>NC_139169.1:43544369-48544369 GCF_965202585.1 Thalia democratica | reverse complement strand
GTCATAAAAAAATTGGTTAAAAAACTTGACGATTCCATTGGAAAATTACAAAGTTCTTCTACCGTGAGACAACAAGAAGCAAACAATCGATCTATCAAGTCTTGTGTGTGGGCTCTGGTTAATTTTAATAAAATTTATCGTAGATATATTTGATTAAACCTATAATATTTTAAAATGTAATATAACGACTACATCGATTACTATATCTTTACTTTATTTTTATTAGCTTGAACTAATTAAGATATTTTTCATCTACTTTTTAAGAAAAAATAAGAATCATAAACATCTGTTAAATTATCAAAGTAATTTTTTTTTTTTTCTGAAGGCCCATGTTGGACTAAAGGATTATGGTTCAGATTTGTTAGTGGAAGCCAATGAATTTAATCAAACAATCAAAAAAATAGACAAATATTCAAGATATCCCACACCCACAGATATTCGAAGCACTTGTTTCTACTGTCTTTCAATGCTTTCCCAAAATAAAAAATGTGAAAATAAGTTATTAGAACTTGGCTGGGACGTTAGTTTGTTTAAAAATTATAAGTATGTAATTAGTAACAAAATTCCAATTGTATATAAAAAAATTCCCATCGTGTTGCCAAACAACTTTTTTGTGTTTTATCTTAGATTTAAAACTAAACTGTACTCCGCGAAATAAAAACGTAAAGAATTATTTAAATCTGACGTTTTTTTTTCAAAAGCAGCATTTTTAATGTTATCAACCTTTCACAGATAACGTACAGGACTGAATATGAATGGAACAAACAACCAGAACAGTCAATTGATGATAGTTACAATGAAGTTTCATCTGTTTCTTCGTTCGATTGTATCACTTCTGTGTAAGTTTTAGAATTATACTTGCTCTATATGTATGTCTTTATAAATTTAGTTTTTAGTTTAACTTATTTTTGGCTTCAATTTTTTTACTAATAGTCGTTATAATATTGTGGCTTATAGCTTTCAGTAAAATTAATAAAATCTACCTGTCTATAATATGTATAAGTTGTAAAAGGTTTCTGGAATATATTTAATATATCCTACAATTTAAGCTTACTGTTTTATTACTTTTTGAGATTATAAAGGTTAAGATTTCTAATCTAGTCAAAATACTTAGAAGGAAGAAGTATTTTTGTTATTTATATACAAAAATATTTAATTATATAACAAAAAACAGTCTTATACAGCCTTTTCTTATAGCTGTATAAAAACAGCTGTATAAGACTGTTTTTTGTTATATAATTAAATAAACATATAAAAAGGTATGTTTGTATTGTATAAATATATATATATGTGTGTACCTACTGTTGAAACGTAATGTTTAGAATAAAACTGATGCATTGTAAAATTACAGATCAAGTAAATCTTCCTTAGAATCTATCGATACTCTTGATCTTGAATATGAATCATTTTATCAGGGTTAGTTATGTTTCTTTTATTAGAAAATTTATTTATTGTTAAACTTATAAGGGATGTTATACAAAACACCTGCTAAATAGAATAAAAAGTTTTTTAAAATGTTAGTTTCTTGTGTCTTATACTAGTTTTCTTATACTTTTAGACTATCTTTAGTTTTTCAACTCTTGTGTGAATTTTTTTAGTTTTGTTTATAAGATATAAACTAAGGTATAATGTAATAAAAAGTTTAATCCTAGAGATCAAAACAAGCACAGCCTGTCGGAAAATCAAAACTGTTTTTATATAATAAATACTTTTTTGACAGACAACGTTTAGCTGTTCATTAAATATAAACAGCTCTACAGAGTTAAAATTTATTTTTAGAGCTGCTCATATTTAGCACTTAAAATATAGTTTTATATATAGCCTACAGTATAATGCTTTTTATACATTTTAATAAATTATTGAAATCAGTAAATGCTTTATATAATTTTAACTAAGTAATTAATCTTAATTTCAGACAGAGAATCACAAAATGATGACGACACCAGATCAACAAAAAGTTTACTATTAGGTCGATTTTAATTTTATCTTTTACTTTCTCTTTATTAATTAGTTGTTATCTTTTTAGGTTCTTTCAAAAGAAGTAAATCGTTTGTTGTAAAGAAACTGATAAAAAAGGTTTGTTGATGTTTATTTGCTTAATCAGTGCACGCTTTAAAATCCTAACAATTTATAAAGTGTCAATTTTAATATAAAAATCAATGTTAGGTGTATTAATAACTTATAAACAAATTTAGGTAAAACGTAGATAACAACTTATTAATTTGCTAATAAGGTTTACTATCATTTCTAACTAACATGTCTAGTTTAAACAAGTTGTTAATGTTCACAGTTCGAAATCGCTAATTTTTAAATCAAACAAAATATTATGTTTAAAGTAATACTAACTTGTAATATTTTTTTAATTAGTGAAAATTTCACTTTAACACTTTTTTTATAATATAACAGTTAGTTTCAACTGTCACAATACTGTTTTAGTCTTACATACTTTTTACAGACAAGTAATTGTGTGAGACTGACCCAAAATGTCCCGCTAGTTCTTTGTTACTTAAGTTAATAAAGTTAAAAGCTTTAAGTCAACCTTTCAATACGCATATTAAATCTTTTGATTAAGTGTCATTAGCTTTGATAAACCTTTCAGTTGATAACTAATTGCTTGGGGTCAAGCCAGAGTTTACAAATATTATCATTGGCTATTACAAAAAAGCTTAAAATATGAATAAAAAATGTTAATTTAATATTTACTATACCAGTTTTAAATATAAAATTATTTTGAATTTTTTTTTTTTTAAACCTCAATAACAACAACAGCAACAACAACCTTTCGTACTTGTTATATAATTTCAAGGTAGAAAGAGTTTTCTGGTGTTTGTTTTTTATTTACTTGTACTTAAACTAGTTAAACTCTTTTATTATAAAAAATACTAACTTCAAAAAAAATTGTTTTGAAACTACCACTTTGTTGCTGTTTTGTAAGTCATCGTCGAAGCCTAAATTGTTTTTTTTAATTTTACTCACGTATAGAATTACTTTATGAAATTAGAAATTTGTTATATAAATAAAATAAAAATACATAAGAAAATATAAAATATAATTTTCAAAACTATTTTCAAAGTAGGTTTCACTTAACCTGTAAGTAACAAATTACTAATTATTGTATTGATAATCTTTTAGAAATATCGATCACCTTCAATAGTGTCTGATCTTTCTATAGCAAGCAGTTCAAGCAAAGTTAAAAACTCAGTCACTACGACTAAGAGACGAAAGTCGATAGTTTCAAGAATTAACGCTCGCTTATCTTTTCGTGATAACTCCAACAAGCAAGCTAAAAACAAAAATAACAACAGAAAAGCTAGCAGAAGCAAAATACATGCTCCAAGTAAAGTTAAATTTTACATACATATTTTTAATATTTAATTAGTTTTTTTTTTGATAGTTAGTAACTGTTTAGAATTTTAGATACTTGTTAAAAAATTATCTTACATACATAATCTAAAGTATGATTAGTTAACCTTAACTATTATCTCAGTTTCCTGAAAGGTTGTTTTTAGTAAATACATATGAAATTATTAAAAGAAATAGTTTTGTAAGCATATTTTTTGTATAACTTAGGTATTTGTGCAAGAAACAAAGCATTAAGTAAAGCAAAATAAAATAAAAACTGAATGTTATTAAATTATTGACTATCAAACACATTTAAACTTACTCAAACTTTTTGAACTTTATACCACGTTTCTTTTTTACAATCAAATCAATATTATTTTTTTATTTACATACCTAAACTTTTACTAATGAACTTGATTTATTTTTAAACTAAAGCTCAAAAATATGCAAATGTTTCTATTTTTTGGCTACTACTGTTTTGTAGTGACTTAAATCTTTTTTTTTTTCCAAGAGTTAAAACCTTGTAGTTAGTTACAAACAGTTTATAAAATCGTATTAATTTTAATTTTCTATTATTAAAACTTTTTATGCAATCTTGATTAAAAGTAACATTGTTTTCTCATACAATTGTATAACCAAAAAAATAGGTACAAATTTTTTTAGGCATGAATTTGTATTAAAAAGGATAAATCAAATATTTTTAAGTTTATAAGTACAAAACACGTGTTTTAAACTTTTTGAGTTTTTATTTATTCATCTATAATATTAATATGTTTGTTTGCCTAAGAAATTTTTAATAAAACAGTTTGTTATCATTTAAAACTCGCTAAAATGTTTTGAAATTAATCGTACATGATTTTAACTACGTAATAAACATTTTATTTCATCTCAGTGCAAGAAGACAGTTTCAGAAAAAACATAAAAGTCGAAGAAGAAACGTAAGTAAACATTGAATACAATATTTTTGTTTAACTGTTTTTAAAGTTTTATTTAACAATAGACATATATATTAGCTTGTAGTGTTATCTAAAAAATATTATTTATTTTAAAAATGTTCAAAAAAATAAGGAAAAGTTAAATTGTTTTAAAAGGTAGAGTATTTTATTTCAAAAAATGTTTTAAGTTTTATAAAATCTTATTAAAAACAAGTCTTTAATACATAAAAATCAATGAGATTTTTTAAATGACCACAATCGTTATTATTAACCATTTAGAATTTTAGCCTAATGAAGTATTAAGAACATGTTTTAATTATTTTAATTATATTTTTCTGAGTATATTTATTTTTTTGAAGCTCTTAAAGCATTTTGATAACTTGGTACTTCTACAAATGATGTAAACTTTATTTAATAATATACTTTTTTTTTAAATACTACAATAAATTTACTAATAATAACAAATTATGCAGTATCCTTCTTTTATTAATAATAACAAATTATGCAGTATCCTTCTATTATTAATGATAACAAATTATACAGTATCCTTATTTTATTAATAATAACAAAATTTAATACAAAGATGTATTTGAATATTAGTTGACAATTATAATTTTATCTTTATTTTTAAAATTTTAGTGTTTAAGTCAAAAATTTACCACTTTATTTTAAAGATTCCACGTTCCCATTAGTTCAACTGATTATTTTTTGTTTCATAGCATGTTTTAAACTCTTCATATTATATAGAAAAAAAAAATTATAAAAATATTTAAAATTATAGTTAAAATAATTTTGGCATTTTTTTTCAAACAGATGTAGCTTTAAAAAAAATGATTGGAATTCATTTGATGTCAAATTTATCGGGTCTTGCACGCCATCTTCAATACCAGACTTTTTTCACGTTGGTTTTTTTTCAGTTTTATAACTTCTACTAGAATCATCAACTCTTACTTCTAAACAAAAAATTGATTGTTTTTTTTTTTTGCTTTTTTAATTACCAAAATAAAGTTTTATACTTGATAAGTTATAATTACTTTTGTTGTAAGTCCTAATTCAACTAAGAGTGCTGATTTTAGTTCTAGTATTTCGTTGCGAATAAATATCTATACAACTATATTAAAAAAGATTATCTAATTCTAATTCTTAAAAAATAAATATATGAAAAGTTATTAACATTTTATATTCAAAAAAGACGGAAGAAACTCCGGTAGACGTGGAATGTAAAAATGATGAGTTTCAGGAAAAGTTGATATCTGACGTTGATGCTTTAGACCTTAAACACGAAATAAAACCAGTTAATCAATCAAAATCTAGAAGTATAGCTGGTACATTAGCAAAAGAGCTAAGGCGTTCAAAAGGTAAATAACTAATGTACAGAACGTAGTTAAGACTTTTTTCATGAAAAAACCATGCTTTAAGTTGCTACTTTTAAAACCATGTCAAGTTTTTAATAATTTTTTTTTATGATATACATGATCTTAAATTAACTATTTCAAAAGTTTAATTTGCATGACTCATGTTTATAATTTAGTCTTACTTTTATTAGTAAACATAAATTTCTAAAGCTAATACTAATTTACTTTATTTTAGGTGGTAAATTAAATTTAAGTTTGCTTTAACTTTTTCTACACCATAGTCACCAAAACTTATTGAATAGTTTAATCTATTAAAGATTTATACAATTTGTTTTATCCTAACTAGCATGAGTGCTTAAAACTACTTGCTAGTTTTTATTATCAAAACAATTTATCACAGTGTTTAACTCATAGTAAGTTGTTTACTTTCTTGTTTTGTACTTAACTTAAATTAAGAGTTTTTGTTCATAAAGCTTTATGAGCTTAGTCAATTATAAAGTTCAAAATTCTGATTTTGTTTTTAAAATCCTTTTTTTTTTTGTTAGTAATTTATATTTTGATAACCAGTCTTAATTTTATAGAAAATCTAATTCACGAAAACACGATGGCTAGTAGAACTGACAGTTCTTATAAAAACCTTAGAAGTATTACAAATGATCCTGATACGTTCAATGAGCTGTTTATGCTGCATATATCATATTTGGGCACCCATAAATACTCAGTTAAAGCTGAAAATTTTTTGCTTCAGTTAGTTATATTTTTAAAAGCATATACAGTGTAAATAATAGTTACAGTTTTAATAGATTATTTCATATTATTTTCTTTAATGACTATTTTTATTACACTTCAAGTTTTTGTATAAAAAGTTTATAACTTCAAAGGTACGGATTTTGAATAGAATGGCATAAAATTATTTTAGTTTTGAATTTTTTAATTAAATAAAACTAGTTTACTTTGTAACGTGTAATCCTAAATTTTTGCAAACTATTAAGATTAACATGCTTAAAATACTTTATTTTTTAGAGTGCAGTATCACAACGCCGAAGTGTTTAACAACGAGCAATTGTATTGTAATGTCATTCGCAGCATGATATCACAAAGGTTCAGAATTTATCAGCGAAGATTTGTGCAAGAACTTTTCTCTAAAGTTAACTTTGATCAGGTTCCTTTTAAGTTCTTTTTTTGAGAAGTTTATAATTTTTGTTATTAGTTTGCTGTGTTTCCAGTTTTATTTTTCGAATTATATAGCTTAATAATTCTTAGCAATATTAAATAAACTTTTCTTATAAATTTTTTTAGTTCATATACAGACAAGATTAGCTTTTTGCTACAATCTTTATTAATATATTAAAAATTCTTATATGAAAATTCAAATTCGGACAATTCAACTTCTTAAATAAATGTTTAAAGGGCCACATCTCAAAAATTAATATTTATTTGATAAATATATAAAGCACGTATGTAGGTTTAATTAATAGCTAACATACAAATAAATTGTATCTACAAACACTTTTTATGTTTTGGAAAAAAATATTTATTAAAAAAGAATTTTATAAATCACTATAAACTCCTATATTTCGAAACTTATTTTAGCTGTATATCTAAAAGTATTTAATATTTTCAAAGAAAAAGAATTGTTTGTAGGTATTAATTTTACATAAATAGGCATTTTTTATTTTATTAAAATATGTATTTCTTTTTGAGTTGTATCCAATCAAAAAAATAATTTGAATTGATAATTAATAATAAATTAACTAAAATATTTTATCAATCAACTCAAAATTAAAATATAATTTTTTGATGATAAAACTATTATTTACATACTATAGAAAACATAAGCAGTAGATGAATGCTTTATTTTTAATTTTAACAAAAAAAACAGGTATTAGCAAAAGGAGATGAGTCAATTGATTTAATGGAAGATTGCATGCGAATTTCAGTAACGAAATAAGAATTCTTGTATGTTATTCAATGAGGAAAGCTTCGATTATCAATTTAGTACAATATATTTTACTTAAACTGTTTTTAAAGTCTATCAAATGAATATTTTACGTTATGGGTCACAAATTATTAAATGTATTAATTTTTTTTTAATAAATAGCTGATTGTTAAAAGCAACTCATTTTTGTAGTTTTTAAAATAATTAACGTATTTAAATATAAAAGTAAATTAAAATTCTTTCAATGTTTTTTGATCAATAATAATCAGTTTTTCTAAAAAGTTATTTTACTTAAAGGTAGATTAAAATTATAAATATTGTTTAATGTTGTAAAAATCAGAAAGTAAAAATTTAAACATAATTAATATTTTTACAAGTTATCCTTCTTTGAAAATTTACATTTGAATCAACTAACCAATAGTAGACAAATATAAAATCCTTTATGTAACACAATTTATAACTACGTCGATGGAATTTATCTAAATGAAATAGATATGAGTAAAAAATCATCGGATATGAATTTACTTTAATAAGAAGTCATCAGATGGTAAAAAATTCAAGTTGGTTCTAGATGAGAACTGATAGTATTCTGTTTATAATTAAGCTGCTATAAATGAGAGCTTACCAGTTTTAAGCTATAGTTTAAGTAAATTAAAACAAATGCGATGTATCAAAAGTAATAATATGTATCAAGTATACTTCAAATGTAAATCTATCATACTTTGACAAACATAACATTAGTATAATATTATTTTTTGTTTTTCTAAAATCTGTTTAAATACATACTTTCAAAAATGCAAAATTTAGCTACAGCCAATTATAGAAACGTTGCATTCTAAATTTTTTATAGTTTCTGTTAGAGTTTCACCCTCAACAAGATTTTATATAATTGATACATTATCAAAAAATGGTTCTTTTTTGCCCAAAAAGTTTTGCAAAAAGTATTAGAGTCAGTTGCTTTTTTAATCAAGATTTTATTTCAAATAAACTATATGTGAAAAACAGTTAGTTAAAATATTTCATTTACGATAAACCTTAACTATACAAATTTTTTAAATAAAGGTACAGTTACTTTAGTCATTAAACCATTTATTTTCCTTTTTCAACAAATGTTATACTAAAAACATTTTACTAATTAAAATGAAATTGTATGGAAATAAACCAAAATATACTTTCAATTTAAAAACATTTCACTTTATTTTTAAAAAAGGTTTATTTTTAATCAGAAACCCAAACTTCGTCCTAAAAGTATTTTATTCGTGATGTTTACAGGCTTTTAACTTTAAAAATATATTTTTACATTTTCAGTCTTTAAACCAGTGGTCTTCAAAGTGTGCACGAAATTTATTTTGGGGTGCATGAATCGTAATTTGAAAAATTGACTTAAATTTTCAAACTTGGACTAGATATTCTAGAGATGATGATGAAGAGCAAAAAAAAAGTATTAAGGGTTTTTATGGTTGTTTTTTGTAAAGTCTTTAAAAAACTCTGCACTAGATATTACGGAAAGTTTGAAACTTATACTAGATATTTGCACATTGGGGTGCACAAAACTTTAGTGTGTTCTTTTTCTGAATGCAACTGAAATGAAAACATCTTAAAATTATGTGCTTAATTTGACTATACTATTGCTGAATTTAAAATATTTTTTTTTAATTTCATATACGTTTTTTCACTACTGTTAGATAAGCACGCGCGAAAATTGGGTACATATTAAAATGGTTGAGCCAGCCAAATAACTTAAATTACTACTACTGCCACTAAATTACAAACAATTAAGTAACTAAACTTTTCAGACGTCATTACTGTTTTTGATGCGTTTAAAGAAAAGAAAAGAACTATGCGAAAACAGATAGTACTGATTTTAGGTATATTACTTTGTCCTGGACTAAAACGTTAAAATGTATCCAAGTGGTGTACGACTCGATTACCGAAAGGTTCTTTTGTGCACCAAGTCCTAGGACTAGATACTTTGAGCGCTTTTTTGTCGTTCAATAAACAATACTTTGAACTATATATAACAACAACATATTTGTTGGTTTCTTTTAACATAGCTCACATATAATCATTCAAAATACTAGTATATAAACACAGATGATGAATAAATTTAAAAGGCAGAAGGAATAACTGCATACGCTATAACGAAATTTACATACTAACCGAACTTAAGAGGCAATTGCTGCTTATATATTTATTAGACCAAAGAATAGAATTTCTCTTTGATAAAGTTTCTAAAGAACATTTTAACTATTTTAGCTAGCTATTAACTTGGTTAAAAGCTCTAGCACAAATTTAGTTCCCAGACTACAGAGTACAAATACTAAAAAAAATCAGTTATAACAAAACTCTACTGAAACTTCGAAACTAAAATTAATACATACTTATAGGAATGTGACTTACTGTTGAAGTCGATTGTAAAAATAACTAGTCAAACAAAGATAAATTTTAGTTGGATGTTTAGTTCCTCGTTTTTCAATCTTTTAATTTCTTGCCAAACTTTTTTTAAATATGTGATAGCTTTCCAGTGGCAGCTTATTTTCAAAAAATAAGTACTTTTATCTTTTCTCAACTATAAAATTATAGAAAGTGTTTTACTAAAGTTTCATTTACACAATCACTTTTTCTGTTAATCACATTTAATTAGCTTTGAAAATATAAATTTTATATAGCAATACAATATTATAAAATATTATTAGACTATTAATATTTTAAAATAGCTTAATTATTACCTCTTAAATGCAACGGTTAGAACAGCTATAAGAAGGAACGGTTATTTGCATTACATTAAAATGTAATGGTTATTTGTATTTAAAAGGTATGTTAAAGTAACTAGAAGTTCAACATTATTATATTCTTTGAGTCATAATTTAATTCTTAAAATAAAACGTGACGTAAGTACTGATTTTGAACACATGTTATAAAATATTTAACAACCTAGTAAATGTAAGTCTTGGTCTTAATTTTGATTTATCTTATGCTTTTTATTAAGATATTCTTACTATTGTGTAATAGATACTATGGATATAAAACTTCTTTTTAGATTAATATAATTCTCTATAATGAATGTTATTTCATTCAATACATTTCTAAAGTCCTATTGTTTTATTAATTTTATATAAATAAAGTTATACAACATTAATTAATCAAAATTTTATTTGTAAAGTGAAACTTAGTGTTACAAATAATTTTTGATTAATTAATGTTGTATATTTGTATCCTTATTTTTAAATAAGTTGAGAACTATTTTTGTTCAATTTAGAACCTTAAATATGAATCTAAATAAAGTTGGTAAATTTGTTCTAAAGTTTTAATGTTTGTACTTTTTTTATATTGTGATAATTTATATAAAATATTTACTTATTCATATGCTCGTAAGTAATAATTGTTAAATTATATGTTTGTTATTGAAATATTTTATAATTATACAACAATATAGTAAGAACTGTAGCAAGCTCTAAAAACTCTAAAACTATGTTATCAATTTATCGTAGAAAAACGTCGTTTGTTTTAATAAGTTATCTGTTTCTTATTAATTGTTACATTAGCTACTATAAAATTCAACTTAATTGCTCTTCAAAAAATTTACTAAATATCAACCAAATATTTAAAAATCATTACTGTTTTTTGTAAGCCACGTGTAACATAAGGTACTTCAATAGTTTAGTAAACATGCGTAATAATATTTAAGTGTTTTCAGCACAACTATAACAAGTTTATTGATTTTTATAAACTTTTTGATTACTGTTGAACTTAATTGTTCAGTGTCCTTTTTCAAGTGCATTAGAAGTTTTACATTTGTTACGCTAATTGGCTATTTTATTTTGTAGCTTTGTTTTATAAAAATTACACAATAAGTTTTGCTTCCACGAACTTATTTTCTTAAGTAATTATATTAAACAGTTTCCCAGAACTGTTAAAAGAAATTTATTATCAAATAATTTGAACTTAAAATAATAAAAGTTTAATAGGTAATTACTAACATTTTAAATTTTAACTTCTTATTCAGTACAATATTTTGTTTAAAAGTAAATAAGAAAATCATTAAACAACTTTTTTAATATGATAATAAAAAAACAATAAACTATGTTCTTTGAAATTTATTTTTTACAAATGAAGTGTTGACGATCAAAACAAACGAAATATTTGAATTCAAATTAGTAATATAAATACAATTTTCAATCGACATATATACTTTTTTACATTAATATTACAAAAATTGCACAAATTTCCCATTAAATATATAAATGCTTGGAAATAAAAATTAAATAAATAAGACTTTTAAATGTAAGTTTATTAAACTTAAAAATATTATCAATAAAAAAGGAACATCTTTAAACTAAATTGATGTCTTATAATATTGAAACTACAAATTTTTAGTCACAAAGATTCTTCTTACAATTCACCTCCACGTCTTCCAGCGTTTGCTTTCATTGCGTTGTAGTATTGTTGCTATATTTAAAAAAAATTGATTACTACTCGTACTTTATAAGCTAAATTAAGCTTTTTCAAAGTATTTAATTTAGTTTTTTTTTTATAGTAAGTATCCTGCTATTTTAAGTGATAATGATGCATAAAATTTAAATAGCGGTAAAACATATTCATTAGTTGTTCTTAGAACAAGTATTAAAGCTAAAACAGTTGCTAGATTAAAAATAATTGTGTCTAAAGCAGTCTCAAACAAATTTGAAAAGTTATTAATGCTATCTAAGTATAATTGTTTACTATTAAAAGTATTTTTTAGCTTTATCAATTTTCTTATAAGTAGATGAACTATACAAAACACGTAATGATATCCGCTTTAGTACCTTTAAAAAGAAATGAAACATAGTATTACTTTATTTTTAAGGATAACAGTTAGTAATTCATTCAAAGTATAGTAAGTTTGTACACTTTGATCTCCACATTATTAGCTAGTTCTAAATTTATTTTGTTAGTTCTAAATGCTACAGCTACAAAAAAACTATTTTTATAGTCAATATTAGTACTACAACTATACTACAAATGAAAAACATGACATACCTGTAAGTATGGATACTGCAAAGTGAAAATGAATGTAATGAGTTATGTTGATGAAGTTATGATAAATAACTATGATCAAATAAACTTGACAAACCGTAAGTATTTTAAATTTTGAAAAAGAAAACTAACAATAGTTTACAAAACAAAATGTTTTTAAGTAAATTGTTTACAAATATAGATTTTTTTTACTTAAATATTTTCTTGTAATTTATTACGATGAAAAGGTGACGAAACTATTCTATTGTGAAGCTTAGAATAAATGTATTACTAATTTAACTTACTCCGCGCATTACTTGTTGGTACTAAAAAATTGCGATCTTATTTATCTTTAATTTTTTTAATCAGTATCGTTTCTTAGATTAAAACAAAAACTCCATCAAAAGTTATATATAAATTTTTAATTAATTAATATTTTTTTCAGTTTAATACTAAATAAATAATTAAATAAGTGGTAAATTAACCCTTAAAAAGCGTTTTTTAATCGAACAAGTTTTTTATATCTTAACTATATAAAAACTAACTCCAAGTCTTGCCCAGTAGTTCTTTCTGGCCTGATGTCTCTTGTAGGCAATCATCTTGTTTCTTCTGATAATAGCAGCACGACGACGAGCAGCAAGAATTCTTGCATTTCTTTGTCTAGCCAAGTATGATCGTCTTCTTTGAGCGTTAGCTCCCAACATCATAGCAGCCTTTGCTTTTGACACATCAATTCCGATCTCTAAAAGATGCTTTTTTTTTAATAAGCACAAAACATATTTCTCTACCTATTAAGTATTTTAAACATAGTTCCTATTTTTTGGTAATAAAAATTACCCTGAACTTTTTCGTTTTAGTATTTCCAGTCAAAGCTGCCTTAAGTTTCATTAAAAAAATTACTATTAAAATCTAACTAATAAAAAATTACTTTTTTCTTTTAATAAAAAAAACTAAATTGCATAATTCTTATAATTTCATGGTTTTTTTTGTTTACAATATTTTTTTCAAGAAGGATATGTAACAGTAGTAATTCATACTAGTTGTCAAACATTGTTTTAAAGCTTCTTTGATAAAATAGTATTATGTGTATGTTTACGGGGATACTTCTATTTGATTTTATCCTTTTTTTAAGTGAATCAAAACTAACTTGCTGCCCATTGTTCAACTGCTTTGTGCTCTTTCATGTTTCTAACAAATCGTTGAGCGTTTGGTGATCGAGCAAATCTAAAATATAAGTCTATTAAGAAGAGTTTTAAGCCTTTTTCACTTTGTTTTAAAGTTTATTTGTTTCTAAAAGCTACGAGTTTCTAAAATTTGTTTCACTTTTTTGTAACAGATAACTTTTAAATAAAAATTACGTTTCTTAAAAACTAAAGTTTAAAATCAACGCAGTCATAATAACAAAGAAAATTTAGCGAAGCTCACCGTTCATATTCGGCAATTGTAAGTCTTCCGTCCTTGTTCAAATCCATGTTCTTCCACAATTGCATGTCTTCCAACTCGATTTTTCTTTCTCCTTTGTCATTTGGGGTCTCTGCATCAGAATCACTATCCTCATTATCAGTGTCTTTATCAGAATCCTCTGACTTTTCGTCATCAGATTTATCAGCTTCTTTAATCAATTCCTCAGCTTTTTTATCATCACCGTCTTTATTGTAACATAATCAAAGGTATATTTCATATATAGCATTTAAAACCAGTAATGTTGTTAAGAAATCCAACTAATTTGTTCTTAAAGATGCATGCAATGAATGATGATCATGAATAGATTAATAAAAAAATAGAATTGGATGAATGTCATAAGAAAACCATGTAGAATGTAGATGATGAAGAAAGCTGATGAAATTGATCAAAGAAGCTAAATTTAAGTTATGTAAAAATTTGTTATGCTAATAACCACAAAATGCCTAAATTTAATTTTGTAAAAAACTTAATAACTAATTAATGACTTGCTTTTAAATATTTAGAAAGTAAAAGCAAATAAATTTTGATGACAACTAACTAAAATAAACCCATGGTGGGATTCTTCTACCTCTTCGTCTACGCATATGCATGTGTCGCATTCTTGCCATTTGCTTTTAAAGTGATAATAAAAATTTATGATCGCTAACGCCAACGTGACATAAAGATACTTTTAACAAAAAACTAAATGAATTTACACAACAAAATTATTTTTTATTTTTGCTTTACACGTGATGAAAACTGTTTTGTTAAATCAAAGAAAAATAAAACTTTCAAGTAATGAAATATAGATTGTATTGCAAAGTTTTTTGAAATTTACCAGTTGACGAGCTCTTAATGCACGCAATTGTCTTGCACGATACGCCATCAAGCCTCTACGTCTCTGAAGACTACATTAATGCGTAAATAAGAGGAAAAATGATGATGATGATGAAAATGATAATGATGAAGGTGATGAAATATGAAAAAAAAAATAAAGTTATTTACCTGAAACTTCTACTCCATCGTCACTGTATTTTAAAGGTTTTGTTTTTATTAAAATCATAAAATGATATATCAAGTTTTTAAACATACTCATGATTTTATCTAAGATTTTATTAAACTTGAATATAAAAACATTTTTTTGCTTTAAATTATAATTTTAAGTATTTATAAATATGTTTAACAAGTGTTACACTATAACACAAGTTGTTTATACTTAAAATTTGTTTCAAGTATTGTAAATGTGATGTTTATTAACAAGCTGTTTTCAAAAACCTCAAGAAATTATTTTAAGTTAAAAATGTGTAGCATTGTGTTTATATATCATTATTTCGATTATATTAATGAAAGTTTTAAAAAGTGTTCATATGTGTTATTATATACACAATTTTAAATAAAAATAAATAAATACACATTTTTGTAATGTTTAATATTACTTACGCTTGTGCGTCGACATTCATCATCATTGGAAGAAGAATAGCAAGAGCCAGTAAAAGTACCAAGTGTAATTTCATCTTTGTCTAAAAAAAATAGTTAATAACTTCAAAACCTCTTTTTAAAAACTTAAAAAACAAGTAAGAAACCTTTTTTCTTTTTTAAACATATAAAAAAACTTCAAATTTACTACAAAATTTTTCAAACAGTACTGATTTTAATCAATGAAAACTATTGTTTCAAACATAAAGAAAACATTTTTAAACAAATAAAAACAAAAAAAATTAAAGTTTATCTTTAAAATAACTTTAAACGTACTTAACTTATACACCTTTTATAAAACTATAAAATGATTTTATTTGTTTATTGTAAAGCGTATAACTGAAATATATTTCTACCTTATTCAATTTCAAGTCCAAATTATACCGTTAAACAAGTCAGTTGTAGAATTTCAACTTGACAGCATTGGTTATATACTTAATTTTTTTTTTAACCACGTGACCAAACTGTTTCCAATCAAAATCGACCAACTACTAACTAATGGTCTCAACGATTAGTACCGTCCATGTGTCGACGGCAATTGATGGACGATGGTACTCAAAATAGCAACGAGACTCTTCAGTTGCATCGTTCTTTCACTGCCTTACACGTCACAAACTCTAAAATTGATGTCATAATACAGAACGTGTTTGAAAATTTTACTCGTATGTCATTGTTTTATAAATGTTTGCTTTCGCTAGATTTAAAGTTTTAAAAGTGTTTCGCTAAAAAACATCACGTATGTTTTAAAGCCACGTTTTCAAAAGAATAAAAAGAAAACTTCTTTATTTAAGCAATTTTACATACGAAATTTTTAAATTTGTTTATTTTATTTTTTTCAATTTTTAGTAATTAGCTTCGATCATTCAAAAGTAAACTTTATTAGATTTATTTACTTCAGTAGTTTTACTTAGAATATTTAATTTGTTAAATACTTATAGATTAAACGGCCAACTTTTAAAAATTTTAACATTATTGTGTTTACTAATTTATAATATGAACTTTTAACTTTTTATATTTTTAAGAAACTTTTTTTTTTGCAATATTAAAAATGTTGTCCTATATAAATTAATCGTTGATTATGTTTTTCGTATAATTTTTACGCTATAATTTAAATACTAGAAATACTTTACGCTGCTGTAGTATAGTTTTGTTTTAGGATTTAATGTTATCAAATGTTCTTTTCAAAAAATGTACTTAGCGATTACTATCACTTAGCTTGTCTACACTTTACTTTTACAGTAAATATAACATATATATATATTTAAAAGTAGATATCGTAGATAAAAAAAAAATTATGCAAAACGCTTTTTAAAATTTTAAAATTATATTAATTTAAATTAGCTATAAATTAATATGGTTTAAAATAGTGTAATACAGCTTTTTTTAAATTGCTTCTCTGATTATACCAATTTGTCCTTTAAAAATCAGATTGTTGAAATCCTACTAATGTACAAAAGAAATCGCTTCATATTCAGAATATTAAAAAAACATTTTATTTTCTAAGATAATAATAAATTTTCTTATATCAAAAACATAATTTATAATTTGATTAATTATTAAAACATCAAAAACTTATATACTAGAGAAAATAAGTTTGTTTTGTGGTGTTAGTTTCTGCAAACTTACCCTCAAAAATGATGATTAAATTTAAAATTATTTTTTAAAGGGTTAAAAAAGAAGGTTTTTAGATTATTTTTTAATTCTGTTAATACTTTTTTATTACAATACATTGATTTAGTAAAGATAGCGATTTTGAAAACTTTAAGCAATAAAGTTGAAGATATTGATTACATTAAGACCTATTGTATAAGAATGGATATCTTCCAAGTTAGTAAGTAGAACAATTAAATCTAATTTAAATGGTTTAGAAGGAGATAAGGAAATTTGAAAAGAAAAATGGGTTATCACCTTACAAATTTCATTAAAAAAATATATGTTTCTCTTTAATGTGATATTAAGGCACTAATAAGTTCTAAATTTTCTGCTGCAAAACCCAGAATAATTTTACCTTAAGTCCTATGTTGACACCTGAAGGCAAAGACCGTATATACACGTTTTGATAAAAGCATGGTTATATACGAATTTACTTGTTATTGTAACAATAACTATATCAATCAGTTTAACAACAAGACAGCTTATAAAAAGGATTAAAGAGCGTATACCTACTTGCGTTGATAAGAAGAAATCATATGAGAAAAAATAAATAAATCTATTAAAATTATTAATGCCGTTAAAACATTTGTCATTGCTCAGACACTTAGTCTATAAAAAAAAGTTAAAACTTGTTTAAAAAGATGTATTAACTTTATAAAATCATTGTTAAAAAAAATTCAAAGCTATCTACAAGTACAACTATATTTATTGTGTTTTCTTCTAAGTTTGAGTTTAGTGAAATAAACCAGCTATGTTAAGGCTGAAAAATAAATCATTATTTTAGAGTTATTTAATTTATCTTTCAACTTTAACATACAAAGGTTTGTTTTTTTTAATTATATAGAAAAAACAGGTAAAAATAGCAAAAAATTAAAAGCTTCGTTTTATTATTTTGATTGTTTATGTTCGGTATTTGTCACTTATCAGAGTTCAGTAAAGTACAAAGCTTCTGAAATTCAATTTAGTGTGATATTTTTCTATTTTTGATGCAATGTAAGTACATATAAAATTTTTAAGCGTATCATAAAGTGGATTGGTAAGCGGTTATTGACTTTTTTTTTGACTAGAAAAGTAGACTGATAGTTACACATTAATAAAAAACTAGGTTTATTCTTTTTTAAACTGTTAAAAATTTTTTTTTTTCTTTTATTCTTCAAGTATTTTAAATTTTTGTAAGTTTAAACGTGGCCAGTTTTTGTTAACTTTTTTTACAAAAAAAACCGAAATGCTTCATAATTTTACGGCAAAATTAAAGCTTGCAACAACTACACATAAACACCTGAAATACTTAGATTTAATTATATACTAATAGTCTGATGTGGTATAGAGCCCATTGAAGTATAACATAAGTAGTTCAAAACTTTTTTTATTTTTTTTACTTAATTAGTGTTTTTTGGGCACTTTAAAATTACAACTTTATTTATTGCGTACTTTTAGGAATATTAGGGAATACATACTTAGGGTAATAAAACTCAAAATATTTTAAGAAAACTTCACTCAATTTTCTATGGTAAAGAAGTTACAAAGGTTTTTGTAGATATTATGAACTTTAAATTTTTTTCAGGTTTTTCTAGACTTTTAGTGTTGTTTTTTTTGAAAAAGGGAAATTCAAAAAAAAATTTTTTTAGTTTTCAAGCAAGTTATCTTACTTTTTGATAGATATTACATATCATGTTAGCAAAAATATGTAAAGATTGATAATTAATAAGCCTTTCAGGTATTATTGAAGTATTTTCAAGCCGTATAAGAGGAATTTTCATTATTATTTCAACAGAAAAATAGTAAAAACGATTATTGTTATTTTATTGTCATTAATGCTGTTATTATTATTATTTTTATTATTACTACTATTATTGTTATTTTTATTGTTATTATTACTTTTGTTATATTATTGTTATCATTACACTTACATAACTTCTTAAATAATTGAAGCAAAAAAAAATTAAAAAGAAACTAGTTCATCAAGCTATATAAAAATTATTTTTTCAGTTTATAATTACAAATTTTTTTTAGTCGATTGTCGCTTACTGACCCCTCTTTTCAGCCCATTGTATATCAGTGTTTTTTAGAATGTTTAGATAAACTAAGTTTAATATATAGTCTTTTTTAAGTTGATTAACATAATCTTCTATTTACTTTGTACAAATACATGATAAATTACTTGTAATTAAGCATAGTTAAAAGCTTTAACTTTAACATTGCAAAATCAGTTTTACTCACAAGCTTATGATGTTTATCCAATTACTGTTTTCTGTTTTTACTTTTAAAAAAGTTTACTTTTAAATATTTTGACTATTAAAACTAATAATAACATTTAATTTGTAATTTTGTATCATCAATACAAAATAACGTTTTTATTTTCAATGTTTTAGACTATTTTTTACTTGTTTACTATTGAAATTTGAAGTTTTTAAGATTTTTTTTTTTTAAATCAATTAGTTTTATAAAAATAGTTTACAGTTGAATGATTTTTAAACGTTTAAAAGCTTATAGTAGTTTAAACAAACGTACGGTTTTTGTAATATCAAATAGTTAAACTTTTTTTTAGTCTAAATAAAATCTTAAGTTAATATTTTTTTTACAATAATTTTAAAATAAAATACTTAGTTATAGTTTTTTTTAAATTTATTTTGAAGTGCTTTTGTAGTTAACTTAAGAAAGTTTTATAGGTCGTTTCATAAAATTTTACAATAGATAAAATTGTATAAATAATTTTCCTGAAGTTTTAATAGTTTAAGACTAATTTGTACACAAAAATATATAAAGAAAAAAATCATGGGTATTCAGAAAAAAATAAAGTTTTTAGAATATTATTATTTCAGAGTGCAATACATAACGTTGCAGTTAGCTAATCGATATTAAATTTAAAAGTATTTTTTGTCTTGTTTTTACCAGAAATTTGCTGAGTTTGTTAACTTAAATTGAAATATTTTTCTTTTTAATTTCAATGTCTATCAGCAGTCAAACGTTTTCCATAAATTGTGCATTGTAACTTCTGTTTAATTTGAAGTACTCATCGTTGTGACTTTTAGTAAATCACATATTTTTTTAGATGTCAGAGATTTTTTTCTTTTACAAACCACATAAAACTATAAAAAAAGCTTCAAACAAGTATAAATTGCAGGAATTCTTAGTGTTAAATTTTAAGAAAATTTATCATCTAAAATTAAATGACTTAAAAACTTTATACTAAAAAGAACTATTGCAGTAGACTTACTTACTAAAAAAAAATATTACAATATTTCAAGCTGCTTATTTAAAATATTCTGTACTTTAAAAATTCAAATCAAATATTAAGCAACTTTTAGATAACCCTTTTTTAATCATTCTTTTTGTTAAACTTGAGCTTGTCTGACGGCATACGAAAGTCCAGGCTTCTGCTCTGCAGACTTTCGCCAATGTTTTTGTTGTTTTAAATAACTGTAAATTTTTATGATTTATAAAGATTTAAATAAGTTTTAGTAAGTTTTATGTTAAAATTCTGTGCAAAAAATAGTAACTATTATAATGTACATTATTGTTATGATTAAAAATTTGGTATACATTTTCCCTAGTTTTGGTTTTATCATTTCTTATTCTAAATTATATGGTCTGTAACTTCATGCTGCTTTTGACATTTCATAAATTACTTTTGACTTTAAGATGATAAGGTAAAAACTAAAATATAAATTTGCTTTGAAAACAATAGAATACCTACTATTTATATTATACAGTCTATACTGTAGTTTCTACATAAAATAGTTTTTATTTTAAACCAATTATTAAAAAATCATTAGTATATTTGACAAAATATAGTAAAACTAAGCTATTAAAATTCTTAATGCCAAAAGATTCATTTTTTAAAGTTAGTTTTTGAAGTAAAAATGTGGTAATTTTGTCTCTATTTGGTTATTGAAATTAATATCAAACGTTATATAATAGTTTTTTATTTGTCCAGTTTAGTATCCACTTCCACTACAGCTTCTACCCGAAAAATAGGACTTATAAAGAATATATAAACAAAACATCTAAAAGTTAAACTTTTAGAATAAAAGTAAAACTAGATCACAAAAAGAAGGAACAACAATCGAATTGTTCAGTAAAAGTATATATAGGTTATTAAATAAAACTTGCATTCTATTTTACAAACATAAGAAAGAGAAATACGACGCTGATAAATTTGGTTAAAAGTTAATTTTTAAAAAACCATTCCGTTGTTGAGCTACATATCACTTATTTAATTTAACTGCATAAAGCATAAAAGTTTAATACTATAAAATTTAAACTTCTAAAAGAAAAAGATATCTAGTTAAAAATTAAAAAACATACTATAACACAAAATTCAATAAGAGATAAGCAGGTAAAATTGGCCTGAAAAAATTTTATTCAAAATAAAAAGTTAATGTATAAAATGATTTTCTCTTTTTTTACAAAAAAAGTAATAAAAAAAGCTTCCAGAAAAGTAAATTGATAACTCTCAATATTTATATCTGTGTATATAACTTGAATTTGTAAAAGTAGTTATAACAAAGTAGATGATATAACTAGTTACAAAAAAATTATACCTTACTACTTCATGTACTCAGAAAATTTGCTTACAAAATGTAATTTTTTACTAACAATTAAAAAACTTTATTGATAATCAAAAATATCTTGTAAAATTAAATCTGTACAATATGAAATTAATCAATGTCATTTAAATCCAATTATTATAATTAATAACCACTAGTTTCAAAGATAGAGCAAACATCTTCTTAAAATAAATAAAAATATTTTTTCAATGCAACCTATTTTTTGGTTTTTTAATTGACTCTTGTGTATGTGTTACTGACTAAATTCTCGTTATAAACTAAAATGAGCTTGAATAATTCTAATCTATTTGGTCTTAGAATTGTTTGCTATTTATAAAAGCTAAAGATACAAAACCACAAGCTGTCTAGACTGTATAACTGCTTTTTTAATACGTTCTGAGTTAAAGGAAATTTTACGATTAAAATGAATTTAACTAGAGTGTACACAAATTTAATTAATTTTACATGTAAAATATTAAGCTATTTATTAAAACTTGTTTAGACAAAAACATATATTATAAGCTTATGAACCACTAGTTTTGCTGCTTTAGTTTATTTATGCGCATATTAAGACAAACACTCAGATGTTTTATTACAAACAAAATAATTTATTTATTTTAACTTAAATAAAAAAAAAGATAGTGTTTTAATATAATCATAATTTGTTTAAAGGAATCAGAAATATAGTTGTATTTTTTTTAAATAAGGTGTGTATATAAAAAAAATACTTTATACTTTTTTTTACAAAAAAAATTATTTGATTAAAATCAATGCAATTGCGCTTTAGCTTTAACTATCTTTAAAAGCGGAAAACTGCCGTTCAGTAAACATTGTATAAAAAGCAACAGCTACCTCTAAGCTTAAGATCAAATTTTACCTTAGTCATTATCAATATTTTGTTAGATTAAGTTCAGGTTTTATTATATTAACGATAAAAATATTAGAAGTAATGTATATATAAAGATGACACTGTTTATTAAGCTTGTTTTTTGCTTAAAGCTTACAACAACAACAACAACAGAAAATAGCTAAATAACAGTTAAGAAAGTATTCAGAGTTGATATGGCGGTACTTTAATACCTAAATTAAGTCTTTGCACAAAAATAGCGACTGATGTTTTGAGTATAGTAAAATTTGATGCTATCTTAAGAAACAAATACTTTTATGTAAACATGTATACGCATAAAAAGGTCATTTGAAAAACCAAATTATTATTAAAAAATTTTTTTTTTCTTGTTCAATTTGTAACTTTTGTAGTTTATTCTTGTGTGCTTAAAACTTTTAGGCTAAAACTATTTGGGCTTGTATACTTAAAGGTCAGTCTGAGCTAAAAAAGCTGTAAAAAGCTAGTCAGTAAGCTTTTTTCATGTATCTTTAAATCTTAATATATAAAATTTAATTTTTAATTAGTTTTTAATATTTTTTTGTTAGATGATTTAAGGAAAATATGCTTTAAAAAATTTTGCTGACTCAGCTTTTTTCAGCACAGACCAACATTTAGATATAATTTTAAAGTATTTTTGCATCTTTTGCAATTAAGTCAATATCAAATAAACTTTGATTTTCTAAAAATAATTGTGTTTAAATAAAGTGTAGTTAAACGTATTTAATTTACTATTTTTTCAAAATTATGCTAAAAGTTGTAAAATAGTCAGAATAACATAACTTTTTCTAAAGTCTGTCTATGAGTAGGAAGAAAGGTTTTCATTTACGTTCTAACTTGTTTCAGGAAAACTACAATCTCTAAAATTAAAAAAAAAAAAATACAGGTTTGATTCATCAGCTAAAACTCGTGTAATTTATTTTTCATAAGTATGGTCTTATCAGATAGATATAGTCACGCACGATGAATCGTTGTATCAGTCAAATTAAATTTTTTTAAGAACTTTTGCACTAAACTGTTTGCTTGTGGTTTTACTGAAACCGTTTCAGTTAAAAAAAAAATCGACGAAGCTTATTCATTACAATTCAACGTCTTCTTTGACTTTGTAAAATTTAGTGTGATATTATAGATAACAATCTTGTCCTGGACATGACATTAAACTGTATCCTGGTGTATGACTCGATAACCGAAAGGTTTTTTCGTACACCAGGTCGTAGTACCAAATATTTGAGCGCTTTTTTTTCGTTCAATAAACTAACTATAATAGTAGTAAAGTAACGTTTTTATAAGATGTTGAACAGTTTCTTTTACAATTTAAGAATGTTTTTTTTAAAAACTTTTGTCGACTACTTTAAAAAAAATATATTTTTTAACACTATAAAAATAGTTTTTTATTTTTGTTACCATTAGTTACTAAGAAAGTATTTAAAAAAAGTTTCCTAGATTTTCGTATTACTTTATTTACAGTAAATAAACAAATTGAATATGTTGTTTTCTCAATTAAAATGAAAATTTTTAGCTGTGTATCGTTTTTAGTGATTTGGACGTTTAATTTTCATTATATAAGTACTAACTAAGTAATACATAATACCTAATATTACGTCCAACAAGTTAGTATTTATTTTTCTGAAATCAAGTAAAACAGAAAAAAGCCATTTTAACAAAACATTTGATACAGTTTTATCATTTTTTAAACTTTGCCTTTTAAATTTAATGAAAAACTACACATCATTTGTCCCTTTAATATGTCAATAGACAGGGTTGCCACTTTACCTGGAATTTGACATTAAAGGCAAAAAACCTGGAATTTTAAACAATTTTCACATGTTAAGTAGAAAAATTTAGATTTTACACAAAAAATCTACCATATAGATAAACATTTTTGTCATCATCAAAAATTTTTAATTGAAAAACACATTTGAAGTAGCTCTACAGTATCTTTTCAATGTTTTTATACTATTTAAAACAGTTTTTTCCCCTTAAACTAAACTAAAAATAGACCCAAAAACAAGAACTTTTAAAAACCTGGAAGAAATTTTGAAAACCTAGAGAAAATTTGCTATAAGTCAGTGTCAAACCTGAATAGATTATAGCTTGATATTATCTAATTTTGAAACTTAAGATAACCTTATATTTTTAGAAAAAAGGGAATTTAAAAAAAATTGACAAATTAAGCATACATAAACTGTCTTTTTGATTTAAATTTCTTCATTAAAAAATATTATATAGCACTATAACTTGTTATTATATTTTCAGTTAAACAATTGAACAATATAGTCGTTTTTAACATTTATTTGTAAAATATTTATGTTTTAATGTATGAGTTTTTAAAATTTTTAGGTTTTTATTCTTATAGTTATCTAAAAACAGATTTTTAACTAAAAGTCTGTGAAAGGATAAACCTGAATTTTGAGTAATTTTTTAATGTAAAATAATAAAATTAAGGGCATAGGGGGGGCAAACACCCTTTTTTGGTTTTTGATCTTATTTTATATAATTTTTACTAAGCTACAAGATGCTTTTTACATATTTTAAAAAATCAAAATAATTTTTGAGATACAGCCGGTCAAAGTTGGGGGCAACAATAGGTTCCTTATGGGAGGCGCAAACTAAAATGGCAAAAATAGACTATTTTACTAAAAATCTATTTCCTACGTTTAGACGGAATTTTGTCGGACGGAATTTTAAAAAAACTTAAAAATAAAAATATTATATAGAAAATAAACAAAAAAAGCAGTTTTTTTTTTTTTATTTGTTATAAAATTTTTATTTTTAAATTTTTTTAAATTCTGTTCCAACTGAATTTTCTAAATATATCAAGGAACATTTCCTGAAAATTTTTGGTAGTTATCTCAAAAAACGTAGGAGAAGATAGATTTTTAGTGATTTCTAGTTATTTGCCGTTTTAGTTTGCGCCTCCCATAAGGTTCCTATTGTTGCCTCCAACTTTGACCGGCTATATCTCAAAAATTATCTTGAATTTTTAAAATCTGTATAAAGCATCTTGTAGCTTAGTAAAAACTTTATAAAATAAGATTAAAAACCAAAAAATGGTGTTTACCCCCCCTATGCCCTTAAAGTAACATAAGAACTAACTATAATATCAAATAAAAATATTATTCAGAGTTCTGTTTAAAATAGTACACATGTAGTTACATATAGTGTAACATTATTTTTAATAAGTTATAGTAGTACAAACATTGTTTATTTTAAATTATGGTCAACACACACTCTAGGTAACTCATGATACATAGAACATTTTTAAAGTTTAGGATAGTTAAGTTTTTTACTAAAAACTCAAAATATTCTTAAGAAGTTTTTAAAATCTCAGGACATACTTTTTTTCTAATTCTGGATAGAGATTTAGTTGATAGAGTTTCAATATTTTGTTATTTTATATTATTATAAATCAAATGTAAAAGCAAATGTATATAGCTTTTCTTTTATTATTTAGAATAAAAATGAACATTTTTGAAAGAGAGGAAAAAAACAACCTTTATAAGGAGTTCAAAAAGCTCAAGATGACTTTTTTTTTACTGGAAGAGTTGTAACCCTGTTAAATTTAATTTTCTACTGAAAAGGGACAAAAAAATCCAAAAAATATTTGAAAAAAAAAATCAGAGGACACTCTATGTGTTTAACAAAAGTTTTTACACCATAATTTTTAACTTGCTCTACCTAAACTTTAACATCTATGATTGCTAGTAACAATATGAACTTGAAATCTAGGATACATTAGGGGTAGGGAGTACACCACATTTTTTTGGTCATGTTGTAAAATTTATATTTTTCTTTTTGATTTAGATGTGTTTTAGCATCATTAAGAAGAATTTGATATTAAAAAAAAAAAATTGCCAAAAAAAAAAATTCCAAACCCAAAAATTGATTTTGACCCCAAAAATCACTTATTTTCATTATTTTTGACTTAAATAGTAATAAAGTCACTTATACATGTCCTATACTTATAGTTTTTATCTTAAATTAAAGTTTACAGTTATAGGCAAACATTTAAAGACATTTCAACTGTTTTTCTTACATTATGATGTCATAATCACACAAAATATGTAAATGTTTTTGATAAAATAGTACTTTTTAAAAATTTAATAAGCATAGCTCTATTTAAAATTTTTTATTCCAAAAGTAACAGTTACTTTAACATTTTAAACAAACTTCTTACTTACCTTTAAAGATTTAAATGATGTGGTACTGGTATGTATATTAGCGTGATGTTTGATGTCATAATTCATTTAGTCATAAGTGTTTAAAAAACTCTTAGATAATTATTCAATTAGTATAACAACAAAATAAATAACCAAACATTAAAAAATTATAATGTATTATAGGCAAGATAATTTTTTATGGCATCATTAAGTTAATGATTGCAAATAATGATTATATTATTATAAAGAAATAAAGAATATTGCAAAATAAACGAACAATGAACTGTACCATTTAGTTATAATACTTGACTTTACTGGAAAATGACTGATAATTAAAAAAACTAATTTTAAAAAACTGTCACATGATGATAAAATCTTATGGAATATTTAAAAAAAAAGTTAGGTAGACATAATGCTGTTGAAGACACAAAAACTATCATTTAACTTTCTTTAAAAGACATCTGTTTTACTAAAAGTTCTATATGATTATGGTTTCTCAGTGAAAAAGTAATTGATCTTTCATTTGAAACATTCCATTCACCATCAATTTCACAGTCTAGTATAGATTCTGAATGCAAATTAAGCAAATCAGGTTTAGTTGGGCGTTTCCACTTTAAATTGCTTCCATCTTGAACTCTCATAACGTGGTCCATCTTATAAGTTCCATCACCATTTCTACCTTCACATGTTGCAATGTACCATGTGTCTAACAACCCTTCTTTAATTAACGTGGCATAAAAATGCCCTACCTCAATGTCTGCATTTTTCTCCTTTTGCATATTGAAGGAAGAAGCCCCTACAACTAGTGCTGCATCAGCATTAGTTGGTAATGAACACAGAGACTGAGAGCACTCCTCATCTTCTGCAATAAGAGCACATAAATTTAGGAGTCTTTCTTCATGGGTATTACCATTTACTTTAAAAAGTTCTGGATTGCACAACACTTCAGACTTGTGTGACTCTTTAAAGTAAATTAACTCATTACGAACAATCACTTCATTTTGATCAGGATGAGAGTTTAAGATAGTATGCAACTCTTCAAAGCTCACCACAGGCCCACCCCAGCTTTTACACAGTTTGAGACGCTTCTGCACATACTGATCCCTTTTCTTCCCCTTTTCAAATTTTTCTTTTATTTGCTTGAGCTTTAATTTTTTTTGTTCAGCTACCCACTTTAGCTCCATCTCATTCAAAAATTTTACAACTTTATTAAACTTTTTTTCATTTTTAGTTTCAAAAGCATCAGAAATAAGTAGTGTACAATCATTTCTTATTCCTTTTGCTGTAAAGCGTTTGTTCCTAAATTTTGCCACTGCTGCACGCTTTCCAAATCCAGCAAGATGTCTTTCACATTCTAAGTTATTGGTCGGGAGTCCTGCCAGTTCTTCATTAGTTAACAAATGGAGCTCAGTCGCACGTGATGGATTTGACAAACGAAAGTTTCCAAATCCATATTCTCTGCCTGTTTGGCGATCAAAAACTTGGGCGGCATGGAGACACATCTTGTTAAGAATTTTTAAACACAGATCAGAAGTTGGCTTTAACACCTTATTGTGTGGATAATGTACCACATAGGCATCCAGAGTGTTCATTTTTCCACTGCTAAGATCTTTATACAGCTCAGGAAATACTTGTAGAAGGTTTTCTTGAGAGCTAACCTCAACAAAGTGTAAAAAAGGAAGTGTTACCTTGTGAGTAAAGTAAGAAAGTGCCTCAAGTTCGGTAACAATAAATTCTAAGTCAAGCAGTAGTTTGAGCAAGTAATCAAATTTTTTTGAGTAAACTATAAAACACTTGAAGATCTTGTAGATATCTAATACTTTTCAAACCACTTAAACAATAAACTAAAAATTAAATAAATTTCTATCTAGTGTGTAATAAAACTATAAAAAATTTAATAACTATTAAACTTTTAAAATAATTAAATTAAAGCAGATAACATATAATTTAACTTTAACTTTTTATCTAAAACTCAAAATTAATATATTGATGATTTGTTGCACTAGCCAGTTTTACTGCACTGATAAAATAAAACTGATAAAAAGTTGCATCATTGATTTTAAACTTCATTTCTCATAACTGCAACAAGCTCTAAATATTCTCTTGAGTTCAACAATGAATGATGCAAGCATTAGTTCTTTACACTAATGTAAAAGCACAACAGCAGAATAAATTAGCTCTTTTTAATAAAATGTACCCTTACAGTCAAAATTTACATATTTTGTGTGATTATGACGTCATAATGTTACAAAAACAGTTAAAATGTCTTTAAATGTTTGCCTATAACTGTAAACTTTAATTTAAGATAAAAATTATAAGTATCGGACATGTATAAGTGATTTTATTACTATTTGAGTCAAAAATCATGAAAATAAGTGATTTTTGGGGTCAAAATCAATTTTTGGGTTCGGAATTTTTTTTTGGGAGTTTTTTTTTTTTTAATATCAAATTCTTCTTAAAAATGCTAAAACACATCTAAATCAAAAAGAAAAAAAAGTCTAGCAAACATCACCCAAGTACTCCCTACCCCTAGATACATTTGTTAGTGTTTTTACAAAAAGTAACACTGTCTTTTATAAGAAAGCTAAATTATAAGATTTAATCCCTAATGATATAATATAAAAAATCATTTAATATATACAAATATAAATTTACAAATTTAAATTATTTTACTTTCAACCTTCTAGGGTATTTAAAAACTCATTGAAAATCTATTTGATTTATATTTTCTGAGCTAAAAAATGAATTATTAGGAAACTCTCTTTGTGTAGTTTCAATGGTTTGTAATGATGATGGAATTATAAAAATATATTGTAAAAAAATATTAAAGTTTTTGCTTAAAAAAAATTAAACAGTTACTTTACTACATTAAAACAAGCTATCACACTTCAACAGAGCTCTGTAAAAAAATAAAAAAATGAGTAAAGAATAGAAGATAAAGACGGTATATATATGTGTGTTTACAATAAGAATAAATTCTATAGATTGTTGTAGATTAATACTTAATAATAGAAACAATATGTAATGTTAAATCGACTGTTATAAAACTAAATAATATTTATACTTTTTAAGTCTTAAATCAGAAAAACTAAACTAAAATACAAAATAAAATAACAAGTTATAGTATAAAGCACTCACATGAAAGTTTAAGAAATACCTCTTAAAAAGATTAAACCATTGTTAAACATTAAATAATTACGTCACAATAATACACTCTTATACATCAACATTAAAACAAGTCATGCACTGCAAACTAGATAATTTATTGTTTATATTTTGTAAAAAGCAGTAAGGTACTTAAGTTTTTTTTTTTTACAGTTATTTTAAATACATAAAAAGTAATCTATTTTGAATAAAAAATGTACAACAACTTACATTAATTACTGAATTAGTAAATTAATTCATAGTGAAGGTAATTAAAGCTATAGAAACTTGGCATAATGTATGTTTATAATGGTTAAATCTGAATTATAACATAAGCAAAGTGAGATACAACTTAAAATAACAAATTAAAATAAAAAAACCCAAGCACAAAAACTAAAATTGTTATTAAGCATTCGAAGCCCTGACCAATAATTAAGTTACAGCAGTACTGTACATAAAAACACCACAGCTTAAACTGATATACATTACATATCAAGTAAGATAATTAATTATTGCTTTAGAAAAGAGCAGTTGTGTGTTGTAATTAAAAAGATTTTATACAAACGTTTTAAATATATATTAAGTTATGGGTTTGTATTTAATATGACTGTAAAAATATAAGAAATAAAACAACAAGGTGGCTATGTGTTAAATAATTTAGACTTAATAGTTAACTGTTCAAAATATAGGTTTAATTGTTTGCTAACATAAGATCCTAGTGAAATAACTTCACTGGAATATAAATAAATAAAAACAAATTGTACAGTAATCTGACTTAAGGCCATAGGGGGGGTCCACTTTGTTTTTTACAACTTGATCTTATTTTGTAGAATTTAATCTTAGCTATCAGACACTTTTAACCGCTTAAAAAAACTCAAAGTAACTTTTGAGATATAAGCGATCAAACAAAAAATAAAGGGCGTTCAATAGGTTCCTTATGGAAGGCGAAAACTAAAAATGCGAAAAAGACTATTTCACTAAAAATCTATCTCCTCTTTCATTTTTTGAGTAATCTTTCTCAAATTTTTACAGAATGTGTATCATTAAACTTTAAAGAGATCTATTGTAGGATTTTTTTAAATTTTGAGTAAAAAAAAATTATTGTCAAAAAACTACCTTTTTTTTAGTTTATTGTGGATAAAATTTTTATTTTTCAAAATTTCAAAAATTCCAACATTTAGATTCTTCAAAATATTAAAAGGAACATTTCCTGAAAATTTGAAGTCTCTAGGTCAAAAAATGAATGAGGAGATAGGTTTTTAGTGAATTTTTAAATTTCCAAGAAAGGTGACCCCGAAAAATTTGCGGTCCATACGTTTGTATCGGAAACTTTTTACAAAAAATAAAATATCTCAAAAGTTAAATTATATTTTTCAATTCTATAAAAACAGGCTTGTAGTTTGTATTTAAAGCTTTCATATAAAAGCCAAAGTTATTTTTTGTAAAAAAAATAGTCGGACCCCCCCCCCCTATGGCCTTAATAGTTACAAATATTATATAGTTGTATAACAGTCGGATTTAATATTATGTATTGTATCTATATTAATCTACAATAATCTATAGTATTTGTTCTTATTTTTAATAAACACAAATACATATATTTATAACATATATACAAATAGGTATAAGTTGATAAACTTAATAAATATAATTTTTCAACACAAAACCCACTTTTTTTTTAAGGGCTTTTTTAATAAAAAAGTTGATTATAAGACGTGAAAACTTGTAGAGCTCAAACACTTTTATATAGATAGATTTTTAGTGAAATAGTCTATTTTTTCCGTTTTAGTTTGTGCCTCCAGAAAGGAACCTATTGTTGCCACAAACTTTTGAAGGGCTATATCTCTCAAAAATTATTTTGAATTTTTTAAATCTGTTAAAAGCATCTTGTAGCTTAGTAATAACTATATAAAATGAGATCAAATTGTGAAACCGCCCTCCCCTTTTGCCCTTGAGTGTTTTGATTTCAATATAGTTTATTTCATTTTACTCTAACTACAGGGATGCCACACACTTCGGATAGCTAGAAATGTTTGAAAATCTTTGGGTAACTCAGGCTAGTTATATATTTATTCAAACTCAAGTCAGATTAACAAAAAAAAATCATGATAGTTTTAAAATTTCTGAAATTCTCAACCCTGTTTTTTCTATAATTTGAATAACATTTAATTAAATCAATTACAAATATTTGTAAGTTTATAACCAATTGTTAAAAATGTTAAAGAACTTGTATTTATTGATTTTGAAGAAAAATTGAAAAGGATTGCCACATACTCAGGGTACTCAGGATATTTGAAAATTCCAGAAAATGTCAGGGAAATTCAGTATAACTCAGGATATTTTGACTTTCAAACTCAAAATGACTCTGGACATTATTGATTTTTTTATAAAAATCTCAGAATAGTTTTAAGATTAAAAAGTAATCTCCTGACAGATCATTTTCTACATCTAGAATGATATTTACTTTATCCAGTTTCAATATTTTGTTATTTTATACAATTAATTTTGCTAAAAAACAAGATTTTTATTGGTTTTAAAATGCTAAAAAAAAATTAACCTTACTGCTAGTTCTTCATTATTATTTGTAATAACATTGTAGTTTGTTATAAGTCTGAAATTACTATTTGTTATGTTTTAAGGTTATCTAACTGTTTAAATAAAGTTGAATTTAACTTCGAAGTTTATAAATATGCATTCAAGTGAGTACTCTGTGTTGTAAGATTGAGTTAGTAAATTAAATTGTAAAAAAAATCAAAATATTTTCTGTTATAAATTAAGTTAACTAACATGCTTACATAAAATTTTGTTTTTTAATCTCACTTGATTAAAAAAAAATTCTTAAACTTTAAAAACAGTATTTCTTATAACTTTAGGGAACATCTAGTGCAGAAACATAAACTTACAACCTTCATTTTTATTATTAGGAAGAAAAATGAACATCAGGACAAGGTATAAATAGTTTGCACAAGAGGCAAAATTTTAAAGGATTTGAAAAAAACTCAGGATGAATCAGGGATTTTTAAAGTCACTCAGGCAGTATTTTTTATTACAAGACAGGCAACAGTGTTGTATCAAAATCTTTCATAAACAAAAACAGTCCTTTTATTTTAGAAAAGGTCAAGATAATTTGTTTTAAAAGGTTTGACACCTAGTTTTAAATATGTGTAACAATCTAGCCAACTCAGGCCAGTTGAAATTCTTTAAAAAAAAACTTAGCTAGTTAGAGTTTTCATTGAAACTTTAAGCTATTTAAATATATTTTGGAAGCAAAGGGTAATTATTTGTTAAAATTAGATTGAATTGATTTAGTTTTTAAACTATTTTAATATTTAGATTTTAATTTTAAAGTAAAAGTTTTCACCTTTCAGCTGGCTCTGTTTTAATATAAATTTTAAGATTTTACAGTCAAGAGTTAAAGATTTATGATGGCAACATAGTCAGTTCTTTATAAGATAATTTAAATTAGTGCCATTTTAAGTCCAAGTAGCTCAAATTCAAATTAAAACTACTTTTAATATTTTTTCAATCAATGGTTATAGGGTCTATATTAATTTATAAAAAAACTAAATACTGAACTTAAAGATACAGAATATAGACGCAAACACTCAGTTGTGCATAATTTTTTTATTCTTCAATGTTTGCTTTCGAAAAATGATAAAATGAAATTTGAAAACTTTCATGAACATAGAATGAGTATTTACAGTTAAGCTCTTAGTGTTTTTTGAACTAAATGTGAGAATAAAAAAGTGTTTAGTTATAATAAATTGTGCCTCTGGTGCGAACTTTTTTAATTTTTTTTAAACTTAGATTTGTTACTAATCTAAGACTAGTTTTTTTTCTTCAAAGAGTGGTAACCTTGTTCTATAAATACTTTTCAGGGAATAGGTCAAAATTGCACAAGGGGACAAAATTTCATGATTGCATAAAAACAATTACGCACCAAGGGTCAATTTTGCACAAGTTAAATTTTTGCAGGAGAGTAAAAAAAGACAGAAAAAAAAAACTAATAAAATTATTGTAAAAAAAGAAGTTACTGACTGGCAATAAAGGTTAGGGGTAACAGTGAAAGTTAAAACATAGATAATTAAAAAAAAATAAAAAAAGAATAAAAAGAAATAAACCTGTTCAAAATTGTCTGCTCGTGCAATATTTATCTACTTGTGCAAAATTATCTCTGTGCACTCATGCAATTTTGTCCCCTTGTGCAAATTTGAAAGCTACCCACTTTCCAGACATCTTAATTTTTTTTGCTAAGAAATTTTAGCACCAGATTATGCATTATTCATAATGTAAAATGTATTTAACACATTTTCTAAAATGCTTCTAAATATTATACTTATTCAAAAAAAAATTTTGACAGGAATTTTGTATTAAAAAATTATGGCATTTGTTAGAAAAATTCCATGTTTAGCAACAACATTTGTAAAATTCCAAACGAAACAAGTTTTCTCAAAAAGGTTTTTGAAGTGTTCAACAACTCTAAGAACAGAAATGGTTGACACACCCTCGAGTGAAGTTGATCCTAAGATTCATGATATTGCAACCAGTATTGCCAATTTGAAGCTGCATGAAGTTGCTGACCTTAATAACACTTTGAAACAAATGTTAAACATTAGTGATGTACCAATGATGGCAGCAAGCATGGCAGATGCTCCAGTTGCGCAAGCAGAAGCTGAAGAAGAGGAAGTAAAAGCGCCAGAAAGGACAGAGTTTTCAATTAAACTTACATCGTTTAATCCATCTACTAAAATTAAACTTATAAAGATAGTTAAGTCAATAAAAACTGATTTGAATTTGGTCCAAGCAAAAAAGTTTGTAGAGTCTTTACCACAAGTTTTAAAAGAAGATGTTGCAAAAGATGAATGTGAAGAATTTAAAAAACAACTAGAAGAGGCTGGTGGAAGTGTTGAAATAGTGTAAAACTTTGTTAACAATTACTAGTCTAATTTTTTATTGAACAATGTAGGTTAAATTTATGAAACTCAATAATATTTAGTAACTACAGTTTCTACAAGTATTAAAATGCATGGTATTTAAGTACTATTTTTATAAAACTAAATTGCTTGAGATTTTGAAGTTTTTTTTAATAACAATTTTGAAGTACTTAAGTAAAATAATTAAAACTAGTCTTTAATTTAAGTTAAACCTTAATTTAGCATTTATTTACATAAGCAGCATTATGGCCAACGTTGTTTGTCAGTTTTATTTAGAAGGCAAGTGTAGGTATGGGGACGCTTGTAGAAACCATCATGTTGATCCAGATGAGTCTGGTGAAAGAATCCAAAGCAATGGTAAGATAAATTTATCTGGTTATTTAATAGTAATAGAAATAGGCCAAAAATAAAATGTTGTTTTTTCAGCAATGTAATACCAAATTTGAGTTATAGATTTTGTTTATTATTTTGTTAATATTTTTTACTATCATTTGTTGTTTTTGGTTTCATATGCAATTAAATTTTGTTTATTTTGTGTTTAAGTTAGCTCTAAAAAAAAATTTAAAGTTATTGCTCTTTGAGAAAAAGCTAAATAACCATGACTTTATAATTTACCTTCTTTTTATATTCATAGCTAAATTTTTTTTTTTTAACTAAGAACTTATTGTTAATACTTTTAAAACTTTTACATAGATTTTGATGCTGTAAATTATTTCAAGATAATACCATTTTGTAGAGAAGCAAAGTAGTACAGATCTGGTCAGATGCAGCCTAAAACTAGAAAAAAAATGGTCACATTTAAAAGTCTCAAAACTTATTTATAAGACATACAAAAAATCTCTAAGTCTTAAGGGATCATATATTAAATTTTGATTAACATTTAAAGTTTAAATATATTTAAAATAAAAAGAAACAGTTATTGCCATTTATACCATTTTGCAACCTTTATTTTACAATGTTTTTAAAAGTAATTGTTGCCCATAAATGCACAACTAAGATAACTATTATAATGGATAGTAGTATATGCAACAAATTAGGTTTTACTTGTTAATAATAATTTTACTATAAGGGGAAGGTCACGTCAGCAGAGGTGCAAAAAGTAATGTAAAAAGAGGAGGAAGGTCGAGATACACCAATGGCATGTACAATGGTTACAACAGGGGAGATCGGCAGGGGCATCCTGAAACAGCAGTCGATTATTACTCTAGATTAGAACAACAATCCAAAGATCAAAGAAGGTTTTTATTCTTAATTGTGCCAATATGTAATAAATATTAGTTTTAATAGTAATATTCTGAAAGTTATAACAACAAGATAGTATTAAAAGCAAAGGGGCGTAAATCACTTGTTGAGTATATTTTTTTACATAAATTGATTAACTACTAGTTACTGATTACAATTCCAAAGTTATATCAGTCTAAAATTTGGAATTTTTCTGTATAATACCTGTAAAAAAAGGAAATAGAAAAATTAACAGAAAATAAATTCATTCAAAAAAAAAAAAGGAAAAATTAATTGACTTATATTTTATCATATAGTTTTTTTTTAAAATATGTTCTTAATTTTTATTAAAATTGCAAGGAACACTTCTTGAATATTTGAAATGATTTGTATATAGCTCAAAAAATAGCAAATTAAATGGTTTATTAGTGAAAAAAGTTCATAGGTTTGTATAGTACTTTTTTAATAAAAATGACTATATCTCAAAATTTTTTTGAATTTATATATTATTTGAATCTGATTTTAAATACATATTTTAAGCTTTTGATAAATAGCCAATGTTTATTTTTGTAAAAAAAAAGAGTTTTTTATGTCCTTAATACTTTTATTAATTTAATGATACCTATAAAAAAGATGCAAAGTATTTATAAATATAACTTTAATTAGTTTGAAATATTTTAACAAAAAATTTAATCAGGAAAACTCTGTTTTAACTTTTTTTTTTTGTTGAAATAGTTATTTAAAATTCCATGAATTATTCTTTAGTGAAAGATTTTTCATCAACTAATTCTTAGCCAGTTGCTTATTTTTTGATATTTTAGGAAAGTATATAGGTTATGTTTTAGTAACAACTTATGTTTTTTTTTTTAATCAGGTTGTTCAACGTTTTTTCAAGAAAAAAATAACAATTGCTCCTTAAGTCAAAATTAAATAATGTAAAATATTTTATTTTTAGATATAAAGAGTTCAGTAAAGTTAACTAGTTGTTATTTTTATATCTTTCATTTCTTATGCATTTAAAATCAAAATACAGAAAAAGCTCCTTGCATTATAAGAAAAAATACATTGGTATTTTTAAAAACATGCACTTTGTAACCAAAAGTAAAAAAATAATATTTTTTTCAAAAACTAAACAATTTTACTCTAAAATTAAAAAAATTATGTAATAGGATTGTTTATTACTAAGGATAATTAACACTTATCAGCCACACTATAATAAAACCTTTATATATATTATTGTAGTGGGTTTGTGCCAAATGATTTAAAAATCATTAAATGTATTAAATTAACACATTTTACTATCCTTATACATGTATTTTTGTTCTCGAATTCTTTTAGGAATGAAAAATATTTTCATTCTGTGAATTATGATTTTCAGAAACAATGGACCATACAGTCCAGCTTCTAGGCACATGAGAGATCAGTATGAAAGGAGAGCCTTAGATGACTGTGACCTGTCAGTTTTACTACTAAATACATTTAATAATTTATTTTTTCTAGACTATTGGCTATGTAGGTTTTATAGCAGTACATACTTTAAAGTTTGTGTGTTAATATTGAACTATTACCTGTATTATTCTTCTAAATCCAGTATAACTACACTGGAAAATAATACACTTAAAATGCCATACTACGTTGAAATTTGATGTATTCATAAAAAAAAAACTTAAAAATACAACAACTTATTAATTTAAAAAGTATTTTTTGCACAAATTAATTTTCATAAGTTATAAGTTAGAAATATATTCATATCTCAGGGTTTCCTAAAAAGCTGGAATACTGTAAAAACCTGGAATATGATAAATTTTAAAAAATAAAACATGGATTTTTTAATAAATAAAAATCACTAAAAAACCTAGAATTTTAAAATTTTTTACATGCAAAGTTAAAAAGTTTTGGTTTGACAAAAAAAAAACCTGTCATATAGATAAAAAAAGATATCATAATTTTTTTTTTCTTTTTAACATCCTTGAAGAAGCTTTACAGTTTTTTATCAATGTTGTTATACTATTTAAAACAGTTTTTTACCTTGAACTTAATTTTACTAGAAATAGACCCAAAAACTTGTTCTTTTACAACCTGAAACAAATTTCTCAAAAATCTTTGCCAGCCATGATATGTGCAAAATTTAAGCTTATTCATGAAAATGGTTATTAGAGTATTTACTTGAACTTGTTCATTATTTTGTGACAAGAAAGCTAAAAGATGAAAATTTCATCTTCAAAATTACAACAGGAATAACAGTTTAAGCAAAATGACACTTGAGAAGAGAAACTACAATAACAACAATAGAGGTTACGTTGATGATAACGAAGACCTTGATGATTGCAGGTCCAGTGTTAGCTATGAGTCTGTTTGCAGTTATTCCAATTATAGTGATGAGTCAGCAAGCAAACTTTCTAAAAGAAGGAGAAGAAGAAGAAGCAGGTTTTTAAACATATATATATTTATATAATAACTTTGCTATATAATTTACTGTATATTTATTTGTTATTAATCATATGTAGAAAAATAAAAATGTTATATGTATATTAAAATAAATATAAATAAAATATAGATATATATATATATATATGTGTTGTCTACAAAAGAATGCCGTTTGTATGAAATTACGTATAAATTCAAAAGTGACTTAGTAAACTGAGCAATTTAAATTCTAAAAAGTAGTAAAAACTTGTTAAACTTCTTAGTCTTTTTAATTCAAAATACACTCTACTATTTCCATGACATACCGCTCGGTTTCGTACAAAATTATTTTTGCTATTTTATTTTGCTTTAATATTTAAAACGTTTATAAACTTAGTTTACATTTATCGAATAGTTCGTCCAGAGGGTTTGGTAGAGATAAGCTAATTATAAATGACTCAAATACAATTTCACTTCCATGATTTTATGTTTTTTCAGAATCATTTATTTAATGCACTGTTCAACTTTTTAAGAAAAACTGTTTATTAAAAAAACAATAGTTTTTATGAGTGTTAAGATATTTAATGAATAAACTTATAAAACATAAACAATTGAAATTATTACTTAATATACCCCTTGATTAGCATTGATTTCATGCTTTAAAGTTCATTCTGCTTGCATTGTTTTAAAACTCTGATATTTCATAAAATATATGAGTTTTGGCAGTGTGTGCATATAGGTGGACGGATATTGCGCTGCATTTATCAGTTTCACTTTAAAAAAATTCTTCGGAATGGTTGACGTTATGTCTTTTATATAAGAGATGCTCTGCTTAAAATCAGTACCAATCAAAGAACAGAAACCTAGGTTAAACTTTTACTAACATCAAATGGAAAGCAACAACAACTTTTTTTGATTAACTTATTTTTTTGAATCACACTAAAAAGTCCTGTTTGTTAGTACAGTGCTTCCTCGCTTATCCGACCGGTTTTGGTCAAAAGTAGTTTCAGCTAGAATCAATGTTTTTGTGTACTTTTAACTTGTAAGATAACAATAAAATTTCCTAACAAGTAAAGAGAATAATATCTAAAACATTATATTCAATAGTTTCTATTTGCATAAAAACAAAAACATCGGTGAAAGTCTGAAGAGCAAAAGCCTGGATTCTCGTATGCCGTGAGACAAGCTCAAGTTTAACATAAGGTTTGATAATACCAATTCGATCATCAGACCACAAGCTTTCGGTAGACTGAAACAAAAAAGCTTCAGGCACGACGCGTGGTGACGTCACGATGACGACTCGTTCATGGGAGTACAGAGCAAATTTTAACCAACTTTTAATGTTGTTGTATTTTGTATTTGTAACTTTTACCTTTTGGTCTCAGTCTACCGAAGCTTTTGGTCTGATGATTGAATTGGTATGATCAACCCTTTAGTTTCTATTGGAAAATATGTTTTTAATAACTAAATATCTTGCTTAAATTGTTTAAACGAGTTAAACATTGTTTCGGTAGTAAAGTTTGTAGTTATTAGTTTTAACTAAAAAATGTTGCTAAATTTACTGAAATGTAAGGTGTTTATTTAAATATTTTATTCACTACCAGATTTCAGTGCAAATAAATTTTACGACCTTGTCAAGTATAATAAGATAGTTTTTTAGAAAGGTATCCGACGTTACTTAAACTGTTTACGGCTTAATTTATTTTCGTTAAATTAATTTTTAACTTAGTTTAAGTATTGAATCTTTTATTCTTTGTCTGTTTTAATAGTTTGGTTCTCTATAAATAATGAAAATAAAGTAACTTTTTGAAAAATTAGCGTTTTTTTTATTGTATTCAGTGCATAACATAAAAGATGTAGCTAATTAGAAAAAATACAATTTTTGTAGTTATCCGGCCAAAATCACAATAAAAGCTTGCTGAACATTAACGGGTAAGTTAGGAAGCACTGTACCGCATATTTTTTAATTTCTTCACCTAGTATTTAGTTATGAATCCTTTTTATTACTTCATAAGGATGTAAAGGGTGTGAAAAAAAATAAGATAAGTAATTTATCTTCATTTATCATAAGTTGCAAATGATATGTAGAAACTAAAAAAAAACTAAAAAGTACAATAATATGCTTAAAAAAAGCAGTGCATCATCGGAACTGGAGTTAAAAGAGGGTGAACAAGTCGTCACCACTCATAATAATAATGTACGTTTGCTTGTTAAAAGTGGTGACAATTCACAAGATTCTTCCAATCCTAACGAAAGTTCCGCAATATGTGGTTTGTTTTTTTACTATATATATAATAAAATTGTAAGATTAAGTTTTTTTCTTTTTCTGTTAACCTTTTTTATTATTTTTAGAATTCCATAACAATTTGTAAACAAATCATAATAACTCCTACTTAATCAGATATAACTTTATAAGGCTTTAATTTTTAGAAACCTAAACGAGTAAAGCCCGTCATTAAACATAAACAACTATTTTTGTACTAAACATTAAAATACTCAGACAACTTTATGCTGTCTATAAAATATGAACAGCTCTATACAGGTTTGCCAAAAGAAACCTGGAGTTTAACAATTTGGAATTTGAGAAATTAAAAAAAAACTTGAATTTTGAATAAAAATCACTAAAACCTGGAATTTTAAACAGTTGCTATATGCGAAATAACAAAACTTAAACTAAAAAAATAATAATATACAATAATTTTGTTTTGTTATGTTTAGAATTTAAAAAATTAAAAACACATTTACAGTAGCATTACAGTATCTTTTCAATATTTTATAGCATTTAAGTACTATAATTAAATTTTGTACTAAAAATAGACTAAAAAACTTACTTTAAAAAAACTGGAATAAATTTAGAATATCTGGAATATAAAAAAAAACTTTAGCAACCCTTTGCCTGAAGAGTCGACTAGCATTTAATAATTAAGAAATGACTGTGTATTTTATGGACAGCAAAACTTCGTCAGTCTGACAAAGTATTTGCGTATTAAAACAGTTCTTTTAATTTCTATCATATTAAATAAAACGTGTAATAGTCGGATATTTGTAAAATATATTTAGTTGTTTGAATTAATACAAATATATTATTATTATGGCGGTACTTTATTTGTAATTGTAAAGACTTTATCAAGTATTATACATATTAAAACTTTTTAAAGAATTGATTTTAGTATTCATTTTGTAAACATTCATCTAAATAGCAGCTTTGAAAGAAAAAGCGCAACCAAATGAAGAAGTTAATCACTGGCCAGCCAGAGAATATGATTGGATTGAGCTTAATTGCCGCATGTTGGTAGTTAAAATCAAGCAGTTGAGTAGTGAGAAAGAAATGAGACAATACACGACGCAAATCAACAGCATACTTGATAAAAGATTGAACGGAACTTACCATGGAAATGGATTCAACGGATATTCAGGTAGGCCATTGGCTACTAGAAATATGGGACCAAGAAAGTACGCTAAAATGGGGAAAAGAAATGGACAAAGTAATGGACCTCTGTGAAAGAAAAAACGTTTTCTGAGAGAAAAAGTTGATCTATAAGTGTTTAGAAATATAAAAGAATTGAAAAAATTAAAATTAAAGAAATACTTTTGAAATAAGCCAAATATAGTTTTTAATTTTTAATTCAAGCTCAAGTTTAATTTTGATACAATAATTTTTCTTCATAGTTTTGATTACAAATTTGGCCAAAACGTTGTACAAATTTGACTACTTAAAGATAGATTAAGTGTTGGATTTAATGTTTTTTATTGGATTAAAGTATAAAATTTAAAAGCCAATTTAAGAAACTAAAATTATTAAAGTCAAAGTCTCTTCAAAAATAGTTTGTTAACTTACCTTTATCATTCCATACTCAAAAACTGCTTAATACTAAAAAAGAAAAATTAACTTACTTATCAAAAATTGTATCAAGAAAATTATACACTGCTTAAGAGCAAAAATTACCACTTGCCTTTACAAAAGTATTACATATGTTTATAACACTGATCCTTTTCTAAAAGTGTATTTAATTGTTTTGTTTTTATACAACTATGGTTTGGTACAAAATAGTTACCAATGAATACAAACAAATTTACTTCAAAAAAATTCCGATAACCTTACAATCTTATTAGTAAAAGCTTAAAATTGAATAAAAGAAGCACTTTTATTTTACATCATATGCCTTAACTTTGTAAATCGTAAGTTGTTAGCATTTATAATCGATATAATTTCACTATGATTAGATATTGATTCCACAAAAAGCTAGTCTTAAAAAAATATTACTTAGTAACGCCATATTTAGGTAATAATTTTATAGGTTCTTTAAATTTACAACGTTCAAAATTGTAAGAACCTTAATAATACATTTCATTGCCTGAAAATTTATGCTATAATTTTTCTTTTGATACACACTAAAAATTGAGTTCTGAATAACTAATTGATATATGCTATCTAACTTCGACAGATAAAAACTCTTATAAAAAGTGATTTTTTAATGCTATTTTTGTCATAAACAATATTTAGTTATGCCCTCTTAAGCACTTGAAAATTATTTATTTGTCAAAATTCTAGCTACTAAATGTGAGTACTGTTACATATAAGTTTTACAAATGTGCTGAATTAGTAGAACCGTATTTCAATTTGTAATATAAGGTTCTTAGTATAATTAAAAGAATGGTAAGATTAACCTATAAACATGTAAATGTAGACTTAATCAACAAGAGTTGTATATACTTAGCAACTTAAGTTGACTATTTTAACAGTTTGTTTTGGATATTTATAATGATCATGAGCTAGCACATTTTTGTTAATAAATTTTGTAATAAGCGTACATTTTAATTTGTCTATTTTTTGTTTTAGAGTTTTGTTATTAGTATTCTTGATTATGAATTTTTTTGTTAATTTAAAAAATAAAGTTGTTTAAAATTATCAAACCCCTTGTTTATGTATATCAATAAAACTTAGAAATATGCCATTAAGTTTATTAAAGGTTGTTTTTTAAATTATCTAATAATTATTAGTATACAAACCGTATTAGTTGAATTTAAAACAGTTGCCTTACAATATTACTATTTTATGCAATTCGGTACGTATTTTTAACTTAAATGAAAAAAGTTCATAATGTACTTAAATATAAATATTTATTTTCTAATTTCAAAAAAGTTGCTTTGTTAAAACTATACTAATGTAACCTTTAACTTTCATAAAATATATGTTGCCGTAATTTAATAAAATTGATAAAACTGTCTATCCTTAACGTCTTTGATTAATTTTCAAAATAAATTGAACTTAAATTGCTGTTTGTAATATCTTGAAAACAAACTTATAGTAAAAGTTGTTAGTTTAAAAAAAATTGTTAACTTCTATCATTCATAATATAGAAGTTAAGATTATTATTTTAAATATAACATTTTTTTCAAATTATAGTATTGCATACCATATTTATTTATAGGTAAATAAAGTGATATTATTATACCTGAATCTTTAACGGAAATAAATAGGTATAGCAACTTAATTTAGTTATAAAATAAACAACAAAAACTATGTACAATTTATTGCTTTCACAAACAAACATTACAAAATGGTGCGCGACACTTCAGTTTTCTACACATTAGTCTTATACAAACTTCAATATCGATGAAGGTGGAATAGACGATATTTATGAACGTAGAAATCCTATCAAAATTGTTTCATATCGTACCACAGCTTACGTCTTCGGCCTCCAAGTCTCACGTAAGCTGTTTTATATCGTTCTCTAGTTAACCTCTGCGGCCGCGCAGTCCTAAGCCTACTATTTTGTATCGTACTGCAATTCACGTCTCCGGCCTCGAAGTCTCACGTGAAAAGCTGCAACTACTTCCACGAAGGATGAGTCACCCCGTTGAAGCGGCCTAGGTCCGCTCCGTAGGGTAGTTGAGGTATAATAACCTGTTTGTAGATGTGCTTCATCGTTTATATACATTTTTACTCTCTCTTTTGCAGGTGGCTTGGCATGTTGACAGTTGCAGGTGGCTTGGCATGTTGACAGTTGCAGGTGGCTTGGCATGTTGACAGTTGCAGGTGGATTCACATGTTGGCAATTGCAGGTGTCTTGGCATGTTGGAAGCTGCAAGTGTTTCGGCATGTTGGAATCTGCAGGTGTCTTGGCACGGTTTTAATAGCCAGCTTACATACTCACCTGGCTTTGCACACGTCAATAACTGAATACAAAATTGTATTTATTTTGCCTTAGTCAATCAAAAAATATCGAGTAGAATTTAAAATATAAATTAGAGAACTGTTGTTATTATTTATTTGAAACTTGTCTTTTAAAAAGAATTTTTAACTAAAAAAGTTTTGAAATTTATTCTAATGCATGCATCAATATATAGACAATTGAAGTGAAATAGGTATAATTTCACATAAATGTCCAACAATAGTAATTTTTTATTAGTTGTATGCCTCTTTCAGCAGACCTACTTATAAGTTAGAATTTAAAGGACAAACACAGCTGTATAGGCTGAACTTCTACTTTGAACAGGCGCTGTAATGTATTATATTACATATAAGTAAACCACTAAAAACTAGAATAAGTTTTCACAACTTGTTTATAACGAAAATTAATCTCATTTAAAAATTAATTTTACCCAGGTTAAGAATCGCTGTATTAGACGCAGAACTCTTATATTATCCAGAAAACTTTGCTGGAGTCTTTTCATTCTCTGAATGCTTGTAGACTTTAAACCAGTGGTTTAAAGTGATATTAATATATGTAAAAGTTGTAGTACAGTAACCTCTCGTTTAGTTACGCATTTCAAGGTTCTAAAAAATTAAAATTATTTTTTTTTCCACAAGTTAGATATATTGTATATTTTTTATTTAAAATGCTAACTCATCTCTTTAGACTTTGTAAGCTTGTGTACCTTGAATTATTAATAAACAATTAGTTATACCTCAGTGTATCAGAAATTTTGTTAACAATAAGACATTAATTGAAATTCTGACAGAAATATAACTGTGTTAAATAATGAAAGAATGAGAGTTTAAAACACAAATAAATAATACAGCACTCTTGCCCTATATATGAATAAACATCTAAAATATGATATAAATTAAATTTCATTCCTACTCAAAAAATTTATTAACATATCTTTTATACAATGCAAGACAGTTTATCCTTATGTGGGCAAAGGTCAAATTAAAAAAAAAGTTGTAGTTAAATAAACAATTTTTATTAATCATTTTTCTTGTACTTTATACGTTTTGTTCAAAAGAAGAAATCCATTACAGCACCAAATGCATAATTTTGTAAAAGGCTTTAGAGATAAATTTTAAAATAGACACCACACCATTTCTTAATTGTAAACAAATGCTTAGTTTTAAATTGAATTCAATAAGTAAAATAGAATATAAATGTTAAGTATCAAATAAGTCACAATTTAATAAACATAAAATATGCTTAGTATTAAAATTAGTAAAATTTTTCTACAAATATTATTATTTTATATAAATTAAAATTCTTTTTTTAACACATGTATAGTTTTATCCTTTGTTTTCATATTTATAAATAAAGTAAACAAACTGTTAAAAGTAGGAATTGCTTTTAACTAGAAACAATATCAAAAAACCGCCATTATAGTAAGTATGTTTGGTACCTCTCGTATCTTTACGCATTTTTTCTGTGGACACAATGTGCGTAAATAAGCGAGAGGTTCTGTAATAGATTAGTTGATACAAAAACTTTTTCAATTCTGTAAAATACGATTAATTTTTTCTTGGGTATTTTATTAAACTAGGACTTCAAGCAATGCTTCAATGATTTTGCTAACCTGATCTCTGGCATAAAATCTGTTTTAAATTCTTTAACACGATAATTCTGTATATAAAAGTAATAATACAAACAGTTTTTTCTCGCTAATTCGGCCATGTTTTTTGTAATTATGTCCACTTTGGCCGGATAAGAAGAAAACATTGTTTTTTCTATAAATCTACCTCTGTTATGTTTGGCAATACATACAGTAAATTTTCCTTTAAATTATTTTAAGTTTTTAACGTGACAAACAAGGTTATAAACTAAACTTTGATTAAGTAGAAATAAACTTATAAAGAAAAATTATACCGTGAACAGTTTAACCAGCATCGGAACTTTTTCTAAAAAAAAAAAAAGAATAGAGGTCATTACATATATTATAAGAGATATAGGCACATTATTTTTAGCAACTTTGAATACTTTTAGCTCGTTTTCAATCTTTGATTTAACTCGTTTTCTTTGTTTCTTTTATCGATTTTCTAAATCAAGTATGTTGATTAAGTCAAAAGTATGTATTTTACTTAGAAAATTTTTCAACACTGTAGCCAAAAAACCTGGAACTTGAGAAAGTTTTTTTAATCTGGAAATTTTACATGTAGAGTAATCTAATTTCAATTTGATACAAAAAATCTATCATGTAGATTTTTTTTTTTGTTGTCATTAATTTTTTTAAATAAAATAAATTGTTTATAGTAGCTTAACAGTATCTTTTCAACAGTGTTCTACTATTTAAGACAGTTTTTTTACCTTTAACTTAGCCTTATACTAAAAATATAACCAAAAGTTTGCACTTTTGACATCCTAGAAGAAATTTCTCAAAAACTTTTGGTAACCCTATTGCAAGTTAATGATATTAAAATTTTTTTTACTCAGCGCGAAAACTTTGATTTATAATGTTAAGTTTGAAAAATAAATATTAGAACTACGACGTAACTATAAACTGCTTGGTTGGTTGGAGAAAACGGATAATCGAGGAATAATTGTATTATTTGTATATTTTTCATAACAAAAACTATTAACAATAAAACATTTATGATAAAAGGTTTTTAATACATGTGACAAGATCGGATTTATTTCCACAGAATCCGGGTAGTAAATAGAATTGTTGATTTGCACATTTATTATTGTATCTAAATGAGCTCTTTATATTACAGTAAATTGAGTAATGATTTTTTGTTAGGACAAGTAACTATATGATAAAAAAATCTATAACAGTTCACTGTTTTTTTCTTTGTCAAAAATTAATGAAACTGTAAAATGACAGAACTTTTTTGTTTTTACTAGTGACATGATTTTCAAAAATCTTGTGAAAGATTTAGTTTTTGTTTTCTTAAAAACAATTCTTTATAGTTATATTTATCTTTAAATGTAAGTATTAATACTTAAATTATGCAAATGTTTTCTTTTTAACTTTCATCTATAAATTAAGCGTCGTTAATATTTAGGTAAATCAAAATTGAGAACGGGTCAAATATGCACAAAGATATTATCGCACGAAGAAACACCTTTTAACGAAAGATCATTCTTGCACGAGACTAAAACATAGAAAAATTATTAAAAAAAATATATATAAAATTAAAAAGGTAAGGCTTAGGGTAACAGTGATAGTAAAACAACTAATAAAATTATTACAAAAAAGTTGGAAAAAAAAACATTTATTGATAAAAAGAAAAAAAAAGTTACCGACCGAGGGTAAGGAATAGGGGTAACAGTAATAGTAGAAACAAAAAAGAGAGAAGAAAATTTAACTAATAAAAACTATTGCTAAAAAAAAAAAAAAAGTAACCGACCGAGGGTAAGGGTAAACATTAATAGTAAGAATAAAGCAAATGAAATTAAAATCAACCCGAGCAAAAGTGACCCTTCGTGCAACAGTGACACCTCGTACAAATTTGACGCCGTGAAAAAGTGTCCCTTCGTGCAAAAGTGTCCTTTAATGAATATTTGAAACTTACCCATTAAAATTAGATACAACATAATCCACGCTTATGGTAAACAAGAACTTCATACTGTAATAGAAAACGCTTCTGTTTATATTTCAGCTATAAGTATGAATTATATAAAAAGTAATCCCTTTTTAAGTTTTAGTAATATTTTTATAGGAACAAAGAATTTACTAGTTTAAAAATTTAGTTTATTAACAATGTAATGAACTGCTGCAATGATTTGCGTTATCCATTATAGAACGCAGTTACTTGCAGCTAGACAACAATGACCATATGTGAAAGCGAACTCTTTAAGCGCCAAAATAAGCCTATGAGCAACTAGGGTTAATTACTGATAAAAGATTTCATAAAATACATAACAAATACATGGGAACGGGTCAAAATTGCACGAGGTTACTAAACTGCACAAGAACAAAATTGCATGAGTCCACAAAGCTGCACGAAGATACATAATTTTTATTAGCTATTTTTTTATTTTATTTTTAATATCACTGTTACCCCTAACCCTTACACTCGACCAGAAGCTTTTTTTGTTTTTTTTAAACATTAATTTAATTTTCTTATAATAATAATTTTTATTAGTTATTTTTTTATTTTTACTATCACTGTTACCCCTAACTCTTACCCTCGGTCAGTAACTTTTTTTTCTGTTTTTTTTTTATACTCTCGTGCAAAATTGACTCTTTGTGCAAAATCGTCTTCGTCTAATTTTGTGCACTCGTGCAATTTAGTGACCTCGTGCAATTTAGACCCGTTCCCGTAACAGTGATAGTAAAAATATAAAAATTAAAACAGCAAAAAAAATTATTATAAAAAAAAAAGCAACTAATTAAAAAAGTATAATAATGATAAAAACAAATATAACTGTTCAAAAATATAGGTTTAATCGTTTGCTAACAAAAGATCTTAGTGAAGTAACTTCACTGGAATATAAATAAAAACAAATTGTACAGTAATCTTCCTTTATTGTACCAACATATGTTTCTGTGTGTTAACGAATCAACACACTTCAACTGGGTTCTGTAAAAAAATAATTACTGTAATGAGAGAATAGAAGCATAGAATAAAGTAGGTGTATACATGTTTTCATTAGAATAAAATATTTTACAGATAATAGTTAATAATAGGTAAAATACTTAATATTGAAACCGACTGTTATTAAACTATATGATATTTGTGATTATTAAATCTAAAATAAGTAAAGTAAGCTAAATTACACAACAGAACCCAGTTGAAGTGTGTTGATTCGTTAACACAAAGAAACATATGTTGGTACAATAAAGGAAGACTACTATACAATTTGTTTTTAAAAACAAATATATACATAAATAAAAAAACAAAATTAAAAGTAATAAGTTACTGACTGAGGGTAAGGGTTAGAGGTGTCAGTGACAGTAAAAAAAAAGTGTTAATAAAAAATAATTTTGTAATAAGTGCAAAATGTCTCCGTGCAAAATTGTCTGCTCGTGCAAAAGTGTCTTCGTGCAAAAGTGACCCTTCGTGCAATCTTATTCCCTTGTGCAATTTTTTACGCTCGTGCAAATTTGACACCTACCCAAGATACATTTTTATGTATGTAGTTAGTGTGTTTTTGTGCAGCTGGGAAAAGGAACTACTGACATTTGAACTACTGAAGTAGCCTAATTGAGTATTTTAGTTTATAATTGTAAGTACTGTTTAGATATAATATAAATATTTAAACTGTATGTTAACTGCTTTAAATTATTTGAGATACATTTAAATGTTTAATTATAAGTTTATTAAGCTTTTTATAGTTTATTTTTCATTAAATTTTTTTATTTATATGTTAGTTAAATGCTTTAAGTCTTTTGAAATAGATTTAAATAGTTACCAGTTCTTTAACTGTTTTACAATTTACTGAACTAAACTAAAACGTGGTTAATTATTAAGTTGCACTTTTGCCAAGTTTTAAAAGTAATTTGTATTTTTAAAGTATAGTGTTTGTATTGTTTTCTGGTTCGTTATATAATAGATACATTTCTAAAACTGTCTTGTCTAATTATATAAAGTAGTCTCAATGAGAATTTAGTATTTGTTAGATAATAATTAAATAAGGTAGAATATAATTATGATGAGTAGTACCAATAAAATGAATGTACAACAATCCACACCTTATAATAATTTGGCTTAAATTTTTTTTGACTCAAATGTTATAGCCAAAAAATTAAAGATAGTCGAAATAAAGTTTACTTATAATTTTTTTCATAGAACCTAATCTTAAAGATTTAAATAAAGGTATATTACAGGGTTGCCCTTATTGGGTAAAATAAACTTTCCTTTAAACTGAAATTAGTCACTGTTACTAATAGTTAGCCTTAATTTAATCCAGGGTTTCCAGTACTCGAAAAGTTTATACTCTTAGAGGCGATTTTGGCTATCATTAAAATAACTAGTAAAAGGTAGAAAAAGTATACTTCCAATTAGCTAGTAAACGGTCAAAGTCTAATGAGGATGTTTATGTTTAATATTTTGTCAAGTTAAGAATTTCTTGAATTTCATAGCTCCTTTGATGGGTTTTAACAAAAACATGTTTAGTGTAATAAAGAAAAAGTACTTTAATTTTGTTATTTTTATAGTTGGATGTTTTTGATTTTATCTTTTTAAAGTGTCAAGCTGAAAAAAAATTTTTAAACTATTATTAACACTGAATACTATCATGGACAAGACAAAAGGTTTGTCGTGCACCATGTCCTATGACCAAGTATTTTTAGCGTCATTTTTTTGAACAAGGAATTATGTTTATATACTTTACCATTGCGAAAAAACTAAAATTAGAATGAATGTAAGACTTGTATTAGTTGTTAACTAAACTTTTTGTTATACTAATAGATCTTTTATTTTACGTATTAATCAACATAAAAATCACTTATAGTAAAGCCAGCACAAAGGAGAGTACTTCATCATGTAGTTAAAATAAACACTAGAAAAAAAAAGACAGAACCCAACTATTAAAAATAACAAAATAGTATAACTTCTAATAAAAAAACAGCCTCGTTTTACTAGCAGACTATTAAAAGGTTTAAACTAGCTTAGTTAGCTTGATCATTTCTCTGTGTCAAATCTGTTTAAACTAGTCTGATAGGATTAGAAAAAACGAATTACTTCACTCAGGAATTTCTCCTAACTTAGCTTACGAAGATAATAATCTTTAATTTTTGAGCATTGAATGAAGTATAAGCACTATTTTCGAACTAAAAACTAAATATTATTTTACTTCAATGTTAACTACTAAAAATTAATTATACTAATTACATACTTATATAAAGTAAATTATCTGAAAAAGTTTTTATAAGTATTTATTAAAAAGCAATTAAATGTTGATTGTATTAAAGCAAACTTTCAAAAGTCTCTACTGTTTTATTTTTTTATTAATTTTTTTTTTTAATTTCACAAAAACTGACCAGGACACTTTAATTACTCAACCACGATATAAGCATAATAGTATTTTAACCTTTTATTAAATTTTTTTTTTTGATCTACGCTTGTCAAAAGTTCTTGTAGATAACTTAGCATATTTGTGTAAAACAGTAAACTTAATAAAATTGTAAGATTATGCGTCACAATAGGTTAATAAAATTATATGTACAATGCAATGCTATTATCTTTCGCACGTTGCTTGTGGTTGGTCTGATGGACCAGGTTGGCTACGGCGCGAAGAGTGTGAGTCAACACCCCTTTTGTTAATCCCTCTGTTTATATTACGTTGGCTACAGCGAGTTTCGGGGTTGATGACCTTGTTTAAAGTATGATGTATGTTCTCTTTAGAGAACATACTATCCTTTTTGGTGGGCTTGGATCTGTTACTCATTGTGCTATACCAAGAGTTAGGTGTGGCCCACTAGTTTATTTTAAATTACTTAAAGTTGGTTTGTAATTTACAGAGATTTATAAGAGTACAAGAAGCTGCTTGCTAATTAAATTAATTATCAACAACAAAGCTTATTTATTCAATTTTATGTAAAACCAAATTACAGATAATTTCAATATAATTAAGTATTAACACCAAAGTTTATTTATTCAAATTTATGTAAAACCAAAGTACAAATAACTTCAATTTAATTTTATTAACAGCAAAGTTTATTTATTCAAATTTATGCAAAACCAAAGTAAAAATAACTTCAATTTAATTTTATTAACAGCAAAGTTTATTTATTCAAATTTATGCAAAACCAAAGTAAAATTAACTTCAATTTAACTTTATTAGAAATATATATCAATTTAAGAGACAGAACTAAAAATAAGAGATTAATAACAGTACTCACAATTTAGCACATAGAAAAGTCAAGCTTGAGCTGCCACAACATCTCATTTTTTATTTATAAGGCGGCAATTTAGAGAGTAAACAAATTAAAAAAACCCTAATTAGAGAAAACTCTTTTGCTGAATTTAATTTATAGCCAGAGGCGTTACATTTTCCCCTCTTATTAAATATTTTTAGAATTTTAACTTGGGTTTTTTTAGAAAAACATTAGTTTTAAGGTGTTAAACGTTTGTTAAACTGAAAAAAAACTTTAAATATAGTCAAGGTGAAAACCATTATACACTAGAGCACTCAACTTAGAGATATATAAGCATGCAACATAAGTATATAACTTTCTTTTTGTAATTTACATGTAATAATCAGAAATAATATTTTAAGAGATACTTAAGATCATCAACTTTATGTGCTAGAAGGTACTTGCATATAACAACATTTATGAGCTAATTCAAAATCTGGATTTAAACACTCTACTAGCTATTTTTAAAGTCAAAACAAAACTATAAGTATTTAAATGTAGTAAATGCTTAAGACACTTTTTAAGTGTGTTAAAAATCCTTTTTTTAACAAAATAAAAAAGAAGTTCTAAAGAAATTGAAAAGAAAAGACTTTTTTAAAATATAAATTTACAGATTCCTAATTACAATCATGAGTCAAAATTTTTTTTTAAGTCAATGTTTACCGTTCATGATGATGGTTCCTTACTCTTCCACTGGAGGTTGAGGCTCGGCCTCTTCTTACTCGCCTTCTCCTCCTCTTCTCTGGTTGCTCCAGCTGAGGCCGCTCTTCTTGTAGTGGTTCCCCCGGAACTCTGGCGGGAAGTTTGGCTCCACTGACGTCCTTCTCCGCGAATTAATCGCTGGCGACCTGGCGTTGTTCACCATCGTCATCAACGCCAACGGATTCGAGGGTCTGCTTGGCATCATCAGCAGACGGGTTGGCATTGCCCCCATAGCATCCATAGGTGTGCTGCCATGATATTTCCAGACGAATCGACATCGTCACTACAATTCTGCTGTTCGTAGTGGCAGCCTGTTCTTATTAGAATGGTTCATTCTGAGGTCTCTGGGGTGTGGCAGTTCGACTTACCCCACCAAACTAGATGAGTGAAGGTTACTGAGCCATGATTTTTACAATTTGCCAGTATTAAACCTTGGCAAGCTTTCCCAGTGCATTTTCGAATGAATAATGAGCATTTAATATGGTCCACAAAGTTCACCATTACATGTTGTCATACACACATAAAAAGTGAATATTAGAAAAGCTTAGATTTAAAAATTAACAGAAACATGCTTTTTAAATTTAAAACTATAAATTTAAACTGTAAAATAACAGGTTTTCTTAAAAAGTTTTTTTGTGTTTGGAAAAAAAAAATTAGTTCCATTAAACAGGAGACAACTAAAACTCAATGCAATATAGAAAATTTTAGATTTTTATATAAAATATCACACAGTACCTATTTTAGCTAAGATAATTACAAAAAAAAAATACATGTCTATAAGATACTAATTTTTAATGGTTGTACAAATAAATATAAAATCAAAAACCCCATTAATTTTAAAATTAAAAAAATCTTAAAGTTAAGTCATTTAATAGTAATATAAAAAATGCAAGCAGCTTCTAGGTGTTGTACAAAATAATCAGTGAAAATCAACTGTTGCTTATTTGAATAAGCCCCTAAGTAGTATTTATCTAAAAAGTACCAAATATCTTTTTATGCTTGTACAAAAAAGGAATAAATCTTGCATAGTTGAGAGGTAGATGGCAGGATCGCTAGTTCGTTCTTTCTTAACAGGTCCATGCCAATAATGCCAAAGTGGCGTGATTCTTGAGTAACCCAGAACGAGTGGTTGATGGGTTCTAAATTCCCCAATTGAAGTTCGACATCCGCGCTACCAATGGGGTGGGTTGTTTTGTTACCAAACCCTTGGATGGTTCTACTTTGTTTAGGAAAATATTTGTCTATACCGTTAGTCAATTCCTTCGGCAGGATTGAAATTTAGGATCCCCTGTCAACCAAAAAGATAACATTTGTGTTTGAATCTGCTACAAATAGTAGGCCCTGAGGGAGGTTCTTCAGTTTGGGTGCAGGGAATTTATTCAGTTGAAATGTCCATTTTTCTACACTTTTATCTTTGTTGTGATTGGTAGTGTCGAGAGATTTTTGTTGTGGTTCTGGCTGCGGTTGCGCTGACCGTTGGGACTGCCCGTTGTGGTGCTGGCTAAGGTAGCTCGGATCGTTGGCGCTGGTCGTGGAGGTGCTGGCTTCAGTGGCGCTGACCGTTGACGCTGGCCCTGGTGATGCTGGCTGTGTTTGCGCAGACCGTTGGGACTGCCCGTTGTGGTGCTGGCTAAGGTGGCTCAGATCGTTGGCGCTGGTCGTGGAGGTGCTGGCTTCGGTGGCGCTGACCGTTGACGCTGGCCCTGGTGATGCTGGCTGTGTTTGCGCAGACCGTTGGGACTGCCCATTGTGGTGCTGGCTAAGGTGGCTCAGATCGTTGGCGCTGGTCGTGGAGGTGCTGGCTTCGGTGGCGCTGACCGTTGATGCTGGCTGTGTTTGCGCAGACCGTTGGGACTGCCCATTGTGGTGCTGGCTAAGGTGGCTCAGATCGTTGGCGCTGGTCGTGGAGGTGCTGGCTTCGGTGGCGCTGACCGTTGACGCTGGCCCTAGTGATGCTGGCTGTGTTTGCGCAGACCGTTGGGACTGCCCATTGTGGTGCCGGCTAAGGTGGCTCAGATCGTTGGCGCTGGTCGTGGAGGTGCTGGCTTCGGTGGCGCTGACCGTTGACGCTGGCCCTGGTGATGCTGGCTAAGGTGGCTCAGATGTTGGCGCTGGTCGTGGAGGTGCTGGCTTCGGTGATGCTGACCGTTGACGCTGGCCCTAGTGATGCTGGCTGTGTTTGCGCAGACCGTTGGGACTGCCCATTGTGGTGCTGGCTAAGGTGGCTCAGATCGTTGGCGCTGGTCGTGGAGGTGCTGGCTTTGGCGGCGCTGACCGTTGACGCTGGCCCTGGTGATGCTGGTTGCGGTTGCTCAGAACTTTGGTTCTCACCAGGTGTTTCTGCTGCACTACTTGAGGCTGTTTGCTTTATATGAAAAGTCATCTTCGGTTTGTTTGAAGGTGTGGACACTTCATTTCCTGGATGACTTATAGTGCAGTTTGAGGCATTTCTGGTTGGTCTCGGTTGAGATGGGGGTTGCTGTCGAGGGGCGGTTTTATTTACAATTTGGACAGCTTTGGTGTGAGATAGTGTAGTCCCAATCACTCCCCCTCTCACTGCGGAGAGTTTGGGAGCTCGTTTTTTGCATGAGGCGGAGATATGGTTTGATGGCGCATACTACATCTCCTGTCTAAACAGGTATGGGTATTTACACCAAATCTCTGATGGTTTCTGCATATAATTTCATTGTTATTAATGGCTGTCCATTGCTGTTGTGCTTGGGCTGGTCTGTTTTGATTTGAGCGCGGGGCATTGCTATAGTTTATATTTCTGGCTCGTCCCTTTGCCTCTTGCTCATTTGTGTCGAGCATTACTTTCCAAGCAATTTGAAAGTCTTTGTCTTTCAGATGAAGCTTCTTCCGTAAACGATTTTTCAAACGAGGAGGTGCTAAGTGTATTGTGAGAAATTTTGTTAATGCACCTTCATTTCTGAACTCAGCTAACCAATGATTAATCTCATCACCTAGTTCCCTACTTGACATGGAGTGCCTGTCAGTTCTTGCCAATAGCACGTTGCTTACTCGCGCTTGCCCACTCATTAGGAACTCTTTCAACGTGTCGTAGTTCCTATCTTCTGGTTTATATCTGTTGTAGTAGCTCTCTCTCTCTTTCCAGGTCACTAATGTTTCAAGCAGCCTGTAAAGATCTTGATCCGATCGAATGTCATAATCGTTGGCGATCTTCTCAAAGTGTTTTAGCTTTATTTTTAACTGCTCTGTATCGCGCTTTAAATATCCAATTTGACTGACAAGATCGCCCTTTTTCTGCATTAGTTTATACAGCTGGCTTGTTGTTGTGCGGGGCGTACTGCCACCTATGTCTACCGTGACGTCATACCTACTATCTTCTGGCTGGGGTTGGCAGTCGTAAGACGGACTGCGAACACATGGTTCGAAGTTTTCTTTCACACCTGACCCTCCTTGCTCTACTGAAGGTCCTCTATAGTTCGGAGGAGAGCGACTGGTCACCTGGCTCCTTGGTAGGTCTTGAGCCTTTGAGGTGTGTGAAATCTGGTGAGGAACCTGGATTTGAGGATCCATGTATGTATTCTGTCTACCCTGAGTTGAGATGTCGTGATTTGTCCTTGTGGGTGGATTTGGACTTCTCATTTCATGTAATTCTTCTTGTAATTTTCGAAATTCCTCTTGAAGTTTAGCCTGTCGAATTTGTTCCTTCAAATCTTTGATCCCCTGTACTATCTCCTCGGCACTCAGTTCTTGAGGTGGCACTTGAATAGGGGGTCTCCTGTTGTTTTGGAGGGAATATTCCATGTTTAAGTTGTTAGGTTGGAGTTGTTGTTGGAATGGCATAGGTGAGGTTCTTGCTGGAGGAATGGAGCTGTTGCTAGGCGGTCCTGTCACCCTTGGTGGAGGCCCATAGTTGCTAGGTGTAGAATTTTGTTGGGGTGGGTAGCTTTGTCTTGGCAGACCACTTGGATTAGGCTGGTCTCTAGGTTGTTGATAACTGCCCATTGCTGCCTGGGGTTGTTCCTCCTCCTGGTTACCTCCTGACTGATCCCCCCTACGTTCATGTCAATCTCGGCACTGATTTCTATACCCCGTGTCTCAATTAAAGCATGTTCAATGTTAGTTGGGTCACCAGGACACCACCAGGACACCAGTTGTGAGTCAACACCCTTTTGTTAATCCCTCTGTTTATATTACGTTGGCTACAGCGAGTTTCGGGGTTGATGACCTTGTTTAAAGTATGATGTATGTTCTCTTTAGAGAACATACTATCCTTTTTGGTGGGCTTGGATCTGTTACTCATTGTGCTATACCAAGAGTTAGGTGTGGCCCACTAGTTTATTTTAAATTACTTAAAGTTGGTTTGTAATTTACAGAGATTTATAAGAGTACAAGAAGCTGCTTGCTAATTAAATTAATTATAAACAACAAAGCTTATTTATTCAATTTTATGTAAAACCAAATTACAGATAATTTCAATATAATTAAGTATTAACACCAAAGTTTATTTATTCAAATTTATGTAAAACCAAAGTACAAATAACTTCAATTTAATTTTATTAACAGCAAAGTTTATTTATTCAAATTTATGCAAAACCAAAGTAAAATTAACTTCAATTTAACTTTATTAGAAATATATATCAATTTAAGAGACAGAACTAAAAATAAGAGATTAATTACAGTACTCACAATTTAGCACATAGAAAAGTCAAGCTTGAGCTGCCACAACATCTCATTTTTTATTTATAAGGCGGCAATTTAGAAAGTAAACAAATTAAAAAAACCCTAATTAGAGAAAACTCTTTTGCTGAATTTAATTTATAGCCAGAGGCGTTACACTATTACAAAGTAATTTTGATACTATTAATGAAAAACTTTACAATACAAGACTAAATTATCAGATACTAAACAAATTATAAAGTTGAGACGATTTCTAAAAAATCTATTATAACTTTACGTTGATACCAATTTTAAAAGGGTTTTATACAGCGTTAAAATATAAAAAATACAAATATTGATCCAAAGGATACAGTAAAGTTATTAATTATTTGATAAAATTATAGTTAGTAATTTAAGTATAAATTACTTTAAAACTATTGTTTATAATTTTGCTCATCGATAATCAAACATGCTAAGTGTTTTTTATCTTTACCGTCTTTTTTTGTTATGGTTAAATATAAAAATATACCTTTTTACTTGTGTTAATTTCAGTATAATCAACAACACTAAAATCTATAAACATTTATTTTTAAGAAATCTTCAACAACAGTTGTTTTTGACTAGTTTTTGAAAAAGTTTACGAACAAAAATTGAAAAAAAAAATAAACGAAAAAACTTTGAAAAAATCTAAAGATTTTAAACTAATTTTAGTTCATTGTAGGAGAATTTTCTAAAAATAAACATACTTAACAAAAAAATCGTTTCAACTGTTGTTGTAATTTATAAAAAAAAAATATCTTAAATAAAATAAAGAATTGTGAAAACAAAAACTTAAGAAGTTTTAAGTTAATATAATTGAAAAAATAACTGAAATTTTTTATAAGAGAATTATGCGATAAAAGATTAGATAAAATTTTAAGCGAATATTTCTATCTTTATGCTTCATCATCATGGACCATTTCAACTAAATGTCCATAATGTAGTACGATGCTGTTTTTATATACGTATTCATATTTTACATCATCTTGCTTCAAAAGCAGTAAAGTATTCAGATGTAAATACATTCAGAGCTACTCTTAACTCAATATTACTACAAAATAGCAAGATTAAATTTTATTTCACAAATTATTGAAAGCAATACAACGTTTCACTTCTACAATGATCTTAAGAGATCTTCAGTTGTTAATTAAATCTGTATTTTTTTTCTAATGCATTTTTCAGTAGATAAATGAAGATAATGTAAGTCAAAGTTAAAGAAAAAAAAATGATAAAAAATAACTAAAAATAAACATATGAATAGGATGTACAATGAAAGAGTTAAAAAAAGTTAGAAAATCTTACAAGTTGAAAGCTTAATAAATTTATAAAATAAAAAAAAGTCTTATGTTTTAAGTATAGAAACTTTATAAAGTTAAACTTAAATGAAAATCCAAAAAAAAAGTTTTGAATTTTAGTTGTAAGTTGCAATTAGTTTAGTTATTTTGATTTTTTTATATATACGTGCATTCTAAAAGTATTAAAATATATAAAAAAAAACTTAACTCTCATGATGGACTGATGTAAGAAATATTAAAATAAAACATTATTTTTTTTAGACATTAGATATTAACCCATAAGATTTTCAGTCCACTTTAAAATTCTTGTTATTTTCATCCTACTCTTTGTATACTTATTATATATATATTTTTTTAATTTTTATTAATTAACCATGATTTACAATATCTTCCATTTATTAGTTAAAACATTTTTTTTCAAATTTAATTAACAACTGAAGATCTATTATAAGTCTTTATAGAAGTGAAACATTACAATGTTTTTGTTATAAATTCTATTATGTCTCCTTGTGTTTACATAAATTAAGAACTTTTCGTTGTTTCATTTCAATTAAGGGCATAGGGGCAGGTAAACACCCTTTTTTGGTTTTTTATCTTATTTTATATAGTTTTTACTAAGCTACAAGATGCTTTTTACAGATTTTAAAAATTCAAAATAATTTTTGAGATATAGCCGGTCAAAGTTGGAGGCAACAATAGGAACCTTATGGGAGGCGCAAACTAAAACGGCAAATAACTAGAAATCACTAAAAATCTATCTCCTCCTACATTTTTTGAGATAACTACCTCAAATTTTTAGGAAATATTCCTTGCAATATTTAAAAAATTCTGTCTGAACACAATTTAAAAAAAAGAAAAATTATAACAAAAAAACTAAAATAAACTGTTTTTTTATTTATTTTTTATATAAAGTTTTAATTTAAAATTTTTTAAAAATTCTGTTCCAACAGCTATTTTCAATTTCAGGTAGTTATCTCAAAAAACGCAGGAGAAGATATATTTTTAGTGAAATAGTCTATTTTTGCTCTTTTAGTTTTTGCCTCCCATAAGGAAGCTATTGTTGCCTCTGACTTTGACCAGCTATATCTCAAAAAATGTTTTGAATACTTTTAATCTGTAAAAAGAATTTTGTAGCTTAGCAAAAACTATATAAAATAAGATCAAAAACCAAAAAAAGGGTGTTTACCCCCCTATGCCCTTAAATCTTTACCATATAATATAGTGGTAATAATCTTGTAGAAAGGGCAACAAGAAAAATGTGAATGTACATGATCATAAAATCAAAATCTAGGGGAGGAGACGGTGTGGAGCCCACTGTAGACTATAGTTTCCATGATCAATATTGGCAGCAATGGGTTAAAAAAGGGTGCTTACCATTTTAAACTTAAAAAGTAAAGAGTAAAAAAAAAGAAAAATTTTAATGTACATATAATTACTTTTTAAGTTTTTTGTTTTTATTTTTTTTTAATTGTTTTAAAGTTAGCTCGAAGTATTAGTTACAAGTAAATGGTGTGCAGCTCGATGACCAAAAGGTATTTCTCCACACCAATCCATTGACTTTAGTTGTGAGTGTTCACATTTTTCTTTCTTTCTTATGAATCAATTAAAATATCACAACAACATTACAATTTAGATTGTTAAATATTTTGCTTTTTCTACAAATAGTTTATATCATTTCATTTGTTTACTTTAATCAGGATTTTCACACACTCAGGATAACTCAGGATATTTTGAGTTTATCTTTTAAAGTCAGGCAAGTTAAGTTAAAATGAATTTATAAGATATGGCAGGTGGAACAACACATGATAAACTTAAACTCACTCGCTTGACCTTCAGAAAATGTTTATTGTTGAAGAGTATAGAGTGAGTTCTTCTGATTTTTTTCTACTTAAAAAAGAAAAAAAGAAAAAAAAGTCACTCAGGATAGTTTTTTGACCCAAAGAGTGGCACCTTGTTTAATTTTTATTTATTGGTTTTAACACCATTTTATTACTTTCTATTTACAGTTTACTTATACAAGATTCCACACTTTTAAACTGTAGAGATACTAATAGATTAAACCTTCATTCATATGATTAATATTTCTTGATAGTTTTTACAAGAACCTTTTAATTTTTTATACATATTATCTATATTGATGCTTAATTTATTTGACACATGATATTTTTTAAAGTCATTAACTTTATAGTCTTCTTTTCAAAATGATGTTAGAGAACTTAAAGTACAGTTCTTGAGTTGTTCCTGTTATATCACTTGAATCATATTTAAAAAATGTTGATTTCTGTAATTTTTTTTGTTGCCATAATCCTTGTCCCATCTATTTTAACTTAAATTTGTACCTAAGCTATTTTTTATTGTATTAATGAGAGTTGCCACACACTTAGGATACTCAGTATACTGAGTATAAGTCAACACAGTTTGAAATTTCTAAAAATCTCAGGATAACTCAGACTAGTTTAATTTTTTCAAGGATTACAGAAGATTTGTACACACTTTTCATCTTAATATTTTCATTTTGTTATTAGCTTTTTGTAGTACTTAATAATTCTCACTCGTATGATTTCATTACTACTAAATCAAATAATTCTGTGACAAAAAAGTTTTTTAGTTTTAATCATGCATGCATTATTAAAAATTTCATTTTATCCTTACAGTCCTCTTTATATCTAAACTAAACTTAGGACACTAAAAAAGTTATTGAAGTCAATTAAAAAACAACTTAAGTCACTTTTAGTTATAATAGTATGTATTTTGAATAAAACTTTTTTTTTTACATTTCTAGGTTTCAAAATTATACTTTCAAATCTCTGATTTTGTATAGTTTGAAAACTATTCAAAAATTTAATTCATTAATAGATTTTTTTCTTGGTAATACCTACTTAGAATACTTATTTAATACTTCTAGACTTAGAATACAGAAATAACTCTTATAATAATACATTTCCATGCTTTTGTATACTGTTAATTGAATTTTGAAAGTAAAAATATAGCTTTCTAAATCAATATGAATTTTAAAACTATTTAGAAACACATAAACTTTCACTGATTTTTTTAATTTCTTAAGTCTATTATTTTGTAGTTTCAACTTTGACTATATTTGTAAGTTTGCAGTGCAATATTTTTTGCAACATTAAACCGCTGTATTTTAAAAAAATCTGTTTTAAAGTTTTACATCATCATTTAAAATTAACTTATTTTTCAGTATAGTTATTAAAAAACATTGTAAATTTAGAAGTGATCAGACCACTGCAAATTGTTAATCACTATGAGAATTAAATATTTGTTCTAAAATTGTTATTTAAGTCTTTTTTGAACACAACGTTTGTGTTTATATTAAAGTATTTTACAATTAAATAGTTTATATCAGAACATAAAAAAGTAAACTTAATATAGGTTTCTTAACAGGTATAGCAACACAAAAACATTTAAATGCTAATTAAATTTGACACAAAGTCTGCTAGAGTTAAAGGTAAGATTGTTTTTGTAATTTTTAGTTCTATAAAACAAATTTAGATTATTCTTACACCTCCTATGAAACTATAATGACTTTTTATTTTGAATTAATTATTTTCCAAGTTTTGCTTAAAACATATGTTTTCTTTTTTATGAATAAATAAAAACATATATTTGGCTTATGAAAAAAGTTTTGTTAGTTTTTTATTATTGATGTTTAATTATAAATTATAAATATTTTTAACAATACAATGTTTCACTCGCTTGAAACTAGTCAAACAAGATCATTAGTTGAATAAATCTTATTCAAGTAGAAATATTTAAAATTTATAATTGATCATTCTCCTTATATTTAAGTTGAGAACTTTGATTGTCATCCTTAAATAAAAAGGACACATTATTGATGTTTATTGTTTAAGGCCATGGGGGGGGGGGGGGTAGAAGCCATTTTTGACCAAAAATAACATATAGACTTACATTATAGTAAATTTCATAATCTTTCAGATGCTCTTTTTAGATTTTAAAAATATTAAGTAACTTTTTTTTTATGACCGGTTATATAAAGGGTTGACTTTATAAAGGGTATATAAAGGGTAACTTTAAAGCCGTTTTTCATGAGTTTTTAAAAACGGGCTTTAAAATCTATCTTCTCCTTCATTTTTCAAGCAATCTTCTTAAAATTTTTAGCAAATGTTCCTTACATTATGAGAAAAAAACGTTATTTGTGAATTTTAATAATTTAAAAAAATAAAAATTTTATGACAAAAAAAAAAAAAAAAGTGATTCTTTATCAAAAAAATTTTTTTTTTTCAAAAAAAAGGTATTTTTACTTAAAAATTTTTTAAAGTCACAAATAACGTTTTTTTGTTATTGTATAAAGAATAGACTGTGAAAGCTTGATGAAGATTGCTTAAAAAATGAAGGAGGAGATAGATTTTGAATGCATTAGTCTTTTTTTGCCGTTTTAGTTTTTCCTTCCCCATAAGAAACCTGTTATGCGGCCCGACTTTGGCCGGTCATATCTCAAAAACTAATTCGAATTTTTAAAAACGGTAAAAAGCAACTTGAAGCTTAGTAAAAACTCTATAAAATAAGATCAGCTTGTAAAAAACATGGCCTACCCCCCCCCCCCCCCTGTGGCCTTAAGTAAAATCTGAATTATCACAATGTTCTATTGATCTTTACTAATAAAATAAGCTTTAGTTGTTGATTTAAATTCAAAAGTTAGGGCTTTTAAAGTTTAAATCACCAATACAGTATAAGTATTTTAATTTGTTATAAATATGTACCATTAAATTTTAATTTCTATAAAGAATGTATTGTTTTAGGAATTTCATTCCACCCAAAGAGACCATGGGTGTTATGTTCTCTTCATACTGGAAGCATTCAACTTTGGGATTACAGAATGTGTACTATAATTGACAAGTTTGATGAGCACGATGGTTAGATAATTTTTCTAGAAAAAATGCTTGTACTATTAGCTTTTATTGCTTCAATTATATAAGGGCGTCTGAAGTTGGTTTTATGTTGTAGGTTTTGCTTTGAAAATTTAGTGCTCATTTAGTTTTATTTTAGTTTAGAGTGCACTTAAGTTAAAATTACTGAATGTATAGTTTTATTTTTATTTGATTATACTGTTGTAGAAAATTTAACATTGTATGAATTTTTAATAAAAAAATTAAATTATTAGTTTTACTGTTTATAGTTTGACAAGGTCAGATTTTTAATCACCAAAACTGGTCCCAAATAAAATAGTAAATTAACATGTATAATACTAATTAATAAAAAAAAAAATGTTTGGATAAAATTTTCTGGAGTAAAAACTCTTTTATATATTAACAGGGTTCCCACTTCTCTTGATTTACCTAGATTCTCTTGTAATTTTCCTGATAAAATCTTAAAAGCGGAATAACCTGATATTTTCCTGGATTTTACTTGAGTAGTGGTCAAAGTTTTTATAATATATCAATTTTTTTTTGTTTAATAAAGTTCATTTATATTTTAAAGTTTTAAGTTTGAAAAAGGTTATTTTATGTTAAGGAAATAAAGAATAAGTAAATTTGTGTGCTATGCATTAAATTACTGATACTATTTTGTTATTCCATTATTATTTTTTTCCTTTAAAAATGTGATCTTTTTAAGATTAAGTTAAAGCTATACTCTTGAATATTTAAGTGCTAGATTTTGTACAGTACACCATTCATCAGAACAAGCTGAAGGGATAGTAAGTTCAATACTTATTTACAAGATTAGATATAAAGTATGTTTATTTCTTAGATTTTGTTAAGATTAAAGTATGTTTTTTAAAGCCTTTATTTTAGTTTTAAGTTTTTATCAGGTGATGCATTATCAAAAGTAAATTGTATTTTTCTAAGTATAATTAGAAATTAAATTTAAAGTTTTTGAGTGTAGACATCCACTATATTTATTTTCAGTGTTAACAAAATAAAATGTTTTTAATTTTTATGTTACTTAAAAATAAATTAGGCCTTTGAAAACTATTGAAAATGCCTATGATATCTTAGCTTATTGTATTGATATACTAGAATGCTGATCCTGCACTAAGTTTAATACTGTCCCTAGCATATAGTTTTCAATATATGCAGGTTTGCCAAAAAACCTGGAATCCTTGAAAAACCTGTTTTAAAAAAAATTAGTTCAAATAAACCATAAATTTTCTTAAGATTCTTTTCAGAAATTTGAAAAAAAACCTAGAAAAACCAAGAATTTCGAACCAAAGTCACTAAAATCCTGAAAAAGCGTGGAATTTTAAGAAGTTTTTGCATGTAAAGTAATAAAATTTTGAATTTAAACAAAAAATCTATCATATAGCCATAGGTGATATTATTTGTTATTGTAAAAAAATCATTAAAAAACACATTTATAGTAGCTCTACAATTTCTTTTCAATTTTGTTAGATTGTTTAAGACAGTTTTTTACCTAAAACTTAATTTTTTACTAAAAATATACCAAAAACTTGTACTTTAGAAAGCCTGGAAGAAATATAGAAAATCTGGAGGAAATTTTTTAAAACATTTGGCAATTCTGTATATGCTATAAGCTAAATAGATTACACTTAAAAACTGTTAAATAGCAAACTTTATTTTATAAAAGTAATCTAATAACATCTTATCAAAAACGTACAGAAATAAAAGCTTATATATTGGTTTAAAAAGAAGTCAATAATAAAGATGAACAGTAGTTTGTTACAATTGTTTTCTAAACCATCAAGCAGACAATTTTTTTAATAATTTTATTAGATTTTTATTATTTTTTCCTGGATTTTTTTTTTTGAAATTTAAAATAGGATTCCTGTATGAGTTAGTTTACAAAATAATTATCCTCAGAATAGTTTTTGTAAGATATACAAAATCAGCTTACAATAAAGTAGTTGTAGAGTTTAATGACTTATTAGATTTTTTTTAATAATATTATTTTGTTTTAAAAATTCATTATATTATACATCTTATAATAAACGTTTTCTTTTTTAATTTAACATTACTGGTCAACATAACACAGCTATATATTTGCACAACTCTTGTCTGTAATAATCATACTATTTAAAAGACAGTTAAATGTTTTGTAAATATAATATTAATATTGATTTATTCATATGTAGAGTTTTCGTATTTTTTATATAAATTAACCTTGTGGAAAATATATTTATTAATTGTAATTCCTAATGTTTAGTTATATTTCTAACAGAAAAGCTGTAGATAAAAGAAATACTGATTATAAGTTTTCTTTTAATAATAAATCTTGTAAAATTATAATTACAAAATTTATATAAAAAAAAAGTAACAGTAAAATTCATAGTTTTTAAAAGAGTTTAACTCTGTTTCTTAAAATTGGTTATTTTAATTTTAAAAGTTATAAATAGAGTTCATACTACTCAGGCGAAAGCAGGCCAAATCAGTTTTTATTGTCATTATTGCCAAAGTGTCAGTTTTTGTCAGTTTAAATACTTAAAATTTATGAATTGTTAAAAGAAAATTAATAATAAGTTTGTTTGAGCCAATTTCAACTTTGTTTTTTATAAAATTATGATTTTTAGCTTTATTTTTGCTAAACTTGAGGCAATATTGGCAAAATTTTAGGATTTGTCAGTACAAATGTTTAAACATTTATTTGATTCTATAAGAAGTTTGAGAATCAGTTTCTTCATTGAAATATTTTTGTCTTAGTCTTCGAAAACTCTATTTATCAAAATCATTGCAATATTGACAAAATGTTGGGATTTTTCAATACAAAAATTTCTCAACTTTAGAATAAGTTCAAGTATCATTTTGTTTTATTTTGAATAGATATTTAAGTTGTGGATTTTTTCTAGATAACCATTTGGTTTTTGTATTCCAGAACTCTGAAAGTAGAATGCTAAATATTTTTGTAGCAGTTACATAACAATTTAAGTTTAGAAAACTCAAACTTATGACACTTTCCAGGTGCTATATCTAATGAAATAAACATAAACAATGTTTAATTACTAATAAGCTTTGAGATTACAACCTAATTAAGAGGCTATATTGTTTCATCTAGTTATAAACCAATTGGGTGCCAACAATTAAGATTTAGGAAAATATTTGGTATTCTAATCTTCTAAATTCTAAATGTCATTCTAAATTTGATTATGATTCTAAATCGAAAATGTCAGTCTAAAAGTGCAAAGTTTTGTTTATAAACCATGTATATACTAAACACACGTATAGTTTTAATAAAGTCTAACCTTAGCTTTTCTAAGACAATTTTTTTTTACCCAAGTACTTGTTTCTACAAATAATGTTACTCTGTGGATTAAAAGTAAACCTTTCTACAGATCGTTAAAACCTAAGTATTATTATTAGGGTCTTCAGCATTTACTGTCATAACATTTTATCTATGATATTCAACCATTTTTTTAAGCTTTTTTGTTTATAACTGCTTTTAAATATGTTTTTTTTTTGCAATTGGTTTTAATGTGGTGAGTAGTGTACAAGTTTCACATGGATACCTTATAAGTTTTACAAATTATGTTTTGTTGAAACTGTTTTTTTAGTTAGTTTTTTAAGTAACTAAATGTTTAAATATTAAAACACTTTAAGAGTATACGTGAACATAGAAAATAGAGAATGTTAAATACCAAAGCAATATGTTTTCAGTAAGTTTGAGTAGTATAAACATTCTAATCATGTAGCTTTAAGTTTAACAATATCTTGTAATCAAAAAACCTATAGCACCCTATTTTACTTACCTCTGAAGTTTAGAATTGTTGTTTACTTTTTACTTGGCTAGATAAACATGATAATCTTTGATAAAAACAAATATGTTAAACTTTTTGTTTTAGAAAATAATATATCCTATTATCTTAACATATTTTACTTTTTATAATATAGGACCAGTAAGAGGTGTATCTTTCCACTGTGAGCAGCCTCTTTTTGTTTCTGGAGGTGATGACTACAAAATAAAAGTTTGGAAACATCATAGTTGTTAAAATATCTTATTAAAAACAAAATTTTCATTTTTTTTTATCTTTTTAATAAAATTACTTAATCTTAAGCCAGTTATTATCAAAGTAATAACTCAAAAAAGCATATTTTTAATTTATAATCAAAACAAAGTTTTTATTAAATAAGCTTATTTATTTGTGATCATCGCGTTAGCGAGAAACAATTGTAAAGCAAAGAATTCAATAGAACTTTTGTTTTAATTATATAAGTTTTAAATTATAATTTTGTAATTATATAAAGGCTCCTTAAGTGTGAAGCTCTAGCAATTTATTGTTTAAGTCTCAATTTTTTTTAACTTACTTTTAAAACAAATTTATAGCCGATAAATCTAAAAATCAAGATGTTACCATTTGTTTTTACAACTTATTGTATACTAAGTTATATGTTTTCAATATAGATTTGTACAATATAAAATCAGAGTACTAACAAAAGTTAATAAATGTTTGTTTTGAGTCTATTTTATTATTATTTATAATTTTCCAAAAAAAAAAACATAAGACTTTTTTTATGTTATATTATGATATAACATAAAAATTATATTTATATAATATTTAGAAGAAAACTTGCTGTTTTTCTACATGAGTATGTACATTTTCCTATATAAATAAAAAAAGTTTTACAGAAACAGGATATATATATTTTATTTTTCTCCGTAACATGTATAAAAATTTAGCTTACGATAAAAATCGTATATGCATTATCGTTATGATTATATTTAAATTGGTGTCTAACTCTGTAATTTTACCTCTTTTTAGCGTTTTCTTTGGCTAAATTCAAAAAAGAATTGTTTAACTGAGTATAATAATATATACTTACAGTTGTGGAACTACAAGCTAAAAAGATGCATGTTCACTTTGTTAGGTCATCTTGATTACATAAGATCTACTTTCTTCCATCATGAGTATGCATGGATTTTAAGTGCTTCAGACGATCAAGTATGTTTCTAAAGAAATTTATATTAAGCTAAGTGTTAATTAGTTTATTTTTTATAATAATATCATTAAACGAAATAGTGGAACTATGTGTTACTTTTGCCTCCCAAAGCTATGTATTGTAAGTCATAAAAATACTAGCTAGGTGTCTTAGTTTTATACAACAACAGACAATACGTATATGGAATTGGCAATCCCGTACCTCAATAGCTGTTCTTACTGGTCATAATCATTATGTTATGTGTGCTCAGTTTCATCCTACTGAAGACCTTGTTGTATCAGCATCACTCGACCAAACTGCTAGGGTGTGGGATATTTCTGGTTAGCTTATAGTGTTTGTATCGAAGTTTTAAAGAATTTTTGAAAATTTTTTTTTTCACATAAAACATTTAGATGTTTTTTATTTTTTATGATATTGTTTGTAAGTGATGTAGTCTCAACTTGAACAACATTTAAAAACTTTTTTAAAACTTAGATTTTGTAAAAGCACTTTTAATTTTGATAAATATAGTTTTTTTTTCTTTTACATAATTTTTCTTTATTGTTATTTATATTATTTAATGTTAAAGTCTTAAGGAACATAGTTTCGTATTCTAAACAGTAACATTATGAATTAATTCCAACCTAAACTTTTGATGATAAACGTATGATAATAATTTATGAGCTTGAGTCTGTTTTATAAAAGTGACTGGCTAAAGCAGACAAAATCACTGAAATTTTATTTTTTTTCTGAAATTCATTAATATTATATCTATATTGAGCTTATGCTAATGGCATTTTTAAAAACTTTGAAGCATAATAATAGTAGACAAATTATATTTTAATGTCGTTGTAAAAATTATATCAATTAGCTGAGTTTTCAAGTTTAGTGTAGAATAATAAATCTTTTACTTTCATGTTATTATAGAGAAACTTGCTTAAAAGTTATTTTATTAAATTTTGAAAATGAGTTTTAGTTTAAATTACAACTAGTTTGAACTAATAAGAAATATTTATATTTTTTTCTAACAGGACTTCGTAAAAAGCAGTTTTCACCTGGAAGTTCTGTTGACGAACCTCGTAACTCTACTAATCCTTCAGCTATTGAACTTTTTGGAGGTACCGATGTAATTGTCAAGCATGTACTTGAGGTTAATATAATTTTTTATCAAGCAAATTTAGGCTTTTATGTTAATCACAGTTTTAATAAATAAATTACGTAATAGATAATAAATATTTAAAGTTAAATTAGAATTATTAACGTAAAGTATAGTATTAATTTAAAACTAAATATCAAACCTAAGTAAATTTTAAGATTATCACAAAAAAAAAGTTGTTAAACATTTCAAACTTAATTCCAAAATGTTTATTTTAAAAGTAACTTGAGTTAAAAAAAATAATTAGTTTCTATAGCTAGTAGTTTTTCTTTATTTTTAAAGGCTATTTCAGTTCTTTACAATATACTTATTGTCTAACTATTAGGTTTTTATATTTTTTTTTAGTTGCTACTTTATGTTTACTTTTTGTAGCTTTACTTATACATAGTTATAATCTTAATTTTTACTAAACTGTCTGTAAGCATTTGTAATAAAGTTAATAGTAGTTACTTAATCCATAATTAGAACTCTACTTGTTTATCACTGACAGTAACTTCTACTTTATAAAGTAAAATAATATTCTATTAGACGAATATTAGAAACTGAAAAACCTTAAATTTTGGTAAATAAAAAAAAATCAAATTTATAATTAAATAAAGACTAATTAGAAAAGGGTATTTTTATTAAGTATGATAAAAGTTTTTATTATTCATAGTTTGTGGAAATGAATACTTTTAGCACCAAGGTTTAAAGAAATGATTTTAGGTAATAATTTATTTTATTTTAAGTTTTACGTTGTTGTAAAAGAAGGACCCTTAAAAGTTCTCACCCATTTATTGTAAACATTTGATTTTTCAAATAACTAACTAATAGTAGAATTAATTTAAAACTGCTTATTATTTTTCTTATGAATGTAATTTTTAACCAAGAAAAGCAAAGAACCATTTTATATAGTTTAAATTGTTTTAGGGTCACGATAGAGGAGTGAATTGGGCATGCTTCCACCCAACTCAGCCTCTTATTGTAACAGCAGCTGACGATAGATTGGTAAAAATTTGGAAAATGAACGACACAAAAGTTTGGGAAGTCGACTCTTGCAGGTATGAAAAACATGATTTCAAATAAAATTATGATACTTAATTTTTTCTTTCGTTACTAAATATAAAACCATTGTGATAAAAATGTAGTGTTTTACTGAAAAATTATATTCTTTAGTAATAAATTAACAGAGGTCACTACAACAATGTTTCCTGTTGTGCATTTCATCCTCGTAAAGATCTTATATTATCAGTATCTGAGGACAAGTCTATAAGGGTTTGGGATATGAACAAAAGGACATGTATCAAGACACACAGGAGAGATCATGATCGGTTTGTATATATTAATTCATATATATAAATATAAATTTATTGATAGTGTTTTTAAAATTATATACTTTAACTTGGTTAAAAAATGTTTATTTTAATAAAAAAAAACAAAGAATGAATTTTGTTAGATTTGAAAATATTTTTAAAGAACTTACTAATGTTTTGTTTTGTAAGCTTTTTCATTTTAAAATTTTTGTAATGACATTTTACTTGTTAAATTATTAAAGTATTTAATACTTATTACTTAAATAAAGACACTGGATACTTTCGTGCCATCCATCACTAAACCTTTTTGCTGCCGGACATGATACTGGATTGCAAGTTTTTAAACTTGAGAGGGAGAGACCAGCTCATGCTACTCACAACAATTTGCTTTATTACGTAAAAGAAAATTATCTTAGAAAATTAGATCTCACTACTAGCAAAGATAATGCTGTCATGTCTCTCAGAAGGTTTGTATTTTTTAGGTAGTAATATATTATTTTTCCAAAGTAAAAGACAAAATTCAATTTTAGTCGAGAAAATAAGCTTTAATACAATAATTGATCGTGCAAACGGTTTATTTTTTTTAAACCCAAAAAGTTAATAACAAACTTTTGAAAATTTCATGAAATATCTTAAAGTTTTCTTTTGAATTTATAAATAAATATATGTTTTATTTTAACTAGTAAATATGACCTAGTGAGCTTGATCAATGTTTCTGTAATTGCCAGTATATATTTAAATGAGTTACTGTGGTTTTTGTAAAATACTTTTTTCTCTAACTTACTTCCAAAATCCATATCTTTATTAACTTCGTAAACTTTGTAAATTGTTTTGTTTGTGGAAGTTTTTGACGCATTAATAAGTTCTTTAAGCAATGAAGCTGTTGATAGCGTTTGAAATTCCGTTGTTTTTATTTTAATTACGTTATTTAAGCTTCTGCATCCAATTAGTTTCATTGAAACTATTTCTGCAGAATGTAGTTTAATAATTGCTTATCGTTAAAATACAAACTTATACCTAATTCTATGCAACTTAAAAAAACATTGTTGAAATATAATAAGCTATAATTTTTATAAAACAAGAAATTTTGGTTTTAAAAATATTTTCTGAATTGTTTTAGACGTTGTTTGTTTCAAAAGTAGTAAATCTTACACTAAACCGTTTGATACATCCTTAAATTGTTCGTTAACCTTATAGTGTACCGTTAGTACACTATAGTATTATAGTGTACCGAAAACCTTTGTCAATAAACTATTAAAAAAAGCCTTCAAACAAACTTTTTTTTTTAGATTTTGTTACCATAACTGTTGTAATATAAACTATATGAAGAACTCGAAACATAGTATAAAAACTTTTTAAAATTATATGTAACATAAAGGTTTAAACTGGTAATCTGTTTTTGTTAAAATTTCATACTGATTATTCACTACTACTACTTACGATCCATCCGATCATTTTAAAGTTGTTGTAACAGTTATTTTTTCGAATTTTTATTAGATTTAGATTTTAGTTAAAATACACAAACTTGCAACTTTTTTACATATTTTTTTGTATATAAAATAGTAAATTTTCTGGTAATTTATTTAGCTCGTGTATTATTGTAGACAGAAAAACTGTGTAACGAAAACTCAAACGTACTTAAAAAAAATTATTTCAAAGTATTATGTGTATTGTATATTTTTATATGAAAGCAGGGGTAGAAAACTTAAAAAATAAAACTTTTTTTTTTTATGTTTATTGAATAAGAAATAGCTGAAGCACATGAAGGTACTAATCGTTTATTTATTTTAAACATTGTTTAAAATAGTGCCACCATTTTTCTTGTTATACAGTTTTAAAATAACCAGCTTAAAGTTAACAAACAAAAAACTATTTCTAATCATAAAGTTTAAGATTAACTTATTTTGGAAGTTAGCACTTACTAACAATACTATTTACATAAAAAATAATTATAAGCATACCAATGTAATCTTGTGCAAACTTTTAGAATTATATTTGAATAATTTTGCTTAAATATTTTTTAACAGCGGATCAAAAGCAAGCGTGTATTCGCTTTCTTACAATCCTGCTGAAAATGCAGTACTGGTCACTTCAAGAGCATCAAACGTTGAAAATTCTTATTATGATCTATACAAAATTTCTAAAAACTCAGACTCCAATCATCATGAAGGTGAGTGGTTTATTGACCTCAAAAAGTTTAACTAATTATATAAGTAAGCGGTACTAATTGTATAAATTAGTTTTATAGGATTTCAAAAATAGTTTTATCCTGAAAATTTAAATAGTTTATTTAATTAAGAGAATGTTTGTATAGACTAGAATTTGTTGTAATTAATCAAAAATAAATTAAACAACTCAAATGTTTAAATTTTATTGTCAAAATAATGTTTCACTCGTTTGAAACAAATCAAACGAGATCCTCATTGATAATAATAATAATTAGTAATAATAAAATCTATATTTTTTCTAAAAATATTCATGCAAGAATACATTTGGCTAAATTTGAAATAAAACTGGCATTTATGTGTAAAAAACAAACAAAATAGAACTTATAGTTTAAAACTATCAATTTAGCATAATCATAAAATTAACAGGTGAGTTCATGCTAATGTTAGAAAATTATAAGCTACTTAATAATATTATAAGGTTTAAAACTTAAAACAAATGAACGTACTTACAATTTGTAGGCTTGTAAAATTTGTAAACAAACAAATCTCTTATAACTAAAACACTAGAATGAGTTACTACTTTTACTGTTTAAAAAAATCAACTATCATATCGTGACGTAATTATAAGTTTTGCTTAAAAATTCTAATGGTATTTTATATTTGTTGTTACTTTTATCAGCTTTAATATTTATATGTACAAGAAAAAATAGGAATAAATTTGTCAAAATTATTTAAGTTTTAAAATAAAGTTTTTTGAAATAAACACACGAACAAATTAACTGGCCTCTTTTATTTAATGAAGCTCTCCCGTCAGCGTTCGCTATTTCCATCTTCTCATAGGTACAGGTCATGCAGATTCTCTGCGAATTCCTTGTTACTCCGATGCGATATAAAATGTTCCAGTTAATGTTGTAACCAGTATTATTGTTTTTAAATTTCCAAATATATTTGGACAGTTCGTTGCCAGTTATTTAGAGAGTTGTTAAGTCTCCTTATTATTAAGTCGAGAACTTTTGTTGTGATTTCTAAAGTAAAATGTACACAAACATAAATTAAGTACTAATTAAGTTGTTACGTTTTACACTTGTTTTAACTTTTAAATTTTAAACTAATAAGTCTTCTTTTGTGTACTTTATACATGTTTCTACGAAATTTAAAATTTTTAAGAACATAAAAAAAACGATATACTGTTAATTACCATGACCATTTTTTCTAATATTAAATTTTTACCTTTCTTGTTATAAAACAAGCATAGGTATAACCTTAACAATGGTTTAAATACTAAAATATACAATTAAAAGAGTTTAAATATCAATAAGTCTCTAAATTTTTGTAAAATGAAAAAAAATTAAATAAAATATCAGCATTGTTTTGCATTTATATAGATTAACAAAAACTGTTTTACTTTTTTTGTCCTGCTTATGTCTTTTATAAATAAGTTTAATACAGCATTTTAACACAAATGATTTTAGACCAGTTTTAGATTAGATATTAGAAGTCTGTCAAATTGTTGATTTATTACCAATATTATTAAGTTTCCTCTTAAACTTGTTTAGTTGAGATTTTTGCTGTAAATGCAGTTTTAAAGTTTGTCAAAAGTTACTCAGCTATGTAGCTGTTAATTGAAATTAATTATATTATTCATTAAATTTTGGATAGCGAATTGCATCAGCCCTATGAAATATTACACACATTTTTTTTAAACTAGGCGTCACATAAACAATTTTATAAAATTGCAGCTAGATAAAGCTCGCAACAGATATTGTTATTATAATTGATTAGCTATCACAATGTCAACAGATCCAAAGCGTTCATCAGGAATCACAGCTATTTGGGTGGCTAGGAACAGATTAGCAGTACTCGATAGAACACACACGATTGTTATTAAGAACATGCAAAATGAAGTGACAAAGAAAGTTCAGGTGTCCTCTGTTGATCAGATATTCTATGCAGGGACCGGATTTCTTCTTCTAAGGACTCCTGACGGTGTTACACTTTACGATGTGCAGCAAAAACGGTTAGGTTTTAATTATTTCCACAATTGTTTTAAGAAATATTTTAACTAATCTTTTCTACCAATAAAAAGCCTGTTTGCAACATTGTAACTTATAAACAACACTTTGTTAAAAGTTTAGTTTTTAAGCACTCTTATCAAAAAACAGTCAAATGGAATCTGTGCAAGCACCAAAGGTGAAATATGTTGTATGGAGCAGTGACATGTCACACGTGGCTTTGTTATCCAAGCACAACATCACTGTTTGCAATAGAAAGCTGCAACAGTTGTGCCAGATCCATGAAAGTGTTCGAGTAAAAAGTGGTGCTTGGGATGAAAATGGCGTGTTCATCTACACAACTTCAAATCATATTAAATATGCACTCACCAACGGGTAATTATATTTGTTGAAAATATTAGTTAGTTTATGCTTAAGCAATTTTTAAATTTATATATTTCATTATTTTATATTTTCTACTTCTAAAAATAATTATAATTTCTAACTACAAATAAAAAGTTTTAAATACTTCTAGATTCATAATTCTTTCATTCATCTTATAGTTTTTTTTATTAGTAGTGAGTAAAAACAAACATGTTCATGTTTTTCTAATTTTAGTTTTTTAAGTTACTTTTAAAACTAAGTATAGATGATTTACATTCTGTAATTTGTTGAAGCATTTATTAAATATGGTTTTGATAATTAAGACTTTTCAACAAGTAATGAAGTTATTTTTTATATAAATGCTAAACATTATAACATTGCTACGTCGGTATATAAATTTAAGAAACAGTTATTAACTTTTGCAAATGATAAATTAAACTTTTAAACTTATTTTTATTTGGGGTAAAAAAGTGAAATAAATAAGCTTAATTTTAAGTGACACTATTTTTTTATGAACAACTTTACTTTTAGTTGTATTTATTTACTGCGTATTTATAAGTATTTTTAAGCAGTAATGAAAGTGTATTTTTAACTATTTTTTTTAAATGATCTTTTAAAGTACTATCAAACAAAATTTTAGATATTTACAGGGTGGCTACTAAATCTGAAATTTGAAATTTAAGCTAAACAAACCTGGAATTATAGGAAATTTTGAAAAACATCTGGAAAAAACTAGAGTTATAAATATATTTTATTTAATAAATAGTATTAAAATTTCGATTTGTCACAAAAAATCTACCATATAGATAAAAAAACTTGTCATCACCAAAAAGTTTTCTTATTAAAAAACACATTTAGCATAGCCTTACAGTATCTTTTTATGTTGTTATACTATATAAAACAATTTCTTACCTTAAATTTAATTTAAACTAAAAATAGACCTGAAAACGTGTACTTTTAAAAACCTGGAAGAAGTATTTGAAAAACAAGGGGTCACCCTGTATTTAATAACTATGTACCATTGCTACAAATATTCAATAAAAGTTAATAAAACAAGACGTTAAATATAGCGAGAAAGTTAAATTTAGTTTGTACTTTTCTGCAGAATAAGATTAAAATTAAATCGACAAAAGTTATAAACACATTTATAATTGATACTTTATAAAGCGCAAAAATATTAGGAAATGAGAATGTAATGCATGGTTTTGTGATTAATTATGTCAAAGTAAATTTTTTGGTCTCAGAATATGGATTGCTTTTAAGGTTTTTTTCTGGTAAATAATTTGTTTAGTGAGTTGTTACATATACCAGATCCTGGTAAAACAATTTATGCAAAACAATAAAAATTGAACTTTTTCATAACAATTATTTTTAAATGGGCTAATAGTTTGTTTTTGTCTTATATTTCTTTATTCAGATAAAATATTTTAAAAATCCAAATTTGTTTAAGCTTTAAGAAAATTATTAATTAAATCGTATTTAAATAAGTTTTTTTTTGCTTTAATTCAATAATAATCTGATTACTTTGTTTTAAATCATTGTTGTAAAAATAAACAGGGTGGTCATTTACTTGGAATTCTTAAATAACCTGTAATTTGAAAATTTAGACGAAGAGCCTTTAAATTAATACTCTTAAAAATAAAAACTTTAATTTTGAACAAAAATCGTCAAAAAACTTGAATTTTGAACAATTTTTATTTATAAAATGTTATAGATATTTAAATAAGATGTTAGCTAATAAAAAAAATCTATTTAATTCAGGGTTTTAAAACTAGTAGAAACTATTATAAAGCAAGTTTAAAATAGTATCTACTGTATTTTTTTTATTAATTTTCTAAAATGAAAGTATTATTCTACTAAAAAGAGGAAAAAAAACTTGTACTTTTAAAATCCTTGAAGAAAATAAAAAAATCTTAATAATTTTTTAAACCCTATGGCCACTCTGAATACAGTTTTTATAGTGTATGTTTGAACGAGTCTGCTTTTGAGTTCTTTCAAGCTTATTTGATTTATTATAATTAGTAAACAATATATATTTTACAAAACCTCTCTAAATTGACATTAATTTTTTTTCAGTGATCATGGAATAATAAGAACGTTGGAACTTCCTATTTATATCACAAAAGTGAAAGGTACCAGTGTTTATTGTTTGGACAGAGAAATTAAAACTAGAGTGCTCGGAATTGACCCTACTGAATTTAAGTTCAAGGTTTATATTAATAAATAAAAGTATTTTCTTGTTTAAAAGTTGAACTGAGGTGATTACTTAACGTGTTATTAAATATGATAAACTCACAGATTTTAACATGCCAGTGATAGCTTAAAAAAAAACTTGATTTCTAAATATCCAGATAAACAAGGCTTTTTGAAAATCAAAATAACTGTTAATTTCACTTTGATTAATTAACGGTAGTCTATCTTTTTAAAATGAGCAGTTCTACGCAGTATGCAAATTTTAGTTTACTATCATTTCTAACTGGCTTCAATTTTAATCTTTTCTTTCCTAACATGAGCATTTTTACATTTATAACTCGTTATCCGGCTTCAAAATCAAAGCGCTTATATTTGGCTAATATCTTATTTCTGTTTATTTCAAATATTTTATAACTTTTTTTATTTTTGTTGTTATATGTTTTGGTAAGGTGGGTGAGGAGTAATGGTTTAGGTTAAACATTTTCGGTACGTTATGTTAGGGATATGAGTTTAAATGTTGTAATGTACTATTGTTTTGTTACATAATCTTATTCGCATACAACTATGTATGAATAAGTTTCCAAAACCTTAATACTGCAGCCGACCCAATTTAATTTTAAATCAGTTTTATTTTAGTTTATGTTTGTTTTTAATTTAAATTTTGTTGTTATTTTTCTATGAAAGGTAATTTTAAGATAGCTTAAATTTAGTTTTATTAATTTTATTGAATTTGACAATTTAGGTAAAAAACCTGGAATTTCAAAGAATTTTTACATGTAAAGTAAGGAAATTTCGAATTAAATACGAATAATCTACCATGTAGAAAAAATATTAAAAAGTACATTTTAAGAAGCTTTACAGTATGTTTTCAAATTTTTTATAATATTTAAGACAGTATTTTACTTTGAAATTAATTTATACTAAAATTGAACCTACAAACTTGTTTTTTTTAACCTTGAGGAAATAAAAAAAAACCGGGAAACAATAAAATAAAATAAAACATTTGGAAACCTAAATCGTTTTTAAACTTTTAAAATAATGGTATTTAGCCTTATATTATACCAAAATAATTTTTAAAACCAATTAAAAAAGCTGTTCTAGATCAAAAGTCATCAAAATTAAAAAGTTAACTTTAAATATCTAGATCCTATTTGCTTATAATTTGCTTGATTTTGTAAAATTTATATAAAAATTTAATTTGAATTGTTTTTCTGCAATACTGTTTAAGTTTTACAAAAAAATTAGGCTAAATAAATATAAAAATTATATCACCTAGTACAAAGCTTATTCGAATCTGTCGTACGTAGCAATAACTACTTTATGAAATGAATGAAATTGATAATCTAGTTATTACTTCATTAGATGGCTTTAGTGAAGCGAAACTACGGAGAAGTTTTAAAGATGGTGCGAAATACCAAGTTGGTTGGTCAATCAATCATCGCTTACTTGCAACAAAAGGGCTACCCTGAAGTTGCACTACATTTTGTTAAAGACGATAACACTAAGTTTTCGCTTGCACTCGAATGTGGTGATATAGAGGTAACTTTTGCTTGTTAAATCTTTGAATTATGTTAATGTTGTATAACTAAAACGTTTTTAGCTGTTATAATGTATAAAATAATTTTTTATTGAACTTATTGTAACTTATTACAAATTGTTTAGTTTAATGTATATTTAGTTTCAACGTTTTATAATTTTTGCTTTATAGTACTCGGTAATACTAAAACACTTCTTAGACGGCGTTGAAAGCTGCAGAATCGCTTGACAACAAAAAGTGTTGGGAGGCTCTAGGAGAGATTGCTCTGGCAACGGGAAATCACCAGGTTGTTGAAAAGTGTTACCAGCGTACCAAAAATTTTGATAAGCTTTCATTCCTGTATTTGTTAACTGGAAACCTTGAAAAATTAAGAAAAATGATGAAAATTGGTAAGTTTGTTTTATTTTGCGTAAATGCAAAGTTTATAATTAAATATACGTTATAAGTATAATGTTCACTAAATATAAGTGCTTAAAAAAGTAATAACCTATAGTTTAACTAATAATAATTTATTTTTAATAATACTTGTAGCTGTACTTAATTTGAATTATTATAAATAGCTGAAGTCCGTAAGGATGTTTCTGGAAGGTTTCAAGCCGCTTTGTACTTAGGTGATGCAGAAGAACGGGTCAAGGTTACTTAAATAAATATTAATCTAAACTGTTTATTTATTTATTATTAGTTTAAGTTCTTTAAGTAGTATGGCCAAATATCTTTTGATTTTTTCTTCACATATTTGTTCAAAGTAAAGCTTATTAAAACAAATAACAATGTTAAGTTGTTTTAGTCCACTAGTTATTTAAAAGTAATTACTCAAGTTTTTGAAACGTACACACGTATTTTTTATATACAAACGAATTCATAATATTTTTAAAACATAATAGTTTTGTACTAATAAATCAGGTAACAGGATAGATTTTATTATAAATTTAATTTACTTATATGCTTTCCTCATTTAATATTTTCTAATAATAACAACCAGGTACTGAATGAAGCTGGACAAAATTCACTGGCTTATCTGACCGCAGCAACTCACAAATTGGAAGAACATGCAGAAGCTTTGGCGGAAGGACAAACTGAAGAGTTGCCTAAAGTTTCTGAAAATGCTTCACTTTTGCAGCCACTAGTGCCCGTAAACAAAAGTAATGAGAATTGGCCCATGCTTAATCAGAGCAGAGGTGTGTTGTATTCTTAAAAATGTTTTTATGGGTTGAAAAAGATTTTGATACGAATAAGTTGTGTTGTAAGTAAAGCGCTTTAAGTTTATACAAAGAGATTTTAAAAATTGTTTATTTTTAATCTTTAAGTAAAAAAAATATTTAAGGTTTCTTCAGCGGCGCAACATTGTCTTCAGCAGGAGCAGAAGATGACAATGAAGACATGAATGAAGGTGGATGGGGAGACAATGATGACGATATTGAGATTGATGAAGACGGTAACATCATCGATAAGCAAACTCCATCCGATGAAGATGTTTGTTTACTTTTTTCTTAATTTAGACATAAAAAATAGACTTAAAAGTTTAGACATATTGTTGTTTACTGCAACTTCTACCACAGTTGTTAGAAGGTGGTAGTGATGAAGGAGATAATGGTTGGGCCGTTGATGATATTGGCGAGCTTGATTTAGGTCCTGATACTGAATTTTCTGATGCTGTTGATACAGCTGCAGATGGTTACTTTGTTCCCCCAAGTAAAGGTTTGTGAATAACAAAAGTATATAAGCTGGCGAGTTCTATAGAATAGTATTAATATATCTATGTGCAGGAAAAGCAACACAAGATTATTGGTGTACAAACTCACAACTTGCTGTTGATCACATTCTTGCTGGCTCTTTTGAAACTGCTTGTAGGGTTTGTTTAAGATTAGTATAAGAAAGGTATTAAAAATAATTGAATCAAAGTTGCTCAGTTTATATATATTTTTTGTTAATAAAGCACCAAGTTTTCAAATACAATTGTTTAACTGTTCTGTTAAACAGAACAGCTCTTCTTTCAACAGAACAATGAAACAATTGTATATGTTAACTTAATGTTTTATTAGTATATATAATATATATATATATATACAAAATTAAGATACACAAAATAAATTTTTGCTCGGGACAGCTGTTTCTGTGTTCAATACGCGTCTCATATACATATATATATTTGGATAAGTAACATTTGCAGTGCAAACAAATTAACGATTTTTTTTTCAATCTAGTATTTTACAATGAATTCGCAAAAATTTTTTTTTTAATCTTTAGCTTAACTATTTTTGATAATTTTGGTTATTAAATATTACAATTTTAATAAGTGTAACATTCTTTGTACTATAAAGAAGTCGTTTTTGATTTCAATATTTTTACATCAATTTCAGTTGATGCATGATCAAATTGGTGTAGTTGATTTTTCTCCTTACAAAAGTCTATTCATGACGTCATACCAGCGTAACAGCGCAGCGTACCAGGCAATATCGCCTCTGCCACCCCTTTACATTCCATTACATCGAAATTGGAGGGAGTCTGTCTGTGAAAACGGCAAAAATCCTCATCTTCCTGCTATTGCCGTTACTTTGTCACAGCTTAAAGAAAAAATACAGGTTTTGTTACGAACAAGATCATATCAATTAAAATTTGTTTGATATGAAAACTAAACAGTTTATCTTTTTTACCCAAGTTTTTTATTGTTTCTCGGTAACTTTTTCAGTTTTAAAGTTTTTGTAAAAACACTATATAAAAATAGAAAGTTGTATATATATTCTTAAATCCTGGAAGTCAAATAACTTCTCAAACTTGGTTTTACATTTATTGTATAATAATCTAATTTAATAGTATATTGACTTTAAAGTTTGAACATCAAAAAAAGTTATAAATAAAGTTTTACTCTTTTAACAGGAAGCATATTCATTAACATTGAAAGGAAAGTTTGAAGATGCTACTAACACGTTTAGAAATATACTTCTCTCTGTTCCTCTTCTGGTTGTTGACAGTAGACAAGATGTTACTAATGTATGTTAACTTTAGCAACTTGTTTTTTTAAGCTTAAACACAATGTTTTAATTTTTTTTAACTTTTAATTTCAAAGGTTTAATTAAATAGTTTTTCTAAAATATTACGTTTTTTATAAGATGAATTAACTTATTCATCACAGTGAATTAAAATAAGTACGAAAACTATGGACTTTAAAATTATATAGAGTTTTTTTTTTTTTTTTCAATTTAAAAATACACGTTGCTACCCTCATAAAATGACTTCACTTTTATTCATTGTTTTTTTTTACTTTTTTATCTCGAAAATTACTTTTTATTGGTTTTAAATAAAAATTTTTGAGTTAATTGTAAATCGAAGTAAGGAAATATATTACATTTTAATAGAAATTATATTACTGACATGATTTATTGCTTTTAAAATTTAATCAGACTTACATTAAAAACATTTGATAGGCGCAGCAACTGATAGTAACATGCAAAGAGTACATAGTTGGCTTGATGATGGAACAGAAAAGAAAGTCATTAAGTAAGAGCGAAGACGTTAGACAAGCTGAAATGGCCTGTTACCTCACCCATTGTAATTGGGATCCCCAGCATCTTAAACTTGCATTGAGGACTGCCTACAGCTCTACCTTTAAACTTAAAAATTTCAAGGTAAAAATGTTTCTATTTGTTACTGTTTGATTAAAAGGCTCTTGATAAAATACCAAAATTTAAATTTAGGTTAAACACATATAAAAAACACAAGAAAGTTTAGTTTTTACTATTCTAGGCTTATAACAATATTTTCAATAAAAAAAAAGACTCAACTGATTTTCGTTTTAACTTTTTTTTAACATCCTGTCTCAAAGTATTTAGTGCAAATTGTTGATTTTATTAAATTTAAACGTAATAGTTGTTTTGCAGTTATAAGGTTAAAAGCTACCATGAATGCATACTATACTTCTTTTTAATTTTAAGCAGTAAACATAGTTAGTTGTTACCTTTTTTTTTGCCAAAAATCATTTAACTTAAAAATATATAAATAAATTATGCAAAAACCAATAAATAATAGATAAATATAGCTATTCAAACCATCATTTTAGTTTTGATTTTGATTAGTTTTAAAACTTTAAAATATTTTCAAACTAAATGAAATTTTAATTGGTTTGTAGAATCAAAGTTCAAGTTTATAAGCTTTTAACTATTTTTTTTCAAAATCGTTATATTTTGTACAGACGACGATGTTGTTGGTGAGGAGATTTTTGCAGCTTGAATCATCTGGAAAAGTATATGAACAAGCAAAAAAAATACTGAGGCATTGTGAGTCAAACGCGAGTAATAAGGTGGAAATGAACTACGATGCTCACAATCCGTTTGATATATGTGCTGCCTCATACACTCCTATCTACAAGTATTTTGCCTAATTTAATAATTTTTAACCTACGATAAAGTATTTAATACGAATATATAGCCAGTAAAGCTTTTCAAAATATTAAAATAAGGATATTAAGTTTTAATTGCTGACTGTAATTTTATTGCATAAGCAGCTTAGCTTATGTAGTTGTTTTGTTCCATCGAAGCAAAATGTGTTAAAGTATGTACTTAAAGTAAAACTATGTGAGGCGTTAAGTATTGTAATCAGTAAAAGTTGACTATACGGTGTTCTCTAAAATCTGTTTAACCTAATTAGAGTTGATAGACGAAAATAATACATGAGTTTTTATAATTCATTATAAAATTAAGTATCAACAAAGTATGTTTGTTAACCTTGTAGAAAAACTTCAACTGGTAAATAAAACAGGGGACGACCGTTAGTAAAATGTCCGCTGAGTGGCGCATGTTTCAAGCCTGAATACAGCGGAAGCGTTTCAACTGTGACGAATTGCACGCAAGTGGGTATGGAGTGCAGTGGTATCAAAATCAGTCTGAGGCAATTTAGATAATTGTGATTCTTGCTTTACTTGTTGACGTTTAAAAAATTTATTACTTCGCTTTCGTGTAGTTGTAACTTGTAATACTTGATTGCAAGAAAAATGCTAATATAAAAGAAAAAAATGTAATGTTTTTTACAACTTAGTTAATAGCTATTAACATTTTTTAACACTTTAATTGTATCTAATATATTGGCAAAACTTTAATTAAAAACAGTTTTACGGTCAATAAGTCTTGAATGTTTTTAAATTTTAATAGCTACTGATTTTAAGAATTAGACTTGAATTTTTAAAAAGAAAGTAAAAAATATTTTTTTAATTTAAAGGTTTTCTAGTTATGGTTTAATTAATATATGTGCAATGGTATTCCCATTTCGATTTTATATATGTGATATTTTTCGTTGTAATATTTTTAGCTCATACTTATGGTTTTTTACTAATAAATTTTCTTGATTTTTTTTTATACATAAAAGTAGTAGTAAAAAAATCTCTAAGACACCATAAGTTTTACTTGTATGTTATTTTGTGTTATTGACTCACAGGAACTATTCTAATCTTTAAATTATTTATTTAATGAATAATATTTTAGATAAATCTTATCTTTGCTAAGAAATTTGAGCATAACAAAATTTCTAGACTTCAAAAATTTGTATACTGGATAACTAGTCTCTTGCTATTGGAAGGCAACTGAACTAAATAATTACAAAAAAACAGTTAGCTTATTAAAAATTAAATGCAGTAATATAAACATAGTTTTTTAAAGTTATGAATTTATAATTAACTGTATTTTCATGAAATCAAACACAAGTCCTAATAGCTTGGAAACAAAATACAATTTTTATTTGAAACTTCGGCAAATATATTTCTCTGCATTTACCCTAAATGTACGAAGTAGAGTAATAATAAAAAAATGATTACATACACATAAAAAATTATAAAACAAAAGAACAACTAGTTAAAACAGAACAATGTTTTTTTTAAAGCAACAACACAATCAAGTTCTGGTTTTTGATAGATAACTATTGCTTACATCTAATTTTAATTTATTTGGATAATTTTTGAAATATAGTACTTATTAGTTCAGTTTACTTTATGAAACACTTATTTATTGGTTTTTAATAATTAAGTTTTTGTCTTAGTATGAAATTCAAAGGAAACAGTTTTTTGCTTGTCAGCATTACAGCTTGAACAGGCAACAAACCCCCGAAGTTTCACTAAAGAGTTTAAATCGCATTTATCTGGTTTACTCACAGTTTAACCCGTTTTTTTTTTCTATCACCGTTACCCTTGGTCGTAAGCGGCTACAGATCCGATCGGTTTGGAACTGAGCGGTTCCAATTTTAACTATCGCTAACATTTCTGCAAGCATATTTAAAGGTTTCTGATTTCAGAGGAGTTGAGTCCTTCTAAAAAGATTATTTAACACCAAGCCTTTTGTACTTTTCTGTTAACAGTTTTATCAATAAAACTCGATTCTCTTCTAGTTTTATTTGGAATTACTAAATAAATCTGTGCACACAATTTTTGCTAGATAAGTGGACCTTAAAACTATTTGCTATATTAAAAAAACATTCTCTTGCTATTTATATATCTGGTTTACAATACACAAAGGGTCAAAATCGCGCTGATCTTGACAAATTGAATGAAATTTTGTATCGAATACATATTGCAAATACTTTTTACGTCTTAATTTAATGTAGCTCGTACTAATTGATATTTTTTTAATTGAAAAATTAACTTGCGTTTTTGTAATAATAAAAGTGATATGTTTTTAAATAAATCAACTTTCACTAAATTAATAATTTATTATTTTTGAGAAAAAAACAATTACTCAGTTTTACTGCAGTGCGGATTTTCAAATTGTGAATCTAGTAAAAAAATAATGGTAAAAATGATAAATTATTAATTATCAATCTCCTATTAGTGGATAGATTACTGTGTCCTATTTATTTTTTCTAAACTCTATAGTTAAGTTACACTAAAGTCTTATTAAATTTTCTATTAAACAGCTTTTAATTGTTTAGTAAATGTCAAGTATATAATTTTGATAATGAAAATGAAGATTTTTCATTTAAATTAATAAAAGAAACTTTTAAAAATAAGTTCTGTGTAGGGTATATCGGAATAATAAGTATGTTAGAACTGTCAAAAAATATTCTATGACGATTTGTTATGAACATTTTTATAACTTTATGAAAGTTTGAATTCATACAAATAAACGTTTTTTTTATGCTGATTGTTTAAATCGGGTATTGGACCAATAATTGAGTTATCATATTGTTTTTATCATATCATATTGTCATAAAATAAAACATTTTTATAACTTTATTAAAGTTTGAATTCATACAAATAAACGTTTTTTTTTATGCTGATTGTTTAAATCGGGTATTGGACCAATAATTGAGTTATCATATTGTTTTTTGTTGACAATCCAATAATAAATCTATGTCGATTGTTGTCAGCTAGTTTTGTCTGATAACCTGTATTTTATTTGAAACTTAGTTTTATGCTAAAAACTTTTTTCTTTGAATTTTATCTCAAGCACTTTATTTCACGGAAATAAAACTACTGCAAAAATATTGTTTAAAAATTTTCAACTTTAACATTATGCTTTTCCCTAACTTTTTTAGATGTATAGATATTAATTTTTACAGAACTTACATATGTCTTTAAAATAAAATAAACGTCAAAATATGTTAGGTTTTATTTTTAAAACAAGCTCGCTTTAAAAAAAGGTTAACTTTTGCTTTTTTATTTTGATTCAACGCTCAAAAGTTTTTTTGGTAGTTTAGTTTGTATTTCCTGTGACATTTTTTGACTTTCGATTTCAATTTAATTGAGCAAACTGAAGTTTCGCAGATATTCAAAATCAGATATTTGCATTTTTGAACATTTATTCGCTATAAACAAGCTTTCGTAAGAAATTAATGGATCTTACAATTCTTATTCAATTTAGATAAAAAACATCTTAAACGATTCGTCTTGCTTTGTAGATACAGTAACCTCTCGCATCTTTACGCACTCGTGACGTTACGCACTCTTGTTTAGTTACGCATTTTAGAATTCTAAAAAATTCAAAAAATAGAAATTTGTTGTATATTTTTAATTTAAAATATGTTGTTAAATGCTATCTCACCTCTCTATATCTTTAGACTTAGTAAACTTATGTTCCTTGACTAATTGATAAACATTTAGATTAATTATGTTAGCAATAAGAGATTAAATAAAAACTCTGAAAGAAATATGACTGCGTTAAATAATGAAAGTATAATGAAATTATGAGAGTTAAAAACACAAAAAATATAATACAGCACTCTTGCACTATATATGAATAATGCAACACAAATTTTAATATAGACACCACACCATTTTTTAATTGTTATCAAATACTTTATTATAAATTGAATTTGCTAAGTAGAATAGAATATGAATGTTAAGTATCAAATAAGTGACATTTAAATATAGATAGAGATAAAATCTACTTATTATTTTAGATATATCTCTCGTATCTTTACGCAGTTCTTCTGTGGACACAATGTGCGTAAATAAGCGAGAGGTTACTGTATGACATTTTTGGTTTAGAGGGTATAAATCTACAAAGTGTAACAGTGTTAGCACTGTTTTGCTAAAAGTCGAAAGCGGTGTTCTTTTTCTCCCTTTTCTCTCAAAGTTTCAAATTGCTTATATTCAGAAAAAGCGCTTTTTTTTTGACCAGTTAGTTTTAGCTTTGTAATAATATCATATCGTGCTTGAAAGGTTGTGTTCGCCTCGTACTTCTTGTACGAAGGCGACTATTTTTTATATTTACTTTGAATTGAAGTAGTTAATTGTAAAGTTTGCTATGTTTTGTTAATGTGTTTATCGCAGTTTATATTCATCATAATACAGCTTTCATTTCTAGAACTGGATTTCTTTATATACAATTACTTAAGCATTCTAACAATCTAACTATTTAATTAGGCTAAGCTTAAAAGAAGATAGTCTAAGTTTAAGTCACAAATCATTAAGCCGACTTAGCTATAACATTAGCTAAGTCAATTCTAAACATTTAAATAACATCACCGATATATTTATAACGCGCTAGGAGTCAAATAATAACCAGATTCGCGTAATATAAGTAATAACTTCCGGCGATCGATAGTTAAATGGTGAATCCTAGTTGTTCAACACGCACCTTATTTAAGTCCGTAACTTCTTCTTTTTATTTTCTACGTTTCGTAGTGGTGACCCAAAATTAGTTCAATAAACACTATACCTACTTTCAGTAAACAGTATTATATTATATTATTAACAAAATCTACTAGTATCATGGATATACTTTATTTTAGGCCTAATAGCTGCCAACTTTACAGGGACTCGGAGAAATTTAAAAATGACAAATATAATACATTGATATCAGAGTGTCCCTTCTCTGACCCACCCGAACCAGTACCCTACAGGTATTCAAACGTTACGAACAATCACAATCTGACGGACCGCTTACAAAAAACCCATTTGCATTGGTTAATGTTATGTCTAGATAACGACCTCTACCAACTTATTTTATGGGATGGGTGCGTAGCTAACCGCTTAACAAATCTTCCGTGGTTCTTGGATGACAACTTTCTTTACGATTGGCCTAAGTATAGGAGCATCGAAGTAATCGATTAAGTCCGCGAAAATCTTGAAGATATTATAACAGCCTGTAACGAAATTATAGATTTTAAGTTGAAATTGATTTGTTAAGAGCAGAAATTAACAAAAGACAAAGTAGGCGCGATAGATTCGAGAAAACGCAGTTTGATAAAAATGTATGGTTCGAATACTAAGGTTTTAGCAACGAACGGTACCAAGTTGTATTAAGAGAAACCTTTAAGCACCTTAACATTATAAAGAATGCTTTGAAATATCTCCCTTTATTAGGCGTAGTCCATGAAATATATGATGTTGAGACGATAATTAACATATTCGAAAATTTTTGTAGGTACAACCGTATCGACGAACTTGACAACAGCGAAAGAATAAAATTTATCTTATGGTCCAATATTTTACCTCCTGATGAGATGTTTATTTGTTTCACACAACTGAAAATCAGACTGAAAATCAAACACAACTGAACATAGAAATCTTGCTAACTTAAAGTTATTTTTACGTAACTCTCATACGAGAAATAGTGAGAATCTTAATCAAGAATTTCGCGAATTACAAGCCTAATACGCCGAACTTCTACGCAGAGCAATTGCTAGCCAATCTATGCAAGAAAGACGCAAATTAGAAACCGAATTAGCCGAACTCAATCGCAGGAAAGCTGCTATAGAATCAAAACGCAATCGCGCTGTCGCCATACCGAATTATGACGTCACAACCACGGCCAACGTTCTGAGCAATCACGGCCAGAATCGCCAAGGCCAGAGTCAACGACCGGAGTCAAAGATCAGAGCCATGCCAACCAGCACCACAACGGGCAGTCCCAACGGTCAGCGCAATCGCAGCCAGAATCACCAGGGCCAGAGTCAACGGTCAGCGCCACCGAAGCCAGCACCTATGCTACCAGCGCCAAAACGGGCAGTCCCAACAGTCAGGACAACCGCAGCCAGCACCAGAACAATTAGAGCCAACGGCTGGTTCAGAAATACCTTCCGTCAAACCGGAAAACGCACGGAAATTATTCTCGACTACGACCGGAAGCACAGCAGCGACTAAAAACACTTCTTCCAGCATTACTTCGGCCGGCAAAGCGACAAAACCACGAAATTTGCCCCTTTCTCTAAGCAAAAGCACATCAGCGATGCCAAACAACGACGAAACTAAAAATGTTAGGCCCGATCGGAATCTTAACAAAAAAACACATTTCTTACTTGAAACGCAAAACGATTGCGAATAACAAAAAACCTTTAGAAATTAGCTTACAGCAGATTTTTAAAACAAACCACGAATTAGTTTGGTTTATATTTCACAAATGGCGTTTTAAAACCAAGATATCTTTAAACAATGCACGTATTTTTAAAAACAATCGCGAATTATTTTGGTTCATTTTCCATCGATGGCGCATTAAAAATTTTAAAATCGAAAATTCTTTAAACACTATCCGCACGCATTTTTAAAACTAATCGAGAATTATTTTGGTTCATTTTTCACCGATGGCGTTTTAAACATATTTAAAACCGAAATACTTGTCATAAACCGTTGTAAAACTTTGAGTTTTTGTTCAGACGCTATTTTTCACCGCTGTAAAATTAAACTAAGATGTTATTGAAACTTTACGGTTAATTAACTCTTACAGTAAAACGTTAAGACCACCAAAAGAGTAATGAACTTTTAGAACGCAAAGTTAAGATCACCAAAAGAGTAAATTTGTTAATTATGGCAGACAACTAGTCTAAGAAGCTTTATGAACAAAGCTTAGGACAAAATTGGGTGATAAGAAATTAAAGGAGTATTTTTAAAGTTTATTCTTTAACTTAAAACTTTATTTTGAGCTCTTACTAATATGAAAAATTGCCTTAATTTGTTAAACTTGATTTAAATTTGTCTTTTAACATCAACTTTATTTTAGAACTTTGAACTATAAAATCTACAGTTATACCATAATAACCTTAATGATTGCAGATAAAAAACTTTATAACCATGTTTTTTTGTTGTTATACACTTCAGCTTACTTATAAAAACACAATTTTAATAAGATCATTCGAGCTATTAAAAACCTTATTCAACATTTAAACGCTAAAAAACTACTTTGTTTTTTAACTTTCCTAGAATACTAAAGTTTTATACATTAGTATAAACTTCAAGAGCTATGTATTTTTACGAAAACAAGTCTAAACTTTTGAAATGCATGTAATTGCTTGTTTTGTCAATTAACTCGTGTTAAATGTGAAATGTTTTTAATACACTAAAAGTTTATATAACAAATAATTCGTTTAAACTGAAGCTATAATTTTTTTTCAAGATTCTTATAAACATACTTGAAATAGTATCTTCTTTATATTTTTGCTTAAACTGTTTTTTGAACTTTGCACAAAAACGGCTCGAGAATCGAAAGTCATCAACAAGTCGGCGAAGGTGACAAAGAGATCTGATGTACCATCAGAAAGGTGGCCGAGTTGGAGTGCAGATGAGGAGACCGAGCATGTACGAGGAGCGTCTACGGGAAACAACGGAAGGCGAGCATAATTAGCGAAAAATTCTAAAATTTTATCAGTTTTTTTTCATTTTGTAAACTGTTAAAAAATTTTAATTCTGTGCGTCATTTACGGAATTTAAAGCATTTAGAAAGTAAAATTATATTTTTTTACAAATAACAAGATTTAAGTCGACGATAGTCGACGGTCATATTTCATTTATGCTTCTATATTATAAGTTTTTTTAATGTTTTTTACAAATTCAAAAATAATTAAAGACAGTATGTTCTTAGAGATAAGCGTAAAGTCCAAAATAGCGGGTTTAAGTTGAGAGAATGTAACAGTGTTAGCACTGTTTTGCTAAAAGTCGAAAGCGGTGTTCTTTTTCTCCCTTTTCTCTCAAAGTTTAAAATCGCTTATATTCAGAAAAAGCGCCTTTTTTTGGCCAGTTAGTTTTAGCTTTGTAATAACATCATATCGTGCTTGAAAGGTTGTGTTCGCCTCGTACTTCTTGTGCGAAGGCGAATGTTTTTTATATTTACTTTGAATTGAAGTAGTTAATTGTAAAGTTTGCTATGTTTTGTTAATGTGTTTATCGCAGTTTATATTCATCATAATACAGCTTTCATTTCTAGAACTGGATTTCCTTATATACAATTAGTTAAGCATTCTAACAATCTAACTATTTAATTAGGCTAAGCTTAAAAGAAGATAGTCTAAGTTTAAGTCACAAATCATTAAGTCGACTTAGCTAAACAACATTAGCTAGGTCAATTCTAAACATTTAAATAACATCACCGATATATTTATAACGCGCTAGGAGTCAGATAATAACCAGATTCGCGTAATATAAGTATTAACTTTCCGTCGGTCGATAGTTAAAAAAGCAAGAAGAATGTCTAAATTGAATAAGAACTGTAAGATCCATTAAATTTTTACGAAACTTAGTTGTTCTATATAGAATTAACAAAAAAAAAAGTTGAACTTTGAGTTACAAAAATTTTTTTTTTTGATGTTTTTATTTAATCTAAACAAAAAATTTCATGTCTACAAAGCAAGACAATTCGTTTAAGATGTTTTTTGTCTAAATTGAATAAGAATTGTAAGCTCCATTAATTTTTTACGAAAACTTGTTTATTGCGAATAAGTGTTCGAAAATGCAAAAATCTGATTTTGATATCTGCGAAACTTAAGCTTCCAATTTAATTGTGGCCGAGACGTGTTTTATTTGTTATAACTACATGCCTAGATGTTTCCTTTTATCTTTAGTAATATAGCTTAAAAAGTCATTAAAAAACGTAACTTTTATTTTATATTTATTATTATGCTGTTGTGTAAAGTTGTGTCTCTGTAACTAAATATTGTGTATCATCTCTAATTTCTATTTTTATATATTTCCTTTTAAAGTTTGATTAACTTTAAGTACTTCATATAATAACCAAAATCGATTTTTTTTTAAATGCTCTCAAGGTTGTAGAAGAATTACATAAAACTTCAAAATCAGGTAAATTATGAAAGGAGATATTGAAAAATTAAATTTAAAATTTAAAATATGTTTAATAATAAAATTAGATTGCAAAGTATCGTCTACGACGTTACTCATTATTTTTTGTATACGTACCTTATACTTACCGGCTGAGCTAGCCAAGATACTTTTTGTACTGATAAGTTTTTCTTCCTATTTTTGTTGGCTTAGTTTTTTCTACTTTTGTCATTAACGTTCTAAATTCTGTTTTGATTTGATAATTCTTTTTAAAAGTGAAATAAAAAGTGCACATACATCCTAACTTAGAAAAGTGAAATTGAACAAAAAGGTTTAACTAAGAGTTTTGATAAAAGTAACGTCTTACATCCAAATGTTAATACGATCAAAATCGTGTTCTATAAACTTCGATTTTTCTTCGCGGATAATCGACAGCTACGCAAATTGAATTGATCAGTAATTTCCCCAAACTACTCTTGACGATCAAAAAATAAAATAAAGATAATTGTATTTAATTCAGCAAAAATCGGCTGCAACGTAATGATCGACTCGAATACAACTGGCTTTTTTTTTTAACTAACGACCTTTTAAGAACAAACGCCGATATATACGCATTCAACGATTTTTAACTCCTTAAAATAACAATTAAATTTGTTTATATTTGCTAAAAGTTTAAAACTCTACGTATAATGTTTGCTACTAGAAGTTTATAAAGCTGTGGAATATATTACTTTCTAAAAACTATAAAGTTATTAGCATCGATCGTGACAAAAGAACGAAATTAAATTAAAATTATAAACAAATAATTAAAAGTTTATTGGTCATCGCATCAGTAAAAAGTGTTAAGATAAATGCCTTAATGCGTAAAGATACCTATTTTACAAGCTAAAATTAAAAAAGTGCTCTTGAAAACTCATAGTACATATTGTACATCATACATATAACTATATATCTAGCACAGTTATTAGAGAGAAAATAATACTAATAGCTTTGGAAATTATTTATTATTATGATAAAAAGGTTAAGCTCATAGTTCGCGTGCAAAGAATTCCCTCAGAATTCTAGATAGGAAATACAAGAGGACCGGATTTACTGATAGAAATACGCTTTGAAAAGTACAAAAAAAACTGCGCGTTTAATTTTTAAGTAGGGTTTAACCGTTTGGAACTGAAAAATCGTAAATAAAATTGTTAAAAAAATGGCAGCGTTATATAAAATTCGACATGAACTCTTCAATGAAAATTCAGGGGGTTATGGTTGCTTGATAATTGGCTGTTCTAGCAGAAACCGTTACGGGCAAAAAAGTTTTTATTCGAACCTTTCAAAGTTTTAAAAAAGGGCGGCTGCAGTAGTAAGATTTTGGAATAATACACCACTACAATTATGGGGAACGTGTCAAAATTGCACGAGAACAAGATTGCACGAAAACAAATTTGCACGAGGACACAAAATTGCACAAGGGAAGAAAATTGCACGAAAACAATTTTGTACGAAGGGTCAATTTTTCACGAGAGTAAAAAAAAACAGAAAAAAACTAAAAGATAAACTAATAAAATACAAAAAGAAAAAAAAGTTACTGATCGAAAGTAAGAATCAGGGGTAAGAGTGATAGTAAAAAAAAATATAAGTAACAAAAATTGTTACTGAAAAAATATATCTATTTAACAAAAAAAAGCTACCGACCGAGGGTAAGGGTTAGGGGTAACAATAAAAAACAATATATTAAGTTATCGACCGAGGGTAAGGGTTAGGAGTAACAGTGAAAGTGAAAAAAAATAGTAAGTAAATAATTTAAAAAAAATCAAAACTGATAAAAAAATTAAAAAAATCAACCCGTGCAAAAATGCCTCCGTGCAAAATTGTCTGCTCATGCAAAAGTGACCCTTCGTGCAAAAGTATCTTTGTACAATTTTATCCCCTCGTGCAAAAGTGTCTCGTGCAAATTTGACAGCTACCCGTATTAATGACATCTAAATTTTTAATTCTAAACAAATTTATCCAAAATGTTTAACCCTAATCCACCGTAACAAAACATATAACCAATGAATTAATAAAATAAGTTTTGTTAATTAAATTTTACATAAACAAAAGTAAATTTTAATTTATTGGATGGGCCAAGATTTTGCAGCTGACAGGTTTCAAGACAAAACAAAAGTATCTATAAATAAAATGTTTTTTAGACATTTATAAATCAGTAAATAAGCGTTATAACATAAACTGTTTTAGTAAATATTATAGTCTGATTATAAAAGATATTCAGAGTGTCCAAATAAATTTATATAAAATAAAACAAAGAATTGTCTACTTGATAACGTAGTTGCTCTGTTTAAACAAAAAAAAAAACTTTCATTTTTGATTATAAATGTTGTCGTTATCTTTTGGTTTTAATTTTTTTAGCCCTATATAGTTTTTATTTTATTTTTTGGTTTCTTATAAGTTGTTTATATATTTTAATGACAACTGAAATGTTACTATTCTTCTACTTAGTGCATTCCTGAAGATAATTAGAAAAACATATTTAATGTAGTGATAAATACTGCTATTTATATCAAAATCGAATAATAAAAAGTTAAGTTCTTATCTTATGTACAGATAAGTATACAATTTGAAAGAATTTGTTAAACAGATTATCAAAACAAAACCATTTTTCACTTATGGTTCTTTAAAGCTCGTCAGTTGTTAATTAAATCTATAAAGTATTTAAACAAAATATTAAAAGATGTGTAAGTCAAAAATAAAACTAACGTCTAAAAATCTTTAGTATTGTGGATAAAAGCAAATCATAAGTTAGTTTAATTGGTTTGTATCTAATATTTAAAGTTATTTAAATTAATGAAACTGATATAAAGTGAGAATATACTGAAATATAATATATTTTTATGTTTTGTGGTATAAATAAATACATAAAACTACTTTCAAGTTCTTATTTTCTTGTTTATTCTCTATTTATGTATACTCTAAAGGGGTAGGTATCAGAAAAACACAGCGTCACTTTAGCACGGGTCGTAACTTTAGCACGGCGTCACTTCAGCAAGAGTGACACTCTAGCACGGCGTCATTTTAGCAAGGAGTGTCACTTTTGCATGTAGCTTCACTTAAGCACGATCGATACTTTTGAGTTAATAAATTAAATACTAGTAAAAAACATGTTCAAAAAAACTCTAAAATTGAATTTAATATAGTCTTTATCCTGTTGGGTACGCATTTTAGACACTGTGTGAATTCAAGGGGAAGAAAAATTACCAAAATAATTTTTATTTAAAACTAAATTTAAGTAAAGAAGAAATTGTAAGAATATAAATTGCTAGGTTAATAAAAAACAGTAGTTCTATGTTGAAAAAATAAATGTGCAATTTTCAATATATCTTCTTTAAAGTTTTTTGATAAAATGTGAGAATAATATTTGTAAATTTACTTATGTATTATTAGTAAAAAGTATAAACTTGTTTTGCTGTACAATTCAACCAAAAAGTTTTAGTCACAGCTTTAATTTGTAATACATTTAAAGCTAGTTATCTTTTAGTCTACATTTTGCATAGTTCGTTTTTAGACATTTTAACATAATAATAAAAATATCATACAAGCATAAAAAAAGAATTGTGCAAAATAACTTTTGTGCTAAAGTAATTCTTTGTGCTAAAGTGAATCTGTGATAAAGTATCACTCGTGCTAAAGTTTCACTCTGTGCTAAAATGACGCCGTAGCCGTACTTTTCTGACCCGTTCCCACTTTAAAGTGTATACACTGTATACAGTTATCATTTTATAATATACATAAATATATAACTTTTAGCCTACTTTTAGACTCTTTTTTTTGTGAATTCTCTATTTCTGTGTACCATAAAATATATACAATTATCGTATACTACATTTTAGAATGTCGTTAGTTTGAATTAGCTTGATTATCTTATAAGGTTTTAGATATTAAATACAAACCAATATAACTAACTTACAGTATGTTTTTACCAACCGTGATAACGATTTTTAGCCTTTTGTATTACTTTAATATATTTTATTTACAATATCTTCGTATTTTTAACCTGAAGTAATTAAAAACTGATGATCTTAATAAAATCTATAGTAGTGATAAATGACAAAAAATAGTAAATTTTGTACTTTGTTTCTTGAACTTTAAATGACTTTTACTCAATTTTTTTATAACATGCTTGTTTCAAACTTACGGTTTTTTCGTAAAAAAAATATAGTTAAACTACTGTATTTTATTCTTAACTAGTTTAATGCTTTTGTAACTATTTAGTTTAATTGCCTAACAAGAGCCTAGTTATCTGCTATAAAATTATGTTCTATACAAAGTCTTTATGTTCGTGTTGCTTAGGTTTTGACTATTTCTTAACTTAAAAAAAATAGAATGAAAAAGTTGTATTAATATTTTTTTATCAAGTTATTTCAAACGTTTATTGGACATATTTTCTGCTAACAAAATAATGTTATTGCTAAAATAGTAGGATAGAAGTTTACTGTTAAAGACTTAAAGTTACTTAATTAAAAAAAGCTTGTTTTCTTTATAAACTTATTGTTTTTTTATTAAAGTACTTCAATATCTATACTAATATTATTAATATAATTTTTTAGCTTCTACTTTTATGACTAACTATTTTCAATAAAACTTATCAAAAAACAAATTAAATAAGTTATTTGTCAATATCTAGAATTTCCAGAATACTGAACACCAATTAAATTTTATATATATGTCTGCAGTTACATAAAGACAGGTGACAAATAAACTTTAAACTAACACACCTTGTAATTACATATTACCTATTATAATTTTTGGCTTTGTCATGTTTCTAGTAATTTTACAGATTTAGGGTTTCAAAGCTACTCTACAAAATTAATCACATAATATTAGATTTGTAGTAAGTGTTTGTGTGAAAATATAAAAATTATAGAGGCATAACACAATTACTTTTATTGAAAAATCATGTGTTCTCAGTTCCTACTCTCTTTCTTCTAACATTTTTTTTTTAAGGTAGAAAAACATCAGAAAATACTCACTCTCCTCTCTGCAACAATAAACGTTTTCTGAAGGTCAAGCAAGTGAGTTTGAGCTCATCACATGTTATTCCACCTGCCCTATCTTTAAATTTACTAAAAAAAAATACCTTTTAACTATAAACAAACTAAAAATGTCTATGTAACAAAAAAAAAATTTTAGCTAACTGGAATAAAAACTAATCCTAACCCTTTATTGAAAAAACCTCTGGTGACACGTCATTTGACAAACACTCACAAGGTTAAAATCTCAACACTAAAAACCACAAAGTGTGGGAAAATCATGAAGCTCAAATCCCCAAGTAAGTATTTGCCGACCCTACAACAAAAAACACACCAACAATCCAATCATGTGATCACTGTCACCAGTGTGAACTCACAATCAGCTGTTGTAAACTCAAATAAACCAATATCTAATTTTAAGTATTTAGTTCTAAAAAATAAAAACTAACTAGAATAAAGAAATACTGTAAGTAGGAAAAAAAGATACTATTTGTATTGAAAAAAATAACATATATATATATATATATATATCTACAATAAAGTCAATAAATAATAAGAGTTTTTAAAATTTGTTAGTATTAACTTTGTACAAGACATGGTCAAAAAAAAAAAAAAAAATAAATAAAAAAACAAGTAAAAAAAAAAAAATAAATAAAATAAATACTAAATAAATAAAAAAACTAAAACTTTTAAAATAAATAATCAAAAAAAAAAAAAAAAATTTGTATTAAATTTATACTTTTACTTCTAATTTCTAATAAAAATATAAATAAAATGAATTATCTTAAATCTAACACAATAACAAAATTAAAACAAGTAAAACAACTTAGCAATAAACAAAATTTATTACAATAATTTATAACAATCACTCTTTCATTACCAGAACATTCATAAAAATAAAGATCCACACATTACAATCTGGTCCCAAATAACATGAATCAAATTTCAACACAACCAAACATACATGTAGAAGCACTCTAGATCTACTCCATGTAGTTATTCAACAAAAAGTTTTATATCTAAATTTAAAAGGATCTTTTTTTAAGTTTTTAAAAGTTTCAGGGACACTAGACCAAAACTTGGGACCCAAATACCTAAAGTAGTTTAGGCCAAGTCCTGTTCTAAGTCTTTCAGTTATATAATTAATTTTCTTTGAAAATCTTGTATTGTGTGAGTGAACAGAGCTAGCAAGTGTAAAGCTATTGTGTTCTACATCAAACCCTGTTATAGTATTACGCATCAATTTACAAATTTGCAATTTATACACATCCTTTAATTTTAGCACACCAGTTTTTTTAAACAAAGGGTTTGTTGTGGTCAAAGCAGGCACACAACAAACATACCTGATCACTCTTTTTTGCATACAAACAATTGGTTTTAAGTAACAGTCAGCAGCACTACCCCAAACAGATATACAATATTGGATATGCGAATAAAACAAACTATAATATACCATTTTAAGTGTAAATGTGTCCAAGTAATATCTCAATTTTGACAAAACATAACAACTCCTAGACAATTTCGATTTCAGAGAACTCAAATGTTTCTTCCAATTCAGCTTATCATCCAAAACCACACCTAAGTATTTTATACTATCACTCTACTCAATAAGAAAACCATTTACCTTAACACTAAATTCACAATTTTTTGAAGTTTTATTAAAAAGCAAAAATTTAGTTTTTGAATAATTAATAAAAAGTTTATTAGCACGCAACCATTTATCAACTTTAACCAAATCCTTATTAATAGTTTCGTTTAAATACTCAGGATCATTGTGTTGGTAGCTCAAGCAGGCATCATCAGCAAACAATCTCATATTTATCTCAGTAGAGGAAAAAATATCATAAATATACACAAGAAACAACAAAGGACCCAAACAAGAACCTTGTGGTATTCCAACATTCACAATTTCACGCTCAGATACAACATTATATATGACCGTTGATTGACTTCTATCTTTTAAATAATCTTTAAGTAAATTTAACATTGAACCTTTTATATAAAGTGTTTTGAAAAAATAAAAATAAATGCAGTTATATTTAAAGCTCTACTCATAATCCTAGACTGATTCATGCTAGTTTTTAATGACTCTGGTTAGATAAAAAAAATGTAAAAAAATAATAGTTGCAGTTAAAACCAAAGTAATTTTTCATATTTATAAAACAAAACATAGCTTTTCCTTGGTTAATTTGAATGTATCTGATATATTTTAAGTTTTAGTCAAGTGGAGTTTTTGCAGGTGGAGTAACACATGATGAGCTCAAACTCACTTGTTTGACCTTCAATAGGGTTTATTGTTGCAGAGAGGAAAGTGAGTTCTGATGTTTTTCTACCTTAAAAAAAATAGTGTTTAATAATCTCCAAAAAACAAAAAAGTTATAACTAGTAGGTGGGATTAAAAAAGAGAGTTGAAATCACATTACAGTAGTAATGTGTCCATACAAAAACTAGTTGTTAAAATAATTTGATCAGCTAATTCATAAAACTGTATTTATAAAACATTGATTTCTAGTCTAAAATTATGTTTTAAAAAGATATAAAATATGATCTAATCTCAGCTTGATATTGGTGCAACATAATGCTAGGTAATTACCAAAAATAAATACAGAGTGATAATAACTTTTACACTGGCAAAATCAGACAAATCAGTCTCACAAACAATTTCTTTTGTTTATATGTCTATCATGGGTTTTAATCCTGCAACGTTCACATCAGAGATTTTTTAAAGCCTTCATTGGGACCCTAATTATTTATAGAAACAGTTCAAATTTCTCAGACTTTTTGATTGTTTAATATACAAAAATGGACTTGTTTGTTTCTTTTTGTTTAAACTTATGTATTACATTGTTTTACAGAACTTAAATTGATTAATTGATTAATTTACAATTACATTGTAAAAAGTTTACAATCTTCTGAACTTACAAGCATTAACTTGGCTTGAATGGCTTTTTTTTGCAGTTTTTTTTAAAGCAAGCTTTAAAACCAATTATTTCCAATTTCTCTAATGCTTACTTGGAATTTTTTTTTATTCTAAAGAATTCTTTTGTTTTGCTTTTCACAATAATTTCCATCAAATTGGGGTTTTACTTTTGTAGTGGGGCCCCTTTAAAAGTATAATGTTTTTTTTTTGCATTTTTTAATTTTGCAACGTTTTACTTCAAAAATTTATTTTTTAATTTTTTTTGTTATTAACATTCTTACTAAATTGAGTTTTAAGACATTATTATTTTTTTATGATTTTTTTTTTATAACATATGCTTAAATAAATTTTTCATAAAAGTTCCAAATTTGAATAGTTTTGTTTTTTTTTTACATGGTTTTATAGCAAAAGTAAATTATTTTTTTAATAAATTTTGTTTTTAACAGACTTATATAATTAAGTTTTATAACGTTATGATTTTTTTTCCAAAAACAATAATGTCATTTCAGACAATTTGACCTCAATGAAGATGTTTGGTGGTATTTTGTATTTGATACATAATACCACCAAACATCTTCATGGAGGTCAAATTATTTTTTTCATATACTTCTTTCTTCATAAAATATTTTGATTCCTAGCAACATCAAGTTGAAATTAAAAAAACAATTAAAGAAATTAAAATTTGTTATTAGTACTATAGAATACATTAATATAAATAATATTATATTAACATTATGCATTTTGTAAACTTGAGAAAAATTTTAATTCAAAAAAATGTTTGTTTTTTATAAAAATTGCTGTTTATTCATTATTTTTGAAGAACTTAATTTTATAGGTCACAACTATGCATAAGAAAATGTTTAACATTGTTAAACATAGATAAAAACTGAAGTATCAATGTTTTTCATAAAAAAGTTATTTAAAATAACTTGTTTAATGATTTATTTAATCTATTAAAATAAAAATTGTTCTATACTTTTTGTTTAAGTTTTCAAAATATAAGATTTTCCAGAATTTTAGGTATTCTTTCTACCCTATTTCATATTTATTTTTTAATCATGGGGTAAGTAAATATCATTTGCTTTGTTTGTAAACAACATTAAATAATTTAGCTTTAAAATAGCTGATTTATATGTTTTGAGTTTGTACTTTAATCAAGCAAGTGGTGTTTAATATACTTGAATACTTGAAACACAGTGGGCCTAAATCCCATTTTACTTGAAATTAGGATTAAATTTTACATTAAATCAACGTTTTAAATCTTTTCAAATAAAATCTTAGTTTAGCTCAAGATTACATCTGTTAAGATTACAGCTTTAATGTTTTACATACATTCACTTTATATATATTTTGTTTTGTAAGCACACAGAAATTGTGCTAGTCATAATTAATACTACCTTGTTTAATTACTATCTTATAATTACTATATGCCATTTTAGTCTACTTTATACAAATCAGACAGTAAAATGTGAGCAATGTAGCTGTTGTTGAAAGAACTACAAAACACAATTATAAATAGCTCTATTTCAAAAATATAATTTATTTTTTAAAATCACTTGAGAATAATTAAAACTCAATAACAATTTAATTGTAATTGATACACACACTTTAGAACAGGGTTTCCCAAAGTGGGCCAAGTGGCCCCCTAGGGGGCCATGACAGATACTCAGGGGGCCATGAGCAGCAAAGGGGGAAGAGGGGGGGCCATGAGGCCATAACTTGAAACTTACACTAGATATTCTTGAGTTGCAGATGAAGAGCAAAAAAAAAAAAAAAAAAGGTCTGATGTGTATTTCATGGTAGTTTAGAAACTTACACTAGGTATTCTTGAGTTACAGATGAAGAGCAAAAAAAAAAAAAAAGGTCTTATGTGTATTTTATCGTAGTTTATGAGTGATCTATATGTAGAAGGGGGCCATTACTTTTTCAAACTCTTTAAAGGGGGCCATTAGCAAAAAAGTTTGGGAAACCCTGCTTTAGAACTTTAAATAATGTGAACAGTAATATATTTAAAAAACTCTTAAACAATAACGTATTTTTAACTTTTTACATCTTTACAAAGTGTTATAATTCTTTTTATTGTAAATTAAAAAAATACAAGCTTGTATAACTACTAGTTGTAGAGTAATATGAAAAACTTTGATGATTAACCTCATCAGTTTCTTGTGTAAAAATGACTCTTCCTATTTAAAATAGAGTAAGTATAAACAAAGTTTTTTTTTTAAATTAACTTAAAAAAATGATTTTAAATTGTACTTTAGCTAGTTAATAAAATTCACCAATTAAAGCTATTAAACTATCAAAAAGACATTTTTTTATAACAAAAAGTATACTCTTAATAAGCTAGTATGTGCAGATGTATTTCTTTAGTGATCTCTGGCCCAGCTGATGAAAACTTTTTGACTTATTAGTATATTCTATCAAGAGTGTTAATATACAATTTTTACAGTTTTAGACTTACTTTTACTACACTAAAATTATAAGAACAGTTTTCTTCATACTAATATTTTTCAGAGTTTTTAACAACTTAACTGTAAATATTTTTCAAAATGTCTGTTGAAGATCCATTTTATGTAGTGAAAGGGTGAGTTTTAATTTTTGTTATTTTACAACATAACAATTTTTATTTAACACTTTATTTGAATAACTTTTAGTTTTACAATCAATAAATTTACTTAAATAAAAGCTATATTAGATTTTTTTATTTTTCAAAGAACTCCTTATATACTACAATGAATAACTTTGACTTCATGATAAATTTTTTCACAGTTTTGAACTAGCCTTCAAAATTAACTTAATTCTTTAAACAATAACAACTCACCAAATATGTAAAACTATTATTAATATGTGTAAAACTAAATTACTATTAAAGTAAATAAACAAACAACCCTTAAAAATAAACCAAAAACAAAGTCACAAAAGTTATTTGCACTGACAACTCTAATTCAATATTTGCTAAATCTAAAATGAGTCTATTGTTTTCAAAATCTTCAAAAAACCATTCAAGTAGTAATAAAATTCTTGCTTAACTATCAGACACCTAAAATTTTTTGTAGATGATCCATTGACATTTTGTTTTGTGTTTTTAAGAACACAGTACATGTACTACAACTTCATTAACAGCCTAATAAGAGGCACTAGGACGTTTGAATTACAAACCTGTCAGGGCGGTAAGCTACCTTATGTTGATTCACATATAAAAATAAAAAATAAAACAAATATCACCTCAAATCACAGAAAACCAATATGTACAGACATACTTCTAAACTACAATCCAGGTGTACCACAATCTTGGAAAAGAAATTAGATAAAAAGCTTATATTATAGAAATAAAAAACTAGTTCCAGAAAGTATAAAACTTAATAAATGGTGTTAAACAGAGCAAATTTCAATATAGAACTCTATTAAAAATGATTAATGAAAAAAACAGAAAAATTGAGTTGAGCTTATGATAACCCGAATATTACACAAAACAAACAGTTTTTGACAATATGTGAAAAAAGTATAGAAAAGTTTATCTTAAACATCACTAAAATATTTGAGGGTATAGCAATAGCAGTAAAGATACATGTAGCTTACAAAACAGCAAAAAATTATAGACGTGTCTTTCTAAAGGATTCAGCCAATCAGTTCTCCAAAAGTTGTGTAGTGTACAAATTCACATTTCCAGGTGTTTTTGTTAACTAGTATATTGGTGGGGCTGAACGACAACTGTTGGTTAGAAAAAAGAGCATATTCCTCCAACAAACAGTGTAGTTTTTCAATACTTTGAGAATTGTGATTAATGTAGAAATGATGATAACATCTACAACTGATCAAAATTAAAATTTATAACAGTTTGTTTACTGTAGAATGTTACTTTATTAAAAAAGTCAACAAAAAATGAGTAATCAACTTGTTCCTCACAAAATATCAAGAATAATTTATATTATATTAATTACTTTTTTCTTGTTATTAGTATAGTTTATGAATTTGGTAAATTTTTAAGTTGCTTTTGTTAAAAAAAATTGAATACTATCTCAAAATTGTTAAATTAAAGTATATAATGAAACCATAGATTTTGTTGCATTATTTTTGTATTTTAAAACATTTTAAAAAGCTTATATATTTATTTATATATATAATACTGTAATGCTTATTATATAAAAGAAAATGTTGTAATACAGCATATAAAAGAAGATGTTAAAAATACTATTTTGTTCATTTATTGTTAATATTTTAAATACAGAATTATACTTAATTTAATGTTTACTGATTGAGAATATCTAAGTTTATTTTTAGTCAGTAAGGTACTAAATTTATTCAAAAAGGAAGTTACCTAGCATATTTTAAACTAACTCTGGCTGATTTCTTTTTTTAAAGATAAAAATGATAGGTATTTCAAAATTTTCGTTAATTTTTTATAATGATAATTTGTTGTAAAAAATTCACAAGTTATTGTTATTGTTTTCATTAACACATAAATTAAGAACTAGTTGCAGTGATCTTCACATTAACTGAAATTTGTGTACACCAAGCTAGAATTTTAAAATGCTGTGCGCCTTAAGCTCAAAACTCCCCAAAAGTGTAGTATATTGGAGTAATTCAAAATTTACCCATAATATATATTGTAAGTTTTCAAACACCTCTCAAACATGCCTGAGACTTTTTTGCTCTTCATTATTAACTCCAGAATATTTTATGTAAGTTTCTAAGTATATTTTGGCCACCTTAAAATTCTGAACTCAGGCACCAAAAAATGAATTTTGTATACATAGGTGCAAACCTTAAAGACCACTGATCTAGTGTAAGTATCAAATATTTTTTAGAATACCTACTTAAAATTTCAAAACTCATCTTAAACATGCTTAGTACCTTTTGAAATTAAATTTGAGCTCCCTTAAATTATTGTGCACCTTAAAATAAATTTCGTGCACACTATTGTATAGTGCATAGATGCACCTTGTGAAGACCACTGGTTAACAGTACTACCTTCAAACTACGTGTGCCGTTAATATATAAAGATTACAATTGTTTTTGCATAACTAGTATTATACATAACTGTTTTTTTAAAATCATACTATAAATTTGTATTATTTTACTTACTAAATACATACTGTTTTTCAAGTGTGAACTAAAAGCTTAGTATTGAATATTAATATGGTTTATAATTATTAGGGAAGTGGAGAATGCCGTTAAAAGATGCATGATACTAAGGTCTGATTGGCAAGACATTTTAAATGATGTTACAGTTTCTAAAAGGGATGACTATGATCGTATTTCAAATGAGCTTCGTAATTCTATAAGATCTATAGAATGGGATCTTGAAGACCTTGATGAAACTATTTGTTAGAAATTTTAGTTGTAGTTAAGATAGTTGAAAAAAGTATATTTTTACTATTTGTTTAATTTATTTGATTTACGATGTTTTTCTTTAGTTAGTATAAAAATATAAAATGAATTATGAATTAAAATTTAACTCATAAAACAGGGTTGCCACACACTCAGGGAACTCAGGGAATCTCAGGGAATTTTCAAACTGTAGAAAATCTCAGGGAAACTCAGGGAATTTTGGCATTTTTTTTTTAACTCAGAGAAACTCAGGGAAGTTTTGATTTTTTCTCTAAATTTCAGGGAAGTTTTTGAAAATCTCAGGGAAATTTTTTTCTAGATCTAGAATGAGGTTTAGTTAATCCAGTTTCAATATTTTGTTCAAAAGTAGTAATTTTTATTATTTAAGTGGTTATTTAGAATTTTTTTAGCCTTGCGGCTAGTTCTTCAATATTCTTAGTATTAACATTGTAGTTTTTTTTAAGTTTTAAATTTATATTTACTTAAGTAAAATCAAACAGTTTAGAGAAATGAAAGTTGTTGTTAACTATTCATTGAAAAGTTCTAATAAACTTTTTATTTTTAGTTACTTATGTAGTTTAAAAAACACTATGTTGTACTATTAGTTCTTATTTTTTAAATAATAAAGTTATTTGTTATTTGTTTACAACTACTTGTTTTCAGTAAAAAAAATTTAAAAGAATACAGATTAGTGTTGTATTACTTTTGTTAAAAAAATAGATGTTAAATTTTTGTTTATAAATAATAATTTCAAAAGTAGTAGCAGTAATGGTAATAAATTTTTTAGTGTGAATGTTTTAATATACTTTACAACTTTTTTGCAAATTTAATTTAAAAGCTTTTTTAAGTATTATGAGTAAAGTACAGTTTAAAACCTTGTTTAAAAAAAGTTGGCTTAACCATGAAGACTTCAAAGATTGGTTACTTAAGAATGTAGACAAAGAGAAGTTTAAATGTAAGTGGTGTGGTGATGATACACCAATGTCCTTATCCAACATGGGTATAAGGGCATTGAAATCGCACAGTATGTCGAAAAAACATCTTAAAATGAAAGCCTCTAAGAGTAAAAAAAATGCAATTACTTCTTATTTTGGTGGGGCTAATAGTTCAGCTAGTATATCAGCTGCAACTTCTTTAACAGCTGCTGAAATTTATTGGGCTCTCAAGTGTACCAAAGCCAAATTTAATGCAGAAGCATACACATACAACCTTCCTTTTATTATTAAAGAAGAAAAATGAGAATGAGGTATTAATAATTTGTGTTAGAAGAGAAAAAAGAAATTTTAAGATTTCAAAAATACCCAGGGAAACTCAGGAAAATTTAAGGTTACTCAGGGAAATTTTTGGTCACTCAGGGAAGATTTTTTGGCTCAAAGAGTGGCAACCCTGATAAAAATAAAATTTTCAAATATTATTTTTGTAATATATTTATGCATTTTATTTTAGATTTTAATAAATGTTTTTGTTTAGGTTTTTAAAATAACTACAATACTTCAATATATTCTATTTTTTACTTAAATCTAAGAAGAATTAAACATAAATCACTCATTTTCATAAAAATAGTTACGTCAAAAAGTATAAAAGTCTGTTTAAAAAGTTTAAATTAGAATTGAGTTGTACTAAGCTAATTTGAAGTAATTTATAAGACAAAATTGTTAAAACTAAAATATTTAAAATAGTAGAGATTTAAACTTTTTAAACAGACTTTTGTACTTTATGACGTAACTATTTTTAGCCAGACTTTTCAAATTTATTGTATATAACTAAAATTACACTATAATGTTTTTAGTTTTTAGTAATATTATTCTGAGGATGCGCTAAACGAAATTAATTAGTAAACTTTTTATGAAAATGAGTGATTAATGTTAATTGGGCAATTACAAGAAAGTAAATTTTTTTTTTTAAACTAAGCTGAAACAGGTTAAACGAGATAAAGTAACTTTTGCAAAAAATAATTGTGCTCAATATAACTTGCTTTAATCAACTTATCTAAAAGACATTTAGTTTAAATCATTTATTTGTTTATAATACACACATTTGATAACATTTTAGAATCATTTAAATTTTTTTACTTAATTAATATTTTAATTAGATATTTTTTTATTTTGTTACAATTTTTTTTGTAAAGAAAAAACATCAAAAAGTTTTTGTGGGTAGCAAAAATAAATTATATACTAAAGTATGTTTTTCTCCACAGCTATAGTTGAATTGAATCCACAGAAGTTTTATATAACCAATAGTGAGTTAGAATCAAGAAAACAGTTTATAACGCAGACTAGGGTATCTGTACAATCAGTTGTTAATGAACTCAATGATCCGTCTACAAAAATGAAGGCTGATAAAATATTTAGAAAGGTTATTATTTTTTTTAATATGTATTTTTTAAAACAAGCTTTGGTAGAATTGAAAAAACAAAAAGTATTAATATCAATGTTTTGAAATTGAATGCTACTCATATAAACTCAAAATTTTAACATAATGCTTTTAAAAATTTTATTTAAATGCTTTAAAAACAATATTTTGTATTAATTTTCTTAAAAAATCAAGTGTTTCTTATTTAATGTAATTGCTTTGAAATTAGGGAAAAATTAAAATAGACTTTAGTTTATTGATTTTATTATGGTAGTAACTAGGCTAAGAATACCTTAAACTATTTGCAAAAAAAAAAATTAAGTAGTTTTGTTCATACCGTGAAGACCAATGGCAGAGATTATCAATTCCTTTTTTTAAATTTTTTGTTTTATAAATTTTTCAATCTACACAGGGGTGCTAAAGATCCTGGAACTTGAAAATTTAGGCTAAAAAAACCTGGAATTTTAAACAAATTTTACATCTTAAATAGTAAAATTTTATATTGACACGAAATATCTAATATATAAATAAATATTTTTGTTATGATCAAGTTTTTTTCTTACTAAAAGACACAATTAATGTGGCTTTACAGTATCTTTTAAATGTTGTTATACTACTTTACACAGTTTTAAACGTTAAACTTAGCTTTACTTTAAAAATAGACCCAAAAACGTGTACTTTTAAGAACCTGGAAGAATATCAGAAAACCTGGAAGAAATTTCTCAAAAAAAATTGGCGACCCTGTCTACATAACAAACTTTAAGTATTTGAATTCTAACTGTTATAGTTTTGTGTGATTAAAAAAACTTAGAATAAAGCTAAAATTAATTCTATTTTTTATAACAAAACTAACAAGCAATTATTTCGGCTATCTTCAGCATAGCTTAGATGTAATGCCATCAATCAATAAGTACTAAACAGCATTTGATGGTCGTGCGGTGCAGTTTAGTGCTTATTATGGTGAAACTAATTAAGTATACACCATACCTTTTAAAATTATCAAATATTTAAACTAAATGTTTTATTTACTGCTTATATTTGTTGATGTTTTTTCTTTACAAAAAAAAAATGTAACAAAATAAAAAAATATCTAATTAAAATATTAATTAAGTAAAAAAATTTAAATGATTCTAAAATGTTATCAAATGTGTGTTTTATAAGCAAATAAATGATTTAAACTAAATGTCTTTTAGATAAGTTGATTCAAGCAAGTTATATTGAGCAGAATTATTTTTTGCAAAAGTTACTTTAGCTCGTTTAACTTGTTTCAGCTTGGTTTAAAAAAAAATTGTACCTTCTTGTAATTGCCCAATTACCCTTAACAAATGCTGCATACTTCAATGCATTGTTTCTATTTTATTTCAAAATTCTAAAGCATAAATGAACAAATGATTTCTCTGTTCTTTATACATAAAGTTAATATTTGATAGACGCAAGTATAACTATTGTTTTAGAGTTTCAATTAGTATTTAGTTAATGTTAATCATTCTTATTTGTTTATTAAAAAAAATATGTTTCAAAATTACTGATTGTATTTGAAAGAGACCAATAAAATCAACTTGAGCTAAAAATTTCCTTAATTTAACTTTAATTGATTATCTTAAAAATTGCATCTATCTGAAATATATTTAAACTTTTCACGTATAAATTTTTTTTTTAAATAAATATATATATGTTCCGTATTCTCCAAACATTCATATTTAACTATTTAAATTTTTATTAACATTTACTAACATTTTTTGATAGTTTGATTATTCTAAACGTTACTTAGACAGTATAGAAAGTAGTTAGATATGCACTTTAAGTTATTAATTTTTGAATGTTAGTATTTTGTGAAGCCTATTACAATTAAGTAAAATAATATTCCTATATGTTTATCTATAAGTTAAAATAGTGATTTTTAGTCAAGCTAGTACAAAACTTTGAGGGTTATTTGGAAGTATATTATTTGAAAATTTTTGAAGTTAATCATATTTAAGAAAAAAAAAACTATCTATGTTTTAAAGTATTAAAGCACTTAATATGGAATAAAAATGTTATTAGTTAAGATAATATTAATTATTTTACTACATAAATCCCATCTTTATAAGATTTCAATCAAACTGTGCTATTAATATCATTAAGAAACGTAGTTAATATTAATAAATTGATAATTTTTAACATTATTAGTTAGTGTAATTATTTAAGTTGTTCAAGTTTCAAACTGGCAAACATTATTAATACCTAATATTTTAAATTGTTTGCAGAAAATTAAAAGTTTTAAATTAAATAAATTATGAAAGTTTAAAGAAAATAATGTTTTTGCTTTAAGTTTACCTAAGTTACTCACAAAATACATCATATACATTTTTATTAAGTACTCATATCAAGTTTGTGTTGAACATTCATACATCTGCAACTATTAAACAACAGAGTCTTATGGAAACTAGTATACAAAAATCCAGTTCCAGAACTAATTTGATCGATAAAAATAAAAGTAAATTCAGATACGAGAATGAAAATGCTGCTTTCATTGGAGACCAACAACAAAGACAGCAGGTAGTTTACAACACAAACTATTTTTTTTATAATTACTTGCTGCAGGTTTAGTTTGATTTTAATATGAAAATAGCATTAGTATAGTGTTAAAAAAAAGGTTAATTTTAAAAATAAAGCATTTCATAAATAACTGTATATTATAGTGAGGTTTTCTTTAAAAAACTGATTGTGTACGATTCACTTTCAAACTGATACAATTATTTTTTTAGATATTATTATACTTTTTAACTTGCCTATTAGTTGTAAAGCATTTTAATCAGTGGAAAAAGGTAGTTCTTTTAAGTTTAGTTAAAAAAAGTTGCTTTATTTTATTGTAAAAAAAATTAAATATAAATTGCCTAATAGATTTTATTATAAATTTTGTAAAAAAATTTTTTGTACAATTTTAAAATACTTTAAAGTTATTGTTAAATTTATTAGTTAAAGTTCTTTAGTCAATAAGCCACACCACAGTATTTTAATTTGTTTATTTTTTAAAATTTAAACTAATGTGTGAAATTGCATTTAAATGTTACTCAAGCTTGTACTATAAACATTTAAATCACTTATATAAACAATAAAGGGTCAAATGTTTTTAACACAACTATTTTAACAAGGTTTAAATATTCTTTTCATAAAATTCTACGCATCAGTTTACATTGTAGAGATACATATGTTTTTGACTTTATTAGTTAAAACAAATTATCATTGTTTATTAATTATACGTACAATACAAGTTTAAACGTTAAAACTCAGAAAATTGTTTTTTTTTGTTGTTTTGACCTTGTAGAAAACTACTAATTGTTTCAAACACTTACGTTAAACGTAAAATCTAAGTATTTGTAATTTAAGCAGGTAAATTTAATGTAATATTTCTCATTACTTTATTTAACATGCTTTCATCGCAGAGCAAAAATTTTGCACCCGTAGACGATTTTTAAACTATACATTTCATTTGATTTTTTACTTCATATTTTTTTATACGATTACTACCAGTTTTTGACTTACGACGTATTTGTTTTAGAATTTGTTTCTGATCAATTTTAAAAAGATAAATAATTTTTTACTGCAAAAATATATATTATTTAAATAAGCAAGTTTTGTAACCTTTCCTTAAGTCCTCATTTATAGATTTTTTAGAAACTATTAATTTTTATTGTTATGATATACTCCTACAAAAAAGAATCAAACTAATTTATAGGCTTTTTACATGTTTATTTTTTAATTTTCTGTATTGGGTTTTGAATATTTAAACTTAAAGGTATTTAGTTTGTTATTTAGCATTCTTTTTGTTATTCATTTTTATGATTTCTTGATGTGCACAGGTTACTGTAAATATTTCCTATGCAGTTTTTAATTCAATAAAAAACTTTTTTTTTTCAATTTAATGATATTATTATTTATGTTATTTTGGACTCATTAGTTTTGAGTCAGTGAGAGCTTTTAAGCTCTATTAAGATATAACTAGCTTTTCTAAGAAAATTTTCTAGCAACCTTGCATAATATTTGTATAATAGTACACATTTACAAGTTACATAAATTATTTCTAAATGAAACTTCATAACTTATCATAATAAACTTAATTATAACAGGTTGTAGTAAACTAGACCTATTAACTTAATGATTATTGTTGATACCAAATTTTAAATAGTAAGCAGTAGTTAAATTTGTTATGAACAGTATGTAAGTAGAGCGTTTAAAATTTAATGCAAATATTTTTTTCTTTTGAGTTTGGATATCTTTTTAATCCTTAATAAGTTTAAATTCAATGGAAACTTTAAATAAATAAACTACGCCAGAGTAAAAATGTTTCAATCTACAAATTAAATTAATTTGTGTAGAATCAAGTTAGTTTTAGTTTTGATATAATAAATCTTTCCTAAACAGTTTGTACTAGGTATATTTATTTTTCAACAACAATTTTTTGAAACTTAGTAATTTTTTTCTGAATGCTATAAATATAAAATGTTAAAACTTAAATCAAAAAACCAACTTATGAGGTTTAATAAATTTGAAAGTAAGTTTTTATATAATAAATATAATCTAAAGCGAAAACTATACTTTAAACTTAGTCACACTATTATTAAGTTTATGAATACTTTTTGAAAATATAAGTTTTAATTATTACGTTTTAAAAGATCTATACTCATTAAAGTTGTTTTTTTTTTCTGTTGAAAAATTTAAAAAGTTCATACTTTACACGTTTTGTGTTTGATTGTGTTTTTAATTTTATCTGAAGTAGTTATATGTTGAAATTTATCTGTAAATTAAGTCTATTTACCAATAGTTTTTCTCACTGTATACTGTTCACTAAAAAAATTTACAAAAAACTAATATGTTTTTGTTTTTGTATAGATGATAATGAGAGACCAGGACGAACAGTTAGACCTTGTCGCAGGAAGTGTAGGTGTCCTTAAGGATATGAGTAGGTTGGTAATAAATTTTAAGTTTTAGCTTTTATAACATAATTTGTAAAGATTATTCTATATAAATAGGTTCTTGTTATAAAGAAGTAATCATGAATTGATTCGAAAAAGGTTTAGATATAGGATGATGGTTTAAAAGATACAACTTGGAATAGTAAAAATTAAAAACATAAGAGTTAAATATGGAAACGTTTAAAAAGGTTTAAATTAAAAAAAAGCGGCTATCAAGAAGAAGTTATCACTTTTAAAATGAGATTGTACATCTTAACCTTGATCAACTAGTTCGTAAAAGTATTTTTTGCTAGGGTCGATATAGCTGAGATTTTTTCATCATCATTTATTTAGCACTTGCAATGCTAACTGTATTATGGTAAATTTTTTTTTAGCTATTCTGACTTTAGGAAACCCTATTCTAGTAACTCTTGTACAAATTATAGTATTTTAACTTTATACATCAGTGTTAATTTTTGAAGTTACTTGATATTGAAAATTTTTCTTACTTTATAATTTGTTGTGTTTTTTAATAAAAGAATTGTTGAAGCTCTTTTTGTTTTTCATTGGTTCAAATTTTATACTTATTAAAAACCAATAAAAATTTATGTTTTAGATAATGTAAAAAACAAAGTTAATCAATTAAATCAATAGCAGTACTGAAAAGATTTTCAGAATAAGTTTGAAATGTTTGAAATATTTATAACTACACTATACTCAACTACTGAACAAACATTCAGGCTCTTGAGTGTGTTCTCCCATATTTTAGACTAATAAATATTATTTTAGGAGTATGACAGCTTATTCTAAAAAAGCTCTTGACTTTGACCTGAAATCCTCTCAATGAAGTGTTTTATTGATATGTTTCACTCAAGAGCTGCTAAAACGCATTTTTCGTTTAAATTTGACCATTTGTTGTGCACAATTTTGTTGTTTACTTTGCTGTGTGCAATTTTGAATGGCTCGCAAAAGTACAAAACATTAAGATATGTATTAATATTATATTTGTTTGAAATTTTAAATAAATCAATCATTATTTGACTAATTAAGTTGTTTACAAATAAACAAAATTTTTACATTCAAATTTTTCACTTCTTTCTTGATCAGCGTGCTTCGCTACATAAACTTTAACGGATTCAGAAGTTTTAATGTTTAAATAAATTTAGGAGTTTCAAGTCTATGAGCTCCAAAGTAAGCTTTAAATATAAGTAGTTTCCTATATATTTTTTGTTAAGTTCTACAATCGCTTATAATCGCAATCCGGTCTAAAAACAACAACCACCAAATAATTTTTTTACCCTTTTATTAATTCATGAGAGAATTTATTCATAAAAGTACATCAAATTAGCAAATGATAACATTCTCTCACATCTAGAAGTAACTCTGTTTTCTCTCTTTAAATAACTTCCAAAACTTTTGAACATTTAATTATTAACGCATGAGTTATTAATACCAACGTTTGCTCGTTTGTTTTATTAAAATCTTTTTACCTTAAAATTTTGTGACGATAAATGTTAAATCATATTTTTTTTTATTCACATTTTATAATCTTTTGTTAACATTGATATTAATATTACATTACAATTTTTTAACTATGTATGTTATACTTTAAGGCTTTTTTAGTTGAAGTATTAAGTTTTAATATTAGGCTATTATAGTAAAACAAATTAGTTAACTTTCAATTAGTTATGATTAATAAATAAGAAATTGGTATACGCCTAGCAAAAAAAAAAACACTAAATGTTATTAATACATACTTATAGTTCAAAGTAAGTATTTAGATTATTAGCTAACTTAAAAATAACAAAATTAAAACAAAAACCTTATAGTGTTTCATAGACTTAAATAATATGTATAATAAATGTATATCGATATTTGTAAAATTTAACTTTTAATGATTGTTTAAACGAAAATTTTCCTACCAAGGTACAAATTTTTTATGCTTATGTGTATATGTATACATTATCTACGTGAATACAAAAAATTCGATAACAATCTATACTTTTTTTTGAAAGTAATAGACTGTTTATGCTCTGTTCATTTTGAAACATATCTTGCTGTTACTGCTAGGGAATATTTTAATATACAATTAACTAAATAGTTAATATATAAACAAAATAAACAATAATAAGCATTAAACACAAGGATTAGATTTAGTAAATTATTTGACTATTAGCTTAAAAAACTAGATAAAAGTTATAACTGCTTAAATAAAAATATTTATAACCTTGTAAAAAGTTCAACTATTAGTGTGTATTAGATAGCATTAACTTTCAGTTAAGTTCTTTTGTTGTCATGATATTTCGTCTGATAAACTGTCGGTCGAATTATATACATTATTGGTAAAATATTGGTAAGAAATAATTATTGCTGTTCTCTAGTTTATCCATATAATTTTAAAACTAATCTAAATTTAGATCATAATTGCTTGTTATATAAACAAAAAAAAAAAACTACAGCTACCTGCTATTAAAGTCTGTATTTAAAATTAAAATACTAGAGAATAAAATCTATGTTTTATGAGGTTTCTTTAAATAACTTAATAGTATTTTTTCGAGAACAGAAACAAAAACAGTTTTATATAAAAAATTGTTTTATATATTTTAGTAATACTGTTTTATTTTACTTCTTTTAGCAAGGACTAAAAGTATGTTCTTAGCAAATTTTTAAAATAATTGTTGAAGTAAAAAATGTTTATCAAGGAAACTATAACTGTTCAAGCTTTTTTGAGTTTAATTGATAAAAAACCTAAATATCATCGTTTAAAAGTTAATCATCATAGGTCGATAGGTAATGAATTGGATGAGCAAGCTGTTATATTGAACAATCTTGGTAACGATATTGAAAATACACAGAACAAAATGGATGCAGTTTTAAGAAAGATGGCAAAAGTCACACATATGTCTAATGGTTAGTCTCTAATGTTTTTGTTAAAACTTTAAAATATTGTTTTAGTGATTTGTTAAGTTTTAAAAAATTCTATTCTTTTAACTTTATATATAATTTCAGGTAAATCACCTATCAGTAAAACCTTAAAGTATTTTTTCGTATTTTTTTTTGCACTCGAGTTAAAATAGATTTCATTGTATTATGTTTTACATTATCTTTTTTTACCTAATATATAACAATTATTTAAAACTGTATATAGAAACGTATTTTGGTTTTGAGGTTTTTAAAAGTTTCGGAACTTTTTATTAATTTAATAAAAGAAGAGAAGATTAAAAAACATTAGGACGTCCTAATAAGGACGAAACCGGTCGTAGGATTGTCTCGCATGCCGTTGTTGTTGATCTTGCGGTAAAGTTCATTGTTTATTATCGAAAGCATAAAATTTATACATTGGCCTTATACAAAATATAAGCTTTGAGTCAAATTTAATAACTAAATAAAATGAGTTTTTTTTAAATACTTCATTTTTAAACTTATTTTTGAATGAAAAATAAGTCTAAACGGTTAAAAAAAAAACTACGGCAACCCTTGTAAAACCCCGTTAAAAATAAAATTATACTAGAATAGTTTTATATAAAAAACATATTAAACATTTTAACATAAACAAATAGTTCTAGAGCTATTTATTTATAGTTTTAAAGAGTCAGTAAAAACCATTGCGAAATAAAATATTGTATAAATAAATTGATTGAAATGTTGCAAATAAAAACAACTGCTTACAGTAAAAAGTTTAGTCACGAATTTTAATTAAGTATAGTTATTTATTGATATATCAAAATGAAGTTTACTGTATACGGGTAAAATTAAAAATGTGAAATTGATTCTGGTTATGAGTGATAACAGTTATAAGTTTTACCTTAAATTTCCCAAAGCAAACCCTGTTAGCGCATCATCTGTTTACAAATTAAATACTAAACAATTATGACAAATACATCAACTTGGAATAGTTTTTGCTTAGTAAACAGTTTAATAGTAAAGCCAGTCAGTAAGTATTTCGAAAATTATCAATAGTATTTTTTTTTTTTAAATTATATGGTCGGTGATCTTTTTTGTAATAAAAACATTAAATTTTCTCAACTGTGTAAAGTGTCACCTTGTATCAACAACTAAATGTTTTACATATAGCTTTGTCTAACTGTTGTAGTTGTTTTTTGGTTTAAAAAAATTATCTGGTAAGCTATAAAAATAACTGATTTTTAGTTAAAAATAATAATGATAGAGTCCTCAAACTTCTTTTTTTAATCTCAAGTTTAATTCACAGGCAAACAATATAAGTTAAATCATAAATATAAGACTCATCAGTATAGTTTTAAAGTTTATTACTAATTTTTAATAGACTTTTTAAAATTATTGTACATTTCAAAATGCTTCACGAATAATCAAAGCTAAAGGTGCAAAAAGGCAGGTAGACCAAGTTGTTTTTAAAAATAGAGTTTTAGAGAATGATATATAAAACTTGATAAAGCAAAAAGTAAAATTATTATATTTAAGTAAGATTGATGAGAATATTTAGTTTGGTTAGGTATTAACATAACCGTTAGTTATTTTTGCTCAACAGTATGTTTTAAATGTGAAAAAATATACTAGTATGGTATTAAAGTGACATTTGTGTACAATGTTTATTACTACTAATAGTCAAAAGTTTTATTCTGTTTCAGTGATTTATCTAAAAAGTGTAAAAAATAAATAAGTAGAGAAGAATTAATTTAAAATAATTCATTAACTACTATTTAGTTTTATGTACAATAAAGATTAAAAAAAAAAGTTCTATAATAAACAGTTCAAAGAAATCTTTATGTTGTGTCGTTCTTTAAATTTTTTTTTGTTATGTCTTATTATAAACAACAGTTTTTATTTACATTTTTATTTACTTTTAGTATTTAATAAAATATTTGTACTAGTTTTTTTCTTTAAAAATAAAATTAATTAAACTATTGAATTTTTTTAAATGTTTCATACTTTGTATGTATTTATTTACAATACATTCGTTGCGTAAGTTTTGTTACATAAAAATACATTTAGATTAAACTTAACGATTATTACGATATTAATTAGTTTTAAAACCGAGTTGCCAACTCGTTCAGGACAGTTTTCAAATTTTATAAAACCTCAGTCTAATTTTACTTTTATTTTGTAAAATATAATTTGTCTTTAGTTTTAATAAAACTTTAAAGAGTATTTTTTATTTAGTTTTTGTTAAATTTATGTAACTTTGACTTTGTGGGTAAAAACTACTCCAAAAGGTAGATTAATAATATTTAATATACAAACTATTTTATTTTTAAACTAATATAGTTTTTTTAAAGATTGTGTATAAATTCTTTGTATTTCAGATCGGCGACAATGGTGTGCGATTGGAGTGCTTGGATCATCGATTTTCGTCGTTTTTATCCTCTTTTTCATAATCTGATATAAGAAGTATATTTCAAATAATCAAACACTGTTGAGATAGTTGATAAAACTGAAAGAAAAGTTTTGGAAGGTTTTCTTGTATTACGAGGTTTAAAATTTTCATGTTAAAAATGATGATATTACGAAAACTGTATGTATATATAATTGAGTTTGATTTATATACTAGTGTTTAGTGTTGTAATTTTTAGCACATTTGTATTTTTTTATTTTATTTAGTCGTTCTTAATACTAAATCGCTATTTGTTTCAAAATTGAAAAATTTTGTTTTTATTTATATCATATAATAATAGAATTTTTATTTGTGTTTTAAATCAGCTTATTGTTTGTTTCAAACACAAGGCACATGCTCGTGTTTTTATTACAAAAATTTTTGTATTCCGCTATGACTTGCCTGCCAAACAGCAGCCTCTTTTGATCAACTTTTGTATTTTGGTTAACCCCATTCCGTATAAAATACAATTTGTAAGTTATTTTTTATAGTTATACTGATCAAGTTTTATTTGTGTCGTCGTTTATTAAGGGTGCTAAATTTTTACTAAAATAAGATGATGTAATGTGCTAGTAAATTTAATACAATAATCTTTTTCAAATTAGAAATAAAAAATATTAAACTTTGTCAAATTAATGGTTTTTGCTGCTAAATTTAATTTTGGACTTATTGTTTTCCTGGTTTTCTATTATATATTGAATTACTTTTTAAATTATGGTGCATTTTTATGAAAAAAATTTAAATGAGGTTTGCTTAACTCAATTTCAAACAAAACATATTATTAAACACATCTAAGATTTTAATAACTTTATTTTATGAATATTTCAAATCGTTAAAAATACTATTGCACACCAATATAAATGAATATTACAACGACCTTATTGTTTATTTTAATATATATAACTATTTTTACTATCTTATTGGTTTAGCTTAAAGTTTATGTGTACCTTAAAAATTCTAAAAGTTAAAACTTTATTTTATTTGAGCCTAAAGTTATACATCAGAACATTTACAACGAGCTTAGTCTAGATATAAATAAATTTATAAGAAATAATAACAAATTATACAGTACACTTACTTTATTACACTAACACATGTTTCTGTGTGTTAGTGTAATAGAGAAAGGATACTGTATAATTTGTTATTATTAAATATTCCAGTGAACTTGTTTCGCTAGGATCTTTTGTAAACAAACGCTTAATTTTATATTTTAAATAGTTAAATTTATAATTATAAATCTAAGTTATAAATTGGATGAATGGAAAGTAGTTAGTCTACCTTTTTTATATAAGAATCGGACAAATTAAACAGATTTAATTTGATTAAACAGAAATTGGTTAAAAAACCATTATAAATATCTAGATTAGAATTCTATTTCAAAATGAATTGAAATTGTTTTTTTAAACGACAGATCTTTTATTGTGTGTTTTATGTTAAAGAATTGAGACAGATATTTCTGATGACTTTTTTACCAATTTATTATCTAAATTTAGAAAATAATTACCGTATACTTTAGTTATTTTAAACATCTGACATTTTTAGGTCTCTTAAGATTTTCATAACGTACATGGTTTGTAAAATAAAACTATTTGTAGCTTTAAAACTTATCTAACACTTTGCTAATTCTGACGTATAAAAGTAAAGATTTTATCAAGAACTTTATTTTAATTTTTGCAGTATAAAACTTAGTTACATAATTGTAAGTTTTAATTTAGTTATAAGAAACATTTATGTTATAACTCATATGGAAATAGACACATGATATATTTAAGCATAATAAATTAAACGTTTTTATTTTCTTTTACTTAAATTAACAATTATATTTTTTTTTATTTTACTTTTATTTCTGTTAAATATAAAAACTTTAACAAAAAAATTCAGAGGCTCTACAAATTTACGCTTAAGGTAAATGATAAGCACTAAAATCAAAGATTCCTACTAATCTAAAAAAGTAAAATTTACTAGATGTATAAAACTATTGTTAAAAAAACATCTTGTCAAGTATGCAGGAGAAGAAAATCACATTTTTCTGCCTACGATGCTTTCATCGTGCCCTTAGAATTGGATGGCAATTAAAGATCCTCAACGAGGAAGTATTAATACGTACTGGTACTACGGCTTTGTTTTTTTTACTCTCAGCCAGCGCAGGGTTTCACTGGTTTAGTAAAAAATGCATATATATATGATTAAGTGCTACGAATTAGGCTGACATTTCGAAACATCCCTTAAAATTTCATCTCGCGGTGTTGATAATAGCTAGATGTGAGAACATTAAAAAAAAATGGTTAGTCATAAAAATAAACATTAAAAGAACAAGGAATAGGTGTTTTTAAACAGAAAATAAAAACTTAAATTTTCAAAGTATGTTTCAGATATGAGAAGTATACATGTAGGATTTAGCAAGAGTTGGGAAATTTCAAAACGAATAATTAATAAACTAACTTAAAACATTACTGTATTCTTTGTAAAATAAATAAAGTTGATACTGCAAATTTAAATAAAAGTTTAGCTTTAACTAATACAATTTTTCAGTAGTAGAATCGTTTTTCTAACTGTTATTTTAAGTAATTTAAAACATTATAGTAATCAATTGGTCGTGGTCAAGATATTTATTCCTGGTTTGCGACTTGATAACAGAAAGGTTTTTAGTGCATCTGGTCCTAGGACCAAATACTTTGAACGTTGTTTATGTCGTTTAATAAACTATAACTAAAAATGTGTCTACTTAAAAACAGTAAGTTTGAAGACGTAACAACACTTAAAAAAAGGCTAAAAGACTCCGAATCAGGGGAATCTACAAGAAGCCCATCGACTTTAGAATAAACAAGATTTTTGTTTGTTTCATTTTGTGCGATTTTATTTTAGACGAATAAAATTTTAGAAAACTATAAATGAAAGTTGTGAGAAGTATGCTTCAATAAGTTACTATGATGTTATGTTTTTTTCCTACGAACTTATACCAATAAAAACACAAGTAACTAATGGTATAATATGCTAATAGCGTAATTTATAATCAAGTAGTCACTAAGAGCAGAAAATAGTTTTATTATACGATTTCAGGGATAGAACTTCAGGGATTTTTGTAAAAACAAATTAACGAAAGCGTTGACTAGTGTAACTGAAAAAGTATCTGCACATAGTTATGATTATAACTAAACAACCAACATTTTTGAAGAATTTTGTTTTACTTCGCTAACAAGTTAAGTAATAAATTTAATATACTTTTGAACTATTTTTATGATGATAAATAGTTTAATAAGTAAGTTTTATTTAAAAAAGTTCTTCAGGCTTAAACTTTTTTTTTAAATTTATAGTTACTAAACTAATTAACTTTAAGAAAATATTTAAAGTTTTTATTCTTTTAATTTTAAAACAACACTACAGTAACAATTTAAAAAGTGTTTAATTTTCATTTTATTAAAATAAGTTAAATAGAACAAAATTTGTCACATTTACAAATTAATTTATTATGTCATTTTCTTATAATACTAATGTTATTAGACTTTTTATTGACTTGTTTAGATTTATCAGTAAGTTATAAGTATCAATAAGTTTGTAAATTAATCCTTAAGAAATCTAATGCATTCACGTAATGCAATAAGATATAAATTTTTACTAAAGAATAAGCAAAACAAGTCAATGAACTTCTAATTTTATTTCTAAGAACTTTAAATTTTTAATAACTTTTTTTTTAAACATTGACAAAATTTACTTTTTAAGGTAAAAACATATAAGGTTGATGGTTCTATAAAAATATAGTTTGTAAACTAATAAGTTCTTTTTACATATTAAAATATACAAACACGTAAAAACAAAATGCAGGAACATAACTTAGCTTAAATAGTATTAAACAACACATATGTACAATAAAAAATTATTTTATTAAAGCTATAAAAACGTTGTACAACTTTGAAAATTAAGTAAACTTTACTAATTGAAATTTAAAAAATTTAAACTAATATTTCTGACAAGATTTTACTTTCATAAATATGCTTATCAAATAATTAAGATTGTGTTTAAAACTTAAATCAACAAAATAAGATAACATGTTCTATAGCTAAAACCTGCATATAAATTTTGAAATTCTTACTTAAATTACGTAAAATATTAACTAAATTGAACAATAAAAATCAAAAGTTATTGCTCTAAGAAATAGTAATTCATCATGAGATATTTAAACAGTATTAAACTTGAAATAATTTTTTTTATGAGCAGAGTTTAGAACATTATCATTAATGTTTAGTACTGTTTTTAAAAGAGTGATTTAATCTTTAGAAGACAATACTTTTATATTTAGTAAACCTATGTCAGTCTAATTTTGTCTAGATCATTTAATAATTTTTCTGGTACCATAGCTTCTACTTCTGTTATAGATTCTTCCAATGCCTTTAAAACAACAAAAAGGTTAAAAACAGTATTTAATAAATTTTAAATATATTATAAAAATAAAAACAACAACAAAACTTTAAAAAATTTGAAACTTGCAAAGTTGTACTATAAGCAAGGCCTATAAATACTTTAAAAATATAGTGTTCCGTTACTTGCATATACTAATAAAACAACTTTTATCCTTTTTGATTATGTTTTAAGTAAAAAACAAAACAGCCTAGTTATAAAAGTAATACTTTTTTAAACAAAAAATCAAACTTTAATCAGATAGTCAACATCCTCTTCGCCAAAAGTCATTGGAGGTTTAAACTTTAGAACATTGTAGTACGGTCCTTCTATACTGATTATTACAAACCTTTTTTTCAGTCTGTTTTATCAATAAAATGATTTTTTTTTCTGTTTTAATAAAAAAATTAGCGTATATAGAATTTAAAAAAAAGTTTTTAACTAGATTAAAATAAAGATATAAATATAGCACTCAAAACACAAAGCGAAACAAAATGTAACAAACTAACTAACATTTTTCTTCAAAACATCACTTTACTAGTATTAAAACTTTAAGCTGTTCTATTTGGTAAATAAGAATTTTATTATTTATACATGTGAAAAGTTTTAAACTTTTTAAGGTTTTTATGAAGTAACACTGAAATGAATCTTTTAAAGGATCTTTTTTAGGTCATGTGTCACTTCACAAATAAGTTTAAAAAGTATTTAACATTGGCTTTAAAACTAAAAAGGTCTGAACGAGTACAAAATGGTCGTTGCAGTAATTATTTAGTTTAATTAAGTAACAATTTCAGCTTATATTATTTAAAAATATTAGTCATTTTATCGTTACTTTAGTTTTATAGATTTTACAAAGCTTTTCCACACTTTCTTGTTACCCTTATCAATTAATAACTAAATTAAGTTTTGCTTTAAAATTTGTATTATGCCTAAGATATAATGATGTGTTTGTTTATAAACTTTTATTAAAATCTACATAAAAAGCAAAATACTAGTGTGCCCAATCCTATTGTGAGCAAAAGTTGCATATGATTTAATATTTGAAAGTTTTGCCTTCCATTTTATGCAATCCGATTGTGTAATCAAATTTAGTCACAAAGTTGTATGTATCAACTTTTTCTAGATAAGGAAACAAAGACTAATCTAAAAAGCTTAGTGAAACTAAAAAAATTAAAACAGCAAGAGTTTTCAAAACTTTTCACTAAAAATTTTAAGGTCCAAAAATTACTTAAACCAAACCCATGTCTTCCTACAATATAACATAACTATAGTATATTATTTTACTGTTTGTTTTTTATTTTGCTAAAATAAGGCAACAAAGATTAAGTAAAAAGTTAAGATAGTGTAAAACTATTTTATTTTAGATAAACTAACAGCCAGTCCAGTTTTCATTTAAGTCAAAGTATTTTTTTAATATAACTACATTTTTAACTTTTTTTCATACTCAAGGCTAAACCTTAATTTAAAGAAATAAAAGTGTATTTTAATAAAAAAAATAGGTGTTGATAATGATTTACAATTATTATAACAGTTAACACTAAAAAAGTACCACTATTACTACTATTAGTAGTACTTCAGATATTTAAAGATGATTAAACTAACAGTTTTTGAAGCTCAGTGCATTCTGCTGAAGCAGGTGTTTTTGTCTTTTTGTCTTTCACAAACTCAATTCCGATAAAAAGACCAACGCCTCTGTAAAGTTTCGATTTAAAAATCAGTTTAAACGATTGCTAATGAAAAAAGTACATGTAATAATATAGTATAGCATTCTTTAAAACTTATGTTATATACGTTAAGTTGTTTATAAATTAAGAAAATACTTGTACGAGTAATCAAGTGAATTACTCAAAAATAAATGCAACAAGTATAAACAGGTTACATGGGGTTACCATTTACATAATTTTTTAATTTTATCAATTTATAGAGTTTATAAGTACTGAGGTTATTGAACAAAAACGAAAAACGAAGATGCTCAAAATTTTTTGGTGTAAGGACCTGTGTGTACGAATATACCTTTCAGTCATCAAGTTGTACACAATACTTAATCTAAAATTATAATGAGCTAAAAAAATACTCAAGAATCTAAATTTAGACTCTAAAAAATAAATTCACGAACTAAACTAAATGCGACAATTATAACATGTTATATGCCCAAGTTTATGACTGTAAACAATTCTTTTCTATCATTTATATACGACTTAATTTTTATTTAGTTTTTATCTGATTGAAATGTCATATATAGGCTTTTTCCCTCTTAAATTTTTAATCATTTAAAAGCAATAAATACAAATCACTGTATCAGTCAATCAATTGAAATTCAGCCTGATCCGTCCTACCAATTTTTACAAACTGAAGAAGAATTCGGCCCGCGAGCTTATAAATCTTACAGTAGATATTCAAAGATTCTGGATATAAAATTAAGAGAAAAAAAAAACTTCTGAGACACAATAACAGATAAATTATAAACTTAAACTGGATATTCTGGGGTGTTTAATTAAGAAAAATTTACACTATATATCAGGGTTTCCCAAAGTGGGCGATATCGCCCCCCTGGGGGCGATTTTAGTAATTTGGGGGGCGATAATTAGTAAGGGGGCGAAAGGGTGGGCGATAACTAGTAAGTGGGCGAAAAGGGGGCGATTTTAAAATTTTGGGCTGTTATGAGATTTTTACTTTTTTTCTTGCTGTTTTACTAATTTTAGCTTGCTAATAATTATTTGACCATGAGGTAAAACTTGAACAAAAAAGTTTATTTCATTAATGTAAAAAATAGAAAAAAATCAAGTCCTTATGACTCTTACTTGCAAGTAAATACTGTATTTTCATTCAAATATTTCCTTGTTTAACAATTACATATATCATAGATGATTGAAATCCCTCTCACTATTTTATAACCTGACATATATGTTATTTGGGATCATAAATGGTTTGTTTATTTTTTATTAACTATCACCTCATGATATTTCCAGTTGTTTTTTGAAATGTCACCAAGTTAGACTAAGAAATAAAACTGTACAGGGTTGCCAATTTACCTAGAAATCTGGAAAAACCTGGAACTTGACAAGTTCGGCAAAAAAAAAACCTGGAAAAAATCTAGAATTTTTAACGATTTTAACATATTAAGTAGTAAAATTTAGATTTGACACAAAAAAGCTATCATATAGATTAAAATATGGATCCCTTCGAGGCAGATACTTTTGAAATAAACGACATACAGGAAACCTTCTCAGACTTACAAACTGACCTTAAACTTAAAGTATATTCTTCCAAAGAACGATATGAAAGCTTTTAAACTCAACAAAAACTAAGGCAAAAGTATCCAATCATTTAAGAGGAATTTAGATTGTTGTTTATAGCTTTTCCTTCTAGCTATGTTGTTGAGAAAGCTTTCAGTTCAGTTATCAACATCTTGAGCAAAAGATCTAATCTAGATATTTATAAAGGAGGTGACTTAAGGCTCTATTTTACTGATTAAGAATCAGATTAGAAAAACTTGCAAGCAGTCATGAACCTCATCCTTCACATTATATTAGACTTCAGTAGCAGACATTATTTTATGAAAGTTTTTTAATTTGATTTGATCTTTTGAAAATATCTTATTTAACCTGGTTTGTATTGTACTTAATTAGTCGTTTTGTAATAACAACTTTATTAAGCTAATTATTCTACAACAGGTTTGCATAATGCCTAATAAATCTTAATTACGGTGGACTTCCTATTGAGTTCGCACTTTTTACCCAAACAAAAAGAGCAAATTTATATTTTCTTATATATAACTAAAGTAAAGTCTATTACTAACCAAATGTTAATAAAACAAAATATATATAGTATTTGTTAGCTTATATAGATTTGTTTTATTTTGATGAAAGTTTGTTTTATGTTTTAGTGGATTTCGTGTATATTCATTACATTATTGCATATAACATATTGAAATTTGTCATTTTGTAAAAAAAACTATGGTAATAATTTTTTTAGTTTGCACTTTTTTATTTTTTTCAAAGTGCCAACTTAAGCGGAAGTCTACTATGTTTATTTAATGATTTATGTTTTAAAGTTGTTAACAAATTTATTTTGACCTGGTTAATTTTGTAGTTCATATTCGTCGTTTTACATTACACTAAAAGTTTTTATAGCATAGTGATTAATATATTTGTTTAAAAGACCTTTATTTGACAGGTTTTTGTTATTACTTGTTTAATCTGTATATAACTTATATAACTATATAACTATTATCTGATTGTAAAATTTTGATAACCATTAAAGTTTTAAATTGTAAAATGATTTTTTTGGTTTTAAAGAGTATAAATTTGAGATCTCTATTTTATATGACTTCTACTCTTTCATTTAAAAGTTTCTTAAACTCAATTTTAATTTCTAACTTGATTTATTATTGTTAAAAAAGTTATTTTTATATAAGGAGTTTTAGACTATTAGTACAACTGTTTTTTGTTTTTTCTTAATTCAATTATATTAGCAATTAGAATATACTTAGTTTATTTCAATACTTCAACACTAGCTTTTAGTTTTTCACTATTTTCCTCTTTTAAATTATTATAGGCTAATAGCTAGAAAAAAAAAACTTTTTAAACAAAATTTAATAAGCCATCAAAAAGACTGCTACAGTTACAAAACAAAATTTTAACCAAGTTAAAAGTTTTTTTTAATTGATTACTTTCTGTTCACAGAATTAAGTGTAGAACATTGAATTTTTTTTTTAAATTAAAAAAAAAAAAAAATGTTAGAATTAAGGTTTAGTTCCCTAAAGATTATTCCAAGTCAAGTACTATTTCATGGTATTCTACTACGATACAAATAGTTTAAAAAGTTTAAAATAAAATTTTTAATATTACAACTAACTTGCTTACAATACATCTTAGTATTGAAATTAATAAATTAACTGCATTAACTAAAGCTGTTGATGAAACCACTTTTCATGTGAGAAAATCAACCAGTTGGTCAAACTTCCTCAAACTAGATCAGAAATTAATTTTTAATTTTAATTTTATTATGTGTATAATAAACTGTTCATTTTTTAGTTTTTTTAATCTCTGGTATAGTTATTTTAGAATATGCCTATTTATAAAATAATTTAAGTATTTTGTGCGGCTTAAATAAGTTACTTAGTATTAACTTCTAAATGTCCGAAATTTGTTATATGAGATATTATTATAATGTCAGGTTTCAGTTAAGATTTCAGATAGGCAACGTAAGGCTCAGATCCAGTCGCAGGTCCAGTCGAATTTCGACCCGCTAAGTAAATTGAAAACTACTTGAACATAATAAATAAAATTTAGTTTTTTGATACTTAATATTTTGAAATGCGCTTTTATTTCGTTTTCAGTTCACAATATTATTTCTTAGATCACAATAATAGTACATGAGTTTATTAAAATTTTGCTCGAGTTTTTTAATTTTCTTATTTGTTATTTTTTTAAATCATGCAGCCCGCTATTACATATTTTTAACCAGTTGAAACTAGAAAAGATTTTTTTAGTAAATATGAATTGCTGACTACAAAAATTGTCCACCACTGACCTAAAAGTTTCATTAGTTTCAAAACAGTTCATTTTTAAACAGGATATGATTACAGATAACACAAGGCTTTTAAATAATTAAGTATTTTAATACACTTTACTGGGCTTCTAAGAAAATAACTGTAAATTGTTTTCTCAAGCTCTGTAAACTACTTTAAACACAAAAGTGCGTGCATAAGAAGTACCAGACTAAATTACATTTCGAACACAACTTTTTTTAGCTCAAAAGTTTGTACTCAAAAGAAAAACTACTTTGTGAAATCAGGGGGGGGGGCGATTTTTTTTCAACTTACTGAAAAGGGGGCGATTTAGTAAATGAGTTTGGGAAACCCTGCTATATATTATAAAACTTGAAATGAAAAACCAGTAAAAAATTAATACAATTTACGGGAAAGTTAAAACTTACACGAGACATAGTAAAAATAAATGACATAGAGTTATTATTTTTTCGAAATGAACTAGATAATTTTGTAATTTCCGTGAATTAACATAAATTAAAATGCTTTGACCCTCCAATGACTAAACTTTTTTACATCTAGCCCACCAATTAAAAATGTTGCACATCCTAAGTTAGACGATGAAAACTTAAAAATTTTATTACGACATTTATTAAATTATTCAACAAAGTTATTATTTCAGTACAAGAGTATTGAATTACGTTGGATAGGATTGATTCAGCAGTTTTTGCAGTTTGGATTGTCGCGGAAATTGTTGCTAGTTGTCGTGCGGTGCAGTTTAGTGTTTGTTGTTTATAAATAAAACTTATTTTTTAAATTAGAACATTTTTATAGTAAGCATATATTTCGGATACTAGTTTCTTATATTTAAATACTTAAAGTTGTAGTAGAATTTGTTATTGTTTAAAATATTTTGTAAAAAACACTTTCTTTTTTAATTAATTGATGTTAAAATTTTTATGACAACGGATAGATAAAAATGGTGTTTCGATTTTTATTTATTTTTGTACCTATATTCACTTTTTCTGAATCTCAAAAAAAATTAAAAAAAGAAAAAATTGAGTATATAAAAAAAGGGAAGGTGCCAAAAAAGCACAGCGTCACTTTAGCACGGGTCGTCACTTTAGCACGAAGTGACATTTTAGCACGAAATATTTTTAGACTTCTGATGTTCATTCAAATGATGTTTAACTACCTAATAAATATTAAGTTAACAAGCAAGTAATTTTAAAAGTAAGTTTTAAAACTTTTGAAGTATCGTTGTAAAAAAAAAGAAGTTTTTACTAGAAGAACTTTAAATCAAGCTGTTTATTAAAGTTTCAAAACAATAGTAATATTAAAAAAAATTGATAGGTAGAAAAATTGTTGAATGAAGTTTATTACTTTTGTAGTTGTCTTTATATACTTTTTTTAGACATAGAAATATAGAAAAAAGTTGCGAGACGCTAGAAAAGAAATAAGAGGCAAATAACATTATTTTGTTATATAGTATTAAAAGCTTTATATATTTTAAAATGTAATAAGTTAATTTTTTATAGGCTTTTAGTTATAAGAGCTTGTAAAAAACAAAGGAAAACAGTTTATCAATATTTTTTAACCTTTACATATATCACCTTTTATTTCAAATTAACTCTTAAAGTTTAAACTTATTAAGGTTAATTAAAACTTTTTTTTTAGTTTTAAAAAATCTAGAGCTTGTATGTATTGCTACGCTTATATGCAAAATACTGCAAAATTAATTACGTGCTTAAGTGTCACTCTGTGCTGAAGTGACGTCGTGCTTTTCTGACCCGTACCCATAAAAAGTGGCAAAAGTTATAAGGTATCATAGAGTTACGTTGTAAAGCTTAGCAATTGAGCAATATTTAGCTTACGCTATTAAGCTACAAAAACCTTAAAAAAAACCATAAAAACTAATAAAGATTTAAACTATTATTATCTTTAATAATGTTAACTAATACTTGACAAAACATTCTAATATTACTATAATTATAGTGAAAAACTTAAGTCAGATTGAAAAAATTTGAAAACATTTTTGTGTGAAAGTTAGCTAGTTTAATTTTATTCTTAAATTACTGTTTAATAACAAAAATTATAATACTTACAACTTTAATAGTTTAAACCACTGAAACTTATTTTGAAATGTATATATAGTTTTGATATATTCTATTCGGTGCAAGTTATTATCGTCGTATTATGTACAAATTTTGCTGTTTTGTATATCGCTTAGTTTATTTAGCACAATAAAACTAGTTTAAAGTCAGTTTTTGTTATTTTAAAGAGTACTACGAGAAAAACAATTTTGCAATAAATACTTTAAAAATGAATTTTTGAATAGTTTAACAAAAAAATACCTGACATCTCCGATAATTTTATGTCGTTGTTTAAGTATGTTTAGTTGATCTTTAGCATAAGTTCCAACACTTTGTGCATTTTTCATCATGTTTTCATTTTCTAAAACATCTAATACTGCGTGTCCTATCGCACAAGACACTGGGTTTCCACCAAACTGTAGTTTAATTGCTTAAAACTAATTCAAAAATAGTTGGACCGATAGTCGTGTAATAAAATTTAGTTATTATACTTTAAAAAGTTACTTTATTGTAATTGGTTAAGTTAAAACTTGCGAAACTTAAATATTAACAGTGGAACATACTTTAAAAATGACTTATAAGTACTGTTTTAGTTGTTTTTGTTTTTTGTATAGCTAATATACATTATTTTGTGTAGTTAATTTTATTTTGAAATATTCTCAAAGCAGAACTTGTTTTAATAGAACAGTACTTCCTCGTTAATCTGGCCTTGTTGGGCATCCTTTTTTGGAATTGTAGCCGGATTAGCCTTTAGCCGGATAATGAAAAACCATCGTTTTTGTTTTAAAGAAATAATCTTTTTTGCAATGCATTTTTAAAAACAGGCACTATATTTTTGTTAATGTTATTTTTGTTTACGAGCTAAACAATAAAATGATAAAAAATTGACAAAACATAACTTTTTTAAAGTCTGAAATCAATTAAATGAAGTCGAATCACATCGTAAACAATCTAAATTATATCGATTTCAAGATTTAAAGTGAAAGCATTAATTTTGTGGAATTAACTAAATTAACTTTCTGGCTTGATTATTAAGAAACCGGATTAGAGAGGAAGCACTTTAATATTATAAAGTGTCATAAAAAAGTTTAGATTTCTAAACAGCATAAAAAAAGTTATTTTTAGAAAAGTGTTTCAAAAGAATTTAGCGACAATAAAACATTATACCACTGGCAAGACAACCAGTTAATGCTAAGGTTTATATATCTTTAAAACCAATGCTCCAAACAAAAAAAGAGCATTATTTCTAAACCGATGACTCTTGAAAAAGTTAAGGTCGTGCAAAAGTGTCAACATAACTTAAATGATGCTAAAAAAACTAGCTCAGCTTTGAGAAAACTTTTTAGAGTAAAGACTTTAAATGATTTTGAATAATTAAACACTTGTAGTTTAAAATAAAGATGCTTAAGATAGCAAATAGTAAACCAGAAACTATTTATTTGATTTAAATTCGCTTACAGAATAAAAAATTTAAAACTAATTTTAGGAACTTTCAGTTTGAGTAACTATACTTGGATTTTAAAAACAAGTGACAAATTTATCCCTAAACTTATATTTTAGAAACTTAGCTGAACGTATAAATATAACTTTAAACGAATTTATAATGAGCAAGCTAGTAATTTACTAAATTATGTACTGTAATAATAGTTATTGTGGTATTAATCATGGTTTTACTATTTTTTATGAAAAATATCAAGCGATAATAAGAAATCACTGTGTTATCAATAAAATAATCGGCTTGAACACAAATTAAAACTATTTTTATTTTAAAGTATAAAATAATATATGACTAATTGCGTGTTTACAAAAAGTAGGTTAATTTTATATTGCATGTTCAAAAACTTGTAAAGTCATGAAGAAAGAAAATTTGTGCTTTTTAGAAGAACAGATTTTATTAAAATTTGGTATAAGGAAATTTATAACGTTAATTAGAAGTTAGTAGACTAGTGTAACTAAATTTATTATTTAGCTTTACCTAGCTAGCTATTTAAAAGAACTTAAGTTTTGATGTTCTAGTAACACGACAACTTATAAAGTTTATCAGCTATTTTTTAGATTAAAAATTTAGTTTTATGTTAATAGATTTCATTTTAATGTTTTTGTTTAATTTTTTAAACTGAAGCAAAACTCTAGTTAAAAACTTTGTACATTTTATATGTACCGCTTGTTTTTTTTATTTTATAGGTATTTAACTAAATAAAATAATCAAAAATTATTTTACCAAAACACTTCAATTACAGATTTTAATTTACTATGTAGTTGTTTGTTATACATATATTTTAAAAACAATAATTTTTAACCAACAGTATTAAAGTAGCTGCCTCTTCCTTTAAGAAAAGAGTCTGCGATTTCTCTAGTTGTAATAATGGCAGACATTGGATGTCCATTTCCTATAGGTTTGCCAACGGTCACTATGTCAGGCTCTGCTCCCTTTGTATACGTTCAAAATAAAGTATAGAACAGTTAAAAGCAATGTATAATTGTATTTGCTTATATTAATAAACAGCTTTTCTAAAATACATTGGTGCAGATTGCCTCGATTTAACTGAGTTGTTGCAGCAGCTAAATGTGGAGGTTAGATAAAAAAAAAACTTTTTAATTTAAAAATTAATTATATTTTTTTGTTGTTTTATAAAAAACCCTTAGCTTAAAACAAGGTCGGTCAACTACGGCCTACGACGTATCTTTAAGTATTCAAAAATTAAAATGTGTATTTCATAATAAAAGTATACAAATATCATTTTTGCTTTATTGTGAGCATGCAGAGGTTAACTAGTTCGTTTAAAAATTTCTTTTGAAACGCATTTTGTCCAACTTAGTTTTTTAATACGGCGGTGAGCAGAAGAATTTGTCTAAGGATTCCGACCCTTGGTCTATAAATACTAAAAAAGTATTGAAACTAAAAAATTGTTTTGTAACGTTTGGAAAGTTTAGGCTAAAAGTACTAGCTTGTACTTATGTTTTCTGTTCGCTTAGTCTAAATAAATATTTATCTTTATTTTTATGAATTCTAGTCTATTTGCTAGCTACTAATTAAAAGACACACAAATTCAGTAAAAAAGTTATAATTTAAGCTATATTCATCAGTTGTATACATACATAACATGAGAAAAGACAAAAAAATATTTAATAAAAACATATGAACTGAAACTATTTATTTTAATTAAAAGAATTACTTGTTGTAAAAGTCAGTTATTAAAAGAAGTTTTTGAAAATTATAAGCATTTTCAATAATAACCTGCTGTTCAAAAGACCACATGTGGGTTCCAACTCTACCAAATCCAACTTGTACCTCATCAGCAATACAAACACCTCCATATGACTTTACATACCTGTTAGTTAGTTCTGTTTTACACAGTTCTGAAGAAAGTATTTACTTCAAATATAACTCATCTTTATTGAAACATATTAATAATAGATAAAAGATTACATTTGTAGTTAAAACTATGTATAATAAACTGACAAAATCGAAAATAAATATTCAACACAAAAGTAAGTACAAACAAAAAGGTTTTTTTTTTGTTTAGGAATGTCTTATAGATCATTAAATAATTGTTTTAAATAGTTGATAGTTAAGTTAACTTTGACTTTTGTATATTAATGTAGATTATTGACTTGTTTTACTTTAATTTGTTGTAAAATTGCTTTCTTCATTGTAACAAAATATAAGTCTTTTTAAATCTAGGTATGGCTGTAATTATTTTCATTGCTATAAAAATGTCTACAAAATTAAAGTAACTAATATAACTAATAATCCTCTAAAAATAAGACCGATTTATTAGTTAGTTGTTTATAAAACTTATGGTAAGCAGAGATTTACATTGATAGCCTATTAAAAGTTTTATGAAGAGCTATAAATACATACTACCTTTTCTCTGGAATCGCAATTGATTTAAACTTGTGAGCTAAATTATTCTTTTAAACAAGACGTTTATACCTTAAAAATTAAGAAATAATCGTAATGTTTTTATGTTTAGTTTCGATGTTTTATTGTTTAATTAAGTTTTAATGTGCTTTTCTATAATCTACCAGGATTTATTCTCTTAGTTTCTAATTTTAAACTCAACTTTAAAACCTCATACAATAAAACTCAACTTTTTTTTGTTTCAAACTAAATGTTTTAAATTTGTTTCTTTCGGATTAGAAATTTTAACAAGTTTTCATAAGTATTATTTCTTCTATAAAGCTAAGTTTTTAAAAACGATCTGCTAAACAAATATATAGCTATCAAATTTCTCAAACTGTTTAAAACGATTGAAATGTGTTTAAATATCTTAGTAAACATTGAATAGCAATTATAACGTACTAGATTCTATATGATAAAGAATCAGACAATTAAGGTCCGTATTTATATCAAAAAAAATCTTATAATATTTCAAATTTTACTATTTTTGAAACTTTCTCAGCGTGTTAAAAGTTGACTGTCTTAAAAGGTCTGGTATAAATAGAACGATGATAATTAAAAAAAAATAGTTTAGAATAAAATTGTTAAACTGAAATTCATAATTAGCTGAGAAAAGGGTCAATTGTTAAGTTATGGTGTATTGAAACCTTTATTTTTATCACTTGATAAAAATTTAAAACATAAAAGAGATTAGAAAAATTAAACATTAAGTTTTAATGACTTAGTATTTAAATAAAAAAGTAACTTAATAAGTTGTCAAAAACAAAGTTAGCTTCTCTTAAAAATATTAAGTCGGGTAACAGATACATTTTTTGTTTTAAAGTTTCATAAAAAAACTTATATATTTCAAAATCAATTACTAACTCAAAAACTTTTTTCATGTAACCATCAGGTGGTACTACTTGACCTCCACAACTTATCATAGACTCCATTATGAATGCTGAAGTCTGTATAAGTTCACTATTAGAATTAAGTTTAGTAAAAATTTAATATTTTGTTTTTCTGAAACTATTTATTTAAACTAATTTTCTAATAAGTTAAAGCTTATGTTAAAAAAATATTTAAAGATTTTTCAGTTCTGAAAACAAAACACTTTAAAAAAGAACTAAAGTTAGTTATTTATTTTCAGTTGTGCTTATTCAAAAAAATTAGAAATTAGAAATTCTATGTTAATAAAAAAAACTTTAAAATGAGTTTTTATGGCTTTAACCACAAATAGTATTTTTGAAATATTACAACCCGTCAAACTATTTACTTAAAGGTTTAGACTTTGTTTAAGTTTCATGAAAATAAAATTAAAACTCTTGAAAGAGCTAAGAACTTTGAATGTGATAAAAATTTGTAGATTTTATTAAATAAGATTTATTCGGTTGTTTATTTATGTGATGCCAGTGAAAAAAAAACGTTGACTCTGTCCTGGACAGATTCAAGTATTAGATTTTATACATAAAAAAAATTGTCTTTACATAAAGCTTATTTTCTCAATCAAGTGGCATGTTCTGGTCTCTTATGGGATAATTCTATTTAGAATTTGATATACTATTGTGGATATTCATCGTCTAAATAACTGTCTTAGATTTTTAGCAAGACATTTATCAAGGTGTTGGACAACTAATTTTTTGAAATTTTCATCTGTAAAAAGTTACAAAATGGATGGAAGAACAAAACGGTACCAATAATTGAATTTAGAAATAATTGAAAAACAATCAACTAAATATCAGTAAAAGTCTACAGAGCCTTAGCCTGTATTTTCGTATGCCGTACAAGCTCAACTTAACATAAGGTTTGATCAATCCAGTTTGATCATCATATTGATGACTGCAAGTTTTACGGTTGTGGCTGACTGATAAGTCTTATTAAGGACTAAAACGATCTTAGTCTACCAAAGACTTGTAAAAACAATTATAACGTATTTAAAATACATGCCATAGATTTCTGGTGTGGAAAAATCATACAAAGGTATAGAAGATAATAAGTAAACATATAGGGAAATTAAAAATACAACGAACAGAATCATATTTAAACAAAACAAATGGGGAATATAAAATTATTAGCTGATCATTTAACCAAAATTGGGCAGTTAGTGCAATGAACTTTATCGAAAACGTTTGTCGTTGACTACAGCACGACTTATTTCTATTCGCATAATATTTATACATCTTTTAACTTAAAAAGATCATACTTTATTTAAACTTCGACATTTTGTTAAATTCTTACCAAAAAATTTACTTAACCAATACTTTTTTTTTAGCTTATATACTAAGTTTTAGTTAATATTTATTAAAAAAAATTTTTGAACACAAATTAGTTATCATTTACCTTTTTACCTTCTTTCTTTATTGCTTCTAATGTAGCTTTTATTTCATTTGCATACTCTTGACATGGGTCTTCTTTTGAGCTGTGTTTCCCTCTGTAAACATCAGGTACTGAACACTAAAAAGAAAATTAAATTTAAGTTTTCACTACAAAAGTGAAAATAAAAAATATCTTGAAGATCACTGTTATTTACTGCTTAATAACCTATACAAATCATAATTATTTTTGTATCAATGTTTACTACAAAATAATCTTTAAATAAAATTTTAATTTTAATAAAAACTTTAAAAATATCTTAAAAAAATCTATAATTGTTTGTAAATAACAATACAAGTGCTTTTCATACAATTTTAATTTAGATATTAATAATTACTAAAAAACATATTATCACTAACATTAAGAAGTAAAATGATTATAGGTCTTAACTAAATAGTAACAGAAAACTTTTAAAATTTACAAAATAGAGCTTTGTTGTTTTAACGTTACATACTGAAAAGCTCGAAGTTTGATACTAAAGTTTTCTAAAAAAGTCTTTGAAAAACTTTTGCAACAATAAAAATTTTTTTTTTTTTTTAATTTAAGATTTCTAATCAATAACTTTCATATTAAAATATGTTTAAGTTATGTATCTTTCTGTTTTAGTGGCCTAGATTTTGATGCCTAGGTCCATCGTATGAACAATAAACTTGCAATAATGATAATGATAATAACAAATATTTATTAGTCTAAAAATATCATTAAGTTTCTTAAGAACTTATAGAAGAGTAAACTATTTAGGTTTATAGTGTCATGCACTGCGTTTAATATTGGCAAAATGCGCCGACACATGCTTGCGCCCTTGTTTAATCCAGTGTTGCTGTTTAAAAAGAGACTTTTTAATCTCATTGATATAAATTGTTAGACTTGTTTTTTTATTTAATTAAGTTTTAGTGTTAAGATAAGGTAGGCAATAATATCAAATTTTGACACCTTTTGCTCGATTTAGTGACTTGAGTTTTTTTTGAAACTAAACAAAAACTACCTACTTTGTTTTTTTTTTTTTTATAACATTTTAATACTAAAAGTCTGTTGAAATTAGCTTAAACTTTTTTTATTACTTTTTCTCTTTTGCTTTTGATGATTTTTGTAAAGTTTCGCAGCAGCAGTAATAATTTTTAAAGTTTTAACTAACGAGTTTTATGTTTTCAAGTATGAACTACTATAATTAATTACACCTTATTAATGTAACCTGATGTTTGTTAGACTTTGGTATCGCTTTTTATAAGAGAGCTTTTAAGAATTAAGCTTAGTCAAAGCTGAAAATAAACTTTTGAATTATTTGCTGATAAAATAATGTAATGTAAATTAATTACTATTATTTTAGACTCTTTAGTTCGTTCACTACGTTAAAAAAAGTATTAGTAGTTTTTACTATAAAGTTTAGCTTAACTTCTTATAAAGTTTTTTAACTTTGTAAGGATCAAAATATTCAATAAAAAATAGAAATAGCTTACATAGCAAAATTTAAATATAAAAATACTGTAAATTTTAAAACTTTCCAAATATTATACTTGAAAAGTAAAAACAAAAAACTTAAAAAACAAACAACTAACATCGTAGTTTCTTTTAAAAATTGTTTGACAGAAAGTAACAAAGTTTATAAATTTAAACTTATCTTTGTAAAAATTCAGCACATATTTTTAATTATTGCTTTTAGTATTAAAATTTTCACCAGATGCAAGTTTTTACTCCTCATCTTATCGTCTACTTTCCATTTGTGCTGAGAAATTCCCACTGTTGAGATTACAGTTCCGTGGTAAGCGTGTTCTAGTGCCAACACTTGATCCCCTCCAGTAAAGTTATGTGCTAACTGCAGTGCCATATCATTTGCTTCTGACCTATTTTTGTTAGTTATCACTCACTTGTTAGAAAATTTTCAAAAATTCTTAAAACTTATTTCTATTTCATAGGTTTTTCACCTTGTCTTGTTTTTACCGTTACTGTATTCATTAAATAAAAGATTAGCCATGTTTTATCTATGCGAATATTTATCTATCAGTACATTAAGTATGTATTTTGTAAAGCTATGTACCACTCAAAATTAGCAAATTATTAATTGAAACAGAACAATTCTTTTGAAAAGAAACTAAGAAAGTTTTTGACTCGATTTAGTTAATGTTTTCACTATTCAATACTCACCCTGAATTAACAAGAAAAACAACATCTAGATTTTTAGGAAAAAGTGAAGCTAATCTTGCAACATAAGTTGAAAGTCCATCGTGAAGGTATCTGCTGTTTGTATACAACTGCTCCATTTGACGACATCCAGCTTGTGTTACATAGTCGTGACAATGACCCACTATAATAAAATTTAAACAAAAAAAAATTTATTATGAATAGGCACACAATGATGTTTTATTTTGCTAAAAAATATATTTTTTCAACACTTTAAAAATATTTTCATTATCTAATCCTCGCTTTTAGCTTGTTCTAAATTTATTTAAGTAAAAAATAACAGTTTCCACACATTTTTTCTTATAGCTAATTTTAATTGTTGGTAGACTTATGAAAATTTTAAAGTTAACATTATACTCTCAAAAAGTTTGGTCCAAGGACCTGGTGCACGAAAGAACCTTTTAGTTATCGAGTCGTACATCACAACACTTTAGTTTACATTAGTTAGTTTAAATCTACATAAGTGAATTTGTATAAAGTTTCATAGAAATCAATTAATTACGTTAAGCAAAGCAAACTTTAACGAAGTTTTTTATGTTTTTTCTATAACATATACTTCATATAGAACATAGGTTGTTTTAGATCTTAAATATAACTGCAGAGAAATATTAACAGGTTTTATTTAATTTAGGTTTCGGTAGATATTATGCACTAAAAATACAACTGTGGTTTATAAAGTATAGCTACTTGTAAAATAACATGTAAGTCAAGCATGAAATATATACTATGAGCTAATCAGAGGAAATCAAACTAAATCTTACTACGAACCATGTGCAACATTGTTAATACAATCCAAATACTTGTTACCACTTTCGTCATAAAGAAAATGTTTCCTACCTCTAACAATTTTCAATGGGTCTTCTTCGAAAAATAATCCACAAGAAGGTCTATAAAAAAACAAATTACTTTTTAGTTACTAGTTTATTGAACATGAAAAAAAGTTAACGCTCAAAAATTTTGGTCAAATGACCTAATATGTAGTAAGAACTTTTGGTCATCAAGCTGCACACCAAACAAAACTATTTAGATACATAAAAACTAAATAAAAATAATTAAGTAAATTACAAGGTACAAAAACTAATTTAAGAAAAAAGTTTAAATTTGTTATTTTTTTAGGTTTCTATAGTTATACTAAATTCATATCTTAGTCGGTTTTTATTTATCTGCAAAACTTAAAATAGTTTTACTTTGTTTTAATTTTTTTCAAAAAAACAGGAGTACTCAGCAAAATAAACTTAACAATACTAATTTTATTTTGAATTAATTTAACTTGCCTATAGAAGTTTTTGATAAAAATAGTCCATAATTTAAACTTAATAATAATCATAAATGTTTGAGAACACCATACAGTCTACCGAAAGCTTGAGGTCTGATGATCGAATTGGTATGATCAAACCTTACCTTAACTTGAGCTTGCCTCACGGCATACGAAAGTCCAGGCTTAGGCTCTGTAGACTTTCGCCGATGTTTTCGTAAAATATTATACATATAAAAACAAAAATAACGTTTATATTACAATCACTATAACTACAATTCCTTTTGCGTATAACAATTTGAAGTAATTTAACTTTGTATATCAAAAACTTTATATAATAAATTTAAACTTACGAAAAATGTTTGCTTCTTAGGGTGTAAGCATCCTTTCTTGTAATAGTTTTCATATCACGACTTTAAGTTACTTAATTTCTTTATTTTTTAAAACAAACCTGCTTAATATATTGCTACAAGTTACTTTTGTTTAGTAAAAAAACTGTAATTTTAATAAATTAAAACTTGTAACAGTTAATTTTTGTATTATTTTTTCTAATGCATACATATTTAAACTAAAATTAATAACGAACACAAACTAAGTAAACTTTTGAGTACTTACGGTTTTAGAATAGTTATTAACTTTCTTATTAATAGTTTAAACTGTATTTAAAAACTTGTTAAAACATATGACTAGAACTTACGTCAGTTGTTATTTAATTTTTTGTTAAACAACAACAAAAGTACATTACTTTTTAAGTAAAGTAGCAAAATACTTTTAAAATATAAACGAGCTCAATCAGATAAAATCTTAATGTTTTTTCAATCACTAATTTTTAATTACATTTAAATGATGTGAAGTGTTTATATAAGTTTGTTTTTGCCAGTTTATTGTCCATGTGTAAGTTAACTTTTGCACAAACCATTTTAAACGATTTTAACATTAATCGTTAAAATTAGATTAGTTAAAATTACGTCATGTTGTATTTATGCTTAGTTTTAAACTTTCGTTTGAGTGTTTTGTTTTGTGCTTTAGTTTGAACTTATTTTTGAATAAAGTTGAGGACGTAGGCACGAAACTTGAGTTCTGCAAGTTTTTACATCTTGTAATAAGCTTTTTACTAAAAAAGCCTTTAAGGTGGGCTCCATGTAGAAAAATTTAATTTATTAAATTGATCAACTTATTTCTATATATATATATATATATATATAGAAATAACATACACAAAATAAACTTTTGCTTGGTACAGCTGTTTCTGCGTTTAATACGCGTCCTCAGCCAGGTTTTATTCAATGAAAAGCAAACTTGTAAGTACAGCAATAAAATTATACAAAATTAGGTATTACGTAATAATAGATTGTTGATTTTAGACAAAATTATTAACAGAGTTTTTAGATAAATTGTTTACGATAATGTATGCAGCCAGTTTGTAATTCGTTTCTTTTGTTTAGAGATTCAGATTTCTTAACTTTTAAAATTTCGATTTTTTCCGCATTGCACAATTTACATCCGTTTTTTAAACTGTATTTATTTTTCGTTTTTGTTAATATTTCCCACTGAATTTAAAAATTAACTTCGTTATTTTTTAGTTTCCAAATGTATTGCGATAAAGTTGTTGTATTTTTATGTTTTTCGTGTTTGAAGCTGTACTTGTGCTTTGTGTAGCGATTCTTGAACGATAGTCCAGTCGAGCCTACATAAAACTTGGTCTGGTTATCAGTTATGACTGTCGCTTTATATATAACATTTTCCATCAGGCAACTTCCATTTACCGGGCATTCTTGTTTTTTGCAGTCACACATTCGCCTCTCTTTGTACTGCGTGTCTAACATCTTTCGATTGTGTGCCATTATAAGTTGTTTCATGTTTGGCATGCAGGAGTAGGACACTTTTAGTGTCTTCCTGTTAAAAACTTTACAATATGGATGGTTTTCAGTAAAGTTATTGTCCACAATCTCTAGGAAGCGCTTCCCAACCCGTGTTGCCACACTTTTGCAGAATGGAGCGTTGAAATATAAAATACTTCTTCTCCTTCTTTTCTTGTTGTTACCCTTCTCGTTTTTGTGGCTATAGGCTAACTCGTGATCGTATCCACTTTCTCTTATAGCTTCCTCATATTGTTGGGTTGTTTCCTTAAAAATGCTTTGACTGCTAGAAATCTTCTGGAGGCGGTTGTTCACTGCAACCGGTATGTGTTTTAACACATGCTCTGGATGGTTTGACTTGCTATTCACATAAACCGTATGCGCATTTGGTTTTCTGTACGGCTTATGGCTTTCATTTTGAAGATCTAATGTTACATCTAAGAAGTCTGTTACAAACAGATTGGCTTCGATGGTGACATCAAAACCAATGTTTTTAAAGACTTTTCTTAGATGTTTGACTTTTCTCTCCATATCTGGTCCCGGTAGGATGTCCACCACTGCTAAACCATCGTCACGGTATATACCAAAATTACCATCTCTAAAGATCTTTTCCTTCTTCAATTTATCTAAAATGTATAGGCCAACCAGTTCGCAAATTTCTGCGCCATGAAAGCTTCCCATTGGTACATCAAAGCTGTTCTTGTTATGCTTTTTTGACCATATATATATATATATATATGCCACAGATGTTCTTGTGCTAAAACTTTATTTCAACGTTTTAGCACAAGAACATCTGTGGTATTTATTCAGATAAGCTTAGGTTATCAGGATCTCCAGGATTTAACGCCTTTTAACGTTACATCTTATATATATATATATGTATAGTTTATTAGAAAAATACGATTTTAAAAATTCTAGTCATATGTTTCATTAAGCTAAATGCTTTATTTAAAAGCTCTTCAAGTGGGTTCTGTAGATGGTGTTCAAGTCTGAATAATCACCTAATTTTATATTTATTTGTATATATATATATATATACATATATAAAATAAGGTTAATGTTTAAACGTAAACACTTTCAACTGAGCCCACTTGAAGGGCTTTTAAATAATTTATTCAAATGGCGATTTTAAAAATTCTGGAACATATGTTTCACAAAGCTTTAATTTTTCATAAAGCTTTGATCATCAGCCAGTTAAATTCAAAATACAAAGCACTGTACTAAACAAAGTTAAAAAAAAGTTAAAAAAAGTTAACTTTTGTATCTTTGTTTAGTACAGTGCTTTGTATTTTGAATTTAACTGGCTGATGATCAAAGCTTTATGAAAAATTAAAGCTTTGTGAAACATATGTTCCAGAATTTTTAAAATCGCCATTTGAATATATACATATATATGTATATTTATATATAGAACTAAAATATACAAAATAAACTTTTGCTTGGGACAGCTGTTTCTGCGTTTAATACGCGTCTTCGGCCAAGTTTTATTTAATGAAAAGCAAACTTGTAAGTACAGCAATAAAATTATACAAAATTAGGTATTACGTAATAATAAAATAGATTATTAACAAAATTATTAACAAAGTTTTTATATAAATTGTTTACGATAATGTATACAGCCAGTTTGTAATTCGTTTCTTTTGTTTAGAGATTCAGATTTTTTTACTTTTAAAATTTTGATTTTTTCCGCATTGCACAATTTACATCCGTTTTTTTAAATTATACTTATTTTTCGTTCTTGTTAATATTTCCCATTGAGTTTTAAAATAGACTTTGTAATTTTTTAGTTTCCAAATGTACTGCGATAATGTTGTCGTATTTTTATGTTTTCGTGTTTGAAGCTGTACTTGTGCTTTGTGTAGCGATTCTTGAACGATAGTCCAGTCGAGCCAACATAAAACTTGGTCTGGTTTTCAGTTATGACTGTCGCTTTATATATAATATTTTCCATTAGGCAACTTCCATTTACCGGTCATTCTTGTTTTTTGCAGTCACACATTCGCCTCTCTTTGTCCTGCGTGTCTAACATCTTTCGATTGTGTGCCATTATAAGTTGTTTCATGTTTGGCATGCAGGAGTAGGACACTATTAGTGTCTTCCTGTTAAAAACTTTACAATAAGGATGGTTTTCAGTAAAGTTATTGTCCACAATCTCTAGGAAGCGCCTCCCGCGAACACGATTAGTTTAAAACATTTTTCTAATATAAAATTTGCAAATAAAATTCTTAAACCAATAACAAAACTAAAATCAGCGTATTTTTCAAAATTTATTTGCTGAACAAAAACCTTCATTATTACTACGTCATAATACTTATAAAATTTAAAAATTTTAAGTTTCCGTTATATATTTTTAACAAACTTTAGCTTTACTGAGTAATATATGGGATAATATATCTCATATACGAAACGGTCGTATAAATCTATTGTTTGTTATATAACCAAATAAATAAACATATATATATATATTCATATACATGTGTCTGTGACAAATAAATGTTAATGAAATTTTGCTGGTCAATTTTATCTACATAACTTGCAGTTTTTCTTTAATTTGAATATATTATCAAAGTATACAAACTGTTTCTTAGTTTTTGTGTTATAAAAACGTTGCTTTTATGTAATAAAATAAACAATAGCTTATTAAACGCAAAAAAAAAGCTCAAAAAAATTTGATCCAAGGACCTAAAGTGTACAAAAAATCTTTAGGTTATCAAGTAAAAAACTACTTGGATTTAGTTTATGTCTTGACCAGGACAATTTGTTGAGCATAGTTATAAAACAGAGAAAGCTATCACACTCTGATTACATTTTTATTAAATACATATAGTTTATGATTTTAGCTATGAATAACATACACAAACTAAACGTTACTATACAATCGAGACCAGTTTATTTATGCTAGAAAAATAGTTACCATATTTTATCTTTTAACAACCATATAAAGCATCTAAAAACACAAACTAAGACCAACTAAAAAGGTATCAGAGTGTATGTAAAAACAAACTAGTTATGATATTTAGATAGGACAGAACTAAGTATAAAATATAGTATTTTGTCTACGGTTAACAAATTTATAGATAAAAACAACAAAATAACTTAGTTATTTAAACTTTTTCTGTAATAAAATATGAATAATAAAATAAATCTTAAAGTACCTTATAAACTTTACAGCTGTATAAATTGAAAAAAATAATATTTTCAAATTAATTGTTTCACATATAGAAAATTGTCCCGTCTAGAACAACTAGAGCTAAAATCAAGTATATTACTTTTGTATGATGTGTTTAATGTTGAAATGTATAACACAATAAGATTTTAAAAACTAATAATTGTTATAATTGCAATTTTAGAACTTCAAGCAATTTTTCTTCCATTATCACCCTTAATAGCAACTAAAATGTTATTTTACTATTCAAAATATTAAATTATACTACAAGAAAAATTTCAAAAAGTACAAATAACAAGAGTTTTATATAACATGTTCAAGTGGTGTAGCTATAGTACAAGTGTGTAATCAAAACAAGACTTTGATAAGTGAGCAAATTGTATATCAAAAAAGTACAGTGACTGCGCTTCATCATAAATATAACCAATTCGTAAAAAAATTAACTTTTTTCGATGAAACTAGTATTTTAACTCAAATATCTTATTAAAGGTTTGATTAAGGTTAAATCTCAAGAATAAACACCAGTTGAGTATGATCTACGTTAAAATAAAACTAAGTTTTTAGTGTAAATGTTGAAACTCACAATCTTATAATTGCCTAAACTAAAGCTACTTTCTTTTATGTAAAAAAATAGCTGTTTAGAAGTTTAAACAATTATTTTAACTTAATTTATTTATCGAAATATACTAATGTTATTTAATGTATTATTAAACTGTATACATTAATTTTTTATTTCCTTAATTTTACAAAAGGTTAAAACTGTTTTAAAATATATAAAGCTAACAAATATTTTAAGTTCGGCAAATATAATTAATAAAAAAATTTAGACTAAAATTTGTAAACAAAAGTTTTGACGATTTTCTTTAAAGTCAAGCTGTTTTTAACGCTCTTTACATTAAACTAAGTGAAACATTTTTTTATTTACAGTCTTATAAAAGTTTCTAAAAACCTAATAAAAGGTTTTTTCAAAATATATTCAAAGACAACTGTTTTGCGGATTGTATTTAAACTTAATTTTATAAAGTAAAAAGTATAGTTTTTCACGCAAGCGAAAAGATAGATTTTATCACAAAAAATTAGTTTATCAAGACCTTAAAGCCTTTAAAATCTTATAGCAGGTAGTATTTATGTTAGATAGATATTGTAAATAAAAATAACTTATATAAGTAGATCATAAGACGATTAAATGAATTGAAAAGCAGTGTATAACTGCTATATAACTACGATATTTACAGCATTAAATGAGTTTTCTCCCTTGATATTTTTCACTGATGTCTGAAACATTTTCTGGAACAAAAATACAGTACTAGAGCCTACTGTTTTTGTTAAAAGTTGTTTAAGATTTAATAAACTGTACGTGTATATAATCATGTGTGTAAAAGTAGTTTACATACCAACAACAATATATGCTATAATAATGTAGTATACAATATAAAAGTATCTGACTAAAAGAAAAGTACTTTCTGACACGGTTGTATGGGGACACGTTCAAAATCCATCCGCGATCAAAATCAACCCGCGTTCAAAATCCACCCGATCAAATACGAGAACCGCATACCGATTGAGGGTAAGAGTTAGGGGTAACACTGATAGTGAAAAAAAAATAATATAAATAAAAAATGCAAAAAATATATAAAATAAATTTACAAATCAAGAAAACATTAAAAAATATTGGGTTGGTTTTGAACGCGGGTGGATTTTGATAGTATACCGGTTGTATGACTGTACTAAAAAAAATCAATAGTTAAACTTTTAAATCTCATATCAGTTTTTTAACTGATTCACACAATTTACTAAAGGTAAACATTCTTGGCCTATTGACTCAACATGTACTAAGTTAAGGCATTTCTAAGTAAAAATTAATAGTATCATTCATCAGTTGTTTAGAGTTGGTTAAAATTATTTATTTATGAATAAAACATTTTACTTATTATTTATAAGTTTACAAATATTTTAGTCTAAAATTTTATTTTAAAATCAAAGTTTTTTTTCTTCAAACGGTATGATTTGAACTTAACAACAAGTTATACGAATTTTAAACTTTAATATCTTAAGTAAATATATAAAATTCTTCTTAATTATAGCTTATTCATTAAAGTTTTTATTATTAGGAGCTTTTGAAGTAAATAATACGTTATGCTTTAGCTTGGTTGAATAAAAGTTTTGATTTCATTGCTCGCTTTTATTCTAGTCTCATTGATGATTTTTCTACCTGCAATCTTATCCTTTAACAGTACGGGTGGAAACGTACAGCTCGCGGGCCGGAATCGGCCAGCAAATTAAAATTTCTAGCAAGGTGACCATTTTTAGCTTCAAAACAACTTAGCAAGACAAATAAATTTAAGCTACTTTATAACAATATTCTTCAATATTACCTTAACTAGATTTTCATTACTTGTGAATGCTTATTAAATTATTGTTTCGTTAGAGATTTTCTTAGAAGTGTCTTTTATAGTAGAAACTTCAAAATTATGTGGCTCTCAAGATTTTTTACCAGCAAGTCTGGTCCGCAAAATATTTATTAAAATTCAACTAACACGTTAAGAATAACTAGCTGACTAAAATAAAACTACAAATATCAAAGATCAAAGAAAAAAATCTCTTTTTGAAAAAACAAAAACATTATATCTGAATAAAAGAAAAAAATATTTTAAAACTAAACAAAGAAGTATTTTTAAGTAGTATTAAAAAAAAACTAGATGCCCTTTTAAAGTTTGACGTCGTTTTAGATCCTATAGTTTAAAATGTTTTGCACACCTAATAGTTATTTTTTTATATACAGTTAGTTTTGAAAACATAAAAATTGTATATTAATCAAATTTAAGTTTAATTTAAAATATTACTTTAATTACTTAAGTTGTTGAACCATAAATAGCTAAAGCTAAACAAAAAAAATTATAGCTGTACTTTTTTACGTTATGCGTATGACTAAACTTTTTGCAAAAGTAAAATGTGTTTTTGCAGCTTATGAAATAGGAAAAAAACTTGAAGTTGTTGACTAATACTACAGTAATTAAAGCACTAGAGAAATGTCTTAGTTTAATGTTATTTTTTATAGGCTTTAACTTTTAAGCTTTTAAAAATCCGTAATCCATTTATATTACAATAAGTTTTCTAAAAAATCTTTATATATGTTTTTTATTTAGTTTGTTAATAAAACAACTAACTTAATTTGCTCTGAACTGACCACACAATAATGTTACTTAGCTCAATTAGATAATAGAACATATTTTCTACATAACACAAAGCCAACACTTAGTAAGTAAATATTTGTTTATTCTTAGATTTTGATTTAATGCAATGAAAATAAACAGGTGATTTAATTTAGGCTAATTTTATTGGTGGACTTTTGAAACACCTTTATTTTAAATAACTTGATTGGTCATTAAAGTTTGACTGCATATGTTTTTACTTTGTATTTATAGCAAAACTTATTTATAATAATTAAAGCATAATGTTTATTTTAAGTTAAGTTTTGCAAACAAAAAAATATATTAATAAATAAAAAGCTAAATGCTTTTTGTTTACTATTTTGTAGTTTACTTAATTCAAATTACTTGATATTTTTTGTATTTATTAAATAAATACACTTTACTTTTGTTTTAAAAATTTTGCTTTAAAACTGTCTACATTACAAATCCAACAAGCTTTTTTTTATTTAAAATACTTTTACATCTGTATGAAGCTTTAAGTTAGGTACAGTTCTAAAGTTTACTTTCTGTAATTTTACTTACTTTATTCTATTAAGTTAATTTACATAACACTACATATAATTATCAGTAATAATTTTTTTAATACTTAAAGGCATAAACTTCACTTTTGTTTGTTTTAAAAATTTGCTTAAAAATAGTTGAAATTAGAATTCCGATAAGCTGTTTTATTGTTAACAATGTTTAAGTTAAGTGCTAAAACAAAATTCATAAGCGAAGAAAAATTACTAAAACTAAAATTATAGTAAATTACAATAGTATTTTTAATTAAAATAAACTCGTGTATTTTAATTTATGGTTAAATTTTTAAAAAATTCAAAATTTTGTTTTACTTGAATTTTGTTTTTCAAAGTCGTATTAGAAAAATGTTTGACAACAAAGCTCTACTTTATTCAATATAACAAATACAACTAAAAAATAACGAGATTTTGTAGATGTAAAAGACTTTTTAATAAGTAAATTTAACAGCTTACAGCAAAGAATTTAATGTTAACTGGACTTGTTTAATTTAATAATTAAGACTTATCGTTATCAGCTTAGCCACTAGCTAAGTTTTTGAATTAAACATATTATTATACCGAAAGTTTAAACTTTTATGTTCAAATCAAAAACTATTATGCAAACTTTATTATTTATCAAAAATTTTAAAGCTTTGTTATGTTGCTTTAAAAATATTTAGTTTGCTGTAACAAAAATAACAGTGAACTCGTTTTTTTTTAGTTTTATTTTGTATTCGATATTTTATCTACACTATTTTTTTGTTTTTCTTACCTACGCTTAATGCCGCTGTACTAAAAGTGAATCAAGCTATTTTGCATGTAATGTATATAACTTAAACTTTAACTTTATCAAAAAAATAAGTGCCTAATTAAATAATACATAGTTTTTAAGCAAGAACTATAAATTAGAACCTATAAAACCCTACAATTAATTCACCTTTGTTAGACTTGCATACTCTCTTGCAGGGACGTAGCTAGCTCAAAAAAGTTACGAATCTGCAAAAACTAAAACATCTGAAATAACACGTCCTAGCGGGAACACAGCAATTTAAACTACCTCTAATATTATTAAATTTAATCTGAAAATATGCAGTTATGTTAATACATCAAAAATGGAATGTTGAAGCACGAGTGATAACTGTATACAAGGCAATTTATTTTGCTCCACACCCCATATGACTCTTTATGTCATGCCACTTGTGTAAACCCAGAAAACATTCATTAAAAATAAGTATAAAAAAATCACAATTTAACTCAAAAACATTAATATTGTTTTCATTCAAACATTAAAACGTATAAAATCTAACATTTAACGTAGTCAATAGTAACAACAAGTTATGCAAATTTTTGTAGCATAAAATTGTATGATTTCGATTTTTGAAGCTACAGCTTCCTTTAGATTCAATTTTGCATTGTAGCTTTTTGAAAAAACAAAGCTTTAACGCGCTAAATGTTACAATTTGGATGTATTTAATTCGTTCAATTTTTTACGACACTAAAAAAGAATACATATATGTCAAAATTATCTCTCAGGAGTGCAAGTGCATAACTAAGCATAAATGAATACTAAAAGCTAAGAAGTTTTTTCGCACATAAGTATACGTTTCTGTAGATTTGCAGAAACGTACCAAGCTACGTCCGTCCCTGCTCTCTTGGTTTAAAAGTTTCAGTATAATTGGTCTGGTTAGATAGCATACACTAAGTAATTTAAAAAATAGAATCTAAAAGTTTAGCTTTAAAGTTTGATACCTTTCTGTTGGTTTGTTACCTTTGTAAACTACTAAATAAGTTATAAATAAATAGATAAAAAAATATATATATTGTTTATTGAACGACAAAAATAAAATAGCTCAAAATATTTAATCCTGGGACCTGGTTCACTTTCGGTTATCGAGTCGCACACCTGTTGGATACCTTTTAACATCTTGTCCAGGACAAGTAAAAAAATCTAGCTGTTGCAACTTTTTCATTTAAGATCGTTATAAAAATTAAAAATAAACACGAATGTGCTAATACTTTACTGTTGAAAATAGATAAAATAAAAATTTAAAATTTTTCGTACATGATAATCTACCGAATCTGAATATTTAGTTCCTAATTTGAAATTGAACCCTAGAAATTGAAGTTGCTTGTAACGTAAATACTGTTCAAGTTTACCAACAATAATTATGTATTATATTATTATTTGTTTAGTAAAAATGTTTGAACAATACTTTTAACGTGTTAATAAATATATTTTTATTATAATATTAACTTATTTTAAAAGTGAACAAAAAACGCTAAAAAGAACAAAAAATCAAGCTACATACACAAGAACTTTGTTTAAATATTTTGATATGCATGAAAGCAACATTAACAATTAACTTGTATTTTTGTTATTTGTGTTATGTAAAAAAATTAATAAATCGACGATAATAAGTTCTTAAGCAGAAAACAAATGTCAAACAAAGTTAAAATATTTTGAATTTAATTTAAGATTAAATTTTTACTGTTCTTATAAAATAATTAGAATAGAACATTAACTTTCGCAAGTGTTTATAGTTATGTAACAAAGTACAATTGAAAATAACATAGAGACATATTATATTGAAACATAGTATCAACTATAGTAAAGGCCTAAAAAAAAGAATAGAATTTACAATTCTAATAAAAAGTTTTAAATTCAACTTAGGATTACGCTTTTAAAATTACAAAGAATAAATATAAATTAACTTGAGCAACTGTTTAAAGTATATAACAAACTACAATTGCAAAAGATTTTTCTACACTCTTATACTACATTTTTTTTAAATTGTGGTTGAGACTTTTCGCCGGTCTTTAAAAGCAATCTATTACGCTTTTGCTTGTAAAAGTTACCAGCTTCAGGAAATAGTATTGCAAAATACATAAAAGATGATGGTGCAGAAAAGTATTTCCTTGCAAAGCTGGCAAAGTGTGGGTATTTTGTTTTGTTCAAATTACGACAATTCAAGACTTTACCCTCTTCAGTCTCTGCAGTCAAATTTTCTATAGCAAAAAAGCCCTTGATTTCTGCTTTAATTTCTGCATTATAATTCTGTTGCAAGTTCAAATGTGTAGCTGTGTTTCATTCTGCTTTAAACAAAGAATAATAAGTTAAAAACTTCTTCTGATCAAAATTTTCAGAGGGATGTGATTTTAGTTTCTCTGGTGGCAATATCGGAGATTCACCACTTTGATTAGCCTAACAACAAATATACTTTTATAAATTCAATTTTAGCAGCTCTTTCAAACTATTTTTGAGATAAGAAAGGAAAGTGGAAAGTCGATATCGTGGATAAATAGTTGTTGTGTCAAAAGTAATTTGTTTTCATTCAGGTCTAAATTGTCGTATTGTTCTAGAACCTTCTTTCGCAAGCCTCTCCTTTTTATTTTGGCTAAATTTCTACAAAATTTTTTTACTCCTTCTAAATTTTCATAAAAGTTAACAAACTTCATCAGTGATCGTGCATGCGGGATCACACTTGAGAGCAATGCATCTTTTTTAGTACACTTCTTTGTTACAATGAAAAAAGGTTCGAGCCGTCGAATAATGTGATTAATAAGTGCCATTCTTCAGCTGTAATAATCAAATCGGAATCAAATTTATAGTTTTCCTCATAATGCTGGATACTTGATATAACTTTTTAAGTCTCTTTAGCATAAGGTAAGTTGAGCTTCACCTTGTATCAACATCTTGAACAAGAAGCAAGGCTTTTTGCTTTTTTAGTGCGGGGTCAAAATTTATCCGGATTTTTTTAGTATTTCACACGCTGAAGTGCCTTTGCTAATAGCTAATTTATACGATCGTCCATAAGCAATTTTTCTTTGATGACTAGTTTAAGCGTATGGATAAAACAAGGTACTGAAGAGGACTTTAACAAAGTTATTGCCAGCTAAATGTTTCTTGCATTGTCTCGCAAAAAAGATGATCAGAATCAAAGGTAATCTTCTAACTACTAAGCATACCCTGAATGAAAATTAAATATTTTGTCCAGTGTGATCGCCTTCAATTTATCGGCAATGCAAAACACGATGTTTATACTCGAAATTTTTATTCAATCAATGCGCTGTTAAAGAAATATATGATACATTTATCCTCGAATTTTTTCCATATATCACTTGTAAATGACAAAGACGAACCATGTGACAGCTCATTAGATATTTTCAGCTTTAGACTATCATAAGCCTGTGGAAGCATTGTTTCAATATAGTAATTAATACTCGGAATTAAGTATCTTGGCTCTAATTCGGCCAAGAGCTCTATGAGCCCTTGATCATATACAGTTGAAAAAGGTTGAATGTCTGTAGCAATCATACTTATAATATTTTGATGATCTTTAATTGCTTATGAATCATTAATGTCCCAGGGTATGATAAACTTATAATAATCAAGACTAGTTTACCTGATAGCTTCAATATTTTTTTCTTTGGAGCTAAAGGCGTACAACAACTTCCATTTTTGATTAATAATGCTGTTTGAGACTTTTTGTAACTGTCGCTGTGTTGAGTTTTGAAACGCATGGAAGTGGTAGTATTGGACTTGGGATCATTTCCTCTTTTGATCCTAGTTCCGCAGATACTGCATATCTTTAATACTTATATGAGAATATTGGTAGACTTGAAGACATACTTATGCTACAAAATAAAATAACTATAGAATAATAGTATAGTAGCACTAGCATTAAAATGAACTTAATCTTAGTTCTAAGTATTAATTTAATTTCTCTGTTGTGTGAATTATACTTTTATAAAGCTGTTAAAATAAGTCGTAATAATTTTGTTATTCAATTATGTTTTCAGTTAAATCAAACACTTCATGAATACAAAAGAAACCTTATCTGTATTTTAAACTATTAAGCAAAACATAATACTACAAAATAGAAATCAATGTATCTTTAAATAATCATTAAGCTTATGCGATTAAAAATCTCATGCTTTTTTATATTGACCTATTGTGTCAAATTTTTTTTATGAAATTTACCATTGAAACACACTGTATTTTAGTATTTGTATGTATATTATAATCCTAACAATACAAAAATTAAGTAATTATATATCAACCTAATAATATAGAACTAAAAGTATGCGGGAGTCTGTTTTAATATAACTTATTCTTTTCTTACTTTTAACTTCTAATTTTTTGTTTATTTTAAGTATAAATTTTTGACATTAAGTAAAAAAACTAAAGTATAAATGATATATTTTTAAGTTCTACTAACAGGGTCTCCAAAATAAAAACATTAACAAGATAAGCTTTATAAAGTTGTTAAAAACATATAAAAAACAAATTTTTTAAATATTGGTAACGAGTCATTCACTATTCATTAAAAATAAACAATCAATAACATTTACATTATTGCTGAAAATTTCTTTCTTTCATATTCATATGAAAACTGTGAAGTTTGTTTTCGTATGGCATGTGCATTTTTCTTTAACGACATTATTACAAATTTTTATTAATTTTAAACTGTAAGATACAACAACCAAAAAGATTGTTTTTAACTATTAAGATGCTATAAACCGGTAAAGAATTTTACACTTTAGAGTTTTATAAGTTATAAAATAGTAACTTGTGTTAAAAAGTCATGAATAAATTAAAAAATTAATATACGAATTGAATTAAAGAGTTTTCTTGAAACCCACAAAGTTGATAATTTTACTTTCGAACGATAAAAAAAAATACTGGTGAAAACTCTCAAATCCAACAATGTTCGTGTTCTACAACTATCTACTTAGGTAATTGTTAGTTAAGATTCTTAAAACGAATCATAACTGTTTTTAAAAACACAAAGAAAAATAATACAAGCATTATTACTATAAAAAATTTCGAATACCATTTTTGATTCGTATTTTCAGAAATATTAGACTGAGGTGTCATAAACAAATACACCTGCTTTGTAGGCCAGAGCATCTTTACACAGAAAAGACATCAGGGAAAAAGTTTTGAAGAGTTGCTGTTTTTTAGTTCCGTTTTTGATCACTTGCATGAGTGTATACCGTGATAAAACTCAAACATTGAAATTAAGTAAGTTTTTAGATGTCTGTTTGAAGTGACCTTATAACATAGAATCAATGGTAATCAAAAAAGAAAAACCGAAGTTAAGCACACAAGTAGCCGAATTAAAAATATAACTTTAATGACGTTTTATTAACTTACATTCGTTTCAAACTTTAAACTGCTTGCTTTTTTATAACTTTGTATGTTTTACCTCTTATTCTTTTTTAATTTATTTATTCTTCCAATCAGGTTTAAGTTTTATTTAACTTTTAAAAAATAACTGAGTATAATTCAAAAAGCTTAAAGTGATCTACCGGATCCGGCCGGATCGAAATCCGAATCTTATTTTGAAATTAGGGTTTATCAGGATCCGAATCAGAATTTTATTTCAAAATTAAAATTCGGCCGGATATAGATCCGAATCTCATTTGAAATTATATCCTATAGAAAAAAAAAATCTTTTTAATACAGCATACAAGCAGTTCAGACAAAATTCAAGTTATAAATGTGGACATGTGTAGAAAGTCTCGCAAAATTGTATTGGTGATCGCTATTTTCTCAAGCATGCAGGTGCTACATATATTGTGTGAGTTTAAATCTTTCCAATGTGATAAGTGATTTTCCAGTCTAATTTAAAGTTTATCTGTTCTAAAGTTTCCATGTGTATTTTTATAGTTGTGATCATTTTTCTTATAAGTTTTGAAGTCACTGTTGTAGCTATACCATGTATTTTTGAATGAGCCACCTGTTGATCCGAAACATTTTTTAATTCGTTTGCTGAGTTGATTATTACTTTATATATGACGTTTTCGACCAAGCATTTGTTATTGAGGGACATTTATTGTTTTTTCGGCAGTTGCAAAGTGTCTTGTTTTCTTCATCAGTTTTATTATTTAAGTATTTTTGGTTGTGTTTTTGGAGTATTTCTTTTAGTGTTATTTATGCAACAGTAAGCTATCATGTAATTGCCTCTATTTTTTTTTTTGTTTAGTGAAGATTGTGTTTGAAATGTTTGTCTATAAGTTGTACAGGAGCATTTCTGATGTTGGTTTTAACTGACTAGCATTAGATTGAAGTAGTTTTTTTTTTTTTGGTTGTGCTGTTTTCTTTTTTTCTTGTGTGTCTTTATCATTTATCTACTTCGTTAATATTTTAAATCAGATTTGTTTGATACGTTTGAGTATTTGACTGTTGTTTCCTTAAAAATCTCGTTGTTTTTTGGCAGTCTGTTGAACCTTTTTTCGGTCGTCTCTTTGATTTTTTTTTGATATCTAATGTTTGATTAATGTACTTCATGTTTAAATTTTCCTTTTAGTGTGGTCTGTAGATGTTTTTTGAAGTTTCTAGAGATATAACTAAGAAATTGCATTTAATTTTGCCTTTATCAATCATTATTTAAAATTCGAGATCTTTAAAAGTTTTTATCTTATAATTTTTTGATCTTTTTAATTCTTCATCGTTTTTTTCTGTTATTGATTGGTAAAGCGTCATTTCGGTTAAGTCCGATTTTATAGTTCTTACATAAATGTCTATGACTACTTAAGGCATACATTTCTATAAGATCACAAAGTTCTGCGCAAAAGAATGAAACAGTAGGTAGGTCAAATCGGTTATTGTTTTCTTTTTTATTCATGGTTTGTTGTTATATGTCATTATAGTTTTGCACGTTTTATTTTATTATTCAGTGTAATTTTGAGTAAATTTTAGAGTTTTTGTAAAGTGTTTTCGTTTAATGCTTGAACTAAAATTAACTGTGTCAAAGTTTATAAAGCGTTTATTATTTATTTTATCGGTTATGTTAAACTAATCTATTACTTCATACGAGTTTTTCTGATAAGCTAAATTTATTTCCTTCTTATGTCATTAACTATTCTTTCTAGGATTACTTTTATTTTTTCTCCTTTTGTGAAGTAGAGACTTCTAATTGTATTCCAATCCAACAATCAATTTTACTGCATTAAATAAGCATAATTTGTTTATTTAAGTTGTATTATATTTAGATAAGAACTACAAGTTATAAAATTAAAGCTAAAAATAAGTAGTGATGTACAAAGTGGTTTACTATCATTTCTAACCAGCGACCATTTCTAACCCGATCATATCTGACCTAATCATTTCTAGTCCGATTACTTCTAACGCGGTTATACCTATTCCGATCATTTTTAACCCGATCATTTCAAACCCAATTTACCCGATCATATCTAAGCCGATAAGCAGAAATTTGTTGACTTTAGATTTTTTTATAAAGTTTATTATTAAAATTAACAAAGTCAAAAAAAATTAAACTTACTTTTCTGTAAAATAAAAGACCGAATGTATTGCCTTAGATTTTCGTTAAAAAAATAATTTATGGATGGGATTAAGCAATTGCGAGGGAGTTTTTACGAGCAATTGCTCGTAATAACATTTAATTTAACAATGAGTAATTTATTTTTTAAAGTTATATTTTTATTTGTTGTTGTTTTGTTTGTGTTTTTATTGTTTAAATTCTTTTTGATAAAGTAAATGTAAAAAAAATATCAAAAATTTTTAGTCTTTTTTGAGACAATAAACTAAATTTTAATACAAAAACAAATTTCTTAACATTATTTTGTTTCTATAATAAATACTAGTTGAAAATATCAAATAACAAACAAATTTTTCTGATTGGTTTAGATATGATCGGGTTTGAAAAGACTGGGTTAGATATGATCGGGTTAGAAATTATCATGTTAGAAATGATCAGGTTTGAAAAGATCGGGTTGGAAGTGATTGGGTTAGATATGATTAAGTTAGAAATGATCGTGTTAAAAGTGATCGTGTTAGAAGTGATCAGGTTAGAAATGATCGGGTTAGAAGTGATCGGATTAGAAATGATAGCGGGTTAGAAATGATCGGCTACCGTACAGAGTATAGTTTTAAAATACACTTCGATAAACAGTTATAGTTGATTTTTTTAAATAATACTTTTTTAAGTACTAAGTAGTATTTCAATAAAAAATGAACTTTATCACACGAACATCAACAACAGTATCCAAGACAACCTACAAACGGCTTTGTCCTGATTACGGCTCATCAGATAGACATAGTCGCGATAAACCGCTATTGAGATCTTACAAAGCAAGATTAAGTACAAAGTACTGTAGCGACCGTTTGTGGTTAAAGTTGAAAAAACTGACACAGCTAAATCATTCAAGCCCAACGGTCTCATACATTGTCAGCTTATTGTGAGATTATAGTCACACATTAATATATTTTAAAATAATAAATAATGAACTTTACCACACGACCATCAAAAACTGTATCCGAGAAAACCTACCAGGATGGCGAGAAGCATCTCAGTTTTGTAGATGATAACCGTAATAAATACTGCTTAAAACTGATCAAATGAGCACAAACTATAATTTCACAATAAGCTGACGATGTCTGAGACGTTGGGCTGTGAATGAATATTTACTATAAATAAGTTTCAATAAAAAACTATATAATTTTTTTTTTATAATTTAAAAAATGAAGATATTTCGTATTTACGTTAATTAAACTTTTTTATGCTCATACAAATATCTATTTTTTTGCCACATTAAACAAATTTGAACGAAACCTGACAGGTACTAAACCTAGATTCATACATCATTTAGTTAAACCTTTTTAATTATATACTTTTACTAAGACACTTTTAAAATTTGTCGTAAGCTTGTTGTGTTTAAATTTTACCGAACATCATTTTAACATTTTTCTAACATCACAAATGAAGCATTCCTCCCTTAGTTGTAATATAATTATTAAAACTTATATTTTTCACTTGCTATTACAAAACTAATAAAAACTTACTACTATATCTAAGTTATTTTATCTAAAAGGAGTACAGTTTTATATGATAGCGTCAAATTGATTCAACTTGAGCTAAATACATTTGTCGTAAGTTCCACAATTGTATACAAGAGTTATTGCTACAGCAGCCATGGTTTATAAAATTTTCACCAGCTTGTTGGCTACTCGTTTTTTTGTTAGTATAGTATAAGTATTTTATTCAAATCTAAAAAATATACTTCATGTACTGAAAAAATGCCAACATCTAAACTTTTTCGTAATTTTTCATATATGTGTTGTAAAATTTTATTTAAAATGTGTTGTTAATTCTTTTAACTTAATTGAAAAATTTACGTTTTTCATTCTTATATTAAAACATAGAATCATTGAAAACCAATTAGTAGTGGTTTAGTGTGACCTAACTTTGCAGTGAATTAACTATAGAAAAACAGTAGTTTTACTTGAGTTAATGAATTTTTTTACCGTAATATAAGTGAAAACTTACCAAAGATAAATTACCTACAGAAAGCATAGAATTATATTTGTAACTAAAATATAATGGTAGTTTTGTAAATTCATACTTTCTAAAACAACTAAAAAAGTTCATTAACAAATTTTTAACATTAGTTATAGTATTGTTTAACATTATGTTTTTAGTTTACAACAGCACAATTTTTATCAAGCAAAGTTCATAACCTTATAGTCAAAATTAATTCATAGACATTTTTGGTTATTTTGTATATACAGGGTTGCTCCTCTTTTTTTCAAAATTTTTTTCTAAATTTCTTTTAGGTTTTTAAAAGTACACATTTTTGGGTCTATTTTTAGTTTGAAGTTAACTTAAGGTAAGAAACTGTGTTAAATAGTATAAAAACATTAAAAAGATATCTTAAAGCTACTTTAAACATGTTTTTTAATAAAAAAAAATTGATGATGACAAAGTTTTTTTATTTGTATGATAGATTTTTGAGTCAAATCGAAATTTTACTACTGAACATGTGAAAATTGTTAAAGTTTCAGGTTTTTTTTAGTGACTTTTGTTTAAAATTCCAGGTTTTTTTTTTTGCCTAAATTTTCAAATTCCAGGTTTTTCAAGGATTCCAGGTAAAGTGGCAACACTGTATATAAGAACTGTGTCACAATGTGTTTTACATTATTTTCGTTCAAAACTAGTTAACATTTAATCATAAGTTCTATTGTAAAATAGTATATACTTGTTTTTTAGTGAATTTATTCAGAGGTCCTTTAATTTTTTTAATTTTGTGAATACCTTTAATGTCTGAAGATTCTTTAAAAACTAAAATTATCTAACAGTTTTAATACACTGAATTTTCACGATCATAATAGGTAGACAGTCACAATACACCGTTGTATTAGTCTAACTAAACTTGCTTTTGAACTGAAACGTCCCTTTATGGGTCAGTCGAAAAAATTACACAACTAAATATTGTCACGACTTTATGTCTCCTTTGACATTGCTACTTTCAATTTAAAGCTCGTTTTTACATCACTAGCTATCAAACTCTAGTTTCTCTTAAACATTTTCGAGAATCAATCAAGACTAATAAATCCATGTTATTCTGAAATAGGACAAATAAGTAAAATTATCATAGACAAAATCAACAACAACTTAAGAAAAACAAACCAATACAACCAATGGAAAAGTACACAAGAAGTAATCAAATGGTACAAAAACCTAGAAATGCACAAATACAAATTATTGAAATTTGATATAGAAAACTTTTACCCATCAATAACAGAAAAATTATTAAAAGATGCTCTAAATTTTGCTAACAAAACCACACAAATTACAACACAAGAAAAAAAGATAATCTTTAATGCAACAAAATCTGTCTTATATAACCAAGAAGAAACATGGATAAAAAGAAAAATAACAAAGATGAAAACAAACTTTTTGACATCACAATGGGTGGAAAGCATGGGGCAGAAATTTGTGAACTAATTGGGCTATACATTTTGCAGGGATTAAAAGATATCTTACCAAACTTAATAATTGGATTATATAGAGATGATGGACTTATAGCTGTAGAAAAAAAATTAAGCAATGTAGAAATAGAAAAAAATTAAGAAAAAATTACACAAATTCACTAAAAGCATAGGCATAAATATAATTATAGAAAACCCCTCTTGGAAGATTGACTACTTAGACCTAAATTTCAATGAAATTTCAACTGAACCATACATTCTACCCATATAGAAAAGACAACAACAAAATAAGTTACATAAATTCGAAATCAAACCACCCACCAACAATACTCAAACAGATCCCAAAAATGGTAGAGACCAGACTTTCTAATAATTCAAGTAACAAAAACCTATTCAACAACATAAAAAAAGACTATAATGATGCTTTAAAGGTAAACGGACATAATTATGAAATTAACTATACAGAAGAATTTAAAGATAAAAAAAGAAACAGGAAAAGAAAAATTATATGGTTCAATCCCCATATTGCAAATCAGTAAAAACAAACATAGGTAAAAAGTTTCTAAAAATAGTAAACAAGCACTTTGGAGAAAATAGTAAGTTAAAAAAATATTTAAATAAAAACAATATAAAATTAAGCTACAGCTGCATGTCAAACATTGAAACAATAATAAAAAACCACAACAAAAAAGTAATAAACAACAATAAAGTAAAAAAAGATGAATCATGCAACTGCAGAAAGAAAGAAACTTGCCCCCTTGAAGGAGGAGAATGTAGGGCAGAAAATGTAATCTACCAGGCAACAATAGAAACAGATAGTTTAACAAAAATATACATTGGACTAAGTGCTAATCAACTAAAAAAACGCATATCTACACACAAAACAACAATAAAAAGCAATCCAAATGACAAAAACTACCTCCAGTATAAACAAGCAACTGAGCTCTCAAAACTAACCCATAAATAAAAAAATCAAAATAAGAAATACAAAATAAATTGGAAAATATTACAAAGGGAGAAAAAACCAAAACCAGGAATTATGACATGCAGGTTGTGCTTAAAAGAAGCTCTACTTATACTTGAATCCGGTACAAATTGCATCAACAAAAGAACGGAATTAATGAACTCATGCATACACAGAAACAGATTTTTATTAATAAACTTGAAAGCAGACAAAACTTAAACCAAATCATAATTAAAGTAAAAAAATAGGTTATTTTTCTTAATTTTTTCATTGAGTTTCTGTTGACATTTGGCTTAAATTGAAAAAAAGTTTTTCTAAACAGTTCTTAATTCAACTTCGATAAATTTTTAGAATTTTTTTTAGATAGTTCTTAAATCCGTTTAAATTTTGACTGTTATGTTAACTTAACACAAATTAGATTTTGAAATCTTCAGCGACTTTGAGTTTTATTAATGTTTTGTTGACCCTTGGCTTAAATACACAATTTTAGACAATTCTTAATTTCATTTAGATAAATTTCAAGGTATAAATATTTTATTATTTAAAAAAAAAAAAAAAAGCTCTGGATTCAGTTTTTTTATTTGACTCATTATATTAATATTAAATCAATCCGTTTTTTAAAAAACTAAAACCAATTTTACCTAAAAATACTCTGATATGCTTGAATTTTCGAATATGCAACATTTTATTTTTGTTTATATTCTTCACGCATGAATAAGTTTTTAAACAACAGTATAATTAACTAACATTGTTATATGCAGTTTCATATTTTATTTTTGCTTGAAAAGGTCGCAATCTCTTGCCACCGAAACTGGTCGCGAATAAAATATAAAATTTGCATAAATCTATTTTAATAAGCTTTTTACATCCCAGTAAATTGAGCATTCTTTTTTAGTAAAGAGAATCAATCAAAAAAAACTTTTAAATTGAATTTATTTTTTAAGAAATAAAAAAAAACAATCAGGGTACACCTTATTTTCTTAAAACTAAAAATTTACTTCCAAAAAATTTAACAATCTATAAAGCCTAAACAGCTTTATTTCTATTTAACCAATGTTGACTTCCGTTAACTGCTTAAGTAAAATAAAACAGTTAATAACCGTTAAAGAATTAAGTGATAGATTTTAAATAAAATATAATTTTTTACATTTCTACAATATATTTGTGGCGTTTTAAAAAAGTTTAAATTATAAATTTATAGATGGAAATAGGAACTATTCACAATTGATATTTGCTTTCAAACCGTTTTAAAAATATTTTGCTAAAGCTAATCAGTAAAAAAGCTTAAAGTACTTTTACTTGTAGTATTAAACCTTAACTTTCTTTTTCTTACAGATAAATAGTGTTAAAAAATTGACCAATGTCATACAATATAGTTGTGTGAGTATTTATTAACTATAATTACTATTTATCAAATTAAAAAGAACACTGACATAAGAGAAAGAAAGACTTCGTTAAAAATCAATATTCTTTATACTACTTAACACTATAGACTCAGATTATCTTAATAACTTTAAAGGTTTATAATTATAACATTTACCTTTACAAGTCTATAGATTTTTAATATAAAAAATTCAAAACAACTTAAAACAGAAAAATTCAAAACAATTTAAACATACTAAAGTTAATTCCTTTTCTAAGTTATTTTAGTATAACAAATAAAAGAAAATGTTCTTAAAAATATTAAGATGCTTCTACCAATATTAGTTGTTATTTTAACAACTATTTCTATTATGTAATAACTAATTGTATTATTCAAAATCGTTTTACATACAACATACGTTAAAGTGTTAATAAAAATAAACATAATACAAGTATTACGTAGTCGTTACGTTAGTTTTGTTAAACGTATTTTATTTAAGTTACAAACCTTGCATGTTTTATTTACAAAATATGTGACAATATATAGAAAGTCAATAAAAACATGGATATAGTTTTAAAAATTATTTGAAAATCAATATCTATTAAATTATTTTAAAATAAAAGTTTTTAAAATTTTTAAATTGAGATACAACAAAATAACAATTACTTTTACTAAAAACTTTTTTTTTAGTTAAATTGAAATAAAAGCATAAATACACCTCAAAGCACCTTTAAATTCCATGATACTCGCTTAAAAATTTGTTGTTGATAAAAAACTTCAAAATAGTACTCGTAACCAGCAAGTAAACACTTTGAAAATATTGCAAAATAATGTCAAATAAAAATTTTGCTTGGAAAAATTTTCTGTTTTATTAATAAAACCTTTATGAAAAATTTATACAACATCAAAAACATTGTAAATGTTATATAGCTAAGTACAAAAAAAATACATACAGCTTATTAAAAAAAACTATCAAAACAAACCAGTTCAAAGCTAATGTAAACTTAAGAGGTCTATAATTTTTTTGTTGTTAAAAGACAAAACACATATGAATTGTTTTGTTTGAATATAAAAACCAAATAAATAATTTTATAGAAACTATAAATAAACAATTCAAGAAGAATTGCAAACAACGTTTTAATTTAAAAATAAATTCAAGAAGATCTGCAAAAAATGTTATAGCCTCTTCTTAAACATTTTTTGTAAAGTCAGTAAGAAAAGAGCACAAACATTTATTTGAAAACTTAGGGAGTTAAATAAAGTACAATAAAATCTAACTAAAACTTAACCATTACAAAAAACATTATTATTTGAAAGATAAAAATTATTGAAAAGTTTTAACAAATTTCTACATTTTAAAATTAGATATCATATTAAAAAGAATTTATGCATAATGTACTTTGTGTTGGTAAAAAAAATCATTATATAGCTGTTAATTTGGAAATAAAATCGAATTTTTTTTGAATTTAACTTACTATTAAAAAAATTTCAACAATATCATAACTATTACACAAACAAATAGATGTTATCTAATTAAATAAAAATTTCATAATTGTCAAATAAAAATATAAAACAAGTATAAATTGAAAAAAAGTGGCTTTTAATTTTCTACTTAACTTAAAGACTAATTTATTTGGGTTTTTATTAAAGAATTTTTACCTTATAAGGTTTTTACAAAAAAGTTTTTGAAGTTTTAACTAACTCTAATACTATATATATATATATTTTTTAACACTGTAATATAAATTAATTCAAAAATTTTATAATGAGTATTTTGTATAATCATATTATTATTTCTTTTAAATATACTAAAAATATACTTAGATAAAACAAAAAAAGTTGATAATATACTTTATTTTTACTTCGTTAAAATTCTTATAAATAAAGTTTTGAAAGCAGAAAGTGTTATTTAGTATCAAAATAATTAAAAACTTATAAAGACATTCAAAATATAGGCTTTTTTGGATTTAGCTTATTTCTAGCCTCTGTTGAAAGATCTTCAACAGGATCGAAATAAGGTGACTTACTGATGTAGTTGGCAATTACATAAGGGACATTTAATTCGCAGATGCGATGTCTTGCTACCAAATTTCTAATAGCAAGCCGGCACATATGCTGAAGAGACTTTACTTTTGAAAACCTTGAAACTGGATTTAGTAACCTGTTAGCAATTGAATCTTTAGTAAGTCTTACTTTTTATGATTATGTTGAAAAGATATTTTAAATTAAAATTTTTCACTGTTTAACTTTAACTCGAATAAAACAAAATTTTAGTAAGTAGTTGTTAAAAAGTTTACTAATAAATACCACCTTTTAAAAATTTTTAGTTAAATGTTGTTTATAGTTGATTAAAACTAAAATTCAGTTTTTATAAATTTAAACTAGTAGAACTAACTCATTTTACTAGTTTAGGTACGTCTTTTAAGACAAATAAATACTTTAGATATCTAAAAACAATAAATTATCAGTAAAACAAGTTAACAAGAAGAAAAAGCTAGATAACTAGGACGTATAACAATTACCTTTTATATCTAAACTAAAAGATGTTTATACCAAAGAAAGGTATTAAGTAAATTGAATATTGTTAAGTCTCTTAATAATTTATGAAAAACTTAGTTTTATTAAAATATTAAATAAACTTAAAAAATAGGGAACTGTTTTAAAATAAGATTTCAAAGTGATTTTTTAGAGTATGTATCACAATCTAAAGCAATAAAATACATTTTCTTATTTAATTTGAACTTGACCGTCATTATAAATAGATAAAGTTTACTAATGGTTCTAAAACATTCTATTTTACATTCGAATCTATTGATCGATCAAGACTTAAGCTTAAGTAAACGGAATAAAATTAAATAGACAAAATTCTTAATCTAAAACATTTATAACATTTTTTTTTTTTCTCAAATGAATTTTCATAAAAAAAGTCAACTTGTTATAAATCTATTGGTTACATGACCATTGAAATTCTTACAAAAAATTTAAGGGGGCTAAATAAAAATTATTTTAAATTGAAAAAAATTAAAATTTTATGATGGTCTAATTCCAGCTGGATCTGGCTATTTTTTGCCAAAATCAGAATCATGAAATTTCTAAATTAACTGGATCTTGATCCAGTTAGATCACTAAATAATAAAGTTAAAAAAAAAAAACTAAAAATAAATTTATTAAAATAAATAACATACAACAACTCAGATTTATTAGAACTTTAATTGTCGGAAATTTGAATTGTCATAACTTAAATTGCCATGCACCCAAAACTAATTTTATAAAAAACTAATTAAACTATTAAGAGTTATAAATGTAAATTATAAACTAATATTTTTAAGTATGAGAACAATTTTTTGTTTTAAATTTTACCTCTACGTTATTTTTTCAATTCTAATTGTTTAACTTTATTTAGATTAAAAAAAACAATATTATTCACAAACTTTCGTTTTATAAGGAAATATTTAAATTAGTTTAAAAGCTTTGTTTTGAAAAATAGTTAGATACATCAATAGATTCTAGTTATATTCTGACACAGGTTTAAAACGTTTTGTAACAGTATTAGACTACTTTTTTAAATTCTTAAATAATATACAAAAGAATAAGTAAATCATATGAAAGGTTTCAAAAAATACAACTAACTTAATAGGAATTGGAGCTTGACCAAGAGTAGTTGGTCTTACAAAATAATTAAATGTCCCTGATTTAGATTGTTCACATGCCAATTCTATAAACTTGATTATGTTGGCATGCCTGCAGAACATAGTAGCTGCACTGTTCTGGTTATATTTGGGTTCAGTCAATTGAAACTTACCTGTAGTTTTGATAAGTTAGCTTTAAGTTACTGGTAGAAGGTTGTGTTGAAAAGTGTTGTGAAGAATAAAAATAAAATAAGTAGTTTTTCTTTATTTAGATTAAGCTGCAAACTATATTTAAAACTTATTAAAAAAATTCCTACAATAATATGAAAAAAAAAACAACCTAAAACATTTTATGACTGATATACTTCAGAACTTAACATTTATACAACTGCTGAAAAAGTAGATTAAAATTTATAGATCTTCATATGTTTTAAGTAAAACACCATACTATTTTAATGGAAAAAATTGTTTAGAAAAGTATAAAAAACCTTCAGTATGCTGAACTCTAATGTGATGGTATGTTGAATCAGTAGATTTTACTGTCAGTGCAAGAATATGATGTGAATCATTACTGTCTCTAACCACAAATGAACCTGTTATTTAGTTTGAAGTTTTTAAATTTAATTAAAAAATAATCTTTAATTATGTAACAAATATTACAAAATTATTATATATATATATATATATATATTATCAAAACAAGGTGGCTATTCAAACTTGAACACCTTCTACAAAGCCCACTTAAAGGGCTTTTAAATAGTTTATTACAAAAATAAGATTTTAAAATACAAGTACATATGTGTCATAAAGCTAAACGCTAGTTTTTTGTTTTTTAAAAAGAATTAAAATCAGTTAGTCAAAAATTTAGTGTGTGTATCCATTAAATGAATTGCATAAAATAAAAAATGGTACAATATTTAAAAATTGATTCTTTGTTCATACTCAGTCAAAGGCTTATCCAACATTGCTGGATTAGCAAGGATGCTTTGTACTTATTTATATAATTATTTAGGTATTTATTAGTTTTATTTAATAATTTAGTTTTTAGTATTTTCAAAGATAAAGTTAAGGAAGATACTATTTTCAAAAAATTTTCAATTACTAAGTTAAGTTTCAAAATATAACAAATATTTTAAAAATTATAAAGAAAACAAACTTTACTTATAGTTCTTTTTTTTTGAACAGCTTTTTTCCGGTGCATAATTTATTTTAAAAAATATAACAAAACACATTTAATTTTTTCTTAAATTTATTTGAGTATTTTCGTAGTAAGTCTTGTCAAAAATTATATCTTACTAAATTAAACTGAATTCAAAATAAAATAAAATTATACTGTAGTTCAAAATTTTAAAATGAGGTAATAATCAAGTGTAAAAATTAACTAAATGCTTATTCTATAGAGCTATTTTATTAGTACAGCAAAGCTCTATAGAATAAGCATTTAGTTAATTTTTATATTTGATTATTTCTTCATTTAATATTTCAAAACTTTAAACTACAGTATAATTTTACTTCAATTTCTATTCAGTTTAACTTAGTATTATACAATTTTTAACAAGAATTGTTACGATTATACTCAAATAAGTTTAAGAAAACATAAAATGTGTTTTGTTATATTTTTTAAATAAATTATTTTTTTAAGATTGCTAAAAGATGGTATTGCTTAAAAAACTTTATTTTAGTTATGTTTATTTACATGAAAAAATCTTTAATTATTCTGAGAAACAATTGATTAATCCAATATTGACATACTCAAATATTTATACATATTGTACTTTACTTGTTTGAAACAAAATCATATTCAAATGTTTAAAACATCTTGAGTTTTTATAAGTCTAAAATTTGTGTTGTACAAAACTTAATTTAATCATAAAATATTACCTTACATTTTAACTTTGCTTTTTAAATATCTGTAATTATTTTTTTACAGATGTATTAGAAATATAAAGAATAAATTTTGCTGAAAATTTTTTATACATAGTAAACTTTTTTGAGATTTTACTTAAATTTTAGATTCAATTAAAAAACTTACTAACTATATCATTAAATGGGCTTAATTTAAACTTACAATATTTTTTTTTTAATGTTTTAGTTATACTTAATGAATTATGTAACAGTCTTTTATTTTTTATTCTAATAACTATATAACAATTTTATAAAAATTATCTTGAAAAAATAAAAACCTGGTTCAGATTGACAAGAAAGCAAAATTTCAGCTTCTTCCCATGATAAGTCAGCCCAGTACCAAGCAGCATACTTTAATTGAGTCAAGCTTTCTAAAAGTTCACTTTTTGATGAAGTTGTAACTGTCTTGGAACTTCTTTTTTGGGTGGAAGAAACTTTAGAAGATCCCATAGCTGATTGGGAATCTTCAATTGTCCAGTAAGGTCTTCTCTCTGTTCCAGGAATTCTAACACTTACATATTCTTGTCTAATGGTACTATTTGGTTTTTCTTTTACCTCCTTTCTTATATTTTCAAAATACTCATCATTTAATTGTCTCCTTTGTTGGATAGCATTTAGGTTGACAATACGTGGTGGTAAAGGGGGTGCCACTGTTGCATTGTAAGCATACCTCAAATGGTGAGGCTTCTTAGGAATTGGTGGGGGCTTATTGTTCATGTTTAACAATGCTTTACATTGATTTGATGTTTTAGATGTATTTAACAAAAAAGGGCATTTAGACATAGGTTCAATATTAGATGACATTTTGTTTTTCTCTACAACATTTTTAGAATTTTTTTGGACTAATTTAGATTTTCTGTCGTCATAGTGAGGAGAAAAATATCTTTTTTGGTATACTTTAGAACAAGTGGCCTCTGAGCTGGATCCTTCAACACAATTCTGTGGAAATCTAAACTGGGGAAAAGAAATCTCCCCATAGTCATCTTCCTCTTCATAATTGTAACTCATTCTGTTTTGAACATAAGGCTGATGACTCTGATTTTTCTTTGTGTTTTTCCTTAAAGGTAAAAAAACTTTCTGAAGAGGCCTAGCAGTCATCATATTTACTATTTTTTTACCTGTATACAAATAAAAAAATATTTATTCAACTGAAGAACATTTGATGAATTGGTTTAAACCAATATAATTAACAATAAAAAATTTGCAGGAGGAAGATTGTTTTTTTTTATAAATTTCTTATAGACTATTAAAGTAACAAGTTTTCTTGTTTCTTTTTAGTACAAATATACTTTTAAAGTTAAAAATTGTATACAAATTACTAAAAAAATACTAAATTGCTACTTTTAAACTTTTGTGTCAAAAAATAACTTTTTTTTTTGTATTTTTTATTAAATATAATCTAAAAATTTTTTGAAGTGAAACTCTAAAAAATCTTCAAAATTTGTGGTTTACCAAGTTTTTTATACATTAGTTTTCAAATTTCAGGTTGAATGCCAACCTTGTAATTATTAGTAGTTTATTTAATATAAGTTTTGTAAAATATTAAACTTTCAGGAAAAAGATAACTAAATTTTAGAATATTAAAAAATATTGAAATGCAAAAAAAAAATATAAATCATTCCAGATGTAGATGATTAAACTTTTGAAATTCTTTTTCTATATGCTTTATTCAAAAGTGGTAAAAAGAAAATTAAAAAATTGCTGATATTCAAAAACAAAAAAAAGATTTGTCTTACTTATTTCTTTTGTATAGAAAGAAAAAATGTACACACTCACAATTTTTACACTTAATTTAACCAGCCATAATAAGCTAACATAATGAATAAATTGTGTACTAATGAGTTTACTTAAGAAAGTTGATGCAAAGGTGGAGACAAACAAAGTTGGTAGCTTAAGGAGAATGAGATCAATCAAAGCTGTTACCAAACAAAAAAAGAAGGATGGGATGTGGGATGTTTAAGGCCATAAAGGGTTTACTTTTATTTCTTAAAGTTAGTCTTATTTTTAGAATTTCATCTTAGCAATCAGATGTTATAATCGCTTAATAAAATTTAAAGCAACTTTTGAGATATAAGAGATCAAAGTCAGTGAACTGTAAAGCAAAAAAAAAACTACTTCACTAAAAACCTATTTTCTTTTTCACTTTTTAACCAACATTTTTCAAATTTTTACATCAAGTCCTGTACTAGTATTTAATGGTTTTCAATGCAGGAATTTACATAACTTTTAAAAATAAAAGTTTCACTAAAACAACTACCTTTTTTTTCATCTAAAAGTTTTTTATTTTATTTCGTAATCTAAACACTGAAAATCTTTTAAAATTTGAAAAGAAATGTTTCCTAAAAGTTTGAGGAATTAGCTCAAAAAATAACAGGGAAGATAAATTTTTTATGAATTTCAAAACTTTTGACAAAATTAACAACAAAAATTTTGTGGTTTATACATTTGTATTGGAAACATTCTATGAAAATTACAATGTCTCAAAAGTTAAATTAAAATTCTAAATAAACTGGCTTGTAGTTCATACTTAAGGTTTTCATAAGAGTCAATGTTAATTTTGTGAATAAAACTGTTGGATCCACCCCTTAGGCTTAAACCTATTAAAGTGGTATTTATTAGGGGACCTAAAGGAAAATATCATGAAGAACAAAAAATTTGGCTAATCTTCTTTTAGGGGTGTAAATGCTAGTATGGTTTTGTTAATGAGAGTCTGACAATAGCTAGTAGGAATTTAATCGGTCATGCTAGGAAGTTATAAAAGGAAAATAGTTGGAAGTATGCTTGGGTGAAAAATGTACTATGAACTATAAATCTGATGATTCACAAGCTTTTGTATTTAACTTTATTGAAAGTCTTAAAAAGTTCTCAAAATAGATAAATAGTTATTTATTTCATTGTTTTTAAATAAAAAGTGTTTTTTTTTACATGAGTTGTTTAAAACATGAGGCAATTAGTTCTGCCTTTATTGATGTTGATAATGTCTGTAAAGTATATCATAAAAACTTAAAAACTCTACATGTGGATTCTACTTATACTAATAAATGTATAGTTAAGTTAATTTAAATAGTTGTGGATTATCTTGGCCCTAGTTTAATTTGTATGCTAACAATGAAAATCTTTTTTGTATCATTTATGTAAATGAACTAGATTTAAAACCTGTTACAATGATTATTATTTCAAAACTTGTTTTAAAAAACTTACTTGTCTAGATAGCTTACCATTTTGTGAGAGCTGCTTTAAGTGGATGCATCTTAAATGTACCACATTGTATGTTAAAAGTTTGCAAAAAAATATATCTTTTTTTTTGTAACACTAGCAATTTAAAAATTTCAGTTTGTTTTATATGTAAATTGTAAAATTAAATTTTAAAAATATATATATTTAAAATTTTTTTAATGTTTGAATAATGTCATGTTCAGTGTGGTACTAAAATCTAAATTAAACAAAGTCTATCTATACAAGGGTTTAATTATTAGGGCCATTTAAAAAATTTAGCAAACATAAGTTGCAAAGGGGCTACAGGGGCCATAATGCTATCATTTTAAATTTACACTAGATATTCTTGAGTTCATAATGAAGAGCAAAAAAAGATGATCTTTGGCAAATTTAAGGGTAGTTCTGAAACACAAAGTATGACAGGAAAGTTTGAAACTTACACATGACCAGGGCTTCCCAAAGTGGGCCACAACTTCAATTTTATACTAGCTATTTTGGAGTTTGAAATGAAAAGCAATAAGTAGTTAACTGCTATGCTATACTGTTTGGGTGCATTGAAAAACATGCATATAATTTACATTTATCAAAACTAGATTTATTTTATAATTATTTAACTCATTTAAGTTTGTAAATCCATTTCCTTATCCCTAACCCACTTTACCCAATATTTTGAAAATTAATTAACTCACCCCAGTTGTTTCACATTAACTTTTATAGAAGGGGATTTTGTAAGCAAAACCTCAAGTGCAGCATTCCATTTAAGGTACAACTTTTACGGTTTTTACTAAAGTTCTGTAGCTTTGACGCTCATCCGCATCCTAATCGTTACTTCTACAATAATGTTTTATACATTATCTTTTAGCTTAGAGTATCTAGTTTATGAAATATTATTTTATTTTTATATTGGGTTGGTATAAATGGTGCTGTAATCCATAGAAAAAAGAGTCATTTTGTAGAAATTCCGGAAATCCCCTACTATCATTAGTTTATTAAAATTTAATATCAGGGACAAACACAAGCTCAAAAAATTCAAATCAGTGACAAAACTTCAAATGTTTAAATAGTAAATTATAACTGAACAATCAGAGACAAAATATAATTATTATCTATTGTAATATTTATCATCATATCGCAAAATCTAATCTGAAAACCGCTTATTGAGGGTTAAATGAAGAAAAAAATAAATTCGAAAGGTTAAATATACAAACCGATAATACACTCAGTTTGCATATTTCACTAATATCAAGTTCATACTATGAAACATAAATATTCATTATTTTTTAGGGTTAAATTTTTTAAATAAGTTTAACTTAAATTTAGAAAAATAAATATATAACTAAACAAAATTAAATATTAATAGTTTGATCAGATAATAAAAATGAGTAAAAATTAAATTTGAGTTTTAAAGTAAAATTACAATTGACAAACAAATTTTAAATCAACGATATTTTTTTTAAAGCAAATGTTATGACATAGACTTAACATTTTTATTTAAGAAATAAACTGACGTTTAGAAATTAAAATTTCGGTTATAGTACAAAATTTAGAAGAAAATTATTGGTATTTACATTTTAAAATCGATTTTCATCAATAAGAACTCTTTTGTAGTAAGAACTTAAGAATTAAGATTAAGTTTATTTTTAATTATAAAGCTAATTAAATCAAGTTTGTACTAAATTAAACAAAAATCTTAAAATTTAATATACAGTCTAAAATTTAGACTTTTATTATTATTTTACTTATTTTCTAAACTAAAACTGTATAGTTTATGAAATAAATAGCCTAGTCAACTTAAGCATATAAGATACAAGCCAGGCTAACTATTGAACATAAAAATTATCATAAAACTACAAATTTTTAGTATTTTTTTTATTGAATTTGTAAAATTTGTTTTAATTATTTTCAAAATCATTATAATACTTTAACTATACTTAACATTTACACTTTTTACACTATACTTAATATTTTTTACATAAACAACTTTATATAAAGTTAATTTTAATATATTAATAAAAAGAAAAATTTAGGTTTCATTTTGGCCGTAATAAATGTATAATGATTAAAAACTTTAATTTATAGCTTGCAGCTTGATAGAAAGAAAAGCATTTAATTTTTAAATAGTCCTAACCGGTTTTTTTTTTTGGAATTTTGACACCAAGATTAAAGGTTATCGAACGATTTACATTGTAAAAGGTTAAAATTCTGTCTTCCTTTTTTCAAAAGCTAGTTTTTTGTTAACATGAAAAATTTATAACATTAATTTTGAAAGAAGTAACTAGCAAATATTAATTATTAAATTTTTTAAATGTTAAGGGCATAAGGGGTACTAACATTTTAAATAAATAAATAAATAAATAAGCCTTACATTTCAAAGCTTAAGTTATATACTATAAGATAGTTTTTACAAAACTAATAACTAATTACTTTTGAGATATAACAATTTTTGTAAAATAATTCGGATACAACTATAAAGAATTGAAAATTTTAAGGGCAATTTTCTCATAAATAAAACAAATTCATTGAAAACCTATCTCGTCCTTCATTTTAAAAGCAAAATAATTTAAAATATCATGAAATGTATTTTAGAACAAACTTGGTTAAAATTTGATCAATAATTTTTTTGGTTTAATGACCTGGATAGCAAAAATACCTCTCGGTCATCGAGTTGCATACCCAAACTTAATAAAAACTATAATGGGCTAAAAATGAAAAAGAAATTTAAACTCTAAAACGAAGAGCTCTATGCAAAATGAGATTATTAAACTTTACAACCAACATTTAATATTTTTCTCAAAAAAAAAAATATTTTTTTTTTTTTTTTATGTGTGTTTAAGAATTTCGACTCTACTACCAACTTATTTTAAATTATCCAAAAATAATTAACAGTAAAATAAAGCTATAACATTGAAAAAAAAAATTAAAGAAAAAAAGCTGCAATATTAAAAAAAAAGTAAAATAAAGCTGTTTCCATAAAAATAAATGCTTAAACTAAAAAATAGTATAAAACTATCTTTTTTTTTTTTTACAAACTTGAATAAATGTTTAAATGTATGAGTTTAACTATACCAAAATAATAATGTAAACAACCACAAAAAACACTGAAAATAGTAAATAATTTTTTTCTTTTTGAAAAAAATAAATAAATAGTAAAAATAAATAAATAACAATAATATTAAGATAAAAAATACTAATAATCATAAAATAAGTCAACCTATTGCTAGTTTAAATTTTATTAGTGATTTTAGCTCATAATTTAAATTTCTAACTTTTTTTGTTTAAAACAAAATGGCATCAAAAATTTTATAATAGAAATTATTAAAAAATGAAATATTTTTTATTAAAAAAAAAATTAAAAATCTGTTTCTAACATGTTGTTTAAAATTTATAAACAACTACTCTGAATCTAACTTTGGTCCCTTATATCTTCTTAGCTACTTTTATATCTAACAAGCGGTAAAGTGTAACAAGTATATTATCTGATTATAAACAAAAACAGACAAAATTTGAAAAAAAAAAATTTAGTCCCCCTATGCCCTTAAATTAGTTTATTGGAAAATTTATAAAAAATTTGATAATATATTTTAATTCTATGAGTCTATTATACAATTCGGTTTTGTTTAACATAAAAATGTAACAAGGTTGAAAAGCGACCCTTTAAAAATGTAAATCATATTTTATAAATTAAAACAGTAGGGGTTGGGGATCCACCATTAGTTAATCAAATTTTAAGAGTTTCAACTTAGCTACCAGAAGTTTTTAAAGGCTTAAGAAAATTCAAAGTAACTTTTGAATTATGAGCGATCAAAGTTAGTGAACTCAATAGGTTCTAATGGAGTTAATACTATACCTTATAAAACTTTAAATTAATGAAAAAAAGTAGTACTCCGATTCAAGAAAAAATATAACAAAATCACAAACATAATGACTTAAAAAAAAAGTAATTCATATTAAAAAAATACAGAAAATCTTTTTAGTTAAATAAATATGCACTGTAGTTTATAGTTGAATTTTGCATATTATAACCAATATTTTTTATATTATAAAAAATGTTAGACTACTCTATGACCATAAGAAAAGCTTGCTTTACAAGTTTAAAAATGAAGACAAAAATTTTAATTAAATATTGTAAGTTATTAATCAAGTATACGAGAAAACTTTCTAGAAAATAATTAACATGCATAGTCTTTTCAAATAAATATAATTTTTTGATAAAAAAAAAATTAATCAAGACCATTGTTTTGATTAAAATTATGTTAAAACAAAATTGTATTTACAAAATGAATGAAATATTTTTGTTAAGTAATCTCAACTGTTCATTTGTTCAGAAAAATAACAATAAATTATAAAAATATATATTTGATGAACTACAACGTAGTAAATTTTTCAAAATAAAACATAAATAAACAGAATTATAATTCTTAAACTTTTTAAACTTAATACTTTTTGTATCATTGTCAATGAATATAGCTATTTTTGATCCTCTGTATGTGTCAACCATCTGCAGTTAACTGGTACTGATTGGGCAAGTTCCAAGGCTCATCATCCTTCTCTAGTCTTTTGTACTTTAGTTGTTTCGCCGCTACAAGTAGGAGTAACCATTAGAGATGGTCAAAGATTTGATTCTATAGGCTCCCAAATTGTGATGGCAAATGCTGTCTGTACTCTGTTTCCATAACTTGCTCTGGCGTTTTAGTCATGTCCATTTGTTTATACTACAATTAATTAGTATAAAATATGGTGCATGTCTGTTATTAAAGTTATTACTTTTTTTTGAAAAATCCCATGGTGGGAACGTTATTCTGTAGATAATCCTTGGTTAAAATTTCAAAATTAAAATCTACTAAGTGTGGGAAAATCAATAAGCCCAAAACTAAAAGTCAAAATAGAATTTTAGTAGAAAAACATCAGTCTCATTGTTCCTCCTACAACGATAAACGTATTTTTAAGTGAGTTGTCATCACCGGTAATTCTACCTTCCCCTTTAAAATAACATTAAACTAACCAAAAAAAAACTATCTATTTAACTGAAATAAAAATCCCTTGGTGACACGTCATTTGGCAAAGACTCACAAGGTTATAAACTCAACATTAAAACCACAAAGTGTGGGAAAATCATGAAGATTAAATTCCCAAGCAAGTATATGCCGACGCTGAAACAAAAAATACACAACAATCCAATTGTGTGGTCACTGCCACCAATGTGAACTCACAATCAGCTGTTGCAATTTTAAACCAACAAATATCTAACTAAAACTATTAAAAACTCTACAAAAATATTTTTAAATTATAAAATACTAACAAAAATCAACATTTATTTTTATTTTTAACAAATAAATATAAGAAATAAAAAACTCTTACAAAAAAATCACAGGAGAATTTTTCTTAAACTATTTTAAAAAAGGTAATCTGCAAATTTATCCTAAATAATCTAAAAACAAAATAAAATAAAGTTGACTAATATAAAAGCTAGCTATTTCAATAAAGATTTAAACTGTATGTCTTGAAAAAAATTACACTTTTTAACAAAAAATTGCTTAAACAACTTTTTTTTTTTTTTTTTTGACTTGCTTATGCATGCAAAATTTTTTTTTTCAAAATAAAATTACTTATACAACAAATTTTTTTTTAAATTTTTTTTTAAATTTATTAATATCATCCAATTTAAAATAACAGTTACTAGCAATTATATTATTAATTTGTGCATTAGGTATATCAGAATTAGTTTACATACTAGCTACAAAAATATTATCTAGTTTATATTTTTAGCAAGAGAATTTATATCTTTTTTCAAATCTACTTCATTAAATTTAAACACTGTTACACCAATACCATTAGAAGCAGTATTAGTTGATGGCTCAGGAGAAGACACTAACCTAGTTGTTCTATTATGACAAGGTGACAGTGGCCCACAGACTTCAGTGGAATTAGCTAAATTAGGTACCAAACCTTCCTTAGACCAAAACTGGACCTGAGACATTCATTTTAATTGGACCTAGACCGCTCCTACCTAAAGCATTCAGTGGCTCAAAGACATTAGAAGAGTTGAATAAATTTGGTATCAACCCTTTCTTAACCGAAATTGGACCTGGGACATTTATTTGACTATTTGATGTACCTAGAACCCTCTTACCTAGGATATTCAGTGGCTAAAAAACTTTAGAAGAGGTTGGCAAATTTGGTACCATCCCTTTATTTTTTAACAATAATTTTTCAAAATCATTATTTGAAATACCTTCTGGAAATTTTTCTTTAATTTCAACAATAAATTTAATGAAGTTGTTGGCCATTTTTAAATTCTAAACAAAATCTGAAAATAAATAGCTATGATAAAATTTTCTAATTAATCATAGCTTAAAAACATAAATGTATAATCTTGTATAGAAGATAAATAGTATGAGGGTCAATCTCACATTATATCACCCTGTTGTCACTAGAATAACTAGTTAATACTCCTTGTTTTTTATTTTTGTTAATATTATTTTGTTGTTACTAAGAACAATTTCTTGACAGTTTTAAAATTACATACTTGCTGAGTTAGCAAAAAAATGGGAATTCCGGAACATCTACAATCGGACCCTTTTGGTACATTATGGCTTTTTTTAGTTTTTTTTAGAAAATCTAACGATAAACAAATAGTTTTGACTTGATATTTTTTTTTATACGTATAAAACAATATTCTGCTCATTCCCTATGTACGATTTTTTATAAAACAAATTATTTTTAAAGATATCGTCGATTTACTGTTTTCAGTATATTGTGTAATATCTCACTAAATATTGAACTTTAAAAAAATTGTTAAAAAATCCACACAAAACTATTTATTCTGCATTATGCCCATGCACAGTTTTTTATTTAGCAAATAAATATTTTCAGAAATATTGAGTACTGAATTCTTTTTTAAGTAACTGTGAGCTGCTTAGTCTTTGTAGTACAAAACAAATGTAAATGATTAGTTTAAAAATATTTTAATAAGTGGCGCTAAAGATATTAAACTAATTTATTACATAACTTAATGCTATTTTTTATCAACATAACAGCTAAAGTATAGTTTATAACTATGGAAGTACACCTTTTACAAGTAATATAAGGGAAAGATTCTAACCCTCGGTTTGTATATTTCACTTATATCAGAACTCACTGTTCACAACGATAGTTGTGAATATTAAAAACAGGGCTTAAAAACATAAATAAGTAGTAAAGGTTTTAATTTTAATAAACTTTAAACAAACCATTAATAGACTAAAAGAAGTACCACAAAAAATAAAATAATTCTATTTTTTATCTAATCAATGTATGTGTTATGAATCTTTAAGTTAATTTTAACATAATTGATCAAATAATTGATTATTATATAATTATAATAAAATCTTAACTCTTAACAATTTTTTGACTTTTTTGTTAATTTTTTAGAACTAGTTTAATTTAATAATAACTAAACATTATTAAAATCTTAATTAATATTTTTGATACAGAAAGTAAAGTCGTAATCGTTTTGATATTTATAAATCAACGATAATTGTTCTTAAGCAAACTTTGTAATTTAAAGTAAATTTTTTACCAAAAAAAGTATTTGACGTTAACTAACTCGATCAATTAATCAGTACAGTAGTTACAAAAATGTAATAAAGTATTAACTTTTAACTATTTTATAAGTTTTTTGCTAATTTTTGTTGATTAAACTTAATTTGTTATTAAACAAATAAATTGTATTATTAATTGTATAATCACTTATTAAGAACTTTTATAAAATAATTCTAAGTTTGAATTTGAAATTAGAATTGTCTAACTAAATTCAAATCAACGATAATTGTTCTAAAGCAGGGGTCGGCAAACTGCGGCCCGCGAGCACGTTATTTTTTTGAATGAAATGCAGCCCGCGAAAGAAAATTTGGTGGCCCGCGAGCATGTAAATGTGGCCCGCTGAGCAAAAATATGTTTCAAGTTAAATTTTTTTTTGGTAACTCGATTTAATTTGATTAGTTTGGTTTTAAGTCTGCATAATATTTAAAAATAATTAGAAGAAATTACTGCTTTAGTTTAAAAATATGAAAAAAACAAATTAGCATTTTAACAGGATATTTTTCTGAGTTTCATAATAACTTCTTTTTTAAAACAGCAAGTAATTATCTGAAAAAAGAGTGTAAAGAGTGCTTGAACTTAATAAGTTAGTTATATAATATCTATTTATTAAATAAACTAAATGCAAGTGTTTTCCTTTTTTTGTACAAAAGTAATTCACAGTAATTAACTAAAGTGTCATTTCTTTATAGCTTAGATATTCTTTTTCACTGTTTTTTATACCTAAGTTTCTTTTATAGATTTTTTAATTTGTAAATGTTATATTTTAATGTAAAAACATTTAAAATAACATAGTAATAAGAAATAAGGTTTTTTTAATTTTTCTTTTGACACATTTTAATTTTTTAGAAGTTTTGCACTTAAATTAATTTATATGCACACCAACTTAAAAAGATGCTCATATTTTAAACCACTTTTTATTTAATGCTTTAGTTAGTCTAAGTTTAGTTTATACAAAATTCTCTAACATTGTTGTTTCTACATGTATCATCTAAATTTATACAGTCATATTTAAAACAGTATATATGATATAAATTAATATAGTTTTTGTTACGTATACATTTTCATTTTTCAAACATTGTTTTTGTAGAACTAAGTTAACTTTTATGCCTTGCATATCAATACACACATTTGCTGATTTTTGGAGCTACCTAATTAATATAAACTAGACTTAGGGATGGTAAATTTATCAAGGTTGTACACTGTTAATCAAAATAGTTCAAATTTAAGCTAATAAACAACTAATCATTGACACACACTTAGACTAGCGCTATTTGTAGACTTCAAATCTCAAGCTAACTAAGTCATTTTATAAGTTTTTGCCTAGAACTGTTTTTTGTATACAAAAAAATCATAAATGTTTTTGTTGACTTAGGCTGGCTTTTTGCTTGAAAAAGTGGCAAATTAAACTTATGATGTATGTTTTGCTCAATCCACAGTGTTAGTTTGAGTTATAATATATGTTAAATTTTAAGTCTTGCAGCTGATATAATTCAATATTTTATTTATATTATTGTGTACATTTAAGTGTGAACAATCAGTGTTGCCAAAAAAACTTGAATCCCGGAAAAGCTTTGAACTTGAAAATTAATGCTTAAAAGTTCTGGAAAAAAACTTGAATTTGAGATTTTTTGAATAAACCTGGAATTTCAAACAATTTTTCAATGTAAAGTAATGAAATTTCGATTTGACACAAAAAATTTAGCAAATAAACATTTCTTTATTAAAAAATATACTTAAGTAGCTTAACAGTGTTTTTTAATATTGATATATTTTTAAAACATATTATAAACTTTAATTAAACTTTATACTAAAATAAAAAGAAGGAATTGTACTTCTAAAACCTTTGTATTGGTGCATTGCAGCTTTACTTGTAAAATTTCACCGATTGTTGTGCTTCGTGTTGGAACTAAACCAAGAAATTCTACTAAAATGTCAAAGTTAGTATAAACATCTCTAATAAAAATTCTCAGATGAGCAATAGTTTTTCTATCAGTGTTCTCTTGTTAACATATTGATTAAAGTCTTAATTTGATTTATGCGACTTTATAACCTTAATGCATTTCCTAAATACGACCTTTTGTTGTCATTGAAGAAATAAACAAAAGTTTTTCATTACTACCAATATAAATTCTTAAAAAAAAATTTCAATTATAAACGGTATCTCATTTAAAAAAATAAATTTTGCTACTTTATAACTTTCCTTAACAATTTTTTCTGTTTTTTCTGTAGTTACTAAAGATAATCTTGTGCTTTGTTGGAACTGATTTTGGTGATTTGTTTTTTTATCATTTCTCGCAATAACTCCTAACTAACTTTTTTTTTATTTTTGTAGCTCGTCTTATATTTTGCAATTAATATTTTTAAATGAAATATTCTTATTGCAGATAAAGAATTGCTATAATGCTTAATAAAAAACAAGTTTTTCTATTTCGCTAATGACTCAATAAAGTTTAATACTTTTGTTAAAATTGTTTAAGAAACTTAATTGTCCATTCCAGCTGACTTGTAAGTTTTTTTGGCATGTAATTTATTTACTGTTAATAACCTTCGTTATTTCTTTATGCTGTGAACTTTGTTTTAACTGGGTTGCTACACAAACAGGCTATTTCCAAAGCTTAAAAGCTTAGGTTTGTGTGAAACTTTTATTTCAAACACTTTAAAGAAATCTTTTAATTTCCAGAATAGTTTTTATGATTGTAGTGTAGTTTACTAATTGTAGTTTTTTTTTGTTTTCTTACACTATGTGTACTTTTTGATGATGATGATATTTTTACTAGGTATTTAAGCTTAATTAACAACGATTTATTAGTTTTTTCAACTTTTAATAAACTTAGGCTGGTTTGATACAACTCAGACATTTTTGCGTTTTAAGTGGCAACTATGTAAAATACTAGTTACTAATAAGATATTTTATTTAAGTATTCGAAAATTAATTATGTTAAAGAATTTGTTCTAGCTTTCTGGAATACAAACAGGTATTAATTTTATTAAGTAAACTAATTACTAAATTTTTTAATGAATGTAAACTATTTAACACGCAAAAACATTTTTTTGAAGTAAATATTCTTAGAAATATGAAAAAAGGGGTTAATAGTATAACAAATATATAAAAGTAACCCATAAATTGTCTATCAAATTTGTTTTTTATAAAGAGTTAGGTTGTTAATAAAGTTACAAAAGTATTAAGTTTAACTTATTAATGCTTATGAAAGTACATAGTTATTAACACTTAAGTATATTAGTCAATGTAAATTTTATTCTAATAAATGTTTATTAAAATAAGCATTCTATGTATAACTAAAAGTCATTTAAAATGATAAGGTGAATAAAAGTAAAACTTTTCTCTCGTGTGACTAAAACTAAAACCAAAAGATTATTCAAATGTCACCAAAACTAAAACTGCGGCCCGCGAGGACTTCGTTAACTTGAAATTTGGCCCGCGACCACCAACTGCCTGCCGACCCCTGCTCTAAGCTAAAAGATGATGTATTTGTAGAAGTAACGATATTGTAGAAGTAACGATTAGGATGCGGATGAGCGTCAAAGCTAAAGAACCTTAGTAAAAACCGTAAATGAAATGACGCTCGTCTTAAATACAGCAATGTATGGAGAATGTGCTCAAACATCAGTTAAAAATAATAAAAAAATATTTTTTACAAATTATGTTTACTTTTAACAAACAAACAACTATTATTGTTATCCTTAACTTTATTTTAAACTTTACCATTCAAAAGTTAACTATTTTAAGCTTGTTTACTTTAATTTTGATCAGTTACCTTTAAGCTTGATAATTTTATGTTTATACTTTACAAAATTAGTTAAATCATATTCGAAATTTAACTTATGTGTTTTGTTTTACCGAATTAAATTAAAAGTTATTAACAGCTTCATATTTTTTTTATACAATGACCTGTGTTTTTGAAAAATAAAACAGTTTGTCTGTGAAATTATATATTTTGACTAGCGGGCTTTGATTCTATAACATTCAATTGTTGATAAGAATGACAAATTGTTGTTATTCGGCAAATACTAATTAAGTTTTTCTTATTTTACAGTTTATATGTCGTCATTAGAATCCCTACCCTAAAAATTACTTGAGCAAGATATTAAAAAAAATTGCATTACAATAAAAAAAAAAATTTAAATTTAAAGTGTATAAGTGTCAAGGTTATCAAAAAAGATCTTTACTAAAATTTGCATATAAAGAAATAATTTAACTTTTACCGTTGTGAAATACAATTTTTGTTAGGGGATCTACCTTGATTTTAAAAATCTCTTTTAACTTTTATATTTAACATAGCTACCAGATGCTACTTTTTAAGCAATTTTTGAACTGTTTTGGAGTTATTAAAATTGCTTACTAATGCTAAAAAAATTAAGCTTTTATTTTTACCAATCAACCATAAATTTTCTCTATTATTTTTTAACTTTATTTTTAAACAGTTTAAAGTTCTTACTTACTTTATTTGTAGTTATCAAAAACAAAAAAAAAAAATGCAAAAAAGATTTTAATACTATTCTATTAAAAATTTCTGACCATCTGAAATTCACCTTCAAAACACCTATATTTGTCCTGTCTTATTTCGTCCTAAGAAAAAAATAACTATCTTTGTTAAGACAGTCTTTAAAGTTTAAACAGGGTTGCCACTTTACTTGGAAAAACCTGGAATTTGACAATTTTGGCAAAAAAAACATGGAACAAAAATCACTAAAAAACCTGAAATTTGGTTAGGCTTAACTTTGAGTGAGCAAGCTCTGGTTCAATATACGGGAATTTTTCAGCTTTATTTTCAATAATTTTTAGTTTTATTATAAGAATAAATATTACTGAATGTAGTTTTAGCTGGCACCTTAGGTGACTCTTCAACTGTATATAACAGTGTCATTTCAACAATCCATGTTTTAAAGCATTTTGTATTCTTTTAGTATTTTAGTATTAACTTGTTTTGTTATAAAAACCTTTGTTTAATTTTTATAATAATGTAAAGTAAAATTTGAAATGACACGAAGTTGAAATGACACTAGTGTTAGAGTTATATAAAGCCTGACAAAACGAGTTAATTTTATACTAAGTTCACACCAATATGTAACATACATAAACCATAATATTAAAAGAATAAAAGTTGCATTGTTGAAATGACACTGTTATATACAGTTGGAGAGTCACCTAAGGTGCCAGCTAAAATTGCATTCAGAAATATAAATAAATATAAATAGATTTCAAAATAAAATTGAAAATCGTTGAAAATAAAGCTGAAAATTCCTGTATATTGAAACAAAGCGTGCTCACCTAAAGTCAAGCTTAACTTGAAATTTTAAATAATTTTTACATGTTAAGTAGTAAAGTTTTTGACATGACACAAAAAGTTTAGCAAATAGAATTTTTTTTGGTCATCATCAATTTTTTTTTTTTTCAAAAACACATTTAAAGTAGCTTTACAGTATCTTTTCAATGTTTTTGTACTATTTAACACAGTTTTTTACCTTATACTTAACTTTAAACTAAAAATATACCCAAAAATGTGTACTTTTAAAAACCTGGAGGAAATTTGGAAAACCTGGAAAAATTTTTGAAAAAACAAGTGGCAATCCTGTTTAAAGTTTTATTATGTGAATTACCCAATCCAAAAATCAGGAAACACATTTTTGGATTGTTAGTGTGATTTTTATTGTAGCACTGCCAGTGAACACTTGATTGGGGATTAGAGCTTAATGATTTTCCCACACTTCAAAGTTTAATTTTGTTATTTAAGCCTTTTGAGTCTTCTCTAAATTGAGTGCCACCAAGGGTTTTTTATTTCTCTAAAAGATAGTTTTTATTTTTTTCTTTATTTTAGTTAATTTAAATATTAACGGGGCTAGTAAAACTACTACTTTGCCAAAAAAAAAAGTTTATTTTTGCAAAAGGTTAAGTATAACACTGTTTTTTTTCCTTAATACAAACAGAGAAGTAATTTATTAAGCAGGGAATTATAAAAATATGAAATTTTAATTAAATCTGTAATAAAGTAATTGGTTATTTAAACAAATTTCAAGTCTGAAAATAAAAAATGTTCAAGTTTTCTATAACAATGTTTATTTTTCAAAAATTGAGGTCTTTATTTAAGTAGGATCTGGTCTGCAAAAGGTAAAACTGTAGCTAACAAGTAGGGGTAGTGAGTACAGCACATTTTTTGATCGTTTTTTTAATTTGACATGATACTTTATGATTTGTATGTGTTTTGGCTTCATTGAAAAGCATCTGAAAAAAAAAAAAATGCAAAACAAAAATTGCTACCCAAAAAACAGATTTGACCCCCAAAAATCACAAATTTTTTGATTTTTCTACTTAAACAGTATTTTAATCACTTATACATGTCCTAAACATGTGACTAAAATCTTATTTTAAAGCTTATACTTACATTTTAAGACATTTTAACTACTTTTGGTGTATTATGACATCATAATCACACAAAATGTGCAAAAAAAATCTGTAAAAGAGTACATTTTGAAAAGATTAAAAGTACTTGTTTAAATTTCTAGTTGTTTAATATATATATTTTTTAAGACCCATCACAATCTGCTGCTCATATAACATGAATCAAATTTCAACACAAATAAAACATACATACAAAAGCATGCTAGATCTACTCCTTGTAGTTATTTTACAAAAAAAAAATAATTAAGTTTAAAACAATCTTTTTTTCAGGGACACTAGACCAAAACTTTTAACCCAAATCAGTTTAGGCCAAGTCTCGTCCTAGGTCTTTTGTTTACACAATTCATTTTCTTTTAAAACCTTGTGTTGTGTGAGTGAACAGAACTAGCAAGTGTAAATCTATTGTGCTTTACATCAAACCCTGTTACATTAATACGCATCAACTTACAAATTTGCCATTTATACACATCATTTAACTTTAGCACACCAGTTTTTTAAACAGATGATTTGTTGTGGTCAAGGTCAATTTATTATTTTTATTGTAAAATTAAACTTCATAGTTATATTTACTTACCTTTAGGTGATGTGTTATGTATTTAGTGGGATGTTTGATGTGATAATTTATTGCGCTTTAAATGTTTACAGGGCTTCCACAAAATCTAAAATCCTGGAATTGTGAGAAATTTTGAACAAAATTACTAATAAAACTTAGAATTTTGAACAATTTTTACAACTTAAGTATTAAAATTATGATTTAAAACAATAAATCTATCATATAGGTAAAAAAAATTGTCATCATCAAAAATATTTTTGATTAAAAAACTCATCTAAAGTAGCTTAACAGTAACATTAAATGTTGATATAATATTTAACACAGTTTTTCACCTTTAACTTATATTAAAACAAAAAATAGACCCACAAAGTTTACTTTTAAAAACCTGGGGAAGTTATGAATACTTGGAGAAAATTAAAACCAGTGGCAACTCTATGTTTAAAAAAACCTAAAACAATTTTTCAATATGAATTACAATACATTAACAAAATGTTTAAAATTAATATTTTTTTATTGGCAAGATAATACTGTATTGTATTAAACACTAAGTTATTGATTGCAAAATAAAAACTATATTAAAGAATATTGCAAAATAAAATGAACATTGCACTGAATCATTTAGTTTTAGCACTCAACAGTGGTGCAAAATGACTAATACTTTTTTAAATATTACTAACTCATACATGTTTGATAGAATCTAACAGACTACTTTTTTAGTGAATAGTTATACATAAAAAAAAAACTATTCGTTAACAGTTTTTCAAACCCTTCTTCTAATCATGCTCTTTGGGTATGATTTTTAAGTAAAAATTTGTAAGATGTTTTTTTTAGCAGCATTCTAATCCCTATCACATTTACAATTAACAATAGAAGCTAAATGAAAGTTCAGCAAATCACGTTTAGGTACGGTTTCCACTTGAAAATTCTTTTAACTCTCATGATTTGGTTTATCTTGTAAGTCTTATCATTGTTTTCACCTTCTCGAGTAGCAATCTACCATTTGTCTGATAGTCCTTCACTAATTAATGTGGCATAATAATGCCCTACCACAACACATTTTTTGTGAATGTTAGAGGAAGAAGCCCCTACAATCAGTAATGCATCAGGGTTTGTTAGTAAAGGAAACAGAGAGTACTCACAAACTTCTTCAACAAGAGCACCTAAGTTAAGAAGTATTTTGTCATAGATATCTCCATTTACTTAAAAAGTTCTTGATTATATAGCATTTCAGATTTATGTGGCTAAATTAACTCATTATGAAGAATAGCATCATTAGTAGAAGGGATATCATTTGAAAACAGTTATAGGATAGTTTTTTTTTATGTTTAAGAATATTATTTTAAACTAATAATTTCAAACGAATAGTCCATTAGATTTTGTCAAACATGTGTCAGTAATTTTAATATTGTCCAGCTTGTATAGTTAATGTGTTAGGACAGGTAAACCAAATTTTTGAAATTTACAATGGATACACTAGATCAGGGTTTCCCAAACTTTTTTGCAAATGGCCCCCTTTAAAGAAATTGAAAAAACAATGGCCCCCTTCAACAAGATTACTCATAAACTACAATAAAAAACACCAAAGACCTTTTTTTTTTGCTCTCATATCTAAAGAATATCTAGTGTAAGTTTCTAAAATACACATAATACCTTTTTTTTATATCTTGTGTAAGTTTCAAGTTATGGCCTCATGGCCCCCCTGTGGCTCCTTTACTGCTCTTGGCCCCTGAGTATCTGTCATGGACCACTTTGGGAAACCCTGCACTAGATATATTAAAATGTGAATATTAGAAGCTGATCAATAAATATATCTTTTCTTAAAGAACTAATGATATCTTATACAATTTTACCTGATATAAAAAGGGTTACTTCGACAAAGTTAAATAACATGTTATATATTGTTAAATGGATACACATTTCATTTTACAGACTCTATGTCAAGAGCAGGAGGAGATGGACTATGTGTAAAATAAAAAAATAATAATATGTTCACAAAGAACAGATCTAGTACTAGTGATGAATGAATTTAGTTAGAGTTATCAGTGATAGTAAATAGTAAAAAGTGTTAGTAGAATCAGACTTTTAAAATCTATAACAGACTCTCTATAAGAGACTTTTAAACCAATTTTTAGAGTTTGTATTAAAATCAATAAACTTCAAAATAAGGACATCTGTATATTGGGTGACATTAACATAGTTTTACTTTGAAAAGATCTTATATTCTAAGAATATAATAAAAATTATGTCAACAAAATTAATAGGTTTTAGTATCATTTCTGTAATATTTTATTTTTACAAACATTTTTAACCTTTAGTTTATCTTTTAGTAAAAAGGGACAACAAAAATTATTTTTTAGTCATGAATAAATTTCTTTAAAACCAATGACCACCATAAATAAATTTAAAAAAATTATGTGTGTACAGTTTCTAAACATTTTTAAAATGTAATACAGTTTTTATTTTAACACTTAACCATTATGTACTATAGTGTTTAGTCCAAGCATTTTAAGAATAAATTATTTATAAGAAAAGTATTGCTTATAAATAATATTTGGTGTATTTTTACAGGATCTAAGTTTAAATTTGATATGAATAACAAAACAAAGCAATCAAATGGAAAGAAGTTAATGCCATCTGCAAAGCTTAATCCTAAAACTATAAATCCAGTAATTTTTTTTCCTAAAATTAATTATTTATAAGAAAGTTACCATCTAAAATTAATTTTTAAAACTATCCTTTTACTTTATTTTTCAATTTTTTTGATCAGAGTTGTTTTTCGATTTGTTATTTAGAGTGGTAGTTATACCCTTGATTACCATGTTTATCCTTAATCAGATAAATTCAGATAAAAGTTTCTTTAAAATCATTTAAAAATTTTTATTGTATAAAATCTTAATTATTCTTCAGTTAAACATAACTTTAGTTGTAACTTAATAAATTTTAAAAAAGTCTCTAAATTTCTTGTTTACAAAAAAAAAAAACTATAGTTGTATATTTTATTTACTTATCTAAAGTAGTAATTAAAATTTTAAAATAAAGTAAGCTTTAAATGTAGTTTCTTTTTTGTCTAAGTATAACAAGTAATGTTCTAAAATATTAATACTACTCTTGCATTGAAACAGTCTATAGTATTATTATGAATTTATATTTAAAGCCATAAAATTGGTTAATTAATTTATTATTGTTTTAATTTAAGTTGAAAATTTAGGTTGCATTTAGTACATCTACCTTCAATTTTAATATTAACTAAACAATCATTTTGTTTAGTACCTGTACAATAAATAAAGCATATGGTTGTATTTTATTCAAAAAATCAAAACAACTATATTAGTACTTTCTATTATATTTTCTTGATTATTAAAGTGATCATTTTTAGAAGTGATTTTGTAAGAAGATAATATTTTAAAAGATTTTTCTGTCTGAAGTTTTAAAATACTAAAAATTAGTTAATTCATGTTTTATTAAAAAATCAAATAAAACTTGATTAAATATAACTTAAAACTAAAAAGTAAATTATACAAAAATTATAAAAACTAACAAGCCACAGTGAGCTGGCAAGCGGTAATTGACTTTTTTGGTGACTAAAAAACTAAATTTAGTGTTATACATTATTAAGTAGAACCTGTTTTTTTCTTTTCAAAACTGGTTTTGTTTCTTTTCTGCTTTAAGTATTTCAGAAGTTATGCAAGTTTAAATGTGGCTAATTTTTTGTTAAAAACTTACCCAAAATATGTTAAGTCAAAATTAAAGCCTGCAAAAAATACATGAAACATTTGAAATACATCTAATATTTTGCCTTTTTTATCTAATGTGGTATCTTTTGAAAACTACTTGAGTAATAAGATAACTCAAGATATTTTATTTTTTTATTTTTTTGGCAATTTTAAGGAATAATAAATAATACATACTAAAGGTCTTATGAGTCAAAAACCTAGAGAAAAACTTTTTTTTTTTAATCAGACTAAGGCATACATGATAAAGAACGTACACAGTAGTTTTAGATTTTAGGCTAAGAAATTAAATTGTTTTTGTAAGCAGTATTTTAAAGACTTACTATAATAAAAAAAAATGATGAAAAACAACATTATACCATATTTAACAAAAAATAAATAAAAATATAAATAATTAAGTATTTTATGTATTGTTATGTGGTATTTGCAAGTTAACAAATTTATGATGAAATTTATATAACTTTCTACTGGAAAATATCAAAAAGTGATTGCATTCGAATTTTTAAAATTCTAAATTATTTGATGCAATAATTAAACAACACCAGTATTAAAAACTAGAAGTCCAGTTCTATCCAAGTATGTATAACTTCTTGTTTTTATTTAAGTCACCAATTTTTTTGTAGTCAATTGCTGCTTGACCCCTTTTTCTCAGTCCACTGTGCAAGCTTCAACATTTGAACTTCATTAAAGTAAAAAACATTATGTAGACATGTTTAAAAGCTTCTATTAGATATATTTTTTAATTGTTTATTCACTCCTTGAAAAAGTCAAAATTTAAGGTTTTTTTTCTAAAGTTTCATTTTTTACTCCGCTTGGAACTTTATTTATCTGTACATTTTTATGATGTATCAGCAAAAAGTATACACGTTTAATTTTGTTTGTTTACGATATGCATAAGTTTTGTTTATTGAAAACTATCGTGATACTAAGAATTTTTTTTTTCTGTAAAAAAATTTTAAAACTAATTTTTTTGTTATTTTGTACAGTAGTTTACAATTATGTACTAGATATGAAATGTTATTAAGTAGTTAGTTTTTGTTAAGTACTCACATGTCTTTTATGTTTACAGTTTACTCAAAAAACAACAAAGTCAGTTTTTGAAAGCAAGTATAACCGTGGTGAAGTACCTTGTAGACTTGAACATGGTTCTGTACGCCACAACCTCAAGTGGGAAGTAGCCTTGAACAAAATCGACATTCAGTCTGTCCTGCCCACACTTGCTCAAGTCTGTTTGTTATTGTTCATAATGTTTCCAATTATACATGTTTGTAAAGTAAATTAGTTGTGTTCATAATATGTTGTTTTTTCATTAATCCTGTATAAGTTGCTCAAATATACATTTTTTTTTGCTGTTATACTCAAAAATAGTAAGTAATACAAATTCAAGACAATTATTTCAAAACTAACAATAAAAGATAAATAAATTTTACATTTGATAAACACAAAATTTTAAATTAACTTAAGAAAAAAAGATTCAAACAAATAGAGATCAATTGACCTATTTTCTACAAATTTTTCAAGTTAATTTAAAATATATCTTATCCTAGGTTTTTTAAACCTAGGATAAAAGTTTCTAAATGGTTAAAAAACTTTTTAAGAAGCTAAACAGATTTTATTTTGTTTAATTTATATATTTTATAAATAATTTTTTTGTTGTTATTGACAAATTAAAATACATTAAAAAATTTTATTACTAACAAGAAGCACCATTAATTAAATCAAGATGATATTTTTATTAAATTGTTTTATTACTGACTAAAGTTTACTGTGCATAGTTAAAAAATTAGCAGTTTTTAAATTATAGGTTAGCATTTTTAGGGTCTATAAAAGGTTTTCTTGCAAAAATAATTTCTCTTATCTTGTAATTATTATTAGTGTTAGTATATTTCTTAAAATGAAAATATTTGTTTATATTTGTATACAAACGTTATAGCTTGTTGAAGTCTTAAACATCGTTTAGATCAGTTGTAAAATTCTGACTTTCTTCCATCTCCTTTTCCAGTATCTGTTTGTAATGAAATGTTATGTAAGGCCACGAAGTGTACAATTTAGTTTTTATGATCTCATGTTTCGTCAAATTGACAGCGTAGCAATCAATTTTTTATGCTTATTGTTGCTAATAGTTTTTTTTTTGGTTATTATGAAAATACCTTTTTTCATTAGATAACGTATTATTAGTATGTTGATGTTGTTTTTGCTATTTGCCTTTTTAAAAATACTGTCAATAATTTTTTTACTTCGCTAAAAAATGCTCAACTGCATAGTTTTTATTTTACTATTGAAGAAGAATTTTCTGGAAAAATTACTTCTTAGACATAAAAACTAATAAAAACACCAACAACACCTTTTCTACTAACGTGTACAGAAAAGACAATCCTAGTCCACATGACATTTCCTGGAATTCGTTTTTTCGCACCAAACAAAAATTGAAGATTATACAATGCATAACCAATATAGCTGTTAAAGTTTGCATGGCCGACTGCTTGGGTTTAGAATTGGACAGTACTTTTTTTTCTCTTATCAGGTTACCCGAAAACAGTCATCATGAAGACAATTAAAACATCTCAGTACAAAATGAACCACTTACCCTCTTTTGTTCCACACTCTTGCCCAGTCTACCTCCGCCTTCCTTATATTAGTGAAAACTCAATTAAGTAGACTAAACAAGCTTTATTAGCTATAAAAACCACTTTAATAGCAATTTGCTACGTGTTGTGTATAACACTGACCACCCGGAATGGTGAAAGATGCCACACCTATCCATGATTTAAGAAATGAAGTATACATTTCAAGTGTCATTGCGGAATGACTACGTATGTCGTACATTTTAACGTTTCCATATCAGGCAACAGCAGCATGTTACAAAAAATTTAAAAAGTTTATTTTTAATGGCAAAGTAAAACCAAAGTTAAACAATCATCCATCCATGAACACCTCCTCAACTATCCTAGTTGTCCTGAGAACTACCTGTATAGTAGATCCAAGATTATATCTAGAGCTAGAAAACACTTACCATCTCTCAGTTCTGGAATCATTGCTCAATAGAACTTGCTAGCCGAATATTTGTAAACAACAAGATTTCTATAAGTTAAAACTATATAATTAGCTTGTTTTTAGTGTTCTTATTGTTGTCATTTTTCGTAATGTTTTACATTTTAATTCAGTTTCAAGTAAAATTTCTACAGTTTTAGATATTTTACATTCTAACAATTCTATCTTAAAAATAACTTCAAATAAGTAAAGTATGAATTACAGTAACCTCTCGCTTATTTACGCACATTGTGTCCACAGAAAAAAGCGTAAAGATACGAGAGATCGTAAAGATACGAGAGTTACCTAATATACTTACTATAATGGCTGTTTTTTGAAATTGCTTCTAATTAAAAGCAGAGTGGCGACTTTCCCACTTTTAACAATTTGTTTACTTTATTTATAGATATGAAAATAAAAGATAAAACTAAACATACAACTATATAAAAAAAAGGATTAAGATAAATTAATAATACCTGTAGAGAAAAATTACTAATTTTAATAATAAGTAGATTTTATCTTTATCTTTTTTTATATGTTACTTATTTGATACTTAATATTTATATTCTATTCTACTTAGCAAATTCAATTTATAATTAAGCATTTGTTTACAATTAAGAAATGGTGTGTTGTCTATATTAAAATTTGTTTCTAAAGCCTTTTACAAAAATATGCATTTGGTACTGTAATGGATTTCTTCTTTTGAACAAATTTGTATTAAGTATAAAAAAATTTTAAAGGATAAACTTGTGTTATGTATTATTGTATTATAAAAAAATGTCAAATGAAAATTAGTGATATGTTTCCTAAAAAAACAATTAAGATTTTCGTAAAGTGTAAGCTCTATAAATATTAAGTATCACTATTACTTTTTGCTAGGAAGTTTCATTAGATTTCTTTTTTAGATGTTTATTCATATATAGGGCAAGAGTGCTGTATTATTTATTTGTGCTTTTAACTCTCATTATTTCATTATACTTTCATTATTTAACACAGTCATATTTGTTTCGCAATTTTAATTTTATCTCTTATTGTTAACAAAATTTCTGATATAGTGAGGTATAACTAAATGTTTATCAATTAGACAAGGAACATAAGTTTACAAATTCTAAAGATATAGAGAAGTGAGTTAGCATTAAAAAATATACAATAAATATCCAATATATAAAAAATATTATAGTTTTTTGAATTTTTTAGAATTCTTAAATGCGTAACTAAACGAGAGTGCGTAACGTCACGAGTGCGTAAAGATGCGAGAGGTTACTGTAATTATAATTTAAACCTTTACACAGATTTTTGCATTTGACTCTTTTTGACATTGCTATTTTTAGCTATATATTTTTAAATCATTATACATAACTAAATTTATACTATACATTTATTAGTTTTTAGCATTAAAAAAAAAACCCTCCGAGCTTTCAAAATAAGTGATTTTTATACAAACTTTCTAATAGAAATAAAAAATTATATAAACATACCTTTGTTTTTTAAAATTTTAAAGCTTATTATAATTAAAAATAAATTACAAAATTAATAATGTTATAAAAATACAAATGTATGATAATTTTAATTTGCTCAAAATTTAAAGCTTTTAGTGGTTCTTTTTTTTTTTCGAAAGTATGACCAGTTGTATGAGTAAAAAGTTAATGTCTTCAGTTGAATTTTTTATTTTGGATTCTGAAAATATAAAAAAGCAGTGATTTTTTAAAAATCATTGCTTTCTATAATTTTATTTCTATAAAACTTTTTGATACGGAAGAAATTGATTATGTACAAATATTTTTAGAGAACTAGTCATATAAGAATTAAGGCCATAGGGAGGGTTTAACTTTTTTTTAATAAAAATTAACATTGGCCCCTATTTGGAAGCTTAAAGTAAATATGTAAGCATTATCTGCTTGTTCCGAAAAAATTAAAAAAATAAATAGTTTTTACTCTAGCTTAACACTGTATAAAGCCAAGCGCGGCTTGAAAGAGGAGTGCTTTGCAGTTTTTAAATATTCTTTAGTAGAATGTTAAAACTTCCGTCGTAGTTAAGCGTCGCAGCTTTTTGTTTAAAGCGAGTGCGCTTTGCATTTGCAAGTTCATTCGCTTTTCGTTTCGATGGTAAGAATAGTTACAATTAGTTACAATTAAAGCAAACGCTCTATTGTTTTAGCAGGCACTTTTTAGATTCTTTTTGAACCAGATTTCACTATTTTTTGTTAGAATTGTGTATTGTTTGACCTAATAACAAACAGGACCTCGAGAAACGTTTACCAGAACGTGTTTCGGTCTAGTTGTAAACGTCACTTAGATCGTATTTTAACGATTATATGCGTTCAGCTTTCGTTGTTTTTTTATCGACTGTTACTCAGCATTGCAGTTATATTGTAGTCAACTGACTTTAATAAACACCGCTGAGAAACGAAAGCAAGTGTATTTCAATACACTATTCAGCTTTTGTTTTTCGATACAACCTTTTTCGAGCTCCACTTTTCTACAGTGAGTTATTATCCTGTAAGAATCGCCGAAAAACTAATGCAAGTGTAATTCAATACACTTTTCAGCTTTCGTTGTTCGCTACAACCGTTTTTCGAGCTACACTTCTAAGTGAGTTTTTTTCCTGTAAGAATCTCCGAAAAACTAAAGCAAGTGTATATTGGTTCGTATTTATTTACAGCTTTCATCGTTTTTTTCAACAACCGTTTCTCAAGTAGAAACTTCTATTGTCGTTCAACCAGTGCGGACTTTTAGACGTTTCATACGCTTCAAATCCTTGCTTGGCTTTGACTTCAGTGAGAATTGCTAAGAACTTTAAACAAACGCTAATACATTTAATAAAAGATAACCTGCAAACAAACCATCAAGCTCTGACTTGCATGTGTGTGAGTGTTATTTTTTATCACTTTTTAGTAACATTGTAAAATAAACAATTGTAATAGAGTGCCGAACCTATACTTTTAGTATTAACAGTATAACGTAGTTAAGTAAGTTCTAGTTTTGACAACACTAGTGTAACGTATTTTGTTCTATATTAAGTTTATATAATAAAGTATACGTTGAAATCTTTAAGATTAAATTACAGATTTGCTTTCTTGTCTGTATTAAGATTATATAGCAAGTATATATTAGAATCATTATAGACTAAGTTAAACTATACGGAATGACGCATAAGCTATTAGAATCAAAGGGTTATAAATACTATAAAATACTTTTCAAGGAACAAAAACTATTTATTTAACTTTTGAGATGTAACCAGTTTTGTAAAAGAAAACCGAAAACTGTAAGGAATCAAAGATTTTAAAGGTCTTTTTTTTTCAGAAACTTTAAAAATTTATTAAAATCTATCTCTTCCTTTATTTTTTTATAAAAAAAAATACTCAAATTTATCAAAAAATTATTACAATAGGATTATTCATTTTTTAGTTAAGATTAAACTCAGAAAGTTTGAGAAAAATTGCTTAAAACCTGTAGCAGAAGAAAGAATTATATGAAGAAATCTTTTTTTGTCTTTTTTACTTCACCCTTCCATAAGGATCCTATAGAACTTTCCGACTTTGTCCCCTCATATCTCAAAAACTAACTTTTTTTATAAAAAACGGTAAAAAGCAACTTTTAGCTAAGATCTTTAAAATTAGATCAACATGTAAAAAAGTGCCTATGCCCTTAAAAATGTAGCGACTAAACTTTTTACAATTAAGTTTGTTGTCTTGTACAAAATGTAAATATTCATAATATTTTCAGCTTAAAAATAAATAATTATTTTATTGTTGTATTTAAAAACAAACAAGTTTATCTTTTAATTTTGATATATTATAATGTTTTGAATATAGCTCTTATTTTAGTTTTTACTTCGCAGGGTTTAAAAGAAACAAGACATCCATTTACGTTTATTTCTATAGAAGGGTTTAAGCAGATACTTCTAATTGATGGTGTGTCAACACTTGTTGTTCCGCTGCTTAGTCAGCTTGTTACGCCAATAAAAGCTGCACTAATATCTGCTGATGTCGGTTGCATTGATAGAGGATTAATTGCACTTTCATCTTTAAGTGATTGTGTTGGAAACCAACTAGACTCTCACTTAAAGGTATCTATGTCGTTTAGAGAATACATTTTTTTAAATGAAAACAAATATATAGTTTTGTCAATACTTTTATTACAACAGACTTTAAGTAAATTTTTAGTTGCTCTTATTACTGAAATAATATAAACATTCTTAAAAAATCAAAACGAATTAATACTTACTCTTAACAGCAAAAAATAATTAAAAGTATTTAGAAATTATTTGAAAATAAATAACATATGATAGGTGTTTGAGGTTAATATGATATATGTTTATACAGCTTTATATAATACCGTTTATAGTGTAATTAATGTTGTTGTGTAATTAATGTTATTGTGTGAATTATATTTTTAAATGCGAAACTACAAGTCTGAAAACCTTTTTTTTAAATATATTGGTCACTAAAATCATAGCTTACATAATGCACTTTAAGCATAAGACTTTGTAAATCATTTATTTAATAGAATTATTTATTTATTAGTTAATTGTTTAAGAACATAGGATTAGTTAAACCTCATTATTCATAAAATAACATTGACTTTTATTCAAAAGCTTAAATTATAGACTATAAGTCAGTTTTATAGGTAGACCCGATGCCCAATACACAAATAAAAATTTCATTCTAATGATTTGTAACTTTATTTAACAATGTTTTTTAAATTTTAGCTCCTCTAACTTTTAGCTTTGTGCTTGATTAATTTTTAGATTAAAATTTTTGCAAAACACAATTTTCATCCTAACGCTTTGTTATGAATTAGATACTAATGTCCTGCTTATCGAGAAAAATGTCATCAGATCGATCACGAAAGCAACAGATAATTGCAGTACTTAACAAGCTAGAGAAAAATGGAAGCGATCAAGTTCTCAACATAATAAAATCGAAAATTCCAACTTACACTACTACCTACATATAACTATCTATTTATTATAAGAATTGTTACTTAACATTTTATCATTTGAAGAACGTTGTTTTCTGTAGCTAAACTTTTATACACTGCCTTTTTATCATCAATTTTATATAAGTAAAAATAGCTTTTAATTTTTTTTATAAATATAAACTTTCTATTTAGGTGCTGAATAAAATATAAGACGATTAGTAAATAATTTTTAAAAGTCAAGTTTAATTATTTTTTGGATAAAAGCAATTAATGCAACCATTAAGTTTTGATTACTTATTTTAACCAGTATTTCTCAAATTTTTTGAAAACTGTGTTAGTATATTAAAGAAAGAAAAACTACAATTAATTATGGCAAATTATAATCTAATAATTAAAATTTATAGAGTAGAATGTATTAAAAATTTTTCAGAACTATCAATAAACATAATCAAAAATAAAATTAAGTTAAAATATAATTATTAAAAAAATTGCTACCTAAAGTAGTTTTGTGCACAGTAATGTAAAATTCTTACAATTGAAATTGTACAGACATTTTGGAAGCATAAATTTTAAATAACTTGAACCACTAATTGAGTTTAGGTAAATAAACTACATTTTTGTTACGTCTCCAACATGTTTATAGATAATTAGTTTATTAGATTGCCTATACAGTTTATGTGTAATTATGTCAATATATTTTACACGAAAATAGCAGAAGTAATACAGCTTTTGTTTAAATTCATTTAGCTATAAATTTTACTTAAGATGTGTGTTAGCTAGACACAACCTAAAGTTTTCTTTTTGATTATTAAGATATGTCTGAATAAGAATAAATCAACAGAGATAGTGACAGCTAAATCAGAAAACATTTTAAAGATAATAATTAAATTCTTACAATTTAACGAAATTATAATTTAAAATGTTCAAAATCTATAAATGGTAATTCGAATTCTCATTAATATTTTTAAGGGATTATTTCTTTAAAATCAGCTTAATGATTAAAAAGTAGTACCAGAAGGTCAATTAATGTAGATTATGATGGTAAAAAAATAAATTGTTGTAAAACATAATTAATTATAACGTAGAACTTTAATTTTTGTGCACCTAAAAATTGTACATTAAAACTGCGTAGATTTTTTACAGTAAACTATCTTTACTATTTAATAAACAAAGTTATTTTCAGTTTAAAACTGTTTGGTAAGAACAAATTGTTTTGTCGAATGAAAAAATATGGTGCATTTAAAAAAACTGATTTGTAAATTAAATTGGTAGCAGTGATAGTAAAATCAATTAAAAAAATTAACTCGTGTAAAAATTTTCCTTCGTGCATTTTTGACAGCTACCAAATTTACTAAACATAAAAGATCTATAAGTTTTATTAAAGTAGTTTAAGGTAAAATCAAGACTTTTAGAGTAAGCTATATAATTTTAAAAGCTTGATATTAAACAAATTAAAATGTTTTACATTTTCCAAGTCTATTTTAATATTATGATTCTGTTTTCTTTTTATGTCAGTATTTTAAGTAAATGTTATTTTATAGTTTTAGTGTAAATTATAGTTTATTTCGAGTACCGACAAAGCACGTTTATCAGAAAAAAGAATTCCCGATGGAATATTGCTCATTTAAAATTTAAATACTAAAGCTGAAACCTGGTAAGCTAAAAAACAGAATAATCACTTTTTTGTAAAACTTTATTAGTTAAATAGTTTTTATTTAACTTTCTTAAATCTTTCCGGAGCATAGTCAAACACTTATAAAGGTTTTGTTTAAGTTAATAAATAATCTAGTGATTGACGTTTTAAAAAAAAATAAAAAGACAATATGGGCGTGTTATAGGCTATGAACATTGTCGATAACTACACTACCTTCAGATAAACTTAAATTAACAAGCCAAAAGTATTCTTCGACTTAAACTAACTTGACTTGAAGAAAAAGAGTCTTTTGAACTTTACAGACTTCTTAGCTAATCAGATAACTTACCTGTTTTATGATTTTTACAGACTTATTTTTATCTTTTTACACAAGTTTGTTAACATTATTAAAAACTATCAGTTTTAAATAAAGAAAATAAAATTCATTGCTTGTCGGTTTCAATAAAGAACTTTTAAAAATTGATATAAAATTGATACTTTAAAATATCAATTTTTGAATTAAAATAAAGAACTTTCTTGAAACCCATAAAATCCACAATTTACACTCAAACAATAACAAACAACTACTGATGAAAACTATGAAAATCATCAATGTTCGTATTTTACAACTATCTACTTAGAAAATAGTTTGTTAAGATAAAAAACGAATTGTAACTGTTTTGAAACAATACAATGTAAAAAAGTATCAGCATTATTACAAAAAAGTGTTCGAATACTATCAAGAAATACTACTCGATTAGTACTATTAAGAAATTTTGAAAAAATAAAAATTAATAGACTAAAGTTTCATAAAAAAGCATACCTAGTCTTTGATTACTTCCATCAATGCATACCGTGATAAAACTCAAATACTGATAACAACTTAAATTTTTCAGGGTTGTTATCGAGGTCAGTGGTGTCGCGTGGTATTTTTGCTAAGGGATGGGGAAAAATTAAATAAATAAATAAAGCTTTTATTTTAGACGAATTCAAGACTTCTTTATATTACTACTACATCAATTTGTTAATGTAACAAAACATTTTTTGCCTAAGAATTGAAGTAACTATAAAACAAATTAACGAAAAAAAATACAGTTTTTTAACAACTTAAGGAAAAACTAAAAACTTTTCTGGTCCTGCTCGAGTTGTCCTACTCGATTTGTCCCTGCTCGAGTTGACCCTACTGGAGTCACTCCTGCTCGAGTTGCCCATGCTCGAGTAGACCCTGCTTGAGCTCAACTTATTACTACTTATTTTGTCGCGTTGTAGTAAATTTTTCAATAACGAACACGATTTCAATTTATATGTAGCTGAAATTCATGCAGCTCCAGCACTTAGTCACACAACAAGGTTTTGTACTGAAAATTTGTATACGTTTAAGATGTAGCTGACACAGGTTGAGCTTGCAGGTCTAGTTTTACAAAAGTTTTGAATACCAAGTATAAAAGAGTAAACTTGAAAGATACAAGTTTAGCAGGGAAATTATCGACGGTCATGTATACATTTGGCTGTGTTTTTTGTACAATTTCGTAACTTTCTTATTTTTTGAGCTAAAATAAAATGTTTCATATCTTTTTAAAACTCTATTCCATAGCTTTAGAAAAAGGTTACTTAAATTTAGTTTTGGCAGACCGAAGCATGGTCCATTTAAAGCAGGGTCTTTAACAGATTAAATTTTAAAATTTAAACTTTGTGTATACTTTTTTTTTAAGAAGGAGCAACAGCTCAACGCCCCTGCGTCGAGGTCAGCTTTATAATTTGAAATCAAAGCTAATCGCAAACGAAAAACCAAAATTAAACTTAGAAGTAGCCGCAAATAGAAATATATCTTCACTGACAATGTATCAAATTTTTTTAGTTTTAAACTGTTTGCATTCTATATCCTTCTATGTTTTACGTCATGATCAACTTTAATGTTCTTCCGAACAGTCTAACATTTCATTTAACTTTTGAAAAAAAATTAAGTATAACTCAAAAAACTCAAAGTGATCTACCGGATCCAAAAAATTAGTATCCGACCGGATCCGAATTTCATTTTTGAAAATAGGATTCGACCGAATTCGAGTTCAAAAAGGCATTATCCGGCCGGATATGAATAGTCGGATCTGCTTGATCACTAGTATATTTATTTACTAATGCTTTTTATCCTAAAAATTTTTTGAATATTAAAAAACAATGCCTTTAAAATTCTTTTTACATATTTGATTTATAGCTCTTTGAATTTTTTTTTTCTTTCTGTTGATTTTGATCAGTAATCTTTTTTAAAGTATTTACATATATGTTTTTAAATGGATAAAAATATCTAAGCAAAACTTTTTTTTATAGATGACTAAACATCAGTTATGTGTTTTAAATAAGTTAGTTACTTATCTCTACATTTATTAACTTATATTAAAAAAGGTTTATGGTTGCAATACAGTAAACAACCTCTGGTTTTAAAGTTTGTTAAATTACGTAAATATTTCGATATAAAGGTCGAATAATTTAGGTAACTAAGTTATGACTAAGCCTAAGCGTGAGTAAAAGTATTTTCAACTTAGCGTTTTAAAAGAAAGTTTTTGTTTGTAAAAGCTAGTATTAAATAGTGTTTTTTTAGTTTTTATTTAGGACAATTGAGTTTAAAATGTAACTTTATTTTAGCTTAAATTGTAGCTATTTTAATTTCCTATATACATATATTTGTCTTCAACCTTTTAAATAAATACTTAAGTATGATAAATGTAGTTTAAACATATATTATGTTATAATTTTATCTCAATTTATTTACATTTAAGTGTTTACAGAAATATTCGAACAAAAAAAAAGAATATGACACATAGTAAAATAGTTTTGTGTTCTGAACACATTTTCATTTTTGAAACTAAATTTACTGTGTTCTGAAACTAAATTCATATGCACACTTATGTACAAGATGCTAATTTTTGGAATCAATTCATACTACTACTTAAGTTAGATTAAGTGTAAATAAAGTATAGATTTTTATTATAGTTATTTCTACATATTGTATTTTAGTGTGCACAGAAACATTTCAAACAAAGTATGAGTATGATATAATTAAGAATATTTTTTTTTGTTCAGAGTAAACTTTAGTTTGTTTAAATTCTTTGTAATTTAACTTATCTCTATGCATTGCAAACTAATACATACAGATGCTCTTTTTTGGACTAACTTATTTAGTGTATACTCAATTCAGAGATGTTGTATATTGTTAGCCAAACTAGTTTAAATTTAAGCAAATAAACAAGTAAACATTATTACACACTCAGGCTAGTTTAAACACTTAAAATCTCAAGCAAATTTAGGAATTTGTTTCAGCATTTAGTTTGAATTGTTTTTTTTTTCACGCTATCATTTGGTTACTCAGGCTGGCTTTTTTGCTTTAATGAGAGGCAAAGTAAACTTTTGATGTATGTATGTTTTGTTCAGTTCACAGTTTTTGTTTTAATTAAATATAAAATTTAAAGTTTTGAAATTGCTATAACTTAAAATAATGTTCATATTAGTTTTATACAATTAATTGTCAACAAGGCACACTCGATAAATTTAAGTGAATTAAAAAATTAAAATGTTGTTGAACAACGCTGTACTTAACAATGCTTTGTAATAAAAGTATACAAGACTATTTTAACTAACAATAAATAGATACAATAACACAATCTTAATAGTATATTTTTGTGTTTACATTCATTCTAAGGGTTAAAAGGGTTAAAAATAGCACATAACTTGAAAAAAAATTGTTTAACATATGTCATGGTTACTAAACAAAAAAAAATTATTTATAAAAAACAAACCAAATAAAAATCGTATTAGATAAACAAAAAAAAGTCTATTTCTATCGTAAACAATTTTTGAGATTTATTAAAAAAGTTTATGTTTTACTGTTTGTTTTAGTAAAAATTATTTTTGGTTAATTTAATTATTAAATTGATTTAGTGTTTGGATATTAATTAGTGTTGCAACACTTTCAGGCTATCTCAGACTTGTTTTAAATTTTGTTAAAATCAGACTTGAGACTAATTTAAAGCGCAGGCTATTTTAATATTAATACTTAGTTGAAATGAATTTAATCAGTTTTCAACTGGTTATTTATTAGTAGTTTATAACAAATCAAGTTTGTTGTCTTTCTTAAATAGAAAACTCTTAATATTTTGTTATCGGGTTGTCACATAATCAGACTACTCAAGATATTTTAAGGTAGTTTAGAATTTATAAAAAGGATGACTTTCAGGCTAGTTTTGATACTTTTTATATACTTTAGACTACTTTTATGGCTTTTTCTTTATTTTTTTCAAATTGTGCCTTTATTAAAAAAAATGTGTCGATATCTTAATACTTTTAGTTGTTTAAACCAGATGAATAATGTTTTTCTTTTTAATTTTGCGCATATTATTTTCTTATTTAAGTTTTATTACAAAATCAGACTAGTTTGATGAAACTTAGGTTGTCTTTTTGTCTTAAAGAAGGACTACCTAAGATTTGTATTTTTTACAGTTTAACCAGAAGAACATGATAACTAAATAAAAGGAGGTTGGTTATATAAAATAAGAGTCTTTTTGTAATGTAACGTTGTCTCCCCTGATATTTGCTGAGTCAGCAATAAAAAAAAGTTCATAGTTTTTTTATTTTCAGTTATTGAAAAAGATGTTTGATAATTTTTTAATATGTTTAAATAAGGTTGGTTAGGGATAACGGTATAAATTTAAAAAAAGCTTTTAAAAATTTTGATGACTCAGCAAATATTAGCGGAAACACCGTAACATTACACTCGGACCCTATAAAGTAGGACCCATAACTGTTTTTAAGCTTTTTGTTTTTTTCAGATGTCAAATGGAGATCTACAACATTAAAATTACTGTAGAAAGTTAAAAATAACTTCTCATAAAACCAAAGTAAACGAGGAAATGCAACTAAAAATGCGTTTGTTGTTGTTACATATTGTTTTGTTGCATTACTGATTTGGTGTGGTTTATTGTTGTGTATCTTGCACATTTTTTATTTTATAAATATAAAAAGCATTATCTATTTCGGCTGAGTTAGGAGGTAAACACATAATAAATATATTGTTTTATTTAAAAAGTACTTTAAATAATAATAGAGTGTTTTTTTTGATCATAAGTATTTTAGTCATTGTTAATTTTAGAAATTAAAAATAATTTACATTTAAATAAACCTTCTATGTGTATCTAAAATTAAAACACAGTTAAAAAAAGGTGATTAAATTGCGCTTGTGAACATTTTTAAACTTTAAATCTGACCCGCGAAGACCATTTGCCTGCCGACCCCTGGATTAACACAACAGTCTTATATTTACTACTTTATCTGGTTATATTATTAAAGATAACTAGAAAAAATGTTTTAGTTATCACTTGGTTATGATAACTTTTGTTTAAATAAAAAAAAGTACTTTGAATGTAAATTTATCATAACCTAGCCACTTACTTTCCTTCTTTAATTTTAGAATATTTTATCATAATTTAGTATGACGTCATCAAACTTAAGGGTGACCATTTTTCTCATACTAGATCAGGGTTTTCCAAATTGGGCGTCGTTATCGACTCGGGGATATTTCAGTTAATAAAGGTGGTGTAGAAGTAAAATTGTAGTTAATTAGTAATTATTATCTAATAAAGTGGGTGATTATTTTTTTATTTCTGCTTTTATATCCTGCATGATTAAGTTTTTAAATAACATTATACATTAGCAACATTGTTAAGTGCAGTTTACCATTTTATTTTACTTAGAGGTCGCAATTTTTTGTCACCGAAACCTTGTTGTAAATAAAATATTTAAATTGCACGTCTTTATTTAAAAAAGCTATTTACATTTCAGTAATTGAGCAATCTTTTTTAGTAAAGACATATAACTATACAATTTCTGCTACTAAAATAAATTTGGGAAAGCCTGGCTTAGATGGACGCTCAACATTCATATATTTAACAGCTCAACTACTTCTGTATGATTATGGATTATCTCATTATTAACCTTATTACCGTCAAAATTATTTCGACCGACTGATACTTTTTTTTCTAATTTCTATTTATTTTTAGATGCGACGAAATAAAATTTCAAAACCTACTAATTAACGGCTATTATGAAAAGATATGTACTATAGTTTACAATCATAGTGTTCATCAATTGGACAGTCGACTAAATACTTTTAAATTTGTAACTTCAATTTTTGAAAGCCCTACTAATAGGGTTAAAAGGTTATATAAAAAATATGAAATTTCTGAAAACTTTATAAATATTCAAGCAAAAAGTTGAAACTTATTGTAGAGTTTATTAAAAATAATCTTTGATTAATTACTTATATATTAATAGTTTTTATTTAATGTTTTTGCAACCAGTTAGAGCTAATTTTTGTGACTTTTTTATAAATGTAAAATATACCTCGAAATTAAACAAGTTTAATTTTAACCTGAACTATTAAAACTTTTATACCTAAATGATACAATGAGAGTTGACATTACCATTACAGATTTAGTTAAAAAATTGATAATATATTTTACTCTGCTTTTTATTTAAAATATTTGAAAATTTATTTTTTTACTAGTTGTTGAAAGCATATTTATAACACCATATTTAGAAGTTATTTGCGTTACATATTAACCTAATCAAAACAAAAAAGTTTTATTAAAAAAAAAAAAACATATTCTTTAGTTTTTTATTTAGCTCAAATTTCATTTCTTATATATATAACTACTGTTTAATATTCTTATAAATAAATGAAAATACATATTTTAAATTAAAACAATAAAACAAAATGCTTTAATATCTTTTCATAACTATTGTTTTTAATTAAACAAAATTAGAGTTTAAAACTTATAAAGTTTGGTTACTCAACGCTTATTTAGGATAATAGCAACATTGGAATCTCCTCAAATTAAAATTAATGTAAAGAAATAAAATATTAATTTAACACAGAAGAGAGAAATTATAAAGCTGAACAAAAAACTATTTGAGGTTTAATGCATGGCAGTGTTTCTAAATAAACTTTTAAACAAAAACTTATTTTATCAGCTTTCAAATACTATCTAAAAGTGTATTTAAAATATTACTTCTTGTTAAAATATTAAAATAATATTATAATTTTATAAATAAAACTAGAAATTGTAAATAACTTTTAAAATATATATGTGAATTATTTTAGTTCATAAGTCAAAAATTTTATCGTTTTTACCAATTAAACTGATTAAATTTGTCTAACAAATCTTCCAATATAAGTTCGTTTTCATCTTGTTCAGCGTTCAACGTTGTATCAATAAATTCTATAAGTTTCGAATACAATACTTCATGTCTATCGATAGGTTTACTTATGTCTATATGGTCATGTGGAACCGTCAAAAACTCACCGAATCCTGGATCTATTTGAACATTATATTGCATTTGTTATTAATCAAAAAGTTTTTGCGCAATAAGTAATAAAACTTAATTAGAAGTCAGTATTTAAAGTCAATAAAAATTGCATGTTTAAGAACAACCAACAAATGCAACTTTAAAGGAAGTTTTTATGGAGTCATATTTAATAATTTAGATTGAAATAACATTTGAAACAAGTTAACCAGCAAGGAAAAATACTACCAATTTTAATTAAAAGTAAATTAAATAAATTATGTCATCATTTATTTAAAGTAAACTACATTATGGTAATATACTTTAAGCCAATTCTCTAAATGCATGGTGCCAACGATTAAAGTTCTGATACTTCGGAGGTATTGAGAATTACATCTTTAATTAAATTTTATTTCAAACTTTTTTACTATTATCAAAATATTTATTTTTATTGATCATCTGGTACCTTTTTTTTAATTTCAAACTACTTTTGAGATACGCCCCTTAAAAAACATGGATATTTGAATCATCGGAATCTTAAACTTAAAATAACAAAACCTATTAAAAAAGTTAGTTTGTTCCCAAATAAATTAAAAAAACATTTTTAATATGCTATAAATTTATATTTAATAATAAGCTATTCAGTGTTTATTATTAACTTTGACTTTAATGTGTTAAAATAATTTTTTATCAATTATTTCATTTCTATTTATCTTTAAAGGTTGTAATTTTTTTTTTCAAATTTATCTCAACACGTTTAAGTCAAAGTCTAACAATTTAAGTTTCGTTTAGTCTCTAGCCTTTATTTTATTTTAATTTTTGGGTTTAAAGTAGAGACAAAATAATATTTTATTACTTCTAATATTTTTAAAAGTTTCAAAGTCATACAATGTAAACTAATTATTTAAATTTAAGCTTCATTTTCTAAATTAAATAGTTACTTCATACTTTTTTTCAACTTTTCTATAAAAATGAAAATTTCTGTTAATTCATTTTATTATCAACTTGTTTGCTGAAGAAGAATCTGAAAATACTCCCAACAATATGAGCACAAAATAAAAACTTTGTTGATTTAATTTTAAAATAAAATTGTGTTTTTTAAAAGCATAAAGATCTAAACTATAATTATAGTTGGGTTGAATAACAAATAGTTTATTATTTTATAAAGGCCAAATAATACACATACATCGAACAAAAACTAAGTTTTATAATTATGCTTTAGTAAAAAAGAATCGTCTGATATAAAAAGTTACTAACTTTCAAAACAAAATTATTGCTAGTCAACTAGTTAAGGGCATAGGGACTGGTGGTGCACTTTGGTTTTTACAGGTTTTATTTTATAGAGTTTTTTCTGAGCTATTAGACATTTTCAATGTACGTTTGTATAGGAAACTTTTTACAAACATTATAATATCTCAAAAGTTAAACAATATTTTTTTTTAATAAAAACTGGCTTATAAGTAAGGTTTCATGTAAGAGCCAATGTTATTTTTAGTAATAAAAAAATGTTGGACACCTCCTATCCATGCCCTTAAAAAGTTTTCAAATAACAATTATTCAATGATAAATTTTTAAAATTTTATTACAATACAATGTTTCACTCGTTTAAAAAAACGAGATCTTCAGTTGTTTAAAATCTGTAAAAATTTATGTGATAACAAGTAGGAAGACATTAGGCTAAACTTGAAATAAAAGAAGTTAAAAAGAAAAAATGTATAACAAAAAACTGAGTAAAATCTAATTAAAAACTATAGGTTTTAATTAGATTTTACTCAGTTTTTTGTTATACATTTTTTCTTTTTAACTTCTTTTATTTCAAGTTTAGCCTAATGTCTTCCTACTTGTTATCACATAAATTTTTACAGATTTTAAACAACTGAAGATCTCGTTTTTTTAAACGAGTGAAACATTGTATTGTAATAAAATTTTAAAAATTTATCATTGAATCATTCTCCTTTTTAAGTCGAGAACTTTGATTGCAACCTTTAAAGCAAAAAGTACGAAATAACAATTATAATAAAAATAGTAGTAAATAAACTTGAAAGTTTGAAAATAATTAAGACAATAGTTTACAAATGATAAAAAAAAGTTTGCATTTAATTTGATATAAATCAATTCAAGTAAGATTTTTATTACGTAACAGCTTAAATTTACCTGCTGTATCAGGAGGTACAACATGCAGATTGTATCCAAATCCAATATTAGTTGCAAGAGCTTCACCAAAAGACAACGATGATAATTTTCCTGAATTAAACAACTTTTTTACAAATTCGTTCAACTGTTGCTGCTTTGGCGAATCTGTAAAAAAAGTGTTTTTTTTTTCATAATTTTTAATAAATAATATTTTATTTTTTATTATTTGATTTTTTTTAATTATTCTTCAACTAGTTTCATGAAAAAACTATTAAAACTAGGCTTAAGTTATAGTTTTAAACTTAAAAAAAAAACATTCTCTTAGCTAGACAAAACTTCACCTTTAAATTTTGTTTACAGATTAAGAAGGAAAAATAATATTAAAACAACCAAAACTATAAATATAAATGAGTACAAGAACAGGTAATTTAAAAGTTCTAGGTAAGTTCACGATATGTGAAGAACTAAACAATTTTTAAATTAATTTATCTAGAGGCTAATAAGAATCATAAAGTTAACAGACTATTAATCTAAGTTTTAAAAATTTTGATAAGTTACTTAAACAAGCTTCTAAACAAAAAAATGCAAATAAAGTAAAATCTATACCAAACCAATCCAAAATTTAAATAAAAAATTGTGATCAATAACATCACAAAAAATTATTTAAATCACAATTTTAACTTAATAAAACTTATTAGTTAACAACCGAAAAAAAAAAACTTTTTTGTATTATATACTTTAGTACATTATTACTTGAGATTTGTTTAATCAGAAAATAGTCTAAAATACGCTGAAGTAATAACATAGATAAAGTAGAGTACAAATACGACTTAATAGTTATTTTATTTTTTACCTTGTGCAAGCTCTTCAACTTCTTTAGATGGGTACAACACTTTCTTTGCTTTCTGTGAAAAGGTAGCTATCTTGCTACCAAAATGAGGTGTTCCATAGAAAACTGTTCCTCTAAAGGTTTATATAATCTAATTTAGAATTAAATTATTGAGAAAATGTACAGTAACTAATAAAATTAAATATTTAATAACACATAAAAGAATACAAACATTTATTTATAAAATATTTAAAAGTTAGTCTTAATTTTAAATTTAATTATGTTTAAAAAATTAAGGACTTCTACTACCAATAAAAAATAAACAAACAAAAAATAGGTTCAAAAATGTTTAAAGAGCACAGCAAATTTAAGTATCAAATGCTTTTTAGTTGTCTTTATCAAAAGTTTATAAACTATAAATCAAAAATTCAGACTTTAAAATCTTAAGCCAAAAATATATGAATATGTTTAATCAGAAAAAAGTTTCAGTTGATTTTTGTGGAAAAACCAACAAATTAAAAATTTAATAAATATATAAAATAAATAAAAACCTATAAAACATTACTTTTCTTTACTAAATTTATTTTAAACAATTTTGTTGTTAAAAAATTTAACAATTTTAACTTAACTTATTTTACATGTAATAAATAAATAGTTAGCCTTTAAAATCAATTTATACTATAACTGTGGAAAAGAAATAAAAAAAATTGAAAGGTTTATAAGGTCTTATCATGAGAAGTTAGATAACTTCGACTTATTTTATAAAACTAGAAAATTTGAGAACAGTTAGTATGTCCGATTTGTTAGGTTAAATCTTTAATTTAAACCTAAAGAAAAACATGGATTATCACAAACTAGAGGAGATGAAAAGATCAAGCTTTTTTATTTACCAATAAAAAACATCTGTTCATGTAGAAGCCTTAAGTATAAGTTACTTTTATAAAATATACATATCCCAATAAACATACTAAACTTTAAAACGCAAAGAAAAACGCAAAGAAAGTAGTTTTAAGTTAATGACTTTTTTTGGATTTTTTTTAATAAGTTTATCTCTTTCTAGGCTTTTAAGCTAGAAGTCTCAAATTTAAAAGCAAATAAAAATTTATAGTTCGATAGTTTTAAGATAAATTTCAAAACAAACGTTTAATAATAAGAAATATAAAATATAACTTTTTTAGTTTTACTTTAAGTATATTTTTATAAAACTTTTCGTCGAATAGTTTAAAAACTATAGGAAGAAGTATTTTATTAAACAAACTTTTTTTTTACTTTTTAAACTACTAACTTATTTAGAGAGCCTTTGATTATTAATCATACATATCTCTAAAATAACTCTTAAAAAATATCTGATATCTACTATTTATAAACTTTACAATGACGAACTTGTAAAAATTAGGTGAAACTCAAAAGGTCAATAAAAAAATAAACTGATATAAAACGAATTGCTTTAAAGATAAGCACGAACTGAAAGTTTGTATATAAAAAAATAATTTTTACTTATTAAAAAACTATATCACATACATTTAGAAACATGTTAACTTACTTGGTGTTTTTCGCAATGTTTCCAAAAGATTCAGTGTCTTGATCTGCGTGTTGTAGCATGTATTTTACTATTAAACCTCCTAAAGAGTGGGAAACCCATATAATAGGCCTGGCATATTGTTTTTTATTATTATTTTAAAGGATACATTCTTTTAAAAGATAACAGAAACTACCATTACAATTTAATTAGTATGTATTACGTTGTATTACAAAAAAAACGCATTATACTTATGATCGATATAAAATAAAAATAAAGTGAAATATAACTTTTTTATTGGGCTTGTATAAAAACTAAAAGTTATACATTAACTTTTTGGACGTTTAAAATACAATAAGTTTTAAACAGAACAGTAAAAACATTAACACACTAGTTTAATCCTGGAAAAACTTTAACCATCTAAACAAAAATAATGTTAAGAGCAGAAAATTTAAAAACAATGTAATCAAGTATAAATCTGCTTTCTTAAACAATTTTTCTACACTTTTAACACTTAAAAAAAAATCTTAAAATTAACCTATCACCAAGACCAGCCATTTTAATTTTCTGTAACATTTGTTTACTTCTGAATTCAATTGTTCTTTGGTCTTGATCATAAGGGCATACACTTCTCCAGTCGCTGAAACTTGTTTCATACTCTACGCTCAAAACTCTACAATTCTTTACATCTTGACTTAACCAATCCTATAATAGTTTATTTGTAAAAAGTTTAGATAATAAAATATTGTAATTAATCACTAAAACTAGCCGAGGTTGAAAAACTACATGTCATTTAGATAACAACATAAATAGGTGGAGTAAAGAAAAATTTAAACTTCAACAAAAGTTTTATCTTAAATTAGCAATACACTTTTAAAATGCTAACAAGTTTTCTAAACCCTTGTTTGTCAGAGCAAACATTGTTTACTTAACTTTTCTAATTTAAAATTTGTACAAAGTAAATATAAAGCTAGCAAAAGAGTTTATTTAGTTGATATTTAACAACGTACATTTAACTATATAACAAAATAAAAATAAAAATTTTTAAAAGTGATGTTATACTAAAAAAGTTAACAACTATTATGGAATTGATAAGTCTAGTATACAACAATTTTTTTAAAATACTTACAGTGGGCCTGCAATTAGAAATAAAAAACAAAACAAACTTTTATTTGAAAAAATTTGGCTAGAAAGGCAAGATTCTAGGCTCTTTTTATGATTTAAATTTGTACTTTTATCAACATAAAAAAAATTCAAATTAAATATGGAAGATATATATTTTTCTATATTCTTTTGTCGACTTTTTAGTAAAGTTTTAAAGGTATGTTGCGCGCGAGCTGGGTATATAAATATGTATGTATTTTTCATGTAATCAGATTTAGTATATATAAAGAAAATAAATAAAACATAACCAATAAATCCCTAAAAACTTGTTTTATTAAAACTTTTATACAGATTTAGCTAAGGTAGTCTTCAAAAACATTCTATAAAAACTTATCTGTCAAGTTTTCTTTAAATAATTTCAGTAGAAAGTTTTATTTTTTATTATCAAAACTTTATAGTTAACATCTACTAAACATTTCAAGGTGTAAAAAAAAGAAAAAAGTCTAAATACAAGTTTTACTTTCTTAATATAAACAACTTTAATTCTATAAAATAAAAAAGTAGAGAGAAAAACAAATTTAGAGAGCTACTATTTAAAGTCTGATAACTTTTCATAGTATAAATGTCTATACTTTATTTTAAAGTTTATATAGACTTAATCTTTAACTACAGTAAAATTTAATACTTGAGAATATTTAAAACTTTTGATTTTCTACAAAATTTAATTCTGTATTTCCTGGTGGATATTGGGCTGTAAGACACTTTTGTTTCAAAAATATTTAAAAACTTCATTTAACTATTTTAATTAAAAATACACTCTATAAAAACTGCGCTAAAATTAAACCTAAATTACAAAAGGCACTTTTAATTTGAAAAAAAAACAACTTTTTAAAATTTTAAACATATGTCTGCTAATTTTAATTTTTATACATAAAACAAGTCTTTTTCAACAACACATATATATTTCAACAATTTTCTTCAGTGTGATTACATGAAGAAAATGATCAAATATCATTTTTAGATGTTTTAATCAAAAGAAAGGATAATAAATTCATAACGTCTATTTTCAGAAAACCATTTACTGGTCAATACCTTAACTTTCAATCATATTGCAGTAAAAGAAGAAAAATTGGTTTGATTAAAACCCTATTTCATAGAGCAAATAAAATATGTTCGCCAGAAGTATTTCAGAATGAACTTAAGGTTATAAAAGAATTACTAATAAAGAACGGATATCCTAATCCGTTGATTGATAAGGTATTCAAAACTGAATTGAAAAGACTAAAGTACACAAAACCTTATGGACCAGAGAAATGTCCTGTTCTATTAATTTTGCCCTATGTGGGTGAAAAATCAAAACAAGTTGAAAGAGATATCAAGAATATGACAGAAAAAGTTTACCATGCATCTAAACCAAGAGTAATTTTTACTTCTGCTGCTATCCTAAATCCTAGAGGTAAAGATCTAATATCCTACAAACACAAAAGTTGCGTGGTATACACGTATAAATGCTGTTGCGCAAACAGCTATATAGGACAAACTTCTAGGCATTTAGAAACAAGAATAAAAGAGCACGTACCTAAGTGCGTGAAAGACCATATCAAAAATCAACCGAAGAAAATGAGTATTGCAACCTTAAACGCAACAAAAAGATCATCAATTTCAGAGCACTTAGTAAAAAATCCTAAATGTGGTAATAATTACAGTGAGACAAAGTTCAAAGTTTTAAGAAGTTGCACGAACATTTTTGATTTAATTAAAATAGAAGCTATTTATATTCACTTAAACAAGCCAGAATTATGCAAACAAAGAGAATTTGATTACTCATTATCCTTGTTTAAATTAGACTAATTTTGTTTTGTTTTAAATTGTTACAGTTAATTACGTTTTCCTTGTTGTTTTTAATTTTTTTTTTTTTTTTATAGTTTAGGGTTTTTTTGCTAATTGATTGATAATTTCTCATATAATTAAAAAGGCTTTATAAGTTTAAAATTTGTTTTACCTTGTTACAATTGTAATCACACTGAAGAAAATTGTTGAAATATATATGTGTTGTTGAAAAAGACTTGTTTTATGTATAAAAAAACAACTATTATTTTAATTTAAAATTGTCTAGCGTTAAGATGTAATCAAGATTAGCTAATTAAGCTGTAAAATAACAGAAAAATTAAAGTTGAAATTTTAACATTGATTTAAAATATCTCTTAACTAACTTTAGGCCAGCATTCTGTTCTACTAGTTTTAACACTGTCATGTTGTCTCCATGTAACTAAGGGACTTCCATACAAGCCATGTAAAAAAATGACATCGACACCTGCATCTTGTTGCATTCTGTTGACTGGAGATAATAGAAATATTCCATCCTTGTATTTATACTTTTCACCTTCTTTATCCAAGTTAGCCAATCCTCGAATAGCCTGTTAAAATATTTCGTAAAAAGGAAAATTAATTAACAACAGTTATGGTTGCAGTAGTTTAAATACAAAAAGTAAAAGATATCAGTTTTAACTTAGTAAAAGAACAAAACAAAGAAAAAAACATATCAAGTATACTGTTTAAAAATTATTATATTACAAAAAGATAAATGTATAAATAAGAGATCCGTAGAATTCGATTAATTTATATTTTTCAAAATAGCTAATACTAAGTAATACTCTTAATAATGTTTTGTTATTTCATCATTCCTTGTTATTAGGTTAAAGCTGATAATCAAATAAATTATTTCTATATTGGCTTTCAATTCAATTAACTTCGTTAAAGAGCGTTTAAGTAAATTATAAAAACATAAGGTAGTTTATATACAAAAAAAAATTATTTAAATTTTAAAAAACTACAGACAAAAAAAAACAGTATTAAGTTTTAGTGTTTCAAGAAAAGAAGGAAATAAAAATCTTTACTACTAATTAATATGCTTTTATTGGTAAAATTAAGAAAAATGTGCTAATAAGATGCTAAATAAATATTTAAAACTTCGATCAAATACATCTGTAACTTCTATAGCAACGACAATAGATTTATAACTATTTATAAATCTTTACAACATAGGTCAACTACTATTTGTAGAAGTATTCAATACTGTATATATACTTGTGCTTGGTGGTTTGGTTAAAGCTTGTGTATTTTCAGCAGATTATTTTAAACAAATCTATTTTGATAAATGTTTTATATTATGGACTTTTTGTTCTAATCAAAAACAAAAACTAAATTAATCTTTTTAATTATTTGGATCAGTATCCAGCTATTTCTTAGTTAGATTCTGATTGCTTCCAAATATTTTTCAAGTCAAAATTTTTCCGGGTCTGGTAAGATAAACAATATAACTTCTATAAAGTTTGTAGGTAACTTAACAAAATTTATTTCTTTATAGTAAACAGGATTGCCAAATATTTTTGGCAAATTTTCTCAAGGTTTTCAAAATTTCCTCCAGGTTTTTAAAAGTACATACTTTTGGGTCTATTTTTAGTCTAAAATTAAGTTTAAGGTAAGAAATTGTGTTTAATAGTATAAAAACATTAAAAAAATACTCTAAAGCTACTAAATACTCTAAATGTGTTTTATAATAAAAAAAAATTGATGATGACAATTTTTTTTATCTATACGATAGATTTTTTGAGTAAAATCAAAATTTTACTACTTAACATGTAAAATTTGTTAAAAATTTCAGTTTTTTTTTCAAAATTTCTCAAATGCCAGGTTTTTTAGCCTAAACTGTCAAATTCCAGGTTTTTCCAGATTTCAAGATTTTTGGCAACCCTGAGTAAAGCTAACAAATTAATTTAATGACGTTAAATATTTATTAACTTCCTCCTACTAGTTGCAAACTTAAAACTTTACAATAGTCATGATCAGAATTAGAATAGTTGCTAATATTTCAACTAATACTTAACTTATTATTAATAACTAGCTTCCAAGTTTCTTATGTTTTCCACAATTAATATATATAAAGCTAACTTGCATACTAGAGTAAATTTCAGAAGATCTACAGTGACTAGCTAAAACACCGATCCAACCAGACTGCTTAATTGCTTCATGTGTTGACTCAAGTGAGCATATGTTTGCAATTATCCTGTTGAATTTATATTAAAACTATTTAAAAATCGAAGATACAGCAGTATACAATTTTAAATACAATTTGAACCAATATGGTGTTTTACTATATGGCTTTGTGGAAAATAGAACAAAAACACTTTATAATTTTAAAAATTATTTTACAAAACTCAAGAGGTTATAATGATTGGTGTAATAGAATATGATAGTAATAATGAAATAGAGAAGCTCTTAAGAAAAAATTGTAGGTGTCATTATCACAGTGGTCCTAAATCGCGTTTGATTGGAAATAAGGATGAAATTTCTTTAAAAGATCTAAATTTGTAAATCTTTACAAGTATTTTACTTTAATGTAGTCTTAAGTTCTACCATTTGAATTTTCCGAACTAAATAAAAAAATCTTAATAGAACAAAAGGTTATCAATATTTAAGTACTAGCTCTTGTAAATTGTTTTCTCTCTCTTTTTTTAAAGCTTTTTTGTTTAAAAATTAAAAATGAGACAAAACAAACTTATTTTTTAATAATAATTTGTTTTTACAAGCTTGTAAACAAACAGTAGATAATAAATATAAAATTTTATTAATAAAAAAGAAATCTTAATACTAAAATTATTTTATGAAATTTTAAACAATAAGTTTTATAGTGTGTTTTTAGAAAACATGTTTGCTAATACTTTATAAAAATATATATTATTTAAAAAAAAACATACGATGCCCATATATTTTGCTAGTTTTTTTTCTACTAAATCTGAGGATTTAAAAAACATATGTATATGTATCTAAAAGATATGCCCAAAATACCTTAATTTTATAAAGCTTACTTGAGTTAACTTATCAAAAACCCTTCAAATCGCCTCGCGCCAGCTTGCAAAACTTTTGTTATAGGTGGGTTTTTTAGTTTAGTTTGAATCTTTACATGCGCTAGAACCCTGTCTTTCTACCCACAAAATTTCTAAGAAAAAATTTATTAAGTTTTTGTTATTTACAGTTGCAGGCCCACTGTGAGTATGTATGTTTAAATAAAGCATTACGATTTTCGTGAGATAAATGACTCTCCAGCCTATGAAAAGAGGAAGTCGATCATTTCTAACTCGCTATCATATTGAGTTCGGTCAATTTAATCTCTTAAAACCCTACATAACATTAAAAACCTTAGGTAAAGTGGAAGAGATATAGGGGTCTAAGTGTTACTAACGTACTGCTGTATTATTACCTATCTCTTTGAATACTATTATGGCTGCAAAACTTCATAAGCCTAGCTACTGCAGCTAAACCGTTTTTGGGAAGTTATTTAAGGGCATATGGGGGTCAACCTTGATTTTTACAAGTTAATCTTATTTATGGAGTTTTATCTGAGCTATCAGACATTTTTAACCGCTTGAAAAAATTCAAAGTATTTTTTTGAGATATGAGCAGTCAAAGTCGGTGACCTCAATAGGTTCTTAATGGAAGGCGCAAACTAAAACCGCGAAAAAAGACCATTTCACTATAAATCTATCTCCTCCTTCATTTTTTAAAGAATCTTAAAATTTTCACATAAAAAGTATTATTAAGTTTTAAAAAGATTAAATGTAGAAATTTTTTTAATTTTGAAAAATAAAATTTTTATTAAAAAAACCACCTTTTTTTTTTGTTTTTTATCTAAATTTTTTTTTTTATATTTCTAAAATTCCAACATTCAAAGTCTTTTAAACTATAAAAGGAACATTTCCTGAAAAATTGAGGTCTCTATCTCAAAAAATGAAGGAGAAGATAAGTTTTTAGTAATTTCTTAAACTTCTGAGAAAATTTTCCCCGAAAAGCTTGCAGTTCATACATTTGTATCAGAAACTTTTTATAAAAAGCCTAATATCTAATATCAAAAGTTAAATACAATACTTTTTAATTCTATAAAAACTGGCTTGTATTTTGTACTACAAGCTTTTATATAAGACCCAATGTTATTTTTAGTAAAAAAAAAATGTTGGACCCCCTATGCCCTTAAAGAATGAGTGTGTAAAATGTTTTCTAAACTACTTTTTTTATAATTCTAAACACGAAAAATTTATAATAAGAAATAAAACTAGCTAAACTGTGTTATCTTAAGTTGTTTAGTTTTTGATATAATACTTTATTACTACTGTGATTAAATACCAAAAGTATTTCAACTAAAAATAAGCTACTACACCAGGGTTTCCCAAAGTGGGCCATGACAGATACTCAGGGGGCCATCAGCAGCAAAGGGGGAAGAGGGGGGGCCATCAGCAGTAAAGGAGCCACAGGGGGGCCATGAGGCCATAACTTGAAACTTACACTAGATATTCTTGAGTTTCAGATGAAGAGCAAAAAAAAAAAAAAAGGTCTTATGTGTATTTTATCGTAGTTTATGAGTAATCTATATGTTGAAGGGGGCCATTACTTTTTCAAACTCTTTAAAGGGGGCCATTAGCAAAAAAGTTTGGGAAACCCTGTACTATACTTTCTAAAAAATTTGTGCTTTTGGTGTTATGCATACAACGATAAAAAGTTTAATACGATCAAGTTTAAAAAGATCGTACTTAAAACCATCAAAATAAAACGATCGAGTTTGCTATGATCAAGTTTCAAATTATCGAGTAGTATTAATGATTAGGTTTTAAATAATCGAGTTTATTATGATCAAATTTAAAACTATTCGAAATTAGAATTGATAGTAAACCAGATAGACTACTTCGTCCGTAACTTTAACTCAAAAAAAAATTACGTAATAGTTCTTACAGACTTTTAACTTAAAATGTATGCATTTTGATTTGTGTTTCTTTAACATGGTGAATGATAAACTGGTCTATTTCACATACTAGTGAAATAGTTTTAATACAGAAACTGTTGTTTTATATTAAAATATATATACAGTCACCTCTCGCGAATCTACGCACTCATTTGTTACGCATTCTCGTTTAGCTACGCATTTTAAAATTCTCGAAAAATACAAAAAAAAAACTAAGTAAATAATTTAAAAACATAAGAGATAGACTTTTAATAAAACTGAGATTTTTGCACTTTTAGTTTGTGTCTTCTATTAGTAACCTATTGAACTCATCCCTTTGCCCTTCACATCTTAGGTGTCTTAAACCTGTTTTATACCTTTAAATCAAACATGGTTCAATGTTCATTTCCTCTCAATACTTTTAGTTAACAAAAGGTTTGATCATACCAATTCGATAATCAGACCACAAGCCTTCGGTATAATGAGATTGATTTCGTCCTGATTAGGATTCATCAGTCTGTCACAACCGAAAGACTTGCAATAATCAATCTATAAACGGTTTATCATATAAGACATTAAGGGCATAGGGGGGTGGGGTAAACACCCTTTTTTAGTTTTTGATCTTATTTTATATAGTTTTTACTAAGCTACAAGATGCTTTTTACAAATTTCAAAATTCAAAATATTTTTTGAGATATAGCCGGTCAAAGTCAGAGCCAACAATAGGATCCTTATGGGAGGCGCAAACTAAAACGGCAAAAATAGACTATTTTACTAAAAATCTATCTTCTACGTTTTTTGAGATAACTACCTCAAATTTTCAGGAAATGTTCTTTGATATATTTAGAAAATTATGTCAAAAGGAATTTTGAAAAAAAATAAATTTTATGTAAAAAATAAACAAAAAAACAGTTTTTTTTTTTGTTTTTTTGTTATAAAATTTTATTTTTTTAAATTCTGTTTCAAAAGAATTTTCTAAATACTGCAAGGAACATTTCCTTAAAATTTGAGGTAGTTATCTCAAAAAACGTAGGAGGAGATAGATTTTAAGTGATTTCTAGTTATTTGCCGTTTTAGTTTGCGCCTCCCATAAAGATCCTATTGTTGCCTTTGACTTTGACCGGCTATATCTCAAAAAATATTTTGAATTTTTTAAATCTGTAAAAAACATCTTGTAGCTTAGTAAAAACTATATAAAATAAGATCAAAAACCAAAAAAGGGTGTTTACCCCCCTATGCCCTTAATCTTCAATGCTGATGTCACTGATCAATACTAGCAAACGGTTGATTCATATCTTACATAACAAACTATTTGTAGATAAATGACTGCAAGCCTTTCGGTCGTGATTGACTAATGAATCCTAATCAGGGCCAAACCGGTCTCAGTCTACCGAAGGCTTGTGATCTGATAATCGGCTTGGTATGATCAAACCTTTGGTTAACTTGAGATAATCTCACGGTATACGAAAGTCCAGGCTTAGGCTCTGTAGACTTTTGCTGATCTCAATATTTATGGCATAAAATTTTATTCGAACTTAATAAATCTCTTTATGCTTTCTGATACCATTCAAGAAAAGTTTAATTTTATGGGGGCATGAATTAAATTAGAAAAAGAAACTTTGAAAACACATAGAAAAATGTTATTAAAAAAATTTCCCTTTATTTAAACATTGTCTTTTAAAAGAAAGATAACCATCACAGCACTAAAATACATACATATGTGCAATTTAAATGAAAACTAGTGTAAAAGTAGGAAAACTCCACATTATAATTTTAAAAACGCATTATAAGAAAACAGCCAATATAGTAGGTATATTTGCTACATCTCGTTTAGTTACACACTTTTGCTGTGGACACAGTGTGCGTAAATTTGACTGGTAACTCAGTGACTGTATGAACAATTTTAAAATTTACATTTGAAAATGTAAAAAATTAAAAACTTGTAAAAGTATCTTATACCAATACTTAGCTCAGATCTATTATTTGTTAAGCCAAAACGTTAACGTGACTGGAAAGGCAATTTTTAACGAATTTAGAACTTTTTTTTGAAGTTTAGAATATTCATAAGTACAATTTGATATTTTTTTCATTCTATAAAATATAAAACAAAATAATTTTAACATGTTTTGATATATATTTTTGTCTTATTAAGTAATTAACTCTAGTTATGCAATAAGGGAAATATTTTGATAACAATTGATTTAAAAACGAAAATAAGTGTAATGTTTGATGTTATACTTATAGATATCACTTCAAAGTATATTACCTCAATAACGGCCGTTTCATTTCAAGGTCATCTTTGTACTTATCATTTATTCTACGAAGTGCTATCAAAACACCATTTTTAACCATTTCTTCACAGTTTTCTTCTACCTTGATTAAAAAATAACTTTCAACTAATTTTTGATTAAACAATTGTTTCACAAAGTTAATTTTTTGAATATATAATAACTACATAAGTAAAATATATGAAATAGAAATTTTATTTTGAAACCTATTGTATGTGTACTTGTGTTAATAATTTAATTTTAAATATAAAAGTTCTTTTAACCGCAAAAAAAAATCAAAAAATATAGAAAATTTTTCTTGTAATATTTTGAACATTTTGACAAAAAGTATTTGAAAACATAAACTTTTAATACTCATTTCCACAATTTTTTTTTAAATTTTATAAAGAATAGACTGAATTATTTAAAATAAATTGATTACAGTAACCTCTCGCTTATTTACGCACATTGTGTCCACAGAAAAAGTGCGTAAAGATATGAGAGATCGTAAAGATACGAGAGGTACCAAATATACTTATCATAATGGCTGTTTTATTATTTTGCTTCTAGTTATATTCAGACTGGAGACTTTTCCACTTTTAAAAATTTGTTTTCTTTATTTATAAATATGAAAATAAAACTATACATATACTAAAAAAAGGATTTAAATTTATATAAAATAACAATACTTGTATAAAAATTTTACTAATTTTAATAATATTAATAACAAACAACTGAGATTTGTGTTAATTGTAAGCTCTATATTTATTAAGTATCACCGCTACCTTTTGCTATGAAGTTTCATTAGATTTTTTTTTAGATGTCCATTCATATATAGGGCAAAAGTGCTGTATTATTTATTTGTATTTTAAACTCTCATTATTTCATTATAATTTCTTTATTAAAAAAATTCATAGTTTTTTAAGAATTTTAGTTAAATCTCTTGTTGTTAACAAAATTTCTGATATACTGAGGTATTTTAAATGTTTATTAATTAGTCAATGAACATAATTTTACAAAGTCTAAAGATGTAGAGAGGTGAGTTAGCATTTAAAAACTTTTTTAAGCTAAAAGTATACAATAAACCTAATTTGTGCAATATTAAAGCAAACTAAAATTTTATTTTTAGAACTTTTTAGAAATCTAAAATGGGTAACTAAACGAGAGTGCGTAACGTCATGAGTACGTAAAGATGCGAGAGGTTACTGTACTTAAAAACTGTAGGAGACAGAGTTGAAATAGTTATTGTAGCCTTTTTAGTTTGCAAATTCCATAAGCAAACTACAAAGCTCTTAAAATTCAATACCCCAAAGTCTAGTTTAAATTTTAAAAACATAATACTATTAGTAGCTTAGTGGTTGCTTAATCACAATAATAGAACTATTTCATTATAAAATATTCACCATTGTATGGCTTAATGACAATACTAAGTCTCTTAACTTTTTTGTGTATAAAAAACATAAACAAAAACTAAATATTTAATACCATTGAATGTTTAAGAAGAGCATTAAGACACAACTTTTCAACAAATCTGATAGAATCAAATCCCAATAGCATTGAATCATCAGCTTGATTGAAATCCCAGGTTCTATTTTTATCGTGCAAATTCTAAAAAAATATTATGAATTTGTAAAACTTTGATTTATCATTCCACGCAATTCTGAAAATGTAAAGATGAATCATTAATTTAAAATACAACTCAAAAAAATCATTAAAATTATAAAAAAAAGCATATAAAAATAAGAAACTATTTATTTATGCTGCAGCATTATACAGAGAGTTAAAATATTTTACTTTCATGTGATACTCTTCTGTAGTGTTCAAAGCATCACTTGTGAAATACTGCAAACATTTATTATTCTTGTTTATTGGTAACTCCATTAGTATATTTCTAAGATTATCAGAGACCTCAGTCTGATCATCTAGTTTAGGCAAAGGAGGTGGTGCTAATAATAATCTATGATCTGTATTCATATCTCTAGAGATAGCTATTTGAGTGCTGCTGTTAAGAGCTTGTGCTATTGTTAAACATTCAGAATCTATAAAAGAAATAATTTTTGTAACAAAATAGTTATTTTATTGTATTTTACAGAAATTACAGAACAAGAAACTATTTTAAATACTAACTTTATCAAGTAAGGATAGTAGTTTCATAAATATATATCTCATAAAACTATAAAAATAAACAAAAACTAGTTAGATTAAAAACAAACTTTACAAAACAAGAATAGTTAATTTCAGAAACATATCTGTTGAAAATATAAAACAAACATATAAAAATGTGCTAGATTAATTTAATGAAGTTTATAATTAGGCAGTGTGATAAGACAAATTTATACTAAATTAGTACAATAAGTCTTTTTAAAAGTATACTACAGAGACGTTACTACAGTAAAAGTATATGCTGCTGAAAAGCTGTAGCATAAATTATTTTAATATAATATGTTGTGTTTCACAATGGACAGAAATTGTGCTGAACTTTGATTAGAGATTTACAAATTTTAAATCTTTTAAAGATTAGAGTTTTAGTTTTGTAAAAATAAATAAGATGTTATCTAAGTTTCTATCAAAACAATTCTTCAAAAAAAAACTCTTCTAAAAAACAGTACCAGACTGAGAATACTTACGTGTTTTTTTCTTATGTGACTTTTTATGTTGTATATTGTTTTTTTATAAGTAAATTTAGCTAGTGTTTTAGATTATTTTGCTGTGTGTGTAACAGCTTGTATATGCTTAAGATTGTAAAATATTAAGTATTGATGGATGAATAAAATATGTCTGATTTAATATAAAATTTATTTTAAGTTATATAGTAGGAGACGGCAAACTGCAGCCTACCATGCAAAAATCATTTACACATGGTATTTTTAGCTTTAAATCAATATTTTCAAAACAGGCAACTTCAAGAAATTTATAATAAATATTTTTAGGTTTAATCTTAAAATAATTGTGAGTAAGCAGTATGCTTATTTAAAAACAATCTAGCTCCAAATTTACATTTTAAAAGTGTTTTTTTCTTAATTTTTTTATCAAAACTTTCAAAATAAAAGTGACCAACAAAAACTTTTTTCAAAAAATTTGTTCTTAAAAAAATTTTTATTAACTAATTTCTACATGTTTTTTATGATTAACTACAACCCCTATAAATACAAGTCTGTAGCTTTTTTTTTTCCTTTTGATTTTAAAAAGTTTAGACCAAGCTATGTCCCTGGTACACTATGAAATCAAAATTAGAATGTAATAAATAATTATTTTCATAATAGTTAACTATATTACTATGACTTAACAATATAAAAATATAGGAAGATTTAAAACTGCCCTTTTTATAAAAGCACACTTTATATTTAAAAATAAATAGACACAGTTTACATAAAAAATGATAGCTGTTAAATTAGAAGTCGAGATTTAAGCGGAAAATTTTTATAACTTTAAAACAGACTTTAAAAATAAGTATACCAAAAAATTGAAAAAATACATAAGAGAAAATAATTATTAAAATATGATAAAAGAAATTAAAAACACATTTTTCAAATTATTTGTTACAAAAAAATACTTTTGGTCACAAGTTTTATCATTTTGAATTGATTAGTTTTACTTTTTTATTCTTATAAACTACACTTTCTATAATCCTAAACTATTGATAATTAATTTTCAGTCTTTAATTTTAATATTAACTGATATAATCTGATGGTTACATGACAATTTAAATTCATAAAATTTAGGTTTTTATAAAAGTCTACATCTTTAGAAAAAAAAAATTAATCAACTAGGTCTAACTTTTAAAATTATGACTTAGAAAAGCGTTAAAAAAATACTTTTAGAAAATATCATTTTTAATTACTTAAAATGCTATGTTTTAATAAATTTAAAAACTTTTTATACCTATATCTTAAAAAGTAAGTTTAACTTAAAAAGTATAAAATGTTTATGTAAGTCTAAGGTCATGATTTTAAAAACACTGCTTAAAAAAAACAATAAAAGAGACTACTAACAAAATCTCAGAACTATCAAAAATAATTTGAACTGTTGAAATTTAAATTGTCAGAATTTAAAATGTCATGTAACCTATTCTGACCATGTTTCAAATAAAGTGAAACTAAACAAAATAAACCAACCGTTCCATTTATTGTAATTAGAAATTTTTTCAGCAATTTTTTTCCTTGTTTTAAGTTTATTAGAATGAACATGCTGCAGAACTTGTTGAGGATTCATAGTGTCAAAAATTAGATTATTCCAAAAAAAATTAGACTTAAGATTGCTAGGATCCGGTCTGTAAAAAATAGCTTGCTTTTAATAACACAATTTAACTCATATACTTATATGTAATGTTATTAAAAAGATTATTACTAGCTAATTGCTTAAATATAAAGTTTAAAAAATTACTTAGCTAATTTACAAACTATTTTAAGATAAGAAAATAACAAAACACTTTATTTACGATTTATTTATGCTAATTTCTTAAACTGATTTTTTTATGTATAGATAGGAGCAGGGTTGCAAAGTGTTTTTAGCAAATTTTCTCAAGGTTTTTTAAATTACACGTTCTAGGGTATATTTTTATTTTAAAATTAAGTCTAACAAAAAACTGTATTAAACAGTATAACGACATTTAAAAGATATCTTAAAGCTTATTAAAATGTGTTTTTAATTGAAATAAATTTTGATGATGATAAAAATTATCTATACAGTAAATTTTTTGTGACTAATCGAAATTTTACTACTTAACATGTAAAAGTTGTTTAGAATTCCAGGTTTTTTAAAGAAAAATTGTTTAAAGATGTTAATCATTCTTCTGCTAGTTAGATAACTATTATAAAGAAGGATACTTAAATATGACCAACATTTTTGGGAAAAACTACATCAAACTATTATTAATTTTTAATTGAAGAGTTGTGGAGAGATAAACATATTCAAAACTGGATGTAGATACTGCTTTTGCTACTTCTATAATTATCATCAACAGCAATAGCTGTAGATGTTAGTTATTTAAAATCAAATCCTCAACAGATTAACAATCCTTATGTATTAATTTACCATCTACAAGTAGAAAAATATTGCAATAAAGGTTTATGAAACATATTTAAGCAAAACGGAAAATATTGAATAAAAGCACTACAGTGTCAAAAGAAGAAAAGTGTTGTCAATTGTATTAGTGATTTGATACAGATAGGGGTGGTGTTATCTTAAATGACATACAGACAAAGTAAATTAATAACAAGGCTTTAATGTATAGTCAAGAAGCTTGCAGTCATTCAGATTTTAGTTGTTGATCAACACTTAAACTTCTTCAGTAAAAGACAGGATTTGACTTAGAATACACAACCATTTTCTGTCTATTTAAAAGAAGAGCCATAACATGCTTTTACGCCTGCACTATACAAAGGATGGCTGCAAAAAAGTGAAAAACTTTACATATTGTAAAAGACTAAGTGATAACTGGACTAGCTGATAAGGATATTTGTAAGAAAGTACTAGGGTTCGAAAGTCTTGATGATAAAAAATTAATGAAACTATTGGTCTGATTACACTAAGTTTTTTTTATAACAAATATACTAGAAAGAAAAATACTAAAAAATATCTTTTAAATTACTAACTTCAAGAAATATAACAATAAAATATTGGTCAAAAGCTAGCTATGTAAAAACTTTAACAAAAAACAAACTTAATCTTGACTTCGTGTAAATCCATGTTGCTTTTGACACTATCAACCTCTGAATTAACTAATTCTTCATTAGAATTATCTACATTTTCAACTAATGGCAATTCATCCTTAATAGTTCTCTTTTTTAGCAATGCTTTAAAGTAAAGAGCACTAAAGCAACCAACAGTTGTGTAGCTCGCCAATTTGTAAAAAGCTAAATTTTTATAAGTTTATGTTACAACTATGACTATAAAAAAACTAAACATTGTAAGATTATTAAAATAAATAATAAAAGTATATAGTATTAAAACAAAGCAATACTTATGATAAAACTTGTGGCTAATTATATTAAACATTGAAATACACTCATTTTAAGTACTTTATAAATTTTATACATTCTAAAGATTAAACAGTAAAAAATAATGTTTCATAAAAACAATATTATTTGTTTGAGTAAAATTAATGTTTAAAATAGTAAATACTTTAAAAAAAAATTCTTGTTTAAACAAGTTGAACTACAAGAACATAATAAATATTTCATATTATAAAAAACAAGACTTTCAAAGACTAACTTAAACAAATATTCTTAAAATAACATAGTTAAACTTTTCAATGTTTTAGCTTTTATATTTTCAAGAGTTTTATATATTTAACATAAAAAAAAACTTTTTAGCACAACAAAAACTGTAATATTTGTTGTACTGTTTTACAAAAATAGTTTGACTAAAAAATTTGCAAATTTAAGTGTTACTTGAATATAGACATTATAATAATTTTTTCAGATGTTAACTAAATGATCAGTACTATTTAATATTTAACAAACCTTTTGCTGCTTTATGATGTTGAAGAATTTTTTTTAAAAGTTTAGGCAGTATTGGTGACATAATTCAAATAACTAAAATTAAGTTTCATTTTCTGTATTAGCTCTAAATTATTAGCTCAACAAAATCTTTATATCACTTACATTTACAAATAAAACACTGTAAAAAGTTTGAAGTGATTGCTTTTTTAATGAAACAATAAGTATAATTAATAATGACATGAAAAATTTAAGAAAAATTATACAATATATATTTAGCATGTACAAAATTTAATTATTTAAATTTATATTAGACAATTTTTTACATTATGAAACTTCTATTTAAAATCAAAACTTGAATTTTAATCTATATAGAAATCCCTTTTTCTTTTGTCACATACTGTTTATCACGAGCGTAAACTTGGCTTGAATGGCTTTTTTTGTTTTTCTTTAACCAAACTTAATAACCAATTATTTACAATTTCTTTAATACTAACTTGGAACTTTTTTTTTAATTCTAAAGACTGTTTATTTGCTTTGCTTTTCACAACAATTTTCATCGTATTGGGGTTTTACTTTTGTAGTGAGGCCCCTTTAAAATTTTATGGTTTTTTTGCATCTTTTTACTTAACACCTATTTTTTCAAATAATAATATTTTTTTTTCAAATATTTTTTTAAACATACTTACTTACTGAATTTAATAACATTATTAAGGGCATAGGGGGGTAAAAACCCTTTTTTGGTTTTTGATCTTATTTTATATAGTTTTTACTAAGCTACAAGATGCTTTTTACAGATTTAAAAAATTCAAAATATTTTTTGAGATATAGCCGGTCAATGTCAAAGGCAACAATAGGATCCTTATGGGAGGCCCAAACTAAAACAGCAAATAACTAGAAATTACTAAAAATCTATCTTCTACGTTTTTTGAGATAACTACCTCAAATTTTCAGGAAATTTTCCTTGCAGTATTTAGAAAATTCTGTTGAAACAGAATTTTAAAAAAATAAAAAATTTATAACAAAAAAACAAAAAAGAAAAACTGTTTTTCTGTTTATTTTTTATATAAAATTTTTATAATTTTTTTTTTTTTAATTCCTTTTGACATAATTTTCTAAATATATCAAGGAACACTTCCTGAAAGTTTGAGGTAGTTATCTCAAAAAACGTAGAAGAAGATAGATTTTTAGTGAAATAGTCTATTTTTGCTGTTTTAGTTTGTGCCTCCCATAAGGAACATATTGTTGGCTCCGACTTTGACTAGCTATATCTCAAAAAATATTTTGAAATTTTTAAATCTGTAAAAAGTATTTTTTAGCTTAGTAAAAACTATATAAAATAAGATCAAAAACCAAAAAAGGGTGTTTACCCAATCCCCCTATGCTTTTAACTTTTTATTTTATTTTTTTTTTTATAACATATGCCTAAATCATTTTTTCAGCAAAATTCCAAATTTGTATGATTTTTGTGTTTTTGGTTTATGGTTTTATTGCAAAATTATAATATTTCTATATTAATTTCTATTTTTAATTGACTTACATGTTCAAGTTTTATGACGTTATTATATTTTTGCTTATTTTTTTTATTAATATATAATCCATTCAAGATTTACCTAAATTCTTAGCACTTGAGTACTTTGTTTACATAATTTGAGGGATAAAAAATTGTATGTATCACATATTAAAAAAAAACAATAATTTAAGAATAAATATAATAATGTCATAAAACTTAAACATATAAGTGCTTGGATAAATTAAATATGCTTTGGACTACTATTTTCTAGTAAATTACTTTTTTATTGTAATTCATATATCTTCTCATTTAACAACTACATATGTCATATAGACCAATGGAATCCCTCTCACCATTTTATAGCCTGATATATATGCTATTTAGGATCATAAACTGTTTGTAAAAATTTATGCTATTTGTTTTAAACAATCACTTCATGATATTTCCCATTGTTTTTTGAAAAGTCATTTAGTTGGACAAAAAAATAAAACTATACTAAAGTCAAATATCAATAAAATAAAAAAGTTGTTGTAATTACTTGAGATATATTTTGGAAGTTATGTTTTGAAATCAATATTTGTTTTTGAGGTTGCACTATTAAATTAAAAAAAGTAACTTTTAATTACCATGTACTCACATGGTAATCAGATATTGTAAGTATAGGTAGTGTGGGTAGCTGTCAAATTTGCAAGAGTGCACAAAATTGCACAAAGATACTTTTGCCCAAGGGGATAAAATTGCACAAAACTACTTTTAAAAATTCCAGGTTTTTTAATCAAATTCCAGGTTTTTTAAGGTTATTTTTGCCTAAATTGTCAAATTCCAGGTTTTTCAAGGTTTTTCCAGGTTTCCAGGTAATGTGGCAACCCTGTATTTACACAAAGAGTCACTTTTTAACAAGCAGAAAATTTTACATAAGTTAATTTATTTCTTTTTATTAGTTTAATTTCTTTTTTTTTATTTAGTTTTTTTATTTTATATCACTGTTACCCTGAACCCTGGGTTGTTAACTTTTTTTTTTTTAATTTTTAATTTAGTTTTTTTCCTGTTTTTTTTACCCTAGTGCAAAAATGTAACTCGTGCAAAATTGTCATGTGCAATTTTGTTCTCGTGAAATTTAGTCTCCTTGTGCAATTTAGTAACATTGTGTAATTTTGTCTATGTGCAATTTTCATATGTTCCTAGGTAGTGTATATGCAAATTAGTTATTATGCAAGTTGACACAATAAAGGATTTTTTTAGTAAATTTGACCTGCTGACTAAAAAAGTTGTCCACCACTAACCTAAAGAGTTCATTACAGGGTTGCCACTTGTTTTTTTTTTTTTAATTTTTCCAGGTTTTCAAATTTCTTCCAGGTTTTTAAAAGTACACACTTTTGGGTCATTTTTAGTTTAAAGTTAAATTAAAGGTAAGAAACTGTGTTATAAAGTAGAAAAACATTGAAAAGATACTGTAACACTACTATAAAGATGTTTTTTAAATAAAACAATTTTTAATGATGACAAAAAAATTTTATTGATACAATAGGTTTTTTGAGTTAAATAGAAATTTTACAACTAAACATGTAAAAATTGTTAAAATTCTAGGTGATTTTTGTTCAAGATTCCAGGTTTTTTTTTTTCAAAATTTCCCAAATTCAAGGTTTTTCTAGGTTTTTTTTTGTCTAAATTGTCAAGGTTTTCCAGGTGTTTCCAGGATTCCAGGTAAAGTGGCAAATTCATGTTATTTGTTCAAAAAAAATTATACTTGAACATGATTGATTACAGAATACACAAGGCTTTCTAACAATTAAGTATTTTAAAACACTTTACCAGGCTTATAATAAAATAACTGCAAATTATTTTCAAAAGCTCTATAAATTACTTTAAACACAGCCCAAAAGTGAGTGCCTAAAAAATGCCAGTCTAAATTACATTTCAAACACAACTTTTTTGGCTCAAAAGTGTGTACTCAAGAGGAAAATTACTATATCAAATCATGGGTGAATTTTTTTTCAAATTTCTGAAAAGGGGGAAATTTAATAAATGAGTATTGGATTATATGCACGAATCGGGGCACACGATATTGAACAAATCTTTGAAGGAACTTTTTTAAATTTTTATATTGATATTCAACATACATATTTCCAGGTCCGAATTTGTTCAACCTGCTTTGAAAAAGTAAAGACATCGGTAAGGTACGCACTTTGAGAGGTACGCGACCAAGTAAAGTACGCACTAATTTTTATTTTAGGACAAATTATTCACAAACTTTTACAGGTGTTATCAGAGACGATAACAAGCTTTTTAAACAAATAAAAAAAAACTATAACTACTAATGACATTCAACTACGATTAACATTTTTACTACATCAAAACTTTTTTTCTGACAAATCAATATTATTATTTATTTTTTTTTAAATACATGTGACTTAAACTAAATAAAAATAATAACTAGATTTAAATTAAGTTTTGTTAAACTAAAGTTTAATAAAACTTGTACAAGAACGGTTTAAAAAAATATATATATTTATCATTATATAAAAGTAGAATGCAACTAATTTAAAGAAATGAAATTCAAACATTTATATAACTTAAATAAAACATAAAAACTTTTTAAATTTAAACTACAGACCTTTTTTAGTAATTAAACAAACAACTTATATTTAATTTCAAAATTATTTAAGTATAATAAATATACTGTATTTTTCTTTTAAATATACTACTCTGAGTTTCCGTTTTACTGTTTTTATTTTTTCGTCTGCTTTGTTTGCTGAAAATAAAATTTAATTAAATAAACAAACATATTTTGTTAGATTGTTCTTATACAACTAAGGTTTCAAAAAGGTAAAAATAGTTTAAAGTCAAGTTAGTTCTAAAATATTTGAACACTTTGTCAAAAACTAAAATTTCGAAATGATTTCTTTAAATATAATTATTTACCTAAAGCTTAGTTATAAAAGGCCGGTTTATAGCAATTCAGAAGCAACTGCTGCGCTTTTTTTAGTTTTTTTATGTAAGAAACAAAAGTAAAATATTGATTTAAAAAGAAGTAAAAACAATATTAGAAAATTTATTTATATAACAATCAATTTTGTTTAACTTGTTTCATTATCTCTATAAGTTTATGCACGCATAAAATTTATTTTCTATATAAAATTATCAAGATATTTTATATAAATAAAGTTTTGTTAAGTTGCTATGTTATATTCAAATACTATTGTACGCACTGTGTATATGCTTTATAAAACAATAAATCTTTCAATACATTTTTCTTTGTTTTATTGCGAAAAAATTATTTTTTCCTTTACTCAACAATAAAAAGTTGGTGAACTTGTTTTATTTAAATTATCTATTACTACACGCATGATTTTAAAGATGCAAGCTTTACTTAAAGTCCGAAAAAATTTAATAAAATCGTCGAAGATAACATTAATGTACTAATCAGGCACGCATTTTAAAAGAAAACCAAGTTTAAAACTTTTTAACATAAAGAACTAACTAACACTTCGTCAGCTTTGGTACAAAGCGGTTTAAACTAGCAAAATTAGAAAAACAACACAATAAAAAAAAATTGATACTATTAAAATAAATTTTTCTTTATTTGATGGAAATTTATTTTTGTTGCTTTTACTAATTTTTAACTTTTATATTATATAATTTAGTCTTATATGTAATAAGTATGACCAAAATAACGTTTTTATTGAAATAAACAATACATTATTGAATTGAACAACACAACAATTTTATTAAAAATCATAAAACTACTACTAAATTATAAATTTAGTACAACTAGTACTTTATAAAATTTGCCTCAACAAGTGTTTTTAAAACAGTTTTGAATAATTTGTTTCAAACACGTTAAAATTGTGACAATGGTAACAAAAATACTAGTAATAAACAAACATTGCAAATAATATTGTCAAAAAATTACCAATATGTCAGTTATTTATGGTAATGATATTGAATCTAAAAAATGTGGAGTGTGTACTTTAGAATAGGACTTGATTAAAATGTTTCTAATTCTAGAGGTACACACACTATTTTAGTATCATATAATTGAGTTTATTAGTTTATCAGTTATAATTTTTAAAAGTTAATTTAAGGTCTCTCAGCTCTCAAAAGTCCAGATTTTGGCATTGTGAGATAATTTTCGTTGATTTTTTAGATTTTTGATTAAAATTGTGACATTTAAAAGAATAGATTAGACATAATTATAAACAATTTTTTGCTATATATTGTTTTCATTATTAATTTCACTTGTTTAACGATTTAGTAGTTAAAATTGTAAAACATTAATTGTGTAAAACCGAAAAAAAAAAAACTTATTTTGTGTTAGTTTTAAATATACTTTTGTTAATTAAGCTTGTGTTAAATTAGTAGATTAGTTTTTGTATTATAGTTGTTCAGTTAAATCTTGTACTGCTATGACTGGTTTTTTCGTGACAAAAATTGATCAATCAAATCTGAAAGTTAAATTCAAGTTGTTTATTTATTTAAAAAAATATTTGTAATTTAAACTTAAAAAGTTATTATTTTTAAATTAAAGTTAGAGTTTCATTTTTTTTAAACAGTTGCATTCTTACTATTTTATACTGATAAAAATAGATAATTTTTTGTTTTTAACAGTTCTTGTACAAGTTTTATTAAACTTCGGTTTAACAAAACTTAATTTATATCTAATTATTATTTTAATTAAGTTTTATTAAATTACGTTTTTTATATAAAGTTATAGTTTTATTTGTCAGACGATAAAGTTTTGTTATAGTAAAAATGTCAAACGTAGTTGAAATGTCATTAATAGTTACAGTTTTCTTTCTTTGCTTTAAAAAGCTTGTCTTCGTATTTGACATTAACAGTTGTAAAAAGTTTATTAACATTTTCTTCTAAATAAAATTAAAAAAAATAGTGCGTACTTTACTTGGGTGCGTTGCATACCTCTCAAAGTGCATACCTTACTGGTGTCTTTACTTTTAAAAAAGCAGTTTTAACAAATTCGGACTTGATAGTAAATATATGTTGAATATCAATAAAAAAAGAAAAAAATTCCTTCGAATATTGTTGAATATCGTGTGCCCCGATTCGTGCGCATAACCGAGTATTGGAAACCCTGCTATAGACTTTGGAAATTTTAATTAAAAATACCTTTTTTTTAAATGACTTTATTTTTTGTCACATAACTTTTATTTTTTTAAATTGTTAAAATTCATAAGTAACATTTTTTCTTACAATAAAAGGAACATTTCTTGAAAGTTTGAACAAGTTTGCTTAAAAAATGAAGGAGGAGAAAGACTTTAAGTGAATTTTAGAATTTACGAGAAAATTGACTCCAAAAAAACTTGTGGTCTACACATTTGTATCAGAAACTTTTGAGAAAATATAAAATATCTCAAAAGTTAAATGATATTTTTGAAATCTATAAGAACTGGTTTATAGTTTGTACTTAAAGCTTTCATTTAAATTTATCTTCAGCTGAAAACTTATAAGTACCCATTTTTATAAGCAACCTAATATGCATAGAAGTGAGTACTTTATGTGGTAATATTTAAGTTTGTCTATTAAAATGTAAAGAGATAAAATTAAACTATTTTAAATCTTATATATAGTCAAATAACATAGTTACATTAAATTATCTACAAACTTTTTGAATAATCTTAATTTATTTAAACTCAGGGTTGCTACTGGTTTTGGAGAAATATCTTCAAGGTTTTTGGGTTTATTTTTAGTTTAAGGTTAAAAAACTGCGTTAAGTACAATAAAAACATTGAAAAGATACTGTAAAGCTACTTAAAATATTTTTTTATGAAAAAATATTTTTGATGATAAATCTTTTACGACCATAGATTTTCAGAATACCTCAATTTTTCTCTTTTTCCATTTTAGTCTCACTTTCTCATAGCATATCTTTCTTATTATTTATTTTAAAACCAAATTTTTTTTTATGTTTAGTTGGACGTTTCTTTGACTTTCAAACAGAGTAAAAGAAAAATTTTATTGGGGCTTACTTTTGAAGCAGCGGCCCTTTGAAAAAATGGTCATTTTAGCATTATTTTTCTCTTTGCAGTAGAAATACCAAAAAAAAAAAATAATAACAATTTTTTATTTTTAAATTAAAGGTCTTTATATTATCTCAAAGTTATATATAATTTTTTTTTAAATTTCAATTTAAAATGAAAGATCTGGGCAAAAATATGTTTTTGTGTTTTAGCAGCACTTAGGACAACACTATTGTTTTGCCTTATTGAGACAAAAATATCAAAGATATTCTCTTTTTTTTTTATTTATTCTTGCTAATTAAGGTTAAATAATTAGGTTATTGTTTTATTTTTTTTCTTAACCTGTTGTACTTTGTTTAGTACGACCCCTAAAAATTTACCATTTTATAAAATATCACTGTTTTTCTGCTGATTATTCCACAAATAAGTCGCTAATTAGGTAATTTCCCAATTATTTGCTAATGACAGATTCTAGTTGTAAGTTATAAAACAAATTATCAAATATAATAAAATTTCAGGTCTATATTGGTGCAAAATTAAAAAATAAATCAAATACAATTTAATTTCAGCTTGATATTGTGGACATCATACTATTTAATTAAAAATGGACTTTGGTTGTAATTGTTAAAAGTTAAAATAATTAATCCATGAAAAATTATTCTATTAGTTTACATTAGTTTGCTACACTGGTAATACTTTCTAAAAGACTAATGATTTATGACCAATATCAAGACTAAATAATACCTCTCCCCCTTTGACCTTAAAATTTAAAATGAGATATATTTTTTTTTGGTTAGATTACTAGATAATTCAGGATTCATTGTGTTCATAACTTTGTTTTTTTATGTAAAACATTGTTAGAGTACAAACATTTTGTTTTGTCACATCACAACCACAATTTAAATAAATTTTATTACGAAACCTAAAATTACATTAAATTTACTTGCCGTTTTTACTCAAAGCTATGATATATGCCAAAATTAATTTTTATCAAAAAATTATTTGGTTATCATACTTGTCAAGCTTGATTTATTTGTTAGCATACTCCTGAATAAGACTCTAATGGTGTTATATCACCACTTAGACAACTTAGTCATGTGCATACAACAAAGTTTGTTAACAATTTTATAAACATATAATTATATTATTATTCATTTTAAAATTATATCAATAATTTTGAATAATAATACTTAATTTCAATTATTATATAATTTAGTTTTTATTATCAGTAATTAATAATAAATTTGAATGATATTTTTGAATTCTATATAAACTGGCTTGCCGTTATTACTCAAAGTTATGATATAATTGCCAAAATTAATTTTTATCAAAAAATTTGTTAAACCCCCCCCCCCCCCCCCAGCCTATGGTCTATCATACTTGTCAAGCTTGATTTATTTGTTAGCATACTCCTGAATAAGACTCTAATGGTGTTATATCACCATTTAGACAACTTAGTCATGTGCATACAACAAAGTTTGTTAAACATTTTAATATTTTAATAATTTTATAAACAACAAACCAAAATAACAGTGATGCTTATTAGCTTCAGTGATGCTCTATTAGCTATTATATTTAAATTATAATAATTAAAGGCTACTAGCTTATAACATTCACCCACAGGAAGGGTTTTTAAATTATTAAAATATTTAGTTTCAATAAGGGATTTGCATATTTTCTCTAACTCAATTGGACTTTCTCCTTTTCTTCCTCTCTTTATTTTTTGGAAAGGCATGTTGAAAATAATTTAATGTAAGTAAAAGTAAATTAACTAAATGAAATAAATTTTAAAGCAGCTGTGATTGAATTAATTGTAATAATAATATGAATAATGATAATATTTAAAATGCCTTTGATAAGTTAAACACAGCCACTATGACATTTTAAATTTGAAAAAAGTGTCATTAGAAACTGGATGGGAAATTCCCTAATCAATAATTTGTGTTTTGCAAAACTTGAAGAGGCTGGTTTATTAAATAATTTTGTTGTACTTCTCAAAGAAAGACCTATATAAAAGTTTTATTAGCTTTAATAACTATTTCAAAGCATTAATTGATATTAAAAAAGTGTATATACTTGTTAATATAGGACTAACATTAATTAAGAAATAATAATTATGGATAATAAAAATAAAACCAAGAACATAAACTACAAATTTACCAATGTTTTATATTTTTCATATTAATTAATTTTTAAAAATTTGTGTATTGAATTTTATTTATAACTAAACTAAAAAAGTATATATACTTGTTATCATAGGACAAACATTAATTATGATACAAAACTTGAAGAGGCTGGTTTATTAAATAATTTTGTTGTACTTCTCACTAAATGTAATATACTATAAATGTTTTAGTATAAAGACCTCTATTATATTTTTATTAGCTTCAATAACTATTTCGAAGCATTAATTTATATTAAAAAATTTATTTCATTTGTTAATATACGACTAACATTAATTAGGATATAGTAACTAAGGATAATAATAAATAAATAAATAAACTAAAATTTACCAATTTTTATAGTTTTAATATCATAAAGTTTTTTTATATTTATGTATTTTAATTTATTCAAAGTTAAACTAAAAACGTATATATACTTGTTATTATATAACTAACATTAATTATGATATAATAACAAAGGATAATAAAAATAAAATGAAGAACATAAATTGAAATATATTCTTAAATGTTAAATTAATAAAAATATGTTAGTATAATCAATTATGTATCTATTTTGTAAACATAATAAAAAGTCTGAATCGACAAATGAATTTATTTAGTTATTACGTTTTTTCAAGTATAATTCACGCTATTTTATTCACCTATTTTGTTATACAAATGTACTTATGCGTTTTTTCGTCAAAAAAGTATATTAAATGTACGTTCATATGAAAAACCTGATTGATTTTTTTTTTGTTTTTTATGTGAAAAGACCTCAATTCAATTTTTTTTTAACGTTGTTGTCCTAACTTATACTAAATTTTTTTGTTATCGCTAAGTTTTTTCCATGAAAACAGCTTAACTTATGAATTAAAAAAAATTGTTAGAGACTAATATCTGATAAAAATTTTTTGATATTTACATATAAAAAATTGATATTTGTTTGACGTATTAACGATGTTTTTATGTTCTTTTTAAGTACAAACTATATTTAATGTAATTATTTTAGGTGAAAATAATTAAGTTATAATGTCTTATTCTATATCTTTAATTTATTATTTTTTCTTAATTTTTTTTTGAGTTTAATTATTAAAGATTATTCACTATTGATTTCTATATAATTTTTTAACTAAGAGTACGTTCCTTTTTAATTACTTGTTTAAAAATTTGTTTTTTATTAGTATTTATGAAAAACATCAATAACACCTATCGGTTTTTATTTAAAATACAAAAAAAAGAGCTAACAAAATTATAACTTAAATTAGTTCATTAATCTGCATAAAAGCACACAAATATTGTTAAATTCCTTCTAACATTCGAAATTCGCAAGTGTATTTTTAAATAAAGTTATTTAAGATTTTTAATTAACATTTCTTTGCTTTTTTAGTGTTATAGCTTATTTTCGTCCCTGCTTTTGTTATAATTTGAAAAAATTATAAAACTTTTTTTGCTCTTTAGCGCCGCAAACTTTTGTCGAATCAGTGACTTATTTGTGGAATAATCAGCAGATGAAAAACAATGATATTTTATAAAAAGGTAAATTTTTTGGGGTCGTACTAAACAAATTACAACAGATTAAGAAAAAAAAATAAAACAATAACCTATTAATTTAACCTTAATTAGCAAGAATAAATAAAAAAAAAGAGAATATCTTTGATATTTTTGTCTCAATAAGGCAAAACAATAGTGTTGTCCTAAGTGCTGCTAAAACACAAAAACATATTTTTGCCCAGATCTTTTATTTTTAGTTGAAATTAAAAAAAAAATTATATATAACTTTGAGATAATATAAAGACCTTTAATTAAAAAAAAAAAAAAATTGTTATTTTTTTTTTTTTTGGTATTTCTACTGCAAAGGGAAAAATAATGCTAAAATGACCATTTTTTCAAAGGGCCGCTGCTTCAAAAGTAAGCCCCAAAAAAGTTTTTCTTTTACTTTGTTTTAAAGTCAAAGAAACGTTCAACTAAACATAAAAAAAAAAATTGATATTTGTTTGACGTATTAACGATGTTTTTATGTTCTTTTTAAGTACAAACTATATTTAATGTAATTATTTTAGGTGAAAATAATTAAGTTATAATGTCTTATTCTATATCTTTAATTTATTATTTTTTCTTAATTTTTTTCTGAGTTTAATTATTAAAGATTATTCACTATTGATTTCTATATAATTTTTTAACTAAGAGTACGTTCCTTTTTAATTACTTGTTTAAAAATTTGTTTTTTATTAGTATTTATGAAAAACATCAATAACACCTATCGGTTTTTATTTAAAATACAAAAAAAAGAGCTAACAAAATTATAACTTAAATTAGTTCATTAATCTGCATAAAAGCACACAAATATTGTTAAATTCCTTCTAACATTCGAAATTCGCAAGTGTATTTTTAAATAAAGTTATTTAAGATTTTTAATTAACATTTCTTTGCTTTTTTAGTGTTATAGCTTATTTTCGTCCCTGCTTTTGTTATAATTTGAAAAAATTATAAAACTTTTTTTGCTCTTTAGCGCCGCAAACTTTTGTCGAATCAGTGACTTATTTGTGGAATAATCAGCAGATGAAAAACAATGATATTTTATAAAAAGGTAAATTTTTTGGGGTCGTACTAAACAAATTACAACAGATTAAGAAAAAAAAATAAAACAATAACCTATTAATTTAACCTTAATTAGCAAGAATAAATAAAAAAAAAGAGAATATCTTTGATATTTTTGTCTCAATAAGGCAAAACAATAGTGTTGTCCTAAGTGCTGCTAAAACACAAAAACATATTTTTGCCCAGATCTTTTATTTTTAGTTGAAATTAAAAAAAAAATTATATATAACTTTGAGATAATATAAAGACCTTTAATTAAAAAAAAAAAAAAATTGTTATTTTTTTTTTTTTTGGTATTTCTACTGCAAAGGGAAAAATAATGCTAAAATGACCATTTTTTCAAAGGGCCGCTGCTTCAAAAGTAAGCCCCAAAAAAGTTTTTCTTTTACTTTGTTTTAAAGTCAAAGAAACGTTCAACTAAACATAAAAAAAAAAATTGGTTTTAAAATAAATAATAAGAAAGATATGCTATGAGAAAGTGAGACTAAAATGGAAAAAGAGGAAATTCGAGGTATTCTGAAAATCTATGCTCCTAAATCTTTTTTGGTTATGGTCGGTTTTAGGGGCGCGTATTTTACTTATTAAATTCATCTTTTTTAGAGGTACTTTTTGACTTAATATTCAATTATTTATATTAGCAGGGCTACGCCCTGCTAATATTTACATTTATTATTAAAGTTGCTACAGTATTATACTATATTTACTTTGGGAACAGGACAAAATTGCATTACGAAAAAATTTCTCGAAGAAAAATTTGCACGAGATGACAAAATTTCACAATCAAAATTTTTGACCAAGGGTCAATTAGTTTTGCTCACAGACAAAGTTGCACGAGGGGACTAATTAGAACATGGACAAATTTGCACGAAAGCCAAAATTTCACAAAGACAATTTTGCAACAAGGGTCAATTTTGCACGAAGACAAATTTGCATAAACGGTCAGTTTGCACAAAGATACTTTTGCACTTAGACAAATTTGCACGAGGAGATAAATTTGCACTAAGACAATTTTACACCTAAAGTCAATTTTGCACGAGAATTAAAAAAAAACAGAAAAAAAACTAAAAGACAACTTAATAAAAATAAAAAAACTGTTATCGACGTGGGTAAGGGTTAGAGGTAACAGTGATAGTTAAAATAACGCTTTTTTTAACGTATTATAAAGTTAACCTTGTCATTGAGTTCAAAATTTAATTAGTAGAAACTTTTTCTAATTATATATGTTAATATAATTTACTAAATCGTTTGGATATTCACATAAGAATATTTTGAACTGTTCTTTGTAGGATTCTAAAAGTAAGCAGTTATAACTGTATTATGTTGGATTTTCTTGAAACTTACGTAGCTAGGATAATTCTAACAAATTTAAATTTCAAAAAGTAAACCTTTACAAATGTAATGTTGAGATACAAAAATCTTTATATTACGGTTTATTAAACTACATTGTAAGCCTGGTGTAAATGTTGTACTGTTGTTGACTGATTTTTTACTGTTTAATAGTCGGTTAGTTTTCACTTACATCGTAAAAACTTATACATATTGCTTTACAATTTCAATGAGCCTATTAAGATAATGGAATTTAAACAAACATTAGGAGAATTTAAAAATCTATAAAGAAGATTTTACTAGAAAATATCGTTTGCGGACCTGACTCATCTCTATGTTAGATATTAATAAATTTGCTAAAATTTTAATCAATATATTACTTTAGCTACAAGTATTGTGTAGTAAGTTACTACACAATACTTGTAGCTAAAGTAATATATTGATTTATTGTTATTTATTTATTATTAATTCATTATTATTGATATATTATTTAGTTAATTTAGTTAATTTATTATTATTGATACTACTAGTAACCATTTAATTACTTATTATCTTAGAATTTAAAGAAGTAATTATATTTCATTTGTATAACAACTGAGTTTAATTATGACTTAGAAACTAGTAACTTTTAATTATAAAAAAAAAAAACGAAGTTATTCCAAAAACTTTTTTATTTTAAAGCTTTTTAAAATTTTCAAAAAGTTTTTTATTTTACTTACAAATTCACATAAGAAAGTAAAATATACTTAAAATTCTTTCCCGTCTGAATACTGTAACTTCTATTTAAAAATGATTAATTTAAAACAATAATTGATTTCAATTTTACTTAGTTTCATTTTTTGATAAAAAAAGTTTAGTTATGAATATGCATAAACAATTTATCATAGAATACATAGATAATAGACAAATGGCGTGAATATAAAATTTTTCGTTTAAATAAAAAACTCGTTTTTGCTTTATGTTGTAAAATAATTTTAAAACTGAGTTTAAATAATTTTTATAATTTCTAATATTAAAAAATAAATAAATCGATTCATTTTAATTGAAATGCTTAATTTTAGTTTTAACGTTGATTATTGTTTGTCGTTAATGATACGTTGAACTATGGTGTATGACAAAATAATAGAAGGTTTTATTAAAATTTGAGTAACAAATATTTTGACTCACTTTATTTTTTCGTTTTTGAATATTCGTCATACAATGAATACTACTTTATGCTATCTTGATAGAAACGAATGTTCTTTTTTTGTCGTATTTTATAAAAAGATAAAAACGATTTAAAAGTGTTTTACTTGCATCATGTTAAATAACTTGAAGTAAGAATATTTTTAAACTAAAAAATGTCAACTTTTAGTTATAAGTAGTGATGTACCGGACTCACTATCCGGGTCCGGGTCCGGCCGGATATTGCCATTTTTGTCTGATATCCGGATCCGGCCGGATTCTAATTTGAAAAAAAAGTCCGGATCCGGTTCCGGCCGGATTCTAATTTGAAAAAAAAGTCCGGGTCCGGTTCCGGCCGGATTCTAATTTGAAAAAAAAGTCCGGATCCGGTTCCGACCGGATCCTAACAGAGATCCGGCCGGACCCGGATCTAGTTAGTAAAAAAGAGCATACTGAAAAGTATTTTTTTAAAAACAAACCCTGTGTAAATTGTTAAGAGTCATTTTCGTCAGTTAAAATTAAACACCTACCGTGATTGGCTAATTTTGTACACGTGAGTAATTTACATTTGTTTACATTTAAACTATGAAATAAACATTTCATGAAATGCAACTCTTTACGTATGTTGTAAAATTGAAAACTTTGGAATGAATACTTGAATTATTTATTGTTTAAAGTTGAGCTCAGAGAATATTTAGAGTTAATACGGTTGAATGTACGAGCCTATGAGAATCATATGACGAAATGTTTCAAACTAAATACTGATGCAACAAAACATCAGAACATGACAGGCAGTTTATATGTAAGCAGTTAGTTAGTTTGGTGTGTAGCTTGAAGCAACAAAATATCTTGAACGTTTTTGTGAATGCTTATTGTAAGTAGTGTTTTGTTTTAAAAGTGAATATTTCAACAGGTGTTTAATTGTTTAAATATTTAAGCCAGGTTTTTAGTCTAATAGTTTATTAAAAAATTTACAGTTTCTTGTTTACTAAAATTTTTAGTTTTTTGTTTTAAGTCTTTTGATATAGATTTAAATAGCTTCCAGTTTTTAAAATGTTACCAAAGTAATTAATAATTTTGTATATGCTAGTATTTGTTGTTGTGTTTTATATAAAAGGTTCATCACTCAAAACTGTCGTGTCTGATTATAGAAAGTAGTCTCAGTTAGAATTGAGTATTTGTTAGATATTAGTTAAATAAGGTAGGATTTAATTATGATGGGTAGTACTAATAAGTTAAGTGCACCACAATCAGTCCACAACTTTACTACCAAATTGTCAACCTTTGCTAGCTGTACTACTGATTATTAGATTAAAGTATTTTTTCAGTCTTTAAAAACCTCATTCTGACTCAAACTTGTTTATACTCACTCTAGCTAGTTTTATTGACTTAAACAGTGGCAACCCTGCTAGTTTGAATTTTTTTTGGAATTTTAGAAAATTTTGAACTGCCTCAGGCTAGTTTAGTTTTTTATAAAAACTATGGCTAGTTTTCTTTTAGACTTTGAATGAGTTTGAGCTGATCCAATTTTCAATATTTTGTAATTTTCTAGTGTATTTTGTTCAAGAACTTGATTTCAGATTTTTAATTGTAAATAACACCTAAATTTGGAAACCTTTTTGGAAAACTTATTATTAGATTAAAGTTCTTTTTTTTTTCAGTTTTTAAAAACCTCATTCTGACTCAGGCTACTTTTAACTAGTGATGTACCGGACTCACTATCCGGATCCGGCCGGATTCTAATTTGAAAAAAAAGTCCGGATCCGGTTCCGGCCGGACTCTAATTTGAAAAAAAAGTCCGGGTCCGGTTCCGGCCGGATTTTAATTTGAAAAAAAAGTCCGGATCCGGTTCCGGCTGGATTCTAATTTGAAAAATAAGTCCGGATCCGGGTCCGGTACATCACTAGTTATAAGCAAATACAAATAGCTCTATTTAATTATTTTATATGACAGTCAAATTTACAATTAGGATGATAGTTGTAATTGTACTTATCTAAGTTTCTTTCATACTTTTGTTATCGTATTAAGAGTTTTATTAATTTAACTTGTTGACAATGTTTACTATATAAAAGATTTAAAAAAAAGTTTACTGTTTTTAGAAAAAATATTTTAAGATTATCAACGATTATAAAAGTACATTGCTAAAAAACTATAAATTGTTTTAATAAGCAAGCATCTTTCTTTTTAATGAATACAAAAGTTAAAATAAAGGTACTGTGTTAGATATAAACTAAAATAAACAATTGATTCTCTAATACTTTACCTTACTAAAAGTGTTAGAAATAAAATTTTATTATTTAAACAAAAAACTTGTATTTATTTGCTTTTATTAATTAACTTTTTTATTTATTTTACTATCACTGTTACATCTAATCCTTATTCCTTACCCTCGGTCGGTAACTTATCTTTTTTTTTCTCATTGATTATAATAAATTTTATTATTATTTCTTTTACTTCTACCCTTAACCCTTATTCCTCAGTCGGTAGCTTTTTTTTCTTATTAATTAATTCTTATTTATTAATTTACTTGTTTTTTTTTATAAAATCATTTATAATTCATTTTTTTTAATTTTACTATTACTGTTACCTTTAACTATTACCCTCGGTCAGTTACTTTTATTTTGTTAAGTTAGTTACTTATTATTTTGATTTTATTTATAACATTTCTATGTTTTTTTTACTGTCGAGCGAAATTGCCCATTTGTGCAAAAATTTCTTCTTGAAATTCTGTCCATCGTGCAAATTTTTCTTCGTGCAAAAGTATCTTCGTGCAAATTTGATCCTTGGTGCAAAATTGTTTTTGTGCGAAATTAACCTCTAGAGCAATTTAGTCATTTGGTGCAAATTTGTCTTCGTGCAAATTGACCCTAGATGCAAAATTGTCATTGTGCAATTGTGTCCTTTCGTGCAAATTTGTCTTCGTGAAATTTAGTCCCCTCTTGCAATTTTGTCTGTGAGCAAAAGTATCTTCGTTCAAAATTGACCCTTGGTGAAAATATTTGATTGTTAAATTTTGTCAACTCGTGCAATTTTGTCGTAATGCAATTTTGACTTGTTCCCAAAGTAAATGTAGTTTAGTAGTGTAGCAACTTTGATAATAAATGTAAATATTAGCAGGGCGTAGCCCTGCTAATATAAATAATTGAATATTAAGTTAAAAAGTACCTTTTAAAAAGATGAATTTAATAAGTAAAATACGCGCCCCTAAAACCGACCATAACCTCTTTTTTATCTATATGATAGATACTTTGTGTCAAATCAAATTTTTACTACTAAACTTGAAATTGTTTAAAATTCCTACCATGTGATTACCCCTGCTAGAGTAAACATACAATAACTTATTGAAAATTGTAATATAATAAAATATCTAGAACCCAGTTTTGTTTTTTGTATTGTTAACTCTCTACTGTTTTTATCAGTCTAAGTTGGCATAAGTAAGTAACAAGCATATGCAAAAGCACCTAACCATTAATATTAGAAGTCTTTTGAGTCTTATTTTAAACTCAGGTAGAAAAACATCAAAATTTTAATTTTCTCACTAGTTTTGCTTGACTGAATATTTGGGATATAGTAGTTAATAAATTAAGTAAAATAAAAATAATTTAAAAAAAATCAATAATAACAAAAATAAAAGTTTTGAATGGTTATGTGAATTAAACTATGAACATATTTATGGTTTAGCAAATTTATATTTAAAATGTTTAAAACATCATGCTTAAGGTACATATTTGAATCAATTTAAAACTATAAATTATTTCCTACCGAATTGAAGAACTTTAATTATATTTTAAATTTTCTACAGTAATTGTGTTAACACCTTGAAAACTATTTAAATAGTTTATATTGGAGTATAATAATTTTTATTGTGAATTTGGGTGATAATACAATATAAAAATAAAAATATTATATTGCTGAAGCCATATCAAATACATAGAAATAATCGATTTTTTATTTTAATTTTTGATCAAAAAAAAACAAAGACGTTAAACTGTAAACTAGTAAACTACAACTCGATAAAAGAAAAATTGTACACTAAGTCCTTGGACCAAATTTTTTTATCGTTCAATAAAATGATATTATTATTTTTTTAATTTGTATTTATTTCTAGCTTAAAAGATGCACAAATTATTAACACAGAAAACTTACTTCTGTTTTTTACATAAGTGAGTTTTTAAATATAACAAAGCTGTTTTTAGCAAGCTTTAGAAAACAATAGTTATGTACATTAAATTAATGAAATTCTCCACAACTTAAATAAGCAAGTGGCCACTCATTTATTCAATCATACCTGTATACGCAGTACGCACATTAAACAAACGTTTATGTAGTATTGAGTTTGAGAATTCTTCATTTGTTGGGTTGTTTTATGGCAACTCTAATACTTAAAACCAGCATAGATGACATTAAAGCAATTAATTAATGTAAAGCCACAAATACTAAAAATCTAAAGTTTAGGCGTAACTTTTTAATTAAAACTTTATTCAATAAGCCTTGCCCTGTTGTCTATTATCAATTAGGTCAAGAGTAAATTTTAAATATCCACATTAAATTATTAAATGTTCTTGTTTCGTATTTGCCGTGTTTGCCGACTACTACGTTACTGTAAAGTTATTAAATTTTAAAGTTCTTTATGAAATGTTTATGGAATGACTTCTAGGTTTAAAAACTTAATTTTAACATAAGAAAAGTGTTTATAAACTGTTCTGATGTTCAAACTCGAATATTTTAACCAAAGTTTAGCACAATCAGAAAACAATAGAAACAACCACAACAAATAATACAAATTTTTGTCTTAATTAAATTAGCATGTTTTAAAAGTACAATGCTAAAAAACTGCTCAATTTCAATTATTATTATAAATTCATGTTGTACATATTTCATAAAAATATTTTTAATTGAAAAACTTTTTGATTTTTATTAAATTATTCAGGGGCGTGTCTAGACTTTTTTCAAAGGGGGTTCACTTTTTTTTTTCTTGTTCTTAATTTGCCGCTTAAGTACTTATTTCTTAGGTATGCAGTGCACTGCCAGTTAAGTACGCAATATTTAGCCGAAAATCTCTGTGTTTAATAAGCTTTTTTCTGCTTAAAAAAAAAATATTAGCAATAGAAAAATATTATTTTTTTTTTTATACTGTATTAAATTTAGATAAATTAAAACTAAAAGAACCAGAAAAAAGTTATGAACTTAAAAATTTTGATTTAAATGTTAGCATAGATTAGGGGTGGGCAAAGTTTTTAGTTTAACGGGCCGGATCCGGAAAAATTTAGTCTTTCGCGGGCCGGAGCATTTTGAATTAATGATTTACCGGATCCAGTATCCAGATTTGCCGTGTTTGCCGACTACTACGTTACTGTAAAAATATTGAATTTTAAAGTTCTTTATGAAGTGTTTATGGAATGACTTCTAGGTTTAAAAACTTAATTTAATTTAAACTTCAGATCCAGCCGAATAATGATTTTTTAGATCCGAATCCGATCGAAAACTATTTTCAAGTCGAGATACGGATCTGGTCTGATTTTAATGTAAATAAGAGTTTCGGTACCGGCCGGAATCTAATTTTATGAATACAGTTGATCACTATTTTAAATCCTTCAAATTCAAATAATTTTCTCAAGTCTGACAACTTAAGATGTAGATTAAGATATTCAGATGTTTAGATAATGTCTAAAAAAAATTGATATTGTAATTGACAAAGGTACGTATGTAAAATATCGTAATTTAAAAAACAATTTGCTTGGATTAATTTTACAAAATATATTCCAACTAAGTTAGAACATTACAAAATATTAGGACAAAATGGTGTACTTATTAGTATTCGCTCGCGGGCCGCTTATTTTATATTCCTATTAAAGTTTAAAAAACGGTCGGGGGCCGGTCATTTTAAATCTTCAGGCCGGATCCGGCCCGCGGGCCGTACGTTGCCCACCTCTAGCATAGATGGAGTTCTTGCAAATTTTTCTTTTAAATTTTAAACTCTTTACATTTATATATTTATTTATAAAAAAAATATTTTTTTCAAGTAATTTAATCTATAAAAATTTAAATTTCGATATAAAAAAAGTTTAGACTTACACAATTAAATTAAAAAATCTTTAAATTATAATTAAATGTTTTCCTGATGGTGCAGACTGCAGGGATTATAATGAATGTTTTGAAATCTCTTTGAGTTGAAAATTTCAAAAAATCAAGAATCAACTTTGTGGCCAACACATATACAAAAATAAAACAACTTAAATAAAAATTTAATTTTCACGTAAGAAAAATATTTAGACTTTTACAATTAAATTTAAAAATCCTTAAATTATAATTAAATGTTTGCCTGGTGGTGCAGGGGTTCTAATGATGGTTTTGAAATCTCTTTAAGTTAAAAAATTCAAAAAATCAAGAATCAACTTTGTGGCCAACAGATATACAAAAATAAAATAACTTAAATAAAAATACTAAACTACCAATAAGTGTTAAAAAAATAAATTGCCAGGTGGTGTAGTGGTCTAAAGATGATTTTAAAAGCTCTCTGAATTGAGTTTTCAAGGTTTAAAAGCTTCACACAACATTATTATATACAATCAACTAAGTAGAATAAAACTTTAGTTATTATATTGGACGTTTTTCAAGTAAAATTGTACTTACTAGTTGAAAAACAATACTTAATCAAAATTTATTTACACTAAGTAACAATTTATAATGGGAACTAAGAGCATCTTAGTTAAAACTTTCCCAGAAAAAATGCTACTTTAAAACTTTTACCTATTATCATGTCACCAGCAAAATTTTATTTAAAATTTTCTCAGCTGGGCAAAAAGGAGCATTTTGTGTTACAGAACCTTATAATCTTTCAGTGTTATAAATTCAAAATTCATTATTCAAAGTTAATCAAATAACCAAAAAAAGTCAATAAACAATGTTTTTAGTAATTTTCTAAGAATCTTTTTTTTTCATTTTTTTTTTCAGGGGGTTCACAGGAAACAGGAAACCAGTCAAAACACGCCCCTGAAATAATTTATAAAACTTAGTTTTCTTACCTTTGTATGATATTAAAATCATGTTTATTACAAATCAAAAGTTAGTCCAAAACTAAAAAAAAATATACTAAAAATATTTTGTCTATTGTTTATGTAGTTTTAAATTACATTAAAGCAAATATTGATTAAAATTAAAAATCTGTATATTTTTAGTCATAACTATAAGTTACATCGACTTGTACTTTTTATTTTGTTCATGTTTGTTACTATGCGTAAGACTTTCGAACAAATTTGAGGTTTTTTTTTAAATCCAAGACAGGAAAACATTTACTATTTAAAGTTTTATTTAATAATTAAAATGAAATATTTATGCCCAGTTTAAACATCAAAACAGGGTTTCTATTTACCATTTATATGCTTTTGTTTTTTAGGACGAATATTTCTAACTTAAGGGCTAATATACCTAAGGGTCAGTCTGAGCTGAGCTAAAAAAATCGCTTAATCATCATAAAAATATCTTTTTTATGATTTGTTGTTGTAACTATCATTATTTAATTTTTTTTTTCATATATTTGAGTAGGGTGGGTTAGCGACAAAGGTATATTTTAAAATATTTAAAAAAATCTCTAAAAAAATTCCTGAAACAACTTTTTGTTTTAGCTTTTTTCAGCTCAGACTGACCTTTAAATATTATACTTTCCTGATTTTAATTTAAATATTTTTGAAATGTCTATGATTATCTTTTGTTAAAGTTTTTTTTTAAAGCATTACAGCTTTTAATAAAAGAATAACTATCTTTTAAACTAGCTAGACTGTACTAAAAGATCCTGTGTAAAAATCTAAATTTTTTGCACTTTGAAATAAAACTAATGAATGAGCTTGAGTAATAACTTAAACACTTATATTGTATCGTAAACAAGATTATGATTTTCTCAAAAATGAGTTTTAAGTAAATAAACTTTAGTTATAAAGAATTTTCAGTTATTCAATGGTATCTTATACCACATTTAAAAACTAACAAATTAAAAAAATATTGATTACGGCTGATGTACTTCCAGTTACTTGGATCTCTAGCTTTATGTGAAACCGCCTCTTTAACAGGTTCGGCACTTTCAACATGAGCTAGATTAGCAGTAGCTTCAAGGCCAGTCATGTTATAATCAAGATGCCAGTTAATTACAGCTGTTAATATCAGCTGTTTACTATAGCAACTAAAATGCTAAAGTAACATTTTGTAGCTAACTTTTTCACATTTTTTACCTTATATTAAAATTTCATTAGTTATTTTTTTTTTTTACTTTTGTTTTAATAAAATTAGTAAAAAGTTAACTTTAAAAATTTTTAATTTACATTGTACTTCATTATTATAACATTTTGTTTGTAAAATTAAAACAGTATATCATATTAATTTTATACATAAGCTCTTTCTTTTATAACAAAAATAAAGTTCTTTAGCTTAATGCTTTAAAAAAAAAAAACTTATAAAGTACAAAAAAAAAATTTCTGTGATTTTAAGTTTTAATTAACATTTTTTTTTATTGACTATAATTTTTTGTATCATGTGTTTAAAAAAAATACATAATATCTTCAAGGTACCACAAATTTAAATGTTTCAACATCTTAATATATTTATAAAAGTTTTTAAATTTTAAATTTTAAAAAATTTTCAGGAAAAGTTCTTTGAAATATTAATGATATGGTTATACTTAATAAAAAAAACAAATTAATATCAAAATGTTAAAAAATATATTCATCCTCCTATGATCTTAAAAATCAATTTTTTTTTCTTTTATTTCTCATTAACAACAATTTTTAATGGGCCATAATAATTTTGGTTAAATTCAATCTATAAAAATAGAACAATTAAACCAACGCCAGGCTTTAAAAACAAGTTTATTGTTAATGAAAAATTGTTTTTAGATTTTTAAATGTAGTTAAAATTTAATAATATATATTATTTTTATAAATAAAATTTTCAATATAATGGTGAAACTATTTTTCATCCTTGTTATTAGTGCAACATAAACCTTGGCAAATTATTAATTTTTAATTTAAATTAATTTATTTTTAAACTACATTTCAAAATCTAGAACAGTTCTATTTATTAGAGAAAAGATTAAACATTGCATGTAACATATTGAGGTGAATATTTTACCCTTATTTATGTAAAAATATTAAAAGACAGCTATTCTACAATATACTATAAATAATTAAACTTAACTATGAAGTTCACCTCTTTTATAATTTTTTTTTAAATATAAACAATTTTGAAAAAATTATAAACAGGTAAATTATACACATAAACTTATTACCCAAAACACTAAACCTAGTGTTAAATTAAAATGAAATAATTCATTCACCTAAAAAAAACAATTAAATTTTAAAATATGCTAGATAAACTTATGTGTATTATCATTGTTTTACTAAGAAATGCTACAGATTATCAAACTGCATACAAAAATTGCTTGTTCAAGTAGGGTAGTTTTAGAATATTTTAATAGAAACATTTAGCAGTTTTATAAAGGATATTCATTTAATTTTACAAGATGAAGGCATTCATAATTAAGTAATTTTGTAAAATTCTTGGAAATTTTTTCAATTTTAATCACACTTTAAAGAATTTTAATTAATTCTTTACCATTCAAAGACTTGTTTTTAAATATAAGGAATTTAGTAAATTTAAACTGACAAAATCTGGTATTTTTTTTTTAATTTAGTCAAATTTCCTGACTGTTTTCAAAAAAAGATTTACTTTACTATTCCTGTTACTTGTTTTTATTTTTGCTTTTCCTGAGTTTTCTGACTTTTCCTGACCTTGTTGCAAGTCTGCTTAATTTACAAAACTAGTTGTAAAGACCTTGAGTTGTATACTAAAACTTTCAAATATAATTTTTTTTTTAATAAATTACCTAATTATAATAAAAAAAGACTCAATGAATTTGCCATATCAAAAATTTAAAATAGAATTCATCTAAGCAAATAGTAGTTTCAAGTTTGTTAATAAAAATATTAAATTATATTAATAAAAGGAATTAATAAAGCTTTCAATTTTATATTTCATCTTATCAATAATTATAAAATTAGTAGTAAATATTTTACCCTTATTTATGTAAAAAATATTTAAAAACAACTATTCTACAATAAACTATAAATAATTAAACTTAATCATGAAATTCACCTCTTTTATAATTTATTTAAAAAATTTAAAAAATTTTGAAAAAATTGTAATGAGGTAAATTATAAACATAAACTTATTACCCAAAACACTAAACCTAGTGTTTAATTAGAATGAAATTATTTATTTACTTAAACAAAAAACAATTCAATTCTAAAGTATGCTAGATAAACTCTTGTGTATTATCATTGTTTTACTAAAAAATGCTACAGATTATCATACTGCCTACAAAAACTGTCTGTTCAAGTAGGGTAGTTTTAGAATATTTTAATAGAAACATTTTGCAGTTTTATAAAGGATATTCATTTAATTTTACAAGATGAAGGCATTGATAATTAAGTAATTTTGTAAAATTCTTGGAAATTTTTTCAATTTTAATCACACTTTAAAGAATTTTAATTAATTCTTTACCATTCAAAGACTTGTTTTTGAATATAAGGAATTCAGTAAATTTAAACTGACAAAATCTGGTATTTTAAAATATTTAGTTAAACTTCCTGACTGTTAAAAAAAAAACCTTACTATTCTTGTTATTTGTCTTTTTTTTCTGCTTTTCCTGAGTTTTCTGACTTTTCCTGACCTTGTTTCAATTCTGCTTAATTTACAAAACTAGTTGTAAAAACCTTGAGTTGTACACTAAAACTTTCAGGTATATATTTTTTTTAGATAAATTACCTAATTATAATAAAAAAAGACTCAATAAATTTGCCACATTAAAAATTAAAAATTTTAAATAGATTTCTACTTAGCAAATAGTAGTTTCAAGTTTGTAAACAAAAATAATAAATTATATTCAAATTACTTTTAAGTGAAATCTATGTCTTAATAAAATAATTTATAATGAATCTTATAAAATTATAATAATCAAACTTTATTTTCAAGTTTAAAAATTCAAATAATTTGATAAAAGTAGGATATAAGAAAAAAAAATTTGTCTATTTCATCTAATTTTTGGAAAAAAAAATCAAATAATAAATTAACTTAACATCAATTAGTTCCAAAGCTACAATGTTTTTAGTTTTTTAACCATTTAAATAAGTGGAAGATACTTTTCTTTAATTTTTCTAACCAAACATTACCTACAACTATAAGGTTAAAAGGTAGTTATGATTAAATTAACAATAAAGTGACTAAAATTAACCTTATGAAAATAAAAAACATAAACTTACATTTAAGGCATTCATATTTATAAAAACAATATGGTTTTAAATATGTTGGTGTAATTGAATATATGAAACTTTTATGTTCTCAACTTGTAAAATACAGCTTTTTCTTTCATAAGAAATTTTAATTCTATTGCCGGGGATTTTATTTTTTTATTCTACTGCGGGGATTTTGTGCTCTGCGATTTAACATCTCTGTTCAAGGCCATCTTTATCTTTAGTTGCTACCTCGGTCTGCGACCGAGTGCAAAAGGGTTTAAGAGCTAATACTCTAGATATTTTACTTATAGTATATGTTTACATATAGACTCATAAGTAACTATACAATATACAATAAAGCTTTATAATACAATAAAATCAAAGACACAATCAGAAAGTTTTATTACTTGAGAAGGCTTCATGCAATTTACGATTCTAGTTGTGCTGTAACAAATGGTTGCTCGTACAGTTTACTGGTTCAGAAAGGGACTTATACTTACTCGTTGACACCGGATGTAGAGCGCGCGAGATAAAAAGATACAACATTGAAATAAATAAAATGAAAGATTCAAGTAGTAAGTTTATGCCACCAAAAGCGTGGGCTTATGCGTGGAGTTCAATGTTCAAATTAATCCAAACTGGAAGTTGTTGCTAGAGGTTGTCTGCTACAGTATGCGTAGGCTTATGAGTATCTTATCAGATCGAGTTGTACGCCCCGTCGACGTCGTAAAGTATGTATACAAAATGTATTCACCTAACTCTGAAGATCCTTTTTTAGGTGAAACCGGGTTAGTAAGGTTGCAATTTTGTCAATAAATTATTAATTACAAAATGTATATAGAACAAGATATAAAAACTACGAAGTTATGAAGTTAAGTATAAAGTAAACGTTTAAGACAAACAAACAAATAATTAAATTGGAAGGTTTTGCCGGAGATCATCTAGCTTTTCCAAGATGGCAACTTACATTCAGAGCGCCAAGAGAAGGTTTTCCCGGAGATCAGCTAGCTTTTCCAAGATGGCGGCTCACGATTCGGACTGGAAACTGGCGTAGTGGTGCTTATTATTAACGTCGAAATCTAAGTGTTCTTCTTTCTCGTTCGCTCGGTCGTTTATTTACATACGTCTTTCTTACATAACAATTCCGCCTGGTCAAGACATGGTTGCATGATGTGACATACTGATTAAAGCATGAAACTCGGCGTGATCGGTACGAGCATAAAGTTATTGTTATAGGAAAATTTATTAATTTTTCAAAAAACATAAAACTTTAATGTCAATTATTTTCCTTATCTTAAAAGCTATCTAAAATTTTTTTTTTTATTTTAGAGAACGCACCTTTGCCTTTAATTTAAAAAAAAAATTGTTTAATTTGGGGTTGGAATTATTTCATGGGGTCCCTCCAAAAATAAAGGTTTTTTTTCGTTTTTTTTCATCAAATGGTATTAGAACCAAAAATAAATATTTTTTTTTAATTTTTTTTTTTGATTTCCCTTAGTTTGCATGTTAAAAAAACTCTTAAATAGTTATTTTATAAATAATGTTAATATCTTTTACGATTTGGCCCAAAATCAAAATGTAGTATATTACACTATCATTTGCCTTGGCCATTTCCTAGATAAAAAATTGATAAAAGGAAAAAAAAAGTTAATAAGAATGTGAATATACAACAAATTTAATTAAATTATTTTATTTTAATTTAGTTTGATGTAATTCACATTCTTATTAACTTTTTTTTTCCTTTTATCAATTTTTTATCTAGGAAATGGCCAAGGCAAATGATAGTGTAATATACTACATTTTGATTTTGGGCCAAATCGTAAAAGATATTAACATTATTTATAAAATAACTATTTAAGAGTTTTTTTAACATGCAAACTAAGGGAAATCAAAAAAAAAAATTAAAAAAAAATATTTATTTTTGGTTCTAATACCATTTGATGAAAAAAAACGAAAAAAAACTTTTATTTTTGGAGGGACCCCATGAAATAATTCCAACCCCAAATTAAACAATTTTTTTTTTAAATTAAAGACAAAGGTGCGTTCTCTAAAATAAAAAAAAAAATTTTAGATAGCTTTTAAGATAAGGAAAATAATTGACATTAAAGTTTTATGTTTTTTGAAAAATTAATAAATTTTCCTATAACAATAACTTTATGCTCGTGTGATCGGTAGTTGATTCTATATTGCGTTTAACATGATGCGTCAACTAGCGGTTGTTTAATATTTTTAATCAAAGTGATATTTATAGGAATGAATTTTTTGATCTAAAAAAAAACGAAGGTTTTTTTAAACAACCTTAAATGAGTTCCACTTTAAGACAATCTACGTGAAAGTTATAAGACCTTTACGTTGATGTTCAACACGGCTAAACATATAAATGTAAGTATATCTTTTATTTACAGTTATATTAGTTTATCTTTTTTGTTGATTAATAGTTAAAAACTATTTGTAAATTTTTTGTTCTTTATTGAATTTTATTCAAACTTTATAAAACAAAAAAAAACTATCGACTATTTTCAAATGCATTATAATTTTTCAAACTTAAAACTGTAAACAGAAAAAAAATCAAAAAACATAAGTTAAAGATTTGTTCTATTTGATTTGTTTGTTTTATGAATCTACGAGTTATTAGTCAACAAGAAGTATATTCTTAATTTTTGTAGGTATGAAAACAATTTTTTCAACTGTACTTATTTTGTAATTTCTTTAGTTTATAAAAAAAAAACTGGTATATAACTTAAACTTATTTAAGTTAAGTTATTTTTTTTTAGAAACTAAACTGTTTTTAACTGTTTTAATCTTAAAATACGAAACATGTCTAAAAAAGTAAAATTATAAATACAATGTTCTTTTAAATGTATAAAGAATGTTTATCGTTTAGTTTATATTATGTCTTACTATAAAATAAAAGTAATATTTCTTATTGACATATACAAAAGAATGTTGACTTAAGCATAAGTGGCGTGTTTATTTTCCTTTATTTTATTCAGAGTTTTAACATTTTAAAATGTTACCAGTAAAGTTTATAATAAATTAAAAATGAAATTTTAAATAATAATAGTTTTCGTATGGTTTGAAATAAAATTTTTGACAAATATTGTTTTGACAAAGTTTTTAGTATACATACTTTAAAAACAAGAAAACAGGCAAAACTTTTTTTTTTTCTTAGGCTCTGGTATAATTACTTAGCTCCATGTTTTAGTTACATTATTAATTTAACTGACAGTTTGTTATGATGCTAACTGAAAATTCAAATATTACTTTAATTAGAATAAGATCTAACAAGAAAATCAAAACTAAATATTTGAAAAAACAGTTTTTTAAAACTACTATTTATTTTACTGTAAGTGTAACTATATATTTCAGTATATAAGTAGAAATTTTAGTGAAAAGTTTATCAGAAATACATTTATTGACTTAACAAAGCTTGAAGTTCTAGTTTTTTTTTGTTTAAGGTAGAAAAACCCAGAAAACGTTTCTCCAGGAAACGTTTATTGTTGCAAGGAGTAGAGTTTGAGACTGATGTTTTTTTACCATAAAAAAAAAACATTAAGGTTACTGTGCTGTAATTGAAGTTATTTTAGAAAGTTGAAGATTAATTGAGTTAGCATTCTGAAAATAAAATTTTAAGTTTATCTGTAGCAATTACATAATGATTGGACTCCAAAAATATTTTTAAGTTATTTATTTAACACCATATATAATTTATTAATTCTTACAGATAATACAAATTGTACAAAATTTAATTTCCATATAAATTCATCTAAAAGGAAAGAAGCTCTCCGTTTTTCAGTAGTATTAAGAGGCTATTCAGTTACATCAGTTACAACTAATCTAATAGATTACGTTGTTTCATCAGGTTATAAGCCCAACTGGGCACAAACCAAAAAACTGAGAAAATATTTCAGTCTAAACAGTTCAATACCAAGAATTGTGAAGAATAACTTAAAAATTATCTACAAATCTATGCTAAGTCCATCTTGGTTAACTGTAAAAACTCATTGTCATTTTTATAAAATGTTCTTCTTTGTGTTCAAACCTTCCAAGCTCATTTGGTCCTTAGACAGCACATTGTTTCTTCTTAGAACCACTGAAACAAAAATACACTTCTTTTACTTGACTTTTAGTTGGTTGACCAGTAGTGGCACCATTGGGATGGTCACCAAAATCATCCAGAGAATCATGTAATTCATGATCCAATATGTATCCATAACTACCATGGTATGCCTGATCCATTGTACCTGCTTCTACTACATTTCAGGGTTGCCACACACTTAGGATAACTCAGAACACTTTGAAGTTTTTAAATATCCTAAGATAACTCAAGATTTTTTAAACTTAGGCTGAATCAGGATAGTTTTTAATTAGTGGAAAACTTAAGATGATTTTATATTTATTTTTTAAAATAATATCAAGACTAATTTTTTTTATAGATTTTGACTGAGATATAGTTGACTTTGTTTGAATATTTATTTTTTTTGTAATTAACTTTGTTTATGAACTTAGTTTTTATTAATTTTAAAATATTAAAAGAAACTTTTTCAAAGGTTTAAAAAAAAAAGTTTGACTCAGGACTGTTTTAAGTCACTCAGGACAGCTTTTTGACTCAAAGACAGACAAACATGATTTTTGTTAGGGCTTGTGTTTCTATTGTAACAATAACTTTTAGATCTGCTAAGTTGATTATAAAATCTCACCTGTTGCTCCTACTGTAATATCTTGATCTTTGACTTCCGTACCTAGGTAAGGACAAATAGTAATATTTAGATATTTTAATCTATGAGATATTTTAATAACTAAGGTTAATTCAGACTTGTTTAAATTTTTTTGAAAAGCTCAGGATAACTTACATAGTTTTACCTATTATCAGGATCATATTTTTGACTTTAAATCTACTGAAAAATTAAAGCTACATTAAATTTGAGTATAAGTATTTTATGATCTTTATTTTAAAGTATTATTTGCTAATTTTGTTTTGTAAAAAGTTACAACACAGTTAGGTTAATGTATTTAACTTAGGAAAGTTTAGCTAAAAATAAAACTTAGCTCACTCTAGCTTATTTAATTTTATATGCAAAACTCAAGTTAGTTCTTTATTAATCAAATATTTTTTTCATAAATTGTATTTTATCAAATCCCTTTGTTATAATTTTAGTATTTTTAAGTATTTAAGCTTGTTTATTTTTTCAGTTTTTGGCTCAAAAATATTTTTTCTAGTTTTTGCATACTCAGGCTAGCTTGGTGTAATTCTGGCAAGTTTTTGGTCTATCAGGCTGGTTTGTTTTCATCAATAAGTAACAACCATGTAGTAAAGTAAATTTTAATGTCTTCAACTTATTATGAGACTAACTTTGCCAATTTTTTGTGAAATTTACTTGATTTCAAATTTTAAGGTATGTTTATTATATTTTTTAATATAGTTTTATTTACTACAATTACAACTACTTTTGTTTTTATTTTTGTTTTCAAAGCTCACCCATTAATAAATTCATCTGGAATGAAACAATTTTACAATACTCACTACATCTTAAAAGTAAACAAATTTTTTTTTTTAATGTTTGACACTCATATGGCCTTTATTATTTTTTTTCTTATAGTACTAGTATTTCATGCATATAATTATTATAAATAAGGAAGTTATTATTTTTAAATTAACTTGTGTTGATGCTTTTTTCCTTCTTCCGAATTATAGAGTCTCTACTTTCAGGGTTGCCAAAAAATCTGGAGTCCTAGAAATTTCTAGAATTTGACAGTTAAGGCTTAAAAATATCTGGAAAAACCTGGAATTTTAAACAATTTTTCATGTTACATGTTTATGAGTAGCAAAATTTTAATTTGACACAAAAAATCTACCATATAGATAATTTTTTTTCTTGCATGTTAAGAATTAGCTTTACAATATCTTTTCAATGTTGATATACTACTTAGCACAGTTTTAAGCCTTAAACTTAGCTTTAAACTAAATTTAGACAAAAAAATGTTTACTTATAAAAACCTGGAAGAAACTCAAAAAAAACTGGAAGAAATTTCTCAAAAAAATTTAGCAACGCTGCTATCTTATAAGTAATACACAATGTATTGAGTCCATTAGAAATCAGATTATGAACAACTACTTTACTAAATTAGGTTTGGACAATTGAGACCAATTAGTTTTACAAATTTTTAATGTACAAGTAACCTGTTGTATGAATTTATAATTTAAACACAGCCCAAAATTATGAACTCAGCAAAACAGGGGTCTTATTAACATTAAACAAATCTCTTCAATATATTTTTTATGAGAATACGCTTTCTCTATAAAAAGTTAGTGTTTAATTGACATGAGCTTTATACTTCAGTAACATGGTGGATTATATATTTAAAAGTATACTTTGTGCTCAATATTTTAGTATTTATTTTATACATATTTTAATTATTCCTGAAATATGGTTTAAAAAGATTAAAATATTAGAATTTTTTGATGTTTTTTCAGGTTATATTAAAGCTTTTGAATTAAATAAAGTTTTTAACACAAGTATTTTTTGCAAAAGTGACTCATCCAGAAAAATAACACTTTAAAATAGATTTTTTTAAAACTAGTAATATTATTTTAGTTTCTTGTTAAACTTTATTTTTAACATAGTTTTAATTTAAAATTTTTATCGCTTCTTTATTTAGATTGTTTCAATTCTACCAATTTTTATTAATATACCAAATTTGTTTAGCATTAGCACTTATTTAATTTTTAACATTTAATTATTACGTCATTTTATATCTTAAAACTTTAAACTGCAGTATAATTTTATTTCAATTTGTATTCATTCCAATTCAGTAGGAAACTATTTCTGACGAGTCCTACTTGAAAGTACTTAAATAAATTTAAAGAAAATGAACTGTTTTCTGTTATATATTTTTAGTAAGTAATATTACTTGTTAAACTATCATTTCAGATTTGTTAGTGTATTTTGTTTGAAGCAAAAGACTTCTGAACAACTATCAGGAAGTATTTAATTGAAATGTTTACTACCCAAATTTCAGAACCTACATCTACCACTTCAAGTGATTTTTCTTTAGGAAAAAAAATTCAACATCATTCAAAACAGGTTTATACCTTTGTAAATATATTTTTTGTTTTAAGTTAAGTAGTTAACAAAAAGTTATTCTATTGTACAAGTAGTTTTTAGTGTAACAGTAGTCAGTATTCTCTTAATAAAGATTAAGTATGTAACATATAAGATGTAACGTTAAAAGGCGTTGAATCCTGGAGATCCTGATAAGCTAAGCTTCTCGGATAATATACCACATATTTTTCTGTGTCAAAACTTTATTCCCACTAACAACGTTTCACTGCTCTTAAATAAATTTAAGTTCAGATCTACGGAGTCTATAAAATATTAACACACATTAGAAAAAAAGCATGTATAATTATGTATAGTATTTATGTGAGTAGTGAAGTTCGTTTATAGTTACTACTCACATAAATACTAAACATAATTATGCATGCTTTTTTTTTCTAATGTGTGTTAATGTTTTATAGACTCCGTAGATCTGTTCTTAAATTTGTTTGAGAGCAGTTAAACGCCGTTAGTGGGAACAAAGTTTTGACACAAAAACATCTGTGGTATGTAACGTATATATATTTCATTTCCATTAATTGTTTTAAGAGTTGTATTAGTAAGGCATATCAATTGTTTTTAGAATTTTATATCATTTGACTATTTTTAATCTATTTTTAACCTATTATTATTCTTTAATTGTTTTTTAATTATACTATGTGTGTTTTTTAATTTTTTCAGTTTAGCTGAAAATAGTTTTTATTACATTAATTTTTTTTAATTTTAAAGTTCTTTTATCTCAATTTTCAATAAAAACATAAAATAATAAGCTATTCTTAATAACAAATTATTATTTAATTTGTTAAATAATAATTATCTCACCCTAATAAAATGACTGATTATAATTTTACTAACAGACAGAAGTCAAAGTAAACAACTTAGAAGATAATATTCATCAACAAAAATCACCATTAAAAGGTTTTTATTTTTATTTTTGCAAACTTGTTATTAATGTGCAATAAAAGTATTACATAAAAAACACAACACACTGGGCATGCAACTGGAAATGAGAGAAGAAAATTCTTTATTTGCTACCCACAAAGCTAAAGTTCTTGCTCATTCAGAGCTTCAAACCAAATAAAAAATTCTACCTACAACCAAAGTTATGCAAGATGGCACTAAGCAGTTTAAATAATTTTTGAAAAAAAATTTAAAATAAAAACTTAATGACAAAAATTAAAATAAAGAAACTGTTTTTTTGTTAATTTTTTATAAAATTTTGAACTTAGCATTACTTAAAAAATTGCTTGCAACAGAATTTTTTAAACATACTAAGAACATTTCCTATAAATTTGAGGTATTTATCTCAAAAAACGTAGGAGAAGATAAATTTTTATTTAAATAATCTTTTTTAATTGCCGTTTTAGTTTGCACCTGCAATAAGGGACCTATTGTTGCCTCCGATTTTGACCTACTATATCTCAAAAGTTATTTTGAACTTTAAGAGTTCATAGTTATACTTACAAACAGTAACACTTTTTGTTTTAAGTTACAAAAATAAATCATAAGTTAAAAGAACCTAATAACTTGCTTTATTTAGAATATAAAGTTAATTTAAAACCAGAACCCTTGTATACAATAGTTACCACTCACATATGCTACTAAGAGCATAGGGGGTAGGGTATTTTTTTACAAAGATTAACATTGACTGCTTTATAAAAGCTTAAAGTAAAACCTATAAGTAAATTTATATAAAATGCAACAAACTTAACTAACTTTTGAGATATAGTCATTTTTATAGAAAGTTTCCGTTACAAATTTATGGACCACAATTTTTTCATGATCAATTTACTAGGCAAGTTTAAATTTTACTGATAATCTCTCTTCTTAGATTTTTAATCTATTGACCTTAACTTTTATTATGCTTTTATATAAGAAAAATCCTATTTTGATGATTTAAGATAGTTAAAGAATGAAAGTTTATGACTTTACGAATAAAAAATATATTATGAAAATGAAAAAAATTATAAAAAAAAAATAAAATCTTGCAGAAGGATTTTTTTATTATTAAGTTAGGTTATACTCAAAAATTTGAGAAATATTGTTTAAAAATTGTAGGAGGAGATATGGTTTTAAATAAATAGTAATCTTGGCCTATTAACTTGGCCCTTTCATAAGAGTTCTCTTAAAGTCTCTGACTTAGTCTCTTTAATTCTTAAGAAATATTTTTGATTATAGTAAACAATGAAAAGCAACTGTTAGCCAAGATTATTTTTTGAAAATAAGACCTGGGTCCAATAGATAACTAATTTTAATTTGAAAAACTTAAGCCAGTCCAAGTTATTTCGATTTTTTTGTAAACCAAGCTAGTTTTTCCATTTTCTTTCAGTATTTTTTTTCCTTTAGACTTGTGTTATTTCTTGGTTTATTTAGTTCTTTTATTTTTTTTAGAAAAATTTGATTTTAGTAAGTATTTCATTTTTAGGCTACTAATATTTTGATGATTATTTACATTATTTTTAAAATGTACAAAATTAAAAGTTGATTGATTGCTTATAGAGATTCTAGCAAAGTAAGTTCACTGGAATATATATTAATAAATTTTCTTAGTCCTTTTCTTAATTAAACTAACATATGTAACTCTGGGACATAAAAGAGAGATTACTGCGATTAGTTTTTTTTTAATGATATTATAAAAAATGTGTGACTCACTTCTTTTTGCTCACAAGAATGAAATTCTTGTAAAGGATACAATTTGTTAACTTTAATAAACAAGTATTTTCCTTTAAAACTATTTCTGTGCCTATAATTATACTGAAAAAAAAACTTCTTTTGAAACTAAATGTACTAAATTATGTCTTTAATTTTGATTTTGTACTATTTAATTACTAAATTAATACTAAATATAGTAAATAACCATTGTTACTTATCAATTTATTTTCTTTTGATCATCATGTACGCGTAAAACAATTGTAAAGAATTAAACAAACAAAAAAGCATTTGTTTGTATTTCTATGCTAATACACATTTTAAAAGTTTTGGGTTTGACGTCTGGTAGTAAACAGGTATAGATGAGCTTGATTCAAGTGGATATATAAAACGGAATGGAAATGTTAGCATAAACCAAGATCTTCAAAAAACTGCAAACTTAACTCAAGTTTTCGAGAGAGACAACAACTTATCAAGAAGAGTTCATGAGTTACTTGAAAGTGATGGTGATGATGTTGATTCAAGTGGAATATTTACAAGGTTGAAACCAGAAGGAGTTGTTTGTGCCACTCCGTTTGCTTTAAGTAGCAAAAAATCTGCAAATGTGAATTTTCAGGTATTTAAAAATAATACTAGTAGTTAATTAAATTCTTAAAGTTTAAAGCTTTCTAAAAATAAGTTTGAGAATTAAAATATCTAAAAACTATTAAAAATTGTTTAGTTGATCTTTTTTTTTGTCAATCAACTATTTTTTAAATTTATGTGTTTTTGATGTATTTATAAATGTATTCTTTTTAAATAGACATTACATATGCTCATAAGTTGTCAGTTAAACTTTTTTTTTAGTAATTTTAAAACATTTTTTTAAAGTATCATTTGAATCAGATCGAACCAACTTTTTTTTTCAAGATAACTTTTTTTGTTAATTGACGCCTTTTGACATACATAATATTACTAGTATTTATTATTTAAAAATTAATAATCAAAAATAGCATTAAAAAATAAAAATTCTTTTAGTGTTATTATTATAAAAATTAAAATATAAGCTTTATGATAACAAAAATAAAAACTTTATTTTAACTAAATAAATCTACAAATTTATATAAAAAGTAAACCTTACTAAAATAAATGATATAAAAGTTAATATAATGATTCTTAAATAAAAGCTTTTGAAGTGTGTACTTTATTTCAGTTTTTTGGGAAAATCAAAGTTTCTTTTATATTCTGAGGTATAACTATTTCTGAAAAAAGTTTTTAACACAAACCTATATATTTTATTTTTTTTTTAGCTGTAGAACTGATGTTATGAAATATTCTTCCAATACTAAAGAATATATATCTGAACTAAAACAATTTCATGAATAACAAAAATTATATTTATTATCTACTAAATAAAATACGTGGTCATAAAAAATCTATATCTCATACTTTGTTTGATCAGTTTTATTTCAAAATTTACTTCAAATGTAAAATAACAGTTAAAAAATTTGTAACTCAGTCATTTTTTAAAGAAAGAAAGACTAAAAAAGGTTATTAACCTTCTGTGGCCCAAGTTTAAATTACGCTTTGTTGTTTATATTTTACCTTATAAAATAAATTCGAGATGAGGTATGTCATTAGAAATTTGATATAAATTTTTTTATGCTTGTTTATATGTAATAGATCACAACCAAGAATAGTGGAAATTCGACAGTTGATGAAAGTTTCTTGTTCACAACTCTTAAACCTGATGGGCTTGTTAATCTTACTCCCTTTGTTTCAGGCAAAAAGAAAAGTATAAAGGTTATCTATGTATTTAAAATTTTTAATTAAAATTATTTAAACATGTTAATGAGATAAAGTTTATTTCCTAGTTTAAACTTTATGTTAGCATCATTCTTAGCATCATTTAAAAAACAGATTAAATAAAATTAAAATTTTGTTTGATTTTTTTACAGGACAACAGTGTTAAAAGTGACAAATGTAATGAAGACACAAGCATGTTTTTTACAACACTCAAACCAGATGGGCTAGTTAATCTTACAAATTTTGAGTCTAATTTAGACCAAAGTGTTGTTCAGTTACCTAAGTTCAGTGATAACCAGACTATGGGAGATTCTTTTTGCGATAACTTTTCATTCTATAGTTTAGCTAATGCTGAATACGATGAACTACCAAGTTTAAAAGAAGTTACTTCTGATTTACAAAAAAATAGTTATACAGAACAACAATGTAGTCCGAAAACTAAAGTCTGTAAGAATGTATCTAATGTTTACAGTCACAAAGTTTTACATAAACAAAATGATACTCTAGAAGAAAATAAAGTATTTTATAGTAACAAGTGTTCAAAAATACAGGAAAAGATGACAGATAAAAGCAGTTTTTTAAATAAAGTTGTACATAGTGGTTCTAATAAAGTAGAAATAATTGAATCTGAAAAAGTAGAAAGTTTCCAGTCAACTGATTGTTACAAACGGTCCTTTTCACGCACCAGTTGCAGTTTTGATAAAATAAGTGACCAGTCTGATTCAAACTCCAGTTGTTCTAATAAAGAAAACAAGTACTTATGTGATATACGGTCTGTTGATTTGAATAATAAGTTAACTAATGATGAAATATCAGATGAAATAAAAAGTTTATCAAAATTAAGTCAACCATTAAAAAAGAATGAAAGATTTTCAGAATTTAACCTTACCAAAACAGAAAAAAATACCTTTAAAGATCTTGAAAACTTTCTAAACAACAAACACACTAATTCAACTAACACAAGTGAAGTTAGAAACTTGAAAGAAATGGATAATGATTTATTTAAGTTTTTAGATCCTTTGCAAAGTTCAATTAATAAGTCCGGACTAAGCAATGACTCTTTGGCTTTGCAGGTAAAAAATTTGTTAGAAGCAAGTTCTTCAACGGCTGGTTTTGAAAATTACCAGGAATCTTTTGAAAAAGTTTATAAAGATGAAAGTGTAAACTTAAGCCGTGTCTTGAATGATTTTGAAAACACTGATCTTTGGAATTACGTTAAAAAGTTTATGCCATCAAAAGATCCTATGAATGAAAGTTGGTTAAGTGAGAAAGATTTGAAGAATAAGAAGTCTGTATCTCCAAAAATATTATCAGACGAAAACAATCTTTGTTCCCCAGTAACTCCCTTTCGCTGTAGTCCTATAAAAAGTAAATCTCACTATCACACAAATAAAAATAGTAATGCTTATAGATCTGAAAATAATAAAATCGAATCTTTAGAACACTTTCCAAATAGTATTACATCAACTCCTATTTCTCGAACATCCAAAACAACTACATCATATACTCATGCTAACTTAAACAAATGTGTTGAACGCTCTCCTACTAACGAAGTTTCATCTTTAAGTTTTGATGGTTATGTTAACAAAAAGTTCGAAGATTATATAAAATCAGAAAAGTTTCAATCTCCAATAAAATTTCATGAAGAAATAAAGGAAATAAATGATACGTCACCTTATGAGATCGTATCAGCTAATGATAAAAATACATGTGCTATATCCCATAATAAATATAAACCGTACAAAGAAAAAGTTCATGCTACACGAATAGACGTAAGATTTTTGTTTAAATAATAAAATTCAAAATATTACAAGGTTTTTTATCATAAGTGTTAAGTATAAATATAACTTTTAATTACTTTTATCTAAGATTTACAAAAGCTTTGCTTCTTTACCGTAAGTAACAAGCGAATATTTATGTATAAGAGTATATTATAAAAAGTAGTTATAACAACTGGCAACAAACATAACTAAATTATGAAAATGTTTGTTTTCAGATACAAAAAAATTAGAATAAGAATCATTATTAGTTTATTACTTATTATATTAATTAACTCTGTATACTTAACGCTTCAAGAAAATAACTATTTAGTATTAAGAATAAATTATATATAAATGTTTTAGTTTTTATTAACTAAGTTACTTACCCAAAAATTAAAACTATGTTTAATTTAAAAACAATAGGTTTTTATAAAATAACTTCTAATTGAAAAAAGTTTATAAAAATGTTCAATAATAAGTTGTAATTGTTGCTTCATTCAAAATTTTAATTTTGTTTAATTTTATTCAATTTAACTAGGATTACTCATGTTCAGCGCCAGAGGTCAATGAAAACAAAAAAATAAAAAACAAAAGTATTGAAGGTTTGTTTAATTTATTATGTTTTTTTTAAGCAGGTTATTTAAACAATTAGTTTAGAGCTTTAGAGGGAACTTTAATATTTTATTTGGTTTTTTTATACATTATACAGTAGTATTTAAGCTACCATTTGATTTTTCCCTTTTTTTAAATTATTAAATTTAATTTTTAACCAATCATTTTAAATTGAGTTCTTTACTATTTGTAAAACATTCTGTGCATGATTATTTTTATATTTTTGACTAAAAGCCCCCTTTATTTAAATGTATTTTTTTCTTAATTTTTTACCTAAAGTTTTTGTATTATATTAAAAAAAAGTTTTAATATATCAGTTTTATAAAATTACTTACGAAATAAATTCTATAAAAGTTGAGTCTTTAGCTGATAACATATATAATGCGTTACATAAATATACCGGAATTGTATTATAGTTTTTATACTTATGTTTTTCTCAGTTTGATTTATAATAAGTTGTTTTGTCGTATTTTCTATCATTTGAATTGAGTAATCAAAATTTAAGTTTTTGCAGTTTAGTAGTCATAATGTTTATAAGCTTAGCAAAATAAATATTTAGACATTTAAAGGTAAAGTATAGTTTTTCAAAATATAATAATCGTATTTTAACCACAGAATTAGGCAAAATTAATAGTCAGCACGTTTTACAAAACTTTGTCGTAGTATATCAATTATTTTATAGAATGATCTGGATAAAATACATATAACAGAGCAACACAAAGTTTTCCAATTTAAACCAAACCTTTATTAAACTGATATCTTTGTATCATGAAATATTTCTTTTGTTTTGTGTAACTTTATATACATTTTTTATACATTTTAGCTTTTAGTTAGAGCAGGTAAAATAGGTTTTTAAGTTTTATCTACTAAAGGCTGCTTCAAGTTTAAATTTTTCTGTTTTTGTAAGATTATATATTTCACAGACCCCACAACAACTGGTGAGGATTTTTCAAAGAAATTGGTAAATTTATATTTTGTTATTAATTTAAATAAAGGTTAACTTTATTTGTTTGAATTTTATATTAACGTCAATTCAACCTTATTTGTCAGAATATTAAAATTGATGTAAATTTAATTTTTTTATAAAATAGAATTGTCAAAAAGTTGTTTGAATTATTTTCTAAACTTATAAGTATCAGTATTGTATAAATAAAATTGACATGTTAAAAAATTTCCTTTCATAATTTAATTACATTCTAAATACTTAGTTGTTTTTAAATCAGAGTTATAGTTTACTTGTTTTTAAAACTTTTCTAAACATTTACAGGTTAGAAGCTTTTTGAAAAACTCCTTTTCAAATGATCGAAAAAAGGTACAGCAACCAAATGTTCTTGTTTCTACCAAAGACAAGGGTAGGTAAAAATATAACACTTAGCATTTACTTTAGCATTATTTATCGCATAAAAATAAAATTTAGGCTGTTAAAAACAATGATAAGTCACTAATACATAATTGTCATCCAGCAAACACCTTTTTACTCAGATTCTTGAATCAGTACTACAGAAATAGATTAAAGTTGTAATTCAAATTTGAAAAAGAATTAGGTGTACACTGTACAATTAAAAGTTTGAGGTTTTATTTTGTCAGCTTTAACCTGTTACTGTTTTTTAAATACCAAACCAGCTGTCTAATGCAGGGTTTCCCAAACTCATTTACTAAATCGCCCCCTTTTCAGTAACTTGAAAAAAAAATCGCCCCCCACGATTTTACAAAGTAGTTTTTCTTTTGAGTACAAACTTTTGAGCTAAAAAAAGTTGTGTTCGAAATGTAATTTAGTCTTGTACTTCTTATGCACGCACTTTTGTCTTCAAAGTAGTTTACAGGGCTTGAGAAAATAATTTACAGTTATTTTCTTAGAAGCCCAGTAAAGTGTATTAAAATACTTAATTATTAAAAAGCCTTGAGTAATCTGTAATCAATCCTGTTTAAATATGATCTGTTTTGAAACTATTGAAACTTTTAGGTCAGTGGTGGACAACTTTTGTAGTCAGCTATTCATATTTACTAAAAAATATTTTCTATTTTCAACACGTTAGAAAATGTAATTGCGGGCTGCATGATTTAGAAAAATTACAAATAAGAAAGTTGAAAAACTCGAACAAAATTGTAATAAAATGATTTAGTATTATTGTGATCTAGGAAATACATTTGTGAACTGAAAACGAAATGAAAGCGTATATCAAAATATTAAATATCAAAAAACTAAATTTTATTTATTTTGCACAAGTAGTTTTCAATTTACTTAGCGGGTCGAAATTCGACTGGATCTGCGACTGGATCTGAGCCGTACGTTACCCACCTGAAATCTTAACTTAAACCTGACATTTTAATAATATCTCATATAACAAATTTCGGACATTTAGAAGTTAATACTAAGTAACTTATTTAAGCCGCACAAAATACTTAAATTACTTTATAAATAGGCTTTTTTTAAATATCTATACCAGAGATTAAAAAACTATAAAAGAATTAACAGTTTACTTTACACTAAATGAAATAAATATTAAAACATTATTTCTGATCTAGTTAAAGGAAGTTTGACCGACTGGTTGATTATCTCACATGAAAAGTGGTTTCATCAACAGCTTCAGTTAATGCAGTAAATTTACTAATTTCAATGCTAAGATATATTGTAAGCAAGTTAGTTGTAAAGTTAAAAAAATAATTTTTAACTTTTTAAACTATTTGTTTCGTAGTAGAATACCATGAAATAGCATTTGACTTGGAATAATCTTTAGGGAACTGAACCTTAATTCTAACAAATTTTTTTCTTTATTTAAATTCAAAAAAAAAATCCAATGTTTTACAGTTAATTCTGTGAACAGAAAGTAATCAATTAAAAAAAACTTTTAACTAGGTTTAAATTTTGTTTTGTAATTGTAGCAGTCTTTTTGATGGCTTATTTAATTCTGTTTAAAAAGTTTTTTTTTCTAGCTATTAGCCTACAATAATTTAACAGAGGAAAATAGTGAAAAACTAAAAGCTACTAGTGTTTAAGTATTAGAATAAACTAAGTATATTCTAATTGCTAAAATATATTGAATTAAGATAAAACAAAAAACAGTTGTATTAATAGTTTAAAACTCCTTATATTATAATAAACTTTTGAACAATAATAAATCAATTTAGAAAATAAAATTGTGTTTAAGAAACTTTTAAATGAAAAAGTAGAAGTCTTTTCAAATAGAAACCTCAAATTTATACTCTTTTAAAACCAAAAAAATCTTATTAGAAATAAAAACTTTAATGGTTGTCAAAATATTACAACCACATAATAGTTTTATAGTGATATAAGTTGTATACATATTAAACTAGTAATAACAAAAACCTGTCAAATAAAGGTCTTTCAAACAAATAAATTAATCACTATGCTAGAAAAACTTTTAGTGTAATGTAAAACAACGAATATCAACTACAAAATTAACCAGGTCAAAATAAAATTATTAAAATCTTTAAAACATAAACCATTTAATAAATATAGTAGACTTCCGCTTGAGTTCGCACTTTGAAAAAAATCAAAAAGTGCAAAATCAAAAAATTATTACCATATTTTTTTTTTACAAAATGACAAATTTCAATATGTTATATGCAATGATGTTATGAATAAACATGAAATCTATTAAAACATAAAACAAACTTTCATAAAAAAAAAGATCTATATAAGCTATTAAATATTATATATATTTTGTTTTATTAATATTTAGTTAGTAATAGACTTTACTTTAGTTAAATTTAATAAAATATAAATTTGCACTTTTTTTTGGGTAAAAAGTGCGAACTCAAGAGGAAGTCTACCGTAAATAATATTTATTAGGCATTATGCAAACCTGTTGTAGAATTAATAGCTTAATAAAGTTGTTATTATAAAAAACTACTTAAATACAATACAAACCAGGTGAAATAAGAAATACTTCAAAAGATCAAATAAAATTAAAAAACATTCATAAAATAATGTCTGCTACTGAAGTCTAATATAATGTGGAGGATGAGGAATATGACTGCTTGCAAGTTTTTCTAATCTGATTCTTAATTAGTAAAATAGAGCCTTAAGTCACCTCCTTTATAAATATCTAGATTAGACCTTTTGCTCAAGATGTTGATAACTGAACTGAAAGCTTTCTCAACAACATAGCTAGAAGGAAAAACTATAAACAACAACCTAAATTCCTCTCAAATGACTGGATACTTTTGCCTTAGTTTTTGTTGATTCCAAAAGCTTTCATATCGTTCTTTGGATGAATTTACTTTAAGTTCAAGGTCAGTTTGTAAGTCTGAGAAGGTTTCCTGTAAGTCGTTTACTTCAAAAGTATTTGCCTCAAGGGATCCATACTTTTATCTATATGATAGCTTTTTTGTGTCAAATCTAAATTTTACTACTTAGTATGTTAAAATTGTTAAAAATTCCAGATTTTTTCCAGGTTTTTTTTTTGCTTAAATTGTCAAATTCTAGGTTTTTTTAGGTTTCTAGGTAAATTAGCAACCCTGTATAGTTTTATTTCTTAGACTAACTTAGTGACTTTTCAAAAAGCAACTGGAAATATCATGAGGTGATAGATAGTAGTAAATAACATAGATTTTTACAAACCATTTATAACCCCAAATAACATATATGTCAGGTTATAAAATAGTGAGAGGCATTCCAATCGTCTATGATATATGTAATTGTTAAATATGGAAATATATGAATGAAAATATAGTATTTACTTGAAAGTAGGAGTCATAAGCACTAGATTTTTTTTTCTATTTTTTTCATAAATAAAATAAACTTTTTTGTTTAAGTTTTACCTCAGGGTCAATTAATTAATAGCAAGCTAAAAATAGTAAAATAGCAAGCAAAAATCTTATGACAACCCAAAATTTTAAAATCGCCCCCTTTTCGCCCCCTTACTAGTTATCGCCCACCCTTTCGCCCCCTTACTAATTATCGCCCCCCAAAATACTAAAATCGCCCCCAGGGGGGCGATATCGCCCACTTTGGGAAACCCTGGTCTAATGCAATGAGTTGTGATTACGACAAGGTGATATTAAAAAAGATAGGAAAAAATGTATCCAACCGTTTAGCTTTTTACATTTTAAAACATTTACTGTATAGTATTTATATATTGAAAGTACTATAAGTAAAAAAAAACATTAAAAGTTTAAGTTTTGAAATAGACCATTTAAAGCTATTTTTGTATTCAATTTTGTATAAATTATTTAATGAATGATTTTTTAAAATAACACATTTTCTTTCCAAATTGTACTATGTTTAAGTTATAATCATATTGTTTAAAGTCTTAGGAAAGTATGTTTATTCTACACTTATGAATTTCTAGAATATAATAGATAAGTTGTTTTTGTTCTAACTTACTTATTTATTTTACAAAAAATGCTATGACTTAAAAAAATAAGTTTATTTATTTAGTTTGTACCATCTTAAAAGTAGTATTTTTAGAGATGTAGCTTCATTAAAGCTATTTCGAGTCTGCAAAATAACTACATATTTCTGATCACAATTAAAAAAAACTTGAAAATGTTTTAGAACCTATTTACCTATTAAATTACTTTATTTTGTATGAACATTTCCAAACTGCATAAACCACCGTTTAATAAAGTAAACTCTAGTGTTGTATTTGTATTTTCATTTTGATTAAGGGCATAGGGGGGTGTCCTACATTTTTTTTTAAATAACATTGGATGTTATATGAAAGCTTTAAGTACAAACTACAAGCCAGTTTTTATAGAATTAAAAAATCTTATTTAACTTTTGAGATATTGTAATTTTTATAAAAAGTTTCCGATACAAACATATGGACCGCAAATTTTTCAGGGTCAATTTTCTCGAAAATTTAAAAAATCACTAAAAGCCTATCTTCTTCTTCATTTTTTAAGCTAAAGATCTCAAACTTTCAGGAAACGTTCCTTTTATAGTTTAAAATACTTGGAATGTTGAAGTTTTAAAAATATATAAAAATAAAAATTTTAGACAAAAAAAAACGAAAAAAAAAGGTGGTTTTTATTTAAATTTTTTTTTAATTTTTCAAAGTTTCAAAAATTCTTTTTAAAATCTAATAATACACTTTCTGTGAAAATTTGAAGAAGATTGCCTTAAAAATGAAGGAGGAGATAGATTTTAAGTGAAATGGTCTTTTTTCGCGTTTTTAGTTTGCGCCTTCCATTAGGAAACTATTGAGGTCACCAACTTTGATCGCTCATATCTCAAAAAATACTTTGAATTTTTTCAAGCGGTTAAAAATGTCTGATAACTCAGATAAAACTCTACAAAATAAGATCAACTTGTAAAAATCAAGGTAGACCCCTCTATGCCCTTAAATACTTCTACAAATGTAGGAATAAAGTTCTAGTATATTTTAGATTATAAATAGTCTTTTTCTTATATAACCTTAAATTATTAGAATAACTAAAGGTTTTACTACAGGTGTAACTACATCAACTAAGTAAAAAAAAATTGTTTACTAAACTTTGACGTGTAAAAATAAAAATAAAAGTCGAGTATTGTAATAAAATAAACTTTTTCATAAACAGAACAAGTAAAAATACTTTTGATGCAGTTATTTTCTTTCGGCAATTTATCATTTTATTAGTAAACAAATAATTTTTATAATAATCAAAACACAATAACAAAAAGTGCATTTACCTTTTCCTAGTTATGTAAACTTACGAAGTTAAAATATTTACATCCGACTAAAAATAATTACCACAGACTTAGAAGAACCGCTTGACTTAAGAACATCTAACCGAGTTTATAAGCTTGAAAATCAGCTTGAGAGAAGAAAAGAATGTGCGTTTGGTAATGATTTATATAAAGTTGACAAAAGAGTCTCACCCCAAGGTGAAGCTACCACACCACAATCAGTTACACTGACAGACATCACTCCTTTGAAAAATCAAGTAAATCTTTCTGTGGTTGGCTCTAAAAACAACAAAAGCGATGAAATTTCTTCTGTGTCTCCGAAAATAGTTAATAAAGAACATGAGGTTTCTTCAATTGTAGAAGTTTCAAAAAATCCACAGACTTTATCTGCACAAGAATCTAATACAAATAAATCGAAAAACTTAAACACAATATATGACAAGTTTATCGACAAAAATATTTCAGACTTTGCCAGGAAGTTAGCAAAAGTAGATACAAAGTTTGAAAAATTTCAGGAGCAACCTCAAAAGATGTTACCCACGTATGATGAAATGGTAGGTAATCTATTAGAAGAAACAAGCACAATACTTCAGTCTTCTAAATCAAAACAATTTGAGTCTACAGGTCCTTTAAACCACGCAGAATGTTATAATTCTGATAATGTAAGCTCATCAACACTTGTCGACGTCGAAACCCAAACCTCAAAATTTCAGCTAATCAAAAAAGACAATATATCTGAAAGAAACTTCTCAGTTATACCTGAAATTAGTTTAAATAATGAAAAAGAAACTTTGAAATCTTTATCCGAAGTTACTAATACCATTCAAAAAGACATTCAAAAACCATTCAAGAATGTATTTTCTAACACAAAATCAGAAAACGTTCACTTAAAAAATCAGATATTAACGCAAGTCGTAACTTCTCCGGTAGTTAAACCTTCTATTTCAAGTGAAATTCTAGAAAACTCAGAAACAATAATACCTTGGATGCCTAATTCTTTAGATGATTTTCAGAAAATGAATAGTTGCTCACAAGTTGTCATTGTAAAAGGGATCCTCAAGATTTTTAATAGGTTTTTAATGTTTATTGATTAAGTAAAAAGCTTTTAATTTCTAAACAATATTTTATCTAGACAGAGCAAGCTATTTGAATTTATGTATTTTACAAGGTTAAAAGTGTTTGATGTTTAAAATGTTCAATTAGATCGTCATATAATTTAAAACACTGTCTAAAAAATCAAAACAAATCAAAGTAATGAATATTGTTTTAAGGGCATAAGGGGGGTCCAACATTTTTTTTCACTAAAAATAGCATTTGTTCTTATATGAAAGCTTTAAGTACAAACTACAAGCCAGTTTTTATATAATTTTAAAGTTTTATTCAACTTTTGAGATATTGTAATTTTTATAAAAAGTTTCCGATACAAACACATGGACCGCAAATTTTTTGGGGTCAATTCTGAAAATCTAAAAATCTATCTTCTTCTTTATTTTTTGTGCTAGAGACCTCAAACTTTCAGGAAACGTTCATTTTATAGTTTAAAAGACTTTGAATGTTGGAATTAAAAAACAAAAAAAAAGTGTTTGTTTTTATAATAAAAATAATATTTTTCAAAGTTATAAAATTTCCTGCATTCAATCTTTTTAAAATTTAATAATATACTTTCTATGAAAATTTGAAGAAGATTGCTTAAAAATGAAGGAGGAGATAGACTTTTAGTGAAATGGTCTTTTTTCGCGTTTTTGGTTTGCGCCTTCTATTAAGAACCTATTGAGGTCACCGACTTTGATCGATTATATCTCAAAAGTTACTTTGAATTTTATCAAGCGGTTAAAAATGTCTGATAGCTCAGATAAAACTCTATAAAATAAGATCAACTTGTAAAAATCAAGGTGGACCCCCTCTTATGCCTTTTACTATGAGCTATATCATATTATGGTTGCCAAAAATCTGGAATCCATGAATAACCTGGAGTTTGACAATTTAGTCAAAAAAAAAAAGGTTAAATTTTAGAAATTTTGGAAAACCATCGAATTTCAAACAAAAATATTTTAAATCCTGGAATTTTAAACTATCTTTACATGTAAAGCAAAAAAATTCGATTTTATTCTAAAAAATTGTTATAAAAACTAAAAAATAGTTATCATCAAAACTTTCTCATTAAAAGATACATTTAAAGTAGTTTTACAGTATCTTTCCGATGTTGTTATACTACTTAAGACCATTTTTTATCTTGAACTTAGTTTATACAAAAATTGACCCAAAAACTTGTACTTTTGAAAATCTGGATGAAATTCAGATAACCTTGAAGAAAATTAGAAAAAGCTTTTGGCAACCCTGTATATGTATTTTTTTGAAGTTTAATAGGCGATAAAAAACATTATTTAACCTGATTGCCAAAGCCGACAGAAGGAATAATTTAAATAAACGATGCGAACTCTTCTATTCTTGTCCCCACTTCAAAAAACTTCACTTCAAAACTTAAAGCTAAAGTTGTCAGTAATATTGGTTTTATGTATGCTCTTAAAAAGTTTTTATATAGATACTATTTTCAGCAAACTAAAAGTATTTTTAAAATTCAAACCAAATTTTAAGTTTTCATAATCATTACAAGCATATATATATTTATTCAAAACTTAAGTCTTAAATTGTCCGCAATATTGGTTTTATGTACGCTCTTAAAAAGTTTTTATTACTATGATTAGCAATCTAAAAGTTTTATAAAATTCAAGCAAAATTTCAAATTTTTTTAGCCAATACAAGCAAATATTTCTTTAAATTTTCTATAGCTACGTCATGATTCAAATAAGCCACATTAGAATATGTTTTAAGTTAAAGCTCTTCCACTACTATTTAATTTTAACGATGTTTATTTTGATTACTCGTAAGATGAATCTAGGTTATTTTTTTTTTATATCATTTTGATTTTGAAACTTAATCAAAATATAAACTTTAACATACATTCAACAGTAAGATTAAAATTTAATTAGTTTTGTTTTATAAGTAAATATTTGTTTTTATTTCATTTTTTTTTTAAGCACTGTTTTCCATGACTATCACATATCTTTCTAGATTTTTGAAATAAGCACTGATGAGGTCTTTGACCGAAACTGTGTTTGCATTAAAAAGCCTTGAAATAATTTAACAAATATCATTTCTCCTCTAGAAGTTGAGATCTTTTTATTAGATTTTGAAAAATCAAAACATATAAATTATTCAAGTAAAGTGAAACTGCATGTATTTATAAAGTATTAAAACAAAAACCAACTACAGCAAACAAAAACCAACATGAGAAGTATATATTGAGAATAGTGTATACTTTATAGATTTTTTAAACATAGTTGTTTGGCCATTAAATAAAATTGAGAACTAATAAAATTATTAAAAACATTACCTAATTTCCGAATTAAAACAATCGACAAAAACATCGGCGAAAGTCTACAGAGTCTAAGCCTAAACTTTAGTATGCCGTGAGACAAGCTCAAGTTTAACATAGGTTTGATCATTACAATTCGATCATCAAACCACAAGTCTTCGGTAGACTGAGACAGGTTTCGTCCTTACTAGGACTCGTCATTCACTAACGACTGACGAACTTGCAGTCATCAATCTACAACTGATCAATACCAGCAAACGGTTGCATCATGTGAAAACATGGTCGATTGATGACTACAAGTTCTTCGGTTGTAACTGACTGATAAGTCCTAATAAGGACGAAACCGGTCTCTGTCTACCGAAGGCTTGTGGTCTGATGATCGAATTGGTATGATCGAACCGTATTGAAACAATTAATTTCTCCTGGCAATATAGTTTTAGTTTGTGAAGCACCTTAAACATATTGTTTTCAAGTCAGCTTAAAAAAAAATCAAACATAAGATAAATGAGACCAATTAGCATGCAATAGAAAAATAGTAGTCAAAAAACCATTGAAAAATGTATAATCTTTTAAAGATGTATACTTTTAAAAATAAATTTCTGTACTTGCATGTTTCAGAAAGGAATAAAAAAAAGCATTACAATTTAGATTTTGCCTTAATTTTGTCGATTTTGGTTATTACTTTAATAATAAATTTCTGAATAACAAACGTTTTTCTATTTATTTTTCAAACTGATTACTTTTCTAAGTAGGTATTGATGTTATTTTGTTCATCATTTTTTAATTGTTTTCGTTTCAGTTTTATAAATTTTGATAATGTCTTTTTTTTCACGACACGAAAGTTTTGGATGAATATTCTAGTAGACTGAGATTTCTGCACTAATTAGTTCCGGTTTATATTGGTCGCATAATAGCTCTTTATAATTACCAATAAAGTATCTTGGAAGTAAAAATGTTTCATTGTCATGGTTTTTATTTATTTAATAAATAAAAAAATATTTACTTTTTACTAGAAAGGAATTATTTTATCAAGGATTCATAGTAATATCTAAATTTAATTCGTATTTCTGATATTTTTAGATGTTACCAATCTTTAGTTAATAAAAATTTTTTAAACTATAGATAAAGTATAATTTTATTATCACCCCATAATTTATTACTCGAAGTAGATGCAAAACTAAAGACAATTGAGTTTTAAAAAGGTTGAAGATAAAACCAACATATGATATCATTGAGTGTCCTATACCTCTTGTAATTCACTCGTTAATTCCACAAAGTTGTTTAAATTTATGTTTAATAGGTATGATCCCGATATTCAAAGTTCACGCTTGAAAGAACAGCAAGACCGACATGCTTTTCAAACACAGCCTGAAATCGAATCGTATTTTGCCGCCAAGTACCTTCAAGCTTTTACAGGCGGAAAGCAGAACATGGTAACACACCAACACAAGCCGGCCTTATGTGATGAAAAAAAATGTAATGAGAAAGAAGTCACTCCACAACAAGCTGTTCAGCAATTGTTGAAGAAAATAGAAGTTCAAAAATCTATCAACAAGTTTGTTATAAATAATGCAGCTTGATAATATCATTTATGTTTAAAAACATAACTTTTGTTGTATTGAATTTTAATTTAGAGTACAACGAGGTTATGTAAAGTTTCAAAAAAGTACTATTTAATTCTTAACTATTTTTTAATATAAATTAATTTATAACAACATAACAGTTATGGCGACTATACTTAATTTTGTTTTTTATCTAACTTATTAACTTTTTATCCACTTGTTGTTTAATCTAATTAGTTTTTTGTGATTGTTTTTAAAGTTTTGTTAATATTATTTTAGTAAAAAAAGTATTAATTATTTTTTTTTAGTTCTACAACATCAGATGAAACTTACACAAATGAAAGTTGTAACAATAAGTTACACGGCTGTAATGAGGAATCTAGTGAAAACGAAAATCAGGTAAACAAATATTTGTTACCTTGATAGTAAAATTCTGATAACTTATTAATTTTCTTAAGCTTCTTAAGATATATAAATAAATCTGTGGAGCAATTATTTTTTTTTTAATATTTAAGAACAATAGATTAAACAAGTTAACACAGAGAACTATATTTTAGTTCAATTAAGAAAACTACTGTGCAAATTTTTTTTTGTATTACAGCGAATTTGCTTCGCTAGAATCTGTACTAACAAACATAACAGCATTAGCTTCTAGTTATAAACGTTTATAAAAGTTTTACGAGTTTAAATAGTTAATTTGGTTAGTAGTTATAATATTTTTTATCATTATTATAACAATACCAATAATTAAAAAGAAACTTGAGTATTAAAGTTGTCACTCAAAAAAATATGTTATTATTTGAACTTTGATGCGTTTTTTAATTAATGTTTATATATTTTACCATTTTAAGGTTTTAACCATGTTTTTGATGTTGTAGCTACACTTTATAAGAATAATACTTTTTTTAACGACATATTTCAAAATATCTTTATAGAGTTTTAGTATAATGTAACATAATTTGACTAATATTAAGCTACTTTTTTCAGATGTATTATGTTAAATTAACAGAAAGTCAAGTAAAAAGTTTTATTGAAACAAAGTTCAATTCTAATAAGAGTGAGCATAAGTTAGTTGTTTTCTATTTGTATTTTATGTAGAATAGTATACTTGAATACATTTTAATATTTCGACTTTGGTGTTTTTAAACATAAATTTTTGTGTCTTATAACAGTTAATAGATTCTGTACTTTAACTATACTTAAGGAGTAAAAGTATTATAAATTTTTATTGACTGTACTGTATAGCTATTTAATATTATTTAGTCGATACAGTACTTTAAGAAAGTTAAACATATAGTATTGTTAGTTATTTATTTAAAATCAAACAGAGTTTTTGGTTTATTTACCTTTCCTATAGAATAGAAGCTTAAAAAAACTAAGTTAGTATTAATGCAGTTAAAATAGGGGTAGCCAATGTATTTAGTCAGCGGGCCAGATGTGGAAAACTTTAGTTCTGGCGGTCCGAAGCGTTTCAATTTCATTTAATTCAGGAAAAATACTAAATTATCCATTTCATATTGTACGAATACTAGTTCTATATGAATTTTTCTTACTTTATCTAGTGTAAGTTTAAAACTTCCCGTAAATTGTACCTAACACCTTTTTTTTTTGGCTTTTCATTTTAAACTTTAGTAAATCTAATGTAAGTTTCAAAATTTAGTTTAGCGGGCCAGATATATATGCTCAATATATATCTTTCACCGAAGCAATTAAATTTGTTTACTATACATTTTTTGTTTAAATCTGGCATATCTGTTTATTTTACTGCTAATGAGTATAATCAATTTGTGATTAAGTAAGAAAAAAATTAAGAAAAATTACAATGCAAGCTTATTTTTTAAAAATATAGAAGTTGGTTCCTATCCTGTTTTGTCCTGAAATTTTACTTTAATTAATTTAAATAATAATTTTATTTTTAAATATTAAGACTGCATAGATATTTTCTCAGTGAGACTAAAAGTTATAAGTTTCTAAACTTTCTGTTGCTTTATGGTAGAATAATGTATTTTGGGTTTTCAATTACGACCTTTTGTGTTCTAAGACAAAAATTTTAAGATTTAACCTTTTGTAGGAGATTTCTTTGTTGTAATTTTGATATATTTACTTAAATCGGATTGGCTGTTTAAAGTAGCATTAGAATATTTAGGCAAAATAAAATCTGGAATTTTAAACAGAAATAATGACAAAGCCTCGAAGTTAGTGAATATTTCTTAAAACAAGAAACTAAAAGTTCTAGTAGGTTTTTATATGTATAACAATTTTAATCAAATTGTGAATCATAATTTTGAACTATGAAATTTAATAGTTTAAGCAATAAGCAAAATGGTTTCTAAAGTTTACGACATGCTTTACTTTTTTATTTTAGTTTGATAGTTTTAAAAATGTAAACAAAGGTTGTTTAAATTGACATTCGTATGGACCAAAATATCTAGTAAAGTAAAGGAAATGGTACTTAACAAAACAGCTTAAAATTAGTCTTATTATTTTAAGATATCATCAAACAACTGCAATTGTTACAAACTTACAAACTTTGATTATAAATTGATTTATTTTATATAAATTTTAGTACTTGTTTCTTGATTTAAAAGTATATATTTATTTTGATTTAAACCAACGTTAATGTTAAAGTTTTATATTTGCTTAAACAAATAACTTGAAAGATATTCATCAAAAATGTTTAAGATAAAGTATCTAGTCAGTCCGTATTTGTTAAAAATTCAAATAGAAACTTTAAAACTTACTCTAGTTGTATTAGGTATTAAGATTAATTATGTTGTATTAAGCTTTTAAACAACCATATGACTAGGAATTAAAAGAAGTTAGTTGAAAAAGATACTACAGTTTCTAATTAAATTGAAACCTTTAAAAGTATCTATAATGTACCTGTTCATTTATTTTAGTTTAAAAACATTTTTTATTAAGTATTATGTTCTTTTTGAAAGAGACAATAAAACTTTTACTAGTATAAAGTAAAAAAAAATCTCGAAGAAAATTAAAAAATCTTAAAGAAAGTTTCAAAAAACCAGTGGCTCCCTTTTAATTTGTCTAAAACGTTTTGAGTTGGACTTATAACAAGTGTGGCTACAGGAAAACTATAGACATGTAAATGTTTGAAGTAGTTAAAAATGTAAAAAAAAAACATAGTTTAATAATCACACTAAAATAATATTAAAGAAATGTTTGTCTAAAACTTTTTGCTCTAAAATATTTATGAACCAGTGTTCCTAGTAAAATATACCTAAGACAGCACATTTTCTAATGGAGTCTTTCAAATTTTAAAAAGCTAACTAGGATATTTTGAAGTTTTATTGAATTAGAACTACCGTTGAAAAAGTTTTATAGGCTTCAGAATTACAGTTGAGTTATATGAAGTTACTTGAAATATTTGGTATGTTTTTTTTAGATTTTGTCTTTTAAGTTAGACCATATAATTACTAAGTTATAAAAAACGTTGAAATTAATATAAACAAGAGTTACTTGTAATCATATATAGAGTTTTTAGTAGATCAAAACTAAGGTCTGTAATTATATTTGCTTTTGATTGTTGTGCTCACTCTTTCTAATTTTAAATTAATTCAATCAATTAGGAATTTCGAACATTTAAAAGTCAAATATTTTTAGCACTTTAGACAAGTTTATTTCAAAGCTTAATTGGTTTTAAAAGTATTAAGAGGCTAAAAAAATATTTAGTTTTATAACCATAACCATCTTCAAGAAAGACTGTCCATTTAAACAAGCATTTTTTTACTAGCTTATCTATTAACTCCAAATGGATAAGTTTTTTTTTTTCCTAGTAATATTTCTAACATTTCTAACAAACGTTGAGTGTAAATAAATATATTCATTCACGTCAAAAATTGTAAGTTGTAAAAAGTAACTTATAACGAATTTAATTTTCTATTTTTTAAATCAGGAGCATTGAGTAAAGTTTACTGACACTTATACTCTTTTTACTACAAACTGATAATTTTAAACTAGTTAAAACAATATGCAGTTTTTTTTGATGATTTTAAATAACATTTTAAAGAGATACACATTGCAAATTTATAGTTTATTGGACGCCATTTCGACTTTTCATCAGTCATTATCAATAACAAAGCTGTGCAAAATGACTAAAAATTAGTGTTAAACAACTAAATATATTTAAAAAAATTAGTAAACTATAAATTTACAATGTCTATCTTTTTAAAATGGTATTTAAAAACTCAAATATCCCCTCCTGCATTTTTTTGATGATGTTTATATTTATATATTGTTTTTTGAAACAGACTGTCGTTAAACATCAAAAACAGCTTACAAAGTGTTGTTCAAGCCAAACGTTTTCGTGAGTTGTTATTTTAATTTTTGGTAGCCAAAATAACTTTTATGGAGAAAGTCGTGTTAAATTATTGAAAAAAGACTTATAATTTTTTATTCTATAGTTCAACCTAGATTTCAAGTATATTTTTGTATCAAAATCAAAAAACAAAAATGTTTAAAAAATTCCTGACAAAATTTGATTAATTAAAAAAAAAGTATATAAATTCAAATGTTTACCATTTTTTTAGTTTGTTTTACAGTCTGAGGTTAGTGATTTAAAAAAATTAATTTTCTTTAGATACTTCCAGTCCTATAAAACAAAAGAACAACATATTTTGATAACAGAAAGTACTTAGAAAAACAATGCGAAATGTAGATGTAGAGAAAGTTTATAATTATTTTAGTTTAGTGTTTTTTTTTAATTTGATGTAGTTTAAATTTCCTACCTTTTTATCTAACACTGTGTTTTTACCTTTATCCTCTAGTAGCTGCTTAGTTTCTTTATTTTATGTATATAAAATACATTCAACAAATTCCGTGGTTTAATATCTAAAAGTTTCTTATAACCTTTGTTTAAAAACCTTGTAAACAAAAGTCAATAAAAAATAATTTTAAACAAGTTTCAAAAAAATGAAAAAAAAAGAATATCTTTTTTTAAATAAAACTTTATCATCAAGTTATTTTTGTATATTTAAAAACTATAAGAAATGTGTCTAATTGTAAGTAAGCTATGTTTTATATGAAAACTTATTGGGACTTCAAGTTAAAAACTTTCCACGTTATCTAATGTTTAATAAAATAAATTTAAAAAATTTCTGTATGGACTAACGGTATTAAAAATTGCTCTTTTGTTTAAATTTAGCTATAACTCAATAAGTAGTTGTACTGTATACCAGTGGCGTCGCGTGGTATATTTTTTAGGTGGTGCAGAATTTAAAAAAAAAATCCCCTACTTTAAAACTTTTTTTTATCTTAAATAAAGACTTTTTTCTATAACAATTACATTAAATTGCTATAAATTTAAAAGACTCAAAAAATGTTAACTTACTTATGAGTATTAATTTTTAAGAAGGCTTTAAAGTTTTAACTAACAGTAGAAAAAATTTAGACAAAACAAATTTTTATTTTAATGAAAAATACAGCAACTTTATTAGTTCTTTTTGTGCCTCAACTTTATTTAAAAAATATTTGATTAAACATCATACTAAGAATGGTTATGTTACTAATGTTTGATTTAACAAAATAATAAATGTCTTATTAGACTTGGCAAGAAAATTAAAAAGTCTACAAACAAAACAAAAAAAGGTTTTGTACAAACTGCAAGTTTATTTTAAGTAAAATTTATTTTACTAAGTACAAAATAATTGCTTATTTATTGCTAAATATTGAAAAAAATAAACGAGTATCAACTTATAACTAATTAAAACTGTTGATGTTTGAAAAAAAAACAGCTTGACTACTAAGTTGAAAACACAAAAGTAAAATAAGCAAGCTCATAAATATCAAATTTTACGAAGTCTCTAACTTACAAGTCAGAATTTAGATTAAACAGACTAATATTATAATAAGAAAATACAGCAAATGCAATAATATTTCTCTTAGCCTCAACTTTAGTTAAAAAATATTGGATTAATTAAATATCAAACTATTTATATTTATTTTACTAATACTTAATTAAAAAAAAACATATTTATCATTGGCAAGTAAATTAAAAAGTCTACAAACAAATAAAACGTTGTGTACAAATTGAAATTTTTTTAAAGAATAACTTACATTACTCAGTAAAGAAATTTTAAAGAATTTAAAAATACAATTAAGATAAAAAAAAAAGTTTGACTAAGTAAAAAACTCAGAAGTAAAACAAGCAAACTAAATAATATTAAGTTTTACAAAGGCTCTAAAGTTAAAACTTAAAGTAGCTTACAGTTTAGATATAACAAACTTATATTTTAATAGAAAACACAGCAATTATAATAATATTTCATTTTAGCTTCAACTTTACTTGAAAAATATTAGATTAAATACCAAACTAAAAATAATATTTTTACCTATTTTTAACTAAACAAAAAAGGAATGCATAATGAAGCTTGGCAAGTAAATTAAAAAGTCTACAAACAAAGAAAATCTTATGTAGAAATTATAACTTTTTAAAGAAAAACTAAACTTGCTTAGTACAGAAAATGGTTACTACTGAATAAAAACCTAAAAAATAAATCTGAAGTTTTAACTTTGCAAACATAAATACTTAAACTCTTACTTTTCACCTTTGTAACTATAATTCATTCTTCTCTCCTTTTGGTTGATAAACTTCTCCATCACCTCTTCCTTGAAACTAGTACAGTTTTTAAGAAGGAGAGTCCCTACCAATCGAAATTACACTTAAAGAATTTAACCTTGACTGACCCATGGTGTTTCTCAAAAATGTTTTGATCCTTTTCAAACATGATAATGTTCTTTCAGCTTCTACACTAGTCATGGTGATAGTTATCAAAATTTTAAGAAGCTTTGCAGTCTAGTTAAATATTTTAGTCAGGTTATGTTCTTCAAGATATAACAATATTTTCACTAAAACATCCTGATACGTTTCTGTACGTGAATAAAATGTTTTCAGTTCTCGTTCTAACTGTTTACATTCAACTACAGGATAACACTTCTTCACTGTTTCTATAAACTTTAAAGGAAAACAAGATTTATAAACAGTAAAATATTTTGCCAAAAATAACTGCGAAATTCTTAAATGGCCTGAAAACTTGAACCTTTCAGTGATGTTGAAGCTGACACTATCCCAGACTTCTTTTGCTGAAGAAGAAAGGCTTTTTTTTAACATTCTCTGTACTACTTGAATTTCTTATACTATTGACTGCAGCTTGAAATGTTTCCAAATGTTGTTTAACTTTTTGAACAGTTAAGTCTGTGCATTGCATGATGTTATACAAAATTTCAACTGCAGGCAAAATTTCCTCTGTTAACTCTGACAATTGGCATGACTTAAGCTTAGAAACTGTCCAATTTACTTGACTAGTATTTTTCTGCATTTTCCTAGTTATAAAATCTATAAAAATAGCATTTACCTTGTTCAACAAAAAATTGTTTTAGCTATACAGAGTAAACTAATAAACAGTTTCAATATTAAAAAAAAAAAAGCAAGGTTGTCACTCTAAAAACAAGGTTGCCACTCTTTGAGTCAAAAAACTGTCCTGAGTGACCTTGAGTTGGGATGAAACACTTTTTTCACAACTTGATCTTATTTTATGTAGTTTTTACTAAGCTACAAGATGTTTTTTACAGATTTAAAAAATTTAAAATATTTTTTTAGATGGCCAAAGTCGAAGGCAACAAAAGGTTTCTTATGGGAGGCACAAATTAAAACAGGGTTAAAAATGTTTCTTTAGATGTTTCTTTTATAGAACAAAACAATTTGCTAAAATAGAAATCCAAAACACTACGAAAAAAAAAGTTATAACAAAAGTAATTTTTTTTTTTTTGTTTATATAAAAATATATATTGATACTTTAAAATTTAAAACTTCTCTTCAACAAAAGTATAAAATTTTATGAAAAGTAGGATGAAAAAGTTTGATAAAAATTGCTTTAAAAATTATGGAGAATATAGGTTTTCAGTAAAATTTTATTTTTTTTTGCTGTTTTGGTTTGCTCCTTGTATAATAAATCATTGTACTCTCTGGCTTTGACCGGTTGTATCTAAAAGTTTAATTGGAATTTTCAAGTTTATTAAAGAGTAACTATTAGCTTTCTGAAAAAGTTAAAATAAGAACAACATAAAAAAAAAGAGCCTATACACCCCCCCCCCCCTTACCCCTTACTATTTTGCACAAATTTTTTTTACAAACATTAAGATTTTTATTAATCGTTTTTCTAAATTTAATATTTTTTTGTTGGAGGTTAAAAATTCAATAGTTCTTTAAGGGTATGTTTTCTTTATTTAAATTTAACTTGTTTTTCATTTTGATGACAGTATTTTTATCAGGAGCCTAACTTTTTTAAGTTTGGTTGGTGAGGCTGTTGACTTTTCAATAAATTTAAAGATAAATTACAAATATGTAACCATTATAGCAGTAAAAAAAATGGTTAGTTAGTTTTCATATGGCCATAGGGTAAAACACTTATTTTTTAATTTTAAATAAGCTTGTTATTTTCAGAGTAAAAAACTAAAACTGCTTTAGTCAGCCTGAATATTTTTCTAATTTGGCCTGTTTTAATTTATCTTGGGTCATCTTGAGTTTTTTTTTAATTTCTAAGTAATCCTGATTATGAGGCAAGGCAACCATGTTTTAACAATTTTATCTAAAATTTTTGCTTTGTTTATGGAAAATTAAACCAAAAGTCATATAAAGTAGACTAAATTTTCCTAAAATGTTAAACTACTCTAAGTAATCAAAGTTTCTAAGTTAGGTCTATTTACTTTATTTAAATATGTGACTGTTTCAATAATACTAATTTTTATTTAATATAAATCTATATTATTTTTCTGTATGAGTAAACTAGAAGTTTATAATAAACTTCTTAACATTTTTTTTCAGAACTCAAATTTTACATTTAAATTTAATTTAATTAAACATTTTATTATCTTTATGATAACAATAATCAGTTATAGTTAAGGTTATGTATGCAGATTAAATTAAAAAATAAAATTTTTAAGACTTTGGTGATTTAGGTTTTTTTCATCTATTTTTTTCAAAATATGTAATTTATGACAAGTTTTGTTCTTTTATTGTTTCGTTTTAATAGAAGTGATCTCTTAAATTTAAAATATCATGTGGGTATATAAACTTAAGTTTAATCCTTTGCACTTTGCAGTAGCTTAGCTTTGTTTTTAATTTATGTTTACAATAGCTTGTAGATGATACTTAAGCAAGTTCTATTTTAGGGAATTTTCAACTTAACTTACTTACCGCAAGATATTGATTTTGCGGTAATTCTTGAAGAAATTTTGCTTTTTTGAGTTCATTTGCGGCAGTCAGCTAAGAGTTTGCGGCAGTGAAGTGGGCAAAATGGTCGTTTTCAAAATTAGAGTTTTAAAAGAGATTTCGTTCTAAAAAATAACGAAAACGTTATAGATACTTATTTTTTTTCTTACAAAATTTCAAGGTGGTGCAGTTGCGGCAGTGCAACACCCCACGCGACGCCCCTGCTGTATACAAAAAATTGTTTTTGTTATTTTTATGCTTTTTTGACTTATAGTGAAATTCTTGCATATTTATTATAAACTAAACAATTTTTTTACAGTTTAAATGTTTGCAACACATAATAACAACACTTTACTTTTAACAAAATAAATTTTGTGAATCCAAATACTAACGATGTTTTGCTTAATCTTGATACCATAACATTTTAACTTCTTTACGGAATCTGTAAAGATTTCAAAGTACGTTATTAAAAAAATGCCATAAACTAAAAACTTTGTACAATGTATATTTATATATATCAACATTTATATAAAAACCCGATGCAATAACAACTATAAATTTAATTTTCTAAATTAAAAACTAAAACCCTAGATAGTTTGAAACAAAAGTATAATGTTATGATTTTAAGCTACCTAAGGTATTAATGAGTAAATAATTATTAAAAGCTAAATATTTCACTGCACGTAATGTTTAAAACACGTTATAGAGAATACTTACTTTAATTGAATATCTAAAAGTAATTTTAAACATAAATAATATGTATACTACTTAGGATTACATGATAATTCTAAGTACGAAAATTCAAGTTTTTGAAGGAAATTAAGGGGCCATACCCTTAAAATCTCGAAAAATAACTTCAGTGTAACAAAGGGTTTATGATGATAAAAATACTTATAACAAAATAAAACTTATAACTATAAAAGTAGCTGAAAAAAAACTGTTCATGTAGATTTAATTTAGTGGTTTTCGCGGTAATTTGAATCTGTAACACTAAAGTGGAAAAAAAAAATGTGCAATCTAAGCTTAAAACTACAACAAAAATCAATTTTTTTATCATCACCATGGACTCCAGAATATCTTGTGTAAGTTTTAAAGTGAACTCGTACAACTTATTAATTTTGTGTGCATGGGTTAACACCGACTAGTTTGTAAGAATAATATTGTAAAAAACTATTTTTTAGAATGAAGGATTTTGTTTGTTGTGAAAATAATATTTAGGACAAAATTAAGTCATTAAACTATGCTTTTTAACTTAATTATAAACATTTAATGTTACTTATCGTACTTTTGCAGTAATTTAAATTTAACAACAAGAAATCTTTACGAAATTCCTAAATTGAAATTTGCTCACAAATGGTTTTTTGACGTAGAATGTTTAATATAATTTTAATGAAAAATGATATATTCTGTGATAAAGAAACAAAACGTAGAAACGTAATATCATTGCTTAAAATTACATAATATATAAAAAATATAACAAAACACATTTCATTTTTTCTTAAACTTATTTGAGTACTTTCGAAGTAAGTCTTGTAAAATATTGCATCTTACTTAATTAAACTGAATTGAAATAAAACTATACTGTAGTTTAAAGTTTTAAAATATAAAATGAAGTAATGATCAAGTGTAAAAACTAACTAAATGCTTATACTTAAGAACTTTGCTTTATATACTAATAAAACTTGTTAGATTAAAATCAAACATTTTGACAAGACTTACTTCGAAAGTACTCAAATATATTAAAAAAAGAAATAAATGTGTTTTGTTATATTTTTCGAATAAGTTATGCACCGGAATTTTTTTTTTAATAATATAAAAAACCTGCGTTTGATTTTTTATAACTAGGTAAAAGCTCAAAAAGTTTATTTGTATGTAGAATACAAGTTTCAAGAAGATTATGCTAAGATAATATTAGAAGAATGTAAAATATATATTGTTACAATCACCTATCATTTTGTATGTCAATATATTTCTTATTTGTAAAACTATGCTGCATAAGTAAAGAAAATAAATATGAAAACATATTTTTTATTTAAGAACAATTGCCTATTGCGTGGTAAAGTACTAGATACTTCTTTATTAGGAGTAGTTCTTTATCTTCTGCTACAATTGCTACATTGCAATTTAATTCAAAACTATTTTAAAGTAATACATCTAGTCTTACTTAAAAACTCTCATATTTCTACTCCTTATTTTGCTAAATAGATACATACTTGAAAAGATTGTGGAAAGTTGTTTATTGAACACGATAAGGAAATTAAAGCTTAAAAATACAGTCAAAAGCCTTGTTTAGTAGACAGACCTAATTGCCATCAAACTACAAATCACTACTTAACTTTAACTATTTTGAGCAGTATAATATTGTTTAAAGAAATTAAAAGTTCTAAATTTTTTCAAAAGAGAAAAAAAGATAATAAAATTAAAAAAAAAAAAAAATTACTAAATATAAAAAATGGTATAGCCCGCTTAAAATAATAAAATCAAACGTACTATTTTCATGTAAATTCTAAAATTAGAAAAGTAAATTTTACTTATTATGAAACATTTTCTAATGAGCTTGTTGTATGTTTATCAAAATTTTAAATTCAGAAAAGTTTTTGTTTAAATTACTACATTCACTAGTTGTCAAAAATGGTTAAGACAGAATGTAATTTATTTTGGACCATTTATTAAAATAGAAACTAGAACTTTACTATCATATTGATAAAATAGTGCAAACATTTAGTATATTCTAAAACAAACAGTTCTATATGTTTTTATTTCCTATCAAATAATAATTTAGGAAGTAATTTTTTCGGACTTTATCCACAAACGGTAGCTTTAGTGCATATAGATTTTAACTGGCTAAATCTCTTGCGTTGTTTTTCTCAACTACACCTGCCTGATAAATCCAAACAAGGACGAAGCCGGTCGTAGGTTGTCTCGGATTGTTGATGTTCGTGTAGAGAAGTTCGTTTTTAACTATCTAGCAGTATTAACACAAGTAAGCTATAATTTTAGTAAAAGTAGAAAATAAATTTAGTAAATTTTAGTTAATTTCTAAACAAGATTCTAAGTCAAAATGCATATAGAATATATACTAGGGTGCTTGTTTTTTCGGCCCCTTTTGATTTTCCGTCTTAAAAAACTTGTGTTTGGAAAATATCAAAAAAAACCCTGTGCAAAAGTTTAGATGATTTAAAGAAACTTTCACCTCGGTTAAATCAATTTGAAAAAAAAAACAGTTAATAATGACCAAAGAATGACCCCTTAGTTGTAAATTTTAACATAATATATCCCGAAGAACACTACATTTTTTTTAGATATACTTAGGTCTATGTTTAAGGTTATTTTGGAAAGCTTGGAAGTTAAGTACTTCTTCTGAACATACCTTTACTAGTTTTTTGTGCAATTATGACGTCAAAAGAGCGGAACTAAGAAAAAAATGTAATAGGTTTTGCTGTTACCATTGTATTTGCCTTAAAGTTATTAATTTTAACTTTAAGAATTATGCTACCCTGGTAAGCTGAACATTTTGCCCTTTTAAGAAGTGGAATTTTGGTCTTTTAAAAAATTCATAAAATAAATTTTGGTAATTTTGTAGTTAAGTTCTTATAATCTTACTCTATATAAATAAGTAGTACTGGTAACATGTACAAAGCTCTTTACTAGGCTATAGTTTTGTAACTGCACGTGTAACTTTTTTAAGCGTTTGATACTTGATAATAGTTTATAAACATAATTTTTTATTAAACTTTACTTACTTTTGGATTTTTTTTTTGTTTATGTATCAGAACATCTTTTGCTAGTTATTTAAACAAATTTAAATATTTTTCTAATTTTGTTGTTTTTCAGAACAAAATTTACTTTGAAATAATTTACAAAAACATGAATAAGAAGACTAATCAAAAACCCTACACCTTAAAAACTTTGAGAGAAACTCCAGGATTAGAGGATGTTGAAATAAAAAGTTCTAAACTAAATTAAAAGGAGTCACACATAAAAAAGTTTTGATTTGTCTTTTAGCTAACATAAAGAAGATACAATTGTCTTATTCAGGAAGTATGTAATAAAAAATCTCAAAAACGATGCAATGAAAGAAGGCATCAGACAAATATTTGAATTTTGTAAAAGGACAGGGATTCCTGAAGCAGCTCAAAGCGTTATTGTATACAGACTTAAGGAATTACACAAAAAGTATGATAAACTTAAGAAGAATGCGAAAAGATTTGGTGAAACCTTAAGTTTTTTAGATGACACAATAACTTTTTGCCCAAAAAATCGAGGAGATTCTCTCAAAAAACAGTTAAAATCAAAACTTATAAGCAATTTAGAAAATAGTAGGACAGAAGGAGACCTAAAGTTTCTTAAAATTATGATGACTGATAGAGTTGCCACATTTGGAGTAAAGGGCGTACGTTTGCATAGAAAAAGAAGCAGTGAAAAAATTTTTAAAAGGAAAACAAACTGATCAAGAGCCTTCCAATTTAACTTCAATTAAAACAATTAGTTTAGGTAGTTCAGATAACCAACATAATAAAAATGATGAAGACCTTATGCTATAGGAGAAATTCAAAAAGTCCAAAAAGACCAGAGGAAACTAACTATTAGAAAGAGTTTTCTGGAAGATGATCTAAGAACTACTGCTGCTAAAAAACTTAAACTTAGTGCATCTAAATTATTTTACATATTCAAAACTTTTATAAAAGTTGTTAAGGGAATCCTGCAGCTTACAACTTTAGCTATTCCTATGTTGATAAAAGCCTAAGAAGAGTTAGCCAAGGTGTATCAGATAAATTAAAAATAACGTGGGTTCCACCTTCTAAGTGTCTTGTCCACTGGGGTGAAAAAACAAAACAAACTTTGGATTTAAATGACAAAGAAAAACAGATGGCAATCTTAGTCTCTTTTATATAAGGAACTAAGTTATTTGGAGTGCCAAGTTTAAGTACAGAATTAAAAGAAAATTTTGGATCAACAGCCTCAAGTACTATTAAGAACGAACTTGACAGTTGAAATTGCGCAGACAAAGTTTATGGGATGATACTAGTAACAGCAACACTGGTATATATAATGGTACTTGTGTTCTACTAAAAAAAGAAAAGTTTTATGGCTTGCTTGCCGTCACTACGTTTGTGAGGTAGTATTGACTCGTGTCTGGAAATCTTTAGATATTAAAAAATACAATGCTCCCATGATAAACATTTTTAAAAGCCTACATGACAAATGGAGTAAAATTAATGACATAGAAATACCTTCTCTCTTTCAACAAATGTATGATGCACCAAAGGAATTTATTGAATTTTACAAGACAAACTTAAATATAGACTTTGTCAGAGAAAACTATCGTGAACTTGTTCAATTATGTCTTCTTAATATGGGGACTGACTACAGCACCAAGAAATTTAAAAAACCAGGTAGTATAAGCAGAGCAAGATGGATGTCAAAAAATATATACTCATTGAAATTTGTTTTGCATTTAACACAAATTAAAAACCTAATTATTCTCAATGAAAAAAAATTACGTAGTCTCATAAGATTTGCGAACTTCTGTGTGCTTATATATGTTCCATGGGGGTTAACATCACCTGTAGCATCTTAAGCTCCAATTAATGACTTGCATTTTATGCAACAGTTGTTTAAATATGTAAAATTGATGAGTTATGTGCAAATACTGCACTTAAGGCACTTTCTCGTCATTTATGGTATCTTACCGAAGTACTCATTCCTTTGTGTTCGTTTAGTAATAAATTAATGACTGCTCAGAAGGAAGGTATTGCTACAGAAGATTTATTTTCCAACGTGAGTTTTCAGATTCCTTTATAACTTTAAATCTTAAGAAACCAGTATTTCCGGAAAAGCCAAAGAGTTTTAAAGAAGTAGAATCGTTAGTAGAGTTTTTGATTTTTTTTTTCAAGCTATTAAGTGCAAGGGTGAGTTACTTCGAAAACCTGCACAAGAATGATCTGAGGATGTTGAAAATAAAAAAGCAAAAGATTTAGTTAGAAATGTGCTTGTTGTGAACGACTGTGCAGAGAGAGTAGTCAAATTATCTCCAGACTTTCATGATTCTTCAAAAAAAAAGATCAATCTAATCTACAATTAGAAGAGTATAATAAAAAAGAAAGAAGCGACTTACGAAGTAAAAACAAATAATTAGGCTGTTTTATTTATTGTAGCGTAATTTTATAGAAATATTTATTTAAAGTTATACTCTACTATTAAAATTAAATTCATTAACTGTACTTGTTTAGAAAAGTTATACAAAATGACCTACTAAAATGACTTGAATTGTTTTTTTAGTACAAATTAAACAACATAATATTTTATACAAACCGAATTCTAAGTTCTTAAATAATTTTTGAGATTTACCGCTTTTATGACGTCATAATTATTAAAAAAAATTAACTTGACTTCCAAGCTTTCCAAAATGCCCAAAATAGTTATAGTTTTTTTCGTGATATGTTATGTAAAAATTTACAACTTAGGGGTCATTATTAGGTGTTTTTTAAAATTGATTTAACCGAGGTGAAAGTTTCTTTAAATCATCTAAACTTTTGGAAAAGGTGTTTTTTTTTATATTTCTAAAACACAATTTTTTTAAGCCGGAAAATTAAAAGTGGCCGAAAAAGTAAGCACCCTACTACAATTATTAGAGTGCTCTAAACCAGTGGTCGTCAAGCTAATCAAATTCCGTGTATACCAAGCTGCAAAAAATAAAACCGGTACACCCAAAGATCTAATTTTATTAAGCGCCGCTAGAGGTGGGACTACGTAAACACTTTTATTAGTGCATTTCTCCTTTAAAGTCATAACTCAGTTTGTGTTTACATGCAAACCATTTAATAACTTTTTATATGATTCTCTTTTTAATTGACCTCTTTATTTGTTTTACCTTATTTTCACAATGATATTTTAGTTATATGGCTTGTCTTATATACCTATTAATTGAACACTTCTCCGCAATTAATAAAAATTCCCCAGTTCTGTATTCTTTAAATAATCACATACTTTATTAAATATTAATCACATACTTAATCTAACTCTAAGCATTTTTTTAGTAATCTCAAAATTTCGTGCACCCCTAAATGAGTTTCGTGTACCATAAAAATTTCGTGCATCCCAAAAAAAATTTTGTTTACACTAGTGTGCACCAGTGTAAACCTTGACGACTACTGCTCTAAACTAATGAGCAATAATAATAGTCATTTATCGTAGATGCAATGAGCATAAGAATAGCATTAAGTCAAAAACCTGTAAATAACCAACCTTATCGTAATACATGAAGAAGTTTAAAGTAAAAAAATGAAACACCTCTTGGTCTATTATCTACTAAATGCTATGTAAAGCACGACTAAAACCAGGGCTGTGCTTTATATGTAAAATGAAAAGAATGCCAATCACAGAAACTAGCAGATCTGTATCCTTAAATTTAAGAAATTAATTCTCTACAAATCGGCTTTAAAATTGGTCAATTTAATGACGGGGTTTTGTTAAATTTTTTTTGTTAAAACTTGTGATTAATTAACGGGTCTAAAGCTATAGACTAGTAAAGCAACTATCACAAAATTATGTTATCTTTTATTTAAATCATATATAACGTATGTTTTATCACAAAATAAAGACGCTTAAACAGTGTTTGTTATAGTTTTAAATATAAATTGATCTGTTTTTTAAAGCATTATGCACGGAATTTAAGCCTTATTCATACCACAGTTTACATATTGTGTACATTAAATAGTTTAAGATATAAATATTTAAAATATAATTTTAAGTATACATTTTAAAACATAGTAAACTTTTCTAAATTTCTTATTTGTTTTTAATTTTTTAGTTCGTTTATCGATAGTAAAAACAACGTTAATCTAAGTTAAAGCAATTAAAAAATCAGTTAATCAGAAAAAGCAAAAGCAAATGATTGCTAATAAGTATTTACTTAATAATATAATTCTAGAGATTTAACTTAAAAATTAAAAACAAAACCTATAAATTTTTGAAATTTAATAACTAATTTAATTTTAAGGAGATTTATCTTGTTTATTAGCTTCTTTATAGAAAGAAAAGAAAAATTTAAAGGATTCAATTTTAAAAAATTAAAATAGGTCACAAGTCTTGCTACTTCTAACATTGCCTTCGTATATTCTGTTCATGCAGCATCTTTGGGGTCCTCGATAATGACATCTAGATCCACAGCATTCTGCTCTTATCCACGGTACTCTATCTCCTATCTTTTGTTTTATTTACTTTTTAAATATACTTTTGTAGTTAGAAACAAATACTTTAAAAAATCATGTAAATAGTAGGTATGTTTTATAAAAGACAATGAAATATAAAAAAAGACTATGTTTTTTTAACTAGATCTGAATAAATAAAAACAATTGTATAACAATAAATTTTGACCTGTTTCTATATTAGAAGTAGGTGTGTTTTATAAAAGTTAGTGAATAATTGAAAACTAAAAGATAATGTTTTAGATCTAATTTCAATTAGAAATACTTATGTAAAAATTAAACAAATAACACTTTGTAAAATGGTAAATCTATTAATTTTTTTTAATAATTCTCTATGATTAGTTTAGTATGTATTGCTAGTATATAGTGTGTTATGTTTTGGTTTAGTTTAAACTTTAAATGCCTACATATCTTTAATAGCGTCTAAAAACCATCTAAGTTTTACCTTAATTTATAAGTTAAAACCCAAAATAAATTTTATACAAAATAACAACCTAACTAAAAATTATATCTTCTTAAAAGTAGTCAGATATGTACAAATTAATTTTATAACAACTAAAAAAGTTTAATATTAACATTTAAGATTAAAACTAAATAATCGTTGTAAAAAATTTATTACTTCTAGTAAGTTTCCTTCGCAGCAAATTTTCTTAGTTCTGTCATAAGGAATCCCTAAGCAGCATTCAGTACGTTTGTGAATTTTAGCACTTATAACTTCGTCGCAACAGTAGTCATTGTTGGTATTGTATATTTGCAAACCGCAACATTTAGTAGTACTTCTTCCATATTCAAATGCATGTAATTCTGGATGTATGTCTAATCTTATCTGTGATGTTGTTATATTAAAATTTTATAAAAATATTAGAAGCTAGTAGCTTGTGCGTAAAATAAATTCATTATTCATCGTTTGCTTTCATTTAACTATAAATGTTTTAGATTAATTTTCTAAAACTTTACCTCTTACAATATTTTTTTATCGAATGTATAGCTTGATAATGTTGAATTTGCTGAAACTTACGCTGATAAAATTATATTTATGTTAAATTTTTTTGACAAATTATTCTGGACATAAGTTTTTTAATAAATATTGGTGCAAAACATGAAGAAATATTATTGTTTAAGATTAAAATAATTTAATCATATTTAGTTACTTTAGAGGTTTTTAGCAAAATTTCAAAATGTTTGTTTTATAAACAAAGTTCTTAAATTTAAAAAAAACTTTAACTTAAAAAGTTGTTTTAAAATAAATGTGCAGAAAAATTAAGCATCAAAAACATTATTTAAAAATATCTATTAACTAGAAACTCACACTGGAGCTGCAGCAAATTTGCTTTCTAACGTCATACATGTTTTCACCGCAACATTGGGATGCATACCGGTGCAATTTATCGTAAACAAATCCTTCACAACACAACTGCATTAAAGGATCGAAAGCTTCGTACTGCTCACAACATTGTGCTCTAACAAAAGGAATTGCTGTGTAGAAATATTGTAAAGTAATAATGTAGGCCGAAGCTTTCGGCTAAAAACCAGGTATATACAGATAAATAGAAACTATGAACTTATCATTCAAAAATTGGTTTTTAGTTAGAGAATTTTAGAGTGGTTAAAAAAACTAAGGTGGTTGTAGTTTTGAAATTTAATCGAAAATAAGCGCAAAAACTAACTTGTAGTTCAGAAGAATAAGGTTAAAAATACAAAACGAGTTGATATTTACTAATAATTAAAAAAAATATATCATTTTATTTCTAACTGTCCTTAATTAAAAAAAATAGTGACAAATTGCAAATAGTTAATTAACGTTGATGTAAATACTCTTGAAATAAACTAGTCGAAAAAGTTATGTAAGAATATTGTAAAACATTGTTTGTGTCATAAAATAATTTTAGGTATTTGATACCGTCGGAAAATGTTAAATACAAAAAAAACAATAACAAAATTATACTAGCAAGCTAGTAGAAACTGGTTTTGATACTTAAATGATGATTAAAAAACTTTTAAACTGTGAGGATACTGTAAAAACTTACATTCAGGAACGTCAACTATGACATCATTACAACAAAGCTGCTGTGAAGTGTCATAAACTTCAGTGCCACAACAAGCAGCCTGCCCTTTTGACAATGGAGGGTTTGGGCGGATTTCTCCATGGCAACACTGATGTGTAGCAACATCGTAACCCTCGTTAACACAACACGCAGGTTGCCTAATAATTTATGGTATGCTTGTTTACGAATTAAATAAGTAGCTTTTTATTTTTTATTTCAATCAATAAGTGCATACTCTATTACTGTGACCAATGTTAACTTATTATTATAGTCGTTTATTTAACTTAAGTGAAAATTTAAACGTTCAAACATTTGATAAGTAACTTATTTCATTAAATTAAAACAAAAACTTTGTGTAAACATTTATAGAATATTAAGGTTAGTAAGATATATGTTGCTAAACTATAAAGTAGTTAAACAACTTAGGTCATTTCAAGCTTGTTTATAAAGTTTTTGTTTAACTACTTTTACTATTCAATTTTACGTGAAATACTAAAATGATATAATAATTTTACATATTTTTTTCAATACTTTTATATTTTCTTAAATAAAAAAATAAACACTAACATTTTTTTCTACTACTATAGTGTGATTTAACCAAAAAAATGGTTTATGTATACAAGAAGCTAAGTAATTAGTTTTCAAACAATAAACATTTTGAAGTTTTCAATTTAGTTTTACCACAATATTAATACATATACAAGAGCTTATTAATTTATACAAAACAGTTCAATACATTGTGTAACCACAACGTAGAATAAAACTAGTTAAAAATAAGAAAAAATGCTGAAAAACTTGTTATAATTACCTTTATTAAAAAATACAACTGTTCTTTTATAATCATAAAACTTGTGCAAAGTATTTTAACTCATGTATAAATTTCTATTATTAGGGTTTAGAAATAATTTACGCAAACATAAGAATATTAAGATTTTTATCCGTTTTTTAAACTTGCGGTAAACAGTTTAATCTTCTGTAAAACTTCAAATAAAAATGTTAATAAAAAAATTCTTTACATAAGATAAAGAAGTTGAACAATGGATAATTTTGCTGTTACTTTGAATTACTAAAAACACTTTTGTAAATTACAAACGTCATAAAAATAAAGTTATGAAAACATTTTTTGTTTGATACTTTAATAGCTAAATTTATAAGTGAAGTTTCCACACAACATTTGAAAAGTTGTTTTAATTAAACTTTTTCTGTAAAATGCTTTTGTGTAGTATTTTTTTCAAGTTATAACAACTAAAATGTGATGATCACCTGTAAATTCCAAATATTTGCCCCTGACAACAGACTTGCCCTCCGTTCTGGTCAAAAGCTATACCATTGCAGCAATCCGGACTAATATAAGGTCCACCAGGTCCAAGGTCACAACATATAGTCCTTAATCGGGCGTTAGAGTCTGTTTCAAAGTAAGGACTCCCAGCACAACATGTATCTCCTGTTGTTTGAAAAAAAAAAGTTAATAAATGTTTTATATTTGTAATGTTTGTTAAATGTTACAAAAATTTCTAAAACTCATTGTTTTAAGAAATTAATTGGTTAATCGATATTAACAGATACATTATTTTAATGTTACATTTTTTTAAAATAACTACCTTTAGAAAAGGGTTTTTATAGTAAAAATGTGCTTAATAATTCACATAAATAATTTAGTTTGTATATCGAACAGTTTAAAAATATACTTTTAACAAACAAAGTATAAATTAAATTTTACCGAGTGAAGAATCGAAAACTTCCCCATTACAACAGATACCCGTATCGCTGAAATAAGGAGTTTCGCCACAACAAGAGTCCCTACCATTTCTCAAACCCAACACACTTCTAAAAATATTTTTAACTTGAGTAAATTTAATTTCAAATGAAAAAATTAAAAATACATAAAACTTTCTTTAATCGAGAATTTCAAAAAAAACTAACTCGCAGCAAATAAATTCTCCCTTATCTTTGTAGTAGTATTGAAGGTTAATACCTTGTCCGCAACATGCATCTCCTTGAACTAAATCTTTTGACTGGGTTTCTCCATTACAACAAAATAAACCTGAGTTTATAGTTTTTGAAATATATAATTTCTTAAATTTATTATAAGGCAGTTCATTTTTTTTTTAACTTATATTTTTTGTTTGAAGGTTTTAGTATTTAAAAATTTGCTCATTTCTTAATACACATAATCAATAAGAGATTGGTTTTACTAGCATATCTAGCTTTTAAATATTTCAAACTGGTTCATATTAAACTCAATTATTTAAAACTTGATCATTTAAAGTTTTGTTTTTGCAAACTTATTCATTCTAAATTTGTTTTAATGAAAAACGTTTTTTAAACATCATTGTAGTTTAAAGTATACTCAAATTAAGTTTATTTTTGATTTAAATGAATTACTATAATTTGCTTTATTACTCCAAAAACAGGGTGAGTTTATTATTAAACTTATTTTAACCAAAAGGATATTCTTAAAAAATTAGTTATATTAAGTTATTAAACCATAAAATTATTTTTGTTAAATTCTTTAAAAAAAAGTTTTAAGGTTTAAGATTTTTTAAAACTCTTAGAGGAAAAAATTCAAAAAGTTGTAATTAAATTATGTCAAATGCAATATCATTTTCTTTCAAAAACACTATGTTATAAAATAATTAGTTGGTTAAAAAAAATAACTTTGATATTTTTAAACATATTGAATCTAGATTCTAGAAGGTTGTAACTAAATTGATTATTATTTGATACTATATTGAAACTTTGATTGAATTTGAGTTATATCTTGTTTAAGTTAGAAATAAACAAATTTTCATTTTAGTTTAAATAAATTACCATTCTACTTAAAAATCAATTATGAGTTCTAAGTGATCATTATTGAAGTAGTCAAGTTTAAAATGACAAAGTTTGAAAACATCAAGTTAAAAATAATCAAATCAAGTTAACAAACGTTTAAAACGACTGCGATTTAGAATTGATCGGCTACCAAGAAATTGATTATAAATATTAGAAGAAAATTTATTTGTAATGTATACATACTTTTTTAAGATATCTAATATCGTACAAATTCTGCACCCTATAATAAAAACTTTACAGTAATTAGTCTAAATATTTCTTTTTTTACAGTAGTCGTTGTTTTTCAAAAACTGTCTTTAAAAAAAAATTGGTTATTGATATAATTAAAAACATAACCTAGTCTTCATGTATATAAAAATAAGGTTTGCAAAAAAGAAAAATTACTTAAAAAACAGTATAATTTGTTTTAATTTTTTACATTATAACTAGTAAATTATAAAACTTTCACCTGCTAATGAAGTATAAAACTGACTAATAGTAAAAAAAGAGTTTTTTATTCTATGTCAACAGTTTTTTTAAACATTATCATACATTTATACAATACTAATAAAATCTACAGTTACTTTTGACACTTACTTTAAATATTTAAACTGTCATCCATAAAAAAGTATAAAACTATTTCCATAAAAAGCTTACAGGCATTTAAAATTATTGAAAATTAAACTATTTTTATTTAAATCGTGTATTTATAGTTTTATAGCGGAAAACTTTTTGTAAATAAAAGTTTACATTTTTGCTTATGAAGTTAAAAACCCTTTTTATGGTTTCTTAAACTTAATAAACTTAAAGTAGTCATTTGCATACAACATTAAATTTTATGCTTAAAAAGTATCAAGTTTTCTTTACTAATTACAAACATAATAACAATAAAGAACATTATAAACATGATCATTAGTTTATTAGTTCAGAAATTAAGAAAAAAATATAATATCTTAAAGTTTTGTTTTAATGACTTAATGAATTAATTTAGAGTTTAAATAGTTTTAGTGCAGTTAAAATAATCTACAAGAAGTCCTAAATCTATTTACCATTATCTGGGAAAAAAGGAAACTGTCCACAGCATTCACTACCTTCCACCTCTTTTTCCCACAAACTCTTTCCTTCACAACAAACATAAAAACTTTCATCGTAAGCAACCGAGCCGCAACATTGCATTTCTCCAGAGGTATCATCCTGGTCTAACAGTACACCCTTGCAGAATTACATTTTATTTTTAATTACTTAAGTTTAAAATTTTATAACAAATTTATAATACTAACCATATAAATTTTTAAAAGTTATTTAAAGCGGTAAAAAAAGTAAAAACGTAAATTAATTATGTGAGCTGTATATTTTTTATTGAATAAAAAATTAGGTAGTAACTGCTTAAACTTCTTACAAAAAATAAAAATTTAAATATACTGCAGAAAATTAAAAAGAACTGAAAATAATTATGAAACATTTTTAGAATAAATTAGTTTATTAATTCAAATAATTTTTTAAGTAATAGTTTTACTAGAATTTAGTTTTAATTACATTTTAAATACAAAAATATACTGTTTACATATTTTAACACTAATAACTTTCAACTGTTGTTGGATAAAAAAATATTTCAAAATTAATAGGTTGAAGTTTACTCTTTTTGAAATAAATATACTTTATACAACAGTATTAGACACTAATTGGCTGTAAATCATAAAAACATTCCATAATCAGAAGTACATTTAAAAAATTAACAAAATAATAAAATACTTTTAGACGAAGTTTAAGTTGTGTATTAAATTAACTACGAAATAAGTAAACATAAGTGTTAAACAACTAAATATGTTAGATATATTAAGTGATAAGATATATGTATATACACAGTTATATATCAAAAGTTATAACCTACAGTAAAATTAAAAGGTTTTCAGAATTAAGAGTCTTTTTTTCACATTGTTAGTTTAAGATAAATTTACCACTATATAGAATTAAAGCAGCTATTTAAAGTTGTTTGTGCAATTTTCGATAAACATAATAAACAAGACATATAAAAAACAAATCGGTAATTTTGTCTTTAAAGAAAATATTTAAGCACGATCAACATAGTTTAAGTTAATAAAAATTAAATTAGTTCAAACCTCGCAACATATTTGTGAAATTGGGTCATATGGTATTCCATTGCAACATTCAGTGATTTTACTATCAGGAACTGCTAAATCTTTCAAAATGCCGTTGCAGCAAACTTGCTTTCCTTTCATGCCAAGTGTATAATTTGCACAACAAAAATTTGTTTCTAACTTACCAACCTAAAAAATGTTTGTTGATAAAAAGTTAATTTGTAAGTAAGTCGATTTTTTATAAACAAAAAATTAATATTCTAAATAGTTTGCATAAATTTTAGCTATAAAAACGAGCTTTGTTGGAATGCAAGTAGTAATTGAACAAAAGTATTTTACATGTGGCTCTAACAAAAATTACTTAACAAAAAACATATCAATTTCAATATGTATACTTTTCCATTGCAGCAGAAACTGTGTCTAGTGTTGTACGGTGTTCCATTTCCATCTGGTGACAGGCAGCAATCAGCGTACAAGTCGGGTATATCTAACACCTGACCGTCGTTACATGGACATGATTGCAATCTACCATCAAAACTAGCACTTTGCCCGCAACACTTTGATTGCCATGGAAACAGTGTAGCTGAAGAAACCTGACGAAACAAATTAAATTTTGAAAAGTAAATATTGAAGTAGAGAGCATTTTGACAGCTATAACATAACTTTAGTCAACTAACTACCTAAAAAAATTTTTTGTACTAACTATTCTACCACTATTGTTAACAGTATCAACTAATGTTTATTCAAGTAACTTATTGATAAGAAATGTCTTGCCTGAACTTTTTTAAGTACATAATATAAATACGATAAGATATAATACCAACCTTGTCTTTAATATTAGACACAAAAATAATGTAATAGTAAACTTTAAGTTAAAATAAACTAAAAGATTTAAATAAATGATTTGGAAATTCATATAAACTATTAAATTTTCTAAAGAAGACTTTTAAAAAATAACAAAAATTAAAAAGATAATTTTTATATGCGGATAAAATACAAAATAAAAAGGTAACTATTTTTCTACAAAAGCGGTATTTAAAAAACATAACTCTTTTATTACTGTTTTCGGAAACACACCCGTTTAGATCCACAACAGATGTGCCTTCTTCTGTCATAAACTTGAGGTGGTTCCCGACCACCGAAACAACACTGTTGAACACCCCAGAACACAAGGTCAGCCCCGCAGCACGATGCACTGTGAGTGTACTTCCGTTTAGAATGCGCCCTTCCATGACCAGTCCACCATTCGCAACACTTTTGAAACCTTTTTAGTTTTTTTTTCAATCATCATGTATAATTAAAATATTTTCTTTCGTTTAATTTTTAAGAACAAACTTCTAGAGTAGAGGTAGATTTAAAGTAACTGAACTTTACCCGTTTCTGAGAGCTTCATATATTGTTTGAATAGTAGAATATTTTAGATATTTTAACTGATAAAAACAAGAAACTATTTTACATGGTGTACTCACAATTACCACCATTTTTTCAAGTTTTTTTTTACTAACACATTTACCCACTTCCCTTTGTCGGTAATCGGTTCCCGAATTTGAACAGGTTTAAATCGTGTGGGTTTGAACCGAGCGGTTCCCGTTTTACATACTTTAAAAAATGTTCAACTTTTAATTTTTAACAAAATATTTCAAATTTAAGGTTAACCATCTGTTTCAACTTATCTCAGTCTTAAATGCGTTAATTAAAAAGTAGACTATAAGTAGATTAAGAAATTCTTTGAATATTAATCTGATAAAACCTGTGAGCTACACCCAAAGCAAATCTTTCTGTTACAAAGAAAACTTGTGTTTATTACGTAGCTTTAAAATGAACTTAAAGTCATACAATGTTAAAAAAGATCAAGTGACCCAGGTAAAAGTGAAACTTTATAAAACTAATACTTTAAAAAAAAAAGGTTTTTAAATCAATTTTACTCATAATTTTCTTTCAACCTATTTCTAAAAAATACTACGTCTAGTAAAATAAAAGCTAAATAGGTTTTTATTTATAAGCAACTAACATTTTTACATTTTTTAACAATTTAAGTTTTTTTTTTTTTGAGTTTATTTTGTTATTTGAATAAATAAAATTACACAATTACATATAAAATATACAAATTAGTTTAGTATATTTAAGATTTAGTTTTTAGTTTTTATTTTTGCTTCACTTCCATTTATCCTATATGCAAGTATAGGAGTGAAACATTGTTTTGATTGTAATAAACTGTTGAAATAAATATTGATTAACAAAAAGTGATAATAAAAGATTCTAATTGAATTTTCTTATAATATTAAAGATAAATTATAATATATGATACCTTACAGAGTTCTGTATTACTTAAAAAAAAACTATTTCACTCTAATTCTATATTAGCTTGATTACTACAATTATAAAATAGTTTTGTTTTGCTAAATCCATTTATTTTATAACAACTATAAATTGATAGTCAAAAGTTCTTTTAAATTCAATGTCGAAGTATGATAATAATAAAAATCTGTAAGAAATACTGAAGCAATTATATGCATCAAAAATATACTTGTTATACTAGGAAAAAGCTTAAAAACTACAAAGTAATGATTAAATGTCTGAGTTATAAAGTTAACTTTAATATCATTTGAAAAACTTAATGTCAATAACTACCTCGGCCAGATTGGTGATCCGTATTCAGGACTGCCACAACAATCCAAACCAGTTTTGTTTGTATATACCGTACCTCCTTTATTATATCAGTGTTTTGTTTGTCGAAGTAAAATGTATGATATATAGTATGATATATAGTAAATTTTCACATGTATGTTACATATGAAAATTTAAGATTACAGCTTGATATAAATAGCTTTAAACTTACAAGTATAAAAGAATTAAAATATCAAAATAAAATTAACATTACAAACTATTTTTGAAATACGATTTAGTTTTGTTTGAACTTGGTACAACAAACGTGTATCTATTTTTATCTAAAATGATTTAAAATTCTTGAAATAAAGAATTCTAATGTAACTTAAACTTTTTACAACATTTAGTTTTTTTTTATTAGTTTATGTTTAAGGATTAAAAAATACTTACTAGTCAATGACTTAGTTAAAACAGTTTTATAATATAAAAAACTTGTAACGAAAAAGTGAAACAATTAGTTAAAAATACAAGCAGAAGTAATTTAAAGAAAAAGTCAATCAGAAAAAAAAAACACTAGAAAGATTCTTAGTTTAAACTTGGATTAAAGTCTATTGCTAAAACAAAGGTTTATTACAAAACGAGTAACAATAAATTATAGATATTAATACCTTGTTATAATTTTCAAACCTGTTGCTCTGGAATATAAAACTAAGTCAGGCTATAATTTTTATTTAAAGTTTGCAGGTTTTTCTAGCTTGCTTAAAACTATTTAACATTTTATTTTTAAAATTAATCGAAAAAAAATTTTCTAACACTTAACTAACCGCAACAAAAAGAAGTGCAAGTGTCGTATAAAAGTCTATCAGTTGTTCCATCATGATTAAACTTTGTACAAATTGCATAACCACTTTCAACAAAACTTCCTGGATCAGGCTCTGTAATTTTTTAAATTACAAGAACAGCTATTTTTACAAGCTATTTTGACTTATTTTTAATAGTAAAAAGCCTATTTTAAACCATAATAAATATTTCTAACATACATTTATATTAAATATTTTAACTAAATTGTGTTAGTATATATATATATATATATATATTTAATAATTTTAAGCTATAAAACTGTACCAAAAACAAACTAAAACAGTCCAAAACACTGTTTTGCTGATGTAGCGCATTAACTATAAAATAAGTTATTTAGTTGATTGTAAAGTAAATAAAAACGTACTGAATCTTTAGTTTAAGACTTCTATAAGTATTTAAAAACTTAATATTAAACCTTAGTCATAAATAAAACAACCTTTTGAAGTAGCTAGAACACTAAGCAAAAATACGTTCAAATAATAATAATTATTTTCACAGATATAATCATACTACACTTGGACTAAAATTCGACACAGTTTGGTTTTATTATAGATAAACTGTAAATTTTATTAATCTTTTCTTGATAACTAATAATCAAACAACAAATAAAACAAGAAATATAATAAAATTTAACAAAATAACTATTTAAACTGTATTTTATTGTTAAGAAACAGTTGTAAAAAGTTCTCGCGTAATAACTTTTTTACTAACTTAATGATCAACTATTTAAGTTTTTGTAGAATGTTTAGTAATAGGTTGAATTTATTTTTGTTAAACAATTTTTTCTATGTCTTAAAATAAGCGTCTAATCATACTTTTAAAAAACTTCAATGAAAAAAATGAAGAAAAGTTGTGAAGAATAATTACTATATAACAAACTTAATTCAATATAGGTAGTATAATAAGCAGTATTTGTTTCAATGTAAACAACAACAAATTTCTAATTATAATATTGAGTAGCTGTCAAGTTTGCACGAGCGTACAAAATTGCACGGGGGCACAAAATTGCACGAAGATACTTTTGCACGAAGACACTTTTGCACGAGAAGACAGCTTTGTACGGAGACATTTTTGCACGGAGGCATTTTTGCACGGGTTTAACTTTTTTTCATTTTTATTTTTTTTTATTTTTTTTTACTATAACTTTTACCCCAAAACCTTACCCTCGGTCGGTAACTTATTTTTTTTTAGTTAATTTTTGTTATATAATTATTTTTTTTTTACTATCAGTATTACCCCTAACCCTTACCCTCGGTCGGTAGCTTTTTTTTCTTTTTAATTAATTTTTCTTTATTCATTTTATGTTGTTGTAAAATAATTTTCATTAGTCATTTTTTACTTATTATTTTTACTTTCACTGTTACCCTTAACTCTAACCCTCGGTCAGTATTTTTTTTTTTCTTTTTGTTTTTTGATTAGTTTATCTTTTAGTTTTTTTATACTGGTTTTTTTCTAAATATTTTATTTTCAGTTTATTTTTACTCTCGTGCAAAAATTACCCTCCGTGCAAAATTGACCCTTGGTGCAAAATCGTCTTCGTGAAATTTTGTCTTGTCGTGCAACTTTGTGCCCTCGTGCAACTGAGTAAACTCGCGCAATTTTGTCTTTGTGCAATTTTGACCCGTTCCCATTAGACTTATTAACATTAGTAAACTGCTATTTTGTACAAAAAAGCAATTAAAAGGTTGTTCAAAGGTTTTTTACTATTAACTTCAGTTCCTTTACTAGGAAATATCAGTTATTAAAATTAAAAGAGTAAATCATAAGTAGCACTAACTTCACAGACCATGAAATAAAACTACAGGGGGAGAGAGTGGGTAAAACTTCCTGGAATAGCTCAAAACTATTTTGTTTAAAACAAAAACAGTAACTAAACTTTATTTTGAAATATAACTAAGAAAGTTTAAGAAAAAAAAACTATTTTTTTTTACGTGATGTCTCTTCTTTTCGGTTAAAAGTTTAACTCGTTCTCTATAAGAACCAAAAATATATATATAACATTTTTTTAGGAAATTATTTAACTGGTACCAACACGTAACAAAAACTAGAAGAATATCAAAACAAACAAATTAAATCACTTCTTATTTTAAAGCTAATAAAAAAACTTTAAGAAGTCAGTTTTTTGATTCTTATAAAGCTTTCCCTTACCCTCGGACACTAGATCAATATTTAGGACCCAAAATCCAAGAGGCTCCAACTACGTCTTGTGATAGGTATACTTATTCTTAATATTTTTCAATAGTTAAGTTGTATACCATTTGTAGTGTATAGTTATACACGAGTGCTAAGCTACTGGGGTTAAAAAAAAACTTGTAAAAGTACGCTTCTTAAATTCAAAAAATGCAAAGTATACAATAAAGTTTAACATACCTTTCTTCAGAAATAAGTGATTAGTAGGTCGTAGAGCACGCATACGACAAGCAAACATCAAGAATTTTTGTTTACATTCAAGTTAATGGCTATAAGACATATGTAATAGCAGTACCATTTTGAAGCAGTTTAAGAATATTGCATGCATAGATAAAACATGCAAATCATCATAAAGTACTTGAATACAAATACTGTTTTTGTTTAAAGACATTTAATTCGAAAAACTTTTCTTTATAAGCTCGTTAATGCGCTTGTTAAAGAGATATGCAGTTTACAACATAACATTCATATATTTATTTGTTATTAAGTTCTGTACAGGTTTTTCATTGTTTATAAATATTTTTTTTTAAACTGTTATCACTGGATTAAAATGGTTGTAATAAAGATTTCAATCCACAAAAGCGAGTACCAGACTCCAGATCAACCTAGTTATGTAGTTTCCAGTCTTCTCGACCTCAACAAAAGAGAGCAAGAGTAACTTTTGGGTCTTCTAAATATAGAGAAAAATCAAAACCAACTCAGCTTAATGGACCGTGTACATCAGTCAGATGGGAAGTATTAATTATAAAAACCATCTACATGGATCCGATAGAAACGTTCCGTTGTTTTCTCTAAAATTTGCTGAGTCAGGGAGCAAAAACCTGTGCAGCTTTTTTTTAATTTATACCTTTATTCCTAACCCACCTTACTCAAACATATTAAGAATGGTTACAAAAAGAAATGTTAGATAGCTGAAAATATTTAAATAAAGAAATATAGTTTTTTTTATTTTACTGACTCTGTAAGTATTAGGGAAAACACCTTAACGTTTTAACAAGACTCGGTCTACATGCAACGAAAGTGCACTAAAAACAAACTGCACTTTTTATGTTGAAAAATTAACGGAGTCAAATGCAGTGATTAAAGTTACATAATGGTGTAAAAAAGCAGAGCTTATAAGCCTGCACCAGGACCATGATATACCTTTCTTTATTTGATTCTTGAAACTAAAAAAAGAAGATTCTAAAATTAAGTTAAGTTCGCTAAACTAAAAGTTTCTGATAAACGAATCGAGCCTCTGCCTAAACACCTGAACATAATTCGCAACATTCCTAATTAGAAAACAAAGACCTACCACATATACACGGAGCTTATTTGGTCAGATAAATCAAGCATCGAATTATGCTTAACTACGTAAAGTCATGGCACTTTTATATCAATTTCTCAATTCAAAATGTAATTTACTTAGACTGAAAACGATTTCAATGAGTCTAAATACATAATTATTAACACTAGGTAAAATAGTATTTAAACTTTCGAGCTTAAAAACTAACATACCCAAGACTGTTCATAACAAATTTTGGGCTACTTCTTTATGAAAAACATTGCGAATGCAATAACCGCTAACCAGACTGGTGCACAACTGAAAAAAATGCTTGCAGATTTAAAGTTTTAAGATAAATTATACTACCATAAGAGGCGATTTGCTTGCCAATACTTGGTCCTTAGAATAGACAAAATATTGCATAGTTATTCTAAATGTGAAGTAATGAGACAAGTTGCATATGTTAATTGCATATGAAATTATTTTGTTCTTATTTTTTATGATCAATTTGTTTTAACTAGAGCTTACTTTCACAAACCCCAACTTGGCAAAAAGTAAAAACATAATCGTCTTTTTTATTAAATACTACCCCTGCACTTGTTAATTACCTATTTACTTTGTCTCACCTTACTAGTTTTTCCCTATTTGATATCCAAAATCGACTTTTAATGGCAATATCGCCGACTTTGAAAAACTCTGTTTTAGATTATTCCTAATTTAAATTGTTTAAAGTTTTAGATATCAATCTTTTTAAGTTCTAATATAGTATCGAGCGACATACGGCCCGCGGAGTGAAAATGAACGATTTGTCAGTGTTTACAAAACTTAAGTGGGACACGGCCCACAAAAAATAAAATTACGGCCAGTAAAACTACGGCATGTAAATCTTGCCCGCTAAACAATATTTTGAAAATTATTCTATATATTCTGGGATTTGAAATGAAGACAATAAAAGTTCTTAAGTACAACTTAAGAGGGATTTGAAACTTACATTACTTATAGCTAAAAGACGATCACATAGACTTGTCTCCGATATTGAAATAAACTAAATAATTGAGTAATTTTCGTTAATTAAATGAAATGCTTTGGCTCATCAAAGACTTTATTTTTCTATATCTGGCCCTCCGACTAAATACGTCGTTTATCCCTGTTCTAATATATAACTATTATAAAAGGTCTTGTAGTACATACTGCAATTGTATCTTATTAATTAATACTTCTAAACTAATGCTCTTCACTTTTTTGTATCATAATTAATTGTTAACTAGTTATTTGTATAATCAACAAAAACATCGGCAAAAGTCAGCAGAGCAGAAGCCTGAACTTTCGTATGCCGTTACAGAAGCTCAAGTTGAACATAAGGTTGATCTTAATCAATACGATCATCTGACCACAAGCTTTATGTAAACTGAGACTGGTTTCGTCCTGATTGGGACTTATTAGTCTGTCACAACTGAATAACTTGCATTCTTCAATCTACAAACGGTTTATACATGCAAGCATGAAGCAACCATAGGCTGGCATTGATCAGTGACGTCAGCATCGTCTTTTGCCGTGCAACATTCAGTTTTTTAACATAAGGATTGATCATACTAGCTCGATCATCAAACCACAACCTTTCGGTAGACTGAGCTTTCGGTATTGCACGTTGCACGGCAAAAGACAATGCTGACGTCACTGATCAGTGCCAGCAAGTTATTGCTTCGCGCTTGCATATATGAACCGTTTGTAGACAGAAAATTTTTTAGATGTTCGGTTGTAACTGACTAATAAGTCCTGTTCAGGACGAAACCAGTTTCAGTCTACCTAAAGCTTGTGGTCTGATAATCAAGTTAATATTTTCAACCCTTATGTTTTTGTATTTATACATATAACATACAATTTTATCTTCTACTCTTTATTTATTCTTAATTCATTAAACTAAGATGATTTTCAGAACTCCGTCGAATAAAAAAAACTCCATCAAAAAACTGAATAACAGTTTAATAAAAATTAAAACTATGAAAAACAATACTACATTGAGCACCTAATGACTTTAAATTCTACAAAATGGTCAAGTATTAGAGTTTTTTATAAATAAGAATATTAAAAAAACTAAAACTTTAAAAATTGATTTGTTCCATAACTAAAATTACAATGATTATAAAAAAAAACTTTATCTTAGATCTAACTTTTAGGCTCGTAAACAACATTTGATAAAAATAATAAAAAAGATAAACATTAATTCACGTTTGAAGCTTAAAAAGCCTTTAATTTAAACACTTATTTATGTATTATGCAGGTTACTAACACTTTTTAAAGTTTTTATAGTTGTAGAAGCGTAATAGGCTATATTAAAAGCTTCTCCGGGTAATACAGAAAATTATTACTCATTATTTTAATATAACTTAATCAAAAAGACTTAAGAACTAAAGTTTTGAACAACGCATCTGGGTAAACACAAATGAAGAAGTATTATTGAGTTTTTTATTTCTATTTTAAACAGTATTCAGTACATTGATGTAGTTTATTAGCTTTTTTTTTATTGTCATAATCTTACAGATATAGTTCGTAAACTCAATTTAGGACTTAATGTCTTTTTTTTAATCTTATTTTTTAGAAGTATAATAACTGACGATACCAATAGGAATAAACATTGTTTTGTAATTAGCTCTAATTATTTGAGTGTGTGTTAAAGAAATAATAAAGTTAAATTCAAACTGAAACTTCATTGTTTGAAATATGTTATAAAAGTCTTTATACAACAACTTATAAGAAAATAAAAATACTTTTTTGTATGTATATGATGTCTATTAACAAATAGTCACTTAATATACTAAAAGTATCACAATATAATACTTAATATCACAATATACTAAAAGTATACAAATTTATAATTTACAAAATACATATTTTTAACAGAACATGATAGATACTCTAATTCATAAAAAAACTATTTGCAAGTAGAATACTAAAGTTTAAAAAAATAGTTGTTAAAAATATATCTTTTGATAATGAACATGCAACGTTAAAGAAATTAACCTTTTGTAGTTGTTGTCGTGGTTGTTGTTGGAACAGTTGTTGTTGTAGGCTTTGTTGTAGTAGTTGTTGTTGTACTTGCAGTAGTTGTCTTACGTTTAGTAGTAGCTGAAGGAGTAACAAATGAAGGGGGGTTACCTTGAACATTTGGATTAATGGTGGTCGATTTTTGAGTATGCTTTTTTGTTGTGCTCGTTTTTCTTCTTCTTGGCCTTCGGGTTGTAGTTGTCTTTGTTTCTTTTGGACTTTTTATTTTTGCTTCACTTTTATTTTTTTCTTCGTCGTCTAATTGTAGTTCATTTTCATTTGATTTTTCAGTAGAAATTTTTTCTGTTGTTTCTAATGTAACAAGTCTAGTAGTAGAAATTACATTTGCTGTTTTCAAGTCAAAAGTAAAAGATTCAGTAGAAATTGTATTTAGTTCGTTTTTATCTTTATTTGTTGTCATGTTTGTTTTATAATTAGATGTAAAGTTGTTTGTAGAATTACCATAATCATAAAAAGTATTGTCTGTGGTGTTAAATTCTGGAGATATGAAACTAGTGGTCTCTTCAAGAGAAGGAGTTTCAAAAGTATTTGATGAATATGAAGTTCTGTCTACACCTTTATTTGTTGTTATGTTTGACTTATACTTAGAAGTAAAATTGTTTGTATAACTACCATAATCATAAAAAGTACTGTATGTGGTGTTAAATTCTTGAGGTATGAAACTAGTGGTCTCTTCTAAAGAAGGAGTTTCAAATGTATTTGATGAGTATAAAGTTCTATTTACATCTATATTTGTTGTCATATTAGTTTTATGCTTGGAAGTAAAGTTATTTGTAGAGCTACCATAATCATAAAAAGTACTGTCTGTGGTGTTAAAGTCCGATGATGTAAAACTAGTGGTCTCTTCTAAAGAAGGCGTTTCAAATGTATTTGATGAATATAAAGTATTATCTACATCTTTGTCACCAGTATCATATTCGCCCATTAGTTTAGCAAATAGTTCAGGGTCGTAATCCATCCCAGTCCAGATATCAGTTTCGTACTCGTACTCTTCTCCTTCATAATATTCACCAACTTCTGTTTCTTCCGTGTTTTCATCTACATAAGAATATTCGTCTTCATTCTCTTCATAATTTTTAGTTGTTACATCATAATATGTTAAAGTACTAGCTACGTTTGATGGTCTACTAGTAACTTTTATTTCTGGTCTTAAAGTTGTTGCTGATGATTTTCTATGATTTAACTTCGCTTTGATCGTTGTTTCTTTAACTTTACTTTTAAGCTTTGACAGTTTTCTAACACCCTCATTACCTTCATTAATTGTTGAATTTATCACCGGATCTTTACTTATTTTTTCAGTCGTTGCACTTAAAGCGTTGATTTGAAACTTAGTTGTATGATTTTCTTGTTTTAAAAAAGAAGTCGTTTGTTTTGTTTTTGTATACTTAATTTTTTCTGTTGTATTGCTATCAGGAACTATTAAATCATTTGTAGTTGTAAAAATAGACTCAGATACAAATAATTCGCTACTTGAATTGTAAATACCATCGTCTGTGTTATTCATTTTAATATTTTGAAGTTTTGAAGTATACAGATAGTTTTTAGCTGAAGTATTAGGTTCTGAAGTATGATTTACAAAATTAGTTGTAGATAAAAACTTTTCTGCTTTATTTTTACTTGTTTGTATTTTTTGTTTAGTTTCGTTTTTTACTGCTGTAGCTTGTTTTTTCTCAAACTTAAAAGTTGTAACATTGACTAATTGTGGAGAATTACTGTTTGTATGGTTGTTTACCTTTTCTAATGAAGTTGTAGTAGATGAAGGAGTAGTCTCTTCAGTTATTACGATAAAACTTTTATCTAAGCTGTTAACTTTGTTTGAAGCACTAGTAAAATTAAGCAATGGTGTCGGTACACTTGCTAAATTTAAAAAAAATGCTTTTAAAGTTCCATTTAACTTTTTACTGTCATCGTCATTAGTTGTAAAAACGTTAAAAGGTTGCGTACTATCATTAAAAAAAAGTTGTTCTGTAACAACTTTGTTATAATCACTAGTTTCTGAAGGAAGCTTTGTTTCTGACATCGTCTGAAAACTATCACTCGTAACCGAAATCGATTCATTAGCTTTACCATTAACTCCGTTTTGAAAAGTTTTTTCGGTTGTTTCGTTTCCATTATACATTAAATCTCCGTAATTGTTTTCCATACTTGTGTTATAAAAGTTTTTAGTTTCGATGCTGTTTGATGAAGAATGAATACTATCTACATTAGTGTATACTGTGTTTGGTGTTTCTTTATTAAGTAAAGTGTCAATCGTTGGAGCGATAAAATCTCCAGTTTCTAATAAGATATTTTCTGTTAAGTTGTCTACTTTGTTCGAAGTGTTTACTTTTTTAATTGGAGTCAATGGTATTGTTGCAACAGTCATATCAAAAAACTTTGTGTTTATAGTTATGTTTGAGCCATCACTGACATTGTTTACAGATTTTAAATCCTTAACAGCTTTAGTACTTTGAATTGACAAAGTTTGTTCATTGATATATTTTAAATCATCATGTGTTTCTGAAATAACTTCTTTTTTTGATAGTGCCTCAAACTTATCATCCATTAACAATGATTTACTTGATTTATCTTTTTTTTTATTTTCAGGCGTTTTTGATAACTTTTTATTACCACTAACAATACTATACTGCAAATCTTCCAACTCATTTTCAATAGTTGTGGTTTTTGAATATTTATCTTTTAAACTTTCTTGTAAAAAGTAAGCACTACCTTCACTAACTACTTCTGCTTTTGTTGTTTCCTCGTTAAATGAGTACGGTTTAGTAAAAGTAGTAGTAATTATTTTATCAAAATTACTTTTTGAAGGCTTGAAATGTTCATAGATATTTTTATAACTGGTTACTTCATTGTTTTGAGCTGTATAATTTTTATTTGCCTGAGTAGCTTTGACTTGATTAGTTACAGTACTTGATTTATTTTTTTCACCATTTTCTACTAAAACATTATTTGTTTTAATCAAGTTAGTGTAAGGTGATGTTGTAAAGTTGTAAATATTTTTATTAGATGTATAATCTAAAACATTTGTTGGTTGGGTCACAAGGCTATAATCTAAGTTTATAGTCGACATATCTACATGCTTTGATTGTGCGTTCTTAAGTGTGCTGACAAAATTACTCATTGCGTTTTTGGTTGTATTATCATTCATACTATCTTTTTTACTTATAGTCTTGTCTTTATCAGCAAGCTCAAAATTATTTCTTTCAAATGAAAACAGTATAATATCACTATCTTTATCATTTTCAGCTACCTTTTGTTTTGATTGGTTGTTTAAGCTTTTTGTTTTTGTTGCTTCTACCTTAGAACCATTTTTGACCTTTTTTGATTTTTTATTTTTATTTCTTTTTTTACCTTTTCGTTTCTTTTTTTTCTCATTTTTCTCATTCTCATTGTCTAACTGCATGACCACTTGTCTTCTTAAAACATTTTCATCATCGTTGTATTGTTCAGATAGTTCTTCTGAGTTGTCATTGTTGCTTGTCACACTCATTTTTAGTCTTTTCATTAAAGCTTTTCTTCTTTTTGATTGGTTCTCTTCTTTTAACACCATCAACTTTTCTATAAGTCTTCCTTCCCTTTTCTCCTTTTTAAGGGTTTTTCTCATTTGGGCTTTTCTTTTTTTCACTGCTGCTCTCCTTTTTGCTTCTTTTTCCTTCTGAGCTTTGGTTTTCTTTTTATTTTCCTTAAGATCTATACTATTGATATTTTCGGGTTGTTTGTTTTTAAGAACAACTTTTTTTTCTGTCGACATAATACCTTGCTCTAAATAGGGACTTTTTGTTGGTTTTATTACATCTGTGCTATCTGCCGCTGTTAAATTATTTCCTGTTTCAATTGACAATTTAGCAATATTTAATGAAACAATGAATTTTTATATTTTATGTTTGTTGAGAGTGCAAAATAAATAAACATCCTTTCAAAAACTTCAATGTACCTTTTTTATTCTTTAAATTAAACTTAAGTATTTAAGAATGTTGTTATATTGTACAGAAGTTAAGTCTTGTGTTATTTTGTTCGTAAAAGCTTGTACAACGTACAAATTTACCAGTTATAACACATGAGAAAAAGATAAATAACCATAATTAACTTAATATTTTAATCTTATTTTTTTATAACCGGAGTCAGCAAAATGAGACCCTTAAAGCAAAAGTTTGCAGCCTGCGATGTACTTTTATGCTATTAATGTAATTTTTTTTAAGTTTAAAAATAGTTTTTCCTGGTAAAAACTTACAATAAGGAACTTTTTTCAATAATTAGTAATTGATAGAGCTCTAAAATTTTGTACTTTATTACTTTTTATTTTCAAAATAGTATTCGATTATTAATTAATACAATTATTTTAAACAAGTGGGGCCTGCGAGCGATTTTTGCTATAAAAATTTGCCCGTAAATTAAAAAAAGGCTGCCCACCCCTAATCAAAACGTTTAAACATTTAGTTTATACTATGTTTTAAGTTTTATCTTAGTTTAGGTTTTAAAAATAATATATCTCAACTTAATTACATAAAACAAATTTTATAATGTCAAGTATTTTATTTTTCCTTAACAAATAACGTTTTACTTTTTTAAGACCAAGCTGAAATATTTCTTTTATATTGAATCTATACAGAAGGGTTTCCCAAAGTGGGCCAAGTGGCACCCTTGGGGGCCATGAGTAGCAAAGGGGCCAAGGAGGGGGGGGGACATGAGGTCATAATTTGAAACTTACATATGATTAAAACAATGTTCTAGAGTTGATGGTGAAAAACAAAAAAAGGTGTCAGGTGTTGTACTTACACTAAATATTAAACTTGATGATGAAGAGCAAAAAAAAAAGGTCTTAGGTGTTTTTGATGGTAGTTTTTTTAATAATCTTGTAGGAGGGGGCCATAGCTTTTTTAATTTCTGTTTAGGGGGCCTTTTGAGAAAAAGTTTGGAATGAATATAAACACTTAACTAATCAAAATAAACGTTTAAGACTTTTTAATGCTAAACAAAGTTAAAGTTTTATTTTAATTCTTTTTTTTTCACTTTTTATAGGTCTACCTTCAATCGTCATACTAAACTAATTTATTCTACTAAGAGTGTTTAAATACAAGGTATATTAACCTGCTGCTTAGGTACGTACTGCCGTTTGGGTACGCACTTTTTAGCCGAAAACCGTTGTGTTCAAAACGCATATTTTTTTAGTCGTTTTGAGATCATAAGTTAATTTTATAAAATTTTAACAGATTAACTTTTTTAAGTAGTGGTATTGACAAAGTGAAATTTTTATACATAGCTGAGTTGAAATATTTTAAATATAACAAAAACGAAATGTTTAAACTCGAAAAATCAAAAGAACTAACAGCGTTGTTTATTTTATAGAATTAAACAAAAATCTAGTCTGAGTTTTTCAAACATTTTAACTAGTAAGAAGTATCCTGATTAGTCTAAGTCTACTATGAGCACCTTTATCATTTCCTTCTAAGAGCACCACACCATTTAATCTTTACTTATACTAAGATTTTTCTATTGTGCTTTGTACCAAGGCAACCAGTTAAAATAAAAAACGCTACTAAATAACATTTAAGCAGGAATAAAATTTGTATTATTAAAAAACACAAACTAAAAAAGCATGATTAATTTTATATAAATCTTTTATTAAATAAAGTTATTTATGTACTATATAAATTTTCAAAGTAAAATGAAATACAAGATAGATTTAGAATATGTGATTCTAATATAATAATAAATACATATGTAAATATATAAATACAAACATTCAAATACATATATAAAAACTCTAGATTTTTGATAACTAAAACACATATGTTTTGTTATTATGGTGAAAGTTTTTTATTTGTTTCGGATGTTTTTAGTGGAATTGTTTTCTGTAAACTTTAGTTAATTATAAGATTTTTTTCATTAGCTTAATGTAGGTTAATTAAAACCAAAAACTCTTAGGTACGCACTTTTGTGCAGTGTTTAAAGTGCGTACCTAAGCGGCAGTTTATTGTATGTACTTAATTAAAATGCAACTTAATGTTATTTTGGTTAAATTTATTAAAACGTTTTATTCAAATGTTTTTACTAGCTTTTTTTATGCACTTATACATGCTATTTTACCATTTTCAACGAAAATGTATTTAACTTATCATATTTAAGTTTTTAAAAGTGTACATTTAAAATAATATTTTCATTTATTGGTTAAAAATGTGCTTTAACATTTTAATTAATCAAGTTATTAGACTATAAATAAAAATGTTATAAGTTAAAGAGTTGAAAAACAAAAAGTAAATAAACATTAACTTTACTTATAACTTAAGTTTTATCTTGTTAGCACTAACATTTTGAACTTATAGAACTTTGATTTAAAAACTTTAAAATATTTAACAAGTACTTAATGAAAAATTTAGACTATAAACTTTTGTTTTTAAAGTGCAATTATTTCTTATACTTTTTATTAAGTCTTATATAAATATACTTTTATAGAAGGAAATTTTATAATAAAACATATATTTTTTTTATTTCATTAACTAATTAATTATAAAAAAAAATAAGTTAAGAATTTTTTTTTCAAACAAAAACTGTTGTCAAAAAAGTATAAAAAAACTAAAAAATGTATCTATTCTACTTGCATTATATCAAAACGTTGATGATAAATAATTAGAGCTATAAACTTTTAACTTCAAGGGTATTTTTTTTATAAGGTTCAAAATCAATGGGTTTCGTTTTTATATTTTAATTCAACAATGCTTTAAAAAAGTTAAACGAGAAGTAATAAATGTATTTGTGGTGTACTATATACTAAACATTTAGTTTAAAGTTCCTATACGGGTATATTTCGTTTCTTAGATACGAGCTACTACAGTAAAAAATAAAGCACTCTTATAACTTTTAAATAGCTTGAGTTTTGGTAATAAATATTCGTTATCAAAAAAAAAAAACTTTTATCTACTGTTTATTTGTTAAAAACAAATCTGAATTTTTTTACCGTGAATAATTTACTTTTGTTTTTTTAGCTAAGTATCTTTACAGTCGTTTTTCCCTCTACAATTTACAATTATGAAATTTACATAAATGAGCTTTTTTATGTTACATTAAAGTTGTCAAGCGAAAAAAGTTTTAGACGTATATTTTGACTAAATATTTCGATATTTACTAAACTGCTTTTATTTAAAAAAGTACTTACTTAAACTTATGATTAAACTTATATTATTTTTAATAAAGCTTTAACTATCAATCATATTAGATAATATAATTAATAGAAAAATAGTTATACTTGCAATTTTGTAGTTAGTTATCATTAAAAAAACAAGTGAAGCATTTTAGTTTGTTCTCAAGACTTAAAAGCTCTTGTTAGTTAACCAGCAATTAGTAAAACACTTTAATTCAGCTAATAGTTTTTACAGTAGTTTAAAACATTCACTTGTCATAATTTCAGATTGAAGACTTTAATATCCGAAGTTTAAGAAGAGCAATATTGTAGGTTAGCTGTTTATTGAAAATATTCTAAATGAATAAATTTAATGATTTTGGTTTTAGCTAAGCTAATTCTTTTATCAATAAAATGTTTTATTTTTCTAAGCACTTGTCGTTTTTAAGAAGTTAGTTATTTAAGTAGAATTACAAACTATTAACTTACCATTTGAAGTATTGTTTTGACTTATTATCCTTTCAATACTATCAAGTATGTTTTCTTTGTTTGATATAAATTCACTGAAGGCTGCATTTTTATTTATAGAGGTTTAAAAAAAAGATTTTGGTACGAAACAAAATGTAGACCTAATTTACTATAAAAATAACTTAAAGTATCATGTTTATTAAGTTATAATCTTTCAACTGATTAGTAAACAACTTATGTCGCTTGTTTGTTTACTTTATTAGTTACTATTTATTACCTTAAAATTATCAAAGTATACATGATATGGCTTAAAACTTTAAAGTACTAGTTTTATAAGCTTTTCGTTCACAAAAACTATAAGTATACTTCAACTTTGATTGAATGTTATAATTTTTAGTACTATCCAACTAAAAGTTTAAAAATAAGGAATTTAATACTATGTAGGTTATGCCAATCAAGCTTGAATTTTCTATAGGATTAAGTTGAGGTGTTCTGTTTACTATTTAAGGAGGTTTGCTAAACACAATTCTTTTTGAGCCAAAAAAGTATTTAAAAAACCAAAAAATGTTTTGCTTTGAAGTTTAAGTTTTATGATCAATCAATACTTTTTTAAAGAACTTGAGGCTAAATTCAAAAACATTTCGCGACAAGTTTTTTTCAAACCTGTTTAGCCAAACTTAGTGTATTAGTTGTCGTTTTTTTACATTTTAAGTTATACTCTAGTAAAGCGCGATATTTTTTTTATTCTACTTACATTTGAAACTATCTTATTCTTATGTTTCATTAGTCTATTTCAAATAGTTTCAAAAATAATTTTAAGAAATAACAAGGTTTATAAACTTTTTACTTCGTTTTTAGAAAATAATGTGAAACAATTTAAATAAAACTACGAACAGTAAAGAAAAACTTACGATTGTTGAAAACTTGTTGGCTGTTTGAAAAATAAGGCATAGAAATAATACAAAATATATGTAACAAAATACAAAGATTTTGTTGTAATAACTTCATGATGGAATAGTGCTGATAGTTTGTAATTAGTGTTTAAGACTAAAAACAAAAGCTAAAGATAAAACACGATTTAAAATATTATTGTAATAGTCAATAATAAAAAAATATTAAATATTCTTACTTTTTTAGAACTAAAAATAAACAAACTTATTAAAAGCTACTGTTGATACAAAACTTTATACAATTAATACTCAAAAATGTTGTTAAGTATAAATTATGTAATGAAATCACATCGTTTTTCAATACATTTAGTAGCTTAATAAAGTCATAATATGTATACCAATCTTATACTTGACTGTCACAGTATTTTCTATAAAATAAAGCAAACTAGTTACAGTTTAACTAACTCACGATCTTTAATAAAATATAACTAACACGTTTTAAAAGTATTTACACATTAAAACTCAAAGATAAGAAATTTAAAAGAACAAACTAAAACTTGTAAAATAACACCAACTGTTTTTTAAGTGTCAGACTGAGTGTTAGCAAAGGCGATAACTTTTTAGACTGTTTAAAAAGTTTCCAAACTACTTGTGCTTCGGAAATAAATACGTATTAAAGTTGCCATAAGTCAAGATACACGAGAAAAAAAGTGCCAAAACCACATGGCTTATTAAGTGGAATTTCAATGCATGTTAGTGTATTAATTAGATATTTAAACGTTTTAATAACATCGAATACATTTACAAAATTTTGATTTAATTCTTGTACTAAAAAAAACTTTTTGTACCTGTAAACAACTACTTTTTAAGCTATGTTAAACACTGTAAGTTACATAGTTTTATAGTCAATAAACTAATATGCACTATAAACTTAAAACACATTCTACAATTATATGCCGTTACAAAACGCGGTAACTGATACTTTTTTTCTGAAAAAAGCGACTGACTTGTCTTTTACCTTTTCATTATCGTGTGAAAAAGTGGTTTCTGTTTAGAATAATTTTGATTTTCAAAATAATGTTTTTAAAACTACAAGATAAACGTAAGTTATCTATTTTATTCTATAACTTGTTCCTTTACTACTCTAACGCATAATAATTAATACTTCCAATCATTTGTTATTATTTTTTGTCGCAACGTAATCTTCAAGCGAGAGTAAAACTGTTAGCACAAAATTTCCAACTTAATCGTTTATTTAATTTACTATGCCGTTTAAACTTTTTTTGTTATCGTTTTTCCCGTTTAATAGTGTTTATATTTGGTTTTTTTCTGTTTATACACGTCTTACAAATAATTACACGACCCATCATAAAGCACCACTAGGCTTGAGGCTAGTAGTTATAATTAATATTTTTGTGGTAAGCCTTTAAATTTTTGATTTAAATTTTATAGAACTTGTGTTAGAACTACTTTTACTAAACAAGTTTAGTATTGAAACATACTCAAAGAAAATTAAAAAGTATATATATATATATATATTTATTTATCTAATTATATAAAAACTATAATTTAAACAGCTGTTTCACACATTGAAATGTAAAATTTCATGTGATCGTCAGTAAGTTACAGTTTATTATAATAGTGAACAGAAATTTCGATTTTAAAATTATTACAATAATTGTGACGTAGTAATGGTACAGTTTATTGTACGATTAGCTGAATTTGAAATACGCTGTGAATGTTATTTTATACTTTTTAGGAAATTTTAAAAAGGTTATTTTGGAAAAATGTTTTAAGCTATTAGAAAAATTTTTTTAGACTGTTTGGAAAAATGTTATAAAATACTCGGGTTTGCCGCTTCGATTTAATTTGTTTTAATATTAAGCTGGTTTTAATTTTGTAAAAAAAGTATTTTTGATAATGGATGCATATGTTTTGTCTTTCGCTTTTCTAACAAAATTAAAACCAACTAAATATTAAAACTTTTAACAAAATTAAAACCAACTTAATATTAAAACAAAATAAAATCGAAGCGGCAAACACGAGTATTTTATAACATTTTTCCCAACAGTCTAAAAAAATTTTTCTAATAGCTTAAGACATTTTTTCAAAATAACCTTTTTAAACTTTCCTAAAAAGTATAAAATAACATTCACAGCGTATTTCAAATTCAGCTAATCGTACAATAAACTGTACCATTACTACGATCACATGAAATTTTACATTTCAATATGTGAAACAGCTGTTTAAATTATAGGTTTTATATAATTAGATAAATATTTAGTTCAAATTTAATTTTTCGAGCACTATCGATCAGAACTTTTTATAAATCTTTTAATATGTATATATATATATATATATCTAAACATTTTGCGAAATACGTTCAAAGAGTTTTGCAACTAACACTTGGTTGTTTTATTGAAACGAAAACTTAAGACAATAAAATAAACATTTACGTTACACTTTTTTTTTGATAATTTCAATCCTTGCACAAGTATCGCAATTATTTCTTTGTGAAATTTTTTGAGACTAATTAATTCTTTTTGACTCTTTTATAAGTTAATAATTTAAAAAGGAGAATTTTATGCAGGTGTTTGGCTTAATTTTTAGTTTTTAATGATTAGTTTTTATTATTTTATAGTGAAAAAAAACTTATAAGAAATTATAAGCTATACTTTTTGTTTTTACTTTTTCGAAAAACAAAAGTCGTGAAAACTTAAAAATTCCAGTTTATTACTAAGTCATAATTACTTTAAACCTAATTAAAGTCTACTTGCAAAAAGTGTAAGTATATCATTTAAAATATGGTAAAAAAATACGCTCAAAATACTTGGTCCTAGGACCTGGTGCACGAATAACCTTTCGGTAATTGAGTCGCACACCACTTGGATACCTTTTAACGTCATGTCCACGACAATTAAAAAGATGTTATTTACTCTTAATAAAACCTGTAATAAGCTGTTACGATAATTTTATAAGTTTGTTTCCTTTTAACTTATACTTTTGATCTTCAAATGTAAAAAACTTCTTTCAAGCTTTAGTGACATAATATTAAGTTTAAATTTAATAATACTTAAACTTTAGCTATGATGTACTAATATGTTTTTAAATTAGAATATTAGTATACGTTATTTATATTTAGACTTTATTCAAAATTATACTTATTAGTAAAAAATAATGTTTTAAAATAATCACGAAAATCTAACAAAAATATTGATGACACGTTTTTGCTATACATTTTCGGAAAACTAAGTTTTTTCGTAAACTCTTTACAAAAACAATTTATTTTGTTTTAAGACTAAAAATGTTTCACTACATTTTACAAATTTAGTAGTTTAAAAGTTTATATTTAAAATCGTTCACACTATTAACCGAAATAGGAAATATTTTTGCAAAGCTTTAAATGTGTTGCTTTGTTAGATTTTAATTTTTTATTCTTAAAATAAAAAATTTAACTAGAACAATTTTAATAGTTAAATGTAATGTGAAAAAAGGTTGATTTAATAAAAATTCTTTAGTTCACCTGTATCTTTTTTTTTGAAATTTTAAGTTTATAAATACCAAAAAAAAAAAATCTACTAAATTACCCTTTTTAACTTTTGCTTAAAAAACATTAAGCACTAGAGTGAATAAAAATTTTTATTCAGTTTTTTTGTTTTAAAGAGTTATGTTTTTTAACAAACTTACATTTAAAAAATAAAACGATAAAAGCTTAATAATGTAAAGATCTGTTTCTATACCTTATTTTGTATAAAAAATAAAAATTAAAGTTGCAAACACAACAAACTGATTCAAAAATGGTTATCAATTTGAATACTTTTATTTAAAAGGAGTATGAAAAAATATTGCTTTGAGTTAACCAAATGCAAACGAGTGTTTCGCATAGTTTTAATAGAGTAAAGGTTTCATATAAAGCCCATAATCACATCTATTTTGTTATTTTCGCCAAGTTATATTAAACACTTATATTGCCTTTTAACAATATTTCTATTAAAGTAATTAATTTGTCGTTTGCTTAAAAATGAAAAGATGCATGAAGTAATAAATACTTAATTTCAGTAGGTAACATCATATATTAATATTGGTTACATGACAATTCAAATTCGGACAATTCAAATTCCGACAACTCAAATTCTTAAAAAAATAATTAGAAGACTATATCTCTAAAAATAATTGAAATTTGAGAAAAATAAAAAATGCTTATGTAGACCTTATTAATATCTACAAGCCACTTTTTATTTTTTGCAAAATCTTAAATACTTTTCAAGATATTTTAAAACTACTAAAAATAACTATGTTTTTTGCTTTATTTAAACCATATACCAAAAAGTATTCAATGTTTTGCAAAAAGAAAAAAATTGCTTGAAGATATTAATAGGACTTACATATGTATTTTTTATATTTGACAAATATACATTACTTTTTTAGTTGTGGCCCTTTCAATTTTTTTTAAGAATTTGAATTGTCGGAATTTGAATTGTCCGAATTTGAATAGTCGTGCACCCATTAATATTAATAGATTGTTTGAAAATTAAAAATATATGCTTTATTTTTTGTTAAAAAGATTGGTATAGCTTTAATTTTTTTTTTGTTAAAACTTATTAACATTGTAATACTTACTATTTAAATCTCTAAATGATTTTTTTATTTTTTTAAAAATAAAGTTCTAACATTTTAATATCATCTATTTTCAATGTTCAATTATTCTGAAATTGTCTTTGATGGATATTTTTATCCAAATTTATTGATTCACGAATCTATTTATAAAACAATGTGTCACCCAATTAATATTATTTTTGAGATCCTCAGTTATAATAAGTATCTGAAAATGAAAATAAAATTAATGGAAACATAAAGTCTTACCTTAAGTTTGCAATCTATATTTAAAAAGTCATTAAAAAAAAACTGATAAAAAAGCTTATTGTTTTCACGAACAAAACAGTTAATAAATTTGTTATAAAATTATGTTAAAAGTAAGTAAACTTTGTCAAAAAAACACTAATAAAATATTTTATCTACTGAACAATGTTTTAATTTTTAACTTTTTATTTAAAGAAGACATTAATTTGAGTTTACAACAGTATATTTAAAATTGTTTTAAAATCTCATAAAGACTAGTAAAAATTTTAAATTTATTTCAAATATTAACACAAAAGAAGTTTGTTGCTAAATTATTGATTAAATTATTTAAATAAGATATGAGAAAAACAAAAGTTAACATAAAGTTTTTAACCGCCAAGTTAAAACAGGATTTTGAATTTACAGTAAAAAGCACTAGAATGTTTAATGTTGGATATAATCTTGAATACTATAATAACAAATAGAATAAAAATAACTGCTAATAAAAAACATTAGTAAAAAGTTTAAATCTGATTTGGATGAAGCTGTAGAAGAAACTTGATAATAAATTATTAAATAGGATCAATGTTTTTTTTTAATCATAACAAAGTTATCTTACTTAATAGTAAATTCTAACTTCGTGTTAAAAAAAAACACAAACAAACATTACATTAACTTGAAGTGTAATTAAGTGGTACAAACTTAGAAAGATTAGTAGAAGCTTAAGTCTACATAAGGTAAAATTACAAATAAAATTATTGTTAAGTATTACAAAATTATATAGAACAAATAAAAAAATTCACGGCTAATTAAAACAAAATTATATAGAGTTATTCAACAATTATTTATAAATCATTCAAGTTTACTACTAATACTCAGACCACACTTAACTTACATTTATACTGAGCTAAAAAAAAGACTTAATAGTCAAAATTTAAGCTCTAAATAAAGAAAAAGTCACACAAAAAAAATTAAATATAGACTTAAAGTAAATGCCACAATCAATTTATTAGTTTATTTCTTAATTAGATTTACATGAGTTTACACTTTTAACTAATAGATAACCGAAAAAAATAAAACAAGTCAGTTTAACTTTTTTTTTTGGAAAAAAAAAACAGCTAAATATAGATTGCAACAGTTAGAAGCTACCTGCTCTAAGAAAACAAGTATTAAAAAAATTAAATATTACTTTTTTGCTAAAAAAAAGTATTATTAATACAGACATAAAAAATATTTATTAGCTTCCTTCTATTATAGTATTTAAACTAGACTAAAGTATTTTAATCTTAGTTTTTTTCTGCAATTGCAGCTATTTAATTTAACAAGACTGGAAACAAAATAATTTTAAATTAGTAAATAAAACCTACCAAAAAATAGAATCTTAACCAAATTAACTTTTACAAAAAGATAAAGTTTTAATATGTAAAATAGATAAGTAAGAAGATAAAAGTTATATAAGTAAAGTATAAGAATTTTAATAAAGATTTAAAAATATACCTTCTTTAGACTATCAAACTTTAAAATTTTAAATACTATTATAAAGAAAAAAATAAAACAAATATTATGTATAGTAGTAAAACTTTTATAAAAAAACTCATAACCTGATTTATAATAAAAAAAGCAAGGTTACCGAACGTTAAAGACATATAAAACATTTGTTGAACTCTATATAAAAAGGTTTACTATCATTTCTAACCCGATCACTTCTAACCTGCGATCATTTCTAAGCCAATCATTTCTAACCTGATTATTTCTAACCCGATCACTTTTAACCTGATCGTATCTAACCTAATCATTTGAAACCCAATCTAACCCGATGAATAAAAATTAGTTTACCTTTAGATTTTTTTAGTTAGGATTTATTATTAAAATTTAAAAAAATTGTTCTTTAAAAAAAAATCGTTTTAATTTTGTCTAAAAAAAACTTAATGTTTATTTAGTTCCAATTAAAACATATTTTTCATGTTAATTTAACTTTAAAATTTATAATTTTACCTTTTTTATTTTTTATTATTTTTATCAATCTGCCTAAATCGAATCTTTTTCATTTTGATTATATAATAATTACTAAACAGTTTTTCAAGTTTTATAAGTTTTTCTTTTTTTGACTTCTTAAAGTAAACTGTTATAACTATATTTAAACTAAATCTTCTTGTCATTTACTTTACTTAAACATTTTTAACGCAAGTAATAAAAAAAAAAGTTTAACCTTTTCAAATTTAACTTTCAGATTCAAAAATATTCAAATTACAGTCTATAAACTACGCTGTAAGTCTAGCGCAAACTTTGTATAAATATTATCTAATCTTACACTATTTTATAGTCGGTTAACTTTCAATTTTAACTTGAAACCTTATACAAATTGTTCTACAACTTGCACATACGTATTTAAATAATGAAAATTTTTAAAATATTAAGCAAACTTGAATACTTTTGTTTTATTTAAAGGAAAACCATAGTTTTTAAATATAACCTATCTAAAAAAAACTTATAATACAGTTTTATGTTATTCATAAAACCGCAAAATCATGTAGTGTCGGATGACCGTCTTTTTTAAGCTTTTATTTTATTAATACATTTCTACTAAAATCTTGGGAAAAAAGTCACTTGCACTTAATCAGACTTGTTCTTTAGTATAGCAAGTCTGAGAGTGGTCATATCTCATCTTCTTAATCTTCTTTAGAATAAATTTTCACTTAATTTTATATAAAATCAGAAATGAATTATCACTTGACTTTTTTTTTTCATTTACGACCTAAACTAGTAGTTTGTTTTATATACTTTTTTTTCATTTACTTTATCAAAAAGAACTAAAACAATGAAAGCACTAACAAAATAACAATGATTAAAAAAACTTATTAAAAGAAAATAATGAAATTGTTTGTTGTTAAACTAATTATAGTTACGAGCAATAGCTAGTAAAAAATCCTTGACAATTTGTTTCTTCCCTTTCGTCAACTTTTTTTTGACGGTTATTCCAGGCGATAAACTCTTTTTTTTTACCGAAAAACCAACTTGAAGTTTGTTATTCTCTTTTCAATGGTTTTACACACAAAAAAGGGATTACCACATTACTACACAGGCTTGAATCTTCTGTGCCACTCTTCAACCTGGTCGTCAGGTTTGTGCTCATTGCTTCTAGTTTTTTAATTCACATTTCAGAACTTAGTTGAAAACAACGGTCAACAAACGTTTTAGTCGAGCTATATTATGACTTTCGCTAAAAGTTCCTAATATAACTAGTAAACTTAAACTACTTTGTCAGAGACAAAAACTTCCAATGTATATGTTTATCAAAAATTTTAGTTTTTGCCATAGTTGCAAATAATAACTAAATTAGGTTTAAAATCAAATTTAAATGTTTACTGAAGTTTTCCGTGTTTGTCATACTTCGCCAAAAATAATTAAATTAACCTAAAAGAATGAAAAATGTATCTAACATAAATGGTACTAAGAAGTTAGTTAATAACAAAACAATGATAATAACAAAACAAAATTTAAAGAGAATGTAAGTAAAGAAACTTTTACTTAAACAGTAAAATTTGTTGCTTTATAAAATAGAAATTAACTAATAAGTAGAAAAAAATCATTTTCTTTTATTTCCATTTTTTTTTTGTCATTTTAGTAAACATCTACATTTAAATTTTTGTCCCTGATAAGATATTTTAAACTTACATGTTATATATAGGGACTTTTATGAATGGTCATAATAGGATTCTTTTAAAAACTTATTGTATAGGTTTAAAAAAAAAACTTATAACCTAACAAAAAGTTTGTAGGAAAAAATTACCAGTGACCACCATTAAAAAATTCAAAAACTTCAAGCTGACTTTTTTGTAAAAAAAAAAGTAAAATAAGTACATTGCCTTGATAACCAATTTAAAAACCATTATATGAAGCGGAATAAAGAACTGTTATTGCTCATCAGTATACTTAATTTAACAATAAGTAGTGTAATTTTTTTTGTTTTTTAACAGTACTATTTTTATTGGTTGTTATTTCGTTTGTGATTTATTTGTTTCATTTATTTTTAAAAAAGTAAATGAAAAAAATATATTTATCAAAAATATTAAGTCTTCATTAAGACAATTTAAACTAAATTTTAAAATTAGGATCAAGTTTATTAACATTATTTGGTTTTTATCATAAATTGTAATTTGAAAAGTCTAACAAAAAAAAATCTGATCAGAATGATATGTTTGGGTTGAAAATGATCGTGTTAGAAAAAAACAGATTAGAAATGATTGGGTTAAAAGTGTTTAGGCTAGAAATGATCAGGTTAGAAATGATTAGGTTAGAAACGATCATGGGTTAGAAAAGATCGGCTCCCATATTAAAAAGGTGAGTTATAATTTTTAATTTAAATTTTATTAGCAAATATTTCAATTTTTCCTAACTTTAAATGAATAAAAAGTAAATAATAAGTTCTTGAAGTCTTTAAAAAAGTTATGGTTTTATAAATTAAGACTCTTTCTGCTATAAACTTGTTAAAATTCTAAAAAAATAAAATGATGCTGCGAAGTTTAACAACTATGCTTAGTATAAAAAAAAGAAAACAAATAAATTCTTCATTTAAGTTTATCAGTTTTTACTAATTTGAATAAATAACTAAATATAATAGTTTAATTATAACTAAAACTAACAATATAAAAGGGAACAAAGAAGACTTCAGATAGTATATTTACTTTATTTGAAAACAAAAACAAACAATAAAAAAAAAGTCAAATAATTATAGTTTTAACATTTTATATTTAAATAGTTTCAATTTTTAATTTTTAACATTTAACTTTTTGTGATAAAGTATATATAGAGTATAAAAGTTTTATTAACACAAATAAAATGTCGGCTATAAAAAAAATAAACAAAACGAAAATAAAAACATAATACATCATTCCACAATCTAGACTAAACCGATGTAATTCGATACAAATTAATACGCACACTATTGGCTCAACTTAAATAAAAAATATCTTGATAGGAAAATTTTTTTTTGGGTCTTGTTAAATGAATATATACTTTGTTAATCTATAGTTGAAAATTTAGTAGCAGAAAAATGACTTTAAGTTTAGATATGAAAGCATCTAACTAGTATTTAAATAAAGTTTTAATGTATTTAGTTATTTTTTGTTATTTTGAAGTTATTTTTGCTCTCGTTGTACTTTTTGAAATAAATGCAGTGCTTTATTTTTGAGAATTTTCTTTTCATCATCTTTTGTTTATTAGTTCTGTCTCAATACAACATACCATACCATCTTAAAGAGATAGTGAATTAAAGTTAAGTATAACATTTTAAATTTTAAAATGTACCTTGTTTTGTGAAGAACACCAATTACCCTTAATAACTTACTCTTTATTATTTTAATGTGTTATAACCAATCTAGATTACTATCTATTATCACTTTGAAACATTTGTATTGACTTTTTATTTGTTATACCATTTTTCACTTTAAGTTCAGACGTTGAAAATTTTTGAAAAGCTGTTTTAGCTATATGAAATAGTATACTTCTAGTTTTATTTATGTTTAAGTAAATTATATTTTTTTTAAGCCAGTTTAAGGCGTTTTGAAGTTCAAGTTTAATGTTGTCGCTTTCTTGTAAATATGTGTTTTTTAAATTTTCTGTATAGTAAGGTATCGTCTTTGAATTTTGGGACTTTTAAGTTAGTATTGTTTTGGAGTTATTACAACCATAAAAAGTATTTACAGGTCGTAGGACTGACCTTGTTGTGCTCTTACACTATTTTGACTCATACTCAAAAAAGTAATAAACTGTTTCCTTTCAGCTAAATAAGCTTTAATTAAAAATTGCATTTTTTGTCTTATTCCATAACACTCTAATTAGCTTAAAAACCTTCTATTAACACTGTAAAATACTTTACTTGAATCAAATAACACCGTATCTATTGCTTACCTTTATCAAATATTTTCAAACCCCTGTTAAAGATAGGTAATCCGGTAATAAACACGTCTTTAAGAACACTAATTAAAAACTTAGCACTCGGTTGTCAAATTACGCTTGAACTTATTTTCACAGGTATAAAAAATCAAAAAGTTTAGTGGAGAATAGTTTTTGAAAGCAATCATACCCCAAATCATAATTTCCAAAAAGAGCTGTTCATAAGTTATTCTAAAGTTTTCTGTTAAGCTTTTGTTAAACCAGGAAAGTTATAAACCAAGTAACACTAAGTATTAAAATTGATTTAAGTTTAGTAAGCTATAATATTTATAACCACTAGGTTGCAGCAATTTAGTTAGCTTAAAACGGTTATATAACCTATGTTTATAGTTGTATCTTTTAATAATAATAAGCCAAGTTCGACTAACAATTTTTTTAGCTGCATTACTGAAACCAAATGCCTTTATCTAAGCGAACTAAGCGGTTTATTTAGTAATAAATGTTGAAATCGAAATTTTTGAAAACTAAGGATTTTTTGTTACAATTTAATAGTCTCTAACCAAGTTAGTCACTAACTTTCACCTTAATATAGAATTGCAGCAGTACTTTAATTTGTAAACTTTTGTTTATATTCCATTTTTTAATCATTTTAACTAGTTAAGTTAAACTACCTTTTTCTTTCTCCATTTCTTTAACTGTTTTCTTTCTTACTACCATTTTCTTGACTACCAGAAAATGTCACTACCACTTTCTTTGACTAACAAATGTGTGTCTTCAAAACTTTTAATTTAAAAGCACTGACGAGCCTTTGAGCGAATCAATGTTTGCTGAATATTCTTATAAAAAACAAGTTATGTACTTTTGTAATTTTTTCAAGCAGAGCTTTTTAACTGTTTCTTTAAACAACCGAGTTTATAACTTTTACTTATTAAACTTAAATTAAACTAACTATTTTTAATTTTTTTTTATTTAAAACTGAACAAGAAATCATATTAAGGGTTGACAGAATGGGAAAATGAAAACCTCAAACTGAGTTATTATATTACAAATTAAAAATAGTGCAAAAAAACAATTTTTTTTATTAATTTCAGTTTTAAGTAATGTACCGGACCCGGACTTTTTTTCAAATTAGAATCCGGCCGGAACCGGATCCGGACTTTTTTTCAAATTAAAATTCGGCCGGATCAGGATATCAGACAAAAATAGCAATATCCGGCCGGACCCGGATAGTGAGTCCGGTACATCACTAGTATAAACTAGCCTGAGTCAGAATGAGGTTTTTAAAAACTGAATAAAAAGAACTTTAATCTAATAATAAGTAGAACAGCTAGTCACAAGGTTTAAAAATTTAGGTGTTATTTAAAATTAAAAATCTGAAATCAAGTTCTTGAACAAAATACACTAGAAAATTACAAAATATTGAAAACTGGATCAGCTCAAACTCATTCAAAATCTTAAAGAAAACTAGTCTGAGTTTTTATAAAAAAACTAAGCTAGCCTGAGGCAGTCCACGATTTTCTAAAATTCCTAAAAATTTTCAAACATGCAGGGTTGCCACTGTTTAAGTCAATAAAACTAGCTAGATTGAGTATAAACAAGCCTGAGTCAGAATGAGGTTTTTAAAAACTGAAAAAACTACTTTAATCCAATAATCAGTAGAACAGCTAGCAAAGGTTGACAATTTGGAAGTAAAGTTGTGGATTGATTTTTGGTACACTTAACTTATTAGTAGTACCCATCATAATTAAATCCTACCTTATTTAATTAATATCTAACAAATACTAAATTCTAACTGAGACTACTTTCAATAATCAGACACGACAGTTTTGAGTGATGAATCTTTTATATAAAACACAACAAGAAATACTAGCATATACAAAATTATTAATTACTTTAAAAACACTTAAAAAACTGAAAGCTATTTAAATCTATATCAAAAGACTTAAAACAATAAACTAAAAGTTAAATAAAACTTTTAGTAAACAAGAAACTGTAAAATTTTTGAAAAACTATTAAACTATAAACCTGGCTTAAAAATTTAAACAATTAAACACCAGTTGTTATATTCACTTTGAAAACAAAACACTACTTATAATAAGCATTCACAAAAAAGTTCAAGATATTTTGTTGCTTCAAGCTGCACACCAAACTAACTGCTTACATATAAATTGCCTGTCATGTTCTGATGTTTTGTTGCATCAGTATTTAGTTTGAAACATTTCGTCATATGATTCTCATTGGCTAGTACATTCAACCGTATTAACTCTAAATATTCCCTGAGCTCAACTTTAAACAATAAATAATGCAAGTGTTCATTCAAAAGTTTACAATTTTACAACATATGTAAAGAGTTGCATTTCTGAAATGTTTATTTCATAGTTTAAATGTAAATTAGTCACGTGTACAAAATGAGCCAATCACGGTAGGTGTTTAATTTTAACTAACGAAATGACTCTTATAACTTACACAGGGTTTGTTTTTGAAAAAATACTTTTCAGTATGCTCTTTTTTACTAACTAGATCCGGCCGGATCTCTCTTAGGATCCGGACTTTTTTTTCAATTTAGAATCCGGCCGGAACCGGACTTTTTTTTTTAATTAGAATCCGGCCGGATCCGGATATCAGACAAAAATGGCAATATCCGGCCGGACCCGGATAGTGAGTCCGGTACATCACTAGTTTTAAGTTAATGTTAGTTCATTACAATTTTGTTTATAAACTTTTTTATTAAAAAACTTTACAAAAATCCGACAAACCTAAAAACAAATTTGTCTGTTTAATCTGACCTATTACTAAATAAAAAAAACAGCCGATTATATTTTTTGGTATACTTGAGTTTATTAAAGTAGTTATGCTTCTTTATGGTAGTCGTTATAAAATACGTTAAATAAAGAGTTATAAAATACGAAATTTTTATTAACATAATATAAAATAAGTACAACATTAACTTTAATTTGCTACAAATTAGTTTTTCTTCACCCTATAAATTGAGAGTAAGTTTTATAGTAAGGTATAAACTTCTAGCTACCTAACAATTAATTTAAAATCAGAGCTTTAATTTGTAGAAAAAATGGTTTTAATTGTACATGTTAACTCCAATAGAAAAAAAGTACTTTTCTTCCTGTTAAAAGTACTTTAAATATAGTATTATATTTATATTTTCGTAAACTATATTTTTGTAAACATATGTGAAAAATGAAAAAAAAGTATAAAAAGACACTTTTGCAAAAGTAACGCCAAACCTTTCAGTTGTGTTCTCAATTAAAAAAATAAATTTTATTCAAATTTACTATTACTTTTGTAAATGATATTTATTAAACACTTGAGTGATTCTATGCAACTAAATTGCTGCAGCAGTTAAGGGCATAGGAGTAGCCAATTTGTTAACATGTTAACTTCATTTATAAGATCTCCGTCTTAGCTAACTGTTGTTTTTTACTTTTTCTTATAATGTAAATTAGCTTTTGAGATATGAGGAGACAAAATCGGAGGCTTTAAAGAAATCCTTATAAAAGGGATCAAAAAAATCCTAATTCATTAAAACCTACCTCTACTACAGCTTTATAGTAATCTTTCTTAAACTTTTTCAGTTTAATTTTAAAGATTTTAAATATTTTTTTTAATAGTGTTTTTTATCTTTTTTTTGGTCATAATTTTCTTTAATTTTTTAAATCGTTACAAAAGGTTTTTTTCTTATAATGGAAGGAGCATTTCCTAAAAATTTGAGGTAAGTAGCTTATTAAATAAAAGAAAAGATAAATTTTTAGTGAACTTTTCAAAGTTAATAGAAAGTCGGTCTTGAAACTTTTTGGTTCCATGCGGTTGTATTGGTTTTGTTTTTACAAAACTGGTTATATCTCAAAAATTAATTGATTTTTTTTATCATAAGTATCTTATAGTATATACTCTAAGCTTTCTAATAAGAGCCAATATTCATTTTTGTAAAAAAATAACTTTTATAATCACTTTTACATTAAATTTTTATTGAACAAGTAACCAAACCTTTTAAACTATTTAAAACTAAAAACATTTCTATCTCAGTAGAACAATTAGTCTAAATAAAATTTACCTACACTTTTAGTACTTAAAAGTTAATCAAATGAAAAAACAAACTAAGCTTCAATTAAAAATAGTATATACAAAATCATTTTTTTTTAACTTAGTCAAGTGTAGTATTGTTTTAATTGAAAATAATAATTTTAATGTACTGAAAATATTATTAAGTCCGAGTTTAAAAATTTTACTAAATTTTCATTAAAAAAAAATTCACTCTTCCAAATTCTTAGGAGGTTGAGGAAGTTTTCCTTGTTTTCTCAACTCTTCAATTTTTTCTTTTTTCTTATTGGCCAATCTTCTCGCTTTACCCCGCATTCTGTGTAATAGAAGTATTGATTAAATTTTGCAAATTTTTTTAAATAAAAACTAATTCTAATTTGAGCTTTAATAGCTGAGGTTTACAAAAAAAATATTGCCTATCAGTATATATGAAACATATGTACTGCTTTTTTTTAATTCAAATATTTGCAATAAACTACACATATATTAATAAGCTTAATTATATTATGAACGACAGTTTTTTTACAGTTGTTTCATATATGAGATATTTCTATCTCATTTAAGGGTCATGGACCATAGAGAAAACTTGTTGACACATCTAAAAAGTAAATTAATCGACACTTCCACGTCCAAGTCCGATGTAGGTCGCAAAGTTAAGGTTAAGATTGACTGCATCAATAAGGCTGTGAGTCTTAAGTCCAAACTTATGGAGTGGACTGATAAGTTAAACAAAAAACAAAAAACACTACGACGTAATTATTAAATATTTGTACTGTACAATATATAATAATTACGTCATAGTGTTTTTTGTATTTTTTTTTGCAACATGTATTTTTGTATTTTTTTTAACTTTTGTGTCATTGTTTAGCTAAGTAATATTTATTTCAAACCGTACTAGCTGAAGATTAAAGCATTTAGCTTTATGAAACATATCTTCTGTTTTTTTTTAATTTACTTTTCTTAATAAGTTATATATATAAACTAGTTCGTTATTTATACTTATATGATTGAAAAATGTTAAAAACCTGGTCAACCCATATCCCAATTTCCTTAGTGCTTGTTTCTTTTGTTTTTTTCTCCAGTACATACGTTTATCTTTATTTATTAGCTTTTCATTTTCCTTTTCTTCCATCAACCACTGTTTATTTACTTATAAAAATTATATAATAAAAATTTACTATAAGGTTATATGTAATACAAAAAAAACTAGGGTTCAATTATATTCAGGGTTGCACGTTTCAGGGTCTACTTTTAGTTAAAAATTAAGTTTAAGGTAAAATACTGTGTTAAGTAGTATAACAACATTGAAAAGATACTGTAAATCTACTTTAAATGTGTTTTTTAATAAAAAAAAATGATGATGGCAAAAACATTTTACCTATACGATAGATTTTTGGTGTCAAATTGAAATGTAACTATTTAACATGTAAAAGTTGTTTAAATTCCAGGTTTTTTTCAAAACTTTTCATATTCCAGGTTTTTTCAGGACCACAGGTTTTTTGGAAACCCTGTAGATTTAATGAGAAAATTATAATTTTTAAAAACTTTATACGTAATAATTTTTCTTATCAAACAAACTAACTACCATATTAAGTTTTAAAAAAATTATTGAAAACATAAGTAGTAAACGTTGACAAGTCTAAAAAATACTAGATCATTTAGACATATCAAGATTAAAATTTTTATTAACAAACTTCTCTCTCAGGATAGTAAATTTCAGGGTGCACTTCCTTTTCTTGCTCGTGCCACGACTGTTGCTCACTTGTAATTGGTTGTTTCTTGATTGCTGCGACTGTCTGTTGAAAATAAACTACCAGTTATAATTTGTTTAATCCAACGTGGAAACTTTAAAAGTGCTTTAAAACATGTCAAATCTTCCTTTACTTTACAGGTTTTAAACAAATGGTAACACTTTTTTTAAACTATATACTGCATGTTTAATTTCTATAGTTAACAAACTTTAATGTGCCTAATTTTAGAATTTAAATGCTTTGAATATCATGTTGAATATTTCATTCTAAAATTAAAAGATCAGATCAGATTTTTAACCCACCAAACTAGAAGTATCACTGCAAGTTAGATAAGTCCAACTAAAATTAAACATTTAGCACAAACCAAAACTGTTATATAATTAAATGACACAGATAGTTCAGTTTATACAAAATATATTTTGTATAAACTGAATTATCTGTGTTAAATATAATAATCAAAACCTAATAGTAAGACTTTTTGAATATATGACAATAAAATAATCAATAATCAACTAAAGCTTCTTGAAATACAATAGCAATTAGTAACTACTATCTTAAAAAACTAAGTATATATCAAATACATTTAATAAAATTAAACTTAAAACTTTTAAAAATACACGTTAAAACGTTAAAAACCTCAATAAGTTATATGCAAAATTACATAGCATTAAAAAATTAACGAAACAGCACAGTCAAAATATTTAACCAAGTTTTCTATATAAACTAAAAATGACATTAACTTATATGTTTAAAAAAATTGTTATAATTTTGATCATCGTAAAAAAGTACGAAATAAAAGCTGTACACAACATCTAAAAAATCAAACTACAATAGAATATAAAAGATAAATTTACTGATTAAAACTCAGTTGATGTTTAAATTGTTCCTACTGCATAAAGTGAGCTACACAGGGTTGCCACTCGTTATTTCAAAATTTTTTCCAGGTTTTCCAAATTTCTTCCAGGTTTTTAAAAATAAACATTTTTGGGTCTATTTTTAGTTTTAAGTTGATTTCTCTAAAAGAAACTGTGTTAAATAGTACAAACACATTTAAAAGATGTGTAAAGTTACTTTAGAAGTGTTTATTATTAAAAAAAAATTTGATGATGACAAAAAAAATTTACTTATGTGATAGATTTTTTGTGTCAAACTGAAATTTTAGTACTGAAAATGTTAAAATTATTAAATATTACAGGTTTTTTGATCAAAATTCTAGGTTTTTCGAGGTTTATTTCAAAATTTCTCAAATTCCAGGTTATTTTTGCCTAAATTGTCGAATTCCAGGTTTTTCCAGGTTTCCAGGTAAAGTGGCAACCCTGGCTACAGCTTAATAAAAACCTCAGAAAATAAAATTCTGTACAATAAAGATACAAAATCCTATTTAAAAACTTTTCAAACTGATTTACTAATCTTTTGTTGAGAGTTAAATAAAAAATTAGTTTTCGTTTATTTAAGTGTCTTTTTGTTTATATTTATTGAAATAGTAACTAATTTTCTGTTTCTAAAAAATAAAAGGCGTTGCAAAAATATTATTGAAATAGAAACACACTCTTTTCAAAGGTTCCCTTTCATATGCAACAGACGGAAGTTTCGCATGGATTCGCCACTGACCTTCATTATCTGACAGGTGGCGCTCAAACACCACGTTTTCCAGCACATTTCTTGGAACATCAGCGTTTCCGTGCATTAATCTTCCGAACCTGTCGTATACTGCCAGTATCTGTGATGAATTTCAATGTTTGTTAAGGACAGTAAACAAATTAGTCAAAGTGAACACTATTTAACTGTTAACTGACTTGTTTAGTGTGGAACCTTACAACTATCTGGGCATACAAATTGTCTTCTTCTAACATTGGCGTGTGCGCTATACTAACGACTACTGGTGCTTCAATTGAGTGTACAAATTTCCACACAATCGTCTTGTTATCAAGCCCTTCCACCATACCCTGTGTTACAACATTGTATATTATTTTTGGACAGTTCTAATTTGTTATTTAATTTACTTATATGCTTTTGAACTTGTTTGTCATTTTAGTAACACAAATAAATAGACTTAACTTTCTCTTATTTAATCTAAAAACGTACACTTTTATTAAACCATAACTGGAACTTATAAATAAACAAACTGAAAATTACAACATAGCAAAATTACATCATAGCAATTATACATATTATTTTTCTTATAAACAGCTTTAATATTTAAGACTTAAGTCTACAAAAAAATGTATTTTAAACTAAAAATAATATTTATTACAACTCTGTATCACTTCTTAAACATTTTCAATGAGCCAAACTACAAAATATAATGAGGTAGCATAAAATATTTTTGAAGTTAGAAATTTTAAAATTATATAAAACTAATGAATTTTTCGAACAACAACTTTCAAACTTATAATAAATCAGAGGACAGTAAACTAAGGCCATTCAAACAAAATAATCTGGTACGTGACTGACATTTAAATAAAATATGAAAATCAGTCTGAGGACTTTATTTTTATACTAAAATTAAACTGTTAGTAGGAAGTTGCGCTAATTTAATTAAGGGCATAGGGGGGGGTAAACACCCTTATTTGGTTTTTGATCTTATTTTATATAGTTTTTACTAAGCTACAAGATGCTTTTAATAGATTTAAAAAAATCAAAATAGTTTTTGAGATATAGCCGGTCAAAGTCTAAGCCGACAATAGGATCCTTATGGGAGGCGCAAACTAAAACGTCAAATAACTAGAAATCACTAAAAATCTATCTCCTCCTACGTTTTTTGAGATAGCTACCTCAAATTTTCAGGAAATGTTCCTTGCATTATTTAGAAAATTCTGTCGGAACAGAATTAAAAAAATTAAAAAATAAAAATTTTGTAACAAAAAAACAAAAAAAAAACTGTTTTTTTTGTTTATTTTTTATATAAAATTTTAATTTTTTTTTTTTTTAAATTCTTTCCGACAGAATTTTCTAAATATATCAAGGAACATTTCCTGAAAGTTTGAGGTAGTTATCTCAAAAAACGTAGGAGAAGATAGATTTTTAGTGAAATAGTCTATTTTTGCCATTTTAGTTCGCGCCTCCCATAAGGATCCTATTGTCGGCTTCGACTTTGACCGGCTATATCTCAAAAACTATTTTGATTTTTTTTAATCTGTAAAAAGCATCTTGTAGCTTAGTAAAAACTATATAAAATAAGATCAAAAACCAAAAAAGAGTGTTTACCCCCCCCCCCTATGCCCTTAATAATTGAATAAATTTTTACAGTTTAATATTTTCTTGTGGAATAAATTTACAAAAATGTGACGGCTCGCAGAATATTTTGTCTAATCGATCCAGTTTATTTTTTATCAAAGACTGCCGACCATTTTTTTTCACATTAAAAATTTTAACATAGTATACAAAACAGAAAGTATATACTTTTACAACAGCAACTATCCTTAAAAAATGACAAAACACTTTATTTAAATAAACTACTTACGGCATATGCATATTCTGTAACTAGTTCGTGTAATCGATCTTCAGTAGATTCCTTATTTGCAATTCCCCAGCTGTCAATCAAAAATTAATAAAGGGTTTTTCCAAGTAATAGTGTTTATACATAATAGGTTACACTTTAGTTAGTACAAAAACTTACTAGAAGTACCTTGAATAAATATTATACTATCAATATGTAAACCAAAATTAAAGGGAGTCTCACCTACAAACAGTCAATGTTAATTTATTATAATAGGTACTTTTTAACCTATTAGCTTAAATGCCTATTTTATGCAGTATTTTTGGAAAAGCATAGGTATATTATACTAAAACAACTGTATTTTAAATAATTTTTTTTTTATATAAGATTAAACGCATTTCGTTTTTAAGATAAAATTAATGCGAAAAGGTTAACTTGTAATGATAAGATGGACGGTTTTACCCTTGGAAGTAGTATTTTGAAAATCAAGTTCAAAACTTGTTTAAATTTCAGAACTAAAAAATAATGACTTAAAACTCAAGAGAATAATACTTAGTATGATTTAAATATTGAAACTGTTAACATTTTAAAATTAACAAACGTGCTTAATTGATTAATATATTTCATAATTGATTAACTACTCAAACAAGCTACATTGTTATTGATTTTTTTAGTAAGTTAAGCAAGAAAAATTTACTCTAACGAAAACAAATTATTTACTGAGTAAAATCACATTAGTTTATGTCTTAATTTGTTACTTATTTAATACGGCACAATCAAAGATATACTATTGACAGAAAAAATAAGATTTCTATCGATTACTTTAAAAAAATCGTAAATTGTAATTAATAAAATTAATAATTTGAAACTTAATTTAAAATAAAACAAACTTTTCAGTATTAAGCAATTTATGAGCTTCTAAATAAATTTTGTGAGCCTCTCCAGGAAATCTCCTTTTGTGAAATCCTTTTATTGCTTTTTTGATAGCCCGGTTACTGTTTTCATTTTTTAAATGATAAAACTTACAATATATAAGTTATTTTGGAAATATCAAGGTTTTTTATTTTTAGATAAATAAACTTTTAAAATGACACTTTAACTTCTACATCATTTACATTAACCATAAGTAAAACATCTACAAAAACTTAATTTAATTAAGCACTAGTATAACGTACGATCTGACTTCTTGGATTGCTGTTGTCAACTGTTTTTTAGTTTTGTCTTTTAAACTTGAACTAGAAGTTATTTTGTTTTCTTCTTCTATTTTAGTATAGATTACATCTCCTGTTTGATAATTTTTTCAACAAATGATAAGTCATGACTTGAAACTTGTTTGAAAATTTTACGATTAAGTGAATATAAAAATAAAACGCATAACATCCATGTCACTTACAAATTTAAAGTTCTTATTAAATTCACTATTTAGATTTATAGCAATAAATAAGCTATTTAATACGATAATTTTACACTTTCAAATTTAATAGTAAGTAGTAACTTGTTAGTTTATTAAGTTAAAATAGATGTTTTCGATTGCCATTTATGACTTAAGGAGTAAAACAATTCATAACAAAACAAAAAAGAAAAACAAACTTGTACAAGAGATGCTAATACCCTGAGGAGCTTTTGGTATTTTATAATCTCTATAACTGAATTGTGCGTATTGCCTATACTTTTTCATATATTTCACTAAACCTGAAATTTTTCCTACTTGAAATACACTATATGTTTAAGACTAAAAAATATTTTTAAAAATATTTAAATTAAATTAACAATCAACAAATAATTTTAAGTATTTTTAGATGAATTTTAAAATATAAATAAAAATTAAAACAATCAGAATTTTTTTTAGGTTCTATAAATTTTTTAATCATTAAAGACACTTAAAAGTTTTCAAAATATACTAATAGCAGGGTTGCTAAAGGTTATTTAAAATTTCTTCCAGGTTTGTGAAAAAATATTTTTTGTACATTTTAGTATAAAATCACGTTTAAGGTAAAAAATTGTCTTAAATAGTATATAAATCTTAAAAAGATACAAATATGCTTCATTACCATATTTTTTTAATAAGTCAGATTTTATCTATATTAAAAAATTTTTTTCTACCTAACCAGAATCTCATCATTCTACATGTAAAAACTGTTTAAATTTTAAAATACTAGTTTTTTTTGTGATTTTCGTCAAAAGTCCAGGTTTTTCAAGGATTCCTTTTTTTTTTGCAACCCTTTAATAGATAAAAAAGCAAGATTAAAACATACTTTAAGTTTTACTTTACTTTATAATATTTATTTTAAGTTCATTAAAAATAGGTTCTTATTCTTATGCATTCTAACAAGTTTACTCAAGTGTAAAAATTCATTTAAACTATTCTACTATTTTTTTAACATAAAAAACTTTATTATAATTTTATTTACTATGATTTTATATATAAAAAAAGCTTATCATTATTGACTTTATAGCTTTTAAACATTTACTTTTGACTTAACTTAATAACATTTTCACCTAAATAGTATATTAACTTCCATGAGAATACAAATAAATCTATCATAACACAACTAAAAACAAAAAGTATATTTCAGAATGATTTTTTTCTAATTTTTGAACTTTTTATAACTTTTCTTTATTTATTTTTGTAAAGCAACCAAGCAAGTTCATTAAATTTAGACTAAATGTTTATGTACAGCAGGGTTTTCAAAGTAGTCCAAGTGGCCTCCTTGGGGGGCCATGAGGTCATAATATGATTACACTAGATACTCTGAAATTGATGAGGAAGAGCAAAAAAAGGTCTTAGGCATTTTTAATCGTAGTTTTGAACTTAGACTAGATACAAAGGAAAAATTTTAAGAAGTTTAGGGAACTATAAGTTGTAACTTGGCGGCCACAAGGCCATAATTTGAAACTTACACTAGATATTTTGGAGTTGATGATGAAGAGCAAAAAAAGTCTTAGGGGCTTTTAGTGGTAGTTATTTGAGAAATCCTGTTGGAGAGGCCATAGCTTTTTTAATTTCTTTAAAGGGGACCTTTTGTAAAAAAAAATATGGGAAACCTTGATGCACAGTAATACTGTAAACAAACTAGAGTACTTTAAAATATAGAACAATATTTAAAACTTTTACAGACACAAAATAGCTGTTTAATATCAAATCATTAGTGTCATTTGTTAATACTTATCTGAATTTAAAGAGCAAAAAAAATTATATGAAAAACAAAAATTTCAATACAATGCTTTTTTAATATAGAAAAATTGAGAAATTTTAAACAAAGTTGTTTTAATTGAATGAAAACTTTAAACGTTTTTATCTATATAAATAAGTAAAACAAGTATAGTAAAAGCTACAAATAGAATCTTTTAAATACATAAGTACAGAACTTAATATAATAAAGTAAATAAATATAACATTTGTTTTTTTAAGACAAAAAAACACAATAACAATGTTAATCGTTACTAACAACTCGTTAGTGCAAATTATTTTTTTTTTATAACAATTTCTAATTTCAACAAAAAAAATTTCTAATGTTTAGGTTCAAAAATAAATTATAAATTAAAATTTTATTATAAAAATAAAAATGTTAAAAACTTTTAAAAAAATAAAATGAGATCTTTATTTCAAAAAATAAGTGTATTTAAACATTTACCTATTTTTAATTATTAATAGTGTGCTACTAGACCTAACAAAATTTCAAAAAGAATATAAAGTAGTAAATAAATGCTTAAAACTATTTGTTAATAGTTAGAAGTTTGAATAATTTGTTTATATTTAAACTAACTGTTTAATAGTGAATAAATACTTACATAGTATGTACAACATTTACTACTTTAAGTAAAACAAAACTATAAATTAAAAACCTAATTTAGAAACTTCTTTTTCGGACGACGGATTTTTACCAAGATTATCTAGTTGCGTCCGAAACTGCTCATTTATTTTGTTGTCATTTGTTGAGGTGTGTATCATTCTGCTTAGTTGAATCTGCCTTGAAATGGAAAAGACCTCTGTTTAACATCATTAAGTTAATCTCCAACTTATATTATGTAGAAACTAAAATCTGATTGTTTTACAATCTATCGTTGTAACAAAAAAATGTTTTTAGAAAATTAGCTAAACTAACTTTAACAGTTTATAAAATATAAATCTATATAAGTAATATAACTTAGTTAACAACAACACTGCTTTCAAACTTTTTTTGTAGTGTTTATTCCCTGGTTTTATTTCAAACATTGTTACATTATAAATTAATCATAAGAACAAGGTGCTTAATACTAATTTACAACTCTATAATTTATAACTCTTTAAAGTTTGTTTTTTTAAATCCATTACATATCAATACCCCACTATATACCACAGTTCAATTGCATTTTATGGATTATAATTTAATAGTTTTAAAATTTAAGGTTTTTTAACATCGATATAATAGTAAACTGATTTTTTTTTGTCAACAAAAAACTTAATTCAAACCAATGTTTAATTATTTGTCATTTTTACCATTATTATTTTACTACAGATCTGCAACTTGAAAATCCGCTCTGCAGGGAAACTTAGTAATTGTTTTCTTGAAAGTAATAAAATATTAATTAACTAACTTATGTATAAGCAATTAAGTTTTATTAGAAACACTTTAAGAATGTATAGGGGTAGGGAGTACTTTGGTGATGTTTGCTGGACTTATGAGTCCATATGATTTGGATGTGTTTTTGTTTCTTTAAGAAGAATCTAAAAAAGAAAAAACAGTTTTGCAAAATAAAAAGTATGCCGCCCAAATAACTAATTTCAACCACAAAAATCACAAAATTATCGATTTGTTGATTTAAACAGTAATAAAATCACTTATACATATCCTAAACTTATCATTTATATCTTAAATAAAAGCTTATACTTATTGATACAGATTTAAAGAAATATTAACTGCTTTTAATGTATTATGACGTCATAAGCACCCTAAATTTGCTTTTTATGTAAATGTCTGTAAATTTGATTAGTGATTTTGATTAAAAAATATTATTGTAATCAAAACTTTATAGATATACTTACTTATTTTAAAAAATTTAGGTGATATGGTATGTATATTAGCGGGATATTTGATGTTATAGTTCTAATAGCTTTAAGTGTTTAAAAAAAAACCTTAAATGATTATTCAATTAGCATTACAAAAATTTAACGAAATATTGAAAAGTTATGATTTATTATAGGCAAGATAATGTTGTATGGCATTTAACATTAAGTTAATGATTGCAAAATAAACACTTTTACAAAGAAATAAAGAACATGGCAAAATATAACAAACATTTTACTGTATCATTAAGTATTAACACTTAACATTATTTCAAATGACTGATACTTAAAAAAAAAATAGTATAAAACGGCTGTCACATGATTGATAAAATCTAACAGACTCTTTGTTTGAAATGATTAGGTAAACAAAATACTTTTATGTGTTTAAAAAAACTATCATTTAACATTCTGTAAAAGACATCTGTTCTACTAAAAAACCTATTTGGATATAGTTTCTAAGTGAAAAAGTAATAGATCTTTCAATAAAAACACTCCATTCCGCATCAATTTTATAATCAAGAATAGAATCTATATCAAGTTCAGCAAATCACGTTTAGGTGGGTGTTTCCACTTAAAATTATTTCCGTCTCGAACTCTCATGAGGTGGTCCATCTTGTAATTCCATCATCATTTTTACCTTCACAAGTAGCAATATACCATGTGTCTGATGATCCTTCACTAATTAATGTGGCGTAATAATGCCCTACTAAAATATTTTCATTTTTTTCTTTCTGTATATTGGAGGAAGAAGCCCCTACAATTAATGCTGCTTCAGCGTTTGATGGTAATAAACACAGACAGAGAGCTCTAATCCTCTTCTGCAAAAAGAGCACATAAATTTAGGAGTCTTTCCTCGTGGGCATGGTTGCCACTGATCAAGCTGAGAAAAATTTTCTGACTTTTCCTGACTTTTTCCTGACTCTTTACAAAAATTTTCCTGACTTTTCTTAATCAAACTCTTAAATTAAACTTATTCTAAAATACATAACCTAACACTCTAAACTATAAAAAGCTTTCAATCTAATTTTAATACAGGTTAAAAACAACAGTTTTTTGCTGAATTCCATCATCAAACTTCCAGTACATCACTTAAACCATCTGTGTATGATTGATGTTTGTAATAAACAGCTCTATCAGCAAAATACTTGTATTATCACCTTATAAACACAGCTTGTCTGAAAAAAAAACAAAATTTTTTAGCATAAATATATCTAGATAAACAAACGACATATAAGGAACTTTACAATTAAAACCTTAAATCAATAAGGAACTTTCACAACTCAAACCTTAAAACAATAACGAACTTTTACAGTTAAAACATTTAAACAATTAAGAACTAAATCAAATACTGTTTTTTTAAATGTATGTACCAAAATTTATTTTCTCCGTTTTTTATTAGCACTTCAACCTCTTCATCTAATGAAGATATAGTTTCCTTCTTCTGGTCTGCATTCCGCTTCAGTATATTTATTAACTTGTTACATAAAATACTAAACTAACTGCTTAGTTATAAAGAACTCAATTATTTACTTAAACAAAAAACACTTTGATTCTAAAAAATGCTAGATAAACTTTTGTTTATATATCACAGTTTCACTATGGAAGTGTCCTTGCTACAGATCATCAATACTAAAAAGCTTACAAAATCTGCTTGTTCAAGTAGGGTACTTGTTCAATATTTTAATAGAAAATTTTTGCAGTTTTATAAAGGATATTTTACTAATTTATACCAGATGAAGGTATTGGAAATTAAATTAAATATTTTGTAAATTTTTAGGAAATTTTTGAAATTTTTTCCTGACTTTAAAGAAATTTTAATTAATTTTTACCATTTGAAGGCTTTGGAAAACAAGGAATTTCGTAAATTTAAACTGACAAACTCTGACTTTTTTTTTAATTTTTTGAAATTTCCTGACTTTTCCTGATTTCCTGACTTTTCCTGACCGAGTGGCAACCCTGCGTGGGTATTACCATTTACTTCGAAAAGTTCTGGACTGTATAACACTTCAGATTTGTGTGACTCTCTAAAGTTAATTAACTCAGTATGAAAAATAACTTCATTTTGATCAGTATGGGATTTTAAAATAGTATGCAACTCTTCCATACTAACTACAAGCCCACCCCAGCTTTTACACAGTTTGACACGCTTCTGCATGTATTGATCCCTTTTTTTTCCTCTTTTCAATTTTTTCTTTTATCCTTTTAAGCTTTAAAACTTTTTTTCTGCTACCCACTTTTGCTCCATCTCATTCAGAAACTTTACAACTTCACAAACTATTTTTTCATGTTTAGACAAGATGGACCACCTAATGAGAGTTCGAGATGGAAATAATTTGAAGTGGAAACACCCACCTAAACGTGATTTGCTGAGCTTGCATATAGATTCTATTCTTGATTATAAAATTGATGCGGAATGGAATGTTTTTATTGAAAGATCTATTACTTTTTCACTTAGAAACTATATCCAAATAGTTTTTTAGTAGAACAGATGTCTTTTACAGAATGTTAAATGATAGTTTCTTTAAACACATAAAAGTATTTTGTTTACCTAATCATTTCAAACAAAGAGTCTGTTAGATTTTATCAATCATGTGACAGCCGTTTTATACTATTTTTTTTTTAAGTATCAGTCATTTGAAATAATGTTAAGTGTTAATACTTAATGATACAGTAAAATGTTTGTTATATTTTGCCATGTTCTTTATTTCTTTGTAAAAGTGTTTATTTTGCAATCATTAACTTAATGTTAAATGCCATACAACATTATCTTGCCTATAATAAATCATAACTTTTCAATATTTCGTTAATTTGTTGTAATGCTAATTGAATAATCATTTAAGGGTTTTTTTAAACACTTAAAGCTATTAGAACTATAACATCAAACATCCCGCTAATATACATACCATATCACCTAAATTTTTTTAAATAAGTAAGTATACCTATAAAGTTTTGTGTTATAATATTTTTTTTTATCAAAATCACCAACAAGCTATGCTTTTTAATTTTCAAAAAAGCACCATTTTACAGACGATAAAAAGCATATTTAGGGTGATATATGATAATATATCAAAAGCAGTTAATATTTCTTTAAATCTGTATCAATAAGTATAAGATTTCGTTTAAGACATAAATTATAATTTTAGGACAGTAATAAAATCCCTTATACTAGTCAAAAAATTTAAACTTTGGTGATTTTTGGGGTTGAAACTAGTTTTTTGAGAGGTATATTTTTTTTTTGCAAAATTTTTTTTTAGATTCTTCTTAAGGAAGCAAAAACACATCAAAATCATATAACAAACAAATAAATTTCTAAAAGTAAAAAATGCTAAACAAAAAAACCATGACTTTTTAAGTGTCAAAATAAATTTGCATTTATTTTATCTTCTGCTATCAATTTATTTCTTTATTAAGTAAAATATTATTAACAGCTATTTAGAAATTGTAGAATTATGTATAAGAGATTATATTATAACGCAAATTGTATAATTTGTAAGTATATTGTTACCTTTTGCAGACTATTTATTGTTTGTAAATGAAACTAAATGTTATCAACAATAACTAACTCTTAATAAATACCAAAGTTAATCTCAACCAAAATACTTAAAGACTTAATGGTTTTCTGAAAATTTAAAATAAAATAATCAAGTTATATATACAGAATTTTTTAAGTATCATCTTACCAAATATTAAAAAGCTATAAATCTACTTCAATTACCACTCTGACAAGGTTATTCATGTTCAACAATAATAATAATTTATGTTTAAAATATATGTTTGTTCAACACTCCAATTTGGTCACCATATCTTGAAAAAGATGTAAACAAAATTGAAACAATACAAGAAAAATTTACACATTTAATATGCAACCATTGCAACATATCTTACATACCAAAAAAAATGGCTAAACCTGGGTTGAAGTTGATGGAATAAAAAATGATACTTTTAATTTTATTTCTCTATTCAAAATTTAGATGATAAACATTAAGTTTTTTTTTTCGAAAGTCAAATATACATATTAAGAAGAAATAACAAGAAAATGTTATGCAAAATTGATTTTTAAAACAGCCAGTACAATTTTTTTCCTCAGAATAATGATTACCACAGGTTGTAATTTTGTGTGAGGGAGTAGAGATATTTTATGCAAAACTATTTAAAAATTATAAATAAAATAGTCATTAGTAACACCCTATACAAATAAAAATGAAAAATTTTAACAACAATAAATTAGTCAGTTACAAATATATATTTACCTCAATTAAATGATATACACACAACTCCTACCCGCGCACAATTTTTTTCCAATTTTTTTAATTATTGTTATCAATTTTTTTAACTTTTTTTTAATTTTTTTATGTTACTATCACTGTTACCCTAAACCTTACCTTTGGTCAGTAAATGGTTTTGGGATTTGATCGAGTGGGAATTGTGCATGGGTTGGAACTAAGCCGTTCCCCAATTAAATACTGTAAATGCTTAAAAATTACTAATATTTATTTAATCTATATTCCTTCCCCTAAAATTATTTAATCGTCTATCGACTTTATAAAAACTATTTGTTTCAAATTTTAAACTTCTAAACCGTTTTAACTAAATTTTTTTGTGTTTTAATAGTATTTATAGAAAATCATTTTTCAATATAATTTTATGCTCATTTTTGTATACCAAGTTTTTGTTTTATTTTAATTACAATAACAACTTAAGTTTTTTTTTTTGAGTGTTTTTTTTTTTTGTGTCTTTCCTCTTCATGTACTTTTCGTAGTAGTGGCTCAGTATTTTAAAATGAGACCAACAAAAATGCACAACTAACCACAGCATTTTACATAAAAAATTGAGCTTACCTAATCTATGAAAACTTTCATAAGAAACTCTTCTTAATTGGCTGTGCAAGAGCTTGAGCATATTTTCATGTTACAACTAAATTAAATCTATAAACTAATTTAGTCATGTTAAAAAAATTAAGTAAACCATTTAAAAACAAAAAACAAAATACATAATCAATTATAGAAAGAAAATATTAATTAGCAAAATTATAAAACTAACTATTAAAATAATGTCAAGTACTACTCTTTAAAAGCAACAACATAAAAAGATTTTTGCCATAATAAAACTTTTAACAACAGTCTAATATTTTTCAGTCCATTTTTGTTGACAATTATAATGATTTATTATGCTTAGATTTTTTTTCTAATAAATTATTTGAAAAATAAGTTTTTGAAGATGAGTATTTAAGTTGCCTTAAGTGACCCTTAAGTAATAGCAATATTTAAGTCAGGATCAATATATTACAATGAAACTAGAAGTCTATTTTAATAGTATAAAACTTTTAAAATAAACTAAAAAGTTACACATAAGGCTGTTTATAAAGCTTTCTTACTGGGTTATTATCTTAAATAATTCTTAAAGTAAATTATGAAAGACAACTTTTAGTAAGAATTAAAGAGCATGTGACTCCAACTAATAGTGAGGTATCTAAAGATATTGGAAATTGTTCATTCTGTACTAATTGTAACAACATTTATAATCATTTTGAAATAACATGCAGTTCTTATAATGATTTATAGTCTACAGAAGCTTTACTAATTAAAAAACTTCAACCAAATTTAAATTATCAGCATGGTCCTGATAAAGGATCAAGAGTAACTACAGTAACCTCCCGCTTATTTACGCACATTGTGTCCACAGACAAAATGCATAAAGATGCGAGAGATCGTAAAGATACGAGAGGTACCAAACATACTTACTATAATGGCTGGTTTTTGATATTGATTCTAGTTAAAAGCAGATTGGGGACTTTCCACCTTTTAACAATTTGTTTACTTTACAAATATTTATTTTTTTTTTTTATAAATATGAAAACAAAAGATAAAGCTATACATTGATTAAAAAAAAAGAATTTAAATTATTATAAAAAATATTAATACTTGAAGAAAAATTTTAATAATAAAAAGATTTTATCTTAATCTTTGTTTTAATGTGAATTATTTCTTTTTTAGATGTTTATTCATATGTAAGGCAAGTGTGCTGCATTATTTATTTGTGTTTTAGGTTCTCATTATTTCATTTTACTTTCATTATTTAACACAGTCTAATTTCTTTAAGAACTTTAATTTTACCTCTTATTGTTAAAAAATTTCTGATATACTATGGTATAACTAAATGTTTATCAATTAGTCAAGGAACATAAGTTTAAAAAAGTCTAAGATATAGAGAAGTGAGTTAGTTTTTTTTAAAACATATTTTAAATTAAAAATAATATACAATAAACATAATAATATACAATAAACATAAAAATATACAATAAACATAATTTGGGCAATATTAAAAAAAATATTTTTTTTTGAGTTTTATAGAATTCTAAAATGTGTAACTAAACAAGAGTGCGTAAAGATGCGAGAGGTTACTGTATTAATATATTTAAATAATCCATTAAGTTTCAATTGTTTTTTTATTATAAAAACCTTTTTTGTTAATTACTTGTCGTTTTAATTAATTATGTTTTTTTATAAATGATTTAGTTTCACTCTATTTATACTATTTTTAGTTAATTTGTGTATGTTTAGTATTTTTGATAAAGGAGTTTGTGAATTCTCTAAGCACTTAAATTCTTAATAAAAGTTACAATGAAAAAGTCTTGTCTTGCAATAAAATGGTATTTAAAGTAAATTTGTATAGTTTTATGTTATCACCTCAGATTTTTCTCTATTTATTCAAATTCTTCCATCTACATACAAAAAAGTGAAGCAACATGTGTGATATACTAGATCTAAGAAAAACTTTTAAATGAGTAGACAGTGGGGTTCTTCTGTGCTATAATGGAAAATTATAACTTGTTAAAATCTTATCTAGTAAAAATAAAACAGTTTGTGAATTTTGGATGGTATGAGTCACTTTGTGAAAACAACGATTTTAGAGTACCACAAGGTTTAGTCCTGGGACTTATGTTGCTTTATTTTATATTAATGGTTAGCAAAACAATACTAGTTAAAATTACTAATTTCAAAGATGACAAACTCTTATTAAGTTGCTAATCTTTGAAGCAAAAAAGCTAGTCTGAGTGACTAAAAACTATCCTGAGTTACATCAAACTAGCCTAGTCATCCTCAAATTTTAAAAACACCGATAAAAAGTAGCTTATAGAGGCAAGAACTAAAAATGTCAACCAAGCTTAAATAGCTGTAAAAACAAAACAAAATGACTTAATATCTAGAGCAGGGGTTGAGAGGCGTTTGGTGGTTGCTGGCTAAATTTTAAAAATAAAAATATTTTTGGGCTAGTTGTAGATTCAGTTTTTGCTCTTTACTTCAAACTTCAGAACATCTGGTGTAATTTTCATAAATTTTATTTTTGGGCCTATTATATTTGCATGCTAACAGGTTATACCTTTCATTGGCCGCTCGTGACCTGTTGTTTGGAGTTTGCCAATCCCTAATCTATTAAAAACAAAACAATTTATGAAAAAAGAACAATAAAAACTAGCTTAATCTTTGCAGAAAAAATACAATTATACCTGTGTCAGACTGAGTTTTTGCAAAAAAAGCTGAAACAAGCATGAGATATCATGAGTAGCTAGAGGCAAAAAAGGCAGTCTGAGTCTCATCAACCTAGTCTGAGTCTATGTAATTTTTAAAATACTGGCCAAAAACTAAAAGATACAGTTAATAAAGCTTATTAATATTTTAAAATACCAAGATAATGACAAAAGGAAATTAAAACTAAATATATAAATATATAAAATATACTGAGATTTACACAAGATATCTCAACTTTCAGAGTTTTTATCAAAAAATCAAATTTGCTTGTTTTGGCCTGAGGTTATAAAAACGTTTAAACTAGCCAGAGTTGTCAAAATTTAACCTTTTGTTTTATTATTAAACTATCCTGAGTTATCCTGAGTACGTGGCAATCCTGGTGCATTATATTAACTTTATGTATTTAGATTAGAAAACCTAAACCAACTTTGAGGTAAAAAATGTACTTAAAAATATGCACAGTCATCCGTTTTGTCAAATACTTAGTAATAAGCTTTATGTTCATGCAACTATAAAGACACTTAAGCTTTGTAATTTTTGTTTTTAGTATTAAAAAATTCAATTATCTACTCTGCACAAAAGTGTATTAATGATTTATTATGAATAATTTTTACAGATGCTTAACAAGTATACATAATTTTTGTATCACTATGATTAGGATAGTTATAAATATTTTATTTATGACTATAACTTAGCTCAGCTAGGCTAAAAGCGGAAAAATCTAATTTTGATTTATAAAATATAAAAAATCATATACTAGAACAAAATTTAAGTAAAAGTTACTATAACATTTGAAAATAAGTCAATTCTAAATCATTGAAATTGTATTTTTTTATTATTCTTTTACTACTTTTTAATGCAAACTTAGTTTTGGTCAAAGACCTTGTCAGCGCTTATATAAAAAATCTATTAAGATATTTAATAGTCATTGAAAACAAATAAATAAATCTCCACTTGAAAAACTTATTTAAATTATTATAAAAAACCAACTTGAGTTTCCCATAAAAAAATTATCCAAAAAAGTTCAAAAAGACTGAGTAATGCCAATCAGCCTGAAACTTCTTTTTTAATTAAACTAGCCAAGTTAGCCTGAATGTGTGGCAACCTTGCAAAAAAGAAGACAGATTTTTACTGATGTTTTAAAACTAGGAGAAAGTTGACATTAAAAAAACACTCGCAGTCTATAATATTATAATCTCAAAAAACTGACTTTTAGTTTATATTCTAAACATTAATTTAAAAGCTATTGTTACTTTTTGTAAAAAATGTAGGATCCATTGTATACCCTCAACTATTGTGAAACATGAAAAATATTAAAAACTAAAATAAAAATTATAGTTGGTAATATAATGTAAAATACTTATAATAGAATTGTAACAACTTTCAACTTAATTTATTTTTGATATCTTATAGTAAAAAGTTTAAAACTTTGAGAAAGATTTACTTGCATAACTTACTATACATAAGGAAAGCCTAAAAACAAGTTTTAAATTATTAAACTGTAAAAATTTTTATATACTATTCAATGAAAAAATTTGTTTTTTGTTTTTTTTTGTCAAAATGGACTAGCAAGAAGTTTTTGTGATATTCAAAATTATAATATTTAGATATCCTAGAAAACCTAATACAAAACATTCAATTTTAAATAAATAAAAGTCCATACTTATACTTTTCTGATAACATTGAAACTTTATATTAAGTTTTTAAAGGTCTTATTTTAATTATCCATTCCTTAATTTTTGCTATTTGGTCGTTTTTTTATGAGCAGTGACATTTCTAATACAGTGATTTTTTATTGTATGTTAATATGTTTATTCACAGCTTCATACATAAAATTAAAGAAAGTCCATACTTATACTTTTCTGATAACATTGAAACTTTATATTTAAGTTTTTAAAGGTCTTATTTTAATTATCCATTCCTTAATTTTTGCTATTTGGCCGTTTTTTTATGAGCAGTGACATTTCTAATACAGTGATTTTTTATTGTATGTTAATATGTTTATTCACAGCTTCATACATAAAATTAAAGAAAGTCCATACTTATACTTTTCTGATAACATTGGAACTTTATATTTAAGTTCTTAAAGGTCTTATTTCAATTGTCCATTCCTTAATTTGTGCTATTTGGCCGTTTTTTTATGAGCAGTGACATTTCTAATACAGTGATTTTTCATTGTATGTTAATATGTTTATTCACTGCTTCATACATTAAATTAAAAAAAGTAGATACTTATACTTTTCTGACAACATTGAAACTTTATATTTAAGTTCTTAAAGGTCTTATTTTAATCGTCAATTCCTTAGTGTTTGCTATTTGGCCGTTTTTTATGAGCAGTGACATTTCTAATACAGTGATTTTTCACTGTATGTTAAAGTGTTTCATGTTTCATATGTTGTCATGATTTCATAATCAATATAAGTTATCGTATAGAAGTATAAGTTATTATATTGTAAAATAAAAGCAATTAAATATTTAAGTTTTATAAGTTTAAGATAAAAATGTTTAATTTTATTTCTGTATCTGTAAAATGTAATTTTTTAGCCTTAAAATTTGGTTAAAGTTTACTTCAATTATAATTAAGTTTCAGTTTGATATTGGTGCAACATCATTCTAAGTAATTACCCAATAAAATTTAAAAGATAACTTTAAGAGTATAACTAGCTTTTTTCCCCTTTTTTAAAGTAATTTCATGGATAAAGTGCATCAGTATACTTGACTTGAGTATGTATTTTCAGATTAGATACATATGATTTTAGCAAAGTATTGATTAAATTTTTTACAAGTAAATTTTACTAACATATACAGTCAGAAGTTTGACAATTTTGTATACCTTATTCTATTTGAATAAGGTAAGTTTTATTTAAATATGAATAAATTGGAAACAAGACACGCTCAAGTTTTTAAAGAAGAACTTCAAACAATGAAGGATGCTTTGATGGTTGAGATAAAGAAAATGCTGAAGGAGGAATTGGTAGCTGAAATAAAAAAAGAATTTACAGTTGAAATAAAAAGGAATTTGCAGATTTGGATAATACAATTCAATTTATGAACGCAAAATTCGAAACTGTTGTGAACTAAAATAAAGAACTAACTGAGAAAGTTGGCAAGTTAGTTGATGAAAATAAAATGGTAAAAACCAGCTAAAAGGTATGAAAGAGGATAATAATATTTTGAGTTCACAGGTAGATTTCTTGGAAAGGAATCTTAAAGGGAAGAATTTTGAAATTATTGGAGTACCCTTCACAAAAAATGAGAAAGTAATTGATTTAGCTGTTAAAGTAATGACTAAAGTTGACTCTCAGCTAAGGGAGAAGGCGATATTAAATATGCAAGAAGACCAATGAAAAAAGACAGTAATAATGCTACAATATATGGTCTATCTTAGTAAGATTTAAAAACATAAGTCAAAGAAACTATGTATTCAAAAATAAAAATTATCTTGCTGAAGCTAAACTTGAAAAGGTCATCAATGATGCTAAAAAAGTTTTTATTAATGAAAATCTTAGTCCCCAAAACAAAAAAATGTTCTATCATGCCAATTGTTTCAGGAAACAATACAACTGGAGATATGTTTGGACAGCAAATGGAATAGTTTTTCTAAGGAAAACTGAAAGCTCTGACGCAGTTCCAATTAGAAGCTTTAAAGATTTAGAATAATTAGTTTGATAATGTAGAACTATCTGTTTTTATTTATAAAGAACAGTAATTATAATGTCATAAAATAATAACAATGTATAGATATATGCTTAGTTTGTAAAAAATATGTTAATAGTGATTGTATTTGTTGTAATATATGTGACCAATGGTTACATTTCAGATGTAGCAACCTATCAAAATCTCAGTTTTTTTTGTTAAGCCAATCTAATGAACCCTATTTTTGTTATAGTTGTTTAATATAGGTAATACCTTTTAGTTTAGTAAATAAAAAAGAGTTTAATGATCTTTATGTTTGCAATAATAATAATAATAATAAATTAAAATATCCATGTCAAGTATGCAATAATGCATGCAAAATATCTCAAAACTGTATTCAGTGTAACTTATGTAACGTATGGACTCACTTTAAATGTTCAGCCTTAACATCAAACCAATTTGAAAATCATGTACTAAATGAGAATGATACCTTTTTTGTAAACTTTGTTATAATGCCATGCTTCCGTTTAACAAAATAATAAATAATACAGAGTTAATGCTGTTAAGGCCATAGGGGGGGTAGAAGCCATTTTTTGACCAAAAATAACATATAGACTTATATTATAGTAAATTTCATAATCTTTCAGATGTTTTTTTTAGATTTTAAAAATATTAAGTAACTTTTTTTTTATGACCGGTTATATAAAGGGTTGTCTTTATAAAGGGTAACTTTAAAACCGTTTTTCTCGAGTTTTTAAAAACGGGCTTTAAAATCTATCTTCTCCTTCATTTTTCAAGCAATCTTTTTCAAATTTTCAGGAAATGTTCCTTACATTATGAGAAAAAAACATTATTTGTGAATTTTAATAATTTTAAAAAATAAAAATTTTATGACTAAAAAAAAAAATGATTTTTAATCAAAAATTTTTTTTTTTTTTTAATAAAGTATTTTTACTTAAAATTTTTTAAAGTCACAAATAACGTTTTTTTGTTATTGTATAAAGAATAGACTGTAAAAGTTTGAAGAAGATTGCTTAAAAAATGAAGGAGGAGATAGATTTTGAATGCATTAGTCTTTTTTCGCCGTTTTAGTTTTTCCTTCCCCATAAGGAACCTGTTATGCGGCCCGACTTTGGCTGGTCATATCTCAAAAACTAATTCGAATTTTTTAAAACGGTAAAAAGCAAGTTGAAGCTTATTAAAAACTCTAAATAAGATCAACTTGTAAAAAACATGGCCTACCCCCCCTATGGCCTTAAATTATAATCTTGCTTTTAAAAATATTATTACAGATACCTGTACTGAACCACATTCTGCTTATACCCAGTACACCTCTGCAGACAAATTAGATACCTAAGAAGTAGATAATGACTTTAGTTTTTTACATTTAAACATAAGAAGCTTATCCAAAAACATATCTCTACTAGAAGAATTAATATTATCTTATAAAATTTCACCATCCATAATAGGGGTCTGTGAGACAAAATTTAATAAGAATGTTGATCTCGACTCTATACTATTAAACAAATACACATTCCATTGCACAAATTCCTTATCAAAAGAAGGAGGAGTTATATATGTTAGTGACTCTGTAACATATACACTAAGAACAGATTTTATTTTCACTAGTGAAAATTATGAATCTGTCTGGTTAGAGAAATTAATAGGAAAAAATAATGAAAATGTTTTAGTTGGATTAATCTATCGCCATCCAGGAAATTCAATAAGTGACTTTACTAAAGAGTTCTCAGATTTTATACTAATGAACAATATACTTCAAAATAAGGAAATTTTCATATTTGGTGACGTTAACATAAATTCACTTAAGACAGATAAAGAAACATCAATCAGAAATTATTTCAATGAAATTGTTAGTTTTGGCCTTACAAACTTGATTAATATCCCAACTAGAGTTACCCATCAAGGAGGAACACTAATCGACCACTTTTATTATACTAATCCTCAAAGAGTTCTAGATACCCAAGTTTTTTTATCTGATATTTCTGACCATTTTCCATTATATGTAAGACTTAAAAATTGTAACTTTTCAAAGTCTCAAAAAAATACTAAAACTCAACTTTACCAGGATTATTCTAAAATTAACAATAACAAACTCTCAACTGATAGTTCTAATATTCTTAATAAATTCCAAATATATAAGATAATTAACTCCAAGGATTCTATGGACTTCAAGTTTGAACGTTTGTTAGAAAAACTTAAGGAAATAATTGAAAAAAATATTCCTACAAGAAAGCTGTCAAAATCCAAACAAAAATTAATGTTGAAACCCTGGATAACTAAAGGTATACTGAAATCTATTAGGTATAAAAATAGACTGTATAAAATGCTGTGCAAAAATAATTTTAGTAATACACAGAAAGTTAAAGAGTACAAAACATATAGAAACAAATTAACTAAAATTACAACTATTTCAAAAAAAATACTTTAAAAAAAGATTACAAAACTGTAATAAAAGTTCAGCAGATACTTGGAAGGTTATTAATGAAATTACTAACAGACAAAAGAAAAGCTATGAATTTCCCCACAAACTTGAAATTAATGATAAATCCTTATCTAATCCAGTTAAGGTTGTAAATAATTTAAAACTATATTTTTCAAATATTGGAAAACAAACTTGTCTAAATTCAATAAACAACCAAAAATTTTCTATAAATGGCCCAAGAAGTTACTATAAGAGCTTTGTCTGGTTTGAGATTCATGAAAAACAAATATCTGGTATAATTAAAAGTTTACATTCAAATAAAGCAAATGGTGCTGACAATATCTCTGTTAAAATTCTAAAACTGATGAACTCTCATATAGCTCCAATAATTAGTAAACTAATAAATTTGGCATTTGAAGAAGGTGTATATCCTAGTTGTTTAAAATTAGCCAAAGTATTACCAATATTTAAATCAGGTTCAAAAACAGTTCCAGGTAATTACAGACCTATTTCACTCCTGTCAAATATCAATAAGATCATTGAAAAGGCTATATATAGTTGTCTGTATAGTTTTTTGAGTAAATTGAGTATACTTAATAGCTCCCAGTTTGGTTTCAGAGAAGGACATTCTACTGCTCTAGCCTTATCAGAGTTTGTGGAGTTTACACTAACTTCTTTTGATAAAGGTAATGCTGTTTGTGGAGTGTTGTTAGATCTAAGTAAGGCATTTGACTGTGTAGACAGAGAAATTTTATTAAACAAGTTGGAATATTATGGAGTTAAGGGAAAATGCTTAAATTTTTAGAATCATATCTCACTGAAAGAAAACAATTTGTAGATTTTGTAGGGTACACATCAACTTGTGAAAGTATCAAAGCAGGAGTGCCACAAGGCTCGGTTTTAGGACCCTTGTTCTTTCTGGTGTACATCAATAACTTACAGAATAATACAACAATAAAAATCATAAACTTTGTTGATGATACTTTATTATATACAACATTGAAGAAAAACACCTATAAAACAGATAATGAATACATAAACTCCCAATTAAAAAACGTATCAAGATGGTTAATGGACAACAGGCTTAGACTAAATGTAAATAAAACAAGATACATGCTCTTCCACTCCGGCAAGATTGATATTTGGAAAAACGTAATTTTAGATATAAAAATTGGTAATTCAACTATATCAAAAGTAAATAATTATAAATATTTGGGTGTTACAATTGACAGTAATCTTAATTGGTCTAACCATATTGAAACATTAAAAACAAAATTATTAAAGGCAATAGGTATTTTATACAATACACGGTACTATTTAAATCAAAACTCTTTGTATAACATTTTTTACTCACTTCTTATAAGTCATGTTAGATATGGATTACTTTGTTGGGGTAGAGCAAGCAGAACCAAATTTCTGAGATCAATAAACTTGTAAATAGAGCTGTAAGGTGCATACATTTTAAAAGTTGGAATGAAAATATTAGTAGTATAAAAATATCAAAAAAATTTTAGATGTTGAAAACATGTTTCGGTATGATTTAGGAGTCTTTATGTACAAATTCAAAAAAAGCATATTGCCTGTTAATTTTAATCCTTACTTTACAAGTATAAACAAGATTCACAACCATTCAACGAGATTTTCAGAGAAAAATTACTTTTTTCCTTGAGTAAATAGTCTTTACTGTTCTAAGTCCTTATCATATCTTGGATGTAAGGTATGGGAGGAAATTCCAAAAAGCTTAAAAGAACAAAACTATCTTATAGCATTTCAATCTGGACTGAAAAATGTATTACTCTGAAATCAATCAGACAAAAGTCAATCTTAATTTTTAGTTATAAATAGTATCACATAAAATAATTTCTTAGTTATTTTCTCTATTTATTTTTTTTGAGAAAAATCAATGGCAGCTGTGTTGGCTGGGTGTGAGCAGAGTTGATTTGGTTTTGGGTATAGTTTTTGAACAAGCATTTTTTATTTACTAACTTTTTTTTTTTTTTCATGTGAGTTTATAATTAAGTATAATTATTATTTTTATTTATTATTATTTTTTAATTTATTTAAACATTTGTTGAGTTTGTTTTAGAGTAACAGGGTTTTTGAACATGTATAGTTGAAACTTATTTTGTTTATTTTTATTTCTAAGTGAGATTTATTAACGAATTTTTTATTTACTTAAGTAGTTATTAAGTTTTTTTTTTCTTATTTTTTGTTTTATTTTTTAAATAGATTTGGTTTTATAAAAAGAAAATATGTTAGTTATAGCATTTTCACAACTTCTCCCTTTTTGTTCTATTATTGACCTTTTTATTGCATTTTTCAGGGTTGCTTTTGTAGAGAGGGTAAAAAGAAAAATGTGAACGTACATGATCATAAAAATTGAAATCTTTGGGAGGAGACGGCGTGGTGCCCATGGTAGACTATGATTTTCATGGTTAATATTGGCAGTAATGGGTTTAAAAAAGAGTGCATACCATTTTTTTTTTCCTTTAAGAATTAATTTCTTTAATTAGTTAAAGTTTAAAAAAATCATACATTTAACTTAAAATTAGATTTTATCAAAGTTTTAAATCAAGCTTATCAAAGTTATTTATACATATATGGTGTGAGGCTCGATGACCGAAAGGTGTTTCTCCACACCAATCCATTGACCATAGTTGTGAGCGTCCACTTTTTTCTTTCTTTCTTATTTTCTAAAAAGATGAGTCAGGAGCCAAATAGTTATGAAATATTTTGGATTTACAAATGTATTTTGTGTAATAATTTGAGGCTCAAATTAGGTTATTTTAAAAACTCCCATTTTGACTTTTTTATGAATGAGACTTAGACTGAAAGAGAAATACTAAAAGAAATTTTATAAAAACAGTTTAAAAACTATAAACAACAGTAACAAAAACTAAATTGAAACTCTTAAAGTCAATAATAACTTCAAAGCTTATTAATTAAACCTGTACAGCAAAACAATTTATTTACATCAAAATAGAGTTTAGAAAATAAATTAGTTTCCAATAACTAAAGATGCAAGTATAAGCTTTTTAAACTACTCTCGTAACTCTACTATTATAAAACAACGTTTTTAAATGTTTTACAGTTAAACCTAATTAAAAATTTACTTAGGTTAAAAAGTGACTTTCTGAAAAATAACCTTAACCAAGTTTATCATACGATATCAAATTTATTTACTTAAAACATAAATAGTTGTGTGATATGTTAATCAACCTTACATTCCTACTAAGTTAAATGTTGTGGTTATCAGATTAAATATTGATAGTAAAAACAACTTAACATAAATCTAGATGCAAATTTGTGAAAATCAGATATAAAAAGCTAATATAAGAATTTAAAAAAAGTAATTGCAGAAAAAATCAATTAAAACATTTTAGATATGTCTTGTAGCTGATAAACTAGAGTAAAGAAAAGTCGGTGTGCTAAAGGAATAGCTTAATGAAAAAAATAGCTTTAATCTTCAAGACAAGAGTACAAAGTTCTACGAAATAAAAAAGAAACAAACTGAGAAAATGAAAAAAGGTTTATGTTAGTAGCTAATTAGAATACACTTAACAAAAAAAAATTAGCGAAATTGTTGATTTTCGTTTTACTCAGGTTTGTTTGTAATTAATCAACATAGAGCTTTGCATGATAGGTTTGTAATAAAATCAAAAGCTGTTCTAGACTAGACGTTTAAATTAAATAATAAAGAGAGTTTCAAAAACTTTTTAGTCTAATATTTTGCTCTTTATTTATTATATTTTAAATTTTGAACATTTATTACGTTTCTTCTACTTTTTGCAACTGTTGTAGCATAAATATTTTTTTACAAAAATAAAAATTTTGGAGCACACCTAAACATTTTTACAAACATGAAATTTATTTTAACAAGTTTAACCTTAGACTAATAAAAATTAGTATTTTTACCAATCATATCGTTTTTATTAATAAAAATTATCAGTGTTACCTAAAATTAAATGCCTAGAAAATTATCTGCTTGAAACCCAGCGTGCAAAGTACTAACAATACTAAACAAGAAAACTTATGTATATAAAAGAATTTGTTAAAAAGTAGATACAGTTTATTGAACGACAAAGTACGCTCAAAATATTTGGTCCTAGGACCTCGAGGACGAAAAACATTTCGGTTATTGAGTCGCACACCACGGATACCTTTTAAGGTCTTGTCCAGGACAAAACAAAGTAAAACATTTTTATAAGGTATACAAGTTATTTTATTTCTGAAAACAAAAACGTGGTAGTTTATAACAAGTTCTTTTGTATTTTATATGAGCTACTACAACTGACTATAACAACAGCAGTTTTTCAAGTCAAAAAGTATATACAGTAAGAAAATCGACTTGGTATGCACTTTAAAGTACGCATCGGTACCAAAATTGGATGACATTTTGTTAAAAAAATGAAATTTTAAGAACTAAAGCATCATTTAAAGTTGATTTATGCAAAAACAATGTGATCGCCAATATCTTTAATACCAAAACTTTTTTTACTAATAAAAACTTTCAGCTACAAAAAAAAAAGTTTAAAATGATCTTTTTACTTGTTTTCCTAAAATAATAAAAATACCTTATTACGTTTTTAAGATAATGGGGGTAAAAGAATATCAAACTGTCGAGTTAAAAAAGAGTTTTTTAATGCAGCGCTCTTGCCTTTTTGGTTTGAGAATAATCTATTTTTAGTAAGTTTTAACTTTTATTAATAAATCATAATCGTAAAATTTAAAGTCTTACTTATAAATAAATTTTTATTATTCTATAATTCTATGCTAAATACTTTTGGCTTAATTGAGTTTACTAAAAATGTAATGTTGTTCAAGATGTTTGTTTTAAAGTTGAATGACTTTTATTCAGACTATTTCAAACGCAAATCTCAATTGTATCTAGTACTGATACAACAATTAAATTTTAACATGTTTATTTGATTTTTTTGGTGTTTTACCTGCTTAGCCGTTTAGTTAAGCTTTACGACCTCCAACTAAACAAAAAATTTTTTTGTTTAAAAAACTAAAAGTTTTAACTATACGATTTAATTAGATCGAACAATTAAAAAAAAAAAAAACTGTTCTTCTTTTAAGAAACTGGTATATTTTTTTAACATTTTAACAATAAAACTAATTAAAATTTTGTTTACACGTTATGAATAATCACACGATTTTAAAACAATTCTTAAAATTAAAAAGGTATATATGAATTATTTTGATAGAAATCAAAAGAAAAGTTTAACAAACAAGGAAGTAGTCAATTCAACACGTTTTACTTATTTACCAATAAAACTTAAGTACCTAACAAACTTGTCTTTTCGGGTTAATGAGAACACTGAAAGAAATTAAAAAAAAAAACCGTAAGTTTAATTAAACTTTTGTTATTTTTGAGGTTTTTTTATATACAGACAACTGTAAAAATGACATATTTTTTGATAAATTTTTGAATCTTCATTAACTTAGATTTTCTATCAACTTTAGTCTACTAAGAATAAAAGAATAGTAATAGTTGAGAAGCAAAACTATCTCTTCAACATGAGCGGTCTTTTTGGAAGTAAGCCAATTTATTTTTTACATGAACTATTTTAAAGTTGTGTTAAATTCTTTCCAAATTTTGAATCTAAATCATTATAATATTTTTGAACTTTTGATTAGTAGCTCTAAATAAACTTAAATTTAAACTTTTTATTCAATTTAAGAAAATTATAAAGATACGACTATAATCTTAACAAAGAAAACTATAAGTAACTTCCTTAAATTAATAAAATATTAATACATTAATGAAAATAGTTATTATTTATTATCTTTACATTTACATTTAGTAACCTTTACAAACATTATATAGCTAAACATTTCATATTTAAAACAATCGTAGGTTTTATTTTTCTTATTTATTGCATACAAGGTATAAATCAAGTTAAGTTGAAAAAAGTTTATTAAATTATTTTAAAAGCTAAAACCAAACTAAACTTATTGACAGTCTAAACAAAGTAGTTAACAAAATTTTCTTACTTTAAAACTGTTTATTGATAGCGTCGTGTAGGTAAAAATAGAATTTAACAATTCTTTTGGAAACATAAGTTCTTTAGTTGTATATAAACTAAGTTTAATTTTACTTCATAAACTAATTTTAAAGGTTGTTTAAGATTGAAAAAAAATATTAAACTTAGTACTTTTTTAAAAACTATTTTTTGATAGTTTTAATTTAATGTATATTTTTGTTAAAGACTTTTCCACTTTTGGACCCCATTCGAATACCTCTGACCTACTTAATTCAAACTCCTCACTTTTCTTCACAGCAAGAATGACCTCAATTGCAACAACCAAAGCTAGTAGTATTTTTCAAACTGACCAGCCAAGTTTGTCTTGGTTTTAATGTAGTTTTATATAAAGCCTACTTATCAACTTCCTTGAACACAATATTTTTTTTTTTGAATTTTCAGTACGGTTAGATCATATTTGATTTTTTAATGTAAATTTTTAGTTGCGTTTGACAGTGTTATGTATATCGAGTTAAATAAAATAATTAGCTAATATCGTGAGATCAGTTTGAATTTATAAGTTAAATATGTAGTTTTTTTTTTATATTACATAAATTCAAAAAATAAAGTTATCAAAATTTGTTTAAATCTCAGTTTTGTTAGAATGACTTATTTTTTTCTTTGTGTTCAAATCAAGGACTTTAACTATTTCGGTCATAATCAAAATCCTTAAAATAGTTAAAACTAAATATTTTAACTATTTTTTTGTATTTGTAAACATACTAGCAGTATTTAAACGATTCCATGGTTGAAATAATCATAGAGCACTGTTCAAACGTAATAGTAGTATTAAGTAATAAAACACTTAAAGTATATTAATTTTACAAATCTATTTCTAAAAAAAATGGTTTTTTTTTAAATTAACCTGTGCATATAAGTCTGAATATAATTAAAAACTATATGCACAAAAAAGTTATTTACTATACAAAGCTTGAATAAGTAGAATTTTCAGCTTACTTTACCACTATAACTATTTTTTATAGATCTTTTTAATTTTTTTATACTGTACACTATCGAATGTATTTAAACTATTATAATATTAGATTTTTTTTAAGTGTTCAACTAATAATATTATGCGTACAGCTTTTGAAAAGTAAGAGAATTACTGCTTTGCGTTTGGTATTAAAAAGAGAGCTTTATAATGTTTCCATAAATACTTTTAATATTGATATATGTATGCGATCTAGTTTTAAAATTGAGTTTTTATATCTAATTTCTTTTTCTGAAACTGCTTTTATTTGTTAAAGTTTTAATTTTAAATAAAAAAACTAATTCTTTTAAATAAAATTATTATTGAAAATATTGGCTAATCCCCGATAATCAATTCATTTATTTTAACGTTAATGTTATTTATTTGAAATATTATATTGTTTAAAGAAAAAAGGAAAACATTTTTGTTACATTTAGTATTTTGGTACATTTGAAGTTTTACAATTTTTTTATAAAGATTAGTTAATAGTATAAAATTTTAAGATTTTGTTATTAGTTTAATTTTTTAAACTATTAACAATTTTTCTGTCCATGTATTAAAAACTTTGTTCTTATATATATTAAGTTTAGATCAAAATTAAAGCAACAATTTTACCTAATCGGGTTTTAAATGTACCTTTATATTGGCTACTATACAAAAAAGCTTGTTATTGTAGATACTGTTTTTTGTGCTTTTTAATTACTACAAAAGTAGTTATAATATACAACTATTTATAAAATAATTTTTTATATACTTATTTAATGTTGATTGAACAAAAAACATAAAGCACTTAAAAGGTTATGTCCAAGGACATGGTGTACGAAAAAGTCTTCATTTGTTGAGTCATACACCACAGATGCAGTTTAGTGTCTTGTCCAGGACTATTTAAGTATTTTTAGAAGTTGAAAAACTTATTCAAATTAATTTCGTTATAGTCTTTTTTAAAAGTATATATAGTTATTCTTAAGGTCTGATGATCACTAAACTTATTAATTGTTTGTAATCAGCACGATTGATACTGCATGGCTGTTTTAAAGGGATTCAAAAAACCTCTTAATAACTAAAAAAAAAATTTTGTATATCTATTTTTATATGCAAAGTAATAGTTTTATTTAAAAAAAACTATGTAATTAGTTGTTGTAAAAGGTTTTTTTTTTAGAGTATCCAAATTAACTTAATTTTAAAATATATCAAATAGAAACTTATAAAAATAGACCTAAAAAAATAATATTTCAAAAATATTATCAAAACTTTTAAAATTAATCGTAAAATGTTTTGTTTTTAAAACAAAAGTTCTAAAACTATTATTTATTAATATTTATTCTATTAAAGATCTGAACAAGAAAAGTTTGTTTGAAAATATAACATCAAATTGTACAGTACTCAATTTATTGAACTGACACTTGTTTTTCTGTTTCTATATTTTGTTTCTGGTTTTTTTTTCAGAACTTCGCAGAACTGTGTTATTAATTTAAGACAGATAAACGTGTCAGGTTAATAAATTGGGTGCTGTTCAATAAAAATAAAAAACATTTAAAATTAATACCTTTCTTTAAAACTACAGAAACTATCATTGTATGATAATTTTATGTTTAATATTTATATTAGTCGATGATGTACCAACTATAATATGTAACAAAAACTGACAACTATCAGTGCAAGTATACATAAAAGTAGTTTTTCTTTTGTGATATTGCGCTATAAAGTAGTTTTTTTAGCAGTTTATATGGATAAACTTTGTAAAATAATTTAACTATACCAGCATAAACTAAATAATTTCTATGACGTGTTAACAATATTTATATTTAAGCATATACTATATTTTCAACAATTTTAGAGGTATAATCAAAAATCTAACTAAAAATGTTAAATGTATTTATATTAGTATTTATCTTAACTTTAACTACTTTTTTCAGACATAAATTACGCAAAGGTAGTAGCAACAATTGTTATTTGCATCCTCGGAGTGTTTGCTAACTTGTTAAGCATGTTTATTATTGTTGTTTTAAAAGAATACAAAAAGGCTGTTTTATATTTGTAAGTATGTTCATCTGTAAATTTTTAATTTCAATTATTTTCAGTAACATTTTTTTCTACAAAATTATAAGTTTTTGTTAACTTAATTATTAGTAATAAAATTGGTTTAGAACTACCTTCAAACAATTCATTTTAATTAAATAGTGAGTTTTCAGTTTTAGTTTAAGTATAACTAGTATTTTTACAGTATTTATAGCATTTAAAAAAAAATTGTTTTAAAAATAAGTAAAAAAGTTTATAGTCGGAAACTAAAAATTAGAATGTCATAGTTAACAAAAACTAACGTAAAATTATTTACTAGTCTTATAACTTCCTACTAGTTTTATAGATTAAATATTTTAGTTAAAAAAAATCAAAACAACTTTTATAAAAAAGACTCCTTTTATAAATAAAAAATGACAGTAAAGCTTATAACAAAATCAAACTTAGGTATGTGCTACAGCTTGCAATTGCAGACATGTTTTTTCTACTAATCATTCCGTTTAAAGCTAGTCAGGATTTACACAAAAAATGGCCTTTTTCACAAAGTGTTTGCGTGGGTGTAGAAACAATGCAGTTTTTGAATTATAATGCTTCTGTACTTTTTTTCGTTGTAAGTTAAAACTATTATAACTACAATTTTTTTTCAGTTATATTAACTTAATCTATTTTATTATTTATCTTTTTTTTCTTTTGATGGTAATCTAAATGAATACTTGAGACCTACTGTAGATTAATGGACATAAATACTTTTGACGTTAAACAACAAAATACAGTTAAACAAAAACAGTTTTATAAACTTATTTTTTAAGGTTAATGTTGATAGAAAACTTCATTATTTATTTTCTTTAAAATTTCATAGTTTTTAGATGTACGGTACATAAAAACAACGAATAAATTTATTTGAAACCATAAGAGATTAAACAAAATAAATAATATTCTTATTATATTTTTTTAATGTTTTGCAAAACTATGAACAAAGATCTCTACTTCTAAAAGGAAAATAAATACAAATTTATTCTTTTTAAATCTTAATAAGCAAACAGAGTTGCGCTCAATGAGATCATGAGTAAGTGAAGTTCTTGGATTATTTTGAAATATTGTCTAATTGATTAATTCTACACTGAAAGTTATTATTTATGTTTAGTTATATTCCAATTAGTTTCGGGAAAAACCATGGATCAGAATAACAGCATAACCAATAAAACGTTTTATTAGTCGTTCTTTATTTAGTATTCTAGTTTTAAAATAAGCTTTAAAACAAAGTAATTGTTAGAGAAAAATAAAAAATTATTGAAATTCTAATTGGTCAATATCTCAAAAGAATTTTAATTACTTGAAATACTTATTTTAAAACTTTGATGGTTGAAAAAGTTAAAAAATATTTGTTGAGAAAAAAGTTCATGATCTCTAAAAATAATCATTCTTTTGTAAGTTTTGAATTCCTTTTAAATCATATATTTTTGATAAATTTTAGATAAAAGGTATATAAATGTATTTGAAAGTCTAATTGTTAACTTTAAAATAACGTTTATTTTTAATATTAATTTAAAGAGATAATTCTCAATAACTTAGTTTTATCAGTATTTGAAATTCGAAATTTGAACTTTCAAAATTTGAATCGTTGTGCACCCTATATTTAAACATGCACTTAGATAAATTTAAAGTTTTTTTTTTTATACTTATTTGATATCAATAGTCATTTAAAATAAAATTAGTTAGCTAGTATATTTTTTATCCAAAATTAAGTTTAACACATTAAGAAAAACTCAAAAAGTATCATTTTTTGTATAAAAAGATATCTCACAACAAAAAACATCGGCGAAAGTCAGCAGAGCAGAAGCCTGGACTTTCGTTTGCCGTGAGACAAGCTCAAGTTTAACAATAGGGTTGATCACGCTAATTCGATCATCAGACCACAAGTTTCGGTAGACTGAGACCGGTTTCGTCCTTATTAGGACTCATCAGTTAGTCACAACCAAAAACTTGTAGTCGTCAATCTACAAACGGTTTATCATGCTTTCACATGAATCAACCATTTGCTAGCAATGATCAGTGACGTCAGCATTGTCATTTACCGTGCAACGTTTAAAACATTGTCCACTACGCAAGACATCTGGCACGCTCGTTTTAGTACGATCAACAAAAAAACATCGGCGAAAGTCAGCAGAGCAGAAGCCTGGACTTTCGTTTGCCGTGAGACAAGCTCAAGTTTAGCAATAGGGTTGATCACGCTAATTCGATCATCAGACCACAACATCAGACCTGATGATCGAATTAGCGTGATCAACCCTATTATCAAAAAATCTAACAAAACTAATGGAATATTCGTTATAATAGATTGATCTGAAAATAAGATCTACTGGGTTAATTTTGTTTTAGGGTGCTTATTTTTTTAATGTCTAATGACATTGATATTATTGTGTAGAAATGTTTATTCAAATCAAAGTTGCCCAAAACCATCTTCATAATCTCTACTTGGCAGAATTAAAAAAAAGTGCCTACTTTACAAGCTAATTAATTACCTATTTAATTTTTCATCTCCTTACTAATTATTGCCCTCGGATAGCAAAAATCTCTCCGAAATGGAGATTTCACCCGCTTTAAGAAACTCTTATTTGAAAGGTCCAGAGGAACATCATTTTATACCTTTAGTTACTCAAAAAGTTCTTTATACCTTTATACGGACCTTACTTATTTTAGGTTTTCAAACTTAAGCTTCCCTACTTTATAACTAATAATATCTATAACTAAACCTCATAACTACAACTGATAAAATTTGTAAGATCCACAAAACACAGCTTGTTTATTTTCTATTAAAATACCTTATATGGTATCTTTAACTTTCATTCATTTCAATCTTTGCATACTTAAATTAAAGTTGTCATTAGTAAGCAATTCAATGAGGTCAATTTACAGTTTAACAAGCAAATTAGTAGTTGAAACTGATCACTTAACCAAATATTTAAGGTTTAGTCACCTAAAAATTGTTACAGAAAAATTTTATTATTACAGGTTATGAGTGTAGATCGTTATATAGCAGTTTGTCACCCATTTTCAAGTACATTGAACAAATTTAGGACGATGAAAAGTGCTGGTATCATTATTTTTTGTGTTTGGACGGCTTCTATCTTGTTTTGTATTCCTGTTATTCAAAATGCGGTAGTAAAGGGAGAGGAACCTCACTGCTTGTGCGGGTTTGTCCATAAGCTTTGCAATAAAATACTTTTGAATGTTGTTAGACTAAGTACTATACTTAAATTTATGTATTTAAAGATTACGATACCATAAATTCTGCTTTTTTTAAGTCTAAAAGTTTGTTGTAAAATCATTTTAACATATCGATTAAAAATTTGTTTTTTATAAGACACTATCAAAAAAAACAAGCAGTTAAATGTTTCTTAATAGATAAATAAAACGGATTTTTTTTTTCAATTCGTTATTTTGAATGTTAATGATGCAACAAAAAACTATATAAAAATTATAAAAATTATCAGTTTTAAAACTTTGTTTGATAACTCAACATTTGTAATATAAGTTAACACAATAGAACTTGAAAACTTTTTCATATGCTCCTAAAATAATTAGTATACAAATATATATCGTAGAAAGGGCTCAGTTTATCAAAGTTTAAGACAAGCATTCCAAACTAATGTATGTATTTATATACGTCTATTAAACTAAACCATTTAAACTTTTGAAACAAAACAGCTTGTTCTGTTTCACACACCTTCTGCTTTTTTGTTTTAAAATATGATTTACAAAAGTAAATTTTATTCAATTTGTAATGAAACCACAAGTTTTAATTAACAATAATACATATTGTTCAAATAAGGCAGAGGTCGGAAAACTGCGGCCCGCTAACAAGATCCATGACAACTAGTTAAAATCTAAAAAGCATTTTCTGCAAAACAAACTTGAGTAAAAGAAAACTTAAGAATACGCTTATATTTTTTTTAGTAAAGTTAAACTTATGCTTTTCGTGTACAAAACTTCATGTCGACATATAACTATAGATTATTTAATAGTATTAATACTATCTGATCTTCAAAAATTAAACTTAACTTTAGTAACATTTCGTAGATGCCTAAAACCCCAAAACGTAAATATTCTGCGCACCAATAAACTTTTGAGCCACCAAAAAATTTAAATAAATCTAGTTTCAAATACAGTTTTTGACCAAAAAAGTGTTTTCAATTTTAAGGATTACAATTTCATATAAGTAAAAAACGATAACAAAAAAATAATGTTAAGTTCAGATAACTAAAAATTTTGTTATAAAACTTATATAAATTTATAGAAACTAATTTAATACCTAGAATAAAAGTTGTATGTTAAGTTTCAACCTTATATAACTAAGTAAATACAAAGTACCAAAATTAGTCATTAGTTTAGTTTGAAGTTATAAACACACATTGAAAAATCAATTTTAAAAACAAAATACTCGAGCACGGAAAATATAGGGAGTATAATTAAAGATGATAACTAAATATTGCAAAACAAAATGAAATTCGTTTTAGTTGCACTGGTAGTTGAAAACATACTTGGAAAGAAGTTTGCTATTGTTCAGTAAAAGTTTATAATAAAGCTACTATTAAGATAGAGGAAAGATTTTATATCGTCTTCTTGTGAAACTACTCATCAAAACACTAAACTGAAGTTTATAAAACATGCTATTATCTATATATAAAAGAAACATTGAACTTTTAAACTATGTTTGTAGCTTAAAACATAAATAAAAATTCAAAAATTAAATGTTTTATTTACTACCAGGTTTCGGTGGCAAAAAAAATACGACCTTTTCAAGTTTGATAAAATAGTAAACTGCACATAACAATGTTGTTTATCTATATAATAAAACACTTTTTTATTTAAACAAGCTCTTTACATTTCAGTAAATCGAGCTACCTTATTTATTTGAGACAAATAACTATATAGCTTAAAACATAAAAATACTAAATACAAAATATACTAAGTAAATCGTTTATATCTATATCATAACCTAAATAAAAACATAATGTGAAATAGTGTAATTAAGAGTAATTTAAGATAGACAACTTTAAGAAAAGGAGCTAAAATTATATAAATACTATTTTGATAGTACAAATTTTACATGTCAGTATCTAAAACCTTTGTTTAAACGATTTATTTTAATTTGTCAGTCATCATCTTAATTTAAAAATTTAATTAGTTTTTCTGTAAGTCTTTTATTTCACAACAATTCTGTCAAAATTAGTTCTTACTGTTGTTTTTAAACAATGAACGTGGATACAACTTCTAAAATTGTTGTAACATCTTGTATATAGATTTTATTATAATGAATAGCTAACACATATTGGTCTTTTAGCTCATTGAAAATTTCATTATTTTTTGAAGTTTTACAAAATTTTTTGCAACTTTTTTAAAGACTGCTCATAATTTACCCGGTGTATATCTTATTGCATTTTATACAAACTGCAGCGTACACTCAATAGTCTTTACAGCTAAATGTGTTTCTACATCTATTGTTTTATTTACATCATAGATTTCTTGTGAACACTTAAGATATGATTCCGCATAAGACGCATTTTTCACATTCAACTATGCTATAGTGTTAAAGGAGACGGGTCTATTTTGCACTAAGGGTCACTTTTTCGAGAGTAATTAGCTTTGCACGGACGGAGTCACCATTGTACGAGCAGTCACTTTTTTACGGAGAGTAATTTTTTCACAAGTAATAGTTTTGTACGGGTTTCAATTTTGCACATATTTACTTTTGCACGGGTTTCATTATTGCACGAAGCGTAATTTTTGCACGGTTGACTTGTTTAAGTCACCGCTGCAATCTTCACGCCGCTCACCAAGCCGGCAGAAAGAGCCGCTTCCCGATCATGGGGTAGGGGTTACAGTCATGATAAATCACCGCTGCAAGTCATTCACCGCTCACCAGGTCGACAGAAGAAGCCGCTGACTGACCAGGGGTAAGGGCTAGGGGTAACAGTGATAGTAAACCACCGCTACAATCGTTTCCAACCGCTCTTCAAGCCTATAGGAGGAACCGCTTACCAATTAGCTGAAACTAAGTTTAAACCCGTGCTAAACTGGCGCCTTGCAAAAGTGTCAATTCATGCAAAAGGGACGCCGTGCAAAAGTGAGGACACGCAAAAATTTCAATCCCTTGAAAAATGACTACTCGCGCAAAATGACTTAGTACAAAAGTGTTCTCTCGCACAAAAGTTACTCCGACCAAAATATAAAGTATAATTTTTTTTTCTCACTAATTATAGCAAGGTTTAGTTATAAAAATATTAAACTTAAAAACTAACATTGACTGAGTATGCTACATTTTTTCCAGGAATGGTTTTGAAATTGCTAAAAATGTAGGTGGTGAGCAAAGCTTCTGTAATACACTTGATAAAAACGTTTATGAACTTTGCGTTGAAAAAGTGACCAACCATGACAAGCAGCGTTGCAAGTGAGTTTAGCTATAAATGTCTAAATAGAATATTTTGGATTTTAGTACACTATAAGATTTTTTAGTAGATTAGTAACTTTTAAGATGAGAGCCTTTTGAAATATAAATTTGTCAGTTAGCTTATTTTCTTGAACAGTAGTATAATTAGTTACTAACTTATTTAGCTATATAGCATTTTTTGTTATCTAACAATCAGTATAAGGCAAAAAAAAACGTTTAACTAATAATTTTTTACTAAACTCTTACTTTATATGCTATTTTTATTGGTGAGTATTAGGCTGATAATGAATATCTAACTTAATTTTATATAAATTTTCTTGCTTTTTATCGTTAAAACTATTAGATCCATATAGTTGTTAACAGTACAAAGTTGTAAATTACCCTTAAGGATAGCCACCAAATAAAAGTTATCTTAATTGATAAGGTACTAACAAAACTACTTAAAAACAATGACAACAACGTAAAGAAAAACAAATTAAATTTTGAAATCATTTACTTTTTTTTTTACTAATTTTATGTAAAGTATATTTAGTAAGCTTTTGATTAACTGATTAAACTATTTTCTTTAACTAATAACTTATTTCATAACAAAGCTTTATACTAGAAATTTAGCTGTTTAAATTTATAGAAAGAGAGGATTTATAGATGAACTTATTGTTGAGTTTCTTGGAAATAGTACCGAAGAAAACTACGACTTCTACGAATACTACGAAAGTTTATTTGTTGTACATTTGACACACGAAAAATTTTACTAGTGTAATTTTACAAAGTTAGAAATTGAGAAAACATATCTAAAAGTCTAATGAAAATTGAAAACAAATAAACATTTCAGTAGATAAAAAACGGGTTATTTTATCGTTATATGATTAAACAACGTCAATTTTTTTAAAGACGTACTATCGTATGTAAAGTAGATGTTAAACAAACAATTAAATGCTCTAAGTTTAGCTCATTATTGATTAAAAATTGAAATAAAACTTTAACTTTTGTAATCAAGTGGTTTATTTTCTACATTTTTTTGTATAATGAATTCTCAAAACGACAAAGCTTTTAAAAACGAATAGTTTAGTATTTGTAGTTTTACATTTTTTTATACTCATTTAGTTTGTATAATCTGATAAACATACTGAAAAAGATTATGTTTTAGTTAAAACTTGTATTCGGTTTATCATACTGATGAAATTTTAATCTCTCTATTAAAACACAATTGTTACAATGGCCTGCTTGCAGCAAAGATTGGCTTTAATTTTCCGCTCGAGGGTCCTATGACGGTGGGTGCGAAAAACAATACAAAACACAAAATGAAAACATTGTAGTACAAAACACATATTCAAAATATCAATTTGCTGTACAGTATAACCTTTTAAATGCCCTCATCGATAGTTGTGTGAACAAGTATTACCTAACTGAGGGTGGTTTGCATAATTGCGATAACTGTACTGTAAAATATAAATTATAGATCCATGGTAGTAGAATTTTTTTAATCACACTTTATATCATAAAAAACTTGTAAAAGTTACCTTACTTTTACAAAATTACTTTTGTGAGTTATTAAAAAATTTCTCAAATTAAAGAGGCTTACAATATGATGTTAATACATTTCAAAAAAAATTATAAAGGTTATATTAATCTATTAGATAAACTTCTACAAAATGTTTATCAAACTTTATTTTTCAAACTTTTCAAACAGATACCCATGAAAACTTACCGAGTAATACTGAAATAGATTATCAAACAGAAAAGCCATATAAAGATATAAGCGGTAATGTTATGTAATACAACTAAAAAATAAACGCTTAGTTATTTAATCATTTTTATGAGCTTTTCAACAAAAATTTCATCATAAATTTTTTTTTGATATTGTTATAGAGATCAGAATAAAAACTATCGAAAGTAAGTTAGCTTTGCTTTTAAAGAAATTATTAAAAGAAGCTTATACACTTAAGTTATATCTAATTTTTTTTAGAAACAAGCACACCTTTCATGTCTGCATCACAATGCAATTATTTCGGCCAAAATAAACAATGGTCAAATTTTTTGATTGGAAACTTTGTACTGTTGTATATTCTTCCTGTAGCAGTCAGTTAACTTTTTTGTTTTTTTGAAGTATAAATATAACTGTATATCTTAATTGAAACAATTTATTAACTTTAAGAAAATAGATAATAATTACTACTTAAATTATCAAATACATTATTTTTGTTTTAGACTTTAGAAATACTTATATTCCAAAACTTTTTAGAGTTTGCTACGTTAAGTTTTTAAAATAACCATAGATTTTAAAATAAATGCTAATGATTTAGGTAATGTCTATTGCATATGGACTTATAATAAAACAAGTTAAGTTCAGCAAAAGTTCAGGTTGTTTTTTTTTTTATATAATTTTTATGAAAATTATAGATCTGATTTTAGTTTTTATATTTTACACTTTTGTAATTAACAATTAAACTGTAAACACAAAGTACTTTAGTTTTATGTTTCATATCCTATGTTAAAAAACAAAGCTATGTTATTTTTTTTTTTTAAATGAATATGCTTTAAAAAAATAAACTCACTTATATAATTTCAGATAAATCAAATGAAAAATCACTAAAAATACGAAATAAAGTTACTTACATGTCTCTGAGTTTGGTGACTGCTTTCATTATTTGTTGGATGCCAGTGAATGTACTACATATGGCTAAAATAAAAGGCATAAACTTATCTGCAGAAAAAGTTTCTATTGTAAAATTTTTTGAAGGCTTTTAGACTTAAGAAAATTAACTATTTTTACTTTTATAAGATGTTTTTTACAACCTATGCATCAAATAAGTGTGTGTACGAATGAAGTTGAGCTAACAGGTCTTAACTTAATAAAATCATTATAGAGTTTACGCTTTTGTTGATCTAGAAGTAGGTTTAATCCTGTTCCTTAACTTTGTTGGAATTTTTAATACGTTTAACTTAATGCATTTCTAAAAACAAAGAGTTTTTTTTAGATTAGTTTCCGCTTAAGCATGTTTTTATGAGACATAACTGTCTTGACATCCCTGAAATTTTATTAGCTATGATTTTACCGTTTTATATAAGCTGGGGTTTGAAATTAAAGTGTAAATTAATAATAAACTTATTAAGTTTTGTCTTAATTTAGGTTTACTTTTCTAGAGATAGGTTCTCAATCTAACTAAAAAATAGTAAACAATTGAAATAATTAACTTCAATAACTTTATGTTTTTCAAAGTATTATATTCAGGTATGTGTAAGTAAATTTTAATTAATCTCCTTATTATTAAATTGATGAGATGTTATAAAATATAAAACAACTGTAAGTTATTTTTTACAGGGACATATATGCACTCAACTCTCCCAGTTCGCTTCAATTATGGCATATCTTAATTCCCTCTTCAATCCATTATTCTACAGTTATTTCGGAACTGACTTTAGAAAACGTTTCAGGTTTGTTATAATTTTTACAGTTATGTAAACTTTAATCAACTGATACGTTTCTATGTTTATTCTAAATAAAATAATACAGAAGTTTTTTCTAAACATATATTAGGATATACTTCAACAGAAATTAGTAAAACTACACATTTTTTAACAAGAAAAGGCGTCAGATTAAAATTTTGCTAAGTGTAATAATAATTTTTAAATATACCTTAATTCTAGGATAAACAAGATTTAAATATTTTTAAGCTACGATAATATATTTTAAAAACATTTGCACAAAACACTTAAAATAAACAAATAATTTTTTTACGAAGTCGAGCAAAAAGAACTGTAAAACGAAGCATATCTTTAACAAATGAAAAACAAAAAAAAACTAAAATGGTCAAGACGAGACAATTAAGTGAAGTGTCAGCCACTGCTGTCACTAGAATGAATAGGTTGTTTTGCTATTTTGAAACATACTTAATATTTATTATAAGGATACTAAAACGCTAAGTTAAAAACCAATAATATATACAACCAATGTTGTTGCTTCTTGTTATTATAGCTATAAACTAATTTACTTTTCTACTTGTTAACCTTCTAAAATATTTTTTTTTTGTAAATTTTGTAAGAACAATTAAGTGAGAATTAAGTTTAATAAATTAAAATTAATTTTTTTAACTTATAATATACTCGAAAAAGTTTTTAATTATTTTAATGTTTAACATAAAACAGTAAATCAGTTTCAAATGGTGAAGGAATTTAAACAGACTAACATTATCGTCGAAAAATCAGTATATTATAACGATGAAAACTATTAAAATAAAAGCCCACTACCATATATTTATACTGGAACACTTTTTATTAAATCTTTTAATTTTTCTTATTAAAATTGTTTATCTTTTTGTTAAAATGTTCTACCTTATTTAAACTTATTATAACTAGCTTACAATTTTTTTTATAATGTGTTAGTCTTTAATTTTTATTTTGATTGTTTATTTACAGCTTTTCTTCAGCAAATCTTGTTACTTTACATATATTTTTTTAAGTGATATGTTTTACAGGGAACGGATCTGATTTGCACAAAAATAAAATTGCACGAGGGGACAAAATTGCACGACAACAAAATTGCACGAAAGCACAAAATTGCACGAAGACGATTTTGCACCAAGGGTCAATTTTGTACGAGTTAAATTTTTGCACGAGAGTAAAATATACAGAAAAAAAATAAACAAAAGTGAAAAAAAAAATTAAAAAATTTAAATTTTAAAAATTTGAAAAAAAAAAAAATAATAAATAAAATATAACTTACCGACCGAGGATAAGGATTAGGAGTAACAGTGAAAGTAAAAAAAAAATAATTAATAAAAAAAACTAATAAAAAAATTTTAAAAATAAAATAAAAATTTAACCCGTGCAGAATTGTCTGCCCGTGCAAAAGTGACCCTTTGTGCAAAAGTATCTTCGTGCAATTTTATCCCCTCGTGCAAAAGTATCTTCGTGTAATTTTGTGCACTCGTGCAATTTTTTACGCTCGTGCATTTTAGACAGCTACCCTGTTTTACAACCTAATTGTTTAAAATATACTCGTTTGATATTTTATAAGAAAATATTACAGCTGAAATCATGTATAATAGCTAGTTAAATCCTTTCTAAGTATTATACTAAACTTATTTGGTCGTAATTTGCTCAGTTTAAGTGTTCATCGTTTAATATCCTAAAAAAAAATTATAGTATTTATAGTTTTAGTTGTTTACTGATAAATAAAAATATAATTTTAAATTTCTAAAAAATAAGTTATTTAAATGATTTTTTGAATTGTTACTTAAAGTTTGAGTGTTTTGGGAATAATTTTGAATAAAACTATTGTTTTTTATTGAACTTATCATTAAATTTTTCTTCAAAATTTTTTCTATTGATTTTTTTTTTACAATTGTATTCAAATTAATTGAATTAATTTATATTAAGTTAAAGTCTTAAAAGTAACTTTATGCTATAAACTATAAAAAGCTAGCAATTTCAATATATTCAATTATTTTTTGTAGATAACCTAAAAAAAATGGTATACACACATTAAATTAAAAATATTCTACCTCTGGTGGCTGAGTATATTATATTTACAAACTCGAACGGACTTGTGTTAAAGCGTTTTCAGCTAATTTTTATTCGATTTTCAGATCAATTTAATTATTCGACAACTGTTTCTAAAACTGTACAATTAAGCGAAACAAAGTTCTTTAAATGATAGTCCTTTAACAATAAGTTTTTTTGTTATTTTCAAAAACAGATTAACTTTACAACTATGATACTTTACAATAGTTTTATTGTAGTAAAGTCAACTAAGATGTAGCTCATTTTTAATTATATTTCTTATACGATATTAGCTATATTTTACTTATAACAAGCTAACTGATATTTTCTTCTTCATAACACGTTTTTATTTTTGTAATTTCCTATACGTATTTATATTGCAACTAAAAATTCGACTGAATGTTGTCACGATTACAAGATGAAAAAAAAAACGTATTAAATACCAGTCAATCAAGTGTTTAAATTAGTAAAATTACAAATATTATAATAAATTAATTTAAACATTTTAAATTAAATGAACAAAACGTGTAAGTGTCAATTTTGCACAAACGTCACTTTTACACGAGCGTCACTTTTGCACGAGCGTCACTTTTGCACGAGAGGACACTTTTGCACGGCGACTCTTTCGCACGAGCGTCACTTTAGCACAAGGGGACACTTTTGCACGGCGTCACTTTTGCAGTGAGGGTCACTTTTGCACGAAGACACATTTGCACATGTTGAAAAAAGTTAAAGATTTTTTTATGATATTTATTTTTTTTTACCTTCACCACTATCCCTGTCTCCAACTTTTACCTTCGGTCGTTATATTATCTTTTTTTATATATTTTTATAATTTTATTTTCCAGTTTTTTTTTGATAACCATATTTTTTTTTTCTACCACTGTTATCCCTAAGCCTTACCCTCGGTGATTTTTTTTTGTTTTTTTTATTAGTTTATTTATTTATTTTGTCTTTTTTTGTTTTGTAATTTTTTCTATTTTATTATTTTTTCTTTTTTATCACTGTTACCACTAACCCTTACGGTAATTTTTTTTTTATTAATTAGTCTTTTTGTATTTATATATTTTTTTTTCTTCAAAAGTTTAATTTTCTTTTTATTGTATTTTTTTTTACTCTCGTGCAAAAATGACCCTTCGTGCAAAAGTGACCCTTCGTGCAAAAGTTTCCCCTCGTGCAAAAGAGTCGCCGTGCAAAAGTGACGCTTGTGCAAAAGTAACCTGTTCCCGAACACCACACATAAAAATTAAGTTATGTTTAACTTTATATAGGAATTATTTAATGCGTATAAAACAACATGATACTAGATCTAAAATAGTTGTTTTCATCTTTCAAACCAGGGGTTGGCAGGAACTTGGTGAAGCAGGCCGAATTTTCGATAATAATAATATTTGCGGACTGTTGTTTTAATGTTTTACTTCATAACAGACAAGAAATACTAGTGTGAGTTTCGATTTTTCAGTAAATTATACTAATTTTTTTGTACTTTATTTTGAAACTCATAAAAATTACTTTAAGTTTAAAGCATGCTCGCGGGCCGCAGTTTACCGACATCCGTTTTAATCAAATCATTAAACTTAATATTCCATTAGACAGTTTTTAAATCTTTTAAATCAACTTACCATCAATCACTAAAATATAATAGCATGATATTTTAAGTACGGTAGATATACGTACTATTATTGCTAGACTTCAAAAATCTACTTTTAATAGCTTTGTTCGGAAATTAGTTTCGTAACTGGTATCAAAAAGAATGACAGTTGACAGCAACATAAAGAAATGTAAAATAAAACAAACACATATTTAACTTAAACAGATTTCAAGCATTAAATTTAAATTCTAAGGTAATATTAGTTATATTAATTTTGAAACATTTATAAAAAATTAAAACGATGGAATGTAGGGAAGTCTGCTTCTTTTGATTTTGAAAACTGGACAGTTTTTAAAAATTTTACTAAATTAAAACAAAAAATGTTTAGAAACCATTAAAATACCACTGTCTCATTCTTTTAAAAAATACTAACATTGAAAAGATCTTTCGTTTATTAAACAAACATTATCAATTCTGTAGAAAACAAAAAAATATACTAGCAACTTGAGAAATTTAAATACAGTAGTAATGATAATTTTAATTAAAAAATTAAATAAATTCATAAAAAAAATTCTATACAAGACAAAAAATATACTAGCAACTTGAGAAATTTAAATACAGTAATAAAGATATTTTTAATTCAAAATTAAATAAATTTATAAATAAAAAAATTTGATAAAAAAGACTAGGATTTTGTTAACAAACACTTAATTTATATTTTGAATAGTTGAAAAAAATATATATATTTTACTAAAATACTGAATTTCATACTGAACAAAATACTGAATAAAATAATTCATTTCTGTCGTGGACAAGACGTTAAAAGGTATTCGTGGTGTGCGACTCAATAACCGAAAGGTTTTTTCGTGCACCAGGTCCTAGGATCAAATATTTTGAGCGTATTTTTGTCGTAGAATAAACTATATATATACTCTTTCTTCAAGATTAATAGAATACTTATATTTGAGATTAGTCAATTAAGTTTAATATATTTTTTAACTTTGAGAAACTGAGAAAACAAAACTTTAGAAAACTGTTTTTATTTACTGTAACTAAAAAAGCTATAATTATAAACAACAAACAATTTTTAAAACCCTATATATTGTTTTTGATAAAAAAATTTGTTGATGATATTTTGAGTTTTTTATTAAAACTATTCTTTAAAAACGAGAGACGATCAATTCTAACCCACTATCATTTCTAACCTGATCACTTCTAACCCAATCGCTTTTAACCGAATCACTTCTAACCCAATCACTTCTAACCCAATCATTTCTAACCCAATTTAACCCGATCACTTTTAATCCGATCTATTCTAACCCGATCATTTCTAACCCGGTCACTTCTAACCCGATCATTTCTAACAAGATCATTTCTAAACCGATCACTTCTAGCTTGATTTTGCCCATTTTACTTATTTATCTTATTTTTTAATCTGGGTTTCATGCAAAAACAAACTAGTCTTTATAAAGTTATTAAAACAACAGAAAGTAAAAAAATAGTTACTTTTAAACATAATGGTTTTAATGTGTTACTAAAAAATATTTTTATTATAAGTTTTAATTTCAGTATTAACTTACCATAATTTTAATTTAATTTGATCACCTCAATTTTTGATTTTTCATCATACACATAATTTCAATTTTTTTCTTTATTTCATGTTTTTCTTTTTTCAATCTATTTTACCTGACGTTTGTCGTTAATCATACACAATTTACTAAATCGTTTACTTCACATTATTTTGAACTCTTCTTTATTGGATATCTAAGTAAAAAATTATAAATTTATTTAAGTTGGATCTTATTGTAACTCACGTGACTATAATAATTTTAACATAAGCAAATTCTAAAAAGTAAACCTATACTATTGTAATATTATTGCCTATTAAGATAACAGAATTTAAACAAACATTAGGAAAAATTATATTTTTTTGTTATATTGAGTGGAAAAGCATGATTTTTAGGTATAACTTAGATATTAAAACAGTTATGTCATATAACAAACCGCAAAAGTATGCTACGTCAATTGACCGTCTTGATTTCACATCATTAATAAGTTCCTTCTTAGTCCTAGAGCAAAAAAAGTCACTAATAATTAAAAGGACATGTGTATTTGTATAACAAGGATAATTAAGTCTCGCCTAGGTAATCTTCTTTAAAACCTTCACTTAAATTTATATATTATACGAAATGTTTCAATTACGACTCAAATTAGTACTTCAGTTGACAAACATTTCTTTAAAATTTACTTTATTATGAACAGTTGAAATAACGTAAGTAAAAACGAAATAAGTATAAGGAAAACATTTTAAAGTACAGCAATAAGTTAATTATAGTTAAATTAGGTTTAACTAGGAGCAGAAGTTTATAAAAACTCCATCAAGTTCCTTGGTTCCTTTAATCAACTATTTTTTTCGGCAATTATTACACGCAACATATTTACTTTTTATTCATTACAGTAATGCCAGCTTAAGTCTATTGACTTTATTCTTGGTGTTTTATTGCACCTCTAATTTTCTATAAACGTCGTGAATAATGAAGAGTTTTTTCTTTATTAGAAATTTAAACCTATATAATAGGATTCACAACACAAACTATTTTTATTATTTTATTATAAGTTTTTAAGATGTATAAACTAAGTTATACTTATATTAAATATTTAATGATCGCTAAATAATTTAAAGATTTTGTGTTTTTGGAAACCTGTGAAAATTTTTAAAAATATCAAGAAAATTAATAAAAAAACTTCTACTACTAATCATGAAAAATTGTTTTAGCATTTTTTAATTTTGAAAACTTTTAATTATTTATAAAAAATGTAAATTATTTTGCTCTATATACATCATATTTTAAAAGAAAAAAAGAAAAAAAAGAAGTTTGCGACACTTAACTTTTATACTTAAGTTTATTATCTAATATTTCTTAGTTAATATTTATATATTAATTTCCATTGGCTAAAAGAAAGAAAATTTAACTTAAGTTTTAGTAAATGACAGGTTTTAAGTATTAAAAAAACGTCTACCTATTCTTTTGACTTTGTATTAAACAGTATACACTATTGTTAAAAGAACTTAAAATTTTATGATGATAATTTGAAACGAAACAACCATACTAATTACGATTACTAGATTTTATTAACTGTATTATTTTAAGTTTTATATATCTGATATTAATATTCTTAAAAATTTGTATTTCATATAAATTCGTCCTAAATTTGAATGCAACTTGCCAATCTGGTCTCCATACTTGAAAAATATTCATTAACCATATAGAATCTTTTAAATAAAAAAGTACTGAACAGTCTTTTACCGTTGCAATACCCATTACATTTCTTACATTGACGACTAACGAAACTTAGTATTTAGTCTTTAGATTACAAAAGAATTATGCTTTTCCTAATGCTTTTCAAAACTAATTAACAACAGTTAATTTATAATCCATTTTTGAACCTTATTAAATTATTAATTACCACGAAAATACATCAAAAAGTACATGCAGTCATAGTTATCTTTCAATTTAAATGTAGAATTAGCTTTCAAACAAAATTAATCTTTGCAGAAAAATTGAACAACTTTGATTTAAGTTTACTTGATTAAGATAAGATACTTTATACTAGAAACTATCAGTAATTTGATAAGTTTTAAACTTATAAACCATTGATTTAATATGTAGGATTTTGTTCATTTTATAGTTTGATTTTTTTAGCAGCGCCTTTCCTCTATAAATAATAAACCATTTTTCAAACTTTCGATAGATATTTATTTGACCTGTATTCATAATGTGCTTTGGAATTTAGATTTTAAATTTAGTGGTTAGTCAATGCACTTACATTTTTATTTTTTCTTACAATTGTCTGTACCTAAATTCCAATATTGTTTTTTTAATTGTATCGATTATGCTTTGGCAAAGCGAAAAAAATAATTTTTAAAAAAACAATGAAATACCAAACGGTTGCATAAGTGTACAGAACCTAACTCTAAAAATTAGGATGTGTATATCCGGTTAATCTTTAAACAAAAAGAAAATTTATTCATGAATTTTTGTAGCTTGTTTGAGTTCTGACATTCCAGTATGTTCTAAATAAATTATATAAAAGTAATTCTGAACCTTATATTAATGTAGAAGTGCGCGATTTAGACTATTTTGTTGATAGCTGCACTAAAGTCATTGAAATAATTTATTGAATCGTCTCAATATGTGTTGCTTAATTTTGCAGAGAAGGTTTTTTGTTGAAAAGAAATTGAAAATTAATTCCAAAATGAAGAATTGTGCAGCTATGTTTAGTTGTTTTATTGGAACTCACTGATTGTTGAAAGAGTTGAAAAGTTGATTATTATGAAGTTGAAACCAAATTTATTAAAAACCTTCTCCTTTAAGTCATAGTTAATTAGTATTATACTAAAGTGTTGATTTCTTTTGCTGTTAATCTATAAAAATTAAGTTATCTTAAATTTCGTCTCTTAGTTATGTGTCATTCAGTTTAAGTGGCCCAGATTTTGATGCCTGGGTCTAGTGTAGGACAACAAACTTCTTAAAGCAATAAATACCAAAAATTAAATTCTAACAGAAGATATCTGAACATTAAGTTTTATTTTAACCAAAATAAACTAAATTTTATTAAAATAACCATTTTGTTGAGATTTTTTGTTTTTAAAACATATCCTTATTTTAAATAAATAAACATATTAATACAGATCGGGTTAATAATTGTCAGGGTAGATCGGATTAGAAACGATCAAGTTAAAAATGATCGGGTTAGAAATGATTGGGTTTAGTCGGGATAGAAATGATTTTTTTTAGAAATGATCGGGTTAGAAATGATAGCGAGTTAGAAATGATAGTAAACCTTTAAAAACACTGTTTAAATTAATTTTTACCAAAATTTTTTTAATCCGCCATTGTTCTGTATAGTCTAAACTAGTTTATATAGGGCTTTAAAACTTGACTGTGTATGCATTTTTAATCTGTTCTGGTATATTTTCCTTGTGAAATTTTTATAATGTATAACTAGAGCAAATTGGTCTTTTATTTCATGGTTTAGTTTAGTTTTATTGTTTTTCCAAATGTTTCTGTGGGCATTCCACCTCTTAGTAAAGCTGTTCATAGTTTGTCCAATGTATAAAACTTTGCATATGAAGCTGCATATACTCCATAATTTTTGCAATTAAAATGTTGTTTAATTTTAATACTTTGTATTGTTTTATTTTTTTTTCATACTTTTATTTTATTTTCCAAAATTACAACATAAAAAACACTTTCCACATTCAGCCGTTTTTTGTTTTATTTTTTGGTAAAATTATTTTTGTTAATTAGTATATTTCTCAGTGTTTTTGGTCTCTTATAAGTTAATCTTAATAATTCTATACTTTTACATTGTTCATTTTTGCTGAAGTTTATAAGTTGTTTAAAGTTGTTAAATGAAACTATGATAATTATATTTAAATATTTAATATATATAATTATTTGAAATTATAAGAAAACAGGCAAGCCGTACTCCGGGGTCCGAAAACAACTCCAATTAACTATTGCTTCATACAAAGCTATACTTAAATTTTCAAATGCAAAAAAGCTAAAAATAGCCCTTAGATAGCTGTCTAATGAAACAATAACCAAAACACTTTAGTTGCAAAGCTTTCGTCCTTTATTTAGAACATTTTCAATGCAAAAATACGGCTGTAGAAACAAAAAATAACACATAAAATATATATATATAAAAATGTTTTCAATTTATAAAATGACATCTATTAACAGCGAACAAAACACATTATATAAAAAATTTTTACTAAATAAAAAACACATTTACTTTATTCCTATAATATTAAAAAGAGTTTTGTTTTATAAAATTACATATGTAATAAATATATAAATGTATGTAAAGAACTACTGAATAACACAAAGATATACAAAAAAATATACAAAAAAGATGCATCTAACAATATGTACTTTAACTACTCTACCCCTATAAGTCACTGTATTGTGTTTTAGCTAAATTAATATTTGATTTGGGTTTATTTATCCAAAAATATTCTTTATAGTCAAGGTTCTTAAAATTTGGTTCTTTCAAAAAAGCAACTTCATACGCGTCATCAAAACAACACTCTTTCTGTAGATCGTTCTTGTGTTTAAAATAGTAGTGTCTATATAAGGGTTTACTATCATTTCTAACTCGCTATCATTTCTAACCTGATCATTTCTCACCCGATCACTTCTAACCCGATCACTTCTAACCCGATCACTTCTAACCCGATCATTTCTAACCCAATCATTTCTAACCCGATCATATCTAACCCGATCACTTCTAACCCGATCACTTCTAACCCAATCACTTCTAACTCGATTACTTCTAACCCGATAATTTCTAACCCGATCACTTCTAACCCGATCACTTCTAACCCGATAATTTCTAACCCGATCACTTCTAACCCGATCACTTCTAACCCGATCATTTCTAACCCGATCTTTTCTAACCTGATCATTTCTAACAAGATCATTTCTAACCAGAACATTTCTAACCCGGCTTAACCCAATCATTTCTAACCCGATCATTTCTAACCCTATCTAACCCGAAAACTATTAACCCTATTTGTATTAATATGTTTGTTTATTATTGTTTTAAAATTAGGGTTTGTTTTATAAACAAATTAATCTCAACAAAGTTGTTTTTAATGAAAATTAGTTATTTTTGTATAAATTTAAACTTAATGTTCAGATAGCTTTTGTTAAAGTTTAACTTTTGATATTCATTGCTGTTGGAAGTTTTTTTATTCTACGCTTGATCTAGGCATCAAAAGCTAAGCCACTTAAACTGAATGACACTTAACAAAGAGACGCAAATTTATATACCTTAAAATCAAAAACTATAGTTTTATCTAATATTTATAGATTTACAGCAAAAAATATTTATACTTTAGTATAATACTAATTGACTTATTTATGATTTGAAGGGACAAGTTTTTAAAACGTTTGGTTTTAACTCTATAATAAGCAAGTTTAACATCAATTCTTTCATCGATTAGTGAGCTCAAATAAAACCAAACACAGTTGCACAATCTTTAAATTTAGAATTAACTTCCGATTTCTTTTCAACAAAAAACTTTCTCTTAAAAATTCAGCAACACATATTGAGACGATTTAGTAAATTACTTCAATGATTTTAGTGCAGCAATCAGCAAAATAGTCTGAATTACGCACTTCTTCATTACAATAAGTTACATAGATACTTTTATAAAATTCTTTTAGAACATAATAGAATGTCAGAATTCAAACAAACTACAAAAGTTTATGAATAAAATTTGTTTTTGTTCAAACACCAACCGGATATACTCATCCTGACTTTTAGAGTTAGGTTCTGTACATTTGTGCAACCGTTTGGTATTTCATTGATTTTTTATCTATTATTTTTTTTGCTTTGCCAAAGCATAATCGATTCAATTAAAATAAACATTATTGGAATTAAGGTACAGACAACTGTAAAAAAATAAAAAAAATTAAGTGCATTGACTAACCACTAAATTTAAAGTCCACAGCACATTAGGAGTACAGGCTAAATAAATATCTATCGAAAATATTGAAAAACCTTTTATATTTTACAGAGGAAAGGCGCTGCTAATAAAATCAAACTATAGAATGAACCAAATTCTACATATTATATCAATGATTTATAATAATTTATTTTCGATAGGTTTATGAATCAATGGTTTATTTTCGTAGTAATTAATTATTTTAATAAAGTTTAAAAATGGATTATAAATTAACTGTAGTTAATTAGTTTTAAAAAGGAATTAGGAAAAGTATAAGTCTTTTGTATTCTAAAGATTAAATATCAAGTTTTGATAGTCGTCAATGTAAGAAGTATAATGAGTATTGCAGCAGTTAAAGACTATTCTCTACACGTTTTTGAAGATATTCTGTATTGTTAATATACTTTTTTTAAGTATGGAAACCAAATTGGCAAGTTGCATTCAAATTTAGGGCGAACTTATATGAAATACAACTTTTTAAGAATAATAATATCAGTATCTATGAAACTTGAAATAATACACTTAATAAAATTTAGTAATCGTATATAGTATGGTGGTTTCGTTTAAAATTATCACTATAAAATTTTAAGTTCTTAAAACGAAAATGTATACTGTTTAATAAGTCAAAAGTAGAGGTAGACGTTTTTCAACATCTAGAACCCGAAATTTACTAGAACTTAAATTTATTTTTCTTTCTTATAGCCAATGGTAAATTATACTTAAAGATTAGTTAAAACATATTATATAATAAACTTAACTATAAAAATTAAGTGCCGAAAACTTTTTATTTTGCTTTTTTTTTCTTTCAAAATATGATGTATATAGAGCAAAACAAATTTACATTTATCATGAAAATAGAAAAGTTTTCAAAATTAAAAATTGCAAAAACAGTTTCTCACGATTAATAATAGAAACTTCTTTAAAAAAATTCTTGATATCTTTTAAAAGTTATTGTTTCACAGGTTTCCAAAAACTTAAGATTATTTAGCGATAATTAAATATGAAACATTAGCATAAAGTACTTGATTAATTTATGTATTTTTAAAACTTATGATAAAATAATAAAATTGCTTTGTGTTGTGAAACTGTAATATAGGCTTTAATTTCTAATGAAGAGAAAACTCATGACTTTTATAGAAATTTAGAGGTGCGAAAAAACACCGAGAATAAAGTCAATAGACTTCAAGCTGACTTTACTGTAATGAATAAAAAGTAAATATGTTGCGTGTAATAATTTTCTGAATAAATAGTTTATTAAAGGAAACAAAAAACTTGATGTAGTTTTTATAAACTTCTGCTGCTAGTTATACTTAGTATAATTATAATTAATTTATTACTCTATTTAAAAAGATTTTTTCAGTACTTATTTCGTTTTTACTTACCTTATTTCAACTGTTCATAATAAAGTAAATTTTAAAGAAATTTTTGTCAACTAAAGTGCTAATTTAAGTCGTAATTAAAACATTTTTTATATTATATACATTTAAGTGAAAGTTTTAAAGAAGAGTACCTGGGCGAGATTTGATAAACCTCGGACTTGTTATACAAATAAACATGTCTGTTTAATTGTTAGTGACTTTTTTTGCTCTAGGACTATTTAGGAATTTATTAATGATGTGAAATCAAGACGTTCAATCGACGTAAAATACTTTTGCGGTTTGTTATATCATATAACGGTTTTAATATCTAGGTTATACCTAAATATCAGGCTTTTTTACTTAATATAACAAAAGTATTTAATTTCTCCTAGTGTTTGTTTGAATTCCATTATCTTGATAGGCCTATGCAAGTTTGCATAACAATTTGTTAAAGTTATTGAAATGAAACTTAAAACTAGCCTACTAAAAAACGTTAATACACTAGTCAGCAATTATACAACATTTACAACAGACTTACACTGTAGTTTTTTGACCGTATTATAAAGTTTTTGTATCTGAATATTACAATTGTAAAGGTTTAATGTTTTAAACTTGCTTATGGTAAAATTACTACAGTCACGTGAATATTTTATTAGATCCAACTTAAATATAGTTATTAGTGCTTACTTTAAAATCCTACAAAGGTTAGTTCAAAATATTGTAAAGTAAACAATTTAGTGAAATGTATATTATTAACGAAAAACGTCTGTTAAAGTAAATTGAAAGAACAAAAAAATATGAAAAATGGAAAAAAAATTAATTTATGTGTAGGATGCAATATCAAAAAATAAGGTGATAAAAGAAAATTAAACCTATGTTAAGCTAATACTAAAATTAAAGCTTATATGTACTAACAATGTTTTTTACGTAACACATTAAAATCATAATGTTTTTAAGAAACTAATAATAAATACTTTAATAATTTTGTTAAGACTAGTTTGTTTTTGTATGAAATCTAGATTTAAAAATAAATTAAACAAGTAAAATGGGTTAGAAATGATCAGGTTAGAAGTGATCGGGTGAGAAATGATCGGGTTAGAAATGATCGGTTTAAAAGTGTTCGGGTTAGAAGTGATCGGGTTTGAAATGATCGGGTTAGAAATGATCAGGTTAGAAGTGATCGGGTTAGAAATGATCGAGTTAGAAATGATCGGGTTAGAAGTGATCGGGTTAGAAGTAGTGATGTACCAGACTCACTATCCGATTCCGGGTCCGACCGGATATTGCCATTTTTGTCTGATATCCGGATCCGGCCGGATTCTAATTTGAAAATAAAGTCCGGATCCGGTTCCGGCCGGATTCTAATTTGAAAAAAAAGTCCGAATCCGGTCTCGGCCGGATTCTAATTTGAAAAAAAAAGTCCGGATCCGGGTCCGGCCGGATCTCTGTTAGTAAAAAAGAGCATACTGAAAAGTATTTTTTCAAAAACAAACCCTGTGTAAATTAATAAGATTTATTTTCGTCACTTAAAATTAAACACCTAACCCGATTGGCTCATTTTGTACACGTGACTAATTTACACTTGTTTACATTTAAACTATGAAATAAACATTTCAAAAATGCAACTCTTTACATATGTTGTAAAATTGAAAACTTTGAAATGAATACTTGCATTATTTGTTGTTTAAAGTTGAGCTCAGAGAATATTTAGAGTTAATACGGTTGAATGTACGAGCCAATGAGAATCATATGACGAAATGTTTCAAACTAAATACTGATGCAACAAAACATCAGAACATGACAGGCAGTTTATATGTAAGCAGTTAGTTAGTTTGGTGTGCAGCTTGAAGCAACAAAATATCTTGAACTTTTTGTGAATGCTTATTGTAAGTAGTGTTTTATTTTAAAAGTGAATATTTCAACTGGTGTTTAATTGTTTAAATATTTAAGCCAGGTTTATAGTTTAATAGTTTATGAAAAATTTTACAGTTTCTTGTTTACTAAAAGTTTTATTTAATTATTAGTATATTGTTTTTAGTCTTTTGATATAGATTTAAACAGCTTCCAGTTTTTAAAGTGTTACCAAAGTAATTAATAGTTTTGTATATACTAGTATTTCTTGTTGTGCTTTATATAAAAGATTCATCACTCAAAACTGTCGTGTCTGATTATAGAAAGTAGTCTCAGTTAGAATTTAGTATTTGTTAGATATTAATTAAATAAGGTAGGATTTAATTATGATGGGTATTACTGAAAAACAGGTTTTTACAAAAAGTTCAGTCTAAGGACCTGGTGTACAAAGGAACCTTTCGTTTATCGAGTCGTACACCACATGCTTATAAAGTTTCTTACTAGCTATTACATATAGTTTTTTTTTATCATTTAAATATTTAGATATTTAGTAATGAACAATTAATTAAACGAAAAGAAAAATGAAAGAAAATAAAACTAAACGAAAATTAAGTGAATGTACTATTAGTCTTGTTTAGTAACATATGAACTAAAAAAATATATACAACTTTAAATTAACTTTTTAAAAGAAGATAAAAAACGTTAATAACAAACGTGTGAATACTTGAATTATAGGTTACAACTTCTTTAAAGAAAGTAAAATGTAATACGCTGAAATTTTTTGTAAAAAAAGCTGGTTGCCCAAGTCACTTTTTCTTTTTGTACTAATTGTTTTTTATTATTTTTTAATACATACTTCATCTAATTCATTAAAAGTGTTTTTTATTAGTTTTTTTACTAAAATTTGATTTACTTCATTTACTATTTAAACTAATAAGTGCATATTAATGATGTTCTGTTTTTTTATTTAATTTTTTAAGTCTGTTAGCTTCTAAAAAATTTATATTAAAGCTACTAACGAAATCGTTATTTTTGATTAAGTCTAGACTCTAGACCAATCGCAAATAAGTATTTTTTTCTTTTTTTTTTTTTGAATTTTAATTCAACTTTTGAGAGCTTTCGACACGTACTGATGAATCCGTAAGTGAAAGCTTAGAGACGTATTTCTACAAAATCACTACAACAGTGAAAACTTATTAGTTAAATAAACAATAAACTACAATAGTTATAAATGTGTTTTTTATGTTTATCTAACAAGATTTCAAAAAGAGATTTAGCTACTTTGTAAAAGTCCCAAATACCGAAAGGTCATGCTGATTTGCATATTTACTAAGTCAGCAAGTTCCTTAAAAGCGTTTTTTAACTTTTTTTTATTTATACCCTTATCTCTAACTTACCTTATCCAACATATCAAAAATTATCAAAATTTTCTATTTTATTTATTAAAATTAACACTAAGAAAAGAGTCATTTTGTAGAAATTCCGGAAATCCCCTACTATCATTAGTTGGTTAAAATTTAATATCAGGGACAAAACAAGCTCAAAAAATTCAAATCAGTGACAAAACTTTAAATGTTTAAATAGTAAATTATAACTGAACAATCAGAGACAAAAAAATAATTATTATCTATTGCAATTTTTATCATAATATTGCAAAATCTAATCTGAAAACCGCTTATCGACCGAGAAAAAAATAAATTCGAAAGGTTAAATATACAAACTGATAGTACACTCAGTTTGCATATTTCACCAATATCAAGTTCATACTATGATACAAAAAAATTTACTATTTTTTAGGTTTAAATTTCTAAAATAAGTTTAACTTAAATTAGAAAAAAATATATATAATTAAACAAAATTATATATTAATAGTTTAATCAGATAATAAAGATGAGTAAAAATTATATTTTAGTTTTAAAGTAATATTGCAATAGACAAAGAAATTTTAAATCAACGATATTTTTTTAAAGCAAATGTTATGACATAGACTTAACATTTTTATTAAAGATATAAACTGACGTTTAGAAATTAAAATTTCGGTTATAGTACAAAACTTAGAAGAAAATTATTGGTATTTACGTTATAAAATCGATTTTCATCAATAAAAACTTTTTTATAGTAAGAACTTAAGAATTAAGATTTAATTTATTTTTAATTATGAAGCTAATTAAATCAAGTTTGTAGTAATTTAAACAAAAATCTTAAAATTTAATATACAGGCTAAAATCTACTAAAATTTAGACTTTTATTATTATTTTACTTATTTTCTATAAGTAAAACTGTGTAGTTTATGAAATAAATCACCTAGTCAACTTAAGCATATAAAAATACAAGCCAGGTTAACTATTGAACATATAAATTATCATAAAACTACAAATTTTTAGTATTTTTTTTATAGAATTTGTAAAATTTGTTTTAATTATTTTTAAAATCATTATAATACTTGAAATATACTTAACATTTACACTTTTTACACTATACTTCATATTTTCTACATAAACAACTTTATATAAAGTTAATTTTAATATATTAATAAAAAGAAAAAATTTAGGTTTCATTTTGGCCGTAATAATTGTATAATGATTAAAATTTTTAATTTATAGCTTGCAGCTTGATAGAAAGAAAAGCATTTAATTTTTAAATAGTCCTAACCGGTTTTTTTTTTGGAATTTTGACACAAAGATCAATGGTTATCGAACGATTTACATTGTAAAAGGTTAAAATTTTGTCTTTCTTTTTTCAAAAGCTAGTTTTTTGTTAACATGAAAAATTTATAACATTAATTTTGAAACAAGTAACTAGCAAATATAAATTATTAAATTTATAAAAGTTAAGGGCATAAGGGGTTCTAACATTTTAAATAAATAAATAAGCCTTACATTTCAAAGCTTAAGTTATATACTATAAGATAGTTTTTACAAAACTAATAACTAATTACTTTTGAGATATAACAATTTTTGTAAAATAATTCGGATACAACCATATAGAATTTAAAATTTTAAGGGCAATTTTCTCATAAATAAAACGAATTCATTGAAAACCTATCTCGTCCTTCATTTTAAAAGCAATATAATTTAAAATATCATGAAATGAATTTTATAACAAACTTGGTTAAAATTTGATCAATATTTTTTTTGGTTTAATGACCTGGATAGCAAAAATACCTCTCGGTCATCGAGTTGCATACCCAAACTTAATAAAAATTAAAATGAGCTAAAAATGAAAAAGAAATTTAAACTCTAAAACGAAGAGCTCTATGAAAAATGAGACTATTAAACTTTACAACCAACATTTAATAATTTTCTCAAAAAGAAAAAAAGAAAATAAAATAAAAATATTTGATGTTTTTATTTTTTTTTATGTGTGTTTAAGAATTTCGACTCTACTACCAACTTATTTTAAACTATCCAAAAATAATTACAGTAACCTCTCGGATCTTTACGCACTCGTGACGTTACGCACTCTCGTTTGATTACGCATTTCAAAATTCTATAAAATTCAGAAAATAATTTTTTTTTTTTTTTTTAATATTGCACAAATTAGGTTTAATGTATATTTTTAATTTAAATATGTTTTTGAATGCTAACACGCCTCTCTATATCTTTAGACTTTGTAAATTTATGTTCCTTGACTAATTGATAAAAATTTGGTTATACCTCAGTATATCAGAAATTTTGTAAACAATAAAAGATTAAATCAAAATTCTGAAATAAACATGACTGTTTTTAATAATGAAAGTATAATGAAATAATGAGTTTAAAACACAAGAAGTAATACAGCAGTCTTGCATTATATATTAATAAACACCATTTTATAATTGTAAAGAAATTCTTAATTATAAATTGAATTTGCTAAGTAGAATAGAATATAAAAGTCACATATAAATAAAGATAATTTCTACTTATTATTAAAATAGTAAAATTATTTCTACTCGTATCATTACTTTTATAGAAATTCAAATTCTTTTTTTTAATATATGTATAGTTATATCTGTTGTTTTCATATTTATAAATAAAGTAAACAAATTGTTAAAAGTGGGAAAGTGCCCAGTCTGCTTTTAACTAGAAGCAATATTACAAAACAGCCATTTTAGTGAGTATATTTGGTACCACTCGTTTCTTTACGATCTCTCATATCTTTACGCACTTTTTCTGTGGACACAATGTGCGTAAATAAGCGAGAGGTTACTGTAACAGTAAATTAAAGCTATAACATAAAAAAAAATATAAAAAATAAAGCTGCAATACTTAAAAAAAAGTAAAATAAAGCTGTTTTCATTTAAAAATGCTTAAACTAAAAAATAGTTTAAAACAAATATATCATTTTTATCTTTTTTTTTACAAACTTGAATAAATGTATAAATATATGAGTTTAACTATACCAAAATAATAATGTAAACAACCACAAAAAACACTGAAAATAGTAAATAACTTTTTCCTTTTTGAAAAAAATAGATAAATAGTAAAAATATATAAATAACAAAATTATTAAGATAAAAAACACTAATAATCATAAAATAAGTCAACCTATTACTAGTTTAAAATTTTATCAGTGATTTTAGCTCATAATTTAAATTTTTAACTTTCTTTGTTTATAACAAAATGGCATTAAAAATTTTATAAGTCTATGAAAGAAATTATTTAAAAAAAAATATTATTTATTATTAAAAAAAAAATTATAAGTCTGTTTCTAACAAGTTGTTTAAAATTTATAAAAAACTACACTACTCTGAATCTAACTTTGGTCCCTTATATCTTCTTAGCTATTTTTAATCCAACAAGCGGTAAAGTGTAAAAAGTATATTATCTGATTATAAACAAAAAAAGACAAAATTTGAAAAAAAAAATGTAGTACCCCTATGCCCTTAAATGAGTTTATTGGAAAATTTATAAAATATTTGATAATATTTTTTAATTCTATGAGTCTATTATGGGAGCCGATCATTTCTAACCCACTATCATTTCTAACCCGATCATTTCTAACCCGATCACTTCTAACCCGATAATTTCTAACCCGATAATTTCTAACCCGATCACTTCTAACTAGTGATGTACCGGACCCACAATTTCGGGTCCGGCCGGACCCGGATCCGGACTTTTTTTTCAAGTTAGAATCCGGCCGGAACCGGATCCGGACTTTTTTTTCAAATTAGAATCCGGCCGGAACCGGATCTGGACTTTTTTTTCAAATTAGAATCCGGCCGGAACCGGATCCGGACTTTTTTTTCAAATTAGAGTCCGGCCGGATCCGGATATCAGACAAAAATGGCAATATCCGGCCGGACCCGGATAGTGAGTCCGGTACATCACTAGTATAAACTAGCCTGAGTCAGAATGAGGTTTTTAAAAACTGAAAAAAAAAGAACTTTAATCTAATAATAAGTAGAACAGCTAGCCACAAGGTTTACAAATTTAGGTGTTATTTACAATTAAAAATCTGAAATCTAGTTCTTGAACAAAATACACTAGAAAATTACCAAATATTAAAAACTGGATCAGCTCAAACTCATTCAAAATTTGAAAGAAAACTAGCCTGAGTTTTTATAAAAAACTAAACTAGGCTGAGGCAGTCCAAGATTTTCTAAAATTCCCAATAACTTTGAAACTAGCAGGGTTGCCACTGTTTAGGTCAATAAAATTAGCTAGAGTGAGTATAAACAAGCCTGAGTCAAAATGAGGTTTTTAAAAACTGAAAAAGTTACTTTAATCTAATAATCAGTAGAACAGCTAGCAAAGGTTGACAATTTGGTAGTAAAGTTGTGGACTGATTGTGGTACACTTAACTTATTAGTACTACCCATTATAATTAAATCCTACCTTATTTAATTAATATCTTACAAATACTAAATTCTAACTGAGACTACTTTCTATAATCAGACACGACAGTTTTGAGTGATGAATTTTTTTTATAAAACACAACAAGAAATACTAGCATATACAAAATTATTAATTACTTTGGTAACATTTTAAAAACTGGAAGCTATTTAAATCTATATCAAAAGACTTAAAACAATAAACTAAAAATTAAATAAAACTTTTAGTAAAGAAGAAACTGTAAAATTTTTATAAACTATTAAACTATAAACCTGGCTTAGATATTTAAACAATTAAACACCAGTTGAAATATTTACTTTTAAAACAAAACACTACTTACAATAAGCATTATCAAAAAAGTTCAAGATATTTTGTTGCTTCAAGCTGCACACCAAACTAACTAACTGCTTACATATAAACTGCCTGTCATGTTCTGATGTTTTGTTGCTTCAGTATTTAGTTTGAAACATTTCGTCATATGATTCTCATTGGCTCGTACATTCAACCGTATTAACTCTAAATATTCTCTGAGCTCAACTTTAAACAATAAGTAATGCAAGTATTCATTCCAAAGTTTTCAATTTTACAACATATGTAAAGAGTTGCATTTCTGAAATCTTTATTTCATAGTTTAAATGTAAACAAATGTAAATTAGTCACGTGTACAAAATGAGCCAATCACGGTAAGTGTTTAATTTTAACTGACGAAAATGACTCTTATTAATTTACACAGGGTTTATTTTTGAAAAAATACTTTTCAGTATGCTCTTTTTTACTAACAGAGATCCGGCCGGACCCGGATCCGGACTTTTTTTTTCAAATTTGAATCCGGCCGGAACCGGATCCGGACTTTTTTTTCAAATTAGAATCCGGCCGGAACCGAATCCGGACTTTTTTTTTAAATTAGAGTCCGGCCGGATCCGGATATCAGACAAAAATGGCAATATCCGGCCGGACCCGGACCCGGATAGTGAGTCCGGTACATCACTAAGTTCTAACCCGATCACTTCTAACCTGATCATTTCTAACCCGATTAATTTTAACCCGATCACTTCTAACCCAATCGTTTCTAACCCGATCGTTTCTAACCCGATCATTTATAACCCGATCATTTATAACCCGATCACTTCTAACCCGATAACTTCTAACCCGATCGTTTCTAACCCGATCACTTCTAACCCGATTATTTCTAACCCAATCACTTCTAACTCGATTACTTCTAACCCGATCATTTCTAACCCGATCACTTCTAACCCGATCATTTCAAACCCGATCAATTCTAACCCGATTACTTCTAACCCGATTAAACCCAATCATTTCTAACCCGATCACTTCTAACCCGATAACTTATAACCTGATCATTTCTAACCCATTCTACTTGTTTATTTTATTTTTTAATTTTAATATAGATTGCTTAAAAAACTAACTAGTCTTATAAAATTATTAAAGTATATTTGTTTTACTTTCTTTAAAACATTATGATTTTAATGTGTTACGTAAAAAAACATTCTTAGTATGAACTTTAACTTTAGTATTAACTAAGCATAAGTTTTATTTACTTTTATCACCTTATTTTTTAATATTTCATCCTACACATAGTTTCAATATTTTACATTATTTCATATTTCTATATTCTTTAAATCTACTTTAACAGCCGTTTATCGTTAATAATATACAATTCACTAAATCGTTTACATTACAATATTTTGAACTATTCTTTGTAGGATATTATAGTAAGCACTTATAACTATATTTAAGTTGGATCTTATAATAATTCACGTGACCATAATAATTTTAACATAAGCAAATTTTAAAAAGTAAACCTTGACAATTGTAACATTCAGATACAAAAACCTTTATATTACGGTCCAAAAAATACAATGTGAGTCTGTTGTAAATGTTGTATTATTGCTGACTAATGTACTGGCGATTTATAGTAGGTTATTTTTAAGTTTCATTTTAATAACTTTTACAAATTGTTATACAACTTACATAGGCCTATTAAGATAATTAATTTTAAATTTTTTTAAAGAAGTTTCTACTATTAATCGTGAGAAGCTGTTTTTGCAATTTTAAATTTTGAAAATTTTTAAATTTTCATGATAAATGTAAATTTGTTTTTCTTTATATACATCATATTTTGAAAGAAAAAAAAGCAAAATAATAAGTTTTCGACACTTAACTTTTATAGATAAGTTTATTATGTAATATATCTTATTAAATCTTTAAATCATTGGCTAAAAGAAAGAAAATTAAATTTAAGTTATAGTAAATGACGGGTTCTAAATATTGAAAAATTTCTACTTTTGACTATTTAAACAGTATATACTTCCGTTTTAAGAACTTAGAATTTAATAATAATAGTTTATATGAAACCATTATACTAATTACGATTTATAAATTTTATTAACTTTATTATTTCGAGTTTTATATATACTGATATTAATATTCTTAAAAAGTTGTATTTTATATAAATTCGCCTTAAATTTGAATGCAACTAGCCAACCTGGTCTCCATAATTAATAAATGTATATTAACCATATAAAGTCTCTTCAAAGAAAAAGTACGGAGTAGTCTTTAATGGCTGCAAAACTCATTATATTTCTTACGTTGACGACTATCAAAACTTAATACTTTATCTTTAGAAGACAGAAGACTTATAATTTTCGTAATGCTTTTTAAAACTTACAACTACAGTTAATGATTAATCCATTTTAACTTTATTTAAATAACTAATTAACCACGAAAATAAACCATTGATTTATGAACCTAACGAAAATAAACCATTATAAACCATTGATATAATATGTAGAACTTGGGTAACTCTTTAGTTTGATTTTGTTAGCAGCACCTTTCCTCTGTAAATAATACAAAGTTTTTCAATATTTTAGATAGATATTTTTTTAATCTGTGGTCCTAATGTTCTTTGGACTTTAAATTTAATGGTCAGTCAATGCACTTAATTTTTTTATTTTTTTTACAACTGTCTGTACCTTAATTCCAATAATGTTTATTTTAATTCTATCGATTATGCTTAGGCAAAGCGACAAAAATAATTGATAAGAAAACAATGGAATACAAAACGGTTGCACAAATGTACAGAACCTAACTCTAAAAGTCAGGATGTGTATATCCGGTTGATTTTTGAACAAAAAAAATTTTTATTCATGAACTTATGTAGTTTGTTTGAATTCTGGCATTCTAGTATGATCTAAAAGAATTTTATAAAAGTAACCATGAACCTTATTTTAATTAAAAAGTGCGTAATTCAGACTGTTTTGCTGATTGCTGCACTAAAATCATTGAAATAATTTACTAAATCGTCTCACTATGTGTTGCTGAATTTTTAAGTGAAGGTTTTTTGCTGGAAAGGAAGTGGAAGTTAATTCTAAATTGAAAGATTGTGCAGCTATGTTTGGTTTTTTTGGAACTCACTGATCGATGAAAGAATTGATGTTAAACTTGCTTATTCAGAAGTTAAAACCAAATTTGTTAAAAACCTTCTCCTTCAAATCATAAATAAGTCAATTAGTGTTATACAAAAGTGTTAAATTCTTTTGCTGTTAATCTATAAATATTATATAAAACTATAGTTTTTGATTTTAAGGTGTATAAATTTGCGTCTCTTTGTTATGTGGCATTCAGTTTAACTGGCCCAGATTTTGATGCCTGGGTCGAGCGTAGGATAACAAACTTCTAATAGCAAAGAATATCAAAAATTAAATTTTAACAGAGATATATGAACACTAAGTTTTATCTTAAACAAAACTAACTAAAATTCATACAAAAAACAACTTTGTTGAGATGAATTTGTTTTTATAACAAATCCTTATTTTAAAACAATAATAAACAAATAAATTAATATAAATCGGGTTAATAGTTGTCGGGTTAGATCGGGTTAGAAAAGATCGGGTTAGATATGATCAGGTTAGAAATGATCAGGTTAGATGTGATCGGGTTAGAAATGATCGGGTTAGAAATGATCGGGTTAGAAATGATTGGGTTATATCGGGTTAGAAATAATCTTGTTAGAAATGATCGGGTTATATCGGGTTAGAAATGATCGGGTTAGAAGTGATCGGGTTAGAAGTGATCGGGTTAGAAGTGATCGGGTTAGAAGTGGTCGGGTTAGAAGTGATTGGGTTAGAAGTAATCGAGTTAGAAGTGATCGGGTTAGAAGTGATCGGGTTAGAAATGATCGGGTTAGAAATGATCGGGTTAGAAATGATAGGGTTAGAAGTGATTGGGTTAGAAGTGATTGGGTTAGAAGTAATCGAGTTAGAAGTGATCGGGTTAGAAATGATCGGGTTAGAAATGATCGGGTTAGAAGTGATTGGGTTAGAAGTGATCGGGTTAGAAATGATAGCGAGTTAGTAATGATAGTAAACCGTCTATTATACAATTCGGTTTTGTTTAACATAAAAATGTAACAAGGTTGAAAAGTACCCGTTAAAAAATATGAATCATATTTTTTAAATTAAAACAGTAGGAGTGGGGTACTTACCAATAGTTTATCAAATTTTTAGAGTTTTAACTTAGTTACCAGAAGTTTTTAAAAACTTAAGAAAATTCAAAGTAACTTTTGATTTATGAGCGATCAAAAGTAGTGAACTCAATAGATTCTAATAGAGTTAATACCATACAACTTTAAATTAAGGAAAAAATGTAGTACTCAAGAAAAATACCATACAACTTTAAATTAAGGAAAAAATGTAGTATTCAAGAAAAAATATAACAAAAATCACAAACATAATAACTTTAAAAAAAAGTAATTCATATTAAAAAAATACCGAAAATCTTTTTAGTTAAATAAATATGCGCTGTAGTTTATAGTTGAATTTTGCATATTATAACCATTATTATTTTATATTAAATAAATGCTAGACTACTCTATGACCATAAGAAAAGCTTGCTTTACAAGTTTAAAAATTAAGACAAAAAATTTTATTAAATATTGTAAGTTTTTAATCAAGTGTACGAGAAAAATTTCTAGAAAATAATTAACATGCATAGTCTTTTCAAATAAATATAATTTTTTGATTAAAAAAAAATTAATCAAGACCATTGTTTTGATTAAAATTATGTTAAAACAAAATTGTATTTACAAAATGAATGAAAAATTTTGTTAAGTAATCTCAACTGTTCATTTGTTCAGAAAAATAACTATAATTTTTTTTTATAAATATTTGATGAACTACAACTTAGTAAGTTTTTCAAAATAAAACATAAATAAAGAAAATTATAATTCTTAAACTTTCAGATGACAAACATCCTTTTTTAGTCTTTTGTACTTTAGTTTTTTCGCTGCTACAAGGAGGAGCGACCATTAGAGATGGTCAAAGATTTGCTTCTATAGGCTCCCTGCCAAATTGTGATTACAAATGCTGACTGTACTCTGTATTCCTCGACTTGCTTTGGTGTTTTAGTCATGTCCATTTGTTTTATACTACAATTAATTAGTATAAATCTGAAAAACATTGAAGTATAAAATATGGTGCAAGTTATTACTTTTTTTTGAAAAATCTCATGGTGGGAACGTTATTCTGTAGATAATCCTTGGTTAAAATTTCAAAATTAAAATCTACTAAGTGTGGGAAAATCATTAAGCCCAAAACTAAAAGTCAAAATAGAATTTTGGTAGAAAAACATCAGTCTCATTGTTCCTTCTACAACGATAAACGTATTTTGAAGTGAGTTATCATCACCTGTAATTCTACCTTCCCCTTTAAAATTAACATTAAACTAACCAAAAAAAAACTATCTATATAACTGAAATAAAAATCCCTTGGTGACACGTCATTTGGCAAACACTCACAAGGTTATAAACTCAACATTAAAACCACAAAGTGTGGGAAAACCATGAAGATTAAATTCCCAAGCAAGTATATGCCGACCCTGAAACAAAAAATACATCAACAACCCAATTGTGTGGTCACTGCCACCAATGTGAACTCACAATCAGCTGTTGCAACTTTAAACCAACAAATATCTAACTAAAACTATTAAAAACCCTACAAAAATATTTTTAAATTCTAAAATACTAACAAAAATCAACATTTGTTTTTATTTTTAACAAATAAATATAAGAAATAAAAAACTCTTATAAAAAATTCACAGAAGAATTTGTCTTAAAATATTTTAAAAAGGGTAATCTGCAAATTTATGCTAAATAAAATAAAGTTGACTAATATAAAAGCTAGCTATTTCAATAAAGATTTTAACTGTATGTCTTGAAAAAAAAATTACACTTTTAAACAAAAAGTTACTTAAACAACTTTTTTTTTTCTTTTTTTGTTTTATTATATTTTTTTACTTGCTCATGCATGCAAGATTTTTTTTTTTCAATTAAATTTTTTTTAAACTACTTCTCTGGTTTTTCAACATAAGAGAATTTCCAAGGTTTTATAGTGATATAGTTTGAAAATTCAAGTATTCCAGGTTTTTTAGCAACTCAAATTATTTAAAATAGCATTTTTGAGTGCAGCAAATACAGGTCACATTCTATTTGAAACAGATTTAAAAATAAGGACTCAACAAATAGCTTGTACCTACTTAATTTATTCAACATTTGATTGACTATTTGATGTACCTAGAACCCTCTTACCCAGAATATTCAGTGGTTCAAAAACTTTAGAAGAGGTTGGAAAATTTGGTACCATCCCTTTTTTAACCAATTTTAATGGACCTGAAACATGACCACCATGTGTACTAGGTAAACTATTTGTTGAGTCCTCGTGAGGGAAAAATGAATAATCTTTAGTAAAATCTAAATGAAGTGTATTTTCAAGATTTTTAACTATTTTTTTTATAAAAAGAAAAGATTCATTATTTTTTAACAATAAGTTTTAAAAATCATTATTTGAAATATCTTCTGGAAATTTTTCTTTAATTTCAATAATAAATTTAATGAAGTTGTTGGCCATTTTTAATTCTAAACAAAATCTGAAAATAAACAAAGCTATGATAAAATTTTCTATTTAATCATAGCTTAAAAATATAAATGTATAATCTTGTATAGAAGATAAATAGTATGAGGGTCAATCTCACATTTATATTTGTTTGATTAGTGTTTATTTTTTAATTTTTCATTATATCACCCGGTTTACTATCATTTCTAACTCGCTATCATTTCTAACCCGATCATTTCTAACCCGATCACTTCTAACCCGATCACTTCTAACCCGATCATTTCTGACCCGATCACTTCTAACCCGATCACTTCTGACCCGATCACTTCTAACTTGATTACTTCTAACCCGATCACTTCTAACTCGATTACTTCTAACCCGATCACTTCTAACCCGATCACTTCTAACCCGATCAATTCTAACCCGATCACTTCTAACCCGATCATTTCTAACCCGATCACTTCTAACCCGATCATTTCTAACAAGATCATTTCTAACCCGATCGTTTCTAACCCGATTTACCTTAATCATTTCTAACCCGATCTTTTTTAACCCGATCTAACCCGACAATTATTAACCCGATCTGTTTATTGTTTAATATATTTGCTTATTATTGTTTTAAAAAAAGGATTTGTTTTAAAAACAAATTAATCTCAACAAAGTTGTTTTTTAATGAAATTTAGTTAGTTTTGTTTAAAATAAAACTTAATTTTCAGATAGCTTTTTTAAAGTTTAATTTTTGATATTCATTGCTATTGGAAGTTTTTTTATTCTACGCTAGACCCAGGCATCAAAATCTGGGCCATTTAAACTGAATGCCACATAACAAAGAGACGCAAATTTATATACTTTAAAATCAAAAACTATAGTTTTATCTAATAATAATAGTTAATAGAAAAAAAATAACACTTTAGTATAATACTAATTGACTTATTTAAGATTTGAAGGAGAAGGTTTTTAACAAATTTGGTTATGACTCCATAATAAGCAAGTTTAACATCAATTCTTTCATCGATCAGTGAGTTACAATAAAACCAAACACAGCTGCACAATTTTTCAATTTATAATTAATTTTTGATTTATTTTCAACAAAAAAAAAAACATTATTTTAAAATTTCAGCAACACATATTGAGACGATTTATTAAATTATTTCAATATTTTAGTGCAGCAGTCAGCAAAATAGTCTGAATTACGCACTTCTTCATTAAAATAAGGTTCATAGTTACTTTTATAAAATTCTTTTAGAACATACTAGAATGTCAGAATTCAAACAAACTACAAAAGTTCATGAATAAAATTTATTCTTGTTCAAAAATCAACCGGATATACACATCCTGACTTTTAGAGTTAGGTTCGGTACATTTGTGCTACCGTTTGGTATTTCTTTGTTTTTTTATCAACTATTTTTGTCGCTTTGCCAAAGCATAATCGATACAATTAAAGTAAACATCATTCGAACTAAGGTACAGACAATTGTAAAAAAAAATAAAAAAAAATTAAGTGCATTGACTAACTAAATTTCAAAGCACATTAAGAATATAGGTTAAGAAAGTATCTATCAAAAATATTGAAAAACCTTATATTATTTACAGAGGAAAGGCGCTGCTACTAAAATCAAACTATAGAGTTACCCAAATTCTACATGTTATATCAATGGTTTATAATGGTTTATTTTTGTTAGGTTTATAAATCATAGGTTTATTTTGGTGTTAATAAATTATTTAAATAAAGTTAAAAATGGATTTTTAATTATCTGTAGTTAATCAGTTTTAGGAAGCATTAGGAAAATTATAAGTCTCCTGTATTCTAAAGATTAAATATTAAGTTTTTATAGTCGTCAATGTAAGAAATATAATGAGTTTTGCAGCCGTTGAAGACTACTCCGTACTTTTTCTTTGAAGAGATTATATATGGTTAATATACATTTTGGAGACCAGATTGGCAAGTTGCATTCAAATTTAAGGCGAATTTATATGAAATACAACTTTTAAAGAATATTGATATCAGTACATTTGAAACTCGAAATAATACAGTTAATAAAATTTAGTAGTCGTAATTAGTATGGTGGTTTCATCAAAAATTATCATTATTAATTTCTAAGTTCTTAAAACGAAAGTGTATACTGTTTAAAAAGTCAAAAATAGAGGTAGACGTTTTACAATATTTAGAACCCGTCATTTACTAGAACTTAATTTTTTTTTCTTTTAGACAATGGTAAATTATATTTAATATTAAGTAGATATATTGTATAATAAACTTAACTGTAAAAGTTAAGTGTCGAAAACTTATTATTTTGCTTTTTTTTCTTTCAAAATATGATGTATATAGAGAAAAACAAATTTACATTTATCATAAAAATTTAAAAATTTTCGAAATTTTAAAAACAGCTTCTCACGATTAATAATAGAAACTTCTTCAAAAATTACTTGAAATCTTTTAAAAGTTATTGTTTCACAGGTTTCCAAAAACACAAGAACTTAAGATTATTCAGCGATAATTAAATATGAAATAGGAGTATAAGTTACTTGATTAATTTATATATTTCTAAATTTTATAATAAAATTATAAAATTTGTTTGTATTGTGAAACTCTAATATATGTTTCTAGAATATTAGATGAGCAAAAACCGTTTTTAGAAGTTTAGAGATGCAAAAACCACCAAGAATAAAGTCAAAAGACTTCAAGCTGGCTTTACTGTAATGATTAAAAAGTAAATATGTTGCGTGTAATAATCGTCTGAAAAAATAGTTGATTAAAGGAAACAAAAAACTTGATGTAGTTTTTATAAACTTCTGCTCCTAATTAAACTTAGTTTAACTATAATTAATTCATTACTCTATTTCAAAATGTTTTTCAGTACACATTTCGTCTATACTTACGTTATTTAAACTGTTCATAATAAAGTAAATTTTAAAGAAATTTTTGTCTACTAAAATACTAATTTAAGTCGTAATCAAAACATTTTGTATATTATATAGATTTAAGCAAAGGTATTAAAGAACATTACCTGGGCGAGATTTGACTAACCTCGGACTTGTTAAACAAATAAACATGTCTGTTTAGTTGTTAGTGACTTTTTTTGCTCTAGTACTAAGTAGGAGTTTATTAATGACGTGAAATCAAGACGGTTAATCGACATAATATACTTATACAGTTTGTTATACGACATAAATGTTTTAATATACCGGTTATACCTAAATATCAGGCTTTTTTACTTAATATAAAGTATTTAGTTTCTACTAGTATTTGTTTGAATTCCATTATACTAATAGGCCTATGAAAGTTGTATAACAATTTATAAAAGTTATTAAAATGAAACTTAAAGACAACTTACTATAAAGTGCTAATACATTAGTCAGCAATAGTACAAAATTTTCAACAGACTTACAATGTAGTTTTTAGACCATAATATAACGGTTGTTGTATCTGAATATTACAATTGTAAAGGTTTAATTTTTAAAATTTGCTTATGTTAAATTTATTATAGTCACGTGAATTATTATAAATCCAACTTAAATATAGTTATAACTGCTTACTTTAAAATCCTACAAAGAATAGTTCAAAATATTGTAAAGTAAACGATTTAGTGAATTGTATAATATTAACGAAAAACGTCTGTTAAAGTAGATTGAACGAACAAAAATATATGAAATAATGAATAAAATTGAAATTATGTGTAGGATAAAATATCAAAAACTAAGGTGATAAAAATAATTAAACTTATGTTTAGGTAATATTAAGTTAAATTTTAAGTTTATACTAACATTTTTTTACGTAACACATTAAATCATAATGTTTTAAAGAAACTGAAAAAAAAAACTTTAATAATTTTATTAAGACTAGTTAGTTTTTTAAGAAATGTAGATTAAATTTAAGAAATAACATAAACAAGTAGAAAAGGTTAGAAATGATCAGGTTAGAAGTGATCGGGTTAGAAATGATCGGGTTAGAAATGATTGGGGTAAATCGGGTTAGAAGTGATCGGGTTTGAAATGATCGGGTTTGAAATGATCGGGTTAGAAGTGATCGGGTTAGAAGTGATCGGGTTAGATATGATCGGGTTAGAAGTGATCGGGTTAGAAATGATCGGGTTAGAAGTGATCGGGTTAGAAGTGATCGGCTTAGAAGTGATCGGGTTAGAAGTGATCGGGTTATAAATGATCGGGTTAGAAATGATAGGGTTAGAAGTGATCGGGTTAGAAGTAAACGGGTTAGAAATGATAGCTGGTTAGAAATGATCGGCTCCCATATCACCCAGTTGTTACTAGGATAACTAGTTAATACTTCTTGTTTTTTATTTTTGTATATATTATTTTGTTGTTACTAAGAACAATTTGTTGAAAGTTTTAAAGTTGAAAGTCGAAAGTCAGCAAAAAACTGGTAATTCCGGAACATGTACAATCGGACCCCTAAAAAAAGCATATTTTTTTGCTTACTTGGCAAATATAAAAATCAGACTGACCTTTAAGTATAATAGCTCGACACAACAAAGTAATTAAGTATTAATTTACCACTTGATTTAAAACTTTATTTAGTTTTTGAGTAACTTTTTCAAAATTTATAAAAATTAAATTTAGTATTAGTTAAGAAAGTTCTAAGCTATTATAACGTTGGAAATACAAATTTTTAATTCGGCTTCACGTAAAAAATAACAACTTCAATAAAGTTTTTAATTAAAATAAAAAAACTGTTCGTTTTGATTTTTTAAATTGCTCTATCGTATACTTTTAAAAACTCTTTATAAAAGACAGTCCAAAGGATTTTCAAATTTATATTTAACTTTAAAAGGCCATTTCAGAGTAAAAAATTAAAAATAGAATATATGATTGTTAATACAATTTAATTATACTATTTATTAATAAAAAAACTATATATGTAATATAGCTGTTATATTTTAATATAGCCGATAACCGAAAGGTTCTTTGTGCACTGAATCCTAGAACCAAATTTTTTGAGCGTCTTTTTTTTGTCTTTCAATAAACTATAATTATAGGAGCTTCTTTATATAGAGAAATTAACCCTAATATTTACAATCATTTTTATTTGTTAGAATAGTAAACATTTCATGTTCATTAAAGCATTAACAGCAACACACATGTTGTAGTTTCAGATGGAAGCAAAATTAATAGAAACAACACACATAATCAATGTAAGTAAGTGTATTTGTTAGGTATTATAGTATTAATAAAGGTTTGTTAGATAGAATAAATTTAGGTTTAATTATTGTACGATTTATTGCATAAATATTTTTCAGTGTATAAATGTTTTTTGAATGTTACATTTAAAGAGTAATTAAATTAAGCCTTCTACTAAAGGGAAGAGTAAGTCTGATGTTTGTCCACCATAAAAAAATATGATTTTTTTTTACATATGTGTATTATAAAATCTCACTAGTTTTTATAAATTAGTGTAAGTTTTAAACATTAATATGGTTTGTGTATAATGTATAAATTTGGTTTAGTTTTGTTATAAAGTATAAATCAGAAAATATTTTAAAATAGTTGTTTCAAAAATTTGAATAACTAAATGTATCTTATATTTGTAATATTTGTAAAATAGAAATACATCAAAGACTATCTAAAAGATTATTCTTAAAAGTTTAATTTAAGCAAAAATATTCTTTATAAACTTATTATGGAAACTTTTTTACATAAGATCATTTGTGATATTATAGTTAAACTGAGATGCAACTATTTTCTACATATCCTTTAAGTTGTAATCAACCAAACTAAGTAGCATTAAAGACAGTAATTATATTGTTTTTAATTAGAGTATGTTTTGTTTTAATTCTTGAAACATATATCACCTACAATCAAAAGTTCATTACAGGGTTGCCACACACTCAGCATACTCAGTATAACTCATTGTATTTTGAAAAAAAAAGGACACCTCAAGATAATTTTGTTTTTCAATAAAAATCCCCTGATAGTTAAAGAGTTAGCAAAAATAGCAAACTTTTTGTAAAATTAAGTTTTATTGACAATGAAATGCTTTATATAATTTTTTTTTCTGCTAGCTCCTCACTACTCTTAGAATTAAGGTTGTAAAATTCTTTTTTATCTTTAATTAATGTTTATCTAGATTTGAATTTAAGTAATACAGAAACAATATATATTTATTCTAATATGGTTACACTAAATTATCAATAAACATTTTTTTCAAATCTCAAATGATTTAAACTTAACCTTTGAAAACAATATTCCTCATTAGTTTAGTAAACATATATATAGTATAAATACAGATTTTCTTCTTATTATTAAATAGAATTGAACATGAGGTAAAAGTAGTTTGCACCAGAGACAAAAACTTTTTTTAAGATTTAAACAATATCAAAATAACTTGCCATAGTCTAAGGACACTCTTGACATTTTTTGGTAATTTGGGATAATTTTTTGAATAGTGGTAGAACCTAGTCATTGGTGTTATTTTTTGTGAAGAAGTTTAGCAATTTACTAACATAAGATTTGTAATGCATAGATTAAATAGATTTTCTTAGTTTTATACAACGGGTTGTTTTGAAGACAATTGTTTGAAAAATACTTATAAAATTTATTTATCTTTACTTTTGAAAAATTTCCTGATCTTTTTACTTTCTGTCTTAACCACCTCTGCTTAGTTCCAAAATTTAAATTAGTTATAAAACAATAACTTCGTTTTTCATTCTTGCTTTTTTATTTGATGTGAATCAAATGTATATATTAAACACTGTTCTCACATTTTATAAATACTCCACTGTTATTTTAAGTTCCCATTCTAAAAAAACTAGTTTAACTTTTTTTTTTACCTAAGGTTTTAGTTTTTGTCAAGATTTTTTTAAAGACTAAATTTTTGTTAAAGACTAAAGAGGTTATAATTTCAGTTATTTCTAACATATGATATACACAAAAAGTTGTTTTAACTAGTTTATGAGTATTTCAAATAATTAAAAACTTATTTATACTTTTACTTGTTTACAGAATGTGATAGAAAATAGAGTCTCCCGGTTTTGGATGCCATCACAGTTATGCGTGGATTAAATGCACACAATTGAAGAGACTTTGTAAGTGTTGTTATATGTTTTATCAATAAAGTTGTAAGTAATACCAATTTTGCAAGAGTTAAGAAAACTAAATTTTGAAAAATAATTTTGTTTGGAAGAAATTACTATTGACCTTTTTTGTGTTAAGTAAAATAACTTGAAAGTTCAAAGTAGTTAGATTTTTCATTAACAGCATGTTTGAAAAGATATTAAAACATGGGAATTTAAATTTTATGTCAAGAACATCAAAGTTTATGTAGGGACACTATAGTTAAAAAAACTTAACTAAAATGGTCATAAAAAATATAATTATATAGCTAAAAGTAATTAAAACCATATTATGTTTGATTGATCAGTTAAGCCCTGGTAGTACTAGTATGCTGCAATCATAAAACAAATTATTCATACAAGTTCTATGCATAGTTGTATAACTTCTGTGTCACTATTGTGTAGTGTATACTGAAGAAATAATGGTTTAAATCACAAGAAAAACTGATTAGAATACCTAAATTAGCAATTTTCTTATTTATAAAACTGTAAGTTGTGCCTAACAACTTTAATCACACTTTTCTTAAACTTTACTTTACATATAAAACACAATGTTTATTTAGTACACAAACTCTTCTGGTTTTTAAATCTTAAGAAAACTTGAGCTAGTCCAAAACTTATTTGGATTATTTGAATAAAATCAGCTGGCTCAAGCATGCTTATAATTTTTTGCAAAGCTAAGGCTAACTTAGATATTTACAGAAATCTCAGGATAGCTTTTATGACATTAAACTCAGTTTTCTTTTATAAAAACATGTTTTATTCTTTTGAGTAGAAAGTCCTTTTGTTATTTTAATGGTTTTTAAGTATTTAAACTTCATTAACAGTAAGGTTGTTGAATTTTGGCTTTCAACGTTGTTTTAAATTTTTATCATACTCCAGCTAGTTTTTGGTCACTCAGGTTATTTTTTTTTTCAATTAGTGACAACCCTGATACAGGATTTTTTTTTTGGAAGCACAATGGAAACCTTGATAAAGCTCTTCTCAAAAATTACTTTAACCTAATTAAATTTTTTTTGGTGACTAATAAAAAAGTTATGTTTAAATCAACTTAAAAAACTTATTTGCTAAATATCTATAACTCAAAATTGGAACTTTGAGAAATAACTACGCTATTTAAAACAAATTTCTTGCAACTCTTCAAGTTGAAAGTTGTTTAAAAATAATTCCCAATCTTGTTAGTAGTAATTAGTTTTAGTAGTTTTAATTAAAATTTAATATTCAAATAGTAAATGTATAAACAGTTTTAACAAAAAATATTATGCTTATTAAAAATATTAATACCATTTTGAGGAATAAATTAAATTTTAATAGTTTCCTAATTTTAAATTTAATATTAAGTCTTTAGTTAAAAAAAATAGCCATACATTAAATTTGTATAATGAAATTTGAAAACAAGTATGACTAATAAATACATTTGTAAATAGATATGGTATTATTTTATAATGTGTAAGATATTAAATTACTTCAATGTATAAAGGAATTATTAATGATAAGGTAGTTTTAATTGATAAGATCTAAATGTTTTAACTCCATCAATCTATCTACTAAAATTTATAATTATTACAAATTATTTTTACATTTGATTTATAGTAGTTTTTATAAATATATACTTTTCTAATTAACTTTATTTTACAGTAAAGAATAAGTAGTCTCTACTCAGCTGAAGACTTCTACCTCATTGTTATCAAAGAGAAAGATACAAAGAAATGATAAACAATTCTTCCAAAAGTTGTTGAAGAATCCTCAAAAGAATTATTCAGCATTCTTTTAGATTTATTCATATGAATTTTTGAAGGTAATATTTTTAAAGAATTCTTAATATTATAGTATAAATATATAAATATAATAATACATGTTATCCTAAAATAAATTATTTATTGATTTGAAATTAAAAAGTAAGTGATTTAAAGTAACATTGTTTAAATAATGTACTGACTTAAAACTAAACCTCCTTACTAGACTAATAGATGTTTTTTTCTAAACATCTAAAGGTATAACTATCAATCTATCAGGCTATTCTAAAGTTTGTTTTAGATACTTAGATTAGTTTTTAAATAAATTAAGGGCATAGGGGGGATAAACACCCCTTTTTTTTAATTTGATCTTATTTTATATAGTTTTTACTTTACAAGATGCTTTTTACAGTTTTTAAAAATTCATTATAATTTTTGAGATATAGCCGGTCAAAGTCGGAGGCAACATTAGGATCCTTATGGGAGGCGCAAACTAAAACAGCAAATAACTAGAAATCACTAAAAATCTATCTTCTTCTACGTTTTTTGAGATAACTACCTCAAATTTTCAGAAAATGTTTCTTGCAATATTTAGAAAATCATATCAGAACAAAAATTCTTTCCGACAGAATTTTTTAAATATATCAAGGAAATTTAAAATGTTAACAAAAAAAAAGTTTTTTTTGTTTATTTTTTATATAAAATTAATTTTTTAATTTTTAAAAAATTCTTTCCGACAGAATTTTCTATATATATCAAGGAAATTTTCCTGAAATTTTTAGGTAATTATCTCAAAAAACGTAGGAGAAGATAGATTTTTAGTGAAATAGTCTATTTTTGCCGTTTTAGTTTGCGCCTTCCATAAGGATCCTATTGTTACCTCCGACTTTGACCGGCTATATCTCAAAAATTAATTTGATTTTTTTAAATCTGTAAAAATCATTTTGTAGCTTAGTAAAAACTATATAAAAGAAGATCAAATTAAAAAAAAAAAGGTGTTAACCCCCCTATGCCCTTAAAGTTTAATTTTTAAAATAACAGTACGTGAATATTATTTATTACGATGTTGTTTAGGTTTCATAGTTACGCAACTTTATGGTGATTAACATAACCTTTATTTTTTAAATCTTTAATTATCCTTAAACAAATTTTTTTTTTAATAGTTGGATGTTTTATGATTTAAAAAGTTTATTGGAATACACTGTAAATTATTATTTTTCAGTTAATTGCAAGTTAAGTATCCTTCTGTAGTATTACTAATGATAACAACTTTAAAATGTATCTAATTCAATTTAAAAAAAAGTTTGATTTGGATGTTTTTTGAAGCTTAACTCTTAAATTTTGAATAAATATTTGTTGCTGTAATGTTAGAAGTGATGAAAAAATGTTATTTTTTGTTTGTGAATATAAATTGAGCTCATCTTATTTTAATCTTTTCTTTACTTCTATTTTTTTGTATTAAGACCTGAGTATACATTCTTGGTTGAGCTATTTACAATTTTTCCAAAATTTATAAAATTTAGAAGTTAAGGTAAAATTATGGAATATCTAATTCTTATTTTTTAAAACATCCTTCAGTTTTTGATCAGAAAAAAAAACGTTACTGTGAACCTAGTTGTTGTATTTAATTTTTCCTATAATTGTAACTTTAAATTAAGTACTAAGTAAAGCTAATAGTTTTCAAGACTTATAAAGTGTTTCTTGTTTCGAAGATTTTTAAAATTTTAAATAGTGTTTGAGAAATCAGGGGTTAAAGTTAATGAGCTCACTAGTTTGAGTATATAGGGTGAAGGCTAAAATAAGTTTTAATTAAGTAGAAGTTGATATTTTAAAAAGTTTTCAAGTATAAGCTCTTATATAACTATTTTTTATTATCTTTACTATATATAATAACTTAGATAACAACTCCCCTTTTTTACCAAAATCAGTTTTTTTACAAAAATTTTGCTTAAATGTTTAAAAAATTTGTGTGTTTACATTCTAAAGCAATTAAAAAATATTTTTATGAAAGTTTAGTTCCTGAAACAAAAGTAATTATGTTGACTTTCCAAGAAAATAGGACATTAAATTTATTAGCGTTTTAATGTTAGTACATAATTTTTTTTACTAAACTTGTAATATTAAAAGATCTATATTCTAAAAATTATATGTAGTTGAAATTGTTCAAGAGTTTTTTAAATGCTTTAATATTTTTGTATTAATTGAAGTTTTTTACAGAAGCTAAAAACTAAATATTTATAATTTTTATAAACAACTAAATACTCAAATGAAAATAGTTCATGAATTGTAAAAGAAAAACTAGTTAAAATATTATTTAATGTAAAATAACGGTTAAATTTTAATATTAACTTATTTACTTAATTAATTAAATAAGTACGTTTTACTTGGCCCATCTATCTTATCTAAAGTATATATTAAGACTAAAAAAAGAACGAGAAAACTTTTACTTAAAAAATCATTAAATAATATAGGAAGTTTTAGAAGAAATCAAGCAAGCCTGGAGTAAAATCAAAATACCATAAACAGATTTCCTAAAAGTTGTCAGCTACCATCTATTTAAATCAATTAAATATGATTGATATATTTAATGTTTCTTTTCCTTATAATATTAATAGTTTATACACTTTGAATATAAACACTCAATTTTTTTATCCTTTACGAGAAAAGTCTATTTGCTAAAATTAAGAAGCGTAAGTTGTAGATGAGTGTTATGGTAATAGTTTTTTTAGGTTAAACATAATTTTATGTAGATGTTATTAAACACTAAAAAGGTTCAGATTATATGATTTTTACAGATGTGAATTTTTTATAAAAATTCATTTACTACATACTTGTGAATTTATCAGTTATTAAAAACGCGAGTCAAATTAGTTACATTTAAATGAACTTTATGTTGAAGTAATAATTTTTTCACGCTAATGAATTTTCATTACATAGTTCAATAATTTTATCGTTTCAAATGTTTCTGTTTCGAAATCGTTCTATAGTTCATACATTTTCTACTCGTTTTTAAAAACTCACTAAAAATACATTTTGTTTTTACATTTTAAAAATCATCAAATAAAACCTACAGCATTGATTTTAATTCTAATTTGCCTTCATTTTTAAATGTATACTTAATTGCGTAATTACAAAATGTTTATTAAATAAATCTCAGTAATCTATGAAAAAAAATATATATTTAAAATTATTTATAATTTTTGTATTTTTAGAAAGAATCAAAGAAAACATCGGCGAAAGTCTACAGAGTCTTAGCCCTACTTATGTATGCCGTGAGACAAGCTAAGTTAACTTAAAGGTGAAACCTGGGTCCCAGTCTATCGAAGGCTTGTGGTTTGATAGTCGAACCTTTGTATCTTCAGAAAGAACGGTCAAGGGTTGTCATGCAGATTCATCAGTTCAAGATACGAATTTTTCAAACTTTTGTTTTGCACTGTTTTCTGTATTTTTCGTTTCTTACGTAATAAATGTTGTATTTTTCAAAGCTTGTTAAAATGTATAATATTTTTTGATATATAAATTTAAACTAAACTATTATAAGGTTAAATGATAAAACTCTGGAAAAATTAAAGTTGAACATTCTAATAAAGGTTTTCTAATAATAGGCTGTATGTACCATTATTTTATGTGATTAGGCTACATTGTTAAAAAACTATAATTATAAAACATAAAAAATAAAAACAAATTATACAGTAATCTTCCTTTATTCTACCAACATATGTTTCTGTGTGTCAACGAATCAACACACTTCAACTGGGTTCTGTAAAAAAATAATTACTGTAATGAGAGAATAGAAGCATAGAATAAAGTAGGTGTATATATGTTTTCATTAAAATAAGATATATTCTACAGATAATAGTTATTAATAGGTGAAATACTTAACATTAAATCCGACTGTTATAATATATAATCCGACTGTTGATTCGTTGACACACAGAAACATATGTTGGTAGAATAAAGGAAGATTACTGTATAATTTGTTTTTATTTATATTCCAGTGAAGTTACTTTACTAGGATCTTTTATTAGCAAACAATTAAAACTATATTTTGAACAGTTATAATTATAAAACTAAATATTACTACATAGGACAAAAAACGACGTTCAAATGTATAAAATTTTTATTAATCCATCAAATCAGACGATCATAAAAAGATACCCTTTCGATATAAATATATCTAGTTCCGATTAGTTTGTAAATCAAAAATATTTTTAATTAGCTATAAGGCAAGTCGTTTTATGAAACTGATTTCATAATAAGCTGTTCTATATTACGGATGTCAAACTGCAGAACTATTTAAAAACCTTACAGCATGACATTAGTTTTGTACGATTGATAAGTGAATAAAATTAAAGTTTGCAGAAATATGCTTTTAAAGATATAAAAAAGTAATTCTTTTTACGATGTTAAAACTATAGTTTGTTGTTAAACATTTTATTGAAAATCGAAAAGAAGTCGGGTATTTAAGATTTTAGGAACACTCGCAACTTTGAATTTTAGAGCAGTGCTGGAAATAAACATGCTTATTTACTAATCACAGTACCAAATTTTTTAGTAGGGAACAACTTAGTTCCTTATGTGTTAAGAAATATCTGAATCCGACCAAGTTTATGTTTGTAAAAAATACTCATATATTTTAAGTTGAAAAAAATATTTGACTAAACGGAAAAAATAATGATGTAAACAAAGCGAAATCTACAGCTTAGAACAATATAGATGGAGTAAGAACGACCTAAACTAAATACGCAATACTGTTAAACGGAAAAGGAAGACTATTAACAATTTATTAATTAAATTTCTTCACTTAAGTTTTACTTGCTAAACTCTAAAATTTGTATTTATTTTGAATAATTTATACGCCATAATTTAAAGTTTAAACTGTTTTACTTATCAAATGTTTTCAAATTAATTTGACATTTACCACTTAAGAAAGAAGCTTGTATAGTTTTGAAAACATTTGTGATATAAAATAAAAATGAGTAACCTATATATACTAAGTTGCAAATGGTATATGAATATAGAATAAAATAACTCTTTAAAATTCGTTGTTTTTCCAGAAGTCCTTTTAATTTATCAAAATATCTCCAAGCACATTGAATAACAAACTTGTATCATCTTATATATAACTATTAAATGTCTTATTGTCATGCATAAAAAAATAATTGATAATTCAGTTACCTTAAGCTCAGCCTTATTTTGAAATATTCAAAAAGATACTCGTATTTTAAACTTTTGATCAAAATATTTATTTGCTCTAAGTTGCAATCTTACTTGAAAAAAGTTTGGTTTCGTACTTGATTTATAGATTAATAATTATAAAAAAAGAGAATTACACCAAAAACATCATAATAAAAATTTAATAAATATATGAAAACAATTTCTTATTCTCGATTTATTGCAAAAAGAATCTCAATAATTTAAACACAAATAGAAATCTTTCCTGCACTTGTGGTAAGAATTATTCATTGGTTTTGAAATGTGTGGCGACATATTGGGCATTGGTTGTTCATTTCGAAAAGTTTTTCGATGCAACACTGGCAGAAAACGTGTCGACCATCACAGTCTAACCGGATAAGTTTCGTGTCCTTAACAGCTTCTCCTAAACATATACCACATTTAAAGGTAGGATCAGCATCTTCTGCTTTGAATCTATGAAATTTTTGAATACGTTCTTTAGAAAGACCAATGTATTTGTGAGGATTAAATACAAAGTCACGTAAATACGAACGTTTTGTTCCAAGAACAACATGTTTAACTTTTATTAGACCATCTCTTTCCAACCTTTCTATCTTGTAAGAAGGTAATGTATTCATTAGTTTTATAACTTTGACCAAGTGGCTATTAACTTCACTTTGATTTAATTGAGTCATTTTACTTTACTCTGCAAATAAATTTAAGATAAGTATGACAAAAATACCAACAAAATTTTATAATATAAAACACTTCTACATAATAAAAAAAAGATATAAAAAAAACATTTTTTTTTTTAAGAATCTACCATGATAACAATTTTTTCAACTGTTAAACTTAAACAGACTTAAAATTTTTTTTAATCAAAATAAATTTTAATGTTCTCCTTTGAATTAAAATTTTGTATTTCTAAAGACAAGATACTAGTTTTTTAATATAAAATAGGTAAACCTACCAAGTTACATTAAAAATGAATTGCTTACTCACATTTTTAGATTTAGCTATGAGAACTTTTATGAACTTAAGCAAAAAAGTAACTTAAAGCAGGGATGAAAACTCTCAATATAAATCATTCTAAAAGAAACTTTTCTCTACTGATTTCTTTTAAAGACTCTTTAAACTATTATTATCTTTATTTACCAATATAACAAATATTTCTAACTAAATATACAAAAAAAAAGATATTGAAAAACTTGTCGTTTAATCCTAATCTTACAAAAACATTTTTATACCTTTATTCCTAACCAACATTTAAACATTTAGTATTTAATATTAGTGTAAAAATTTTAGTTAGATTCTCACAGAGATTACTTAGATAAAATCTACTGATTTTGCTTTACTATTCTGATACTAAATAACTTGTGTTAATTTGTGTTATTAAAAATAAAAAAATAAAAACCAGTATAACTATTGTAACGCCTCTGGCTAAATAAAATAAACTTTTCAACATTGCAAACATTAGGGGGTTTTTTATATTGTTTTGCCGCCAAACAAACAAAAGTTTGGGTAGTGTATAATCTTACTGTTTTGATTGGGTTTTTCCCTTTTGGAGTTTTTAGATTGGATTTTACATAGAAGCGGACTATAAAACGTAATGAGTATATTTAATATTGTTTTGGTATTGTTTTTGCAGTAAATTTTGTGTTATAATTAATTCTTTGATTTGTTTATACATTGTGAGTGGCTATAAATAAATAAATTTTGTGGTCGCTACATTCACATTACTAGTGAAAAGTTTTTTGCTATAGATTTAATAAGATTTGTAAACAGTTATCTCAGTCAAGATTAATTCTAAGAGTTTTAGAATAATTGAATTCTTTGAGTAAAATATTCTAAGAACCAACCGTTAGTTAATTTATATTTGGTTGTTGCTATAATTAAATAAGTTTTAGTTTTTGCTACCATTATTCATAAGTGTAAATCATTGTAATTTTAGTAAATAATTTGCAAGCAGTCTCTCACTTGTTAACGTTTTTCTATCAAACTAAGTTATTACAATTTGATACTAGTGCTTCAATAGTGTGGCTTAGCACCCCTATACCCTGTTTAAATAATATCATCAGTGTAATTCAATAGTTTGGCTTTAGCACCCCTATTCCCTAAATAACTTCCATCATGGCCAGTAATAGTAATGAGACTGAGCTTAACTTTACAAGACGAGTCAGTAACCGACTGCAGGACCAAGGCGTCGAGCCCGGCCTATTGACCCGCAATGCTCTGCACTCCGTGACAGGTCTTGTCCCACTGGACAAGTATCTTCCGTGAGTATACGATACTATACTAAAATATAAAATAGTAATATTTAACTAAAAATTACTCTAAAATTAACTTGCAATACTTATATTATAATTATATGCTGTCTATAAGAATTTCATAATAGCCGGAAAGATTTGTTTTAATTCGTTCTGAAATTTTTTTTAAATAACTTTTTCAGGCTGTTTAATAATTATAATATTTTTGGAACTTAGTTTGTCAAGACTAGGAGCTTCACGAATTGAGTTTAAGAAACTATAGAATTACAACCGCTAAATTTACGCTATACTCGATTTCTGGCAATTATGACAATAATATACTAAAAAAAATTATAAGAAATCATTTTGATCTTAGTAGTTTAAATATAAAGTTTTTTAAACTTCTCGTGTATTGATTCACACCAGGCTAGAAAACTATCCAACTTAAAGATAATACTAAATATGACAATAAAAAGAAGAATTTAAAATTTTAACACTGACTACTTTCATAAGCCTTCAATCTAACTATTATTCAGTCAATAAAACATTCTTTTACTTTAAATAATAAAACTGTTTAAAGTTTTGAAGAATGGGTCCTTTGAAAGTTTTTTTTTTGCTTGATTTTACACAGTTTTTTATACAGACAAAATAACAAACACTTTTTTTGTTCTTGATTTATTATGGAGTATTTTTTATAAAAATGTTCATGAACGTTACCTTGGCTGGAATATAATTATTTACAATCTTTTTAATCAAACTTTAAAACCAATTATTTCCAATTACTTTAATGCTAACTTGGAACTTTTTTTTATTATAAAGAACGTTTTTTTGCTTAGTTTTTCACAATAATTTTCACCGAATTGGGGTTTTACTTTTGTAGTGGGGCCCTATTAAAAATTTAATGTTTTTTGCATTTTTTTATATTTGCAACGTTTATCTCCGAATTTAAGTTTTACCTAAATTCCTAGCATTTGATCAAGAAATCACTCAAATTACGTAAACAAATAATTTAGGTAAAACTTGTCTGGGTCATATATTTACAAAATGATAGCAAGTTGGGAAAAAATATAATAACGTATTAAAACTTAATTATATAAGTCTGTTAAAAATAAAACTTTTCAAAAAAATAGTTTACTGTTGCCATAGAACCATGTAAAAAAAAACAAAACCGTGCAAATTTGGAACTTTTCTGTAAAATTTATATAAGCATATGTTTTAAAAAATAAAAATTGAAAAAAAAATTAAAAACGTCTTAAAACTCAATTTAATAAGTATGTTGATAATAAAAAAGTTATTCAAAACAATTCGGAGATAAACATTGCAAAGTGAAAAAATGCAAAAAAAACATTAAATTTTTAAAGGGGCCCCACTACAAAACTAAAACCCTAATTCGATGAAAATTATTGTGAAAAACTAAGCAAAAGAACGTATTTTTGAATAAGAAAAAAAGTTCCAAAGTAGCATTAAAGAAATTAGAAATAATAGATTTTAAAGTTCAGTTAAAAAATATATATAAGAAAAACGCTTTTCGAGTCAAAGTAACGCTCGAAAATTATCTTTTAGCTTTGTTATTTTTTTCAACTAGTGAAGTTTGATTCAGTCAATTAAATCTTATTCTATTTTATATATTTATGTATTTTTTAAAGTAAAGTAAGATTTCAGTTTCAACTAAGTAGCTAAAAGTTGTTTGAGGTCACCAAACTGTTTTTTCATGTCTTTATTAGTAAATTAATTTATAAACTTAGTAACAAAATTCTATTATAGTAACATTAAAAATAGATTTAAACTTTTTACAAGTTTTATAAAACTTTTCCTCAGTTATAAAAACATTTTTGTAAATTAAAATAACGTTTTCTTAAATAAAAAATTATATTTTACAATTCTATTTAGTAGATAAAATGTTTCAGTAGTGCTTATTAATAAGCTTTAGTTATCTTCAACATTATTTGTTATAAAATATCTTTATCAGTTTTATTCGCAATAGCCCTTTATACGTATTTTAACCAATTTTCATTATTTTAAACTAAGTTTATTAAATATTTTTATTCATACCCTAAATTTTCTTAACAACTTTAACTGTTTTTATTTTTTATTTTTTTTTTATATAGTTTGTAAACTTAAGCTAAACTTTAATATCTATATAAATATTAATTTAGATTTCAGATATTATTTATAACTAGGGTTTGAACTAATTTTATTAGTTAAAACATTGTTTTATAATAAAATTCGCGAATCAATAAATATGAAAAACAATTATTACTTAATTTTAGTTTTGTCTGTATGAAATTTGAGTAAATACAAGTAAAAAATATAATAAGAAGCCCTCGTTAAAAGTAAAATTAAATTTGTTAAAAAATCTTTAAATAATACAAAAGAAAATTCTGAATCTGACCGATTCTATATTTTAAATCTTGTTGTAATTAGTTGAAAAAAGCAAGAATAAATCTATTTTTGTAAAAATAAAATGACTGTATTAGAAAAACAATCATATTAAGTTTGTTGCAAAAAGTTCAATGAAACAATAAAAGTAAACATTGTGCATAAACAAATTATAAATTATTTTCTGGTTGCTAAAAAGGTTATAAAACTTAAAAAAAAACATAAATTTTCAACCTTCACTTTATTGGCATATGATTTTTTTTTGATTAGTTTTAGCAACAAAATCATGTTAACCAGTTTATGCATAAAAATTGTATAATCTTTGTATTGTTTATAATTTTGTATAGCTTGGTTTTGGTACTGGTTTTAACTAAAAAATATAAACGTAAGTCACTCATTTTCAAAAAAAGTTTATTAATTAATTTCGTTTAGCGCATCCTCAGAATAATATTGCTAAAAACTAAAATTATAGTGTAACATTAGTTATATACAATGAATTTGAAAAGTCTAGCTAAAAATAGTTACGTCATAAAGTATAAAAGTCTGTTTAAAAAATTTAAATTAGAATCGAGTTGTACTAAGCTAATTTGAAGTAATTTATAAGACAAAATTGCTAAAACAAAAACATTTAAAATAGTAGAATTTTTATTTTTACCTGAAACTAAATTAAACGAAGGCACATTACAAAATACGACAATAACGACAATAATAATCCTACTAAAAGCACGCTATTTATAAATTTTTAAATTGTAAAAATCTCTTTGTTTGCAAATTTTTAGCTCGCGAATTCTAATAAACAAAGATTCTAGAACTGAGAAATGGTAGTTGTTTCTAGCTCGGGATAGAATTTCGAACCTACTATCCAGGTAGTTCTCGGCACAAACAGGGTTGTTAAGGAGGTGCTGGTGAATAGATGACTGTTCACCTTTAGGCTTCACGTCGTCATTAAAAATAAGCCTTTTTAGTTTTTTCGTGACATACTGCTCTCGCCTGACGTGGAAACGTTGAGATCTTCGACCTACGTAGTCATTTCCGCAATGACAATTAAATATGTATACTACATTACTCAAATCATGGGTAGGTGTGGCATCTTTCACAATTCCGTTAAGCGGGCGGAATTTTGTAGATAGCAAAAAAATATATATCGATTAGTTTATGTAAAATGATTTAAATGTGTTTTATAGTAAAGTGAGGCAACTTTTTCTAGTCTAGATGAGATCTCCTTATCTACATAAAAGGCCGGGTTGGCTCGGTATGTTTTTAATAAGTTTATTGAACACACAAAAAGAAAACGGTCAAAATAAATTTGTCTAAGGACCTGGTGAACAAAATGACTTCTCGGTTATTGATTAATACACCACATGCCTTAATTGACTATCTTGAACTAAAAAAAAAATAAAAATGGTTATCCAAAAAAATTTGTTGATGACGTAATTAAAAGATCTATTAACAACAGTAAAGAGTGAACTAATGAGAAAATTAATAGTTCAAACTTCAAAAACATCCTGAAAGTACCTTACATTGGAAAACCAAGTATTGAATATAAAAAGAAACTAGAAAAAAAATTAAACAGTTATATTGAAGATTTCAAAGTTGTTTTTGACACAAGCAAAATAGGTAACTACTTCAGCAACAAAGACAAAACGCCTCACGAATTGAAATCTAATGTGGTCTACGAATATAAGTGCTATACGGATGAGAGCATCCAATGTATTGGGTCTACATCAAAACCACCAATAGAAAGAGTCAGAGAACATCTAAAAGGTAAAACAACTGTATCTGACCACATTAATAATTGTAATATTTGTAAAGATGAAAGAACAACTGTTAACAACTTTGATATTTTAAAAGAATGTAGAAACAATAGTTGAGATCCTAATCAGCGAAGCTATTTTTATTAAATGTTGTAATCCAATTCTAAACAAGCAATTAACTAAACCGGGTATTACCAACATACTAAGAGTTTTTGACTAGTTATATATATTTTCCTTTGAACAATGTATAAAAAAATTGTGTAACCTGTAATTTTACTGTAGTTTATAATTTTGTTATTTAACTGATTGTATATATCTTATTATTTAATTTATCTTGTATATTTAATTGTTTTAACACTAATTTTTATTTATTTTGCACAGCTTTTTATTTGAAAATGACTGATGGAAAGTCGAAACATTGTCAAAAGTATATAATGAACTATATATGTACAATGTTTATCTCTCTTAAATGGTATTAAATAAATTAAAATTATCTTATAATTAAAAAGTAACAATTGACATCAAAAATAATTAAAAATATTTATTAATTTCTTATTAATAATAACAGGCTAAATGTTTTTCCACTTTAGTTTTTATTAGCAATAACAGCTATGTTTCAACTAATATCTTTTTAAATAAATTTACATGACTAAAAACAATATTAAATTAATAATCAAAGTTTGTCTGAAAATAAAACTCAAAAATATCAAATTTTTTGTAATTTTAAAACATCTAGTACTTAAAATTATATATAAAAAATTTAACCAATTTTAAACTATCAAAAATAACCATTTTGAATAAACATCTAAAATAATATAAACACATAATAGAAGTAAGATGATTATCAATAAATAAAAACTTAACTAAAAACTAAATAATTAACGATATATGACATAGAGACAAAAAATGTGCATTGAATTCTATCAAAAAATAGTTATCAGCTTAAATGGTTTTTAGTCTTATATATAATTTCAAATAATAATTTAGTTATTAAACTTTTTATTAACTTTACATGAATAATATATTGTGTTTAGTAGTAAAAAGATTATCTGTTTCATAATTTAAACTTGTTTTAATTTCCAAAAAAAAACTATACTTAGGATAAAAAATAACCCTCTTATCTTAAATTTAAGTTTTTAACAATTTCAAACAAATATCGAAGTCTAAGAATTTAACTATAACCAAATTTATAATGTAAATGGGCTCAAAAAAATATTCTATTTATTTACTGTGTGGGAAAACAATAAAAAACAAAATTATTATAAGTTTTATATTTAATCTGTAATTTCAGCTTTTCACTAAATTGTTTTTTTTTTGACAAAGTATATATAGAGCATATTAAATTAATTTACATAATAAGAAATGTTAGCTTTTTTATGAAACTATTTACTAATAAATTAAAAATTATAAAGACAATAAAAAAACAAATTACAAATTTCTACAATCTAGACTAAACCAATGTCATTAAAACTCAATCAATATACTCACAAATAACTAATCTAAGGTAAAAAGTAACCATCGTTATACTTCTTTTAACACAAATGAAAGCAATATTTGTGTGCAACCTATTTCTAATTTATTCAAGTAGTTAATGAGTAAATTGTTAAATCTGCAGTTCAACCTGGAACCTTTCGAGATAGCTTTGGTATTTTAAGTTGATAGGTAGCTATGTCCACAGCCTACTACATTAATATACTGTTTATGGCCATATTTATTATTACATTTTAGTAAAACAGAGTTTGACTTTGAAGACTTTGATAGATAACTATGAACTTCGTTTATACTTTAAAAAAAAGACTTAAAATTAATTAGTATAAATGATTAAACATAAGATCATCCAACTCGTCATTAAATAAACTTTTGACTTTTATTTTTTGTCTTGTCATTTTCACAATAGTCACACTTTCATTGTGTTTCTTATTACGTATAGACATAAAAGTTTTATTAATGAGAACAATAAGTTCATTGATTTTGGTTTTAATAGCTCTGTCCAAAACAACAAACCTAATGTGATTCATGAAAATTAAATAAAAATCTAAGTCTAGTTATTTCTAATATAAAAAATACATTGTTTTATTAAGAACAACAATTAGTTTTAATAATATAATTCTTTCACTTTCAATACGTTATTGTCAGTTAAGATTAATGTTTGTTATTACTTATAAATACTTGTGTACTGTTTACTTTAAAGTACTCGACTTAATGCTAAGGAGAATTATCAATTCAAAACATAAACTTTATTAACAAAACAATGTTTCACTTAAGAATAAAATAAGTAAATACTTGTAAATAAGATTTTATTCAACTGATGATCTCGTTTGATTTGGTTCAAGGGAGTGAAACATTGTTTTCTTAATAAAATTTTAAATTTTTAACGTATAAATAAATTTTACATTTTTTACAAATGTTCGCTGCTTTACTTTTGTAAAATTATATTAATAAAAAAATTACTTGCGTCCCACCTAGTTATAATGATACAATAACGAAAATAGCAATACAGTTTATTATTAATAAAAAAAAATTATTTATTCCCTTATTTTGTACAAAATTTTATCATTAAAAATTTAGTGCGAGCCGGTTACATATTGTATATATTATTATATATCATTATAATTTTTTTATTTTTATTTCATGCAAATGTAAAAAGAATAGTTATAGATGTTTATATTTTAGCAGAAAATAAAGTATTTAAAAATCAAGCTGAGATAACTGCTTCAAGCAAATTTATGTTAAAAAATCTATTTTTGAGCAAAGCAAAGAAAAGTTCTTCTTTTTTATGTTTGCAAATAATGTTTTCTTTCTATTATTAGAGTTAAGACTTAGACAAGTGTTCAAAAAAGAGAAAAAAGTTTTTTTTTTTTGATAGATTTAATGGAAAGAAATTTTTTGTTGCTAATATCATTGTTATTAAAATTATTATTGTTTTTTTTTTTTTACGTAATACGTATCTTCATATTTTCATTTATAAAAGTTAAGTTCAGTAATTGTAAAAATCACTTCTTTAAAATTCTTAAAAATTTTACAATAGTTTGTTTAACTATTAAAATGTGAAATATTTTTATTTTTCAACTTAAACTGTCGAATAAAAAAAAAACCTTTTTAGCACAAAATACTTAATTAAAATGGTATATTTATTCTATACTTTTTATTTAGATTAAGCAATTTTTTTTATAGATACAGCTTTATTTTACTTTTTTTGAATATTGCAGCTTTACTTTATTTTTATTTTTTCAATGTTATAGCTTTATTTTACTGTTACTTATTTTTTGATAAGTTAAGATAAGTTGGTAGTAGAGTCGAAATTCTTAAACACACATAAAAAAAAAGAAAAAACTTAATACGTTTTTTTTTTTCTCTTTTTTAAATCATATAAAAGGGTAATTTATTTGCAAAGTTCTGGCTGAATATTAAAATTTTAACTTTAGATAAAAACTTAATTTTTTAACGTAAAGTTAGATATATATTTTATGTGTATATAATGTTAGATACATGTGTGTGTAAAAATTATTTAATTTTTTTTCGGAAAGTTTTTAATTAATTTTTCTTTTTAGAAAAATATTTAATATTGTAAAGTTTAATAGTGTCATTTTTCATAGAGCTTTGCTTTTTAGAGTTTAAATTTTTCTTTGTCTTTTTTTTTTCGTTTTTAGCTCATTATAATTTTGATTAAGTTTGGGTATGCAACTTGATGACCGAGAGGTCTTTTTGCTATCCAGGTCATTGAACCAAAAAATTTTTGAGCAAAAATTTTTGTTTTTTTTGCTTTTGTTCAATAAACTATTTACTATTGTCCACAGGCCAGATATCTTCTATCCCTATTCTCTATACTATTGATTTATTTAAAAATAAATAAAGCAGAATTATTTGATCCGAACTAATTCGTTTTTATGCAACAACATAAATACAGGTTTGGGATGGGCAACGCACGGTTGTAGGCGAGACCCGGCCCGCAAAGTAGAATATTCTGGCGTCTAACATTTTTTTTTTGCTTAAAATATAATGTACATCTAAAAATGCGATTTTTATAATAATTGTTTTTTTTGAGCTATTGAAATAATTTTCCGTACTTATTAGTTTTTATTAAATGATTACTTTACTATAATTTTGTATTTAATGTTTTCAAACGAAATTGTATAAAAAATTTTAAAAATTACACAGCAGCAAAGAGTTTTATTTTTCTATGATTGGCCTCCTAAAAGCCTTTTTTAGGTAAATTTTACCCGGATTCGGCCGGGTCTTAATTTGTGTAGAACACTAGTTTAATGTGCTCTTTTTTCAAAATATAACTGATATTTTTTGTTTTATCTTTTACCTAAACAAAACATTGACTTTTTATAAAGCCGGCAAATGATAAAGATATTTAATAGTTTACCCTTGTTTCTAATCTAGTTAACCAAAATAAAACATCTATGATTAAGTAATATAGTATAGGTCTGTTAAAGTTAATTCGGGTAACATAAAAATAAAATCAAAAAAAAAATATTTAGGCATTAGATATGTCAGAAATAATTTTTTAAGCAAAAAAAAGATTTAGTTGTACAATCCTAAAAGGTAAATAAGAAAAGAATCAAAGAGATTAACTTTAAAATTTTGTTTTAAGGAAAATAAGTTTTACATGACATCAAAAAAATAAATTTAACTTTTGACCTCTGTAGTGCTGAAATGTGAAAAAAAAACAATTTGAGTAATATTTATACCAAGACTTACAAATCGTCCACATCGCCTAACCTAAATATTTTAAGAATCAAAAAAATTACAAAAATTTTGTTTAACGTAATTTTTAAACCAAAAAATTTTAAACATTATATCTAAAATCTTTCTAATTATCATCAATCTAATTACTTTTTAAAAAATATAATAATTTTTGTATTAATACATAATGAAAATAAAATATAATTTAAAAATTTATCATAGAAAAATGATAAACCAAATTAAAAGACTAATAAAATTTAAATTTTAATACCACAGCTAGTTTATGTTACTTTTAGCGTTTAGTTATTGACAAACTTCTAAAATATTTTTATTTGTTTATTAGGCGTAAAGGACCAATAAAGAGGTCCAAGTTTTGTTGAAAATTATTATGACGATTTATTTGAACTATTTAGTTAAAGCGTAATATTATTTGTACTATACTATCTCTGTAATGATTAGTTTAGTTGTGTTTGTTAGATGATATTTGGATGAGTAATTTGATTTATTTTTGTAGAATAGTTAGACAATAGCTCATTTTAGTGTTTATGTTTATACTTGTTTTCATTTCAGATTGTTAATAAATTATTAAACTAATTTGACAAGGTGTTATTTTTCATGTAAAATCTTATCAACAATCTGAGAAAGTAAAATGGTTGTAGTAAAGTGCCCAATCCGTGGATGCAAGTTCCAGACGCCAGAATTATCCGGTGATGTAGTGAGTAGCTTTTTCAACCTCCACAAAGTGGAGCATCAGCAAGATTCTGGGTTATCCAATAATGGAGTAATGCCAAGTGCATCTCGATTGATTCGACCAAGGGTTGACCGGGGGATCAGCCAAGAGACATGGCTTGCTTTCATTCGGAGGTGGGAGGCATTCAAGATTGTTTCGAATATAAGCAACCAAAATGCAAGCATACAGCTTTTTCAGTGTGCGCAGGACAAGCTTGGCGATCTTATGTTAGCAAGTGATCCTCGACTGATGGCCAAATCAGAAAGTTACATTGCTAAACTGATAGAATCGATTGCAGTCATAAAAGTTGCTATTGGTGTAAAAAGAGCAGAACTTATAAACCTACATCAGAACCATGATGAACCGTTTAGAACGTTTGCCACACGTGTACGAAGCAAAGCAGAAACCTGCAATTTCACTACAGTCAGTGAGTGTGACTGTGGGAAAAGCAATATGACGAGTTACACAGAAGAAGCAATAAAAGACGTGATGCTCGCTGGCGTTGGGGACGATAACATAAGAAGAGAAGTTCTGAGTACTGAAGATATCTTATCCAGGTCATCATTTGATATAATTTCCTTTATTAAAAGTAAAGAAATGGGACGCCATGCGACTAAGAATTTGCGGACTATATCTGCAGTCTCTTCCTTTCAACGTCAGAAGAAGGGACGTGTCAACATAGGAGATAAGTCCCAACATGTTCCTTGCCAGAACTGTAAAAAGCTTTTCTATCCTTTCAACGAAAAAGGTAACCAAAATAAAAAGCCTTTCAGATATTGTTTATCTTGTTGGCGTAGTCGATCAAAAAAAATAATGCCTTTCAAATCCAAGCTGATCGTTCTGATTTTATGCAACAAGATACCCAAATAATGTCACTACACGCAAGTAAAGGAATCTTGTTGAATAACACCATATTCAGCAAGAAGTCCTTGCGTAAAGCCAAGGCAACGACTGATCATTCTCGTGCATCAGTCAAGATTGCTAGACATGTCACAAACAAGTTTGCATGGGTAAGTGCTTTAGCTGATACTGGAGCACAGTCGAACCTTTGGGGGTGGAAAAACTTTCAGGAGGCTGGTTTTTGTAAGAAGGATTTAATGCCTGTATCCATCACAATTCGGGCTGCCAATAAAATTCCTCCTATTAACATACTAGGGGCTTTCAAAGCGACTTTTAGCGGAATGTCTCCAAAGAAGGAGGTTATCAGATATGATGGAATAAGCAATTCAGTGACTGGATTCTTTCTCTCGTATGAAACCATGGTTGACCTCCTGATTATAAATAATGATTTTCCCACCATTGGATCTCAACTGCCTCATCAGCATTCTGAAGTTGCTGTAAATTCAAATGAAAATGATCCGAATAGACTGGACTCGCATAAAGATGTGATCTGTGATTGCCCACCAAGGAGAAGAGTGCCAGACCGACCAAACAAACTTCCGTTTGAGGCAACAAATACAAACGTGAGCAAAATGCGTGATTGGCTCTTACATAGGTACGCAGCTTCAACGTTTAACGTATGCCCACATAGACTACTCCAGCAAATGAGTGGGCCTCCACTTGAGATACATTTGGAAAACTATGCTAAACCACGTGCTTGTCATACACCAGCTCACGTGCCAATTCATTGGCAGAGGCAAGGTTGAAGCAGATCTCATTAGAGATTTGAGGTTGGGTGTCTTCGAACGTGTCCCATTTGGTGAACCTGTAAGCTGGTGTCACCGCATAATGGTCACCAGGAAACAGGATGGGTCACCTAGGAGGACAGTAGATTTCTCACCACTTAACAAGTATTGCCAGAGGGAGACGTGCGCTACAGATACTCCGTTTAAACTAGCGCGCATAATTCCAAAGGGAACGTTCAAGACTGTAACAGACGCATGGAACGGGTATCATGGAGTTCCACTGAGAGAAAGTGATAAACACTTCACTACATTTATCACTCTGTTTGGCTGGTTCCGATATACTAGAGCATCTCAAGGTTTTGTATCATCTTGTGATGGTTACAATCGACGATTTGCAGCTATTTTATCTGATTTTGAAAGAAAGGAGAGATGTGTTGATGACACTATATTTTTTGATTCAGAATAAGAGTGTCACTGGTGGCGAACAATAGATTTTCTGTCAAAAGTTGGCAATGCAGGCATCATTCTAAATCCCAAAAAGTTCCAGTTTTGTCAAAAGCTCGTTGATTTTGCTGGATTTAGAATTTCTGGTGAACGTATAGAACCTTTGCCCAGATATCTGGACTCCATTCGCAATTTCCCAACCCCAAAGTCTGCCACAGATATACGTAGCTGGTTTGTTCTGATAGATCAAGTCGCAAATTATGCCAAACTTCGTAAAGTTATGGCACCGTTTAGAGATTTTCTCAGTCCAAAATATAAGTTTATGTGGACAGAAAAATTAAACCAATCATTTAATGAATCAAAAGAGATAATCATTGACGCAATAAAGAGCGCTGTTCAAATTTTTGATCTTGGGAAACTGACTTGTCTTAGACCAGACTGGTCAAAGCAAGGATTGGGCTACTTCCTTATGCAAAAACACTGCAAATGCAATAGCCGGTTACCAGATTGCTGCACCATAGGCTGGAAAGTGACGCTTGCAGGTTCAAGGTTTCTGAATGGGGCAGAAAAGAATTATGCTGCCATAGAAGGGGAGTCGCTTGCTATTGCTTGGTCATTAGAACAGACAAAGTATTTCACTAAGGGCTGCAAAGATCTTGTGGTTGTTACGGATCATAAAGCACAGGTAAAGATTTTTGGTGATCGTACCTTAAACGAAATTCACAACACGCGCATTTTTAGGTTCAAACAACGTACATTGCCATGGCTTTTTCAAGTGCATTACATGGCAGGTAAAACTAATCTAGCGGCAGATGCTGCATAACGTTATCCAAGCTCGATTAATGAAGTGAATTCACATGATAGTTATTTGACTGACGAATCACTTCTAATTGCTTCATTGAGTAATGAAGTATGCCATTCAATGGCAATAACTTGGGAGGAAATTGTAGAAGAGACACTAAATGACAAAGTTCTTTCAAGAGTATCCAGGTGTATTGAAGAAGGTCGAAGCTTGAAACATGATGAATCTTTGTCAGTGTATTTTAGATACGATTATGCATTGTACTTAAGTGATGGGGTTATACTTTACAAAAATAGAGTAGTAATCTCCGTCAGTTTACGATATCGGGTCCTTAACAAGTTACACTCGGCGCACCAAGGAGTCACATAATCGTGCCCAACAGATTGTCTTCTAGCCTGGTATTACACAAGACATTGAAGCAATTCGGGCCAATTGTCAAAGCTGCAACCGCAATTTACCTTCTTAACCATCAATGCCACAAGAAGCATCTGATCCTCCTACAAACCCTTTTGAAAAAATATTCGCGGATTTTTTCCAGTTTGCCGGAAACAATTTTTTGGTAGTCGGTGACAGGTTGTCGGGTTGGTCAGAAATATTTTCCACACCAAGCGGAACCTCTCAGGCAGGTTCGCGTGGGTTGATTAGGTGCCTCCGAGTTTTGTTTTCCAGGTTTGGAGTACCCGAGGAAATATCAAGTGATGGTGGACTGGAATTTACGTCCAGTGCAACAAAGGAATTGACGCTTCAGGAAGTCTCGACAATGACAAGTTTTTAAGTGCGATGCTCCATTTGAGAAATACTCCTGATAGCGATTGTCAAGTGTCTCCAGCCGAGATCGTATATGGACGTCAGCTGATGCTGAACTCGCGAGATAGTTTCTAATTCTTGAACAAACTTGACAAATTCTCCAATTCTAATGTGCGACCCATGTGGAGAAAAGCATGGAAGCTTAAAGAAGAGGCGCTCCGTACAAGATTTGTTAAGAATTCCGAAGTACTTGACCAGAGAGCCAGGGATTTGTGACCTCTCTATGTTGGCAGTAGGTGTCTACTGCAGAACCAGAGTGGCACTCATCCACGTAAATAGGATAGAAACGGAGTGGTAATGGAGGTGCTTCCACATGATCAGTATGTAGTCAGAGTTGATGGTTCACGGAGACTTACTCGGAGGAACAGAAAGTTTTTAAGGATGTACAACCCAGCCTCAACAAGCATTGAAGCAAAAACTTTTCCTAAGGTTGGAGCAGTAATCTACCAAGCTCACATGAGTGCATTGTTGATCATCAACGTCCTGATTCTTCTGTAAAGATTACAGAGGATTCAAACGGTGCCAATACTGGTAAAACCAGTGAGGTTGAAGCGGATCATGAAGAGGTTGAGGAAGAGTACATTCCTGCTCCTATGGTTCCCAAAAAAAATAAGGTGCCGCTTGCTTTGCGTAGGTTGAAAGACTTCAATGCGCCAGAGAAGCTTGAGAGTGGAGTACTCCAAAGTAGAAATCACCGTAAGTGAAGTCTGTGTGTTCCTGTTTATACAACAGTTGGTGCTGAGTGTTCAATTGCTGCTGATATTGATAATTGCTGAGCCAGGAAGGATTCAGCGTGGAATTGCATGAATTTGAATTGTTTTGGATTTATTTAGTGCGTTTTAATGCAGTTTTGTTTTTTTTTTCCTCAAATAAATCCCTTGTTTAAGTTAATTGAGCTTTGTTAAAGCATATAATTTAGTTTCATCTTAGTAAAATATTTTTGTTACTTATTTAAATACCCTTTTGACGAGCTATGTCATTGACTAAAACTTGTTATTATCTTAAATGAGCTGGAGGGGATGTAGAATAATTAGACTATAGCTCATTTTAGTGTTTATGTTTATACTTGTTTTCATTTTAGATTTTTCATTGTTAATAAATTATTAAACTAAATTTACAAGGAGTTATTCTTCATTTTTATTAAAAAAGTTCGAGTTTTATGATGTGCTTTTAAATCTAAGCATTCATAAATTTTATCAAACTTTCACGCTAAATCAAGAATGTTTAACAGTAACAGCAGCCAAACGATCAGGCTTATCAGCAACAGTGTTTTGCTCAGCAGTAACAAATGAGAGTGCGTCCAAAAAATAATCAAAATCCAGTTATTAAAGATGCTACAAAACGGTTTTACGCAGAATTCCGCCTCAAACTAGTTCTCTATTGCGGCAAATTGTAAACTAAAACAACCAATTAATGTATGCAAGAAACTAACAAAATTAAAAAATAACTTCTCTCCAAAAAGCAAAGTATGTGTAGAAAAGCTTGTTTTAAGTTTCAAATTTTTTAAATGAAAAATTGGTATATATATTATTTGTTTTAGTACGGTGAATAATAGTTATTATTTTTACTTAGAAATGTATGTAAATTAAAAAATTTTACTATAAAGTAAAGTTTATTTTCATTTACAAAATCAAGTGATATAGTTAGTTAAATAAAAAATACAGCTAAATTTATATTTTGTTGGTAAAGTTCATAATTAAAGCTAATTTTTATATTCTATTAAAAAAAATTTTTATATATACCGTCAAAATTTGATGTTTATTAGTTTAACTGTAAAATCATAAAACTATACAAAAGCTTTAAAAAGCTTATGTAAGGTAGTACCACAAACATTTTTAACTTACGTTGCTATAAAGTAAAACTAAATTAATTGAAAAGATTTAATTAATTTTTTTGACTGTTTTTAATTTTTATTTTGTTTATTGAAACTTTAAGTTAATAATCTTTGTTATGTTATAATACAGGCGTTGACAGCTTTTACAAGTATAGGGACAATTTTCATAAAAAAACTTTCTCTCGGGCCGTATTGTATTAAAAATTCTTTCGCAGGCAAAAGCTATTTATCACTAAAACTTATACTTATTTTGTTTAAAATACACGTATTTAGATGAAAAGTACGTTGTAGGCTTCAGACTTTTGCTTTATGGACCGCAGTTTCAGAACCCTGTTATAATAAATGTAGTACAAAATAAAAGTTATTAAAAAGCCATACATTGAAACTTACCATTAACTAACCCATAATTTTAATTAATCACTTGGTCTAAATACGATCTTATAAGTTTATTTTCCATAAGAACAAAATCAACTATTTAGCTTGTTTCTTAAAATTAAAACTTTGATAGTAGGTTCATTTTTTTTGAGATGTTATATTTATATTATACTAGAATAAGTAACAATAAAATAAATAAGGAAACTTTGAAATAAAATTTCACTGTAATGGTCATAAATTCTATAACTTAATTAACTAAAACTAGATTTTTTAAAAAGTAAACATAATGTAAGTTTATAAACTGATATTATTGTTATTTAATGATAAGTAAACCGCTCAAAAAGTTTAAGGACCTGGTGTACAAAAAAACTCTTCGGTTATCGAGTAGGACACCATTTGCTTTCACAATTTCTTACGATTTAAGTAGTAAAAAAAATTTACTATAAACTATTTAACTTTAAGAAAAAAACAACCAATAAAATGAAAAAAAAAAACTAAAAGAAAATTAGTTAAATTATGTGTTTACTTAAAACAGTTTTATAACTAATGCATTCAAAAACTTTAATAACCTAAAAAAGAAAATACAGTCTAAGTCTAAAACTAAAAAGTATCTTAATAAACAGGGGCGCTTATGGGTAATAGGGTAGACAGAGTATAGAATAATATAGATTATTAGTTAATTAGTTAATGATTTGTCTGTTAATAACGTATACTTATTACTATCTTTCTGTAATTTATACTAAAAGTTAGAAACTTAATAAGGGTCAATAGTCCACATTTAAAATCAAAACATAAGGCTTCATTATTTAGTTTTAAGAACTCGTTTTTGTTTTTAGTAATAGTTAAACAAAAAATACTTACAAAAGAGTTGCTTTTTTGTGTAGTTTTCGTTTTAAAACAAGCATTAAAAACTCTAGTTGTGGAACATTTAAAGATCGAAGCTCGCTAGTTAAATAAACTGAAACAGAATTTACGAAATAAGTTTAGTATAGATTATAAATTTTTTATAATAAATCTAAAATTAAAATATATTTGAAGTCCTTAATAATGTTTAGAAACATTGCGTTGTATTTTTTTAATGAAATCAAACTCTAAAATGGTACTTGATGTTATCTTAACATGTTACTTAAAATACTTAAATTTTGTTCCTAAACCAACTAAATTGATTTAAAACATATGTATTATGTACACCCTCTTGCATAAACTACTTAAAATTTCACAGACATATTTTTTATTTCACCTTATACAACCAACTCAGAATTAAAAGTTTAGTTTTAAAATATGGATTAAGTTATAAAATCATTGTCATATTTATTGTCATCAAAAGTAAAAGTTTTGTTAACAGTAAAGATTTCATATATAATAGTATTTTAAAAATGATCAAAATTTTTCTCAAGTTTGTAGTGAAATGATCATAATACATATTAATGTTATAATTTTTTTTTGTATATGTGTCAACAACTGGGTTTTTATTTTTCAATTTAAAACTCAAATTGAATGATGTAATATTTAGAATATATTGAAAAAATGTGCAATAGAGTAGACAAGTTAAGTATACAGAATCTGATCACTTGCTAACCCTTGTAACATTTTATATACTACTGTAATCTTACCTAGAAGATCACATGGTTGGATTGTTGTTTTGATTTTTGTTATAGGGCCAGTGAACACTTGCTTTGGGATTTTAGATTCATTATTTTCTCAAACTTTGTGGTTTTCATTATTGAGGTTTTAACCTTGTGAGTTTTCTCCTAATGGTGTGTCATCAATGATTTTAATTGTTTAAATGATAGTTTTAATAATTGGTTAATTAAACATTAAATATTATTAGGGCAGGTAAAACTATACATGATTTAACACACTTGCTTTTCTCTAGAAACAAAAAAATACATTACAATGGGTAGTGTTAAGACTGGTGTTTTTTTAATGGTAAAAAAGGTGCTATTTATTTAAAGGTTCAATATACAAAAAAAATATCAAATATGTTTCGTAGATGGCATGACATGATGTACACAGAAAGTATAAACTTGAAATTTTGAATCACATTATGTGTGAAAATTTAAAGCAGTGCTCTAAAATAGTAATAATAACCACTATTCCAACCAGCCACCAAAAAGAACCAACATATAGCTTATGAATAATTAATAAAGTATTATTCCTGAAGCATAAAATATAGTATAAAAACCTATCAGGGTTAGCATACACTTAGGATAACTCAGTCTAGTTTAAAATTTTTGAAAAACTTGAGCTAATGTGGCTATTGTTTCTAAATTTTCTGGCTATGTTTTGACTTCCATAATTTTTTTCTCAAAGGTTGTGTATTTTTTTAATATTTTGTTAAGTCTTTTGTTATTATTTAAGTATTATTAGGTATAAAAGTTTATTAAAATTATCTATAAGTTTTTGACTCATATTATTATTCTTTTAATGTGATTATAAACTTAGGCTAGATTTTTTTTTAAGGTAGAAAAACATCAGAAAATACTCACTCTCCCCTTTGCAACAATAAACGTTTTCTGAAAGGCAAGCAAATGAGTTTGAGCTCATCATACGTATTCCACCTGCCCTATCTTTAAATTTACTAAGAAAAAAAAATTAACTTTTAACTAAAAACAAAACTAAAAATGTTTATGGAATAAAAAAAATTCTTAGCTAACTGAAATAAAAACTAATTCTAACCCTTTATTGAAAAAAAAACCTCTGGTGACACGTCATTTGGCAAACACTCACAAGGTTAAAATCTCAACACTAAAACCGAAAGTGTGGGAAAATCATGAAGCTCAAATCCCCAAGTAAGTATTTGCTGACGCTACAACAAAAAACACACCAACAATCCAATCATGTGATCACTGCCACCAGTGTGAACTCACAATCAGCTGTTGTAAACTCAAATAAACCAATATCTAAATTAAGTATTTAGTTCTAAAAAAAACTAACTAGAATAAAGAAATACTGTAAGTAGGAAAAAAAGATACTCTTTTATTGAAAAAAAAAAAAAAAAAAAAATATATATATATATAAAATAGGGTTAATATTTAAACTTAAACACTTTCAACTGAGCCCACTTGAAGGGCTTTTAAATAATTTATTCAAATGGCGATTTTAAAAATTCTGGAACATATGTTTAGCCTAAAGCGCAAAAACATTGATTTTAAATTAACTTGGGAGGTGATAAAAAGAGCACAGCCAATAGCAGATGGTAACAACCCTGTTTGTAGGCTGTGCTTAAAAGAATCAACAGCCGTTATGTATGCATTAAAAAAGGAAGGTTGTTTAAATAAGAGAAGCGAATTTATATCGTCTTGTCGACATATAAAAAAGCTTCTCTTAAAACACAACAAATTTTGAAGCATCTTATAGTCAGTTAACTGTTGTTTTCGTTAATTTTAGTTGTTTGATTAGTTAGAAGGTAGATCGATTTTTGTACTGAATATTTGTAATGTACAATATTACGTCATACTGTTTTTTGTTTTTTTGCATAACTTTTGTATCTTTGTTTAGTACAGTGCTTTTTATTTTGAATTTAACTGGCTGATGATCAAAGCTTTATGAAAAATTAAAGCTTTGTGAAACATATGTTCCAGAATTTTTAAAATTGCTATTTGAATAAATTATATATATATCAACAATAAAGTCAACAAATAAAAAAAAATTTAAAAAATTTGTTAGTATTAACTTTGTACGAGACTCAAAAAAAAAAAAATAATAAACAACTAAAATAGATATTAAATAAATAAAAAATAAAATAAAAAAAACTAAAACTTTTAAAACAAATAATTAAAAAATAAATAGAAATGTTGTATTAGATTTATACTTTTACCTCTAATTTCTAAAATAAATAAATAAATGAATTTTCTTAAATCTAACACAATAACAAAATTAAAACAAGTAAAACAACTTAGCAATAAACAAAATTTATTACAATAATTTATAACAATCACTCTTTCATTACCAGGACATTCATAAAAATAAAGACCCACACATCACAATCTGGTCCCAAATAACATGAATCAAATTTCAACACAAACAAAACATACATGTAGAAGCACTCTACATCTACTCCATGTAGTTATTCAACAAAAAGTTTTGATATCTAAACTTAAAAGGATCTTTTTTTAAGTTTTTAAAAGTTTTACTCATCAACTTACAAGTTTGCAATTTATACATATCCTTTAATTTTAGCACACCAGTTTTTTTAAACAAAGGGTTTGTTGTGGTAAAGGCAGGCACACGACAAACATACCTGATCACTCTTTTTTTTCATACAAACAATTGGTTTTAAGTAACAGTCAGCAGCACTACCCCAAACAGATATACAATATTGGATTTGCGAATACAAAAAACTATAATATACCATTTTAAGTGTAAATGTATCCAAGTAGTATCTCAATTTTGACAAAACATAACAACTCCTAGACAATTTCGATTTCAGAGAACTCAAATGTTTCTTCCAATTCAGCTTATCATCCAAAACCACACCTAAGTATTTTATACTATTACTCTGCTCAATAAGAAAACCATTAACCTTTTAACACTAAATTCACAATTTTTTGAAGTTTTATTAAAAAGTAAAAATTTAGTTTTTAAATAATTAATAAAAAGTTTATTAGCACACAACCATTTATCAACTTTAACCAACTCCTTATTAATAGTTTCATTTAAATACTCAGGATCACTGTGTTGGTAGCTCAAGCAGGGATCATCAGCAAACAACCCATATTTATCTCAGTAGAGGAAAAAATATCATTATTATATACGAGAAACAACAAAGGACCCAAACAAGAACCTTGTGGTATTCCAACATTCACAATTTCACGCTCAGATACAACATTATATATGACCGTTGATTGACTTCTATCTTTTAAATAGTCTTTAAGTAAATTTAACATTGAATCTTTTATATTATAATTTTTAATTTTAGATATTAGAATTTTATGATTATTTGTGTTCAATGCTTTAGCCAAATACAAAAATACGGAGCAATTTATTAATTTTCTCTCACCAGCCTCAATTAACTCATCAACAATCTGATTCACAGCTAGTTCAGTTGTACTATTCTCTCTAAACCCATACTGTTTTTCATGTAGTACCTCATTCAACAAAAAGAATTTTTTCAATCTCTCACACACTAAAAACTCTAAAATTTTTGAAAATGGGGATAAAAGAGATATAGGTCTGTAGTTATTAATGTCATTTTTTTACCAGATTTATAAATAGGAATTACCTCAGCAAATTTAAGTGACTCAGGAAACAAACCATACTCAACACATTTATTATACAATTCAGAAAGATAAGGAGAAATTATTTTTCCACTGAGCTTCACAAAACAAATATTAGGGACATAAGAACGCACACTTTTGTTTGGATTTAAAGTTTTAATATCAGAATCTCACTACAGAAATTTCATTAAAGACAAAATCATTTTTAACTGAATCAGACAAATACTCATCATTCTTTACATCAACAACATCTTTTTTTTTTTTAACAAATTGTCAGCAATGTTTACAAAAATTTTATTCATTAGATTGCCTACACATTTTGGGTCATTCACAAATTTACCACACTCATCAAGCACACCTTTAATTTTACAACTAGACGTAGATTTAGTGGAACCAATATTATTTACAATTTTCCATAACTTTTTACTATTTTGTTTATTCTTTTTAACTAGTTGCTTATAATAAAGTCTTTTGGAACATTCTATTACTCTGTTTAATATATTTTGATATTTTTTAAAACAAACAGAATTTTTTTTTGTTTTATCTTTAATGGCAAATTTAAACATTAAGTTTTTAAAGTTTATTGAGATTATTATACCTTTTGTTATCCACAGTTTAGCTTTTAGTTTTTGTTCTTTTTTACTTAATAATTTGACTGGAACATGATCATATACCGTCCCACTAAAAATACTCTCAAACTCATCCCAACATTTATTAACATCTTCACAATTTTCAGCACACAGGTTCATGCCTCTCAATTTCACATTCAAATCATTCAGAAAAGCTTCAACTTCAAACTTGCTGAAGTCCTGAAAGGACCTCAGATCACAATACTCATTTTTGGACTTTTTGCATTTAATTTCACAGATAACAGGCATATGATCAGATATATCATAATCCACAACATTGACATTTAGCTTTTCACAATCAAAACTAGAATAAACATGATCAATCAAAGAACTAGACAAATAACCAGCAGAATGCCAAGTTGGCAAATCAACAAATTTCAAAGCACCAGCACTAGAAATACAATCCAAATAGTCAAAAGTACCCTGATCTCTATTAAACAAGTTTATATTTATATCACCACCGATTATATAATATTTATTCTTTTCATTTGATAGGTCTAAAACTTTAAGGAAATTTTCTTTAAAAGTATTAAATGTAGTGCTTGGATGTCTATACATTACCAACTACAAACGATTTATTGTTTTCAAGTTTGATAGAGATCCACAAATTATCTACATCTCACTGCTCAAAAGACACACCTTCTACAACCTCATAAGAGTGGCAAGCTCTAACAAAAAATGCAACACCACCAGATTGATTACTATTAGACAATTTATTAACAAAATCATATCCGTACAACTTACCTACAAAAGGTCTCAGATTTGTTAGCCATGTTTCACACACACAAATCACATCATGCAATCCCTCAGTTACACTCAAAAATTCCTCAATTTTATAAAGATTTGCATTCAAGCTTCTTATATTCATAAAAACAATACTAATACAATTTTTCTTGTTAAATTTCACACTATACAGATCTAAGTAACTCTCATTCTTAATTTTAAAAATACTAGGTTCAACATATTTATAAAAACAATCATAATCAAAGTTGTTAACATTCTGAAAGGGAAAAACAGACTCCTTACATGTATCACAATAAAACAAACTTGTAATCACCTTGTTTATATAGGCTTAGTTTCATTTTATTTTAAGAAGCACACTCAACATGACATTTTTGGAAGCATATAAAACAGGTTAAACAATTTTTAAAGTTTTTACAAAACAACTTACATTTAAAACATACAGACATTTTTAGCTTACAGGTTTCACAAAAAAAGGGTAAATTATTTTTTCACATTTCTGCAAACTTTTTAATTGATACTTTTGAAATTTAAGATGTATCAATTTAAAGCAACCTTCACAAAACAAACAATCATCTAAAGAAGAGAATTTTTAAAAAATTAAATTTGCAGAAATCATCACTCCCATCATTAATTAGTCCTAGGTTATTTACACAGTCTATGCTATTTCAGTTTTTAAGTTTGGCAACCCTGTATTCTGAACTAAACTTAGGCTAAATAAAATTAAAAGATAACATCCAAACTGTGATCACTGCAACCAAGGCTGATACAGAAAACACCTACTTAATACAAGCTATTAAAAATCTAATTTCCTGGAATTGGCTAGTATTACAACAAAATAAGTACAAATTGTTTAAATACATTAGTTTTTTTTATGGTAACAAAACATAAGTACTTCATCAGTATTTAACAAATAAATAGTGATTTAGTTGTATAGTTTATATAAATAACTACTCTTGAAACAAAGTACATTACGTAATTTTTTTTTTTAATTTCACACCAATAATTATATTTTGAATATAATTTTAATCAATTTTTAATATATGTGATAAAATAATAAATGACCCTTCTAGCCATTATGACATTATTCCCAAAAATAGTTTAAGTTTCAAAAATTTATTGTTATACCAAAACTATTTGCCAAATAGCTATAAAAATAAGAGCAAATATAAACTAAATTTATACATGTTAAATTAAAATTGATTGGTGTTGTAACTATGAAATCTCGTATAAAAATCATTTAATTTGTCAATTGTCATTGTTTAAACTGACACTCTAAAACAAGATTATTTTAAGGTGTAAAGAAGTTGTAGTAAAGCTATTTAGAGAAGGTCCAACATTTTTTTTACAAAAAGTAAAACTGGCTTTTATATATATGAAAGTTGAAGGTATAATAGATTATCACTGTTTATAGACTTCAATAAATATGTTAACTTTTGAGAAAAAGTAAAATTTTGTAAAAAGATTTTGATGCAAACACATGGACTGCAACTTTTCATTTTGTTTTCTTGGAAATTTAATGTTGGTTTAAGATCTATCTAAGGTTTTCTAATATAAAATTTTTATTATAATTAAAATAATGTCCTTTGGGTAAATTGTTTGAATATTACTAATGTTTTTTATTATAATGTTACCAATTACCAAAAAGGCATAATTAAACTATTTCAATAAAAATATATTTTTCACTGTTATTAATATTATTATAATTTTTTTTGCCTTATGCTTTGTTTCTCACAAAACGCCCTATTAAGCTCACTGACTTTGATCTTTTGTATCTTAAAAGTAACTTAAATTTTTGTTTAATGGTAAGTGTCTGATAGCTACAGTAAAACTAAACAAAATAACTCTTAAAGAACAAGCCTTCTATATAACCTTTATAATAAAATTGCAACTTGTTGATTATTTATAAATTTTTAAAAACTAAAAGATATCAATTTAATCTTGTAGTAACAACACTTTGCTGAAACTAAAAGGGGTCTACAACATATAAAATTTTTATCATTATGACTGATTCTGAAATATTTTTCAAAAATTTTGTTAAATTTTGAACCAGCATAATCTTTTTTTATAAAAACTTCACTTATATTTTCATTAGTCAATTTTTAATTGTTTATTAAAATGTGGCCTTATAAAAGTCTTGAAGAGTTTGAACTGTCTCAATTACAATTGTTGTAATTGGAATTTGAATGTACCAACTAAAAGCATACAATTTCATTCTATTTTACAATACAGTTATAATTTTTGATGTCAAGTCATCACTTTATATATTGAAATATTTTAAAGACTTTCTGAGACATAAGACTGACATACCTAAAAGAGTTGAGGCTAATTAATAATTGGTAAGAAAGATGTAGATAAAACTTACGACAGTCATCAGAAACCCAGTAATAAACTTATAAACAATAAGACAGTTGCCACACAATCAGACTAGTTTTGTTGTTCATGGAGTGGTAACTCTATAAAAAAAGTATAAATTTTAAGGTTATTAAGGGGTAAAACACTTATTTTGAAATTTGATCTTATTTTGTATAGTTTTTACTAAGCTACAAGATGATTTTTACAGATTTTAAAAATTCAAAATAATTTTTAAGACATAACCAGTCAAAGTTGGAGGCAACAATAGGATCCTTATGGGAGACGCAAACTAAAACGGCAAATAACTAGAAGTCACTGAAAATCTATCTCCTCTTACGTTTTTTGAGATAACTTCCTCAAATTTTCAGTAAATGTTCCTTTCAATATTAAGAAAATTCTGTTGCAACTAAATTTAAAAAAGTAAAAAAAAATAAGAATTTTATAATAAAAAAAAACAGCGTTTTTGTTTAATTTTTATATAAAATTTTAATTTAAATTTTTTTTTTAAATTCTTTCTGACAAAATTTTCTAAATATATCAAGGAACACTTCCTAAAAATTTGAGGTATTTATCTCAAAAACGTAGGAGAAGATAGATTTTTAGAGAAATAGTCAATTTTTGCTGTTTTAGTTTGCGTCTCCCATTAGGAACCTATTGTTGCCTCTGACTTTGACCGGCTATATCTCAAAAATTATTTTGATATTTTTAAATCTATTAAAAGCATCTTGTAGCTTAGTAAAAACTAAATAAAATAAGATCAAATTTCCAAAAAAAAAGTGTTTGACAAAAAGATTGTCTTTTATCTTCAGCTACTTCAAATTTAAAATAAAAAGCACTTTGGTAAACAGAGATGCTGATATATACATATATATATATATATATATATATATATATATATATAAACAAACCTGTAAATAAGTAATGGCTTGATTTTTAAAGTATTTAAAACTCAGTAAAAAATCTTTGTTAGTATAAAAAAAAAATTAAGTAAAATTCAATTCCTAGAACAAAATACACAGTCTAAAACATAATTTAAAATTAGTAAAAAAATATTTATTTTAGGTCTGTAAAAAAGTATTTCTAGTATTTAACTTTGAAATGTCAGAGTCAGAGTCTGACACAGATCTGCTTGGAAAAGCAAATAAGAACAAAAGTAACATAAAATTAAAGCCTACCCTAAGCACAACTACAACTAAAAGAGATGAACTTAATATTAGGATTGCTTCTTTACAGCAAGAAAACAGAGTGCTTAAAGTTGAGTTGGAGACATACAAAATTAAAGTTAATGTGTTGTTAGAGGAGAATCGAACCCTAAGAAGAAACAGTGTAACTATTCAAGCTAAAGCTGAGCAAGAAGAAGAGTACATTTCAAACACATTGATGAAAAAAATTAATGAACTAAAAAAAGAAAAAGAGACACTTGTAAATAAGTATGAAACTGAAGAGGAATTTTTAACAAATGAACTTCAAAGACAATTGAACCAAATAAAACAAGAAAAAGTTGAGCTTGAGCAGACTTTAGAAAAAGAACAAGAGAAACAAGTAAATACATTGATGAGAAAGATTGAAAAGCTAAAGCGTGAAACTCATGATAAACATTTTAAGTTGGAAGAGCTTAGAAGAGAAAAAATAGAGTTAGAAAACACACTAGAAAAAGAACAAGAGGGATTAGTTAATAGACTTTGGAAAAAAATGGATAAACTAGAAACTGAAAAAAGGTTATTACAAGAAAAACTTAATCAGCCCATCAGTGCTCCACCTTCTCCAAGACAGTCTGTGTCTTTTGATCATCATCATCATCATCATGCTGGTAATAGTGATAATCTTACAGCACATGTTCGTTATCTGAAAAAAGAAGTTGATTGGCTAAGACGTCAGTTAGCAAATGTACAAAGTGATAGAAACTCAAAAATGACAGTATTGTTAAATGACGAACGCCAGCTGAGAGAGGAAAATGCCCGCCTTCATAGACAGCTTATGGTTGAAACTGAAAGAAGAGAGGCTTTATCAAGGCAACTTTCAGAATCAGAATCCAGTCTAGAAATGGATGAGGAGAGCAGAAACAACTTAGAATCAATCAGAGGTGAGTTTCCTCATTCTTCAGGCTTAAACAGTCTAAGAACAAGGTCAATTTCAAGTCCTGTACCAAATATCATGGCACGCACTTCATCATACTTACCTCCTTCAGTTGCACACAACTCTTACTCGAAAAGTGGGTATCCATCACACCCCTCTCCTGCTTCAAGTGTGACATCAGGAGTGGGGAGCAGTTCTAATTTTGCTTCTCCATCTCCTATGACCTCTTCAAAGATGACAAATCCGTCATCAGTAGATAGCACAGTTCCTGGTGCCTCACTACTCTCTGACACTGTCTCAGTTGACTCTGATTCTCACTCAATGAAGTCTGATACTCACAGCATGATGTCAGTATCAGAAGACAGTGGTTTTGCTAAGCCTGAGGCCTGAAATCATCAGCTATTCAAAAATCAATAACAAGGTATCTCATGCAAAAAGTTTTATACTTCTACATAAACTTTTTTATATGCATTTTACTTGATAGAAAGCCTTCCATTTTCAATGTTAGACTTTAAAAAAATAAGTCTGTTGCAAATTGCTATCTAAATCTCTTAAAATGTCTTCAAGTTTGCTAAAACTCATTTAAAATTTAACAGTCTTACTGTTATAAAATTTAAATTAGCTTTTTTAAATCTGATTAAATATTTTTTTTCACTGCTACAAATACTAAAAACTAAATAATAAAATGATAAGGATTATGTGTTTTCAATTTTTTTTTATAAAATATGTAAAATACAATTAACTTTTTGTAATTTTTTAATGGTATGTTTTTGAAATCTTTGTTATTCATTAGACTATGAGTTTTCTTTCTTATAACATACAAGTGTTTAAAACTTGAAAGTTTACTGTTTACTTTTGATTGTTCTTTTTATGTGTTTTGTGTTATGAATGAAGCATTAATTTACTTATCAATTTTTGAAATAAAGTGTGTATTTTTATAGATATCCTTACAAAGTTTTTTAGAAAAAACATATTAAATATTTTTAATTTAAAGATTTAAATTAACTTCTAAAGTTTTAAAGTCTTTATTGCTGCACAGAATGGTAATGAATTCTGTTGAAACTCTGGTGTTCATTCCGTCTTAGGCTCACTTTTTGTGTAGTTTAAACTAGTTTTTTATGTATTTATTTTACAATACTATCTAGCTCAGACTTTAGAAAAAATAACCACAATTGTACTTTTTAGAGCTATTTTTAGACAAATGTTGTCTTAGCATGGCTTCTGAAAAATGTAAAAAGACAGCATGTCCAACGGTTTGTAGTATAATTGGCTTGTGTCTTATCATTGCTGCTACTACTATCATTGCCCTTGGAACTGTAGAAAAGCTTGTCAAAACAATGGTCAATTCAGTAAGTGTCTTTCTTAAAAAAATTAACGCATTTGCTTATGTGTTTTCTATATAACAAAGTTTTTAGATAGTAAAATAAAAATGTAGAAAAAATTTATCAAAGTAGAAAAACAACTTAAGGTTTTTTTACATTTTATATGCTTAACAGTAAGTTCAAGTACACATCTTTATCACTACTCTACAGGATTGCTATAAAATTTGCAATTCTTGAAAAACCTAAGTTTGAAAATTTAAGCAAAAAGCCCCTGGAATTTAAGATATTATAAAAATACCTGAAAAAACCTGGAATTTTAAACATTTTTTACATGTAAAATAATGAAACTTTGATTAAATAAGATTATATTTAATGATATATGATAAATTTAATGATCTATTTATGTGGTAGCTGTCAAAATTGAACAAGCGGACAAAATTGAACAAGTGCTTTAAATTACACAAATATTCTTTTGCACGAAGACACTTTTGCACAAAGATAAAATTGCAGAAAGATACTTTTGCACGAAGCGTCACTTTTGCACGAGCAGACAATTTTGCAAGTAGACATTTTTGCACGGGTTAAATTATTATTATTTTTAAAGTTTTTGTATTAATTTTAATTTTTTTTATTTTTGATTATTTACTATTATTTTTTTCTATCACTGTTACCCCTTACCCTCAGTTGGTAACTTTTTTTTTTTTTATTAATTTATCTTTTAGTTTTTTTTATACATTCTTTTTTGTATATTTTACTGTTGTGCAAAATTGACCTTTGGTGCAAAATTGCCTTCGTGCAATTTTTTTTCCTTGTGCAAATTAGTCTTTGTGCAATTTTGTTCTTGTGCAACTTACTCCCCTTGCGCAATTTAGTAACCTTAAGCAATTTTGACTGGTTCCTATTTAAGTATCATCTAGAATTTATTTGTTATAAAACACAATTGAAGTAGCATTACAGTATTTTTTCAATATTTTGTACTGTATTTGACAGTAGCATAACTGTAAATTTAACGTTATACTAAAAAATAGATAAAAAAGTTTGTACTTTCAAAATCCTGAAATTTTTTTTCAAAAAACCTACTGTAACCGTGTCACTAGAGCTAATGTTGTAATTTAAAATAACACTTATTTACTAGATGTATTTTATCATTTTCAATTATTTTTAATAAGTATTACAAATTAGTATTTATATTGTTTTTAGAATATTTCATAGTATGATATCTATTATCTTTAAATAAGTCATTTCTAAACTTTTTACCCATATCAAATATAATTATAGTCCTCTAATTTAAATAATACTTAAAATTTATGAAAGAAAGTTTCAAATATCTTCTAGGTGTAGTTAATTACCTTAAAATTATATTATAAAACTCAAGTAATATTTTAACTGTAGTTTTTTTTTTCTGGTACCTAAGTATTAGTAATTGTTAATTTTTATCGAACTCATGTCTTAAATTAAGCCTTATATAGTCAATAGAAATCTTTAAAAAAATAAAAATTATGATAAGTAAACGATTACACATCTAATAACTTTTTAAAATAATTTTTTTACAAAATTTTCATTAGTAGGTAAAATTATATAATATTTTTTGCCGGAACGGGTCAGAAAAGCACAGTCGTCACTTTAGCACAGAGTGACACTTTAGCACAGGGTGAAACTTTAGCACGGAATGATATTTAAGCACATAGTGACACTTTAGCACAGAGTGACACTTTAGTACAGAATGACATTTCAGCACAGAGTGACACTTTAGCACAAAGTGACATTATAGCACAGCGTCACTTTAACACAGAGTGACACTTAAACATGGGATGACACTTTAGCACAGGATAACACTTAAGCACAGAGTAACACTTAAGCATGGCGTCACTTTAGCATGGACTGACACTATTTGTTTATGCTTAAATAAAATTGTACTGTTATTTTAAAAAATCTAAAAAAAAGTTGTGCAACATACAGACTAAAAGTTAACAAGGTTTAAATATGTTACAACTTAAAGCTTTAACTAAAACTTCGTGATAAATATAAAATACTACTAGTTATTTTAAGCAAATCTTAAGTTTTTTAAAATAATATAGAAATTATTTTTCAAATTATTTTAAATCATTTTACTAAAACATTTTAACTAAGGTATTTTAAAACTTTGTTTTTATATTTTCAACATAAAACTGTTTGTATAAACCTAACAACATACACGAGCTCCAGGTTTTTTATAAAATTTTTAATAAGCTTAAATTATTTTTAGTAAGTTTAGATTTAAAGCATAAATTTTAAACAAAATGTGTAAAATGTAAATATTAATCCATACTGATAAATAAATAGCCTTTGTTTTTTAAAGCTCCGATAACTTAATAGATTACAAAAAATTTACCTAATTTATTTTTAAAACACATGTAGATTTGTTTATTGCAATACAAAAAGATGTAAGTTCCTCTTATTTCTACATCTATGTGTGTTGCAACTTTTTAATACGTATGTATGTGTTATAAGATTTATATATAGACTACTACAAAGGTGATTAAACTTAATTCACAATATTTTCTATCTATATCTTGTTTCGAATTTAAATGAAAACAATAATTTACCGGAATTCCTACGCTGGTATAGAATACAATTTTAGTAGAGATTAAATATAGTTTTCTAAATTTCGTTTATGTACGTTCTTCTAGTAAAATTTAAACTAGTATTTTTCATAAATAAAGTTCTAATTCCAACCTTGTCAGCCAAGCAAAATGTTTAGCCAAATTGTAAGTAAATTATTAGTTTTTTATTATGTGAATTAAAATAGTACAAGGTTAAAGAACATTTACCAGCTAATTTACCAACTCCTTGCTCTCTAGTACTTTATTTTATTATTAAATCTAGTTCTTCCCAAAAAATAGAGCCTACTAAAGATTTTTTCTAACTTATCGCTACCTACAAGTAATTTCTCTTAATGTAATTTGTAGTTTTACTTAAAAAGGCTGCCAAGCTTGTCTTACAATATACTCCTTACTTAACTATAATTTTAAATAAAAATAACTTTGGTAGATATTCTTCCCCTTAAATTCACACTTTAAAGCGCTTAAAATGCATGGTCAACAGGAAGCTGACTATGTACAGTTAAGTTTTAAACACTTTATTGAATATGTTTATAATTAGTATTCAATTTAATTACCTAAAAGTATAAATTGTGGTAAAGTTTCATTCCGTACTAAAGTGTTACTTTGTGCTAAAGTGTTGTTCTGTTCTAAAGTGTCACTCCGCGCTTAAGTGACGCCGTGCTAATGTGACACTCTGTGCTAAAGTGTCTACCAGTGCTAAAGAGTCACTCTGTGCTAAAGAATCACTCTGTGCTTAAGTGCACCCTGTGCTTTAGTGCCTCTCCGTACTAAAGTGACGCTGTGCTTTTCTGAGACCTGCCCATTTTTTTTTGCATGACTATTTTTACAAAACAAAGTTATCGCTTAAAAGTTTTTTAGTAAAATTTTATTTTAACTTTTGTAAAAGAAATATTAAAATTTAAATAACTCTTTGACGTGTTTTTAAATAATTTTTTTTGGATTTGTATGCTCAGTTTTAAAGACTAATTATACATATCCACTAACCCCTTTTATTATTATTTAAGTATAAGTTTTCTGCAACTTTTTTTCTTGAAATAATGACTACTTTAATTTTTTTATATAATATACCTAAATCTAGAAAGTATATTTTTTTAAAAGAATTACAAGCTGTTTAGGTCAAGGCATACCTTAAAATTGTAGATGTTTTCCTAATTATCTAATTGTAAGTAAAAATAAATGCATTTATAAATGTAATTGAGAATTTCGAAGTTCTTTTTGAAGTATATAATGTTTTGTATTATTATATAAACTACTGGGTTTTTTCTAAACGCTAAAACAATATAGTTGTTCTAAGGCCATAGGGGGGGGTCCGACTTTTTTTTTTACAAAAAATAACTTTGTCTTTTATATGAAAGCTTTAAATACAAACTACAAGCCTGTTTTATAGAATTCAAAAATATAATTTAACTTTTGAGATATTTTATTTTTTGTAAAAAGTTTCCGATACAAACGTATGGACCGCAAATTTTTCGGGGTCAATTTTCTCAGAAATTTAAAAATTCACTAAAAACCTATCTCCTCCTTCATTTTTTGACCTAGAGACTTCAAATTTTCAGGAAATGTTCCTTTTAATATTTTGAAGAATCTGAATGTTGGAATTTTTGAAATTTTTAAAAATAAAAATTTTATCCACAAAAAACTAAAAAAAAGGGTAGTTTTTTGACAATAATTTTTTTTTTACTCAAAATTAAAAAAATTTCTACAATAGATCTCTTTAAAGTTTAATGATACACATTCTGTAAAAATTTGAGAAAGATTACTCAAAAAATGAAGGAGGAGATAGATTTTTAGTGAAATAGTTTTTTTTTCGCATTTTTAGTTTTTGCCTTCGATAAGGAACCTATTGAACGCCCTTTCTTTGATCGCTTATATCTCAAAAGTTACTTTGAGTTTTTTAAGCGGTTAAAAGTGTCTGATAGCTCAGATTAAATTTTACAAAATAAGATCAAGTTGTAAAAAACGAAGTGGACCCCCCCTATGGCCTTAATAGATAAAATTTTCAACATAATAAAAGTTTGGTAAGTTGTTTTTTAAAGTTTCTTATTTTAAGTATTTATCCTATATTTTTGAGGCAATCTTCATCTGAGAGTACTGAAAGTTAATTTTTACTTAGTTAGTAGTACTGAATTTAAATAGTTTTTGTCTGTAAAATTTTAACATAACAACAACTCTTAAACAAAAAATAAACTATTTTCATAGCTATAGTTTATTTTACTATCCAATACATAACTTATCAAAATAAGTCATATCATTTAAAAAAGGTCTTGCTGTAATAAAGTAAAGCAGGATTTATATATATTTTTAGATTACATATTTGAATAAAACAGACTTTAGTATAGCTTTTTCATAGAAAAATAAAACAGCACAACATAAGCTATCAACCTGTTAAATTTTTACAAATTATTGTTTAGCAATTGGTTCTAAGTTTGGAATCTCCAGCTTTTCATCAGTGGATGAATTTAGATGGAAATCCACCAATTTACATGCAGTACTGGTTTTTTAATGTCACCAATCCCGATGAAATAGTTAAAGGTGAAAAACCAATAGTCAAGCAAATAGGGCCTCTTGCTTACAGGTGCATTTTAAGAAAGTGTATATAATTTATGTATACTAAATTCTTCAAACAAGATAAGAAATTTAAATATTTTGTTAAAAAAATAAGAGATAAAACTATTAGAACTAGCTTATTTCAGATTAGGTAAAATTTAAAAAATAGTTAAAAGTAAATTATTGCTAATTTTAAAATGGTAGTTTTAGAAAAAATAAACAAACAAGTAGTCTATAAAAAGAAATAATCAAAGATATTTTTATCTACTTTAATTTAAAATCTCGAACAAAAATTTACCTAATAAACAGCAGCTAAAAAATTGTTGTCACTAAGTCCGTAAGAGGGTTCATGTTTTTTACAAGCTGTTCTATTTTTTTTGATATTTATCATAGTTTTCAGACAATTTTTACTATATAGCAAAATTAAGAATATTTTTTAAGAAGTAAGAAATCAAAGTTGGTGAATTTTGTTTATCATGAAGACCTTTTTTGTTTATTCTAAGAATAAAGCATTTCAAATTTTCAATAGAATTGTTTATTAACATGTGTAAAACATTGTTCAAAAATTTTACAAATTGGTATTTTATTATATATAATACTTAATTATTAAGAAGAAGCTTTTAACCTATTAACATTACAAACAACTTAAAATCCTTAGGATCCGAATCGTAATCTAAAAATACAATCCAGATCCAGCCGGATTATAGTTTTAAAATAAGATCCGGATCCGGCCGGATACTAACTTTATGGATCCAGTAGATTACTATTTTAAAGTTGTTGCGAAAGGCGATTTCAATTATTAAATCAGTTTATTTGTTAAGTCATCAAATTTATTTATTTATTAGAAAATATATTTATAACATTATTTTTTTAATTTTCAAACTTAACATGAATTTATTTTTAGTATGAATAAAAGTTTAATTTTGACCTTGTTGCAGCTTGCCCTTTATTGTAGTTGTTTGTATGGTTTTAGTTTATACAGTCTTGGTAATTTTTATATAAAACTTTTAAATATGAAAATAATTACAATTGAATATAATTTTGTTTTTATTGTTAGTTTTTATTTATTTTATACAAATATACGAAATATAACATTTTGTTTTCAATAGTATGACACATTACTTAAGACATTGCATTTTATTCAGAATGTACCAACCTAGGTTTGATGTTGCATTTTTTGTCAATAGCACAGTTAAGTACAAATACAATCATACTCTAGTTTATGATGAAAAACATTCTACAGTTAAACCTGATCAATATATCACACAAATTAACCTGCCACTGATCGTAAGTTTTTAAGTTTTAGTTATGGTAGTGCCATTCAAGACTTATAAATTTTAGCAGTCTTTAACAAACGAGCATAACAAACCAAGCTTTACACGTTAATATTAATCTAATTACTTCTAAAAGGATCTCTAAGTGTTTATTTTAATAACTTGTATTTTGATAAAAAATGCTTTCAGTTGTTTATGGTCAATAGTGAATTAACATATTTTACATAAGACTGTAGACACGATGCTAAAATCTGAGAAATTACCAAAATTAGTAGAAGATTTGGTTAAAGAATTTGTATCAACTATGCACGATTCTTCGTTGTTTGTCAATAAAACATTTGAAGAACTTTTGTTTGGTTATAATGATCCTATATTTGATTTTTTGCACAAAATTATAAAAGACAAAGTACCACCTCAGTTTGGTCTTTTTTACGGAGTAAGTTATGTATAATTTTTTAAATATTTTAGCTATGAAAATAGTTAAATTTACTATTTGTACTTTTAGCTCTACTATTCAAAAATGTATAATCATTTTAAAAATCTTGAAACGTTTTAAGTTTTTCATTGACTATTACTTGACTACTTTATAAATCTTTTTAGATTTTTTGCAAAATTTTAGAATATAAAAATAGTATTATTTAATTACAAAACGATATTTATTACTACTTTGTCTTTTATCTAACTTTTCTAACAAAATTTGAAAAACCTTTCTTCAAGTCTCAATATAAAAATATTAACGCCTAGAATAAAGGTGTGCAACGTACGGCCCGCCAACAGAAATCTCCGCAAATTATTTTGAACTTTTAATTTAAAAAACGTTTGCAATTCAAGCATTGTAGATGTTTTTAATAACAAATACCATAAGATATACTTATAGTTTTATTTTTAGTACACATTTTTAGTGCTTATTAAATCATTGTTTCAATAAAGATAGGTTTATTTTCAAGCAGTATTATTTTATTGTTACTAATATAGCAACAATTTTTAAATTACACGGGCCGCAAAAGTTTTTAAAGAGACATATTATTATTTTTAACACCCTGTTACTATACTTCTGTTATGCTTTACCAAATAATTATGTTGTATGTTCTATATATAGTTTTATACTTAGTTGATTAGATGTTTGTCCGTAATAACAACTGAATGAGAATAAAGTTTTATAAGTATACTCTTTTAATTCTTTTTTTAATCATTTTACTTGAATTGTAAAACAGTACAACAATTCAGATGACGGAGTTTATCTTGTGAATACTGGAAAAGACGACATTAGCAAAGTTAATTTAATTGAAAAGTGGAACAGTAAACAGTAAGTTTTTATGTAATTAAATTTAATTATTATAATCTTTTTACTTTTTGTGGATTTAACTAATATATTACCAAAAAGTAAACAGTTTAATCGCCATTTTTTCTTTTAATTTGCTTAATATAGCATTATAGAAATTTTTAAACAAATAATAAACCATAAATATTAGCTACATTTTATAAATGTGCAACAGCTATTTAATCATATTTCTGTAAAGTGATGTGTTTCAAAAAGTAAATTAATTCTCGATAAATTTTAAATACTTGATAATTGCGACAAATAAAATTTTTCTGATCAATAGTTTATTGACTTATTATAAAGCAAATTTATTACACTTTTTTATCTCTTGTAAGCAAAAGCCAAAAGTATTTTGAAATATTTTTAGTCTTTAGTGTACATTTGAAAGTTATAATTTATCAAGTTCCTTGGTGTTTTAAGAATTTCCAGAAAAACATTATACATAGTTAAACAGTAGTTAGAAAAACTATTTACATTGCTATGAGCACTTTGCTATGAGTGTTGTATTGTACGTAACACTTTTATGTGTTACTTAATGTTCCTTAATTCATTGAAAGTTGCATGATTTTTAGATATAATGTTTGTAATCAGCATTATTTATGATAAGTTTATTAAACATGCAAGCCAAAGTCATCTACATTTGCAACAGTTTAAACCAAAACGTGCCTTAGTTTGAACTAATTATTAAAGTGTATATTATCAAGAAAAAGTTATATTACAAGTTGATGCTTGTTTAAAATTTGTTGCTGAATGAGTCAATGTGCAAACTTTTATATTGTTGTTTATAAAATGTTATAGTGAAATTTAATTACAAAACTGCCTGTGCTTTTGTAAGATTTTTGTAAATGTTGATCTTTGATCTAGAAAATTTACTTGCAAATTTGCTTTCTAACCTTAAACTAAATTAAGTAAGTAATATTCTTAAAATAAGTCCGGAGTTAAAATAAAGTGTTTTATTTTGTGTAAAAACATGAAATGCGTTTATACAACTTAAAGCTTATTAAGGCCATAATGGGGGGTAAAACACTTTTTTTTTACAAAAATTAACTTAGGCTTTTATGTGAAAGCTTTAAGTACAAACTACAAGCCAGTTTTTATAGAATTCAAAAATATCATTTAAATTTTGAGATATTTATCTTTTGTAAGAAGTTTCCGATACAAACGTATGGACCGCAAGTTTTTCGGGGTCAATTTTCTCGGATATTTTTAAAATAACTAAAAATCTATCTCCTCCTTCATATTTCAAGTAATCTTCTTGAGATTTTCAGGAAGTGTTCCTTATATTAAAAAAAAAACGTTGTTTATGAATTTTAATAATTTAAAAAAATAAAATTTTATGTAAAAAAAGTCTTTTTTAAAGTCCAAAGTAACGTTTTTGTTTATTGTATAAAGATTAAACTGTAAAAGTTTGAAGAAGATTGCTTGAAAAATGTAGGAGGAGATAGATTTTAAATAAAGTAGTATTTTTTCGCTGTTTTAGTTTTTCCTCCCCATAGGGAACCTATAATGCGGCCCGACCTGGTCATATCTCAAAAAATAATTTGAATTTTTTAAAACGATAAAAAACATTTTGAAGCCTAGAAGCAACTCTGTAAAATAAGATCAACTTGTAAAAAACATGGTTAACCTCTCTATGGCCTTAAAAGGAACAACATTAAATCATTAGTCTGAAAATTTATGTTACAAACATATTGCTAACTATCTGTTTTAAAGTTTCAATTGAAATTATAGTTAGAAGGTTGTTTTTAAAATAAGTTAGTCATAGTTGTAATAGAGCAGGTTTTCTTAAACTTTTTTTCAAATGACCCTCTTTTAAGAATTTAAAAAAGCTATGGCCTCTTATAAAAATTACTCAAAATACTACCATTAATAACACTTAAGACCTTTTTTTTCTCTTCACCAACAACTCCAGAATATCAAGTGTAAGTTTCAAATTATGACCTCATGGCCTCCTTGTGGCTCCTCAACTGCACTTGCCCCCCTTTGGCCCCTTTGCTGCTAATGGCCCACTTTGGGAAACCTTGTATTAAAGTTTAACGTTCTTGTTATAAATATTAAAATCTTAATGATTAAAATAAAAAAAAACTGCACCTGCTTTCAATTTTCTGATCTAGACAAAAATGTTTTATAGAGCAATTAAAACACTTAAACAACTAGAACGTGCTTTAATCAGCTAGGTTATTTAGAAAATTTAAATAATAAATTTTTACTAGTGCTAAAGTTTATTGAAAAATGAAAAGTATTTGTATTGTAGTTGTTAAGTTAAAGATTAAACATGTTTAATTTATTTTCCTTAGAAAACTTAATTGGTGGGGAACTAATGAAACCAACATGATTAATGGCACAGGTTTAATTTGTTTTACTGTTTAGACGTATTAAAAGAATTTAAAGCTAAACAAGCATAGAATAAGTTAATATATTTTTGTAGCTTACGAAAAGCATGTTTATAATCTTTGTTTTGCCAACTGTATGAATTTTATATATACCTTATTTTTTATTAAATAAAACCGTATTTAAGTTTTTAACTGATCAGATTTTTGACAGTGACATAACTATAAATTTTTATAAAACATTTTTAAAATTATTTATTTTAAACTTATACATAATCAATGCTTTTAACAGATGGAGTTTTTATGAATTCTGGTATAACAAAAAATTCTACCTTATATATCTATAACAGTGATATTTGTCGGTAAGTGTTTATGATGAAATACTTTCTAGATAGCAAGTTAAAATAAATGATATTGAAATAAGAAGAATCCAAAAAACCGTTGTTTTATAAACTATGTTTTATGGTAGGGGTCTTTTATCCAACCCGATAGGGCAGACAAGTAGAATATCTAGCCAGCGACGTATACTCAGTAATATTCATTGAAATATAATTTTATAACAATTAGGTTTAAAATGTTTTCTTATTTTTAATTGCAATATTTCTAAGTTACCAAGCCTGCGAAAAACTATATCTGGTATATCTGCCGACAATAAAAGTTGTTTAATCGTATTTTATTGTGTAGTGATTAAAACACAGAGAAGTACTTAATAATTAACTTTTTCACTGTTATGTAAGTTAGGTACTTATTATTTATTTTTTTAAGATCCATTTACGTAACTTTTGACAAAGAAACTGAAGTAAGAGGAATAAAAACTTGGAGGTTTAAAGTCCCACCTGAAGTGTTTCAGTCTCCAAAAAAGAATGATGCAAATAGAGGATTTTGCTTAAATTACCCTGGCTAGTTGAAGCCTTGCATAGAATTTTGTTGAATATTATAATTTACTTTAGGTATAGAATAGTATAAAACTTGTTGCTGAATCTGTCAAAAATTATTACATATTTTGTTTTAGTAGAAAAGTAAATGCTAAACATTTAATTTTTTATATGATTAACTACAGAAGACTGCTTGTTAGACGGTGTATTGGAAATAGCAACATGCAAGGATGGAGCACCCGTCGTTACATCGTGCCCTCATTTTTATATGGCTGATCCAATCTATGTGCAAGCTGTTGAAGGTATGAGTCCACAACCTCTAATACACCAAACTTATCTTGACATTGAACCGGCATGTTGTTTTTATTACTAGTATACTAAATTAAAATATCGAACGAAGATAAAAATGGTTTAACAAATTTAAATTTTAGTATTTAACAAAGTTGATTTCATTGATATTACAATGTAATTATAATATAGTTATTTTATTATCAAATCGTTATGTCAAAAAATTATATGTAAATGAAACAAAACAAATCTCATATATATATTAAAAATTTTTGATAGAGCTTTTTATTACCAGAACTTTATTTTTAAGGTATAATTAAAATAATTTATTACATAAAAAAAAGTTTTGTTAACCAAACTCATAGTTTTATAAGTTGTTACATTTAAATTTTAATCATTTTTCAAAAAATATATTTTAAAATTCTTTTTGTAATATGTATAAAGTTGAATTTTTCTAAATTTCTAAATTTTAAACTTCTAAATGCAATTTTTCTGTCAACTAAATAAACAACTACTCATTGCAAATATTAACTCACATGCTTGCTTATTTTGTTTATTTATGTGATTAAATATAGATGAGCGGTGCGGTTTTTCGAGCTAACAAGAGACTCCAAATGAATATCAGGCTTAAACCTAGCAAAACTTTTAATGACTTGAAGAATCTTAATGAAACTATTTTCCCCATTGCTTGGTTAAATGAGGTTAGCTCTACGTGTATATAAAGTAAAATATAACTAAGAATTAGTAACTTTGTAATAAGATGTATTTGGAGCATGAAACTACCTTTGTTCCTTTGTTTTAAGTCCAGCTGAAAATTAGTCAGCAAATAAAGTTTATACCATTTACATAATATTTTTTTATCCAATAGTTTAAAATTAAAATTAGTTTTTGTATAGTTATAGTATATAATGAATTATATTTTGTTTGTCATGCTTCACAAATTTTTTATAACTAAATTTTTCTAACTTTATTTTTCTAATTTTTTTTTTGTTTCAATTTTTAACCTAAAACTTAACAATAATGTTTTAAAATAAAAGGTTCGATCATAATATACTCGTTAGAATTTGTGAAAGTAACTATGTAGTATAAAATTTATGAATAAAATACTTTTTTATCATATTATTTAAATAGCTATAGTATATTTGTAAAAATTATAAGTTTGCTTCTTATAAATACTAAATTTAAAAATGATTAGTGCGAAAATAACTATGTAAATATGCGTTCCGAAAGTTTAAATAGTTTTAGATATTTTTCCAAAATATTTTGGATTAGAAATTGTAGTTGGCATAATTTCTAATGAGTTTACTTTAACTTAACTTTGAAAAGTAAGCAAAGTTTTTTTTCACTTAGATTTTATTGAAGTAAAGTAGCGAAAATAGCCATTTGTTTTAGTAATGTTAAGAAACATGTCTTAGTTAAAAATGTCTGTAATTTTTTTTAAAGTTTGGGATTAGGCATCTTAATCTTTATAGTATTTATTTTTTTTAGTTAGTTTTATACCTGATAAAAAGCGATTATTTGCGTAAAATATGTAAATCTGAAATCTTGTTTTAAACAAGTTATCAGTTTAGGTTATCATGTTTTGTATATATGCGTCACAATAACCACTCGTATGTAGGTTTATAAGCAATTTGTCTGTTTTTCTGTTATTTATTTTAGTACAATATTTTGTAATTTATTGTTATATGCTCTTCAATTGGAATTATTCTTAAACCAAGTTGTTCAGTTTTCATTGAACTTTGATCATGAAAGAAATTTCACTCGTTATGTTTACGCTACTTCAAAAATTGTGTATTCAAGTTTTTTTTTTGTTTTTTTTTTTTTTACCAATTACTTGTTATTTTTACTACTAAAAATATAATTTAGAATTTTTATTTAGTACATAAGGTTATGGTTCTAAACTATATATAAAATAAAAATTTCACTACTCTCCTTAAATTTTTTAATCACGAATAGCAATGAATGTAGCAAAATTTATCATTTTAATTTTTTTTTATTATTTTTAAATAGTTTTTTTTTGGTATTTAAAAAAGTAAACGCAGTTTAATTAAGTAATAATATATTAGTCAAGCACTTGTTTACTAATTGTAATTTTAGTAAACGGAATTTGAGTTATGATCAGTTGTTTTTAATTAGATTTTTTTAAAGTAATTTCAAAACGAAGAATGTATTTTTGCAATAAAGATATTTTTTAATCAAATACTTTTAAGATGTTCTCTGTAGTTTCTCCAAGTTAAAAGTACTTTAAACCATAATTTGTAAATGTTTAGTTTGTCTTGATACTTCAAACATTAGTTCTCTTAGCTTTTTTAGTATTACGTTAAGCAAAATGTAAAACAGAGCGTGTATTTAGACGAAAACAGTAGTGATATGTTCAAATCGGAAGTTGTAAGGAGTATAAGCATTATCAACTCTTTGCAATTTGTCGCCCTCGGACTCGGTATATTTATCATTCTGATCGTCTTAATAAACATTACTTGCAAGGTTTGTGTTGCTTACTCGTTTAGCTGCTTCCATAAGAACTAAAATGAAATTAAAGTAATTTTTATCTTGAATATGATGTATTTATCTACAATTTTATAAAAATACTTCAAAAAAAAGTAGCACGCTTATTTAAAATTATAGTTTTTGCTATTATATAAATTATTATTATTATTATTTTTGTTATACAATTACTTTGATATCTTCAAAAGTGAAATTATCTTCCAATAAGAATAGAAAGTAGTTTAAATAATTGCTTTGAAAATAGTGTAATACTTTTTTTAATAATTTTTTGTGCAAAATATAAGTAAATTATACATAATTTTAATTATGAATTTTTTTTTATAACTAGTTTTTATTATTTTCAAACTGCATTTATTATAGAGTATGCGAAATTATTTTATAGGAATGCATAAGTGGCAAAAAGTCTGAGGGATACGAAGCCCATGTCAATATTGAAGAAGAAAGTAGTTCAGTTAAGTCGTACTCTACTGCCTAAACCATTATTTGTTTAAATTTCTGTTTCTTTTGTTGTACTTGTTTTTAATTTCATTATTTATGGTAAATTTCGATAATCATATTAAATCTTATTTAAGAACTAAAAAGTTTATAAAGTTACAACACTTAAAATCTAATAGTAACTTACAAATTTTTTCAAACTCAAAGATGTATTTATTTGTATATATTTTTAAATATAAAAGTACAATATAAACTAAGTAAGTTGTGCTAAGTAATTTAATTACACAAGCTTAACTTTGTTCTAATAGTTTATATTGACGTCTTTCTTCTAATTTTCAGTATTACCTTTTAAAATAATTAAAAAGCATACTTCAAAAGTTGGAAACAGTATTAGTTTCAGTATAAAGTAAAGCAATCATTTATAGTGCAATATTTTTGTATAATTTTCACTAATAAACATTATTCAAAATGACTACTTCTTTACAGTTAAGTTATTGTATAACTTCAAAATTATGTTAATCAAATGTTTTCTAACTGCTCTCTATGCATTATTAGTAATTTATTCAATGCTACTATTATTAATTTATATAAAGTTTTTCTATAATTTACAAAACCAAAAAAGTATTACAAAGCTATTGATTTTTCTATTACAATGTCAATTAGTTAGACTGGATCATCAAGGAAATGTGTAAATCATAAATAAAAACATCTGTATTTAATTTGATGTAAATATTTATAATTTTATGTATACCACAGATGTTCTTGTGCTAAAACTTTATTTCAACTAACGGCGTTTCACTGCTCTCAAATAAATTTATGAACAGATCTACGAAGTCTATAAAATATTAACACACATTAGAAAAAAAGCAGAAAAAGCATGTATAATTATGTATAGTGTTTATGTAGGTAGTAACTATAAATGAACTTTATGGTTTAAAAACAAAGTTTGGGATAAAAACATAAAATTATAAAATTGTCTACAAAAAATTTATTCCGATAAGGTATTTATAAATAGTAGTTATTTACAAATACTGGTATTTATTCTGATAAGCTTGGCTTATCAGGATCTCCAGGATTTAACGCCTTTTAACGTTACATCTTATAATTTTATGTATACATATTTACAAAAAACTATATGTTTCATAGCTCTATTTGTTCTTTAGCTTAAAGCTTAGCACTTTTTGGTGTACAAAATAATAAAACTTTGTTACTAAGTATATATCTTTCAAGTTTCCAATCAAAAAATAAACATCCTTATGTCGTCCCATTTAAGATTTTTCTTTGAAAAATAATAAAGGATTAAGATAACTCATGTCACAAGATGCAAGGTTTGACTGAAAACTTTTAAATTGGTTTACAAAGTCTTTAAAATTAAGGGCATAGGGGATTACCATAATTTTTTTTTCAAAAGTTAACATTGGCACTTATTTTGAAGCTCAGAGTATATACTACAAGATAATTTTCATAGTATAAATAAAATTCAATTAATTTTCGAGATATAACAAGTTTTGTGAAAAAGTTCCAATACAATCGTATGGAATCGAAAATTTTCAAGGCCGATTTTAAAAATTTACTAAAAATCTATCTTTTCCTTCATTTTTAAAGCGTTTAATATAAATTTTCAGGAAGTGTACTTTTCAATATACAAACAACTTGTAGGAAGCGGATTTTTGAAAAAGTCATAAAAATATTTATGACCAAAAAAAAATTGTTTATGAGTTTTTTTTTACAGAAATTAAAAAATCTGTTTTCTACAAGTTGTTAAAATTTTATTAAAGATTACTCTGAGAAAGTTTTAAAACAATTGCTCAAAAACTGAAGGAGGAGATAAATTTTAATAAAATAGTCTTTTTTTGCCCTTTTAGTTTATTCATTGTGTAAAGAACTTATTGGAGGCTCTAGTTTTGATCGCTTATATCTCAAAAGTTACTTTAAGTTTTAACAAGCGGTAAAAAGTAACAAGGAGCTTATCTAATTATGCAAAAAATAATAAATTTGAAATAAAAAGTTTTGCAACTCCATCCCCTATACCCTTAAAACTAAGTGTTCTTGTTTTTACCGACTATTTCTTTAAATGTTCAGAAAACAAAATATTAGGAAGTTTATATATAAATCACTCATCTTGAAAGTTCGAAAAGCTTATTTAATTTTATTGTTCAACAGAGAATTATCGCTAAAAATTGACATTATTATAAATAAAATTTTATTCAAGTGTAAAATTAAAAAAAAAATCTAGTAAAAATAGTTGTCATAACTTGATTCTATGTCAATTTCAAGAATTTAAGGCTAATTTCAAGGCTATGTTTAACTAAATTTCAAATCATCATACATCTAGTATTTATAAGTAAAATGTAAATTATTTATTACTGAAAGATTAAAGGAAGTTTCGTTTATAACGGCTCTGCTTTTGAAACAAGTTTCATTTGACCCTAAAATTCAAGCATAAATGGCAACTCTGCACGATGGTTAAATCAATACATTTAGTATTTTTTGTTGTTAACCATCTGTTCTCATCTGGTTATGAGGATAAAAGAAGATATTGGTGGTAGATGTTGATATTTATTTTCTGCTTTTTCACAAGGTTCACCTCGTGCTACCGTACAGCAGTAAACTGCAATACAGGTACAATTAACAGCAAACGTAGCTTAAGCTTACCAATGCAGCAGTTTATCTTGGAGTTGACTTATGCGTTCAAACAATGAATAAGTCAAATTTAATAAAAGCTTTTAGAATTTTAATATAAAAAGTCTTTCCTAATCGTTGATAAAACTTTTGTTCCTGAAGAAAAGTTTTCAGAGTTTTTTAAAGCAGAGGGTATGCTGCAGAGGTACTATATATATACTAGAATATAGGGTCTTTGATACCGTACTACTATTATTTATTAGTAACCTCTCAGTTCCAACCGCGCACAATTCACTTCCGATTAAGTCCGAGAACCGCTTACCGACCAAGGGTTAGGGGTAAAAGTGATAGAAAAAAAAACATCGGGTTGGAATTTTGAGTATACCTATTTGTTATAGAGATTTGCACATAAGTGTTAGTGGGTAGTGAGTAAAAGCTATAGTGAGCTAGACCTACCCACTTCTCTCTTATCGGCTAGGCCCCTTGATCTTTTTAAACCTGGCGTTAAAATACGTTTTACTAAAGTTGAAAATATATTACCTGGTTTTCCTTGACTCATTAAGTAAGCTTAGTAATTAGTAAATTTACATACGTAAGTTATAAATAAATTTTAATGAAGTTAATATATTAATAAATGACAAAACATCTAATCCATCTGTAGAACAAACAATAGTGCGAAAAATAAATAAAACAAATAAATTCTACAAAATATAAACGATCTTATTGAATGTCAGAAACAGTCTTAAATGTGGTTTGCTTTGTGCACAAGTTGAGGACTGAGTGAGTGCAAAAACGACTAGATTTTTATAAAGTTATTTTTAATAACGCACAACTGGCGATCATTTTTATAACAACAAAATTTATTTATTATTATTTATTTTTACGTATCAATTGTTTTATAGTGACAAAAACTTTGTACGGTAGAAAAATTGACATTTGTTTTGAGTTTTTAGAAAAAAAATTCACGTCGAAAAGAAATATACAATTCTAAAGAATTTACAACTAAAATATTAAGGAGCTCTAATTTATCTTTAACATTAACATCACTAGTAGTCTTTAATTTTATAACAAGTCGAACGATTCATTAATTTCGATAAAAAACTACCTACAGCGAAATTTTCTATTCTTCAAAACTATCTGAAAAATAACATTTTTTTCAACATAACATATTATTACATATATCTACAAATTTATATGTTTTTGTGAACAAACATACGTGGCTTTAACCAGCAACATCTAATCAACATCTACTTAAGAGTTTATTAAACAAGATTAGTGTATCAAACAAGGAAAAGAAAGTTAGTAAATTACAAAAATAAATTGTAGTTCAGCGATTAGTCAACATTTGATTGACAATTCAAAATGCTTTGTAGATTAAAGTTTGGGTAATTAAAGATAACATCAAGAGCTCGTAATGATTTTCATCTAAAAACTCCAGAGGTAGTTTTTATCTTAAGCCTAAAACCAGAGCAGTGCAAACAAAAGAAATTATTTATTCGACCATATTGTTTACTTCGTTAAACTTGGATTATTTAATTTCATGCTCTATTTACTTAATTATTATGGTTGTGTTACAATTCTATATTATTAATTATACATATACTTAATTTTTTTACTATTATAACTGTGTTACTTTTTTATTATTTTTTTTCAAATGCTCAAATTCTCAGTTTTTTAAGTTAATGTTATTACAGTAATTTTATACAAGAACTAAATACTGATGAGCGTGGTCGAAAAGTGTTTCTATTTTGTTTATGTATAATAAAATAGTAAGGATTTATAGTTGTGTATTATTATAATGGATAAACAAGTGGTCTTCAAGATAGTCGAAATCTGTGCACACCAAACTGCAAAAACAATATTCAGTGCCCCCAAGTTGAAAATTTAGTTACTTACTATGTTATGTTGTACTTTGGTGAAAAAAAATATATAAAGAGAAAAAAAAGTCACGAAGTATTTTTTGATATTAATTATTTTCAGAGTAAAAATAAGGTCACGTTGTAACTGAAACTGCCGCCTGCGAAGATTTTTATTTTTTAAATTTGGTCCGCGACTACCAGACGCCTGCCGACTCCTGAATTATCTAATGCACTTTTTATATAACAAATTTTATACTGTATACAGTAACCTGCCACCTAGGTACGCACTTCCTAGGTACGAACTGTCGTTATGGTACGCACTTTTTAGTCGAAAAACACTTAGTTCAAAAAGCTTTTTTTTTTATACTTTGAAATTAAAAACACAAACCTATAAGTAAAAATACAATTGTATGATACATTAAAATAGTTTATAATGTATAAAAAATTAATAAACAAAAATTAAAGGAACCAGAAGTGAAGTTATGACCTAACAAATACAAATCCAATATTAAAAGCGAGCATATCAAACTGTATCCTGGACAAGACATTAAACTGTATCCGTGGTGTACGACTAGGTAACCGAAAGGTTTTTTGTACAACAGGTCTTTAAACCAAAATTTTTGAACGCTTAATTTTTTGTGTCGTTCACAAAAACGTCCACGTGTTGCCGACCCCTGACATACTGAAATAAAACTTGTGTAAATTTAAGATAAATTGCACAAAAGTTACATGAAATAATTAAATTTATTAAATAAAGTTTGTAGTTTAAACTACTTATGACGTAAAGTTCAGGCAGTTAGAGTTAGTTACTTTTTGTCATAATAAGTTGTTTTGTTTAAAATACAACTTCTTTAAATGGTAGTTGGACAAAAAAAACTTCAACTTAGTAAAAGGTCAAGATGGAATTGTTTTACAAAGTTTGCAAAACTAAACAAATTAATATGGAAAAAATTATAGAGAAATAGAATTAACTAAACAAAGTAAGTATTTTGCTTAATACATAATAGTTTAAAATTCAAACAATCTATAAACTTCTATAGAAATGGTTGTTAAATGAAAAACATGTGTATAAAAAGAAATATTTAAACTTTAAATGCTTCTTTAATACATTTTTTGCATTCAATAAACATTTTATAATGAAGGTAGTAGACTTTTTTATTGTACAAAGCAAGTTCTAGTTAAGTTTTGTACATCTTAACGATTCAAACAGCTTTTAGTTTATAGAACAGTTTTTAGAGTTTATATAGACTAACCAAAAACTAAGATAATTTCAATTAATGTTTGAAAGTAAAAATAAAACAGTAGGAAATAAATTTTTGATAAAAAACGTTTGAAAAATCGTAGTTGTGCAGAAAGCTATAGTAAAGATTCTAGAAACGAGTGTAAATTGTGATGTGTCTAAATTCTACATTTCTGTCACTCCTGTGTATAATTACATGACAGCCCTGGGCAAGACCTTAAAATGTATTCGTGGTGTGCGACTTCAATAACCGAAGGTTTCTTCGTGCACCAGGTCCTAGGACCAAATATTTTGAGCGTCTTTTTCTCGTTTAATAAACATGAAGTTACAAAAATTGGAGATGAGTTAGCTTTAAATTAACAATATAGTTAACTTAATAAGGTTTTTTTTGCTTAATTTTCTAAAATTTATACAGTTTAAGTTTATATTAATATTTATTATTTTTATATATAAAAGTAAACTAACTACAAAATCTAAAGTTTAAATACATATATATTCTAGCAACCTTTATTTTTAGACAAATTATATTTATGTAAACTTGTGTTTAACATTATAACATAGAAAGTACTAACGAGGTATTCTACATTTAACTATTCAATATTAAAAAATTATTCAGTTGTATTGGTTTGTAAATGATCAGGATAATTCTAAACTGATATAACTAGCTATTTAAACCTGGATTTGTGAAATTTTGATTACTTTTATGAAATTCTATAAGTTAATATATCGCTAACAAAAAAATCTAATTATAACTAAATTTACAGTAATTAAGGATATTAGTAATTTTGATTAATAAACTTTCAATTAATCAATATAATTGTCAAATAATCTGAATTACAAACTTGTGAAGAATTTGTATATATGTAAAACTACTCAGAAATTTGGTTCATACGAAATATTGAATTCAGCTTAAGCAAGACGATTTTTAGCAAACTTTGTACTCACGAAGTTTTGATGATATCTGAAAAAGTTAAAAGTTTTAGAACTGAAAGAATACCAAAAGAAAATAGAAACGTTTAATACTCTGAAAAATATTAAAGAAAAACAAATCATCTTGAAGCTTATTCAAGTAAATTAAATAAAACAATGAATTTTAAAGAAAAATTGAACAATAGTTAGTTGTTTTATTTTCTAACTATAACATTTTTGTTGAAATACTTTTAGATTAAAAAGTTGAGGTGATAAGTTACATTTTATATACTATGTAAGTTCAAAATATTTAAACTTTATAAAAATTTAGTTTTTTTACTTTCTCATATCATTTCTACGTCAAAAAAATTAACTTTAAAAATATTAAAGTAAGACAAATGCATTTTCTATTTTGGTACAGATTTCCAAAAATATATTTAAGAAAATAAAATTTAATTTTAAAAGTATAAAAATACAAAACAAAGAAGTTACATCTACAAAATGTTAGATATAAAATATAAAACCTCACTTCTTAAAATCACAAAAAAAAAGTTATTTTAGCACTTGCTCCTTTATCTATATCTCAAACAAGTCATTTTTGAAATCGTTGTAATAACTGCTTTACTAAAAGTTTTTCTTTGCTACTTTGTATTACAATCTTTAATATTTTTATACTAAACAATACTACTTACTCAAAATAAAAAGATAGAAAAATATCAAAGACATTTGAATTTAAAAGGTTATCCAAGTTTTAAGCTTTTAATACAATCTAAGTCTATATTGTTCATAATACCATTATTACAACTTATCTTTACTTGTTTTTTAAATGTTTTGGTAAAAAAATATCTATATTCACCTTTAAAAAGAGTTTTAATGTTGAAAATAGATGTAGTGCGTTTTAGAAAATTAGAAGTTTCTACTTCGTAACAATTACTAAAACATTGAAATACAAAAGAAAAATACTTTTTGTACAAAAAGTAGTCAGAAACGAAAAGCAAACTTAATAAAAACACTATACCATAGAGCCTACAAGATTTGTTCTAAAGAACTCCTTCATTTTGAGGTGGAGAGAATAAAAGATATTTCAATTAAAAATGGATACCCACCAGATTTGATTAAGAGGGTTATAAAATCACATGACAATAACCTTAACAAACCTAAGATATATGGACCGGAAAAGTTCCCAGCAGTTTTGAAACTACCATATATTGGAGTAATATCACATGTATTTGATAGTAAAGTAAAAAATTTAACAAAAAACTTACAATCAAATTATTCCAAGAATTATATTTCTCTCTAAACTTTTATTTAAAGTGCAGTTGAAGGATCCGTATATAAACAAAAGTTGTGTAGTATACAAATTTAATTGCTTCTGCGAAAGAAACTATATCAGTCAAACTTCAAGGCATTTCAAAACTAGAATAAATGAATATTTACCTGCTTGCGTGTTGAAATTTATTGAAAAAAAATCCTGAAATTAAGATAACGGCAACCAAAAACGCAGGTAAAATATATTCAGTTGCAGAACATTTTATTAATAATAGAAATTCTGTTAGGAAATATGAGATATATAGATTTAAAATAATTCATCATTGTCATAGAGTTTTTGATCTTGTTAAGTTAGATGTTATCTCTACATTTTTAAAGAAACCAGGATTGTGCAAACTGAAGAATTTGTTTACAAAGTGTCTTTAAATAGATAAATTATCCATTTTGTTTCCGTTAATAGTATATAGTTTAACTAATGAATACTTTACACTGATTATCTATTGCGCTAATTACTTTGTTAGTCTAGAGACTCTTTTGGGAAAAAAAAACTATCAATAATTTTATGTTCTGTTCTACTGTAAGTTTCTGATGAAAAATAGAGAAATACATAAGATAAAAAAAAGTAGTAAACGTATTAAACTGTCACAAAAAACTTAAGATAGTGTTTTATACTTGTTATGTATTTAATTAAAAGCTAATAATGTTTGAAGAATACAAACTACAAACAAATAATGATTCTATGTAGATCTGATAGTATATAGAGGTTTTAATTCTAACCCAATATTTGAACTAACTGGAATATGAATTTGAGAAAAAAAATGGATCCAAGTTAAGCAAACATTTTAAGGTCAAATACTGTAAAAAAAAATTTAAACGAAATTAGTTTAAAGCCTGTTAACGTTAAGTAAAAACAATTTATACTGATTAACGGAAAATTAAAAAAAAAACGAATTAAAGTCAGTTATTTTTTGAAAAGTTTTTTTTTGGAAATGATTCTAAATTAAAGTTGTAGAGCCGATAACTTGTTTTTTATTCACAATGTAATGTTAAAAGCATCTTAACTTTATGAATGTATAGTTTTACCTACTCAAATCACGTTTAGATTTATCATTTACATTTTTTTTATTGTAGTACTTCTAGAAAAATTTAAAGAATAAAAGAATTTACACCTATAGGAAATACTACAAATAAAAAAAAAATATCATAGTTATTTACAAAGAAATGACAAAACCACGATTTTAAAGAGTCCAAAGTAAAGCTAGTTTTTTTTTGTTTTTATACTTTTTATTTAATAATCTATTATGTTTCTTTCTATACTTAAAACAAGACACTTCCTAATATTTACCTTCATGTTATTGCTAAAAGTTGTTCTTGTAAATGGTTTGTATCTACAAACTTTAAACTTTTCTTTCAGATTGAATCTAACTATCTATTTCATGCACCATAGGTTAAAAGTACTTTTTTTTAATTTTGAGTTTTTAAGACTTTTGGACCTAAAAGCTTACTCATGTTAAAACTTAGAAAAAATGTTTTTCAAACTTTTATCCTATATAATAAAAGGTCTACTAAATGTTAAAACAATCAAAGTTTTTTTAATTCAATTGTTTTCAGACGAAAACTTAAAAACTAGATACCGAATTGTTTCCAGGAGTATATTTGTTTATAAAATAATATGTATCAGTGGCGTCGCGTGGTATTTTTTTTAGGTGGTGCAGAATTTAAAAAAATATCAATTATTTTAATAAAAATATGTTTTTACTGTCAAGTTTGAAAACAACTGAACTTTTGCTACACCTGAAGATAAGCTTTGCTTTTAAGAGCATAGGTGGGATGAAACAATGTGATCTTATTTTATGTAGTTTTTACTAAGCTACAAGATGCTTTTTACAGATTTTAAAAATTCAGTATATGTTTTAAGATATAGCCGGTCAAAGTCAAAGGCAACAAAAGGTTCATAATGGGAGGCACAAACTAAAAAAGTGTTTAAAAAAATGTTTTACCCCCCCCCCCCCCCTTTATGCCCTTAACATCTACTTTAGAATTATTTTACTGAAATTAATTTATACAGTTTTAATTTAACTACAAGTCATCTTTTATCAATATAAAAAATTCTTAAAATTTTTGAGATATGGTAATTCACAGTCAGAGGTACAAATGAATCCTTATTTTTATAATATAAACTCAAACAACAAATAAATCAAATCACTAAAATCATATCTTTTTTTTATAAGTTGGCCTCAAAATCTTTAGATGTTTCTTTTATAAAACAAAAAAAAATTGCTAAATTAGATATTTAAAACACCAAGAAAAAAAAAGTTATAACAAAAGTTTTTTTTTGTATATATAAAAATATATATTGATACTTAAAAATTGAAAACTTCTCTTCAACAAAAGTATAAAGTTTTAAAAAATTAGGATGAAAAAGTTTAATTAAAAATTGTTTTAAAAATGATGGAGAATATAGGTTTTCTGTAAAATTGTATTTTTTGCTGTTTTGGTTTGCTCCTTGTATAATAAACCATTGTACTCTCTGGCTTTGACTGGTTGTAACTAAAAGTTTAATTGGAAATTTCAAGTTTATTAAAGAGTAACTATTAGCTTTCTGAAAAAGTTAAAATAAGAACAACATGTAAAAAAGTGCCTATACACCCTCCCCCCTTACTCCTCACTAATTTGCACATTTTTTTTTACAAACATTAACATGTTTATTAATTTTTTTTCTAATTTTAATGTTTTTTGTTGGAGGTTTAAAATTCAATAGTTTTTTAAGGGTATCTTTTCTTTATTTAATATTTATTTGTTTTTCATTTTGATGACAGTATTTTTCTCAGGAGCTCAACTTTTTTAAGTTTAGTTGTGAGGCTGTTGAACTTTTCAAGAATTTTAAAGATAATTTATAAATATGTAACCATTATAGAAGTAAAAGTTTGGTTAGTTAGTTTTCATGTGGCCATAGGGGTAAAACACTTATTTTTTAATATTAAATAACCTTGTTATTTTCAGAGTAAAAATTAAAACTGCTTTAGTCAGCCTGAATATTTTTCTAATTTGGTCTGTTTTAATTTATCTTGGGTCATCTTGAGTTTTTAACATTTCTAAGTTATCCTGATTATGAGGCAAGGCAACCATGTTTCAACAATTTTATCTAAAATGTTTGCTTTGTTTATGAAAAAATTAAACCAAAAGTTATATAAAGTAGAGGTAGACTAAATTTTCCTAAAATGTTAAACTACTCTAAGTAATCAAAGTTTTTAAATTAAGGCTATTTACTTAATTTAAATATGTGATTGTTTCAATAATACTATTTTTTTAATTAATATAAATCTAAAATATTTTTCTGTAAGAGTGAACTAAAAGTTTATAATAAACTTCTTAATTCTTTTTTTCTGAACTTGAATTTTATTATTTATTTTATTAACTTTATGATAACAATAATCAGTTATAGATAAGTTTATGTATGCAGATTAAAATAAAAAATCAAATTTTTAAGACTTTGGTGATTTAGGGTTTTTATTTTTTTTTTCAAAATATGCAATTTATGACAAATCTTTTAATAGAAGTGATCTGTTAAATTTAAAAAATCATGTGGGTACATAAACTCAAGTTTAATCCTTTGCAGTAGCTTGCTTTGTTTTTATTTTATGTCTACAATACCTTGTAGATGATACTTAAGCAAGTCCTGTTTTGGGGAATTTTTAACTTAGCTTACTTACCGCAAGATATTGATTTTGCGGTAATTCTTGAAGAAATTTTGCTTTTTTGAGTTCATTTGCGGCAGTCAGCTAAGAGTTTGCGGCAGTGAAGTGGGCAAAATGGTCGTTTTCAAAATTGAAGTTTTAAAAGAGATTTCGTTCAAAAAATAACGAAAACGATATAGATACTTATTTTTTTTTCTTAGAAAATTTCAAGGTGGTGCAGTTGCGGCAGTGCAACACCCCACGCGACGCCCCTGATATGTATATAGGATATTATTATTATTTACATTTACCATTCGTTGCTTATTAGCAATTTTTTTATTTATAACGTAAATAGTTTTACACACCATTTGCAACTTATTATTAACAAATTACTCATTTTGTTTTATATTTTATTTCACAAAGCTTTTCAAAACTATACTAGTTCCATTTTCAAGTAATAAATGTTAAATGAATTATTATTTTTTTTTTGGTTAGTAAACAGTTTAAAAAATAACTTTAAATTATGAAGTATGAATAAATTCAAATAAATACAAACTTCAGTGATTTTTTAAGTAAAACTAAAGTAAGATATGAGTAAGTAAAGATTATTAAACCGGCCTACACCAGCAAAAAAGTTTCTGACTACTTTAACAACAAAAGTCAATGCTCGGAAGCATTTGACGCAAATGTTATTTATAAATATACCTGCTCTGCAGATCAGAGCATTTCCTACATTGGATTAACATCACTGCAAATCTTCTGACTAATTACAGACCACTGCGGAACAGATAAAAAAAGCGCAATATTTGAATATATTTTTAACTGCACACCCTGTCAAATCTCTGACATAGTTCAAAACTTTAAAGTTTTAAAACGATGTAAACAAAGCGAACTGTACAGCCTGGAATCAATATTGATTGAGGAAGAGCGACCTAAGTTAAATACGCAAATAGCATTATATGGAAAAGCAAAACTATTAACAATTTATTAATAAACATATCTTTACTTTAGTTTTACTTGCTTAATCACTAAAGTTTGTATTTATTTTAATTTTATCATACGTCATAATTTTGAGTTATTTCTTAAAATTTTTACTTTTATTTCCAAAATTCTTTTTAAATTCATTTAACATTTATCACTTGAATGAAAATGGAACTAGTATAGTTTTGAAAACGTTTGTGAAATAAAATATAAAACAAATTGAGTAATCTGTTAATAATAAGTAGCAAATGGTATAAAAATACGTTAGAAAAACTTCCTATTATAGTACTAAATAGTTTTACTTTGAATTCTGTTTGTAAACACGTTAAAAAAATATTTAAGTTTTGATGTTCTCTGTGTTAGTAGAGTTGTTTTTTGAACTTATCCACCGGAAAGTTCAAAAGTAAATTTTAATAGATAACTAATGTTTTAGTAAAAAATTTTGCACCCCTAAATTAGTTTCGTGTACCCTAAAATGAATTTCCTGCACACCGTGAAGACCATTTGGATAAACCATTTTTTCAATATCTGAAAATTGACGCATATTGTAACGATACGTTATTTAATTACAATTTTCTATTTTTTAATTGGAAACACTTTGTTGTTGGGAAAGCTAAAAACAACAACAAATGAGATGTTGACAAGTTATAGTACAAGAAATTTGAAATTGTTGCTATAACAACAGTCATCATTCAAAGAAATGACTATTGTAAGCTTGGGGCATTGTTAGAGAGAGTAGTCTGAGTTCTGAGGAAAGAATTGGAGTGAAGTTTATTGTCTTCCAGTAGAACCACCTTTTCCTGTGTGCTAGTGACTAATTTTATTGACTTTTTTTATAAGCAAGATACTTAAATTGTTTTTAGACAAATTTAAGTATTTTCTTAAATTTTGTTAACATTGTATAAAATTTTATAACAGTTTATAAAATTTTATTGATTTTTTTCATACCTGAGTTTTTTATTGTAATTTTTGTCTAATTTTAACTACTTTATTCATTTTAAGTTTTTTATATTTTGTTACAAATTGGTTTACTATTAAGTTTTTAGTATATAAATTTATCCCAACTGCTTTGTATTTTATATTATTAAATAATTTTTGTTAAAGTTGTCTTTCTCGCTGTGGGGCTCCTTGGCCTGTAGTACCCTGTTTGTGCGATGAAGAGTAATTCGGGTCAATAGGACGTTTGGATACGCCCGCTTCTTCTAACCTCTTGCTCTTACGAGCCTTGATTTCTGTAGTCTCGCTAAAAGCGGCTTGCATGTTCTCTTTGGAGAACATGCCGTCATTATCACTAACCTTAGGCTTACTGCGATTACCTGTACTCATAGTGCTATTCTGAGGGAGTTGCTAATATATCTATTGTATTTTATTAACTAGCCAGAGGAACGTGTCTAACTATGGCCAACAACAAATTTAGTAAATTACGTTAGTTTATGATTACGTTAAGTATGTTAAGCGATAATGAAGCTGCTAGCGATCTTTATTTAGTCTAAACAACTATACTTAAGTTATTAAATTTTATGTGAAACTAAGTGTACAACTGTGTTTAATAAAATGTTAGCAATCTTTAAAGCAACTTATTTTATTCGAAATTATGTAAACAAATACAATATTTTACACTAAACAAATTCAAATGTACAGTTTATATTAGAGAAACAGAAATAACATGCAAAAGATAAAACAATACTCACGATTACAAAGATCTCTCACGAAAGGCTGCTGCAACTGACCGAACGTCATGCTAAAGAAGTTCGAGAAGTAAACAAGCGATAAAAAAGTCCCTAATTTGAGAAAACTCTCTAGCGCCCTTTTTTATTTAAACGCGATGTCGTTACAAAGTAAACTTAAACTATGTCACGGGTCAGTCCAAATCCAGAGTGTCTTCCAGACACTAGGATTCAAACTCGGGCTAAGAGTGCTCACATTAAGAGCCAAAGACCTCTTAGCCATGAGTCAACCATTGACCCCCCTACCCTTCTAAACAAACCCTTTGTAACGACTTCGCGTTTAAATAAAAAAGGGCGCTAGAGAGTTTTCTCAAATTAGGGACTTTTTTATCGCTTGTTTACTTCTCGAACTGCTTTAGCATGACGTTCAGTCAGTTGCAGCAGCCTTTCGTGATAGACCTTTTGTAATCGTGAGTATTGTTTTATCTTTTGCATGTTATTTCTGTTTCTCTAATATAAACTGTAAATTTGAATTCGTTTAGTGTAAAATATTGTATTTGTTTACATAATTGTGAATAAAACAAGTTGTTTTAAAGATTGCTAACATTTTATTAAACTCAGTTGTACACTTAGTTTCACATAAGATTTAATAACTTAATATAGTTGTTTAGGCTAAATAAGGATCGCAAGCAGCTTTATTATCTCTTAACATACTTAACGTAACCATAAGCTAACGTACTTACTAAATTTGTTGTTGGCCATAGTTAGACACGTTCCTCTGGCTACTTAATAAAATACAATAGTATATTAGCAACTCCCTCAGTATAGCACTATGAGTACAGATAATCGCATTAAGCACAAGGTTAGTGATAATGACGGCATGTTCTCAAAAAAGAACATGCAAGACGCATTTGGCGAGACCACAGAAATCAAGGCTCGTAAGAGCAAGAGGTTAGAAAAAGCGGGCGTGACCAAACGTCCTATTGACCCGAATTACTCTTCTTCGCATAAACAGGCTACTTTAGGCCAAGTAGCCCCACAGCGTGAACGACATGGTGACCCTACACAAGAAACTTCCGACCGTGAGGCCGGAGGGAACAACGCATATTCGGAGTTAGATTCACAGAACATAACTGACGCTGAAGGAAACAATACGATGAACGCTAAATTACATCAAGCACACGATAACAAAGAAAGAGAGCAACAACAGCCAACAATGGACATACCGGCAGACCACACTGAACATCAAAAAGGAGTTGATCTGACTCAAAATCCATCTTATGACCTCAGTATCGAGGAATTAAACCGTTTAAACAGGGAATGGGAAGAGAGAGCACTCAAGGCGAAGCTGATCAAGAATATCTTTAGAAATCAGGAAAAAAGCCGTGAACAGGAAAATTTTAACACTTCCACAAAGGCAAACCGCGACATCGCAACCCAAGATATTCAGACTTCACGCCCAGTTTCCACGAACCAGGGCCCTCAAGTCTTAAGGCCACGTGATCCATCAGTGAGCCGATTGCCAAGTCACCCCCCCCTAAACTATAATAGACCTTCAGTTGAGCAGGGAGAGTCAAGTGTGAGAGGGAACTTCGAACACCATGTCCGCAGTCCAATTTACAATTGCCAACCTCATCATGAGGAAAATAGGTATAATGCAGACACTTATGGCGGTACTCCCCACACTACAACAAGCCAATATCCCCAACTGAGAATAAACGATCTCGTCAGCCAAATAGGATATATAAGGCGAAATACAGAACACCTATCGATCAGGCTGCAACACTTTGAAAAAATTGTATATGATTACGGGGTTCAGTCAGATCGAGATCTCTTCAAATGGCTGGAAGCTATAGTAGACTGGGGTGAGAGAGCCATTTATTATAATAAACATGTAGAACAGGAAAGAAACTATAGAACATTAACGAAGTTCCTGATGAGTGGGCAACCACCAGTAAGCGACATACTTCTAGCAAGAGGAGCAAAGTCTTCCATGTCAAGCAGGGAACTTGGAGATGAAATCAGTCACTGGTTAGCGGAGTTCCGGAAAGATGGGGTGTTGAAGAAATTTGTCACAATACATTTAGCACCCAATCATTTGAAAAGTCATTTGAGGCGTAAACTTAACCTTAATGATGAGGAATTCCAAGATGCGTGGAGGGTAATGCTCGACGCAGATGAGCAAGAAGCAAAAGCGAGAGCCAGAAACATAAACTACAATGTCTCGCACCCAAATCGAAATAAACCAGACCGACCACAATGGCAGCAGGGAACCAATAACAATCAAAGAGTATGCTATAACCATCGGAAATATGGTAAAAAGTGTTACAACTGCTCAGACAACAACTGCATCATGAAGGATCAAACTGTCCCCCCAACTCAGGCAAAAAACGAGCACCCCGACTCTCCAAAGTGAGAGGGAGAGTGACTGGGGCTACACCATCTCACACAAAGACTGTCGCATGTGTACATATAACCGCCCCTCGACAGCAACCACCACCTCAACCTAAACCGACCAAGGATTCCTCAGATGATATTATCAGTCGTCCAGCAGATGGAGCGTCCACACCTCCAAACAAACCAAACGTGACCTTCCTTATAAAGCAAACAATGCCACACAGTGCAGCGAATAAACCTATTAAGAACCAACGTTCTGGGCAACCAAGGCCAGAGTCAAAGACCAGCGCCACAGATCAAAGCCACGCCAACCAGCACCACAACGGGAAGCCCAAACAGTCCAGGCAACCGCAGCTAGAATCGACAGGGCCAGAGTCATCAGTCAGAGCCACAGCAGCCAGTACCTACACGACCGCCACCACCGATCAAAGCCATCATAGCCAATATCACGTCGGGCAATCCCGTAGAGCTGGAAAACCACAGCCAAAACCAGAACAGTTCAAGCCAACGGCCGACATAAGGGCTTACGAAGAGCCGTCTCCACCCGTGAGAATGCCAGCATTACCTGCACCAGCAAATAAGGAAACAGAGACAGAACAAATCATGAGTGACATCACTCCCTTGAACAAAATAATAAATTGCAAGTCTCCTTATACTACCAGTCACAACAAAAAAATTGTTAAGGAAAGTGTGAACACGTGGACCTTCCAACTAGCTAAATCACCCGCACCCAACCCTAAAAATTTGCCACAAAATCTGTTGTTCGTGGCAGATTCGAACACTAATGTTGTCTTCTTGGTCGACAGCGGGTCTGAGTTGTCAATCTTGCCAAAGAGATTGACTAACGGAATCAACAAATATTTCCCACCACAAAGCAGAACCATCCAGGGGTTTGGGAACAAAACAACCCACCCCATTGGTAGCGTAAATGTCGAACTTCATTTGGGAGATTTGGAGCCAATCCAACACTCGTTCTGGGTTACTCAAGAATCTCACCATTTTGGCATCATCGGCATGGACTTGCTGAGAAAAAGTCAACTAGCAATCCTGCCAGCTACTTCCCAATTAAGTAATTTAAGCTCGGGAAAATCAGCCAATCTGTTAGCGCATAATAATCATTTACTAACACAAAGGCCAGAGTCAACGGTAAGCGCCAAAGAAGCCAGTACCTATGCTACCAGCGCCAACGTTCAGAGCCATCTCAGCCAGCACCAAAACGGGCAGTCCCAACGGACAGCACAACCGCAGCCAGCACCGGAACACTTAAAGCCAACGGCCGGTTCAGAGATGCCTTCCGTAAAACCGGAAAACGCAAGGAAATTATCCTCGCCTACGACCGTAAACACATCAGCGATGCCAAACAACAATAAAGATAAAATATATGTCAGGCCAGATCGCGAAATCTTAACAAAAAAACACACTTCTTACTTGGAACGCAAAACGATTGCGAATAACAAAAAACCTTTAGAAATTAGCTTACAGCAGATTTTTCAAGCAAACCACGAATTAGCTTGGTTTATATTTCACAAATGGCGTTTTAAAAGCGAAGAATTGTTAAACAATGAAGCACGCATTTTTAAGAAAATCCACGAATTAGTTTGGTTTATATTTCACAAATGGCGTTTTAAAACCATAAAATCTTTATATAATATCGCACGCATTTTTCAAAGTAATCACGAATTATTTTGGTTCATTTTTCACCGATGGCGTTTTAAACATGTCATATCGAAATACTGTTTGCGGGAAATCAGCACCTTCATTTCCCCCCAGCAACTAATACTATAACAGTTAGCAAACCGCGTTAGACTTTTTTCTCTTACAACCCTAAGTTTACTATACCGCAGTTAGCGAATATTTACATGTAATTATAATTAATAGTAATACAATCATAAATGTAGTAAAATAAGCGAACTATTAGTTAGGTTTAATGAAATTCATTGAGCTTAACAAAGCAACGCTAGACGAACGTATGAGCAAATAACAATACTTGTAAGCACGATGAAAAAACTAAGCTAGAAAGTATTGAAATAGCAAGCTAAATCTAAAAATTTTTAGAAAGTTTGAACATAGTCAAAAGAGTGAGTTAAGCTAATCAGTAAAACCAGCGAAGTAGAAATAGCATAAACAGCAGCTAGCAACAAACCAGCTTAAATTAAACTTAGAATGCAGTAGCAGTGTTTATTGTCACAACAAAAGCACTGTGTAGCTCGACACAGCTCACTAATTTGCTGCTCAAAGCAACCTCGAGAAGCTATAATATATCTTATTTTCTACAAAACCTTTATATAAGATATTTAGTTCTCAATATTAAAACATTCTAAAGCTTGAGAATTGAGTTTACATGACTGGTAAACAATGTTGCGCTAGAGAAACGTCGATTTCAATTGGTAAAAACGGCAGTTTATGTTCGTTAATACTTTTTTAACAATACTTAAAAGCTGCTTGCGTTTCTTTATATTACTGTTTATTCAACTTAACGTTTAAACATCTTTATGCTCTAAAATTTATGTGTTCAAACCGATACTTTACAATGAAACATTCATTACAACTGGTTTTTTTTTTAAAAAACATTCTGCTTAACCATATTAGCTTATTACTAAGCATTGATGTGATACTTTGAATAAAAATCTAGAAGTTCTATGTATTACATTGATTTTATTTGTTTTGTGCTTAAAAATTGTCAATTTTACATTGTACATGTTAATTGCTTAAACAACAAAGTTTAAAAGGTTGCTTTTCGAGCAATTCAAATTTCAAACTCACTTAATTTTTTGCTGCTTATTATGAAGATGTTGTTAATATTAATGAAACTTACTTTCAAACAGCAATTTTCTTTAAAAAAGCTCATTATTTTATAGTGTATTTTGGATTAGTGCTAAAAAACTCTAAAATTTTCAAACTTGTATTAGATTTTTTTGTTAAGCTTTTTAAACTACTAAGCTTAAAGTTGCTACTCGAGCAATCTAGTAATTAAAAATCACTTGGCTACTTTTACTGCTTAAAAGATAATCATAGTTAATGTCAACGGAAGTTCAATTGCTCAAAATAGAACATTTCGTGGTTTTAAACACAGTAAAACCGTTTGCTAATGACAAAAAGTTTTTATGTATACAAAAAGTTTAAATGTGAAGTTCACTTTTTGTGTAATTACCATAAACAAAAAAACAACTTTTTAGCACACATTGCTTCTTCGTTAAACAACAACAATGAACTTTAATCGTTTTTTAAATACTTGCAATACAGCAGAAAGCTACATTAATTTTAACTACTTATTACTTTTGAACTTGTAAAGTTACACAACTTTATCAATTTTATGCATCTAAAACCCTTATCATTCTAAAGTTTATATTATTACCAAATATGCTGTTGAATACTGCAACTCAATATTTCTTAAATTAATATAAATTAACTCCTTATCAATAAACCGCACTTATAAGCTTTTCATCTTTCGTAATTTTCGTTCGGTGAAAACAACATTTTTAAATCGAACTTTGTACTTACTGTTATATGTGACAATTACTTGTTATTAACATCATTATTTCTTCGAAAAAAACACTTGAATGGCTTGTTATTCCCATTATTGCTAAAAAAACAAGTACTAGCTTCAAAAAAAAAGAAAAAAGAACATTTCAATAACATTTCTTGTACGTTTTTTATTTCATTTAGTTTGTGCTTGTGTTAGGCGAGCTGCTATTCAGACAAATTAAATTATTGTATATTCTGGTTAACATGAAGATATTACCAATTTTCATCATAACGGTAGCGCTTGGCTACCTTACGACAAACGCACAAATGCCTGTGCAGAGGAAATACAAATTGCCGCTTTGTACGAGGAAAGTTGCAAAGCGGTATTTCATTAGCGAGCCAGCTCCGTGCTCGTCAAAATCTAGAAGCTTGAACACCCTCAAAGTCAACATCACTCCGCCTATTGACAACCATGTTGATCAAGAAGCCTTCATCTGTCGTAGACAGGAAGTTAGCTTTGAATGCACGAAGGGTTTCTTTGGAAACACAGCTTGCGTGCAAGTGTATGAAATTTTTACAGACGTCCAAACAGAAGAATGCAGGCGGATCGAAATCACCCATCAATCAGAAGTAGGGACGTTGACACCCTCTGACGAGAATACATTGAAGACGAACAACGTTCTAAAACCGAAATTCAATTGGTTAGCGACAAACACGATCATTGTGCCCAACATTATCTTGTCTTATACGTCGGTAGTGGCTGATCTAAGTGATGGGTCTGTCTCTCATGCGTTGCTAGAAAATCTGAGCTGCATCGAGCTGGACCAAATTCTTTCGTGCAGAGAAGAGGGCTGGAGACTTATCACCTCTAGAGTGAAACAAGAAAGGTGCAAGCAACCACGAGTGATTACTGACGCATTGCTAGAAGTTTTTACTCTCGAGGGTGGAAAATTGTATCGCGTCCAAGACGCGAATATTGTGTTCACTAAACTCCTAAAGTGTGATGATGCTACCCTAAAATGTTTGCCATCGGGGGCAGAAAATACCCGATGCACCGCGACAGGTTATGCAGTGACATTGCCCAAAACATTTTCGTCTGCCACAACAGCCGCAAAAAGCGTGAAGATGCCTGCGAAACTTAAAATTTTAGAATCTGCAATAGCTAGCTCCTCGTATTCCTCCAAGCTGGAACTGGAAATTCTCAAGTCTCAGCTGAACGAGATGCTTTGCAAGAACAGCAGAGCAACACTAGTATCGTTGCTCGCTGCCCAGCGGTCCACTCCCTCCGCGGTCTTAAGCCTGCTTATTGGGCGAAAGACACAAGCGGTCTACCGACACAACGCGTTGTATGAACTTCAATGCCAAGACACCACCGCAGTACTTCAACCGTCTTTAGAATTCAATGGAAAGGTAGCACGTTACCCGCTTTTCAATAGCTACCTCGGGTCATCCACGGTGGTGGCCCAGCTTACTGATGAGGGATATTTAACGCAGAACGTGCAGTACTCACTCAATCCAGCAACCAAACAGGCTTTCATCCTCCAAGGTAAATTCATCGTGTTTGCCAATAACACTCTTACCGAAGAACGTCCGGCGTTGGAGAAGATAGTTATAAACGAGAAACTCACCATTGCGGCTTCCAATTTCACATTTTCGGAAGAAATGACGTTGTTGGATTTGGCTGAGGTGGCAAGACCTGAGGAAGCAGTGAGCAACCAAGCGTTGATAAACCTAATTGCACTGAATAAAAAGGACTTTCGCAACCGCGGGATAGATGTCGCACAGTACCTAGAAAAAGGGCACTTACCCGATGAGAAGTCACTGGAAGAAACCCTCCAATCCAAATGGTCGCTTTGGGAGGTCGTGAGAGGCATCCTACATGCCACAAACACTTCATGGACAGCCATTACGATGATCGGGATTTCCATCATCGTGTTGAGGCTGTACCTAACGAGAAGAAAGAGGAGGAGGAACGAAGAAGGAGAAGCCGAGCCTCCAGTGGAAGAGAAGGGACGAGCGTCGAACGGTATGAAACGTTGACTCATTAACTAGCTTCGGCTAGTAACTTAAATAGGGATTTGTAAATAAGATATTATAAACTTGTTTTGTAATTGTTTACCACACTTAAAACTTTTATTTAGCACTTCTTACTACAACTTAATGACTTAGAGTTTTATGCTGACTATAAAAGCGTTTATTTAAGTTTGTCTAACTAAATTTCGAATTTTTTCTGATCTGCAAAACTTTAAAACATTTAAATACACTCTTACATTTAAGTTTTTGGATCGACTATCAAATGATTACTGAGTGCTAAAATCCGATTTTTGATGTAATACATAAATAACTTTATATCCTAGTACCTTCTAGCACATTAAGTAGATGCTTTAATGATTTTTTTTAATATCTCTTAAAGATTTACCTTGGAGTATTAAAGACAATCCATAAAAAGAAATTTAAAAACACCCTATACCTATTGTGCATGCTTTTATATTTTTAAGTAGTTAGTACTCTAGGCGTTTAATGGGTTGTTACAAGGATTTTGAAGTCGTTTTCAGCTTAAACACCTTTAAGATATTAAAGTTAATGTTTTGTTTTTTTAAAAAAACGGGAACCAAGTTAGAACATCAAATTGGTTTCCGTAGGACCAGAAATGTAACGACTTCGCGTTTAAATAAAAAAGGGCGCTAGAGAGTTTTCTCAAATTAGGGACTTTTTTATCGCTTGTTTACTTCTCGAACTGCTTTAGCATGACGTTCAGTCAGTTGCAGCAGCCTTTCGTGATAGACCTTTTGTAATCGTGAGTATTGTTTTATCTTTTGCATGTTATTTCTGTTTCTCTAATATAAACTGTAAATTTGAATTCGTTTAGTGTAAAATATTGTATTTGTTTACATAATTGTGAATAAAACAAGTTGTTTTAAAGATTGCTAACATTTTATTAAACTCAGTTGTACACTTAGTTTCACATAAGATTTAATAACTTAATATAGTTGTTTAGGCTAAATAAGGATCGCAAGCAGCTTTATTATCTCTTAACATACTTAACGTAACCATAAGCTAACGTACTTACTAAATTTGTTGTTGGCCATAGTTAGACACGTTCCTCTGGCTACTTAATAAAATACAATAGTATATTAGCAACTCCCTCAGTATAGCACTATGAGTACAGATAATCGCATTAAGCACAAGGTTAGTGATAATGACGGCATGTTCTCAAAAAAGAACATGCAAGACGCATTTGGCGAGACCACAGAAATCAAGGCTCGTAAGAGCAAGAGGTTAGAAAAAGCGGGCGTGACCAAACGTCCTATTGACCCGAATTACTCTTCTTCGCATAAACAGGCTACTTTAGGCCAAGTAGCCCCACAGCGAGAACGACACCTTGGAAGTTGGCATGCCAACCTCTTCTGGTTTCAATATAGAAAATTATGTCTTTGATCGAGCTTTGAATCAATTTGGCAACATCGGGTGTATTCTTTCCGTTAGATCCATAAGAAAGGAAGAATTACACGTACAAAATACAAAGCAAGGAATTTCCATCGTGTAATACAGCTATTAAGACGTACTTAGTATCATTGTTTTTATACAATATTTTGTGTACGTGCATATCTTCTTTTACCTCACCTTACTTCTCACGTTTTATCAAAATTATGTAGTTAGTGTAATTAACCAGTCGTGTATAGTTTCAGCTGGTATGCTAGTCTCTACTTGGTGCCTTACCAAAAACAATTCTACCAATAGCTTAACTTTTTTTCACTGCTAATTAACTATTTAATTTGGCAGAATTACCTTGTTCTTCTTTGAAGCATGCCAGCGCAAGTAATAACAACCTAATCTTAAGATTTAAGCCTAGATTAAAGTGGGTAAAACCTCAATGTTTACGTTAACAAGTATTTGTTATTGTATGTTTTTTTTGAAAAATTCTAAGGCGTTCCGGTGTAAACTTTCTAGGATTCAAAACGAATACTTAGAGAACAAACTTCCAAGGTTGTTGAGAATTTATCAACTTTAAATGAAACACGCATTCCCTTGATAACTAAATGCACTTTTTAAGATTAATAAATAAACTTGTTTTAAATTTTTTTAAACAGTAGACTAGCAAGTAATAACTACTGTAATCCAACCCGTCGAAAAATTCAGTTGACGCGAAATTATTGTTGTAGTAATGAATAAAAACAAAGGTTTAACTGGTGCTAGTATTTTAAACGATGATAAATCTTTGATGTTTAAAAATCAAATTAAAACAAAGAAATATTGCAGTTAGCAAAACTGTAAGATTGTGTACGTTTAAAATTTACCATGAGTAATTATTTTAATCGAAGTAGCTAAAAATCGTTACCTATTTCCACACTTGTATAGTTATCATTCGGATCGTCAAGTTTAAGGAGGTTTCAAACGAAATAATTTTAAAAATGAAATCATTAGTATATAGTGTTTGAGCATATATGACAAGATTGACTCTTCTTTATTAGTTTGCAAATGAAGAACTGTGATGCGTTTGATACCATAATATCTGACAAATTTGAGGTGTATTTACATCAGCAAACTTATCATCTTTTCTTAAAAATTGTCAATAGACTAAGCACTTTTTTTTCTCTCTGATGGAATCTTGACCTGAAAAATATTAAAATACTTACAAGGGATACAAAGATCCAACCTTCTGTAAACATTACCTTAAGAATACTTTACTTTGCCAACTAATTAAAACCGGTACATGTCATTTTTCCTGTTGGTTGAAAAAATTTTTTTGAGCAGCTTCTCTTTAAAACAAAGAAAATAAGCAAATATTTTTACAGATTGTTTATTTCACCCACAATTATAAGTTGCTTGACGAAGTAGCAAGGCTTTAACAGCCAGTATCTATCATCAACATATGATGAAACTGTTGGGACGAAACTGAGTATGGTGACAAGCCATACATCTAGTTTACAAGTTTTCCTAGCAAATAATATCTACTACTAATATATTACATACTTGTCTTCCTAAGAGATTGAAAAAATAATCTACAAATAGTGGGGTATGGTAAGGGTTAAACAAACTTAGGTTCAGCTAAAAATTTTAAGAGCAGAAATAGTAAATACGTTAAATAAAATACAGCAATTACACAAATATTTGTTGTTTATACAGCTGCAAAACAATTGGAGGATAATAAAAACTAAACTACGTCTAATAGTTGTTAGCTACAAAAATAACAAAGTTAAGTAAAAATCAGCGTTTATACGAACTCAATGAAATATTTTTTTTATGAACTAAAACTACATGCAAAAACAACAAGTTTTTATTACTATTTTTTACCCAAGTATAGTTGAAGCTGTTGAGAGTATAAAAAATACTGATTAAATGAAAAGTGTAAGTTTAATATTTGTATGAAAATGCTTACTGTTATATACTACACTAATGTTGTTATATACTTTACTATAAAAACGTTTTATACCTTTTCTAGCAAAATAACTTTTAGAAGTAGTTTAAGTTAGTTTGTGCTAAATATTTGCTACTTTGATTGACCTGCAAATGTCTCTGATATTGATTTAATACTATGATGATGTGATATAAATTGTAGTTTTAAACTTTCATGTTTATACTATCTATGTTGAATGTAAATTATTATTTAATGTAAAAAATACTTAATACTATACTTTAGCAAGTAAATGAACAATATTTTTTAAATCATGAAGTAAACTAAAAGAGATTTCTAAAGTAAATAGCACTTATTATTAATAAATATTATGGGTATAGTAACTAAAGGAACTTTACGAAAAATTCCCCATAACCTTGATGACATTGCACTGTATTGTTAACAACCTTTTTGATAAAAAAAATGTTAGCGAACAAGAAAAAGTGGCTAGGTATATGCGAAATTTATGTTATTTGTGATATTATTCTTATGCAAACACAAATAGTAATTTGAAAAATTTAAAATAGTTACTTTATTTAAGCACTGACGAGGTCTTTGATCGAAACTTAATTTGTAAAGTAAAGTCTTAAAAAAATAAATTCATTATTACTCCTCTAGTAGTTGAGATCTCTTTATTTGTTTTCTAAAAATCAAAACATATGATAGTTATTTGCTTAATTTTGGAGTTTTAATATAAAGTAAGAACTTAAGGTAATATGGATTATTTTAAATTTTCTGTATAAATTATATAAAAACTCAATATTTCTATTATTATTCATTGTTTGATTTTTAAACTACTTTATAAAAGTTTGTAGAGTTTAATCAATTAATACTACAAGTTTTATAATTTTAAGATATACGAAAGAACATCTGTCTTTATTTTACAGTAGTAACTATAAACAACTAGTAAGCTTTAGGTGCATTGAACTGGTGTGGAAAACTTTAGCACCAACAAGATGTTTTGTGTGTTTTTATATATAAACTACCTTGAGTATATATAACTTAAGAAATAAAAATTTTTCCAATACCGAAGCAAGTCTTTAACAAATAAACGGATCCTCTGTTGACGAAAAACATAGTTCATGGTTAAACATTGCAAAACTAGGTAAAGTAATTAATTTCAATTTACCTAATTTGTAGAACTTATGTTTAGATATACTAAAAAATAAATTCATATATGTTTTAAACAGCTCAAGTTTATTGAAAAAAGAAAAACAGTATTCAGTATCAAAAACGTCAAATAAATTTTGGAAATAAACATAAAAATCAGCTTAGTAATAGAATTTATTTATGCAATTTTCTTAAGTAAATTTTTCTGAAAGATCTATATTATTCTATAAAAAACATCTCTTTTTAAATACTTAAGGTTTTCAAACTAATAACTTAATTTTTAAAATTACGATAGCTTCTTTTAACTTTAGGCTCTTGTTTCAGATTGCTTCTATTAAACAGCAGGGTAGTATCGGCCCACTTTTTTTCTACAAAAAATGATATTGTTGGTCACTGTTTTGCTGATTGCTAGGACTGTATGCTAGACTGTTAGAAAAATCATCATAATTCAGCATTTGTGTGAAAGTCTGCAAAAAATGACTGTATTAGGATTAAGTTGTTATTGCCTATTAACAATAATAAACTTACATAGTTTTGTGTCGGAACTTGTACAAGGTTATTTTGATTGTAATACTCTGAACTTGAATAAAATTGCTGATACTGGTTACAATTTTGATAGTTTGTATGTACATTCTGAGCTTTCTCCTTTGTTTCATGGTGTTTAATATTAATTTGGTTTTCGTAAGTAGTTTGACCAAATATCGCATATGGTGGTTGATAGCTTGTTAAATGAGAATCAATCATGTTGTTAAGCGACTTGTAATCAACTTTTTTCCTTTTCTTTCCTGACTGTTGTTCTGTTTTAGAACTTTTACTTGGTTCTTCATAAAATGTCAAACACTTGGCTGTTTTATTCCAGCAATCTTTTATTTGAATTGATGTTTTAAAAAGTAAGTCGAGATCGTTTGGCTTGCAACTTTCGTTAAAAAGCTCTTTGAAAAATGACGAACAGGAACTTTGTGACAGTTTTGCAAGATTCACAAAAGTATCATTAAGTGTTTCTGGTGCGTTTTTTTTGAGAATAGATAGACCTTTTTCTTCTGCAAGGTCAAAAAGCTCTTTACCGAACGTAGAAATTGTCTTTTTTACTTTTAGTCTTGTAATTGTCTTGTCTAGTCCGGCAAACACTGCAAAATAAAGTTTTTCTTGTTAAGCTAGTAATAATCTGTGGTTTTCTGTGGTTACTTGTCATAATTACTAGTAAGATTAAATACATTATGTTAATGAATTTTCACCATAGTTATTTAACCAATTTATGTAGTTTTACTAAGCTTTACAAAGTATATGTTTTGTTTAGTTTTGTGTTTCTCAAGAATATCATAGAATTTCTTTGACAACTCTTGGAAAACCAAATACTAAAAACTTAAGTAATTCAGACAAACTAAATTGGAGCGTAAGTAACTATTTTACTAAAAACAATTGTAGTTAAACAAAAAACTTCTAGAAAAACAGAGGAAAAAGTAAATACTTTAGTGATAAAATTATTAAAAGTATATATATTATTAAACAAATTTGTTTTTCAAAACCATTATTATTATTAGTTTGAGTTCAGATCGAATATACACAGCTTTACTTTATGCTACTGTAATGATAATTGAAACAATGAGTATACTAATAGGTTTTACTTATCAATAAATTAAAGTTTAATTTAAGTTTCTCCAGAACTTTTAAAACTTGCGTATGATATAGAAAATATTTGACAAACATTGAGAAAAAATATAACGTATTTTGTATTAATCTTAGTATATAAGTAAGGAAACAGTTGTAATAAATGCATTTTTGTTTTAAGATAAGCGTAAAACAACAAAACTTAAACAAAAGTAAAAGTTAAATTACTTAAAAAGATCAAACACATTAATTTTTTTAATTATAATTTTCAAATACTACTAACCTCCAATAGTCTGAAAAATTTTGTTTAAGTCATATCGTGATAAACTTTTTCCATTAAACCAGGTTTCACTTTTTTCATCTATAAACTTCTTTGGTTGTTGAAAAAAGCTTGGACTGTTGTGGTCGAGTAAAGACGTGAACATGATGAATGAAAAGACTGGACAACTGTAGAATTCTGCGCGTGAGCTCATATGGAACTGAGTTTAACATTAAATTTATACTCAGTTGAAATTAGGCTTTCTAGTTACTGATTAAAACAAATAAATTTTCTTTATTAAACTTATTACTTGTTTTATTGCTTTAATTATATTCATTTAAAGTTTGGTGAACATTTTTTATTGTTTTTAAAAGTTTTGTAAACAACTTTTATTTGAAAACAACTAAACTAATTTCAGTTTTATTTAGCTTTAAAACAAAAGTTAGCTTTTGTATGAACAAACAAGTGAAATATTAAAATAAAATTTCTTAAGTTTTGTACTTAGCTAGAGTATATTAAAAATTACTCTTATAATAACTTGAAGTATTGTATATAAAAAACATAAGTTTATACATGCTTATTCTATCTATAAAAATAAAAACTGAATAAAATAACAAAAAATAAACATGTAAACAAAAAATTCAGAAACTTAAATTGAAAATTTTTGAAAACTGTTCAAGAATATCCTGGAAAAAACATTCAAAAATGACAATTTCGACATAGCAATGGGCTCTTTCCATAAAGCGGAAAAATGCAATTCAATAGGTCTGTATATTCTTAATAAAATAATACAATAATAGGTCCATCTAATAGAGGTCCATATAGAGGCGATGGACTTGGCATAATAAAACAATCTTCCGGATCAAACCTCAAAACTTTTTAAATCCATAAAGTTTCTGCAATAGGATTTGAAATAACTATTAACATATGCAAAACCAACACATATTTTCTGTATGTCTCACTAGACTTATCCTCATGCAGCTACTGCCTATACCGAAAAACCAGTTCAGAACAAATTATAACAATAACGGTTCCAACCACCTTAAAACACAAGTAATCATGTTTAGAAAATGACCAAACAAAGACTTTGCAAATTATCTAAAAATGAAGATATATTTGTAAACATTAAAAGCTTAAACCAAAGTACAATAAACAAAAGTAATTTTAATTTTTTTATAACCTATAAATAATTTTATAATATGAACAATAATAAAAACAGAGAAAGAAATTGTATGTACTATAACCCCCATTTGGTAAATCAGTTCCAACTAAATTAGGAAACGCTTTATAAAATTACTGGACAAACAATTTAACAAGTACAGCATGTACCGAAAAATAATAACAGAAATTGTGTAAAGATATCGTATTATTGTACACCAAGTATTTTGGCCCTCATATACACACACAACAAAAACTCATGAAGACAACAAATAATGATAAAATTTTATGTAACTGAAAATCCAAAAAACACTGCCCGGTCAGCAATAAGTGTTTCTTATCTAAAGTAATCTACCAAGCAAAAGTTTATATATCTAAAACTGACTATAAATCATATATAGGATTAACTAAGAGACAGTTCAAAGAAAGATATTGTGAGCAAAAAAATACTTTCCCAAAAGCTGGTAAAAATAAGTCAAAATACTGTAAACAATTATCAAATCACTTAATGAACCTAAACGAAAACAATATTAAGTATTCAATATAATAAAGTATTATTAAGTCTTGTAATTACCAACCATAATAGTATGTGCGCAATATGCAACCTGGAAAGTCTTCATACTGCACTATCAAATAAAATAAAATCCACAAATAAAAGAAAAGAGTTCATTACCCAATGTCTAATTCTTTAAACGATTGTTTATAGTTTAATATTTTACAAATATATTTGCTGCTCTAAAAAAATGTTGCGTTGTATTAATTTTCAGTATGAAAATATTTTAAATCTATATTTTCTAAGGTTACTAAATAAATCTCTCTTTTTTTAGTTATTTTATTAGTGATAACTTATACTGTTTTTTTACTATTTAAACTTTTTCTACATAGATTTGACTAAAGTCATATGTTTATGTTTAATACACCACTAACCACTTTAATTTTTAAAACAAGTATTTTTCATTTGAAGTTATTTTATACTACACTTTGTAATAATACAATTCTAAGCTGAGTCATAACAACTTTATCTGTAAATAACATACAACATATTTAGTTTTATTCATATAATCTTCACAAGTTTAAAATAAATTTTATTATTATTTTTTTTTAATAATCTAAATATTCATTATATAGCATTAATGTTAGAACAATACGTTTTTCCATAACTATAATTAATCTATTCAAAATTTTAACTAAATTCTCATCGATTTTCGCATGATTTGTCTTTTTTATAAACTGTTCAGATAGATAATCTGTTCAGCGGTAAGACTTACTAACTATCTAAGTTTATGGTAAGTTTTTTTTAACTTTATAGATTGTTTATTGAACGACAAAAAACGCTCAAAATAATTGGTCTAAGGACCTTTTCGGTTATCGAGTCGTAAACTACTTGGATACAGTTTAACGTCTTGTCAAAAACTATACAAAAACACTGATAAAATAAAAATCGAAAGAACTTGTGTAAAAAAATGTTAATAAACTTTTTAATAGTTTAAAAGTATTTTTTATTGAATAAACAAGCTAAAACAAACTTCTTCATCAAATCTGCATAAGCTATCAGTATTACAGTTTACATACAAGTTCTTCGCAGTTTTATTCTGATTTACCAAAAACGATTTATTAGTCCATCTTGATGGCATTGCTTCTACTGATGGTGACATATGGATTGTCAAATCAAACAAAACCTTTTATGTTTTAAATTTAGATATTTATTTAAAACGATAAGAAAACTGTTCAAAATTTTATTCTTTTAGTTTATGTTTTATGTTTTGATCTTGCTTAATGTACATTTTCCAAAATAAAACAAAATTATTTTTAAAATTGGTTGTTTCTAAACTTGTATTGACTTTAATCATAGCACTACCATAACTTAAAACTCAAAATAACAGTTTCATTGTTTTTTGCTCATAATTGTATGAACAAAACCATGCTTTCTTAAAAATTTTTTTTTTTTGATTTCTTTACTGAATATTTTCAAGTAAAAACGGCTGTTGGTTGTACAATTAAGAGTGATAAATTTATAAAGTAAACAAAACTAATAAACTTATTACCAAAAAAAAATTCTGTTGAAACTTTTTACAATTATTAAAAGTTAAAAGCTTAGAAAAAACAAACTTTTCTTATTAACCCCTTTGGGTGCTCAAGACAAAACGCTTCAGATCGGTAAACTTTTGCGAGGCTTGAAAAATCAAGTACGTCACCGTTTTTGAAATCAATTGAATTACTTGTTTGAACTTTTAATTTTTCGTACAAAACTTCATTGCTTCTTCTAGTAACATAATAAAATAATTTTGAAAGGTAATCTTTAAACAAAATTGAAATGCTGTGGCTTTTAAGATTAGCACACGTTTTTTGATCAACTGATGAGAACTTTTGTACAAAACTTTGGTGAAAACAAGAATCAAAGAATAATATTTTAAAATCTCAGTATAAACTAACAAAAAATTAATAATTAGTTCTAACTATTGATATATAGCTAGTAAAAACAAAAATAATACATTTACCTAAATGCTGTATCATTAACTATATCAATATTTTTATCGGTGGTGTTCATTATAAAAATTGATACTTCCTTCCTAATATTAAAAATTGCTTCAGAAAGTCTTTTTTCGGTTGGCCGCCATGGATAGTTCTTAAAAAACTCAACAAGAATATCACAAAGTCTGTTTTTGTTGCACGTCGAGCTTTTGAGCTTAAGACTGCCATTATCCAAATACTCTTTAAAGCAAAACATTTTAGTTAGCTAAAAATAATTCATTTATACAATTTGAAAAGGTCTAGGTAAGTATACATCCGTATTTTAAGACTATAAAAATTAACTGCACAACTTAGAGTTTAAAAATAAAGAATTTATCTATTATAATAAATTTATCTGTTATTACTATTTTACTAGTATATACCTTTTTTACTGTCGTCTAAAGTAAAACTTAAACTTTTAAAAACATCTTTATTTATACTTAATATGTAGACAAAAAAGTAAGTCCTTTTATCTTTTTATTCGTATTATATATATGTTTTTAATTTTATAACGAAAAAAAAAAATTATTAGTAAAAACTAAATTAAGCACACTGTTGCGAACGATTATTTATAGCAAAAAATTGAATTACTTCTACTCTAAACTTAATAGCTTAGTGAAAATATTTTTATATCTTTTAGTAGAAAATACATATTTTTAACAATTATTAGATTTTACTGTATAAAAATGGAGTAATAAATAGCTTACAATAACCTCTCACTTATTTACGCACATTGTGTCCACAGAAAAATTGCGTAAAGATACGAGAGATCGTAAAGATACGAGAGGTACCAAATATACTTACCATAATGGCTGTTTTTTGATATTACTTTTAGTTAAAAGCAGACTGGGGACTTTACCACTTTTAACAGTTAATTTACTTTATTTATAAAAATGAAAACAAAAGATAAAACTATACATAAATTAAGAAAAAGGATTTAAATTTATATAAAATGATATCACTTACAGAAAAATTTACTAATTTCAATAGTAAGTACATTTTATCTTTATTTATTTGTGACTTATTTGATACTTAACAATTATATTCTATAATCTATTCTCTTTAAGCAAATTCAATTTATAATTAAGCATTTGTTTACAATTAAGAAATGCTTAATTATAAATTTGCTGTGCAAAGCAAGTGTTACAGAAGAAGAACTTAAACTAAAAAAAAATTCAAATGAAAATTAGTGATAATTTTACTAAACAAACAATTGAGATTTGTGTTAAGTGTAAGCTCTATATTTATTAAGTATCACTGTTACTTTTTGCAAGGAAGTTTCATTAGGTTTCTTTTTTAGATGTTTATTCATATATAGGGCAAGAGTGATGTATTATTTATTTGTGTTTTAAACTCTTATTATTTCATTATACTTTCATTATTTAACACAGTAATATTTCTTTCAGAATCTCTTATTGTTAGCAACATTTCTGATATACTGAATTATAACTAAATGTTAATCAATTAGTCAAGGAACATAAGTTTACAAAGTCTAAAGAAATAATGCGCTAAATTAGCATTTAAAATCACATTTTAAATTAAAAATATACAATAAACCTAATTTGTGCAATATTGATAAAAATATTTTTTTTTTTTTTGAATTTTCTAGAATTTTAAACTACGTAACTAAACGAGAGTGCGTAACGTCACGAGTGCGTAAAGATGCGAGAGGTTACTGTAATTAGATAAAATATAAAGGAGCTCTGATGACAAATATTTGTAACAAGTGACCTTATTTAATAAAAAATATTTAATAAATTAAAAAAGCCAAATGTAATATATATAACAATTAAGGTTTTTACATACCAAGTAACAATTTTATAGGGTTTTTATACGATTCATTCACATCGGTGAAAGTATTTGAACATATGACTGTATTTTCTTCATTATCAATTTTGGATTTGTTAAATTTATTGTTTTTTACTACTGCCATCTTGTTTTTGAACTTTTACTTTCATTTGCTGTGTTAAAAATATTTTGTTAATAAAAATTGTTTTTTAATACATATTTTTTCCATAAATTAGAAAAATATTTATCTCTATTTTAAGACTAGATGCTGTATATAAAAGCTAGTGTTTAACGCATGTAATATTAAGTATATTTAAACTTAAAATGGTTTTAATATTCTAAGTCAATTAAAGTTTGTTTTTTGATTTACAGAAAATACTAATAAGAAAGTATAAAACATGTTACTTTTATCTTAAAAAGAGTATACTTTAATTTTTAAAATAAGTAATTTCACCTTGTATAATTTTATTAACTTCTTTAAAAATGATTTAGGGTTTTATAATTGTATTATGAAAATTTAACTTAGCCTGTTTTCCCTTGATTTAATTAAAAGTTTTTATTTACAAAAAAAAACTTCTCAAAATTGATTAATTTTAGTTTGAATAATTTAAAAAAACAACTTTCACGTATTTAATGTACAATAACTTAAAAGAGAAGTTGCTGTAAAATTACAAAGAATTTTTTTTTTCTTGAATTTTTTTCTTGAAACAAAGTTTAAACCATTTTCTAGTCTAAATATTGAAATAAGATCTTAAAAAATTTACTTTTTTTTTTTTGATTTATGTTTATATAGGGTTTTTATAAATTAGACATACTAATATTTGAAAACAATTGATTCAAACAGAAATTATACACTAAAAAAAGAACTGATTTTGAAAATTATTAAAAAAAATAGTGTATGAAATTTATAGTACTAATTATAAGAAACTCTATGTTTACAAAAAAAAATAATACAACGAGAAAATGTTACAATAAACGAGAGAGTTATTTTTAAACATATACTATTTTTAGCATTGGTAGTAGCTCCATAGGGCGTCAGACTGATTATATTTCAAAAATAGCTTCAAGACTTATTTTTTTTCACCTGCGTAACTCATTTTTTTACAAAGACTTTGTGAAATGTTTAAATAAGAAAAAAAATTTTCTCTAAAAAGCATTACGTAAATAAGATTTTCCTAAAATATTTTCAATTTAGAGATTATAGTTTTTTGCTATTTTTTATTTTTTTTTGCATTTTTCTTACTAAACCAATGATTATAAAACTCCCTAAACTTATTTTATGAAAACAAATGACTGTTTTAATGAAATTAATAATTAGAAATTGTGTTATTAGTAAGTATAAGTACTAAATAACATCGTGAGTGTTTTCATAAACGTTTCAAAATACTATAAGTGAATTTCATAAAAAACTCAGTTTTACAACTTTAAAATTGTATTGTTTCTTAATTTTAGCTTTAATTATTGAAGAAGTTTTGTAAAAAAATTATTTTCAAATTTTTAAAATCTAATTTGAGTATTTCACTGTTTAAATTAGATGAGTTGAAACACAAAAAATTACTGATGCTTTCTATAGATATTTCTACGATCACTTCTAACCCGATCACTTCTAACCCAATAACTTCTAACCCGATCTCTTGTACCCCGATCATTTCTAACTCAATAAGTAATTTATATTTTATTTTTAGGTTTCTTTAATCAGTATTTAATTTTAAAACAAACTAAACTTTACAAAAATGTTCGTTTATTTAAACACATGTTATCTTTTTAAAACAAAACTTAGTGTTTATATTGTTCTACTTAAAATATACTTTTAATATTAACTTCATTTAAATTTATTATATTTTTCTTATTTTGACTTTTTTCTTTATATCAATCTGCTTGAAATTTTCTTGATTATACAAGATTTACTAAACGAAAATTATTCTAAAATAAAAAGAAATTAGAGTCTTCTTGCTTAACAATTTTTTTATTAATCTAAATTCACTGACGAATAAAACTATTTTTGTTAAACTTTAAAAAATTGTTGAGTTAATTTTTTTTTAAATATGTTACACAAATTATGAACTATAAAAAGGTAAGTTTTAATTTTTTTAGATTTAAACAAAAGTATTGTTTTTCGTCAGTGAACTTAGATTTTCTTAATCTTTATTTGACTAAGTATGAAGACCCTACGTAAAGACAAAAACTGAAAAACCAAAAATGGCCAATATCCCAAAAAACATAAAATTTTTATAAAATCAAAAACACTGACTATTGTAGTTAATTCACTGAAAAATATTGAAATAAAAAGTTGGAAAAATTTATATGTAATTTTGAGATACGATACGCAGACTATAAAATGGCAAAATGTCTCACATTTTTTATTGGTTCATTACCGACCCAATAAACCCAAAATAATAAAAAAAAACGTTATTGTTTTAGCATAATCATTTAGCTATTAAATTCTATAAAATATATACTTTAAAAATAAAGAAACTGTTGTGTGTTGAAATTTTTAAGTCAAAGTTTTTTCTTTAATTTTCTGTTACTTAAAATAATTGTCGTATTTACTAAACTGTTTGAAAACTTTTAAAAATTCTGATTTGTAGGGTTATTAAAGCAAGCTGTTTTAACTCTATTTAAGTACAATCTTCTTCTCAATTACATTTAACGTTAAACGTTATTTTTTCAAGTTAAACCTTTACAAATGTAATAGTCAGATACAAAGATCTTCATAATATAGTCTGTAAGCTATTTTGTAAGTCTAGCGCAAACGTTTTACAGTTGTTGAATAATCTATTAGTATGTACATTAAAAGTCATTTAAATTCCATTTTAGCTTAAAAACTTGCACAGACCTATTTAGATAACGGAATTAAAACAAATATTAGGCGAACCTGAACATATTTGTTTTATTTATTAAAAAATAACAATTTCTAGATATAACATTTCTAAATAAAACCTTTAAAACAGTTATGTCATTTAACCAACTGAAAAAGCATGTAATGTCGACTGACCGTCTACATTTTGTTTCATTAATAAACATCTTCCTACACCTAGAGTGAAAAAAATCAATGACAATTAAACAAACTTGTTAGTTAATACTACACGTGCGAGGATGATCAAATCTCGTAAAAACTTTTTTTTTATAAATTAAATGTAATTGTAGAAAAAAAAAACAAAGATACCAACTTAAGTACTAATTCAAGTCGTAGTTAAAATATTTTGGATACTATATAAACTTATTTAAAAGTTTTAAAAAAGATTAACTAGACGAAACTTGATAACCCTCAGATTTTTACATTAATAAACAAATCTGTTAAGTCGTTATATCTAAAAATTAAGATTTTCAACTAAATTTTAAAAAAAGTGTTTTAAATAGTTTAAAAATTGTATTAATTTCATAATTTAAAACGGTCTTTGCAAGTTATAGAACAATTTGTGCAAGTTTTTAAGCTTAAAATGGAAACTTACAGACTATAACGTAGTAAAATATTAGTCAACTACTATACAACGCTTGCGCTAGACTTACAACAAATATTATAGAATGTATTACGAAAATATTTGTATCTGAATATTACATTTATAACAGTTTATGTTTTTTTTTTAATTAACTTGTGTTAAAACAACGTTCAAGTTACCTAAACGACAAAATATATAATTTAAATGTAGTTAAAACAACTTACTTTAAGAATTCAACAAAGCCGAATTAAAAAAAACAATCTAGTAAATGGTATTTGATTAGAAAAATAACTTCGATTTAAGTAGGTTGATATGAAGAAAAAACTCATGATAAAGAAAACAATTTAAATTTATAACAATTTAAAATAGAATGATTATTGAAAAAATATTTTAGTTAAAACTATATAAACCTTAAGTTATGGTTAAGACAAAGTAAACATTATTTTAAGATAAAAACAATTTTGTTAACATTAGTTTGGTTTAAAAACAAACACTGATAAAAGTAAATCTAAAAACAACAATTTTTTTACTGATTGGGTTAGAAACGATCGGGTTAGAAATGATCGGGTTAGAGATGATAGTAAACCGAAATAAACATAACTAGTTTTTGTGCACACTAGAATTTATAAATTTTGTATGTTAATAGAGTACCCGTTCACGACTGGTTTGTAAATAATAACTATTTTCTGCAGCAGGGACGTCGCGTGGGGTGTTGCACTGCAGCAATTGCACCATCTTTAAATTTTGTAAGAAAAAATTAAGTATCTATAACGTTTGGGAGCCGATCATTTCTAGCCCTCTATCATTTTTAACCCGATCACTTCTAACCCAATCACTTCTAACCCGATAATTTATAACCAAATCACTTCTAGCCCGATCGATTCTAACCCGATCACTTCTAACCCGATCACTTCTAACCCGATCATTTCTTACCCGATCACTTCTAACCCGACAACTTGTAACCCGATTACTTCTAACCCGATCACTTCTAACTCGATCATTTCTAACCCGATCACTTCTAACCCAATCATTTCTTATGCGATTTAACCCAATAATTTATAACCCGATCATTTCTAGCCTGATCACTATTAACCCGACCATTTCTAACCCTATCACTTCTAGCCAGATTCATCTAACCCATTTTCCTAGTTTATTTTTATTTTTATTTTTTATCTTGGTTTCTTGCAAAAACAAACTAAATTTAATAAAGTTAATAAAATAATTTTTTTTTTTTAATTTTTAATTACTATAAAACATAAAGATTTTAATGTGTTACGTGGTATACTATCAAAATCCACCCGCGTTCAAAATCCACCCGATCAAAATCCACCCGCATTCAAAATCCACCCGATCAAAATCCACCCGGTTCAAAATCCACCCGATCAAAATCCACCCGGGTCAAAATCCACCCGATCAAAATCCACCCGAGTCAAAATCCACCCGATCAAAATCAACCCGAGTCAAAATCCACCCGATCAAAATCAACCCGGTTCAAAATCCATCCGATCAAAATCCACCCGATCAAAATCCATCCGAGTTAAAATCCACCCGATTAAAATCCACCCGGTTCAAAATCCACCCGATCAAAATCAACCCGACTCTAAATCCACCCGTTTCAAAATCCACCCGATCAAAATCCACCCGATCAAAATCCACCCGGTTCAAAATCCACCCGATCAAAATCCACCCGGTTCAAAATCCACCCGATCAAAATCAACCCAACTCTAAATCCACCCGTTTCAAAATCCACCCAATCAAAATCCACCCGGTTTAAAATCCACCCGATCAAAATCAACCTGAGTCAAAATCCACCCGATCAAAATCCACCCGAGTCAAAATCCACCCGATCAAAATTCATCCGAGTTAAAATCAACCCGAGTCAAAATCCTACCGACACAAAATCAACCAAAGTCAAAATCCAACCGAATCGAAACAAGCACCTTGTTTATTTATTTCTTTTTAAATCAAGTATCATTTAAACAAATCTCACCACTCTAAAGTACCAATCTTAAACAAGTTTTATTTAAAAAACACTTATAAAATCTTGTATTTTTGTCCCTTATAAATTGACTTAAGAATATAAAAACTGTACTACAGATTGAACTTATTTTGTGAGGTTTTTTGAGTTGTTATTTGGTATTTTTGCTTATTATAAGGAATTTTTGACAAAAATATTTTTGTTTTTTTGATTACTGAATATAATTTTGAATAGCTACAGCCGGCAAGCAGCTTTTAAAGGTACTGTTGTTTTTGATATAAGTATAACTATAAGAGTTAATAAAAGTTTAACAACGTCAGGATAAATAAATTAAAGTTTTACTATACAAATATGACTATGTTAAAACTTTTAGAAAACTAAAGGATGTGCCAGAAAAAATAATCTTGTATTATCTCAATCACAATTACACGACAATCAATTATAATTTACTGTTTCTAGGTATAAAATTTAATAATTTAGAACTTTTAAGTAATTTTTTAACAAATACGTCACACGATATAATTTTTATAAAAACTGAGTATTACAAGTGAAAGCTACCATTTATACTACAAATTAATCCATTTAATTTAGGGGTCAGCAAACTGCGGCCCTCGAAGTGTAAATATGTGGCCCTCGAGCATGTAAATTTGGTCAACTAAACAAAACAAAATTTAAATTGAAATTTTCAAAAAAGAAAAAGAAATTATAATAGTTTGTTTTTAAGTTTCTGAATATCATTTAAAAATCATTTATCATGCTTAAGCCTTAGATGTGAAAAAAGACAGATAGTAAATCTAGAAGTTTTTCTTTAAAGTTTAGACTTTACTTTTCCTTTTAAACAACAAAAGCTTACGTACTTGGATAAATTACTTATATAATATTGCAAAGTTTTTTTAATTGGCAATTTTACATGTTTTTAACTTTTAAAAACACGGTGACTGGGTTGAAGTAACTGTTGTACTTTTTTTGTTTCAAAAAGTTGCAACCCGAAAAACTTTAGATAGATTATTAAGGTATTTAAAGGTTTTAAAAGAAAAACTTACACTGTTTGAAATGAAAGTATTAATATTTGTTTATATTTTAACTAGTTTAACAAAATCACTAAAATTTTAAATACGTGATATGCTGTGCATTAAATAAAAAAAGATTTTTTTTAACTACTAAAAAGAAAATACAAATAAAATAATAGAAATTGTACATAATGATCTACACCTGTTTTTAATGATCTACACCTTGTAAATAATGATAGAAATAATAATATGACACAAGTTTTTAAAAAAAATAGTTTTCGACTTTAGAAAAAAATATACATTTTAAATATGCCAGGCCTAATCCCTTTAAGTAGATAAACGTGACTAAAACAGATTAAAAACAAAAATTGAATAAAACAACGGCTCGCGGAAAAAATTGAAACATGAAATTTGGCCTGAGATAAACAATTGTCTGCCGACTCTGATTAAATCCAACTGCATCTTCGTTACTTTTAATTACAAAAAAGTAAAAGGCAAACGTTTAAAATTCATTTAGTTTGTGTTTTTTTTAATAAAATTTTTTTATGTGAAAGGTCTTAACAAGATATTTATCTATAAAAGTTCTCTTTGTTAAGAAAAGGTCACTAATTTACTTTAGATAGTTACCTTTACTGTATTGCCATTTAAAGATTTTTCAATATTAACTTTAAATTAAATATTTATCAATTTTCGGTTTTATTTGTTAGACAAAATTTTCACGCTTTTAAAGTTAATTTGTCTACTAAACAATTTGTTATAACAATAGTTGTCTTTACCGTTTAAATTCGTTATAACCAATATAAAATTTTGTTTAATTCTAATATTGTTTCATTTTTAATTAAATTACTTAAAATTTCTTAAGTTTTAACAAATGGACTTTTTTTATATGAAGATTATATTTAATAAAAAAAAAAAGTGGTAAATAATAACATTTCCATTTCTATGAATTAAAAAATATCAATTAACAATATAATATTGAACAGTAAATATTAATTTATCTTACTTAATTACAATTTTTATGCAACTTTATATTTATAAAAAAACAATAAACGTTTACAACTAATTAATTAAAAACATGCAGTTATAGCTTTTAACTTAAATTGTCGGAAATTAATTCAAGAAAATTTATCGCATGTAAATTAAAAGTTTTAGATTAGAAAATTTTAAATTTAAACGTTAACCAAAAGAGATTAAATTTTATAAAACCACTCAATTAATCACTTTCAAAACTGGCCTTAACCTATTAATAAAATTAATAATACGATTGTTTAAGTTGATACAGTCTGGTACAAAAATTCATAAAAATAACTTATACTTGAATTTAAACTCTCTTGTCTGAAATACATACTTTTTTTAATGAACCTATGTAAAAATAGAACATTTTAATAATAAATTAAAAATGTTATAAGTTTTTTTTTCGTAATATTTGTTATAAATATAGTGTCATTTCTAAAAAACTCAACTTATTTGTTTACTACTACAATTCTAAAGTATATAATTTCCCTAGCTCAAGTCTAACTACTAACTTTTTAAGTTGCAATTTACAAGCTATTTGAGCAAACTCAATGAATTGTAGAGTCGATATTTGTTTTATGTAAAGGACTTTAGAATTCATAGAAAAATGTTTAGCTTTTTAATTTGTACTATTAGTTAAAAACTAGCAAATTAAGTTGTTATCTAATTAAAAATAACTTATAACTTTAGTTACTTTAGACGAAACAATTTTTAGTTTTTTCAAAAATAGATGGTTTATAAAAAAAACATTTAATAAAATAAAATTCAATTAACTTAAACACTTTGAAAAAACGATAATAGCAGCTAAAATTATTGTATAAATTAAAAAAAATAACTAAAAAATATTTGTAACAAAAATTAGATAGAAAACAATAAAATTGTTTTAAAACAGTTATTGATTTCTTACATATTGCTCATTTATATTTTTAGTAAATTAGTTTTCGTATTTTTATATTAACAATTATGTTCTGTTTTTAAAAATTACTAATAAAAGAAACGTCAATAAATTGTTTACTAAACGACAAATAAAAGCGCTCAAAATATTTGGTCCTAAGTCCTCTTGCACGAACATACCTTAAAGTTATCGAGTCGCACACCAAAAATATCTTTTAACGTCTTTTCCACGTCGAAAACAATAATGTTTAAAATATAATTAATAGGTGATAGTTTTTCCAAATTTAACAAAGGATTTTTATTTTATTATCACGTAGCAATTTTATATTATTCTTTATCTATATTTTATTTTTTATAAACACTGTTAGTTGAAATTTTTTATATAATAAAATATTGTATGTAATACTATTTTGAAATTTAAGTAAAGCACAAAACACAAAACTTTTTACATCAAAAAAAAAGCTCAAAAATTTTAGATTAACATTTTAATTTTCTTTTTGTAACATTTAATTAACATTTTCCATAAATTTACATTATTTGGTATTTGATTTTTGTAATTTTCTTTAGCTTAATAAATGTTATTAAAGATTCTTCTAATTTATAAACTTCTATAGTTTTGATATTTTAATTTACTATGAGTTATCCTTAGTAAATATTTTTATTTAATTATGATTGACTTTGGGAAATTAAATTAGAAGAGAGTTTAAATGGATTGAAACTGAGCGTAATTCTTTTTTTATTTTTTTTTAACTTCTTTTTTTAAAAGTAACACCAACACTACTAACATTAATAAATTATAAACATTTTAAATACTTGTAAAGCTACTATGAATTTTTTTTTTAATGCTGTTTAATTATATTGTTTAACTTATTTTTTTAATTATTTTATTAAATAAATTAAAATTTCTTTCTTTATAAATACTTACTCTTTTTTATACCAATAGTTGTTTAAACATATAACTTTATTCAATATTACAAAAATCTATTAGAAATTAATTCTTATTTCGAAAAAAAATTAACTCGGGTTGATTTTGATCGGGTGGATTTTGAACCGGGTGGATTTTGAACCGGGTGGAATTTGATCGGGTGGATTTTGAACCGGGTTGATTTTGAACGGGTGGATTTTGACTCGGGTGGATTTTGACCCGGGTTGATTTTGATCGGGTGGATTTTAATCGGGTGGATTTTGAACCGGGTTGATTTTGATCGGGTTGATTTTGAACCGGGTTGATTTTGAACGGGTGGATTTTGACTCGGGTGGATTTTGACTCGGATGGATTTTGATCGGGTGGATTTTGACCCGGGTGGATTTTGATCGGGTGGATTTTGAACCGGGTAGATTTTGATCGGGTGGATTTTGACCCGGGTTGATTTTAATCGGGTGGATTTTGACTCGGGTGGATTTTGATCGGGTGGATTTTGATCGGGTGGATTTTGATCGGGTGGATTTTGATCGCGGGTGGATTTTGATTGCGGGTGGATTTTGAACGTGTCCCGTGTTACGTATACAATATTTTTAGTATAAATTTTAATTTAATTTTATTACATCATTTTTTGATTTTTTATCCTACACATAATTTCAATTTATTTTCATTATTTCATACTTTTTTGTTTTTTAAGACTACTTTAATAGACGTTTTTCGTTAATCATATGCAATTTACTAAACCGTTTACTTTAAATATTTTGAACTCTTCTTTGTAGGATTTTAAAGTAAGCAGTTATAACTATATAAAAGTTAGATTTTATTGTAATTCACGTAATTATAATAATTTTACATAAGCAAATTTTCAAAAACTAACCTCTACAACTAAAATATTCAGAAAAAAAAACTTATATTACAGTCTAAAAACACATTGTAAGTCTGACGTAAATGTTGTACTATTTCTGACTAATGTATTAATGTTTTATAGAAGGTTAGATTAAAGTTTCATCACAATAACTTATAAAAATTTTCCTACAACTTGCATAGGCCTAATGAGATAATAGAATTTAAACAAACATTGATAGATATTAAATACTTTTGTTTTATTAAGTAAAAAAACATGATTATTAGATATAACCTAGGTATAAAAACAGTTATATCGTATAACAAACCGCAAAAGTATGTTATGTCATTTTTTACATCATTAATAAGTTCTTACTTAGTTCTAGAGCAAAAACATTATAACTATAACAAACTAATAATTAAACGGACACGTTTATTTGTATAACAAGTCGGAGGGTATTTAAATCTCGCCTAGGTAATCTACTTCAAAACTTTCACTTTAATTTATATATCATACGAAATGTTTCAATTACGACTTAAATTAGTACTTTAGTTGACAAATATTTCTCTAAAATTTACTTTATTTGAACAGTTGAAACAACGTAAGTAAAAACAAAATTAAAATTAAAAAAAGCATTTTGAAGAAGAATAACAATTTAATTATAGTTAAATTAAGTGTAACTAGGAGAAAAAGTTTATAAAAATTTCTTTGAGATTTTTGTTTCCTTTAATAAACTATTTTTTCAGACGATTATTACACGCAACATGTTTACTTTTTATTCATTACAGTAAAACCAGCGTGAAGTCTATCGACTTTATTCTCGGTGTTTTTTTTTCACCTCTAAATTTCTATAAATGCCTTGAGTTTTTTCTTCATTAGAAATTTAAATCTATGTAATAGGTTTCACAATAGAAACAATTTTTATTATTTTTATATAAGTTTCAAGTTATATAAACTAATCTAATAGTTTATATTTATAACTCTTTTTTAATGATCGCTAAATAATCTAAAGTTTTTGTATTTTTGGAAATCTGTGATTTAATAACTTTAAAAATAATGCATGCAGTCAAAATTATCTTTCAGTTTGAATGTGGAATTAGCTTTCAAACTAAACTAATCTTTGCAAAAAATTAAACGACTTTGATTTAAGTGTACTTGATTAAGTTAAGAAACTATTAGTAATTTTGCAAATTTTAAACTTATAACCAATTGTTTTAACATGTAGGATTTTTTTAGTTCTATTGTTTGATTATAGTAGCTGCGCCTTTCTTCTGTAAATAATAAACCATTTTTCAATGTTTTTGATAGATAACTATTTGACCTGTACTCTTAATGTGCTTTGGACTTTAGGTTTTAAATTTATTGGTTAGTCAATCAACTTAAATTTTTGATTTCTTTTTTACAACTGTCTGTACCTTAATTTCAATAACGTTTATTTTAATTGTATCGATTATGCTTTTGCAAAGCTACAAAAACAATTAATAAAATACAATAAAATACCAAACGGTTGCACAAGTATACAGAACCTAACTCTAAAAGTCAGGATGTGTATATCAGGTTTATGTTTGAACAAGAAAAAAATTTATACATTATTTTTTGTAGTTTGTTTGAATTCTGACATTCCATGTGTTCTAAATAAATTATATAAAAGTAACCCTGAACCTTATTTTAATGTAGAAGTGCGTGATTCAGACTATTTTGCTGATTGCTGCACTAAAATCATTAAAATATTTTACTAAATTTTCTCAACATGTGTTGCTGAATTTTGCAGATAATGTTTTTTGTTAAAAATAAATTTAATTTTAATTCTAAAATAAAAGATTGTGCAGCTGTGTTTGGTTTTGTTGAATCTCACTGATTGTTGAAAGAGTTGATGTTAAAATTGCTTATTATGAAGTTAAAACTGAATTTGTTTAAAACCTTCTGCTTCAAATCATAAATAAGTTAATTAGTACTATACTAAAGTATTGAACTATTTTGCTGTTAATCTCAAAAAATTAGATAATACTGTAGTTTTAGATTTTAAGCTATATAAATTTTCGTATCTTAGTTATGTGTCATTCAGTTTAAGTGGCCAGATTTTTATACCTGGGTCTAGCGTAGGACAACAAACTTCAAGAGTTACCGCAAAATCAATATCTTGCGGTAAGTAAGCTAAGTAGAAAATTCCCTAAAACAATACAGGCTTAAGTATCATTCCGGTTTACTATCATTTCTAACTCGCTATCATTTCTAACCTGATCATTTCTAACCCGATCACTTCTAACCCGATCATTTCTAACCCGATCATTTCTAACCCGATCACTTCTAACCCGATCACTTCTTACCCGCTCACTTCTAACCTAATCACTTCTAACACGATCACTTCTAACTCGATTACTTCTAACCCGATTACACATTAAATAAAACTTAATTCATCTTATTTAAAACAAAACTTAATGTTCAGATAGCTTTTGTTAAAATTTAATTTTTGATATTTATTGCTATTGGAAGTTTGTTGTCCTACGCTAGACCTAGGCATTAAAATCTGGGCTACTTAAACTAATTGACACATAACGAAGATACGAAAATTTATATAGCTTAAAATCTAAAACTACAGTATTATCTAATTTTTTGAGATTAACAGCAAAAGAGTTCAATACTTTAGTATAGTACTAATTAACTTATTTATGATTTTAAGCAGAAGTTAAACAAATTCAGTTTTAACTTCATAATAAGCAACTTTAACATCAACTCTTTCAACAAAACCAAACACAGCTGCACAATCTTTTATTTTAGAATTAAAATTTAATTTACTTTTAACAAAAAACATTAACATAGTTCAAATAAATATCTATCGAAAATATTGAAAAATGGTTTACTATTTATAGAGAAAAGGCGCTGCTAATATAATCAAACTATAGTATGACCAAAATTCTAACTATTAAATCAATGGTTTATAAGTTTAAAACTTGTTAAATTACTGATAGTTTCTAGTATGAAGTATATTATCTTAATAAAGTAAACTTAAGTCAAAGTTGTTCAATTTTTTGCAAAAATTAGTTTTGATTTAGTTGCAAAGATAATTGTTACTGAATGCATTTTTCGATTTATTTTCGTAGTAATTCATTATTTTAACAAGGTTCAAAAATAGATTATAAATTAACTTTAGTTAATTAGTTTTAAAAAGCATTAGGAAAAGTATAAGTCTTCTTTATTCTAAAGATTAAATATTAAGTTTTGATAGTCGTCAATGTAAGAAATATAATGAGTATTGCAACGGTTAAAGACTATTCCGTAATTTTTCTTTAAAGAGATTCTATTTAGTTAATATATATTTTTTAAGTATGGAGACCAGATTGGCAAGTTGAATTCAAATTTAGGGCGAACTTGTATGGTATACAACTTTTTAAGAGTATTAACATCAGTATATATGAAACTAATAATAATACAGTTAATAAAATTTAGTGATCGTAATTATTTATTTAAAGGTGGTTTTATTTAAAGTTACTACTTATTATCATTAAATTCTAAGTTCTTCTAACGAAAGTGTATACTGTTTAATACAAAGTTAAAAGTAGAGGTAGACGTGTTGTTCAATATTTAGAACCTGTCATTTACTAAAACTTAAACTTAATTTTCTTTCTGTTAGCCATTGGTAAATTATATCTAAATTTTAAATAAGAAATATTATATAGTGAACTTATTTATAAAAGTTAAGTGTAGAAAACTTATTATAATGCTATTTTTGTTTTAAAATTTGATATATATAGAGCAAAAGAAATTTACATTTTTCATAAGAATTAAAAGTTTTCAAAATTTAAAATTGCAAAAAGATTTTCTCACGATTAATAGTAGAAACTTATTTAAAAAATTTCTTGGTATCTTTTAAAAGTTATAGTTTCACAGGTTTCTAAAAACACAAAAGCTTTAGATTATTTAGCTATTATTAAATATGAAATGTAAGTATAAGTTATTAGGCTAATTTATAAAACTTAAATTGCATGAAATCGAGATACAAAAATAAAAATAAATAAGTAAAACGGGTTAGAAACGATCAGGCTAGAAGTGATCGGGTTAGAAGTGATCGGGTTAGAAGTGATCGAGTTAGAAATGATCGGGTTAGAAATGATCGGCTCCCATCATTCCACTAGCTATTGTAAACAAAAAATGAAAACAAAGCTAAGCAGAGCAGAGGTAACTCGAATAAAAGCAACACAAGCAGAGGCGATTCGAGCAGAAGCAACACAAACAGAGGCTATTCGAGCAGAGGCAACTCGAGAAGAATCAACTCGAGCAGAGGCAACTCGAGCAGAGGTGACTCGAGCAGAAGCTACTCAAGCAGAGGCAACTCGAGCATTATCAACTCAAGAAGGGGCAACTCGAGCTTTTTTTTTCTGCACCCCCTAGGAAAAATACCACGCGACGCCACTGTTCTGTAGTAATATACAATTTTCAGGTAACATTTATAACTTTTTTTAAATTGAGTACACAAACTTAAGTTTAAGTAGTTTTTGATCAGCAAAAATGAGTGCAAAGTTTTCTAATAATTTAGAGTTATTTCACTAAACACTTCTAATTTTTTTTTATATAATCATTTTGTACTCTTAAAGTTTAGTTTAACAGCTTCACAACGCTAATATATATTTTTTTTCTGTTATTGATTCCTTTAAACTTAAAAGTTAAAAGGGTTCCCAAAATATAAAATACAATTAAACACATTACATATCGAATTATTTTTAAAAACATATGTTTTTAGAAATTAGTTTAACAATTAAATATACCATAAAAAAATTAAGCAATGCTTCTACTTAATACTATAGTCTACATAAGGGTTTCCCAAAGTGGCCAAGTGGCTCCCTTAGGGGCCATAAGCAGTAAAGGAGCTACAGGAGGCCATGAGGTCATAATTTGAAATTTAAAAAAGATATTCTTGAGTTGCAGATGAAGAGCAAAAAAAAAGGTCCTAGCGGTTGTGTTTTTTATGGTAGTTTATAAACTTACACTAGGTATTCTTCAGTTGGACATGAAGAGCAAAAAAGAAAAAAAGGTCTTAGCTGTTTTTATGGTAGTTTTTGAGTAATCTTGTCGAAGGTGGCCATTTGCAAAAAAAAATTGGAAACCCTGGTCTACATAAACGAATATAAAAGTCAAATAACTGTTTAAAAAAAAATTAAATTTAAGTTCTTTGTTTTAAACTTCATGTTTTGAGATTTATATTAAACACTTAAGAAAAACTGACTTATTTTTTTATTTTAAGGTTATTACTATTTTTAAATCTTTTAAAAAACCAATGACGAGGTTTTTAAGTAATGAGAATATTTTTTTGAGTTCTTGTCCTCTATAAATACCTTTATATGCTTTAATTGCTCTGAAACAAATACAAAAACAAAGATAATCAGTTTATTAGTTTTTAGAAAATACTATTAGTGATAGCGCTAATACAAAAGTATGATCTTAAACATTACAACTTAAAAAATTGTTTTAATTAGTTTAGATAATATTTAACTAACAGAACTGTTGAGCTTTAACAAAAAAAAAATTCAAATTTACTTTTTTTTATTATCTTTTTTCTCAATTATGATATGTATACATTGTTCAAGATTTAAAAAAAACTATAAATAACTATGAGCTACACAAAGTGCTATAGAGTGTAGAAGCTTGAATGAAAAAGATATTTAAATATGATTTGCTTGTTGAAAATATTTTTTGAACAGAAATAGCTTAAAAAGTATCACTAAAAAACTGTTTATTAAACGCTAGAACTCAACAATATAGTCCATCAACCAAAAATTTGTTAATTTACCAATTTATTTACAGAATTAAACACATTTATTATGTACTTATTATCTTAAAAACTAATGTTTAAAGTGTTTATTACTAAACAACAAATTTTTTAAGATTTCCTGGTATTTTTATATTAAAAAAATTAAAAATGTAATAGAAATAAATCATCATTTAGTTAGTAAAGTGTTTAAAAGAAAGCATTTAACCCCTAATTTTTAAAACTTAGATTCTTATTCTTTGTTTTGAAAAGTTTTTCATGGTTGTTTTCATCAAAAGTATATAAATATTTTCTCAAAAATTTGGTCCAAGGACATAGTGTACGAAAAAACCTTTCGGTTATCGAGTCATACACCAGGCAAAATTTAATGTCATGTCCAGGATAACAACTGTTTTAATAATTTCAATACAAAACCATTTTTTTGTTTATATTATTAATTTAACATACTAATATCAAAAAGTGTTTTCAACATTGACTTTTAACGCTGTAGATAACAAAAGTATATTCCTAAAACCAAGTTTGCCAAAAATTTATTGTTTTTTTCATGCGTAGTTTTGTAAACGTACATATCAAATTGAACAGACGAGCCTAAAAAAAATTAAAATAATTTACAAGCTATTCGCATTAAAAAATATAACTAGTTATTTGGAAACAAGTAATCAATAGTTCATCTCTTTTAGTCAAAAAGCAAAACAGCTTTCATAAAAAATAATAAATTTATTATTTATTGTTATTGCTATACGTAATATTACCAGTGATACCTTGAGAATCTGTCTTTTTAGGCACATCAACAGCTTTAAAAGATTCTGGGCACGTAGTAGTAACTTGGTAGTATTTAACTTTAATTAAAAACTCTGGTTGCTTTCGATTTAAGCATTTTTTAGAGATTTAGGTAAAACAAAAACCTATTTTGACTTTATAACTTGATAATAATAGCTTAGTTTATGACAAAAAAATTATACACACTACAAGAGAACGAAATAATGCTTTATTAAAGTAATCGAAACCGACTACTTCTCATTATCAAACCCTTTTTGATACAATCGATAAAAAAACCTTGATCAATTAAAATATAATTTTTTTTTAGTGCATTTAATAAAAAGTGTAAATCAGCATATTTAGAATGTTTGTTTAAATAATATGAGCACATTTTTTTTCAGTGAACTATTTTTACAGTGGATAAGTAACGTTAAACAATCGATATATGGAATGTTTTCATATTTGTTGAAACAACATAATTTTAAAAAATTAGGTATCACTGTAATATAATAAAACTATAATTAAGTTATATAAAACAACTCTCTCTGTTATATAGCAAGAAAAACTCCATAACGAAAAGGTTTTTTTTCGTCTACTAAGTCCTTACACCAAACTTTTTGAGCGCTTTTTTTGTTTTTGAACATACAGTATTTTTAATATAATTTTAGTTAGTGTGTGATACTGATGTTTTTATATAAATAATTACTTATATTGCAATAAAATGACTTTACAATTTAGAACTAAAAATGACCCATTTAGATTTTAAAGCAGTTTGGTTATAAAAGAAAATTTTAAAGTATAACGGTAATAAAAATGTTGCTTAAATAAATATAAAAACCTCAAACTTTACAAAACTAGACGCTTGACGACATAAGTTTAAGAAGCAGTTACAAACGCAAGAATCATTAAAGCCTAGTTTTTTGCAATATGCTTAAAATATTTTAATACAAAAAAATCGTAAAAAAGGTTTTTGTTGAGTCCGCAGTACGCACTTTCTGTTACGTACGTTTTTTTTTTCAAGCCAACATTTTTATATACAAAATGTAATTTTTTTATTTTCACAGTTACTTTTTAACATATAACACACTTTCTGTTGAATACCTTTTTTTTGGCGGCGTTCAAAAAGTTATTAGTTTAGTGAACGACAAAAAATGCGCTCAAAGTATTTGGTCCTAGGACCTGGTGCACGAAGAAACTTTTGGTTATCGAGTTGTAGACCACGGATACCTTTTAATGTCTTTTCCAGGACGATATACAACAGCATACAAAAAATAAAATTACTTTACTAAATAAATCATTTTTCGTTAAATTTTGGTTAGGTTTAAAAGAATAAAATATATTTAAGTTTATCTTCAAAATAAGATTTAGCTATATTATAGTAATATTTTTTGATTAACAAAGCTTGACTATTAAATTGATACACTTGTATTTATACAATAAGCTATACAAGACACACAATTTCAATAAAACTAAATATGTTTCGAGCAATTCTCATCAGTTGAGTACAAAGCTAACAAGAGATAACACTATACAAACTTATATAGTAACCAAGTAATCATAAAGTAATCAAGAGATTAATAAAAGACAAAAGCAGTTAGTAATAATTAAAATCATTTAAGTTTACTTACGTTATAATTGATCTACAGTAAAACTAAACATATATAAATGAAAACAACACATATAAAGTATTACGAAATTAAAGAAATAGTACAGTTGAAATCTTTTTGCTTGCATAAAACATTTCCTTAACAAAATACAAATAGCTTTTAATTTAATCAAGTCGAAAACACTACTACAAGTTTTAATAATTTTAAATCTATTTAGATTATAACTGTTTGCACATATTGAATTATAATCAAATTTTTTGCAATGGATGAACGTTTAGATGCATTTAAAACCTTGACCGGTGAATCAACTTTGTTATCTGAAAATCAAAAATTCTCTACACTCCTTGGAACATGCTCTTTTATCCTTTTACCTTAAATGTCTTGTTGTTAATCCAATATAGCTTGCTTTACAACAGCACCTGTATTGGTAGATTACCATACTTTTATTTAATTTTGATATTGGATCCTTACCACCTTGTGATAGTAGTGGTTTAGAGTTGAAGACGATTCTAGTGTTTGCTGCATAATAAGTACTTTTTGTCAGTTGTCTAATTTTCTTTTCTAACATTTCTAAGCTTTTATTAATGAATTGAAATTTTAAAGTAACTACACATTTTTTAGGTCCTAATGTATTTATTCTATCTAAATTTTTCAAATGTAAATGAATTGTTTTGTTAACTAACTCTTGTGGATAACCGTTTTTATTTAATAGTAACTTGTTCTGTTTGATTTTACTGAGTAGCAACTCTGGAGAACAAATCTAATGTGCACGATGACACAAACTTCTGCTTAGATTCACTTTTCTTTTTAAACTACAGGTGGATTGAAAATTCAAATAACAACCCGTAAAAGTTTTCTTTCTATACACTGATGTTAAAAATATATTATTTTTTCGTTTACTTTGTACATCTAAAAATTCAAGTTCATTATTGTTTTCTTTTGCCATTATGAAACTGATAGAGCTTTGAGCATTTACAAAATATTGGTAAATTCAATTATAATTTTCTCGCTCCTGACAAAACAAAACAATCATCAACATACCTTAAGTACCATAATTTATTTTTGAAAGCAGGAATAATTTTTAATTCAATATAACCCATAAATATATTAGCCAACGTTGGTCCCAAGGGAGATCCCATGGCTATCCTGTCTTGCTGTGAATAAATAAAAAATAAACTTAACGCCAGAAGTTGCAAGTTTCAAAAATTTTTTTAAATTTATTCTGTTAATTGTAGGTTAACTTATTTATACAATGTATCAACACAAATTTCAATGACCTTTTCCAACGTTAACATCAAGACATCTAATCAAAAGGATAAAAGAGCATGTACCAAGGAGTGTAGAGAATTTTATCTATTCAGATAACAAAGATGATATACCGGTCAAGGGTTTAAATGTATCTAAACGTTCACCCGTTGGAAAAAAATTGGTGAATAATTGAACATGTGCAAACAGTTATAATCTAAATAGATTTAAAATCATTAAAACTTATAGTAATGTTTTCGAAATGAATAAATTAAAACTTATTTGTACTTTGTTAAGGAAATTCTTTATGTAAGCAAAAAGGTTTCGACTGTACAATTTCTTTAATTTCGTAATACTTTATATGTGCTGTTTTCATTTTATTTATGTTTAGTTTTACTGTAGATTAGTTATAACGTACGTAAACTTAATGGTGTTAACTGTTACTAATTGGTAGTGTCTTTTATTAATATCTCGGATACTTTATGATTACTTGATTACTATATAAGTTTGTATAATGTTATCTCTTGTTAGCTTTGTACTCAACTGATGAGATTTGCTCGAAATATGTCTAGTTTTATTGAAATTTAGTGTTTTGTATATCTTATTGTGTAATTATTTGACACTTGTTTTTAAAGCTGTAAAATAAAAAACATACGTGTATATTAATTAATTTTAACAAAACGGGTGATCATACCAATTCGATCATCAAATGGTTGCTTCATGTGAAAGCTGATAAATAGTTTTAAATAAGGTTATAAAAACTTTTTGTTAAATTACCACAAGGAATAGATCTAGAGTTTTTATGTATGTATATTTTGTTTTAATTGATAGTTAATTCATGTGATATGTGCCGTAGATTGTTTTATGGTTGTCTCGCTAATGAAAGAGTGGTTGTTATAAATTAGTTAAATAAAATGTATTTATTGTTAATTTGTTTTATTTGTTGTCTTTTTGTTATTGTGTTAGATTAAAGACAGTTATTATATTTTTTTGATAACAAATTAAAGGTAAGATTAAAACGTTAGCACAAATTTTATTTCTTTTTTTTTTTATAGTTTTATGCCGGTTTCATACTAAAAAATTTATTAAATACTTATTAATACTAACTTTTTTTTTATTTACAGTAAAATTTTTATACCTACAGTAATTTTTATTTTATCTTTTAATAGAACTTAATACTTTCAGTAAGATATTGGTTTATTTGATTTGCAACAGCTGATCGTGACTCGTGAGTTCACTCTGGTGGCAGTGATCACATGATTGAATTGTTGATATGTTTTTTTGTTGCAGCGTCGGTAGATACTTGCTTGGGGATTTGATCTTCATGTTTTTCCCACACTTTGTGTTTTTAGTAATGAGATTTTAAGTGTGAGTATTTGCTAAATGACGTGTAACCAAGGGTTTTTTTTTTTAGTTAAATATATAGATTTAAAATATTTTTTTCTTTTAGTTTGAAACAAATTTTAAAGAGTAGGTAGAATCACAGGTGATGAAAAATTGCTTGCTTGACTTTCAAGTACGTTTATCGTTGTAGATGTAAAGGGTAGAGTATGTCTGAGATTTTTCTATTATAAAAAAAAAAAAGTTTGAAAAAGTCTATTTCTGAGTCTAGTAAAAGATTGCTCATTTATTTTTTGAAAGTTTGTTAATATTAATTGGCAAACATAATTTCTAAATTTAAGAACTCTTTGCTTTATAAAGTTTTATCAGTAAGATTTGCTAAGACATAAAGATTAATTAGTAAAATACTTGACGTTGAAGAAGGAGATTTAAACTGATTGTACAAATTGTCCCTTTTTATATCTCAGTATTGGTGCTTTATTTGTAATTAGTTGCTATGATAAGCTATAAATCTGAAAATAATTAAAAAAAAATATATTAATAAAGTAACATTTTTTTATTTTTTTTTAACTATAAAATACATTTTATCAGCAAGCTCCCATTTTTTCTTGACTGATATAGACTTATTAATAGTGAAAATTTAAATGTTTACTGTTTTTCTACCAACTTTCCATATTTTTTCAATAGTATTTTTAATAAGTTTAAGTTTTATTTGGGTTAGCTGCAGCTGCAAGTTTTTGGTAATATTTTCATTCATAACATTGTGCAAATGAGGTAAATTGATAATACAGCAGAATATTAAGAGCATTTATACCCTTATCCCTAACCCACCTTACCCAAAACTTTTAATCTACAACTACACCAGGGTTTCCCAAACTTTTTTTTTATAATCCCCTTTAAAGAAATTAAAAAAGCTATGGCCCCCTTCAACAAGATGACTCAAAAAACTACCATTGACCCCAGAAAACGTTTATTGTTGCAAGGGTTTGAGTAGTTGGGTTTGAGTTTTGGGTAGAGTTTGAGACTGATGTTTTTTTACCATAAAAAGAAAAAAAAGTACTTAAGACCTTTTTTTTTTGCTTCTCGTCAACAACTCCTTGGCCCACTTTGGGAAACCTTGATCTCCACCCTTATCCCTAACCCACCTTACCCAAAGTTATAAAAAATAAACCAAAAAAGAAAAGTTTTATTACTTAAAACTTTAAATAAAAACAAGTATAATCAGAAGCGACCTTAAAACTGCAGTAGAGGCGTTTTATTTTATTGGTCATGAATTAAATGTGAGAAAAAATTATATTGTTTTTTATTTAAAAGGACGTACTTTGGGTCAATTATTTTCATTTAGAAAGTATTATGTGTTGATATGTCTGAAATTGTTTCTAAATTATTCAGCATAAAAACAATTTTTTGTCTACAAACTAAGTTTCTTTAGAAAAACTACAGGTTTTCAGGACAATTGTGAAAAACAATAAAGTATAGTTTAAAGTCTAATTTAAAGTCTAGTAGCATTTAAAATATTTAACTTGTCAGTTTAATAAATATATGAATAATGTTTGTAAAAACTATAGGCTTATTTCTCTTTTATCCTCTTTTCAAAATTTATTAAGTCATTTGTGTGTGAGAGAATGAGTAATAAGTTATTGAACATAAAAAAATCTAGGCTATGGAGTATGAAACATACTTAGAATATTTTTGGGTTTGTAATGAAGAGTTAAAAAGAGTCACATTATAACAAAAACAACTGCAACTTACAAAGATTTTAATTAAAAAAATTAGGCTGGCTCTAATCCCTGCTGGCCCTTGTAATAAAAGAATAAAATTTAAATTATAGGTATGATTCAATAACAATAGTCTAAATTTATAAGATCTGGATCCAGGCAGATTCTAATTTGTAGGTAGATCAATAGTTTTGAATGATTTTTTAAGCAAAAAGTTTTAGAAAATAGTGATGATTTTATATCAATAAGTTTGCTATAGTGTTGCTATATTTTTGCATGCTAAAATTTTAAAAATATGTATCTTAATTATATATAAACATAATTGTATACTTAAATAAAAATTATTTGTAGGTCAGAAGCTTACTTCTGTTATTTTTTTTAGCTAATTTCAGATAATACTTAAAAAAAAAATATGCAACAATCAAGTATACAAGAAGATCAAGTTCTTTATCAAAACATATCAAAGTAAGAACAAAATAAAATTTTAGATGCTTTAAATTACATAGCTATTAAGCTTGAGAAGCTTATTATGTACTTATTAGGGGTAGCATTAAATTTCAACTACTGTTTTTGAATTGCTTCAAAATTGAAAATGCATATTTGCTGAATCAACAAATTATTTATAGATTTTTTATTTTATTTTTATTTATACCCTTATCCCTAACCCACCCAAACATAAAAAAAAAGCATCAAAAAAAAAATTATTATAAGAATTAAAAATAATATGAAAAAAAAATTGCTGACTCAGCAGATATGCAAATTATTTGCATCATTTTCAAGCAATTCAAAAAAGTAGTGGAAATCTAAAGCCACCCACTTATTAGTGGTGACATGTGATGACTTTTAAAGAATTGCTGAGTAACATAAACTGGCTTATTTTCAGTTATTTATTTTATAATATTTATATAATATAATAATTTTATTTGTTTTAATGTAAGCTGTATGGATAAATACAAAAAAAAAAAAACATAAATATTTGAGGTTGTATAAACTGCTCTGTAATCCTTTGTTGCCATTAGTACTTATCTATAAGAAAATAATTTTTAAGAAAAGTTAAAGTCAAATTAAGTTCAAAAATTTCATAGTTTTTTTAACATTTCAAACTTTGGAAAAAATACTTTTAGAAAGGAAAAACTTGCAGTAGAGCAAATAGAAACCTATTACTTGTGTTACAGAGACAAAAAAATGTTCAAAATGTTAAAAACTGCAGTTAGAGCTGCTGTTAGTTTTCTACGTTAGTCTACTTTTTATTAGATAAAGTAATTTTTGAGGAAGTGCTTAATAAATTTTAAATTTATTTTGCTTAATAAATTAATGTCTTATATATTAGTTCTAGAGTTTATGTTCTTTGACTACTAGTTTTAAACTTTAGTGATTTCTGTAGGAAATAGAAAACATAAAGCTTAAAAAAGTATAAAAGTTTAAAAATATTGAAGTCATTTACTAGTAATGAACTGTTTTACAAGTATTGTAAGTATTATTTATCTTTTGCAGGAGAAAACATGGAGCTATGACATTATAAGAAGAATAGCTCCACATGAAATTGAGCTTTTAAAGGATGGAAGTTTCCAATTTAAAGTTCGCTTTAGATTGGGGGGTGACAATTTTCCTCCAATAGCCATGTTTAAAATTTTTATTGTTAATCAAAAAACTTCTTATTATAGTGGCAGAAACAACATAATTCCTACAAATTTGGTTTGTTCTTGATATATTAGAAGTTCAAAGCTAGTTAAGGAAAACAGATATTTGTCTTTGCCTTTAATATCACTATGTTTTTTTTAAATTTTAGCTAAGACTAAATTACATTAAGAGTATTGCAATTGTTTTTATTTTTTTAATTAGTTTACTAATATTATTGTATCCATGTTTTTTTGCTAGCTACCAAATATTAACATTTAAGTATTAAGGTGTTTATCTGGTATTTAATCACTAAAGTAGTGGAAATATATTACAATTTTCAGTTTACAATACATAAACTTATAAGGATTTTGAAATTAAGCTTAAAGTTTTTACACAGATTAATTAAATTTAAGTTTATTTAGTTACAAGTAAACTACAATACTCTTTTATTTTTTATGATTTACAGGTTATTATTATTGTTTTATTAGATAAAGCAGTTTAAATGTTTGAGCAAACACAACTCTTTTAAATAGGCAGCTAGTGAAGCTCTGATGCAAATGGGTCACAGAAAATACTATGATCAAATGATTATAGATGCTTGCCATTTTGAAAAAAACAAAATAACAGATATTATTGATGTTTCTACAGCTAAAGATTTCATTCAAGTAATTAATATGTATTGTGTTAATATAAGTAATGAAATTTATAATTCATAAGTTTCTCAAGTCTTTATGGTACAGCAACTGTACTTTGTTTGGTCTTTATCATTTACTAACTATTATATGTTTTGGTTTTAAGAAAACAAAAAGAGAGATCTCAACTACTGGAGGAGAAATAATGAATTTATTCTTTCAAGAATATATTTTACAAACTAAGTTTCGGTCAAAGACCTCGTCAGTGCTTAAATAAATCTTATCCAAATAGAATTTACTAACTATATAAAATTTATATTGTATTTTATTGAACAACAAAAAAAGACGCTTAAAATATTTGATCCTAGGACCTGGTGCACAAAAAACCTTTTGGTTTTCAAGTTGCACACCACAAATAACTTTAGACGCCTTGTCCAGGACTATATGTCAAAAAAACTTACAAAAGTTTTATTTTAACTCATCATTGTTAGAAAAATGAGTAAGATTGGAATTTTTGAAGATTAAAAGATTCGCTAGGATCTTTTGTTAACAAACGCTTAAATTTTTATTTTTGAATAGTCATACCTTCCCCACTACTTTACTGCAAGTACCTTAAGGATCTCTTTATAGTGCTTGTTGATATGAATAGTAGAAGCAACATTCTAGAACCTATTTAATTCGAAGATATCAATTATTTTATCTATTATTTTTAATGTACACATGTATATACCTACTTTAGCTTCTATTCTTTCATAACAGTATTTTTTTTTATAAAGCTCCTTTGAAGTGTGTTAATCCGTTAACACACAGAAACATGTGTTAGTGTAATAAAGAAAGGATACTGTATAATTTGTTATGATTGTATATTCAGTGAACTTGTTTTGTTAGGATCTTTTGACAAACACTTTAATTTATATTTTGGAGTAGTTTTATCTTTTCCTTCATATTTTGGTCTATTTTTCAGGAAATTTTCTTTGCATTAATAGAAAAAGACCTATTATAATAGTTCTTAAAAAAGAATCTTACATTAAAAAAAAATTACAATAGAAATGTTTATTACTTAGTTAAGATTAAACTGAGAAAGTTTCAGGACAATTGCTTGTAAATGGTAGCAGAATATAGGTTTTAAATGAAACAGTTTTTTTTTATACTTTTTTACTTTGGTTCTTCCAAAAAAAATCTATTGAGCTCTTTGACTTTGTACCCTTATATCTCAAAAATTAGTTTAAATTTTACAAAATGTAGAAATCAACTGCTAGCTAAGTTTAAAAAAAAGATCAGCATGTAAAAAAAGTTATTTACTCCGTTATGGCCATAAAGACAATGTATCTTTAAAGATGTTTTTAAATTTTAAATAAATATGGTACTATTTTATATCCTTGATGGTAATTTTTATTAATCTTTTAATGTTTTAAACTACTGCATGATGTAAAGGCTTATATGTAATTTACTTATATGTTAGTCAAAAACACAACTTTTTATCTAGCTTCAGAACAACACAGATGAAACTCCTTCATACTTAGGTGGAAAATGTAATTATTGGCGAAAGTTGACACTGGAAAACGTGCCAAGATGCTCGATAATGCATGACATAGTAATGTATTTGCATTCAACTGGTACACCTAACAAGAGACTTAAACAGCATATGAGTACTTTGCTCAGTAGACCTATAACTCCTGAAATTAGAAGAAAGCAGTACGAAATTGTTTCAAATTTGCCATTGTAAGTTTTTCTCTAGTTTTAGACAAGTGTAACACCTGAGTTCAAAGCCTTCTAACATAAGTAAATGCATGTAAGTTTATAATATATATGTTTTTGATCAAAATTTAGATATTTCGTACATTCTTATTGTGTGTTTATTTTATTTTAAATCATGTAACATTAATATGGCTGATTTTTTTTTAATTAGACATATTATACACTTCATTTTTAACAAGTATTTATTTGTAGTTTAACTGCTTAGACTTAAGTCCCTGATCAGAGATAACAAAGTTTTTTTTTTACTATATATGAGATAATTACATTATATTGAAGAATTTAAATAAAAGTTCAAACTTTAAAGTTATTGTTTTTTAAAAACACCTTAAATTAGATTACTTTTTAGCATCTAAATATATTTTTAGAAAACTTGAAAACATCTAAGTTTGCCCATTATTTTTGTAAAAGTTCGTACATTTATATGGCTTAAAGTTAAATGAAGAACTAGCTGTAAAATTTTTTTAACAAATACCAAAAAAAAACGCTTTACAATAAATGAAGTTAGGTTTTTAATCTTTCAGTTTGCACAGTTACATCCATTAACTACCAAGGAAATTTCAAAGATAACTTGGTTTCATAATTGTTACATAAATATTTAAAATGTTCTAATAACTACTAATTGATAAAATTATCTGCAAAATATGGTCTAACTATAAAAATAAGACGGACATTTTAACTTAACTGTACATTTTTTAGATTTAAAACTAAGTAATTCGAAATAGCAAATATGTAAGTAAATTTAGTTGTTATTGAATAAGGTATCAAACCACACTATCTTATAGTATTTTGTTTATGAAAAAGTGGTAATTTTAAAACTTTTTTATTTATTTTTTCCTGTGTAGTATCTATTAGCTTTATTAGCTTGTAAAGTATTTAAACTGTAATTTTCTCTATCTTACGTAAATTGTAATGTTTAGTTGTTTTAAATCACACAAAGCATATTTAACTGCACAACTTTCAGCAATCTTTCACCATTACCTTTTACAAAATCGCCTTTAATAAAAACACCATCTTTTTCTGGGAGGAGAAGTAGTAGAAGTAGGTCAAGGATCAGTAAAATGAGAAGGTTGTATTCTTCTCATAAAGTAAATGACATAAAAATAAAAGAGAATGAAGATGTTATTAATGCAGGAGGAACTGGAGACTATTCAAATGTTTGTTTTTTTTTGTTACCATATGTTATAAAAACAGTTATATAAACACAGCTTGGATCATAGTCAGGGTTGCCACTCGGTCAGGAAAAGTCAGGAAATCAGGAAAAGTCGGGAAAAAATTTAAAAAATGACAAAAGTCAGGAAAAGTCAGGAAAAAATGGGGGGTTTTGAAAAAAAGTCAGGAAAAGTCGGAAATTTGATGAAATTTAAAAAAAAGTCAGCTTTTGTCAGTTTAAATTTACAAAATTCCTTGTTTTCCAAAGCCTTCAAATGGTAAAAATTAATTAAAAGTCTATTAAAGTCAGAAAAAAATTCCAAAATTTTCCTAAAAATTTACAAAATCATTTATTTTATTTCCAATGCTTTCTTCATCTGGTATAAATTAGTAAAATATCATTTATAAAACTGCTAAAATTTTCTATTAATATAATGAACAAGTACCCTACTTGAACAATCAGATTTTATAAGGTTTTTAGTATTGATGATCTGTAGCAAGGACACTTCCATAGTGAAACTGTGATATATACACAAAAGTTTGTCTAGCATAATTTTAGAATCAAAGTGTTTTTTGTTTAAGTAAATAATTGAGTTCTTTATAACTAAGCAGTTAGTTTAGTATTTTATGTGACAAGTTAATGTGTATACTTTACCTCTTTATAATATTTTCAAAGTTGTTTAAATTTATAAAATAAGTTATAAGAGAGGTATATGCCAAGATTAAGTTTGTTTGTATTTTTTGTAGAGTAACTTAAGTTTTTAAAGTAAATAAGAGTATATTTATTTGTTACAAATTTTATACTAAATAATAAGAGGAAATATTTTATAAATAAAAGTAAAAATAAATGAGTGCAAAAAGAAAAGAAATGAAGCCCACAAGTTGTTGCTTGATTTAGAGAAAAGATTCTCTACAACAAATGTAGGGGCAGCAGATGAGAGCGATTTATTTAAAATGAAGCAAATGATTTTAACTGCCAAGAAAATGAAGCGGAATGCAGTTCAGATGATGGAAACCATATCTTCATTAGATGAAGAGGTTGAAATGCTAATAAAAAACGCAAAAAATAAATTGTAGTACATACATTTAAAAAACAGTATTTAATTAAGTTCTTTATTGTTTTAATGTTTCAACTGTAAAAGTTTGTTATTGTTTTAAGATTTTAGTTGTGAAAGTTTGTTATTAATTCAAGGTTTTAATTGTAAAATTCCTTATATGTCGTTTGTTTATCTAGATACATTTATGTTAGGAAATGCTAAAAATTGTGCCCTTTTTCAGACAAGCTGTGTTTTAAGGTAATAATACAAGTATTTTGCTTATATAGCTGTTTATTACAAACATCAATCATACACAGATGGTTCATGTGATGTACTGGAAGTTTAATGATAGAATTCAGCAAAAACTGTTGTTTTTAACCTGTATTAAATTTAGATTGAAAGCTTTATATAGTTTCAAGTGTTAGATTATGTATTTTAGAATAAGTTTAAGTTAAGAGTTTGATTTAGAAAATTCAGGAAAATTTTGGTAAAAAGTCAGGGAAAAGTCAGGAAATTTTTCTCAGCTTGATTAGTGGCAACCATGCATAGTAGTACTATAGTATATCAACTGTTCAAGAACAAGTTAATTTTTAGTTGTAAGTTAATTATACTACAACCGTACAGTGTACATATTCTTTACTGTATTTTAAAATAGTTCTACACATTAATTGCTTTACTTCATATATATATTTGTTAGTACGATTTAATCTTATATTTAAATAAAGATCTATAGTTTTTTAAAACATTATATTTGTGGTTTTTTAGCTAAAGTATTACAATGCATATACTTAATGAAATATTTTAAATGGGTAGGTGTTAAAAATGCACCAAGGGTCACTTTTGTTCAGTGTGCTGATGCATGCCTTGATTTATGGTTTTTAGTAAGTATTTATTTTAGAACTAAAAACAACTCAAGTAATAATTATTCTTTAAAATTTTCGTAAACGAATTATTAAACTTTTTTTTTATTTAATAAAATTTTGAAACTTACACTAGACATTACGGAAAATTGTAGAAATTTAAATTGTATATTCCGGCAAAATTCAAAGTAACTGGAGGATTAGGATCCTGCCGGATCAAATTTAAAAATACGAGTTTGTATCCTGAACCAGCCAGGTCATAACTTTTTGGATCCGGTAGATCAAAAAATTCAATTATAACCCAATAAATAACTAAACAGTAAACAGGCTAACTACCCCTATACTAAGAACTTTTGTTTTTTTTAGTTTTAGTTTTGTGCTCAACTTAGTAATTTTTTTTGTATTTGTTTTACCTACAATTAAAAAAATTTCTAATTATTTAAACTGATTAAAGTAAAAAGTTTTAATTTTATAAGTTTTAATATCGATTCCAATATAATATATTACTAAATATATATCATATTTTTAGTTTTTGACAATAATTTATTTTTTACAGTTCTTGTTGTGTTAGTGATATTTGATGAAAGCTGAAACGTTTCTACTAATCTTAATAAATTAATAAAAAGCATTTATTTAAATTCTTTAACTTCTTTTGTGAGTAATTTACCTATCAATATTCTTGTAAACATCTTACTAAAATGATTGCAATTAAAATTTTATTTATTTAGCATAGATATCTATTGCAAATGGATCAGCAAAACAATTAAAGTTTTTACTTATTAACATATTAACAAAGTTTTTTTTTTAGATAAATCAATCTGTCGTCTTTGATGACACAAATAACTTAAATGTTTCATCAGCATCATTAAACGAGAATGAAAAAATAATCAGCAAACCTACTAAAAAGTTAGATATAAACCTTATTGAAGCAGAACCTAGTGAAAAAGAAGCAAACCTTTTATACGAATGGAGCAAAAAATTAGACTTGACTTCAATTTGACTTTTTGATTAAAATTTTGTTTTTTATCTTTCAGTAAAAGTTTATTATAACAGTTATAATTTCCTAATTTTTATGATTTCAAGTCTAAACATTGGGTTATAAATCAAAGCAATGTTTAAAACAAATATTTTAGTTCTATACTGGCAAAATACTTACTACTTTAATTTTAGAAAATAAAACTACCTTAACAAGCTTATACATCATTTTCTTTTATCATTTGGTGCTATCAATAATTTTAAATAAATTGTATTATTTAATCTATGCATTTTCTATGTGTTTATTCATTTTATATAAAGTTTAGATAAAATTATTTAGGCTTTGTTGAAATTAAAAAAAATTAGATTTTTAATCTATGTTGTACAATTTTAAGAAACATATCTAAGCTCATTCAATATTTTAAGTGTTATTTATATTTTTCATATCCAAAAAGATTATTAAAACTTTGCAACTCGTTTTAAAGTAAATAAGTTGCTTTAACTTTTTCATTAATAATAATTTAATACTAAATTGGTTATCTTTTACGTTTTGTATATAATCTTTCTTCAGGGTGGTAATTTTAAAAAACAAAAATTGTGTGGTTTTTAACGTAGCATTTTGAAATGATATTTATAGTTTTCGATATTATTACGTTATTTTTAATGCTTCTTTGAAGGGTATAGAGTTTAAAGGGTTAAAACTAAAAGTACAAGAATCTTAAAAATTTAAGTGTCTTATGATTTTTTTGCTAATAATTATATACCGATAGTAGGCATAACATGTAAATTAAAAAAAAATCGCTTAAATTATGTATCCTACTTATTTAGTTAAAGTGGTTTGTTTTTTATATTTTATTCAAATGAGTTGTATTTACATCTCAAAAGTAGGTAAAAGTTTTATAGTAATAACAAAGTTTTTAGAAATAAACTGAGTGAATGAACACATACTTTAAAATCTAAATTAAAATCTCTATAATAACCGCTATACCCTATTACTTTTTCAATTTTTTTATTATTATTTTATAAAAGTATTTTTGTGTTTTTAATTAATTAAAAAAGTAGTATTTAGACTATCTAGTTCAACAATTTACAGATAAGTAAATTTTAATTTTGTTATTAATAATACTTTCAGAATAAAAAAGTTTTGTTATGTTTTAAGATTTTATTTTTAGACAGTAACTGATTTATTTCTTCAGAATTTGTTTATTAAAATGTCAGAATTTGCAGTTTTAAGTACAGCCTTTAGAAATACACCTTTAAAAAGTTTACTGGAAAATTGTGGAATAAAAGTTCAAGATTCTGAAAAAACGGAAAAAAACTCTATCATTTTTCCTTTCAATGTTGCTTTTCTTGTTTATGAAGCCAAAAGTCTTTTGTCAGACAACACTTTGGATGAGAAAATTATTTCTTCTATAGTCAGGTTTCGGAGTTTGAACAAAAACTCGAATCTTATTATAATTGGTAAAATGAAAAGTTTTCAGGAAATTTCTACTTACACTAAAATTCAAAACCGATTAAGACACTTAAATAGTTTTGTAAACGTCTCTATAGACTATGTTGAATGTGCCCAGATTATTCAAGAAGTTTTGAAACTAAACTCTCCTAATGTCAGACAAAGTATTATAGATGTACTTCCTGACAGTACCGGTCTTACATTAGAAGAACAGGAAAATCTAAACATAATTGCAGAAAAACTCAATATTGAAATTTAAGTGAGAAGCAAGTGTTTTGTTCATAAAAACTTAAATTGTTAATACATTTGTTGTGAACTCAGTTTATATTTTAGAAATGTAAATGTTGTTATAGTTTAATTTTATTATAGTTTAGATTTTTTTTAAGTAATAAATTACATTTAACTGTTAAAGTTTTGAATGAATAGTCTCATAGATACTTTTACTTGATAGCTTTAAATAAAGATTAGCAATTAGTACTACGAAAGTCAGATGAAAGTCTTATCATACAAATAGTTTTTGACAGAGTTGCCGGTTACTTAAACCAACTCAATTTGTAATTTAAACTCAAGTTTGTTAAAATGTCAATTAATAAACAATCTCGTGACAACTATTTTAAGTCCTTTTCGACTAACTGGAGTTCTACTTTTTAGTTTTTGTTCATTATACCATTTTTAAAACGCGTATATTCGTTAAATTTTCTTACTGTTATGAATTATGACATAATTTTTACCTTGCTAAAACAAATTACTTCAATGTTTTGAGTTTGTAAATTTGTTGAATTTAAAAAAGTGGCTTTAAAAATGTAATCACAGAATATCAATCTTGCACATAGTGGTTGTGCAATGATATTTAGTAGACTAAAACATTTTTCATTTACTTTACACTGATGTTTAATTTTTTAGTTTTATTTTTAATATAAAAATTACTTATAAATGTAAAGTATATTTTGTTATTACTAACATAGTTTTCCTGTCGTTATATTTGATAAAAAATTGTAAAATGATCTTTAAAATACTGTAATAATAGTTTAAGTACTGTTTTAGAACACGTTGTCTAACTTACAGTAAGTTCAAGCATCGAAATAAGATTTAAAAGCAGATTATGTTTCGTTTAATGTACAAATGAGATTTTGTTCATAATTTATATTTGTACAATCTGTTTTGAGCTTTTTAATTACCATATTGTTTCTAAAGTCATTAATGTTATTCAAATTTACTTGAAAACTAAACGGTTTGCAACATTATTACTTTAGTAACTTATAAACTTTAAAAAACTCGAAATATTTAATGTGAGCTAGGTATTTTAGCAAAAAGTAATATTTTTTCAATCAAAATGTTAAACTAAAAACAAGCCGTAAAGTCACATTTCACCGAAAACTATATTGAAGTCGTGGGAAGATAATGTTTATTTTTTGCCCTACATCTACAACGTTAATACACAAAAAACACCAGCAACTTCTTTCTCATATAAATTTCAATAATTGGTGTCTTCATGCTCTCCGCTTGCAGCTGACTAATCAGTCATAATATATGAAAAGTTTTAGTCTATTAAAAGCATGTTGTCCGTAATAAAATACTGATGATAAAGTAAAATAAAAACTACAAACTAAAAAGTTTGTTGCTCGTCGATAAACATAATTTCAAAATCCTACTAAACAAAAAGTTAAGTTTTCACCCTAAAAATTTTAATTATAATAAAATAGTATAAAAAGGGAAACACTCAGTTCTAACCCGACCAATTTTCCCCGATCAACTCAAATTTTAAAAAAAGGATAAAATAAACAAAAATAAAGTTACTGACCAAGGCTTAGGGGCAACAGTAAAAGAAATTAAAAGTTTTGGGTGAAATTTGATCGCGTGGAAATTGATTCGGGTGAGATTTGTGAGTTTACCTGTAAAAATTAAGATACATTAGAAAGTAAATTACTTTTGTGACAGCTTCTACCAGTGATTGAATAAGGATATATTAGAACTTGTTTTATACAGAAAATAAACTTTGCTACAGTATTCAAACACGTTCGTATTCTACTTTATTATGTTCAAATTTGTTTTGTTGAATTTTAGAAAGTTCAATGCTAGTTTTTTTCTATTACTATGTTGGTTTAATTGTATTAAGTTTTTCAGAAAGTTAACAACTACTAATTTGTGTTTATAGCATAGACAAACTTCTATTACATGGATAATTATAGTACTTTTTTACCTTACTTATGGTTTTAAACTACTCTATTTAAGGTAGAATTTATTTAAAATAATTATGTTAAAAAATTCCACACTGTAAATGTAAAAAAAACAAGTTTTAAATTATTATAAACTTAGTAATTCTTTTTTTTGTCTTCAACAATTTAACATAATTCTAATGCTTGATGTTTAATCAACTTCAAACTTGCCACGATTGACCAAAAAAGTGATGTCTAAGATATTTACAAAGTTTAGTTGAAGAAATAAATATTCAAACTTTTTTTAGCTAACCTGAAATTTGGTAACCTGTTTTTCGAAAATGCTTTTATTTTTTGAACCAATGTCTATTTAACTTTTTTTTTAGTTTAAAAACAGTGTGTAAAGTTTAAAAACCGTTGTTGCAAAAAAATAGTTTAGTTAAGGGAGAGTTGTCTTCAAGGAGTATTTTTTTTAGTTTTTTATTCGCCTACTATCTAAAATCTTTAAAAAGGAATTTTTAATTTTGCTGCATTATTAGATTGAAAGTAAATATTAAAAATCAGTACATCATACATTTTTTTCTATCATCATTAACTAATTAGCATTGTATTATAATTACACAACAGTTTTTATGAACCATTAATCAAATATATATTTTGATCAACAACTATTAAGAAATTTTAAGAGTGTAGAGTAGGAATTTATAAAAATTTTCATAAAACCCCCCTTGAAGAAATTTAAAAAAAGCTGTAGCCCCGTCCGACAAGATTTCGCGAAAAACTACCCTTAAATACGCCTACAACGTTTTTCTTTTTTTTTTTGCTTTTCATCATAAACTCTAGATTATCTGGTGTAAGTTTCAAATTATAGCCTCATGGCTCCTTTACTACTCACAACCCCCCCTTAATGTTTAGATAGAGCATTACTTGTTACTACTTTTAATGTTTGGATAGATGTATTTATTTTTAATTTGTTTTTTTACAAAAATTTTAGTAAAACTAGCTAGTTTAGTTTATAAAAATTAGATTTTTACTTTTGACTAAGATGACTTTATAAAAAGATTTTAGAATTTAAGTTAGTATGCCTACTAATATATAACAATACTTTTTAAGTAACTTATTAATTTCACTTATTAACATCCCTTTTTACATATCGTTTGTGTAATTTTGCTTGCTATATTTTGTCCTGGTCAAGACGTTAAAAGGTATCCAAGTGTGAAAGTGTGCGACTCGATAACCGAAAGGTTTTTTGTGCACTAGGTCCTGGGACAAAATATTTTGAGCTTTTTTTTTTTGTTCAATAAACTAAATTGCTATCACTCAAAATCGATTATGCGTATTGTGCTTCAAAAAAACATGTACTAAATTAAAACAAACACAGTAACGCAACGGAAGATAAAAATAATTTTTGTATCACAAACAAAAAATGTTCTGATTTTATCGTCTAAGTGGGATTTTATAGTATTAATTTTTCTTAGAGTCATTTTTAGTCAGAAAATCGCCATTTATCGACGTTATTAATAAGCTCTTCCTTTTATCACTGTTCTTTCGGTTGCGTTTGCCGATATCCTTGCAACTAAGATAGCCAAGACTAACATGAGCAGTAGCTTGAAGAAAAGCTGTTTTTTCAAGAGCCACATTTTTTAAATTTAAAACTTAGGCGATTAAGTAATGCAAATATCCTGGAAAAGATATTAAACGGTATCCGTGGAGTATAACTCCATAACCGAAAGGTTGTTTTTCGTCTACCTAGTCCTATAGTTAATATAATTATTTATAAAATTTTATATAACTATTTATAAAAGTTTTTTGCAACAACTTGGAAAATGACTTTAATATTTAGAACTAAAAATTACACATTTAGCTAATTTTATTTTCTGTTTTTCTTAAATTTGTGCAGCTACAATTAAGTCATAAGTACAAGTTAATTTCAACTCTACAGTTAAAAAAAGCTCTTTACAACAGATTATTAGAACAACTAGCTTGTTTATATGTTAGGTTTCAAGTTGTGTGGCTGTCACAGACTTGTGTGGCTGTAACATTTTGGCACAGTAAGTCTAATAAAATTTTCCTACATTTCAATAGTTTTTTTTTTCTTTTAATTGTAGTAACTTTCCATATAGCAATAGTTTCCGTAGCCTTAATATAGCGTGTTTAGTTAAGCTAAAATTCAATTTAAGCTCAGTTGTTAAAACAAGTTCAATTTTTGAATATTGTTCTATTTATAATGGTTTTATATTGTATTAGAATTTCGTTCGCTAAGTTTTCTTTCAAAGTGCAAAATTTTTAGTCATAAATTAACTTCTTAAACAAATTTTTGCTTATTTTTCTAATAATTTTTAATACAAAAAAAAAAAATTTACAGGTCACTAACTGTTGTTTGTAAAGCTAAATTTTATTCTAAGATAAAAATGATGGTGCACAGAATATAGTTCATTCTGATTTATTTTGCTGCTTGAGTTTCCTAAAATATTGTTTTTGCTCTTTCTTTGAGACGTCCTTAAAGCGTAGTGTTAGCTGACCGCGGTTGCGTCTGCCAACGATCAACTCGCTGTACAACAAAGACTTTGGGATTTGGTTGTCGCCTAAACTCAGAACATGACCAAGACAGCAAAGCCTGTGTTAGTAAGGGTAAAGTACATAGTGGTGAGACCACTACGTCTCAACACTTTCTTGTTGGTGATCTTTTGTTGATTTTAATAATAAAACGAAGGCATTGTAGGTAAATTTAGTTTATTTTCTTCTCTTGAACTTTCGACAAGGTCCACGTTTTGCTATCATATAGCAGAGTACTACATACACATGCACAATCAACGTTAGATTTTGTAAAAATTATTGATTTTTGGTTATCCCAAACTCTTGAATTCAGTCAGGTGGAATTGCCTGAAACTTCACCAGTACGACAACCAATTTCGTGTTCAAAAATGCATTTGACGCATTTTTTTAGCCTAGGTATACATTTTGAAATCATATCGATGTTGATTTATAGTAGAATAGATTTTTTTGGCTAAGAACTTTTGCTTTTAAGGCTAATGTCCTGGTATTTGACGTTAAACTGTTCTGGTGTATGACTCGATAACCGAAAGTTTTTTTGTACACCAGGTTCTTGGACCAAACCTTTTGAGCGTATTTTTTTGTCGTTCAATAAACAATATATAATGGTAAAGCTGAAATCTGAGCTTGATGGCGAAAACTGAGTTTTCTGAAAATCTTAGACAGAAAGAATTATGAGTGTAGCAATATCGGCAAAGAGAAGACCTAGTACTAAGAAATGTTTTACCTTACTTTTATTTTCAAACATAAAAGGTTAAAAAGGCAACCATCATTTCTTGTACGAAAATATGTGGACGATCTGACAGATTGGCTTAACAACATTAAAAAGAAAACTCTAAAAGAGTTTTTAATACAAGTAAGTAGCATTGCTTCGATCTACTTATGGTTTTAAACTAAACAGAACTGCTACTACTACCATATAGACTTACTTTGTGTTGTTCACAGTGTTGAACATAGTTTTAAAACATCCATATTTCCCAATCGTAAACAGCCCTATCCTACTTACTAGATTTAAAAGCTTTAGTATAAATAGTGAAAGCGAAATACAAATTTGCAGACTCACAGAGAGAAAATTATATTATAGAAGACGTTGAGACCTAAATGCACATTGCGACTCGGGATATACTCCTGAGGCCAGCTCATACAGGCAAGGAATAACTACACACTTATAAGCTTTATACGCAATTCAAACAAACTTCATGTTGTTGCTGCAAGCAAATTATTACTACTATTTCTTTACAAGCTTATGATGTTAGCATCATGCCTGTCTAATCATCATACTTCCCTCAAACCTTCGAATAAAGTTTTTAGTACACAAGGGTAATAAGCAGGACTTGTATTGATGGAGCAATTTCATTTTGCAGTATATTTTAATAAAAAAGTAGTTTTTATAACTTGTAAAACAAAATTTTTATTAACTCTTAGACCTGGTTCGTTTTACTTTTAGTTTATATATATGTTGGACATCGAGGTGAAAATTTTATTTTTTTACTTCAATTGTCTAAATATCTAATATTTACAAATAATATTTAAAAACAATTTTGACGAGTAACTCATTAAAAAAACTTGCTTCTTTAAACATTACTTTCAAACAAATGTTAACATTAGTTTTTTAATCGATAATTTTTATTCATCTCAAAGTTTTTTGATTGTTTTTGGAAAAAAAAAAAAGGTTTCATTAAGTGCTGTGAGTAAATTTAAAGTGTTGTGTGTAAGACCATTAATCATTCAGTACTAAAGATCAATATTGTGTTATAGCCCAATCTTATATGGCTTCAAAATATTCATCGTGTTTTGATCAGGCGAAAAGTGATGGTATATAAGCACTTAACAAAAACTCCGATAAAGTAAGTACACCTCACGCCAAAGAAGTAATCAACTCTTCGATCTTCAAAGCTTTGAACTTTGGGTTTACAATCATTTCTAACTCGCTATCATTTCTAACCTGCTCATTTCTAACCTGATCACTTCTAACCCGATAATTTCTAACCCAATCACTTCTAACCCGATAATTTCTAATCTGATCACTTCTAACCCGATCACTTCCAAACCGCTTACTTCTAACCCGATTACTTCTAACTCGATTACTTCTAACCCGATCACTTCTAACTCAATAACTTCTAACCCGATCACTTTTAACCCGATCACTTCTAACCTGATCATTTCTAACAAGATCATTTCTAACACGATCTTTTCTAACCCGATTTAACCGTATTATTTCTAACCCGATCACTTCTAACCCGACAATTATTAACCTGATCTTTATTAATATGTTTGTTTATTATTGTTTTAAAGTAAGGATTTGTTTAAAAACAAACCAATCTCAACAAAATTGTTTTTTAATGAAATTTACTTTATCTTATTTTAAACAAAATATAATGTTCAGATAGCTTGTGTTAAAAATTAATTTTTGATATTTATTGCTATTGGAAGTTTGTTGTCCTACACTAGACCTAGGCATTAAAATCCGGGCCACTTACACTAAATGACACATAACGAAGATTCGAAAATTTATGTAGCTTAAAATCAAAAGCTACAGTATTATCTAATGTTTTTAGATTAAAAGCAAAAGAATTCAACACTTTAGTATGATTTTAATTAACTTATTTATGATTTGAAGAAGGCTTTAAACAAATTTGGTTTTAACTTCATAATCAGCAACTTAAACATCAATTCTTTCAACGATTAGTGAGTTTCAATAAAATTAAACACAGCTGTTTAATCTTTTATTTTAGAATTAACATTTAATTTCTTTTCAACAAAAAACATTCTCTGCAAAATTCAGAAATACATATTGAGACGATTTAGTAAATTATTTCAATGATTTTAGTGCAACAACCAGCGAAATAGTTTGAATCATGCACTTCTACATTAATATAAGGTTCAGAATTACTTTTATATAATTTATTTAGAACATACTGGAATGTCAGAATTCAAACAAACTACAAAAATTCATGAATAAAGTTTGTATTGTGAAACCTATTTTATAAGTTTAAACTTCTAATGAAGAAAAAACTCGTGATATTTATAGAAATTTAGAGGTGCAAAAAACACCAAGAATTAAGTCAACAGACTTCAAGATGGCGTTACTGTAATGAATTAAAAGTAAAAACGTTGCGTGTAATAATCGTCTTTAAAATTATTTGATTAAAAGAAACAAAGAACTTAATGGAGTTTTTATAAACTTCTGGTTTTATAAACTACCCTCGGACTTGTTAAACAAATAAACACGTGTGTTTAATTATTAGTGACTTTTTTTTTGCTCTAGGACTAAGTAGGAACTTATTAATGATGTGAAATCAAGACCGTCAATCGACGTAACATACTTTTTCGGTTTGTTATATGACATAACTGTTTCAACAGCTAGATTATATCTAAAAATCATGCTTTTCCACTTAATATAGCAAAAGTATTTAATTTCTCCTAATGTTTGTTTGAATTCCATTATCTTAATAAGCATATGCAAGTTGTAGAACAATCTATACAAGTTATTAAGATGGAACTTAAAACTAACCTACTATAAAACCTTATGAAGATAGTCAGAAATAGTACAAAATTCACATTAGACTTGTAGTTTTTAGACCGTAATATAAAGGTTTTTTTATCTGAATATTACAATTGTAAAGTTTTACACTTTAATATTTGCTTATCTTAAAATTATTAAAGTCACGTGATTTACAATAACATACAAAATAAATATAGTTATAACTGCTTACTTTAAAATTCTACAAAGAAGAGTTAAAAATATTGGAAGGTAAACAATTTAGTAAATTGTATATCATTAACGAAAAACGTATGTTAAAGTAAATTGAAATAACAAAAAAAATTGAAATAATGAAAAAAAGTTGAAATTTTATATAGGATGAAATATCAAAAAATGAGGTAATAAAAATAATTTAAAATCACATTAAGTTAATGCTCAAATTAAAATTTAAACTAAAAATATTTTTAAGTAACACATTAAAATCATTATGTTCTAAAATAACTGAAAATTAATTTCTTTTTTATTGTTTTAATGACTTTATTAAAACTAGTTAGTTTTTGCATGAAATTGAGATAAAAAATAAAAATAAAATAAATAAGTAAAATGGGTTAGAAACGATCAGGCTAGAAGTGACTGGGTTAGAAATGATCGGCTCCCGAACTAAGTCACCATTTCTAAACTTCCAACACCGATAGAGCAGGTTTCCATTTTCAAATTGATCGAGCTCAACTGGACGTCCCAAGTGGTTAAATTTCTACAACAATGTGCGAGAGCGTATTCTCAGATTACATACGCACCTTAATTCTCAAGTAAACAAATAAGGTCACTACCACCGGCTCTATTTCAGCTGAGTCCTTGTTCAGCAATTAAGTTTTCTCAAGTATTTTCTTTGTCTGTCTAAACACATTTATAGTTCACTGTAACATTGTAATTTCTATATCTCGTTGCGCTCTAAATCCTAATCGACGAGTAAGCATAAGTACTAACGTCCTGATCCAGTGAATAGTATGAGCTTTCATTTGTTACAGTACAATTAGAAGTCGTGAACACCAAGAAACCTTTTAAAGTATATAACTTTAAGCTTACTACTTTTTATTTTGTGTGTAATTTTAACTATCTAAAAGAAACATTGAAAGCAATGAAAAAATATTGGCTCTCAAATCACTTTGCACTTGGTCTCAGACCGAGGGATTAACTAAGTATCAAAATTAATCGAAACTACTACGAATTGGCTCTTGTGAGACTGCTAAATCGTTACAGAGCAGTTTCACAGGAAACTGGTGACGTAAACAGTTCGAAAAGCAATATCTGTATAACTTTTAGAGCCACAAACATACGGTTCATTTTTTATAAAGTTTATTCAGCAGTCAAATTTTTTTCTAAAGTTTTCCTCAGTGCTTGTAAACTAAAAATTCTGGTAAAAAATATATAAAAGGAAAATGGTTCATATTTCAGAGATTATTCAAATTTATGATATACAAACAAAAATAATCACCAAACAAAGCATAAATAAAATAAAACAATTCAACTAAAATAATACCTTATAAATAAAGTTAGTAACTAGTTTAGTAACCAATGTTAAAAACTTAATTATTAAGGACTAGGGCTATAATTTAGGTGCTTAAAGACTCTAAAACTGTTTTATTATTTATTAAGATGCATCTCTAAGTTTAAATATTTAAAATGCTGTATTAAAATTAATTAGTATGGAAATGAAAAACAGTAAAAATCATAAATATCTAATTTAAATATAATTTTAAAGCAAATAGTACTTTATCAATAATGATCAACTATTAAGAATTAAAAAATATATAATGCGGTGGTTTTTTTGTAGATTTTATTTTTGTTTTTTAAGTAGAGATTTATAATTGTTTATTCAAAACAACCAAACGTATAATATTACTTCTAAAACTTTCAAATTACTTAAATGTATTTTTCAGATTTTTTCATTCTAATTGATGATTTGTTTGGATAAAGCATAGTTTTGCAATAAACTAAATAATTATAAATCTCGTACATTGTCTCTTAAAATTTAAACTCCAAACTGTAAATTTTTGATTAAAAGTAAAAGTACAGTAACCTCTCGCTTATTTACGCACATTGTGTCCACAGATAAAGTGCGTAAAGATATGAGAGATCATAAAGATACGAGAGATACCAAATATACTTGCTATAATGGCTGTGTTTTGATATTGCTTCTAATTATAAGCAGACTGGAGACTTTTCCACTTTTAAAAATTTGTTTACTTTGTTTATAAATTTAAAATATATAACTATACATATACTAAAAAAAGACTTAAATTTATATAAAATAATAATACTTGTAGAAAAATTTACTAATTTTATTAATAATAATAATAAACAACTGAGATTTGTGTTAAGTGTAAGCTCTAAATTTGTTTAGTATCACTGCTATTTTTTGATAGGAAGTTTCATTAGATTTATTTTTTAGATATTTATTCATATATAGGGTAAGAGTGCTGTATTATTTATTTGTGTTTTAAACTCTCATTATTTCATTATACTTTCATTATTTAACACAGTCATATTTTTTCAGAATTTTAATTTAATCTCATACTGTTAACAAAATTTTTGATATACTTAGGTATAACTAAATGTTTATCAGTTAGTCAAGTAACATAATTTTACAAAGTCTAAAGATATAGAGGTGAGTTAGTATTTAAAAACATATTTTAAGTTAAAAATATACAATAAACCTAACTTGTGCAATATTAAAACAAACTAAAATTTTTATTTTTTGAATTCTTAGAATTCCAAAATGCGTAACTAAACGAGAGTGCGTAACGTCACGAGTGCGTAAAGATGCGAGAGGTTACTGTATTAATAAATTCTATAGAACTATAACTACTTAAATAAGAGTTTTGATTAACGCTCAATTTTTTAATTGCATAATTATAAAATATAAACAAAAAGGTCACAGTAACAAAAATTGATGCTTCTACACAATTTACGTACAAAACATTATAGCAGAGAGAAATATCACGTGATTTTAAATTGTACATGAGAAAATTTTAAGGCGAAGACTGTGCAAGTTGAAGGGCTACATCTAAAAAGGTTTCAAAATTTCTACCGAATTTTTCAAAACAATCTAATAGTTCATATTCAATTTCTTCTTCCTTTTCATCAATTTTATCAAATGTAGTTAATAAACTATCTAATTTTGATTCTATTTCTTTTTCATCTCGATTTAATTCTGATTGAAAACTGTCATTCGCTGAGCTGCAACTTGCAAACGAAGAAGAATGATAATCAGTTGAGGAACAACTTTCGTTTGATACTTCAAGTTTCGAATTCTTTAGTAAATTCTTTTTTACTTTTGATTTATTATTAAGTTTTAAATTCTTTAAACAATCAGATTTACTGCTTAAGCTATCTGACAAGTGGTCACATTTTTCATAAGTTACATATGATATGTCAGTTAAGCTTGAGCTTGTGGTTCTATCTAGGTCTTGAAAATGTTGATTTGGTCTGAGAAAATCTGTAAAAACTGCTGATTTCAGATTGTTTAGCTCTTCTTGGAGATTTCTGTTGTGCTCAGTAAGATGATCGATTTTGCTATGAAGGACTAGCATGTTGTATGTATCATCATTTTCCTGTAGAAAGTATAAACAAACTTTAATTTTTGTTTACATTCTAATAATAGTTTTGATTTTTTTACAATCTAATTTCGCAAACAGTGTTATAAGAGTATTTGGTGTGTAGCTTGATAATCATAAGGTCTTTCTTTACTTTAGATTCATTTACTATATTTATGAAGGTACTAAATTTATGGTCAGTAAACTATTTAATAAAAACTTCTATTCGAATATTTACTAATAATTAAAGCTATAACTGTCATTTTTAATTACCAGTCTAATATATTAATATATATAGTCTTAGAAATATTTATATACAAACATATATAATTAATAAAGTAGTTTATAGTAGCACATTGCAATTTTTATAACTTTAAAGTTTTAAATTATGTTCAACGTTTTAAGAACATTGGTGGGTCAAGACAAGAAAAAAATACTATGGCATATAAACTTAAGGTAAAAGTATTAAATTAAAGTAAGTTTTTTTAGAACATAAAAGTTAAAATTAACTTTTGAGATATTGTCAGTTTTGTAAAAAGTCTTCTGGTATTTCTTTTACATTATAAACTTTCCTGTAATTTAAAGATCAATAGAAATCTATCAACTTTTTTTTTTGACCTCAAGTCAAATCTTTTAAAAACACTCCTTAAATAGTTGAAGAGCTTTCATAACTTTAAATTTAAAAGACACAAAAAACAGTAATTTTTGAAAACTTTTTTTATTTTAATAGTTCCGTTTAGTACTTAATTTATTTAGGAAGTTGTACTTCAAAAATTTTTAAAAGAAATCTGCAATATTTTTGCTTAAAAAAATCTATGACTAGTTTCAAAAAATCATTTTCGAGAAGATATAAGAATTATGAACAGAGCAATTTTAGTTTAGTATAAAAAAGTGAAAACATGCAATATAGTGACGTAACATTCATCTTTAATTTTAAGTAAAAAATAATAACATTTTATACCACTTGAATTAAGTCATGGTCTATTCCTTTTTTAAAATTAGATTGAAGTACAATGTTATTCCTTATTATACGTTTCAAAAAAATGCTGAGTTCTTTAATTCTATAAAAATAAGCAAATTCTTTGTGATTGTACATGTTTGAAATTGGAGATTTATAGTCTTAATCAGTTACAGAATACAAATTAATTCTAAAATTACCTTAAATCTTTCCAGCATAGTATACTTTTCTTTATTGGATTTCTTTTTTTCTTGATCGTAGTTAATTATTTAGGAAGTTGTACTTCAAAAATTTTTAAGCAAAAATATTGCAGATTTCTTTAAAAAAATTTTGAAGTACAACTTCCTAAATAATTAACTACGATCAAGAAAAAAAGAAATCCAATTAAGAAAAGTATACTGTGCTGGAAAGATTTAAGGTAATTTTAAAATTAATTTGTATTCTGTAACTGATGAAGACTATAAATCTCCATTTTCAAACATGCACAATCACAAAGAATTTGCTTATTTTTATAGAATTAAAGAACTCAGCATTTTTTTGAAACGTATAATAAGGAATAACATTGTATTTCAATCTAATTTAAAAAAAGGAATCGACCATGACTTAATTCAAGTGGTATAAAATGTTATTATTTTTTACTTAAAATTAAAGATGAATGTTACGTCACTATATTGCATGTTTTCACTTTTTTATACTAAACAAAAAATGCTCTGTTCATAATTCTTATATCTACTTGAAAATGATTTTTTTAAACTAGTCGTAGATTTTTTTAAGCAAAAATATTGCAGATTTCTTTTAAAAATTTTTGAAGTACAACTTCCTAAATAATTAATTACGATCAAGAAAAAAAGAAATCCAATAAAGAAAAGTATACTATGCTGGAAAGATTTAAGGTAATTAATTTAAGGTACATGTAAAATTAATTTGTATTCAGTATTTAATTTAAAAATTTCAAGCTGTTTATAATTTTTTAAGATTCTAAGAAGATTGGTCAAAAATTGAGGAGATGAAAAGTTTTTAATTAAATAGTTCTTTAAGCTGTTCTAATTTTCACTTTTGATGTGTTTCCTAGTCACTAACATTGATCCCTGATATTGCAATGGTTATTTAAACTTTTTAAGTGGTTAAAATATCCTATAGCTTAGATAAAATTCTAAAATATAAGATCAACTTGTGAAAAACAACGTGGATCATCATTTTTTTTAGTGTTGTAAAAAATAGCAAAAACCAAAACTTTGTTTTAAAGTTCTTGTTATTAAAACAATCATAACTTCTACTGTCAACCTTTTAAAATATTTGAAAAATATATAATCAAACAAAAACTCAGTTACAATAAATTTACATACATGACAAGAGTATATTTAAATAACTTCTTATTTACCTTACTTTTTGAAGCATTTTCTAAAAACTTTACTGTTCCTGCCATAACTTCATTTTCATGATCCAGTCTTTAAAAAAGTTTATATTCTAATTGTTTTTCTTAACTAAAATATGTAACAAACAAGAATTTAGTTAATAATAAAAACATTTTTACAAACCTTTCAACAAGTTTTTTTAACTTAACATTTTCTTCTAACACTAGTTCATTTATCTGTTTAGACAAAAAGCTGTTACAACTGTCAGGTACAGTTTGTTCATCTTCATCATAAAAACTTTTGGTATCGCTAACTGATTGTTCAGAACCACATTTTGAAGACTGTTCTTGATCACTCATGACTTTTTTGTATTTTTTTGTAATATTATTTCTGATTGTTCTGGCAGCTGAACTTAATTTATCCTTATTACCTGCCCTAACACAGTATTCATGTTGTGGATGCGTAATTTTATGGTTATGAGTAGCTTTTTGTAATAAAAAACACACCTGACAAGTATTGTAATTAAAACATTTAAGGCACTGAAATCTCATTCCAACCATTGGTCTGACCCTGCAAACAGAACAAGCCACATGATGCCATGTCCTGCTTGCGTATTTAAGTCTATGCATTACTCCTAAAAACTCTAGTCCTGCTTGCTTTACAAACTCATCTAGGGTGAAAGAAAATCCCTGTGTTGAATCTTCTTCTAAAATACTTGGTTTTTCATTAATTGCTTGTAGCAGTTTTTTCTTTGAACTTTTAAACTGCTGAAAACTTGACCATTCTAATGTCTGTATATCCATGTTAGCATAAATTTCAAAAATTGCTTTAAACTTGGATTTTAAACCATGGTAGTTTAATGTATTAAAGAAAAATAAAAAGTCACTTACTTTTACCATATTTTTTGTACTTTCAAAAATTCTGTAAGTAAATGTTGCTGCAAGCTCAGATATTTCATTTAATTTTCTAGTCCCTAAACTATCGCTTTTTTCAATTGCATCTTTTATAATTTCTTTTAACTGAGATAAGTTTATGTTCACAGCAGGCTGAAGTTTTCTATTTTCTAACACAACTCGAAGTTCTTTTGTGTTAATCAAGTCAAAGCATATTATATCCTGGATTTTACCTAGCTTCAATGCTATCCGGTAAACTTCAAACTGGACAACATCAAATTCATCAACTACTTTCCTTACTAAACCATCAACTTTAGAGTTCATTTTTTACTTTTAGCTTTGAAATGTTAGTAAACAGTTTTTTAGCTAGAATAATCAGTATAACTTACAAATATTTAAATTGTTATACTTAAAATTTTTAAAAAAATAAAAAAATATAAAAACTTACAAAAGATTTTTATAATTAAGTTTAAATAGAATTAAGATAAAATTAGTTTAGAGTTCTATTAGAATAAGCTCTTTACATTTTAGTAAATCAAGCAGTCTTTTTTAATTAAGACAAATAACTAAGTATAATTAAAAAAAAGAAAATTGGTAGTTATTTTCTTATAGTTGTAAATCATATTTGTATAGTTTTAAAGTATTTGTAATTAAAACATTTTTAAAATTTTACTGTTTAGTTTATCTCCACTTCAAAAAAGAGGGTGTAGAGTTATGTAGCTCATTAGGTTGTAAATTATTACGTGTGATCTTTAAAGGTTGTACACTATTTATTAATAAACTGAACAACACTTGTTTTTTATTAACGATCTTATCAATAGTTGAATCACTATATCTTTTATTCTAAAATAAGACATCAGATCAAAGATGAGATATAAGATTAAAGATATGACAGCATTTTTAAAAACTAGTTACAACATTATTTCTTTGCTTGTATGGACAGATAAATTGATAAAGTATTTAATCTTAAGATACAATCGTTGACACAATCTGAAGCAATTCTTAAATCTATCTTAGGAAACTAACTTATCTTAGACAATATTAGACAAATTAAGGTTTAGGCTACTATCTTCAGAAATATTTCAATTGTAATATGCGGCTACCAGACTGCTGCACACCTGGCTGAAAAGTAATGATTGTAGATTGTTACCAAAAATCATATGTAAAGACTAATAATTGTGCCTCAATCAAAATCCAGGACAACTACATTTTTAGGCTGAAAAGATGCACACTGGTATAGCAAGGGTTGCCACTTTTTGAGGCATAAAAACTAGCCTTTGTTACATCAAACTATCCTGAGTTTATAATAAAATAGAAAAAAAAATAATTCCTAATATAACAAAAATCATCAGACTTAAAATAGTTGCTTTTATAAAATGTTTAATGAATATAAAAGAATACATAAGAAATATGAGGAACTTCATGTTTAAATAATGATAATTTAAGGGCATAGGGGGGTCCAACATTTCTTTTTACTAAAAATTGTATCTTAAATGAAAGCTTTAAGTACAAACTACAAGCCAGTTTTTATAGAATTAAAAAATCTTATTAAACTTTTGAGATATTGTAATTTTTATAAAAAGTTTCCAATACAAACTTATGGACCACATATTTTTTGTGGTCAATTTTCTGGGAAATTTAAAATCTCTAAAAACCTATCTTTTCCTTCATTTTTGAGCTAGAGACCTCAAACTTTCAGGAAACGTTCCTTTTGTAATTTAGAAGACTTTGAACGTTGGAATTTTGAAAATATTAAAAAATAAAAATTTTAGATGAAAAAAAAACAAAAAATAGGTGGTTTTTTTAATAAACATTTTATTTCTCAAAATTAAAAAAAAGCCCTGTATTTAATCTCGTTAAAATTTAGTAATACACTTTCTGTGAAAATTTGAAGAAGATTGCTTAAAAAATGAAGGAGGAGATAGATTTATAGTGAAATAGTCTTTTTTTGCATTTTTAGTTTGCGCCTTCCATTAGGAACCTATTGAGGTCCCCGACTTTGATCGCTCATATCTCAAAAAATACTTTAAATTTTTTCAAGTGGTTAAAAATGTCTGATAGCTCAGATAAAACTCTATAAAATAAGATCTACTTGTAAAAATCAAGGTGGACATGCCAATAAGCAAAATGTACATGGGTCATGTCTTCAATAAAAACAGTTTAGATTTAAAAAAACAATTTAAAATAGTCATAGTTAAGGGCATAGGGGGGTAAACACCTCTTTTTGGTTTTTGATCTTATTTTATATAGTTTTTACTAAGCTACAAGATGCTTTTTACAGATTTAAAAAATTCAAAATATTTTTTGAGATATAGCCGGTCAAAGTTGGAGGAAACAATAGGATCCTCATGGGAAGCGCAAACTAAAACAGCATTCTAAGATGCGCATTCTTAAGTGTGGACATTTTTTAAAAATTGCAAAAAAATTCTAATTGAGCTGAGTTAATGCTTGTTTAATAAATGCTTTAAAAACACCTCTAAATATAAATAATAAGTGCGTGTGCATTATTTAAAACTTCATAGTAAATAAAATTTTATGTACATACATGAAAAATTTTTAAATTTATTAAAAGTTTAAAGCGTTCGTTAAGCTGATCTGAACTTCATAAATGTCTTATTTATGTGTTTATTTTGTTGTAAGCACATTCTAAAGTTAGGGTTTAATTTAGATTTAGAGCTTTTCAATATCGAAGTGAAACTATTTTTCACTATGATATTGGTGCGACTTCACCCTAGGTCAGGAGTCAGCAAACTGCGGCCCGCAGGCCGCATTAAAATTTTTTTCAACTAGTTTGATAAAAATATTCTCAAAAAACAAAAATTAAAATATAGTGTTATCTTTAAAGGATAATCTATCGCCTAAATTTTTTTTATTCAAAAAAGTTATCTTTAAATGTGTTTTTTAAACCACATAAAAAATGTTCCTTTTTTGACCTGCCAACCCCTGACCTAGGTAATTTCCATATACAGTTATATAACTTAACTTCAAAATTTGGGTTTGTAGTGATGTTCATATTTTATCTGCAGCAAAACATTCTAAGATAAGGTATGTGCTTACAAAAACAGTTGTTTTGAATTTTTAATAAATTTTACTTGTTTGTTTTTCTAAGATATAATAGTAAATGTTTTTAAACTTTAAACTATTACTACATAAATTAAAATTGACTCTGTCAACCCCTGATCTGAAATCTAAATTATTATAAAGGCAAATAGTTGAAAACAAGTTGAAGTTGAAAACCATAGTTACTGAAAAAAAAATTAAAAACCCCTAAGTCAAAATATTTAATTATTTTATTAAGTCATATAAAAACGGGGACTCTTCGGCTGCAAATCAAAGTCGTTTCTGATTGGCTAATATTTTACGTGATTTATTCTAAGATTTTAGTATTTTTTTTTTTTTTCAATTTATGTTTAAGGTAGGTTAGGGATAAGGCAATAGATAAAATTTTTAAGTAACGAGGTTAAGAATAAGGGTATGGATGGAAAATGGATATTCTTGGTATAAGGCTAATCAGGGACGCAGCTAGCTCGAAAAAGTTACGAATCTGTAAAAAAATTAAAACGTTTGAAATGAAGCATGATAACTTCCTAGCGGAAACAGAGCAATTTAAACTACTTTAATTGTTATTGACTTGTATATTAAAGTATGCAGTTATGTTTAACTTAAAAAATAAATGGAGTGTTTTAGTATTAGTCATAACTTTATTTGTATACAAGGCAATTTATATTGCTGAACCCCCTATTATTCTTTATGCGTTGCCACTTGTGTAAACCCACAAAACTTTCATTGAAATTAAGTATAAAAAATTCACAATTTAACTCAAAAACAGTTATATTCTTTATTCTACAACTTTCGGAGATTTTGTGGAATTTTTCAAAATTGAACATTTAACGTAGTCAATAGAAACAAAATTAATTATGCAAATTTTTGTAGTATAAAATTGTATAACTTTTATTTTTGAAATAAAAAGCTACAGGTTTTATTACTATCAATTTTGCAACGCATAAATTTTTGATAAATGAAATTTAAATAAGATTTAAGTATATAATTTAGATGTTTTAATTAGTTCAATTTTTACGACACTAAAAGTGCTAAAAACTACATATCTGTCAAAATTATCTTTCTGGAGTTCAAAACTAAGTATAAATGAATAAAAAAAATTTAAGAAAGCAGGGCCTTTTTAAGCTGAAGAATTAAAATAAAAGGAAGTTTTTTTGCACAAAAGTATACGTTTCTGCATATTAGTTTATTTATTAGCTTTTGTTATAGTTGTATTATTTTATTGTAGTGCCAAGCTACGTGCCTGTACGGCTTTATCTTTATATACGGCATTATATCATCACTTTACTTCATTTGCATACTGTAATGAATAAAAAAAAAAAAAAAAAAACCTCACAACTGTTTTGAATAACTTGCCTTTTGACACGTGCAGTGCATCAGTATTTTTTATCGCTGCTGGTCGTTTTTTATACAAATTTATAAATAGTTGAGAATTGAGATATTGTTATTTTATTTGATATCTGTGCTGTGTTTATGTTTTGTATAGTACGTGAACGTGAAGTGTTTAATGCTAGCTTTGCGATATCTAGTGATTACTGAATACGGCAGTTTTTTACAACCTCCCGAATCCGGCCAAATCTCATTTTTAAACATATATCCGGATCAAACTTATTATAAAAATAGTAATACTTTTGTAAAAAAAAGTTATACAAAAAAATTAAAAAATCTTACTATATTTATATAATAAACTAATTAAAGTACACAAGTTTAACAGATATACTATCGTATAGCACTTAAAAAAAAATTATTGATGAAAACCAGGAGTTCCCCAAAGTAGTCCATATGTCCTCCTTGTAGCCATCTTAGCAAGTGAGGGGGTGATTAGCTACAAACAGACAAAAAAGGACTATGAATAGTAAAAGGTATATTTATTGATAATTTTTAATTTATGCTAGGTTTTCTAGGGTTTGTAATGATAAAAAAAACTAAAAATAATAAAGTTCTTATTTGGCTTTGGTGTGAAGTGATATTTCTTTTAATATCTGTTACTTTAAAAAACTTTGAGTAAAAATTTTTGCTACTATTTAAAACAAAGTTGTATTTGAAGAAAGTTGAAGTGTTGCAGGCATACTCGTTCGAGCTACACATCTACAACTTTAAAGAGCTTGCGTTTAGTTGGTTAATGAACAAGAACAAAATGTTATTAATTTCTTTTAAATAAATAATATATTCGACTTTTAGTTTGTAAAAAAAAAAAATTGAAAAAATATATTTTTTATATCTTAGGTAGGTGCTTTGAAGGTATCTCTCAAAAGAGGTTTCATCAAAGTACTCTATAAAATGCTGTGTACCTCGGGCTCGGATGTATACGTGAAGAAAGAACTGTACTCTTATTCAAGAAGATGTTTTTTAAATATTTTACAGTTTACTTAGTTGTAATTCTCAACTATTTTACATTTATGTTTCTTATTTTTTGTAATCAACCCGTTTTTTTTTAATGTTTGAGATTTTACAGCCATTCCTGTATAGAATTGATATGTGCACTGGTTATAAATGTACTGTGTACGACTCGATAACCGAAAGGTTCATCTTGCACCAGGTACTAAGACAAAACATTTTAAGACTCTTTTGTTGTCGTCCAAAAAACTAAACGTTTCAAAAAATAGATATAAAGTGTACTTGTAAATTGTAAAATGTTTTTATATACTAATAAAAATAACTTAGATCTATCTGTAAATGTTTGATTTTGTATTAGGCTTGTGTTTTTTATTATATTTTAGATTAAAATTAAACAAAAAAATATCTTTAGTTCACATATAGATAACAGCATTATATTTTAATTCTAAAAAGTGCATTAATTGAAAATTATTTTGAAAATTTTTTAAAAGCATAATACTAAAAAATGTATAACAGTTAGCTAATTCCTGACAAAATAAACATAAAAAATAAATGAAAACAACTATTTTCTTGAGACAAAAATTAAAAGTTTATACATTTAATATTTGTTAAGTAGTAGATATCGAATACTTTTTCTAAGTTTAACTTTGTTTAAGACAAACAAAATTAATATTCTAAGAAATAAAAATGGTATTAATCATTAACTTGCTGAAATTTTAAAGATTTGTATGTTTAGAAGTGTTAATTGTACTTTAAGTAATAAAAAAAAAATTCAAAAATAAATAAAAAAGAACTAAACGTTGATAACCACATTGTTATAAAAAAATCTTTATAAAACCAACTGACTTAAGCTTTAAAGTTTTGTTAAAACTGGTTTGCTTTATGAGCACAGATTAGATAATTTCAAATCTAAAAATAATCTCTTAAAAAAAAAACTTGGTTTTTATTGTAAATTGATATTAATATATGTTATATTTGAGTTAAACCAACAGTAATAAATTAAACAAAACGTAATTGTTGTTTCTTTTATGTTTTTTTTTCTTTACGTGATATAAATTAATAATTAATCCTTTATAGTCTATACAACTATGCTTTACTGTTAAGGATTGATAATTTTGAAAATTAGCACATGATCGTTACCGTTAGTATTATGACACAAATTCTAAAATTTTAAGAATCTAAAGTTTTGTTAGCTACAAAAGTAAAAGTTATTGAATTTGGTTAAGAAATTCAAAATTTAGGTAATGTTTTTTATCTTTTATTATACTTTATCATACCTTATTTTCATTTTTATTTTACCTTAAGTCTAATTTCTTTCTATATTTTTACCATATTTTTTCAAGATTCTACTATTAACAGATAATCTTTTTTTGTTAAGTGTAACATTGTTTTGAAATTGAATTATTAAAGTATTGGAAGCTAATTAACATCTAATAATAATAATTTAAAATAGTAACATGCATGATGCATAAAAAACTTTATAAATTTTTTAAATGTGACATTAAGAGATTCTAAGAGATAACAAAAATTTAAAGCTATTTACTTATTTACAAATAACTAATAAATCTTAATTAAATTGTTGATAAATAATACAGTAGTAATTAAAATTAAGTGTTCTAATTGTTGATCTACTAGATAAAGCAAACAAACTTTACAGTTAAAATTTTACAAATTTTGGAAATTTTCTTCATATCATTAACAACAAAACTTTGTATTAATGTTGTTTATGTTCTACCTGAATAAGTTTTACATATAACGTTCTATTGCTTGTGATTTATATCTAGAATTCCATAGATATTTACAAATTGGAAGCTCTGAATATAACTGCTTTCAGTAATTACGAGAAAACTTATAAAGATTTAACATAAGTTACTTTGTAATAGCTGCCATATTTTGGTTAGTAAAAAGCAACAAGGTTTATATATATATATATATGTTTATTTATTTCTTGTACAAAAATATTTTACATCATTATTAAATCACAATATTTTCATCAGTTGTAAATTCTAAAACCCTGTAAAACATTTAAAAATAAAGTTAAAAAATTTGATAACTGTAGTAGATATAAATATTTGTAGATAAACAATTGTAAAACACTGTGGTTTTTTGTATAATTAAATAAATAACATATTTATATTTGAAAATATATTTACAGTTTTTGAAAAAGTTTTGGTCTATAGTGCTCAACAATTTTTGAATTCTAAATATCTGCAAAAAATGTTTAGTGAACTAAAGCTGTACTGAGGATTATATGAAATAGAAATAACTCATATATGAAAAGCTGTATAAAACTGTTGTTTATTATTTAGTTAATATTTACAATATACAATTTATGTTATATATCTATATATATTACAGTTCAAGGCTTGAACTTCAAGCTTTCGTAAGAATACTTTTGTTTGAAACTGATGCCATCCGTAGTTTTTTGTGTTAAAATAATTTTTGCTTTTAACCTTTGGACCTCATCACCCCTGAGATGCAAGTCTTGACCCTTAGGTACAAGTTCCAGGAGCCAATTCTTCTGCTAGGCAAAGCTAGATTTGAAAGTGTTGATGTCAAAATCAGAGTAAGCGGAGGAGGACGTGTTTCTCAAAATCATACTACCAAAAATTTGTCGAGGAGGCATCCAAGAAGGAGATCAATCCAGACCTACGATAAATCTCTTCTAGCAGCCGATCCAAGGAGGAAGGAAGCCAAGAAATTTAGAGGTACTGGTGCCAGGGCCAGATACCAGAAATCAGGCCGTTTAAATTCTTCCTATTCGTTGGGAGTTTCCATTGATGTGTGTTTTCGCACTAGATAATAAAATTACTATTAGAAATTTGTTTTTTAGCTTGAGTTACCTTTAAGTTTGAAATTCTATGCCCTAGTTATTGTTTGAATACCACTTTTTTTTAAAGTTACTGTTATATTTTAAAAGCGGCATAAGCCAAGCTTAAGTCGCATTAGTTTCCTTTAATTTTCGTTTTAATTTTATTTATGCGATTCTTAGTAGTTTTAGAATCGTTAAAATTGTTAGCAAAAAAAAAATTAATAAAAAGTCCGTCAAAAAAATCCTTTAAAAAAAAAAAAAAATTGTTTATGAGTCTATACGTTTTTAAAAAGCCTGTATTCAACAATTTGCATTACATATTTAAAAATATATTCGAGGTATTTACAGCTGGTCCTGGTAGGGTAGTATATAATAACAAATATCAAAGCAAAATTAAAAGTTTAATATAGTTCAATAATGTATAACCATATTTTGTGTGTAACTAGTAGTTTGTGAGTCAAAAAATTTATAAAGGATTTAAAAAATACAGGATGTCTCTTAATAGTTATAGGTCAATCAAAACATTTTTGTTCACTCAGGATAGTTTTAGCGGTTTTATAGAAAATAATAGACGAACATTATTCAACATTATTTACAGGAACTATTTGTAAATTTTACATTGATATTCTACTAGTATTTACTACCAGGTCCAAATTTAAAGAAGATACTTTTTTTAAAGTAAAGGCATCGATAAGGTACGCTTATAAGAAGTACGCAACCGCGTAAAGTACGCTCTAAATTTTTATACAAAACAATGCACCCAATTTATCTATGATAACTAATGTGTTTTTAGTAGTTATGTAACGGACCCAGACTTTTTTTTTAAATTAGGATCCGGCCGGACCCGAATCCGGACTTTTTTGCAAATTAGAATACGGCCGGACCCAGATCCTGATTTTTTTTCAAATTAAGTTCCGGCCGGAACCGGATCCGGATTTTTTTTTTAAATTAAGATCCGGCCGGAACCAAAATTCTTAATACTCTAAGTTATTTGTAATGTAAGTAGTATAAAAACTACTATGTACGATAATGCAATTTATATAACTAACTACTAACGAAGTATAATTGTGTGAAGTTTATCTTTCATGTGTTATATCTAACTATATACTTTTGAACTTTGAAAAATTATAGTTTAAAAAAAATTTAGACCAAAAAATATTAATGTGCTGCTAAAATAGTTAAATAATAAGAAAGTTTAAGATATGTTATTAAGGTCTAGTTAAGTTTAACAGTTAAAAATAGTAGCTGGTATGTTTTCTAATTTTCTGAACAATATTTACATTTAAATTTTATTAAAATTGAAAGAACAAAAGAAAAACTTGAGTTTAAAGGACTGTAAAAAAAAACTTCAAATTGAAAGAACAATAAAAAACACTAAAATATATATTTTGCTAAACTTATAAACTTTCCATGACTTTTGGCAACGAGAATATCACCTAATTATAGCTAATATTAGGGTTGCCACTCTTTGATTCAAAAAAACTAGCCTGAGTGATTATAAACTTTCCTGAGTCAAAATGAGGTTTCGGAAAACCAAAGAAATAATTACTTTAAGCTAATAATCAGTAGAACAGCTAGCCACAATGTTGAACATTTTAAGTAATGTTTACAATTAAGGTTATAGGGGGGTTAAACACTTTTTTTACAAGTTGATCCTCTTTAATAGAATACTATCTTAGCTACCAGATGCTTTTCATAGCTTTACAAAATTCAAAGTAGTTTTTGAGATATAAGCGGTCAAAGCCGGAGAGTTCCATAAGGACCTAATTGAAGGCGCAAGCTAAAAACGCGGAAATATCCATTTCACTAAAAATCTATTTCCTCCTAGGTTTTTCAAGCTAGGTTCCTCAATTTTTCAGGAAATATTCCTTACACAGTTTAAAAGCTTTTGAGTGTTGGAATTTCAAATAATTGAAATTTACAAATTTAAGGTCTAAAATTCAAAAAAAACACCGTTTTTTGAAAAAAGGGGACTTGTTCTCAAAATAAAAAATTGTCCTATACTCAAATGATTTAAACTTTCCGGAATTTTTTTTTCAAATTAGAATCCGGCCGGAACCGGATCCAGATTTTTTTTTCATATCAAGATCCGGCTGGATCCGGATATCAGATAAAAATGGCAATATCCGGCCTGATCCGAACCCGGATAGTGAGTCCGGTACATCACTAGTTTTTAGAAACTTTATAAGATACTTATAGCTATAACTATTTACAGATCACGAAAAGAAATCAAAGTAATCTCTGGTGACATTCCAACTTCGATCGACATTTTAAAAATTTATTGTGACATAAACTAAAATAATATGATTTTTTGTATTTATTTCTAACTAAACTTTAGAAATAAAAAATATCAATTTTGATATCTGAAAATAGTATTAACAATAACTACTTATTATAAATAAATACAACTAAAAGTAAGGAAAAAAAAACTTTGTTTAAAAATAGCCTGTTCTCCTTTTAAAACTTCAATCTAGTAGTTTTTATGTCTAAAAGTAGATGCATGCACAGTACTTGGGCTTAATAAAACCATGATAAATGTGTTTAAGTTGTTTTGTTATTTCTACAAATACGTTGACGCACAGTATTTATGCTTCATAAAACAGTAAAACTATGCTTACGTTGTTTTGTTATGTCTACAAATACATTGACGCACAGTATTTATGCCTTATAAAACAGTAAAACTATGGTTAAACTGTATTTTATTTCTACAAACTCACTGACGCACAGCATTTGTGCTTAAAAAAACAGTAAAACTATAGTTAAGTTACTTTTTTGTTTTTACAGACACACTGACGCACAGTGTTTGTGCCTTATAAAACAGTAAAAGTATAATTAAATTGTTTTGTTATTTCTACAAATACATTGACGCATAGTAATTGTGCTTAATAAAAGCAATTAAACTATGTGTAAGTTGTTTAACGTGGTTAAATTTTTTTTTATTTCTTTAATTACATGCACACCCTAAATTTTATCATTTTTACGCGAAAACCTTTGATTAACTTGTTCTTTATTACTTTAAGTTATTGCACGCACAAATATTTTGATTCAATTAACAAAAAACACTTTTATCGCACAAAGTTTGTGCTTTATAAAATAATAACTTTTAGTTGTACAGCTTTTTTTTTAACTTGTACTTTATTTTTTATGAACAAAAAGAAAGTTTTCAAATGAAATTTTCTGAGATTGTGTTTTAATTGCAACCTAGAGTAAACTTTAAATAAATGTAATTTAATTGTTACTGCAACTATTTTTCTCCACGACGTTTAAGGTAAAATTCAAAAACTTTTATCAATAAATCTTATTTAGTTTACAAAGTTAACCAATAGATTTAAAACCATCAAAACTTTACAGACTAAAGAAGTTTTTCAAAACACTTGACCAAAAAAAAACGAAAAAGTTATAACAACATTATTAAAGGTTAGCGTTAAAATAATTTAATTATTCTTACTTAAATTCGTAACTTGATAACTTAACGAAATTATAAACATTTGAACTTTTAAATAAAAGATTTCATTTCTAGATGAAACTTATTTAGCTAAAATTTTAAAAACTATTTAAAATACTTCACATTAGTTTACAAAGTACATTAAAACAATACAAACTTTACAGACTAACTAAATAACGAAAATGTTATGAAAGTATTATCGGGTGTTCATATACCTAGAATAAGGGAATGATTTACCCAATTCAACCATTAAATTGTGAAACGTGTTCACCGAATATTTTTTAAGAATCTGTAGCTGTAAAAATGTTGCTCAACATTCTTACTCGCCCCTCTCTTTTATGTCATCCCAGTACCGCTCAATGGTTTTGGTGTGTATCCACGGGTTGTCAAAGTTAACGAAGCCTACTTTATGGTTAACCGTGTGGTGTTTGTAGTTCATCAGTTTACCATTGCTATCTACTAATCTTTCAATGTCATTGAAAGCCCTTCATTGGTCGGACATTATAATGCTGCCCGGTCTTATGTGCTTAGTTATGAGGAATTCAAGGTTATTCATTCTTCTATTCTTTTTCCTTTTAAGCCTAGAGCGACAGCAAAAAACTTTTTGCTTTGCCGCTCTATGCCTCCGAAGATCCAGTTGGATGATTTTTCCTTTTTCCTCCCCTGTTCTTGTTTCACAGTACAGAAGTGCGATTCGTCTATTTCCAAAACTCCTCCAGGTCCGCCAATAATGTCTTCTCCTACTGCATTTTCACAGACCTATTGATGTATATGTACATCAACTTTAGTATATGAAAATTTTCTGTACTATAATCAAATATATTTCAAGTAAGTATGTTCGTTAAAAAATAAGGAAACTAACTAATTAAAATTTCAAAGCCTTCTTTAACTATAAGCTAGAATTTATCGCGATTTTAGTTTGCGCCTTCCATTAGGAATCTATTGAGGTCACGAACTTTTATCGCTTATATCTCAAATGTTACTTCGAATTGTTTCAAGCGGTTAAAAATATCTATTAGCTCAGATAAAACTCTATAAAATAAGATTAATTTGTAAAAATCTAGGTTGATCCCCCCTATGCCCTAAATGTTCTTCGTCATAGTTATTGCACTTATAGCATTTAAAAGTTTATATCTGACTATAAAAGTTCAACTTTTCACCAAAATATTATATTGTTACACTGATATATAAAATTTAAACCTATAATATTGATAGGTCTATTTAAAAAAAAGGCTGACAGTTTAGTTTATGAAAGTTTTTTCCATGCCATTTGATTTTCTACTAGGTTTTTTTTTAATGTACAAGTCTTCTTATCTCTCTTTAAGAAGATAATTGAACTTTCGATAAAAATTTAATGACAATAAATATAAAGCTTGTTTAAAAGTGTCTATAAGTAGTATTAGATCCTAGGACCATTAATTTTAAGCGCACTATTTTGGTTAAAAAAAAAAATATACATATACAGATATTGTATTCTAAAACAAATGAAAATTTTATATAAATAACACTATTTCATGTTTTTAAGATTGTAATAATATTTCATCTAAACTTAATATTTATATTGTAAAAACTGCTTAGTTTTGCAAGATTTCCAGGTGAAATAGCCAGCCAGGATCATACTTCACTGTAATTACGCTGAGAATAGAAAGAAAGAAAAACGTAAACGCTCATAATATGACAATGGATTGGTGTGGAGAAAGACCTTTCGGTCATCGGGTCCAGACCATACATTTTTTTTGAGCAGTAATGTTTTATAACTTTTTTTTTATTTCATAGCATTTTATAACTTTTTTTGAGAATAGAAGCAAGACTCAATTAAGCAAAAAATCTAAAAACCTTATCAATTGTTTAACTTACTCCGTCAACAAGATGTCTTCTATACAAATTATGGCCAGGGATAGAATTACAATTATCCATTTTTATATTAAATGTTATTAATAAAATTACACAGTTTAAAAAAAGAAAATGTTTGTTTACAATAATGTTATTTGTGTTGTATTAATGTTTTCGACCAGCATTTTTAATTAAGGTAAACGTAAATAACTAAGCAATAAAAGTTTCCAAACTAAATAATGAACAAAAGTGTATGTGCAACTATATACATCCGTGTATGATAATACAAAATGATTAAAAATTCGCTGTTTTATAAAAACTAATGTATATTTTGTTTCTATTTATACACAAAATAATACAAGTTAACTATAGGTTCACTTTTATAAATAGCATAAACAATATGCGATCGTCTACTAGTATACAAAATAAAACAAATTGACCATAGTTTTAATGTTTTATAAAACACAAAAACTGTGTGTCAGTGTGTTTGTAAAAATAAAAAAACAACTTAACCAAAGTTTTACTGTTTTTTTAAACACAAATACTGTTCGTCAGTGTGTTTGTAGAAATAAAAAAACAGTTAAACCATAGTTTTACTACTTTATAAGGAATAAATACTGTGCATCAATGTATTTGTAGAAATAACAAAACAACTTAATTATACTTTTACTGTTTTATAAGGCACAAACACTGTGCGTCAGTGTGTCTGTAAAAACAAAAAAGTAACTTAACCATAGTTTTACTGTTTTTTTAAGCACAAATACAGTGCGTCAGTGTATTTGTAGAAATAAAAAAACAGTTTAACCATAGTTTTACTGTTTTATAAGGCATAAATACTGTTCGTCAACGATTTTTAGACAAAACAAAACAACGTAACCATGATTTTACTGTTTTATGAGGCATAAATACTGTGCGCCAATGTATTTGTAGTAATAACAAAACAACTTAAACACATTTTTCATGGTTTTATTAAGCCCAAGTAATGTGCTTGCATCTACTTTTAGACATAAAAACTACTAGATTAAAGTTTTAAAAGGAGAACAGACTATTTTTAAACAAACTTATTTTTCCTTAACCTTAGTTATTTTTATTTACAATAAGTAGTTATTGTTAATACTATTTTAAAATATCAAAATTGATAATTTTTTACATCTTAAGCTTATTTTAAGATAAATACAAAAAATCATATTATTTTAGTTTATGTCACAATAATTTTTTAAAATTTCGATCGAAGTTGGAATGTCACCAGAGATTACAACATTTTGTGTTTGCTTTGAAAACTTTGATTTCTTTTCGTTATCTGTAAATAGTTTTAGTTTTAAGTATTTAATAAATTTTCTAAAAATCCATTAGTTATCATAGATAAATTGGGTGCATTGTTTTATATAAAAATTTAGAGCATACTTTACGCGGTTGCGTACTTCTTATAAGCGTACCTTATCGATGTCTTTACTTTTTAAAAAGTATCTTCTTTAAATTTGGACCTGGTAGTAAATATGAGTAGAATATCAATGTAAAATTTACAAATAGTTCCTGTTAATATTGTTGTATAATGTTCTTCCATTATTTTGTAGAAAATCATATAAGCTTTTGATATAAATAGACAAAACTTTTATAATAAATGGAAGTTATACTTTGATTAAGTTGTTGATCAATTAAACAGACTTCATTAATAATATCATAAAAAAAAACTGGTTATGGTCGGTTTTAGGGGCGCGTATTTTACTTGTAAAATTCATCTTTTTGAAAGGTACTTTTTAACATAATATTCAATTTTTTGTATTAGCAGGGCTACGCCCTGCTAATATTTACATTTATTATCAAAGTTGCTACACTACTAAACTATATTTAATTTGGGAACAAGTCAAAATTGCATGTGCGACAAAATTGCACCAGATGACAAAATTTAACAATCAAAGATTTTCACCAAGGGTCAATTTTGAACGAAGGTACTTTTGCTAACAGACAAAATTGCAAGAGGGGACTAAATTTCACGAAGACAAATTTGCACGAAAGAACACAATTGCACAAAGACAATTTTGCATCTAGGGTCAATTTGCACGAAGACAAATTTGCACCAAATGACTAAATTGCTCTAGAGGTTAATTTTGCACAAAAACAATTTTGCACCAAGGATCAATTTTGCACGATGGACAGAATTTCAAGAAGAAATTTTTGCACAAATGGGCAATTTCGCTCGACAGTAAAAAAAAACATAAAAATTATATAAATAAAATCAAAATAATAAATAACTAACTTAACAAAATAAAAGTAACTGACCAAGTGTAATAGTTAAAGGTAACAGTTATAGTAAAATTAAAAAAAAAAAGAATTGTAAGTGATTTTATAAAAAAAACAAGTAAATTAATAAATAAGAATTAATTAATAGGAAAAAAAAGCTACCGACTGAGGAATAAGGGTTAAGGGTAGAAGTAAAAAAAATAATAATAAAATTTATTATAATCTATGAGAAAAAAAAGATAAGTTACTGACCGAGGGTAAGGAATAAGGATTAGATGTAACAGTGATAGTAAAATAAATAAAAAAGTTAATTAATAAAAGCAAATAAACAAATAGATACAAGTTTTTTGTTTAAATGATAATTTTTTTTTCTTACACTTTTAGTAAGGTAAAGTATTAGAGAATCAATTGTTTATTTTAGTTTATATCTAACACAGTACCTTTATTTTAACTTTTTTCTCCATTAAAAAGAAAGATGCTTGCTCATTAAAACAATTGATAGTTTTTTAGCAATGTACTTTTATAATCGTTGATAATCTTAAAATACTTTTTCTAAAAACTGTAAACTTTTTTAAAAATCTTTTATAAAGTAAACATTGTCAACAAGTTAAATTAATAAAACTCTAAATACGATAACAAAAGTATGAAAGAAACTTAGTTAAGTACAATTACAACTATCATCCTAATTGTAAATTTGACTGTCATATAAAATAATTAAATAGAGCTATTTGTATTTGCTTATAACTAAAATTTGACATTTTTTAGTTTAAAAATATTCTTACTTCAAGTTATTTAACATGATGCAAGTAAAACACTTTTAAATCGTTTTTATCTTTTTATAAAATACGACAAAAAAAGAACATTCGTTTCTATCAAGATAGCATAAAGTAGTATTCATTGTATGACGAATATTCAAAAACGAAAAAATAAAGTGAGTCAAAATATTTGTTACTCAAATTTTAATAAAACCTTCTATTATTTTGTCATACACCATAGTTCAACGTATCATTAACGACAAACAAAAATCAACGTTAAAACTAAAATTAAGCATTTCAATTAAAATGAATCGATTTATTTATTTTTTAATATTAGAAATTATAAACATTATTTAAACTCAGTTTTAAAATTATTTTACAACATAAAGCAAAAACGAGTTTTTTATTTAAACGAAAAATTTTATATTCAAGCCATTTGTCTATTATCTATGTATTCTATGATAAATTGTTTATGCATATTCATAACTAAACTTTTTTTATTAAAAAATGAAACTAAGTAAAATTGAAATCAATTGTTGTTTTAAATTAATCATTTTTAAATAGAAGTTACATTATTCAGACGGGAAAGAATTTTAAGTATATTTTACTTTCTTATGTGAATTTGAAATTAAAATAAAAAACTTTTTGAAAATTTAAAAAAAAATTTAAAATAAAAAAGTTTTTGGAATAACTTCGTTTTTTTTTTTAATTAAATTTTACTAGTTTCTAAGTCATAATTAAACTCAGTTGTTATACAAATGAAATATAATTACTTCTTTAAATTCTAAGATAATAAGTAAATAAATGCTTACTACACAATACTTGTAGCTAAAGTAATATATTGATTAAAATTTTAACAAATTTATTAACATCTAACATAGAGATGAGTCAGGTCCGCAAACGATATTTTTTAGTAAAATCTTCTTTAAAGATTTTTAAATTCTCCTAATATTTGTTTAAATTCCATTACCTTAATAGGCTCATTGAAATTATAAAGCAATATGTATAAGTTTTTACGATGTAAGTGAAAACTAACCGACTATTAAACAGTAAAAGATCAGTCAACAACAGTACAACATTTACACCAGGCTTACAATGTAGTTTAATAAACCGTAATATAAAGATTTTTGTAAAGGTTTACTTTTTGAAATTATAATTTGTTAGAATTATCCTAGCTACGTAAGTTTCAAGAAAATCCAACATAATAAAGTTATAACTGCTTACTTTTAGAATCCTACAAAGAACAGTTCAAAATATTCTTATGTGAATATCCAAACGATTTAGTAAATAATAATAACATATATAATTAGAAAAAGTTTCTATTAATTAAATTTTGAACTTAATAACAAGGTTAACTTTATAATACGTTAAAAAAAGCGTTACAGCTTTAATAAAAAGATATTTAAGATTATCAACGACTATTCCTTTGTGTAATTGTTTTTATTTTACCCTTAGTTCTTACCCTCGCTCGGTAACCTATTTTATTTTATTTTTTTTCTTATTAATATTTTTTTTATAACTTTTCTTTACTAATACTATCATTCGGTAGCTTTTTTTCTTTTTAACTAGTTAATTTTTGTTTATTCATTTTCTAGTTTAATTTGATGGTATTTATAAACTAACCTTTATTTTAACTATCACTGTTACCTCTAATCCTTACCCACGTCAATAACAGTTTTTTTTTATTTTTATTAAGTTGTCTTTTAGTTTTTTTTTCTGTTTTTTTTAACTCTCGTGCAAAATTGACATTAGGTGTAAAATTGTCTAAGTGCAATTTTATCTCCTCGTGCAAATTTTTCTAAGTGCAAAAGTATCTTTGTGCAAACTGACCGTTTATGCAAATTTGTCTTCGTGCAAAATTGACCCTTGTTGCAAAATTGTCTTTGTGAAATTTTGGCTTTTGTGCAAATTTTTCCATGTGAAAATTAGTCCCCTCGTGCAACTTTGTCTGTGAGCAAAAGTAATTGACCCATGGTGAAAAATTTTGATTGTGAAATTTTGTCATCTCGTGCAAATTTTTCTTCAAGCAATTTTGTCGTAATGCAATTTTGACCTGTTCCCAAAGTAAATATAGTATAATACTGTAGCAACTTTAATAATAAATGTAAATATTAGCAGGGCGTAGCCCTGCTAATATAAATAATTGAATATTAAGTCAAAAAGTACCTTTGAAAAAGATGAATTTAATCAGTAAAATACGCGCCCCTAAAACCGACCATAACCAAAAAACTTATTTAACTTTGGTTTAATAACATGGATAAAAAATAAAAGTTCCTAAAAAATGTTAAAAAAATTATTGGTCACATGACATGGCAATAATTTTAAAATGTCATACAATTTATTTTAGGTTATGCTTACGAATCGGGGCACACGCTTTTCAACATTATTTGAAGGAACTTTTTCCTAATTTTAAAGATATTCAACATACTTTTGCTAACAGGTCTGGGTGTTCTTTGTGTTAAAAATTTACTTACCCAACCAAAATTCGCCGTTAACGGATCCAAAACCCTGCTCGTAATCACTCCAACTTCTGTTAAAGTCCACTGTTCCATCAAATCTTCTTTGAAATACCTGTGAAAAATAACTTTTGAAAATTTTCATCTTTTTGAAACAGCCTTAAAAAAACTTATTAGTTTATAAAACTAGTTGTCTTACCAAACTGCTTATAATTTCTATTGTTTATCAGGTAATTGTTTATTAGTTTGTATGTGTATATATAATTTTAAATGAATGAATATCACCAAATAACTTTAAAAGAACTTACAGTCCATCCACCAGAGACACTGTTCATTTCACACCAAACCAACAAAGTTTCCCAGCCAATTTGAATATTGTAGGTGCCAGTTGGTAAGCTTGAGTCAAAATCTTTGATGTCTTTGCAGTTCGTTGACTTACCTGAATCAAGGCACATATATATTTGTATAAAATCTAAACTTACATAAAAAAAAATTACCTAGAAGTATATTTTTTAAACCATCTAGCTTCTTTGATTGTTTCGCTATCTCATCCATTTGCCCTGATATAGTCTTGTTCTGTTTACTATTTATCTTACTATAGGCATAATATTTTCGTGTACAATGTACCGCTAGGAAAGAAAAGCAGATGATCATAAAAACATTAAATATTGCAGATGCAATTAGTATTTTTCTCGATTCGAGTACCATTATTATTTTACCGAGATACTTCTGAAAAAATCGTTTTTTTTTAATTATTCTACTCAACAGCATTCTTTATTTTATCTTTTTCATCTTAAAACTTAATATTTTGTCTAAAAGAGTCTTAGTTGTCTAATTCAATTACTCCTAAACTTTAAATATGCTCCGTTAAGTAAATCACTATATAAAATTAATATATACAAACTGGTTTTTTAAGTATTTACCCTAAAAACAGCTATATTAAAGTAAAAAATATGTTTTGCACAACTTTAAAACTTATATAAACCTATGATTAAATAAAATGCACACTACTGCGCACAGGTGCACACTTTGTTGAATATCAAAAATAAAATAAATAAGCTATCAAATAAAAAGTGTTCTACACTGTTGTAAATAGTAGTTAAAGCTATTAATTAAAATAAAAAAGTGTAACGATAATAAAGTGTCATTTATACTGTTTGTGTTTTTTACTTATACTAAAATGATTTTATAAACCTTGCAAACTAAAATAATGAACTTCAATTTTTTTAAAATTAATCAACTTTGTACAAAAATAATAAATATTTGAGATTCAAATTTAATCGTTTGCTAGTAAAGATCTTAGCGAAAAATGTTCATTGAAGTATACAATAATGACAAACTTAAACAGTACTCTTTCTTTTTAAACATTACTAACACAGTAACACATGTGTCTATGTGTTCTTTTATTAGTGGTTAATAATTTGTGCTATTTATAATGTCAAATATGCCTCGTATAAAACTACATAATATTTGTAGTTATTAGATACAAATTATAAAAATCAGAGTAAAGTAAAAAATAAAATAAGCAAATAAGTTGTAATATAAATTTTGATGTAAATTTTTTATAACTTATTTAATATTTTAGTTTTGTAAATTAGTATCTCTTCAAGTTTTATATAAATAGTTAATGATACAATCTTTGAAATATTGAATTGAAATATAAGCTTTATGTTAGGGAGAAGATTTGCTTCTACTTATTACACTTTTAAACATTAAATTAAGTTTATCAATTATTTAAATATTAATTTTTTTTGTTCATTTAAAAAATTATTCGATTTTTGCTTAACTGCCTAGTAATTTAAAAAGTTATCTATTCGCAAGCTAATTGTGACGCGGTAAATAAAAATTTTGTACCTCTATAAATAAAAAAATTAAAACTTTTATATTTTATTGACCATACAAACAATATATAACAGGTAAAGAAATTATGTTTATCAAAAAAAGATTAACTGTTCAAAAAAAAATTATTGATTAACACAAAAATTTTATGGTTAGATATAGTATTCAGATATAAAAAATTTTAATCATTTACTACCTTTACAATCAAAATCCATACTCGTTTTTAGGCTATATAGATTTTTTAAAAAAATGAAAAAAAAAGTTAAATAAAATGCGTAACTAGTTTATAGATTCTATATAAATTACCTAAATTTACTCGAGTATTTTTAATACTACATCAACTAAAATATAGTTAACTCTTATTAACCTCAGAGTTTTTGTACATGAATAAAAGGTGAATGGGACAAAATTGCACGAAGATACTTATTCACAAAGAAAAATTTGCACTGGGGGACAAAACTGCTTGGAGAAAATTTTGCACCAAGAGTCAATTTTGCACGAGAGCAAAAAAATAGCAGAAAATATATACATTAAAAACAATTAAAAAAGATAATAATAAAAAATTTAAAAGAAAAAAAAAGTAAATTATCGAGGGTAAGGGTTATAAGTAACAGTAATAGTAAAATAATAAAAAAAAGCTACCGACCGAGGGTAAGGATTAGGGGTAACAGAGTGATAGTACAAACAAAAATACAAATATTCATAAGAAAGGAAAAATCAATAAAAATTAAGTTAATGAGCGAAGATATGGGTTTAGGCAACAGTGATAAAAAAAAAATAATAACTAAAAAAAAAGTTAAAATTAATAAAAAAAAGAAAAAAATCACTCTGTGTAAAAATGTCTCTGTGCAAAATTGTCTGCTCATGAACAATTGTCTTCGTGCAATTTAGTCTTCGCAAAATTTAATCACCTCTTGAAAAATTGTCTTCGTGCAAAAATATCTTTGTGCAATTTTGCGTTTTTGTGCAATTTTTTACGCTCGTGCAAGTTTGAAAGCTACCCATTTAAAAGATAAGTAACATGCATGTAACTTATAAAATAAAAAATAGAAAGTATTTCTATACACTTTTTGTATAAGTTGTAAATTTTAAGTTATTGTTAATAGAACATTGATTGAAATTTTATTTTGTACAATCGAATGTAGTTTAAGATATACTTTTTCAAAGTAAAGTCATCAATAACTAATCAAAAAAATCTAAACATTTTATTTGTATTTGTACTAGTTTACAATCATAATACCAAGAAGTTAGCATTATAGTTAATTTTAAACTTGTTTAGTACTTTTTAAATTCGATTGAAAGTCGTTTTATCTATATAGCCCTATATAAAAATCTATATAGCCTAAAAACGAGTATGGATTTTGATTGTAAAGGTAGTAAATGATTAAAATTTTTTATATCTGAATACTATATCTAACCATAAAATTTTTGTGTTAATCAATAATTTTTTTTTGAACAGTTAATCTTTTTTTGATAAACATAATTTCTTTACCTGTTATATATTGTTTGTATGGTCAATAAAATATAAAAGTTTTAATTTTTTTATTTATAGAGGTACAAAATTTTTATTTACCGCGTCACAATTAGCTTGCGAATAGATAACTTTTTAAATTACTAGGCAGTTAAGCAAAAATCGAATAATTTTTTAAATGAACAAAAAAAATTAATATTTAAATAATTGATAAACTTAATTTAATGTTTAAAAGTGTAATAAGTAGAAGCAAATCTTCTCCCTAACATAAAGCTTATATTTCAATTCAATATTTCAAAGATTGTATCATTAACTATTTATATAAAACTTGAAGAGATACTAATTTACAAAACTAAAATATTAAATAAGTTATAAAAAATTTACATCAAAATTTATATTACAACTTATTTGCTTATTTTATTTTTTACTTTACTCTGATTTTTATAATTTGTATCTAATAACTACAAATATTATGTAGTTTTATACGAGGCATATTTGACATTATAAATAGCACAAATTATTAACCACTAATAAAAGAACACATAGACACATGTGTTACTGTGTTAGTAATGTTTAAAAAGAAAGAGTACTGTTTAAGTTTGTCATTATTGTATACTTCAATGAACATTTTTCGCTAAGATCTTTACTAGCAAACGATTAAATTTGAATCTCAAATATTTATTATTTTTGTACAAAGTTGATTAATTTTAAAAAAATTGAAGTTCATTATTTTAGTTTGCAACGTTTATAAAATCATTTTAGTATAAGTAAAAAACACAAACAGTATAAATGACACTTTATTATCGTTACACTTTTTTATTTTAATTAATAGCTTTAACTACTATTTACAACAGTGTAGAACACTTTTTATTTGATAGCTTATTTATTTTATTTTTGATATTCAACAAAGTGTGCACCTGTGCGCAGTAGTGTGCATTTTATTTAATCATAGGTTTATATAAGTTTTAAAGTTGTGCAAAACATATTTTTTACTTTAATATAGCTGTTTTTAGGGTAAATACTTAAAAAACCAGTTTGTATATATTAATTTTATATAGTGATTTACTTAACGGAGCATATTTAAAGTTTAGGAGTAATTGAATTAGACAACTAAGACTCTTTTAGACAAAATATTAAGTTTTAAGATGAAAAAGATAAAATAAAGAATGCTGTTGAGTAGAATAATTAAAAAAAAACGATTTTTTCAGAAGTATCTCGGTAAAATAATAATGGTACTCGAATCGAGAAAAATACTAATTGCATCTGCAATATTTAATGTTTTTATGATCATCTGCTTTTCTTTCCTAGCGGTACATTGTACACGAAAATATTATGCCTATAGTAAGATAAATAGTAAACAGAACAAGACTATATCAGGGCAAATGGATGAGATAGCGAAACAATCAAAGAAGCTAGATGGTTTAAAAAATATACTTCTAGGTAATTTTTTTTTATGTAAGTTTAGATTTTATACAAATATATATGTGCCTTGATTCAGGTAAGTCAACGAACTGCAAAGACATCAAAGATTTTGACTCAAGCTTACCAACTGGCACCTACAATATTCAAATTGGCTGGGAAACTTTGTTGGTTTGGTGTGAAATGAACAGTGTCTCTGGTGGATGGACTGTAAGTTCTTTTAAAGTTATTTGGTGATATTCATTCATTTAAAATTATATATACACATACAAACTAATAAACAATTACCTGATAAACAATAGAAATTATAAGCAGTTTGGTAAGACAACTAGTTTTATAAACTAATAAGTTTTTTTAAGGCTGTTTCAAAAAGATGAAAATTTTCAAAAGTTATTTTTCACAGGTATTTCAAAGAAGATTTGATGGAACAGTGGACTTTAACAGAAGTTGGAGTGATTACGAGCAGGGTTTTGGATCCGTTAACGGCGAATTTTGGTTGGGTAAGTAAATTTTTAACACAAAGAACACCCAGACCTGTTAGCAAAAGTATGTTGAATATCTTTAAAATTAGGAAAGTTCCTTCAAATAATGTTGAAAAGCGTGTGCCCCGATTCGTAAGCATAACCGAAAAATTTTTTGATGATGACAAAAATTTTAATCTATATAATTAATTTGGTTTTACACACGAATCGGGGCACACGCTTTTCAACATTATTTCCAGGAACTTTTTTCTATTTTATATGATATTCAATATATATTTACTAACAGGAAACAGGTGCTTTTTAAAAAGTAAAGACGTCGTAAGGTAAGAAATTTGAGAGGTACGCACCCGCGTAAGGTACGCACTATTTAAAAAAAAAAAACTATTTGTAATTGGTTTGAGATACTTGTTTAAAACTAAATATTAAAAAAAATTTTACAGGTATTATCAGAAGCGAAGACAAGCTCTTTAAAGCAAAGATAGAAAACTTTAACTACTAGTGACATTTCAACTACGTTTGACATTTTAACGATATCTAAACTTTATCGTCGAACAAAAGAAAGTTTTAATTTTTATGAAACATGTATTTGACTAAAACTAAACTAAAACCTGTCTACTTATGCACTTATTTATTACACAACATTCACGTTTATAATCACAAACACTTGCAAATTTGATACTTCATGTTTTTAAGCTGCATAAATTATTGATCAATTTGTTAAATTTATTATGTCGTAACATTTCTGCACAACTCAATTTAATTTTCATTTTTTAAAACTTGCCTATTCTTAGAGCTTTTTGAGGTAAGTGTTTGCTTTTATTAAATTTGTATTTTTTGTAGACAATTTTATAATTTTCTGTTTTTATTCCATATAAAGACTATACATAGTTATACATGTTTTTTTTTTCTAATGTGTGTTAATATTTTATAGACTCCGTAGATCTGTACTTAAATTTATTTGAGAGCAGTGAAACGCCGTTAGTCGGAATAAAGTTTTAACACAAAAACATATGTGGTATATATTCCGATAAGCTTGGCTTATCAGGATCTCCAGGATTTAACGCCTTTTAACGTTACATCTTATACTTTTAACTAATTAATTTAAATTGAATACTAAAAACATCATTCTATACGTACAGGAGTGACATCCCGTAATATAATTAATTTTCTATTTAAAACAGTTCTAGTAGAAGTTTGACTATACTTTGGTTTAACTAAATATATTACTTAACTTGTTTTTTTAATTTATTTGGTTTTAGTCAAATACATGTTTCATAAAAATTAAAACTTTCATTTGTTCGACGATAAGTTTTGATATAGTAAAAATGTCAAACGTAGTTGAAATGTCACTAGTAGTTACAGTTTTCTATCTTTGCTTTAAAGAGCTTGTCTTCGTCTCTGATAATACCTGTAAAAAGTTCTTGTTATTTAGTTTTAAATAAGTATCTCAAACTAATTACAAATAGTTTTTTTTTTTAATAGTGCGTACTCTACGCGGGTGCGTACCTCTCAAAGTTCTTACCTTACGACGTCTTTACTTTTTTTTAATCACCTGTTAGTAAATATATATTAAATATCATATAAAATAGAAAAAAGTTCCTGGAAATAATGTTGAAAAGCGTGTGCCCCGATTCGTGTGTAAAACCAATTTTTCAATCATAAAAGTTAAAAAGTTTTAATTAAAAAGTATCTTTTTAAAGTTTTTATACTTTTTATCACAGTTTGTTATTTTAAACTTAATTTTAAACTAAGAATATACCCAAAAAGGTGTACTTTTAAAAACCTGTAAGATATTTTAACTACCTTGAGAAAATTTTGAAAAAAAAAGTATAAATCCTGAATATTTTAAGGTATTATTTAGAAAAATCTAAAAAATGGTTTAACTTTAACTCTCCTAATTCCAAAAAATTTTAAGTAAAGCATTTATGGTAATAAAAATTCAGTTCCATCTAAAAATGTATTACACTTAGGTTGATATTCAGGGGAAGTCACCAAAAAAGTCAATGACCTTGTTGCCAGCCCAATATAAAATTTACAGAGATAGTTGTATTTATCAGATTTTTTTTAGTTTTCTCAAATATTTTAATTCTTGGAAACTATAAATAATTCCTCACTACAGGTCTCTATACTTTTTTTACTTTTTAGTTATAGACTTTAAAACAAAAACTTTAAAAAAAATCACTTAAGATCAAAATTAAAAAAAAATATGGCATTAGGATAGCTAAAAACTGTGAAGAAAGTTTAAATATGTTAACAAATCAAGTTAGCCAAAAAACTTGAAAACATGGAATAACCTTGAATTTGAAAATTTAGGCTATAAAACCTGGAAATTAAGAAATTTTGAAAAAAAAACTGAAATTTTGAACAGAAATCACTGAAAAAACCTGGAAAAAACAGAAATTTTTAAATTTAACATGTTATAAGTAAAATTTGATTTGTCACTAAAAATTTATCATATTGATAAATTTTTTGTCATCATCAATTTCTTTTATCAAAAAACCCATTTAAAGTAGCTTTACTGTATGTTTTCAATGTTTTTATACTATCTAACACAGTTTTTAACCTTAATCTTAAGTTTAAACTAAAAATAGACTCAAAAATGTGTACTTTAAAAAACCTGGAGGAAATTTTAAAAACCTGGAGAAAATTTGCCAAAAAGATTTGGCAACCCTGAGTAATAGAAAATCTTTAAAATTTGAGCAATTTTTTGTTAAAGTTTTAGAATTATTTCTTGTAGTTGTTTAGCAAAATTAGTTTAAACATGGTCGGATGCAGTTGTAAGATTTTGGAAAAAAAATTCATTCATAACATTGTGCAAAGAAGTAAGGTGATTTTACAGCAGTATTCTAAAAACATATATACACTTCCTTATTTCTAAACCACCTTACTCAATATTTTTAATCTATACCCTTATTTCTAGACCATATTAGTACCTTAGCCAAGAAGAAAAAAAAAACTAAACCTTTAAAAATATATTTTACTTAAAACTTGAAATATTAGGCAATAAGAAACGCCTTAGATTTGAAGCCATGCTTTTAAACAGAGTTGACACACGCTTAGACTAAAAATTTGAAAACCTGATACTGACTCAGGCTGGTTATAATATTATAAATCTTTTGATTTTATTTGTTTTGGAGAATTTTGTTAGTTTATAGTTTTTTTATGTTCTAATATTTTATTATAGGTAATTTAAAGTGTTTATTCTTACTGTTGTTTTAAAATTTCTACCTTTTTGCTAGCTCTTCCTAAATATAACAAATTTATGTTCATAGCCTTTTTTAAACATAAAGAATAAAAACAGATATTTACAGTCCTACTCTCTGTGATTTAAGAATCAAGTACAAGTATATAAGCCATAAACACGAGATCTCAACACCTTAAATTTATTGGTGAAGATAAAATTTTGTGCACTGTAGGTAATTTTATAAATTTATTATAAAACTCTGTTTTAAAGTTTAGTTGTCTTTAGAATTGCATGAAATACTAAAACTAGTTAACAATTAAAAACAACAGGCAGAAATGATTTTCTTAAGTTTACTCAATTTTTATTTTATCTTAAACAGATTTTTGTGCATATTAAAATATGTTTTATCAGATTAAGTGAAAATAACATACTGGCTTGAAAAATTTTGGCTAAGAATTGTGTTGAAAAAAAATCTGATAACTAAAGACTGCCTCAAACTAGTTTATATCCATTTTTTAACACACAGGCTATTTTTTTTGCCTAGAAGAGTGCCAACTATAATTATTATTACAAATTGGTTTAATTGTTTAAGCATAAAGTTTTTATTTGAAACAATCAAAAGTTTATACGCTTCAGTGCTCAATTGGCTTAACAACCATTAGCATATTGACAACTCTGGTGACAACATGATTAAAGTGCAAATTAGGCTAATAGAATATATTATATGTATTTAAAAATCTTATTGCTAGTTTTTTATCTCAGCTATAAGATAAAAGAAAAAAGAAAATTACTCAGTTGCCAAAAAATCTTGAGTCCTAGAGTTTGACAATTTAGAAAAACCTGGAGTTTTAAAGAAAATTTACTAAAAAACCTTGAATTTTGAACTATTTTTACAAGTAAAGTAAAGAAATATCAATTAAATACAAAAAATCTGTCATAAAGATTTAAAGTTCCTGTCTTATTACTATTTTTTCTTAAAAAAACACTTTTAAAGTAGCTTTAAAGTATCTTTTCAGTGTTGTAATACTATTTAGGACAAATTTTTAACTTAAGTTTGATTTTATACTAAAATTAGACTAAAAGTATTGTTTTTTACAACCCGGAAAAAATTCAGAAAACCTGGAAGGAATTTACAAAAAACTTTTAGTAACCCTGAAATTAACAATAACCACTAGTAAGCCTAGCAAAAAGTACTTCTTTTTCGTTTGCTTGTGATGAATAAAGCATTTTATAAATATCTATTCAGGTTTTGGATAACTTATCAATAAATGTTTAAATAAAATTATCAATAGTTTATTGACAGTCATATTGTATATGAGGAAGAAAAAAGTTATGTTTACTCAAACACACCACAATTACATATATTAGTTATCTCAATTTTTTTGTTGTCAAAATTGTTATATTTTGATAAATTAAACTTTTTATTTTATTTGCAAATCTAGTTATATACTGTTAGTCCTGCTTTTAGTAACTGAAGTTTTAAGTCTAAGGCAGGGGTTGGTAGGGCTAAAAAGTAACAAAATGTACATTCTCAATAAAACCTATTTTTTAGCCAGTTTTCTATAAATAAAAATATAGTTAGTGGATTAGGTTAAAAAGATAAGACTAGAAATTTTAGATAAGTTTTTAAAAGATAAAAACATGTAGCTAATTGAAACAAATTTTTGTGGGCTGCAGTTTGCTTACCCCTGGTCTAAGGTATAAGTAAACATTTTCTAAAAATTTTATAAGTTCTAATCATTCATTAAGGCAGATCGTTGTGATTTCAACTAGTTTTTGTGTCAAATGAAGGCATGATTATTTAAATTACTTATTTATTTTAGTTTGTATGAGGTAAAGTAATTATAAATTTTTGTTGTAAGCATGTGTATTGATATTTTGTTAAGGTATTTATAATATTGTTTACTTCTAATTAATAGAAAAATCACAAGTAAACTACCAATAAAGAGTTATATTACTTATATATTTTTAAAACTTATGTACTTTTTTTTTTTTGCTTTTATAAGTTATATTTTAGGTATTTAATATATATCATAACTGCAGATTAGCATAAATCAGAAAGCTATAAATTAAACCAACTGCCATGGATGTTGATTCTGAACTTCCTTTTGTTCATCTAAATGAACCTTTGTTGAGATCAATTCAAAAAAGAATAAATAAAGAAGGACAAAAACTTAAAAGTAATAATTTTTATGTTTTTAGAAATATATGCATACTTCTAAACTATTGTTTCCACCAAAGAAAAACTATGTTGTATAATGATCTATAATTTAACTTCAACAATATTTTTGGAAATTTTATACATATTCTTTTAAAATGAAGCAAGCTTTGTTATAAAATGCCCCATATATTATTCAATACAATTCTTTAATAAAATTAAAGTTATTTTTACTAAGAGCTAAGAAACTTACAAAAAAATAACAAGTTTATTAAATTTCAATAGTAGATAAGTTTGAAACAATTTTTGTACCTTGTAGAAGGTTGCTTAAAAACTAGTTATAAGCACATTTTATGAACTTATATTTTTCACCTTATAATTTTAAATATAAAGAGCCTATTAAACTCAAATTTTTTTCTTTTGCATAATTTAAAGCTATTGACATACAAAAGTTATTAAACTACTGTTTTAAGTAATAGTGATTATTTTTAATTTATGTACAAGTATTATGAGAACATCAACACCTTTTAAGTTGTTAAAATAGTTTTTTATTATTTTTTTATAACTAAGATTTTTAGTTTTAGACTTATACAGTCATCAAGACTTATTTTAAAAATCTTCAGAAAGTGTATAAAGTCTACAAAGTTACAGGTTTAAAATCTAATTGCATAAAGGATGAAAAACATAATATTTTATATGTGTTTAGTACCAACAACAAAGATACTATTGTGCTATATGCTCACATTATGAGTGCTGAAAAGACTAGGGTGCTTATTTCAATGTTGTGAAAAATAAAACTGATTTCAAAGTTTGTAGTTTTGAATTACTTAAGGGCATAGGGAGGTGAACACCCTTTTTTGGTTTTTGATCTTATTTTATATAGTTTTTACTCAGCTAGAAAATGCTTTTTACAGATTTAAAAAATTCAAAATAATTTTTGAGATATAGCCGGTCAAAGTCGGAGGCAACAATAGGATCCTTATGGGAGGCTCAAACTAAAACGGAAAATAACTGAAAATCACTAAAAATCTATCTTCTCCTACGTTTTTTGAGATAACTACCTCAAATTTTCAAGAAATGTTCCTTGGTATATTTTGAAGATTCTGTCGGAACAATTTAAAAAAATTGAAAATAAAATTTTATAATAAAAAAACTAAAAATAACTGTTTTTTTTGTTTATTTTTTATATAAAATTTTTATTTTTTATTTAAAAAAAAAAATTTTGACAGAATTTTCTGAATATATCAAGAAACATTTCCTGAAAATTTGAGGTAGATATCTCAAAAAACATAGGAGTAGATAGATTTTTAGTGATTTTCAGTTATTTGCCGTTTTAGTTTGTGCATCCCATAAGGAACCTGTTGTTGCCTCAGACTTTGACCGGCTATATCTCAAAAATTATTTTGAATTTTTTAAATCTGTTAAAAGCATTTTCTAGCTGAGTAAAAACTATATAAAATAAGATCAAAAACCAAAAAAGGGTGTTTACCCCCCCCCCCCCCCCCCCTATGCCCTTAAGTCTAAAGTATCACTTATTTCTAAATGTATTTTTAAATCTTTTAATTAAACTAGTATTTTATATAAGTATAAATTTGTTTTCAGACAGAAATTTTCAAGGTTTAGTTCCAAGAAAACAAGTTCAACAAAATAGCAATAGAGCACAAAAAAAACAATTCAAAAACAGACCAAAAAAAGTTCCAGTGATGCAGTTTTATCAGGCTGGTAAAAGTAAGCTGTCCAGAAATAAAGCACCAGAAAATGGTGTTACTTGTGAAAACATGGATTACAGGTAGTTATTTATTATCATTCTTGCTCTTAAATTTTCTTTATTTATGGTGAGGCACTTTTCTTACAAGTTGATCTTATTTAACTGTCTTTAGATGCAATGCTTTTCTCAATACAACTTTTTTGTTATAAAAAAATTGTAAAAACTCGTTCAAAACAATAAGTGGAAGATTTAAAAAACAAAACAAAGGAAAAAAAAAACTGTTATCTTATAAAATAAACAGTGTTGCCAAAAAACCTGGAATCCTGGAAAAACATTGAATTTGACAATTTATGCTAAAAAAACCTGAAATTTAAAAAAATTTGAAAATATTCTGGAATTTTGAAGAAAAATCACTAAAAAACCTGGAATTATAAACAACTTTTTACATAGTAATAAAATTTTGATATGACATAAAAAATCTATCATATAGATAAAAAATTTTGTAATCATCAAATTTTTTTAACTAAAAAACACATTTAAAGAAGCTTTACAATATATTTTAAACCCTGTTATACTATTTAGCATAGTTTTTTCCTTAAAATTTATTTTAAATTAAAAATTTACCCTAAAATGTTTAAATAAAAAAACCTGAAAGAAGTTTTGAACATCTGGAAAAAATTTCCCAAAAACATTTTGCAACCCTGAATAAAACAAAATATAGGTAAAGAAACTTTTATATACAGGGTTGCCACTTTACCTGGTAACCTGGAATTTGCCAATTTAGGCAAACAAAAAAGACTAGAAAAACCTGGAATTTTGAACATAAAGCACTTAAAAACCTGAAAAAAACTTGAAATTTTAAATTACTTTTACATGTTTAGTAAAAAAAAATTTAGTTGACACAAAAAACCTACCATATAGAAAAAAAAAGTTTATTAATAAACACATTTAAAGTAGCTTTACAGTATTTTTTCAATGTTTTTATACTATTTAACATAGTTTTTTACCTTAAACTTAAGTTTAAACTAAAAATAGACCCGAAAACTAGTACTTTTATAAACCTTGAAGAAATTTTTCAAAAGTCAAAGGCAATCCTGTATATAATTTTTAAATGTAAAGTACTTGTTAGCCTTCAATAAAAGATAAAAATATTTAGTCTCTTGTTTTGTTTATAGTCGTTTTAAATAAAAAAAATGTTTTTTATTTAAAACGATTTTGATAAATACAAAAAAATCACAAAGAACAACACACAACCAAGGGAAGATTTGAGATACTTAAAACTATAATATTCTTACTGTTTTATATATAGTTTATTTTAGTTTCCAATTACTTGTTTTAAATGTTTTTTTCAGGTTTGATTTATGACTTAAGAGCTCTAATGGACAAAACATTGTACTGTTATTATGTTCTGTTAAAATAAGGTCTCAAAACTGTGTGTTTCTATGTCTACATAATAGTTATAATTATTTTTTTATATTTAGTACTAAAACTATAATATATTAAAACATATATCATCAAAGTTTTTTAAATTATTTTTTTCTTAAAATTTAAAAGCTTAAGGAAGTATTAAAATATTTTTAATTCTTCAATAAAATATGTTTTTTTTTAATATAACAAATACTATTCTTAGTTATATCTTAATTTTATTTCAAATGCAATCGATTAAAAATGTTCCTTAAGTTTCACAATTCAGTGTAAATTAAAATTTTAAAAAGCACATTTTTTTGAGTAAGCTTGACTTTCAGGGTTGCCACAAAGTCAGGAAAAAAAAACGTACATAAGTTAGGAAGTATACATAAACATGCTTTTAACAAGAAAGTTTATCATTACTAAAAACTGCATTTTGCTTATGTTGTTTTCCAAAAAAGTTTTCTTTGCAATTCATTGTCTAATTGAGTTTTTGCAATAAATTAAAAAAAATTAGTTCTTAGGTCATGTATTATTAAATATATTTTAATTAAGAACTTGATTTAAAAAAGTCAGGAAATGTCTTAAAGAAATTTCATCTCGATCTGTGGAAACCCTGGACATTATTTGTTTGATTATATGCTCACATGATATTGCAAAAAACTACATTAAGATGCTTAATGGTAAACTAATTTCGTTGACTTAATCTTAAGCTCTGTCAAGTTTATTGTTGAAGTTTGTACTGATATGTTTTTCAGCGCTAACGTATGTAAAGAATATGCCCACTGGATTGCCCAGTTATGTAAACAAAACATACAAAGTTTAAATTTTATAATTAGGATACTTAAACATAAACATATTGCTTGAAAGTTAATATTCTTTTTTTTTGTTTTATTTGTAGTAATTGCTTTCACGAAAACTTCATGTATAATGTTATTTAAGAACTTGGATACAGTTCTAAATTATTCAAAGCTTAAAACAATTTACAAATATATACTTACTTACTGTAACCATAGAATTTTTTAACGTGTACAATAATAGTGTATTTATTTTAAAAGTTTAAAACATATTCTGTTCATCAAATTATAGGAGAATGGTGAGTAACGAAAACGAAGATAAAAATAACATAAACTCTAGCCCACTTGTGGTACCTTCTGCCAAAAGAACTGCTGAAAAAACAAGAGTGAAAGCTGACACTGAATGTAACTATTAATTTTTTTTGCTTGTTTAAAAAGTTTTAAATATTAACGTTGATTACAGTCTAACTATTAGACTATTAAATTTAATTATAACCACATAAATTTGTGTAACTATAGTTTTAAATATATTTTAAAAACTGATTTAAAAAACCTCATTTTTCATGTTTTTGAAAATTTCTATTATAATTTTTTTTTAATTATACTTTTAAAAACTTTACTTTATCTACACTGAGTGAAAAAAATAAAGAATGAATAAAAGTTTTCAATAAAATATTTCATCTACACGTTCTTATTTTTTTATTTAAATAGTGTTTTCAATATACAAAAGTTAAAGTTTGTATGCTTTACCGTATAAGTAAATTTAAGTATTTTTAGCTCTAAGTTCAATTTCACAAATGGATGAAAATAAGAAGTTTGGCAAAAGAAGGATTTTTAGAAATACAAAGAAAGGTTTATTATACGCGTTTGTTTTCATAAGTATTTTATAATTACTTAATGTAAGTTTTAATTAATATATATAATACACATGAATGTATTTTTGTTTTTGATTAGAATTTAGCCACCCATTTTATCTACGTTACAAAGTTGTCAAAAAACCTGGAATCCTGGAAAAACTTGGAATTTGACAATTTAGGTAAAAAACTTAAAATTTAGAACAAAATCACTAAAAAACTTGGAGTTGTAAACTATTTTTACATGACAAGTAACCAAATTGCGTTAAGATACCAAAAATCTATCACAAAAAAATAATTAAAAAACCTATTCAAACTAGCTTTTTAGTATCTTTTAAATGTTGCTATACTATTTAAGAGAGTTTGTTTTAAAGTTAAGTTTAATTTTGTATTAAAAATTGACCAAAAAACTTATAAGAAATTAAAAAACATGGAATAAATTTACAAAAAACCAGTGGCAACTCTGACATTAGGAACAATACTTACTCTCGAAATATAAATGTTCTGATTTTAAGTTTACACAAAGTATACTAGATGTTTTTATCCTTGAATATTTTACTTACCATGAATCTAAGGTTTTTTTTCTAAAAAGTGTGCTTTAAGAGATATAGTAATGTGGTCAAAAACTTAATTGCATTATATACACTTTGTAAGCATTATATATACTTTGTAAGCATACATTTTTAATTTATTTATAGTAAGGGTAGGGAATATAGCACATTATTGGTCATGTTATCAAATTTACTTAAACTGTTTGGTTTTGGATGTGTTTAGGCTTCATAAAAAGAATCTAAAAAAAGAAAAACAACTTTTGGTTGGCACCTCAAAAAACTGATTTAACCCCAAATTTATTTTTTTTGATTTTTTGACTTATACAGTAATAAAATCATTAAAACATGTCCTAAACTTATACTACATATCTTAAATGAAAGCATATATTTATAGAAAAACATTAACATACATTTAAAATAATTTTGATAAAGTATGACGTCATAATCACACAAAATATGCCATCTTTATCTGTAACACTATAGTTTTTGCAATCTTAAAAAAACAAATCAATGTATGTTTAAACTAGAGTTTTTAATGACTGAAATAGTTTAGTTCTAAAAATACCAAATTTTAATATGTTGTCATCTAATTTTTGTATATTTATAGTGCCGTAGTTAATACTTTTTTATTGAAAATAAAAAGTTTTTTTTATACAAGAAGAAACATTTTCAAAAATTTATTTTTTTAAAATTTAGGTTTATAAAGTTTTGTACTGAATGCACTAAAATTTTGTCTAAAATTGTAAGATATAATACAATTCAACAGAACTGTCTCCTATCATTAGAAAATATTTCCTTCTTCGAGAATTTTTTTAAAGCCTTAAATTTATCCTCTACATTAAAAATACTTTTAATGTCGTGTAGTGTTATTGAAAAGTTAAAAAGAAAATTAAACGTTAATATAAAAGTCTACGGTGCTAGAATAAACATCTACTATGTGTTTTAATGTCTACTTTGTGTTTAAATGTATCCAGGACTATTACAAGTTTGGTTTATTTATTAACCCAAGTTTTGCTAAGTACTTTATTTTACATGATACAAGTTATCAGTAGTATGAAGATTTCTCATTTATGTAGTATTTTTTAATAAATCACAACTTTATAATTTTGGCACTAGTTTTTAAATTTTTTTCTGTAAATTTAAAATAAAAAGAATTTAAATTTAATTTTTATGTCTTACTGTTAAGATGTTAAAGTTTTAATAATTTTGCTATTATACTTATATGCTATTATACTTGCGTATTATACTTAATTAGACATCTTTAAAAGATACATACAAAACAACTAAAATTAAGTAAAAACATCGTTAAAAACGTCTATTGAAGAAATATTTTTTCGAAGTGATGTCAGTAGGTTTTTAAGGCTCATTTAACGTATTTAACTCTTGCAATTCTGACTTTAAATTAAAAAAAATATTTTATAATTTTTTACGTGTACACTTTGAATGACACAAAACTCTTCCCATTGATAAATATTTAATTATTTACTAGTAACTCTGTACTGAATGCAAATGTTCTTTAAATTTTTCGTAGCTGTGCACAGTAAATTACTGAAAAATATTGTGTCCACACCAGATATAGTAGTATGTATTTTTGTTAGTATTTTTAGATTAAACTATTCTTTTTTTTTGTTTTATTTATTTTATTTCTAGTTCATATAATAAAATTTATATATTAGCTATTTAAAATAGTTTAAGATATACTACATAATTACTTGGAAATATTTTTAAATCTAAGTGTTGTGCACAGTAAAATAAATTGTATCCATAGGATCACAGTTCTACAGAAATAATGCTGTAGAGTATTAATCATATATAATTATCAAAATATTGGATAGTTATTTTACTAACTGTTTTAAGTACAACTTTGAATTAGAGATATGCAGGAGAAATGTAGAAAAATTCAACTTAAAAGTCAAGCCTTTGAATCGTATTTTGTTAGACTTATTCTAAAATTTACTTATAATACCAGTTAAAGCTACTATAATGTAAAACACGTTATATATAGAAGTTACGTTAAGAGTCTTTGTTGATTGAAATATAATAGCTTGTTTACATAGTTGCCAGTAGATTTTTTATTTTTATTCATATAGAACTATATACATTACTGGCTGGTTTTTTCTAAAAAAGTTGAACATATCCTTTTAGAATAAAAGTTATCAGACTTGAAGTAATAACTCTTAAATATTTTTGCTTAATGCTTTTTTATGATACAAGCAGTTTTATCTTAAACTAAAACAATTCAACTTAAACTCATGTTTTTTATTTTATTATAAGAGGTTTTTTCTATTATTTTAGGTTCTTATTAAATGTGAAATACAAAATTTTAATGCTTATAAACAATTTACTCTACTTTAATTTTTGACTAAAAATAAAGTTTTATACAGGTTGTTTTCGACAAATATTGTTTCGAAATAAAAAAGTTCACTTAATAAAATATTTAAATTATAAAATATACAACTTTAATTTGTGCAAAAACCTTTTAAATGGCCTCGCACCAATTTGAATAATTTCAGTTGAAGATAGAGTTTTTTAAATTTATTTTGAAATTACATTCTTTTAGAAAAACCATAAAAAAAACTTTAGAAATTATTTTTTTCCGTTATTCAGTAGCGGACCCAATAGGTGATGGTCTTTAATTTTTTTCCGTTATTCAGTAGCGGACCCAATAGGTGATGGTCTTTAATTTTTTTCACATCATCAAAAGAGTTTGAGTTTGTGTAATACAGGGTTTCCAAAGGGTATACTATCAACCACTTTTGGGCGATTTTAGTAAGTTAGGGGGGGGGGGAGGAATTAAAAAAAATTGTCAGTCATAGAATGTTTACTTTTGAGCTTACATTTTACTAATTTTAGCTTGCTCTTTTATACGTGGTAAGCTGAGGTAAGCTTTTAAAAAACTCAAGTAAAATAAAAAGTTATTAAGTAAGTTATATAAAAAAGTTCTTAGGGTCCTCAAGGCTTGTGCTGCTTTGATTATCTTTTTTTATTAAATTTATATTTTTTGTTCATGATAGTGTTTTTATTTTTTCAAGTTATTATAACCTTAGTTGTCTTTCTTTCTCGTAATTAGGTTTATTTTATGTTTTTATATTAACTTAAACAATTGTTTTATGTAATCAGGGTTGCCAAAAAACCTAAAATTCAGGAAAACCTTAAACCTGATAATTTAGGCAAAAAAAACCTGGAATTTGAGAAAAAAAAAACCTTGAATTTTAAACTCTTTTTACGATAAAGTAGCAAAATTTCGAATATATTTAAAATATCTATCACAAAAGAAAAAAAGATTCTATATCATTATAAAACACATTTAAAATAGCTTTACAATATCTTATCATTGTAATTATACTATTTAAGAAAGTTTCAACTTAAATTTAATATTCTACTAGAAATTGATAAGAAACTTTTTTTTTTAATTTAGGCAAAAAAAAACCTGGAAGAAATTCAGAAAACCTTGAAGAATTTTACAAAAACTTTTGACAACCCTGTAACTAGTAAGGTAACAGAAAAACAAATGTGTAATTAACTAGTATATAGGCTATATCAAATAAAGGAGGGATTATTTTTTAAATTTTTGCCAAAGGGGCGAATATAAAATTGATTTTAGGGAAACCCTGGTATGATAACACATGCATGTTAATACAGGGTTACCGCGGATCAGGCTAAGTCAGTTTTTTGGAAAAATTGAAAAAAGTCAGTTTATTTAGGTCAAAATGGCAAAGTTTCAGAATTTGTCAGTTCTAGTTTCCAAAATTCCTTTATTTATAAAACCTTAAAATGGTAAAAAATTAACAAAAATCCCTTAAAGTCAGACTAAAATTGCAAAATTTTCCTAGAAATTTACTTACAACATCATTAAATTCCAAAGCCTTCAAATGATAAAATTATATAAAAAAATCAATTATAAAGTAAGAATAATAAGAGTCTGTTGAGCGATAACATGCAAGAAAAAAACTATAGTTGCAAGTTGTTGCATAAAAGACCATATGCAAACATTCCAGCTCAAACCATATTAGGTTAAAATTACTAAAGAGTTGAAAATATCTATAAAGTCTGCACGAGAGCACTATCATCCCTGGTTAGGAAAAAAAAAACAAGAAATCTTGAAGAAAAATAAGAAAGTGAGAAGGAAGATGTTAGGAAACGAGAGCTAAAATATTTGAAGAAACAGCGCGAGAAGGCAAAACGCAAAATTGTTAGCTTAGATAAAAATATTAGTTTGCTTTCTCAAATGAAAAAGGTATCAAAATAATTGAGATTTTTCACGTTTTTCAAACAATGTTTACCTATATTTTTTGTTTTAAGCTTTATTTTCTTTAAAAAAAAATGTTTTTTATAGTTACTAGTTTACAGTTTATACTATTTAAACTGTTTCTTAGTTAGAGTTTTATTTATTATGCATCATTATTTCATAAGTAGTACATTAGTTTAAGTTTTATATTTTTAAAAAGTTTTTAAAAACAGCCTTACGCTTGTATACTAATTATAGTTACTATTTCAATACATGTGTTGTTTTCTTTATTTTCGTTTGTTTTTTGTAAGGTTTATTTAAATGTTTTATATAAGATCATGGCTAATTTTTTTAGTATATATCATGATATAGTTTAAAAAAAGTTTTAACGTAGTTAATTACAAATTTTTAAATATTAGTATCATTTTATATTATTTAATTAATTATAAATTAGTTTGAGTATTTTAATTTAAAATTTTTTGCCAGTAGTTTACTTCACATTTGTGAAGCTTAAATATTTTTGCAAAGAGGTGTAGTGAAAAAAAAGTATATCTAGTTCAGTGCAAAATTTTTTAACTAAGTTTGTATTTTTTGTTTTAACATTCCAATAACTTATTATTACAGTTAAATTTTGCTAAAGTACACATTCTGAACACCGCAGCTATACAATAGAAAGTTTATAGCTAAGAATTACTAGTCTAAATAAAAAAAGAAACCTGACAGAAATTTTTAATTTTGGTTCAAAAATGTTAACTGAATTAGAAGTGCGTACTAAAATGCGAACTTGTCAAAATATGTGTATTCATAATACATACTTATCAAAGTATGCGTACTCAGAATGCGTTTTTAACTAAAAGTGCGTACTTCAAAGGAGTACCTAAGAAGAAGGTTAAAGTCAGGCTAAATTGGTCTAAATCTTGAAAAGGCAGACTAAATTTACAAAGTTTTGCGTGGAAACCCTGTAATAGTGTTAAGTTTTCAGTTTTAATAATAATAAGTTAAATAACTAACTCATTTAATTCTTTCTTTTCAGATATAAAAATAATGAAATAAAGCTATACCCTAAATTATTATTTTTTTATTAACAATAGTTATTATTTTTAGCTCCAGACTAGTCTGTAGGGTCACAGTCTGATTTTTGTTTCACAAAAAAAACACAAACAAATCAATATTTATCACCAAAATGTGGAACATTAGTTAAACCATTTAAGGCAGGGGTCAGCAAACTGTGACCAGCAATGAAGTTTTCAACTAAAAATATAGCTTTTTAAAGTACTTACAATTAGGCTCTAAATTTGATAATTAGTTATTGAGAGTGCTTTATTATTGCATATATTATCAAATTTAAGATTAAACACAACAATTACTTCGAATTAAAATTCTCTTGTTGATTATAAAAGTCTGCCTCTATTTGTTTTCAGATCTAAAAAATCAAATAGTTTTACCAATTTTATTCGTTTGTACTAATGGCGTGTAGCGCCTTTTAGCGGATAGTTATCACAATATAGTTTTTTAGTTAACTCAATTTTTTTAGATTTTCACTGGCAACCATGTTTAAAACTGAATGAAAAAGGTTTTGACTAGAATAAAATATTCTTCCTTGCTAGTGTATTAAAAATAATTTACAATTTTGTTTTGCAGAAATTCTAAATCATTTGTATTCTGATGATAACAAGAAAACTAAAAGTCCTACTGGAAACAAAAAGTCTAAAATGCGTTCAAATAAAAGAGTTGTAACCAGAGCTAACCCTTATAATAGAGAGCTTTATGACCCTGAGTAAGATTATTATTAGTTTTAAATGTTATAAAATACAAGTTTTTATTACTTAATATAAGAATGAGATACCAAATATACATTCATAAATACACCAATTTGTTTATAAATATATTAAAATTTACAAATATAACGCTTTTATAATGTGTTCCATTTAATACAAACTTATAATTTTTACTAAAAAGTTAGATTTTTAAGTAAATTTGATAATGTTTTACTTTTGAGTAAAAACTCAAACTATGGTCCATGTTGTAAAACCAAATCGATTTTTAAACTGTTTTGCTTTGAAATTGTTCTACAAAATACTTAATCTTTTCTTTAAGTTGTTTTTTTATTTTCAGTTTAATTTTTGCGTAGAAAAGGTCTAAAATTTTTTGGGTACATTTTTTACTCAAAACATTTTAGTTTACATAAGTGTTTTTTGTTGTAAAAAAATTGAACGGTATCATTTTGTTAGTTTTGTACTTAAAATATTGAATACATTCTATAAAGAATATAGTTTAAGTTAAATTTTCTCGTCACGTTATAAACAAAATCTAGTCTGAAAAATAGGTTTTATTTTTTAGGTTTTGTGTATTTGTTCATAAATTTATCACTTTATAAATTTTTGTTACTTACAATAGAAGTTTTCTACATCAATTTTTTTTTAAAGTATGGTTATAACAGTTCTTATTTCTCACTACATTTAAAACATTAGTAATAGTTTAGTTTGATAGTATTTTAAATGCATAGTATTACTTTCTAAAAATTTTCGAAATTTAAATTATAGTAAAAATAAGTTTATCTTTTTTATACTTTTTTAAAGTTAAGTAGTTTTAATTTTTAAAGAGCTTTTATTGTGTTAGTTTTCAACAGCTTTCTTTTGTTTAGTAATATTAAATACATCAGATTATGACTTTAGAAGTTTTACTTACAGTTTACGTCAATTTATGATTTTATGTTTCCTTATTTTCGTTACTGAATAAAGCAAAAGTATAAAAATGTGTTTATTTAATGACAAAATATTAATTGATTTGGTTTTACAATGTGTTATCATCATAAGGTAAAATTTATGTCATATGGTTTTAGTAGTTAAATGCTTTGTGAAACTTAAAAGTATGTCATAAGCTTTTGAATTTTTTTTTTGCTATTATACCTTTTGAATAGCTTTAGAATTAATCTAACATTTTTACAACTTTATTTAATAAATTATTAATTTAATATTACTGTAACTTAAACTGTATTGTTTAAAAAAATAGTTCTAATAAAAATATGTGGTGTCACAGTCAAGTATTAACTATTGATATATAACTAGAAATAACAATTAGAATCGCCTAGATCAGGGACGTCTTATCTTTTTATCTGCCCAACCACATTTAAGACGTATATGTTTACATGTGCCCTATAGGCCTATAAGACCTTATCAGTTCAGTTTAATAAACAACGCAACAAAAATGAAATTGTGAATAAAGTTCATTTATGTTTTACAGCATTGTAAATATTTATAAAACTACTGAAATGAAAATTATTATACCATAAGTATATATTTTTTTGATTAAATTTGTTTGTTGGTAAAAGTGCAATTAAAATATTAAAGACTACAGTGTAGGTTTAGAAATCCCTAGATCAGATTTTGTTAGTATAGAAAGTTTTCTTTTAGTTTTGTACATGTAAAAGTATTTTATACTTAATCTTTTTTAAGAGCAACTCTCAACTGGAATTCCAGGAGTAAATATAAATTTTTTGATTCTCGGATTCTTTCATAAAACAATGTTTTATTCCGAAACGGGACAAATATGCACGAAGACACTTTTGCACAAACGATCATTTTTGAGTTGAAAAAAAAAATACAAATAAAAAAATATTAGTTGTGTAAGCATTATCTGCTTGTTTTTACTCTGGCTCAATACTATATAAAGCCGAGTGTAATTCAATACACTTTTCAGCTTTCGTTGATCGTTACAACCGTTTTTTCGAGCTCTACACTTCTATAGTGAGTTATTTTCCTATAAGAATCGCCGAAAAACTAAAGCATTGGTTTGTATTTATTTCCAGCTTTCGTTGTTTTTTTAACAACCGTTTCTCAAGTAGAAACTTCTATTGTAGTTTAACCAACCAAAGCGGACTTTTAGACGTTTCATACGCTTCAAGTCCATGCTTGGCTCTGACTTCAATGAGAATTGCTAAGGACTTTAAACAAACGCTAATACATTAAATAAAATATAACCTGCAAACAAACTGTCGAGCTCTAATTTGCATGTTAGTTAGTGTTATTTTTTATTGCTTTTTCGTAACATTGTAAAATAAATTTAGAGTGCCGAACTTATATTTTTAGTATTAACAGTAGAACGTAGTTAAGTAAGTTCTATTATTGACAAATTTAGTGTATCGAATTTTGTTCTATATCAAGTTTATATAGTACGTTATACGTTGAAATCACTAAGATTAAATTAAAGATTTACTTTTCAGTCTATATCAATATTATATATCAAGTAAATATTAGAAACATCATATACTAAGTTAAACTATTACGGAATGACGCATAAGTTAATAGAATAATTGAGGGATATACAAAGGAAAAGAAAGAATTAATTAAAAAAACATTATAAAATCAAATAAAAAAATAAGAATAAAAATGTACCGACCGAGGGTTAAGGGTAACAGTGATAGTAAAAAAAAAATAATTAATAAAAAAACAAAAAGGAAATAAAAAAAAAGTAAGGGTTAGGGGTAACAATGATTTTTAAAATAAAATAAAAAATAAAAATAAAGTTTATAATTTAAAAACAAAGAATAGAAAATTAATAGTCAGAAAAAGTTACCGAACGAAAGTAAGGGTTAGGGGTAACAGTGATAGTAAAAATATAAAACGATTAATAAAAAAATTAGATTAATTAAAATAAAAGTTTCAACTGGTGCAAAAGTTACTTTTCGTGCAAAAATAACCCCTCGTACAAAAGTAACCATTCGTGCATATTTAACACCTACCCATTTCAATCAGTTAATCAATTAGACAAATGAGATCCTCAGTAACAATTAAATTTAACTAGAGTCAGGAAAGCTTGCGAAAAAAATCCAGAGGTGTTTTTAGAGCATACTGTGGGTTATATAACCAGGGTTGCTACACATTCAGGGAAACTCAAGGAATATTCAAGTTATAGAAAATCTCAGGGAATTTTAATTATTTGTTTTTAATTCAGGGCAGTTTTGGTTTTTGCTAAAAATTTCAAGGAAGTGTTAAGACTTTAAAAAAAATCTCTGGGAAAGTTTTTTCTAGATTTAGAATGAGATTTAGTCTATCCAGTTTCAATATTTTGTTCAAAAAAGTTAATTTTATTAGTTTTTGAGTGCTTATTTAGAAATTTTTTAGCCTTGCGGCCAGTTTTTCAATATTCTTAGAATTAACGTTGTAAATTATTTATAAATGTTGAAATTTATGTATTTGGAAATAACTCAGGGAAGTTTAAGGTTACTCAGGGAGGTTTCTGGTCACTCAGGGAAGATTTTTAGACTCAAAGAGTGGTAACCCTGTATAACTTAATAACCTAAATAACACCTCAATTATTTTATTCACAGAGTGAAGCACATATGAAAGAAAAGTTGTAAAAAAAAGATGTTTTTGATCTTGACGGATAAACCTTTTTTAAGATTTTTGCAAGCAATATTATAAAGTGTATCTGCCTTTTATTAAAAAAAAAAATTCAAAATCTTTGTTTTTTTTAACAACTAATCTTAATTTTCGATTTACTCTATATATTTACGGAAAATGTTGAAAATTAAAAAAATAAGTATACTCAGGTATTTTTGTGTAGTTTTCTGCAAGCCAATTCTTGACAAAACCTATTCAGGGCATAGGGGAGTCCAACATTTTACTAAAATTAACAGTTCCTCTTGTTTAAGAGCTGATAGTATATACTAGGGGTGGACAACGTTTTTCAATCAACAGGCCGGATCCGGAAAAATTAAGTCTTTTGCGGGCCATAGCATTTCGAATCAGTGATTTACTGGATCCAGTATCCGGATGCAGCCGAAAAATGACTTTTTAGATTCGATTCCGCCTGGATACTAATTTTAAGTCGAGATCCGTATCCGGTCGGATTCTAATTTAAATAAAAGTTTTGGATTCGGCCGGAATCTAATTTTGTAGATACAATTAATAACTTTTTTGAATCTTTCAAATTCAGAAAACTTTCTCAAGTCTGACAACTTAAGATGTAGATTGGGACGTGCCAGATGTTTAAATTATGTCTATATATAGAATTGACATTGTAATTGACAAAGGTACGTATGTAAAATATCGTACTTAAAAAATTACTTTGCTTCGGGTAATTTGAAAAAATTATATTCCAACTAAGTTATAACAACACAAAATATTAGGACAAAATGGTGTTTTTATTAGTACACATTAATATTTAAAGTAATTTTTTAGCATGTTTTTAAAGTCAAATTCTTACAGTTTTGTTTTGTAAAAGTGTTATAAAAATTTTGTAATATTGACCCTTTGCGGGCCTGTCACTTCGTTCGCGGGCCGGATACATTTTATGGAACGAAAAAAATCTCAATTAACTTTCGAGGTATAACCAATTTTGTAAAAAAATCAAAACAACTGTCTGGAATAAAAATGAGAATTTTGAAAGTTTTACTAAAAATCTATCTACTCCTTCATTTTTAAAATATTGACCTCAAAGTTTCAGGGAATGTTCCTTGCATTAAAAAAATACTATTGATTAAAAATATCGATTAAAACAAAAGTAATAGAAATAGTATGAACAAAACAAGAAAAAAGGTTAATTTATTTAAAAAAATTAATTTTACTCAATTTTTTTTAATCCTTCAATATTCATTGTTATTCAATTATTGTTTAGTTAAGATTAAACTGAGAAAATTGGTTAAAAACTGTAAAAAATAGATTTTTTAAATGATCTTTTTTGCCTTTTAACTTCGCCCTTCCATAAGCATCTTATTGAATACTCTGACTTTGTCCCCTTATATCTCAAAAATTAGTTTTCAATATGAGAGACGGTAAAAAGTAACTGTTAGCTAAGTTGAAGATCTTTAAAATTATATCAGCATGTAAAAAGTTTTACCTCCCTATGCTCTTAAGAATTTTGAGTAGTTTTTTAATTAGAAATTTTAAAAGTTTAAACTTACATAGCTTTTGAGATATTTGAAGCAAATATATAAAAAAAAAACAGTTTTATATAACTAAATGTTACACTTAGTTTGGTTTTCAGGCCGTAAAATAAGTCAATAGCCGCTTGACCCTCATTCTTGACCCACAGTGTATTATTATAAAAAATTATAGACATGTTATAAAATATGTTAAAATTTTTAAATAAATTATAATTTTTAAAGTGTACTAATGAGCGTGGTAGTTGTAGTTGATTTTTTATTTGCAGAAAATATGGGTTGGTAATAAATATTTAGAAGATAGGTTTTTATTTAATAATTATTAAAAATGATTTTATGTGTTTAAGTAGATAAAACAAGTTTTAGATGAAGTTAATAAAACTAAAAAGGCTATGAAGTTGTGATTAGTGATAATATTAGCTTTGTCTAAGTGAATGGTATGCATTATTTTTTATCCTGTTATCGATTATTTTAAAAACAGTTTTAATCTGAATATTTATTTCAAAACATTTTGTGTAATGTTATAACTTAGCTAAACATCAAACTATTTATTTCCGTTATGCAATTTAACTTTTAAAATAGTATATTGACTTAAATAAAAAGAGAATTCGAGTAATACTTAACAAAGTTTACTTGATTTCTAAACCTTGGTTTTAAAAATTCTCTAAAAAGTCTAATAAAAACGTCATTATTCTGTCAAGTAATCTTTAATGAGAATTAAGGTAACAAGATGTATTAAATTCAAAGTAGTTTCAATAAACTCTACTCAAAAAAAAAAACATTTCTTAATAATTAAACAGTCTTGTCTTAGCAGAAAATTACCTTATGTACATGTTTTAAAAACATAAAAATATCATGCAACATTTATAAATTTTTTAAGGAATATGTGTGAATATTGAAACTGCTTGTTACTAAAGTTTCAGAATAATTTTTGTTTTAGTAAGTATAAATTTCTACTACAAATAAGATTAGTATTTTCTTTTTAATTAGATCTTTTTGACCCTATAATATTTTAACTATTTGCATTCCGTATTGATAAACACTTTAAAACTTTTTGTAAAGCTAATTGACTTGATGCTATTTACTTGATAATTCAGTATTTTTTATGTATTATAAATTTTTTTCAAAAAAGCAACACAAGTTTTATCCATTAAGTACAGTTACTTTGAAATTTGTTTTTCTTAAAAAGATTAATGATTAAAAAAAAATTTTATTCAAATTTATTCTGTATTTTTAAAATAAATTTAAGCTCAAAACAAATTATTAGTACTGTCCAATCCAGTGACAGTAAGTGTTTCTAATTTAATTTTTGATATACAATTACACAAAAAGCAAGTGGAAACCTTAAAATTTGAAAAAAAATATATATTTTTTCAATAAGTTCAAGGATTAAAAATGAAGACAAGATTTAAAATTTTTCTTTCTTCCGTTCATATAATCTAGTAGCCTCAAATAAATAAAAACCTTCAGATGAAAGCTGAAAAAACTTACTACTAAGTTATAACATATTAAAGTTCTTTGAAATAGCTAAACTTAAAAAGATTAACTTTACACTTGATTAGTCGTGTAAATATTATTATAATAAGTATCAAATTTTTTATTAGTTTTAGAGTTTTCAGTAATTTTAGATGGTAGTTTAGTAATCTGGTTAGTTTAAAAGTTCGTAAATAATTAAATTTAATTAAGTTTAATAAATTGCTTTTCATTGGATTAAGTTATAATTTTATGTTTATTGCAGTGCTGTAGAAGTTCAAAAGCCTCTCGAATTGAGAAAGAACCAACCAGAAGAAAAGTGTGAAGAGGCAAAAGACCAATCGGGTGAATTTAAAAATCTTCCTAAAGTGCAACATCATACCACAAATGATGAAGAAGGAATAACTAATATATCCAAGGGAATTATTAACGTAATTTTTTTTACAAGTTTTTCACTTATAGATACGGGTGCACTACAATTCAAAATCCGAGAACTCAAATTCTTAAAGTTATACATAAATAACCCCAACTTATAAAAACGAAATTATTTAAAAAATATATAAAATACGTTTAAAGGTATAGTTATTACCTACTCAGCATTTTTTTTATTTTTCAAAGTTTTGAATATTTTTAGAGAAATGGCTAAAATAAGTTATAAGATATACTTATTTTTTAAAATGTTTAAATTTTTCTTTTAATAGTTTTATTTCCAGTTTATTTTGTAATACCATAATTGTATTTGATATATCTACAACCACTTTTTTATTTCAAAAAATTACTTAATACTTTAAGAAATATTTCCTATCAAACATTTATTTAAAGAATTTGAGTTGTCGGAATTTAAATTGTCATATAAACATTTCTACATAGTTTACCTATGCTCAAAACAAAATTTAAAAATTTTTTGTATAGAGATCTCATAATCAGCAAGATCAAGATTCTCCTAATACAGCTGTTAAAAAGAAGACAGTTAAAAATTATTTTGATGAGTGTGAGCTAATGAGACTTACGATGAAAACTCATATAACTCCTAACTATGCTGGACCGTTGTCGCTCATATACTCATTTGAAAACTTTGATAAATCTCGGTTGGTTTAAAATTAAAACTTTGCTGACATATTTGATGCATATTAAGTTTATACAAAAAATAAATTCTGTGTATAAATGTACTTAAATTATTCAGAATTATCTAATTAAAAATCCTTTATATATTTTCTAAAATATGCTATAACTTGTCAAAATTTTATAATTAAATTACCTTTTAATTTAGTTATAAATTTATTAAAACTGTGTTAGAAATAACACTACAAGGTCCAAACATTTTTTTACATTTGCTAATTTTGATGTTTTTTTTTTGGTATAGACTTAATATTAGTCATTCTGTTATTAAAAGTATCATTTATCTATGATTTGTGGTCAGATTTGTTATAGTTTTGCAATAAGATTGTATGAAGGACAACTTCAATGGGAATCTGTTTTCTCGGAAATTAAAGTTAGACTAAAACTCTATTTCCTAGTAAAATTTAAACTTTAAGTATATGAAATATTTGTAACTAAATAAATAACTTATTAAGAAACAATAATTTCTACATAAAATAATTTAAGCGTTTGTTTAAAAAGAGATTAAAAAACTCGAAGAATGTTTCTTAAGAAAAGTAGAATGAAGTAAATGTTGAATAAGTCTTTTTTCGCCTAGCTTGCCTTGCATCCTAAATAAAAGGCCTTGTATACTTTCTTAATACTATACTTTATACTTTAATAACCACTTTAAATTTCTTTAAGCAATGAAAACTAGTATTTCAATATAAAAAATGTTGTAGTTTTGATAAAAACGTTTTATTATTTTTATCCTGTTGAGTACAAGGTTAATATCTATTTTGCCTAAATGTAACTTAACAAACTATTATAATTTAGTTTTCATTTTGTACAAATTAAATGGTTTTAATAGTATATATTTTAATAAGGAGCAAAGAGTGATTAACGGAACATAAGTAGTTTTAGTTACCATTTGCTCATTACTATTACTTTTACATTGATTACATTTTGAGTAAATTTTTTATAAAAAATAACAACTTTTGTCATAAATTTTATATTATTATGGTTTTGTCTTAAATGTGTTTTACTCCATCAAAATGACTAATCTTGAAATTATAGAAAATAATTAGTTTATTGTACACCTTAGCTTTTCTGATTTCCATTATATAATTTTAGAAAGCGACTAATTGCTCAGTATAAGAAAATAGTGTTGAAAGATCTTAAATTTGCATATGAAAACAAAGTAGACAACAAGTTGTGGCAAGATGTTTTCTACAAGGTTTTGATTATATTATACTTTCTTAATGAAAACTAAATGTTTTTATTTTTAGCTAACTGTCTATTATATTTTAAATTAGAAAACACATCAACTACGTTATTCTGAAAATTTATAGGACTATAGAAATTAAGGTTAAATTTGCTTAAATATAACTTTCAAGTAAAAAAAGTCAGTTTTTTGTAGTTTTTATATGAGTTAACTTGAATTTTATTTAAGGTTATAAAGTCTTTGCAAGAAGAATTAGATAATAGAAAAGACGAAGAAAAATTGGAAGTTGAAAATAAACTTAAATATGTTTATTTAGAAGTAGGTTTTTTATTTACAGTTTTCGAAAAGATTTTTTAAAGTCTATTTTTTAAAGTTATTTTATTTTTTATCAAATTTGCGTTTCAACTAAAAGTTTATCAATTTTTTGATTCATTACTAATATAAAAAACTATTTAGTTTTTTAAGGTCATAGGGGAGGGGTCTAACACTTTTATTTACAAAAATTAACATAATCTCTTATTTGAAAACTTAGAGTATATACTACAAAGTACTTAAAAAATCAACTAACTTCTGAGATATAACCAGTTTTAAAAAATCCGATACAACATAAATCCGATGCAGAATATAAATTTCTCATTGCTAATTTTCTCTGAATTTTAAAAAGTTCTTAAATATTTCTTATTTCATTTTTGAAATAATAGTTAATTTTAAGTTTGTAGGAAATATTCGTTTCAATACTACAAACAAATTGTAGGAAAGCAGATTTTTGAAAAATAACTTATGACCAAAATATAAAAAAATCAACTTTTTTGATTGATTACTACAAGTTATTCAACAATTCTTATAGATTAGTCTGAATTTTTTTAAACAATAGCTTTAAAAATTTAGGAAAATATAGATTTTTAGTAAAATACTGTGTTTTGACCTTTTTATTGTTAGCCTCGCATAAAGAAGAATAACTGAATTCTCTGAGTTTAATGACTTATATCGCAAAACTTACTTTTAATTTTTTTAAACGGTAAAAAACAGTTGCTTAATTTTATATATTAACTTTAGACCAATTAAAAATAAAGGTTAACCACCCTATGGCATTAATAGTATATACTTACTTTAGGCGAAAAGCCATTATTTTTAAGTGCCGTAATTCATTTATTTTTAGAGTTAAATACTAAACTAAAATAATATTGTTTTAAATGTAAATATGAATCATTTAAAATTTATTACAAAGGCAATCAAGTTTTACACTGAGCTTTTAGAAAACCTAGCAGAGCAGCAGAAAATAAATTTGCCATATTTACCAGTAAAATTCAGACCAAGACAATCATCTAAAGAAGTAAGATAAAAAGTATTTAGTATAGAATGTAATACTTAAAAAGTTATTTTTAAAACTTAATAAAAATATTTTTTTATAATAAAAAGGTTTGTGGTTGTTACCATAACACTTGAACAAATCATAAATGATGTTTTTGTTTAAACTTATTTTCAAAGTTGATTTTTTGTTATTTTGAATATAAATCTAGTTACAAAGTGACATAGTAGTAATTGAAACACATGTTGAAATCATTGTTAACCCCATTAAGTGAGCTTTTTTCTAGAGCTTTTTATTTTATTGAAGATAATTAAATTACGATTTTAGAAGTATACTATGTTCAAACTGTATAAGCCACAAAATGATGTTTCATAATAAAAGTAAAGCATAGCTACCGATATTAACGCCTTCATGGATATCATATAGTATTTTTAATACAACTTTGATTATCTTTTAATTAAATATTGAATATTGTTTAAGTATTTTTAGTTCTCAAAGTAAAAGTAAGTTTCTTATAAGTTTACAAAAAATCTTCCAGGGTTGCCACATGGTCAGGAAACGTCAGGAAAAATGGGGGGTTTTGAAAAAAAGTCAAGAAATTTGATAAAGTTAAAAAAAAAAGTCAGATTTTGTCAGTTTAAATTTACAAAATTCCTTATTTTCCAAAGCCTTCAAATGGTAAAAATTATTAAAAATCAGAATTTTTCCTATAAATTAACAAAATTATTTAATTTCCAATGCTTTCATCTGGTATAAAATAGTAAGATATCTTTTATAAAACTGCAAAATTTTGTTATTAACATATTGATCAAGTACCCTACTTGAACAAGCAGATTTTGTAAACTTTTTAGTATAGATGAATTGTAGCAAGGACACTTCCATAGTGAAACTGTTATATATACACAAAAGTTTATCTACCACAATTTTAGAATCAAAGTGTTTTTTGTTTTAGTAAATAATTGAGTTTTTTATAAATAAGCAGTTAGTTTAGTATTTTATGTAAAAAACTGATGTGTATAGTTCGTTATTAGTTTAAGGTTTTAATTGTATAAGTTCTTTATATGTCGTTTCGTTTATTTAGATACATTTATGCAAGGAAATATTTTTTAAATGTGTTCTTTATTGTTTTAAGGTTTCAACTATAAAAGTTCGTTATTGTTTTAAGATTTTAGTTGTGAAAGTTCATTATTAATTTAAGGTTTTAATTGTAAAAGCTCCTTATATGTCGTTTCGTTTATTTAGATACATTTATGCTAGGAAATTCTAAAAAACTTTGTTCTTTATTGTTTTAAGGTTTCAACTGTAAAAGTTCGTTATTGTTTTAAGATTTTAGTTGTGAAAGTTAGTTATTAATTGAAGATTTTAATTGTAGAAGTTCCTTAAGGTATTTATACAAGTATTTGGTGATAGAGCTGTTTATTGCAAATACATCAATCATACACAGATGGTTCAAGTGATGTAATGGAACTTTGATGATTGAATTCAGCAAAAAAAAACTGTTATTTTAATCTGTATTGAAATTAAACTGAAAGCTCTATATATATTGAAGTGTTAGATTATGTATTTTAGAATAAGTTTAAATTAAGAGTTTGATTTAGAAAAGTCAGGAAAATTTTGGTAAAAAGTCAGGAAGTTTTTCTCAGCTTGATCTGTGGCAACCATGATCTTCACACAAGTTTAAATTCTATCTAAATCTTAACTAAACAAAGTTAGAAAAACTATCACATTGCTAAATATAATTATAATCTATGTTATAATTTAATTTATGACGGTTTTACTTAATCATTTTCCTTTGAAATTAGTATTTCCAGCACAATAAAGCTGTTTCGTTTATAACTACTAACAATTGAGGTATGTGAAAAAAAGTCTAAAGATTACTAAACATTTTAAATGCTTTATTTTAGTCACAATATATAATAAAAAGTCTTTGAAACTGTTTTTAATAAAACATAGAAAACTCATTGAAATTGATATTTTCTATATTGTAAATAACAAATTTATATTTTTTTGAATCTGCTAAACCATGTGTTGAACTTAAAACTCTTATTAATTTTTCCATATATTGAACCATTTTGTTATTTTTAGTTCAAACTTATGTACCAATACTAAATTTTTGTTTTCAAAATCTGTTAATTTTAAAGTTGCAGGTTCTTATTGGGAAAATTTTATTCAAACTTCGCATAGATCTTATAAATTTAAAAAGAGGCATGAAACAAAATATTAAGATTTTTTCAAGCAAAAGTACCATACAAAATCTTTTGTTAGTTTTCCAAAAAAGAAATAGCAATTCTGCTATGGTTATTATTATCAAGTTTTTTTTTAATATAAGTTGTTGATATCAGTATTACTTATTTTAGCTCCTAATTCAGGGTTTCCAAAACTCATTTGGTAATCACCAGTTTAGCAGAAGTTCAAAAATAATCCCCTTTCCTTTATAACTTATCACATATTTACCAGTTAATTACCCTTTTAATTTATGATCTTCTTTCTAGTCATTGCACAATGGCAGCCGAAATCGCTTCGAGGGGCAATATAGCCCTTTTGAAAAACTTTAATTAAGTTATAAAATATATTTATTTGTTCACAGAAAAAACGAGCCATTATAATGCTACAACGTATAACATTATCAATAGCTGATTTACATCGCTATCAAATTGAACTTGAAAATTCTTACAATTATGCAACTGCTAAAAGGTTAGTTTTTCAGAAATAAATTAACTGCTTCTGCTTTACAAAAATAAAATACTACTATTTTTATATGGGTTGTCATTAAACCTGGAACTTGACAATTTAGGCAAAAAAAAACTGGAATTTGAGAAACTTTGAAAAGTCCTAGAAAAACCTGGAATTTTAAATGTAAAATGATAAAATTTTATAAGGTAAAAAAATCTTTCATATATAGAATTTTTTTGGATATTTTAGAATTTTATTTATTATAAAACACTTTTAAATTAGCATTGCAGTGTTTTTTATACATTTTTATGATATAAAAGAAAGTTTTTACCTTAAACTTAGTTTTATACTAAAAATAGACAAAAAACTTCTATTTTCAAAATCTTATAAATTTTTTTCAAAAAATCTTTGCCATCCTGTTTTATATACTTAGTTGTTGATTGAAATAAAAAAAATTTTTACTTCTTGATTAAGGTTGTAAAATTATGTATTTATCTTACTCTCTGTAACAATTTTCACTTAAAATATAATAAGTTTATGTTGAGTAAAATAGAAGCAAATTTCTATAATTATATTCTGTAAAATGTTTTATAATAATAGAAATAATTTTCTATATAATATAATTTAATGTCAAAAGGGAGAGTTCTAGAACTTAAGCAGTTATTAGTTACTCTGAATTTGTTGAAATCGTTCTAATAATATTTAGAAGTTCTTAAAGCAATTCTACTAAACATTAAGTTTTAATGTAACAGATTGTTAGTTTTTCTGTCCATCGCTACAACATAATGCTAAAATTTTGACTATATGTTTATATTATTAGGTATAGAAAAGCTGGTAACACTAGTTTCAAATCATAGTCCAACTATTGAATACAAAAAATCATCTTAAGTTTTCAATTTATTTGGCTATTGAAAACAATATTATCTTCATATGACTAATTTTATCTTGACTCTAAACTATTTTTGTATTATACTTTATGTGCTATAACAAAATAAAAGTTTTATATAAAATTAAATATTTATTTAAAACAAGTTTTTGTTCAAGTTTTTGTCAGGTATACTTTTACTTTAATAATTTTACCAGGTGGTATGAATACTCAAGCAAGTTAGATCCACGTAATAGCTGGCCATACAATCAGTTGGCTAAATTAGCTTATAAGACACAACGTTACCTTCAGTGCTGTTATTACTATATAAGATCCGCAAGTACTGATAGTAATCCTGTTTTGTCAGCTCGAGACGACTTGAAAGCTATTTTTAATAGCTCAAATAAACTTGTTAGTTTAAACTTTTAAGTAGTTACAATACAATAACAGTTGTAACTGTTTTAAAATATATCTAAAGCTCGATAGTTTTTTTCTAATTAGGTTTTTTTAACTTGTTTAGTTATAAAAATAATTTAAGATATATTTTAAATTTGTTTATTACGAATAGTGATTTTTTCTTTATAACTGATTTTTAACAAAAAAAAAGATCGAAAAGCTTACTTCCCAAGAAGAAAAGATTGAGAAAGAAAAACATGCTAAAGAAACGGAGGAGAACAAAAAGTTAGCTCCTAAAATAATATGAAAATATCTCTTAATTCATTTATTTTAATTAAAATTTTTACATTATCAAATAATATTTTATTTTCTTACTTTTCACAGGCTATATTAAGTTTTATTCTTCGATAGAAAGCGGTGTATATTTAATACAAAAAGTGTTCAAAGAAGAAAAAAAGTTTTATACAACAATTTTTAAAGTTTTCACATTTTAGAATATATGTTTCTTGTTTTTGTAAAACAAAAATAATTTTTATTATTATTTCAGAAAGAATGCATTTCTTAAAGGGCGTAGTAATCATGTTTGGATATTGCCAGATTACGCTCTAAAAAAGGATAAAAATAAATTTATTGAATCTAAAAACGACCATATCGAAGATCAAAATGCTGAAGATCTTTTGAAAAAGGTAAGTTTGTTTTAATAAAAATGTTACTCTTTCATAATTCATGTAATGCTGATAATTAAAAAGATATTTTGTAATTTTACATTTGTTTAATAGTTTTAAACTAAGTTCGTTTTATATAATAATAAGTAGAAAATACTGACAAAAAATAAATTAAAAATTAGCAATGCTTTTTAGATAAAAATATCAAATAAAAACTTTAAACATTTTGTCGGACATAAATTTAATAAGTGGCTCAGCTAAAAATCTAGGAGAAAAATAGTCTTTTTATAAGGTCTGCATATTATTTTAAAAACATTACTATTTTAAATAATCATAGAATTTTAAATCAACAGCCGATATTTTTTTAAGTTAGTGAAACTAAGATTTAATAAAATATTAAAAAGGTTTAGCTGTATCACAAAGCTAATTCAATATTTGAATACCTTAAAGTGTTAAATTATAATGGTTTTCAAGAACTTTTTTGTTGTTGTAGTATACATAAATTGTTGAATACTTTTGAAAATTAAGCACTATATTTTTTATCTTCAAATATTTTGTCTATTTTTGAACTTAAGAATTTTACATATATGTTTTTTTTAATCTATCTGGGGTTTTCACTCACTCGAGCTAGTATTAAAAATGTTAAAAACCCAAGCAATTTTATTTTACTCTTCAATGAATTGCCACCCTATATGCAGCTTTAATCTGCGCTGTACTCGTTGAAACATTATACTACTATAAAAGCAACCAAAAACTATTTTGTCCCACTCATCAACAAATGTGTTTAATTTTTAAAACAAATAGTTTTATTATGTGTTTAAAATAAGGCTTACCAAAGTGGGCCAAGTGGCCCTTAGGGGCCATGATTAGTAAAGGGGCCACAGGGGGGGGGCATGAGGTCATAATTTGAAACTGACACTAGTCTTCTGGAGTTGATGATAGAAGAGTAAAAAAAGTCGTAGGCGTTTTTAATGTTAGTTTTTAAGAAATATTGTTGGAGGGGGCCATAGATTTTTAAATTTCTGTAAAGGGGGCCTTTTAAAAAAAAGTTTAAGAAGCCCTGAGTTAAAATTATGTAAAAGCATTTTGTATACACTCAACAGAAGCATGCTCGATTAACCCACACGTTTCTTCATCTACACGGAATATTGTTTATGCGTATTGGATTTGAAAACTTTCCAAAAAGTTTAACGATGTTTGTTCATTTGCTCAATGACCTGTTGCTTGATAATCTTCAAAAATTTGATGACGTAACAATGACTCATTTTTTTGCTATTAACGTGTATACTGTTGAAAACTATGTTACAAAAACTGAAGACGATGAGTGTCAGTTTTTTTAAATTTTAAATAAAACTACTAAGCAAATTTTTTGCTTACTTTTTTTTAATGTCAACGTATATATAGTTAAAGAAATTTAGTTATTTCTTGTAAAATAGTTTATTTGGTTAACATTCTTAGTTATATTTTTTTAGTTTAAAAGTAATTTGTTTTCAGATTTATTTTTTTTGTTACTTTTTATTTTAAACAAAGTCAGATTTTAAAGTAGTTAGGTTCATTGCAATTATTTAAGATGTATTTTATATATTATAATAAAAGACAAATTAAATATACATACAACTAGTTAAAACACTGTTATCTAGATGATGACAACTCTACTTTGATAGAATCAGCCTTAGAGCTTTTCTTTAAATTTTTCTCTGTCGTTTGTGATCACATCGAAGTAGAACTATCAAAAGAAGATGTAAATAGTATTGACAATGTCCAATCGCTTCTCGTGTACGCCAATCTGTGTTGTGACTGGATGATGGCCAATCAATCAACTTGGTTCAACCAATATGTGCTAGAAACCGGGTTTGATTTGTATGCTTACTAAGAACTATTGATTTAAAATAATTCAGAAGTTTTTATTATTCTACAGTTATTTGACTCTGACGTACTAAACGACTACAAGTCATTTTAAAAGTAAATTACTTCGGGTTTTGATTTTTTTCATTAACTATTTATATACTATCAAATCTTTTTAGCATGCAAGGCCTAATTGATGAACTTTCATTAATTTATGACATCATACTGCCCATATTATCAGATATGGATGAAACTCATCATGTTGAATTTTTTTACGAAAGAGAAGAACAGGTTGATAAGGTAAGCATGTTTTAAAAAAGGTATACTTTTTTCAAAGTTTAAATTAAAGTATAAGTTTTGATACATTGAAGTCTAATCACTTTTAAGGTCACGATATATAAGTTTTTAGGTATTTGTACATTGTAGTTTTCTTAAAAATAGAATTGTAGAAAATTTCTAAGATTTTTTAACAAAAATAAATATATTTACTTTTTTATAAAAATGTAAAATTAAAAATATGAAATGATTAAACCAGGGGTCGGCAGCCTTTTGGTCATTTTTTTTATAAATAGTTATTTTAGTTATTTGTAATTTTATATTTAAAAAATACTATTTTTAACCAAAAGTGTAATGAGTTAATGTTAAAGCACTATTAAGTAGTAATTATTTAATAAAGAGCCTAATCATAAGTTCTTATGACAAAAACTTTTTTTAAATGTTCAGATAAAAGTATATTTTAGCTGAAAGGTACATCGCGAAGCGCTTGTATTTGAATTACTGGCCGCATTTGACCTTTAGTCTCAGTTTGCCGTTTACTGCGTTAAACTATAACCATTTCTTTTTTAAATTAACCGCATAGTTATTTTGGTTTTTGAGTTCTTAAAGCAATGAAAACTCTGTTAAATTGAAGTAATTGAAAATTTGTAGATCATTTTAAATCCACAAACTTATTTTCATAGGAAACATTGTAATTAACTATTATTTTCTGAAAACTAGACTCTATAAGATGATGTTACTATTGATAATTAAATTGTTATACTGTTTTACACTTAAAATTTTAAATACCCATATAGCAGTCGTACCAAATTAAGGTAGAGATATTGTCCTATTTAGGAAAACATTGATTTTAATTTAGAAATTAGTTTCTCTTCAAAAGTTTTTTCAAATTTGAGAAACCCTCTAAACAAAATAACTGCTATAAATATAAGTTTAAAGCTGATTGTTAATTAATTTTTCTAACGAAATTAGGTGATTTTTCCTGAAGCAGAAATGTTGTCTGGTTTTTCAGTAATGAAGCAAAATGAATGCAACGAAATGAAAAGGCTGTATTTCAAAATTCTCTACAATTATGACAATGTTGCTAAAATGACTGTATTAAATTGCGCACGTCTTAAAAAAATAGGTGATTTTTGTAAATATCTATGCAGTAGAGAAATGAACTTGATGGGTAGAAATGAAAATGGAAGGTTGTTATTTGTTTTATTTTTAAGTTATAGTGTTATAAGTAACTATTTTCTATAGTTTATAGTTTTTGATTGTAAGTTGTTGATTTTTGTTTTTTATAATTTGCAACAACAAACTAATTACGATTGTTTTTGATTGTAATGATTTTTAATAAAATGTTTGTAATTTATATATCTATACATATACTGTTATCTAAAAAATTATGTCACACATTAAGATATACATCAAAACTGGAAAACTGGGTAGAAAGCTCATGCGACGAAGAGATTGAAGTTAGCTATTGTGTTAAATTTTTTTTTAATTTAAAAAGAGACGTTTTGCACACTTTTTGAAATATGTTACTGGATTGAATATAGCTTATGTAGTTTTTATAAAAATATGATTTCGTGTTTAAATCAATATGAGTTTACACATAAATTTAATTAGATTTTTTTGCATACCTCAAAGTTTGCGTAGAAAAGGTTTTTTTTTTCACCTTATGTGTTTTACAAGTAGCTTAGAAGTATATTATATTAATTTGACCATGTTTAAGCTAGATTTTTTAACAACACGTAAAATTTCAAACCAAACTTAATTGTTTGATGCTTTTCAGTAATCACTAGTTTTTTTTATTTTATAAATAGTATTTTTCAAAGGATAAAAAAACCAAGGAAAATCTTAAAGAATTTGAAAACGGTACAAGTGTATACAATGACGAAATAGATTTTAATGTCACAAAAGAGGAAGAAACACCACTTGTAGAGTACAGAAATATGCTGCAGAGACAAAAAAATGTGGACGACAAAAGAAGAAATCGTGTAGCAGTAAGTACTATTTTTATTAATATAAGTAAGACATCTGTCAGTACAGAGTAAATCTCTGCTGTTTGTTACTACTTAAATTAAGCAAATATAAAATAAGTATTTGATTTTTTTTTTGAAAAATTATCATAGTAATCATAAGCCAAGCAAACTACAGTAATCACAAGGCAAGCTTTAATAATAGATTAAAAAGACATAATACTGAGTTATCAAACTACATATAAGAGTTAGAAGACGCAAACAAAGACTATAGTTAAATATGGGACATACTCTGCAGGACTAAAACAAAACCGAAAAACAACAAAACATACCATTATGTAGCCTAGAAAATTATAAAATTGAAAAAGTTAAAAAAGAACTATCTATAAGTAAAAAAAAGAAAGACAGCAACCCTGTTTTCACAACCAAAATATGTATTTTAAAAGAACAAAAAACACCAACCATTAACAAAAATTAAAACTAAACAAAAATTAAACTAAAATTAAGAACAAACAAGGCAAAACAAAACATAAGTTAATTTGTACAGAAGTTAGTTTTAAAGATTAGCTAGCTAAAATTATTCAATTTCTTTTGAAATGTTATAATGTGTTTTTTATTTGTGAATCTTTAAAAATTTTGCTTGATGCTTTATATTGTTCTGATGAAACGCGTAATGTGTTTAAACTTTAGTAAACAATACAAGCATTAGTTGTTTTTTGTATCATTAATAAAGTAAGTATATTATTTTGAAACAGTTTATTGCTTTTTCAAGTATATTTTGTTTTATTGGTCAATAAGGTCGATACTTACCAAAAAAACTTGTAGGGATGGTGTTTTTTGGATAATAAAAGCATATTTCAAAATTAGATAAAGGTGTTGTAAATGAATTAAATTAAAGTTATCCTATTTGTATGGAAATAGTATATATATAAATATATATTTATTTATAATATGAAAAAATAACTAATTTTCAAATCGTTTACTTAGTTTTTATGCTTTATGCATCTCCTCAGAACGAAATAAAGAACAAAGTAAGATTTTTAAAGAATCACACTAAAAACACATTGTGACGTTTCAACTAAAATTGAATAATTTTAGTTAGCCTATTCTAAAAACAACTTATGTACAAGTTAACTTATTTTAGCTTATATATATAATTTATTGAAAAGACGATTTTAAAAATGCTTGAACATATGTTACATAAAGACAAAAAGATTGTCTCTAATCTTCAGCCAGTTCAAATTTAAAATAAAAAGCACTTTGGTAAACAAAGATGCAAAAGTTTACAAAAAAACAAAAATAATATGACGTAAGAATTGAACATTGTACATTACAAATATTCAGTACAAAAATCGATCTACCATCTAACTAATCAAACCACTAAAATTAACGAAAACAACAGTTAATTGACTATAAAATACTTCAAAATTTGTTGTACTTTAAGAGGAGCTTTTTCATATGTCGACAAGACGATATGAATTCGCTCCTCTTATTTAAACAACCTTCCTTTTTTAACACATACATAACGGCTGTTGATTCTTTTAAGCACAGCCTACAAACAGGGTTGTTACCATCTGCTATTGGCTGTGCTCTTTTTATCACCTCCCAAGTTAATTTAAAATCAATGTTTTTGCGCTTAAGGCCGCAAACATACTTCGAAATACAACAAATAATACTTCTTAAAATACAACAAATTTTGAAGTATTTTATAGTCAATTGACTGTTGTTTTCGTTAATTTTAGTGGTTTGATTAGTTAGATGGTAGATCGATTTTTGTACTGAATATTTGTAATGTACAATGTTCAATTTTTACGTCATATTGTTTTTGTTTTTTGTAAACTTTTGCATCTTTGTTTACCAAAGTGCTTTTTATTTTAAATTTCAACTGGCTGAAGATTAGAGACAATCTTTTTTGTCTTTATGAAACATATGTTCCAGCATTTTTAAAATCGTCATTTCAATAAATTATTTAAAAGCCCTTCAAGTAGGCTCAGTAGAAGGTGTTCAAGTTTGAACATTAACCTTATTTTATATATATATATATATATATAATATTATAATTGAAAACTAATAAAGGAGTACTTCTATAAATTTGGGACACGTTCAAAATGCACCCGATCAAAATCCACCCAGTCAAATTCGAGAACCGCTTATCGATCGAGGGTAAGGATTAGGGGTAACAGTGATAGTGAAAAAAAAAACGGATGGATTTTGAACGCGCGTGGATTTTAATAGTATACTATAAATTTATATGTTTTGAGAAATTTTTATAACTTAAAATAAGCTGCAGGCCCGATAAGTTTGCTTAACGGGCTGGAACAACCCAGCAAGTGTGTACTGGCAACTTGTGATTTATTTAATGAACTTTGCACAATATATTTTGAGGAGAACTGGTATAAAGAGTCAAAAAATATTTGTAGTTCAAAAAATAATTAACTTAACTAGATTTTATAACTGACTCATAAAAAGTTATTTTTCTAGTAAAAGTAATAAAAGCCAGGTGACGTAATTGCAAATAAGAAGCCTAATTACAAAATATTAGATGGAACTTAAGAATTTTACTAGACACTTAAAAATTGGTTTTTTTATTTGTTCATAAAGTATTTACTACTTTAGAGAATCAAATATTTTTTATTTTGCATATACTCTGAACCGTACTATTTAAAAAAAAAGTTATATAAAAATGAAAATTTAATTAAAACTATAAATAAGGCTTGAACCAGGGTTTCCCAAAGTGAGCAAAAGCGCCACATTGGGGGAAATATTTAAAAAGGTTTCAAAAATGTAAATGGGTAATTAAACAGTAAAGGGGGTGATATTTGATAAAAGAGTGCAATTATTTTTTAAGTTGTGCTAAATAGGCGATTACGAAAAAGGAATTTGGGAAATCCTGGTTTAAACGGAAATGAATAAGTCTGTACACTGTTTAATTGACTATTAGTTTTTTACAACTTATACTTAATCTTTAAAATATTATGAGCTTGTAATGTATTTAGATAATATACAAATTAATATAGAAAAACAATTCTAAAGCTTTAATATAAAAGTATACAGATAAAGAAAATTTTTCTTAGGTAACTAATTTAGTTTTAATCTAAAATCAAAATAAATATATCAACTTTATTGATTTACATAAAACTTCATTTACTATACAAAAAAAAATTTAACTAGCAATTTTCTAACTACAAATTTTTGTACGATTCAGCGAATATTACAGATGCAGTTAGACAATAGCGACGATGTGGAAATTTTTGAAATAAGGCCTAAGTACATTATACCAGATACCAACTGTTTTATTGATGAGCTTACTACTATCAAAAAGATTATTCACCATGCTTATTTTACTGTTTGCGTTCCTGTTGCCGGTTTGGTGTTTTATACTTATTTTTATCCAGACCTTATATTAATCTAGTGCAATTAAACTTTTTTTTATCTAATGAAAGTTTAAAGTTTTATGTAAGAAGTGTTAGTCATGCAAATACTTCTATAAATTTATTCAAAACTAAATATATGTAATTGCAATTGTTTTATAAAATACTACCAAGTTTTTTTTTATGTAAAGATACTCAAACTTGCGAGTTTTTAGTAGTACATTTTTTTATATTTTTAATAGTGATATTTACTCTCTTAATTTTCTAGTTCTAATTTCCTATACGGTTTTGAATTAGCCTATTTTCATAACATAAAGTGCTTAAATCTTTATGTACCATTTGCAACTATGTCTGTATAGATTACTCATTTTGTTTTTATTACACGAACGTTTTAAAACTAGAGTTTCATTTTCAAGTGATAAATGTTAAATGAAATTGAAAGTATTTGATTAGTTAACAGTTTAGAAATTAAGTTTGAAATATGACGTTTGAATATAAGATTTAAATAGAAACAAATTTTAATGTTTAGCAAGTAAAGCTTAAGTAAGGATATTTTAATTAGTAAATTGTTAATAGTTTAGCTTTTTAATTTAATTTCATTTGCGTATTTAAATTAAGCCGTTCATCCTCAATCAGTATTGATTCCAGTATGTTTACATCGTTTCAAAACTTTAAAGTTTGTACTATGTTTGAATTTTGACTGCGTTTGCAGCTAAATAGGTGGTCGAATATTGCGTTGTTTTTATCTATTCCTCAGTGGTCTGAAAATATTTGCTAGACTTTTCGTGATGTCTCTCTAATATAGGAGATGCTCTGATCTGCAGTATAGGTGTATCTATAAATAATGTTGACGTCAAATACTTCCAAGCATTTACTTTTAATGCAGAATTGATCAGTTTTTTTTTTGGTGGTGTAGACCGGTTTAATAACAATGTAGTGTCTTTAAAATATGGATGCTATTTGTTTTTGGAATCATAATGAACAATACCAACGTAAACTATTAAGTAATTGAGAAATTGCCGTTTCTGAACACTGAAGTAAAGCAAGTAAAACCAATTACACACAATTGTTTACAGAAAACCAACAGACACAGGCCTAACAATGTAACACACTAGTATTTCTCCAAAATCTTGGAAACTAAGTTTGATGAACTTTTTTTCTAGACAGAGCGCTAAATACATTCTTAAATTTTACCGCTTTCAAAGAAGAACTTAGAAAAGTTAAAAACTTATTAATTAAGAAAAAGTGCCCAAGATTAACAAATTTCTTGAGATTCAAAAAATCTTCAACATTCAAACAAAACCAGAAGATTAACACTAAAAATGAGAAGACAGAAATCGAATATTTCTATTATTTTACAAAAATGTATGTTGGTTATTGTTCATTACGATTCCAAAAACGAATAGCATCCATATCTCAAAGACACAACATTGTTAAAATCGGCCTATACCAGCAAAAAAACTCAGTTAAAAAACTTTAAATTACAGTAAATTTTACTTTTACAGTTCTAGACCTTTCATGCCTCAAACTGTAAAAATAATAACTTATTTGTCAAAGGACTTATTGCAAATACTATAAAATTTCATCTATGTAAACGATTAAAAAAACATTAAGAAATAAAAACAAGTTGAATTGTTGAAAAAGGTTGCTTTAAAGTACAAGAGAGGATATATTTCAAATAAAGTATTTTAACATTAACTTTTGTATTTACTATACAAAACGATATAAATTTTTCTGCTTTTTAATGTCTACTCTCAAAAAGTACTCTAAATTTTGTAATTTTTGTTTTTATTCAAAGTTATAACGTTTAAATATACATATCGTTCAAAATAAATCGTGAAAATATACTCATTTGAAAATCAAAAAAATTAAAACAGTGTACTTAGAGCTGAAAGGCCTTAGTCAGGACATAAAAAAGAAGCATGAGTTTGGAATTGAAAGTGCGGAAAATCGCGAACACGCGATATTCGTTCATCAGTCAGCAAGTGCTGCATACCGATTCATCAAAAATATTTTTGAAAATGCCTCAAGTGGTAAGGTCTTTGATATATCTGAAGGTGAGTTGAAAATGAAGTTACTCACTCACGAAGCCAATGAACTTCACAACTTGAGCTTTGTAAACCAGCACTGCAATAACAATCAGGTTTGATAAAAACTTTTTTTAAAGACTAAAGAGAATATATTAACAATTTTTACTTGTGTTATATATTAAAACAACGTCTTTAATCTTAGATTCAAATAACGTAGATGATTTATAAACAAATTAATTGTATATATCTGAAATTTTGAAACTCATGTCCTAAAGTAGTGGTTCCCAATCTTTTTGATGCCCCGCACCCCTAACACTATATGCTATAACTATTTATTAATAATTTGATTATAACATCATTGATTTCATTTATTAATAGTTTGTATTTTAATTTTTATGATAGTGTACTATATTAACAAAAAAAAAATTATTTGGAAATTTAAAAACATGACAAACTATATTCGAACAAGTTTTATCTATTTTTTATGAGGTAGAAAACATTAGAACTCACTCTTCCCTCTGCAACGGTAAACGTTTTCTAAAGGTCAAGCAAGTGAGTTTGGAGCTCATATTTTGTAACTCTACCTGCTCATTTTTAAACTAACTAAAAAATTATTTAGTATTCAATTAAACGAAAAAAAAAAACAAATCTATCTTAATAAAAAACTTTTTTTTTCAATTAACATTAACAAAAAAATTAACTAATCTTATATATTCAATAAAAAAATCTTAAATAACACGTCGTTATACTCACAATGTTATTGAAATTCTATTCATGCAATGTTATTTTGAAAAGATTAAGAACTTAATTTTAAATCTACTCTAAAGTTAATGACTTTTTTGTTCCTGTTTTTTATCAAAACTTTCTGAAAACGTGGCATTTTGTTGCTGATGGCAATGTGCATGTCTGCCTGTGCATTCAAGCGGTTTCTTGATTTAGTTTTTATTGACAATAGAGTACTAAATCCAGACTCGCACAAGTAAGTCGTCGCTAGCTCATAAACTGTTTTAAACAATTAATGGCCAGTTATGAATATAAAATATTTTAAGAATAGGTGATTAAAATTCACAGGTGTAAAACTTTAAGAAAGCTTTACTGAAATGTTAATTCTAAACTAACAGGTATTAAATGAAGTTAATTAAATGAATTTACTTTTAGAAAAGCGCTCTTGCTCTATGACGTATTAATAAAATTAATTTATTCAGAAAATTAGCGCCGACTTCTTTTTATAACAAAATGTACTTTTTAACTTTATTAACTTTATCAGAGAGTGAAAATATCCTTATTTATCATACAAAAATGAAAAGCCATCTCGCACCCCTGGTTGGGAACCCCTGTCCTAAAGTATATAAATATTATTGACGTTTTATTGTTTAAGTTTTCTTGTCTATTCTTCTTGTTTTACTATATCCTGATAACGATTCATAATCAACAACTTTTTTTATAAATCAACTTCTATGTGTGATATATCCTTTACAGTTAACAGTTTAAAATAAAATTTATAAAATGATTGTTATTACATTTAAACTATTTTTGTCAACCATTAAACTATTTAATTTTTATTCTTTAAAAAAACTAATATAAATAATGAATATCTATTTTTAATAGCATAGTATAATCGTCAAATGATGATTAACTTTTCTTAATTTTTTTCTAACACTTTTAGTGATTGGTTTGAAATCATTAAATTTTATTGAGTTATGAAGATTAGTATTAAAAATTAATGAACTGCTAATGTTTGAACAATTTTGTTGATTTTTTTACAAAAGTTATAATTAATTAAATTCTATTACTTATAATGCTGTTTTTGCATTTTTGTTTTAGTCACTGGTTAATAACTATGTGTAGTTGTGAAATATGCACGGCATTAATTTTGCACGAGGGGTCACTTTTGCACGAAAGGTCACTTTTGCACGGGTTGAAATTTTTTATAGTTCATTTTATTATTTTCATAATTTTAACCTTTTTTTTACTATCACTGTTACCCTTACCCTCGGTTGGTAATTTTTTTTTTCTTTTTGTTGTTTATTTTATTTTTTTTTTTATCAATAGTTTTCATCAGTTTTTTTTTTTCTTAGTTTTTAAAACTAAAATACTTTTATTAATAATTTTTATTAGTTATAACTTTCTTTCTTATTTTTACTATCATTGTTACCCCTTACCCTTGGTCAATAACTTATTTATTCTTCTTTTTTGTTAATTTATCTTTTAGTTTTTATCATTTTTTTCTTGTGCTTTTTTCACTCTCGTGTAAAAAGTGTCTTTGTGCAAAAATGTCCTATCGTTTAAAAGTGTCTTCGTGCATATTTGATCCGTTCCCAATTGCTATTGCTTTTAAATTATAACTATTTAGAAAGTAATGATTTGTAAAGTAAAATCCAAATTTGTTCAGAGTAAGTACCATATTATTCTATTTATAATTTCTAAATTTTTATCTTAGTAGTATTAGTATTTAAACGAATTTATTTTACACTTTTTTTTTTCTTTTTTTTATATAATACAGTTATAAACTTTTGTATTAATAAATAGTTAATAACACGTTGATAATAACTTTTTTGTAAAGACAATTAAGAGGGTTAAATAATGTTTTTTCAAGAATTGAAAAAACTGTAAAATATAAATCTTATGCAACAGAGCAATGACAATGCCATCTTGCAAACTGTGCTGAAACACGAGAGAAAACTTGCCCATACTGACAAGAAGCAAGATAAAAATATTGTTATGGAAACTGTGCTGCTTACAGACGACAGAAACTTGCGTGTCAAAGCCCATGCACAGAACATTCCATGTCAGCCCCTTCGAAAGTTCTTTCGGTGGGCTGTCGTTTGAAGTATGAGTTGTTCAAGCGGCTTTATGCTATAAAACAACTACGATAACGTGCAACGGTACTTTACAGAGAGGTCTATTGGCAGGAGCTAAAATGTGGTTGTTTGTTAGTGTTTTTGTAAGAAAGCAACGCACATTTTTTTTTTTCGAAGTCTCAAAGTTTTACTGATGTTTAGAATTTTAACTATTCTTAAAGTTTGTGATGGCTCAAAGCAACATAAAAACTGTAGTTTGTTAGACTAACATATAAGTTGTAAACATACAAATGAATTTTAAAGTGTTTTTATGTGTAAATTTTTTTTTGATTTTTTTTGTTTACAACTGACAGGGTTGCCAAAAAACCTGGAATTTTGGAAAAACCTGGTATTTGAAAAATGTTGAAAAAACCTGAAATTGGAACGAAATAACTAAAAAGCCTTGAGTTGTGTACAACTTTTACTTGTTAAGTAGTAAAATTTCGATTTGACACAAAGAATCTATCGTATAGCTATAGATAACATTTTTGTCATCATAAATTTTCTTTTTAATAAAAAACATATTTAAATAAGCATTAAGATATATTTTCAATGTATTTATACTATTTAACACTTTTTTTTTACCTTAAACTTTATTATAAACTAAAAATAGACCCAAAAACTTGTAATTTAAAAAACCTGGAATAAATTTTGAAAACCTGGAGAAAATTTTCCGAAAACATTTTGCAACCTTGAACTGAGTACTAAAATCTTATATAACATTCCATTTTAAAGTGGTTTAGAACTAGACAACTAATGTTTTCAAATTTAAATTCAGTTTAAAAAAAGTTTATTGCTTTTAGCTTGATGTGTATAATTTGTTTTTTTTTACCTTTCTGAATTCATAGAAATATAAAAGACAAATTTGTAATGAATGACAAGTTTCTTTTCTAATGTTTTAAATTGATTTATTTTATTTAGTTTATAAAATTACAACGTCTTGCTAAAAAAGAGTTTAAAGAAATGCATTTCAGCTTTTCAAATAGGTTGAATAGTTGCTTGTTTACTTGTGTAAAATTTTTTCAATTTTCTTATGTTTGTTCCACGTTTCAATGAAACTTATTTTCTTTAAATTTCAGTATTCTATACTGAATAAATAAGAATTTTATAGACAGAAGTGTTTTGTTAGACGTTTCAAACTCAAACTTAAGTAATTTACTTTTATTTATTATTTACTTAAGTCCTTATATCTTTCAAAGTTCGATAATTGTATTCTTAAAACCACAACTTATAGTATAAAAGATAACTTTTTTTAAATGCATAAAAAAATTGTAAAGAATAATTCTTTGTTTAATTTGCTAAGTTTATTTAGTTTTAAATAATGAACGATCTTTAAAGACAGTATTAGATAAATGTACTATATAATGAGCTGTATAACTATTTGTGCCCCAGATCATTTCGAGTACAAAAACTATTTGAAGGGTATTAAAAGCGTATAGAATATTATAATGCATAATTAGACTTGAGAATAACTAAACAGAAGTTTAACATAGTTAATTTTGAAAATAAAAGTAATCTATTATTTGAAACATATGAAAACACTGGCAACACAAATAAATTATAAGAAATCCATTTCGACTAATCGGGAATGCTCATCGTCTGTTTATTTTACTACTTAGTTCACGTCGCATTGTAATCCCTCAATGATGTAAAACAAAGGGATCATTACTTCCTGTAGTCAGTTTAGAAACACGCTCTTCTTCAACTGGACTTACAATCGGTTCACACTTATACTCCAATTGTTGTTGTTTCACCGGTAGTGGCATCATTTTCACCGGTAATTGTTTTACCAACATCATTCAAAGATTTACGAAGTTCGGTGCTGGGTAGAATTTTATAGCTATCATGGAGTGCCTTTAAATTAAACTGTCTGATACTGGATTGTACATACAACCTTAAAAATCCCTGTTTTCCAAAGAAGCATAAATTCTAACTACAAATTAGTTGTGTGGTATACCACCATTATCACTCCTGTCCCATTTTTGCTGATGAGCACCACTCTTATATTTCAGTGAGGCTTTTGAGATCTGATGATATAAAAACTGATGGTTATTTATAATCAAGAGTTGTGCCATGTTTATAAGACAGATATAAAACCTGGTCACTGAATCACCAGCATAAGCAGTACCATCACATTTTATCACTTTTTTTCAGTTTCCAGAGGTTTGACTGCACGCAAGCATCAGCTAATTATTTTAACCTTGCAAAGTTGTTTTTGTAATGTTTACTATTTTAATCCATTCAACAAGAACGATAATTTTCTTTTTTATAAAAAACAGCATTCACGAATAATAGCTTCCTATTTAAATTGTTAAGTTAATTTAGTTATAAATACTTCAAAACTTTATTGTATTGAGATATTTTTTCAATCTATAATTTAAAACTTTAAAAGTTAGTAAGAATAATAAAGCTTATTGTTGGCTATAGTTTAAAACCCAAATAAACAAAAAACTCAAACTATGTAATTTAGATTTAATAATTTAAGATATTTTTAATAAATAATTAAAACTTTTAAAATTATTTAACAAATTGACTTTAATTAATTACCTTAAAGCGGTATATTTCTTGTATTTATTTTGCTTGCATTTTATCTATCCATTCATTTTCTAAAAAGTCTAATGCTGAATGATTTTTAGTGGTGTCTAATTGAAAATGTTTCTTCAAAATAATTTTTTAATGTTGTGTTTTTTTTTTTGGCTTAGTGTAGTTTAAGTGCTGCTTTAACATTAATATGATTAGCAATCGTACTTTTTGAGTCGTGTCTATGAGACCACAAACTTTGCAAAAAGTGCGTGATTGTCTGACCAACGTAAAAATCATTACATTTACTTCATTTTGCCGCATAAATTTCCAAAAAAATTAGTAATTTAAGTTTTTTTAATTTTATTGTTTTTTTTTGTTTTGAAAATTAGTTTTTTACCAACCTTTAAGTTCAACCTTCTTCGCCGCAGTTGCTAATAAAAAATTTCTTCAAGGATAAAACTTCTTTTTCAACACCAACTTGATGAGCTCGGACTCTTTCTATGACTAGGTAATCAATATTTCGTGAAAACCCAAACTGCATAGATTATTTTAAGTCAGCCTGAAAAACAATAACGACTTACAAACGTAAATTGTAAGTCGGAGCACATACTTTTATAATGAAAGTTATACATGCCATAAATGAGTATATTTTTTGATAATTTAAATTAATAAATAAGTAACATTCTATTGCAAGACAAAACATTTATTTCATCATTAGGTTTTAATACAACTTGAGCTAGCTTTTGGAATTTACATTTAATGTTTTGAAGTTATTGAAATTTAGAATACTCATGATAGTTTATTATCAACTGAAGCTCTTTTAATTAAGAAACTTAAACTCAACTTGAATAATCAACTTGGTCCTGATATAAGATATAAAGTTATTACTAACATTTTTTACGAATCCATTTCGCTCTTGATTGTTTAAACAATCCATTTTGTGCTAATTACTTGTCTTGATTGTTACTTGTTTATTTTTGACAAAGTCTACTCTGTTTATCTTACTTCATTATTTTTACAAGTATATAAATAGTTTCTGATAAAGGAATAAGTAAACTCCAAAAGCTAGCTCAAGTTGTAATAAAACCAAATAATGAATAAAGTGTTTTGTTCTGCAATAGAATAGTGTTTAAAAACTTTTAAAGGTCATCCTTTACTAGAAGTAAAGAAGACGATTTTTTCCATTATATTTAATTTAGATTCGAAATGCGTTATTGTGTTTTAAATATAAGTATTGTTAATAAAATCGGTTTAAATTACAACTCCTTAACTTTTAGAATAAAAGTAATATTTTAAAAAACTAGTTATTTTATAATGACTTATATATGGATTAAATAGAAACACCTTAAAATTTAATTTGCTCAACAGTCTTTCAGCTAATTTTTGTTACTTATCAGCTTAAAAAAAAGTAGTCCCAAGTAAAAACTATTTTGTTTCAATTTAAGTGGTTTATAGTACAAGGGTGACATTTAGCTTTTTAAGTGGGGTAGCGCATGACTTACTTCTTTCGTAAAATAGCATTTAGTAAACATAGATGAAAAATTTATGAACAAATTAAATATTTACTGGTTATTTAGAAAAACTATTTTTAATGATATTATTATAATTGTGTATTAAAAAATTAATTATACTTTTAATCGTTTATTTGACTTATAAATTATCATTTTATAAGGAATAGACTCTAAAGCAGGTTTTTCAAATTAACTGGGTCATATGGCCACTTTGAGGTCATATCAGAAATTTTTAAGTCATAAGCTGCAATAGGGGGCCGTAACTAATAAAGAGGCCACATGACTATGAAGGTAATAACCCCATAGTTTTTAACTTACACTATATAGATATTCTGAAGTTTATGACGAAGTGCAAAAAAAGGTCTTAGGTGTATCAAAAGGTAGTTTTGAAACTTACACTAGGTATTACAAACCTTTCTAAAACTAGTACTAGATATCTTAGAGTTCATGATAAAGAGCAAAAAGAAAGGTTCTAAGGAACTTTTTTGAAAAATTTTTTTGATTGCCATTGCTTATTTAATTTCTTCAAAGGGGGCCTTATGAAAACATTTTGGGGAAACCATTTTTAAAGAAAAACACGAAAAGTTATAATATTAAATACTATTCAATTCCAGGGCTGTAATTTCTAACGGTATTTATAAATAAGTTAAAGTGTTTAATATTTTAAAGTATTAATTTTAAAATATAAAAACGACGATAACTATGTACAACTTATTACTTTCACGAACAATAAATACAAAATGGTGCAAGACGCTTGATTTTTCTACACATAAATCTTATAAGAACTTCAACATCGATAAAAATGGTAAAGACGATATTTCTGAACTAAGAAGTTCTATCAAAATTGCTCATTGTTCCCATCTGCGGCCTCGCAGTCTCACGTTAACTATTTCAAATTGAACCACAGCTTACGTCTTCGGCCTCGAATTCTCAAGTAAGCTGTTTTATAACGTTTTTTTTTTGTTAATCTCTGCGGCCTCGCACTCTCAAGCTAACTATTTTATATTGTACTGCCATTCATGTATCCGGCCTCGTAGTCTCACGTGTATTTTTCCACAAAGAAAGAGTCGGCCCGTTGAAGCAGCCTAGATCCGTTCCGTAGGGTAGTTGAGGTATAATAACCTGTTGATCGATGTGTTTGATCGTTTATATACATTTTACTCTCTCTCTTTTGCAGGTGGCTCGACATGTTAAAAGTTGCAGGTGTCTTGGTATGTTAGAAGCTGCAGGTGTCTCGGCATGTTGGTAGCTGCATGTGTATAGGAATTTTGAATGCTGCAGGTGTCTCAACATGTTTTAATAGCTGTTTACATTCTCACCTAACTTGCACACGGCACTTAATTAATACAAAAACATATTTTTTGCCTTTGTCAGTCAAAAAGTATCGAGTAGAATTTTAAATATAAGTTAGAAAACTATTGTTATTATTTACTTGAAAGTCATGTTTTAAAAAGAATTTTTAATTGAAAAAGTTTTTAAACACAATTTTGATACAAGCATCGATATATGGACGATTGAAGTGAAATGAGTATAATTTCGCATCAATGTTCAACACTCTTTTTCTTTTGGTCCACCAAAAACTGATCGTTTTAACAGTTTGTAGACAATATTGACGCATGACATTTTTACTTTTTTTTTACACGTTGAGTTTTAAATTATTCTTATCAAGATATTTCTAATTTAGAAAAACTTTAAATATAAGTGACAATCAAAAAATTAAATGGCACTCTCTTAAAATTTAGCTATTTCAGCCCTAGAACTATTCAAGTATCTTCAAAATAAAGTCAATTTTTACTTAAATGCCGAGTTTAAAGAAAACTTCTTATTTGTTTCATAATAATGTGGTGCTTAAGTTTTGAAGTTACAAAGCCTGCTTATTATGAACTAATAAAATCAAAAAAAAAAATATCAAAAGAAAGTATCATTCTAAAAAGCTAAAAATGTGCTTTAATGTGGTACAATTATCGGATGCTATATTTCTAAAATGAATGAAAGCTTTTTATACATAAACTTGTTTTTTACAGGTAAATAGTGTAGTTAAACATTTATAACTTGTTAATGAACACAATTTAAACTTTTATTTTAATTAAAAGCCTTTAAGTTAAGTAAAAGCTTATATGATTATCAAATTCATTTTGCACTAACAATATCTGTTGATATAAATTATATTTAAGGTTTGCATTTTATCGTTAAACAAGTTAAAACAAAAAGTATCTATATTTCTTAAATATTTGTGTTTTTATGCGTTACTTCAAGTTTAAGCGTTTTAAATCTTTATGTTTTGTTCTATTTTTTTTTAGATTGTTAAGTATTTATTAATAAAATTAAGATACTTACTAAAGCACACCACACATCAGCTTTTAATTTTTTAGAGCATGTAATGACATACAAATACTCGAGCATGACATTTAAAATTGAAACATACTAACGTCTATTCTAGAAACTCTTTATTTTTGGAATTCTATAAACTCTGCTGCACTACATTAATATTTACAATAAAACACCCTTAATTAATCTATTTTTGTTAAGCATAAAAATGATTTAACTATTTTTTTTGTTTTAAAAAGCTTTAAAAACTTTTTTTCATATTTTTAATTATTATACTATTAATTTATTTTCTTAATACATTTTTTTTGCAATAAATCAAGTAAAATTACTATAAGTATAAGTATTCTTATAAGTTTGTTGGTGCGTTTGTATTGTAAGGTTTTTTATCGATGTGTTTGATCTTTTTTATACATTTTTACTTTTTCTGTTGCAGGTGGCTTGGCATTTTGACAGTTGCAGGTGTCTTGGCATGTTGGAATAATAGATAAATAATAGCAAAAATACTTTTTATTGATAGTTTAAAGATATTTTTTTCCGATAACATTGCTTTTGTGGTAGCATCGTATATATGATATATTTTTTAAGGGTGCATGAGCACAACAATTCAAATTCGGACATTACAATTTCCGACTATTCAAATACTTTAAAATTAATTCAAAGGACCTTAACTCAAAAAGTTATGTAAAATTTGAAAAAATATAATATTTGTATGTAGGTCTTTTTAATTTCACAATATTTTCTTTATTTTTGCAAAATTTTAAATTGTTATTTAAACACTTTAGTAAAGCTGTATTTCATACTTTAAGTTTATTATCAAACAAATAGTATTGTAACATTTAAGTTCAAAACAATTTAAAAAGTAGTAATAACTTTAGTAGAAAAATTTTAATTGAAAAAAGTATACTTTTGTTTTCTTTAACCTAAATTATATTTAAGCAGTTATATTGATGAAAATAGTATTCAGTTAAATATTAAACTGATTATATGTTTATTAGCGCCACTTAGAAAAATGTATAAAAAACAAATCATTTGCATTTGTTTTGTACTTCATAGACAGAGTGTCTTATAAATATTAAAAACAAAAATAATTCAATGCTTTATATTTCAAAAAGTATTCAATTTAAAAAAGAACTGTGCATAGGAATACTGCAGGTTAATTAGTTTTGTGTGGTTTTAAAACAATATCTTTAATTCAATATTTATTGAGATATACCATTTTATACTGATAACAGTAAGTTGACTATTTCTTTACAAATAATTTGTTTAAAAAAATCGTACATAAGGATTGAGTAGAATATTATTTTATATGTATAATAAAATATTAAGTAAAAACTGTTTGTTTATCGTCAGATTTTCCGAAAAAAACTGAAAAAACGCCATAATGAACCATTTTTTAAATGGGCTACAGCACCGTTCATACTAAACCAGTATAAAAAATAAATAATAGTTCGAAAACTAGATACTCTAAGGTAAAAGATGGTATATAAAACATTAATGTAGAAGTAAAAGTAAGGATGCGAGTAAGCCTGAAAACTAAAGAACTTTAGTAAAACTAAAAACCGTAAAAGTTGTAACGTAAATAGAATGACGCTTGTTAAAAGTATAGTTACTTTTAGTAATTTTTGAATATCTTAGGACATTTTTTAAATTTTGCAAAACTAAAAAACGGCCTGTAGATTTTAATTACACCTACGAATATATTATTTAATTTGTTTCAAAAGTACATTACTTTTTGAGAGATGGTCTTTTAAATAATTTCTAAGGAATTGAATTGCCATGTAACAATCTTAATATGTAAAATAGGATATCTTCTTAATACAAAATATGTTATATTTAAGTTACTAAATACTATCTTAAAAGGGGATTAAATAAAAATAATGTTAGCTCTTGTTTAAATTCAACAGCAGCTTCTGAAAAATTTTACTTTTCTAAATACCACAATCTGTTTTCCATTTTTATGATAAACCAAGCAAGTTTTATCATTTGTAATTTGAGTTTCCAATTAGTGTTTAACACAAAATTCTGCTAAAAAATAAAAACAACATTAAAAAAAAACACTCAGTGGACCATCATGTTCAAACACTAACATATTTTTTTAATGGTAAAAAATATCAGTCTCCAACTTTAATCTTTAAGACAATAACAGTTTTTTTAGGAACTTAATGGTTTTCAAAGTTTTAAAACCCAATAGATCTGTTTTCATTTTTTAACTCATTTGTATAAGATATAATAGTAAAAATTATATTTGAACGAAATGATATTTTTTTTTTTTGTAGAAAAACATCAGAAAATACTCACTTTCCCCTCTGCAACGATAAACGTTTTCTGAAGGTCAAGCAAGTGAGTTTGAACTCATCACATGTTATTCCATCTGCCCTATCTTCAAATTAACTAAAAAAAGAAATTACCTTTTAACTAAAAACAAAACTAAAAATGTCTATGTATTAAAATTTTTTTTAGCTAACTGAAATAAAATCTAAACCTAACCCTTTATTGAAAAAACCTCTGGTGACACGTCATTTGGCAAACACTCACAAGGTTAAAATCTCAACACTAAAAACCAAAAAGTGTGGGAAAATCATGAAGCTCAAATCCCCAAGTAAGTATTTGCCGACCCTACAACAAAAAACACACCAACAATCCAATCATGTGATCACTGTCACCAGTGTGAACTCACAATCAGCTGTTGTAAACTCAAATAAACCAATATCTAATTTTAAGTATTTAGTTCTAAAAAAAAACTAACTAGAATAAAGAAATACTGTAAGTAGGAAAAAAAGATACTACTTGTATTGAAAAAATAACATGAATTTATCAAGTTTATTGTTGATATATATATATCAACAATAAAGTCAATTAATAATAAGATTTTTAAAAATTTGTTAGTATTAACTTTGTACAAGACTCAAAAAAAAAAAAAATAAAAGAATAAAATAATAATAAACAAATAAAATAAGTGAAAAAATAAATAAAATAAATATTAAACAAATAAAAAATAAAAAACTAAAGCTTTTAAAATAATTAATTAAAAGATAAATAAAAATGTTGTATTAAATTTATACTTATACCTCTAGTTTCTAATAAAAAAATAAGAATAAATGAATTATATTAAATCTAACACAATAACAAAATTAAAACAAGTAAAACAACTTAGAAATAAACAAAAATTATTACAATAATTTATAACAATCACTCTTTCATTACCAGGACATTCATAAAATAAAGACCCACACATCACAATCTGGTCCAAAATAACATGAATCAAATTTCAACACAAACAAAACATACATGTAGAAGCACTCTAGATCTACTCCATGTAGTTATTCAACAACAAAAATTTTTTATATCTAAATTTAAAAGGATCTTTTTTTAAGTTTTTAAAAGTTTCAGGGACACTAGACCAAAACTTGGGACCCAAATACATAAACAGTTTAGGCCAAGTCTTGTTCTAGGTCTTTCAGTTATAAAATTCATTTTCTTTGAAAATCTTGTATTGTGTGGGTGAACAGAGCTAGCAAGTGTAAATCTATTGTGTTCTACATCAAACCCTGTTATAGTATTACGCATCAACTTACAAATTTGCAATTTATACACATCCTTTAGTTTTAGCACACCAGTTTTTTTAAACAAAGGGTTTGTTGTGGTCAAGGCAGGCACATGACAAACATACCTGATCACTCTTTTTTGCATACAAACAATTGGTTTTAAGTAACAGTCAGCAGCACTACCCCAAACAGATATACAATATTGGATATGCAAATAAAACAAACTATAATATACCAATTTAAGTGTAAATGTGTCCAAGTAGTATCTCAATTTTGACAAAACATAACAACTCCTAGACAATTTTGATTTCAGAGAACTCAAATGTTTCTTCCAATTCAGCTTATCATCCAAAACCACACTCAAGTATTTTATACTATCACTCTGCTCAATAAGAAAACTATTAACCGTAACACTAAATTCACAATTTTTTGAAATTTTGTTAAAAAGCAAAAATTTAGTTTTTGAATAATTAATAGAAAGTTTATTAGCACGCAACCATTTATCAACTTTAACCAACTCCTTATTAATAGTTTCATTTAAATACTCAGGATCACTGTGTTGGTAGCTCAAGCAGGCATCATCAGCAAACAATCTCATATTTATCTCAGTAGAGGAAAAAATATCATTAATATACACAAGAAACAACAAAGGACCCAAACAAGAACCTTGTGGTATTCCAACATTCACAATTTCACGCTCAGACACAACATTATTTATGAGGGTTGATTGACTTCTATCTTTTAAATAATCTTTAAATAAATTTAACATTGAACCTTTTAAAATTTTAATTTTTAAGTTTAGTTATTAGAATTTTATGATTAACCGTGTTAAATGCTTTAACCAAATAAAAAATACAGAGCAATTTATTAAATTTCTCTCACCAGCCTCAATTAACTCATCAACAATCTGAATCACAGCTAGTTCAGTTGTACTATTCTCTCTAAACCCATACTGTTTTTCATGTAGCACCTCATTCAACAAAAAGATTTTTTTCAATCTCTCACACACTAAAAACTCAAAAATTTTAAAAATGGGGATAAAAGAGATATAGGTCTGTAGTTATTAATGTCATTTTTTACCAGATTTATAAATAGGAATTAACTCAGCAAATTTAAGTGACTCAGGAAACACACCATACTCAACACATTTATTATACAATTTAGAAAGATAAGGAGAAATTATTTTTGCACTGAGCTTCACAAAACGAATATTACGGACATCAGAACGCACACTTTTATTTGGACTTAAAGTTTAAATATAATTCAGAATCTCACTATCAGAAATTTCATTAAAGACAAAATCATTTTTAACAGAATCAGACAAATACTCATCATTCTTTACATCAACAACATCTTTTATTTTTTTTAACAAATAGTCAGCAATATTTACAAATTTTTTAATTATTAGATTGCCTACACATTTTGGGTCATTCACAATTTTACCACACTCATCAAGCACACCTTTAATTTTACAACTAGACGTAGATTTAGTGGAAACAATATTATTTACAATTTTCCATAATTTTTTACTAATTTGTTTGTTCCTTTTAATTAGTTGTTTATAATAAAGTCTCTTGGAACATTCTATTACTCTGTTTAATATATTTGGATTTTTTTAAAAACAAACAGAATTTTTTTTTGTTTTATCTTTAATGGCAAATTTAAACATTAAGTTTTTAAAGTTTATTGAGATTATTATACCTTTTGTTATCCACAGTTTAGCTTTTAGTTTTTGTTCTTTTTTACTTAATATTTTGACTGGAGCATGATCAAATACTGTCCCACTAAAAATACTCTCAAACTCATCCAAACATTTATTAACATCTTCACAATTTTCAGCACACAGGTTCATGCCTCTCAATTTCACACTCAAATCATTCAGAAAAGCTCCAAATTCAAACTTGCTGAAGTCCTGAAAGGACCTCAGATCACAATACTCATTTTTGGACTTTTCGCATTTAATTTCACAGATAACAGGCCTATGATCAGATATATCATAATCCACAACATTGACATTTAGATTTTCACAATCAAAACTAGAATAAACATGATCAATCAAAGAACTAGACAAATAATCAGCAGAATGCCTAGTTGACAAATCAACAAATTGCAAAGCACCAGCACTAGAAATACAATCCAAATAGTCAAAAGTACGCTGATCTCTATTAAACAAGTTTATATTTATATCACCACCAATTATATAATATTTATTCTTTTCATTTAATAGATCTAAAACTTTAAGGAAATTTTCTTTAAAAGTATTAAATGCAGTGTTTGGATGTCTATATACATTACCAACTACAAAAGATTTATTGTTTTCAAGTTTAATAGAGATCCACAAATCATCTACATCACACTGCTCAAAAGACATACCTTCTACAACCTCATAAGAGTGGCAAGCTCTAGCAAAAAATGCAACACCACCAGATTGATTACTATTAGACAATTAATTAACAAAATCATATCCATACAACTTACCTACAAAAGGTCTCAGATTTGTTAGCCATGTTTCACACATACAAATCACATCAGGCAACCCCTCAGTTACACTCAAAAATTCCTCAATTTTATAAAGGTTTGCATTCAAGCTTCTTATATTCATAAAAACAATACTAATACAATTTTTCTTGTTAAATTTCACACTATACAGATCTAAGTAACTCTCATTCTTAATTTCAGAAATACTAGGTTTAACAGATTTATAAAAACAATCATAATCAAAGTTGTTAACATTCTGAAAGGGAAAAACAGACTCCTTACATGTATCACAGTAAAACTTGTAATTACCTTGTTTATATAGGCTTAGTTTCATATTATTTTCAGAAGCACACTCAACATGACATTTTTGGAAGCATATAAAACATGTTAAACAATTTTTTAAGTTTTTACAAAACAACTTACATTTCAACATACAGACATTTTTAGCTTACAGGTTTCACAAAAAAAAGGTAAATTGTTTTTGCACATTTCTGCAAACTTTTTAATTGATACTTTTGAACATTTAAGATATATCCATTTAAAGCAGCCTTCACAAAACAAACAATTATCTAAATTAGAGAATTTTTTAAAACAAGATTTGCAGAAATCATCACTCCCAACATTAATTAGTCCTGGATTATTTACACAGTCTATGCAATAAAAAGAATCTTCATTATTAACAAAAAATTTAAACTCATGTTCAGATAATCCACAACAACTTAAATGGAACCATCTTTCACAACTATCACAAAAAATAGAATCCAAATTTGGGGGTTCAAAGTCATTTTGACACACCCTGCAAACACATTCTAAATTAACTAAACTATCTGATTTAAGTTTTAAGGAAGTCATCTAAACATATAATATTTTTTAATATAATTAAAAGATAAACAAATAGCTTATTGTTAGTTCTGCAGTTTTTCAATATCTTCAACTGAGTTGATAACAATTACTTTAGACTTCTCATTCTTTCTCAACAAAATTGTGCCACTTGAGGACCATGCATATTTCCAACCTTTTTCTTTTTGAAACCTTCTAGCAAGATAAAGAAGGTTTCTGCTAGTTTTTGACAAATTTCATTAAAATAAACCCTTTCTGCCTTTATGTCATTCAAATCAGCATTAAACAATTTCTTTTTTTCTTTCATTACTCTAACTTTTTGGTCTCGCGATTTGAATGTAACTAAAATAGGATTAAACATTCTCTTACCTTCCTTCTTCTCTAGGTTGCTTCCTGCATCTATGGTCCTCAAGCGCACAATTTTTCCTAACTGATGTCTCTCTATTCTTGGATCTACTTTCTTCTAAACTTTCATTGCAACAATCTCAACATTTTCATTTTCACAAGTTGGTACACCCTGTATTTCAACATTGTTGCCTTTCATCTAATATTCAATCTGATTCAGCTTAATGTTTGCTTGCTTGCCATTTTCTTCTATATCAAACATCTTTTTAGTCAACTTCTCATTTTCCAATTTCACAGTTTTTACATCCTCCTTGATTTTTTATTCTCTGTCCTCATATCATCAAATTTTGAATACAAAAAATCAAGTGATTGCTGCAAAGAGTCAATCACTTTTTTTTGATCAGCTAATTTATCAGTTACTTCCTTCATTTGAGTACTAAGCTTTTCAGTTGACTCTTTATGCACTAAAGTCAAATTCTCAATCAATCTTTTCAACATAACACTAGTAACTCTCTCACCCATATTCATTTAATAATTCTATTTTATTTATATAAAACCTTATTCAAATAGAATATATTATATTCTACTATATTCTATTTGAATATATAAACCTATATTCAAATAGATATCAAAACTTAGTACAGCTTCTTGACTGAGTTTTAAAGAAAAATTGTAATTTTTAGGAAAATTCATGAAATTTAATAGGACCAAAATGTTTAAAACTATTGTATGAAATAATTGTCCTACTCAATTAGGCTTATATATAGAATAAAAACAAAAAAATTCAAACTAAGGTAATTTTTTATCACTAAGGCTAGTTTAAACTTTTTTGATAAAGTTATGCTAGTTTTTTTTACAATTTGTATTGCTTTTCATAAAGTCAAAAGTAATTAATACTAGTAAATCAAGTAAAAATAACTTACCAAAAAAAACAAAACACAGTTTAATTTCAATCATGATCATAACTGATTAGCTAAAAAGAGAAATTGTATAAACTTAATACTTAATTTGCTTTATTTATGTTAGTTAATTAAGAAATAGCTTCAACTTTAAAACAAAAATATTGGTACATCTTATTCATATTCCAGTACTGAAATCACTGTAGTTATTTGCAAAAAGTTGGTTCTTAGCTTACAAAATAATTAGCTATAGATCATCAATACATTTCATTCAGAGTTGGAGTACTCACTTCATGTAATAAATTACTGTTAATATGATTTTAAACTGTATTGAACATGTTTTTTATCAAATTTAAATGCCTTAAAATTTTACTTATGCAGTTGTTAGAAAGCTAACAAATATGTTATCAATATTATGCTGTATTGGTTGGATGTAAAGAATGAAGTAAGAATTAATCTTGGTTCAACTTGAAAGAAAACTTAGATATCTTCTAGTTTAGGAACACTTATTTTACCTATTAAATTTATTATTTTCCCAGGTACTTTTTTCCTTTTATGGTAAAAAAACATCAGTCTCAAGCTCTACCCCTTGTAACAATAAACATTTTCTGGGGAACAGTGAGTGTGTTACATCATATGTAATCTTACCTGCCCCATTAAAATTTAACTTAAACTATCCAAAAACAAAATAAACAAAAACTATCTTTTAAACAAATAAAAAAGCCCTTGGTGACATGCTATTTGGAGAGCACTCACAAGGCTAATCTCAACACTAAAAACCACAAAGTGTGGGAAAATCATGAAGCTCAAATCCCCAAGTTAGTGTTCACTGGCGCTACAACAAAAAAAATCACACCAACAATCTAATCATGTGACCACCACCACCACCACAGTGAACTCACAATCAGTAGTTGAGAAAATGCATAAAACTAGTGTTATAATGAATACATAAGCATTAAATAACTATCTTAAAGTTTGATAACTAACAATTTTACTGAAATATTACTCAGAAAAAATTAAAAATTAAATTAAAAAAACTATTAAGAAAAATGCAGTTTCTGAAACTTGTATTGGTAGAATTAATTTTAGTCTAATTTAAGTAAGAAGAAAAAAACTTAAATTTTTGCAACAGTAATTAATATATACAGCTAAAAAATAAAATATAACAATCTAGAAAACAGCAAATAAACAATCATGCACAACCATACAATATCTTTCCCCATCATATACCAAAACCAGCCAATCATGATCAGAGTAAACACAAACAAAATTGACCATACATACATTAAGAGAAACCGATAAAAAGTAACAACCAAAAGCAATTAAGCAAAATCTGCATGTAACACAAATTACTCAACCACAGCACTCTAAACCAACTCAGTATACTGGCTCAAAAAGGATTTTTTGTATTTATTTTTAAACTGATCCTTTTTTAGGTTTTTAAAAATTTCTGGAACACTAGACAACAAGTTAGGGCACAAATTTTTACTTTATATTTAATTTTTAATATTCGCAGGACTACTAATTTATAAAAAAATAACTAATAAAAACTACTGTTATAAAAAAAAATAGTATAATAGAAAAGTAACAGACCAAGGGTAAGGGTTAGGGGTAACAGTGATAGTAAAAATAAAAGTAAAAAAATAACTAATAAAAATTCTTATTAAAAATAAATAGGAAAAACTAAAAAATAAAAATTAATAATTAAAAAAAAACATAAAAAAGCTACCTACCATGGGTAAGGCTTAGGGGTAACAGTGATAGTAAAAAAAATATAATACAGGGTTGCCACACACTCAGGGAATTTTGATTTTTTTAAACTCAGGAAAACTCAGTGCAATTTTGATTTTTTCAAAAAATTCAGGGAAGTTTTAAGATTAAAAAAAAAAATCTCAGGGAAAATTTTTTGTAGGTCTAGAATGAGATTTATTTAATCCAGTTACAATATTTTGTTCAAAAAAATGTATTTTATTTTTTTTAAGTGCTTATTTAGAAATGTTTTAGCCTTGCGGCTAGTTCTTCAATGTTCTTAAAATTAGCATTGTAGTTTTTCATAAGTTTAAAATTTATATTTATTATGGCTTAAGTTAACAAAAACAACAGATTTTAGAGAAATGTGAAGCACAAACAAGAGTCCTTGAGGCTGTGTTTGTGTTTCACAATGGCCAGGCAAGTGTTGAAAGTGTTTTTAATCTCAATTGATTTACATTGAATTTAAAAAAACTATTTTTTTCATGAGTATATTAAGCATCTAATGCAGAAGCATATACATACAGGGTTGCCACTCGGTCAGGAAATCAGGAAAAGTCAGGAAAAATTTTAAAAAATGACAAAAGTCAGGAAAAAATGGGGGGTTTTGAAAAAAAGTCAGGAAATTAGATAAAATTAAAAAAAAAGTCAGATTTTGTCAGTTTAAATTTACATAATTCCTTGTTTTCCAAAGCCTTCAAATTGTAAAAATTAATTAAAAGTCCTTTAAAGTCAGAAAAAAATTCCCAAATTTTCCTAGTAATTTACAAAAATATTTAATTTTATTTCCAATGCCTTCATCTGGTATAAATTAGTAAAATGAAGTATTCTTGAATATAAAGAAGTATTAGTAAAATTATTATTAATATTAATTAGATAAATTATTAAAATGAAGTATTAGTATCCTTTATAAAACTGCAATAATTTTCTATTAACATATTGAATAAGTACCCTACTTAAACAAGCAGATTTTGTAAGCTTTTTAGTATTGATGATCTGTAGCAAGGACACTTCCATAGTGAAACTGTGATATATGCACAAAAGTTTATCTAGCAAATTTTAGAATCAAAGTGTTTTTTGTTTAAGTAAGTAATTAAGTTCTTTAAAACTAAGCAGTTAGTTTAGTATTTTATGTAACAAGTGTATACTGAAGCGGAATGCAGACCAGATGAAGGAAGCCATATCTTCATTAGATGAAGAGGTTGAAAAGCTAATAAAAAACTTAGAAAATAAATTTTAGTACATACATTTAAAAAAACAGTATTTGATTAAGTTTTTTATTTTTTTAATGTTTTAACTGTAAAAGTTGGTTATTGTTTAAAGGTTTGAGTTGTGAAAATTTGTTATTAGTTAAGGTTTTAATTGTAAAAGTTCCTTATATGTCGTTTGTTTATTTAGATACATTTATGCTAGGAAATGCTAAAAAATTGTGTCTTTTTTCAGACAAGCTGTGTTTATAAGGTAATATTACAAGTATTTTGCTGATAGAGCTGTTTATTACAAACATCGATCATACACAGATGGTTTAAGTGATGTACTGGAAGTTTTATGATAGAATTCAGCCAAAAACTGTTGTTTTTAACCTGTATTAAAATTAGATTGTAAGCTTTAGATAATTTGAATTGTGAGATTATGTATTTTAGAATAAGTTTAATTTAAGAGTTTGAGTTAAAAAAGTCAGGAAAATTTTGGTAAAAAGTCAGGAAGTTTTTCTCAGCTTGATCAGTGGCAACCATGTACATACAAAATTTATTTTGTAAAAATGAAGAAAAATGAGCATAAGTTATTAGTAATTTGCGCCAGAAGCAAAAAAAAATTAAGGATTTAAAAAAAAACACAGGGAAGTTTAAGGTTACTCAAGGAAGTTTGTTGTCACTCAGGGAAGATTTTTTGACCCAAAGAGTGGCAACACTGATAATAGCTAAATAAAAAATTAATTAAATGAAAAACAAAAAAAAAGTTACCGACCAAGAATAAGGGTTAAGTGTAACAGTGTTAATAAAGAAATTGGTAAAAAAAACAAAATGAAAAAAAAAACTTTGATAATAAATGTAAATATTAGCAGGGCGTAGCAAAAACTTGAGTATAATGTCAAAAAGTACCTCTAAAAATAATAAATTTAATAATTTAAATAAGCGTTCCTAAACTAGAAGATAACTGAAAACTGTTTCAATCAGTTTTATTACACTTTTTCCAACTGATTTAAAACTTACATATGGCAAAAATAATAACACTCCAAAATTTTATATCCTAAAAGGCATATTGTTGTTAAATAATTTTTATTCAGTTTTGTTACTCTCTTAATCAAGAAGCTTGAATGTTCATTTTTTAGAATTAATTCTTATACTACATAAAGGTCAAGTTTAAAAACTTTAGGTGAGCAGATTTTAGAAGCTCTACTATAATTTTATTTTTGTTTAGAATTTTCTTCTTCTTATGCAATTAGATTAGAACTTAAAATACTTGCCAGTAAATTTAAACTTTTAAGAACTTAAGTGATAAGTTAATCACCTTTTCTTTTAATTATAGATTCCAAAAGTCAAAGTTGAATATTTACCTTAATTTCTTTGGTAAATTGATCACATTTTCTGGGTTGTCACAAACTAAGGCTAGTTTGAAATTTATAAACATTTTATTTTATGAACATTTATTTGAAATTTTTTGAAAAATTCAGGCATACTTAAGATAGTTTTAATTAATTTATTAATCTTAGACTGCTTTTTCATCTTAATTTTTTATTCTTAGAAATTATGTATTTTCATATCCTTTTGTTATTATTTTAGTGTTTTCAGGATATAAGCATGATTATTATTATTTTTTGCTCAGCTTGATGTAACTCAGGTTGGATTTTTTCAGAAAGTGGCAACCCTGTTTCTCTGTATTTTTGCAAGTGTAAAAAATATAAATAAAACACTAGATTTCCATTATAAAAACACCTTTTATATAGTTTTTACTAAGCTACAAGATGCTTTTTACAAATTTAAAAAATTCAAAATATTTTTTGAGATATAACCGGTCAAAGTTGATGGCAATAATAGGATGCTTATGGGAGGCGCAAACAAAAAATGCAAATAACTAGAAATTACTAAAAATCTATCTCCTCCTACTTATTTTGAGATAACTACCTCAAATTTTCAGTAAATGTTCCTTGATATATTTCAGAAAATTCTGTCGGAATAAATTTAAAAAAATAAAAATTTTATAATAAAAAAAAAATCTGTTTTAAAAATTTTTTAATAAAAAAAAAATATTTATTTTTTATATAAAATTATTATTTTGTATATTTCTTTAAATTCTTTCCGTCAGAATTTTATAAATATATCAAGGAACATTTCCTGAAAGTTTGAGGTAGTTATCTCAAAAAACGTAGGAGGAGATATATTTTTAGTAGTTTCTAGTTATTTGCATTTTTTGTTTGCGCCTCCCATAAGGATCTTGTTATTTTGCACACAAGTAATACTACAAAACTATAGTTAATAAATATAAACAGTGTTAACATAAAAAAATTTTTTTACAATGTGATAATCTTTTGTATTTTATAAAAGAAGTAATAAATTCTAATGGTTTATTGTTAACCTATAAGCATAAGTTTTACAGATTATAAAAAAGTACACAATGGGGGAGACACAAGTAATAAAGAACTTGCTTTTTAGTACCAAGAGATTACATAGGGACTCAGGAGAGAGTGAACTTGATAAACTGGATAAAAATCAAGAACTTGTGGAATTTGTAGCTAATCTGTTGTCTCAGCTTCAAAATGCAAACAAGCATACTGCCTGGGCAGAAATCCATGGTTGTCTTCTTGGTATTAAATGCATTTTGAACAAGTATAACTTTGATGAAAGCAGTTTTTTTGATGAGGAAAAAATTAGATTAGAAGCTTTTAAAAATTTAGAACATCCAGAGTTGAGAGTGAGAAAAATGGCTGGACTATTATTAGGAGTTCTGTGTAAGATAACACAAGGAAGAACATACACCATGTCCAAAAGCAATCTTTTAAGACTTCTTGAGTCAGATCTTGAAAGAAGGGGTCAGGAAGATCCTAGTGAAGACTTTGATGACAATGCCTCTATCAGCTCTAAAGTTTCAGACTTTACTGCCAAAGAGCTTCTACATCAGTCAATGGGCTGGAGACATCTTGAAACAAGTATTAAGTGTCTGCATGTGATGATAACCGGATGTGGTGATCACTTTGAAAACCAATTAGACAAAGATCTAGTTTTCTTTCTATTCAAGGCTCTAAAGCATGAGAACAGATTTGTTAGAGAGACAGGGTTTTATGTTTTTGCTGAATTGTTTATTAGCAAATTAAGAATCGATCAAAACAAAATGCTTTATGAAATCTCAACAAACATTGCAGAGCAGATTTCTTTAGGACTTGCTGACAACTGGTCACAAGTACGACTTGCTTCTTCTAATGTTGCTAGAAGTTTTATGATAAATTTTCCCAATGCAAAGGATCATTTCAAATTATTACTACCTCGATTGTGCCTTAACAGGTAAACTTATATTTCTTTTATATTATACTTAAATAAGCTTTTCTAACACATTATTAAAACATAGCATTGAAACTAAGCAGTGTAAAAGTCTGAATAAAGCTTTGTTTTTTAACTTATGTTTCTACTATATTTTAAACTTGAAAAAAGTCTTAAGCATAGTTTTTTGTTATATTTATTTTTAAAATGCTATACAGCTGTTAAGCATTTAAAATTTTTGCATTTTTATTGCTGTAATAATAGTTGCATGTTTATTAAATGAATGATAATATTAAATGTATAAGTATAATGTTACTATTTTTCATATACTTCAACCATTAAATTTTGCATTTTTATTGCTTTAATAATAGTTGCATGTTTATTAAATGAATGATATTTATTAAATGTATAAGTATAATGTTACTATTTTTCATATACTTCAACCATTAAATAATATGTTAAAAAGTTCAAACAAACAATTTAGCGTTACATTTTTTTATTTTTCTTACTTAAATTTAGAAAATGTGTTTATGAGCACTAAATTTTTTTAGTACATGTTATTTGTCTTTTTTAGTTTTACTAGTGGTTGAGAATAAATATTGTTTTAAATACAACAGGTATTACATAGCAGATGGAGTCCGAATATTTACCCAGAAGACATGGCAAGAGATTTGTGGAAGTAGGGGAAAGTCCCTGGTTGAAGAACACATAGATGATGTTGTAGAATACTATGTACAAGCTACACAAGCCAACAATCATGCTGTGCGTGAGGCTGCGTGTCACTGTATTGCTGAGTTAGCATGCAAGGTTGATGCTGAAAAATCACGTCCTCATGTTGCTAGTTTGGTCAAGGCGTTACTAGACTGTTTTCACGATGACAGTTGGCCAGTTAGAGATGCAGCTTGTGTCAGTTGTGGGAATTTTCTTCTTGAGTTTTACCAGGAGTGTCTTCCCCACCGTAGTGAACTCTACAAGTTGTTTTTGGCAAATTTACAGGATCCAATAGCTTCAGTTCGAGCTGGAGCTGCCATTTCATTAGGAAAATACTGTAAAGTATATGGAAATGAGTTACTTGATGAAATTATTGAAGAGGTAAAGCAAGGTTTTATTTTCATTGAAAAGCAAGAGGCTGACAGTGAAAATTTTATTGGTTTGGACAAAAAGCCTGCTGTGTTTGGAGTTGTAAAAAATGTTGAAGACCCTAAACATACTAATCAAATAATGTATTCTTGTGGATCCCTTGCTCCCAAGATGGGGAGAGGAGGAAATAGAGACAAACTTGGTGGGTGTACATCTTGTGACTTCAAACGACCCTCAAAACCTTGGGAAAGATCAGATGGTTGTGTATACTTTCTAGTAGAGCTAGCAAAACATTACCCTACCCAAGCTGTTGATTTAGTTCCTTTTATGGTAAAAGCAGCTACTTACAAGCATTTTCCTCAACATGTAGTGTTTCATGAGACTATATGTAACCAGTTACCCATATTTGCAAGCATTGTTGGAAAGCGTGCTTTTAAAACTCATTTGGAATCGCTGTTTGATTTAATATTCTACTCTCTTGATTCAGATATCCCATTAACTTCTGTAGCAGCTGAAAATTGCTTGTTGCAACTTTCTAAGTTTCTTGGACAGGGAATACTTAGAGGTAGGGTTGAGATGTGGAACACAGGGAAGCTTGTAAAGTATGACAAGCTCTTTCATTAAAGCATTAATAAAATGAGACTTCCATAGTGAGATATTTTAAATTTAAATTTTTTTAAAAATTGTTATGTTTGTTAGTTTAATTGCATGATATTATAATTTGTTGCACTTCATTCCTTAGTAAATAATTATAGTTTATCTTCAACAAGCATGAGTATTTTACTGCTACAATTACAAACTTGAGTAAAAATATTTAACTTTAAATTAATTTGTTAAAATTTGAACATTAGTATAAATTTTTTAAACAATTTCCGAAGTTATATTGTTTTTATTTAATAGTCTACAGCACTCATAGTTTTTTTTACATCAATTATTTATATTTAGATGTTTAGTAATAAATATTGTCATAAAAATGAAAAAAAATTAAATTAAAAAACTTTTCCAGTTAGCTGCGAAAATAGTGTATATTATTTATACTAAACTGTTAAAACTCTTAACATATACGTGTTTTGTTTATATATCAGTTTTAAGGTTTTATAGTTTTTATGATAACCATATGCTGTTCTAATACTGTAGTTATAAGTATTTAGGTCTTGATAATTATTAAATTTGTTTAGACTTTGTGAAGTTATTAAAGTATATCATGCTTAGAATTTGATACATTGAGATTTTTAAATTTAGTATTTTAGTTATAATATATGATATTTAATTCATACTTGAAAACTGAAGTCCAGCCACTGTAATTTATAAAATCTGAAACGCGGTCAAATGCCCTCAACATTATACAAGTAAATGGTTTTAGCTTGATGAGTCATTAATAACTATCATTTTATAGATAAAAAATGTTTTTCTTCTACACAAGTTCTTTTATTGATTATATTTATTTAAGTAATACTGTAACTTAATTAATTTTATGTTTGCCTACCATTTAAAAAAATATATAGTTATTTTGTAAACACTTATAGTTCCGAAATTACACAGAGACAGGCCAGAATGGCGCGATATTAAGCCTATATTACAAAACGAAGCCTCTGGTGCAGTTTGTAGAATCGCTTACACCGATGAATGTTTGTTTTATGGACTAATTTTATTTTAATTTATTGGAACTTTAAACCTTAATAAAGCTTTTTTTGTAATTGAAACTTAAGAATACTTATTAACATATAAAACAAATTATATTACTAAAAATTAAATTAGTCATGTGTTAATTTAAAAATTATTGAACATTTAGTTAAGGATGTATACAACTACTTTCGAGCAATAATAGCGAAAGATGAGAAAAGTGAAAGAGCATTGGAATTAACTAAATCAGCAATTCAATTAAACCCAGCTAATTACACTGTGTGGCAGTTCAGGTTAAACCTTTGAAAATTAGTATAATCTGTTTAAAATCAGCAATAAAAAGTTACAAAAAAATTAGTGTTCATTGCAGGGAGCTCACTGTACCTAAAATCATGGAGTTAATACTCTGCGTAAATATCCTGGAAAATTATGAACAAATATACTAAAAAAAACCTAGAATAATGAATATTTTTTATTAAAATTCGTTAAAAGTTCTGGAATATTTTACTGAGCTTTTTTTTTTAATGTTTAACAAGGTTACTTAAACTGTTATCCTTAGTTGAGAACTTTTTAGTTTACCACTTAGTACACTACATACTGCTGATCTGTAGTGTACTAATAATTAGCAACTTTTAGAAAAAATCTTAGTATATTATAATTAATTAGATATTTATTAAATTGTTCTTTTTAATTTTAGTACTTATTTCTTCTTTTAAATATCAAAATTAGTGTCTTTTTTTTTTGAGTTTGTTTTTGTTTAAAAATTAAAGAAACTTTGCAATTAAATTTAGATTGTAACTAGGTATTTAACTTTTTATGTATTATCAGTGCTATGACTTTAGAACAACCATATGAAAAGAACTTTGAATGTTTTGATTCAAAGTTAATACAATTTGCAATGGGTAAAACACACTGTAGCAAGTTTAAATAATTTAAAACATCGATTTATCTGAAGTTTAACTTAATGATAAAAAGCGATAAGAAAATTTGTAACTTAAAAACTCGTATAAAATGTAATGTAAATTTGTTTAGGGCAAGATCAGAAATTTTGGAAGTATTTGTAATGGGAAAATTTTAATTGAGTATAACAGCAGCAAATTAGTAAATTTCAGCAGTTTACTAATATAAACAAAAAGTTTAGAATTTTATGTCAGTAAAACTAAAATAGTTTATAATTGTTATAAAAGTAGCTTTTAAAAGGGTCTACTTTTTTGTAAAAGCAAGTAGTTAAGTAGTACAACTAAAAATATTAGAAACAAATCACTAGTAAAATAATGTTTCAAGTCTTAACTTTTGTTTAAAGTTTTTTTTTGTTAATTATTTTTTTTTGTAAATTTTTATTTAAGAGTTTGCCATACAAACTTTCTATAGATTTATTACGCTAAAATTTTACTTTGATTTCACTCAACTTTCTTATACTTAGCCGCAAAAGTAAATATTTATCTTAGGAGAGAAATATTAAAAGCTCTAAAGAAAGACATTTCAGAAGAAATGAATTTCTTGAGTGAAATAATCATGGAACAACAAAAAAATTATCAGGTTGTAGCTTTAAACTAGAAAAGCATCTATAAATTGTAATGCTAATATTAAAAAAATTTAAACAGTGTTTATTATAAAAATACGATTAAGTTTTACATATTCTTATACAACTCTGCATTTTTTAAGTATTTTAGTAGGGGGATTTATTATTTTGATTTTATTGAGTACAACTTAGGTTACCTCCTAAAACGATTCCAAATTGTGTTTAAAGCTAACAATTTTTTTGGTTAAGTTGTCTTACTGCGAAAGCTAGCCACCAAAGATTTTTGGTTGGAGAATTGTCGAAAATTTTTGGACAGAAATTTGCAGAATCAGCATTTTTTTGTGTTATTTTTTAATTTTAACACTAAAACTTATTTTTTGTTATGTTTTTGGGTTAAGTGCATTAGGGATAAGGGCATGGATTAAAAAAAAAAAATTTAAAAATGATTTCCTTTTATTTTTGAAAAACTTAGCAGACTCACAATTTGCAAGTTGGCAATTTTACTTGCAGGTTTTTCAAGCTACCCCTAATACCAACTGTAGTAATTGTATTTTGTTTCCGTTCTTAAAAGAATCTCCTAATGGAAAATTTACTATTTGTATTGTAAATTGTGTCTAAAAGTCAAAAAAAATTGGTTGGGTTGACTTGGCTCAAAAGCTAGCCACCAGGGGTCTTTTATAAGGAAAAATTTGTCCCAATTCCGGAATATATACACAAAAAAGAAGTAACAAAATAACAATAACAAAGGTTCTTAAAATATCTTTGATAGTTAATCCTTATCATTTCTATTTTCAAATGCTGTGTTTGAACGAAAGTATGAAACATCAATGGTTTCACTAATGATCTGATACTTGTCTATTTTATTAACCTCAGACACTTCGGGAGAAATCCAATTCTGACCTTCTTTGCTATGATTTTTTTTTTTGAAATATGATAGTAGAAAGGTGTCATTATTGCAAATTTGCTAAATGTCTCTCATACTTACTTGTACTATCAGTCCAAAATACAGCAACATAATCACCTGGCCTGAAACAAGTTGATTTTTTTTTGCTTTTCAGGTAAATTTTTCTGATTTAATGCTGTAAGAACTTTTTGTAAGTCTGTAATTGATATTCGCGAATGTAAGTTATCTAAGTCTGAGAATAGGTTTTTACCATACTCACCTGACGTCAAGTTTCTTCCTGCGCTTTTTAACCTGAAAATTGAAGAGCTTGGTTAAAATGATAGAGTGCTCTTTTAGCCTATCTGACTTCAATGTAAAGATGCTTATTTTTGTAAAGACTCTTTTGAAAACAATTTTGACCACAAAACAATCTTTTATTTTGGCATGTCTCAGATCATCATGAATATCCTAAAATACGTTTTGAGCTTTTGGTTGGAACATCATTAACACATGCATGTTACAGGTCACATAGATAGGGGAATGCTCAGCTCCCAGATCTTGACAAACAAGAGTCAAACACTTTTATATTATGGGCAGTGCTATCAGTCATTACAGAAGTAACTTTTTCAACTATGACTTTTGCAGAATATTTGTAGCCTGTTGCAGCTGATAATAATTTAATTTTTGATTTCTCAAACTCAGCTAACCTTTCACAAGACTCCATAAAAATGCTTATAGTTGGTAAAGTCCGTTGATTTCCATTAATTGTGACAGATTGAACCACAAAATTGCCAACTCCACTCATTTCAGATCTATCATTGAAATATAGTTGAGTTGTTACTTATCATCATTTGTTTAGTAATTGAGCAAATAACTATTGCTTTTACATATAAATCTAGTCTGTTAGTATTAAAAGATTATGGCAAAGTGCTCATATCATATGGTTTATCAGACTTTTAAACTTTCCTTTTCTTTTGATACTTTCAACTTTCTATGAACAAATGATGAGCAATATACTATTTGTTGAAACTGAGACATATTTTTTGAAATTATAATTCTTCATCAACCATTTTTACACCCTTAAGGTTTCCAAGTAGTTCACATTGGCTATGACGTCGAAAAGAGTATGCATTAAGGCCATAGGGGGGGTCCAACATTTTTTTTTACTAAAATTAACTTTGGCTTTTATATGAAAGCTTAAAGTACAAACTAGAAGCCAGTTTTTATAGAATTAAAAATATCATTTAACTTTTGAGATATTTAACTTTTTGTAAAAATTTTCCAATATAAACGTATGGACCGCAAATTTTTTGAGGTCAATTTTCTCGGAAATTTTAAAATTCACTGAAAACCTATCTCCTCCTTCATTTTTTGACCTAGAGACTTCAAATTTTCAGGAAATGTTCCTTTTAATATTTTGAAGAATCTGAATGTTTGAAATTTTGAAAAATAAAATTTTTATCCACAAAAAACTAAAAAAAGGGTAGTTTTTTGACAATAACTTTTTTTTACTCAAAATTAAAAAAATTCCTACAATAGATCTCTTTAAAGTTTAATGATACACATTCTGTAAAAATTTGAGAAATATTACTCAAAAAATGAAGGAGGAGATAGATTTTTAGTGAAATAGTCTTTTTTCGCATTTTTAGTTTTCGCCTTCCATAAGGAACCTATTGAACGCCCTTTCTTTGATCGCTTATATCTCAAAAGTTACTTTGAGTTTTTTAAGCGGTTAAAAGTGTCTGATAGCTCAGATTAAATTCTACAAAATAAGATCAAGTTGTAAAAAACAAAGTGGACCCCCCTATGGCCTTAATTCTCAAAAAACGTTCAGGTATTATATATTTCACCTTCTTCTTCTTCTTGTAAGAAAACTTTACCAATGTTCTGTAAAACTCACAAATAGATTTAAGTTTTGTCTTTGTATTTAATGACTTTGTGTACACAGAGCAAAACACCCAATGAAAAACTAAGTTAAGTGCAATGTCTTGCCAAACTATTGGTATTGACTAACCTTTATTTGCTTTTCATTCAATTAAAATAACACTTGAAAAACATCATTACAAAGAGTAATTTTTACATTAGAAATCTGTTGAAGAATGGAAACAAAATAAAATTACTACAGTTGGTATTAGGGGTAGCTTGAAAAACCTGCAAGTAAAATTGCCAACTTGCAAAATGCTGAATCTGCAAAATTTTATAAAAATAAAAGGAAATCATTTTTTAAGTTTTTTGAAATTTATGCCCTTATCCCTAACGCACCTTACCCAAAAACATAACAAAAAATAAGTTTTATTGTTAAAATTAAAAGTTAACATGAAAAATTAAAAAAAAATTGCTGACTCTTCAAATTTTGGTCCTATAATTTTCAACAATTCTCCAATCAAAAATCTTTGGTGGCTAGAATACAATTTGGAACCGTTCTAGAAGGTTACCAAAAATATTTTTTTAACTACCCCCTAATTTTAGGGCCATAGAGGTTCACCTGTTTTTTACAAGTTAATCTTAATTTCAAGACTTTTTACTTAGTTATGACACGATTTTACCGCTTAACAAAATTCAAAGTAAATTTAGAGATACTTTCAAAGTTAGTAAGTTTAATAGGCTCTTTATAAAACGCTAACTTTTTCATTAGAAGTATAATTTTTTTTTCAGTATTTACATGAAGTTTATCACTCATATTAAAATATTTCTACCAAATTTATTTTCATTTTTTAACACTAGAAATCTTTTAAACTGTTTAAAAAAAAAATTTCTAAAAGTCTTAAGTGTCTTAGAAAACTTTGTATAAGTTTTTGTTGATCCTTTAAACTTACTATAAAATTAACAATGAAAAAAGTGCGGACCATACCTTTGTATCTAAAACTTTTTACAGGTTATATCTCAGACGTTTATAAATATTTTTGTATTCTATAGAAACTGATTCATAGTTAGCTATATTTATATATATAAATCAATATTAATTTGTGTAAAAATTATTAGTTTTATTAGATCTTCAGAATTAAATATATAAACAAGTATTTAATTAGCTTACAGTAAAGCATTAATTTGTTATATAATGTAGGTATGGCAACATAGGCGAGCGCTTGTTGAGTGGAGTCAAGATGCATCAAAAGAGTTGGAATTCACAGCTGATATTATCTTCCAAGATCAGAAAAATTACCATGCATGGCAACATCGACAGTGGGTTATAAAAGTTAGTTTGTTGTTTAGTATTATAAAATCACCACAGTGTTTTATTTCGGAAGTTATTTAAAAGCTGTTTTAAAATTGAAAAAGAAGATAATGTATTAAAAAATTATGTACAGAAATTTAGATAAGTATTTTTTTTGTATAATATTGTTGAGTTGACCAAATGACTATAAGCCAGTGAATTTCGAATCAAGAAATTTACTTTAGCTTGTCATGTTTTACGACGTACTTTAAGATAGTTTAAAATAATTATACTTGAAAATCAACATTTGAGTGCTAGGAATCTGTTTTAAATAGTGGAAAATTAAAAACTAGTTGCTGTTTACATGAATGTTTGTAAGTTTTTATGTAGACAAAGACATATAAACAGTACAAATAAATAAAAACAGTATAAACTAAAAACAGAAACTTTAGATTAAGTTATACTGTTATAAATTTTTGATAATTTTAGAATGTTTATTAGGTTCACAATAGTTGCTGGCATATTTTAAGCAACTATATACTCCTAAAAACCATTTTCAAAAATACATCTTATTACTAAACTTAATTAAAAAAGGTCTTTAGATGTTTTAACTCTGATCTCAAAGTTCATGTTTTTATTTACCACTTAAAATGTCACCGTTATAGTGAATACTCATAGTGTGTAGTCCTGGCCTGTTGTGGGGTACCATTAAGAACACTTAGGGGGTTTGGCCTCTTTTTTTACATAAACGCTTTGAGCGTTTAAGTCTGTTCATAGTTGTGCCTTAATTTTTCTGATTTTAAAATATGAATAATATGCTTAATTTAAAATCAAATTATATACCAAGGTACTTATATTAAAAATTAGTATATCAAAAATTTATCAATTTATCACAAATTAAAAGTGAAAAACTCAATAATATTTAATCTTTAAAAATAATATTTAAGTTTCTACCGCCAATGGCGGGAATTTAAAAATAAGAAAAATTTATTTTATTACAAGTGAACTTAACATTTTGATTTTGACTTTGAGGGCCGCAGTTTCCCGACCCCTGGTTTATATGAATGAAGATGGCTTCAATTTTGATTAGGGCAAAAATGTTGTTAAAATATAATAATAATTTGAATCTCATTTCATTATAACTTTTTACACATATTGAATTTTTAACTAAATGTGTTAATATTGATGATGTATTTATAGCATCTGAAGTTGCAATTATAATTGTCTTTGGTTGATGTTTAATATGTTCTCTTCACACTTTGCTATATGGTCTTTTATTCTAGTTTCAAGATGTCTAGAAGTTTGACCAATATAGCTGTTTGAGCAACAGCATTCAAACGTGTAAACCACGCTATTTTAATGCTTGTTGGATTTAAGGTTTTTACCTTTAGGACTCAAAACAGTGCTAGATATAAAAGTAACTCTCGGTTTGGCTGCACGGTATACTTTTTCCGTTGTTTCTTTATGTTTCTTTCGATCTGGACCGATTTTTATTGAGTTCCAATAGTTCAATTTTGCTATTAAAAACTTATTTACCTAGAAGTTAAATATATTTTTTAAACGTAATTTATATTAAAAAAATTTTTTTTTTTAATAGTTGAAGTTTGAATATTTTATTCTTTTTGAATCACTTTTTAACAACCACATATATGTTTACAATCTTTCTACATTAAAACAGCCATTACAAATACAGTTAAAAGCTTATAATATTAAACATAGTAAAATGATAATTCATTAATATAAATTTTAGTGTTTTCAATACCCGACATTGATAATTTATTGCTGCATGTATGCTACTTTATTATTTTTCTTTTATTGGCCAGCATACTTCCAGCTGAAGAAATGCATGTAAATAAATAAACAATCCTATAGATATACAAGTTGGAATCAAGAAAGAAAAGTTTATCTAGTTTGACTTTTTGTAACTCTACCTAAGTTATATTTTACAGCAGTTTAATTTTTTAAGGAGTTTTCGTTATGGGATGACGAGCTCAAGTATGTGGAAGGACTCCTGAGAGTTGACGTCAGGAACAACTCTGCTTGGAACCAGAGGTACTTTGTGGTTAAGCACACCACCGGATTCACAAGTGTCAGAAATCGTGAAATTGAATTTACACTGAATAAAATAAACAAGGCGTTGCACAACGAGAGTGCTTGGAACTATTTAAGAGGGTTGCTTAGTTATTTATTATTTAAAGTTAAAACTGTTCAAAATATAGGTTTAATCGTTTACTAACAAAAGATCCTAGTGAAATAACTTCACTGGAATATAAATAAAAACAAATTGTACAGTAATCTTCCTTTATTGTACCAACATATATTTCTGTGTGTTAACGAATCAACACACTTCAACTGGTTTCTGTGAAAAATAATTACTGTAATGAAAGAATAGAACCATAGAATAAAGTGGGTGTATACATGTATAATTACAAATATTATATAGTTTTATAACAGTCGGATTTAATATTAAGTATTTTACCTATTATTAACTATTATCTGTAGAAATTATTTTATTTTAATGAAAAACATTTATACACCCACTTGATTCTATGCTTCTATTCTTTCATTACAGTAATTATTTTTTACAGAACCCAGTTGAAGTGTGTTGATTCGTTAATACACAGAAACATATGTTGGTATAATAAAGGAAGATTGCTGTATAATTTGTTTTTTATAAATTAATTAGCTATTGATTTAGTAACTTAAAGAATTAAATGTTTTTGCAAAACACATTAGAGTTTGGTACTAATAATATAGTTTGGGACATTAGAGTAAAAAATATTTTGATACGTTACAATGTTATTATTCAGGGTAACACAAAACTGATAAACTTGCTCGTTTTCCCGCCTCAACCCGACCAATCAGAAGCTTAATTTATTAACTTAAAGTTATTATGTTTTAAAAAAATTGTTAATTTATTTAAAACCTTTTTTTATTATTATAGAGTTTTAGAAGTGGACGGGCTAAATTCAAGCGAACAAGTAAATAAAAAAGTGCTAGAATGGAAGGAAGAGAAAATGCAGTCACCACAGTTCCTTGCATTTACACTTAGCATGATTGAAGAGAACATTGAAAACGAAAACTATGAAAACTTTGATGAGAAAATTCAGGAGGCTAAGCAAGTTAGTTTTTCTACATAAGAACTGCTAAACTTTATATGAAAATTACCCTAAAGTTATATTTTTAGTTGAAAAATTAGTTTAGAAAAAATATTTCTGTTATTCTATATATGTTACCAATATTTTCAAAAATACTTTATTAATATATTATTAAGAAGTGTAAGTTAATAGTTTTAATACCAAAAGTTTTAAAAATACTTACTGCTCTCAAAATGAAGTTTTATTACGATTTATATCATAGATATATTTATTCAAAAAACAGATTTGTGAGCAATTGTGCATGGTAGACACTATAAGAAGAAAATATTGGAATTTTATTATAGAAAGAATGAAAACTTATAAACCTCAGAAGTAAATCACTGTTTTTATCGTGTTTTTAGTTTAAATTGGAAACCAGCTTTGTTTCAAAATGATGTATTGTCTTAAATACCATAACCAGATTTAGTTACTATAGAAACTTTTGTCTCTGACATTATTCTATTTAATTATGAATTTAAATGTTTTTATAAACTTGCAATATATGGAAAATAAAGTTTTTTTTTTTCTTTAAATACTTTTTTATGTAATACACGTAAATACTATTTTTCAATGTTTCTCATAGTATTTTATTAAGGTGTTATTTTCTTATTATCTATATATCTAGATCAGGTTTCCCAAAAACATTTTTCGAAAGGCCCCTTTAAAGAAGTTAAAAAAGCTTTTGCCTCTTTGCTGCTCATGGCCCCCAAAGGGACCACTTGGCCCACTTTGGAAATCCCAGATAAGTATTATAAAAAATACATTAGTATTTGAATTTTTAAGAAAAATAGACTATATGTGAAGTATGGTTGTATACGGATGGACGACTATTTCAAGTTAAATTAATTCTTAGTTATTGTAAACTCTCTTTATATTAACAATTGTTCAATTGTTGAATTTATACTACTGTAATTTATTAATTAGACCTACATGAATATCTTTTTCTTTTGCCAAATTTTAAGTTGTCTGGTTGACTCCGAATATTCCATTTGAAAAAGAATGCGAATCTTAAGTTATTTTAACCTTGATCTTAACTTGAGAATCTGGTAGATTGAACTGATAATCTACCAGATTCTCAAGTTAAGATCAAGATTAAAATAACTTAAGATTCGCATTCTTATGGAATATTCGGCGTCAACCAGACAACTTAAAATTTGGCAAAAGAAAAAGATACTCATGTAGGTCTAATTAATAAATTACAGTAGTATAAATTCAACAATTGAAAGAAAACTTAATCTTATAGTGTAAAACATGTGAATTACTAATTTTATGTAAAAAAATTGATATTAAAATGTGCTACAAGTAATTGTGAGTTATTAAAAAGCTTTGATTTGGTTACGACATGTACTTTCTATACATAAATACAATTTAGTTGTGCACAGTAGTAGTTGATAAGCGTGTATCGAGAAATTTCCTACTAAAATCAAAATGTAAGAAAGTATTTTCCATAGTTTAATATTAAGGGTTGTAAAAATAACTTTAGAAGATAGCTTGACGGTAAAAATGTATATTATCTTGGTTAAACAAAAATAAATAATACTTAAATCTTTAACTATTTTGAAAACTTAATACTAGGTAACAACCCTACGACAAAATATTAATGCCTTATTTTTAATAGTTTAAACTAAAGAAAGACAAAGCATGATTATTTTAAACTTCTAATAACTAATTAGTTAAAAACTGATTTTGTTCATTTTATTTAAGTAAAAATAATAAAACAGCCTAAATGTTTAATTTATTTTTCTTTAAAAAGATAAACTAATATGATAGTAGAGTTGTGTGGTGCCAATTTATTTTTTATTAACCATTTTTCTCTTTAAAAATTAATCTAAAAACAAATTTATTTTACTTATGTGAGCATAATTTTATCAATATAAAGCATGTTGTTAATACACAATTTGTAGAACCTTTAAATTTAGATATTACACTATTGAAACAAATGCTTTTGTATACACACTATGAAATTAATGACTCTGATGAGCAGGTTATATTTTCTGATCAGCGAAACGTCGTTAATCATAGAATGTTAGTTTTTTTTAATCATTTCCAGCTTTTTTAAAGAACAAATATTTTTTGGTCCATTTTAGGTAACACAACTGTGTAAAATTATATAACAACAATGAAAAGATACTGTAAAGCTACTTTAATTGACATTTTATAAAAATGTTAATGGAAGTTTTTTTCATACGATATGTTTTCGTATCTTATCGAATTTTCATTACTTTACATTTAAAAAATCCAGGTTTTAGAGTTGTTTTTGTTTAAAATTCCAGTTTTTTTTATTTAAGCATTTTTTCACCTAAAATTTCTGGTTTTAGGATTTTTTGCAACCCTTAATTAGTTGGTATTTGCTTATAATTTAACTTGTTAGACTATGTATTTGATGGGCTCTGCTTGTTTTGATTTCTAGAATTTAAAACACTTGAATAATATTTTTAGTAAAGTATATATGGTTACATGACAACTCAAATTCCGACAATTCAAATTCTTCAAAAAATTTAAAACACTATATCTCAAAAAGTAATATAAACTTGAAAAAAAAATATAAAAAAGCATATGCCGATCTTATTAAAACCTACAAGCCACTTTTTTGCAAAATCTTCAATATTTTTATAAATATTTTAAAATTATTAAAAATAATTATATTTTTACTTTAATTAAGCCATATCTCAAAAAATATTTAATGTTTTGCAAAAAGAAAAATAGCTTGTAGATATTAATAGGACCTACATATGTATTTTTTTATATTTGACAAATATGCATTACTTTTTTAGTGGGTAGGTGTCAGAAAAGCACAGCGTCACTTTAGCATGGTGTGACACTTAAGCACGGGGTGACACTAAAACACGGGGTGACACTTTAGCACGGGGTGACAATTTAGCACGGCGTCACTTTAGCACGGGGTGACACTTTAACACGGAGTGTAACTTTATCACTGTTTGATTCTTTTGCACAAAATGATTCTTAAGCACGGAGTGACACTTAAGCGCCATCGATAGTTTTAAGTAATTTAATTAAATACGTGTAAAATTTGTATTTAATAAAACGTTTAAAATTAAATTTATATAACCAGCATGCTGTTGATTATGCAATTTAGGCACTTTAAAGTGTGATTTTAAAAAAGAGTGTGTCTTAAAATTTTTTTAAACTTATTATTATTTTTAATAAAAATATTATTTAAGTAAGGAGTAAATTGTAAGACAAAGTTCGGCAGTCTTTTTGAATTATATTTAGAAAATCATTCGTAGGTAGCAAAACGTTAGAAAACATCTTTAGTAGCCTGTATTTTTTAAGAAAAACTATACTTAATAACAAAAATTAGTACTGAAAAACAAGAAGTTGGTAAATTAAATGGTAACTAGTTTTAAAAAACCTTAATCAATTAAATGTTTTTATAATGTATTCTTTTTTACTTCTGTTAATAAAATAATAATAATTTACTTACATTTTATTTAATTATTTTGCTTGGCTGACATGGTTTAAATAACTTTATTTATGTAAAACAGTAATAAAAAATTTATGCATAGCACTAATTTTATTATAAAAACGAAATTTACAAAAATATACATTTAATCTATATCAAAATTGTATTGAATACCGCGTAGGTATTCGAGTATGTTATTATTTTCATTAAAATTTGAAACCAGATAAAACAGACGCTCATCTGCTTGTCTGAACCTTATTCTTTTCGGATGCTTATGGAAATTCAAACCTAGATGCTTATGGAAATCTTGGAATGTTGTATAAAATCCTAGAATGACTTGAAATTCTGATCACTTGTTTTTTTTAGAAAAGTAATTAAGACTTAAAATATATTAAATCTAGAAAAGTTTAATAAAATTTCAAAAAAAAATTAGGAGTCACCTTGGGTACAGGAAGGGTGTAGATCACTTTTATTACAAGTTGATGTCACTTTACAAATTTTAATCTAACTACAAGTAGCTTTATACAGATTTTTTATACCAAAACAAACTTTTGATATGTAACATTAGAATAGGAGAGTACAGTAGGTTTTAATTGTCATCTTTTTTACTTTTTATTAATAAATATTGAAAGTAATACTTCCTAAAAATTTGAGCAGGGTTGCCAACACACCTGGAATCCAGGAACTTGTCAGTTTAAACAAAAACTGGAAAAACCTTGAACTTGTGAAATTAATAAAATTGAAAAAATTTGGTATTTAAAACAAAAATCACCTAAAAATCTGCAATTTTTAAACTACTTCTACATGTAAAATAATAAAATTTTGATAAAATATAATAACTTAAAGTCATCAATAGACTATAAAAGAAAAATTTAAAAAGTCAATAGCTTAATTTGTGCTTGAATTAAAAATTGTAACTTACACAAAAAATATCAAGGTTGAAAATTATATTTCTATAACTTCGTTAACATAGGAAAATATTTATTTACCTTCTATTGTTTTATTTTAGATATAGTTATTTTCATATTTGAAATAAACAAAGTGAACTTATTATAGGCCTGGACAGCAGTTTTGTTTTGTTAAGAAAGTTTAAGCTTCAAAAGTACCCAAAGTAAAGTTAATGACATCATCAAAATATTGGTTTTTTTTTTATTGCAAAATTGCTGCAATTAAAAGTACCCAATATTTAAAACTACCCATAAAAAGTCCTATCCGTTTTTAATACTGGAAGTACGTCACGAAACCTGCGTAAAACAGTTTACAACATCCGCTTTAAAATACGAAAATGAGATGTTAATATATATCATTACATTGTTAAATTTTTAGACTTTACATTTAAGTTATGTTCAAACTTTTTTTTATTAAAAAGCTTAAAATAAATAAATACTGCAACGGCTTTGCGTCGATTAGCGGGAAAAGTTACTTATCTTTTTATTGGGTTCATTTTATTGTACTGTTTTGACAGTAACTTGTTGCCGTTGTTAGAGCTCATTTTAGCTGTGCTTTTGCACAGTTAACTTGACGCCATTATTATGTTGCTCAGTTTTTCAAGAATTTAGTTTAAACGAAAATTTTGTGTTCTGTTTCTTTGATTCGGTAATTCGATTAGTTGGCATTCATGTTGTTTAGTTTTCTATCGTCTTTATGTTTCGCAGTTTATTAATTGTAAATACACCATTTCCTTGACTCGATTTTATTACATTTAGTCTAAATTTAAATAATTATCTGTTTTCTAAATCCTTTTTAATAAACAATAGTTCGTTTAGCACCTATAAAATACTAAGTTAATAGTAAAAGTTCAATTCGGATTTGATACATCGACTTTATTAACATGTTAACTTAATTTAAAAGTAACTTAAGAAACTATCTACGACCTATCTTATAATAACGCGTTAAGCCAGTTAAACGCTAAACCCGCATATATAAAAGTAACAATATCGGCAGATGGTAAAATGCAAACATGAGTACAAACACTTTTGAAACAATCGGCTTAAAATAATCTAATAAAAATTTTACTGATCAAACTTCAAATAATGCTATTTCTTAAAATTTAAAAGAACAGAAAACTTAAATAGACAGAGAAAGTTGTAAAATAGTTTTATTTACTTTTGTTGCAGTCTATATATAAATCTTACAAATTTATTTAACGTATTTACTAATATACTAGTATTTATTAATATTTATGCTTTACTCACTGAAGTAAATTAAGCTATAATCTTATTAAGTAACGTTATAAAAAACCTTGAGCTCGTATATGTTGCTAGGTTTAAACAAGTAGTTTTACGTTTAAAATATGATAGTATATATTTATATACTTTAGTTAAAATATCTTAATAAAATGACTTGATAGAATTCTTAAAATTACTTTTATATTGTTATTATTAAGTTAAGAATTGCCATAGAGTAACTAGTGTAATTTTATATTAGATACGAAGTTTTAGTTGAAGCTTTAACTTGAAACATATTAAAAGCTTGTAGTGTTACGATGCATAGTTTATTTTTATATTTTTCATTATATAAGCATAAACAAATGTGTCATTACATGCTAAAATGACGCCGTGCAAAAGTGTCACCCCGTGCTCAAGTGACGCCGTGCTAAAGTGACTCCGTGCTAAATTGTCACTCCGTGCTAAAGTGTCACCCGTGCTTTTCTGACCCGTTCCCTTTTTCAGTTGTGGCCCTTTCAATTTTTTTGTAAGAACTTGAATAGTCGTGCACTCAGTATATATAAAAGTTATCAAAAAAGCTTAATAATTAAATTACTGATAATTTGTTACGTTTAAAACATTTTACCTTTATTTTTTATAGAATTAGGTGCTTAGACCACAATAATAACCTTCGATTTCTTTGTAATTAAGAAAACTGTTACAGGGTAGCAATTTTTAAGGCAAACAATTTTGGGTTACATCAAGCTAACTTGAGTTGGTCTGAGTTAATGACAATAACTAAATAAAAATATTTTTAATCGAACTTACATGTTTTAAAATACCTAATAATAACAAAATGATTTAATAAAAACACAACCTTTAAAACAGAAGATTTGATGTTTAAAATTTAGGAAAAATATATAAACTAGACTGAGTTATCCTAAGTAGATCGCAATTATGATACTATCAGAAAATCATTAATTTATGATGACTTTGTTGAAGAGTATTTGAGATAAGTAAGCGCTTGAACAAATGCAAAAGGCATTGTGAAAAAAAAAACGCTTAAGTTTGAGAGTATAGTGACGAAAACGGACTATCAATAAAAAAACATCTAAACATTTTAATAAATATCTTATTATTTTTTAAAACTAATTTTTGAGAACAACCATTGGTGTAAGAAAAACTTTATAAACTTATGCTCTAAAAAGTAAACAGGAAAATTTTAATGAAGGCTCACCATTAAATTTATTTGTTGTAGTAGTTTTAAGATGCTGTATCAAATTTTGTAATTTAAACTTTTTAGATGTATTGTTAACAGTAACATTCTATTTACACATGATTATAGCTCTGTTCAAATTTAAAACATACATAACGTTATAGAATTTCAACTAAATAAAGTCTTACATGCTGTTAACAGCAAACAAATATGTACTTTTTCATTTAGGGCTATTTTTATTCAAACAAAAACTACAAACTTTCTAAAAGTATTTAAATTTGAATGTGATATACAATAAGTTAAATATTTTTTAAAACCATTAACTCCAATAAAAAATATAAAAACTGTATTAGAGCGTTGATTGATAAGTTTGATTGTAGCTAATCATCTTTATGTCATTACAAATCATCTCCCAATAATGATTTTCTTTCCTGCTACGTCTTTTGCGTGGCCTTCGCATAGGCTTTTTAATACCTTATGAATAAATTTAGCATTTATAAATATAAAAATGTAGTACAAAGTTTTCTAGTATTATAAAATGAACACTCCTGTGTAAACATGTTATCATTATAGTGATATCAATGCAGATTTTATTTTTGAGCTAAAATTTAATAACGAAGTGTCAAAAAAAAATCCCTAACCATTTTATTCTTTAATCTTGGCATTAGTAAATTATCCTACAACTACAGTTAAATATTAAACAGCACTTTTACAAGCAGAATGACAACAACAAAAAAAACTTGAATTTACCCTTTTGTTAAATCTGTTTTAACGACATAACTAATACTAGCCTTCACCTAAAGCTAGCTATAAACTAAATCTAACCAACTATTCATCTAAAAAATTACACTTACTGTTTTATGAATTCAAAAGCATGTACAAAACTTAACTTTTTTCGAATTATTTAATATAAAATAATTTTAACTACATGGTATTGATACGAAATAAAATGAGCTGTGAATGTAGATATTAATGTTTGTTATTTTGTCTTGTTCGATAGCGTCATTTTACGTTATAACAGAGTTGTAAACAGTAAGGAAAGTTAACATGAACTAAAAATGTCTCTATTATTTTTAAAGTATTTAAAGCAATCAATTTATTTATAATCGTAAAAATCAAAATTTCCTCATCTTTTTACATTTATATATTGATAGTCAAAATGAAATTTATGAAAATACATAATTATACTAACTCGTAATTATTTTTTATCAGTTGTAAATACAACTACGTTTTTATTATGATCTGTTTAAATATTGAACATAAAATTTCAGTGACTAGTAACTTATGTGAGTTAGCAGCTTTTTATTTCAGTAAGAAAAATAAATCAAATTTTTGTTCTCAAGTGCTTCTCGAACTTATAAACCAGGGGTTAGCAAGAACTAGTAAGTGTTAATATAATAAACAAAGAGCTTCATAACACGACCAACAAAAACAGCATTCAAGACAACCTACGAACGGTTTTGTCCTTATTAGGACTCATCAGGCAGGCATAGTTACGGGAAACCGCTGTTGAGTTCTTACCAAGTGGGGTTAAGAACAAAGTACTGAAGCGACCGTTTGTGAGTAAAGTTGGAGAAATTGACACAGCTAAATCATTCACAGCCCAACATCTCAGACATTATCAGCATATTGTGAGGATATAGTTTATGCTATTTTGATCAGTTTAAAATTCATTTATTTCGAGCATCATCAACAAAGTTGAGATCATTGCGCCATCAACAGTAAATAATGAACTTCACAACACGATCAAAAACAACAGCATACGATCAACAACAACAGCATACGAGACAACCTACGACCGGTTTCGTCCTTATTAGGACTCATCAGGCAGGTATAGTCGCGAGTAACCGTTGTTAAGATCTTACCAAGCGGGCTTAAGTACTGAAGCGACCGAAGTAAAGTTGATAAAATTAATTAATAATAGATAGCATATTTTACAGGAATTAACTACTAGTTTTTTAATGTTTTGAAAAGTATTTTTCAGCTGAAAAGTACATCCCTGATGACTGATTTTTGCACTGCGGACAGCAGTTTGTCAACACCTGAAATAAAATGTAAACATATTAACTACTTTATGACAATGAGTAGTTACTATGGCAAAATTTATGGTATTAGCTTCATAAAAATAATTATTATTAACTCGAAAACAGTAAAATACATATTAGTTTTAAAATATTTTCAGCTTAATTATATACTACAAAGTTTACTTATTAAGGTAAAAATATTTAAATTAAAGACCATTCTATTAATAAAAAACTTGATTTATTAACAAAAATAGTATCAGGGAAGATAGTAAAATGGCTAACTTTATTTGAATAGTATAACTTTATAAAAATTCTGGTACTTTTGGTTAACCCAAAAAGAAGAGAATTATACTTTATATTTTTTTTCAAAAGCTGATTTAGCAAAAACTGTTTCGCTTAAAGAGCTCGTCCGAGTTTGAAATTAAAATTTCAGCAAAAATATATTCAAAAGTTATGTAAAACTAATCCTTAATTAATAACTAGTTAAAATATAGAGCAAAACAAAACTAGACGATACAATCAAAAGCAAATTATTATTTTGAGATAAAAGCCAAACAACTATTTTAGTTACTAATTAAGTTAATCAAAAAAAATTTAAAAGGAACTATAAGTAAGGAGCTATAAGACTTTAAAAATTATCTTCGTTAAGGATGCATTCTTATGGTTTAACTATTTCAATATATTTATTCTGCTTAAAGAGCATAAACTATGTAATTAAAAATATATCAAAATATAAAATAACAATTTTAAAAATTAATATCTTACTTCTTGTGTTGTTTTGTTAATATAATTTCAAATTAAGTTATAGTTTAGTTATTTGATAATAATAGTGTAAAAATGTAGAATAAAACCTAGTTGTTATTTCTTTTTTAATTTTATATTATGACAAGCATTTAATAAACACCAACATACTATTTTTTTACTGCTAAAGATAGATAACATTATCCACAGGGCACAAAAAATCGGGTGGCTTCGCGTTTAGCCACCAAATCTTTCGCTCTACTGAGCACGAAAGATAGCTTTTTTCAATGAAGTAAAATCATTCAACCGTATAAATTGATGCCAACGACTAAACAGTAAAACACAACATAATTTTTTTTGATTGAAAAAATAAAATTTTATAATATTTGAAGTTATAAACAGTAGTAATGGTGACACATTTAACAGCACATAGTTAAATAAAATTGATGTTAGCCTAATCTAAGCATGTGATAATAATGTAAATATTATAATATTTTAAGTCCACTTGTTTAGTTGAAGTTCTCACTATTTATAAAAGATATTTAATGTATATCTCATTTTAAAAGGTTGATGTATATACCATAAAAGTTTTTTTATTGTAAAATACTTTAGTTATTGATAGTAACTAGTTAAATAGGATTTTTTTTACAAAATATAACATTGGCTTTTCTTTGAAAGTTTAGAGTATATACTATAAGACAATATTTATATAACATAATTATTATAATTAATTTTCATATTTTTTTTCTCTTTCAAAATTACATGAAAAATAAAATGTTTAGGATCCGGTCAGATCTCAATTTATAAATAAAATCTGGATCCGGCTGGATCTTAAATTAAAAAAGATCCGGATCGTTTCGGATCCTAAATAGTAGGCCGATCATGGTAGGCTTTGAACCCAACTTGTGTGAGGACATGTGGTTTACAAGCCTGGCAACTCAACCGCTCGGCCATTACGTCTTGTTAGTATATTCACATTTAGCTTTTATATATTTCATAACTTTAAAAAATTTTCACAAATTTCTGCACTGCAATTATATTCTAAAATATAAGTTCAAGAAATATATGATAAAGCAATTAACTATATACCTATTTTGCTAATATTACAGAACAAACGAAAAAAAAATGAATTCATAAAACAAACATAAGATACAGACTTATTTATTTTTAAATTGATTTGTTTACAACAACTTTAAAGTCGTTTTAAATGTTTTTTTGTGGCTGTTTAAACCTAAAAGTTCATTTGTTGTAAATTGTTTTATTAAACATGCTAAACTTACATTATTTAAGTATTTTTCTAATTTATGTGATAAAAACCTCTACTTAGGACATTTTAAAAGTTTTTTTTGTATTTCTTTTTACCAAAAAGTTTGTACTTTGTAAGATTATCTTTTTTATAACTGCTTACCAAACCGTTTTAAATTGTTTATTGTCATAGGGAAATACTATACAAATTGTTACGAAATTTAACTGCCGAATGGATTATGAAACTATTTGAATTGTTAAATATGTTGTCAATAAGGATTGTAGATATAAATTTTTGTGAAAAGTTATTTTCTTTATTAAATATAGCAACTAAATTTTTTTCATTAAATTTTTTTTTAAATAACTTCAAAGACGATTTAATTGTGTTTTTGTTTCTGCTAAAAAGTTTATTTATTTTAAGTTTATATACTATACCTGCTTAAACTACATTTTTATTATTTTATGTATTTTTTAGGCTAAAAACCTCTACATAAGAGGTTTTATAAGCGTTTTTATGTTTTTTGTTTCTAAAAAGTAAATTTATTTACTTTTTCATTAAAGTTGTTAACTTACCATTAAAACTGTCTGTCTAATTTATGTACAAAAGCAATATTTTAGAGTTTTGGATGCTATAACTTAGTTTTCGTGTCTATTAAACCTTAAAAGTAAATTTATTCTCATGTATTCCATTTAAATTTCCTATAAAGCCATGCCTCAACGAATTACTAATGTTAATTATGTACAAAAGGGTTCTACTAAGGACGTTTAAACGGTTTTTCGTGTTTATTTTAAGTGAAAGACTAATTATTGAAAACATTTAATTGCAAATTTTTAAATTATTACTTATAACTATGTACTAAAAAGGTTTACTATCATTTCTAACTCGCTATCATTTCTAACCTGATCATTTCTAACCCGATCACTTCTAACCCGATCACTTCTAACCCAATCATTTCTAACCCGATCACTTCTAACCCGATCACTTCTAACCCGATCACTTCTAACCCGATCATTTCTAACCCGATCACTTCTAACCCGATCACTTCTAACCCGATCATTTCTAACCCGATCACTTCTAACCCGATCACTTTTAACCCGATAATTTCTAACCCGATCACTTCTAACCCGATCATTTCTAACCCGATCATTTCTAACCTGATCACTTCTAACCCGATCACTTCTAACCTGATCACTTCTAACCCGATCAATTCTAACCCGATCACTTCTAACCCGATCATTTCTAACCCGATCACTTCTAACCCGATCATTTCTAACAAGATCATTTCTAACCCAATCACTTCTAACCCAATAAAACCCGATCATTTCTAACCCGATCATATCTAACCTGATCGTTTCTAACCCGATCATATCTAACCCGAAAATTATTTAGCCGATCTGTATTAATATATTAATATATATTTTTTTTTAGATAAGAATTTGTTTTAAAAACAAATTAATCTCAACAAAATTGTTGTTTTGTGAAGTTTAGTTTATTTTGTTTAAAATAAAACTTAATATTCAGATAGCTTTTGTTAAAATTTAATTGTTGATATTAATTGGTTTATTTATTGTTTTGACAATAACATTTAAAGTTGGATTATTAATTAAGTGTAGTTAATTAGTTTTAAAAAGCATTAGGAAAAGTATAAGTCTATTGTATTCTAAGGATTAAATATTAAGTTTTGATAGTCGTCAATGTAAGAAATTAATGAGTATCGCAGCGGTTAAAGTCTATTCTGTACTTTCTTTTGAAATGATTCTATATAGTTAATATATATTTTGAAGTGTAGAAACCAGATTACCAATTTGCCTCCATAGTCCCAAATTCAGGGAGAATTTATAAGAAATACAACTTTTTAAAAATATTAATATCAGCGTTTATGAAAATTTAAATAATACAGTTAATAAAATTTAGTTATTGTAATTATAATGGTGGTTTCATTTAAAGTTAATATCATTAAATTCTAAGTTCTTTAAACGAAAGTGTGTACTGTTTAATACAAAGCCAAAAGTAGTGGTAAAAGGTTTTTTAAATATTCAGAACTTGTCATTTACTCGAACTTTGATTTGATTTTAATTCTTAAATCAACTGGTAAATTGTATATAAAGATTAACTGTAATTAAGTAATAAATAATTATAATAAACTTAACTATGAAAGTTTAGTGTCGAAAACTTATTATTACGCATTTTTCTTTTGAAATAACATTTATGTAGAGCAAAATAAATTTACATTTTTCATAAAAATTTAAAAGTTTTCAAAATTTAGAATTGCAAAAAGACGATTATTCTCACGATTAATAGTAGATATTTCTAAAATAATTTTCTAGATATCTATTGAAAATTGTTGTTTTACAGGTTTTAAAAAACACAAAAACTTTATATTATTTAGCGATCATTGATATGAAATGTAAGTATAAATTATTAGAATAAACTATATAACTTAAAAACTTATAACAAAATAATAAAACCATTTTGTATTGTGAAATCTATTATATAGGTTTTATTTTTAATAAAGAAAAATCTCATCATATTTATAGAAATTTAGAGGTGCAAAAAACCACTGAAAATAAAGTCAATAGACTGCAAGCTGGCTTTACAGTAATGAATAAAAAATAAATATGTTTTGCGTAATAATCGTCTGGAAAAAATTTGATTAAAAGAAACAAAGAACTTAATGGAGTTTTTATAAAATTCTGTACTTAATAATACTTAATTAAACTATAATTAATTTATTATTCTATTTCAAAATGTTTTATTTTTAATACTTATTTTGTTTTTACTTTCGTTATTTCAACTGCTTATAATAAAGTAATTTTAAAGAAATGTTTGTCAATTAAAGTACTAATTTAAGTCGCAATTAAAACATAAGCGAGATTATTTTAGCCTCGAACTTGTTATCCAAATAAACTTGTATTTTTAACTACTAGTGTTAAACAATTTTTTTTTGTCTTAAAACTAAGTAGGAATTTATTAATGATGTGAAATCTAGACGGTCAATCGACATAACAACTTTTGCGGTTTAGTTATATGACATAACTGTTTTAATAGCTATTTTCTATTAAAAACCAGGCTTTTCCACTTAATATAATAAAAGTTTTTAACTTTTCCTAATGTTTGTTTAAATTATATTATCTTGATAGGCCTATGCAAGTTGCATAACAATTTGAAAAAGTTATTTACATGAAACTTAAAACTATCCTACTATAAAAGGTAAATACATTAGTAAGCAATAATAAAACATTTACGTCAGACTTTCAATGTAGTTTTTAAACCGTAATATAAAAGTGATTGTATCTGAATATTACAATTGTAAGAGTTTACTTTTTAAAATTTGCTAATGTTAAAAACTAATGTAGTCACGTTAATTACAATAAGATCCAATTAAAATATAATTATCACCGCTTATTTTAAAATCCTACAAAGAAGAGTTCAAAATACTTTAAAGTAAACAATTTAGTAAATTGTATATGATTAACGAAAAACGTCTCTTAAAGTGTATTGAAAAAACAAAAAAAAAATAATAGAAAAAAACTAAAATTATGTGTAGGTAAAAAATTAAAAAAATGAGGTAAAAAAATATATTTAGATAATGTTAAGTTAATACTAAAATTAAAATGTATACTTAATTTACGTAACACATTAAAACCATTATGTTTTAAAGTAACTAAAAGTTTATTTTTTTTTATTATTTTAATAACTGCATTAAGACTAGTTTGTTTTTGCATGAAATCCAGATAAAAAAAATAAAACGTAACATAAGTTAAATGGGTTAGAAACGATCGGGTTAGAAATGATCGGGTTAGAAGTGATCAGGTTAGAAATGATCGGGTTAGAAGTGATCAGGTTAGAAATGATCGGGTTAGAAATGATCGGGTTTAATTGGGTTAGAAGTGATTGGGTTAGAAATGATCTTGTTAGAAATGATCGGGTTAGAAGTGATCGGGTTAGAAATGATCGGGTTAGAAGTGATCGGGTTGGAATTGATCGGGTTAGAAATGATCAGGTTAGAAGTGATCAGGTTAGAAGTGATCGAGTTAGAAATGATCGGGTTAGAAGTGATCGGGTTAGAAGTGATCGGGTTTGAAGTGATCGGGTTAGAAGTGATCGGGTTAGAAGTGACCGGGTTAGAAGTGATCGGGTTAGAAGTGATCGGGTTAGAAATGATCGGGTTAGAAGTGATCGGGTTCGAAGTGATCGGGTTAGAAGTGATCGGGTTAGAAGTGATCGGGTTAGAAATGATCGGGTTAGAAGTGATCGGGTTAGAAGTGATCGGGTTAGAAGTGATCGGGTTAGAAATGATAGCGGGTTAGAAATGATCGGCTCCCGTACTAAAAATGAGTTTTAGTTATTACGTTTAAACATATGTCTTGTTTATTTTTAAATATAAATTTTATTAATGTAATTTTTAGTTAAAACTGATCAAATTCTAACCTTTTAATCTATAAATTTGTTTTATTACGTTTCAACAGTTTCTTTTTAGTTTTAAGAGTAAAAGTATATTCTTCTACCAGTTTTAATCAAACTTATATCTTAAAGTCTAAATTCTTTCCTATATACAATTTATTATTATACTATAAGTAAGTAAATGCTACTTTTTATGAGTTTAAATTTAAAATAGATACAGTTAATAAATTAACTTATGTTAAAATATCCCTTTGTGTAAGTAGATTTATTTTTAAATATAATACTTTAATTTATGGTTTTTCAAAATATATTTTAAAATCGTGTAACTTTATTTTACGTTAAACGTACAAAAATTATAAAAGTTTATTGTTTAAAACTTTTAATTTTTATTATAAGTTTTATTTTACAACATTCATTTTGTCCTGATATTTTATTTATATATAAATTATTTTTTGAATAGATAACGTTTATTTTTACATGAAATTTTTAAAATAAAATAATATTTATATATATATTTGACCTAAAAAACAACATAACTAATTTGTATAAATAGTAAAAGTTAGAGAAAATATAGTGAAAGGATACAGTAAAAAACACTTAAAATATGCCCGTTTAAAACTGATATTCAAATTTAATTTATCTTATTCGCATTGGTTTCATCGTTATTTAATTATTTACAATAATGAACTTTCATATTAAATAACAGTTAGCTTTTTTTAAATGTTGAACACTCTCTTAAAAAAGCTATCCTTCGTGCATAGTAGAGCGAAGGATTTGGTAGCTAAACGCGAAGCCACCCCAAAAAATCTGATTATTATATGTATAGTTGATGAATTAATGTAATTAATTTTTAAGCAGAATGGATATTCTTAAACTATAGTATATACTATATAGAGTAATAAAGTCACAGTCTAAACTTTCAAACAGAATCAACAAATTTAATTCTGAAAAATGCCGAATATTACTTAAACTTCCATACATCGGTACTAATTAAAGGAACTAAGAAAGATAAAAGAGATGACTAGCAAAACAGATATTGCAGTAAATTCTAGAATTTTTATACTTTTAAACAAATATTAAGCTCAAGCAGAAAAAACCCAACGACTTTACAAGAAAAAAATTTAGTTGTCTATGAACTTCAATACTACTGTTGAAGTAGCTACATTGGGCAAACCTCAAGACATTTGAAAACCCGTACCAAGCACCACATGTATCAAAATGTATTGAATCTAACATATGTAATACAAGTAAGAAAAGCTTAGAATTCAGAAATGCAACGAAAAGGTCTTTCATAACATAAAACTCAGTGAACAATCCTCGATGTCTTGATATTTTTGAAATTCTTAGGTTTAGTATTTTGAGAAATTGCTTGAATAGTTAAATTTATTCAAACTTAAAGATATTTGAACCTATTTAAACTAATCTAAGCTAGGGTTGCCACTCGTTTTTTCAAAAATTTTTCCAGGTTTTCCAAATTTCATCCAGTTTTTTCAAAGTACACATTTTTAAGTCTATTTTTAGTTAAAAATTAAGTTTAAGGTAAGAAACTGTGTTAAATAGTATAAAAACATTGAAAACATACTGAAAAGCTAGTTTAAATGTGTTTTTTAAATAAAAATTTTTGATGATGACAAATTTTTTTTATTTATATGATAGATTTTGTGAGTCAAGCTGAAATTTTATTACTGAACATGTGAAAAATGTTAAAATTCCTGGTTTTTTTAGTGATTTTTGTTCAAAATTCCAGGTTTATCCAGGTTTTTTTCAAAACTTTCCAAATTCCAGGTTTTTTTTTGCCTAAATTGTCAAATTCCAGGTTTTTCCAGGATTCCAGGTGGCAACCCTGAGTTATGAAATAAGAATTAATTTGATTATAGCAATTTCTTATTTACTTAAAAGCCAGTCTGTGTTAAAATCAACTAAAATTGTTATTGATTAAACTTAATGTTTGTGTTTTATAATTAGTTAGTGCATATAATTAATTTCTATTTGAATAAGGTTTTGTAATATAAAAAAGTAAATGTCTGTTGAAGCTGAAATCAAAGCATTGGTTGAGTCCTCCAAAATTGGAAAACAGCTCAAAGAAAAACTGGTTGCCATTGGAAATAAGAAGGACAATGAATTTAGTTGTTTTCAAGCTGAGATGCTTAAATTGAAGGAAGATTATAATGAAAAAAGTAAAATCATTAAAAATAACATTGATCAGATTCAAAAAGATGAATTCAGCAGTAAGAGAATAGACAATATAGAAAATATATTTACAGAATTACAAAAAAGTTTCTCAGAATTTAAGTCTGATTTTTCTTCTAAATTTAACAAGTTTGAAACTAAATTCTCCAAATATGCTGATGCTATGCAGAAAAGTGAACCAACAGAAATTATCACAAACATTAGTACCAAATTAAATTTAGTAGCAGAAAAATTGAGGCTGAAAATGAACAAAAACTGAAAGAAAAAAAGGCTTTAAATGTAATAATATTTAACATTCCAGAAAGTAAAAATCCAACTCATAGTGCACTAGAAAGTTGCAAAAATGATCTAAAAAATATTCAACAAGTATTAGGAGTAAACAAAATGAAAAAAGAAGAGTTTAAATCACTTTAACGAGTTGGTAAAATTGCAGATAACAAAATCAGACCAATTATAGTTAAAATAAAAAATTTAGCATCCAAACACAGACTGTTAAGACTGAGAGATTTAAAAATGTTTAATGGTGAAATTGAATCAAAAATCTACATCAACCATGACAGAACTTTCTTGGAAATTGAAGCTTTCAGAACATTGAGAAAAGAAGTTAAAATAAAGCAAGCCATCGCTGATGAGAAAAAATTGAACTTAAAATATGTTATAAGGAACAACAAGATAGTTGAACTAACAAGACAGCCCTTTCGTTACCGATCCCAGGACTAATCATGGGATTAGTGGAGGAAATCGTGAGTCAACGGGTATAAATTTATTAAGTGATAGGATTAATTTTAACACTAACAAGTTTTCCTGTATAAATTGTAACAACAACTATTTAAAAGTTTGTTACACTAATATAAGATCTGTTTTAAATAAATTTTATATTTTAGAGAACTATATAAATTTGAATAACATTGATTTATTTTTTTTGACTGAAACATGGTTGACTAATAAGGTCAACGATGCCACAGTGTGTCCTTTTAACTATGACATTTACCGAAGTGATAGGTCTAGTAGGGGTGGAGGTGTTGCTATCCTTTTTTAAAATTCGCTTAAAGTTATTAAAGTTAAAAACGATTTTATCTCTACTAGCAACATCAATTTTGAATACCTATGTGTAGATGTAATTTTAAAAAAGATAAAATTAAGATTTTGTTGTGTCTACCTTCCTCCAGTGTCTGCGAGATGCGCACTGACTGTTCAAAATGTAATTAAAATGATTAAAATAGTTTTTCCAAAAGAGTGTTCTTTTTATGTTCTTGGTGATTTTAATATGCCAAACATAGATTGGAGAATTCCTAGCACAGATTTCAATAAACCCCATGAGTGTTTTCTTAATTTTTGTACAGACAATTGTTTAGCCCAAGTAATTGAAAATCCAACCCATAAGAATGGTAACATTCTCGATCTCATAATTTGCAATCATTTTGGTCTAGATAGAATCATATCACACTCAACTAATTTTCCATTAACAAACAATTGTGACCATAACTTGCTTTCACTAAAAATTAAAATTGAAAATAAAATAGTACCTATTGCTAAAAAAGTCTCATATGACTATAAAAAAGCAGATTTTGAAAGCATCAATGATTTTCTGTCAAAAAGTAATTGGACCTCTTTATTTAAAAATTCAGAAAATCTCCAGCATTTCTACGATCAATTCATTAGCTTAATCCAAATCTCAATCAAACGTTTTGTTCCAATTTATTCTAAAAATAACAAAAGTAAAAAATATCCATCTCATATTAAAAAGTTATTAAAAGAAAAAGCGAATCTATACAAAAAAGTAAGACAAATAAATCACTTTTGATAAAATACAAAAACAAGTGAAGTCTAAAGAATATCAAATTGCTGTTAAAAAATACAACTTTGAATATGAAAACAAATTCTGCAAAAACCCAAATTTAAAAAAGTTTTATAGCTACGTGAAATCTAAACTTAAGTTAAATAATTCCATACATCTCTTATATGATAATGATAAAAACAAAATAGTAACCTCAGATTTTGAAATAGCCACACTTTTTAACATAAATTTTCAAAAAGTTTTTAAAAAAGACGAGAGTTACCAGTTTTTTAAGCTACCCCAAAAAAATTGTAGTAAAATGCAAAATTTTTTCATAACCTATAAAGACATTATAAGTTCAATTAACCACTTAAAAGATAAAATCATAAGAACGCCAGAAAACATTCCACCCTATTATATCAAGCATGTTATCCAATCAATAATTTTTTCCACTATCATTAATATTTAATTGCTCTCTAGAACTATCTGATGTTCCTAAACAATGGAAAACATCTATTATTATTCCTGTGCGCAAGAAAGGTAATAAACACGATGCGCTAAATTACAGACCAATATCTCTAACAAGTGTCTTTTCAAGAATTTATGAACATATTGTATCAGTAAAAATTCTCAATCACCTCTTTGATAACAAATTATTAACTAACAAACAGTTTGGTTTTGTCCCAAACCGCTCATCAACCATTCAACTGTTAACATGCTTACATTCTTGGTTAGTTCCTTATCTCAAAAATGAATTTACTAAAGTAGTTTATACGGATATTCAAAAAGCCTTTGATTCAGTATCACACAAAATATTATTAAAAATTTTAAATCAGTATGGGCTACATGAAAACTTAATTGATTGGTTTGATAACTTTTTAAATAATAGATCACAAAGAGTACTCATCAATAATACGCTTTCTGACTCTTTAACAATCTACAGTGGAGTACCACAAGGTGGTGTAGTTGGTCCCCTTCTCTTTTTAATTTATATTAATGATATTTGTTCAAACATTGATATTAAAAGTGAGTTAAGCTTATTTGCAGATGATGCCAAAATCTTTAGTCAGTCAAATACTTCATTACAACTATCTTTAGATAATATTTACATATGGTTAAAAACAAAAAAACTAAACTTAAATCCTAGCAAATGTAAAATTCTAACCATTAACAAAAAAAAAAACTTTTCCAACTGACCTCTTAATCAATAACATCAAGTTACCAGAAATTAAAGTTTTTAAAGATTTGGGAATTTATATTTCCAAAGATTTAAAATGGAATGAACATATCAACTATTTATATAAGATTGCAAAAACTACATGTTATCAAATATCAAAAAGTTTTAAAACTAATTATGCTTCAATTCTGACAAAACTATTTTAAACATACGTTCGCCCTAAACTTGAGTTTAGTACCCAAATTTGGTCACCCCATTTAAAAAAGGATATCAATAAAATTTAATCTGTGCAAAGGAGTTTTACCCGTCATATTTGTAGTCGTTGCAACATATCTTACACATCATATAATGATAGAATGATTAAATTTGGCTTGAAATCACTGGAATATAGAAGATGGGAATTTGATTTATTAACTCTTTACAAAATTATCAATGGCAAATATAAAAGTTTTTTTAACCAGTTTTTTAATTTTTCCTAAAATAAATATCAACTAAGAGGAAATAATTTGAAAATAAAATGTAAACATGATTTTAAAAACAGTCAGTGGCAAGGTGCATTTTTTCACAGAGCAAAAGCTATGTGGAACAGACTACCTCAGGATATAGTATCTTGTGAGAGGGTAGAACAATTTCGTTTAAAGCTAAAAAGATTTGATTTAAATACAATAAATACCAGTAAAATTCACTAATTTTCCACTATAAACAAAAGAAAAAATATTCGTTTCCCTACGCCTCCCCCCTTCAAACTATTAGTTTACTTATTTATTTTGTAATTATGAATTTTGTTTTATAAGCGATGATTTTAGAACTTTTTTATTGTGTGTACTAAGTAATATATAAGTTTGAATTTTTTGAATTTGTTGAATTGAATTTTTAATTTAGTTCATTTGTATATCATATTGTGTTTTCATTTAAATTATGTTTATATATATATAATTTATATTAAAGTTTTGAATATAAGTTTATTTTCTTTTTCTCTTTTTGTGTGTCCTGTTTAAGTGGCTCAGGTTTTGATGCCTGAGTCCAACATTGCACAATAAACAATAATAATATCTTTTTCTGCAGTACACATACCCTGTTTTTTTATTGTGTGCCGTTTCAATTGTACTTTCCCTGATGAAAACTCAAGAAATATGATAGAGATTTAAACCTGAGTTGTTATTTTATTGAGTACTAAAAAAAAATTCCTAATTTATTTTAATAATTAAAAAATCGTTAAGAATTTAAGTAACAAAAACTGACGTTTTGCCAGTATTGTCAAAAAAAAGGTCTTAGTCTACCGCGTATGAACCCTGTGGTATTAAGAAACAAATCCGAATCAAAATTTGTGGATCTGGTAGATTACTATGGTCACATAACAAAGTAAAAATATGCATACAACAATAGTTAACCTTATTTTGCCGCCGGTTGATAAAAACTTAAGTAAATTAATTAATGTCATTAATGAAAATATCTAATGGTTGCAAAGAATATATTATTTAAACTACAAAGAAAACATTTTATAAAATCTATGACTATAAAGACACATTTTTACAAAGTTATTTTGTAATTTTAATAGTATATTAATTTACCTAGAACATCACAAATTTTCTTTTTTTGAGTTGCCCTACTCCAATCAGTTGACAAGATGTTTAGTACATCAGTGTACTGCTCGTCAGTTATTGGTTCACCAACAGGGTTGCTCTCACAATCTAATATGAATTTTACTAGGCTCACTGGTAGGTTAAAGTTAGATACTTTTTTTGTGTAGCTAAGCTGATAAGAAAATGAATTTGGGCAAACATTTGACTTGTTGTCATTTTTGCAGCTTGTTACACCTAAAAAGTTACATAAGTTTTAAAAGATACTAAACCATAAAAATAATTTGAAAATAAATCTTTCCTTTCATATGCAAAACTATTGAAAACACTTTATAATTTCCTAAAAAATACGTAAAAAATAATAAATTAAAAAGCTTACAAATTGAATATATCATATTTACACTGCCACAATTTATTACTAAAACTTCTCAGATAATTAATGTATAGAACTAAATTACTGGTAAAACTATAAAACATATTTGACAAAACATGAATAGAAAAGCTATTAATTTTCTATCGGTATAAAAACTCGTTTGTAATCAAATACCTAAGTAAATATCTTATTAGTTTAGATAATGCTATTCTTGTATTATTATAATGTAAGTAGCTCGTTTCAATTATTCAACTGTAAAATGCAATAATTAACAATTGATATAATTTAAACAATTGAAAAAAAAAAAAGTTGTTAAGTTACATTTGAAAATTATTTAATTGTTTTGTCACTAAAATTTATTATTGTTAAATAATGTTTTGCTCAAAGTTATTTTCAAGTACAAGTTCTAAACAATTTAATTTAAGTAATTATGAAAGACAACTGAACAGAGTAAAAACATTTTTAGTTTCACATATACTTTTATAGGCAATTAAAATTAGATATAACTTTAAATTGTTAATTTTATTGTATATACTTTTAATATTCTATTTCATAGTTGTTAGATCGAATTGTTTTTAATTTATTTTGATATTTTTTCTGAGCATTTTGCAAATAAGAGCCGTTATAAATTAAGTTTTACTAGAAATATTTTAAAACTTCTCATTTTCTGTTTAATTTATCAAGACGATTCGCTTGAAGATCTAAGTTTAAGAAAATACAGGTCTATAACTTCTACAATTATTCCCTACTTCAATTCTAGCATTTATGTACAATAAAAAAATAATGTTGAGTTTGTTTAATAATCTAATGGTATCATTAAATATTTTTTTTCAAAGAACTTATTGTTAAGACTTTAACACCTGCTTACTACACAACTGTAAAACTTCATTTTTTATTAAAATACTAAATTAGTTATATGTTTTATCAAAATTGATGTTTTTTTAAAGTGCATATTTGTACAGTAGTATAGATAGAAATTATTTTACTTTTACAATGCACAGAAAATTTTAATTCATAATGAAGACATTTTTAAAAGAGTCTAATATTTTGTCTTTTTTAATTTTTAAAACCTTATTTAATAATTATTTTAGATTAACATATAAACATTTTAAAATTTTAGAAACAGAAAATAATTTTACTCGTTCTATATTAATACTCATTACATTATTTATATAAAATCTACATTACGATATCTCCAACTTAAAAATAGGAAAGATTAGAGGTTAGTAGAAATCATTACCGAAAAAGAAATGTACAATCAGTTTTTTATATGAAAGTATTTAAAAAGACAAACATTAACAACTATATGCTGTAGATTTATAATGTATTTATGTACTTATTTTTTATAAACACCGACTTATAATGCAACAAAAAGTTTTTTTAATAAAGTAAAAGTTTGAGTTCGAAAAAACTATAATTGATCAATTAAGTTTTAAAAAAAAAGTAATTTATAAGTTTATCACACTTTTTACTTTTGAACAGTCAACCTACTATGTCATATAGCTACTAAAGTTTTACATGAATAACGACGCTATTTTTTTAGATGATATGTAGCAATAAACTATGCTTTCTTTTTCAACCTCTTTAAACCTTATATTATTTTAAATTAAATTTAGATTTAAAGAAATCCAGTTAACTTTATGTTCTAATTAGTATTTTAATAAAGTTGTTTTTTTCTTTGAGTTTAATAAAATGTTTTAAAGATAATTTACATAGTAGCTTCCTATTATATGGCAAAATTTTAACTTACTTAATAACTTGTGATTTAATTTTTTAATTACTATTTATTAATACTTGTATATTGAAACACTTAATATTTGTTTTTGTACTAGTTTAATAACTTTTTTAGTTCCAGCTATTTAAGTTCTAGCTTCCTTGATAATTTCATGTTTACTTACACTATCAGAGTTTTTGGAACTTAATAGACTATTGAATCAATTATTTAGTAACAATACATTTTGATAAAATAACTATAATCTTTGTTCTCATTCTATACTATACCGTTTAATCTATAACTAGAATGTTTACTGTTTTACTATTTTCAAACAAAGCATAAAATGATGAAGTGTAAATACTTTTAAACACTCCATTAAATTAAAATTAAATTAAGTTATATGTAATCGGCAACAAAAAGCGTTACTTAAAAACAACTAACCTTTTGTCATCCAACTATGATTAATTTATATGATTCCGTTTTTGTAGAAACTAATGATTATTGTGTTAAAATTTTAATAACTAAGTATCTGTAAGTTAGTACTTCTTTAAGAGCTTTGGAAATAGTTTACAAATTAACGTTATAAACATTATTATAAATTAATAAAAATACTACGTTTAACTTACAATTGTTTAGGTATTTTTACTTAAATTTAAAAGAACAAAAATAAACAAAAATAACAAATTTAATCGTACTAGGAAAACTTTACAATATGCAAATATAATAAAAGACAATGTTTAACTTTTTCTTCATACTATTTACAGTTATTTTTTTATTCTAGAACGAAAATTTTAAACAACAAAAAGCTTGTTGCAAGTAATTTTCGCTTATTCTTTTTTACAGTTTAATAAAGATATTTTTTTTGTTATATTTGTAGTTATGTCTTTTACTTGTATATGTTGTCAGTATAAATAGGTTATAAAAAGTTCTACCTTAAACATTATTTGTAATTTTAAAACTTAATATTTCTTATATACTTACTACGCACAGGAAAATGTTATAATACAAACAGGATAATTACAAAAACTCCTTCTATTTTGTTCTAAAACTAAGGCATAGAGGTAATATTAAAAGTAAAAAATCATTTATTATTAAATTTAACACCTAGGAGTAGATTTTGGCTAGAACTTAGAAACAAGAAAATTTAAGTTATCAAACCTGATCTACACTATAATCAAATTTTAGTACTAGATTAATAGAAAATTGCACATAATTTTGTGTATTACGCTTGAAATTTTTTTTTATATAAAAATTCAAAACTGATTAATTTGAATAGGAAAATTAAAAACATTTACAGTTGTTTGAAGTTTTACGGATATATTTTTCGTACTACTAAATGATAAGAAAAGTATAAAAAAGATTTTTCACGCAAACAAAATTTATGTTATTTGACAAAATCCGCTGCGAGCAGGATTTGAACCTGCGCGGGCAATGCCCATTGGATTTCGAGTCCAACGCCTTAACCACTCGGCCATCGCAGCTATATTGGACTAGAAAACCTTGGCTATATAAACCACCGCTATAATAACTATCATTTAGTTTCTGAAAATTATGCTGCTTTATTTTTTTACGGTATTTTACGGTTTTTCAAACTTATTTTTATAAAAACGACTCAGTCATTTTTGTTTAATCGAAAATAGTATTTTAACTAGATACTTTAAACTTAAATGAAAATTTTTTTTTTATGTTATCATTATTACTGAAACTGCTTGCATCTCAATATAGTTTTTTTGTTTGTAAAAATGTAAACGTATTTACATGTAAACGTTAAACATAAAAGTGTAAATTGTATATCTTTAAAATAAATGATTATGTTAAGTATGTTTAAAACTTGATAAAGAGTACAGAAAACTTGAATATTTAAAAAATATTCAACTGCTGGAGATATAAGTACTCCAATTTCATTTATAGAAAATTATCTTTTGCTATCCGTAAAACGTCTTAATTTCATTATCAAAAATATGAAAATTTAGATAAATATAGTTAAAATTATTACAAAAAAACTATTGCTTTTTACTTTTCACCTTTAACAAGGAACCATTAGAACTCTTGAGCTTCGATATTTCAAAAACAACTTAGAGAAATGTTAAAATTTAACTTAGTATTCATAAAAAAAGCTAACATAAGTTAAAACATACATGAGCTAAAAGTTGTTTTAAATTCAAATTAGCCCGAGTGATAACAGCTGTTCATAACTGTACGATTTAATATTTTTTTTCATTAGTAGTAAACACAAAACAAAATTAAACACTTATGTCTAGTTTCAATTATGCTTCACAAAATTTTGAATTATATAAAAAACATATTAAAATACATTTTGCTGCTCTTTATTTAGTGGGTTTTGCAACTAGTATAACTTAAACTAAACAAATATTTAAAACTTGTAATCTGACTTATAAATTTAATAAATGCTACAAAAAATTTAAAATCTTGTTTTCTTATAATGTAATAAAACTTATTGCTTAGTCAAATAACTTCTTCAAATGTTTAATAAGTGATTGTCTCAGCTAAGAAATTTATATATTAATCTTATTTAAAATAAAAGACATTATTTACAATTTAATTTTGTGATGGGTCTTAACAACTTTTATTTATATCATTATATATGAAACTATAATTCCTTATAAAATTTAATTAGTAATTTAATTTATATACGTGAAAACTATATACAGTAAGTCTATGAAATTATTTTATATGGTAAAACTGAGATATTAGAAACTTTAAGGAGTAATTAGATTTTGACATATCAAAAAAGTTAAAATACTATAAATTAAATGTAGTTGCATTATACAAGGTTATCACTTTTTGAGACAAAACAAAACTAGCCTGAGTCACTTTAAACTAGCCATAAGTTTATTATAATGCTCCAAAAAAACATTTATACAAGTGTGCACAATTTTATATTTATAAAATGTTTCAGTGTGTACAGAGAAATATTTAAGGTAAAATGTATTGAAACATAAGTCAGTCTTGTTGTACTGTAAATTGTTATAACAAGTTTTAATTTGCTATGGAACTATGAAGTCAGCTAAACCTTTAAAAAGTATTTTTATTAATAATGTTTTTTAGTTTATTTATTGTGCATTAAACTTGTAAGATGTTGTAAACCACTTACTTAAGCTTAAAGAATAAAATTTGTATAAGTAAATAAATTTCTTCTTTAAACACTGAACCCTTCTAGGAAGGGCTTTTATGAAAATTTATTGCAAGAGAAAGAATTTTAAAAAATGGTTTTATCTCTTGGATTATTAGCTATTTAAAGCTTAAAATATAAAACTCAAGCGTGCAAATCCAAAATTAACAAATTAGACAAAACTTTAAAAATTATAAATTAATTTTTAATTATGAGAAAGATGTTTTTCAATATGACTACAAGATGAAATAAAGTAATTCATTTTATTAAGACAGCCCTTTTTATGCCCTATAACTTTTTAAAGCATAGTCTTCACAAAAGGCTATCATCATTAACTATAATATGTGCTCTACTTATCACTTCCCAAGATTTTTTATGTTCAATACCTTATCAAAAGGAATTAATTTATCCTCTCTTGTGTAATTTTGCAAAAAAAAACAAATTATGTCATGATATTTTTGTGTTGTTTATGGGCATAGGGGGGTGAACACCTTTTTTCACAACTTGATCTTATTTTATAGAGTTTTAACTAAAATACAAAATTGTTTTTACAGATTTTGAAAATTCAAAACAGTTTTTGAGATACAGCAGGCCAAAGTCGGAGCGAACAATAGGTTCCTTATGGGAGGCGCAAACTAAAACTGCAAATAAAAAGAAATCACTAATTATTTATCTCCTCCTACGCTTTTTGAGATAACTACCTCAAACTTTCAGGAAATGTTCCTTGGAATATTTAGATATTTATGTTGGAAAGAATTTTTGAAAAATAAAAATTTCATAAAAATATAAACAAAAAAGTTATTATTCATTAAAATAATACTAAATTGTGAAAAAAGTTATTTACCCCCTATGCCCATAACTTATTTACTTTGCTATTTACTCCCTATGCTTTGAAACTTTTAATTATAATTTTTAAATAGCAGAACATCTTGAAGGTGAACAGTTGTTACATTTTTTTAACATATTTTTTTGCAGTTAATTTATAAATACATATACATTCTTTATTTTTAAAAGAATAAAAGCAACAATGTGAACAAATACTTTCAAATTTAATACTTATTATGATAATAACTAACTAATAAACTATGTAAAATTTCTTTCTTATGTTCTAGCAAAAAAGAAATTGTAAAATAGTTATACGCATTAATTTAAACAAAAACTATACAATTAACAATAAATTAGAAAGTATAATGTGAGTCTATAAAATATCAAAACATTTAAATCTTAATAAACTGAAAATCATCTAAAATATAACAAAAATCAAGCCTGCGTTGATAGAGATTTTCAATTATTTCAATATATCCTGAGCTGCCTGAGTGTGTAACAACTCTAATTTATAGTGAGAAAATAATTTTACTTTACCTTCATATTTCTTTTATATCTACAAACATTTTTATTTTGATTATATAAGTGGTTGATTAAATTTATGCAAAATATCTAATGAATTTAAAGTTCTGTGCACACTTAAATACCTATTATATAAATTTTAAGCATAAAAACAATCCTTTAGTAGAGTTATCTTTATTAAGGTCAATCTTGTCTTTAGAAATTTGATTTCAATCTGTTAAGTTTTATCTTATGTATTTAACACTTTTACTATAACAAAACTTCTGAGATATAAGGTACTAAAGTTGATAAGTTTAGAGTTTCAGAAAACGTTTATTGTTGCAGAGGTGAGAGTAAGTTCTGATGTTTTACTACAAGAAAAAAAAAGGTCAACAGGTTCCTATAAAAAGTGAAATTTAAAAGGCAGAAAAAGACTATTTTAATTTTTTAAAAGATATTCTTTAAGTTTTTACAGAAAGTTTATTATTAAAACTTAAATCGCACTAAAGCAAAAAAAAAAGATAAATTTAAACATTTGTATCAACTTAGTTTACAAAAATTACTATACCACAAAAATAGTTTATACTGTTTTTATTATATTAGTATTTATTATAATATATTTATATAAATATAGTATTTATTATATTTTTCAAAAATGACTTATAGTTTAAACTTTAAGATTTCATATATAATACTGTTAATTTTTGTTTAAAAAAGTTATACTTCTCCTAAGCCTTAATATTGAGTATAGTATTGATGGATAAAAACAATCAAAACTAGTTACATAAATAAAACTAAAAACTGACTTAATATTTAAAATAGTTATCAAAACTACTATCTATTGTGAACATTTTATAAAACTTCTGTACACCCATAAGTAAGGTATGAAGATGGGTGCTAAGGCTGAGAAGAATTGTAATGTTAGTATTTAAGTTTTTGAGTTTCATGAAGATATTTAAGGGCATAGGGTGGGGGGTCCGACATTCTTATACTAAAAATAACATTGGATGTTTTATGAAAGCTTTAAGTACAAACCACAAGCCAGTTTTTATAGAATCAAAAAATCTTATTTAACTTTTGAGATATTGTAAATTTTATAAAAATTTTCTAATACAAACAGCAAATTTTTTGGGGTCAATTTTCTCGGAAATTCAAAAAATCACTAAAAATCTATCTTCTTCTTCATTTTTTGAGCTAGAGACCTCAAACTTTCAGGAAATGTTCCTTTTATGATTTAAAAGACTTTGAATGTTAGATTTTTAAAAATATTAAAAATAAAAGTTTTATATAAAAAAACAAAAAACATAGGTAGTTTTTTTTTGTAAAAATTTATTTTTCAAAATTAAAAAAATCCTGCATTCAATCTTTTTAAAATTTAATAATACACTTTCTGTGAAATTTTGAAGAAGGAGGAGATAGATTTTTAGTGAAATGGTCTTTTTTTGCGTTTTTAGTTTGCACCTTCTATTAGGAACCTATTGAGGTCACCGACTTTGACTGCTCATATCTCAAAAACTACTTTGAATTTTTTCAAGGGGTTAAAAATGTCTGATAGCTCAGATAAAATGCCATAAAATAAGATCGACTTGTAAAAATCAAGATGGACCCCCCATATGCCCTTAACTAATGAGATTATGTAAAAAGCTTTGTGCAAGTTTATTAATGTTTTAAATAATCAAAAACAAAGAGTTTGGCTGACCTTAAGTGGTTTTAATTTACAAATGGAAATATATTAAGTTTTTTCTTTATAATTTCCCTTTCCATTATTTTTAGAGCTAATGGTAGGTAAGAGACTGAATGATTGACACGAATGACAGGATGGCCATGATTGTAAGCAATAAGAATGTATCATAAATTTACCATTTCTTATGTAAAACTGCTTCACTGTAATTACAATAAAAAACTAAAATTCTATTATTTAAAGTATGTGACTTCATTTATTAAGCAGGTAGAAAACTTAACTTTACAAAATACTTGTAAAATCAAAAAATAACTGTTAAATTGCAAAAGACTTGAAACACAAAAAATTAAATTTATAAAAAATATTACTACATGTCATGAAAGATAATAAGATTCATTTAATAGTTTTATGTTATAAAAGCATTTGTTCATAGTTATTTTAGTAATTAATAGTTGAAACTTAATGATCTATACTTCTAAATGAGCTAAGGATTACTGAATGTAGCCAGATTTGCTATTTTTAGAAGCAAAAATTAAGTCTAGGTTTATGAGACTTTTTTTTTTAATGAGCCAAAAGCTAACAAAAAATAATGTTAATCAAGCTTTTTAATGCTTAAAAATGCCAAAATATCAAGAAGACTTGATTAAAACTTAATTTTAAAATAAAATAATCATAAAAAACTAGGAAATATTCAAACTAGTCTGAATTTTTCAAAAAAAAATCAAACTATCCTTAGTTATTTAGAGTAGGCTTAGTGTTTGGAAATCCTGTGTAGGCTTAATTAAGGGCATGGGGGTAAACACCTATTTTTGGTTTCTGATCTTATTTATATAGTTTTTACTAAGCTCAAAGATGCTTTTTACAGATTTAAAAAATTCAAAATAATTTTTGAGATATAGCCAGTCAAAGTTGGAGGCAACAATAGGATCCTTATGGGAGGCGCAAACTAAAACAGCAAATAACTAGAAATCACTAAAAATCTATCTCCTCTTATATTTTTTGAGATAACTACCTCAAACTTTCAGGAAATTTTCCTTGGAATATTTAGATATTTATGTTGGAAAGAACTTTTTTTAAATAAAAATTAAAAATTTTATAACAAAATAACTAAACAAAAAAATGTTTTTTTTGTTTATTTTTTATATAAAGTTTTTTATTTTTTTGAAATTTTGAATTTACTAATATTGACTAACTGAAAATAAACAAAGTGCAAACATAACAAATTATATATTAGTTTACAACAGTGTATTAAGAAATTATTGGCAAAATTTCTTGTGTTTGTTTATTAGATTTTTAAACTATGTTTTGTTACAGTCTTGAATTTGTAATTTAAATACTTTTACAGCAGGGAAAGAAAAACTTATAAATTTTGATTTTTTAGCTAATAATTCTTAAATTGTAAATATACTTTAAACTTTAGTTATTAATAATAATAAAAACAAGCTATAACTTTTTTTTAAACCTAACTAAAAAATATTCTACATACTTTTATATTTTATTTTTTCACTTTCTCAAAAATTTATTTTTACATTTAGTAAAATAATACTACTTAATTTTAAAACTTCCAACTTGCATTTAAAAATATATGAGTTTAGATTATGTTAGTAATTTTCGTTTTAATTTTACAACCGTTTACGAGACTACACAAAATTTTTCTTAAGTTATTACCAAATTTTAAAGTTGTTAAGTAATTAGAGACTAGAGAGTTTAGAATATTATAACGTATGAAAAAAAAGATTTTAAAAAGTACGAGTTTTAACACTTAACAAAGAAAATTTAAGTAATCATATTTTTAAAAGTCAATAATTTTTCCATTTCATTTGAAATTATTTGAGTGTTTAACTAAAACCTTACTTTCTCAACTAAAGATTCAGTGTTATTGATACTAAAGCTCTATCTAGGCCAGGGGTCGGCAAACTGCAGCCCGCGAAGGGTGAATCTGCGGCCCACGAGCACGTTATTTTTTTGTATGAAAAGCGGCCCGCGCAAGAAAATTTTGCGGCCCGCGAGCATGTAAATGTGGCCCGCTGAGCAAAAATATATTTTAACTTAGATTTGTTTGATTAGTATGTAAATAATAAGTTAGATTTCTTTGAACCCTGTATAACATTTTAAAACAATCAAAAGACGTTACTGAACTAGCTTAAAAATGTGAAAAAGACAGATTAGCATTCCAAAAGCGTTTTTTTCTCAATTTCATGATAACTTTTTTCTTACAACAGCAAGTTATTATCTGAAAAAAGATTGTAAAGAGTGCCCTTATTAAGTAAGATAGTCGTATAATACCTATTTAGTAAATAAACTAAATGCATTTTTTTTTCCATTTTGTACAAAAGTGATGCACAGAAATTAAGTAAAATGTCATTTCTTTACAGTTTAATTTTTTTTTTACATGTTTTTTATACCAAAGATTCTTTTACTAAATGTTTTATTCTATAGAGCACAAAAACATTTAAAATAACGTGCTATTAAAAAGTAAGGTTTACTTTATTTTTGCTTTGACACATTTGATTTTTTAGAAGTTTTCTTTGCACTTTAAATTAATTTCTATGCACACCAATGTACAAATATGCTCATATTTAGAATAAATTTTTATTTAATACTTAAGTTAGACAAAATTGAGTTTATGCATAATTTTCTAATATTATTGTTTCTACATGTAATATCGAAGCGTGTACAGACACATTTAAAACAATGTTTATGACATAAATAAAATTTAATTTTCCAAACAATGTGTTTGGCAAAATAAGTAAATTTTTATGCGTTGCATACTATTATACACAGTTGATGTTTTTTAGAACTACCTATTTAATACAAACTAGATTGAAGGATGTTAAAGTATTAATTTTGTATATTTTTAATCAAAATAATTCAAATTCGATTTAATAAACTACTAAAAATTGCCACACACTTAGACTATTCTAAACGGTATCTTTTTTTTTAGTAATTACTTTTGCTACTTTATAACTTGCCTTGACAATTTTTCTTATCAGTCTGTAGTTAATGAAGATAATCATGTGCGTTATTGAAACTTACTTAAGCGGATTTTTTTTCGTTTCTCGCAATAACTAAAAACTAATGTTTTTAAAATTTTTATAGCTCGTTATACGTTTCATATTTACTCTTTCGAATGCAATATTTTTATTGCAGATAAAGAATTGCTATAATGTTCAATAAAAAATAAGTTTTTCTACTTCATTAATAGCTAAATAATTTTTTATACATTTGTCATAAATGTTTATAAAGCTTAATTTTTCACTCAAGCTATATTGTGATAATGTTTTAAGTTATCAACAAAAACATCGGCAAAACCGGTCTCAGTCTAACGAGGGCTTTTGGTCTGATGATCGAATTGGAATGATCAACCATTTTGTTTTTTTAGTTATATAATTAATTCATTATAAATAACCTTTGATATTTCTTTATTTTGTGAACTTTATTTTAAACAGGGTTCCCGAAAAAACATGCTAGTTTTAAAATTTCAAATATTCACGTAGGTTAAACCTATTTAAGATATAAAAAAAAACTCAGGTGTGTTAAACTTTTATTTAGAAACCTTTTAATAAATCTTCGAATTCTCAAAATAGTTTTAATGACTGTAGTGTAATTTACTAATTGTAATTTTTGTTTACTTAAATATTGTACTTTTTTATAATGATGAAACTTTAGTTATGTATTTAAGCTTGATTAACAGAAAGTTTTGAGTGATTTCAGCTTTTCATATAACTCTGAAATTTTTTGCTTTTAAAATGGCAACTATGTAAAAGACTAACTAGTTACTTATAAGGTATTTTATTAAAGTATTCGAATATTAATTATTTAAAAAATTGATTAAGCTTATCTACAATATAAATAGGTATTAATAACTATTTAATTAACTAATTACTGTATTTTCTAAAGAGTGCAAACTTTTTAAAATGCAAGTACTATTTTCATAAGTTATTATTTTTAATATCAAAAGGTGGTTCAAAATATAAAAATGTATAAAAGTGACCCATAAATATTTTTCCAGCTCGGTTTTTATTGAGAGTTAAGTTATAAGTAAAAAAATAAAAAAATACTTATTAAGTATAACTTATTAAGTGTTTAATAAAGTACATTCTTTATGAAGACTAAAGTATATTAAACAATGTAAAATTTATTTCGAAACATATTTATAATATAGATAGGCATTCTATGTGTAGCTAACAGTCATTTAAAGTAAAAAAAAAAATAAAAATAAAACTATCTCTGGTGTGACTAAAACTAAAACCAAGAGATTATTCAAAAGTCACAAAAACTAAAACTGCGGCCCGCAAAAAATTTGGAAACTTGAAATTTGGCCCGCGAGAACCAACTGCCTGCCGACCCCTGATCTAGGCTATAGAGTTAAAAAACTTTTTAAAAGCCTGAAGCCCTGAAATTTAAATATTATTTACTTAACAAACAAATTTTGAAGTGTTGTTTGTAAAATTACAAATAAAATTTTAGAAATAAATGGCTGGTAGTTGTTATGATTTTGTAATGTATAAGAAGAAAAATTCAATTAAAATTTTAATTTTTTTAATTTCTAAGATTTAAACAAATAACACCATGTATGATAGTTTTAAAATATTAAGAAAGCTAATTATTAAAAACTTTTTTTAATAATTACAATTTTAGATTATGTTATATTTTTTCAAAGAGAGTTATTGTGTTGTGTGTGACCTTTGGTCTTTATCAATAGATATATATATATATACATTATCTTATAACATTTTTATCAAGATAATATTAAGTTCAATTGTATTAACTCTATAATATTTGTTTTGAGTGCACGATGATTTAAACTTTAACAATTTAAATTCCAAAAGTTAAATTTTTATAATTTTTGCTCTGACGGCTTAAACTACAAAAATTAATATTTCTAAAGCTTCAAATCATAACAATTTACATTATAAGATTTCAGTTTATTAGAACTCAATTTCTAAAAATTTAAACTAGGATATTGACAAGTTTCAAATTAATATATTTACTTAGATTTACATTCTATTTAAATAATTTTTTTTGAATAAGCACTGAAGAGGTCTTTGACCGAAACTGAGTCTGCTTTAAAAAACCTTGAGAGAATTTAATAAAATAATTTCTCCTCTAGAATTGAGATCTTTTTATTAGTCTTCAAAAAATCAAAACATATAATTTTTTACTTAGTTTTGATACTTATAAATTATATTTAGTCTTTTCGATTGCAGTTAGTGACAGCTCTACTTTTTTATCTGTTGACATTAACAAGTTGAAAAATAAAATTAATCTTTTATAACAATTTCAAAAGTTGATTATTTTAAGCTAGGGCTCATTATGAAAACAGCTAATAACATATTGTTGATTACAATAAATGATACTTTATTTTAACATGAATTATAGTAGTTTTTAAATTAAAGTTTAAAAACCGGAAGCCAATTTCATCCAAAAGTGAAAAGCGTGTAAAAGTTGAGCTTATCTGATCCGTTCTCAGATAACTTTGTTTCCTAAATCGTGTTTTATTGCATTTATAAGTTTAATTTTTTGTTTACCTTTTAAAACTAGACCAGTGAGATCTTTAAATGATTTACATTAGTTATGTTTCAACAAGTGAGTCAAGCAAATATTAAAAGAAGTTTGTGAAAAAGTATAACATAATAACAAACTTTTCAAGTTTTTAAGTAATACTAACTTTGAAGTATGGTTTAAGAGTTTTTTACTATATTCAAAAAATGAAATATTAAAAAAATTAAAAAGTATTTATTAGTTTAAATTGACAATAAAAATATTTAATGTCATCATAGTCTTTTTATGAAAATATGTTGCGTTTTACAACTTATAACACAGTGCCGACTGCCGGTATTTAGATTTCAAAAAAACAATATCAAAAGTAAACTAAACAAATAAATTTAAAATACTAGCTGTATAATTTTAAGGTGTCTGTGTAATAATGGCAAATCTGTTGTTTTACTTTTGTTATTTTAAGTTCTGCCAAGCTTTAATTGATCTTATAAAATAGTTTCGTTTAGATTTTACTTAAACTTAGTTTTAGCTTGCTTTTTATAACAAAGTTCTAGTTTAGTTTTGATAATTTTAAATTTAGTTATCAGTTATTTTTTTTGAATTTGGATTTATTTAGTTTAAAAAAGTTTAATCATGCGAAATTGACGTAGTGCAAAAAAGTCACCGTGCATATTTTGCTCGTTTCCACGTGTTATACAAAACTTTTTATGCACATTTTATCTACGAGATGAATATTTTTACAAATGTCATATAACTGAGTATTTAAAATTAACAGATATGGACCTTTAAACGAGTTAAGTACTTACATACTGCAAACAGATTTTTTACTCGTAGTGTATTTACATTTCATCAAAATTGTGCTTTACAGGAGCGTGTTTTGAATGATTATTTGAAGCCTATTCGATCCGTGAAAAAAAAAAACAGAAAGTTGGTTTAGAAAAATTTTTACACATCTTAAACATAAGTAATTCTTTTTTAAATCAATGTTGAGCTTGCAATCATTTGAAATCAATAGAGTTTCATGATTTGATGGTGCTCAAATTGTAATCTGATGTAAAATATTTTTAATTAAAATTTCATCGTGATGTAAAAATGAATTAAAACCTTTAAGAACCTTTTCGTGAAGAAATTTCTTGCATAAATTTTCAATGAAAAACGCTACTCTAAGTAAATAAATGATCATTATGCACTTTTTTTGCACTTAAACTGCAGTTTTAGTTTAAAACTGTTCAATGTTGATTACTAATGTTTAATTACAGTTTTAGTTTAAAACTGTTCAGTGTTAATTACTAATGTTTAACTGCAGTTTTAGTTTAAAACTGTTCAATTTTAATTACTAATGTTTAACTGCAGTTAGTAACTATAAAAAAGATTTGTAGAGCAACTTTTATCTATTGTAATTAAAAATTTGGATGTATTAAAGCAAATTCACCGATGTTTTATACTATAATTAAGCTCTACATGTTACTAACTCTTCGACTAACTATTCGACCACGACATTTAAATAGTGACATTTCGATATTTTATGAAATTGTTTTAAGTAAAAATGTTTGATGTTTCTTTAAAACTAAAAGATACTTTAGTTTTAATATTTAAGTCTAGTTCTTAAGCCTATTTAAAATGAAGTTTAAAAACTTAAACTAAAATAGTTTAATCTAAACAATTTGTTTAACAAAAGGTATTTAAATTTAAAGGAATTAAAGTAAAACTTTAAAAGACATAATAAAAACATCTTTAGATAGACAATAATCAATATAGAGTTTTGAAATACTATTACATTTTAAATAATGATTTCTTATTTAAATTAATAACTTTTTACATAAAAAGCTAGTAACCCTAATGTCTGTATTTAATTAAGAATTAAAAAACATTTCTTTTTTAAGCCGTCTATTTGAAGAAAATTTTAAACAAAAATAAAGATGAAGGGCCACTCCATAATTTAGTATATCAATTTTATGAAAACATTATTGCATTAACATTATAATTTGTAAATGCTATAACATATCAACATTCACTTACTTTATTTTTTGAAGTGTTTTGTTCAAAGTTACTACACAAAACGCTCTACTAAAGATGAGAAAAAATGATGCTACTCCTTTTAATAAAGTCTAGACATGCCCCTGGCTTGTATGCTTGAATTTATTTTGTTTTTATTTAAGCACATTTTACCTTTATTGCAACTATACGTTAAAAATAATCTGAAAATATATGAATATCAGAGATAGCGTATTTTAATGTTAAATATCTAAAGATCTTAAAGGTAGACAAGCAAAGCTTACGAGATTAGCTATACAAAATGAACAGTTTTTTGATATTCCGACAGGTCTTAATTGTTTGTATATGTAAGATTTAATGTCATACTACGATATATTTGACATCCTTAAGTATCAAACTAAGCTTAATGGGTCAGATACAGTATTAACTTCTAAAAGTGATACTGGCTAATTACTAAATTTCTTGATTTTCTTATATTTCTATAATTGATAACCAGTATGTTAAAACTACCGCAAGAAGTTTTTTAGTTAATTTTAGTTTTTATTTAGGTTTTGAACTTTTTAGTTTCTTTTTAGTGAGTCTCTTTTTATTTCTCACACCAATAACGTTTTCAGACGTCAAATAGTCTTTTAGCATGTCTCTAATTTCTACTTTTTGTTGCTTTGAAAGATCATGGTTTTTACTGAATGTGTCAGAAAATGGGTTTAATGGTGTTTTACTTTCAGACAAAGTAGTGCTGCTGCATTCGTGATATTTTGCATGTAGTCGTCTTAAAAACTTAAGATGATTAATTTTCTGCTGAACTTTTCTGTTTGTACCTTTTTCTTGTAATTCAGTCTTGTTTTCATTGTTAGGATGAATGTTTTCATTACAGGCAGCTGGCGCTAAATGAGCTTTGGAGGAAACTTTTCTGCTCGAATTCATTTCAGAACTAAGATTGGGCTTAGCCTCACAGCTGTTGTCAAAAAAACTAAGTTTTTTAGAAATCATGTCTGTTCTTTCCGTAATGACTAAAATCCTTTGCTCTAAACTTCTAACTGGAATTTCGTTTTCATGTTTGAGGAGATACAATACTTCTTCTGAAGAAGTTACGAGCTGGTTCAAAATTTCATTATCAAACTTTGCATTACTGCTGTTCTTTCTAATTTTGTTTGAGTATTTGTGAAGTCTGTCTGCCAAAACCTCCAGTTTTTTACCATAAAATTTAGAGTTTAAGTTTTCAGATGAAGTGTCAGAATAAGAAGAACTGCTCTCCTCCTTTAAGCTAAAACTGGAACTTTCGTTACATTTTAACACCGTTGTTTCACTTTCAAAAGCTACTTTATTCAATTTTTGGATTTCAATAGAAAACACTCTGTGTGCTTTCAAAAACCTTTTAAAGTTTATTGCACAGTCTTTATCTATATTTGAATTTATTTTTTCCAGTGCTAAAGTTTTCTTTTGGTGATCCTCTAAGTTCTTCAAAAGCTTTATCAAACTGTTATATGCTTCATTTGTTTCAAAAACTAAGCGTTTTTCAAATTTTAGTTTGCGCAAAAAGTTTTCTTCATTCAAAGAAACGAGAATTTTGTATAAACAAAAAACATTCCTCGTAGAAGAAAGCAAAGACTTTCTGAGACTTTCACTGAAACCAAAATATTTATTACTTTTAACCAAGTTTCGTACATCCCTAGCAATCGATTCTGACGTTTCTTTCACTTTAAAAAGTTCTTTAACTAGAGACTTTCGTTCAACATTAGCTGATGGAAAAATTGCTAAAGACAAAAATCTGTTAAGTTCAAGGTCTCTTCCGGGTTTTTTGTCATAAAAAGTTTTTAAATCGTCATTTAGAAGCTTTAGCTGCCCATCAAATAACTGTTTGAACTTAAAAACAAAGTCTTTATTTTTTTCAGCTGAAAAATAAGTTGTTTGTTTTTTGTTGGTACTCATTAAATTTTTTGAACACATATTTAGAAAGACTTAACTGTTTGAACAGATTTCAAGTTAACATTATTTAACAATAACTACTAAGACGTAGGTAGCTATTATTAATATTTTATACAAATCATAGTCTTATTTTTTTGTTTTATTTAATTGTTTCCCTAGCAACGCTTGTTTTTTTCTCGACTAAAATAATAGCGATCATTAAATGAACAGTTGTTAAACTATTACAGCTAAAGATAATAATTAAAGATCTCAACTCATTATAGATAAGTATTAATAATAGTATTAATAAGCAGAATATTATAAATTTAAATAATTAAAGGTTTTATCTTTAAAATAATTTTCACTTAAAAAAAGACATCATCAATTAATAATAAAATCTGGATAAAAATATGGTAAACATGTAAGAAGACATTAGGCTTAACTTAAATTAAAACGGTCTTTTTAGCTGTATCAAAATTTAATACTCTTAATGTCTTCCTTAATGTTAGTATTATTTTTTTATTTTATAGTGCTCAATTCACGACTTGAAGAGCAATATTTTAATACTTTTGTCTTTAAGATTACAATTGCGTACTTTTTGCTTTAAAGGTTGCAATTAAAGTTCTCGACTTAAAAAGGAGAATGATTCAATGATGAATTTTTAAAATTTTATTACAATACAATGTTTCACTCGTTTAAAGAAACGAGATCTTCAGTTGTTTAAATCTTATTCAAATAGAATTACAATTAAAGATCAGAACTTATTGATAAGGAGAAAATTATGTAAAACTTTATTTTCAAAATGTTTTAAAATTTAGTTGAGATCTTTAGCTCTGGTTTTCTTTAAAGATAAAAGTTTGAATTGTACAACATAATAGTTTCTTTATAAGATAAATTAAACAAAAGTCTACTAGGATATTTTCAACTTTATATTTTACAAGTAATTTTAGTTAGTTTGTTAACTTTTCAACATGGGTAGAACTGTTTTAAAAGTGCGATTGACGTCTTTACTGTATGTTTTATAGTATTTGGTCTTGGTCTTCTTTTTTTCAATTTATCTTTTAAACTTCGGATAATTATCTAATCTGACATTTTTTTAGATTTGCAACGTTACATACAATTTTACTTTGTATATTTATTTTATAACAATCAAAAATTAATCAAAGCAAATATCTATTTACTTTTTTAAATATTATAAAGCACATTTTACAAAAAAAAACACAATTTACTTATATTGATATTTTCATAGATTTTCTTATATTGATAGCTTTAAACTATAAGTTTTATTTAGTTTTTTGTTTTAGTTTTTTCAAGTCCTTAGACCAAACTTTTTGAGCGCTTTTTTTATCGTTCAATAAACAATATAAGTAAATTGTGTTTTTTTTTTGTAAAATGTGCTTTATAATATTTAAAAAAGTAAATAGATATTTGCTTTGATTAATTTTTGATTGTTATAAAATAAATATACAAAGTAAAATTGTATGTAACGTTGCAAATCTAAAAAAATTTCAGATTAGATAATTATCCGAAGTTTAAAAGATAAATTGAAAAAAAGAAGACCAAGACCAAATATTGCTATTACTCAAGACTGCAGTTCAAGTAGTATAAAAATTTTATTTTTAAAATTCTTAATATTTCAGATGTTCTTTATTTGTTAAGATTTATTTTTACAGTTTCGTATTTTAATATAGCTAAAAACATATAAATTAAAGCAAAAAAAAAAAACAGGAATTTTAGATTTCTTAAATTTTTTTTTTAATTTTAATACTGAAGATTTTACACTTTTGTTTAAAAGATAAAGATATTATATTAAAAGCTGCGACATACTAAAGGTATGAGTTATTTTGAGTTTAATACAAATCTTTTTTATTGATATAAAATAGATATTGAACATTATCTAGAAATTGCATAAAGAAATATGTTTAGAGATATTAATTGTTATACTTAGTTGACCAATTATTTGTTGTTTAACTTATATACTTTTTATTTTTAAAAGTTGTGATTTAGTTGTACTAAATAAATTTTACAGATACAATACTCTATATTATTGGTTGAGTCATAAAGGGTTTTATTAACTTTTTATTGTTTACAAAAACAGATAATGACATATTTATTAAAAAGCTGTACTTTTAAAATAACTTTATTAAAAGAAATATAATTGTTAGTTTTCACAGATTCTATAAGTTTACTAAAATTTAGTTTTCTTCATTTTAAAGCAACCAATGCAAGTTATCAAGAAATGGTAATTTTCATAATACAAAAAATATTATACTATTAATTATTTAGACCTACATAAGTGTTTTGTATGTTTTAAAATTTAATAACTTTTTAGAAATTTAACCCTTTAAAAGTTATTAAAGATTTTTAATTGTCAGAAATTGCAGTGACAAGTAATTTTTAACAGTATGTCAAGGTTGTCATACACTCAGGATAACTGAGTGTATGAGTGATAAAGAGAGAAGGATATATTTTCATTACACAGGTATAACAGGGTTGCCACTCGGTCAGGAAAAGTCAGGAAATCAGGAAAAGTCAGGAAAAATTTAAAAAAATGACAAAAGTCAGGAAAAAATAAGGGGTTTTGAAAAAAAGTCAGGAAAAGTCAGGAAATTTGATAAAATAAAAATAAAAAGTCAGATTTTGTCAGTTAAAATTTACATAATTCCTAGTTTTTCAAAGCCTTCAAATGGTAAAAATTAATTAAAAGTCCTTTTAAGTCAGAAAAAATTTCCCAAATTTTCCTAGAAATTTACAAAAATATTTAATTTTATTTCCAATGCCTTCATCTTGTATAAATTAGTAAAATATCCTTTATAAAACTGCAATAATTTTCTATTAACATATTAAATAAGTACCCTATTTAAACAAGCAGATTTTGTAAGCTTTTTAGTATTGATGATCTGTAGCAAGGACACTTCCATAGTGAAACTGTGATATATACAAAAAAGTTTATCTAGCATAATTTTAGAATCAAAGTGTTTTTTGTATAAGTAAATAAAGTTCTTTAAAACTAAGCAGGTATAACAGGTATAAGCAGGTGTTAGTTTAGCATTTTATGTAACAAGTTAATGTGTATACTGAAGCGGAATGCAGACCAGATGAAGGAAACCATATCTTCATTAGATGAAGAGGTTGAAGTGCTAATAAAAAACGGAGAAAATAAATTTTAGTACATACATATAAAAAAAAACAGTATTTGATTAAGTTCTTTATTGTTTTAATTTTTTAACTGTAAAAGTTCGTTTTTGTTTAAAGGTTTGAGTTGTGAAAATTTATAATTAGTTAAAGGTTTTAACTGTAAAAGTTCCTTATATGTCGTTTGTTTATCTAGATACATTTATGCTAGGAAATGCTAAAAAATTGTGTCTTTTACAGACAAGCTGTGTTTATAAGGTAATAATACAAGTATTTTGCTGATAGAGCTGTTTATTACAAACATCAATCATACACAGATGGTTTAAGTGATGTACTGGAAGTTTTATGATTGAATTCAGCCAAAAACTGTTGTTTTTAACCTGTATTAATTTTAGATTGTAAGCTTTATATAATTTCAATTGTTAGATTATGTATTTTAGAATAAGTTTACTTTAAGAGTTTGAGTTAGAAAAGTCAGGAAAATTTTGGTAAAAAGTCAGGAAAAAGTCAGGAAAAAGTCAGGAAATTCTTCTCAGCTTGATCAGTGGCAACCATGAAATTAATCATTTAAGTTTTTTTTTAGGACAAACTTAGGTTTTTCTTTTTAACTACTTTAGCTTTTGATAGATATGACATGTTTTAGATATATGTTTTTTATTATTAGATGTTACCAATTGTAATTTGTTTTATAAATTATATGTTTTGTCAGACTATTTTTTTTGTTATTATCTTTAAAAACATTTAGCTATTTTATATAAAAAATTCGCTTTCAAATTTCAATAGCTTTGTTTCATATACTAAGCTTAGTAAATTTTTTATGAAACTTTGCCAAATTTTTAACTATGTACACTAAAAATACAAACTTTCAAACTTACAAAATATACAATTTAGTATTAAGAAGCAAGACCTCTGATAATGTTTATAGTAAACCAGTCTGTGCAAATTGTAAAACATTTGGGTAAATTTTTAAACTTGAAGTGAAAACTTACTGACTGTTAAATAGTAATATATCAGTCAACAAATATACCACGCTTGCACTAGACTTACAGCATAGCTTATAGACTGTGATATGTAGATATTTATTTCTGATTGTTACATTTGTAAAGGTTTAACATCTTAAACTAACTTGTATTAAGCATATACTCTTGTTACTTAAATGACAATAAGATATAACTAAATTATTTATACAAGCTTATTTTAAGAATTTAACAAAGCAGAAATGAAATAAGATTTAAAATAATGTAGTAAATTTAAAACAGGAAATTAATTTGAAATTATACATTAATTACGTTAAAATAAAATTATTATTAAATTTTTTATTTATATTAAACTAAACAAACATTAATTTTTAGTTAAGACAACGTATACTATGCTTTAATATAAAAAAAAATTTTAAATTTTTGGTGTACGACTCGATAACCTAAAGGTTTCTTTGTACACCAGGTCCTTAGACCAAACTTTTTGAGCGCTTTGTTTATCGTTCAATAAACAATGTTAAGATTAATTTAATTTTAAAATTAACACTGATTAAAAAAACATCTAAAACACAACAAATTTTTGCTGATCGGGTAAAAACGATTGGGTTAGATATGATCGGGTTAGAAATGATCTGCTTAGATCGGTTTAAAAATGTTAGGGCTAGAAGTAATCGGGTTAGAAATGGTCAGGTTAGAAGTGATCGGGTTAGAAATGATCCCGAGTTAGAAATGAAAGTAATTTTTTTTTGCTCACATTGCGAGTAGGTCGGCTAGAGTTGTAAGGTTTTGGAAAATTTTCCATTCTTAATTAAAAATGTGTAATTGAGGTAAAGTTTTAATACAGCAGTATATTATTCAACATCTAAACTCCTTTCTCTAGCCATTTTTACAAAAAAGAAATATTCACCAAATTACATAAAAAATAGATTAAGAAAAGTTTTATAAATAAAAACTTACAATAAAAATAAATAAAATGTTAGCTTATCAAAAGCCCCTCTAATTTGCAGCTGACAGATTGTGAGTTTTTGACTTTTTATTGAAAAAATTAAAAAAAAGGTACCTGGTGGTTCACCATTGTTGAATACTAGACAATATTTATAATGAACTGACTTGATAAAGCATAACAAATAAATTGCAGATATCAAAATAATAATAATGTATTAAATATTTTCTTATAATTTTCTAAAATCTGTACCCTTATCCCTAATCCACCTAACCCAAACATATTGTAATTTGTTATTAAAATATATACCCTATTGCAAGTTTTAAATTGATGCATGATGCTTAGAAAGTTTGAGACTGATGTTTTTTTACCATAAAAAAAAGATTAGATGTTGACCATAGTAGATATACAATTGATGGTTCTGTCCATTCACACAATACAATGTTTTCAAATAAATAAAATATTTTAATGAAAAACATATAACAATACGTAGCATTCTGTTTTAGTTCAGTTATATTTTAAGTTGGTATTATGATTGTCTTATATAGAGTTTGTTATTAAGACTTAATATAATTTACTCAAATAGAATTGTTTCATTAAAATGCTATAAATAAGTCTGAGTGTATTTAATTTGTAAAAGTTTGTGTATGCAGAGCAACATCAATTATTATGTTAATTTTCATACTTGTTTTTAAGTACAAAAGGGTTCTGTATTGGGACCATTATTGTTTTTGGTATATATAAATGATCTTCAAAACAACACCAGTCTAAATGTACTAAATTTTGCAGATGATACATTATTATTACCACATTTAAAAAAGACAATTACAAAACAGACACTGCATACCTTAATTCAGAACTAGATAATGTATCAACATGGTTAAAAGATAAAAGGCTTAAACTAAATACTGATAAAACAAGGTACATGCTCTTTCACTCTGGTAAAACAAAAGTTTGGAAAAACACAAGTTTACAAATAAAAATAGGTAATACATCCATATTAAAGGTAGAAAATTATAAGTATCTTGGTTTTACAATTGATAGTAACCTCAATTGGTCTGACCATATTGAAGCAGTAAAAACAAAGCTATTGAAGACAATAGGTATTTAATACAAAACAAGGTACTTTTTAAATGAAAATTCCTTATACTACATCTTCAATTCTCTTCTGATGAGTCATGTAAGATATGGTTTGTTGTGTTGGGGTAGGGCAAGTAAAACTAAAATTACTGAGATCGATAAACTCATTAATAGAGCATTAAGATGCATTAATTCCAAAGGTTGGAATGAAAGTGTTAAAAGTATAAAAATAGAAAAGAAAATATTAGATGTTAAAAATATGTTTAAGTATGAGGTAGGAGTTTTTATGCACAAATTTAAAAAAGATTCTTTGCCAGTTAACTTTAAGCCTTACTTTACAAACGTTAATAAAATGCATGATCATCTAACAAGATTTGCCAAAACAAACTATTTTTTCCCCAGAGTAAATAGTCTCTTTGATCTTAAAACATTATCTTACCTTGGTTCTAAACTATGGGAAGAATTGCCTAAAAACTTAATAGATCAGAGCTATCTTGGAGCATTTCAATATGGAATGAGAAAAAACTTACTTAAAAGACAATCAGAATAATATCAAGCTTAATCTTTACCAATAGTTAAACTTATATCTTTGTATTGGTGTTTGTCTTAAATTTTTTTTTTGGCTGATTGCTGTTGGTCTTATAAACTGGGTGAAGGTAGAGCTGGATTGGTAAAGGTTGGTTTTATTAGTTTTATTATTTTTATTATTTTATTTATTATATATACTTTTTTAATTTGTTTCTTGTACATAAAGTTTAATAGTATTGTTTTGTCCTCATTGACAGTGTGATTAAACAAGTAGATGTATTATTTTTCTTTTTTAATTCTATTTTGTAGTTTTTTGTTTACTATATATTAATTGTCAATTTGTTTCAGAAGATAGAGATTTTAAATTTAGAAGTAAAAACTTGATATTTTTTAGACATTCTGGTTATTTAATTTTATTTGTTAAAAATTAGTTTTAGGTTTACAAACAGTTTATTTAACTCAATTAAATACTTTTATTATTACTTTATTTTTTTCAGAATATTTGTTAAGTTTTAATATTTTGTTTTTTTAAATTTAGCTGTTTATTGTTAGGAGTGATTTTATTTTAAGTAGTTTAAACAAATTCTATCAATAATTAGTGCTAGATTTTATTGTTTGTCTGACTGAATCGTTTACAAATCTATAAAACAGTTAAACAATTTTTTTTTGCCCTATTTTTATTACATATACTAGAAATTTAAAGACACTATTTTAAAATACATGGCGCTCTTTCAGTTTTATGATATTACTAAATATTTTATGTATACTGACATTACTAACTGTTGAGATATCTGTTGCATTTTTTGTGGTTGCTCTTGTAGAAAGGGCAACAAGAAAAATGTGAATGTACATGATCATAAAAATAGAAATCTAAGGAGGAGACGGTGTGGAGCCCATGTTAGACTATGGTTTCCATGGTCAATATTGGCAGTAATGGGTTAAAAAATGGTGATCACCATTTTTAAACTTAAAAAATTTTTTTTATTTATACAGTTACTTTCTAAGTTTTTGTTTTTATTTTTTCATTAACGTTTCAGGGTTGCCACACACTCAGGGAACTCAGGGAATCTCAGGGAATTTTCAAACTGTAGAAAATCTCAGGGAATCTCAGGGAAACTCAGGGAATTTTGGCATTTTTCTTTTAACTCAGGAAAACTCAGGGAAGTTTTGATTTTTTCTCTAAATTTCAGGGAAGTTTTTGAAAATCTCAGGGAAATTTTTTTCTAGATCTAGAATGAGGTTTAGTTAATCCAGTTTCAATATTTTGTTCAAAAGTAGTAATTTTTATTATTTAAGTGGTTATTTAGAATTTTTTTAGCTTTGCGGCTAGTTCTTCAATATTCTTAGTATTAACATTGTAGTTTTTTTAAGTTTTAAATTTATATTTACTTAAGTAAAATCAAACAGTTTAGAGAAATGAAAGTTGTTGTTAACTATTCATTGAAAAGTTCTAATAAACTTTTTATTTTTAGTTACTTATGTAGTTTAAAAAACACTATGTTGTACTATTAGTTCTTATTTTTTAAATAATAAAGTTATTTGTTATTTGTTTACAACTACTTGTTTTCAGTAAAAAAAATTAAAATGAATACAGATTAGTGTTGTATTACTTTTGTTAAAAAAATAGAGGTTAAATTTTTGTTTATAAATAATAATTTCAAAAGTAGTAGCAGAAATGGTAATTAATTTTTTAGTGTGAATGTTTTAATATACTTTACAACTTTTTTGCAGATTTAATTTAAAAGCTTTTTTAAGTATTATGAGTAAAGTACAGTTTAAAACCTTGTTTAAAAAAAGTTGGCTTAACCATGAAGACTTCAAAGATTGGTTACTTGAGGATGTAGACAAAGAGAAGTTTAAATGTAAGTGGTGTGGTGATGATACACCAATTGCCTTATCCAACATAGGTATAAGGGCATTGAAATCGCACAGTATGTCAAAAAAACATCTTAAATTGAAAGCCTCTAAGAGTAAAAATAATGCTATTACTTCTTATTTTGGTGGGGCTAATAGTTCAACTAGTATATCAGCTGCAACTTCTTCAACAGCTGCTGAAATTTATTGGGTACTCAAGTGTACCAAAGAAAACTGGTCAGGAAACTCTTGCGATAATAATAACACTTTATTCACTACCATGTTTCCTGATAGTGAAATTGCAAAAAATCATGCAACGCAAATAAACTTGAAAATAAAATTAAAACTATTGATTTAGAAATTGCATACTCAAAGTTGTGCAAAAATTTAGTTTTTAATTTTTAATTGGTTTAAACCTTTTAAGATTGAGTTTTTGAAAACAGTTTTTTTCATAGATTTAATGCAGAAGCATACACATACAACCTTCCTTTTATTATTAAAGAAGAAAAATGAGAATGAGGTATTAATAATTTGTGTTAGAAGAGAAATTTTTTTTTTAAGATTTGAAAAATACTCAAGGAAACTCAGGGAAATTTAAGGTTACTCAGGGAAATTTTTGGTCACTCAGGGAAGATTTTTTGGCTCAAAGAGTGGCAACCCTGTTGTTTTAAAGTTAGCTCAAATAATTAGTTACAAGTAAATGGTGTGCAGCTCAACGACCGAAAGGTCTTTCTACACACCAATCCATTGACCTTAGTTGTGAGCGATCACATTTTTCTTTCTTTCAATTATGTTAATTTTCATACTTGTTTCTAAGTACAAAAGTTAAGGGTATTTAATGTCTAGTATGCACAAATCAGGGTTAACAAGGGGACAAAATTGCACAAAGGGATAAAATTGCACAAGGGCACAAGATTGCACAAGGGGATAAAATTGCACAAAGGGTCACTTTTGCACGAGCAGAAAGTTTTGCATGGAGACATTTTTGAACAATTGAATTTTTTTTTCTAAACTTTTTATTAATTTTAATATAAATATATTTTTAAATTAATGTATTTTATTTTTATTTTTTTAACTATCACTGTTACCCCTAACCCTTACCCTTGGTCGGTAACTTTTTACTTTTATATTAATTAATAATTTTTTTTACTATCACTGATACCCTTAACCCTTACCCTCAGTCGTTACTTTTTTTCAATTAACTTTTTTTTTCAATTAATATTTTTTTTTACTATCACTGTTACCCCTTACCCTTACCTTGGTTGGTAGCTTTTTTTTAAATTAATTTATTTTTATTTATTCATTTTTTTTCTTAAAATTTTTATTAGTAACTTTTATTTTTTACTATCACTGTTAAATGGAGACTTGAAATCTATTTATTTTAATATATATATTTTTTACACTAAAATTGTTGTTGGTCTAGTTATGACATCTGTTATATTTACTAGATTAAATGAGTACTATTTCAAAAACCTTTATTAATGGCAACTCTAGTGTAATATTAATTGAAGTAAATTAACATTTCTATTCATACATTTAAATATTTTTAAACATTGCTTGTGAAAATTTTACAGAAAAGTTTAGTAACATATTACTACTTTTAAAAACACTCTTTTTTAATACTTTTATCAACCTAGGTGTATTGAGGATATTAGAAAAAACACAACACAACATTTTGATTTTTAGATATATTTATATAAATAAAGATTTACATTTCAGTTGCACGTAAAATTATATTATTTGAAATTATAACAGTCAGTTCAAAGAAAAATTTATGTTGAGAAATGTCAAAAAATATTAAAGTTTACAAATCACCAATCCCTTCCTATACAATTGTTGAGTATCGTAATGATTCTTTACTTTTTGAAGAGTCTTTTTCTTTTCAGATTGGTAAGTCTTAATTTTCTATACTTAAAATTTTTAGTTTGCCTTACTTATATCTCTTTAGTTGCTCATTTATATAAATTTTGTTAATTAAATTAATTTTTTTGAGTTTTCTTTAAAATTATTGTACTATTAGTTAAGTATTACATTAAACTTTTAAAATACTTGTTCAAGTAAATTTATTCTTGCTTTATTTTTCATTGATTAAGAATTAGTTGATTAATTAACAACTATTTTATTATTTGAAAGAATAGATTACATAATGGACAATATTTATTACTCTAAATGTTCATTATTTAATCTCTTCATCTAGATAAATTTAAGATTGTTTTAAAATTAGATATTACTTTTTTTAAAAATATTTTATGATATTACAGTTACAATGATTTGCATAACCTCATTGTAAGTATAGATTATTTTTTGTTTTATAAGTTTAATATATAAAAATTGATTATATAGCAATTACAGTGGGCCTAGAATGCGTTTAACCAGAAAAAAGAGTTTTATTAATTTAGATTTTTTGTAAATTTTATTTTTTGTGAATATTTTATAAAAATTGTATATTACTCTAGCCTAAGATTATATCAAATTTTGTTAAAGCTTGATATTTTTTCTGCTTAAAAGTTAGCTTTTAAAATATAAAAATTTTATAAAAAGAATAAACAGAAAAAATCAGTTTTTATTTTATTTTTTTAATATAAAATTTTTATTTTTCAATTTTTATAAATTTTTTCCAAAAGAATTTTCTAAATATTGCAAGGAACATTTCCTAAAAATTTGAGGTAGTTATCTCAAAAAACAGAGGAAAAGACAGATTTTTAAAGATTTCTAGTTATTTGCCGTTTTAGTTTTCGTTTTAGTTCACATTTTATTTATTATATTAAATAAAAATTTTAATGAAAACTGTTCAAGGGGTTTTAAAGAATACTGTAAATAAATAAAAAAAATTTAAGTTTAAAAACCACCTTTTTTTTAGATAAAAAATCTCAAGATAGTTTTTTTGACTTAATCATTGACAACCCTGAAAAACCCTACGAATGGCCTTAAGTAACCTGTCATAAGTTTTAAACAAAGTTTTAATTGTTTTCAAGGTCAGAGTTAGCTATTATACATTATTTACAAGGCATATTTTAAATGCTAAATGCTGTTATCATCAGCTAGTACGGCTATTTATATTAAATTGAACAGAGCCCACTTGAGGTGCTTTTAAATAGTTTATTTAGAAAAGTAGATTTTAAAAATTCCAGAACATATGTTTTAGATGCTATATGCTTTAATCATCAGCTAGTACAGCTATTTATTTAAAATTGAACCAGCTGAAGATTAAAGACAATTTATTTTGTTGTCTTTATGAAACATATGTTCTGAAATTTTTGTAATAACATTTTCCTAATAAGTTAAATATTAGGAAGTGTTATTAAGATTAATAGGATTATTTGCATATATATATATACAGGGTTGCCACTTTACCTGGAGAAATCAGGAATTTGACAATTTAGACAAAAAACCTGGAATTTTTTAAGTTTGAAATTTTGTTATTTTTTATAAATTAGATAAAATTAAAATACTTATAGTTTTTATGGCTTATTGATTTTAGCTAACTTTGTTTTTATGGAAACAATAATGTTTTAACATTAACTTTTTGTTGATATTGTTAGTGAGTGGAAGTCATTAGGAAATAAATAAAAACATTACTTTGTACTTGTTACAAAAATGTTACAAATTTTTTACAGAAAACTATGAAGTAAACACAAAACTCTTCAATTTTTTAAACAAAAATTATAGTAAACTAAACTTTGCACATTTTGTATGTTGTCATTCTTCTATTTTTGCATAAGATGAATTTAATATAATACTTCTGCATACTTGTTAAATTTTATTTCTGTCCTAGCACTTACTTCTAGGACTTAGTTCTTGTTTAAAAAATATACTATTTTAACTAGTTATTGCAACTTTCAAAATATCAACAAATTTTTGAACAACCATCTTAGAAGAATTTAGTACAGGTTCAAACATAATAAAATAAATTGCAACATTTACAGTAACTCTTAAATAACTTATATCTCTGGAATTGCAGTTTTTTAACAACTAAATAATAGCTTACTACTAAAAATTATCAATAAAAGATGTGCTTTCAAAAACCTGGAAGAAAATTTGAAAAACTTGGAAGAAAATTTGAAAAACCTGGAAGAAATTTAGAAAACATGGAAGAAATTTAGAAAACCTGGAAAAGTTTTTGAAAGAACAAGTGGCAACCCTGTATATATATATATATATATATATGAAGAAAATAAGGTGTTTATTTAAACGTAATTGAAGAATAACTCCTTGTCAATTTAGTTTAATAATCTATTAACAATGTAAAATCTGAAACGAAAACAAGTATAAATATAAACGCTAAAATGAGCTATAGTCTAATTATAAATTAGTAATTATAGATAGTCTAATATAATTTGAATTTGTCAAGTTTGTTCAAAAATGAGAAACTATCTTGCAGCTGATGCCATATATGATCTTGGCTGGAGACACTTGACAATTGCTATCAGGAGTATTTCTCAGATGGAGCATTGCACTTAAAAACTTGTCATTGTCCAGACTTCCTGAAGCGTCAACATTTTATCTTAGTAACCTTTTTGCCTGTTTGAGGGCCACTTCCGCTCTACCGTTTGATCTTGGATAGTAAGCTGAAGATATTTGATGCGTAACATCCCAGGTTTTAAGGAATTCCTTTGTTGCACTAGACGTAAATTTCGGTCCACCATCACTTGATATTTCCTCGGGTACTCCAACACTAAAAAACAAATCTCGGAGGCACTACTTAATCAACCCAACAACCTGTCACCAACTACCAAAAAATTGTTTCCGGCACACTGGAAGAAGTCCGCAAATATTTTTTCAAAAGGGTTTGCAGGAGGATCAGATGCTTTTTGTGGCAATGATGGTTGAGAAGGTGAATTGCGGTTGCAGCTTTGACAATTGGCCCGAATTGCTTCAATGTCTTGTGTAATACAAGGCCAGAAGACAATCTGTTGGGCACAATTATGCATTGATGTGATTCCTTGGTGCGCTGAATGTAACTTGTTGAGGACCCGATATTGTAAACTGACAGGGATTACTACTCTGTCCTTGTAAAGTATAACTCAATCACTTAAGTACAATGCATCATTGCATCTAAAATACGCTGACAAAGGTTCATCATGTTTCAATCTTCGACCTTCTTCAATACACCTGGATACTCTTGAAAGAACTTTGTCATTTAATGTCTCTTCTACAATTTCCTCCCAAGTTATTGCCATTGAATGGCATACTTCATTACTCAATGAAGCAATTAGAAGTGATTTGTCAGTCAAATCACTATCATGTGAATTCACTTCTTAATCAAGCTTGGATAACGTGATACAGCATCTGCCGCTAGATTAGATTTACCTGGCATGTAATGCACTTGAAAAAGCCATGGCAATGTACGTTGTTTGAGCCTAAAAATGCGCTTGTTGTGAATTTTGTTAAAGGTGCAATCGCCAAAAATCTTTAGCTTTTTTACAGTTCTGGCAAGGAACATGTTGGGACTTATCTCCTATGTTGACACGTCCCTTCTTCTGACGTTGGAAGGAAGAGACTGCAGATATAGTCTGCAAATTCTTAGTCGCATGGCATTCCATTTCTTTACTTTCAATAAAGGAAATTATAACAAATGATGACCTGAATAAGATATCTTCAGTACTGAGAAATTCTCTTCTTTTGTCATCGTCCCCAACGCCAGCGAGCATCACGTCTTTTATTGCTTCTTCTGTGTAGCTCGTCACATTGCTTTTTCCACAGTAACACTCACTGACTGTAGTGAAATTGCAGGTTTCTGCTTTGCTTCGTACACGTGTAGCAAACGTTCTAAACGGTTCATCTTGGTCCTGATGTAGGTTCATAAGTTCTGCTCTCTTTACACCAATAGCAACTTTTATGACTGCAATCGACTCCATCAGTTTAGCAACGTAACTTTTTGATTTGGCCATCAGTCAAGGATCACTTGCTAACATAAGATCGCCAAGCTTGTCCTGCGCACACTAAAAAGCTGTATGCTTGCATTTTGGTTGCTTATATTCGAACCAATCTTGAATGCCTGCCACCTCCGAATGAAAGCAAGCCATGTCTCTTGGCTGATCCCCCGGTCAACCCTTGGTCGAATCAACTGAGGTGCATTTGGCATTACTCCATTATTGGATAATGCAGAATCTTGCTGATGCTCCACTTTGTGGAGGTTGAGAAGGCTACTCACTACATCACCGGATAGATCTGGCGTCTGGAACTTGCATCCACGGATTGGGCACTTTACTACAACCATTTTACTTTTCTCAAATTGTTGATAAGATTTTACATGAAGAATAAATCCTTGTCAATTTAGTTTAATAATTTATTAACAGTGTAAAATCTGAAACGAAAACAAGTATAAATATAAACACTAAAATGAGCTATAGTCTAGTTATTCTACAGTAATCACTTTCTACAGAACCTACTTGAAGGGCTTTTAAATAATTTATTCGGAAAATGTAATATTAAAAGTTCCAGAACATATGTTTCATAAAAAAAAAAATATATATATATATTTGTATGAAATAAAAGTATAGAAAAAGGTAAACTAAATCAAACTTCACAAAGCACAACTTAAAGGGCTTAACAATAGTGTATTACAAATTTTTGAATAAAAAAAAAACAGTACAATTGTTTCATTCAAGCTATGCTTGCAATCTTAAAGTTTAAGTTCTAATTGAATTGAACTATGCAGTACATTAATACACAAATTACACAAAAAAAATTATATGTTTATATGTAGTTTTTTGTATATTATTTAATAAAGTTATAAAACTTAAATAATTATAATTAAAAAAAATTAACAATATTAGGTTGAACTTAAAAAAAATATAACCTACTTAGAAATATAGTCAAAAATGTGATATAATCTTCATAGTATACTTAAAAACTTTTTTTTTAACTGTAATTAATCTTTCATTAGTACTGTTTTAGAAAACAAGAATAAAAATATAAATAAAACAATTCTAATAGTTTAGAAGTATAATTAAAGTATGGTTGCTATTAAAACGTTTATTTCAAATAACTATTTTTCTAAATAAAAGGAATAAAAGAAAAAGAGAAACTTCTAAAAAAGTGTACAAAAGAAGCTGATCTTTATGGGTGTCTTGGTGTTCTTAGTTTGAAGAAAGGTTGTTATAATTTATATAGATGTATATTTTATATTTATTAAAGGTAAATTATTTAGTTTTTAGCTTAAAATGAATTAATTTTTATAATATTAATAAATCATTAAAAGTTTTAAACTATAATATAGTATTGCTTTCTGACCACATTGTTGTTAAGTTTCATTAAAATGTGTAGTTAACTATAAAGGTTTATAAACTTTGAATTTAAATCTACTTTATAATGATATTAATGATTTTTCGTTGTACATCATGTATAGAAAATAAAAAGAGAAATGCTAATGTAGCAAATGAAAGAAAACTTAAAAAAAGATCAGAAACTTCGTGTTAGTGCTTCAAAAATTTTCATTTCAAATTGATATAACATCTTTATTAGTTCTTTTTATTTCACCATTTTCAATTAGTTATTGTTATGAACTTTACTTTTAAACAAAATTATTTTTTATGTTCGACTTATATTATATATGGTATGCATTAATTAAACTATTTATATTTGTTTTATAAAATTGTGTTTTATACAATTATATTTTGTTGGTTATGACTAAAAAGTTAATGTTACAAACTTAGTATATTTCAGCCCCAAAAGTTTAGCTAAAGTACTTTTATAATTTATATTGTTTCTAATAAAAATTGAAATTTCAAATAAATAATCAAATCTTAATGCTGAAATAAAAATATAATTTGGTTTGTTAAAATGATTGAAATTTTGTTTTATGTAGATTTTATACTGAGCAGTATTGAGAAAAACAACACAATTATTGAATTAGTTATATTACAGCTATATATATTTTTAAATTATCTTTTCCACTGGTTTGTGTTCATAATTTTACTGATACTTAAAGCTATCAAATAGCTAGATAACTACAAACTATCTTTTAGAAGTTTTTAACTTGAAGAATTAAATTTCTTTTTAAGGTCATTGAAAGCAATGCCTAAATCGTATATGCTTTTTTTATGATTTAAATTTTAAAAATAACAAAATAGAATTTTATAAAACGTTTCTAAAAAGCAGATATTAATTGTTAATGAAGAATAAAAAAAATACCAAAATGTAAGTATTTCTGGTATATTTTTTGTATAACTTGCAAGCCATTTATTACAAAATTGTATAGAATTATAAGTAATTTTTGAAATGAAATATAAAAAACTGACTGCCGCTAAACTTGAAATGCTTCAATCAGCAAAAAAGAAATTGAAAAGAAAAAGCCTAGCTCCACACAACTAAGAATAGATTTTATTAATATTTTTAGTCAGATTGTTTTAACTTTCTAGTCACTCCAATCATAACTAAGTATCTTATGAAAATAAGTATTGGTATTGTAAAATTTTTAAAATTCTTATAGAATACGCTAAATGCTTTGAGTTATAAGGAAATAATATCAAAAATAAAATAGACTAAAAACATACTCTAGAATAAGTTTAAACACTATCAGATTTTTTGATGCAACAAAATGTTTATCTTCAATCATTATAAAAAAATATTTTTATAAAAATTAAGAATAACATTTTTTTTTGATATTCATACTTACTTACCAAGTCTAATTTTTTTTATTACAATGGAAAACGTATATACGTTTTTAATTTTTCATTTAATATCTAGTAACATTTATCAGTTATCACCTCAATGATATTTTATACATATAAACGTTTACTTATCTGGACTTGTTTAAATTTTTTTTTTGCAACATATATATAAGAATTTGTTATATTATTAACCCTTTATTTTAACTATTTTTACTTTTAGTTAATAAAGAAACTTTTTTATTTCTTCTAGTTCTGTTGAGAGTTTAATTTGTGTTTTTTTATGTTTTATTTACGTTATGCACTAGTGATTTATCTTTCATTTTTACTTTTCTTGCTTACAAATTTCAGTATATCTGAGCATTTAAATTATATAACATTTTAGATTTAAATAGTTCAATCTATTATATTTTTTATACTAAAATATTAAACATTACTCTGTACGTGTAAAAATAAAAGTTTTACACTCACTAATAAAAATTTAGTTATTAAATTTTATCTTATATTCTACTTTAACGATAACTTGAAACCTTATTAAAAAGACCTCAGCGTTTTTTAAAGTTGAATAAAGGAATATTTTTACTCCAAATGTTTTATATAAGTATATTTTTGAATAGATGAAAAATGTTTGGTTGGAGTAACATCTTGTCAAAGCATTGGTAAATTGTTTGACAGTGAAATATATCAAATAACTGATGTTACTTTTATTTCTCTCAGTGGTAACGAAATTTCGTCTTCATTGACTAGTGAGGTAGGTCTTATTTTTCGTATTTATACGATCTAACAGAAAATATAATAACAGGTAAGATGTATTTTTGAGTTGATACTATTTATTTAATTACAGTTTAAGAGTTTTTTACTTTTCTTTACTTAAAATTTTCTATAAAATTTGTAAAAAACTTTCTTAACGTTTTTCATAACTTTGTTTTTATTGTAATATTTGCAGGGTTGTCATGGGTCCAGTTTAAGTCAGGATAAATCAGACTTAGTCAGTTTTTTTTTGAAAAAAATAGGAAAAAGTCAGGTTTATTCAGTTTTTTTTGGATCAAAATGACCAAAAGTAAGTTTTCTTAGGTTAAATTCACAAAAAGTCAGTTTTTTTTTAGGTTAAAATGGTAAAATGTCAGAATTTTTCATTTTTAATTTACAAATTTCCTTAATTTTCATCCTTAAAGCCTTAAAATTATAAAAAAATATTTTAAAGTCAGACTAAAATTGCAAAACTTTCCTAGAAATTTACTTACAAAATCATTAAAATTTAAAACCTTCAAATGGTAAAATTAAATAAAAAATCCTTTATAAAGTCAGACTAAAATTGTAAAATTTTTCTAAAAACATGTTAAAATATTACCCTAATTGAGTAATTAGTTGTTTCATGTATTCTTTTAAATATTGATGATCTGTGGCAAGGAAACTTCCAGAGTGAAACTTTGATATATACACAAAAATCTGTATATCTGTTCTATATCTGATGTAATTAAAAAAAAAAGTTTTAACAAAGTTTAATACAAATGTTTAAATTTTATAACCATTTTTCGTTATGCAGATTTTATTATTATTTAGTTTGAGTATTTCAATTAAAAAATATTTTCCAGTTGTTTACTTCACATTTGTGACACTTTGAGATTTTTTTGCAAAGACATAACCAGTAAGAAAAAGTATAACTAGTTCAGTGCAATTTTTTTTTAAATTAAGATTTTATTATTTATTTTTTCATTCCAATAGCTTATTAATACAGTTATCTTTCGCTGAAATACACATTCTGAACAGGGCAGCTACTCAATAGAAAGTTTGTTGCTAAGAAATACTAGTCTAAATAAAAATGAAACCTGGAAGAAAGTTTTTATTTTGGTTCAAAAATGTGTACTGAATAAGAAGTGCGTACTAAAATACGTACGTATCAAAATATGTGTACGCATAATGCGTTTATAACTGGAATTGTTTACATAAAACGTTACCTAAGAGGAAGGTAAAAGTCAGGCTAAATCGGTCAAAATCTTGAAAAATCAAGCTAAATTTACAAAATTTTGCATGGCAACCCTGCATTTGTGATGTCAGTCCTTAAAGAGTTTTATAAGTTGATAAACTGTTTTCATTTGATGAATAATCTTCGTACTGTTTTAATTTTAAAGAATACTATCTTCCTAAAAAAATATTTTTTAACTTATTTTGTAATTTATGAACATTTAGTGGAGTTTTCTATATTACAGGGTTTCCACTTTACCTGGAATCCTGGAAAAGACCTGGAATTTGACAATTTAGGCAAAAATAACCTGGAAAAACCTGGAATTTAAGAAATTTTGAAAAAAACCTTGAAAAACCTGGAATTTTGAACAAAAAACCTGGAAAACCTGGAATTTTTAAGAATTTTAACATGTTCAGTAGTAAAGTTTCAGTTTCACTCAAAAAATTTATCATATAGGTGAAAAATTTATGTCATAATAAAACATTTTTTTATTAAAAAACACGTTTTAAGTAGCTTTACAGTACCTTTTCAATCTTTTTATATTATTTAACACAGTTTCTTACCATAAATTTAACTTTAAACTAAAAATAGATCAAAAATTGTGTACTTTTAAAAACCTGGAAGAAATTTGAAAAACCTGGAAAAACTTTTGAAAAAACGAGTGGCAACCCTGATATTAACTTTAAATTGAAACTTTTTTCTAAAATCATATAGACTAATTGAACAACACTATTAAAAAAAAGTTAGAGTAGTACTAAATAAGTAAACATATTTTAGAGAACGTGCTACTTATGTCTTCAAGTTATTATTCTAAGCACCTACAAAACAACAACAAGTTTAAATGCAGCTTAAATCTTTTCAAAACTTTTAGTTATTAGTTTTTTAATAAATGAAAAATTGTTATAAATCTGTATGTACTAGATAAGTATTTTCCTTGTTTTAAATTTTAATTTATAAAATAATTAGTAGAGACTTTTTTATGGTGTTATTAATGTTTTGAAATATTTTATAAACGACTAAGATATAATTGAAAAAAAATTATATTGATTGTTTTTAATGTCGATGACATTCGAGTTTTTTCTTGTAAAAACAATGTTTGTATATTTTTATAGTTTAAGAACAAACTAATTTTTTTCAAATAGTGTTGCTTAGATTTAATAAAACTTTAAGATTTTTTATTTTAATCGATGTCATATTAAAAACCTGATAACAAAGTTTTTCTAGATAAAAAAATTGTTAACTTCGGGAAGTTTTTACTTTGCAAGTGCTCTATCACAAGTAGCAAATCAATATCACACTAACTTCAATTTAACAAGAGGATTGCAATACCAGCATGATGTAGATTGTAATCAATTTTGCTGGTTATTTGTTGTTTTTTTTTTGTGTATAAAAATTATCTTCTTTCAACCTTATGCTTGTTTATGGATTTTATTATAATTGTGCAATAATGATAATGAAAAAGATTATCAAAAAAAGTATATCTTATAGTTTTTGATTCTGTAAAGTTTAAAGTGAAATGTTTGAAGGTAGTCTGCCTTTTTTATAGTAGAAATTGGGTAGCTTCGAATGATATGATTTACATGTAATAAAATTTGTTTAAAATACCATAAAAAAAAACTGTCTCAACTCTTAAAAAAAACAATAGATTCAGAGATCTTTAGTTTATTAAAAAACATTTTCAATTTTATTTAAAATTATTTGCATTTAGAGATAATTTATAAAAAAAAATTAAGTTTGGATATGTTTTAATGTTGAATTAAAATTCAAGTTTATTAAAGATAGTACTTAAATATGTAAAATTGTTGAACATATCACTGTGATTTATAGCTTATATTTAAAAATAATAAAATAAAAACAATAAAAATTCTTTAAATCTAGGTAGACAAATTATCACTAAAACTTAGTACTTTACTGTAACTAAGGTAACTGTAAACAATAATTGTTAATAAAAATAAAAAAATCCCCTACAACACAACTTAAATGAAAAACTTTGTATATTGCTTTAGTTATTGTTGGAACACATTGTATAAATTGATTGTTGATTTAGTTTTCGGAAATCCACCATTATTTCACAGAATCTAAATTATTCTTATTAGCCTCTCTAAAAATTGTTCATTATATGCTTCTTCAATTATTTTTGGTATGTTTTATTTGAGAAATTTTTTATAATGAATTAATAAAGCAAATTGGTCTGTATGTTCATAATTTGTTTTGACTATACAATTTTTCCAAATGTTTCTGTGTGTGTTCCATCGTTTAGTAAAACTGTTTATTGTTTGGCCACCCACCACATGTATTCAGAGCCAACAGACCAAATAATTAAATGATAAAACAGAAGGCTATGAAAATGTTCAACCTGAAAACCAAATTTAATAAATCAAATTTCAATGAAAAAAAAAAATAAATGACACATTCAAATAATTAAGTGTAAAAAATGCATAAGACACCAAAACAATTATTGAAAATAAAAATAAAACTATGAAAAATTTGAAAATAAAACAAAAATTAAATTGCAAGAGTTATGGAATATATGGTGCAACAAATATATATAGGCCAAACAATAAACAGTTTTACTAAACGATGGAACACAAATAGAAACATTTGGAAAAGTTATGTAGTCAAAACAAATTATGAACATACAGACCAATTTGCTTTGGTAATTGATTATAAAATAATTCTCAAAGAAAACATACAAAAAAAAAAAAAAGAAGAAACATGTAATATACAACTTTTAAAGATATCAATAAGAAATAACTTAGATTCTGTGGATTCAGAAAACTAAATCAACAATAAGTTCAAACAATGTTTTTAAACAATAACTCAAGCAATATACAAAGTTTTTCATTTATTTAGGTTGTAGGGGATTTTTTAATTTTTATTAACATTTATTGTTTATAGTTAGTTACCTTAGTTACAGTAAAGTACTACTTTCAAGTGATAATTTGTCTACTTAGATTTAAAGATGTTTTATTATAACTTTTTATTCATTTTTGAATATATAGGTATAAGCTATAAATTACAGTGAGTTGTTCAACAATTTTACATATTTAAGTACTATCTTTAATAAAATTAAGTTATAATTTTTTATAAAACATTTCCAAACTAAAACCGCATGTATTAATTATTTCTAAATGCAAATAATTTTCAACATAACTGAAAATGTTTATATATGAACGATTGATATCTGAATATGTTTTTTAAAAACCAATTTTATCACATGTAAATTTTTAAGATTAATTTTACTCAAGTATGTTGTTTTTCAAAGACTTTATTTTAATGAAAGACCAGAAAACAATATTTATGTTGAAATAAGAGTGTCTAAATACAAAAGTTTAAATTAGTAGTTTTAGTTTAAAAAGCAATTTATTGAAGTTTACGACTGTTAAGACATCATATATATAGTTGAACATTTTATAAAAAAAAAATTATAAGTGAAAAGTGATCAGATTTGCAACTAATCATATAAATAAAATTACTACCCATGCTGTTTGTTTTGTTTTTATTAACTACGAAAACCATCCTACAATAACAAATAACATGATTTTATTAGGAATCGACAATTACTTAAGTATTTCACATCAAGAGGGCTTCAGTCTTCCAAATGGTGTATAAATGTTATGTGTGGTGGGATCAGCATAAAAACTGCTTACTTGATGGGTGGCAAGCAGGTGTTTAATCAATTATTATTTTTAAAATTAGTTATTTAGCAAAAAAAAACACTATAGTGTTTTTATACTACTCGAAATTTTTTCTTTAAAATTTATGCTAATTAATTTTATTCTCATGGTTTTTTTCATTTGAAAAAATGGTAAAACAAAATCCTTTGTTCATAGCTTGATATATATTTTTTATAGGCTAAATATAAATTGATTACTGAAGGTACATTGTAAATAATTTTTTGATAATTTTTTTTTATTGTACAATATTTTGCATTATTTTGAATAAAATCTTATTTAAACAGGCTAGGATATTAGTTATATCAAGATTGAGTTGCAACAGAGTTGGCACAAGGTTTAACACAAGAGGAGCTGATCATGATGGTTTTGTTGCGAATTTTGTCGAAAGTGAACAAGTTAGTTGAAATATTGTGATATAATTTTAAAGTATATTTCAAAAACTATTAAGATTTGAACAAAAAATTTATTTAATTTTAGCAAATTTCTAATTATTGTTTTTACGTGTTATTAAAATGTCTTCTCTGCAAACCAAACTAAAATGTTATACTCATTTATAATCAATAGTTTCTCAAAGCATTTTCTTATTTAATTTGTAGCCAACTCTTTTCATAGTATTGTTTTTATTTTTTGCTAATTTCAGTTTAAAAAAACTAACTTATTAACTCTTTTTAAGCACCTTATTTGTTAGTTTTCTGTTAAACAGTTTTAACTTGTATCAACTTTAAAGCTAAACTAATAAAGTTGTTTCTTATTTAAAGTAAAATTAAATAAACACTACAAATAGTTTGGGTATTTTTTATGTTTCTTAAACTGTTTTTTAGTTGGTTGAAAATTTAAAATCATATAAAGTTTCTCATAAAATAATTTAGTATTATCTTTTTAAGATACTTATTAAATAAAATATTAAGACTTTTTATTTATAATAGAAATTATTAATTTTAAAGATCATAATAGCCAATGAAAAATGTTGCTCCTTTACTCAAATAAGAGGTTCAGTTCCATTACTGTGGGAGCAGCCAGGACTGAATGTCGGTTCTCACAAAGTTAAAATATCTCTCGATCGGAATATTTCTCAATCTGTTTATGATAAGTTTGTAAATTATACTTGAAGCACATTTGATTTAAAAATCGATTGTTTGTGTTTAATGTTAGTGGAAATTTTTTTATAATTTCATCTAAAAGCAAAAATTAGGTTTTGTTTATATTTTATTTAGTCACTCTATTAACACTTAATTAGATATATATTGTGGATAACCAAACTTGTTCAAATTAAGCTGTGAATGTTTAATTTTTTATAAAATAAGATCTTCTTCAAATATCTCAGGGAAAATTAGTTAGAATTGAAAATAAACTTGACCAACTGTTATCTTCTACTACTCTTATTTCATAAATGTTTTAAAAATTATAACTCTATTGCTATTACGTAAATGACTTAAGCTAGTTATGTGATTGATTTTGATCAAACTTCATCAAACATCAAATTAATTTATAATTTATATTAATATACAATTATGACGGTGTTGTCTAGGAGTGTTTAATGGATTATTTTAAATGTTTGCAATTCGCGATATTTCTGTTTTCATACATGTTTAAAGATCAGTAAATTTGTTTAACAAGAACTCTGTCAAGCCAAAAAACTTTATTAATAAGCAAGATCAATGTTTTTTAAAGTCCTTACCTGTGTCATAAACTAATTTATTGTACACATATTTTTTTGAACAGAAGAATAGTGAAACTATGTTTCAAATAATTAAATATTTTGTTCAAATTATCTTTATACAAAAACTGGTTTTCATAGTTCTTTTCAATGTTGTCCTTTTTTTTTTTAATGTAAGTATACGTCAAGATTTAAACAATAGTAGTTTTTGTTGAAAATTTTTACCTAGTGTGCACAAAAATCTGTATTTAGTAGTTTTTTTGCTTCCGTTTAAAAAATTCGAAAAAAATGCTATTAAAGGGTGCCATTTATTTTTAGTTCGCGATCATCTGAGCTATTTCTCATCCTTTAAATTCCTATCAACTAATTGATTTAGATGGTAATAAAGCTGGTGGAATAATTAAATCAAAACTTTAAACTCACACCAATAAGCAATGTTTTGTAAATATAATTTTTATTGTGTAATGACGTAATAATAAAAATTTTGTATACACTGTAAAAGAAGTGAAAAAAGCATGATAAATAAACTATATTTATGGGGCTGTGTCAAATATGCTCAAAGACGTTTTTGCATGAAGGGTCATTTTTGCACAATAGAAAAAAAAAGAAAAAAAGATAACCTTAAAAAAATACAAGAAAAAAAAGATGAATTATTTTAAAAAAAAGTTACCAACCGAGGGTAAGGGTTTGGGGTAACAGTGAACAGTAAAAACAAACAATAAAAAATAACAAACAAAAAAAAAAAAAAAAGGAAAAATAAACAAAGTAATAAAAAGAGAAAAAAAAGTTACCGACCGATGGTAAGGTTTAGCAGTAACAGTGATAGAAAAAAAACATATATACCTAATAAAATTTCTTAATAAAAAAACAAGAAAATAATAAAAATAATTTTTTGTCTTTTTGTTGTATGTCTTTCTGTATAAGTGGCCTAGGTTTTGATGCCTGGGTCCTTCGTATGACAATAAACTTACAATAATAATAAAAAAATAATTGATAAAAAAAAGAAAAATAAGAAAAATTATATATTGAACTAGGGTAAGAGTAAGGGGTGGTAGTAAAAAAGAATAATGAAAATTAAAAATTAAAAAAAAAATTAAAAATTTTTCAACCCCTACAAAAGTGTCTTCGTGCAAAATTGGAGCAGTGAAAATGTGTCTTCATTCAAAAATTTGCCTTTGTGCAAAAGCGTCTTCGTGCATATTAGTCTTGAGCACATAATAGTGACCCATATTTTATATTTGAATAGTTGTTTAAAATTTTAAAATTGTTTGCTTTGTAATACCTTAAGAAAAAATAAAAACAATCTTAGTCTAATATTTATGAGACGATTATTGTGTTGTAAATCTGTGTAAGCATTCAAAATAAAATGATTAATTTATCTATAATAGTTTTAACTTCCAAATAGCTCTCAAATACACTAATCAGAAAAAAAAACATTGCCAATAGTAATCTGAGCCAAAGTCTGGACTTTCATATGCCGTGAGACAAGCTCAAGTTTACATAAAGTTTTGATCATACCAATTAAGACCATCAGACCACAAGCTCCCGGTAGACTTAGACCAGGGTTTTGTTTTAAGTGAAACCCTTGTCTCAGACTACCTGGAGCTTGTAGTCTGATGATCCAAGTGGTATTATAAGAACTCTATATCTAGTGGACTGATAAAGGTTTAAAGCATGTTTTATGCAAAAATAGTTTAAAAATTGTATATAGTATGTACGTACGTTGTACAGCTGTTGATAAGAATCAATATTTTTTTTTAATAAATAACTCAAGGATAAGTCAAAGCCAATGTAGTGTTGTATGAATAAAATATATTACTAAAAACTTTTTACACATAAGCCAACATCTGTCAAAAGTATACTAAGTATAAGTTTTAACAAAAATTGTTGTTAGACAATGATCAACACTTTTTTAATGCTGAGTGTTTGTATTTTATAACTAAATTTAATTCTTTTTAGACATATGATGAGTCTGGAAGACAAGTATGGAAAATGTTGCATTGTTAATTTGCTTGGAGGTAGAGGAGGAGAGTCAGAATTAACCAAGTCGTTCCAGGTTTTACAAATTTCTTCTGAAAATAATGACTTTTAAATTTAAACTGATAATAAAATTTATGCAAATTTCGCTTATAAAATACCATTAGTTTTATATGAAGTATCTTTAAAAAGTTTAGCATACTTCGCCAAACTTAAATATTTAAAGTAACAAGTATCAAGTAAGTATCAAGTCTAATTTCTAAGATATTTTCTAAGCTGAATAAGAAGTATACAATTGTTTTTTAAGTATTGTTGAATTGTGATTAAATTAAGTATATTTAATTTTATCAAACAACACTTTCCAGGGACACCATGAAAAGTCATCTTATGAACAAACGTTTCCACTCATTAGTTATGATTACCATGCTGAGATAAGAAGCAAAAAAAATCCTAGTTATAAAACGATAGAAAGTTTGTTTTTCTTTCGTTGATAAACTAAAATTAAAATTTTTTAAAGTTTGTAAGCTGTGTATGATACAGGGTTGCCAAAAAACCGGTTAACCTGAAAAAACCTGGAATTTGACAAGTTAGGCTAAAAAACCTGGAATTGTAGAAATTTTGAAAAAAATCTGGAATTTTTAATAATTTTAACATGTTAAGTACAGTAAACTCTCGCTTATTTACGCACATTGTGTCCACAGAAAAAGTGCGCAAAGAAACGAGAGGTACCAAGTATACTCACTAAAATGGCTGTTTTTTAATATTGCTTCTAGTTAAAAGCAGACTGGGCACTTTCCCACTTTTAACAATTTGTTTACTTTATTTATAAATATGAAAATAACAGATAAAACTATACATATATTAAAAAAAAGGATTTGAATTTCTATAAAATAATAATACGAGTAGAAATAATTTTACTATTTTAATAATAAGTAGAAATATTCTTTATCTTTATTCATATGTGACATTTATATTCTATTCTACTTAGCAAATTCAATTTATAATTAAGCATTTCTTTACAATTATAAAATGGTGTTTATTAATATATAATGCAAGACTGCTGTATTATTTCTTTGTGTTTTAAACTCTCATTATTTCATTATACTTTCATTATTAAAAAAAGTCATGTTTATTTCAGAATTTTGATTTAATCTCTTATTGTTTACAAAATTTCTGATATACTGAGGTATAACTAAATGTTTATCATTTAGTCAAGGAACATAAATTTACGAATTCTAAAGATATAGAGAAGTGTGTTAGCATTCAAAAACATATTTTAATTTAAAAATATACATTTAACCTAATTTGTGCAATATCAAAAAAAATAAAAAAATTATTTTCTGAATTTTATAGAATTCTGAAATGCGTAACTAAACGAGAGTGGGTAACGTCACGAGTGCGTAAAGATCCGAGAGGTTACTGTAGTAAAGTTTCGATTTGACACAAAAAATCTATCATGTAGATAAGAAACTTTTGTCATCATCAAAGTTTTTTTTTAAAGCACATTTAAAGTAGCTTATTATTATTAAATGTTTTTATACAATTTAACACAGTTTTCTACCTTAATTTTATCTTTAAACTAAAAATAGACCCAAAAAAAAGTACTTTTAAAAATCTGAAGAAAATTTGCCAAAAACGTTTGGCAACCCTGATGATATTAAATAAAATAGTTTTAAACCTCATACAAAAATTTTTGTTCGTATTTTTTCTAATTTTTTAATTAGTAATCTACCTAACTCACAAAATTAGGATCTGGCCAGTCCAGATCCGGATCCATTTTTTAAATTTGAATTTGGTTATTTCCGGACCCGGATCTATTTTTGAAATTAGGATCTGCCTGGATTCGAATCTATTTTCAAAGTTTTTGCCCGTCAGGTTAAATAAGTTTTTTTTGAAAAATTTTGTGCACAAAACCTGTATATCTCAAAATTTCATGAATTTTTTATTATTTTAAAAACAGAATAATATTTAAAAATTAACAATTTTGTTTAAGAACCAACATTATTTTTGTAAAAAAAAGTTTGACCTTATGAAAGCCAAAACTGATAACCTAAGCTATAGTTACCAGAATTTGAATATGATAAAAACTTGTTTTATTCATAATTAGTACATTTTTAGTTTAAAATAACACTTTAAGAAAAGTCATTTTTAAACTTAGTACTTAAAGAATTAAAAACAAATAATTGTGCACTTTAGTTTTAAATGTTATTTCAAGTCCAAAAGCATTAACCATTTAGATTTGATCTTTTTAGTTTATGTTTGTAACACTTTACTTACAACGAATAACCACGTGAAGGAAATAATAACAATTGCAAATTATTAAAGTTACTTGATACATACTTTGTAATTTTCAGTTGTTATTCAGTTTGCATTTTTACAGTTTTAAATACCTTAATTGATATTAATTAATACCTTAATTGTATTTCAAAGCTGTAAACCTCACCACCTGACTTTACCTAAGTTTACCTGACTTTACCTGAGCTAAAAAATTAAACTGAAACTTAGTATCGAATACTTTACTTACAACAACCTCTTATATTAAAACTGACAGTAACTATAAAGTTATTACTTAAAAAAGCCCAAAAATTTTAAACCTGACCTTAAGGTTAAACAATATTAGTTTAAAAAGTTGAACGTGAAAAAATTGACATAAACTAGTTATTTTAAACCTGACACTAACATAAAAAGTATTTTACTCGGTGGACACTCCCTATGCCTTTCATAAATATTAGTTCTACAACTAATAAGTAAATAAACGATTCAATTTTTAATTTATAACTGATTTTTCATTCTACCTCTCAATAAAACAATCAACAATAGTAAACTTTACTTTAGGTAAAACTTCTAAAACAAACAAAGATTTAAAGAAAACCTGATGAACAAAAAACATAAGACTTATATAACATAAGACTCCGTAGATCTGTTCTTAAATTTATTTGACAGCAGTGAAACGCCGTTAGTCGGAATAAAGTTTTGACACAAAAACATCTGTGGTATATATTCTGATAAGCTTAGCTTATCAGGATCTCCAGGATTTAACGTCTTTTAACGTTACATTTTATAAGACTTATATCACAAATAAAAAATTCTCTTAATTGTTTTACTCAAAACTGAAATAGAATATTTTTACAGTTCTTTATAGCATGACTAAAAATATTTTTTAAAAATAATACAAACACTTTAATATAAACTATAAAACACTAGTGTTTAACAAGCAGTTTTAGATAAAGTATTTTCTTTGCAGAATTGTATAAAATTAGTTAAGCTATTTGAGAACTATTTCAGTTTAAATTAAAGTTTTAAGTTGTTGTGGTTGTTAAAACACTTAATATATAGTAAACAAACTTTGATTATAAAAAAAGGAAATTAGTTAGTCTGAAGAAGAAGTTTTGTTTTGATCGGCTAAAAAAAATACCCAGCCTAAAATCTACTCTGATGTGCTTTCTTGTACTTACAGCATAAAAAATGGTTATCTAAAACAAAATAGCATATTTAACTACAAAGTATTTTGTTTAGCCAAATAAGATTTATAAGATAAGTAAAGAATAGTAATTTACTAACTCTAAAATATTATCAACTTTGAAAATATATACAACAACTGCTTACCATTAAACATGCCTGAGTTTTTTTAAGAACTATTTTTTTGAACAAAAAACTAGAATAAAAAAACAATTGTATTTGCAGAGTGAAATATTTATTCTTAAGTCTAATAAAAACTTACGTTAACTAACTTGTGATTTCTGAACCAGATCTTAGACTCAAGTTTTCGCTTGCGAGAATTGTTCAGAGGAACGAATCCGATCAATTTTGTCGAGGATTTCTGGTCTTTGACCAAATAATCTTCAGTGTTATCCATAAACTTTTTCAAGCTCTTTTAATAGTTTGCATCGATCGGTTTTGTAAAAGCTTGTTTGACATTTGCCTGGGAATTGAACTTATTTTAAACAGCACGCTTTATTTCAGCTCTTTCTTCTAACCATTCACATTTTTGTTTTCGTGGGCTAAAACCGCTAGGCCTCGTTTTTTCCCGGCAAGTGAAATCAGACTGGCTAGGGTTTTAATGACTCGTATATTTCGTCATCTGTTTGTTCAGATTGTACTATTCTTTGAAAAAACGACATTTTTTGTATATCTTTTCCAAGACTTTTTGATTGGAACTTTGTTTTCTGAATGGCGACTGAAAGTGTTTGAAATTCGGCTGCCTTTTCACTGTAGTTGAAACTTTCAAATTGTTACAAGCTTTACTTCTACTGGTGTTGAATTTTTAAATTCAGTTTTGTTAGCAAAAAACTCTCGAAGGCTCTTTTTGCTCCTGTTGAAATCGCAAATGTTACGCTTTGCAACAATCGGAGTTTTTGAAGAAACCGCTACATTTTGCACAGCTTTCTTTTTCCCTGCTTCTTTGGTTTGGAGTACTTTGATACGCGCTTTGCGTGGTGGTCGCGCACGGCCTGAAGAGCTCCGCGTCCGAAAATAAATCTGCATCGAAGATAATCTCCGGGTCGCACCCGTAATGGGGCCTGCACAGCCGCGACACCTCCTCCTTTGACCACGGATTTGAAAGCGTCGAATTGAACGTCGATTTGAATGACAAAACGTCGTCCAGATTGACGACGATCTCGTCGGATCTGACTTTTACTTCTTCGACGATTTACTTGACCTCACCGCTTTGGAGATCTTATAGGAGCGACTATTTCCACTATCACCTTCTCCTCTTTTAAAAGATTCTCCTCGTTCGCGCAGTCAAGTCGATTGGATCTTCAAAGTTTTTTCGATAAAACCTCAGTATCAACTTTGGGAAGTTTTCTTCTACTTTAGGAACTTTTTTTAGATTGGCCAATCGCCCCAATTGTCTCGTCCATTCGTTTTATTATTGTACCAGAAAATCTGTAGACTTTTGACCACTTGGCATTATAACTTCAATAGATTGTAATGCAATGAAAGTGTAAAAACGCAAGCCACTGTTTGTTTTTATGTTTTTCGTTTCAAAATATGTTTTGTATATCGATTTTGCTCAAACGTCATGATTAAACTTGTTAGATACATTAAATGCTTAGTTACAAATTTTAGGAATAAACTAATTTTTGTATGATTTTATATATTTGCATCAGAAGTTTGCAGCCTTGCAGCATTTTATAGTTCTTAGGCAAATTTTCCTTGAAAAAGTTGTTTGTCGGCGGCACTGTATAGAAAAAATCTCTCACTGGCATAAAATTAATCTAAGATGATTGTAATATTCAATTTTTAAAAGAGTTTTTGCGCGCCAGGCTAAATTGTTTTTCTTTTTGATTGGAAAAATCAGTTTTTTTCATTTCAAATGCTTGAAAATATGAGAATTTCTTTTTTGAGTAAATTATAAGGTGTGATCATTTGGTTTTTGTATCCTTAATTTTACTAAAATTAATTCAATATTGGCAAAATGCAAGTATTTGTCAGTAAATGTTTTTTAAAACTTATGTTTTCAGAAAGTATTTTTAGATTTATCTTTCTTTTGAGTAGATATTATAATTTCCTTACCATAGTTGTACTTTTTTGATAAATATACTCACCTCTTTGCAAAAAGTTCTTTAATTCATTAGTTGTACGGAGGTTGTATCATAAAGTTGGTGTATCAGTATCCGGATAAAAAAAACAATACTAGATCTGGCCGGGAGTCCGGATCCTAAATCCTGTAGACCACTCTTTTCAATTTATACTATTGCAAAATAGGTTAACTTTAAAGACAAAAATGTATTTCTTAGCAAAATAAAAGTCAAATAATTTTAATGAAAATAAACTTAACAAAAAGTTCTATAATAGGGTTTTTTTCTACCAATTATTTTTAAATATGTTATTGTATATTTGAAAACTTATTTAAATAAACGTATACAGGTTTATTACTTCCGTATCTTGAGGAATTTGGTGTTTATTTAGCAAGTTCAAATGGAGAAAGTACAAATCAAAATGGAGTTTTAAGAGTAAATTGTTTGGACTGTCTAGACAGGACTAATTCACTTCAAACTTACATCGGTGTACTTGTTAGTTGATATATTTAAAAATATTTTTTATTTTTATAACAAAAGACCATACTTCGGTTTAGTCAATTTCCTAAGATCGTAGTTTTAACTAGAAAAGTTTTTATAGCGTTATAAGGGTGAAAGCATTTTTCTTACAAAAATTTGGTTTTATGTTAATATGTTTAAGTATAAACTATAAATTGGTTTTGATAAAATAAAAATTACCAATTTGAGGTATATTAGGTTTTATAAAACGTTTCTGATACAAACGTATGGACCACAATTTTCTTTACAGTCAAGTCTCTAGAAAATAAAAAAGTTCATTAAAGTTTTATGTACTTTTTTTTTGATCTAGAGACTTCGTATTTTCAGGAACCACCTCTTAAATAATTAAAAAAATACATGTATGAACTTTAAAAACATTAGAAAAAAGAAACTTGTATATAAAAAATAAAAACAAAAACAAACTTTTTTTTACAAAATTAAAAATAGTATATATAGGAGCACTATTTAAGTATTAGTAATGGATTAACTGTAAAAACTTTAAGATGAATAATTAATAATTGAAGGAGTAGATAGATCTTGAATGAAATAGGTTTTTTTGCCTTTTGCGTATTTCCCAAAGTAAGGGGCGACAGAAATCCTCTGTGAAACCATTCAATCTGTAAAATAAATTAGTCATGCCTCATTGATTATTGCTCAAAAAGGAATCACTTATTTTATTTTCTTGCAACCAGTATTGGTATCATTGATTTTCCAGCCAAGGTTGACATAAATTAAGCCGATAGTTTCCAAAGTAAGAGTGCGATTAGGAGAGTTTATCCGCCCCCTTTTTATAAAACTTTATTGTTTTAAATATTCTCCAACTTTGCTGAAAAACAAATCATACCAATCCTAGTTGCAGGAAGACAGAATAATTAATCCTTTTTGGAGCAATAATCATTGACGAATAACCAACTTTTTATATAAATTGAATATTTTCCCGAATGGGGCGATATCGCCCCCTTACTTTAGGATTTTTTTTTTGGTAATGCCTTCCTTAAAGAACACATTGACCCATCGACTTTGATTCCTTAATTCTCAAAATATATTTTGACTATTGTTTAGCAATAAAAAGTGTCTGATAAATAAAGTAAAACGCCATCTAAAACAATCAACTTTTAAAAAACAAGTTGGCCTCTATGGCCTTACTTAAAGTCTCTATTTTACTCTACAATTGAGCTCAACTACTAAACTAATCCTAACCATGCACCAAAACATACTTTATCTACTAAGATTTTTACACAGAACAAGATCTAAATGTTTAAATTCTTTGCTAAAGACTATCATTTGTTTGAGTTTAATTTTATTGTTTACTACAATTTGTTTGTTTTGTGACATAACTATGTAAACACATAAGTGTATAGATTCAAACTCTGATTATATCCCATATATCGTAGTTTTTAGTTGTCTTTTTGTTTTTGAAAACAAACAACAGTTGACCCGTAGTTTAAATAAAGTACAAAATTTTAAATTATAACTTGATTTTAGTATTTTCTGCAAAAGTTATCTTCAAGTTTGATACATATAACTGTTTTATATTGACTTAGTTGTAAGTTAGTATCTATTTTTATATGTATACTTTATATGTATTTTTAATTTTTTCACACTTTTTGTTATACGCTGTTATAATAAATATAGTTAAAAAAACTACTATTAAAAATGTTAATGCTTTGAAAAACGTTTTCTTTTTTCCATAAAGTTGGTTTAATTCAAAAATCAAAATAAACCATTAACTTAAAAATAAAATAATTAAGATTGCTTAAGATTATTTATGTGTTATAATGAAAATTTATATTATAAATTTTTATATTAATTTCGTAAAAAATATTAAGAAATCGGCCTACCAGTTGAAGATGATCGGTTTTAATGAAAGTGAAAAATCAAAACTAATAGAAATACTGAAGCAGAACTGGCAGAAGTCAGGAGATCTTATTAGCAAAATGTATGCTGGAACAGGTGCTTTAGATGGAAGTAAAGATGATAAAGTTTGTTGCTTAGTATAAAATAAATATTTACTTTCATAGTAAACAAGTTTTATATTAGGGATAGTTTAAAGCAGGGTTTCCCAAATCTTTTTTTCCTTTTTTCATAGTGGCCTCTTTGAAGAAATTAAAAAAGCTATAATCCTCTAACATTTCCTAAAAAACTACCTTGAAATACGCCTATCTTTGTTATCTATATCTAGTGTAAGTTTCAAATTATGTCCTTACGCCCCCCTTTTAACAGCTTATGGCTCCGGAATTTCTTAAATTTTCCCGTAATATCTAGTATAAGTTTCAAAACCCTTCCCTTAAAATCGCTTAAGACCTTTTTTTTTGATCATCATCAACTCCAAAATATCTAGCGTAAGATTTATATAATGGCCTCTTTACGACTCAGCACCCCTTTGTCTTTTGCAGCTTTTGACTCCCTAAATTTCTAAAATGGCCCCCAAGGTGAACACTTTAGGAAACCCTGGTTTTAAGTAACCTTCTATTCTTTTTAATTTATATACGCTTTAAATTTATAAAAGTTCACTTAAACTAATTATTTGTATTATTTTTAAATAATCAAGTCGCTGGTTTTGATTTTACTAACTTTTGTTTTATATTCTAATTATGTGCACATAACTGGCTCTGTATACCGATTGCGCCTTTTCAAAATAAAAGATTCATAAAACCTTTCATATGTCAGGTTGGCAGGATAAAAGATGGTGCTAAGTCCATGACTCGGGCAATTCAAAACAATTTTTTGGACCAGGGAAAGCAGGGTGCAATCCACCAGCTACTTAAATTACAAATTCATGAAGATTCAATACATGATGTCAACCAACTTTTTCTCATCAGGGATCTTCTTACTACCCCTCAGTTTCTCAACAGTTCTGTTTTGTTGTAAATTCATGTGTAATTTCGTATTGATAATTAAAGTGTTGACAGTTTTATTTAGCTTTTACTTATTTCTAACAATTAATCTACTTAAGTATTTGTTTAAAAACATTAGTACAGGCCTTGGGGGGTACATGTTGTGTTTTACAAGTTGATTTTATTTTGTAGAGCCTTTTTTAGATATCAGATATTTTTTACTGCTTATAAAAATTCCATGCAAATTTTAAGATATAAGCGATCAAAGTCGGTAAAATCAATAGGTTCTTAATGGAATGCGCAAACTTAAAGGGTGGAAAAAAACCAATTTACTAAAAGTTTATTTCCATTTTTTATCTAATTTTCTAAAAGTCCATTACTAATATTTGAATCGTTTCAATACAGGAAATTCTTCAATTGAAAAAACATATTGTCAAAAAACTCTTCTTTTTATTTATAAAATTTTAATATTTCAAAATTTTGAAAGTTCCAACATTCAAAATATTTTAAACTGTTTTACAAATGTTTGCTTAAACTTTTAGATCTTTAGCTTAAAAAATAAAAAGTAGAAAGTTTTTCATAAATTCAAATTTCCAAGAATATTGACATTAAACAATTGCGATCTATACGTTTATTGAAAACTTTTACAGAAATTTCAATATCTCTTAACTTTTGTTTTTCTGAAAGCTGACATAGTTTATAATTTAGGCTTCCATAAAATATCATATGTACTCCCTTATTTCCTCCTCTATGCCCATAACGAATTTTATTTTCATTTTAAACTTCCGCTCTCTGGGCTATTTTAAAGTTTTATATTTTATAATTACTTTTTAAACTTTCGTACTTTTTTTTTGTGTTAACTATAACTCTACATCCAAGAGATAAAACTGTTATGTCGAGTGCGGGAACGGGTCACTTTTGCACGAGCGTCACTTTTGCACGAAGACACTTTTGCACGAGGGGACACTTTTGCACGAGCGTCACTTTTGCACGAAGGGTCACTTTTGCACGAGGGGACACTTTTGCACGGCGACTCTTTTGCACGAGCGACACTTTAGCACAAGGGGACACTTTTGCACGGCGTCACTTTTGCACGCAGGGTCACTTTTGCACTAGGGGACACTTTTGCACGGCGACTCTTTTGCACGAGCGTCACTTTAGCACGAGGTGACACTTTTGCACGGCGTCACTTTTGCACGCAAGGTCACTTTTGCACCAGGTGACACTTTTGCACGGCGACTCTTTTGCACGGAGGGTCACTTTTGCACGAAGGACACTTTTGCACGGCGTCACTTTTGCACGGCGACATTTATACACGTCAAAACTTTTGCACGACATTACATTTGCATGACGACATTTTTGCAAAGCGTCACTTTCGCACGGCGTTATAATTTCACGGGTATACTTATGAACTGCAAAATTTTAAATAATCAGTCAATTTTGAACGGAACTTCACTTTTGCACGCTTCTAATTTTTATTTTCTCAAATAAAAATAAAAATAGTTTTTTTTTTGTCAATATTCGCTCTTAAACGCAAGTTGTTTTGAATCAATAAAATGTTGTAGTTTTTTAATGAAATTAAAATGTAAAGTTTTTATGAAATTATTGTTGCAAAAATTTATTTTACAAACTAAGTTTCAGTCTAATACCTCGTCAGTGCTTAAATAAATTTCTTAAATAAAAGTTTTTGTCTTAAGTTTTACGGAGAACAATATAATTACGAACCACAATTCATTTATTCATATTTATAATCTTAATCAAAATAAACTAGATGAATAACAAACAATTTTGAATAATTTAAATAAAAATTATCTGAATCTTGTTAAATTTTAAAGAGAAAGATAACCTTAATTTAGTAAGGCTTTGACACACGAATCTTGAGTATTATTTTTTATTTATATTCTCTTGATGTTAAAATTAGCAATATATAGTTGTTAAACAAATGGTTAAAATTTATTTTAATTTTAAACGATTGTTAAAATAAAACAAAAGATTTAGTTAATTTTTGAATTGTAAAGGTATTTCAGATTTTACTTGACGTTTATTTTTCAGTCTAATCTTTAATTTAGCGTGAGAATAAAAAGAGCAATAAAATGATTTGAACTTGGATTATTTCAGCATTATAACTTTGCATGATCATGATAAGCCAAAGAGAAAGTAACATTTGGAAGTTTGAACTTATGTTAAAAGAAAATATACCATATTAGTCTTCAACCGCTGCAACATTTCAATAATGAGGCTTGGCAGAATTTTTTTTTATCGGTCAGTTGAAATATTGAACAAACTTACAAATGAATTAGTTTCTTGCAAAAATTTTAAAGAATTTTGATTGAAGTTAAAATTTTTTATCAAAATTATATTTGTGTTAGTAAAATTAATAAGTAATTTTTATCAACCGTTGATTTAATTTTAAGATTAAGCTTAGTTTATAATTCAATTTATTATATCAGCAGCACCTTTACTCTATTAATAATGAGTTCTTTTTCAATGTATTTAATGATTACTCATCTAGCCAGTCTATTTTTTATGTCTTTGGAGCGTTAGGTTTTTATTCTTGTTGTTCATCAATGCGTTTTAATATTTGACGTTCATCGTTATACATCAAAGTGTAAATAAGTATAAGTTTGTGCTTAACATTTTGCTTTTTATGTTAACCTATAAGTTTTATATCAAACTATGTTTTTATCTTTGTTTTAATAAATAAACTTCTTGTATTAATTTTATTTTTTTATAATGTTTCTTTCAGTTTAAGTGGTCTAGGTTTTGATGCCCAGGTCCATCATATGGACAATAAACTTGTAACTGTGTAGTAAAATATATAATATGACATAGTTGTTGACTTATATATTAAAGTTCAAAATAAACTAGAACAACTTACTTACACTCAAAGTATTTTTTATCCTAGTTTCTAAATTAATTATTTTTTTTTGTCCCTGGTATGATTTTTTTATAAGTAATTATATTTTATCTTTCCTTAGTTTGTTTCTAACATTAACTTTTACTGTTTAAGATTTTAAATCTTTCATTTTTTGCCTCTAATATAAGTATGTTAAAAATTTGGTACTAGCTAAAGAACTTTTTACCAAAATGAAAAATTGATGTTCCGTGCGAAAAAATCATTGTGCCAAAATGTCGCTGGGCAAAATCTTCATCGTAAAAATGTGACGTTGTGCAAAAGTACCGTTGTGCAACAATGCTGCCGTAACAAATGTCGCCGTGCAGAAGTGTCTCCTCATGCAAAAATTACGCCGTGCAAAAATGACCCTGCGTGCAAAAGTGACGCCGTGCAAAAGTGTCCCTTCGTGCAAAAGTGACCCTCCGTGCAAAAGAGTCGCCGTGCAAAAGTGTCCCCTCGTGCAAAAGTGACCCTCCGTGCAAAAGTGTCCCCTCGTGATAAAGTGACGCTCGTGCAAAAGTGACGCCGTGCAAAAGTGTCTCCTCGTGCAAAAGTGACCCTGCGTGCAAAAGTGACGCCGTGCAAAAGTGTCCCCTCGTGCTAAAGTGACGCTCGTGCAAAAGAGTCGCCGTGCAAAAGTGTCCCCTCGTGCAAAAGTGACCCTTCGTGCAAAAGTAACAGTCGTGCAAAAGTGTCCCTTCGTGCAAAAGTGACGCTCGTGCAAAAGTGACGCTCGTGCAAAAGTGACACCCACCCGTCGAGTGCATATACCGTTAGACTTATTTTTGTTTAGTTTTGCATTACAAATTATGATACAATAATGTTATTTCAGGTTCAGGTAAGATACTTAAGGAAATAGTATATCGTGCTGAGGAATTTATTGAAATGAAGAAAATTCGCGTTGCTGTTGGTACTTGGAATGTTAACGGAGGCAAGCAGCTCCGGTTGCCAACATGTAAAGATCAGGTAGTTTAAAAAAAAATTGTTTATTAAACAGCTCTGTAGCGTTTTTTTGTAGTTTTTAATGTCATTAAATAAAAAATAAGTAATAAAAAAGTTCTATATTCAATTATGTTCAGACCAAATTAGTTTTTGTGAACTGTTGATAAAATACTGTCGATGATATTGCACAGTAGACAACAAAAGTAATGATAATAAAAGTTTTTTGAACAAGTCTTCATTATTACTACATACTAAGTTGCTATTGACTTTATTGACTGCATTTGTTTATGTTTTGAAATTTAATTTAGTATAACGTAGTGTAACTTTTTATTAGTCCTAATATTATTTTTTAAATAACTATTTAAATAGTTAAATAATATTGTAAAACACTTTCAATTTAAGTTTCAGTTATTTAATTTAAAGAATCTAACGGACTGGCTATTTCCATTAAAAGAAAGTGAATATTGTGTTGCTTGTTTTGAGTTTTCTGCTGAACAAGATGATGATCTTGAATTTGATGTTGGACAACTAATTATAAGTTAGTTAATCCAACTTACTTAAACTTCATTAAATTAAATATTATTGTTTCTAAAGTTCTAAATAACCCAATAGCTTTTGATACTAAATTTTGAATGAATTTTATTTAAAATATAAATGTAATTCTTTAATCACTGTCGTTTTTTAACCTAAACGCAAATATGAAATAATCTTTATTTTGTTATTTACAGTTGATGAAGCTTTGGAGGGTGGCGATTGGTTGCGAGGTCGAAAAGTCACTGATGCGTGCAATCTCGTTATAGATGAAAAAAGTGGCATATTTCCTTCGGCGTACGTAAAAGTTATGACGTCACCGCACGTCGTTCTTCATCAATTCGATGCAGAACAGCCCGACGATCTTCAGTTGTACGAAGGAGATGTAAGCAGTCTTGTTGTAAAAATTTGTGTTAACTGATGTCTAAGCACCCTATTTGTAAGGTCTGATCTTACGTTTGATGTATTTGATAAATGTTAGTATATTTGAATAATATATTATACAAAATCCAACTAAGTATATCAGGTTTTTGATAATAATATATACGATTCATATTATAATTATTTAGAAATATGTATGAAGTATTTTAGTTACAGTTTTAAGACTGGTAGGTTGTTTATGTTATTATTTTAAACATTTTATAAAGTACAACTCGGTTAACTATAATAAGATACTGGTTTGTATATACGTTATAAAACTATTATTACTATTATGTTTATATTTACTAAAATTAAATACTAGTTAAAACCTTAAAGTGTGAATGTAATCTTTATCGTTTTAGATTTAACTCCTTCAATTATTATTTATTATACTATTTTATAGGAGTTAATTCAGATACATAAACTATAAATTTATAAATTTAAATAAATTAAAAAGTACAGTAAAAATAAAGAATGCACTTTTAAAATTCAGTTAGAGATAATGTAAAGTTTGTATTCGGTTTTTGTATTTGCCAGAAGTGTTTCTGATGTTGTCATTCTGCTTTTTTTGTGTTTTTTTAAATTAACGCATTTTATTGTGTTACAGACACTTTACTTAATTTATTGTTATTTGTAAAACCCCAACTTAGTTCTCAAAAAGTAGCTTTACTGTATTTACTACACAGTTTTTAGAAATAAGTCAAAGTTTTCAAAAAGATAGATAGTAGGATTATAAATATACTTTTTGTTTCTACTTTTAATAAAGTAGAGTACTACTGTTTTTATAGATAAAATATGTATTTAAATTTCTTAAATTTTTTAAAGTAATTATTTAAATTTACTTATCATAAACTACTTTTATATGTTAAGAATGTTTGTAGCTTTATCTTTAAATAAAAGTTTAGTTTCACGTAATATGATTAATAAAAATAGTTACTCATTATACTCAGGATTTATATATAGTTTTACTTCAATAAAGTACTCTCCCAAAAAATCAATACATTTTTTTAAAAGATAGTAATTTTTTACCTTTCTAAGCTGTCGTTGAATAAAGTTTCTTAATAATTTTTGAGAAATAATGAACTCCACCACACTACCATCAATTCTAGCATCCGAAACAACCTATAACCGGTTTTGTCCTTATTAGGACTCATCATGCATGCATAGTCGCGAGAAACCACCGCTGAGGTCTAATCAAGCGGGGTTAGGTATATATGCTATGCGTTAAAGCGACCGTTTGTGGGTAAAGTCAAAACCAGCGGTTTCTCGCGACTATTTCTGCTGGATTAATTTTAAAGGATAAAATAAATAATTACATGTTAAAATTTTAATAAATGTAAAGTACGAATATTATTTATTAGATAAAATAGCCTTAGATTTTTACTTAATTGTTTAACGTTTTAGAATATACTATTAAATAAAAACAAAAAGATAAAAGCATTAAATACACATTAAAAAAAACTTTGATTTTTTATAATATTTAAAGCAAGCGTCTTTTATCGGCGTTTCCTCTTCCATAAACTAACTTATTTGATGTAATTTAATTATATTTTGCATCTTAAATACTTAATCCTTTTTTATAGTTAAGTATTACTTAAACGATTTTTATTAATTACATATGAAAATTAAAGTAAACACAACATTTTTCCGAAAACTTTACAACTATAAGGTCGGTTATTTTTTGTTCTTACAGTTTAAAGAAAAAATTTATTATATCATTTTTTATAGGTTTTAAAATTAATATCCTGTTACTAGTCTATATATTGTTAAATTCGTTTTTTTTTTTCAGTGTACATAAATATTTGCTTTTTTTCATTGAAATTAGTTTTCTTTAAATAAAATTTAGATTGTAGATGTTACAAGCCAGCATGATGATTGGTTAAACGGGAAAATTTGGCGTGAAGATGCTGAAATTACAGGCATTTTTCCAGCTAATCACGTCAAAAATGTAAATTTTAATCTTCTAGTTTTCTATTTCATATTTTTTGACAGTAAAAAAAATTATTTTTGTAAATTGAATATTAGTTTTACCGCCATACAAACGAATTAAAAAGAAAACAAATTTCAGTTGTGCCCTTCAATCGATATTTTTGCACTTGGATTTGAAGAAATGGTAGAACTCAACGCTGGTAATATTGTCAACACGAGGTTTTATACTGTTATATGCTATTTAAGTTTAGAATTACTTGAAGGTGACACCCCTAATTTTAACAAGTTTCTTTAAGTATGCTTTATGCGATTTTAATCACATGCTTTGTTTATTTTAAAACATAATAAATAAAATATTAATGAAATTAAGCAGGTTAATTGTCTATTCTATTTTCTACGTTGTAAGTTTTGATACGTGGGTTTTGAAATTTATGATTTAAATTAAATATATTTCTGCAAGTAGTTCATAAAAGTTAATATAATTTTTAAGTTTTGAAAACGACACGTTTAAATATTAATATATTTTTAAGGATTACACATGCAAAACGAATCTTGCAATACTTTAAGTTTATTCATTATTCAAATTTAAATATGCACAATCACTTAATAAATATTTAAACAACAAAATAGACAATTGATGTATTTTAATAAAAACCATCATATTTATGATTATGGTTACTTAATATTTAAAGAGTATTAATGTTCAAAGTATTTTAAATTAAGCTAGTTAATTTTACATATATTTATAACAAATTAAAACCTTATCATTTTAAAGCAAAACTCATCAACATTAAAAGTGACAGTAAAATTACGAAGAAATAAAAACAAGCCTAAAAAGTAAACCATTTTTTGTTTCTTGATTTCAATAATATTTTTTGCAAGCGCTGATAAGGCCAATCTTTTATAGATACATCCTTCACAGTAAACTAAACATAATGTATATGAGTTTTAGATTTTATTACTGCACAATCTAGGTCTAGGTTATTTTACTAACAAGTTGCTGGATAAGATTTAAATAAAAATAACCGGTAGCTTTTTCTTCATCCAAATCATACGGATCACTTTCTGCAAGCTTCAGATTTGAAGAGATTTCATTTAGAGATCTTTATACTTCCTATCTGCTGCACATTATCTTCTAGGTCAGGGTACGGCAGGCATTTGGTGGTCGTAGGTCAAATTTCGGAAATGAAAATATTCGCGGGCCGCAGTCGTAGTTTAAGTTTTTACTTTACATAACAGACTCAAAATAAGTTTCAATATTCCCGTAAATTTTACTTATTTTTTATTTTGTTTTTACTCTTCACATCAAACCTCGGAATATCTAGTGTAAGTTTCAAAAAAATTCTTTCGTACGCCGAATTTGCATGCTTGCGGGCCGCAGGTATACTTTGCATGGGCCGCATCCCATTTTTAATAAAAACATGCTCGCGGGCCGCAGTTTGCCGATACTTGTTCTAGATAAATCTCAACACAGTACGATCTTTGACAGGTAGTGGTTTTGTTTTCGCGTTATATGAACTACCTAGTACAGTTGTGATTTAAATTCAGCAAATATTTTCCTTGGTAAAAAGTTGTGAGGTAGTTTAATTAACAAGCATAGTTTTCATAGTTTGCGTTTTGTAAATGTAGCGGTTGTAAGTACTAACATATATTTCATTTCGGTCATCATGTGTCTAGTCTTAACGAATTAAGTGCAAAAAACAACAATTTTTACAAGTGTTAGATTCTAAGAACATTGTTTAATATACCGTTACTGATTAATTTTATTCAAATTACTTTTATTAGAACATAATTTTTTTCACTTACTTTTTACTTTTGTCACAGTATAAATATTAATATAGTATCAATTAAAGTTAATTTAATTCGTAATGATAACAAATTTTTTCATTGTTTAAAGATTATTTATTTTTTTATGTCTTATGTGTATTTATCATAACTGTTTTAATCAGAACTTATGAACGTAGAAGTTTTTAATGAAATATTTTATATTTTTTTTTTAAACTTAAAAATATCTTAGTTTAACCAACCAGAAAGACTGGGAGGAAGAGTTATTAAAAACTATCCAATCAGAAACTAAAGACGAGTATTCGTTGTTGGCATCCGAACAACTTGTTGGTGTTTGCTTGTTCGTGTTTATCAGTAAACCACTTTATCCTCATGTCAGGTTAGTAACATTTCTTATTCTCGTATTTGCTTACGAAAAGTGTAAAGCTGTTCAGCGTTTTAGTCAGAAAAATTACTTAAAAGTTTAAAAAAAAGTATTTGTAAAGACTTCAAAGTTATCATTAAGCCTTTACAAAAATAAATGGTTGAATAAAAAAGGTTATAGATATTTTTAGTTTGAACTACTTTTTTATTTTTCGTTACATGAAAAGTTTTTTTTTCTGATTTTTTATTCACGTTTTGAAGGGGACTTTTATCATAATTATATAATTAACAGAGATATTTCAATATCAACAAGAAAAACTGGATTAGGGGGAACAACAGGAAACAAGGGTGGAGTTGCAGTTTCATTGTTGTTACGTAATAGTTCAATTTGCTTTGTTTGTTCACATTTAGCAGCTGGTCAGTCGCAAGTTAGTGAGAGAAACTCAGACTACTCTGACATCTCCAACAATCTGACATTTGCAAAGGTTTGAAATAAGTTTTTGGTACATTTGTAAACCAATGTTTAAAAAAATTTTAAACGTTGATTTTTAATTTAATTACAATTTACGTTTGTGTTAATGTCAAGCATTTTTTATAAGTCGTTTGAACTTTAATTTGTTTCCATTGGCATTCAAAAATTCTTAGTTGTACATTTTCGAAGTTTACTAATATAATGTAACTTATGTTAAGGGAAGAAAACTTTTTAATCATGACTATGTGTTTTGGTGTGGAGATTTCAATTATAGGATAGATTTACCAAATAATACTGCTAAACAACTTGTAGTTGAACAAAACTGGAATGAATTAAAGGCTCATGACCAACTTATCAAGGAAAAGGCACAAGGAAATGTTTTTAAGGTTTTAAACATTTTCGCTAGCTTTTCTTTGAATTTTCGAATTAGTTTTATTTTTTTATTGCTAGTATAAAGTTCAGATTCTATTGTAAACTAAAAACTCTCTGATGTGATCTTAACAGGGTTGCCACAAAATCTGGAATCGTGGATTAACCTGAAATTTTGAAAAAAAATCACTAAGAAAACCTGGAAGTTTAAATAGTTTGTACATTTTAAGTAGTACAATTTTGATTTCAGACCAAAAATCTATCATAAAGATAAAAATTATTTGTCACCATCAAACATTTTTTTATAAAAAAACACATTTAATTTAGCCTTACAGTTAATTTTGTTTAATTTTAAATGTTGTTATACTACTTAACACATATTTTAACATTCAACTTAACTTTAAACTAAAAATAGACCCAAAAACGTGTACTTTCAAAAACCTGGAAGAAATTTCTCAAATACTAGTGGGGCAACCCTGTCTTAAGGTAACAAGTTTATTTTTGTAAATATCATAAAAAAATATAGTATAGTAAGAGCTTATTAAATTTTGATTTTGTTACTTTTAAAGTTTTATTAAATTGAGATTACAAATAGTTATTGTTGTTTAATATAATGCTTGAGAAATTTTTCGTTTTAATCTTCATAATTGAAATAAAGATATTTCCGTTTTCTAATAATTTTGTGTTTAAAAAGTATTATAAATAAGTTTAACAATATTTTTCTATTCTCGCAAACCGGTTTAAAAATAGTATTATACTTCTAATAGGGATTTAAGGAAGGAGACATAGAATTTGCACCAACATACAAGTATGACTTGTTCTCTGACGTGTATGATACTAGTGAAAAATGTAGATGTCCTGCCTGGACTGACAGAGTTGTTTATTGGAAAAATAACCCTGAATGTCAGGTTAATTTTTTTTAACTTTTTTGTGTTTCAATTTTAATTTAAAAATAATAAGTTATAGTTTTCTTTGATAACTTTATCCTTTTTAAATATGAAACTATGGGAACGATTCAGAAAAGCACGGCGTTACTTTAGAACAGAGTGAAACTTTAGCACAGAGTGATCTTTTAGCACGGTGTGACATTTTAGCACGGAGTGACACTTTAGCACAGAATTTACTTTGCTTTTTTTTCTATGCTTAAATAACGTTTGTAATAATTTGTTTAGAAAAAAAAAGTATGCAACATGTAAATTCAAAGTTAGCAAGCTTTAAATGTGTTACAAGTTTAAGCTTTAAATAAAAAATTACAAAGTTTATCAACTTATTTTAATATATAACTTATAATATAAACAAATTATACAGTACTTCTTTTATTATACCGACATATGTTTCTGTGTGTTAACGGATTAACACACATCAACTGGGTTATGAACTTCTTTCATTCATAACCTAATTGAAGTGTGTTTATCCGTTAACACACAGAAACATATGTCGGTATAATAAAAGAAGTACTGTATAGTTTGTTTTTATTATATATTCCACTGAACTTGTTTCACTAGGATCTTTTATTAACAAAAACTTAAATTTATATTTTTGAATAGTTATTTTGACACTTTAGTTTCATATTTTCGACATAGAACTATTTTTATAAACCTAGCAATACACACAAGCTCTAGGTTTCATTAAACTTTTTTAAAAAGCTTAAATTAATTCTAATTAGGTTAAACTTTAAGCGTAAATTTCAAATAAAAGGTGAGATATATGAGGTTAATAAGTATTAATAAACAATTTACCTTTCTTTTTTACAATCTCTGATAACTTTATAGCCTAACAAAAGTTTACTTACTTCATTTAAAAAATACATAAAGCTTTTAATGTCATGATACATAAAAATGTAAAGCTCCTTTTATTTCTACATGCACGCGTCTCGCAATTTTTTTTTATACATACGTGTTATGAAAATTATACATAGACTACTACAAGGGTATATAAACTTAATTCAACAATTTTTCTACCTGTTTAGCTTTTTTATTATTTTAATTGTTTTGAAACTTTTACAAACAGCTTTATTTGATGTGCTACTAGTAATAAATTTATTTATAATTTTTTAAGACAAAACTTTTAAAAGTGTTAGAACTATTTTTGCACTAATTTGTTATTAAACTTAATAATTATTAAGTAATTGAATATCATTTAAATAAACATTTTATACTGTCTAAAATTGTTCCGTGCTAAAATATAACTCCGTGCTAAAGTGACACTCCGTGCTAAAATGTCACACCGTGTTAAAGTAAAGCTGTTCTTTTCTGACACCTACCCTGAAATTATTAAGCTATAACATTTAAAGAGCATGAAATTACTACGAACCTGGGTTTCTCAAAATTGGCGATATTGCTCCTTAGTTTGAAAACTTTTGCTATAAATTTTTCAGCAACGTTTTTTCAATTTTACACTATAAACTTGATTCTGATCGAAGACCCAATGATAGTAAAGTTATAGTTTATTTTTTATAGTAACATTTTTAGGACTCTACTTTACTGGAAATTAGTTCAAGTCAGGTTGATGACAAAATTATTAGTTACACCAGAGCCGAGCTTAAAACTTCAGATCATAGGTTTAAGAAATATATTCTTTTTGTTACTACTACTAGTAATTCTAATGTTTAAAAAAATTAAAATTAAAATTTTTATTTAAACCAAGATAGTATGAAGTAATATTTAGTTTAAAAGAGTTGTTATAAATAATATTTGAAATTATATGTTTAGTAATTTTTGAATTTTTAATTATTTTTTGTTAAATATTTAGTTATTTAATTTTAAAACTGAATTTTTAGTTTCTATAAAACTTATTTTAATTTCAGGCCGGTCATGGCATTACTAGATGTACATTTGAAATCAATAATCAGTGAATCAGAAAGATGTCGTGTTTACGAAGAAGTGACAAATGAAGTAGAACCGAGCCACCAAGCTGTTTTCATTCACATCAAAGAACAATCAGCATTCAGAGACGATTCATTTTATTACTCTTTTTTGAAGCACAGTGAGATTGAAAGACCCAATCTAGCTAAGTAATTATGTTGTTTAATTGTTAAATATTTTGATTAGATTACATTGTACGAAACTCTATAAAACTTTTACACTGTTTGTAATATATAATACTTCGTTTTTATAGATCGTTTCCCTATGGTGTTCTGGTTGCTTTCAAAGAAAATGAACACTATAACAAAATCATCCAACTTGATAACAGTGTTTATTTTAACGACGTCATGCGTGTTTCTCCATACACTGGTTTATGTTGTTTCATATTAGCTGTTGGCTTAATGACAACATTTGTATATTTTTTTCTTTACAAACACCTTAAACCTAGAAGTTTAAGAATTTTGTTTTTATTAAATAGTTAATATTTTTTTAATAACATAGTTTTTGATAGTCTTTTAAATTATTAACTAAAACTTTCACAAAACGAGTATCTTATGTCTAATGACTTTATAGGAAATCTAACATCTGAATGGTTAGAAGTAGTTGAAAAGAAAATTGCCCCTCCCGCTGCTACTTCACAAAAATCATCTGTCATTCCAGTCCGCCCGCCCCTTCCCCCGCCACCATCAGTAGCATCGCGACCTGGTCCACCCCAAGAAAATTCCCCTCCGCAAATTCCCCCTCCCCCTCTCAAGTCTGCCACCAGCTTCTCTGATTTGAGTTTTCCTGAAATTCCCTCTGATTTCGGTTTGGACGATTCGTTCGGATTAACTACAAAGACTGTCCCCGCCAGACCCGCACCCCCTTTGAAGCCACGCGCAAAGAAAAATGAAAATGATTTTGGTGACCACGTGAGTTTCGTTTAAATACTTTTTTATTAATATGTTTAGTAACTACTAATTAAAGTTTTAAACAATTTAAAATATGAACATTTAACATGAGTGTACTAGTTGTGTAGCAAAGTAATTGGTTGCTGTAAAATTGCATTGACTTTAAGATTTTCGTGAAATTATTATTTTATTAAGTAACCTTGTATTGAAGTTGCTACAGCTGTTTCATAACGTACTTACCAAAATTGTTATTAAAACAATTGTTTAACTAATGTTACTCTGCATATTATCAGTTTGTCAATCTTTATAATAAAAGTATTAAGTAATGTTTATTATTTAGTCTTCATAAAACACAGTGTGTGCAAATTATTCTAAAGCAATTTCAACATTTAGTAAAGTTTTATCGGCAATTGTTTTAAGTTCTGTAGTACCATCCATGAACTTAATCTAACACTATGTCTTTAGTTCAGAAGTAGAAACAATGGTTTATGTTATAAGCGCTGTATCAAAATGAATTGTATACCTTTTTATTTGTTGGAGTAGTAAAGTATGTCAGTTCTACATTCCCTTAAGAATTTATGCGCAGGGCTTAAGATTGCGCCAACAAAAGCTTGTAATATTTGATAAGCTTAAAATAACATTTTACAAACTTACAAAAATATATAACCAAACCATAACAATTCTCAGTTTTACTATTGAAATTTAGTTTTTGAAATACCGTTGTAAGTTCATTGAAAGGTGAAAGTTTTAAGAAAATCCAAAGAATACCATTGGATTTGGGACATTTAGGAAAAAGCTTAGGCTATCATAGAATATGAACAGCAGTTACTTAAGATTTCATGATTTTATAGTTTTCTTAAAAATTGTTTAAAAAAGGTTAAAGTATATTAATCAAAAATTTTGAACGAAAAGCTTACAAGCTAAGTCTAAGATTTGATCAGTGTGTAGTGTATCTATCAATGACCGAAAGGTATTTTTTACCTTGACCATATTTATGAGCGTTTACTTTTTGTGTTCAATAAATGATTTTTATTTTTCAAGGAACATGTCCTATTTTTTTCTTTTTATTAAAATTTAAAAGTTTAATCGTTTCTACAACTGTAATATGCAGCTTGAATTTAATTAGTCTAATATGTCTTTTGATTATTATAAATTTAAAAAATTCTTACACAAAATAGGATTCTAATACAAATAGAGTGTAATAGTATTTATTGTTCTTCGTATTTTTGTAGTTTTTTTAGCTTTTCAAAAATTTGCCAAGCCAAGGTCTGCTGAATCTTAAATACAAGCATTTTATTTAAAGTTTGAATAACATTTTTATCTTGGAATATCAACATTAATATGATATATAGTTGAAATTAATAAGTATACAATTATGTTAAAAATAAAATATTTTAAACTACAATATATTTTTATTAGTGACTTAAAGCTTTAAATACAACCATCCTTTTTTTCTCAAGTTGTGTATTCACATTATATAAGGGCAAAAAACTTATATTAAAAGGAAAAAAGGATTTGTAAAATAAAACTGTGACATTAAAATATGTGCCTGTAAACCGAGTTTGATATTTTAATTCAAGAGAAAAGTTTAATTAAAATATTTTTAACTAACGTAAAAAGAAAGATATCTAAATAGCTTAACACAACTAACATACATGTAAGTTTTTGTTCTTCCTAAAGTTTAAAAAATTTTTACAGAATTGCCACGGGTCAGGCTAAGTTAGTTTTTTTTAGGAAAAAGTCAAGTTAAGACAGTTTATTTGGGGTCAAAATGACCAAAAGACTGTTTTTTTACGTCAAAATGACAAAATGTCAGCATTTTTCAGTAATTTATAAAATTCCTTAATTTTCAGCCTTAAAGTCTTAAAATGGTAAAAAATTAACAAAAATATTTTAAAGCCAAGTTAAAAGTGCAAAATTTTCCATAAAATTTACTTACAAAATCATTATATTCCAAAGCTTTCAACTGGTAAAAATAAATAAAAAAATCTTTTATAAAGTCAGATAAAAAATGCTAAATTTTCCTTGAAACATGTTGAAATATTACCCTATTTAAACAAGTAGTTGTTGTATGTATTTTTTTTTAGTATTGATGATCTGTGGCAAGGACACTTCTATAGTGAAACTTTGATTATACACAAAAATATATTTATAATTCTATATCCGATATAATTTTTTTTAAGTTTTAACGAAGTTTATTAAAAATTTTATTTTATAACCATTTTTCGTTTTGCAGATTTAATTACAACTTAGTTTGAGTATTTCAGTTTAAAATTCTTTGCTAGTAGTTTATTTCACATTTGTGACACTTAGAGATTTTTTGCAAAGACATAACCAGTAAGAAAAAATATAACTAGTTCAGTGCAATTTTTTTTTTAAATTAAGATTTTATTATTTATTTATACATTCCAATAGCTTATTATTACAGTTATCTTTCGCTGAAATACACATTCTGAACAGGGCAGCTACTCAATAGAAAGTTTGTAGCTAAGAAATACTAGTCTAAATAAAAATGAAACCTGGAAGAAAATTTTTATTTTGGTTCAAAAATGTGTACTGAATAAGAAGTGCGTATTTGTCAAAATACGTACTTATCAAAGTATGCGTAGGCAGAGTACGTATTTAACTGGAATTGCGTACTTTGAACGCGTACCTAAGAGGAAGGTAAAAGTCAAGCTAAGTCGGTTAAATCTTGAAAAGTCAGGCTAAATTTACAAAATTTGCGTGGCAACCCTGTTTTAGTAAACTAGTAATTTTTAATGTTGGTATTTTAAGCTTTAACTGTTTGCCAAATGACGTTTTTTTACGTAAAAAGTTAGTTTTGATTACTGCTAATTAGTTAAATGATAATTAAGTATTATGTTTATTAATGAATATTTGTTTCTTTTATGCTATGTATAGAAGTTTCGTATTTTTTTAATATAACTAATTTGATATAATTTTAGTATTTAAAAAGTAGTCCTAAATTAGCTAAGAATTAAAACAAATGTTGGAATTCAATCAGTTGTTGTTTTCTGGTAATAGTTGAAACAAATATCTGCTAATATTTTTTCGTTTCAGTTCGTAATTATTTTTATATTTTTTGAAAAAATAATTGTTTATTATGAAATCTTTCGAATCTGTTATTTTGTTTACAATATGGTTTTTGATCGTTAGTTCTCGATTTAGCAATCTTATATGCATTTAGTAAATATAAAACTTTTAATTTATATTTAGCCAGTATTTATTTCGGCCATCATCAACGAAGTTGAGATGTTTTATGCAATCGATAATAAACAATGAACTTTACCCCAAGATCAACAACTACAGCATCCAAGACAATCCTACGACCGGTTTCGTCCTTATTAGGACTCATCAGGCAGGAATAGTCGCGAGAAACCGCTATTGTGATCTTAAACAAGCGGGCTTAAGTACGAAGTACTAAAGCGACCGTTTGTGGGTAAAGTTGAAAAAATGACACTGCTAAATCATTCACAGCCCAACGTCTCAGACATTGTCAGCTTGTTGTGAGATTATAGTCTGCGCTCAGTTTTAGCCAGTATTTATTTCGGCCTGTTTTCAACTTTACCCACAAACGGTCGCTTCAGTACTTCGTACTTAAGCCCGCTTGTTTAAGATCACAATAGCGGTTTCTCGCGACTATTTCTGCCTGATGAGTCCTAATAAGGACGAAACCGGTTGTAGGATTGTCTCGGATGCTGTTGTTGTTGATCTTGCGGTAAAGTTCATTGTTTATTAATTTATGTTTAGGAAAGTTTTCTTCATTTAAAAAGTTTTGAAAAAATAATTTAAATACATCCTAGAAATACTACAACATAATTTAACTTTTGTAATGATGAAAATAAGTTACTAAATAAATAACATCTTAGTTTAATATATAATAAAATTTTGAAATCATATTCTAATACTAGATAAATACTTACAATTTCATATTTAAACGATGACTATAAATTGCGCAAATAGTTAGTTTTTTGATGAAATATCTGTTTTTTACGATAAAAAAGGTTTTAGTTAAATTCTTTTTTTTACTTAGACGGGAGTATAATACTTAACTATATTTATTTAAAGTTTTTTATTTGTTAGAAAGTTTATGATTTACCTTTTAGTATTAACTTACGTATATTGTTTATGAAAACTCTGAATCAAGAAGAATAATTATTACTCCTTACTTTATACAAATCAAAAAATATTTAAATTTCGCTAATGAATTTTTTATAATGACCTTGAGAGTAACTATTTTTATTATAAAGTTGTACGAAAGTTAGAGAACAAAAAACTAAAATTTTATTCTTTTAATGTTTTTAGAAATTGTTACTAGGTTAAACTATAAGGTTTTATTGGTTATATTTTAAAAATACTGTTGATTTTTTGTCTTGTATACAATAACTCTTAAATTTGAAATATTTGTAGAATCTAAATCTATCGGTTACATGAAAATTTAAATTTTTAAAATAATATTTAAGAGACCATATCTCAAAAAGTTAAATATGTATTGAGAAAACTATAAATAGGTATTTAAGTGTTATCAATATCTACAAACCATTTTTTGTTAGTTGCAAAACTTAAAATACTTTTAAAAAATATCTATATTTTAAAACTTATTTTAAACATATCACAAAAAAAAATTTAAAAGTTTGCAAAAAATTATAGCTTGTAGATATTGATGAGATCTAAAATACCTATTTATATTTTTTTTTGATATTACATTACTTTTTAAGTTTTGGCCCTTTAAACATTTTTTTTTAATTTGAGTTGTCCGAATATAAATAGTCGTACACCTAAATCTCTCAGTAGTTAAGATAAAACTCTAAAAACAAGGTTCGACATGCTTCAAACTTAATGACGTTTATAAACTTAAATGTCAATTTTCAGATCACTGCTGCACCTCCGCAACCTCCGAAACGACAGAAGAATAAGCGAAAAGCGCCACCACCACCTCCTCCGAAAGCTGCCACAAAGCCATCGGCTCAACCCATCAGCAGGAACTCAGTCAGGTGCGCCCCTCCAAAGCCCCCAACTCCAAACACCATAGTCAAAAAGTTTCAAACTCCTCCGCTGAACAGAGGCTGCCATAACCCAGTGTTTCTTCCGCCTCCTCCTGCGTCGCGGAGGGGCAGTAAAAAGCACGGGGGAACCCCTCAAGCTTCTTCAGTTCAACCTTCTGTTCACAACTTAATTGACGTGCCGCAACAAGGACCCAAGTCAGCTGAAACTCTCGCTGATGATTTCTTTGAAAGTTTGCTTGTTTCCACTCAACCAACCCAAATGCCCCCTCCTCTCATACCAACCACCCCTATTTTACCAACCTCTGTCCCTCCTCAAAATGACACCAGTAACCAGTTTAAGAACAGCTTCAGCACCAACTTTACTGATTTAACGTTTCCTTGACTTTTCAAAATTCTTTGAAAATAACAGTGCAATAAAGTTCAACATAGTTTAAATGCAAGACACTTTCTTTTCCTTTTTTTATATATTTATTTTCTAACAAAGACATGATAAATGTTTAACAGTATTTTTATTTGATACTGCTTCCATTAAGTTTTTATTTTATAAGTACTTGGTGTTCATATTGTATTTTTAATGTAAATGTTATATTTTTATGCATACAGCTTTTCAACTTCTATCGAAATAAAAATAACTTTTTTTATCATTTTAGTTTTGATTTTTTTAAATCATACTATTTTAATTTTTAACGTGAACATATACTCTCACTAACTGCTTCCACTTGTCATTGCAAATAAAATTTAATACAACTTTGACGCTTTAATATTCAATACATAAACTATTTTTAAGCAGTGTGTATATTAACTGAACAATTTATACTGTAATTAGCCGAGGAAAAAGTTGAAGTATTCTAGTTACAAAAAATTAGCATCGTACTTAAAACAAAAATTTCAAATGACATTTAAAGTATTATTCTAATTATATTGGTCTACTGAAATTATTGAACTGATTTTAAATACAAACTACTTTTATTGATGTTGTATAAACTTGTTGATTTAGTGCAAGTTTTGATATAGTAAATAAATACATAAATTACAAAAAAGTCCTAAATGCTATGCAAAGTTTTTCTTTCTAAAATTCAAAAACTATACAATGCATAAAAGTAAATTTTTATAAGTAAACGTTATGTTTAAGAAAAAGAAACGTTTTTAACATGTAAAATATAGTAGAGTCGGACTTATTATTGATTTTTTTTATTGGAACAACTTTGTAAGAAGTCTCAAATATAAAAGTTGTTTGTGTCACCTGTAGTTATTGTGTAGATCTGTTCATAATTTTGTTCTGTTATACTTTTATAGACAAATAGTATGCTATAAAATATAAGCTCAACAATTTTTATCTAAATTATAGATCTTTAATTGTAAAAATATAGGAAAGTTTTAGTTTTAATAAAGGTAGTTTATTGAACTCTTTTATTTTTATTGTCACTTTTTTGAAAGTTACCTTTTAGATTGTCAGTTTTAATTTATGCGTGTTTTTATTTTGTAAACATTGGTCATTCTACTTTTTAAAACACTTAATTACATTATGTTGTTAAACTTGTGTGTTCTTCAACTTAACTCATATAAAAACATATTCAAAATTTTATTAAAAATACAATGTTTCACTCGCTTAACCTAGTCAAACGAGATCATCAGTTGAATAAAATCTTATTTTTATTCAACTGAGGATCTCGTTTGACTAGGTTAAAGCGAGTGAAACATTGTATTGTTAATAAAATTTTGAATTTGTTTTTATATGAGTTAAGTTGAAGAATGCTAACAAAACTTATTTTTCAATGAGTAATTGGAATAATAAAATAGAATAATAATATTTTTTTTAAATGCTTCAAAGAGCTACTAATAATTATTTATTAATTTTTCATCATGTAAGGTCACAAGGGTCCGACTCGTATTTTACAGTTTGGTCTTAATTTGTAAAGCTTTATCTTGAATTATAGTTTTAAAGAATTTTATATTTTTAGTTAGTACTATTAAACATAAGCAATACTACTTAATAAAGGTCTAGCTTAGTATTTGTTAGTTTAATAGCAAACTTACATGCCTTCAGTCTAATATCAACAGTTTTTGAACAAAAAATTGAATTTTATTAAAAAAAAGTAATTAATTTATAACTATCAAGTATCAACTATGTGTTGTCTTAAAAGTAAAAATTCCAAACTTTTCCGTTACCACCTAAGTTATATCTTAAAAATGTATATATGTTTTTTAGCAAATTAATTGTTCTTTAAAACTAGCTAAACTTAAAGCATTCATTATTTTTGTGACTTTTGTTTATTTAAGAACTACTGTAATTTTTAAACACTAGTAAAAATAATTTTTAATATGCTTATTTTAATAACTTTACATAGAACAAGACCATATACAAAAGTTTTTGATATGTCTAGTCATATTTTTAATTGCTAATTTAAAACTTTGTAATTTAGTGCACTTTAGTTTCTAAAAAAAGTTATTAATTCCATCGATGATCACTTATACATTTTTAATTACTACTATGTATCCTTAAAAACTTAAAATAATAGTTTTTTTAATCTATTGACTTCTTATTCATAACTTTTGTTGACAAATAATAGTCATTATACTTCGAGTATATTAAAGTTCATTAAGTTTTTTGAATGTTGATAAAGAATACCTATTGTATATTTAGTAAACAAATTATTATTAACTTATTAGAAGTCATCAACTATCAAGGTTAGAATAAAAATTCTGAGGTTTAAATTTTTTCATGAAAAGTCTAAAAACTTACTATGTGATGACTCACCTTTTCAAAACTTAGTGTAACACATTAAACCGTAAAGTCCTAACTAATCTACGATCTAAAACAAATTACTTCTAAAGAATTTTAGTTTTTATGGTACTGTTTTGACAAACTACGTGGTCTATTTAGACTTTTTGAAACAATTTCGGCTTGGGAATGACTTTTAATGGTAAATCTGACCCGCTAATTAGAAAATTTTTCCATTTTTAAAATTATCTATTGGAACCAATAAACGTTAAAACTCTTAAAAAATAAAAATTTTGAATTAATTTTAATAATTAGATGAAAAACAAGTATTTTTATTTAAATAAATTGTAACCTAATGCAGTGGTTTATATAGTTACAAAAAGTTTGGAACTAATTATTAGTAAAAATAGTTTATAGCATAAAATCCTTTTTCACAAGTTTTGATTTTCAAAAGACTAATGATTTTACTGCTGATTTATTTATTTCTTAACAGTAAAATCATCTATTCCATTGTAATAAATAACGCGATTGTACAGCAAGTTGTATGTTGCATTGATTTAAAATCTTGTAAAAATAAGTGTTTTTAATCCATTGACTTCTTATTCATAACTTTTGTTGACAAATAATTGTCAATATACTTCGAATATATTAAAGTTTAATTATTTTTTTAAATTGTTTATAAAAAAAACCTATTGCATATTTAGTAAACAAATTATTATTAAGTTCTTAGAAGTCATCAACTATCAGGGTTATTGCATTTATACTTTTTTTGCTTTTCTATTTTCTATTGCCATGGTAAAATAGTATTCTGGTAACCCTACTTTGGACTGAAAAATTTCGTTGAAAACGGTATATCTTTAAAATTAATAGACTTAGTCAGGTAGGCTTCATTTGTAACAACTCGACTCTTAAAAAAATTTAAGTTTGACAATTAATTTTGAAACCGCAACTGTGTTGTTTATCATTGTATAAGTCAGACTCAAATTTAATACTTACAAAAGGAGTTTTTCAAAAAGTAGTTTTAGTTTTGCAATTAAAGTATTTAATTTTATGGATAAACTTAAATTTAGTAAAATCAAATCAATTAAAAAAAATTCAATCTAGATAATTAAAAAATTGCGAATTTGTTAACTTTAAAAACAGCTAATTAGAAAAGTCTGAAAACATATATATTTTTTATTTTTGTCGAGTTTTTAATCCATTAAAGATTTTGCTAAATGATATAATAACTATTATTAAGAATAAATTTGTTCTTTCAAAAATTTGTTTTACGAACTAAGTTTCGGTCTATGACCTCGTCAGTGCTTAAATAAATCTAAAAAAATATGAGACAGTCATAAAAATAGCATTTAAACAATTAAATTAAAATAAAAACAAATTTTTACACAAAATATTTACCCAATATTTATTTCAACAGTTTATTACAAACAAAACAATGTTTCACTCCTATACTTGCATATAGGAGATCCTCAGTTGTTGTAAATAGGTCTGAAAAATTTTTTTTTTGAACAAAATAAATGGAAGTGAAACAAAAATAAAAACTAAAAAACTAATGGTTTAAGAGTAAAAATAAATCTTAAGTATACTAAACTTAAGTAAAAATTTTTTTAGTTTATGTTACGCTTTTAAGAATTTTGTTGGTAAGATAGACAAAAAAAATATAGTGCTATATACGTTAAAATAGTAAAACATGACTCACATTGAAGTTAGTTGCCAGAAAAAACAAATAGAATACTAAACACAACATTTGCAATTGATAATGCTATAAATTGACTGTTTAAACTTAAAGATAAAAATTTCAAAGTTAGGTTTATGACGTAACTATCAATTTGAATTAATATACTTTAGTTACAAAGTTAGAAAATTTTTGTTAAATTGCCTTATTGAATAAAGATTATGTAATCAAAAGTTTTAATTTGGTATCGTGCTTTGGTGTAAATAAAAAAGGAAACAATTTTTACATGGGCGATAAAAACTCTTTAGAATTACAAATAATTTAACTTACTAATCAGCGGGTGCTAGTTTAAGTTTTAAAGCAGAGCTTTTGGAAATGTGGACAGTTTGCAAATAGTTCGTACCTCTTATTTAAGTTGACTTTTTTCTTAGCATTGGCTATCTCTATTTTTTCTAAAATACAGGTTTTGCAGATGCTATGTATGCTTTTAATTTCCCCAATGTGGTGAAGGATGCTCCATTTTATGTCGTAGGTGATTTTTTTATGTTTAAAATGCCAAATGTATTTTGCTAGTTCGGTCCCGTTATCTTTATAATTTTTGAAACTGTTGTTGTGGTTGTACCATCTATTTTTAAAAGTGTTTTATCTTTAAGTTTAAACAGTCAATTTATAGCATTATCAATTGCAAATGTTGTGTTTAGTATTCTATTTGTTTTTTCTGGCAACTAACTTCAATGTGAGTCATGTTTTACTATTTTAACGTATATAGCACTATATTTTTTTTGTCTATCTTACCAACAAAATTCTTAAAAGCGTAACATAAACTAAAAAAATTTTTACTTAAGTTTAGTATACTTAAGATTTATTTTTACTCTTAAACCATTAGTTTTTTAGTTTTTATTTTTGTTTCACTTCCATTTATTTTGTTCAAAAAAAAATTTTTTCAGACCTATTTACAACAACTGAGGATCTCCTATATGCAAGTATAGGAGTGAAACATTGTTTTGTTTGTAATAAACTTTTGAAATAAATATTGGATATAAATCTCCTTAAAGACATTTAAGTCGAGAACTTTAAATTGTTTGATTTAAAACAAGTTACATTATTAACAAAATATTTACTTAAAAAACTAAACAAATTAAACTTTGATATTAAGATTGAGTTTAAGGTAAAGTTTAAATTTCAATTAGGTTTTAAAATCAATATAACAACAATAATAGTAATAAAAGCTATCTGTAGCTTTCTTTTTTCTTCTAGCTTTTCTTCTGTATGAATTGAATACTATTGTTAAGAATGATGAACACTGAAATAGGTGAAATAGTAAACTGAGCATTTGAATCTAAATTTATACTAAGATTACTCAAGTTGTCCAAAAGTTGCATATGTATGTTTTTTACGAGCATAAAGTTAATTTTATAGGCAAATTTATTAATTTTTCAAAAAACATAAAACTTTAATGTCAATTATTTTCCTTATCTTAAAAGCTATCTAAAAATTTTTTTTTTATTTTAGAAAACGCAACTTTGTCTTTAATTAAAAAAAAAAATATTTGGTTTGGGGCTGGAATTATTTCATGGGGTCCCTCCAAAAACAAAGGTTTTTTTTGTTTTTTTTTATCAAATGGTATTTAAACCAAAAATAAATATTTTTTCTTTATATTTTATTTTCTTTTTTCCTTATTTTGCTTGTTATTTAAACTCTTAAATGTTAATTTTATAAATAATGTTAATATCTTTTACAATTTGGCCCCAAATCAAAATGTAATATATTACACTATCATTTGCCTTGGCCATTTCCTAGATAAAAAATTGATAAAAGGAAAAGAAAAGTTAATAAGAATGTGAATTACATCAAATTTAATTAAAATAAAATAATTTAATTAAATTTGTTGTAATTCACATTCTTATTAACTTTTTTTTTCCTTTTATCAATTTTTTATCTAGGAAATGGCCAAGGCAAATGATAGTGTAGTATACATCATTTTGATTTGGGGCCAAATCGTAAAAAATATTAACATTATTTATAAAATAAACATTTAAGAGTTTAAATAACATGCAAACTAAGGGAAAAAGAAAAAAAAAAAAAATTATTTTTGGTTTAAATACCATTTGATGAAAAAAACCAAAAAAAAAACCTTTATTTTTGGAGGGACCCCATGAAATAATTCCTACCCCAAACCAAATAATTTTTTTTTAAATTAAAGACAAAGGTGAGTTCTCTAAAATAAAAATAAAATTTTTAGATAGCTTTTAAGATAAGGAAAATAATTGACATTAAAGTTTTATGTTTTTTGAAAAATTAATAAATTTTCCTATAAAATTAACTTTATGCTCGTATGTTTTTTATACTTTTAATATAGAGTAGTATAAAAAAGTTTATTTTTTGTTGTAACAAAATTAATATATTCTTTTTTTTTTACCTGACTTATAATTTTCAGACAAATTTAGATAGTTTAATTATGCAATAGAATTAAACATCAGCTTATTGTTCATAACTAAGTGTTATTTTCAAAATTTTCTTGAATAACCCTAAACTTACATATTTTAAATTATATTTATCATTTTTTTAATTATTTCATATTATTTTTGTTTAATTGTTTTATAGGTTTAAAAGTAAAAATATGAAAACACTTGGAGATCAACCCCCAAAAAAGAAAGCTAAAATTCAATCTATCATTAAATCAGATAGTACAAAATGCAGTTTAAACTTTTCAAGTCCTAAAAGCCTATTGACTTCTTTAATTGTGAACTCATGCCTCTCGCTGGAACAGTTTTTTGAATGTTACTGGGAAAAAGAACATTTAGTAATGAAAAATGCTACCAAGGTTCTATTTTTTTATATTACTAAATAAGTCAAAAAGGTTTTTTATAAAAAGTTTAAAACTAGATCTTTAGTTATATAATCTTTTCTATTTGCAAACTTATTAGTTTTTAACTATGAGAAAAAATTTTCCCAGAAAGAAGGATATTTTAAGCAATATTTTTCAAGTTTGTTCAATGTTGAAATTTTAAAGGAAATAGCTTCAAACCACTCATTAGAAAAAGATATTGATGCATGTGCATGCAAAATATCTAAGGATAAGAAAGTTATCAAAAACAACTTAAAGCTCAGGTTGTGCTTTTATTAATGTTTTGTTTTATAAAATGCAGTATGAAATTAATTTGTATATATATTTTGAAATACCTTTTTTTCTAACATATGAAAATAGTTTTTTTACTTTTAAGTATTTTTTATTTAAGTTCTAGTGGTAGACTGAGCTCTTTTCAGCCTCAAAATTCTATCCTCAAAAATGAAAAAAAAAATCATAATAACATGTATTTTCAATATTTTTAAACAAAAAACATGCTAAATGGTTTAGATTGCTTTGTAGATTATGAATAAAAACTTTATTTCAAATAGAAAATTTAGGAAAAATATTTTTTTCAATTTAAAAACTAGACTGTTTTTCTTCAACAAACTTCTTCTATTATGCATAAGCTTCTTTTCAAAAATATTATACACTTACATTATTCAATTTTTTTAAACAAAAAGCATGTTAAATGGTTGAGATTGCTTTATAGATTATAAATAAAAATTTTATTTCAAATAAAAATGCTAGGAATTTTTTTTTTAACTTAAAAACTAGACTATTTTTTTCAATAAACTTCTTCTATTGAGCATAAGCCTCTTTTCAAAAATCTTTTACTCTTACAATTTTCAATGTTTTTAAACAAAATTTATTTTTTTTACTCTCACTGTAACCCTTAACTTTTATCCGCGGTTGGTAACTTTTTTAAATTTTTTTATTGATAATATTTATTTTCTATTTGTTATTTTTTATCTTTTAATTTTATTATCACATTTACCCCTAACCCTCAGTGTGTAACTTTATTTTTTCTTTTATTTATTACTATGTTAAAAAAGATGTTTTCTTGTTTAGTTGTATGCTTTCTGCTTTGAAATAAAGAAATTTCATTTACTTGTGAATAATAAATTTTGAAAGTTGTCATTGTTTTGAATCATTCAAAAAAGTTGCAAAAGTTTGCATATTTGAGGATGGATTTTTAAGGCTGAAAATACTTTGGTCTAGTGGTAGTACATGGTAGGGTTGCCACACATTCAGGATACTTTTAATTTTTTTAAATTTACAGGATAACTCATGGTATTGTGATTTTTTAAACCTAAGGCAGACTCTGAATAGTTTGGTTGTTTTATAAAATACTCAGGATAGTTTTAAATTTATGAAAATTTAAGGTCAGTTTTTTTTCTAGAACTCAAATGAAATTTAGTTTCAATATTTTTTTTATTTTATAACTAATTTTGTTGAAGAGCTTGATTTTTATTGATTTTGAAATATTTTTTTTAAGGTTTAAAAAACTCAAGACAGTTTAAGGTCAATCAGGACCAGTTTTTAGTCACTTATGAAAGTTTTTTTGACTCAAAGAGTGGCAACCCTTGTGTATAATCTTATTAGGTAAGTTTTATTGTACAAGTCAAATATGCTCAAAGAAATTTTTGCACAGATGGTCAATTTTACATGAGTGACATTTTTGCATAAGAGTTGAAAATTAATAAAAAATAATTAGAAATTACCAACCAAGGGTTAAGGGAAACAGTGATAGAAAAAAAGAAATGAACAAAAAAAAACAAACAAGGGTTAGGCAAAAGTGATAGTAAAAAAAGATATTAATAAGAAAACAGAACAAGATTAACAATGATAGTAAAAAAAAACTTTAAAAAAAACTTGAAAAAAAACTTTAAACCTGTGCAAAAGTTTCTTTGTGTAAAAAATTGACTCCTAGGCAAAAGTGACCCTTTGTGCATTTTTGACACCTATCCCAGAAAAATGGGGCTGCGTTGTTTATTTCAGCAAGAATTATGAAATTAATTACAATTAGGCTTAGAATTTGAAGATTTGTTGTTACTAGTGTTTTATTATAGCTTATTTTAACATATTTCTGATTTGTTGTTACTAGATTTTTTTGTTTGTGTTAGAATGATTTAAAATAATCACTTACTGCAGAAGACTTTTATATACAGTGCGGCTGATGAGAAATTTTTACTTGGCCCTCCTAAAATGCTGCTGACCCTGCTAAAATCTATTTAAAGTATTCACAACAATTCTTAAAAAGCAAAATTGTTTTTTGTAAAAATAGTCTTTAAGTTTAGCATGGAGAAAATACAATAGTATCAACTAATATACTACTATTAAAAGTTAGTGTAATTTAAATATGAATAGTAGTTTTAGGCAGTGCTTGACTAATTCATTGTACACAGCAGATTACTGAAGAAAATGATCACTAGATATTTGATAATAAACATTTGTTTTAAATCATCTATTTTAATATAATTTATTTGTATTTGTCACTATAATTAAAATTATTAAATCACATAAAATAATTAAAAATCTGTTAAAAAATCTGAGTCTCTCCAATTCAAAAAACTTTCAATGGATATTGTTTTCCAACACTGATATTTTTAAAATTAGAGTGGCAACCCTAAATATCACAATTTATTAAAAATAGCTAAATTAGTTGTATGTTAAAGTTGTGTTTACAGTATAAGTTTTTAACAAAAACATTAGGCCTTACTAATAAATGTTGCCTGAAACTCAACCTTTTATTTACAATAAACAGTGCCAAAGGGATACAGCAAGCTCTGAATGAAAACTTTACTATACAACTACACCAGCCACAACGTTTTTGCAATGAGTTATGGAAAATTCAGCATCATCTTGAATGTTTCTTTGCATCATTAGTTGGCAGTAATGTTTATATCACTCCACAAAACTCACAGGGACTTGCTCCTCATCATGATGATGTTGAAGTTTGTTTCATTACTTATAAAGTTTAATTAAGTTATAATTTATTTTCTTATTACAATTTTTTTAGTTGTAAAAATAGTTTGATAAATCAAATCTTGAAGTTTAAAAACTGTAGAAACATTTTTAGCTATTTATTTTTTATAGTTTTTAGTAATAGTTAATAAGTTGTAGTTTTATGGGTAAAGTTAATACATTTAATAGATCTAACATTTAAACAGGGTTTCTACTTCATTGGTTTTTAATTAAAAAATACAATTACAACTCTTCAGCTTAAATTTTAAATGATAATTTATTATTACAATTTTTTTATAAACATACTACTCAAATAAATAAATGTTGTCTCACAAACATGAAGGTTAGATAAAAAGTCAATGTTTTTTTAGAAAGACATTGACAATAATATTTTTAAAAGACACCTTAAAGTTGGGCTTTGAAAATTAATTAAGAATCAAATTAAGAAAATATTTTGTACCTGGGTTTCCCATCTCCCCTTTTTACAATCCCAAAGATTATAAATATGATCTGACTGTCCCTACTCATTACAAACCCCAGAATATCCAGTTCAAGTAACTTAAATTAAACCTTTACAGCATATCTCCTCCTGGCTTGCCAAGATCGTCCCAAAGAGCCAATTTTTTTAAAACTTATCTTTTTTTATAGTATTTTATTTCCCTTACACCTAAATCATTTAAAATTTAGAACATTTCAAAGTTTTTATTTTATAGCTTTAAGTTTCCAATCATACCTAAATTTAAATTAGTAGGTCAGCTATTTTATTTTTGACATCACATTAAATGCATTTTTTTTGGAACCAACTTTTTGTATTTAGTTCTTGACTATATTAATTTAACTTAAAAGCTGTTACCTTAAGCTTATAGATTACTGAAACGTAATACAATGATATTGTGTATGAAATAAGTTTTTTTTAATTCCTAAAATACTTATTTTAAATAACAAAACACCAAAATGTTCCTAGGTATATAATTTTACTTTTAAATCATTTCTGATTATTTTACAATATTGATTGCAGGTGTTTGTGCTTCAACTTCAAGGAAGTAAGGTGTGGAGACTGTATAAACCAGTTGAAGTACTACCTGTTGATTGTAGTGGAGATCTCGATCGAAAAAGTTTGGAGTTAATTAAAGAAGTAACATTAGAACAGGGAGATATTTTATACATGCCCCGAGGTCTAGTACATGAGGCTAGAGTCTTGCCAGGTGTGTAGCTAATTTTATTGTCCAACCATACTATTTTCAGGGTTTCCAAAAACTCTAGCTAGTTAAAAAATTTAAGTATTTTATTTTTTAACTCCAGCTAGTTTGGATATTTACTTTGGTCTCTGGCTAGATTTTATGACTTTTTTCTTGATATAAATGATAAGTTATTATCTTACTGTATATTTAAAGTATGATTGACTAAAAAACTTTCCATTTTTACCCCGCGCTCCTTTTTTCAATTATACAACAAACTTTTTAGTTTTTAGTCACACAGACTGGATTAAAAAGCTAGGCTGCTCACTCTTTAAAAAGTTGCAGCTTCGTTTTAAACGAGCAGTTATTTTTAAATGCCATGCTTTAAAAACAAGACCTATATAACAATTTTTTAAATCTAAGATGTATATTGGATGCATTAGCTGTTCCAACTGTTTTAAAAATAAATTTTCTCCAGTGTTAGCATATTAAAAGTAAAACCTAGTATAATATTTTCCTTATTGATTACAAAAATCTAACTATACAAACTTTTGATTGTTTTACTGAAAGATTTAAACCTTTGAAAATTAAATGTTTTTATTTGTATTTTCACTTGAAAATTATTTTTCAAAGAAAAGCTTTTATTACTAGTCAATTCTAGTATTCGGAAGCTAAGTTAATGTGCAACAACAACTTTGGATAAAGTTTTTAAAATTTTGTCTTATATATATAAGACAATTACTGTCTAGCAAATAGTATAATTTACCGAGGTACTATAAAAACAAACAACATAACAAAATTTTACGTGGGTTCAACAGGCACAACATTCAAAAATTGATACAGAAATCATATAGCAAGTTTTAATAATAAATTAAAAAAATATAATACTGTGTTATTTAACTACATATGGGAACTAAAAGACGCAAAAAAAGACCATAATTTGAATTGGAAATACTCTGCAAAAGTAAAACAAAACCGAAAAGCAACAAAACATGGATGTCATTTATGTAGCCTAGAAAAGTATGAAATCGAAAAAATTAAGTAATAGTTATCACTTAGTAATAGAAAAGAAAGACAGCAACCCTGTTTCCACAACCAAAACATGTATTCGAAAAGAACAAAAAACATTAATCAATAACAAAAGTAGCAACAACAAAAAACTAAAAAATAAGAATAAACTATTCAAAAAAAAACATAAGTTAACTTGTACAGAAGTTGTTTTTAAGATTAGCTAATTGAAATTTATTTAAAACGTCATAATGTGTTTTTTTTTGTGATTCTTTAAAAAATGTTTGCTGTCTGCTTTGATATTGTTTTGATAAAGCGCGTTATGTGAAGAGACTATAGTAAACAATACGAACTTAAGTTGTTTTTTTTTGTTTTATCAATATATGTATATATAATATCGTGGTTATTCAAACTTGAATACCTTCTAAAGAGCCCACTTGAAGGGCTTTTAAATAGTTTATTAGAAAAATACGATTTTAAAATACAAGTACATATGTTTCATAAAGCTAAACGCTTTAATCATCAGCTAGAAAAAATACAATAAATTCCGAAGTATTTTATAGTCACTTAACTGTGGTTTTTGTGAATTTTCAGTTGTTTGATTAGTTAGATGGAAAGATCAATTTTTGTACCGAATTTTTGTAATGCACAATATTACGTCATACTGTTTTTTGTATAACTTTTGCATCTCTGTTTAGTTAGCGCTTGTAATTTTAAATTTTACTAGCTGATGATTAAACCGTTTAGCTTTATGAAACATATGTACTAGTATTTTAAAATCGTGTTTTTTTAATAAACAATATATATATATATATAAGATGTAACGTTAAAAGGCGTTAATTTCTAGAGATCCTGATAAGCTAGGCTTATCGGAATACATACCACAAATTGTCAAAACTTTATGTCCCACTAACGTTGTTTCACTGCTCTCAAATAAATTTAAGAACAGATCTACGGAGTCTATAAAATATTATCACATTAGAAAAAAAGCATGTGTAATTATGTATAATATTTATATGAGTACTAACTATAAACGAACTTTATGGTTTAAAAACAAAGTTTAGAATAAAAACATAAAAATATAAAATTGTCTGCCAAAACTACAAATTTAATAAAAGCATATACTAACCTCAAAAAAGCTCTAAGAATAGGCAAGTATTTTAAAATGAAATATGAATTAAGTTGTGCAGAAATGTTACGTCATAATAAATTTAACAAATTAATCAATAAGTTTTTCTTATGTTTTTTTTCTAATGTGTGTTTATATTTTATAGACTCCGTAAATCTGTTCTTAAATTTATTTGAGAGCAGTGAAACGCTGTTAGTCGGAATAAAGTGTTGACACACTGTGGTATATATATATATATATATAAAGAATTAAGTTATTTAACTTGATAATCAAATCTTTCACACTGAGCCCACCTTAAGGGCTTTATTAATAAAAAGGTTTATTTCCTTTAAGTTTTAAATCTTGAAATAAACCTTTATTTATATACATATAAAGTTAATTTTAAAATTAAAAGGGAAATATTAACATGAACGAAAAATAAATACAGTTTTAAAAACGGATGTAAATTGTGCAATGCGGAAAGAATCGAAATTTTTAAAGTTAAAAAATCTGAATCTCTAAACAAAAGAAACGAATTACAAACTGGCTGCATACATTATCGAAAACAATTCATCTAAAAACTTTCTTAATAATTTTGTCTAAAATCAACTATCTATTATTACGTAATACCTAATTTTGTATAATTTTATTGCTGTACTTACAATTTTGTTTTTCATTGAATAAAACTTGGCTGAAGACGGGTATTAAACGCAGAAACAGCTGTACCAAGCAAAAATTTATTTTGTGTATGTTATTTCTATATATATATATATGTATTTGGAAAATTAAAACTAAAATAAAACCTATTTGTAGTTTATCGTTAACTTACCTAAGCATGTTAGTAGTTTGGCAACATGTTTTTTGTAGGTGCCGGGACATCAGTACACGTGACCATTAGCACATTTCAGCACAACACTTGTGGAAGCTACTTGCAAGATGTTGTTACTGATATGTTGCATAATGTGACTGATGAAATGCGCAATGGTTTACCCATACAACGTTTTTGTGGGGTTTGTTTTACTTTTGAATAGCAATACAATTTAGCAAAAGTTTCCATCCTTAATATTTAAACATTAATTTATTTTTTCATTGTTAGAATGAATTTCAATAATTTTTTTTTTAATTTCATAGTTGTAAAACAGTTCAAAATCTTTTTTTACTAGTTCTTAAAAGCTTTTGACAGTTTTGTTTTAATAACTGAGTTCAAAAAAAAGACTATTGTGCTAAAAAATATAAATAGCCTAGCCACGAAGCAGCCTTCAGGAACAAAGTTGTTAAAAGTTTTGACCAAGCAATGGATCTAGTGAGAAAGAAAATTAGCCATGAAGAGCTTCCTTTTGACGATATTGCTATAGATTTCTTTTCAAACCGCCTTCCTCCTTGGTATGATGAATCTGAAGATAAACTAGGTCGGTAACTGTAATAAAAGTTTACTAGCTCTGTAAATAGATTTAATAATATTATGAATGTTTTTATGGATAAGGTTTACGGTTTTGCAAAATAAAAATTTATAGATCAAAAACTTAATTAAACAAAACAATTTTTATTCAAAAAGTAGTTTAATTTTATCCTGAAGCTATTAAAAAACACCGATTTCTATAATTTACTTAAACACATATTAGACGAAGTTAACTAATAAATATTAAGGTTTTTATGGTAAAAGGTATTTTTTTTTATAAAACATTTGATATAAAAGTACAAAAATAACCTAATTAGGTTTTTTTATTAATCACTTCCAAATACGTACCATCTTATGCTCGTTTGCATCACTTAATTCATAGCCATCAAATTATATTTCAAATGTTTTTGTAAATTTCGCTATGTTGTTGTTAAAACAGATGAAAAATAATATATGAAGTCAAATTAGTCAGTTTTTATTTTAATGTGCATGGAGGTTTGCCTCATTTCTAGTTATGATAGTTTGTGTTGTAGAAGTGTTTTTTATATAATTAAATACCTTGCTTCTGAGCTTGTTTTGGTAGGGGAAAGTATTAAGTTCTAATTACGCACATATTTTGTATATTCATACAAACGTTATCTTTGTTTCAGATTTCTTTTGACATTTAAAAATTTTTATAGTTCTAATAAGATTCTTTTCATAACCTTTATTTGATTTCACTAAAATCATTTGTTCTAAAAATTTTAAGATTAGTTTTCCAAATGTTATTAAAAATTTATTGAAAAATTGAGTAGAACTCCTGAAAGTGTTTGAACTTTTATGTTTGTTATAGATTTGTATATTTTTTTAAACAATCATTCGGTTATTTTGTCTAAATGTGTGAAGAAAATTACTTATGATAAGTCTAAAGAAGTCCAACTTAATTAAACCTGGGTCAAATTATTTTTAATCGCTTCTTAGACAAATTTAGCTGAAGTAGAATAAAACAACTTTTAATATGTTCCTTAGAGTTATTGCTGTTTTAAAATGTTTTTTTTTTTTTAAACTTTTTATACAACACAAAGAGTAGGTTTTAATAAAAATTGATAAAAAAGTTTTTCAAACTGTGCAAAGTAGATCATTTAAATTAAAGTATCTATTTTAATGTAGATTTTTTAACAAATTGCGTTGTTGTAGGTTGTTCTTTAAATAGAAATCCAAAAATAAATGTATGGAAATCTAAATATAAAACTTCCTATAATAGTACTGAATCTCTGTATTTCTTGAAAAGTTCTTAGCTAGTTTTGAATATTAGTTCTTAGTTTTGATTCAACTTAAATTTAAAGATTTTATTCTAGTTTAAACTTATTACTTATATAAAACCAATCTCAAATTTATAGTTTTATGTAAAAAAGTTAATAGTTTATAAATAAACTTATAAGTCTTAAACCGCAAAAAAACTGTTATTTTTAAGTATAGTACGAAGCCCCTCATAAAATATCTACAAGTTAATCTGCATTCATCTAGTCTAGTTCATGAGTTATGACAAAAATTATTACATCCTTATAAATCTATTGCTTATAAATCTCATGAGTATGATTACCTTTTTTATTATGTAATATATTTATACTTTTTTATTTCTTCAACAAATATTCTAAACAAACCTTATAAAATAATCGTAAATAATTACTTTAATGATAAATCAATTTATTAAGTCAATTTGTGATACTAATACACGGGGTTACCAAAAAACCTGGAATCCTGGAAAAACCTAAATTTAGGCTAAAGAAATCCTAAAATTTAAGAAATTTTTAAATCAACCTGGAAAAACCTAAAACTTTGAACAAAAATCACTAAAACACCTTGAAAAACCTGGAATATTAAGCTATTTTTACATGTTAAGTAGTAAAATTTCGATTAGACCCGAAAAACTATCATATAGACAAAAAACTTTTCTAATATTATTTATTTATTTATTTAACAACACATTTAAAGTAGGTTTACAGTATCTTTTAAATAATCTTATACTATTTAACAAAGTTTTTTACCTGAAACTTAGTTTTAAACTAAAAATAAACCCAAAAACCTGGAAGAAATTTTCAAAAATAAGTGGCAACCCGCAAAAAAATATTAAAGTAACTGCGTAGTTGTCGTTTAACGAATCTTAATTTAGAATAATAAAATATATTTTAGTATAGAAATAATTTTTCATTGTTTGAAAGTCAGTGAAATTTTAAACTTTTTTGACACCTATTCAGATTTGGAACTGAGTGGAAAGAGCGAAGTTAGATTTCGATATCCAAATCATATATTGATAATGAAGTTTGATGAAGCAGCAGACAGCGAGTGCGACAGTGATGAGGAAAGTGAAGACGAAGAAGAAAAATCTGTTGTTTATTATTCATCGTCCAATGACAGATCGACTCATCTTGTTAAAACTAAGCGGCTAGAACATGTTTGTTTTGTTGATAAGATTTTTGTAAATTCACCAAAAGTATAAAAGCTTTTTTTTCTGCGAGATTTAGCTTAAGTTGTTTTATCAACAGTTCATTATTATGATAAATATGAAAAAAAAAAATTCTGAAAAAAATTTGGTTAGTAGCTAGTATATTATTTATACTTTTTCATTTAAAGTTAAGTTTTATCACTAAATTATTTGTTTAAAGATCATACTATAGTGATATGAAAAGTATTAAACTAAAGTTCTAATATCTATTTTAAAAATATTATTTAAGACCAATGCAAGTGCATGTTCAATTTTGTCAAGCCGAATTTTTTTAAGAAAATTATCATTGATTTTAAACATAAACAATTTGTTAAAACAGTTGCCAAGAATTGTTTTCCCTATAGAAGCTTTGCAGTTTTTGAAAAAGATCCACAACAACAGGGAAGTGTTCACCAAAGTCGAATGTGAAGAATTTGTTCCTGTTTTGAAAGAACTTTTTACAAAAAGGCTGATTCAAATTAAAAAAGACTAAAGCATCTGTATAGTTTTAGCCAACGATTTACTTGTAGAAATTTTGTTCATCATTGGTCACAAAATTCATATTGTTTATGAGTTTTTTTATAAAATTCTCCTAGAATACACTAGCAAATATTTATAAAAGTTTTAAAATTGAATTTCTAAAAAAATATTGGTAAAGTATTAAATCTAAAATTGTTATAGTGAAAGAACTTGAATCACTAAAAAAGAATTGAACACTAATAGTTTTAACTAGCACAATTTAAAACCAGTAGTTTACTCATCATTCAAATTGTAAATGTTTACAGCTTTTAATATTTTTTGTTTTTAGGAAATTTTAATAGGTTAATTTTTAACATATTTTATTAAATTAATTTATTTTAGTGATGACAGTTCTTATTTACTTTGATATATTTTGTCTGTGTTGTTGGTATAATATACTTTTATTAATTGTTTATTCACAGTCTTTTCCAGTTATTCTTAATTTCTATGATAGTTAATTAGTGCTCTATAAAGTTTCTAAAAAAAAAAAATTTCTAAAAAAAGTTTCTAAAACTTTACCCACAAACGATCGCTTCAGTACTTCGTACTTAAGCCCGCTTGTTTAAGATCACAATAGCGGTTTCTCGCGACTATTCCTGCCTGATGAGTCCTAATAAGGACGAAACCGGTCGTAGGATTGTCTCGGATGCTGTTGTTGTTGATCTTGCGGTAAAGTTCATTGTTTATTATTAAAAAAAAAAAAAATTTAAAGGAATATTAAACCACGGAACAAATATTTTTTTACTGTTTTAAATTTTGCCTTTTAAATTGGTCAATAGGTTTGACATTGATAACAAATGAAACAATTGTTTGTTAAGTTGTTTACTCAAATTATAAAAATAAGTTTAAAAATAAAAATGTTACTACATTTAGAAAACCTTAAAGCTGTTTATTTTTGCAAAATAAAAAATGTTGAATTTCAACAACTGCGATTCATATAGTTGTATACATCTTTTTGAGTAAATTTTTATGTATCTATACTATAAAGTTAAGATTTAAGTACTAAAGTCTATACTTGTAGACAGCTACACTGTTTTATATTTTATCTAGTTACTATTTAATGAACGCCAACAAAAGGGCTTAAAATAATTGGTCCTGTTGTTCAAAAAAAACTTTCGGTTATCTAGTCATACACCACTTGGATACAGTTTAACGTCTTGTCCAGAACTCTACAACGTTTCTTAAGAGTTGTATACTCAGTAGGCAAATTAAGTGTGTCTTTCTACTTTTTAGTCAAAAATGTTGTGTATATATATTTTTTTAATATTTAATGTTGTAAAGTTTATTAGTCTCATTTTGATAGAGTTTTTCGTTTTAGAGTTGAAATTTTGACTGTAAAGTTTTTTTTTCTTTTTTTCATTTGTAGCTCATTATAAATTTGATTAAGATGGGTATGCAACTCGATGACCGAGAGGTCTTTTTGCGTATCCTGGTCCTTGAACCAAAAAATTTTGACCAATTTTTCGTTTCTGTTCAATAAACCACTTAACAGACCTTATGATTCAAGTTTAAAAAGTGGTATTAATGAAATTAAAAGACATTTCGATTAATATTTATTTAAAATATGTTTATAGTGTAGCTTGTCGTTAGGGATGAAAAACACTTTTTTTTGCTTGTTAGTTCTTTAAAAAATATTTTGAAAGTTGTAAAAGATGATTGTAGCTTTCCATAGTTGTTACCAGTAACTATTTGCGTTTCTGCTGAAGACAGCTCTCCTTCTGGAATGACAGACTTTGAGTAAATGTTATCGAGAATATTGTTAGCCTGTAAACTTTGGCTATTTATTCAAACATCCTTTGGCTCATCTTCATCTGATGTAATATTCTCTTATTAATTTAATGATCATAAAACTAAAAAAAATCAAACAATTTAATTAAAAAATTATCAATGTTTTAATAAATCTTTATTTATCTAAAAGTAATTATCAACTATATGTACTGTTTAAATTTTGATAGTATAAGAAAATAAAAAATAAATTAAAAAACTTCTTGGGTTAAATGCAAATATACATAAATAAATATTTACACATAAGTACATATAATTAATAAATACTCAAGACTTCTAATACACTTTCAAAAATATGCTTTGGTTTTTTAAGAAGTTGCTTAAATAGTAGTTTGTAAATTTTAGTGTATTTTATTAGTATAGCCCTGGACAAGACGTTAAAAGGTATCCAAGTGGTTGCGACTCGATAACCGAAAGGTTTTTTTGCGCACCAGTCTTTTTTTTTATCGTTCAATAAACATTACATTATTTAATATTTTTGTATCAGGCTTTAAGAAGGTAATTAAATACTAAGTTTTCCTAGTTACGCACTGCCAGTTGGATACGCACTTTCGCTGCGTACTTAGGTGACAGGTTCCTGAACTGTAAAACAGATCGATTTTTTGAAAATGACTAATATTAGTACCTAATATAATTAATATTAGTTATTATTATGTAGTATGAAGATAAAGACATTTGTCTCAAACTGTTAGTTGTGCATTTCATTTAAGGTATGCACTTATAGCTTCGTTCAAGTAGCGTATTTTATCAATGACCGTTTTAAACTATACAAAAAGCCTCTTCTGGTTACTATCGTTCATATATTAATAATTAGTCAATTCCAGACCAATATTTTGCGTGTTTTAACATACCGACCCCTAACTGTAAAATTATGATAATATTTTATACTCATAGTATTATTTAAGTAGTAAATTACTATATGCATCAAGTTAAGGAAATGGGAGTAAGGTACTACTTAACAAGCTGATCTTGTATTAAAAGCATTTAACTTAACAGGCAGTTACGTTTTACTGCTTTTTAAACTATTTTCATAAAACAATGTCTAATAAAGGAAAGGGTTTTTTTTTTTGATATTACAACTATTTTGTTTAATAAGACTAAATTACAAAAAAAAACATTAATTACAATAATATTTAATAAGCATTGTTTATTAAGCACGATAAAGTATTTGACGCTTGAGAATACAGTCGTAAGACCTGATGTATTGGAAGATCTTTCGGTAATATATTAAATGTATTGTATGAAAGTGATTTAAAAAAAGCTTAAACTATTATATTTCGCCTATTAACTTATTATAAGTTGTAAAAATCGATAAAGTGGTAAAAGTTTGAACTATTGTGCTACTAAATTTAAAAAATCTAAGCATTTTTTTTGAACTGTGTAAATAATTATAAAATTAACTATGGAATAGAGCATTCTCCACCACGCCAACAATAACATCAGAAACGCGAGCAAGATCTGCCAAATATGCAACCTTGAACGAATGGCAATTTTAGCAGAAGATAGTAAATAATTACTAAATAAAAGACGTGATATTTCAAACAACTGTGCACACAACCGACGGTTCTTCTTCAAATAACACCATGGCGCCTTCTCACCTTTCATACTTTTCATTCACCTTCCACATACACACACACATTCACTTAACATATATTAATATAATTATGTATCCTAAGTAACATATAGTTTTATTCATTTATTATTTATATCTATTTCTTACAAGTCACTTTCTATTTCATATTTTTTTTCATATCTTTTTCTCTGAAATTTCATATATTCACTTTACCCTCCGACTATAATTCTTCACACCTTTATATGTTAAGTTCCAAGTTTAATTGGAAGCCTGTATTCAAATCACAGATAAACGTGCTTTTTTACCTACTACGCCCAAGAGAGCTAGTAGGTTTTTTACTGCAGGTTTATACTTAGCATATGACTACCTTGTTGTTTTACATTTTACCTTTCATATATAACACAATTTACTTATTAAATATATAAAATATCTGTATGGGATATTTAAATTAAACAGCCGACTCCTACTTTACCAATTAATTATTTTATTAATTATAAAATACAATATATATTTAATTTAGGTCATTATGATTTTATGTATGTCGCTGTAAATTAATTATCGGTTAGTACATTGTAAGCCCAATAACAATTATGTTTTTTGTGTTTTGTTTTTTCCTTAAAGTTTAATTTTTTCATTTTTGATTTTTACATTTTAACTAAATCTGCTTCCTAATTCTATATAAATTTGATTCAATCATTACAAACATTCAATATATAATATACATGTTACATCGAGTTTCTGTGACTTTTATTGCCTTCAGCGTCGTTAAGTTTTATTAAATTTTATTGATTTACTAACTAATGGTTAATGTTTTAAAAATAAGGTCCTAGGCGTATTTTAGGAGAGTTTATAAAATTTCATGAATAGAAAAACTTTAAAAAATACTGTTTATTGATCTAGTAAATCACAAATGTAAATAGACACAAAAAAAAAACAATTAATAACTAGTTTATCAAAAATTACAATAAATGTTTAAGTTTTTTTTATAAAACTATATCAGTAGTTACTAACTTTTTTTACATAAATCAAATTTTAGTTTGTTAAATATAACTTTTACTAATAGTCTATACTTATTAAAAGCATTATACTAAACTCTGCTATATATATTAGATCTATGCTATTTTAACCAAGTCGAAACTATTAGTTACTATTTACTATTATCTTAAAATGTATAGAGCTGATAATCCCATGCAATTTGTTTAACTTTATTTAGTTTTTTTTCAGATAAGTATCTCTCATATCTACTTAAAACCTGTGAAGAAAGTTTTTACTTTATCTTTACGACATACTTATTTTTATTTTTCTGTTATGCGTTTAACTTAGTTTGAAACTTCTATTGTACAAAACAACTATGTTTTTTTTTAATTAAAAGTATAAACCCTGAAACAAATAACTATTAAATATGTAAACTTTTAAAAATGGATTATTGTTTAATCATGTAAACAATAATAACAACAGGTTATATGTATGTTCTATGTTATACATATATGTTATAGAATTAAGTTATTTAACTTGATAAATTAAATCTTTCACACTGAGCCCACCTTAAGGGCTTTATTAATAAAAAAGGTATGTATATGTTATATATATTATGTATGTAGGTTATATAAAGCTTTATATGTATGTTTTTGGAAATTTGATTTTAAACACTTTTAAGAAGAAGTTGATCCTGAACTGCTAATTTTTAACAAATTTACTTAATATTTTATTGCGTGTTTTATTAAACGTACACTTGTTTATGTTTAAGTAAATTATAGGGTATTGAAACTACTAGGTAACATAAAAAATATCAAATAAAACGTTCAAAGCTAGTAAAAATATATTGCAAACAAAGAAATGTTTTACAGTATAGTAACCTCTCGCATCTTTACGCTTTTTAGACGTTACGCACTCTCGTTTAGATACGCATTTTAGAATTCTAAAAAATTCTAAAAAATTAGAATTAATTTTTTTTTTAATATTGCACAAATTAGGTTTAATGTATATTTTTAAATTTAAATATGTTTTTAAATGCTAACTCACCTCTCTATATCTTTAGACTTTGTAAACTTATGTTCCTTGACTAATTGATAAACATTTAGATTAAATAAGCGCACAAAATAATTAGTTGTAAGACCTGGTGTACGAAGGACCTTTTCGGTTATCGAGTCATACACCACTTGGATACTATTTAAAGGCATTGTATTTAATATATAAAGTTTAATATTAGCAACACATCGGCTATATTAAGCAATAATTAGATGTATATGTCAATCCTTATGTCTGACTGAAGAGTCTGCCGAGTCTAGGTCGCAAACTTTCGCTTAGATTGTTGCTGATAAAACTTTATCACAAGATTGACCTTACAGTTTCTATAAAAATGTAAAACTACTCAAAAGTACAGCGATAACCAAAGTAATTTATGTTTTAATGTGTTCAATGATTACTTTTTATCGTAAGTCTTTTTCGTTCTTCAAAAAAATATGGTTCAATTCTTTTACACCATTGAGTTGACCAATTTTTTTAACAAAGAGAAAATTTATAAAGCTTATAGTTTACTTCTTCTAGATCATGATATAATATAGTTTGTTGAACGACAAAAAAAATACGCTCATAATGTTTGGTCCTAGGACCTGGTGCACTAAAAACTTTTCGGTTACCGAGTCGCACACCACGGATACCTTTTAACGTCTTGTCCAGGACACAGGATGATAGTTTTTTTTATAAAAAAAGAAACATCTTTTTTGTGGTAGTTTTTGTCAAAAACAGTTTTAGAGCAGTTACCGACCTTAGATTTAGAATAGGGGTGGGCAACGTACGGCCCGCGGGCCGGATCCGGCCCGCAGAGTGAAAATGACCGGCCCCAATCGTTTTTTAAACTTTAATGGGATCCGGCCCGTAAATGAAAATGACCGGCCCGCAAGCGAAAGTACAGACCCGCGAAGGGTCAATACTACTAAGTTTTTATAAAACTTTCCAACATATTTTTAAAAGTTAAAACTGTAAGAATTTGACTTCAAAAACATGCTAAAAAATGACTTTGTAAATTAATGTGTTCTAATAAATATACCATTTTGTCCTAATACTTTGTGTTGTTTTAACTTAGTTGGAATATCATTTTGTCAAAATACCCCAAGCAAAGTGTTTTTTAAGTATGATGTTTTACATACGTACCTTTGTCAATTAAAATGTCAATTATATTTGTAGACAATGTTTTAACATCTGACATATCTCAATATATATCTTAAGTTGTCAGACTTGAGAAAGATTTGTGAATTTTAAGGATTCAAAAAATTGATCCACTGTTTTCTTGTAACTAGATTCCGGCCGGATCCAAAGCTTATATTTTAATTGGAATCCGACCGGATCTGGATCTCGACTTAAAATTAGTATCTAGTCGGATTCGTTTCTAAAAAGTCATTATTCGACTGGATCCGGTAAATAACTAATTCAAAATGCTCCGGCCCGCAAAAGACAAAATATTTCCAGATCCGGCTAGTTAATTGAAAAACGTTGCCCACCCCTAATTTAGAATACTGTTTATTAAACGCAAGTCTTCTCCTTATTGTTGTTATTTAAGAACCTTAATAGGGAATTGTTTGTCTTAGTAGTATTTGATCAGTAACTAAGAAGCTAAGTAGTAGTTGTTTACATAAGCAAATTTTCAAAGCACTAATAAATGTATAGTCAATTAGAGATTAAAGTTTTAATTAGGGGTAGGCAACCAAGGCCTGCCATCATAGATTTCTGATCCACAACGTGTCTTTTAGGTCAAAAGTAGCTTATGCAACTAAATTGTTATTTTTTCAGTAACAAATATTTTAGAGTTGTTCTTAATTTTGTACAAAGTACAATGTAGTTCTTATTAATTGGGTGGCCTGGTTGTGTAGGGATTATAATAAAATCTCTGATTTAAAAGTTGCAAGATTTAAACTCTTTTGACAACACAAAAACAAAAATAAAATCATTACAGTTTTGTTTTAAAAGTGTTTTTCAATTTTTATAATATAAATGTTAATAAACACAACCAGCATAAAACAAGATGTTTCTAAATCTGTTCAACAGATTGTAAAAGTTGCCCATTCCTATCTTAAATCCTTGTGTTAGTGGGAGGACCTGTTTTTAATTCTAATTTTGTGTATTTTCAAAACACTTTTTTCAATAAACACTTGTGAAAGTTTGAATTATTAGTTCTTAAACTATGTTTTCAAATTAAATGGTTTGTTGCTTGATTACAGAAACGTCTTTTGCTACACCAGTTCATTGACCTAAAATTTCCTTTCTTAAAAAATATTCATGAAAATACATTTGTTTAAACTTATGTTGCACCATTAAATTTATCAACACTATTATGAATTTAATAATTAGTATATAAAGGTAACTTTCTTTAAACCACCTTCCCTGAATTTTCTTTGTTTTTCATGGGTTTCACTAGAAATTTAAAATTTACATAAAAATCATCAGGTTATTTTGAATAAAAATAAAAAAAATTCAAAATCATAGTATTATTTTGGTTTTACTTTTTATCATGCTAGACCATTTTTTAATTATGTTAACAATTGTTTATGATGTTAGTTTGTGACTAAAATTTGAATTAAGAATTTTAAAAGCATTCAAGAAGCCTATCTTATATATCACAATAATTTACTAGAATGTTGTTCATGCATATATACAATACTGTTTGTAACAAATATTTTTTATTCTGTTAATAAAAATAAATATATAAACTATATATAATATTTATATAAATATTCATATAAAAACTGCCCAAATTTAAACATTTTTTTTTATAATTTAAGCTTATAGTGGAAATCAACTGGTTGATAACAAGTTAAATTTAATATAACACTATATTAAATTATAAATCAACATAACTTTATTTGTATTTGCTAAAAAATGCTTGAGTGGCTTAAGTGTGCCTACTTTTGATACATTATTTGAAAATTTTCAAATAAATTCAAGCTAACTCCAGCTGATTTTTTGGCTTCAGGAGCAGCAAAACTGTTTATTGTTTCCATACTAATGATTTGCACAACAATACCAGTTTAAGGCCATACGTGGATCCAAATTTTTGCAAAACTTAATACTGTTTGTAATTTTAAATCTTAAATTGTATACTATAAACAATTTTATAATCATAAAAAACTTGAATATTTTCACTAAGTATAGATTTTTAGAAAGAAGTGAATAGAAAAAAAAATTATTTCCAATTTTCTCAAAACTAATAAGAATATTACTATTAGATTATTAGAATATTATATAAACTAAAGTTTTTTCCCTCAACTCTTAACTAACTACCTTGTTTACAACAACAGTTACCATAAAATTTTCTGAAAATATTCTTTGCATTAATAGACAGACAATACTGTAAAAATTAAAAAATTAAAGTTTTATGACCACGATAATAACATAATTGTTATATTTAAAAAAAATAATCAAAAAATATTTTATTTTTACTTTTGTTTATACCAGGGTTTCAGGGCTATTGTAGAAATTTAGGGTGCCATGAGCAGTAAAGTGGTCACAGAGGGACCATGAGGTCATAATTTTAAACTTACACTAGATATTAAGCGCAAAAGAAGAAAAGGTCTTAGGTGTTTTTAGTGGTAGATTTTTGAGTAATCTTGTTGGAGGGGGCCATAGCTTTTTTAAATTCGTTAAAGAGGTAAAGAGGGCCATTTAAAAAAAGTTTGGGAAACCCTGGTTTATTCTTTCAAATTAAGAACAAATATAGGTTTATAAAAACAGTTGCTTAGAAACTGTAGTAGACAACATGATTTTAATAAAAAAGTGAAGTAAGTAAAGTAAGAAACAAAAGTAAACTTAATAAAAACACTATACCATAGAGCCTACAAGATTTGTTCTAAAGAACTCCTACATTCTGAGGTGGAGAGAATAAAAGAAATTTTAATAAAAAATGGATACCACCAGATTTGATTGAGAGGGTTATAAAATTACATGACAGTAACCTAAATAAACCTAAGATATGCGGACCAGAGAAGTTCCCAGCACTTTTGAAACTACCATATATTGGAGTAACATCGCGTGTATTTGAGAATAAAGTAAAAGGTTTAACAAAAACAACTTACAATCAAGTTAGTCCAAGAATTATATTTCTCTCAAAACCTTTACTAAATGTGCAGTTGAATGATTTTATACCAGATCTAAACAAAAGTTGTGTAGTATACAAATTTAATTGTTTCTGCGAAAAGAAGCTATATTGGTCAAACTTCAAGGCATTTTAAAATCAGGATAAAGGAACATTTGTCTACTTCCGTGTTAAAATTTATTGAAAAACAACCTAAAATTAAGACAACGTCAACCAAAAACGCAGCTAAAAGATTTTCAGTTGCAGAACGTTTGATAAGTAATAGAGATTGTGCTAGAAAATATGAGATATCTAGATTTAATAGTGTATTTGATCTCGTTAAGTTATCTGAGGCTATCTCTATATTTTAAAGAAACCAGAACTGTTCAAACAAAAAGAGTTTGATTACAAAATGTCTTTTTTATTTAAATCATCCTTTTTTTTTTTCGTTAATACTATTTTATTTTAACTAATGATCACTTTACATTGGTTATTTATTGTGTAATACAGCACTTCGATATATTTATCATAAAATCTACAATGAGAGTGTAAAAAATTAAATATAGCAAAAAGAAAATTAGATGTTGAAATTTTTTATAAATATGAGTTCAATGTTATTATGTGGGAAGGTGTCAAATATGCACAGAAGGACACTTCACACAAAGATCAATATTGCACTAGAGGTCACTTTTGCTCAAAGACACTTTTGCACGGGATGAAATTTGTTTTTATTTTTCTTTGTTTTTTTTTTTTTCATTTTTTCCCTGTTACCCAATTACCCTTGGTTGGTAACTTTTATTTTATTTTTTTTTATTATTCTTTTTTTTTTTTAATAAGTTCTTAATATTTTTTTTACCATCACTGTTACCCCTAACCCTTATCCTGGTCTGTAACTTTTTAATTTATTAATTAAAATTTAATATCTGTTGTTTTTTTTCTTTTATTTTATCAACTTTTTTACTCTCTGGAAAAATGTCCCTTTGTGCAAAAGTGACCCTTAGTGCAAAAATGTCTTTGTGAAAAAGTGACCTCTAGTGCAATATTGATCTTTGTGTAAAGTGTCCTTCTGTGCATATTTGACACCTTCCCATGTAATTACATTAAACTCATATTTATAAAAATTTTCATATCTATTTTTCTTTTTGCTATATTTAATTTCTATATGCATATTTGACTTGTTCCCTATTTATGTCTAATTTTAAAGTTATTATTAGTTTATTTTGAATGACATTTAAAAAAAAAAATTACAGAAATATATAATGTAATCTTTAAAAAAATACTTTTTGATTTAATACTTAAGATGATCATAAATCACAAATTTAGCAAGATTGTCACTCACACAGGTTAAATCTACTGGTTTGTAATAAACTCATCCTAGTTTTAAACTTTGAAAATCCTTGAACAGTTTTTTTAAAACTTTATTTTTTTTTTTTTTCTAAAAAATAAAACCCAAGTTAAGAAATTTGTTTAAGTTTTTATAAGTTATGTTAACTGCATTATTTAATAGTATTATATTTTAGAATTTAATGTAAGTTTGCAGCTATCACTAAAAAGTTAAGCTTCCTCTTTAAGTACGCAGTTAAAAGATAGCCAAAAAATGTGTACACATCAGGAAGTGTGTATAAAGAAGTACAAATCTAAATAGAAAATTATATTTTGAACAAATAGTTTTTGGCTCAAAGTTTGTACATAAGAAATACGTGCTCAACATTTAGGTTACTGTAGTAACAATTTAAACATTTTATTAAGTTAACCTATAAATTCAAGACAAATCAGACTAGTTTGTAGTCACTTAGGCTAGCTTTAGGTTTTTTGTTGCTTCAAAAAAAATCAACTCAGTAATTTACATTTGTATTGATTTTTAACATATATAATAAAAAATCATAGTTTGAAAATGTAGTGTTAAATTTCTACCATACTAAATAATAAAATTTTGTTAAAAATCTATTGAAAAAAAGTCTCAATCCTTAAAACAGTAACACTTGTAAGAGATCTTTTGTTTATTAAAAAATCTTAAGTTCTTATTCGTTAGAATATATTTTTAATGGTCATAATTTATTTTTCAATTCATCACAAGCTCACCGATTCTTCTCTAAAAAAGTCTTTATCATACTTTTTTGAATAGGGTTAAATTAAGTTACTATCAAAATATTTATTTAATTTAAAGGCTGATAAAATAAAATTCGTAACAATAAAACGTTATATGTGACCAAAATGTATTATAATTTCCCTAAATTACTTTACTAATATATTTGTAAACATTCTTTTATAAACTTATGTAGTTAACTAAAAAACTTAAATGTTTTCAACTAATTTCTAGTCGAGTAATAAAACGTTTTTTACAATGTTTTCTACAAAGACAGTGTATAATAGAAATAGCAGAACTTCATTTCAAAAAGAGTTAGATGCTAAACTAAAAGAAAGAAGATCAGGTGGTTATGGTACAGGGTTTTCTGATGATGAAGCAGTAATTAATGATGGTTTAAACATTAACAGTATTTTGTTCCTACGTATATATTTTTTAAATTTTTGTTTGTTTTTACATTAAATAAGTATAAAAAAATTATATTTTTATATAGAAAATAAATATTTGCACACTTTTATATTTAAACATTGTGCAATGGCTAAAATGTCTAGGAATTTTTAATATTTTGTTTTTAAGTATTTTAAAACAAAAACTCTCTGAACTTAAATTTGTTTTAATTTAATAAGCACTCATATTCAAACTCATCAAATTCTATATAAATTTAATTTATAATCACAGACAACTACAGTGATGATTTTGATAACGAAGTTTCTAGTGAAAGTGATGATATACTAAAACAATTTGCAACTAATTCAAATAACTATTCCAGTGAAAGTGGTGATAATATTGATCATTCTATTTTCATGAAATCAACAAAACCAAACAAGCTAACTAAAAGTGTTAGTAACAAATCATCAATTAGTGGGAAAATTTCACGAAAATCTTCTAAAGTTGAGCCAAGAAAAGCCAGTAGCCCTACTTTTCAAGCACAGCCTACTTCCTTTTCAGAGATTTTAAAAAGTACAAAAAAACAAAAATTGACATCAGCTAAATTTTCCGATGACAAAATACTTGATGAATTGCTTTCTGACTCAAAGCATTCAAAAAAGTTATATTCAGATGTGACTAGTAAGAAAAAACTAAACTATTATGATGATTTTTCAAACAGTTTAAGTCCTAAGCCTAAAATAAAAAACGAATTACAAGCTTCAAATAATTTTGATACTGATGAAATAAGTTTTAATAAAACTTTAAGATCTCCACTCTTAGACTTTATTAAGCATACTGAAGTTGAAAATAAACCAGTTCCTAAACAAAGAACTAACTTACCTACACATAAATTATACAAAAATCAAAACAAATTTAATAATAAACCTACAAATGACTTGATAGAGTCTTTACTAAATGGAATAACTAACGAGGAAAACAAAGAAGAACTAAAAACTGCAAGAAAAGAATCTTCAAGTGAAAGTAGTGGGTCTTCTCCTAAAATTAATGCATCTAGACAGCATAGTAGAAAATCATCTATCAAGTCTAATAAATCTTATCATTCTTTAATTAAAAGTCAGAAGGAAGATGCATTAACTAAAACAGAACAAGTTAGTCAGAACTTAAAATCAAAAGAAAAACCTACAAGTAAACGTCAAGAGTTAAATAGTGATGGTAGTTTATCTTCAAACAAGCTAATATTTAAAAATCAATCAGCAATTGATAATGTTTTAGATATGTTTAGTAATGAAAGAGTAAAAGAAGAAGAAGATATCCAGTTAACTTTTAAAATAAAAAAAGACAAAAAAGACTTTGAAAATAATCAGACTACTTCAACTGCAAAAACTACTCAAAACATCTGTAATGAAACGGCCATTGAAGCAATATCAAAAACCAACGAAATAAATAGAAACAAAACTGACGAAGAACTTGAGCTTGAAGCTGCAAGCACAGCTACTTCTGAAAAACCTAAACCGTCTAAAAAGAGAAAAACAAAACTGCCTAAAAACTATACTGGTTTAGGATCATTAAGTGCTCACAAAACACTTAGAAGCCCAAGACCTGAAACAACCGATCTAGGCACTACACGTGACATTAGGCAAACAGTTTACTTAGAGTGGTTAGATAAAAGAGAGAAGGAAAGAAAAGAAAAAAGACTCCAAGAACAAAGGATGCTTAAAGAAGAAAAAGAAAAGAAAGAACTTGAAGCAAAAGAAAAATATGAAGATGCATTAGCAGCTAGGTATGTGAATATTTGTCTTAAACTTTTTTAGTTACTTTTGTAACTTTATTTTTTTCAGAAAATATTGGGAGAAAACAAAAAAAGAGCAACAGCAAAGAAAGGTTATCATTATATTTTTTGTTTCTTAAATAATTTCATTTCATATTGATAATACAAACAATATGGCAGCTTTAATTTTTATGTCATTTAATTTTTGGTGTTTAAGGGTAGTTTATAGCAAATCAGTTTAAATCTTTGATAATTACTAATAACGATGTACTTAGGATCGCCAAAGAAGAAGAAAAGAGCAAGAAAGAAGAAAGGATATATTAGAAAAAGAGGAAGATAGATGGAGAAATTCAAAGAAATGTGATGCAATAAGAAGAAAAGCCTTAGAGAAAGCAAGAAGAGACAAACTCAAATCATTAGAAAAGGAAAGGAAAGAGTGTATGCAAAAAGAAGAAGATGAATTGAAAAAGTAAGTTGCCTTTATATGTTCAGTTGTACTATAAATAATTTAAGTTTTTAAACAAATAAATAATTTTAAGAAAATAGTTCTTTAAAGTTTTAATCTTGGTGCTTACTTTTACTTCGAAGTTTAAACACAAATCAGCCATTTTTTAAAGATTAATTTTTCGTTTAGCTTATACAATTAGTTAAAATGTTCTAAAAATTTAAACTAGTATGAAAATTATATTTCTAAAATTTGTTAAAAGGATCTGGGCCGAAAGATTGTAAACTAGTCATCTTAGTCTGAATTGCCTCAATTGTCTGTATTAAAGTAATATTAAGTGTTATCTAATTCTTTGTCAAACAGTCTACTGTCTAGACTGGATCAAATTGCTCTGTTTGTAATAAGCTGTATATGTTTGACTTTTATTTTGTTGAAAAGGAAGGATTCTAAAGACAAAAAACTTAAGTAACCTTGTATATGTTTTCAGTTGTCATTGCAGAACTGACTAAAAGGTTGTTCATCTCAATAGTTTTCTTTTAGCTAAGAACAGAATATATAAAAACAGCTGACAAAGACTAAAAGCGCCTATTTTTAACTCGACTTTAAATCAAAATATAATAAATATTGTTTTAACTTCATTACAAAATTAATGCTTACAATGTAAACTTGTTATACATTTATATCTTTACATTTAAAAACTATAAAAAAAGAAGAAACATTTTTCATTATGCACATTTGAATATTTAGAAAGTATTAACAGGCTAAACTAAATGAAATTTTATAAACAAACCTTCTTAACGTTTTAAAACGAATGATTTGAGCTTAATTAAAAGGAAAAAGATAATATTGGTTTTTTAAGGTCTATTGTAAAAATAAATTTAGAAACACCATAGAAAAAAATAGAAGGACATAAAAATAAATGAGTACATATTTTATGACCTACTTTTTTATTAGACACATTATTATGTTCGATATTGACTTATACTCATGTTATAATCTTTAACTGTAAGTTGTTCAGATTGTTTTTAGCTGTAGAGCATTTATAGAAATAAAATATCTAAAGTTTAACATCAATATATAAACCTTAAACTAAAAAATCAGATATTACAGTTATGTGCAAAGGAAATTACTTAATTAATAAACCGAATAAAAAAAATTACTTCGTGATTAAATTAGCAAAAAAATTTAGTCTGCTTAAAAAACGATATCTTCTTTTAAAACATGTTTCTCTGTCAACAAAATCCTCAGTTGAATAGGAGAGATAACGTGCCAATGCTCACAGAACATAAGGAAAACAAACGTATAGCTATACACAACATACTTGTTATAACTACCAGCCTAGTTTAAAATCGCTTTTAGCTATTTAATTCTGAAGTAGTGTGCTCAATGCAAGATTTACAGTTTGGCTTCTGTGGTAATAGAGGAATAGAAACCAATTTTTTATAAATTTTTAAATATTAATTGTTAGTTATTAATGTAAAGAAAAGGGGTCAGCAACCTACTGCCCTCAGGCCAAATTCGGCCTATGAAGGCTAAAAGTGCAGCCCGCAAGCATTTTTTTATTTTAAATGGGATTAAGGCTCAAGAGCACGCTAATGTGGCCGGCGAAAGAAAACTTTGAAAACTTATATAGATATTCTGAGGTATGAAATAAAGAGCAAAAAAGAAGTCTTGAGTACAATTTCTTGGAAATTTGAAATTACACTATATATATAATAATTTGTAATGAAAAGTAAAGCTATAACTGTGACTCGCAAATATTATTTTTTTCCAAACTTATCACACAAGCATTAAATACATTAGAACAAGTTTATATTAACTTTTAATTTAAATCGTTTTAAACAATACAGTTATAAACAATATAAGTAATTATTTTAGTTCAATAATATTACTGTTATACATTGTTTCATGTTTTTTAGTTGAGTATTAATGTTTGTATTTTAATACTGTATGTAATTAATACAGTTTACACTTTACAGTAATTAGTTTGTTTGCCCATATAAACACAGGACTATTTATGGGTTAAGGGCATAGGGGGGGTAAACACCCTTTTTTGGTTTTTGATCATATTTTATATAGTTTTTACTAAGCTACAAGATGCATTTACAGATTTTAAAAATTCAAATTAATTTTTGAGATATAGCCGGTCAAAGTCGGAGGCAACAATAGGATCCTTATAGGAGGCGCAAACTAAAACAGCAAATAACTAGAAATCACTAAAAATCTATCTTCTCCGACGTTTTTTGAGATAACTACCTAAAATTTTCAGGAAACGTTCCTTGCAATATTTAAAAAATTCTGTCGAAAACAGATTTTAAAAAAATTAAAAAATTAAAATTTTATAACAAAAAAAAACAAAAAAAAAACTGTTTTTTTTGTTTATTTTTTAAATAAAATTTTTATTTTTTAATTTTTTTAAAATTCCTTCCGACAGAATTTTCTAAATATATCAAGGAACATTTCCTGAAAATTTGAGGAAGTTATCTTAAAAAATGTGGGAGAAGATAGATTTTTAGTGAAATAGTCTATTTTTGCCGTTTTAGTTTAGGCCTCCCATAAGGAACCTATTGTTGCCTCTGACTTTGACCGGCTATATCTCAAAAATTATTTTTAATTCTTTTAATCTGTAAAAAGCATTTTGTAGCTTAGTAAAAACTAAATAAAATAAGATCAAAAACCAAAAAAGGGTGTATACCCCCCCCCCCCCCCCTATGCCCTTAAAGTATACTGTGGTGTGGTCTACTAACATTTAACTGATCCTAGGAGTAGCTTACATAATAAATTTACAAAAAATGTTTGTCTTACTCACTAGTAACTTATAATCTTAAGTAATAAATAATATATTATAGTATCGTTGTCAAGTACTTTATTAATTAATAAAATTAATAGCTATTAAAAGTGTTAACGATTGTAAGAAATATGATAGACGACTAACAGTTTTGACGAACTAGTTCCTACAAAGGTACTCCTGGTGTTTGCATCTTAGAGTCTATATTCATAGACAGAAACTAAATGTTCTGGTTGCGTATATATTCTCTTCTTCACTAGGCGATGTAGACACATTATTGTTCACTAGACGACGTAGATATTATTTTTATTATACTAGACTTGAACTCGACTTATGTGTAGATAGGTCCTAACGAAATCCAGAAGTAAAGAACACCACAGCGAGTTTTATTAATTAACGCGTGTTAAAAAGACAAAAGTCGATATATTTGCAATCAAAATAATTTTAAATTCTTACAATGTAACCTTTTATTTATTCATTCGACAACTCGTCTTAGAAAACTTTAGATAATGTTTATTTTTATATACTTTTTTAGTTCTTACATCGGCACACCCATACTTGTTGTTTATACGTTTTTAAAGTACTCATTTATCTTCTACTCTTTGTCTTGTATTTATTAGAGTTCTTAAATCTTTTAGAATTCTGTAGAACTGTGTTATTAACTTACAGGAAGAAACGACGATAGTTTTCAGTAAGTTAAGTACTTTGGAAATTGTTGTTAATATTTGAGTATTGATTTTATAATAGTTAACAGTTTAAAATTACTGCGAAAACATCAATTAAAAATTGATGTAATATTGTTGTTCTACTAGTTAAAATGTTTTTTAATACAAAATTAATATTAAACACCTTAAAATAAAACTTTGTTTGATATAAGTAAATTTGTTTCTGCAATTAGTTAATTAAATTTTACGAAAACTTTACGACCACTTAAAAGATTTAAAGATGTTTCTTAAAACTTAAGCACAAAAATATAATGAAAAACATTTAATAAATTTTTATTTACAACCATACCAGCTTATTTTACCAAGTTTATAAACTTTCTTGTAGCAATCTGTTTTAATTTTCTTAGGATTACCTTTTTTTCGAAAATCACAGACTTTTTGACTTCTATTTATTTTAAACAAGGCGTCAAGAAAGCAAGAAGGAGGTAGCCAAGTGGAATCAGTCCAGAGGTGAAAAGTGGAAAGAAGATCAACGGAAAGCAAAGTTAAAAGCTGAAGAAGAAAGCAAGAAAAAAGAAAAAGAAAAGCAGGAGAAGGAACGAATAGCAGTTGAAAGGTACGAAAAATGGTGGAATAAAAAAATGAACCAGCAACCAGATAAGAAACCAAGTTCGTTCGTGGAAGAAAGACCAGCTTGGAGTCCTGCTAACAAATTGGTCACTTCAAGATAGTGGCTAGTAACGTTCTGTGCAATTCAATTTTGAAGTCAACTATATTATATCTGTATTATAAAGTTTAGCTTTAGCGCTTGTATTGTTTTGTAATATTTTAGCAGTATGATATGTTTCCGATTCACAGGTTATTACTGTACTACCTTATGTCACAAAATAATGTTAAGTTTTTTAATTTAATAAGAAAAAAACATGTAAATTTCTTATAAATCATGTTTTTAAAATCAATTAGGTTTATCACAGTTTTATAAAGAAGTTTTAAATCGTTTACTATAATAGTAATGGAGTCAAACTTTTTTTTTCAATTTATCTTTTTTTAAGGCTAACAAAAATATTGCTTTAAATCTATAAGTTTTAAACTATGTTAACCACTGTAGTTTATAACTTATAACTGTGTACAAATAATAATTACTTATTTTCACCTGAATGAAAGACTGCAATTATTTAAAACGTTTTTTTTTTCTATTTAACTATCCTTACTTAAATTAATATTAAATTTTGTTACCTTGTTTTTTATGGAATGTGTGTTACGCTTCACTATATTGCTTCTAATAAACAAAGCACTTAAGTTTAAAAATTGTCTGTTTTAAACTTAATATTAGTTTTATAACTTAAAAAGTAGTAGAAGTATGCCAAAATTATTTATTATAATATTTTTAGACAAAAGGTGTCGGGATTTAGTTTTAAAATTAATAAATATAATTAAAGTAGTTATATACTTCAACTGTAAGATATATTTTACTAATCACATTATACATTTAAAATATTCAATATTTCTAGAAATTAATGATTAGATATATGTAATACACATATAAAAGATTTTATTTTTGTTTTTAAAACTTATTATTTTCTTGCACAGTTTTATTTGGCTTTTGTGTCTTGACTAACTTGTTAAAAATTTAAATTCTTAAATTTCATTTTATAATTAAATTTAAAAAATACTTAACTCGTAGTCTTGTAGCATAACTAAAGGTTAGTATAAATTAAAACTTTTTGTAAATTTTCAATAGTTTATAATGAGCAATTGAAAATTTACAATTATTGGTACCCGAAATTTGTTAAGAGTTTTTAGTGGAGTAAAAAAGAAATTGAAAACAATTTATTTTTTCTTGAGTGTTTGTTTTATGGTTGGAAATTAATAAAAAAGTTACAGTTTATAATTGTTTTAGAAAACCTAAAATGATCCTTTAAAACAAAACTTTAGTCAATTTTTACTAATAGTCTTATTAGTTTTTAGTGTAAACAACTACTGTGTTATTAGCTACATGGAAGGGAAGAAACTTACTACAATAAACTATTGCATTTTGTAAGACTTGATCTAAATTAAATGCAATAAGTAGTCATAATACAAATTTCTATGATAAACTTTGTTTAATATTTAGACGAATGAAATACAGTGAACTATTTAATAACGCAACATCTGATGAACAAAAAAGTATAGACTTAAGTTTTCAATAAAATGTTTGAGAAAACTGTTTTAAAACTAATATGTTCGCTAGTTAAATATAGCTTTTTAAAAATATGATCGGGTTAGAAAGTAGCCTTTTTTGGCCAGATTGTTCTCTATCAATTAAGATTACTGACATTTACACTATTTGTCTTTTACACTATTACTTCAGCTTATCTATTTGTAAGTTTAGTACAATAGACCGCTCTTTTTATATTTTCAATTTAGCTTAGGAAACATAAATAGTTTGAACTTTTGTAAATCTAACTACTCTTAATGCTATGGCTTTTTAGACTTAGATCGTCATAGTTGTAATTTAAACAAGCTAAGGTCGAAGTAGTAATGTGTTTTAGAACTGGTAAATTTATAGGGTTTATTTGATTTTTGCTTGTTTGTTACGGAGCTTATGCATATATAAAAATGAACATCTACAACAAACAAAAAATAACAATAATTGACCGATTGATTTATTCTTAAATGAAACTGAATTAACTGTTAGTTTTTACTATGATAACTACTGTGAAAGCACCTATTTTTAGTAGTTGTTTAATTACAGATCAACAAAGATAACTATCCAAGCATTTGATAGAAATATCCATCAACTTCCTATATGAGGAAGTTTGTTTGTGTAAACATGTAATAAAATTAAAACAATTCATTTAAAACATACTATTCTTTACAACTTAACTAGAAAGATTTACTACTTAAATTAAAAATTCAAGTTTATTTATACTCTAACAACAATAACTATAGAACCATTATCACTTTAACGTTATAAAGTCAATTATTTAATAAACTTCCTAACATGTTAAGTTACAAATTAAAAACATGTAGACTAAAAAAGGGAATAAAATTTGAAAAGCATTATCAATCATATAAAATTCATCTATATATCTTATCACACACTAGTTTCGTTTTTTTAGAGACAGTTCTGCAGATAATTTGTAATACCCGCCATTAAGTAAAAAAAAAGTTTGATTTTTTTTTCCGATATATTCCTGTAATTTTTATTTTGTGGCTGGGAAAATTCTGTAAAAGTTTAAGAAATCATGGAAAACTTCGACGAGAGTCATCAGAGCTAAAGTCTTAAATTTCATGTACCGTTAGACAAGCTTTAATTAACACTAAGTTTTGATCGTACTATTAGGGTTATCACACCACAAACTTTCGGTTGACTGGTGTTTATTTTAGTTTATAGAAGGTGTAACTGTATTTATGTGAAATGAAATAACAGTTAAATAAACTCATTAAATAATTCAGATAGTTTCTGAGTTTTACCGGTGAAACTCAGTAAGTATCAAAATGTTTGATACATGAATCTTAATCTTGAATCGATTCATTTGTAAAATATGTTTCACCCACATAGTTTGTTTAAAATACCAAGTTAAGTTAAAATCATTAATGTACATCAAAAAAAGTTTCAATTTATTTATTTATTTTTTAAACCAAATTCCATACTAAAGTTTAATTTTATTTGCTTTTAGTTTCTACTTTATAAATATATGTATCAAGCATTACATATTCACCGCTATGCTTAAAACTAAGACCATCAAATAACTTATTGAATCAATTTTATAAATATGTACAAAGTTATTTCATCTCTTAATAAACATATTTAAAACATATATTAAAAGGCAAAACTTTTGATTTTAGTTTAAAATAAGACATATTACAAACACGAAAATGTTTTGTCGTAAAAAATCTTTTTTTTTTTTCATATATATTTGATGTTTATAACTTCTAGGCTTAATTTTAGCTATATGTATTTAAATTCAGTTTATCTTAAACATTGCTAAAAATATTATAGTTGTATTTACTAAACTAAAGAAGTTATAAGCCTTTTAGATCAAAGTAGTTTAAACTTTTACAAAAATTTAGTTATCACCTTTACTGGGTATCCGTTCCAAGACAGGTCCTGGACAAGATGTTAAAAGGTATCCGTTGTGTGCGACTCGATAACCTAAAGGTTCTCTGTGCACCAGGTCCTAGGACCAAATATTTTAGCGTCTTTTTTTGTCGTTCAATAAAGTACAACAATAAAACTAATTGTATTATACATTTTTTATTTTTAAAACTCGTGTTCAAAACTGAAGACGAAACTGAGTTAAACAAATAGCAATCAACTTATTTATAAACTTTGTTAAGAAAATTGATTAAGTATTTAAAAACAACTACTTCTAAATAAAAAAAAGACTATAAATTTAAACAAATTCCTTAAAAGTCACAAAAGCTGATGATAAAATTATTATGTTTCTAACACATTTTTTATGTTCCTCAGAATGAATGTGAAAAAAGAGAAAGTTATATATAGAGTTGAAACTAATTTGTGTATAAATAGATACTTTTTATTATATTTGTAGTTAAAAAAATATATTTCAAAAGTTAACAAAAATAAGTTCTAGTGATATGAAACACTTTTGATTATTTTTCTAAATCCTAAACATTTGACGACTACTCAGTTGCACAAAAAAAATGTAGACACAAAACTAGTAAAAAAGTATAAATATATCTTAGATTGTTTAAAACTATTTTTTAGATCAAAACCCAAGTTTTATTAACCTATAATTGTTGACATTTTAACAGTTTGAGTCAGATTACTGAGTGCTGACTGTCGTGACTATGAGTTTGTAACAAAGTCATTAAAAATCTAGCTTTTTAATTTTGTGGTTGAAACGTTTACAATTTTTCGCTCTTAGTCTGTAGATCTTGATAAATGAACTCTTAGTCTTCATTTATCTTAGTCTGTTTGTAAATGAATACTTTTTTTTTGTCTATGAGCCAGTTTTACCAGAATAGTCTTTTGCAAGCCGGACGTGTTATATTGTGTTTCAGCGGGTGTTGTCATTATGAAAATACGCTACTAGTTAAAAAAACAAAATGAAAACTTTTTAAAAGCGAGTTTTTATATAAATAAGTATTAAATAATCACAATTTTGTACAAAAAATTGAATTAAGAGAATAATTTAAAATATGTGTGGTCCAAAATTTTAATTATATATTTTTAAATTTAGATTCAAGGGAAAATACGTCACGCGTCAGATCATTGTGTATGCAGGATGTACCTTGCCTAGTAATAATTTAGATGCCGGAAGGTCTAATGTAAAACAACATAGATATTACAGCTGTAGATTTAACGTAATATTCGTTTATTACGTTGTGCTAATTATGTTGTTAAAACACAAATGCATAGGGAATCGATCGAGTGGGATTTGTACATGGGTTGGAACTGAACGGTTCCCATTAAAACAGTCTATTATGTATATTTATATTTTACAATTTTCTTTAGGTATAGCAGGGTTTTCCTAAAATTTTATTCAAAAGGCCAAAGAAAGTTTAAAAAGCTATGGCCCTCTCCAACAAAATTACTCAAAAACTACAGTTAAAATCACCTAAGACCTTTTTTGCTCTTCCTCATCAATTGCAGAATATCTAGTGTAAATTTCAAATAATGACTTCATGGCCCCTTTACTTCTCATAGCTCCCTAAATTTCTGTCATAGTCCCAAAAAGGGGCCACTTGGCCCACTTTGGGAAACCCTGGTCTATAGTTCTAACCATAACATACGTAACCCAAACAAACTACAAATAAATAAAAACACTTAATATTTAAAGTTAACATTAAAAAATATATAAAAATCAAACCTTATTTTGATATATGCAAGTTAGTTGCAGGTTTTTGAAGCTACCTGTATTAAACTAGTTATCAATTTAGATACGAGCCTGTTTAAACAAAAGTTTTTTTTAACTTTTTGAATACCTAACAATTTCATTTGCTCTGCTCAATAACAAAACCATTACTTAGTTCAGTAATCACATTTCTTAGCAGCTTAACAAAAGTGAAAATCTCTTAGAAATATTTTTAACTATTAATTAAATAAAGATTCATTTAAAGTAGTATTCTCTTGTGATTTGAGTTATTGTGACAACCAGTTACCTTTTTATTTAAAAAAATAGTAAAATAAATAAAGCTCTATGGTTTACTCACAGATACTATTAATAATATATCAAAAATTTAAATTGAAATCTTAATCTCAATTTAGAGGTGTTATAGTTGTTAAATAACAATCGGTTTTTGAAATAATTTTTTTTTCATAAACATAATATTTAGCATACTAAAAAAAGTAAAGTATATTCTAAAAATACTATTTTAAGTAACCTTCTGGTTTACAACAGAAATTAAAGCTATTTGATTAAAAAAAGGTAATTACCTAGCATGATGTTGCAACAATATAGAACTGAAATTATATTATTTTCAATGTCTATTTTAGTCATAATTTTAGGCTAAATATCTATGTTTAAAGCCAATTGTGTTTATACATTACTCAAGTTAGACACACATTTGAACACAAGTTCTATATTGCAATTCTAAATTGTATGTACGAAATATTAAAAGGATTTTCAAAGATTAAAGTGAGTAATGGAGGGGCAAGTCGAATATAGAACTTGTATTCGAATGTGTGTCTAACTTGAGTAATGTTATGTTTATTCTAAAACTATACTTTGTTTCAAACAAGCTTTATAAATACATAAATATAATTATTTTTTTTATTATAAACTAAAAAAAAATTGAATATTTAATTGCTTTTATTTTATAGATTTGTAGTTGATATAAAATATTGTATTGATATAATTGATTTATATAGTGAAATTAAAGCATTCAAGTTTTAATGCTTTATGATGAATAAGTTTGATTTTTTTTATTATAAAATGTCGTTTTTAGCGTAAAATTATGGTCAAAGTAGACCTCTAATATAATATAAATTCAGTTTGATATTGGTGCAACATCATATTAGGTAATTACCAAAAGAATACAGCAACTACAACCTTAAAGTTTTAATTGCCAAAGTAAATTATTTTAAAAAGTTTTTAGCATTACCCAAAAATTCTCTTGAAATATGTTGTTTTGTTTTATTCCTATCTTATAGGTTTTTTTACTGTGTGTATAAAACTGCTTCTTAAAATTAAAAGATTGAAGCTTTGAAACAGATTGATAAGAAAGTAACTTGAAAAATGTACAAGTTAACATGTAATATGATTAGAAAAAATGGCCAATTAAGCTTCCAGAAAGCTTCAATGTCTTCTTATGACTATAAGCATTTATCAGTATCTATGCCTAAAACAAATGTTTTACATGTCAAATTTGACAGGTATGTTCTAAATAATTTATTTCCATTATCTTAGAACAAGTTAACATTTTTCAATAAGTTTGTGTAATTTATTATAGTTTACTTATTGAAACTGAACTTTAAAATTGTTAAACATCTACATCTTAAAATTATTACTCTAGCATCTAGTATTATAGTATTTACAAAATTGCTTAATTTAGTCTAAGCTTAAATAATTTTAGAAAACTAAAGTCATAAAAACAATAAAATACATATTTTTTTTTATTAGTTAGTTAGTTACTTATAAAATTTTATTTTAATTTAAACAAAATAAGCACATTACTTTAATCTTTTGTAACTAGTTTGCAAAAGAATTGCTTTAGTTTTTATATCTAAACATATCCTAACATATCCTAGGGTTTATCTAGAAAAGTATTAATTGTTTTACAAAATTTAATTAAAAACTTATTTATTAGGTTTTGTAAGCAAGTTTCAATTTTCACTATTTAGAAATGTTTCTTTTCCATATCAGTTTAAATATCTCAAGCTTAGCTAGCAGTTGCTATTTATTGATCTTGAAAATTTGAATAAGTTTTTGAGATATAAGACATAAGTGTTTAAAATAAAATAGGTCAATTATAAAAGGTTAAATTATAAATAGAAAAACAAAACTTTTTTTTTCCTTTAGTTTAAAAAATAGTTTTCATATTTTTTCAGTCTAATCTTATAAGAATCAACAGTGTTGTAAAAATAATTTCAATTTTTAAATGAAGTTTTTTTAGTTACTTTAAAAATTAAATAATTCTTCTATACTTATAGTCTTTAAATGCTAATTTTTCATGAACACTTTTTTCTCTTAAAGTTTTATCTAATGTTTTTTGATAAACTGATTATATCTCAAAAGTTGATTAAAATTTTTCTGTTTCATTAAAGTAGGTATTTACCTAGCATGATGTCGCACCAATATAAAGCTAAAATTGTATTATATTTGATGTCTTTTTTAAACATAATTTTAGACTAAAAATAAATGTTTTAAGACTAATATGTTTAGTCAAAAAAGATACTTTGTTCTAAACAAGCTATATAAATACAAAAAAAAAGTAAATTTATTTATTATAAATTAAACAAAGTTAAATACTAATCGCATTTGTTGTACAATATTGTAGTTGATATAAAGTATTGTATTGATAAAATTACTTTATTTTGTAAAATAAAAGCAATTAAATACTGAAGGTTTATTAGTTTATGAGAAATAAGTTTAGCTTTATTTATATATTTTTAAAACAGAGATTTTTAGCATAAATTTATGGATAAAAAAGACATCAAATGTAATATAATTTTAGCTTGAAATTGGTGCAACATCATGCTAGGTAATTACCTAAAAGTATTTATAGTAAATGATTTGAGTTTTCAAATAAAGCCCATTATTAATTTTTGCAAAAAAATGTTGAATCCTATTAAGATCTTAATAAAATACTAGACACTGATTTGTTTTTTTTGTCCTTCTTTGTATACTTTTTTTGTTTAGTTTTTTAGTTTTGTATTTTAATATTTTTTTTTACTTTTATGTTTGTCCATTCCTATTGTAAACACTTTCTTAAATAAATCTATTTTTATTACATGCAAATAAAATAATTCTTAATAACAAAAATTCTTGATATATTGAAACTATTTATTTAAATTTGTTATAACTAAACTTATTCATGCTTTAATATACAACTAGAAAACAGCCAATCATCATTTTAAAGCCTAAATTTTAAGCTGTTGATAACTATTTATTGACCTGGTTTAGAATGTGTAGCTAAGTAAAAAATTATTGGAAATTATGTTACTTTTGTAGCGATAATTTGTTTGATTATTTTAAGGGCGGATAAATTAAACTCAATGAATGTAGAAATGTGGGAGGAAATGTCTCAGTGTTTTAAAAAAGCATCAAATGATAGTGATGTCAGGTCTATTGTTCTCTCTGGAAAAGGAAGAATGTTTACATGTGGTCTTGATTTAATGGAAGCAGCACAGCAGCTTCCTAAGTAATTTATTTTTGCTTTGTTAAATGTTACATTCATAGCTGATATAAAAAATTTATCAGCACTGCTTTTTTTATTAGTTTTTTACTATTATTATTTTATAACTTTAAAAGAAGCAGCTTCAATACTAGATAATACTAGATTATTTAAATGTTTAAATCTATTAAAATTTGAATGTCTTCAGTACAGTATTCTTGTTAAGTAAATTTTTTTGTTTGATTTACAACAACTTTTATTAAGTTTTTTATATAGTGATAAAAATACTTGAACACGAATTTACTCTTTTCATATTAATTTATTTTTATGAATGACATATGATTTAAGTAGTTTTTAACAAATTAATAAATTTATCTTTTAAACAAAAATTTATAAATTTAGCAAATATAATATTATTTTGTTATTTTAATTAGATTGAATAATAATTCGTTTTTTTATATTACAAAATGCAGTTTTTTTTAATGTTTAATTGTTTTCTATGCTTGCTCAAATGTATCTTAATGATAGTCAAGGGAAAGATGTTAAGAAACAGCTTATAACACATATTAAGTTTCTTAAGTGAATAAAATCAACTACCATATGAAAATTATTACTGTAGAGTTTTAATTTTAAAGTTATATGTCAATAAAAAATGTTATTCATAATTCTAGGTAAATGATGTCAAGCCTTTAAAAATACTAAATTTAATTTTATTTAAATTAGATATGTTTTTATATTTAATGATTCCAAGACTAAGTAGTTTAAAAAGTCTAAGCTTTATAACAGCTAGATTTAGCAAAGCTTGGTTTTAATTGAATCTGTTTTAATCGAAAATTCACAACTGGATTTTATTTTGTGGACAAATAACAAGTGTTCTTTTAAGTTTTGATTATTGTATATTTTCTGTTAACGGTTTAAACTTAAAACGCATTAGTTACAACATTTTTATAGCTTTAAAAAAACATTATTTGTCTAAAAGTTGTGTAGAAGTATTAAGTTTGATTTTAACAGGTCTTTTACTCATTAAAAATTGTTTAAACACAGACATCATACAAGTAAATTACTAATAAATTATTTACATAAACAAAAAGAAAATTTTAAATTATGTTTTTAATTTGTCTTGATTTTTATCAATTCTTTAGAAATAATTTTGATTTTATAGGTGCCTACTCATTTTAAAATATAAATGAAGAATTAAAATATGTGTTTGCTATAAGTTGGTCATAGAAAGTTTATATATTATTTTTTTATAAAATAATTATTTAATAATAAATTAAAATAGCTGTTTTAACACTCAAGGAAACCAGATGTAGATGTTGCTAGACATGCGTTTCACTTATACAAATTTATTGAAGTAGCACAGGATAGTTGCACTCAAATTGATAAATGTGTAAAACCTGTTATCTCAGCAGTTCACGGGCCCTGCATTGGTGGTGGAGTTGATGTTGTAACTGCGTGTGATATTAGGTTTGTTTTTGTTTTTTGAAAACTGTACTGAAATTCTATAGTTAGGTTGCTTATCAAATAGGGATTGAGTATTAATTAATTTTTATTTAACTATCACTGTTACCCCTTACCCTCGGTCGGTAGCTTTTTTTTCTTTTTAATTAATTTATTTTTATTTATTTATTCATTTTTTTTGATAATAATTTTTATTAGAAATTTTATTGCTTTTATTTTTACTATCACTATTATTCCTTACCCTCGGTCAGTAACTTTTTTTTCTATTAGTTTTTTATTAATTTGTCTTATTTTTATTTTTTTTATATATTTTTATTTTTGTTTTTTTTACTCTCGTGCAAAATTGACCCTTGGTGCAAAATTGTCTTCGTACAAAAGTATCTTTGTGCAATTTAGTAACCTCGTGCAATTTTTACCCGTTCCTATTAAGTTCATTATAACTCTTATTTAAATGCCCCTACCTCCACTTAGATAACCAGCATTTACTAACTTAAAAAAAAAGTTATTAATAGTTAATGATTATATTTGTTGTTTAAGATAGTTGATAATAACACAAGTTTTTTATAGCGGTAACTATGACTTTAAGGTAAATATTTTGTAGAGAAAGATTTATGTTAAAATATTGAATTCGTCTATTTAAACAGTTATGAAGGTGACTAAAAATGTTAACTTACACTGCCTGCAATTTAAATATGTTTTAAAACTCTAGTTTGCTCATAAAGTGTTTAAGTTTGAACATGTGTTTCATTTTAACTAAAAGAAAATAAAACTTTTTTTCTTGAAATGTGTTAGCCAGTTTATAAATAAAATATACAGATACTGCACAAAAGACGCATTTTTCTCTGTCAAAGAAGTAGACGTTGGACTCGCAGCAGACTTAGGATCATTGCAAAGACTCACTAGAATAATAGGCAGTGACAGTTTGGTGAGGGAGTTGTGTTATACTGGCCGCAGAATCCACAGTGAGGAAGCGAAGGAGTGTGGGCTTGTTAGTACTGTGTACGATGATAAAGAAAAACTTTTGGAGGGAGCACTAAATCTTGCAGAGGAAATAGCAACAAAGAGTCCAGTTGCCGTTCAATCTATAAAAATAAACCTAAACTATTCAAGAGATCACACAGTTGATGAAGGTTTGCATTTCATGAGGTCTTGGAATGCATCTATGCTTCAGTCCGAAGATCTTATGAAGTCTGCCCAAGCTCTAATGATGAAAAAAAAGCCTAAAGACGTCACGTTTTCAAAATTATGAGACAAAAATATATTTTTTTAATTACAAGCATAGACTTAAGAGATTTTTTGCAATCTTCAATTAGTAGTTTAAATAGTTTTGATGCAATGAATAAGTTTACTAAAAGTTTAGACTACCTTTAAATTAAATCAATAATTTAATTATTTTTTTTAACATCCTTAAAAATTTAATTGTATCTACTTGAACTTTGCTATCTTTTGCATTGTATGTTTAAGTTGTTTTGATATGCAGCATAAATTTATGTTTAAAAAATATATCATAACAGAATTTAGCGATTATTTAGCATAAAAATCTGTATTAATTCATTTAATTTCTTTTTAGTCTACAAAAATGAAATAGTTTATATGTATTCTCTGTAATTGGACCAAAATCGTATAACTTAATATTAAAATTTTATCAGTTGAATAATTCATGGTATATGAATTACTAAATTTTACCAGTTTTATTCAGAAAAAAAATTGTTCTTTTTATTACTGAAATTTTAAAATACAATTTTATTGATAAAACAAATTCTATAGTGTCTGTTATTATTGTTAATTAAAATGGAATGGAATGAGATAGAAAAGTTAATACATCCCGAAGATTTCAATGTCTTAGAGGTAAGATGTATATAATGTATCAAAAAACAAACCAAAAAATTTTCTCAAGTATTTTGAAAATAATTTGTGATCCATTGGATTTATAAATCTGAATCAAGGTTTTGGAAAAAGACCATGTATAAATTACAATAGATCACTAGTTTAAAAAATGTTTTCTACTACTGAATTGAATTTTATCAGTTGAGTATTTTTATCTACAAAAGTAAAAATTTTTGAAATTTAAAAATTACTCTAGTTTCATATTGATAATCTCAACAGTCAAGTAAAAAAAGAAATTAGTAACTTCATTTTTTGCAAATCTTTTTTTAATCAACATGTATATTTCTAAAATTTTCTCTCTCTAGTTTAAAAGTTAAACATGTTTAGAAAAATATTAAACTTATAGCTTTTAAAAGCATTCAAATAGATAAAAAACTGCATTAGTTATATTTAAGATTTATAAAACTATAATTGAACTATTATAATAAAAAAAGTTTTTTTGTTTGTATTCAAAAATACTTTATGTGGTTAATTCATATTTCAAAATATTAAGAACTTTACAGTTTCTAAATAAAAAAAATATAACAGCACTAGAAAACAAATTTTCTTAACAGATTTAGAATATATTTTAGTTCTATGTGTTACGGAAACAATTTTTCACAACAATAATCAAGTCTAAAATTCTTATAAGTAAATGTTCAAATAATATTAGATATAAATGAGACTTATGTAATACAAACTTTAGAGCACAACCCAGTTCTCAGCTTATACGTTATCAGAAAGAACTCGAAAATCGTTCTACTATGCGTCTGGGAAAAATCCTTTTGATCACACATTGTCCTATTCATTAACAAGTATTATAGTTATTATAAGAAGTGGTGAATTAACGTTTTGTCAATTTCGTCTAGACCTTATGATTAATGTAAATAATTATAAATTGAAAGAATATAAGTAAAATATACTAAGTTATTTAATGGTTTTTGTAAAAAGTTTATTTAGTCTTTAAGTACATCATAATATTGTTTCATCATATTGTTTCAGAAGAAGCAGTTGAAACATTTCGTCGCTATGTTCCTAGAAATAATGGAAAAATTGGACCTTATTATGCTTCAAAACTAGTCAGGTTTTCACTTTTTATATTAATAAAACTTTTATTAGTATTTCAAAAGTATGCTTTCAGCACTTTTATTTGATATTAGTACACTAGTTTTATTAAGTCCGAATGAATAATATTTTTTTAAATAGTTTTTAATTTTATTTTACTTATAAACAGTACTTAAAAAAAAAAACAAATGATATGGGAACATTTGTAAATCACTGTCGTAAACAATAAGATTAATAAAATTTTATAAAAGTTCTATTTCTAGTTTTCAAAATCATCAAACTTAACTTTAAACTTACATTTAAGTTTAACAAATATTTATATATAAGTTATGATAAAATGAATTCAGGAATACATGTGTGTCTCCATGTTCTCTTTTGATGGCACTTATTTATGTTGACCGCTTGTACAAATCCAATCCAAATTATCTCACTACTGTTACTTCTTCTGAATTATTCCTTGTTTCTATGGTTCGTATTTTTCTTTGCAATGAAATTTTTCATTTTAGGTATATACATACGTAAACTTCTAAGTTTTTTTTTTCACTGCATCAGATAACCATCAACTGTTTGATAAAGTTTATTTAAACTTTGTGATTTTGTTTTAAAGTTCTTTATTCAGTTTTGTATAAATTAAATAGTTATTTTTCGTCAAGTTGATAAAATTTAAATAATAAATGTATAAACATAAAAAGGATTATAAAGAATTTAGCTAAAGATCAACAAGGCTAAAAAGGAAGTGGTATCAAAAATAAGTGATTAAAGTAGGATAAAATTTTAAAACTTAAAACAATATATTTTTCTGGAACGGGTCAAAATTGCACGAGGGGACTAAATTGCACGAAGATACTTTTGCACCAAGGGTTAATTTTGCACGAGTTACAGTTTTGCACGGAAGGTCATTTTTGCACGAGAGTAAAATAAAAGGAAAACATATACACCAAAAAAATTTAATAGATAAATTAGGAAAACAAAGAAACAAAAGTACTGACCGAGGGTAAGGGTTAGGGGTAACAGTGATAGTAAAAATAAAAATTAATAATAAAATTATTATTAAAAAAACAAGAAAAATTAATAAATAAAAATAACTTAATTAAAAAGAAAAAAAAAAGCTACCGGAAGAGGGTAAGGGTTAGGGGTAAGTAGTGATAGTAAAAAAAAAAAAAAACTAAAAAAACAACCCGGGCAAAAGCGTCTTCGTGCAATTTTGTGCCCTCGTCAGGGTTGCCACACACTCAGGGAATTCAGGGAATCTCAGGGAATTTTCAAACTGTAGAAAATCTCAGGGAAACTCAGGGAATATTGGCATTTTTCTTTTAGCTCAGGGAAACTCAGGGAAGTTTTGATTTTTTCTCTAAATTTCAGGGAAGTTTTTGAAAATCTCAGGGAAATTTTTTTCTAGATCTAGAATGAGGTTTAGTTAATCCAGTTCTAATATTTTGTTCAAAAGTAGTAATTTTTATTATTTAAGTGGTTATTTAGAATTTTTTTAGCCTTGCGGCTAGTTCTTCAATATTCTTAGTATTAACATTGTAGTTTTTTTAAGTTTTAAATTTATATTTACTTAAGTTATACTTTTTGAAAATTTTCTTTAAAAAAGTCACAGTTTAGACACCTTTTATTTTGACACACTCGATATCCCAAGCAAGTATAAAGATTTAACAAGAGTCCTTGAGGCTGTTTTTGTGCTTCACAATGGCCAGGCAAGTGTTGAACGGGGCTTTAGCTTAAATAAGGAAGTAATATCAACTAATATGGGAGAGATGACAATAAGGTCCCGAAGAATGATCAATGATCATCTATATGCAAACAGTCTAGAACCAAGCACAGTTGAACTAAGTTCTGAATTGTTAAAATTTGTAAAATCTTATAGGGCCCAATATTTGGCATATCTTGAGCAACAGGGCTTTGCTAAAAATATTCCAAATAAAGGTGATGCTTTGAGCAAGTTAGGAGAACAAAAAAGTAAACTTACAAAGCAACTCAAATGTTTGAATGAAGACTATGACAAATATACTGCAGATGCCAACAAACAGTCTGATTTAGAAGCAATGATAGAATTATTAGCAAGAGGAATAGCTGCTAAGGACAACGCAAATAAACTTGAAAATAAAATTAAAACTATTGATTTAGAAATTGCATACTTAAAAAAACAGTATTAAGATTTTTTTATTAGGTAATGTGAAATTGTTTTAAAATCAAAATTATGTTTTCAGTTATTTAAAATAGATTGTGTATGAACATCTAAAAGACATAGAAAAATTTTTAATTTTAGATAATTTTGTATCAGTTGTTAGGTATTAAGTTGTACTTTGATATGAGATATTTCTTTAGCTATTTCTTTAAACTTTCTTTTTGCAGGTTTTTTTACAATAATGTTAAGCTTTTAAGTTTTATTTACTGCATTCAGAACAGTTGCTAGGAAAGACATACAAGTCATAATGAAGTCATTATGTATGCATTTAAGTGAGTTCTTCATGTGAATTTATTATTATAGTATAATTAAATTTTGTCAATTAAAATGTCAAACAAATTAAACTTTATTCTTTTATGTAGAAAGTTAACTAACAAGTTTACACAAAGTTGTGCAAAAATTTAGTTTTTAATTTTTAATTGGTTTAAACCTTTTAAGATTGAGTTTTTGAAACCAGTTTTTTTCATAAATTTAATGCAGAAGCATACACATACAACCTTCCTTTTATTATTAAAGAAGAAAAATGAGAATGAGGTATTAATAATTTGTGTTAGAAGAGAAATTTTTTTTTTTAAGACTTGAAAAATACTCAGGGAAACTCAGGGAAATTTAAGGTTACTCAGGGAAATTTTTGGTCACTCAGGGAATATTTTTTGGCTCAAAGAGTGGCAACCCTGCCTCGTGCATTTTTTCCGCCCGTGCAATGATGACAGCTACCCATATTTTTTATGTTGTTGTCAGTTGTCAAATACTGTTACAATGAAAAATTATTGTGTTTAACAATGTACAGTTGATTGCATCCAAGTTTTTGTTTGATGAAGGAACTGAAGAGGGCACATACAACGACGAGTGGGCTGCTTCTGGTTGCCTTAGCAACAAAAAAGTTAAGGAGCTTGAAAGGCAATTTCTTGTTGCCATTAACTATAATGCATTTGTCACACGTGATCAATTTGACAAAGTGATGCAGTACATGGAGTACAAGTAAATATTATAGTATCTTAACAATTATATATATTTTTTAAAGTTTTTTACAAATCAAGTTTTAAAAATAGTTTTTAAACCATAGTTTTCATGTTTTCAACTAGACTTTTTTTAATATTTTATAAACTTAGAAACAAGTTTCTAATAGATTGAAAATAAAATTTTTTTAGACATGTTAGCATAAGTTTAAAACTTAACAAAAAACAATAAAACGTTTTCTATTTAGTTTTAAATTAAAAAAATGAAAGTATTCTTAAAAGTTATGTTTGTGTAAAAAAAAGGTTTACCCTTTAACCTTTAAAACATTTCATTAGTATACATGATTTTTGTAAATTAATTTGTGTTAGCTGTGAAACATGTAACAAAATCTTTAATGAGCTTAAGTTTTTGATTTTTTACTGATTAAAATAGTTAGGATATCTTATTAATCTTATAGAATAGCATTGAAAAACGGGTTAGATAGAGGAAAATTTACTTACACTGATCTGTATAGCTTACTACAAAGTAATTCTTTTTGTGAAAAAGTGAAGTCTGTGTTTCATCTATTTGTCCAGGTTGAAACTGTTTTAAAAGTATACAGTACTAAAATAGCATGTGTAGTTGTTGTAATTTATATAATATTATTTAGAATATATTTTACTTTATTGACAAAAAAAGTTTTATAATGACAAAGTTATATAATTGTTTTAGAACCTTGTTTATTTTAAGAATACTTCGTTTCTTTAATTAGAGTAATTTTCTTTAAATTTTTTATTTTCTTAATATTAGACTTGTAAAAACTTACTTTTATTAATTTTCTAAAGGTTATAAAAAATCTAAAGGTATAAATTAAGTTCTGTACTAAGTATAACTATAATACTTTTTTAATGGCTACTATCGATTGGTGAAACTTCTTAATTTCAAGTATAATATTTATTGCTTTCAGTTTGAAAAAATATAGTTTCTTTAGAGTTTTTACTTGGAATTCAAATTTATTGTATAATTACGAAATTGTATTTAATCTAAGCTGTAATTAATGACTCATATGGCAACAAGTTACATATAGTAGCTATTTTAAAAGTTATAAATTATAATTTTTAGATTTTCAAAGCGATAAAACTTAGAATTTTGTATTGATTTTCTTATCTGAGGTATTTTTAATCAATTAAATTAATCAATGTTAAACATTTTTTTGGAAGCTGATATCTTATGCTGTTTATAGTTTTAAAATAATATTTTTATGAGTAAAAAAATTATTCACAAAATTCAAACAAAAGAAACTATTTGAATTTTGTCTCCTAGCTCATCAGTAGCTGTTTCAAAAATAATACAAAAAATACAACGTCTTATTTATTATAATTGTTTTAATGGCCATACGTACGACAAATTTCCAATCAGTTTATTAACAAAACATAAATCAAAACATACATATTTTAATTAAAAGTTTGTAAGCAGATATCAAGTCACCAACTTAATCAGTTTTAAGCAGATACACTAGCATTGCTTGAGTGTTAAAATTATTCAAAATAAGATTTAAAAGCTTAGTTCCAATTACCGTAAAGTCCTTTTTTAAAAGCTAGGTTTCGGTTTTAGTTAAAATCTTTTATTTTCCATGTAACAATGAATACAGCCGTGTATTAAGTTAAATCTTTTTTTAATTGAGCTAAAATTTACCAACTTGCATTAACTTATACATTTTAAACTGTTAAATATCAGTTATTTTTCTAAAAAAAAAGTTATTTTTTATTATTAGAAGAACGTTTATGCCTTCTGTATTTCACTTAAACATAAAATTTTCGCTTAACACTCCCTCTGTACTCACTGTCTTTCTTACAGATGACATTTGTTAGTTAACAATAGCCATCGATTTTTTTTTGCAAATGCATTGTTTTGGTTCTTTAATTTTATCCAACAATTTACAGTTATTGCATATTATCTGGCTGTTGGCGTAAATATCGATTTTTTAACAGTTTTATTTTAGGAATTTTATGATACGTATGCCTCGCCAGAGTTTCGAAAAAAGATTTCTAGAAAGCTTTTACCTATTTTGTCTCAATTGTTAAATAATATAGTATAAAGTAAAGGATTTTGTTAATAATATTAATGTAGTAAAATGACAGCGTTGAGATATCAGAAGCTGAACTTACAAAACCAATTAACAATAATTTTTTTTTAATGTTGAATTGTTTTTGTTTTAAATAAAACATTTTATGTTTAGAAAAAAAAAACTTTAAAACTTGTATATATTTTGAAAAGAAAACATTTTTAATCCAAACTAAAAATAAGCATTATATATTTTTTTAACAAATGGTAAAAACTAAATAAAATAATAGAAATTGAGAACATCTTTTTACTCGTGTTCCCAAAAAAATTGTTTTGTTTATATAAAAAAACTTAAAAAGTAATTAACCTTTTATTAAAGTGTCTAAGTTTATTATATAATTATAATACTTTAGTGATGTGATGATCAACTAAGTCTTAATTTTTTTACATTCATTAATGAGTTTGTTTTGTGAAGCTTGCCTTGAATAACATAAACTTATTTCTTATTAAATAAAATATTAAAAATGTTTTAGAAAGAAGTAATTTATTTTTAATTATTTAGACTGTCGTCGCTCTAACGGCTGTTTATCTTACCACATTAACTGTGTGCCTCACTGCTTATATGGTGACAACTACATCGTTTAGTCAAAATGATACTGTTAATTCTTCAACTTCACTACCAGTCGTCAAGCTGCCTACTTTTGTCAACGATGTGATGCTTAAAAATCCAAGTAAACTTTTGATACTATAATTAATTTTAGGTCAAACTTTATTCTCTCAAATAAAAAAATATGTAGTTGTTTTAATAATATAGTTTTTTTACTGAATATAAAAGAAAACATAGTCATTTTCTAACTCTTTTAACAACTTCTGATCGTTTTTATTTTCATGCTTAGCTAGAATACAGGGTTGCCACTTTACCTGGAAACCTGGAATTTGACAATTTAGGCTAAATTAACCTGGAATTTGAGAAATTTTTATCAAAAAACCTGGAATTTTTAATAATTTTAACATTTTTAGTTGTGAAATTTTGATTTAACACAAAGAATCTATCATATAATTAAGATTTTTTGTTATCATCAAAAATTTTTTTTATTAAAAAACACATTTAAAGTAACTTTACAGTATCTTTCTAATATTTTTATATAATTTAACACAGTTTCTTAAATAGAAATTAATTTAAAACTAAAAATTGACCCAAAAATGTGTACTTTTAAAAACCTTGAAAAAATTTGGAAAACCTGGAAAAAAATTTGAAAAAACAAGTGGCAACCCTGTAGAATAGCACTTTCATATATAAAGCCATAAAACGTATTCTATTTCTCTTATAAGAAAAAATAAATTTTGTTAAATCCTCAAAAGTACTATTTATTTTCTAGTTGTCATGGAAAATTTTGAAATTGTTGATATTACTTTGAACAAAAACATTACCAACTCTGAAACAACTCCGGAAAAACAACAACTGAACAAGCTTAGTTACTCAAATGAGAGAAAATTACCAAAACCTACAAAAATCATTCCGACCTTATCTGAGCTTAGAATATCTGAAAATGATGTTTTAAATAGCCAAATTTCAGTTTTTACAGACATACCTTGGGAGTATAACAAAGCAACAAAAAACAAAAACTTGGTTTACCCTGAAGTAATTCCTCATAAAAGTATAAATAATCAAAATAAAAAGAATTCAATTGTTGCTGATAAAAAATCGTTAGCAAAAAGTCAGGCGAATGATTGTCCATGTTGTGTTTGCAGTATTTCAAAAAAAAGTGGTATTAGTGCATGTACTTTTTACTCTTCACATTTTTACACAAATACTTCTCTCGATGAAATGTTAGTTTATTTAGAATTTGTATATACCTATGTAAAAACAATAGTTTTACTTAACTATTTTGATTTTTTTATTTTTGCAACGAAAATAGCCATTAAATTTAACTTTTGTCGTACTAATTTTTTTAAGTTTTGATTTAATTTTAGTGAAAACTTTGAAAAGTCTTGGTTATTTTCTAAATTATTTTGTTTAGCTTTTTGAAATATATTAAAATTTGTAAAAAAAGATTGGAATTATTCTATTATTTAATTACTAAAATTGCATGGGCAGGGTTGCCACTTGGTCAGGAAAAGTCAGGAAATCAGGAAAAGTCGGGAGAAATTTAAAAAAATGACAAAAGTCAGGAAAAAATGAGGGGTTTTGAAAAAAAGTCAGAAAATTTGATAAAATTTAAAAAAAAAGTTAGATTTTGTCAGTTTAAATTTACAAAGTTCCTTGTTTTCCAAAGCCTTCAAATGGTAAAAATTAATTAAAATTCCTTTAAAGTCAGAAAAAAGTTTTAAAATTTTCCTAGAAATTTACAAAATACTTAATTTTATTTCCAATGCTTTCACCTGGTATAAATTAGTAAAATATCCTTTATAAAGCTTTTTAAAAGCTCCTTATATGTCGTTTGTTTATCTAGATACATTTTTGCTAGGAAATGCTAAAAAATTGTGTCTCTTTTCAGACAAGCTGTGTTTATAAGGTAATAATACAAGTATTTTGCTGATAGAGCTGCTTATTACAAACATCAATCATACACAGATGGTTTAAGTGATGTACTGGAAGTTTGATGATAGAATTCAGCATAAAACTGTTGTTTTTAAACTGTATTAAAATTAGATTGAAAGCTTTATATAGTTTCAAGTATTAGATTATGTATTTTAGAATAAGTTTGATTAAAGAGTTTGATTTAGAAAAGTCAGGAAAATTTTGGTAAATAGTCAAGAAAAGTCAGGAAATTTTTCTCAGCTTGATCAGTGATCAGTATGCATGGGTAATATGTTAGAAATTACATTTAATAAACAAAACAATGAAATCTGAATGCTTTGAAACTAATATCTAAGAATTTTTTAACTTCAAACTTATCTAAAGAGAGATAAAAAAATTTAATGTTGCTTCACTTAGTTTCTATTTTTTTATAGAAAAAAAAAAAAAGATTTTTATTTAAATAAATTATTGTTTTTTTTTAGTTTATTTCTATTTTATAAAATTAATGCTCAGTCGGAATTAAATTTTTAGTTTTTGACTACTTTAACTTCAAAGTTTTTTAGTATTTTATTTCAAAATAATAGGTTTTGTTGTGTATGTCGGGTTGTATCAGGCACATGCAGTTTTATACTGGGTACGCTTGAGCAAGTTTCGTTTTTTTTTTAAGTTTTACTCTACCGTATTTTATTTGTATTATGCCTAAACTTACCCTAATATTTTTATTAAAAATCCTAAACCCATTTAAGCGTATCAGTATAATGCTACATGTACCTGAAGCAACTCTGCCTACAGGAGGAAGCCCTAAAAGCAGACCATTAAAAGAATTAGAATCCTGCTATATCGGCTATCTTTACATCAAGAGCTAATTAATTCTGCAAAACCACATAATGGTCTATAAATATTTTTTAGTTCTTGCAACATATTTTTATAAAAAGATTATAATAAGCATTTTTTTAAATGTTTATTAGAAATATCTTCATTAATTAGTGAATTTAAAGTTTCTTAAAAGACTTTTTTTTTTACCAAGCAGTAAAACCATAGTCAAAGACCAAAACAAAATGGTTTATATCTCAAAAAATATTAAGTTTATATAAAAAACAAAATCACTGAATAATGAAGTCGATTCCTTAAAGAATAATTTTAAAAAATAATTAAAACATTAAGTTATTTTTTGAGATATGTTCCAAGGTCTAAAAAAAGCCAAAATGTCCCACTTTTTCTATGGGCTCTAGCACCCACCCAATTAACCCAAACTTAAAAAAAGATTATTTTATTTTAGATCTATCATTTAGCTGTTAAATTCTGTATAAAATATATATTATAACTAAATGACAAATAAATTATTGTGTTATTTATAAGTCCAGAAAAATGACTCAAAATTCTCCTTATTTTAGAATGATTGTCGTGAATATAACGTCAAAAATATTTTTTTGCTTATTTTTCGGCATATTTACTAACTAATTTAAACCTTTTCAGAGTTAAAGATAGCTTGGAATCAAAAAACTTTATGTTTGCTTTCAATGAACTAAAGATAACATAGTAAGTCGAAAACAAAGCTAATGAGAGGGTTATAGTCAAATATATACTAATATATTCAAAAATATTTAATGCAAATTGTTAAAACAAGTTAAATCAATTCAATAAACTAATTAGTATGCATAAAAAAGCTAGATCTTTTTGATTTAAAAGTAAGTAGCAATTATAAATAAATATAAACTATTTATAGATCATTTCGTTGGACAAACCATTTTGCATAGCGAAGAAGATAACAAAATCCTATAATCTCAAAACAACACTCTATGAAATGTTTTAGACGTTTTATTTGTTTTCATTTCGTTTTTAAAAACTAAAATGCTTTCGAAATCAATTTTTGTAATTTTTTAAACATACGTTTCCGTAATTTTTGTTCTCATCCCAATGTGCTTTCAAAATTATTAGTGTGTGCTTACACATCATTGAATAAAACTTTATTATGACTAAGATCGAAACTGAAATATTTTCATTATAAATAAAATTGATTTTTTAAAGTTATTAATAAAAAAAGTGAATATATTACTAAAATTTCGAAAAAAGTTTTCAGCTTTTACTTTTATTGATGTTTTAAACTAAATAAACAGTTATTTATAATTAGATTGTTTTAGTTTAATTAATGTCTTAGCAACGACTGTTTTTTTTTTTGTGATAATACTTTTGATTAAATTTTTATTTTTTATATGAATTTTCAGCTGGTTTCTTATTTTGAAAATATATAAATACAATTCTGTTTACATATGTTTAAACTTTAAATAAATCCTAAAAAATCTGTTTAGAAACAAATAGTTAAACCTTAGTTTGTTACACATTAACCTTTTTCTATTCTAATTTCCCGTCTAAAATACACAATGGATCGGTCCGACCAAACATCAATGTCGTCGCCAATCAATAAGCAGCCTCTTCATTCACGCATGAACAATTTCGGAAGAGACATGATGATGGCTGGAGTTGGCGCTTCCATTGCTAAGACAATAACAAGCCCAGTAGAAAGAGTGAAACTTCTGCTTCAATTGCAAGCCACCTCCACTCAAATTGCTAAAGATAAGCAGTACAAAGGTAAATTTTTCGCAACTTTTTATTTTTCGTTTGTCATGATTCTTTTAAAATAGAAAAACTAAGTTCTAGTTATTTCAAATATTCTTTTATGTAATGGTATAGTTATTTTGTTAGAATATAGTATAGTTAATTTAATTCCACTAGTTTTAATTAGTTTGAAGTTTTGAACAAATTTTATATGATTAAAGTCAAAGTTGTTCATAAAACAACATTTTGTTTTATAAAGATGAATCTTAATCTATTTTTTTTTTCATCATTGGATATGCATTACCAAAATTGTAAAGAAAGACGAGTCAACTTAGTTTTAGTTAGTGTTTCTGAAATGTAAAATCTTTAATATTTATAGCAGGGACTACAGCTTTTTATGAGGACCGTGTTAGATTTACTGAAAACATTTTTTGAGCGCAATATTAAAACGAAAATTTCTTTGCCGTTCTTTTTAATTTTTAAATGCTTTATCTTAGGAATAAAACGAATAGTTAAAAAAAGCAAATACGTACTGAAATAAGCAAAAATAGGCAGCACAGTTTATTCACAAGCAAAAACAGAGCATATTCTTTTATTATGAAAATGCTTAAACTTGCTTGTTTCTAATACCTATGATTTTTTAAAGTTAAAAAGTATGTCTCAGGCCAGATACTTTTGCTTTACGGCTTGCAGTTTCCAAACCTCCAATTTACAGTATGATACTTTTATTTTCAAATGAAATATTCTGCTTTTTTGTTAATTTTTTTGTAAATCATGAGTTTTAGTATCATAAAGTCATTTAATAGGGATAAAAGTATGTTTTTTTTGTGGATTAGTTTATTAAAATTATTCTTATGCTTGAATGCAATTTATCTAAAATAAATTTACAGGTATACTAGACTGTTTTAGAAGAGTTCCTAATGAGCAGGGGTTCCTTAGTTTTTGGCGTGGTAATCTGACAAATATTTACAGATATTTTCTTGCCCAAGCCTTCAACTTTGCTTTTAAGGAAGCTTACAAACCTTATTTAGGAAACATTACCAATAAAACAGACTGGAAATCAATATTAGCAGCAAATCTTGTTACTGGTAAATATTTTTAACCTTGTGGTGAAAGTTTTATCTTAACTAATGTTTGAATTGTTTAAATGACTTATAAAAAAGTTTATATTTAGAAACATTGTACTTGCAACTTTTTTCCACTTATTTTTTTATAAATACCAAAGATTGTTTTCATATCTAGGATCAGCAGCAGGTGTTACTTCCATAGTAATAACATACCCGCTCGATTTTGCTAGAACGAGGTTAACAGCGGATGTTGGAAGGGGAGAAAGCAGGCAGTTCCGAGGCTTGTACCACTGCATGAGCTCCATTGTTAAATCTGATGGAGTTAGGGGTCTTTACTTTGGTCTTTCTTTGAGCATTCCCACTGTTATTTTATACAGGTAAGATTGTAGCATGGTATATTTATATACATAGTGATTTTATATAATATATTTTTGATTAAAAATAAAGGGTACTATTATATTACTCGTATTGATAATTTTCTAGTGTAAGAAATTAGCTTTAATTATTTTTAACTTAATATAACCTTGCTAAATATTTTGCTTTAGAAGTATGAATATTTTTCAGAAAATCCTGTTCAGTGTATTATATTTAAGTTTTACTTAGAAATGTTTTTATTTCATTCTTTAGTTATTAAGTACAACTTAAGTTTTAAAACTTATAATCCTGTTTTTTTTTTGATAAAAAGTATGTGGTTTTATAATAGTTATTTTAGTTTAAGCCTTCGTTTAATGAAAATTCAATAAGAAATGTAAAGTTTAAAGTTGAAACTTTAAACAAAACAGATTGATAAGAAAAATGTTAAGCTAATTTTTATACTTTATAGTTAAGTTTTTTATATGCTCCTAAACCTGTAGTTTAGTACCTTTTAGCATGTTATGTAACTTTTATATATCTTAGTTTAAAAAAATTAACTACAGTAAGTAGTTGGAAGTTTACCTTTTGAAATAAAGTTATATACACAATATTTTTATCACCAAACAACTTTAACACGACACTAATCCTATTCACAGAGGTGTGTACTTCGGTGTGTATGACACTTTAAACCAACAAGTACCAACTAACTCTCTTTTTGTTAAATGGTTGTATGCCCAGTCCACGACAACTATGGCTGGTCTTATATGTTATCCGATGGACACTGTCAGAAGAAGGTAATTTTTAATATTTTTAATGTGTTTCATTGTGTGTAATAGTTTAAATAATAAAACAATGTTAGAATTAAGTACAGTAAGTTTATTTATAAGGTACAAACTTTGAACTTGGCAAAAGTGCGTACTTTTTAGTTTTGAGAGAAATTTAAACGTGCCACTCGAAACAATAGCTTGCCTAATATAAAACTAAAATTTAAACGATAATTAAAATTCAACAAAAGGTTGGTCATGCAAGGTGGAAGAAAAATAACAGAACGGCATTACAGCGGTTACGCGGATTGTGTTAGGAAAATATATTTGAGAGAAGGCGGGATGGGAGCGTTTTACAAGGGTGCACTCTCCAATGTTTTGCGGGGATTTGGAGGTGCCATAGTTTTAGTTATGTATGACGAATTGAAGAGACTAGATGGCAGGTGAAGCGGTCCGTAAAATATCATAAGTATCTATGTACAATTTACAATGTTTACAATGGTGTAAACAGGACATATGTGTTCTATTTGTTGGCATGAAAACGAGTATTTTTTAGGCAAATTTAGTTTTAGTTGAAATCAATTGCTTAATTTTTTTTTTTAATTTAGGTTGAGATTTTATTTTTTAGAATTTATTATATTACTTATTGAATTTTTTTAAGTTACATTAATAAGTTACTGAATAGTAATATACTTAAGTAAATAAAATTGTCTACAAAAACTATGTTATGAATGAAATTGTTGTTTTATTTATGTGTGTACGTTAGTATTTCACTATAAAATATTTGTTGGCGCATAAATCATAATTAGTTTTGATAAAGCCGAATAGGAAATTAAAGCTATAAAAAATATGTGTATGTATTCAACATTTTTTGTATAAAAAAATAAACAATTAAATTTATTTATGATTTTTTACATGCTTTCTCATTTGAAAAAGTTTAAATTTTTTTAAAGTATAAACTTATTTTACCTAAATAAAAAGCTGTTTTTTACTACTTAATTGTAAATGCTTATATAATATTATTATAGAATTCGAATGTTGTTGAAGTGTTGTGCAATTAAAGTTTAAATATCTGAACAGCTTTTTCCAGTGCATAAGTTATTTAAAAAATATAACAAAACACATTTCATTTTTTCTTAAATTTATTTGAGTACTTTCGAAGTAAGTCTTGTCAAAAATTGTGTCTTACTAAATTAAACTGAATTTAAATTAAAATAAAATTATACTGTAGTTTAAAGTTTTAAAATATACAATAATTTAATAATTAAATGTAAAAATTAACTAAATGCTTATATTATAGAACTTTGCTGTACTAATAAAACTTGTTAGATTAAAATCAAACTAAAATAAATCAGCGATAAAAACTAGAATAAAACTACACTTTTAGAAATTTTACAAGAATCTCATTACTTTCAAATTACTTAGTATAAGGATTTGAAAAGTCTAGTTTGGTAACTTTATGTCAGCAAAAAAACTTCGTATACCAAACTAGACTTTTTAAATCCTTATATTAAGTAATTTTAAGGTAATTAATTTATCATAAAATTTTTAAAAGTGTAGTTTTATTTTCATTTTTTGTAGGTTGCTCGTAAGTTACTTAAAATATACAATAGGATTGTAGGTTCCTTAAATAACAACTTATATGGTTATAGTGTTGTGTACAACCACACTATAAACCATAATTAAATTTGAACTTAACTTATCTAAATGATACTTAAATCTATTCTATACTACTTAAAAAAGCTAGGTATAACAAATTCGTATTTATTGTATTATAAAAGAACATATGAAAACTAATAAATATAAAGAACCATGCAAAATATAAACACTTTATACATTATTTTGAGTTTTATTAAAACCTTTTAACACAGTTTAAATATAAAATAGCTATACTTTGAGAATGTTTAAATTAGAATGAGAATTAACCGCTTGAACTTAAATTTATAAAAATACTTATGGGAAGAAAACATTCTTAAATAAAAACTTTTCATAAAACAATCAAACAATATAAATGACTGTTCTGGAATTACATTTTTACTGTGGCTCGAATCCCTGCTCCAACTGATAAGTATTTATATATGGCTGTAGTATGCAAAATTGCATTAGCAAAACACGCGAGCTTTCTCTTAAACTCTTGGATGAACAAGTTATTTCTCAAAATCTCCATCAAATTAAAACGGTTATCAAATGCATTTTGGTATCCCGTTACAAATATGTTTTTACTGTATTTAATATTATTATTGTTTAACTTTGGACCGAGGTATTAGGATGCATCTGCTTCCCCGACCCTCAAAATAATTTTTAAGCGTAGCAAGTCATGTAAAAAAGCAGCACAAAAAATAAGATTTTATCAAAAATGAGCTACTGACATTTGAAAACTTCGTTATTTTTATAAACTTAAATAAAGTGGGTTATTTTCATTTTTTCAAAAATTAGTTTTATTTTATAGAGTTTTGTCCAAGCTATAAGTTGCTTTTAAGAGTTACTTTATGATAATTTATTTTTAAAATATAAACTTTCAAAGTTATGAAATTCGATTGGTTTCTTGGGTAAAAAGTAAATTAAAACAGTTTTTTTCTTCCTAGAAGATAGTAGAGCAGTAAGTATCTAAAATATTACTAATAAAAAAAATCTGCATATGTTTTACTTTTGTTCATATGTGATAATCTATTTTTCTTTATAAAATTCTAAATAACAAAATCTTTAAAAAACACAGTTCTGAATTTTTTGACTGATTTTGCTGCGAGTCGTATTAAATTATTAAAGTGAAAAGCAGATAAACTGGTATTGTACAAAAGGTATATCTAAAAAAGCTCGTTATTAAAACATTTTTTGTATTTTGATACTACTGTGACAATTACTATAAAAAGTACTCCTTAAAGAACATTGATAAATATCTTTAAGGTTTTGACTGTTGCTGTTTTCGTTGCACTTTTAAAATAGGAAACTTTACTTTTATTGATGAACAAAATACTTAAACATAAATGACAAAACATTAAGTTATATTTACTTTTGTCTTAAAAAGATCTATCTAATTAAAACTGTATCAATGATAAACAGTTTTGTACTTCGAAGAACATATTTGCAATCTATAATTAAAGAGCAAAATATATGTCCTGTATATAATAAATAAATATTAATTAAGAAAACAATTAATCTTTTTTTAATTGATTTAAATATAATCATGGAAACAAACAATAAATTTAAGATAGAAAAAAAACAGGCTAGTATGTTTGACAGAGTTGCTGCCCACGAAGAAGTCTTTACACCATTCCAGTTTGCTTTTTTTCAAACAAAGGTAAAAAATATCAAACTCTATAGCTAAAATCTGTCAAAGTTACCAATATATCTGTAGACCAGGGGCGTGTCTAGACTTTTTTTTAAAGGGGGTTCACAATTTTTTTGTTCTTAATTTGCCACTTAAGTACGCATTTCTTTGGTATGAATTGCCAGTTAAGTACGCAATATTTAGACAAAAAACTCTGAGTTTAAAATACTTTTTTCTGCTTAAGAAAAAAAAAACATATAAGTAGTAATAGAAAAGTATTGATATTTTTTGTTTATTACTCTGTATTAAATTTGGATAAATTAAGTAACCAGAAAAAGTTATGAACTTACAAATTGTATATCAAAATTCAAATCTGTTATTTAAAACAAACATATTACATACAGTTTATTTAATTAACGAAAATAACAATTATTGTATTGTGACTAATATAGGTAATTAAAGACCAAAACTTGCAGGTAGTCTTAGTATATTATAATCATTCGTTTAGATAAAAAAAAAATAAATAATACTTTATAAATCTATTGTAAAGTACAAAACTCAATAAAAAATCTTTAGAAGTTGTCGAAAACAAAATTGCAAGCCAGTTAAATAAAAAAATTGAGAACATAATTTTTACGAGCATTATCAATTATTTTCATATTTTGTTTGGAACACAATTAATAAAAATCACAGCTGGAATGTAAATTCCTAAGGTAAATAAAAACTTTTGAACTTTAAACAATCTAAAAATACCAGTAAAGCAGAGTGTAAAATCTTGATAGTAAATATTTTTTTAGTTTTTAGTAAAATATAAACCTAAGTTCTGTGCTGTTGTTATATATTAACAATTTTTCCTTACGTTATGGATCTAACGTGTGAAATGAAAACTTTTTTACTTAAGATACTAAAAACAAAGAATTATTTAAAATTAGTAATAAACTTGTCTTAATAGTAGAAAAGTATGCTCAATGATATGTAAACAAATTACCTAGTTAAATAGTTCCAGTCAAAACAATCAAGCTAATAATTATAATGAGAGCGAATAAAAAATAAATAAAAATTAACATTAACAAACTAAGCCAAGTTCTAAACTTGTTACTACTTAAAGATTTATTTTATAAAAATGCATCTGTAAGAAAACCAAATTTCTTAAAACTTACTAAAACTTGTAAAATAAACTCAATTAAAATATTAGAAATAAAAGCCTTACTACTTTTTAGCTAAACGGAGTTAAGTAACAAACACAAAGTAAAATTCTGAAGAATATATGTGCAAATTTATGTAGAAACATTAAATTAATACTTCTTGATGCTTCTCAAAAGATTAACTATTAATATTTTAACTTTAATTTACGGTTTTTAGAATTAATAAAATGGTTAATCCCGGAAATGTCCTGGAAATGACGTTAAACTGTTCTGATGTATGAATCGATAACCGAAAGGTTTTTTCGTGCACCAGGTCCTTTGACCAAGCTTTTTAGCGTTTTTTTGTCGTTCAATAAAAAATAATCACTTCATCTTTAAATGATGAAAATTCTTGTGTAATTGTTTTATTACAAGAAAGAACAGCTAAACTATTTAACTTGTTTTTATTCAAGGTATTTGTTAAATAATCTTTAATTATTTTCAAAGATGAGAAACATCTTTCACCAGCACAGGTTGTTAACAATATTGTGTTCATAATTTTATCTACTACTGTAATTTCCTCAAATATTTTATCTAAATCATAAGCTAACAGAACTGAAAGTAGTTCCTTACAGTTATTAAAATCAGGAATATCTACCCTTTGGTAAAATTCAGTTAAGTCACTTATTAATTTTTCACTTTTTATTAAAGGATAAACAGCTTTAACACTGCTTACTAAACTTTTTGGAAAACTATTTTTATACAAACTAAATTTTTCTCTAGTAAGAAGCTGGTGTATTAACAAATGCCCTGTAAACGTAAACCTTGAAGAAACTCTCACCAGTATATTGTCAAAAACCTTTTTAGCCTGTTGAGACAAAGAATCTAATTGAGAAAAAGTATGATTGGAGTATCTAATTATCTGCATTTGAGACTTAAAACTTTCAATGCAACTTTTCGTTTCATCAACGGTTAAATTAAGTTTTTGCATTTTTAAGAATAAAACATTTACTGAAATTAAATATAATAAAACAAACTTAACCAAAAAGTAAATTTATTACTTTTTAATATTTTTAAAAAGCCTGAAGTTCTTGATAGTGTTTCTTGAGAAAAACTTCCAGTTTGAAGGTTTGACAGAGCTAAAATAATTTCCTTATATTTATATATATTTTTTTAATTGAACGGTGCTTGAAATTCCATCTTGTCCCAGAATTTCTAGGCAACTGTTCAGAAAAACTTTCAAGTAAAATATTTGATCTTTGTGGTGACTTAAAAAAAAGTTAGTTAAGCCTTCTTCATTAGAAAAGAACAACGAGCACCTTTATTACAATTACAAGAATTAGCTACTATAAGATTTACTTGGTGAGCATGACAATGAACAAACCAAGCACAATGATATTTTTCCTTATCTTTGACTGTACACCTTGATCTTTTCCAGACATAACTGATGCTCCGTCATATGTCTGACAAATTAATTTATTTACATTGTTACCTAAAACTAAATTTAACTCTTTAAGTATACAACCGGAAATTCCTGAAGCTTTCTGGTTTTCTGGTAAGAAAAAACCCCAAAATCTTTCCTTAACTTTATCTTTTAATAAATACCTAAACACAATGACAGTTTGCCAACTTTCTGAATAGGCAGTTGTATCATCTGCTTAAACGGATACAAATGATTTTTCTTTTATTTCATAAATGATCAAATTTTTATAATCATTTAAACAGCTTGATAACAAATCATCTTCTATTGTATTGCTGTTCACCTTGATTGCTCTCTTTTGCATATCTTCATCCTTAGTTGAAGCAAATTCCAGAAAGCTTCTAAATACTTCGGGATTGGCTGATTCATCATGACCTCTTAATGAAAGCTCTAGACGACCAAATAGAAGTATTGCATCAAGAATGATGCTTAATACCTTCCTGTTATTTTTTTTACTTCCTTTTTGTGTTCTTCTATACTTTTTTATAAGCTTCACTCAAATGAGTCCTAATGCTTATCTGTAAAATGATCTCAAGTGTTTACTGCGAGGCAAAGCTATTGCAATGAAATATAAAACAAATAGTTTAAGGTATAAAAAGCTTTTAAAATGTTATAACCATAACAAAAAGGTGTTTCACAGTTTGTTATTGAAAAAATTTGAAAAAAAAAAAAAAAAATAATGAAAACTTCACAAACATTTATTTTTCCTAAGAGTGCCAACGAAGCTAAGTTCCCAATGTGCTTATCTGTACATTCATGTCTTTTTGTTGCATCAGTTAACTTGGAAAGAGAGTCAAATCTAATTTACACAAAAAAATAGTTGTAATTGTAAAATGAAAGTATTCTTTAATTTACACAGAGAAATAGTAAATAAACATAATATTTAGAATATCTTACTTTTTTCTGTAAATAATTATTTTTATAAAGTTTGTTTTAGTTAACCTACAATTATTTAAATTTACTGTACTATCTGTATAAATATAAAAAACAAAAAACCTTACAATTAAACTTATTATATAAACCTAATTGTTTTCATATAGTAAATTGCTTGTTTCAAAATTAAAATAAAATACCTACTTAAGTAGTTAAAACCTCAGCAATAAAAACAACTTACTTATCTTTTGACCAAATACTTTGATCTTTAAACAGAAGAAATGGGAAGCAAAAAAGTTTTTTTTCTGATAGGGTAAGCTGTCAACCAGCTTTTTCTGTTTTCAACCAAATGTTCTTGAATTTTCTTACCTTGAGTTTATCTGTTTTTTTTTACTAGGTTAATTTATTCAATTTTATATTGAAAAAATTTGTTTCTGATTTAACTGAATATTCCATTCTAAAATTGTTACATTAGCAGTAGATAGAAACTATCTAACTGTGCAAACTAAATATATAAGTTATTTATATCAGAAAAAACTATATTAATAGATAGTCTTATTTTCTATTTTATACATATTTAATGAGATATTGTAGACGCTTTTTTAAAAGTTTCAGTATAAATCATGACAGTTACAATAATATACCTTTAGTATAAATAAAGATTATTTGTATAGATAATTTAAACCTCTTTTTATAAAACTTTATAAGCCAATTGGTTTAAGTTTAACCTTGACTTAAACCACTAACTTTTTTTTTAAAGTTGTTATCTTATATTTAACCATTTTTTAAAACAATATAAATTTAAACTTCCCAATATTTTTATAAACTTTAATGTTTACTTTTTTTATTTATGAATTAATGAAATGTTTTTATTTTTATTTTAGTAACAAATCATACTGGAAACTGTTATAAAAATATACAAATCTTTTTCTTTGGTTGTTTGAGTAATTTCAACATTAGGAGTTGCTCTTCCTATCATCTTTATTTGATTTTTTTTTATTCCAATGAAAGGTTTGAAATACAAATGTTTTTTATTTCTTCAACTGTTACAGTCATAACTAACTTACTCTATAAAAAATTAACCATTTTATCAGGAAACAATATTATAAAGTAATTAAAACTAGAATAAGTTTTTATAAAGAGAATATCAATTTTAATTTAAATGTTAGTATAGATGGAGTTCTTACAAAATATTCTTTTATTTTTTAAACTCTTTAAATTTATATATATATTTAAAATAAAAATATTTCTTCAAGTAATTGAATCTATAAAAGTTGAAATTTCACAAAAAAAATGTTTAGACTTGTAGAATTAAATTAAAATATCTTAAAACTGTAATTAAATGTTTGCCTGATGGTGCAGGGATTCTAATGATGGTTTCAAAATCTCTCTGAGTTGAAAATTGAAACAAAATAGAGAATCAACTTTGTGGCCAACAGATACACAAAAATAAAACAACTTAAATAAAAATATTAAAATACCATTGAATGATAAAAGAATAAATTACCAAGTGGTGTAGTGGTCTAAAGATGATTTTGAAAACTCTCTAAATTGAACTTTTTAAGGTTTAAACCCAGTTGGTTGATACATAAACAAAAATAAAATTGTTAAAGAACATAAGCTTCACACAAAAATATTATATACAATCAAGTAAGTAAAATAAAATTTAAGTGATTATAATGGAAATTTTTTAAGTAAAATTGTACAATACTAAATACAAAAACAAAATTAATAGATATACAAAAACAATACTTAATCAAAAGTTATTTACACTAAGTAACAGTCTATAATGGGAACTAAGAGCATCTTAGTAAAAAGTTTCCCTTAAAAAAATTCTACTTTAAATTTTTACCTATTATGACGTCACAATTAAAATTTTATTTAATATATATTTTAGCTGGGCAAAAACGAGCATTTTTTGTTACTGCAACTTATAATCTTTCAGTGTTATAAATTCAACATTCATTATTCAAAGTTTATCAAATAACCAAAACAAAATTAGCAAACAAAGTTTTAAGTGATATTCTAAGAATATTTTTTTCTTTTCTTTTTTTTCAGGGGGTTCACAGGAAACAGGAAACCAATCAAAACACGCCCTGCAGTAAACTAGCACTTCTACATCGTCAGGAGCATGTAGATAATATGTCCTGTAAGCTGTATCTTAAAAAAATGGTCGTAAATTAATACAAACCATAATAACATGTGCACCTTAAGCAACCTGAAAAGACTCCATATAGCTCTAGCAGACAAAGAAAAACCCTAAACAAAATAAACAAACTGATAATTAAATGTCCGTATAATTTGAATGAATATTTATAGGTTATAGTTTATATAAGTGAAAATTTGTTAAGATATTAAATAGTTTGTGCAATCATTATAGCATTTTCAGTTTAAAATTATTATTATTTTTATAAAATTAAGTTATTAGTAGTTTTTGTTTTTCATGGGTGTATCTTAACTAAAAGTTTATGTTTTTGTTTTTTTAATTTGATTTAACATTCTAAATACAACATACAACACTACTATCCTTTCCTCAATAAGCATTTTTCATAAAAAACCATTTTATTCTACATAATAACATTGCATAATTATCTTTACCATATCAGCAATGTTTACAACTCAAAATATTTTTTTTATTGTTTACCCCTATTATTTTGTTTTTAATTTCATTAAACAATAATATATTATAATTTAATCATAGGTACAAGGTGTTTCATATCTAATTAATTTCGAACTCCACAGTTTTATAATTTTTTGTTTTTTAATTTAGTTTCAATGCCATTTAGTTTCAATACCTGACTGTATAATTGTTCAATTGTTTGTCTTTACCTGCTTATAGATTGTAACTTTTTTTTAAAGGTTTTATAGCATTAATATTTTTCTTAATATTTATTAATTTTTTAAAGTTTTCTTAACTTATATCTTAATTCGCATAAATTTCATATTATTTGTCGTTTTTAGCGTTATAGTTTTATCTATACTTATTTTAACAGTTTATAACTAACAAAACAATGTTTCACTCCTATGTGTATAGGAGATCCTCAGTTGTTGTAAACAAATCTGAAAAAAAAAATTGACAAAATAAATGGAAGTAAAACAAAATTAGAAAAAAAATATTGAGCTAATATTGAGCTTAAAAGCGTAACATAAGCATTAAATTTTTACTTAAATTGTAGTATATTTTAGTTTTATTTTTGTTGTTAAACTATTAGCTCAATATTTTGTTTTACTTCCATTTATTTTGTTCAAAAAAATTTTTTTAGACCTGTTTACAACAACTGAGGATCTCCTATATACATAGGAGTGAAACATTGTTTTGTTAGTAATAAACTATTAAAATAAATATTGATAAAAATCTCCTCAAAGACATTTAAGTCGAGAACTTTAAATTGTTACAATTAAACAAGTTACAACATTATGTTATAGTTTTATTAAAGATTTCAATTTTAAAATCCGCTTTGCTGTGGAATAGTGTAATTGTGTTTCTTAAAATAATAAGATTTTAATTTCAATCTCCTTCTTGGATAGATTACTCTGTCAGTTTTTTTAAATTCAATAACTAAATAACGAGTTCTACATAACAATCAAAGTGTTAACATAACTAAAATAAATGGCAAATGTTTAGATTAGGAGAATTTTTATTAAAACATTACCTCAAAACGTTTATAGAGTATTTTAGAAAAATTATTGTACAACATTTTAACTACTAACATACACATTACACAATTTATAATGTCAAATAATTGAAATATAGTACAATTCTAGAAGAATTAACAAACTTATGTGTAAACTTTTGTTTAGTATAGGGGTGGGCAACTTACCAGAAAAATTCTTTCACGTAATTTCTAGAAATTGCATCACAAAACTTAATATAAACTCTTTAATAGTAAAGTTTCAATCAAGTTATCACTAAACAAGCACTATTGTGTAACAAAAAAGAAATTAAAAGCGCAGTTTAAAGTACTTACTTAAACAAATTCCTTTTTTTTTCATTTAGTTCCATTTTTTATTCTGTGTTTTTGTCTTATGATGTTTTCAAGCTGAAAATACGTCGCCGTACAGGCCGTACGTTTTCCCCCGTAATAATTAACGTGTAAGGTCTTATCTAATGTTTGAAAACAACAAACTTTGTTTTAGACTGGGAGTTGGCAAATTGCGGCAATGCAATTTTAAGTTAAAAACATTATAGAAAAAAAAATTGTGTTCTACACAGTAAATTATTCTAATAAAGTTATTTTGAAAAGGTGCGGCCTGCGAAAGACTTCTTACTATAATTTTCTTTAAGAAAATTGACCTGCGACTTATAAAATGCTCCTGATAACTGTTTTCGACCTTTTCAAGTTACGCAGTCGTAATCTTTTTTAGATTTTATTAATTCAAAAAAAAAATCTCAGCTTTAAGTTGTTTATAACTTTTATGAAAAACTAAAAAATTAAGCAATTTGTTTTTAATCAAGTTCTTATAAATATCTATATGACGTAACAATATAAAATGTACATGTTTTTTCGAATGCGTATCTACTCTTTAACTAATTAAACAACCTGTTAATAAATTCTATATAAACTAAAAAATGAAAGCATTTGTTTTTATACAAATTTGCACTGTCTTAGGACTTATTAATGGTGAGTTGTGAAATTGTTTAATACCAAAGTTATTTTATTCTTATTGTATGGTTCCTTAGGTAAAGAAGACCAAGTAGTTTTATTTTTAAAATTCAAATATCAAGAAATTAAACTATCTATTTAATGTCTTATACTTGTAAACACTAATTTTGAAGTACATTAATTTACTCAAAAAATTTTATAAAAAGTTTTAATTACAAAAAACACAGATCAACACTTTTGAAAAATTAAAAATGTCGAACTTAATAGCCTTGAATTTGACGAGTGTAGAATTATAATTTTTAAGACTTTACTTTTACTAAACGAATAACAAAAAAGCCTAACGGTAGTTGTTCAAAATTTTGATCAAGTTATTCAGCTTTTCAAGTAATAACTTTGCTAGTCAAGTGTAATTAAATTCAAAAAAAGTGCTACTACACAATTTTACAAAAACAAAAAAGTTAAAAAATTTAAATAAAGTCAAAAGTTTTAAAGAAAAAAATATTTATGACGAGAACTATTTAAAAAAAAACTGTTTGCCATTAATTTAGTACATAACACCTTTTATTAAAATAATAAACGTTGTGATTCATGTATACTGTATAATTTCTAAACGTTGATTAAATACGTAATTGTAATTTTAGCAGTTATCTTTGTGGCATAATTAATGAAAGGAAAATTAAATAAATAAATATATATATATATACCAACAGTTGAACATGTGATCAATTTTAATCAGTATAGTTTATATATTTAAAATTCACGTAGTTGATTCAGTTTTTTATCAGCTAGACCATTTAAGAAATTTAACGCCTCTATCGAGGAAAACTCAAGATCTAAAAGACAATTAGCAGAACTAGCAGTTAAAAAGTTTGATTTTTATCCAAGTGGTGACAATTATGAAATACCTTACGAGTATACTGAAGACTTAAACGGTTAACATCCTAAGTAATACAAACTTTTTTTGCTTTTTACTAATAGTTAGCAAAAATTATCATAACTAAACTCTTATTTTAAGCTAGAAAAAAAAACATTTTATCATACATGTGGCTTTTTAAACCATGGTTGAAAGTAAATATAGATTGCTTTTGTATATTTCAGAAAGCTAAAAGCAAAAGTTAACTAAACTTAAGTATGCAACTACTGACGAACTATATCTATGCACATTTTAATAACCAGTACAGTATTCTTCCTCTGAGCTTGCACATTTTTAGTTCGCACTTTTTACTCAAAAAATGTTGTGTTTAAAGTTAAAATTTCATTTTTAAAACTTTATTTGAATAACTGTATTAATAACTTTATATTAATGAAAATAATTTTTGTTAAAAGTTTACCATATTTAATAAAATTAAGTGAAAAACAAAAAGAAAATATTCAAAAATTCTATTAAAAATCCAGTAAAATCAATAAAGAAATAAAGAAAATTGTAGTTTACTTCTAATAAGAGTAATTTTGCCATTAAGTATCAGTTAGCCGTGAAAAACTAATCTTTAAATTGTTTTAATGAAAAAGTTTTTAAAAACTAACGTAATCTCAAAACTAAAGTGCTTTTTTTTCTTAAAGCTTTAATACTACAGACTATAGTTTAATGTTTAAAAGTTCTTTATTTAGTTGTTCAGACAATCATTTATCAAACTAAAAGTTAGGAATTAAAGAACATAAAGAATTGTTATATATTTAAATATTTTATTTTATATGTAATTTAATAGTTAAATGTACTTGCTAGCCTCAAACAAAAGAATGTTTTCAATGATTTTGTATTTGTTTTAGGGAATTCATGTCTCTTCATAACATTATTAGCTTTTAAAGTATAATCAATTTTTAAAAAGTATTATGATTTGTTGGGTTTGTACTTCCCGTTCATTTCGCACTTTTCGGCTTTGTTTAAAGTATCAACTCAAGGGAAAAAGTTCTGTATACAAAAAACTCTAGTGATGTTATTATTATGTAAGTCGCCTTTATTATTTTTGTTATATCTACGAAGTAGTGACAAAAATTAATTCATTATACCTAACAATTTTTTGTAAAGATAAAATACGTATAAGCTTTTACGTACACAACAATGAAAATAAAAGTAAATTTATTCATACGACCCCGCTCATATGTACTGTACATCGGTGGCGTTGCGTGGTATTTTTCTTAGTTGGTGCAAAAAAAATGCCGAGTTCCCCGTGCACAAGTTGCTTGTGTTCGAGTTGCATCTAATCGAGTTGCCTCTGCTCGAGTTGCTAGTGCTTGAGTTGCCTCTGCTGGAGGTGCCTCTGCTCTGCTTAGATTTATTTTAATTTTTTGTTTACAATAGCTTGTGGAATGATACTTCTGCCTGTACTATTTTAGGGATTTTTTAACTTAGCTTACTTACCGCAAGATATTGATTTTGCGGTAATTTTTGAAAAAAAATTGATTTTTTGGTTTCATTTGCGGCAGGCAGCTAAGAGTTTGCGGTCCTTGTAAAAATTGAAGTTTTATAAAAGATTTTATTCTAAAAAATGAATAAAACGTTTTAGGTTCTTAATTTTATCTTACAAAATTTAAAGGTATTGCAATTGCGGCAGTTCAACATCCCACGCGACGTCCCTGTTGTACACTATTTAATAAACCTCTCTAAATTGAAACCACTAGGCGGTATACATGAAACAGCTGTAAGTTTTGACAAAAATTATTAGAATCAGAGTTTATTTCAAACTTTAATGATGCAAAAGAGGATTTCGAGTTGAACACTTGCATCAGATTAATTCAACGAACCACACAAGAACGTTATATCAGGTATTACTACGGAACTTACTGCAGCTCCCCCATTGGTGCAGGAACAAATGTCATTAAGGTAAAAATGTATTTATAATTTTAAAAATGGTAAAAAATGTTTTTACTATATTTTTTAATTAGAAATAATCTAGTCCCAGTACTTAATGAATTTCAAAATAAACTTTTTTTTATTTCTTATATTTAAGAGATTAAGATAAAACTTTGAAACTAAATATAGTAGCATTTAGTTACTTTAAAATTCAAATTAAATCACCAAAATATTTGAGACTTTTGTAACTAACTACTTTATAAATAAGCTTTTGGTTCTTCAGAAGGCAGATAAATCATCATATAAATTAATTAACATAAATTAACCAACTTTAAAAATGAAGCAAATTAAAATTTAGAATTTATTTAGTATTAAAAATATTTATGCTGTCTAATAAAAAAAAAAAAACTTTAAGTTTAATACAATTATTTAGTTTTATTAAACTTTTATAAAGTTTGTTTTTATTTTAATCTCAATATCGAGTTGTTAAAAAAAACAGTTTAATTATATTAATTTTTTTCGCTAACTATTATTGTTTACTGAACGATAAAAAAAGCGCTCAAAAAGTTTGGTCTAAGGACCTGGTGTACAAAGGAACCTTTCGTTTATCGAGTCGTACACCACATGCTTATAAAGTTTCTTACGAACTATTACACATAGTTTTTTTATCATTTAAAAATTTAGATCTATAGTAATGAACCATCAATTAAACGAAAAGAAAAATTAATTAATATAAAACTAAACGAAAATTAACTGAATTTTGGGTTTAATAAGGTACTATGAATCTTGTTAAGTAACATATGAACTAAAAAATATACATACCACTTTAAATTAACTTTCAAAAGTAGATAAACAACACTAATAACAAACGTGTGAATACTTGAATTTTAGTTTACAACTTCTTTATAGAAAGTAAAATGTAATACGCTGAAATTTTTTACAAATTTTTTTTATATAAGTATGTTTGTTAAAAAGGTAATTTTTATTTTATTTAATAATTTAATTGAACAGTAAAAACAATTTTACATTTGAATAGTTAAATAAACTATTGTAATTTTTTTTAAAGAAATTTAAAGAAGTGATTTTTACAATAACTGAACTTAACTTTTATAAAATATGAAAATAAATACTGAAGTATTTATGCTTTTATTAAGAAAAAATATATTAAGAATAATAATATTAACAACAACAAATTTCCTTCTATTTTAAGATATTATTTCAATTTAATTTGAATACTTTTCCAAGTCTAAAACTGTAATAATAGAAAGCAAGCAAAATTTGCAAACATAAAAAGAAATTTTTTTTCTTAAATTTTCTCAAAAAAACCAAAAAAAAAAAAAACTAAGTTTGCTTGGAACAGTTATCTTAGCCTACTACTACAGAACAGCTATCTTTATTTTCGGCTAAAGTAAAAATATCTATAACTACTATTTTACATTTGTATACTTAAAAAGAAAAAAAAATTGTAAGCATAAAAAAAAAAAATTTAAGTGTTCTGAAATTAATTCAAAACATTAATCTTAAAGAATAATCTTAAAATATAACCGGATAGAAAATTCTAAAACCTAGACTAAACCAATGTTAATGTAACCAAACAAATCAACTTCCGAACAAAAAAACAAAAGTATAAAAAATAAATAAAGTTTTGGATATTAAATGACAAATACTATTTACTCTTTAAACAAAGTAAAAAGACGAGTAGAGGTATGATCACTTATGACCTTGAGAATCACTATTTAAATGATAACTTTTAAGTTCATCCTGGAACTTTCCAAAATGGCTTATATTTTTTAGATATAATGGTAGCTTAATTCATAACTTACTTCCTTGGTAGGATAGCGATTTATGACCTAATGTGCTGTTGAATCTAGGTAATAGTTTTAAACTAATAGTAAACTAATAGGTAATTTATTAAAGTTAGGCTGTCTTAAAAGTAAGTATTAAAGTCTTAATTAGTATATTTTTTAGCATTTTAATAACTAATATTATAAAAGTAAATATTTAATGCTAGCACGTTTTGTTAAAATTAAAAACAGAATACTTAACAACAGTTACTCAACAAATATTGTTAAAACTCTTTGAAGGTATCATTAGGAGATGGTTGCTGGACGAAAGGCACGATAATCCATGAAACAATGCATGCTTTGGGGTTTTTTCACGAACAAACAAGACCAGACCGTGATAACTACGTAAATATCGTTGAAGATAATATAGCTCCTGGTAAGACTTACTTGAGTTAAAGTCTTATTTGTCAAATTTCTTCATATAGGGTAGCGTTAAAAATTTGTTCTTCTTTAGGTCAATGTTTTAATAGGCCTTGCTATATAAGAAAACTTTAATTACAAGTTTAATGATGATTTAATAATAAGCGTTGCTGTTATTTAAATAAAAACATTTAGTTCTAAAAGTATAGAAATTAAAAACTATTTTTAAATATATTAAAAGTTAAAGATAGTTTATGGTAAGTATAAAAAAAATTAGTTTTGTCTTAAATTAATTTTTTATAGCTTTTATACTTTTAAACAAATTATTAAAACTGCATGTACAAATTATATAAAAGTACAGTTTGTTGGGAAGGTAAAAGTATTCTAACTGTATAAAAAATAATTAATATCCGGTAATTAAAAGCACAACTGCAGTTTTGTCGTTTAAAGATTATTTTGTTGTTGTAGTGTTGTCAGGATAAACAAGATAAACAAGTTAAACTAAATATTATAAAATAGTTAAACTAAGTATTATAAAATAATTAAACTTAAAACCTAAACTTCGAGTAAATACTCGTTTAATTTTTGGGAATGCGTTATGATCAAAACTAGATAAAAACAGTATTTGTAACTTCTTTAATAGCTTACAATTGACTTTTGTTTTGTAAGAATTTTGTGTTTTTACTTTAAAAAATTGGATGTTGTTAGTTATTTCTAACTTAGCAACTTTTCAGTTTGACACAAACACTTTATTAAATGTAAAAAAAATAACAATATTAGTATTACCAACCATGTTTCAAAAACTAAAAAAGAGGTTTTATTGTAGTATTTCTTTTATTGATATAAACTGGTTTATTAATTAAGTTGAGTTATAAAGTATTTAACAAAAAATAAATACAGCTTATGATATTCTCGGCTGAAAGTTTTAAATTGGTGTGCGAAGTTTGAGTTTTCTACACACAAGTCTTAAAACTAACGTTCCACTTCGAATAAAAACGACTTGCTGTGCGTAGAAATACTACGAATTCTAATTTTATCTCATTCTTTAGCTCACGTCTACTACCTCACAGTTCAACGAAAACTGTTCTCATACTGATCTACAGTTCATCCTTCCGGCCTCGAAGCCTTACGAGAGCTATATTTGTCTAACAACATTTCAAGTCTTAATCCCACAAAAATCCAACTAGATAACTCCTTTGAGCTCCCACGAAGGAAGAGTTGTCCTTTTTGCCAGAGTTTAAAGTTTATATACTAAAGTTGCTAAGTTTTCCGTAAACTTTTTATGTAAAATATGTCTCGTTATAAAATGTAATTCATTAATATTCACAGCTGATATGACTCAATTTAGTAAGTATTCTGAGGACCCGGACAAAATACCAGAAGAACCGTATGACTTTTGGTCAATAATGCATTACGGTAGTTACTATCTCAGTTCAAACGGAGGCCCAACTATGACTGATATTGATGGAAATGTGTTTATTACTCAAGTTAGTACAAACATAAATAATAAAATAAAAGTAGTATATATTTTTTTAATTTCAATTTTTACTGTTAGTAGTTTGTCAAATTATATTTTTTTATGTTAAGATATTTTGATTTTATAAGTTGATAAACTTTGTTACTAAAACTAACATATTTTTCTTACAAAATATTATTTATTATGCTGAAATGTTGTTGCATCTTAAATTTTAAGTTAATATAATATTAAAAACATTAGCTATTATAAGCTTTTAAATTATTCTATAAAAAAATTAATATGAAGTTATTACAGTAAATTATCAATAAATCAAGTACAATATTTGTCATCAGAACGATGGATTTTCAAAACTAGACGTCACACGAATAAATCGAATGTACGAATGCAGTCCTCTTATTACTGGAAGTGGTGGATCTGAACCTCCAAAAGAAATTATTTGCGAAGATACAGTCTCACTTTTTAATTGCGCATATTGGAAGTCTATAGACTATTGCATAACACGACCTGGTTATATGTTGGAGCGTTGTTGTGCCACTTGTGCTGACGTGACGACTCCTCTCATGACAACTACAACGAATCATCCCGACTGTGTTGATAAAAGCACTATATGCTCGCTTTATGCTTCTTTGGGACAGTGTGAAAACTTAGGTTTTGCACTGGAAAACTGTTGTGAAACATGTCGTGTTGGTCACTTAATCACAGGTGATTAGTTTTGTTTTCAAGTTTTTTTTTGTTACGTTAGAATAAATCATTGTTATTAGTTACAGAGCTCATTTATAGATGTAACTTTATACAAGCATACATAAATAACATATATAGATATAACTTTAAACGTGATAAAATTTAAAATTTAATTCTAGTTTGTATAAAGGTTTGTTTTATCGTTTATCAACTGAGCTGTTGTGTATTTAATATTTAGTATGTTTAAAACCTAGTTTGTTTTACTCTATTTGTAAAACGACGTTTTGCTGAAAAAAAGAACTTTAGATATAAAAAAAGTTGAAAAACAAATACATAACGATAAAATAAAACTAAAAATGATAATATACATAGGCCTTCACGTTTTGTTAAAATAAGCTATAGTAGTTTTAAGTGAGACATAATAAACAAAATCTGTAACAATTTTTAAGTGAGAAAAAGAAATTAAGAGTAAAATTTAAACAACTGTTTTATAAATTACAAGTTTTAATACACATTTCTCTAGTACATTAATTTATAACTTTTTATATTTTATTTTTCTAGTTGTTTGTAACAGAAGTATGTAATATTGACTTATACTTTTACAAAGTCAGTGTGAAGATAGCATTTTAGTCAATTAAGAAAACATTGTAAAATATAATATAAAACAGTATATAACAAGTTTTGTACATATAGTTTCGACCCGTCAAAGCTCTCGGTAGACTAAGACCCGGGTTTCGTTCTTAATGAAATGTTTAAGCTAGTCGTAACCGAAGAAACCTATAGTCTTCAAAATACAAACGGTTGTGACGTTTCACCATAAAGCTATCGTTTGTTGATCGAGATCTTTAGTCTTATGATCGAGGTGATAAGATAAATATTTTTGAATAAAAATACTAAGTTTGTCTCACAGCACTTAAAATTCCAGGTGTTAGCTCTTATAACTTTATCCGATGTTTTACTTTTGATATAAATACATAAATAGTAGAATTCCAGTTAGTATATATTTTTAACAGAGCCTAAAAGTGTGTACTCGACAGGAAATAAAATGTTAAGTCTAAATGGAAAGTTGCTATCTGAACACAAGTTTTTTGGCTAAAAAATGTGTGCACAAAAGTAACTGTGTACCTACCTAAGAAAAGCGTACTCAAGAGTAAGACTTTAAAATTAACTTCATAAATTAATTCATGTAAGTCAGGGTTCCCAAAATCGTTTTTATAAACGTCTCCTTGGCAAAAATTCTAAAAACAATAATCGCCTCCTTTAACTCAACATCGCGCCAACAAGTTATATTACTCATATTATTTTTTGATTTTTTCACTAACTTTTGCCCCTTTTGAAAAACCCTGATGTCAACAGACGCAGAAGAAAAATGCAACCTATTTTAGTCATATACTAATTTCTTTAAAAAGAAAAAATAAATCTAAAAACAAATTATTATACTATTATCTATATGCTTTAAAAGTGTTTTTAGATAATCAACTAACTATTCAACTTTCGAAAAATTACTATATCGATGACTTTATAAGTTTACTTATTTAAAAGAAGTATTAACTATTAAATGAATTTTTTTATAACTAAATTCTGAAATATATTCTAGATTAAACGAATTTCATTAGAACCCAATCTACATACTCAGTAAAAACTGTCTCAAATAGAAAATGTTTATCAATAAACTCAAACAGCATAACTAAATGATAACCGCATCAAACACATGTGCACTCTTTTCAATTAATTATGCTTCTAGTAAAAATCATCTAGTCTAGATCAACCTGGAACCTTCCAAGATTTCCCAGCCTTTTAAGTTATTAGGAATTTTAGTCCACAGTTTACTACACAGATGAGCTAGAGATAGTCGTCCATGTTTATTATTAAGTTTTATTAACACATTCCATTGAATTGTTATTAAATTTCTAGGTAGTTTATGTACATTTTTAAAAATAACACTTTGTATCAACTAAAAGATATTTAATTTAAAATGTGTACCTGAATAAGTCTTACTCATAGTTTTATTTGTCTAATGTTCTTTTTATTATTTTTAGGTTTCTTACACTTCCAAACAACTGCTTTTTTAATAATTACTTTGATTCTAATTTTTTTTTTACTATTAAAACACAACAAACCGTACCTAATGTGACTCATGTACAATGAATTAAAGATTAAATACAGATTTTTGTAAACTTAAAAAATACCGTGTTTCATATAAACTACCAAATACTTTTACAGTTTAGTTTTAAATTTTTCTATTGTTATCTCCGATTAAGATTACTAACTATTGTAGCATCCAAGTAGTTTTTTTCTTTTTTTACCAATCTCTATAGTAAAACTTATGGTGTTTCTAATTTTTTTACTAAAATATAAACCATTTTGTTTTAATAACACTAAATCTAAGTCTGCTTGCAATAAGCCAGTCTGAAATTTCAAAACTAGGTTGGCACTATGTGTGTTTTTTATGTGTTTTGTTAAATGTTGTTTATAATATTGAGAGATCTTCGAAGTTATAAACCCTTAATATATTTTGGCAAATTATTAATATATTAAAAAAAGATTCCTAATACTGAACTCCACCATCAATTATTTTTTTCTAACCATACCCCGAGATTTACAAACTGTTTCCTTTCAGTTAGATATGATAGCAACAACTTTTTTTTTCTAACAGAGCATTCTAAATTGTTTAGCGAAGTTATTTTATCTACACTATCAAAAGGTTAATTTAAACTAAGTAAGACTGCAAATACTACTTTACTCTTATTAAATATAGACAAAGCTCTTCTACAAGCTTTAAGAAAGCTTAGTTGTTAGCCTGACCTTCTCTGAAACCAATTTGGAAATGTTTAAAATATTTTAACTATTAAAAGTAACTATATCTACGGATGTAAATTAATTTTTTATTTGTTTTATATAAATTAGATAAAATTGAAATTAGTCTATATTTTCCTTAGCTAGGTTTATTTATGTATTAATTTAAAAAAATGACACTTGCCAGTTGATTTTAAGTGTTGTCTATAAAATATAAACAAGCTATTAGACATTTAATAAAACCTTTTAAGCAAAACAAATTTTAACCGAGATTCAATAATAATTATAGATAAAAATCTTTAGCAAAAACCTACGCAAATAAATTGAACTGAGCTATTTATAAAAAAAGTTTTTAAGTTTGCTGTTAACTTGATGTGCACTTTTATGCTTTTTTAAAGGTTATTTGAATGCAGTATTGGCTTTAAAGATAGTTTTGAAACTGTTATAGTGCTGTTAATATTCAAAATTACTTGTCCCTTTAAAGCTTTTCGTTCACTAGTCTGGCCCACGAAAGAATAATTGTGACAAATGTACCACGCTGACTAGAAAAGTTGCTCACTGGTAGTTTGAATGATATCTTAAAATGCAATTTGCTTGTACTTTGGTTGGTGGTGGTATACATTTTAATGCAGTCTATTCTAGTTAAACTATCTCAATGAAATTTATAACACAAAAGTTTTTAAACCAACAAAGTTAATAACTTTATTGGTAGTTGATAATCAATCTTGCTTAATAATGCAGCGGTTTTAAAGTCTATTGCTTGGATCTTTTGTACCTCATAAAATAATGTACTAGTTTTTTTATTTATTTACAAAAATGTGTTTATCAACAAAATTATGTTGCAGTTTAAGTATATCTCAATATGTTCGAAAAACAAGTAAGTAAATTTAACGTACCGAAAATGTTACATAGGCTTTTGATTATTAAAAGTTTAGAATTTTAAGTTTTTAATTAAGACTTTTATAAAAGTTTTTTTTTGGCTCAACTTTTTTTAGATAAAAGGATTATATAACTTATAAAAAAATTAAATAAAAAATATCTGTTTAAAATAAAAAAAAAGTATTTACCAAGAAACACTTATAAACTTCTCTTATTTTCGCAATATTTATTATATCCTCTATACATATAAATTAAAATTAAAATTTTGTATTAATTGAGAGAAAACGACAACAGAAGCACCGGAATCATCAACGACAACCACTACAATAGCGCCCACAACAACCACTACAATAGCGCCCACAACAACGACTACAATAGCGCCCACAACAACGACGACAAAAGCACCCACAACAACGACTACAACAGCGCCTACAACAACAACGACAAAAGCACCCACAACAACGACTACAACAGCGCCTACAACAACAACGACGAAAGCACCCACAACAACGACTACAATAGCGCCCACAACAACGACGACAAAAGCACCCACAACAACGACTACAACAGCGCCTACAACAACAACGACAAAAGCACCCACAACAACGACTACAACAGCGCCTACAACAACAACGACAAAAGCACCCACAACAACGACTACAACAGCGCCTACAACAACAACGACAAAAGCACCCACAACAACGACTACAACAGCGCCTACAACAACAACGACAAAAGCACCCACAACAACGACTACAACAGCGCCTACAACAACAACGACAAAAGCACCCACAACAACGACTACAACAGCGCCTACAACAACAACGACAAAAGCACCCACAACAACGACTACAACAGCGCCTACAACAACGACTACAAAAGCACCCACAACAACGACTACAACAGCGCCTACAACAACAACGACAAAAGCACCCACAACAACGACTACAACAGCGCCTACAACAACAACTACAAAAGCACCCACAACTGCCTCTACCATAGCACCCACAACAACCACTACAAAAGCGCTCACAACAAGTACTACAATAGCACCTGCAACAACCACTACAATAGCGCCCACAACAACGACTACAATAACACCTACAACAACGACTACAACAGCGCCTACAACAACAACTACAACAGCGCCCACAACAACGACGACAAAAGCACCTACAACAACGACGACAAAAGCACCTACAACAACGACTACAAAAGCACCTACAACAACGACGACAAAAGCACCCACGACAACAACGACAAAAGCACCCACAACAACGACTACAACAGCGCCCACAACAACGACTACAATAACACCTACAACAACGACTACAACAGCGCCTACAACAACTACAACAGCGCCCACAACAACGACGACAAAAGCACCTACAACAACGACGACAAAAGCACCTACAACAACGACGACAAAAACACCTACAACAACGACGACAAAAGCACCTACAACAACGACGACAAAAGCACCCACAACAACAACGACAAAAGCACCCACAACAACGACTACAACAGCGCCCACAACAACGACTACAATAACACCTACAACAACGACTACAACAGCGCCTACAACAACAACTACAACAGCGCCCACAACAACGACGACAAAAGCACCTACAACAACGACGACAAAAGCACCTACAACAACGACTACAAAAGCGCCTACAACAATGACTACAATAGCACCCACAACAAGTACTACAATAGCATCCACAACAACCACTACAAAAGCGCCCACAACAACAACTACAATAGCATCTACAACAACGACTACAGTAGCACCCACAACAAGTACTACAATAGCACCTACAACAACGACTACAACAGCACCTACAACAACGACGACAAAAAAACTTACTACAACGACAACAATAACACCCACTTCAACGACGACAATAGCACCTACAACAACGACGACAATAGCACCCTCAACAACCACTACAATAGCACCCACAACAACGACTACAAAAGCGCCCACAACAACAACTACAAAAGCACCCACAACAACAACTACAAAAGCACCCACAACAACGACGACAAAAGCACCTACAACAACGACTACAACAGCGCCTACAACAACAACTACAAAAGCACCCACAACTGCCACTACCATAGCACCCACAACAACCACTACAAAAGCGCTCACAACAAGTACTACAATAGCACCTGCAACAACCACTACAATATCACCTACAACAACGACGACAAAAAAACTTACTACAACGACAACAATAACACCCACTTTAACGAAAACAACAGTAGAACCTGCAACAACAATGTCAACAAATGAAGTCATGATTAAGCAGACATCAAAAGAGTCCACAACCACGAACACAACAAATAAACCTACCACAACAAAGACTTTAAAACAATTTTCAACGATAAGAGAAGATTATACAACAACAGAAATAACTACCATGGCAACAAAAAAACTTCCTACAAAAACAGCGACAACAGCAGAACCTATTACACTGGAAAAAACTCCAGAAACTATTAAAACGAAAAATGTAACAGGTATGTTGCACCAATAAATTTAAAATTTAAACAAAGTTATATTATATGTTCATAGATACTCAGATCGTAAACTTACTTTTTTTTTGATATGAATTGTTTTTTTTTGTAGTTAACAGCTTAAGCGTATCTAATTATTTGAAACTATAGTCAGCAAATTCTTGTATTATAAATAAAAAAAAATCTTTAAAAAATAATAGGGCGTCTTATTGAAAGTCTGTATTTTTGCAATCTTGTCTTTATTTTTTGAACTTTTAACTACTTTATTCAAAAACGACGGTCAAAAAAAGTTTTTTTTTCAGATTTTTGGTTTTAAAATAACCTTAATTCAAGTCAAAAAAGTAATTCTTTTAAATATACATATTAACACTTTTGTTAGAGCATTCTCTTACGATTAGTAAAAATTGCGTAAAAATTAGTATGGGTGTCTTTTTCAAGGTCTATAGTTTTGCAACTCAGTCTTTGACTTTTATTTTTGTTTATTTATAAACGATGTCACAAAAAAGTACTTTTTTCTTAAAAATTTTTTGTCAGAAAAATTTCTTTTAAAAAGTCAAAATTAGTCGTTACATATGATATGGGCGTCACCTTAAGATTTGTATTTTTTTATTCAGTCTTTAGTTCATTTTCAATAAATTTTTTCTTAATAAGGTTTTCAAAAGTATTTATAAAGTTTAAAATCATTAACCTGGTGCGCACGAAGTTCGTATTTAAACTATTAAATGTATACAGGTTTTAAAACTTCAATAATGGCTTATCCAGCAGTTAAAAATTTAGGCTAATTTATCTACCAAACATAAACAATACGTCAAGTACTTATTTTTAGATATAGTTACTAAAAACAAAAATTTAATTTAATTTAAATAAATTTAACGACATTAGTTATGATTATATTAAAATTATAAATATGTATTTAGTATAAAACTTACTACAATACAATGTGATTGTAATTAATTTTTAGAAGTTTATTTTATTTTACTTACATTGTATAGCTGTGCTAACTTAATAATAAAGTTTTAAAGAGATATAAATCTTAATGAAAAAAATTCCTAATTAATCGATGAAAAGTGTTTTGTAATATGTCTGTCCTTGATATTCAATTTAAGACGTTTTTACGATGTTCTCATATCTATGTTAACTGGAAAGTTTGTTTTCTGTCAATTTTTCTAATAAAAAAGCTTAAAAGCGATGTATAAACCACACTTTGTTAGTGATGAACTAATTTTTTTATTTATGACAATTTAACGGTGTTTTTATGTTTATTTTAGCTAAAATTCACATTACTTGTCTATTTTCTACTATAACAGCTCCAAAAACTATTTTTTCATTATTTATTATCCTTAATATACCAAAATGAACTCTAGCTAGGACGATATTTTAATGTTTCAACTTAAAAAATAATTTATTGTCATTTTTAGTTTTAAAAACTGCCTAAATCACCATGATTTAATTATTTTTGTCGTTAACGTACGCCGTACGTATAAGATGGTTTTTAGGAAATTTCAAGTTTATTTTTATGACTTTTTAGTTAAGAAAACGTATATATTTTTCTTTCTGCTATCAAAATTCTCAGAAGTTCATGTATTAATTGTTTTAGTCTCTTAAATCCTAAAAAAAAAGTCTGTTAAGGAAGGAATCGCGATGTTTTCATTCTATCTTAAGTTAAAATTTAATTTATGATCAACTTTTCTATAAATACTTTTTTTTTAAAACTATCTTTTAAGATGTTTTAAGTTTAATTTGTGTAATAAAATGCTTAATTAGTACGTTGTTGCGTTGTTTTTGTATGTTTTTTGTTTTTGACTAAAAAATATTTTTTGTTTGTTTTTTAAAACTGCCACATGAACTATGTTTTCACTACTTGTTGTCATTTATAAACTAAAAAGAACTTGAATTTGTCGGAGCTCGAATTGTCTTGTATTGAATCCTCGTGCACCCCGTTTTTCTATAATTATAAAAGTAATAACAAGGTCAAGGTAACACGAAAATTGTAGGTATTGTTACTTATAATTGACTTGCTTTTCTTTTTTATGATTATCGACCTAAATAAAATAACTAAATCAATCTAATGATTTTTTTGCTACTGTATTAGTTATCTGTGTGTTTCTTTAACGTCATCGATTTACAAGACTGTAAAATTTAAAAGTATACTTTTAAATAAACGAAACTTGGGTTTTAGTCTACTGAAAATTTGTGGTCTGATGACTTAATAGATATGATCAAACCTTTATGTTAACTTGAGATTGTCTTAAGGCATACGAAAGTCTAGGCTTAGGCTCTTTTAGACTTTCGCAGATGTTTTCTCTGAAAGTATTTAAAACAAGCGTACCAGCTGTCTTGCCTAGTGGACAATGTATTAAACGTTGCACGGCAAAGAGACAAAGCTGACATTACTGATCATACTAACAGACGGTAACTTTATGGTTAAGTAACATAAACCGTTTGTAGATTAAAAAATTCAGTTTTTTTTGTGGCGACTAACTGACAAGTTTTACCAAACTTGATAACAGACTTACAAGTTAAATATTTTCTTATGTTGTCACTTATTTGTGATTTTGTAGTTTTTAGTTGTTTACTTCAAACTAAGTTGGATTTTTCACTGATGTGCGCCTTGTACAAAGTTAATAATTACGCCATAACGTTTGTTTTTTGTGTTATATGTTTACTGCTATAATGTACAATCGAGTCATTTTGAATTGAAACAGCTGAGGATTATAGCAATAAGCTGTAAAAACAACTGTACTGCTTTTTTTATTTTACTTTTTTTTAATAATCATAAACTAGCACCATATAAACATGTTTATTTTGTTTAGTTTGTAATATAAATGTATGTATATATATTTAATGTTTTGTTTATCTGCTTATTTTAAAAATATAACTTAAACTTAAAAAAACAAATATGTTTGTATGGTGCTAGTTCTACTGAGCTAAACAAATTATTTTTCAGAGTCAGCCACGAATTCAAAAATTAATTCAAATTGTAGTTCGAAAACTGAGGAAATCAGCACAACAAAAAGATTAGAAAATAATTTAAACTCAACATTAATAATTACTTCCGTAAATTATACGAGTGTTAATTTGTCTACTACTACTGTAACCATTACTAACTTTTCGAACTTCGAAGTCAACGTGACTACAAATATGCCAACTTTTCCTTCAGGCATTAGATCTACTAAAATAGGAGACAATTTTACAGGTATAATGATAGCTTCTTTTCTTTTATTTTTTTAGACAAAAAAAACTTTTATGTATAAAAATGTTACTATATTTACATTATTTTTTTGCTAAAGCTTCTTTGAAAAGTAAAGTTTGAAATATATAGCTATAAAGTTTGGAATAAAATTTACAGACAGCATGTTAGCTCCGATAAGCAGTCATTACTTTATAAAATCAGGTTGGTTCTATGTCAACTAGTAGAATTCAAAGAATTTAATATCATGTATTAATGCCTTAATTTAAACAATTTCTAACATTAAAAAGTACAACTAATTTTAAAATATTTACTAAATAACATTAAAAAAATATTTCAGGACTTCATTGGATTTCAATTGGAACTTATCTATTATTACCATTTTAGTATATTACGTATGAGACCATACTTTAAGTAGCAATAAATTTTATTATTTCTTTTTTAGACTTTTATTGATGTTTTTCTTAAGCCATATAATTTAAGCAAAACAACTTAAAGTCATACTCTAAGTATTATAAAAACAAAAAAAAAACGAACTTTGAATGTATCTTAGCTTGATAAAATTTAATTAAAACAATGTTTTCTTACTTATTAAAACGATAAAAAATAACATAGTATCAGTTACTCATAAAGAAAGTTTATAAAAGCTTAAAATAAATATTTTAATGAGTATACTCTTCTTTTCAATCAATATTAAGTTAGTATAATGAATACACAACTGGAAAGGTTATTTATTCGGACATTGACAATTTAGTGATTATATAACAGAAAACAAAAGCAATATTATACAGTATAGGGTATAAGTAAATTTCTTGTTTTCTTTAATTTTCAGGTATTAAAGAGGCTAAGCAAGTTTCAGTAAAATAATGATCTACCGGATCCAAGATCCATATCCGGCCGGATCTGGCTTTTTTTTTAGCTTGGATCCAAATTCGGCTGGAACCTAAATTTAAAAAGAAAAAAAAGATCTCGAACCGGTTCCGGCCGGGTATGGATCCAGTTTATTGGAAAAGTTTAGTATCCGCGATTAGCTTCGTTCAGTTTTATATTTAAATAAGTGTCTTTTTGCTAATACTTTTTTTTAATGTAAGTATTTACTGCTCTTTACCGCTTTTAAAGTTTATCAAATCCATAAAGATTGTTGTTTTCGTTTCAGAATTAATTGTTTATAAGTATTTAATTCAAAGAATAATGTATTATGAAATGACAATATATTAACTAATAAGACACAGTAATTTATCCACAGGGGAGGATGTTAATTAATAATTTATTACTTTCGAGAAAAACAATTACTAAGTTTCACCGCAGAGCGGATTTTTCAAATTGTAGATCTGTGGTAATATAAAAATGGTAAAAATGACAAACAATTAAAACATGGTTTGAATTAAGTTTTTTGTTGACAAAATTAAAATTTAAAAAAAAGAAAGAAAAAAATCACTTATAATTATATTAGTATTAAAAAACCTTTAATTTAAAAAGTAATAAATAGTAATCTATAACAAAAACTATAGAACTATGGTATATAGTGAGGTATTGAAATCTAATGGATTTAAAAAACAAAATTTTATAAAGTTAGAAACTATAAAGTTGTAAACTAGGGGTGGGCAACGTACGGCCCGCGGGCCGGATCCGGCCCGCGAAGTGAAAATGACCGGCCCCCAAACCTTTTTAAATTTAAATGGAATCCAGCCCGCGGACAAAATTGATCCGGCCCGCGAGTGGATGATCCGGCCCGCTAAGAATTTTCAAAATTTATATGAAATCCGGCCAACCAATGTAAATATTACAAAATTTGTAAAAAACCTTTTTAGAATTATTTTAATAAAACAAAAATGTAAGACTTTGACCCTGAAAACGTTTGTAAAATTGGCTTTTTATTTTTGTGGTGATAAAAACACTGTTTTGTTAAAGTATTTTTTTTTCTGTTTCGAGTCAGTTAAAGTAATGCTTTCTCAAATTATCCAAAAACAATTGTTTGCTGAACTAACTTTGATGATCTTACCTACCATAATGACTTTCATAAAAAATGGACGTCTTAAAAATTGTCTTTCCCAGATGTGAAGTGAGTTGTTCTTATACTTGTTTAGAAAAGTAAAAAAAATCTTTTTAAGCATTGACAATTATTTTATGTCAAACTACTCAACATTAAATTTTAATAAAATATTATAAGTTTAGACTACAATTTCCACTCTTTTTTGCTATTGATTTTTTATTTTTGACTTTTTGATTAATTATATGGTTAAGTTTAGTGATAAGCAATTGATGACAATAGTTTCACTTGATAATGAGTTTGGTCGTCGTTTTTCAGACTTTCAACAACTAATAGAATGATTTGATATTGTGTCATCATAGTTGACGTTTGACACCGAAAATGCACCTAGTATTTTACGGTTAGAACTGCTTAACTTCAATGTGACAGTACACTAAAAAAAATTCAAACCTTAAAAGTTTGACAGATTTTACGCCCTACTTAACAAGTCAAAGTTTGTTAATTTAAAAAAGATGGCAATGAAGTTACTTGTTCTGTTTGGGTCTACATATATTTGCGAACAAACATTCTTAACAATGTATATAAACAAAAGTTAGCTGCGTTCAAATCTTACTGATACCAATCTGCAGTCATTACTGAGAATATCTACTTCGAATATACTTCCAGATTTTAAACAACTTGTTAAAAACTTTGATGATCCACAAATGTCTCATTGACTTCTTTTTAGTGTAATCATTCTTGCTAAACTTTTTAATCTTACATTTAAAATATAATATGACAGTATTATATGTTAGTTTTTCGTTTAGTACTATTTTCATTAGTGAAACTTATCTTAATCCAAAAGTCTATTAAATTAATATGGTTATCATGTTTAATTATTAATTAATCTCTTTTTTATTTTAGTATTTCAGTACTTTATGTTATACTTTTATAAAAGTATTTTAGATGAATTGTTTAACAATATTATTTTTCGAGTACAGAACTTAGTTAAGTTTCATAAGTTGATTCATTATTGATATTTTGAAAGTAAAAGTACAAGAATTTTAAGCCAAAGTAGTTTTTTATCTAGGTTTAACTGTTTTTTAATATGTTGATATGAAAATTTAAATCAAATATATAATTTTTGTTGCTTTTAGTAGATTTTTAGATATATTTTTATGTATTATTGAACGAGCCAAAGTTTGTCAACTTCAAAATATGACTATGAAACTAGTTGTTTTGTTCGAGACTTCATACATTTGAAAACAAACATAACCGACCATAAACATTTAAAAAGGATTAGCTAATTTCAAAACTAATCGGTATTTCAGTGCACTTGCAGAATTTCCCAAACCGTCATGCAACTAGATTTAAACAACTGTAATATATGATTTACCTTAAGTGTTTCATCGAGACTTTTTAATTTAATTTTTTTGCTTTTTATGGTAAAACTGTTTATTATATCAGAATTATTTGTTGTTTGGTTTCTTTTATACGTGCAAAAATATGTAATGAATCTTTATTAGTTTGTTAAATTATAAGTTAATAGTTTAATTTTGTAATATTAGTTAACTTCTAAATATTATTATTAATATAAACTCCAGCCAAGGATTGGCAAAATTAGATAATTTCGGATAGTTAACAATTTTTCAATGTTTTAGCTAATAATATTAGGCTCGAGTATTTTTTAGTAAGTAAGCTATTGTTTTTGTAAGACTAACTAGTATTAATTCGGTCCAGACTTATAATAAATATAGAGTTATGAATACTTAATAAAAATTTACACAAAGTTTCATGCTTGAGAACCTTGGTACTTAAAATATTAATTCAAAATTCTGAAATACCCGATCAATTAGCATCCAGCCGGATCGAAATCTTTTTCAAATTAGCTTCCAATCGGATCCGGATCTCTTTTTTTTAAATAAGTGTTTAGCCGGATCAGGATAATATTTTCAAATAAGGATCCGGATCTAAAAAAGGATCCAGCTGAATCCGGTAGATCACTAACTCGAAATGCTCCGGCCCGCTGAGGACTTTTTTTTTTTTTGGATCCGGCCCGTCAACTATTTACGTTGCCCACCCCTATTGTAAACCAATATTAAACACATTGTTCCTATGGTTAATTTATAATAACAATGTTTAAAATAAAACCAGGGGGTGAGCATTACAAAAAAACTTTTGAAAGCATTGTTGTTGTTGTTAACTCAGTTATATTATGATATAGGAAAAAAGTGCTTTTTGTGAAAAATGTTTGTTAAGCGAATGATAGAATTAGGGTTAAATTTAAAATATTAAATTTAAAAAAACTGCCTTTAAACTACAACAAGACTTTATCAAAATGTAACTGAGATAACAACAACAATGCTTAAAAAAAAATTTTGTAATGTTCACCCCCTGGTTTTATTTTAATGTTGTTATAGATTACTATTTATTACTTTTTAAATTATAGGTTTTTTAGTACTAACTTAATTATCATTGATTTTTTTCTTTCTTTTTTTTAAATTTTAATTTTATTAACAAAAAACTTAATTCAAACCATGTTTTAATTATTTGTCATTTTACCATTTTTATATTACCACAGATCTACAATTTGAAAATCCGCTCTGCGGTGAAACTTAGTAATTGTTTTTCTCGAAAGTAATAAAATATTAATGATATTGTATTGCAAAGAATTCGATAATAAAAAATTAACATTTAATGTTTATTGAAATATTATTGAAATTAAGAGCTGTGAAGTTTTATAAAAGTTTTTTAATTACCGATTTTTTAAAAAGAAAATAAAAAGAAAGATTTTTATATTTAAGTATATAATTTCTAAATTTAATTTGGCCTGAAAATTTTGGCTTTGAAAACATTAGAAAAATAAAAAATAGTGTCTATTACTACGTGATTTACAATAAATTTGATTCCAATTACATTGTTACAGCTGTAGAATAGCAACTTGTTGGCCACGTTAGATTTAACCTTTTTACATTTTAAAGCAGCAATGTAGTAGAAACAACGCATTACTGTCAAGTGTATCTCTGCATGCAGAAGTACTGATTTTTTTGTTTTAAAGCGAGTAGTCCGCCAGGTCAAAGTGGTTCTGCAACCTTGGCAGAAAATTAGAAAAAGCTTTTAAAAGATGGTTTTATGTTACAAATGACAGCTCACACTTAAACCTTCATGATAACAGCTTGTTGTTAGTCAAAACAGCTGTTGATCCACTGTATCGACTTCATCTTTTTTTCTTCCTAATCTCAAACATGATGTTAGAAGGCTGTGAAAATTAGGAGTAAAAATAAAAAGTAAAAAAGCATATTTACAGTGGAGCCTGGTCAAAGTAATCACTTTTCTCTAATCACGCCTAATAATCCTAAAACATAACTATAAAAAATAATGTTCCTTAGATTTTATATTTTTCTACTCCACGGTTGAAGCATAATTAAGTACAGCCACTCATGAAAGCGAGCAACAAGATTCATTTGATCAAGAGATTGAAACAGACATTTAGGTTACTTTTTATGAAGAAAATTTAATTTGACAGATAAGCTGAAGTCTTGGTGGGAGTCAAAAAAAAACCATATCTCGACAGGTTTGCAAAGAAGTATCTTTCGACATTTCCATCTTCTATTTATTCTGAAAGGTTATTTTTCTGAAGCTGGTAATTTATACGAGCCAAAGCAAAGTCGATTGCATCCAAATACTGGCAACTTTTTTTTCTTCATTTTATGTTTGAAAACTAAGAATGGGTTTCTTTTTAGCTTAAAATCGTGAAAATGAGTAAATGTTATTAACTAAATTGCATACTTTTGTATATCTAAACAGTTGTCAAAGATGTTAACTTCATCTTTTAATTCGAACTTTTTAATAAAAAAATTTAATTTAAGTTTATCACATGAAAAGCTTATTAAAGCTCGTTTTTTATGATCAATTAAAAACTCAATTTTTTTCATCATACAAGGTAAAAAAATCTTATAAGTAGCTTGAAATCATGTCTTAAAATTTAAACTGAGATCTCGTATAGTTTAAAAAAAAATTTCTTTTGTTTGTACGACGTTTAATTTTTTTTGCTAGTGTTAGTAATAAAATAGTAACAGTAACATTGTGTTTCTTTTTTAACAAAATATATGATTTAACATTTTTTTCACCTATTGGTATCAAATTAATAATTTTTGTAAGTTTGTTCTCTATTGACACTACATAGATCTTAAAATATTTAGGATCCAGATCCCAATTTTCAAAATATCCGGATGCGGTAGATCTTAGTTTAAAATAATAAAAAAAAATATCATAACTTGTATCAAAATTTCATGTATAATCTGGTTAAAAGTACTTAAATTACTTTTTTTTAAACATATAAAAAATATTACTTAGTGGTTTTCAGAAAAGTTCTTGAAAAATTCAAATTTTTAGAAAATTTTTTATAACTAAAAAAAGATATGTTTCAAAAAAAAAAGGGTTAATAGGCTTAAAAAAGACATATCTCCATCGAGACAACTTAAAATTTAGTTTTAGCTTTCTTACTGTATGTGCTCTAGCCGGGGAAAAATAGGTTAGCTTTGACTTTTAAAACCCTTAATATACATTTAATATATTGTTGAAAAACACTTTTTCGAGATTTGTAAAAAAAAATTAACGAGCTAAAATAAGAAATATATCAAAACTTTGACTTTTCTAACTATTAATCATACTTTTTAAAAACTCAAAACCAGATGAAATAAAAGTAGTTAAAAAGTATGTTTTAATGTGTAGACTAATCCGGTCTTATTTCTGACGTAAAGTTGTGGAAGTTTCTGGATAATTTTAAAATTATAAAACAAAAAAAAGATCACACATCAGCTTACGAAACTCTTAAAATACAAGCAAAATGAGTTTTTCAAACAAAAAGTCCAAATATTTTTAACTATGAATAACACTTGATTTGATTTTCTAATCACCAAATAGTAAATGTCCGCTTGCCTGTCCTTTGTAAAATACATTGATTGTTTTTATCGTGCATAGACTCCCTAAGTTATCAAATAAATAAAAAACAATGAGGCTTTAAATGTTTTTTAAATAAAATTTTAAGTTTTTACAGAAAAACAAGTTAAATAAATTAGTAGAAAAGTGTAACAAATAATCCATTTACATCAAGTTGTTTGAAGGATAGAAATTTAAATGTCTAGATCGAGAAAACTAGGATCGGTAAACTTCGGTCTGCGAGGTACTTTTCAACTAAGAACATCTTTTTAAAAATAATAAAAAAATGTTTATGTAGAAACACCTTACAATTAGACTTTTTTTTTAAGTATTGCCTTTTTATTTTTAGAGTAGTGTTATTTTTATTGGTACTACAACTATCAAAGATTTTCTTGTAAAATGCAGTACAGCAAATAATTTTTTCTAAGGAAAACTGGCACTTTACTTGTAGAAGGCTACCAATTCTAGCCTAAAACTTAATTGAAACATTAAAAATGTAAAACTTTTATAAAAATTTATATATTATTAGTTGATCTTACAGTTTTTGAAAAATTCCATCGAACAGTTGTTTTTTTATAACTTTTTACAAAAAAAAATATTTTTATATTTAATTATTTTATTTCACAATACTTGACAATTATAAAAAAAAAAGCTATCTTCTAGAATCTTAAACTTGTACTAACTAATTAGCTGAGTTTATTTACTAACAGTTTCGAGTTGACATACGAATTCCTATACTTTCAATGTAAACCTTCTTTACATTTACTAAATCTAAAGAACAAACCAATCAACATCATGATTTAAAACTGTTTTTCAGGGTTTATAGTACATATATTAACAGCATAAACTTTTACGATTTTTAAGATACTGGTGAGTTTGATTAAATTCATACAATCACGTTTTTTTTTTACTTCAGTTATACATGTCAATAGAAAATACTTTAAAAAACTTAATTGGTTGAGTTCTAAAAACTTTATATTTTTAAAGACTAAAAATTTTTAAATAAACTTTTCTTATAAACTTATTTATAATCTAAGTTTTCTATAATAAGCAACTTAAAATAATATATGATATGCATATATAACAAAATTATAAACATTTTTACCAATAAAATATTTAGTTTGCTTTATGTGAGCTAAAATGTTATCAAAATGAAAAACATATATGTATCGTTTATATAAGGTTTTTATTTGAAGAAACTTATAAACTGTTACACATATAAAAATAAACTTAAAAAATGTCGTATAAATTTTTAAAACGCTACTTATAGAAATCATTAGACAATAAAAATAAAATTTGAAATTTATAAAAAAATATTTTGTTGAGACTGATTTGCAAAAAAAAAATGTTATAAAGTAAAATAAAAAAATCAATCAATTATATAAGTTCATCTCGTTTATATAACTTAAATATTTTTTCTTGTAAAGACTACACTAGTATTGCAATTTTATACTTCTAATAAAAAGAAGTGACATGATGATATGATAATTAGCTCTAATATAATATAAAATATAAGTTAGTAAACAAAATGATAAAAATATTACAATCTATTCAATAAATTGAGTAAATAATTTTTTTATATAAAATTAAACCTTTCATATATAGATACATATCAAATACTACAATGTTAAAATTAACAAAACTCCTATAGAAAAAATCAAAGTGTTCTAATAAAATTTTACAAAGAAAAAGGTTATATATAAAGTAAAAATTTAATTATTTTCAAAGAGTATTACATATGATAGAAAAATAAAAAAATGGTTTGTATTCTTTTAGTTAGCTAAAAAACAATTAAATTAATCCAGTTGTTTTTACAATCAGCATAGTATAGCAAAACCAGGGATGTAGTTTGAGGAAATCTGCAGTCTTTCAATCTCCTTAAAATACTACTTTTTATCTCACGTAATAAAAGCAACCTATTTTTATATCAAAATTATAAAAAAAAAAGTATTATGTGACGAAAATTGACGGTCTACAGACCCATTCAAGCTACGTCCCCGGTAACAACTAAAACAAAATATATCTGTCATAATTCTTGGGTACAAAAACACACTAGGTAAAAATAAAGCTTAGTACAACAAAACTAAGGTTTTGGTTTTCCAAAAAAAAATATTTGCAAAGACTTGCAAAAATGCACTTTACTTAGTAAACTCATTTTGTTATTTTTTGATTACATTTTTATCATTATTCCTTAATTATTCTCTCAATGCAAACACATAGCCAAATCAATCACAGTGTAGGTAAATCAAGAATAGTCTTTGGAAGTCTTCTGTCTAAAGATGCTTGTATTGTATTAACTATATTTCTGTACGCATCAACCCAGCTGATGTGATCAGTATTATTATCAATATTGGTCGACACGGTGTGAGGAATCATGTTGTTTATGTATCGATGTAGCGTTTTCAAAGACTTCGATACTACATCTAAGTTTTCCTTCTCTAAAACCATCTTTGAGAAAAATCTGCAGAAAAATGTTTTAGACCAGCTGCAAGTTGAAATTTATATAACAATTTAAAAAATTGAGACAAAATTAAGTTTGCTTGTTGTGATGTCAAAAACAGGATTGGCTTTATTCAATCAAAGAAATTGTTTACTAAAGTATAAAAAGACATAAACTTAATTACCAAAAAAGAGTTATAATTAATAAATTAAGCTTTCAGTACAAAAATATCAAGTTAATAGACAAAAAACAGTACATCATATTTATCATTCAACACCTTTATAATAAATAACTGACTTTTTAAATAATTAAACAATTGAGATTAAAAGGGAAACTTAGAAATTAAAGAAACCAACTAACAGAGAAACATTGTTAACGTCGCTTAGAAAAGGCATACCTTCGGTACAACTACAAACCCAATTTCTCAAAGTATTTCTAATTTCATTTAAATTCTTTTTTTTGCCATAAGTTGACTGTTGCTTGTCGGCAAGTTTTTTAGGTGGCTTAATGTCTTCATCAAGAGGTTTTAAATTGATACAATATTCTGGCTCACCTAGAAATCAATACATTATTTGTTTAAAATTCAGTTTACTTTACAATTAAGGAAAATTAAACTTTAATAAAAAATATTTACAAATAAGGCCTAAAAAACATATCATAATATATGATCGTTTTAAATTTACGAATTTATTATTTTAAAAGTTAATAGGTTGTCAAAAATATATTAAACAACTATGTTTTTGTTATGAAAAAAAAACGTCTAAAATCTAACCATTGATGCATTGATCAAAATAGTATCTAATTTAATAAGTTAATAAAAAGTAAGTTAAACATATTCAAAAAAAAACAAAAATAAAACAAAACACAAAACAAACTAAGTACATATTTCTTCAAAATCCTTACATGAATACAAAGTATTATTTAAAAATCTTAAAAAGTACTTTTTTGTGAGGATGAAAGTTCACTTTCGACATCCGAGTCAATCTTGTCAAATATTTGGTTTATGCGCATGTTTGTCCTTAACTGTCTTTTTAATTTCAAATTTCTCCGTTTTCTTCTCGGTTTTTTTATTTTATTAACCATTGTAGTGGTCGTTGTTGGGCCGTGCTGATGTTAAAAGTTTGACATGTTTTAAACCATTTTTTTTAGAGTTTTTTTCTATTAGAGTTTTAAAACTTACAAAAAAAATTCTTACCTATTTACAATATATTCTACTAATTAGATTGTACTAATAATTAGAATGATTTAACAAAAAAAAAATGAAACAACTTTCATTTAATTTTACGTCCCTAAAAATAAGTACTGTTTAAAGTCGTTTAAACAAAGTTACGAAAACGTTTAAAACGTTTTAAAGTTCATATTTATTTTTTTAATAACTTTATTTATCAAAAAAATGTAAATTTAAAATGTTTGTAACTTTTAAAAGCTAAACTTTTAAAAATAAATACCATAACAATTAAATCTCTTTGTTGCTGGTCAAGGTTTTCAATAACTTCCATTCTAATGTCTTCAGGTAGTTTAGTCAGAAAGCTATCATTTAAATCTACTTTTGGTAAAGTTTCTCTAGGTTTCTGTTTTAAAATGTAATACATTTAGAAACTATTCAAATTAACATGTTTGACTAGATTTATTTTTAAGTAATTTGGTTTTGGTTCATTTTCGTAAATCAGTAAAGAAAGGATTATAATAGGAGTCATTAAAAATACCATAGATACTCTGTAATTTTAGAATAATTAAAGAAGATAAATTATAAACAAAAATAATTTATTAATACTATTTTATAAATGCTTTTAATCTAAGCAGAAAGTGTGTAACGTTCTTAAGGTACTGACAAAAAATATTAGAAAAGCATAAAACTAATTCTAATAAATCTTATAAAAGCTACTATTTAAAAACATTTTGGCATAATTAGAAAAACAGGGTAGGTGTCAGAATAGCAGAGATACACTTTAGCACGGAGTATAACTTTTGCATGTAGCTTTAGTTAAGCAAGATCAATATTTTTTGGCTGATAAACTTAATACAGTAACCTGCCTCCCTAGTTACGCACTGCCAGTATGGTATGTACTTTTTAACCGAAAAAACGCTGCGTTAAATTTGCAATTTCTTTTCTCTTAAAAAAACAGACCTTAAAGTAGCAATTATATTTAAAAATTAATTATATTGCATTAAATTTAAATAAATTAAAACTAAAGGAACCAGAAAATAAGTTATGAACCTAGAAATTAAATATCAAATCCAAAACTAAAATAAACATACTACAGTTTATTTATTCAACAGACAGTGCAATTTTGATTTGCTTACCCCATAATAAACAAATAAAAAATAGTTAAAAAGTCATACAAGTTTTAGACAAACAAAAACAATTAACAGTGTAATTAAGATTTACATACCCAATGATTGAAACATAAATGTAAAAAGCGTATAAAAAACAAATATTAACGAAAACCACAGTAAACCTCATCATTTCCTTTTAAGAGCACCACCCTATTTTATCCTTAACTATTGTGTTTTATACCAAAACAACTAGTTAAAATGCAAAAGTTACTACATAATAATTAAGCAAGAGTAAAACTTTATAAGCCTAAAGTAAATTATTTGAATAAATACAACTTTATAAAATGTTGATCATTGTTTATAGTAATCTTTATTTATTCAAAACTAGTAATTAATTATATGTGCTATGTAAACTTTTAAGGTACAAAGAATTACAACATATATTTAAAAACTTTCTGAGTTGAATATAAATATAAATATACACAAGTAAATACATATACTAAATAAATAGTCAAGACTTCTTATAACATTTATATGTTTTGTTTTTATAATGAAAGTTTTTCTTATAGGGAATTTCACTTTAATAGTCATTTGTAAACTTTAGATATTTTTAACATGTTTGTATTAGGCTTGATATAGGTAATTAAAAACTAAAATTTTCTAAGACAAACTTTCAATTGGGCAAGCACTTTTGCGCTGTGTTCAAAGTTTGTGCTTAGGTAGCAGTTTACTGTATTTATTAAAACTATATTGAATAAAATGTTTACAATTGAACTTAATACAGTAAATATCTTCTTAATACAGGAACTTCGAGAGAAAGAATACTTACCAATTATTTAAAATTATAAACAAGTAATAAGGAAATTATAATTCAAAGCTCGGCAACCTTTTTTAAAAGAATACCATATATACTAAGAGAAGTCACTCGCAGGTACCAAAAAGTTAGAATACATCCTTTGTAGGCTCTACATTATAATAAAAATATTCACTACAATATAAAAAATTTGGTAAATTTAATGTTTATTCAATTATTCAATACTGTATTTAAGATTAATTTAAAAATAACTTGTAGTCTAACTCAAACACGAAGTTTTGGTCAAAGCTTAAACTTGTAACACTAACTTATAGTTTACATTTCTCATAGTTCGTCTTATTTCAGTAAAAACATTAACTATTTTACAAAACTTGATTAAACTTCTATAAAAGTTATTTGCCATATTCTACTCTTAAATATATATTTATATTAGTGATCTACTAGATCCGAATATACTTTTTTAATCAAGATCCAGCCAGAACTAGATCTTTTTTTAAATCGAGATTCAGTTAAATCCGAAAGGGGATCCACAAGATTAAAAATAGTAAAACAATTTTTGCATATAGTATAGTTAAAAATATGTAGTTAGCTCATATAAGCCGTTGATGAACGGAGACAGGTCAAATATGCACGAAAATACTTTTGCACAAAGGATCATTTTTTGCATGACAAAAAAAAATACAATAAATAAAATTACCAACCAAGGGTAAGGGTTAGGGGTAACAGTGGTAGTAAAAATGAAAAAATAAAATAAACTAAAATATGATAAGAAGAAAACAAAATAACTGACCAAGTGTAAGGGTTAGAACTAATTAATCAAAAAGAAAAAAAATATCGACAAGGGTTGGGAGTAAAAGTGATAGTAAAAAAAGTGAAAAATTAATTTACTAAATAAATAAAAGTTCAACTTATGCAAAAGTTACCCCTCGTGCAAAAAAAAACTTTGTGCAAAAATGACCTTTCGTGCAAAGTGTCCTTTCGTGCATATTTGACATCTACCCTTGGTGAACAACGTGAAAAACTAAAACCAGAGTAAGTGAGTTATTTCATAAAGCTAAAGAGCTAAGAGTTGAATAGTTAGTAGATATTGAAAAATAAGGCGTGTAAGAAGATGGAGACAAACTCAGTGACAAACTTATAAGATAAAACGTAGGTATGATAGATGCAGAAGATCAACAATAAATTCGGGCTTGTAGGCCATAACAATTGTCGCTCTAAACAAAGGAAAGGCGTTCTTAGAGATACTGTCAGGGTTGCTAAAGAATTATTGTAAAACTCTTCCAGGTTTTCTGGTTTTCTGAATTTCTTCCAGGGTTTTAAAAAACAAGTTTTTTAGTCCATGTTTAGTATAAAATTAAACTAAAGCTAAAAAAACTTTCTAAAATAGTATAACAACATTGAAAAGAATACTCTAAAAGCTGATATAATTGTGTTTTTTAATGATTTTTCTTTAATTACATAATTTTTTTTATCTATGTGATATATTTTTCGTACCTAGTCAAAACTTCATTACTTAACATATTAAAATAATTTAAAATTCCATTTTTTTTTTGCCTAAAAAGTCAAATTTCAAGGTCTTCCAGGATTCCAGATTTTTTTTCAACCTGGTACTGTAAATAACTAATCTACACAAAGGTAGCACATTAGCCTAATATGAAAATACATAAAAAACTCACCAGAATATCTATAAGTAGCAAAAACAGAAGTCTGTATACTTCAAGTTATTTGCTTTTTATTGCTATAAGAGTAAAGCTATTCAAAACAAGTTTTCAAAAGGACAAACAATGTGAAAAATATAAACAATTCAACTAAATTAAATTGAATTTAGATAATATATAAAAAAAACTAACAGCTTTTTCAAGCAAATCCTTTTGTTCAGTAATGTTTTCAACAACTTCGTTTTTGATATCTTCAGGTAACTCATTAAGAAAACTTTTACTTAACTCAGTGTTACTTTCTCTTTCTTTAAAATTCTGTTTTACAAAAAACTGTTTACTGATAAAATCTATGAAATGTTAAAACACGATAGACATGTTAGTATTTAATATATCAACAAGTTTTTTAATTACATTTTACTACAGTTTACTCCTATAATTCAGCAGTTAAGTTCCAACTAAGAAGATTTAAAACATCAAATGTATATGATAGTTTTCGTTAGACGTTTTTTTCTTTAGAAAGTAAAACTTTATAGAACAGTTATCTTTTTATTAAACTTACGACACAACTTCAAGAGTTGCTTGCTAATAATAAAGGGTAGTTTAAGAATAATATCAACCAAAACTAAAAGAATGTAATAAAGGATTTAATGTATATATCAAAGGATTTTTGTAAAATTTTTCCAGGTTTTTAAAAACAAGTTTTTTTAGTCAATTTTACTTAGTATAAAATTAAACTTGAGTTTAAAATATCTATCGTAAACAGTATTACAACAATAAAAGAATACTATAAAAAGCTACTTTAAATGTGTTTTTTAATGAATACAATTCCGTTTAATCTTTATGATAGATTTTTCGTATCTAGTCGAAATTTCATTACTTTTCATGTTAGTTTAAATTTCCAGGATTTTTAGTGATTTTTGTTCGAAGTTCCACGTTTGTTTTTTTCAAAGTTTCTTAAATTCCAGGTTTTTCAGGTTTTTTTTTTGCCTAAATTATCATACTCCAAGTCTTTCCAGGATTCCAAGTTTTTAGCAACCTGTAGTTTACAATTTAAAAGTTTAAACAGATTTAAAATAAAGTAAATATAATCTAAAAGCTGTTATAAAAACTACAATTTTAAGTAAATCGTATTTTATTTATTATTAGTATTTTTTCTTTAGTTTTGAATACAATGCATTATTTTAGAAATTAAAAGAGTAAACTCAAAAATTTAAAATGGAAGAAAAATTTAACTTTAATAGCTTACTCTCAAACAAACCTGAAAATATAAGAATTCACTTGTTAAAATATTGGTTTACAGTTGTTTCAAAATAAACCGTGACAAAGAAGGTCAAACTCACAACTTTGTTGAGTAAATTTTTTTGAAGTCCTATATTTTGTTTGACTTCTAATCTCATTGCTTCTGGCAAAAAGCTTAAAAATTCTTTTTCTATTTTTTGCACATTGTTAATTGTTAATTTAGTTGCAGAAGGTTGATCAAAACATGGGGTTTTCTGAAGAAAAAAACACCTTTCAATTTTACTTATTTAATTAACGAGCATGCAATTAATAAAATAGTTTGTAACATTATAAAAATACTTTTGAATGAATTGAAACTGTAATGTTTAACATTTTAGAAATGATGTTCATCTGTTGAGGGTTATTACATTTCAAAACCACATAAGATCTTAGACTTATCTTGTTTGTGAAGTAGTAAAATTTGAAAAGTGAACGTAAAAACAAAAATTGAAGTTTTTATAACATGTATCATTTTAAACACCAAGGGTTTGCTAATCTTAACAATCATTATACTAAAGGTTTGCAACCGATCTTGCCTGAAAAGCACAAATATGCAGCTTGCGAATTAAATTTTAGTTAAAAATTTTGTATAAAATAACATAAACTGAATTAAATGTTTATAATAATACTTATTTATGATTTTTAAAAATAAAAAATTACAGCGAAATAAGTTCTTTGGAATTTAATAACAACAACTTTTATACAACAAGCTTTCAAAAACCTCGTAGAACTGAGTCGTTAGTTTAAAATAATAAAACATATTTAGTTTTAATAAATTTTTTTTGCTAAATAAATGAACATACTTATAAAAAAAATACAAATGTGATTTTTATTTAATTGTAAGTAAGCTGTGGTGCTAATTCTAAGATTATTTTGTTCAAGTTGGTGTTGTACAAACATAATTTTTTTTTAGTAAAAATAAATAAAATATTGTCACTCGCAAACGATTCAATTTTATTATATGTGGTTCGCGAACAAGAAGAGCCTTAAACTACTAATCTATAATAAGACTATGGTGGTTTAAAAATATATTGCATACCTCGAGTTTTAATTTAAGTTTACGAAGAGTTTTGATAACTCATTAGTTATCTATACAAAAGTTAGAATAAATCTAAGTGTGTAACTTAGCGATGTAATAATCGCTTTTCGGGGACTTAGTATAATAAAAAATATTAAATCTACGAAAAGTTGTAAGAATCATTGGCATTAAGTCTTGCTTGATTAAAATTAACCTTTTGAATAAGACTTTGGACCTAAAACACAAAAGCTGTGAAGTAGCTATGTTATTGTTTATACTTTAAAGACAGTAAAATTAAGTTGACTGCTTAATTTTTTGTTACTAAAATTGTTGTTTTCTGTATGAACAATTAGTGCACATTAGTTCTGGACACCGATTTATAAAAACAGTAAAATTGCACTTTTATTTGTTATATTATGATGAGTTTGTTTTCCTCTATAAAATTGTATAAACCATATACTATTGAATATTTTTTTTTTTTGTGTATATTGTAATTAATTAGATGACGTTTTATAAAATTTATTTTAATTATTTCAAAAATATTTCAACTTAAAGCATAACTAACTAACCAAACTGTAATTGTTAGATTGTATGTCATTTTTCAAATTGCTATTTCTTAGTTTTTTAGGTGATCTAAATGTTTTAAAATTACTAACTGTTTAATTATACATTTGTACGAGCAAATAAGTAAGAGATTGTATAACACGTTAGAAAAATTAAAACTTTATTTAATACGTTTTTCTTTCAAAAACATTTGATTTAGTTAAAAACCGTTCTTCTAAATTAGAAAAGTAGCTTTAAGAACTTTTAAATTAGAACTTCAAAAGAGTTTACAATAGCTAAAAATAATCATTAAGATTCAATAAACAGCGAAAACTGAACTAATTATTGGACATATTCAAAGAGTTTTTCAGTAAATAAACAGAAAACTATATATTAAAATATTCTTTTATATAACAATATTATTATTTTCAAAGATTGTTAATTTGATACACCTTTATATATTATTTAAATGAGTACACTAACTTAAACTTATTGAAAAAAAATAAAAAATATTTATAGTATAATCATAAATATTTATTCAATTATCAGTACTACAATATTACAGTAATTTAATAACCGAATAACAAAATTTGTAATCTTTGACTTCGATGGAGATGGACAAAATGAACCATTAGTTTTATTTTTTGATAACTTTTCGTCTTCAAAACTAGGTGTTAGTAATGAGAGTTGTAACCCTATACCTCTTAATTCTACTGGGTTTACCTAATCAATTGAAACTAAATTGTATAGTAAAATCAAATCAGTTATAAATTTTATAAAGTTATTGTTAGATACAGTAAAAAAATATTTAAAAAATATCTGAATATACATTTTGAAAAACCCAAGTACATTATAAATGTATAAAACTATTTATTAAAACCAATGTTAAAATCTTTCTTTCGTGATTTAATTTATTTACTTTTAGTTTAAGTAGTAGTTGGCAGCTTTCAGTAGCAATTACATCGGCATCATCAGTTGGTTTCTTCATATTTTTGCTTGACGAAACGTTTTGACAGATGCCATGACCACCGAACTTTTTCGGATTCACAGGTGCTTTTGGGTCTCTGACTTTTAGTTTTACTGTAATTTTTTGTCCCAAAAGCTTTTCATTCTGAAGACGATCACTTAGCTAAAAAAAGTTACTTCAAGTGAAACATTGATTATAATAACCATTTTATATAGCTAAGTTGAGGTATACTTTTTAAATAACCTACAACTTATATTGATATTAAACTGCAAAAACACTTTACTTTATACCTACTTCTTTTGCACAGTTCTGAATAAAGGTGTCAGCCTCAGCTTGATTTTTTAATCTAATACCATAATTTATATTTACAGATAAGGACTTCCGATCAATGTCACTAATTACCTACAAAAATAACTTTACTTTTAATCAAAAAATTGTATCTTAAAACATATCAATTACTGAAAAGTGACTAAAATAGGTATTATAAACTATTTTAATGCAAATAACTACAAAGTTTTCAATTTAAACTCAGCTTTTTAATTTAGATTTTTAAAACGCTAGAAAAAATAAAGCTTTTTTTTGAATAAGTATGAATTAAAGCATAATATAAAAATGTTTAATCAGTATGTAAAGCTCAAAATTATTTTGCTGTAATTCTGAAATGTAACCAAAGTATTTGGCTTATTTTTTATATAAATATAGCTTTAAGAATTACTTGTGATACATTAAGACACATTCTACTGTATGTCATCACAAATCAATTTTTCATAAACAGGTAAGAAAAACTAAAACTAATTTAAATATTAAATTTTTATAAGTTGCTTAAAACAAATAGAAACTATTAAGATCTTTAAGCATACTGATGAAACATTGCTTTGCAATCACTGACTGACAATGTAATTTAAAAATTCACTTTATTATAAGTTAATAAAGATTATTAAACACTATGAAACTGTAAACTTATATAAATTTAATAATAATGAAGACTAAAATAAATGTTTAGAAAGTTAATATTTATGTACTCAGATTTGTTTTAAACAACTTATCATACATTACTGCAAAAAAAAATTTGCTTTGTTTGTATACAGTTTAAGCATAATTTTTCAAGTATCTTAAATTTAAATTTATTCAATTTTATACTAAAATTTATTAGTATATAGCTGATGTAGTACTTTGATTTAACGTGACTAGATATATAGTTGGACACTTTAAGCTAAACCAAGCAAATTTAAGTAATATATTTTTATCTCTTAACAAATACTCGTTACTAAGTTACAGACAAGTCCGAGTTGTATCAGTTTTATGAAAACTAAATAAAATATCCTAAATCACCAAAGGAATTGTAACCGTGTAACTTATATATTTTCAAACTTCGATCAAAAGGTATTACAGGGTGGCGACTATTTTTTTTTTAAGTAAAAATGTTCTTGTTTTTTTTAGTAATAAACTAAATAAAAAATACAAAAAATTTAAAAAGAGCTTTATTCTATTACAGCGCATATGATTTTTTAAATCTAGTTCTTCCAAACATATTGTCAATTAACAAATCTAAACAGTTTCTTAAAAAAGGCAGTTGAATAAATGATTTTTAAACCTGAAGTTCTTTTTTTTTTTCTGCCTTTTGCTTATTAAATATATAATCGTGGTGTTTTAAGTCAGAAGTCCGCAAACTTCGGTCCATAAGCCACATCCAAAACTTTTTAACAGTTAATTCACTAAAATTTTACTTTTACGTTTACATTGCTTAATACTATTTATTTTAGTGTTTTAAAAATTAGCAGACCCAAAAAAAATACTCAGAAAACCAGTCTAAAAAAATGCAGACCACTGGTCTAGTTATAACATAGCATTGCGTTTACAACCTCTTTGTTTAAAATACTCATAAAAACTCTGTTTCCAAGTCATGGTAATAAATTATTTTAAAGTCCAGCACCAGTAAACATATATAATCTTAATACCTAATTACAATTAAAATTAGCCTTAAACATTTTTTCATCATTATTTTATTATTTAACAGAATATAGTCCCTAACCTCTTTTTTTTGATAATTTTCTTATTTACCATAAAATACTTAACTTTTACATACAACTTTGAAAAAATTTAAGAACATTCATTGTAAGAGTTGCTACTCTATGGTAAATCACATCATCAGCTTAAAGTGTGGTAACAATCAGTTTTGTTTCAAAATATCATATATTGGCATAATATTTTGTCTTTAAAAAATATTGTTGTACTTTCTTATTGCACAAAAAATTTATTAGTTGATAAAAATATATAATTAAATAGTTCGTTCTTAGCTTCTGCAAAAGTATCAATTTTAAACAAAAAAGTAAAGCATTTTGAAAACTTTAAATAATTTGATTAAGTAAAACGTTGTTTTCTAATTACTGATATTTAATGTTTAGATTATTAAATTATTTAACTTCATAGTTGACATTTATAACAACAATTTAATTAAAAATCCTAGAATATTTGGCTCAAATATTTTAAATCATATCTCAAAGAAAATTGTTAAAATTTTTAGGTTTGTCAATTAAAGTTGTTTAAAATTCCACGAGTTTCCTTTTTTTTTGCGTTAGTTTTAAAATTCCAGAAGTCTATATATTCCAGATTTAATTTCCAGACCATGTTAGTTTAAGTAAAATTAAAATAAAATTGGGTACACACCTTTCTTCTATCAATACCTCTACAAAGTTCATACAGTTTTTTTCCAGTTTTTAAGCCAAACTCTTCTTTTAATTTTTCTAAAGTAAGTTGTTTTAATTCTGAACAAAATTCCACTCCCATTTGCTGAAGCTTACGTCCTGGAGCAAAAAATTGTTTAGTACATGTAGTAAATATTTGATTTTCTATTGCAATTTAAATATTTTTTAATGTATGCATAAAAAGTATGTTGTATATGTAAAACGTTTTGTGAGACTTTAGATAAACCTTGCAAAGTATTTTCCGTCTATAAAAACATAATTAAATCTTTAATTTGTTATTATTATAAATATTTACAAAACGGAGAAAAAAATACTTTTTTTACTTAATATTTAAATATATATATCTTTAAAATACCTCTAAAATTTACCTTTTGATGTGTCATGATAGTATTAAAACATATTGTTCAATTCTAAAGTTATGACAGTACATGCGTTTATTTCTTTTTTAAATGATGAATGACAACACAAACAAGGTTTTTTTTTTTCCTATAATCTTCATAAAAAATAACAAAAAAATCAATTATAGAAAAATCAATTACAAAACATGCTTATTGGTTAGAAATTTTGATAGGATTTCATCCATGGTAATGCGTATAGACTTACAAACTAAATACTTTATAAAAGAACAACATAATTCTGTTAATTAACTTGATATCTTGTATTAAATACGTAAATTACTCATTTATTTAAAAATTTTAATAAGAAAATTACTAAATCTTACCAAGTTTAATTTAATCTAAACAAAAAAAAGTCCATGATTTATTTTTAGAAAATTATTCATTTACTGAAATCCAAATAAAAATAAAACACTAAATCAAAAAAAAATAGAAAACTTAATCAACATCACAGGGTTTATAGGAATCACCTTAAACTTTTATAAAATCAAACAACTAGGAGAAGAATTAAAATCTTACAAAATAAATAATTAAATAAAAATTAAAGACAGAAATTCATATTGTAATTTATTTTTTTTTAACTTAAAGTTTTTCGACCTACGCTTAGAACGACCGAAAAGAAGTTAAATAAACCACATGGATCCTATCCACAGTAAAGTTAACGTAAATATTTTAAGTAAAAATTAGCAGTATTTTTTATATTTATTTTAATCTAATACTAATATCAAAAGCACTAAATAAATATAAAAACATTACACACAACATACTTACCAGTTTTTTTTCCAACACCTGGTAAATCATCCACGTTTAAACTACTTATAAAGTCTTCAACATCATTATTCTTGACAATAAACTGACCGTTTGGTTTTCCTTTTTTAGTTGCCAATCTTGCTACAAGAATATTTGGTCCAAGACCTAGTTCAAATATTAAGAGTTTTTTATACAGCAGTCAGATTCTTAAAAACTTTTAAAATAGGATACATTTAACTATCTACATAAGTAAGTATTCAAAGCATTAACCAGCAGAACAAGTGCATTTAGTTGTCTCAAAAACTAGCTGCCTAATAAACTTTAAAACTTCGTCTATAGTAATTTGACTTGGTATTTGATTGATAAGAGAAGTAAGATCAACAAACATTTCATCACACGATACTGCCTGTATGTCATGTGTCAATGAGGCTACTACCTCATAAAACTTCTTTGATATTTGCTCATATGCCTCGAAGTTGTACGGAATACACCTGTTAATAAAAATAACGGCTAAACTTAGGTAAATGTCAGCCGAAATTTAAACTTATACAATTACCGCATATCAAATTATAATATTTACATTTTGATGAGTCTAATTTAATTTCTATTTAAACAGAACCATGAATTAATGCTAAATAGAAGCTATCATTGAATCAATTATAGTTGGTTAAGTAGTAAATGAAACAGTTTATTAAAACTAGAGAGAAGAAAAAAAAGATCCAGGTTATTAGTAACTAGAAATTGAAATTTCTAACTGATAGCTTAACAACTTGAAAATAGCTTGATAGTTAGTACCAGGCACGTTGCTTGGTATGTTACTGTAAATCTGCAGCAATGTTTTTTCTTTCACAAAAGCATGCTTTTCTTTCAATTATTTGGTTTAGAAAGACTCTGCTTTATTAGTTTTAATATGCTTTTGTACTTAGGTTAGCGCTTATTAAACTTAATTTCTGTTATATTAATTTATTGTCTAACTTTTATTGCGTTACGCCGTTTCCCTGCAGATCAGTTCATCAGACACTAAAAAAGATGAAAAACAAAAGTATACAGAGCGATGAATTAACAAATAAAAGTACACATAAAAGTAAAAGTAAAGTTAAATTTAAAATACGAGTTACCATTAAATATGTTGTCTACAAAAGTTAAACTAATTTAAAATGAAATATAGGTAAGTTTCATTTTAGTAGTCTATTAAGTATACATTTTATATATTAAGACTTATAGGGGATTTTAAGAAAACAGAAATGGTCTTTTTACGAAAAGGTTGTAACTCAAAAACAAAAATATACACACAATACAAACATAAATACAACTGAAAAACTAAATTAAATAGAACAGTTAATGCGATTAAATATAAACTAAAAATATTCCCTAGGGTAATGAGGGGATCGAGTGACCAGTTCATTTCTCTCATTAAGGATTTTTCTTTGGTTAGCGTTTGCTATATACAGTCTTTCTAGGTTACATAATGAGCACATAAAGTTTGGTTTAAATCTGCTGTTGGTCAGTCTGAGTATTTTCAATTCAATTGTGTATGTTTTGTTTTTTTCATACAATTTCCATATGTAGTTGGCGGGTTGTGTACAGTTGGTTGGCTTCTTCTCGTTGGGTTTCGGAAATGATGCTCTATGTTCGTAAAATCTGTTCTTGAAGGGTCTTCGGGTGGATCCAATATATGACACTTTTTCATTTTTCTCAGATGAGACAATTGCTTTGTAGATTACTTTTTCGCATTTACATTTGTTCATGATTGGACATTGCTTTCTGTTTCATTCATTTCAGTTGCACTTCAGCTCTGTTGGTAGTTTTTCGAGCAGCTTTTTATTGATACCACTTATGATTGTTTTTATGTTTGGGGAACAACAATATGATATTTTGATGGAATTTCTGTTAAAGATTTTGTAGAGTTCTGTTGTTTTCGGGAAGTGTTTGTCCAGCAGTTTTGAAAAGAGGCTTCCGAATTTTGTTTTCACTGATTCGCAAAAAGGTGGATTGTAAAATATACGTTTTCTTTTTCTGTTTTTTGCTTTGTTGTTATCAATTGTCGGATTATATTCGAGCTTATAATGAAAGTTGCTTTTGTTTAAAGCGTTTTGGTAAATTTATTTTGCGTTATCAAATGATACTTTGCTTTTTGTTAGTTTTGCAATTCTATTTTCAATAATTTTTTGGATGTTTTTCTTAATTGTTCTAGGATGTTTCGAATCTTTGTCAAAATAAATAGTTTTTGCGTTTGGCTTTATATACTGGCAATAGTCATCAGTTAGGAGGTTTAAATGTATGAAGAAGTTAGTAGAAGTTTCACCTGCGCTAATTGTAATATCGAATCTTATGTCTGATAAATTTCGTGTTATTTTGTTTTTCATTTTGCAAATATTACTCTTACTTGTTTGTTTGATAATGGCAAGTCCATCATCTCTGTAGAGTCCAATTTACTAAGTATTAGTTATCGTGGACAAATGGTGTAATAGGTATAAACCTACAAGATCACATACTTCAGCGCCATGAAATGAACCCATAGGTACGTCAAAGTTGTCATTGCTGTTGGTTTTTTTCCACATGGTATTATCATAGAACATGACTGATTTGCATGTGTGCATAACTGTATCTATTTCAAAATCTGTGAACTTTGAATAAGAGTTGGAAAAGTTAATGGCATCTACTAGGTGCTTTCTTTTAATGGTAGGGTAGAAGTGCTTCATGTCAAAGTTCACGAACACTTGCGATTTTTGTTGTTGATTTTTTCGAAACAATCTATCATTTTGTCAGAGTTTTTCCATTGTCTATGCATGGATTTGTTTCTTATGATTGTGATGTGTTTTTGTAGAATGGTTCTGGATAGTTTACCTAAGTGAGTTTTAGATGAATTAATTGTTCTACAGCTGATATCATGCGGAATATTCGCTTTATGGTCTTTGATAGAAAGGAATGCTTTGTTGATTTCATATTTTGGAACTCTTTTGTTTTTTAAACTTATTTGTTTATTTAGGATCTGGGCTGCCTCGTTGTAAATAGCATTAATTGTATTTTCATTGTCAATTGAATATTCGCTTGTTATGCTATTTTTATTAGCTTTTTGTATCTATTTGCATTCATATAGTACAAGTTTGATGATTTATCTGAAAAAACTATTACTATTTTTTTACTGAGTAGGTTTTTTATGTCTTTGTTTAGGGTCTTTTGGTATTTTGATCTGAATTTTGAAAACTTGAGGTTTCTGATGATTTCATAAAGGTCATTTCCAAAGGATTTGAGCTTGTCTGATTCATGTGCTGATCTTCGACTGGTGTAAATATTTGCAAATTCATCAGCTGGTTGGGTCAGTTTGTCTCTGTCAAGAAAGAAAACTTTCCATCGCATCTTGTTGATGAATTTTGCGGTTTGGTTGTACATTTTGGTCATGAAGAGAGTCTCATTGGTAATTGAATGGTTTTAATAAGAGCACTTAAAATCTATTAAGATTAATTCATCGCTGCTGTGCATCATGCTGCAGTTTGAGAGTGCTTTAAAACCAGTAGTGAGCAAAGGATTAAAAGAAAAAAAAATTAATTCCTTTACATAAATTACTCTGGTCTTTAGATATTTTATTGTACCTAATCTTAACGACTAAAACTCATTTGAAAACTTTTGATATAAAATCAATGAGCCTAGTAGACATTTCCTCAATTGAAAAGCATTCATATAAAAAATCAATATAAATTAATACAAATAGTAAACGTTTTTTGCTCGTCTTTTCTATAGTTAATTTTAAGGTAAAAACCTGTGTTATTTAGTATAAAAAGTATGAAAAGATACTGTAATGCTACTTTAAAAGTGTTTTATGATAAATAGAAAACTTAATGATACAAAAAAAAATTGTAAATGATAGATTTTTTGTGTATAATCAAAACTTTTAATTTTACATATAATTATTTGTTTAATATTCCAAGTATTTTCTTAAGAATTTCTCAAATTTAAGGTTTTCAAGTATTCAAGGTTTTGTGGCAACCCTAAATTGACTTATTTATATATTGACAAGAAGTTTTGAAAAAAAAATAAGCTTTTTGTTTTTTTTAGGACTACTGGACCCCATTAAATTCTTTAAATACATTTTTAGGTACAACAAGTTATTTCATACTTAGTTTTGGATCGTACCAGACATTTTGAAAATAAAAAAGTATTTTGATTTTTTTTTGGATTCATTGAACTTAATAAAATTCTTAAAATAAAAATTTAGATACAAGACGTTAGTTTTAAACTAAGTAAATTAAGACACATTTTCGGATCATACCAGACTCTTTAGAAAATGAAGAAAAATACTTTTTTAATATTTTCTCTGTTTTAAATATTTATAACTTATTAACACAAAAGTTTAATATAAAAACTTTGCTTTATTTAATAAATATTTTTTTAGGTGGTTCAAAATTTTAGAATTTTTTTTAAATATTTCTCAATTTTTACTTTTTCTGTGTGTTTTTAAATATGTTAAAAAAATATACATAGGACTTTTCAATAAACTAGATATATAAAAAACATCTTTGATTGTTCTAACAGGTTAAATTTTAGTTTCTTTATTTAAAATGTTTGTTCTTTTATGTAACCAAAGAAGTAAGAACAAAAATTAATAAAAAAATAGAGATTTTTCATTTTTTTATAAAATAATGCTTGATAAAAGTTAAGTAACTATACTTTTTAAAACCTAGTAAATCTCCTAGATATTTATTAATATCATAAGTTAAAAAATATTAGTGAGTATGTTGAACTTTAATACTAAATATTTCTTTTATTTTACAATAAAGTTCTAAAAACTTTGCATTTTTATCTGATTATATTAGCAACAACTTTTGTAAATAACTTTAAAATTTTATAAACTGTATCAAAAATACTAACTCTCAGCCTAACTACCATACTTCTTTTAATAAAATAAAAAATTTTTTTATACTTATTTGAATTAAAAATTTATAATTGTACACAAGTGGTGACCATAAGGACTAGGGAGTACAAAAAGGTGTGGAGCAACATAAACTGAATTGTATACAATTATCCTTCATACTTAATCATTTTATTTAACTTTGAAGTTTTATCACAACTGCACACTACACATCAATATAAAATACAATTGCAATAAAGAGAGTTGAAATTGTTCTATGCCCCCTATGACGTTATATGGCGTTGTCACTGATATTTTATATTTTTGCAGCTTAATTATTTATTGAGCTTGCTACTTACCCTGATAAGTATTATTATTTTATCAATTTTTTTAGTTAAGAAAATAATTTTAAGCTATTTGACTCCTCTTCAAAATAAAAAATTACAGGGTTACCAAAGGTTTTTTTTATTAATTTTTTCAGGTTTTTTTAAAGAACATGTTTTTTGATCTATTTTTAATAGAAAATTAAAATTAAGGTAAAAAAATTCTTAGATAGTATAGAAACATTGAAAAGATACTTAAACCCAAATAAAAAAGTGTTTATAAATTAATTAATTATACATAAATATTTTTATATATATTCTATACGATAGATTTTTTGTATCACATGGCAATTTCATTATGTATTTTAAAATGTTTTAAAACTCCAGGTTTTTTTTTTGCCTAAATTTTCGAATCCCATGTTTTTAAAGGATTTCAGGTTTTTGGGAAACCCTGAAATTGTCTCTTAATGGTGTTAAAAAACTAGTTTATATAGCTTCAATTTTTATCAGGAAAGAATCAAAAAAAATTATATAGAATAATAAAATTTAGTTGAATTGACAAATAATGTGACATCAGCTTCCAATATATATCTTTCAATCAGAACTAGTGATGTACCGGACTCACTATCCGGGTCCGGCCGGATATTACCATTTTTGTCTGATATCCGGCCGGATTCTAATTTGAAAAAAAAGTCCGGATCCGGTTCCGGCCGGACTCTAATTTGAAAAAAAAGTCCGGGTCCGGTTCCGGCCGGGTTCTAATTTGAAAAAAAAGTCCAGACCCGGATCTAGTTAGTAAAAAAGAGCATACTGAAAAGTATTTTTTCATAAACAAACCCTGTGTAAATTAATAAGAGTCATTTTCGTCAGTTAAAATTAAACACCTACCGTGATTGGCTCATTTTGTACACGTGACTAATTTGCATTTGTTTACATTTAAACTATGAAATTAACATTTCATGAAATGCAACTCTTTACATATGTTGTAAAATTGAAAACTTTGGAATGAATACTTGCATTATTTGTTGTTTAAAGTTGAGCTCAGAGAATATTTAGAGTTAATACGGTTGAATGTACGAGCCAATGACAATCATATGACGAAATGTTTCAAACTAAATACTGATGCAACAATACATCAGAACATGACAGGCAGTTTATATGTAAGCAGTTAGTTAGTTTGGAGTGTAGCTTGAAGCAACGAAATATCTTGAACGTTTTTGTGAATGCTTATTGTAAGTAGTGTTTTGTTTTAAAAGTGAATATTTCAACAGGTGTTTAATTGCTTAAATATTTAAGCCAGGTTTATAGTTTAATAGTTTATTAAAATTTTTACAGTTTCTTGTTTACTATAAGTTTTATTTAATTTTTAGTTTTTTGTTTTAAGTCTTTTGATATAGATTTAAATAGCTTCCAGTTTTTAAAGTGTTACGAAAGTACAGTAGACTACCGCTTAAGTTTGCGCTTTTTTTGGTACGCATCTCGTCTTAAGTACGCACTTATCCAGAAAGACAAAAAAAAATCTAAATTTTATATATATATATATATCAAATTTTAAACTACGGTGAGTAATCCTGAGTAGTCTAAGTGGCCTGAGATTGTGAAAATCCTGTTATTAAATGTTAATAAACTAAAGAATTATGTAGTGGTTGCAGAAAAGAATAATGATATTTGAGCTGTAATGCTATAAAACAAATAAATCTAGATGACAAGGTTAAAAAAACCTACAAATACAACATAGTTAAGTCATAACTTAATTTAAACGAACACACATTGATGTTTTGAAAATGTTTGGTAAACAAAATGTAGTTTGGTACTTTCCCTCTAACAATACAAAAAATGGCTTAATATTCTTTTTTATGTCATTGACTGAAATTGACTTTCTATATTAAATGTAGGAATTAATTGTGTAGAAACTTTTTTTAGAAAATATAAATCATTTTAAAATCTATTAAAAAATGTTGCAGGTTAGAATTATGTATTAAATGTTATTTAAAATAAAAAAACTTGTTTATTTGGCTTAATTATTTGGTGGCTTGTTGTAAGAAAGAAAACAAACAACTAAAATTCATATAATACTATGTCGTCAAAAAGTACGCACTACTCGTTCTAAGTACGCACTTTTTGGTCAGGTTCAATTTGCGTTCTTAAGCGGTAGTCTACTGTAATTAATAATTTTGTATATGCTAGTATTTCTTGTTGTGTTTTATATAAAAGATTCATCACTCAAAACTGTCGTGTCTGATTATAAAAAGTAGTCTCAGTTAGAATTTAGTATTTGTTAGATATTAATTAAATAAGGTAGGATTTAATTATGATGGGTAGTACTAATAAGTTAACTGTACCACAATCAGTCCACAACTTTACTACCAAATTGTCAACCTTTGCTAGCTGTTCTACTGATTATTAGATTAAAGTAATTTTTTCAGTTTTTAAAAACCTCATTCTAACTCAGGCTTGTTTATACTCACTCTAGCTAGTTTTATTGACTTAAACAGTGGCAACCCTACTAGTTTGAATATTTTTGGGAATTTTAGAAAATCTTGGACTGCCTCAGGCTAGTTTAGTTTTTTATAAAAATTCAGGCTAGTTTTCTTTTAGATTTTGAATGAGTTTGAGCTGATCCAGTTTTCAATATTTTGTAATTATCTAGTGTATTTTGTTCAAGAACTTGATTTCAGATTTTTAATTGTAAATAACACCTAAATTTGTAAACCTTGTGGCTAGCTGTTCTACTTATATTATTAGATTAAAAACCTCATTCTGACTCAGGCTAGTTTATTCTAGTGATGTACCGGACTCACTATCCGGGTCCGGGTACGGCCGGATATTGCCATTTTTATCTGATATCCGGATCCGGCCGGATTCTAATTTGAAAAAAAAGTCCGGATCCGGTTCCGGCCGGACTCTAATTTGAAAAAAAAGTCCGGGTCCGGTTCCGGCCGGATTCTAATTTGAAAAAAAAGTCCGGATCCGGTTCCGGCCGGATTCTTATTTGAAAAAAAAGTCCGGATCCGGGTCCGGCCGGACCCGAAATTGTGGGTCCGGTACATCACTAATCAGAACATTTAATCTTATATATGAAATCAATGAAATATTTCTTACACAATATCAGGACATAGTTGCTTGGCATTTCCAAAAAACATTCCATTTTTTACCCCAAACTTTCTTGCTTCGTAGTTACAACTAGCTATTTCCGAATAACTTGAGCTGTCTTGCCTGTTAATTAAAAAAATGTTAAGTAAATATATATTTTTTTTTGCTGTAAAACACATAATTAAAAAAAAAAAAGATTAAGGGGGTGAATTATAAATATTTTTATTGCTTATATACTTTACATTTTCTTGATAAATCTAATAAGTATGATTTGAACTACAAAAACAAACCTACTTATAAATGGTTTGAAAATATTTTAAAGTAAGTTAAACTGATTAAACTTTAAGTAACTCAAGTTTGCACTGCCGGTGGTATAAGTAGTACAAACTATCTTGCCGGTCAAGTATAAAAAAAATCATGATTATTTATCTAATTGTCTACTATAAGTCTGACATACTGCTAGTAACTAGCTAGTACTTAACATACGGAGAACACAAAATATGTATAATTTATAGAACACAATACAAGTACAAAGCTTATTACTCAAATCAACATGATAAACAGGAAGTAGAAGATATAACAATAGATTACATTACTATGTTCAAAACTAGTAGTTTTTAAATCATTTAAACTGTGGACTGCACACTTAGTGAATAACTTGAAAATTTCATATCACTACTTTGTGCAAAGCATGTAATCACCTACTTTTTAAACAAACTACTACTACTTTTATCATAACATACTTAAAATGTAAATATAAATTATAAACAGATCATTAAGTAGTAACAAAAATAAATAAATGTTTACACTACTAATTAAACTTATATGCAGACTTTTAGAAACACTGATCTAAGAACTGTTCGGCTTCTTACTATTTCGCGTGATTTCGTGTTAGTACAAGCGCTCTATAGAGCTTATTAGTTGTAACTTATGTGAAATAACCTATTTCTATTTAGAAATAACATATCTCACTACAGCATAAAATAGACTGTTACTTAAATTTTTAGCAACTTAAATTACTTAACACTGAAAAAAAAAGCAAAACGTCAATTAAAAGAAGTGTTGTATATATGTAATGGAGAATCTTTGCTAACTTTTAAAAAAATCAAGTTTCTTTTTGTCTGTATATTTTAATTTAATATTAACAAAAAGAGACAGTAACCTTTGATGTTAGACTTGAACCAAAATATTCAAAAAAATATTTTGAGATTAAATATGTAGAAGTATTTAAATAGTTTTTAAGTTATCAGTAAAAAATGTCATTACAAGCGGTAAGACTATAAAAATTACCACTTAAGATATTTTTATTTTTATTTAAAAAGTTTAAATTTTTTTCTATTTTTGATATACAGTTTTATACAAGTATTTAAATAATTATTATAGTTATGAGAGTTATTTGTTTAATATGCCAAGATTTAAATATGAATATAATAAAACTAACATTGATGTAGATATATCACTATTTTGTGACTTATGGGTGACAGCGATAGGCTTTCCTTTTAAATGTGGGTGAGACATCAAGCTGGCTTGTACAAAGAAACAGTCAATATCAATGTGCATAATTACTTTGTTTTCGATTCTTTTAAGTAAAGAAGGCTCTACATTTTTTTTAAGTTATATACACTGCTTTTACAAATAAAAATATAAAATAAGTTAATTATATAAAAATAAGTAATTTGTCTTTTATACAGTTTGTTCATTTAAACTAACTTTGTTGAAAATTAAGGTACTTCTCAAGTAATTTTTCATAACCTTTCATTTCTACATCACTTTCTTTGAGCGATCTAAAAAAAAGGCGTTTTAAATAAAACTACTAAAGATTCAACTTCATTAATAACTTATCACTTATTCTTTTTTTTTAAATAATGTCTGTTAATGTAGTGAGTAGTAAAATTTGCAAAAAAAAAGTATCTTTTTAATAAACTTACTTTAAATAATCAGCTAATTTTGTTTTCCAACTTGAAATAAAATGCAAACGTGATCTTGAGTAGAATTCAGATATAAAGTTTTTATCACTTGTAGCTGTCATCCTTTGTAATAATCATTAGTTGAAACAAGATTTAAACTTTAAAATAAATAACATTTAAGCTTACCTTGAGTCTGCAATATGGTTGTTTGGTCCACCTAAAAATACTCTTTTTAAATCAAATGTACTTCCAAAAAGTACAAATTGAAAAACACAAAACATGCTTTAATGTTATTTTATATTCATCTTGTTTAATTAAACCTTTTTTTAAAGTTGCTCATGCTCTTAGTATCTTGTAAAGAATAATAAACTCATGTTAAGTTTTTAAACTCTCAGTTATAATATTTCTTTAAAAGCCAATAAGTTATCTAGTGCTTGATAATAATGTTATTATTTAACTTTTTTCATGAGACAAAATATTCTAAATTATATAACTATTATTTCGAATTATCTACACTATAAAAGTTAATAAACAAAAACCTTTCGAGGAACTGAAGTGGGAGTCAATAGATTTTTTAACTTTATTAAGATTTGCAGTAGCAAGAATGTATGGTTTTGTACTTAAAAGCTTGCCCTGTTTTAAGCAATCAGAAACCCAATTGGGTGTTACTACTATTTGGTCAGATCGCATGTTCTGTAGCTTTACACCAGCAAGACTTGTTGCTATTATGTGTGTTGTCAACTTTCTGTTTAGTTTATCTTTTATTAAATCATTGACAAGTAGAAATAAAACTTATGTAAATATATCTAAGTTTTTCAAAAATCAAATATATGCTAAATTCTATAAATATTCGAAGCTAATATATTTTTAGTTAACAAAGCTTATAATTCAAATAATAAATAAGTAAACAAATAGCTTCAGTGGAAATCAAAACATTTTAATAGTCTAAATTTAGTTTTTTGACTATAATATACAACATAATTTAATAACTTAGTTCTAATGATTTTATAAAATGTACAAAAATAAACTGAACTATTTTATATCAACACTTAAAAATGAAAGACTTAAAACATTTACAAAAAGAACAAAACCATGTAAAACTAATAAAAACGATACCTAGTTGCCTGTTGAGTAAACTTTTTTTTTGCTTTATCTGAATAACTACTTTTTTTTAAATAAAAATATATAATCTAAAACAAAATCAATTTTGAACAGTTTCTAACTTTACCACATATTCTAAGTTATAATAAGCGCCTTACCTATACAACACTATAATTTAACTTTTATTTATCAACTAGATATTTTGAGTTTAACAAAAAACTTATTTATTATATCTGTCTTTATAAATTAAAACTCGTAGAATGAGTAATTCTATTCATAAAATCATTTGCATGATCAATTTTATAATAATACAAACTTATGTATTATTTTTTTTTCAACCAACTCATTAAGGATAAATATTCAAACTATTACAAGTTAATTCGGAAATTATTTAAGTCATCGTGTAACGAATACTATTAAAAGAAAGTAAAAAATCAAGATTGTAAAAGTACATAAATCTAAAAAGTAGATATATGAACAAAAGTTTTCTAAAGAGATACAGTTCTTTATTTCATTCAAATTATTTTATAAATCGAAACGCCCATGATAAACTTAGCACATGTTAGCTATTTATTATATAGTATAAAATTTGTGAAAACTTAAGTTTTAAAATAAGATTTTTATAAACTAAAAAAAATATTTTTTTAATTTATATAATGTTTTTATTGTCATAATAGGGTGATCTTCACTACTAATTGAGGCAAACAGATTTTTATTTAACTAAAATTTAGTTTTACCTTATAAGTTTTCTAAAATCTTTTATTTTAACTGATTATATCTCAAAAATTAAACAGTTTACTACTAATCTAAATAAAACAAGTCAAACACTTTTTTAGATATCTTATAAGAGCTCATGAACTGTTTTATACTTAAACTTACTATGGACTGAAACTAATAATTTATAAAAGTTCATAAATAAAAATCTTACCTGGAATAGTATAAGCTGTAACCACCACCATTCTGTGTCATTAGCATTTTTATTTCATTTGCTGATGGCTGTGTATAGCCATTTACATAAACGTACACACCTTTAAATATTTCAGTAAGTTCACCAAGTCTTAATTTGTCTTCTTTAAACTGCTGAATCAACTTTTTATTTTTTATTTTCATGTAACTGTCGCAATTCTCCCAATCTTCTATTTTACCAGACATATTTCAGCCGCTGATGCTTAAAAGCTCAAAAGTAAATGACAATATGTTTTTAGATTATAGAACTATTTTTTTAGTTTTTCTACATGTACATATAGAAAAAAATATAAACTCTAAGGCAACTGTAAAAACGATTATATTTCTTAGCCATTAGTATCCTAAACAATTCATATATAAAGTAATGCTTACTTTTAACAACTTATTTCATAAAATTTAGCATTAGTAAGGGTAAATTTTTATGCTGTTTAAAATTTAATTTTAAATTGGAAAAGGAATAATGTCTTCATTCAGTCTATTCGAATAATATTCTTTTGGTTTTGGTTTACTGATCTCTTTCAGTTCGGTTTCATAGTCTACCGGCTCCATTCCACAACATTTTAAAGTTTCGTCAGAATAAACTTTTTTGTGTTCAAAAACTGTTGACCTGATAATCTGATTATGTATGCCAAAAAACTGTTTAAGGTCAGGAACTGCATCACGTGGAAAATCACCATCTAGTACAAAATAACTACCCGTTTCATAATTTGCCATTTTGAATGGAAGACATCTGTCACCAAGGCTTTCTACTTTTCTTACTACAAAACCATTACCAAGCATGTGACTTACCACAGACTTCAAAACATCAGCTGATTCCTTTCTTTGAAGAATTTTTGTTATTAAAGTTATCTCGTGTCTTGGCATTTTTAAAAGCTATGAAAAAAAAAAGTTTAACTTTGATATTACTACATGAAAAAAAACTTAAATGTAATTATCAAAATCTATAAATGCAATCATATAGTATTGTTACTTTTTTAATTTAAAATTTATCAAACTAAATAATTAACACCAAACAATTGTGTTAAATCTTTAATTAACTATTTGTTAATTATATAATTTGTTAAATTATTAAAGCAAAAGTACCAGTTTTCTGTCTGATATTTTTTTTTTTTAAGTTTTTCAAAAAATAAAATAATTTGCTAAACAATAAAAGTTTATTGAAGTCAATAGTATCTGAATATGTTTTCAGCTTATCATCAGTCAAGTGCTTAGTCATTTTTTGGTTTACTAAATGAAAACACTGACTTAATCATTGCAATTTTGTCTTGTCTCTTTGCGTACTTTTCAAAGCTGTGTTCTAGTGCATTTTTTGTTTCATCATGAGTTTGAAGAAAACATCCAGTTTTTCCACTTCTTGGGTACATTTTCAGATATTTGTCCTCTAATAATGTTTCTAAACTCTTCAAATTTTTGTCGCATTCACTTTTATCCATTGTTTCATTTTCATACTCTTTTTTAACTTGTTGAGCAAGATGCTGATCTAAACTAGGTAGAAACCTTGTTCTGGATTCTGATGATGTTGGCCATAGTTTAAGTACTCTAAGGTATTTTTTGTACCTAACAACAGCCATAATTATATTTAATTTTATTCTGAAATTTTTTAATTAATAAAAGAAAACAGTTTGAAATTTGCTGTATTTCACTTACTAAAATAAAATTATTACATTGATTTTTAAGATTTATTTGTGGTATTAAACGTTAAACCTTAAAAACTTTTCAAGTTTATAAAAATTACAGTAACCTCTCGCATCTTTACGCACTCGTGACTTTACGCACTCTTGTTTAGTTACGCATTTTAGAATTCTAAAAACTTAAAAAAAAATTTTTTTCGATATTGCACAAACTAGGTATATTGTATATTTTTAATTAAAAGTATGTTTTTAAATGCTAGCTAACCTCTCTATATATTTAGACTTTGTAAACTTATGTTCCTTGACTAATTAAAAAACATATAGTTATTAGTACACAAGAAACTTTGTTGACAATAAGGGATTAAGTTAAAATTCTAAAAGAAATATGACTTTGTTAAATTATAAAGGTATAATTAAATTTTAAAACACAAATAAATAAATCAACACTCTTGCCCTATATATGAATAAACATCTAAAAAAGAAATCTTTTAAAACTTCCTAGCAAAAAGTAGCAGTTATAAATATAGAGCTTACACTTAACACAAATCTCAATTGTTTTTTTTTTAGTAAAAATATCACTAATTTTTATTTGACGCTTTTTTTAGTTTAAGTTTATCTTTTGTAACACAGCAAGCGTTGAAATTTTTAGCACGTTGCCTTCAATTCTTTGTAATGCTCACCAGCATCAGTTACTCCGACATTTTTCTTATATTTTATATATTTTTGTAAAAAAGTAGAAATCTAACACAAAACCAAATGCATATTTTTATAAAAAGCTATAGAAACAAATTTTAATATAGACACCTCACCATTTCTTAATTGAAAACAAATGCTTAATTATAAATTAAATTTGCTAACTAGAACACAATGTAAATGTTAAGTATCAAATAAGTCACATATAAATAAATATAAAATCTACTTATTATTAAAATTAGTAAAATTTTTCTACAAGTATTATTATTTTATATTAACTTAAATTCGTTTTTTTTTAATACATGTATAGTTTTATCTTTTGTTTTTGTACATATAAACAAAGTAAACAAAATGTTATAAGTAGAAAGTTCCCCAGTATGCTTTTAAATAGAAGCATTAACAAAAAACAACCATTATAGTAAGTATATTTGGTACCTCTTGTATCTTTACGATCTTTCATATCGTTACGCACTTTTTCCGTGGACACAATGTGCGTAAATAAGCAAGAGGTTACTGTATATGCTAAAATAATTAATTACTTATACAAACTAATATTAAAAAACCCATTTAATCAATAAAGCAGAAATAAACTTATTTATATTGTACAGAAATTTTGAGCACTTAAATTAATTGATAGTATTCACTCAAGTCTATATTAAGTTTACTAAATTACTTTTTTTATTGTTGTTACATTCAAAGTTTTTAATCAAAATTATCAAGCATATTTTGTTAAATTATGCTTTTTTCTTAGTATTATACAAACTTGCTTAATATAAAACAATAGTTATGTGCAAGTTAGTTTCAACCTAAATCTAATTCATAAATGTATTTTTGTTCTTAATGCATTGTTGTTTAACATCGGTTTTTTCAAAACTAGTCAAGTGTTTGTAAATTTGTACAAAAATTTAAAGTGCATTATTTAGCCGTTTGTTAATGGGCTGCCACTCTTAAAGCTATGAGCCACTGAAAAAGACTTAAATGAAAAATACTAGTATGAATGGACTTGAATACTACTATGAATGTCTTTTGTTTTTAAATGTTTTTAAACTAACTAACTGATTAGTTGTAACTTGAGATTCAAATTTTTATCTTTGTTGAGCTACAGTATTATTTCTATAAGGTTACCACTAAAACATAAAAAATTCAGGATTGAAAAACAAAAACTAAAAAAACATTATGAAATTAATTTGAACGTCTAGAAAGCTCTGATATTTATTAGAACAAACTTTTTATGCAATCTATTTTCATTATTTTTGTTAAATTATTAGTAAATTTTTACATACTACTATTATTATTCTAAGTTTTTTTGTCCACATGATGGACCTAGGCATCAAAACCTAGGCCACTTAAACAGAAAGACACATAAAAAAATAAATCAAACTTTAAAAATTAAAAATGACACAAAAAGTTTATTTTGTTTAAAACAAATGTAAAAACATATTTTAATATAATATATGTATAATTTATATATCAACATAAAATGCAAAATTTTAAACCACAAACTTATACTTATTTATTCCAACTTATTGATGTAGAACGATCAACATGAAATATTTAAATGAATTGATTAACAACAAAAATAAAAACCTTAAGCCCATTAACAATAGACTGGCCGGATAAAAAATCATTAAAGATATTGAAAAAGGACTCATCTTTAATAATTGATAGAGAAAAGGCACTGCCTTAAAAATTGAACTTTGGACTAAGCTAAATCATCCTTTTCATAATTTGATCTTATTTTATTGAGTTTTAACTAAGCTATAAGTTGCTTTTTACAGATTAAAAAATTTCAAAATAACTTATGAGATATGGTTGGTCAAAGTTGGAGATTACAATAGGTTCCTTATGGGAGGCGCAAACTAAAAAGTCAAATAACTAAAATTCACTAAAAATTTATCTCCTCCTACGTTTTTTGGGATAACTACCTTAACCTTTAGGAAATGCTCCTTGCAATATTAAGAAAATTATGTCAAAACAAAATTTAAAAAATTTAAAATTTATGACAAAAAAAAAGTTTTTATTTGTTTATTTTTTATGTAAAACTTCAATTTTTAATCTTTTTTAATTCTTTCTGACAGAATTTTCTGAATATTCCAAGCAACACCTCCTGAAGTTTAAGGTATTTATCTCAAAAAACGTAGAAGAAGGTAGATTTTTAGTGAAATAGTTTTTTTTTTTGTCATTTTAGTTTGCCCTCCCATTAGAAACCTATTGTAGTCTCTGATATCTAAAAAAATGTTTGAACTTTTCAATCAGTAAAACGCATTTTGTATTTAAAACTCAATAAAATAAGATCAAATTGTGAAAAAAGTAATCTAAAAAGGAATTCTGTAAATTTGTGTTCGATTGGCTAAAAACTTTTGTGTCATCTGCAAAGATGTTATTGTTGCTGCCAACATCAGCTTCTGAGGCTATATAATTTTTGTAAATAATAAATAGTAGTTGGCCAATAACCCCCCTTGAGAGACTCCACTAAAAGTAGGTAAACATTCTAGAAATGTGTTATTAATTACTACTTTTTGAGTTCTACCTTTGCTAAGTATTTTTTTTAATTATATGTTTAAAGGTTGTGCAAAAGCTACTTGTCAAATAAATTGGTCTGTAATTTATAGGATTGTATTTGCTACCTTTAGCATATAATAATTAATTGGCTCAGCTCTGGGTAAAAAATTAAAATACAGAATAATTCTGCTTTTTATGATTAATACAAGTTTATCTAAGGATACTTATTGATATTTGTAAAACCACAATTTTTAAAGGAAACTGGATTCTTATTTAAGTCCTGATAGTGTTTAGTAGATCAAGACTGCCACTCTTTGAATTAAAAATAACCAGACTGAGTTAGATCAAACTAGCCTGAGTCAGTCTGAGATTGTGAGAAAAATTTTTAAATAACATAAAGAGCCTAAACCTAAATAAAATTACTGATAAAAAAGTTTGGAAATCCTTTAGAACCATAACAGTAACAAAAGAACTTATTACTTTAAAGTAAAAACAATAAATTTAAAGAAATAAATTTAAATCAAAAAAACTAGTTTGAGATATCTGAAAATATTCCAAACTAGCTAGAATTTAGCAATAAAAAACAATTTGTTTTTTTTTTAAAACAGTAAACTATCCTGAGTGACTTGAATCTGTGGCAACCTTATATATGTTAAAACGTTAGTTTTAGGTTTAAACGGTAATTAGAACGGATAACTTTAAATTCCATGTAAATCTTTTAGTCTTGGTATAATTAAAATGTCTTTGAAAATTAAACAATTTTAATTGATGTTAAAAGTAACTTGTTAATAAAGTTTAGGGTGTTAAGCTGATTCATAGGGCAAATTAAGATCTTTTAAATCAAAGCTGTCAGGCAAAAAAAATACTTATGTGAAACTAGTTTGTTTTATCCACACATTCAGCATTATTTTGTTTAAAAAAACTAGTCTGCTAAAACTAAATGATTTCTTAAAATGACAAGCTTGTAAACTGTTGCAGGATACTTTGAGAGCATGCAACCTTAAACACAAAAGAATTACACTTGCTAATTCCTTTCAATCACAAAATACAAGGCTTTTGAAGAAAACAAACTTTGTAAATGAAAGATGTAGCACTATATTTTGGTTAAGTATTTTGGTACTAGGGAAGCTAGTTTTGGTCAAGTGTCCCAAATGAATTAAGAACTGAAAAATTTACTATCACATTGCTACAATATACTTTACAATGCTTTTGATTGAATGTTTTTGTGTTCTGTATTTTGATGCATGTTGTGTACACCAGATTGTGCTGGGACTTTCTGACAATTAAAGGAGTATTGTTACAAAGCAAGTATATATTTTTTTATTTTTACTTGATATTAAAATCTGTTTTTACTAGAAAAAATTGACCACTTGAAAAATTATAAGATGTTTTATTACTTGTCTAGTTTATTAATTTTTAAACTGTTTGTAAAAAAAAAATTCTATCATAACTGTTTTTTAAACTTTGTAGACTTTTCTACATTAAGTTTAGTATTGGCTTTTTTTAATTGGCAACAGCTAATTCTGGATTCAGTTTGATGATAATAATTTCATACAGGGTTGCCACTCTTGAAGTGAAAAAAACTGATCAAATGAACAAAAACTGTTCTGAGTAAACTTAAACTGTTGTAAGTCATTCTGAGTTTTTTAAATCCTAAAAAAGTTGTTTTAACTTTCTTTCTAATTAATAAAAATGAAGTTCTTCCGCAAATTTGGTTATTAAGTAAAAAAATATTGAAAATAAACCAACTAAATCTCATCTAAAATTTATAAAAGAATTAGTCCTAAGATAGTTATAAATGTTTAAAACTATTCTGATTTTTAACAAAAAAAATAAAATATTCTGAGTTAACCTAAAGTTCTGACTCTCCGGAGTTTGTGACAACCCTGTTCATAATTGGATTGTTGGTGTATTTTCTTAAAGCAACTTTAGATTAGGGTGCTTATATAAATGGCAACCTTTAAATTTTTAATCAGTTTATGCTTAGAAAATATTACAAAAACATAATGTGAAAAACTTAAGATGATTTGAGGAAGTGTAGATAGAGGCTAAACCAATTTTTCTGAAAAGAACCTCTTTTTAAACTGTATGGGACCTTAAAATTTGATCTTAATTTTGATTGAAAATTTTTACATGTACCAATTATCATTTGAAACATATTCAATGTATTTTAGATGATTTGAAGAAAATTTCATGAAGGCACAAAAAATATAATTTACAAAAAATATATATAAAACTAGAGAAAACCAAAGAAAGCCTCTATGAAACATTTTTTTAATTGTCCTAAAATTTGTAGAATGTGTTTTTATGATAATTGCAATATGTAGAAAAATTTACAAGCAAAAAATTGAAGGTCTAATTTTTAAGGTCTCATATAATTTATAAACAGGGTTGTATTCAGAAAAATTGACTTCTCCTCTATCTACATTTTATCAAATCATCTTAAACTTTTCACATAGTGTTTTTCTGACAATTTCTAAATGTTAACTAATTTGAAAGACAAGACATTAAAAGGTATCAGTGGTGTGCGACTCCATAACAATAAGGATTGCACCAGGTTTATGACCAAATATTTTGAGCGTTTTTTTATTGTTCAATAAATTATAGTGCAGCTGAATATTCAAAGGTTGCCATTTTATAAGTACCCTACTTTAGTATATGCTTAAGGATTTGAGTTTCATGATTTTCTATTCTACACTTTGTCTTTTTTAATGTTGAGAGTTTAACCTTATGAGTGTTTTCCAAACAACTTTTAACCAAATGTTCCTTTTAATAAAAACAAAAATTCTTTATTAGGATAATTTAATGCTAATTCAATTGTTAAATATACAATTGGTAAAAATACATGTAATTTAACTGGGTAGGTGTCAAACATGCACAAATACACTTTTTCACTAAAGATTACTTTTGCACAAAGAAACATTTAAGCACAAAAAAAATTTTTAAAGCATCAATTTTGCAAAAGAAGTCACTAATTCAGGGGATAAGTTTTTTTAGCAACTTTAATTTCTTTATTTATTTTTATTTTATTTTTACAATCACTGTTATCCCTTACCATAGTAGTACCCATCGTGCAAAAGTGTCCCTTTGTGCATATGTGAGCCATCCAAATTGAAATTATTTGCTTTTTTTATTTTTGCATTGTGGAGTAAATAGTGAGACTATTTTTTTCTAAATTAAAAAAAAACTAATAAGAAAGTTAATATGGCACTATAACTTTATCTCATTAACAAAACATTAACATTTAAAATTACATGATCAGTTTGAAGTGAACTTTTAGGAATAATAACTTGATATTATTTTTTTAGTAGTAATAAAACACATCAGTCAAACTATACCCTTTGCAACAATCAACGCTTTATAGGCAAGGTATTAAACATAAGAACAGGTAAAATATGCACAAAGGGTCATTATTGCATGAGAGTAAAATCAGAGTTGTTTTCTTTTATTTAAACAAAATAGGTAACAGTGATAAAAAATAAAAAAATAACTAAGAAAAATTATCATTAATAAAAAAACAAGATAAAAAATAAATAAATAAAAATTAATTAATCAAAGAAAAAAAGCTAATGACCAAGGGTTAGGGGTAACAGTGATAGTAGAAATAAATAAAATTAATAGAAAACAAAATTTAAAAAAATTATAATTTATAACTTTTTTTTTTAATTTAAACCTGTGCAAAAAAGTCTTAGTGCAAAAGTTACCACTTGTGCTAAAGTGTCCCTTCGTGCATATTTTACTCCTACACATTAACTCACTTGAAAGCAATTAACAAAATAACAAAATGTGTAGCCTAATGGGTGTAGGATTCCTAACAACAACATTGTTACATCAAAACTAAGTGGTCAAGACTTATTGGTGTCTCTTTGGGCTACCTTTTTCTTTAAAATTTTAAGCGCAATTTTTTAATACACTTTAAAACAATAATGTAAAGTTTGAGCTATTTCTGTAAAGAATTGTTTGAGTTAGAGCGAACTAAAGTTTGAAAAAAGTTTTTTATGTTATGAATTGTAAGTTTGAGAGCTAACTAAGCTTTGAAAAAAGTATTTTTGGCTTTTACTTCAGTACAACTTTAAAAGGCTGTTAGTTGAACAATACTTGAGTTAGAGCTTTGAAATTTAAAGCGCAATTTTTTAATACACCTAATAACATTACTGCAAAGTTTTAGTTATTTCTGTAAAGAATTGTCAGTTTTAGAGCGAACTAAAGTTTGAAAAAAGTATTTTTTAGTTTTTCCTTTAGTACAACTTTAAATGGCTATAGCTTTAACAATACTTTAGTTAGAGCTCTTAAATTTAAAGCGCAATTTTTTAATACACTTTAGAACATTAATGTAAAGTTTGAGCTATTTCTGTAAAGAATTGTTTGAGTTAGAGCAAACTAAAGTTTGAAAAAAGTTTTTTATGTTATGAATTGTAAGTTTGGGAGCTAACTAAGCTTTGAGAATTGTTTGTTTTAGAGCGAACTAAAGTTTCAAACAGGTTTTTTATTATAAATTTGTATTAAAAAAGTTATTAAAACGTTTAAACATAAACTATAAAAAATTTGCTTTTCTGCTCTTTAGTTAGGACATTATAACGGCTAAACATTTACAATAAGTAGCCTACTTCTAGGCTACCTTTTTTAAAGTTGAACTATAATAACCTTAATATGTTAGCCAATCACAAAAAGGTAGTCTAGAAAAAGGTAGCCCAAAGAGACACCAATGTCAAGACTTAATTAAATAATAATGTATCTCTTCATAATTGAAAATTAAACACAATCCACATTTCTTAAAAGTTTTACTTTGGATGTAGTATAACATATTAGCTTAATATTAAATTTGAGATTTAATTTTGATGTGAAGTTAAAAGTTATTAGTGAGACTATTATAAGTCTGTCTACAGTTGTTAACTTCGTACTGTATGATTATTTACATATTGACATTTATATGTAGTATGGTATTTACTCACATGCATGCAATGTAAGTTTTATTTTACATTTATTCAACTACTCTGTTTTAACTTGATATTCGTCTTTTTGATCAAATATATTTGTTATTGAACGATAAAAGAAAAAAGTTAAAATCGTTTGGTCCAAGGACCTGGTGCACGAAAATTCTTATATTTAGTTGGATCTTATAATAATTCACGTGACTATAATAACTTTAACATAAGCAAATTTTTAAAATTAAACTATTACAATTGTAATATTCAGATACAAAAACCTTTACATTACGGTCTAAAAACTACATTTTAAGTCTGTTGTAAATGTTGTATTATTACTGACTAATGTATTAACGTTTTATAGTAGATTAGTTTTAAGTATCATTTTAATAACTGTTACAAATTGTTATACAACTTGCATAGGCCTATTTTGATAATGAAATTCAAAAAAACACTCGGAGAAATTAAATACTTTTGTTAAACTAAGTGAAAAGCATGAGGTTTAGGTATAACCTAAATATTGAAACAGTTATGTCATACAACAAACCGCAAAAGTAAGTTACGTCGATTGACCGTCTTGATTTCACATCATTAATAAATTTCTTCTTGGTTCTAGAGAAAAAAAAGTCACTAATAATTAAACAGAGATGTTTATTTGTATAACAAGTCCGAAGTTAATCAAATCTCGCCCAGGTAATCTTTTTTAAAACCTTCACTTAAATCTATATAATATACAAAATGTTTCGGTTACGACTTAAATTAGTACTTTAGTTGACAAAATTTCTTTGAAATCTTTGAAATTAACTTAATTAAGAACAGTTAAAATAATGTAAGTAAAAACTAAATAAGTACTGAAAAAACATTTTGAAATAGAGCACTAAAAGATGTATAGTTAAGTTAAGTATAACTAGGAGCAGAAGTTTATAAACTTCATCAAGTTCTTTGTTTCCTTTAATCAACTATTTTTCAGACGATTATTACAAGCAGCATATTTACTTTTTATTCATTACAGTAAAGCCAGCTTAAAGTCTATTGACTTTATTCTCGGTGTTTTTCTGCTCCTTTAAATTTCTATAAATGTTAAGAGTTTTTTCTTCATTAGAAATTTAAACCTATATCAGAATTTCACAATACAAACAACTTTTATTGTTTTATTATTATAGTTTATCAAATGAAAAAAAAAAGACGCTAAAAATATTTAGTCCTAGGACCTGGTGCACAAAGAACCTTTCGCTTATCGAGTCGCACACCACGGATACTCTTTAACGTCTTGTCCAGGACCTACTATAAGTTTTTTAAGTTATATAAATTAATCAATTAACTTAAACTCATGTTTCATATTTAAATTTCGCTAAATAATCGTTAGTTTTTGTGTTTTTGGAAACCTGTGAAACAATAACTTTAAAAAAAAAACAAGAAACTTTTTTTAAAAGTTTCTATTCTTAATCGTGAAAAACTGTTTTTGCGATTTAAAATTTTTTAAACTTTCAAACTTTCATGATAAATGTTAATTTATTTTACTCCATATACATCATATTTTGAAAGAAAAAAAGCTAAATAATAAGTTTTCGACACTTAACTTTTATAGTTATGTTTATTATATAATATGTCTTATTTAATCTTTAAATATAATTTACCATTGTCTAAAGGAAAGAAATTAAAATTGAAATTCTAGTAAATGACAGGTTTTTTAAGTATTAAAATAACGTATACCTCTACTTTTGACTTATTAAATAGTATACAATTTCGATAAAGAACTTATAGTTTTAATAATGATCATTTTTAATGAAACCACCATACTAAATACTAATTTTTATTAACTGTATTATTTCAAGTTTCATATATACTGGTATTAATATTCTTAAAAAGTTGTATTTCATATAAATTCGCCTTAAATTTGAATGCAACTTGCCAATCTGGTCTCCATATTTGAAAAATATATATTAACCAAATAGAATCTCTTATAAAGTACGGAGTAGTATTTAACGGCTGCAATACTCATTATATTTCTTACATTTACGACTATCAAAACTTAATATTTAATCTTTATAATTCAAAATACTTATAATTTTCCTAATGCTTTTTAAAACTAATTAACTACAATTAATTTTTAATCCATTTTTCAACCTTATTAAAATAATTAATTATCACGAAAATAAATCGAAAAATTCATGCAGTCATAATTATCTTTCAGTTTAAATGTGGAGTTAGCTTTCAAACAAAACTAATTTTTGCAAAAAAATGAACAACTTTGATTGAAATTTAATTGATTAAGATAAGATACTATATACTAGAAACTATCAGTAGTTTAACGAGTTTTTAAACTTATAAACCATTGATTTAATATGTAGAATTTGGTTTATTCTATAGTTTGATTTTGTTAGCAGCGCATGTCCTCTGTAAATAATAAACCGTTTTTCAATATGTTTGATAAATATTTATTTAAACTATTTTCTGAATGTGCTTTGGACTTGAAATTTTAAATTTAGTGGTTAGTCAATGCACTTAAATTTTGATTTTTTTTTTACAATTGTCTGTAACTTAATTCAAATAATGTTTATTTTAGTTGTATCGATTATGCTTTGGCAAAGCGACAAAAATAATTGATAAAAAACAATGAAATACCAAATGGTTGAACAAATGTTTAGAACCTAACTCTAAAAGTCAGGATGTGTATATTCAGATGATGTTTGAACAAGAATAAATTTTATTCATGAACTTTTGTAGTTTGTTTGAATTCTGACATACTAGTATGTTCTAAACGAATTTTAAAAAATTAACCATGAACCTTATTTTAATGAAAAAGTGCGTGTTTCAGACTATTTTGCTGATTGCTGCACTAAAATTATTGAAATAATTTACAAAATCGTCTCAATATGTATTGCTGAATTTTTAAGAGAAGGATTTTTGTTGAAAAAAAATCGGAAATTAATTCTAAATTGAGAGATTTTGCAGCTGTGTTTGGTTTTATTGAAACTCACTGACCGATGAAAAAATTTATGTTAAACTTGTTTATTATGGAGTTAAAACCAAATTTGTTAAAAACCTTCTCCTTCAAATCATAAATAAGTCAATTAGTATTATACTAAAGTGTTAATTTCTTTTTCTGATAATCTATAAATGTTAGATAAAACTGTAGTTTTTGATTTTAAGGTATATAAATTTTCGTCTCTATGTTAAGTGTCATTCAGTTGAAATGACCCATAGTTCGATGCCTGGGTCTAGCGTAGGATAATACACATCCAATAGCAATAAATATCAAAAATTAAACTTTAACAAAAGCTAACTAAACATTTAGTTTTATTTTAAACAAAACAAACTAAATTTTATTAAAAAAGCAACTTTGTTGAGATTAATTTGTTTTTAAAACAAACCCTTTTTTCAAAACGATAATAAACAAACATATTAATACAGATCGGGTCATTAACTGTCGGGTTAGATCGGGTTAGAAACGATCGGGTTAGAAATGATCGGGTTAGATATGATCGGATTAGAAATAATGGGTTAAATCGGGTTAGAAGTGATCGGGTTATAAATGATCTTGTTAGAAATGATCGGGTTAAAGATGATCGGGTTAGAAATAATCAGGTTAGAAATGATAGCGAGTTAAAAATGATAGTAAACCATGATCAACAATACCAATAAATGGTTGTTTCATATGAAAGCATCATAAACCGTTTGTAGATTTAAGACTGCAAGGTTGTTACTGACTGATCAGCCCTAATAACTACAAAACCAGTCTCAGTCTACTTAAGGCTTGTGGTCTGGTGATCGAATTGGTATGATTAACCCTTTTGTTAAACTTGAGCTTGTCTCGAAGCATACGAAAGTCAAGGCTTCTGCTCTGCAGACTTTCGCGATCTTTTTGTTAAGAAGGAGGCAGATAAAATGAAAAATGAAAACGACGATTACAAAAAAAAAGCGTTTGATGAAGCAAAAATAATAATGTGAATATGGTGTTAATGTTTACAAAAAATCTGTTCTTCCGGATTTCAATACAAACTTGAGATCTTAAAAAACAATGATTTAGATCATAAACTTTTTAAAAGTTTATTAAAACTTAAAGTTATTTCAACAGATTACGACTCTAAATTTAAATCTGGACATAAATAACACTAAGAGTTTAAAAATGTACAAAATAGTATCGAACAATAACATTCTAAAAAAGTTAAGCGGTTCCAATCACTCAATTTTTTTTTGCTTCGTAGGAAAAATGCACCAAATGTAGAAGGAATCCTGAAGATAGGATTTAATCCCTCAAAAGCTGCAAGTTATGGACCTGGAAGGTATCTAACTTGTAGTATTGATTATGCATACAGATACAGTATAAGTGTTGCGACAAAGGAAAGCTTAAAAGTTGGTTAAAAAGTTTAGATACTTTTTTGTGAGCAGTGTAGAAAACGATTGAAAACTACTATTGCATAAAAAATTTGAAAGAAATACATCTTCGAAGTTTATCTAGGTAACGAGCAATCAGTAAAAATGTATAAAAATGTTTAGCGAAACCTCTCAAAAATCTTCATTAGACTTGTTGGATAGCTAAAAAAAAATAACTTGATTTCAAAATGTTGAACAAAGATAGTGTGGCTTATCACAACCTAGTCGTGCCTGCTTATTTAATTGAAATCAAAGAAAAATGATTTAGTTGATATTGGTATAGGAATACTTTATAGTTGATTAAAAAAAGGAATTTATCCAGAAAACATATGCTAATTCTACAATGAAATTGAAAACAAAAAAGAAATCAAAACTCAAAATGCATTTTTACAATATTCCTTTACACTTTTACAGTGTTTAAAAAACAGTTAGAGGATGAAATTTATACAAATCATCATGCAAAAGTTAGTTGTTTAACTTCCAAATTAATAGCGTATACTAATTTCTTTTTTCCATCAAACATCTTTCTTTTCAATTTAGCAATATACTTAAATCTAAAATTTTACTAGAAATTAAGTTTAGTAAAGAGCTTTTGCAAAAAGGGAGTGATGATTAAAAATTTAATTTCCGTTCATTCGGAAAACAAAAAGCTGAAGATTGCCCAAAAGTTAGATAATTGTTTAAAATTAACCCCACTGATAAAAATGAAATCGTTATTTTAAACATAATTTTATTTATCTAGGTAGAATTAAATTGAATAGCGTAAAAGCTATCTTGATAAGCGGTTATCATAAAGATGAAAAACTTTCATAAAACTTATTTACATGAATAAAAACTATTAAAATTTTAGTCACTGTGAAGTTGAGAATAGAGTAAATAGGATCTCATTCCTAATTGTCGTACGTTCAAAAGATAAATAACATGATCCAGATTTTAAAAACAAAAAATTTCTTAAAGACAGCAGGAGAAGTTTAGCAAGAGACAGATTGTTTGATAGTTACTACTCTTTGACCGTAAGTGATTTTTGTGATGTGATCCCGGCATACTTAGTTATTTTTGAGTTTGAATAAACATATAGTGAGAAGTATTGGTAGTAATAGACATATTTTCTACTTTAGTTATGTTTTATTTAGAATTTTTACTTCAATTAAAAAAAAAAGATCATAGTTATTTACTATCTTTTAGACTATATAAACTTACTTTTTTTTCATTTAGTCCAATAAACATAATAAATATACTATTGTACTTTTTTCCGTTGTTTAATGAGATATTTTATCAGTATTTAAAAATTTTGTGTAGTTTTACAATAATGTTTAACCAATAATCTCAAAATTTTTGATTAAAACATATTGTTAATTCAGTCTAGTATCAGTTCTAGAAAGTTGTTTAAATTAAAAAAGACATTAGTAGATATGCTGTTTACGTTAGTTGAAAAATACATAGATCCACGCTCAAAAAACCTGATGTATAAAAAGATGTAACCGTCATCAATTACAACGCGATTAGGTTGGGTTTTGGTAAGGTTAATCATGCTCTTAAATAAAATCACTACTTACGGTATTACAGTCTTTCAGATGGAAATTCAGATAAGTATAGTATACTAGTTGCTACTATTAAACTAATATTTTAAAACTAGTCATTAGTGCACGTGATTTACATGCAAGATTAATAAACATATTGTGAAATAAGTTTAAGAAAACAAAATACAAAAAAAATACTACCAACAACTGCTGGAAAGAGTCTCGTAGGCACGACAGCTAAATACTGTCCTGGACAAGACATTAAAAAGTATCCGTGATGTACGACTATATAGCCGAAAGGTTTTTTCGTCCACTAGGTCCTTGAACCAAACTTTTCAAACGCTTTTTTGTCGTTCGATAAACTATACTTAACATTGTGTAAAGAAATAGACTCGATGATGTAGTTTTCCTATCTTCGATTAATCACCTAACGCCCTTCTTAATTGTGCTTTATTCGCTTTGCCGGCTCCACTCGTCTCTGCGTCTCCCAGGCAACTTTTAAACTTACTTCACGCTTCTTTTTCTCACTTCATGTTTTCAGTATGAATTGTGACGTTATATAACAATTTGTGATTCTTCAACTTTTTCTCTTTCAAAATAATTTAATCAAACGAAACGGTAGGATTAAAGTAAGTATCGCTACAAAGACCGTTCGGGCACCATGCTATGCTACGCACCAGTTTAAAAATTTAACTGTTATGATCTTACTTACATCATCATAGTATACAAGTTGATTATGAAAATTCCTACATGTTGTTACATTACCTTCAATTGATCGTTATTAGTTAATTTTTATAATTTTAAAAACTCATTAAAACTTATTTGTTTTTTAAACTAAAAAGTTGATATTTTTCAGAGACTGCGACAATATTGCTTTGCATAACAATATAATAAAACTATTCTACACCAAGACATACTGCTTTATTTATCAAGTAAAATAAAAATTGTTTTAGTTTATTACAGTAACCTCTCGCAAGCTTATGTTCATTCCACAGCAAAAATGCGTAATTTAAAGAGGGAAAAACTAGAAGTAGCAAAAGAAACAATTAAAAAACCAAAAATTTATATATAAAAACTGTATACTTTGTTAATTGCAGGGTGGCCACTTGCTTTCAGCAATTTTTTTCCAGGTTTTCAAAATTACTTGTTTTTGAGTCTATTTTTAGTTTAAAATTAAATTTAAGGAGAATAACTTTGTTATGTTGTGTGACAACATAGAGAAACACTGTAAAGCTACTTTATATCTGTTTCCTAGTTAGAAAAAAGTTGATGACATAAATTTTTTATCTATGTGGTAGATATTTTGAGTTGTATTGAATTTTCACTAGATAACATATTAAAACTGTTTTAAATTCTAGGTTTTTCATTGATTTTAGTTCAAAATTCCAAGTTATTTTAAAAACTTCAGTTTTTTCTAGCCTAAAATGTCAAATTCAAGGTCAAGTGGCCATCCTGTAATTGGATACATGAAATAGATAAAATTTGTACGATATTGTATGAACATTTCTCATTATTTTTTTTTTTGTACTTTTTGAGAATTTTTAAATGTATAAGTAAAAGAGAATGCGTTGAAAAACGAGTTCGTATACTCGCGAGAGGTTTCAGTAACAAATTCACTGGTAAATTTTAACTTCTAGTATACATTTATGAATTTTAAGACCAAGTAAAAACTAAATATTTACAATATAATTGTGCCAATTTAAAACAGAAAAACAATTTTTTGCTTTTCATAGTTTTTAAAATAATAAAACGTCAGGGATTCAATCATGCTGTCTAGAAGTGAACTTTCACAAATCTAGCTGTTTAAAATCTAATTTACAAGTTCTAGTATCTTGACTTTAAGAGTTTATGAAAGTGTAAAGTGTTAAAGCTTAAAAATTAAAAGCCTTCTAAACTTAAAACATTACAGCAAAATGTTAGAATAAAACAGCAGAATAAAATTAAAAATTAATCATTTTGGCACGTATGACTCAATAGTTTAAATTTTTTTGAAACACAAACCATCTTCAAGTGACCAAATTGTTACACTACATAAATCATACTGCATTGCTAAACTCTATAAAACATTGTTTATAATTAACATACCAAATTTAATTGTACAAAAAACTATGATGACTTCCAATTTTTAATTTAACAAAGACATTCTAGTATAGTTCTAGACATTCTATTATATTTATTTTAGTATATAAAGCTTTATGAAACCTTTAAAATAATGCTTATCAATTATTATATAAACAATAAATTTCATACTTTTTACTGCAGAAACAAATTATCTTAAAAATTTAGTAAATACAATTATAAACTAACTTTTTGAGTTTTATTCATGAGAAGAGCTAAAAATAAGCTTTATATATACAAAAGATAATACACGAAAAGATATATAATATTTGTAAAAACTTTAAACCGTTCTATTGTCAATAATTTGTACGAAATCAAACTACAATTTCTATTTTAAATAACTTTAAAGTTACATTATTAAATACAAAAGAAAAATATGTGTTTACAAAAAAAACTAAAAATAAATCTCAAGTTTTGTTTATAAACACTTAATATATTTTAAAATAAAGACAGAAAATTTTGTGAAAGAACATGTGAACACAAAAAAAAATTTTTGCTTGGCTTTAAGTGATAGCAGCTCACAAAAAAGAATTGCACCACTCGTTCAGACACTCATACGCATCTTTTGAGTACTTTTTATTGGCTCCCGTTTCTTCTTGGAACCAATCAGTAAAAAGATCTTTATCTTTTTTGAACACAAGAAACTGACCGAGCAAGACATAAGCCTGTTTTTTTTATAATGTAAAAGTGTGAAACTGTGTAATTAAAATTAGCAGAAAAGACCATAGATCTATTACTCACGATCAAAACTGTTCGTTTTTTCTAAAATAATTTACTTAATTCACTTTTAATTTTTTTTTTTTTCAAAAACATTTTCTAATCCGTATTTTTGTTGTTTTTACTGTTTATAATTTGTTCTATAAATCATACTGGCATTATATTAGATATGACTTTGTGTTCAAACAAAGTTTTCTTAACTTATAATAAAGTTTATCTTGTAATTTGCAGATGTAATTTTTAAAAGGTTGAGGATATGAAACTTTAACTTTTTTTTATATCAATAATAAAAACATAGTTTTAGTAAAAAATATACAAAGTCTGTTAATTAAGTGATTTATTAAATAAATAAAAAAACTTTAATCATTTTGAAACATTTTTAAGAAATATCCAAGAAGTTACTTTTATAACAAAATTTTAAATAGGATAAAAACTTCATGAATTTTAGATAGGAAATAAGATTTAACACTTCAAAATTGCAGTAGAACACAAAAAAGTATGAGTTATTTTCATTTTATGCATTATTTAAGGAAGATTAAAATATTTATATGTAATAAAATTCGTTTTTATAACTTATAATAAAGTTGTGGAAAATCTAAATTCATTATTTAGCTGAAGTAAACCTAATTTAAATAATTGAAAATGAAGAGTAAAATTGTTAAATAAAAAAAATTTCATAGCAAAGAAATAAAAAAAAATTAAAATCACTAGAGTATAAAAAAAATTAGAAAGTTGTTTGCGAATAGTTTTTCTTATAAAAATCTTAACGAAATCAGCTTGTTGGAGTATAAAATAATAAGAACAATTTACGCAGTACTTTTATTCAACTGACACACGTTTCTTAGTGTTAAAAATTAACATAGTTCCACAAAGTTATAAGAAATGTAAGTACTTTTAAAAATAAAAGATTAATATGATTATTTTTTAAATATAAACTATAATTATTATAAATTAATAACTAATAGTAGTTACAATACATGTTAACCACTCACAGTATCGAAAGGAGAAAATTAATTAGCATTATTTAATAAAAATGAACTTTATGTGCTATGAAAATTTGTATGCTGTTTATTCAGTACGACTTAACTGTTTTATACAACCTAAGTTATAAAATAAAGTAAATTACTGCAGGTAGCAGACTTAATTTAACACATAGTTGTCTCATTACTTTACAACAAGATAAATTGTAAAACCTTTATTTAATTATAACTTTTAACTTTAACATTTATATCATGAGTACCTTTTATATTTAAAATTTACCTTTATTCTTCTTAATATTAAAACTGTTTTATATTACTCCTAACGTAAACAGCTTTAACTATTTTAAGTTGTATTTAATAATTTTTACAAAAGAACTACAATTTGAATTTATCAAGTTGTACTTAAATATCAACATATAAAGTTTCATATCACGTAAAGTATAAATTTATTTAGGGTTGACAAAGGTTTTAAAGAAATGTCTTTTAGATTTTTTAAATTTTAACCAGGTTTTTAAAAGTACGATTTTTTGGGTTTATTTTTAGTTTGTTTTAATGACGTAACATTTCTGCACAACTTAACTTATGTTTCTTTTTTAAAAACTTGCCTATTCTTAGAGATTTTTTGAGGTTAGTACATGCTTTTATTAAATTTTTAGTTTTTGTAGACAATTTTATATTTTTATGTTTTTATTCCAAACTTTGTTTTAAACCATAAAGTTCATTTATAGTTACTACTCACATAAATATTATACATAATTATACTATACATGCTTTTTTTCTAATGTGTGTTAATACATTTTAGACTCCATAGATCTGTTCTTAAATTTATTTGAGAGCAGTGAAACACTGTTATTCAGAATAAAGTTTTAATACAAAAACATCTGTGGTAATATATGTTTATTAAATTTAAAAATATTAATAACAAAAAACTTATCCATATGACAGATTTTTTGTGTCAAATCTAAACTTTATTACCTTACATAATTTTTTTTTTTACTTCTAGGTTTTTCAAGAATTTTTATTTAAAATTCAAGATTTTTTTCAAAATTTTACAAACTATTTTTTTAGCCTAAATTGTCAAAATTAGGCTTTTCTAATACTCCCAAGTTTTTTGGAAAATTTGTTTATTAAATAATGCTTATTGATTTACTCCATTTTATACTTTGAGTGATTTACATAGATTAAAACTACTATTAGTTTTTAATCTGTAGTAACTTATATTTAGTAAAAACACATATTCATCTTTTTTTTACAGTAGTTAAATTATTCAAAACTCAATGGGACTGTGTTATAGGCCTATGGAAGTTAATCACTTTTTAAACAATTTTATTTTAATTTGTTGAGTTTTAACTAAGCTACAAGTTGCTTTCTAGGGTTTTTTATAATTAAAATAAATTTTTAAGACATAACCAGTCAAAGACAATAGGTTCCTTATAGGAGGCATAAACTTGAAGGTGAAAAACGACTACTTCACTACAAAACTATCTTCATAGATAATTGCTGCAACATTTCCTGCATAAAACTTTCAGGAAATTTTCATTGCAATATTTAAAATATAAATAAATAAATTATAAAAACAAATTGTACAGTAATCTTCCTTTATTGTACCAACATATATTTCTGTGTGTTAACGAATCAACACACTTCAACTGGGTTGTTAATGGAAAGAAAACTCCATTCAAGGTTTTCTTTCCATTAACAACCCAGTTGAAGTGTGTTGATTCGTTAACACACAGAAACATATGTTGGTACAATAAAGGAAGATTACTGTACAATTTGTTTTTATTTATATTCCAGTAAAGTTACTTCACTAAGATCTTTTGTTAGCAGATGATTAAACCTACACTTTTGAAAAGTTAAATAAATTATATAAATTTGGTTTAATTAAATGTATTAAAATGGCTTCAAGACTATTTTATTTCAATGTATTTGAACATTGTCACATTACACTGAAATTAGATAATGCAATTTTTTTTCCACAACTTGGATTATTCACAAGGTGATCTGCTATCGCGGATTTTTTTATTGCATTTTTGACTGCAACAATCTTTTTTGTCTTTAATATACGAAGTAATACACTTGGGAACATGTTCCTTTATTCTAGTTGTGAGGTGTGGAGAAGTTTGACCAATGTAGCTGCTGTCACAGCAGCATTTAAACTTGTAAACTACAAGACTTTTTTCTTCTGGTGACATTAGGTCTTTTCCCGAACGTTGAAGTGTTGGATTGGACATGAAGAGAACCCTAGGATATACCACATGATATGTTTTACTTGTTATATCCACTACTTTCTTCTCAATTAATTTCGATTCAGCACAGATATATGGAAGTTTCAATAACATTGGGAATTTATCTGGTCCATAAGGTTTAGCTATATTTGAATTGGTAAATTGTGACTTTATTACTTGTTTTACTAGCATTTCGGGATACTCACTGAGTATACTCAATTGTATATTGTATATGAGTATATTGTGAGTATACTATGCGAAATGCTAGTAAACCAAGTAATAAAGTCACAATCTACCAATTCAAATATAGCTAAACCTTATGGACCAGATAAACTCCAAATATTATTGAAACTTCCATATATTGGTGCTGAATCGAAATTAATTGAGAAGAAAGTAGTGGATATAACAAGTAAAACATATCATGCGGTGAATCCTAGGGTTCTCTTCATGTCCAATCGAATACTTCAACGTTTGGGAAAAGACCTAATGTCACCAGAAGAAAATAGTTTTGTAGTTTACATGTTTAAATGCTGCTGTGACAGCAGATACATTTGTCTAAGTTCTTGACACCTCACAACTAGAATAAAGGAACATGTTCTTAAGTGTATCACTTCGTATATTAAAGACAAAAAGAGTGTTGCAGTAAAAAATGCAATAAAAATAAACAAAAAAAAATTTCATTCTGTTTTTTTGTATAAATTTGTTTTTTAAAATAATTTTAGGTTTACAGAAATTTCTAAATATTGCAAGAAAGATTTCCTGAAAGTTTGAGATAATTATCTCATATAATATAGAAGAAGATAGATTTTTTATGATTTCTAGTTATTTGACGTTTTAGTTTGTGCCTCGCATAAGGAACCTATTGTAGTCTTTGACTTTCACGTTATTACTCAATAAATTATTTTGAATTTAAAGCAATCTGTAGCTTAGTTATAACTCAATAAAATATGATTAAATTGTGAAAAAATTTATTTACCCTCCATGCTTTCAATAGTTAAACACAGAGAAATGTGCGTAAGTTGAGGAAAGAAAAGTGCTGTACAAATTGATGTTATAATAAGATAAATGTTTAAAAAAAAACATACTGATTTGTTTCTAATATGCTAAACTACGTTCAAGCAAAACTGTAGATGCTTAATTAATTTTCAAAAGATGAATTAAAGTTTTAGTAAATTTAGATGAACTAAATATATTTAACTAAAAAGTGGTCAAACTTACTTAACACTTAAGTTTATTGTAGTTTTTATATTAGTAAATTAAATACAAATTAAGTTTAACAAACATTTCACAAGCATTGTTTAACTCTATCTTTAATAATAATATTATTTTATAACCTAAAACATAAAATATAGCTACTAAAAATATTCAAAAATATTAAAAAAAAAAAAAAATTGTTATAATTGGTTTAAAAAAAAAACTAAAAATTGTTAAATATGGCTTAAAAACAACAGACTAAATAAGTATAACTATAAATAATTCAAGCTAAACTTACATAATCAAACCCCTTATCTTTCAATCTACCTCCAATAGTTGGTCCAATACCAGCAATTTCAGTAACTAGTTTATCTCCCATAGGCTCTCCACAAAACTCTCTATGCTTTTGAGATGTAGATGACATTTTTGCTTTGGTTAAATATCAGTTGCGTAAATTACCTGTAAACAGTAGTTTATAATAAAAAATATACAATTCTAAGGGAAGTTAAGCAATTCTGCAATTAATAAATACATATAACAGTATATAGTATCAGCATCATTAAAAATTAACTTAATTAAATGTGTAACTTTTATTTCTTAATTAGGTTTTATAAATTAGCACTTATAATGTTATACCAAAATACTTATCTTATAAATTGTATCTTTAAAGTTATAGCTTTTTATCCCAATTAAAAAAAAAGAGAGTAATAATAAACAATATACAGGGCTCCCACAAAAATTTCAGAAAAAAATATACAGGGAATCCAAGAAAAATGGCAAGTTTAAAGGAAAAATTATCAATTCTTTTGTCTGTTGAATGGTTTTGGAGACCAACTGTATTAAGCTACTGATTCATACTCTTATTTAACTTGATTGTAATGTATATTTAAATATTAGATGTTTCACAGTCTTCATGTAAACTTTATGTAGTTTTTAGCTTATTATGAAAACTATATGCTAACAGGGTTACCACAGCAGATCAAGCTGAAAAAAAATCCTAATTTTTCTAAATCAATTTCTTAATTATAACTGATTTTAAAATGCATAACCAAAGAATTTAAAACATGTTAAGTTTTCAGTCTTATTTTTACACAGGTTAATAAAACACTTCTTTTGCTGGATTTTACATCTAACTTCGATTTTGAACCATTTGAACAATCATTGTATGATTGATGATTGTAACAAGTTTCCTGACTTTTTTTTTGAAAACCCTGATTTTTTTTACCCTGTGTCTTTTTTTGTTATTTTCCTGATTTTCCTTACTTTGTGGCAACCGTGTTATATGGACAGTATTAAAATGATTGCAGGAGAAATATTCTAAAACACCAAAAAATACTTAAGTTATAAACTAACACTTTGAATAGTTTTAAAAGGCCTAAACTGTTTTCTATAACCTTAAAATATTATAAACAATTCATTTTTTTATTTCTTAACATAAATATGGTAGATAAGTACACTAAAAAACTAATAAGTAATAAATAAACTAAATTAACATTAAGTTATAGGGATTATGTTGAAGATGAAAGAGAAGGTGGCAAAAACAATTAAAAAACATCAGTTTATTTGGACATCTAAATATTTTTTGTATATACAGAACTTTACTTTTTCTATGCATCAGCCATCTGATGCTTTTTGGAGTTAAAATAACTTCAAGTATAAATAAAATTAGAAATCAAAAAAATAATATTGGTTATATTATCACATAAATTTCAATCACGAAGCAAAAAAGTGTAACTTTTATGGAGATCTAGGGATTTTCACAAATTTTAAATTTTTTCTTGGGACTTCAAGGGATTTTTTAAAATATTGTTAACTTCTAGGGTTTTCTAGGGAAGTTGGAACACTGCAAATACCTAAAAAGTTACAAGGCAGGTTAATTTAAGTACAGAAACTAATAAAGTCACTAAAAACTAGCCATTATTTTTTCTTAAACTTTTTTTAATTAACTAATCTATATTTATTGATATACACAACTGTTAAAAAAAATTGCCCTGCACAATTTTTTGTTGTTTTAAAATGGCATAACATATTTTTTTTTCATTTAAATGAAATATTTTGAAAAAAATTAAAAATGAAAGCCTCTAAGGGCATAGGGGGGATAAACAAACTTTTTTTGAACTTTGATCTTATTTTATTTAGTTTTTACTAAGCTACAAGATGCTTTTTACAAATTAAAAAAATTCAAAATAATTTTAGAGATATAGCCGGTCAAAGTCAGAGGCAATAATAATTTTCTTATGGGAGGCGCAAACTAAAACGGCAAGAATAGACTATTTCACCAAAAATCTATCTTCTCCCTCGTATTTTGAGATAACTATCTCAAATTTTCAGGAAGTGTTCCTTGATACATTTAGAAAATTATGTTGGAAAGAATTTAAAAAAGATTTAAAAATAAAAATTTTATATAAAAAATTAACTAAAAAAACAGTTTTTTTTTTGTTTTTTGTTATAAATTTTTATTTTTTTAATATTTCAAATTTTGATCTAAAAGAATTTTCTAAATATTGCAAGGAACATTTCCTGAAAATTTGAGGTAGTTATCTCAAAAAACCTTGGAGACAGATTTTTAGTGATTTTTAGTTTCCGCCTCCCATAAGGATTCTATTGCTGCCTCCAACTTTAACCGGCTATAAAATTATTTTGAATTTTTAAAATATGTAAAAGCATTTTGTAGCTTTGTAGAAACTATATAAAATAAGATCAAATTTCAAAAAAAAAAGTGTTTATCCCCCTATGCCCTTAAACAAATGCAAAGTTAAGAATGTTATAATCATCTATCATCCTAATAAGGGGTTGCCACCTTTTAGATTCAAAAAATAACTGTCTTAAGTGACCTTAAAACTATCCTGAGCAGGGCTGCTAAATATTTTTAAGAAATAGTCTATTTTAAGTCTTAAATTAAATTCAAGGTATAAAACTATCTTAAATAGTAAAACAACACTGATATAAACCTTAAAAGTCACTTAAAATTTGTTTTTTAACAAAAAAATTTATTTACATGATTGATTTCTTGTTTCAAATTAACATTTTATTACTTAAAATGTAAAAATTGTTTTAAATTCCAGGTTTTTTAGTGATTTTAGTTCAAAAATTTAGATTTTTCTCAAATTTTCTGAAAACTTAGATTTTTCCAGTTTTTTTTAGCCTCCACCAAATAGTTTTACCAGAATTCCTGATTTTTTTGCAACCCTGTCCTGAGTCATCCTTGTTTTTTTAAAGTTGTTTAAAAAAATCCTTAAAATTTTTATTTAATGTTTCAAAATTAATAAAATCCTGATACTGGTTATGAAAAAACAACATATTTCAATTTAACTTACTAAATCTTATTCAAAACCTATAAAAAAAAACCAATAAAAAAAACTACCTGGAGTCATCTTTATTTTAAATGTATTAAAATATCATGACTAAACTTGAGGTTTTTAAGAATTTCAAATTATCTTGAGTTATCCCAAGTGTGTGGCAACCCCGCATCTTATAACATAATAATAATATACAATTTTTAAAGAAATTTATTGTTATTCTATCTAAAATAATGTTTTGTTTGTTTCTTCTACTATCTAAAATCTTAGTCAACCAATATTTCAAACTTTATTCTAATAACTTAGTCAGCTTCTAGTTGATTATTACATTGGCCAAACTAAAAAGGTAAAGAAAATTTCTTTAAAAAAAATATTTTATCATGCAGTTTATTAACAATTTTTCTTTAACTTTTAGAGACTAATCTTAACTAAATAACAAAGAACCTATTGTAAGATTTTTTTCAATTATGGTGAAGTCTATAAAAAACATTTAAAAACTTTCTTACTTTTTGTTGCAAAATTGTTATCCTTTAATATTAATGATATTGTTACAATATATTCTTGACTAAATTGCAAGGAACAATACTAAAAACTTGAAGTTTATTTCATAAAAAGTTAAAAACACCAGATTGTTTTGGGTTTCTCTTGTGTGATTCAGTGATTCAGTGTGATTCAGTTAATGAAAAAGTTACTGCTATATTTATTAAAATAAATTATACTTTTATAGGTAATACCTTTCTTTCCCTAAAAGATTTTAAAATAGTTTTTTACAACTTAGCAGTAAAAATAAAGGTTTAATATACTTTTTTTTCAAATATTGTGTTTAGTTCTTACTGCAAAATTTTCAAAACACTTTTATTTTATATACAGGGTGGCTACTGGTTTATAGAAATTTCTTACAGGTATTCTTAATTTCTTCCTGGTTTTGAAAGTACATGTTTTTAGGTCTATATTAATTAAAATTAAGTTTGAAATAAAAACTAAACTAAATTGTGTAAAAAAATTGAAAAAATACTTTAAATCTACCTTAAATGTGATTTTTAATAAAAAATCTTGTTGATAACAAGTATTTTCAATTTAAATGATAGCTTTTTTGTGTCAAACTGAAATATGACTACTAACAAGTTAAAATTGTTCAAAATTAAAGGATTTCCAAAATTTCTTAAATTCCAGATTTTTCCAGTATTCCAGGTTTAGTGGCTACACTGTATATACTAATTTTTAAGTTTCTTATCAAAATTTTTATAGAACTTTATGGTGTTACTTACATATTTTGGTTAGTTTAAATTTGTAAGAGCTGATTATGAGTTCACTTTGGTGGCAGTGATCACATGATTGGATTATTGATGTATTTTTGTTGCAGTGATGGCAGATACTTTCTTGAGGACTTCAGCTTTATTATTTTCTTATTTTTTTTTAGTTTTGAGATTTTAACTTAGTGAGTATTTGTAAAATGATGTCTCTTAGGGATTTTTGAATTAGCTAAAAAAAAAATTTTTTATACTTAAATGTAATTTACAAAAGTGCCAGGTAGAATTAGACATGATGTAATTATGACTAACCTTAGCAATCATCTTCATAGTGGGAAGAGAAAGAATGATTATTTTTATTTAAGAAAAAATAAGGGCATAGGGGGTTAAACACTTTTATGACAGTTTAATTTTATTCTATATAGTTTTTACCAAGTTACAAGATGCTTTTTACATATCTCAAAAATTCAAAATAATTTTTGAGATATAGCCAGTCAAAGTTGGAGGCAACAATAGGTTCCTAATGGGAGGCGCAAACTAAAACAGCAAATAACTAGAAATCACTAAAAATCTATTTTCTCCTACGTTTTTTGAGATAACTACCTTAAATTTTCAAGACATGTTCCTTGCAATATTCAGAAAATTATGTCAAAACTAAATTTAAAAAATAAAAATTTTGTAACAAAAAAATAAATAAACTTTTTTTTTTTTTTTTACATATTTTTTTCTTTTATAAATTATTTCGTAAGATTTTTCTAAATAAATCAAGGAATATATTCTGAAATTTTAAGGTAGTTATCTCAAAAAGTGAGGAGGAGATAGATTTTTAGTAAAATAGTCCATTTTTGCCGTTTTAGTTTGCGCCTCCCATAAGAAACATGTTGTTGCCTCTGACCGGCTATATTTCAAAAATTATTTTGAATTTTTTAAATTTGAAAAAGCATCTTGTAGCTTTGTGAAAAATTATATAAAACATGATCAAAAAAGTGTTTTACCCCCTCTCCCCTTAATATATCAGTTTATTTGTACCAATAGATTATAGGTAAAAAATGTTATTTCTTTACACTCGTATTGGAACCTTCAAAATAAACTGACTATATCTCAAAACCAAGCTATGACTTTTATGATTTAATTTTAAAAAATTATCTTAAACAATTTGATCTTTCACTATTTTTCCAAGTTTTTAATAATAGTCTTAAATTTATTATTTTTCATAAAAAACTGTTCCAAATTCCATTTTTAGGTTGTTATAGCCTAAAATTTTAAACTCCAGGTTATTTCAGGTTGAATGACCATCCTGATTAAAGAAAAAAAAATTTGGATTTTCAAACATTTTTTTTTAATTACCAGGATTCTCAAAGAGTTTTTTTTTAACTTCAACATTTAAAGTCAAGTTGCTATTCTGAAAATTATTTCGGAAAAAAAATACTCTTCTGAATTTATGTGTTAAGTAAAATATTTACTTTAAACAATACTATAAACACTTGTTTATTTTTAATCAACTTTCCTTTTTTTCAATAACAATAAAGAGTTCTATAAAGTGAGTAGAGATAGTACCGTTATGATATATAAGAAAAATTACGAAAACAAAATACAAGGATGAGCTTGTACAATATTATATTAGATATTATAACTTAAAACTACAGATGACAGCACTTACTATTTACTTTAATTTTAGAAGCACAGTGAAGTATGTGCATTTTAATTATACTATATGCACTAAGTTAGATTAGTTGAGATGCAATGTTAAAATTTATTGCATAATTAGAAACTTATAGAAAATTTTTTAATTAAATTAAAACTAATAACTAAGTATTTTTACTAATGACACTATAAAAAAAACAATTAAATGTTATGAAACTTAACTATATTTACTAAAAGATCTACTTAAGATACTTATTTATATAGATATACTTATTACATAAATACATTAGTACGTTTTTAGGCTAATTTATACAGGCTACAATTTTGTAGTTTTTTGTGATTGGCTAACTATATAAAGTTACTATACAGAAGTTAGAACCTAAAAAATCAGTTTTCTTAAAATCATACATTGTACTACATTCTGGCAAGCTTTTAGTGGTTCATATGAAGAACTATTTGTATTAGAAGTTATAAATTGAACATTTTTTTAATGCCTCAGCATTAGATAACTGGTAATTACCTTCACTAGCAAGATTTTGCACCAACATTGAGCTGAAATTATGAAGTTAGTCTTATATTAATACTTGCATTTTTTTATAAATTTAAGCTAAAAATCAATGTTTTTTACCTGTCATGGTTAATCTAAAAAGATACTTTGTTTCAAACAATCAATATAAATACATAAATAGAATTGAATTTATTTATCACAAATTAATAAAACTTTAACGTTTAATTGCTTTATTTTTTACAATTTACATTTATGTATTAAGTTTGTTCTTACTAAAATTGAACATTGAGTGAAAAAATACATCAAATATAAACAGTAATATAAGGCTTTCTATATAAATTTAGCTTAATATTGGTACAAAATCTTTCAAAGTAACTTTTACTCTAAAAAATATATAATCACTTATGTAAATCTTCTTGCAGTGGAAAGTGTAAAAAGTATGGAACACAATTCCAGCAAAATTACTTGTTTATTATTCATGAAAATTTTTATACACCAATTATTATCACTATATAATGTAAAATTAAAAAATTCGAAACATAAATTTTATTAGTTTATGATCAATAAATTTAATTCTGATTATCTATTCAAATAGCTTGTTTAAAACAAAGTATCTTTTGAGACTAAACATTTCAGACTAAAAACATTAATTTTAAACATAAAATTTTACTTAAAAAAGACATCATGCTAGGTAAGTACCAATCTGAGTGAGTTAATGTTGCAAGATTAAAACCTAGTGGTTGACACATGTACAAAAAAATTTTCAAACATATTTAAACTTTTTAAAAGTTCTAATTTACAAACAATAATTTTTTAACTAGCCAACAACAGTAACATACAAAAATGCAGCTCAAACAGACACTAATACCAACAACCAAATTTCCAATTATACTACCACAATACTATATTAACTTAGCAGAATTAACACACCTATATGATAAGTCATGTGTAATTTTTTTTTAAAGATTCCCACATAAATATACAACAATCAGAAATGTCCCATTATGTATTAATTAAACTGGAGCTAAAATTCTATGGCTGCAAAATTAAGTTGAATAGGTGCACCAAAGGTTATTTAAGTAGAAAGGCTTTAATTTTTGACTGTAGCAAATTCAAAAAAAAAAAAAATACAAATTTCAGGTAGATTATTACTTTTTAAACTAGTAAATAGTTACGTTATAAACTTGTTCTTTAAGTATAAATTTTAAAAAAGTAACTTTGTTCTTGACAAGACATTAAAAGGTAACCGTGATGTGCGACTCGATAAGTGAAAAGTTTTTTCGTGCACAAAGTCCCAAGACTAAAAAGTTTGACGTTATTTTTGTCGTTAAATAATAAACTATGATATTCATTTACTTTTATCTGGCATTTATTGTTATAGTTTATTGAACGACAAAAAAAAGACGCTAAAATTATTTGGTCGTAGGACCTGGTATACAAAGAACCTTTCGGTTATCGAAACGGCGTAAATAATTTTATCTTCATTATATATGTCAAAACTAACAAATAAGGATAATAATGTAAAATACTACAGAATTTATATTCAATAGATCTAGAAAAAAGTTTAAATGATGTTTTCTATTTAGTTTGTTATTTCTTATGTGCGACTCCCGTCGACTAACGGGTTTCAATTCAACCTTAAAAAATATAACTATTACAGTTGCCAATGCATTCAAAAATATCCTAACAATACTAACCTGCTAAATTTTTCTTCAAATGTTCATCTTTAAATCGGAAAATAAAACAGTTAAATGTTACTTTGTCTTATTTACTGGATAATAACTAAAATAGATTATGTGAAAAGTTAAAATTTTGAAACACAACGATATCTAAAAACTTATTATCTTGGTATTGGAAGTTTTAAACCACTTCATTTTATATTTTAAGACTATTACTAACGAATACAAATATGTTTCTTAAAACAGTTGAAGTTTCTAGTAGTTCTACCTAAATGTATTTAATATATAATAAGTATAAACTGTTAAACTTTTGCAATTTAAAAAAGAAACAAGTACTTTTCGTTAAAGAATCTAAATTTAATTTTTTTGTTATCTTATAGTACAATAAAAATCTGCTAGTTAAACGCATTAAGTTCATGAGTTTGTTAAAAATTTTTTGTTTATATTCTATTTATTTTTTGGAAAACACTAAGCATAATTAGTCAAATTTCTTACATCGAAAACTATTTAGCTAGTATTTAATTTTTGAATAATTCTAATCGCCTATGAATTTAAATTTTGATTTAATTTATTAAGCAATAACGATTATTTTGCTTTTAAGCATAAGTTAGGGTAGTATATATTTTTCAATCTTTTATCTACAGTTTTTTTATCAACAGTAGTTATACATATTTTTGAAAATAAAATAATTAAAGTTCGTTTTAATTTTTTTGTACTATACACAAACTAAGTAAACAAGCGTCGAGAAAGAAAACTGATACTATAAAATTTAAATCAACTAAATTTACTAAATACTCAACACTTTTTTTTGCTTAATTAACGAGAAATATAGACTTTTATGATTAAACATTTATATTAAACGCTTAAATAACTCAGTTCTTGTTTATTCCCTATAATTTTTTTGCACATTTAATAAGTATACTTTATTCTGAATGTTATGAAAAATTACTTATAGTTATTTAATATAACTTATATGTATCTCGAAAAACTTTAAGAAAATAAAATACAAAGATACTAACTAACATAAGGGGAAGCAACGCATCTAGTCTGCCGGTCAAAAGAGAAACATTTTAGTCTTTGGCAGGCCAGAATAGTTGAATTTTATTTACTTCTTAAAAATTAGTCAATTATTAAACTCACTTTAAAAAGATACTAACTCTATGTGAAACTTTTATTTTACTATATCTAGTGTAAATTTAAAATCTCCAATGAAATGTACCTGAGACATTTTTTGCTCTTCATTTCAAGTCCGAGAATATCTAATTTGTAAGTTACAAAACTTGGTTGAGCGGGCATTTTGCTGACCGGATTCCACATAAATTCTGCAAATATACACAAGCTGGTTATTCTTATTCCGTACGTTGCCGACCCTACACTAACATAAACTACTTTTTAGTAAAGTTTTTCCATCTCTCTAACTTCTTTAAAATTTAAATTGTATTTTTCACCTGATAAGTTTAATTTATTAAAATTAACCATAAACTTCAATTGTAACTTGATTAGTTTTTTTTTAACTTTCAAGAAATGTTTATTATAACTTTTGGTATTGAACAGAAATAACCAAAAGTAAAAATTTCCGAATTTCTTAAAAAGCACCATTTTGTTTTGTCTTTACATTTTTACCTTTTTATGTGTACTCGTTTAGTTTTAAAAACGATTTTATATGAACTGTGATCATCGGAGAAATTCATATAATTAATAAAAAACTAGCTAAAAAAAAGCTGTTAGACTTATATAATTGTAACCATCATCAGTAATCATGATGGATGGTAGGGTTTTGATAAAGTTAGTGCTGTTCTTAAATAATATTATTTATAACGGTTATTTTAAAAATAACAGACGTTCAGATGGAACGTCAGATAAGTATAATAAACTAGTTCTTACTACTAAGCTAATATTGTCTAACTGGTTATTAGTGCACGTGATTTATATTGTAAAATAAGTTTAAGAAAACAAAATACAAAAAAGTGCTACCAACAACTGCTTAAAAGAGTCTTGTAGGCACGAATCGTGGTAACACACGATAATTAAGCACTAAACATTCTGTTGACAATATTTTAACATTAACAAGAAATAGACTCGACGATGTAGTTTTCCTATCTTCGATTAATTAACAAACGCCCTTTTTAATTGTGCTTTATTCGCTTTGTTGGCTCCACTCGTCTCTGCGTCGTTGTAAACGTCTCCCTTTCCCGCGCGTCTACAAGACAACTTTTAAGTTCACTGTCTCAAATATACTTCACGCTTCTTTTTATTTATTTCTGTTCTCAATACGAATCGTGACGTGACAAAATATTATTTTTTTTTTCCACTTACTTTCGAGTTTTTTTTTTTTGTTGCTTTTTCAAGTTTTTTAAGTTACTTATTTTATAAACTCTAACTCTAACATTTGCGAGAGAGCGCAGATATTAATTTACTGTTATGTACATTTTTAAGATCACTTGTTTTAAAACGACACATTGTAAAACATGAAAAGTCTACTGAGACTTTTTATTTAACAGTTCAGCTAAATCTTTGTTCTAATCAAATTTCAAGATTTGATTTTTATTCTGACTAAACCCTAGGAGCTGGCAAACTTTTTTTCATTTCCTTTATTTAGTTTTAAGCTTAGAAAGCTAATGAAGTGCTGGGTTATTGATTTTATTAAAAAAATTAATCTTGTTATCGGAAATTTCTGCTAAAAAATGAGAAGCGCCTTTGTTTTTTGCGATTATTTCTACTTATACTTTTATCTATGCTTTTTAATGCTAAAGCAAAAGTTTATATGCTGACAAGCATAATACTTCTACTTCTTAGTAGCAATTAACATAAATCGCCAGAGGGCGCAGTATACCGATCCTAAAGTGCACAATTTTTTTGGTCAAGTGCACAATGTTTTATTGAAAATATTACAAATAACATAAGTCATCAGGGACACGGTGTTTAAGTGCAAAATTCCAATTTATTAAGTCGCCAAGAAGAGCGCAATTAATACTTATTTAAGCATATAAACGTAAACTGAGAACCTCATAAGCATCTGTTAGCATTGGAGCAGAACAATAATTCTCGATAACGTCTGAGTTTTTGTTGATAAAACAAACTTCCTAATTTGTTTAGTACTACTAGTTGATTGTTTTGATGTACTGATTTGTTTTTCTAAGATATATAGGTTGTAAACTTTTACTCAAAATTTTGCTGAAGTTTAAAGTAAATGTTTTTTAAGAATTTTAAGTTTTTTCTAACTCGTAAAATAGGAAATAGTAATTCCAAATTTTACTCGTTTCAAGTTAAAGTATTTAACCGTATTAAAATTTTTTCTATAGATAAAAATTAAGATTTTTTAGCTCGCTTAAATTTAGCTAAAGTCGCTCGTTTAAAAGTTATTCAGGTTTTTATTATTGTAAACGTTGTTTGATATAAAAAGTTGTTTGTATATGTTGTTTAATAAGTTCACCCAACACTACCATTCTGCATTAAAAATGTAGTTTGTTTTTAAAAGATAATGGACAATAGAAGATATGAAGATTCTATGATTAAATTCAATATATGACGTCACAATCAAAAAAATCCGGTATGCCTCATGTTCTTCAACGTCAACCATTGTGAGCGTTTGCTAAGGCGAAAGACAAGAAACCGGAAAACAAGAAGTCCGAAGAGAATGATTGTTCTGGACAAGACGTAAAAAGGTATCCGTGGTGTGAGACTCGATAACCAAAAGCTTCTTCGTTCACCAGGTCCTTGGACTAAATATTTTGAGCGTCTTTTTTTATTCAATAAACCATGGTCAAAGACAATTAAAAAACTTTACCATTTACTATCTTTTTTTTTTTTGTTTAAATTCATAGTAAAAAAGAAAAACAACTAATAAGGTATTATTTTCGATCTTAAACATTTAACTTTGTACGAATATTTTAAAACTACTAAGTTACCACAACAAAAATAAAAAATGAAAGTTCAATATGAATTAGACTCCTATCATTTAAAGCAAGCGTACAAAAAACACTAAACAAACTAAAATTGCTGAAAAAACTTAAATACTTAAAAAAAGTTATAACATTCTGTAAAAATTTATGAAAAATATTGAACTAAAAATTTTATTAGTTAAACTGTTTGGTTTAAGTTCTTCTATGACATAATCTGATATAAAAATGTTTTTTAAATACTTTGCATTTAGTTGATAGAAAATAATAATTGAAAACTTAGACTTTGCAAATTTTAGTTTTTTTAGATATAATAACATTTTTTATTATTATAATGTGCAATGTCGAACTCATGCATCCAAACATGAGCCACTTAAACACGACACATAAGAATAAACTAAATTTATAATCAAAGAAAAAATAAAAACGAAGTTAAAATTATAAAGAACTCATTAATAAGTATAAACTTATTTGTTTTATATAAAAGTGTAAAAAAAGATATAAATAATTTAAAAATATAAAATTTTACTTTAACTTATATAAATCTGGTCACTGTTAAAAAGCAGCTAAGGACTATTTTTTATTGTTTTCAAACATGTATTTGAAAATTTAGCTACAAATCAAGCACTTTCATTTAAAAATCATTATTACACGAATGATTTTTCTAAACAAAAACCATTCTTAAAGAAAAAATATCAAAATGAAAGGAAATGATTAAATCCAATACTAGCTGGGGTATAGTAAATAACAAGCTTGTAAAGTATCTATCAAAAAATTTAGAGTTTGATTTGTTGTGAAGTCCTTAATATGTAATTAAAAAAATTAGGGACGGGTTAAATGCAAGCCGGAGCATTTTGAATTAGTTATTTACCGGATCCAGTCGAATAATGACTTTTAGATCCGAATCCGACTAGATACTAATTCTAAGTCGAGATCCGGATTCGGTCGGATTCTAATTGAAATATAAGCTTCGGCTCCGGCCGGAATCTAGTTATATTGATACAGTTGATCACTTTTTTGAATCCTTAAAGTTCACAAACCTTTCTCAAGTCTGACAACTTAAGATATATATTGAGACATGTCAGATGTTAAAACAATGTTTATGAATATAATCGACATTGTAATTGACAAAGGTACGTATGTAAAACATCGTACTAAAAAAAAACACTTTGCTTGGGGTAATTTGACAAAACGATATTCAACACAAAGTATTAGGACAAAATGGTATATTTATTAGAACACATTAGTTTACAAAGTAATTTTTTAAGCACGTTTTTGAAGTAAAGTTCTTACAGTCTTGATTTGTAAAAACATCATGCAAAGTTTTATAAAAACTTTGTAATATTGACCCTTCGCTTGCGGGACGGTCATTTTCATTTGCGGGCCGGAGCCCATTAAAGTTTAAAAAACGGTTAGGGGCCGGTCATTTTCACTCTGCGGGCCGTACGTTGCCCAACCCTAGGTTAAATGAACATGAAGACACTTTTACACGAAAGGTCTCTTTTGCACGAAGGGTTATTTTTGTATGGTGGGTCAATTTTAGCAGGAGAGTAAAACAAAAACTTTTAAGAATTAAAAAACCCAAAAATAAAACTGACCAAGGGTAAGGGGTGACAGTGATGATAAAAATACTAAGAAAAAAATTATAAATAAGTTTCGACCCGTGCAAAGTGCCCCTTCGTGCATATTTGAACTACCTTAAGAAGTTTTACATGTGACTTTTGTTATTTAAAATTTTCTTATAGATTCGTTTTAAATTTAACCTTGCTTAAGCTTCTATTTTGTATCACATTTACTAAGCATTTTTTGCTTTACTTTAAAAATTAAATAAGCTTTATAAATTTGATTGTTAACTTTTAGTTTAAATAAAGCGGTTGGCGATCTTGCTAACTTCAACATGTTAGAAAAAAAAATATTTTTAAGAATATAAATAGATCCTTATATTTTTTCTCATCTCAGATTTAGTAGATAAAAAAAACTAACAAAACACTGTCCACTTATGTAGTTATTATATAACATGTAGGTTTTTACTGACGTATTTTTTGAAAACACCCTATTATAACCTTTTATTTTGTTGTCAGCTCTTTTTTAATTTTAAAATATAATAAAAAGTATTTAATAAACATCAACTTACAAAACGAAATTAGTTAAAATATGAGTTTGATTTGCCATAATGACTTCCGCTTTAAACTTCACGATCAACAACAACAGCATCCAAGACAACCTACGACCGATTTCTGGCCATGAGACCTAATAAGGACGATATCAGTCGTAGGTTGTTTCAGACGCTGTTGTTGTTGGTCGTGTGGTGAAGTTAATTATTTATTACAGATGGCGCAACTATTCAACTTTGATGATGATGGCAAAATATACACTGGTTAAGACTGACTTAACAAGCTTACACTATAATCTCACATCAAGCTGACAAAGTCTTAGAAAAAATTGGCTACAAGTATCTTGGGCTTAACCCAAATGCAGTCGCTTCAGTACTTTGTACTTAAACCCGCTTGGTCAGATCTCAAAAGCGGTTTCTCGCGACTATTCCTGCTTGATGACTGTAAAGAACATAAACGCAGTTAAACATCTATAAACCTACAAACAAAAATTGCATTAAAATAATAGTTTTTATCTTAATTCACAGTAGTTTTTCTTCAATAATCAACTGACTAATAAGTTTGTAAGTGCCTCTGTTCGTTCTGAGAGAATTCGAAGTAAAACTTTACGGTTGCAAAATATTTTAAAAGCGAGCACGGCAAGAGTGAGCGTGAACTTTTAGATTCTTAAGTAAAAGAAGCTTATTTTTTAGAGTCGTTTTTGACTATACAGCAAACAAAAGCTAAAAAAAATATTCATAAACGTTGTATTAAGTTTGTTTGTGAAGACATTATCAAGATGTAAAGTTGTTTAGAAAAGGTACTGTGCATATGTTAAAAACTACTTTTAGTGTTGAGTTCAAAAAAAAATTTGGGTATAACTATGTATTATACAGATGCATATTTCAAAAGAATATTCAACTTTAACAACTTGTACAGTTTATTAAAATAAATAAATTTTGTCAAATGTGGATCAAAGTGTAAATCGTAGTTACTGTAATAAAATCTCAAGAAAAACATTAGCATATATTTTCAAAAGTATAATTGTAGTTTTTAATGCTACAAAACTTAACGTACAAATCTTAAAACAAATTGACCTAAGAAAATAAAACAGCTGAAAATTTGTTGAACTATTTTCCATTAATTTTAACATCTTGAGCGTTGTCTGAAGTGGATTCAGTCTTAATTAAATGTTCATAGCCAAATAAGTTTGCAAGCTTGAATATTCCTGCACACTTTTTCACAAAAACTTCCTTTTTTCCGACTGGTAATTCACCAAACATCTTGTTATTAATCGCACGCAAAATTTCCTTGCACAACTGAAAATTCGATTATATATTAACTTCATAACTATTGTGGTTAATGCAACAGGCAAAAAAAAGTCAAAGTACATATATTTTAACAATATAAGTTAAGGAAAATTTTTAGGTTTCTAAGTCTGTTAGTGGTATTTTTTTAACTACGTGAAAACTAAATGAAGTCAATGTTAAATTCATTTGAGTTGAGATAAACTAATTTCTAAAACAAAAGTTTTACATTACAGAGGAAGTTGGCAAACTACGGCCCACGAGGCATTTTCAATTTTTATTAGAATAAAAATATGTTTTTGAGGCAAAAACTTTAAATTGGGCTCTTATTTTAATAATTATTGTTTACTATTGCTGTAATATCATTAATTTTACCATATTTTTTTTCTAAAGTAGTGTTTTTATATTAACAAGAAAAATTATTATAAATTAACTGCGGCCCGCAAAACACTTTTCTCTATACGGTTTGGTCTACTAGTATTTTTCTAAAAAAATTGTCCGCAATTTATAAAAGGCTATAGACCCCTGTATTTTCATTTAAAACTTATGTTAAAACTTTTTTAAGTTTAAACAATGCAATAATAAAGTTAAATTTAAAGTATTTTACAGGGATTCTACGCAAAATTTTTGTAATTCTAGACTGATATGTTTTGATTTAGACCATGGTTTTCTAAAGGTCGCGATACTGCCCCCTTACTTAAAGAACTACTGATTAAGACTGAATCTTTCTCTAACTTTTGTCAGTCGGTGCTCAGTTTGTCTTATATCTAGAAAGAACATCGTAGCCTAAAAATTTTGTTGTACTGGCGTAGCCTAACAATAATAGGATATTTTGGCACACTATTTATTAAAAAAAAAAACTAATTAGATACGGACCTAATAAAATATCATAAAAATTTGAGTTCTCATGTAAATAGTACAGACATATTTAAAATTGTAATTTTAGAAAGCTATCTTACTCAAACTTTAATTTTATAAATATCTTTATCTACAGCAATACTGTTACAACTACTTTATGATTCTCCCTCTGACTGATAAATAAGCTCATCTTTTCGCAAATAAACCTTAAATACGTCAAAATAAAAGTTTTTAAATCACTGTACTATACAACCCTTAAAATTTGTATTGTCGTATACCACCAAAAAAGTTAAGGCAAAAAAAAAACATATTTAATAAATAAACTTTAACATTACCAGGGTTGCCAAATGTTTTTGGCAAACTTTCTCCAGGTTTTTAAAATTTCTTTCAAATTTTTAGAAGTACACACTTTTGGGTCTATTTTTAGTTCAAAGTTAAGTTTAATGTAAAAAACTGTGTTAAATAGTATAAAAAAACATTGAAAAGATAATGTAAAGCTACTTTAAATGAGTTTTTAATTAAAAAAAATTTGATGACCACAAAAAAACTTTTTTTAATAGTAGATTTTTTGTGTCAAATCAAAATTTTTCTACTTAAAATGCAAAAATTGTTTAAAATTCCAGGTTTTTGTTTTTTACTTCTCAAATTCCAGTTTTTTTAGCCTAAATTGTCAAATTCAAGCTTAAGTTTTTCAGGAAACCTGACAGACAAAATATTTTGTATATAAGTATTTGAGAACAACTACTTATAAAAACTCACCTTTAAAGTTATACCTTCAGAGTTTTCATCAAAATTTACGAGAAGATCTACAGCTTGATCTTTGTTTTTTAAGTAGTACATTGACTGCGCAGCTACAAAGTAATTCAAGTATTAAATATTTGTACTAAACAAAAACTAGGTTTTTAATAAGTATTATGTTTAAATCTCTAAAGTTATTTTATTATTTGGTTAGAAAAAAAATCAAAGTGCTTAATAAAATTAAGCTATTTATTTTTTACAACTAACTTTTATTTTTACTCAATTCATTATACAGTTTATTACAACTAAGCTGTTCTTTACCAACCAGCAAATCTAACTGGCAATGACAGAGAACTTTCTGCAGAAAGTTTATCGCTTAAATCAACTGCAATCTTGCGAAAATCGTCTGTACTTGAGAACAAGGTTTCTTTATGACGATTGATAACGTCATAAACAACTTGAGACACGTTGGAGTGGTTAGAAGAATGCATTTGATTAACTGTATCAAGATTTAATTTCATAAAAGGGTTTTTGCAATCAAAAAACAATGTATAGTTGATAATGCAGTTATTCTTCTAAACGGTGTTACAAAACTCCGAGAAGTTCTAGTATTTAAAAATGAGTTTCAAAAATACAACCTTAGTTTAGAAAAAGAGAAGTGTAAATCAATATTAAACGAAAAGAGCTTTAAAGAAGTCTTCAAAAGAGTTCACCTTTTTGAGCAAGTATGATTTTGCAAAGTTGCAGAAGATGTTCATCTTGTTTTTCCGCTGTTTTGCAACATTTTAGTAGCGATTGCAGCATTTGCAGTAGTTTAGAATTACGCTCTGCAATCATGAATGCGAGGTAGTTGGTTTGGAAGTCTTCACTGCGGAAAGTTTTTAGAGGAGCAAGAAATTTTTTGGCTTCTTCAATAGGTTTTTCTGTCTGTAAACATTAAGTACCATATATATCAACTATCTTTATTAAACATTTTTTGATAAAACATGTCTTAACAAAATACTTTTGCTATAAATTTTTAAACTTTATTACTTACAATACTTGTAAAACTTTGCAGTGCTTTACAGTAATAGTAAAGAATAATTTTTAAAACATAAAACTTCAAGGTTTAATAAAAATAATAAATATTTCAAGCTTAAGAAAAATATATTTTACAACAAAGCTTGAAATGGGTTTAAAAAAGCCATAAGATAATTCTACTACCGAAGATCTATAACTAGAGTAGAACATTTGAAAAGGCAAAGAAAACTACAAATATGAATACTTTGAAATATTGGCCTAGGGTTTACTTTTTTAGTTTATGGTTAAGTTTGTTTATTTCAAAAACTAGCTTTAATTTAAAAAAAAATTCAGTCTATAATTTAGTATAATGAAATTCTAAATAATAATTCGACACAATTTAAAATGTAATCTAACACTAGAACAAAAACAAATATGTAAAAAAATAAATTACTACAATTAAATTCATTAGTACAATTTAGATTAAAAAAATTGCTAGAAAACATAAAAACTTAATAGTTAAGTTAGAGTTAAAAAACTAGTTAAGTAGTTGAATAAATTTTAAAATAGATATAAATTAATAAAAGTTCTATGAACATATTCAATTATTTCACTACTCAGATTTCAGTTTTATAAAATAATTTTAACAAAAATAACTTTCAAAAGAGTTTCAGCACAAAATACATCTTCATTTTTGTCCGCATCGTCTTTTTTGTTGTTGCTGTTGTTGTTTCCTGAATGTTTTTTTTACTATAAACTTTTTTCAATTTGTAAAGTTTTAAAATCTCAACTGTTGTAACTAACTGTAAAAAAAAATTTAGTCTTAAGATACTGTTAAAAACTTTAGCATCTTTTGCAGCTTCTTTAAGACGAAAAAATAACCATAAAACAAAAACATTAAAAAAAGAGTTTTTACTACTAAACCATAACTCTTAATTTATTTACATCTTATTTACAAACAACTGATTTATTTAAATGCTATAATATTACAAACTATAAGATAAGCAGAATCTATATTTTTACTATAAATAACTTAAATACCTAGTCTTAAAATTAAAACAAATTTATATAAAAAACATTAATAGTTTGTTTATTAAGTGATTTTAATAGATTTTTTTTCTAAATAAAATAAACATCGATAAATGGTGAGCATTTTTAAAATTGTTATATAAAATAATTAATGTTCACTGATAATCAATGGAAAATATTCTAAAATCAAATAACGAATTTTAATTTTTGACGGTATTAAAAAGATAACAATAGTTTTGTTTAAAAGAAATAAAAATATGGTGTTTTACTGAAAAATTATTTGATCTAAATGCAAATTTATAAAAATATATAGTTTAAGTACAGATACATAATCGGAACTTGCGTCAAATATTCTACTGTAAATTATCGATAATTCTAATTTTATACTGATGAATCAGAACTTATCTATCTCAGGTATAATAGGATGGTAAGTTTTAATAACTCATACAATTGAATTCCGTCAAAAAATTAAAAGAACTGTTTAAGTGTAATAAAATATGGTAGCTTGATAAAAAACCTAAACTCATAAAACTCACTTCCAGATATTTATACAAATAAATGTATAATGACACTTGATAGTGAAACAAAATGTTAATGTGACCTTAGTACACTAAATTTTTAATTTTAAAAACAAGTTTATCAAAACCGAAAAAACCTGGATTTTGTTTTATCTTATTATTTTCCTGCTTCTTTTTTTCTTCCATTTTTTTCTGTTGCTTTCTTCGTTTGTTTTTTAACTTTTTAAGTTCTTGGGGAGTGAGCTTCTGTTCTTCCTCAATAGTCATTCCGTTTGAAGACTTGTACGGCGAATCATGCAGTTGCAAGTATATCTAGTTGAAATTCTACTTTAATTTTCTCAGTTATTACAAGTGATGAAATAATATTTGTATTCACATGCTTTTTTCATAGTAAGATTTAATAGAACATATTTTGCCATGAAATTTTAGTTCGTAATTAAAATGCTATTATTTATAATATAGCTGAAAAAAAAAGTATCAAAAAAACAATGCAATGCTCAACCGTCTAGCAAAATATAAAGTTATTTATTACTAGCTATTATACGTCAAGTTGTTCAAAATTAACAAATTAAAAGCATTTTAATAGTTATTATATTATAAAATAGAGCGCTATTATAGCTACTATAAAATATAATATATGAAATAAAACTTTTGTACAGATAGCATTTTCTTAATCATACAGCTTAGATAGAGAACGAAAAGGTAAAATTTTTAAGTAAGGTAATATAGTTCTAAATACTTCTTTTTTAGGACAAAAAGCTAAAACTATAGAATATATATAAGGCATCTCTATACCTATAATGATAAAAAACTATTACTTTAAAAAACTTCCAGAACTTAAAAAAAAGCATATAGTTTCAATAGCTAAAATATTAGTGTAGTACAAAAAACAACTAACGAAATACAAAATTATTATAAGTATATACAAGAGCATACTAAACATAATTTGTTAATGCCATACTAATAAATAGATAATTCTTTATTACTTCTAATAAATACTATTTTGAGATTTTCCTAAACAATCTATCATTGATTTTGAAGCACTGAATAAAAAAAAGTCAACTAGTTAGTGATGCTAGTTAAAATAACCTTTATTGCAATATCGGCTGCCTGTGCATAAAATTCGTGACATCTTAGCTGGTCTTCAAGTTTCAATAGTTTAGTGTAAGCTGATAAAGTAGTTTTTCTAATGCAATACTGATGAAATTCCAACTGGTCTTGTGTAATTTCATTGAAATGCTATTTTGTACAAAATATTTTATTTATGACTGACTGTATAGTATATTTAAAAAAAAAAACAATGTTTATAAAAACTTTACGTAATTGTAAAACAAGATATTTTTTTGAATTAAATGTTGTTTGTAAACTAGATTTATTCATAGTAATAATTTCATAAGTATCGAGTGTTTCTAGTAATATTTTGAAATAAACCTGTAAAAACTACTTAGTAAAATGTAAAGTCAAGTTAAAGCTTAAGTTATGCTAACTAATCAACAAACTTTTTCAATTTGATGACACATTTTCAGCGCTTCTCCCAACTTTCCCTGGTTGTAGAAACTTGAGCACTTTTCAATTTCATACCACATACATTGCATTTCCCTAGCATAATTGTCAACTGAAGTGTTTTCCTGTTAAACAACCAAGTTAATGTAGCAGATTAAAAATTATGAATAGACTCGAACACTTGTGGTTTCAAAGGTCACTTTAACTTTGGAATTTGAATAAAGTTAGCAATCTTTAAATGAGCTACTATTGGAAAGAAGATCATGTTTAGTTATAAGAATGCTGTTGCTTTTTGTTGAAAACAGGCTGAACTTTGAGGTTAGTCTTTTTAAGTGCTAACAAATTAGTTTTTGTGTAGTGGTAGCCTTAAGGTTGAAAATATCATTGAAAATTTAGCTTAAATAATTAAATAATACAACAACAAATCATACAAATTAAAATACACAAGTTAACTTTAGCTACAGTTTGATTAAAATTTATACAAAAATAAGCTCAAGTTTTACTAAACAAAATCATAGTAGACTGAGTTTTTCAAATAATCAACAAACTATTCTGAATCAGTCTAAACTTTTCGATAACATATTTAAAAAAACTAGACCAGCCTAAATTAGCTTAAGTTTTTCAAAGAAAGTATACTATTCTGAGTTGCTTAAATAGGTGGAAACCCAGTAATTAATGAAATCTTGTTATTAGACCTCAAACTTTGAAGTTTAACTATTGTACCTTTAAAAAGTTATTGGGCTAATCAAAAAACTAACTATGAAAAATTAAATAAGCATTTGATATATTAAATATTTGTTTATAATTTACTTATAAAACTATTACATTAAGTATAATGGAATTCCGCTAATAATTTATACAAAAAAAATCATCGACTACACCAACTAAAATAGTTTTGTGTTCTGTTTTACAGACTTCTAAATAATAAACTTTTTTTTCACATGGTGCTTAATAACAATTTTCAAAGATATCAAGTAAAAGTTTCATTTTATTAAAAGGTAGAGATCTTATGAAAAAAGAATTTCAGTTATATATACAACAAAAAAAGTCAGTATTTTCTTTAAAATTATAGAAATATCTAACTTTTCAATAAAATTAGAAACTAAACAATAACAGAGCAAATAAGACAACAATAAAACGAACTCTAGTAAATTTAGAAGCAGTCGTAGCTGCTTTTTCCAACTGGTTATTTCTCATCATGTATCTGGCGCACTTGCAATTGATGAATCTATCAGCTGTGTCTAAAGACTGAGCTTCATCCATACTTTCGACAGCACCTTGTATATTGCCAACATGCTGCATGTATTATTACCAGGTTAAATCTAACTAAAATTAACACATACAGGGTTGCAACGGATCAAGCTGAGAAAAATTTCTTGACTTTTTACTAAAATTCTCCTGACTTTTCTAAATCAAACTCTTAATTGAAAATTTAATTTAGATTTAATATTTATATTTTAATTTCCTGACTTTTTTCAAAAAGCCCCATTTTTTCCTGACTTTAGTCTTTTTTTTAGTTTTTCCTGACCTTGTGGCAGCCCTGCACACAATAATTCATTAACCTCGAAAATGCATTAAACAGATTAAACTAAAACGTAGTAAGTTATTGAATCGAAGTTATCTAAATTTAAAGAACTAATAAACGCTTTACCTTCAGCACTCTTGCTTTAGACACATGAAGTTCAATTAATGTTGGAGTGTGTTGTATTGCTTCGTCAAGTATTTCCAAAGCTTTGTCGTGTTCACCAACTTTGTCTAAATGCTGACCGTAAAAGCTCAAAGCATATAAGAAAGTTGTTGGAACTTGTGTATCAGTGTCTGTAAGGTGAAGTATTTTATAAATGTAAAGCTGTAAGTAAAATTACAACTATATAGTATATTAAATTTAATCAAAGTTTACGACTTATTTTTCTAATATTTCAAGTACAGTCTTAGTAAAACAAAAATAACAATTTCATTTGATGGAATGAAATAGTTGTTTTGGGTTGAATGATTAAGCTAAATTTATTGTAGTTTGTTTTAACTTTATTCATATTACGCATTTTCACGGCAAAAACAGTTAAAATTTTAGTAAAACGTGCATGGGTCACGTTTTACATAAAAACAGTTTAGATTTAAAAAAAAGCGTAGACCATTTAAAATAGTCATAATTAAGTGTATTAAAATAAGTTTTTATTTTGCTACAGTGACCGTTAGAAAATTGAAGGTTTTTGAAATTTAATATCGGGCATATTTGTATATATTATCAAAATATTAGAAATTTGGGAAAAAACAATGACCCTTGGGAACACAGCAAAGTAAGAATATTAAAAAAAAATATATTTTGAAACTATATTATAATAAATATTGTTTTCTTTTAATCTAAACTCTATTAAGCTGCATCAGTCAGAAATAAGTTCTTGTTGACTGACTTTTCATAAAATTCCAAACAATTGAAATGCAAGTAAAAAAGTAGTTTCTAAAACTAAAGTAATAATTTATCTAAAAGTTTATCAACTACTAATCAAAAACTTGTGTATACTTTTTAAGTCTAAAAATGATAAAATTTTTAACTTTTTTTATAACAAAATTATCAAAAAACTAAAATTAAAAAAAAATATAGTTTTTTTCAAAATTTTGTACAAAATTACAAGTTTTTCTATGTTATTTTTCAAAATTTTCCACATTCCAGGTTTTTTGACCACCTTATTTTTATGATTTCTTAAATTATGATATGAAAAACGAAAAACTTTTAGATCTAAATCAAACTAAATTATTAAGTTTATCAACTTTTTATGAAACAAAATTTTGTCTCTACACTGACAATTATACAATAAATCAAATCTGAGTAAATTAATTAAAGCAGTTGCTTTAAAAAACTCAATTTACAAAAAATATTAATAAGTAATAAAATAAAAGAACCTACTTGATTTTATTTTTGTACTACAATAAAATAATATTTCAAAAATCAATGATACTGTCTGATTCATCTTCGAACAAAATTATCCAAAAACACATTAACTTTTAAAAATTTTTTAAGTTAACTTAAAATAGCTTATTCTAATAAAAAAGGTTGCTGTTGGATTTAAAATAAAAATCGATTAAAACTTTAGTTTTATTTAAATAAAAAATTTAGTTTAAAAGCTATTTTTTGTGAAAACAAAACTAGAACATTTGTCAATGCTTTTTATTATTTAGATTATGTAAGTTTAAGGAAACCTTTAATGTTGAACTTATTGCAATTCCTGAGTGAATCAACATAGCCTTGTGCTAAATTGGAAATCACTTTCACCTTGTCATTACATTGGTACAACTGTTTGATTGTTATCAACAAAGGTGGCACTCCCCTCTTGATTTGCCTTCTTAAGTAAGCGTCAAGTCTTTCTTCAAGTAAACCACCTTAAAATATGTCACGTACGATTTTATTTACTGGATATATTTTTTATGTTTAAATTTGCAACTTAATTAAAAACTTAAAAATCAATGTACCACTTAGAAAATGCAATGGTAGGATTCTAGGAGCATCAGCTCTAGGATACCGTTTTTGGATGAAATCATAAATTTCAAGTTTTTCCTCTTGGTTGCTGGGTTGAAAAATTTGCTCTAACTTTTTGTAGTATCTGCAAATATATTTTTTGTTGATATACACCAAGTCATTAAATGTTTTTTTGATGGTGTTTTTTAGAAAGTCGCTTTCATGAAAAAAAAATTAAAATTAAAACTTTTATTTAACCAGAAATTGGTGCATAGGATAAGATATGAGCAACATCAACTAAAATAATTATCAACACTTTTATATATAAAAATTCAATTTTAAAATATTATTAATTCAATCAATAAAATACAAAATTTAAGTTAATTAATTTTTGTAAAGACCTTATCTCTATTATTTGTATATGAAACTATCCCTTGATGACAGATAATATTAAAAAAATATTTAACTTATATAGCTTTGTAATGTATAAAAACTGTAGCAGTGATTTTTTTCAATGTAAAACTTTTAATATTGATTGACAAGTCACTTAATTTTAAAAGCGATAAATGAAAATATTTTAAGATGGTTAGTTTTTTTGATAGTTGGCATTAAATTTGATTTTTTCTGTTGTAAACTTACGAATGGTTGTAGTTTAATTTAACAAGTAAGACAATGTACTTTAATTATTAGTTTAGCTTGTTTGATTTTTTTTTATTTTAACTATTGTGTTAATGTGGTTTGTAATTGAGTCCACATTTGTTACTAGATTTATTTATTTATAAAAATGTTAACTATTATTACTAAAACAAAAAAGTTACAATTAGTCTGTGTATTTTATACTCAGAATACAATAGATTAAGCAAAATCGTTACACAAATCAACTATAATGTTTAAAAGATATAGGAATAATCCAAGTAGAAGGTTAAACTTTATATAAGTAAGTTTTAGAAGTAACTGGAAATAGGTAAGAGTTTTCATAGAAGATATTTGAGATAACTTTGATATATACAAAACTAACTTGACATTTTCGGTATTTCTATCAATTAGTCCAGTGTAAACTTTTTCAGCTTTTTCTAATTCACCAAGCTGTATGTAAAGTTCACCTAGGAAATTACTGATTGTTTTTGACTACATTACTTTGAAAAATAAATATTGGAACATATATCAAATACACTTATTTTAATTTAAATTCACATATATCGAATACAGCTAAAGATTTTAAACATCAACACCTAACTTAAAGGTAAAGGACACAAAAAATTTAATAACCAAGGTTTTCCTGTAGAGACAAATCATCCATGATAAAGTCTTTGTTGTTTTGAAGATGTTCGAGAGCTTGCTTGTACTTGCCACTTTGCATCAAAATAGCACATTGATACAGCAACAATTCACTATACTCGTACTTTTGATCTTCAGACTGTAAGTAATTAAACTCATAAACATATTTGCAGAAAAAACAGTGAACTAAAATAAAAAGCTCTAATATTAATAATTACTTAACTTTTTCCATATTTTACACATAAAAGAAACAAACATTTTGGGTTTTTCTAAACTCTTCGAGAACACTAAAAGCATTTTCACAGTCATCTAGCAAATGATTAGAAATGGCATAGCCAATCCAAGGTGCTCTCTGAGCTGGTTTCAGCTGCAAGAGCTTGAACTTTGTTTGCTGTAAAATATTACAAACATTACAAAAACAATCGTGTATTATAATTACTAATCAAAATTTATACAATCTATAAAATAGTGTTATTTAGAATCCTTTTATAAGTAACGGGTTATATTTAACATAAAAAGTCTTCGAAGGCCGCCATTAAATTGTAATAAAATACTTGTTAACCAACTAGTATGATTTATTCAAAATTGATTTGAGATTAATAGTAAGTATTAAATTGTTTGGGATAGACAAAAATGTTTATTTGTAGTTAATTTTCTGATAAGTATTTGACCAGCAATTTTTTTATGTCATTACAACTTAACAAGTAGTTTCTTCTTTTTAACCACTTTTTTATAATGAATCTTTAAATCTAAAATATAAATAAAAGTGAAACTTAAACAAAATGTAGATTTCTTAGAATACTGCTCTTGGAGAAACTTTTGGAATCTCTTATATTAGCGCTATCAATAAACCAAAATCTTTTAATAATTCTTTAATACTATGGCATAGTCGAATTAAATTATCTATTAAAAATACTACATTCGAAAACAGTTTTTATAAAATTTTGTTGTAGCATTGTTTATAAGATATTTTTAAACAACAAGTATAATTCTAATAGCTTTAGGCTAGTAGCAACAATTTTTTAATAATACAAATTAATAACCTTGTATCCTTCCATATCTCTCACATGTATTTGCAGCATTGAAAGATCCCTCAAAATGTGCAAATTTTCCTAAGTTTGAAAGTCAATATACACATTTTTTAATAAAATATTTGCTAAGTAGACAGAAAAAAATTAAAATTTATGATCTTAATATAGTAAAATTTGATCGAATTGCTTAAATACTGATTTAAGTTACTTCCAGTATAACTAAACTAACTTATAAAATATTTGAATTTTGATTACAAATTATATTAAAAGTTAAGATTATTAACCGCATTATTGTTTAAGTTAAGGGCATAGGGTGGAGGAGTTAAATCACCTTTTTCATAATTAGTCTTAAATTATTGAGTTTTAACTAAGCTACAAGATGTTTTTTAGAGATTTTAAAAACTCAAAGTATTTTTTGAGATATAGCCAGTCGAAGTCCAAGACTAAAATAGGTTCCTTATGGGAGGCGCAAACTAAAACGTCAAATAAATAAAAATCACTAAAAATCTGTCTCCTCCTACGTTTTTTGAGATAACTACCTCAAACTTTTAGGAAACGTTCCTTGCAATATTTAGAAAAATCTGTAAGAACAAAACTTAAAAAAATATAAATACAAAAATTTTATGACAAAAAAACAAAAAAAAATTTTTTTTTTGTATTTTTTTTTTTGAATTAATTCCAACAGAATTTTCTTAATATGTGGGAGAAGATAGATTTTTTGTGAAATTGTCTTTTTTTGCTGTTTAGTTTGCGCCTCCCATAAGGAAGCTATTGTTGCCTTTGGCTTTGACCGACTATACCTCAAAAACTACTTTGAGCTTTTAAAATCTGTAAAAAGCATCTTGTTTGAAGCTTAGTTAAAACTTAATAAAATAAGATCAAATTGTGAAAAAAGTGATTTACCTCCTATGCCCTTAAGTAAATAAAATATTTGTAAAAAGTTTTAAAAATAAGTTTGAACTTTGAATTTAATTGATAAATTAATTAGTTCAAATTAAACAGTTTGAAAGCAGTTTTTAGTAGTAACTATGATTTACAATCTCTCTAAAAATTGCCTTTATAACAAAAAATAAAGTTAAGGAAAACACTTAACTTATTTTGAAAGTATCAACTTTTGTTAATGTGCTAAAAATTATTTTCTTTAGAAGTTTTTTCGACCAAATTATAATTATAATTAAAGATAACAACCTTAATAGGTAAAAATCTACATTTAAAGATTGAACTTTAGTTAAAAATGTAATTGACACCAACTTATTAAAATGTACTTATAATATTATTTTATACATAAAGTTTACAACAGTTTTAATCAAATATAAATTTTATCAATAAATATAGAAAATAATACAAATTTAATCATTTTAAAATTGATGCAACAGAAGAACACTTTGTCAATTTATTTCTATAGGTAATAATAACTTACAGGGTCATTTTTAAGAGCGGACTTGTAACATGTTATTGCTTTGTCATAATTTTTCTCACTACGGTAAAGTAACCCATAAACATGCCAGCAAACATGAGATTTCAAATCATTTGTAAGTCCTTTCTTAACTAAGACATGAGCTTCTTCCTTTTTTCCCATACAATTTACAACCAATCCTTTCATTGCAAGTGTTTCTGTTGTAATTGATAATTTTGATTGTACAACTCAAGGTATATTTATTAAAGGTGATAATAAATTGTTTGTTTTTAATTTAAGCATCACAATGACCTAGTTTCTGTGAATAATTTAATAAAAAAATATGTATATGTAAAATAATGTACACTTTTATAAATAATAACCCAGTTTTGAATTGAATGAAGAAATTTGTCTACTTGTTCAAAAAGTTTAAATAAAATCTTAAAAAAAAAAAACCTTTAGTCATGCTTCAGATTTTTTATATCCCTAAAGTTTGAGCTAAATATTCTTCTGATAGTAGTATTTCTAAGTCATATAATTTAAAACTATTAGATGATAATATAATAAGTGATGACTAACAGTTTAGTAAAAAACAAAACTTTGTGAGTATAATTATTTAGTGAGATAAATATTACCTCCATGGTTAGAAAACTTTGGATTTGATAGAATTTGTTTTGCAAACTTCAAACCATTCTTATACTGCTTGTGCTCATAGCATTTCTAATAAAAAAATATATATAACTTTAAAGTTTAATAAGGATGTTTTAAAGCAGAGAACAAATTTTAATCAACACATTAAAAAAAAACAACGAATGAAAAACAAATAAACATTAATTTTTAAATAAGTACTACCAATAAAAATAATTCATTAAAAAATATTGTTCGTTGATTTACTAACAAAAGTACAAGAACAAATACAAAAAATAAATTTATAAAGCACTCACTACAATCCTATTAAAAAGAGCCTTTTCTTTTGGAGGTAATGGATTGTTGCTGGGCATTACTTTGATTTATACGTAACTACCTGCAAATAGATTTCTTTACTACATATAAATTATTTAAACAGTTATATCAACTAAGTTTAGTACATATACAAAAAAAATATTAACTAAAAATCCAAGGAGATGAACAATAAGAAATTGCTACAGGGTTCCAACTAAAGTTTCAAATAAAGTTCTTTAAAAGTTTTATACTAATTTATTAGCTAGAAAACCTGGATTTTTTATTGTAAAATGTTTAACTTCATTATAGAGGTTGCCACTTTTTAAGTAAAAAATTCCTTGAGTGACCAAAATCTGTCCTGAGTGACCTTAGACTGCCCTAAGTCACCCTGAGTTTTTCTTTTTAAATCCTTGAAAAAAATCCCTATGTAGCAAACTAATTATACCTTTAATTCATTTTACTTCTTAATAAATAAAACCAAAGTTGTATGTGTATGCTAGGCATTAGGTGTTAACAAAACTTATGAGAAATGCTGTTTTTGAAGATTAAACAACATTAGTCTATTATCATTTTTTTGTTCTTTTTTACTGATAACAAGAATTTATAAGTTATAACAAACAATTTAAGGGCATAGGGTGGTTAAACACTTTTATCACAATTTGATCTTATATTTATTCTTTCAAAAATTTACTTTGCAAACTAAGTTTCGGTCAAAGACCTCGTCAGTGCTTAAATAAATCTAAAAAAAGATATGTGACAGTCATGGAAAATAGTATTCAAACAATTCAATTAAAATAAAAACAAATTATTACTGAAAATTTTTACTAAAGAAACTAAACAAATTAATTTTAATATTAAGACTGAGTATTAGTAGAAGTTTAAATTTTTAGCTAAGCTTAAAATAAATATAACAACAATAATAATAATAATCAAAGCTGTGTGTAGCTTTCTTTTTCTTCTAGATAATTTACAGAGTAAACATTGATTAAGCAAAAGTGTAATTAATGAAATGAGCTTAAAATTTTATTGAATTTGGTGTAACTTATTTTAATTGTGAAGTAATTATTGAAAATTTGAACAATCTTGTGCTTTTAATCGTTATTAAAATTTAAATTCCCGCTCAAATGCTTTATATGAAAGCTTATAGTTAAAATAAATGTTATATATTATAAATATATACAAATATATTACTTCTCTTCCAGCAGTTGAGATCTCTCTATTTGTTTTCTTAAAACCAAAACATATAACAATTTGATCTCATTTTAAATAGTTTTTACTAAGCTACAAGATACTTTTTACAGATTTTAAAAGTTAAAAATAATTTTTGAGATATAGCCAGTCAAAGTTGGAGGCAACAATTGGTTCCTTATGGGAGGCGCAAACTAAAACAGCAAATAACTAGAAATCACTAAATTCTATCTTCTCCTACGTTTTTTGAAATAACTACCTCAAATTTTTAGAAAATGTTCCTTGATATATTTAGAAAATTCTGTTGAAACATTTTTTTGTTTTTTGACAGAGTTTTCTAAATATATCAAGAAACACTTCATGAAACTTTTAGGTAGTTATCTCAAAAAACTTAGAAGATAGATTTTTAGTGAAATTGTCTTTTTTTGCCATTATAGTTTGCGCCTCCATAAGGAACCTATAGTTGCCTCCAACTTTGACCGGCTATATCTCAAAAACTTCTTTGAATTTTTACAGAAGGTAATAGGCATCTTGTAGCTTAGTAAAAACTATATAAAATAAGATCAAATTGTGAAAAAAGTTTTAAACCCCTATGCCCTTAATCTATGATTTAAGGACGATAAAACAATATAAAATTACTACACTACATGAGTAACTTAAACTTTACTAACATTTTTGAATGCATAGTTAATTTTTTTTGTTTCTAAACTGTTGCTATTAAATATAAACTCAAATCATGATAAACAAAAACCACAATGTTATTGCTAAGAATAGTGAAGAGCTAGCCAAAAGGCTAAAAAAAATTTAATTAGCATTTCAATTCAATAACAATAATCTTCTTAAACAAAATTGGATACATAAAATAACAAAATACTGCAACTGGATCAACTAGATATCATTCTAGATTAATGATGTACCGGACTCACTATCCGGGTCCGGCCTGATATTGCCATTTTTGTCTGATATCTGGATCTGGCTGGATTCTAATTTGAAAAAAAGTCCTGATCCGGGTCCAGCCAGATCCTAACTGAGAAAAAAGAGCATACTGAAAAATATTTTTTTTAAAACAAACCCTGTGTAAATTAATAAGAGTCATTTTCGTCAGTTAAAATTAAGGCCATAGGGGGGGGGTAGAAGCCATTTTTTGACCAAAAATAACATATAGACTTATATTATAGTAAATTTCATAATCTTTCGGATCCTTTTTTTAGATTTTAAAAATATTAAGTAACTTTTTTTTTATGACGGGTTATATAAAGGGTTGTCTTTATAAAGGGTATATAAAGGGTAACTTTAAAGCCGTTTTTCTCGAGTTTTTAAAAACAGGCTTTAAAATCTATCTTCTCCTTCATTTTTCAAGCAATCTTCTTCAAATTTTCAGGAAATGTTCCTTACATTATGAGAAAAAAACATTATTTTAGAATTTTAATAGTTTTAAAAAATAAAAATTTTATGACAAAAATTTAAAAAAAAAAGTGATTTTTTATCAAAAAAAATTTTTTTTTTTCAAAAAAAAAGTATTTTTACTTTAAATTTTTTAAAGTCACAAATAACGTTTTTTTGTTATTGTATAAAGAATAGACTGTGAAAGTTTGAAGAAGATTGCTTTAAAAATGAAGGAGGAGATAGATTTTGAATGCATTAGTCTTTTTTCACCGTTTTAGTTTTTCCTTCCCCATAAGGAACCTGTTATGCGGCCCGATTTTGGCCGGTCATATCTCAAAAACTAATTCGAATTTTTAAAAACGGTAAAAAGCAACTTGAAGCTTAGTAAAAACTCTATAAAATAAGATCAACTTGTAAAAAACATGGCCTACCCCCCCTATGGCCTTAAACACCTACCGTGATTGGCTCATTTTGTACACGTGACTAATTTACATTTGTTTACATTTAAACTATGAAATAAACATTTCATAAATGCAACTCTTTACATATGTTGTAAAATTGAAAACTTTGAAATGAATACTTGCATTATTTATTGTTTTTAGTTGAGCTCAGAGATTATTTAGAGTTAATACGGTTGAATGTACGAGCCAATGAGAATCATATGACGAAATGTTTCAAACTAAATACTGATGCAACAAAACATCAGAACATGACAGGCAGTTTATATGTAAACAGTTAGTTAGTTTTGTGTGCAGCTTGAAGCAACAAAATATCTTGAACTTTTTTGTGAATGCTTATTGTAAGTAGTGTTTTGTTTTAAAAATGAATATTTCAACTGGTGTTTAATTGTTTAAATATTTAAGCCAGGTTTATAGTTTAATAGTTTATTAAAAATTTTACAGTTTGTTGTTTACTAAAAGTTTTATTTAACTTTTAGTTTGTTGTTTTAAGTCTCTTGATATAGATTTAAATAGCTTTCAGTTTTTGAAGTGTTACCAAAGTAATTAATAATTTTGTATATGCTAGTATTTCTTGTTGTGTTTTATATAAAATATTCATCACTCAAAACTGTCGTGCCTGATTATAGAAAGTAGTCTCAGTTAGAATTTTGTATTTGTTAGATATTAATTAAATAAGGTAGGATTTAATTATGATGGGTAGTACTAATAAGTTAAGTGTACCACAATCAGTCTACAACTTTACCACCAAATTGTCAACCTTTGCTAGCTGTCTGATTATTAGATTAAAGTAATTTTTTCAGTTTTTAAAAACCTCATTCTGACTCCGGCTTGTTTATACTCACTCTAGCTAGTTTTATTGACTTAAACAGTGGCAACCCTGCTGGTTAGAAAATTTTTGGGAATTTTAGAAAATCTTGTACTGCCCCAGGCTAGTTTAGTTTTTTATAAAAACTCAGGCTAGTTTTCTTTTAGATTTTGAAGGAGTTTGAGCTGATCCAGTTTTCAATATTTTGTAATTTTCTAGTGTATTTTGTTCAAGAACTTGATTTCAGACTTTTTATTGCAAATTTCACCTTAATTTGTAAACCTTGTGGCTAGCTGTTCTACTTATTATTAGATTAAAGTTCTTTATTTTTCAGTTTTTAAAAACCTCATTCTGACTTAGGCTAGTTTATACTAGTGATGTACCGGACTCACTATCCGGGTCCGGCCGGATATTGCCATTTTTGTCTGATATCCGGATCCGGCCGGATTCTAATTTGAAAAAGAAGTCCTGATCCGGTTCCGGCCGGATTCCAATTTGAAAAAAAAAGTCTGGGTCCGGTACATCACTATTCTAGATGTAGAAAAAAAATCTACTTTGAGAAATAATCTTAAAACTATCCTGAGATTTTTATAAACATAAAAACTGCCCTCAATCATCCTGAGTTTTTGAAAAAAGTTAAAATATCCTGAGTTACCCTAATCTCACTGAAATTTTCTAGAATTTAAAAATTCCTTGAGTACCCAGAGTGTATGGCAAAGAGTTTGATAATTAATCATTATTTTTGTTAATTATTTTAAAACTCTTTATAAATGATTTGCACACTTATTACTGTAGATAATATTTTTACATTGTAACTTAATAATTTTAAAATGACTTTTCCTTATATTTTAAACAGTTAGAGAACCACAGACTTCAGCTACCATTCATCTTCATTTTTCACTTACTTTTAATAGTTATCTTTTATTAAATACTTACTGTGAAAAAAAACTTAATCAGCAATTTAATATGCACATTAGGGTGCTTATAAAGACTGTGAAATTTGAGTTTTCAGCTAGAAAACTTATTTTTATTTGGATAATATCACAAAAACTCCAAAAGCAAAACCTTAGACAAACTAAAAAAGTTTTATTATAAACTACTTTCAACTTTTTAACATAACCCAACTGTTAAGTGTTGGGGACCAAAAAAATGCAACCTTTGAGTTTTTAGCTTAAATTGTTTTATATGTGGTATTTTTTTCACATAAAAACATCTTGCAGATTTCAAAGCAATTTAAAAAAAGTTTCAATGAAACTTTTTTTATTTTTGTAATATTTTATCACTTTTTGGAACTTTCTTGAATTGTAGTTTTTTTTCAAAAAAACAAGAATTGCAGTTGATAAACTTCTTTTAAATCGTTTAAAATTTTGCACAATGTATATAAGTTATAATTGCCTCATGTTAAACAACTTTCAGCTAAATACAAAGTCATATTATTTGGATCCCATACAGTTGACTTAGAGGTTGTTTTCAGAGAAATCAAAAATAGCTTCTAAAAGAACTTTAAAATCAGATAACACTGTGCACAAGGTTTTTTTGTGATGTTTTCCAAATAAAATGAGATTTCTAGCTGAAAACTAAAAGATCACATTTTTATAATCACCCTAATTTGTATTTTTCAGTAAATTACTTTGCACAGTTTTTTAAGAAGCTGAAAACAAATATTTTTGGCTTATAAATACCTATATTTTGATTCTAAACCACTAAGAGCAGGACTATAGATTTATGATTTTACACTTTTTGAAAATAGTTTTGTTATATATTAAAAGCCAGAATACCTCAGTTACATACAAGTTGCTTTTAACTAAATTTTTATATTCAATTTTTTTTTTTTTTTGAGAAATATTTGGTTTAAGTTGGAGAGTACAATAGGTTCCTTATGGGAGGCAAAAACTGAAAAAGTTATTAAATAAAAATTATAAAAAATCAATCTCCTCCTTTATTTTATATGATAAGTACCTCAAATTTTTAGGAAACTACTCTAAGAATAATCTCAAGTTTTAAATTTCAATCTAATATTAAAGATAAATATACCATTCCTTTAAAACTTATTTGGAAAAGTAGTATCTCTAATATAAGTTTTAAAATTTTTTTTAAAGAAAGTTAATAAATTATATTATTCTTGTAAAACTGGTTTAAAAATGCTTAGAAATTAAAGTTATTTGTAACATAATTGTTTTTTTTTATATAGGTTGAAATGATACTAAAGTAGCAGCTCATTAGACATAATTAATAAAAAACAAAAGCAAATTTCTTTTTAGAAAAAATTTGTTGTGTTAAGTTCAAAGTTTTGTTTAACAACCTTTGTTTTTTCCAACCTTGTCTTATTAAGTAGATTAAAAACCAACAACTTACTTCTTTAAGTTTAAAAATATCAATACTTACTCTTCCTCTTCAATGAATTATGGGTAAGGTCTAGCGAGCAACTTTCTTCATGTGTAATTGATAAATATCAAGTGTGTCACTCAATGTTTTCAATTTAAAGATATTTTTAGTTTTTGTTAATTAGTTAAAAGTTAATGGGGGTAGTAAATTATACTTAATGTAATACACTTTCTTTTGCCCAGTAAAACATTTGTTAATTACCTAGGATGATGTCACACCAATATCAAACTGAAAATATATTATATTCAATGTTAATTTTTACCATATTCATCTGCTAAAATTTTGTATTTTATAAATACATAAATTAAATTAAACTTACTTATCATAAATTAATAAAACTTAAATATCAAATTGCTTTTATTTGACAATATAAAACGATTATATCAATACAATGATTTAGAACTGATCAAAAATATAGGTTTAATAGTTTGCTAATAAAAGATCCTAGTGAAGTAACTTCACTGGAGTATAAATAATTACAAATTGTACAGTAATCTTCCTTTATTGTACCAACATATGTTTCTGTGTGTTATTGAATCAACACACTTCAACTGGGTTCTGTAAAAAAAAATTGCTGTAATGAAAGAATAGAAGCATAGAATAAAGAAGTTGTATACATGTTTTCATTAAAATAAATTATTTTCTACAGATAATAGTTAGTAATAGGTGAAATACTTGATATTAAATCTGACTGTTATAAAACTATATAATATTTGTGATTATTATTAGACTTTATAATCACAAAAATTATATAGTTTTATAACAGTCAGATTTAATATTAAGTATTTTACTTATTATTAGCTATTATCTGTAGAAGATTTTTTATTTTAATGAAAACATGTATACACCTACTTTATTCTATGCTTCTATTCTTCCATTACAGTAATTATTTTTTACAGAACCCAGTTGAAGTGTGTTGATTTGTTAACACACAAAAACATATGTTGGTACAATAAAGAAAGATTACTGTACAATTTGTTTTTACAATTATTTATATTGATTATGATATTTTAAAATAAAAATTACATTGATATTTAGCATATAATTATGGTTAAAAAGACATCAAATATAATGTAATTTCAGCTTGATATAGGTGCAACATCATCCTAGGTAATTACCAAAAACTTAACTCTTTATAATAAATAAAAATCAAGTATTTTAAGAAAATTGGTTATAAAAAAATTCAAAACTAATTCTTATTCAGAACCTAGAAAAAAATCTGTCCTGAGACATTTTTCAATCTTAAAACTATCCTAAGTTTTTATAAAAAAACAAAAACATTCTGAGTTTAAAATAAAATTCAAAATACTCAGAGTTATCCTGAGTCTTTCAAAAACTTCAAACTACCCTGAGTGTCATGAAAGTGTGGAAAACCTGAATAAAATAAAAGTTGCATGATAAAAGGGTATACTGATGTTTTTAACTTTTTGATTCAAAAATAGTCTATCAAAAATAAAATACCAATACACTTATAAACTTTGGATATTGAGTCTTTTACTTAAACTAAGTTTGTAAAGGCTCTTAAAACTTTTATACAGTCAGTTACCAATGTTAATTTGTATAACTGTTCGAAATAAGTTTCTAGATAATGTTTGACATTTTAAATGTTGAAAACTATTATAAAATTCCCTCTATGATTCATGTAGGTAAAATTGAGAATGTAAATACTAAATAAATTCTTAAAGAGTGAGAACATTATAAAAAGTACAATTAAATTTTGCTTTAAAAGTCAAATTTATTCTTTAACTTAAAAAAGCCTGACTATCAAAATTTAGGTTTTATAGTTTAGGGTAATTTCGGGAATTTTTCTGGTCAGTGGGCCAGATTTACTAGAAAACTAATTCGCATGTCACAATTATTTATAAAGCTTTTACATGCAGCAAAAAACAATACTGCTAAATTTTAAATTGGCATAAAGAGCAAAATATTTTTTTTTTGATCTTTTGTTAAGCGTTAATTAATGCTTACTAAAAAATAAAGTAGGGCACATTTCATAATACTTAGCTTTTAAGCAAAGAAACATGTTACGTGTCGGAAACGTATGCTTGCCTTGGCGGGATTCTATAACAAGCAAACTTTTGTCACTAATCTTATTTCTAAATCCGTTTAAGTAGTAAACAATGATGTTGTGATATACAATAACTTGATTTTGTATGAAAGTTACTTGTATTTATTTTAAACGTAAATTTCAGTAATAATTTTCAATCTGTAGTTTTTCTGTAACAATTATTTACAAAAGTTACTCTAGAATTACATTTAGGTTATATCAAACAAGTTCTTATTTTGTTCTCATTTAGCATAACAACCATAGAATTCTAGCAACCTTTCCGGGGAACCTAGTCGCCAGATTTCTATTAAAATATCGTCCTGCATCTACTCGAATATAAATTTTTATTATATAATTAGAAATACTTGTTTCTAAAATTTCAGCAGCTCTTCTGCGGGACTAATACCGCAAGTTAAACTAAAGCAATGATAAATCGACTAATAATAAAACACTTAAGTTAACTAAGATGCAGAATACTGATTCATATATGAGTTTTTAATAAAAAGATTTTTTAGTAAGTTCTGAAAGGCAACTTAAATTTTAAATAAAAGTCACAAATTTACGGTAGATTTAGGTTCATCTTTTTTTTATAAATTACTCAACTAGTTAATAAAAATTGAGAAAACTGTACAACATATGACTGATAAATTTTAGTAATTAGTAACTTTTTTTTTGTATTGTTTAAATTAACTAAAACCTGTTATACTTTTATAAAAATTAAGATAGCAATTTTAAATTGTCTTGAGTTGAAAATTTGTAGATTTTTGTATTTTTAAAGTAATTTTGACATTTGTAGGTAGTCGTAAACAAAGCATGAACATAAAAAATAAAATAAGCAAAAATAGTATTAAAACAATGATATTAATTTTACTGTACAAGAAAAGCTTGCATTAGAAAATAACTCAATTCAAGCGTTAAGTTTTTCACTTATTTGTTTTTAGCTATACTAGTATCATTTGTGTTACATTTTTATCCAAAAAAACATTAATTCCTTTTTTTTTTGTAGTCAAGGTTCTTTGTTTACAAATAGAAAATATAACTGGTTTATAGGTTTCACACATATTTAGAAAAAAAAAACTCCTTTTTAATTTTTAAGTAACTTTATTTTATTTGTTTCTGTTGTTTTCTAGTTAGATAATTTAAACTTAGTTTTAAGATTTGGCCAAGACATGCTTTTTTTAATTTGCAATACTACTATGCTGCCAATTGGTCAAGTGAGGTTTCAGGCTGATATCCTGAGCTTGTGCTAACCTCATGAAAATAAAATAAGAAAAAAAAAGTTTAGAATGATCAGTGTAAATCTTTTTAAATTATAATTTATTATACCATGCATTTTTACTAAAATGTTAAATTTTAACAATCGAGTGCTAAAAAACATTTAAGCATTATCTTTATCCAGTTTATTCCTCGAAAACAGCTGTCACTTATTTTAAACTAAAAAATTATTATGATGTCAAAATAAATTATAACTTTTTTGACATTCTTAGTAAGAAAAAACTTTTTACTAATTTAAATAAAACTTTTGATAAAAATTGCTAGCATAAGAAAATAAATTAAGGTTATGCACTATTTTTTAAGTATATTTTGCAAATTTAGTCTAAAACTTATTAAAGTTTACTAACTTAAAATTATATAATAGCAGAAATAAAAAAGGGCTGTGTTAAAGCAGTTTCACATATGTGTTCTAACCTGGTATATACTTTAGAATACTAAGTTAATTTTTTTAACTTTAAACTTCATTCCGTATAATTTACTTAAAACTGAGTTAGACCATGTTATTTTAACATTGTAATCAACTTGAAGTATTTTATTTTATAGTGTTTTATAATTTAAAGATGTTTTACTACTTTTAATGCTCATATAAGTAAAATTTTTATTGTGAATTTTCAGTTTTTTGTAAATGATTTATATAAAACTGAAAGATTTTCGTTTTAAAGTTTATTCATAAACTATATTCTACTTCCTTTAACTTAGCCTAGGACTTTTGTTTTGTTTTTTAAACTTATAACTTGGTTTACTTTTAAAACTTTAAATAATAAAAATAATCTATTTACATTATTTAAAAGCTTAACTTTAAAAAATATGAGATATATATTTATGTTTTTAATTTTTGTCATTAATTTACAAATTTTTGTGCTAAAGTTTTACCTATCAGTTCATTTTTACTATTAGTATATGTAAAAATAAATGTCAAATAGAATTTTTTATTTAGTACTTATTTTAACGTTAAAGTTTGTTTTGTTTAAACTTATTTTGCCAAAAGCTAATGTCTACCTTCTAAATAAGTTTAATAATTTTTCAAATTTATTCAACATATTGATGAATATATTGAGCAAGATATTGTTTTTTAATCTTTTGGGAAATTGCAGCTAAAACATAGTTAAACAAATTAAGAAATATTTTTATCATTTTGATATTAGTTTTATGATTACTTACTTCTGTTTGAATTATTTTAAACATTTTTTCTAATTGATTAGTAAGTATCATTGTCTTCTTCTTTGTTGTATTCTAACTGGCGTTATATATACAATTAAATTTTTATTTAGGTGTTTGTTTATACTTTTAAATATTGCATTGCAATGAAAAACAAAAAGTATTTTAAGGGGAGTCCCCTCTTGTTCTTACAAAATTTTTTATCAACTAACTTTCTAGACTTCAAGAAGATTTATCTAACAACTAACTAAAACTAAAGAAAGGTGTTTGATTATAAGTATAATACAATTCAAAACAAAATAAAATAGTATTTTTTTTGTTCAATAGTTGATTAGATTGCGCCAGAAGAATAGTCAATGGTGTTGTACAAAACAAAGAAAACATGTTTTGGTCACATCTTAACCATAAGGTTCTTTGTGCACCAGGTCCTAGGATCAAATATTTTGAGTTTTTTTTGTTGTTTTTGTCTTAAAACCGAAGTTGAAATTGAATTTTCTATAATAAAAGAAAGCAAAACTACATTAATTACTATCAATATTATAGTTAGAAATTTGAAGTTTTTTTAACATCTATGCAAGTAAAAAATGATACCATTTTTTAAAGGGTCACCAAAATTAACATCTAGTACTGACCTATATGATTTGCAGTCCTCTTTTATTTGTGTTGTAAAATTATTTTTACACAAAATTTTTATTAAGAATAGTATAAGTAAGTCATCATGGCATAATCTTTAATTAAAAACTGACCAAGTCATTTAAACTATCAACAACAGTGATATAGATTCCTCTTTTATGGGTTATAAATTTCAGTTAATTTTTTTGTTTTTCAATCTATATAAACTTATATTGTGAACAAATTATAATTGTAATATTCGAGTTTAATTAAAAATTACTCCAAAAAAATCCAAAAGTTCTTTTTTTTATGGAGAATTTACAAATGGTTCCATTGTTTGATTATTGTTTTTAGTTGGCTAGGGATAAGGGCACAATGGGCTGAAATTGGGGGTCAAGTGCCATAGAAATTTTTACTGGAGTGTAGTTGGAGTATAATCAGAGTTAAGTTTTAATAATTAGAGTGTTTTCAGATCAAAAGTACTGAAGGGATTAACTTGGATTTCGGATGCTGTATAATAAAGGTTATTAATAGTAGGTATACAAATCTTCATGACTATAAGTGCTTTATCTAAAGACTTGGAAATTGTGAAGTATTACATAGAAATAAGTTTTTGTTATGATCTCATAGTTACTAAATAATTACTTAAAATTTAAATCCTGTGAAATAAAAATCTTTAACAGTAAATGAATGAATTTTTGAAGTTGTAAATGCTTTAACTTTTTTAGATAATAGGTTTATTCTTTTTTATTAGAACTCTACTCCCATCAAAAAAGAAAGGCAAGAGGCTACTAAATTTTAGGTGACTAGAAGAAAAACTAAGTATTAGTTTTTATGGGATAAAGATCAAAATTCTTCATATTTTTTTGTCAAAGAATAGCTAACTCACTAAAAATTATTTAGATAATTACTTAATCTTTTTAAAATTCTTCACAAACAAAAAAAAACTTATTGTTTTAAGTAATTTTTTTTCAAACTTGAATATTTTTATTCAAAATCCAATTTTAAAAATACCTTACATTACAAATAAGCAAGGACTGCAAATCATATAGCTCAATACAAAATATTTATCTAAACATACAAAAAAACTACTAATGCATTTATATGAATTTAAGCACTTTATTTTTTAATACTTCTGTAATTTTTACACATGACAAAGATATTGTAGAAGAATTATGCCAATTTAACTTAAAAATACTTTCTTATTCTTTTAACTATGCCAGCCCATTGTGAAAAGTATATAATAACTGAGCTACTTAATGTGAAAATTTTTATTTGATTTATATGCAGAAAAATAAAACACAGTATATTTTTTTTTTCCTAGCTTCTAAATTAAAAGTTTTATAAAAGTTTTTAATTATTTTTATTTTCAATATAAGGCACTAAATATTATTATTATTATTAGTGTATGTACTTATATAATGTACACACCATAAATTACATAAGCAAAATACATTTTATTAAGTTTAAGCATGTGCAGTAGGGTGCATCTGTTGCCTGACCTTAGAATTTCACATAGTTAAGTTTTTTGTAAGTGGGAAATAACATAAATAAACAGCACAAAAAAAATTAGCTTCCTAGCTATAAGCCTGTTAGAGCTTAACACTTTTGAAAATTTTGCTTTATATTGATATATTAAAAATAACAAAAAAAAAAATTTCACTAAAAATCTATATTCTTCTACGTTTTTTGAGATAATTACCTCAAAATTTTAGGGAATGTTTCTTGTTATATTTATAAAATTCTGTGGTAAGATATGCTAAAAAAAAAAAAAAAGTAATTAAAAACATAAAAAATTAAACTGAATTAATTGTTTTTTTTTGCATAAAATTTTTATTATATATTTTTTAAAATTTTTATTACTACAGAATTTTATAAATATGGCAAGAGACATTTCCTTAAAGTTTGAGGTAGTTATCTCAAAAAACGCAGCAGAAGACAGATTTTAGTGAAATAGACTTTTTTTGCCTTTTTAAATATACCAATATAAAGCAAAACTTTCAAAAATGTTTAGCTCTAATAGGCTTATAGCTAGGAAGCTAACTTTTTTTGTGCTGTGTATTTATGTGATTTACCACCTATAAAAAAATTAACTTTGCAAGATTCCAAAATTTTCAAATTTCAGGGGCAACAGATGCACTCTAATGTGCAGTGCAACAAAAGCAAATTAATTATGTTTAAAAAATTGTTTGAATATTTTTTTACAAAAAAAAAAATTTGTTTAGGTAATATCAGGGTTGCGACAAAACCTGGAAAAACTTATTTTGAACTATTATTATTTGATAATTTAAGCAAAAGAATTTTGAATTTGAGAAGTTTTGAAAAACAACCTGGAATTTTGAATAAAATCTTTTAAAAACCTTGATATTTAAACAATTTTACATGTTATATAGTAAAATTTTGGTTAAACACAAAAAATCAATTAAAAAAATTTATTATAAAACAAATTTTATTTTGATTTAAAAATAATTTGAAATGAATTTACAGTATATTTACAATGTTGTAATACTGTAATGCTTTTTGAATTTTCTCCTTTTTGAGTGAACATAGTTTGTTTAAAAGCGCAAGCTTTGCTTGAGCTTGGCTCACTTTTATTGACTGTTGCTCTTATTCAGCCCAGCAACAAATTTGTAGTGATTTTAGCTTGTCATTTGACTTTTGAATGACGAGCTTATACATGTTGTGAGTTAGTATGTTAAACCCTGCCTGGTAGCATTTTTGGTTATTTGTTAGTTTTAACTTTATTGTATTTATTATTATTATGTGTTAGTTTATGGTTACTTTCTGTTCACATTTATTCATTGAAAAATATACCTTTTTACTCAAAGACTCAATTTCAGTTTAAATATTAGTTAGTATAAGTCAAGTAAACACTAAATAAATCTATTAGATTAGATAACAAAATTAGTTTAAGGATCAACTTAGGACAGTGCATTATTACATTGCATTATTATTAAAGCGTTATAGTCAGTTATATATCAAGCCAGTGTATATACATAATGAAGCACACACTCTCGTCAGTTTCAATACTATTTTAACACAGTTTTTTACCTTAAACTTATTTCTTAATAAATAAATAGACCTAATTGCACTTTAAAAACCTAGAAGGAATTCAGAAAAACTGGAGAAAATTTGCAAATAAAGTGTGACAACTCTGTAGTATGGAAAAAAATACAGTAATATCAGTAAGCTAAATTTTTTTTTAGATAAAATTTGACCTAAAATCTAAGCTAAGCTCAAGATATGTCAGCTAAAAGAAAGTTTCATGACTTACCAAAAGTTTCAGATGTTAGTTCAAAATCTACCCAAGAAAAATTTGAAAATACTGAGGAATTTTTGAAATTTGTTTCAAATGATGTTATTGGAAATGATTATGAGTTTGATTCTCCATTTGGTAAAAGAAAAGTAACATATTGTGATTACATTGCCTCAGGTAAAGCTCTTAAATCAATTGAAAGTTATATAAATGATAAAATTTTACCAAGTTATGGAAATACACACACAACGACAACAGTTACTTCACTTCAGTCATCAATGTTTCTACAAGAGGCTAGGTTTGTTATTATATAAATTTTTAGTATTTTTTTACTTAGTAATTTAAGCTAAAAAATGATGTTTACTAATTCAATCTATTAATGGAACATGGAGGAAATATTTTTTTTAAAGCTTGATCTTTATTTTTAAATTTTTAATAAAGCTGTAAGTTATTTTTTGAAGTTTTTAAATATTTTAACTAGTTTTTGAGATATAGTTGGCTTATTTCAGTTGAGTAAATAGGTTTATTATTCGATTAGAAAGCTAAAACTGAGCATACATAAAGTCATTTTTGGCAATACTTGTAAGAAAAATTTGTTGTAACAAACTTAAAAAAAGTTATGACAAAAAAAGTTAAAAGTTTAGAAATTCCTGACAACAAGATTTTCTAAATATTGCAAAAGATCTTTTTAAAAAATTGAAGTATTTATCTTGAAAACGTAGGAGTATATATCCTTGTAGTAAAATAAAGTATTTTTACCTATTTTATCTGCACCTCCCATGAAAAACTTGTTGTACTTTCTAACTTTAATCACTTATATTTAAAAGGTAACTTTCAATTATAACAAACTGTAAAAAGTATTGGTAGAATAGTTATTTATGTGAAAATTAAGAATTAAATAAAAGTATTTTACCCTTCCCCCCTCCTTTGCCCTTAATTGTATCAGGAATGACACACACTCAGGATAACTCAGAATAGTTTTGCTTTTTATGAAAAGTTCAGGATAGACTTAAGTTTTTTAAATAATTGCAGGAAAGATTTTTTCTAGACTTTAAATGAGATTTTGTTGATTTAATTTCAATTTTTTTTATTTTATAATGAATTTTTTTATGAACTAGATTTTTATATATTTTGAAAACTTAATTTTTTTTTTGAAGTATTTAAAAAACTCAAGATGACTTAGTATAGTTTAAGGTAACTCAGGACAGTTTTTGGACTACACGAGTGGCAACTCTGTTATATACTGTTTAATTTTCTAACAAAACAAAAGAAAACATTTCAACTAAAATAAAAGTAAGCTGTTTGCACTTTTATATTTTTTTAAATCTTCAATTTTTGAATAGTTTTAAAGTTTAAATAACCTAAAGTCTTAATAATAACAAAGTTAATAATGTAGTTTGTAAAAAGTAAGTGTTTTTGCTTATTTCAAAAAATAAAGTTGGTAAGAATATTTTTTTACTCAGCAATTTTTTAATTTAGCAATAAAATCAAAAGCCAGTTTTAACAAATTTTTTTGATGATGTAAAAGTAAATTTTCTTGTCATGATAAACTTTTAATAAGTGTTGAAATTGTGGAGTAAGTTATCAGCCAAAATACTTACTGATATTTTTTATTTCACACATTCACTAATAAAGTGAAATAATTGAAGCACATAACCTTTTTAGTTTACAATCAATAATGGTAAAATAAAAATATTTTTTGTTTTCTAGTACACATATAAAGTAATAGGTAGATAAATGTATTCACAACATAAAATATTTACTTACACATAGAAATCTACGCACAAAAATTATACAAGTACATATTAATAATATGCAGTACTACTTATAACTTTTATAAATGTATACACTTGTTGAAAAAAAATATTTTTTTGTTTCTTTTACAATATTCACAACTACCGTTTGTTTAAACCTACAATATAAGATGCATTAATATGTTTAGATAATAGTACATTTAATTGTTTTGAAATTATAGGATGATAATAAGAAATGCAGTGAGAGCAAATGAGCATGATGCAGTTGTGTTTGTTGGGAATGGAGTAACTGGTGCTGTGAACAAACTAATTCATTCTATGAATTTTTCTCAGCCCCCTGTAGTATTTGTTGGACCTCATGAGCACCATTCAAATTTGCTACCATGGAGGGAGGTTGCAGCTCATGTAAGTTATATGTTTTAAGATGTAACAAATATTTATCAATTTACAAAAAAAAAAAACACTTTTAAATAAAAAAAATATTACAAAACCTTTTAGCAAGAAGAGTTTTTCTAAAATGTCTATAAGAAGCTAAGTTTATTAATTTCTGATAAAGTAATTCTAGTTAAAATGTATTTTTAGGTTGTGTATATTAGTGAAGATGTTAATGGTCAAGTGAATTTAAAACATTTAGAGTTAGCTTTAGAAAAATGGCAGTCTTCTGGTTTTCCATTGGTTGGATGTTTTTCTGCTGCTTCTAATGTCACTGGTTCGTTTTACACCAGCTTGAATTATTTATACTTTAAAGAATGCTATGTTTTTTTGTTTAGTATTATTTTACGTTCTATAATTTATAAATAGTTGTTAAAAAATATAAGTAAAAAATTTAAAAAGTTAGTTATATACTTTCTATCATGGATTTGGAGGGGCTCAAACAAAATAGCTCATTAACAAACTTTAGTTCTACATTTTGCATTAACAACTAACTATGTTGATAAATAATACTAGTAATCAACTGCTGATTTTTACTATCTTTTTCAATTCAAGTTAACTTTTAAGAATTTTACAGGTTTCTTTTGGAAAGCTCAAAATAAAAAGGCTAAAAACTACTTTCACTTTCATCTCTAAGAATTTTTGGCAATCGTTTTTAAACAGTTTCTGTCTAATCTATAAACAATTTAAACTTTTTTTTTGGAATTGATTTAAAAAAGTTATAACAAGTGAAAAACTTTTTAAATTGAAGTAAACTGTTAAACTTTTATTCTGCTATTTGTTATAGAAATTTTTATTTCAAAAAAAAAGTTTCAATAAACTGTTCTAAATACTGCTAGGAAAATTTCCTGAAATTTTGCTACTAAGTTGCTTAAAAAATGTAATAGGAGAAGGGTTTTTAATATTTATTTTTAAATTTCTGAAAAAATCAGCTATGAAAACATACTTTTCATGTCTATGTCAAAAACTTGTTACAAAACTAATTATATCTGAAAAAATAATTAATATTTGCATAATGTATTATAAGTATTCTATTTAATAAATTATTCTAGTTTTTAAGCTGCTAGTATTAAATTTCTTAAAAAGTATTTGACCTACTTATGTTCTTTACTTTTTTACTATACTTGAATGATTTAGGACATATTTTTTTGTTAAATTTGATATATTTGAATTGTTTTTTATTTTTTTTATACTTTACTGAATGAATTATTTACTTTTTTTTCTATTTAATATAGCCTTGAAGATAGTTTAAAATTTCAATAAAAAAAATAATATTAAAAGAGTAAAGATTAACAAAAGTAAATAATCAAAGTTAATTGTAATGATTTTTTTAATTTAATTTTTGTATGTAATAAAGTTAAATGCGTTAATGTGGTTTAGGCAAGCCTTTTCCACCTTGCTTGTTAGACTAATTAGTGGTCATTAATTTATTATATTTATAAATTTAACAAAATTATTAGTAATTTTTTTTGGTAATTGAATTCGCTATTAGACACTTGTTTGTTTTTTTTTGATTACCCTATTGTAGTAAAAACTCAAAAAGCTTTAAAAATATACTCTAAAAGTTAATTTATTACTTCTTCTTGTGATTGTTAAGTTGTATATTAACTAACTTAGAAAAAAAATGTATTTCTTATAGACTGAATAACGAAAAATTTTTGATTAAATTTTATAATATTTTTGCAGGTTTAGTTGCAGACACAGTCAATGTTTCATTAATACTGAACAAATATAATTGTTTTTCTCTATGGGATTATGCCACAGCAGGCCCTTACATACCCATAGACATGCATCCGTACCACGACAACCAAGATGCTTCAAAGCATGCCGTATTCCTTTCCCTTCACAAATTCATTGGGGGTGTTGACTGTCCTGGTTTGTTCTTTGAGATAGCACTATGTACAAGTTAAGTAAATCAGTAACTATATTGGTGTGTGTTTGAATAACAATTATAAGATTTTAGAAATTGATAACGAGAACGTCACATGTAGTTAGAGTAAGTTACAGTATATAACAAACATACCTTTATTTTTTAATTAAACCCTTTTACAGTATAACTTTCGTTTGTAGTTTTTTTTCAATTAGTAACTATTTTTTCAACTAACCACAGGAGTACTGATAGCAAGCAAGTCATTGTTCAAGCACGCAACTCCGCACGAGCAGGGAGGAGGTGGTGTATTTTTCGTGTCACGTGATCAACACAGGTACTTGCAGCAGGTGGAGATGCGAGAGGAAGCAGGAACTTGCCGAGTTGTTGGAAGTGTCAGGAGTGCCATGGCTATGCAACTTAAAAATGTTTGTTTTGATTTTACTAATTTAAGGGTGTGATATTATACAGGTGTACCATTTTAAACTATAAAAAATGAATATAAAAACAAATAATACTAGTACAGTTTTATTTACATTACATATACTCTGTGGTAAATTAACAACAAATAAATTTTAAATTTCATACTAAGTTTAAATTACTTTCTTATCTAATTGTACTAGATCTTTAAATAAAAAAAAATACATTATATAACTTTAGAAAATTAATATTAACAGAACAATCAACTTTTGTTATATAATTTGACCCAAAATAAGCTAAAAATGCTGTCAACTTATAAAATTCAGAAACTACTTTCACAAAATAATTTACAAGTTTAACCTAAGAGAAGCTGCATATAGGGTTCCCACTTCCCTATAAACAGAGTTTCCAAAAAACCTGAAAAAATCTGGAATAGCTTGGAAAAACCAGGAATTTGACAATTTAGGCTAAAAAACCTGGAATTTGAGAAATTTTGAAAAAAAAACTTGGAAAAACTAGGAATTTTTATAACTATTTTAACATGTTCAGTAGTAAAATTTTAATTTGACACAAAAAATCTATCATATAGATTAAAAAAATTTGTCATCATTAATTTTTTTATTAAAAAACACATTTAAAGTAGCTTTACAGTATCTTTTTAATGTTTTTATACTATTTTACACAGTTTCTTACCTTATACTTAATTTTAAACTAAAAATAGACTAAAAAATGTGAATTTTTAAAAACGTCGCGGAAATTTTAAAAACCTGGAGAAAATTTGCCAAAAACATTTGGCAACCCTGCTATAAATCCCTAGAAATTTGCAATAATCAGAAAAAATGCCTATAAATCTCTAGAACAAATTGTAAAATATGTGAAAATCCCTATAAATCACGTAATTTTTGGTTGGTTGTTGAAATTTAAAAGCCAAAACAGTGACACCATGTGGTGAAAAACAAGTTATAAATTTTAAGTCGTTAAAAGTGAAAAAAGTTTTGATTAATTTTTTAAATATAATCTTTGCAACCTCAGTATAAAACTGTGACTCCATGGCGCCACCTGTCGGATAATTTTTTTCCTTATTGGTATTGAATACAATTTATCTTAACAATGCTAACTTAACTAAAATTAGAGCTCAAAAACCTTCGAACTTTCGTAAATATCTTATTAAGACTGTGCTTATAAACGGTTAATGACATATTTTACTTTATGTTTCTTAAAAAATATGTTCGTATCGTTTAAAATTCATTGTACTTTTTTGATAGTTTCCCTATAACTTTGCTATAATTTATTGATATCTCTATAATTTTTTTTTTAAATGTTAGTGGAAATCCTGTACATAGCATCAAAAATTCTATTAAGTCACAAGGTTATTTTTACCATAAACTTTGAAAGTTATATATAAACTACGAAGTTACTTTTCAGAATTTAGTTCTAGATATTAATTTCCATTTTAGAAAAATATTATAAAACATTTGTTTAAATGTATATTGAGAGAAGTAGAACATAAACTAATTTATGTTTGTTTTCATTTGTTAGGTTGTGCTGTGAAGAATATTTATTTACATATAGTAATTAATTGTTTAAAGTTTAAATTACCAAGTAAATAGTAAAGCCGAGTACGTATTATTAAAGTACATTTTGATAAAATATAATTCAAGCAGACATTTATTAAGCCTTAAAAAGGTTGCTGTCACTTGTTGATTTTTAACCAGTTAAAGATAAAACTATATGACTAAAACTTTTATTTTGATAATAAACTATTTAAAACGTTGCTTTTTTATTAAAGATGCGCATTAACTATATAAAAACTATATAATTTTTTTTAAACTTGATGTATCTTAAATTAACTTTAAGCACAGCTTATCTTTATTGCTAAGAATATTTCACTTATTATGTTTTTTGAAAACTTCTGTGCCAATTATGTCGTTAATGTTATGACATACATAGTTGGTATTATTTTACATTTTTTTTACAGACAATCGGTGCCGAATTTATATGTAAGACAGAGACTAAGCTAAGAAAAAAAGCATTAGAAGTTTGGAGAAAACACCCCCAGTTAATTATTTTAGGTGATTACGAAAACACAGACGAAAGTAGTGATCAGCTTGCTGTGTTTTCGTTTCTTATAAAAGAAGAAGTTTCAGGTAGATTTCTTCATCACAACTTTGTGGCAGCTCTTCTTAACGACTTGTTTGGTATCCAAGTAAGTTTAAGTGTTTAGCCTATTGATAGATTTAAAAATTAAAATTTAAGGAATAATTCTCATTATAAGTTTTCTAAAATTTTTTAAAAAGTGTTTAGTAAATAATTCAGTATGAAAGTTTATCATTCAAATACTGTTTTGCCTATAAAATGATAAAAATTAGAAAACTTCTATTTTAACATATTTAATAAGATAAGCTTGATGAACAATCTGTTTTTTTTTAACAGTCACGAGGAGGTTGTGCTTGTGCTGGCCCATATGCTCAACACTTGCTGGGAATCAGCAAGGAACTAGCACTTGAATATGAAAACATCCTTCTCGAAGACAGGTATTTTAACAATTATAATTATTGCTTATATTTATTATGGTAAAAATGTTTCGCTGAATTACAGCTTTTAAGTCTACAATAAAGCTTTAAAAACAAAAAGTTCATTTTAAGATGATACATATTTGAAAAAAAAACACTAAAAAGTTTACCTAGTTAAAATAAAAATACAAAAACAACAAAAAATTTATATACACATAGAAAACCTTATTTCGATAGTTTGAAATATAAAACTTGTGTAAACTTAAAGTTTAAGATTCTGATCAAATTTTAACTTATAATAGTAAGATATTTGGTTTTTAAAAGAGGATAAGTTAATTAAAAGTGGTTTGTATAAAAAAGTTGCTGTTTATAAAAATATATAGGTCAACAGTTTAAAATAAACAAATAAAAACTAATAATAGTTAATAATCATTTAAGTAATTAACTACTTAAATTAACTAGTTAGCTAAGAGTTTCCTTAACGTAATGAGGGAGCTGAGTAACTAATTCATTTCTTTAACTAATTTTTTTTGTTAACAGAAAATTTTATTTAGTGTTTTAAAATATCAGGTATTTCGACTTATAAGCTAAGTTTACATAAGATATATTTGAACTAATTTTTTGTTAAGTTAATTTAAAAATGTTCTTTTAAATTAAGATAGTTTAAAGTTTAAACAAAATTTTGAAGAAATTAACAAGCTTTTTGTTGGTATTTTTTTAAACACGGGTTTTGTGTTAAAGAAAACTAAAAGCTGTTGTTATTACTTATTAGTATTGATTAAGCTAAAAAGAATTAAAGTTTTTTAAGGTACTGTTTTTGATTTTTAGATTTTAAGGCTTTTAATAATTTTTAGCCGGCTGGATAGGACCCATCTACGTAGACAAGGCGAGTATTCAAGCAATGAAGTCATCAGACCTGGCTTTACCCGACTCAATTTTTCATATTTTTGCGGCGAGACCGAAGCAAACTTTATAGTGAAAGCCGTCTCAATGGTAGCGAGAGAGGGATGGAAAATTTTGCCTCAGTACATGTTCAACCCAGAGAGTGGAGAGTGGCATCATGTAAAACATAAAGTTTGTTAAAGCTTAAAATTTTATCTATTGTGTTGTTTTTTAAAATTAAGAAGTAAGTTTAGATCTAAGGAAAATTTTTATTTTTAGCAAAAATGTTTTTGTCTAAGTTATTCTATAAAATATTTAGATATTTTTTACTTATTTATAGTTATTGCTTACTTAACTATTTGTATATAGTAAATGACTAGCATAAATAAAAACATGTACATATATTTAGTTTAAGTAATTAACTTAAAGTAGTCTATTGTAAAAAAAATGCTACCAACAATTTTTTATACCTGCAGTATAGACGTTTATAAGGTTGTTTTTAAACATAATAAATTGCTAAATATATTTGATAGGAAATTTCAAGTTTTGACAAGTATTATGTTTATTTATTTTTTTTAGTTGATAGTATCTTTTGTATTTATTTAGCGTTTAGATTTATGATTTTCCTTATTTTCTTTGTTTTGCTTAACAATTAACTTAAAAATATTAATTAGTTAAGTGATGGTTTTGTACATGATAGTTAACACTTTGTATGATACTCATCTAACTTTTGTGCTTTTACGGTAAAAATATTTAGATAAATAAAAGTTGACTTTATAAACATCTTAAATTTTTCTTAAATAAGTCAAATACGATTTGTAAAGTTTAAAAGTTACATAAATTAATTAATTAGATTGTATCTTTCTTAAAACTAAGCGTCAGTTGTTAGTTATACAATTGTGACAGTTTTCATTACTTACGATATTTGATTTATTTCATATAGATTGAAAAAAATCTATTAATATTCATATAATTGATAGTTAATATAAAGATTGAATTTTTTTAAAGGTTTTTAATGATAGAAGGTGGTTAGAACATGCAAAATTTACTAGTTCAGGGATCATTAACACTGAACCAGTGTCAAAGTATGGAACTGAAAAGTGCTCTATGTCTTATGATGATTTATTGCATGAAGCGAGCAGTCTGTTTAAGCTGGCTGAAAAGGTAAATTGGAAATAAGTTGTTAATAATCAAAAAAAAAAAAATTAAGTTATAAAGTTTTTGCTGTTAATTTTTAGTTATGGAAGGTCTTTGATTATGTTTTTATTTTAGATTAAATATATTTTTTCTCGAAAATAAAATTTTTAGAACTCTTCTACGAGATTACCTGATCACTCAAACATGTTTAGTGATGAAGCTGAAAAATTACGATGGTTTTTGCTGCCATCTGAAGCGCAAAACAATTTGAGAAATCCTCCAGAATTATCAGTACAAAGTCCGTTCTATCCAATTTCAAAACCATGCATTTTAACTCATAGTCAAATAGAAGAAAGTATAAAAATCCCTGATAACGTTCAACAGACTGCAAATATAAAGTCAAAAAAATCAGCTGTTATAAATGTAACTAATAAAAAAGCAATGGACATAAATAACAAAAATTCTAGTTTAAAACAACATGAACAACTTAAGGATAAAACAGATGAAAACCAAATGTGTGAAATGGGTTCGTGCTTTATAAAACGACGCGAAATTCAAAAAAGTTCAATTAGTAAAATAAAGAGAAAGTTTGTCTGCCCACCTAAATCTTTGATGAAGCCCACAATAACTGCAATTGACCAGTTTGAAATGATTAAGGATGGTGATAAGGTTCTTGTTTGTCTCTCTGGAGGAAAAGTTAGTTTTTGTATTGTGATTAAGTCTTTAACTATAAGTTTACTTTAGTTTTAAATAATGTCTTCAAATTGTTCATAAAATTTAGTATACTTTTTACTTAAGAGATCACAATAAAAGTTTTTGACTAAATAATAAGTAGATTAATCAACTCAAATTTTAAAAATTTATTTTATTTTAAAATTTTAAAATAAAATCAAACGAGATCCTCAGTTGAATAATAAACTTCTATTTGAATAAGATTTTATTATTCAACTGAGGGTCTCGTTTGATTTATTCCAAACGAGTGAAACATTGTTTGGACAATAAAATTAAAAAAATTGAGTTGATAAAAGTTAGTACGCAATTAAGTCATTTGGTTTAAGATTTGATTTGAAAACGCTTTAAAAATAAATGTCAAATACTATATCTAAGTGAAAATTACAGGATTCACTTTCGCTTCTACACGTGCTCCGTCAGTACCAGCACATTGCTCGAGGTAATCACATAAACTTTCATTTGGGCGCTGTCACTGTTGACCCCATGACGTCATCTTATGATCCATCTCCTCTAATCAGCTACTTAAAAGAACTTGATTTGCCATACTTTTATGAGCAACAAGGTTATCGATTATTTTTTTTATAGTATTATACGTATTTGTTGTGCATTTTACATTACATAATTAAAAAAAGCTGTTGTGAAAAACTATTTATATTTGATTAGCTTAAATTTTAACGGATATTTAATTCAACTACAACCAAAAAGTCATTAAAACTTAAAAAATAAACTTCTAAAAACAAAACAGTAAAATTATTCTTTGTTATCAACATTTTGAAAACTTAAAGTTTTGTTTAAGGTTTTTATTCTATTTAAATAAGAATTTTCGGAAAATAAATACTTTTTTAATACTTAAAAAAGTTATATCAAACTCATATTAGTTTTTTTTTGAACTTTAATAGTCTTTAAAAAGTTGCACTTTACAGTTTTACATATATTCAGTTGAAATAGTGATTTTTATATAAGTTTTAAATTAGTATTTGTACATGATGATATCGTAATGTTAAACATATTTTTTGTTATGTTTAAAATATCCGTTAAGCTTGGCAGTTTAGGGTATAATAAATTGCGTTTATATAAACCAAATATTTCCAAGTTAAATAATTAATATTTTGAAAATAATAAGTCTATTTTTAACAAGTTTGAATTATATTTTAAAACTATTCTTGTCTTAGTTCAAATAAACTTTTGCAATATAATATTTTTGATAAATTCAAAATTTTTAAGCAGCTTCTGTTTCGTAAGTAAAAGCTGATGATTGTTTTTATTAATATTTTTGGAAATCTACTCATGTTTTATTACTACTAATTTATTGTTTTTTTGAACATGACCAGATGCACTAAGAATTAGTTAAAATATTGAAAAAAAGTTAAATCTTTATAGATGTTTAAAATATTGATGTAGTTCAAGAACAACTTTTAATAAAGCTGTTAGTAAAATAGTTTATTAATTTCTTGAATTGAATACTTTGTTTGTATTTAGTGTGAAAAATTGTTTAAGTTAAATTTTTCGTTTATTTATTTATTTTTAACAGATATATTCGACAGTGCGATGAAAGTTTCAGCAGCTTCTATTTGTTCGTACTGTTCGCGAATGAAACGTGGCAGACTTTACCATTGCGCTAGAAGGGAGGGTTGGAATGTGCTGGCATTTGGACAACATTTAGATGACCTTGCCGAAACTTTTTTCATGTCCGCCTTTCATAATGGAAATTTGTATACAATGAAGGCAAACTACCACGTAAAGTGAGCAATACTTAATTTGATTACAGCAGATAGTTTAAAAAGTTCACTTTTCAATTCGTTTAATTATAAAATGAAGTTATATCAAACTATTTGTATTGATTGTACCACATTCAACGTATTAAAACATTAAATTAATGAAACAGGAGCCATCAAAAAAACTAAGTCTAACAATGCAGTATTTAAAAACAAATTTAAAAGTGAATTTATATTACAATATTATTTTTATTACTGTTTTTCGTATAACGATATTTGATCTAAAAAAACTGTACTAAAAGTTTATATTTTTAAGGGAGAAAGATTTACGAGTTATACGCCCGTTTGTGTATATCAGAGAAACAGAAACTCGAAATTTTGCAGAAAAAAATAAATTACCAGTGATACCTGAAAATTGTCCTGCATGTTTTGAAGCTCCAAAGGTTTAAAACAATTTATTTAACAAAGCTTAGAAAGTTAGCCTAAAAAATCTGTAATGTACTTTTGTACATTGTAACCTATAAATTGTAAATTTTACTGGTATAAATTACCGAATCGTTTCAAATTTATTAATTGTATTTTACATTCTTTAGTATGGTAGATTATGGAGATTGATTAATTTTATCTATTTGAAAAATTGCATTTTATTAACGGTTAAGTATTTTAAATTTAACTTTGTATGATAGTACTATTTTATCAGTTTTTACGTTACTTATACATAGTTTAAAAAATGTACTTAATAAAAAAACTAGTCTACGAGGTTTAAGTTAGATGATTTATTTGTAAGATTAGTTGTTAAAAATTGGAATTTTTTTTAAGTAATTAAAATTATTAACAACAACCAAACCACTTATAAATAATAAACAAATAGGAAAGGCACAGAATAAAGCAACTTTTAGCTTCCCAAGAAATTCTTCACCCGAACATTTATCACAATCTGCGCACTGCAATGCTTCCTCTAATGAGTAGAAGGTTTATTAGTGATGAAAATAATGAAGATGAAATATAGTGTTAATAAAAGAATAACAATGCAAAATTAATAGCAGGGTTGCTAAAAAACCTTGAAACCTGGAAAAACTTTTTAAAGTAGCTTTACAGTATCTTTTCAAATATTTTATACTGTTTAACACAGTTTCTTACCTTAAACTTAACTTTGAACTAAAAATAGATCGAAAAATGTGTACTTTTAAAAACCTACAGGAAATTTTGAAAACCTGGAGAAAATTTGCCAAAAACGTTTGGCAACCCTGAAAATGTTATCTATAAATTCGTTTCTTTTGTTTTTATTACGGTTTTTAACCATTACTTTAAATTTTACTACTTAACTTTTAAAATTTTAACATGTTTTAAAACCTTCTCTTAGTTTAGTTAATTATTTTCTATAAGTTTTATCACCAACGTTTTTAAGTAAAGTAGAAGACTTTTTGACTAGAATATTTTATATTAAGCATTAGGAAATTTATGTGTAGAAAATTAATGGCGTGTTTTTGTAAAAATACTTATATTAATTAGTTAAAACTTGATAAAGATTGCTCAAAAAAATAATGTTTTGCAAATATATTTATTACACTTACACTATTTTTTAGGCTTTATGTTTATATCATAATACAAACAAACACTTATCTTGAAAAATATTATGTAAATATTTTAGGTACTTATATTTATTTACAAATAAAAAATGCGTTAAGAAATTTAAAGAATTTTATTAAAAATTTTCTTTGAATATTAAACGTTTTTAAACTTTCGAGAAAAAGTATTTCCTTTTATAAATTTTTGATATCAATAAAAACGTTCAATATTTTTTAGTGCTTATTGAATAGAAAGTTATAATTTGTATACTTTTATTAATAATTGATTAGTTTTGCCTAAAGTAAATAAAAATTTACTATCACATTTATTTATACTCGCACATTGTAAAGTTTATATAGTTTATAGTTAGATAAAATATTTATGTTTTTTTAATTGATAGTTCAATATAAGATTATTAAATGTTTTTAAAATACATATTACATATATAGGTTTTTTGAAATTTGAAGGTAAAACTTTCTTATAACAGTAAAAACTAAATTAGTAGTCGTCTCTTTAGTTTGAATAAATTTAAACAAAAAATAGAATACCACATTACAAAAAATCTTAATGAGTTATGAATTTTAACTTAAAAGCTAAAAAAACTTTATGATACATTAGTTCTAACTATTAAGATTATATACGTGGAGTTGTAGTTTTTTTAATAATTTTATATAAAAAATAACACTTAAACGATCTTGCTTTAGTAGTAGCTTTAGCAGAGTATCTTACCGATTTTTAGTTAGTTTAGTGCTAGTGAAATGTTTTTGATTATTAACAACTTAATCAAAATTGTTTTTCAAACAGATGTAATAAACTGTTTAAGAGTAAAACAAATTACCAAAGTTAATCTAATAATTTAAGTATTAGCATACAGAACAGCATTTCTTATAATTAAATTGATAAAAGTATTGGCTAGTTTCAACTTGAATAATTAACTATGACTAATCGAAAAAGTTTTCTCAAAAAATGCGTTAATAGTCAATATAGTTGAATATTTACTAAAATAAAATCTAATTAAGTCCGAATGAAGATTAACGACTTAACTTATAAAAAGTAAAGTAGTTTGTACTACATACGTTGCATTTATATAACAGAAAAATTTAATGTATAAAAGAACACTCAATAATAACAGGGTTGCCACTTTACCTGGAATTTGAAAATTTTGGCAAAAAAACCTGGAATTTGAGAAATTTTGAAAAAAACCTTTAATTTTAACAATTTTCACATGTTTAGTAGTAAAATTTCCATTTGGCTCAAAAAATCTATCATATAAATAAAAAACTTTTGTCATCATCAAATATTTTTTTTATTGAAAAACGTATTTATAATACCTTTACAATATCTTTTCATCGTTTTTATACTTTTTAACACAGTTTCTTACCTTTAACTTAACTCTAAGCTATATATAGACCTAAAAATGTGTACTTTTTAAAACCTGGAAAAATTTTTGAAAAAACGAGATGCAACCCTGTAATAATAAAAAACGAAAATATTTACATAATGGAAGGGTTGCTACGGGTTAGGATAAGTCAGTTTTTTTTTGTGTCAAAATGACCAAAAATTAGTTTTTTTTAAAAGTGTATTTTTTTTAACTTAATATGTCAAAATTTGTCAGTTCTAATTTACAAAATTCCTTAATTTTGAAAACTTTAAAATGGTAAAAAATTAGCAAAGCAAAATATCCTTTAAAGTAAGACAAAAGTTACAAATTTATATAGAAATTTACTAACAAAATCATTAAGTTCCAAAGCCTTCAAACGGTAAAATTAAATATAAATTCTTATAAAGTCAGACTAAAATTGCAAAATTTTCTTAGAAACATGTTGAACTATTACCCTATGTGACAAGTTGTCGTATGTAATCTTTTTAGTACTGATGATCTGTTGCAAGTCACTTTCATAGTGAAACTTTGATATAAACATTATGTTTTTTACTTTTATTAGTTTACAGTTTTTACTATTTAAATTTATTTTTAGGACATTTACACATTTGAAACTGTTTCTTAGTTAGAGTTTTATTTTTATGCATCATAATTTCATAAATAATAAACTTGTTTAAAGTTTATATTTATATATATTTTTTAAAGAGTCTTACCCTTGTTTATTAATTGTAGTTACTATTTTATTGCATGTGTTATTTTCTTTATTTTCGTTTGTTTTTGTAAGATTTATTTATTTTATGTAAAATCATGGCTAACTTTTTAGTATACAATGTATACTAAACATATACTATACATCATAATACAGTCTTTTTTTAAGTTTTAACGAAGTTAATTACAAATTTTATAAATCTTAATACCAATATTTTCGTTTTGTAAAATTATTTATGATTTAATTGAAGTATTTCAATAAAATTTTCCTTACAAGTAGTTTAATTTTTATTTGTGATACATACAGACTATTTTCAAAGAGGTAGGCAGTGGTAAAAAAGTATACCTAGTTCAGTGCAATCTTTTTACGATTAATTTTATATTAATCATTTTAACATTCAAATAATTTATTATTACAGTAATTTTTTGCTGAAGTACACATTCTGAACACAGAAACTACTCAATAAAGAGTTTGTAGCTAAGTGTTACTAGTAAAAAAAAAAACCTGAATTTTTTTTGTTTTAATCTGGTTCAAAAATAATTACTGAATAAGAAGAGCGTACTAAAATGCGTCATTGTCAAAATATGTGTACTCAAAATACGTACTTTTTGCAATATACATACTCAGAGTGCGTATTTAACAGGAAGTGCGGACTTAAAACTCATACCTGGGAGAAAGGTAAAAGTCAGGCTAAATCGGTTAAAGTCTTAACAAGTCAGGCTAAATTTGCAAAATTTTGCGTGGCAACCCTGTAATGAAGTTTTTAACGAATATAAAAAATAAAAATGATAATCATCGATAAAATAAAAACATTTTGAAATAATTACGAAATAAAAGTTTAGCTGTTTTAGTATTGTTGAAAGAATTATTTTTTTCAATTTGTTGATGTTAGATTACTTAAAGGGTTTAGGTTACTATAATAATGGTATAATAATCGAATAAATACTACCTTATAAATATAAAAAAATTACTTTTAATCTTTTTACTTTAAAGATGATATACACACTAGTATAATAAAAACCTATAGTTTAATCGAGTTTGGTAATCTATATGTCCTGGACAAGACGTTAAAAGGTATCCGTGGTGTGCGACTCGATAACCGAAAGATTTTTCGTGCACTAGGTCCTAGGACCAAATATTTTGAGCGTATTTTTTGTCGTTCAATAAACTTAGATAATCGTACAAATACTTCGGAATCACAGTAAAAAAAAATAGAAAATTTTAAATTAAACTTTTCAAAGTGAAATGTATTTAACTAAGATGAGAACTATAGACTAAGATGAGAACTAATAATTTAGCTTACAAAAAAGTAACGTATAAAAATAACTATTGTTTAACTTAATATTAAACAAAGAAGAAAAATAGTAAATTAATTTGCTATTTTAACAGTATGAACCTATCAAGTAAGTCAAACACTTCTTTGAACTTCAGAGTACTACTGCAGTTAGTATTGTTACACACTAAAACTTTCTCACGCTAGTTTCGACTTGAATGCCTGCTAAATGTTTTATGAGAGTTTTAGGTTCACCATAATTGTTTTATTTCAATTATATGGCTCATACGGTTTACTATAATTTCTAACTTGCTATCATTTCTAACCCGATCATTTCTAACCCGATCATTTCTAACCCGATCACTTCTAGCCCGATCACTTCTAACCCGATCATTTCTAACCCGATCACTTCTAACCCGATCACTTCTAACCCGATCACTTCCAACCTGATCACTTCCAACCCGATCATTTCTAACCCGATCATATCTAACCCGATCATTTCTAATCCAATAACTTCTAACTCGATTTTACCCAATCATTTCTAACCTGATCATTTCTAACCCGACAATTATTAACCCGATCTCTATCAATATGTTTGTTTAGTATAGTTTTTAACTAAGGGTATGTTTTAAAAAACAAACTAATCTCAGCAGAGTTGTTTTTTTAATGAAATTTAGTTTGTTTTGTTTAAAATAAAACTAAATGTTCAGATAGCTTTTGTTAAAATTTAATTTTTTAGTTTTATTGCAATTGGAAGTTTGTTATCCTACGCTAGACCCAGGCATCGAAATTTGGGCCACTTAAATGAACGTCACTTAATAAAGAGACGAAAATTTATATACCTTCCAATCAAAAACTACAGTTTTATCTAATATTTATAGATAACAGCAAAATAAATCAATACTTTAGTATAATACTAAATGACTTATTTAGTATTTAAAGGGGAGGGTTTTTAACAAATTTGGTTTAACTCTATAATAAGAAAGTTTAGCATCAATTCTTTCATCGATCAGTGAGTTCTAATAAAACCAAACAAAGCTGCACAAACTTTCAATTTAGAACTAACTTCCGATTTCTCTTCAATAAAAAACCATCTCTTCAAAATTCAGCAACACATATTGAGACGATTTAGTAAATTATTTCAAGTTATATTTATATATGTTATATAATTATAAATGATTTTAGTGCAGCAATCAGCAAAATTGTCTGAATTACGCACTTCTTAATTAAATAAAGTTTAGGGTTATTTTTATTAGTTTCATTAAAACATACAATAATGTCAGAATTTAAACAAACTACAAAAGTTCATGAATTAAAATTATTCTTGTTGAAACATCAACCGGATATACACATTCTAACTTTTATAGTTAGGTTCTGTACATTTGTGCAACCGTTTGGTATTTCATTGTTTTTTTATCAATTATTTTTGTTGCTTTGCCAAAGCATAATCGAAACAATTAAAATAAACATTTTGGAATTAAGGTACAGACAATTGTAAAAATGAATCAAAAATTTAAGTGCATTGACTTACCACTAAATTTAAAATTTTAAGTCCAAAGCACATTAAGAATACAGGTCAAATAAATATATATCGAAAATATGGAAAAACGGTTTATTATCTACAGAGGAAAGGCGCTGCTAATATTATCAAACTATAGAATGAACCAAATTCTACATATTAAATCAATGGTTTAAAAGTTTAAACTTGTTAAATTACTGTTAGTTTCTAGTATAAAGCATTTTATCTTAATCAAGTAAACTTAAATCAAAGTTGTTCAACTTTTTTGCAAAAAATAGTTTTGTTTGAAAGCTAATTCCACATTTAAACTGAAAGATAATTATGACTGCATTAATTTTTCGATTTATTTTCGTGGTAATTAATTATTCTAATAAAGTTCAAAAGTAGGTTATAAATTAATTGTTGTTAATTAGTTTTAAAAAGCATTAGAAAAAGTATATGTCTTTTGAATTCTAAAGATTAAATATTAAGTTTTGATAGTCGTCAATGTAAGAAATATAATGAGTATTGCAGCCATTAAAGACTAATCTGGATTTTATATGGTTAATATATATTTTTCATGTATGGAGACCAGATTGGCAAGTTGCATTCAAATTTAGGGCGAATTTATATGAAATACAACTTTTTAAGAATATTATTATCAGTATATATGAAACTTGAAATAATACAGTTAATAAAATTTAGAAATCGTAATTAGTATGGTGGTTTCATTTTAAATTATCATTACTAGATTCTAAGTTCTTAAAACGAAAGTTATAAGTCTAAAGTAGAGGTAGACAATTTTTAATATTTAGAATCTTTCATTTACTAGAACTTAAATTTAGTTTTCTTTCTTTTAGCCAATGGTAAATTATATTTAAAGATTTAATAAGATATATTATATAATAAACTTAACTATAAAAGTTAAGTGTCGAAAACTTATTATTATATTTTTTTTCAAAATATGATGTATATAGAGCAAAACAAATTTATATTTATCATAAAAATTTAAAAGTTTTTAAAATTTAAAATTGCAAAAACAGTTTCTCACGATTAATAGTAGAAACTTCTTTAAAAAATTTCTTGACATCTTTTAAAACTTATTGTTACACAGGTTTGCAAAAACACAAAAACTTAAGATTATTTAAAGATAATTAAATATGAAACATAAGTATAATTTATTTGGTTAATTTTTATAACTTAAAAACTTATGATAAAATATTAAAATTAGTTTGTGTTGCGAAGCTCTCATATAGGTTTGATTTTCTAATGAAGAAAAAACTCATGACATTTATTGAAATTTAGAGGTGCAAAAAAATACCGAGAATAAAGTCAGTAGACTTCAAGCTGACTTTACTGTAATGAATAAAAAGTAAATATGTTGCGTGTAATAATCGTCTGAAAAAGTAGTTGTTTAAAGAAAACAAAGAACTTGACGGAGTTTTTACAAATTTCTGCTCCTAGTTATACTTTATTTTACTATATTTAATTAACTACTCTATTTCAAAATGATTTTTCAGTACTTATTTCGTTTTTACTTACGTTATTTCAACTGTTCATAATAAAGTAAATTTTAAAGAAATTTTTGTCAACTAAAGTACTAATTTAAGTCGTAATTGAAACACTTTGTATATCATATAGATTTAAGTGAAGGTTTTAAAGAAGATTACCGAGGCGAGATTTACTTAGCCTCGGACTTGTTATACAAATAAACATGTCTGTCTAAATATTAGTGACCTACTTTGCTCTAGGAATAAGTAGAAATTTTTTAATGATATTATTGTTACCCAGACTAGGAGCCTCACTGGTTTCCTTCGCAATTGCCTCGGTTTCAGTCTCAACAATCTCATCGGATTCCAGGTTAGCAGTAGTCTCGGAACAACTTATCTCGGTTCTGGACCGAGTTCTGGGTGCCTTCAGGACTAATGCCTTTTTTAAGGGTTTTAAGGACATAATGATATAATTATTTAACTAAATATAATGAAACTAAATAATGTTGGTTTATTATGTACAAATACGCAATGACAGCTCACAATAAGTTTAGACACTTAATGTTAACAAATAGAAGGAAACGCGCTCCGGATTCCCCCTTTGGCGTGTCACTGGTCTCCGTTCGCTCAGCTTCTGGCACTCGACGTTGGTCCGTCTCGTTTGCAGAATCTTGCTAAACGTAGCGTGGTCTGTTTTCCTTTCCTTTCCGTAAGCAGAGCGGGCGATAAAATACGATATTAAATAAGCACGATGATATCAATATGTATAATTATTACAATACAAATACAATAGTGAATAAATGCGGTGATATAAATATATATAAATATTACAATGCAAATACAATAGTGAGTATATATGATAATATGAATATATAAACAATACGATAGAATCAAACAGTATGAAAACAACTTGTTCGTTGAAGTGTAGCTAAGGTTGGCGCCCAGTCTGTGTGGGTTTACTTGCTGAGATGAATGTATACTTTAACTTGATTGAACGCTGTGACTCAATCGTGGAGTCCAACTTAGAGTATTTGATGAAAGAGTACTTCCAGTACTGAAATTCTCGATGCCACAGAATGCGTGGGCTTCTTCGATTAGATGGTTGTTGAAATCTTCTTGCTTGAAGATTGACGATGTTATTTCTTTTGCGGAGCAGAGTGTCGCTTCGTGCTTGTTTCGTGGTGGATTGCCCGCTTCATGCTCTGATCGGGCGTATTTATAGATTTTGAATTCTTTTTCTAGAATTTTCCATAAATCACGCGATCTCTCATTTGATTCTCTCATTTTCCTGGACTTTGGACTGTAGATCACTTGATCTCTCATTTTATTCTCTCATTTTCCCTTAGCCACACCCATGAACAGCAATTTCCAGTTTAATCAAGAAATCAAAGACAACAATCATTTTAACTAGCACTTATTTTGTTTGTGAAAAATAGTTTTTTTCTTCGGAAATCAGTTTTACTATATTTATTCAATGTTTTCTTTTTTAAGGAAAAAATATAATATCAAGTGAAAAACATTAATTCCTTTAAATTATAAAAAATTGGACACAAGGCAAAATAAGATTTTGCACAAGTGTCCTACAATATGAAATCAAGACGGTCAATCGACGTAATATACTTTTGCGGTTCGTTATATGACATAACTGTTTTAATATCTAAGTTATACCTAAAAATCATGCTTTTCCACTCAATATAACAAAAGAATATAATTTTTCCCAATGTTTGTATGAATTCCATTATCCTAATAGGCCTATGAAAGTTGTATAACAATTTGTAAAAGTTATTAAAATTAAACTTAAAACAAACCTACTATAAAACATTAACACAATAGTTAGCGATAATACAACATTTACGTCAAACTTACAATGTAGTTTTTAGACCGTAATATAAATTTTTTGTATCTGAATATTATAATTGTAAAGATTTACTTTTTAAAATTTGCTTAAGTTAAAATTTTTATATTCACGTGAATTACTAAAAGACCCAACTTAAATATAGTTATTACTGTTTACTTTAAAATCCCGCAAAGAAGAGTTCAAAATACTATAAAGCAGGGGCGTCGAGTAGGGTGTTGCTTTGCCGCAATTGCACCACCTTAAAATCTTGTAAGAAAAAATTAAGTATCTATAACGTTTTTGTTATTTTTTAGAACAAAACCTCTAATAAAACTCCAATTTAGAAAACGACCAATTTGCTCACTTCACTGCCGCAAACTCTTAGCTGAATGCCGCAAATGAACTCAAAACAACGTTGCAGCATTTAGTGTAGTATTCGCAAAGTATTCGAAGTTTTTTTTAAAAGATAATTTATCATATAAAAGTTAAGTATATACCAAAAAAAAGTACCTTGATGTTCTAGAAGGTCTGAAGTTTCAGAAAACAGTTTTTGTTTTAAAGTATACAAGTTTTAAGTTACCTTAAATTACGTCACAATAGTAGTATTTTTTTTTCTATATTTGATATCCTAAAAAAACTTTGTTTCGGAGAATTCTCCTATAAAGAGTCAAAGTTAGTCTTTAAAAGAGGTATTGGCGTCTTTCTTAAGGTCTGTAGTTTTGCATTTCAGTCTTTGATTTTTAATTTTTGACGTATTTTTTATCAAAAATGACGTCACAAAGAAAAAAAAAACAATTGCTATAATCTAAAAGTTTCGGAGAATTCTCATATAAAGAGACAAAAGTGGTTTTTAAAAATGGTATGGGTGTCTTTCCTAAGGTATGTAGTTTTGCAATTCAGTCTTTGATTTTTAATTTTTGACGTATTTTGTTCAAAAATGACGTCACAAAAAAAGTTATTTTTCGTCGTTAAAATATTGGTTTCGGAGAGTTCCCCTATAAAAAGTCAAAATTGGTGTTTAAAAGAGGTATTGGCGTCTTCCTTAAGGTCTGTAGTTTTGCAATTTAGTCTTTGATTTTTAATTTTTGACGTATTTTTTTTTTCAAAAATGAAGTCACAAAAAAGTCATTTTTCGCCCTAAAAAAACTTGTTTCCGAGAATACTCTTATAAATAGGCAACATTGTTAATTTAAAATAGTATGGGGCATTTGCATCTATTCGAAATTTTTATTGTTGAAATCTTTTTGACTTTCTATTTAAAAAAAATTAGTTCAAGTAAAAGTAATCGTTTTTAAAACATTTCTCAAAAGTATTTCCTAATAATGAAGATAAAGTAATAAAAAAACTTAAGAATCTTTCTCAAGTTTTGTAGTTTTGCAAATCAGTTTCTGATTGTTTTAAAACGTTTCAAAAATGACGTCACAAAAAAAAGTCATATTTTGCTTTAAAAAACTTGTTTCGAAGATTTCTCCTAAAAACATTAAAATTAATTATTCACAATAGAATAGGCTCCTTCTTCTAGATTTTTATTTTGAAATTTGACTTTTGTTTATCGATTCTATTAAAATTAAGTCATAGAAGAATAATTTTTTTTAATTATTTCTCAAGTGTATTTCCTCATAACAAATATTAAGTGATAATAAAAGATTAAGAGTCTTTATCAAGTTTTGTAATTTTGCAAATCAGTTTTTGATTGTTTTAAAGACGTTTTAGATTAAAAAAATTTAAATTTATTTCTAAAAAAAGTATTTCCGTCCTCTTTTAGCTCTTTAGTTTTTCAAACTAATTTTAAAGTTTTAAATTAGTTTGTTCAACCTAAACTGATTATAAATATAATTTTTAAGCCAATCTAATATAAAATGACTTATAAAGTTTTTTAAATTGAATAATTTTTGACTCTTTTTTGACGCAAATTGAGTGTGATCAAAAAACCAGCTGAAATTCCAGGTTAAACTTGATTTGTTAAACAAACTATCAAAATTGTTTGATAACGATTGAAGTGTTAAATTTAAGTTTAAAAGTTTTTAAAAACAACTAAGTTACTAAATTAGTTATAGTTTTAGAATTTGGAGCATTAAGTTAAACAAAACAAGCTTAAACAACACAGGTAAAATTTTTTATTATGCTGTTGTACTTGGTGGTCATGGCAGAGGTAAGCCACCTCTTCCAGTTGCAGAAATGCTTTCAAATTCGCATAAAACAACTGATGTGCAAGCATTTTTTTTAACTAGCTGCTGGTTGTATTATGCTAATTTAGCTAAACATTTACTATAAGTTCTCAAAAAAATTATTGATACTTTTGTTGTATTTATTAACTTTGATTTTAAAACTTAGAATTTCAACCAAATAAAAAACCCAACGAATAAAAGGAAACGACCTAGGCCAAAAAGGAAAAATGTTTCAGTAAGTTACTTGTAGTTTGAAGAGTTTTAAAATTGTTGGTATATTACATTTAGGTGTTGAACCAACTGCTTTTTTAAAATTGTTTAAAGTGCTTGTAAAATATTTTGGTTTAGTAATTTTTTCTATAACAGGCTTTTTATTCAGAATTTAAATAAAATTCGTAACAGGTTGAATACATTTGCAAAAATGGATGTATAGAAATAATGTATGATCATATTACAGAAAGAATTTCTAAAGACAAAAAAAATTAGTTGAGTTTAATAGCACCATTGAAAAAAATTGATAATAAAAAAAGACCTAAAATAAATTTAAACTTGTATAAACCTATAATTAATGACCATAATTACTTCCTAAATTATTTGTTTAACAAAAAATCTAACAATATAAATGAAATTTATAATACAGCCATGTATAACACCGACACGTATTCGACAATCATTTCAAAATCAGACTTAACCACTTTAAAAGGCACCACTTGGCTGTGTGGTGATGTGTTAGATGTTTATTTAAGTTTAGTGAAAAAACAAAGCACTTTAAAAGTTTTTAACGTAGATACGTATGTTTTTACTTCTTGTTTAAATGATAAGAACAAAACTTTTTTTTCAAGAAACAAACCTAATCTTTTTGATTATGATGTTGTATTCATTCCATTACATATAACAAGTAACCATTGGGCATTTACCACCACTTTTGTAAATGAAAAGTATATCAAATACTACGACAGTTTATCTAAAGGAAACGACTATGGCCTCAAACAATGTAAGAATAAAACAGAATTTTTAGAATCAAATTTCATCTTTAGTTCCACTAAAAACCATTTTCCACAATGGAATTTAGAAAATGTTGTTAACACACCACAACAACCAGATGGCCATAATTGTGGTGTTTATGTCTGTCAAAATATAAAAAGTATCTCAAGAAGTGAACATTTTTCAATCTGTCCATCTGATCTTCCAGCTATCAGAAAAGAGATGGTGGCAGAGCTTGTCTTAGGTTTTCTTTTTAATGAGAACTATTAGTAAGATAAAATTGTGTTAATTATAGTTTAATCGTTATTAAAATTCAGTGATAGTTATTTTTTGATTATGTTTTGTTTGTATAATTTTACTTTTTATTTACAAACCAAAAAAAAATTGATTTTAAATTATGTTAAGTGTACTACTTAGACAAATTAAGTTTGATCAATTTTGTTAATTCATACAGTTTGTTTTATTAAAATGTGACCAGGCTTGCATTGATTTTAACTAGTGTATTAGTTAGATTCAAATTAGCTTTTGTATATTAGTTTAGATACAGCTTTTATCAATGATTATTTATACAGTTTTTTATTAATTATGTAAACAAGAGTGCCTTTTTTTTATTAGTTTTTAAATACAATTTAGAAATGTGAACAGGTTTGCCTTGTTTTAATTATAAAGTCAATAAATTACAGTTGATTTTTGTGTATAAATGTAGATATTTTTTTGCTGAAGATTGCTTTTTATTATTAATGTGAACAGGTTTGCCTTGTTTTAGTTATAAAAAAATAAATTACAGTTGATTTTTGTGTATAAGTGTACTTATTTTTTTAATGAAGATTGTTTTTCATTATTTAAAATGTAAACTAGAGTGCCTTGTTTTTTAATTAGTGTGATAGTTTATTTACATTGATATATAAATATATATATATATATATATAATAAGGTTAATGTTCAAACTTAAACACCTTCTACTGGGCCCACTTGAAGGGCTTTTAAATAATTTATTGAAATGGCGATTTTAAAAATTCTGGTACATATGTTTCATAAAGGTTTAATTTTTCTCTTAAAATACAACAAATTTTGAAGTATTTTATAACTGTTGTTTTCGTTAATTTTAGTTGTTTGATTAGTTAGATGGTAGATCGATTTTTGTACTGAATATTTGTAATGTACAATATTACGTCATACTGTTTTTTGTTTTTTTGCATAACTTTTGTATCTTTGTTTAGTACAGTGCTTTTTATTTTGAATTTAACTAGCTGATGATTAAGGCTTTATGAAAAATTAAAGCTTTATGAAACATATGTACCAGAATTTTTAAAATCGCCATTTCAATAAATTATATATATATATATATATATATATATATATATATAGATAACTTTAGATAGAGTTTTTGTGTTATAATTAATATTATCAATTTTGACACTAAAACATTTTTTAAATGTGAAGAAAAAGTCAGCTTTTTCGTTTTGGAATTCTTTACTTTTCGTTGCATTATAGTAGAGTGTTAATTTTTTTTAATTAGCTGCTATTAAAGTTATACTTTTTTTTTGTTTGTATTTTTTAAATGTATTAAGAAGAACTGAATTTTTTATTTTATTAGGTCGTTGAAACTTATTTTATTTTTGAACAAAGAAGTAGATTTTTGGTGTTTTTTTTATGGTCATGTTTATAAAAGATCAAACATATCAAAAAATTCTACTGTAGTAGTTAATTTTTACAGAGTTTTATGTTGAAGGGGTGAAAGTCTCAATCAAAAATTCCTTCATGTGTAATTTTTTTAATTTTTGACGTTATTTGTTACTTTTGAAAACAAATTAAGTGTCTTAAAATAAAAGTTACTTTTTAAAGCAGTTTTTTATCAATTGCTTTAAAAGTTTCTTTACATTTTAAGTCAACTTTATATCTACGCAAAAATATTACTGATGTTTATTTTTCTCTTTATTTTTACTAAACTATAGCTACTTAAATTTTGTTTATTTTAAAATTCATTGATTTTTAAATGCTAAACTTTGATTGATTTTAATAACTAAGTAAAACAAACCAATTTCCAACTAACTTATAGTTAATGAAATGCTTTTAAAAGCTTAGTTTTTTGATTTATCATAAAGCCGGATGGTAGTAAACTATTTGTAACATGTATTTTGATTTTTTTTTATCTCCGAAAAAAAGTACTAAAAACAAAAAGAATTTATACAAACTATATGAACAACAATATTGTGTAGTAAATTGATAACTTTATAGGTTTCAGAAACATTTATTTATTTCAACTTGCTTAGACGAAGACGCCAATACCTCTTTTAAAGACCAGCTTTGACTCTTTATAAGAGAATTCTCCGAAACAAGTTTTTTAGGGCGAAAAATGACTTTTTTTGTGACGTCATTTTTGAAAAAAAAAAACGTCAAAAATTAAAAATCAAAGACTGAATTGCAAAACTACTGACCTTAAGGAAGACGCCAATACCTCTTTTAAAGACTAACTTTGACTCTTTATATGAGAATTCTCCGAAACTTTTTTTTTTTTTACGAAAAATGACTTTTTTTTATGACGTCATTTTTGAACAAAATACGTCAAAAATTAAAAATCAAAGACTGAATTGCAAAACTACAGACCTTAGGGAAGACGCCCATACAATTTTTAAAGACCACTTTTGTCTCTTTATATGAGAATTCTCCGAAACTATTTTTTATGACGGAAAATGACTTTTTTTTGTGACGTCATTTTTGAAACAAAATACGCCAAAAATTAAACATCAAAGACTGAATTGCAAAACTAAAGAACTTGGGAAAGACGCCTATACCATTTTCAAAGACCAACTTTGACTCTTTATATGAGAATTCTCCGAAACAAAGTTTTTTTATGACAAAAAATAACTTTTTTTGTGACGTCATTTTTGAAAAAAAAATACGTCAAAAATTAAAAGTCAAAGACTGAATTGCAAAACTACAGAACTTGGGAAAGACGCCCATACCATTTTTTTAGACTAACTTTGACTCTTTATATGAGAATTCTCCGAAACTATTTTTTTGACGAAAAATGACTTTTTTTTGTGACGTCATTTTCGAACAAAATACGTCAAAAATTAAACATCAAAGACTGAATTGCAAAACTACAGACCTTAGGGAAGACGCCCATACCATTTTTTTAGACCAACTTTGACTATTTATAGGAGAATTCTCCGAAACAAAATTACATCGAATACTTGGCGAATACTACACTAAATGCTGCAACGTCTCAAAACAGCAAAATTTCATCAAGAATTATCGCAAAATCACTATCTTGCGGTAAGTAAGCTAAGTTGAAAATTCCCTGGAACAGTACAGGTTTAAGTACCATTCCACAAGTTTTTGTAAACAAAAATGAAAACAAAGCTAAGCAGAGCACGGGCGATTCAAGCAAAGGCACCTCGAGCAAAAGCATTTCAAGCAGAAGCAACTCGAGCAAAAGCATATCAATCAGAGGCAACTTGAGCAGAAGCAACTCGAGAAGAAACAACTCGAGAAGAGGCAACTCGAGAAGAAGCAACTCGAGAAGAAGCAACTCGAGAAGAAGCAGCTCGAGAAGAAGCAACTCGAGAAGAGGCAACTTGAGAAGAAGCAACTAGAGAAGACGCAACTTGAGAAGAGGCAACTCGAGAAGAAGCAACTCGAGCAGAAGCAACTCGAGAAGAGGCAACTCAAGCAGAAGCAACTCGAGCAGAAGCAACTCTAGCAGAGGCAACTCGAGCAGGGACAACTCAAGTGGAGCAAATCGATCACCTTCAACTCGGATTTTTTTTTCTGCACCACCTAGGAAAAATACCACGCGACGCCGCTGCTATAAAGTAAACGATTTAGTGAATTGTATAAGATTAACGAAAAACGTTCAAGAATTTAAAGTACATTTAAGGAACAAAAAAATATGAAATAATGAAAAAAATTGAAATTATGTGTAGGACGATATATCAAAAATTGTGGTAATAAAAATAAGTTTAATTTTGATAAGTTAATACTAGAATTAAAATTTATACTAACAATGTTTTTTACGTAAAACATTAAAATCATAATGTTTTAAAAATACTAAAAATAAAATAAATATTGGAATAACTTTATTAAGACTAGTTAGTTTTTGCATGAAATCCAGATTAAAAAATAAAAAATAAAACAAACAAGTAGAATGGGCTAGAAATGATCGGGTTAGAAGTGATCGGGTTAGAAATGATTGGGTTAAATCGGGTTAGAAATAATCGGGTTAGATATGATCGGATAAGAAGTGATCGGGTTAGAAATTATCGGATTAGATATGATCGGGTTAGAAGTGATCGGGTTAGAAATGATCAGGTTAGAAATGATCAGGTTAGAAGTGATCGGGTTAAAAGTGATCGGATTAGAAGTGATCGGGTTAGAAATGATCGGGTTAGAAGTGATCGGGTTCAAATGATCGGGTTAGAAGTGATCGGGTTAGAAGTGATCGGGTTACAAATGATCGGGTTAGAAGTGAACGGGTTAGAAATGATAGCGGGTTAGAAATGATCGGCTCCCGGCTCATACACACAATACCAGACAAAGAAAAATACTAATATTGTATTTGAAAGACGTACAACTGGGCTTGTCTTTAACTCCTTCCGGTATTTCGGTCTTGAGTTAGAGACTAGTGTTGTAAAAATGATGCGTTTAAAAACAACTACGAAAAATATGCAACTTTAATATTAAAACTGTGAATGCTTTGAATCTTTGATTTGTATTGCATGCGGATGTCGACTAATTGTGTTTATTTTGTATTTGTCATGTGTTGATTTTATTATATGTTTAGTTAGTTTTGTGTATGTTAAAACTATTTTATTTTTAGCTAGTATTAAGTTGTTGATGTAAAAACCAAATTGTGTTTGTTTATTAGTTTGCATTTGTGAATATCAATTGTTTTTTAATGTATTGTTACTTTAACTTCAATTGTTATTATTAATTTTTTGCACAATTTTTTTTTTTTTTTTTTTTAAAACTTTTTTTACACTATATTTTAATCTAACTTTATAAAATTTAGAATCTTTAGTTATATTAGAATTATACTTCCAGGATATAAGGCGAAAAACGATGTTTATAGTAATTCGGTACAGCTTTAAGCAACTAAAGTATAAAAAAAAGTTGAAGCATTACTTATAGTTCACAAATATTAATAATAGTTTAATTTTTGTTATAAAGTGAAAATATGTAACTCGACGTAAAAGTATATAATGGCTAAATTACTACAATGGTAAATCAGTTTTGCATAACATTACAGTACGTTTTTTAACAAATAGCTACAACTTTTTATTCATTTTAAAAACAGTTCTTAAAAACGTTTTTTATTAAAAAAACGTAAAAGTTTTGAATCAAAACTTTCAGTTGTAACTGTATCAAAAACATTCTTGCTAAGTTTTAGTTTACAAAATTCATTGACTTCATTAATCTTTTTATCGTATTGAGAATCGCCGGTCATTTAAGTTCATTTTGCTTACTCCCATGTTCTTCAACGGTGTGAATTGTGTTAATAAAAACGCTGGTGGTTTTTCAGAAAGGTCACAAGCTAAAAAGTATAATTCATTTGTTCGTCATTTTTTACATAGTTACCGTAATAACTGCTTTAATAACAAAAATACTATTTTTATAACTTTAGTTCAACATAATACTGAATTTTATAGTTTTTTAGTTTCAATGTCATCTAAATGCTTTTAAAAAGATTTAAAAACAATCTTGTTCGTAAACAAGAAGCACATTTATTAACAACTGAAAATATACACTTGTTCAACTAAAGCAACAAACCTTTGTACAGTCTCGTCATCGCGTTTGTTTCCTCTTCCTCTTCTTCCAACTCCCAAGTGACGTCATCAATCATACACGCGTGTTCTTCTTCCATTTTCATCAAGTTCATCTTCCTTCGAACTTCTAGCAGCTGATGGGCTAGTGAGTTGTCCTGAACTCTCATCTGCATCTGATAAGTATTTGATTAATCGGAGTTTATTCCAGTTTGAAATAAACTTTGTTTTTTGTAAAAAATTTTTTACTAACTAGTTTGTTTTGTAAATCTTGAAGGTTAAAACTTATTTCTTGCATGGTGAATTTTTCTTCCTCAATATCTTCTGCTGTCATAATTTTATGGTTTGAAGTAAGTTTCAGCAAGCCTTTTTGTTGGTTTGGTATGCTTTTACTTTTCCTAATATTTTCCTAAAAATAAGCTGATTAAAAACAAATTTAAAAGCATAACCTACTACAAAAAGAATAATAATTGGAGATTTGATAAGAAATAAAACGAAAAGTTACACATAAAGAAGTTAACTAGAATACTAAACAAACTTCTGATGTGGTTTTTCCTTTTTCATTATCACTTTTTTTATTTGTTGTGCTGCCTTGTTCATTTACTGATTCTAATTGAAATTTTCTACTTTTCAGAACACTTGCAAACATATTTCCATTTATAGAACTTTTATCTCTAAGGCTCTGTAATTATTATTTTTTAAATAAACTAAAAATTTAAAACAGTTTTCAATACTTTAATGTATGTTATAGATCAACTGATTTAGCTGGTCAGATTTACATGCTCACGGGGCGCATCCAATTAAAAATAAAAACGTGCTCGCGGGCCGCAGTTTGTTAATCCGTGGTTTAGATTATTTAATCAAATTCACCACTTGAACAAAAAATGGTTAAAAGTTAAACTTCTTTTAAATCAAATTACTGTTTCTTTACATGTTATCTAAACTTATCTACTAATTTGTTTATAATTTAAAAGATTAAAAAAAATTGAAATGACAACAAGAACAAAAAAAAACTTTTGATCCTTAGGTTTTATTTACTTAAACTTTAGTTAATTAAAAGAATAATTATCGACTAAGTAGTTTTTGTTACAAATATTTCTATTTTTTTCTGTTTTAAAGATATTTTACTTTTCAAAACTTAGTTAATGGGTACAAAAAATACTTGTATATCATATAAAGTTTTTCAGGCCTTTTTTGTGTTTTCAAAGTAGATAGAATACAATATTTACAAAAGTTTATGTGCTTATTTTTATTTTTTATTATCACAAAACAAACTAGTTTATTTACAACTTGACACCATTTAAGTAACATACTTTATTTCTATTTGCCTTAATTTTATTTTAATATTCAGAAGATAACGATTAATGATATACGTACGTTATTAGAAAAAATAGCTTGATAAATTAAATTTATACATGATCTTTAAAATTTCTAGTTTTACAATTCTACAACAAACCATTTTAGAGATTTTATTATAGTTTTGTTACAGAAATTTATAATTTATAAATAAGTTGGTAAAACAAATGAAAAACTCAATTTTCTTAAAAACTAAAAAAAGCGTAGTATTTAAAAAACTGTACTTTAGAATAAAATTGGTAAGTAGTAAAGGCAAAATAAAAATAACGAAAGTTAAAAAAAACTGTGAAATAGCCTATAAATATATATCAAAAAAAAGGTTCGTTGAAAATATGTTGAAATAAGTCGTTAATTATGTGATCAGAAATAATTATTATTGTTTTTTCTAGCTTTGAAAGTTTACTGCTTGTAAGAAGTCATTTTATCAAACAAAATTAGTAGAAAATTATAAAAACTTTAAAAGCTACATTTCTCACTAAGTTTTTGTTTCTGGCAAGTAATCGAATTTAAAGTTTTGTTTCAAAACAAAACTAAGTTAAAAAGAGAAGTATATTAAGATTAAGGAAAAATTAGTTGAAAATTAAATTAAATGCTTAGTTATATTAACCTCACAAGGTTTAGATAAAAAACTAATTTAAAGAATCTAGTAATGCATAAATTTATAAAATGATTAAAAATGTAATCAAAGTGCTGGTTTTATTTACAAATTATTTTTTAAAATTTATCTGTACAAAAACTGTATTAGAAATACTCTTTGAACTTTTTGAAAATTTCAAACTTATTATACAGCTATCTTTTTTAAAGTTTGATGTTTTTGATGCACTTAATTGTACGTTGGGCAAAAAAGCTTGTTATTTTTTTAATGGAATAGTAAAAGCTTTTGAAAAACGTCCAAGAAAGATGTTCTTATTTTTAAAATGTAACTAAAAGTTATTTCTAAAATATCAATGATAAAATCAATGTTAAAAGCTGAACTAATTTAAAGTTTTAAAAATAAAGTATTTTTCTAATGGTTAATAAGATAACTTAAAAAATTCAAAGTTTAATTGTTTATATTTACATATTTCTATTTAAATGAAACAAAAGAGGAGTCTAAACTTATCACGAACGCAAAATTACAAGCTGTCAAAGCTTGAATACGTTTGTTTTAACGTAAAAAAAAGCTATAATAACCACCTGTTTCCATTGAATAACTGATGGTCTTCTCGTTGAAAGCTTAAGCATTTGTGAAATTTCTTTAACTTTTTGCAAGTCTTCCGAACTTGCTTCCTCTTTTGTAAAATCTAGGTCTATAGAAGTTGTCATGAATCTTTGATAGTGCAAACAATGTTTTAAAACTGAAATATATTTACTTTAGTTATTTGAATTTAAACCAAAAGTATTCAAACTAAAAAAAAATAATTCTAGTTTTTTTTCTTTTAGAATATAGTATTATATAATATTTTATTATGTTTCTTAACTATTAAAAAAAAAGTTTTTAAAAATATACATTTGTTTAAAATTGTAATTAAATAGAAAGTAATATCTGTTTCCAAACAAACAAAAATGAAGTTTAATTAAGCGTTTAAAAAAATAAACTATAAAAGTTTTCACACGTAATTTAAATTTTTTTTATTTTTTATTTTAGCTTTCCACAGAAAAGTTAGAATTTATTAGTTTATGTTTAAAACAGTACATATAAATACCAATTAAAATATAAAGTTTTCGTTTTTTACACAAAAAGTTTTAGAGTAAAACTTTTAGAACACAATTAAAAGACTCTAGTACTTTTTTTATATACAACATTTCAACTAAGCAAAAAGTATATACACACTATACAAGTTTTTAAAGTTTATATTGAATTAAATGTTTATTAAAAAACAAAAAATAAAAAACAAAATTATGGTGAACGAATATACTAATTCCATAACATAAATAACTTTTGTAATTAAAACTCGTAAAATGAATACACTACTGAAATAAGTGTACAGTACCTTATACAAAGCAAAACAATGATAATTATTTAATGATGTTATTTAAAAGAATATTTAAGTCTTAATTTTAATAAAAACAAGTATTTTTCACGATAATTCTTTTAGTCTTAGACTGTTCAGTTGAACGACAGTATTATTTCGAAAGTTGTTGTTTATAACTAAGATTTTTCTTTACAACTTTACAAATAATAAATTTTTCTACACAAATTAACTAGCTTTAATTAACTATTTTGTTATCGAAAATAAAATTAATAAATCAGATTTTCTTTAGTTATTTGTGAGATTAAAAGTTGACTTTTAATAACAAAAAATACTTTAAGCAAGATCTCAGTTAATATTTATCATAAAAAAATGAAAAAACCACAAAAAAAAAACTATTTTACAACTTTTTTTATAAAGTCTATTATAAAAATTCGTTTTTTAGATTATAACTATCTGATTAGTTATATTTTATCAAATGCATTATTTGTACCACCTATACAAATTTATCTATTCAAATTATTTTTACTTTGCTTAAAAAAAATTATGCGTAGAAAAGGATTTAAGCACAATACAATATTTAAGTTTCAAAGTCATTGTCATCGCAACAAGCTTTTAGAAAAGTTAGTACATTATAAAGTTGAGTGCTTTTTCTTAATGTATATTTTCTTCATTATTTTCACACTCAAACTTTTATAAACAACAAAATAAAAAAGACTGTTTATTTTTCTGTTTAAATTTATGTAAGACATATAAAAAGCTAGTAATTTAAATTGTTAAACTTCAAACTATTATTCTAATTATCTTCTTCGAGCATTGATTTTAAGTATAGTATACTTAAAATTCTAGACATAAACTAGATAAAACAAAACTTTCTAAACCGATAATAAAAATTATACTGTTTGCATATTTTAAATACTAAAAAAGAAAGCAGGTTGAAAAGGAAGTTGCTTTGAAATTTTTTCTTAGTTTCGCTTTAACTAAACACCACTAGCTGAAATTTTTCTAACGTATGTTTTTTTTTTAGCTAGGTGTTGCATCTATCTGTGAAGTATTGAAAAAAAATTAAAATATATATAAGCAGTTTTTTGTTTAGTAATCAAATAATAAAGACATTTTCATTAGACTTCGTTTTTATCAAAAAAAGAAAAACATTAAGCTATATCTTTAATATTCTAGTGATCTAATGTAGTTGTAAAGCTAAAACAAAGCGCTTAAAAGAACTTTTAAACAATAAGTTTTATTTAAAAACAATATCTAGTCAATTACTATTTAACTGTCACGATAAAAAAATACTATAGACAAAATTGCAGTAACAAAGCACTTTAACTGAAACAATTAGAATTTGGTTTAGGAAAGTAAATAATGTACTTTTTACAGTTTCAAATAAAAATAAACTAAAAAGTGAAACTTTACTAAATTCTTTGTCATGTTTCAATTCGTGTTCGTAAGAACTGTTTAAAAACTAATTAAAACAGTCTGTCACTGATAAGAAATCAAGTACAATCTATTGCTAAACCATGTAGCCAACAATGTATCTATATCTGTCAATTTTAGAGCTTATTACAAATATATTACGCTAATGTTTGTTTTACAAAAACTGACTAATTCAACAGACAAACGTTAAAAAAATTGAAGTTTTGTTTTCTACATGATGTTTTTAGACATACTAAGTAAAAAAAATAAAATATTATTTTTTTTTTGCAAAATTAAAAATTGTGTTTAACTATCAAAAAATGTATATCAAGAACTTAATTAATATTGTTATATAAACAAACTTTTTTTTTTCTTTATTTAGTTTTGTAAAATACACAAAAAATTGTGATATTAAAAAGTTATTTGGTGCTTATGCTTACTATTAAAAGTTATTCAGATAGAAAAAGAATAGCAATAAACTAGTTTAAGCTTGAGTACATCATTTTCATACATGCTTTTTGGAAACAAAATAAATAAACTAGTTTTCAGAATGTTTAATAGTTGTTTTAATAATTAGTATCGAGTTTATACCAGTATTTTTTATTTAATTTAAAAAAACGTCTTAACTAGATTTTTTTTAAATAAATAAACAAGTCAGTTTTATAAAAGCATGATTATTTATATAAAAATTGCTACTTCTTTATAAGCATAAAAATAGAAATATATAGTTAAATATTCCGTAAAGTTATGTTTAACTTTAAAAAATGAAATGTCAAGGGCTACTTGTATGTAAGTGGTTTTGACAAAAATAATACACACTTTTAGAGACATAAGAAATGTTGTAACAATAAGTATAGTAATATGCACGCAGGAAGCAGTAACAGACTTAAGCATTATAAACATAAAGTTTTAGCTAAATAAACTTTTAGTAGTATCTTAAAAACAGTCTATTTGAACAAAAATATATATAATTTTATATTAAAAAAAAAACGAAGATAAGCTTTTCTATACAAATTAAGTTTAGCAGTAATCAAAGTTACAGTCTTGCCTAATTAGAATAAAAATACTAATTAGATAAAGTCACTTACAACATCCAACGCTAGAGAGTTAATAGTATTTCACTAATACTTTTTAAATACATAACTCTTTATTAGTTTTTTGAAAGAAATCATTGAATTGTGTGTATATTTATATAGTTTATTTTAAATAAATTAGAAATTAACGTAGTATAAACGTATAAAAGATAATAACTTTTTAGCTTAACTAGTTTAAATTAAAATTATACATAAATCGAACTTAAGATATTTGCTATAATTGGTTATTAAAAAGTCTAAAAAATACTAAACGATGAACTTAAAAAAATCATTTTAAAATATATTATGTCGATCTTATAAAGCATAACCTTAGTTTTTAATTATTTTCTTAATTTATTTTAAAAATTGATAAAAGTTTATCAAAAGTTTTTGTTACATCTAAACTACTAAAATAGAAATAAAATCAAAATTAAAAGGTTTACTAATTTAGTTGATTAAGATAAAAGTTTTAAAGCTGTAGTATTTTTATAAATGATTATTTTCACGTAAAAATGTAGCATGTATAAATGTGAGTTTTTCAGTCTTTCCTTTAATATTGTTAAATTAAAAACCAAAGTAAAAAAATATTTTATCAAAAACAGCTTGAACTTATAAAAATTTGAATATAAAAGTTTAGAAGATATATTTTAAAGTAATTTTGTTATGTTTAAAATTACGTTTGATCAAGATAATTTTGCAAGTCTTATTTAAAATTCCTATTTTATATACATAGTTGATCAAAAATTGCTTTGAATGAAAAAGTAGTTCACATGGTTGCTTATTTTAGCGTTATAAACAATGATATTGAAACTTTTGTCAAATATTTGAGAAGCTTAAGCAAATATTTTGAAATCATATTTAGCTATAACACAAAAACCGAAGAATGCTACATATTTAACAATTACAATTTTTTTTAACAAATAATTTGGAAATACTTTAAAACGCAAAAAAAATAAATAAACAATGATGAAGGGAGATTGACTTTAAATGATAGTAGCTTTAATGGAACAGAAAACACGTTTAAAAATAAAGGTAATAGAGTACAAAACAAAGTTAGTAGTAAATACTAAGTTTGATGTTTTAGATAATTATCATTTTGAATATCTTTTGTCGCCTTTTTTCATCGAATAATAATTAGTACATACTAAACGAACAATAAGTTGCATAACTAATAAAATAATTCAAAAATTTCAGAATTTTAAGTGTTGAATTATGGACAATGTTTAAAAACAACAATTAACGAAAAATTATGTTATTTTATTAAGTAAGCACATTATAAAACTATCTAATTAAAAATGATTCAAAAAATAAAAATAAAAGTGCGAATCTTAAATTTAAAATTTTTGGTATAAACCAAGTATTTAAACAAAAAGGGTCAAAGGAATTTATATTACTGCTACAACTATCTTAATGTATATAGTTTAACAATTTTCCTTTTGAAAGGAACTTTGAATGGATGTTTAAAAAATCTTTTTTCAATTTTTTGTTTTATGCTGTTTTCTTTACTTATTTAAAATATAACGTAAACAAAAAAATGCAAAGTTATAGTTTTTTAATTGTCAATTTTTAGAAAAATTCTAAACAAGTAAAACGTAATTAAAGTCTCAAATAAAACTTTAACTTAAAAAATAATCTTTTAAACTAATAGTTCTTTCGAACTTCATTATGGATTTATATAAACATCTTAAAAATTTGTGTTAAGTATTTAAGCTTCGTATTGTTTTATTTCAGTAAAATATGACTTATGCACGGTAGTGAAATTACTTACAAAATTAATACTTGTAAATCCTTTTTAAATCATCACTTTTCAAAGATACTAAATTACTTTTAATTAATTTGGTTATAATATAGTCAAAGATTGATAAAACTCTTAAGAACGAAAATAATCAGACTTAAAGTATTAGCTATCTAATTTCATTTTGCTTTATGTTTTTTTTTATATTTACAATTAGGTTTATTATAAACTATAAATTGAGGAAAGTAAAACTATATATTTTTTTTGTTTTGTTAGAGCTTTTAAAAGCTTATAAAAAATAAAATATAAAGTTTTTGATTGAAAAACAATTTATTGTACTGAATTTATTCAGTACAAATAAAAAATGATCTTTTATAGAATGTTTTTAAAGTAAAACTGTCTAAATCAGGGTTTCCCAAATTGGGCCAAGTAGCCTCTTGGGGATCGTTACAGAAACTTAGGGGGCCATGAGCAGCAAAGGGGGTAAAATGGGGCCATAAGGTCATATTTTAAACTTACACTAGATATTCTGGAGTTGATAATTATCAGCAAAAAAAAAAAGGTCTTAAGCGTTTTTAATGGTAGTTTTGAAACTTATACTAGATATTATGGTAAATTCTGGAAATTTAGAGACCACAAGCCGTAAAAGGGGTAGCCACAAGGCCATAATTTAAAACTTACACTAGATATTCTGGACTTGATGATGGAAAGAAAAAAGAAAGGTCTTAGGCGGTTTCAATGGTAGTTTTTTGAGAAATTTTGTGTTGAGAGCCTACCTTTTTCTATTCCTCTAAAGGGGGCCTGTTGAAAAAAAGTTTGGGAAATCCTGGTCTGGATAGTTAACAAAATAATAATTCCAGATTATGTGACTATTGCTTTTAAATTTATCAAAATGTTATAAGCAGATAATTTTTATTATCACTATATACAAAGAGTCACAGTTTGAAAATCCGTTTTGCGGTGAAACTGAGTAACTGTAAATTTAGTAATAAGTTATTTTTTTATCATATAAATTTTGAGTTTGCATTGACTCCTGTGTTAAATATTTTTACCAGATATTTAATATAATACACATAAAACTTGTAATAATGCATACATATATACTTGTCGTTAAATGCTGACTAAATTTAGAAGAAGAAAGTAAAAAAATAACTCAAGTTTTTAAAGTAAAGTTAATTACTAAACTTATAAAACTAAATTCTAAAATACATACTCTAGACCAGCGGTTCTTAACCTTTTATTCATGTTTTGCCCCTTTTTGGAGGGTTATAACAAAATTAACCCTTTTTGAAAGGTAGTTATGAAATCTACCCCAAATATAAAAAATAGTATTTAGTTTTGAGAAATTTTATTTCTTGAACTTTAAGCTTGTTAAATACGAAAAACCGTAAAACTTAAAGAGTTTATTTAATCTAAAAAAAATAAGTAAAATACTTACATATAAATTGAAAAGACAATTAAAAAACGTTAAATTACATAACTTAAAATAAGGAAAAATTACCCCATAAAACAAGGGAATTTCTATTTGATGTATGATTTTAGTTTTCAAATCTACCAAAATTTGATTACAGCAAAAACCTTTCAAATGGTTTTGCAACAACTGACGTAACTTGTGTTGTAAACGAAAATTTCAAAACTTGGTTTGAAGCTATACACTAAAGTTTTGACTTCCAAGCCATTAGTTTTGGAATGAAAAATAAAAAGAAAATATCTCTATTACCCATTACCAGTATATATTTATAGACGATTTCATATTTAAACAACCTATTTATATTTTAGTTTGAAATATATCTTAAAGTTTAATCAATTAATTGTATATTTGTTTTCAAATTGATAAGATAAGTTGACTATAAAACTTCTAACAAAGTAAGTTCACACAAATTCAAAATTTGTTTAAACGATGCTTCGAATTTTTACTTAAACGAAAAATAAAATTTATATACATTACATATAGCTAGTTTTATTAATAATGCTGGATATAAAAGAAAAAAATCGTCCTTTAGATTAGAAAAAAAATGTTTTTTTATATGTTATTCTAAACAAGTGATAGAGTTTGTTTAAATATGTTTCAAAAACGCTGTTAACACTTTTTTTAGTGTCTTGGATACTCTAGAACAGCGGTTCTCAATCTTTTTTTTAATTTTTACTCATTTTTGGAAGATTATTACCAAATTTACCCCCAATATACAAAATAGTATTTAATTTGAGGAAAAATAATAGAGTTTTTGAACTTTAAGCTTATTAAATCTAAGAAATACTAAAATTTAAAAAGTTTATTTAACTTTAAAAAAATAACAGTTAAATATTAACTTATAAATTAAAATATTAATTAAAAGTATTGGTTTACATAACTTGTAATTAAGAAAATTTACCCCTTAAAACAAGGTAATTTACTCCCAGGGTTAAATATACCCCGGTTTAAGAATCGCCGCTCTAGAACAAACTTAAAAGATAAATAAATTGAATACAAAAAAATTTTTTAGTACAGTAATTTAAAATAAAAAATGAAAACTTTGTCTTTTTTAAAAATTATACTTGCTAAAGTTTAAAAATAGTTATACTAATTTCAACTTAGTGTCAGTTAATTTTTTTTTGTGCTATGATTTTCTTCGTAACTTGTTAAAATTAACAATATTTTTATACTAAACATTTAAATTAGTTTTAAAAAACTTTAAAGACCCATGAAAAGACTTAAAAAACATTTGATATATTCTTTACATATATTATACACTTTTAAAACTTCTAATTTCATATGATTAGCTTAATACTTTTAAAGTGTTAAAAAAATCTTACAAAAGAATAAGTAAGCGTTTTTTAATGCTTTTTTGCTTAAAATATGCATGGTTTAATAAATGTTTCAGACAAGATTATCAGTATTAGCACACCCAAAGTTTGACTAATTTCTGTTGTATAGATTATAAAGCGAACAATAAACAGCATAAAAGAATAAAAAACACAAAAATCTGAAAATAACAGTTGTAAAAAATTCACTAGCTCACACAAGTCTTCGTATTTTAAACAGAACCTTAAATGACTTTTTCTATAACGTTAAAGTGATAAAAAGTTATTCTAACTTTAAAAATATTGCTTAATACTTTTATGCAGAAAAATAAATTTATTAAGTTTATTTGTAAATTGTGTAATCATAGTTTTCTTTAATAATAAGTCTAAAATTCTAAACATTACCGTTAATTAGAATAAGATTATTTTTTATTAACATTATTAATAAAAATTTGACTGTAAGGAGAGAAAAACTATATAAGAAGCTATAAAGTATCTGCTGCATTATATAGCTAAACTTCTGAAAACAAAAACTAAACAGAAGTTTTAAAATATGCCTTGTACTGCAAACTAAAAAATGTGTTAACTTAAGTTTTTTTGTATAAGCACAAGGTCTTTCAGTAAATCACTTCGTTTGACAAAATCTTTAAGCGTTGATTTCTTTTTAGTTTTAATGTATACTATGATTATTACTGTTTAGTTGTTAGAATTTTTTAAATTATATTTATAACTAAAATGAAAATTTCAAATTTTCAAAAAAAAAAACCTTTTTTCTTACTAAAAAAACTTGAAATTAATTTTTTTGTTTTTAGGATAGTAATAATTTTAATGTAAATAAAACAAATGTTACAAAGCTCATTTAAACGCTAGTTTTAGAAAATTGTTTCTTAATTTTTTTTTCATAACATAACGCGTTCTATAAAGAAATAAAAGAACCATTGGCCTCCTCAAATAACATTTCTCAAAAAAACTACTCTAAAGTACGTCTAAGACTTTTTTTTTGCTTTTCATCATCAACACTAGAATATCTTTTGTAAGTTTCAAATTACTGCCTTATCCCCCCTAAGTTTTGTAAATGGCCATGTTTTAGAACAAAATTTATAAAAAAAATTATTACGCAAAAAAGTATAAACATTATTACATAGCGCAAAAAAATAACTTTTACCATGTAGTAGTTTAAGTTATTAGTGTTCTATACATTTAGAATAAAGTTAAGAAATATTATTACAAAAAAAAAAGTTTACTAATGTCTCTTGTTGATACGTAAACAAACATAAAATAAGCAGTGATAAAACATATTTTAATCACCACTAAAAATTAAACTTGCTTGAGAAACAACTATAACTTTAGCTTTTGGACTTACTTATACTACTCGGCAGAGTTGCGATAAACTAATAATGCTCATATGTAAAACATTAAATTACTTTTTTTTATTTTTAAAGTATTATAGAGAGTTAAGTTTATTTTCTAATGTTTTGATCAGATAATCAGAAAATTTAAATGTTAAACTAAATTTAATAAACCTTTAAATCTCAACAGCTTATCAATTTTAGTTTAATGCTGCTAAATCTTTTCTATGAGATGTAAACAATTTTTTAAACAAGTTAATAAAACTGAATATGTTTATTTTTCAAAACAAATATTACAAACAATGAAATAGTCTAAGATTATTAAAAAAATTTAAAGCTACAGAGCCAACTTGAGAATTTAAATAAATAATATATGTTGTATATTCATTATAAACGTTTTAACAAAACATCCTAATAAAAAAAAGCAATGTTTACTTCATCTTGTGTGGTTTTTAAAAATATTCCTACATAGCAGTCATAATACGGCTGCTACACTAAGAGAAAATTTTAGTAAAATTAGAGCTTAAATTTTTATTAAGTACTATAATGATGTACAAGCGAGTTATCTCCGGAGAAAGTTTCAAAATTACTTTAATGGTGCATGGTGCTTCAATTAAGATTTTACTTAGTTTGATCGGGTTTTACAAAATAGTTTTCATATAAAAGTATCATATGAAAACTATACAAACGATGTCTTATAAGGCAAATTATCCTGCATATTGGTGATAACCATTATTAACAGCTGTTTCATTTGAGTCTCTATTTTCTTAAAAGTTTTGAGCTACTTAGTCAAAATGCTAACTATAATCCTTTTTTTTTTACTGTATTCAACCAATATTTTACTTTTAATCGTTTACATTTTATTAATCTTGCAATTTGAAAAAATTTAGCAATTTTTTTTAAACTGTATAAAACTCGAGAGCCCATCATTTCTAACCGACGTTCATTTTTAACCCGATCATTTCTAACCAGATCACTTCTAACTCAATCATTTCTTACCCGATAATTTCTAACATGATCACTTCTTACCCGCTCACTTCAAACACAATCATTTTTAACCAGATCATTTCTAACTCAATCATTTCTAACTCTATCAGTAAATGTTTTATTTATTTTTAGATTTCTTTATTAAGAATTTATTTTTGAAACAAACTAAACTTTAAAAAAGTGTTATTTTTTTGCAATTTAAGTTTTTTGTCTTAAGCAAAACTTAATGTTAATAATTTTCTACTAATATGTACTTTTGATAGTTATTTCAATTCAATTTATTACACTTCCAACTTATTTTGTGTATTTTGACTATTTTATCAATCTGCTTAAATCAAAGTTTTATTTTTTGTTTGTATAAGATTTACTACACGACGATCATTCTAAAAAAGGATAAATTAGGGTCTTCTTTGTACTAATCTAAATTCACTGACGGAAAAAATATCTTTATTAAACATTAAAATGTTGAATTTTAAATAAATTATTTTTAATGTGCTACCCAAACTATTAACTACAAAAGGGTCTATAAATGTTGTTTTTTAGTTTCAGTAACTTAAAAAATGTTTTATTTAGCATTTCTGTTTTTTTAGTTTTTAGCAAAAATATCATTGTTCATCAGTGAACTTAGGTTTTCTTATTTTTTCTATTTGACAAGAAGACCTTAAATAAAGACAAAAACACAAAAGTGCTCAAAAAACTTGGTCCAAGTACCTGGTGTACGAAAAAATCTTTCGGTTATCGAGTCCACCATTTGGATAACGTCTTTAATTGTTTTGAGTACAGCTAAATTAAAACTTATGGTAATATATTTATTACTTTATATTTACTCAACTTAAAAGAGCTAAAAAAACGTAAGCACAAATAAAAAAACAACGGAACCAAGTACTTTATAAAAATTAAAAATATCTACAGCTAAACTAATTACAATTAAGAGCAAAATATGTAACAATATAATGTAATTTATAATTTAATTTATAATCATATAATGTAATTTATAAAGTAATTTTCATTGTGAAAAAATAAATATGTTAATTTAAGTACTAGTTTAAGTCATAACTAAAGTATTTTTGATTTTATATAACCTTCATTGAAAGTTTTTAAGAAGATTAATTAGACGAGATTTGATAACCCTCGAACTTTTAACAATAATAAACAAATCTGTTTAAGTGACTATACTTAAAAATTAAAATTTTCCGCCAAATAAAACAGAAGTGTTCTAAATTGTTTGCTGTTTGTTTTAATTTAATTATCTAAACAATTCTTTATAAGTTGTAGAACCACTTATGCAAGTTTTTAAGCTTAAATGGAAACTACAGACTATAAAATGGTATATATAAATGAACAATTATACACCGCTTGCGCTAGACTTACAACAAAGCTTATGGACTGTATAATAAAAAAAAATTCTGATCATTATATTTGTAAAAGTTTAATTTAAAAAATATAATTGTGTTAAAATGATATTCTAGTTACGTAATAAATGACAAAAATATAAAACTTAAATGTAGCTAAAACATCTTACTTTAAGAACTCATAAGGCAAAACTTAAAAAAAAAATCTAGTAAATCATATCAAATTAAAAAATAATGTTCGATTTAAGCAGGTTTATAAAAGGAAATGATTCATAATAAGGAAAACAAATTGAAATTACAAAGTCAAACTACAATTTATTTTAATTAAAGCTATATAAACTTAAAGTTTTGGTTAAGATAAAGTAAACTATATATTGATGTAAGAACAGTTTTGTTAACATTAATTAAGTTTTAAATTAAACACTGATTAAAAAATATCTAAACAACAACAAATTTTTACTGATCGGGTTAGAAATGACCAGGTTAGATACCATCAAGTTAGAAATGATCAGGTTAGAAATGATCGGGTTAGAAATGATCGGGTTAGAAATGATAGTAAGCCATAAAACTCTAAGGTAAACTATAAAGTATAAAAAATGATATCAAAACAATTTAAATTTAGTTTTAGTTTTTAATCAGTATTTATCATTTGTTACATTTTTGCTTCATTATGTTAAGTAGCATTCTAAATAGAGTTATGTGTATGGTATTTACTAATAAAATATTTTTTTTCTAATATATATAAGTTCTACTTAAATGAAGTTTCTAGTTTTTAAAATAATAAAAAACAAAATATGATTTTATAATAAATATCTAAACTTGATACATAAAAATAAAAACGTTGTAAAGCTTTTTGTCATTACACAGTAGCATTAATGAAATAATGAAAGTAATCAACTAAAAACTGAGTTTTTTTAAGAAAATGCGTAGTTGTATGTCATAAACAAATAAAGTGTTTTCAAAATAAATTTTTATAGTTGTAGCTTAATAATATTATTCTGACCATATTTAATCAAAATATAACCAGTGTAATAATATTATAAAACAAAATTGTATATAAACTTTTCCATTGTAACTCTGACTTACTTAAAGCACTGACGCCTATTTTAAAACAACCAATAAGAACAAGCTAACGTTCTATTGAACTCTAATGCAGTGTGCTAAACACGCTCTAAACTTTCACGTTGTTTTACGTCATTTCTATCGATTTATGAGCAACTAAGTTTCATTAACTAAGAACTACATTTATAAGCAACTACGCTTAATTTAAAGCTTTGTTTTAGCAATATAAGTTATTAATATTCCTACAAAAGTAGAACAAATATTTTCAGAAATATCTAAAAAACTTCTTCAATATGGTTAGTTATTTAACAACCCGCTTTTTTCTGTAATTTAGTTGAAAGGTTTCTGTTTAAAACATAAAAAAACAAATTAGATAAATTAATTTATGATGTTTTTCTAAGTTTACAAGATTGAATTACGTTGAAAAGTGCATACAAAACAATTAAAAACAAAAAAGTTAATTTATATAGATATTAAAATATATTCAATTTAATAACTGGGTTTAGGTTGAACTAAATATAAAAAACTGTTTTTTTTTTTAGAATAAGGTTTGTAAGTCAGAGACCGGCAGAATCTTATTAAAAATGGTCAGACTTATTAAACTAAGTTTTTTTTACCCCCACACTAAAAGAAAAAGGTTCTTTGCGGGACATAGTATTTATTGAGAATTTTACGTTCAAGTAAAAAATTTATATATGCGCAATTATATAAAAAAAAAGATAGCACAGTTTAATTATAAGTAAGAAAATAAATAAGTTTGTAATGCAAAAAGCTTGAGTTAGTTTATTCTTCGTTATTTTTTTTTACTTAAAAAGTAAGTCGCGGGCCAAAAATGTTTGCTTTGAGTGACAAAGTTTTCAGACACCTGTGTTAAGTATTAAAATAACAAAAACCTATTTTAGTTTTGAATATTTTCATATACTAATATTATAACTTAAAATTGTTTTTCAGACATACTATCAAGACAAAGGTCAAAAGGTAAAAACAACTTTTAATAAATAAATCATCTTACCTTTCATTGATCTATTAAGTATATATTTTTTTTTTAATATAAATGCCATAAAGTTAAAAAAATAAATGTGTAGTTTTAACTTATAAAAACTTAAAAAACATACAATTCATTAAAGTTTGTTTTTACTGATTTAAAATTTTAGAGTACTGATAAGAATTTTTGTAATAAAAAAGCTAATTTAAGCTTATTTCTAAAATAACTTTTAAACATAAACAAAAATTAAAATAACTAAACTTTTAGCATGAAAAAGGAGAATTCAAATGCTTTGATCATGTAACATTTTGGGTAGGAAATGCTAAACAGGTGGATTTATATCTTTTATTCCTAAATAAATAATTATTTTAAAATTAAAATTAGTTCTCTATTTTATTTTTCAGAATTACTGTGTAAGTTTTTCTAATTTCGTTGCTATAATTACTGTATTAATTATCTGTTATAGTCAGCTGGATTTTATTGTTCGCACCTTGGATTTGAACCTTTTGCTTACAAAGGTCTTGAGACAGGTGAAAGAAATGTCGTCTGTCACGTTGTAAAGTTAGTTGGATTTTTAAAATATTGACTTAAACATTAAAAGTTATTACAAATTAGTTAAACAACACTGTAAATTTTTAATTATTCACTGAAAACATTTGTTTTGAAGATGTTTATAAAAATATGCAACATAGATTAGTGAATTATACAGTCTGTACACACTAGACAATTTACAATAGCTATGACAAGTAGATTAAGATTTATCACAAAATAAATTCGAGAACTATTTTCTACCGATTTAAGTTTTTGTGCCTTGCAAAATTATTCATGTGCACACTACAGTGTACAGTTTTAGACTTTGAAATACACTGCTATCATAGTAGTTGCTTACGGCTACTTTAAAGACAAGAAATATAAAACTCACAAAAAACATTACTTTAATATGAAAATACTTGTTCGTTATGTTGCTTTTAAGCTAGAGTTGTAGTTTTAAATGTTGTTTTAATACTTTAAAACTGGCTAATTCTAGTAAAACACCCTTGTTTAAGCTAAGTTGTAGTTCTTGTAATATATTTTTGTAGTTTTTAGCACTAAAAAATTGATTAAAACTCATTTGAATTACAAAGAAAAAATTTATACTGTGTATTACTTATATAACTTAACACAATTTTAATTTAAATAAGTAAAATAAATGATACAACTGTTTTTTTTTAAATAATTAAAATTAATTTTAGAATCTTAAGTAAATGTAATCATTTTTTGTTTTTAAAACAAGTTAGAATATGATTTTTTTTAAATTTTAGACAAAATGATATTCTTTTTGAGTTCCAGTCAGCTTTAAATCCTGGAAATGAAGAGTTTACAGCTCACCTTGGAAAACATGGAGACGCTGTTAAGGATATCGCTTTCTCTGTAGAAGATTGCAGGGGACTTATTGATGTAAATCAAGTTTTTAGTCTGCTTAAATATATTTAATTTTTTTAAATATTGTATGTTTACTTTTAGTTTATTAACACAGTTCTTCTTTATTATAAGTTTAATCAAATTGTTTTGAGTTGTTTCTGTAGTCTACTTGCAATAACGTGTAAGAACATAAAAGTTAAACAAAAATGTTTAGTTTTTAGAGTAGGGTAAATTTAAGACTAAAATGTTATTTAGGAAATGAAAAAACGAAACGTTGCGGACATTGTCAGAGATTGTTGGGAGGAAGAGGACGAATATGGCAAAGTTACTTACGCTGTCGTGAAGACTTATGGTGACACCACGCACACATTAGTCGAACGTAGTGCGTACAATGGATTATTCTTACCTGGATACAAACCTCCACTATTTGAGCCAAAAATTTATAAAGACTTGTGAGTTTATTGCATCTTTGATTGTTCTGTGTTTTAAAACTGTTCCTTCCTGTCTTTACGCATTTATATTGCATAATAGAAGTACCTTTCGTGCTTTTAAAAGTTTTAAAAGTTTCGAATTAAAACAAAATAAAAAGTATTTACAATTGCAGACCCAAATCAAATCTCCTTTTTATCGACCATTGTGTAGGAAATCAACCAGAAAATAAGATGAATGAAGCATCTGACTGGTAATTGTTTTATACGGAATAATTTTGCTACAAAACAAGTTTTCAACTTAGTTGTACATATTTTAAGACTCTTAAACCAACATGTACACTTTAACTCTTGTTAGAGATAGAGAATAAGTTTTGTACTGACTAGTAGTCGTACCTTAACATTATGATCAAAAAGTAAAAGACAAGTTTCTTTGCTTGGTTTCGGTCACACAAAATTGTTTTAACGTGTTTTAATATTTATAAAAAACTTTTTATAGTAATCTAGTTACATACTGCTAGAGTTTTAAGAAAAAAATCTGTAAATAAACAAATTATTCAAGTAATCAACTCACTTAGAAATACTGTTTAAAAGTCCTGCAAAATAAATGAAATCTTTTAAAAATGGAGTAGGTCTTACGAAGAATACTATACACTTTTTTTTACATTATTTATGAAACTCTAAAAAATACTTTAAAAACTTGTTTTCTTAAAACTTATCAAGTATAGCAAAAATAGTTTTGGAAAATTTAAACAACATAATATGCAACTAGTTATTATAACTTTAGTTTACTCTAGATATTTGAAAAAAACTAATTTAAACTGACTACATTAGGACAGTTTTTAATAAAAAAATGTTATTTAAAGGTACGAAAATAATTTACTTTTCCATCGCTTCTGGAGCATTGACGATAAACTGATGCACACTGATTACAGTGCATTACGTTCAATTGTCGTTACTAATCACAAAGAAACTATTAAAATGCCGATAAATGAGCCGGCTCCAGGAAAAAGGAAGAGCCAGATTCAGGAGTATTGCGACTACAACGGAGGCGCAGGAGTACAACATATTGCACTTCGAACTAATAATGTCATTGATACTGTTAGTTTACTTGACAATATTAGTGTAATTCTTTGCTACTAAAAGTACATACTTATATAATTTAGTTAATGTTTGAAAACGTCTGTTTTGACAGGCTTAATTTTATACCAGTATTAAAAAACTTGATTTATTCATAAAATATTTTTTACGATTTTATACAGCGTAAAATAGTTTTTTTGAAGTGTTTTTTTTTGTCTTATATATTTCTTTCTTTTACCAATTAAAAGTATCTAATATTTTTTTTAATGAAGAGAATAAGTTAGAAAACTAATTTGAATATATCATCTGTTTATAACCTTTAAATAAACAATTTATGCAGTGTAATATCAAATTTTTAGTAAATAAAACTTTTTGCTACAAAAAAAAAAGCTGGTTTCTTGTATATGTTTATACTTTTAATAACATAAAATAAGCATCCGAAAAGTTTTTCTTTATAAGTTATATGTCGTAAAACGTCCTTTTTAAGTACAAACAGTTCAAATAAATTACTCATATCAGAAAAATAAAATTACTAGGTCACTAAACTCAGAGAGCGTGGCATGGAATTTTTATCTATTCCAGACACATACTACGATTGCTTGAAAAAAAATCTAGCCAACTCAAAAACGGTGGTTAAAGAAGATATGGAACTTTTAAAGGTTAGCTTTTTTGAAAATAAAATGTTGTAATAGTCTTAACATGTTAGAAAATAAGTGTTCAATGTTTAATAAATCTTGAAATAAAATGTATCTGTTAAATATAAACACTTAAATTGAAAAACCAAACAAATATATATCAAAATACATCCAATAATTTTTTTTGTGTTTTTAGACTTAATGTTTTTGATACAAGTTGAATATGTCTGTTGTTAGGTTCTAGAAGCTTTAAAATAGTTTAAAAAATAAATGTTTAAACATGTCTTAAGTTATATATAATCTACTTTACAATTAACTTTAAAGCGCACTCAAACATTTGTTTAGTTTTTATTATATATTGTTAGTCATATATATATTATATGGTACAAAACAAACACTAGTTTACACATGATTTGCCTTTATGCGTAAGCATAAGTATTTTCTCTAAACTACTGCTTAATTTGGTGCAAAATTGGTCTATATACAAAAATTAAGATATCATGACGTACAAATCTGTGAGTTGAAAGGGGTAATAGTAAATTATTGGTTATATGTAAGTCTATAATATAATGCATTACTTTTTGGCATAAACTGTGTGTTGTATTGTATTTTAGTAAATAACTCTGGTTTTAATTATTTTAGTAATCTAGAAGGAGATAGTTTTGAATAACTCATTTATGATAGTTATATTTTCTAATAAATTGACACTTTTTTTTCAGAAGGCGATAAAAGGTGTTAAATTTCTATTTATAAAAAGTAATTAAGTAGTAGGTACGTTTGAACTGTTTAACTCTAGAGAAGAGATTTGTATAACATTGTACTTATACGTATAGTCTAAACTCTGAAGTCAGTATTAAAGAAAAAAAAAGTAAAAACTTTGTTTGTTTTAAAAAAGTTAATAGAGAAATCTTTAAAAATGACATAAATAAGATGAAATTAGATTCAAAGTATTAAATCATCTAGTTTTATACTGTGACTGAGTTGTTTTACCTTTTGTAAACAAGAAGTACGGTCCATTTAAGATTTTACAATAATGGATGAGATATTTGACTACTTCTCAAAAGTCAAAAAATTCAAGGTTATTCAAAACTTTCAAAATTTAGTTATAAAATTAGTTATACAGTTATTAAAGTTGCAACACACGATTTGTAAATTTCAAAACATTGATGACTATTGCCAAACAAATGCATTAAGACTAATGACTACGCAATTAAAACATGACGTTTAGATTGTGCTAGTTTGACTTTGCTAATTAGTTATAACAAGCGATTAAATATAACAAACATATTTGTCTTTCGTTTTTAGAAATTTCCTATTCTATTCTTCAGAGGTTTTCTATGTTTCAATAAACTTAAAGTTACTACAGCATATATTTTGAAATTGAACTTTAAATATTTTTATTATTTTCTAAACTACAAAAGTGTTATTTTATACAACTTCAGGTTTTAAGTAATTATGATTGAAAACAAATTATGTTTCAATCTTTGTAAAAATACACTGATTATAGTATTTTTATGATTAAATAAAAACATCATGCCACGAAGTTGTACTTATTTTAGTATGCCTAAGCTATTCTCCCGTTAAGTTTTATGACTAGTCGAAATATTTATTTCTATTTTATATAATGGTTTTCCTTTCTTTAAATCCAGTTATTAAATTACAGTTATTAAAAATATCAAAAATATATTATGTAATACTATATTTTATAAAAAAATGTTCTAATTATTTAGCACTGTACAATTCGGTTGTTCTTGTATTAATGCATTTTGAACTAATTAGTTTTATAATAAGTTGCTATACTTTTGTTTTATTTAAATAAATGAGTTCAATATAACAATAATCGTCTAACAATAATTTTTCAATACATCTCTAAACAACAAATATTTATGTTTTACAGCAATTACGTTATCCCTACTTTGATAACTCTTAATTTATTTCATGTTTCACTATTATTTGTTATAAACAGTACTTGAAATTTTGTTACACTTTACACTACAACTACATCTGCATTTAGACTATTCAGAATTACGTAAAGCGCTAGAAAAGTAGTTTATAATTTTAAATTATAAAAGTACATTATAAATTTGTTACTCAGTTTAATTTAACAGCTTGGATGTAATATTTCTAATAAATTAAAAGTTTCATTCTTAGAGAACAAAAAAGAAGCTTTGCATGTTTTATACTTTTTTTTAACTGCATGAAAAAGTTTTTGTACTTTCTACTAAATTTGTGCAATATTTTCGGGGACTTTGTAGTTTATTAATTTTTTTTTTACTTTATATTATATAATCTCATTATGTCTATTTTGACCATTAAACATAGCGTAATTGTGTTTCAGAAAAACAAGATTTTAGTTGATTTTGATGAAAAGGGCTACTTGTTGCAAATATTTACTAAACCTATGCAAGATAGACCAACATTTTTTATTGAGTGCATCCAGCGTGAAAACCACCAGGTAAACAGTATTGAATAGAAATAAAAAAATATAAAGGTAATTGTTATACCATATACTAAAAAAAGCGCTAATTTAACAACTAAAGCTTTATAAACAAAAGAGTAGTTCATATGTACAAAATATCATCTTTTACGTTTTTAGCTACAGGTTTGTTAAAATGAAGTTGTATTTAATGTTACAATTTATCTGACTAAACAAAACTTATATTGGTACATACAACTAGACATATGAATATTCGTTTTCAAATGTTTCAAACAACTATTTTTAAAACAAAAACTAAAACATATAAAAAAAGGAGCGTAAAACGTTTTTCTATCTTTTGAAGAAATATTTTAGTTAATTTTCAAATAAAAGTTATATAGTTCATAGTATTCCAAGAAATACTAATTGATACTGATAACATTAGTACTTAACAAATGAAAACAGATTAGCAATCCGTTTTTTATTTGATTTAAAAAGTTTATACTTTGTTTGATTTTGTCTTTTAAAGTTATTGTTAATTTTTAGTAGTAACAATTTATTAAAAATAAGCTATCTCAGCTCTTAAGATAAAACACTTAACATGTCCTTGGCATGACATTAAACTGTATCCTGGTGCATGACTCGATAACTGAAAAGATTTTTCGTACACCAGGATTCCTTGGACCAAATTTTTTGAGCGCTTTTTTTTTCGTTCAATAAGCAATATGAAACTAAAAAGAGATCTTTTGTTAATTAAAACATTTGTAATTCTGATCAAAAATAACTACTTTAGAGAATATGTATTGTATTATTTGTTTAGATATGTTTAACAAGAAATAAAGTTAAAAAATAATCTTGATTAAGAAGTATATATTTCAATATGTAAACAAGTTTGATAACAGACTATAAATAACTAAAAACTTATTTATTTATAAAAAATACTGTTGATTACATTATAATTTTACTTTAAAAACATACATAGATTATATTTAAACTAATTGTCTTTGCTCATAGTTCTTTTAAAACCTTTATCAGCAAGCAAGTGAGCCTTTTACGTTACTTTAAGATTTTAATAACTTAAATTCTAAAAATATTGTAGTATTATTAGTATATGAAAAACTAACAATTTAACTTAAAAAACGATCACCAACAGTATTTTGTAGTGTAATGTATCTAAGAATAATTATAAATGATAACTGTAATCAAATTAAGAAATTCATTTAAAAAAAACTTAATTTTACAAGTTTGAAATGTCATTCTTCAATTTGTTTTTTAAACTATTGTTTAATTTTGTTGAACATTTTTCGAACACATAGTTTTAATTATTTTGTTCTTTAAAGTTCTGTATAATCTGTTTTTTACTGGTCTTTCTAAAAACTGAAATTTATAACCTAACTAAAATAGTACAACTTTTAGAAAGACAAGTAAGAATTATATAGAAATAAGTATTTCTAACAAGATTATTAAGGATAGTAGTGGATTATAAAAACCAAAGAAAAAATAAACTTATATCATGTGTTCAAACAATATATAATAAATTAAATTATAATTCAAATAAAAAACTTAAAAATGACATACCAAGTTTATATTATTAAGTTCTGTGTTAGGGTAACTTTTATGTTATTGACAGTTAACAATTAAAGTAACTATTAACCATAATACCTAACATAATATTTTTGGTGAAATCATCGATTTTTTTTTTGTTTTTCAATAAGCTATGAATTACAGTCTGCTTTCAAACTTATTAACATTTTGAAATAACTCTTCTATTTAAACTGAAATTAAATTTTGACTTTACTCCTCGTTAGATTTATCTAATTTAGTGATATATATTACTATATATATATATATATATATATATATATATATATATATAAGTATGTAGTTTTCAGCAGAATTAAAAAGGTTTTAATAAACGAAATCTCATTCTGTGTGTTTAGTTTTTAGAATTGCGACAGCTTTTTTATGGTATTTTAGCTAAAAGTTCATTGTTTAAGTTCTCATAAGCTTTACCATTCTTCTCTTAAAAAGGGCAGACTAAAAACTTAAATTTTATCCTTAACTATGGCAGTTTTAGGCGTAATTTAACAAGAACATATTTAAAACATAAAAATTACATTTTTACAGGGTTTCGGAGCAGGAAACTTTAAAACGTTGTTTACAGCGATCGAAATTGACCAAAATGCACGCGGAAACTTGACTGAGAATTAATAAAAAAAGCTGTTTGAACTAATTAACTTTTAAAACGAAAAAAAGTTAGCAATTATAAAATCGTCTCAAATTTATAAACTTTTTTGTTTTTGCTTGATGTGATCTTGATGATACAGTGGTTTTTATTTACATGTTGTTTAAAAAGAATATTTTTAGTTTTTAATTTTAAATAAGGTGCTTAAAAGCAACATTGAAAAAAAAAACTTTTTATAAAACTACATACTAATTTTTTTTTAAATGATTTGCGTCAGCTATGTACTTAACTAATGTAATATTAACTGTGTTTTTCTTTAAATTATTTTTATATAAAAATTATTAAGTTTTTCAAGGTAACAAGTTTTGTATATTCTTATCATACAATCTTGTAAAATTCTAATTTTAAGCAAAACAAATCATTACAAACTATTTTGTATTCTAACTAAAAGTTACACTCTTTTAATTAGATGTAAAATAAAAAAATAGCTCACTGTTATTTTATTTTTCTTTTTTTTGTTGAATAATTACTTTTTGTAATTAAAATGTGTTTTAATCAACTAGCTTCTAAAAAAATAAAACAAAGTTTGCACAATAGTTGTTTTGTAGTTTGTCCTGGATGCTGTTGATCGTGGGATGAAGTTCATTATTCATTATTGATAGCGCGAAACATCTCAACTTTGTTGATGATGACCAAAAAAAATACTACCAACCGCGTCGCGTGCTGCAGATTGACATTGTCAAACAAAAAAATCCCCTAGTTTGAAACATTTAGATCAAAATCGTTTAGGTAATATTAAGAAATAGATAATTTTTCAAGTAAAAATATTTTAACATATTTGTTTAAGTAAATCTTATGTAAAATATAAAAGAATAAGTATATATATATATATTACAGCTTTCTATTCTTAGAGCTTTTTTGAGACTCCGTAGATCTGTTCTTAAACTTATTTGAGAGCAGTGAAACGCCGTTAGTCGGAAGTAAGTTTTGAAACAAAAACATCTGTGGTATATATATATATATAAATATATAGAATTAAGTTATTTAACTTAATAAATTAAATTTTTCACACTGAGCCCACCTTGAGGGCTTTATTATTTAAAAGGTTTATTTAAAGATGCAAAACTCAAAGGACTCGAGTTTCGTGACTATACACTCATCAGCTTCAAAACAAGTTTAAAATAAAGCACAAAACAAAATCACTAATGAAAGTTAAAAACTTTTTGCATAAATAGATTATGACGTTATTTTGAAACTATCAAAAATCATGCAAAACGGTTTGTGCAAAAATTAATTTACCAATCGACAAAAAACTAGCAAAAGTTCATAAAACTTCAGTGAGTAACTATATATTAGGACAGATAATTGAAAGAGATAAAGATAAAATAAAGATGCAAATTGAAATTTAGGTTATTTTAAGATGAAATTAAAACTTGTTAAACTTTAAAAGCGACTTTTTTATATGTCTACAAGACAATACAAATTCGCTTCTTTTGTTTAGGCATCTCTTGTCTTTCAGTGCATACACAACGGCTGATGCTTCTTTGAGACACAGCTTACATATTGGGCTATTGCCGTCGGCTATAGGCTGTGCTCTTTTAATAACTTCCCAGGATATTTCGAAGTCAATACCGCTGCACTTTAAGCCACAAACATACTTCGAAAGCTCAGTGTCATTTTCATGTATGCCGCCTTTAAAATATTTTTTATGATTGGCATACCTGAATCTAAACTGAGTCGAGCACAAGCCGACATAGAACCTCGTCTCAACGCCAGAGTTAACTGTGGCCTTATAGACGATGTTCTCTGAACGGCAATTACCCCCTTTCAAATCATATTTACAGCTACCAGCGCAGCCACATTGACTTTGAATTCCTGAGTTTTGATTTAAAATTTTTTGGTTGTGTGCCTTAATTATATTCTCTAAATTTACCGTACACAAATAACTTATTCGCATATTATGTTTGTTGAAAATTTTTGTTAGCGAATTCAAAGTCAATGTGGTGAAAAAGGTGTTAAGTAAAACGATGCAAAAAAACGTTAAATTTTTAAAGGGGCCCCACTACAAAAGTAAAAAACCCCAATTCGATGGAAGTTATTGTGAAATGCAAAGCAAAAGAACATTCTTTAGAATAAAAAAAAAATTCTAAGTTAGCATTAAAGAAATTGAAAGTAATTGGTTTTAAAGTTTGGTTAAAAAAAAATAACAAAAAAAGTCATTCAAGCCAAGTTTACACTCGTAAAATATTAATCTAAAACAACTAACTTTTTATTCAAATAAAAAATCAAGTTAAATGAACTTTTTTTCTAATATACAAAATTAACAAACTAACAAAAAAAAAATTGTAAAATAAACTATAAAAATTGATATCTAATCATTCAGGAGACAAAGGTATATTTAGTTTAATAAATTTTTATAAAAATAAATATATACGATACCTTGTTAGAGTGAAAACTCAAATGTTATGAAAACATTAAAAAGCAGATGGTAGATTGTTTTTTAAAACGTAAAACCAAATTTCTAAAAAGTTATGATGTAATACTACAGAACAAGAACAATAACAGTTTAACAACCTTTCTATAAACTTCATATTAAGTAATTTTACATTTAAAATAAGTGTATGAAACTAAGTTTTAATAAGTTGAAATATAGGTTGATATAAGTTAAAGTATAAGATTTATCTATCATTCTGTCACCTTAATTATTTTTCAATCATTTTAAAAATAATTGAAATTTTAAAACCATAATTAAAATAGAATGTATTTACTTAAAAAATTAAATTGGAGGTAAATAATAAAATATTTTTTTTGGAAAATTTAGTATTTCTCTTTAATAAAGAAAACTTTTAGCTCTCCAACTTTAACCAGCTGTATGTCAAAATTTAATTTCAAAGAGCAGTTAAAACAACTTATAATTTAGTTTAAGTCTACAAAGTAAGGTTAAGCTTTAATATCTGTATAAATTTTAAGTCAACCAACAAATCATCTATGAACAGTATCTAATTCTTATAAATGTATGTATTTTGATCAGAATTTAAAAAATACTTGAATTAAAATTAAGGCAACAGCAGGTTACTTATGTTAGGTTTTTAACAGCAAAAAATGACCATTTCACAAAAAATCTATCTTTTCCTTGATTTTCTAGTAATTTTTTACAACTTTTTTCTGAAATTTATTTGATTTCTAAAGTTTTGTAAAAATACATTTTTTAGTTTTAGAGTATATTTTAGTTAAAAAAATATTTTCATAACTTTTGCCGTATTTTTAAAATTAATATTTTCAAATTATGTCAAAAAAATTTGTTTTAAATCAAGCTAAGAACAATTCCTAAAGTTTTTAGGTTACTAGCTTAAATATTAACAGAAGAGATAACTTTATAAATTTTGTAGTTTTTTATTTAGTTTCCCCCTCAAATATAAGATTCTTACTTTGACTGGCCTTATCTAAATTTGAATTTTGAAAATCAGTAAAATTGATTTGTAGGCTAGCTAAAGATTTAAAAAGTTACTTAAAAAAATTTCACATAGCCCACCTCCTCATGACTTAAGTTAATAAAATGTTGTGGATCTAACATTATCCATATTTTTTACAAAAAAATGGTCCTACTAAGCGAATGCTAAATTTACTCATAACAAGTATTTTTAATTATTGAAATGATTTTTGTACACAATTTGTATTATCATTATAAGGCAAACACATTTAAAACTTGCATTTAACTTATTAGCTACGTATTGCTTATTTACATAGTAAGAACTATCAAAAAACAAAATTGATTATGTACTATTGTTGGCAGGTTTTTTGTCGTAAATAATTACCATTTGCAACTAAAAAGTATAATAGTTTTATTCATTGTTAATTCGAAGCTTTTTGTCTTACTACCACAAAACTTTATCAAGAATGTAAGATGAATTAGCAATTAATTTTCAATAAGTTGGTAATTTGTAATAGTATGAAGTAAACAATAGATGTTTAAGATTTAAAATGTTCATAACTGTAGAGAGTAAATATGGTAACTAAACAAAATTTAAAATAAAGTTATAACAAAGACACTCAAATTATTTAAATCAAAATATGCTTAAAACTGTCTCTTTTCCAGTCAAAGTTATTTGCGTATTTAATACAGGGTTTTCTTCCTCAATGACCATTGATTCTACACTATAAAGGTTACTTATTTTACATCGCTTTAAAACTTTAAAATAGTCATAGATATTTCTGTTTTGGCAACATTTTCAGTTGTAGATATGTTGAAACATTGAGTTGTTTTTTTTCGGATTAAATTTGGTCTTCAATTCGTCAGAAAAGTTATCTAGGTGTCTCTCCAACGTAGGAGATGTTCTGATCTTCAGAGCAACTATATTTGTAAATGACATTCGCTTCAAAAGCTTCCGAGTATTTGCTTTTATTGTTGTTGAATTAGTTGGATATTTTTCTGCTAGTGTAGGCGGATTTGATTTCTATGTTATACTTTTGAAAAACCGATTTAGTACGTTTTTGGAACTTCAACGATGGATTACCACGAGCGTGAACTTGGCTTGAATGGCTTTTTCTGTAATTATTTTTTTAACCAAACTTTAAAACCAATTATTTTCAAATTCTTAAATGATAACTTGGAACTTTTTTTTTATTCTAAAGAACGTTCTTTTACTTTGCTTTTCATAATAATTTCCATCGAATTGGGGTTTGACTTTTATAGTGGGGCCCTTTTAAAAGTTTTTATTTTTTTTTTATTTTACAAGTTTTTCTCCGAAAATAATAACTTTTTTTCAATTTATTTTTTAACATACTTATTAAACCAAGTTTAAACTTGTAATTTAAAAAACAATTTTTTTACCATAAGCCTAAATAAACTTTTCAGAAAAATTCAAATTTTGCACGATTTTCGATTTTTAGGTTTACAGACTTTTATGCAAATTTTTTTTTTTTATAATTCTTTTTAAACATACTTGTATAGTTAAGTTTCATTATGCAACTATATATTTTTCCCAATTAATTATTGTTTTTCAAATATATGACTTATACAAGTTTTACCTAAATTCTTAGAAAAGCTATTTGAGGGATTTCTTGCTCAAGTCCTAAGAGTTTAGGTAAAACTTGTATGGGTCATATATTCTAAAAACAGAAATTAATTGGAAAAAATATAATTACATCATAAAAGTTAACTATACTAGTCTGTTAAAAATAGAATTTTTTTTTTAGTATAAAAGTCTGTAAACTTAAAAATCGTGCAAACCCCACTACAAAAGTCAAACCCTAATTCGATGGAAATTATTGTGAAAATCAAAGCAAAAGAATGTTCTTTAGAATTAAAAAAAAGTTCCCAGTTAGCATTAAAGAATTTAAAAATAGTTGGTTTTAAAGTTTAGTTTAAAATAAAAAATTACAAAAAAAAACATTCAAGCCATGTTCATGCTCGTGGGATTACTTACGTAAATTGTCGTGAAATAAAAAGAGTTTTCATTTTCTTGATTTGACTTGGTTTTGATTTTGGTTGTTTGAGTTTGTGTAAATGTAGTATTGTCAACTTTGTAATCTTCTAAAAATTTATTGATTTTAGTTTCTATCAACTGTTTAGGATATTGATTTTTTTTTTAATTTGTGATTTTAAAGAGTGATTATTTAAATGTCAAAAATTGGAACTAATGTTCAGTGCTCTGTTTGAATAGAAATTTATTAACCCTAGTTTCCAAGCTTTTGGACAAGTACTTGCATAATTAAATTAGTGTCGGTTGGTCTTTACATACGCTGGTTTGTAGTTGATTTTTAATCTTTTCTGTTTCTATGTCGAGGAATGATAGTTTATTGTCGTTGGGTCCATTCAGGGTGAACTGCAGATTAGGGTGTATTGTATTCATTTTATTGTAGAAGGTATCTAAATTATGGTAGTTTTCCATAAGGACAAATATGTCATCTACGTATGTTGTGTAAAAAGTAGGTTTTGTTTTAATATTGTTTTTAAATTGGGTGTCTTCTTATAAACCAATTTGCAAAAAGAGGTGCTTATGGACTACTCATAGCGACGCCGTCTACTTATTTATAAACTTTATCATTGTATTGAAATATACTTTGCAAGCATAATTGTAAAACTTTTTGTAAAATATTTTTTGTGATTTTTGTTCTTTTAAAAATTGAATTTGAGTTTTTGTCATAAATTGTTGTTAAAATGTCTTCTGTTACTTCTTTTAGTGGTACTTGTGTATATAAACTTTTAGTATCAAGGCCGAAAAAAGCGTTTTGATCTTTAATTTCTAAGTTTGATATTTTATTGACGAATTCAATTGATGATGACACACTATAGGAATCAATTAGACAAGGTTTTATTTGTTTTTCTAGCCATTTAGGTAGATTATATTCCGGAGTATTTACTGCGGGTAGTACTGGCCTCATAGGACAGTTTTGTTTGTGTGTTTTAACAATACCATATAACTTCCCCGGTTGGGAACCTCTTTGATAGATTTTATAGTATTTTTTTTCATCTATCATTATCTTATTTTCTCTTAATACTTCATGGTATTCTGAAAAAAAAAACTAATGATGTGAAAACGATGGTTAATTTTTTCATGAACAGTTACTCAAACATTTATCAATAAACACACACAAATCTACAAAGTTCTGTAGCTTTTTAATAATTTTTTATATAACTATTGGCTTTGGTAGTTTTATTTTTGTTGTATATGTGTTGATCACTGGATTTTGATATTGCAAAATTCAACTCAAATTGTAAACTTATATTAATTATATTAGTTTGTTTATAATCATTACATTTTTCAATGTATAACATTCTAAAACTAATTTTTAATTCATTTGTTTCTGCAGTTCATTGCAGCTCCAAAGTTGAGCTTTTCAATAACATTTTGTATGGAAAGTTTGTATATGTTTAAAATGCAGCTTACGCAAAATGAGCATGCAGCTCTAATTTTACAAGTGTTTGAAGGTCAAATGAAAACATAAGAAAAATAATCAAATTTATCATTAAATTCAATGAATAATGGCGAAAAATCTGAAACTATAGATTTTTTTTTTTGCTTCTTTTTTTCTGACTACGTGGAACAACAGCTCCGGTATGCCACCCCGCGCAACGCCCCTGGTTAAAACTGATAAAACGAGCGTAGACTATCACCTCACAATAAATTTATTATGTCTCAGACGTTGAGCTGTAAACGATTTGGCTGCGTCAATTTTTCGGAATTTATCCAAAAACGGTCGTTTAAGTATATATGAACTTAACCTCGCTTGGTTAGATCTCAACAGCAGTTTCCTGCAATTATGCCTGCCTGATGAGTCCTAATAAGGACTGGTCGTAGGTTGTCTCGGATGCTGTTGTTATTGGACGTTTGATGACTTGTTATTCTATTAACCTTTAAAAATATGTAGAAACTATTTAAATTTTTATGAAAACACCTATATATTATAATATATACCTATAAATATATACACCTACTTTATTCTATGCTTCTATCCCTTCATTACAGTAATTATTTTTTTACAGAACCCAGTTGAAGTTTGTTGATTCGTTAACACACAGAAACATATGTTGGTACAATAAAGGAAGATTGCTGTAATTGTTTTTTTATTACAATCTAAAACAACTACTTAATAGTGTCAAAACAACTTTAAGCTTTTAAGAACTAAATAAATGTTTATTTTGCTTTTTGTGAAAAAATACGAAGCTCTGTTAAAGTTAAGCTTCAGTTTTTTTTACGTAGTTTGTTTATTTTCAAGACAAGTTTAGCTAATCTAAATTATTTTCCGTGCGTTAACTCTTGGCATGCGTTCTAAATGTTTTTAAAAATATTTAAGATAATTTAATTATTTATATAAGGTGTTACTTTTTTCTTATATTGCGAGCCTAATGTAATACTGAGTGTGGTTTACTTGACAACAATGTATAAAAAATTTAAAACCACAAAAACACGTTTAAAAATACGAAAATAAGTATTAATGCAACAATTTCAAAAGTAATTTCAAGGCTAAAGTTAAATCAATAATAGAAATGTATAATCAAAGTTTGCCATACTTTAATAAAAAATATTACACTTTAGTTTTTTGTAATATTCACATGTTATATGCTTATTAGATACAATTTTTTTTGCTTTATAGAAAAAAAGTTAATGTTTTGTAAGTGGTAACCTAACTTTAGGTTCTGTACACAAAATCGCCATACAATTACTCGAGCATGGCATATTAGATTTTAAAAAATGTGTATTTAGTTTTCAGAAATCAAAATCCTTGATTTTTAAAATGATGCTCGTTAGAAAAAATAGTTTAAATGTAGCAATATAAAAGTATAAAGAAATCGACGCTCAAAAGTATGGTCAAAGAAGTTGGTATATAACACACTTAATTATAATTTAAAACAAATAACATGTTGAAATAAAAAAAAACACTCTAGCAAAAAGTTCTTAAGCTTTTGTGATTGCAAAGTTTTTACTTATATAAATAATTTTGTTTAAAACTAAGCTAATTAACTTATATACGTAAACCAATATGTTTTACGACAAGTAAAAGCTAACAAGTATATTGATAAATTAAACAAGATTTTGTCAGATATAACTTTATTAGTTAATAGTAACACCAATTTATTTTCGTTTCACGTTATTTATGGTATGATACCAATTTTCTAAGAAAAAACGCCAGCAGAAAAAAAGTCAGCCTACACAATGATGGTGTGTATACACTCTAGCTGAAGTTTTAGTATTTGAAAATTAAAAATAACACGTCTTGTTTCTTATTTTCTTTTACCTTTATACTTAATATCTGTTTTTTTTTTAGTTTACGAGTATGATTTTATTTTCTATAAAGTTATACTTTATACTCTTTTAATAAAAATATACATAAATTTTTATTTAAAACAGGTATGTAGTTTACATTGTACTCAAAAAATATGAATAAAATAATTGTAATATTTATTTTTGATACAAAAGAAGATATACTTTCATAAATGTGCGTACAAATAAACGACTAAAACCTAATTAATTTAATTACTTTTAAATGTGCTTTTATATATTTTTTTCAAGTAAAACACTTAATACAAAACATTGCATAATTAAAAAATGTTTTAAAGAGTTTTGAACCAAAGCTCGTTAGTATAATATCTTTGTATAACAGACCAAAGCTAAAGTGTAGATTTGCATCTTAAATATAACTTTAATACTTATTTTTAATTTATAAAGAGTTTTTAAGTTTTTACTGTAAAACTAATTATTCTCATAATGTAAAAAATACAAATTTTAGCCATAAGTGTGTATGTTTTTATTTATTTTTTATTTAATAAAGTGACTGACGATCTGACTTAATTTCGAAGGCCAGTAAACCAACTGTTTCACTTTAAATGTTGTGTTTTATAAAAAGCAAAAAAATGTTTTTTTTTGTCATACAACTTTCAAAAGCATTTAATTAGGCTAGTTTTGATAATTAAGCCTTTTATTGTTTTGTAAACAATATTCTGACAATATTATAAAAGATGAAAACTGTGTTTAAAGCGTTTTTACAATTTTTAACTTATTGAACACGATAATAAAATTAAAACATGAAAACGTGGTCACAAAATAACTTATAGAGAAAGATCTTATGGTCATTAAGCTACATACCACTTATTTACTTAAAGTGTTATTAAGCTATTTAGATATTTTATTTTTTATTTCAAAATTGGTTTTTGTTCAAAAAAAAAAGTTAACATGTAACTAAAAAAAAACAAAATAAAAAATTAATTTTAAACTAGCTAAACATAAAAATATAAATAATGTTTATATGGTAAAAAATTTTATATAAAAACTAACTCAAGTTATTAACTCTAAAACTAGATGAAATCTTAAAAGTCATATATATCTTTCTCGTAGAAATAATTTTTTCTTTACTTCTCTCAAACTACAAATTTTACTTAGCTGATATTATTTATCCAAAGCCTGAGATTTCAACTATAAATAACAATAACTAAAGTTTTTATCTAAACTTAAATACTAATTTAATATAACAAACGAGTTATATTAGTTTATACACTGGATAAAAACTGTTTTATATATTAAAAATAAAATTTTTGCAGTTTATAGATTAGAAAGTAGTAGATTCTCGACTAAGTCTAGGCCATGGGTAAGTTGTATTTTATGTAAAAAATTGCAATGAAAAAAAAACCTTATTATGTTCTAAAAATTTCTTGTAGTTTAAATATATTCTAGAATACTCTTTAGTATTAAAACTTAACTAAACACACAATAAGTATATAATCTTATTTTTTTGATTTTTTTTTCAACATAAAGCTTTACAGCAGTTTTTTGTTTAAAGTGAAAAAATAAAAGTTTTAGAAACACTAGTTTAAAAAATCCTCAACTAGGGTGACTTTGTTTTATACAAAACTTAGCTGTAAGTTCAATTTGATTTACAAATGGTAATTATGTACTATGTAATGCATTATAGTATCTTAATTGAAAACAAAGGTATTATATTTTACAAATTACTAAAGCTGTTTCTGTGTATGAAAGTTAAAAAAGCTAATTATCTAAAAAGTTTGAGTACTTTAATAAAAATTTCAAACTTTTTCTTTTTTTTTATAAAAAAGAATAAAATTTAACATGAACAAAAACAGTTATATGTTAAGTTTCAAATGCTAAGTTTATATCTAAATTTAGCATAATTTGCATTATCTAATAATCCTTTTTTTTTAATTAATCAAAAATTACAAAGCAAAAGATGTTTAACATTACTTTAAAAAAATTCAAATGATAACGAATGTTGTTTGGAAATAAAGATATTAATTTGTTCACTAAAAAAAAAATGTAAATTAAAAAAAAAACACGACATAAAGATAAAATCGAAAAAAAAGTTTATCCGTGAAATTAAAATGAAACCAACAGTTTCACATGTCTAAATTATATGTTGTACATCTAGAAATATTTTCTAAATAGTAAACATTTTTTTTAATTTAGCTTAACTATTTGCTTAACATTCTACTTGAATGAGTTAGTTTAAGTTTATTCTTTTGCTAAGACATGTTTCTAAAACTATCTTTTTAGTTTGACTAAAAACTTCGGAAATAGATAAATTTCAAAAGCTGTAGAATATGTAGGTAGCTCGGTTTTTAGAAATCTAACTACAGTAACCTGCCACCTAGGTACGCACTTTAAATCCAGCGAAAAAGTGCGTACCTAGGAAATTTTGGTCTTTAATTACCTATATCAAGCCTAGTACAAACATGTTAAAGGTAGCTAAAATTTACAAATCACTAAAAAAGCAAAATCCCACAAAACAAGTACTTTCACCATATAAAAACAAACATATTTTTTAAAAGTATATTAGGATTGTAATGATAATCGGAAATTGTATACAAAAGTCCCTGGTTGAAATGCAGTTTTTACGGAAACATTAATTTAAATAATGTGTAAACACTGCATTTCAAACAGAGACAATTATATATAAATTGCCATTGTCATTACAGAAGTCTTGAGTATTAATTTAATATTTTTATTTATACGTGAGTATTTATTTATGTTTGTACTTACATATTTTATTCATCCTACAAAGTTTTTTAATCTTGTTTTTCCTTGTACCTTTAAAATTTACATAGTACTTGTAATTCATTACTAATTTTACTTAAATAAAAATTAATTAAAACATCAATCATGCTTTCATTAAGTTGTGTTTAATCAAAAAATCTAGATTAGGGTTAATTTTACTTCTGCTTACTTATCATTTAGCAATCTTTGAATTTTAATTGGTTATTTTTGTAAAGAACACAACAGTTAACGATAAAGTGGTCTGGTGTTCTTAGAAGGAAATGGTGAGGTGCTCATATCATACTGTGCTTTTCGTTAATATTGCACTTTTATACGCTGTTTACATTTATGTTGCAATCATGGGGTATGTAAATGTCAATTGCACCGTTTTTTATTTTTGTAAAAAAAATTTCAAAAAGTTTTTATACGCTTTTTAGATTTATGTTTCAATCAATGGATATGTAAATGTTAATTGCACTGTTCATTATTTTTGTTGATCAAAATTTTCATGACTTTTTAAGTATTTTTCTATCCTATGTTTTATTCAATGCCCATGCAAATTTATATTGTACTGTTTGTTATTTCTGTTAAATAGATTATCTGTGAAATGTTAGTTTTAAATATTGGATTAGGTATACGGTTTGTTAATTAATAACATATTTTCTGGTTTTTTGAGTTTTAATCTTTTTTAATTTGATACAATAGTGTTAAAGTATTACTTTTGCATTGTTACTTTAGTTCGTTTTTCTAAGTATAAAACAAACAATTTTGAACATAGCATTTTTTGCTCAAAAGTGCGTACCACACTGGCAGGACGTACCTAGGAAGTGCGTCCTAGGTGCAAGCTACTGTATAAAGTAAGTTTAACTTGCGAGAAATTAGTTTTTATATTAATTATTTCCTTTTTACTGAAAATTAGTTTTACTGTAAGCTTACTTTTTAGTCATTTTAGCTTTTAACTAGAACAAATTTTTCATAACGAATAATAAAAAAAACTTTTGTTTCCTTAAAGAATGTTTTTCCTACAAAAAAGTAACTAATACTTAGATAATTTTACTTATAATTTTTCTTAATGCTAATAAGTTTATAAATCTTTTAGATAAGAATTTGTCTTAGAAAGGATGATTTTAAAGCAATACACTTTTTATGTACAATTTTATTTCATGTACTCAGAAGTTGAAATTTAGAGGCATTGTAATTTTTCAAGATAAAAACAATTCAATTTGTTGAACAGTTTATATAGTGAAAGTGTTTAAAAATCTAAGTCATAAAAGACTTTTTTGCTGATAAAAGAAAGTAATATAAAGGAGGGAAATCAGTATAGATATTTATTTAACCTGTAGATTTACTTTAGTTTATAATTTTATTTTACTATTGTTTACAGATATCATATTACTTAATTTTTCTTATATATTTAATTTTTTAATACTAATATCTAGTTATTTAGCACATTTTTGTTATTAATAATGACTGATGAAAAGTCGAAACGGCGTCTAGTAAACTATAAATTTGCAATTGTATTTCTTTAATATGGTTTATGATAAAAGAAATCTTAAAAACTAATTTATTTATTTACATTTTGATAAAGTTTAAACTTAGTAAATTACATATGTTAAATTACTTTCAGTTTTATAAAATATCTAATTTACACGAAACTGTTTTGCTCAGTTAAACTGTTTAATATATATATTTAAATGAACCTAACAGCTCAAATAGTTTTTACGAAACTTTAAAACAGTTTCAAGCACAGAAAACTTTTACAACTTTTTATAAGTAAAGAAAAAAAAAAAAAGTTCCTCAAGGATAAAAATACTATCTCTTTAATGAACATAGATTAACAGTTCTAGATTTTCTGTGAACACTTGCTTCTTTTTTTCATTGAAACTAAGTTTTTTCTATAGCAAATGCTACACAGTAATATAAGTTTTATAATTCACAAGTTTCAGTGTAAAAAATACGAGAGTTGACATATGATACTGCTGCTTTGATTGATACGTAAAATACTCGTAAATCTTCACTTTTTTCTAAAATTTTGTCGAATCCAGAACTGAGCAAAGTATTGTATACTGAGTCTGTTGAAAACGAGTAGTTGTAATTATATTTAAAAAAAAATCTCTTATATTGCTTATATTACTTTAAGTTATGGTTTATACGCTATAAAAAACTTCTAAAACAATTTTTAGCAATACACAAATTACAAAATGAACAAAATGTTGAACAACATTACTCTAACAATTATTTAAATAGATCTTACTAATATCTTATTGAAAATAAAAAAATAGAAGTACTTTTCTACTACGTGCATCAGTAAATTGCTGTAATAACAAAAACTATTAAAAACTGGGTATTTGACAAAATATCAATAAAATTAACACAATTAGAATAGTTAACAAAATAAAGCAAACGTTTCATCAGTGATAAATAAAGCATGTTTTTTAAGTATTGAAAATTCTTTTTTTTTATGCTAATTTTTAGAATATCGTATTACTAAGCTTTTTTATTTAAATTTAATAAACATTTGAATTGTTATGATTCATTAAATTAAATAGAAAATAAACAACTCACATTCACTTTCAGCAATAAGTGTTTTAACTCCAATGACATTCAAATCCTCATATAGCTCTTTAAGTAGTTTACAGCCATCATTATCAACAAATGAGCACCTTTTTAAATCAATTATAAGATACTTTAATTTTCTGTTGTTAGTGAATCTACTAGATTTTTCAGTTGACCTAGATGATGTGGATGGTGTAGAACCTAAATCTAAAGTACCCTCAGCTATTGATGGTCCAGCTCTATTATTAAAAAAAAAACTTTTATTAAAAACTGAGTTATTGTTTGACCGAAAAAGTATTTTGTGACTAAGTATTGCAAATTTAACTTTAAAATAATGCAATGAATTTTTTTGTTATTGCTGATTATAATCCTTTTCAATACATACTAGGGTAAAAAACACGTCTATATTTACTTTATCTGACATACCGTATTTTTAAACGAGTCCAGTAAGCTTTTATTTCATATAAATTAAAAAAGTTTAAAAAAATGTTGTACTACTACAAACTATTTATCTAAAACTTTGATAAAAATAAACTTAATTTTTAACAACCAACTAATAAAACAGTTCTAAAAATGAAGAAAATTAAGTTTAAGTAATTACCCAGGTGTTTCTTTTTCGTTATCTCCATCAATACCGACATCTAGTGCATTATTTACATAGCCGTTTATTACATCTGAGTCGACAGTTTTAACGACTTCTTTTTTTTCAAGCTCATTTTCTTCTTTCATTTCGGATTTTGCTTTTTTTAGAAGTTTTTGGTAAACAACTTTTTCTTTTGCTGGATCAAAACCAATTAATTTTGAAAGACTCGACTTGAAGCTAAATGAAATTAATGTTTTTTGTCTACATGAAATTAATATCACATTTTTTGTTTCTATTAGGAAATGTTTCTTATACAGTATTGATTAATTAGTTTTTTAAAAAGAAAATAAGAACTTAGTGCCTAACTTTTTACCTGTCTGTATTTGCAAAGTAAATCGGCGACGGATAACTAAAAACGACAACTTGTTTTTTTGCCATGTTTTCTTTATCTTCATTATCTTCAATTGAGTTAGAAAAGTGCTTATCATCCCTATACAACGTATGGTTAGAAAGAGGAACTAAAGCTCTTCCTTGAACTCTTTGCAAAAAAAACATAAAGTAAGTTTTATGTATTAAAAAAGTAAATATCTTTTGACAAAAATCAAGACAAGAAAAAATAAAATACTACCGTAAAGCTCGGGTTTTTTTTTTTTTTTTCATTTTTCAAACAAAGTTTTTAGGTTAAAAAACCTTAACATACTTTTTTTCCTAAAACTGTTGCATATAAACTTTAAAAAACACGTAACTACGCTATATACATTAGTTCGGAAACAATGTTATTAATTTTAGAGGAGATATATAGACAGTATATAGCTTTTATATACAAAATTATTATTTAACAAACTTATTGTTCATTAAAATCAAATTTTTTTTTTACTTTCCTTTGTAGTTACTAATAATCAGTATATTTATTTAACAACATTTGTGCTAAATGTTTACCAACATCTGTGTTCTGATAGTAATTGAAACAATTGATACAGCAATTCCTACAATCAATCCCATGTCAACACTAAGAAAAAACACTCCACACCATGTAATTATCCAGATAAAAGTGTCTATTTTACTTATTTTCCAAAATCCAGGTAGCTATTAGTTAAAGTTTAGTGTTTAAACTCTTTAAATCTGCTTTATTTATATCTTAACTGCAATTTTAACATTTATATTGTACTAAAATTGCAAAAACAAAATTGTATTGCAAGTAATGAAGTTTTGCTATTTTATTATAAAATGTCTAAAAGTTAATTAATTTCTGTCTAACTTAGATTTTTCAGCATAAATTACAAAATATAAACTACTAAAGAAATTTACACAAAATTTAAAAAAATATAACTTAACAAAAAAAAAATCAAAGATGAACTTTTTTTATTTTTATTTAAATACCTGATTAAATTGCTTCAGTAACCGCTTCAAGTTTACAACAATAATTGCTGCGAGAGCGGCTTTCGGAAGCTGCTCAAAAAGTGGACCAATTGCTAATAGAACTATTAAAACAAATAAAGAAGATATTATTCCTGCAACCTATAAATATTAATAAAACTGTAAAAAAAAGTTATTACTTAATAAAAAAAAAGTATTGAGCTAAGACATATGTAAAACTTTTTTATGTATATTTTTCAGCATTTTTAAATAAATTTTAAAAGGTATTTTAATGAAAAATTAGTTTAACATTTAAAAAAAATTAAGTTTTCAAAACAAGTGAACTTCTAATAATTTTTGTATAAACATTCTCTTTTTTCAACTCTAAATTATTTTAATAAAATTTATGTCGTACAAACAAGCGATCAGAAATTCAACAAGTAATTACCTGAGTGTTTCCACCTGCATCATCCTGAATTACGCTTCTTGAGAGGGAAGAAGAGGAAGGAAAACATCCAAAAAAAGAACCTAATCCGTTTAGTAAGGAAAAGGCAAACAGTTCCTGTTATTGAACGATTTTTACTGATAAATTTAAAAAATGTTTCTTATATATTAGAAAGAAAATTATACAAAAACATTTAAAAATAAAGCTTATTCTATTCACAAAATAAGTACTTAACAAAAACGATAAAGTATGAAAAATAAATAATTAAAAAAAACTATATTTAAAAAAAATATATTGGCCAATTATAGTTTTAGTTTAAATTGGGTGTGCGACTCGATGACTAAGAGATCTTTTCGTGCACACAAGTCCTTGGACCAAAATTTCTTTGAGCATCTTCGTTTATGTTCAATAAACTTACTATTACTGATCTTATTCTGTATTGTTGCGTATAACAGTAAGGTGTTTTTAATTTGTTATACTTTGTTAATTATTTTCTAGCACTAAAAAAAGTGTTTAAAGATTAACTGAGTGTTTTTATTTTGATTATTAAATTAATATACCTAAAGATGTTGGTTTAAAAACTTTGTTTAGCCGATTTAAAATATATTAGTTTAGTGTAGCTTATTTTGAAAAAGTGAATCTTTTACAAGAATAACCCTGACATTTTCACAATCTAAAACTCTAATTTATAAATCAAGCCTTAATTAATTTCTGAAGTTTTTGATGAGAATTACCAACATTAATCAATAATATTAGCAACATAAAAGGTGACTTACTCGTGAAACAAAGAAGACACTAAAATAAAACGACACTGAGCTGTGCTTAAAATTTTTTGAAAACTTATACTTTTGAAAACCTGAAAAGCTCTTGTTTGAGTATTTAAACGTTAAAATTTTATTTTAACTATGTACCGACTTATTTTAGCTTTGTCTACACTACTATTTTATTATCGGGATACTTTAAAACAAAGTAAGTAGACTTGCTGTTTTATTTTTAGAAAGCTTGCTGAAAAAATATCAGTACAATATTAGATTTTAGTAACACAAGTTTTAAAATTTACCCAAATGATTACTTTTGAGATCGAAATTTTTATAAACATAAGTACTGAGATATTTTTAGATATAACTGATGACAAATCTATTTACAATTGTATGCGTGTGCTTGTCCTGCTTAAGCAATTATTAATTTGTAACTGTTTAATAAGTTTAGTATTTTTTAATTCTTACCAAAATGTACTTTCTGGTCGAATTTTTATTTCTATTTTTAGTAATTATTACTGCAGGGTGAGAATTTTGAGTATTACCACTTAAGGTAATGTTACTCATAATTTTTATGGCACATAGGTATACTGATATCTTAATAAAAATAAATTGAAAAGTTAAAATTATAGAATGGGTAAGCTTTTAGTTGTTTCATTTTACGAGTGGTCTTATATTATGAAGAAAGGTGAAAACGCTATATATTAGATCAGTGGTACCCAAAGTACGTAAATTTGCACATAAATTTCAATTAGCTGTAAATATATTTCTAAAACCTACCACCTATACTTTTATGTCGTTTTAGAAAAATTTTAATTGGTAATTCTCTGTTTACTGTATAACTAATCTGAAATAACTGTGGTTCGGTATAAGTATATTTTATTTTTATGTAACTGTTATGTAAACTAGGTGGGCACAAGTTTTTTTTAGATATATACTGTGCACATTTTTTGAATTTGATTACTTATTACATATTTTTTGTAATTATCAATACGATATCTTTGAAAATATTTTTAATATTTTGATAGTTTTTGTTTTTTTAAACATACGTTTTTGTAATTGAAAGCAGATTTAACTTTAAACATTATATTGACTCATTGATAACTGTTTAACTTGAATTTTTTAACAATAATAATTCTAACCTGGTTAGAATCAATCTCATAAGCATGTTTCACTGCAAACATCCTACTAAGGGATATTGATATAGCATAAGCCACGATTCCAATAGGTATTGTGTCAACAATAACTTTGACTAGTAAATCCGTATCCGGTATTGTTGTTCTCAAGCTAAAACATTTTTAAACACGCTATAGAAATATTCTTAAAAAATTTATCCTTATCAGTAATTAAAAACTGCTCAGTTTAAGTACAGTAACATTCCGTTTTAGTACGAACTTTGAGCAAACTTTGTACTCAGTAATACCTAGTCTAAATTTTCATACACTAAGCCTAACACAAGTATGTTAAAAACTACTGATGTATACAAATGATAAGTAACCAGTAAAGCAAATGATAAGTACTAGTCATGAAAATTCTTTCTATTAGCAGTTTCGAATGATTAAGTAATTTATACTAAAATTTAATAACGTTGTAACCTATATCGTGTTGCTTAATTCTTAGTTAAGTTAATGGTTTACGCAACGTCTATCACATTAGAAAAGGGATCGAAAAAATTCTGTCCGTGATCGAATGTGACCCGCCAAATAAATATGTTTAGCATGCGACTTGCTTTTTAGCTAAAAAACAACGAATACAGTATAAAAAGGTTATATCCAATACTCTGTGTGCTTATTTGTATTTTTGTTTGTATTATTTTTAATTTGTTTAAATCTGAGAAAATATGATTATTATTTTTTAGTATAACGTATAAGTAGAATTTCTTAATGTTATAGTATAATCTTGTTATTTAAACACAAAAATTTTGACACAAAATGCATACTAAAACAAAATATTAATCTTTTTTGATAATGCTTTTTTATTTATTTTTGAGTGCAGGGTGCTTCTATTCATTTAAATTGTTGCATTAGTTAAATGATTCTAGTTCAAAGAATTATAAATTTAAACAGTTCTAAATTTGCTTTTCAAACTGTCTAAAAGTAGTTTATTTTATTATTGTAGCTTGTATTTGCAGCAAATTTGACCACGTAAAAACCTTAGATGTTAATAAAAATAGAATAACCTGTACTAAAGGTAACAACCCGGTATGTTGACTGTGTATAAAAGAATAGTGCAGTCGCCGTTAATTATTTGCTAAAAGTTAAAAGCTAACTTAATAAAACTAATTAATTTATACCTATTTAAAACACAAAAAACAATAAAATTTTAAGTTTAACCAGTTTTAGCTTTTTTATTTTAAAAAATTTTCGTTTGCTAAAGTGTTATAACTATAGTTAGACTATTTGAAAAACTTAAAAGTTCTGCTATAAATCACTTTATTATTTTTTTGAGACAATTGCATACTAATATACTCTGAAAAATGTTAGCATTCATAGGTAATTTTTTTTATACAACAAAATTAAGTGCTTAACAATATGTATAAAAACTAAAAAAACTAAAAAAATTAAAAAAAACTTATTTTATTGAGTAAGTAACGGGTATAAAAAAGTTGGCCCGCGGGCCAAACGCAGCCCCAAGTTTTTCAGCAGAAAAAATATCTATTATAGAAACATCAAAGAAAATTTATAGATAAAAATTTATAAAAAGGATTTCAACCTAATAACTAACAATTTTTAGCGCTTTAATGTAGCATGTTTTATCTGATTTTTGTTTCTAAATAGAGTTTTATTTTTTTTGTTTACTACTATTATTTTAAACAACTGCGGCCTGCGGAAGACTTTTTATACAATGCTCCCTGCAAACAAGCTTTTCTAAAAAAATCAGACCATTTCTCATAAAAGTCTGCCGACTTATATTAACTATTGAAACTTACCCAGTAGGAATACTTCCGACAACACTGACATCATAAACATCCGAAAATTCTCCAAAATATGAAGCGATCGTTGTAAGTATTACAATAACTAGTTCCCATGGTAATGGAAAAGGAAGCTTTGCCTTGTATCGAAAGTTTATTTCCTACAAATAGAATAGACTTTACTCATTTTTTTTTTGTGTTTTTATAAATCAAATTACAATCCTTATTGCTCTTTTACAAAATCTCAATGAAAATTAAAAATATTTAAGCTAAAATAAAAATAAACTAAAAGGTAGTTTTATTTTATTGAGAGATTTACTATCAATTGCGGCTTTAAGCATGTCTTTTTTACAAACATTTTAAATTGTAAATTTGTTTCTAAGATTCTGTTAATAATTTTAAACTAGAATAAATATTATATTACATGTAACTAATTACAATTTTTATAGTATGTTTTAAAAAATACCTTTCCAATAACTAGAAATATTATTGACGCAATTGAAATCGCAGTTGTATACCAATTTATTTCGGTTATTTGTTGAAAAATCTTTATTGTAGTCTGAAAAAGTAATCCATGAAGTTTCACATTATAAACGCCTAAGCAAGCTAAGGTTCAAATTATTAAACTATATTTATAACTTTTATTTAGAGAAATTGATTAATTATTTTTAATATATCTCGAAAGTCTCATATTTACAGTTTACTTAAAGGTCTTAGTTTAAACAGCTTGAAATTAATTACCTTTACAAAGGTAGAGTATCCAATTTGTCTATCAATTTTAATGTTGACGAGTTTTGGTATTTGTGACATCATTACATGAAATGCTGCACCACACGTGAAACCAGAAATCATGTGGCTTGATAAGTACACCGATACGAATCCCAAGTTGAGTAGGTACATTATAAACTGTTAAAATTAAGTTTTATTTGAAATATAAGCCATATATAGCGTTAAATTCTAGGGATCTAAAGAAGTAATACCATTCAAAAATTAGAATATCTTTATTCATTCAAGTATATTTATTAGAATGACGACGTTTCGCTGCCTATAAAGTATGATTAGCTCTACAAATTCGATATCAGTGTTCACTTGAGAAAAGTATTCAAAAACTTGTGTAAGACATGTGTTTGTGTTTAAGTATACTTACTATAAACATATGTTTATAAGTACGAACAAGACCTGAAATTTTATCTAAAAAAATTGTCAAAACTAAAAATTGGATATAAGAATTAAAAACTTTAATTGAGCTTAGAAACAGTAAAGCTTCATAATTTTTGTAGTATCAACAATTAAAATACAATAAAACGACAACTAATATTATAAATTATACAAAAAAAAAGAAAAATTATACACACAATTCCCATCCGATCAAATTTGAGAACCGCTTAACGACAAAGAGTAAGGGTTAGGGGTAACAGTGATAGTAAAAACTAAAATATATAAACCAAAAAAAATAAGTAAATAAATAAAGAAGAATAAAAAATCGGTAGGGAGTTATACAGGTAGGAATTGTGAAAAAAGCTAATAAGTTTACAAAGATTATCAAGTTAATTATGTACAAAAGTATGCAAACTTTTAGCCATAAAATATTTTATGTAAGATTTAGTATGAAGAGTACTTTACAATACTAGACAAGAGAAAATTTTAAGGATAAGAATGCCGGACATAAACAAACTTAAAATAAGTAAAAAACAAAGTACACGTTCAAACTGAATACATGTGGAACTGTTTCACAGTTATGGGAAGAGGACAAAAAAGAAAAAGAACTTATTTTGCAAAAATAAACAGTATTTTGAGTATTATCTTATAAAAATGTAAATGAGAAAAAGCAGAAGTTTTAGTAAAAAATAATCATTTACTTCTAAATAAAAGTTGGTTGAACACCTGCCCACACAGACGATGTTTTACTACACATATACGATGTTGTACCTCCCACAATAGACGATGTTGTACCTACGATGTTTTACCTCACACAATAGAAGATAAATTTCAATCAACACTCTCGGTATATTTACCCACCTACTTATTATCATTTAAAATGTTCATAAACAATCGCAAACAATAAGGTATTTATGTCCTTTTTATCTCATCGTAGTTTCTTCTATAAAATCTATTTGAAAGCCTTTATAAAAATAATTATAAAAACCGTAGTTTTGATCAATTTTTAAAATTGATCATACATCCATGCTATTATGTTTAATTTCTCTTGGTATTATGGTATTTATATTGTGGATTTCACTTTATATATTTGTTTAAATTGACTATATCACTTTATTTTATTTTATGTTCAGTCACTGACACTTCATGAAATATTTTTAAATTATACTTACTTTTAAGAATTAAATTATGTTTAAAACCATTATACATATTTTAATCAATTGTAGTAAGATTTTGTAGTTTTAACTTATCTACATCTTAAATTTTATTTAAGGTAAGTTTTGACTTGAAGTTTGCATCTTAAGAATTTATGTGGTTTGCTAATATTTGTAAAACTATCTAAAAAATATCAAAATATGACTCACAGCGGGTCCGCAACTAGAAATATATTTTTTGAAATTTAGTTCTAAAAAGCAAAAATTTTAGAGAATTTAGAGCTTGAAATTTAGCTTAAACACTTCAAATAAAACAAAAAATTAAATTTTTGATTTAATTAATTTTTTTCAAGAATTAAATTCTTTCAGCACGAGTTTTGTAGACAAACAGTTTTACTTTTTAAATCATCAGATTTAGTATATTTTAAAAAGATTAATAGAACAGTTCCAGTCAACGTTCAAATTTTTTTTTGCTTTTACACAGTTAAAACTAATGTATTCTTTAAAGATAATTTATGTATTTTTTTTAAATTTATTCATTAATATCTATAAAAAGTTTTGTTTTTTACTACCATAAGATTATATTTAAAAAATTATAAATACATAAAGGCTGTTATATAACATAAGTAATAACAATATAAATTTTAAATTGCCTCATTTTTAGTTTTTCTACAAACCAAATTTCTAGTATAAAGTTACATAAAGCATACACATTTTAGAGGGCTACTTAGTTATTCAAATCCAGGTAAATTTTTGTTGTTTAGAAGCTTTTTGTAGTTTAGAAAATTTAATAGATTTAATTCTAGGATGCATTAAAATGTGTTATTTGAAAAAACTTTTAATTATTAATTTCATGAAAACTTAATTTCATATTTCCAGTTAACACGATTTTGACCCACTGTTTGGTTAGAAGTTTCATACTTAATTCTTAAAACCTACATTTATAATAACTTATACCCTAAATTAACATTTTAAACTATACTGTTTCACCTAAATATAACTAAAGATTGAAAAAAAAAAATTTAAATTTAAAATTTAAAAATTCTAAGTTTTTTATTTTTTTTTTAATATCAGTCAACTTATTTTATAAAAAAATCCGTATCCTGTTTAATAAATACATGTTTCACATAAATTTTTGCATGCTCTTTTCTTACATTGATACTAACAGACTCTGTAGAGCTGTTCGAATTTAACTAGCAACGAAGTATATAAGTCTAACAAAGTAACTTCGTACTAAAACAGTTGTAAAACAATATTCTCAACTTCATGAAAACTTTGTAGAACTGTGTTATTAGATTAATATTGAAGTTTTTTTTTAATTCGGTACTTGTCAAACTATTGATATTATATCTCAAAAAACTTGTTTTGTTTTGATTATCATTAGCGAAAATTATTAGCAACCAGTATTTTTTGAACATTTATGAAACATTTTGTCACTTTTAGCAAAGTTTTCAACACTTTTCTTAAAATATAGTTTAGCAAAATTATAGATATATTACCCAACTATCATGATTTAGTTTTTTAGTGTTTCTTAGCATAAATTTCAGTATTTAAGTTATAAAGTTATCAGCAAAAAATAATATTTAGTTTTTTAGTAAAGCATCGTTTTAATTTTTTTTTAATGATAAAACAAAGCTCTTTAGTGTATAACTTTTTATATTCGTTTTAAGTTTATATTGAAAACAAATATGATTAGTTATAACTTATACAAAAACAAAACATGTTACTGTTTAAGTAATAAAAATTTAGTTTATTATTGTTCAGTTCGAATTAACATACACTACTTTTTAGTACAGCATAAGTTGTTTAAATTCTAAAAAAAAAGGTTGTAAATTTTTTTTTTTTGAAAATTCTTAAAAGAAAAAAGTTGATATACGTTTAAATAAAAAAAAACTTACAAACTGAATACTCATAACAAGTGAAATAGCCACGGCATACTTTTCTCTTTCAATGTCAATGTCGCAAGTTGTGTTTTTAAGCTCACAAAAATTGTCTGGCACGTTCTGAAAAAAATAAAGAAGGACTGTTGTAAATAAGGCTCTTATTTTCTTACATATAGAATAGTTTAAATTTACTTATATCTTTATGGTCTTCCTTACAAAACTTTTTTAAATACTAAAAAATATGTAAATTTAGTTAATAACTCGTATTTTTTAGTAGTTTAGTGAGCTTAAGTAAAACTTATTTCAACTAAAAAATCTTAATTGACTTATAAAATAATGCAAATCATGAAAAATGCCAGTGAATTAAAGTTTTGATTTTATCAATTTTTTAAAATTTATATTAGAAAACAATATACTTCATTATAGAATTATTATTTATATTTAGAAAACAATTATTTTTCTCGTACATTATACGTGTTTATCAAATAAAAGTAGATAAATGGTATTAAGTAAACAACTGTATCAATATTAAAAAGATAAAACAAAATTGTTTTATATCTTACTTTAGTCAAAACATCACCAGTCATAATAGAAACAACTGCAAATGTGCCAATAGAAATGTGTCTTGATGTGCCAAAAATTGAATACACAAGAGTAGGGTAAAATGAAGTATAAAGACCGTTAATTGGTGGCAGTGCAGCTAGTGCGGCATACGCCATAGCTGGTTAATATAATTTATGAATCATTACAAAACTACAATTTACTAATAAAATAAATACAAAATGTAAGGTCATATGTACATTATACACTGTATAATGTACTTTTGATAAGATAGTTTTAAAAGTATGTGTAGCTAAAAAACATTGACTAACCTAAGATTTTTACATTGTAACATTTAATCAATAACATTAAAAGTTTTTTTCGAAAAAAAAATCTTATACATTTAGATTTATATAGTGAGCTTTGTACAATCTTTTTTTGTTAACATTAAAGTGTTCGTAGTTATGAAACAAAAAAAAAACACTATGTTAGAAACTTGAATGTAGTAAATTTACTTAAAGTTATCAAAATATATTGCTTCATCACAGCAGTTTTAGAAATGAGTACCTCAATGCTTTAAATATTATTTTTTTATTGTATGTAGGAGTTATTTTGCTTAGGTTTAAGTATCTTGAGGTTAAAAAGTTTTTAGAATATAAAATAAAGTTTTGTGAAGCTTTAAAAACGTATTCAGTCTTAATACCTTGTGGTAAGTTTACAATTCCAACAGTTAGTCCCGACGATATGTCCCCACTAAGCCATTTCTTCACTGGATAGTTCGTTATCCAAGTCAAAAAAGGTACGAGAGATAATAGTTTTTTTTTAACATCGTAGCCTTAATAAAAAACACAATAAAGTAAAGCTTTATTAATTCAAAACTGCTGCTTAATAAAATATAATATAGTATACTATTAATAATCTTCTTTTTTTTGTGCTAAAGGATAGAAAAAATTTAAAATACACATTAAATATTTACGTTTTCATAACTACTTTATGTAAACCTGTATATTTTAAATTAACAGCTAATTTAAGTTTATTAAAAAACCATTAAAAAATCTTTAAATAAATTCTAAAGTCTTTAAAAATAGAATTGTATTTTTTTGAATTATGCATAAAAAAAATCTTAGATTTATTATTATTCTTAAAACTAAATTTGAAAAAATTAATTTACAGTTAAAAGATATTTTTTTCTTCACTTTAGAGCAAATTGATTTTTCACAGTGATTATTTTTTCCATACTTTTCTAAAAGCTCTTTTTCCGTTAAAATTTCATCTTCTATTTCTGAGGGAGTATTTTCATAAATGTCTAGTTCAACTGAGTCACATTTTTTAACAACTTTTAGTATATCAGCTACCATCTTAGAATTTTTTTTTCTGAAAATTTGTATACTAGTTAAAATTGCGCTGAGATAAATATTTATGAAACTTACTAGATACATAAAATACTTAAAAATAAACATAAAAATGTAAAAACTAGCTAGCGTTAATTAACGTTACTTATATTAACTAGTTAAATTTACAAAGTAGTTCAAAAATTACACATAACATAAAGTGCATCTTCTAATAGAAGTATTAAAAAAATATTTACAAAATAAACTGTATAAGAAACAGACATGCTTAATACAACTACTTGACAGCATTAAAAACAACTTTAAACTTTCTAAAAGTATGTTTACTTTTCTTTTTGTTGCAAATGGGTTTCAAATTCTTGTATACGTAGTTTGTTTATTATTTTTTAGATATAAGTTTAGCCAAGCGAAGTTAATTTCTTTAAATTAACTGTTTATCTGAATTCTAAAATTTTATTAGATTATTAATGGCTACTTATGTAACGCTTTACCATCAATTTTTCTTTATCTGCGAGCTTAAAGTAGTAGAGAGTGTGGTGGTAGTTCAAAATGATGTCTGAAGAATTAAAAACCGCAAAAAAATAAAAAAATAAAAAAACCTTCCTACAAAAATTCCAAAATTATTTTCAAGGTAAAAGTTATAAATAATTAAATTTTGTTTATTAAATTTTGTCATACTTTAGTTTGACAAATTATGTTTAGATTTTTAGGATAGCTTTTTTTATTTATGTTGATAAGATATAGTTTAACTTTTTATTCTGTGTTGAAATAGGCTTTCATAAATTAAGTTATAGTAAACTGTTATATTTAGGTTTAAAAAAATATATATACTCCAAATAAATAAAAAACATAAGTACACCTCGTGATTTTTTTTAATTAAGTAGATTCTTAATTTTTAAAGTTCTACATTTTATAAATACTAATCTAGTTTAAGGTTTTTTTTTTAAACAAAATACTCAATAAAACTAATATTCTAAAAAGTAGTAGGAAATTTAATAGTAATTTAAAACAAATACCATACCAAAAAAAAAAGACTAAAAAGTAAGAAAGCGAAAAGTTTAAAAGTTTTGAATGTGATTCTTAAAATTTTCTTCAGACAATTTATTTAATTTATCAAAGCTAGTTCACTACTATTAAAGGTACAATACTAATTTGTACGACAAACAAAAACTATCAAATAAATTTCTAAGTTGAACATGTTTGTAACCTATTTGAACTTTTGTTAGTAAATATTAATACTAATTTATTTTTGTTTCACGTTATGATATCATGCTTTTAAAACAAAACTCTAGCTAAAATTTTTTCAAGAACTTTTGTATAATCATAAAGGTTAAAGTTTTAGAATTTGTAAACCAAAAATGATATATGATGCTTCTTATTTTTTTAAAATCTATATATGTAGCTATATTTTGCCTTTTTCTTTTTTTGAGTTCACGAGTATTTCTTTATTTTCAAAATTTTTATTTTTTTATCTATAAATAAACAAAATATAAACTTTTTATATGTTATTTATATGCATGCATTTTGCTACATAGATACATTTTTATTTTTTTGTAAAAAAAAGACTATTGAAAACAAGCTATGCTAAAAAAAGTAAACACCTCTTAATATTCTTAAACTTGTGTTAGAAATTTTAAGATTATATTAAAAACTAAAACATTATATTTCAACTTTACACAGTTTAATTTTATTCTTTTTATATAAATTAGAGCTATGCTATAAAGTTTACTTTGAAATAATAAATGCGAGTGTTTATGTTAAACTAGATACAATGTAAGCACAAAAGTTGTAGAAAGTGTTTTCAATAATAAATTATTTTTTTGATTGGCAAAATTAGTAAAAACTAAAAGTCTAACTTTTTAAACGATAGTAGTTTATTTTAAGAAAACAAGGTTTGTTAATAAGTATTTTTAAGATTTTCTTCGATAAATATCAGTCTTTTTATAACTCTTAGAGTACAAGAAATTTTATAAATAATGTTAATACAGCCATGAATTTAATAGTCTTAAGATATAGTTTCGTCGATTTAAAATAAAACATAATAATTGAAACTTTGTCCTTTTCCTTATTTACTAATTAGATAATTTCAATGCTTTTAAAGCACTCTATATGTTTTTAACTTTACAAAACGTAAATACAAAGATAAATATAAATTTCACTAGTATTAATTCTAATATTTTGTAAGTAATGTTTTTTTAGATTATTTATAAGTTTAGTTACGTTTTTTTTCGACAGCACCAACTAATATTTGGTTAAAAATAATTTTTATTTGCCACATATCTTACAAAATAAGACTTAATAATTTAAAAGTTGAAAAATAGAAATAATATAATGAAAATTAATAATGTATACATATTTTGGTATGTACAGAAACGTGTATTTACATTACTGTTATTTATTATAGAATTCTCAATGTGGTAAAAAAATCTGCCAACCAAAATACGTAGATTATTTAAAAGATAAAAATAGCCTTAAGCATGTTTTACACACGTTAAACTTAGTTATTGTCTTTATATCATCAAGAAGTTATTTTTCAATTTATGTTTTCTAATACGTCATTAGAAACTATCTCATTAATATTGGTTATTTTTCAATTCAAAGTTGGTTAGTTTGTCAAAACAAATAAATAGTATTTATTAAACCAAATAAAGCTACCTCAATATAAAAAAGTACGTTATTTGATATAACAAGTATTTAAAGACTAAGGATTATTTTCTTAAGTTTTTTATATCGCCTTAAACATAGTAAAAGTTTTTAGTACTAGTACACAAGTAAAACAAAAATTATGGAAAAAAAACTTTAAAAAAGCAAGTTTAAGCTTGCTAATCATAAAACAAGTTTTGTTAAACTTTAAGATCACCGAAGGCCCTAAAAACATAAAAATGCACATATATATATAAAATATACACTTATTTACATATGTAATACTAATTTCAAACTTTGTTTATGTCAATATTTTATTTTAAATTTTTTTATTTTACAATCGTATTGAACCTATTAAAATTAGATGAATATATAATACTGAAGTAAAATTCATATTTATGACTTGTCAATTATAAGTTTGTAATAAACAATTGTGTTACGTTAAAAAGATAACAAAAATACACTTAAATTATATTTTTTTTTTACTTTCTTGCACTAATTGATTACAAACTAGTAAAGTTCAAAAAAATACAGCATATTATGGTTTAAATTTTCAAATTTTTCTTTACTTTTGCAATCATTTATATTATAATTAGAATAAACTTATTTTTATTTCCGATCTTTAAATTTTAAATTTTTTTCTTGCATTGTACATTTCTAGCTTAAAAAATAATAATACCTTAAATTTTTATATGCTTTAATACAGCTTTGTATATATATGTATATAGAAAAAAATTCAAAACAAAAAAAGGACAAACTTGTTTAAGTTGAAAACAAAATCAACCGAGTTAAACATTTAAAAGAAACCAATTGAGTAAGAAATTTAAGGTTAATATTGTGTTAACTATTATATATAATTTTTATCTAGTTTAATACCTTTTTTTGAGAACATTTTAAAGCTGTGTAGTGTTAGACCACCGAAAAAAATATCTATGTTATTATCTATATTTACTATCTATATTTGCACGAAAGATCTTCGCGCGGATCTTTTTTAACAAAAAAAGAAACCTAATATTTTAATCGTCTATATGGTTTAGTTATTAATGTTTTAGTATATTATGTTAAACTTTCAAGAACTCTGTAAATTTGGTAGGAGTCTAAAATGCACGAAGGGACACTTTTGCACTAAGGTTCAAATATAACAACAATAATTACACTTTACAATAACAAATATAAAAAAATCATAGTTACACTTTTTCACGAAAGGATATTTTGCATAAGGACACTTTTACACGGGTTGAAAAGTTTTTAATTAAAAAAAAACTTTTTTTTACTACTACTCCTCCTAACCCTTAGCCTCAGTCGGTATTTTTTTTCTTCTTTTTTGTTTTTTTTATAATTATTTTTTATTAGTTTTTAATTTGTTTATTTTAATTAACAATTTCTATTAGGTTTTTTTTTTCATTACTGTTACCCCTTACCCTTACCCTGGATCAATAATTTCTTTTTGTTTTTTATTATTTTTTTTAAATAGTTTTTTTGTATTTTTTTTTACTTTCACTGTTATCCCTTACCTTCGGTCGGTAATTTTTTTTTGTTTATTTTTTTATCTTATTATCTTTTTTTTTTATACTCTCGTGCAAAAATGACCCTTATACAAAAGTGACCTTCCGTGCAAAAGTGTCTTCGTGCATTTGGTAGTGCACAGTGGTGGTATAACAGTTATGATTGATTTTCTTAGAAGGAAAAAAGCTAACATTTTTTAAACAAACCATCAAGCTAAACATATCCTATAATGATAATGATTCAAGAATAAAAAAGTTAAAAAAAAGTAATAAGTAACTATTAATATTAAAATAAAAAATACTAATGACAAAAAATAATAAAAGTTTTATAGTTTATTGAACTAAATTATAAATAACAACAAAAAAATAATAAAATGATTTATTTTAAACATAATAAAATAATAAATAAACAATGATCACAATGTTAACTTCACTATACAAAAAGATTAAGTTAAATCTCAGTTAACTTAAAACTTTTAGTAAACTTAGTTTCTTGTTCCTTAAAAAGTGAACAAATCAAAAATTTTATTTGTATCAAGCAGTATAGTCAAAAATTTTATTAATTTATGTAGCACAATTACTCTAATAGTTTTTTAGTTTTTTTTTAGAAATATTCGAGAAGACTCTCAATTTTTATCAATAAGTATATTTTCATTTTATTTAGTTATGTATTAAAAAAGTAAACAAAGTTTAAACATTTCATTGGTTGCTAAAGCTCCAAAACTTTAGAAAGTTTTAACTAAAATTTAAAAAATGCTTAAGGTATTTTTCGAATATTTTAGCTGTATGTTAACACCCCTAAGACTGCAAAACAACCATTGATGTAGCAGCGTTTTCTTGACAAGCTGATCAGTCAAAGATGCTACCCGTAGTAGTCACAAACTTTTACTGGTTAGACCCAAAGAATTTGATCTTTTGGGAAATTTTAAAACCGGGTATATTCCAACAACTCCAAAGTATTTTTACCTTAGGAAAAATCATAGAAGCAATAAAAGCGATCTAGCAAAAAATGAATGCTAGAAGGTCAGTGAGAATATTTTCTTCGGAACAAAGCATACCCGTTGTGCCAGTAAGCTCAATCTAACCAACTTTTTTGGTAAAGTAACACAGGAAAATTTAATAGTAAAGACTTGAAATTTTTGCTTTCTCTGCAAAACAAAACGTAACTAATTTTCTTTAAGTTTTGAATAAATAGAAAATAATCTTTAAAAGTTGGTTTTTGATGCACTATCTTATTACTTGTAAAGTTATACGAATTTTCCTAAATTACCTTTTGGTTTTTGTTTATTTTAATCACTAGTATAAACAGATTCTGTGGTTTGAACGCGTACAATAGTTATTTAACAAATCTTTTATGGCTACAGATAAACATAAAGTATTTTCTCTGCTAGTCTAAAGAAATGTTTATTAACAATTTTATAAATATATCAAAAAGTTTATTGCAGTATTGTAAACAATAAAAAGTTTATGTAAACTAGCACTTGTAAAATACGATAACTAATTCATAGCTTGTACTGAGTATTTAATTAAATTACGAAAAAAAAACAATTTTAACAAGAAATTTTATTATGAGACCACCAGTTATCTATTGACCGTTCTTTTAGGAACTTTTACAGATCATTTCTGAGAAATTTTATATATTTATGGTTGATTTTTTTTTATGTTTAAAAGTTTGTTTTCATACTATTATTGATGTATGAATGGTATTTATAAAATGTCTTTTATTAGTTTGTTTTTTTACTTTAAATCTTATACAGCGAATAAACATAATGAATGGAAGTGTTTTCTTATACTATTTACAAAAACTTATTATCATATTATTAAAAGTTGAATTCCTTTGTCTTAAACTTTACAGTTAGCAAACTAAATATAGTCAAACCTTGTAGTTGCCTTTATTTCCTACAAATTTTAACATTAGTATAGTTTTTAACTTATTAGTAACTACTTTAAAAACATATACATCCAAAAACTTTAACGTTTGATTTTTCTGAGCAGTAAACCAAGGTGGTTTTAGAAGAACATCCTAAACACTGTGCCACTCCTAAAAAATAGAAGCTTAGATTATTTAATGAAACTTTTTGTGAATCAGATACTTCTTTATGCTAAAATATTTGCTTTTTCTTTCTTACTAGTTTTCAAAATATCAAATAGTAAACTTACAAACAAGTTTCTTTAAATTTAACTATTAGGTTAAACTATTTAAAATAAAAATCTAAAAGCTAAAAACAAACTTTATATAGGCAAAAATTAGAAATTCTTTATAAATTAATAGAAAAATTATAGTTAATGATAGAGACTATTCCCAGAATTTAAGTATAGCGTGAATATATTGGTTATTAAATGTGAAATGTCTTAAACAAAGATCGCCAAAAGTCTATTAATATCTGCTTTAAACAAAAAAAAAAAAACTAGGAGAAAATGCAAGACGAATTATTTTAAAACGTTTATTAAAAGTATAAAAAGATCCTGTTATAAAAAGATACCCTGCACTGCCTAAACTTGGAAAGATTTTAATTAAAAATGTTAGTATTAGTTTACAAATTCAGATGATAATTTTATATAAAACAGCAATACTTTTGATTTTAATTTTTGTGCTGCAGCTTTACTTAAAATATTTTCATTTCTATCTTATCAATATTGTTAAAAATGATTTTAATAAAGAAAACAATCTTTGTCTATAAACTTTTTATTATTTTAGAAAAATGATTTTTGAAATCAGGTTATATTAAATAAAGTGTATTCTAGTAGGCTTTTTAGAATGATATTAACTTTTGAAATTTATTGTTTTTCAAGTTCTGATTTTTTAGTTCATGATCATGTCATTTTAACTTTTCGACAATGATATTACTTTGATGACTTCTTTAAACTTGTTAACTAACTAAAAATAGATGATACCTTTTAAATGAAAGATAATTTTAAAGTTTCAATGCTAGAAAGTTTTACATATATTATTTATCATAAATTTCGATATCAAGTTATTAAACTTTGTCATAATGTAAATTAATTTAAAGTTCTAAGATTATAGAAACTACAAAAATGTTACTACAGTAATGTATACGAAAATAAAAAATAGCGAAACAAAACTTTTAACTACAATTATAGTACAATGAACACCTGCAAAATCATAAAGTAAACACTTACAACATTTTGCAAAACAGTTTTTTAAAGTTGTTAACAACTACTTTGCCATAAAAGTTAATTATTTATATACTACAATTATCATTTATAATATGTAGGTGTATATAGAGTTATAGACAATATGTAGTAATTCTTTTCGAGAAGAAAAGGGTACAAAATGATTATAATAATTTTAAAAAGGTTATGTTTCTATAAAAAATGAGATACAAGTATAGTTTAGATTGTAAGGAAACATTATTGCTAAGTAACTAACTTTTTGATTTCATTCTGTAATTAAATTGCTTTTTAAACAAATGGCAATCATGAAGCTAACATCAGTTTTAGTAAACATACGTCATATCACTAGATGTTGTAAAGTTTCTTATAGAAAATAGCAAGAATGAAAAAATATATAAGTAGAATATTACTAAAAATTTGATAATAGTTTGTATAGAAAGCATATATTCAAAATACACACTTCGATACATAGTTTTAAGTTTTTAATCATCTACCACATTTGCGACCTTGACTAAACCATAGTTTTATTTACCTTAAAACAAAATTTTAAAATTTAAGCTTTTTTTTGTAAAGTTTAACCTTTAAGTCATGAAAATACATTGCTATTATTTATATACTTCTGTATTAACTCTTAATGATATTTTGTTCCTCGATTGAGTTTTTTTTTAATTCGTTAGTTAGCAAACTGCGACGAGTGAACCAAATCCGACCCGCCGAGTAGAAATAATGAACCTGCGATGTAACTTTTAACCTAAAAATATGATGTGCAAGTTAAGTAAATTTGAAATTTTATTTTTCTATTAAGTGTTTTCAAATTTTTCCCTAACTTTATTATCAGTAAGCAATACAACCTATTTATTGATATGTTGCATTGTTTTCGTACAATTTTCAAAACTATGATGGCTCATAAAGACTAATTTATAGTTTATTTGGTCTGCTAAAAAGAATATATTAAACCTGGCCTGTAAATTTTCAATGCTGATGAAATAACTTAATATATTATTTAAATTAATAAAAGTTAAATAAGACTATGTACTAATGTTACTGTTCTTAACCTAAAGTTCCAAATAACAATAATAAATTGAAAATGTAAATTCAAATCTGTATAAAAATTATAAAGTTTATTTCATCGTGGGGTTGAAAATATTCTTCGTAAATATTGTTTTTGTTAAACAAAAAAGAATTATAATGCAGGATAATTTTTTAATTAAGTTAAAAATGTATATGACTTTTAAATCTCAAGCTACATATACTTTATTAGATTATTTTAATATTTTAAGAAACTCAACAAACATTAACTTATAAAAAACAAATTTTCAATTTCTAATTTTGCTCCTCTATCATTAAGAGTTATTATCAATTATATTAAAAAATAATGTTATGTTGTTTTTTAAGTAAAAACAAAATGTATATTTCTAACAAATTTCAAGCTAAGCTGAAAACCTTCTAACCATGTCAATTAGATTTATATAACTTTCTGAACTAAATCATTTTTTGATTTCTTCATTTAACAATGTATTATTAGTTTGAAACTTCGCATTACTTTTTATTATTACTAGATTGCAAGTTAAAGACAAAGCAGCCTTTGATAAAACCAATCAAAAAGAAAATAAATATATATACTTTTTTTATTGCAAAATACATATTTATTTATTAAATAAACACCAATATAGATATTGATAAGATTTTTTTAAACTAAACTTTTCTAGGACACTGAGTATTAATTCTTACAAACATTTATCAATAAAAGATACATATGATTTTTTTTTTGTAATAAAATTAGTCATAAATATCTTAGCCAAATTTTTAAGTATCGATAAAGCTTAAGTTAGGAAGTATAACGTGATCTTAATAATAGCAACGCACACACTTTTTTAATTAAAAGTAATTTGAAAGCATGCCTAGTTTCATTTTTTAATATTTATTTATATTTTGTTGGTTTGTTATTATAAATGAATAAATTTAAAGAAAACCATATAAAAAGTAGTATAAAGCTATTGTTTACTTTTCGTTGAGGATATTAGATTACTACTCAAAAATAATAAATAGTAGTTTTATTTTTAACTAAATAATAAGATGTTATTTGAATAGAAGCCATGTTTTAAGCAATAATCTACTACTAAACATATAAATTTAAAGTTTTTGTTTATTAAGCTTTATTTTATATTTAATTCTTTTTTTAAGATAAGTTATATATGCAGCAACTTATATATAATGTTGATTAATGAGTGATCATACAACAACAAAAAAACACCGTAAAAGTTAAATATGTTTGTATAATTATTTTTGATGAAATATACTTCTTATTTTCGATGTTAAGTATTAAAACAACTTATGTTACTTTGTTTTACGCTATAAAGCGTCTTAATAAAATTTTTTATAAAAAAATTGGTTAGCACATATTTTAATGATATTTGCTTTAAAATTTTGTTATGTTTACTTGATATATTGATAGTCTACTTTTACTGTACAATAATCATGTTTGAAACAACTGCTTTCTTTCATAAATTTACTAGATAAACTATATTTGTTTTTAATAAGCCTTAACCACTTTGATAAGTAATAAATGATATTTTTAAACTATTTCATTTACTTTTTTCAGTAATAATGCTTGCATCATAAAAAATTTGTCATAGTTTAAATATAATATTTTAAGGAACCTTCTCTATTCTTACTAAAAAACTTCTTGACGTTTATTGTCCTAGAAAAGACATTAAAAGGTATCCGTTGTGTGCGACTCGATATTCGTAAGGTTCTTCGTGCACCAGGTCGTAGGATAATTAAATATTTTAACGGTTTTTTTTTTATCGTTCAAAAAACTCTATTTATTTTTTTATTTGTAAATATTCAAAAAATACTAGCTTATATTTTGCTAATAAAGATTATAATGAAACAAGATAGTTTGAAAATACAATAATAACAATAATTTGCAAAATATTTTTTTCAGTACTTTTTTCCAGAACTCTGTGGAACTCTGTGGAACTCTGTTAGCTGTTTATCACAGAGAAACATGTGTCAGTTGAATAAATAAAATTACTGTGTAACTTGCTACTTCTATTATTTTTATAGGTATAGATATTACTTGCATAAAACTAAAGACAACTATAAGCTTGTTTTATAGTAAGATGATATATACAATAACACAAAGTAAGCAGCTGTAAATATTAGGGTGTTACAATCGGTGCTTTATAGTAATCTTAATTTGACAGAACATTTAGTGTATATGCATTAACTGAATTATCAAAATCTATTGGTGCTTTTTATAAAACAACGTAAATGAAAAACAAACAGTATTTGGTATTTAACTGACTCTACTTAAGTCACGTTAGATAAAACATGTTTTATTGAGGCAGAACAAATAAATCTAGAATAAATGAAGTTGATAAACTTATTAAAACAGCACTTAAATATATTTATGATAAAAGTTATGATTAAAGTGTCAGAAACCTGAAAACAGCAAAAGTATTATTAGATGTTTTTATATAAAACTTTATAAATAACTAGTACCAGTTAATTTTAAGTACTATTTTACTAAAATTTTAATCAAATTTTCTCAAAGATACTTTTTCTTACATAGATTCAATACAGTAACCTCTCGGATCTTTACGCACTCTCGTTTAGTTACGCATTTTAAAATTCTAAAAAATTCAAAAATAAAAAAATTTTAACTCCTTTTAATATTGCACAAAATAGGTTTATTGTAAATTTTTAATTTAAAATATGCTTTTAAATGCTAATTCACCTCTTTAGACTTTTGTATTAGTAAACTTATGTTCCTTTACTTATTGATAAACATTTAGTTAATATATCTTTAATACAATGTAAGACAAGTTTATCCTTATGTGGGCAAAGGTCAAATTTAAAAAGTTTTAGTAACATAAATGATTTTTATTAAATATTTTACATATTTTTGTTCAAAAGAAGAAACTTATTACAGCACTAAATGCAAAAAAATTTTAAAGACTATAGTAACAAATTTTAATATAGACACCACACCATTTCTTAATTGTAAACAAATACTTAATTATAAATTGAATTTGCTAAGTAGAATAGAATATAAATGTTAAGTATCAAATAAGTCACATATAAACAAAGATAAAGCAAAAATCTACTTGTTGTTTAAATTAGTAATTTTTTTCTACAAATATTATTATTTTACTTCAATTTAAAACCTTTTTTTTTAATATATGTATAGTTTTATCTTTTGTTTTCAAATTTATAAGTAAAGTAAACAAATTATTAAAAGTTGGAAAGTTCCGAGTCTGCTTATAACTAGAATCAATATAAAAAACAGCCATTAAAGTAAGTATATTTGGTACCTCTCGTATCTTTACGATCTCTCACATCTTTACGCACTTTTTCTGTGGACACAATGTGCGTAAATAAGCGAGAGGTTACTGTACATCGACCGAAAACTTGAGCTTATTAATGAAGTGAGCTGTTGAATGAAATGCCGAATAACTTAAAAAAAACCAAGGCCATTTTGAAAGGTTCCAAGTAGTTCTAAGAAATTTTTATTGAAAAAATTATTGAAAAAATAAACAAAGCATAAACAGTTTGCATCAGGTTATCATCTTGGTATGTTTTGGAGCATACTGATAATTACTTTTTAAATCTGGATAGTACTTGCTGAGTAAATTAATTTGGTTCTAATAGCATTTGTCCAGTCTAGATTGTAGCAATTAATAAAAAAGACTAATAATAACGAAAATATCTAAGCAGCAAACGTTTATTTTGTGTAAGTAACTTTACTAAGTCCATTATACAGTTTTTTTTTTTTTATATTGACTGGTAAATAAGTATTCAATTAGTAACTGTTGAATGAAGTATAAAGTTGTTAGTATCTTAAAGATTTTTTCTTTTTATTTTGATTTTTCTATAACGAAATAAATATAATAATCAGTTTTTTTGTCTCTTAACATTTTTTATTTTGTAATAGTCGAGTTTAAGTAAAAGTATATATATTTACACTTGTAAAACTTTTATAACTAAAGTAAAATAGCAGAGATAATCTTCTTTTAAAAGCAAATATATTTTTATTTTTACGATTTTATCTACTTTGAAAGTTTATGACAAGTCAATACGCTTAATCTTATTAAGGCAAGCAGAATTTTTTATTACAGTTTAAATATAGTTTTTTGTTTTTAGATATTCTGAGTTTTGTTTCATACTTTTTTTTCAATACTTTTTTTTTTCTTTTTAAAAATTATTATAGTTTAAGTTTTCAATGTTAAAGAATATGAATTTCTTAGGCTAGAATAAATAAAGAAAGTAAGTGATGCGTAAATCTATGACCAAATGGTCTTTCTATACATTATGTCCTTTGACCACATTTTTGCGACCTGTTTATTTTGTTTTGCAAATAATAAAATTTATTAACTGCTTAAGTTAGCTTTTTTAAAGCTTATTTTATACAAAACTTCTGTAAGAAAAGAAAGCAAAAAATAAGGATTTAAGTCCTTTTAAAATTGAATTAGTTTTAAAAATAGCAATTTACTATTTTTGATTTTTTTTAACCAACCGGAGTTGTTTAACAAACCTTTTTTTTGTAAATTTATGTATAAAACTGAAGGTAAATAAATTAAAACTAAGCTGTTTTGTTTAGTGTTATAAGTTGAAAAATTTGAAAAAATTTGCTTAGTTTTCTGTTATGATAAACAAACATGTCATCCTTGTAAGTTATTTACGTTTTTATATGTTTATTTGATTACATATAAATGAAATTTTTATATCCTCTGTTTTGCCTAGTTGTTTTTCATTTTTTAGATAGTTAGCATATCATCTAAAAAACTTTACTGTAGTTTAGATAGGTGAACAAGTTTTATTTTTTTCTACTATACTTATATTTTGTTTTAAATCATTTTATCCAATAAATCTCTCAAAAACTAGTAAAACAAATTTGAATATTATAAGCTGTGTATACTTATTTTTAGTTATCATGTTACAAATTTAAAAAAGTTAAACCTTCTGTAGTTCAAAACGGTACATATCAAAGCTTGTCACTAATACTTCTATTATAATTGTTATTATTACCATCACTATTATTAATATTATTCTTATTGTTATTATCATTTTTATTATTATTTTTACTATTTTTATGTTTTTTTTTATTAATGTTATTATTACTAAAGAAAACAGGTAAGCCGTACTCCGGGGTCCAAAAACAAATCCAATTAACTACTGTTTCAGACAAAGCTATACTAAAATTTTCAAATACAAAAAAGCTAAAAAGTAGCCCTTAAATAGCTGTTTAATGAAACAATAACCAAAATACTTTAGTTGCAAAGCTTTCGTCCTTTATAAGAACATTTTCAATGCAAAAATACGGCTTATTCAAATAGAATCTTATAATCGATTCTATTTGAATGGCTATTTTTGCCGTATTATGTAAATATGCCGTATTTTTGCATTGAAAATGTTCTAATAAAGGACGAAAGCTTTGCAACTAAAGTGTTTTGGTTATTGTTTCATTAGACAGATATTTAAGGGCTACTTTTTAGCTTTTTTGTAAATGTTATTATTACTATTAATGTTATTATTATTTATTATTATTATTATTATTATTATTATTATTATTATTATTATTATTATTATTTAGTTTTTTTTTTAATTTTTATTATTGTTGTTATTATGAGTATTATTGTTATTATTATTATTATTATTATTATTACTTTTATTATTATTTTTGTTATTATTAATATCATTATTATTTTGTATTGTTTATTGTGCAATGTTGGACTCAGGCATCGAAACCTGAACCACTTAAACATGACACACAAGAAGAAAAAGAGAAGAGATAACCTATATTCAACAATTTAAAATAAAAAACTAAATAAACAAAGTTAGTTTTATAAAGAACTAAACCAAGATATTTAAACTTATTGAATAAAACTATTATATTATAATATTTTGATTTGCAAAAACATTTTTTAAAACAGTTTTCTTTGTTAGAAAACTGTTGAAACGAAACAATAAATTTTAAAAAGTATGCAATAGGGTTGATCATACCAATTCAATCATTAGACCACAAGTTTCGGTAGACTGAGACCAGTTTTGTCCTCAATAGAACTCATTAGTCAGTCACAACCGAAAAACTTTCAGTCTTCAATCTACAAAAGGTTTATCATGCTTTCGCATGAAGCAACCGTTTGCTGGTCTGCCGAAGCTTGTGGTCAGATGATCGAATTGGTATGATTAACCCTATTGTAAGCTTGAGCTTGTCTCACGGCATACAAAAGTCCAGGCTTCTGCTCTGAAGACTTTCGCCGATATTTTTTTGATTAAAAAGTATGTTAAAGCTAACACTAAATTCTAATGTATACAACTAGGGTCACAAAATGTTTATGTCGAATAAGAAATCAATTTTCAAGGTTATTTAAGACTATTTTTCAACTACTCTTTTTATTTGAGTATACTTAACTCTAAAAATTTTTCTTTACCAAAAACAAACTTTTGTATAATAAAAACATGTTCAGTATCTAGATAACACTGGATCATAAGATAATCTTGAATTAGAAGCAGGTTTGCTTAACGATTATATTGTTTATTGAACGACAGTAAAAGCGCTAAAAAAGTTGGGGTTAAATACATTTCGGTTATACAGTCATACACTACAAATACAGTTTAATGTTTTGTTCAGGGTGATGATTAGTTTTTTATTGATCGATACAATAATTATCTACAGTTTCATAAAAACTGACTATGTAGAAAAAGCTTAGTGAGCTCCTTTGGCAGAAATAATAAAACAGATATATCAGGTTGCACTACTAAAGTAATCATTTAATTCAATTATAAACTTATTTAGTTATATACTACTTATTGTTTAAACATCTATAAAAATATTTATATAGAGTTATCTGCTGCCTATAACAAAAATTTTATATTTAGTACATAATGAAACGCAAAGTCAAAAAAGTTAAAAATAGTTTTATTACTATTAGACCTATCTACATGATGTTTTAAGTTACTTTATAATACAATAATTACTACTTTGGAAATAAGCATAAAGTAACATTATCTTTTCTATTTTGTTTCAAATGCAAAGTTGTTATATCATTTTAATACACAGTTACATACTTTTAAATAGATTCGAAAAATGCATATAACAATCTTTGTTTGAAAAACAGAATAAAAAAAAAAGATAACAAGTAGCTTTATTAACTTTATTTTAAATTAAAAAAGATATTTTTTAAAGATTTTTATACAAAAACTATTTATACATATTTAATACTCACCTTTTACAAAAGCTGCAAAACAAAATTATTTACATACTTTAGTCTTAGTTAGTGAAAGGATTATAAAAGAAGTAGGGTAGGAAAAGAGAAATTTGGAAAAAGAACGTTTACCTGTGATTAACGAACCGTGGAAACTATGTCGTGTGTTTTAAATTAAAAATATATATTTTTTACGTGTTAGTTTTTTTGCAGTTTATCAAACACAAAAAAATATATACCTTGAAGGTAAAAAAATTTATAAACATTTACTGATTTTTTAAAGCTTATAGTTTTACAATCTAAGTTTTATGTAGCAACAGATTAAATAAATATTTTTTAAACGCAGCTTTTAAAAAATAATTACTTAAAGTTTTAAAAAGTTTTACTTTAAATTAATAAATAAGCTAATTTAACTTTTTAGATACGTTTTTTCTATAATATTATAAAAAAAAACACTCTTTTTTAATCACATAAAGAATAAAAATGCTTGTATAGTTATATGGTGTATAAACAGTTTTTATACAATTTTTAGCAATTAAAACCATTATAGCATAGTTTAATACATTATAATTTTTAGTGTGATCTTAAACTTATACTATTTAAATTACAAAAAGCTTAAAAAAAAAATTTAGTAACAAATCAGAAAGTTAAAGGTTAAAACAACAATTTTTTTAGAGCTACTGCCTATTTTCATTGAGTAAGTGTGGACTTAATGTGTTTACTTTTGTTAAAAGAAGAAAAGGTTTAAATGTATGCTACTTATTGACTGAATTTGAAAAGTTTTATTTAAAAACTGCCTCTTTGAGTCAATGCTCGACACTACTTTCTCAAATATAAACAAATTAATCGACTCATAGTTCTGTATTACATAGTATGGCAACCGTGTTTGCATCTTTTGGTAGGTTTTCAATTACATAATATATCTAAGTACTTATAATATATTTTTAATTCTACTTTTGCCTTTCTATTATACATTTTCCTGTAAAAATAAATTCTCTTTTTTAGTTTTTCTTCATTATATAATAAAAACAAACAAATTGTTTATTGTTTTAAATTAAAATTAAAAATTTTAAACTTATCATAGGAAAGGTTGTTGGCAACAACAAAGGATCAATACAAAACTTTGGAATAGTCGGAATAACGGTAGCTACAGAAGAAATAGCTAAATTTGTCTTTTTTTACTGTCCTTGCAACTACCCTAAAAATAAAGTTAGTGATAGATTCAAATTTTCAATATAAAGCGTATACTATTAAATTTAGCGTAAAAGTATTATCAAAAGCAATATAATAATTTTTATTGATGTATTATAAGTATTCTCTAACTTTTTTAAAAGTAAAAACCGTTAATCATGTTCCTTCTAAAATTAAAAGTTGATATGTTATAATCTGTTTTTAATAGATGTATGGAATGTCATTTATTTTGGGTCCAGCTATAATATTATTTATCGCTGGGTTTTTGGCTCATAGAAGAACCTGGCGACTCGTAACTGGTTTGTTGAGTTTTTGGTAATGTACTATAAAAACATCGTGGGAAAAATACATAAATACGTTCATATTGATTTTTTATAATATTTGTAAATGTATGATAACTAAATCAGAGGTATAACCAAACCTTTACTTATATATTTTTTAAAGGACTTTGTAACCGTACTCAAGGAGTAGGAAGAGGCGGAAAAAGAATTATTCATTTTTTATTTATATTTCTACAAATCAGCTCAAAAGCAGTAATTGCTCCTGCCACTTGGTTTTTGCTTGCGATGTTGAAAGTTTGTTATATAAATTTATTTTTGTTTATATATATGGCAAATACAAAAATTTTAATATAAAAATTAAAAAAATGTTTTCAGGTAATATTTAAATAAAAGGTTAGATTGATTATGACTTTTATAGTTTAATTTTGATGAGTCAAAATCACATAAAACTGTTAAGTTTTAACTTGAGTCAAAGGACTTAATTTAGACATGATAGCATTTGGTAATATTAAAGCTTTTTATCAATTAAAACGTTATAAAAAAATGTATTCTAAGTTTAAAACCTGACTTAAATAAAAATAATAAACTTGTGTATACAACCATTTTGGTTACAACTTTAGTGTTAACTGTTTTAACGCCTTAATGATTTGTATTTTTAACTATTTTGAGTTAAATATTATAAATTCATCTAATTTAAAAAAACTAAGGTTAAGTTTTGTTAGTCTAATATTTCTTTTTGTCATATTTTTATTAAACATTTCCTTTTTTTCTACTTAACTTATACTTTTCCTCTGTAAGGAGCATCATTTATTTATATATTTACAAATTTCTTTCTTCTTAAATTAACACTGTATAAATTTGGTAAAAATCGCTTATGTAATATTTTTGTAGTATTCGAAAATAAATTGAGTAATGAATAGTAAAAAATATTTCATATTAAACTTGATTTTTAGAAAAACAATTTACTAAATTAAAGTAACCATTTCATAAAAATTTTAGCTCTTTAAATTTACATTTATAACCTAATAATATAAAACTTTCTTTATGTTATTTTTAATTTAACAGGGTGACTACTACGCTTGTGCTAACTGGCCAAACCCTTATGTAGGAACCGATGTAACTAGAGTAAATTTACATATGCCCCCTAAAAACAACTCTAATCTACCTGAACCTTGTGAGCATCAGTAAGACTGTTAAAATGTATTAAAAATTTTGTAACTGTTTGGTATTTTTGACATAAAGTGAATTTTTCTATTAAATTACTTTAATTTTTCGTAAATCAAAAAAATTATAACCAAAATGCTTTTTTGGTACAAATTTTGCTATGTTTGATTGAATCAATTTCATAACTTTAGTTAAAGCTGCTTGCCTGTTAATTTAAAAGTATATTTATTTTATTTTTAATTCTACAACTTTCATTTCGAAAACAGTTTCATTTGAATACATTTCAGTTATTTTAATTTATTTAACGAAAAAAAAGATTAATCAAGCGAAAATAAAGCAACGTAAACTAATGCTTAAGAGCTTTTATAAGTAAAAGAACACAAATATTTATAGGAAATAAAACTATTTTGTCCTAGACATAACTTTAAACAGTATCCTGGTGTATGAGTCGATAACCGAAAGGTTCTTCGTACACCAGGTCCTTGGACCAAATATTTGATCGCTTTTTTTCGTTCAACAAACAATACAATATTATTTTGTCAACTTATTTTATTAATAGTGTTTCAGAGAAGTGTTATTTTTTTGCTGTTGTTTTTGAAACACATTAACATTATTGATTCGCATAATAGTTTTATAGTATTTATAGGTGACACAAAAATACTTTTTTAATTTGTTTATGTTTTGCTACTATCATTAAATAGGGGTTGAGACTGATCAGAATATACAAAACGTAAACTGAACTAAAATAATCTTTTTATTCTAAATATTCTCAAAAATACGTTTAATTTTTTTATTGGAATCAAAATATTATCTTTAATTTTACATTTTAGAGACCTTTTATAAAAATTTTTATCTTTAAACGTACACCAATTTTATATCAAAAACTAGAGTTAAAACAAAAAAAAAATTTAAATTTAAGTTATTTTAAATCCGGCTAACATTTTTTGAAAATAATAAACAATAAAATAAGTACACATGTACTGTTTTACAGAAGAAATACGTTAAAGTTAGCTGAACTTATGTTTTTAGTTGTAGAATTTTAAAACAAAAATAACGTTTTAAGAATAGACTGTTTTATTTTAGCTTCGATCCAAAATACTTCAAACACTCACTGGAATCAGAAATAATTGCTCGGAATTTGCGAGCTGAGAGTCACGTGATTGGTTGGTTCTTCGTGTGCATCGGATTGTTTGTTGGTGTAATTGTAATGTGTCTTGGCAGTTGTAGAAGCCGGTTTTCTTATGAACAGAGCAACTACATCGATAGGTAAACACTAAGAAAACATTAGAATTATCATTATAAGCAGTCGAATCGTACACTTTTCATCAATAAGTTTTACTTAAAACCTAAGCTAGCAATTAAATTTTAAAACTTTAATCAAAGTAGCTATATTTTTTTTAGCTAAAATCTATTTAAGCTAATCTAGATACTGAATAAAGTTGATAAAACTTTATAAAAAAATATTTTTTATAATTAAAAATCAATACTTTTTCATTTAATAACTTTTAATAAACAATCTTTATTTGTTTTATAAAACAAGAGTTCTGACAAACTTAATTATAAGTAATTTTTAACGTGCTAACTATAGTTTTTAACTTATAATTTAGTCTCCTTAGTAATTACACAAAACCACTAAATTTAAATCAAAATAGAGAACTAAAACTTTTTAAATGTTATACTCGTTTATTTTTATATATTTTTTTGTTTTCTCAAATTCAAATAAATATAAGTATACATGTTTAAAAGTAAGTTATTTAAAGTCCATAAGCTAGGAGTGGCTACGTACAGCCTCCGGATCGGATACGTCCTATCAATATAATTAACTGGCACGTAACGCACTTTTTAGTTTGGAAAAAAACCTACAAAATACTAATAAAAATAAACTTTTTAATGAAAATGTATCTAGTTGTTATTTTTATTTTATTTATAGTAGAAATTGGTGAATATTAAATTATAATATCTTTTCAGTTTTTATTTAAAGATTTTTCTAAATAAAATTGAATACATTTTAAAAATTAAGTGACCCGTTAACACATTCATTGAAACAATTCGGCCTGTGAATTACTTTTTCCTAATAGCCTCGTAAACCGAGTAGAAGAGTTACTCACACCTAGTCTAATAACACACATAAATTTGACAATAATATTTTTTCAATTCTTCATTCACCATATGTAATTTAACACTTTTACTCTTTCTATAAAATAATCATTAATAAGTAGATTCACAAAAATCCATAACTTAGAGTTTAAAAAAAAAATCCTAAATATAACAATTTGAAAGTGAGCAGAAAAAACTTCGATTTCTAATTAAAACAAAAACTTAAAATATTAGAAAAATATATCTTTTGATAAAAAATAATCTTTAGGTACAGAGAAGCTGAAATAGATGCATTCGAAGATGCTTTAAGCGAAAAAGCATCAGCACAAGCCAAACTAATTGTTGATCATTATTTTAGTAAACCAAGAGATAAACTCCAATGGGACCAGATAGCTGTCATTAATGATAAAGTTTGTAAATTTATTTTCTTTATTTTTTGATAGTTAGAGTAGTGTTTACCTTTTCTTATAACATCATTTATTATCATTCTCTTTTTAGTAAAAACTAAAAAAGTTATACGTAAATACTGGATTTTATTAATCTTTTTGGTAAATTAAAATAAAACATACTTATATAACGTAATCAGAGAAATAGTGTACTAGCTTTTTAGGCTTCATACTTTTTGTATCTTACTCAACAGATAGAAACTAATATGCAGTTCAATAACATAAATTGAACACTATTTTAAAGTAATCAAAATGAGATAGTTTTGTACTGAATTCTTTAGATGCAACCTAAAACATGTGCTAGTTTAGTATTAAACATTAAACGCTTTAATTTTGATCTACAAACTTTATATTTAACTTTATTTTAGCTAGAGCTATAATAAACCAAATGAAAAAGGTAAACTATACAAATGAAATTTTTAAATAGTAAAGTTCTTAGTTTTTTTTGAGTCAAATTAGTTTTAGAAAACTTATTAAAATATAGATTAAGAGTTTTTATGTTATTTATATTAAAACTGTCTATATATTTATTGTCGAGACAATTAAAAACAAAAAATAAGTTATTTATAGACAAACTTTTGGTAGTATTTAACAACTACTGTACTTAAATTTTTTTTTGCATTAAGTTTTGAAGACTTTCGTCGTTTTTTAAGTTTATTCCATGAAATACTGTTCTATATAATAGAACAGAGTAAAATTAAGTTTTTATTGCAGTTGTTTAAAAACAATATGATTCAAACTTTTCCAGCTTAAGTTATGTTTTCTAATATAATAACATTATATAATTACTATTTAGAAAAATTATTTTTAGAAATATTTAAAATGCTCTATTAGAAATGTAAGTATTTTTTTTACTATTTTTTTTATACCAAAAAAAGCATTATTTTAATTACGTGCTTGATGATTAACTAAAAAATTTAACCGTATATTTAGGTGACTAAAAGTAAAAGAGGTCGTCCAATATACAGTCCCTTACACAACTTTGTTAACAAAGAAAAAAGAAAAGAGGAGATAAAAGATGAACCAGACTTACTAGGAGGTTCTGCTACTAAGGAAAACACAAAAAGTAAAGGTCTGCATATATTATTTAAATACTATGTATTACAAACTTACGGTAATTAAAATTGAAACACGATAACTGGTTACTTTAAGCATGTTTTAATATAGTTTTTATTTTGAAAAATTGATCAAAATTTTAAATTCAAAACGTCTTAACACTTTACTTTGAGTATAAAAAATTTACAATAGAAACTAATTTACGTGTCTTAGTGGTTTGATTGATTTTTTCGAATATAAATTTTTAAGTTTTTTGTTATTTTCTTTCTTTTAGAAGTTAAAGCTAAACTTTGCTTTGAAAAGTTTTATAACTGATAAAAGTTGTTTAAATTTTTCTTCAAACTTAAGTTAGTTTTAGGTAAAACTAAACGTAGACTGTAAAACCAAATCAAAACAAGACTTCTTTGTTGCTCGTTGTTTAATGCTTGAATTAGTTTATATTCTTTTACTGCTACAAAAATTTAATAACACAAAGCTTACTATGTCTAGTGATTTTTTAAGTATACTTTTAGTAAAAAAAATTTTAAATTATTTTTTTCTTTATTTTTTTGATTAATCAAAAAAAAAGTTTTTATTTAAAACCAAAATTTTAAATTTTATAATTTGGTTTTTATTTATACTAATAAATTATGACAGCTTTTCTTTTTACTAACAAAAAACTTTACAGGGTGGTTTAAAAAACTTCATAAAACGAAAAGTTAGTTTAAGTATTTAAAATTTGTTTATGTAATTTATAGATTACAATGTTAATGATTTAAGTTTTTAAACATAAATTTTTAATTTGAATATATTTTAAACAAAACTAAATTTTAGCAGTTATCAAAAAGTAGTAAAAAGTTAAGTTTGAGTATTTTATTTTTTGTACTATTATTTTAAATTTTAGCTAAAAAACACTGTAAAAAATGTTTTCGAAATTTTTCTCAAAAAACACTGTAAAAAGTGTTTTTTGGTAGTAAATAGGAGAACATTTATTAAAATTTAGTTCTAAATGTTTTTACTCTGTTTTTAATTGTTGTTATGGTTTTAATGAATATCTTTAGCATGAAACTTTACACTTACACAGCTCAGGTGATATTAGCTGTAGTTTTTAAAATATGATACTCTAGAAGTATTTATTTTAGTTACTTTTCAACAAAAATTTGCTAAAATTCTAACGTTTCTAAATAAATAACAACTTAAAAACTTTAATTTGTAGTTTGAAACTAAACTATTTCGTACTTTTTTGAAGTATAAATTATTCTAAATAAAAGTAAAAAGTTTATAAAAACTTTATTTTAAAATAATTTCAAAAAGTATTTATTTAATTTACAAAAGTACGTTACATTTCATTTTGATAAAAATTAAACTGCGATGTTTGTAGTACGTAAAAAGTTCATTTGTATTATTAAATTAAGTATTTTAAAAAGATTTTCTAAATATGTTTAACAAACTTAGTACTTTTGGATTTTTTTTGTAAATATTATTAACAATCAATATAGTAACACTGAAACTTTATTTTTTGTTTCCAATTGACTATTTACTGATTTACATATCTTGTTAACATTTACTGGGTTATTATAACAACATATTATTCATATTATTGTTTATCAAAACACTTTACTTAAACACATTTGTATATTAATTCATCATAAGGGAAGAAATTTGATTCACCTGTTATTTTTTAAGTTACTAGTAATTTTATACTATCCTAATAAGCGTGGTTTATAAATTGATATACAGAAATTAAACTTTTTTGTTATATTTGCCTTAGGCAGTAAAATAACTTGTTTTAAAAGTTGTTTTACAATTTAATTAAAACTTAACTGTCAGTTAGTTTTTAAGACATTGTTTAAGTAGTTTGAATTTTCATATACTTAAATTAACTCTTTTAGATTTTTTATTTTCTTCTCATAAAAAACTCTTTAATTATTAAAATAAAAAGTTCTAAAACAAGCAACATGTTAAGTTCAGTTTACAAAACGATATTAGTCTTTTTACTATCAGCAGTAGTACACTTTTTTTTACTAAAATTAAAAACATAGTTTACCATTTAAACTTATTTATTACCAATAAATAATTTACTTAGTATTTAAGAAAATAAGTAGATGTTTTTACAACCAAGGTTTTAAAATTATTTTATTTACGGTATTGTTACTCTAAAAATTAATTTATTTACAATGGTAATAAATACATATATTTTGAAAAAATGTAAGACTGTAAAATAATAAGTTATAGATTTAAGTTATACTAAAGTAACGTAAAATGGTAACTTTATAAAAGCAACTAAAATAAAAAACAACTCAATAATAAACTTTAAATACAGAGTATCACTATTTTATTTTATTAACGTATAATCTTGTTGTAAAGCTATATACCAAAATTAAAGTCTAAAATTTGTTTTGCAATAGGACAGAATATAAACTTAAAAATTAATTTAATTACATTAATAAACCATTGACACTTTGAAGTAAAAACTTGTATAGTATAATGATACTTTCTCTAAATGAAGTAAAGTTTTGGTTTAGTTTCTGTTATTTTTAAAGTTAAAAGAGAATTAAAGATAACATTCTAATAGTAAACTTTATTCTAATTTTTTGTATACTTTATTGGGACTTTAAAGTGCACAATAGCTTTTGAAACCGCATGTTACAAAGATAATAAATTAAAGTAAAAATAAAAAATATAGCATTAAAATTTATTCTAACAAAAACCAACGAAATGATGTTATTTAGCAAAAAAGCAAAATCCAAAGCCATTGAACACTTCTAACAATAACGGGGGAGAAAATGGTGCTTTACTTGCATCTGCTGCTGTTATGGCAACGACAACAGGACGCCAAGGGGACGCGACGAGATTGGCTGCAAACATGATGATAATGAGATCTCTACACGCAAAACCTGAAAATGAAGATGAAAAGGTTCGGTTCAAACCAGAAATGAAAGAACAAGTCGTTACCGCAGCTGAAGTAAAACTAAATGTTTCTAAAGTATAATCTAAATATTAAGTTATTTAGCTATTTATTTGTTATAATTTTGTAATCAGCTAATTTTCAGATTTATTGTTTGATTTATACATCATACTTTATAAAAAATAGTTATACTTTATAGTAGGAGCATTATTGTTAAGAAGTTTTTATTTAGCTACTAAACTTACAATTAAAAATAATAATTTATGTTCCTAATTAAATAGTTTACCTTGTTTTCAAATATATTTATCATTTACATTTTATTCATTAAAGTATGTATAAAACTACTATGTAGAATAAATAAGAAATTTCTAGTTTTATAAAAAACTGTTTTGTGGCTTTTTATAATTTTTAACTATAATGTTTTAACTAAAAAAATTAAACATTAGTAACTCATTTTCAAAAAGATTTATTAATTAGATTCGTTTAGCTCTTCATCAGAATAAACTTGATAAAAACTGATTCTAATATGGTATAATTTAGTTATAAACAAAAACTAGAAATACCTTGCTAAAAATCGTTACGTCATGAAGTATAAAAGTATGTTTAAAATTTTTAAATTTGAGTTGAATTATACTTAGCATTTTACTATCTTAAATGTTTTTGTTTTAACAGTTTTGTTTTACAAACAACTTCAAATATGCTAAGTATAATTCAACTCTAATTAAAACATTTTAAACATACTTTTATGCTTTATGACGCAACAATTTTTAGCCAGGTATTTCAAAATAAACCTAGATAACCTAAGTTTTATTGTGCACAAGGTCTTAGGATCAAATATTTTGGTCGTTTTTTTGTTCAATAAACTATAAACTAACTTATAAACTCTATTTATAGTTATATTAATAACTATTTATCACTGTAAAAGGTTGATAAAGCAGCAGAGTCAACTTCTGCTACCATCGCATCTCCAGGAGAAGATGAGTCCCAGATAGCGATTGATGCAGAAGCAGAAATGAAAGAAACAATGATTGGTGATGTTGAAAGTATTGAAAATGTGCTGCCAGAACTTCAGTTGAGTTCTATGGGAGATACAGAGGTATTAGATGAAGATGCTCCCTTGCTGTAATCTTTATCTACACAGTAGCGTATATTTTATAATTTCTGAGTTTAATTTAAAAATATTTTGTAATTCTTTCTTTTTGTACTCTTAAAACGTATACTTTTTTTTTAACTTTGAGTTTTAAAACTATAAAATATAATAAAATATTTGTTTTTTATTTATAAACACTTGATTTTTAATTAAAATTAAACATTTTTGTTTAAAAGAAAAGACAAAAAACTATCGTTATATTGATTTTAATAAAATTTAAAATATAAACAAAACATATCTTTGATTAAACAATTTCATATAAAATTTATTATGTATAAGTTTATTTGCTAAAAATAAAATAATAATTAAATTTTGGATTTACTATTAAAGTATAAAGAGAAAAACAGCTTTAATTAATCTTAACCTGAACTATGGAAATTTTAAATGATAACTTTTATAACTTAAAGTTATGGTTTTTTGAAGAAACATTTTAGTTTTACGATATAAATAATGTTTATTTGTATTGTATAACCATCGGTTTTTTTAACCACCAGACAGAATTCTTAAAAAATCTGGATTATTAAACAATTTTTACAAGTTAAATAGAAAAATTTTGATTTGATACAAAAATTCTATCATATAGATAATTTTTTTTCATAATTAAAAAAAAATTAATTAAAAAGCACATTTAAAGTAGCTTTACGGTATCTTTTCAATGTTTTTATACAGTAAAACTCAGTTTTTTATCCTAAACTTAACTTTAAACTAAAATTAAATCCAAAAACAAGTATTTTTAAAAACCTGGATGAAATCTTAAAAACTTGGAGGAAATTTGCCAAAAACATTTGGCAACCCTGCTTACCCTAGTTTGCAGACCCTGGTTTAAACTAATATTTGTTTAATTTATGTTTCTTAAATTTTAATGAACTTATTTCAAATTTAATAAAAACTCTTCTTTCTATGTTAAAAAGCTTTCCTCTATTGTAAATATTTCGTTTTTTTTCTGTATTTAAACCTAGTTTTTTCTAATTAATATTTTAATTTTATTATATAACGCTGTATATTGTTTTAATTTTGTAAAAAAATATTTTTGATACTTCAGTGTTCTAACCTTTGTTTTCTTTTTTTGTGTTTTTTTATTATTAATTTATTTTCTAAGCTATGGTAAAAATTTAATATAAATTAAACTAGATACAATAAAAAACTACGTACGTTTATATAAGTACCAAAAAACATCTTTATAAATAGTTACACAAAAATTAAACGTTTATTTTTGCTAATTTTAGTATTTTAAAATATAATTTATTGAGATATAACAACTGACTGTTTAAAAAATTTTCTCAGTAATTTTTTGATTGAAGTGATATATGTTTCTGTATATTAACAAGTTACCACTCTTAAACGAAGTTCTGTTTGAAAATAATAAGTACTTGAAAGAATGAATAGAAGATAAAGTTGATGAATAAGTATTTACTAGAGATAAGCATAATTACTTTAGATTAATAGTTAATATTAGATAAAAAGTAATTATATAACCAGAAAGTTATGAATTTAGAAAGAAAATAGGTAAATCAAAAGGTATTAATTAATAGATTTTTATCAAAGTACTACAAATGCTATACACTCATTGTCATCATCCAAATACGTTTTAAGATGGTTAAAGCTATATAAATTAGGAATGAGACAAAAAAATACAATGTTGATTATAATTAAATATAATTAATAAAAATTAAGTAAAATAAAAGATAAAATTAACTACTCACATCAAGATCAAAAAAGTATTTTTAACCATAAAACTAAAGTTGTTGTCAAGTACTGAAAATTCAAATAATAATAATATCACTATACTATGTATAAAAAACATACACAAATTACAAACAAGGTTAAAAAACTGCTTAGAAATTTGTAACTATGTAGAGCTTATGCAAAAAAAAAATTAATGCACAATAATTACATTAAGCGTTTGTTTTTAATATTAATGTAAAGTAACAATTTTTAACTTACTAAGTATAAACCCGCAGTAAAAAAACTTGCATATTTCTGAGCGTAGAAATTAATAAAGTACTACTTATCTGCGATTTTAATACAAGCTTCCAATTATAGTTGGAAGTTAAGACATAAAAAATATGAAAAAAAAAGACACAAACTGATCAGTTGAATTTAATGAGATACATGCAAACAGGTTTCAGAATAGAAGATAACATGTATAAGATGTACAATCAACAAAATCGGCAAAAGTCAGCAAAGCAGAAGCCTGGACTTTCGTATGCCGGGAAACAAGCTCAAGTTTAACAAAAGGGTTGATCATACCCATTTGATCATCAGACCACAAGCGTTCGGTAGACTGAGACCGGTTTCGTCCTGATTAGGACTCATCAGTCAGTCACAGCCGAAAACTTTAAAACCCGAAAAAAGATCAAAGCCAGCAAATGGTTGCTTTATGCTTGCATGTATGAGCCGTTTGTTGATTGTAGACTTCAAGTTTTTCGGTCCTGTCTAAAGTACCAATCAGGCTTCTATTAGAGGCATTGTTGTGAAACAAAAATAAGACATTTGTACACCAGCTTCAGCTTAAATGCTAATAATTTTCCCGCAAAGCTACTCTTGCATAAAAAATTACTAATCAAACTTTGAAGCAATCGTAAAGCTTTCTGTTTGTCGTAAACCAGAAAACTAGAAAAAATATACTAGTTTAAGTAGTTTTTCTACAAAATCAGAACTTAAACGCATTATAAAATATCTCACTTTAAGTATCTGTGACGTAGTGTCTTTGTACAATGTTCTGGTCAATAGGAAGTATGTAGGTCAACTATGAGGACAGAAATTTTTAAATTTCTTAAAAAATATCGCAAGTGGAAATCCTCACTTTAGAAATAATATCCAAGTTAGGGTGTAGAACTTCAAGTTAATTAAGTATTAAATTACGAAATCCTAATACAGAAAATAGATAAATACCTTTCTGTTTTTGCTGCCTTTAACTTTGCAATGTTCGATTAGATTTGGTTAAGTTAATACTTCAAACAAACTTTAATAACTCTGTCTAATTACCTTGACTCCATCAGCATTATGGTAGTTTGTTTGAATTTGGGTACCTTTTATTAACTTAGTCAATTCAGTATAGTTGCTTGTAAATTATCAATATCTGTATTAAGATAACCTACCAAAAACTTTCGAGTATTGCAATTTATCAAAATATCATTCTGACTGTTCTAATGGTACCACTACTAGTGCATGAATATATAGTGATTAGATCCTGTTTTGAAATATATATAATAGACAGCTTTTTAGGAACTAAGAGTAGTGATATTAAATGAAACGTTGCACCAATGTTTAATAGTAAATTTACCTCTAATACTTGAGTTTTTAGTTCTAGTTAGAAGAATACTTGAAAATACAGACTGTTTAATAAACTTTTTTCATAACCTACAAATTGAATTCTGTTATTTTCTTATTTAGACTGCAGCCTTGATCTTATTGAATTTGTGTCTTACCCGTTTTTACGTAATGAATTTTGTTTTCTTGACTTTTTAGTCAGTTGCTTGTTTTCTTTGTTTCTTCTAAGATTTTCATGTCCCTTTAAATAGATATGATATTATTTTTAATGAGTAGTAGCCAATGTGTTTTAGTATTTGTATATTGTAGTTAGTACAATCTTTATTTTTTTCAATAACTTTAACCGTTGTACAGCAAACATGTAAAAAACTCGTTTTTTTATAATTTTAGCTAAATAAAATAAAAATGTTTGTATTTATCTTAAAGTAGCAATAATCTTTTCATGTTTTAATTTAAATACATTATAGTTATAAATATTTTTTTTTAGACTAATTAGTGTTTTAACTAATGTTTACGAAATAAAAAAATTCAATGTCTATTTTGTTAAAGCATTTCTGTAAGATTTGGAAATGTAGTATTTCAATAACTTACTTCAATCGCCAGAAAAGTTTTTATTTCTGAAAGAATCTTTTTTTTTGAAACTTACTTGTTTTATCACAATTCCCACGATCATCGTTAATTATCTGTTCGGATAGTGTTGCAAATTTTTATAAAAAAGCATTTGTCCAGTAACTGTATAAAAAACTATTTTGTGATAAGTTAGTTTTGTCTCGCTGTGACACTACCAAATTCTTTTTCTTTAAAACTATTATCCTTTTATAAAATTAATTTTTTTTTTACAAGTTTTATTCTGAATAATTCGATTGTATTCGATGTTGATCAAAAAACATTACACTAAATTGTCCTTGCCATTTTTAAATAAAAGGCTTCTAAAAAAATCATGTTTTTAAAAAAAAACTTTATTTAAAAACATTATAACCGAACTTATTTAAATATTTGAATCCTTGATTTTGGTCTAGCGTCCTAGACTCTAGAGATTCTTAATAAATAAATAAATAAAAAATTACAAAACAATTAGTAATTAATTTATACTAACTATTAGTATTTTATGGTGTTTGTAATTCTGAGCTTATTGTTTGATTCAATTAGCTAATAGAACATTCTTCTTTTTTAACTACCTTTTTTACAAGTCTTACATAATATTTTATTTTAATTTTTTTATAGAAAAGTTACTGTTTGATAAAACTTAATTTAATAAAAGAAGTTTCAGTATTTTATACTTTTAGCAAAACGGTTTAAATTGGAATTGCAGTAGCTGGTCATTACCTGTTATCTTACTTTTGTGGAATTAATTTTAAGTTGAGGATTGGTGTATAATTAATTTGCTGTAGTCTAGCATCGGTAAAAATTCGTTTAAAATATGAGCCAAACTGTATAATTTTCAACAGCTTTTATTATTAAGTTTTCAAGTTAAAGATATTGATTTTTTTTTGTTCATAATGAACAATAAAGAAGTAATTTTTATGAGATAAGTAAAATTAATTTTAGTTTTTTTACTAATTTGCTTTGCATTATTCTTGTTTAAGTTGCAATTTAAAAAGCAAGAACAATGTTTTTACCATAAAAGTAGAATTTTTCTTAGTTTTTTTATAGTTTATAAATGAACGCATAAGCGAAAAAAATTAAGTATACGGTTTGTAATTTAAAAACCTTTAGATTTAATTAAGTATAAATAATTATGTTTTTTTACTTTTATATGTATTAACAAAATAAGCTTTTAAAAAACTATTAATACATATTTGAGTTTTTACCAATTTTGTGTAGATAGATAGTCGTATAGAATAAAATTTTAGACTTAAATTACAAGCAGTTTTATTGTTTTTAAATATTATTATAGTATTGAAATTTTTTTCTTTATTTATGTTTCATTTAACGAAATAAGAAAAGCGCTAAAAAAGTTTGGTCTACGTACTTTGTTTACAAAAGAACCTTTCGGTTATATGTCGTACAGCCATGCTTTTACAGGGAACGTGTCTAAATTGCACGAAGCCAAATTTCTACGAGGGAAAAAAATTGCACAAAGTCAATTTAGCACAAGTTACTTTTTTGCACGAGAGTAAAAAAAAAAAAATAAAATTAAAATGAAAAAAAAGAAACAAAAATCTTACTGACCGAGAGTAAGGATTATTGGTAACAGTGAAATTAAAAAAAAAAAGCAATAACTAATAAACATAAAAAAAAAACATTGAAAAAAAAGCTTCTGACCGATGGTAAGGGTTAAGGGTAATAGTGATAGTAAAAAAATTAAATAAAATTAAAATTATACAGAAATTAAAAATTAAAAGAAAAAAACCCGTGCAAAAATGTTTCCGTGCGAAATTGTCTGCTCGTGTTAAAGCTTCTTCGTGCAAAAGTATTATCGTGTAATTTTGAGCACTTGTGCAATTTTGTTCCCTCGTGCAACTTTGTACGCTCGTGCAAATTAGACAGCTACCCGCTTTTACAATATACTACAAGCTAATGAAATTTTCTCTGTTAGTTAAAGTTTTTAACTTTAAGAAATAAAACAAACGATAAAAATCTGAAAAATAAAAATCAAAACTACTAAAACTGATTAAACCTTATAAAAAAAAATATAACAAAACGGAAACAAAAGTTAAGAGTGACAAATATAGTTAAAAAAATATGCTTATTGAACATAAACGTAACATCATTCTTTTACAATCATATCAAAGTAAAAGTTTAATAGGCTTATATGTTCAAATGTATGTAACTAAGTAAGGTAAGAACATGCAATGAATTTAAGGGCGAAATAGGTTTAAGATTAGTCTTTGTAAATTTTATGAAAACGAGCATAAAGTTATTGTTATAGGAAAATTTATTAATTTTTCAAAAAACATAAAACTTTAATGTCAATTATTTTACTTATCTTAAAAGCTATCTAAAAAATTTTTTTTTTATTATAGAGAACGCACCTTTGCCTTTAATTTAAAAAAAAAAATATTTAATTTGGGGTTGGAATTATTTCATGGGGTCCCTCGAAAAATAAAGGTTTTTTTTCGTTTTTTTTCATCAAATGATATTAGAACCAAAAACAAATATTTTTTTTTAATTTTTTTTTTTGATTTCCCTTAGTTTGCATGTTATTAAAATTAGTAAATAGTTATTTTATAAATAATGTTAATATCTTTTACGATTTGGCCGAAAATCAAAATGTAGTATATTACACTATCATTTGCCTTGGCCATTTCCTAGATAAAAAATTGATAAAAGGAAAAAAAAAGTTAATAAGAATGTGAATATACAACAAATTTAATTAAATTATTTTACTTTAATTTAGTTTGATGTAAATCGCATTCTTATTAACTTTTTTTTTCCTTTTATCAATTTTTTATCTAGGAAATGGCCAAGGCAAATGATAGTGTAATATACTACATTTTGATTTTCGGCCAAATCGTAAAAGATATTAACATTATTTATAAAATAACTATTTACTAATTTTAATAACATGCAAACTAAGGGAAATCAAAAAAAAAAATTAAAAAAAAATATTTATTTTTGGTTCTAATACCATTTGATGAAAAAAAACGAAAAAAAACCTTTATTTTTGGAGGGACCCCATGAAATAATTCCAACCCCAAATTAAATAATTTTTTTTTTAAATTAAAGGCAAAGGTGCGTTCTCTATAATAAAAAAAAAATTTTTTAGATAGCTTTTAAGATAAGGAAAATAATTGACATTAAAGTTTTATGTTTTTTGAAAAATTAATAAATTTTCCTATAACAATAACTTTATGCTCGTTTTATGAAATATGTAGTGGGAATGAAAACCTTAAGATCAAAAAATGTTAAAAGATATTTATTATAATATTATTAAATAGCAGATTTGATATGAAAAAGATGAGTAAGATTTTACTATGAAATATCTAAATAAGTTAGTTTTTGAAAATAAATAAAGTTTACTTTAAATAGTTTACAAAAATGTGTGCTCTGTTTGCACAAAGGAAGCTGCTGAGCATTCTTTATACAAAACAATTAAAAATATATTTTATTATCAAAATGTTTTGAAAACTTTATTATCAGACGAAGAAAAATTGTGTTTTGTATAAATTTTAAGTTTAAAATTAAATGTTTATATAGTTTAGTGAAAATATATAAAATAAATAAGTCAACTGTATTAGCAGTTTCTTGAGTTTGCTCTGCTAAATTTGATTAAAGCCCTTAAAAAATTAAATATGCCAAAAAAAATTCATTCACAAATTATGCAAGGTTTGTATGCATCAGGCTAAATCATTTTATTTGTTGTTTTGTCAGAACTTTAAATTTTGTTTGTTTGAATGCTTAAAAATTTCTTGACTTTTAACAGAAACTTGTCTATCAATATGTGTTTAAATTAAGTTATCAAATTTCAAAATTATTTCTTAATAAGAAGTTATAAGTTTTAATAAAACCTTAGTCATAGTTTAGTGGGATTAAAACACACAATAAAAGGAGTACAATTTTTTTCTAGTCATTTCTGTAAAATCAAAGTTAAGGTAAGTTAGTAGACCTCATAGTTTATTTGGTAAGTCAGTTATGTCTAGATTGTTCTTAAAATTCCCAAATTAGCAAGAAAAAAACTATGCACTTTAAACTATGAGCTACATGTTGTTTTTTAATATAAATATTATCTTTTTATTTTTGAACTTTTGTTTGTTCTGTGTTGAAAACATGTTTGAAATTGTTTATTTAGAATTAATTAAAACTAAGGTTTTTTAAAATGTTATACACTGAAATAAGCAAAATTTTAAACACAAAAGGGACTCTATCTTTGAAAACAAATTTAAATTGAAAAAAAAAGCTTACTGAAAATCCTGTTATTAATAGGTTACACAGTTACAACTAAAATAAAAGGCTATGTATTTTCATCTACTTATTAGCCCCCAACTAGGTACAAACCAATAGGGTTAGGAAAAATGTTGGTCTTAGTTAAATTAAAAAAAAAAATTAGCAGTAGTTAAGCCAATTGTTTAATAACTCTTTTATAATTATGCACAGTCAAGTACTTAGTGAAAAGTTCTGTGAAAACAAGATTATTCATTTAATACATTTATTTAAAAAGTTTTCATTTATTGTGTTTATAATTATTGTAAGGTTAATAATTAGAAAAAATATCTAGAAAAATGATTGAAAATAAAACCAGATAAAAATACGCTTAGTAATATGTAGGTTTTCTAGCAGAAAAAATAAAGTACTTAACTAGGATGATGTTGCACCAATATCAAACTAAAGTTATATTCATTTAATTTAGGCTCTAACAGTCTAATTCAGGGGTCGGCAGGTCAAAAAGGAACAATTTTTTATGTGCTTTAAAAAACATATTAAAAGACATTTTTTTTTGAACAAATAAAATTTAGGCGATAGAATATCCTTTAAATATAACACTAAAATTTTATTTTTGTGTTTTCAAAAATATTAGTATATTAAACTAGTTGAATAAAAATTTTAATGTGGCCCGCGGGCCACAGTTTGCCAACCCCTGGTCTAATCTAAACCATAATTTAGAATGTACTTTTAATAAAATAATTACATCAACTAAGTACCACTTTATGAGAAACACATCCGCATAAGGTATACACTATATTCTTAATAACGCATTTATCTTTGTATTTAAAGGTTCTCTTTGAGAAGAACACACCAGTGTAAGGTATCAATAAAATCTTATTTACTACAAGGTTTAGAATAATGCACGCACATTTATTTTTTATACCTAGTGGTATTTTTAGGAATTTTATTAAATACTAAATAACTATAATTATTTACAGATTGAGATGAAAACAAGCTTTTTAGAGCAAAATTAGAATACTGTAACTTCTGCTGACCTTTTAACTACATTAGACATTTTATCTAAATGCAAAACTACTTTATCATGACGTAAATAAAAAATTCTCACTATAAAAGTTTGTATTTATTATAAACTAAAAATATAATAAAAAAACAAGTTTTTAACTTTGAAAAATTAAACAACATATATCTTTTTATTTACATAAAATTTCTAATCTAACAGTAACACTTAGGTAAATAAACTAAAACAACTAAAATAAACAAATTTTCTTAATAAACTGTTTTATTAATGAATAAAAAAAATCACTAACTAATATCATGAACATTTTAAATTATAATAAAGTTTTATAAAAAAAACATATATTGATACTTTCAAAATTCTACTTTTTTAACTGTAAAAAGAAATATGGTGTAAAGAAGTAATTAAAAAGAATAATAAACATTTTTTAACAAAACACACTTTATTATAACATTAGCTGGGATAACAAAAAAAATCACTACATGATTAACTTACCTATAATTAGTTATTTAAAATGCACAAAAAACAAGTCCACTTGATAAATAAATTAATGAGAAACAACTGACAACTTAATTTAAAAAATCATATTTAAAAAAAAATAAGATAAATGTGTAATTTTTTTATGTTTTTATATGTAAATAAATTATTTATGAACTAAGTTATGTTAAATTAAGATTTAATAATATATATAAGGTGAATATATATTAAAATAATATAAGTTTTTTTTATTAACTTCAATTTCATTTTAAAGCAAACATTAACCGGAAGGATTACAACTCTTGGTAATTATTATATACCTGCATGTGCGTGTAAAGACAACAAATTAAGATAATCACTGTTTTTTTGATTAATAAAATACAAATATTGTGCGTGCAAAAACTTATAGCCATAAAAAACAATTTAAACTTTTATTTTGTTTTACTAGTTAAAAATATTGTGGGTGCGTCTCTTTCTACACATAATAAATCAATATCAAAGTTATGCTGTTATATTAAACAAGTTAATAATAGTTTACTGTTTTACTAAGCATAAAAACTGTGCGTGTGCCGATTTGTAGACATAGAATAACAACTAAACAAAATATGGTTTAGATTTAATGAAATTTGATTATTTTCTTCGCATGTTTTGTTGTACTTAAGTTATTTTTTTAAAATTATATTTCTGTTTATTATTAAAATTTTTAATTTATTTATAAAGTAGACTTTTTTATTACATTTTAAATAATTAATTATAGGAAAGTTAATCATGTGGTGTTTTTTTGTTATCCCAGCTTATGTTATAATAAAGTGTTTTTTATTATAAATTTTTATTTTTCTTCTTAATTACTTATTTACACCATATTTCTTTTTACAATTAAAAAGGTAGAATCTAGAAAAGCATCAGTCTAAGTTTTTTTTTTGATGCTAGAAAACTTAATCTTAATTTAAAAAGTTCATGATATAAGTTAGTGATCTTTTTTATTTATTAATAAAACAGTTTATTAAGAAAATTTGTTTTTTCTAGTTGTTTTAGTTTATTTACCTAAGTGTTACTGTTAGATTAGTAAGTTTTATGTAAATTAAAGATATGTGTTGTTTAATTTTTCAAAGTTAAAAACTTGTTTTTTTATTATAACTTTAGTTTATAATAAATACAAACTTTGGTAGTGAGATTTTTTTACGCCATGATCCGAGTTTTGCATGTAGATATAATGTCTAATGTAGTTAAAAGGTCAGTAGAAGTTACAGTATTCTAATTTTGCTCTAAAAAGCTTGTCTTCACCTCAATCTGTATATAGTTACAGTTATTTAGTATTTAATAAAATTCCTAAAAACACCACTAGGTATAAAAAATAAAAGTGCGTGCATTATTCTAAACCTTGTAGTAAATAAGATTTCATTGCATACCTTACGCTGGTGTGTTCTTTTCAAAGAGAATCTTTAAATACAAAGATAAATATTTATTAAGAATATAGTGTATACCTTATGCTGATGTGTTTCTCATAAAGTGGTAGTTTATTGATGTAATTATTTTATTAAAAGCACATTCTAAAATTTTAGGCTTTAGAGCCTAATATAGATAATTATGAATAAAATTTCAGTTTAATTTGGTGCGACATTATTCTAGTTAAATACCAAATACTTTCACTTTTCACAGAGTTGTTAAAAAACTTGGAAAACTGGAAAAACCTGAAATTTTAAACAATTTTTACATGTTGAGTAAAAAAATATTCATTTAATACAAAAAATCTACCATATAGATAGTTTTTTTGTCATCATCAAAAGTTTTTTAAATTAAAAAAACCCATTTGAAGTAGCTTTACAGTATCTTTTCAATGTTTTTATACTATTTAACACAGTTTTTTACCTTAAACTTAACTTTAAACCAAAAATAGACCCAAAAATAAGTTCTTCTAAAAACTTGGAGGAAATTTTAAAACCTGGAGAAAATTTGCCAAAAAAAAATTGACAACCCTGTTTTAACTAGTGATGTACCGGACTCACTATCCGGGTCCGGCCGGATATTGCCATTTTTGTTTGATATCCGGATCCGGCCGGACTCTAATTTGAAAAAAAGTCCGGATCCGGTTCCGGCCGGATTCTAATTTGAAAAAAAAGTCCGGGTCCGGTTCCGGCCGGATTCTAATTTGAAAAAAAAGTCCGGATCTGGGTCCGGCCGGATCCTAACAGAGATCCGGCCGGACCCGGATCTAGTTAGTAAAAAAGAGCATATTGAAAAATATTTTTTTAAAAACAAACCCTGTGTTAATTAATAAGAGTCATTTTCGTCACTTAAAATTTAAACACCTACCCCGATTGGCTCATTTTGTACACGTGACTAATTTACACTTGTTTACATTTAAACTATGAAACAAACATTTTAGAAATGCAACTCTTTACAAATGTTGTAAAATTGAAAACTTTGGAATGAATACTTGCATTATTTGTTGTTTAAAGTTGAGCTCAGAGAATATTTAGAGTTAATACGGTTGAATGCACGAGCCAATGAGAATCATATGACAAAATGTCTCAAACTAAATACTGATGCAACAAAACATCAGAACATGACAGGCAGTTTATATGTAAGCAGTTAGTTAGTTTGGTGAGCAGCTTGAAGCAACAAAATATCTTGAACTTTTTGTGAATGCTTATTGTAAGTAGTGTTTTGTTTTAAAAGTGAATATTTCAACTGGTGTTTAATTGTTTAAATATTTAAGCCAGGTTTATAGTTTAATAGTTTATTAAAAATTTTACAGTTTCTTGTTTACTAAAAGTTTTATTTAATTTTTAGTTTTTTGTTTTAAGTCTTTTGATATAGATTTAAATAGCTTCCACTTTTTAAAGTGTTACCCAAGTAATTAATAATTTTGTATATGCTAGTATTTCTTGTTGTGTTTCATATAAAAGATTCATCACTCAAAACTGTCATTTCTGATTATAGAAAGTAGTCTCAGTTAGAATTTAGTATTTGTTAGATATTAATTAAATAAGGTAGGATTTAATTATGATGGGTAGTGCAAATAAGTTAAGTGTGCCACAATCAGTCCACAACTTTACTACCAAATTGTCAACCTTTGCTACCTGTTCTACTGATTATTATATTAAAGTAATTTTTTCAGTTTTTAAAAACCTCATTCTAACTCAGGCTTGTTTATACTCACTCTAGCTAGTTTCATTGACTTAAACAGTGGCAACCCTGCTAGTTTGAAAATTTTTGGGAATTTTATAAAATCTTGGACTGCCTCAGGCTAGTTTAGTTTTTTATAAAAACTCAGGCTAGTTTTCTTTTAGATTTTGAATGAGTTTGAGCTGATCCAGTTTTCAATATTTTGTAATTTTCTAGTGTATTTTGTTCATGAACTTGATTTCAGATTTTTAATTGTAAATAACACCTAAATTTGTAAACCTTGTGGCTAGCTGTTCTACTTATTATTAGATTAAAGTTACTTTTTTTAGTTTTTAAAAACCTCATTGTGACTTAGGCTAGTTTATACTAATGATGTACCGTACTCACTATCCGGGTCCGGGTCCGGCCGGATATTGCCATTTTTGTCTGATATCCGGATCCGGCCGGACTCTAATTTGAAAAAAAAGTCCGGATCCGGTTCCGGCCGGATTCTAATTTAAAAAAAGTCCGGATCCGGTTCCGGCCGGATTCTAATTTGAAAAAAAAGTCCGGATCCGGTTCCGGCCGGATTCTGATTTGAAAAAAAAGTCCGGATCCGGGTCCGGCCGGACCCGAAATTGTGGGTCCGGTACATCACTAGTTTTAACTAGAATTTTGTTTTACAACACAAGATAAATATTTTTTTTGAAATTTCAGTGGTACACCCTGATTGTAGGTTATTTAAAAATATTCTATCTTTAACAGGATTTCCTGAACTCATTTTCATATACGCCCCCTTTGCAAAACAAAAAAATAAATTCCCACATCAACTTGACATTTCCCCTTTACTAGTCAATTACCTACTTAATTATTCACTGTTAGTAATTTAAACCCTTAGAGCCAAAAATTTCCTTATTGCCCTTAGTTAAAATAACTTGCAACTTTTTACAATTGAACAGAAAAAAAAACTCTCTCCTGATTCTGTATGTAGAGTTTTTCTGTTTTTTTAACTGTTTAAACTTTTAGGGTTTCTACACTTTCACATAATTATTATATTTAATATAAGTTTGTCAAAATAGAGCCTGTAAGCATATATCAGGGTTACCATACACTCAGACTAGTTCAAAATGTATAATTTTCAGCTTGTTTTAATTTTTGAGTTTCAATGAAAAACTCAAGGTTTTTTTTTGAGAAACTCAAGCTAATTTAAAGATTTTAATCAGGCTGTTTTTTGTTGGATATATGAGTTTAATTTAATTTTAAATGATTCAATCTTTTATATTTTACTTATGTTATACTATTTATTCTTACAGTATTGATTTAAATTTCAAGTTTTTTCTTGCCTTGTTGCTAATTACTTTACTTTAACAAAGATATTTTCCAAATCCTTTTATGAACATTAAGTGTGAAAGCATTCATTTACAGTTCTGGTCTTAGTTACTTATAAATAAAGAATTTCATATAAAATATATAAATACTGTAAAACATTAAACTTTGTTCTATAAAAATAAACTTATATTGTCAAAAGTACAGTAGATTCAACATTTAATTGACATTAAGTAAAAAAAGAATATCAACAAAAGCTTGGTACATATAATTGTTCTCTAACACCATTTACCAGACAATTTTTTTAATTATTTTCCTTAGACTTTTGCTTTTTTTCATAGATTTACATAGTATTTTTTCTGAAACTTTTGTGGGAATCCTTGTAAGCTAATAACAGTAGTTTTCATCATCGTAAATAATTGTGTACATTGAGTCATTGATAAAAAATTCTATACAGTAAATAGTTGAATAAAAAAAAATGTTTAAATTTAAAATTAATTAAAATACTAAGTTTCATAAAAGTCCTCATCAGTTATAAAATTTGTTATTTTAGTAGACCTTTAAAAGTTATAACATGAACAATAAATATTTTCAACCTCAATCTGTTTTTTATGCTTTTATTGACTTAAATTTTATTTAATAAAATGTGGAGGAAAATTTAAAGTATTTAGATGTAAAATGTGGCAGTATGTTGTTATGTAAATAGTTTTTGAATTAAAATACTTATTGGTATATATATTTATTTTTTGTTATTGTTTTGTTTTTTACAACGTTTAACAAAATTTTCTGTTTTAATTTAATTTTTAAATTTAATTTTTGTTTGGTCATGCATAATAAATCTTTTTTTTTTGGACTAATATTTGAAGAAAATTCTCTGGTTTCATGTACTTTTTTTTTCAAATAGAAAATATTAAACAGGGTTTTTGCGCATCAGGTTAAATCCGGCTAAATTAATTTAAAAAAAAAAATGCAAAGTATCAGTTTTTTGCATGAAAATTTCAGAATTTCAATTTATGTCATTTCAAATGCTTAAAAACTTCTGAATTAAGAAATATTGAGAATAATTTTTCTTTTTCTTTAGTAAATCTTATTAAAGTGTGAATTTATTTTTAAATATAATTTTAGTTATAAAGCAAAATCAGTCAGCATTTGTGAAAAGAAATGCTGAGAACCTTTTGTTGAACCTTTTTTTTTAATTCTCTAAAAAAAATTTAGGAATATTTGTTATTTTGTTTTGAGTAGATCATATACGTCATAATTATAAAATTCTTAAAAATAAAACAGTATAAACATTTCAGTTTAATTCAACAGTTAGCTGTTTGTTTTAATTTGTTTACATCAGCTATGTTTTTCATAGCTTTGTTAGTTTAAGTGTTTTAGTTTATAATTTAGAAGCTTTATGCCAAATACTTTTTAGATCAAAGCTCTTAGCACTTAATTCATTTATTTTACTGTTTGTTTATTTAAATTTGTTAGATATATTCACAGGAATAAAACTATCTTTAATGTATAAGTTTCTATCCATAATTTCATAGTAAAATTATATATTACAAGTTTTTGAATTGATAGTAGTTTTTATTTTTATTATTGTTAATTTTATTATTATAGTTTATTATAACAGTTAGATATTTTTGATTAGCATAATGAAGCTTATTTTAAAATTGGTTTTTTATTTAAGAAGTTTAAAACAAGTGATAAAAGCATGTATTTAAAATAACAGGTATATAACAAACTTCTTTTTAACAGTTAATATTTTTATGATTTAGTTAGTTTACTATAAATAGTTAAGTGATAGCATTATGTCATAAGTTATGGGAAAAACTTATTTCAATGATAGTTTGTTGATATAAAATGATTTTTTTTGTTCGTTTAAAAGGCTTTTTTAAAATAATTTATGTAATATCATCATAAGCTTAAAATATTGTTTAGTTTGAATAGATATTTTAAAAATTCTGATGTTTCAATGATAAGATAACGTTTTTGAGATATATGTTAAATTAGATTTTGTTTTTCATTTACATACTAATAAGAGTTGTTTAAAAAATGTAACTTATAATTGACGAGTTCTAGGATTATTTGACATGAACTTTAAATATGCGTGATGTGTGGTAGTTGCAACCAAGCCCCAAAATTTGATAAAGATAGCAATTCATTGAAGCAGAAATTAAAATGACGAGTTGAAAATATTCAAGTTGCTGTGTAAGCAATTGATAAATGTTGAAAAATAACTTTGTTAAGTATTTATTTTCTTTATAAGTAGTGTTTGTGGACATTTTTATTTTGTTAAGGGCATAAGGGGTGTAAACACCCTTTTTTGGTTTTTGATCTTATTTTATATAGCTTTTACTAAGCTACAATATGATTTTTACAGATTTAAGAAAATCAAAATAATTTTTGAGTTATAGCCAGTCAAAGTCGGAGGCAACAATAAGATCCTTATGGGAGGCACAAACTAAAACGGCAAATAACTAGAAATCACTAAAAATCTATCTCCTACGTTTTTTGAGATAACTACCTCAAATTTTCAGAAAATGTTCCTTGCAATATTTAAAAAATTCTATCTGAACAGAATTTAAAAAAATTTAAAAATAAAAATTTTATAACAAAAAAACTAAAAAAAAACTGTTTTTTTTGTTTATTTTTTATATAAAATTTTAATTTTTTAATTTTTTTTTAAATATATCAAGGAACATGTCCTGAAAATTTGAGGTAGTTATCTCAAAAAACGTAGAAGAAGATAGATTTTTAGTGAAATAGTCTATTTTTGCCGTTTTAGTTTGCGCCTCCCATAAGGATCCTATTGTAACCTCCGACTTTGACCGGCTATATCTAAAAAAATATTTTGATTTTTTAAAATCTGTAAAAAGCATTTTGTAGCTTAGTAAAAACTATATAAAGTAAGATCAAAAACTAAAAAAGGGTGTTTACACCCTACCTATGCCCTTAATTTACTAGTTTAGACCCTCTGATACCCAAAATGACTTCTAAAGGGGATTTTGAAACAATGTCAGGCTAAATCGGTCAAAATCAGGCTAAATTAAAAAAAAATTGTGCTAGAACCCTGTATCTAAGTTCAAAATTAAAAAAATCATTTCTTACAAGTTCTTCATAATTTTATAAAAATTAGACTAAAAAGTTCAAAAGTTCTTGCAAAAAAACTATATGGGTTTTTTTAATGAATTTTTTTGCCAGTTTAGTTGACACTTTCCATAAAGAATTTGTTCAATAATTCAATTTCAACCCTTTATATCTCAAGAGTTACTTTGCATTTAAAAACAGTAAAAACACATTAACTACTAGCTTCAAGTTACATGCATGACTATTCAATTTCGAACAACTCAAATTCTGACAATTAAATACTAAAAAAAAATTGAAAGGGCCACAACTAAATTAGGAATGTATATTTGTCATATGTAGGTTCTTTTAATATCTACTAACCATTTTTTTCTTTTTGAAAAACATTAAATATTTTTGAGATATGGCTTAAATAAAGTAAAAAACATAGTTAATTTTAGTCATTTAAAAATATCTTGAAAAATATTTAACATTTTGCAAAAAAAAAATGCTTGTAGATATTAATAAGATCTACATATGTATATTTTGTTTTTTTAAACTTATGTTACTACTTTTTGTAATATAGTCTTTTACATATTTTTTAAGAATTTGAATTGTTGTAATTTGAGTTTTCCGAATTTTAATTTTCATATAACCCTTAAATTAATGTGAAAACAAAGCACCAAAACATTGTAGGTTGAATAGAATAACTAGCTAAAAATCTTGTCATTTGTCTGCCCTCTTAGTTTTTAAGTTTTGAGCCTTTTAACGCATGAGATTACTATCTTAATAATTGCACTCTACTAGATTGTAAAATATTAATTATTATTTTTGTTATAATATATATAATATAGATATAATTTATAATTTAGTGTTCACTAAGTGTTTAAATTATTGACCTTAAAAAATTATAATAGGTAACTGACTTATTTACTCAAGTTTGTTGCACAACAAACAATTTTTGTTATTGAATATAAATTTTTATTTATATATGTATAATAGTGTTTAAAATATTTTAAATTATACTTTATTAGTTTTTTAAAACAGATTAAAAATAATTGATAAGTAATATGTTTTAAAGGTGTATTAAATCAATCTAGCTTGATGACCAAGAGATTTTTATGCACCACATCCTTAGGCTATGTTTGTAAGAGTCTACTAAACTTTTTGTGTTCTAAAAAATAAGATTCAACATTTTCATCAAAATTATCAAGTTATCTCTTCTTTTGTGTTTATACTACCAAAATCATTAAAGATTACTATTTTGTTTTAAAACATAACATTATTGTACAAAATTGTTACAAACGAAAAAAAAAATTACAAGCTAATTAAAAAGGTGTGAATTGTTTTTTATGTTTAAAAACTATTCGAAAAACATACTTTTTATAGGTACTTTTACAAAGTAAAAAATTGGTTAGTTTTATTTATTTTATGGTTTACAAAATTAGTAAAATTTAAAGGTTTATAGTTTAATGTAAAGAAATAATGAACAATGAAGTAATCAAAGATATGTTCAATGAAACAGATGAAAAAAGTCAAGTTGTAATTGGCTTTAAAGCGGACATTTCAGATCAAAACCTTAATGAAAAATTAAAAAAGTTAGAATGTAGCTTATCACAAGCTGTTTCTGACTGTAAGTTATTATTAATAAAAGTTAAGTATTTTGTTTAATACTAAATTGTATACTTTTAAATTTAATGTAGTACCATGGTTATTGTTAATATTAACATATATTTTAAGATTTTTTAAAAGTTTAAGCTACTAAAGCTAGTTTAGTTTCACCTATTGTAAGAAAACCATTAAGTTAAAACCATTAAAAAAAAAAATTAGTCCTAAAATAAATTTCATTGCTAAACTAATTCATGATATTTGTCAAAATATGTATTTAATATATATTAGTAAAAATTGTTCAAATAAAGTTACAACAATTAGAACAATGAATAAGTATGTTTTTTTTTATTAAATATTTGTTATTACTACTTTAATTAGTTTTCAATTTTATATTGTATTTTAGCAAGTTATTATTAACTTAAAAAAGCTCATATTCATTATTTACAACAAATTTTAAGCGTTTCATCGAGTTGCAGTGCAGCCATGGAATAGTGTAAAAGTTACATTTCGGACAAAGAAAGAGGCAGTTGAAAGGTTGCGTATGCTTTGCAGAGAGTCTGGAAACAGATTACATGAGCTTGGTATACTGACTGTACAAGTTGAGAGTTAGTTTAATTAATTTTTCACAAATTGAGTTCTATTTATTTACACAATTTATTGAAATTCTAAAGGAATGTTTATATTTATAAAAAACTAAATTATGTATGTATATATATACATATAATTTTTTCTTTAATTTATATCCTTAAATTTAGGGCAAATGGAGTAAATAAATTTATTTAAACTACCTAAAAGCTTAAGAAAAAAAAAGTTAGTTTGTATACAATATAAGAATTTTATTTTACTTTTGAGATGTAGTCATTTTTGTAAAAAGTTTCCAATACATATTTTTCATTGTCGTTTTTATTACAAATTTTAAAATCAGCATAAAATATGTCTTGTTTATGTTTTTAGATTTTTAGTTTTCTCTTAACATTCCTAAAAAGATATTTTTTAAGATCAAAATAAAGTGATTTTTCAAAAATTTTTTTAAATCAAAATTAAAAGTAAAACTCCAATATTAAATAAATAATAGAAATAAACAATAAACAGTCCGTAGAAAATTGTTTGTAAATTAAGGTTAAGGTATTTTTTAATAAAATTGTATTTTTCGCCTTCCTTAAGAAACTCACAAACTTTTATAACTGATATCTCAAAAGTTACATTGATTTTTTTTTATTCCGAGTATTTTAGAATTGCAATTAAATGAATTAATTTAAATGTTTAAAGGCAAGGTCAAGCCCCATTGTCCTTGATTGTATTTGGTCAGAATAAAAGTTTTGTGATAACATTTGATGTTGGTTTTCGTTGGTTATCAGTTTTTTAAGTCTTTTAAAACCTTAAGACAGGGACACAAATTTATCTTGCCTCTTTGACAAATTTAGTAATAACATTAAATTGTTCAACAAAACCCCATATTTTACACAAACCTAGTATACTTTTGTTTATTTATAATGCGCTGATGATTTTTTTGGAACAATATTTTTGAATTTTAGTTTATAAGCAAATGAAAGTTAATTGTCTATAATGTTAAGCATATCGAATGTGAGAATTTTTTTTAATAATTTAAAGTATGAATTTTTTCACTCAGTTTTATCATAAAACTTAATAAAATAAGTTTGTTTTGGTCTATTTTTTTATCCTAATCAATAACGATGAATCAGTACATTTTTTTTGCTTCAAAAACGAATTTCTAAAATAGTCTCTATTGTAATTATTTTATCTTTAAACAACTTTTAAGAAACTTGCAATTAATTTATCACCAATATTCAACCTGCATGATGAACAGTTTCTCTTCGGTATTGATTAATCGATATAAGTTTTCCTACCGCCTGAGCTTCTGCTTGAATGCAGATGTTTATAGGCTTTTAATTTTGCCTCATTCTTTATTGAACAATCTGAATTGTTTACCCCTCAAAAGTTTTAGGCCTGCTCTGTTTTTGAAATAAATATATACTATTTAGTAAGGTGTCTGAGTATGTGTAGAAACAGTTCTATCAATTTTAAATCTATGGTTGAGTTATTTTTAGATTTAATTTTCAAACATATGTATTATGTGTAATTTGTTGTACTTTAGTTTTGTAATCATTTGAGTTTTTTAATACAAGAAATAAACAGTTTACGTTTAACTGTTTTTGTAATATATTATGATAACAATCTATAAAACATATAACAAAACTTGTGTTTTGAAATAAATAAAGCTATAAGGGTATTTTTTTAAGGATGTAAAGTGGTAAATCACTTTTATCTTTTTAGTCTCATTTTTTTAAGCCATTAAAAGATTATTTGAAAATAATTATATTGTTGAAAAGTAAAGAACAAATTATGTATAGTTAAATTACCATCTTATTAGGCCATAAATTACTTAGCTAAAATTTGTTTTTTACCACTAAATTAAAGAAAAAGGTAACAATAGAGATCTAAGAGATTAATAAACGAACATAAATTTTGATGGATATTGATTAATAATTATAGGAGAAAATGAATTTCAATTGAAATACTCTTTTTAACCTTCTTAGTTTGTACTTTTTATACTTAACCTATTAAATTTACCAACTTTTATCCCTTATAAGTTATTAGGTACTATAAATTTTATAAAGCAGTAAAAATTATTTGGTGACTGAAATTAAATTTACTAAAAAAGAACAAGTTGTAAAAAACAAGTAGTATCCTTAATGGTGTAATAACGATAGCTAATTTGGCTATACACAATTTTTTCTTTACTTTTTAACAATGTAATAGTTTTAAATAATTTTCTAAATAGTTTGTTATATTGCAATTTTTCAATTTCACCACTATGTTCTAACTTTTGTACTTCAGCAGTACTTTAACTAAAATTTATTATCTATTCACAGACGTGTTACTTAGATATAATGTATAAATTTATGTTAGAAAAAAAGTTATCATGACAAATAACAAAATTAATGACATCTTTTTATTTTATGAGTTTAATATCCGATGATTTTTAGCTCCCTAGAATTGTTTGCTTGGTTTTAAATGTATAAATGTTTTGTATACTTATAAATTATGTCACACAAAGAAATTTTATTTTTTTATAGTGAACTTAGACTAAATAAATACCAATAATTTTATCTTGATTTTGGAGTTTTTAAGAGTCTTTAATCTTTACTACTTGACCTTGTTTTTTACTTTTTTATTATTTGTTTTTTAATACTATTTTGCAGTTTAAGAGAGTTCTAAATACTATTTTATTTATGTAGCTCAGTAAAATTGACCAACTTCTGGCTTTTTAGATATATTGTTATATAACTAGTTTAGTTCCAACTTATAGTCTTTGTTGCTTTTCATTTTAGGTTGTGTAAGTTACATGATATAAAAATAAGAATTTCTTATATAATTTTACTCTTAATTTATGCTGGTGTAGATTTAGGGATAGTCTAATAAAAAAGTAAACTACTTTATTTATATAAAGTGATAAAATAAACAATTTAAACTTAGTGATCTTCGAGTTCAAACATAAATAACCTGGTATATTTTATTCTACAACTTAGATGTTTATAAATGTCTACTGTTGGTGAACAAATTTTCAAGTCTTAAAATTTAACTAGTAGAATTACTTGAATAGGTATGTTTCAAGTAGTACATAAATAAGTGAAGTCACAAGATTAAAAGCATAAATCTAATTATAATTAACTGTTTCTTTTCACACCTTTTCACTTCTGCATGTTATACTTTTTTAGTTATTGAAATTGAAAATTAACAGATGAAGATGTGATAGATTTAAGAAACATCCAATTGGAACACTTTATACAGCCACAAGGTATACAAACTGTTTAACTGTTTACCAAATTAAGTACTGTATATATATATTTTTTACCTTTAGTGTTTCTAATAGTTTTTATGCAATTTATTTAAATACATACTGTATAAAAGTTTTGTTTATCAATTTCAACTTTAAACATAAACTAGTTCACAGTTTGATAAGCTTATCGAAAAATTTAAAATCGTTTTCTGTAAAAAAAAGTTTATGTTTGCAAACTTAATGAACCATCATAATAATAGTTTGACTTAAAAAATAAATTAAAATTAATGTTATAACCATCTGAAAATATGTAAAAAAATTGAATTCAGTGGTAGCAGGAGAGAGTAGCGGTATGATCCAAATAAACAGCGGAGGAATTCCCATGCAGAAATGTGCTATAACTGCTCAAAGAAAAAGACCAAGAAAAAAGTCTAAAGACGGCGGTAAAGTCTTACCTAATGCTAAAATGGCGAAAAAGCAAAATGATATTATGTTTTCAATGCAACCAGGGGGATTCTCTAAGCAAGTTATTGATCATGGTTCAATGTCAGTAATGTCCCTTGGAAGCAACCCATCAAGCATTATGTCTGCTGATGTAGACCCAGGACAATTTTTCAATGGCAGTGAGTTTCAGGTAAAAGGATATCATAGTTTGTAATAGAAAAATATTTGTTATTACTATTACTATTGAAATAGATTATCATTTAAAAAAGTAGAGTACCTAAATTAGTAATAAGTTTTTTTAATACAAAGACAATTTACTATTGCTTTTATAAAGCACATATTTAGTTTTTTTGTAATAAAGTGCATTAAAACATTTCAATACAACGATGCAATATTTTTTTTGTATATATGAAGTAATATTGAAACAGTTTTATATATTTATCTAAGCCGATAATCGCTTGGTTTTTATCTTTCTATAAATTACTTTCATAAATCAGGATATAAATACTGAGGATGATCTCATGTCAGTTCAGCTGCAGAGCCTCAACAGTGGACAAAACTTGCCACAAACTCCTTCACAGGACGATGTTTTCAATCAGCGCTTCTCGCAAGATTCGTTTGATTTTGACATCAACAGCTCGGCAGTGAATGGAAGTAAGATACACGATCAATCAAAACCATTCAAGACACCGGGCCAACCGCAAAGTTCCCATCAGTTCGTCGGGCAGACTACTCCAGGTTTTTTAAAGTGTTCTGTTATACGAAGAATTAAAATTCTTAATGTTAAAAATCCAATTTGCTTTTTCAGCTTTGTATTAGTTCATTTTATAATTTAACTTATTTTTAAAACAATTAATTCTGTGTTAAAATAAAATGTTAAAACAAGATATCATACAGCTATGGCGTAGTCAAGTAACTTATTTTTAATTACCAAATGTTATATTTTCAGCATACAAAGTTAAGTTGTGTATATTAAGTTTTTTGCAGAGTAGAACTTTAGTTTAAGTTTATACTAAAATTTATTGTAATAACACTAAATAGATCATCAAAAAATATTAGTTTTCAATAATTTTTTCACTACCCAGTATTAGGTACTTTAAAATACTATCAACTTGATATATATTAGCACTAGTAAATACATTCGTATGCTAGCTAGATGTGCAAATTATTATGAAGTTTATTTATATTTTTTTTAATACAATTTTTTGCTTTACGATTAAATTTTTTATGTTTTGTGTTAAAAAAATATATTATTTGCAATGCAATCAGCCTGCAAGCCTGTTTTGATAAAAATATATTTAAATTTAATATTATTTGAAAAGAAGTTACGTCTATTCCTAAAATAGGAGCACCATTAATTTTCATTGCATATTGTTCATCTTCTAATTTTATTCTTGTGCTAAATATAGTTAAAAAGACCATAAATTTTGTTTTAATAACTGTTTTTATAGTAAATATTTAGGATAATATTTTTATTTTTAAGTTATAACATATTATAATAGTAATATTATAATAATAAAATTCCAACTATTCTAATAAATCGTGCGTGCTGAAGAGAAAAAGAAATAGTGTTTTTGTTTGCAAGTTTTTCATGAAAAATTAAAAATTTTCAAATTAATTTTTATTGTTGTAACAGTTAATTAAACTATGTATCTTATTAAAGTTCCTCGTAAATATTCAACTTTTACACACTGAATGGTATATATTCATCTTCTTAAGTTATTTTATTTAAATAGTATAATGATTTTTTGGATTAAGGAAGTGTTTTAGATTATATAACATGGTCATTTAATATATATTGTGCGCTTAAATTCATTTTTGTTTGTTTTGAGTTGTTTAAAATAATAAAATTTATTTCTAACAATAACAAAAGTATAAAAATTTTAAACTTTTAAGTTATAAGATATTTTTTTTTAATATTAAAGTTGTTTAAATTCTCATATCTTAAAATGTATTTTGAAAAGACTTTAAAGGTTTATTTTATATATACTAAATATATCCATAAATTTGATAATCTCCAATTTAGTCCAGGGACAACTCTGCACTGTATATAACTTTTGACTTCTCGTTTCTTTTTTGAAGTCGTCCAAAATAAGTCTATCAACTTTAACTGATGTGCGTTACAGTGATGTGTACATTTAGTGCTAGCTTTCTGATTAGTTTTTTAATGAAAACTGTTTTGCATTTGTTGTCTTTTTGAATCTTCTTTACAACATTTTATAAGTTTTGGTTGCCTAAAATATTAGTGAGACGGCTTTTTACAATGTAAAAGACATTATTGTTCACTGAAACAATCGTTTTAATAAAAATAAAAATAAAATATTATTAAACTCTTTATTACTTATTTAATTTTTTATTTAAATCAATTGTTATTACAAGTTTTTTGTTTATCACATCTTAATGAAATGAAAAGTTCAGTGTATTATAGAAATGTAGGTGTAAAAAACATCCTATTTATACTTTGCCTTTTAATTCCAACACAACATATGTAATCTTTAAAAAAATTATTACAAAGCTGAAACATAAATTACTCAAGTATTATTGTCAAACTAATGTTACCAATATTATAAAAAAAAATTTTGAAAATGAGCTTTGGATTGTTGTCTAATGTATACAATTTTTAAAATATGCATTTTGTATTTGTTGTAATCATATGATTATAAAAGCTATTGTTTAATTCTGTGTGCGATCGTTACGTTTAGTTAAACGATTTTACAAATTGATAAAGAGGCATATTTTAAACGAGCTTCGCGCTGGGACCTACGAGCGTGCTGAAGAAACACAACAGCTTATTAAAAATTCAAAACCCTCTCTCACACTGCCTCCCCGCTTATTTCTTTTTTCTTGCTTCCCTTTGTTTGTTTAAGCCGAAGTTTAACTATACAATTGTCGCTTTACTTACTTCACGGACATATTCCTCGTAAGTTTTGACCGCCTTTTTGTTGTTTTCGCCTTCTATTATAAGCAAATATAGCTTTAGAGTTAAAGCTCGCAAATATTCTTAAAAAGATCTTGTAGTGCATACATTACAATAGTATATCCAGTTTAAACGAAGGCTTAATAGTGCTTATAGGACTTAACTTGCTTTAATTAATTTTTTTATGTTTATTAAATAATTTGATTTTTTTAGGTCATACTATTTTTTCAGTACGTTAATCAATGTTTTATAACCATATCAAAACGTTAATCTTAGTAAATTCTTTAATGGTATAAGTTAAATACACCATATTATTTCAATTAATTTATTAGAATATTTAAATAATAGTTCATATAAGATTTATGTAATACAATCTAAATACATTATTTGAAGCTTGTATATTTTAAGTTAGCAAAACTTTTAAAATTGTGGTTTTTTTTAAACCATAGGACTTTTTCTTTAATGTCAAAAGTATGTTTTATTTTAGAAATTGCTTTTGAATTGTTAAGGTACATAATATTTGTAGCTTGTTAAATGTGTAGAATTTGGTCAATAATTATTGATTATTTTAAACAAGTATGTATTTGCATATTAAAAATGTAATATCTCTCTCATTAAAATTTTTAGATAGCTACAATTTAAATACACGTATTTAGGAAATAGTTTTTACGTTAGTTCATATTAATATAAGTTGAAATACTATTTGTATAATAAAATTAAAATAAATAATGAAAATTAAATTTTACCTGCATAGTTTGAATAAGTTTTCTTTTTATGTTTGATTGTAATCGATATTTACATAGAGTTATATTATTTCTAACTATTTGTAATCTATTTTATAAAAACACAATACTAAATTGTTTAACTATATTCAAAAATGCAAAACCGGAAATTCTAAATACAATGAAAAATTTTGAAGGATGCCTGGCTAAAAACGTGCATGTGTTAAAATAGTGTATGATTTTTTTTTGTAAGTACTCACTAAGCCACAAGTTTATCAAAACATTTTTATGTAGAAATTTTATTAGTACGGTAGAATTTTTTTTAGTTAAACGAGTATTTGTTTTAAAGGTAATTTTGCTTAAGAAAGTATATTTTTCAGAAACGTTTGTTTGATGAAATCTGCGAAAATAAGATTACGTAAAAATGTATTTATCAAAATTTTACACTGGGTTTATACAGTACTTAAAATAGTAAACAATTAATATTTTGAGTTTAATCTTTAATATCATAAAAACATTGAACCGAAAATCTACTGCCGTCTCCGAAAATCTAAATTACTAATAATATTTATATTAAATAATTTTATTTTTACATCGTTTATTTAAGAAGTAACAAATAAGTGATTTAAGTTAACTATATTCATTATGTAATTATTTCTGGTGGATAAAATAAAGTTTTTTTAATTTTAGGTATGCAGCAGCAAGTGTACATGAATTCACAAAACATGCAGCAAAATCAACAAGTTCATCAGACAAATAAGCTGGCGCTCATGCAAAGACAGCAGCCACAGATTTTGTGGCAACAGCAAAATGCCAACAAGATTATAAACGTTAGCAGCAAAAATACGAACTTTATTCTCTCCCAGCAACAACAACAGTTCCAAACAGCAAACAGTGTTCAACCGCAACCCCAGCAGTTTAATATGAAGTCGACGCAACAAAACCAGCATCAAGCGCCACTATTGGTTGATTTGTTATCAAATGGTGAGCAGCAGTCAAGTCAGATTTCTACTCAGTCTCCATTATCTGGAATTCAGCAGCAAGCTCAGCAGACTGCAAAACCAAAGAAAAAAAGGCCTTCAAAGAAAAAGAAGCCATCGGTAACACAGCATCAGGTAAAAACCGAACCAATTTTTTTACAACAGCATTCCAACCAAATTCAGCAAATAAAAAACCAACAGCAAAGTTTTCCTCCACCGAACCACCAACAAGTTTTTATGAGTCAGCAGCAGCAGTTTTATCACCAACAGCAGCGGCAAAGAATGATTCTTGCCTCTCAAAATTCTCAGGTTATTAGTCCTCATCAAGTTGAACCAAGCCCTTCTATGCCGCTACCTAACCAGCAACAGAAATTTATACAGCCTAACATACCTCATCCAGGTATAAGAATTAAACAAGAGTTTATACCTCAAACACCAACATCAAGACCGAATTCTGCTGGTCAAAGTGGCGCAAAACAGCCAGTTGCTAAACCAAGATTTTCTGAAACTAAAAGAAAATTGTCACTTAACAAAACAAACGGAAAGCCAATCGCTGCGCAGAAGAGTGTTAACAATAACAATTCAAATATAAGCTCAAATCCGCAACTGACAAAGCTTTTAGAGGATGGAGAAGATCCAAAGTTGACAGATATCTACAGAATTCTGTGCTGTGCTAAAGAAAATAATCAGATCCAAAGTGTTGCATTCAAGAAAAATCCTCAACTGCCGTCTCCGAATTTCAGTAATGGAAAACCAACTATTACAAGAAAATCAAATTGTACTAGCTGGGGAGATGTGCACAATGTAAGAGCGATGTTAAGCCAGCAGGCCTACAACATGAAGAAAAAGCTCGTTGAAAACCAAGGTAAAATTGCTAACGAAATCAGCAGCAGAGTTAAGTCAGAAAAGAGGAAGCAGGAAAACGAAAAGAAATCTATCTTGCATAAAAAGAAGACGATTCAATCGTCGGTTCCCATTGCTGCAAACTTTCACCAGAAAAATCCAGACAAAGGGCAGCAACATCGACAGTCACAAGTTCATCAGCAGCTGCTTTTTAATCAACAAAAAGAAAGACTTCAACATCCGATTGGCCTTAATCAGAGATCAATACCGCTGATGGTAAGTTGAAATCTTTAAAACTAAATATGGGCATAGGGGGAGGTAAATCACCTTTTTCACAATTTAGTCTTATTTTATTAAGTTTTAACTCAGCTATAAGTTTCTATTTACAGGTTTTTCTTCTACTAAAATTTGAAATTTATTCTAGAGTGAGAACTTATTCTTGCAATGTTAAGCGTTTAATTTAGCAAGTCTTTTTAAATTGTTTAAAAATAAAATTTATCAGTAACCCAAAATGATATTATTTTATTTCAATTTTAGGTAGGCCAACAACAGCATCAACTTATGCAAAATCCCCAACAAATGAAACAACAACAGCTGGTGCAACAACAAAGACCTCAACAACTTCAGCATTTAAACCGACAGCAAGCTATGAGAAATCAACATATGGGACAACAGTATATTAAGCAGCAACAGAAAACAGGCAACAAGAACCAGCAGAGGCCAGGCAGCAGTAGTTCTTACATATCACAAATGTCTCCTTTGGCTGCAGACAGGTATTTATAATTAAACAATGTTTTTATTTACCTACAACTTAAACTGTTTTGAATTGCATACTTTTTGTAATCATTAATCATAGTAAAAAAATAGTAAATTGTCTTCAACTAAGTTTCTACAAAAACATCCTCGGCAGTTTTACCATGATGAATGAATATTAAAATATCAATAAACTGCCAGGTTAGCAACTACCCCTTCTCCTAACAACAGCGCAATTCAGCAACATAGTTTCTCAGGAATTCAGTATCAACAGCAACGCTCGCCCATGATGCAAATTTCTCAGAAAACCCCGCAAATAATTCCTTCTCAACAAATAATGAGACAACAACAAGGCTTCGTTAAAATGCAGCAGCAGCAAAAACAAGTTCAGCTTAATGCAGAAAACAAACAAGTTAAAATGATGAATCCTCTCAAGTTACAGCAAAACAGAAATCAGCAATCTCTTACGGTTTGTTTCGGGTTCCCTTTTCAATATCTAGGTACACAAGATGCTTTGAACTTTATCTTAAGTTTTATTGCATTAAATAGATTATTGAAATCAACTACTTAAGTAAAGCTTTTAAAACTTCTGCTGTCTTTATGATTGGTTCGTTTTAAATACGTTTTTGCTTGTTGTTTGTTATGTTAAAACTATTATTTTTGAAATAATTTCAATGTATTTATAAAACGAAAATGTTTAACTATAGTATGCGTAAATTAAAAAATCACCTATTATGAGAAAAAAAACATACCCTATCATACCGTTTATAAACCTATAGAAGCTCTAATATTTTAAAGCTTTAATTTAAAAAAAATATATATATAAAACACGCATTTAAGAACATTAATTTTTAGTTTTAATTTAATTGTTATTTTCTAACTAACATTTAAATAAAAAGTCTTTTAAAGTACCTTTTTAAGATGTTATAGAATTTTAGTAATTTATTTTTAGTAAATTCAAGTGTTTAATCTTTTTTATGAGGTTTATATAACTTGCATAAGTTACTGAATATTATCTGCTTCTTCTTTAAACTTTTTCTTTTTAAAACTTTGTTTTAGAGGTTTTTAACAATGTAACTTCTATATCATATATTTTAAATTTAAATCGAGTACGTACCCATGTAATCTTTCCACCATTCTTAAAAAGCAACACCTGAACGTATTTTTAGAGTCCGGCAAGTCCGTTTACCCAGCCAGTTCCAAGCCCACATTCGCATCACCAACAAAACTCCATGCAGCAAAATATAATACATAAAAACCAGCAGCAAAAAAACCCAATTCAATTTAACCAGCAACAAGGTTCAGTTCAGTTGAACCACCAACAAAATCTCACACAAATGACTCAACCGCAAAATTCAATGCAAATGAGCCAGCAGCAAATGGTCGGCCAGGTGAATCAGCAGCAGATGTGGCAGCAGAGAAATCATTTCGTGAACCAACAAAGATTGAATCAGCAGCAACCAGGAGGCAATCAGATGTTGAACAAGTTTCCAACTCCTTCAACTATTCATCACCAACCTCTTTCCATGCAACAACAGCAACAACAACAAGTTTGCTTTATATATTTACACTAAAATCACGAATCATTTTGAAAGCAAAATAAATTTATAAAGTATTGTAATTTTTAAGCTATTTTTTATGGTATCTATGTTTTAGGTCTTATGATTTGTTTTTTGTTTGTTGAAATTGTTTTCACAGGGTTCAACTCTTCAGGCTAAATTAGTTTTTATTGTGAGTTCAATTTTTTGAGAATTTTTGAGTTATTAAAAAGAAACTAGAAAATCTTTTTTTTTAAATTAAGTTATGAAGTTGCGAATTTATTTGTAATTCAAATTTTTATTTTTGTTTTAAAAGTTTTATTAATATTTAAAGCAATATTGGTGAAATAGGGTGCATTCAAAAAATATTTTGCTGATACTAAAAAAACACTAAGAATAACAAAATATAGATTTACGATTATTAATTTTTAATAATTTAAATTTTTTTTTTGATTTTTTTGTTGTATGTTTTGGTAAGATGGGTTTAGGGGTAGGGGTGTATTTTTAGTTAATTATTTTGTGTAAAATTAGTTAAGGATATGGGTTGAGCTCTACAAATAAACTAAAAGGAGTAAAATATTTTCTATTAAAGTTTTATTTTCTACATGTTTACAATGTTGGTAAATACAATTAAAAAAAATATTATATATTTTTAGAGATAAGTTTGTTTTAAAATAAAAGATCTTATTAAAAAATTTGATACTTTTAAATCTACAACTTTTTATCCTTAGACTTGTTTTGACATATACAAATTAGTTGCAGATTTTTGAATACACCCGGTAAAATATTATGGTATGTCAGTACAAATGATTGATATTTATAACTAAATTTTTAAAACAAAATATTTTAACCTAAATAAAAATTTCTTATAAAAAAAAAAAGTTATAATACTTAAAGTAGCTGTTTTCTAAAATATGTTTGCTTTATACTTTTTTTATTTTTATTTTAGAAACATTTTTATTTTATACGGTTTGCTGTACTTTAAATTATTTAAAAAACTCAAGATTGAGTGACCTAATATTGTGAATATAAATTGTTAAACATGTTTGTAGCGGTTACATGACAACTTAAGTTCTTATGATATTTTTATGGAATTTCGTCTAATAAAACAATGGAATTGAAAACATATAAAAATTACTAAAAAAAAACTATGTTTTATAGGTAAACCGTTACAAATAAATTAATAGACTACCTCGTTTCATCTACTTATAAGACCAAGTGGTGGCCGATCAACAAGGATTAGATAAAATTTTAGTCTAAATCGGGTCATGTTACTTTTAAATTATAAAACTTTGCGTACGAACCCTGTTTTTAGTTATGAAAAATAGTACAATAAATATAAATATTTTACTTCAGTTTTAGAATCAATAATTTTCTTATTTAATGTCTTGGGAATGATAAATCCTAAAATTGACTTAATATTTCATTTCAAACTTTATTACATGAAACTGAAACTTTATTGTAAACCTGAAAGTTAAAAAAACAATTATGATTATTTTTTAACTAAAAAAAGATTGTTAGTCAAATTACTTGCAGTAACTTGAAATTTAATCACCGTTTCTAAAATTTTTTTCTTCAAAAGTTTGAAATTTTCTTAAGAAATCAATGAACAACTTTTAAGTAAAAGTAATCCTTTTTTTTGCTTATTTGACTTTACACACCTACTAGTACTGTAGTAATCATTTATAAAAATTTATAGTTGATCATTTATATAAAATAAACTTTTTTTATTAAAATTTTTTAAACTGAGATTTTACTTTTTTTTGCTAAATTTAAAACTACTGGTGTAATGGCCAATGCAGTGAAAAAGTTTTAAAAGTTGTGCTTAATTGTTTTTAGTGATCTATCTTAAAAAATTGAATCTAATTTTTATGCTTTTTTAATTGTTGTCCTTAATGTTAAATGTTTAATTAATTTTTAAACACTTTTAATTGATTTTGAAAGTTTAACTCAAAAGTCTAATATTAGTTGTAATTTAATATTTTTTATTGATGTTTTAATAGTTTTAAACACTTTTGACTAGAAATGTAAACTGTTCCTAATATTTGTTCACTTATCGAAGTTGTAAGCTCACAACAGTAAATATTAATAAATAAAAAAGCATATATATTTCTTTAAGCTAACTTTCAAAATGCTAATTAACTGTTGCTTTATACAAAATACTTTCCAGATGCAAGCATCGCTTCAGCCACAAGTTAACATGACGACGGCTCAACAAGTAGCCAATCAAGTCCTTGCTCAAGCTAAAGTGTCTACAGCTCCTTTAAACGTCACCATGGTAAAATCTTTGCCGTCTCAACCGATGCAGCAAACCTCTGTTGTAACCCAACCACCTCCGAACGATTGTGTAGTTTCAACAACCTCCCAACCCCAAACACCCGCGCCTTAAACCACCTCCGAACGATTGTGTAGTTTCAACAACCTCCCAACCCTAAACACCCGCGCCTTAAACTTACAAATGTTAAAAATGATGATATCTGGTGTGAAAGATGAAATCTAATTTTAAGTAGTCTCTTTGCTACTTTATCCAATGAAACACATGTTATGAGTTCTAGTCGCAATTTAGTGTAAAGAGTGCTCTATATGAGAAAAAGACTGTATAGGTATTTTAATGATTTTATTTAATATTGAACAAATTAATTCTTGTTAACAAAATGGAAAAATGTCTTATTTAATTTGTTTATTAAATTAGATAAATTATAGTTTTTTTGTATGAGCTTTCTGTAACTTGAAATTTTAAATTCAAGAAAAGCATTTTTAAGTTTTCTCAGTTTATTGCTGTGATTTTAAGTAGATTTATACATTAAACAATTAGTCTGAGTATATAGATTTAGATACAAATGTAACAATGTTTAATTTTTTAATAAAGGAAATTAAAATTTATTTAAAGTGGAAGGTGCAGCTCTGGTATAAAAATTACAGATTGATACCTGTAATTGTAAACAAAAGGTGCGTGTTATATTTATTTAATGATTTTGTCGATTAGTTTTATACACAAATTGGTATGAGCTTTAAATAGTTTTTAAATATTTTAAACTATTGTTTCTTTATACATCAAAATTGTGCTTTTTTTATGTATATTTAAATAATATTCGAACTACATTAGATGCGTTATTTATACTATATTTGCTTTGTTGTTAAATATATGTTATAAAATTTATAATACTGTAACTATAATTTTTGTAAGTTATTTGTTTAAGCGCTATTGTTTATACAATTTATGTTTTTATGCAACTTGAATAATAAGTTTAAAATCAACAGTCTTATAACTAATTTTATCTATGATGGTTCTAATTGCTTGAAGCTACATGTAAATAATTTTGTTAAACTAATAAAATTTCATTGTGTTGCAACTGCGTTTAGGCTAGCATAAATTTTTAATGAACTATTTTAAATCCTCCCTCTGTTTTTGGTGCGCAAAAACTTATTAATTTTGTTTTGCAGCTTCATTTTAGCAGTATTTAAGATGTTTTAAATGAGATTAATTATTTTAAGTATTAATTATCCTGACTTATAAAACAGGTTACTATTTTAATTTGCACTTTAGGAACAGAAGTTTTAAAACTTTGAATTGTTTTTTATATACTACACAAAATAGGAAAAGTTAAAATAGATTCAAATTTTTTTCACCACTGTTTTAAAAATTTTTTCGTTAGGCATCTTATGAATTTTTATTTTATCAGACATGTATTGTGATTTATTCGTACATTAAAATAAAATAATTATCAAAAACAGTGTTGTAATGTTGAATAAATATATGTTTTGGCTAGTTAGAAAATACGTTGTAGTAAAACTTATAACAATTTTTTTAATTTTTTTACTTGAAAAACACTTTAAATAAGGAAGCTTTTTATCATTGTAAAGTAAGGATACAGCTTAAGCAAAAAAAAAAAAAAGATAATTACTAATAATGGAATTCAACTTAAAAATTTTGAACACAGTACATAGAAAATTATTATTTTTACTTAATTTTATAAACTAAGTTACGTTTATATGGCAGATACAAAGCTTTATAAGTTTGTACTTTTTTATTCGTCTATACTATGTTTTATTTATTTTTTATCGACATTTAGTTTTAAGTACTTGTAATGTTTCAAATGAGGTAGTTATATTTAAAATCATGAAAGGTTTAAACTGAATTATATTATCTAATGACCACAAAATTTCTTCCCCTTAAATATTTTAAATTACAGCAAAACTGTTTACTTAGAAACTGCTTAATTAGGTTAAAAATAAATCTGTGCTTCACTGATGTTTTTTGTGAAAAAGAACAATATTTTTATGAATTAATTCTGGTTAATAAGTTGTTTTTTAATGATAAATATTTAGTTTTGTTGGTTTTTGCAAACTTTTATACCATTCTAGTTTTTTGATCAAATTAAGTATAACTTAATAAAGTTTGATAGTATAAATTTTAAAAAGTTAGTATTGAGACTTGCACTAACAATCGTAAACAGTTTTGAAGAAATACAAACTTTTCATTTACTTTTTAACTTTTAAATGTTAACTAATATTATTATGTAGTATATTTTTTAAAAGCTGTTTACAAATTGAGTTCAGATTAAAAGAAATTTAGAACTGTCATAAAACTTTTATACTCTTTTTTTGTATGACATTTTAATTCTACAAAATATTTGTGCTTTTACATGTTGAAAGTACTCAAATGTAATTGTCAGATACTTTTGTTATTTAGTAATATTTGAATAAAATACTTTTTAATTATTTTTGAAAATTATTTATTTTGTGTGTCAAGTCAGAAAACTTTTATACATTGTAAACTTTTTCAATTAAGCTGCATCTCTGATTGATATGCTTATTTAAAAAAACCTTGGTATTTAAAAAAAAGTAGTTAAGAATTATATTACAAATAACTAAACAAATTTACTTTGATATAAAAGATATCCAATTTGCATGAAAACTCATGTAGAATTTATCAATATATTATAAGATTAAACGATTAAGTATCAGCTTAAAATATGTCGTTCTGCCTAAGGCATAGTTTATTTTAAAATATTCTTTGATATGGTATTAAAGTTTTATCAATTTATTATGGACCAATTATCCGTGCCTGAAGCTGTAAATAAACCACAACAATAAATTATAATATATTAGTTAATAAAGAAAATTTATAAACCAGTGTATATATTGATTTTTTTTATAACTTTATATGCTGAAAAAATATGTAACAAGTTTTATAATATTTATACCCAAATCGTTCTCGAATTAAGTTTGTCATTACATAAAACTGTTATTAAACTTTTGAAAAAATGGCTATAGTTCAAACTTGAATATTATGTTTATTATAAAAAATATAAAATGTTCTATCGTAATTCTATTTTATAAACTGTTGTTTAATTGGAAAACATATAATTTTGCATTTAGTATTATAGATCTACCTTACACGTATGTATACTTGGTTGCTTATAGAAAATGCGACCTTTGAACTTTCAGCAAGTAAACTTATTTTTATTTAGCAAATATCACAAAAACATCTTGTTGAACGATTTGAAAAGTTATATTTTCGATATAGAGGCTATTTTCAAATTTCTGAAAACAACTCCAATGTGAACTGTTATTGGAACCTTAAAACGCAATCTTACAGTTTTAAGCTGAAAATTTTTAGCAGTTATCACATAAACACATTGTGCAGAAGTGATTCTGAGGAAAATTACACGGAGAAATTTCTTTTTTTTTTTAAATCTAGAAAAGTCAAATATAAACATAAATTGTCTCCGTAAAATTTTCTCTAAATCACCTTGAATCCTGCAAAATGTGTTTTTGTAATAATTGCCGGTTTACTCACATTTCCCACCCTCGCACAATTCCTACCAAAATGTTTACTTTTATTTTATTTAACTTTTACTGACACTGTTACCACTTATCCTTGGCTGGTAAGCGATTTTTGGATTTGATCAGGTGGGAGTTGTGCGGATAGAAACTGTGTGTGGGTTGGAACTGAGCTCTTCCCATAATTGCGACATGTAAAGCAATTTTCAACTAAAAACTTAAACGTTGCATATTTTGGTCCATTCAGCTTACATTGGGCTTGTTTTCAAAAATCTAAAAGAGCCTCTATAAAGAAATTAATCAGCTAAAATGTGGCTGTGATTGGGAAAGAGGTCTTAACTTAAACTAGATATTCTAAAGATGATGATAAAGAGCAAAAAAAGGTTTTTGGCTTATTTAAAGGTAGTTATGAAACTTATACTAGATACTCTGGGGCTGATGATGATAATCAAAGAAGAGGTCTTAGGCGTATATAAGATTTTATTTTGTGAAATATCATTGGAGGCGGTAATTATTTTTAACTTCTTCAAAGGGGGCCTTATGAAAAACAGTTTAATAAATTCTGATATAGGTGCATATTGGTTTAAACAGATGCTATTAAATTAATAACATCAATTTGTTGTAATCATGTGTATATGTTTGTTCAATTTTTTTTATCTAAGTTACAATTTAAGTCCATTACCAATTTTCATATTTCATGAACAACTTATTAGTTTCTAAAAACTTTTAAATAATACAAACTAAAAAATACTTTTGCAAAAATTTGACATATTAACAGAGTCAACGTATTATTTTTTCAAATTAAGTACAACTGTTAGCATATTAACTAAAATTATTTATACAGATTTTTATAAAAAAATTGATCTTAAAAGTATAAATAAGATGAACTTTTTGAGCTTATCAAATTATATTTAACCTAGTAACCCTAGCATCACAAAATATTAAAAACTACACAAACACGCCTTTTGAATACACTTTACATTTGGATACTGTACAGCAGAGGCGTGTCTAGACATTTTTTAAAGGGGGTTCACATTTTTTTGTTCTTAATTTGCCGCTAAGTACGCATTTCTTAGGTATGCACTGCCAGTTGAGTACGCATTGTGCGTACTACGCAATATTTAGCCGAACACTTGGTATTTAAAATACTTTTTTCTGCTTAAAAAAAAACATATAAGTAGTAATAGAAAAATATTATATTTTTTTATTTATTATACTGAATTGAATTTAGATAAATTAAAAGTAAAAGAACCAGAAAAAAGTTATGAAAATTTCAAAAAATCAAGAATCAACTTTGTGGCCAACAGATATACAAAAATAAAATAACTTAAATAGAAATATTAAAACACCATTAAATGATAAAAGAATAAATTGCCAGATGGTGTAGTCAAACAACTATGATAGGATCAAACAATTTAAGTTATACCTTTACATTTAAATATTTTAAAACCAGTGCTAACTTTGCTGAAGAGTTTTCAATGTTTTTCACACCTTGATTAGCTTGTTCATTTTCATCACGAGAATGTTGAACTCTTGTTTGCAAGCCGTCTCCAACGCTGATCCCTGGATTGCTGCTGCCAGTAGATTCATTATCTTAAGTTTTAAATTCAAAATTTTCTAATTTGTATTCAGTTTTAACTTTTTAATCTTCTAACTTATTTCCAGTTTTGATTTAATCTTCTTCTTATTTATCTTCGGTTTTAACTTAATAATCTTTTAATTTTCTGCAGTCATTATTTCATCATTTTCGTATTTTTTCTCAGTTTTAACATCATCATCTTTTAATTTATCTTTTGTTTTAATTTCATCATCTTTTAATTTATCTACAGTTTTAATTTTATCATTTTCTAATTGTCTTAATATTTAACTTCATAAATTTCTAATTTAAGTTTGTAACAAATTCATCATCTTTTGATTTATCTCCAGTTTTAACTTCATCATCTTTTAAGGCACCTTCAGTTTAAACTTCATTATCTTCTAATTCATTTTCAATTATAACTTCATCGTTTTTTATTAAATTTCAGTTTTACCTTTATTTTCTACTAATTCATCTTTATATTTAATTTCATCATTTTCTAGTTTATTTTCAGACTTAACATCTTTATCTTCTAACTTGTATTTAGTTTTAACTTCATTATTTTAACTTTATAATCTTCTAATTTATAATCAGTTTGATTTTTATTATCTTCTAATTTGTCTTCAGTTTAAACTTTAATATTCTATAATATACTGTCAGTTTTAACATCATTGTCTTTTAATTTGTCTCCAGTATTGACTTCATTATTTTTTACTTTATTATCTTCTAATTTATCATTAGTTTTAACTTCATCATTTTCTTATTTATCTTTAGTTTTAATTTCATTATCTTTTATTTATCTTCAGATTTAGTATCATCATTTTCTAATCTATCTTCAGATTTAACTTCATAATCTTCTAATTTTATGGTTTAAATTCGTTATTTTTGATTTTATCATCATCTAATTTACCTTTAGTTTTAACTTCACCATTTTTTAATTTATCTTCAGTTTTAACTTCATTGTCTTCCAACTTATTCTTCGTTTCTATTTCTTTATTTTTAACCTAAACTTCTCTAATTTATCTATAGTTTTAATTTCATTATTTTCTAATTTATCTTCAGTTTTATTTTCTTTGTTTTCTAATTAATCTTTAGTTTTAACTATATTATATTTTGACTTATCTTCAGATTTAATTTCATAGTTTTCTAGTTTATCTTCAAGTTTTATTTCATTATCTTCTAATTTATTTTCCATATAACTTCATCATCTTCTTATCTATTTTCAGTTTTAACTTCATTATTTTTAATTTTATCATATCATAATTTTCTTTAGTTTTAACTACATCATTTTCTAATTTATCTTCAGATTTAACTTCATTGCTTCTTAATTTGTTTTCAGTTTTAACTTTGTTGTTCCTAACTTTATCATCTTTTAATTTATCTTCAATTTTGACTTCATAATCTTTCAACTTATCGTTAGTTTTAACTACATCATACTTTAATTCATCTACAGTTTAAATTTCATCATTTTCTAACTTATCTTAGTATTTAACTTCATAATTTTCAAATTTAAGTTTGTATCAAATTTATTATCTTTTGATTTTTATTCAGTTTTAACTTCATCAGCTTCTAATTTATCTCCAATTTTAACTTCATCATCTTTTAATTCATTTTCAGTTATAACTTCATCGTTTTCTTATTTAATTTCAGTTTTACCTTAATTATATACTAATTCATCTTTAGATTTAACTTCATCATTTTCTAGTTTATTTTCAGACTTAACATCTTTATCTTCTAACTTGTATTTAGTTTCAACTTCTTTATTTTAACATCATCATCTTCTAATTTATATTCAGTTTATACTTCATAATCTTCTCATTTATAATCAGTTTAATTTTAATATCTTCTAATTTTTCTTCAATAAAAACTTTAATATCCTGTAACTTACTGTCAGTTTTAACATCATTGTCTTTTAGTTTGTCTCCAGTATTGACTTCATTATTTTTAACTTTATTATCTTCTAATTTATTATTAGTTATAACTTCATCGTTTTATTATTTATCTTTAGTTTTAACCTCATAATTTTCTAATTATTTTAAGTTTTGATTTAATTATCTTCTTATTTATGTTCAGGTTTAACTTCAAAATTTTCTAACTATTTTAAGTTTTAACTTCGTCATCTTTTAATTTATCTTAAGTCATAATATGATCATTTTTTAGTTTGTCTTTAGTATTAATTTCATAACTTTCTAGTTTATATTCAGTAACAACTTCATCATATTCTAATAAATTTTCAGTTTTGATTTAATCATCTTCTAATTTATCTTCAGTTTTAATTTCACCAACTTCTAACTTATCTTTAATCTCAACTTCAAAACTTTTAAATTATATAAAGTTTTAACTTCATCACTTTCTAACTTATCTTCAATTTTAACTTAAAAATTTTCTAATTTGTTTTCAGTTTCAACCTTATTATCTTCTGATTCACATTTAGTTTTGAATTTATCATTTTATAATTTAACTTCCTTTTTAATTTTGTTATCTTTTAATTTATTTTCAGTTTAAATTTTATCGTCTTTTAATTTATCTTTAGCTTAAACTTCATCATTTACTAATTTGTCTTCAAATTTAACTTCATAACTATCTAACTTATCTTAAATTTTAACTTTATCATTTGCTAATTTATCTTTAGTTTTGATTTCATTATCTTCTATTTTATCTCAAGTTCTAGTTAAACTATTTCTTATTTACCTTCACTTTCAATTTCATTATATTATAATTAACCTTCATTTTCAACTCATCCATCTTTTGACTTTTTTTTCTAGTTTAAACTTCATAATTTTTAAATTTATTCTCAGTTTTAGTAAATTTCATCATTTTTTAATTTATCTTCAGTTTTAACTTCATCATTTTTTAACTTATTTTGAATTTTAACTTTAAAACTTTCTAATTTGTCTTTAGTTTTAACTTTTTCGTCTTTTAATTTATCTTTTATTAAATCTTCTTAATTACCTTCATTTTAAACTTCATCATTTTTTTTCCTGTTTAAACTTCATATTTTTCTTATTTATCTTCGGTTATCATCTAATTTCATCGTTTTTATACTTATATATAGTTTTAAGTTCATCAATTACTATTTTATCGTTTTCTAGTTTGTCTTCAGTTTTAATTTCATATTTTTTCTAACTTATCTTCGGTTTTAACTTCATCATTTCTTAATTTATCTTTAGTTTTAACTTTATTATCTTCTAATCTATCTTCAGTTTTAATTTCATTTTTTCCAATTAATCTTTAGTTTTAACTTTATCATCTTCATCATCTTATGTTTAAACTTTATCATTTTCAATTTATTTTCAGTTTTAATTTTTTATCTATATTTTTTTTCAGTTGAAACTTCATTTTTTCCTTATTTATCTTCAGTTTTATCTTATTATCTTCTAACTTTACTTCAGATTTAATTTCATCATAATATTATTATCTTCAGATTTAATTTCATAGTTTTCTTTTTTTTTTAGTTTTAACTTCAATACTTTTAATTTTATCATCTTCTAATTTATCCTTAGTTTTAACTTTATCATTTCTAACTTTACTTCAGATTCAACTTTATCATCTTTTAATTCGGATTCAGATTTAAATTTATTGTCTTTATATTCATTTTCAGTATTAACTTAATTTTCTTTAAACTGACTTTAAATTTATCTTCAGTTTTAATTTCATCGTTTCTTTAGTATTTTATCTTTAAATTTAACTTCATCATTTTTTTCTTAAGTCTTCAGTTTTGGTTTCATAATTTTTTTGAATTATTATTAGTTTTAACTTCACTATCTTCTTGTTATTCTTTAGTTTTAATTTCATTATGTTGTTTTAGTTTTAAATTCACAATCTTTTAATTTGTCTCCAGTTTTAACTTCATATATTTTTTTTAATTTCATTCAACTTTTTTTTAAATTTATCTTTAGCTTAAACTTAATCCTAATTTTTAGTGAATGAAACAATTAATTTGTTTATAATATGGTTACAAGCCAAATCCAAAGTATGATCAATTATGTTACAAGTAAAAATTTTGATGCCTTTTTAATTGTTAAATACCATGATAGTAGTACTTTCTATATACTTTTTTCTTAAGCTGTAATAATTTTAATAAGAGAAGTTTTTGTATCCTTTAGTTTTTTTTTAGGACTGCAATTAGAAAACAATTTGCTAAAATAAATTACGTACTTTTTGATTTAAAGGTTGCAATCAAAGTTCTCGACTTAAAAAAAGGAGAATGATTCAATGATAAGTTTTTAAAATTTTATTACAATACAATGTTTCACTCGTTTAAAAAAACGAGACTTTCAGTTGTTTAAAATCTGTAAAAATTTATGTGATAACAAGTAGGAAGACATTAGGCTAAACTAGAAATAAAAGAAGTTAAAAAACAAAAAACTGAGTAAAATTTAATTAAAACTTATAGTTTAAAGTTACTAGCATATGATGATTTTAATGTTGTTAGGCTAAATTTAGGAAAATGCACGTTACTTAATAACTATACAATCTTAAAACTTAAGCAAAAAAAAAAAAAAAAACAATAAAAAATAATTATACTAACATTTAGTGGCCTTGTGAAATTTGTAGATAACTAACAAAGAAAACATCTCTTTAACTAAACCTTTAAGTTAAATTTACTCGTTTAAAAAAGTTTGGCTATTGTATTATGACGTAATTATGTATTGGTTTAAATACTTGTACAAATTAAAATAGATGTTTGTTTATCAAAACGCTCTTAAGTTCTGAAATAAAGCTTTTTAAAGTGTTGTTAAAATGTATACACTTTAAAAAGCTTTAGTTCAAAACTAAAGAGCGTTTTGATAAACAAACATATATTGTAATATGGACCCGGATAGTGAGTCCGGTACATCACTAACGATAATATGAAAAATGATAGATCTTTTCTAACTTAAAATATTGATAGGCTTTTATATCAAATATCCTGTAAATTATTCTAATAATTCGTAATTTCTTTAAATAATTAACATAAAATTCAATTTTTTGCATTCTTTTACCAGTTAAATTTTAATTTAACAATTTTTTGCAGTTAAACACTCCAGTTTAACTCATTACAAGCATCTGATCAACAACCTTAACTGTAATTTTTTGCGCAACCACAATTAAAAGAAATATTTTTGTTAACAACTTTTCAATTGTTTTTTAATCGGTAAAATGTACAATGCTAGACTAAATTTGCGTTTTACAAGCTAAAAATATACTTGCTTCATTTAAATATGTTTATTGAAAGAAAAAAAAAAGTAAATGACAAGAAGCATTCTATCTTAAACTCGTTAAAGCAAATCACTTACTTTGTTTAGTTTTATCCATAGCTTTATGTTGAACTTGTTAGAAAATCATTCTGAACTTTTACTAACTTGAAGTTTTTTTTTGGTCCAAATACTAATTAAAAATTATATTTTATACAAAACAGCTTGTTATAACAAAAAGTAACAGACTCTAAATGCCTCAGATTTACGTCATAATAAGTTTAGTTTACACTTTTTTTAATAAATCTAGCTATCTAAATTAACTTTTGTGTAATTTTCTAAAGTTTACATAGGTTTTACTAAAGTACTAATTATTGTAATAAAATCTATTATTTATGATATTTTTTGCTTTAAAGGTCGCAATCAAAGTTCTCGACTTAAAAAGGAGAATGATTCAATGATAAATTTTTGAAATTTTATTACAATACAATGTTTCACTCGTTTAAAAAAACGAGATCTTCAGTTGTTTAAAATCTTATTCAAATAGATATACATTAGCTAATTCAGGAGTCGGCAGGTATTTGGTAGTCGCAACTCAATTTTTCTATTTCTCTAACCTTTGAAGAAGCATATTTAAAAATGAAAATCTTACTTTCACCATCAAACTTTTCTATAACCTTTTTTTTGTTATCAATCGCTTATCAACTTCCATACACTTTTTATTTCTACTTTTTTTTATTTTTCGTTCTAAATGAAGTTCTTAGCTTTTTTCTTATTTGATTCTTGTCGAGATGAAGTTTGTTAATGATAGCCTCTTTTCTTTTGTTTTCTTTTTTCTCTTTGACAGCACTCGCCTAGAAATAAAATTAAATGGATATCGTCAAAATAAAGTATTATTTATAAAAAAATGTGATTTGAAATTTTCTGAGGCAGTCTTCTAAAAAAGTTTACCTGTGCAGTGTGCACAATAATAACAAACAAGTAAATATTTAGGCACACAAACTTTCATAAGCAGTTAATTTATTTTTAAATAGATTGATATTCTGTTTAAATGATTAACAAAAACTTTTTGATAGCACTAATAAGTTTATAAAACTTTTTGTTTCTTAAAGTTTACTACGCTCTACAAATACTGTAAAACTATGATAATAGTATTTTTTGTATAGCTAAGTAGTTAGTTGTGCAAAGATCTTTTTGTTTGTCTGCTGTGCACAGATTTGAAAGAAGAAAAAAAAGAATAAATGTTTCATGCAAACAAATTTTATTGATTTATATTTTTTTGTAAACTGTCTGGTAAAATATCAAGTGACTTGAAAAATTAAAATATCTTGATAGCATAAACCTCGTTTTAGTTGATATGAAAACAAGTTTTTGTATCTTTAAGTGTTTGTCACTGTATCTGTATTTCGCAAAGAAAATTCTAATACAATTTCCTAAACAGATTACTCAACAAAGGTAATAAACAACCAATTGTTTTATTAAAAAATTTGTGTCCTGTTTACTAAAATAGCATAGCGTTACAGTACTTTCTTAAAAACAAGAAATTAACAAAAAAAAAGATTCATAAACAGTAAACATAGTCAAATATAACTAATTTTTTTTTAATTTATACCGATTTTATTTGAAAAACAAATTAAGAAATATCTTTGCAAGAAATATTCTAAATTTGATTTGTAATAGTAATTTTTAACAAACAGTTTGAGTATATTAAGCGGAAAACTTTTTACAGATGTTTTAGATCTTCTTTCAGTAATATTATATTATAAATTATGTTTTAACTAACCTCAAGGGCTTTAATTCTATTCTCCAATTCAACTATATTGATATTAGAACTTGGATTCATTTTTTCTCGTGAAAATGATTTTTGATGCGAACTAATGCAAGCAGTAAAATATATATTTATGTGAAATTAAATTTTAGAATATGTAAAGTTTAAGTTTTTTGTTTTGATTTTCATGCATAAATAAGTTTCTAAATAACATTGTAGACAAGCAACATTGTAATGTGCAGTTTATTATTTTATTTTACTTGAGAAGTCGCAATTTTTTGTTACCGAAACCTGGTTGTAAATAAAATATTTAATTTGCACATCTTTAGTTAAATATGTGAAATTGAATCAAAAAAAGCTTAAGTAGAAATATAAGCAGAAACGTCATAACGAAATCAAAAAGTTAATAAGTCTTTTACCAAATAAACTAAAGTAACGTTTTTTTATAAGTTTATTTTATCAATTATTATTCAATTTTTTTTTTTTAAGGTAGAAAACTATTAGATCGAACTCTCCCCTCTGCAAAGATAAACGTTTTCTGAAGGTTAAGCTAGTGAGTTTAAGCTCATCATGTGTTATTCCACCTGCCCTATCTTTAAATTTATCAAGAAATAAATTATCATTTAGTTAAATAAATAAACAAAGAAAAAAGCAGAACTTTTATTTTTAACTAACCATTATAAAAATAAAGACTAATCCTAACCCTTTATTGAAAAACTCCTGGTGACATGTCATTGGCAAACACTCAGAAGGTTAAAGTCTCAACACCAAAAACCACACAGTTTGGGAAAATCATGAAGCTCAAATCCCCAAGTAAGTACCCGCCGACGCTACGACAAAAAACACATCAACAGTCCAATCATGTGATCACTGACAACATTGTGAACTCACAATCAGCTGTTGCAAACTGAAATAAACTAATATGTAATTCAAAGTATTATGTTATATGGAAAAACTAGAATAAAGAAATACTGTAGTTAGGAAAAAGAGACACTGCTTGTATTTGAGAAATATTTGAACGGGTCAAAATTGCACGAGGTTACTAAATTGCACGAAGACGACTTTGCACCAAGGGTCAATTTTATACGAGTTACAATTTTGCACGGAGAGTAAAAAAGCAGAAAAAAAAAAATAAAAACTAAAATATAAATTAATAAAAAGAAACAATTAGTTACTAAAATAAAATAAAAAATTACTTATACAAATTATTATTAAAAATTTTTTTTTTTTAAATTTAAAAAAAAAAAGCTACCGACTGAGGGTAAGGGTTAGGAGTAACAGTGATAGTAAAAAAAATAAGAAAAAATAAAATTGATTACAGAAATAAAAAATAACAAGTTACCGACCGAGGGTAAGGGTTAAGGTAACAGTGATAGTAAAAAAAATAAATTAAAAAAATTCAATCCGTGCAAAAGTGTCGTCGTGCAACTTTATCTTCGTGCAACTTTGTGCCCTCTTGCAATTTTGTCGGCTCGTGCAATTTTGTACGCTCGTGCAAATTTGACAGTTACCAGAAAAAAAAGCATATCAATAATAAAATCAATAAAATAATAAGTATCTTAAAAATTTGTTAGTATTAAACTGACATTAAACTCAAAAAATTATAAAAAACAACAAATTTGTATTAACTTTACACTTTTACCTCTTAACTTCTAATAAAAAAAGTTAAATAATTAAACGAGCTATCTTAAATCTAACACAGTAAAAAAATAATAACAAATAAAATAAATAAGTATTAAACAAAATTTATTTCAAGAGTTTATAACTATCACTTTTTCATTACGAGGACATTCAAATAATAAAATAAAAGACCCACACATCGCAATCTGATGCCCATATAATATGAATCAAATTTCAATACAAACAAAATATACATGCAGAAGCACTCTAGATCCACTCCTTGTAGTTATTTAACAAAAAGTTTTTATATCTAAATTTAAAACAATCTATTTTAAGTTTTTGAAAGTTTTAGGGACACTTATTTGATTCTTTCTAGACTTTTTAATGCAAACTCAGATTTGGTCAGAGACCTCGTCAGTGCTTATATAACAAATCTAGAAAGATATGTAATAGTCATGGAAAACAGTGCTTAAACAAACAAAAAATCTTTACTTTTAACAAATCTTTACTTAAAGACAAATTTTTACTTGTAAAACAAAACTAGTTAAATAAGAAAAAAAGAAGAAAAATAGTTAGTTTTGCTTTATAAGTAAAAATTTGTCTTTTAGCAAAGATTTGTTTTTAAGTGAAGATTTATTTTTTATTTATTTGTTTAAGAACTGTTTTCCATGACTCTTACATATCTGTCTAGATTTTTTAAATAAGCACTGACGAGGTCTTTGACCAAAACTGAGTTTGTATTATAAAGTCTAGAAAAAATCAAATAAATACACTATTTATCCTCTAGAAGTTGAGATAACTTTATTTGTTTTCAAAAAATCAAAACATATAAAACTAATAAGTTATGTTAAGTTCATTATAATTTTAAGTATCTACTTAAAAACAAATAAACACAAATTATTTAATTTAATTTTGTACTATACTTTAAGTAAAAAAAAAAATTACAATTTTTTTAACTAAAGTTAACATTTTCATTTAATACTGATAGTTTTTTTAGATATGAATTAGTATTTATTTATGGATGAGTTTGCCAACTACTGCATCTTACTTTTTTTAATCAGAAATTTTTTTTTGATTACGACAAACTTGATTTGATTTATACAACCACATGTAATGCAACTACATTAACGGGTAGGTGTCAAATATGCACGAAGGGACATTTTTGCACAGGTTGAACTTTTTTATATTTTTATTTTTGTAAACAAAATAATAAACAGAAATAATTGTAAAATTTCATATAGTTGCATGAGCAATATTAAGAAATTAACCTAAAAACATAATCAAAAATACTTAAAAACGAAAAACGATGAACAAAACGAAACACTTTGCAACTGTCGAACAAAAAACGAATGTCCCCTTAAGAATAAATGCTTAGTTGAAAATGTAATACATAAAGCGACAATCAGATCGGTAAATTAAACAAAAAACTATTTGGGCTCAACGGGTGGCACTTTCAAAAAAAGATGGTACAACCATATTAGTGACTTTAAAAACTATAAAGAGAACGGAAGATAAATATCGAAGTATATATGGAAGCTCAAAAATAACAACATTGACTACAAAATAGATTGGGAAATTATCCACCATATTGGCATAGCCAAAAACCCACAAAGTATTTGCAGTACTTACATATTAGAAAAGGTCGCGATCGCAAAAGCAGACAGAAGGGACAACTTAAATAAACGGTACGAGCTCTTTTATTCCTGCCCGCACTTCCGAAAACTCCACTTCAAAACTTAAGTTGCCCGTAATACAGGTTTTATGCATGCTATTAATAAATTTTTGTGTAGCTATTATTTTCTTAAAACTAAAAGTTTTTTTTTTTTTTATAAATCATTCAAGCAAAATTTCAAATTTTTCTAACTATTACAAGCACAAAATTACTTAAGTTTTCAATAGTCAAGTCACGATATAAATTAGCTTGATTAAAATGCATCTTAACTTAAGCTCACTTATTACTATTAACTACATTTTTATTTAAGCAATGTTTACTTTGAAAATCAAGTAGAAGAAAATAGAAAGCTACATACACATTTTTTAATTATTATTTGTGTTGTTCTTTGATTTGAAACTTAACTAAAAGAAATTAAACTTTGCCACAAATTCAATCTTAATATTATAAATTAACTTGTTTTGTTTTTAGGTAAAAGTTTGTTTTAACTATAAGTTTTTATATAAAGCATTCAGGCGGGATTTCAAATTTTCATACCTAATACAAGCCAATATTTTTTAAATTTTCAATAGTTACGTCACAATTGAAATAAGCTACGTTAAAATGCACCTCAACTTTTAGCTCACTTTATTAACTACATTTTGGCTTAAGCAATGTTTACTTTGAAAAGTAATTAGAAGAAAAAGAAAGCTATATACAGCTTTTATTACTATTATTGTTGTTATATTGTTTTTAAAACTTAACTAAAATTTAAACTTTACCTTAAACTCAATCCTAATATTAAAATTTAATTTGTTTAGTTTTCTAAGAAAAAAGTTGAATTTATTTTAATTTAATTGTTTAAATGCTATTTTCAATGACTGTCACATATCTTTTTAGATTTATTTAAGCACTGACGAGTTCTTTGACCGAAACTAAGTTTGTAAATAGATTCTTGAAAGAATAAATTTATTATTTCTCCTCTAGCAGTTGAGATCTCTCTATTTGTTTTCTGAAAACCAAAACATATAATATTATTTTATTTGTTTTCTATTTATTTTATTTTTACTATCACTGTTAACCTTAACCCATGCTATCGGTCGGTAACTTTTTTTTATTTTTTTTTATTAAGTAGTTACTTTGTAATTTTTTCTTTTATAATAGTTTTATTAATTTTTTATTTTACTTTCATTGTTACCCCTAACCCTCAGTCGGTATATTTTTTCTTTTTTATTTATTGTTAAAATTTTATATTTCTTACTTTTTTTTCTATTAATAAATCTTTTTCTTATCAGTATACTTTTCTTACACTTTGAAAAAATGACCCTACGTGCAAAAGTGTCCTTTCATGCACATTTGACCCTTCGTGTATATTTTACTCGTTCCAACATTAAATGCGTATTAAGACTTTCCGCAAAGCTTTTTTATAAATTTCAATATCATTAGTTTTACTTTTAATGTTTAGAACTTGTATAACTGATTTATTTACCAAACTATTTTTTTTTTGAGTGCAAACCTTTACTACAAATTTGTTTTTAAACTCTTTTCAAAAATCAGGTTTCTCAAAATTTTGAAACATTATTATGTTAAATTATACTAAATTTTCTTTCGGATAGCCACAATATTTAGTGAAGTTACACTTTGTTTTTGTCAACACCTTTATGAATTTTAAAATAAAAACAGATCACAATGGTCCATCACCTCGAGCAAACCAGCTGAAAAATCAACCACTATCAAAAAAAAGATACTGGAGAAACTTCTTGATTGTATGTAATTTTTTTAACATTTTGTAAGTTTTATTGAATTCCTAGTTTTTTTTCAAAAACCAAGAAGTGCCTCCATAATTTTTTTTAAATCTTTTTAAATTTTGCACAATGTATTTTTGTGATATGTAAAAAAAATAGCTAAAATAAAAACTCTAAGCTCGCATTTATTTGGTCCCATACAGTTTACATTAGAATGGTTTTTAGAAAATCGAAAGGTGCTAAGATGAAATTTTTCATCTAAAATCTTTAATAGGGTGTTTTTGTGTTAGTTGCCAACTGTAAAATTTTTTTAGCTAAAAACTCAAAGGCCGCCGTATGGCACCCTAATGTACATGTATGCGTAGCTTTTAGCTGGTTAAAATCTGGCAATTATATGGTGCTTTTATTGATAAAAATTTATTTCGTTATCATTTAATTTTTTTGGAAATTAAAGTTTTAGAATATATTTAAAAATACTGCTGCTTTTAAGACCTTAATTGAACTAAAATTTTGTTAACTTAGACTAAAACTGTCATTACTATAGCGCAAGACGACTACTTACGAGTCGTTCAAACCAATCAAAATTTACTTGAATATGTTGTTGTAATTTTTATAATGTATTTAACTTCCTGTCTTGTTCAGTGGTCCTGACCATCAAGTTTTAGAAACAAAACATTTTTTTTATTTTACTTATATGTTTTTAAAGTAGTAGTAGGCAACGTCCGTTCATGGACCAAAAAAATCTAGAATGCGATACATTTAAAGGTTTAGAATAAGATTTGCAAAAGTACTAAAATTAAACTTTGTTTTATGGAGTTTTTGAAAATACGATCTTAATCTTATTTTTTATTAGACTTCATTACACAGTGACAGCAGTGCTTATTAAATGTATATATCACGAAATTAAGGTTTAATTCAATTATAAAAAAATATTAAAATTAGTAAGCTTGCAATAACTTTTTTAACCAGTAGTAACCTTAGAAATACTTCTGGTAAATCTAGCCAACTGACTAAAAAGGTTGGTTACCCTTTACACTAGGGGTGGGCAACGTTTTTCAATCAACGGGCCGGAAAAGTTTAGTCCTTTGCGGGCCGGATCATTTCGAATTAGTGATTTACCGGATCAAGCCGAATAATGACTTTTTAGATCCGAATCCCACTGGAAACTAATTTTAAGTCGAGATACAGATCCGGTCGGATTCTAATGTAAATAAAAGTTTCGGATCTAGCCGGGATATAAATTTATGGATACAGATGATCACTTTTTTAAATCCTTCAAATTCAAAAAACTTTCTCAAGTCTGACAACTTAAGATGTAGATTAAGACATGTCAGATATTTAAATGATGTCTATAAATAGAATTGACATTATAATTGACAAAGGTACGTATGTAAAATATCGTACTTAAAAAAAAACACTTTGCTTGGGGTTATTTTACAAAAAATATTCCAACTAAGTTAGAACAACACAAAATATTAGGACAAAATGGTGTATTTTATTTATTTTTTATCGTAATTATTTATTAGTACACATTAGTTTATAAAGTAATTTTTTAGCATGTTGTTCAAGTCAAATTCTTAGTTTTGTTTTGTAAAAATATGATACAAAGTTTTGTAAAAAACTTGTAATATTGAACCTTTGCAAGCCTATAAGTTTGCTCGCGGGCCGGTTATTTTCATTTGCGGGCCGGATGTTGCCCACCCCTACTTTACACTAAAACAAAATAAATTTTTACCCATAAAACTCTAATATGTAATATTTAAAGGAATATGATTTTCTAAATCTGAAAATGTTCTAAAAACTAAGTATAATAAAAAAATAGAAAGATCGAGGGTTTTTTTTCTAGAGTATGATCTTATTAGGGGTTTAAATAAACAAAAGTCAATTTTACAACATCAATCATTATATAACTCAGAGTATTTAGTTCTTAAATTTAAACTATTTTAATTGTGTGCCCAAAGTAACATTAACAAAATAACCTGTTGTTAAAAAGTCAATCCAAAGAGACTTTTTTACATTCTCAAGATTGAAAATGACTACTTCATTAGAAATAATTTTAAAACCTTAATGTATATACCCTACCCTTCTACACAAAGACTAAACACATTTTAATATATTAATTGTTTGTGTAAAACTAGTAACTATTTTCACTTTAAAAGACACGCTACTTACCGAACTTGCTTTTTTCACTTTCTCTTAAAACAGTTGAAGAAAATTAACTGTAAATAGTTAAAGACATATTTATTAAACAGACATAATTAAACTACAATAAAAAGGTAGCTTGTAAAAATTCAAAAAAAAACTTCACAATATATAGAAAAAACTAAAATCGTAATAAGAGATACTTAAAACAAATGAAAAGAGTAAATATATATAGTTAGTTTTTAAGATTAATAATATAGCTCTCGTCAAACAAGATATATATATATATGTATATATAAAATCTTGTACACATATCGTTTAAAAAAAAACTATGTCTAGAACATACGCAGCAAAAGATACTATAGCTTTATAACTACTTACATCAAGTAATATAAAAATAAAACATTTAAGTGAAAACACTACAACAAGATGTTGCAACAATAAACTGAAAACTGATCTACACAAAACTACAAAAGTATTAATTTTAAACGGAAAATGATTATCAGAGCAAACAATTTGAAATTAATCTCAGCCCGCATATTTGACCTTACAAAAGAGATAATGCACGTATTTGATATATGTAACAAATGAAAAGCAGCTAATGGAGTAACATAATGATTAATAAAATAGTTTAAAGATACGACTAAAGTTATAGTTAATGTGTAGCATAAAAAACAGAATTATAAGTTTGAAGAAATATAAAAATGTTCATATTTTTCATTAGAAAACTTTAAATCACTTTAAGAAATTTTAATTAGGAATACTTTTCAGTAAAGCAACATTGAAAATCCCCTTTGTTTCACTCGGGAAGGGACCAGAAAATGTACATACCAACTCCAATGGAGCAACTGACAATAAAACCCATTCCAAGAAGCTTCCTTTGCAAATAGCTTTGTTCAAGAGATCTCAAATGATGTTCTTGAGGCTGCTCAGCAGAAACATCATTTTCATCGCATTTAACTCGGCAAATTACTGTGAAGAACTTTCTCAGACACCCTTTACCGGGATTTTGAGCTGTAGATAATAATAGCTTATATTTCAGTCAACAAAAAGATAAACAGTATAAAATCAACAAACTTACTTTGAACAACAAAGTTTTCATTTTCTTTTATATCCATATTTTTAGATCTAAAAAGAACTGAAAATTAGACATAAATTATTAATAATTGTACAAAATCAATCTTTGTATACTGGCGTCCTTTAAAACTAAGTTTCTTGTAGGTTATTATAGAGTTATAGTAATAAAACTACGAGACACTTAAACCTGTTTAAATTGGAGACTGGTCAAATATGCACCAACAACAATTTTTCACGAAAGATTACTTTTGCATAAAGACTTATTTTGCAGGAAGGGTTATTTTTGAACGATAGGTCACTTTTGCACGAAGGGGCATATTTGCACGAGAGTAAAAAAAATAATAATTAAATTAAAAAAACGACCAAGGGTTAGGGGTAACAGAGATAGTAAAAAAAAATCAAAAAGGTGTTAATAAAAAAAAATATACAGACCCAGGGTTAAGGGTAACAGTGATAGTTTAAAAAAGAAAAGACAGAACAAAAATAACAAATAATGAAGAAAAGAATAAGAAGAAAAAAAGTTACCGACCAAGGATAACAGTTAGGAGTAACGGTGATAGTAAAAAAACAACAACAAATATTAAAAAAAATTCAATCTGTGCAAAAGTGTTTCCCTTCGTGCAAATTTTACACTTACCCGTTTGAATTATAGGAATGAACATTAAGGCTTTTAAAAAAAAGAAAGATATATTTATTTCCTAATGAACAAATATTTAGTAATAATGTTGTATTTTTATTAAATATACTAAGGAATGAAATTTAATTTATATGATATTTTAATCTACACTAATTGATTAAAACTTTTACTACATCATTATTTTATACTTGTGTGAATAGCTGTTTGCAAACCTGTATATTAAACATACATACTAAAAATTAATTAACAAATTAAAACCTTTGTTGTAATTATCTATCTTGTGAAAAAAATCTATTTGAGCATGAATTAATCAACGAAAAAAGGCTTTATATATAGTTTAAACATTGGGTATTATAAGTTTCAAGCTGTTTTATTTTGGGGGTAGCTGTCAAATTTGCACAAGCGTACAAAATTGCACGACGGGACAAAATTACACGATTGCACAAAGGGATAAAATTTCACGAAGATATTTTTGGACGAATGGTCACTTTTGCACGAAGACACTTTTGCACGGGTTGTTTTTTTTTAATAATTTTAATTTTTTATTATTTTTTTTTACTATCACTGTTATCCCTAACCCTTACTCTCGGTCAGTAACTTTTTGTTTCTTTTTCTTTTTTTATTAATTTATTTTTTAATTTCTTTTTTCTGTTATTTTTTATTCTTGTGCAAAATTGTAACTCGTGCATAATTGACCCTTGGTGCAAACTTGTCTTCGTGCAAAAGTATCTTTTTCCAACTTTGTGCACTCGTGCAATTTAGTCCCCTCGCGCAATTTAGTAACCTCGTGCAGTTATGACCCGTTCCCTTTATTTTGAGTTTTTATAAATCTTCGCTCATATAACCATTAAAGTTGAAATATTACACATTTTTAATACAGATTCAAGAGTAAACATTTTTTAAACATAGGACAAAAGACTTATTTAAATAACCATAAAAATGATGAATAGCTATGTTTGCACAAATTTTGTAAACAAACTTTGTAAATATATATGGTAAAATTTGAGGTCAAATTGGAAAACGTGTTTCTGATATTCATAACCTATGTTTAGTTGTACTTGCAGTACTAGAGACTTACATTGTTATATAACTAAGTTACAAACAACAAGTTATATTTCAAGAAATAATGCTGAAACAAAACAATTATGTCTTAAAAGTAAGCAAAAGTATGAGTCTTGCAATTAAGCCACACCTAATCAGGTTAAACATTTTATAGTGAAATTTTCATTTACAGTATAGTGTTTAACCTTAAATTGTGGAAATTCTAGCCATGTTTTTAAACTTTAATAAAAGTTACAAAAAAAGGATAGCAATACTAGTACTTATCATATAATTAATTCAATAATTCTTATGTTTTGCTTATAGAGCAGTAAAACATTTGTTACTTCTATAGTTTAACATATAGTAAGAGTTTATCACAGATTAAACAAGACAGTATACACCTTACAGATTATAAATAGATACACCTATCATACCAACTTTAAGAAATATATGTGTGTAAAAGAAAATCCATAGGTTAATGTTTTCTTGTGTCGAAGTATTAAAATAACTTTAATAATTATTCTTTCTAAAACTTATACTATTTTAGAAGCTGTATATAAACATATAACTAATTTCTGTAATCAATAAAAACTGTCGATAGTTTAAAATTTTTTAAACACCCTTAAAATTTTGTCCTATAAATTACTATAAGACTCTTAAAAATTCAAATAATAGCTTAATTGTTAGTTTTTTAATATGCTAAGTTTAAAAATAACATAACAAAAATCTGAACTACATAAGAAAGTTCTGTTATAGTAAATATTTTTTTTTAAACTATAACTTTTATTAATATTTATGTGCGCTTTTGTTACAATTCTACAACTAAATTCAGTTTATATACTACCAAACTGATAACTCAGCTAATAAAGACAACAGAGTTATCAAAGTAAAAACAACAATTAAATCAAAATAATTTAATAACAGCTAAATACCTGTTCATTGGTTGAAGCTCAACACTCGTTATGGCTTCATCTGAAGAGATAGCTTCTTTTTTATCCAAAGAACATTCACTACCGTACCTTGTCCAAAACGTCAGTCTTGATATCTACACAAACACAGAGATGTGAAGTTAACAACAAAATATAAAATGATGTAATTTGTGTTTTTTCAGACCTAATCATCTAATCAAACTAAAAGATATACTTAGATAACGTACACTAAAAAATTAGCTTCAACAATTTGCAGCTTCTATAAATGATTATTATAGATTTTATAAACGCATAGAAATAGAGTTTTTAAATTATTATTTTTTTTCTCAACAAACATTAGTTTTTAAAAACATGTATCAATAACTATTTTTAGCGTTTTTAAAAATGTTCCTTATATTTTTTATGTGTATATTTGATAAAATTTATGGTAAATTGTTTAAAATTTTCAAAATACAATTAAAAAATTATTCGAAATTTTAAACTTGTATTGTTTTGTTTCCAACATATAACATCTATAAAATTAGAGTAAGTTATAAGAACAGTATTTTAAAATAAATAAATACTAAAACTTTTTATAAAATTACCTTGTTATTACTTTTCAACTAGAATTTAAACACCTTTAACATTGCTTACCGCTTTTATCTAAACTTTAATTTATTTGCATATACGAAAAAAGGTAATTTAAAAAAAATTATGTATTTACTTGAAAAAAATCGACGTTAGCTAAATATAATCAGCTGAAGTTACTTTTAAAACTAACTGAAGCTGAATTACTACACCGTGAAATGGGTTTCTATACCGTGTTTTACAATAGAAAGTATTCAAGTCTATCTTTGAAAACTTTAAGGTATAAGATAAAAATATCATAAATTCAACTTTATCAACAAAAACATCGGTGAAAGTCTGCAGAGCAAAACCCTGGACTTTCGTATGCCGTGAGACAAGCTCAAGTTTAACAAAAGGGTTGATCATACCGATTCGATAATCAGACCACAAGTCTTCCGTAGACTGAGACCGGTTTCGTCCTTATTAGGACTCATCAGTCAGTCACATCCAAAAATAAAGTTCAACTAAACATTTAAATTATCTCAAGTAAGATATAATATTTAAGTTAGTATAAAATTTAAAATATTATAACATTGTTGAAATAATAATCAATTAATAATAAAATTAATTAGTATCAAAATAAACGTGAATATCACTTATCAAAGCCTAAAACTGCAAACAATTTTGCAGGGTTACATAACAATTCAAATTCAGACAACTCAAATTCCGAAAATTCGAATTCTTAAAAAAATATTTAAAAGACTATATCTCAATAAGTAATATTAATTTGAAAAAAAATTGATATGTATATATTATTAACATATACAAGCTACTTTTTCTTTTTTTCAAAATCTAAAATACTATTCAGGATATTTTAAATTACTGAAATATTTATGCTTTTTACTTTATTTAAGTCATAGATATCTCAAAAAATATTTAACGTTTTGCAAAAAGAAAAAAAATGACTTGTAGATATTAATATCACCTACGAATATATTTTTTATATTTGACAAATATACATTACTTTTCATTTGTGGCTGTTTCAATTTTTTTTTAAGAATTTGAATTGTCGGAATTAGAATTTGGATAGTCGTGCACCCATTTTGCAGAGTATTCAGCTGACTAAAAATAAAGAACTAGACAACAAACGTTTCGATGATGACAGCCATCCTTCGAAGTGAAGAAGCTTACACAGATGCATACAGTTGTGGAGGTAAGGAAAATAATGGCAGAATAATACATGTAGTGCAACTTGGAGATGAAGTTCGGTCTTTCGTCAGGAACACCGCACACGTGCTGCGGAGAGGAAAATATGAAGATGAGGCGAACTACTCCCAGCAAGCTTCCCGAAAGACCACCGTAGAAAGCACCCTGTTTGATTAGTAAACTGTTGGTCATTTAAAATATGAGTGTGTTCACAGAAGTTATTATATCATTTGAATATATACGTATCCTTTTTTAAATAATTTAGCTATGAATAGTATAAATACGTTGCATCTTTTGTTTGAGTTAGGTTTGAAAATCCATTTAACTTAAGATCTTTAAACAAGAAAAATAGTTAATCGCAGAGTAAGTATAACCCACTTTATTAATTATTAAGTACTTAACACGAGACACTATGTTTTTTATAAGAGAGTGGATCTAAAACTTGGTAACCTAGGCACATCAAATCAGTGAATAAAACACCATGTGCCCTATAAATTATTTGGCATATACTCTTTTTAATCAAAATTACATTTATTATAAACTAATTATCTTAAATAATGTCAAGTATACTAAGACTGATTAGGGTAAAAATTGGAGATAAATAAAATTAAAGACATAAAGCAAAAAAGTCTATATTCACACTACTTCGCACAAATGTATATATCTATTACAAATAAATTTCTGAAATATTAATTGTACATACTTATCATTATAGAAAAGTTTAAGCAAATATGAGTGATTGTAAATAATAAAATTTAAATAGACTAATCTTAAACTAGTTTCTTAGTTTTAACTTTTAATAAAATAATAAGTGTAATTATTTGTCATTATAAACAGAACTTTAAAACGTAAAAAAAAATAAGAAGGTTTTGTTAAAAAATAACTAAGATATATCGTTTCTAGATAGCACTTGAAATATTAAACGAAAAACGTTTTTGAAAGAACAAATTATTTTAGTGGTATTACACAAGATTCATGACACTGTTACACTTAGTCAATCTAAACAAGAGTTTAAAATCTGTCAAGTATTTTTTTCAAAAACATATATGTTACCAGTAACTTATTTAAAAAAAATTCAAATGATTCAATAACCTTTTTATAAAAGTTTGAAAGCTGCAACATAAAAAGTATAATGTTTAACTTATATTTATTTTTTTAAGTTAACGTTGAATAACTAAAAAAGTAGTTTTAAATATAGAGGTTTAAAGATTTTATGTAAGCAATAACTGTCTAATGATTTCTAGTATAATAAGTCAATGTACGATAAATTAAAACAAAACAAGTGAGTTCAAACTAAAACAAATGTATTTATTACATCAGCTTAATACCGATTAAAAGTGTGTTGTTATACTACAAGTACAAATTTTTAAGTTAAAAACATTTTGAACGCTGTTTGAAACCTTTTCAGTGCATTTAGTCCACAGCATAGATACTAGAAATATGGCAGCTATTGGGGGTGAAATATAGTTAGAAACTTCCTGAATATAGAAAAATAGCTGACCACCTTGGAAGTTTTCAATGATTGGAACCCAAGCAACACTCACTGCAATCAACACAACTATGAAGCACCTTAGACACATGAAAAATTAAATTAAAATTATGTTATATACACGAACTATTTTCTTTAAAAGTCAATAAAACCTCTAAACTATTTAGGTTGTTTTTAGCTAAAGACTAAAATAGACTTAGTTAATTTAAATTTTTAACTTTAGATTAAATGGCTAAAAGTGTATAAAAATATTCCAAATTTTAGATTTTATTCTTTGTATTGACTTAAAACTTATGAGATTTTACCATCAACACATTAACAGTATAAAAAAAATATTAACTTAGTTTGTTTAACCTAAAATTAATCAGTATATTTTATGTGTATTAAATAGTGATGTACCGGACTCACTATCCGGGTCCGGCCGGATATTGCCATTTTTGTCTGATATCCGGATCCGGCCGGACTCTAATTTGAAAAAAAAGTCCGGATCCGGTTCCGGCCGGATTCTAATTTCAAAAAAAAGTCCGGGTCCGGTTCCGGCCGGATTCTAATTTGAAAAAAAAGTCCGGATCCGGGTCCGGCCGGATCCTAACAGAGATCCGGCCGGACCCTGATCCAGTTAGTAAAAAAGAGCATACTGAAAAGTATTTTTTCAAAAACAAACCCTGTGAAAATTAATAAGAGTCATATTCGTCAGTTAAAATTAAACACCTACCGCGATTGGCTCATTTTGTACACGTGAATAATTTACATTGGTTTACATTTAAACTATAAATAAACGTTTCATGAAATGCAACTCTTTACATGTGTTGTAAAATTGAAAACTTTGGAATGAATACTTGCATTATTTATTGTTTAAAATTGAGCTCAGAGAATATTTAGAGTTAATACGGTTGAATGTACGAGCCAATGAGAATCATATGACGAAGTGTTTCAAACTAAATACTGATGCAACAAAACATCAGAACATGACAGGCAGTTTATATGTAAGCAGTTAGATAGTTTGGTGTGTAGCTTGAAGCAACAACATATCTTGAACGTTTTTGTGAATGGTTATTGTAAGTAGTGTTTTGTTTTAAAAGTGAATATTTCAACAGGTGTTTAATTGTTTAAATATTTAAGCCAGGTTTATAGTTTAATAGTTTATTAAAAATTTTACAGTTTCTTGTTTACTAAAAGTTTTATTTAATTTTTAGTTTTTTGTTTTAAGTCTTTTGATATAGATTTAAATAGCTTCCAGTTTTTAAAGTGTTAGCAAAGTAATTAATAATTTTGTATATGCTAGTATTTCTTGTTGTGTTTTATATAAAAGATTCATCACTCAAAACTGTTGTGTCTGATTATGGAAAGTAGTCTCAGTTAGAATTTAGTATTTGTTAGATATTAATTAAATGAGGTAGGATTTAATTATGATGGGTAGTACTAATAAGTTAAGTGTACCACAATCAGTCCAAAACTTTACTACCAAATTGTCAACCTTTGCTAGCTGCTCTACTGATTATTAGATTAAAGTAATTTTTCAGTTTTTAAAAACCTCATTCTGACTCAGGCTTGTTTATACTAACTCTAGCTAGTTTTATTGACTTAAACAGTGGCAACCCTGCTAATTTGAAAATTTTTGGGAATTTTAGAAAATCTTGGACTGCCTCAGGCTAGTTTAGTTTTTTATAAAAACTCAGGCTAGTTTTCTTTTAGATTTTGAATGAGTTTGAGCTGATCCAGTTTTCAATATTTTGTAATTTTCTAGTGTATTTTGTTCAAGAACTTGATTTCAGATTTTTAATTGTAAATAACACCTAAATTTGTAAACCATGTGGCTAGCTGTTCTACTTATTATTAGATTAAAGTTCTTTTTTTTTCAGTTTTTAAAAACCTCATTCTGACTCAGGCTAGTTTATTCTAGTGAAGTACCGGACTCACTATCCGGGTCCGGCCGGATATTGCAATTTTTGTCTGATATCCGGATCCGGCCGGATTCTAATTTAAAAAAAAAGTCCGGATCCGGTTCCGGCCGGATTCTAATTTGAAAAAAAAGTCCGGATCCGGTTCCGGCCGGATTCTAGTTTGAAAAAAAAGTCCGGATCCGGGTCCGGCCGGACCCGAAATTGTGGGTCCGGTACATCACTAGTATTAAAACACAATGAAATTAAATATATTAAGAACAAATACAACACGACTACCTTCCAACAATTATCAGCTCAGCGCTTGAAGCTTTTTTCTTAAACTTTTTGTACAGATCAGGTGTGAAAATAGTCGACGCGCTGTTAAATATTGAATCGAGATCGCTCATCAGTGCTGCGATCATAACTGCCATCATCAGTCCGCGTGCTCCTGTAATTTTTTAATGCCTCTTTAAAACAAAAACTCCTCGAATTAGCACAGAAAGTATTTTATTATCGTTAAACTTAACTTAATGTTTTTATCCAAGCAGCTTAATATAAACAACAATGTGAACTAAAACAAAACATAAAAATTCAACTAAGCAGTGTTTGGAACTGTCGTAAAGCGATTAAAGCTAACCTGATGGCATTATTCCGAGTACAAGTTTTGGATATGCGTTGTTAGTGCATCCAGTTTCACTGCCACATACTGCTGCACAGTGATCGCCTGGCACACAAACTAGTTCGTCTGTAGTAAAAACGATCTTTGTTAGTATTTTTCTAAGAAAAATTTCAAATGAAAGGATAGAAAATGTAAGTTATAATTACATAGAAAAATATATTCGCTTCTACTATAAAAATCATTACAAATATAACAATAAAACATAAAAACCAGTGAAAAGTATGCGAGAAATCATTCCTGGCATAACCATTATGTAAAGAGGTAAGGCTTTTATGAGTCCTGCCATCAAAGTTCCACCTTGGGCGTGAGAAAGACTTTTTGCTGCTAACGCGCGCTGAACTATCACCTGTTTTTGATTCAATTGTGAGTGAAAACTTTTCAAGTATTTGTAACAAAATACATGCACTTCAAATTAAATAAATGAAAGGCAAATTTTAATAAATTATAAAAACATACACCAACTGTTTATAAGTAAAGCTTTTTTTTGATAGTGCAAAACTAAACTTTAGACAAAATAGAGTTCTAATACGACTTGAAACAAATTACATAAGCGTGTAATGTTTCCTAACTTGTTTATCTTTTCGATACGTTGTAAACCGTTTCGAATTATAAAGTTTTTAATAATAATATGGATACATAATAGCTTAATCTTTCAAATTCATGGCTTTATAAAAAAAATTTATTTAAAAAGCTCTAAGGTCTTAAAAATGTTTTAAACCACAAATTTAAACACTTTAAACATACTTAGAAACTTTATAAAATGTTTTCTATCAAATTGAGTTTCCTATAAAATATTACAAAATAAGTTTTGTAGTTCGTATACTTTTTTAAACCAAATTTAACACCCAAAACATAAAGCCTTAATGTTTAGCCTTAAAATGATGAAAATTATATCATTGCAGTGTTTTTGACTTATTATAAGTAATTGTACATGCTAACTCATATTGTAAAACATAAAGCACGAACTACGGATACGAAAAACAAAGAAACGTGAAGGTTAAATATCATGATAAAACAATAGCCTAATTTAATGTAAAACACAGTAAGCAGGAAATTTTATTGTTTCTAACAAAAAAATACATTTTAAATGGTTCTTTAAGGCCATAGGGAGGGTAAACCATGTTTTTTACAAATTGATCTTATTTTATAGAGTTTTTTCTAAGCTTCAAGATGCTTTTTATCTTTTAAAAAAATTCAAATTACTTTTTGAGATATGACCAGTCAAAGTCGGGCCGCATAATAGGTTTCCTATGGGAAGGGAAAACTAAAACAACGAAAAAAGACTATTTCATTTAAAATCTATCTCCTCCTACATTTTTCAAGCAATCTTCTTCAAACTTTCACATTCTAATTTTTATACAATAACAAAAAAACGTTACTTTGGAATTTAAAAAAAAAATTGTAAAATTTTTTTTTTTGAAAAAAAAACAGTTTTTTTTTAATTTTGGTAATAAAATTTTTATTTTTTAAAATTATTAAAGTTCTAAAATAAAGTTTTTTTCTTATATTATAAGCAATGTTTCCTGAAAATTTGAAGAAGATTGCTTGAAAAATGAAAAAGGAGATATATTTTTAGTGAATTTTAAAATTTCCGAGAAAATTGACCCAAAAAATTTGCGGTCCATACGTTTATATTGGAAAATTTTTACAAAAAATTAAATATCTCAAAAGTTAAATGATATTTTTGAATTCTATAAAAACTGGCTTGTAGTTTGTACTTAAAGCTTTCATATAAAAGCCAATGTTATTTTTTGTAAAAAAAAATGTTGGACCCCCCCCCCCCCCCTATGGCCTTAACTTAGCAAATTTTTAAATTGGAAACTGTATAACAAAAACATTACTTGGTCAGTACACCAGTACCAAATAGATGATGGAGTCTGTCCGATCAGAAATCCTAACCAAGGTGTTTCAGGGTGATTAACTTCCTGTTAAATGTTATTTCTTATAGTACACTTGAAAACTAACTGCTCAAAAGCATATCTAGTAGTTCACCGAAGACTTCATAATATACTTAGATATAATAGAGAAACTTATCAAGTAGTAAAAAGAAATATTCTTTTTCATACGTTGATCAGTTTTATATCATATCATAATATCTCTGTAGCCTTTCAACAAACAATTATTTTATACTATTTTTTTAATTAATGTATATTATAGATTAGGATCCAGCAAACTTTTTTTTTAATGCTACAGCTGGAGCTTTAATTTAATGATATATGGGTTTTGGCTATAAATGGCAGGATCTGTCATTTAGATCCGGCAGACCATTATAAAAATCTTAATTAATACACATTTTAAATAAACTTAAACAATTATATTGAAATTAAAACAGAAACTTGTTCAAATCTTACAAAAAATTCAAATGAGTTTTAAAATAAGTATTAACTAGCCTTAATTAAACTAGCTGGAGTGATTAAATCATAAATACATAAAAGTTTATAAGTTTAAGGTGAAAGTTAATAATAATTTAAAACTAAAAAAGCTACTCAACTACTCTTATATTCTTGAACTCATAATTATTTTTAAAGCTATATTTACATACCAGACATTTAGTTTGTTGTTTTACCTGTGCAATTGTATACTTTGGTTTACACCAGAGTTTCCTAAACTTTTTTTATAAGGCTCCCTTTAAAGAAATAAAAACGCTATGGTCCCTTCCGACAAGACTTCTAAAAAACCTAACCTTAAATAAACCTTTGTTTTTGTCCTTCATCACCAACTCCAGAATATCTAGTGTAAGCTTCAAACTGTGGTATCAAGGCCCCTTTGCGTCTTATGGCCCACTATGAGAAACTCTGGTTTACACTAACTTATATGTTAAGTATTATAATTTTTGGTCTATGCAGGCTAAAAACTGATACAAAACCATGCATATTTACATACTACATATTTATCTTCATACACTTTTAACTACAACTGTGTTCATTTCAGTTTCACAAAAAAATTAATCGAGGACTTTGGATACTTTGGACTATACAGTACCAAGTGTTTTACAGATTAATTTAAACAGCTTTTTTCCGGTGCATAACTTATTTAAGATATATAACATAATATATTTCATTTTCTTTAAATTTATTTTAGTACTTTCGTAGTAAGGCCCATCACAAGTAGTTTCTTACTGAATTGGAATGAATACAAATAGAATTAAAATCATACTGAAGTTTTAGTTTTAAGATATAAATTGACGTAATAATCGAATGTAAAAAAATTAAGTAAGTGCTAATGCTAAATAAATTTGGTATACTAATAAAACTCGTTAGAATTATAACAATCTAAATAAACAAGCGATAAAAATTAAAATTAAAACTATACTTAAAAATAAAATTTAACAAGAAACTAACTTTAATGTAATTGTATTAGTTATTTTAAAGTAGTTAGTTTCTTGTTAAATTTTATTTTTAAGTATAGTTATAATTTTAATTTATATCGCTTGTTTATTTAGATTGTTTTAATTCTAACGAGTTTTATTAGTATACCAAATTTATTTAGCATTAGCACTTACTTAATTTTTTTTTACATTTGATTATTACGTCATTTTATATCTTAAAACTTTAAACTTCAGTATGATTTTATTTCTATTTGTATTCATTCAATTCAGTAAGAAACTACTTGTGATGAGCCTTACTACGAAAGTACTAAAATAAATTTAAAGAAAATGAAATGTATTATGTTGTATATCTTAAATAGATTAATTTAAATTAATACTTATAGAAACTGTACCAGCTGTACTAAATTTACTTCCAAAGGATGTTTAAAATTATATTGTCATAACATATTAGATAAAAATAACATAATAATGTAACTTGTTTTAAATCAAACAATTTAAAGTTCTCGACTTAAATGTCTTTAAGGAGATTTATATCCAGTATTTATTTTAACAGTTTATTACAAACAAAACAATGTTTCACTCCTATACTTGCATATAGGAGATCCTCAGTTGTTGTAAATAGGTATGAAAAATTTTTTTGAACAAAATAAATGGAAGTAAAACAAAAATAAATAAAAACTAATGGTTTAAAAGCAAAAATAAATCTTAAATATACTAAACTTAAGTAAAAAATTTTTTTAGTATATGTTACGCTTTTAAGAATTTTGTTGGTAAGATAGACTAGAAAAAAAAACTATAGTGCTATATACGTTAAAATAGTAAAACATGACTCACATTGAAGTTAGTTGCCAGAAAAATTAAATAGATTACTAAACACAACATTTGCAATTGATAATGCTATAAATTGACTGTTTAAATTTAAAGATCAAAATTTCAAAGTTAGGTTTATGATGTAACTATATTGTTGTTTAAAATGGCGCATAATTTGAATTAATATACTTTAGTTACAAACTTAGAAAATTTTTGTTAAATTGCCTTCTTGCACCAAAGCACGATACCGATTAAAACTTTTGATTACATAATCTTTATTCAAGAAGGCAATTTAACAAAAATTTTTTAAGTTTGTAACTAAAGTATATTAATTCAAATTATGCGCCAATTTAAACAACAATATAGTTACATCATAAACCTAACTTTGAAATTTTGATCTTTAAATTTAAACAGTCAATTTATAGCATTATCAATTGCAAATGTTGTGTTTAGTAATCTATTTGTTTTTTCTGGCAACTAACTTCAATGTGAGTTATGTTTTACTATTTTAACGTATATAGCACTATAGTTTTTTTTTCTAGTCTATCTTACCAACAAAATTCTTAAAAGCGTAACATATACTAAAAAAAAATTTTTACTTAAGTTTAGTATATTTAAGATTTATTTTTGCTTTTAAACCATTAGTTTTTATTTATTTTTGTTTTACTTCCATTTATTTTGTTCAAAAAAAATTTTCAGACCTATTTACAACAACTGAGGATCTCCTATATGCAAGTATAGGAGTGAAACATTGTTTTGTTTGTAATAAACTGTTAAAATAAATATTGGATAAAAATAACATAAGAAATTAAAAGCTAGTAGTAGCTTATCAAGCTTAAATCTTTTTAAACTAATTTTATATCCTTACACAAAAACATCAAAACAGTCCAACTACTTAAATAAAAAACATATTAACTCTTTTGAACATCTAAATTTGTGCTACATAATTTAAAAAAAAACCTAGCTATCCTACGTTGTGAAAATATTATATATATATAAAAGAAACTTATTACAAAATAAACACTTTAAAGATTTTTTCTCATTTACCAAAATCGTCTTGTGATAATTTGATATAAACACCATAATTTGTTTAAATTAACGTAAACTAATACCAAAAAACAGAAAAAAAAACTTTTAAAATTCTAAACGAATCATTTGAAGGCTTCGGAAAACACTCATTAGTTGGATCTATCGTGATGTTGTATTTATCTTGCGCAAATGTAATATTTGGTGTAGACTGCATATATGCCTCTTTCATATCGTAGTAGCCTCCCACTTTCATAAACCCTTTGATGATTTAAAGTTATTACTTGCTTAAACTTGAAACTGCTTAGGTGTTTATTTTTCTTTTAAATCAAAGTAAATTATAAGAAACAAGCTAAAAAAAGTTTTAAAATTCCATCTAATGAAAAAGTACACAAGTTAGAAAGTGTATATTTATTTTTAATATGAATGTTTATAATATGAATAAGTAGTCTTTAAGTTCTAACTCTTGTGTTATATAAGTTTTAAAACGAATTTTGTTATAAACTTATATTTTTGAAATATTTAACTGCTAATGAATGATAATTTCTTCATGTTAATGTACAGCTTTAAAATAAAATATTTGTTATAAAACAAGAAAAACTCGAGTTTCAAATTATTCTAAAAATAATATGTAAGAGTAAATCTTCTTCGAAACAGAGGTAAACAACTTTAATAATCCGTATGTAAGATGTGACAACCTTTTGTAAAGGTCGGAATGGATTTCTTAGACTTTCATTTTTGTAAGCGGGCTATTTTTAATTAAACTACTTTTTTTTATCTGTCAACCAACTTAAAACGTAGTTGTAATAAAATTATCCGCATATTTTATAAACAGTTTAAGTTAAATTATATTAGATTTTATTAAGTTTATTTTTCAACTTAACGTCATTTTCCGGTTGAGTACTCACTTTTAGGCCGAAAAGTGTTGTGTTCTAAAGCTAAATTTGTAAAACTTTATTCCAACCTAAAACTCACTACCAGTAAGTCATTAAATAGAAAAAAATATTTTGTTGAATTTTTTTTTCATACTTGATGAATTTTCTAATTGGGAGGATAAGGTAAATATCGAGGGGAAATGGTGGCATGGAAGATATTTTTCAAAATTTTAAGGAAATTGGCTATGATTTTTTTTTCTGTAGACTTTTGTATAAAAACTTATATAAAAAATTAAATCTAAGAACTAAGTTAAAACTCTTTTTGTTCTAGAAACATTTTATGTATTTTAAAATGTCACATGGTAGAAAAATTAAAGAAATATTGAGTTAATTAACTAAATAATCATCTATTAAAGTAAATTTTAGAAATATAATATCTATATAAACTAATTCAATTATTAAACACTTTTAATAGCTTTAACAGAAAGAATGTTCACCTTTTGTTTTATAGACCTTTTTGATCACTTTATAACATTAGCAATTTTTAACATACAAAGATTAGCAAACATTTGAATCGGAACTTTTGAAATATGTTTAAAATGCGTAACAAAATGGAAGGTAACTGTAAATATTTTTAGCTCACTGTTTTTTAACAAAAAAGTAGTCACAGGACGCATATCGCCCACCCCTGTTCTATCCCCTTAACAGAAATGATTTTATAAATTCATGGTTAAGAAAAAAGGTTTAAAAAACATTTTTAAAACTAACTAACAAACTTTATATAAAGTTTTAACCAAAATACTTTACTTTAATTATGTAAAACCCTTGATTTCTTTTAACTTAAGAGCATTTGAAAATTGAAACTTTGCTTCAGTTTAAGTCTGATAAATAAATAACAGCTTAAACTACGAAGCTAAGCTATCTTAAAAACGATATAATAAATATTCAAAAATAAGTAATAGTACATACTAGACACACCAAACTTACCAACAATAGTTAAATATACAGCACCAGAAATCATTAGAATAGCTTGAAAGCTGTCTGTGTACATGACTACTGTTAAGCCACCTAAATTTTACTTGTATTATTGTTTATCTTATCTAAAGTAGTAGTAAAAATTTATTAAAAGTATCAATTTAATCAAGTTTATAATATTAAAAAAAAAGCTAAATAAAATATACCAGTAATAGTCATGATTCCTGTAAGAACTACCAATATTATAACTGAGGTATAGAATGGCCAGCCTAAAGCTTGTTTAATGAAAAGAGCTCCAGAATATAAGTTGACCTAAAATAACACAAAAATAGATTTAAATAATAAATTAGTAAGTTTACTTTATGAGTTTTAGATACAATAATACACTATTCTTTAATTATTTGTCTTTAAAAATGTTTGTGGTAGAAATGTTTATACACAAGCTACTTTTAAAAAAATTTAACAGTCTTTTTAATGATTTATAAGTTATGTTTACTCTTTTACAAAAAGTTATCATTTTATACCAACGTTATAAAATGAATACTTACAGAAAAAAAATCCACAATGTACAGTGAAGTATTTATTGCTATTATAAAAATTTGTAGTAAAAACTTTTTCATTTAAATTACAAAAGCTTTTTTATTGATTTTAATTCTGATTTTAAGAAACATAACTTTTCCTTTAAACTTTGTGAGATGTTATAAAAAAATACTACTATGTATATCATTATATACTTAAGTGAAATTATGTTTAATAATTTACTAATTAAGTTTTAAAATTCAAAATAAGTCTATAAGCTATTTTTTTTTGTAAATTAGATGTATAAGTTAAAAAAAGAATAAAAAATTGATTAATTAAAAATACCTAATAAATTTAAACGAAAATTAAATTAAAATAAAATAATTTATTTGTTCTAATTAAGACATAAGCTCCTGCTGCTTATGAAACTGCACCTTTAAGCTATAGCTTAGAAAAAGTTCATGCTGATTTTAAACAACTACATTCTAAATAAAATTAAAACAACAAAATATTTTTTCCTACTACTATACACATTTAAAAAAATTCACGCATATTAGTAATAAATTTAAACTAATTCTTTTTAAATAGAATAGTTTAAAAAGTTTTTATTCTTGCACAGTGTTACTTATTTTAGCAACTACAAAACTTTCTTATAATTCTATGCTAGATATTTAGATAGTTTAGTTTAATGATTTTTTAAGTTATTGAAATTAACAAATCCATAAAAACTTACTAACAGATATTTTAGTCAAGCAATACAATATGAGAGTGAGTACAGCAAGATAAATTCTAAGACGATTACCTCCAAACCTTCTTTCCAAGTACTCTGGCATTGTACTAATCTGTCAAAAATAAATATTAAATTAATCTTATGTTATTTTGTTTTTAGGAAGTTTGCAATTTTAAACAAAGAACAAGTTAGATAATTTAAAGATATAATATTTTTAAATTTTTGCACAATTCATGTAGTCACTTTCCTTAGTTTAATATTTAATTTTAAATTTTGGTTTTTTGCATATTCAATATTTGTAAAAAATTTACGAAAACATATGGTCTTTTTTAATTTGAAAACATTTAAAAATAAAAACACTTTCTTATAAGTCTATTAAATTATTTTTAAAAGTTTATTTGAGTAAGCATGATTAGGCATTTTAAAAATAAATTTGTATTAAAATAGTGTTTTCCTAATTGTTTAATTAATTATTTTTCAAACTATATAAACTATGAAATCAGTTGATTAAGTTTAAGGTCATAAGAAATAAATCACTGTTGTTAAATCTAGTCTTAGTTTTTACCTAACTTACGAAGCTACCAGTTGATTTTTACCTTTTTTTTAAATTCAACGTAATTTTTGAGATATAAGAAATAAATAATTAACATTAAATAATAAATCAATAATAGGTGCATTATAGAAAGTGGAAACAAAAAAAAAACAAAAAAAAATTATTAAAAGTTTATCTTTTTCTTCAACTTTTAAATTATATTTTTTAAATTTTTTAAGTTAAATCATTTCAAAACATTTAAATTACAAGAATAAATTCTAAACTAATTTTTTTTTGATAAACAAAAAACCAAGAAAATAGTATTTTTTATGTTCTTTCTTTAAAAAAGAATATGCTAACTTAAAATTTAAAAATATCTTCGTTATAGATTTTAAATCTTATAGAAAGATTTGACTGCAAAAATTTAAAAATATTGCGCAAAAATTGTAACAAATAATAAACTTCTATTTGGCAAATTTACTACATTTAGATACTTGTCAGTCTAGCTTTATTAAATTATTTTTTCATTTACTAATATAATACTTGAATTTACAGTGAATAAGCCCAAACAAGTTAAAAAAAATATTTCTTTAATTTAATTTTCACAATGTACAAGTTATGCGAATACTTTTAGTGGCCTTAAAAAAGTAAAGTATTATTAGACACTTAACACAAAGTAAATCTTTACCAATAAAAAAATACTTTTAAAACTTTTTTTTTATAATACTACAACCAATTTTAACAAAACACAGATCAATTAATTTATAAAGTTATATTTATTAGAATTTTGATCAAGTTTGTGCTAAAAACAGGTTTCAATTCATTTAACTTCGCCTTATGTATAAAAAGTAGAAACTTTTTTAGGTGGTAGTGAACAAAATTTTTTAAAGCATGTTGATTTAGAGAAATTTTCTTTATTTTTAAATAGAATAATTATCAATTTAAATTTTTTTTAAATAGTATTTAATACAGCAGAATATTTAAACAATTTTTTTAAACATAAGTAATAATAAGTCAATATCAATAATCTAAATAAATATTATGAGATTTTAAACTATTTATAAAATTTTTATTGATTATTACTATTGGAAAATCTTTGAACTGTTACACATATATAAAAGCTTTAGAAAATGACATTAAATTATATTATTCAATATTATTATTATTATTATATTATTATTCAAATAATATATTAAATATTTGAAATTATAAGATTAGTATCAAAGAAAATTGTCTTTTAAAGCAGAAATTTTAGAATTATATACAATTAAAAGTACATAAACTGTACGAAAAACAAAAGTATAATGTGACCCAAAATATCATGGAACTTCACTTGTATTAAAAAAGCTTTAAAAAAGAACATATTTATTGTTGAAAAATTTTATAAACTCCATACAACAAAATAAATATATCAAGTAGAGTTAAACAAAAAAATATTAATTAATCATTTTGATACAAAACTAGAATAAAATAAGTATTGCTAGTTAAACTATTTTTACAAAACAGTTTGAAACTAACTCCAGATGAAATGTAAACTGGCATAAAAACCCATCCTAGTAATTGCAGCAAAAGAAGAGCATTTAGTTCCCATGCTCCAACACCAACACCACCAGATGCACCAGAGCCTGCCAGTCCTACAAAATGCTCACTCCCTATGTTGCTAACAAACAATGAGGCTCCAATCTTTTTTTTTGAGGATTATATTTTCATTACTACCTACTATAATAACTGTTTTTTGATTTTTTTTTAGTTCCTTGGTTTAGAAGATTAATTTTATCAACAAAAAAAGTATCTTTAAAACTTTTGTTTTTCACATTTACTGAAAAGTTATGAGTTAAATTCAATAAGTAAAAATTGAAAATTTTAAAGCCAGCTTACCATATACCAGCTCATTGTTCTACCAGCTAAAAAGTAGCCCTGTACTGAACTTCCTTTTGACACAAAACTAGCCTTGTAAAGAAAAAATAAATAATTATTTATCAATTCAATATTTAAAATTTTATTAACAAAACAATGTTTCACCTGCTTGAACTAAACTAAACAAGATTATTGGTTGAATAAAATCTTATTCAATAAAGAATCTATTTATTTAAATAATTTATTTAATATTCAAATAGGATTCTATTTGAATAAGATTTTATTCAACTGATTTACTTGTTTAATTTAGTTTCAATGAGTGAAACATTGTTTTTTTAATACAATTTAAATATTGAATTGATCATTCTCCTTATCATTAATTTGAGAACTTTTATTGTGATCTATAAAGTAAAAAGTACACAATAAATATTTATGACAAAAATACCTTCAAAAAATAGTTAGAATTTATATCTCTTAATTTTTCAATGAAAGTATAGTTTTAATGTTTTGAATTATTTTTTTTTATGGTACAAATAAATTAAGACTTTCTCTTCCCTAACAACAATAAACGTTAATTCAGAATATAATACAAAATAATTTAAAAAAAATAAAGAGTACATATTCTAAATAAAAAAAATATACTTAAAGAATAAAAATTCTTCATAAAAAAAAATATACATGTGCAAAACTTACTGAATAAAAAAGAGTAAAAATTTAACAAAAACTAAATCCAATAAAAAGTTACATATAAACATTTTCAACATTTTTCTTACCCATATTCCAACTCCTATGATTATAAAAAAATAGCATCCAACTACCATTAAATCAGCAGTGTTTAAAGGTTGTTCTTGCATACTATCATTTAAATAACAAAAAACTGTGAGATATTGAATAAATTCAATCATGGTTAAAAATCAAATTGTTAACATAGCCATAACAATATTTTAAACTGATTTTGTTACTCAGTTTAACAAAAAATATAATATAATTTATTTTTTTAGTTCATTTTATTACATTGTACTTCAGTAAATTTAAGAACAAACATGCTGTATAAATTTGAATATTATATAATGACTAATAAGTAGTTTGTTGCACAACAACCTATTAGCCTAACACACTATTCAAATTTATACAACATGCTTTTTCTAAAATTCAAGAACATTTTTACCAACAAATTTAAAAGTTTTGCATAGTTTGTCAACTTAATAATTTTTTTATTTTATAATCAGTTTTAGGTGAAAATGAGTAACTGTAAATCTTGTAATAAATTATAATTTTAAATGTATGAATCTTCAATTTGAATTAAATCCTGTGTAAAGTCTGTTAAAAATTAATATTTAGTAATAGTAATAATGAGCAATTTGAAATGTAGTATTAGTTTTTCTATACTTTGTAAATCACATGTTTTCAAATGAAAAATTAGCTTGTTTAACATTACTATTCGCTTTTTTGATATGTTGTTTTGAAAAAAAAAAATTGGTCAGAGTTGTATATTGGAAAAATAGAAATAAAAACCAACATAAATAATCGTAAAAGTAAGTACATAATTGATATTAAGTAAAACGAAGAATGTTAGCATCATTAGATTTTAAATTTTATTAATTAAATAGGAGATTTACTTTATAGAAATATGAATTGTTCTAACAATTTTGGCGTGATGGTGTAGGTCATAGGGTAGGGAAAGGTCATCCAATGATCCAAATGACATAGAAAAGCATAAACCAACACCGCACTCAAAAATATACAAATAAATTTTTAGTTTAATATAGAGTTATTTAATATAATATAATACTTTTTTTAAACAAAAATAGAGAAACTTTTAAGTAAATGAATATTCTAAAATTATAATTTAATCAAATCTTAAAATACCAAAAAGTAATGTAAGTAATAGCATGCAGTTTTAAAAATTCATTTATAGTTTAAGTATTTATATACTTGAAAAGTTTTTTTTTGTTAAAAATAATAAAACTTTTACAAGCTGGATAATATTTTAGCATATGTGTTACTCAGTTTATAAAAACATAAAAAAGATAATAAAAATTGTGCAAACTTTTTTTTTTAACGAACTTCTGAATAGAACAAAAACTTCCAAAGTATTATGTTTTTACTCTTTTTTTATGTCCTAGAGTCTTTACTAGGACTGCTATGTTTTTTGCACGTTTCATACTTTTCTAAATCAAAAAGTAACAATAAGATAAAGTTCAAATTTCTCTATATCTATAATTTAAGTTTCATATAACTAAAAAGCTATTACTTATGTCTTATACTGTTCAGCGTTGTAAAAGAGTGTTAAGAAAAGTCTATAAACATATATATTTTACTAATATTCTAATAAGTAGTTACTATGATATTTTATAGATAATTTGAAAATGTTATTGAAACTTAAACATTTAAAGCTAATTAACAAAATGAGCTTTAATTATTTTTTATTAATTAACATAAGCTGAATTTTATAAAACGTTTGCGCTTATTTTCAAGCAAAATAACATATATTTATACAAAAATTCTTATTTTTGGTCTTAAGTTTAGTTTAGTAAATTAAAATTTTAGTAAACATTTTACATTGTTAAACTTTAGGTCTAATGATAGGTTTTATGCCTATGGTTGTTTAAAAAAATAAGTAGAAAACATATATGTCAAAGTTTGAACTTTAAATAGAATTTACAAACAATTACAACGTTTTTACTTTTTCTACAAAACAAAGTAAGTTTTGTTCACTAAAAATGGACCCAGGCATTATAGCATCTTGTCATAGACAATTCGTTAAAAGTTATCCGTGGTGTGTGAATCAATAATCAAAAGGTTCTTCGTGCACTAAGTCCTAGGACCGAATATTTTGAGCGTCTTTATTTGGCGTTTAATATACGGTTACTAAAAAACACGATAAATTAAACAACTTAAAAGTAAATAAAAAGTAAATGCTAAGAACTATATAACATATTACAAGTTATCTTAGATTACTAAAGCTATTACTAAATATTAATCAAAAAATAAATAAAATCTACAAAAAAGTATAAAAATAATTAACTATGAACTCTAACATGTAGTACGACTAAATAAATATATTAAACTCAGTTAAGAACTTCTAACTGAATATAAACATTACTTGTATCAACATGAATAAATATAACTTGTATAAAAAATATCAGAAAAATTAAATAATAAATAAAACGAAAATTTAAAACATAGTATAATTTATGAAAAACTTGATATAACAAATTATTGTCAAAATTAAATTTATAAGCATCCTAATACTATTTACGCATTTTACTCTTTATAATTTTAAGAAGTATAATTTACCTTTTATAACATGTTTTTAAAACTTTAAAGATGTAAAACTTAAGTAAAAAAAGTAGTTGACAATATTAAAAAAATGCAGCATTTTTTAGATGGCCAAATTTCAAAAATAAAAAAAAATTCTGGCGGAAATTGTAGTTTTACTAACTAGGTAATCTATTTTCACTCTTATTACAAACCCCAGAGTTGTGTAAGTAAGTATTATATCTCCCATCAGCTATGTCAGTGATTTTTTATTTTACTTTTCATTACCAAATCAAGATTAGTGTAAGTTTCAGCTACCATTATCATTTCAATTATTTTTGTTCTAGGGGGCCGGATTTACGTTCTTATGGGCCACAGTTTAACAACTCCAGTTTTAAAGAAATGAGTTGTACTTAAAACATGTATAATAATAATAAAAAAAATATTTAAGAAGCTATTTCGGCATATGTTATTAAATTAAACTGTTTATGTATGTTATATTGTGAACTTTCGAATTTTATAATCAAAAGTTTATAAGTTTTATAGCAACTGTTCAATTTTTCACGTATAAGTAATTTAGAGGCTCATTTCTTTAGACACGGTAAGCCGGTATGCGGCCATTGGTTTTTTTGTTGAGTAGAACATTAAAATAAATGTTGTAAGTTGATGTGTGTTTCTTGATTTTTATTTATTGTTCTGCTCTTAGTATTTTAGGTGTTAGGTAAATTGAGTTGCAGCCATGTTTGATAAATTATTCTTATTTTAGTGCAGTTTTAGACATTTCTTTGCACTTGTTTTGAGGTATGAGAAACAAACATAAAATACAACATAAGAAAATTAAGCTACACACGCTTTTATTTTTTATTTGTCATAGTTTATAAAAAATTGTTTAAAATTTTGAAACACTTTACTTTTTACATCAATTTGAAAACAAACTCTATTTCGATATTGATTAACAATTGTCTCTTTTTTACTTTTATTTAGATTGCGTTTTACTCTTTTCCTAATGTTTTTTCTAAGAATATTATTTAGCTACAGACGAAAAATTCTTAACATTGTTTGTAATAATAAAAGCGCTTTGTAAGTCATTATAAAAAATCATTAAGTATTTAAGGCAGTTATAAAAAGACACATATAATACAAAACAATTCAATTATTATAAAACTAAATTCAGCTTGTCAAAGATAGTTCTGACAGATGTTTACTTTTTTGACTTGATCTTTAAACATATATTACATATTAAGCCACTACATAGTTTTAACACTTAAAAGTTGCAAAAGAAACAATAAAGTTTTACTTTTTATATATAATTTTTTTAATATAAAAGTCAACACCAACATACTGTGTAACAGAGCCAAAAAGTTCAAAGCATGGCAGATAAACCTTTCTCTTTACCGTCTAAATAAGTCTCGCAAAATACTTTATAGCTTAAAGTTTTTTTGAAAAACAAAGAAAAATAAATATTATACTATCAAATACTTAAAAGTGCTCAAATTTATTTGAAACAAACATTAGTGCTTAATTAATATTTTTTCTAATTATCTTTAAACTATCAGTTTTTTTAAGGTTTTTTATATAGCTTTAAAAGTTACGGTGGACTATAAAAACGTTTTATTTTAAATTTAGTGACTAGAAAGTCAAGCTTCTAGTGAATTTATTATTTTAAACCAAATTTTAAAATTACATTTATATTAAATATTATGCAAAGAGACTCTAAGCGATTTAAAGGATTTTTTTCTTAGACACAATTTTAATGTCTTTAAAAGTAGAAAAATCAACGACAGAAGTAAAAAGCATTAAAAACTGATTTCATATAAAATTATTCTACTTAACTTTCGTACTTTAAAAAGATATTTAAATTTATTTTTCTTTAATTTAATAAGTAGTTTTATAATTATTTTTTCAAAAAAAAAAAGGAATTTTTAACGTAATTTGTTTTTACTTTAAGTAAACTTTTAAAGGTTATGAATTTTTGCTTAAAATTTAGAAAACATAGATTTTTTTTTCCTCCTTATTTCTTGTTGATTTTTATACTAATACATTTTCAAGTAAAAATAGTTATGAAAATTGTTTTTTTTTCTGTTTTTTTATGTTTTAGCCGTGGTATTCTACAAAAAAATCTATAAAATTTTTCTGTTTCCAATTAACAAATTCAGTGAAAGTCTTTGTTTTTTATTGTTAAGCCTTTACTTTTGCATCTACTAAACATTTATAAGCTGTTAAAAAATGAAAATTATAAAAATATGACTCTAATTTGCCTAATTGTTGATATAAATATTTTTAATTAGATATCGTATTGATAGAGTTAAAAAATTTTAAAGAGTTACAACTGAATTTTAAAATTTTTTCTAACGATTTATTACTTAGTGTATAAAATTTTGTATTAAACTGAAAACTAATATCTAAAAATTTCTAAAACTTTTTTCGTGCTAAATTCTGCCCTATATTTATAATTAATCACAATTTGGACTACTGTAATAGGCTGTCAATACCTAACTTAAAGTTTTTTTTTAAATATCTATTTTGTAAATTTTAGCCTTGTAGTCTTCTTCAATAAGTATAGTTATTCATAATGTTTTCAATTAGTTCCTTAAAGTTAATGTTTGTAAAAACACGAGGTAAAGAGTCATGTTTTACGAAATGTTTTATAAAAAAATCCAACTAAAGTTAAAGATTATTTTTACCTCCGCTTATATCTATTTTAATTGCTCGCAGTTTTAAACAAAATGGTAAGTTTCTTAGAGTATAAATTTTTTAAGGAGTTAAATAAAGAAAATATCAATTATATTACACTATTAACAAGTATGTAGCGTTTGAATAAAGATAGATTACAAATAAATTCAATTTTTTTTACCCGTCGAATACAGCTGTATTTATATTATTAGCCTGTAAATTTTAAAACTTTAAGATTGTAATTATTTCTTGCTTTTAGTTTTACGACTGTTTTTTTTTATTTACTAAAAGAATAAATCAATAACACATTTTGTATCAATTTTTATTACAAATTTTTCTAAATTTAATTTTAAAGTTTACCACAAAATAACATTTTAAACGTTTTAAACCAATAATTCCATTTGTAATAATGACCAGAAGGGTATTCGTTAAACATTATTACTATATATTGATTTACTTTCGATTTTATTGTCAAAAAATAATTAAAAATCTTTTTTACATAAAGAAAAACAGATGAACTTTTATTTTCTCAAAAATTTATTCATCAAACTAAGTTTGGTTAAAAGAGATCTCCAGCGCATTAAATAAACAAAATTAATCAAAAAACATGAAGGTCATAGAATATAAGTTGTTCGTTTAGTCATTACTTAATACTAGAAACAAAAACATAACAACCTTATTAAATATAATGTGTTTAGAATTTTAGATTTTGTTACAAAATAAAGATTTATTTTTTAGTACTTATTTCTAGTCTTAAATAAAGATTAAAATAACAACTTATTATCCATGACTTTTTTTTTCAGATTCATTTATCAATGCCCTGGCGAGCTAATTGAGCAAATATTAGTTTGCTGAACAATTTTTTGAGGAAACCAAAATGTGTTTTAATTTAGATTGATAATAGACTCCTTTTATTTATATTAAAAAAAAGTATTTATACAAATCAAATAACTTTACTTAACTAATTTGTTATCTTGTATTCCGTTTTAGTACAATAAAACTAAGCAAGAAAACAGTATTGCAACTGGCATAGTTTTATATACACTATTTTGTATTATAACAAGTTTTGTTTTACTTTTTATTACCTTTATTAGCTTAATGTTGTTAGTTATATTTTTGAGTAATGAATACAGTGGTAACACGTTGTATTTTTGTTAGGGGATGCGGGAAATTTACAAGTATCAAAAAATACAAATTATTACTTTTTAAAACAGTTTAGTAAGATAAATACACTAAAATTACAACAAATCATTTGTAAATAAAAGTTTACTAAAGAATAATAGCTTTAACAGCTTCACAATATTACAATAAGTTATTTTTTAGTTGGAGCATCTGCTCCACTATTCCAACCCACGCGACGCTTCTGATTGTGATGACATTGTTTTTATGTTAAAATTTCAGAACAAAAATAATACTAAGCTTAATCTTATTTAATATAGTAATATAAAAATTTTTTAACTTTTACTTTTCAGGAGTAGGTGGAACTTTATATAAAAATCAAATACTAGTTTACTAATTAAAATGTTATCTGTTTTAGGTTTTACAATTTATCAACCACTTCCTAAATGACTCAAACTTCAGCCTTTTTTACATTGTTTTTTATTATAATAAACATTTTTAGACGAAACAAAAAGAGCATTTTTAGTTTTAAAAATATTATAAGAGATTTGTTTGTTTTTTTTGGTTTTTTTTTTGGTTTTTTTACTATAAATTCTTTTCTGTTTTCATTTTTAAAAATGTGTACGTCTAAAACCTTTAAAATATGTTTATTATAATTGTTATATATTATAACTGTTTAAGTTAGTTTTTAAATTTATTTAAGATGAAAAAATTAATAACTTTTTGAAAGTTAATAAAAAATTGTACTTTTATTTGAAAACTTAATTGAGAAAAATTTAAAGGTTGTCTGATGTTGTATTTTTAAACCATTATAGAGTTTGAAGTTATTTCTATGAAAAATATCTTAAGCTTAAAATAAAATAGTTTAATTATTTCATAAACATTAATCTTAAAGATTAAACTGATTACTGTAGTTTTTGCGAAGCATTCGCAATTATAAAAACAAAACCAAGTTAGATGAGCGGTGTCGGCTATGATAATAACTAAAACGTTAATATTTAATGAAAATGAAGCCTTTCGAGTAAAAGTGCCACTCTGCAAAAAGCGCTCCACTGTTTTATCAAATATTGATGAGTGGTGCAAGGTTGAAACCAGATGTACAAAATTCACTTTTCTCTAGGACGCAAACAGTGGCCGAGCACTTCTTATGATCGCAGATTTAATTTTTGTTTAAAACTACTACTACGTCTAAATCAACAACGTCGGTTTTATTACAGTACCTTGAAACGATCAAAGTGCTTAAGAAAACATACTTAACAGAGAAAAGTGATTTCTGCTCATAAGTATGCATTGTTAAGTCTAAATTAAGTTTAAGGTATAAATATTTATGTTTAAAACTGAGTTTTAGAATTAGTCAAGTGAAAACTTACAACTTTAATAAAACTCTTAAGTAATCAAAAAACAAATTTATTATACAAATCATTAACATAACATGTTTATTCTTTGTTCGACTGATTGTTTAACGTTTAACTACAAAAAACTCTTGATGAATAAATACTTGATGTAAACAGAAATAAATTTCATCAGTCAAAGCTAAACTGATTGAAATAAAATAAAACATTTTTATAGAGTTTAATGTATTTTCACTTATGTTTAAAAAGGTGTTTGTTTAGTATAGACAAACAAAAACTTTAATTATTGAATTTTTGTGCAATATGAATAATTTCAAATAAAAAAGCATACTTTTATCTAAAAATATTGAAAAATAACATTGAGTGGTATATGTAAAACTTTATATTGTCTGTTTAAACATGGATATACTTAATTTAAAAAGAGCTAGAACAATAAGTTTATTTTTTTAATTTGAAATTAAAAGTTGAAAATATCTTAGTAATTCCAAAAAAATAAATGTTTTAATTAAGCAATCTAGTTATTAGCTAAAATGTCTTTATTAGAAAAAAAAAGTAAAACTATTTAAAACTCGGTGAGATGAAATACAGTATAAATATTGTTAACTTTTAATATGTATAAAGCCGAATAGGTGCACTTGTTTGTAAACTACAAAACAATATTATTACAGTAAATATTGATTAAGGCACAAACCATCAAATATGTTGCCTAAGCGTTTTACTCCCTAAGGCTTTTAGACTAAAATTTATTAAAAAAGTAGTTCTTAATTATTTTTTACGTATGAACTTTGTTTACAATTTTAAAAACTAAAAAAAAGCGTTTTCAATACTAAATTACACTTTTGTACAACAAAGTTTTAAAGCAAATTTAATTAAGTGAAATTGATATTAGTATATTTGTTGTAGTTTAGTTTTATATAGTAAAGTCATAATTTTTTGTTTATGTCTATTGCGTATAACTTTATATTGTTGTCTCAGTTAACAAATTTTGTAAATTGATATAACATGGTGTTTTTTTTTAACTTTGTTTTTGTGTTTAGTCTAATACAGATTGTTTTTATTTCATTAACTTCACGTATAGTTAACTTCCTGAATTAAAAATTTCTCAAAAATCAATTTCACTTAAACTTTCAATCACGAATTGCAACCTAGCTTGACCGTCATTTATCCTTTTAAAGATACTAAGTTTTTGGAATATATAAGGATTTTGACCGTATAAGATCAATCAAAAGCTTGTGCGAGCTGAAATTTAAAGTATTTTATTCTAAAATTTTCTTATTTAAACTATAAACTCAAACTTTTGCACATGCATTGACAAAACAAGTATTTAAAAAATTCAGCTAAAATCAAAATCAAAAACAGATTGTAAAATGATTTAAATACAGTATAGTGGTAAATTTTTTTATTTAATGGCTTAATCCAGACCATTTAACATTAACTGTTTAAAAAATATCAAAATACACAACAAATAAAAGCGTCCAGTTAAAATTTAATCTGTAACCTTAGTTTATCAAACTTTATAAAGATTATCATTAGAAATTTTTATACATACAACTAAAAAAATAACAAAGCGAAATTTGTAGTTTTTTAAAGGTATTTGTTTATTCATTTCTTTTTTAATTTTCAAAATTCAAAAACTTTATAATACTTAAAATTTTATAATTAGTGCACTTAGTATTATAACATTTTTGAATTATAAGCTTTACTTCAACATATTTCAATGTTGACAAAATTATAACCTAACAGATTTTTTTATCATAAAATACTTCGAATATTCATATGAAATCGAAATACTAATTCCTTATTATAGTAAAAACAAATTTAAATTACATTGCTTAGTATAAAATCGAGCTCGTTTTGTTGTTTTTGTCATTAAATCATCATGGCTTTTCGCAACAGCATCTTTCACATCTCAAAACTCAATCAATTCTTACTGATTTGTATCTCATCTGTCTCAAAGTTGCACTACGTCATCAAACTACTGACTGTTCTTCCACGTGGTTCTTGGTATTTCCGGGGTGGTGTGGAACCACGGTCGCCATGGCAGTAGAGGGAATGGCTATAGCGGCCGTGACGGCTGCAATTATAGGAGCTGCGTTGCCCGACAACCACTTCTCTCTTTTAATAGAAAACCACACCAAAGCATAAATTACAGTCACTGTTCCTGTAACAAATACAATTTTTTAATATTAGTTTATCGTTAAAATTTTGTTAAGTTTTGAACAAAGTAAAAAGAAAAAATTAATATATTTAAAAATTTTCACGTTTGTCCTCCTGCATACCGTTTTTGCTTGAAGTTAACAGTTTGCACTATATTATGTTGTAGTTTTAACGCACACAAAACATGAAGTTTTTTTTAAAAACTATGACATACAAATATTATTCTTTTCAAACTCTCATTAGCTAAAATCGAATATAAAGCATTTATTTACAAAGCTAAAAACAAAATTCTAAAGGGCAAAACTAGTAAAAGCAGTTTACTCAGAAAAATTTATAGTTAAGTAAAAATCTGAGATATATCAAAAAACGAAATATTTTTTTATTTGAGTTAAACAACTTTCTTTATGTCACTACAATATAAACTGTGAATTTTTTTTGTTATTTTGTATTAAAACCGAAAGTTTCTAGTTTTTGTGAAGTTTTTTAAAAAACTACCTAAAGCAAAAACTACTGGACCAAAAGTAAAGTACGGAGGGTTTTTTTCATCCTTCAAAGGATCACCTTCAAATAGAAAGTGAAAGACAGTCAAAACAATTCCAACAACAAGAACAAGTGATCCAATACTCATCATCACAATCGGTTTGACTAAATACATCATCATTCCTGCCCGATCCCTGTTGTTTACGTACTTGTTTTAGATCAATTAAGTTGATTAAAGTAAAAACTAAAAAAAAAATATAATTAAATAGACAAAAACTTATTATATCAGCATAAAAGTAGCCGTTTATAATAAAATGTGTCTTATTTTTAGGTTTTAGTATACTGACTAATCACTTTAAATGATGTAATATTTGTTAAAATACCTAGAAATGAGATTTAGTTTGTAAAAACCATATTAAATGATTCTAGATAATTTTTTTCTATGCAAAAAATAAATAAATTGTTTGTTTATTAAAAAAACGTTTGGTCGCACTTAGCTGTTTAATATTTTAAAAATATATTGAACATTCTAACTAATAATACTAAACCTGGTCATTTGTTTTATTGTCATTAACGGTTTTTCCTTCTGACTATTTTCATCTTTGACTGTATTTGTTTTTCCATTGTTTATTTCGTTGCTTTCACCCTGTTTTTCGTCAATAAGAGATGTGACGTCATCGTTCTCAGACGCAATACAAAGTTCCGAATCACTCAGTTCGTCATTGTTAGCCGTCATTTTTCATTTATTTGTTGTTTTATTTTACCGTGTAGAAAAAATATGATCTGTAAATATTATTGTTCTATTGTTGGCTTTTATCAAAAAAAAAAAAAAAAATAGCTTAATGACAAAAAATCACAACTTTTTTGTTATTAACATAAGTATCTAAACTCAATACTAAGTTTAGGCAATCATTTTTTTAATACAGTAGTCAGCAGTCTTTAATAAGTCGCAGGCCGCATTGCTTACTAAAAAAGGTCTTCAGCGGTCCATGGTAATTTTAATTAACTTAAGTAACCAATGTAAAATAGTATGTTAAACCAAAAATGTGATTAAATAAACAATAGAAAAACACAATTAATTTTTAGTTTTTAAATTAAGTGCCTTATTGAAGTTTTTTGCATTAAAATTTTTTAATTATTTTTATAAAGTGTATGTTTGCATCTCAAAAGTATATCGCATCGCGCAGTTTGCCGACTCGTTGTTTAATAAAACAAATAAAGGTTTTTTATACTTATTAAGAGTTGATATATTTTCAAAAAAAAAAATTATTCATTTACATATATTTATTATAATATATTTTCTAACAGTACTTTTATTAAAAAAAAACCTTTAACGTATATTTTAGTTTTAAAAACAGAAACAAAATTATCTACAATATCTACTATTGACTAAATTGCATTGTTTGGTATTGTTTATATTTCTTAAGTATACAAATATGTTTGAGTATAAAAATATAGAAACAAGTTTTGGATAAAACGAATTAGAAAGTAAAGCAATAGAAAATTTATTCATCTTGTTAACTAAGTTATACAAGTCACTTTAACGCTTTAAAAAACTACAGCTTTGCTTAAGTAAACTTGGATAACGTATTAGTTATCATAAGACTTTAGAATAACATGTCTATAAACTACCGAAAAAAATAAAGCACTTTTTAATTCTAAATAAATTGTTTTACTTCAGAACAAGTTGAGCATATCTAACTTAATTAAATATTATCTTAATAGGTAGTAGTTTCTCAGTTTTCGTGATTATTAAAAACAAACAACGTATATGTTAAAAAAATTTATACACATTACTTAATCAGTTTTTAAAAAGCCACTGCAATCATATACAGCTATAAAACTTAAATTATAATTTTTTTTTTGCTTGAACATAAAAAAACTTTCTAAAAGTATTAGACGTATCACAAATGGATGATACTTTAGTAATTTTTAACAAATAAAATTTATACCAAGTAAATTATTATTGATAAAGCTATATAACCGATATAAAAATGAAAGTTTTAAATTATTTTTTAATCTTTACGTAATAATTTTAATAGATAAAACAACAAAAAATACATTTTAATGAATAAGTATAAAACGCTTCGCAAGCGGATTAAGTATGGCTTATGAATTCAGCAAATTTAAGAAAAATGTATACTTAATTTTTTTTATTGACTAATGAACAACGTCATTTTATTTTTATTCTACAAACTTTGATAGATTAATAATATTTTTATTCTAAAGTTAAAAAAAGATAAAATTAATTTGAGTTTACTAACAAAAAGTCATTTTAATTATTATAACTCAAATATAGTTTAACAAACCAATAACTTTAATCTTTAAAAGGTGTTCTAGATTTTTTGATAGCTGTTTTTAATAACATTAGGTACATTGTTGATTAATAACTTTTTTGTTAACATAAAATTATACTTGTAGTATGAAAACCTAAGAAAACCTTAATCTCTAAACGTTAAAGTTATTATTAATAAGATAAAAAGTTTTTTTATATTACCATGAAGCTTAAATCTGTTCTCTTAAAAAATTAATAAAATACCTTATAAGAGTCTAAAAGGTTGAGTTATAACGTAAACTTTGATTTAGTAAACTTTTTAAGAACAGAAGTACGAAGATAAAAGTAAAATAAAAAACTACATTTTTGTATTTAGCTAACTATATATTTATTTGAATAAAAACACTTTAATTTTTGTATGAGATTTTTAAACAAAAAAAAATGTAGAAACAAGCAATGGGGAATAGAAAAAAATGCTATACTTACTCTTTTATGTTCGAAATGTGACGTAATAAGCGAAAGAAAATGATAACTCGAGTTTACAACAGTCAAATACACAAGATATCTGATCAATTATTCAGCCGCATACAGGTATTATACACCGCTTTGACAATTGACTACTTTTAATATTTGATGCAAGTTGCGAGCCAAATTGAGATACACATGAAACATTCATATGTGACCTTGCATGGAGCTGCTCCCAAGTAACAAATTGAAAATATCGTAATTTTTCAATTTTCAGAAAGCATAAAAACTTTTCTTAATGGAGTAAACATCGGATTAAAATTAAAAGTACTTTTTATTTTAAATTGCAGTTTGCTTATGTCGTTCAAATTTTCTATAGAAATTTATCTAACTATATAAAAAAAAATTGTACGGGTTGAAAAGGTAATGTATTAATGAAACATGTAAACAAACAATATTTTATCATCAAAATTTGAAATTTTTAGTTTAGTTCTTTTTCTGACCGATTATTGTTGTAAAATATAATGTTAAAAAACTAACTGAAGAGCATGTATTTAGATTTGAGTCACTAATTTTTTTGTATAATCAAACTAACTGTAATAGTTATAAAGATTAAGAAAACATGTGTTACTTAGAATGTTTACTTTTTTAGGAAAAAAAAAAGACGTGCTTATTAAATTCGTAAACGTAATTTATTTATAATTTTTAGCTATAAGAGTAAAATTTTGTTTATTGGATTTAATTCAAAATGAAGTACAAAAAAATTAAAAGACTTTTCTACCTGATATTTCTTTTAAATTTTTGTTAAATTATTTTCAAGTATCGTACTATTTATATAAACAGTTTTTTTCATTACTTCACAAATATTTTTATGAAAACAAACAGGCGTTTTTTAACATCTGAACTATATATGAAAGTTAAGGTTAAAGAACTTAAAATGATTAAAAATAAAACTTTTTAAACTCCTTTTTAACTTTGTTTTGTTTAATTTAAAAAGACTGTATTCAAATTTATGTAATTTAATTTTTTTTCTTTTTCAGTTAAGTATTTTATAGTTATGTACAATGTACATGTTTGTACCTTGTTGCTTTTCGATAGGCACAATCTTGTTTGATCGCAATGTGAAGTTAAAAAAGGATACTGCTTATTTTATTTGCAAGTTTTAAGTTATATTGCTTTTATAAAAACAAGTTTTTGAAAATTAAAATATATTTAGTTTAAATTCATACTAAATTCTACTTCTAAATAAATTTGTGTACTATTTTAGTATAGTTTTTGTGAGTAATTATATACAATTTGCAGCTAAAAATGTATGTATTTAAGTTACTTATTTTTTTAATGTTTATCTATTTATATCAATTTTAATCACAAACGTTTTCAAAACTACATAAAGTTGGTTTTACATGAGATAAATTGGTTTGGAAATATTTTGATAGTAGACAATTAAAAAATAAATTTCAAGTATCATTATGAATTAATAAAGGATTTAAAAAGTTACGCATTTAAGTTATGTAAATTAAAATTTTAGTTATGTTAATTAGCATATCTTTACTAAGATTTAGTTTCCTATATTTTAATAATCGTAGTTGATTAAAACCTGCAATCATACGTAACAATACTTTAAATTTATTTTTAAACTGTACACTATCTAAATATTTTAAAACCCATTTATCGCATGAATGAAACTCGAGTAGTTTTCAAAGCATTTGTTAAATAAAATAAATAAATAAAAGAAAACAAAAATGAGTAACCTAAGTACATATATTCTTAGTTGCAAATGGTACATAAATAAATTAGTTGATAATTTATACATACATTTTTACAAATATTTACTACTTTAGGTAAACTGTAGAAATCTTAACTACTCATGTATTTATTTTTTGTGATTTTTTAAATGTTTTTCTATAGTTTGTACTTTCTAATTGTTCAATTTTTTTTGTTTTAAAATTTTGTTTTATTTTGTTAGCTGAAAGAAAAAAATAATAATACTTCAAAAATCTTAGTTTAAGAATTTCAAAATGACAACTAAAATATTTTTTGATGTTTTTTAGAACAATCACTAAATATAAAATGATATGATTTCCATTAAAAATAATTTTTCTATTTTTTGTTGTAAAAAATCTTAAATATACAAATGGTTTACCTATATAACATTTTATCTAACAGTAATTATAAATTTTATATCTATTTATAAAGTTAAAATATGCACTGATTAATTAAGTATACTTTGAAAAGCAATAAAGAATAAGGTTTTTGGTAAGCAATAAAAGCGTTGAACAGTCTGTAAAGTTTACTTTTGGCCTAAAAAACCGTACGGCTATAATTTATCATGTGATATTTTGTAAATCTTAATTAAAAACTAGTTTTTCGCATACTAACCTAACAAAAATGGCCTAAAAGTTTTTTTAACTATTTTCTTCTACCCATTGAACTGTCAACTGGTAATAAAAATGAAACAATCAAATATTTTCAAAACGTTGTTATTAAGATAAAAAAATATTTAGTCGCAACTCAGATCGCAAGGCAGGACTTCCGATCGACTTCACTAAACATATTTTAATTCATGCCAGTCAAGCAGGGTTGCAACTTTTGCAATCGCCTTATCTTTTGTTTTATGAAACTGCTCTGTCGCATTTTGCTGCCAAACTCGCGTCTCCGATTGATTTTAATTTTGAGTTGTTCTACTGCACGAGATCACAATGAACTAATTTTGATAATTAGTATTTTTTAAGCTAAAGAACTTTTAAGCCTTGAAATATAAGAACTTAAAAAATTTAAAGTACATAGTTTGCATATTTTTTTCTAGGATTATTAAATCTTTCATTTTAAAATATGCGTTGTAATAAACTGGAGTTGTATTCTCTATACTCTATAGGTTATAACTACACAAAAAGCTAAATAAAAAATTAATAACGATTTAAAACAATGTGTGGGTTTAAATACATTTCTATAACTAGCTTTACCAGATAGTCGTAGATAAGTATTTTATTTTAATGCCAGTTGTTAGTCATAGCTCTTTACTTAGAATCATTAAGCGAATGTAAAAACTAATTGTTAATGTTACAGATTGAAAAACTTTACAAGTTTGATTTCTGTATTTCTAACATAACAAAATTAAAGTTTAAAAGTTGGTTAGTAATCCTAATTTAAAATTTTTATTTCATTTAGTAAAGTTAAAAAGTTTCTAATTCTTATTATTCTCTTGGTATTAGATTTTTTTATCAAACGCATTAAGACAGTACGCATCAAAAATTATTTTATTATCTCTATTTCATAAAAAATATCTTCAAACTTAAAAACACATAAACTGTCAACTCTAAAAAATATTAAAGTAATAGTTTTCAGTGATAATTTTTTTCTTTTTTTTAATATCTAAATAAACTCACAGGTTGATTGACATAAGTGTTCAAACTGCTCTTTGTTGGCCGGCTATCTAAAACACAAATTAGTTCAAACAAATTAACACAGTCTGCGACCTCGGTATTAGATTAAGTAAAGCTGTATTGTAGTCTAATTCATAATCTTTCATTTAGACTGCTAAGCTTTCAATTAAAGAATAAGGCAATACCGGAGGTTAAAAGTTTCCTTTTTTCTAGTTCTCTCACTGCTACTTGGCAAAAAAAAAATCTTCGTGCTTTACAATATTTTAGCTCTCTCAGAATTCACTAAAATGACTCTTCTTGATAATCCTGCGTTGCTATATAGTAAAATGTTTTTTAAATTTTAAGACTGCAAAACTTGTAAAAATGATTAAATGTTATTATGATTATTTTTAAGTACCTGTATATTATTATTTCAAATCATGATTGTATCGAACTACTTAAAAATATATAAAACAGTAGTTTTTTCAATCATATATTATTATTTAAAAAACTAGTAATGAAGTTTATAGCAGAAAAAGCATGTTAAATTAGTGAAGACTGATATAAGTTTAGTTTATCTACTAAAAGGACAACAAAGTTATTTTAAGTTTTGTATAAGTAATACGTCATTGAATCTAAAGCATAAAGCTTTAATTGTAGCTTTATCAGTTTGTGATATTAAAAGTTAAAAAATAAAATAAAAGAGTAATTCGTTTTATTACCAATTACTCTTATTAGCTTTCTTTTTTTTGTAAAACACTAGTCTTCTTAATAAAGTCTACAACATTTTTAAAGTAAGAAATCAGTTTAGTTTTTTTACATATGTTTTTATCAGTAGCTATTAAATGTAAATTTGTAATTTTTTAGTTTTTCTGAGAGGAATAAAAGCCAAACAACTGGTTAATTTATTATTTTTTTAAATAATGCTGCAAACTAATAATATTACTAAAACAAAACATCAACAAAACTAAAAAAAATATATAATCAGTATTATGATTACAAAAAGATTCTTGTTTTTCGTGTCGTTTTGTTACTGTAACTTTATAAATTTCTTTCAAGCCTTTAGAAATACTAAACTATAAATAATTACACTTTAAAGCTAAGTAATGAATTTTAAAATAAAACAATTGATTTGTGTGCATTTTAAAAATTAATGTTATTTAAAAAAATATTGATTTGTTTTGTCGGTGATTTAGTTTGACTTTTAAGAAACTATTTTCGCTGTAATTGATCAACTTAAATGACTTTCAGATTTTTGAAACTTTAGTAATAGAAAAAAAGAAAGTATACCCCTTATGAATAAAACACGTCCTTAGACTTTAGTTTAAATAATCAAACATTGTCCGGCCCTTAAAGAAAACTGTCAAGTTGATAATATCAGTAAGTTAAACAAAATTTATTACTAGCATATATAACTTTAAAGTAGTATATTTTATAAATAAAACCGAAATGAAACAACAGTTTAAGCAAAAAATATCACAATAAATTAAACACACTTTCTCTAAAAAGATGTAAAATTCAGTATTAACTTGTTTTACTTTATTGTAACAACAATTAAACTAAATTTTTAAATAAAAAAGTCTCAAGAAGTGTTACTTATTACGATTCAAGTGTACAATAAGTAAACTAGATAAACAACTAAATTATAACAAAACTAGTTTTTTTTTGTTGAGAACTTTTTTTCTATTCGAAGCAAGTCTTAAAAGAACATTTTTATTTTAGGAAAGATACTAGTTTAAAACAAAGGGTAAGTGTGTTTCTTTTATTTTAAAACTTGTTATCAAAAAATGGTTAAATAATAAACCAAATCGTCACGTTTATGGTTATTAATCTGCTTTACGCTGTTTTAATCGCTAGTCTAATCAAGTAAAAATAAAAGTGAAACCAAATTCTAAAAATGTTTTGATAAATGTTTTAGAAAGGCGTTGACTACTAATACTTAAAATAACCTATTGTAAGAAAAACTATAAACTTACATTTACCGTATACTACTTTAATAAATTTAAGTAAATAAATTTAAGTTAAAATGTTAATTTTATTAAAATTTAATAAATATAAATAACTCAAAATGTTTTATTTTATTTAATTAATTTGCTTTATAAAAAAACTTATTTAACAAAATATTTTAGTAACTGCTTTTAAAATATTTCGTAAGCTTTATATCTCAACTAAGGTTTTGACTTTTATGTTTTACGTTATAACGAATGTCATGTAAAATCTAAAGTAACTTATTAAAGCAATATGCATTAAAACTAACTGAAAAGATTAAGTGTTTGTTTTGATACAGTACTATCAAGTTAAAAAAGGTTTTTAGCTTACTTTTTAACTTATGTATTTTATTAAACGTTTTTTATAAGGTTATGTTATTCAAAAATTTTCGAACTTTCCTTTCTCATATTTATATTATAAATAAATATGGTATTTTTAGTCAACACAAACTATGACAGCTCAAAATGTATTAAAAAGCAAGTTCAGTTAATATTGATAAACTATTTTATTTAGTCTTATGAAAGCAATGTAAACATAAAAATTCTTAAGGAAAACTAATTTGAGCTCGATAAGTTTTACTTTTTTATCAGCTTATTTTAGAAAAAAAAAGTTTTAATAACTTTCAAGTAAAACTCTAGTCAGTAGTATAATTTTACTAATAAAAACTATCTTTTTTGATTTAATTGTTAAACATTGCTGGTATTACTGTTCATCGGCAACTTTGGATCCAGGCATCAAAGCAAGATCCACTTAAACAAACGACGAAGCAAAAATAAAATGACAAAAGTTTACTAATAATATATGCGCATAAATGTACAGTCTATAATAGAAATTCTTATTTAACGTAGTTTATCTTATCAATTAAGCATAGAAATAAAAGTTAAATATACAAACGTAAACTTTTTTAAAAAGAGCAATTTACTCTAAAATAGATAAATATTTGTAAGAAGTAGAAATTTAAAAAATATTTAGTTCGTTTAAAGATTTTTCTACGTTAACTGTTTAAATATTAGTATAATTAAAAAACTGAATAAAATTTAGTAGTGTTAAGTATAGACCTAAAAAAATTCAAATATACTAAAAAACGTTTAATTACTATTATTAGAAAGGCAATGTATGAAACTTCTTGGACAATTCAGTCACAAAACAATGTAAAATTTATGTGTGCATGCTACTTTCCTATTGTTTTCTCTTGATATATAGCTCCTTTTTAACACAAATTAAAAAAAAAGGTTAACAACAAAATTGTACAAAGTTTATAAACTTAAAAAAAGTTATAAATTTAAGTTCCGTCTTCTATATTTAAAAGAAGTGAAACAAAGCTTTGTCAGTATTTCGCAATCTAGTATATTAGGTATACTGCTACAATTACATACAAAACATTTGAAATTTATTTCTTTTGACTCAAATTTTTTAAAACCTTGCTTAGATAGAGGGAGCAAATTGTAGTACAAAATTCTAGCTTATTTCGCACGGAAACTGAAAAATTTCTATTAACTTTATATCATAAAAAACTTTATAACTCTACTATTTTTAGTTTTTGATGATATGTAACGGTTTTATATAGGTAATTGGTCTGATGGTTCAAGTTTAAGTTTCTAAAAATAATTGTACAGCATTATTTGACTCATCAAAACTTTTCACATGTTCTGCAAATAAATTTACGTTACGGAAAATATCAACCTCTGTTGCTATATCATTAGTATATAAAATAAATTGTAGTGATGTTTTAACAATGTACTAATAACAAGTATTCTTAATGATGGGTATAAGCACTTTAAACCAGTTTACAAGCTTTTACATAACCCATACTGAGTCAACGTTTAGATAACATTTCACTAGACGCCCAGTCAAAAATAGAAACTTAGCCAAGAATAGAAACTGGTCTACAGTTTAATTCTAGGTGAGTGGTTAGGAAAAAGTCAAAGTATTTAGGTATAAAGAGATTGTAGAAAAACCACTAGTCAGTAGTGATATTGAAGTATGATTTATTGGATTAATCGATACCTTTTATTGTGCAATATTAATTAGTATTAGTAGTAAAGTATTTTTAACCATATTTGATAGAGCTTTATTCGTTATTGCTACAATCTTTTAAATTCCAAATGTACTTTGCCAGTTCTGTTGTATGTCTTTTGTTAATATTGTTTAATAATGATTTGTGGTTTCTAGATCTTTGTATGAAAGTATTTTCTGTGGATCCTAAGTACTGTTTCGTTGTTTTATTTGATGTTATTGTTTCTCTATATAACATGTTTGAAACTAGACATTGGTTGTTTAAAGGGCAAGGTTCTTTGCGGCAATTGCAAAGTTTATCTTTTGTGGTGCTTTTATCGTTTGTATTAATGTTTTTTTATTGTTGTGTGCTATTATTTTGCTTCTGAAATTACTTGTACAACTGTATGATATTTTAATTGTGCTGCGGATGAATATTTTATTATATGGATAGTTTTCATTAAAGGATGTGGTAATCAGATTTAAAAACTGTTTGCCTATTTTAGAACTTACATTTAGACTAAATGGTAGGTTGAAAAGTATTATATCTCCTCTTCTTGTCTTTTATATCGTTTTGATAAAGTGGTATTATCGTATTTTAAGGTATCTTTGTAATTGGCTGAAATTAATGCTTTTTTGTATTCACTTTTTACATTGTTAAAAGATTCTTTATTGTTTGATACTTTTATTAGTCTTCCGTTTATTGTTTCGGGTAGTTGTTTTAGTATTTGTGGGGGTGATTGGAGTTGTTGTTTATGTAAAAAATTGATGAGATTGGTTTGTTGTAGGGTTGGTAACTTGAGTTTAATATGTTTAAGGACACATATAGAAAATATGTTTGGAATAATCCGGATTCTATTGTTATTTAAAAGCCGTTTTGTATAAATAATATAATTAAATATTTAGCAGTGTTTTCAGCTAATCTCGGTGATTTTCTTCTTAATATCCCAAGTCCGTCATCTCTATATAATCCGAATTCATTATCTATAAAAATCTTACTTTTTTTGATTTGTTCAATAAAAATAACCCTATTAAATCGCAGATTTCTGCACCGTTAAAAGATCATACAAAAACCTTCATTGTGGTTACGTCATAATAATAATAAATTTATCATCGCTACGTCAAATAATTATAAAATTTTCAAATTATAAATTTCTGTTTAACATTGTAAATAAACTTTAGCTTACTGATGAGTATATGAGGCTATATTTCCCATATACGAAACGGTCGTATAAACTATTGTGTTTTATGTAATCGAATAAATATTTAGCTCCGATTCAATTTGTCGAGCACTGTCGACCAGAACTTAAAATTTTTAATATATAAGTATATATGTGTTGTTAGTTTATTGAAAATTTTTGGTCTATAATACCCGACAAATTATATTGGAGTTAAATATTTGTCTATTTATAATATAAACAACAGTTCTATACAGCTGTTTCGTATATGAGATATTTTTCTACTTCATATATTCCTCAGTAAATATAAAGTATATTAACAGTGTTTAACAGAAATTTAGAAATTAAAAATTTAAATTCATAAAAGCTATAAAAAACACTCTTCCAAGTTTTTCTGTGATAGTTTTATACGTATTTCACTACTTTTCGCTAGAACCTGACAGTAGAACAAATTTAAAATTATGAATAGTTTTTTAACTAAAAACATAAAAAGTTAAAACTAACAAAGTAGTTAGCGCAATAAATGATCAGTGTAAAGTAATATATAATTAAACTCAGATAGTAGCAACGGAAAAAAAAGGATAATTTAACTAAATAAAGACACTTTGTAGTCGAATTCCTTTTGTTTGCACAGTTATGGTTTCTCTAAAAATATGGAGATAGCCTCCAACTTCGAGAGATCAAATACACTATTGCAATGATGGATTATTCTAAATCTGGATGTGTCATATTTCCTGGCACAACCTCTATTATTTATTAGATGTTGTGCAACTGAAGATATTTTGGCTGCGTTTTTTGTTGCTGTTGTCTTAATTTCAGGTTCTTTTTCAATGAATTTCAGCACACAAGCTGGTAGATGTTCTTTTATCCTGATTGTTAAGTGCCTCTAAGTCTGACCGATATAGCTCTTTTCGCGAGAGCAATTAAATTTTTTAATTAGTTTAATGAATTTTTTTACTTTAAGTTAAACTTTAAATCAGGTACTTTGTTTTATTAAACACCTTTACAAATATACGTCGGCTCGCAAAATAATTTTTATCAGATCTGGCTTGTAGCCTACAAAAGTCAGCCTATTAATTAGCAGCTGAAGTAATAAATTTAAATAATAAAGTAAAACTATGCTTGTCATTTTACCTTTAACATTTTATTTTATAAATTATTTAACTGATATGTTTAAAGATTTTTTTCTAAATAATTTTTGTTTTTGTTTTTTTCAAAAAAAGAAACTTTTTTTTTAAGAAATCTTAGATAATTAAAAATTGTACTATAAGAAAAAACCGTATAGATATTTTATTAAATAATACCTAGGTTTGTTAAAATGTATAATTTAGTTGTTTAATGCGTTATTTTAATTACTCAAAACAGAATTAATCTCTTTTAACTAAAATATTAATAGCTAGTTTAGTTCAACTATACATTATGGTCTTTAAAAGTATAAAGTAGTTATCTACCGGTTCCAAGACCGGGCAACTTTGCGGATACGGCCAAATCCTAATTTTAAAAACTATCAGGATCCGGTCAGATCTTGATTTTAAAAAATCCGAACCCCTTCAATTTGAAAGGAGTAAGCATTAACATATCCAAATTCCTAGTATTTTTACAAATTACATTTATTATAGACTTGAGGTTTACAAATTTAATAAGTATTTTTTAGTTGCTGTAAAACTTAAAATGAAATTTAATGAAAAACCCTATGATTAGTTTCTAACATTTTTATTAGCATATGTTTAACTTTTTGTGTCAAATAAAAAGCCTGTTCATTGATTATATCTAGTAACTTTTGTTTTTTCATTACATGACATACCGATACTGAAACTTTTTGCTTATGTACTTTACAGGTAGTATTGTAAACCTATGTTCTATAAAAACATGTTTAAATTTAATAGAATAAATTTTACTTTTTTTGTTTAATTATAAGCTAAAAATCAAATATAAGTTAGGGATTCACTACGTACGGCTTGCGGGCTGGACCTGGCCCACCAAGCAGAAGCCTCTGGCGTGCGACGAACTTTTTAGCTGGTAAAAAACCTGTGTAAAACAACTAATATTTAGCTTTTTTTTTTAACTTTTCAAATAGGCTATAAATTTTAGTTCCGTTCAAAGTAAACTTATAAAATATTTATTTTTGCGAAATCCTACCTTTAGAGATTTTAAAAGTATAAAAAGTACGTTTCTCAAACAATAAGTGGTCTAGTAAGATTTTATTTATTATATTTGTGACACGAAAAATGATTTTCTGATAATCTTCACCGGCGACTAGAAAAGTTATTTCCTAGTTTTCTCGGTAATAAATAATGATAAAAACTATTTGAAAGCGTAACTTAACACTTTTTTTTACTTAATTAAATCCGGATCCGGTTGATCTTTAATGTAAAGTTATTTGCTAGATGAATGGTGATATAAACCTTCTGTGACATACTTATTATACTGTTAAAGAAGCTATATCTTATACACCTATCTTTTGTAGTACAAAAACAGTTTAACTTTTTATTACTGATGAAAGATATTTTAAAAATTCAAATAACTCTAGATAAATAGTTTAATACAATTACCCAATATTAAAAAAAGCTTGATCTGTCTACTCTACTACTTCATCTTACTTAATATTTTTCCAATAAAATAAAGTAAAGTAAGTTAGTAGGTGTCAATTTAATAATAAATAAAAGCATAACTTAAAAAAATAATGCAAACACTGCACTACCAGAAAAATATTTATTGTATACAGTTTTTAAACACATCATTTATTACAAAAAACCAAAAGAATCATAACCAGTTTTTTTTACGTACTTAAGCAAAAATTATTTATAAAACACTTTGAAGTTATTGTGCCTGAATCATTTCAATTCAAAATAATACAATGAAATTTCAACTAATCAGATTTTAATGTATTAGAAAGCTAATTTTTTGGCAAACTTTCAAGTTAATTAGAGTAAAATTATAAAAGTTAAAGTCAAATGTAAAGTAAACAAATAACAAAAAAAGTAACGTAAAAATATATAATCAATAAAATTCAGTTAGGTTTTTTTAAATAAAATCTTTTAATTTTCTAAACATTTTTTTTTGTTAAACTTTATGGGTTTGCTTTTAGTTAAAGAATTGTTGATATTTTTGAAAAAATAAATATTTTTTTAACTAAGCAATTATAGCAAAAACCTACAAGATCTAAAGCAATGATTGTCACATAAAAAAATTTCTTACTAAATAGTTTCATAAATTAACCTTTTAAACTAAAACCTATATTTTCTTAATCTAAAATTTTTAGTTTTATTCAATTGTGTTACCAAATTTATTAAAAACATGCATAATAATTACGTTAAGTATTTAAACTGTTATACACTTTTTTATCGTCATTATTCATAACAGTTTAGTACAAAAAAGTTTCTTTCAGTTTTTAGTACTTTGGTTGTATGTTCTATTATTACTTAAGTTGTTTGGTTTTTAATTTAGGTTAAATTATTAATTGCTTGCTTGTTTATAACTAGAGTAGCATTTTTAAAGTGATCAAAGTATGCAAAGAATCGACTTTCACTGTGAATATAAAACTCAAGTAGTGAAAAATTTACACTGGATAAATAACTTATTTTTTATATATATTGATATCGATGTGTTATTAAAATTTAAAGAATATATAAATAGTGGTAATAAAACAAACCATTTTAGTTAAATTAATTAGTTTTAAAGTTCTACACCCAATCACTAGTATCAAACGAAATGATTTTTTTTAAAGATATATTGTGCAAAAGGTTAAGGCAGTTAAACTAAGAAAAGTTTTAATTAATTTTGAATTTATTTTTATGAAAAATTGGTAGAGTAACAATTTTACTTGTGAAATGGTTTTAAAAAAGTTAAAAAACATTGAATAATGTTAATTTGTTTAAACTAACTACACAAGTACGACTTTTTAACCACTTTTACTCTAGTTTAAATTATATAATTTTAATATCGAAGCTTAAATTTAGACTAACTACAAAAAATTACATTACTATGATTCTGGGTTTTATCTTTTTAATGTTGACATTCTACTTTGAGTAAAAAATTTCTTTTTTGGAAGTGTATGTCCAGGAGAGTAGTTACAAGTTTTATTTTGCTGACTAAAGGTAGTTATAGGAAGTCTGCCTAAAAACGCGTTTGTGTTATGTTGATTGTTTTGCATTTCCATATTCGTTCTTCTTCTTCCCAAAGTTGATAAATCAATTGATCTAAATTATTGATTTAAGTCAGATACTAACTAAAAAAAAAAAAAAAAAAACAAATAAATTGTTTTAAAAATACTTTAATATAATTTAAGTTGTTAACTTTTTTAATTAAGAAATGTATATAATAGGTATTAAAAAGTTGAAAGTTAAATAGAAGACTTCAAGTTTAAAGAAAATAACTAAAGTTTAAAAATTTTTTTTAATAACTCTTATTGTTATGAAACAAAAACGATTTTTAAAATTGACTAGTATTGTATACAAAAAAACATTAGTTCTTAGTCTACAAATACTCAATACTAAGTAGTAACTTTAATGTGAATAAATAATCGTATGACTTTAGTATAAGATTAAATTGAATTTATGATAAAAGTAAGGTATTCTAACTTTCCAGACAATGTAGACTCGGATCGACTAATAGTTTTCCAAGGAAATATTGTAGACAACTTTCTACCCGTTGTTGTTCTAGTGCTTCTAAAAGACGATTTCATACCCTAAATGGTATTTTAATTGTCTTGTTTTTTTAACTTATTCATGTTTTACCGATCGGTGCTAAAGTTCTATTTTAAATGCTTGTTAAAAACTAATATAAGTTGTTTTTGAATCTATTACCAATAAAATAATTTATTTTAAGCAGCAGTTTTATAAATAATGCTGGCTCTTCGTTGAATAATTTTATTATAAATTATAAGTAGGTTACTTATCAGTTATTTTTATCAAGATACTGGCGTTATCGCCTTCTTTTGAAAACATGATTTGAATTAAACATAAATATAAGTTTGACATTTTTTACAATTTTTGTTCGTCACTAGTTAATTTTTAGACGTTTTTAGGTTGTAAAGTTGTAATATTTTTGTAATAAATATTTAGATTTCTTTTTGTTGTAACAATACTTTAAAAAAAAAACTAATTTTAAAGCTATGGGAAAAGTTTTCACTTGAGCTACAGATCTTTTTCTTCTATTTTCTAACTTGTGAGCCATTTTAACTTCAGAGTTATACAAGCAATAGAAAAAGAAAATTAGAATTCCTTGCACACCAGCAAATATAACCTGTTTATTAAACTTTAAATTAATAAAATTAAGTAAAGGTTAAAGTATAATTAAGATATCGTCAATAGAAAATACATTTTTGTTATATTTTACAGAAAACACTTAAACGGCTAGCTATTATAACTAGAATTAGCTTCATAATAAAAATGTGCTTAAATTAAGTCAAACGATGTAAATATCCCCGATAAATTTGTAAAACTTGAATAAAATAATTTCATATAAAAAGTACCCTCTTGATTTGTTTAGATTAGTAGCATTAAATTGAGAAGAGAGCGTAGGTATAACAAAAAAATTAAAACACTTATTAAATCTTTTTTAGTCAAAAATATTTTTGATTTTTTTTTTTGATTTGTGTTTCATATTTAGTTTTAGTCGGATTAATGGTTCTTAAAGTTAAACAATAAGGATTTTATAAGAGTTTTGTTTTAAAGACTAATCTTTTTACCTATATATATATGTTGAAATTACTCTTGGTTTATGAAATATCTGTTTCTAATGAAATTTTTAAAGTTTATCTTTTTTTGAATTTTGATTTATAAAACATTCAATTTGGTATAGTATCATATCACATTATAAAATTAAATACATTCAAATAGTAAACACTTATTTTTATCACTTCTTATTTTAACATGAGTGAAAAGTATAAATTTAGTTTAGCATGGGTATCCTTTTGTTACGTTATTTTAATAATTTAAATTAAAATAAACGAAAAAATTCACTTTTGTTTCAGTTATCAAATTATATAAAAGGTTGGGTCAAAGATTTAAACAAATTGTACTAGTTATACAATGTGTTGTTTCAAATGTTTCCTATAAGTAATTGATTTGAAATTGATTTTATTTGTTATAGTAAAATCATTTTCATTTGTGCATTTAATTAATAAATTAAAAACTTATTCAATACTTGAGTCTTATATATAGTTATGATGATGCTTCAAATTAACAAAAAAAATCTTTGTTAATGAAGAATGCGATAGAGTACACATAAAGTCACAATTATTTTATGCTGTTCCGTATATTGTGAATTAAATTTTATTTTTAATTTGAAAAAAAAAAATGTCAAGTTAAAAAGTTACAGCAGTTTTTCTGTAAACTTTTATCGGCAAATACTTTGTGTTTATTTTGTTTTTGAAGGGATTTTGAAATTAAATTTACGATTGTGGTCATGTGACACCTCATAAGCTTTGTTATTTTTGGAATATTTTTACGCATATAATTTTTAAAATCACAAAAAGTACTAGATTTGTAGTTCTTAACTACTTTGTTTAGAACATATTAAAAGTTACAATTGTAACAAAGTTTAGTGTTGTTATAAAAAGAATAACAAAGTAGTACAATAGCTGATGTGAAACTTTTCGTAATTTTTGTCTCAGCTTCTATATCAACCTATTTTTACAAGATTATAGTTTATTGAATAATTTTTAGTTCTTATGTTTAACAAATCAATAATATCAAAGTAGGTTATTAAAACTAATTAAACCTGTAAATATGCTCCTGTGATACCAAGAACTTCCCGTACTTCACTACTAATGTCTCCTTCTACGCTTCCCTCGTAAAGATCGTAGAGAAGCCCTATAATCCAAGGAATGCTTAAAATCGGCATCAGGAACATTGCTCCTTTTACTGATTTTCTAAAGTATAAGTGTTTTATTACTGTATGATATAATTTTTAACTTAATTTAGATATTGTTTTACTATTAAGTGCTGGCGACAGGCATTAAATTTAATCTTGCCTCTTAAACAAGCGATTTAATTTAAAACTAGATATCATTAAAAAGTCTCAAAAATATTTTTTTAAAAATTAAAAGTTCAGGTTCAATTCAATAAATTCAATTCAATAAATAAAAATATAAAACTAAGTTTTTTCTAATGTTTCGAAAACAAAAAAAAACGAGAATTGGTCAATGGTTTAATAGTTTAAAATAAAACACTTAAAAGTGTAAAATCATTCGATAATAGTTTTTTAAAACACTATTGATTGGCTAACTTTGAATAAAAAGATTTCTTTTTCAAATGTGCTCCTGAAATAATTATTTAACTTTTTGTGTGTTATACTTTCTGTTTTACAAAAAAAAATTATAATGCTACGTTAATTTTGCAAAAAAAAAAAAAAAAACTTACTTTAAAACGTTATAGTGTGAAAACAATTTGATAGCAAAAAGTTATAAGACAGTTATGAAATTTAAGTACACTATTTCGAAAGAAAACCATTTTCTATTGCTCTTTTATAACGTAAAACTTTTATAACAGGAAACAAGTCAAAACACGCCACTGGTATGTACTATTAGATAAATTGAAAACTATCTAAGCTAATAAGACATTATCAGCAATCTACTCGATTACATTCCACTAATAACACTTTTTACTTTTATATGGTAAGTGTCTAGTATGTACAAAGGGATAATTTTGCACAAAAGGGTCAAATATGCACGAAGACACTTTTGCACTAAGACACCTTGGGTCGAAGGGTCACTTTTGCACAGTGGATATTTTTGCACGAAGACACTTTTGTACGTATTGAAAAAAAATTAATTTTTTATTTGTTATTTTTTTTACGATCACTATTACCCATAACCCTTACCCTCGGTCGGTAAATTTCTTGTTTTGTCTTTTAATATTTTATTTGTTATTATTTTTCAATTTATCGTTTATTTTTTTGATCAATAAATTTTATTAGCTGTTTTTTTTTCTATCATTTTAACCCCTAACCCTTACCCTAGGTCTGTGTCTTTTTTTTTTGTTTTATTTTATTTTTATTTTTTTTAAATTGTATTTGTTATTTTATAGTTTATCTTTTTTTTTTACTATCACTGTTACCTCTAACCTTTACCCTCAGTCGGTAACTTTCTTTTCTGTTTTTTTATAAATTAATATTTTTTTCTGTTTATGTTTTACAATTTTTTTTTATTCTCGTTTAAAATGACCTTCCAAGCAAAAGTGACCCCTTATGAAAAAAAAAAACCCTTTGTGCAAAAGTGTCTTTGTGCAATAATGTCCCTTCGTGCATAAAAGTCTTTGTGCAAAAGTGTCCCTATGTGCAAAAATGTTTCGTGCATGTTTGACCCGTTCCCACTTTTATAAGTTTTGAAACGAAGCCTTTACAATTGAAGAAAAAAAACAATTTAGTTTCTATTTCTAATGAATTCTGAACTTTAAAACATTACAGAGCTGTTGTTATTTTTGTGAATTTAAATAATGATACTTTAACAGTTTTTATACTTGTAAAAACCTAACGGCTGCTGCATTGCTTTCAGTGTCACTATTCCTTCGACCAAATGAATTGGTAGTAGAACGATAAATAATTACTGCCACCTTAATTACTAGAATACAGTTGGTCTGCAAGTAAGTTTAAAAAAATTATTTACTTATCACAAACAACTTACTTTACTCGAGTAATTCTATTACTTATATAGTTTTTTTAATTATTTTCAAGTAATTTGTTTATAGTATGTTTATGAAAATAAATGTTTAAAAAATGTTTTAGCAACTGATATCATAATTAAGTGAAATAAAAATAAGTTATGTTTTTACTTACAAAAGTTACTAGAAGCACAGGCCCAAGAAATGTCCAAATAACACCATTTGAAACATTAAGAAAACACGTTTTCGGGTTAACATAACCGAGCGCAAATTTTTTGAATGGTTTTTGTCCAAAATGTGTCTGAAACAATATACACAACACATAAATAAATGAAAGAGAAGAATGCGCTGGTTATAATCTTAATGTTGTTGTTTTTTGTTATGTTTAGTTTTTTTAAAGAAGAACAAAACTAGCTTACTTCTGCTTCAACTATTGCTGTCTCCACTTTTAATCCAGACACAACTAAAGAAGTTCCAGCTATCAAAACTGGTACGAACCATCCTAATATCGGTGATAACTTAACTAGCCGGTCTAGGAAGTTTTTTTGGAAAACTAAATCAACTTTGTAAAAAAGATAAAGACCTTCAATTAAAGACCAAAAGAAAACAGATAAGTAGAATGTATGTGTCAAAAATGCAAACACAATGCAGTAATTTGACAAGTAGACCTATAAAATTTCTTAGTAATATTTTTTTTTATGTCAGTTTAAATAAAAGTATGTTTATAATTCTTAATGTTATCCAGTAATTATGTTTTCGTTTTTATAATAATTTATCTTAAATAAACTTTCTCAAAGTAGAATTTGTTTGAATTAAAGTTATTTCCTAAAAAAAAAAATTAAATAGAAAAGTCGATGGATGTTATAACACATAATTTGATTACCGGTTGAGAGGTAATGGCAAAAGAGGCAAGTGTAATTGAAATATATCCACCTAGAAGGGCAAGTATTAGATGAAAATGAATAAGCATCCTGTCTCTAAGTAGCTTCTGACGGTATCTGATGAAAACTGTTAGCGTTGCGACTAATAACAGACTAGAAATAGCTCCAAGTGAATGAGATAAAATTTCTAGAAACCTTTCATCTTTGAGCTAAAAATTAAGAAGTTTACATTTAGTTTAGAGTTATACATTTTTTTAAATGAAAATAGTGTAATACTTTAGTACGAAAAATACACAAAATTATTTATTGTTTTAAAACAAGAAAAATATCAAATAAATACCTTGATTGATTATTTGATTGTAATTATAGTTTTAGTATATTTATCTAAATTAGGGTTTCCCAAACTTTTTTGCAAATGGCCCTCTTTGAAGAGTTTGAAAAAGCAATGGCCCCCTTCAACATATAGGTTACTCATAAACTATACACATAAGACATTTTTTTTTCTTATTTTTGCTCTTCATCTGCAACTCAAGAATATCTAGTGTAAGTTTCTGAACGACCATAAAATACACATAAGACCTTTTTTTTTCTCTTTATCTGCAACTCAAGAATATCTAGTGTAAGTTTCAAGTTATGGCCTCATGGCCCCCCCTGTGGCTCCTTTACTACTCATTGCCCCCTGAGTATCTGTCATGGCCCACTTTGGGAAACCCTGATCTAGATAGAGTTAAATTTAAGTACTTTACATATAGTTGATATAAACTAAACAACCAAGCAAGTTTGAAGAAAAGAAGTAGCGAGTTCTTGAGCTTAAAAGCTCTTGAACAGTAAATATTAACTTCTGTTGTTAATAGCTTCGTTAAAAAGATCTTTTTTATTCTAGTTAAATCATAATCAAAATATTTAATAAAAAAAGTTTGCGTTAAATAAATAAAATTTATTAGTTTATTAATAAAACTAATCGAAAAACTTAGTTTAGCATAAACATTTAATTACTAACTTTTGAACCAGAAAACTTCATTAGCAAAGCAAAATGTGTAGTATGATTACAACTGCATGTCGTATTATCTACAGATGATTTTATAACACTACATCCTTTTTCACTCCAAGTTTCGCTTAGAATAATGATGTGAAAATTAAATTCAAAGTTGAAAAAAAAATTTGAATATTTTTTCATTTAAAGTTATAGCAGTATAATAATGTATGAAAGAGTTTCTGCAACTATTTAAATCACTTAACGGCTCGGTAATTATAAAAGTTAGGTTATACTATGGTTTCTAGTAGTTGGCAATATTGCATTCTTTTGGGTTTTTGAAACCTAATTAGGCAATAAATAGTAAAAAGAAAACGATGGAGTGATTTTTGATAGCTTGGCAGTTTTTATTTTGAAATTATGTTATTGAAACTTGAGATAAAAAAAGTACTTTTTACTTAATTATAAAGTAGTAAAAAGTTTTACATTAAATATAAGTGAACTAATTTTAAGATCATAAAATAAATCAAAACAATTATTTTTCATAATTAAAAATTACTAATAACTAAAAAAGGTATACTAATTTAGTGGATTTTTTCATTTTAAGTGTGTGTTTTATTATCACTTAAAAGTCTTTTTTTTTTTGTTTATAATAATAGTTTGTTTACTTCTAATTTTTTTTTTTGCATTAAAGAATGTCATTTAGTTTTTATTTGTTCGTTTCTAGTGCATTAATAAAATTCTTTTCTAATGCACAAAAAACGTTGAATATAAAACAAAATAAGGTACTTATACAGTATGTAATTAGTACATTTCAAGTGTTTAGCTAATATATATTGTATCAAGAGGTAAGTAATAATTAACTTATTTTTTTAACTGAAAAGTAGCTTCATGAGTTTGAACAACATTTAATTTAGTTAAACTTACAAGTTTTAAATACATATGTGTTACTTACCTTTGTTTGTTTTCAACAAGAAAACCACAGGTGAGTGGGTGTTTTTCTTTTAGGTTGTTACTCAAAGTAAATTCAACAGGAACAGACACTCTTTCTGATTTTCCGTTTTTTGTAGCTTGAATTTGCATTGACAGGAAGTTGCTTGCACGTACAATTTCTTTTTTAACTTTTATATCTGTTGGCTGGCGATAAAAAACACTCATTGCTGATACACTGTCTGCCTCTGTGTTGTATTTAAATAATCTTATCAAAGTTATACTTAAACTATTATAACTTTTAAGTGAATAAAACATTTTGAAAAAGCATTTGAGTTACAGAACAATAGTATTTTCATATAAACTATAACAAATACCATCTATTTGGTCAATAGGAAGACTTATGAATTTAGCTTTTTCTTTTGTTTTGTTGTTGTTCAAGTACTCAGGTATATGTGTAGTTAAAGTAGTCTTTCGTATACTTCTTGAGTTTAAAATTTTTATCCGAAAGTCTATTGATTGTTGTTGTATGGTCGACTCGTACCCTTAATTTTATAGAAAAAAGTTAGAAAATAAAACATTTTTAGTGGTTGGTGAAATAACAACTAACCTATGTCTTTTATTTTTTCCTTTATTTGTGTTGCAATTTTGTGAGTTATATTTTCGAAGCTATTAAATAGTTTCATTTTTAGTTTATATGAATCATCTGCCTTATCTAAACTTCGCCTATTTCTTAAACTATGTACTTTATCTGTTAGAACATTTTCATAGATAAGTTATTCATTAAGTTTAGTAAGTCTAAACATAAGCTACCTTTTTTATTATTTGTATTCAGCATTAATGAATTTTCAAGTAAACTGTTAGTGAAACCAACCGTTTCCTGTAAAAAAACAAAATGTTTATGAAACCTATTGAAATATAGCACTTTTTTATAAGAAAATGAGTTTTAATTTAAATTTGCATTATCAATTTAATGTTTTTCTGATGAGGATAAAGGCAAATACTTTAAAACAGATTATACCTTTTAAAGCTTTAGTTTAAAACAGATTCCTTCAGCTTACAAGATAATAGAACATAAAAAGTTTACTGATAAGTATTTTTCTTTTCATCGAAATTTTTAGCTTCTATTGTTTAATAAAAACCAACACTTTTTATTAAGAATTAGATACTTTTGAGAATACTACTATTTTAATACAAGTTCACTTTTTTTATAATTCATATAGCTTCTTTGAATTATAAAGTAAATTAGAAAGCTTAAGTAATAAAGTTTATTTTGAATATAACTATAAATATCTATAAACGTGTTCATAGCTTTAACCTGAATAAGTTTGTCAGCTTCGGTTTTGTCATAATAAGTTGCAATATCATAATCGACAACCTTTTTAATATTTTCTACTATAATTCCCGTATCATATGCAGATATCTTTGTTGATAACTGTTTCAAAAAATTAAAAATAAATAACTTCAATTCTTTTCCATAGTTTGTAATAATCGGTTTTAAATATGTCAAGATTAACATTTACAGAAAATAGAATAAACACGTAAAAATTTGCAAGTTTCTTTATCAAAGTATTCTGATATGCCTTCACTTAATTTTTTTTATGCATCATGTAAGAAAAAAAAAATTGTACTTCTGTCTACGAATACTTACAAAAACTTATAAAGAAAAATATTTATAAACTATGACTATTTTTAATATGACTAAAATCAATAACTTTTGAAATACTATCTAGTGCAGACACCATTTCTTTTAGCTCATTTGGGTTAACTATTTGAACTCTTTTATTGAAAGTTGTTTCGTTAAAAGTTTGTAAAATTTCTGATTTAGTTGTTTTAAGATATTGTTGCATTTCAGCTGAGACTTGTTTTGCTTCTGCAATTGTTTTTTGTGGCTTTTTATCAAGCTTTAGGTAATTCAAAACACAAAAACTAAGTTAAAACAAAAGTGTTTTTATTTTGTTACACTAGTATAATTACTTTAAAAAAACACAGAATAGACATTTAAAAAAGTTTAAAAGACTTACAAAAAAAAGTACAAATCGTACTTTAGCATTTAATGGTTTTAATATTTTTGAGTCGGCTATATTTTATTTTCCGTAAGATTTAAAAATAAACTTTACATCTTAAGCATGTTTTTTTAATTTCTCAAAACCTTTTGAAAGCTATACAATTTAAAGAACCATTTTAACTGTGCCTATGAAAATACAATTTTAGAGAAACGTTTTAATTGACTTACTTGGATAAACTAGCCAGCAATCAATTTTGCACATGCAATACTTTATAGGCTTGTTAAGTGGAGCGTTGAAGTAAAACTGGTGGTTTTTGCTGTGACAAATTCTGTCATTATACAAAACTCCGTCATCCGCAACAGCCCATTTCGATGTTCGTTCATTTTGTTCAGAACAATTAAGACAAGATATGCTGCATTGACCTTAATTATAGTAAATCATATATGTACGAATTACTATCGTTTTATTTTAATAGATTAATGTTTAGCAAATGGCTTAAACTTTACTCAGGTTTTAATTTAAATATAGTTTTATAAACAATTAAGTAGTTAAATGTGTTTTGTTAATAATTATATTTTGTTACCTTCACTTCTATGTTTATAGAAAAGCAACATTTTGTTTGTTTTATTAATATCTTTGGATTATAAGTAATCTGCATCACATTTTTCAAACATTATTTAACTAAGTAAAGTTTCATAAACGTCTAGAGCAGTATTTTATAAAACTTAAAGACTTTATATACTTTATAATAGAAAATAGTGTATCTGCTCAAATTAAATTTAGTTCTTTTTTAGCAGTTTATAAATAAAAAGGTACCATGAGTTTTCCTTATTCTATATTTGCACAATTCAAACAAAAGCGAACTACACTTAAATGTTTCTTTAATTTATGTATTTAAAGGTTATAACTTTTATTCTTTGTATAAAAGTATTGGAATTTTACAGATTTAAAACAAAATGTTTTCTTTAAAAAACAATGAAAGTTTTTCCCATGTATTTTTTTACACTTTTGTAAGTTTTTCTAATCTAATAGGTATTAAATTTATACTAATTTGACAAAAACATATCGCAATTCAATTATAAATTTTGGTTCCGTTTTTGATACTGTCTAAACTTAAGTATTTAATTTAAATGAAGAGTCTAAAACTTTGTGTTAAAATTTAATATCAAAGACAAAATATAGTTATCTATTTAATGTCTATTATTTATTTCTTTACAAAGTATTTATATATTTCTTTAATTTACAAAAAAAATATTTTCTACTACAACAATATTTTAAAGAAACATTGTTAAACATTTTTCTTATTAGGTTTTTGAAATTAAGTAATATACCTCTTATACTTAGTACTACACCGTTATTTAATAATACTTAGCTTTTTTTTATGTAGCAATACCTTTTGTCAGACATAATTATTTTTTTACGTTAAATTAACCTAACGAACTCACATAGTATATGAAATTTATAACACTCTAAATACACTTATTGGTAGTACTTAATAGTTTTAATTTCTTAAAGTATTTTTCTATTTACATTAAAAATTAATCGATGTGATGTACTGGAACCTAAAATAAATATGAATCTGAATAACCAGGTTATAAATTTTTGTTGAGTTTTGGTCTTCATACTAAATATTTAATCCAGACCTTTTTTTGTTTTAGTAATTTTAATGGTATATTCTTGAGTACAGCGTCCTCCATTATTGTCGTTTGAAATTGGTATTCCTTTAAAGTCAACAACCCCAAATTTGTCTTTTTTCTTTTTGCTAAAATGGGCTAAATGAGGACTCCAGCAATGGGTTCCGTGAGCTGAATAGCCTGGAATCCATTTAAAAGTATTTGGCGGGGGCGTGTTTTGGTAACATTTTTCGCTTCTGACATCCATAAAACATTTTACTGTTGAAAACAACTATATTTTCAACTAAATTAATTAAAAATTATACAAACTGTATTTAAAAAAAAAATTTCTTCCTTTAAAAAAGTACAATTTAAATTTAACTATTATTTTTCAAATAAATTTAATAAGAAATTCTACTAAAACCTGTTATCTATTTTGTTAAATGTTAGCTATTTATAGGTAATTTGTTTTATGATATAGTTTTATTTTTAAAAAGGCACATATAAATTAACATATGGTAAACTTTTATTTTACGTATAAATAAACTGAACTTAAAAGATGTAAAATAAATAAACTAAAAAATTAGGATTAATTTTACAACTTAAATAATTTATCTGTAAACTATTTTGTAAAAAATTAGAATCCTTTTTTTTCAAAACAAGCTGAAATTTAAAACAAGTTGTTTTTATTAAAAAAAGGTCTTTACTAAGTATTTATTTTTGCTTATTAAACGAAAATAAGCGCTCAAAAGTTTGGTCTAAGGACCTGGTTTACGAAAAAACCTTTCGGTTATCGAGTCATACACCAGGATACAGTTTAATGTCATGTCCAGGACAATTATTTAGACTTAGACAACTTATTAAGTCTTAATAAACATCCTAAGTAAATCATAAAAACTGCTTGATATAATTTACTTGGTTTTTGGAAACATTTTCCTCCAAAAAAGCAACACTTTTTATTTATACATTCTTTTGGTGTTAGATTAAAAGATATACCTTCACACTCTTTAAGTTCAACGCGATTAAATTCAGCCAGGTCACATGGATCTTCCAGAGCTGAATAAAAAATTTACTTCTTTAATGTTTTAGTGTAAAATTGGAAGTTAGTTAGTTTGTAAAAAAAAGTTTTAAAACTTGTTTAAAGATACATTTTTTTCAATAATTGTATCTAGAAATTAAAGCAATAGTAATTAATAACGATTTGTTTTTTTATCAGAACTATTTCTCGTTGTAGTTAGTCAAAACTGAGCTATAATACTTCTATATGTTAGATATGACGTAAAAAGCATTAACTCCTAAATACCTAGAGACAAGCAAGGTCCTAAAAATTACTGTCTTTTGTACACAAGTATTCTCTTCACGTAACGACGTTTCTCTATAAGTTAAAAACTAACAAAAATATATAGTTGCTTATATAGACTGTTTACCTTTTGAAAAACAGTTAGTTTGTACACATAATTTATTTTTTAGCCTAAATTTATGAAAAGTTTGCATCATACTAAAAAGTTTTTTTTATGATTTTTTTTTTGTGATTTACTTATTTAAATATTTTAAATAAAATTTTAGTTCAACTCTATGCAAAGTTTCGATTGTCAAGAATACTCGAAGCAAATGGCAATTGCTCTTATTTAATTTTGTTAAACTCAAGCTGTCATGCAACTTATTTTACAAATACAGCTAATAGTACAAAGTTTAAGTAATACAACTAGCTCTTAATATTACATTTTATTATCAGAGTCAATTTACTAAAAGTAAGGATTTTTGTACAAAAAATATTTAGCTGTAATTCCTTTTGTTGATAATAAATTAATGAAGTATATATTTTTTTTTAATCAAAAGTGATAACGTTGACTTGAAAAATAGAAAAACGCGAGCTATTGTACAAAACAGGCCAAGCTTAACCATGCAAAATATTATCTCTCTGCATTTTAGAAAGATTGGAGACCGCATCTACGGCATAAAATATTACTGAATTCAAAATCTTAAGTCTGAACTGGCTGAACTGGCTGTACAAATTCAAGTACATTGCTTAATGTGGTTTGAAGATTTTATCTATTATAGTCGTATTTTGTTTTTGTTTTAATCTTATTCTGATATTTACTTGTTACCTGTTATGGTTTTTTTTAATCTCATTTAATATTCATTTTAGTGTAATATACCTGTTGTTTAAATAAGTATAATAGTTTACTAATGCTAAAAGATAAAATAACTTCAACTAAACATAATTTTTAAACACGACGGTACCATAATTTTAACTCTATACATAGCAAACACCCAGTTTTGCTGATTATTTTATTTATGTGATCATTTCATAGCGTTTAACAACTTGTAATAAATCAACTAAACTACAAAATCATATTTATAGTATAAATTTTTAAATCTTAGTAGTAATTTAAATTCAAAATAAACTAATAAACACTTAATCGTAATAAATATACAAAATGATAACTTTGTTTAACATTTTTCACTTTAACCAGTTTCAATATTTAAAGAACTATTATTTGTAGTTGACTAACTTAGATTAGTATAGTGAGCAGGATCGACTTTTTCTCTTTCAGCTTTAATGTAGTTGAAACTTCTTATAAAAAGTAACAGCAGTAGTAATGTTTTAAAAGTCATTACAACTGTGTTTTTTCTTCTCCAAATAACGATTACTACAACTTTTTAATCAGAATAACTTTTTAAGAAAGCTAACGTCGTTTTACTAATATTTTTTTTTGTAGATGAGAACAAAAACTGTTAAAAAAAAACTAAACTAAAATATTGGTTATAGTAAACAAAATGTACTTTTAAGCTATTACTGCTATTTAAAAGTTAATAACTTATATTTTATAATAACAAGACCGAGCAAAAAAGTTATAACTAATAGCAATTTGTTAATGTTATTTATAATTAGTAATGACGTAAAAATATTTTGTAGCAATAACTGTAGTCATACCATGAAAACAGTGTAGTTGTGTTAACATGAACTTCTCACAAACGGAAGTCAGTTTTATTGCATCATGATTATTGTTACGTCTTTTATTTTTGATGGTCAAGTTTTTAGCAACAGAAAAAACTATTGTCTTTTTTTATTTTTTTTAAATGCTCTGTACAAATTCCTTAATTTAAAACTTTAGTTTAAAATGCTTAGATAAAGTTATTCTGAAATTTTATTTTAGCTCTTTCAATTAAAATTGATACCGAAGTTTAAGTAGAGTTGTTTAAAAATCCGTAAAGACCAATCAACTGTATCTTTATTACTTTTAATATTTAAAATTGTTTTTTCCTTGTTAGTGAAATTATAGTTTTAATTACAATTATTTTATATAAGAGCTTAAATTTTGCAATAGACGTATTGGAAAACTAACTGATGACTGCAGTAATTGGTTCTCTTTCATCAGCAAGTAAAAAACAATTTGTTAGAAGGCTGAAAAGGAGACTGAAGGAATTTACAATTTTTATTTTCTACTAAAGATATTTACTAAAAACTTTAAAAAACGTCATAACATTTTAATTATTTTAAAATAGTATCAGTACAGTACTTAAAAATATAGAGCAATTTTAAATATAACTATTTAAAATAGTTGTACGAGGTTTCAATTTCTAAAATTTAAAATTCTAATAGTTCTGAATTATCAAAATCATAATCTTTATTAACTAAACCTTTCTGCTTTTTTTTATTGTTTTTGAAATATAGCCCCTTCATAAATATTGAATTTGAACTGTACGAAACTCTTAAAAATGTACTTTATTGAAATTAAACTTTATTAGTTTAAGTGTCAACAATAATTTTGTTTTTATAAGTAAACAAAAAATTTAACTCAGGCATTTTCAAAGATATCCATTTTAATTAGTATATTTTCTTGTTTTATATTTGTAAATTTTCTTATCTGTAACAGTAATATTTTAATGTGTATACTTAGTTTTAAGAGTTTTAGTTAAATTTAAAACATTAATAGTTAAACAAAAGATTTAAAAATAACTTTAAAGTTAGTTTTATAAAAAATAAAAAAAAACATGTGTACATGTTTATAGCAAAAATAAAATCATAAGCTGTAAGTTTATTTTTAGTTCTGTATAGAAACTACGATACCTTACTTATTCTTGATGAAAAGCTTGTTTTCTATAATTAAATCAACATAAACTAAACGAAAAATATTACAAAGAATAAAGTACCTAGTTTTTTTAAATATGTTAAACTTGACCTTCAAATTGACATTATCATTTAAAAAACTAGAAGCTTAGAATAGTTGAAAAAAAATAAAACAACAATAATCTTTTATATTCGTTTTAAGCTTCAAACGGTACAAAAAATAATAATTCAACGAAAAAAAAAATTACCTCACGAAAGCAGCATAACTTAAAAAGTACTGCGTAAACTAACATTTTGAATACAGATATAAGATGAGATGAAATACGGCAGCTTAAAATTCGAAGTTTAAACTAATCATGTAGGCTTTTTCAAAATTCATTTTGTGTGCTAAAATAATTTAATGATTTTTAAGAATTTTTTGCTGTTGATGCCAAAAATATCAGATCACCTATAACTAACATTTATTTAGACGTCAATGACTCTAAAAAAGAGTCTGACCTGAAAATTACTTCAATAATTTTAAAAGTCCTTAAGTTTATAGTTTTTCACTAGAAAACTTCAACAGTCTATCATCAAGAAGTATTTTTTTAAGGAATTTTGATAGTATCAAATTCATCGCTATCCTAGAAGATTATACGCTTTGAATATTTTATTTTATAACTTCATAATTTATATTTCAAAGTTTTTTTTGTGCACAAAAGCTTGATTAAAATGACGACATGTATTAAAGCTCTTCATTTTTATAGGAAGCGAAATATCGTCAATCTAATCAAGCGTTTGCATACATAACATTTCATTATATCACTAGCTTATCAGGATAGAAAACAAAATTTCCAAATGACTTAAATAACCAAGACCATTTTAAAAGGTACCGGGTTAATCTAAAGGATTTCTTACTAAAACAATTATTGAATATATAAAGTATAAATAGTTTAAAATTAGGATAATACATGTAAACTGTATAGGATTATTCTGATAACTACTTTATTCTAAGTAGTCTTTACTGAGTATATTAATTAGGTATAATTACTTAGTTCAATAAAGATTTTAGCATTTTCAATTATATTTTTATTACATTAAGACTATTAGTAAATTTTCATTAAGTTAATTAATATTTCTTTCAATTACGTTTACTTACTTAGTACTTGATATAAATATTTTCAAAAAGATTTGACTAGCTGAATTTTAAACTAAAGTTACTACTGTTTAATATAAAAATAAAATTAACTAAACTTTTTTTTTATTTTTACAAAAAGTTTTTTTTTAGTAAAAGTGTTAATGTATTTTTTATTTTGTTCTTTTCATGGTTAATCTTCATATATTTAAATCAATACGTATAAATATATATTTGCACTTACAAACTTTTAACAGTCCAAATCTAAAAAGTATAGAATATAAACTATAGAAACATATATAAATTAATCTTAAGTACTTTAACTATTTTAAAACTTTAAACATTAGAATAGACATGAGTTTGTTAACCTAAACCTTTTTTTTATCATTTAGTTTTCGTGGTAAGTTATACTGAGTTAAATTCATATTCTGTTAACTCTAATTAGTGTATATTTTTATTTTTTGTTATTTTAAAACTACAAGACTTTAATGATAAAATATTTTTTTCTTTCTTTATTTAGCTCAAGATTTATAAAATAAAAAAGTGATGTGTAAATCGATGACTAAAAGTCTTTCTAAAATTCAGCATTTTTGACAAAGTTTTTGACCTTAGACTTCTTTTTCGTGTTCAACAAATAATTTGTTTTTGATTTTCTGGCGGGCTTTGCTTGTTTAGACCTCTAGGATAACTTACTACGCCATATTATTTCTAAAACACTTTTTTATAACCTTATCAAACTTTATGGTATATAGTGAAGACTACCATAAAAAAAATAAGGTTTGACAAAACTGTATAGAAAATCACTATTGAGTTTTACTATGAAACTGTTTTCTAACACTTTGAAGAAGTTTTATAAGAACTGACGTTAGATTTCACCACAAGATTGTTTTTTTAATTCTCTGTTAACGGAACTAACTAACTGTAATGATATAAAAATAAGTAACATTATATTTTACACTAGTAATACTAGTAAATTGCTAGATACTTTTTTTACCATGATCCTTAAAAAAATTAATCATAAACTAAATTTTAAATGTTTATTATTTGTACTTAAATTTTGTATACGGTAATTTAAAGTCTTTAAAACAAATATAAAAGTTTCATTGCACAATCAAGTTCATAACGTTTTCAAGAATTCTTCTCTCCTTGTCAAAATATTTTTTAAAGGATCACTCGATTATTCTATATACAAAATGCCGTGTAAAAATCACAAATGAACATTGACTGTATCGTGGACAGATTTGAGTTTGGTTTTCGGTTTATGAATCTTGTCTACTTAATTACTATAGATATATGCTTTAATACTAAATAATAATAAACCAATAAAAAAATATTTCAGTAAAGCCGAAAAAACGTAAATAAAAAAAGTATTTTTTAATTATTAACTATATCAGCTTAACGAGAGCATATAAGACACAATGTCAGAAACTAAACTTTTTCTATCAAAATTTGTTTTTCTTTAGCAAGAGCCGGCAGTTTTTTTAGTAAACGGGCCAAGTTTTCTGGAAAAACTTGCTTGCGGATCACGTCAAATTTAAAAAAGTATCCCGCGGGAAGCAGTTATTAAGAACAACTGTAGTAATTACTTCTTTAAACTAAAATTTTAACAATATATATATACTCATAATGTAAACAAAATATGAATTAAATTGAATACTGAATTAAGGGTTTTGACTTTTTTTTTTTTTTGAGGAGACTGCATCGCGGGCCGTAGTTTGTCGACCTCTGATAGAGTTTTTTATCATTTTAAGTATAGCTAAAATTATTCTTCTTAAAGTAAACTTAATTTATATATAAATTTTAGTAGTTAGAATAAAAATCACCCCAATAATAAAAGCTATTTGAAGTAGTTGAATAACAATTTTAGATCTTATTTTTAAATTATAGTTCAAATATTGATAAGAATTAATAAGATAACTAAAAAAAAAGTTTATTTAATTTTAAAAGTACATAGTTTAAATAGTCTAAACGTAATTCTGAAACAAAAAAGTTTGTTCTATTTCAAACTTAAAAAATAATACTGTTAACTTTTAGAAAAGTATACAACATGTATAAAACCGTTTCAAAAAAGATTTTATTATATTGAATCGCAGAGATCATTATTAGCCTTTAAACATTTGTTGAATACCTTTTTATACTTACGCTAAGCCGTATGACTTTTATCTTATGCAATAAAAAACTGGTTTTGCTTGTATAAAAATCAATAACATGTTAGAAAATTATATTAATGATCATTTTTAAAACATCAAACAACCAAAAATACTTTAATTGAGGTTAGGTAAAAAGGTATACTCAGGTATTATTTCATCAATATTCCAACATTAAATCATAAATACTTTCGTATCGTGAGTCATATAGAGCAGTGCTTCTGAAATGGGGTTCCGCGGAACCCTAGGGTTCCGCGACGCCTCTCAGGGGTTCCGCAAAGCCTTTCGAAATTCATAAAAGAACATTTATTTAATTAAACATTTTATGTAATATTAAAATAAGGGGTTCCGCGGAAAAGTTGAACTTTGGAAAAGGGTTCCGCCACTAGAAAAAGGTTCAGAAGCACTGATATAGAGTATAGTTTATGAGTGATACTTAAATATATGTTAAAGAAGTATAACAATTTTTAGCAAAAACTTAATTACGTTAACCATTTTTATATATTTTTTATTATAGGAAATATTTAATAGCATATATTATAGACCTACTAAAACCAATCAAAAATGACACATTTTTCTTTAAAAAACTAGGTCTTTAAACCAAAATTTTTAAGCGCTTTTTTTATCGTCTACTGAAAAATATTACACATAAATATTTGTAAATCAGAGTAGTTTATGTTGTATCTGAAATGACTGAAAATAAAAAGTAAAAACCATACATTATAAGCTTTAATGAGGTTAAGTTAATTACGCACAACATATAAACGATTGCAAAAAACAGTAAGTTTGAGTAAAACTACTTTAAAAAAAACCAAAATTATTCAAAAAAGTAAAAAATATAATCAGAGAAAGCTATTAATATTGATTTAACTAAACTTAATTCAAACTACAAATTGCAAGTTTTTTATATTTATAAATTTTCAATAAGTAAATTATAAAATCAACTTAATCTTAGCTGATTAATATTTTATTATTATTGTAAAGTATTAACAGACTTTTAATAATTTAAATAAAAAGCTAAGCAAAGATGTTTTTGTAGAATTTCAAATAAAAACTATTAATGCAGAAAAAAATGAATATAATTATTTCAACAGCATTTTAAACATGTTTTTAAAAACTATAAAAAATAATTAGATTAAAATCAAAAGCACCGAAACACAGGGTAAACAAATATATTTTTAAAGAAAACTTTGAGTATGTTCAAAGTGTTGACTGCTGCATTTTAAGCCAATGCCCGACAAGTTGATTAGCAATAGCGTAAGCTGGCGGAATGAGAAGTCCTTCTTTTTTATTGAAGCCTTCTACATAAGCAGCAGCTACTTCACTTTTCGGAAACCATCTAAATTTTTCAAACAAAACTTTAACCAGCTAAATTTTCAGTTTTTCAAAAATTTCAACGAAGTCAAACTTGATAAATTTTATATGAGTCAAGTACTTGATTAAAAAATTGAAAAAATGTAACTGGACCTTGCATCGTCGAGTTCTACATGGTCGCATTCGAAATCTTCACTCAATGCATGACCCATCAAGCCGATCATGAGCGAGGATGGAAATGGCCACGGTTGTGAGGATATGTACTCGATCTTGCCCACTTTAACTCCGACTTCTTCCATCGCTTCTCTCCTCGCCGCATCCTCTATTGACTCGCCTTTGTGCAAAAATTACGAAGTAAGCTTAAATCTATGGGCTATTTTATTTATGTTGTTTTTTCAAGAAAAGTAATTTTACCCCTTTAACAAATTTCCTATCATTATTTTTAATCAGATTTACAGTAAAAATAGTTTCGAAACAATCATGAATTTCTTATTACTAAAGCGAATACTTCAATACTAAAAACGACTTTAAATATTCCTTTTATAAAACAAACACAAAAGTATTAACTACGCTAGTTTAAACACAGATTAAGTTACCAGATTCGAGGAAGCCAGCCACAGCCGAATACATTCTTGGGGGATGTCTTCCTTGCCTGCCTAGCATGCACTTCTGCTTGTCAGGAGACAGTATTAGTATGATCACAACAGGATCTGTTCTAAAAAAACTGATTGTTTGTATAATTGACATAAGTACTTTGAAGTTTTATTGCTCTTCCTAAAACAATAAATACTTTTCATAGAAATTAAAAACGTTTTCATAATAATTCTTTTTGTTAATTTTTAAACTACATTAAAAAGTTAAAAACTTTACGAAAAAATATTTGCTAATAGAAGGAAATTATAAAATATCAAACACTAATATATTTTGACATTGCAAAACATATTATTTTTCAATTAGACTAAAAATTACTAGTTACTGTAAAGTAAATAATTTAAATAAAATTTTATTATAAAAAAAGTTGAAAAAAGCGTACTTATTAGGGAAGAAAGTCCTTTTTTTAATTCAAAGTTTAAATTAGTAACATATGATTAACTAATCAACTTATTGTTAACGAGTAGCTTATCGGCTATTGATAATCTATTTACCGCTTGACAATGACTATTTATGACTATAACATGATAAATTGCACACGAAATTAGTTGTAAATCAAAACGGTTAACAAAATAATTACTATCTCGATATAAAACCTTTTCATTTTAAAATTTCTATATATATACATGGTTGCCACTGGTCAAGCTGAGAAAAAATTCCTGACTTTTCCTGACTTTTTACCAAAATTTTCCTGACTTTTATAAACCAAACTCTTAAATTAAACTTATTCTAAAATACATAATCTAACACTTGAAATTATATAAAGCTTTCAATCTAATTTTTATACAGGTTAAAAACAACAGTTTTTTGCTGAATTCTATCATCAAACTTCCAGTACTTAAGTGAAGTAATTTAAAAAAAAAAGACATAAAAAAGTAAACTATATATCTGTTGTATAAAATATTTCCTCTAATCATTTAGTATAAAATTTGTAACAAATAAATATACTCTTATTTACTTTAAAAACTTAAGTTACTCTACAAAAAATACAAATAATGTGTAAACTTAATCTTGGCATATACCTCTCTTAAAACTTATTTTATAAATTTAAACAACTTTAAAAAATTATAAAGAGATAAAGTATACACATCAACTTGATCCATAAAATACTAAAATAACTGCTTAACTATAAAGAACTTAACTATTTACTTAAACAAAAAACACTTAGATTCTAAAATTATGCTAGATAAACTTTTGTGTATATATCAGTTTCACTATGGAAGTGTCCTTGCTACAGATTATCAATACTAAAAAGCTTACAAAATCTGCTTGTTAAAGTAGGGTACTTGTTCAATATGTTAATAGAAATTTTTTGCAGTTTTATAAAGGATATTTTATTTCGAAAGCAAAATTATTGGATTCTATTAGCAAATTTCTATCGTGACGTAACTATAGTGGTAGGATGGAGCTGATTTTCATTTCTACTGATACTGACGTCGTTCCAAGGACGCATACAAACTTTCATCAACAATAATCGAGTTACTTTGCTGAAATCGTGTTCCAATTTTATTTTTACAATTTCCACTGTGAGGAGTTTTTTATCTTAACTTATACCAGGTGAAGGCATTGGAAATAAAATTAAATATTTTTGTAAATTTCTAGGAAAATTTTGGAATTTTTTTCTGACTTCAAAGGACTTTTAATTAATTTTTACCGTTTGAAGGCTTTGGAAAACAAGGAATTTTGTAAAATTAAAATGACATAATCTGACTTTTTTTTAATTTTATCAAATTTCCTGACTTTTCCTGACTTTTTTCAAAACCCCCCATTTTTTCCTGATTTTTTTCTTTTTTTTTAATTTCTCCTGACTTTTCCTGATTTCCTGACTTTTCCTGACCGAGTGGCAACCCTGTATATATATATATATGTTCCAGAATTTTTAAAATCGCCATTTGAATAAATTATTTAAAAGCCCTTCAAGTGGGCTCAGTTGAAAGTGTTTACGTTTAAACATTAACCTTATTTTAAATATATATATATATATATATATATATATATAGAATTAAGTTAATTAACTTGATAAATCAAATCTTTCACACAGAGCCCACCTTTTGGGCTTTTTTAATGAAAAGTTTTATTTCAAGATGTAAAACTTGAAGGACTCGAGTTTCGTGCTTATGCACTCATCAACTTTATTGTCGATTGGTAAAATAATTTTTGCACAAGCCGTTTTGCATAGCTTTTGATAGTTTCAAAATTACGTCATAATCTATTCTGCTAATTTTTTTAACTTTCATTTGTGTGTTTTGTTTTGTGCTTTATTTTAAACTTGTTTTGAAGTTGATGGGTGCATAAGCACGAAACTCGAGTCCTTTAAGTTTTACATCTTGAAATAAAACGTTTCATATATATATGAAATGATTAGTTTGATATCAGTTAATCAAGAAGATTTACAAAAATATTTAGAACACTTTAAACCATATACCAAAATAATGTACAATAAAATTGTATTTTAAAAACATTTTTAAAGAATGTTTTTTTTAAGATAAACACACAAAACCAAGTGTGCAAATCTAAAAAAATAAGAAAGTTTCATAAAACTTAACGTTTAATTTTTTTTTTGCAGTAGAGAAACAAGCTCATACCTGGGGTAGCAAACATTGTGAGTACCTTTGTGAGTTCTGCATGAATTATTTGTACAAACTCGCTTCCAACCGGCTTCTGCCATATTTGTTTTGCTACCACACGCTGGGCAGAAATTGTAACTAAATAATAAGTAAAACATTATTATCTGTTTTTAATACTCTTAAAATTTTAAGAAAGTTTGTTTGTACTGAAGAATATCTGAAAATGTACAAACTTGATAGTTTTTTAGTTGAGTGGGTAAAAATTTAGTTACTATGTAAAAGCAAAGTGTTGTTATATTTTAATTTAGAGATTTATAACAACTACTCGTGCAAACTACTAATTTTACTGAGCAATAATATTTTTATCTTGTTTTTTTTTCTAATGAGCTTAAACAAAATATTCTGATAACTTTTGGTAAGTATATTTTGCACCAATTCTGTTCAATTTTTTTACTAACTGTTTCAAAAAATGGTAGTTATTTAGTACTTCATAGTTTAAGAGTCAAAAAAAATTATTTAATAACAACAAATCAACATATAACTCAGTTTTAAATATGTAAAGCATACTGTAGTATGGATTTCTAATTTTAAAAGTTGTTATACAAAATTGTAAACACAAATTTGCTGGTTACTTGATTTTATGGTAAAGAATGTTCTTTTTTAATTACAAAATAGAAACCTAAATTTAAAGTAAGTATTTTGAAATAAATAAAATTTATTCTAAAACTAATATTAATTGAAGAAAGTAATTTTATTTTTTAATTTTGACTTAAATTGAAAAGCGTTAAGGCGCACAGTATGTGGTCAAGATAATTTTTAAAGTAATAACTTATCATGCCAGGCTAGAACACTTCTAGCTTGAGCAGCGATTCCTGCATCCTCGTTTCTCAAACCCATCATCCCTTGAAACCCTCGATCACCAAAAAATCCATCTTGTATAGGAAAAAAATCACTTTCGAGTGTCTGTAAAAGAAATACATAAAAAAGTATCATTAACTTATTGTTCTTAAAAATAACTACTTAAGCTTTAATTGACAACTAAAACGAGTAAAAATTAAAATTTAGTAAAAGCTGTTTTGTTTTAATTTCAAATTTAATATTAAAGTTAATTAGAGCAGAATTAGAATTATAAAATACGGCCAATAAAAATAATTTTAACACTAGTAGAACAAACTAATTATACAGCTACATATAACGCGCTCACCTTTTTATAGTTAATAGCATAATAAACATGTTTGTGTTCTTCAGGGCAAGCGACACCTTCCCGCATTAAAACTCCGTTCTCAAGGTTGCCAATCCCAAGAAAGACCACATCATAATCTTCGTTTTCCAACTTGTCTTTAACATCGTCCCACTTTAGATAAATCGTCTCCTTAAACACTCTATCTTCCAACTGTCTCATGAAAAGTTGAAGCTTTCCAAAGATAAGAAATCTTGCTTTAGGAGATCTGCAAGTTAAACTTATTTACAAACAGTTAAAACTAACTTTATTTCTTTAAATAAAATTTTGACGCGTTTCATCAGGTTATTGAAACTCTTAAAATTAAATTTTTACAAGAAGTTGGGTCAATTTTTGTAATTAAAGTTTATATTATTAGTAGTTAGTACATTTTAGACAAATTTTAGCCTTGAACAAAATCGATTCCCATGTTTGATCAATTTACACTATACCTGCCCAGTTTACAGTAAAACAATCAGTTTTGTCTTTACATAACCAATATTGTTATTTGGTAAGGTAAAGACAAATTTTATAATTGCAATACTAAAAATTTGTACTTGTAACAAATATTTAAGCGTTGTGTAAACATAAGAAATATTCAAGTTAAAAAGTATTTATTTCTATAAAGAGATACGTGTTTATCTATCAGTTTATTTAAATTTCTAAATTTAAAATAACAATTATAAATAAAAGATTTTAAAAACATATTTAGATATAAAAAGTGTTTCTACAAAAGTTAAACATTCAAAGACTTTCATTAATAATAAAATATATATTGAATCTTCCTTGATATTTAATGATTTGTGTTCAAAAAAAAAATCTCATGACTTCATATGCTTTTTGAAAAATACTAATTTAAGTAATTTTTAACGTTTTTATGGTTTTTTTTCCCTCCTGTCACTTGAAAATTTAAGATTTGTAAGTGTAAAAAACTTATTTTAAGTATTTTATTAAATGCTCTGTTTTACTAACTTAAAAATTATTACAACTTAAAAAATAATACATAAAACAACTCTAATTTTTTTCACAATAAAAAAAGGCAAATACTGATGCTACTTCACCAAATTAATTACCTCATTTCAGAATTAATAAAAGCTTGATCAGATCTTTTATACGAAGACCTATTCACAATTGAGTGACTAAAATAGTTTACATGCTCCAGCTGACTTGCAAATTTTGGTTTCAAGTGAGAAGAAATAGTCTCCGCTACTGATTTATTACCCCAGAAATTGGCAATTTCGCCTGCAGACTGACCAATTTTGTTGACAAGCGTAGCATCTACCCTATGTAGTCAACTGATTATAACCAAGTCAACTATCTATATATAAGACGTTTAGGTTTTTTAATATTGTATTTAATACTATTGAACAACCGTAAAACTTTATATTTTACAATATACTAATTAAACTAAATTTGAAAAAATCTAAACTATGCATACAACTATTTAGTTAGTTTAAAGTGTAAAATATATTTATAAATCTTATTTGAAATCTAAAAAAATAAACATCTAAAAATACATTATAAAATTCTTTGTAGAACTAAATTATTAGTGATTTTTTGCTAAACTAAATTAAAAGAATATAAAAACATGTCAGTTTCATTTAGTACTCTTTCAATAATTGTAAAGTATTTTAATAAATTAACCCGTTTTCGAGAAGATACTGTACCATCGGCAGATGGTTGTTCCTGGCAGCAAGCATGAGCGGAGTGAAGCCTTGCTCGTTTCTCTCGTCAATAATGCTCTTGGTGTTTCCTTTACGCTTGTCCAGCAACTGGAGTACTTCTTTGATTTTACTGACATCCCCTGACGCTGCAGAGCTGAACATTTGGTTTTTATATGTTTCAATCATATTACTGTTGTTTTGCATTTTATTAAATATAATGAAATCTGTTTTTTTTTTTCACAAAATTATTTTGAGTTTTTATGTATATACTTCTGAAGCAAAACTAAACTATTTTAAGACTTTCAATAATAGGAATTAGTGTTATACATAAACAGTTTACTATTAATTCTTTTACAAAAAAAAAAGCCTTTTATTTGAATAGCAAGCCTTTTTACCCTAAAAAACTTTAAATTATAATATATTATATACAAGAGTATAAAAGTTTCTACACAAACATTTATAAATTCTCAACTGGCTTTTTAAAGTAGTAGGAATCAAAAGATCATGAAAAATATATACAATATAAAAAATACATAAAAATTATAAAATTAAGATAAGTTTTAATAACTTTTTTTGTGTGTTTAATTTACTAATATATAATAATAACAAAATTATGTTTAATTAAAGATGCTTTACGTGGAACTATTGAAACCACACAAAACAAATGGTTACAAAACTTGATTTATATCAACCTAAAATTAAACAAAACTATTTTAAAATATCAATTAGTATAGTAATAGTATATCAAATTATAATCTACCTAAATTTCATGTTTGATCATACGTGGACAATGCAGGAAACTATTTGTAAAATAAAAATAATTTAAATTGATTTAATGTTGTTGTATACTTAAATTTGGTTTTTAAAGACAGAAAAATGGAAATATGAATAAAAACTAGAATGTACTTCTTCAATAAAACAATATTTAAGGCCATAGGGGGGGGGGGGGAGTAAACCATGTTTTTTACAAGTTGATTTTATTTTATAGAGTTTTTTCTAAGCTTCAGATGCTTTTTATTGTTTTCAAAAATTCAAATTATTTTTTCAGATATGACCAGTCAAAGTCAGGCAGCATAATATGTTCCCTATGGGAAAACTAAAACAGCAAAAAAAGACTATTTCATTTAAAATCTATCTCCTCCTACATTTTTCAAGCAATTTTCTTCAAACTTTCACAGTCTAATCTTAATATAATAACAAAAAAACGTTACTTTGAATTTTGAAAAAAAAATTGTAAAAATATGTTTTTTTGAAAAAAAACACTTTTTTTTTTTAATTTTTGTGATAAAGTTTTTATTTTTTCAAGTTACTAAAATTCTAAAGTAACATTTTTTCCTTTTATTATAAGGAACGTATCCTGAAAATTTGAAGAAGATTGCTTGAAAAATGAAGGAGTGATAGATTTTTAGTAAATTTTAAAATTTCCGAGAAAATTGACCCCAAAAAATTTGCGGTCCATACGTTTATATTGGAATATTCTTACAAAAAACTAAATATCTCAAAAGTTAAATGATATTTTTTAATTCTATAAAAACTGGCTTATATTTTGTACTTTAAGCTTTCATATAAAATCCAAAGTTAATTTTAGTAAAAAAAAATGTTGGACCCCCCCTATGGCGTTAATAAATTACCTCATGTGCTATATAATTTATGCTTAAAAATATCATTAGGAACAAACAAATCTATTCTCTACAGACTTTAGGACATTTTAATATTCAAAAATTAAACTTTAAAAACAAGTACTATTTTGGTAAAAGTTTTGTTGTTAATTTAAGGTCAATTTTTATTGTTACATCTTGCTAGTTCTTTGCATTGTTTAGTAAACTAATATTTGTTAATTTATTGATTAACCAGCATAAAAACACTACTAAATTATAGTCAAAATACTTATGTTATTTCAAGACGTAAATAATTCAATTTAAATAGAAACAAAAGCAAAAAAACTAATTTAAAACAAAGTATACCACAGTAAATAACTGTTTAAATATTTGAAATGAGCAAAAAAAAAATTGACTCTAAAAAAGAAGAGTTATAGCAGATACTCAATAAACTAATCTATTTTCTTAGTTCTTAAAAATAACAGTATTACCTACTTTTATAACCAGGGTAGATAAAATATTTATTTAAATTGTTTTATGTTTTCTGATATTATTCTATGGTTTCCTTACAAGTTTCCTTATCCCTCTTTATTTTACAGCTAAACTTAGGATAAAAAGAGGTTTTATAAGTTTTACATTACTTAAAATAAAAAACAATACTATTTACTTTTTTCATGGCAATCTGTACTAATTCTTTTTTAATGAAGTTCTTTAAAATTATTGTAGTAAAAACATGTTAAAGCCTTAGCTTTGATATACAACAATCTTAATACTTAGTTGCAATTTAAGATTTTTATAAGTATTATTTTTTAAACATGACCACACTAGAAGTTTTTTTGTAAAACAACTTTTAATAGTAGTTTGTTGAACAAAAACAAAACAATGATGCTCAAAAATATTGGTCTAAGGACTTTGGTTTAATAATAAAAGACCTCTCAGACATCAAGTCGTACACCGCATATAGATGTATACACTTAGAAAATCCAAATATTATATCAGCAGTATTACACGATAGTAACAATTACTTCCGTTTGGTAAATATGTACATAATTGCTACTGTAAATCTTAGATTATCAGTGCAAAGCATTTTGTCAATTGAAAATCGTTTTGAAGATTAAGCTATAAATAATGCATAAATAACTAGCTATAAATAATGCATAACTATAAATAATGACTGAGTTATTTATATACTTAATACATTATTTTTTTAAGGGAAAACAAGAACTAATTAGGAAAACAATTCTACTGCTTATAACTACCCCTGTAGGCTTAATGCTCAGGGTTATCAAAGGTTTATTTTTCCAAGTTTTCTAAATTTCGTCCTGATTTTTGGTTTAGTTTTAGTAAAAAAATTAATCTAATATAAAAAATTTGTCTTAAATTGTATAGCAACATTAAAAAGATACTGTAAAATAACTTTAAATAAGTTTTTTAATAAATATTTATATTTTTATTATATATATATATATGAAAAATTTTTTTGTATCTATTCAAAAATTCATAACTTTACATAATTTTTTTTTTTGTTAATAATTAAGGTTTAAAACTGTAAATAGTATAATAACATTGAAAAGATACTGTGCAACTACTAAATTTGTTTTATAGTAAAAAATATTCCCTAGGGTTCCGCGACGCCTCTCAGGGGTTCCGCAATGCCTTTCGAAATTTAAAAAAGAACATTTATTTAATTAAACATTTTAAGTAAAATTAAAATTAGGGGTTCCGCGGAAAAGTTGAACTTTGGAAAAGAGTTCCGCCACTAGAAAAAGGTTCAGAAGCACTGTCCTATACGTTAAATTTTTTGTGTAAAATCAAAATTTTACTGCTTAACATGTAAAAATTGTTTAAAATTTCAGGTTTTTTTCAAAATTTCTCAACTTCCAGGTTTTTCCATGTTTTTTTAGCCTTAATTGCAAAGTTCCGATTTATCAGGATTCCAGGTTTTGTGGTAACCCTAGACTGAGAACTATTTTTGATATCTGTATTTTTTTGGTGATGATGTGTTATTAGTTTTTCATACTTTCTATAAGGAAAATCAAAATTAAAGATGATGTCAGATTTTTTAAAACTTAAGGTCAAATCTTTGAAATTACTAATTTAAGATGAAAATTTATATTTTACTCATTACAAAATTTCTTTACTCAAAACCTTTATTAATGTTAACCTAGTCATTCTGTTCAAATTATAAAATAATTTTTATAATTACACAAAACTTCTTTATACACTATTATCAAACATGAAAATATCTCTAAAAAGGTAAGTGCTTTATGAAATAAAATTAAAATTTAGGTATAAAGTAGTTTTGAATACTAACTTATAAATTTATCAGTTTACACATATTTTGGTATAATCCACCATAGTTACTTGCAATTTTTAAATAATAATTTTCTTATAAATACAATTTATTGTTTTTTTGTTTTTTTTTTCATTGATTTTACACATTTGTTTTAAAGAAATTAGAAAAATATCTAAAAAGTAATCATACAGAAAACTACTCTTGAGAATGAAAAAACGCAATAAAAAAGTAAACTTTATTTATGAATAGAATAAAATTTTCCAACCTTTTAATGAAGACATTTTGATCAGTTGAAGATTGCTAATCAATGTGTTTAATTAAACTTTACCAATTAGGGTAATTGAATATTATTTTACAACACTGAAAAGGTCATCAATAACTTTAACAACTTAAGTTTCAAAAAATATTTAAGAAATAACGTGAAATGGCATTAAATCATAGAGCAGGGTTGACAAATTTTTTGAGAAATTTCTTCCAGGTTTTCAGAATTTCATTAAGGTTATAAAAGTACACGTTTTTAAGTCTATTTTTAGTTTAAAGCTAAGTTTTACATTAAAAACTGTGCTAAGTAGTATAACAACATTTACAAGATACTGTAAAGTGACTTTAAATGTGTGTTTTAATAAAAAAAAAAAAGATATGGTAGATTTTTTGTGCCAAATTAAAATTTTACTACTTGACATGTAAAAACTGTTTAAAATTCTAGGTTTTTCTCAAATTCCAGGTTTTTCCAGATTTTTTTACTTAAATTGTCAAATTCCAGATTTTTCCAGATTTCCAGTTTTTTGGCAACCCTGCCTAGAGATTCAAACAAACAGATCTCATTAAAAAATCAAAAAAAAAACTGTTTTTATATGCATATTATCTATTGACTTAAAGCCTTTCACTAATAAGAACAGTCAAGCTGTTAATATTTTTTAGGCATGAAGTCAATTAAGTTTTTGCATTCAAAACAGTTATTTTCAAAAAAAAATTACAAAGAATTAAAACTAAAAACAACAGTTTTGTTACATTTTTATTTTTAACAATGTAAAAAATTAAGTATTAGAGCTAAATATGGACTAAAATAACAAGTTTATTTAAAAAGTGAGCTTTAATGAAAAAGTAACTAGCAATAAAGATTGTTAATTATTTTGGTTGCTAGAAATGTATGCGACAAATAACTGTAGTGCATTTTTTTGTTTGCTTACAGATAATATGGCTAAAGTGATAAAACATATTTAGTCTTTAAAAAGAATGGTTTCGTAGCAGCAAAATTTGAAAACAATAAAACACAAAACTAATCAAAAAGAAGATGAAGACACAAATTATTATGATTTTGTTACATTTGAAAACTTATACTTGAAAATTTATATATATATATATATATATACATTTGTTTTAGTAAACTAATTTAATATTTTATTTTATTTTTATTACCAAAACATTGTTCATAACTAAAAATAAAACATAAGTTTTACATAAGCATTTAATGAGAATGACAGTTCTTATGTATATAAGATTCCCATTTATCAAGAATGCTTTTACTTTCACCAAAGCCAGCATTCATGCAAACCTTTCCAAAAAGATCTTTTGTGAAATAATTGTCACTAAATTCTTGGATGTTATGAAAACGGCTGGATGAAGTCTGCTTCTTTACATTAATATTTTCCTCAATAATTCCAAAAGCCCAGGGTTTCTTTTGCTTTGAACCAGGGTAACAAACTGCTTTCCAATAAAATCCTGGGACTAAGACTGGATTTGTGTGATCTTTATGATTCTCATTTATCCAAAAAGGCTCTCCATTTTTATCCAGAGCAAAGCCATAAGTTCCTGTAATGATATAAACTTGTTCATTTGGTACTATATCTATTATCATATGCTTAACAGCACATTCATAAATTCTCCAAGATTCCTCATTAAACATTTTATATTGTGGTGCTGCATTGGTGAGAGTAAAAGTACTTATTTGTTTATCTTCATCATAAGCATTAATAGAATTAGGTGATAAATGACCTCTTTCAAGATGGTACTCATCGTAGACTTTGAGGTAGTCTCTTGCTTCAGCCTGATAGTGGCCACAGACATCCAACTCCTTAGAGTGTCCAACATTAGACAAAATTGGACTAGATGGCAACTTAGTTTGCTTTAAACTACATAAAGACAATGAAACTCGATGCCAATATTTATCGCCGGGTCTAGGAAGATTACTAGAAGCGTTCAAACTTACAACATTAGCTGAATACACAGGTATTCTTGTTTTAACATTGTACAAACTAGCATAAAATATTTGGTTTTGTTCATTTACAGATTGGCACAACTTTACAACTTCACTAGAACTAGTCGTATTTAACATAGGCCAAGCATCACCATGAAAAAAGTGATCACACGAGACAGATGCATAATATTTTTTTCTCCAAATCTCTTTGATTCTAAGATATAAAGCTGAGCAAAACAAAATTGATGCAAGAAAAAAAGCTAAACAGACATCTTTCCAAACTTTTTTATAATACATTTTTGCAAATAATCTGTAAACTGAAATTATAAAGTTATAAATTTCATATAAGGTACTTAAACTTTTTAATAACTTTACAAGTAGTCACAAGAAAAACAAAAGCAATTTTATACACTATATTTAGAAGTTTATTGTATAACATTCATGAAACAGAATATTATTTAAATGTCTTCATTATGCTAAAGCTTAATGAGGACTATAAAAATTTGTTTTTACAAAGAGTACCTATTTTTACATCTACAAAAACAATTTGCAAATAATTAATTATTTATGTATAATTAAAACATCTCAGACTTTAGTAATAATTATTAATATAAACCCTTTACTTAAATGTTCAAAACAAGTAAGTCAAAGATTTTTATTTTTAAAACAATAAGTTTAGTATAAATAAAAACAAAAACTGTTTTAAATATATTTCAAGTTTAATGATTGGCAGTTTAGTTGTTGTTAATAATAATGATTCAATGATAAATTTTAACAATTTTATTACAATACAATGTTTCACTCGTTTGAAAAAAAACAAGATCTTCAGTTGTTTAAAATCTGTAAAAATTTATGTGATAACAAGAAGGAAGACATTAGGCTAAACTTGAAATAAAAGAAATTAAAAAGAAGAAAAAAGTAGCGTTTTTCTTTTTAACTTCTTTTATTGGTATATCAGTTTATTTTTGATAAAGCAAGTCAGAGTTAAAGTTCTTTTTTTTTGGATATAAGGGATTGAAGTTGTTCGGTTCTAAACCTAATTTATAGAAGACAAAAATAATAGTTTCACTAAAAAACTATCTTCTACTTAAATTTTTTATTTATATTCTTAAAATTTTTACAGTTTCTTTATCAATAATGCTTTATCATTTGCTTAAGAAATAAATAACTTTAAAAAACACTAATTTTTGATTTAACAAACACCTTTTTTTAGTTTTTATGTACTTTTTTTCTAAAACTCCAAACTGTGAAATTTTTCTAGATATTTAAGGCATATGTGGGTCCATTTTGTTTTTTACAAGTTGACCTTGTTTTACAGAGTTTTATTTGAGCTATCAGACGTTTTTAACTGCTTTAAAAAACTCAAAGTAACTTTTAAGATATAAGCGATCCAAGTTGGTGTGCTCCAAAGGCTCCTAATGGAAGGCCCAAACCAAAAATGAGAAAAAAGACTATTTCACTAAAAATCTACGTTCTCCTCCGTTTTCTAACCAATCTTCATAAAATTGTTACAGAAAGTACATAACTAGTATAAAAATCAATTTAATGCAGGATTTTGTTAAATTTTAAAAAATAAAAGTTATATAAAAAACCACCTGTTTGTAAGTGAAATATTAATTTACACATCTTTTTTAAATAAGATCTTTACATTTCAGTAAATTGAGCAATATTTTTTAGTTGAGACAAATAACTATTTAAGTTTATTTATTTTAAAATTATATCTTATTAGTTTTGGAATTGCAACGTTAAAGTATTTTAAACTTAAAAGGAATTTTTCCCAAATATTGAGGATCTAGTTTAAAAACTTAAGGAGTAAAAAGTTAAATAGTTTTTTTTTTTTTAATTTTCATTTTTTAATTTTGTTTTGAAAGAATTTTCTAAATATTGTAAGAAACATTTAAGGTATTCATCTCAATTAGTCAATACAATTAAGAGGAGATAGATTTTTATTGGTTTATAGTTATTTTCCCGCCTTAAGGAATTTGCCATAAGAAACCTATTATAGTCTTTGACCAGCTATATCTCAAAAGTTAATTTGAGTTTTAAAAATATGTAAAAGACAACTTGTGGCTTACCTTAGTTAAAACTCAACAAAATAGGATCAAATTGTAAAAAATGTGATTTACCTTCCCCTCCCTATGCCCTTAATACTTCATAAAAATTTGCGGTTATTTGCTTAAATAATAAAGGGTAAAATTAATTAATATAAAATGAAAAAAAGTAATAGTTATAAATGCTTACTATTGAAAAACACTGACAAAAATGACAACAACTTTTAGATGGAAAAAAAAAAATCAGTCTCGCACTTGCAATAATAAACGGTTTCTTGGAAAAGCCAGAGTGATACATCTCAAAAAAAATTTTGTAGTCTTAACACCCCCCTCCTAAAGTACTAAGTTGAAACTAAGCAAATCTGCTAAAAGCCCACAATATGGAGGACATAATGCTAGATTTGCAGAATTTATAATTGCACACTAAATTGAAAGTAAGCACAAAAACAATGTTATTAAAATTAATTTTTTGACAAGCACTCAAACTGAACTAAAAAACTAGTATAATAAGATATGTTTGGATTTTATTTTGAATAGAGCATTTATGAGCATGAACTTAGCTTGGGAGCTTTTTCAGGAATTCTATAAAAATGTCCAAACTTATAACACAATTATTTTCCTTATCTTAAAAGCTAATTAAAAACTTTTTTTATTCTAAAGAATGGTACTTTGTCTACAATTAAAAAAAATCATTGAATTGAGGTTTGACTTTTTGAGTAAGGCCCATTTGAAAATTTTGTGTTTTTTTCTGTTTTTTTATTTATACAACCTTTTCTCCAAATTTTTTTTTTTTTTCTAATATTTATTTCTTAAACATAATACTTATTAAAATGAGTTTAATGATGTTGTATTTTTTTTTTTTTTTGTACCATAAGCCTGAATAAACTTTTCAAAAAAACTCCATTTCTGCACGATTTTTGTTTTTCAGATATACAACCTTTTATGCAAAATAAAATATTTTTATACTAATTTTTATTTTTAAAAGATTTGTATAGTTATGTTTTATGATGTTGTGATATTTTTTCCCAGTTTATTATTGCTTTTAAAATATATGACCAATACAAGTTTTACTTAAACTCTTAGCACTTAAGCAAGAAATCCCTCAAATAGCATTGCTAAGAATGTAGGTACAACTTGTATGGGTCATATATTTTAAAAGCAATAATAAACTGGGAAAAAAAATATCACAACATCATAAAACATAACTATACGAATCTCTTAAAAATAAATAACACTAAAAAAATACTTTATTTTTGCAGAAAAGGTTGTATACCTGAAAAACAAAAATCGTGCTAAATTGGAATTTTTCTGAAAAGTTTATTCAGGCTTATGGTACAAAAAAAAAATTGAAAAAAAATTTATAACATCATTAAACTCATTTTACTAAGTATGTTTAAAAAAGAAAAAATTAATTATTAATTTTGGAGAAAAAATTGTATAAATAAAAAAGTAAGAAAAAAACACAAAATTTTTAAATAGGCCCCACTCAAAAAGTCAAACCCCTATTCAATGGATTTTTTTCTTAAATTAAAGACAAAGTACCGTTCTTTAGAATAAAAAAAAAGTTTTTAATTAGCCATTAAGATAAGGAAAATAATTGGGTCTTAAGTTTAGACATTTTTATAAAATTCTTAAAAAAGCTCTCAAGCAAAGTTCATGCTCCTGCATTTATGTACATTGTACATTGTTTATTGGATGACAAAAAAAGCACACAAAACATTTGGTCTTAAGACCATGTGTACAAAAAATCCGATTGGTAACAGATTTATACTCAAAGGATATTGTTTAATATCTTGTCACGGACATTTAGCAAAATTGTATTTAAGTTAATGAATGTAGTGTAAAGTTTACATAGTTAACTGTACAACACTAAGTAAAACACAGTTTCTGAACAAGAATCAAAAGTTGAAAACCATTAAAAAAAAATCCTTTTAAAACTGGTTTAATAAATTAAAAAGACTTAATTTAATTGATTTTCTTTAAAAACATATAGCAGATAACTTAACATTTAATAAGGACTGATTAAAAATTTAAAATCTTAGTGATGTTTGAAAAGCTGAATTTAAAATTTAGTTATGTCCTGGACAAGAAGTTAAAAAGTATCCAAGTGGTGTGGGACTCTATTATAACCGAAAGGTTTTTTCATGCACCAGGTCCTAAGACAAAATATTTTAAACACTTTTTTTGTAGTTCAATAAACAATATTTATATGTTTTATATTAATAAATATGATTTTCAAATTTAATACCTAGTTGACGAGCGTCATTCCATTTACGGTACAACTTTTACGGTTTTTACTAAAGTTCTTTAGCTTTGACGCTTATCCACATCCTTATCTTTACTTCTACAATAATTTTTTATACATCATCTTTTAGCTTAGAGTATCTAGTTTGTGAACTATTATTTTATTTTTATATTGGGTTGGTATAAATGGTGCTGTAGCCCATAGAAAAAGTGGTACATTATTGTTTTTTTTCAGTTTTTTTGGAAAATCAAACGATAAACAAATAGTTTTGACTTGATATTTTTTTTATGCATATAAAATAATATTCTGCTCATTCGCTATGTACAATTTTTTATAAAACAAATTATTTTTTAAGGAAATTGGTGATTTATTGTTTTTAATATATTATGGTTTATCTCAATAAATATTGAACTAAAAGTAAAATGAATAAAAGATTCACACAGTACTAATTATTCTGCATTGTTAGCATGCATAGTTTTTATTTTAACGAATTACTTTTTGAAATATTAAGCATTGAAATAATCCTTTTTTTTTTTAATTTTAAGCTACTTAGTCTTTGAAGTACAAAACAAACGCAAATGATTTGTTTGAAACTAATTTTATCAGGTGGCGCTACGGACTATTAAACTAATTTAATATATAAATTGATGTAATTTTTTATCAACATAACAGCAAATAGTTTCTTAAATAATTCATTTTATATTATGTCAGTATGAATGGTGTTGTTGGAACGGGTCAGAAAAGAACGGTCGTAACTTTAGTACGGAATGACACATAAACACAAAGTGAAACTTTAGCAAAGAGTGACACTTTAGCACGGAGTGACATATTAGCACGGCGTCACTTTAAATCAGGTAACATTTTAGCACGGAATGTCATTTTAACACAAAGTGACACTTTAGCATAGAGTGACACTTAGGCACGGAGTGACACACTAGCACAGGACACAGAGTGACACTTTCTGTGACACTTTAGCGCGAAGAGACACATTAATACTAAGTTACACTTAAAAACAAAGGGAACCTTAGCAAAGAGAGACTCTTTAGCACGGAGTGACACATAAGCACGGTGTCACTTTTGCACAGGTAGCATTTTAGCACGGAGTGTCATTTCAGCACAAAGTGACACTTTAGAACGGAGTGACACACTAGCACAGACTGACTTTTTATGTGACATTTTAGCACGAATTGACTTATTAGCACTAAGTGTCACTTAAACACAAAGCGACAATTTAGCAAAAAGAGATTTTTTAGCACTGAGTGACACATTAGCACAGAGTGAAACTTTAGCACGAAGTGACACAATAGCAGAAAGTAACACTTTAGCACGGCGTCTATTAACTCATTTTACCAAAACATTTTAACGAAGGTATTTTAACACTTTTAGTTTTATATTTTCAACAAATAACTTTTTGTATAAAACTAGCAACGTAACAAGCTCCAGGCCTTTTATAACATTATAATTAGCTTAAATTACTTTAGTTAGTAAATTAAAAATATCGCTATTATTGATAAATAAATTGACTTTGTTTCAAAGCTCCGATAAATCAATAGATTATTAAAAATTTACTTAATTGATTTTTAAAATACACAAGGTTTTAACATCGTCAAAAAAAACGATGCGAAGTTCCTCTTATTTCTACATCTACGTGTATCGCAATTCGCAACTATTTAAAACGTATGCAGGTGTTAAAATTTATATATAGATACTACTGCAAATGTAAATAAACTTATCTCACTTATTTTTTTTTCTATTTAGCTTTTTTATATTTTTAAACTTTTAAGAAACAGCATAACTCAAAGTTATACTAGAAAAACTTTTATTTGATTGTTTTATAAGTTTTAGGACTCATGTTTTGCCTTTCTTTTTAAGGTTATTAGATATACAAAGCTAAACATCATTTAGATGTACAGTTTAAAATCTATTAACATAAAATAACCAACTTTTCATAATTTATGGATAAAAAAGTTCTCTAATTACCTAAATAAAAACAAAAAAACCTTAATTTAATCCGTCTACTTAAAAAATTGTAATTAAGAAGCTTTTGACAAATCTGACTGTGAATTAAAAAAAAAGAATCAGAAAGGCTATGTAGCTCAGAAAAAAACCTTTTAAATTAATATATTGAAAAAAAAAAACAATATTGTGTGGTAACTAAATTACTTTCTTTCATATAAGAACAAGTTAACAAGTTTCATATAAGAACCATAAGGATGTAGTCAAATTACTAGTTTACAGAACTGTTAATTTTAGACCAGGTACAGCTTTTTTTTACACTTTAAATAAAGCCAAATTTTCCACAAATTTGATAACAAACTATCTCTAACAATAACATTCACGAGCATAAAGTTAATTTTATAGGCAAATTTATAAATTTTTCAAAAAACATAAAACTTAAAATAAATTAATGTCAATTATTTTCCTTATCTTAAACGCTATCTAAAAATTTTTTTTTATCTTAGAGAACGCACCTTTGTCTTTAATTTAAGAAAAAAAAATTGGTTTGGGGTTTGAATTATTTCATGGGGTCCCTCCAAAAATAAAGGGTTTTTTTTTCTTTTTTTCATTTAAATTGCTTTATAACCAAAAATATTTTTTTTTTTTAATTTTTTTTTTTTGATTTCCCTTAGTTTGCATGTTATTTAAACTCTTAAATAGTTATTTTATAAATAATGTTAATATCTTTTACGATTTGGCCCCAAAACAAAATGATGTATATTACACTATCATTTGCCTTGGCCATTTCCTAGATAAAAAATTGATAAAAGGAAAAAAACGATTAATAAGAATGTAAATTACAACAAATTTAATTAAACTATAATAATTTTACCTAAATATGATTAGTTGACAACATAGCTTTTTTAACTAAAAGTTTGTACAGCATATTTTAGTCTAATGTATTTATGTTAAAAGCAATCAATTAAAAATGTTAAAATTAAAAACAATTATCTATTTTTATTTTAAGTTCGATTGAAAGATCCTGTACCCTGTAGAAAAATATTAATAGGCACAAATGGGTGCCCATATTACTCAACAGAATTCAGAGGAACATTTTCGATTTTATTTAATATTGGAAATATTTTTTGGTGTAAAAAATACTTCTTGTATAAAAAAAAATTATAACTAATATATAAAATATAGTTGATTGTGTGTTTGTAACTGTATGACATTGAAAAAAGTTTTTTTGAATTAGCTAAATAACTTTTTACAATAAATCAATTAGTTACAACCACAGTACAATAGAAACTGAAATAGTTAGGAAAATCATCAAGAACAACCATGTTAGCTCTGTTGACAACTTAAAATAAAACACTAGTTCATGGATTAACAAGGGTAAAGGTTATTTTTTTTACAAAAGATGAGACATAGGGTGGGTCCACTTTGATATTTATAAACTTATATATTTTTGTTGGGTTGTTATAATGTTGTATGAATTTTTAAGATACAGTAGTTTGAGTAAAAAGTTTTCTGTAGAAACATGTGGACTGCAATTTTTTAATTATGTTAATTATAAATCAATATCTTAATTTGTTAAGACTTTTTTTGGCTAAGATTTAAAAAAGTTCAGAAAACGTTCTGCTTGAATAACTTCGCGGCTACTTCAGAGACTAAGTAGCTTAAAATTTAAAAAAAAGGATTATTTCAATGCTTAATATTTCAAAAAGTAATTCGTTAAAATAAAAACTGTGCATGCTAACAATGCAGAATAATTAGTACTGTGTGAATCTTTTATTCATTTTACTTTTAGTTCAATATTTATTGAGATAAATCATAATATACTAAAAACAATAAATCACCAATTTCCTTAAAAAATAATTTGTTTTATAAAAAATTGTACATAGCGAATGAGCAGAATATTATTTTATATGCATAAAAAAAATATCAAGTCAAAACTATTTGTTTATCGTTTGATTTTCCAAAAAAACTGAAAAAAAACAATAATGTACCACTTTTTCTATGGGCTACAGCACCATTTATACCAACCCAATATAAAAATAAAATAATAGTTCACAAACTAGATACTCTAAGCTAAAAGATGATGTATAAAAAATTATTGTAGAAGTAAAGATAAGGATATGGATAAGCGTCAAAGCTAAAGAACTTTAGTAAAAACCGTAAAAGTTGTACCGTAAATGGAATGACGCTCGTACCTAGTTGTAGCTTTTTTATTACTTACCTTGTTTAAACGATGTTAGTCAATATAGTTGAATCAAAATATCTATGTAGTATGGTGTAATGTGATATTTTACTTTTGTAAATTTTTAAAGAAACCTTTTTATTAAGTAAATGATTTAAGTTTTATACTTTTAGTTTCACCAGAAAACGTTTATCGTTGCAAGGGGTGGAGTTTAAGACTGATTTTTTTTTACCATTATAAAAAAAAGTTTGCTTTGAAAAATAACTTATACAATTTTGTTAAAAAGAACTTTTAAACCAGTAATTACAGTTAAACTTTTTTACTAAATGTTTTATACATGTATTTCACACTCGTGTATAACACTTACCATTTTGCCAGTACTTGAGTACATTATAATACTAGCGGATGTTAATGCTTTAGTTAAACATCTTTATATCGTCAAGCTTCTCAGTTTTGACTAATTAAAGTCGCTATAGAAAAGTTTAAAAAAAGCGAGATTTAATCGAGATTCATCTACAGCGGCTCTACAAAAAAAAAGTAAGTCAAAAATGTTTGATAAAATAAAAACAACTTTTTCGTAAAACTATAATAACAACCTAATAATATAGTACAAACTAGTGATAATTAAGATTACAGACAAGATTTAAATTTAGAAATGTAGTTTTTTTTGTATAAAGATAGGCGCAGAAAAGTTTGTAACTTTTATTTAAGTTGTCTTTTCTCTCCTATCGGCCTTAGTGGTAGCTATTTTTTATAGACACATATGCTACTAATTCTGTGTGAGTTGGGTGCACGACTATTCAAATTCTGACAATTCAAATTCCGACAATTCAAATTCCGACAACTCTAACTCGACAATTCAATTTCCGACAACTCAAATTTGGACAATTCAAATTCCGACAACTCTAATTCGGACAATTAAAATTCCGACAACTCAAATTCATACAATTAAAATTCCGACAACTTAAATTTGGACAATTCAAATTCCGACAACTCAAATTCATACAATTCGAATTCCGACAACTCAAATTCGGACAATTCTAATTCCGACAACTCAAATTTGGATAATTCAAATAATTTAAATTCTGACAACTCAAATTTGGACAATCCAAACTACGACAACTCAAATTCGGATATTTTAAACTACGACAATTGAACTATTTAAATAAGACGACTAAAATGTACACATATGTAACAACAAATTATGTAAAAAAAGGGTTGATCATGCCAATTCGATCATCAGACCACAAGTTTCGGTAGACTGAGACCGGTTTCGTCCTTATTAGGACTCATCAGTCAGTCACAACCGAAAAACTTGTAGTCGTCAATCTACAAACGGTTTATCATGCTTTCGCATGAAGCAACCATTTGCTGGCAATGATTAGTGACGTCAGCATAGTTCTAATAAGGACGAAACCGGTCTCAGTCTACCGAAACTTGTGGTCTGATGATCGAATTGGCATGATCAACCCTTTTGTTAAATTTGAGCTTGTCTCACGGCAAACGAAAGTCCGGACTTGTTCTGCAGACTTTCGCCGATTTTGTTGATTGAACAAATTATGTAATGAAAATTATAAATTTTATCAAACGTTGCTTTTTAGATTTGAGATTTTAAAGTTTTTATAGAATTTTTTTTTTACTTAAAAAAAAATATTAAGTTTTTCTAAAAAATAATAAACAAAGAATTAGAAATAATATTATGTAATAGAAATAAATGACTATATAGATATTATTTAAAAAATTTGAATAATTTTAGACATAAAAATTAAGTAATCTTAAAAACTTTGTATAATTTTTTTTTGTAAGTAAATAAATAAATAAAATTATCATTGTTAATATTGTTTATTGAACGATAAAAAAAGCGCCCAAAAAGTTTGGTCTAAAGACCTGGAGTACAAAGAAACGTTTTGGTTATCGAGTTGTACACTATATACTTATAGAGTTTTTTACGAGCTATTACACATAATTTTTTATTTTTTAAATATCTAAATCTTTAGTAATAAAACAATTAATTAAACTAAATGAAAGAAAAGCAAGCAAAAAGAATATTAACTGAATTTTTTGTTTAAAAATGTATTTAAAGACTTGTTTAGTTAGTTACATAAGAACTAATAAGCTTATATAACTAAAAACTAATTTATAAAAGGAGACCAACAATACTAATAGCAAGCATGTGCTTATTTGAATGATAAATAACAACCTCTATAGTAAAAAGTAAAAATGTAAAACGCTGAAACACTTTAACGTTTAATTTTATCAGTATTTTGTGCTAAAAGTGTAATTTTTATTTTATTTAATAATTTTACCTGAACAGTAAAAAAATCTTTACGATTAAATACATAAATAAATTGTGGTATAGTTCTATAATAATTTCAAAGAAGTAAATTCTACCATAACTGAACTTATAAAAAGAAAAGTACTGTAAAATTTTGGCTTTTGATAAGCAAAAGTAATAAATAAATAAAAACAATATTAATACTAACAACATTAGCATAAACAGATTTAAAAACAATATTAAGTTATTGTGTAGTAATATAAAGTAAATGTGCTATTTGTAAAACGTAATTCTATAAATTAATTTATTTAGATTAGTTATCATTAAAACAAAAATTGGTTATTACTGTTTTATAATAAGCTAAAGTTTTTAATCTATGTTGAACATCATTAAAACATTACTTAACAAGAAACTGCTTAAGCTCTTTTCAAATAAATATAAATAAGAAATAAACTGATTACAAATAATAGTTCGATAGTCTAACTAGACTTATGCATTGTAGTCAATAATAAGAAGTTGAGAACCGAGTCACGGTGACAAGACCAAGACCCGAGTTCTGATTGCAAAAGTTAAAACGAGTATTACAATACTGTGTTTTGATGTCTTATAGCTGAAAATTATAAAACTTTTTTACCATATCATTATTATTTTATTGTCTTATGCTAACATAATTAGATAATAAAATTTGAATAAGTATCTTTATCAACATTCTAAACTGAAAATGTTTGTATTCTTTAACGATATACAACTTTATAGTAAGACTTTTCTTAAAGTAAGCATTATATTTCATAATTATTTATTTACTAAATAATTTCTTTTCGGTACTAACTTTATATGAAAATTTGAGACAACAATTCATTTTGCAGTATATTTTATTTTTTGTGAACTATTGAAAAGGGTAGATTGAAAAATTTTTAGTTCACAAAAAATAAAATATACTGCAAAATGAATTGTTGTCTCAAATTTTTATATAAAATTATTTATTTTAAAATTTAATGTTTATAAACTTTTGAGAATACGTTTTTAGTAGTTTTTTATAGTGGTTATGCTTATGGTGATATCAATTTAATTTAGTTATGAATTTAAAAAGTATTGTTTCGTTATAAAACAATTATTCAAATCAGTATAAGTCGAACAATTATTGTTTATATTAAAAAACCACAGATACTTGATAACTTATTACTTTTTTATTAACACAAATTAAGGGATATTAAATTTAGTCGTTGTAAGTATCTCTGAATAATAGAATAGGTAATTTTAAATTTTAAAAACATTATTATTTTTAAATACTACGAAATATTATTGATTTTAGTGTAATGCTTTATTTCATAAAAATTTTAAATTTCTAAACTGTTTTACGACACTATATTAATCCATAATATTTCTTTTTTTCTACGCTTCGGCTGTTAAGCCGAAGTGTTTCTTGTCGAACTATTTTGTTAGTACAATTTGTTGTAGTTTATCGCACATTTATTCATTGTAAATACAGTCTAAACTTATAGAATCGATTTCATTTTACAAGTAGTTTAAGCTTTCTAACAATCTTATAAATCACAACTTACTTTAATAAATTGTAGTTTAAGTAATCTAACTGCTTTGTAAAACTATTGCAATAAACAGAAGCTTAGGTTTAATCAACACTTATAACCAGGTATGGTAAAATTTGAAAACCACTATTTAAAGCTGTTTTATTGCTATAGTAACCAGAAAGCTAAAGTAAAAAAATATAGCTAATTTATTATTCATGGTAACAAGCGTCGCATGGACATGGTACCAAATTACCATTAGACAAATACTATTAATCTAATAGGTTATAAATTATAACCTATTAGATTAATAGTATTAGTCCAATTAATATTTTATATACCTATATTATTAATTAACGAGATTAATCTAAAAAGTATCGTAGAACTACCTAAAGATATCATTTTATTACCGCGTTATAGTCAGTAACCGCCAGGACCGCTTATATACAACCAAGCACGTCTCTTAGATTGGTTTAGTATAAGGAAAGATATTACCTCTGATTTTAATTTAAACAAAACATTACGACAAAAATAGTGTTTTTATCACTATACATAAAATAAAATTTAATTTTCAAAATATGTTTATTTATACAGTATTTTTTTGTACAAAACTATGATACAAAGTGTATTAAAAATTTTGTAATGTTGACTTTAGTGGGCCGGTCAATTTTACTCTGAAAGCCGGATCCGGCCCGCGGGCCATACGTTGCCAAACCCTACTCTATAACAAAAGGAGGTTAATAGCCTACATAACATCTTGAAGACTAAAAAACAAAACTTAACAAATTTCAAAACACATCGCTTAAAAACGACAAGTATGGAGGTATACAACCAAAATTTGAAATAAAAATAAGTTCTTATTGTTAAACTTTTTACAAAATATAATTTTACTTTGATTATCTTTTGTATTTATTTTAAAATTAAAAGTTTATTATTTAAAGCAATAATAAATTAAACAATCAATGCTGTCAAAGCTTTTATAGCAAAAACTAACACGAGGTTACCTGCTATAAAAATAAATAAATTTTGAAACTTTATTTTATAATGTTGGTTTTGTTTATCGGAGCTTTAGTTGTCGGCATTTGAATTGTCAAAATTAAAATTGTCAGGTTTGAAATGTCGGAGTTTAAGTTGCTGGAGTTTGAATTGTTCGAATTCTAATTGTCCGAATTTAAATTATCAAAATTTAAATTGCCACAATTGAGTTTAAAACTTTGAAATGTTAGAGTTTGAATGGTAAGAATTCGAGTTGTCGGAATTTAAATTGTCCGAATTTGAATTGTCGTAGTTTGAATTGTCCGAGTTTAAGTTGTCGTAGTTTGAATTGTCCGATTTTAAAATGTCCGAATTTAAATTGTCCGAGTTTGAATTGTCGTAGTTTGAATTGTCGGAATTTGAATTGTTGGAATTTGAATTGTCAGAATTTGAATTGTCGGAATTTGAGTTGTTGGAATTTGAATTGTCAGAATTTGAATAGTCATGTAACCGTGTGAGTTCTTAGTTTTTCTAATGTGATAAACAATTTTCCTGTCTATTTGAAAGTTAACATTTTATTTTTCTATTTGTTAGATACGTTTTGATAATTCTGTTTTATTTTTCTTATAAGTTTTAAAGACCTTCTATGGTTATACATCTTTTAATGAAAGTGCAAACTTTGATCCAAACTTTTTTTTTGTTCTTTTTCTTGGCTGATATTAGTTTTTTATAGCGTTTTTAACCAGGCATCTGATATGTAGTTGGTATTTGGTCTTTATCCGACAAATTCAATTTATTTAGTTTTCTTTGTAAAAGTTTAAGATATTTAAATATTTGTATAACACTATCATTAAGTTATTTTTTATTTGTTCATTAAAATTAAATTTTTACTTAAATTACAATAAATAGTATGCGTTTTATTTTTTACTGTTCAACACATTTTTATAGTTCATGTTAAATTACTGTTTACTTTTTAAACTACTAGTTTACTTGAAACTGTTACTACAACAAAAATTAGTAACTATTAGTTTTACCTCTGCTTATTTTATAATTGTATTCTAAAACTTCAACTTTTTTTTAAACTATCGATCCAAAAATATTTAGGATAATTGTAAAATTGCTAGTAAAAAAATTTAACTACTGAAAATCGCGATGTTTAAAATTTTCAAAATAGTTATTGTTACCAAGGTATTTAAAAAAATAACTACTTTGTGAGAAAAAAAATTGTTGTACTTAAATGTATATTTGTTTCAAAAGAAATAAATACAAACATAAGAACGTAGTACAAAAACAAAGTGTTAAGATTGTAATACATAGTACTTATAAGGATTACTAACCTTATTTTTTTATAAGGTTTAATTATTTCGTACAATACAAAATGCGAAAACTGAAATTGTTTAAAATATTTTTAAATTTTGTTTAACTAAATTTTGTTTAATTAAATTTGTTTAAGTGCCTTTCATAATTAAAGTCAAGTAAAAAAAATAATAATAAGTAAGTTTATTAAACATAAACAGGAAAAAAATGCTTTAAAAGTTTTGTCAAAAACCTGTGTGTAAGAAAAAAGTCGTACACCACACTTAATTAAAAAATTTAATGTGCTAAAAAGTTTAAAAGTCAAAATTTAAGCTTTAAAGAACCAAAACCTCAATAAAAATATTTGTAAAAAATTAAAATAAGCAACTAAACTAAATGCGACAATTTGTTAATTTGAAAAACATCATAAGTAAATCCGTTCTAACAAAAACTAATCGAAAATAGAAATTAAGTCATGTTAACTTATAGTAATTTTTGGCAAATAAAACGACCATAAACATACAGATTGCATAGTTAAATATTATGTGCATAAGAAAAGAAATATTGAAATTAAACAAAAACTTTAACAATTTTATTTTAAACTGTAAATTCTACAACTAAAATTAATATCTTTAAACTAAAAGTTACTTATTGTCTTACTTAAAAGTTACTTATTGTCCTTGATAAGATGTTAACAGGTAGACCAGCGGTGTACGACTCCGACTCCATAACCGAAAGGTTTTTTCGTGCACCAGGTCCTAGGACCAATTATTTTGAGCGTTTTGTTTTTGTTCAATAAATGTTTTATTGCGAAAAAAATACTTATACATACATTAAAATAAGTTTGCGAAATTCTATTTGTAAAAAAATAACAAGAATTGACGAAAATGATTTCAACTTTAGTTTTTATCGGCAACTCTATCTATTAAACTGTTTCATAACTTTATTTGATAAGAAAAAAAAAAAAAATTATAAGTAAAAAAAACTGTTTAAAATAAAAAAATAATCTCATCTCAACCATACTTTTAATTTTTAATTTAGAAAAAACAGATAACATTTAAGTATTTAAGATAGTGAATTTTAAAAGGATAAAAAGTTTTATCGTCCTTATACTATAAAACTACAACAACTTTAATTAGTTTTCTTTTTTAAATTGGTAACAATAATGAACTAATTATATTTAGTAATAAAGTGAGTATAAAAATAATAGTATGACTTTAATTTAGTCTATATTATTAACTTGTTTTAACTGCTTCAAAATAAAACTGTAACATCTAAAACTATGCTTAATATTTAAAAAAATCCATTCATTTAAAACAGGGTTTTACCAAAGTGAACCAAGTTGTCCACTTCGGAGCCATGACTGATATTCAGGGGTCCATGTGCAGTAAAAGAGCCACAGGGGGCCATGAGGTCATATTTTGAAACTTACACTCGATATTCTGGAGATGATTATATAGAGCGCAAAAAAAGGTCTTAGGTATTTTTAATAGTAGTTTTGAAACTTACACTAGATATTTTAGAGTTGTTGATGAAGAAAAAAAAGGTCTTGGGTATTTTTTACGGTAGATTTTTGAGTAATCTTGTTGAAGGGACCATGCCTTTTTTAGTTTCCTTAAAGGGGGCCATTTCAAAAAAAAGTTTGGGAAACCCTGGTTTATAACAATCGTTTTTTGCCGTTTTGAATAAAAATGTATGATATTTTACGATTTAAAGTCTTTTTGTTGGCCTAGTACAAAAATTCTAGTTAAATATATACTTATAAGTTTTAAACTGTTTGTAAATTTATGTCTTACGTTTTTCCCCCTAACATTTTATCTTTAGTTTAAAAAACTTAATAATCAAACACTGATTAATTGCAAAACGTCTCGAAATAACATTGCCTCAAACTACGTAGCAACAATTAAAATCTAAATACGTTAAAAAAGTTGCTATTCATTTGTATCGTAAAAATTTTTATATAAATATAGTAAAGTAAGTTTATAAAATAATTCATTTAAAAGTAAGTACCAGATAGGTCGTTATTTTTATAAGAATAATGAATTATGTAATTTCCACAGTTTGTATGACTTTACTCTATTATATAGTACCAATAAAAAGGACTTTACAACTTAATATATTCATAGAAGACAAGAAATATAGAAAAAAATAATTAAAATACACTAATAAAGAAATAATATTTTTTTAAGTAAACAAACTAAATACGTGTATTTTGTTGTAAAAAGATTTCTATTTTTTAATTTTTTTTGAATAGTTATAATAGAATGTTTTTTAGTTTTATGCAAACTGAATTTTATAAACATTCATTTATTCATTTTTCTGAATTAAGTTTTTTTTTATAAATTAATTGTTTTCGTATCATAATATAATTCAAAGAACTTAGTAAAATGAGTAAAAAATGTATAGACGTTTTCTCAAAATGCTTGCATAGTTTTTCAAGTGTTCCTAGTAGTATTGAAGGTTTAATTTTTAAAAGTTTTGTTTCGAAATTTTATTTTGCTGGAATATTTAACTTAATTTTTAACAAAATTATTTTTTTACCTAACTTGATTTACAGCAACTATCTAACATTTTAATTATGTTGGTTAATTTTCTACATTTTTACATAAATAACAACAAACTTTAAATATTAGATACTATGTTTTAACATTTAAAATAACCCAATTGTTATTAGAAAAATGTTTTTATCAATTTAAAATACTACAGCAACTAAATTATTAGAAAAAATGTAAGGTATAATTAACATGTATAAAAAAACAATTTTAAAGCTAGTACAATTATTAAAACTTATGAATTTTTGCTCTGGTATGAATAACTCAGTACGACGAAGTTCAAAAAAATGTTTACTTCAAAAGAATATACATTATATTATTTATAGAACGACAAAAAATTGCCAAAATAATTGATCCAAGAACATGGTGTACAAAAAAACTTTTAGGTTATCGAGTCGCACACCACGGATACCTTTAAAGGTTTTGTTCATGATTATATAAGCAGTAGATCATATGATTATATAAGCAGATTATATTAACGATAAATATGTGCTTTCTTTAATAAAATGTAAAATGTTACATAAGCTATTTGCATAAATAAACAAACTAATAACTAATAATGGTTACAACAAATTAAATACCCTTCAAAACTAGTGTTGGTAAATTCTAACTGTTTTTTTCGTTCTGATCTTTTTTTAGTTAACATTTTAACAACTAACATTAAAAAAAAATAACATATGTAAATAATTGTCGACTTGTAGTTTTTTAGTATTGTTGATTTAAAAACACTTTTATTATAAAAGGATCTTTAATTTATAATAATTTGAAAAATATTGTATACATAGCTTATAAATCACTACGAAATTGATTTAAACAAACGTTAACAAAGTATTAAGATACAAAAATAAATATTATCATATCAGTGTACAACTTTTCATACTAGCATTAGTAATATTACTTTTTTATTTTTAAACATATCCACTCCAAGCTTTTAAACTTGTTTTACTATAACATTTTTGTAAAAATTAGATTATTTTAAACAATTAGTAAAACTTTGTTTCAAACTCGTAAATTTTTAATTTAAAAAAATTATGTTTAGTTTTTAAAGCTTTTTATATAAGAAGTCTATCTGTCTTTGTAACAAAAGTTTAAAGTTGTAAAAAGTTAAAAATTGAGTTTTTACGCGATACAAAACTTTCAGTACTTTTAAACATACGAAACTTTTTTATATTTGCAAAAATACTACTACTACTTAGTAGCAAAAAATAATAAAAACAATTATCCGCTAGAAACAGGAAAAAAAAAAAAAGTTCTCTTCTCTCACAGTCTATGGTAATGAGATTGTAATAATGATTAGAATATATTTCGTGGTGTATTGTAATTAGTAAATTGATGACAATAGAAATATGCACCAAGCACCGAGCTTTTTAAGTCAATCACGCGGCGAATTAGACATAATTCAAGGCCATCAGCCGCAAGATTGGACATCGCAGCGGGTAAACATGGCACCCCACCAAGATTTCATTTATGGCACGTCCGCTCCTGCAGTTCAAGTTGCTGGAATTATAACAAATGGAAATGTCACGCCAACACTGCACACTTGCAAGTGGAATTCTGATGACAAAATATGCGGCTTTAGTTCTTGCAACCTCGAAGACGTGGTCGCCCATATAGACCAGGAACATTGCCAGCCAAGTCGCAACCCTGAACATGTGTGTAACTGGGAGAACTGTGAAAGAGCTGGTAGGACGTTTAGCGCCAAGTACAAATTGATCAACCACATTCGTGTGCACACTGGACAGAAGCCGTTTAAATGCGATGTGTGTTACCGGGAATTCGCGCGAATGGAAAATATGAAAATACACAAACGAGTGCACACCAGTTAGTTCATTTAATTTTTTATTTATTTCGTTATTTATAATAAATGATACCCAAACAAGGTATTTTACTATGAGTTCAAAATTAGTTTAAAGATTTATAAACAATATGACAAGTAAAAAAGTTAATATAGAAGACTTATTTCATTTAGATCTGAAATTGTTCTGAGCCAATTATAGTTAACACGACTTTTTTTTTACTATTGATTGTGCATAAAATTACCAAATCTTACATTTAAAATACTATGCTCTGAAATAGAATAAAAAAATTTTTTATTATGGTTTTTGAAAGAGTATAAACAGAAATATATTTTATAGATTTTTGGTTAAGCTCTAAAAAAGAAGACTGTAAATAAATAACTAATATTAATTTGTAGCTTGAAATAAGAAAAATACAAACAAACAACAAGCGAAGTACTAAAAAAATATGCACACGATGTAAAATTTTAAACAGTTTTAATTTAATATTTCTTTACTAACTTTATTCTAACTGCAAGTCCGCCATTTTAAAACATGTCTAATGTTCATGTACGTACAGTCTTTATAAAAATTATTAGATAAAAGTTTGGGGTTGTTCTCGAGTAAATATTTGAATTGACATTTGTAGCTAAAAGTTCAAAAACTTTAACCTAAATCTCTATTTAATTAATTGAAACAAAAACTTACAGTTTTTAATTTAATTAGTTGTAATTAAATTAAAAGTAATTTCGAAAAGTTTAGTTTTAACACAGCATGTTGCTTTAGAGCTTAAAGAAAAAAAATCGCCATTTGTCACCTGTCTAAATAATTTTTTGACAAAACTTTTCAAAAATATAAAATGTGTTCATTTATATGTTGTTATTGTTGATATTTATTAATAAGTATATTGATAAGTCGTTTTTAAACGGTGTTACTAATATCAAAAAATACTAAACTTTTGTGTATACTTTTTTCAATTGTTGGTGCACTGTTAATAAAAAGAGAATTATAATTAATTGCTAAATAAAGATTACAAAACTCACTTTTAGCAACAAACGTTAAAACTTATGTTGTTAAAAAATGAACTCCATTAAAATAATATTATTGGTATTTTACAAAATTTGTAAATTATTTGAATATAAACTAAGTAAAATGAAACAAAAGAATTAAAAGAATTAACGAAACAACAAATTTAATTATGAAATAATTACGATAAATGAAAATTTTAAAACTACGATAAGCTAGAAAATAAGTTTAAACACGACTATAACCTATGTATGATATTTTAAAACATTAATTAAAAAAGTTCTAAACCGACAAACGTCAAACTTTTTGACCACAATGTTTTGATTAATCTTAAAAAGATTTAAAACTTTTTTTGTGATATGTTTTTAAAAACCAAGATGTTCTAATGTTATGATTTTTATGAAGATGGTTACAACAATTAAGAAATTTTTAGCTATCATTTATTTATAAATGTTTACAGATTAAAGACTGCTTTAATTTTTATATAAATTCTAAAGCTAAAAGCAATTAAAATTTTAGATTAATGTTCTTTATTAAATGTTATTTAAATAAAAAAAAAAACATAAGTTTAGTTTCAATTTAATGCACAAAGTTTAACCATGTTCTAGTTTTTTTTTGAGTTTAGACGCAGCAAATTACTGCAATTATTTTAATAAGCCTCCCTAAGGAATCAGAGTTGCAGAAACTTTTAAGTAAGGAGGTTTTATGTAATTTCATTATACCTTATTAACATTGTAGTGGTTTTCGAGTCTGCTTCAAATTCAAGTTTTCTCGACTATTAGCGTGTGATGTTAATTGCTCGTTTATTGTTAATTTAATTATATCAAAGTACGTGTAAAATCTTAAAGTGTTGAATGATAAAATAATATTTGTTTAAGTGATGTAGTTAGACTGTCAGTTTTTGATTAGATACTTTGAACTAAATCCTTTTAGTATTTTTTTGAGTATTTAAAACATAAATAAAAGTAATTACATAAAAGCATTTCTTTAGCACAAACTTAGAGCTGGAAAGTACATTATTGGTAAATTACCTTAGTTTAAGTTTTAATTAGTATAAATAGAATAAAGCAAAATTTTAGATAACTTATCCTAAATAATAAACAAAAATTAAAAGATAAGTAGCGTATTTATTCATACAAAAGTGTTAATATTAACTAATTTAATATTATCCTAAAGATTCTTTATTTTTACTCTAAGTTTAAATTTACTTGATAATAAAGTATTCAGTTAAAGAAGTTTAATTTATATTGTCTAAGAGGCTTTCAAAACTTAATTATTTATTAGTAGCTTAGATCATTTGTCCTTACGATGTGCACCTGTGCATAAAAGTACTCATAAAAATCATTTAATTGTTTACAGAAAATATAGAAAAAAAAAACTAGTGACGTTGGTTGTGTTTTTTTGTTAAAAAAATGTTTTTATAAGACAATCTAAAGTTCTTAACGGGTTATTTATAAACTTATATACTGAAAACATAAAAAAAGTGTTTTATTCATAATTAAACCTTTTTAGTTTGGTGTGCACGGCTTTTAAAAAGGTTGAGAAACTTAGCTTAGATGAACTTAAGTTTATAATTTACAGAAAACAATTAAAGAAAATATTTTATTAAGTAATCAGTTTGTAAGACAATTTTTATAATTTTCAACTATGATATAAAAAGTTTTAACAAATTTTTAGAAGAAAAACCTTTTGAATGCAAATGGAAGGGTTGTAACAAACGCTTTGCTAATAGCTCTGACAGAAAAAAACATCAGAATGTTCATTTGAAAACGACTCCTCATGTCTGTGGGGTAAGTTTAAAACAGTTTTGTTTTGTTGGTAAAATTAGACAACGTAAAAATAAGTTAAAAAAAAGTTGTAGTATAAAATTAAAGAAAGTATATAAAATAGAGTAAATAATTACTATTTTAATTATAAATATACATTTAAAAAAGTAATTTGTACGAAATAATATTTCTGCTTATTTATTAAAGTACAGCTAACACAAAACTATTGTTTGATTTATAAAATATATTGACACAAATATAAAGTGTTTAACGAAATTAAACAAGTGTTATACAATTAATTTTATATATACAAAGTTTTCGTAACTAAAAGCTTTGATATTTAGTAGATAAAAATTTAGTTTAAAAACATTTAAATACTTGTGTAAACTTTTTTATTTAATATAATTGAGTAACTTCAGTAAAGTTTTACTTAATTTAATAAAAAAATTTATTGTATTTCTCTAAAAATAAGTGTTTTACAGCAGAATTTAAAATTCTTTTAAACGAAAGATCTCTTGCAAGTTATTTTTGTGTAAAGAATTGAGACAGTTATTTTTAATGTTTTTTAACCTATTTTTTATTTGTAAAATTTTTAAAAGCTATCCGATCATAATCTAATAAATGCAGTAATGAATTACAAATAAAACTACTAATATTTTGCTCAAACTTAAACTTTTAATTTATTTAAAATTCATATAAGTTTATATTTAGTAAGTTATGTACTTATAAATTGAAAAAAGACTTGAAGTTTAAACGTAATTGTTGTATTCATATTTAATGAATTTACAAACTAGTATACGACAAAATAAATTGAATCATAGAAATTGTTTTTATAGATTGACGGTTGTACAAAGTCTTACACACATCCTAGTTCACTAAGAAAACATAAAAAAACACATGAAAAGGGAAACTCATCTAAACTACAGCAAGAAGTGAAAAAGCCTTCTAATCTGATTATCAAGTATCATACTACTGAGACAAAAACAAGTGATCTGCATCTTTTCCCGTTGAACTCTCCAAGTACGAGCTCTCCTCCTTTCATTTTCACAGGCAACAGTAACTTAGATGTATATGCTCAAGCTGGAGAAAATTCACACTATTCTAAAAGTTTTAGCCACAATTCAAACTTTAATTATAATACAAATAACAATAACAACGTAGTGTTTAATGACAGAATGACAGAAAAACAAGGTTTAAACAATGAAATAGAAAACTTTTATACTGAAAATTACTATAATCATTTTGACGGTAGTTTTGCAGACGGTACTACAAAAAACTTTGCGCCTAGAAATGCTTTAGAAAGTTATGACACTGGCGATAGTGGTGTTAGCCTCGCTTACGACAACTACAACGCTTTTCATAGTTATGATTCGAGTTCTGCCACTAGTGACTTTAATTCAAACTTATGTAACTATAACACTGATGCTGCAACTAGTTCTTACCAGTCAAATTACGATACTGTTAATCACCAAGTTTGTTACCCGTACAATGAACTAAAACATTCCAACCAAAATCAACATTTACACGTGAATAATCTAAACTCGAACATTAGAAGTGAAAATGACCACTACAACAATTCTCACTCTCAAACTAGTTATCCTGACTACTATTCTAACCAACTAAATCAAGCAAGTCAAGCCAAGTTTTCTACTCACAGCTCAAATTATTTTAGTTGCTTAGTTCAGCCAAACTTGAGTTCTGATAGTCAACTTTCTCATTGGACAATCGAGCAAAACAATTGAGTGGTTAATCAATATTTGTTATCATTTTAAGTATTTTTTTTAACAATTTAAAAAAAAAGTGTTTAAGTTAAGAAAACGAAAAACTTTTTATATTCAAGTACTTTTAATTAACAAAATTAACTAAAATTAAAAGAATACTTTCTAAACTTATATTTTAGTTTAAGTTTTCAATTTCGAGTTTAAAAAACTTACTAAAGGTGCTGGTCACAAGTGTTTTATATGAACTTTACTTAGTTATAACACATTACACTCGCTCTTAATCCAATAGGTTAAATTGTTGCATTAAATAGAGTTTTATAGAAATTAATTTGATTTACAAACTAGGTATACTTGATTAGGAAAATTATGGGTTTATTTTTTCTTTTAAATTTTCTGATGAGTTTTAGTAAGCTCTTGCATTAATATTTTACATGAGGCTGTTTTAATGTTTTCGACTAAAAACTTTACAATAGCTTATTTAAGTTTATTTGCTTAATATGTCTTACACTGACAATTTGTATGATTTTTTTACGGTTGTTTTTTTAATTTATTTTGGCTAGCTATAAGATACTAAAACGTATAAAATTAAAGCTCTGGTTTTGAAAATTTTAATTTAAAACTGCTCATTTCTTTCTATTTAATTATATGCAACTAAAATAGGTTTAATTTTTTCTCCATTCTACGTTAAAATAGTTGTGATGCTATATGTCAAAGGTTACAAATCATTTCTCATGCAATACTTTTGTTTTATTTTCAATCCAAAAATTTGCTTTACAAACACGTTTTGTGGACATAATTTGCTCTTTCTAATAGTATTAAACAAACATCATATTATTTTTTTTTATTGTTTATTAAAATTTATGTGAGTAAACATTGTTTTAAATAGTATTATTTCAAATGACCTAATAAACTTTTTCGATTTTTAGCAGTTATGTATTTTTTTTAGTTTAAAAAGTAACATTTAATTAAAAATAAGTATACTGCTAAAGAGTATGTGTTTTAGTTTAAAATACTCTAAGAGGTAAAAAAATAATCATTTAAATAATTTCTAAAAACCTATTTTATTTTTCTCTGGTATAATGTAATGACACTGGCGATAGTGGTATAATGATATAGTAAAACAAATATTTTACAAAGCAAAACAGATATCAACTTAGATATCTAATATCTTAAAAGTAAAGTTTATTTCCAAAAAAAGTCTTTAAAATCCAATTAAAATTTTTTAACACGAAAAAAAAAATTCTGAAAAACGATCGATGAGGTTAGTTATTAGTAGTTCAACTATTAAAGCACTACAGTTTAGATTTAGAAACTCGTAAAAACATGTAAAAGTTTTATCGTTTTAAAATTATATTTTATTTGAATTTATCATCAATATGGCATCACTAAAGAATAAGGTAAACAAAAAACAATAATAAAAAGTTTAAATGTAATTAAATAAACGAATAAGAAAAGTAAATAATAATAAGTTAAAGTCACTCAATGTAAAACGAAAACTACTTTGTTCATAACTTTAAAAAAAAAAGTTAATAGATGAAAAGGTTACTTCGAAAAACTTAGTTTATTATTATAAACTTTACTAAATTATTAATAAAAGTACATTTCAAGTTAGTCTAGATAAATAAAGTTTACTAACTACTTTTCTATAGTTCCTAAAAGCGGTTTTCTTAACAATATAATTTACGTTTTTAATAAAAAAACTCCGTCACTTATCCTTAAAAAAATGAAACAAATTTTGTAACAGTTGCACTGCACAATGTACTGTACAGTCACTATAAGTACAGAATTCAAAACGTTTTTTTTGTTATAATTATTATTTTATAGAAATCTATAAAAAAATGCTTTTAAAACAGATATATACTGCATTGAGTTATATATTTAGTTAAGAAAGATGTAAAAAGATACTTTAATATAAAAAAATTAAGAATAATAGCATAATACTTAATCTACCAATTGCTTGTAAAAGTCTTTTTTTTTTGTAAAAGAGTTTAATAATTTCTAATTTAAAGGTTTAAAAACAAAAAACTTTAATACTGTCCGCAAAATTAAACTTAAGCTTAAATAACAAATTCTTTTAATACCGATTGCTTACTAAATGTATATATAAAATAGTATGATATATTTAAGTTACTAAAACTAAAAAACCTTAAAGATAGTATTTCAAACCTTATTATTTTATTGAACGCCAAGAAAATTCGCTGAAAATATTTGGTCCTAGGACCTAGTGCACGAAGAACTTTTTGGTTATCGAGTCGCACACCTCTTGGATACTATTTAATGTCTTGTCCAAAACAGTTCAAATAAATTCTACTTTTTAATGAGTATGTTCTTTACTATTAAGCTTAATAAGTTTGTTTGGTTAAAAAATATCTTAAAATGATATATATTAAATTTTTCAAAAAGGCTATCTATTTTTTTAACAAGTAATAACGTCTTTTGTGATAACAAACTTATTTAACTTATTGTAGTAGTAGTAGTAGTTATAAACCAAAATTTGTACGCATTTTTGTGCGCATATAAATTTCTTAAACAATAGAGTCTTTAAATTTTTTAAACTTTTTGAGCTAACTATTATATTTGTTTTCAAAAAGCAAACGAGCAACTACTATCAAAAAAAACTTTATAAAAAGTTTGTTTGTTAAAAGAAACAGTTGAAAATATTATATATATTATATTACAACAGGTTTTGGTTTAAATAAATCTTAGTTTGATGAAACTACTTTCTTACGAACATTAAGACAAAAAAAAACTTCAAAATAATTTTTGCAGCATAACACTACTGAAATGTTTTTTTCTAAATCTCAAATTTTTTTTTAATATCAATAATTCAAGTAATTGAGTATTAAACTTAAAATTAACTTTCTTTTTATTTCTAATAATTTGAAAATAGTTTTTTTTAAATAATTTAAACGTAGATTAGTCAACAATGGTTTCTCTTTAACTTAAATATATGTACTGAATTTAATCTTTGTAAAGTCATATATGTCAAACTAAGATTTTTCCTAAAAATTACTTATTAGTATTCTTAAACCGTTTAAATTTTTTGTTTGATGACAAATTTACACGCAATGCTAAATACCCTTTTTAAAACTTTTCCGGTGTACTTAAAATCTATGAATAAAATTTTTTTACCGTTGCCATATGTCATTTTTTTGGTTTTGAGAACGTTTTGATACAGGTCACACTACTAAACAAAAATTAGTTAGCGACCCACGGCATTAGATGCCCCCCGTTGCGCTATTGTTACGTCACAAATCTGTTTCGGTGGTTTTACTTCTCAAGTTTTACTTTATGTAAATTTCAAGTTGTTTATTTCAGTATTGTTATTGCTTCTTGAAATAGTTTTCTACATAAATCTTTTTACTAGAAAAATAATAATATTAGAAATAATAATTGGTGTTACTAAAAAAGACACACGACTTTAAAGATTTGGTCAACTCAAATTTTGACAGTTAAAGTTCCTATGGAATGTTTAAGGACAACAAATTAAAAGATAATTTTATTTTTTAATAAAAAAGTGCTCGTAGGTCTAAATAATACCTACACACAAATTTTGTTTAATTTATAATGTTAAAAAATATTTAGTATTTTTTAATATTTTTTAAATGTGGCTAAAACAAGTATTAAAATATTGTAGTTCTTAGAATTTTCAACAACTATCTTTTGTTTATTTAGTTTGTATTTATTTTTTCTATCATTATCGTATCAATTACATCTAAAATCGTTTTTTTTTATTTCAAATATATATTACTTTTGAGTTGTGGTCTTTAAATATTTTTTTCAATAATTAAATTTGTCCGAATTTGAATTGTAATGTAACCTAAGAAACTACTAGATGCACTTTATACAAATTTTGTAAATACATGTTCTTCAAAATTAGTGTTTTAATATTATACTACTCTTCGCTTATATCGATCAGCTTTTATGAATGATATTAATAAGTAAAAAGGACATTGAACACAATAAATGAAAGCTCCAAGATATGGTTAAATAACCTGTTTGTATAGAAAGACCTTTCGGTTATCAAGCTACACAGCCCTTTTTACTTTAGCTGTTTTGCGATATAAAGTAAAGAAGAAAAACATATTTTTCGACATTAAGAAATGTAGCTTTAAAATAATGTAGATACAAGAAAAAAAAACATACATTAAAGGAAAAACAAAACAGAATATTACATTTATCATAGAATAAAGTATTCTTTATATGCATAGTAATAAAACAGTTTACTTGAAAACTAAGTTAAATACGAAGTTATCACTTATTACTGAGTTTATAAAATATTTTAATATAGTAAATAGTTAACAGTCAGTTTGATAGATGAAAACTATTTTTATCGAACTTTATCATTGCTTTTCTAAAAAGCAGTAATTAAGAACGTTCTTCCCTCATAAATTTAGTATCAACGGTTACATGACAATTCAAACTCGGACAATTCAATATCTTTTAAAGATATTAAAGGGCAACGACTCCTAAAGTTATAAATATTCGAAAAAAATGCGTATGTAGGTCAAACTAATACCTATAAACAAATGTTTTTATTTTGAAAAAACATATTTATTAAAAAAGTATTTTTTAAGATACTTTAAATTAATGTATTCAAAAATCAATTTTAGCCATATCTCAAAAAACGTTTTTGCCAAAAATGTTTTAAAGCTTTTAAAGAAAAAGTGTTTGTAATGTAGGCATTAATTAGACCTACATACGCATTTGTTATTATTATTATTATATTTTTTAATTAAGTTTTTTAAAGAATGTGAATTGTCAGAATTTAGATAGTCGCGCACTTAGTATCAACGAAGAAGTAAATCATCTAAACTCTAGATAAAGATAAAGCGTTGTCAATTCATGTCAATTTATGTTTTATCTTGTAGCTTTAATTTTAAAACTATAGAGTAACAAACTTTATTATTTTTAAAATGTTTTTGTTATTGGGAAGTGTTTATTTTTTCACAAGTTTTAATCGTTGAGTTTAGTGTTTGAATTAACTGTTTTAATTTAATGAAATTTTGTATTACCTCTTAAATATTACTGCTAGTTTATATTTTATTGTTTTTAGTTAGTTTTTAATACTGTTTTTGATTATAATTTTTACGCTTATTCAATTTTCAACTTATAATTACTTGTTACTATTAAAATTATTTCAACTTTGTATGTTAATACACTTAGCTTCTCTTAAAAAGCTATTAAAATTTTTAATTCATGCATTTTAAAAGCTGTTTAAAAATTTACACATTAAAAGTACTTTAAATGACGAAGAAAAACTTATAACTACAAAAAATAAGCTTAAATAGTTTTAAATAGTTCAATTTTTAAGTTCGTTCCAATACTAAATATATAATTTTGGTATAAAAACTTTATGTTGTTTTACATAATATTACAGACAAATAAACTTGGTTAAAATAACAAATAATATGCATACACAAATCATATATATTCTATAAAGACTTAAATTAAATAAACTTAATTGTTCAAGTTAATTTTATTAAAGTTTTTCTATAGTTTACTTTTTAATTCTAATAAAAAATACATGCTTATAAATTTATATACTTTTTTCAAGGTTAAACTTCTGTGTTTATTAGCATTTAAACCTTTATTGTACTCATCTAAAAAAACACTAGTGACAAGTAATCTTTAATATAATGAAAATAAAGGTATAAATAGTTATATATCTTGAATTATAAATTTTATTTTAAGGTGACGAGTTTAGTACTTAAGCTTTCAAGAATAAATATGCAGTAATTTTTGCAATTCGTTTGAATTTACTTTTGTTTTCTAAAAATTGTAGGTAATTTAATTAACCTACTATCATAACACCTAATGTTGTATAACAAGTAAGTAAATTTAAAATTAATATTCAATCATATTTTTTATTCTTAGTTTCTTAATAAGATAATTTTTAATTTGATTGCTTTACACATAAACAGATTAAATTACCGAAGTAATTTTTGTGAAATTAAAAGAAAATATTTAGTTAAATTAGATTTTAAATAATTTAAACTAAACAGTTAAATTATGAAGTTTTTTAAATATACTTTCAATATAATACACAAAAATATATTGTTTTTTAAATATAAGTAAAATTTTATATTCAAAAAAATTATTTGATCAATCTTTGTTGCGAGTTAAACATACCACTTGAAAAAATTAACAAGTTGAAAAATTTACTAGGTATGACGTCATCAATTAAAAATTAAGTCAGGGGCGTGTTTTGATTGGTTTCCTATGCAACCCCTGAAAAAAAACTGTAATATCCGAAAAATTAATCGATTGAGTATTATTTTATTTCAAATTACATACTTTACTAAATATTTAATCTATATGTATACTATTTGATATCAAATAAAGTTTAGTTCATATTTTTTAAAGAAGTACATCAAAAATGACGTAGCACTAAAATTGTTTTTTTAGAATTTTTTTTATAAAGCATACAAAAATTTTATGAGTACATACCAAAGTTACACAACTTAAAAATGAAACTTTTTATTTAAAATAAGCCAATCAAAACTGTTTTAAAAAACTATTTTTGAATGAGCTTGTATGAATGAGTTTGAATTCACAACTCAAAGGGTTTCATTTTTATCTTTGGAAACTTTGACCAAATCACATACTGTTCTTGTTCTTACACTTTAGAAAAATCGTAGTTTTACAATTTATATTTTCATTAAGTTTTAAAATACAGGTTTACTTCTGATTTTAGTTTTTATTTTTTAAATATAATCAGCTTTTTTTTTAATTTCATTGTTAGCTAAACTTCTTTAGTTAGAACTTTTTGACCACGTAATCTATATACATGTCATTAAATATGTTTTTCTATTATTAAAGATAAGTTAAATACTAATTTTGATATGTACTTTGTTTTTATTTTCTTATTTATAAAGTGTTTCTTTATCCATGTTATCTTCAATTCATTAGGCAAAATTTTCGATCAGTACATAAAAACAGGACTTTTGTTTATATTTAAATTAATTCACTAAAATTTAAAGAATTCGACTACTTATTAAGATGTTGCATTCTGTTTGACTGGTTATTTTAAAGTGTTTAAAGTTTAATCACTTTTGTGTACCTGAGAAATTTGAGACAGTTATGTAATTTTCTAATATCTATTATTAAAGCTTCTACTGAAAACAATATATTAATGAACAAAAATATTGTGCAACCCCACTGAAAAAAGGCTAAACACACCCCTGATTAAGTTTATTATCAATCAACATTAGAATGCAGTACTAAACTTTTGTAACAAAAACTTGAAAAAAAAAGTTATTTTTTGCAAATAAAGTCGACAAACACAACAATTAAAGTCTTGTCCTGGACAAGAAGTTTAACTGTATCTAAGTGGTGTGCGACTCGATAACCGAAAGGTTTTTTCGTGCACCAGGTTCTAGGACCAAATATTTTGTGCGCTTTTTTTGTCGTTTGATAAACAATAATAAATAATGTTTTTCTCAAAACCAATGACTACTTCTTACCAATTTTGTTTCGTGTAAAAAGTTTCTAATAACTTTCTAGCTATAAAATTATTCTAATAGTGTTTTTACTTGGTTCAATGAGTAACTAGATATTGTTTTTATTTATTTGACTCAAAACTCTATAAATTTTTGTATTAATACAATATTCTAAAATTTTACTTTTTACTGATACAGTAATACAGAAATTAATATATGATGAAAAAATCCCTTTGTGTGAGTAGATTTGTTTTTAGATATATTATTTTAAATTATACTTTTATCAAAATATATTTTAAAATCGTGTAATTTTATTTCACGCTAAATGTATAAAATTTATAAAAGTTACTTAATTAAAACTTTTAATTATTTATATAAGTTTTATTTTACCACATTCATTTTATCTTAATATTTTCTTTATATATAAATTAATTTTTGAGTAGAATACGTTGATTTTTACATGTAATTTTGTAATAAAACAATTTTTATTTAGTTATTTTAACCTAAAAAACAACATAACTAATTTGTATAAATAGTGAAAGTTAGATACAGTATAGTGTAAGAATACATTGAAAAACACTTTAAAATTAGCCCGTTTAAATCTGATATTTAAATTTAGTTTATCCAACTCGCATTGCTTTCATCGTTATTTAACTATTTACGATAATGAACTTTCATATTAGATAACAGTTAGCTCTTTAAAAATGTTGAACACTCTCTTGAAAAAAGCAATCTTTTGTGCTCAGTAGAGCGAACGATTTAGTGACTAAACGCGAAGCCACCCCTTTTTTGTACTTTGCTCTTTACTTACGGTAAATTAATACCAAAATATGGCTATATATGATACAACTAGTATTAATAATACACATAAAATAGCTGTCGTACTAATATTTTTATTGAACTTACTTTTAGACATTTTGAAACATAAACATCCTTGTTTTAAAACTTTTTTTAAGCGTTTAAAGAACATAATTTTAAGTAGAATAAAAATATTCTATATTTAGTGTTGTTTTACTACCTTAACTCACTAAGTAGAAAGTACAAAGATTATATTAGATCTTGCAGTAGGATATCTTCAAATAAAAGCGTCTTACTTAAGCCTTTGGGAGGAGTCGCCAGGACGCATTTCGTTTTAATATTCTATTCTTTTTTTAAGAGACTACTAAACTAAAAACTTTTGAATAAAATAAAACACACTCGAGTAAATATCTACCATTAAAGATTCTGACAGGTATGCCTTTTTGTATTATTTCTTAATAATTATATTAATTTTATAAACTTATTTAATTTTATAAAAACTACTTATAAATTTTTCATGAATTTTCTATTCCAAAATATTGACTATATTTAGCCTAAATATGGCAGCTCAAATTTTTTAATCTTTTAAACATAATTTTCTAAAAATATATTTTTCTAATTTGAATGTAAGAAAGCAAATAAGATTCAATTCAATCACTAGATTTACAACAAATACTTATTAAGACTATGGCAGTCCAGCTTTTTAGTATTTATATGTTATTTCGATTTCGGGACTAATTTAAATTCTGCCATGTTATTTTGAAAGGATTATTACATGCAAATGTTGTTGTAATTATCAAAAACCTAATAAGAAGAACAAAAAGCAAAAGCTTGCAACAATGGTCAATGGATTGGTATGCAGAAAGATCTTTTGGTCATGGATCTTCACACCATATGTTTTGTAAACAGTTTTCGAGCAGTTTTAATCAAAACAACAATAAAAATAAATCTTTAAGACTAATAGAAAATGAATTTGGTTTTTTATTTAAAATTAATAGCCAAATTTACTTTAAAACAAAAAATAAGTGATATGCACTCTTTTTTAAACCCATTTTTGCCAATATTAATCATGGAAACCATATTCTACCATGGGCACACACTGTCTACTCCCTTAGAAGTGTAAATTAAAAAGTAGGTATAATTTAGTTAAAACAAGAAGTGTTTACACATTTGTTTTGGGAAGTTTTCCTAAGCTAAGTTGTCATAATGGTTTTAATAATAGAATTTTCTTAAATTAACAACTATAAGACTTTCTATACTACATGCAATATAAGAAAATGATTAATTAGGTACTTGTTGCATTGGGAAACTTTTGATGTTAAACTGTTCTGGTGTACAACTAGATAACCAAAAGGTTTTTTTGTACACTAGGTTTTTGGACCAAACTTTTTTAGCGTGTTATTTTTTTAAATAAAACTGGCCTGATGGAGTATGGCTCCTAATGACAGCTTTGAAAACTCTCTGAGCTGAACGTTACAAGATTGTAAGCTTTGGCTAACACATATGCAAAAAAAAATAGCTGGAGATATGAAATGAAATTTTGTTCAAAACAGGGTTGCCACACACTCAGGATAATTCATGGTATTTTGAAATTCTATAAAATGTCAGGGAAAATCAGGGTAACTTGGAAAAGTTTGATTTTTTTTTAAACTTAGGATGACACAGGACAGTTAATTTTTTATAAAAATCTCAAGACAGATTTTTTTTGATCTGGAATGAAATTTAGTTTCAATATTTTGTTATTTTTTATAACTAATATTGTTCAAGAACATGATTTTTATTGATTTTAAAATACTTATTTAAAACTTTATAGCCTTGCAGCTAGTTTTTTACTATTCTTAGAAACAACATTGTAGTTTTTGTTGAAATCAGAAATTAGTTTTCATCATGATTTGAGCTTATATAATAAACTCAGGGTTACCATTCTTTGAGTCAAAAAATCTTTCCTGAGTGACCAGAAACTTCCCTGAGTAAGCCTAAACTTCCCTGAGTTTTCTTCAAAACATCTTTGATAAAACATCTTTAAACAAAGGGGATGTGCCAAAGTTTGTTACATATGAATACTTGGTTATATATAACCACACATAACTTTTAGGCAATTTTACTGTCAGGAAACATGGCAGTGAATAAGATGCTATTATTTTTCCAAGAATTTTCTGACTGGTTTTCTTTAGTACCTTTCAGAGCCCAATAAATTTCAGTAGCTGTTGAAGTAGCTGTAGCTGTAGCTGATAAACTTGTTCAATTACTGGCCCAACCATAGTATGAAGTGATTGCATTATGTTTGCACTTAAAGTCTTTCAATTTAGGATGTATTTTTGATACACTGAAACTTCAATGCTCTGATACCCATGTTTGACAATTCAATTGCTGATTATCACCGCAACACTTACATTAAATTTTTTCTTTATTAACATCCTCTAGTACAGCAGTCAGCAAACTGCGGCCCACAAGCCACATTGAAATTTTGTTATAACTAGTTTATTGTATAAATATTCTCAAAAAACAAAAATAAAATTTTAGTCTTATCTTTAAAGGATAATCTATCGCCCAAATTTTTTTTGTTCAAAAAAATTATCTTTAAATATGTTTTTTAATGCACATAAAAAACGTTCCTTTTTTGACCCCTGCTCTAGTAACCAATCCTTAAAATCTTGATGGTGCAGCCAACTATAAAAAACAAGGTATTAAACTGTTTTTTACTCATATTAAACTTTTTTTTAAATTAAATCTGCAAAAAAAAAAGTATACTAAAATATTCACATTAAAAAATTAATTACCATTACAGCTACTTTTGTAATTAATTACAAATAAAAATTTAACCTCTTATGTTGTACTCTAATCTATATTCATTTTTGATTTTTTTAATGAAAACAAGTTGTTGTAATCAAATAATTTTATTTAAAAAATAAGGACTTATAGTACAACCTGTTTTTATTCAACTACATAAGTAACTAAAAATAAAAAGTTTATTAGAACTTTTCAATGCATAGTTAACCACAAATTTTATATATCTAAACTGTTTTTTTTTTGTTTAGCTTTAGGCGTGATAAATACAAATTTAAAACTAAAAAAAAACTACAATATTAATTCTAAGAATATTAAACAACTAGCCGCAAGGCAAAAAATATTCTAAATAAGCACTTAAAGATAAATAAAATTAATTTTTATGAACAAAATAAAGAAACTGGATTAACTAAATCTTATTCTAGATCTAGCAAAAATGTTCCCTCAGAGTTTTTAAAAAATCTTAAAACTTCCCTTAAAGTTTTAGAAAAAATCAAAACTGCCCTTAGTTTCCCTGAGTTTGAAGAAAAATCAAAAATCCCTGACATTCCCTGAGATTTTCTATTATTTGAAAATTCCAGGAGATCCCTTAGTGTGTGGCAACCCTGTAATTTGTTTAATTAAAATTAAAGTTGACTTTGAAATTAATAAATATGTGTTTAAGTGAGTACTTTATGTTGTAGGATTAAAGTTAGTCAATTGAAATGTAAAATAATTATTTATAAAGTTAACTAACATGGTTACATAAAATTATCCACACATTTAGTTTTTTAATTATAATTAATTTTAACTTTTAACGTTGAATCTCCAAAAAATGGCATTTCTGTTATGTTTAGTGAACATCTAATGCAGAAGTTTACAGGTACAACCTTCCTTATAACTACTAAGATAAAAAACATGAGGTAAAAGTAGTTTGGGCCAGAGGTGAGTTTTTTGTGAGGATTTGAAAAAAAACTCGGGATGACTCAAGGCAGTTTAAAGTCACTCAGACAGTTTTTTTGACTGAAAGGGTGGCAACCCTGATAAAATTAGTATTTGTAAATTTTTTAAGTTATACATTTTTATGAACAGGGTTCCCTCTTCCCTATAAATCCCTATAAGTTTACAATATTGTGATAATCCCTAAAAAAATTGAACATAAAAAATCTAAAAAAAAACAACTTTAGTAATTATTATACTTTATACAGCTGTCTAAAATATTTTTGAAAATTTTTTTGTAATCTGTTTGTCTGTTTATCATATGATTAAATGTCAATATTTGTCAGTAAAATTAACTAAATTTCAAAGATTCTTAAAAGATTAAGAATTAGATTCTAAAAAAAAAAAGTTGCAAATTTCTTATTAAAAAGCCATTTGATATTTAACAAATTAGTTTTACTAAAAATCAAGGCATTATTGGCAAAATATCCAGGTATGACAAAACAAATACTAAAAAAGTTTTTGAATTTCCAAAATAAAAATTCAAGAGTTACTTTATTTTACTTTTAATATATAATTAGATTATGAATTTATTTCTAAATAAGCATTTTGTTTGTCCAGCTCAGGAAATCTGAGAGCTAGTAATTTAAATGTTGAACCAGGGTTGCCAAAAACTTGGAATCCTGCATAAACCCAGAATTAGTCAATAAAAACAAAACCTAGAAAAACCTTGATCTCTACACTATTTATACATTTAAAGTAACAACAGTTTGATTAGATATCAAAATCTATCATAATCATTAAAAAAACGTATCATTAGTTGTTTTTTTTTCATTAAAAAACACAATTATACTATTTAAGACAGTTTTTTTTTTAACTTAAGTTTAATTTTACATAAAACATGGAACAAAAGCCTTATTATTTAAAACCTTGGAGAAATCCAGAAAACCTTGAAAAAAATTATTAAAAAGTTTTTGGCAGCTCTGTTGAATATTTATTATGTTTTGTTACACCTTTAACCCAAAAAGAGGTTTTTGGGGGCGGTGAGTGTACCTTACTTAAAAAATGACTATTCAAATTCTATTGATAATAAAAATAATTTTACTTTTAAAGCATACAAACTAGCAATTCAAGTTTTTGAAAATTATATTAAGACTAAAATATAAAGACACAATGAACTACTACTTTCTGATAATTTAAGTTCTGTCAAATCATAATGTTTTCCAGAGGCAATATTTTATAGATTAATTTGAATTTGAAAATCATAAAGTTTACTAAAAGTTCCTGTGATTAATAGACTACACCATTGTAATTAAAGTAATAAACTATCTAGTTTCATCAAGTTATAAACCCTATTAAGCTTCCACCAACAAGGGTTAGTTAAATGTTAGTTTAAATTACGCATATCAACCTAAAATTGCAAAGTTATGCGTACAGACCCAAAAAATAGCCTATTTTAAACTCTACTTTAACATTTTTTTAATGTTTTGCATTTGATTAAAGTATAATTTTTTCTGGTTATAATTTAGTTTTTATTTTATTAAGTAGCGTTTTTTGATAAAACTTTTTTTTGAACTCAACTTTTTTTTTGAAAAACTTGTATGTATACTTTTAAATTAAAGCTGTAAACTCATTAACTTCTAAACAAAAAAAATTTTCTAAGCAAAGTTTTTATCTTGAAACTTATTTAAAAAAAATTTCTCATTAAATAATGTTAAACTCATTTTATCTTTTGATAAGTACAATTTATTTATTTTTTGAAAACTTTTGTTTTCAATGAAATTTTCATAAAGTTAGAGTATGAGTAATTTCTGCTTCTACACATTTTAGTTAAAAATAGTATCTTAAAAATTACAAAACCTTTGTATAATTATCAATTTAATTATAAATAATAATAATATAACATATTTTTGTGTATCTTATGGGGTGTTTACTTCTTATAGAGAACTTTTAAATATAGTAGATAAATGTGTATCTAAAAATTTAGTACATACCTTATGCGGATACGTACTTCATAAAGTCTGTACCTAAACAGTTTATTTATTTTGTTAAAACCACATTCTAAAATAGTACTTTACAGCCTAATTTATATGAATATAATTTTAGTTTGTTATTGGCGCAACATCATCCTAGTTTACCGACTTTTTTTTGCTCTTTGTCATAAATTCCAGAATATATAGTGTAAGTTTCAAGTTATGCCCCCCCCCCTGTGGCCCTTTGCTGCTTATGGCACCCTAAATTTCTATAATTTAGTCTCCATATGGCCCACTTTAAGAATCCCTGATATAAACGCTCACAAAAGTTATTTGAAAGTTAACTTAATTCTACAAAAAGTATAAATTACTACACTAATATCAACTAAAAAACTGTTATCAAAAGTAAGTACAACAAATGGCTAGTAGCTTAAGTCCATAGTTTTTTAACTTTTGAAAATATATGAACAATAGATAATTAAAGTCCTGTGCACACAATATTTTTAATTAAATACATTTTCAAAGTAATGTATTGTCATTATTGTTATTGTATAATGTATTGTTATTTTATAAATTCTCATGCTTATTTAAGACTTTAAAAAAATTCAGGTTTTTTTTTAATCAAGGCTAAACTGTTTTTTCCCTAAATCTCATGCTGGTTTTTTATGATTTTAAAATAAACTTTTTTTAGTTTAAAATAATATTTTTCTTTTCAATAGTAAGCTTTTTTATTATAATAAATTTTGAAGTATTCCAGCATGATAAAAGTATTTGTTTTTTACTTTTTTACTTTTACTACTTTTTTTTTAAATAAACTCATAGACTTAGACTAGCTTTTTTGCTAACAGTAGCAACCTTGTCATAGTATTTCTGAAATTATGTTGAAATATAACTTATATCTTATTAAAGTTAAGTTAATGTAAACTTAGTTAGTTAATTTTTTCTTAATTTACTTTTTTTTAATAAAGTGGAATTGTGTTGTAGAATTTGTTTTATGTAAACTTTATTGAAAAATAAACAAAAATGTTTCAAAAACCTTTCAAAGTAAAGTCACAAACAGTTTTGAAAAATTCTGACAAAAAGAAGCTTATGACAAAGATAAAAGACCATATGCAATTTGAAGAGCCTATTTTTACTAATAAAGAAGAAGTTATGAAAATTAAGGTATTTTCCAATAAGTTAGTTGTTCCTTAAATATTTTAAAGTAGTCTTTTTAAAACCAGTGTCAAGTAGATAATAGTGTATAATTTTTTTAAAAAGTTATTTTTTAATATATTTTAGCTAGGAAAAAACAAAGCTTCTGTCTAATTATCAATAAAAGTTTGTTTTTTATATACATATTGTTTAAGTAACCAACAAGAGTAATAAACAAGAAACCAACATCTTTAAATATTGTTTTTGAAGTCTTAGTTCAGAGTATTAGAAAAATAAATTAAAAGGCAGTTAGATGGAATTTGTTATTCATTAAATAAACGGCTTAAAGGGAATCCACCTTACTTTTACAAACTTATTTTTTAGAGTTAGCTATCAGACACTTTAACTGCTCTACAAAATTATAAGTTACTTTTGAGGCTTTATGGATCGAAATTGTTTATCTCAGTTCTTTATAAAACGTGGAATATAATGTTGCAAAAAAAAATATAACAAAAGTTTTACCCTCTTCTTAAATTTTTAACCAGTATCTTTAAACCTTAAACAGTTAACCATTACTTATTTTTAAGTAGAAAAAAAATATCAAAAATACTTATTTTCTCATCTAAAACTTTTATGATTTAGTATTTCTAAAATTCTAACTTAAGGTTTCTTTTAAACTATTTATGGATTTGTAAACCTAAAATTTTTCCATATTCATACAGTTACATAGCTCACTGTATCACACTTTGTTATTATTTATCTTTACAGAGTTATTCTTTAACATATAACTGTTAATATATGCTCTTAAATTTTACAAGTAAATAGATATTACGTAGGAGTAGGGAGTACAGCACATTTTTTTGGTCATATTGTAAAATTCATACAAGTCCATATGATTTAGATGTTTTTTTTGCTTCATTAAGAAGAATCTGAAAAAATAAAATAAAATGTGCAAAAAAAAAGTATGCTGCCCAAAAAGCTAATTTCAACCCCAAAAATCACATATTTTTCTATTTTTTGACTTAAATGAAAATAAAATCATTTATACATATCCTAGACTTATAATTTATATCTTAAATGAAAGCTTATACTTAATGACATAGATTTAAAAACATATTAATTGCTTTTGGTGTATTATGACGTCATAATCACCCTAAATGTACAATTTTTGTCTGTAAAATGGTGCTTTTTTGAAAATTAAAAAGCAAAGTTTGTTAGTGATTTTAATAAAAAAAGTTGTTGTAAAACAAAAATTTTTAGGTAAACTTACTTACCTTTAAAAATTTAGGTGATGTGGTATGTATATTAGTGGGATTTTTGATGTCATAGTTTATTTAGCTTTAAATATTTTAAAAGCCCTCTAATAATTATTCAATTAGCATTACAACAAACTACTAAGTATTAAAAAGTTATGGTCTATTATAGGCAAGATAATGTTGTATGGCATTGAACATTAAGTTAATGATTGCAAAATAAAGACTTTTAAATTAAAGAACATTGCAAAAATTGTACTGTATCATTTAATATCAACACTTAACAATATTGCAAAATGACTGATACTTTTTAAAACTTTAGTATAAAACGGCTGTCACATGATTAATAAAGTTTAATGGACTATCTGTTTGAAATAATTAGGTAAACATAATACTCTTAAAGATTAAAAAAACTATCATTTAACTTTCTTTATAAGACATTTGTTCTACTAAAAAATCTATTCAGATATGGTTTCCCAATATAAAAGTAATAGATCTTTCATTAGAAACATTCCACTCCCCTTCAATTTTACAATCAAGAATGAAATCTATATGCAATTTTAGCAAATCACGTTTCGGTGGGTAATAAATACATAGACTGAAAGCACTCATCATCTTCTGCAACAAGAGCACACAAATTAAGAAGTCTTTCCTCGTGGGTATTACCATTTACTTTGAAAAGTTCTGAGGTGTATAAACTTCAGATTTGTGTGACTCTCAAAAGTAAATTAACTCAGTACAAAAATAACTTCATTTTGATCAGGATGGGATTTTGAAATAGTATGCAGGTCTTCCACGCTCACTTCAGGCCCACCCCAGCTTTTACACAGTTTGAGACACTTCTGCACGTATAGATCCCTTTTCTTCCCCTTTTCAATTTTTTTTTTAATCTGTTTAAGGTTTAAAACTTTTTGTTCTGCTACCCACTTTTGCTCCATCACATTCAGAAATTTTAGAACTTTATCAAATATTTTACATGTTTAGACAAGATGAACCACCTGATGAGAGTTCAAGATGGAAATAATTTGAAGTAGAAACACCCACCGAAACGTGATTTGCTGAACTTGCATATATATTTTTTTCTTGATTGTAAAATTGAAGGGGAATGGAATGTTTCTTATGAAAGATCTATTACTTTTATATTGAGAAACCATATCTGAATAGATTTTTTAGTAGAACGAATGTCTTATAAAGAAAGTTAAATGATAGTTTTTTTAATATTTAAGAGTATTATGTTTACCTAATTATTTCAAACAGATAGTCCATTAAACTTTATTAATCATGTGACAGCCGTTTTATACTAAAGTTTTAAAAAGTATCAGTCATTTTGCAATATTGTTAAGTGTTGATATTAAATGATACAGTACAATTTTTGCAATGTTCTTTAATTTAAAAGTCTTTATTTTGCAATCATTAACTTAATGTTCAATGCCATACAACATTATCTTGCCTATAATAGACCATAACTTTTTAATACTTAGTAGTTTGTTGTAATGCTAATTGATTAATTATTAGAGGGCTTTTAAAATACTTAAAGCTAAATGAACTATGACATCAAATATCCCACTAATATACATACCACATCACCTAAATTTTTAAAGGTAAGTAAGTTTACCTAAAAAATTTTGTTTTACAACAACTTTTTTTATTAAAATCACTAACAAGCTTTGCTTTTTAATTTTCAAAAAAGCACCATTTTACAGACAAAAATTGTACATTTAGGGTGATTATATATATATAAGGCCCGCTATCAGCCGAGATCGGCTATGCGTGTTGTGCACAGAGAAGAAAAAAAAAAAGATAAAAAAATTACATGTTTTAAAAAAAAAAAAAAACATACACAGTGATGCAATAAACAAAACACGAAAAAAAAAAAAAAAACAATTAAATTCATTCTGCTTCTTATTTCTTCATCTTCTTCTTCGTTTTTCTAAAATATTCCTTTTCTCTTTCTTGCAGTCTTTTGTGTATAGTTGATCTCCACTTGGCACGGTCATTTGCAAGCAACTCCCAATCTTCAGTTCCAATGTTCGAGCTTTTTAGGTCGCGCTTGCATACATCCTTAAAGCGTAATTTTTGACGTCCTCGGTTTTGTTTGCCAACGACCAACTCGCCATACAATAGAAACTTTGGGATCCGCTCAGTATTCATTCTCAGGATATGACCGAGCCAGCGAAGCCTGCGCTGACTGAGGGTAAAGTACCTAGTGGTAAGACCAGTACGTCTCAATACTTCCTCATTGGTGATCTTTTGCTGCCATGTAATTCCAAGGATGCGACGAAGGCATCGTAGGTGGAAGGTATTGATTTTCTTCTCCTGTACGCTAGGTAACGTCTATGTCTTGCTACCGTAAAGCAGAGTACTGCAGACACAGGAACGGTAAACGTTAGCCTTTGCTTGAACGCTTAGCTTTTGGTTATCCCAAACTCTTGCAGTCAAGCGAGCGAAAGTGCCTGATGCTTTGCCAATGCGACTATTTATTTCTTTGTCCAATGATGCTTTTGACGCAACATTTGAGCCAAGGTATACAAAGTTATCTACATTCTCGATATCCTTACAATTGATCTTGATTGATGGTAAAATATTTGTTCCTTGACTTAGAATTTTAGTCTTCTTAAGGCTTATAGTAAGGCCGAAATCCGAGCATGCCGAAGAAAACTGATTCAGCAGTGTCTGCAGGTCTTGGGCAGAGTGAGCCACGAGTGCAGCATTGTCAGCAAATAAAAGATCACGTATGGTGACTTTCTTCAGATGATTTAGGGTGATTATGACGTCATAATACACCAAAAGCAATTAATATGTTTTTAAATCTATGTCATTAAGTATAAGCTTTCATTTAAGATATAAACTATAAGTCTAGGATATGTATAAATGATTTTATTTTTATTTAAGTCAAAAAATAGAAAAATATGTGATTTTTGGGGTTGAAATTATCTTTTTGGGCAGCATACTTTTTTTTTGCACATTTTTTTTTTTTTTTTCAGATTCTTCAAAAACACATCTAAATCAAATGGATCATAAGTCTAGCAAACATCACCCAAGAACTCCCTACCCCTGTATAAGTAATTTTTTAATTTCCAAGAAGATTATTAATGATAAAATTGCAGTCCAAACATTTGTATTGAAATCTTTAAAAAAAAACTTTATCTTTAATCTGACTTGTATGCAATACCTTTTACTTTTATATAAAAGCCAATCTTAAATTTTTAAGAGAAAAATGCGCTGATCTCTATATAGACTCAAGTGTTCCTCTTTTTATTTTATATTTATATTTTCTATTCAGGCCTCTATCTTTTATAAGCTAAAAGTTGTTAAAGTTTTATGTTAGTAATTTTTATCATATAAGCAATAAAAAATTTTAAGAAATGAAGTATCTTAAGAATAATAATTCAAATATGATAAAGAGATGTAAGGAATATAAGCTAAAGTCTTTTGAATTTTTTCTCAGTATAGTTTAACATTTAGAATATTATACTATTTTAAAACCAATATTGAAGTATATTTTAACTTGTGCTAATATTTTAATTTTAATAAAAGTTTTTTACGAAGAGGTTTAGCAAAAGTACTGAATCCATAAGTTAAAATTTAAAATTTAAATTTAGAACTTAAAATTTTATAGAGGTGAAAGTTGTTTTGTTTACCGTATCAGAGAAAACCCTATGCTTTTTGAAGTGGAGGACAAGATTTTTCCTACTGTTTATCTTTTATGGGAAAATCCTAAACTTGTTTCAAGAGTTAAAACTTTTCATCATGTTATAAAGATCCTTATTGGAGGAGCAGGTAAAAACTTTTAATTTACTATGTTGAAACATGATGTATTTGAGATTTTATTTAGTTTACATTTAGTTATTTCTTTACAAATGTATACAAGATTTTTTATATAGTAAAATAAGCGTTTTTAAAAGCCAGGTGAAAAATTTTAAACATTTCTCTTTAATTCAATAAGTTCTTAGTTATTTTTATGCACATATTTTGATAAGTTTTAGCTTAACTCAGACTAATAACTTTCTAAAGTGACAAAAATTTTATTCATACTTTTATTTAGCTGTTTTACTATCAGTTACAACAATACACTGCAGACATTTCATGATTAAATAATTTTCAAAATCATTAAGTTTATTATCTTCCTTTATTCTACCAACATATGTTTCTGTGTGTCAACGAATCAACACACTTCAACTGGGTTGTTAATAGGAAAGATATTATCTTTCCTATTAACAACCCAGTTGAAGTGTGTTGATTCGTTGACACACAGAAACATATGTTGGTAGAATAAAGGAAGATTACTGTATAATTTGTTTTTATTTATATTCCAGTGAAGTTACTTTACTAGGATCTTTTATTAGCAAACAATTAAAACTATATTTTGAACAGTTAAGTTTATTATCTAAATTCTAAAGTTTTAGCTATTTATTTTCTAAAGATAGTTTGTTAGTTTATTTCTTTAGACTTAATGCTACCTGGACTTGTGGTTACCGAAAACGAAGATTACTATACTAAACCTTTTACTGAATCTCAAGTTGTTTCAGTTACCACTACTGATTCTAGTTGGCCTGTTGCTGTTGGATTTTCACTCGTCAATTCAAGTGTCCTAACCATAGGTTATATTAAAAAAAACAATTAGTTTAATTTTTTGTATTTATAAAACGAGTTTAAGTATTTTATTCTATTGAGAAAACAAAGTCCTAAATGAGTGTTAAGTTTAAAATGTTACTTAAAAACATATGATACTTAAAGTTTTTTAGGTCACGAGAATAAAGGAAAAGGTGTCATTATAAGTCATGTTTTTGGTGATCACTTATGGCAAATGGGTAAAAAGACTTCACCACCTAAAGGTGCTTTAGTTGCTGAAGATGATATGACAAACCTTGAAAATAAAATTGAAGATACCTCTATTGCAGAACAAAAAACTGAAGAATCAACATTACCCACCATGAGAAAAGAAGGTTTTTCATTGCTAATGTAAAATATATTATACAACAGTTAGATTACAGAATAACTTTAGTTTATTTAGATCAAGGTTTCCCAAAGTGGGCGAAATCGCCCCCCTGGGGGCGATTTTAGTAAGTCGGGGGCGATAATTAGAAAGGGTGGGCGATAACTAGTAAGGGGGCGAAAAGGGGGCAATTTTAAAATTTTGGGCTGTCATAAAATTTTTACTTTTTATATTGCTAGTTTACTAGTTTTTGCTTTTTATTAAATATTTGACCCTGAGGTAAAACTTAAACAAAAAAAGTTTATTTTGTTTAATTAAAATATAGAGAAAAAATCAAGTACTTATGACTCTTACTTTCAAGTAAATTACATATTTTCATTCATATATTTTCTTATTTAACAATTACATAGATCATAGACGATCGGAATCCCTCTCACCATTTTAAAAGTTGACATATATTTTATTTGGGATCATAAATGATTTGTAAAAATCTATGTTATATAATATTAAATATCTAGGTAAACTGGCAACCCTGTATACTTTTATTTTTATTGGAAATATCATGAGGTGATAGTTATATCATCTCATGATATTTCCAATTGTTTTTTGAAAAGTCACTAAGTTAGACTAAGAAATAAAACTGTACAGGGTTGCCAATTTACCTAGAAACCTGGAAAAACCTAGAATTTGACAATTTACGCAAAAAAAAACCTGGAATTTTTAACAATTTGAAAATTAGAAGTAGCAAAACTTCGATTTACACAAAAAAGCTATCATATAGATAAAAATATGGATCCCTTCGAGGCAGATCTTTTGAAATAAACGACTTACAGGAAACCTTCTCAGACTTACAAACTGACCTTAAGGTTAAAGTATATTTTTCCAAAGAACAATATGAAAGCTTTTTGACTTAACAAAAACTAAGGCAAAAGCATTTAATCATTTGAGAGAATTTAGACTGTTGTTTATAGTTTTTCCTTCTAGCTATGTTGTTGAGAAAGCTTTCAGTTAAGTTATCAACAACTTAAGCAAAAGATCTAATCTAGATATTTGTAAAGGAGGCTTTATTTTACTGATAAAGAATCAGATTAGAAAAACTTGCAAGCAGTCATGAACCTTATCCTTCACATTATATTAGACTTCAGTAGCAGACATTATTTTATGAAAGTTTTTTTATTTTATTTGATTTTTTAAAATACTTCTTATTTAACCTGGTTTGTATTGTATTTGAGTAGTCGTTTTATAATAAAATTTTTATTAAGTTATTTATTCTATAACAGGTTTGCATAATGCCTAATAAATATTAATTACGGTAATCCTCTTCAGTTCGCACTTCTTACCCAAAAATAAGTGCAAATTTATATTTTCTAAAATTTAACTTAAATAAAGTCTATTACTAACTAAGTATGAATAAAACAAAAAATACATAATATTATTTTATAGCTAAATAGATCTATTTTGTTAATGAATGTTAGTTTTATGTTTTAGTTGATTTCATGTTTATTTCTAACGTTATTGCATATAACATATTTAAATTTATCATTTTGTAAAAAAAATGGTAATAATTTTAGAGTTTGCACTTTTTGATTTTGTTCAAAGTGCGAAATTAAGCGGAAGTCTATTGTAGTTATTAGATGGTTAATGTTTTAAATCTGTTAATAGTTTTATTTTGACCTGGTTAATTTTATAGTTTATATTTGTCGTTTTACATTACACTAAAATTTTTTATAGCATAGTGGTTAAAGTATTTGTTTGAAAGAAATTTATTTGACATATTTTTGTTATTACTTGTTTAACCTGTATAAATAAAAAATCTTGATAACCATTAAAGTTTTCATTAAAAAAATTATTTTTTGGTTTTTAAAAAGTATAGATTTGAGGTCTCTACTTGAAATGACTTCAAATTTTTCATTTAAAAGATTCTTAAACTCAATTTTGTTTTCTAACTTGATTTATTATTGTTAAAAAATCTATATATTATGGATATTTAAACTATTAATACAACTGTTTTTTGTTTTATATTAATTTTTAATATATTAGCAATTAGAATGTGTTGTTTATTTTAATAGTTCGAAACTAGCTTTTAATTTTTCACTATTTTGTTCTGGTAAACTATTATAGGCTAATAACTAGAGAAAAAATAAATTTAAACAGTATTAAATAAGCCATCAAAAAGACTGCTACAGTTACAAAACAAAAATTTTACCTAATTAAAAGAATTTTTTAATCGATTACTTTCTGTTCACTGATTTTATTGTGAAACTTTAGATTTTTTTTTCTTAAATTTAAATTAAAAAAAAGGAAAATGTTAAAATTAAGGTTTAGTTTCCTAAAGGCCATTCCAAGTCAAATACTATTTAATGGCATTCTACTACAAAACATTTAGTTAAAAAAGTTTAAAATTAAGTTTTTAACTTTACAACTAACTTGCTTATAATATATCTTAGCATTGAAATTAATAATTTTACTGCATTAACTGAAGCTGTTGATGAAACCACTTTTCATGTAAGATAATCAACCAGTCGGTCAAACTTCCTCAAACTAGATCAGAAATTATGTTTTAATATTTATTTTATTATGTGTAAAATAAACTGTTCATTATTTTATAGTTTTTTAATCTCTGGTATAGTACTTTTAGATTATGCCTATTTAAAAAATATTTTAAGTATTTTGTGTGGCTTAAATAAATTACTTAGTATTAACTCCTAAATGTCCGAAATTTATAAGAGATTACTATAATGTCAGGTTTAAGTTAAGATTTCAGATGGGTAACGTACAGTTAAGATCCAGTCAAATTTCGACCCGCTAAGTAACTTGAAAACTACTTGTGCAAAAAAACAAAATTTAGTTTTTTGATACTTAATATTTTGAAATTCACTTTCAATTTGGTTTTCAGTTCACAATAGTATTTCCTAGATCACAATAATACTAAATCATTTTATTAAAATTTTGTTAGAGATTTTTAATTTTCATATATGTTATATTTTAAAAATATGCAGCCCGCAATTACATTTTTGTAACGAGTTGAAAATAAAAAAGATTTTTTAATAAATTTGAATTGCTGACTACAAAAGTTGTCCACCACTACCCTAAAAGTTTCATTAGTTTCGAAACAATTCATATCTAAACAGGATTGATTACAGATTACACAAGGCTTTTTAATAATTAAGTATTTTGATACACTTTACTGGGCTTATAAGAAAACAAATGTAACTTATTTTTTCAAGCCCTGTAAACTACTTTGAACACAGCCCAAAAGTGCGTGCATAAGAAGTACCAGACTAAATTACATTTCGAACACATCTTTTCGGCTCAAAACTCAAGAGAAAAACTACTTTGTAAAATCGTGGGGGGGCGATTATTATTTTAATTTCTGAAAAGGGGGCGATTTAGAAAATGAGTTTGGGAAACCCTGATTTAGATTATCAAATAAACTTAAAATTATCATAATTAAGGGCATAGGGGGCCACCTTGATTTTTACAAGTTGATCTTATTTTATAGAATTTTATCTGAGCTGTCAGACATTTTTACCTGCTTAAAAAATACGAAGTAATTTTTGAGATTTGAGCAATCAAAGTCGGTGACCTCAATAGGTTACTAATGGAAGACGCAAATTAAAAACGCAAAAAAAGCCATTTCACTAAAAATCTATCTCCTCCTTCATTTTTTAAGCGATCAAATTTTTACAGAAAGTATATTATTAAGTTTTAAAAAGATTGAATCCAGTAATTTTTTTAATTTTAAAAATAATTTCTTTATTAAAAAAATAACCAATTTTTTTGTTTTTTTATACTAAAATTTTTATTTATTGATATTTTTAAAATTCCAACATTCAAAGTCTTATAAACTATATAAAAAACGTTTCCCGAAAGTTTGAGGTCTCTAGCTCAAAAAATGAAGGAGAAGATAGATTTTTACTGATTTTTAAATTTCTGAGAAAATTAACCCCAAAAATATGCCATCCATATGTTTGTATCGGAAAATTTTTATAAAAATTACAATATCTCAAAAATTAAATAAGATTTTTTAATTCTATAAAAACTGGCTTGTAGTTTGTACTTCAAGCTTTCATATAATATCCAATGTTATTTTTAGTAAAAAAATGTCAGACCCCCTCCCCCCTATGCCCTCAAGTTTATAAAAATCACAAATAATTTCTATAATTACAATTTAATTCAATTCTTTAATTTTTTTAAAGATGTGTTTTTGATATTAAGAAAATATTACTTTGACAACTATTTTAAAAATACTTTCAAACGTTAATTACAGAGGTTTGAAATGTTTTCTTATGTTAAATGTACTTTTAAGATACACTTTAAAATATAGACTTTTAAAATTTTGACTAATTTATATAATTTTTATTAGAGAGAAACCCATGTTTTTGACAAGTTTTTATAATTTGTCAAAAACATGGGTTTCTCTCTAATAAAAGTTATATAAATTAGTCAAAATTTTAAAAGTCTATATTTTAAAGTGTATCTTAAAAGTACCTTAATTTTGTATAAAATTTAAATACTTTTTATATTTGTCAAGATAGTTAACACTATTTTTTTGATAATTAAAAAATGTGTTTTAAGGTATATTTGCATGTTTGTATGTTTACTAAATTATTCTAAGTTAATTACAGATTGTTTAAAGTTAATTAAATATCTCTGAATCTAAAATAGTTTACCTTTATAAATCAACAATTAAAATTGTTGCTAGACTTTTTATACAAGTTTTAAAAAATACAAATAAAATGAGCATATTGTAAATTGATCAATATTTACTCATTAAACTAAATTTAATTTTTTACTAAGCATACACAATGTTCCTGCAATCACCATCATATAATTTGCACTAGACTACAACCTTGGTTTCACTTTTCTAAAACTTATCAGGTAGAAATAGTTAACAATAACCACTATATCGGTTTCATCAATCAGCTGATATCACTATAGTGTTGAAGCATCAGTTTGTTTGTAAATTAAAAAGCGAGAAGACGCAATGATTTTATCACATTCTAACGTCTTAGACATTGTCAGTAAGGTTACAGTTTAAGGCTCGTATTTTAAACTTAAAACTTTTTAGATGTTTTTAGTCGTCAGTACATTTAATTTAACATGATGAGTCACAATCGACCAGCATAGTAAAAAAACATGACTTGCTCTGCAATCTTACGCTAATCAAAAAGTAAAATTCAAAACTTGAAACTTTATGAATTTTAAAAGAATTCACATAATTAGGGATAGGTAGTTTTTATAGCATGAGTTTGCTACTTGTGTTTTTAATAATTATGTATAGTATTTTTTGGTTCTATTTAGAGCTTAATATATTATTTTGTTTCTTTAAACTTTATCAGATTTGAATTTTAAAGATATACGATTTTTTATAGAATTCAAATTATCTTTTAGTTTAAACATTTTATTCTCAAAATAGTGTTTCTTTATACTCAAGGTTATTTAAAAATCTAGAACTTGACATTGAAGAAGCTACTCAAGAAAAGGTACTAACTCACGATGAAAAGCAGAAATTACTGATGGAAGAGAAAGTTGTAATGGATGAATTATTACAACAATGCTTTCTTACTGCATTGAAAACTAAACTCAAAGACAAAGATCTGCCCAGTCTTACCAGTAATTTTTATAGGTAAGTAAACTCATTAAAAATGCTAACTAAACATTTTGTCAAACCAACCCTATTCAATTTTTATATATCCAAACTCCTTAGGTTATATACTTTTTTTATTGAACAAAATATTACTTTTAGACATAAACTGTTTATTTAGTTATGGTTATGATGTGTTTGAATTTTGAATGAGTTATTGGAGATTACGTATTATAAAATAGTTAACCGGAATTATATAAAAGGTTGAATAAAAACTGCATCATATGTTTTATTTTAAAGTTTTACTTATAATTTTATAAACTTTTTAAATAATATTTGTTCAGGAATTCAGTTTTGCCAAGTTGTCCAGATAACACCACTCTAGATGTCAAAAAAACAACATTTAAAAAATTAAGTGTGTAAGTTATGTTTTGCTCATATAACTACTATTAAAATAAATAGTTTATTATTACAAGGTGTAAAAAAGATATTTTAAAGTATATATTTGGCTAATATACATTTATTTAATAATTTATCAGGAATTTTTTTATATAAATTACTAGTTTTTTATTGTTTAATGTGCGTTTAACAAAGTTTAACCTAATATACTTTTTTTTTGATACTTTTTGCAGCTTTATGAACAAAATGGTTGATTTGGGATTAATAAAACTGAAAGAACTTTCAAAGGGAAGCGAAGGAATAGTTGAAGTAAACAGAACGCATCCTTTGTAAGTAATTTTGTTTTTCTATAACACTTGTTTTCTTACGATTACTGACGTGACGTAATTAATTTTTCAACAACTAATAGGTACCGGTCGCACAACGCATTCAAGCAAGAAACGAAAGAAGACAAAGTTCAAACTTCAGAGTTTTGCCATGGTGTTCTTGTGCAAAACGATTACAGTCCACCTGAAATTAGCACCCTCTACAGGATAACTGGAAGTACTTACGACTTATTGCAATCACAGGGCGTAAAAAGAGTTAGTTAAAATAAACAGTAATTTTTTTAATGAAATAATTTTTAATTGATAAATTCCTACTATTAATTATTTTAAGTATTTATTCTAGTAATTTCTAATATGAACTTTAAGTGTTTTTATAAAAGTTAGTTTATATTTTTGTATAATAAGTTTTTAGTTAAAGTGGCTTCTGAAGTTTACTTTGCTTATTGAAATAAATATTTTAAAATCCGTTTTAAATGTTTTATTTTTCAAAACTTTTTTAAATCACTCGAAAAAATCCTGTTAATTTATAGATTTATAAGTTTGAACATGAACATAAAATACTAATTTCAATACTGTTTTTAAGGATCTACCAAGGAAATTGTATCAAAAACTTTATTTACTTATAATTTTTTTTATATAAAAATGTTAAATTATTTCAGTTTTGTTATAAAACGTAGTATGAAGGCTTAATTAAGCAAAAAATAATACATAATAAAATGTTCTTGAACTTGATTAATATGAGATATACTCACAAAGTTTGACATATTTTACCTAAAAGTTATTAAAACAAAAGTATGATTACAGAATAGCAGTTTGTCTATGGGTGATATCCGCAAACTTGTCAGCACATATGTGGCCACTAACAATTTGTCAAATGACATGATAGTTAATTTGGACCCGTATTTGCATCGGTCTGTTTGTGAAAAAAATGAAGGTTATATATTAAGTTTACCCTGGGATGCTGTTTACCGAAGGTTTAGTATTTAATTAGTCTTTAATTTAATTAAAATAAAATTTATTACTATACATTCTATAATTCATAGTTTTTTTTTCTCAAGCTTGATAAAACTAGACAACAATCTAGTACTTATCAGAGTTTGTGATACATTAGTCTCCTTCAGTTCGCACTTTGAACGAAATCAAAAGTACGAACTCAAGAAATCATAAACAATGTTTTTTACAAAAGGAATAATCTTAATATAATAATAGCCAATAGTGTTATGAAGAGGTATAAAATTCTCAAAAAACATAAAATAAACATCCCTAAAAAACATTCTTTCTATTAACGCTGATAAATATGTTCAAACATTAAATTACATATAAAAATATTTTAATAACAGTATACAATTTATTCTATATTTTGATACTCCTTAATTTAGACTTAGTAAATGATTATTTAAATAATTTTTAAAATATTTTTTATCATCAGCTTTTAATTTTTACAATTTTAGTTTAAAGAACAAGAATAACTGCAACTTTTTTTGAGATCAATTTATTTTTTTAAATATTATTTCTCAAAAACATTTTAAAGATAAATGTTTAATGAAAGATTGACTGTCTATTATTTTTGTAAGTTTTTAGGGCTTTACTGCATTTAAGTTAGTATATTATATCAGGGTTGCCACACACTCAGGGAATTCAGGGAAACTCAGGGAATTTTTAAGTTATAGAAAATCTCAGGGAAACTCAGGAAATTTTGATTCTTTTTTTTTTAACTCAGGAAAACTCAAGGCAGTTTTGGTTTTTTCTTAAATCTTCAGGGAAGATTCAAGATTAAAAAAAAATCTCAGGGAATTTTTTTTCTAGATCTAGAATGAGATTTACTTAATTCAGTTCAATATTTTGTTCAAAAAAGTTAATTTTTAATTTATTTTTAAGTATTTATTTAGAATTTTTTAGTCTTGCGACTAGTTCTTAAATATTTTTTTAATTAACATTGTAATTTTTTAATAAATAATAAAGTTTTCAAGGATTTGAAAAAAAATCAGTGAAGTTTCTGGTCACTCAGGGAAGATTTTTTGACTCAAAGAGTGGCAACCCTGTTATATATTTTAAATATAAAAAGTCTTAATTATAAATTTTTTGTTTCAATTATATTTAGTTAGCAATAAAGTTTAAATTTAAATACTTAAATTATCACTTAAAGTATAACGCTTTTTGTGTAAAAAAAGCCAAAATCAACATGAAGTGCAAACTTAAAAAGTTTAAACTCAAGAAGACTAATGTACTTCAAAATAAAAATTAAAAGTTGTAGGCACAAAAAAAAATACTTGATCCGAAAATAAAATTAAACTTAAATAAAACATAAATTAAAGTAAATTACAATAAATAATTTGTTAAATTTTTTGCAGGTTATTTAAAAAGCTACCAATTGACCATCAGCTTAAATTTCCAGGAATTTCCCCAATTATTGGAAAAGGAGAGCCGCCTAAAATCACGATTGTTGTAGAAAAAAGAATCGGAAATAAAAGTGTAAGTTTTCTGTAAGCATATAATCTTGTTTTTGCTGACTACTACTAATTAGTTACTGTTAGCAAAAACTGAAGCTGGAACTAAATTAAATTAGATTTTTTAATTCTTTAGTTATTTTTTTTAGGTTTAAATCACATATAAAAAAAATCATTTTTGACTTAATTGCGTTTTATTTGAACTAAAACTATTGTCGTATCTTTGTTTAGATGACAGTAATAAAGTATTTGGATAAGTTCATGATCAACTTGGAAAGTTTTGCTGAACACATTAAAAAATTAGCTCAAGCTAGCTCCATTGTCACTAAAGCTACTGAAAACAAACACTGTTGTGATATAGTTAGTTATTTTATATACCATGTTTTTACATTAGTTTTATATTTACAAATGAGATCTAATTGCGATAGTTGAATTAAGGCCTATTGTTAATATTTAATGTTAAACTAAACAGGTCCAAGTTCAAGGAAACCAAATAAGGAATTGTGAAAAAATTTTAACAGAAAAGTATAAAATTAATACCAAATATATTCTTGGTTTAGAAAATGCACCAAAAAAGAAAAAAAATAAACGATAATTGTGTTTAGGAAATTTAATTCTGTGTTTATTTTTGTGTAAATAAACTAAATATATACGTTGTGTTTTTTTAATACTTATCTCTTAAACAAATAATCTTTTAAAACAAAACTATAATTAAGCTTTTTTTAGCAACTTCAAAGTTTTTCCAGTAAAAGGTTTTTTATATTACCTTAAAAAGCTTGTAACTTATTTAAAAACAATTATCTCTAAAAATCTTGTTAATACTTTCAAGTATGTAGATATTGTTTACTATCATTTTTAATCCGCGATCATATCTAACCCGAATATTGCTAACATGATCAGTTAAATTTGTTGTTTTTTAGTTTTCTTGGTCTTAACCAAAACTTAATGTTTTTATAGTTTTGATTAAAATAAAATTTAATAGTCAATTTATTTTAACTTATTACTTTTCTTACATTGACTTTTTTTCTTTATATCAATCTGCTTAAATCAAACTTTATTTTTTTTGGTCTAATAGGATTTATTAGATTGTTTTAATTTTCGTTTTAAATTCTGCGTTGTTGAATTCTTTAGGGCTGCCACAAGGTTAGGAAAGTCAGGAAAAACTTAAAAAAATGACAATAGTCAGGTAAAAAGGGGGCTTTTGAAAAAAACATCAGATATTATCAGTTCAAATTTACAAAAAAAATTATTATCCAAAGCCTTCAAATTGTAAAAATCCTTTGTCAGACTAAAATTGCAAAGTTTTCTTAGAAATCTACAAAATTACTTTATTTTCAATGCCTTCATCTGCTATAAATTAGTAAAGTATCCTTTAAAAATGGAAAATTTTTCTAAAAACTTATTAACAACTACCCTACTTCAAGGAGTTTTTGTATGCTTTTTAGTATTGAAGACCTGTGACAAGGACAATTCCATAGTTAAACTGATATATACACAAAAGTTTATATTACAGATTTTTAGAATCAAAGTGTTTTTTGTTAAAGTAAACAATTAAGTTCTTTATAGTTAAGCACTAAGTTTAGTAACTTATGTAAAAAGTTTATGTGTGTACTTTACCTCTTTGTAATTTTTTAAAGTTGTTTAAATTTGAAAGGTAAGTTATAAGAAAAGTATATGCCATGGTTAAGTTTACTTATTTGTAATATTTTGTAGAATAACTTAAGTTTTTTGAATAATTAAGATCAGATTTATTTGTTACAATTTTTATACTAAATGATAAGAGGAAATATTTTGTATTACAGATATACAGTTTAATTTTTATATATTTTTTACAGTTTCTTAGTATATTCTTTTCTAATTGATTTTTTGTTTAAAGATTATTTATTAAATAGTTTAGGTAGTTTTTTATTAAACAAAGTGAATAGTTTATATAAGTATTAAATTTTTTGATAAATAGTTTTATTATTAGATGTTATTACCTTCTAGGTTCTTTTATGCCAAGTCCGACTATATTTTTCTGATAAAGCTGTTTATTGAAAATACATCAATCATACGCATTAGTTCAAGTGATGTAATGGAAATTAGATGATTGAATTCAGCAAAAAAAAACTGTTGTTATAACTTGTATAAAAATAAGATTGAAAGCTTTAGATAGTTTTAAGTGTGTGATTATGTATTTTGAATCAAGAATTTGATTTAGAAAAGTCAAGAAAATTTTAGTAACAAGTCAGGAAACTTTTCTCAGCTTGACCTGTGGCAACCCTGATTCTTGAACTAAGCTGTTATTACTACATTTAAGTTATATCTTCTTGTCATTTACGTAACTAGAATGTATTTTTAATGCAAATAAGTTTTAAAAGTAACACTGCTGCTAATGTAATATTCGATATAAAAATCTTCATAGTAAAGTCTAGATGCTCTGCTGTAATTCTATCACTAGCGTTGTATAATTGTTAAATAATCTATTACTATTTTGTAGTCGGTAATTTTTCCACTTCAAGCTTATGTTGCTTGCACAAAATTTTCTACAGTTTGTACAGGCCTTTTAGATTATGAAAATTATGCGAAATTAAATATTTTGTTTTATTTAGTGGAAAATTGTAACTTTTAGATAAACAACTAAAACAGACTTGTTTGTTAATATATCAATGCCGAGGGTTACTAAATATTGTCTAATTAACCTTCTAAACATTTTCACAAAAGTTTATACAATTTTTAAAACTTTTTAGTTACGACTTAAATTAGTACTTAGTTGCTGTATTTTTTTTACATTTAAACTTACTTAATAAAAAAAATGTTTTTACGAACATCTGCTTATAACTATACTTAATTTAACTATAAGAATTTTTCTGAAGTTTTTTTGTTGTTGTTATTTTGATCGTGTTTGTGTGGTTTTAACTACTTTTAATAACGTAAAAAATACATACCCTCATTATTCCTAATAGAGTTGTACTTAAACAAAAAAAAGTGTATCAAATGATAAAACTTTTCATACAATGTATGAACTTAAATGAAAAATTTAAATAAAATTAACTAGGTGAGATTTGATCATCCTCGGGATTAACGGTGCTATAGCACATAATGGAAAAGTTTGACTTTTGTTTAGTCTGCGAAGCGTATCTCAAAAAATAAAAACAGTTTAATACTACTTCATTTAAAAACTCTACAGCGATTTAGCCTTAGTCAGTTTCTTTGCCATTAAATAAACATAATAATTTATGGGATATTTGCTTTTTTTGTTTTTTTTTCAGCTTTTGTTTTATTTACGGTTTTCTTACTTGGTCAAAAAAAAAAATTACTACGAACCTAATTGATTTTTGTTAAACTATTTAAAATAACAAAATTGCTGATTTTAATATTTTTTAAATACAACGCAAACTAAAGAACATTTATAAACCCTTTTGTACTTATTAACTTCTGAGCAAAGTTAAAAAACTCATCTGATTCATGATTACACCCTAGGTAAAAATCCTCTATTTTCCACATATAACGCCGATAAATTTAAAAGGTACCACTTATTCTATAGAGCAGGGTTGCCACTTGGTCAGGAAAAGTCAGGAGAAATTTAAAAAAATGAAAAAAGTCAGGAAAAAATGGGGGGTTTTGAAAAAAAGTCAGGAAATTTGAAAAAAAGTCAGATTTTGTCAGTTTAAATTTACAAAATTCCTTGTTTTCTAAAGCCTTCAAATCCAATATTTATTTCAGCAGTTTATTACTAGTGATGTACCGGATCCGGACTTTTTTTTCAAATTAGAATCCGGCCGGATTCGGACTTTTTTATCAAATTAGAATCCAGCCAGAACCGGATCCGGACTTTTTTTCAAATTAGAATTCGGCCGGATCCGGATATCAGACAAAAATGGCAATATCCGGCCGGACCCGGATAGTAAGTCTGGTACATCACTAGTATAAACTAGCCTGAGTCAGAATGAGGTTTTTAAAAACTAAAAAAAAAAGAACTTTATTCTAATAATAAGTAGAACAGCTAGCCACAAGGTTTACAAATTTAGTTGTTTTTTACAATTAAAAATCTGAAATCAAGTTCTTGAACAAAATACACTAAGAATTACAAAATATTTAAAACTGGATCAGCTCAAACTCATTCAAAATCTAAAAGAAAACTAGCCTGAGTTTATATAAAAAACTTAACTAGCCTGAGGCAGTCCAAGATTTTCTAAAATTCCCAAAAAATTTCAAACTAGCAGGGTTGCCACTGTTTAAGTCAATAAAACTAGCTAGAGTGAGTATAAACAAGCCTTAGTCAGAGTGAGGTTTTTAAAAACTGGAAAATTACTTTAATCTAATATACAGTAGAACAGCTAGCAAAGGTTGACAATTTGGTAGTAAAGTTGTGGACTGATTGTGGTACACTTAAATTATTAGTACTACCCATAATAATTAAATCCTACCTTATTTAATTAATATCTAACAAAAACTAAATTCTTACTGAGACTACTTCTATAATCAGACACGACAGTTTTGAGTGATGAATCTTTTATATAAAACACAACAAGAAATACTAGCATATACAAAACTATTAATTACTTTGGTAATACTTTAAAAACTGGAAGCTATTTATATATATATCAAAAGACTTAAAACAATAAACTAAAAATTAAATAAAACTTTTAGTAAACGAGAAACTGTAAAATTTTTAATAAACTACTAAACTATAAACCTGGCTAAAATATTTAAACAATTTAACACCAGTTGAAATATTCACTTTTAAAACAAAACACTACTTACAATAAGCATTCACAAAAAAGTTCAAGATATTTTGTTGCTTCAAGCTGCACACCAAACTAACTAACTGCTTACATATAAACTGCCTGTCATGTTCTGATGTTTTGTTGCATCAGTATTTACTTTGAAACATTTCGTCATATGATTCTCATTGGCTCGTACATTCAACCGTATTAACTCTAAATATTCTCTGAGCTCAACTTTAAACAATAAATAATGCAAGTATTCATTCCAAAGTTTTCAATTTTGCAACATATGTAAAGAGTTGCATTTCTGAAATGTTTATTTAATATTTTAAATGTAAACAAGTTGAAATTAGTCACGTCTACAAATGAGCCAATCACGGTAGGTGTTTAATTTTAACTGACAAAAATGACTCTTTTTAATTTACACAGGGTTTGTTTTTGAAAAAATGCTTTTCAGTATGCTCTTTTTTTACTAACTAGATCCGGGTCCGGCCGGATCTCTGTTAGGATCCAGCCGGACCCGGATCCAGACTTTTTTTTCTAACTAGAATCCGGCCGGAATCGGATCCGGACTTTTTTTTCAAACTAGAATCCGGCCGGATCCGGATATCAGATAAAAATGGCAATATCCGGCTGGACCCGGATAGTGAGTCCGGTACATCACTATTACTATTTATTACTAACAAAACAATGTTTCACTCCTATACTTGCTTATAGGAAATCCTTAGTTGTTGTAAAAAAAATTCCGGACCTGTTTACAACAACTGATGATCTCCTATATGCAGGAATAGGAGTGAAACATTGTTTTGTTAGTATTAAACTGTTAAAATAAATATTGGATAAAAATCTCCTAAAGACATTTAAATCGAGAACTTTAAATTGTTTAATTTAAAACAAGTTACAATATTAAAGCCTTCCAATGGTAAAAATAAATTAAAATTCCTTTAAAGTCAGAAAAAAATTCCAAAATTTTCCTAGAAAGTTACAAAAATATTTAATTTTATTTCCAATGCGTTCACCTGGTAGAAGTTAGTAAAATATCCTTTATAAAACTTTTTAAAGTTCCTTATATGTCGTCTGTTTATCTAGATACATTGATGCTAGAAAATGCTAAAAAATTGTGTCTTTTTCAGACAAGCTGTGTTTATAAGGTAATAATACAAGTATTTTCTGATAGAGCTGTTTATTACAAACATCAATCATACACAGATGGTTTAAGTAATGTACTGGAAGTTTGATGATAGAATTCAGCAAAAAACTGTTGTTTTTAACCTGTATTTAAATTAGATTGAAAGCTTTATATAGTTTCAAGTGTTAGATTATGTATTTTAGAATAAGTTTTATTTAAGTGTTTGATTTAGAAAAGTCAGGAAATTTTTGGTAAAAAGGCAGGAAAAAGTCAAGAAAAGTCAGGAAATTTTTCTCAGCTTGATCAGTGGCAACCATGGTTCTTTATAACTAAGCAGTTAGTTTAGTACTTTGTTTTACAAGTTAATGTGTATACTGAAGCGGAATGCAGACCAGATGAAAGAAACTATATTTTCATTGGATGAAGAGGTTAAAATGCTTATAAAAAAGGGAGAAAATAAATTTTAGTACGTATATACATTTAAAAAAAAACAGTATTTGATTAAGTTCTTTATTGTTTTAATGTTTTAACTGTAAAACTTCGTTATTGTTTTAAGGTTTAAGTTGTGAAAATTCCTACTCGATTTAAGGTTTTAATTGTAAAAGTTCCTTATATGTCGTTTTGTTTATTTAGATACATTTATGCTAGGAAATTCTAAAAAATGTGTTCTTTATTGTTTTAAGGTTTAAACTGTTAAAATTTGTTATTGTTTTAAGATTTTAGTTGTGAAAGTTCATTATTAATTTAAGGTTTAAATTGTAAAAGTTTCTTATATGTCGTTTGTTTATCTAGATACATTGATGCTAGAAAATGCTAAAAAATTGTGTCTTTTTTCAGACAAGCTGTGTTTATAAGGTAATAATACAAGTATTTGCTGATAGAGCTGTTTATTACAAACATCAATCATACACAGATGGTTTAAGTGATGTACTGGAAGTTTGATGATAGAATTCAGCAAAAAAACTGTAGTGTTTAACCTGTATTTAAATTAGATTGAAAGCTTTATATAGTTTCAAGTGTTAGATTATGTATTTTAGAACAAGTTTAATTTAAGAGTTTGAATAAGAAAATTCAGGAAAATTTGGTAAAAAGTCAGGAAAAAGTCAGGAAGTTTTTCTCAGCTTGATCAGTGGCAACCATGATAGAGTGTTTTTAATATCACTTAGTTATTAAGGGTTTAAAAAGACCTACTTGTGTTTTTTCTGTAAGAAACTAGTTTCTACTTTTACTCCTCGTTTGCTCAGTAAGCTATTTACCGCTAGGTGTTGTGAGCATTCGTACATATATTTATGATATATACGTACGTTCTTCTTTATTTGTGCAGCGTTTATTCCGGTTATTTTTCAGGGGTCGCACAGAAAACCAGTCAAATTACGCCCCTGGTTGCATGATAATTAAATTTTGGACTCTTCGAATTCCTACATTTTAAACTCTTTAAAAAGTCATATATTAAAAAAAAAGGTGGTTGTAGATCTTTATAATAAGAGTATGATAGTAAGAAAAATAAAAGAAAAATTGTTTGAAATAATTAATACATTTTAGACTTATTTAAGCGATACCTCAAAAAGTATCTAAATTTTGTAAAAAATAAATAAGAATTTGTAAGTAATTAATGAGGTTACAACTGTTTTTTATTTACTTTACTATTTATAACTTTTTGAGATATGGCCTTTCAAGCAATCTTTTTTTTATTTGAACTGTCCAAATTTGAAAAGTGCATCCGTTCAGTAGTTATTCAAGTTCAACAAGTCTGTTGAGAAAACCTACTAAAATTACTAACCATTTTTTAAATTTTGTGTTAGAACATAACAACTTTTATTTAAACTTATGGCATATAAAAAACATTTTTTTTGTAAAAATACATTTAATCTTTTCTTTTGATATACTTTGGTTTCAGAACAATAGTTAAACTTAATATAACATTCTTTGAATAATTTCTTTGAAACGAAAAAAAAAACATCTAGATGAAGTTTAAAATATTTACAAATATATTCATTAGTATTTAAAAACCTTATATTATGTAATATAACTTCATTTAAATAAAAAACAAAACAGGTAGAACAATGAAGTAAATATCTTTATTAAAATTGGGTTGATTTACTTTGCTATACTTTTGATCATCACAACTAAATAACTCTTACAGTATTGTACAATACTTAGCTTGTTTTATATAAAATTATATGAAAACCATGGTTTATTAGTATACTTTTTCCGAAGTAAGTTTATAGCACTTAACACAAAAAATGTATCAATTTCTAAAATTTTAAAAGTTTATAAAAAGATATTTAAGATTTTTTTACTTCATCTTACATCTTATTATTTTGTAATATGATTAGAAACATATTTAAAAAGTTACATATAAGTATTTTATCAATAAGCTTGTTTACAAAAAAAGTCTTTGTTGTCATATTTATTTCTCTTAAAAAAAAGATAAAAAATTTCAAGAACTTGCTTTTTCATTTTAAGCACATAATGGTTTTAAGCCAAAATATTACTGTAAAAAAATATGACTTTATCAAAGTCTAGTATTTTGAATTCAATACAACTAAAGATGTAAGATTTTAATTATAACTGTGAATATTATGCTTAAATTTAGCTCATAATTTATAAGATGTATTTTTTTACAATTCAATTCAGTCCTTTTATTTTTTAAGTAGTATAACTATTATTAGTTGTAACTTTTTTTATAAATAACGACGAAATTTTACAATGAACTTCCTTCAATATTTTACCTATGAAACTAAATTAGTTATTATATACTATTTGAGTAAAAGTTTTATTTAAATTGACTGACGTGAATATGAAGAAAAACTAGAAGGATAGTTATATACTAGGTTTTTGATATCAGTTTTAATTAAAACAATTAACAGTCTCTAGATAGTTCAGGTAAAACAAAAATGTACATATTATTAAATAATTTCATTGGAACAGAGTTTGTTTTTTAAACTTTTAAAATATACTTTTTCTTAAGAATTTTCTATAAATATTCTAACCTTTAAGTAATAGTCTAATTAAAAAATATAACTAGTTATGATTATAGTGTGAATTTAAACTATACTAAAACCACTCAAACAGTACAGTTAGTCCAATATTCTTCTGTAGCTGTAATACAGTGTATCATTTTAACTTAATTACATCTACTTTAAATATTAAGTCCTGGACAAGACGTTAAATTTCCCGTGGTGTAGGATTCGATAACCGAAAGGTTCTTTGTGCACCAGGTCCCAGGACCAAATATTTTGAGCGTTATTTCGTCATTCAATAAACTAATAAAATTGAAAATTTCGTTGACATTGTTGCAATTTTACAATTAACTTAGAACTTAAAATAACATCATAATTAATTACAGCTCTTTAAAAGGTGTTTCTTACAACCCTTTGTTACTTCTTTCCCTATCTCATATTTGTAAACTTATTATTCATTCAATAAAACTTTTAAGAAAGCACAACGTAAATAAATATGGTATTTAAACACAAGAGTTTACTTAAATTAATAATCAAATTTTTATACAAGCTTTTTTTTTCAAGCATTATAATTCTAAAGCAATGAGTACACATAGTTTGAAGTGAAAAAAAAAACTTTTCTGTAAATGACCAAGGTAGAACTATTGCAAAAAAAAATTTGCAGATATCAATAAAAATCTTTTCAGTTATTATGTGAACTCCCGATATTTTTTTTAATTTAAATAAAACAACAAATGATGAAAATGTTTTACGATTGTATAATGGTGAAATTGTAAGGAACCGATTAGTCCCAAACCGCGCACAATTCCCACCCGAATCAATATTGCACGTCACTTTTACACAGCATCACTTTTCCACATAGAGTTATTTTAACGTAGTGTCAGTTTTGCGTAGGTGTCACATTTCCACGAATTATAACTGCACTTTGCACAAAGCGTTCTGCTTGCATGGGATAAGTATTTACTGGTGAAATATTTTGCGCAACTCGTCACTCTTGCAAGACTGACTTTTTTTCAAAAATTAAACTATTTTGACGAAACTTAGCTAAATGCGTTGACAAAAAAATTAAGGTTGTATTAAATGTATGTTTTACCTATTTAAACATTGATTTGGAATAAATGTAAAACTAAACTTAATTATAAATAAGTTTGACAAAAAATTACAGATAAATTATATGCATAACTAAAAGCTAATTGAAAACTATTTTAAGGACTATGTTTACAACCATTAAAATAAACAATTTTCAAAAGTACTGTCTATTAAAACTATCCACGTTTTTCTGTACTAGAATCGCACCGTTCAACGGAGTCCTTACAAAAAAAAATGTTTAATAAAACTGAAACTTTTATTAAATTAAGGCTTTTTTCAAAATTGTTTTTAGAATATTCCAACGAACTTGTTTCGATTGATATTCGATATTCTATTAGAAAATATTGGCAACTAAGATTTTAAAAAACTAATAATATCATCATTTTGTGATGCATGAAATTTTTTATATCGTTTGGTATTGGTAAAACAAGAGCTATTAATTTCAAATAAAAAATGTGTATTTAATTGTAATTATTTAAAAATATTAATAGAAGAAACTCAGAAAAATTCACTTAGTTGTGATTTTATACATATTAAGATAATTCATTTGAGTAATAATGTTTATTCTTTTTAACTAAACTGACTGTTAAAACAGTACAAACTTGTAAAAAGTAGTGTAATAAAACATATTATTTTTATATAAAATTGTTGAACAATTTAAAAAAAAGAGTACATATAAAAATATTTCACGTAAATGTTTTTGATACATTGATTATTTATTCATAAAAAATATTCGTAGAATAGATATAAGTTATCATTTAAAAACTTTGATTGTTATAAACGTTAATAAAAAACGTCTAAATATTTTTACATTGCAATCAGGTTTTAAAATATCTCTTGAAATTTTTACATTTTAAACAATTACTCACAAAAACTTACTATATACATTAATATATACTTAATAAAGAGTGTATAAACTACATTTACACAAGCTAAAACCACAATAATCATTAATATGTACATGTAATAAAAGTATGACTGATTTGTTAGTAATTCTGTTTTTAAGCAAAACAGTTGCTGAAGTAATAAAGATTTGAAGAACTAACAACAAAACTGTACAATTTAGCTTTTAATAAAATTTCATAAAATTTCAAATTTTACAACAACTAAAGAAACATTTAGAAAAGAAAAAGACACAATAACTAGCTGTGTACTACAAATTATCAAATTCACGGTGATATTGTAAGAAATAAAAAAGGTAAATATTTCAAAGTAAAATAAAAGGGCGTGATGTGCAATATACAGGAGTGCAAAAAGAAACTATTTAAATTTAAAAACACTTAAATAAATCTATTCTTAAAAACTTTTCAGTAAATTCGGAAAAAAAAAATATGTAGCATGTACTCTTCTTTATTTTTTTACGTCTAAAAACATGATTTTTTTTTCTAAAAATTATAATCATAATTATAGCATTTGTAGACTATGTTTTAAACTAATAAAAAAATAATAAATATTATATAAAAAAGTTTTAAAACTAAAGCAAACTATACTAAACCAGTAAGTTTGAGTAATTTTTTTTATAATGTTTATGCTTAAAGGAAAATAAATTAGGCATTAGAATTTTATATAAAACTAAAAAAGCGTTTGTTTTCATTTTATTTCTGCTTTTATTATAATTATAAGGTAACATTTGAAGTTTCTTGTTACTTTCTATCAATTTTTCTATTGCTGTTTTATCCTCAACAAGTGCTGTAATCTACAACAATGTTTTTTTTTACAAGCACTTAAGTGTAGAGAAATATTGTTTCTAGTTACAAAACTTACATTATTACAATAAACAATCAAAAACTAATGGAAAGAAAGATAAAAACAGCTGTGTGAAAAAAAAAAAAAGAAATTCGTTAGTTGTTAGTACTTAAACTATTTTACTATAATTAAATATGCTTGTTTTTGTTATAAGTATTAATTAAAGTTCTAAAAAATTTACCTGGTCATAAAGCATAAATATTACAAAAAATCCAAATGTCAAAACTTCTATTAATAAACCAATTCCGTGTACTCTGAAAAATTGTTTTGTAGAAGTTAACTAAAAACGTTATTAGAGTACTTTATTTTATAAACAACGTATGCTATGAATTTGATTAGTAATTAAAACTTTTTTAGCATTTAAAGACTGTATCATAACTATAATCTGAGTCAGGTGTGCTAAATCTATAAAAAATATATATAAAGCTTATAAAAATACATTAATTACAAGAAGTAGTAACTTTCTGATAAAAAAGTGACATTTAGCTGCTGAAAAATTTAAGTTTAAGTATGCATTTACAACATATGATAAATTAGAAATCTATTATAAGTTAGGTGAAAAACATTAATTCAAAACGTTTTTAAGTAAAATAGCAAAGTGATATTTTAATCAGTATAGAAATAATGCATTAAGTATAGATAACTTTATGTGTACTTACAAAATACTTTTATAATTGGAGAAGTCCATGGTTATTTTTCTCAGTGCATTTTTCGATTTAAAGTTGCAAATCCAACATGTTAAAAGCAAAATTAATGCGTAGAAACATAACACAGCTGTTGAATTTTTTTATTCTTTTTAAGTTATGTTATAACAGCTACAATAAGTATTAAACATTTGTATTTTGTAAGTGATAGCAATTAAAACTATTTATTTTAATAAGAACTTTTTTGTCAAAACTAATCATTAATATTAACATAACTGTACTAACATTGTTTTATATGATAAAAAACAATTAAGTAAACGATAGATTATGCAGTACATAGTAAACATTTTTATATTATGAATATCAAAACATATATGTACTAGTGAAAATAACTATTTTACCTGTATAAAATAAAAACCTAATAAAGTATTTTTGGTTTTTTTCGCCAACACAATTATTGATCCTGTATAAAAATAATTGTATTAAATTCATAAATTCTACTTTAAGTTTTTTTTTTAATATTTAATCAGGGTTCGTGTGCGAATTTTTTTTTCATTTAGCCTGACTGATACCAATTTAGCCTGACATTTTTCCAAATTAAAGAAAATCCCCTTTAGAAGTCATTTTAGGTATTGGGGGTCTTGATTAGTACCATTGTAGTCTCTGACTTCAATCAGCTTTATCTCAAAAATATTTTGAGCTTTAAAAAACTGCAAAAAGCAACTCATAGCTTAGTTACAGCTCACTAAATAAGACTAAATTGTGAAAAAGGTGATTGACCCCCTATGCCTTTAACATAACAAATTCAGTGATAAATTTTGAAATAAGTGTTATATATAATCTATTACTAGTGTAAAAATTTAACATATATTACTAAACACAATTGCTAAATTTAATTCAGCAATAAGTAATAACATTATAACCGAAAAATTTATCATAAAACGACGTGCATTGTTGTGTTTTATTAAAATTTAAAATGAAACGCTTACACGAGTATTAAAATAAGTAAATAATGTTTAAATTAGTATTTTGACTGATACTTTAAATTAAAACATAATTAAAAAACCTAAACTCTAAATAAAAACAGTGATTGTTAATGTCTATCAGATTTTAAAAAGTTACACTTAAATTAAAAATAAAAATCTAAAACATTTTGTTCTAGTAAAGAAAAATAAATTGAACCTAAAGTTTGTACTCCCACAAAACTTAGTACTTATATCTTAAAGCTAAGTTTTTGTGTTAATAATATCTCTAATAACTTTAAACAAACAGTAAAATGTATGAACTAACTGCTACGAGTCTTAATCTAAAAAGTATTTGGTATAAAGCCTTCAAATTAGAAATTAAAACAGTTCAACCAACTAAGCTCTGAAAACCATAGCTGATGTAAACAAAATCAAAAAAACAGCTAGGTTGTTGAACTAAACTGTAATGTTTAAACTGTTTTTTTTTTTTTTTTTGAATTTTCATAATCATGACGTACATAATCTACTGAAAACAAAATAATGAAGATTCTTATAAATTTTTTAGGAATTCAACAAATGCTTCTAAGCATGTATTTTTACAAAAAATGACTGATTTTGTCTTTAATAACTAAATCTTTATCTAGAAATAAATTCAGATCTCAACTTGATCTTCAAAATATTTCTTTTAAAATAATCAAAAATTTTCAAGCATTTGAAATGAGAAAAACTGAGATTCTCAACTTTTTTAATAAAAAACTGATTTAGCCTGACGTTTTACAACTTTTTTCAAAAAAACTGATTTAGCCTGACGCGCACGAACCCTGTTTAATGGAGTTTTGTCATAATTTAAAGTTTGTTTGTTGGTAGATAGTTATATGACATTAAAACGGTTTGAATTTTGAAAACTATTTACAACATTTAGTAAAGCCTAAACGAGTTTAAGACTTTGAAAGATCTCTATTTAATTAAACAGATAAAATATTTAAAATTAAAGTCAATAATACTAATTTTTACTTGACCATACCAATCAGATGATACATTATGAAGTTTTTCATTAATAAACTTGCAACTACTAAGATTTATAAAAAAACTATACGAATGTGCACTAAATTAAAAAACAAAAACAAATAATGTAAATGAAAAAAGACTGTTCTAAAATTAATCAACTTTATTTGAAACAAATAAATTTGTATTATTTTAACAATTTTAGGAATACTACTTTTATTCATAACTGAACTTAGTTTTTATTTAAAATAGTAATAAAGTTATATCTATAAAAAAATTATTCTACCAATCTTCTAAATGAAAAATTTAAAACAGTAAATAACTTATTTTTTAAACATAGTTATTGGTTAAACTTTAAGGAACTGATCAAATTATTCATAGGTTACTATTTTTTGAAAACATTTTGAAAAAAAAAATGTTGACTTTTTTTCACTGTTAGATTTTTATTTTCTAGTATTTTTTAATATTTTACAATTTTAAAGTTTTTAGTTTATTAGAAAACAAGGTTATTAAATTTGCGATCCATAAAAATAAAACTTAAATAGAAAAATTGCCTTCCATAATTTCTAGATGATTTATTTATACAAAACTGACGATTTTGTAATTTTTGTAATTATCAAACTTTATTTAAATATCAAAATAAATTTAGAATTAATTCGTTGTTATGAAAAACATTTCAGTGTTTGTAAGTACAATCCTAATTCAAGACAAAACATTTTTTTCATTATAAAATTTTGAGCTAGATTTCACATTTACTTGTCATAAACAACTTAAACTCTCATTATATTACTAAAACAACAATCATAGTAAGACTTAATCAAAATACATAAGTAATAATCACAACAAGTAATTAAGTAAAAATGAATTGTTTAAAAAAATATCAATAACAAAATGGATTACTTAAATATGTTAATAGTAGTTACTCTTGATCCATTCTTAGGACCAAGTTTATTATTTAGATTTATCTGAAGATTTTTAATTAATAGAGCTTCTGTAGAATATAAACTATTATAAGAATTACAAATTTTAGTAATTTCAAAACAGCTTAATATTTGAATGTGTTTTTTTTATATATTAGACTTTAAATAAATTTATTAAAACTATTAAACAACATTTTTATTTAAGAATCAATTTTATAAGCATTTAAAAACATATTTGCTGCAAAACTATCTTAAATATTTGATACACAACTAAGCTTAAAATACCACATTAATGTTTTCATTACTAAATAATAGCCTTGCTAACCATGGACAGTGATGATCCATTTTTTTAACACACCTTCCACAAACTTTGCAGTGATGGGATCTTGGAGGTCTGTATATATCACATTTTCTGCAAATTGTCCATTCATTTTCACTGTTTGGCGTTGATGGCTTTAATAAAGTTTTTGATGTTCACAAATAAATCTTACTTATCAATGTTTAAGAAAACACCGTAAAATTAACTAGTAAATCTTTTAGTCAACCTTTTTTGTACTTTTTAAAACTAAAGTATCTAGAACTTAACATCATTCAGAAACTTTTGTTAATATCTTTATTTTCATAATCCTCAATTTTAACTTATTTTATAAACTTCTCAGAAATTTGTTGTTCTTACCTGACTATCTCCAGACATAACATCAGAAAAGTCTAGAGGAAAAAGAGGCAAATCTACAAACCCAGGATTGGTCAAAACAGACTTTCCATGCGAAAAAACCAGAATGAGTATAAGAACGTTGAACAATACTATGTGTATTATTGACCACAAACTGTGAAATTGTAAATTATATTATTAAGTTGTTTTTATTCTTTATTAAGCTTAAAGAAGGTTATTTTGAGAAGTCTAATTGTTTGATGACTTTAAAAACTTAATCTCTTTTACTATTATTTAAAATCACCTTAACTTTGCATATAGTTTTAACATTAAAACTATAATACATAGTTATTTTTTATTCAAAACCTAGTAGTTAAGTCTTGTGCAGTATGAAATAACTATGTACTTAAAAATATACTTTGGTTATAGTTTAAATCTAGTTTTAAGAATAAACTATACAATGCCTAATTATAGCTGGTGTTATGGGTAACACAATGCTCAAACATGATAGATGATGATCCAGTATCAGTTATATCTTGGATATTTTTAAACATGTTGTCAATGTTGAGAAAATTTATTACGCTACAATAGCTATTTAAAAAACTGATAATATAAAATGCTTAAATAATTGAAACTAAATAAAGTAAAAAACTTAAATTTTTGTAGATTCATAGTAATAATTTTTTTTCTATTAATTTAGTACAGTTTGTTGACGCTGGCGACAACTTAAGAAATAATGCTACACTGGTTTAAACTTTCAATAAAGCTATTGATTTTTACATAAGTATCAAAAAAAATTCACCTTTCTTTTAGTTGTGGAAGAATAACAAACTTTATTACAACAACATCAGCATAAATAAGTAATATATAGGTAGATAAAACACATGCAAGACCAGAGATATCTAACTTATTAATCATCATATCATTTTATCTGTCTAAAAATAATATATTTCAGACATGTAGCTAGTAAACAGAGGTTTAAACAAAAGTTAAAACAAAAATATTAAGGGTGTAGGTAAGAAGGGTGAAAGACTTTATTTAAACTTTAGCTTTATTTTAAGATAATTAATTAAGCTACTTGTTACTTTTTACCACTTGTTTAAATTACAAGTAACTTTTGAAACATAAGCTATCAAAGTTAGAGCATACAAAAGGTTTTTTAAGGGATGTGCAAACTCTAAAAGTGCAAAAATTCAGTATTTCACTAAAATTCTTGCTTCTATTTAAAGCAATGCCAATGGTTTTAAAACTTTCTCAAAAAAATCATTATTAAATTCTAAACATCTTGTAAGAAACAATTTTTTTATTTGTGCATTACATTTTTATTTTTAAATAAATATATTGATTTTTTCTTAAATTTTGCACATAAACTTTTTATAGTTTTTATTCTGAAATCCACTTCCAACAATTTGTTTGTAATATTGAAAAGTACATTTCCTGATTATTTGAAGTAAATTGCTTCAAAAATGAAGGAGTAGATAGATTTTAGTGAATTTTTCAAAATTCAGAGAAAGTTGACCTTCAAACTTTTTATTCCTTTAAGTTATATTGGATTTTTTTTTACAAAACTTGTTATAGTTCAAAAGTTTATTGAAATTTTTCTGTTGTATTAAAAGCATCTTATAATAAACACTACAAGCTTATAAGTAAGAGCGGATATCAATTATTAAAAATGCTGGACTCCCACTCCCTTAAACAAGCCTTGACACTTTTATAAGTTAAGTATTTTTTGTGCTAAAATTTTAAACAGTGTAAATAATTACTAAAAAATATCTTTGTAGGTTTGATATGACTTTCATGCTGGTAAATATTATCTCTGCTATTAAAAAAAAAATTAGTAGGTTTATTAGAAAGAAATAAAAAGGACAAATATTTTTGAGTAAGTAAGTACATCAAAAAATAAATAAAAAATATCTTAAAAATAGCACTTTAAATAAAACCTAAACAAGTATCTTAATTTTAATTTTCTGTGATTATATATTTTCACTTATTAGTAATAAAAGTTAAACTAGGTTAACTTTTTCATTGGTAGCTTAAATTAAATCAACTTCAGTATAGGAGTTATGCTACTTATTTTGGGTTCTCCTTCCTAATGTTTTAATAAAAAATATAGCACCTATAAAAATTCTAGATCAGGGTTTCCCAAACTTTTTTGCAAATGGCCCCCTTAAAGAGTTTGAAAAAGCAATGGCCCCCTTCAAAATATAGGTTACTCATAAACTATACACATAAGACTTTTTTTTTTTTTGCTCACCATCTGCAACTAAAGAATATGTAGTGTAAGTTTCTAAACTACCATAAAATACACATAAGACCTTTTTGTTTTATTTTTTTGCTCTTCATCTGCAACTCAAGAATATCTAGTGTAAGTTTCAAGTTATGGCCTTATGGCCCCCCTCTTCCCCCTTTGCTGCTCATGGCCCCCTGAGTATCTGTCATGGCCCACTTTGGGAAACCCTGTTCTAGATGAATCTAATAAGTATTATGTTTTGCAATTTAAACTTAGATCAATATTAAAACTTATATAATTTTATTAATATGTGTTGACAGATGGGTTTTGACCTCAAAACTTACAGTCCTAGTAGAATTTTTTATACAATTTTTTTCTTAAACTAGGGGCTATTTAGAGGAAAACTATATCTTACTTTGTTTGTAAAGTTTAAAAGTAGGTATAAGAAAATTTTTTAAAAAGGATCTTTTAAAAAAGGGGTAAGTAAAAGACAAAAAACACACTTAAATAAACTAATATTCTCCTAGAATTTTAAAGCAATGGACTACAGATCTATTCAAAGTATTTACACTAAATTTTTTGTTTTTATTTAGGTAATAAAAACTTTAAACTAGCTCCACAGTGAGCTGACAAGCAGTAATTGATTTATTTAGTGACTGGTAAACTAAACTGAGATATATACATTACTGAAAATAACTAGGTTTCTTCTTTTCTGCTTTAAGCATTTCAAAAGTTATTTAGATTCAATTGCTGCCAAATTTTGTAAAATCTAACTAAAACTATTTTATGTTAAATAAATAAAATACTTATTATTCAAAATAAAGCTTGCAAGATTAAAAAATAAACCAGTCTTGTTCTACGCAGAGGGGAGAGTGAGTATTTTCTGATGTTTTTCTACCTTTACTTGTTATATTTATAACAAATTAAAACATTCTTGCTTCTTTAATGACAATTTTTTTGCATATTTGACGGCTATGGGTTTTGAACTTGCAAAGTTCAAGTCCATCAACATGACATCTCCATCAGGCAACATAAAATAGTATTTTATTTGAAAAATATTAAAATACATTTTAGCTTTGTATAAAACTATTATCAGTGATTTACTGAACACAAGATTTTTAACTTATTAAGAATACATGATTTTGGATTATAAATATACTGATTTATTACTAAATCACTAAGTGCAAGACCTCTAATCTATTTTTCAATGTTTTTATTTTTCAAATTATATGAGAAACACATATGATATTTATATATCAGCTAGACTGAGTACCTAAAGTTTCCCCTTTTATAAAAGTTTGGAGTAAATGTGTGCTATGCATTCTTATGTAATCGTGAACCAAGACAGATAAGTTTTAATTTTAGTCACACATAACTCTGAATTCACTAACTGGTCTGGTATGCAATTAAGATCAATTTGAATTATTTAAATCCGAATATTTTTTTTTCAAATCAGTTCTCATCCAAATTATTTCTGTCCTAACAGGTTTTTATCTATTTTTAAAATTCAAACCCGAACAATTTCCATTCGAGTTATCTCAAAAGGAAAATTGTTCATCTCATATCTAAGTGTACAATGTACACTGTACATGGTTTGATTAACTTTAATTATATAAAAGTATATATTTTTGTTGTAGTAATGGTTAAGGCACTTTATTTTCAAAGTATAAATTTAAATAGATGTAAACTAACCTTCGTACTTTACTAAAACTAAACTTTGTTGACCGGCAATAAAGTTAATAAAAAAATTGCTCATATCGATAAAAATAAGACTTATTTTAACAACTTTTGCTTAAATAGAAAAACAAAATTAAATTAAGATCACTATAGTTCTCAGTGATACAAGGAGTGGACAACTAAAAATCCTTTTTTAAATAATGTTTTACCCCATAATAATAAATATATAGCTGAATTAAAATAAATGAGCTAATATTTATCCTGAGACCTGGACCTTAAAAAGTATCTAATTTCAAGTAGTGTGTGAGACGATAGCCAAAAGATTTTGTTCTACACCAGGTCCCTAACCCAAACTTTTTTAGCGCTTTTGTTTATCTATTTAACGTATGTATTTAGAAGTTGTTAGTCTGACACTAGTCTTTTATAAATAGTTATAAATAGAAAGTAGGCTTTGATATTTACACATACAAGTATTTCATAAAAAAGTATAATAATTGTATATCTTACTTCTACTGAAATAAAAATTAAAAGTTTTTTTGTATACATATTTCTTCAAAAAGATATCCTCAATAAGTTTAAAAAAGTAAATTTTGCTACTTAAACAGGTTTAGAATAGTTTAATTTAGTTACTTTAACTTAATAAATATTTTTATGAACGAAAGTTAAACTTTATGAAAGCTTTTTTAAATTGAGTTTTTTAGACAAACTATTTCGATAAATTATTTTTTTAATTTACTACTTAACAAACTAAATATTATTTCTGCTTAATATACTAAATATATTTCCTGTCCTGGACAAGACGTTAAAATGTAATGTATTTAAGTGGTGTGCAACTCGATAACCAAATGTCTTTTTAGTGGACCAAGTCTTAGGACCAAACATTTCGAGCGCTTTTATTTGTCGTTCACTAAACACTATAATTATCAAGCAAACAATTAGCAAATAATTATACTTTTTTTATATAAAAATTTATTAGTAACCTGAGTTTAATTAAAACATTTTTTTTTTCGAGTCTAAATTATTATTAAACCTCCAAATTTTTTATCAGGTTATCTAATATAATGTTTGTTCTAAGAATAATCAGTAAAAACAAAAAAAAACATGTATCTAGTTTAAACTTAGGTCCTAGATGTTCAATTAAATTTGATTCGGATTCAAAATAAAAATCCAAAATTTTACTGTTAATTAAATGTTGAGTTATTAAAAAGGTTTTTTTAATGATATTCGATCTTAAAAAAATTAAGATATTATTTGAAATTTAAATACATATAATAGTTAAATTAGGTCCTCTAACCTTTTGAACTGAAATGTAAAGTAAAAGACTAGAGACCACAACAAAGTAACGTTTTAAAGAATTACATCCAAATTTTGAAAAATAAATTGTAAATAAAAATACAGAAACAGTTCTTAAAGATTTATAAACTAAAGCTTAGTACAGAACAAAAAACAGTGTAAGTAAATAATATTTGAGTATTTAATAAAAATAATTAGAAAAACATCTCCAATTATTAGCTTTCTAGTCATAGTTTTTATTTCAACATTTTTTTTAAAGGAGCTATAAGTTTTTTTTTTTTTAAACACTTTCATTCAAGCTGGCCTCAATTATTTAAAATAACTATTCGAAAATGAAATTTTAAAGTAAGACAAAAAACGTTTATCAAGTACTCAGTGTTTAGTTGGCTTACTATAGTAGAATTTCGGTTATTCTTCTATCAGATAAATAAGTTATTATATAAGAAATAAACAAAAAAGATCCTTCTACCATACTTTAATTTAGTTCTACTAGTTAATAAAAAATTACAAAAAAGCTTGAGCTTGTTCGCATTTTCAATTACAGTTCAAGCTAAAATAGTTACACGACATTTCGAAAATATAATCAAGTTTATGGTCATTAATGGATTGAAAAAAAATCAACTATGAGAACATAAAAATGTGAAACTTAAAAAAAAAACGTTTTTTTTAAGTAAATTGAGTTCTAAACTTATTAAGTATCTTCTTTTTAAATTGTTATTTGTTGTTATACTTTTTTTAGCCTCTGATAGTTTAAACGTTAAAATATAAAAACTGTATGTGTACTATTTTCAATTCTTTAAAATTTAATTTAAAGTTTCGAAAAACTTATCATAGTTAAAATTACTTAGCCAACCTCTACAAACAAGTTTAAACTACAAATTTATACTTTAAATAAAAACTAAATAATTTCTACTAAAGAAATTGACTTATATAAAATGAGCTTCATCATTAACTATCTGTGTTTTAAGGGTCATAAATTATTTTTGTTAAAATTAATTCATTCCTAGTTAATATTTTTTCTTGTTTGTTTTTGTAAATGGATATTACTATTTTATCCACCAAGGTGCTACTATACAGCGACTGCTAAACCTACCAGCAGTTCAAATTTTAAATAAACTTATATAAACTTGTTTCGCAAAGTTTTCTTTTTATGGAGGTTTTTAATTTTGTCGTGGTTTTTATGAAAGCTTTATAATAGTAATAGTTAAGTTAAAAACTTTAACTTTTGCTTATAAAAAAGGTAATATAATGGACGGTTTAATTAGTTTTACTTTCACTGAGCTAGCCCTAAAAAAATAAAAAAATAACGACTATTAACGTTGAGTTTGCACAGCTTTTACACATAACACAACATTTTTTGTGCGTTTTTATTAAATCTTAAATTGAAAAGATTTATACATTAGAAATCAATAGTTTTATTTTTGAGTTAAATCACCTTGCACTCAGTTGTAACAGATTTTTAATTTAATTTCGTTGAATGTCGCAATGAATATATAACTTATGAGAACTTGTCTAGCAAATAGAATCTTTACTTATTTTGTTCTGCTTAGTGCAGGGGTTCCCAACCAGGGGTGCTCGCACCCCTTGGGGGTGCGAGGCAGCATTCCAGGGGGTGCAAGATGGCTTTTCATTTTTGTATGATAAAGAAGGAGATTTTCACTCTCTGATAAAGTTTATAAAGTTAAAAAGTACAATTTGTTATAAAAAGAAGTTGGCGCTAATTTTTTGAATAAATAAATTTTATTAATACGTCATAGAGCAAGAGCGCTTTTCTAGAAGTAAATTCATTTTACTATTTTTATTAATAGCTGTTAGTTTATAATTAAAGTTTAAGTAAAGTTTTCTTAGAGTTTTACACGTTTAATTTTAATCATTTATTCTTTAAATATTTTATTTTCTTAACTGGCCATTAATTGTTTAAAACAGTTTATAAGCTAGCATCTATTTTAATTGAAATATTTAGATAAAAATTAGTATCTTCAGCAGGTTTTTTATTAGCTGTTAAGTCTATTACATTTATAATGTAATCTATTTTTAAGCTTAGTTGTGCAGAAAGTGGTGCTTAAAGATTTAACATCAGTAAATTTTAAAATTCTCAGCAATTACTGTGTGCTATACCATTTAATAAAACTTGTTTTTAGCTTTAGTAAAACCAATTTTTATAAATCAGCAAAAGTTTTCAATACATCAACTTTATTTCTATTCATTCCTTTTTTGAACTTAAACCGTTTACCTTTTTCAATCTACTTTTTTCTATTTATGTTGTAAGCATACAAACTTTTTTTGTATTTGCTTTTATACATATCTTTTGACAACTTAAGACTAAACATCTTTTAATTTTTTTAAATCTTAACTTAAACCTTTATTATTTTGAAACCTCCTAGCTGCTTTTGAAAATAAAAGATTACATAAGCTTAACTTAGAACAGCTGATTTTTATTTTTTAAGTACATATATTCATAACAAAATGTATAAAAAGTTTAGTCTTAAGTTTAAGCCTAATATTTATTACTTTTCTAGTGCTTTTTCCTCGCTTCTAATATTTTTTCAAATCTTAAAAAACTAAATGACAAAGTCATAGGCTGAAGCAATGTTTTTGTATAAATTTTATGAAAAAAATGTTTTAGTAATTGACTTTTTTATTTTCTTAGAATACAGTTTATTTAATTAGTACTCAATCATGTCAAAGATAAGGAAGTGGAATGATAGTTAATTAAAAAATAATTATAGCATATAGTGTTAGGGGTGTGAGATCAAATTAACAGACTTTAGGGGTGTGGGACATCAAAAAGGTTGGGAACCACTGGCTTAGTGCATTGATCTTTGCTAATTTTTGTTCATACTATTAAAACTTTAGTAACAAAAATATGTTTTTATACTGATTTTTATTTAAATAAAAAAACACATAAAGATTAATAATTAGGCTAATAAACATTTTTCAAAAAAAAAAAATGTATTACTTTAAACAGATGAAGTTATACCTATAAAAATTGAATTTTTTAGTACATAAATATAATAAAAGCAACTTTGCTAATTAATATTGCTACTTAGCCAAACGCTGGAAAATTAAATAAAAAAATAGTTTCAAATGTTTTAGTGTCTCGGTTAACTTTAACTTTTTGTTTATTACTTAGATTAGTTTTTATTAATTTTGTAAAATATAAAACTTGTTCTTAAAAAGTAGTGTTAGTCTATAATTTTAATATTTATTTAAAAACTTTAACTTGTTTTAAATGTTACACTCAGAAGCAGAATTAAATAAACTAAATTAATTTTTTTAGTGTGATTTAAGTACAGTATTGATCTCATTATTTTTCTTTAATAATCTGATTCTAAGATATTCATTATCGAGTTAAAATAATTAATCGTTATAGTTTTAAAATTATAGTACGGCGATAAAATTAGTATGAAAAATTACACGAAGCTTATAAAGTATATTTAGGTTAACTTATAAAGTTTTTTTAAAAGTAAATATTAACATAATTTGATCAATACTTAAACTACGAGGCTTTTATATGAAATTGTTAATTTGTTTGAATTGTTGTTCTTTGCGCTTATAGCCTTTAAAAAGTCATTGGTTGAAAATATTGAAATCTTAGGTATCTACTTTCGTGATCGAGATTCAAATCTGACCAGTTTAAGGAAAAAAGTTAAATAGTTTTTGTTATTTAAAAGTTTTCTTTTCAAAGTTAGTCTAGCAAGTTCTATAGATTTATAATAACTTTCTATTTGATAAATTTTGCGACATTCTGAACATAGATTTTTCTTTCGATCATGAAAAGTTTTTCAAATTTTTATTCTTTTTGTTTCATGTAATAAAACATTGTTGACCTTCAAAAAAGTGATTGAGTTTCTTTGATTCAGATGTTTTTCTCTTGATAAAAATTGCTGAAGTACTGAGCTTACAAAATGTTAAGTTTATGCACAAGCTTCTTTTAATTCATTAACAGATTAATAAACTATGATTTTACAGGTTTTATCTTTAAGAGCGTTTTAAAGTATTAATACTTTATTTTAAACTATAATGTTATACTATAAGTAATAAATGATAAATTAAAAAGTTTAATCTAAAAGTTTTAAAAATAAAATAAGTGAAATATTGATTTATAAACATGAGTTTAAAGTTTTTTTTTCTGTAGTTTGATTAGTTTTTTAATATAATTAAACAAGTTTAAAATAAAAATTTAGGGATGTCACAAATAAAGAACTTTCAATACTGAGCATTCAATAAGTGTTTCATGTTTATATTTGAAATTTCATGCTCGAGTAATATTTGTGAATCCAAATGATTCAAAATAGAAGTTATTTAAGGTACAAACAATCTATACAAATGAATAATGAAAGTAGTTAAATAATCAATTTACTTCGAATTTTTTTTGAAAATCAATTAAACTTCGTATTTAAATTAGTTTTGCAATAGTCTTTAATTCAGCTACTTTAAAGTGTCTAGCAAAATTGTACAATTAATTTGTTAAATTCTATTGTTTAATAAAACTATCGTTATATTTTAATTTTTTTCAAAAATTAACTGTAACCTGTTTGTATACTAAAATTTCCAACCCGCGCACAACTCCCACCCGATTAATTTCACCCGATCAATTCCTAACCAGATCAAATCCCACCCGATCGATTCCCACCTGAATTAAATCCCATCCTATTACTTCTCACCCGATTAATTCCCGACCGAATCAACTCCCAATCGATTAATTCCCATCCAAGTTGTTTGTCACTTTTGAAAGGATCTTTTTTTTTGCACAACGTCATTTTCTAAGGGGTTTCATTTTTGCACGAAACGTTACTTTTGCATGATGTCACTTTTGAACATCACGTCTTTTTTGCATAGATGACATTATTTTTTACAATTTTAAACGTTATTACTTTAGTAATATATTTAAAACAAATCAAGCTAAGTTGAATTTAAGCTTCATAAACCTTAAAAAATCAAATAAATCTAAAACTATTTTTATTTCTATTATACACCATTTTAATTTAATTAATATAAAATATGTTTAAACCAAAATAAACTTAACCTAAAACTAAACTTTAAAAAAATATTTATTGCTGATTAAAATTTATCTTTAAGTAAGATGTTGAAAAATTTAAAAAGTATAATAAAACTTTTGTTTTTTTTTAATTTATTTAAAAGAAATCAATTTAAAGATGAATTTAATTAATTTTAAAGTTAAAAATACAACATAAAAAAGATGAACGCACAAAAACACGCACGAACCAGGGTTTTTTTAGAATGATGTTAAAATAAAATCCTTTAAGTTTAATTGTACAAATGTTAAGAGTCTTAATAAAACTTTTATTATTAAAAACATTTTTTTGGTAAAATAAAACAACAGTTTGATTGTTTTACTTATTTTTTGCTAGTTTAACAGTGTAGTAGTTTTGGTACTCTTTCTTTTTTTAAATGTTTAACTCATCATTACAGTTAAAACTTTGCTTAAACTTGTATATTAATGCCCTTTATATTTTCTTTAGACTTAATCTTAAACTATCAGTGTATATTAGTATTTTAACATAAAAGTAAAGTTTAGTCAAAAAAGTAGTTTAAAGTGTTTTAGTTTATGATTGTTTGCCCGTATCGTTTGTAAAAGCAGTTTTAAGCAATAAATTAAAATACTTACTAGTTTGTTGCACAGTTTTTACCAAGACTCGTGTGAAAATACTGTTATACATTTTATGATAATAACTTTATGTTATACAACATCAATCTACCGTACAACTTAGAAGTTATTTGTTGTAGAATGTATGTACTGGTTTTTGTTTTAGTGTGTCTTTTAGTTTTTTTTGTTATACAAAAAATTCGATGTAATCTTATTATTGTTCATACTTAAACATATAAACAAGCCTCGTAGTTTAAGTGTTGATCAAATTATTTTAATATTTACTTTTTAATAAACTTTATTGTACCTAAGTGTACTTTACAAGCTTCGTGTAATTTTTCATATAAAGATATAAAAAAAAGCATTTAAAATAAAAGGCTAAAACTATTTAAACTTACTTATATTCTTTTTTGAAATATTTTAGCAAGTTGTAATCTTAAAAATTTAAATTTAACCTAAGTTTAAAATATGGTATAAATTTTGTAGGTTAAATTCCAAATAAATAAAAAAAAGTTGTATTGTTTTTATTGTCAGCACTCAACTTGTCTTGAAATGTTATCAAACTCTCATTTGAGAAAGTTGTTGCTTTAACAGCGTATTATAAGTGTGGATATTATGACCTGGTAAAATAAAAACAATGAATATCAAAGTTATAATAGAAAAGTTAGTCCAAAAAACAAAACTTAAATTAAACAATTTGTTTCTTGAATCGTCCGGCCGTATTTTTATAATAATGAATTTCAATATGTTATCCAAACGGTTGCATTTTTAAAAAAGTTGTAGTTTTAGGTAAGTTTAAATAAAGTACGGACTCCGGAGTCTTTTAAAACCAACTGCGCCATTTAAAACTAAAAGTTTTGTTTATATAAATTAAATGGTACAAAAAACTTTAAGCTTCATAAATACGGTTGCTTGAAACTTTTACTGTTATAAAATTTAGTGTTCTGACAAAATCAGTGTTTAAATCAAAAAAAGCCTTACATTTGCACCGTTTTTGGCTACGTCTGCCATAATTAAAAGCTTCAAAGCTTGTTATGCATTTGAAGTTTTCCTAAAACTCAGATAAAATTGTGATTCAAAAAATTAGTTGTAAGATAGTTTAAATGAATGCAACCACTTTACTTAGTTTAAAACTGTACGTACATGTTAACATTTTAACATTTTTGATTAAGAAATACTTCTAAATCTATTAGAATGGTCAAAACTATAAAAAACAGCAACGTTTATTGGACTGAAATCCTTATACGAGCTTATTTAGTCTTTGAAAGAGATTGATTTGCTTAATATGTGTTCTAATTAATCATTTACAAAACTTTTTATCAAAAGTTCGTAGATAAAGAAATGCTCTAGTTATAATGATGAGACAAACTTATATGTCTAAAAATTTGGTATTTACGTTTAATACTGCAGTTAATAGATTAAAAAAAAGTATTTAAATGGTAACAGAAAAATAAAATTTAGTCACAAGAACAACCTAGAGAACCTTAACATTAAAGACGCGTACAAAGTTGCACTTTTGAAACAACCAAGTCTTAAGAATCTAGACTATAGAGAACCTTTTTCGACGAATAAACTAAAATTAACTTAGCTAAAACACCAAACAGTAGTTTTTAGAGGGTTATATTAGTAAAAGTATATTTTAGTAAGATGATGAATCTTTGTTATTTTATATATATATATATATATATATATATATATATATATATATATATATAAATTTGTTATTGTATAAAAATTTGTACTTCTATTGCATTTTTAAATTTTTGATTTTGTTCAAAATAGTATTTTAATTTGTTTTAAATATTAACTGAAACGTCTGTTTGTTAAGTATAGTAAAAAAAAACTGTTTGTGTAGATTAGTAAGTTTTATTTTTGTATATTTAATGGTTTTTCCTAAGTTTTTAAACTTTTTGTTTTTAACAGAACGTTGCTAATTAAATAAATGATGAAAGCTTTGTGAATAAATAGTTTAATTGGTATTTTATTAGACAGTTTATTTCTGAACTATATAGCTCTTGATTGAAACTTATGTTTGCTTAGATTAATTATGTGATATCCTTCAAGCTACAAAAAAAGTTTACTTAAAAAACTGATAAACTTGTTAATAACAGTAATTTTTTTGTTCAGACAAAGAAAGATTTAATTATTATTAAACTTTTCATTTTAATGCTTCCATTTATCATGGAACTAAAGTATTTAATAAAAATTAAAAAATACATACAACTTATGAAACAAAAATAATTTTTTTCTGTTTTAGAAAAAATTTAAGGAATGTCGAAGATCCTCAATTATAAAATATTAAAAAGATAGGTGAAAACAGTCGTATACTAAAGCAAAAGTGTTTTTGTTAGAAAATGGCAAAAAAAAATACTATGTATGTTATTACAGTAACCTCTCGCTTATTTACGCACATTGTGTCTACAGAAAAAGTGCGTAAAGATATGAGAGATCGTAAAGATACGAGAGGTACCTAACATACTTACTATAATGACTGTTTTTTGATATTGCTTTTAGTTAAAAGCAGACTGGGCATTTTCCCACTTTTAACAATTTGTTTACTTAATTTTTAATATATATGAAAACAAAAGATACAACTATACATACAGTAAAAAAAAAGAATTTAAACTTATATAAAATAATATTACTTGTAGAAAAATTCTACTAATTTTAATAATTAGAAGGTTTTACCTTTATTTATATGTGACTTATTTGGTACTTAAAATTTATATTCTATTCTACTTAGCAAATTCAATTTACAATTAAGCATTTGTTTACAATTAATAAATGGTTTGGCGTCTATATTAAATTTTGTTTTTATAGCCTTTTACAAAAATATGCATTTGGTGCTGTAATGGATTTCTTCTTTAGAGCAAAAATATTTAAAGTATAACAAAAATGTTAATACTGAAGTATAACTAAATGTTTATCAATTAGTCAAGAAACATAAGTTTACTAATTTTGAAGATATAGTGAGGTGATTTAGTATTTAAAAACATATATTAAATTTAAAATATACAATAAACCAAATTTTTGTAATATTAAAAAAAACTAAAATTTTTAGCTTTTGAATTTTTTAGAACTCTAAAATGCGTAACTAAACGAGAGTGCGTAACGTCACAAGTGCGTAAAGATGCGAGAGGTTACTGTAATTTAAAACAAGGAACGCAATTAATTTAAATAACGTAACGAAATAAGATATCGTAATTTTAAGAGTAATTGAAAAATAGTAGTCACTAATAAAGTAACGGTTTTATAAAACATATGTTTGTTGGAAAGACTTTATTAAAATTTTCTAAATTAAACAAACTGTAGTCTGTGTAACTATACTTTTAACCTTAAAATAATAAATAAATAACATTTAAAAAGTCTTTTAAAAGACTGCTTACATCTCTACTTTATTTAACTGATGATGTTAAATGCTGAACATATGTAGTTTTATGTCTTTTCATCTAATTTGGATTTGACTTAAATTTAGTTATAATGGTAATTTATGTTTCAGTATGTTACACCTCAGACGATACATATTATAAAAGTTCTTGTGTACTGAGTAGAAAAACTCTTTTAATTACTAAAATATTGTTAACTTATTTACACATATAAGTGTAATTGCAAATAAAAAACAGTTTAAGTTTAAACCCATCACAACAATATTAAAATAAATTCTTAAAAAACAATTAATTTAATCTTATATGTATCTAAAGTATTAGAATTGTAGTATATAGACAACTGCCTTAAAAATTTTAAATAAAAAATAGATAAATTTAGTTTTTTTTCAAGTTACTAATTAAATAAAAAAGTTTTTTCCTAATAATTCTTAATTTTTAACATATTTACCATAGTGGCGATGAGTGTATAGTCAAAAGTTAATTAACTATAGCATTTAAATTAAAAAATTATTGTTTAGCGTTCTAGTATTTTTATATTTTTAACAAATCTGCCTCGTTATATTACAGGACCTTTTGATTTTATGAATAAAATAACAAATACTCAATCTAAAGTAAAACAACGTTTATCCGTTTAGGTATTATTAATCAAATTAAGAAATGGAAATATTGAAGAATTTTTAGATTGATTATAACTTATTAATTATAATTAGTATTCTACCGTATCCATGCTCCAGATCTGGTCATAGCTTGCCAATATATAGATTTAACTATATTTTATTTTCAAAAATATACTCAAACCTGGCTCCGGCGAGATTTTGAATTGAAAAAAATCTTTTCTATCTAGTTCTAGTTAGACCTAAACTTAGATTAAAGACCACAAACCGACTAAGTTTATTTTAAATTGACCTAACTTTTTTTTAAACTTAATTCAGGTCCAACCGAATCCAAATAGGATTTCTATAAATTAAAATCCAGCCTGGACAAAATCGAAACTATTTTTAGGTAAAAAGCTGGTTGGATCCAGATCACAGTAAGCTATGGCCAGATCTGACCGGGTTCAGAATTTAGATCTAGTATAACACTAATAAAAAATTGTCATGTGATAAACTCAAATTGAACAATCATAGATGGTGTTCTACTAAAAGTTGAGACATCTCTACGAGAAACTCTAGCTGCTAAAAACACATCAAATAAAAGGTAATAAATAAATGGATTTTTTTTCAACTTTAAAGTATACCAAGGGCGTGTCTTAAGTATAAGTGTGGTTGTACTTTTTTTTGTTTAATAATAGGATATTTTCTATAGTTAAAAAAAAGCACTTTTTAAAGTTATGTACGTGTCTACTAAGATGTAAAAACATTGGTTTATTATATTTTAAGTATTCAAAATATTAGTAATAAAATAATGATAACATAGTTTTATTCAAAACATCAAGCTAAAAATTTGTTAGTACAGATCTTAACGAAGCACGTTCGCTGGAATGTATAACAGAAACATTTTGTACAGTATTTTATTTTTATTTTACAGACATATGTTTCTCTGTGTTAAACAAATTAACACACATAAAGTTTATTAAACAAAAAAAAACGCTCACAATATTTAGTCCTAGGACCTGAAACACGAGGAAACTGTTGGTTATTAAATTGCACACACTTTGGATTCCTTGTAATGTATTGTCCAGGACAGTTTAACTTTCTTGCTGTAACTAAAATATTTTTTACGGAACTCCATTGAACTGTGTCAATTTTTTTAACACAGAGAAACATATGTCAGTTCAACAAAGAAAAAGTATTAAGCAAATTATTTTAGTAGCAAAATGTTCTTAATCATTTATCTTTACTTATACTTTAATTTTATCAGATAGATTCATAAATATTGTTTTGCTTCATAAGCTCATTTATTTAAGTAAAGCTGACAAATAGATATATATTGTTTAGTTTACAAGAAGTAGACATTAACTGTTTTTCAAAACTTTGATACAATACAAAATAAATTCTCAGTTTAAAACATACAAGTTTTAAACAAGTTTTATTTAAATCAAATATTTAAATTTTGTTTTAAAGTCAATGCTTCACATGTGATAAATACAAAAAGTAAAGCTTAAAAAATAAAATGAAGATAACTAAAAACTATTTACTTTTACTAAATCATGAACAGAAATAACTAAAACTGTTTAGTGTATTAAGGTTTTTGCACTAGTCTTAAACTCGAATTCAACCAAATTCATTTGAAATAATATTGTCATGTTCAGCGCAAATGTATACAAGTTTTTCAGTAAAAGCCTGCTTTATAAATACTTTAAATGTATTTACAAAACTTTTACTTACTGAAGATCTAACTTTAAATATAAATTTTGAATTCCCTAAATTTTTATGTAAGTTTTGGTCGCTTTAAACTTGCTCAAACTGCTTTTAAAATTTGAAGTGTAATAGTAATTTAGTTAGTAAAACAATCTTTGTTTTTTTTGTTGAAAAGGAAAATTTTAATTAAAGAAACAAGGTTACAACAAAAATTAAAATGACACTGGCGTTTTCTATTGAAAATTACTAAAAACTACGGTTCTAAGATGAATCTTAACGTTTTAATACTTTAGTAAAGGATTAAACTACCAATGTTAATTTTCTTCCGAGAATAACTAATAAAAAAAATTCAATTAATCAAGTAGTGTGCTTTTTACTGTGGTTTATTAAAAATAAACAAACAAAATAATATTGACTTTTCGCAAGACTTCAAAACCACAAATTCCTATTTTCAGCTCAGAGCTCGACCTTTATATGGAAGCGTCCTGTTCAGGCTATTTTTTGGAGAAGAAAAATTGTTCCCTTAGTACGATAAAATTTTTTTAATCTAAGAATTATATTTATTTACGTTTTTAAGCCATCATTTTTGTTGCTTTATAATTTAGTTATACTTGACTGTTACCACTGTTATATTATCTAAAACTCAGTAATGAGCTCCGTATCCCCAAGAAGACTATGTATTCCGTTAACATAGTAGCTACTTGTAAATTTCTAACTTCTAAAACGAGGCTAAATTGGTATAATTTAAAAAGGTTTAATTGTTAATATTTTTTTTGATTTTATTATTACTGAAAACTTACAAATTTAAATGTCCTTTTATTTAATACTTAATTGTTATTACTATAACTTAAATACTAAATTTAAAACTGTACATTTATATTGGAATTTTACATAGTAATAGTATAATATTATCTAATCTACACTTTTCCTTACACTTTTTTTAGTATTCATTACTGAAAATGTCTTAAAAAATTGTTCATTGCACAACACACAAAACGAAGACTTTATACGAAGTTTTAATCTTTTGAACTATAAAACCAACTACTTTTATCTAACTCAACATTTACTTTCGCAAACCAACGTAACAAATAATATAATACTTCTGTATTTTTAAGTCATCTAAACTCTAGTGCTTAAACTTAAAATAAATTTAAATTAAATAAATAATAATAATAAATTCAACAGTATATTTTAATTTCAAAATTTAATTTGAAACCAATAATAATATTACAAGACAACAGAAATTAAACTTTGTAGATTTTGAAAGTAATAGAAAGATTTCCTAGAAGTAAATTTTTAATGTTCTAACTAAAACAAAATACTTTAAAACCTTTTGTTAAAAAATACTTCTCGCATAATTGATATAAAACAAGAAACACAAAACAAAAATTGACTAATAAGATAAAGCTCAAGTGTCTACAGTATTGAAGCAAACAATTTTTTAAACAATCATTTCCTACTCATTTTCTGTTCGTCACTGAACTTTTTCATGGCCTCCTGGTGACGTTTAACCTTTTTAAAAGCGCTCTGCATTACTTCTTGCTGTTGCTTCATCAGCAACATTTGTTGTGCAGGCGATATATTCCTTTTTGCAGGTATGTTAAAGTACTTTCGAACCTGTAAAAAATAGTTTAGCTTTAAACTAGTATGTTTAGTAAAGAACTTTATTTCTTTCTATTTACATTAAACTTTATTTTATTAAACATCTAGTTGTGTAGATTTTTTTTTTTAAACATATTCATTTTTAAGTAATAAGAAAAACATTAGGCTCGGAACTTTTTTTGATTAATTATGTTAAGTTAGAAGAACATGTTTCTCAAAAAAGTATGTCAACTGTGTAAAAAATTAATACATATTCTATAGCTTACTTTATTGAATAACTTTATGATCTTTTTCATTGTTATATCTGAAAACTCAAAGTAAGAGTATTAACCTATGATAAAGTAATATTTTGATAAAGTACTCATACGCTTTCTGTGAAATACATTAATTTTTTTTACATTCTTGAGAAAAATTTAATTTTCAACAGTATAAACTAGTCTGTTATATAAAACCGGGAACGGGTCAGAAAAGCACGGGTGACACTAAGCACGGGGTGACACTTTAGCACAGAGTGACAATTTAGCACGGAGTGACACTTTAGCACGTAGTGACACTTTATCACGGAGTAACATATTAGCACGGCGTCACTTTAGCACGGAGTGAAACTTTAGCATGGCGTCACTTTAGCATAGACTAACACTCTTTTTTATGCCTACGTGACATTTTTAGTGTTGTGCTTAAAATTTTAAAAACAAACTATGCAACATGTAGAATAAAAGTTAAAAACTTTTAAATATGTTAAAAGTTAAAGTTTTAACTTAAAACCTATATTATCTTTTTATAATAATATTGAAACAGATTAAGAAATTTTATTAACTTATTTACCAAAACATTTTAACAGAGGCATTTTCAAAACTTTTAGTTTTATGTTTTCAACATAAAACTATTTGTATAAACCTAGCCACATAAATAAGCTCAAGGATTTTTATACCATTTTAATTAGCTTAAATTCATTTTAGTTAGTAAATATTATTAAATATTGATAAATAAATTGCCTTCGTTTTTATAAAACATCGATAACTAAAAACATTAAAATTCATATATGTTTGAATATCGCAATACAAAAAGATGTTAAGTTCCTCTACTTCTACATCTACGTGTGTCGCAAATTTTAATACGAACGTATGTGTTATAAGATTTATGTATAGACTACTGCAAAGGTGAATAAACTTATTTTACATTTTTTTAATATATATAGCTTTTTTTATTTTAGAATTTTAATTAACAGCATAACTAAAAGTTTTACTAGCAAAACATTTTTTTTGATTTTTCAAGACAATAGTTTTAAAAGTTTTAGGATTCATGTTTTCATTTTTTAGTTTTTAAGCTTGGTAAATATAAAAAACTTGAACATCATTTATAGGTATAGTCTGAAAAATCTAATAACATAAAATTACTGACTTAGAAAAAAAAAATTACGGCTAAAGAAGTTTTCTTAACACAAAAATACAAATAAACAAACGTTAATTTGATCAGTCTACTTAATAAATTTAATATTATTTAAAAACAAAACTATATTGTAGAAACTTTAGACAAATCTGACTGTGAACTGAAAAAAAAAATAAGAAAGGCTATAAAGCTTAGAAATAACTATGAAATAAAATATAAACCAAACTATTTATTCACAAAGATTTCATCATTCACTTGACATCATCAATGTAATAAACGGTTAAACAATATAATTGCGTGAAAACTGAAAAAAGAATAAGAAATCACTTAAACTATTTTGATAAATATTTTATATTACTTTTTTAGTACAAATTATTTTGTTGCTGAAGTTACATCAAAGGTCATATTTCTTTTTCTGGCTCTAAGATGAAAAAATAACAGATAGGACAAATAATATCGCGGAAGCAGCTTACCGAGCATTGTACTCTGTACTTAACGTTAGCCATCCTAATCTTTGGAGTTTCATTGATGTACTGAAAATCACCCAAAATTTCCGAGATTTGGGTGTCGAGCACCTTTTGGCAGGAATACAACCAGATCCTAAAAGAATAAGGTTCCGGCAAGCGGACGAATGGGTGTTTCATCTGGTTTCAAATTCTAATGAAAATGATAACACACTGGAATTCCTACGCGGAATACAGTATAATTTGAGTATGGATTAATAAATTTTTGTAAATTTCTTTTTTGTCCGTTCTTCATATAAAGTTTAAACTAACTTGTATTTTACATTAATAAAGTGTTTAATCCAACCTTGTCAACCATCAATAATATTTTATTGTGTGTATTAAAATCGTATAATTTTAAGAACTTTAGTTCAAGTATTAATTGTTCAATTACCAGTTAATTACTAAATTTTTGTTTTCTAGTACTTTTTTGGTATTAAGTATAGTACTTCTCAAAAATATAGCCTACTAAAGATGTTAAAACTTAATACTACCTACGAGTGATTTCTCTAATTATAAATCTTAATTCATTTTAAAAGACTACCAAGCTTTGTCTTAAATTTACTCCTTGCTTAACTATAATTTAAATAAAAATAACTTTGGTAGATATACTTCCCTTTAATTTCACAGTTTAAATTGCCTAAAATTCTTAATCAACAGGATGCTGAATAGGTAAAGTAAAGTTTTAAAGATTTTAACAAATATATTCTTAATTACTATTTAATTTGATTGCATAAAAGTATCAAATGTACTCAAGTGAAGCTGCGCTAAAGTGTCACTCTGTGCTAAAGTGACGCCGTGCTAAAGTGTCACCCCATGCTAAAATGACACTCCGTGCTAAAGTGTTGCCGTGCGAAAGTGTCACTCCGTGCTAAAGTATCACAATGTGCTAAAATGACGCCGTGCTAAAATGTCACTCTGTGCTAAAGTAACGCCGTGCTAAAAAGTCACTCTGTGCTAGAGTGACGCTGTGCTAAAGTGTCACCCCGTGCTAACGTGTCGACCCGTGCTAAAGTGACGCTGTGCTTTTCTGACACCTACCCTATAAAACCAGTTATATAAAAATACAACCAAATACTATATCAAAATTAATTTTATGTAATTATACTTCGACTAATTTTAGTAAACTTTTTGTTGTGATTATTACTAATAAAATAAAGAGCCTGCTTCAATAACGGATTTAAAAACTATTTTCAGCAATTTTAAACACTAATTTAGTAATTAACTATTAGTATTTAGTATTTAATACAGGGTTGCCAAAGGAATTTTGTAAATTTCTTTAATTTTTTCTGAATTTATTTCAGGTTTTTAAAAACAATTTTTTTGTCCATTTTAAGTACAAAGTTAAGGCCATAGGGAGGTGGGGATAAACCTTGTTTTTTACAAGTTGATCTTATTTTATAGAGTTTTTTTAAGCTTCAAGATGCTTTTTATCATTTTAAAAAATCAAATAATTTTTTGATATATAACCAGTCAAAGTCGGGCCGCATAATAGGTTCCCTATGGAAAGGGAAAATTAAAACAGCGAAAAAAGACTATTTCATTTAAAATCTATCTCCTCCTACACTTTTCAAGCAATCTTCTTTAAACTTTTACAGTCTAATCTTTATACAATAACAAGAAAAACTCACTTTGGTATTAAAATTTTTTTTTGTAAAAATTTTTTTTTTATGAAAAAAAAAACACTTTTTTTTTTTTTTTGTGATAAAATTTTTATTTTTTTAAATTACTAAAATTCTTAAGTAACATTTTTTCCTTTGATTATAAGGAACGTTTTCTGAAAATTTAAAGAAGATTGCTTGCAAAATGAAGGAGGAGATAGATTTTCAATAAGTTTTAAAACTTCCGAGAAAATTCACCCTGAAAAATTTGCGGTCCATACGTTTGTATTAGAAATTTTTTACAAAAAATTAAATATCTCAAAAGTTAAATGGTATTTTTTAATTCTATAAAAACTGGCTTATAGTTTATACTTTAAGCTTTCATATAAATGCCAAATTTATTTTTTGTAAAAAAAGTGTTGGACCCATTATAACGCATTAAGTCAGTTAATTGCCAGGTCCGCGTAACTTAAGTAACAACTCTAGTCGATTGGTTTAACTACATTGAAAAGATAATGTAAAGCTGTTTTAAATATGTTTTTTAATGAGTAAACATATTGATAAAAAACAAAATATTTTCATTAAAAATTTTTCGTATCTAATACTTTTGTTACTTTACACTTAAAAATACTTTGAAACTCAAGGTTTTATTTATGTTTTTTTTATGATTTTTGTTCATAATTCTATGTTCATTTCAAAATTTTTCAAATTCCAGGTTTTTTGTCTACATTGAAAAATTCCTTTTTTCATGTTATTCCAGGATTTCAGGTTTTTTGGCAACTCTTTTAACATATTTCTAATTGTAAAATTTTCAAAATTTACTACATAAAAGTAGTTTTGAATAATAAAAGCTGGTCCTAGTAAAAGTTTGCAACTAATAATATTTAAGTATCATTGTCAGTAGCTTACAATATATATTTTATAAAACATTTAGTATTTTATAATGCTAGTATCCAACCTGTTCATTTCTAAATAGTCGCATTTGAAAAAAGGAATAACAGTTTGAAGTAATCCAGAATAAAAACAGTGCAGAAGGTTGCCACATTATAAAGGGGATCATCGCAAATGGTCCGTACAGCAAGAAATTTCTGAACTGATGCATTTATAACAACTTTATTCATAAACCACCTAACCATTAAGATTTTTAAAGTATGATTTATACTATATGGAACATTTTTTAATTTAGATAACTTGTTTATCTTTTTTCAAATAAGTAAAAATTTAATTAGTATATACTTATAAAAATGCATTTTTTTAATAAATATGTTTTAAGTTAATTAATTATAGTACAATAATTATAAAAAGTATAACATATTAAGTGCTTAAAAAATATTCAATACTCTACTTTAACTGAAAAACAAACTCAATATACATAAAACACAAGTACAAACCATTGGATTCTCAGCCATCGGGCCACCTCCTTCTACAGTTGCAGTGCCTCCAAACCTGATGAGAGAGTGAAGAGAAAAAGCCACAAGTACGGGCAAGATGTAGGTTGGATCGCAAGCTGACAGGTCTGTGAACCACAATGCACCACCGTCTGTAAGTGAGGGCAACTTCACCTGTTGCCATCAGCTAAACATTTTGCTGGTACTTTTAATTATTTATATAAGCTTTAATATCTTCTAAAATCTAGTTTTTTTCTTGGGAGATGGCTAAAAAAAAACTTATAACTTACTAAACAAAAATTATTTTTATTAATTATCAAATTTTGGATTTTAAAAATATTTTTTAATATTTTATTTTTACCACCATAGTCTAATTATTGAGACCTTTTAAGCATTTTCTATTTTTTACAAGTATGTACTTTTTATGAGATTTTGACCTTTAAACAGTTTTTCAAGAACTTGAATTGTCAGAATTTGAATTTTAATGTAACAATGACTACACTGTATAGTTTATTCATATTTTAATTTCTAACAAAGTTTTCAACTCTCAATTTTTTCTTATCATTGTCAACACCTAAAATATACCAATATTAATCAGTAGTTTTAATCAGTATGGCTTAACTAGTTTACTTCTAGAAAACATTAGCTTACTTCTTTGGATTATAAAAACATTGTGTTTTTAAGTTGGTATAATAATTGGTTGCAACAAGATAAATGAAATTTTTATCTTAAACATTTTTGTATCAAGTTATTTAAAGTTTACTATGTACATATTACTAAAAACAATAATTAAGAATATGACTTAAGTGTAGAATTTAAGTATTAATAAGCTACAACATTTAAGGTGAGTCTGACACATATGCTAACAACTGGACAAATTAAAAATAATTTAATTGTTATTTAGTTAGCTAACATTATAACTCATTAAAATTTAAAACTTTAAAAAATAAATTCAATTCTGCTTTTAACAAAAGTTATGTCAAAAGGAGTGAGGCAATTTGAATAGTTTTTGCATTGATCAAATTTGTACCTCTTTAAAAACGAAAATAATAACACTTTAAAATACATAAAAACTTTTACAAAAAAAAAGTTTTTTGTTTGCATAATTTGAAAATTCTAGTTAAAACTTATGTTTATTAAGTTAAAATACAAATTTGATTAAGATAATTTGAGTGTTTTTTTTTAATTTAACTTTTGCACTTTTTTGTTTAGACCTAGTAATCCTTTAAAGGTTAAGGTAATTATGCAAACAATTCCAGGATATTAATGAATACATTTTTAAAACAATAGATTTAGTAAACCTATTTAAAAGTAAAATACATATTTTACATAATACATAGTAAACTTCCTTTTTTAACTTCTGGCCAACGTATTATTCAGAAATACCCTATAGGACTTACTTATAATTTTTTTTTAAGACATACTAAACATTCACAAGCTATTAAATCAATATTTTCTAAATATTATTTAAACTTGCCTCAATTTCAAGTTAAGAGTAAATGTATTCCCGATACAAAAAAAAGGATTAATCAAAAACATTTTAGAAAGCTAATATAAAGTATAATACATTTTTTCAATAAGATTTTGAATTAAGTTTTTTTAAATTCAATTGATACAGTTTTTGGATAAATTTTTAAAAAATTAAAAAAATTTACAACGATTTATTTTACAAAAATTTCATTTCCTATTTCAATATAATTATTTTTAAATATATTTCAATATAATATATAATATAATATATAATAATTTCAATATAATATATTTCAATATAATTTGCAATTTTGGCCAACTGTACCAGGGTGAGTTGGTGAAAAGGATACTAATAGGTTCATTTCTTACTTTTAATTTTCAAGTCATTCTTTTTATTTGCCCTACTTATAGTCATTACTTTTATTTTAACCAAGTCGTCTAAGTGATCAACCAAAGTTAAAACTAACATTGGCCATTTGCCTCATAGCAGCAAAGAAGGACATAAAAATTACTGCAGTTGGTAACATGTAAGGGAGCATTAGTAGAGGATTTGTACCATTTTTTTGCATGAAATCCATCAATTCTTTTTGTTTTCTCTGCTTATCATGCAAATTTGTACACATAGCCATTTCTGTTTGTATTCGGATCTGAAACAGGGTTTTAATTAAAAAGTTTTACGGTTTAAATGTTAAAAATATTTCTATATAAACTAAAGTATTAAGTTAACTTTGTTTAAATATTTTCATTTAAGAAGAAAACTATTTGTCTGTATTTATTTTTACTCTGTTGATAAATGTTTCACCTTGGAAAAAAATAAAACTTATATTTAGTAATCAATAAATAGTTGCATATTTGTTTATTTCAATGTTAACAAAAACATTGGCGAAAGTCTGCAGAGCAACTGGATTTTTGTTTGCCATGAGATAAGCTCAAGTTTAACAAAGAGTTGATCATGTCAATTTGATCATCAGACCACAAGCTTTCGGTAGACTGAGACCAGTTTTGTCCATTTTAGGACTCATAAATCTGTCACAACCAAAAAACTTGTGGTCATCAATCTACAACAGTTTATCATGCTTTCACATGAAGCAACCATTTGCTGGTATTTTAGCAAAAGACAATGCTGACATCACTGATCATTGCCAGTAAATTGGCTGCTTCATGTGAAAGCATCATAAACAGTTTGTAGATTGACAACTACAAGTTTTGCAATTGTGACTAGCTGATGAATCCTAATAACGACAAAACTGGTCTCAGTCTAACGAAAGCTTATGGTCTGATGATCAAAATGGCATGATCAACCCCTTGTTCCATTATTCATAAATCAAATGTTTCATTAAGCTTTCAGTTTCTTTAATGTGTCATTGATGTAGTAAGTAATAATCTAGAAATTTAACGTTTTATTACTTTCATCTACATTATTGTATAGTTTTAGCATTCAAAAGAATAATATAGAACTTGCATGACATTTTTATGCTAATCAAAACATTATAAAACTCAACCAAGTTACTATGTAAACTTTTTAAATAAAAACGTACAACTGTTGCCTTATGAAAACGTTAACAATAAAGTTATTACTACTAAGCTCAAATTTATCTAATAATAAGTACTACTTCATCTAATAGTTAATTTTTACCCTATTAGGCTTGTAACTAAATTTCAAAATTCATTATCAATAGTCAGTAAAATTTTATTATAACTTTTTTGTAACATTATACAAGATCAGATAACTTCATATTTTGTTTTCATTTCAATCAATAATAAACCGTAAAAATCACTGATTAAACAGAAACTCAGATGTTTTACCTAATTTAAGTATAAAATATATATTTTGCATTTGTTAAAATGGCTAACTTAGAAGTAAACAAAAAAAAAACATATCTTGTTTTCACTAGTTAAAACATATTCTATAAAAAATATCAAATAAAAGTTTCGAAGAATTTTATAACCTGTAACAGTTTATTCAATTAACTTTTTTTTGTAAATTAATATTTAAAACTTATTTTATCAATAAGTTTTTGAATGATAAATGTACTTAATGTTAAAAATATGCTTAGCTGACTATTTTAAAACAGAAGTCCGTAAAACTATAATTTTTAAGTTAACATAGAATATCAAAGGATTTTTTTTTTTATATTAGTAATTGATAGTTAAAATTAAACTTGTTCAGGCATGCAGTTATGACTTTTGGTGTGAAAAACTTGCATTTTTGCATAAAATGGTATTGCAACAGTCCGTAGTATAACACAAGTTGTCATGATTGTAGGTATCCATGGCAAACCAATAGAAACATTGAGAACTTCCATTAAGCTTTGCAATAATTGTGAAGGCCACACATAGCCTCCTATACTGCAAAAAAAAAACTAAAATTTCATTTCAAATTATTTTAATAAAAGGTTCTTATAATTATCTATAAAAAACATTTCTAAGTTATTAACAGGCTTATAGTTTTTTTAAACTTGAAGTACAGAACTTATAAATAAATTACTCAATCACCCATAGTCTGCAAAAGATGTTAGCAATTCAGGAGAGGTCTCTGCTACTGGCAAAGTTTCAATAATGTTTGAACTGTTAGAAAAAAATATTTGTAATAATATTTAGTAAAAAGTATAAAAAACCTAACAAAATAGTATAAAATTTAACAACTATTTCAAAGGTAATAGAAACAAAAGTTAAACCTTAATTTGCACTATGCTATTGGAGATAAGATTGAAAGAATAAATAGTTAAAAACTATATAGAATTTTTTTTAAACTTTAACTTCTTCTTAAAATTTAAAAATAGTTTGTTTTTTCTTTTAGTAATAAAATCACTACAATGTTTCTTCTAACTTTTTATTGTACTTTGACAAGCTTTATTCAATTAGGATTGACTTCTTACTTTTCAATATTACTATTGCATATTTTAGTTAACAAATTTGTAAAATTTTGTATCTTAAAATTTATACTAAACATAATAAAAAATTCTTTGAAAAACTTCATCACTTCTAAATTGTTAATCTTATTTTGTTAATTTAAAACTACCGAAATATATATCAGTTCATTATTAAACTAATTTTAAGTAAAACAAACATTTCTAAATGCATCAACTAAAAGTAAAAAATATTACAAATAAAAAAAAAACCTAAAATCAGTAGATGATGATACTGATTCAGGAAAACTTTCAGCAACTTGAATATTTTCATTAATTAGTGTGCTATTATTCAAGCCTTGCAGACTGTCTTGCATATTAACATTGCTAATATTTCTTGAGACTAAACTTGAATGTATGTAGCTAACATTGATTCGAATTTTTGTTTGCTGGGCTAACAATGGAATTCTGTTTCACAATAACATAACTATTTATGTACATTGTTTTAACTAAATTTTAATTTTAGAATAAATTGGTTATATGAACAAAAACAAAGTACTTTGATTTGTTATGTTTAAACAAGATAACTATTAAAATAAATGATAACAGCCCAGCTACAACTTTCATGCTTACAAAATCAATTAGTGCCAATTAATAGCTAAATTGATAAAGTAATTAAACACAAAAAAAAAAGTATAGTTAAATTTTAATCAAAATTTTATTACAAATGAGACTGAAAAAATAAAACTGGCTTTATAATGGCAGATTTTTGAGAACTAACAATATTTTATTTTAAAATTGAAATTTTTTTGGAGGTCACAGTTCTAGTTATGCTAATTTAAGTATACTGAAACTTTATTGGTAATGCATTGCTATAATAAAGACATTTTTGTAGTTAGCTGAATATTTGCAACCTTAAATTCATATTTATATCCTAATGTACCAAACCTTAAGTCGAGGTTGTATAGTTTTAATACTTTATATATGTGGTTCTTGTAAGTCGTCCAAACCTTTATTTTTAATTTAAAAGGAAAAAAAGCATTTCTGACGCATTATTGACATCTGAAGACAAAAAACCTGTTAAAACCGTCTAGTTACGTATTTATTAATGCATTCAATTTTAAGTTAACATTGTATAGTTTTAATACTTTATTTATGTGTTCGTGTAAGTCCTCTAAACCTACATTTAAAATAGCCTGACTTATTGCAGGGTTGCCACCCGTTTTTTCAAATCAGGGTTTGTGCGCAAAATTTTTTTCATTTAGCCTGACTGAGACCAATTTAGCCTGACATTTTTTCAAAGTAAGGAAAATACCCTTTAGAAGTCATTGTAAGTAATGGGGGGCCTTGATTAGTACTATTGTAGTATCCGACTTCAACCAGCTTTATCTCAAACATATTTTGAGCTATAAAAATCTGTAAAAAGCAACTCATAGCTTAGTTACAACAATAAAATAAGACTAAATTGTGATAAAGGTGATTTTCTCCCCTATGCTCTTAACATAACAAATTCAGTGATAAGTTTTAAAATAAGTGATATATCTAATTTATTACTAGTGTAAAAATTTAATACATATTACCAGGGACGTAGCTTGGTAGGTTTCTGCAAATCTACAGAAACGTATACTTATGTGCGAAAAAAGAAGAATCTGCTGTCTTAGCTTTTAGTATTTATTTATGCTTAATTTTGCACTCCTGAGAGATAATTTTGACATATATGTACTCTTTAGCATTTTTAGTGTCGTAAAAAAATTGAACAAATTAAATACATCCAAATTGTAACATTTAGGGCTTTAAAGCTTTATTTGTCAAAAAGCTGCAATGCAAAATTGATTCTAAAGGAAGCTGTAGCTTCAAAAATCAAAATCATACAATTTTATGTTACAAAAATTTGCATAACTTGTTGTTACTATTGACTACGTTAAATATTTAATTTTCAAAACAGTATAAATGTTTTTGAGTTAAATGGTGATTTTTTATACTTATTTTTAATGAAGGGTATGACTTTTTATGGGTAGTTTTAAGTATTGGGTACTTTTAATTGCCTCAATTTTGCAAAAAAAAAGTACCCAATATTTTGATGATGTCATTAACTTTACTTTGGGTAGTTATTAAGATTAAACTTTGTAAAAAAAATAATTTGCTGTCTAGGCCTATGATAAATTCACTTTGTTTATGTTTCTAAATATAAAAATAATTGTATCTGAAATAAAACAATACTAAACATTTCACTATGTTAACAAAACTAAGGATATATAATTTTCAACCTTGATATTTTTTGTGTAAGTTACAATTTTAAATTCAACCACAAATTAAGCTATTTACTTTGAAAATTTTTCTTTTATAGATTATTGAAGACTTTAAGTTATCATATTTTATAAAAATTTCATTATTTTACATGTAGAAGTAGTTTAAAAATTCCAGATTTTTTGATGATTGTTTTTTTAAACACTAGATTTTTTCAACTTTTTTAAATTCAAAAGTTCAAGGTTTTTCCAGTTTTTGTTTAAACTGTCAAGTTCCTGGATTCCAGGTGTTTTGGCAACCCTGCTCAAACTTTAAGGAAGTATTCCTTTCAATATTTAAAAAATAGTAAAAGATGACAATTAAAACCTACTGTACTCTCGTATTTTAATTTTATTATATCAAAAATTTGTTTTGGTATAAAAATCTGTATAAAGATACTTGTAGTTTAGATTAAATTTCATAAAGTTACATCAACTTGTAATAAAAGTGATCTACACCCTCCCTGTACCAAAGGTGGCTCCTAAAGTTTTTTTGAACCTTCTTTCAATTTTTCAAAATTTAATATATTTTTTTAAATTCAAGTCTTATTTACTTTGCTAGACAAAATAAGTGATCAGAATTTCAAGTCATTCTAGGATTTTATATAACATTCCAAGATTCTTATAAGCATTTAGGTTTGATGGCCACCCTTTTAACTTTATTTCAAACTATAAAATAGTAGCTTTTATTGAAGTACATAATTCTAATTCATGTATAACTAGTTCAAATTGTTTTATGAATTAAATTCATCAATAAACTATAAAAGAAAAAATTTCAAAACCATTTTTTTAATTTGTGTTTGAATTTAAAATTGTAATTTTATGGTAACAAAAAATATTTCTATAATTTTGTTAACATAGGGAAATGTTTAGTATTATTCTATTGTTTTATTTTAGATATGATTATTTTCATATTTTAGAAAATTAAAAAAGTGAATTTCTCATAGGCTTAGACAGCAATTTTGTTTTTATTACAAGTTTAAGCTTCAAAACTACCTAAAGTAAAGTTAATGACGTCATCAAAATATTTGGTACTATTTTTTTTTGCAAATTTGCTGCAATTGAAAGTACCCAATATTTAAAACAACCTATAAAAATTCCTACCGTTTAATGAATGTTTTCTTGGTTTACACAAGTGGTAAGACATAAAGAGTCATAGGGGGTGTGGAGCAAATTAAATTGCCTTGTATACAGTTATCACTCGTACCTCAACATTCCATTTTTGATGTATTAACATAACTGCATTTTTTCAGATTAAATTCAATAACATTAGAGGTATTTTAAATTGCTGTGTTCCCGCTAGGACGTTATCACGAGTTATTTCAGATGTTTTAATTTTTGCAGACTCGTAACTTTTTTGAGCTAGCTACGTCCCTGCATATTACTAAACACAATTGTTTAATTTAATTAAGCACTAATTAAAAACATTATAACCAGAAGATTTATAATAAAACAACGTGCATTGTTGTGTTTTATTAAAATATAAAATGAAATGCTTAAACATGAGTATTAAAATAAGTAAAAAATGTTTATTATAGTATTTTGACTAATACTTAAACTTAATACATAATTATAAATTCTAAACTCTAAATAAATACAGTGATTGTTGATGTCATATCAGATTTAAAAAGCTTACACTTAAATTAAAAAAAAAACCTTTAATATTTTGTTCATGTAAAGAAAAATGAATTGTACCTAAAAATTGTACTCCCACAAAACTTAGTACTTATATCCTAAATCTAAGTTTTAGTGTTGTGATTATCTCTAATAACTTTAAACAAACAGTAAAATATATGAATAAACTGTTAAGTGTTTTAATCTAAAAAATATTTGGTATAAAGCCTTTAAATTAGAAATTAAAACACTTCAACCAATCAAGATCTGAAAAACATAGCTGATGTAAACAAATTTAAACAAACAGCTAAGTTGTTGAACTAAACTGTAATGTTTATACTGTATTTTTATAAAGAGTTTTCATAATTATGACGTAAACAATCTACTCAAAATAAAATAATGAAGATTCTTAAAAAAAAAATTAAATTCAACAAAAGGTTTTAAGCATTTATTTTTACAAACACTGACTGATTTTGTCTTTAGTAACTAAATCTTTATTTAGAAATAAATTCACATCCCAATTTGATCTTAAAAAGGTTTCTCAATTTTTTTAATCAAAAATTTTCAAGCATTTGAACTGAGAAAAACTGAGATTCTCAAATTTTTAAATAAAAAAACTGATTTAGCCTGACGTTTTTCAACTTTTTCAAAAAAACTGATTTAGCCTGACTTAGCCTGATTTAGCCTGACGCGCACCAACCCTAATTTTTTTCAGGTTATCAAAATTTTTTGGTCTATTTTTAGTTAAAAGTTAATTTAAAGGTAAAAAACTGTGTTAAATAGTATTAAAAAAAATGATGATGATTAAAAAAAGTATTTATATGATAAATTTTTAAAGTCATTTGAAAATTTTTTACTTAACATGTAAAAATTGTTTAAACTTCCAAATTTTTTAGTGATTTTTTTTTCAAAATTCCAGGTTTTTTTCAAAAATTCCATTTTTTTTTTTTTGCGTAAACTGTCAAATTCCAGGTTTTTCAGGTTAAGTGGCATCCCTGTTGTTCTAAATGTCCTGAACACCCTTATCGTGTGGCTACTTATTAAGCTACCCTGAGTTTTTTATAAAACTAACAAGTACAATTATAATTAACAAAAAAATTAATCAAAAAGCAGTCTCTGAATAAAGTTTAATACTTATATTACAACCAAACTAATTACATTTATACTAACTAATAATTGTTTTCGTATTACTGTTGATTAAAAATCTGAAAGTTAAAAAAAAAGTAATAAGATACTAATATAATACTAACAGCTAAAAGCCACTTGAACTAAAATATAGATAACTACTATCTAATTAAAGTTTAGTTTATTTATTGAACTGCACTAGGAAAACTCGAATTTCTAAACTAATTTCTCTGTAGAGATGGTGTTTATATGTATGTTCTTAATTTTATAATAGTTTAACTCAACTTGATTTCCGGTTAAATGATTTTATAGTAGTCAATATTCAACTATATATAATTCAATCATCTTCAAGTGTCGATTATATTATGACGTCAGAAATGCTTTTTTTGCTTTTTATTTATTTAAAATTAAGGTTTAGACAACTTACAAGAACACATATAAAGTATAAAAACTATGCAACCTCAACTCAAGGTTTGGTGCATTAGGATATAAGTAACTAGACGGTTTTTACGGGTTTTTTGTCTTCAGCTGTCAATTATGATGTCAGAAATGCTTCTTTTTTTTAATTGAAATTAATGTTTAGACAACTTACAAGAGCACATTTATAAAGTATTAAAACTATATAACCTCAACTTAAGGTTTGGTACATTAGGATATAAATATGAATTTAAGGATGCAAATATTCAGCTAACTATAGAAATAATAAAGCTCGAGTTTTCTCATTTAACAATTATTCAATCAGTAGAGAAAACTTGTAAAACAATCATTTATAGCTTACTTTTTTTATTTTTTTGTCCTTAAAGATATAATAAAAGTTATTACAAAATTTTATACTTTTTATCCTCTATATTTTTTAAGTAAGGAAATAATACATTTACAGTTTTAAAACATACAAAATTTAGTAAAAACTTTTAAGTAATATATATTTCGTCCTTTATTTCACATTTAGGTACTTAAAAACTTTATGACAACTTTTTTTTATTAAAATTTTTCAAAGGTATAGAATTATACTTAGATTTTTTGAATGCCTATAAGCACTTTAAATATACATAGAATGAAAAGTTACATACATTTTTCTGTTGTATATTTTTCTACCTTTAAAAATAAAAATTGTATAAAAAACCTGAAACTAATTTGGACATATCAAAACAAATATGTAAAAAACTTAACAATTATCAAATGTTAATTAATAAACTTATTTTAAAAATTTATTTGTTAAATGTTTTGAGAAGGTAGGTTAGAAAAAAGGATAATAAAAAAAAAAATTATATCTAAATTTATATATATATATATTATATATTTGTTTTGATAATTATTAGCTGCAGGTTTTTGAATACACCCAAAATAAATGAACAAATATGTTTGTGATTAAGCAACATTTTACTAAATGACCTTATTTTGTTACTGTTAAAAAAATAACTGAAATTCAAGTTATTAGAAAAATAATTTATTATGTAAATAAATTACCTTTGTAACTTCTGTGCATTTAACCTTATTAGTTTACTACTCAATTTTAACATGTTGTATTTCAATAAAAATATAGATATAATTTTGGTATAACTTTAAGTTTAGATACAAAACTGGTACTTACCCTAAAACAAAATACTAACTATTGTAGTATAAATCAAGATTACCATTAATTAAAGCAATTAAAGTTTATACTTTGACTTATATTAAGATTTTCAAGTATTTATTTTGTAAATAAAAGAAGCTAAAACAAAATTACGAACCGCTGCATTTCAGATAAATAATAAAAGTTGTTTTTATTTTTAACAACAATACTAAAACAAAGTTCCGAATGAAACTAGTTCGTTGGTATATAACAGCAGCATTTTGAAAAGTACTCCCATTTATTGAAAAAAAAAAACAAAGCAAAAGTTCGTACTTTATGTAACAGTTATATGGCTGGTAAAGTTTGAACCTTTTTAATTGAATTATTGTACTTATTTTCTTTGATAAACTTGGGAAAATTTTCGAGCATTTAAAAACGAACTAAGTTTTGGCGATACGCTAGTCAAAATGATAGTTTGCTACAAAATTTTTGATGATTATTCCTTAGAACTGTTTTATTTTTAATGATATATCCTTGACAACACGTTAAAAAGTATTTATGTGGTGGACGACCCGATAACAAAATAGTTTTTTAGTACACCATGTCTTAGCACCGCATTGTGTTAAGCGCTTGTTTTTTCATTTTGTTTAATAAAGAGTATTTTACCTAATTAAACAATTTGAATGTATTAAGTTTATACTAAACTAAGTACTTTTCAACTTGCTTATGTAAAATTTAAAAAGTATTATATATAATAGCTCTGCTTTTAAAAGAAATTTAGTTGTTGAAATATGCTTATATCCATTCCATACTATACTGATTACTGACAACAATGCTTTAATGAAATTTAACAACAACTTAAATTTAGATATTTAATACTGTATGGACACTTATAAGTACGTAAAATTTAAACTGTAACATTAATAAAACACAAAAAAGCATACGCGTTAGTTTTCAACTATGATAAGGTGTATTCATTTTAACGATTGCACATTAGATGCTAAGAATAAAATAATAATACTATTGCAATATTATAGGATCAATGAAATTATTAACAAGTCTGATTTTAGTCAAATGTATTAGTTTTTTTGTAGCTTGAAATGATCCTCTTTTTCGTAATTGCTATCAAATTTATTTGATTTACATAAATCTCCGATGGGACATTTTTTATTAGATGTGACTAGAATGTCTTTGGGCAAAGAAAACTTGTGCCGGTTTTGGGTATCAGATAGAATATTTTCGTTTACTCTTTTCTTGCAGCAGCATAGTCTTTTCAAACTTGTCAGTGCAGATCTGAGTGATTGATGGATGCGAGTTTACATAGATTTATTTTAGGTTGACTTGTTTTGTTTTGATGCTGGTTAACAACTTTTTGAGGTGAACTTACTTTAATTGTGAACGGGTCTAAATTGCACGAAGACATAATTGCACGAGAATACTAAATTGCACGCGGGGACTAAATTGCACGAGAGCAAAGTTGCACGAGTGCACGAAATTGCACGAAGCCAAATTTGCACGAGGGCACAAAATTACATTTTTGAACGAGAGTAAAAAGCTACAGAAAAAAATAAAGTAAAATAGAAAAACAGAAAAAACAGTAAAATTTTATATAAAAAAAAGAGAAAAAAAGTAACTGACCGAGGGTAAAGGTTAAGAGTAACAGTGATAGTAAAAAAAAACTAATAAAACTTATTATTTATAAAAACTAAAAATAATAATTAAAAAAAAAGCTACTGACCGAGATTAAGGGTTAGGGGTAACAGTTAAAGTAAAAGAAAAATAAATAAATAAGTTAAAAAAATAAAAATTAAGAAATAAAATCAAACTAAAAATAAAATAACTTACCGACCGAGGGTAAGGGTTAAGGGTAGGGATAACAGTGATAGTGAAAAAAAAACAAAGTTACAAAAAAAAAACAATAAATAATAAAAAAATTAACCCGTGCAAAAATGTCTCCGTGCAAAATTGTCTGCTCGTGCAAAAGTGTCTTCGATCAAAAGTGACCCTTCGTGCAAAAGTACCTTCGTACAGTTTTATCTTTGTGTAATTTTATCTCCTTGTGCAAAAGTATCTTCGTTCGATTTTGTGCACTCGTGCAATTTCGTCCCCTCGTGCTATTTGTACGATCGTGCAATTTTGACAGCTAACTACCCACTTTGATCATTGCTGCTTCATTAGGTTTTGCTTCGACACCTAAGCTCCTTCAGCAATCTCGTCATTTTTTCATTTATCATTTTAAGACACTTATGCTAACCACTAACTATTTAGGAAGTTGAAATATATTTGTTATTAAATAATAAAACAAATTTTTTATTTCTTATTTTATCTTATTATTACTAACGTTAAAAAAGGTGCTAGTCTAAGCTTCTAAAACATTTCAAATGACTTTTATATTGATTAAAAAACTTTTATTAGAAATAAAAAAGGTGTCAGTGATGTTTAACTACAGTAATATATATTAATATAAATTTTATACTTTGTGGTTTATAATTTAAACGTGATTATGGATATTATGTTTTTAATATCTTATTTAATTAGTTTTAAAAGTTTTATTATGTTTATATAAATTATAAAAAGATACAGTCATACTTGACCAAATATTTATTAGTTTTAAAGCATGATACTAAATTCAAGAGAACTCGATTTATGTTTACTATTTTAAAATTTATTTGAAATATACAAATTAATTTAACACTAACTTAACTTCTTTTAGATTTACTTACAACTACCTGAAACTATTTTTTGATTTTGTTTTTTCAAAAGATTACATTAAAAACTATTAATTTTAATTCACTACCAGCTCAATGGTTCTGAAGTAGAGGGTTGTAATGACTTTTACTTAATGACAGATTACATACTAAACAAAGTTGTGCTTTAAATTTTTAATTTTTTTTAAACTAGGTTATAATATCATCTACATAATTTTTCTAATATGACTAATAGTTCTACAACAAAAAGTTCTATAATAAATGTTCTTAAATATTTATTATACAGAATATAAAAGTTACTTCTAAATTTAAACTTTAGATATGAACAAAATTTGTTAATTAAAAAGAGTTTTATACTGTAAATTCAAAAATATGAATTTAAAACTGTTTTTTTTTTAACTTGAGTAATTTTATTTTGTAAAATAAATTGATAAAGGATAGTAAAAACAGCTGTTGCTAAAATAGTAAAAACATAAGATAAGCTTTAATAAACCAAAAAAAAAATATTTTGAAATGATAGCTAGTGGTTTTATCAATTTGTCCTAATTTCATTACAGGTTAAAAAACAAAATTTATATTTATTTATATTAATTTAATTTAATTTAGTTTTTGATAAGTGCTTACTAAATAGTTCCTAACAAACTCTAAATGAACACAAGTATTTCTGGTTATTTTACATAAGATTTGTAACCAAAAACTAAATTATAGTTAAGTAAAATATTTTTAATTACCTTCAATACTAAAGTTTTTTTCAAACTAATATTTATAATATAAAAAAACTTTAGCTTAAATTTATACTAAAAAATTTTACTATAAAATGTTACAATAGTGTTAATTAAATTTAAATGTAGAATTCTTAATATGGGACACGCTAAGTTCTAACCCGCGCTCAATCCCCACCCGATCAAATCAAAGAACCGCTTACCGACCTAAGTCTGGTGTAGGTCGTATATGTAAGGTCAAAATCGACCGCATTAACAAAGCTGTGCGTTTGAAATCCAAACTAATGCACTTACCAAGTCTTAAATTTGTTCATTGGATTGGAGGAACAGAAGTACAGTTTTTTTAAGTTCGATTATTATCCTTCTATTAGCGAAGAGTTGGTGATGAAATCACTGAACTAATAATTACATTAACGTACCTGCTGAGGACTTATGGCTGATAAAAAATGCCTGCATATTGGTACTCTGCGAACAAGGAGCTCTGTGGCGCAAAAAGGGAGCAATTACCACCAACTCACTTTTTTACTTAGCGCAGGGATCTTATATGGGCGCAGAGCTATGCAAACTTGTTGGACTTTTTTTTTGTTAGACCGGTTAAAAGCTATCTTTGGTTTAAATAGAGTTGGGTTGTACAGAGACGATAGTCTAGATGTATTGCCTAACTCTTCTGGCTTTAAAGTTGAGAAGCTATAAAAACAAACTCATACCTTCTTCAAATCTATGGGGTTAACAGTTACTGTGGAATTGCCACTAGTGATAATTGACTTCCTACTTGTGAAGCTCAACTTGAATGATATCTCTTTTGTGCCTTATAAAAAACAAAACGCAAAAATTATGTATGTTTACAAACAATCAAGTCATCCTAAAAATATCATAAAACAAATTCCAAACATAATCAATCAACGCTTAAACAAACGTTCTAGTAAGGAAGAAAATTTTCTAAAGATAAAAAACGAATATGAAACAATAATAAAGAAATGCGGCTACGATAATAAACTTAAATTTGAAAAACCTGAGCAACAACCTAAAAATAATCAAAAACATAAAAAAAAGAAATCTTATCTGGTACAACTCTCCTTTTAGCAACTCAGTAAAAACTAATATTGGAAAAAAATTTCTAAACTTAGTCAAAAAAAACTTCAATAAACAAAATCCGCTAACAAAAATTTAAACAAATATAATATGCGAATAAATTGTTCATGTACGGCAAATTTAGAGACTATCATTAAGACACACTACCAAAAAAAATTAAATCAAAACTCAGGAATTTGGAGTCAATGTGGTTGCGCTGGTAGCTGTAAATATAGTTTGAAAGGGGCAATTGCCGTTCGGAGAACATCGGTTACAGGGCCACGGTTAACTCTGGCGTTGAGACGAGGTTCTATGTCGGCTTGTGCTCGACTCAGTTTAGATTCAGGTATTCCAATCATAAAAAATCTTTTAAAGGTGGCATATATGAAAACGACATTGAGCTTTCGAAGTATGTTTGTGGCTTAAAGCGCGGCGGCATCGACTTTGAAATATCCTAGGAAGTTATAAAAAGAGCACAACCTATAGCTGACGGCAATAGCCCGATATATAGGCTGTGTCTCAAAGAAGCAACACCTGTTGTATATGCACTGAAAGAAAAGAGATGTCTAAACAAAAAAAGCGAGTTTTTACCGTCTTGTAGACATATAAAAAGTTGCTTTTGAAGTTTAATAAATTTTAATTCCACCTTGTAGTAATTTCAATTTAACTTTTTAATAGTGATCTACCGAATCCAAGATTCGGACTCGGATCCTAATTTCAAAATAAGACTCGGATTCGGATTCGGCCGAATCCTAATTTCAAAATAAGATTCGGATTCGGTAGACCACTTTAAACGTTTTGAATTTTATTTAACTGTTTGTCAAAAGTTAAATGAAATGTAAAACTAGTTAATAATTTCACGATTTAGTGGATTAAAAATGATTTTTCACACTTATAAAAGCCTTATCACTTTTGATCGAGAGTTTTGCGCACAGTATAAAAACTATGAGGTTTTTTTTTTAGACTCTCAAATAAAAGTAAGTACGTAGATAAGGCGTTTTGGATAACCGGTCTTATTTAATCATCATATGTTTAATTTTTTGTTTGCTTGTTGTAATAAACTGCTGCATTATTTATACAAAGAAAAAAAATGTAACTTAAATATGTAACATTAAAGCAGATGCTTGCATAGTTTTAGCTATATACTTTTGTTAAAATTTTATTATTTATTTAATTAATAGTTTTAAATTATGACATATATGTTATAACTTTTTAGATGTAGTATTTAATTTTGAAAACAATGTTTTTCAGAAGAAAATCTGTAAGCAACTAATTCTTAATTAATTTGTAATGAACTGTTGCAACTACTTGCATTATTTATTGTTAAACTTAGAATAATAAGAGAATATTTAGAGCTTACTGCAATTATGAGAAATAAGGTTTAAAACCAACGATGTAACATTTTATAAAAATAATTTGCCTAATGATTTATAAAAGTTTTAAAAGCAGCATATATTTTTTGATTAAAAATTTTTTTAATATTGTTGTGTGGTTCTTTTGTATAACAGATACATCACCAAAACTATCTTACCTAACTTATATAAAATAGTATTTAGTATGATACATAAAATTAACTGATACATTAAAATAAATTATTATTATAATCAATTTAACAAATACAAACACCAAGCTGCCCGCAGAGGGTCCTGAGCCAAAACGTGCTAGAAAGTCACCCCGTCTGCAGGAAAAGTATGAGGAAAAAAGATCTGGTTGACAATCTACCCACAGACAGTCAACCAGACCCAACTGAGACTTTGGATGTTGGCCACAAAAACATAAACTCACAAATTTTTAATGAATTTCTATTTTATTTGAAGCTCTAATTTTTGGAGTGAAAGATTGTTATGAAAACAAAATATTAAACTAATTAAAGTTATATTATTCTTTTTTCTGGGTTGCCAAAAAACCTGAAACCCTAGAATTTGAAAATTTACACTAAAAAACCTAAAAAAATTAGGATTTTGATGAATTAAAAAAAAAATCTATAAAAACCTGGAATTTTATACAATTTTTACATGTCAAGTAATAAAATTTTGATTTAACACAAAAAATCTATCATAAACTTACATTTTTTTTAAATCATTACAAAATTTTATTATTAAAACACACTTTTAAAGTAACTTTACAGTATCTTTTTAATGTTTTTATACAGTTTTACACAATTTTAAACCTCAAACAAAACTTTAAACTAAAAATAGACCCAGAAACGTGTACTTTTAATAACCTGGAGGAATTTTTGATAACCTGGAAAAAATTTGCCAACCCTATTGCTAGCAATAAGTGGAAACTAGAGACCTTTATTTTTTATATGTTTTTATATACAACAGCTTTAAAAAAATATTTGGCTAATTTTACACTGTTTTTAGTGCGTAAGTATAGTTTTATAAAAACTAAATATTTTTTTAATTTGTTTGTTAGCTTTTATTAATTATAGCAATAAAGGATGGCCAATCACTCATGGTACTTTAAGGAAACGCGGGGTAATTTTAAATTTTACAAAAGCTAAAATTAAGTGATAAAAAGCATATCTGTTTAGAGGCTAATCAAGTAGTGATTCTCCTATATTGCCGCCAGAGATACCAAAACCACATCACTCTAAAAACCTTGATCTGAAGAAGTTTTCCACTTACTATTCTTTGTTTAAAGTAGAATCAGACACAGCTACACAGTAGGACGAGCAACAGGATTCTATTGATGAAGAAGAAATAAAGGGGCTGTTTTGATACAGAGTATTTTAATGCAACAACTGAAAAGAGTAAAGTCTTAAACTGGTGGAACTTGAACAAGACAAAATACCCACATCTTGCCAGCTTTGCAAGGAAACATCTTGCTGGACTATCATCTTTTTTTCTATTCTGAAAGATTATTTCCTGAAGCTATGAATTTGTACGAGCAAAAGCGCAATCGATTGCTTCCAAAAACCGGGAAAAAACTTTTATTTCTTCAACACAATTTAAATAAACAAGAACAGTGTTTTGTAGTAAAACAAAGAAATATTTTGCGATTGTAGTTCGTTTTATATTTCTAAACAGTTGCCTAAGGTAATCTTTGTTTTTTTTTTTCATGGTAAAAGTGTAATCCTAAGTGGAATCTAAAAACTTTTTATTACAAATTAAATTCTTTTTTTAGCATTTACTACAGTTTGTATTATATTTTCATTTATTACAGATCTTTTTTTTTTTCAATTGGACTTGGTTTTATCAATATGGACACTTGCAAAAGTTTATGCTCTAATTCGTTTATGGTCAAAATATAAACTAACTCCTAAGTTAAACGTAAATTTTTTAATTTTCATTTGATTGTTTTGTGCTTAATTTTAAACTTGTTTTGAATTTGATGAGTGAATGAATAGGCACGTAACTCGAGTTCTTCAAGTTTTTGCATCTTGAAATAAGCTTTTGTATATACATAAATAAAAGTATTAAGTTTCATAAAAAATATGATATAAAAGTTTTTTTTTAAACTATTTCATAAAAAAATTATAAATTTATTCTTTCAAGAATTTATTTTACAAACTAAGTTTCGGTCAAAGACCTTGTCAGTGCTTAAATAAATCTTATTTAAATAGAATAAGATTTATTAAAGATCTTATAAGAATATTTTACAAACTAAATTTCGGTCAAAGACCTCGTCAGTGCTTAAATAAATGTTATATTAATAGAATAAGATTTATTAAAGATCTTTTAATAATAAAATCTTATTAAAAAAAAAATTATTATTATGCTTTAAGGATGTTCATGAGTTAACTATATTATGTAACACTAAAAATATTAAATTAGTTTTATTTATAAAAACAAAAAATCCCAATTTCTGATTAAGTTGGACTTAATAAAATGATACAATGAAGCTAGTTATAAAAAAATTGTTTTATTTTATAAGTATAAAAGTATATTTTACACAAACATATATATAATAGTTTAATACAAACAAGACTGAAGGTAGAAAGTACTAAAACAAATTTATTTGCAATCTCATGTTTTTAATAAAAATATATTTGTTCGTCACAACAAAAGCACATCAACTTATTTACATACATAATGATGGCTTTTATTCAAGACAGCCACCTAATTGAAATGTAAAGCCTAAAAACTTAAAATATCACACAAAAATAAAAAGCCATAGTTCTAAAAAATTAATTTATCAAATGTCCAGTATAAGTCTGCACATTACGTACTCGAAACAAAAAAAACAGAACTTAAATATTTTGCTCAACAAAATACTTAACTTTAAAAAAAATATAAATATTATTCACGTTTGAAGCACAGGTTTTCATTTTAATTTTCAGTAACTTTTATTAACGGTTGAAAAATTTACGTCTAAGGCTTCTTTTTTGTATTTAATCTCATAATATTCAGTAGAAACTTTTTTTCATATTATTTTATAATTTTTTTAAAATGGAAGACGCTAGATAAACAAAAAATATATATATAAAATCTTAGCTTTAAGAAAAACCCAAAAAAAAATTAACTACTGCAATTTTTATATTACTTAAGTTTTAGGACGGAGAAAGATAAATTTAAAGCCTACTTAAGAGTTTAAGTATGATTTTAAACTAATATTAAAGCTTGAAAAACCTACTTTTACCTTACTATGGCAGCAGCTTTTAAGCAGCTTACTTATTGTTTAAGTTTTTTAGAAGATTGCAGTCGCATAAATGAGCTAAAAATCAGTAAGTATTTGACAAGAAAACGCAATATAAAACACAACAAACCAATATTTTGTAGCAAAACAAAAGTAGCCATAGTAAATGTGCAGCAATACTAGCTGTTAAATGTTAAAGAATGACTAAAATCTACCATGATAAGCTAAACTATATCTAAACAAGTAAAGTGAAAACGTATACTGTTTTTTCTGAATTAATTAAAACATATTAACAAGAAACATGATGTACAAGTCCGACCGAAAGATAAAGTCAATGACAAGGACGTTTTGGCAATAAATCGTTAACAAATTATTTCCTTAAGCTGATTAGAAGTTGGGCACCATAGTTCGGATCATCGATCATCTTATCTTCGTCAATTTTAAGCTCACCGTCGTCGACTGACACAGATCGAACTGATCTCGTTCTTCTTCTGCCTTCGAACGACTTTTGAGAAGACAAAGACTCGTTTCGCGCTCTTGAGCTCTCCCCTTCTGTTTTCCTTTTTTGTGTTCGCTTCTTCTTGCTTTCCTTCTTAAAGTTGTTTTTTTCCTTTTGACGTTTTTTCTTAACAGGGATCGGCATAGACGCTTCGGCGTTTTTGCTTGCCTTTAACTTTCTCTTGGTGCCTACCTGCTTTTTATTTTTTAATTTTTGCTGTGATTTTGGTTCTTGAAACTCTAGCTTCTTACTGATTTTGCGATCAGTTTTGATACGTTTCTTAGTCTGTTTCATACTCTCCTGCATTCTTTTAGAAGGTGATTTGATGCGACTTGAGCTTCTCCTTTCAGTCTTTTTCTCCGAAAATATTTGTTTTTCAATTGCACTTCTCTTTCTATTTTGTTTTTCGAAAAATTTCTTTTTGCTTGAAATTTTTTTCTGAACTTCCGGTTCTGAAGACACATCTGTATCTGTTTCAACCTTGTAAGACCTACAAGAAAAAAATATTTCGACACAAATTACTAACTTGTTAACTTTAAGTATTAATAATAGTTTTGTTTTCGAAATTTACACTTAAAATACAACATAAGGTGTACGTACGAACATTGTTTTCACTTGATTTATATATATCATTTAAATTAAAATATGCAATGTTTTTGCTTTAGTCAACTAGCGTACGTTTATATGTGTTAAACTTATAACACAGTTCCATAGAATTTTCCATGATTTTTCATTATAAATTTAACACAGTATGTAAGTTGAATAAAAAAAGATTTAAAAAAATATTATTATTGTTATATTTCAACAAATTTGTTTCATTTTCAATTCTTTTAACAAAAACATTAGGAGTGATATAATTGTTTTTTTTGTTATAACTACGAAACTTACTAAACTGTAATCTATGAAAATTTAAGTAAATAAATTTTAATTTTTATATCTTAAAATTTTAGTGATATACAAAACTAGCTTAAACCTCTTCGATTTCATCTCCCGTTTATTCTGGTGTTTCTTATGCACATAACTTTGCTTGTTTTTTTGAGAAGACACCCTAAAACTCTTCATGCTTGCATATCCTGAATCGAACAGACGACTGCCACTTGCCCCTCTGTTATCGTCACATACTTCGTCATCAGAGTTACCTTCAGACGCATCGTCGGTGTCGGATGAAAACAAATCCTCATCATCATTGTCGCTGAGAATTTCGTCTGAGTCCGTGTCTGCGTCAGATTGATCTGCTTTGTTTGTAATAATTTCAACTGTCTTTTTTTTGGTGCTTAATAAATTATTAAAATGTATCTAAAAGTAAAACTCCTGTGTTATATACTTATATATCCCCTCTAAAGATTTAATTAACAGTTTAAACTGACTTATTTTTTAATCTGTAGACTATATAAAGCAATGCTGACACATCATAACTGTACTAAAGTAACATGAGAATTTATAAAAAGTATAGGTGTAGGCATTTAATAAAAAATAAGTAGTGTAAAAGTAGTAGGTAACAATTTCAATGTATAATAATACATACCTGCATTCACACATATAATTTCTTCTTCCATACCAACTTCAGGCATATCATAGTCATTAACAACTTCCAGAGATTCTTGTGGAGTTGCAATTGTTTTCCGTTCAGTTTTTTGTTTGCTGTGGGACCTCCTAAATTTCAAAAAAAATTTTTTGTAATATTTTTTTCAAAAAAACACTAAATTTAAAATAATTATATAAAAAACTAACTTAACTTTAATTTAAAAAAGTACTTTTTTCCAGTACAAAACATTAAAAATATGTTTAAATAGCAGACTGAAAATTAATAAAAAACTTAACCATAAGTAAAATGACAACATTCAACCACACTAAAGCATACGCAAAATATCGTAATTTAAAAAAATAAAAAAACATATTAATTTTTTTTGAAATAAAAATATTATAAATTGTGTTGACACATTTGCTTTAAAAAAAGAGTACAAATCTAATTAAACGACATTCTGATTACTATAAAATATTTTATGTTTCTGCAGAAATAAATAAACTGAAAAGTGTTTTTAAAACAAATAAAGAAACGATAACTCCAAATAGTCATCACGTCATTTCAAAAACTAAAAAACTTACTGCTTGAGGGTAATGTAATAAAGATTGTACTGCTTAAAAAAAAAGTAATCTGTTACATCAGCAAGTTGATACAGTACTTACCTTTTCTTTTTCAGCAACTTTTCTTTTTTCCTTTGTTTCTTAGGCACCGATTTATCTCTCTTTATTTGGTGACTGCCAGCGTGGGGACTGGAGTAGGTGTGTTCCTCGTTCACTGGATGATTGCTAATTACCAGCTGCTGGTTAAATCCACTCGATGATGATGTTTCTGTGCTTGACAACCTTCAAATAAAAACTCGATCAACTTTACTAAAGATTTTCCTCGCACTGAGTAAAATAATTCATCACATGGTAGTTCAAGGATTTTTTATATAGGAATTACTATAAACAGAGTTGCCAAAGGTTTTTCGTAAGCTTCTTCCATGTTTAAAAAAAAACAAGTTTTTGCTTCATTTTAGTATAAAATTAAACTTAAGGTCAGAAAATTGTCTTAAACAGTATAAAAATAATGAAAATACACTTTAAAACTACTTTAAGGGCATAGGGGGGAGTCCGACAATTTTTTTACTAAAAATAACATTGGATGTTATATGAAAGCTTAAAGTACATACACAAGCCAGTTTTTATAGAATTAAAAAATATTATTTAACTTTTGAGATATTATATTTTTTATAAAAAGCTTGCAATACAAACGTATGGACCGCAAGTTTTTTGGGGTCAATTTTCTCGGAAATTTAAAAAATCACTAAAAACCTATCTCCTCCTTCATTTTTAGAGATAGAGACCTAAAATTTTCAGGAAACGTTCCTTTTACAGTTTAAATGACTTTGAATGTTGGAATTTGAAAAATATTAAAAAAATAAAAATTTTATATATAAAAACCAAAAAAAATAGGTAGTTTTTTTTAATAAAAATTTCATTTTTCAAAATTAAAAAAAATCTTGCATTCAATCTTTTTAAAATTTAATAATACACTTTCTGTGAAAATTTGAAGAAGATTGCTTAAAAAACGAAGGAGGAGATAGATTTTTAGTGAAATGGTCTTTTTTCGCGTTTTTAGTTTGCGCCTTCCATTAGGAACCTATTGAGGTCACTGACTGAGACTGCTCATATCTCAAAAAATACTTTGAATTTTTTCAAGCGGATAAAAATGTCTGATAGCTCAGATAAAACTCTATAAAATAAGATCAAATTGTAAAAATCAAGGTGGACCTCCCCCCATATGCCCTTAAATGTGTTCTTTTATCCTTATTATAGGATAAATTTTTCAACTAATTGAAGTTAATTCATGTAAAAAAAGTTTAAAACTGTTGCTTTTTAGTGATTTCTGTTCAAAATCCATGTTTATCAAGGAATCAAGGTTTTATGACAACCCTATATGAATGTATTTATTGAGAAAAATGTTTTAATCATGAAACCGACAACTGTTTTTTCATATTAAATTCTTAACTTAACTCAAATTTTACAATTTAATTATAAAAGTTCCCAGAAATTAAACTTATTTACATTGTACTATTAATACTTAGTAATGATATTAGGACTTGATAAGTGTTATAAATATAATAGTAATAAACTAGATTTAAAAGTAAGTAAACGTTAATTATTTACTTTTAGTATATATTATTTTAAAGTAGATGGTAACAGATAAATTGGAAGCTAAAAATTTTATATAAAACGACTAACAACCACACTTTAGTATATTCAATCTCATTACAAAATCGAAATATATAATAATGTAGATAGTCCTAAAAATACCAAAAACTTATATTAGAATTCAAAAAAAAAACATATATAAAAACAAACCTGCCAGACGTATTATCATTTTCAGACTTTTCTCTACTCTGTTGTGCTAGACCTAAAATTTGCACAACGTTGTTAAATTACTTGTATATAATAATAGTGTTATACTGTATTATTAAGACCAAGATGACAATAAAATGACTCTAAACTGTTTCTGTATTAGACAAAAGTTTTCAATAAGTACATTAAGAACTTTAGATAAAAACATTTATCTAAAAATTTATTATGTTCCATTTCTTAAAAACAGTAAAGTATATATGATGAAGTTTTAATATACATAATTCTTTTAGTCAGGTATTATTGTTAAATATATATATCATTTTATGAAGTCATGTTGGTCAATTATAAAGGCATTAAATAGACAGGGTTGCCAAAAATGTTAGTTAATTTTTTTTAGGTTTTCTAAATTTGTTCCAGGTTAAAAAAAAAATTTTGGATAACTTTTGATATAATTTTGATAGTAATTAAATTTAAGGGAAAAACTGTCTTAAATAGTATGACAACATTAAAAATATACTGTAAAGCTACTTTAAACGTGTTTAAAGTAAGAAAAAATAAAGATTAATATTTTTTATTTATGATAGATTTTTCATATCTAGTCAAAAATTTTGCTAATTTACATATAAAAATAGTTTAAAATTAAAAGTTTTTTATGGTCTTTTGATAACTTTTGTTCAAAATTCCACATTTTTTCAATATTTTTTGCCTCTATTGTCAAATTTCAGAATTTTCATGATACTACGTTTTTTGGCAAACCTGAATATAAAATTTAATAAGTTCCTGCAAGTAAGCATAATAACTTTGTATCCTATACTTAAATCAATAAGATATATCTCTTTGAATTCAAATATTTAGTAATGTACAAAAATAAAGATTAAACTAGATTAGACATTAATTAACTACAAATATTTAATTTATTAAAGTATAAGTTAAACACTCTTTTGTAGATATTAATGCAATTAATATATTATCGTCAACTTTATATTTTAATACAAATTTTTGTTTATGGTTATTATAACATCATTAAGACTACTTCTAAACTAAAACTACAGTATCTAAATTGATCAATCAAGTCATTATGTATAATTCATTTTTTGAAACAATTATAGAAAATATTTTTATACATACTTTTATTTATGTATTATTTAAAAAGCATTTTTTAAATATACTAAAACTAAACATAATCAATAAACTTTACATAAAATGTCAAAAATTTTCTTTTTTTTTAATTTTGAAAGTATGTTTATTGATGTATAGTTTTCAATGACTTCTTTATGAGTTAGAAAATTATTATATTTTAATTCGCTACAAACAACTTTTGTCTATTCTGCAACAAAATACGCAACTTAAATTAAGTTACCAAAATTTAAAGTTCTTTAAAAAAATTACTTATCTTTGTAAAAATTTCTACATAAAAAAATATTATACTCAGTTTTCATAAATGTTTGAAGGAAAAACATATTTATTAGCCTTTTGATGTTAATACTCTAATGAAAATAACATATTTAAATCATAGTAGCATAGAAAGTTTATAGGTTTTAATGATTAGTTAGTTAAGCATTAAAATGAACTGTTTTAAGTATACTGTTCAAGTACAAAAAGTTTTAAGAAAACGTAAAGTCTTAAAAGCTAAAAGTTGAAAATTTAAAGCTCGAAAAGTTTTATTGCAAAAAAAAATATGTCTAACTTTAAGTAGAATATTTTATATAAATAATTGTACACAATCAGGAAAGGTTAAACATCAACTTTACGAAAAGAAAAATAAAAAAATTGAAAACTACTAAACAATAATAAATGAATAAACATTCGAAATAGAAAGTCAATCAACTTTTACCTCAAAGTTAAATAAATACAGAATACAACCAAAAATTATCCTTTTTTCTTTACAAATAAAATTCACAGATAAAAGTACAATAGAGTACAAACTGAAAATAAACGGAAAAATGTAAGTATAATAATATAACCAAACACTTACCACCAAAAGACATCAATATGTGCGCTGCATTTTGTGTAGTCTCTATATCTTCTTGCTTTTCTAAAACGTTTACAGAAGCAATGTGTAAAGAAAAAATACGCAGAAAAAAATGAATTAGACAATAAAACAATATGTGAATATGTTAAAATAAAAGATGTAATCAAAAAGTTTTATTTTTCTGTTATAAAAAAAGTATTTGATATAAAAACTAAATCTTAAATTCTCAAACTGTTCAAATCTTCTCTAAAGTTATAAAATCTGGTCACTGCAAAACTAATTTTATTATTGAAGCATGTTGTAGTTTGTGTTGAAAAATTAAGTGTTGTTATAGTTTTTGATACAAAAGATCTTCAATTATAGCCAGAGTAAGCAATTTATAAAATTATACTTTATTAATGATGTAATGAATATTTTTTTATATACTACTTTTTTTATATTTAAAAATTTATTAATCTTGCCAAAAAATTCCTTTTTAGCTAACCATTCTAATTTAGAAAATTTGAATTTATATTTACAATCAATATACACTTTTAAAAAAAGAAATAAAATACAAGTTATTTAGTATATCAAACCTATTTGAAAATTTATTAAAACAAAATGTTAGAAAACACTTCAATAACCATTACAGAGTTAACAAGAGCTCCTTAGTAACTGGTATGTTGCTATGTAAGCTCATATGCAAACTAAGCGCAGTCACCAAACATACAATGGTTGCTAGGTAACTATGTCATTAGTTATTAAAGCCAATCTGGTTAAGTTAATATATATTATACAGATACTCGAGTGTAGAATTTTATTTCATGTTGCATAAAATTTTTTTATATCTCAAAATTAATAAGAAGTGACTGATACTTACTTACTGTTTTCTTTAGTAGTTTATGTAACATGAAACAGAATTTATCTAATTATTCATTTTAAAAAATATTTATTTTTATAATATACGTACAATTTCAGTAGTTAATTTTATTAAAAACATCTTAAGTTGCATTTTGGGTATAATTGACTAGTATTTTATTTATAGAAGTAAACTATTACTTTTTCGACTAATGACTAAATTTATGTGATTAAGTTTAAAAACACTTCTTATTAACTGTTGAACAAATTTAAAATTCAAGGAAATTGCTAGAGTCTGACTTCAAAATAGTTATTTTATATGAAATATAGTTATAAAAACCTATGTAACTGTATTTCAGAAAAAAAAATCATACATCATGTAACTTACTGAAAAAATTGAAATACCTACTTTTTATGTTATTATTGTTTCCAAGCTTAAACTACAATTAGAAGCCACCAATAGATGTAACAAATTACAAATACATAACTATTATCTACAATATTAGTAAATACTTGCATTAATGTATATGGTTGTACTAGTCTTGTATGCATAATTAATTTACGAGTTACTGTTCCAGACAACAAGATTTACCGGCTGTATTGGAAAATAGAAATTCTTTTAACTTTAAACAATGATTAATATTTAGCATAATTTCTAAAAGTTTAGATGCAACTAAAAATAATAAATAAATCTATAAATAAGGGAATAGTCTTGTGTGTTGTAAGTTTGTTTGATGTGTACATGCTTCAACTATTTTTAATTGCTTCAAACTAAAACTCCACCAGAAAAAAAAAAGACAAAAATCTAAAAATGGAAAAAAAAACATTTATACAACACAAAAATAAAAAATGATTGAATTTGATGAAATTAGTTTAGCAATAGAAAACTCAAAAGTCAAAAAAAAAAAGAAACTGTATAATTATAACCATAGAATTTATCTTATTTTTAGTTTTTTAAACCTGAAAAATTTCAACTCTTTTTAATATTAATTTAACAAAACTTTTAAAAAATAAGATTTAATTAACTTAAAAACGATTTTGGAACCGTATCAGATAAACTTCAGATAAACATGTAAGCTAGTTTAAACAAATAAAACATTATGTAAATGATTTTAAATGAAACTAAACATATTAAACAAATACAAAAACAAGTAACTAAACAATGTAAAACTAATTAAACGGTTTAAAGTAAAAGTATACTCAAAATTTAAATCTAAATCATAAATTTAAAATCAAGTAAAAATTTAGAAGAACAAAACTTTTAAACAAAGCCAAGTTTTTCAAATTATAAAATTGTGTTAGTGAAGCAAAATCAAGTGACTACAAAGTCATACAATATATCTACAACACAGCAACAGCAAAAAAATCCATGCAAAATAAAAACTATTGTTTTTTTTTCTATAGCTGATCTTCTGATACATTTTTTTTTCTAACTAACTATTTTGTATACTATTCAACGAAAAGCTCTAACTGATATACTTGTGAAAACTAAATATGCATAACTAAATTTCGCTTTAATAAATAGGTAAACACATGCTTATAGTTATATTTCAGTCCAGAACAATCATGTTAAATATATATCTATATATTTATAATTAAACGAAGTATAGAAGTTACGTTAAAAATTGTCAAGTTTGAATAATAAAATATTTTAAAACTATTTAAATTTAATATATTTTAGGCAAATAAATTAAAATGTTTTGAAATTTAACAAACAAAGCTCAACTAAATTTCAACTCTGATCATAGAAAGTTTACTCTTTATATTAAAAATTATCAGAATATACTTTTACAACAGTGCTAAGTGACGTCAAACGTAGCGAAATCAAGTTAAATCAATAGTTATACTTCTTAATCACGATCTAATATTATTACTTGGTTATAAATATAGGTTTCATAACACTTTTATTATAAGTATGTCATGCCATACCATCCATTTATAAATTCAAAAAGCAATTAAAACATTAAACTAAGTAGCCTAAAGTTTAGATGATTTAGTTGTAACACAATAACATTATTGCCAAATGTGAGACGAACCTTGCAAGATCCAGAAAACATTTTTAAATAAAACCTAATTTAATCAAATTTAAGTTAGTAGTAAAAAATAGCCAGTAGTTGTTAAAACTTATGTTACTTTTTTTACTGCGAAAGTTTTATAGTAAAGTGTTCAAAATACTGAGTTTTTAAATGACGATTTATTTTTTTATCAATTTGCACCTAAAATTACACTTAATAATTGATCAAAATATAGCAAAGCCATAAATTATTTCAAAATTTGGATATTATATATTGTAGTAGTGCTTTTAATAAAAACAAAACAATAAGTTTAAAACAAATTTAACACTATTTTGTAATGTATACGAAATAAATACTATCGCTTGAGTTGAGTATATTAATAGCCTTTCTGTTGAAACGCTATAAACCAACTCATTAATTAAGCAGCTCTCAATAAAAATACTGTACTTTTCTATACAAAACTAAGCAACGAAAAATTTCAAAAAAAATCTTTATCTTTTCTGACGTACTAAGATTATTTATTTTGCATGCAAAAAAAAAAAACAATGTTATAAATAACTCACTAGTTTGAATTTTTGCTAGAAGTTTGTCATTCTTAATTTTTGCTCTGTAAAAATTTATTGATATTTTTAGTTAAAATTAAAAATGATAAAATAACAAATTATCAGATGTTAATTCAAATACATTTATATGCATGTTATACACAGAAACAACTGGACAAGGTATAAAATATGTTTTTTTGTGTACTAAATTTGTCAATATTTATTTATTTAGTAGTTATAAAACTGGAAATAAATATAATTAAATGAAAATCAAATATAAAATGCTTAAAAAATACCCATAATTTAAACTTTTAATGAACAATAAGTTATTATCTACCAATCTAAAATAGCTTTTACACTTGAAAAGCTGTATTGATTTAATTATTTAACAATAAGGTAAACTTACAAATTTATTTTCTCAGAAGAGCATATTAAAATAAATATCAACAAAATGAAAAACTGTTTGATGATGTAATATATATTTATAAAGAAGTTTTTATTTATGTTTGCAAATAACAACTGTTTTATACTTACCCCGGCAGAAGGTTGACAAGATCATTAAGTAGTTCATCACTCTCATACTTTTCAGGATGCAGAAAAGGATAGAAAGGACTTCTTTTCAGACTTGCCACCATGTTCATGCGGTATGCTGGATTGATGCACCACAACGCGCCTTTCACAGAATTCTGTAATAGTTCGTTTAAAGTATTCAAGACCTCCATAAAGAAAAATAAAATAGACTTTTATTGACAACAAACTCTTTTAATTTATAAAAGTTAGTCACTTTAGCATAAAATGTACTGTTTTATTTAAATTTATCAAGATAATAAATTTGACATTAAAATAAATTAATTCTATTATGTAAAAAAAAATTAATAAAATATAACTTACTTTAGGAAGCTCTGCTTTCATAAAACTTCTACCAAGCGAAAGATTGTGTCGAATTGAATTTTTCCAACCTGGTTTCTTAGTTTTAAAGTAAGGAAAATGGCGCAATACCCACTCATAAATTTTCTGTTATATAACTTCTATTATACTTCTTTCAAAATACATTTCATTTTATCAATACTTCAAATGTATTGTTAGTAATTACAACTAGGTAAAAAAACATATAAACATTTATGAAACTCAAAAAAACATAAAATTCTTTAAAATAAAATCAACTGTAAAAAAACTGCCATAATCAATCCCTATCTCCTTAATGTTGTTACTTTTAATTACAGCCTAATTATAAAATTTAGTTTTATATTACCTAAGTTTTACTTAATGTAGCTTATTTGTAAAAATGTTCTAAAATGACTCAGAAAACTAAAAACAATGTTGTCAAAATATATTTTTATGTACTCTATATCTGTGTTTTAAATTTAATTTATATTTGAAAGTTACAATAATCCTTTAAAATTATACCCTTATTTTAAGATTTTATTTCCTACCATTTTATATTTTGTGCATAATACACTACAAAATTATTAACTTCTGAAAGCATATTAAACTTATAAGATATTATCAAAAAAAACTATTAACCTTTACTGGAAGCTTTTTTTCAAATGAATCTTCAACAGCCATAAAAATTAACAAGCTAAAAGAATATGGTGGTTTAGTTTTTTTGGAATCATAGTTGTCATGTGCAGAATATCTGGAGTTCACATCATAGTACTCCTAAAATAGTTGAACAAATTAAGTCATCTATCAAAATTAATTGAAACAGTTTTAAAACATATTTATTCTGATAAAATTTTTAACTATCTAGAGTTACATGAGCTTACAAAATAAGCACAAAAATAATAAATTTCTAAATAGATGTGTAAGATATAATTTTCTTATGAACAGTTAAAAATTGTTTATCAATCAAAACTAAGGAAGTGCACAAGAAAAGAGTATTTATTTATGGCGATAGGAGGTATTTCACTATTTTTACAACTTGATAAAATTTGAAGAGTCTCAACTAAATTACAAGTTGCTTTTTACAGACACTTAACTTTCAAAATATTTTTTAGGTAATTTCTAGATTTAAGGGCATAGGGGGGGGGGGGGGGGGTAAACACCCTTTTTTGGTATTTGATCTTATTTTATATAGTTTTTACTAAGCTACAAGATGCTTTTTACAGATTTAAAAAACTCAAATAATTTTTGAGATACAGCCGGTCAAAGTTGGAGGCAACAATAGGATCCTTATGGGAGGCGCAAACTAAAACGGCAAATAACTAGAAATCACTAAAAATCTATCTCCTCCTACGTTTTTTGAGATAACTACCTCAAATTTTCAGGAAATTTTCCTTGCAATTAAAAAAAAAATTCTGTCAGAACAGAATAAAAATTTTATAAGAAAAAAACTTAATTTTTTTTATTTTTTATATAAAATTTTTATTTTTTAATTTTCTAAAAATTTCTTCCAACAGAATTTTCTAAATATATCAAGGAGAACATTTCCTGAAAATTTGAGGTGGTTATCTCAAAAAATGTAGGAGAAGATATATTTTTAGTGAAATAGTCTATTTTTGCCATTTTAGTTTGCGCGTCCAATAAGGATCCTATTGTTACCTCCGACTTTGACCGGCTATATCTCAAAAAAAAATTTGAATTTTTTAAATCTGTAAAAAGTATTTTATAGCTTAGTAAAAACTATATAAAATAAGACCAAAAACCAAAAAAGGGTGTTTACCCCCCTATGCCCTTAACATATTGTACTGTCAGACTTGAACCAGCTATTATCAAAAATTTGTTTTAATGTTAAAAATGTCTAAAAAGCAAGTTGTAGCTTAATTAAAATTCTACAAAACAGAATAAAGTTTAAAAATAAAAGATTACATTTTTTTATTACACTTTATGTAAACTTTAAAAAGTAAAAAACTAAACTGTATAAAAGTAATTTAAACTGTAAAGAATAGTAATATAACTCACTCGACCCCAAACTTTGGAAAATTTGCTTAATAGGTTAGTGTTATATTGATCCATAATCTTTTCTTTCAGATCTTCTTTGCACTTTAACTCTGCATCTGGATTACATTTTTTGAGCATAGCATTTACTGTTTTACTATTTTCAAAAAGCCAATCTAAATTTGTCAATTCACCAAAAGCATCTTTGAATGGTAGGGGTTTATTTGACATAGAAGAAAATTCTTCCTTAATATTTTTTGAAGTCCAACTATAATCAAAGTAGTTGTTGTGAGCATTTTTTAAGTTGTATGTACCAGGTTCTTTCTTTATTTTAAAATTTCCAGGTAAGCAAGCCCTAGCATGTTGAACAACTGTTGGCGCACCAACTTTAAAAGTATCTATCATTTTACTAGGTTTTTCTTTTAATTTACAACTTTTATTACCAATAATAAGCTTATTTGAAGCTGTGACTATACCAGGAAGGTGTGTAATTGTATTGTTGCTTTGGCCATTTATTATTGGTAAAGATACTGTATTTCTGAATGATTTAATTTGACTACCAGTTGTAAATAAACTAGAAGTTTTTTGTATATCAATAAGCTTTTTAGGAGGCACAGACCCAAAAGGTACAAAATTCTTTTTCTCTGTTTTAATTATTTTAAAATTATTAGTAGTATGAACTTTAGGAGAATTTCCAATTGGTGTACATAAATTATTTTTAGAAGCTGGTTGGATTTTTAAGGCATTAGTAGTAGAAACTTGACTTGTTTGATATTCTACTTTTATTATTTTTCTATTTGTTGGTCCTTTAACAGACTTACAAAGCTTTATACCAGGAAAAGTTAGAATTTTTTTCTTAGTTTGAGCTACTAAAGGTAGTTTTAGTATAGTTTGTTGTTTACCTTTCAGATTAACATTGATTGGTTTCTGTACTACTTTAACATCACTATCGATAAAATTTAAATTAGTAAGAACGTTACACTGAGATGAACTACTTAAAGTGCTACCAGAGCTATTGGTAGTTATTTTTGAAGCTCCTTGATTAGGTGACATAGTTACAACTTTAAATGTCACTATTCCATCTGAACTGTTAAAGTTTTTTGCATCTGAATTTTTTGGTTGAGACTCTGTAATAGAATGTTTTAAAACTTTTTTATCTTCATTTCTTGGTAGAATCAAGGCTGTCTTTGCTGAACTTATATCAAGCTTTGCCTTTTGGGTTTGTAAATTTTGAAGTGATAGTAAATTTATTGCTGCTTCAACTGAATTTGGAGTTTGTTTAGTGCTTGACTTAGAAGTAACTGAGTTTGTACTAGAATTTGAATTAAGCATAACCTCATTGATGTAACTTTTATCAGTTGACCCTTTATTTGTATACCCAATATTTGTTACTTGTGTGTTTTTTGCAGTAGTTAAGTGTGGGCCACTGTGAAAAACAACCAAGGGACTATGTGAAGTGGTAGCTAAATGGTCAGTCTTAGTTTTGTTTTTGCTCAATTTATTTAATGTTTGATCATTCTTAACTGACTTTTGAAAAGAAGTTATTTTTTCCTCTGTCAATTTATCAACAATAAGTTCTTTACTTTTGTCTTGCAAAAAAGATTCAGTCTTACCAGATAAAATTTTATGTGCTCTAGCCTGAACAGGTGTTGAGGTACATAGATTTAAATTAGACTTGTCAACTCCTTTTTGTAATTCTGTAATCTCACAGCAATCTGAACTTAACTTTTTATTATTAGCTTGAGTGGAAATATTTTTTTGTTCTTTAAAAGCTACGGTCTTTAAAATTCCATCTAATAGTAAGTCTTGGGAATTATGAGGACTGTTATTCATAACACTGCCACTATAACCACTTACTACATGCTGAGATGACTTACTATGGTGAAACTCTAAATGTTCATCTTTTTCAGAACAAAAATCAGCGTTGCTCTGTCCAAACAATCCATTTCCAGACTTGCTAAATACATCTTGTACTGAATTTAGTAAATCTGTGCTGTCTATACTAAGACCTGAAGTATTCAAGTAAGACTCAAGATCAACTGTGTCATTTTGAGAACTTGTTTCATTATTTGGTGTGTTAAACCCAGATGACTGTTGTGGTTGCTTGAGATTTGTTTCTGTAAGTAAATGTGGAGCAGTTTTAACTGGCTTCTTTGTTTGGTCATTTTCTTCCTGCTTTTGACCTTGTGCAGTTTTATCTTTATTATCCATAAAGATGTTTTAATGCAATCTAGTAATCTAAAAAAATGATTGTATAAAACTAAGGGCTGTGATAAATATAGTATATTAAACTTTAAATGGGGATTAAGGGCATAGGGGGGCCGGCATTTTTTTTTTACTGAAAATAACATTAGATGTTATATGAAAGTACAAACTACAAGCCAGTTTTTATATTATCAAAAAATCTTATTTAACTTTTGAGATATTGTAATTTTTATAAAAAAATTCCAATACAAACATATGGACCACAAATTTTTCAGGGTCAATTTTCTCAGAAATTTAAAAAATTACTAAAAATCTATTTCTCCTTCATTTTTTGAGCTAGGAACCTCAAACCTTAAGGAAATGTTCCTTTTATGATGTAAAAGACTTTGAATGTTGGAATTTTAAAAATAAAAAAAAATAAAAAGTTATATATAAAAAAAAAATAGGTAGTTTTTTTATAAAAGTTTTGTTTTTCAAAATTAAAAAACTTCCTGCATTAAATCTTTTTAAATTTTAATAATACACTTTCTGTGAAAATTTGAAGAAGATTGCTTAATAAATGAAGGAGGAGATAGATTTTTAGCGAAATGGTCTTTTTTTGCCCTTTTAGTTTGCACTTACCATTAGGAACCTATTGAGGTCATCGACTTCGATAGCTCATATCTCAAAAACTACTTTAAATTTTTTCAAGCGGTTAAAAATGTCTGATAGCTCAGATAAAATGCCATAACATAAGATCAACTTGTAAAAATCAAGGTGGACCCCCCCCCTATGCCCTTAATACTTCAAACTTTTTTATCAAAATTTGTAAGTGTCAATCCTAGCCCTCATACTCTTAAAATGTTTATGAGATATATATTATAAAAGAAAATGGCTTCATTTTCAGATTTTAAACTAAGCTTTCTGAAATAGTATTGGAAAAAAAAATCAAATAAGGATTTTCTAAAATAAGTTTATCATCTAGAAGGCATTGTTTATATTGAGATACTTTTATTATTTGTTTTGGTTTTAAGAAAACAAATAGAGAGATCTCAACTGCTGGAGGAGAAGTAATATATTTATTCTTTCACAAAATTTATTTTACAAACTAAGTTTCGGTCAAAGACCTTGTCAGTGCTAAAATAAATCTAAAAAAAGATATGTGACAGTCATGGCAAATAGTATTTAAACAATTAAATTAAAATAAAACCAAATTATTACTGAAAATTTTTACTTAAGAAACTAAACAAATCAAATTTTAATATTTATATTAAATATTAATATTAAAATTTGATTTGTTTAGTTTCTTAAGTAAAAAATTTCAGTAATAATTTGGTTTTATTTTAATTTAATTGTTTAAATGCTATTTTCCATGACTGTCACATATCTTTTTTTAGATTTATTTAAGCACTGACAAGGTCTTTGATCAAAACTTAGTTTGTAAAATAAATTTTTGAAAGAATAAATATTTTAAGATACTTTTAATCCGATTTTATTCTAATCATTTTATCTTTATAAAATTTAAATATATCAGGTTTGCATAAGATTTTTTTTTTAATTCCAAGTTTTACAGTTGCCACTCTTTAAGTAAAAAAAACTATCCTGATAGACTAAAAACTGTCCTGAGTGACCTTAAACTATCCTGAGTTATCTTAATTACTTTTTGCGTTTTTTTTTTTTGCTTCTGGCTTAGATGGACAATGTTACTATTAGAGTAGTGAAGAGATATTCGCACGACTAAAAAATATCAACTTCTCAAAATCACATTCTTGAACAAATTTGGTTATATAAAATAACAAAATATTGAAATTTAACACTAAATTTGTCATATGATTTTTAAAACATATTGAATCTGTTCTAAGTTTTTTATGAAAAAACAAATTTATCCTGAGTCAACCTGATTTTAAAAATTGATTTTATGATATCCTGAGATTTAGAAAAGTTTAAAACATCAAGAGTTATGCTGAGTGTGCTGCAGCCCTGTTGTAAGACAATAAAAAACATAAATATGAGCTGATCTCTAAAAATTAACTACAGGGTTGCCACTCGTTTTTTCAAATTTTTTTCTAGGTTTTCCAAATTTCTTCTAGGTTTTTAAAAGTACACATTTTTGGGTCTATTTTTAGTTTAAAGTTAAGTTTAAGGTAAGAAACTGTGTTATTTAGTATAAAAACATTGAAAATATACTGTAAAGCTACTTCAGATATGTTTTATATTAACAAAAATTTTTGATGATGACAAGAAAAAAAAATTATTTAATAGATTTTTCAAGTCAAATCAAAATTTTACTACTGGACATGTGAAAATTGTTAAAATTCCAGGTTTTTAGTGATTTTTGTTCTAAGTTCCAGGTATTTTCAAAATTTCTAAAATTCCAGGTTTTTTAGTCTAAATTCTCAAATTTCAGATTTTTCAAGGTTTTTCCAGGTTTTCAGGTAAAGTGGCAACCCTGTAACTACTGTCAAATTAGCTTAAATACTTAAAATACCATAATAACAACACAATCTTTAAAAAATAAAGATTCAAATAAAACTAGCCTGATATTTAGCAAATATGTTGAAGCTATCCTAAATTTCATTAAAAAAAAAATTAAACAAGTCAGCCTGCTTTTTTTTTTAATTTCAAGAAGCTTGAGCTATCTTGACTATCTTAAGTATGTGGCAGGCCTAAAATTACCCAATTAATTTTGGAAATTTCGAACTAGCCTGATTTAGTGGCTACTATGGTTATTGAAGATAAAATTATAAAAAACAATAGAACAAAATCTATGCTTTATATATTATTTTAATATTTATTTTGCTTTCTTTTAATATGATTTTTTGTTATTATAAACACCAAAAAAAAAACTTTTTCAAGCCTGCTTATCACTTTTAAAATAATTATTGGCAACAAAAAATCATTTTTAATTTAACAATTAATATTTAACAGTTCTTTCCTATTAAATAATTAGAATGTTTCTGAATTAATGGAAAAATTAAGTGATTTAAGTTTTTATAAGTTAGTACATGTAAGACTTGAAAATTTATTATAGAATGACATAAAATATTTGAACTATTGAAATGTTAATGTAATATAGATACTGTGGTTTAATTCTTCAAGTTGTAACAGAATTTTTATACCTTAAACCAATGATCTTCTAAAAGTTCAAGAAATTTATTTTAGGTAAAGAAATAAGGTGAACAAAACTCATTTTATAACTTATACGTGATTTTCCAGATTTTATACAAGGGGAGTTTGGACATTTACAATAGATATTACATGAAAAATTTTAAGGTAGCCCAAATTTTTAGGGAATTCTCAAGTTGGAAATTCACAGATTTTTTTATTCTATTTAGATGTGCACAAATTTGATTAAAATTAAGACCACTACCCTAAACTAACAAAAAAAATTCTTTAGTACTTTAATTTATTTTCTAAAATTTAGTTCTTTAAATAATTTAAGATAAAATAAACTGGTTATATATTTTATTAGTGCTAACAAACTCAAGTCTTAGTTAATTATGTTTTTGAAAATTTTATCCTAACTACTAGATACTTTTTAAATTTATATTTTTTTAATGAAACAGTTATTAAAGCCAGAAAACCCAACAACTTTCTCATATAAGGTGCAAAGTAAAAAGACTGTACCCATGATTTTCTTTGGTTTTAAATAGTTCTAATCATCTTTTGAAATCAATTTAGTACAGTTTTTTATATACAATAAAAACTTTTTTTTTTTTATATATTTATTTATTAAATATAATAGTATTTTCACATATATATTTACAAGGTTGTCAAATTTTTTTGAGAAATTTCTTTCAGGTTTTTAAATTTCTTCCAGGTTTTTAAAAGTACTTGTTTTTGGGTCCATGTTTAGTTTAAAGCTTAGTTCAAGAATAAAAACTGTGCTTAGTAGTATAAAAATACTAAAAAGATATTGCAAAGCTACTTTAAACGTGTTTTTTAATAAAAAAATTTTGATGATGACCAAAACTTTTTATATATATGGTAGATTTTCATGTCAAATTGAAATTTTACTACAAAAATGTAAAAACTGTTTAAAATTCAAGATTTTTCAGGTTTTGTAGTTATTTTTGTTAAAAATTACATGTTTTTTATAGCCTAAATTGTCAAACTCCAGGTTTTCCAGGATTCTAGGTTTTTTGGCAAACCTGTATTTATTATAAAATGTTTTTATCATTTTATCTAGTTTCCATTATTTTTTAAAACAATAAAGGAATAAATGTGGTGTATAGAGCAGTATTGCAACTTTTTGAATAATTGTAAATCTTTAAATCAAATTGTTGTAATTTGTATGGTTTTTTATAATAAGTTTTCATAGCAAAAAGGTAAAAAATAGACAGTCAATCTATTTGGTCCTAGGACCTAGTGCACAAATAGAATTAGCAATGTTGAATGAAAATATATTTTCAAAAAATAAGTTAATAAGTCGTTAAGTGGCACACAATAAATTTATGGATTTATATTTAAGAACTAAATAAAAAAAATTGAATACTTTTCTAGATACTCTTTTTATCAACATTGCTGCAAATATTAATCATTTTTCCTCAATATTATATATAGGGTTGCCAAATGTTTTTGGCAAATTTTTTCCAGGTTTTCAAAATTTACTATAGGTTTTTAAAAGTACACATTTTGGGTCTATTTTGAGCTTAAAGTTAAGTTTCAGGTATAAAACTGTGTCAAATAGTATATAAACATTAAAAAGATACTGTAAAGCTACTTAAAATGTGTTTTTAACAAAAAAAAATTTTGATAATGACAAAAAAATTTTATCATTATGGTAGATTTTTTGTGTCAAATCAAAATTTTGTACTTAACATGTATAAATTGTTTAAAGTTCCATATTTTTCCAGGTTTTTAAGCCTAAATTGTCAAATTCCAGGTTTTTCTAGGTTTCCAAGTTTTTTGGCAACCCTGTATATAACCATTTGTGTTCACATTTTAATGTTAACTTATATTCAAGGCAACTACAAAACTGAAATTCACAACTTAATCATAGTTTACAAAAAAAGTACTTATAAATTACTTATAAAAAATAAAAGTGTATCATATGATTGTTTTAACAAAGTCATAATAATGAATTTCTTGAAAAACTCTGATTATTTTATTACATAACAAATAAAATCTAGTAATATATTTTCAAAATATGGCATTATGCCTGTAAAAAAAAATGTAATTTTGTTTTATACATGCAAATCAGCTTACTAAGAGTGTTTTCTATGATACAATGTGGTTTCATATGCTTTTAAATATTATTTAACAAGCATATAATATTAAAGTAGAAACAGTTTAGTACAAAGATCAAAAATATAACATTTAACAATTCTCACATATAATATTGTACTCACAATAATCAGCATTAAATAAATGAAAAGAGCTTGTGACAAACAATAAAGCATTTCATTAATAATGACATTTTGGACTTTGTTGTTTTACCCGCTGTAAGCGCTATGGATCGTAAAAATTAAAGACAAGGCAGCATCTTGACTTATAGAGCAAAATGTGATAAAATGTTATTTCAATACAGAATAATTCAAAATATAACAAAAAAAATAAAGCAAAATATATACAAAGAATTTTTCGGTAAAATTGTATACATCAGTTTGACTTGTTTGAAAGTATACGAATAAAAAGCATTACAAATAAAATTGCAATTATTATATATTTTTTCTTAACACAACAAAAACTTAAAAAGCTTAGTATAGACTAAAGGACTAAAGGTAACTATAAAATGTTCATTTTTAGTTTTTTAAAAGTCCTTTTATATTTTATCTCGGGTAGCTTGGAAAAACACCGCTAAATTACCTTAATTTTAAGTAATTTTAAAAGCTTTGCACTTAACATTTTTAAAAAAATTAAATTTGTTTTTAAATTGAGTTTTTAAATCTGTGAAATAGTGATTTCTACTTAATAAAATAAAAAAGATCAAAATCAGTAAATTTATTTTTTTAAATATTACATTTTTTAAAGTCGGCTGCAGTAGTAAGGTTTTAAAAAAATTTTATTTATATAATTTTGCAAATGGGTCAAGTAAAATCATCCATCATTACAGTACATTAAAAAAAATCTAAACCGCTATCCCTGACACATTTTACTTAAAATATTGAATATTAATATATTACTTCAAATCAAACTTGCCCAAAATTATAATAAATAAATAAATTCAATTTTAAAAAAAGCAAAGAGAAGCAAAAATTTAGCCAATCAGAAGAACCTTTAAATTGCAGTTCACAGTATTTTTAGTAATCTTAATTCTTAATAATGGATTTATACTCTATTATTAATTTTACTATTTCGTACTATAATTTTTTTAATTATTTTTACAATTAAAATATTTCCTCAGCTCAGACATCTGTTTATCATAAATTAAGCAGTTTTTGGTTGAAATTTTTATAATATTTGGTGATTGAAATTCACCATGTAAAAATTAATTATATGAGACAACTCTTAAAATTTGATAGTTTTTATTGGTATTTTTATTAATGTAGTATTTTTTATATATTAAAACTATAACTCAACTCATTAGTTTCGAGAAAAATAAGTACATACAGTAAAGCTTTTGTTTTATATTTTTAACGACTAAGTCATACGTTAGGTTCTAAAATAATAAAAAAGTATTAATATTTAACAAGAAATTTAAAGTTAGTAAAATTAAAATGCTGCATATGTTTTTTTAAATAACTTAGTCACTTTTTTTAATGTAAAAAATAATAAATAAATGTTACCGCAGTCGTTTTTAGATACAAAGTTTGTGTTCTTAAGTATGTTTAAAAGGGGTAAGTGTTAAATATGCAAGAAGAGACACTTTTGCTCAAAGACACTTTTTCACGGCATTTATTTTGTCCCAGGGGTCACTTTTGCACAAAGGATTACTTTTGCACGAAGACACATTTGCACGAGTTGAAATTTTTTTTTTAATCTTTTTTTTATCAATTTTAATTTTTATTGTGATTTTTTCACTATCATTGTTACCCCTAACTGTTACCCTCAATCAGTATTTTTTTTTTGTTGATTAGTTATTATTTCAATAATTAATTATTAACAATTCTTTTAATAAATAATTATTTTTTAGTAATTTTTTATTTCTCTTTTTACTGTTTCTGTTGCTCCTATCCCTTATCCTCGGTCGGTAGCTTTTTTTTCGTTTTTATTATTTTTATACTTATTCTTTGTTTATATTCAAGCTGTTGTCTTTTTATTTTATTTTTTTATTTTTTGTTTTTGTTTTACTAACACTGTTACCCCTAACACTTAATTATGGTCAACAACTTGATTTTTTATATTTTATATTTTTTTTTACTCTCGTGCAAAAACTACCCTTAGTGCGAAAGTTTCTTTGTGCAAAAATGTGTTCGTGCAAGAATGTCCCTTCGTGCAAAAGTTTCCCTTTATGCATATTTGACCCTATGTACAAAAATGAATGTTTTTAAAGTCTGTAAGGTATGTTTTAAACTACAAATCTAATATCTTAAATCGAAAAATCAACATGATGAATGCTTTTAAAACAAGTTATCAGTCATTCTAATTTGACAAAAGTACCAAAGTAGCTATACTTTTATGCTTTTATTTTTAACTGATTACTTTTATAAGTTTTCCTAACGTTAACTTAGTTTTACTATTTACATTAAAAGGTTTTAAAAATTCTAAACAAAATCATTAGTTCAACGTAAAAATGTGTTTAATGTAAATCTACAACTTTTTCAAGAGCTACACTTTCAGGTTTCAGAAAAAAACGACCGAAACAGTAGTTTCTTGCCAAGCCATAATTTATTTTGGATATAAGACAAAAAGAGCTATAGACTTTTTAGTTATAAGCAAGATAAATTTTGTGTATAAAACAATTGAATAAGAAACTACAAAATCTGTCAAGATGAAATACTTGATTTAATAAGGTACTAAAATTAAACATACATATTAATAAATATGTTTTACTGTCTTTTAACTAAGTATACTTATTAAGAAAACAAAAAAATTTCACAACAGCTGTTTTCAATATACTATGGCAATAAACATATTGTATTATAACCGAGCTATGCAGGACGCCACATTACTCCAAAATCTTAAAAGGTGACGTTATACTAGTCTTGTGTTTTTATCGAGGTTTAGGATGGTGCTTCATTCTGAAAAAAGGCTACCCTTAAAAAAACTTTTTTATCTCTTCAAAATTTGTAACAAACTTTTTTTATGTCTAACTTAATTTTTACCTCATGTTTAAGAAAATCGAAGATAAATTCCAAGACAGACTTAGTTAAAAGCACTGTGTTTAGTGCTTAAAAGTTTCCGGCAGTAGAAGTTCAATAATTTTTCTAATTTTTTAAAATCCTAATGCTAGGGATTTTGTTAACACTAAACACAGTCTTTTTGTTAAGTCTGGTCATAAATCTAAAAAGTTTATTTAAAACCACGAGTAAATTAAAGAAAGGTTTTTGTCGACAATAAGCTGTTCTCAGAGGTGTATCACTAGTTCTTGGCAAAAATTATTTTAAGTAAGCTCTTTTAAAATGACTATTAAACGGAGCTTCGTTTTTAAAGAGTTTTTATCAGAAATCAGATTTGTTTCGCTCAGCCGTGTCAGTCTTCAAATCTCTAAGAAGATTCTTTACTCTATTAGCGTTATTTTTCGCTTTTTGACAAGTGTGATGTACTGTCTCATTCTCATTATGTAAGGAAGTATCTTGAAATAGTCTGTGATGTGTATTTTCATTAAGGTAACAACACACGTTGTATTGACACTATTTGGTATTTATTTATATTTAATCGAAAAGCTTTTTAAAAACCACAGTTTAAAAGACTACATTAAAAGCATTTATTAAAAAGTTTAAGCTTCTGTTGTAACCAAAAAAGTTATTTTTTTAAAGGAAAAAATCTATAATAAAATAATTTTTGTAATACTATAAAGTTCAAGTAAATTAAACACGAAGAAATTAAATGCTCAGAAATGTGTTCTAATACTATAGAGCAGGGACGTAACTAGCTCAAAAAAGTTACGAATCTGCAAAAAATTAAAACATATGATATGATGCGGGAAACGTCCTAGCGGAAAAAAAGCAATTAAAAATACTTCTAACTTTATTGAATTTAATATGAAAACATGCAGTTATGTTAATTCTTTAAAAATAAAATGTTGTAGTATGATTGATAACTGTGTACAAGGCTATTTATTTTGCTCGACACCTCCTATGACTCTTTATGTGTTGCCACGTGTGTAAACCCAAAACTTTCTTTGAGTTAAGTATAAGAAAATCAAAATTTAACTGGAAAAAATTTGTATTGTTTTTAAATCAAACATTTAAGATAGTCAATAGAAACATCATTAAATTATGCAAATTTTTGTAATCAAAATTGTTTGATTTTGATTTTTGAAGAAAAGCTACAGCTTCGTTTAGAATCAATTTTGCAATGCAGATTTTTGACAAATTAAATCTTTAATGCGCTAAATGTATACAATTTAGATGTATTTAATTCGTTTAACTTTTACCACACTAAAAATGCTAGAGAGTACATACCAGTGGCGTAGCGTGGTATTTTGGTCAGGGGGTGCGCAAATTTTTTTTCTCAAAAAATCCCCTATATTAAAATTTTTGGCCGCAAATTTTCGGGGTCAATTTTTTCGGAAATTCAAAAAAATTACTAAAAATCTATCTCCTACTTAATATTTCAAGTAATCTTCTTCAAACTTTAGAAAGTGTTCCTTACATTACAAGAAAAAACGTTACTTATGAATTTAGTTAATTAATATATATAAAAATTAAAAAAAAAGTTTTTTTTTTTCAAAAAAAAATTTTTACCACAAATTTTTAATCACAAGTTATGTATTTTTGTTATTGTATATAGAATAAACTGTTATAGTTTCAAGAAGATTGCTTGAAAAATGTAGGAGGAGATTGATTTTAAACAAACTAGCTTTTTTTCGCTGTTTTAGTTTTCCCTTCCCATAGGTAACCTATTAAGCGGCCCGACTTTGACTGGTCATATCTCAAAATATAATTCGAATTTTTTAAAACAATAAAAAGCATCTTAAAGCTTTAAAAAATCTTTAATATAAGATCAACTTCTAAAAAACATGGCTTACCCCCCCCCCCCCCTATAGCCTTAAACTACAAATAAAAAGTCAACTAGGTATAACAATTAATACCTTAAAACATTTTTCTCTGTGCAATTTCTAAATAATGTTCAATACCTATTTTATATCAACAAAAAAAAAATTCTTAAACTCAAAATAACTCATACTTTTAGTTCGTTGCAGCTTTTAATATACTATCTTTATCTTTTATATAAAAATGTTAAATCTTCAGTATTAAAACTAGAGTTTTAAATTTTTTAATTTTTTTTAGATTAAATCTAAAGAGCTAGTTTTTTTTTTAACTTCTACATTTTTACCTATATTACAATATAAAACTGTAAAAGTATTTCTTAACAAATGAAGAAAATCTCAAATATAAACAAAATTTAAAATAAAAATTTCATACCACTTGAACTGCAGTCTTGATTAATAGCAATATCTGGTGTTGGTCTGCTATTTTTCAATTCAAGCTTCTGAATTTCAAATAATTTTCCTATTTGATATATTTTTAGACTCGCAACAATCCATACAACATTACTTTGCATATTTTTTTAAATAATAATCTAAAAATTAATGAAAACAAATGTTTACTTTTTCTTTAGAATTATAAAACATGTTTTACAAAAAAAAAACAAAAAACAATCAACTTTGAAGATATCAGGATTACCTTGCCACTCTTTGAGTCAAAATAACTGTCCTGAGTTAGTTTTAAAATGTCATGTGTCATCATAAGCATTTTAAATCATTTTAAAGAACTTTTTTATTGATTTTAAACTAATAGAAACTAGGCTTTATAACAAAGCTTTTAAAACCACTAAATCTACCCTGAGTAAAAAAAAATAACAATTCTATCCTTAGTCAGCCTGAGCTAAAAATACTTAAAATATTCTGAGTTATCCTGATTTTTACTGAGTCATACTAAAGTTTTCCAAAACTTCATAGAATCCTGAGTTATCCTGAGTAAATGGAAAATTTTACTAAATGTTTCTGATACAAAAGAAAATTTTTAAAATATAAATTATTTAAGTTAAACTTTTTCAATGCTTTTAAAAGTTCACAAAAAATATAGCTTTTCACTTATCTTAAAATCAGTTTTTCTAAGATCTTTAGGGAATAGCATTTATTAAATACTACAAACAGTTGGTAAAAAGATTTTTTTTTTAAATACCATTTAAAATTTGATTTTAACTAAATAAATTTAAAATCAATCAATTATGTCTTTTAGACTTAAATTAATTGTAAAAGTTCTGTTTTACAAGTTGCTATAAATTTATTCATGATGTGACTAAAGAAATTTTAAAATAACTTGCTACAAAAATTAATTATTTTTTAAACTTTATGACTGATAGAATAACTAAGTTTGATTTGTTTGTTATCTTAATAAAGAGAGAAACTACTTTTAATAATAATTTTAAGTTGAGATAATTTAAACAATACTTTTTGTATAGTGAGATTAAAACTGTAATCACAGTATGAACTGTTTATTTATTATTTATTTTAAATTATTCTTTTCAGTTTTTTTTTTTTTAAATTATGTTGTTAAATTTTTTTATTCTTATTAATAATTTATTTTTATTTTATTAGCAGTTGTTTATTGCTATTTTTACAACAATTTGTTTATTCTTGAATCATTATCACTATAAAACAGGTTTAGCTTTATAGTTTGTTAACATTTGTTAACAAATGTTAGCATTTGTCCTTTTAAAAAAATCTGTCATAAGGTTATACTACTGCGGTGCACTAACTAGTTGCGTACTGTTTGAGTTTAAATTCTTATGAAGTGAATGAAGTTATAAATTTTTTCCTTATGGAGTTTTTCATCAACATCGGTGCGCATTTGCAATTACGCACCGAATCAGTATACTGGGTAATTTCCCTAACTTGTCACTAATTGGTATTAGAAATTTCGTTTTACTTTTCGAATACTAGAAAAACATAGTTGAAAAAAGGCAAATTAAGCAGAAAAAATAAACAATAAAGAATAAAGATATTGCATTTTTTTTTACTCTTTTTTTTTTTGGGTGGCACGCATGCGCCTGCGTCCCTCCCCACGCTACGCCCCTGGTACATACATGTCGAAATTATCTCTCAGAAGTGCATAACAAAGTTTAAATGAATACTTAAAGCTAAGAAAGCAGAGTCTTTTCAAGCTGGAATAAAAGCAATTTTTTTCGCACATTTGCAGAAACGTACTAATCTACGTGCCTGCTATAGAATATAAAATGTTAAATACATGGTCAGAAAATCATACATAACATGCTTTTTTTAACTATCTTAAGCTATGATAACAAATGAATACTTAAATTTCAAATAACACAAACTTATAATGTGGGTTGAAAAAATGAGCATAAAACAAAATTAAATAAAACAATCAACTTGGTAATAAATTTATATGAAATGGAAAATTTTAATATTAACAATAAAATCTTTTAATAGTAGAAAACCAATTTCGTAATTTCTTATATTTTTTGAAACATAAATTAAATTTATATTAAAGCGATTAAAAACTAATCGCTTACAGAAGCAAAAAATCATCCTGTTTCAAGTTAAAAATTTTTTAAACTGTAAATATATGTATCTAGAACAGGGGTCGACAAATATTTTGTTGTCGCAAGCTAAATATTTAAAGTAAATATTCGCGGGCTATAGTTGTTGTTTTAGTTTTTTATCTTCATATAATAGACCTGAAAAATTTATTGTAAATTTTGAATTTGCCATGAAATGTTAAAAAAAAACTTTTGCGCTTTTCATTTTAAGTCTCAGATATATTTTGTTAGTTTCGAAACTTTCTCTCGCAGGGTAAATTTGCATGTTCGTTGGCCGCAGTTTTCCGACCCCTGATCTAGAACATAAGGTTAACGTATTGTAAACACAAATAAAGAACTATTAGAAAGATTAGTAATTTTAAGAAAAATATTAGATAATATATAAAAACAAACTGTGCTATTTTTATACAAAACTATCTTGGAGTCGGATTTAGTATTATTTTGAAAAGTTTGTATATAACTAAGTAAATTTTATCATTGTTTACTATCAGTATATGCTTATTGAACTTTTAATTATAATAGTTATATATTATATATATTCTGTAATAATTACTAATTTACTGTTCAGTCAGATTTTAAATATCTGAAAGCCACCATAGGCATTCAACATACCTGTTTGACATGTAGAAATTTAAGAACTATGCTGTAAACAATATTAGCATACTTTGAAAAGTATAAACTCAAGATTAAAAGTAATAGTTATTGAGTTTCTGTTAATTGAGTAAGTCAGAATTATTTTTTATTACTTAGTTTAAATTCCAGATTTAAGTGTAAATATGATATTTTTTGTTTAAAAAGTTTGGATTTTGAAAATTTTATAGTATGTTAGCATTTAGCAATATTATATTCTTAAAAATTTAAAGTAAATTAAGTGCAAAGTAAGTTAGACTTTTACGTTTTTGAAATTAATGAATACGTTAGTTTAAAACATTGTTATGGATTACTATCAAAACGTTAAATATCTGAAACGCTTTTTAAGTTTAAATGAATTTAATAAGTTTTTAACAAGTTTACAATATAGTTGCGCTAATTTTGGTCAGATATACCAAAAAGAGTCGTGCAGCATACTAGTCATCTTAAACAAATGTAACTTTTAAGTATTATATCTTAAAATAACTAATTGATAAGGATTAAATCTGCATAATAGTAAAATAAAGAACATAATAGAAAAAATTTACTGTGACAGTCTACTTTTTAAGTTGTTTTGATCTTTTGTTTATAAAATAGAAAAAGACGGATATAGTTGCAAGGTTTTCAAAATAAAACTGAAAAATACCATTTGAACATAACATTTTTTCTTAGGCCACACTAGATTTTAATTAGGAAATATAAGTTCTTAAATTTTTGAAACTTGGCGTAGCGAGCAACACGGTGCTTAGTTTATACACTTAATTTTTATTTAAAATAGAACAGTTTAACCTTTATTGTATGTAACATAAGTGTACTAAAAATAAAACTTGATTGCTAAAAAAAAGTCAATAAATGCTTATTATATTCTAAATAAATCCTGTCTAGTTATGTGAGAATATTTATATATTTTAAACTTGTTGACAACTGCTATTTCGAGATGTAAGTGTGTATATAAATAGTATTATAAATCAATACACAGTTTTTATAAATACATTGTTTATTAACGTATCTTGTTTTTCAAAATTTTAAAGCTTGTCGTTGTTGATTTTAAGCAAAAAATAATTTTGTGTTGTATTAAAAAAAACTTAGCTGGTTAAATAAATATATGTGAACAAAAAATTATTTGATCAATCGACTAAATCAAATTAAGACAGTATTTCAATAAGACTGCCGCATGGCCTCAATACCTTAATAATTTAAATAAATTAACATTAGTAAATACTTGTTCAAAAGCTTCATTTGCTCTATATAAAACATAACTACTGTATTAATAAATACCTTTTGCTAAATTATAAACTATTTTTACACTTTAAATGCCTAAAAACTTATGATTTACGTTACTTAGCTTTTTGTTTTTGAACTTAAAATCGAAAATAAAAAAGAAAACACATCAAAATATAAAAAAAAAAATTGAAATTTTGTTTATGATGGTCGATATAAATAATTGTTTTCAAAATTATAAAAAAAACTTCTTGTAAGATATATTGTGATTATTTATTAGTGATAAACTTTATTTTGTGCTAAAATGTTCTAGCTTTACAGTTCTTCACGCGCTGCCAACAGCAAAATTTAAAAGTAAAACAATTAGGTTAAAAGAGATAAAAGCAAATTAGTCAGTTATATACTTTCAAACTTCCTTTACCTAGATACAATAAAGCTACAAAAACATGTCATTTTACAAGTCTAATGGGACTTGTTATTAAATTAGTAACATAGACTTTATAATAAAAAAACAATTAAACTAACTTGCTTATGCAAATAAAGTTTTGTATTAGTTTTAAATAATTTAAAGTATTTATGCATGTCATTATGATGTACTGCATCAAGTAATACTCTGTGTAATTTTAGTTTATCTGGTTATAAACAAAAGTTATGAAGTTAAGTGTATGTATTAATTTGCCCCTAACTATCTGAATCTAAAATAAGTGTTGTAAAATGTATTCTTGTTTAAATTAGATAAGTTCTACTTAATAATATTGATTGGAGACAGAAATTCATTTTTCAATTTATTTTGTGAACTTAAAATTTTTCAATCTAGACTTGTCAAAAGTTCATATAGATAACTAAACATATTTCTGTAAAACAGTAAACTTAATTAAATTGTTAGATTATAGGCCATAATAGGTGAATAAATTTATATTTACTATCTGATGCTATTATAAAGTTGTTTAACAAAATTTAAGGTATAAAGCTTAAGTACCAGAAACTGAAAGCATTTAGGGTATAGGGGAGAGGTCCACCTTGATTTTTACAAGTTGGTATTTTATAGAGTTTTATCTGAGCTATCAGACATTTTTAACTGCTTGAAAAAATTCAAAGTAATTTTTGAGATATCAAAGATATCAAAGTCGGTGACCTCAATAGGTTCCTAATAGAAGGCACATAAAGTGTATTATTAAATTTTAAAAAGACTGAATGCAGGAGTTTTTTAATATCTTTAAAATTCCAACATTTAAAGTCTTTTAAACTATGAAAATTCCCAAAATTTTGAGGTCTTTAGCTTAAAAAATTAAGAAGAAGATAGATTTTTATAATTTTTTTAAATTTTGGAGAAAATTGACCTCAAAAAATTTGTAGTCTATACATTTGTATCGAAAATTTTTATAAAAATTACATTATCTCAAAAGTTAAATAAGATTTTTAAATTCTATAAAAACTGGCTTGTAGTTTAAACTTTAAGCTTTCATATAAGATCCAATGTTATTAAAAAAAAATGTCGGACCCCTGCCCTATGCCCTTAATAGCAATTGCTACTAACACAATCTAATATGAAAGCTTGAAGTACAAACTACAAGCCAGTTTTTATAGAATCAAAAAATATTATTTAATTTTTGAGATATTTTGATTTTTATAAAAAGTTTCTGATACAAACATATGGACCAGAAATTTTTTATGGTCAATTTTCTCCAAAATTTAAAAAATCACTAAAAATCTATGTTCTCCCTTATTTGTTGAGCTAGAGACCTCAAACATTCAGGAAAGGTTCCTTTTATGATTTAAAAGACTTTGAATGTTGGAGTTTTGGAAATATTAAAAAATTAAACTTTTAGATTAAAAATAAAGGCTGTTTTTTTTCAATAAAAAAGTTTCTTAATTCAATCTTTTTAAAATATATTAATACACTTTCTGTGACAATTTAAAGAAGATTGCTTTTAAAATGAAGGTGGAGATAGTTCTTTAGTGAAATGGTCTTTTTTTGCATTTTTAGCCTTACATTTGGAACCTATTGAGGTCACCGACTTTGATTGCTCATATCTCAAAAACTACTTTAAATTTTTCCAAGCGGTTAAAAATATCTGATAGCTCAGATAAAATGCTATAAAATAAGATCAATATGTAAAAATCAAGGTGGACCCCCCTATACCCTAAATATAACAGTATAATTATATATCCTAAGTATAAATATAGTTTATTTCATTTATTTTTATATATTTATTTCACACATGTAACTTTCTCTTATCTGAAATTTTATATATTCATTTTATTCTTTGACTATAACTCTTCATATTATTTTAATTTTAATTATTTTATGTGTTAAGTTCCAAGTTTAAATGGAAACCCGTATTCTAATCACAGATAAACTGTGCTTTTTTACCTACTCTGCTAAATAGAACGGCTAGAGGTCTTTTTACTGCAGGTTTATACTTAGCATATAACCACCTTGTTGTTTTATTTTTTAAATTTTAACTTTCATGTTAAACACAAACCCGTAATTTATAACATAGTTTAATTATTAAATATTTAAAAAATCTGTATAAAATCTTTAATTTATATACGCAACTGCTCCTTTCTAAAACAATAATTAATTAATTATTTTACTTATTATATAATATATATGTAGTTTAAGTCATGGTGGTTTTATGTATGGCGCTTTAACTAATTGTTGGTCAGGGCTTTGAAAGGTTAATTACAAGTTTGATTTTGTGGTTCATTTTTTTTAATTTTTAAATTTAAATTCAGTCTGCTTTCTAATTGTATCTAACTTTAATTTTGATATAACTAAGATTTAACCATTACAAACATTCAACAAATAAAATATATATTATACCAATTTTCTGTGGTTTTTATTGCCTTTACTATTGTTAAATTTATTAATTGATTAATTAATGTTCGTTGTTTTACTTTTTATTCACAATAGATCACATATTACTTTTTTAAATTAAAGCGCTTTACTACATTTTCCAAACATAAAAAATGAATTATCTAACTTTGTAGTATGAATTAACTAGCTAGTCCTGATGTTCATATATATTGTGGTGTAATTATTAGATATATTTTTTCAAAAATTAGTAATTACTAAATATTTAGAATTAGTACTTCCTTCATTTTAATGTAAGTAGTTTATATTATGATTTGTTATTTAATTTTTAAACAGTTTGAGTATTTTTCAGAAATAGAACAGTGTAATTTTGTTTGTTATATTTGTACTGTAAATTTGTATGTTTTTTTGTACAAAATGAGTGGACAACCAAAAGCCGAGGAAAAAATCAATAAGAGAGCAAAGGATACCAAATCTCGACCAAGTGCTTCTAAGCAAAGCCTTATTTCAGGCCACTATATTGAAACTCTAGACCAAAAGTTTGTTATAATATAAGTATAAACTGTGTTTTATTAAGTTAAAAGATTTTATTACCAATATACATAATTTTTTGGACAAGTAAAAAATAGTTTTATAGTTTAATTTTAAATTTTTAAACATAAAAGTATGTTTAGAAATTTCTTATAACTATAAGATACTAATGCCATACTGTTTTTATAAAGTTGTAGTATAGTATATAAGATTATGGTTAATTACTAATTAAGAAAAACTTATAATAGTATAATTAAAAGATAGTGATAATAATAATGAATTTAATGAAATCCCATTTCAACCTATGGTTAATTTAGTAAGCAATGACCACCTTAAAACTCCTTTGAATGTGTAATTAATTTAAGGGCATAGGGGAGGGTAAACACCCTTTTTTGGTTTTTGATCTTATTTTATATAGTTTTTACTAAGCTACATAATGCTTTTTACAGATTTAAAAACTTTAAAATAATTTTTGAGATACAGCCGGTTAAAGTCAGAGGCAACAATAGGTTCCTTATGGGAGGCGCAAACTAAAACGACAAAAATAGACTACTTCACTAAAAATCTATCTTCTCCTACGTTTTTTGAGATAACTACCTCAAATTTTCAGGAAATGTTCCTTGATATATTAAGAAAATTCTGTCATAAAGAACAGTTTTTTTTTAGTTTTTTTGTTATAAAGTTTTTATTTTTTAAATATATCAAGGAACTTTTCCTGAAAATTTGAGGTAGTTATCTCAAATAAAACATAAAGTTACTCTCAAAGTTACTTCAAATTTTGTAAGATTTATCTAGTAGCTTAGCTATTTTGTAAAAAATAAGACTAGAGAACACAATTTACTAATCCCCCACCCCAATGAACTAAATTCTAGCACTACTAACAAAATAGCTTTTGTTTTATAAAATTCTAGTGATTGCAGGACATATGTTTATTTATTCTTTACAGGGGCTTCGCGTGGGGTGTTGCACTGCTGCAATTGCATCACCTTAAAATTTTGTAAAAAAAAATTAAGTATCTATAAAGTTTTTGTTATTTTTTAGAACAAAAGCTCTTATTAAACTCCAATTTAGAAAACGACCATTTTGCTCACTTCACTGCCGCGCAAGCTCTTAGCTAACTGCCGCAAATGAACTCAAAACAGCAAAATTTCTTCAAGAAATACTGTAAAATCAATATCTTGCGGTAACTAAGCTAAGTTGAAAATTCCCTGAAACAGTAGAGGTTTAAGTATCCTTCCACAAGTTATTGTAAACAAAGAAATGAAAATAAATCTAAGCAGAGTCAACTCGAGCAAAAGCATTTCAAGCAGAGGCAGCTCGAGAAGAAGCAACTCGAGCAGAAGCAACTCGAGCAAAAGCATCTCAAGCAGAGGCAACTTGAGAAGAAGCAACTCGAGAAGAGGCAACTTGAGAAGAAGCAACTCGAGCAAAAGCATCTCAAGCAGAGGCAACTCGAAAAGAAACAACTCGAGAAGAGGCAACTCGAGAAAAAGCAACTCGAGAAGAAGCAACTTGAACAGAGGCAACCCGAGCAGGAGCAACTCAAGAAGAGGCAACTCAAGTAGGGGCAAATCGATCACCTTCAACTCGGATTTTTTTTTTCTGCGACACCTATAAGAAAAATACCACGCAACGCCACTGATTCATTATATTATGATTATAGACCATTACACATAAAAATTTTGTATAACAGTATTACAATTTATTATAATACCTTTTGTTACTAATAGCTACTAATATCAAACCTAAGTTTTTAAATACATGGCAGCAAACTATAAAGTTATAATTGCAAAAATTTATACACTTATTAGTTAGGATTGTAAATAAATTTCCAAATATTTTTATTGCCACAAATATTTGTTCATTCTATAAAATTTTTATTAAAATAAAATGTAGGGTGATATCAAAGGAAAAAAATCTACTATCAAATGTAAATTTAACAAAGTTTTACTCTTTTCTTCACCATCATCGGTATTCATAAATTTTAAATTGAAATTTGCATTCTTTAACTTGTGGCTTGGCTGGAACATAAGTATTGTTTTTTTTAAATAACTAATATTCTGAATACACATAACCTCATTTGGCATCTAATATTACCCAAATTATACATTTATATATACACTACTCTTTAAATCTGCAACACGAGAACAGCAAGTGTAGAAAAATTAATTTGTGTACAGCATTCTGATTTTTTTGTTACCTAGTTGCCTTAATTCCAAAGTAGAATCTTTAAAAGAATTCAAACTATGATAACTATATATATATATGTTGTTGTAGGTTCAAAATTTTATAATAAAAAAATTTAACTAAATATATTAAAATTTGATAATTGTGAATAATAACTAAATAACTAAATATGTTGATTTTAAATGCTTTTCATTTCGTTTATGATCTTTGCATGTATGTATAACTTGCATGTTTAAATGGTTCAACACAAAACAATAAGTGCAAGAGTTTATGTATTAAACTAATAACTATTAGAATAAATACAATATAAAATAGTTTCGAATCAAAAATTAATAACTAATAATTAAAAATATTTATTGTTTTATTTATTTTGCATGCACAGCTTATTAAAATAATAAAAACCTGCAAAATTTTAAGTTTAATTCTGAAATTTTTACTACCACATTTTATAAAAAACTAAAAAAGTTATACAAAAGTTTAAATTTTTAAATCAGTTCTTTAATTTTTATTTAATTGTCAAACATTTGTTTTTTAAAATGTGCTTTGTTGATAGAATAAGTAACTTTTTTTTACAAGTAACAGCTTGGTAGTCAGATTAATTTCAAAAAAGACATATTAGATCCAACAAGGATTTTATTTTTGCTGTTAACTAAGTTTTTGCAGTCTTGGTAAAACTTTGCTGTATAGTTGTGTTTTTTTAGAGCTGCAGACTTTTTTTTTTATTAACTTGACTTAATTTATCTAAAAAACTTGGTTATAAGCTTTATTGTTAAAATAATTATTAAGGGTTAATACTAGAGTCAATTACACACAACAGGCGTAAAAAAAATACTGGGGGTGTAATGGAAACAGAATATCAACAGTTTGTTAGAAGAGAGATAAGCAAGCCAGAAACAAGTTCAAAACAAAAAAATGAACAATTATTAACATCACTCCATGGGATTTCTCAAGGCCACCTTGAACAAGATATGGAAAAAAAGTATGTGGATAGTTGTTTTTTGTTTTAAGAGCTGAATGTGCAAGTGACAGATATGTCTAAAAAATAGTAATTTAGTTAATAGTCTTATTTTAGAGTGTAATTTATATGTTTGTTTGTTTTATTAAATGTCAGTGATGATTATGAATTTGTAAGATTTATAATTTTAGATTTTTAGAACTGATGGAAACTACTTAGTTAATTTTTTATTTGTTATTAATGGCTAAAGTTGTAGATAGAACCAAAGTAATATAGTTTATTTAAAATATGTTACCAATTTTGTTTTATAAATATATTTTCAATACTTTTAAAATAAATAAAATAGTATGTTTTTTTATCTAAAGTTTTTGATAGTAAAGTTTTAAGCAGACCTTAAAATACTTGTCAAAACAAATTATTTTTAGTTTCTCCTAACATTTATTTCAAAGCAGAGTCGTTATAAATGATGTTTCATTAAATTTAGCTGTTTACTTTTTCTAATTTTTTACTTTAAATATTCAAGACTAAGACAACTAGATTTTCAAAAAGTAAATTTTTAAGATGCATAAACTGCTTCCAACCTAAAACTACTTTGCTCATAAACTTATATAGTTTATCTTATAGTATCTTAAACTAATTTACGAAATCTCCCACTTGTTAGGTTCTGAAAAAAATTTGCCTGGAATCCTGGAAAAACCTAAAACTTGTCAATTTAGGCTCAAATAACGTGGAAAAACCTAGAATTTGAGAAATTTTGAAAAAAACTGTAAGGAACAGAAATTTTTAACAAAAAGCACAAAAAACTTGAGTTTTTTACAAATTTTCATGTTAAATGACAAAATTCTGATAAAAGATACAAAAAATTTATCATATAAAGTTTTTTTTAATCATTTAAAGTTTTCATTATTATAAAACACATTAAAAGTAGCATTACAGTATCTTTTCAATAGTTATATACTATTTACAGGGTTGGCACTTTACCTGGAATTTGAGAAATTTTGAAAAAAAACCTGGAATTTTGAACAAAAATCACTAAAAAAAACCTGGAAAACCGTGGAATTTTAACAAATTCCTATGTTCAGTAGTAAAAACTCGATTTGAGTCAAAAAATCTATCATATAAATATAAAAAATTTGTCATCATCAAAAATTTTATTTATTAAAGAACATATTTAAAGTAGCTTTACAGTATCTTTTCAGTGTTTTTATACTACTTAACACAGTTTCTTACCTTAATCTTAACTTTAAACTAACAATAGACCCAAAAATGTGTACTTTAAAAAACCTGGAAGAAATTTGGAAAAAATAAGTGGTAACCCTGTATTTATCACATTTTTTATACTTAACTTTATACTAAAAACGGACAACAGAACTTGACTTGCAAAAACCTGGAAGAAAATTTAAACACCTTGAAAAAATTTCCAAGAAATCTTTAACAACCCTGCTCTAAAGATTGACTGCAAGGTAGCTAATTAGTTTGAATTTACACAGTAACGTTTTAAACAGTTTTAGTAGTTTAAATATAAAATTACATTTGCTTTTATATAAAGCCAATAGAAAACTATGAATTTTTTAACTATATAAAAATAAGTTTTTAAATTTCGCTATTTAATTTTACTGCCTTTTGTTTTACAGTTAGTGCAACTCAACTAATTTATTTAAACAACACAGTTTAACTTACAGTAGCTCATTATTACATAATTTATTACAGTAGTTAAATGTGAAGGATAACTTTCAAGAATACTAGCATTTTTGTGTGTCTTGTGTTATTCATTTAACTACAGATGCATGTCATTCCTTTACTAACTTCTTATTTTATAATTTATTCAAAAAATTTGTATGTAAAATGTTTATAGACAACCTTTTGACAAAAAGCATTAGAAGCATTCATATTTTGTAATTAATTTAGCGTGATTTTAACTTATTTTTATTAAGGTAAAATTTACCAATCCTTCGATTTATCTTTACACAAAACCAGCAACTGTATACCCAACTGCTATAACAAGACTTGGTCACAAAGAATTACAAGGTGGGCTATAAGTTTTTGGTCTAGTTCGAAAATGGTTTATTAAGAAAAATTATTTGAAAAATTATTGAAAATTATAAATAACAAAACAAGAATAATTACTTATTTATTTTCTTCTATATATGTCCTTAATTTTGATAATGAGCATAACTATTTCTCTGAAACTATCGACCAAGTCACGCAGCGTTTCTTGAAATATTCTAACCCATTCTCTCAGAAGAGATGTCTCAAAAATTTGGTGAACAACAAAAGAAACTTTGTTTTTGACAAAGATAATACCAAAAAATCCACTAAATTCAAAACAGTTTTTATTGAGGTTATAGATTATATTTATAATTTATTATTAAAAAAAAACGATTACAATGTTTCACCGCTAAGCAGATTTTCAAATTGTAAATTTAGTTCAAATAGAATAATATTGTTGGAAGGTGAACGACTGACTTTAAAAATCTGTTTTAGTTTTTCAAAAGCTTGAACAAAATTAATATTAATAAAAAAATTAAATTGATTTTGACTCAATGTGAACACAAATCAGAGGTAGTTTCTAAGATTACAAGATTGCTGTCCACACCATGAGAGAAAATGGCTTTTGTTGGCAGAAGGGTTTTTTACAAACTCATTAATAACTGCTGAACACTAAACATACATTCTGTCATTCTGATTTTCAACAAAAGCTTCAGTTGTGAATGTGTTTGATAAAAAGTTATACTTTGCTCTGCCAGACCAACATTCAAATCTTTGCTCCTTCAATTCATATTTGCTTTTAGACAGCCAGATATTATCTATTTTTCATCGTGTAGAAATCAGTTGAAGTTATTTTTGATATTACTCTGATTGAAGTCACACTTGCAGTTTTTATTTAGCCATTTGCCCTGCAGATCTCCTTCAGTTTTTCCTTAATCTTTAATTAAATCATTCTTTTTATGAAGATGTTTGTAAACAATGAAGCAACTAAATTGTTCACAAAACAACGTCTAAGATATTGACAGTTTTAATTGAAAATTAAAGTTTACACTTTTTTGATAAGATAACTAGTGGAAAAACTTCGACTATTTTCTGCAAAACTGAGATGTAGAAAAAAACTCAAAGTGTTATGTCATAGTCATTGTGAGGTTCCTTATGATTTTGTAGTATCCGCTTGTTTGATTAGTAGCAATATTTAAGCAAAACTGAGTATAAGTTAACTTTTTTTTGACTGTACTCACAAACCTATGTTGCAATTCTTCTAAATGACTTAAACCCACTGATTAGACTCAAAACAGCGGTTTTTTGTGAGTTTGCTTGATGAACTTTAATAAGGATAAAATCGGACGTAAGTTGTCTTGGATGCTGTTGTCTATGATTATTGTTAAACAGTAGTTGATATAAAGTACACCTTTGATTATAATAAGTTTATGAAAAAGGTTAATTATTGTTTACTAACCATTTAATCATAAGTTGTTATTTTATAAACTTGTGCGATCTCTAATTTATTTGAACTAATTAGTTGAGTTTCCACCCTCTTATTAATTATGTCATCACTCTTTATTTAAAATATATTCAAAATGCTCATATACTACTTAAAATAAATTGATATAAATTTATGTATTTTATGAAAACTAAAAACTATAAAATTAAAACTTAAATGTTTATTATTCCTATTTCATCAATGAAAACATTTAATTTTAAATGTTAAAACCATTAATAAGTACTTTTTATTTACAATTGTTTTTTCTAACTTATACCTTTCAGGCGTACAAATTTCATAAAAAAATCAGACACAGCTTACATCAAGTATGCTAAAAGTGCAAATTTGGACTTTTTATATGATGATGTAAGTTATTTTTAATTGTTTTCGGTACTAAAACACTTTGCTTATAATACTATTTTACATTTATATTATTAGTTTTAATACATCTTTTAAGAAATTTTTTCGGCTACGTAAAATTTTAGTAAATAAATTTCTATAATTTGATAACTCTTGCATGGATAATGTAAAGTTTTTTAAATAATGATGTTTTATTTTTTTATAAAGCTTTTAAGTGTTTAAATTAGTGTTTTAAATAACAAAAACTTAAAATATGTTTTTTTTAATGTTTATCTTGTTTTTATAATACTATTTATGCAAAATGTAATACTTTTGTTATTGACTTTTAGTTATAATTTATATATTTTTAATTAAAGAGTAAAAGTTAAAAATAACCATAAAATGTTAAAGTTTTATTTATAATTTTTTTAAGAGCCACAAACACCACAACTTTGAAGAATCACGTTATGGAGCACATCTAAGTAAACCAGGGTATGCATTTTTCATATTAGACATGCGCATTTAAAAAATTGTTGCATAAATTATACAAATAAAATGGTCGTTGTTACTTTGAAGACTTTTGAGAACAAAATATTTTACTGAAATTTTCGGTCAAAAATGAAATTTAATTTTCTCAGTGACACTTCACAAATTAAGCCAGCCGTGTCAGAATATTTAAGTTGTGCACGTTACGGTGGAAGTAGAAGAGATCTGATCAGGAGAACTTCAGAGACTGCTGTTAGTTTATAAAAATATAAACTTATAGCAACAGTTCCCAAATCGATAACGTTCAACATTTCATTAGTTTATACGTTAAAAAAATATTTGTTGAAACATTAGTGTAATTTAATTTAAACCTTTATTATTTGTATATCTCTAATGAAATTAATAACTTAGATGTTATTAAAAGATACTTTTATAAGTAATGTTTGCAAGAGTTTTGGTATGTATATTTATTTTTAGTCTTCCAGTGCGCACATATCCTCTAAATTTTTATAAATTTGCTTTTTGGTATAGAATTTAACACAGCAGCAGATAGTTTTTAAAATTTAGCTAAAAGTTGAAAACTGAGTTTTCTAACAATTTTACTATCCAGAGAGAAGAAAGGGAAAGAGAACAAGAGGAGATGAGTAGAAGAAAAGAGAAAGCAGCTACAAGCATGTATGTTGATCCGGTTATGTTCACTTAGTATAACAGCATTTTTATAAAAATTATAAGTCTTTTGGACTTTTTATTAAGAAAAATTATCTGTTAGCATACTTATTTTCAAAACAAAAAATGGATAGACAACAACTAAAAAACGAGAATCAGTTTACTTTTTTTTATAAATTTAAAAACGTATTTATCCACATAATTTAAAAATTTACATTTTTTTTTTGATTATTTATAAACAAATACATCTTAGTATTTATTTTTTACTGGTTCGACTAAAGAAAAATCTCAAAATTTTGTTTTACTATATGTATGTAATATATTATGCTATACTTTTAAATATTTGGTTAAAACAGATTTAAGCGTAACAACCTAATTAGCCATTATATAACATTCAAGTTTATACAACATATTTTTTCATAAAATTTAAATACATCATTACTAATATTTTATCAGTTATTGCATAGTTGGTCATTTTAATAATTGTTGTATTGCAGAATGATAGTTTAAAAATGAGTGTTGCGGTAAATTTTGTAATGAGTTATATTTTTACATATTTTGCTTATAATTCTAAATTAAACAATAATAGTTCTAAACTTATGTATAATTAATATTAAAAAACAGGTTTTGTTTATTTTCATAATTTTTTTTAGATATTAAACTATAAAGTTTACAGTAGGAAGTCCGTCGGCTAAAGCTAACTAGTTTAAATATTGCGTTGTATTTATGAGTCAAACCAGACGTTTTGTTCATGAATAATTTATTTTCATTTTTCGATTGTCTGTAAAAAGAAAGCTTGGTTGAAAAATTTGATAATTTTTTAAAACTTTTTTCTCACTTTTTAAATATATTGTAAAACTTGCGTTACCTAAATTTGTAAAAAATAGTTGATTTAAACTCTTAAAGATGTTTTACATTAATATTTTAAAGTATAAGTAGTATGAAAAAGTTTTTGTTTGTATTCCTTGATAAGCTTTTTAAAAGTTTTTACTCAATTTCACTGCTCAATATGTTCTGTGTCTAATCTTTATAAAGTAGTTAAAGTTTATTTAAATAAAAGGACTTATAAATGTTTATTAGTGAAAATTTAATTTTAAATAAAAAGTGTAAATACTGTATATAAATGTATATAGTTCTAGCTTTTATAGTTCTATCTTACAGTTTGTAACGTTTTGTGTATATAATAGTTAGTTTGAAAATTTTTACACGATAGTTAAATAAGAAGTAGGTCATTTATATACTAAGTTTAATATATCATATTTCTTTTACTGCTTTATTAAAAATTGTTATCATAATTTTTTAGTTATCGTAAAATATATTTGTGCTTGCTCTAGTCAAATATGCGTTTATATTATGACATGTTGAATGGTAAACTGATTATTGTTAGCTTTTTCAACTTCTTAATAACATTAAGTCGTTTAAAAGCTTGCTAACTACCGGTTAAAGACTACTAAATTAAAATCTTTATAGCTTATCTATCGTTTCTAAAGTGCCTTATTGCTTGCATAAAACAAAAGTTTATGTAATAATTGGTAGCTTTTTTTTTGTGTTATTTGTTATTACTTCATTGAGTTTACAAAAAAATAACACAGTATTAAAATTACAAACACGCATATATAATATTAAATATTACTAACAGCAGTTTTCCGGTTAACTTGATTAAAATATCAATGCAATCTACTCAGGCTGTTATTATGTTTTCAAAAAATACTGGCTGTTTTTTTTTTGAAAACTTGAGTTACTTTGAATTATATTTGTAAATATTTTGGAAAATATTTATTTTAATAATTTTAAGTGCATATTGTAAATGAAGTTCTATCTATGTTTTTGATAACTTAGAAATATTTATTAAAGTTTTTATGATTTTATTGTATAGATATTTATGTATAAAAATATATGTACATATAAATATAGTAATATGTATAAATAAATATATATAAAAACAAATTATACAGTAATCTTCCTTTATTCTACCAACATATGTTTCTGTGTGTCAACGAATCAACACACTTCAACTGGGTTGTTAATAGGAAAGATAACTCTTATCTTTCCTATTATTATTATTATTATTATTATTATTATTATTATTGGTTTATGGTCCATATGATGGACCTAGGTATCAAAACTTAGTCCACTTAAATAGAAAGACACATAACGAAAAAATAATAATAACACAAAAAGTTCAATTATAAAACAAAGATAAAGACATGTTTTAACATATAGTGTATAAAATTTATAGATTAACTAAAAAAGCGATATTTTTAACCACAAACTTATATAATTTAAATGCATTGACTAACATCAAAAATAAAAACCTAAAGCACCAAACACATTAACAGTAGACTGGCTTGATAAATAATCATTGCACATATTGAAAAAGAACTCATCAATTATAGAGTAAAGGCGCTGCTATTAAAATTAAACTATGGACTAAGCTAAATCTCAAAATTAAATCAACGGTTGATAAAATTTTTATTAATTTTACTAACAAACATTTTATTTATATCAAACTTTTTTAACTTTAATCAAAACTCTACAACTTTTTTGCAAGAAACTAATTCGTTTGGAAATTTGTTCCATATTTCAACTGACCAATAAAAAAATGAATTATGCCAAGCCTCATTATTGAAATGATGTTTGCATGAAAATTTTTTCTATTTCCTCTCAGTAAGTAATTAGTTCTATAAGGTTCAAAAATTGATACTATATTAATTGTAGTCTCAGGATTAACTAGTTTCAAAAAGTAATAAGGTCAAATTAAAGTCTTCTGTAAACTAAAGGTTTAATACTAAGTTTTGTTAATCTATCAAGATAAGATGTATAACAAATATTGCAGAGGTTGAAGATTAATCTGGTATATTTTCTTTGAACAGATTCTGTATGGTTAATATCTTTTTTAAGTATGGAAACTAGATTGGTGTGTTATATTCAATTTAGGAGCTTTTTAAAACTTTAAAAGATGTAGTTGATGCAATTCGTTTAAGGTAACTAATATGGTGATTCCATTTAAAATTTTCAGCAACAAAAGTTCCAATATCTAACAATTTAGTTGAAGATAAGTTTGTATTGTTTATTTTAAAGTCAAAAGTAGAGATAGTAGTCTTTTTTTTTGAATATTTAGAACTTGAAATTTACTAGGGTTTTAGTTTAATTTTCTTTTCTTTAGCCCATTGTAAATTTTATCTAAGCAATTCTGTAAAGTTGTGTTCGATTGGCTAAATTTTTTTGTGTCATCTGCGAAGACGTTAAAGTTGCTGGTAACATCAACTTCTTAAAGCTAAACCATTTATGTAAATAATAAATAGTAGTGGGCCAATAACACCTCCTTGAGGGACTCCATTAAAAATAGGTAAAGATTCTAAAAATGCGTTATTAATTGCTACTTTTTGAGTTCTATCATTTAGAAACTCTTTGAGCTAACTAACTAGACTGCTATGAATTTTGTATTGCGATAATGTGTTAATTAATTTAATTCGAGAGACAGAGTCAAAAGCTTTTTTGATATCTGTATAAATTACTTTAGTAGACTTATTGCTTAAAAAAGACACCAACCAAGAGTGTAAGCAATCTAATAATTGAAAACAGGATGTTCTGTTAGGGTAAAAAATTAAATAGTTTAGGTGAAATAAGGTTATTTAAAAAAGACAATCGAGCACCTTTATAGAAGTTATATGTTCAAAGATTCTGCAAAAAAGTTGGTCTGTAATTTAAAGGGTTGAATTTGCTACCTGTTTTGTATATTGGTATTACATATGAAATTTTACATTGTTTTGACAGAGAAGATGTAGCCAGAGAACAATTAAAGATTAGTGATATTGGAAAAACTTTAGAATAAATAGTACGTTTAATAAAAAACGAAAGAATATTATCTAATGATCTTGTTATTTTATCTTTTAAATGATTGACAGATTTAACTATTTCATCATTGTTTATAAAAGAAAATTGTATTTCTAGACAATTTTTATCAATAAGTTCATTTTTGTTTATCATCATTAACAAATACTTTTTGAAAAGCCTTATTAAAAAAAGAGGCTTTATAAAAATCAGATAATATTTCGGCAGTGTTTTGTTATGCAAATCAGAAAAAGCAGGTGCTATCTTAAGCTTAAATTTTACATAGCAGTAATTTTTTGCATTTATGATGTGGAAATTTTTTTTTCATGTTCCATATTAAACATTATAATTGCTTTTTGATAATCATTTGAAACTTCTGTATCATCTGCTTTATCTGATTTACATTGTTCATAGCGTTTTAGTTTTTCTATAGTAGGATATATTTTTGATTTTCTGTGATGTTTTGTTAAAGGCACAAGTTGTTTGATTGAAAAGTTTATTGTTTTTATAAATTGTCATAAAATTTTTGTAAGTTTTTTCAATTGTTATATATAATTTTCCAATTTATTTCTGACAAAAACTTATTTATGTTTTCAAAGTTAGCTCTATAAAAATTTGGGTAGAGCGATCGAGCAGTTGGCTTTGTACCCTATCAACACTAATGCCAAACGAAATAACGCTGTGGTCATTAGTATCGGTTGAAGGCGAATCCACCGAATAAGGCTTAACTCTATCTAAACCCATATAATTACAAAGCAGTAAATCAAGAACCTTACCGTCTTTATGTGTAGGTGAATCAATAAGTTGTGTAAAAAGATTATCTGAACAAAATTTAATAAAGCTAATGTGACAGTCATTGTAGCTGGTGCTTGGAATATTCCAGTCTTTTTGGTAAGTTGAAGTCACCAAGAATGTAAAAAGGAAACTCTTTTGGAATAAAAATTCTGATTAGGTTGATCATTTTTGAAACAATTATAAGAGGTTTAGAAGAACTTGGAGGGATGTAGTCACATAAAAATCTTATTTTTAGTGCATTAAGAGTCAAATCAAAACGGATAAATTCAAAATCATCAAAGGAAATAACGTTAGATTTAACTTCAACTATTTTAAGAGAGTTTTTTTAGTTAACAGCAACGCCTCCCCCCTGCTTAATCTATCATTGCGGATAATGTTATACCCTAAGGGACAAAAATTTGGGTCAATAGCATTAGGATTTAACCATTATTCAGTAAAAAAAATCTAAACTTTTTGTACACTTATAACATTCAACAAAACTTATTTTATTTAAGATAGATCTTATATTTGTATATGAAACTTAAAAAAAAGAATTATTAGAGTTTAAATTATGACAACTAATTGTGCTTGGACTTTAGTACATTCACTAAAATAAAAACTACATTTTTTCTTTTGCTATAATTTTTTTTTAAATTTTTTGTGTTGAAAATCATTATATAAGAGTTTAAGAAACTTGACTTACTAGGCCCAGAGATCCTGGGTGTTGAACCGAAAGGGCTGTGCAGTGTTTTAGACTATTCTGTTTTGTTTAATCATGTACATAATGTTCAAATTTATGTTTTTAGCTTCTGCTTTCAGTTCAACTCTTAATCTTCTAAAATGTCCAATCTCTGATTTTGTATGCTTAACATCAATATATGTGTTAATTTCTCGTCCATGATGGAATGTCTAAAGGTTTCTTAGACTCAGTAATATTTTCTAGTAGATTTGAGTTCTTAGTTTTAAAATAATTGGTCTTGTTTTAATGCTATCATATTTACCCACACGGTATAAAGTATTTAGTTCAGTCTCAGTCAACTTGTTAGAACCTGAGCTATATTGAATTAAGTTAAGATCTTCTTTATTATTTTCAATTGTGTAAACTGATGGAATGTTACAATTTTCAGGAACATAAAACATTATGACCCTTAAAATGTTTTTTGTTTAGTTTTCTTTCAGTTTCAGCATTTATTTTTTCTGTTACTAATATCAATTTACTGTCGATGTTGCTAACGATGTCAGGTTGTTTTGTAATTGAGTTATTTGATCTTTCTGCATTTACTGAGTATTTCATTTCAAAGTTCTCAAATTTTAATGTAAATGTTAAACTATTGACTGACTTTTGTTGAAAAGCTTTAATTATTAACTACAAGCCAACTTTTTAAACTTTGAGATATAGTAATCTTTATAAAAAGTTTCCGATACAAACGTATGGAACACAAATTTCTTATTGTCAAAGAATTAGTGTAAAAATTTAAGAAGATTGGTTATAAAACGAAAGAGAAGATTCTTTTTAAGTGAAATAGTTTTTTTTTCTGTTTTTGGTTTGTGCCTTATATAAGTAACTTATTAAACACGCTGACTTTGATCACTAAAAATTCGAAAGTAAATTTGCATTTTGATTAAAAATATCTTATAGCTGAGATAAGACTCTACAAAATAATAAGATCACCTTGTAAAAAACAAAAAGGACCCACTATGCCTTAATTTTAAAGTTTTCTTGCAAAACTAATTAGCAAATTTATATTTGATTATAACTATAAAACTTTTGAAATTTTTTTTTATTATACAAAGTCTATTCTCAAATTATATATTTTGAGTCTTATGTACAAAACACAGTAAAAATATTGTACTTGAAATATAAATACCTTCAGTTTTTTTTTTAATATCATCTTTATTCATTTATTTAGAAATCCAGACAAAAAAGACCGTCCTTATCCCTATAGGAATTTCGATACTCAGGACTATTTTGTAAAGACCCCGAGAACTGGATTAAAACCAATTCCTGGTGCAAGTAAAGATGACAGATTTGCACCTAACATACCGCCTTCAAAACCAGGTACTTTAATTAGTAATGACTTAATGAGATCAGAACACTCATAACAGTTTTTTATTATATAAATAAGTTTTATGTATATAAGTATAAATAAGTTTTTGACTCACAAGTTTAATAAACTATTCTTGATTTTAACGTGATATTTTTTCAATTACTAGATATAAAAAATACAGAAAAAAAAAAATTGTGTAAAAATAGGTTAAATTTGAACACGATAATGCTCTATACGCTTTACATTTAAAATAAATTAAAGGTTTCCTAAATAAATTACAAGCGGAGTTGTTGCACTATTTAGTTATCCTAGACAGTTTTTATAAAAACCATAAAAGTTAAATTACGTAACTGTTATAAATAGTAGTTTTCATTATTAACAGTTAAAATAACTTTATATTTATAACTGTTATAATTAACATAAAAAAGTAATTTGTTATCCTGTGTACCAGTGGCGACGTGTGTTTTTTGTAAAAGTTGATGCAGATTATTAGTTACTTCATAAATAGGTTGTAGGTTATAAATCTGAATTTTATACTTAAAGTATTTGTAATATAGCTTTAGCTAGCATAACCTCTCTTATTAACGATAACATGATAAGGGATAAGTCAGGAGTCAGCAGTCTTTTGTAGGTAATGGATCAATTTTCCTAAAAATAATAAGAAGAAATACTTTTAACACATGGTAGCTATAAAACTTGTAATCCTGGAAAAACCTGTAATTTGACAATTTAGGCCAAAAAAACTCTAAATTTGAACAAAAATCACTAAAAAACCTGGAACTTTAAACAATTTTTACTATAAAATGATGAAATTTTGATAATATACGAAAATTTATTATATACAATATAATTTTTTGTATCATTTAGGATTTAATTTGAAATTAAACATGTTTATGTAGTTTTTCAGTATCTTTTCAATACTTTTATATAACTTAAGACAGTTTTTCACCTTAAATTTAATTTTTACTAAAAGTGAACAAAAAAACGTATACTTTCTGAAACTTTCAAGAAATTTAAAAAACATGGAAAAAAAGTTCAAAAAACCTTTGGCAGACCTGTTAATACTAAAAATTTAATAAAATAAACAATTAATATGTACTAGTAAGAAGTAATTATTTAACTAAGATTCTGATTGTAAGTTTTCACACCATCTTTTTTTACTGTTTAAGAACTAGCATATCTAGTTTAAATTTCAAAATTTTGCTGGAATATCTAGATTATAGCGTAACTATCAAAAATCGCTACATAAATGCATGAGACTTTTTTTTGTTCTTCATTTGAAACTCCAGAATGGTTAGTGTAAGTTTCAAAATGAATTCCGTGCTCTCCTTCATTAGTTTTTATGCACCCTAGAATTTTCAAGTACCCCAAAATAATTTTTTGCAAGTTAGTGTACCCCGTATAGATCACTGTTCATTAAGTTCAATTCATATAAAGAAATGTGTTTAAATCGAAAATAGATATTAACACTGGGTAGCTGTCAAATTCGACGAGCGTACAAAATTGCACGAAAATACTTTTGCACGAAGACACTTTTGCACGAGGGAATAAAATTGTACAAAGGTTTTTCACGAGTTACAATTTTGCAAGGAGACATTTTTGCACGGGTAATTTTTTTTTTTTTGTTTGTTATCACTGTTACCCTTACCCTCGGTCGGTAGCTTATTTTTGTTAGTTTATTTTTATTCATTCATTTTTCGTTTTATTTCATAATATTTGTTTTTAGTTGTTTATTTTATTCTCGTTTAACTATCACTGTTACCCCTTACCCTTAGTCAGTAACTTTTTTTCTTTTTTTATCAATTTACATTTTAGTTTTTTTAATATACATTTTTATCTTTTTTTTACTCTTATGCAAAAATGACTCTCCGTGCAAAATTGTAACTCGTGAAAAATTGACCCTTTGTGCAAATTTTTTTCGTGCAATTTTGTTCCTTCGTGCTATATAGTCTCCTCGTGCAATTTTGACCCGTTCCCATTAAAACTATATATATTATATCATTGAAATGGCGTCTATCTTATGACAAGGAACTTGATGAACTTGATTTAAAAAACCAATGGTATCTTTTCAGTAATTTTGAACTATCTAAAAAACATTTTCTATCTCAAGTTTAATTTTATGCTAAATAGAAACTAAACTAAAATAGTTTAACTACTAAAAATCCTGGAATTAAATCATAATTCCTGGAAGGAATTCAGAAAACTTGGGAGAAGCTTCCATAGAATTAGTTACAGAAGTTCTTTCGAAGTTATGGTTTTTTATCAATCTAAAGATATTTTTTTTTATTCAATGTTATTCTGTTTGCAAAATGGTTAGCCCTATTTTCTGGGGAGCGGGTCAGAATACCATGGCTTCACTTTAGCACGATGCATTTATTTTGCACAGCGTCACTTTATCACGGCCTCATTTTAGCACGGTGTGTCACACTAGCACAGTGGGTTACTTTGGCACGGTGCGTCACTTTAGCACGGCGTCAGTTTATCACCGTGCGTAATTTTTGCACCATTTTATTCTCTTTTACTTTTGCTGCTTAAAGCGTCTTATTTTAACAGCTTTTTTTTTTGGACTAAGCGATATTTTGCACAAACTAGACCTTTATTTTCGAATTTATCTATAATACATTTATAAACATAAATATTTAGAACTCTGTAATATATAAAACACGTGTTTTTAAACTAAATTCAGGAATTAAAAGTAAAAACGTATTAGATTCGTAAAAAATTCAAACTTAATTTACAACTTTATTTTGGAACTATTTTAGTACTGTTTAAATGTGGTACAAAGTTTTTTTGACAACGGTGTAAAAGTATAGATCACAAAGTTCAATAAACAAATGTAACTAAAAAGATTAAGCAAACACTAAGTACTTTAATTTTTTTTTTCGAAAATGTAATTAGTTTTACTGGTATAAATATTAAAACAGCTTATTGTTAATTTAAGTTATTAACAGTTTATAAAGTAAAAACATTGCAAACTTAAAATCAAAGTTAAATTTACTTCTGTTATAAAATTTCTAATTATACTATTTTAAGTTTTGATGTTAACTATTAAAACAGAAACTTATTTTAATGTATTGAAATTGTATCTACTTGATACATTAGTTTCAATACTTAAAGTTTCAAGTTCATAAACAACATTAAATGAATGTTTTTGTACAGTAAGTTAAGTTTGAAAAAATACGCTGATCTTCTTAGTTTAAGAATTTATGCATTTTGGAAAGTTTAGAAAGTTTTTTTTAGGAAAATATTTTAAACTGTTCGTGGCTTAATTTCACCATACAACCTTTTTATAAATCTGATTACTACATCCTTTAATGAAAACCATCCATATAATAAAATATTCAACCGCAACACAAAAAATATCATACAGTTATACAAGTAATTTTAGAAGCAAAGTTATAGCACACAAAAATAAAATATTAAACAAAAACAATATAAACGATTAAAGTAGCACAAAAGATAAACTTTGCAACTGCCGCAAATAACCTTGCCCTTTAAACAATCAATGTCTTGTTTCAAACATAATATATAGAGCAACAATAACATCCAATATAACAACTAAACAGTGCTTAGGATCTACAGGAAATACTTTCAAACAAAGATATATGATTCACAAATTTTCATTCAAAAACATTAACAAAAGGCATACAACAGAACTGGCAAACTAAGTTTGGAATATAAAAGATAACAACACAAACTACAAAATTAAATGGGAAATACTAAACAGGAAAAAAATCAAAATTCAATACTAAATTTGGCTACAAACTTTGCTACTTATAAAAATAGAAACTGATAAATCAGACAAGAACATAATACTAAACAAGAACAGCGAAAGACAAAATATATGAACTCATTACCAAAAATATTTTTTTAGCAAAATTAAAACTAACTAAACATTATTTCAAAGTAAAAATAAGCCGCAAACACGAATAGCTTAAAATACTTTTCTTGTACAGTTTAAAACGGTTTTCTGATAAAACCTTTCCAAACTTTTCAAAATGCATAAATTCTTAAACTAACAAGATCAGCATATTTTTTCAAACTTAACTTACTGTACAAAAACCTTCATTGTTACTACGTCATGATAGTTATAAAATTTTTAAACTCTAAATTTCTGTTAATAAACTTTAGCTTTACTGATGAGTATATAAAGTTATATATCTCATATACGAAACGGTCGTATAAACCTACTATTTTTATATATTCAAATGAATATTTTGCTCGAATTCAATTTGTCGATCACTATCGACCAAAACTTTTTTAGAAACTATTGATATATATATATGTATATATATATAATTTATTAGGAAAATGCGATTTTAAAAATTCTAGAAAATATGTTTCATAAAGACAATAAAAATCGTATTTAGTTTTCAGCTGGTTCATTTCAAAATAAATAGCACTTTGTTAAACAGAGATGGGAAAGTTATACAAAAAAACAAAAAACAGTATACGTAACTATTGAATATTGTTCACAGCGTTCGTGCGCATCAGGCTAAATCAGTTTTTTGGAAGAAGTTAAAATACATCAGGCTAAATCTTTTTTTTTTAGAATCTCAGTTTTTATCTGTTCAAAGGCTTGAAAATTCTTGATTTTAAAAAAATTGAGAAATTTTTCTAACATTAAATTGAGATGTAAATTAATTTCTGAATATAAATTTAGTTATTAAAGACAAAACCAGTCAGTATTTGTTAAAACAAATGCTTGAAACTTTTTGAGTTTTTAATAGAATTTTAAGTATCTTTTTTTATCTTGTTTTGGGTTGATTATATACTTCATAATTATGAAAGTTTATTGAGAATTATACAGTTTAAAGATTACAGTTGGGGTGCACTACAATTTAAATTTGGACGATTCAAATTCCGACAATTTAGATTCTGATTTTTAAAGCAGAACTCAATTATTTTTTTTTTCACCATCATGATTATAATAATCAGACCTATGCGTGAGTTTTTTTTTTTTTTCAAATTCAAAATATTTGTCCAGATATAATTTGAAAACTTTAAAAAATAGATATTTTTAATATTCACTTAATAAATTTCAATTATAAGAATACTTAATAGTTTTTATTCATAATCATTTTTATTAATCAGATCTAGGAACCTATTTTTATTTTTCTCAACTTCAGTTTATATTTAGAAAATATAGCTTATTTAAACAAAATTTAAGAATTTGAATTGTAGGAATTTGAATTGACCTAATTTGAATAGTCATGTAACCTAACAGTTGAATTCAAAACAACTTAGCTGTTAGTTTGAATTTGTTTATATCAGCTTTGTTTTTTAAAGCTTAGATATTTTAATTGTTATATTTCCTAAATTAGAAACTCAATACCAAATAAACTTTAGACTAAAACTTATAGCAGTTTATTAATAATATGTTTTACTGTTTTTTAAAAGTTTTTGAAGTTATTAAAAGACTAACACATTCTGAACACAGCAGCTACTTAATAGAGAGTTTGTAAGTAAGAATTTTTAGTCTTAATAAAAAAGAACACTGACAGAAATTTTTACTTGGTTCAAAAATTTGTAACTTATAAAAGAGGCGTACTAAAATGGGTACTTGATGAAAGTGTGTAACGTAAATGCGTACTTTTCAAAATATGCATACTAAAATGCGTATTTAAGGGCATAGGGGGGGTAAACACCCTTTTTTGGTTTTTGATCTTATTTTATATATTTTTTACTAAGCTACAAAATGCTTTTTACAGATTTAAAAATTTCAAAATAGTTTTTGAGATATAGCTGGTCAAAATTGGAGCCAACAATAGGTTCCTCATGGGAGGCGCAAACTAAAACGGCAAAAATAGACTATTTCACTAAAAATATATCTTCTCCTACGTTTTTTGAGATAACTACCTCAAATTTTTAGGAAATGTTCCTTGATATATTTAGAAAATTCTGTCGGAAGAAATTTTTAAAAAAATAAAAAAATAAATATTTTATATAAAAAATGAACAAAAATAACTTTTTTTTTTGTTTTTTTGTTATAAAATTTTTATTTTTAATATTTTTTAAATTCTGTTCCGACAGAATTCTCTATATATATCAAGGAACATCTCCTGAAAATTTGAGGTAGTTATCTCGAAAAACCTAGGAGGAGATATATTTTTAGTAACTTCTAGTTATTTGCTGTTTTAGTTTGCGCTTTCCATAAGGATCCTATTGTTGCCTCTAACTTTGACCTGCTATATCTCAAAAACTATTTTGAATTTTTTAAATCTGTAAAAAGCATCTTGTAGCTTAGTAAAAACTATATGAAATAAGATCAAAAACCAAAAAAGGGTGTTTACCCCGCTATGCCTTTAATGAGAAGTGTGTACTTAAAACAAATACATAAGAGGAAGGTGAACATCAGGCTAAATCGGTCAAAATTGTGAAATATCAGGCTAAATTTTTAAAAGTTTGCGCACGAACCCATTGTAAAGTACAAATATTCGGTGCTAAAATTAATCTTCCATCTAAACAAAAACCTAAAGTTCACAAAGCTACAATAAAGTGACAATGAAGTATTTTTAGATTTATTGTATCTTAAGAGAAGCTTTTTCATATGTCGACACGAAGATACGAATCCACTCCTCTTATTTAAGCAACCTTATTTAACATTTTTTTTTTGTTTTTATAAAACATATGTTCTGGGGTTATTAAAATCGCATTTTATTAATAAAATATTTTAGTGCCTTCAAGTGGGCTCTGTAGAAAGTGATTAAGTTTAGATAATCACCTTATTTTCTATATATATATTAACAAAACACTAAGTTTTTAAATACAATTGATTCACTATTTTGTTTAACAGAACAGATCTTCAGTTTGTTTATTGTGATAATATCTTAAAACAGAAGTCAAAGTGTAAATGAAATTAAGCAGAAACTTAAAGGATAGTTACGTCAATAAATAAATCAATAAAAGATATAAGACACACTAGTTTGCATAATGTTCAAAATTATTTAAAATAAAAGCTTGAAAAATGTGTACAATTACTAAAAAGTTCATTTGGTTTATTTAAAGCTAGATTTGAGTTTAGTTTTGAGATCTCGTGTTCTTCCATATTGCAGAGAGTGCAGCTATGTTTTAAATTTAGTTTGTTTTTATTCGTGCTAAAATTTCCTAATTAATGCTAAAAACTTCACTTTTATCCTTCAAATCCCAGATATATTTCGAAAGCGTATTTATAGTCTGTATTTACTGTTGCTAAAAGAACATTTATGCCGTGTGTACCTACTTTTAAACAATAAACCTGATAAGCCAACATACTGCTTATTTTTCTCTGATGTTTTTACCGTCACTCTATAGATAACATTTTTTAATAAACAATTGCCATCCACCATGCATTTATCTCTGCAGTTGCATTGCTTTCGTTCCTCTGCCTTATCTTCTAACAATTTGCGATTATAAGACATTATCTGGCTCTTCATACTTGGCATGCACGAGTACGAAATTTTCAACAGTTTTCTATTGAAAGCTTTATGGTACGGGTGCGTTGGGCCAAAGTTTCGGCTAACGATTTCCAGGAACCGTTTACCGATTTTTGTCTCTACTGACAAACAAAATGGTAGTGTGAAATACCGGATATTTTTTCTTTATATATAAATATATATATATACTGTAAAAAACAAGAATGCCCGGTAAATGGAAGTTGCCTAATGGAAAATTACTGAAGACCGTCCATATTGTAAAGTTTTTAACAGGAAGACACTAAAAGTGTCCTATTCCTGCATGCCAAACATAAAACAACTTATAATGGCACACAATCGAAAGATGTTAGACACGCAGGACAAAGGAGGCGAATGTGTGACTGCAAAAAACAATAATGCCCGGTAAATGGAAGTTGCCTAATGGAAAATATTATAAATAAAGCGACAGTCATAACTGAAAATCAGACTAAGTTTTATGTTGGCTCGACTGGACTATCGTTGAAGAATCGCTACATAAAGCACAAGTACAGGTTCAAACACGAAAAACATAAAAATACGACAACATTATCGCAGTACATTTGGAAACTAAAAAATTACAAAGTCTATTTTAAAATTCAGTGGGAAATACTAACAAGAACGAAAAATAAAATTAATTTAAAAAACGGATGTAAATTGTGCAATGCGGAAAAATACAAAATTTTAAAAGTTAAAAAATCTGAATCTCTAAACAAAAGAAACAAATTACAAACTGGCTGCATACATTATTGAAAACAATTTATCTAGAACTTTATTAATAATTTTGTCTAAAATCAACTAACTATTCTATTACGTAATACCTAATTTTGTATAATTTTATTGCTGTACTTGCAAGTTTGCTTTTTATTGAATAAAACCTGGCCGAAGACGCGTATTAAACGCAGAAACAGCTGTCCTAAGCAAAAGTTTATTTTCTGTAAATTAACTCTATATGTATATATATATACTTTTGCGTTGTATATAGCCTAAAATAGTAGTAGATTTCTTATCTATTATATGTAGTTATTATTTAATACACATTCACCAAAAAATTATTTTGATAAATAAATAAAGTAAACTGTATTAAAACGACACAAATATTGTCTGATTAGTTTTATTTAGACCAATTCTTACTGCCACAAGTTATAATCCTGTTCTACGTTTAGTCTAGAACTTCTACAACGATTAGATATTTTTTTTAAATAAAATAAAAACGAATGTTTACCTTGTTTTGCAATCATCGTTTTTGTTCCAAATGAATATATTCTACAAAAACTTCTAAATGTCAATATATTGCTTGCTCAGCCTAGAATTCATACGATTTAATCTGTATTCATTGTATTTTTTTTTCTTAATATTTAAAATTGAGCTAATAATTGTATCTACTTAATTTGTTTTTATAAAACTATACTTTATTTCTTCTGTAATAAAAAAATATGTCAGGTATTGAACATGAGGAGTTTCAACGCAATAAAGCCCGGATGCAAACATCGGCTGCTCCCTATCAAACGGATGATCTGACGGTGTGGCAAAGGGGAGGAAACTATCCTTCGTCCAAGACCACTCTTGAGGACAGATTGAAGGGACGTGGCAATCGCAATCGAGATGGACTTTAAAAATTACAATATCTGTTGTTGCTTTTAAATTATCATAATTTTCTTTTTCTGAAATCATTTTTACACTAGCTCAGAGTTTTTACCCTATATTTAAATATATAATACTGCATTTTATCTGTAACTTAAGCTAGTTATCTGTAAGACTTCTCCATCCTACAAGCAGCTGTAGTTATTACCGATCTCTTTTTAGTTTGAGCTGAATATTTCTAAACATACATTTTTTTAAATAATGAAGACAATTACAATCTGTCCAAAGTCGTAGTAGTATTTCTGCCACAATTTTTATTTGAAAAAAAAAAGATTAAAATCATTTCCATGGCGTGTTGCTTTTAAAAGTGTTTGAGTAAGCCGTGACAAAATAGTTTGCTGTATGCATGTCTGTCTGCCAATATTTAAAAACTGTCATTGATTTGATACTTATGCATGTTTATTCGCTTTTGTTTTTAGTCTTATGTTTAAGAATAAATGTTGTCAATCTATTTTACACTGGTGAGTCTATTAGTTTAATCCAGCATTTGTTTTTTTTTTTTTTAATAGATTGTAGTATTTCAAGTATATTTTAAAACATTTGTATTGTCAACGTTTTTCTCAGCTAAATTTTACACGATGTAAATTATTATGCACAATTATAATTTTCATAGCGATTTTTTTCTATATTAATTTTTTTTTATTGTAAAAGTCGAAATAGAGCTAAGATTATCTCCCAATTCAAAAAATTTGAGACTATGCTCAATTTAGAATTTTTCTACTTTGTAGAAAAACATAAAAATAACAGTATTATTATTAGGTAAAAAGTCCAAAAAATTAAGAAACGGATATTTAATTTTAAAAAATTTATCTATTCTGATTTAACTTTTTTATAATAAAGCTACAAAAAATATTCTTTCAACTTGCAAAGCTTGTATACAACTTTTATTCAATTCAAAAAAGAGGCATGTTTTAACTAAAATTTAATTCTTATATTGGAAACAAATTTGAAAAAGGAGAAAAAATATGCAATACTAGGTGATTTTCGCTTTGGAGACGAAATTCATGTTGCAGGACAATAATCAACTCATTACTTACCTCACGCATTTTATGCAGCAACTATAGATAATTAGTTTTTCCATTTTTATGACATTGGTACTGTTCATTTGAATTTTTACTTAGAATTAACTTATCTTGTAATAACAAACCTATGGTTTGGTTTTTGCATTGCAAACCTCATCTCTGTAAATAAAATCAAAGAAAATATCGGCGAAAGTCTAAAAAGTCTAACTTACATATGCCGTGAGACAAGCTCAAGATAACCAAAAGGTCTAATCAATACCACTCGATAGAATTGTAAATCAATGTAATAAAATATGTTCGATATGTTATATTTATAAATTTTAATTTGTATTCGAGATAAGGTGATAAGTTCCTAAAGACTCAGGCTAACAAAACTCGTAAGTTTTTGTTTTTATTGTGTATTTTAAAAAATTTTAACACCCTCACGTAAAAATACTAAACAAAAATTAGATAATAAACTAGGATACTATAACACTGATAGATCATCACACTAATAAGTACGTTTTAATTTTAGTATTTGTAAGTACATATTTGATTGGTATTTGCGCTTGAGTATAAAAGATTAACATAAAATATATAAAAAAAATCTTGAAGTAAAACAAAAACATTTATATATATATTATTTTTCACTGCGTAAAATATGTGAAATATGCAGATTAAGTTAAAATAATATTAAAAAATTATAGTGCATTTTAATAGGAGAAGCTTATCAAAACAAATTACGAATCTCCTTCAAAAAATTGAAGACTTTATCTTAAAGTTGTTGTTTTGTCCTGGACATGACATTCTGGTGTACGTCTAGATAACCGAAAGGTTTTTTCGTACACCAGATCCTTGGGTCAATTTTTTGGGCGCTTATTTTTCCGTTCAATAAACAATGTATATATATATATACATGTATAATATAGGTGATTGTTCAAACTTGACCACCTTCTACAGAGCCCATTTTAAGGGCTCTTAAATAGTTTATTGAAAAAATAGTATTTTAAAATACTAGTACATATGTTTCATGAAAGCTAGATGCTTTAATTATGCTTAAAAGAATTAACAGCCGTTTTGTATGCGTTAAAAAAGGAAGGTCGTTTAAATAAGAGGAGTAAATTCATATCGTCTTGTCGACATATGAAAAAGCTCCTCTTAAAATTCAATAAATTTTAAAGTATTTTGTGGTCACGTTGTTTTCGTGAATTTTAGTTGTTTGATTAGTTAGGTGAAAGATCAATTTTTGTACCGAATTTTCGTAATGTACAATATTCAATTCTTACGTCATTTTTTTTTTGTAGAACTTTTGTGTTTCTGTTTACCAAAGTGCTTTTTTTTTAATTCAACTAGCTGATGATTAAAGCATTGAGCTTTATGAAATATATGTACTAGTATTTTTAAATCGTATTTTTTTAATAAACTATATATGTATATGTATATTTAGATGTATTTAATAAGTTTTATGGTGATTCAAGAATCATATCAAGATATTTTTGTTCTTCAAGTTGTTTTTTAAAATTTGTAACAACAACACCCTTATATAGACTGCAAATTAATAATACTGTAGACAGAAAAACTTAAACTGAAACCTAACAATTATCACAAATGAGCCTGGTTTTTATAATTTTTAAATCTAAACTCTGCTCTGCTCATTTGTGTAAACTGTTTTCGAGCTTAATATACTAAAAACTTAAAAAGATATGACATACAAATAAATATTTTGACATAAACAAGATTATTTTGAACGCATTGCTACAATCAATAATCAGATAATAGTTGAATATCTACGATTTCTTACGTTCCCTTTTTCTGCTTCTTTTATTTATAAGATAACAAACTGCACGAAGTTTTTGAATATTAGAGCTAGCAGGAACGAATTACTTTAAAATAAGTTACAAAATACAAACGTAGCATAGTCAATTTATCGTAACTCTTTTTTTAAAGTCAATCAAAGGCTAAACTTTGTTCTTAAAGTAAAAAATAATACTTATAAGCTAAACTATATTTTATAAACAGCTTATTTTGATGGTATATTTATAAAAAACATAAAAATAAACTCGTCCAAAGTAAAAAAAGCCGACATTTGTTTATCTAAAAAATAAAAACGTAACTAAAACAAAGTAGACAAAAAAGAAAAACATCAATATTTCTTCTTAGAGATTATTTGTTTCATTAAAATGTTAACAAACCATGTTGGCTATAAAAATTATATTCTATTAGGATCTTCAAAAATGGTAACACAAGTATAAAACAATATATCATGGCTAAAAACAATAAACGTTCTTATTGTATTGAAATTGTTTTAACTAAAATGGAAGCAATGACAATACTGACAATACACTTTCTGTTTTCAATCGAATCAAAAGTTTAAATAAACTATTGTCGACGAAACATTTACTATTAAAAAAAAACTTTATTTTAGTTTTATAGAATTTTATCTTAATCAATGACTTTACTTAAAAGAAAAACAAAATTATTACAAAAGTTCTAAGTACACGAACATTTTATTTATTTAATTTATTGCTGAGTAAGTACCTTTCGTCTAAACAGAAACAAAAGTCAGTCTAAATTTGAATTAACTGTCGACATGTTTTGTGTACTGTGCTATGGTTAAATAAAAGTGTAAGAGAAGCCAATTTACTATAATAAAGACTGGATATTTTTGTAAACTTACGAAAATTTATTGAACTACAGCATTTTTCTTAAAGAGCCCCGCACTAAAACAAACGTTGAAATTAGACTACCATTTTTTTTTTAAGTTGATGATAGTTTTAATTATTGACTAAAACTTGAAACGTTCACTTTAAGCCGTTTTTAAGTTATTTGAGAGTTTTGTTACGAGTATATTTAATACCTTTTGCTAAATATAGAAATTTTTTAGCAAGTTTGAAATAAAAAAGATTTTGTAAGCCAATATATATTTTTGACCAGTAATTTTTTTGTTCATTGACTAGTACTTTTTTTTTAAATTTAAACATTAACTATACATTTTCCTGGACAACACGGTAAATGGTATACGTGGTGTGCGACTCGATAACCGAAAGGTTCTTCGTGCACCAGGTCCTAGGACCAAACATTTTGAGCGTATTTTTTTATCGTTCAATAAACTAAAAAGTATCTATGATTTATGCATTAGTTTTCTTATATAACGTTTAACGTAAATTAATTACATAAAGTAACTTAACACAAGTAAAATAACACTATTATAGACAAAGGATCGTTCTCTAGAATAAAAGTAAAAGTTTTAAATTAGCTATTAACATAAGAAAAATGATTGGGTCTAAAGTTTGAACATTTTTATAAAACTCCTAAAAAAAGCTGTCAAGCTAAGTTCACGCTCGTATTTTCTTATTGCTCGTAGAATCTAAAAGTTTATTTAATTTCGAATTTTAAGAATCAATTTGCGCCTTAATAACATATGCTTTTCTTTAATATTACTTAAAAGACTTAGGTTTTTTAATTGATCAAAAAATTATCCTATAAAATTTTAAAACACAACTGTATTTTTTCCTATGATTTTTTTTGTTCTGAAGTAATTTTAAGTTCATTATAAAGTAACTTTTATAGTATAACTTATTCAGTAATACATAACATGGTTGGTTAAATTCTTACTTCGGTAGGCTAGAGGTGCATAAGCCTTTTGTACAAAATATGCCGAGTTTATTAATCCTGGACAAGAAATAAACTGTATCTACTGTATGATTCGGTTGATGAAAGAATTTTTTGTACATCAGTCCTTAGAGCAAACTTTTTGAGCGCTTTTTTTTGTCGTACAATAAATAAATATTAAAAATAAGACTTAAGTGTCTACTTTACTTTTGTTCAACTTTATTATAATTTTATTTTAATTACTAATACCAAGTTTACTATTCGTGAAACTACAACCACTAGTTACTCTCAATTTGATTTTCATTATTCAACTTGTAATTTTAACCTGAATATATCCTTTAGTAAAAATTTTATCGTTTAGTACAAAAAATACTATCTGCAGCAGGCAAATATTTTAAGTTAATGCTTTCGAGTATTATCTGAATATAAATTGAATAAATAAAGTGGTTCGTCTAATTTCATCAAATTAATAGCTATAAATTATTATTATAGGTAAAGAAATATAGTGTAAAATTTTTTATATGATATTTCTTTTCTAAATATGTAACTGTTTCCGGCCGGATTGTAATTCCGGTAAATCAGTACTTTTTAGATTCTAGCGCGTTTACAGCTTCAAACCATGCTTTAAAAACTCCGTATGCGACAAAACTTTCAAAATTAAAGAATTTTCGCTTAGATTAAATTTAGATATCTTTGAAAGTATACTGTCTTCTGTTAAAGAAAAATCATAAGAAAACTTCTTTTCACATCAATATTTTTATTTTCTATTTCATAATTAAAAAAAAATGTTTAAAAGCTTTCCTTTTTAAGTAGTTTTAACAAAAAATATTTCCTTTACAAAAAATCACTCTTTTTTCTGTTACTTTTTTCTGAAGTTTAAGGTATTTTGAGCAAAGTTTTGAAAAATTTATGATTTGATTTTTATACTTTAAGGTTTAGTAGATATTAATATAAGTAAAAAAAAATGTTCCTAAACAATTCTAAATTGTTCTATTATTTTTAGATAGTTTTAATCAACGTACTCTTCAAAAACAAGCTTTAATACTTATTTTTAACATCTTAATAAATACTTAAAGTAGAAATAGTGTTATTAGTATACTATATTTAACATTTCGAGACGGGTGAGTGTTGTACAAAGTCACTTTTGCACGAGAGTAAAAAAGCCAACCAAGGGTAGAGGAAAGGTAATAAAGAAAAAAAATGTTTATAAAAAAGTTACCGACTTTAAATAGGGGTAATAGTGATAGTAAAAAAAAATCTGTGCTAAATTGACGCCGTGCAAAAGTGGCCCTTAGTGCATTTATTACACCTACTTTGAACATTAATTTGCTATGCATTACCAAAAATGAGTTTTACACGCTTCATTTGAAGAAAAATGATAAGCAAAAACCAGGGATCAAGTGCGAACTTCTAAATTTTAAGACATTTTCTCTAGCCTTATTGATCGACCCTTTTGAACTTATAAATAGATGAAACGTAGTGTTCTATTAGATAACTCTTACGGATTAATAATAGGACTTTTTAACTAATCTTTTTTTTTTCATAAGTTTTTTGTAAAATATCACAAGAAATTGAGTTGTCGAAATTTTAATTGACATGTATCCGCTACTCAAAATTTAAGTCTTTAATTTTTTAGTCCTCTCTTCCTTAATCCAAAATTTTTGAATAAAGTTATACTAAACAGCTTTTGATTCACTAACTTATCTTTAAATCTCAGTATTTTTTTGCACTGAAAAAAAACTCTGATACTTCGTGAATAATGCCTTAATTATATTTAAAAATACTTTTTTCTTATTGAAAACAATATTTTGTTTAAAAAATTTAATAATTTTTTCAATAAAATATCTGGAGTCTTTTAAATATTTTTGTAAGTATTTGAATTGACATTTTGCTAACACTAGTCTTGTAATTAAGATGGAGTTTTAGAAGACTATACGAGTTAGACTTAGTTTATCAAAATCCTTAAAAAGTCTGACAATCCTGAATAAAATTTCACACTTTTTAATATATTACTAGCAGGGTTTTTTTTTTGGATTTTTGAAGCATAGACTTTAAGCAAAATTATTACATTTTATATTTACAAAACATTTACTTTTAAAGTTAATGATTTCAGTGATTACATTAGGTTATTTTATATAATTTATAATAAAATAATTTTGAATTCTTGGCCTTTTTGATATGATTGTTAAACTAACATTATATCAAATAAAAAATATTCTATTTTTTTTTTTTTAATTCTCATCTTGCACTATTCCATGATCACAAATTAATTCTTACAATGATAATATTGAATTATAGAATTTTAAGACCTTCTACATATTTGTTTAAATATTAGACATGACAACTTTAACATTACTTTTGAAATTTTTAAACCAAAACCTTTCTTGTATAAAACTTATACCAATATTTTTTATTACCTATGATACCAACTATAATGATCAAGACACCAGGTTTTATATTATGACGGCTTAGTTTCAAGAATTTTTCTCTAGTTTTAATTAAAAGCAAAGAAACCTAGAACATAGTTAGATTGTTAAATTTTATATATGAAATGTTTAGTTTTAATACCACAAAAAAAAAAGTTGTTTTTATAAATTTTATTCATAACAACTTAATTGACTTTTGTATAGTTGTAGAGTAATATAGTTTGTTAAATTAAGAGCGATTAGCATAACAATTGAATTCTGTAGCAAAACTTAAGCACTTTAAAAAACTATAAATATTTTTTTTTAAGCAGCTGCATTATTTATATTTTTTTCCAAACTAGTAACAAAATAAATAAAATCACATATTAAAAAAAGTAATACTGCTTGTGAATAATTTTTATTAACACAATAGAACGTTTACTAACTTTTTAATCCTATAATTTCGTAAACAAAAATAAGTAATAGTCAATAATTATATACAAGTGTTGTCTCAAAAGAAGAACTTCTTTATTTTTAATTTATCGATATCATAAGTCCAGCGTTCAATTAAATACTTATTTGTACCAGCTTGTTAGAATTTCTATTGAATAAGTATTGAAATATGATATATCCCTTAAAATATAAATTTACTAGTTCAATATCGTTAAAATTCCAATATTCGACCTAAAAAAATGTCTACACGTATAAATAATTTAGGCCATGATGGTGGCATCTGTTTATAAATACAAATTTCACTAAACCCAATTTGTTTCTAAAATTATGTCTATTATACTCTGTGGACAGGTAAACATAGCGACACCTTCTTCTATGCCATCCTTTAGTTCAATACCCAACTGTAAAGTTGAAATAAATCAACCACTGTCTGTCGCCCCGGCTCGTAAAAAGAAGCTACTTTTCAATAGACCGGTCCTTACATTTTGATATATTTCAAGTTACTTAAATCAATATTCTACGACAATTATAAAAAGCGTCTGTTAATAGTATATCTTATAGAAAAAATCAATAGTTAATAATCAGGACTATAGAATCATACCACAAATTGTTACAATAAATAAAACCCCTTGTTAATTAAAACTACAAGTAAAATTATATAAAAACTCGTCAACATAAAATTTCATACTTAAAATACTATTTTTAACTTAATCTATTATAGGCCCATACTTAACTAGTAAAACATTTAACTAAAACAAAATGGCTTGAGTTTCACTGGACTTTAAACGTTGGGCCGGGGCAACATCGTGGTTATTGTTTCAAGTTTTGTACCTTCAAAACTTTACCGAGCGCAATGGTTATATTTTCATCACGCAGGGCCAGCCTAGCCATCTTAGGCATATTTTTGAAAGTTTCCACACAAATGGGACCGGACACGCGAAGCCTGGCAACTACAGTTTGGTCCTAAAAATTTTAAACAAATATAGTTCTCAATTACTGTGATATGAACATAAATGTTAATAAAATGACAAAAACTGTGATAATTTATATTTTAAATGAATTTGATTCATTTAAAATAATAAAATGGATAATTAGTATATCAAAAAAAAAAATTATTTAAAAATATTTTTTACTTGACTAATTGATTTTACTAATATTCAATTAAATGTAATAAAATTCTTATAAATGACAAACTTGTTTGACAAATGGAACTTTCTTTTTGCTTCCTGTCTTTCTATCGATAGTGTACAACAGCTTTTCAATTGTAACTTCTTCAACAACACTGTCAGAAGCAAAATAATGCTTAAAATTAAAGACAAAACTTTTAATACCTTGTTTTAAAACTTATATCTTACAAATAAACTAACTTTTATACTTAAACTTAAAGCTTTTATATTTAATACAATTTCAGTATGAGAATAATTTATTAGTTTAACCTAAAACTTAATACTAACAATTATATTTACAAAGTACGCAGCTTAAATATATGCGATATGAGGTCCAACTTGATTTTATTTTGTAAGGTTTTAATTTAGATTTCAAAAATTCAATAGCTAAAAGAAATAATTAAAAGTAACTTTTGAGACACAAGCGGTCTAAGTAGGTGAGCACAATAGGTCCCTAATTGAAGATGCAAACCAAACAAAAAAAAAAGGTCATTTCACTAAAAATTATGCTATTCTTTAATTTTTTACCAATATTCTTCAAATTTCCACAGTAAGTTTATTACCAATATTTAAATTTTTTTAATGCAGTAATTTTTTTGATAAAGAAAATAATAATTTTAGATAAAAAAGGCCAAAAATAGCTGGCTTTTTAAATTTTTTAAATCAAAAAATTCATACATCTAAAGTGTTATAAACTATATAAGAAAAGTATCCTAGAAAATTAAGGTCTCTAGCTCATAAAATAAAAGATAGATATTTGTTAATTTATAAATTTTCAAGAAAATTGAAAACCATCTAACTGTGGTCTGCAAGTTTGTATGGGAAAATTTTTACAAAAACTAAAAAAATTTAAGAGTTCTAAGAAGAATTTATACAATTTTCTGTAATTTTTTACCGCTTTCAGTAAATTATTTGTTTTCATTCAATGAGTGGCTCAGTAAAACTCTCTTCGACATTTTTTAATTTTACAGTTTTTGTGGTAAGAGCCACATGTAAAACAACTTAAAGCTAAAAGCTTGAAGGATGCATCTTTATCTCCCATACAGTTTACTTTAGACTGTTTTCCAAAAGGGATACGGGCGGCAAGCTTTAAAGGTAAGCCAACCCAACCAAAGTTTTTTTGTGACCTTTAAATACAGTTTGGAGCCTTTTTAGGGGGTACCAGGAAATATAGTCAAAAAAATCCAAAACCACATATCCTCTACTTTATCAATATAGATGAACAAAATCCATATGACAGAAACTTAACTAAAAAATAATTTTCAAGGAAAAAGAGCCGAAATTCATAAAAATAGTCGGAGTTAAAACAAATATCAAGTGAGCTTAGTTTTGTAAAAAATAATGAATTAATGGGAACTTAGTAAACTTAGAAACCGTTATGATTATGTTACTCAATGCAGGATTTCATAAAGTTTCCTTTTGGGGGCGTTTTTGACTATTAGGGGGCAGTAATTAGTAAGGCGACGTAATAGTAAATGGGTTTTATTAACTAGTTAAGGGTGATATCTTATAAAAGTGGTGATTTTTTTTTTGCCAAATGGGAGTTTATGAAAATGATTCTGGTAAACCCTGTTCTAATGTATAAAATATAACTTTATGAGAATATTCAAAAACTGAAAAATTACCTTTAATTATATTTAACCTCTTTACTGACAATTAGTGAGAACAGCAGTGAAATTTTCAATTGTTTACATGCCTTGCTTTTGGATACACTTAGGGTATAAAAAATAATATGAAACAGATTAGAAGAGTGTTTTCCAAACCCAGTTTTATAATCGCCCACTTGCCAGAATTTTAACCAATAAATAAGTTTTAATATGTAATAGGCCTACTTCGTATAGTATTAAAACAACTGAATTTTATAACTTGGATTGAAAAATTAGTACACACCTAATCTGAATCTAGTTAAGAGAATGACAACCTAAAACATGTTTATTTTAAACAGATTAAAAATATTTAAAAACTCAACAACTTAAAAAAATATAAAGGTTTTATATAGAATATAGGGTTCGTGCGCAGACTTTTAAAAATTTAAACTGATATTTCACAATTTTGACCGATTTAGCTTGATGTTCACCTTCCTCTTATGTATTTCTTTTGAGTACGCATTTCTCAATAAATACGCATTTTATGTGCGCATTTCTAGTTTGAAGGTTTTGAAAAGTACGCATTTATGTTACACACATTCATTAAGTACCCATTTTAGTACGCCTCTTTTATTAGTTACAAATTTTTGAACCAAGGTAAAAATTTTTGTTAGTATTCTTTTTCATTAAGACTAATAATTCTTAGTTACAAACTCTATATTAAGTAGCTGCTGTGTTCAGAATGTGTTAGTCTTGTTAGTAACTTCAATAAATTTTAATAAACAAAATGTAAAAAATGTTATTAATAAACTACTATGATTTTTAGTCTAAAGTGTATTTGGTATTGAGTTTCTAATTTAGAAAATATAACAGTTAAACTATCTAAGCTTTAAATAACACAGCTGAGATGTCAACAAATTCAAACCAACAGCTAAGTTGTTTTAATTCGACTGTTAGGTTACATGACTGTTCAAATTCCTACAACTCAATTTCTTAAATTTTGTTTAAATAAGCTATATTTCTAAATATAAACTGAAGTTGAGAAAAATAAAAATAGGTTCCTAGATCTGATTAAAAAGGCTATGATTATGAAAAAATAATTATAAAACATTCTTATAATAAACATTTTATTTAAAGAATACTCAAACTTTGTTTTTAAGTTTCCAAATTATAAGTTGACAAATTTAAAAAAAATGCACACATAGGTCTGATTATTATAATCATGATGGTGAAAATAGTTCAAAAATAATATAAAATTTATAATTCAGTAATAATTTGTATTAAAAATCAGAATCTAAATAGTCGGAACTTAAATTGTCCAAATTTGAATCGTCGTGCACCCCAACTGTTATGTTTAAAATGTATAATTCTTAAAAAATTTCATAATTATGACGTATATAATCTACTCAAAACAATATAAAAAAGATACTTAAATTTCTATTAGAACCGAAAAGTTTCAAGCATTAGTTTAACAAAAACGGACTGATTTGGCTTAAATAACTAAATTTATATCAAGAAATAAATTCACATATAAATTTGATATTAAAAAAAATTAGAATTTTTTTTAATCAAGAATTTTCAAGCATTTGAACTGATAAAAACAGAGATTCTCAAATTTTAAATAAAAAAAACTGATTTAACCTGATGTTTTTTAACTTTTTCCATAAAAACTGATTTGGCCTGATGCGCACAAACCCTGATAATATGCATACTATTTTTTAACTATTTTAATCTAAAACTGCACATTTTGAAGTAGACTCAAAATTTACAAAACTAGATTTTTTTAAAATACAGCTAAAAAAATCAACTATAAGATCAAACCTGTGTAAATGCATGATTGCTTTGAAACCAGCAGAAATAATAGACTTGTATTCGTAAATCATAATTTGGGCATCAAACACAGCGGATGCTGCACACAAGTTGTCTGGGGAGCATAAAACAAAGCCTTTGGAAATTTCATCAATATCTACATCATCTAACTTTAATTTACAATTTTCACCCGCCTGAGCAGAAGCTACTTCCTCATCATTTACTAGTACACTACTGATTTTCACTTTTCTACCATTGGGTTGCATCACCAAGTACTGACTTTTAGCAACTACCCCACTTTCAAGCTTACCTAGTACAATAGTTCCCATATCTTTATACCTATCTACAATTGGGAGCCTAACTGGTCCGTTGCAATCACGTCTTATATTTGGTAGCTGATCCAGATAAGGAATAAATGGAAGACCAGTATACCAAGGATGGTTCTCAGGCTGTCCTTCATTTAAATTTGCCCCAGTAAAGCCAGAGCATGGCATGAAATGTACATCCTTACCGGGTCTGAAGCCAATTTTTTTCAAGAATGGACTAAGTTTGGTCACACAATAATCATATCTTTCTTTTGACCATTGTACTGTTGTATCATCCATTTTATTGATAAGTACTACAAGATGGCTGACACCAGAAACTTTTACAAGAACTGCATGTTCACGAGTTTGGCCACCACGTTCAAATCCTGTTTCAAACTCTCCTTTTCTAGCCGAAATAACAAGAACAGCAATATCAGCTTGGGAAGTTCCTCCAATCATATTAGGCACAAAACTTCTATGACCTGGGGCATCAAGAATTGTGAAATGCCTGTTTTCAGTTCTAAAAAAAGCTCTTCCTACTTCAACTGTCTTTCCTTTATCTCTTTCTTCTTGGTTTGTGTCAAGTGCCCATGAAAGATACCATGTTTCACGGTTCTTTTCCTTAGCTTCGCGCTCATATTTTTCTAATGTACGCTTGTCTACCATGCCAGTAAGAAACATAATTTGTCCTCCAAGAGTTGATTTACCAGCATCGACATGTCCAACAAACACAACATTTAGATAGTCTTCTTTTTTTAGCTCAACTATAGGTTTTTCTTCAACTTTGGGAACTACAACAGGAATTACTTCAGCTGTGGCTTCTTCTGGTTGTTTTGTTTCTTCAACTGGCTCGATTGCTTGCTCTACAACTGGTTCAGGTGCCTGCTCTTCAACAACCTAGGTTTTTTAATGCTATTTATGTTTTTTTTAACTATTTTTCTTTGTATAGTATCAATTATTATACAGATTTAACTTTCGCAGGGTTGCCACTCTTTGAGTCAAAAAACTGTCTTGAGTTTTTACAAATCCTTAAAAAATTATTTTCAAATTCATGAAAAATTCATTTCTTACGGGACATAGGGGGATCACCTTAATTTTTGCAAGTTGATTTTATTTTATAGTTTCATCTGAGCTATCAGAAATTTTTATTTGCTTGAAAAAAATTTAAGTAATTTTTGAGTTACAAGCAATCAAAGTCAGTGGCCTCAACAGGTTCCTAATGGAAGGCGCAAACCAAAAATGCAAAAAAAGACTATTTTATTGAAAATCTATCATCTCCTTCATTTTTTAACCAATTTTCTTCACATTTTCACAGAAAGTCTATTATTAAATTTTAAAAAGATTAAATGCAGGATACTTTTCTAATTATTAAAAAGAAACCACCTTTTTTTTATTCTTTTTCTATCTAAATTTTTTTTTTCAATAATTTTAAAATTGCAACATTCAAAGTTTTTTAAACTATAAAAGAAAAGTTTCCTGAAAGTTTGGGATCTATAGCTCAAAAAACGAAGAAGGAGAAGATAGATTTTTTTGTATTTTTTTTAATTTTAGAGAAAATAGAATAAAAAATTCAACTAATACGTTTGTATCGGAAACTTTTTACAAAATTATTATATTTCAAGAATTTAATAAGATTTTTAATTCCATAAAAACTGGCTTGTAGTTTGTACTTAAAGTGTAAGATACAGTGTTATTTTTAGTAAAAAAGTTGGACCCTCTTAATACCCTTAGCAAATTTGGTTGTAAAATAACAAAATAATGACACTAAATCTCATTAAAATTCTAGAAAAACATTGGCTTGAAATCTTCAGAAATCTTAAAACTATCTAGAGTTTTTTATGAAAAAAAACAGAACTATTCAAAATTATACTAAGTCACCCTGAGATTTCAAAAAATCTAAAAATATCTTGAGTTATAAGTGCTTTGAGTATTTTGAGTGCATGGCAACCCTGCATTAGGAACTATTTTTACAAATCAAAATGTCATTTTAGGTCAATAACATAAAAAAACATATATCAAACTAAAAACATTGAAAAAACAAAATTACTTATAGTTTTTAAAACTTTTAAATAGTATTAAATAAATGCATCAAATTTATTTGATTTCTTCAGTACTGTAATTAGATAACAGGATAGTCTTCATTGTTAATCACAAATTAAGTATTTTAACTGAGCTTTGGTCTGATTAATTAAACTAATAGGTACTTTAGATTGCTTAAAAATCGTCAAACCATTTAAATACATTTGTGCCACCAAAATTGAAGAGTTAAAAAAATTCTTTTTATAACAGAAAAATAAATAAGCAAAATAAAAACTACTTCACTTTAATTGTTTTCAAGTGATTAAGCAAACTTTTTTAAGCTCAGATAGCCAATATTGAAAATGATGAATACAACTACATTTAGAAAATAAATCCAATCTTCACTAAAATATTATTTTTAAAATCATACAACTAACATACTTAAAATTTCAAAAACAACTAGTAGTCCTAAAATATGAATAAAACTTCCTTTTTATTTGAGTGTTAATCATTAGTGTAAAGAAAAAATGACTTTGTAGAAATAATTTATTAGTTGTTATTACTAAAAATAGCTATTGTTTATTATTTAGCAATGCATATAATTAAAGGCCATAGGGAGGTTAGCCATGATTTTACAAGTTGATCTTATTTTATAGCGTTTTTACTTAGCTTTAAGTTGTTTTTTACAGTTTTAAAAAACTCAAATTAGTTTTTGAAATATGACCAGTCAAAGTTGGGCTGCATAATAGGTTCCCTATAGGAAAGGAAAACCAAAACAGCAAAAAAAAAAAACTATTTTATTTAAAATTTATCTCCTCCTACATTTTTCAAGCAATCTTCTTCAAATTTTAACAGTCTAATTTTTATACAATAACAAAAAATGTTACTTAAGACTTTAAGATATTTAAAGTAAAAATACCTTTTTTTCTAAGACTTTTTTTTTGTCATAATTTTTTTATTATAAATATTCATAAGTATTGTTTTTTTTTTCTAATATCATAAGGAACATTTCCTGAAATTTTGAAGAAGACTGCTCGAAAAATGAAGGAGATAGATTTTTAGCAATTTTTTGAATTTCCGATAAAATTGATCCCAAAAAATTTGCAGTCCATACGGTTATATTGGAAACTTTTTACATAAAATAAGATATCTCAAATGTTAAATGACATTTTTGAATTCTATAAAAACTGGCTTGTAGCTTGTACTTATAGATTTCACATAAATAGCAAAGTTTTTTTTTTTGCAAAAAAAAATTTTGCCTCCCCGTGGCCTTAACACACTATTATAATAAGCTTACAACATTTTAATCTACTAATATACTGAATTAAGAAAAACCTCTTTAGTGTTACAATCTTGTGCTTCTTGCACTTCATCAACTGATATATTTTCAACAGGCGCTGCAACAGGAGCAGGGGCAGTCCAGGCTCCACCAGGTACAAACTCTGCACTATTTAAATTAAATTGGAAAGGCTTAGCAGCAACATTCAAGTTAGAAAATGCAGATGTTGGGACATCATTTGATGGTGTATCTTCCCACGAATCTGGTACTTCTGATGATCCAGGCATGGTTTAACAGAAAAACTCTAAGATTCAAAAAATATTATTATTTGAGATTTTTTTAAAGTCATCCCATAATTAATGTATAGACAATTCGTGAAAACTAATTTGTTTAAATCTTAAACTGTCAAGTCATCCCAGTATTTTCAAATCCTTAAAAAAGTTAAAAAGTTTGCCTAAACCATAGATAGAAGATAGATTTTTAATGAATATTTGAAAATTCCAAGAAAACTTTTTGTTTCATACAGTAGTATAGAACTTTTTACCAAACTGAATATATCTCAAAATTTGATAGAATTTTTTTGTTCTATAAAAAGTGTATACTCTTAAACTTTCTAAAAAAAAAGTCAATATTGTATTTTTTAAACTTAGTTACAAAATAAAAGTGCTCACCCACTCTCTTAACCTTAACTAGTTATATTCTATTTTCAAAACTATTTTCATAGTTATTAATTGTTTAACTTAAATATGTCATGCAACCACAAAGACAACTTAGTTTCAAAATAATAATAATAAAAAAGTTTGAACTATATAATTTACTATGCATAAAATTTTTAACAGTGATTAACTGAGCTCAGTCTTTTCAAACACTATATACTTCATTTTTAAATCTCAAAGAGCACAACTGTAAATTTATGCTTTTAACACTTATGTTAATGACTGGATATGAAACATAACTTTGTTATATTTTGTAGAGCTAGCTGACAGGCAAGAAATTTCACATAACAGTTACAACTAACAATATAAAATTAAAATGTGAAATAGTAGAACATAAGTTAAAAACATAAATTAAAATATTAAAAACTGAAAATATTTTTTAGCTAAATAAAGACTAGTCTGAGTTCAAGACAAAAAACTTATATTTAATTGAGTTATAGATAAAGAAACCAAATACTTTGACAAAAATTTTCCAGCTAGCTTAAGAGTGTGACAACCCTGTGTTATGCAAGGTTGCCACTCTTTGACTCAAAAAAATATTTTGAATGACTAAAATCTTAAGTTATACCGAGTTTTTAGAATCTTTTTAATAGACCTTAATTATTTTTTTGAACTTTAAAAAAAAATTTCAAAATTGCAACAGTCAAGTTCCTAACAAAATTTGCTATTAAATACCAAAACATTGAATTTGAAACAATTATATCTCATTCAAGTTCTTGAAAAAAAACTGGATTAAATTTTATAAAAATAGGGTTGCCACTCTTTGAGTCAAAAAATTGTCTTGATAGAGAAAAAATTATCCTGATAGTGATAAACCATGAAATATCCTGAAGTTTTTTAAATTCTTTAAAACAAATTTAAACTTTTCAAAAAACTCAAAATCAAGTTCTTCAGTATATTGGTAAAAAAATTATAAAATATTGCAACCAAACCAACTAATTCTCATTTAAATTCTACATAAAAAAGTCCTGAGATTCCAAATATCTAAAACTATCGGAGATTTTTTATAAAAAACACAACTATCCTAGTCAGCCTAAATTGAAAAAATATTTGAGATACCATTATCCTAATATATTCAAAAACTTTAAAATATCTTGAGTGTGTGGCAATCCTGGAAAATTTTAAAACTCTCTGAGTTATTTATCAAAAAAACAAGCCTAAGTCATCTTAAGTTTTTTTTAATTTCAAAGTAGCCTAAATTTGTAAGTGCCACTCTTTGAGTCAAAAAACTGTCCTGAGTCATCCTAAGTTTTTTTGAATCTTCAAGAAAATTAGTTACAAAATAACATAAATTGCAACTAAATTAAATAATTGTCTTTCTAAATCTGTAAAAAACCTGTTTGAGATTTTTAAAATGTAAGTCATCCAAATTTAAAAAAACAAAAACTAAACTTTCAAGTCAGCCTGAGTAAGAAAAACTCAAAATATGCTGAGTTATTTTGAGTATGTGGCAACCCTATAAATTATCCTAAGATTTTCAAAAACTTAAACAGTCCTGAGTTATCTTGAGTATTCTGAGTGTGTTGAAACCCTAATTATGTCCAAAGCAGAACAGTTTTGAACTATTTTTTAATAACAAACTGATTGTTTTATCAATTTTAGCTCAATGCTAATACAACTTAACATTTTGTTAAGTTTTGAGATCTTATTTTAGATTATACTATCTACTATATCAAGCTTTTAAGCAGTTAAACTGCTCTTGTAAACTAGACAAAATGTTTATAATATTTTTTTTTTTTAATTTTGGTTTTTGTCTACTATTTGTTTTAAACAAAAATGTAATTTAATGAATTTTTAAATTGTGGGTAAAACTGACAATGAAAAATTCTAATCTATACTTTTGTATAGGAAACTTTTTATAAAAACTATGCATACCTAAATAGTCAATAAAAATTAAAAAAAAAAAACATATATATTAGTTGTTGTTTAGACTTCCATATAGAAGCCCTTAATTCTTATAAAACATATCTTAATTTCCCCCATACCCTTAAAGTAGACTCTGAGACTGGGTTGCTAATTTTTCAGCAAAAATTCTACTCAAAAACTAGACTAAGTTACATTAAGTTATTTTGAGTCAGTCTTTATGAGAAAATTTAATAAAAAATAATAAGATTTAAATGAAGAAAACAATTATTGTTAATTAAGCTTGAATTATTATCATATTTTTTTTTTTCAAGCAAAAACTAGACTGAGTTCATGAGAAATTAGAATAAAAAAGTAGTAAGAACCAAAAACTGAAATATTTTACTGTAAAGCAGTACATAAGGAAGTTAACTACTTTCTAAAAAGTCAAAAAAAACTTTTTATATAAAGGAATCAAAGATGAGTTCAATAGGTTCTTTATGGGAGGTGCAAACTAAAAAGCAAAAATAGACTATTTCAGTAAAAATATCTCATTTTTCAGTTTTTGAGCAACGGTTGTAAAACTTTCTTATACTAGTCTCAGGGATAACACTCTTTGACTAAAAAAATTACTGAGTGAACAAAAACTATCCTAGTGACTAAAAAGTGTCCAGAGTTATCCTGAATTTTTTGAATTCCTTAAAAAAATTCAACCTTTCAAAACCAATAAAAATTAAGTTCAAACAAAAAACAAAATATTGCAACTAAATCTAACTCAAAATATATAAAAAAACTAGCCTGAGATTTTTTTTAATCTTTAAACTATCCTGAGTTTTTTATAAAGAAATAAAACTGTTCTGAGTCAGCCTGAATTTTCAAAAACGTCAAAACATCCTGAGTGTATGGAGCCCGGAATCTTTAAGTAGAATTGAACAACTTACAGGAAACTATTTTTCTTTTTTTAAATTTCTTATAATATTTTTTTTGTTCATATTTATTTAATCTGTTTTCTATAAGTTGTTCAAAATATTAAAATTTACATTTGCTGTAAGTTTGAAGTATACTGCTTTAAAATTAAAGGAGATTGAATTTTAATTAGTTTTAGTAAATTCGAAAAAAAAATTATTTTGAGTTTTATTTTTCTATATGGTTATATTGATTTTTTATAAAACTAGTTATATCTCATTAATTATTTGATTTTTTTTTACTCAACAAAAAGTATTTTACAGTATACAGGGTTGTCACTCGTTTTTTCAAAATTTTTTCCAGGTTTTCCAAATTTCTTTCAGGTTTTTAAAAGTAAACATTTTTGGGTTTATTTTTAGTTTTAAGTTAATTTCTATAAAATAAACTGTGTTAAATAGTACAAAAACATTTAAAAGATGCTGTAAAGTTACTTTAAATGTGCTTTTTTATAAAAAGTTTTTTGATGATGACAAAAAAATCTTATATATGTGATAGAATTTTTGTGTCAAATTGAAATTTTAGTACTTAAAATGTTAAAATTATTAAAAATTCCAGGTTATTCCAGGTTTTTTGATCAAAATTCCAGGTTTTTTCAAATTTTCTCAAATTCCAGGTTTTGCCAGGTTATTTTTGCACAAATTGTCGAATTCCAGGTTTTTCAAGGTTTTTCCAGGTTTCCAGGTAAAGTGGCAACCCTGAGTATATCAGAAGCGTGGGGTGGGGAATTAGAGCAATGCTCCAGCTAAGAAAAAAATTAACTTTTTATAAATAGTGTAAAATGATAATTTATAATTTTTGAAAAAAACTTTTGTTTACAAACTATTCTTTGTAATTGTAGTATTTTTATTTTACTAAATTAAGTTTGAACATAACAAATTAATAAGTTTTTTAGATACTTGAAAACTTCCACACCTACTAAAAAAATGATGTGTTACCACTGCAGTATATACTGTCAATTTTCAAATAATCCCTTAATGTTATTTTTTGTAAACCCCCTTAGGCCTTAATCAAGCTTAAATACCTAAGAATAAAAAGTAAAAACTTAACTTTATAAAAACTTAATAAAAACATAACTTAAACATAATAGAAGATTAAGGTGATAAACATTAGAAAAATAAAACCAGAAAAATTTCTTAACTAGCCACAGTTTTTCAAAAACTGCAAACTAGCCAAAAGTCAAAAGTGATGACTTGCTTGTTTTTTACAATTCTTTTCAAATCACACACAAAATTGACAAAAAATAATGGTAAAACAGTATTGTTGTCATAAAAACAAGAATACTAAAGGAATCTCTTTCTTAAGGCTTTGATGGTAAAATTTACAATAAACTATATCAAAAATCTTTTTTTATTCAGATGTTTTAATAAAATTCTGAAAACCCAGTTTTTTTTTGTCCTAAATTGTCAAATCTGAGGTTTTATAAATACCATGGAAGTAGAATGTTAAAAACTGGGTAACCAATCTTTGAAGCAAAAAGGCCAGTATGAGTGACCAAAAACTTGCTTGAATCAGCCTAAGTTTAAAAGGATATTAAAAAAATAATTAAATTTAAAAAAACATAAAAATATCATTATTAAAATCTTAAATGACTTAATTTCTAAGAAAAAGTTTCAAAAATCTAGCCAGGATTTAAATAAAATGACCAAACTAGCCTGAGATTTGCAAAATAGCTCTAAACAAGACTGATTTTTTTATTAAAGTTTAAACTAGCCAGAGCTTTTAAAAAACTAGCTAGCCTGAGATATCCTAAGTATGTGGCAGCCCTGAAAAATTCAATTTAAAAACAAAACAAAAATTGTAAAATACATGATTATTTTTAAATGTTTTGAAAATTTCTTTACTTAATGACTATGTGTAAGTATACTTAACTGAGTAAAGGAAGTACTATTAAAACTTTAAAAAAATAATTGAACAAAAAGATGGATTTTTAGTAAAATATATATTACAGGGTTGCCATTTGTTTTTTCAAAATTTTTTCTAGGTATTCCAAATTTCTTCCAGGTTTTAAAAAGTACACATTTTGGGTCTATTTTTAGTTTCAAGTTAATTTCTATTTAAGATACTGTATTAAATAGAATAAAAATATTGAAAAGATACTGTAAAGTTACTTAAAATGTGTTTTTTAATAAAAAAAAATTTTAATGATGACAAAAAATCTTAATTATATGAATAATTTCTTGTGTCAAATCAAAATTTTACATCTGGAAATGTTAAAATTATTAAAAATTCCAAGTTTTTTGATCAAAATTCAAGGTTTTTTTCAAAATTTCTCAAATTCCAGGTTTTTCCAGGTTATTTTAGCCTAAATTGTCAAATTCCAGGTTTTTCAAGGTTTTTCCAGGTAAAGTGGCAACCCTGATAATAGTAATTGTTTGTTTGTGACTTTTATAAGAAACCTATTTAACTCAATAACTTCAACCCCTTGTATCTTAAAATATATTTAAACTTTTTAAGTGGTTAAAAGTGTGTGATAGCTAAGATAATACAGTAAAAAAATATCAAATTGTGGGAAATGTTGATTAAGGGAATAGGGGAGAGAAGATATATAGTGAAATAATGTTTTATTGCAATTTTAGTTTGTGCTTCCTATAAGGTACTTATTGTTGCCTCCGACTTTGACCTGCTATATCTCAAAAGTTATTTTGAATTTTCAAAATATGTAAAAAGCATCTTGTAGCTTACTTGAAACTCTACACAATATTAATAAATTGTGAAAAAAGTTTTCAAACCAATTTTTTAATATCCCGATTAATCAAGTGTTAAATGTTATAAGTAAAGATTTAAAATTGGGAAATTAGTATTGTTATTTAAATTAAACAGAATCTAAAAAAAGCACTCTTATAATAATTAGTTTATGAAGTAATTTTGAATACTTTTGATATTAAAATATCATTTGGTTAGTTAATTTAGTAATGGCTTGTTCAAAACAGTTCTACCAGTTTGCTAAAAAAATTATGTTCAAGTACTTTTTTTGCTAAACATTTTTTAACTTCATATTTATATTGAACAATTCAGTTTATCATGAACTAGTGAGTAGTGACGTTTTTGTCCATAACCGATTTAATTGAAAAAAGGTATTTTTGTCAACGAAAATATTTAAAAATAAGTCTTAATGTTTATTTAGTATAATTATTAAAATAAAAAAATAATAATAAAGTGTAAACTTGATAAAATTAAAATATGTGTGTATTTTAAAAGTTTGGTCGAACCACAGCTTATTTAATTAAAGCCAGTTATTATTATTTAAAAAAAATAAGTAGTGTTATATTTACTTTCAATAAAACACTTTACAAGGCTATCTTAATAAACTTTCGACAAAGCCTCGTAAAAAACGTATTTGTTATTTAAATTAAACTTGTATATATTTAAAAGAAAACAAATTAGTTTAAGCTAAAGAAAACTACGCAGTTGTTGAAGAAATTTTGTTTACATAATACTTAATTTTAAAACGTCAGTTTGATTTAAAAATAGTCAAAACTGCTATGTTCTTTTTAATATAATAAGACTCTTTTTTCTTTTATAAAACTAAGTTAGCAAAAATTAAGCAAAACTTTGCTAAAATAAATAAACGCTTTAGCGTAAGGTATTTTAAACAAAATTTAATTAAGCATACACTTCACCGACAACCATAAGAACAAAGATGTCATTGGCAGTTAGCATGGCACTGCTTATAACTTTAAAAATAAGGTTTTTTTTCAATTTAATGCGAGTTTAAAGTAACATAAAATGTAGATAAGGTAAATAACTTAAAAAATTAGAATTTAAGTCTATAACTTTTAGTTAGACCTTTCTACGTCTTTGATCTTTTAAACAAAATTTTTTGAGTCTAATTTTGCTTAATCTTCTGTTACATGTATTTTTTTTAGTAAACTTTTTTAAATTTAGACGGCAATACTAATAGTGATAAGATTTAAAAGTCTGTTTTTTTTTTCAAATTTGAAGAACAAATTTAACAACAAACTTAGTTTTAATACAAACCCTTCATGTCAATTTTTAAAGAGAAATATGTTTTAAAATAAATTTTTTTATTGTTCTAAACAACATCTCAATTTGTTTAAAAAATAAATACAGTTAGTTTAAAAGTTTATAAAATTAAATTTAAACTGTTTGAAAATTCTAGATCTACTCTTTGTAACAAAACAAATTAAAATTTATTATTTATAAAATTAAAATTTGAACTATTTTTTCAAAATCAACGAAACAACAAAATTTACTCGACTACTTTACTAAGTTAGTTTATAGGTTAATTAAAGTTCTAAAAAGAACTAAAATCACACCGGCTAATTTATTAACAATTTTATCTGTTTATTTAGATACATGTGTTGAAAATTTAATTTTTATTAATTCTAGTTACTTATATATTTAAAAAAATTTTGCAATATAACTAAAATCTTATAGTACCACTCAGGGGCGTAGCGTGGGGAAGGACACTGGCGCATGCATGCCACCCAAAAAAAGAAAAGAAGTATAAAAAAGAATGTAATATCTTTATCCTTTATTGTTTATTTTTTCTGCTTATTTTGCCTTTTTTCAAGTATGTTTATCTAGTATTCGAAAAGTTAAACGAAATTTTGAACACCAATTAGTGATAAGTTAGGGAAATTACTCAATATACTGATTCGGTGCGCAAGAGAAAATGCGCACCGATGTTGATAAAGAACTCCATAAGGAAAAATTTTATAACTTCATTTACTTCATAAGAATTTAGATTAGACTCAAAAAGCACGCAATTAATGTAGTGCACCGCAGTAGTATGACCTTATGACAGATTTTTCTACAAAAAGTTTACAAAAATACGTCACGCTTAAAGGAAAATTAAACAATTTTACAAGTTTTTTTTTATGCTACAATAAATGTTAAGACTGCTGGTAGTTTTCTGATTTTTATTTTTGTAAACATACAAGAAAAAGCGTGTCGGCCTATGAGAAATAAACTTTGTTTGTGATTTTTATTTTAAACAAATACAATCAGATAAATTAAATCTAAAAATTATACTTTTAACCTAAAAACTTTAAAGTAACAAACAGTTACTTCGAACTTATTTTAATGAATTTATTTCAATTATATTACTTATAAAAAGATCTTTTCATAACTAGTTACAAAAGTTTTAATTTAGTGGATTTTTTGAGAAAAAAGTTAACATACCCCCTGACCAAAATACCACGCTACGCCACTGGTACCACTATAAGGTAAAAAGAAGCTGTTTTGAAAGTCCTTTTGGTGGATATAGACCAGGGGTCGGCAGGCAATTGGTGGTCGCGGGCCAAATTTCAAAATTCCAAAGTCTTCGCGGGCCGCAGTTTTAGTTTTATTGACACTTGAATAATACTTTTGTTTTAGTTTTATTACACTAGAAAAATTTTTACTTTTGTTCACCTTATTATTTTAAATGACTTTTATGTGTATATAGAATGCCTATTTAAATTAATATTTGATAGAATATAATTTACATTGACTAACATACTTAAGTGTTAATAAACTATGTACTTTCATAAGCACTTAATAAGTTAAACTGATGTAATTTCACTTACAACCTAACTCTCTATAAAAACCAAACTTGAAAAACAATTTTTGGGTTACTTTTATATATTGTTATATAATCAACCCTTTTTTCATATTTCTCAGAACATTTACTTCAAAAAAAGTGTTTGCGTGTTAAACAGTTTACATTCATTAAAAAAATTAGTAATTACTTAACTTAATAAAATTAAAACCTGTATTCCAGAAAGCTAGAACAAATTCTTTAACATTAATTCTAGAATACTTTAATAAAATATCTTATTAGTGATTAGTCTTTTACATGGTTGCCACTTTTTAAGCAAAATATCAGAGTTGTATCAAACCAGCCTAAGTTTATTAAAAGTTGAAAAAGCTAATAAATAGTTGTTAATAAAGCTTAAATATCTAGTTAAAATATCATCATTTTCAAAAAGTGTAAGAAAACAAGAAAAGTTTACAATAAGTTTACTACACTACAGTCATAAAAACTATTCTGAGAATTAAAAGATTTCTTTAAAGTGTTTGAAATATAAGTTTCACACAAACCTGAGTTTTCAAGCTTTTAAAATTGCCTTTTTGTGTAGCAACCCAGTTAAAATCAAGTTCTTAACATAAAGAAATAAAGAAGGTTGTTAAGAGTAAATAAATTACATGCCAAAAATATAAGTCAGCTGGAATAGACAATTAAGTTTCTTAAATAAATTTAAGAAAAGTATAAAACTTTATTCAGTCATTAGCGAAGTAGAAAGACTAATTGTTTATAAGGCATTATAGCAATTCTTTATCTGCAATAAGAATATTGCATTTAAAAATAGTATCTGTAAAATATAAGACGAGCTACAAAAACAAAAAAAAAAAACGTTAGTTAGGAGTTATTGCGAGAAACGATAAAAAAAACAAATCACCAAAGTCAGTTCCAACAAAGCACATGATTATCTTCAGTAACTACAGAATGATTAGAAAAAATCGTTAAGGCAAGTTATTAAGTAGCAAAATTTATTACTTAAAATGAGATACCGTTTATAATTGAAAACTTTTTAAAGAATTTATGTTGGCGGTAATGAAAAACTTTTGTTTATTTCTTCAACGACAACAAGAAGTCGTGTTCAGGAAATGCATTAAGGTTATAAAGTCGCATAAATCAAATTAGGACTTTAATCAATCTGTTAATAGGAGAGCACTGATAGAAAAACTATTGCTCATCTAATAATTTTTATTAGAGATGTTTTTACTAACTTTGACATTTTAGTAGAATTTTTGGCTTAGTTCCAACGCGAAGCACACAATCGGTGAAGTTTTACAAGTACAGGTGCAATGAACCAATACAAAGTTTTTAGAAGTACAATTCTTTCTTTTATTTTTAGTATAAAGTTTAATTAAAGTTTAAAAAATGTCTTAAAAAAAATATCAATATTAAAAAAATACTGTTAAACTACTTAAATACATTTTATAACAAAAAAATATTTATTTGCTAAATTTTTTGTGTCAAACCGAAATTTCATTACTTTGCATGTAAAAATTGTTTGAAATTCTAGGTTTTTTCAAAAATTCTCAAATTCAAGTTTTTTTCCAGAATTTTTAAGCATAAATTTTCAAATTCAAAGCTTTTCCAGGATTCAAGTTTTTTGGCAACACTGATTGTTCACATTCAAATGTTAACAATAATATTAATAACTTTTAGAATTTTGTCAGCTGCAAGATTTAAAATTTAACATATATTATAACTAAAACTAACACTGTGGATTGAGCAAAACATACATCATAAGTTTAATTTGCCACTCTTTCAAGCAAAAAAGCCAGCCTGAGTCAACAAAAACATTCCTGATATTTTTGTATACAAAAAGTAATTCTATACAAAAACTTATAAAATGACTTAATTGGCCTGAGATTTGAAGTCTTCAAATAGCGATAATTTAAGTGTGTGTCAATGTTTAGTTCTTTATTTGCTTAAATTTAAACTATTTTGATTTACAATGTACAAACTTAATAAATTTACTATCCTGAAATCTAGTTTATATTAAATAGGTAGCTCCAAAAAACAGCAATTGTGTGTGATGATATGCAAGGCATAAAAATTAATTTAGTTTTACAAAAAGATGTTTGAAAAATAAAAAATGTATACCTAACAAAAACTATATTAATTTATGTCATTTATATTAATTTAAATGTGTCTGTACAAATTTAGATACTACATGTAGAAACAACAATGTTAGAAAATTATGCATAAACTAAACTTAAACTGACTAAAGTATTAAATAAAAAGTGGTTTAAAATATGAGCATTTTTTTAAGTTGGTTTGCATAGAAATTAATTTAAAGTGTAGAGAAAATATCCTAAAAATTAAAATGTGTCAAAACAAAAATCAAATAAACCTTATTTCTTATTACTATGTTATTTTAAATTTTTTTAAACTAAAATAAAAAATTTACAAATAAAACATCTATAAAAGAAACTTAGGTATAAAAAAAATTTAAAAAGAATATCTAAGCTATAAAGAAACGACACTTTAGTTAATTACTGTGCATTACTTTTGTACAAGATAGAAAACATTTGCATTTAGTTTATTTAACAAATAGGTATTATATAGCTAACTTATTATATTCAAGCACTCTTTACACTCTTTTTTCAGATAATTACTTGCTATTGTAAAAAAGAAGTTATTATGAAACTGAGAAAAATATCCTGTTAGAATGCTAATCTGTCTTTTTCACATTTTCAAACTTTATTAAACTAAATTACTAAAGCAGTAACTTCTTCTAATTATTTAAAATGTTAAACAGAGACTTAAAACCAAACTAATCAAATTAAATCAACTTACAAAAAAAAAATTAACTTGATTATATATTTTTGCTCAGCGGGCCACATTTACATGCTCGCGGGCCACAAAATTTTCCTTCGCGGGCCGCATTCCATTCAAAAAAATAACATGCTCGCGGGCCGCAGATTTACCCTTCGCGGGCCGCAATTGGCCCGCGGGCCGCAGTTTGCCGACCCCTGATATAGACGAAAGACTAATCTAACATTGGATAGAACTTCAAAGTTATTATTCAAAACAGCTATTGGTTTTAGTCTCAGGAAAAGATTAGAAACTAGGTTATCAGTATTTCAGATCATAGCAGAGTTGTCATAAATCAAAAAATAAAGAATTCTTAACACTGAATAAAGAATTGTTCGTTTAAACTTAAAATGTAGTGCTTGGGAAAACGTGTGGCCACTTGCTGATTTAAATTTAGAAGATGGTTCACAAAAGCATACTTGTCAAAACATATAATTTTAAGATTTTTTTTTCCACTTTCTCCTAACAGTTTTTTTTCAAAGAGCCGTTATAGATAATTTTCCATTAGATTACAACTTATACTTTAATGACTTTAATTTGTTAAGATTATACGCTTGACGAATGACGATAGATGTTTAACAATCTATAATAACCAGAATCCTTAGATTTACTTAATTTGTGCCAATTGTTTACAGTAGTACTTACTTAATTATTATTGTATTATCAAAACTACTCTTAAGAGTTTTTCAGAAGTACATACTAAAGTTTTCCATAAACAAATATTTTCTAAAACTGTTTTTATATTTTTGCTTTTAGGCGATTTAGCAAACGATTTAAAAAACGCTACGTTAGGTTCTGGAAAAAAAGTTAAGTAATAATGTGTCCAATAGTAGGTTTCTACTTCAAATTTAATTTATTTTTCAAAATAAAAACTATCTCATAATTTTTTTTATATTATTGCACAAGTATTGAAATACACGGGATTTTTTATATATTTTATTGAACGAAAAAAAAAACGCTCTAAATATTTGGTTTTATGACATGGTGTTCGAAGAACCTTTCGGTTATCGAGTCGCATACCAACCACGGATAACTTTTAATGTCTTGTATAGGGTTTGGTGAAATGATTATCGTGAAGCTGTCTCTGCTTTAGTCAAAAGTAACAACTATTTAAAAAAAGGAAAAAAGCAAAACTTAATTTCGACTGTCAGAAGCAGTGTCGATTACTAAAGAGTAAAGACGTTGAAAACTAGCTTGAGCGTCTTTACTCTTTAGTAATCGGCACTGCTTCTGACAGTCGAAATTAAGTTTTGCTTTTGATATCTTGGAGTTGAACCAAGAAACCAGTCAAAGGGCCTAAACTTTTAGCACATACTTAAAAAATATTTTTTAAATTGAAATTATTTATTGTTCTTGATTCAAACTAATATTTTTACTAGATTTTATAGGAGTTTTTTTTATTATCTTTAGTGCGCAAGTTTAATACTATTTTTATAGTATTTATATATAATTTTGTTGTAGAATTTTTTAATCTAAAGAGCAAAATTTTGATATTTTTTTGTTGTATTTTTATATAAGTTTGTTATAGAACCTTTTAGTCTTAAGCAAAAGTTTTTTTTTTGCTTTACTATTTATTGTGTTGTATAGTTTATATAAAATTAGAATTAGCTTTGATTAAAAAAAACCATAATTTAATTGATATTTTGTACCGATGGTGTGGGAACTTTTAAAAATAATCTATTTAAAATGGGAATCATAAGTAATAACTGTTTTATGATTTTAGGGCGTAGGAATATTTTGTAAAAATAATGCATTTTGATAAGCTTTCTCACAATAAAACTATTTATTTGAGAGAACTTATGCGTTTTTTAATGCATATATAAGCAGTTTCGGCAGAGCATTCGGCAGTTATTAGTGTGCTTTAAGTTAAAATGCATTTTAAACACGTTAGATTTAAGAACTAATGTTTTCATGTGTGTTTAACTTTAGTTCTCGTATAGAGTGATGTAATTGTATCTTTGTGTTGTTTAGTTTATGTAAATAAAATATAAGTGTTGTTTTGATTGTTGTACTAATCTACTTTACTAATTCCTATTACCCCACGTAATAACAACTGTGTAACGGGATAATTTAAATTTTACAAATAGTATGCTTTATTTATTCGTAACAACCCTAATGGGGGACGGGTCAAATATGCATTAAGACATTTTTGTATGAAGATTCAAATTTGCACAAATGATCAGTTTTGCACCAATACACTTTTACACAAAGGGATATTTTTGCACGAGGGGTCACTTTTACACGAAGACTCTTTTTCTCAAAGGGCAATTTGTGCTCCAGAGTAAAAAAGATAAAATAAAATTACCAACCAAGGGTAAGGTTTAGGGTAGGGGTCGGCAAACTGCGGCCCGCGAGCACGTTATTTTTTTGAATTGAATGCAGCCCGCGAAAGAAAATTTTGCGGCCCGCGAGCATGTAAATGTGGCCCGCTGAGCAAAAATATATTTTAAGTTAAATTTGTTTGATAAATTTAGTTTTAAGTTCCTGTAAAACATTTTAAAACAATTAAAATACTTTACTGATTTAGGTTATGTGAGAATAACAGGTTGGCATTCGACTTGTATTTTTTTCACAATTTCATAATAACTTTCTTCTTACAACAGCAAGTTATTTTCTGAAAAATTAGTGTAAAAAGTGCTTTGAATTAGCAAAATAGCTATATAACACCTATTTTGTAAAAACTAAATGCAAATGTTTTCCGTTTTGTACAAAAGTAATGCACAGTAATTAACTAAAATGTTATTTCTTTACAGTTTAGTTTTTTTTACACGTTTTTTATACATTAGTTTCTATTACAGATGTTTCATTTCTAAATGTTATATTCTAGTTTACACAACAATATTTAAAATAACACAATAATGATAATAATAGTATTAATAAAATCAATAATATTAGTAATAATAATAATAATAATAATAATAATAATAATAATAATAATAGTCATAATAATAATAACAATATAAATAATAATAATAATAATAATAATAATAATAATAATAATAATAATAATAATAATAATAATAATAATAATAATAATAATAACAATAATAATAATAATAATAATAATAAAAATAATAACAATAACAATAATAATAATAGTAACAATAATAATTATAAGAAATAAGGTTAATTTTATTTTGGTTTTGACACTTTTGAATTTTCTTTGCATTTTAAATTTTTTCTTATGTACACCAAAGAACAAAGATGCTTATACTTTAAACCACTTTTTATTTTATACTCAACGAGATAAAATTTAGTTTATGCACAATTTTCTAACATTATTGTTTCTAAATGTAATATCTAATTGTGTACAGACACATTTGAAACAATATATATGACATAAATCAAAAAAGTTTTTGTTAGGTATACTTTTTGATTCTTCAAACCATGTTTTTTGGCAAAATAAGTTTATTTTCATGCGTTGCATACTTATATAAACAGTTGATGTTTTTTGGAACTACGTATTTAATATAAACTAGATTGAGAAATGGTAATTTATTAAGTTTGTACATTTTTAATCAAAATAGTTCAAATTCGATCAAATAAACAAATAGAAGTTGCCACACACTCAGACTGTGGCTATTTGAAGACTTCAAATCTCAGGCCAATTTAGTCATTTTTTATTTTTGGCTTGAATTGCTTTTTATATGCTAAAATATCAGGCTAGTTTTGGTCACTCGGACTGATTTTTTTGCTTTAAAGAGTGGTAAATTAAACTTTTAATGTATGTTTTGTTCAATGCACAGTGTTGTTTTGAATTATGATAAATATTTTAAATTTTAAGTCTTTCAGCTGATATAATTTGAATTATTATTTGTACTAATTGTTTACATATAAGTGTGAACTGTTAGTAATGCCAAAAAATCTCGGAAAAGCTTGGAATTTGACAATTTATACTTAAAAAATCCGAAATAGCCTTGAATTTGAGAATTATCGAAAATGAATATTGTTTATTAAACCACAAAAAATGCGCTCAAGATTAATGGTCTAAGGACCTGGTATACGAAAAAACGTTTCGGTTATCGAGTCGCACACCACTTGGATACCTTTTAACGTCTCTGAAGGAAAGGAAAAAACCTGGAACTTTAAACAATTTTTACATGTAAAGTAATGAAACTTCGATTTGACACAAAAAATCTACCATATAAATATTTTTTATTAAAAAAAACGTTTAAAGTATCTTAACAGTATCTTTTAAATTTTTCTATATTGTTTAAGCGGTTCTTTTTACCTTTGACTTAATTATATACTAAAAATAGAAGCAACAAATTGTAGTTTTAAAAACTTTATATTGGTACATTACGCCTTTGCTTTTAAAATGTCTTTGCTTATTGTTGTACTTTGTATTGGAACTAAACCTAGAAATTCTTCTAAAATGTCAAAACTAGTAAAACCACCTGTAATAAAAAAATTAAATTAGCAATATCTGTTGTATCAGTTCTCGTACCCTAACAGATTGATTTAAGTCCTAAATTGGTTTATGCGACTTTATAATCTTCAGAAATTTCCTAAACACGACTTCTTGTTGATATTGAAGAAATAAACAAAAATATTTTACTTACGCAAACACAAATTATTTAAATAAGTATTCTACTCTCAACGGTATCTTTTTTTAGTAGTTACTTTTGCTACTTTATAACTTGCCTAAACAGTTTTTTCTTATCAGTCTGTAGTAACTGACTTAAGCGATTTGTTTTTTTTTGTTTCTCGCATTAACTCCAAACTAACGTATTACAGTTCTTATAACTTGTCTTATAATTCATATTTGCTCTTTTTAAATGCAATATTTTTATTGCAGATAAAGAAGTACTATAATGCTAAAAAAAATAATTTCTCATTAATTTATAGCTTAATAAATTTTTAAACATTTGTTAAAAATGTTTAAAAACTTAATTGTTCATTCAAGCTGAATTACAATAATTTTTTCAGTTACATAATTAATTCACTGTTAATAAACTTCGGTATTTCTTTATTTTGTGAACTTTATTTTAAACAGGGTTGCCAAACAAACAGGCTAGAATAAAAAAAATTAAATTCAAACTTGGTTAAAAATGTTTAAGATATTTTTATAAAACTCAGGTGTTCCTAAAACTTTTATTTTAAACACTTTGAATAAATGTTTAAATTCTCAGAATAGTTTTTATGACTGTAGTGTAGTTTACTAATTGTAATTTTTTGTCTATTTGCATATTGTGATTTTTTATAATAATGATACTTTAGTTATGTATTTAAGCTTTATTAACAGAAAGTTTTTTAGCTATTTAAACGTTTAGTAAACTTTTAATATAAATCAGACATTTTTGCTTTAAAAGTGGCAATCGTGTAAAAGAATAGTTAATTAGTAATAAGGCATTTTATTAAAGTATTTTAGCATTAATTATGCTAAAAATTTGATTTAGCTTATCTACAGTATAAATAGGTATTAATTTTATTTAATTAACTAGTTACTGAATTTTCTAAAAAGTGCAAACTATTTAAGACACAAAAACTATTTTCTTAAGTTAACATTTTTTAAAATATAAAAAGGTGGTCCATAATATGAAAAATGTATAAACGTGACCCATAAATGTTTTTCAAGCTCGGTTTTTATAGAAAGTTAGGTTGTAAGTAAAATATAAAAGTATTTTTTTAAGTTTAACTTATTAAGTATTTAAGAAAGTACATATTTTATTAAGACTTAAGTATACTAAACAATGTAAATTATACTAAAATAGATATTTATATATTAAATAGGCATTCTATGTGTAGCTAAAAGTCATTAAAAGTAGTTAAGTGAATAAAAGTAAAACTATTCTGTTGTGACCAAAACTAAAGCCAAAAGATTATTCAAATATCACTAAAACTAAAAATGTGGCCCGCAAAGATTTTAAAAACTTGAAATTTGGCCCGCGAGCACCAACTGACTGCCGACCTCTGGTTTAGGGGCTAGGGATACCAGTGATACTAAAAAAAGTAATAATAAAAAACAAAAATTCTTCGTGCAAAAGTTACCCTTAGTGCATATTTGACACCTACCCACCTTAATGATGAAGTAACCAAAATGTCTAAAGTCAGCTTGACTGCAAAAGAAGTGCATAGATAGCGTAAGGCCTTGTTTATTTTCTGATTCCAGATGGTCAGTTAAAATTAGCAGTTCGATCGTCAGCAGCCGTCGGTTGTATTGCTTCATTTTTTTAGCAAAACTCAACATAGGTTTTATGACATAAAGTATTTCTTTATTTATAAAAGCTGCATTTATTTTATACAGGTACTTTTGTTATTATTATATTTTTAAACATTTAAAGTTAGTTAACATAATTTCTTTTTTTAGTTTTTGTCCTATATATTTTTTTTTATAGCCAGGCTAGTTTATTACTACTCAGGATTACTTTTTTGCATCAATTTTGCAACCTTAAATAAAGTTTAGACCCCTAAAGTTTTCTTAATTCAAAATTTGAAAAGCTAAAAACTAATAAAAAATAAAGTATTATTGATGGACTATTTAGAAATAATATAACTCATAAAAATAGAAATCAAACTCATGATTAATTATTAAAATAAAAGTTTTAATTAAAAAAAATTATAGCAGTGGTAGCTACAAGAATGAATAAGAAAAAAAAAACTTTCTAAGATTATTAAATAGGCAGGAATTAACACGAGTCTTACTGAATTTCTTTATTAGTTTTTTGATCAATGTATGTACTTAACATAATATGAAGTAAAACTTAAAAAAATTAATCTAAAAATAGGCTTCTACTAGATACAATTTAAAAAAGCTTTAAAGTTAATTTAAGTAGCATTTAGAACATACAAGTTATTTACTCATTATTTTAGTTATATTAGATAATTAGTTTTAGTATTTAGTAAAAATTCAAATCCTTTTAGTGTACCAACATCCATTGGTTACAATTTAAAAGTTTTTAAATATTTTAATTTCGTTTAAAACTGTTTGCCTCGTATCGTCTGTAAAAGAAGTTTTTAGTATTATTTTGAATTAAATAATAGCAAATAACTTGCACCATTTTTACACATTTCTTGCCAAGACTCACGTGTAAATACTGCTACACGATCAATTATAACAGTTTTATGGTTTACAACGTCATTTACAACCGTTAACAGGGAAGTTTTTGTGGCAAAGTGTGCGTACCTATATGGGTTCTAGTACATTTTAGTACACTTTTGTTTTACAAGTGAGTCAGTATTACCTTTGAAACGATTCATGTTGAACAAATAAACAAAAAAAGCAAATATTGAGAAAAGCTAGACGAAAATTGTTTTAACTTATCTATCTTTTTTTATTTTATAGTATTTTAACAAGTAAACATCTTTAAAAACTTAAGTTAAAATAACTTTAAAGCAATGTTTAATACTTTGTTGTTATATTCAAAGCTAAATATTTATAAAAATTTGAATTACTTTAAATGTCAACAGTTTTGATAAATTATAGTTTCATTACACTCTGTTTCGAAAAATACATTGAGTTAAACAGAGAAAAGAACAGTGTGAACATTTGGACCTGGTTGTAGACAAATAGTGAATACAGACATGAAAATAGGAAAGAATAGAAGATTTAAAAAGTTTGTTTCAATTCAATAAGGTTAATTTTTTATTTTACTTTCAAGTAAATTTCAACTACAGTAGACTACCGCTTAAGTACGCAAATTGAATCCGACCAAAAGGTGCGTACTTAGCACGGGTAGTGCGTACTTTTTGACGACATAGTATGATATGAAATTTAGTTGTTTGTTTTCTTTCTTACAACTAGCCACCAAATAATTAAGCCAAATCAACAAGTCTTTTTATTTTAAATAACATTTAATACATAATTCTAATCTGCAAAATTTTATTAGATTTTAAAATGATTAATTTTTTCTATAAAAAGTTTCTACATAATTAATGCATACATTTAACATAGAAAGTCAATGTCAGTCAATGATATAAAAAAGAATATTAAGCCATATTTTCCATATTATGTTTTGTTAGAGGGAAAGCACCAAACTACATTGTGTTTACCAAACATTTTCAAAATATCAATGTTTGTACATTTAAATCAAATTATGACTTAACGATGTTGTATTTGTAGGTTTTTTTAACTTTGTCATCTAAATTCATTTATTTTATAGCATTACAGCTCAAATGTCATTATTCTTTTCACTTTTCTGCAACCACTACATAAGTATTTAGTTTATTAACATTTAATAACAGGACTGTCACAATCTCAAGCCACTTAGACTACTCAAGATTACTCACCCTAGTTTAAAAATTGTAAAAGTCTCAGGCTAACTCAGCAGGTTGGCCATTCTACCTGGAAACATAAAAAAATCTGGAATAACTTGATGATTGAAAATTTAGGCAAAAAAACTGGAATTTCTTAGAAGTTCTAATATAACATTCTGGATAAGTGCGTACTTAAGGCGGAGTGCGTACCAAAAAAAGTGCGTACTTAAGCGGTAGTCTACTGTAGTTTTAAGTTAAACATAGTTTTATCTAGTTTTTACTTTAATATTGTTTAGACTTATTGTAGTTATATCTTAAGTTTTTTTGATATCATGTCTAAGTTTAGTATAATTTTTATCAAAATTTAATTTTAAATTATCAGAATTTTCTGTTATACGACAAAAATGCGCTCAAAATATTTGGTCGTAGGACCTAGTGCACGAAAAAGTCTTTCTAATTATTGAGTCGCACACCACTTGGATACCTTTTAACGTTTTGTCCATTAATACAAGCTTATGCTTTAATTAGTTTTTTTTTAACTAGTTAAAAGTTTTAGTATATCTAAACTTTTTATAACTATTTGTTGACTTAAATTTATTTTAATTACACGAAAGCCAACCGTGCTAAAATCACTCCGTGCTAAAATGACGACTTGTGCAACAGTGACGACTCGTTCAAAATTGACTACTCATGAAAAAGTGACGCGTGCAAATGTGACAAATGGAGCAAATTGATACACTGTGTAAAAACGACTACCTGTGCAAAAGTGACTATTAATGCAAAAGTGGTGACCTGTGCAAAAGTGACAACTCATGCAAAAGTTATGATTCGTGCAAAAAAGACCAGTCATCATTTTTAATGTTAAATATAGACAAATTAGTTAATTAACAAGAGTTCAAGCTTTTATTGACAAAAACTCTGTATTTGATTTTGAACAGTTGAAATTCAACTCAGCAGTCAGCTACCAGTTCAAAATAAAATAACATTTTTAACTGTCTATTTGTACAGTTTTATTAGGGGCTTATACTATTACATTGCTAGGTTTTTATATTTTACTTATTTGCTAATTTATACAATCTTGTTAGAACTGATACTTATTTAAACTGTTTTTTTAAATTGACTAATTTGCCAATTTAGTAAATTTGTACTTGTTTATTGATTTTAAAGCTTAACAGATTCTTTATCTTGCATTGAATCTATTTATTTAATTAAACTATCTTAGTCTCAATTTTACCTAACATGGACCCTAACTATAAACCCCCTTCTAGTCTGGTTGTAGGAAAGCTACCAAACAGAAAACCTTTCCCACGATTTAGCATGGCCACTAATGTGTCCACCACCCCGGGGTACTCCCCCAATAAATCACAGATTGGTTGTGAATGTACAGAATTCTACTGTTTGGTTTTCTAAAGGGTTTTTATGTTGCTTCTCTCAAAGACATTGAGTTTCAAGAAATTTCGTTTCAAAAAGACCTTTTTCGATAATTATTTTGAATCCGTTGGGGTTGAATATTTCTCTGATCTATTTTGATATGCGTTCTTGTTCAGAATTTGAAGTTTTGTTCAAGAAGGCTAATCCTTCGTCGCGGTATATGCCGTAATGTCCAGGTGTGAGAATTTCTTGCAGATGTTAGAGTAATAAAAACCCTACCAGATCACATACCTCAGCTCCCATGTAGCTCCCCGTTGTAACATGAAACATGTGATCATGTTTCTTTACCCAATTAGAATTATTATCGTAGATAAGAATACTTAATCATGAGTGCATGATTATATTTTCATCGTCTTTGGTAAAGGAAGAGTAATTGCTTGCAAACTTGAGGGCTTTTTGTATCAAAAAAGATCAGAGAAATATTCAACACCCACGGATTCAAAATAACTATCGAAAAAGGTCATCCTGTTATTTTATCGATCGAAGGGTCACCTTGTTATTTTTTAAGTTTGTTAGCGTGTTGAAAAAAATTAGGACAAAATATTTTAAACAAAAGCCGTAATTAATTAAGATAAAGTATAAATCTAAATTTTATTTAAATACTTCAACATAACATTAACAATAAGACGAATAAAGTTTAGACTTTGAAAGTTCGAACCAAGTTACTTGTATATTAAAAAAACATGTTCTGTTATAAAAGTCTGCTTATATGTAATTACTATTTTACTATCTATGTAGCTTTCGTAAGTAACTTATTTAATTGAAATTTCAATACGATTTTGCGTTACAAGTTTTATTCATATTTCCTGCCCGCAAAAGGATTTTCTGGTAAACACCAACCGTCGACTTAAAAAGTTTCCTAAATCTATTATCAGTTTTAAAAGATAAAAATAAAACTAAGTAGTCTAAATCATCTTTTTTAATTTTGAGTTCTAATAACTTTTATTTCCAGATCCGGTCAGACCTTGATTTAAAAACAGATCGAGATCCGGATGCGGTAGATCACTACTTTATAAAGCTACACCATATGCTTTAATCTGTAAACAAACTATACCAAACTACAAATCTATTTTAGATAGTAGAATGATATAAAATAGTTGAATTTAATCGAAAAGCGAGTAATCCGATAGCCAACTAAACTTTAATGAATAAGATTTTTATGTTGTTTTAACTTTAATATTGGATAAAGACTGTAGTCGAAACAATTTGCCTCTATATAAAAATATCATAAACGTTATAATTTCTTAACGGATCATCAAAGAAATTATCAAATTGTTAAACTCAGCCACAAAACTTAAGCAAAAAAAATATATTTCATAAATTGATATTGAATTGGGTGTTTAATGTGTCTTTGCGCACTTTTTGCATAATTTCTCACTTTGTAAAACATTGCTCAAAGTAATTATCTCCAGTAGTTTAGAATTACTAAAAAAATTGATTTTTCTGAATATAAACAAAAGTAGTGTACTGTAATGTAAATTAGAAAAGAATATTTATAACACAACTAATTAGATCATTTAAAAAATATTAGCCCGAAGCTTTAAATTTGTTAGCTATACAAGTACATTACTGAAACTAATGTATGAATTTAAACAACACTATTTAACTTTTAAATGTTAAAGTTCTAAATGAAAGGTTAAATTAGTGCTAAATTTAGTTTCAAGTAACAAACCGAATATTTTTTTCAGGCGAATATATTCTAAAGTTCTAAAAAATTAAGCTTGTCGTGGTTTGACTTCCCCTGACACTAAGAAGAATACAGAACAAAATAATTAATAATTTCAATAGAGTTTTCTTATTTATTTACAGATTTTTTATTCTTTTTACTTTTCAATTTTTTTGCACATAAAACATTTACTTATCGTTTTATAGTTTTGTTATAAAGAAGAGTTATTACTATTTGTTATCTGTTAATGTAACTAAATTCACATAATAAAAAATAAACTAATATTTTTTTTTGAACACTTGTAAATACAGTTTATTTTATAAATTGATAACTTATATATTTAGATGGTGTTTTACGATAGTCTATTATACTGCACAAGTTAGTTTTTTTTGAAAGTTTAACTAGTATTTTAGTAAGTACGTTTTGTTAAGTTTCTAAATTATAAAGCTGTTGTTAATTTTTAAAATCAACAAATACACTGTATATTTTAAAAAAACTGAATATAGTTTTTAAAAATTATTCATTTACACTTTTACACGCCAAAGCAATGCAAGTACAAATACAGAGTCCACAAAAACAGAAAAGTCCAACTAGTATGTAAACTACAATAATCGACCAGAATGCAAGGTTAAAGGTGGTTTGTTCGCAAAATGTATCAGCATTAGAATCCGCAAAAGTAACGTCGTTGAAGGCACCAAAAACCCATACGTTGCCTGTTAATTACAAACATTTTCAAAAAGATATTGATTAAAAAAGCAGTACAGACAAATATATTTTTACTTGAAGTATTTATCGTTGTACTGCAAAAGTTTTAGAAGCTACAACTGAGCAAATTTAGTTTAATATATAGTATAAGAATATACAGCAACAGTTTATATTCTAAAGTTCAAACTAAATTTACAAATATTAACGTTACAATAGTAATATGTGTTTCAAACTTGAACTTACCACAAATAAACCAAGCAAGGTTAAAGCAACTTAATATGCTGGCACCATGTTGACTTGACTTCTTCGCTTCTTTTTCTTCTTCTGTTGTATTACGATTTTTCCAGTAACTTAAAAGTTGAAGAAATTGTTGTATTATGCCGAACACACCAGCTACAATTAACCAAATTGGAATATAACGTTGAACCGGGCAATTAGCAAGATTCATGGAACCTACGAAACATTATACTTGTTATCTTATAAAGACCTTCTTATATGATATGAGTTTATTTGTTAAAAGTTAGAAAATATAAATTTAGAAGAAAATTGTTTGTTTTAAATGCATAATTAAAAGAGAAAAAATTACTACTTATAGAATTTGATCCAGCATATACTACAATAAAAAAAAACTGTTTTAAATAATTACAAAAGTTAGCTTTAGTTTTTAGTACAAATTCTTTAAAAGTCTTATTAAGAGCTTAAATTTTATATTATTTTAATTACTTTTACCTCTTTATTTTATATATAGTTAAGAAATATTCTGTCACAGTTTGTAAAAAGAACTCACCGTAAACCATCATGACAACTGGAAGAGCTAGTAAAAACAGATTGAATACCGAGAATTCACCTAGGTAAATAAAAATTTACTTTAAAAACGTAAATTTAATGAAGTTTTGACTTCTAAAATAAGCTTTTATCTATGGCATAAACTGCTTATTTTCTTTTAGAAAAGTCTTCTTACTTGTAAAATAAAACTTTAAGTTTACTTTTATTTTGTTAACGTGCAAGTGAAATGTTCTTTTGTTTAAAATTTTTAAAGTGAAAATTGTGCTTTTCGTTTTGTAAGCTACTTTTCATTATGTTTAATACTATTACTAAATTCAACAATAACTTTGAATCTTTGGAGACATATGGTTAGTTCTTAAGTAATTTTTTTTAAATCTTTGTATAAATAAAATATGAATTTATTAACAAACGTTATTGTTTGATTTAAGAACAGATCTACGGAGTCTCAAAAAAGCTCATAGAATACTCTTTTTGGAGTCTTTTTTGAAACTCCGTAGATCTGTTCTTAAATTTATTCGAGAGCAGTAAAACGCCGTTAGTCGGAATAAAGTTTTGACACAAAAACATCTGTGGTATATATTCCGATAAGCTTAGCTTATCAGGATCTCCAGGATTTAACACCTATTAAAGTTACATCTTATGTTATTTTAACTATTAATTATAATTGTTTTTTGCTACTAATATTTTAGTTAAAGTCTCTAACTTTCTTTTTTTTAAATAAAGTTTCCCTGTTTCGATATACAAAGTAAGTAGATTTTAATACTGCTTTTATTTCTTACTAACGTACCTAACATAACTTAAAAGTTTTAAACTTTAAATACTTTTACATTTAGTCAGATTACCATTTTAGTAAAAACTATAAGTTTATATATGAAATTAAAAGATTAAAAAAAATTAAATAAAAAAAGTAAAACATGACTAGTTAAGAAAGTTTTTTAAACAACATTAAAGCATTCATGTGAAAATAAAAACTTGAAATACTTTTTTGACAGTGCGTTAAAGATTTTGTAAAAGAATTTCTTTTTTCTTTATTTTTTTCCAATATTTTATTTTAATAATTATATATATTTATTTTTCACGACTTTATATTGCAAACTATTACTCTTCTAGTAGTTAAGATCTCTTTATTTTTTTTCTAAAAGTGAAAAAACATAATTTTAATAACTATGTAATAAAGTATATTTATTTCTAAGTTTCTTTTCAGTTTTAATAAAAAATACTACCCTTTTTATTCAATACTTTTTTACATTTAAAATAATTCAAGTTATAATAACGTTTCAGTTTTATGTAAACTCGAAGATATATATTTCAAGCAGTCGTACTACTTATTATTCGAAATAAAGTGTTCAAAATGTTTTTAAGCAAAATTTTACTAACATGATTCAGTTACAATGGACGAACTGTTCTTCAAGAAATCTTTAGTTCCCTTTTCTCGCTCTGCCTTCAACTTACCAAATACAGAACTGTAAGATGGAGGTGATGCTTTTTCTGCGTCAGACATTTCTATGAAATTTGTTTACGACCCTTGTATCATTAAAATAAGTTTTATAAATCATGAAAAGAATAAAAAAAATAATTTTGATAAAATTAACAGTTCACTTAATCTCTCATGTTGAAATATACTTATTATTTTATTATTTTGTATAGTATTTAAACTTCTGTTATGTATTTTCAAAGTAGTTCGAATGACTAGCTTAAGCAAGAATTTTTAAGTACAATTGACGATCCAAAATTAGTTGTAACGTTTTGTTTTGTAAAAACTTATAGATTTGCATAGCTAGCTACTTTGCCTGAGGAAAGATTAAATTAATGGATCACGGAGAAACCTCAAAATTTGGTTACAAATAAGCCGACAATAATTAAAAATTTATTCTAGGGAAAAAATTATTCTACTTAATTTAAGTTATCTTTTTCCATAAGCTTTTTGGCATAAATTTTAAAAGTATATTTTTACCATAAAATAAAGTTTCTTATACTAAATAAATTTTAGTTGATGCTGTTAAGGTTATAATTTAAGTCAAAATTATACTATATATATATATGCTTACGCTGAAGCTGTTTAATAAAAAGTTACTCTATTTAGTTTACATCAGCTTTTATTTTATTTGTGTTTCTCTTATTTTCAAGAAAAAAAATATAATCTACTTTTTTAAGTATTATTTCTCTGTATTTTTAAACTAAAGTATTTCAAAAAGTTTTTGTTTTTATTGTTAGAAGTTTAGTGTTTAAGTTTGGCAGCTTTAAAAAAATTCATGCAATTTATGCTAAAAATAAAGTGTTAGTATTATATATTTTTTAAATTACGAAATTACATTGTTATCCATAAATAGTGTACTAGTACCGATTTGATGATAGTTCTTCTAACTTTTTTCAGCTTGTTGTTTTACTACTGATAAAAAGTTACCTGCGAATAAATACTAACAACCAGATATAAATACATTATTCTAAAATTAGATAGGTTTTTAAACAACTGTTGTATGTAACCAGCCGTTTATTAAAAAAAAATTAGGCAATAAATTTATATAATGATAGTGAAAATAGATCTTTAAAAAAGCTCAGATAAAAAAAAATAAGCTAGGTGTTTCTACAAGTTTTAAAAAATAGGCTATGTGTATGCAACAAAGTAAAAAAAAACAGTTGTTGATATTCGCCTAAGCTAAGTAACTTGTATAAACTAATTTAAATATATCTAAACTTGCTTTTATACAAAAATATTTCCGATTGCCACACCTTACAAAACAGTAATTTACGTTTTACATACATTTTTTACGAAGTTTCACGCGATTAATAAGTCGCAAAATTGTAATGCCCTTAGGACTGAAGTGAATAGCATTTTAGAAGTACATCAAAGGAACAGTTGTAATATTTGTTAAAGCTAACTGTTTTAACTAAGTTGTTTAAACTTTTTATTAAAGAATTATGACTTTAAAATATTTTATTTTTAAACTAAATATTAGATACATTTTCTATTTATTTTAAATAATAATAAATATTTTTAACAATGCTAGTTTGCATTTTGATATCTTGGAACAGCGCAAGGTTCGTACCTGTTTTTACTATTTAAAAAAGTAGAGAGATTTGTATTTTTATAAGATTTTCCTTACGAGTAGTTAGTCATAAAAAATTAAAACTGGTGCAATTAATTAAAAAGAAAATTGCATTTATTTTTTACTTATAATTATTTAATTTCGTATATTGTAAATTTATTAAACAATTTTTTTCGAAAAACTGATAGATTTTTAAAGTTGAAGTTCCTGACCTGTCTTGAATGGAGATTTTGGATCATTCTTGAGCCTGCTTATACTATTAAAAATTTTGTAATTTTTTATTATAAAATGTTTAATGTTTTATAGATTAAGTTTATTGTTTATATATTAAAAAAATTACACTCATAGACCTGTCGTTAAATATAAACCGTTAATTTTCTAAGTTAAATTACCAAGTTGCATTTCAGATTTATAGTTTTTATTTGTAAACTCTAACTTGAGATTAATTCATAAAAAAAAATTGAAAAAAGCAGTAGTTGATATTTTCTTTCACATGTTAAAACTTTTTAATAATTAAAAATACATATAACACAAAATTTAAGCTAAAAATTGATGAAATTTAACAACATACTTATTTAGCAATTTAAATTAGCGTATAAGTTATTTTTTATATTTTTTTTCATAAATAAGTTCTCACGTTTGCTATAGTTTTATAATTTCTAAAACGTAAGTTGACATCCGAAAATTTTAAGCGTTTAATATATTTTTATAACTACTTAGTTTTAATCATTATCGTATATAAACTCACATTAAAAAAAAAAACGTATATGAAAAAGCATAAGTTTAATTCACTAATCTTGAAAATTGGGTTTAGATATTTAAAGTGATAATACTTTTAGAACAAACGTGTATTTGTACTACCACAGTTTCACAGCTAAGCAGCTATTCAGGTAAAATAATAAAACGAGGATCAAAACACTTTGTATATATAGATAGGAAAGTAATAAGTAACACTTTTACGTTTAGTTGTATATTCATCTGCATGCTTTTATCTTATAATTACATTTTTATAGTTGTTTTGAAGTTAAACAGTTTAAGTAATTTAAGGATTTTTTACAGATTTTATTAATTTTTTCAAAATTTTAATCAGTTGACTCATTTAGACTGATTAAAATTTAAAAAAAACTATATTGATTCCCCTCTTGAAATAGAGATCTCTGTGTATTGTTTTTAAAACATCAAAATATATAATATCAAAAGCAATAGTTAAAACAACTTTTAGGTTTGAAGTTATTTTCTAAAAATATAAAAACTGCTTTGTGTTTTTAAACCTGAACAAAAATTTTATCGAAAAAAAGACCACATTATTCTTATATATTAAAATATGTTTCAAATTGTATTTTTACTGGTTTAAACTTTTAAGTAATAGTTTTAAATATATAATATTTTTTATTGATAATTTGGTAAATACAACCTAGCGTAAAAATATTACCTAACAATTATCATAACGAAAAAATTATTGATTGGTAATATCATAATGACGTTTAGTATAATATTTCATACACGTATTTAGATAATTTAGCGTGTAAGGCTAAAAATATTTCATATAAGATCTTACCTCAAATATTTTTAAAGTGATTTAAAATATAATCTTCTTAAGTTTAAGCCAATGCTTTAACTATCTTTAATACTGTTATCACTCGATAACCGAAAGACTTTTTGTGCACCAAGTCTTACGACCAATTATTTTAAGCGCTTTTTTTGTCGTATAATAAACAATGTAATATTATTACAAAAATAGATAATTTCAAGTAGAATGATAAATAGTTTTTTATCTGTTTGCCTATTTAGTTTTATCTACATCATGTGACTAAAAATTTTGAACTGCATACTTAAGTTTTTAAGTATTTTTTTTCAATCTACAAACGCAAAGTAAGACAATATTAACTAATCAAAAAATATTTATAATAACGTGAAATATAAAACTTAAATTGTCTAAGGTATGTAGAATAAAACAAAGTAAAAAAAACATTAGAGAAACACTATCAATATTTAAGTCTGAATTAAGAAACCTCTAATTTATAATTGTTTCTCGCTAGATAGGTAAAAAATACATGGTTTTTCCGATTTTTCAAGAAAAACTTCTAAGTTATTTGAAACATTATACGGTAAGATAGAAAACACATAATATAAGTAGTAAATTTTATGTAAATATTTTTATTGTTTGTAAAATTGTGTTGTATATAAAAACAGAAATAATTGAAGCTTTCCTTTAAAAAGAATCTTCTATTGTATGGACTGATGTTTTACAAATCCTGCCTTTTATTCAAAATTAGCTTTTTTTCTACTATTTAAGTTGCTGTTATATCTATATAGCATGTTTTACAGATTATACTCACACCATTTCTGATGTGTTTGATTTCACAAACTATTCATTCTATTTTGCTTTTCCTACACCTGTGAAAATGATGTCATATGCAATCTGACGAACAGATACTTTTTAATTAATATCCTTGAAATGTTTATATTAAGGGAAACACACCAGTTGTATCTTTTTTTTTTGCTGCACATTTTACAATAACTTACACTAGTTATAAATACAAACAAAGAAAACATCGACGAAAATCTACAGAGCCAAAGCCTGGACTTTCTTACGCCGTGAGACAAGCTCAAAATTAACATAAAGTTTAATAACACCAATTCAATCATCAGACCACAAGCCTTCGATTTACTGAGACCCCTTTCTTGTTGAAACTCGTCGGTCAGTCGCATTCGGTTGCAGCTGACTGACGAGTTATGGGTAAACTTTAAGTATAACTTTATATAAAATATAATATTACCTTATATTAACTTAGATTGTTTGTAAGATTGTTTATAAAGTTTATTTTTGTTAAAAAAATATTTCTTTAATTGTTCACTAATAATGTCTGTTAAAAAAGGTTGAATCTTAAAAACATGATACTAAAACTTATACATGACTAAGTTTTGGTGCTACTCACCTCAAATCCATGAGTAAAAATTTATATAATTTTTTTCTAGAACTAAATGTGAAAAAATTATATCACTACTGATATTAATAAAGTAGTATAAAATATAGAGAATTTAAAAGCTTTAAACAATTTCTTGTATATCTTTGTTGAGAAATGACGAACTAAAGTAGAAAGTTAATATAAATTCTATCTATTTTAAGAAAAATCAAATAAAAGTTTTAATAGCTTAGTAAATGTTTAAAACTAATTTTTTAAGAATCAAAATACAAAATTTGTGCAACAAAAATGTTATGAAAATCAAAAAGATTTAATGACATTAAAAGAGGTTGTTTTTATTTTCATCAAGAAGTCGAAAAACTTATTTTATTGTACCCAAAAACAAAAAACCTCCAACAATCAACTAAATTGGAATTATAAACTGAATAAAGTAGATTGCATTGCAATGGTATTAAAAATTTGCAGTAAATAAAGAACATTAGTATACTTTCAAAAAAAAATTATGCTAAGAAAAAGTAATCATTACCGCACATATATGTCATTACTAACAATTTATTTTCTAATGAAAAAGAAAAAATATTGCATTTAAAAAATTTATATTTTTATTAAACAAACATTTCAATTGCAAAATAAAAACCAGTAAAAAAGATCAATATTGTAGTTTAAATGCTTTTTAGAAACTTAAATTAAAAATATTTTATAGTAAAAATATACAAAAAACCAGCGGTCCGCTATAGAATATAATTATTAGTTCCGACTTATAACAATTAAATTTTCATATATCTGACCTGCTGACTAAAAATGTTGCCTGGCTTTAATCTAAAACTTATATGCACTTACAACTTTAAAAAGTAAATAATTTTTATTACTCTTTTCAAAGAACATAATTTAAAAAACTTTAAATTTAAAGTTATTTCCTAGATCTAGCTAAATGCATACCATCTTTACACAAAAACTATGTAATATAACAGGTTAACAAGCAAAAAGAAAGTATAAAAACATAGACAGAGGAACAAATGTAATGTCAAAGGCTTATTTAAGTTTAGATTTTAAACACCAAACCGATAGTTTTTAATTTAAAAAATGGATTCTTATAATTTTGAAATTCTTACATTATGAAACTTTTTTCAATTTCTTGAGATTATATTTAAAAACATACATATACACGAAAAATATTTAGACACTATTTAAAAAATTTTGTAATATGATTTTAATATAACTCTAAAAACATCTAATTAATACATACTTTTAAAGATCTACAAACTAAGCTAAATAAGGCCCGCTTGATTGCAAAAAAAAAAAAACTGTTTTTACTTCTAACTGAACTTCGTAGTTTTGTAGTGTGATCTAAAGTAAGTATTATATAGATTTAGTACTATTACTATTTGTATATAACATTATTGTTCATAGCGTTTGCTTTTTTAAATGTTTGGCGACCACTGAATTTTGATCTTGCAGCATTCCATTCAAAGAACTTTTAATTTCTTTATCAGGATCCCTAGTCCATCAAACCACACAAATTATCTAAAATAAAGTAAAGTTATCACATAAAAATTTAAACATAAATCAATTTAATCCTTTTCATAAAACTAATTTTTAGTTTAAGTTTGTTTTCTTTTTTTTTTAATTAAAATAAAACTCTACATACATTTTTTTTTTTTAGTAGGTAAAATTTAATGAATTTTAGTTTTGTATCAAGCCTATTTTATCGAACTTTGATAAAGTTTATTCACATCATACAAAAAAATTACCTTATTTAATTTAACCTGCTTGCCTCTTTAGTAACAGATCTTGAAATAAGAAACAAAAACTAACATAAATCCACAAGTTGAACAAAAGTAACAAAAATTATTGCGATGTAATTCTGAATTTTTCAAACAAACCAAAAGTACAACATTTTAACAAGTAAATCAACTCGTAGTCATTTTAACTATCTTTAGCAAAACTAAGATATTAGACCATTATTTAATGAGCACTAAACTGCACCGTTGACTTTCAACAATAGTCCATGACACAATCTGCGACCCGGTTTCGTCCTTATTACGACTCATCAGGCAAACATAGCCACAATGAGCTATCAGTTGTGTCATTTTAAACTAGAAATCAACCGGATACAAATTATAGGATCCGGCCAAGTCTGAATCCGTTTTTAAAATCAAGATAATTTAAATTTTTCAACACTTCAATAATTTAAACTACACTTTAAAATGATAATTTTCATTAATTATAATGCTTCTTCAAAGTACTACTTTCAACAAAAAATGAAATTTGTAGCATTTTAAAAACAATTTTTATATAAAAATGTTCAATGATTGTTTTTTTTCACAAGTTTTTTTCGAGCTAAAAAGTACATTGCGCGCAAGAGGTTTCTACATGGCGGGCAATATCCAGCATATAAGACATAATCAAGCCATCCCTAACCAATGAAGATGTTCTAGTTAATAATAAAGTAAAATTAAATAAAAAAGTATTAAGTTTCTTAATCATTTAGTAAATGCAAACATTTTGCAAATTTTTACTAGAAGTTATATACATAATTTGCTATCATTTTTATATTTCACGTGTTGTTTAAATCTTTACGCAACTAATTATATACTTTGTAATCGTTTTTCGAATATAATAAAAATTACTTATTTTTAGAGATTTAAAAAAGGAAACATGTCACTTTAATTAAAATTTGTAAACTTTTCTATTTTGAACAAGAGAAGCCATTCTAATACTCCATTCAGATACAAACTGCATTTAAAGAAGAACTGAACTAACGAATTCATGCAGACATAAGAATAAGTTTATAATTTAAACTGTAAAGAAACCAAACCCTACTAAGTTATCTATACTAACATAAACTTCATTTAACTGTAGATATTTTTGAAGTAAATTTGTTGTCGAATAGTAATGAAAAGGGTGACTATTATGATTTACGAATTATTTGTTGTATTTTTGTGCTTTAAGATTTTTGACTTGTTATACGAATGAAAATATATTAATCTTTAATAATATATAAAACTGTCATTGAACCTAAAATTTGATTTGTTTATTTACAAAAATATATTTTTATAATTTTTTATAAGTAATATAGTTTAAATGATCTTTGGTTGGTTTTTTAAATTTATTACAAGTGTTAATAATATTTTAATTGTTTTATGCATTAATAAGTTTGAAAAGACATACAAGTGCTATTGCTTGTGTGCTTTAAATATTTTATTATTGTTGAAAAGGTCAATTTATTCCAGCGAAAACAGGTACTAAAATAAAACAGTAATAATTTGAATTATCTTGTTATCCATTGAATACTAAACACTGGCAAAATGAAAACAACTATAAGTGATGAACAAAAATATGATCATAACTAAGTTATAATTTTTTTCTATAAAGTTTTTTTTTTCAAAAAAAAAAACAAACTATTTCTCGGTTTAAATATTTAGATTTTGATAAATTTTTTGATATTACATGTCAGAATTAGTTATCTACCGGAACCAAAAAATAAGGACACGGCTTGAAACAGATCTTTTTTTTGAAATTAAGATGCGACTGGAACTGGATCCATTTAAAAAAATTGGACTCGGATGTAATGAAAAAGACTGAGTCCTAAATCCGATAGATCACCCGTCAAAACTAAATAGCTCTCGTGTACTTACGCACTGAAGCGTTCGTTTGTGGGTAAAGCAAAAATAACCGACGAAATCATTCTCTTTTCAACGTCTTAGAAATTATTAGTTTCTATGTGAACTTATAGTTTACGCTTGTTTCATCATTTAACTAGTAGTTATATTGGCTTTTTTCTGCTAAGCTGTTACACCATCATTCATTAAGTACTAGAATGCAATCAGCAATAGTCCATGTGACAATCTGCAACCTGTTTTCGTTCTTACTTTTTTTGTTAAAATGAACGCTTTAGTGCGAAAGTACTTATATATGTTTTATTTTGACTGGTATAACAGTTCGGAGTGACTTTGTCTTTCTGATGAGTCCTAATAAGGATGAAAACAGGTTGAAAGTTGTCACATGGACTGTTGTTGATGGTCGAGCGATGAAGTCTAGTGCTTATAAAAAAGTTTGAAAGAAATTTAAACAAAACTTAGACATTGTTAAACTTTAAAAAAGTATTTTTATACACTGACAAGTGGGAATAAGTTAATTTTTTATGTTTATACAACGACGACTACTTTTTTTATTCGCACAGTCTATGTACGGGTTTGTAAAAACAAGCTTGTTAAATTAAAACGTAATAACTACATTGGGCCTTCAAAAGTAGTTCAGATGTTTAGAGAGTTTTTTGACAAAAAGATCAGTAGTATCGAACGTATAAGATATATGCTTCTATTAGTTAACAGTACTCCTAAACCAGTTGATATCTTGAGATTTAAGAGATTTTCAAATGATTTAATATTTCATAACATAGATCATTTTATATTTCCAATAAACTAAACTTACTGAAAAAGAATTAAAGTTATGAAATGGGTTTTTTTATTTTCCTTTAGAAAATTAGTTTTTTTGATTTATATTGATTAAAACATGCAATTTTATTTTATTATAACAATACAGTGTGTTTACAAAAGTTAGTTTTTAAATTTGGAAAGTTAATCTTTTCTTTTTTACAACTTAAAATTTACCAATAAATGTTCCACAATTTAATCTCAAAAATATGACTTACGTGGTCAAACTACACAAAATACCGACATATCTAGGTATTTTTCACAGTTTTTTTATAGAAATGGTATAGGTTAGTTGTTTGAAAATAATAAATTGTTATTTTCTATTTCGAGTTTGTTTATATTTTTAAACTCAAGGGTATATTTTGCGTTATTTAGATCAAATAGTCAATTAGAAATCTTATTTGATTTATACCACGTTGTATTATATAAAGTGGAGAGGTTAAAATAAAAATTACAGACAATTCTGTATAGTGATAAACAATTTTTATTTAGGTTTATATTAGCAATGTTTTAAAGCTTGAAAACTTTTTTTGATATTGATTTTTAAAAACAAAACATAAGTTTTAAAACAATGAGTTTATAAACAACTAAAATTTTTATTTATTGACCAAAAGTATTTTCAAGTTAATTCAAAAATTGTCTAAAAACTGTGTACTAATTATTTAAATAAAATTATCAAGGAAGTCAATATACTTAAAAAACTTGAATTTTTAGTGAACACATTATTTTTTAGCATAAAATAAGAAGTAGTTTAAGAAAAATAAATGATTCTAAATTTTAGTTTAATCATTATTTTTTCAATATGATAAAATTATGTACCGACTTGTTTAAGTTAATAAATCTTTTAGCTTTAGTAAAAAACCTGTTTATTAAATTTTAAAAAACTTCAGCTTAAAAAAAAATAGTTTCTCTATTGTCCCGCTCCAGGTAAGTGAATTGCTAAATATATAATCAATTTTTTATAAGATTGACTTATTTAAAATTTAAATTGTTTACTGAAAGTTTAAAGTTTATTTTTATTTCTATGTTTTGTACAAAAAATTGAGAAACAAGTCGTTGATAAATGATTTATTCTTAATGATAAATATATTTCGCCTATTCTTTATCATTTACAAATGTTAGCAACTAAATAAAATAAATTTTGAGCAAGCAAGCAGTTTTAATTGCAGTATAAAAAAAAATTAATATATACTAAACATTATTGACTTTAAAAGTCAATAAAAGTTATTAAAGATAAAAGTAAGCATAAACTACATTTGTTTATTAAATAAAAAACGAAAAAACACTTTAATAATAATTTACAAATACAAGACTTATAAAAAAAATATATTTACATAAATTAGGCTATTTTTTTAAATAAAGCTTCTAAAACACTTAAGTGCTACAAGTTACTTGTTTACATAAAATTTTATTGTAATCGATAAAGGTTAGTCGGAATATATATTATACTGTAGCAGAATAAATCATTTATGAACGTTTTGTGCGTCAAATTTTGTATAAAATAAATAGTACGTTTAAGTTGTTCATATGTTTTAGTTGGTCGTATGGATGTAAAAACTTAGTTATGACTTTTTTGATGCATTTCAGAGTTTTATAAGCAAATATAAACAAGTAGCATTAATTATAGCTAGTTTAAAAACTAACACAGTTTTTCTACATGCTTTCAAACAAAGTAATTGTTATAAACGATCGGGAAAGAAATCAATGTTAAAAATAACACATACTACAAAAACTAACTGTAAACTTATGTATTATAAACTATTAATATATTTTAAAAACGAAGTTTTAGGATCTTTACTAAAAACATATGATAATTCATTTAGAAACTACATTAACTTCGATAATTCATAAAAAAATGCTGTGTAAAATAATAAAATACTTAATCAATGAAGTAAGTAAAACATGCCTAATTGCACTTTTTATAAAACATTTTACATTATTTTGTTAAGCTTGTCAACGTTTGCCATTTGTTATAGATAAAAAAAAAGACATACTTAAAAACAACCAAAAATTTTACTAAATTTCAGAACAAGAGAAACAAAAGTACCTGAAAACGTTTTTTTTTGCAGATTTTAGATCATAATATTAAATACAATGCAAATAAAAGTTAACATGCAATAAAAAAAATTTAAATTGAATCAAAAGTTAAGATTTCGAATAAACTGAGTTTTGTTTTATTTCTAAAGGTTTTAAGAGCTTAAAAACTATGCATAACGATTATTTTCGTGATAGAACAAAAAGATTGAACTTCAAAAAATAAAAAGAAACAACAGTCTCTTTTTTTGATAAGTAGATTATAGTGAAAAACTATATATGTTAAAATTTATTTTACTTACTTAAAATTTATCAAACTACCACCAACTAGGTTTATTATCTAAATTTATAAATTTATAATTTGGGAAAATATCTTAAATTTATAATTTGAAAAAATATATTTATGTAGATAAAAAAAATATTTTTCATTAACTTAAAAATTAAAAACAATCAGTAAATACTGGAATTTTATTAGAACAGCTTCATTTAGGTGAGTTTTAATTTTTTGTTTATAGTCTACATTTTAACAACTTTTTAAGAGTATCAAAAATCTACTAGTTAAATATAGACTAAATGCTAGCAGATTAAAGTATGTAGGAAATGCAGTTGAACAGCACTACTTAACCTTTTTTGTTAGTTTTTTGCTTTGGAAATAACATCAAAAGTATACTGTTTTTTGCTTAATAAATGCAAATGATAACTTATAAGCAGATACAATTAAAACTAAAACTTAAAATTTTTTTTTTCGTTGCTTTAAATCCTATCGATATGTGTATTTGTTTATTAAAATGATAGTTTTGATCTATTGATTATTATATTTTCAATTTGAATGTCAAAAAAGACCAAAAATTGTTTTAAACTAATAATAAGTTTTAGTTGTCAATGTAGTAGCTTCTACAAATAAAATTAACATTCAAAAATTAAAAAATGTTTGAGTCAATGTGTTCGACCAACAAAAGGGTTTCGCTTAAAATTTAGCTTATTTTTACTTGACGAAACTTATATAGATCATTATAACAAAGTACACGAGAACTGAAATAAACCTAAAATAGTTTTTGTTAAATTTTTTTCATCATAAATAAATTTTAGTATTTTGTATAAAAAATCTGGAAAATAAAAAACATTAAGAATGCAAACTTATTAGTACAGTTAAAAAAAATATCATTATCAACAGCAGTACCAATCAAACAGCAATATTACTTTTATAAAAAAGTCTTGACTGTTTCAATATTTTTTGTTTATAATTACTTTTGAGGCGTTAGGTTTGATTTATTTTCGTTGCTTCGCCACTTCATTCTGCGATTTTGAAACCAGATCTTAACCTGAAGTAATAAGACTTATTTATTATTTTTTTTTAAAGGATTTTTATTACTGATCAATTTTTACAGTAAAGTCGGTTTTCATGCACAAACTAAATTGAAAAATGTACGAAAATAAGTCAAAAAACAGCGGTAAGGACTTAAAAAATTAAAAAGTTACGACTAAAATTAAAAAGGAAACTAACTAAAATATTGACGTGTTTTACAATAGTTAAAACTTAAATAAAATATTGCTGTTGACTTATCCTATATGCTTGTTTTTGGTGGCAGTAATAAACTTGATATAATTTTTTTATGCATGTATACTTTTTATAACTACCAATAAATAAATAGCTTAGATGTTTAAAAAAAGCTTTTTCACAAAAAACTTTCTGTGTAAAGGTAAACTTTTTGTACATATATTTATATCAAAGTACTATTAAAAGTACCTAATGAGTATTGCACTAAATGTTTTTTTATTAAAAAACAGGAACATTTCAAACAAAATTTATAGACTGTTATTATAGTCAAACAATTTCAATTTAATTTATAACTTATCTTAGTTTACCTGTGAATCTTTAAGCCCCAGTTGATCTGCTAATTTTTGCCTCTCACTCCTTCCGATATATTTGAGCTGTCTAAACTTTTCCTCCAACTTTTCCCTTTGTCGTGCAGAGAAAACTGCCCTCCGTAACATACCTCGTCGGAGTTGAGGTGGAGGAGGTCCAAAGTGACTTCTGACAAAACTTCCTTGCATGTGAGCGAAAAGAGAGTGGTTTTGTTGTGGCGAAAAACCGATTGACATAGGAAATGTTTGATGAGCGACTGGTGGGAAGCAGTTTTCTGAACAAGGAACTGTTTGTAAACAAAGCATAGGTTAAAGTTGAACTTAAAGTTAGTTTATTCAAGCAAAAATTTATTTATAAATTATAATAAAGTAATATGTTTTGTTATGTTAAAAATGAAAGCTTAACTTAAAGTTTAAATTTTATTAATTAAAGTAAGTTTTATCAAAACTGTTTAGAAAAATATTGAATTAAAGAGCTAATTAATTATGTGTTAACAACAAGTCTATGCGCACAAATACTCGTACGAAACTTTTTTTTATAGAACAGAAGATTTCTAAACTTAAAAAAAAATATGCATACATACTAAGTTATACTTTTTAGGAAAACAGTATTAGACTGTGATATAAGAGGGGAAACAAAATGTCTTTATAAATAAAATTTATACAGAATGTAAAAATATTGAAATATTTTACTATAGCCCTTTATATCAGAAACATACTATGTAGCTAAAATGTTTACTCAATACAGTAAAGAAATTGACGCTTAAAAAATGATCAAACTAACTTATAAATATAAAGATATTTTTGTCATCAAATTGCATACTACTTATTTACTTTTAATATTTATCTATATAAAAACATTTTTACATTAAAATTAAAAGCTTAAGTAAATAAGAAGAAATAAAACAAACAATTAAAGGAAACTTAAATGACGTTTAACTTAGACTAGCTTAGTGTAAAAAAAAATGTTATTTAACTTGTAGAAAATTTTAGATTAGTGTTAACGCTTTATTGATTAAAAGGGTTAAAAATTTAAATAAGGTATAAGTTACTTTTTCTAGATGTTTTAAAATGTAGTAAAGTAAAGTTGAAAAACTGCTTCATAAGTATAAGGATAGTACATACTGATATGTGTATTACCTCCAATGTGGTATTTTTATAAATGAACTATTTGTATGTAATGTACTATTTATATTACATTTTACTCATTTTAATTTGAATTTTTCTATATGAAAGCTGTTTATCACTCCTGTAACAAAAAGTTGATACCGGTTGTTTTTGTTTATATCAACTTTTTTTCTTTAAGTTTATAAGTGTAAATATAACCTATCATAACATTTAAGAAGACATGCATTTTAAAAACGGGCACTTATTTGTTTTATGTCATTGACATTTTTGTTTTTTTAAATCATACTATTTTTGCGCTAGTTACTTTTAATTTGCAAAGTTATGCTAACTATAATTTTTTTAATTTTGAAAGTATTCATAATATATCAACTTTATTTTTTCTTTGTGACTATATGTTTTAAAGGTGAATTTTGTGCAAGCTGTTATGTGGGCATGTTAAAAAAAAAAAAGGGATTTAACCATTTATAGCTTTACGGTTGTTTAAACAATGTTTAAAGTTTTCAAAAACTTATATAGTGTATATAAGTATATAAGTAGTATGTAGTTGTTGTTCACCAAAAAATATATTTTGTTAATTTATTTAGAAGCCTTCATATTTGTTTAATAAACTTAAATATCATCAAGCTATTTTAAGTTACACCAAACTTTAAGGCTTTCAGTTTCAAAACTTATTTTTCATGTGTCATAATTTATTATTTATTTTCTCATAAACGGAAACACAAACAGCTGAAAACGTGATAGGTCCTGTATGAGATCTTTGTTATAGTCACTTGCGTACTAAAACCGCTCGTGATTGTCGAATGGACATTACACTGGTATTGAGGGCGTGATAAACGCATATCATTAATAAAGCAGCGACACCTGCTTTCGATCCATCAAATTTTAAGCGTAATTCTCCATGTTTTATCGAGTGATCGGAACAATAAATATCAATGAGCGGTGTTGTAATAACATTTAACTTAGCAGATTTTAACAGCAAACAAGCCAACAATCAATCAAGGCGCGTTATAGAATTTAGCTTTTCATTAGATTTTATCACTTTTGCAAGCAATAGTTTATTTAAGTAATACTAATAAGCTTGGCACGCAAATTGTTGCTAACTTTGTTTTTTAATGTTTAAAAAGGTTCAAAAAAAGAAGAATGGAAGTAAAAGTGTATTTATAGTACCGCAAGAAATTAGCTAAAAGCATACAAACCTTAAAACAATTAAAAATTAAGAACAACATTATTAAGTTTTAACAATAAAAAAAAACAGTTTAAACAACATCTTCTTTTGTACTTATTAATATTTTCAAAACAATCGTTTAAACAATTGTACGAGCATAAAAACTTTACTGTATTTAGCAAATTTAGGACTATATATTTTTAAAAAGACATAAATAATTAAAGCTATCTTTTATAGTTTGACACATACTTATTTATATTTAAAACTATTAAAGTCAATAAGTTTATAACAATAGAAAGTTATTTATTTGAATTTACGCTTAAAACGTTGTTATACAAATAATTTATTCATTACTCATCGCCCATGAATTTTTAAAAAAGTTTTAGGACTACACTGTAGCCTAAAAAAAAGAAATATGTATAACAAATATCCCGAACTTATTTTAGTTTTTTACTCTAACTAAGTTATTTATGTGTTACGTTTTAATTTATTCTTAATTTCTAAGAAAATATTTTTCTCAATTCTAAAAATGAAAATAACTAAAGAGTTGATAGTAAATACTTTTACTTGAGTAGAACTAAATCAATATATAGAAGGGTTAAAACTATCATTTTTTATTTTTTTTTTCATTTTGTTATTATAGAATAGTTATTGTTATTGTATTAATGTCTTTATCTTACATCTAGTTTTTATACTACAACTTATATTATTATTTATTATAAATGTTAATAATTTGTTAAATTAGTTTTTTTATGTTTTTATATACTATAAATGTTAAAGTTTTTTGTTCTATGTACTGTACAAGCCAGTTTAGATCAAAAATTTACATATTAGCCTGTAATATATAAAATGTTGAGTATTGAGTATACTTAAAAAAAATCCGAGGGAAAAATATTTTCTAAGTACAATAGTACATAACATTTTTATCTTCTTAACATACTATTTTAATTTTAAGTGCTCATAACACATGTTATTGTTAACAAATAAGTGTGGATATACTGCACTAGTGTTCACAAAAAGTTTACATCGAATATGTTAGCAGTATTAACTTTTGTATGTTTAGAAGTTTTTAAACTACATTGAAAAAGGTAGGTACATAACTTTAACAATTCTATAGTCATTTATAACTTCAGAAATATTTCTTTCTTAACTTTGTTAACATATATACGAAACTACATAAAAAATAAAATCTTAACAGATATGTCCTAAAACACTTATTACAACTTATACTCACCTTTTTTAGTGCTTGTAGTTTCCTTACTCATTATAGGTTAACTGCTTAGTAAAACTTATTTCTATTTATTTTCTAAAAGGTCTTAGCGCTTGTTTTTAAATCAGTTATTATATATTAAGGCATAGTATGGTGCATAAAAATATATAATTTTATAGTCCATAAATATGTAGCACTTTTAGATTTACAAACTGTTTCGATTCTTAATGCAAATTTGTTGTTACAAACTCACAACAAAATTCTTTAAAGTTTGCGACATGAAAGCAACTGCGTCAAAAACTACTGCCAGAAAACACAAATATATGTCGAATAAAAGGACAATAAAAATTTCATCGTCGGTCAGATGAAAAAGAAGCGTGCTTGGAAAATTCGGCTAAGAATTAGCATCTCGCTGGCTGCTGAAAGTTCATAGCCGTAATCGCCTCTACGTGTTGTCTTTATGTTTTTTTTAAATTCAACTGTAGTCGCAACGTATGATATTCATATTTTGAAAAATGGCAAATTCATTCGTATTTGAGCAGGTGGCGAACTTTTTTATTTTACAAGGTACTTGCACCTGGCTTAATGCGACGAACAATGACCAGGCTAATATCTTCAAACACTGGAAACTGCTCCTTCTTAAACTGATGTCTGTGTGGCCACAATGCCACATAAAATTTAGAAAGCAAAATAAAACTAATTTGCTTTTGCATTTATTGTATTTGCTCTCGATAAAAAGCGCACGTGATGCTTACAACAGATTTTACACAAAAGGAAGTTTATGATATTAAGTTTTTTATTATTAACTTTTATTTAAGTTGGAACTTATATACTTTTAAATTTACAGTAAAATATTAAAAGTATGTAATAAGTATGGACTAAAAATGTATATTATAACACTTAAAAATCCTATACTCAAAGTAGTTTTAAAAGTATCAAAAAGAGTTAGAATAATTAAAATAATTATTTTTATTGAGTATTTTAAAATTGTTTATAGTTCTACTCTAATGTAAAAATTAGTTGTTGTATACCAAAGCTCGATGACACTAAATAGAAAAGCGATTAATAGCAAGCTTATTGGTTTGCTTATTTTATTTATCTAAAACTAAACAAGTGTTTTAAAATTTTGCTTAATTAATAATTATTTAGTTAAGAACGAATATTTCCAATGCAATTAAAATGATTGTTTGTATTTTTTATTTATTTTTTTAGTTTATTTTAATTAAACTAGATTTTTTTAGATCGGTTTTGAGCTAAAAGTTAAAGCAAGAAAGTAACAAAACAAAAAATAATATACAAATGTCACACACAGAGCATTAAGTATTAGAGTAGAAATCATGAAATCAAATTCGAACATTAAATTTCTTTAAAAGCAGGCACGTTAAATAAACAACACAAATAAGCTTGATTAATGGGCTTTTACACCTTTTGTACGCACTCACATACGTAAACAATAACCATCTAGCTTTTATATTATTATTGCTAGTAAGTTTGTCAACATATTTCTTAGATTTTTCTAATTATGTAAAAAAATTGACCTCTTATTTCAATGTTTTACACCTTTATGATTGATACTTGAAAAAGATTTAAAGTAGATTTAATCTTCAAAGATTTAATCTTCAAAGTAAAAACAAGTCGTTATTTCATAAACCTTTTTGTTTAGAAATTTTTTTTGTGTTAATTACCCTAACACTAAGTTTTAAATGAAAAAAATTATTGAAGTAAATGCTTGTTTTTAATCTAAAAATTGTATAAATTAATATATACTTATGCTTATAATGATCTATAAGTACTATTGTAAATTACCTACACTTTTAACTTCTCGTAACAATATTATTACAAAATGTTTCAAAAACAGCTGAACAAATGTTATCAAAGTCTTTAAAAATATTAAAAAAAAGTTCATCTTATTCTTAAAGTCAGACAGGTTAAAATCCTTTGTGAATGTTATGTCTTAAAGCTGTTAAAAAAAAAGTTTTTTAACAAATATAAAACTCTTGTTTATTTATTTGAACCAAAACAAAAAAATGTATTATTAAATAATGACGTTGTTTCTTTGTAGCTTATAAGTAGGTACAAAAATTATCAAAATTTAACTTACAGAAGAAACGTTAATAAACATTTGACCATTAATTGAATTCATCGTATTAGTATGGTAAATAAACTTTTACATTATTTTTCAATTTTACAATTATTAACATGACTAAAAATTATATTATTTGGTTTATATTTTTGCAATTGCTTCTTAATTAAAACTAGGAGTATTTTGAGTTTCTCATAGTTCCCCGTTTTCTGACTGAGTTTGCATTTATAGGTTAAAACTCGAAAATCATAAAAATTAGGTGATACAAAAACTTGTATAACTCGTTTAAGTTCAACAGTTCTTAAATTACACTTTAAATTATTGTTTCAAAAAAAAAATATTAAAAAAAGATATTAGTATATTGTTTATAAAGTTAATAAATCAGTAGTCTTCTAAGAATCCAAAAATTTAAAGCTTTAGATTTATAAAGTATTTGACTTTAACTTTTAGTCTTCATTTTTTTCTAAATCTTGAATATACTTTTAATAATTTTTTCATTTAAAATCAAAATCTAAAAACTAAGGATCACTTGCATCTGAAACCTAAATACTGATTCTTAAATAGTCTTTATAAATCTTAATAGTAATGTGAAAAATTAAAGTGCCAGCTGCATTTTTACTGTTTTAGAAAAAAAGTAATTTGTTTTCTATTTAATATTAAGATTTTTATAACTTTTCACAAAATTTACTTGAAATATGCTAACTTTTTTAAGTTTACTGCGAGAAAACACATTTGTCGATGCTAATAAGTAGCAACGGTAGACTATATTAAGTGATTGTTGATAACAAGTATTTATATAGATAAACAGAACAAAGTTATTTTGTTCATTTTAGAATTAAACTCATACTAATTGTTAGCTTGTTCTTTTTAACCTCTTTGGTTTATTATTATTCTACACTTTAAGTTTATTTTGATGATAATTTTCTAAGTAAACACAAAAACTATAACCGCTTAAGTGATCTGATAAAACTAAGAGCTTTTATAATTTTTTGTAAAAAGTAGAAACTAAATGTTTTTTTTTGTCGGAAAAGTTTATTTTTCATTTCGAAAGTAAAACAGATAAATTATTTTAATTCCAACTAAGTAAGTTTTACAGTTAGCAAACAGTTTAAGAAAGAAAACATACTTAATCTCGCGATACGAATGCAAACAAATTAGGCCTTTCATTATGAGTGAATTAAACCGTATTACTTTATTTATTCGAATTTGCTCGTTTAGTTGATAAAAGACGAACTCCATAAGCAAACTTTCCTTTTGTTATATCTATTTCAAAGCTAATTAGTTTTGTATGCTTAGCACTATTCTATATTTGATTATGAAAAACAATCTAAAATTAAGAAACTAAGGTATATGTAACTAAGTTATAATGTATATTAACAGGTTTTGGAGATAATTAATACCTCATAAATGATTACATTACTAAATAAAAACTCATAATATCTTTGCGTAAAAAAATTTGATTATAAAACAAGAAAAAGTATTATTATGACTTAATTTTTAAAATCAGAATTAATTCTTTATTAGGAGTTTTAAAATATCCAAATGTACAAAAGTATCGATTAAAATCAATTATACTAAAATTGTATCTAACGAGTCAAATAACGTTTTCAATAACACATGTTAACTTCTAAAACTTCAAATAACTTATTCCATAACTAGCTAAACTTAAAAAAAGTTTAACGACAATGACTTAAATGTAAATTTATTGTTTACATAATCAAATAGAATCAAAACACATTAGTGAGTTAAAGTTTGAATTTGATACTTCCTGCAAATTGAAATATTAATGAGAAGGTCAAAAGCTTGAAATTCGTATTTAATTTACCTTTCTTTTCAGCAATCATAACAGATGCTTTAAAGATTATTTATCACAAATTTTATTCAATTGAAAGCCTGTCTCAATAATTAATACTTTGCATAATTTAAATCAGTGAGTCCTTGTTGTTTGACTTAATTCTTTAAAACTTGACAGCCGGAAGTTCTTTTGAAACATTAACCTCGAAATCAAAATTTGAATAAAAACATTTTAATTTTAGTTTTTATAACCTTCATAACTACAAAAAAAAAAAAGCTTAGAGAAAAATAACAGTAAAAAATTTCGTTAATTAAATTGATAGGAATCTAATTTTTAATAGTACAGTAACCTCTCGCATCTTTACGCACTCGTGACGTTACGCACTCTCGTTTAGTTACGCATTTTAGAATTATAAAAATTCAAAAAATAAAAATTTTAATTTTTTCAAATATTGCACAAATTACGTTTATTGTATATTTTTTGTTTAAAATATGCTTTTAAATGCTTACTCATTCTCTATATCTTTAGACTTTGTAAATTTATGTTCTTTTACTAATTTATAAACATTTAGTTATACCTCAGTATATCAGAAATTTCATTCCTACTCAAAAAATCCATTAATATATCTATAATACAATGCAAGACAGGTTTATCTTTATGTGGAAAATTGTCAAATTTAAAAAAGTTGTAGTAACATAAACAATTTTTATTAAACATTTTTCTTATATTTTATATATTTTTGTTCAAAAGAAGAAATCCATACAGCACCAAATGCATATTTTTGTAAAAGGCTATAGAAACAAGTTTTAATATAGACACCACACCATTTCTTAATTGTAAACAAATGCTTAATTATAAATTGAAGTTACTAAGTAGAATAGAATATAAGTGTAAAGTATCAAATAAGTATAAAGATAAAAACTACTTATTATAAAAATTGTGAAATTTTCTACAAGTATTATTATTTTATATAGATTTAAATCTCTTTTATAAATTAAGTAAACATATTTAATTATAAATAAGGTAAACAAGTTGTTAAAAGTTGGAAAGTCCCCAATCTGTTTTTAACTAGAAGCCATATTAAAAATCAGCCATTATAGTAAGTATATTTGGTACCTCTCGTATCTTTACGATCTTTCGTATCTTTACTCATTTTTTCTGTGGACACAATGTGCGTAAATAAGCAAGAGGTTACTGTACTGTTAAATTGCAAATAAGTTTGGTTTATTGATTTTTCAGAATATTTGCATTGAAAATTTTATATACAGTCTAACAAGTGTGTTAGAAATTTAAACAAAGCTATTTTATCAAGGTAGTTCATTAATAAAATAAGCTTTTTGTCTTTATTTTTTTTGTGTTGTTTTATCTTGTCTAAGTTATAATTAGTGTTCATTAACTGTATTAACTTTAAACTAATGTTTTTAAACTTTAACCTACGTATGGAGTTTTAAAATTCATAGAGTTTTAGTTATTTTCAGTCGAATAAAAATAAAGTTAAAAAACACAATTTTTTAAATTACTATAAAAAACTAAAAATGAAATAAAGCTTATTGCTTCATATAAGTTTAATTTTGATCAGTCAACTTTTAAATTTTCTATGTGTTATTTAAATTATATTAGTCCTGGACAGACATTAAACTGTATACGTAGTGTGTGACTCGATAACCGAAATTTTTATCACCAGGTCCTTAGATCAAAATTTTTCAACGCTTTTTTTGTCGTTCAATAAACAATAAGCTTTGTAGTTGATGTAATGAAAGCTTAGCGAACATATAAACGTGAACAGTGGTATTCGAACGCGATTAAAAACTTAAAATATTTTAAGTTACAGTAATTAAATCACTATCATAAATAAATATATACTTGGTACCACAGATGTTCTTGTGCTAAAACTTTATTTCAACTAACGGCGTTTCACTGCTCTCAAATAAATTTAAGAACAGATCTACGGAGTTTCAAAAAGCTCTAAGAGTCTTAGAGCTTTTTGAGACTCCGTAGATCTGTTCTCAAATTTATTTGAGAGCAGTGAAACGCCGTTAGTTGAAATAAAGTTTTAGCACAAGAACATCTGTGGTATTTATTCCGATAAGCTTAGCTTATCAGGATCTCCAGGATTTAACGCCTTTTAACGTTACATCTTATACTTGGTACAGTAGTTTTCTTTTAAAACAAAATTAGTTATTATAAAAATTTTGATTAATTTAATTTAAATGCTTACTTTTAAAAGTGATCAATTAGTTAGGCTTTTTTTAGCATAAAAATTTTAATCATTTAGCTTTTGTAAACCAAAAAAAAAACTTTTATTTATTAAGTTAAATGTGTTAAATACTGAAAGATAAAATAATAAACCTGTCGAATTAGATTCAGTGTATGAATGAACTTTTGGTAGCTCGTTTTGTGTTGACAGGATTCTGCTAACGCTAAACTTTAGATTTTCAGGACTTGATCGTTTTGTTTCGTCCTGACAATACAGCTGCTGATTTTTAAAAATGTCAGAAGACGAAGATTTTCTCGTTACGGTGGGTATAACAGTAGTGTTGGATGATAATTGTGAGGTTTGATGCATACTGGCAAACTTTTCAGCAAAATTGGCCGTTAGGTACTGTTGGTATAACGATACAAAATTATGAAAAGCATTTATGTTTGATAGAAACGGGTTAAAATGAGCCCCAGAAGTTCCAAGCTTTGTTTCTTGAAAGTTTTGTAGTAATGACAATTGCTCCGCATTAAAGTTGGCGGGGTGGTGGTAAGTCAAGTTGACCGGTGGCTGCATTTGCAGCTTGCCGGGTTGGAAAAACATCGAAGATGGTACCATCACTAAAAATTACAATAAACCTGAAAATCAATAGTTTCTTTAATGTATATGAGATACTAAATATATTTAAAAAAAAATTAAAGCATAAAACAGGTTAGTAATTTACAATATCGTTGATATTAGAAGCAAGCTGAAAAGATGATAACTTACTTTATCAGAAATTACATTCAAAGGTTTACAAAGTTTAAAAAGCATTTAACATTTTTAGAACATAATTTAAAAATAAAATATTATACGCTAATGTTTTTTTCTGAGGTAAAATCGTGAAAAAAAGTTTATAAAGACTGTTGTTTTTGTCTAAATCGTTTAGTCATATTGAACTATTAACTTTAAATAAAACAATTATTAATAACTTTTTTTAAACAAGCTTATAATAATAAATGTTGTTTTTAAATTGATATCTTCTGTAGAACAAAGTACTTACTAAACTGCTTTTGTAACTATATCTCTTATCGAAGAATTTAAAATACTTTAAACTTTTTATAAGTAGTTACAAAAAACTAAATTAAAACTTATAATTATATTATAGCTTAATTTCGTTCTTCTATCACTTTATATCTAGTATATAACATTAACATGTTTAAAAAGCGCATTACAGTAAAAAACTAACTAAGTTACTAAACAAAAAAAAAACTGTGTAAAATATTTTAAACTTAACTCTATTATTTTTTAAATTTGAGATACTATGTATATTTAAATTTAAAAACAATTAAACACTCAAACTCGGTTTCGCTGCTTTATAATCGCTGCTTTAAAATATGGCAGCCAGTAAAAGGTGGTGCTCGCACAAATAAAAGAAAAAGGCGACAAGTAGTAAAATATCACGTCACTGTGGATTGTTATTGCTTGTCCAGCACTTGTATAATTCTAAGGTTGTTTTTAAAATTTAATAAATAATTTCTTTGTATTTTGTTTGTAAAGTGAAAAGAAATTATCATTGTAGCTTTTAATAACTAAAGCTGTAGTTTATAAATGAATAACTTCGTTTTTCGAAATAAGTATGATTTTTCCAAAATTAAATTATAACTAATATAGTAGAAATTCTGATCAAGTTAATTAAAATAAATATTTTAGGTTAAAACTTATGTTAAACTTAAGTACATATGCAATAAATATTTCAAAATATTTTGTAAAAAATTGTGAGTATGTTTGTAACTGTTGTTGATAAACTTAAAACAGTTGAAAATATCTTTATTTATCTTGCCCCTTAAGATAAAAAAATACTACAAAAACAATCTGTTTGTGACAATAAACTGTTGAATTTCTAAATGTTGATAATTTTTTTTTCTTATATCTTTAATGCAAAAACTGTTCAAGCTCTAGTTTAACTACAGCTATATAAGAGTCCTAACTGAACAAACGCACCGTTTCTACCTCGTTTTTCGCATATCTCAAAACATTGTTATTATTATAGTTGTTTGTGCTCGTCACTTCTATGTAAACTTGTCCATTTATTTTGATGGTGTAATGTGTTTCGGTCACTTTGAAGTTTCCTTTGATGTTAAGAGATTTAGCGCTTTTATTTAAATTTCTCTTCTTAGACTACATTTTAAGCAAGCTTTATTACGTCATGAGTGTATAAAGCATAGTGTTGTAATTCTTGTACCCAATAAATCACATTACTTTAAAAAAAAAATTGAGCATACAACATTTTCGTCTTTTTTGACTAAATTGAAATTATTGAATCTATAAAACCAAACTAATTATTAAACTTTAGTAAAAGGCAAATAATGTTTTTTTTTCAGATTCTAAAACATCTTTTTGTAGACACTTTTAATTTTGTAAAACCATAAAATTACAATTTCAAAAATAAACTCAATCAAATTAGCAATACTATTTTAAATGTAGAAGGTTGTATTTATTAAAAGCTAAACCCATGTCTATTGAAATTTTTTGTTTCTAGTACAGAAGCTGTGAAAAACTCTGAAGTTAAGCTCTACTTCTACTCGCGTGGGAATGAAATGTTATTTGTTTATCTGTGCGCATGGCTCAACTCAATTATATCGAAATATTTGTGCATTTTTGGCCGAAAAAGCGTTAAAAATCAACGTAAACACCCGTGCAAATGTATTGGTTGAAATTATAAGGGTATAACTTCGTAAGCGGATTTAGGTGTAAAATTTATGATCAAGGTTGCTTTTCTTACGCCAAATACTTAGATGGGTAAACAATCGCAGCTGTTTTATATTACTTTTTATTGCTGTGCTCCGTAATAACTGTAATTTCTTTTGATGTTTCTTTTGTTTATGTATTTTGCGGACATATTTTTTTACGATAACTTTTTAAGCTAAGTTCGTTTTGACATAGATAAAGATTCAAAATTACTTCAAAAAAAATCCATAACTTGGTACTATATCTATTTTGAAAGCATTTTAAAAAGTATATAAGTAATTCATAAAGTTAAGTTAAATTCGTTTCTTTTTTAATAGAGTTTTTAATTAAACTAAAGTTTGATATCCTTATGTTAATCAAGACAAACTATTTATTACATTTTCGACGAACATAAGATTCATAATTTTATAAGAAATCTTCAAAACAACTAAGTGCAAAAATATAACTGTATTGTTTACTAAAATCGCTCGCTTTAAAGCTTAATTAAGCTCAAATCGATGTGAGAAAAATTAATCACACACGTGACTACAAACAGGAAAGTTAAAAGAAGCTATTTCATAGTTTGTTAGACGACAAGTCACGTAATTCTGCAAATTAATACAGCTGATCACATCACCTGAATGCTGATCAAACATCGCCGGCAAACAACAAAACATCAGCAACATTCGAACTGTTCTTCATTCTGCCTCCAGCATAAGGAACGTGCTGATTTAGTGACGCACCACCTGCGACTACCTCTAACTATTACGTCATAAGGTTGACGGAGAACTGTGGAACGTGAGCAAAGCTAGCATCTGTGTCTATTTTGAACTGTGCTATGTCTGTAGTGTGGTATAACTAAGTAATAAAAGTTATTACCATGCATAAACATTTTTCTAAAACACATCAGAAGTAGCTAAAAACTTTGTGTTTTTTCTTTGTAGTTTATAACAATTTTAAAATATAGAACAAACACTAATTCATTTTATAAACTTGTCATGTTGCTTTAAAATTAAATAAATTATATATATATTACAACATATATGATGAAAATATGTTTTGTAAATTTGAAAGATACTTTACTCGTTTTCTAAATTTATCAATTTCAAAATATAAACTGCAGGTGTTATGATTTATTTATACTCATTAAAGCAAATGTTTGTTTGAAAGATATTTTTATTTGGTAGACTAAAACTAAAAAAAAAAGTCAATACTGCTTTATCAATGCATAAACATAATTTTTAATTGCTTTTAAAATTCTAGATGTTTAATTTGTTGCTTGTAAATGTTGAAACTTTATTTTCCAAGAAAGCTTAAGTTAAAAATTATTAAAGCCCAATGCTCAATCTTGAAAACTAATTTAATAGAATGAAAAAATGTCGTAAATGTTATATCTGAAGAACAATTAATAAGTGAAAGTAATCAGCATACTTGTAATTAAATTTCGTAGGTGTAATTTATTACAATGTTTTGACTCGAAAGCGTATATAATTTTTTATTTTTGAGTACAAAACTAAGCTTTGTTTATAAAGTCCTGGACAAGACATTAAACTGTATCTATTAAGTACACCTAGATAAACAAAAAAAATTTTTTGTATACCAGGTCGTAAGACCAAACTTTTTAAGTGCTTTTTGTTGTTCAATAAATATAAGATTTTTTAAGTTTGTTCATGAAAATAATCATATTCAATCAATACCATTTAAACATTTTTAAGAAGATTTTTTTTATACACAGATAAACTTGTAGCAGTGCTACTGGTAGTGATATAGATGAAATTAAAAACCGTTATTTTCTATCCCTGGATAATATATATTCTATCATTTCCATCAGATCACTCTTTTTTTTTCTGGTTAGTTTTATGCTGAGCTAATAAAATTTCAATCTATTTCCATTTGATCAATTACAATCCGAGATAAGTATTATACCAATAAATTCCCATTAATACATATCTTTCTATTTAATTCTGGTTAAAACTATTTACAACTACTTAATACTATTTCGGCCAACTTTCTTGAAAACAATTGCTGTAGAATGTATATAAACTCTTGATAAATTTTAACTATTTTAAAGTATCTAGTTTTTATAATCTATTTGAATATTTTATGGTAATTGGCGTTTTATACTTACTAACAATACATTTTATGTCTATTATATTCTTGAAAGGTTTGTAAAAATCTGCCGGATATTCTTTGTATATAGCGTTAAAATATTTTATAATGCATTTAAAATAAAATAATTTATTAAACAAGTTGAGAGAAGTTAAAATAACATGAATTTTGGACCCAAAAGCGTCTCGAAAACTAATTTGCTATAAATAAAATATTTTATACTAAAAACAAATAAACTCTTTAATTAATTTCAACTTTGTTTAAACGGTTGCAAATGGTTTTATTTGGAAACCGATTTGATGGGAAATGAAAGAACGAAAAAAAAAAAAGAAACTTCTTAGCACAACGACATAGACTAGGGTTTGGTAGATATTTGGTATAGGCGAATAAAAAAACATATTCGCGGGCCGTAATTGTAGTTTTATTTTTTACTATTCATTATCAACCAAAAAATATCTATTGTATTTTTCAAATTTCCTGTAAATTGTACTTTAGACTGTTATTTTTTTCATTCACTTCAAACTTAAAAATAACTGATGTAAGCTTTCAAAGTTTTCTTTTGCAGGCCATGTTTGCATTAGCACAGCTCGTATTTTCAGCATTCATGGTTCGAATGAAGCCCGCGGACTATAGTTTGCAAGCCCTTGATGTAGATAATGAACTTAAAATAATAATCTATCACATCTAAAAAACAAAACTAAAAACACCAACTAGAAAAATAGATGTGAAGAAAGATTATTTGGTTTCGAGATGTAAACCACTTAAATACTTTAAGTGATTTAAGTCATATGTATAAATAAATTTTGGTATTATAAAACTTAAATCTAAAAAGAATAATTAAAAAAACATAGTATTCGTCAAAACTCAAAAATTATTTAGCTGGAAAACTGGTATTTAAAAACCTGCTTGATAATCTAAATTCAGGCATACTGCTGTTATATTTTTAAATTAAAATAAATTAAAATAGTTTTAAAAAAATTCAAAAAGCTTGCTATTATGTTTTATAGTATTATTTTTTTACAACTTTATATAGGCCTTAAAATGTTTTCTTTAAAATTGGAAGAAAATGGAAACAGATTAAAAATAGCTCGAACGAATGTAATATTTACTAAAGATGTCCTGGACAAGACGTTAAATTTAACAGCATTTTAACTTAACAGTATTCAAATATTTGATAATTCTGTTTTATTACTATTTTCAATAATTTTAAAGCTTCATAAACTTTAGATATTTATTTTTAGCTTAGCGCTTATCTAATTGGCTATGTAAGAAGTTCGTTCGTTTAACAAGTTGTTTCGTATACTATATTCAAGATAGTTAAGACAGATTAAACGTACAGCTATTTGTTCTTCTTTGTATTTAAAAAATATTATTTACAACTTTATTCTTTTGCTAAAATTTACTGGTTCAAAACTTTCTATCCTTTTAAAAAAGTATTTTTTTATTAATTGAACTAGTTTATTGAATACTTAACTAGTTTCATTAGTTAAAAAAAGAAAGTACCTTTTAAAGATTTATATACAAAGACTTAATACCAATTTTGATTCCAAAAACTTTTATATTATATTTTGTGACCATAATATTTTGAAACAAGAATTTATACAATTTATAAGCATGTAGTTAATCTGCTTAGATAAAACTATTTAAACTAACCTATTTATAAAAAAGATACTTGTAAACTTGTATAGTTGTGTACTATATACAAAAAGACTTTTTGGTTAATATATAACGAAATATTGAATTGTTTTATACATAACCTAAAATTTTGAAAATTAAATAGCAAAGAAAAACTCAATTTTAACCTTGCTACCTATTTTAGTTTCTTTTAGCAAAGCATGAAGTTATACGAAAATAAAAAGCTTAGAACTCACATGTAAAGAATTTGTTTTTGATAAAATTAAAGTATAACCACTGTACTTAAAGTATTTAAACGCTATAATTGTTTATTAGTAAAAAGTAAAACTAACTATTATAAAAATTATAAGAAGCTAGTTTATATTAAAACAGTCAATACTATCTTATTGATCAATAACTTTTAAAATGTCAAATACAAAATTTTACAAAAAATATAACAAGCAAAAAACTTGGTGCGTTTAATCACTTTTTAAGGCTTTAAATAATAAGTTTTCGTTTTTTTTTTTAAGTTTTAGATAAAAAATTTACTAAGAAAAGGAAGTTTTAATTTATAGTATTGAAGTTAGTTAAACATCGTAAAGATATTTTTGTGTTATTACAGTATCACTAGTAGAACATAAAAATGATGAAGAAATAATAAGATGATACTATTTAAAATAAAATAAAAGCGACATTTTAGATCAATATAGTTCTAAAACAATGTTACTTAAAACTGAAATAAAAACTTTACATTCTTTTTTTTTTACTTTTTCTTCTTAATGTTTATTATCAGTTTGTGTTTGAGTTAGTGGCAAATAAAAAAAAATCACTAGTTATAATACGATGAAGTAGTTTTTTTTTACAAGAAAACTAAAACACAAAAAACTTAAATTACACATAACTTACATATACACTATCATTAACATCTTTTAAAAAATTTATTACTATCTGTAACGTTAAAATAATTTAATATTTTTTATCGGCAACTTGTAGATCTTAGATTTTATAGTAGATTTTTGTGGCCCAAAAGTTAAAATACTTTGTTTTACATTAAAACAGAATTAAGAATAACTATGATTTAATTAGTTATAAGAAACTAAGTGGAAATAAAACCAATTCTTTCAATAATTTATATTTTCTTATTAATATCCAAATAATCTAACTCCTAAAAAGACAAACTGTTTGTTATGTACAATGAAGCTAAAACTGACTTTTTTAATTTTAAACAAAAAAGTGTTTGGCATTTAATTTACAGTTACACTCTAAGCTTAAAGTTATAGTAAAATATAAGGTTGGGAATAATTTTTAGTTAGCTGGCTAGATTCATCTACAAAAGTCCTTTGAAGGCCGGACTTTCAAGAAAAAAGCTCTCGCAGGCCATAGAACTTCGAAGAATTTATGTACAAAAATCTCATTAAGAGCAAAAGAAAAAGAAGATATTTAATATGAACTGATGTGTACTGAACATTTAACAAACGAAATTCTATATTATTTGTTATAAAATAGATAAACTTATTTTTTTGCACAAGTTGTTTTTAAACTAAAAAATACGTCATGGTCCACTTATTCTGTAAGCTACCCCCCCCCCCAAGTCTAATATGTAATTAATATAAGTAAGCTGCTTGTTAAAATTTATTTTAAATTCTAACTATTTTTTATACATTACTTCAGCATTATTTATTTATAATTATAAAACATACATTTGTATAGAGCCTTTTTATATTTCATATTCTTTGAAGTAATTATATTTTTAAAGGATTTCATCGAACAAAATTATTAGCTTAACATAGAGGAGCTTTGTTAGTTTTTAAAAATTAAGTAATTTTTAAACTGTTGTTATGTTTTTTCTTTAAACCACCATAAATTCTTATACAGTCAGTTTTGATAAGTCTTTTTCTATCAAATAGGTTTATTCCTGTCAATTTCTACTAAGACTATTTAATAACCGATTATTTTACTTTTATAAAAGTTACTTTTACAATTTACTTTAACCAATGTGTAATATAAACTTGTATATTAAAAAAGTACTTCAGAAATTTCAAACATACATATACTCAAAAAAGTAATTAATTTTTTATAACCTTTTGTAAAAACTTAATATAGCCTTAATATTAAAAAAAAAATTGCGGTAAAACTATAAAAACAGTATCTTAAAAGCTAAAAATCTTTAGAAGTTTTATTAAATTTTATTTTAATTTACATGCTTCTACCTGCTATAAAGTGCAATAGACGTCAAAATATTATGTTTAACCAAAACTGCTGTTCACGAAAAATTGTAATTTTTACCCATCTTTAAGCAATTTACTTTTAATTCTATTAGTCGGTACTTTAAGAGTTATAAGACAGCACTTGAATTAATTTACGAATTGTTTTGTTAAGTAAAGTTTTGTTTTAAATGAAAGTTTATAGTAGAAATGAGCAATAACCTAGTCGGTAGGCCAAATTGACCTTGAAAAATATTTTGTGCGCAGTAAATTACATTAAATATCAAGAACTTTTTTTACAAATTAAAGATGTTATAAAGTTTTCATTTATAAAGCACTATTGTGCAATGAACGTAATGTTCACAAAATAATGAGTACATTGCAAATTTTGCCTAAGAATATTTAACTTTTTTTGTGATACGCATACTGTTTTTAAAACTAAAAAGTGCTTCGCAGGCCGTATGTTGCCCACTCTAAAGTACAGTTTCAACCAGTGATTCTTTACCTGAAGTAAATTTACAACTGGGGGTAATTTTATTTGGGGGTAAAATTTCTTTATTACATTTTACTTGTCTTTTTAATGAATAAGGTAGTATTTAACTGTAGTGTTAAATAAACTCTTTAGATTTTACAAATTCTCATATTTAATAAGCTTTAAGTTCAAAAAATATAGTTTTCTCCTCAAAATTAAACAATACGTATATTGGGGGTAAATATGGTAAAAATCTTACAAAAAGGGCTAAAACATGAAAAAAGGTTTAGAACCACTAGTTTAGATGCTTAAAAGGTATATAATACTTTTGTTATTATTATAACTTTAGGGCAAAGTAAGGAAGAAAAAGTACAAGCTTGTACTTCACTAAATAATTTTCAAAAAATAAGTTTGATCTAGGCCAGGGGTTGGCAAACTACGGCAAATGCGGTCCTAAAAGTCTAAATCTACGGCCCGCGAGGTATTACTCAGCTAAAAACACACTTTTTTTCCAAACTTATGAAAATAAAGTTTTTGCAATAAAAACTTACAATTAGGCTCTTAACTTAATAGATACTCTTTACCAGTGCTATTTTACTACTTATTTTGTAATATTTTGGTTTAAAGTTGTATTTTTTGTTTTGTTCTTTTTTTTGTAGTTTAAAATATTAATTTAAAGATTACTTTCACATGAGTTTTTTTTATTTTTTTCTTATAATCAATAATTCCTTTAATCTTTCAAACGATAAATGAACAATAATTTGTCTTGCTTATAAAGTTTTATTGAAAAATTTTAAAGCAACAGTTATAAATATAATTTTTGGTAAAATAGTTTTTTTATTTTAATAGTCGTAATTAAACTTAAAAGCCTACTTAAATTTAATGTTCTACTGAAGCAATACAAGAAGTTATTAATCAGCCTTCAGATCAGAAAATGTATTTTTTACAAAAAATATTAAAATTAGGTCGAATTTAAATATATCTACTGAAGCTTAATTAACTTCTACGAGAGTTTAAGAAAAGTGTGTTAACTAATAATATTTTTATAAAAACGTAACACCACAAATCGGTTAATTTATCCTATGTTACTTAAAATTAAAGTAAGAACAAAATTAAAACTCACAGAAAAAATTGTTAATAGAATTAAGATTTTGAATTAGATAAAAAATAGCATTTTAAGAATTTCCATTTATAGGTGGTTTGTAATACACTATTGAGAAAAATGAAAACAGTCAACCATTCCACATATAACGCAATTATACCAATAATTATTTTCAACTACAAATGAATAAACAGTTATCCACTTTTGATAAAGTTTCTAAAATTAACAAGTTTAACTGCTTCTGTGACAGAAGTCAGAGAAACGACTTTTAAAAACCAGAACCAAAAAGCCTGTACCTGTTAGATTTTTAAAGTTTACAAAAGAAAAAACAGTTAATAAATTAAAAACTTTAATAAATAAAGAAAAAATAAACAGTTTTCTATCGCAGAACTTAAGTTAAATAAATGAGTTATGGTCTCGAATAGACGTTAAAATGTATCCAAGCGGTGCACAACTCGATAACCGAAATGTTTTTTCGTGCACCAGGTCCTATGACCAATTGTTTGAGCGTTTTTTTGTTGATCAATAAAATATATATATGCTAAAAACAAAAAAAAAAAGAATTTAAAATGTTACATCATTGCAATAATGTATGAATGACCTAGTTAAAAAGACAATTATGCTATTTTTAAGTAGTTCTAATTTATGTAAATAAAAACAAACTGACAACTTAATATAATTATTTTAAATACTCAACTAAAAAATAGATTATATTAATTATTTTATAGTTATTCAATTTGTAGATTCTTGCTTTATTTCTCATTAGCTATTCTGTATTTAAAAATTTGTGTTATTTTTTTAAAGTTTATTTATGTTTTAAAGTTTTTCTAAAGTACATGTCTGACAAAAATTATTCGAAAAATATTAGGTAATAATAAAGACTAATTTAAATTCATAAAAAAAAATTTAACGTATTTTTTAGTACACGACTAAAATATTCCTAAAAGTTTTTTATTTAATTCAAAAAAGTTATTTATAATAGAAAACCATTTAAAGCATGTATAAATCTATCTAAAACAAAATACATAGTAAAATACTTCTACCATTTTATTTTTGTGTTTCGCTTATTAAGAGTATACAAACTTTTAATATCAACTTTAGACTAAAACGTTTTACCTTGAACAAAGTAATTAAAAAAAAAAAAGTTTATTAAAATAGTTTTGCACCAAATCCATAGTGTAAACAACTATGGTATAAATTTAAACTTCACTTAATATTTAATTTTGGAAAACGTCACAACTTTTTAAAGCTGAAGGTTTTAGTTAAAAATAAAGATTAAAAATGCACTTATCAATTAAGCAATGTAAGAAAACTTCACAACTGTATGTTGTAACTTATCAGCAATACAAGTTTGAATACTCTTATAATGTCATGGTTTGCTTTATTTATCTCTAAAAGTATAAAGGAATTTTTTGAAAAATAATAATACTTGTAAATGAAAAAGTTATGACTGAAGTAGGTTAAAAAAAGAGTATAATACAGTTAACTTCATGTATTAAAACGTGTATACTTAAATAAAATTTAAAGAGACAAAACTAATTATTTTTTATTAAATTTCGTAATGACTGCACCTAATGTTAAATAAAAGTTTATCTTATTAAACAAATGTTTTGTACAACTTAGTTGAAGAATATCTTTTGTAATAGATAATAAAGTTAGTCGAAAAAATTATGTTCATTAACTTAATTTTGACCAAAACTTTGTTCTATCTAAATTCAAAACATCATGTAACTAAAATAAGAAAGAATGAACTTTACCGGCATAGTCGCGAGAAACCGCTGTTGAGATCTTACCAAGCGGGTTACTATTAAAATATCTACATTGTTTAAAAATAACTTGCAACTTAATATAAATATTGTTTATAAACTAATAAATTTGATGCTTTTCGAACCTTATTTTAGATTTTTCTTAAAATTGTTTTGAAGATTTTTCAAGATCTATTCAAACTAAAATTAATGACAAAATTGAGTTAATATATTGTTGGTAGGGCTATCTTTCCATTTTCAGATACTTGGTTGTTTATTTTTTTTTAATGAGCATTGTTTCTAAATTATAAAGCGACCTTAGCACTCCTCTTTAGGACTTTTAAATTGTTATCGATGTTGGAGTTTTAACTCTGTATGCAATGATGCAAGTGAGCACTGTATTGTCTTTCTTTTAGAACAGCAACACTTCTAAACATCGAAACATTTGACGCGATGTCTCCGCAATTTAGAAATTGCTCTGGTCTAAATTATGTATGACATTTGCGTCAAATATAGTCATATTAAGTTGTAAGGCCCTTCCGACAACATAATCTCCATTGTTTTAGCTACCAAGATATCAGTTTAATATTAAAAACTAAAATTACAAATAACTTAATACTACACAATAATGATAAAGATTCCATGTATATTATAAAATGTTATGTGTTAATTTTTATAGTTCTTGCTCTGAAATGCTATATTTGTATTGACATGTATTACCTTAATGTTTTGATTTATAACCTTAAATAATACATTCTCTAATTAATGAATCATTTGCTAATTAATGAATTAATGTAAAGTTACTTTTTTAAGTTAAGAAAATTTATAGTCTGATTTTGGTCGTCATTTTTTATTAAAAACTACTAAGGATCAAATAAATAAAAAAGGACAAAAACAAAAAAAAGCTTGATTTAAAGGTATGTATGTGACATAGAATAACTTATGCTTGCACAAAAGAATTTTTTTTTAATGTTTGTAAAATATTATCCACTGAGATAAAAAATGTTTTTTTATCTGAATGAACTCCTCGTAAATTTATAACAAACGAAATACCAAACATCTGTAAGCCTACAATCATTTTCTCTCTAAAAGTTATTTAACTTTGTTAGAATATTTTAATTTAATAAAAGCCAAACTGTCAATATAATTACTTATTAAACTTCTGTATCTGTTTTAAAAATAAACTAAAACTCCTTTTTTATATCTACACAGTAATATTTTGGTTATATTTGAAATTTAAAAGCTGTTTGAAATTTGATATAATCAGTTTATTCCGCTGAAAATGTTAAATAATTGTCAAGTTAATTAAAATAAGCAAAAATTTTGTCCTACATAATTCGCTTTTTTTACTTTATAAAGTAAAACTGAAGAAATATAGTATTAGCACTATAATAGAAAAATTTATTTTTTAATAAGATGTTTACTTTTTAGTTCTGTTAGCTCATTAAAACTTAAATAAACTTATTTTTTACTTTCAAGCACAGTTTTAAATATTCAAACTTTGTTTATTTAAAACTATTATTGATAATTTTTCAACCAGTGTAAAAATAAAACCGAAATTGTAATGCTTCAATTAGACATAAAGCTAATAAAAATATTTTAAAACATAAGTATAATATAAAATCGTGAAAATGTATGTGATTTAAAAAAAGAAATATTTGTTAAAGACTCAATAGTTTTTAATTTCTTTTAGTTGTCAATTTTTTCATTGAGTCTAGTTTGTTTATATTTAATCAACGAATAATTAGTTTTGCTTGTTTGACTCACTTTTTTAACCTTGATCGGTTAATTTCTTGCTATACTTTTGTTCTTTTAAAAACAAACTTAACTTGTTTGAAACTAAAGTAGATAGATTAGTTTATTTTTCTAGTTTTTGACGAATTTGTACAGCAGCATAAGAGTCACTTCTTTGTACAACCTTAAAACTAATTAAAGAAAATCAAAGCGTTAAATAAATTGCTAACAGTTTACAAGCTTTATAGAAGTTAGAAATTTAGTAGTATACTTTTAATTTAAATGTAGTTTGTTGTTTTCGATCATAATCATTACCCGTTTTTTTATACATCTTAAAGTAAAACAATCAAAAATGTAACATTTAAGAAAATAATTGTAAGGAAAAGTATAGAGCAACAGTTATGAGCATGAACTTTTAAAAAATTCCTTATAAAATTAAAGCAGTTAAACCTAATTTAAAGCTTATTCTGAGGTATAACAAAAGCGTTTGCAAAATTATTTAGATCCTTAAATAAGAAAAAAAAGATACATTTTCGTTTTTTTTTTCGACATTTTTAAGATCAAAGGGTTGCTTACATAAACTTGTATGTGTCGGGCTAAAAGTTCAAAGAAAAAGTAAAATAATCTGAAAACTTAAAAAGTTCAGCACCAAAATATGCTTTTATCCAAACGCTCGTTCAAGCGTAGAAGCGATGAGAATATTTACAACTGAAAAAGTTTGTGTTGTAAATTTGAGACATGACAGCATTTAGTTTCATTTTGAATGAATAAGTTTTTTGATTTTGTTAGCTTGTGGAATTCTATAAAAAGACAGTCCGTTTTTGAAAAATTTTAAATTATTACTAAACAGGTGACTTTTTACAAAAGAACGGAAACATTTATTATATTACATGCGAATACTTTTCTAGCAAAGGCGTGCCAAATTTTCACATAAAGTTTATAAGCATACAAGTGCTTTTAAAAACCTTTGAGTGTTTTACAAGGCATTTCTACTTCTACTTTATTTTTAAATTACTAGAACAGTAAACAAGTTTTTGTACAGTTTAAGTTTATACTATTCAGCTTTATTTGATAAAAGTAACATTAAGGAAAATTTAGTTTTTAATAGTTTTATAGCTTATGCAAATATGTTATATAATTTAATTAAAGCTGAAAAAAGCTTATTTTTATTAGAATTTTTTTTAGCTTAATATGTTTCTATTTAGAATATTAACATATAAATTCGCTATAATTTTCAATAGTACACATTAGTGGTGGGTTTTTTCGTAAAACGACAAAGTTTGTTTGAGAATAATAAAAACACACTAAAATCAAATTTAAAGAGGTTGCTTAATTTAGGTTAAATATAAAGTTCTAGATAAAAATGAAAGATATGAATTGTGACTTAATAAAAAACGATGTTGAATTTGCGAGCTTAGAAAATGAGCTTAACAACATTTTAGCATCTTTCGAAACAAACTTTACTTCATCTAAAGAAGACAGTAACATGACGCCAGTTAATAAAACTGAGGAAATTGAGGACGATGTGTTTCATTACAACTCAGACAAGTTAGTTACGAAAATTTAGTGGGGTAATCTTGATATGTTTGCTATGTTTTGTGTGTATCAAAACTGTTACAAATTTTAAACAATAGAACTCGATAAAAACGACAAAAAAAAAAGCGAAATAAGTTTCTAAACACTCTTATTAAAATAGACAAAAAAAAAGGTTTAAATTTTTTTGATGTATAATACTAAAAAAGTTTTAGTCGTGAAAGTTTGTAAGGATATGTCAAATTATAGAAGTTTCGATAACTTACACATACCATAGTTAATTGCTTATAGTTTATGTTAACATGATAATTTAACTTAGTAGACGTTAAATTTTTCTTTTAAATACAATAAACTAAAATCCTATAAGTTTTAAACGATGAATACGTGATAAATTTTAACATTAAAAAGATTACAAAAGCTACTTAAAAAAATAAAAATTGATTTAGCAACTGATAGCATTTTACTTTATCAGATATGGAAATAAAATAGCTTAAGATAAAGTTTTTTTCCTATAAAACTTTTTATCACAGTCACATAATGAAAAACATTATTTGCAAAATAATTTTGTAACAACTTGTCTTAAATTGTTTGTTAACTGTTGAAAAATTAAATAGAAGTAGAGAAAAATGTCTCATGTTTTTGTTTAATTTATTTAACTGGTGTTGCTTTTAGTTTTCTCTATACTTATAACATGTGCTCACTGAAACAAAGCTATCTTTGATAAATAGTCATTACGTAATATGACCATCGATGTTTTTGCTAATGTGACACTTACAGTCTTTTTTAAATGCATGAAATAAAACTGCTGTTGTTTTGATTTTAAAATACTTATGTCTGAAGAGTTAAATAAAGTATTGTTTTTTTTCTAATCTAATATTTAGTAACTAATGCTTTAATATCTACAAAATTTACTAAGTATGTAAAAAATTTTTAAAAAGTAAAAGTTGATTTACTGTTATTTACATGAATATAAAATGTTTTATTCTTTTATTACACTGTTTTATGGGCTTAAGAAATATTTAGTTTTATTCCCTAATATATTTTATAAATGTTTTAGCAAAATATTAATTTTTTACAGCATGGGTTTAATGAATGTTATATTCTATCAAAACATAACAATCTAAAGTTACACATTTGATAAAAAAAAAAGTAAGCGAAGTTATTATAAAAACTAAAACTTAAACTTGTCGTAGATAATGAAGAAGTAAAATCAAGCTATCGACGGTCTGCCGCAAAAGCTTTAAAAAAGCCGCGATTAGACAATCCGCTTGAACTTAAAATATAGAGTACTACATCATAATCTATTTTTAGAGTTTTTTTTTAAATAACCTTACTATAAAAAAGGTCAGCTAAACATTTTTTGATAAAACTAAGAACACAATAATTTTTAATACGTTACTACCGTTTAATTTTTTTAAATACATACGATATACCAGACAACTGTTTTAATTTTCAAAAATATTAAAGTTACTGTTTTTTAATATGACAAATTTAATAGTTTATGTTTTTACTTTGAACTAATACCAGTTCTTTTACATTTTTATTATAATATTTATAGTCTTTTCAAAGTTAACTAGAGACCAAACAAGACATACATTTTAGGTACATTATAGTTAAGTAAACTATCTTTATGTTGTTTCATATCCATGGTCTTTATAATATATCTATACACATTTAAGCATAACAAAAAATAATAGTAAAAAACAAATAACGTCATATCTTATAAAATCGTGTGTTTTTACTTTTACTCTAGCGTGAACGAGAAAAATATAAAACGTTTAGGCCTTCATTTTAAACAAAATAACTGTAATTTTTCTCCACGAGAAAAATTTTGTTCACAAAATTACATACATACTGAAAATATTTACAACAAAACTAAAAGATAACATGTTGTAAACAGCACCACTAAAACTATTTCCTGTCAATATTGTGAATTACATAACACTTAAACATTAAATATATAATTTAAAACGTTTAGTACTAAAATTATATTTTTGTTTAGTTAGTATTAATTTGAAGAGACTGGTTATAAACTAAAAATTATTTGATTATTCCGTTTTGAAATTTTGAATAAAATTAAAATTAAATTTTGTTCTACATAGGTAAAAAATATATTTTAATGCTTTTATACTTTTCAATTTGTAAGTTATATTAATGTTTTAGTTTTAATATATTTTAAATCTAAAATACTGATTAACAAAATTTCAATTTTTTTTTATCAGTTGTATATTTAAAATATTGTACGGTTGTTATCGTGACTCAGTGGTTCACAAAACGTTTAAATGCTTTGAAAAGTAAATTACTAAAAAGCAATCAATGGAAACTAGATGATTACTTGTAAATTTTTTTTGCTACTACTTTTGTTTATGTTTTTAATAAAGGCATTTCAACCTGTCAAAATCTTTCAAATAACGATTTTATGTCACTGGTATATTAATGTTAATCAAATATCAGTGTGAATTTAAATAGATTTTATTCAAACTACTGTATGCAGTTGCATACGTTATGAAACACTGTATTGAAGTAATAAACCACTAACTCTAACAAAAATGTGTAAAAGAAATATGACCAAAAAATTCTAAGCTAATATATTATTTATTATTTTGCACTTATAAATTAAAATAAATATTTTTCGTAAACAATAAACAAATATCAAAAAGTAATAATAACGTAGCTAATAATTTCAATAACAAAGTTTTTATTTGTTATATTTTTAATTAAAATAATAGTCAACAGGAGATTTGTTTAAGGAGTTTTAAACAGAATAGTATTTTCTAACACGGTTACGATAAAAAAAAGCTTTTAAATTTGTACTAAATTTAGTGCTTAAAAAGAACTAGTTTTATTTTGTGTTTTTAATTGCATTTTAAAACTTAATCAATATTTTAAAAATACAGTAAAATATATTTTTGTGTAATGGTAAGTGCTTGATATAAGTAAATTTTACAAGTTCTTGAACAAAACAACTATGTTAAAAAATAAAAAAAGCAAAAAATTATCAGTTTTCCATCTTATGCACTTTGTTTTTTTGGAAAGAACTTTTACTATAAGTAATGAACTAACAACTATAGTTTTATAAGTAAATCAAAGTTTGTAAAAACTGTACTTAACCACTACTAAAAACAATAGTGCTTAGCAAGTAAACTTTAATGTAGTTATTTAAAAAAACCTAGATTTTAATTTTTGCAGTTAAAAATTTTGTTTATAAGATTAATGAGTATATTTAGGATAAATAACTTTCTATAATTTTCTTAATAAAGTGAATTTTTCTTTGTAAGTTCAAAAGTTTTGTAGTAGATTATTATAAATTGGTCAACATAATGTTAGTTTTTTTATATTTTGTGGTCAAAATAGAATACAAAAAAGTTACAAATTTTTGAAAAACTAGATAAACAGAAAACTTAACATTTTAATTATCTTTTATTTGTACTTTAAATTACAAATTTTCCAACAAGTTTTATACATAGATTTTTACTTATGAGCTTTTTATAAGCATTAAATTTCAGCTTTAGTAAACAATTTAACCGCTGTGCGGTAGTAAAGAACTCTGTTTTATTAATCCCTGGAGAATATTTCTTCTTTTTAACTCAGTTACAAATAAGTTAGATACAGCTTAATTTAATAAGTATATATTAAACTTATACCTAAGAAATTTAAGTTTTTGAACTTGTTTTTTATTAACTAAATTTTTTCATTAAGACTATTTATTAATTTAACTGACATTGTTTGTTTTAAACTTCGTTGAAATACTTAACACATATTTATGAAACTCTATGAATTACTTGTTAAGATAGGTTTAAAGAATAAAAAAATAAATGGATAATTTTTTTTTTGCTTTAGCTAAGCTAGTTTATGCCAGTTTGTTAGAATGCAGTATTTTATTTGTTAATCACAGTTTTGGCTGGCTGCAGTTGTACTGTTTTGGGAATTTTTTCATCAATTTTATGTAAAACTTATTTGTGCTAATGAGAAAAGTAGTTACACAGCATTACAGTACAACTCTGTACTACAGAGTTAAAATTTAAAATCTTTATATCTGATTCATTTTACCCTAAAATAGTGATCTAAACATTTATCCCTAGGGCCTAGACTAGGGGTAAGCATCTTTATTAGCTGGCAGGCCAGATGTGTAACAATTTAGTTCTCGGTCGACAAGATAATTTCGAATTCATTTAGTTATATAAAATTTCACAGTTATCAGATTCACTTATAAAAAATAATATGTGGCCTTTCTTTTTTACTATATATAAAGTAAAATTTTAGTCTCCTATAAGTTAGACTTGAGACATCTTTTGCTCTTCATTACAAAACTAGAATCTATAAATAAAGTAATTTTCAAAACTTGGTTAAGTAGGCCAGATTTACATCCTTCTTGGCTGCTGTTTTATGTTTTGCAGGACATATTCCACTCAAGTTTTGCAAACATTGGTGGACTAGTAATTTTCATTCCATGAGTCGGATCTGGCACACTAATGTATGTTGCCCACCCCTAGCCTAGACTCTTAACTCACCTTACTAAAACATACAGCAAGTAGCATCTTTTGGTAATAACAAAAATAAAATAAACAAAGATAAAATTTTAGCAATCAAGTTTGATCAGCACTACCTAGCTAGCAGATCAGTTTTTCATCTGTCTGCAATCTACATACTGCTTTGCAGAAGTTTATAACAAAATACAGCCCTCAAAAAGTTATTTGTGGCAAAGTTGTTACTGCTTAACTTATAAGAACCAACTTAGGAAGATTTTATAAAACCATATTATTAAAACACATTATAAAGTTTAAATGTTTGGTAAGATAAAAACATAGTGGTAGATAATATAACTAGATAAAAATATATAATAAAAGTTAAGAAAATAATTCACTGTAAAATGTATAGAAGACATAATCTTTTGTTTATTTTTTTTACTATTTAAGTATAATCTATCTTTATTGTATACTGTACATAAAGTATTGAACATTTTATACATACTAATGATAACCTTTATGTTACAATTACCAAAGTTTAAGTTAATCACACAGTATAGATGACTTAACAAAACTAATTATTTAAAACTACACTCTAATTAAATTCTAACTACTCTCATGAAAAAAGTCTATAATTTATTATGTTTACTATAATACAATAACTTTTTAATTGTCTTTTGATAAATGCCTGTTAGTCAACCTATTTTTTATTGCATAATTTAAGATTTTTTGCTTCAAATGTTGTCTTAATAGTTTATTCAATAAGGTTAATTTTGTTTTTACAAAGTTGCTTATATATATATATACATATATTAAAGGTTTTATACAAAGTTCTGATCGATAGTGCTCGACAAATCAAATTGGAGCTTAATTAAACTGAAGATCACATGAAATTTTACATTTCAATGTGTGAAACAGCTGTTTGAATTATAGTTTTTATATAATTAAATAAATAAATATATATACATATATATATATAAAATAAGGTTAATGTTTAAACGTAAACACTTTCAACTGAGCCCACTTGAAGGGCTTTTAAATAATTTATTCAAATGGCGATTTTAAAAATTCTGGAACATATGTTTCACAAAGCTTTAATTTTTCATAAAGCTTTGATCATCAGCCAGTTAAATTCAAAATACAAAGCACTGTACTAAACAAAGATACAAAAGTTATGCAAAAAAACAAAAAACAGTATGACGTAATATTGTACATTACAAATATTCAGTACAAAAATCGATATATATATATATAACTGTTCAAAATATAGTTTTAATTGTTTGCTAATAAAAGATCCTAGTAAAGTAACTTCACTGGAATATAAATAAAAACAAATTATACAGTAATCTTCCATTATTATAATCATTAACAGTAATCCAAATTATACAGTATTGAGTTATCTTTCCTATTAACAACCCAGTTGAAGTGTGTTGATTCGTTGACACACAGAAACATATGTTGGTAGAATAAAGGAAGATTACTGTATAATTTGTTTTTATATATATATATATATATACATTAATTTTTGCAAAAAATATTACTAAGTGGATGCTAGGAATACAAAAGTTAAAAGTGTTCAATGACAAACAATTTTTTCAATACAATATAACTTAGTGACAGTTTATAATAGTAGTAGAAGGAACCTTTTTATGAGTTTAGTTACTAAACCTGTTCTTAAGTTGCAATTATGTTTTGATAGCTGTTGATAATGCATATATTTCTTAATACAGAGTGGTCATTTGGTCTAAAATTTGAAAACTTTGAAAAAAAAGAAACATTTAAACAAAAAACCTGGAAAAATATTAAATGTTGAAATTTTTTTTTAATAATCTATTTCTACTGAGAAACATATTTTTAAACTGAACTTTTTTTATGATAAACTTTATTTTTATGATAAACTTTTTTTATGAAACTTCTTTATGATAAAAATGTTCTGAGGTTATTAAAGGGATTTAATTATATTGAATTAATTTGATATGATATTGCTATTAACCAATATATATCTTTGAAAAAAAAAAATTAGTACATAAAAAGTATTTGAAAAACAACTTAATTTTTACAACATCATTAAACAACAGTGATTGTTTAAAACTGCTCACTATTGAGTAGCAAATCAAATAGGATATCTCAGTAATTAATAATAAACATTTTAATTAATTATTTTTTCTAGCTTTACTATTTGTTTTATTCTTCAAAATATTGAATTTTATTTATTTATTTATATTATTAAAACATGAGTTTTTTTATTAATTACTTAGAAATGTACATAAAAAACATTTTTATTAAGAGCATTTAGTGTCCTAATTTTTAGAAAATCAAACATAATTTTAAGGCTAAATTTAATTTGTATTTAGCAATTAAGGCTGTTTATGTTTTATTAGTTCTATAGTTTAAAATGATTAAGAATAGGACTTTGAACAACATGATTGAAAAAAATTGTTAGGTTTCAATGAATTAAATAAGTTAAAACCTTCAATGCAGTATATTTTAAGTGAATTTAACTATTGAAAACACCTTTTTTATTTTGAGTAAATTTTACTTAAGAGACAAAAAAATTGATTTAAAAAAAACCTAGAATATACTTTGAAAACCTCTTATGAAAAACCTAGAAGAAAATTATATAGTACAAAAAAAACTTCAATACAACCATTGGCAACCCTTTTAATTCTTATATTTTAAAGTCAAAGTTCTTTATTTAAAAAGGTTTCAATAAAATTGTGTATGAACAATGAACATAGTTATTTGAAACTATACTTTTAAAATATTAATACTTTGTTAATAAGTCACATAAAAATAAATTTCTATGGTAGTAATTTTTTTATTTATTAATTACTAAACGAAAATTTTTAGTTCTTTTACAAAAAAAAGATAAAAATCAATGTAACTGAAATGTTTAATTTTTTTCAGAAAAATTAATTTGAATTCCTCTCTAACACCAAAATTTGAGACTACTAAATCTGAAATAAAAGAAGAACAAGAGTTTGAAAAATTTATTTTAGGTAATGTTAATGACACTTTTTGCATTTATGCATTTAATATACCATAAAAATAGTTTGTTTCTCTAGAAGAATTTTAGAATTGATAAAAAATGTTTTAGATTTTTTAAACAATCTTTTACTACGTTAGTTTTAAAAGTAATGATAAATTTTAATATATTGCTTGAAAAACAATCGTAACCAAACTCTTAATCATACAAAACTTTTTGTATACTTATTAATAACAAGTTTTACTCGTTACATATTTTCAATAGTGTTTTGTTAAAGCTTAAATTAGAATATTACACAAAGATTTATGTTTTCAGAAAACGACAAAATAGGGATTGAGAAAAATTTTGCTAAGTGGTTTGAAGACTTAAACTTGACTCCTGCATCAGAAGAAACTATGGAGGGTGTTGAAATTCCTACAACTTCTTCCGCTGATATATTTGCTTTTAGTTGGTTTTTTGTTTTAAAAACCTTACCACTTAATTTCTGAAACATTTGAAAATTTTTTGAAACAGATTAAAAAGTAGTTTTAGAATGTATCTTAGATTTTAATTTATTAAACCAATATTAAACGTATAATGCAAACAAATAACTTTTAGTTTAGATTTTTTTTAGGCTACAAAAGAAATTTGTAAATCTTAATTCTACTTGTTAAGTTATCTTCAAGCTTAAAAAATTGATAACTGTTGAAACCTTTAAATTAGTATATAAAATTATGTTGTTATTTTTTACCTTAAAGAAAAGATAATTTTTCAGTAATTTGTAAAATGGGTTTTATATTAATATATATATTATAGTTAGTTTATAACAGTGAGAAAGTTTTTGCTTTAATGTGATAAAAATAAATACCAGTTAGTAGTATTGAAAATAGACATGCTACTAATCAAAACAAGTTTATTTTTTTTATATAGATAAGTATTAAATTATGCAGTGATTAAAAAACTTAATTTTTTTATCTAAAAATAACTAAAGGTGCAGACTACCTAAATAAGAACAACAATAGTGCTTCAAATCAGCCGATTTTGCAAGGAACTAGTCCAAAATTACTTGTAAGAAATTGTTGTTATTGATTTAAACTAAGTTTACTATTCCAACATAAATTTTAAATGTTAAATAATTAAATATTTATATATATTCATATATAGCTTCTGGCGTTTACAAACGGTGTTTATAATAAGTAATGAAGAACTGGTTGGACTCCCAACAAACAACTTGGAATCTGAAAGACACCTTGCTGGTTTTGGAAGGCGAGCAGCAGTGGCAAAGTTTAGGAACCAACGATTCACAGCAAAAGGGATAAGAAATGACTGTACATTACTTATATCTGAATCTTTTCAAACTAAACATGAAAAAATTTTTAATAAAGTTGTTAAATTTCTGAATGAGATGGAGCAAAGGTGGGTAGCAGATCAAAAAAATTTAAAGCTCAAACAGATAAAGGAAAAAATTGAAAAAGGGAAAAAAGGGATCAATATGTGCAGAAACGTCTCAAACTGTGTAAAAGTTGGGGTGGGCCTGTAGTGAGCGTGGAAGAGCTGCGTTTTATTTTAAAATCTCATCCTGATCGAAATGAAGTTATTGTTCGTAATGAGTTATTTTACTTTAGAGAGTCTCACAAATCTGAAGTGTTATACAATCCAGAACTTTTTAAAGTTAATGGTAATACTCACGAAGAAAGACTTCTAAACTTATGTGCTCTCGTTGCAGAAGATGATGAGTGCTCTCTATATCCTTTACCAACAAACACTGATGCATTATTAATTGTAGGGGGTTCTTCCCCCAATATACAGAAAGAAAAAAATGAAGATATTATGGAAGGGAATTTTTATGTCACATTAATTAGTGAAGGGTCATCAGACACATGGTATATTGCTATGTGTGAAGGTAAAAATGATGATGGGACTTATAAGATGGACCACCTCATTAGAGTTCAAGACAGAAGAAATTTGAAGTGGAAACACCCACCTAAACGTGATTTGCTAAACTTGCATTAAAATTCTATTCTTGATTGTAAAGTTGATGGGGAATGGGATGTTTCTAATGAAAGATCTATTACTTTTTCACTGAGAAACCATGTCCAAATAGATTTAATAGTAGAACAGATGTCTTTTACATAAAGTTAAAAAGTAGTTTTTATGTATTTTTATGAGTATTATGTACATATAGTCAGTTAGATTTTTATCAATCATTTGACAGTTATTTTATACTAGTATTTTTAAAAGTATCAGTCATTTTGCAGTAATGAAAAGTGTTAATACTAAATGATACAGTGCAATGTTCGTTTTATTGTGCAATGTTCTTTATTTCTTTATTATACTAGTCTCTATTTATTTTGCAATCATTAACTTAATGTTTAATGCCATACAACATTGTGTTGCCTATAATAAATTATAACTTTTTTGTATTTTGTTATGTTGTTGTAATGCAAATTGACTAACATTCTTAGGTTATTTTTAAATACTTATAGCTAAATGAATTACGACATCAAATATCCCATTAATATACATACAAGATCACCTAAATTTTAAAGGTAAGTAAGTATATCTACAAAGTTTTATTTTAAAATGTTTTGTTTTAATTAGATTAGACAACCAGCTATGCTTCTTAATTTTTCAAAACGCACCATTTTACAGATAAAATTTACATATTTTGTGTGATTATGACGTCATAATATTCCAAAAGCAGTTGAAATGTCATTAAGTGTATGACTATAATTATTAGCTTTAATTTAAGATATAAAATATAAGTCTAGGACGTGTATGAGTGACTTTATTACTATTTAAGTCAAAAAATCAAAAATTATGTGATTTTTTGGGTCCAGATCAGTTTTTTGGGGTGCAGTTTTTTTTTTTAGAAATTTTTAATTTTTTTTTTAAATTCTTCTTAATGATACCAAAACACATCCAAATCAAGACTGCTCATATCTCTACCCCTATTATAAATATATAAAAAGTTTAGTCTTATAAACTTATTTTTTAATAACTTACAAGTCTCTGACTTAAATTTTACTATTGAACATTTTCAAGCAAATCTATAAATATGTTTTTTTAAAAATGATTGTAACTATTAGACGTGTTTTAGTGTTTATTTCGTATTTTTTTGCAAAAAATAAGTTTTAATTTTCTTTAAAATTTATTATGTAACTTTTTGTCTATCAACATTTATTTTAAAATAGTTTATCCTTCACTAGTATAATATAAAAATTTTTAGGGTGTACTTAAAAACTAAAATTTTTGTCATAAAGTTCTTTATGGCATAGAGTCTATATGAATATATAGGCAACTATATAATTTACAGTTATGTTAACATTAAATAAAAAAACATTTTAATATTTATATATTTTTATTTTAGTTTAGTTGTTTATATTGTTATAAGTAAGATAGAAATTGAAATTAAGTGTCAAAAAATTATAATTAAAATTGATTGTGTATAGAATAAACATCTATGTTGATAGTTTTTTTGCTTTGACAAACTTTCTGTGATTAGTGAAACAATTACTTTTTTAACAACTTAATTTAAGTATCAGCATTAATTTAGTAAGTTCAAAGTTATATACTTATCAAAATAGTTTTACTATTTTCTTTTAGTTGTTTTTTATTATTAATAAAGTAAATCGTTTTATCAATTTTTTATCTTAAATAAATTTTTAAGTCGTTTAACAAAACTGTTAATGATCTTGCTAAAAAGTAATAACATTTAAAAATAATTCAACTACAAAAGATAAACTGTGTTATGCTTATGTAAAAAATCTTATTTAATTGATGTAGTTTTATTATGTAGAACTTTTTTAACAAAAACATAGTTTAAACTTTCATTATTATTCTAGGGAGAATTTTAAAGTTTTAATAAAAAACATTTAACAGGTTTCTACAAAGACAGCATTGTTACAAAGGAACATTTCTACAGACTCAAGTAAATCAACAAGTAACAAAGTAAACTTACAACAATTAAGAAGCAAGCACAAGAACATTCTTCGTAATAGAAAAAACATTTATAGAAGTGCTCCAACCAGCCCTACAACAACGAAAAAGTACAGTACGAGTCAGTTACATTTTCTATATTTTGTTTTATATATGCTGTAAAGAATTTATTAACAAATGTAAAAATATCACAATAAGCTAGTTAAGGAATATAAAATTGTTCAAATTTATTTTGTATTATAAAACAGTTCCATCTAAGGAAGAAAAACAACTAGAACTACAATCAAAAAATCACAGAAGTTTACAAAGAGGAAATAGAAGTAAAAACAGAAGCAGTAGCTTAAACAAACAATCTTCTCAAGAAAACTTTCTCGTAAATAACCAATCTGATTCTACTTATAATACACTTGGTTTTAAAGCATGTATGTTCAGACTTTATAACGAAATAATTAGTTTTTTTAAAGCTGTTTATATCTGTTTATAAAGCACATTTTTTCTATTATAAAATAAGAATTAGTAACAAATAAAGTTTCAAAGAATACCAAAAGTGTTAAAAATTAGAAGTAGTTCGGTAAGTTTAGTAAAAGCTAACAACAGGGTTGCCATTGAACTTTTAATTCTGTAAAAACCTGGAAGTTGACAATTTAGGCAAAAAAAAAAACTGGAAAAACATTGATTTAAGAAATTAAAAAAAAAAACTAAAAAAACCTAAATTTTAAACTATTTTTGTATGTAACGTAATGAAATTTCAACTAGATACGAAAATCTATTATAAAAAAAAAATTGTATAACATTTTTTATTATTAAAAAACTCATTTGAAGTATCTTTTTAATCTTGTTATACTATTTGAAACATTTTTCAACTTAAATTTAGTTTTATACTAAAAATTAAACAAAAAAATTAATCTTAAAAAACCTGGAATAAATTTACAAAAAAAACTTTGGGAATACTGTAACATTGTTATAAGTCTAATGTGTAATAGGTTATTTTAGTCATTTACTTTGAAAATAGTTAGACAGTTTTAAATTTTTTATTTTTGTAACTATAATTAATTACATTTTATTTATTAAATTAGAAAGGTTGTGATTTCTATAAAGTTAATTTAAATACCTATGTCAGTTTAAATAACAATTTATGCCAAAAACTTGTAACAATCTACTGATATTTTATTAAATTTGAATCTTACTGAATAAGTGCCTATTTAGGACGTAGGTTAACAATATGTAGTCTTATAGCCAAATTATTTTATACTTTATTTTAATCAGTTAACCTTATGGCAATAAGATTAAACTAGTAGTCATTTCGGCTATCTTTACCAAAGCTGAGGTGTTTTTACGCCATTATGCAATAAGCATTAGACTGCACCGCACGACCATCAAAACCAGTCCATGTCAAAACATGATGCTTGGTTTCGTCCTTATTAATACTCACCAGGCAGACATAGTTACAATGAACCGTTGTATCAGTCAAAACTAAAAGTGGTTTAGTTTTTTTGCACTGTACCCCCAAACGAACATATCAGTGCGAAAGTATGTCAAGCTGTTAAGTGCTAATATGGACGAAATCAGGTTAATGGTTGCCTGGTGCCGTTTAGTGCTTTCTGAGAGTTATAAAAGTTTAGATTTAAACTATTAATTTTCGCTTATCAAATTGTTTTTTTTAATATTTTAGTAGTAGCGTAGGACTTTGAAGGAAATATTAACTAATTTTAGATAAGTATATGTCAAATAAGTATCAGTCTGGTTTATAAGATATTTTGTTTTAATGTTGTAAAGTTCCGGTAGATTAACTGTTTTTCTTCGCTTTCATTTTAATAAATTATATTACATTAAGTAAAAGTAGAATAAGAAAACAAAATTTGATAGCTTCCATGCGTTCCTTGCAACTTGGCAGAACAAATAAAAGGACTGGGGGAAGCAGTTTGTCCCTGATATCTATTGACAGTGAAAATTATGAAGATGAACTAAAGGATTATCGTGAAAATGCCATAAGAGGAAGAAAAAATGATGTTAAAATTGCTCAACTTGTTAGTTAACTATATAATTAATCAGTGTATTAACTGTAAATTTGCAAGTTTTATACGCACTCAGGATATCTCAGGCTAATTTAAAGTTTTTGGAAACCTCAGGCTTGTTTGATTTTTGCAAATCTTAGGCAAGTTTCAATATTTTTTTTGATTTCAGGATAATCTTTTGATTTGAATTATTTTTTTTCTTAAAAAAATGATTTTATTATATTTTTTCTTACTATTTTGGTGTTTTTTGGTATTTAAGTATGACTAACTTTAAAAATAATTCTTTCTCTTATATTAAACTTTTTCAGTTTTTCTATAAACTCAGTCCGACTCCGGCAAGTTTTTTGTCACTCAGATTGACTTTTATGTCTAAACAGTAGCAACCCTGTACATTTCGTTTCGGTTTAAAATATTTTGCAAGTTTTTTATAAAATAATAACAATACTCTTACATTTTAAGCAACAAGTAAGCATTCTTACTTGAAATAATTTTAGAATTAACATCCTTATCCTAAAAATAACATTTTTGGTTAACTTTTACTGTAATATATATTTTAATTTGTACCTAGTTGCAGGATTTTCATAATTTAAAAAATACTGGATAGTTGTTTGTTTTAACCTAGATTATCATTCTCGAGTAACTTTTTGCTTTACGCTCATAGCCACAATGGCAACTATGCTTAGTTGTTACAAAAAGTTTAATTAGATAATATTTTTATTATTAGTATATCCTAAAATGATACTGTTTTTTATTGATTCCGTTCTTTTAAAGCCTAAATTAAAACAACGCTAAGAAGTTAGTCAATGATTACTTGCTCATCTTTCAAAAAATTGATTTATAAATTCTACAAAGTTTTTTTGACTTTTCAAAAATAAAAGAATATTCACTAACAATTTCATTAACTTCTTTAGTTTGTTGGAAAATATAAAACATGGTACTTGTGTTAAATAAGTAAATATTTGTAGTAAATACAAATTCTTATTCATAGTTTAATACATGGTTTAATTGAAGTAGACGTGAGTTCAAACGTTCATTTAAGCTTTATATCCTTTAAACTTATGACCCCTTTCCTGCCGCTTTTTTGTCTGCTTTTAATTAATTGTTTAATTAACTTTGTTTGTAGTATTTTTTGCTAAAAATATCATCTAAAGAACTTTTCATGTTGTTAAAAATGTACTTTTTTCACTTTTTTTATCGACAACCTACCTAACTTTGATTTGAAGACTACTATTAATCTTTCTTATATACCATATTCTATACTTAGCAAACTTTTTTTTTAATACTAAAATATCTAATAAACAGGAAAAAGAAAGGCTACAAAACATAGTAAATATGTGCGCATCTTTGATGAATGGTACAGAACTTGAAGATGACGAAAACTATATACCTGATAAAAATACAACTAGTTTGTTTTTTGTTCAACTTTAGTAATGTATAATGAAAAGAACATGTATATTTATACTAAAGATAATTTAAAGTTTTAACTTTATTATAATTACAACTGTATGCCAAGAATATTAAAACTTTATGCACATCTAAAAGTCTGAATGATGAAGTTTTAATATATAACTTTACTGAACTAAATTTAATATTATTATAATAAATTCTAATTGGATGTAAAATATATTTACTATTATAGGAAGGTTTTTGAACGTATTTATATACCATTTGCAACTTAATATCAATAGATTCATTCATTTGGTTTCTTATATTTTATTACACAAAGCTTTTCAAAGCCATACGAGTTTCATTCTCAAGTGATAGATTTTAAATGAAATTTGAAATTTTTTTATTATTATGTGAATAGCATTCAAGAAAACATTTGAGGAAGAGCGACCTAATATAAATACGCAAGTAGCATTAAATAGAAAAACAGAATTATTAACAATCTATTAATAAACATACCTTTAGTTTTTATTTCTAAATCTCTAATTTTTGTATTTATTTCAATTTATTCATACGTCATAATTTAAAGTTATTTTTTAAGCCATTCACTTAACAAAAAAATAATTTCAAATTTCATTTAAAATTTATCACTTGAGAATGAAACTCGTATGGTTTTGAAAAGCTTTGTGTAATAAAATATAAAAAACAAAACGAATAATCTATTGATATTAAGTTACAAATGGTATATAAAATATATTCATTGTAAACACTCAAATATTTTTATTTTATTTTATAGAAAGAAACTATATTTAAGATATATAATTTATATATATATATATATTTATTAGAGTAGGTTAATTTATAGATTTGTTAATAGGAAAGCTAACTACTTATTTTTATTAAATTTACATAAATTTTTATAAATTTAGATAAAAAAATGAGTTTTAAATATTTTTTTTTGTACAAGAGATGTACATTTTTTGCAGTGGCTACTTCTACACTTACGCATGTTTGAATCCTGTTTATAAAAATGGGTTTTTTATTGTTAAAGTATCGTGTCTGGTATTAACTAAACTTTAAAATGTTTAGATAAATGAATAATTGATAAAATGAAACAAAATAAACTAGAAACAATGAACATACATTAAACTTTAATGCGATTCTAACGGCAATTATTGACGTCATAACGAGTCTGTTAACCTTAATTACATGCTTGAAAGAACTTAGTTTATAAAGTGAAACACTAACAATTAAAAAAAAAAATTCAAAATTTTTGTTCTAACAAACCTTAAGATATAATATTTTGAAAATCATAGTTTGTTTTAGACATTTATTGTGCGTAATACTTATATTGGAACATTTTAAACATGATATTTAAGTTAAAGTGTGTTCTTATGTCACAAATATTTTAAAACGTCCTCAAACTTTTAACACTATGGAAACTTGATAACAAATAATTAATCAGCACAGTGGTTGTTTAAATTATGATATTTTTTTAGACTTAACTTTTAAGATTTAAAAAATTGGTTTTCTACTAACTTTTATTATCAATTTAACTTCGTAAGAATAATATGATTATTTTTGTAAAATAAGCTTGCTCTAAATAAGTAATCTTTATTTTTATATCTTAAATATAAAAACAGAGTTTAAAAAGCCGACACCACCAACAAAACCAGCAAGAAAAAGTATTTCAAAGCTCGACATAAACTTTCAAAATAATCATTCCGTTTCAATGAACACATCAAATAAACCACCAATCAGCCCAAACAGTGCAAAGTTCAGCACCAATTGTTCAGCTTTCCCAGTTTCAAGCACAAATTCCCAACTAAGAAGACTTCAATCGTTAGAGGATGAAGTAATAAAAGACTCTTCAGCTACTACATCAATTTTTGTTGACGGTATTCATGAATTTGGTTAGTTAAAAAAATTGTATGTTTTAGCTTTATAATATAATAACTTAGATATTTTTGTTTAAAATTAAATAAATACCAAAAAATACACTGTTTACTTTTATCATTTGCTGTTACAATAAAAGTTCTCAACTTATAAATAAGGAGAATAACATAACTTCAAGTTTTTAAATGTTATTACCAAAACAATTGAAAAAAACTGACGTATTTAAAAATTGTTTATATTGTATCAGTTCATAAAATAATTTTAATTAGATGCCAATGGAGTTCAAAAGAAAACATATCAATCACCCCTTAACAGACGACAGGTATTTGTTTAGCATGAAATTTAACTTAACGAACACGTAAAACAGAAAGTAATGTAGATTATCTTTTATTGACACAGAAAAACGATGTTTATTTAAGACAAAATATTATCTATTGGTTTTTAAAGAACTTTATTTAGCTCTAAGCTGATAGTCTCAGAGATGTAAATATTATTATTATTGATGTAAACTTTTTGAATACTGATTGCAGTTGTAGATTCAAAATGAATACTAACAATTTTCATTATTTCAAGCGTGTTGAATAACCAAATCTTATACTTTAACAGGCAGATTTAGATGAAATACTGAGATTGAGAGATATAAATACAAAAAATCTCAAATCTGTTCAAAACGATATACTTCATAAAGAAGAAGATATTAGTGAATCTGTTAGAGAGGTAAGTTTTTTTTAATTAAAAAGTCTAATGTTTTTTTTTTTACAAATACTTAAAAGTACAATGAAAATTATATTTAAAAAATCTTTAATCTGAAAATATTTTCTAAATTATTTTCATATATTGCTTAACTTATAACATAAATGTTATTTATGTTTATTTAGCACGATGTACTTCAATAAAAAGATTTCACAGTTAATAGCTACTAATAGTCCAATGAACGCAAAACATAACGTGAAACCATTATTTGTACATATTATGTAAATGTTAAATAATTAATTAAATATTGAGTTTGTTTGTTCTTAACATTAAAAAAAATATTTAAAAATTCCAGGATTTTTTTAATGTTTACTAATTTTAATGCTTAATTAATTAATTTAAGATAATGAATCAGTTAAGTAGAGTTTTTAAATACCTTAAAGTTTAAAAAAAACCTGTTTATTAAAAGTGCTATTTCAATAATGTTTACTACAATATACAGATGTACAATTTATCGTTAAAAGTATTTCAATTTTTATAAAAACTATTAGGTTTTTTGAAAATTTGCATGGGTGACTTACTTAGAATTGAGTTGTTGACTCACAATATATAATTAAATATTATTACGGACATTTTTATAATTTATAAATTTTTCATAGTAATTCATAGTAATAAATAAATTCTAAATTTGTAGTAATAAGCGTGTTTACGCTGTTAATTGATTATTAAACTTGATAAAATATTAAGCTGTGTTTACTTGGTCTTAAAAGTATTAGATATAATTTTGTCTACTAAAATTAAGCAGATTACTTTTGTAGAACAAATTTATAATACACTAAATGATATTTCTTTAAATGATTTTTTATGAAAAAGAAATTTTAAATACCGTAAAACTAATGTTCTAGTTATGTTTATTTGTTAGTAAAAATATTGTGTACTAAAAGTACACACTATAAGTTGAGGTTACAATACAATTAAGTTAGTTATAAAAAATAATAGTTGTTTAACATTTCAAAATTGATACGCAGACTGCTTTAAATTAGATAAACTAGTTTCATTGCAATTTTTTTAAATTCTTATAAACTACTAAACCTTATTGCCGTTTGAAGTGTAACAAAATATTTTATGATATTTTTGAGCTTCTGAATAAAAAGCAGTTGATTTGTTTTATAGTTTAATGTTTGTTTAACATGAATCAAATTTCGGTAGTTCAGTATGTAGGATGAACTTTTTATATTTTTTAGAAAATTTCTGATTCAAAGTATATTACTATATTATGAAACTGTTGTCCTTTATACTTCTGAAAGTATATCAAAAAAACTAAGAAAGTCTTATTTTACTAGGCTAAGTATTTTTATTACTTTTCAGTACAAAAGGTTTTACAGATCATTAATACTTTGTTGAGAGACATTCAGGAATTAATAAAAAACTTTAACTTAAGCTACCAAATTGAAACACAAAAAGACTAAATTTATCTTAGTGTTTATAAGGCTCGGCTGTATTTTTTATAAAGTCTAACATCATTATAAATTGTTTAAAACACAACCTTTTTAAAGCTGTTGTGATGTTAAGTCAGTAATATAAAATTGGTATTTCTTAAAAATTTTTTGATAAAGCCAGTAAAAAATAATCTACAAGTGACTTATAATATTATCGTTATGACAATTTCGAATATAGCTAGTTATAAGACAACCGTCAGACTTGCCAGTACAAATTAAAACCGCAAGTATGTCTGAAAAAACTAACTGTTTCCTTTCATGGTTCTGCCTGAGTAATTATGCTGCATATATGTACTGCGCAGTCTAAATTCACATAAGTTTGCCTTTGGTTACGTTTTTAAAGTTCTTTTCTGTAATTTATATCACATATCATTATCTAGATTAATATTAATTGACCAGATTCATACTATTTATTAAATAAATTATTCGATTGTTGTTCATATTTATTTTTTACAAATAAACTTTGCAATAATTTTCAAAATTTTAACCTTTGAGTTTGATTCTCAAATTAATTATGGCAATTATAAAAACTTGTAATGTAAGAAAAATTTGTACAATTTTAATTATATTACATTTTTTGTTTAGACTATATTTCTATTATGTTACTTAATAGATGTACAACGCTATAATTTTTTTTTGTCAGTATAATATGGAGAAAGAATTATTGACAGCTGAGCTAAATACCGAGCATAAACTTTTGCAAAAAGAAGAATTAAATTGTGAAAAAATAAAAGATAAGATCATGTATCAAGCAGAAAAGTACCATGAACAGCGAGCCAAGGTTTGTTATATTGTACTACACATGAATTTAAGTTTTGACTAAGAAGAGTTTTGCTTTAATAGTTACATTATTTAAAAAATAAATTTGCCTGATATTAGTTAATAAGATTTTAAAATTTGATTTATTAAACCAAAGTTTTTATTTTTACTTAAGTAGTTAACAGCATTTAGTTCTACACGAATCCATTGTAATTAATTTAACTACACTTCGTGCAGCTTTTTTCTGTAAAAAGTATTAATTGTTAATTTTAAAACTAATTAAAAGATAATCACTTTGTTATAAACAAATTTAAAGACAACAAAGTGTTCTTTTAGTTGAACGTTTACTTATTTATTCTTCGCATAAACTATAACTTTAAATTATTATCTATACGTGTATTTAAATTTTAGTTATATCGTAAACAACATGTTTATAAGTTTGTAAATTTTTTTTATACATCTAAGGCATTTAGTTCTTAAGATTAAAAATAAGTTTTTGTGTCATTTAAAAAACTAAGAATTATGACAATGAAAGAAAAAATTATATAAAAATAAGTGACATAAGTGCTAGATAAATCAATAAACACGATATCAAATTAATAGTTATTAGTTTTCTTTTGATCTACTAGTTTTTGTTTTTATTCCGGGTTCGAATTGTTTCTTTAGTTTGTTAAAATAAATGTACCTAAATTAACCTTTTTTAAAGTTGATTATTTTGATAATAACTGAATGTTTCCATATCTACAAATCCGATTGTTAGTTGAAGTTTTACCAAATAAAGAGTTTGCTAACTTTTAAAAATTTTGTTATAATTTAAAAAACATTTTAAGTAGTAAATAAAAAAATATTTTTAAACTTAATTAGAACTGTTTATATTTGTTTTAATTGAGTTTAATTTACAAAAGTAAAATAGTTGGAGTATTTTAAATATATTAGGCACAACAGTGGTTATAAGTGCTGATATTAAAAATGTTTTTACTAATTAGAATTTATATAAGATTTATTCCTTTGTAAAAATATATCATTATATTTTTTTGTTTAGAATAATTGGTTTATTAATTTAAGTATATATTTATATAGCGCAAATATAAAAACAAAAAAACTAAATATTGTTTAATATATAATAGAATTAGTTTGTGATGATTGCAAACACATTAATTTCTTTAGTATATCATTTAACTATTTTCGTTAGGAAACGCTCTTTTCAAATTGTTATTCCGTAATAACATTATTACAGCTGTAACTACTCAATTGTCTATTAACTCGACATTGTGACGTAATCATAATCTTATTATTTACATAGCTACAAGTCTTTTGTTTATTTTTATTTTTTCTTTATAAATTGTTAAATTTTTAAAGTTATTGTTGAAATAGGTAAATTTATTTTAAGTCTTAGAGTTGGTTTTAGTGGTAGATAAAATAATTTATTTTTATCTAAAGAAAAATGTTTTTAATAGCATAAGTTTATAGTGTTTAGTATATATAAAGTCTACATTCTGTTTTAGTGAAAGTTAATAACCTGTATTTTTAGCAACAAGAAATTGTGTCTAAAGAAAAGAATCGGTTGATAGAAATAGAAAGTAATGTATCAAGCATAAAAAAACAAATAGATAAGTGTCCTGAAAGCACACGCGGTTCAATGGAGGAAAAATTAAATCAGGTGAAACTTAAGTTTTAGTCATTTTTTTCAATATAGCAGCCTAGCTATGTTTGAACTAACTAAACTATCCGTTGTTTTAAGTATAGTTTTATTATTATGTTTGTAAAGATTATTCCTAACTTTCAGCTTTAAGAGTATACTGCATTAAAAATTCAAAAGTATTATGGACATTTGTGTCCAATAAAAAATTACATTCAAACAAGAGGAAAAAATGCTTTAAATTACTTCAATGAATATAGTTCCTTTTTTAACAGATATAATTATTTTTAAAGTCCTGGGTGGTTTTTCACATGTTGTAAAGTTTTCAGTAAACAAACACAGCATTTAAGTTTCAATACACATTCATAATAGTTTTTGATTGTATTAGTTATTTAATTTTCTAGTTATGTTTATTTAAGTTAGTAACACTGTTATGATTTTATTGTAAATTTGAGTAATTTCTAATGAGTAGATATTTTAACAGCTGAGATAAACTCATTTATAAAGTTTAAAATATTTAGTTTGATTAAAGTATTTAATTAAATTTCAAACCATAATAATAATTAATATATTAGATTTAGAAGAATCATATAAAGCAAAACGTAGTATTTTACAAATTTGTTTGTTAACAACTATAAGTTGTATAAGTTTTGTCGAGCATATTTTTTACGTGTATGTTATATATCTTTTGTAACTCTACGGCCTGTCTTAATGGATTACTTTTATGTAAAAAAGCTAAGTTAATTTTTATAGAATTAAATACAAGTCCTACAGAGTTACAAATAATTTAATCTCTTTTGTTTTAAATTATAATAACAGCAATAAGAGAATAATTTATAAGAATATGTACAAAATTAGTCCAAATTACATCAACAACACTTATATACAATAAAAACATTAACCGCCAACCCATAACGAAAATGACCGAAAACTGATATACAATTTGATAACAAAGAGCAAATTTGTTACATCTCTACATGGTATTCATACATTTTTTTGATAATAAGTATTTAGAATTAACATGTTTCATTATTTTTTTTTTATAAAATATTCAGTGGGTGAAAGATTAAAAATAATTTAAGCTTAGTCTTTTGATATAACAATATCCATTTAAGCTCCGTAAGTAAAACCAGTGACTTTTTTATAACTAAAGGAAGAAGAAAATTATCGAGAAAAATCGACAAATTTTGAGGATTTGGAGTTCCAAGCACTTGAAATCTGTAGTAAATTGGATGAAAGCCACCAAGATCAGGAACAAGTATTCATGAAAGAAAAAAAGCTCTTACAAGATTGCATCAATATGAGGAAGGTTTTACATTTTTAAAACATTTCTATTTGTTTCCTAAAATATTAATATCAGCAACTGTGTAAACAAAAAGTTAGTAATTTTTTTTGAAGATTTTAATAATAACACTGTTTGTTTGTATGCATTTGTGTGTTAAAAGGATTAGCAATATTTTTATAGTTATGGTTTTATAAAATTATATTTTATGTTCAAAAATTTATGGTTTTGTTTATTAAAAAATAGTCTATAATATGTATTATCATATATAAAAATTATAATCTGATAAATTAATATGTTTACCTTATTTAAATATATGTTTTATTATACATAAAATTTTTCTTGACTTTATATAAAACAGTTTGACTATATTTTTTGATAACCATAAGTATGCATACAGCTTTTGTAACCATTTGTTGTTTTATACTTATTGAAATTAATTTTTTTTTCTACAAAAGTATTATCATTTTATTTGTAATAAGATGATTTTATTGTGTTAGGTTCTCTGAAACTTTATCTAATATAATTTAACGTAAATTTGTGTACAAGGATATATTACAAATAAAAAATTTTAGACCTTGGATAAATATTTTTAAAGTCAAGGTTAGTAGAATCAAAAAGGTTACTAAAAAGAAAAAGTAAGAGCAAACAATAAGATTGAAGTATGAAGCAATTTTTTTAGCTGTTTTTTTTTTTAATAAACTTAAAATAAAAATTAATAAATTAAAATAAAGTTGATAAAGATAATTATGTAGAAAAAGTAAATTAATTTATGTGGCAATCATATAACTTGTTAAAAACGCTTATATCACTTTTTAAAATGGCAATTTATTTAATTTCAAGAGTTTAAAGTAAACATTTTTTATGTAAAGTTAAACAATCTTATTTATGTAGTACAGTGACCTATCGCGAATCTACGCACATTGTGTCTACAGAAAAAGTATGTAAGTAAACGAGATAACGTAACTTTACGAGGTTTTTTGAGTAATTTTTTTCTAAATAATTTTAAATGCGTAACTAAACGAGAGTGCGTAGATTGGCGAGTTGTGACTGTATTTTAAGTTTAAGAAAACGAAATGTATTAAGTGTTTTCTGCTTAGTTTTGATAATAGCAATATTTTATACATTTAGAAATTAAACAGCAGTTAATTTTAGTGATATAATGTTATGTTTAAATTTTTCAATATAATGTTTGATCATACCAATTCGATCATCAGATCACTTTCGTATGCCGTGAGACAAGGTTAAGCTTAACATAAACGTTTATCATTATTAAATTTGCAAATTATAAACGTTTATGTTAAACTTGAGCTTGTCTCACGGCATACGATAGTCCAGGCTTGGGCTCTGTAGACTTTTGCCGATGTTTTTGTTGATTTAGTTTTTAAAGTGACATAATAGTTATAAAACAAATAACACTTAATTTAACTGATCTCCCTTTAGCTACGTTAAATTATCGTTCTTTTTGTTTTTTGTTCATGCTAAAATTAGCGATAGTTTGAATTACCATTTGCAATAATGATGTAAAAAAGTTTTGGATGTTTGATGTTTTTATAGTACTAGTAGGTAGATTGATGTCATTATAAACCTAATGTAAACTGAAAAAAATAAATTAATTAAACATGCGTAGTTTTATTGGGAACAGGTCACTTTTGAAGAGGGGACACTTTTGTACGGAGACACTTTTGCGCGAGTTGACAATTTTGCACGGCGACTCTTTTGCAAGAGCGTCACTTTAGCACGAGGGGACACTTTTGCACGAGAGTAAAAAATATATAAAATGAGAAAAAAATAAAAATAAAAAGATAAATTAATAACAAAAAGTTACCGACCGAGGGTAAGGCTTAGTGGTAACAGTGAAAGTAAAAATAAAAATTTACAAAAAAAAAAAAAAAAGTTACCTACCGAGGGTAAGGGTTAGAGGTAACAGTGATAGAATAAAATTGTACCTAATAAACATTTTTAATCAAAAAAATAACAGGAAAATAAAAAAAAATTATAAAAAATAAACTATTAATATAAAATATTAAATTACCAACCGAGGGTAAGGGTTAGGGGTAATAGTGAAAGCAAAAAGATAATAAAGAATAAAGTTAATAATTTTTTTTTTTAACTTTTGTAAAAGTGTCTTCGCGCAAAAGTGACGCCGTGCAAAAGTGTCCTCTCGTGCTAAAGTGACACTTACACAGTTTCATTAGTTATTCACTGATTAAAAAAATGTTTAGTGATACAGTTATTAAATAAACTAAAATTTTAGAAGAAAATTGCGAGCTATGAAGAACAACTTTTGAGGCTAGATGAACAGCATAGAAGAGAATATAGAAAACTCAATATAGACCGAGATAGTATGATTTCAAAGTTTCAGGAAGTTTGTTTTTACTGTTTAGTTTTTTTACTGTTAAGATTTTTTCTATACTTCTAATAACTAAACTTCTTTTTAAACAAAACTAATTTTAATTACATGCAGTTTTTTTAATTATCAAATGCAAAAATAGATAAAATAAAATTTGCTATAAATATGTTTCTTGTTATGCTCGAGAATGATTCAAAAAAAAGTTTTAACAACTACATAACATTAACTCAAATTACTTATAAAATGATTACCAATATTACAGTCTTATCATCTTTTATTTTTAATGAGCATGTGTATTTTAATTTCAGCAACAAAAAGAATCTACGTTACTCGAAGATAAGTATTATCAGATAACTGGTAAGTTTCCGTCTCCTAGAAAACTTTCGAGCTCGTCATTGTTGTCGTTTACTAATCATCCGCTTGACGTTGCCCACTCACCAAAATCACTAAATCAAATGCCCAGCTCACCGAACTCTTCCAATCAAGAGGTCGGAAATATTTTGTCAAGTCCTGTTCTTAATATCAGACCCATTTCAAAAGCGATGCCACAAAACAAAATAGTAAATTTATTATTTTTTGTTGTCTTGTTCAAAACTTAAGGCTTTAACAAATGTATTTTGTGTTTAGTATTTTTCAATTTAGATAGTTTTTAAATATCGATGTTTGAACAAAACATTTTATAGCAAAATAACTAACTGTTTTGATACTTTAATAATTAAAAAAAAGGTTTCATCTGGTGAAAAACCGACTTTGAAGTCACCAACTTCACCGCAAAGTAGTAATGGAGAAGAAAAAATCGATACCAATGAGACTCCATGTTAGTTTGTCTGCTTACACTATTTTTAAAATAAAATTGGTAAAATTATTTACATTTATTTTGTTTTAACATTTAGATATAGTCAATAACGCCAAACATGATTAACTTAGTTGCGTTTTATATCTCAATATTAGGAAATAACTAACTTCATTAAAAACTATCAGTTGTTATTTTATTTTAATTTTAGTAAAATGAAAAATTAAATTAATTAATTTAAATAAGTTTAGTTACACCTAAGTAAAATTTTGCATCTGTTTTTTATCGCTGACTTAGACAAACATATGAATATTTTTTACTATAGCTGTTGTCATTTGGAATCTAGTTTTTTTCTTTACAATTTTCTCTTAAGTATTCCTTACGTCTTCAATGATGGAAAATTGGACACCGCTTAAGCATCATCAGCTTCTGATACGTAACAAAATGACGTCATCTTCAAAAAACACTTCATCAAACGATGAATCTCTAATTAATACTATGCCACGTCTCAGGGCTGCGCCTGTAAGAAACTTTGTCAGTAATTTCAGCTTGTCTGGAACTCTTGGAAGTTCTTCAAAATCTTTAAAATCTGTAGCTCTAAAAGGTTCTGGAAGCTCACGAAATTTGCAGGGTAGTTAGTACACGGTAACCGTCTTTGCTGAGTTTTCGTAATAGCTGAATGTGTCATCTTTTGCGGTACTAGCCATTTTTAAAGTTGAAATGAGCATGTGACACGTGGTTTTATTGTGTGACGCTCATGCCAGTTTTGTCACCAGTCACGTTATTATGTGTTCATTTATCATTTTAAAAAGTACAGAGTTTTCTTTAACACTTTAATATTAATTAAGTCATTTATTGCATGACTTCACTGTACTAAACTTAAACTGAAATAATCATTTATAGCTTATAAGTTTTTAACGTATTTTACTTTGTTTTTAAAAGTTTGTTATTGACTTTTATAGATGTTACATGATTTTTAAAATCTTTGATAATTTTTGTAACATTATGATGGTTTTATCTAAGGTTGTTTAAACTTTCTACTATCATCAACGGGAAGTTCTAAAGCCGTTTATGTTAAAAATTTTTTTTTTGCTTATTTCTCTTTCATGTTAAGGTATTAAATTCAAAAGTTTTGCTCATTTGTTGGTTAAAATTTAATTACTTTTTAAAATTTTCAACTTTTGATTTTTTTAACTAAAATTTTTAAGTATTTATGTATTTAATAATAAAAAAAAGTATGATTAACTTAACCCAACGCAATTTTACTTAAATGTTCACAGTTTATTTTTCAAGTCTTACATTGAATAACTTTATCTATTAATTAGATTTTTTTTTCTTTATTTAGTTTTTTTTTCAACTTATCAAATGTTAAAAAGAAATGTTTTTTAGCTTCGCCTAACTTTTCAAGTGGCTCTAATAAATACTTGAATAGAAGAAAAGGTGGCAAATACCCAAGCAACAACCTTCTCAACCATGCTGCTATTCTTGGTGTTTACAATCCTGATAATAAAACGTAAGTCATCAGCTATTAAAATCATCGTTTCAAAAATTTATCTGGTTTATGTTGTGAATTTTTTTCTTTGAAATACTAAATTTATAAGATTAAGTTAAATGTTAGTACAACAAACATAAAGTTTTTTAATATTTTATAAATTAGATTATAAAGTAAGTTGCTAATTTTAGATGGAATGACTGCATGTCAATTGGATCAATGGATAGTTTGGAAACTTCACTATCGAGCCATTACACATCAGTGCACAGTGCCAATCACATGGACAGCATGGAAAAAGTAAGACAAATGGAAAAGCTTATTGCTGACGCTACAATGGTCAAACGCAAGCTGCTTAGAGAAGTTCAAGTAATTTAAAAAAATCCTTATTTAGTTTGTAACTTATTTTTTGTTCAATTATTTCATACTAGTAGATGTAGCCATTAAATAAGAGCATCTTTTTATCAGGAAAATGAAGCTTCAAAAGTATCATCATCACAAAAAGCGATCAATGTGATGTCATCAACAAAAAACTTATCTTCACCAACAAATAGTGTTCGTGTCACTTCGCCTGTAAAGTTACGTCATCAACCTTCAAATAGCGATATTCCTAGTAGTTTAACTTCTGCAAGTAAAAGACAGGTGAATTTTGTTATTTTTTATTAACATATATTTTTTAAAGATTACAAGCATATATTTTAATAACTTTAGTCGTTTGTTATTAAAAATATATTGGTTTTAAGAATATATATTAAGCAAAGTTTATTGAACGACAAATAAAAGCACTCAAAATGTTTGGTCCTAAGACTTGGTGCACGAAAAATCCTTTTGGTTATCGAGTCTCACACCACTTGGATACCTTTTAATGTCTTGTCCAGGACAGTGTGGGTGTCAGAATGACACAGCGACACTTTAGCACAGGTCGTCAATTCAGCAGGGTGCGTCACTTTTGCACGGCGTCACTTTAGCTAAGTGGTTCACTTTTGCACGAAACCTTCTTTTTACAAAGGTTAAAGGTTTTCAATATAGAATTATGAAAGTTTTTATTTAACTGGTGAAAAATAAATGTTGATACTCTAAAACTGTAGGAATTTTAAGCTTTAATTAAAACCATTTTTTTTCTAATTTATCTATTAGTTTTTTAAGGAAAACTTAATTTTAAATTTTTTAGTACTGTGTAGATGTAGTAGTATTAAATATTTCAACATTATTTAATATCAAACCTGAAAATGTTTAAGTTGGTACTTAATAATAATACACATTTTAAGCTAAATAAATAATAAATAGTACGATAGGATAGTAAACATAACAACTAATAAATACGATAATATATTTCTTTTAAATTATAAAAAAAATGATATTTTTCAAAACTTTGTAAAAAAACACAAGAATACAAAGTAGCAAAATTGTTTAAAAACAAATTAAAGTCCGCTTTTTGAAACTTGTGTATTATTATTTACTGATTTTGTAATTAATGTATAGTGTTTTTTTAATTTTTTATATCATATGGTAATACAATAATCTTAACATTCTAAAGTTTTCTTTTCTTTTTCGGCTAGAAAGTTCAGTAAAAAAATCAGACCAAAAAAAATGACAATTTTATACTATATTTTTGGAAACAACTAAATTTTTTTAAGTATTGAATTTAGTTTCATACAACATAAACTTGTTTAGATATAGTTTCCTTAATACTACATTTAACAAGATATTAAAATACTTCCAAAGCAAAGTTGTAAATTAAGTTTGAACTTTTAACGAATCTAATGCGTGTTTACTTTTATTTTTCAATTTAGTTTTTAAACACGTGTTTAATATAACAGAGTTATAAATACTAGTTTATAAATTATAAATAAATATTATAATTGAAAATGCAATATCGAAAAACTTTCAAATGAAGGTTTAAAAAGGTTTGGTGTGTGCAGAATAACGCTCAGTCAATGAAAAAAAAATTAAGACGCTTCAAGCAAAAATAGTAGAGAAAGAAATGGTGCAAAAATGACGCCGTTCAGAAGTGACCCTCCGTGCTAAAGTTACGCCGTGCTATTCTAACCTGCTCCAATATATTAAGCTTAAAAAGTTACCTAAATAATTTATTGATTTTAAAGAAAAGCTTATTTTTTAAGATTACCTTAAAAAAAAGGTTTGCACTACAATATAAATTATAAAAAAAAAGTCATAAGTTTTTGGTAAAATTGTTCACCACATTGCTATTTGATAAAGATAAGCATCGAAAAAAAATTGATAAAAATTGTCGTAAAAATTATTTAAAACGAAATAAATTTTATAATAATTTAGCAAATGTTTAAAAAAGAATAAAGTATTAATTTTATGAATTGTTACAACTAGTGTAGCTAAAACTTATAATACACCATAAAATACTTTAAAATACAAAGGAATACTTTAAGTATTAGAAGAAAAACTAGTTATAGTAGAACATTCAATTAGTAGTCAAATTATGACTTTTTAATTGAAAACAGGGTTTCCCAAACTTTTTTGCAAATGGACCCCTTTTAAGATAGAAATTTAAAAAGCCATGGCCCTGACCTTTTTATTGCTCTTCATCTGCAACTCGAGAATATCTAGTGTAAGTTTCTAAACTACCATTAAAAACACCTAAGACCTTTTTTTTGCTTTTCTTCTGCAACTCAAGAATATCTAGTGTAAGTTTCACAAATTATGACCTCATGGCCCCCTTGTGGCTCCTTTACTCCTCGTGGCCCCCTGAGTATCTGTCATAGCTGCCAAAGGGCCCACTTGGCCCACTTTGGGAAACCCTAATTTAAAAGAATGTTTTTTGTTTGACTCTATAAAGCGTTTAATTTTGAACAAAGCAAAGATGTTATGTTTGTATGTACAGTCACCTCTCGCGAATCTACGCACATTGTAAACGAGAGATAGCAAATATACCTACCATATTGGCTGTTTTCTTATAATGGATTTGAATTAATACAGTTTGAGGACTTCCCCACTTTATTTGTTTACAAAATTAAACTTTATTACTTGTACGTAAATGTGGAACTATTTTAATAAAGAAATATAACTTATTTATAAAATGTTTAATACAATAATATTTATAATAAAATTTGTTTATATGTTTAACAATGTTTTTTTTTTCTTTTTTGTTCCTTGCCCACCTAAGATTAAACTTGTTTTGCATTGTATTAGAGAAAGATATTTCTAAGGGGGGCTAAGACATCTAAAACATAAAGAACAAAGCCATAGTGTTCAATAGGTTCCTTATGGATAGCACAAACTAAAAATTTATAATATTTATTTTAAAACTATTTACTTTAAAATTTCTTAAAATGTTCTTTTTATCGTTGTTGCTGAAAAACCTAAAAGAATTTTTCAGTTTTCTTTTTTCTTTTTTGAGAGTTCTAAAATGCAAGAGTGCGTAACCAAGCAAGTGCGTAGGTTCGCGAGAGGTTACCGTACCACTGTTACAACTGTTAAGAGATCTTCGCCAATGAAAATATATTATACTTATTGTGGTTTTTCACAAATATAAAAAAGTTATAAACTGTTACAAAGACTTCTTGTATTGCTTGATACAAAACTTAAATATGTTTTTTTAAGATATTTAGAATTTTAGTAAAATGATACAACGCTAAGATTTTAAACGATCTTTATTTGACTGCAATTCTTGTAACTACGCAGAATCGTCCGATGACCAGGTTTCTTCCAGTGATGACAGCAAATTTTGATTTACGAAAACACATTGAGCAACAAGGCCACCAACCTCACATGTGTAACAACACCAGCATTACTACTACCAGTTGCAAGTTTAATTCCAATTTATTATTTATTCTTACCAAACTGGCGTTGTTTTGCATACTTAAACAAAGTTTTACTTTATAGTACATTGTTTACTACTTAATTACAAATAACTAGAAAAAGACGAGTAGGAATCTAAAATGCACGAAGGATCACTTTTGCAAAAAGAGATATTCTTGCACGAAAACACTTTTGCACGTCGTCAGTTTTGCACAAGGGTCACTTTTGCACGGGTTGAAAGTGTTCAATTTATTTTTTTATTAACTTTAATTAATTTTGATTTTTTTTACTATCACTTTTACTCTTAACCCTTGCCCTCGGTCGGTAATTTTCTTTTCTTTGTTTTTGGTTTTGTTTGAAACTTTTTTTTTTTTTTTGTTTTTTAATAATTTTTATAAGGTTTTTTTTTAATATGTCTGTTACCCCTAACCCTTACCCTCGGTCAGTAACTTTTTTTTTCTTTTATGTTTTTTATTGTTTTGTTATTTTTACTTTATTTTTTGTTTATATTTTGTTTTTTTACCATCACTGTTACCCCTAACCCTTACTCTCGGTAAGTAACTTTTTTTTAATTTTTTTTACTATCGTGCAAAAATGACCCTCCGTGCAAAAATGTCCCTTTGTGAAAAAATGTCTTCGTGCACGTTTGACCTGTTCCAAAAAAAAGCTGAGAAGCTATTTTTTATAAAATTTAAAAAAGTCTTTGCTACCTTAAAGTTTTGTAAGTCTTTCTAAATTAAGTTCTATAATTCCTAATGCGCAAACTTGTACTTAAATCATAATTTAAACTGTAGAAAAAAGAAACAAATAAAATCAATATCAAAAACTACAGTCTTTGTATTAGTTTTTGTAATTAAGTTTAAATAAATTTTTATGAAGTGTTTTTTACACACTGTTCAATGAAATTTTTATTATTTTGTTAATATTTGCAATATTTAAACGATTAAAGGTTGAATTTTTTATGTTCTGTTTAGAAATTAGTTTTAGATAAAATCTAAAATTAAAAAGTAAATTTAAACTGAAATATAAATTTAAAGTTTATGGTTTGATTAATTTCAAGCATAATTTAGTAATACTTTTTTTTTTCTTTAAAAATACAATAAACTTTAAAACTCAAAAGTCTTCATTCATCACAATTTTTTAAATCTTTATTTTTCCCATTTAAACTATTAAACCATTTATTTTCAACAAATATAAATTGTTTACCTTTATGACCAGTACTAAATGCTAATATTTTTTAGAGGTTACCTAACAAAAATGGGAGGAACAATAAAAACGTGGAAACGAAGATGGTTTGTTTTTGACAGAATAAACAAAACCATGCATTATTACAAAAGTAAGTATTTTAGGTATATATATATACGTAATATATGAATAAAATACTTCTTACTTTACATTAATGACTAAATAAATATGCAAATTGTACAAATGAACTTTAAGCTAGTCATTTTAGTATCAGCAATATGTTTTAAATAATTTTCTGTAAAAAAAACTTTTTAAATATAACTTTTTATAAACTTATCACTTTAAGATTCAATACTTTTGTTGCACTAAATATATTGGTATTAAGAATTTAAAAATAGTAGTTTATTACATTTTAACATCGAGTGTTTTTTATCATTTTTAAAATTTAGACATATTATGTATTTAAAGATAAGCATGAGACTAAACTTCGTGGAGCTATTCCTTTTCAGCAAATTGAAGACGTTTTTTTCGATCATCTTAAAACAGCTAAGGTTATATATTTTTTTAAGAAAATTTCGTTCACGAACGTTTTTTAACTTTTTTAGTCTTTAAATTTATAAAAGTTTAACACTACTTACAAAAAATTTGTTTTAATATTTAATACTATTAACTTTATTTTGTCATTTTGTTAGTTTAAATGCTTTTAGTCTTTAATTAATTTAATTATAAGCAGCATTTACTAGAATTCAATTTTTCTTTTTAAAGTTATAAATTTAAACAGTACTTAAAAAAGAGTTTGTTTAACTGATAATTTGCTAAAAAAAATTACTGAGAAAATAAAAAAATATAACACAAGTATATTTTATTTAAAAAAAGTTCTAACCAAAACATGTTGGCATACAGAATAGTCCAGACGCTCCTAACACGTTCTGCATCAAGTGTCGCAGCCGTCAGTACTTTGTTGTTGCGCCAACTAGTGTCAGCATGCGAATTTGGATGGATGTTATATGGACAGGTGCGCAGGGGTATACTGATTATATGAAAACTTTAGACAACTGAACGTTTAATGTTGCTAGTATGAAGTAGTTTACTTATTATGGTTTTATTTTCAAACTCTTATTTTTGAAAGTAGTTAGCATATATATTTTTACGACTTATTTTTTACATAGAGATTTAAGTGCAAAGGTTATCACTTCTGTATCAAAGTATCTTCTTGAATGTACACAGTTTTTTATTCTCGATAAATGTTTTGTAACGTAATTTTTTTTTGCTTCTTCAATATCGATTGAAGTAACATTTACTAATTTTTGAAGAGAATTGGAATTTTGTTTGAATATTTAAAACCTTATTTATTAGTTTGAAAAATTTTAATTCAAATTTCTGCATAAATAATTTTTTTAGATTTAAAAACTATATTTCATTTCAAGATCCATAAAATATTTAACTGTATTTTTTGTTAAATCACATTTCAATTATACTTATTGAAAAAGTTTTCTAAAACTCCCAAATTCTAATGAATTTTTAGCTGTTTAAAACATTTGAAGTTTAAGTTACAACGTACTTTGACAAAAACTAAGTACTTAATCTTAAATTAATTAATTATATATATTCTTTTTAAGATTTAGCTGCTTAAAAATTTTATATATGGTGCAGTTTTTCAATTATGTTATATAAAATTGTATTCTTAAGTGCTTTCTATGAACTATAAGGTATTTTATATATTGAATGTTTACTTATTACTTTTTGTAATTCATTTGTATTATGTATGCTTGTGTTTTAAAAATAATCATAGCTTCATTGTATTTGGTATGAACTCAAACGACTTTTAATTATCGATTTTCTTCCTAATAATCTTTCTCAACTTCTAACTTTTTTGATATTCAGTACAATAAATACTTCACTAATTTAATTTTTTTAATTTTAACAGTTTAAAGATATAAACTAAATTTACACATGAAAATTTATATTTTAAATTTCATTGAGTATATTTAGTTTTAAAACTAAAAAAAAAGTATATTTAAACGTCAAGAAAGTTTAAACAAACTAGACTATCAAGCGAGAAAGTTTACTTTATAAAACTTTTTGAGTAAGAAAAAAATATATAATAATTCATTTTTTGACAAAGTACTTTCTGCAAAGTGTTATAATTAAAATTCTTTGCAGTAATAAAAAACTACAATTGTGTAATTTTTAAAATTTGTATATTTTTAGGACATAAAAGCAGAAACAACTAAACGATTATAATTTATGAAGTAGAAATAAACTTTTTAAGGATCTAGAACAGGGTTTTCCAATATTTCTTTATACAGTAACTCATCTATAAAACAGAAATGTTTACTTTTACAGAAATGTGTGGGTGCACGACTCGAGCAAAAAAAATATAATGATTAAAATTAAATGAAAATTTTAAATTAAAAAAATCTGAAAATTAAGAAAAAAAATATGATTAAAGTATATAAATAAAGTTTCAGTCTTGTAATTTTGTTTTTAAAACTAAAGAAATAAAATTTTATTTAAGCAGTTTTTTTTTTAATTTAAAATTTGTTGTAAGCATTCCTTATAACCTTCCACGTTGACAATGAAAAACGCAAGCTACAATTGGAACCATTTCCTCCCTTACACTACGATTTTAACAGATTTTTGATCATCTACGTTTAAAATTTACTGTTGTCATTAAAGAAAAAGCAAAAAACAATATTAAGTAAAAATAAGTGGTTCAGTGACTATTAGAAAAATTAAAGTAAACTAGAGCATAAAAATGCATTATATGTTCATATATAAAGTCTATAAAATGCGTTTCTTGTTGTAAGATGTTGATAAAAGTTAAATCATTATTAAGTAAATAAATCTTAATCTACAAATTAAATATAAAAGCACATTTTAATTCTATTTCAAAGTTGCAAAAACTGTTAAAAATACTAAGAGCTGAAACCTTCGTTAAGGTTTTAAATTAGAGATATTTAAACATATATAAATACCAAAAACAGTTAAACACTTCCATTCTGTTAAACGGGCTGTGTAAATTCAATCAAACAAATAAAATTAAGTTTAAGATAAATACTAAAGTTCTGGTCAATCTAAGATGTAAAAACTGTAAAATAACTAGACTCAAGAAACGATTTAAAATAGAAAAACAAATAAAGCGTAAATTAAAAAACTTTTGGTGCACGACTGTACAATTTCCGTCAATTTTAATTATCAAAAAAAAGTTTAAAGAACTATAACTCCAAAAGTAGTATACAATTGAAAATATAAAGAAACAGTTTTAGGTGTTCTTTAGTTAACACCTAAAAAAGTTTTTTTCATACAGAACTAATATTTTTTTAGAATTAGCTAAAACACGGTTTATAGCTTTATTTTTTCAATTTTTTTTACTATCATAATCTTGATTTTTCGGCCCCGTTCAGCAACGAATTAAAGGAATTCGAAAAAGACCTCTTTGAAATGATTAGTTAAGTTAAATTTAATAAATTCATACCCAAATTTCAACAAAACTTAAGGTAAGATCTGAGAAATTTATTCAAAAGAGATAAACTAATTGTATTCACAGATAAAAGTAGAAATATGTACAAGATCAGCGCAGAATCATACAACAGGCTAATGAAAAACTGCCTGACTTCTTCATACAAAGTGTCTGATAACAATATTATAGAAAAAATCAACATTGAATCCCAGAGAATCATATCTTCCAAACATTTTAACCTAGAAAAACAAGAAAATACCTAAATTCTTCTCAGTTGATGCATTCCTTACGGTTAAAGACCATAAGAAAGAGTTCCCACTTAGCATCGAGTGCAGAACTATCAACCCAAGCAAGAATCATCTAGGTAAAATAAGTAAGAATATACTAGAAAATGTTGTAAACCAAATTAAAAAGAAGTCAACGTTAATCCAATGGAAGAATTCTTACGAAGTCATTGAATGGTTTAACAATATAAATGAAAAATCGAACAAATGCTTTGTTAATTTCGACATCCAAAAGTTTTACCCGAGTATCAAACTAACACACCTTATAAATACTATAGAATTTGCAAGAAAGTTCACAGAGATAAGTGAAGAAGATGTGAAGATTATAACACACACTTGTAATTCAGTTCTCACCTACGATGGAAAAGTGTGGACCAAGAAAAATCAAGAATCATCTTTTGACGTCCCTATGGGGTCGTACTTCGGAGCTGAGTTATGCGATCTTATTGGTCTACACATTCTTGATAGATTAGGGAAAACATACAAGTCAAACCAGATAGGTCTATATAGGGATGATGGCTTGGCAATTATCAAGCACAAAAACAACCAGGACCTCGAGAACATAAAAAAACAAACAATAAAGACCTTCAAAGACATTGGTTTTAAGATAACAATGGAAATTGGTATGACTAAATGCAACTTCTTGAAAATCACACTAGACCTCACAAACAATTGTCATATGCCATACATAAAAGAAAACTCCTCAATTAGATATATCAGTAGTAACTCCAACCACCCGAAGATAATCAAGAAAAACCTACCCAAAATGATTGAGAAAAGACTAAATAGACTGTCCACAGACCTAAGAATCTTTGATAAAGCAAAACATAGCTACCAAATTGCACTGCTCCAATCAAACTTCAAACACAAGCTTGAATATGAAAACAAAACCAACCCTGTTGACAAGAAGAAACGTAAACGAACAAGAAGAATTATGTACTTTAATCCCCCATACTGCCAGTCAGTAAAAACCAACATTGGGAGGAAATTCTTAGACCTAATTGACAAACATTTCAAAACAGTGAGCATGAAAAAGATCTTCAACAAAAGTAATTGCAAAATATCATACTGTTGTATGGATAATGTCAAATCACTAATAAGTAGCCACAATAAGAAGATACTAAATAAACTGAATCATAAGAACAACCAAGAGGATAAAACGTGCAACTGCCGCGACAAAGAATCCTGCCCCTTAAGTGGCAAATGTTTGCAGGGGAATGTTGTTTATAAGGCGACGATTACCAGTCAGATCGAAACAAAAGAATACATAGGATCCACGGGAGGCCAGTTCAAAAAGAGATGGTATGCACACATTAGTGACATTAAGAATGAAAATAACAAGGGAACAGAGCTTTCCAAGTACATTTGGAGACTAAAAAACAATAAAATTTGCTACGATTTAAGATGGAGCATAATGCATAAGATCAGAGAAATAAAGAATATAGGTAAAATCTGTAAGACTTGCAATTTGGAAAAAATAGAAATAGCACTTGCTAATAAGAAACGAATTTTAAACAAAAGACAAGAGCTCTTCTACACCTGCCCGCACTTTAGGAAATTTTATTTTAAAACTTAGCGTATTTAATTCTTTTATCACTTGTTTCTATTTTTGTTATTACTTGTACCCTTATTTGTTAAGCGCCATTTTGTTTTGTGTTGTTATAAGCTAAATCCAAATCTATATAGAACAAATCATCTACTGTAAGTATAAATCATATTTAAAATTTAAAAAGTCTTTTTCATTATTATAAAATTTTTAATTTTGTTAATTAATTAATTGGTAATAACACTATACATTTTTTTAATTTTATTTGAATTCAATTATAATTTTTTGCATTATTGTATTTTTTTAAGTTGTCCAGCGTCTTACGTTTATTTTATTTTGCAGGCCTGAAGATCCCTTAAGGATGAAACATTGTTGCCTTTGTAAATGAATAAATTAAAAAATTAACTATCATAATCTTATTAATTCAGGGTTGCTGAAAAATCAGGAATCCAAGAATTTTAGATTTTAGGATGAAAAAACCTTGAACTTGAGAAACTTTGAAAAACAAACTGAAATTTAAAAGTATTTTGTTGTGTGAAGTAATGAAATTTCGATAAAATACAAAAAATATAAGTACTTTATAAATGATAAACATTAAGCCAAGAATTATAATGGCAATAAATAATGTTAGATATGTATATATTAGTACAATATTTTTCTTATCACCTTTATCCTATAAAACGTTTACCTTTTTTTATTTTACGAAAACTACTTATGTTTAACATTTTTGTACAAACTAAATTCTACTTTTAAACATTTCATGAAGCCCTAAAATATCTATGATATTTAATTTTTTTATTTTCAAAATTTTAACATCTTAAAAACTGTGAAATTTCATTAAAAAAACAAATCTTTATATTGTAAAAATATCTAAAATCTTTAAAGAATAGTATTGCATTTAATATTTTAATGACAATAACAACTCAGTATGTACTATTCTAAAGTTTTATCAAAATAACATACGAAGGGAGGCAAAAACTTAAAATGCGAAAAAGACTTGAAATAAAAAGCTTAATGCAGTTTTCTAATTAACAAAGATTTAATAAGATTAATTAACAACTAGCATACTTATTTATTAGTTTATTCTTTCAAACAATATAAATAAGACTCAATTTTTCAGAACAAAATATATTTCATGCTTCTTTCGTCAGTTGTATACTAAGCAATAAAAATAAAATTTCAAATCTAACTTATATAGTGAAAATGCAATCAGCGTAATTAATAATAATAAAGCAAAGAGTAATTAACATTACACAAGTACTTCTAATTACAATGTAACTAAAAAAAAAATAAAACAGAGCAACAACTTATAAAACAATTTAAGAAAACAACGAAACAGTATAATCAAAATCTTTATGTTTACACAACTAGGTTCTCTTAACAAAATACAAATAGCTTCAAGTTTAATTAAATCCGAAATGTGAAAACAATTTGTAACAATTCCAATTCTTTTTAAATTATAATTACTAGCACAATCAAGGTTATTTACTAAGTGTTCAGCAAAAGCAGATCTTTTTGAAGAATTTATTACTTTAATAGATTTAGTCTTCTTATTACTCTTACAAAGTTCATCGATACTTTTTGAAATATGTTCCTTTATTTTTTTGCCAAATTGTCTTGAGGTCATCCCGACATAACTAGCTTCACAAAAGCAGTTAAACTGGTAAACTACCATACTTTGTCTAAATTCTGCTATCGGGTCTTTTCCTCCAGGTCTGAGCATTGGTTTGGATACCAAAATAACAGTTTCAATAACGAAAATAACAAAATAACAACTTTCACTATATAAGTTAGATTTGAAATTTTATTTTTATTGCTTAGTATACAACTGACGAAAGAAGCACGAAATATATTTTGTTCTGAAAAATTGAATCTTATTTATATTGCTTAAATAAATTTGTTTTAGTGTCTAATAATGTTTAATTATTAGTTTATAATATTTTTTATTTGTAAGATAAATCCAGTGTTAATTTGCAATCTAAAACTTTGATATTTTATAGTGTACAACCTAGTTCTATACTTAAGTTGTGTTACATATTGTAAAAATTGATTTAAAAAAACATAGTTTATTCAGTCATTATTAACTTTATTTACGTAACTTACAAAAATTTGTAAAAATTCATTAGAATTGAATAAGCATATGAGATTATTATATTGAAAAACTTTTCTTCTCTTCAAAAAAACTTAAATTTAAACAATACTTTTAGAAAACATCAGCAACTTTAAAATAATTACTAACGACAAAATACTTTTGTTTTCAGCAAAAAAAACAACGTCATAATCTTTAAATTTATGAAAACTATTAAGGTTATGTTTAAGACAATAAAGTTAAACATATCAAATTAAGTAAAGTTTTCAAATTTTAATACCAAAAGGTTGACAACAACTTTAGAAAATAGGGGACATAATGAAATAAAAAAACTATAAAGCATCTGTTGGCATAATTAGAATTAAAGCATAAGCTACTTTAAAATGACTGAAAACAACTAATTTTTAGTAAAATTTAAGCTCAAACCAACCAAAAAACTACAATTAATTAAAAAAATTCGAGCTAGCATGGTACAATAACTCGTACAGATTTATAATATTCCGTTTATCAGTTCATAAAAAAAAAGTTGCTAATAAGTTGACGACACTGTGATTGTTTTTGTTATCGATGAACCATAATTGCTAGCTAGTAATTGAATTAAGGCACCTAGATGGTTAGTAGTTGGGTTTTAATTGCATTGTAACAAAATTAACGTTTCATTTTAATATTTTAAAGCTCGTGAATAAATATGGAATTTTTTGTAACAATAAAAGCTTTACAATAAATTATACAAGACACACACTTTCAAAAACACTAAATATATTTCGATCAATTCTCTTCAGTAGAGTACAATGATAACAAATGATAAGATTTTAAATTTTGTAAATCAATTATAACGAAAATGGACTTATTTGGTTTTAACTTTTACTAATTGCTTTGTCTTTTATTAATCTCTTAATTACTTGATTACTTGGTTATTATATAAGTGTGTAAAATCTTATCATTTGTTATCATTGTACTCTACTGAAGAGAATTGATCGAAATATATTTAGTGTTTTTGAAAGTGTGTGTCTTGTATAATTTATTGTAATTTACTAGTCACTTATGTTCCAATAAAAGCTTTTCCAAAACAGTTTTCATTATTCTCAAAACAAGCGTTTCCAAATTTATTTAAAAGCGGATGTTGTAAACTCTTTTACGCAGATTTCTTGACGTGCTTCCAGTATTGAAAAAACAAACATTTTTTATTGTTAGGAGTTACATTTGTTTCAGTGCTTATAAAACGGAATTTTACTTGCATTTACTCGCAGTTTCGGCAGATTCGGCAGTTATTGGTGTGCTTTAAGTTAAGATGAATTTCAAACATGTTAAGTTTAAGATTCTTTCTTGATTACGTTATAAGATACTTATTATAATTGTATTATCTTTTGTGTTTAAATGTAGTTCTAGTATAGAGTGATGTAATTGTATCTTTGTGTTGTTTAGTTTATGTAAATAAAATATAAAGCTTGTTTTGATTGTTGTACTAATCTACTTTACTAATCCCTATTACCCCTTAATAACATTTCTGTAACGGGATAGCATTCACAATTATACACTAGATACTATACTTATAAGTACGTATTTAATAGAAGGCTTGACCCAAGACATATTCGTTAAAAATTTCAGCAACTCAACATACACACCAACATTACTCAGAGGAGATCACGAAGAGTGTAAAATAACGACAGCTATACTGGACAAAATGACAATGACTATTTTTCAAATACTACTTTTCTGCTTTGTAAGTTCAAGAATATCTACAGTTAGCCGAATTATTATCGTTGTTAGTACGTCAAACCGAGAGTTTAACGCCGATGAAAAGAAAAAAAAAAAAAAAAAGTTTGAGCTAACTTTAAGTTTAAAAACAACAAACCAAAACAACTCGATGTTTCTGGTTCATCAGATATAAATGATATTGCATTAGAAAATATATAAAATAAATTTAGGTTCTAAAGTTGTTTTCTGTTGACAATATGCGCAGAACTCGACTATACAAAAAGTCGTTATCGATATGGTACCAGTTGTTGAAAAACCCACACAACAACATAATTAGTTTTAACTGAATGAAGTATAATGACATGAAAGGTAAACAGTTATCATTATTGTTATATAGACAAGACGAAAATGTTAAATATTTGGAAAGTACTCAAACTTTGGGGGAGCTAATTACTAAAGAACATTTCCTTAAAATATATTCAGTATCAATTTAAATTACAGATTTATATATTAAAAAGTAAAGTTTATTACAACACTTATATTTATTAGTACTATTATAGGAAGGTTTTTGAACGTATTTATATACCATTTGCAACTTAATATCAATAGGTTCATTTTGTTTTTTATATTTTATTACACAAAGCTTTTCAAAATCATACAAGATTTCTTTGTCAAGTGATAAATTTTAAATGAAATTTGAAAAAATTTTTCGTTGAGTGAATAGCTTAAAAAATAACTTTAAATTATGACGTATGAATAAATAAAAATAAATACAAAAGTTAGAGATTCAGTAATTAAGACTAAAGGCATGTTTATTAATCGATTGTTAATAATTTTGTTTTACCATTTAATGCTACTTGCGTATTTAAGTTACATCTTTTTAACTGCACATCCTGTCAAAACTCTGACATTGTTCAAAATTTTAAAGTTTTAAAACGATGTAAGAAAAGCGAACTTTACAGCCTGGAATCAATATTGATTGAAGAAGAGCGACCTAACTTAAATACGCAAGTAGCATTAAATGGTAAAACAAAATTATTAACAATCTATTAATAAACATGCCTTTAGTTTTAATTACTGAATCTCTAACTTTTGTATTTATTTTAATTTATTCATACGTCATAATTTAAAGTTATTTTTTAGCTATTCACTCAACGAAAAATTTTTTCAAATTTCATTTAAAATTTATCACTTGACAAAGAAATCTTGTATGATTTTGAAAAGCTTTGTGTAATAAAATATAAAAAACAAAATGAACCTATTGATATTAAGTTGCAAATGGTATATAAATACTTATATTTATCATTTTTACCGCAAAGCGGGTTTTTAAACTATGATTCCGCAATAAAAAAATTATATAAGTAACATAAATTCAAAAATTTATAAAGTTTTAGTATGAATGTAATTAAATTGATATAAAAAATATGTTGTAGAAATTTCAACAATATATAATGGCTAGTTAGGTTATTGTACAAAAAAAAAGTGTATATAAATTAAATGTAGTTAAGATTTATGAGAATTATATATAGAAAACCAACATTTTTCATATGTTCTTTACAATTTAAGTTGATATGGTAGAGTTGTAGTGTTTAGCATTATGTAGTATGAAATAAAAAAGGCTTATAGAAAAGAAAAGTATTATTTTAAAGATAAATATTTGACTTTGGTTAAAATTAAAGTTAAGAAAATTTAAAATACAAAAAATACAGTTAAAGTTATCACTAATAAATAACTAAAAAAAATCTTGTAAGTTTAAATAAGAAATTAAAATTAAGTAAAACCTTTTTTATTGAAATAAAACAGTTTAACACTGAAAATGAATACAACGCAACAATTATTTTGAGCAGTAAAATGTACTTGTTAATGTTAACCTATAAAAATTCGTTTAAATGATGTGGATTGTGGACATTGAGTGATGAGTTTATTTCTTTTGTTAATAGTTTTCTTTTTTTTTAATAGTGCAATATGAAACCGCAATGTCTGTTAGTGCTGATTTTACACAATGTCTTTTGATTATTATCCGGTAAATATAGTCTCAAAAACAACATAATTTTTTATAACGACATAAACAAACGTAGTTTAAGTATCTAAATAAAAGCCAATAAAACTAAACTAAAATATAAAACAAAACACACTGAAAGTTGTTCTTAATATTTAATTAACTATAATATAATTTATGATAGTTAAATACAAAAAGGTATAATTATATAATAAATGATAGTTAAATAATATTTGTACAAAGTACAAATAAATTGAAACAGTTCGCTAACATAAATTTAAATTTTGTTTAAACTACCATAATAGTACTTAGTGTCATACATTTCAAAATTATTTGTAGTACAATACATACTTTACTAACTTTAAATGAACACTTGCTGTGAATTATAGCTAATATCATAATGTCAACAGAAAAAACTAAGAAGATAACTCCAACAAAGTTAAAACTTAAAGGCCTTAAGTTTTATTTCGCACCAAGTATAGAAAAAAAGTTACTTGATAAAATGTCCAATGCTCTATTAAAGTGTGGTTCAGTAAGTTGATTTGTTTAAAAAAAGTTGTAGTTAATATAACACATGAATTTTAAAGTTTAATTTTGTAACATCTTCTACCTTAAAAAGTTAGCTTAGCAGAAATAAAGTAGTAGTAATAAAATATTTAAGATTATTTTTTTAACAAATACTTCCACTTGTTTTTTGTTGTTAGAGATACTATTAAGTCCATAAAATGTTTTGAATATTTTAGACATCTTATTCATAGTTTCATTACCTTTACTCATCTCTTGTTTATTATTTTTGAGTTGCTGCATATTTTGTGGGTGATCTTGTCAAGGTTGCCAAAAAACCTGAAATCCTTGAAAAACCTAGAGTTTGAAAATTTAGGCAAAATAAACTAAAAGTTGACAAATTTTGAAGACAAACTTGGAACTTGGAACAAGAATCACTAAAAAACCTGGAATTTTAAGCTATTTTCAAATATATAGTAACTAAAGATTTTAAAAGAAACAAAATAAATGATAAAGATTAAAAACTTGTGTATCATTCAACTTTTATTTATTAAAAAACACATTTATAATGACTCTAAAGTATCTTTTAGATGATTTTAAACTATTTAAGACGGTTTTTTTTACCTTAACTTTAATTTTTTACTAAAAATGGACAAAAAAACTTGTTTTTCAAAACCTGGAAAAAAATTAAAAAACTTTTGACAACACTGTCTTGGAGAAAATTTAAAAAATGAGACCTTATAGTCATGCTAAAATATATTATACTTTCAAAGCTTGATGTTTTATTATTGATCTTAGTAGTATAAAATGCAAATTGACTACTGTTCAAAGTTTAGTATAAAAATATTTAAGTTTTGTACATATCATGGTACATAAAAAAAGTAATCAGTTTTTTTCATATTCACATCTGTCGTTGTAAAGGATAGAATTTTTGAATACTGTTTTTTATCATTAATTAAGAATTCTATTATTAAAAATGTTTAAGAACTTTTTATCAGTTACAGGTAACTTATTAGGATTATAAAGTTCTGTAAAATTTTTGAACCTTAAAAAATAATGTAAGTAGATGAAAAAAAAAAGATGATTTTGAGTAGAAAAAAGAGCTTATGTATCATTTTCAGAACTCTAAAACTTAAACTAGATAGAATGGCATTGGTAATGAAGAGATTAAAATAGGTCTAGGGTATAATTGATAGGAGATTTAAAATTTGCATTAGGTTTTGTGGGTTTTGTAATGAAGAGAAATAAAAATAGAGGTGGTACAAATGCTTTTGTGCGATAACTTTTAAAGCAATAACAACTAACTTACACAAAATATAATGGTTTATAATGAGGAGTAAAAAAAGTCTTAGTTAAAATTTACTCTGATTTCTCAAATTGGTAAATAAGAGAAAAAAAAAGGTCTGAGGTGTAACTGATGGTAAATTTAAAACTTACACTAGATATTCTGGGGTTTTTTATAATGTGTGCAAATTATTTTTCATTTTTTAAAAATGAGGCAATATTAAAAAAGAGTGTAGGAAACTAATAAAAGTAATCTCAAAAAAAGTTTTACTGTTAGTTTATTAATTAATTTCCAAATTTTTATTTAAATGATTTTACTAAATTCAATTTTCTTATAAATAGTTTTACACTATTTTAATATACTATTTGCAACATAACATAAGTAATTTCAAATAATGATTTTCTTTTTTATTTTAAACTTTTATTTCACAACTATTTTTACAGTAAAACTATATTTCTTTATTAAGTGCTAAAAGACTATAAAGAAATACTGTCAAAAACATTTCTGAAAATTAAATTAAAAAAAAAATGATTAGTCTAAATTTATATACATAATGTTGCAAAAAGTATATTACAAGTTACAAAAATTTTATTACAATAGTTTTACACTATGTTATCAGTTTAAATACAATGGGTTTTACAATAAACTATGTGTTTATATTTACTAGAATGTATTGAGATTATAAACTTAATAGTTGTCTAAAACTCCACCTAAGTTTTAAGTCCTTAGCAATTTTAAGAAAATATTTGTTGTAGAATGTATATATGATAGATAATATAAATATTTAGTTTTATGTAGTTTTCTATTCAAAACCTAGTGTAATTTCTATAATTATTGTATTTTTTAAATAATTTTTTTTGTGACTTAGTAATTTTTATACTAAACACTGACTTTTTTTTTACAAATGCCTAACTTTAGCTTGTGTGTATTTATTTTAAATAGAGTTTGTTTTCTTTTTATATACTGGATTTATTTATATAATGCTTTTTTATTGTTTAGTATATCTTTTTAAAGCTTAACTCTTAAAAGTAATTATTTACAGAAAATAGAAAGCTTTCTGGACAAGTCTATACACTTTCTAATTGTTACAAATATGTGTTAGTTTTGATTACTATATACTGAAATAACTGTTCAAAAATATAAATTTAAGCGTTTGGTAACAAAGATCTGAGCGAAACAAGTTCACTGGAATATATAATAATAACAAATTAGACAGTATTATTTCTTTATCACACTAACACATGTTTCTGTGTGTTAACGGAATAACACACTTCAACGGAGCTATTAAAATCAATAAAATACTGATTATTTGATAATACCTTTAGTATTTTCTTGATTTTAGTAGCACCGTTGAAGTATGTTAACCAGTTGAAGTGTGTTAACAGAAACATGTGTTAGTGTAATAAAGAAATAATACTGTTTAATTCTTATTATTATATATTGATATGTATCTTTTTTTACAACTTTTCTATCCAAACATAAAAACGGTTGTTTTTAAATATTTTTTTCTACTGAAATGTTATTAAAAATACTACACCCAATACTAATCGGATAATAATAAAAACAGCCTCAAGGTCACCAGGCAATAGAAGTTTCACATCAAAATCACCATCTTCATGTCTTGCCTCTCCTAAGTTACTTTCTCCTTATTCTTCGTTAAAGTCCCCATCTCCAAATTTACTTGCAACCAATCAGTCAACAGTATGGGTATGTTTTTAAGTATAGTTTTATTACAGTATTTCTAATTTAAAAATAAGACAAATTTTAATATATGATAACATATTAGTTTTCACTAACTATGTTTTCAATAAAAGAGATCCCCTGGAAAGAAAAGAAATGTCGACAAGCTTAAGAAAATGTTGAGCTCTTCAAATTCTAAAAGTAAGTGTTTTATTTATATATTTTTTTTAATGCAGGATGACCACTTTTTGAGGATATTTGATATATTTTGTATAAAAGAGTTTGAATACTTTAGACATTTTTTAACAGATTTTTTTTTTCTAGTTTAAATTTTCTAGGGTAAACCATATTTTTTACAAGTTGATCTTATTTTATAGAGTTTTTTTTAAGCATCAAGATGCTTTTTATCGCTTTAAAAAATTCAAAGTATTTTGTGAAATATGACCAGTAAAAGTTGGGCCGTATAATAGGTTCCCTATGGGAAGGGAAAACTAAAACAGCGAAAAAAGACTATTTTATTTAAAATATATCTCCTCCTACATTTTTCAAGCAAACTTCTTCAAACTTTTACAGTATAATCTTTATAAAATAACAAAAAAAACGTTACTTTGGAATTAAAAATATTTTTTTTTGAAAAAAAAAACACTTTTTTTTAGAATTTTTTTGATAAATTTTTTATTTTTTTAAAATACTAAAATTCTAAAGTAACGTTTTTTCCTTTTATTATAAGGAACGTTTTCTGAAAATTTGAAAAAGATTGCTTGAAAAATGAAGGAGGAGATAGATTTTTAGTGAATATCAAAACTTCCGAGAAAATTGACCCCAAAAATTTGCCGTCCATACGTTTGTATCGGAAAATATTTACAAAATTCTATTAAAACAGGCTTGTAGTTTGTACTTTAAGCTTTCATATAAATGCCAAAGTTAATTTTTGTAAAAAAAAATTGTTGGACCCCCCCCCTATGGCCTTAACTTTAAATGTTATTTATAAATAAAGCAAAATGATTTTTATTTTAAAAATAGAATTGCTTTAATTGTACTCATGTAATGTTTTAAATAATAAGATATGGTATTTTCAATTTAACTTTCAAATGTTTGCCATTGAATACTAGTTATATAGCAAGAAATAGATATGTTAACAAAATTTTGTTAGATGTTTATTAGATTACAAAAAAAAAACTACCTAAATTACACTAAAGCCTTGTGTTTTTGTTCGTTTACTCTATATTTTAATAAAACAATATATAAAAACATAGATTTTAACACTTAGTTCTAACCGATAAATACAAAAAATACATTTTTACTTGTGGGAATAGAATATTTTATTGTTCTTATAAAAGACAGTGAATCTAAATTGTCTGCTCAATTTGTTTTTTACTAAAATTATTATTACAATTAGTGCGTAGTTCTAAATACCAGTATATAAAACCTGTAAAATGTTTGTATTAATAATTCTATTTTTTCAACTATCTTTATTTATTTTTACAGATAATAAACTGAATGTTAAAAACCGGTTTGCATTTCTTCGAGAAAAGAAGTTGCAACAACAACAACAAAAAGTAGTTTTTATAACTTAAAATTAATATTTCTTTACTAGAATAATCGTTTTTAAAGATTTAAAACATATTTATTTTTGTTTTATACAAGCAATAAATTTTATTTTAGAATAGTTCAGTACAGGGACGTAGCTAGCTCAAAAAAGTTACGAATCTGCAAAAATTAAAACATCTGAAATAACTCGTTATAACGTCCTAGCGGGAACACAGCAATTTAAACTACCTCTAATTTTTTTAAAATTTAATCTAAAAAAATGCAGTTATGTTAATACATCAAAAATGGAATGTTGAAGTATGAGTGATAACTGTATACAAGGCAATTCAATTTGCTTCACACCCCCTATGACTCTTTATGTCTTGCCACTTGTGTAAACCCAGAAAACATTCATAAAACGGGAGGAATTTTTATGGGTAGTTTTAAATATTGGGTACTTTCAATTGCAGCGAATTTGCCAAAAAGTACCCAATATATTGATGACGTCATTAACTTTATTTTTGGTAGTTTTGAAGCTTAAACTTAGTAAAAAAAATAAAATTGCTGTCTAGGCCTATGACAAATTCACTTTTTTAATTTTTTAAAATATTAAAATAATCATATCTGAATTAAAACAACAGAATAATACTAAACACTTCCCTATGTTAACAAAATAATAGAAATATTTTTTGTGTAAGTTATAATTTTAAATTCAAACACAAGTTAAACAAATGATTTTTAAAATTTTTCTTTTATAGTTTATTGATGAATTTAAGTCATAAAAAAATTTGAACTAATTATACATGAGTTATGTACTTCAAAAAAAGCTACATTTTTAAATTTTGAAATAAAATTAACAGGGTGACCAATGGCCATCAAAACTAGATGCTTATGGGAATATTGGAATTTTATATAAAATCCTAGAATAACTTGAAATTCTGATCACTTATTTTGTCTAGAAAAGTAAATAAGACTTGCATTTAAAATAATATATTGAATTTAGAAAAATTGAAGCAAGTTTCAAAAAAGCTTTAGGAGCCACCTTGGTACAGGAAGGGTGCAGATCACTTTTATTACAAGTTGATGTCACTTAATAAATTTTAATCTAAACTACAAGTATCTTAATAGAGGTATTTTATACCAAAACAAATTTTTGATATGTAACATTAAAATAGGAGAGTACAGTAGGTTTTAATTGTCATATTTTATTATTATTTTATTTTATTAATAAATATTGAAAGGAATACTTCCTTAAATTTTTGAGCAGGGTGCCAAAACACCTGGAATCCAGGAACTTGACAGTTTAAAAAAAAACTGGAAAAACCTTGAATTTGTGAAATTAACAAATTTAAAATCTGGTATTTAAAACAAAAATCACCAAAATATCTGTAATTTTTAAACTACTTCTACATGTAAAATAATGAAATTTTGATAAAATATGATAACTTAAAGTCATCAATAAACTATAAAAAAAATTTTAAAAGTCAATAGCTTAATTTGTGGTTTAATTTAAAATTGTAACTTACACAAAAAAATATCAAGGTTGAAAATTATATTTCCTTAACTTAGTTAACATAGTGATTAATTCAAATACAATTATTTACATATTTGGAAAAATAAACAAAGTGAATTTATCATAGGCCTAGACAGCAATTTTGTTCACAAAGTTTAACCTTAAAAACTACCCAAAGTAAAGTTAATGCAAATTATTGAGTACTATTTTTTTGCAAAATTGCAGCAATTAAAAGTACCCAATACTTGAAACTACCCATTAAAAGTCCTACCCTTCATTAAAAATAAGTATAAAATATCACAATTTAACTCAAAAACACTTATACTGTTTTGAAAATCAAACATTTAACGTAGTCAATAGTAACAACAAGTTATGCAATTTTTTTTAACATAAAATTGTATGATTTTGATTTTTGAAGCTACAGCTTCCATTAGTATCAATTTTGCATTGTAGCTTTTTGATAATGTTACAATTTGGATATATTTAATTCGTTTAATTCTTACGACACTAAAAGTGCTAAAGAGTAGATATATGTCAAAATTATCTCTAAGGAGTGCATAACAAAGTATAAATGAATACTAAAAGCTAAGAAAGCAGAATCTTTTCAAGCTAAAATAAAAGCAAGTTTTTTCGCACATAAGTATACGTTTCTGTAGATTTGCAGAAACCTACCAAGCTACGTCCCTGGTTCAGTATGATCTCATATACTTAGTTATTATGATTACGTTTGATTTTCTTAAGAAGTAGTATAAAATTGTTTCATCAGCATTTTACAATTACTATTTAAATTTATATGTATGCATTTTTTTAAATAAGCTCTTTTTAAAGCCAAACAATGGTTGTTCAATGAACAATTGTAACCTTTAATTTTCTTACTATTTTTCCATTGAATACTTAATCCTTATTGAATTTCCACTCAAAAATGAGTATCACAAATTTGCTATATTTAACAGTCTGCATTTTTTACTAGGTGTTTTACTAAAATAAAAACAGTTTTACTATCATTCATAACAGGATATAGTATATCATAAGTAATCCAAGTTATTTTGAAGAATAATTTAATAATTTCTTCAATAAGCAACAAAGTTTAATCTATAATTTGGTACTTCTTTTAAAGTAACAAATTTACAAAAGTTTAAACACTCAACTGCAATCCACTAAAAGTTCCAATTCAATGTCATCAACAAGAGTTTATAAATAAAACTGACCGTTGCTACAACAAGAATAGCATTTTGTACTAAAAATTCGTCGTTAAGCAAACGTCATAGTGCTTTAATAAATTTAAACTTGTCAGTGTTTACAACTAGTTATTTTGTAAATTTATTAACTATTATCACAACGCAGGGCAGATAGCGTTACATTTTCCTTTCTTTTTATCCTTTTTTGGCATTCTTGGCCAGGCTCCAATGATAAGCATCAAGGTCATGAGTAGACAGGAAAGAAAAATCGAACATACTGGTTTGCTAAACAACTACTGACGTAACTCATGAAACTGCTTCTTTTCTCTTGCAGCTGAAACAGGTTGCCCGCCTGCAACTCGTCACACTTCTCTAGACACTGCTGGTGATTTCAAAAATGTCACGAATCCATGACTTGTCAGTTTTTTTTTTTTTTTTTTTTTTTTTTTAGTACCAAATTAAAAATTAACCACTTTTGAAGATATAAAAAAAAAGAAAAATTAATTAAAAAGAAGAGAAAAACTTTATTAAATTTGTACAGGTATTTTAACCAAAAATAATATTTTAATTGCAACAACTAAAAAAAGAAATCAACTACTAATAAATCATTAAATAAACTAGTTACCAAAGAAATAAATAGAAAGAAAATAAAATTATAACCAGTTGTTTTCCATTCACTACCCCTAAATATACATAAACGCTTAAAAGCAGTAAAAAAAAAAAAGATACTTACGCCGAATGAACGCTTAGAATTCATCTGAGCTAGATGCTTCGGCATAACTTATGGGGACTTCTCGTTCCCTTAAATTGTATGTTTTAGTTTCCTCACAAGTTGTAACTCTGGGAACATACGCTTTCACGTTCCTTATAGAAACCTTTACCAACCCAGAATTCTTTTGAATAATCATACTTTGCTCTGAACAAGAAAGCACTTTATATGGACCATGGTAGAGTGTGCTAAGTTTCCGCTTGTTTTGTCTCCTAAGCCAAACCCATTCGCATTCGAAAATCCCTGGTTCATAGTATGATTTATTATTGTGGCGCTTAAATTGCCTACCAATTTTAGCCATCATATTCAAAAATACTTTAGTTTCTAGAGTGTTGGGTGTGGTGATAATGTCAGTACCCTCAATTTTGTCGAACATTACTCTCCCCGAGAGATTCTGGGCCGTCCCTAGAGCATATTGAGCTGGGGTATAAGGTGAACCTTCAACGAAGGTATTGTTTAAAGCTGTCGTTATCAGAGGCAAATGCAAAGCCCAGTTTGTCTTATCAGATAACGCGCGAAGTGCAACATTGATAGTCTTATGTTGCCTCTCGATGAAACCGTTAGATTGAGGGCTGTATGGGGATACCAAACGATGATCTATTCCTAACTGCTCGAACGCTTCGGTTAACACGGTGTTAACAAATTCACGACCGTTATCAGAAACAACAACTTGAGGGACCCCGAATGGACCAACCCAGCATTGAAAAAAAGCATTCCTGACAGTCAAAGCTTTCTTATCTGTGATCGGCATAGTTACAAGAAACCCTGTGGCTCGGTCTTTGGCAGTTAAAATATACTTATTATTACAAGATGACTCATTTAAAGGACCGACAAGATCTATGTGAACAAACTGGAATCGTTCCGTATTGTCTGGAAAAAAACCAATTTTTGGACGATTATATCTTGTTACTTTGGTCGCTTGACATACCACACAGCTTTTGACCCAATGAGTCACATCTTTTATCAATGTAGGCCAATAATAGTCTTTTGCAATAGACTCGATTGTTTTATCAATTCCCAGGTGCAACCTATCATGGGCCACATTAAATGCTGTTAGGCGCATAGATTCGGGCAGAATGATGCGCTTATTATTTTCGTCTACCACTACCGCTAAATTATCTGGTTGTAAATATTCGACCGTTTTCTTCATATTACGTGCGGTATCTACTAGCCCCGGTTCATTACATTGCAAGACCGCAATAACTTCCCTATTTATCATATTAAAGCTAGTCGTATTTTCCCCGATCACTTCATTTAACGGACTACCTAAAATTTCCTCTTCACCGTCTAAATCACCGTAATCAGACTCGCTGTCTTCAGCCTCTGACTCAGACGTATAAACAAAATCAGAATCCTGGTTATACGCACGAACATGCATTGCCGACTGTGGGGGTCGGCTTAAACTATCTGCTACTACATTATCATGGCCATCTATATGCCTTACTATTGGATTAAATTCCTTGATTGCGCATATCCAACGTTGTTCCGCTGGAGAATGATTACCCATTTCGTTTTTAATGGCCCTTTCTACTGATTTACTATCAGTACGTATTATTAAGGATCTCCCCAATATTCTGCTTTGAAAGTGCTTAAGAGACAAATACACCCCGCGAAGTTCCTTATAAAAAGTAGAACGTACTTGCTTAAATGGAGGGAGCTTTTTTGAAAAAAACGCAAGCGGTTGCATTCCCCCATTTCTCCCTTCTTGTTCCAGAACTGCGCCAACGTGGCTGTCGGAAGCGTCCGTGAAGAGAACTAGGGGTTTTGTGTGGTCTTCATAGCTTATTGTTGCTGCTTTAACTAACAGAGCTATTGTGTCATGATAAGCTTTGATTTGGCCATCAGTAAGTTTAATAATTGCCCTATTGCTTGCCTTAGATCCCCCCGAAATTTCATTAAGCGGTGCCATTACTTCGGCCAAGTTTGGTATGAATCGATGATAGTAATTAATCATACCAATTACCCTTTTTAACTCTTTGCGCGTGTTTGGTAAGGGTAATTTTTTTATAGCTTCTACCTTAGATTCCATAACATCAACCCCGTCAACACCTACTGTATGACCTAAAAAATCTACCTTAGTTCTAGCAAAAGAACATTTTGCTTGATTTAAAAATAAACCGTTTGTCGATAATGTTTCTAAAACCTGTTTTAAATGTGATATGTGACTGTCCGCGGAATCTGAAAACACAAGAATATCATCTAAATATACAAAAGTGAAAGCCCCACAAGAGGACAAGATACTGTCCATAAACTGCTGAAAACGTGTTGGCGCATTCCGCAACCCGAAAGAAGTCACCTTAGGGACGAATACCCCGGAATTAGTTATGATAGCAGCATATTTTCGTGAGTTTGGATGAAGAGGTAAGCTATAGTAAGCTTCTTTAAGATCTAACGTGCTGAAAAAACGGGTACCTCCCGGAATTCTTTCCGAGAGCGTATCTATGCGCGGTAGCGGGTATGAAAATGGGCGTGTGTGGGCATTCAAAACTGTATAATCAACACAAATACGCAAATCACCATCTTTTTTGGGCACTACCGTGATTGGTGATGCACACATGTCGGCATCCCCCTTTACAACAGCACCTCTCGCAATTAGGTCTGAATAATTTTTATCTACCTTTTGTTGACAAGTTAAATTACATCTTCGCGCCTTAATCATTCGCGGTTTATAATTGTCAACTATAATTTCTAGAAAGTGGTTGTGTTTTCTAGGAGCAGTATAATCAGGAGTTTTTGTAAGCTCAGGGTAATTCAACAGTAGTGCTTCACACTTGGTCTCTAACGTAGCTATGTTATTACTATCCTTAACTTCCCCCATATTAATTGACACAACTACCGACGCAGGCAAGTCAGCGGCCCTAAACAGTTTAGTCGTTTTGTTAGACAATTGATGCGTCAATTCTAACGTGAAAGGGCATATTAACAGTTTGTTTGACATTAAAATGTCCATACCTAAAATGCCATAACTCCTATACTCTTGAGTAACCCAAAAATTATGTTTAATGGTTTTTAAATTACCTAGCTTAAGGTCAACGCAAGCACTCCCTATGGGATGGATTTCATTGTCGCCAATACCCTTTATAGTTCTACTGAACGGCTTAAAGTAGTGGTTTATGCCATTTGTTAGATTCTTAGGCAATATAGAAACTTCACATCCAGAGTCAATTAAGAAAAGAACGTTTGTAACATTGTCCTTTGCAAATAATAGACTTTGAGGCAAGGTTTTTGGATTTATAGACGATTTATTTGAAATAGCAAACGACCAATTAGTTTTTACAGTTGGTTTTGTCGTGATATCATTACGCAATTGAGAGTGAGAGTTTGTTTCAGGTGATGGCTTTTTAGGCTGCCATGGTTTGGCAGAGGGACGAATTGGTACGGATTCTACAGGCTTATTAAGAGGAACTCTGTTCCCATCCTCATGTCCTCTCATTGTTTTGAAGATGGGAAATCGTTTTTTTGATCGTGTTGTTGCCGTAACGGGGACATAGGGCAAGTTGAAACTGCAGCACAATAGTCTGCCCTATCTCCAAACTTTGCATGTTTGTGACAAAGCGCGTTTTGTTCGTAATTCGTGCGCTTGTTATACCCTTCCCCGAAATACCCCTGACTACGACTGTGTTCATAGCTGCGGAAATGTTCCCTTTTTTGTGGAATGTTCTCATGCCATCTTTGTTTGTAATATCTCTTATTGTGCTTAAATCGCTGAGGTTCGTATGAAAAGTTTTTAGCATTTTCAAAGACCCTCTGTTCTTCAATGTCGCATATAAATTCCGTGCGCCTAATAAACTCATTATATTCAAGCCCAAAACATTCCTTTATTTTGTTTTTTAAATTATTAGGGGCATGTCTGTGCATAAAGTATTTAATTCTGTCTTCCTCTTTAGACTTTGCCCATTGCTTAGCTGCCAAAAACAAGTCCTGGAATTGAACTGGCTCTGGCCATGATGGGCTTGCACCTAATATGCGAGGCAATTTGCTTCCTTTCCCTTGTAAAAAGTTAACAAGACTGCTATACGTTCTGTCTTCGTCGTGTGTTTCAACGAAGTCAATTATATCTGAACGGGGCCAAATTCTCTGGAGAATTTCAAACTTCTCCATTTCAGATGTTATACCATAAGCCGTACACCGGTCTTCAAAAAAACGTAACTCCACAGCCGGATCGCGTACGGCATCAATTTTTTGAAAAAGCTTACAATTTTCAAGAGTTTTTCTCTTGAAACTTATTTGTGTTGACATTTCACCTAAAGCGTGCGAGGTGTGATTGTTAAGGGTGAGGCCGCTGTCATTTATGGTCTTATTGGTATCTAATCTTCTATAAATAGCTTTTAGTTCATTTTTTAGTTTATTTTTTTTCTCTAAAACCTTAGCTTGCTCTAGTAAGTGAGCTAAATCCTCAACGTCTAAGTCAACTTCATCTATAGCATTAAAATCTACAATTTCATTATTGTCCCTAGTCTGCGCGCTTACTTCTGTTTCATGAGCGCTGTTTATTGTCGCTTGAATATTGCTGGGAGATTGTGAGTTCGATATCAAGTCAGAGTCGCCATTGAAGTCAGCAGGTACTGATGGCTCAGTATCTGCATGACCCGTTAACTTATTTTTATGTCTTAAGCCCTTCTTAGTCTTAATCATTCTAATGGTATAGTAATCACTTAAATAGTAGCTTAAACTAAAAACAACCGGTTATAATTTATACAGCACAGTTTAATCAACAATATTTAATAACAAATGTGATTTAAAAAATACGTATTAACTCAAGTAAAAATTATACAAAAAGTTGATAAAGCTGAAGAATAATTTAATAATTTCTTCAATAAGCAACAAAGTTTAATCTATAATTTGGTACTTCTTTTAAAGTAACAAATTTACAAAAGTTTAAACACTCAACTGCAATCCACTAAAAGTTCCAATTCAATGTCATCAACAAGAGTTTATAAATAAAACTGACCGTTGCTACAACAAGAATAGCATTTTGTACTAAAAATTCGTCGTTAAGCAAACGTCATAGTGCTTTAATAAATTTAAACTTGTCAGTGTTTACAACTAGTTATTTTGTAAATTTATTAACTATTATCACAACGCAGGGCAGATAGCGTTACAATTTAATACACTAGCAACACTTTTATTTTGAAAAATTATGATAATAGCTTAGTTTAAGATATAAAACTAATAAGTATACCAACATATTATCTTATGACAATGAACTAGAAAACAGCATTAAAAGTAAACTTTGTTTTGTTAATTCTGTTAATTTTATAAATTTATAGAATTATATTCCAAAAATATAGTATATCTACGAAAATATTGAGTTTAAGTACTTAATGTTAAAATTTTTCTTAATCAAACACTTAGTTTTTTTAATACAAAAAATCGTTTACTTTTTGTATATCAAATAAGTAGTTTCACTAATTCATATTTTGTAAAAGGCTGAAAAGAGGCGAAGTGATGGTAGCAAAGAAGCAGAAACTGAAAAAATCCTGGAAACTGCCAAAAATATGGGTGTTAAAGTTGTCACTTTGCAAAGTTAGCCTTAACCAAGTTTTATAACAAACTAATTGTTAAACTTAATCTAATTTTTTTTTGAATATATAGCTAATTTGTTTACTTACTTTACATTCTTAATACACTCCATAAATAGTGCAATAACTTATTTATGAAGATTTAAATAAGCAAAAAACTTTAAAGACAATTAATGACTTAAGTAATAGTCGATTTGAAAACTGATAGTAGTTAACTATTTAAAATATTTAACAGAAGTGATGTCTTGGCTTCCTCAAGAATGCTTTAAAGGAAATATTAATCCTAGAAAACCACCTACTTGTTAGTTCTACTATTTTACTTAGTAAAAATATTATATAACAAAGTTATTTATCCGATAGATTTAAGTGAATACAAAAAAAAACTTTATGAAAAGTCATCTTTAAAAAGACAAATAAAATGTTTGTTGTTTTAAAAAACATGAATTTTTTACAATTTTTTGACTGTAAGATATGTTCAATATTATAAATATTTTGATGATAGGCAATAGCAAAAGGTATTTAAAACTTTAATTATACCATTGAAAATAAATACAATTAAACCATTTAACTTTATTAATTAATTAACTTTCTAGTATGCACAGAGTTTTTTTTTTCAATAGTATACTCTGCAATGCTTTTAATAATTATTGAAACAACAAGACTAAAACTTTAAAAATAAAAAAATTGTTCAAGGGTCCACCTTAGTTTTTATAAGATGGTCGTATTTGTAGAGGTCTATCTTAGCTATCAGAAACTTTTTACTGCATAACAAAATTATTTTTTGAGATATCAAAAGGATCAAAGTTTGTGAGTTCAATAGGTTCCTTATGTAAGGCAAAAACTAAAAAAGTGAAAAAAGACTGTTTCATTAAAAGTATATTTTATCTTTCAACATTTAACTGATCTTGTTTATTTTTTCATAATACTATTATTTAAAAGTCACTTCACATTTGTACTTTATATGAATATATTTTTAATGTAAAGCTTTTCGGAATATTTAGTTTCTTTTTAAAAGTTTAATTTGAAGTAAAACTTTTATTGAGAAGAGCTATAAAAATTTTGATTGACTAACACATAGTTAAACAAAATCATAATAAACAAGCTACTCAAACAAAATAAGTTATATATGAAATTTTATAACCGAAATTACCAAAGTTTTACTTAAGTTTTAGCTTTAAAGATTAAGTGATCCGAAAAGCATTAGGTACTAATTTAATTTTTTTCAAATGAAAAGTATAGTGATTTTAAGTTGCAAATTGTTTTTGAAAACAAAAAATCTCTTCTGACAATAAAATTAATTATTTTTATTTCATTTTTTATAAAACTACAAACATAAAAACGAAGGTAGAGACAATAAAAATGAGAATTCAAAGCAAATTTTGTATTTTATAAGCAAAACAGAATCTCAAGTTTAAACAAATTAGTTAAATGTTATCAGTTATAATACTGTCAATTATACAATAAAGGATTAAGTAGTATGGTTTTGTGCCTCCAGTTAGAGGTATATCTTTAGATTTTTCACAATGAAAAAGAAATTTTTTAAAGACAAATACCAGAATAAATAAAACAGTATTTGTATATTCATGTATGTATACACTATACAGTGACATAATAAATCTTGTAGAAAAAAAAATAAAACTTTTTTTTTTCTAAAATGTCAAAAATAACCGGAATGATAAAAAGTTCATAACTTATATGCGTTAAGGCTGTTGTTTAAGTTAATACTTTTATCTTCATAATTTTTTAAATTTATTTTAACTATTGTAAATAGTTTAATATTTTTGAATAAGAATATAAATAGTTAAACATTAACTTTTAAGATTATATACAACTTTATAGTAAGGGTATGTGGTAGGCTTGATATTATTGTCAAGTTTTTAATTTAATAATCTTCTGTGATAATTTTGTGATAAACTTCAAAAGTCATCATAGTTGCATTGTACTACTTAATTCATTTTTTTATTAAAATTTTATTGAGTTTTGTTAAGATGTTTTTATTTCTAAAATAAGTAAAAAACATAAGTTTTACTCACACGCACTATTATTTACATATTAATACTGTTGTATAGTAAAGTATATCTAAAAAACAATTGTAGTAATTTCAATTCAATTAAACTATCTTTTGATAAAGTTTGATTTTAACCTGTTTATCTGTTGTGTTTATAATTTTATAGTATTTTTAGTATCAAACTATTTACAAATACACTAAATGAAATATCTAATGTATCATTTGAATAAAAATTAAACATGTGAAATTAAATATTATGCTTTGATTGAAAGATTTGATTAGAAATTCAACTTTTTAATATTCAAAGCATGTTTTAAGTTTATAATAAGTTTGTTAATAATAGATTTGCACGCTAACCCAAATGATGAAATAATAAAAATACATGAGCCTTGCATTAAGTTAGACGATGGAAAACAGTTAGTTAAATATTTATGAATTTGTTAGCTATAAACTTTTGTACTGACTATAGTAAATATAGTTTTTTTTAAAGTATTAGGTTTATATTTTAAAGTACGCACTAAAATAATTTTACAACTAATAAACGTTGCTAATAAAATTTTATAACACAATCCCAATAAAGTAGTTTGAATATTTTTTATTTAATGAGTTTAAGTTTTTTGTTAGTTTATGATAACCAAACTAAATGCATATGCTTTTTGTGTATTTTAATCATAAATTACTAGTGTTTTATAAAATTGTAAACCAATTACCAGTTTTAAAAGACTAAATAATTATTCAGCAAGCCTTCTTACGAGGATAATTTTTCGCAGCCATATTTCAATATTAATTCTAAAAAAAGAAAGTCAGGAACTGATGAAGAGCCACCTCAAGTTGTAGTCAGAAGTTCTGGATTCTCTTATAAAGAAAAGCAGTAGTTAGTTTTGCGTATCTTTAAACTAAGAAATGAGATAGAAGTTTTAGTAAGACTGAGTTACCTATTTGCTTGGTACTTATAGTGATAATTGTTTATTTTAATATTTAAAAGTATAATAACTTACCAAATACTTAAGTATTTACAAAATCGTTAAATACATTTAAAGTTAATAATTTGTGGTATGTTGCTAACTAGTACATACTTTATTTGTGTTGAAAGCATTTGCTTACAAAAAACCTATTTATCCATATTAAAGTAGTAATCGAAAGTAAAAAATACAAATTAAATTTTGAAAGCTTATTTTTGCTGTAGTAAATGCAATAAAAATATCTACAACTAAGGAGAATTAAGGTGAGTTTTGAACGAAGACACTTTTGCTCTGGGGGGTCAATTTTGCAAGAAAGTAATAAAAAATAAAATAAACAAAAATTACCGACCAAAGGGGTAAGGGTTAGAGGTAAGAGTGATAGAAAAAAAATCAAAAACAAAAAGGTAAGAAAAAAAAATACAGACCAAGGGTTAGGGGTAATAGTAACAAAAAGATATATAAAAATATGAATAAGATTTAAAAAAAAGTCAAACCGTGCAAAAGCAGCGCAATACAAAATTGTCTTCGTGCAAAAGTGTCCCTTCGTGAATTTTTGACACTTACCTACAATAAAAGTGTATAGATAGTAAGGCCTAATATTTTAATACTAAACTTTTCTATAAAAAAACCTTTTAATTTTGTTTTAAGATTTTTAACAATACATAAAATTTACAACCATGAAAATTCACTTTGGCATAACTATACTGTACTTTATTACTGCTAAAATGTTTTGTTTTAATAAAATATCTTTAACAACTTTGAAAGTAATAAGTTGCAATTATGAATGAATCATTAAAATAATCTTGTACTGTTTTTAATTTTTGATTAGGTTTATTTTTGTTTGATATCATAGTTTTTGTGTCAAATTCTGGCCTCAAGTTATCAGCAAATTATAACTGAAGATATCATGAAAATACTGGTACTTTAAATCAAATTTAATGGTATCTACAAAGTAGTTATTCAAAATATAAATTTAAGCGTTTGTTAACAAAAAATCCTAGTGAAACAAGTTCACTGGAATATATAATAATAATAACATAACAAATTATACAGTATCCTTCTTTTATTACACTGACATAGTTTCTGTGTGTTAAACGAGTCAATACACTTCAACTGAGCTCTGTAAAAAAATAAATACTGTAAGGAAAGAATAGAAGCTAAAGTAGGTGTATACATGTGTCCATTAAAATAAAAATAATTGCTATAGGTTTTTATAGGTTAATATTAGATAAATTACGTAATGTTAAATCCGACTGTTATAAAACTATAAAATATTTATAAGTATTAAGTCTAAATTAAATAAATTAAAGTATAAATACTAAATAAGATAAAAAATCATAATATAAACTACTTACATGAAAATGAAGGAAGTACTAATTCTAAAATATTTACTGGTTGAAAAAATCATTGAAAAAAATGTATCTAATAATTACGTCACAATACATGTGAACATTAGGACTAGCTTGTTAATTTGTTCTACAAAGTTAGATAATTTATTCCTTATATTTGGAAAAAGTAGTAGAGCGCTTTGATTTATAAAATTAATATGTAATCTATTGTGAATAAAAAGTAAAACAACAAACATTAATTATTAAATTAATAAATTAAACAATAGTAAAGGCAATAAAAGCCACTGAAACATAGTATAATGTATACTTTATTTATTGAATGTTTATAATGGTTGAATCTAAATTATAACAAAATTAAAGTTAGATACAATTAAAAAGCAGATTGAGTTTAAACTAAAAAAAAATTTTAATTTTAAAACAAAGCACAAAATTCTAAATTGTTATTAAGCTTTCAAAGTCCTGACCAATAATTAAGTTACAGCGCCATACATAAAACCACCATGACTTAAACGACATGTATATTATACAATAAGTAAAATAGTTAATTAGTTATTGTTTTAGAAAGGAGCAGTCCGGTATCTAAATTAAAGATCTTATACAGATGTTTTAGATATTTAGTAATTAAACTATATTATAAATTACAGGTTTGTGTTTAATATGAAAGTTAAAATGTAAAACATAAAACAACAAGGTGGTTATATGCTAATAATACAAAGTAGCTATGGTTAGATGTGAAGTTGAATACGACTAATTGTTTAACAGCAGATTATAAAAATAAAAATTAAAGAAGTACAAATAATTTTTGAGCGAACACTTTTTTGTACAAAATGTGTTGAAAATTGTTTCAATAGTGGTTTTGTTTGTTCCAAGTAAATGTCAATATTGTATATGCTAAAAGTATCTCTTGTAAATTAATAAGTAATTCAAAACAGTGAGGTGAGACAAACAAAACAAAAGCGAGGTTATTGCGAGCGGTGTGAAGTATGTTACCTGAATCAAAGTCAGGTTATTTCAATTCATTACTATAAAAAGATCACGCTTTTATACGAGTTATTAACTTATCTTATAAATAGATAAAAGTATTAATTTACATATAGTTTTTTTTTGTTTATCAAAAATGTATAAAATAAAACACATTTTTGAGTTATATTTAAAATATTATGCTTGTTTTTTTAGATTAGTCAAACAATATTGTTATAGTATTATAAAAATCGGATAACTCTTATTAAAAACTTGACTAATTGTAATTTTTCGTTGAAAGCAGTCCTTTTTTGTCATAATATTTATTAAATAAAATTTCAACTTTAAGCATCTGAAAAGTGAAGAGCATAAAAAATACAACGAAAATGAAGAAAATTTTACAGAACTTATAAGTTATATTGAAAGTAATAATCTTGGAACTCAAAGGTCATTAGAATTCAATTATTTCATAAAAAATAGTTTAGTGAATATCTTAGCATAATACTATTATCAGTTATTAATAACATATTTTTTTTATAAAACGAAAATTAAGCTACTGTTAAAAATATGAACTTTTGTTTTTTACAAATACCTTAGACTCTGATTTTTGTTAATGGAATTTTCGTTAAAAAGTAACCAGTAAAAAAAATATGTTATACAGCTTTGTAGCTGGTTTATGTTTATACATGTTGCATTAGAAGCAGATAAAAAGTTATGTGGAGTAAAAACATTAAACTTTCACAGCTTTTTATCGCGCTTCAAAATCAGCAATGAAACACCAGAAGAGCAAGTTGAAGAAGACGAAGCTGTGGACCAGCCCACCACACCGACCAGTAACTATGGAGACAGCTCGTTTCATCCGGTCACCCCCCTCACCGGGGATGTTTCCATCATCGGCAGCAGCGAACTACATCGAATCATCGCAAGCAGAAAATTCGACTCAACTCTCGACTCTGATTTCTGTTGATTTTTGTACGGAGTCAATAAGCATTAGAACAATTCAATGACAAACCAGTTTATGGATACTTGTACTCTTATAAGACTGCCAGGCTAAAAAATTATTTCTTATATTTGACGTGACATTAAGATTGTTTTGTTAGTTTTGTACACAAAAGAAATTTCAAGTTTTTAAAACCTTTAATATTTTTGTTTTCCTTTTTACAGAAGGTTAAACATTTACTTAGTTTAAACATAGTAAAAAAGTTCAATTCCAGTTAATTATACATGCTTATTAGACTTAGTTTATTTTAAAAGATAAATTAACCAATTATCAAAAAAAATTTATTAATTTTTTAGTAAAAATGTTTTGTGTAACATTAATTTTTTCTGTACTTATTTTGATTACTGGTTAATAATGTTTAGTTATATTTGATATATGTTCAAATTAATTATTATTTCAAAATAAAATACAACTTTTTTTTATAATTGCAGGGTAACCGTTTAGTAAAAAAAAGCTTTTATGATAGTTATTTCCTGACAGAATTATTAAATATGTTTTTTAAAATAATTCAGAAGAAATGTTTATATATTCCGAACTTTAAAGGTTGCGAGGTGTAAATGCTTTTTTATTGAAATATTGCTATAGATAAACAATTATAGCCTGTAATGAACGTAAAATACAAATGTTATTTTATTAGACTGAATATTATGTTCATTTTTGTTTATAACTAACAGACGAGTTAAAGTGATATATTTAGCATATTTATATTACTTTTTTACGAGCTTAGTATTGTAAAAATAATTTCAAGAGTATAAATAAATTTTATTTTTATATAAAGTGGTTAATTTCTCTGGTAATTTATAAAAGGCTATTATTACAATAAAAATATATTCAAATAATTCTAACATGAATATTTGCATTTGATTACATAGTCAACCTTTGCTTTTAATTATGGCAACAATTGATTAAGCATTTAAATGGACATAGCATATTTGAAAAATTACAAAGCTGCAAATATAAAAAAAAAAACATTTCAACGCCAAATTACGTTTGTATCTAAAGTTTGTTGTAATAGAAACGTCACAATTCATACAAAAAAGGTCTAGTTGAAAAAAAAAAACTCTTTATAAAAGTTTTGAAAGCTACAAATAAAAAGTTCTAAGTTGAAATTAAGTATTAAAAATTTAAATTATTTAAATTCATTAAGCTTTAATTCGACGTTAAGAACTACAGTAAAAATGCGATGTTTTAGTACACACCAATCGTACGAAACCGATCAATAAGCCAAAAAAATAAAAACTATCAGGTTAAGATATGACCTCGAAGAGCACAAGTAAAAAATTTTAGGTTATAAGTAATTTGATTACGTTGTAGTAGAAAGGTCACCACTCATACAAAAACTGCCCAAAAAATAAATGCGGTTTTAAATAAAACTTTGAAGCTTCTAATTAAAAAAGTTCAAGATTTTGAGTTAGTGGTAGGCAAACCGCGGGTCATATGAGCCCCGTAAAAAATATTAAAACGTACAATAGATAGTCTGAGGTTGGAAGTAAACAGCATAAGAAAGGTCTTAGATTAAATTTACGGGAATTTCGAAACATACACTAGATATTTTGGGAATGCCATGGAAAATAAGTGCTGAAACTGCGGCTCGAAAATATTAAAAAGTTCAAAGTTTGGCTCGTGGCCACCAAATACCTGCCGACCTCTGTTTAAAAGAAAACTAAAAAATATCGAACTATCATAATAAAACTTTACAGAATTTCTTGATGTCAAATTTTATAAAAGCTTCAAGCTTGTATGAGTGGCTCCCAATTTAACTATAGCCAAAAGAGTATTTTAGAGAAAAATTATGAACAATAAACAAAGAGTAAGCAAAATTATTAAAAGTTAGATAAGTTATCAAATTTTTGAAGATATTCTTTATCGACCAATTTAGTTGAATTTATATTGAACGACAAAAAAAATTGCTTAAATTAATAGGTCCTAGAACCTGGTGTACGAAGAAAAAAACGATAGGTAATCGAGTCGTACACCACTTTGAAACAGTTTAAAGTCTTGTCCAAGACAAAATTTGAAAAAAAAAACAATAATATTTTTTCCAATAATCAACAGTTTAATAATAAAGCAAAAATATTTTATAGGTTTATAAAAATGTTCAAACTCTCAGAAGTTTTTCAAAACTAAACTTTAATTTTTAAAATAAGTTTTTGTGTTTTTTTTTAAATTTTACGAGTACAAATATAAACTAAGCTTTATTAGTTTTTGTTTTTTGTTAAAATTATTGCAACCTCTTAGTTTTAATTTTTTTTTCCTCTTTTTTTATAGAATTAAAAGGTTTTGTTTAATTTTCTCAAAAGGATGCTTTTTAGTTAAGAAATTTTTTAAGAAGCATTAGGTGCGTCATATTTTTTTAATGATTACAATTTTTAATGATTGTTAACAAACATAACACCTAGGAGTACTAAAAGTGCTACAGAGTAGATTACATACTTTTAAAACTATCTCCTAGCAGTGCTAAACTAATTATAAGTGCATAACAACACTAATTAAGAATTATCGTTTTAACCTAACGAAATAAAGCAAAGTTACATTTTTACTTTAAAAAAAAAATACTTAACTGCAATTTTAAAGAAACGTACCAAGCTAACTGCCTAGACTGTTTTAAAATAAAAGATGCTTAGCTATATTAGTCAAGCAATTTATTTATTAGTGTATGACTCGATGACCGAGAGGTCTTGTAGTACATCTTTCGTTTTTTATTCAATCAGCTTTAATATTTATTTAAAATCGTTATAAAAAATAATTTATTATTGTATCATTTTATTAATCTTGACCTAATTTTGAATTACGTTATAATGTTAATAAACACCATTTAGACTTAGTTAGGTACTTTAGCATAAAAATTGTATTAATGAATAAAAATTAATAACTTAATAAAAGTAAGTTCAAAGACTTACTGATTGTAAATTTTAGTTATATTTAGTATCTTAATATTAATAGAAGAGAACAATTTTTAAGCAACTTAAAAGCATATGAATTTGATAAATAAAAAGTTTCTTAATTACTTTTGTGCAAAGATCTTCAGAAAAAACAGGAAACATTATATTTACAGTTTAATTCTCGTTTGCGGAAAGTTTAACTAAAATCTAAAATTGCAGCTTTAACTTTTTACTGAAAAGTTAATTAAGTTTGTACTTTAAATTTATTGATTGTTTAGTTATAATATGTAGTAGAATAAAAAATTCAAAACTTATTCTAAGTCATTTAAAAACATAAACTTCGTACAATTTTTTTTTTGTTGAATTACAAAAAGTTTATCGCGAGGTTATATACGTTGGTAGTCCATGTCTAAAAAAATGTTTGCAATCGCAACAGGAAGAGTTTAAATGTAAAAACTGATCATTAGTAGGAAAATCTAAAGGATGATCACAATACTTAGAGATTTTTAATAGCAAGAAACTATGTTAAAGAACTCATTATCAGACCTAAGGGAAAGAAACAACCACAATGAACTTTTTTTTTTACTTTGATAGTTTTTTTACTTGTTTTTATATTTTATAGCCCGATATTTTTTTTATAATGTTGTCGTTTTTGGTTTACTATCATTTCTAACTCGCTATCATTTCTAAACCGACGACTTCTAACCCGATTATTTCTAACCCGATCACTTCTAACCCGATCACTTCTAACTCGATCATTTCTAACCCGATGACTTCTAACCCGATTATTTCTAACCCGATCATTTATAACCCGATCACTTCTAGCCTGGTCGTTTCTAACCAATTTACATATTTTTTGTTTTTTAATTTAGATTTCTTACAAAAACAAACTAGTCTTAATAAAAGTATTAAAATAATAAAACAACTTTAAATTTTTAGTTACTATAAAACATAATGATTTTAGTGTGTTACGTAAAAATATTTTTAGTATAAATATCAATTTTAGTTTATTTTCATTACTTCATTTTTTGATTTTTCATCCTACACATAATTTCAACTTATTTTCATTATTTCATATTTTTGTTTTTTCAACCTACTTTAACAGACGTTTTTCGTTAACCATATACAATTAACTAAATCATTTACTTTACAATATTTTACACTCTTCTTTGTAGGATTTAAAAGTAAGCAATTATAACTATATTTTAGTTGGATCTTATTGTATTTCACGTGATTATAATAATTTTAACATAAGCAAATTTTGAAAAGTAAACTTCTACAGTTGTAATATTCAGGTACAAAAACTTTTATAATACGGTCTAAAAATACATTGTAAGTCTGACGTAAATGTTTTTTTATTGCTGACTAATGTATTAATGTTTTATAGAAGGTGGTTAGTTTTAAGTTTCATCTTAATGATTTATACAAATTGTTCTACAACTTGCATATGCCTTTTAAGATAATGGAATTAAAACAAACATTAGGATAAATTAAACACTTTTGTTATAGTAAGTGCGAAAACTATGATTTTTAGATATAACCGAGCAATTAAAAAAGTTATGTCATATAACAAACCGCCAAAGTATGTTACGTCGATTGACCGTCTTGATTTGACATAATTAATAAACTTCTCCTTAGTCCTAGAGCAAAACAAGTCACTTAAAATTAAACAGACATGTTTGTTTGTATAACAAGTAAATTCGTTTAGGTAATTAAATCTCGCCTAGGTAATCTTCTTCAAAACTTTCACTTAAATTTATATATTATACGAAATGTTTTAATTACGACTTAAATTAGTACTTTAGTTGACAAGTATTTCTTTAAAATTTACGTTATTACAAAGAGTTGAAAAAACGTAAGTAAAAATAAAACAGGAACTAAAAAAAAAACATTTTGAAATAGAATAATAAATTAATTATAGTTAAATTAAGATAACTAGGAGCAGAAGCTTATAAAAACTCCATCAAGTTTTTTGATTCCTTTAACCAACTATTTTTCAGACGATTATTACACGCAACATATTTACTTTTTATTCATTACAGTAAAGCCAGCTTGAAGTCTATTGACTTTATTCCTGGTGTTTTTTTTAGCACCTCTAAATTTCTATAAATGTCTAGAGTTTTAACTTCATTAGAAATTTAAACATATATAATAGGTTTCACAATACAAACAACTTTATTGTTTTTTTATAAGTTTTTAAGTTATAATAACTTATATTTATAACTCATATTTAATGATCGGTAAATAATATAAAGTTTTTGTGTTTTTGAAAGCCTGTGAAATAATAAATTTTAAGGGAATGCATGCAGTCATAATTATTGTTCAGTTTAAATGTGGAATTAGCTTTCAAGCTAAACTAATCTTTGCAAAAAAACTGAACAACTTTGATTTAAGTTTACTTGATTAAGATAAGATACTTTATATTAGAAACTATCAGTAGTTTACTAAATTTTTAACTTATAAACATTGATTTAATACGTAGGATTTTGTGCATTCCATAGTTTGATTTTATTAGCAGCGCTTTCCTCTGTAAACAATAAACCATTTTTCAATGTTTTCGATAGATAATTATTTGACCTGTATTCTTAATGTGCTCTGGACTTTAGATTTTAAATGTAGTGGTTAGTCAATGCACTTAAAATTTTAATTTCTGTTTTACAACTGTCTGTTCCTTAATTCCAATGATGTTTATTTTAATTGTATAGATTATGCTTTGGCAAAGCTACAAAAACAATTGATAAAAAAAACAATGAAATACCAAACAGTTGCACAAATGGGCAGAACCTAACTCTAAAAGTCAGGATGCGTATACCCGGTTGATGTTTGAACTAGAAAAAAATTTATTCATGGATTTTTGTAGTTTGTTTGAATTCTGACACTCTGGTATGTTCTAAATGAATTTAATTAAAGTAACCCTGAACTTTATTTTAATGTAAAAGTGCGTAATTCAGACTATTTTGCTGATTGTTGCAGTAAAATCATTGAAACAATTTACTAAATCGTCTCAATATGTATTGCTGAATTTTGCAGAGAAGGTTTTTGTTGAAAAGAAAATGGAAGTTAATTCTAAATTGAAAGTTTGTGCAGCTGTGTTAGGTTTTGTTGAAACTCACTGATTGTTGAAAGAGTTGACTTTAAAGTTGCTTATTATAAAGTTAAAACCAAATTTGTTAAAAACTTTCTACTTCAAATCATAAACAAGTTAATTTGTATTATACTAAATTTTTAATTTTTTTAACTGTTAATCTATAAAAATTAGATAAAACTGTAGTTTTTGATTTTAAAGTATATAAATTTTCGTCTTTCCGTTATGTGTCATTCAGCTTAAGTGGTCCAGATTATTTTGATGCCAGGAAGTAGGACAACAAACTTCCAATAGCAATAAACATTAAAAATTAAATTTTAATTAAAGCTATCTGAACATTAATTTTCATTTTAAACAAAAAAAAACTAAATTTCAATAAAAACAACTAAAAGTTGTTACTATTATTTGTGATCGGGTTAGAAATGATAGGCTACCGTCAATTTTACAGTGTATTGCCTTTCTATGAGCACAAAAACTTTTGTTAACTTAACACGATATAAAATCAACGCTCAAAAGTTTTTGTAAATGAATTTAGTGAATAGAAAAACGTTTTGGTATTCGAATCACACACAAACTATTCACTCTATCTATTTCGTGGTATAAAACAATGCGTTAAATGTATTTTATAACATAACAAGTTAGCAAATTTAAAATATATCTAAGAAGAAAAAAAAAACTATTGAAAGAAAACTAAAACACAGTTTACTATTTTACTAAAAATAACTTGCAATGAAAAAAAAAATACTCAAGTGATAGCATAAATTTATGATTAACACAACAACTTAGGTCTAATTAGGAGTTGTTTTAAATTCTATATTCCTGTAAATATAAACCAAAATTATAGATTTTACTATAACATGATAAACCACCTTAGCAAACAGCAAATTAAACACACTAAAATTGTTTACTACAGTAATCTATTTATACGAGTGAAATAAAAACAAAACCAAGAAAGTTTCAATTTTTATTTTAACAGTGATTTAGTTAAATATTCATCTATCTAACTTTTTTAAAGCGGTTATATCAAAGACTTTGTAAAATTAGTAAAAAAAATACTACTTGATATTTTAGTAATAGTAAATTTAATTTAAATTTAAAAATAATTGGTTTAACCGAGACTGGATCAATGTCATCATAATCCAGTTAACATCCTAAGTACTTAGTAGGTACTATCCCTGGGTGTAGCGGTATAATCTTAAAACATATGAAAACAATACCCTCATTGTAGTCTATCTTTACTTTAACCATTCAATTGTTCTTGGTGTAAAAGTCTATCAAATCGACCTAGTACCTTACAAAATGATTGCGTTTTTCTTATTCGTTAGGCATACCAGCCCAAAATTTACTATCCTGATGTGCTAGAGATATATATGTTCATGTCTATCACGGATTTGTGAAGTAAATTTATTTGAAAAACCTTTGTTGAATGTTTATTTAGTTTAGCTACATTTTCAAAGTACTACTTGAAATTAAGTAGTAAAAAATCATATTTAAATTTATACATAAAGCTAATCTTTAAAAAAAATAGATCATTTAACCATAACTTTTATTTTAAATTTTTTTACATTTTCTACTGCTGTCCTAGACAAGACATTAGACTGCATTCTGGTGTATGACTCGATAACCGAAAGGTTTTTTTGTACACCAGGTTTTTTAACCAAAAGTTTTGAATGGCTTTTTTTCGTCTTTCAATAAACTTACTATCGTATCTTTTGTAATAAATACATATAACAGCTTTATAAGTACTTTAAGTACATTGAAGTAATTAGTATTAATTTAAAGAAATAAGTATTACTAATAAGTATACAACAGAAGTGGTTTTACGGCTGCAAGCGGGCCATTACTCTTTTTATTATTATTACATACAAGTTGTTTAATTTACTTAAAATCTATTGTTTATGTTATTTATATTTTTTATTTACTAAAGTCGTGGGGTTAGACTTGATAACCGACAGGCTTTTTGTTCACCAAGTTTAAAACCAAACTTTTTGAGCGTTTTTCATCGTTCAATAAACAATATAAGTAAACATTCTGGTTGTATTGTAGCAGACCCAGCCTGGTTAGAGTTTTTACCTTTAGGGGTAATAGCTTTGCTTCTTTTTTTTATCAAATTTTTAGTTAAAAAAAAACACTTGTAAAGAAAAAACAATTTTATTGTTACTTAAAAAAGCAGTTATATGATTTCATTTTATCTTAAATGGTATTCACTAACATTCAAGTAGTGGAGGTTTTGGGAGTAGCTTAGAGGTCTTTTATCACTTACGTTTAAAAAATTCTAAAATTCCAGAATGTTTGCTTGAAAAAAATTTTTACATATAACTAATTTGGGTGTCGAGTTTAGTTTTTATGCTAAAACTTACAAACAGGCGGTAAAAATAAGTTAATCTATAGGTCTAATCTTGGCAAGCATCTTTGTTTAGTGAGCTATTTTTGAAATGTAAAGCATCTCTTGTGGATCTTCGATACGTCGATGAAAATTTTTAATATTTAAATATAAGCAAAAAGTATCCTAAATAATCTTCACAAAAACCTTTAGTTTACGAAAAAAGAAGAACTCGATAATTTATCAAAATTTATGAATTTTCGTTTAAAGCGATCAGTCAACAATGAACTTCTTCTTAAAAATTCATTGATAGATAAAGTCAGAGGCATTATATTTCTGCAGACATCTTTGTTTCAGCCAAGCAAAAGTTTTAATAAGTTTGATTAAGCATTTCTCCATTTCAACTTTGTTTTCTTTGCCATCTTAAAGGCGAGTTGTTTTTTTACAAACTTTCAAGGTAACTTAGCATCGAAATTAATATCAAAAAGGGTTAAGAATAAGACTTTTGGAGCTTTTATGGTGTTTCAAAGCTAAAAAGTATAGAATAAACATTGTAATTTGAAAACAAAGTAACTTTTATAACTACATGTTTGATAAAAGGTAAATATAAAAGTTTTCTCAGAAACTATAATTCATAAAATCTTCGAAAAATCAGATAGTTAAAGTTTTCAAAAAGCTTACCGTTTATAAAAATTGTGACTACTCGTTTAAAATTTAAAAAGTTATAAAATAAAACTTATACGACATTTTTAGTAGTTTAAATAATCTTGGTTTTAGTTTGACAAAATTGGTAGATATAAACAGTTGAAACCATTTTACAGCTTTTATGCATTAACCATCATCACAGGTTGATGTATAACTTTAAAGTTTCAACAGAAAACCAACAATTAAGTTTTATTTAATATATTTTGCCTTATATTGGTTGCTTAATCTAAGGCTAAAAAATATTAAATCAGCTTCGTCTTAAAAAAACTGAAAAATAATTAAAAAAGTTAGTGTGTCTCAAACAGTTGTAAAAGGTGTTGAGAAAATTTATGTAAACTAAAGTTACAAAACTCCAGCTGAATTTTAAACACGGTTAATATAAAGTGAAGACTCTGAGATTTCAAACAATAATTTTTAATCTATGTTTTCAAAAATTGTGTCTTTTTTATTTTGTAATTTAAACTGTCTTTAAGTAGTCGCCAAGGTTAAAATGCCTAGGTCCAGCGCTTCAATAAAAAAACATAAATAACAACTTAAAATTATTAAAATTGTCTTTTTCATCTTACTAGAACTTATGTGCTCACCGCGTGAACTACTTCTCTAGTCTTTGCAACATCATAATAACTTATGAGAGATTTTTGTATAGAACTTTTGCGAGCAGACTACTTACTCTTTGAAAAATCAAAAAGTATTTTAGTTGTTGTTAAACTATCAAAAATATAATTACGTCAGTATAAATAGGTTTTATAACTTATTTTAGTTTAATACATTAGCACAAAACTTAGGTTATTAGACAATCTGTTTATTTAAACTTTTTAATATATAGTTTAGACAGTTTCACTTATGTAAAATGAGTATAAAGAAACTTAGAATTTAGTTAAATTATTGAAAAAATTATTTTAGTAAAACCTGTTTGAATAGTTTTTTATTTTAATTAAATAGCTATTTTATTAGAATCTAGTTTATAGGGCTCTTAATTTTTATTAAATCGAAAAATAAGCATTCATTACTTCTTTAACTGTATTTGGCGGTATAGAACTGATCATTTAATAAATATATTTAACACATAACTGTAAATACTAAAATAATATAAAACAAAACAACTAGTTTTAAAAATAAGTAGTCTTATAATTATTTTAGTAAATAAACATTATCATACAAAATTATTAGGAAAAAAGGTTTAAAGAGGAAACATTTTAACGTTTTAGATGAAAAAGCTTATCTATTACATGTGACGCATTTCTTTTTCTTATTACTAGATTAGCAAAATATATTCAACTAGTTAGTAAAAGCTTAATAAATTCAGTAAATTACAACATCAGTTATTTGCGAATATTAAAACAAACATTATTTTTTTAACATAATGATATGGATAACAAGACAAAACTTACTGTTTTAGCTTTGTTTCAATTTTAACAATTTTTTTATATATAAATTAGGTCTATAACTTTAGTTTGCCTTTTAGTAATTTAAGTTATCTTAATTCACAAAGACACATAAAATCATTAAAAAGTAGTGTATACATAATAGAACAAATTTAACAATTTTCTTAAAACATAAAACCGACGCTACTTTAACTCCATCCATATATTAAAAAAAAATTACTGAAGTATGCAAACATATACAGCAGTCTGCACAAAAAAACCTGTTATAAATGTACGTGTACAACAGATCTTAATTTAATTCTAAAAGTTATTTTTTCTAGTCATTTTATAGTCTTAGTAGTGAAAGCAGATAAATTAATTTTCTAGAGTGCAAAACTTAGTTTTATATGTTGCAAAGCTTTTGAAAGCTACTGATTTAGTAATCAAGAATGTTTTATTTATTTATTTCAATACTAAAAAGACAATAATTTTCTTAACACCAATAATATTAATTAATTTAAAACTAATTGATAATGTTTCAAACAATTATTATTAATGCTTTGTAGTTCACTAAGAACTAAACATCTTCAAAGAAATTTTTATTGTTATATCATTTTTAGTAATAATTGAAAAAAAATATTTCCACTATTTAAAAACCACATACGTACTTTTTTAAAAGATTTTTGGAAATAATTAGGACTAATTAAAGTCAAAATCTTAAAAGTAAGTATTTTAGAGAAAATCAATAAATTTGTTATCGTATAAATAACCTAGTACATTGCTTAATTACTAAATATTGAACATAAAATTTACTTATATCTAAAAAAAATTGTACATCTTAAAAACTCCAATTTCTCTGATTTTTAAATTTCAATATAACGAAAAACAGCAAAACGAAAAAAAAAACAATACATTTATATATTCAAAACTTGTACATTTTTTAACTAAAATTGTTTAGGTGAAAGTAAGAAACCTTATAAACATTGTAAATAATTTTCAAAATTATTTCTAAACATACTAAAATAAACAAATACTACATCTTAGTTTCAAAAGTACAACATAACTTTTTATTTAAATTTTAGACGAATCATATGAAAATCAGTATATCATAAAACAGTTTAAAATATAATAATACGAAACTAATGTTTATAAACCTAAAAATAATTAAGTAAAACGTTTAAAAATTCTAGCAATAGCCTTTAAAAAAAAGTAAATACTTAAATGAGTGAAATTTAGATTTGTGTTCTTTTGTTTAAAGCCAAATAATGTATTCACATTAATCTAAAATCGCAAATGAGACTTATTCTTGTGCATGAACCTGTAGAACATTTATGTATAGATTTTATATGAATACTAACAGTGTAAAATTTTAAACAATTCATTTCTATGTTGGTACCACAGAAACCTATAGAGTACATTAACTAAGAAAATATAACTTAATCAATTAAAAACATTATTAACATTCTACTTATGATGTGTACATAGCTTTTATCGAATGGGTTCTGTTAACTGAAAGATGAATCTAAACAAAAAAACTAAACTGGTTTAGAATAAGTATATGGAAATAAATTTAAAAAATAAAACAATAATAGTAGTTTTAATAGAAAGTGATATCTAAAACTAGAAAAAAAAACATTTAGATTATCAACTACTTAAATTTAATGTAGAAAATCGATCTTAAATATTTTATTAAAATTAAAAGTTTTCTTAAATGCTGTAGAATAATTTATGTGTTAGTATACACTAAATAGAATATTATTGAGATAACTTAGTTACATTGAACTTATAGTATTTTACATTTTTATTAGATCGATTATTTTTCGCTTTAAAAACTTAATTTTTTAATAAATACAAAATAACTTTAGGCTATAATTTACAAAACCATTTTAGCAAACCAATAACAATGAACTAAGATAATAAAAAATAATAAAACAAATGATTTAAGGTGTAAAAAAATTGAGAAGACAATTTAATTTTATTGTCAGTTAGGTTTAACTAAAATAAAACTTACTGATCAAGAAGTTGCCAGAATTTGTAGAAAACAGCTTGGTCCATATGTCTTTTGTGGGGATTTATTTGCATAACATGAACGTTCCACTTTGACACATTTTTATCTAACATCTGATCACTGTATTTGATATGGAAAGCCTGAACTGTTGGTAAAAAAATAGGTGTGAGACAATATAAAAACATTATAAAATTCTAATTAATTTAGTTTTTACTAATTTATAAACTTTACATGTTAATAGGAGACTAAATTCAGTAAGAATAAGTGAAAAGTGAAAACATCTTTTTTATAACGCACAAAGCAACTATTGGTGTATATAATATCTTAGTATTCAGCAAACAAATATATTGGTAATTTAACTATAACTGTTTAATTGTTAAGTTACACATCAAAGATTTTTTAAACCATGCTTACGGTAAACATTTAAAGCATAGAAACTTCATAACATGTTTAGACAAAAACTTATAATAATAAAGTTTCTTGTATATTTTTAGAAAAATAACTTATTTTTAAACACATTTAAGTAACAAAGCTAACTTTTTGAGAAAATTTCCACAGGACTACCATTATTAAACCAAGGCCATCCTTTAAACTGCCAAGTTGGTCCAAGTACAAAAACACCAACAACACGATTCCAATCATCTAATGTTTGCAACCTGTTTTGGAGTTTTTTTAAATAGATCGTTGTTTTTATTGATAATTTTTTTTATAAATTCCAGCTTTAGTGTTTGAATTTTTTAACTTAAATATATACGATTGCATAACTTTCAATTTCATGCAGATAATTTTTTTGTTTAACTTATTTGGTTCACTGACCGCCAAAGCTTTAATATTTTTTCTGAAAAATTATTACAAACTTGTTAATATTTTCGACAACTTTATAAGGAATAGTAAGATCGCCTCTTTTTCTATGAATAAAAACTTCGGCTTCACGTTTTCCTCCTTCAGCCTTCTTCTGCCTGGTCGTCACGAACTAAAAAAAAGTATTTAACAAATTACTAACACTCTGATTAACAAAATAACTTAAGTTTTTGTTGTAAATCATAAATTAATAGTAATTTATAACTTACACCACGAAAACTCATAATTTTGCTTTCTTACTAATTTTACAAACTTTCAGATTCTGTAGCAGATCTTGCACGTTGTAGAGAGTGATGAGGGATTGTAGTGATGCTGGAATAACAATGATGGGTGTTCTGCTCACCCTCTTCTGCGGTTGTCCCTTCTGTTTGTCCTGCTGCTTTTTCTTGGATGGATTAGATGGTTGGGTCTTCTTTGCTCCTTCCTATCCGTCAGTTTGTATAGTGAGAAAATATTATGTTTTAGCTAAAATATCAGCTTAAATAAATAAATTTAACAAAACATAGGAAGGTTTTATTTAAAGAGTCAACTGAAAATTTTTTAAGTGCGTACAAACAACTAACCATCACAGCCTTTAAGCTGTTACCATGATAGGTAGCCTGCGTTTGCAGTGAGAAACCAAGATGATTTTCTTCTTTGGACTGTCCGAACCTCTCCTGGTCGTACCTACTGTAACCAGCATTGTTGTAGCTAGTAGGCTGCCTCTTCATCGGTGCTGCTAGCCCGTTTAATTTCAATTGATTTTGAGGTTGTTTTGCCTTACCACCTTCAAAGTTTGTAAATTTTAAATGTTTTAAATAGGTAACTGAAAAATTGCTTTGGATGTCTACTATATGAAGCAAACTAATACCTTTAATTAATAATACTCAGCGTATAAAAGATTTAGCTTTAAAAAAAAATCATCTTGATGAACAAGAAAAATAACTACAAAAAGACCTGTTTTAAATGAAAGTAAGTTTTTAAATTAAACTTTATTATACCTACATTAATTACATAAAGAAAAAAAATAAATATATATAAAAACCTTCACTTTTAGTCTTTAAAGATTGAAGTATTTGAAATATGTTGGAAAAGTCCTTCACATTAGACCTGAGTACTGTTTCTCTGGTGCGGAAAACTCTTTCTTTGTGAAGTAAGTCATTAATCTCTCCTTCATTATCACCTCCATCTTCAAGTGCTGTTTTAGGAAAACTTATCAACATTAGAGTTTCTTAATTATTAAAAAACACTTTAATTGTTTTTATCTTAATTATAATCTAATCGAATATAATTTAAATTAGACAACATTTCTTTTTTACATAAGGTGCCAACCATGTATTTCAAAAACTGATCTAATTAACTACAGTAATCTACCTCTTGAGTTAAGCCCAAAAAAGCGTAATAAACAGGAAGTGCGTACCTAAAAAGTAATAATCTAAATAAATAGAAAATTTTGTATTGATCAAACTTTTTTTTTGTTTAAAAGTGCGAAACAGGAATACTATTTAATTTTTATTTCAACTAACTGACACTTTAAAGCAATAACAAAATTAAATTTAACTTTTCACATACCAGGGATCATTGTTAGTTGGTTAGTAAGAAATGAAAAGTAAAAAATACTATTTTACTAAAATGTATTTCATCCTTAACTTTTTAAAAAATATTTTGTCAAATTTCATATGAAGCCAATCAGTAATGTTTAACATTTTTAGAAAAATTATTTTTAAATTAAGAAAATAAAAATACTTTTTAGGAGAGCCACTCGTTTTATATAATTTTTTTTTTCTAAACTTTAATTCTAAATCTCAAAACTTTATAAGATGTTTTTGTTGAAAACATGAGGTATCTAGATAAAAAACTAGATATATTTTTAGTGAATTTATAAATTTTAAAGAGCATTGATAAAGAAAAATTGCAGCCTACAAGCTTAAGTTAGAAATATTTTAGAAAAATGACCATAATTTAAAAGCTAGTCAGTTTTATATTCTATAAAACCGTCGTTTTTGGTTTTTAAATTAAGCTAAAGTGTAAAACCAATGTTAATTTATGTAAAAAATGTGCTTACACTCCAGCCCTTAAGTTTAAAATAAAACATATTCAGTTAGTTTTAAATTGTATACTATAAATACTTGTTAAGTTATATCAAGATAATTTTAAGTAAAATTCTGAAAACGATACAATAATTACAATAAAAGATAAGTACATAAATTAGTGTCTTTAAAGTATTATCCAAATCAAAAGCTTTTACAAACAAATTATATCAACCGTTTTCAATATTGTAGTCTTCTAAGTTTGAAATATGATTTTTCTTTTTGTGTGCCATCATTTTAGCTCTCAACGCTTTAATTCGGCCTTCACCCATTGCTGCTGTCAAAGACGAATTTCCGGAGTCAGCAATGTTCTGCTTATTTTCATCTTTTTCACCATCAAGAAGCTCGTCCAACCGCTGTGTTTTGGTATTTAAACTTTTATCAAAACACGCTTTTAGATATTTAGGTACCAAAAGGTCACTAAAAACCAAAGAAAAACAATAGTATTCAGGAAATTTAACAATTTTGTGTTAAAACATTTGTGTTTATTACAACATGCTAAACTACATATCATAATAAACTAAGATTATGAACATTTGTTGAATTTTAAAATGATAGTTCTACTAGGTCTATTACTGATTTTTATGACCAAATCGCAGTCTGATAAAATAAAAAATATTTCAAAAAAAATGAAAGCTTCACTAAACTAGTGAATTTATAAGCAAATTTAGCAAAGAAAATTTTAAACATTATTAGTTTTATTAAGAAAAACTATGGTAATATAATTAACTCACACTGTTAGGTTTGGTAACCCCTTCTTCTAGTTTGATTTTTTTAGGTTTTGTCTCATCTTTATTTTGCGCTACTAGAGGAGCAGATCTTTTTACTTTAAATGTAGAAAGAGTCTTGCTTTTATCTATTTGTGGCGTTGTATCTACAAAATATTAAAACCCAGTGTTAACAGATAAAAATTTTTTTAATTTATACTTTAAAAATATATGAAAGAATTTTGTCATGTTTCTAGCTTTTGATGCTTTGTTAACTTTTTTAATCATGTTCATAGTTTTCGTCAATATTTAACCTGATTAATAATTAATATTTTTTTTAATTATGATGAACATTTTACAAAAACACAAAGTCAAACAATTTTAAAAAATTTCAAAGTATTTGAACTTACACTATTGTTTTACACATACAATTTAGAGTTAATATTTATAAGAAAATAAGTATGAAACCTACACATTAAAAATTTATAATTTTATTTAAAAAACTTTACTCTACTCTACAGAAAAGATAAAAGGTTGAATCTATTATATTTTAAATAAAATTTAAATTAAAAAAAAAACATAATTAAACTAATGCCAGAAAAAACAGTATGTAGGTAGATTAGATATAAAAAAGAAATAACTCTTTTTATGTATTATAGTAGGACTTTTAGGATTATAACTCGAAATTATTACTTACCTATATCGCCTTTCAAATATCGCAAAAGCTTGTTTCTATCAGGTCTAGTTATGATTCCATAATTTGCTACTGCTGCACTTTTAACATAGTCTGCATGCTTTTCATTTTCATTTTTAAGGAAATATAAAATATCTCCTAATTTGTAGTATTCTTTGTCTTTTTCTTTTGTTTCACTTCTAAAATCATATACAACTATATATAACAAAAACTTTCAAGGCTATAGGAGAGTTTGTCTTGTTTTTTGAAAGTTAATATTTGTTTAAAGATTTTTTAGATTTTAGCTATCAGGAAATTTAAACAGCTAATAAACCTTTAAGTAGCTTTATAATATAAGTGATTCAAATCAGTGAAATTAATATTTTCTCAGGGCTGCCAAATTTTTTTTAAAGCCTATTTCTAGTTTAAAGCTGTGTTTAAGGTTAAAAACTGTGCTAAGTAGTATAACAACTTTAAAAAAATACTGTAAAGCTTCTTCAAATGTGTTTTTATAAAAATAATTTTTGATAACAATAATTTTTTTATCTATATGGTAGATTTTTTGTATCAAATCAAAATTTTTCTACTTATTATGTAAGAATTGTTTAAAATTCCAGGTTTTTTTTTTTTAATTTCTCAAACTCCAGGTTTTTCAGCCTAAATTGTCAAATTCCAGGTTTTTCCAAGTTTCTGGTTTCCAAGTTTTTGGGCAACCCTGCTTTATAACTTTTGAAATATAAACATTTTTGTAAAAAATCTAATAAAAAAATATAATTTTAAAATTCAAGGCTAATTTTTTCAGAAAATTAAAAAAATCACTGAAAATCTATTTCATCCTTCATTTTTGAACCTATTGACCTCAAATTTTTAAGAAATATTTCTCTCGCTACAAGTAACCTATTGAAAAGATTTTTTTTAATTAAAAGATTAAAATTTTATGACCAAAAAAAATGCACTCAACATTTTAAAATGTTCTTCAATATGATTTCTATTGTTAAGTACTAAACTGAGAAAATTTAAGAAAGATTGCTTAAAAACTGTGAAGAAGATAGATTTTTAATAAAATAGTCTTTTTCTATTTATTTTTAACTTTGCCCTTCCACAAGGATCCTGTTAAAACCTTCAATTTTGTCCCCTTGTAACTCAAAATCTAACTTTCATTATAAGAAAAGGTAAAAAGCAGCTATTAGCTAAGTTGAGATGTTTAAAATAAGATAAAAATGTAAAAAAGTGCTCCATATATCCTTAGTTGTAGAAGTGTGTCTAAACTATTTGAAACTTTTATTTTCAACTTAACTAAGAATCCTAATAACACCACTACAAAAGCTTGAAGCTATTGAAAAATGTGTTAAAAACTATAATAATTTTTAAATAAATACTTTTTTTAACACCCAAATTTTTTTACAGTTTTTTTAATATAACTTATATTTTAAAACTAAAAACAAATGTTTCAAGAAATCTTAAGAGGAACTTTAAATAAAACTGGTTTAAAAATTGTAGTATAAAATAGAATTAAATAAGTCTTTTTTTGTTTTATAAAATTAGACTAAAAAACTTTCTGCTATATATATTTGTATAAGAAACTTTTTCGAAATTTACTATATACAGTGTGGGCAAATGTTTATGGCAAATTTTCTCCAGGTTTTAAAAAGTACAAATTTTGGTGTCTATTTTAAGTTTAAAGCTAAGTTTAGAGTAAAAAAATGTGTTAAAGAGTATAAAAAAACAAAAATATACTGTAAAGCTACTTCAAACGTGTTTTTTAATAAAACATTTTTGATGATGACATTTTTTTTAAATCTATATGATACACCTTTTTTGTGTCAAATTGAAATTTTACTATTTAACGTGTAAAAATTGTTTAAAATTCCAGGTTTTTTCAGGTTTTTTTTTCAAAATTTCTCAAGGTTTTTTAGCTTAAGTTATCAAACTCCAGGTTTTTCCAGTATTCCAGATTTTTTGGCAACCCTGTATATACTTCTAAAGTTTTTTTGGTTCAGTGAAGCATTTTATTTTACCCGTACTATGTTTTTTTTTTAAATCATAAAATACCCGTTATTAACTTTTGTTTAAAAAATACTATACACTAACTGACTTTATTTTTACTTAATAATTAAACAAATTGCAAGCTAACTCATTTTTAGTTAAAAAAATGTTATAGAAAAATATATACTCAACAAAAATATTGCCAAAAGTCTAAAAAGCCTAAGCCTGAAATTTTTATGCCCTGAGACAAGCTCAGGTTTAACATAAGGTTTGTTCACATCAATTTGATCATCAGACCACTGAGACAGGCAATGTCATTATTAAGATTCATCAGTCAGTCACAACCAAAAAACCTGCAGTTATCAATACTAAAAAAGTTTATCATATTTTCATATTAATCAACCATTTGTGGTATTGATAAGTGATGTTGTCTTTTGCCGTGCAAAGTTTAATACATTATCTACTAGGCAAGACAGCTAGTACCGTTGTATTCATAAGCAACAAGCACACCAGCTATCTTACCTAATGGACAATGTATGATCAAACCTTATGTTAAACTTGAGAAAAATATATTATGATATAATCTTATATATAATAAAAATACATAATTATTGCATGTAATTAAATTTAGCTTACCCCCATCTCATATAGTTTGTATCACATGTCTTTGAAAAAGACAAATCACCAAAGTGAATTTCATCTCCTTCCTCCTCAATGCTTTCTACTCTATTACTCTTAACAAATTCCCTTAGTTTAGATAGAGCATCAGCCATTATTTAAACAAAGTTTATATCTAGAAAAACAGTACTATTTAAAGTATATTAGAATGTATTTAAATGAAGCAAACTAAATATTTTGCACAACAATCTAACTACAGATATAAAAAAATGTATAATGCAGATTTATACAAGAAAGTTGTAGTACAGATTTTATGACAAAGATTTGGTATCAATTAGTACAGGTTGGCTTAAGCTGGAAAACCCCAAACTTTAAAATAAAAAAAACTAAAACTTTGTACTTATATCATTAAAAAAACTAGAAAAACTTAGAATTTTGAACAATTTCAAATTTAAAATAATAAATTTTAGGTCAAAATGAAATAGAAAAAAATATATAATTTATTTATATCACATGTTTAAAGTAACGCCATAGTATTTAATCATTAATTTAAAAACATTATCGAACCTTAAGTTAATTTTTTTACTAAAACAGAACTATGTACATTCAGGGGTAGGCAGTACTACCGCGATGTTTGCTAGACTTATGAACTGGTGTGATTCAGATGTCTTTCAACTTAATTAAGAAAAAAAATAAAATTCTATGAAAAACCAAAAAAAATGAACCTCAAAAAACTGATTTTACATCCAAAAATAACTTTTTACTTTATTTTTTGACTGAAGTTGTAATAAAGTCACTTATACATGTCCTAGACCAGGGTTTCCCAAACATATTTTTTTAAATTGCCTCCTTTGAAGAAATTAAAAAGGATATTACCCCCTCCAAAAAGACTACCTTTTAAAATACCAAAGACCTTTTTCTTTTTGATCTGCCAAAATTACTAATAAATACAGCTAAGACCCCTTTTTTTTGCTCTTCATCTGCAACTCTAGAATATCTAGTGTAAGGTTAAATTTTTTTTAAACTGCCTAAAATTTTAAAGTAACCCCTTCCCCCCCCTTTTACCCCTTTACTAATTATTGCCCCCAACTAAAACTGCCCAAAGGTACCGCCAACTTTAGGAAACCCTGTCTTATACTTAGAATTTATATCTTAATTGAAAGCTCACTTGTAGGCTTACATTTAAGATAAACTCAATTATTTTGATGTACAATGATGCCTACTCACACAATGAACAAGATTGCTGTAATTTTTTTGTAAATTTCTTGCTAGTTTTTTATTTTAAGTATAAAACTAAAATTAAATATTGAGTTAAAAACAAATTTTATAGAGTAATCTATCCAAGAAGGAGTAATTCTACTTGAATAAGTTAAACAACTTAAAAATCTGCTTTGAAATGAAACAGTGTAAATGTGTTGCTTAAAATAATAAAATTTTTAATTAAACTTAAGTTAAAAAAAAGTTTTAAATTTTATAATAAAAATTAAAAGATACTCAGGTTGTCACTCTTTTGGTGAAAAAAACTGCCCGGAATAACATTAAACTGCCCTGGTCACCCTAAGCTTTTTTTTTTTCAAAACCTTGAAAATTAAAAAAAAATGTCTATGGTGAAACTACTTATACCTCATGTTCATTTTTCTTATTAATAACTAAAATGAAGATGTAAATGCTTCTGTACTAGATGTTCAATAAATTATGAGAAATACTGTTCAGAAGATAAGACAACACTAGTCTATACTCACTATTTAGTCTTTTTAACTTAAAATAAGTATCTATAAGTTACAACAAACAACTTTCTCTATGAATTAAGGACATACAAAATAATATAATTTTACTAAACTATATAAGTAATTAAATTTACAAAGTCTTAAAACTTTTTGATGCATAATTAAACTTTTATATCTCCAAACTGTTTCTGTTCAATATAAACTCAAATCATGATATATATTAATTTCAGATTAAAATCAAAAACTAAAATATTATTATATAATAATAGTAAACTGTTCACCCTAAGGCTAAAATATTTTTAACTAGGCATTGCAAAATCAATAAAACTATATCCTTTAACAAAATTGACAATAAAATAAAACAAAAAATAGAAACTGGATCAACTAAATCCCATTCTAGACCTAAATAAAAGTCTGCCACAAGACTTTTTAAAAATCTTAAAACTATCCTGAGATTTTTATAAAAAATCAAAACTGTCCTAAGTCATCCTGAGTTTTTAAAAAAGTCAAAATATCCTGATTTATCCTGAATTACCTTGAGTTTCCCTAAGATTTGTTGTAATTTTAAAATATTCTGAGTTTCTCTGAGTACCTAGAGTGTGTAGCAATCCTGGATGCTGTGAAGCTACTTTGGTTGTATATGTTAATGAAAATATTTTTGTTAGTTTTTTTGTATTTAATCAAAACTTTAGATGACACTTTAAATGAAAAAATAGTTTAAAATTTTGATTTTTTAGTAATTTTTGTTTGAAATTTCAGTTTATTTTTAATAATTTCCTAAAATCCAGGTTTTTTTTGCATAAATTATCAATTTCCAGGGTTCAAGCAACTCTGAAAGTATGACAGAGACATTATTAATTTTTTTTAATTTTTTATAATTTTTTGTTATTTTCAATTTTTTTTAAGAAAATCAAAAAATTTTTTACATGAAACCTTTTTTAAATCAGCTGAAAAGGTGTAAAATGTGTTTTTGTGATGATTGCTAAATGTAAAAAAAAATTCAGTCAAAACCTTAAAGGTCAAATTTTTAAGGTCCCATACAAGTTACATAGGTGCTGTTTGTAGAAAAATGTAAAAGTCATGAGGTGGTTAAAGCTGGAAAGCTAATTTTTTGTGCTGTCTTTTGCACATTTTGAAAAATTTTGCTTTTTGAAAATTGAAGCAAAAGTACTGCTTGATAAATACCACCCAGAAAACAATGATAGTATTATCTAATCTAATTAAAAAATAACTTTTAACAACTACTTTTTCAATTGTTTAGTCTTAATCATTTAGGGAGACACTAGACTAGCCAAAAAACTATTTTGGCAGAGTGGCTCCTGGTATTATATAAATTTCATTTAGATTTTCTGACATTTTTTGGTGGTCAAAAAAACATCAGTCTTAAACTCTAACCCTTACAATGATAATACCAAATTAACCATAAACCTCACTTTAAATTTAAGATATAAATTTACTAGGCTTGTAGAAAATTAACTAGCAAACAATATTCAGCTTGTTTAAAAATACCATTTCTTATAAAGATCTCTACACATACAGACTAGTAAAACTTATTTTGTTCACTTAAACACTATACTTGTCCACTTGTTTCAATACAAATTTTTATAAAAGTTTTTAACGCTCTACTAAACACATGTTCAAAATTTAAACACCTAGTTGCTTTTTATTATCAAATGACAAATTTATTACTAAAGTTACCTAGTACAAAAATACTTAAAATGGCAAATTTCAAAAGAGTCGTTGCAAAAAATTTAAACAAAATATATTTGTATAGTTAAGCTTTCTTATCTTTATCACTAGTTTAAGTGCCTTGTTAAACACGCATTCAAATTTTTTAAAACAGTTGATTTAAATTACTCAACCTACAATATTATCAATAAAGTTCTTGTTCTTGTACATAATTACTTAAGTTAGCATATTTTATGACAATAACTTAACAATATATTTAACTTAATATTAATAATATTTTTTTTAACAAAATACAAGATAAAAATTCAGTTACTTTTTACTAATTCGCCAACAACAAATATTATACAAACTATCTAAAATGAACTTGATTGATGTTTCAAATATCAACAACTTTCAATAACATAAGCAAGGTTTCAAAAGCTATTATATGAAAAGTTCTTATATAATAAAATAGATAACTTATTTTTCTTTCAAAGTGTTCATTACTGTAAATTAATAGTTTATTTGTTTAAATAGGAATTTTACTTAACGGTATTATAATTATTAACAATAGGTAATATTTAAAATAAATGAGCCTTATAAATATTCTTTTCAACTTATAATGTTAAATATAAAATAATAAGATATAAATTTTTTTTCAACTATAGCAAAAAATGTTAAAACATTGCTTAAATTTAAAATATGTTTAATTTTTAGGTGGTAAATTCCGGGGCAAATTAAAAATAATTCTTTCTGGCGACTGTAGTTAAAACTAACTGAACTGAAGATTTAATGTACACATTCATATACTTCGAAAACATATAATAATGGTAAACCTAGCTAGACAATATATTTATATATTATTAATATATTATAATATATATAATTATTTCTTAATTTTTTAAGCAAAGTATTTCTCTGATCTATTATAAACTATCTAAAATTGTCATTGTCTATTAAAACATTTAATGTTTCTTTTCTTAGTTTACTAAACTGATATACTTAAAATTTCGTCTATATCTGTTATAAATATTGATAAAAATGTAAATTTTAGAAAACTTTTTTATATAAATTAGTACTTTTCATCTAATCTTTAAAAACAAATTAATAGGAAAAAATAAAGAGTTTTTATCTGAACATAAAGACTACCTTATTTTTAATCAGGTATAAAACATCTAGTTATCTTTTTGTTATTTTTCGGTCTCTTTAAATAGTATTTAAACTACTTTTATCATATCTTTTACAACAAATACTTTTAAATGTTTATCTTTAGATTAAGACAAGATCAAAATAATTTTTTTTTGCCTTAACACAACTACAAACTATATTTAGTGTGCATCATAAAAATTATGCTAAAGATAAACAACATAATTTTTTTAAAGATATATTTAGTTTTATAAGATACATTAATTTTTTGATAACTTAGTGCTTACTGTTTATACATGTTCTGTCCAATTAGGGTTACTTTCGGTTTAACTCTCAAAAACATATATTAATTTACTTCTTTTTTTTAAATTATACTTAATTATTTTTATCTTAACTATTGTTTTATTGTTGGGTTTTCTGTAAATAATAAATATTTTCTAAGCACGATAGACATTTTCGATTTTAGCTAGTAGCTAGCTTATTAATACTAAAATATACCTTTCTTTATAGTAAGTTTTATGTAATCTTTTATTTTTTTTAACAAATTTCTTTAGCGTGCACTATAATTGTTAATATTTAAAATATAGTCTATTTGCAAAATCCTGTTGGAACTTAATTTAAGTTCAAAATTTAAGTTGAGTCTTGAGTCGGGACGGGAGTCCCGATGTTCACAAAGTATTTTCTTTTAGTAAGAAATAATCTCAAGAAAAAATGCATTAAGGGGACGGCAAGCTGCGGTCCACGGGCCCAATACAAATTTTAAAGCAAAAATCTGCGGCTCGATACTTTGAAGGTGGTACTTTGAAGCCAAAAACGAACTTTTTTGAAACTTAATAATAAAATTTTGTGGTAAAAATTTCAATTACAATGTTGAATTTTTTAACAATTTTCGCTACTTTTTAAATATTTATTTTATCAAAAAAAGTAATAAATCAGAATTTCCATATTGACTATCTTAGATAGAGACGTGAAAATTAAACCTTTTTATTACAACAAGGTTTCGGTGACAAAAAAATTGCGACTTTTTTTATTCCATTTAGATAAAATTTAACGTATACCTCTAGAAAATTTTATATTTCTAGTATATTTACACTTTTTTTTCAAAAAACTCTTACTTCAGTAAATTTTTTTTGAATCATTATAGTAATTCAATTCGTTTTAAAGTTAGTACTAGTTTTACCTAAATATACACTGATAAGCTTGAATTTTTGAATATGTAACATTTTAGTTTTTTGTTTAGATTTTCACGCATGAATAATTTTTTAAATGAAATTATATATAAGCAACATTGTTATGTGCAGTTTAGTATTTTATTTTAATTGAAGATGTCGCAATTTTTTGTCACCGAAACCTGGTTGTAAATAAAATGTTTAATCTTTACATTTCAGTAAATTGAGCAATCTTTTTTAGTTAAGACAAATAAATATATTGATTATCTTCAAAACAATTTAGGCACGCGGAAGATTTTTTTTTACTTTGAAGTCTGCGAGCAATTTTCGTTTTAGAAAAAATAAAAATTAAATTTAATAAAAACTCCTTTAACAAACTCTGACATAGCTAAGACTATAAGTGGTAAAAAGAACCTGTCAGAATTAAAATTTGTGTGTTATAGCAAGCATAATTGTATTAAATGAAGGATTTATAGACGGTAACAGGTCAAAATTGCGCGAAAGCACAAAGATACTTTTGCAGGACGACAAATTTGCACGAGAGCACAAATTGCACGATGAGACAAAATTGCATGAAGACAATTTTGTACAAAAGGCAAATTTTGCACGAGTTTCATTTTTGCACGAGAGTAAAACAGAAAATATAAAACTAAAAAAAAAAAAATAATAAAAGATAAATTAATTAAAAATAAAATAAATACTGACCGAAGGTAAGGGTTAGGGGTAACAAAGATAGTAAAAAAAAAATATCTTACCGACCAAGGGTTAGGGTTAGGGGTAACAAAGATAGTAAAAAAAAAAACTAAATTAGAAAAAAAAAAGAAAAATCTACTTGTGCAAAATTTTCTCCATGAAAAATTGTTTGCTCGTTAAAAAGTGTCTTCGTGCAGTTTTATCCCCTCGTGCAAAAGTGTCTTCGCGCAAAAGTATCTTCGTGCAATTTTGTACGCTCGTTCAAATTTGACAGCTACCTTTATATACATATGTATTTGGGATACATCTGTTGCACGGGCGTAGCGTTGGAAGGGAGGAGGGACGCATGCGTGCCACCTTAAAAAAATATTTTATATTTATCGTTTAATAATTTAATTTCCCTGCTTAATTTGTTTTTTTTTCAATTATGTTTATGTAGTATTCAAAAAGTTAAACGAATTTTCGAGTACCAAACATGCAAAGCCGGGTTCCGGTGCGTAGAGATAATTGTGTACCGGCTTTGATGAAAAACACGTATGGAAAGTTCGTAAACTCTTAAAGAAGAAAATTAAAAAAAAAAAAAACTTTTAGTTTTAATACTAAAGATTTTACATTTTAATTTTAAAAATTAACTATAAATATGAAGGTAGTATATTAAATATCTAAAAGAATGAGTTATTTTAAGTTTAATAAATTCTATCTTATTGATGGATTGTAGATATTGATTTTTATTTTTTTATTATCTTTAAAAATATTTAGCTATTTTAAATGAAACATTTCGCTTTTAAATATTTATTAATGACTTAGATATTGTTTTTAAAGTTACTTGCAAGTTACAGTAGAATATTTTTTTAAATATAAAAATTTTTTGTATTTTATTAATTCGTAAAATTTTTTTTAATGCTTTTTTTTTTGTTTTTCAGATATTTAGTTTTACTGTTATTAAGTATTAAACGGTTTAATTTTGAAACATGTCAGTATTTTTTAGAACAGTAACTTCAAATTTTCTTTTATTTGATAAAAATATTTCAATTATATAACGTAAAAATGATCTTTTAACAAATTTTTATAAAAGTCCCAAATTATACAGTAATCTTCCTTTATTGTACCAACATATGTTTTTGTGTGTTAACGAATAAACACACTTCAACTGGGTTTATAATGGAAATAATAGCAGTTATTCTTTTCATTATAAACCCAGTTGAAGTGTGTTGATTTGTTAACACACAGAAACATATGGTGGTACAATAAAGGAAGATTACTGTATAACTTGTTTTTACTTATATTCAAGTGAACTTGTTTTACTAGGAAGTAGGATCTTTTGTTAGTAAGCGATTAAATACATATTTTGAACAGTTCTTTGCAAAAGTCTTAAGTTAGTAGATTTTTGAGAGAAAAAATTGTGCACCCCCTGACCAAAGTACGACGCTATGCCACTGCTAGTAAGTATTTAAAATAAAATCAGTCACTTAAAAACAAAAAGATTCAAAAAAAGGTATGAAACTCAGTACTAGTATACGATCCAGTAGTACAGAATCGAAACAAGATAGAAATAATTAAATTTTTGATAAACAGATATTTTTTTCGACAAAAAATTTCTTCACTTTAAGGATAAATTATAAATACTTAAAAAGTTTTTTCAAACAAAGTTATTTTAAATTTTTAAAAGTGTATTGTTTTTTTTTTCTTAAAAAAACTGTCTTCAATTAAGAATAGTATTTTTTTTGCAGATTATTAAGCACAAAACAATGTTTTTCTATTATAAAAACTATAAAAGAACTTTAGTTGTTAAATAAATCTGTAAAAAGTGTTAAAAAAATTAAATTGAAGGTATCGTAAATCAAAACTAATTAACAAAATAAATGAAACAAAAATAGAAAAAAAATAAAGAAAGTACAAAAAGCTGAAAATGCTATAGCTCAAAACCTCAGGTGTAATATTAAAAAATATACTTATATTTAGAGTTGAGTTGAATTAAAAAAAAATTACTGAAAAATGGTTACTATTATTCTGTTGATTATTATTAAATTAAAAATGTTAATACTCTTGCAGGTTTGTTTTAAACAAAAGTTTATAATATTAAATTTTATTAAAATTTCAAAAAAGTGTAAAAGTAAAAAAGTAGTATAATTGTGTTTTAAATTTCAGCTGCAAGTTCTACTTAAATTAACAGTTTAATAGTTTTAAAGATGAATATGTATTACAATTATTAAAAAAAGTTTAAATAGTAATAATAAACCGAGCTTACTTGAAGGGCTATTGCAACTAAAAATAAATAAATCTAAAGCTTTTACTTAGTAATAGTTTTTCTTAATATATAGAAAAATAAAAATCGAAAGCTACAACTCAGCCTTATGAGGTAATTATCTTATTGTTTAAATTAGTACAATAAAATCTAAAAAAAAACCCAATTCACATCTTTATACTTAAAAGCTACATAAATTGAGAACTTATTATTGTTTAATTGAAACCAAATTACAATACCTTAATTAAGAAAGCAGAAACAAATAATTTCAAAAAAGAAAAAATAATTTCAATAAATTAGTTATTTCTATTGTTAAGTTTTACATTATGCTGTACACTAACTATAAAATTTAGTTAAATTGTTCTCTAGTTCTAGTAAACTAAATATAAGGAACAAAGTGATAGTTATTACAAATAAACTTTAACGTATACAAAAGAAACAAGCACCAGATTAAGTTACAAGGTTTAAAAAAAGTTTAAATATATATCTTGGGTATCTATAAATTACAATCTTACTAGGTCTACTAAACCATTTAAAAAAACAATATTTATAATATATTTTACATACTTGGATAAATTAGTTTAAAGAAACAATTGGTATTCATCATTAAATATAAAATAAGTTTGTCTTGTCAGAACTTGAAATAAAGTTTAAAACTAGTGATGAAATTTGTTTGAATTTTTGAAATGTTAACTTGACATTTTAAAGTTAATTGTTAGATACGTTTACAAAAAATTAAACAGCATGTAGTTAGATAAGTAATTTCAGATAACTTGTATAAATAAACTTATCAAACAATACGACATTTTATAAGTTTTAGCATGCTTTTAGAATTATTACAGTCTAAATAAAAAAACTATTTATTTAGTCTAAAACAGGGCTCGGCAAGCTGCGGCCCGCGGGCAAAATGCAGCCCGCGAAATGTAAATCTGCGGCCCGCGAGCATGTTATTTTTTTGAATGGACTGCGGCCCGCGAAAGAAAATTTTGTGGCCCGCGAGCATGTAAAGGTGGCCCGCTGAGCAAAAATATACTTTTAATTAATTTTCTTTGATAAATATAGGTTTAAGTTCCTGTTTTAAAACAATTAAAAAACTTTACTGATTTAGCTTAAAAAATGTGAAAAAGACAGATTAGCATTCTACAAGGTTTTTTTTACAACAGCAAATTATTTTCTGAAAATAGAGTGTAAAAATTGCTTTGAATTAGTAAGATAGTTATTTAATATCTATTTGTAAAAACTTATCTTTCGCACGTTGCTTGTGGTTGGTCTGATGGACCAGGTTGGCTACGGCGCGAAGAGTGTGGGTCAACACCCCTTTTATTGATTCCTCTGTCAATGTTTCGCTGGCTACAGCGAGTTTCGGGGTTGTTGACCTTGTGTAAGGTATGATGTATGTTCTCTTTAGAGAACATACTATCCTTTTTGGTGGGCTTGGCTCTATTACTCATTATGCTATACCCACTATATACTATATAATAGTTAGGTATGGCCCACTAGTTATTTAATTAAATTTAGATATTTTAGATATTTGCATAAATTTAAATAACTAAACTTTGGTGTTAATAGATCATTATATTGAAATTATCTGTAAATTGGTTATATAAAATTATTAATTTTTAGCCAGAGGCGTTACAAACTAAATGCAAATGTATTCCGTTTTGTACAAAAGTTATGCACAGTAATTAAACAAAATGTCATTTCTTTACAGTTTAGTTTGTTTTTTACACGTTTTTTATACCTAAGTTTCTACTACAGATGTTTTGTTTTTAAATATTATATTCTAGTTTACACAAAAACATTTAAAATTACATAATAATAATAATAATAATAATAATAATAATAATAATAATAATAATAATAAAAATAATAATAATAATAATAATAATAATAATAATAATAATAATAATAATAATGATAATAATAATAATAATAATAATAATAATAATAATAATAATAATAATAATAATAATAATAATAATAATAATAATAATAATAATAATAATAATAATAATAATAATAATAATAACAATAATAATAATAATAATAATAATAATAATAATAATAATAATAATAATAATAATAATAATAATAAGAAATAAGGTTAATTTCATTTTGGTTTTGACACCTTTGATTTTTTAGAAGTTTTCTTTGGATTTTATATTAATTCCTCTGCACACCTATGAACAAAGATGGTCATATTTTATACCACTTTTTATTTAATACTTAACGATATAAAATTTAGTTTATGCATAACTTTCTAACATTATTGTTTCTACATGTAATATCTAAGTGTGTACAGACACATTTAAAACAATATATATGATATAAATTAAAAACTTTTTGATTTTTCAAACCATGTTTTTTGGCAAAGTAGTTAATTTTTATGCGTTGTATTCTAATATAAACGGTTGCTGTTTTTTGGAACTACCTATTTAATACAAACTAGAATGAGAAATGGTAACTTATTATGTTTGTATATTTTTTATCAAAATAGTTCAAATTCGATCAAATAAACAAATAAAAATTGCCACACACTCAGACTATGACTATTTGAAGACTTCAAATCTCAGGCCAATTTAGTAATTTTTCAGTTTTTGGCTTGAATTGCTTTTTGTATGCTAAAATATTAGGCTAGTTTTGGCCACTCGGACTGACTTTTTTGCTTTAAAATAGTGGTAAATTAAATTTATGATGTATGTTTTGTTCAATGCACAGTGTTGGTTCGAATTAATATATATTTTAAATTAATAAACTTCGGTATTTCTTTATTTTGTGAACTTTATTTTAAACAGGGTTGCCATTCAAGCAGGCTTGTTTAAATATTTATTTTAATTCAGACTAGGTTAAAACTTTTTAAGAAGTTTTTATAAAACTCATGTGAATCTGAAACTTTTATTTCAAACGTTTTAAATAAATCTTCGAATTCTCAGAATAGTTTTTTTTGACTCTAGTGTAGTTTACTAATTGTAAATTTTTGTCTATTTACATATTGTTCTTTTTTATAATAATGCTGTTTTAGTTATGTATTTAAGCTTTATTAACAGAAAGTTTTTAGCTGTTTTAACTTTTAGTAAAGTTTTATTATAATTCAGACATTTTTGCTTTTAAAGTGGCAACCGTGTAAAAGACTAATTAATTACTAATAAGGTATCTTATTAAAGTATTCCAGCATTAATTATGCTAAAAAATTTGATCTAGCTTAGCTACGGTATAAATAGGTTTTAATTTTATTTAATCAACTAATTACTAAATTTTCTAAACAGTGCATACTATTTAAGACGCAAAAGCTATTTTATAAAGTTAAAATTTATTTAAATATGAAAAGGTGGTTCATAGTATAAAAAATGTATAAAAGTGACACATAAATGTTTTTCAAGCTCGGTTTTTATAGAGAGTTAAGTTGTAAGTAAAATAATAAAAGTATTTTATTAAGTTTAACTTATTAAGTGTTTAAGAAAGTACATATTTTATTAAGACTTAAGTATATTAAACAATGTAAATTATATTACAATAAATATTTATATATTAAATAGGCATTCTAAGTGTAGCTAAAGTCATTAAAAGTAATTAAGTGAATAAAAGTAAAACTATCTCTGGTGTGACCAAAACTAAAGCCAAAAGATTTTTAAATTATCACTAAAACTAAAACTGTGGCCCGTGATGATTTTAAAAATTTGAAAATTGGCCCGCGAGCACCAACTGCCTGCCGACCCCTGGTCTAAAACAAAAAACTTTAAAGTATACTACTGTCTCTTAGCAACAAGCATGTCAATGCGCAGCTGGATTTTGGATAGACTGAGACGGAGACAGGCAGATAAGGTTGGAGTCAGCATACAGTTCCTTTGCTTCGTTTTAATGTTTGTTACATGTGAAAAGCCGAACTCGCAAATATAAGTGGTGGTGAATGGTAAAATAAATTTAACTGCACGCTTTGCTAAGACGGGTACTCTGAAATTGCACATATCCAAAAATCTAAAAACTCCTTCCCTTTGAAACTAAATTTTAAATTGCTATCTTTAGATAGTTGCAGCACTTCGTTTTTTGTATTTGTAGGAAGATTCACTTCTTCTGAAGCAATATCACACATAAAAGGATTTAAAATCCATAAATTTCCGATGCGAACATCTTTAGGAAAATAATATTGAAACTTTATAGACAAAATATCAAGGTGGTTGTATATTTCGTCAGAGAAGTTGAATTCTATGCATTTTTCATGGGCCTTATCAAACCGGTGAAACATTGCAAAATTACCATTGCTAACCTTTTTCTTCAAAAAGTTAATTCTATTTTTTAACGCCTCAATCTTGTCTGTCATGGCAAAAATGGAATTTTGCTTCCCTTGCATGCTTAAGTTCAAAGCGTTCTTCGAAAATATCGGTGAGATAAGCAAGCCTGGCCAAAAAAACATCATCTTCAAAGAACTTCACTAATTCTGAGCCTTCATCTTTAAGAAAGGTGAACACCTGCTTCTTTAATTCAACGAGACGAACCAGTGTCCGCCCCTTCAACAGCCAGTGAACTTCGTTTTTTTTATAAATGAATATCAAAAAAAATATCATTGAGCTATAATAATTAAACAGAAAAAGCATTTAATACTTAAATAACAAACTTTAAAACTTGGCTAATACATAGATATTTAAACATTTTTATCATATTAATTTAAAAAAATATTTCAAACTTGATTTCTGTTAAAATTTTAAAGACTTGGCCACAACTTTTAAAAATTAGAGTATCATTTTTTATCATGTAAGTCTAAAAAACTATTTCAAATTCAATTTCTGTTAAAATTTTATAGGCCTGGCCAGTTTTTTTAAATTATAGTAGCATTTTTTAAGTAAAAAATAAGTTTTTATATAAGTAAAATTTTTATACAATCTAATAGACATCTTTTTCAACATTTTTACAGCATTTGAAACAATATAATATACTAGAAATAAGTTTCTGATAAAGATTTTTTATTTAGTTTTATTGTGTAAACATTTAGAATTTGTTTTGATTGCTCCTACATTGTTTGCTTTAGTGATATTACCAGTATATTCATGACTTCACTAAAAATAGAAATTCAAAAAATTTGCAAAAATTTGCGCAACCAGGACACCTATTAATAATGAATACCCATTAAAAGTCCTACCGCTAGATACACAGTACACACTAAGCAGATCAATGAATGATTTAATTATATATGTTTTCCATTCTTTGTGTTCCTTTTTTTTGAAGTTTTATGATTTATGTTTTTTTTTTCTTTCAAATTTCTTTTTTAAATTTCGAAAGGCTTCGCGGAACCCTATTTTAGAAGCATTGTACTAAAACATACTAGAAAAAGTTATTAAGAATTAAAGAATTTAAAAAACTTTACTTATGTTTAAATTTATGCTTGTAAATTTGAACTTTTTATTTGTATACTATTTGTATATAGTGTAAAGAGGACACGTTAAAAATCAACCCGCGTTCAAAATGACCCGATCAAAATCCACCCAGTCAAATTTGAGAACCGCTTACCGAACGAGGGTAAGGGTTAGGGGTAACAGTAATAGTGAAAAATAAATAAATAATAATAAAAAAATTCAAAAAGAGTATAAAATAAACTATTAAATGAAGAAAATATAAAAAAATCGGGTGGATTTTGAACGCGGGTGGATTTTGATAGTATACCAGTGTAACACATGAATGAAATATACTATTAGTTTTTGAAAAACGAGTGCGAAATTGATTGCTGTTAGTTTTTTATTCACTTGTAGCACATGGTTATTAGTTAAACTCATCCAAACCTATGAAGATTATAAGAAAATTAACATAATTTAAGTTTAGAAATATAATAATAACAAATTAAACAGTATTCTTCCTTTATTACACTAACACATGTTTCTGTGTGTTAACGGGTACTTCAACAGGGTTATGAAAATCAAGAAAATAATAATAAGTTATAATCTAAATATATATACATTTTTCAGATACTAGTTTAATTATGTCCTCGATTGAAGACGATGTTAAATCAATAAGTTACAATACGAATGATTCAGATTACGATTCAAATATTCTTAATGACTTTGAAAACGAAATCAGTTTAAATGAAAAACAAAAAACTACAGTATTACCCCCAGGAAGATTTTATAGACAGACAAGTATTAATGATTTGTCTGGAAGAGGCTCAATACGAAGCTCAATTCTTTCCAATATTGAAAAAAGTTCCAATCATAAAAACTCTTTGTCTGATACAACATCTATGAAAAGTATATACCAGTCAAGTATGAATAATGACTTTACAAAAAGTAATGAGTTTACAAAAAGAAAAAAAGTCAGTGTTGGTTAGTTATTTTTTACTTTTTAATACTATTTCTAATTATTATAGTTTTTAGTTTTTTTGCAGTGTAATTACTGTTGTACCTATAACTATGTATGTTTTAGTTTTATAACAACTAGTTATAAACTTAAATTGTACACCAAAAGATAATAATTGTGTTTAACATTCAAATGTATCAAACTAAGAAAGAAGTATGTTTTAAAAAGTTGAAAAGTGTCTATCAAATAAAGGTAAAATATTTTTTTTTCTAGTTTTTATTAAACTAAATATATAAACTGAATAAAATATAGATGTGATAGAAATTTTTATAAAAGTGATGAAAAATATTATTTTGTTTTTGATAAACCAAGATAAATTTTGGTAAAAAGCTTAGGCAAAAGCATTGTTTGTGACAGAATTCACTTTCAATAAATAAGTAAAACCTAACATAAAAATATTATAAAATCAATTATAAAAAAACATAAGTAAGTTATTTATAGGTTTTTAGTCATTTGTTTAAAAAAAAAAAATTGTGTTGTTTAAAAATAATAACTTAACAATTTGTTTGTATTGCTTAAAGTTTTAAATAAAGCTTTTGAGCTATATTTGGGGTGGCCATTTGACTTGGAATAACCTGGAATTTGAATATTTAGGCAAAAGTAATCTAGAAAAACCTGAAACTTAATTTTTTCCAAAAAAAATCTAACAAAACTATAATTTTTAACACAATTTTCATGTCAACTAATAAAGTTTACATTAGTTAGGAAAAAAGTTTATAAAGAAAAATTATTTAGAATTTTATTTAACTATAAAACATTTTTTTAAATGTTGCTGTATATTTTTAGTAATTTTATACTAACAGAAACACTTGGTGACCTTAAATCTTTTTTTTCATCAAAAAGAGAAAAGAAAACTTTTACTCTAAAAAATATTGTAGAAAATCAGAAAACCTAGAAAAAGTTTCTCAAAAACTAGTTGTAACCCTGTTAAAACATATTAAAAGTAACTAATAAAATAACTTAGTTTTAACTTTATTAAAAGATGTAAGAAATGCTAATTAGAATTTAACATCTAGAAAGCTAAAAGTTATAATTATTAAGTTTGGTAAAATTAATTGCATTAATTTCAAGTATTTATCTTAAACTTTTGGGTGTTTAATTAAGGTTAAAAATGTTAGCCTTTTAGATCATTCAGAAAGCCTATAAAACATTTCCTTTTTTTCAAGTTTTCATTAAAATCTTGTATGTATTTGTTGTTAAATAAATTCTATGAAGTTAACTACTTAAAAAAAATAAATTAGTTGATAATAAAAAAATTGTTACTTAAATATAAAGCTTATGTAGTGTAGTGATAAAAAATATTATTGTTTTTTAGATAAATATTTATAAATAAATATAAATTATTTTCTATTATAATAAAATGTTGATATAAATAAGTAAGTATTGAAGCAATATATCTATTTGCGTTTTGCTATTGTATCTAAAAGTAGTTTTCAGTTTTAACTGATAACTTTTGAATCAAGTTAATATAAGTTCTGAAAAACAGACACAAAACAGTTAGATGATGCAATAAGTCTTGCCTCCACTAAGACACAAAGCTCTATATTCAAAAGCATTGGTAGTTGGTTTCGTGGTGAGTAATTTATTTGTATTTAAAATGATATAAATTGGAATGTTTTCAAAAGAAGAGTATGTTAAAAAATGTTTTGAATTTTCTTCAAACCTTACTATATTTGATATTTTATGTTAAAAAATCTGATTTTTCTTATTTTGAATTTGAAAAAACATTTGTATACTTTTCAATTATTTTTCACTAACTTTATTGTTAAATTAAGTATTCAAAACATAGTCAAGTGCTTTTAAATGACAAGCTAATGAAGTAGTAGTTTTGTCAGTAATAAAGTTTGTTTGTAATTGTTGAAAATTGTTCAAAACTTTATCTTAATTTATTTCTTTATAGACTTAAGTTTAATTTTGCATTGCTAAAGACAACTTGACCTGTCTTGACTCTTTAAGATGGTACTTAAAATAAGTTTGAAAATGTAGTTTTGATAATTTGAATAATAAAAAAGTATGTTCTGCAATGTATAGAAGTCTTTAGTCTTTAGTTTTTTATTTAAATAAGAACATTAAAATAAGATTAAAATAAATAATTCTTGTTAATCTAAGTAATTTAAACAGTTTCATTTTTCAATAACTATAGATATACACTTGAAATATGTAGAAAAAAAAGTACTTATAAAATTGTTGAAAATGCTAGGAAATTTAGAATATTAAATCTAATTGTCTCCTGAACATGGGAAGCTTGTTGACGCTGGTAAATTTTGCTTTTAAAATTTGGTGAAAGCAATTTTTTATTTATTTTATATACAAATTATTATTTTATGCTATAGTTTGTCATTAGCTAAAAAGGTGTCAATTATCCTTTATATATAGTGTAAATAGAAAACTTAGGAGAAAAAAAAAGACCTAATGTTTTAAACCAAATAGCTACCAATAAGGTTTAATGACATAGCTGATTGTTCGCATTTACATAATGTAGAAAATATTCTTCTTAGAAAATTGTAAAAATAAAAATAAAGCCTTTCTTAAAATTTTAATTTTAACAAAAATGGTGTTTAGATCATTAGGTTTTAGTTGCAATTATAATTTAAAAAATGTAAAACCATTCACACAATTTGAACTGGGGAATTTTGTTTTACTTTTATAAAACCATATTCAACAAAAAAACTATTCTCCTAAAAGTCACTTTTTGTTATTAAGTTTAGTGCTTCTGAGGGTGAGTAAGTGTCTGTTTAAATTTTAGTTCTAGAGTTAGAAGTTGAAAAAGTAAATGTTCACCGGAGCATGCTGATAAGATAGTTACTTTTATATATTCACTGCAATTCTACCTTTTATGTTTTTTTATTTAGAATAATTTGTTTGCTATTAATTTTTTAGTCTTTTCTAACGTGTTTTATGACTCTGCTAATTGTAGAGATAATTTTTAAATATTTTTTGCTATGCAGGATTTAATCTTTGTTGTTAAGTTTAAGTAGCTATAAAATTATTTTTAACTTTATTTAAGTTTAAAGTATAGTGTTTAATCTTACAAAAAATCTTTAAAGGCTTTTTTGAGATGTTTAAGTCACAGTTTATAATATACACAACTTAAGAAATTTAAGTGTAATAAAGTTAGCTACTGTATATCATTTAAAAGTAATTAAACAATGTAAAAGCAGAGGAAGTAAAGCGTTAAAATAACACTCTTTATAAAAACAAAAGTTCTTAAATTGTTAATACAATTTTCATATTTAATCATTCTTTAAGACTGTAAACAATCATTAATAGTAATTTTTCATCTTGTACTGGTTATATTTTGTAGTTAACTTGTATGACAGTTACTTAAATTTTAGAATACAATTTTTATTAGGTAGTACAAGAAGCCAGGGAAGTTTTGCTTATAAATTCAAAACAGATGACAAATCATCAACTTTAGAAATTGAACAGCAATCACAAGTTTCAGTAACAACATTGAATTCAAATGTGCCAAAAATTAATCATGCTCCTGTAATTTTTTGTTTGTTATGATATTAAAAAATTTTTTTTTGTGCATTTAGAATACAAAAAGTTTTAGAAATATTTAATGTTAGCTATTGTACTTAAAACTTTAATTTAATATTTTGTTAATAAGGAAACAAAATATAAATTATATTTTTCAAAGATTTTAGTAACTTTTTACAATAAAGTTAAGTTGTTAAAAGTTCTGTATATCTTTTAGTTGTTGAATAAAAATATTTATTCAGTTAATTTTTATAACAATATACGTTTTTTCTTTTTTATTTTAATTCTAAATGTATTGAATTATCAAAGTTTCTAGAAAGAATTTAAATTAAGTAAGAAAATTATTTGGAATCTAAAAATTTTATCAAAATGACAATTATAATTCACCAGTATTTAGTTTATTGACATTTTCTTGGAAAAAATTACTAAACTAAAAGCATTTATAGGTAGTAGGTACAGCGTTTGCTACTTTTGAAGAAGACTTGCGGCATCTGCGGAGCCCACCAAAACGAAGAAGAAAAAAGAAGCTGAAATCACCCCTTGAATCTGACCATGTTTGGGAGTTAGTTACTTCTACTTCTAATTCTTCAAAAAAAAATTATTTAAAGTAGTAAATAAATGATATGATAAAGCAAATTTTATGATGATAGATAATTAAAATTTAATATCTTAATATTGAATCTTTTAACTATATAAATTTCCGACAAGTATTGTTTTATAAAAGAAAAATATCAAAAACTAGGAAGAATTAATCAATATATTTAATACGCTAGCTTTAAGTAGTTAAACTTAGATAAGTTACAAATTCTATAACATTTCTATTATATTATAGATGTTTCTAAAAACTGCATATTTAAAAAACATGTATTATAATTGAAAGTATTTTTAATTTGTTTTTGCATTGGTGTGTAGCAGGGGCGTCGCGTGGGGTGTTGCACTGCCGCAACTGCACCACCTTGAAATTTTGTAAGAAAAAAAAAAGTATCTGTAGCGTTTTCGTTATTTTTTAGAACAAAATCTCTTTTAAAACTCCAATTTTGAAAACGACCATTTTGCCCACTTCACTGCCGCAAACTCTTAGCTGACTGCCGCAAATGAACTCAAAAAAGCAAAACTTCTTCAAGAATTACCGCAAAATCAATATCTTGCGGTAAGTAAACTAAGTTGAAAATTCCCTAAAACAGGACATGCTTAAGTGTCATCTACAAGCTATTGTAAACATAAAATAAAAACAAAGCTAAGCTACTGCAAAGGATAAAACTTGAGTTTATATACCCACATGGTTTTTTTTAAATTTAACAGATCACTTCTATTAAAACTGGACAATAAAAGAACAAAACTTGTCATGAATTAAATATTTTGAAAAAAAAAGATAAGAACCTTAAATCACTAAAGTCTAAGAAATTTGATTTTTTATTTTAATCTGCATACATAAACTTAATTATAATTAATTATTGTTATCATAAAATTAATAAAATATTTAATTAAATTATATTTAAATGTAAAGTTTAAGTTCTGAAAAAAAATAAGAAGTTTATTATTAACTTCTAGTTCACTAGAAAAATAATTTAGACTTATATTAAATGAAAACTAGTATTATTGAAACAGTCATATATTTAAATAAAGTAAATAGCCTTAACTTAGAAACTTTGATTACTTAGAGTAGTTTAACATTTTAGGAAAATTTAGTCTACTTTATATGACTTTTGGTTTAATTTTTTCATAAACAAAGCAAAAGTTTTAGATAAAATTGTTGAAACATGGTTGCCTTGCCTCATAATCAGGATAACTTAGAAATGTTAAAAACCCAAGATGACCCAAGATAAATTAAAACAGACCAAATTTTAAAAATATTCAGGCTGACTAAATCAGTTTTAGTTTTTTACTCTGAAAATAACAAGCTTATCTAAAATTAAAAAATAAGTGTTTTACCCCTATGGCCACATGAAAACTAACTAACCAATTTTTTACTGCTATAAGGGTTACTTGTTTATAAATTATCTTTAAAATTATTTAAAAGTTCAACAGCCTCACCAACTAAACTTAAAAAAATTGAGCTCCTGAGAAAAATACTGTCATCAAAATGAAAAACATATTAAAATTAAATAAAGAAAAGATATCCTTTTAAACTATTGAACTTTAAACCTCAAAAAAAAACATTAAAATTAGAAAAAAAGTTAATAAAAATCTTAATGTTTGTAAAAAAATAAGTGCAAAATAGTGAGGGGTAAGGGGGGGGGGGAAGGTTTATAGGCACTTTTTTACATGTTGTTCTTATTTTAACTTTTTCAAAAAGCTAATAGTTACTCTTTAATAAACTTGAAATTTCCAATTAAACTTTTAGTTACAACCGGTCAAAGCCAGAGAGTACAATGATTTATTATATAAGGAGCAAATCAAAACAGCAAAAGAATACAATTTTACTGAAAACCTATATTCTCCATCATTCTTAAAGCAATTTTTATCAAAATTTTTCATCCTAAGTTTTATAAAATTTGTTTACTTTTGTTGACGAGAAATTTTAAATTTTTAAGTATCAATATATATTTTTATATATAAAAAAAAATTTTTTGTTATAACTTTTTTTTTCTTAGTGTTTCAAATATATATTTCAGCAATTTGTTTTTTTTATAAAAAAAACATCTAAAGATTTTGAGGCCAACTTATAAAAAAAAAGATATGATTTTAGTGATTTGATTTATTTCTTGTTTGAGTTTATATTATATTAATAAGGATTCCTTTGTACCTCTGACTGTGAGTTACCATATCTCAAAAGTTAATATGAATTTTTTATATTGATAAAAGATGAGTTGTAGTTAAATTAAAACTTTATAAAATAATTTCAGTCAAATAATTCTAAAGTAGATTTTAAGGGCATAAAAGGGGGGGGGTTAAAACATTTTTTTTAAGCGCTGTTTTAGTTTGTGCCTCCCATAAGGAACCTTTTATTGCCTTTGACTTTGACCAGCTATATCTAAAAAAATATATTGAATTTTTAAAATCTGTAAAAAGTTATTTTCTTAAATAATTTTTTTTTTTTAATAAATGTTTTATTTTTAAACAAAATTTTCCAAGTTACATTAGCAATTTAATGTAATTGTTGTAGAAAAAGTTCTTTATTTAAGATAAAAAAAGAGTTTTAAAGAAGGGGATTTTTTTTTAATTCTGCACCACCTAAAAAAAATACCACGCGACGCCACTGGTGTGTAGTTCATTCATTGCTTAACACATTTTGCTATGTTTTTCAACACATACTTTTTAGTCATTCTAGAGCAGGGTTTTCTAAGGTGGGTAATATCGTTTTTGGCTATCAGGGGGCATTAGTTAGTAATGTGGACCGAAAGTAAATAGGTAATAAGCTTGTAAATGGGCGATGTCTTATAAATAGGAGGAGTTTTTTTAAAAGTTTCTGCTAAGGGAGCGTTTATCAAAATGAGTTTGGGAAACCTTGCACTAGAGTTACTAAATTTAGATAAGAAAGTAAAAATTAAAACAATATATAATAAATAAAGTTGCTTTAGCCTCTTTTTACTTATGTAAATTTAATAAAAAAAAAGCTATATTGCTTAATAAAGTTTATTTGTTTTATTAGGACATATTTACATTGTATTGAAGTTATTAATTTCTACATTATACATTTTGTAATATAATGGTTTTAAAATAATGAATGTCAAATTAATTTAAGTCAAAATAAAATCAATGACATATTTTTAGTATTGAAACAAGTAGTGATAGTGATACTTCATCTTCTGAATATTCCTTAGATGATATTGCTACAAATTGTTCTGAAAGTTAGTTTAATCTTTGAAACATTAACAATGTTGTACTCTAGGTCAGTTTATCACCAAGTTTGCAAAGAGATTGTTTAACTGAGGGTATAAAACATTATTAAAATTGATATGATTTTTTTTTTAACTGTTCTACATGTTTAAAAAAGTATATATTTTAAAAAGTAGTTAGAAATAAAAACCGAAGTTACATAATAAAAAGAATTATAAGTTCTGAGTTTGACTATAACAATTTACTAATATACTTTTTGAACAGCAAATAGCCTTTATTACTTATTAGTATAACTTTTTTTTTTAAGACTATGTAGTAGTAAAATAAAGATTTTAGAATAATGTTGGATTAAGCAAAACCAAAATTTTATAAGTCATTATAGTAATATTTTAGGTCATAAATTCATATATGATTATTTTGCAACTGTTTATAAACTTTTGTTTATTTATTTAAAACTAATACAACTTAAAATAGTTGCTTGGTACTTTACTTAACAATTTTTTTACAATATATCTAAAAAACATATAAAGTATAATTATTATTTTACTTCAAACCTACTGAGTAAGTTTTTGTTCTTTTGTAAATATACATTGATAAATTATTATGCTGCACCTTGTAATGAAACGCACAATTACTGTATTGTTGTTTCTTGTAACATGTTTAATGTTCTTGTTAGCTATATGTTGTAACGACAAAATAATTGATGTTTATGTAATTCACAATTTTTAGTCCTAATTATTTCAGTATTTTAGTTTATTTAAATGCATTTAATACTAATTTTTTGCTCTTTCCTTAAAAAAGCGCTATCATTATTTAACCTACAAAAGTTTTATTGACTACTTTAAAAAAACATTTAATCTAGTCTTTTCTTTGAAAAAGAAATGTTTACTTTGAAAAAAAGATTATGAATAGATATAAGGTTCTTTTAAACAATATTTTTTATATATTTGCTTAGATCTTAGTAAAATGATAGTTATGATTAATATTATAAACTTAAAATAATAAAATTCACAAATTTTAGGAATTCTGTTCGTATTTTTACTTTTATAAAATTTTTATTACTAAATATGTTTAGATTCAAGATGTCTTTTTAATCAAACACGTATTTATTTAAAAGTTAAGTTATGCTTTACTTTCTTTTCAATATCAAAAATATAAGAACTTTGAAATTTTATAAAGAATATTTATAAGTTTGTAGTAATAGTTTAAGTTTTTGCATAATACTTTTTACAAGTAATAAATGAATGAGTATATAATTCAATCTAAACTGTAAATCGATCGATTTTATAAAGCTTAAGAAAAGAGTTTTTATTATGTTAAATTATTTTAAACATAGAACAATGTTTAAAGTATGAAAACCAAATACTGAATTATTAAAAAAAAAATCTTAAATAAATTGTAGCGTAAAATCTAGTCGTTCCAGTTTTTAACATTTTTATTTCTTTTTAAATATTAGTGCAAGGTGTAAGCCTAAAATATTAGGAATTAATTACCTTTGTTAGGTTAGTTTTAAAACTACTGTTTTCAAATTAAATGTTGATTTCAACTTTACATTAATATCCAAAATAAACTTCAAAAAGCATATTATCAAAAACAGTCATAGATGTAGTAACGTTAAAGTTACCTATATTTATTATTTTATTGTTATAAAAAGAAAAAAAAATCTTCTAATACTTAATCTAAGTTTTAAAAATTTGTCATACTAATGTAGGTACTATTAAAAGTCTGTACTTACAAGTAGTAGTATAATCTTACTTTTCTCAAACTTACATTAAACAATAAAGTGAAACATTTAAATACTAAAAGACCTATGTAATTGAATAAAACTAATGCTGTAACTCAGGGGGTTCGGCAAAGTTCGCCCGCGACGTATGTTTTTGCTTGGAAACACTTTGTAAAGAACAAGCAAGTATAAGCTTTTTGTAATACATATTAAAAAATATGTTCTTAATCTAACACTGAATAAACAGTAGTGCTTGTTTGTTGACTTATCTATTTCAAATTTGCTTTAAAACAGTATATTGTATTTTTTTTTAATTTTGCGGCCTACAAAAACATTTCTAACAAACAATTTAAAAACACTAACTTAATTTAGATTTAGGTTTTTATGAACTTTATTTGAAAAAAACTTTACTTTGAGCAACTGTGTAGCTCAACCTATAAATATTTAACTGTTTTAAGTATTATAGTCAAGAAATACCTTAAACGTACTTACATCCTGCTAATAGAAAAAGAACTTGGATGATTTTTATGAATTTTTAACTACTTTTTAAAACTATTATTTTCTTCAACTACTTATGTTAAAGCATTTCCAAATATATAGTTATAAAAAAAATATATAAGGCTTTTAAATAATCTCAAAAACACTAATATTTTTTTCATTGACATTTTTCAAAATGGTTCTTAACTAGTTTACGTCATATGAATTTTCTTAAGATAGATTTAGTGTTTTACTAAACTTTAAACATAGTATTTCTTAAGTTCTTACTCTTAGTAATTTGAATTAAGTTTGAGACTAAAGTTAACGACAAGTTTTTACTGAAATTTTGTTATACATAATTTACACATTATTTATATGTTTAATTTGATATCTTAAAAAATATTTGACTAAGTTTTTTAAGATCATAGTTTAAAATAACTTTTCAACAGATTTTCAATACAGAATACCAAGAAAAGTTGAAGTTTCATACGAAATGAGGTGCAATGGAAACAAATTATTAATGAAAAATCTTGTCAGATACCTCAAGAAGTACCCAGGGTTCAGTGTAAACAACAAATCACTGAATGACCAGCTGGTTGCTGATGCACTTGTAAGTATTTTTTGTTTTTACTACTATTACTAGGTTTTATAACATAGTATTCTCAAGAAAAACCAAATAATTTTTAAAATTATTAAAAATAAGTATCATAGTTAAGAAAATCAATTTTTGTAAAGAAAAAGTATTGAAACTTATTGTCTTTTTAATTATCATTCAATAGTCAAACAGTATTTCAAGAAATGCTAGGTAAAGACTGGATATCATGGTTAATGTGTAAAAATGTGTAAGTGCAATAAAATTTTAAAGCTTTTACTGTTTTAAAAAGGAAATATTTGATTTCTCATATTTTGTGTGTTTTTTAATCTAAAAACAGTTTTGATCATGATACTTATAGATTAATTTTTTGTTTAATGTCCATTGCAATAATGTAAAATAACTAATTTTTATTACAGTTTTCAGCATATATATGTAAATATTGTAAGTAAAGTATAATTTTAGCATAAATGATTTAGTCATTTTTAATGAAAATTCCAGTTATATATTTATTAATCTATATCTAAACTGATCATATTAAACTATTCATTTGAATTCACTCACATATACATAAGCACTTTTTATAAATGTTGTAACATGACTTAAAAAGGCTTGTTACAGTTGATATATGAGCCTGTATGAAAATCAAACAAGTTAACGTAATTTAAATGAAACAGTTGTTTCGCTTGTTGTTTAAAAAATTTAAATTGTTAGTTACTTTGTTATAATCAAAGCATAATTTAATTTATATAATGTTAAGATTAAAAAAGTTATGTTACAAAAAAGTTTTATTTATTAATCTGCAGAAAAATATATTTTTACTGTTTAAAGAATAGAATTCGTAAAGTATGTACAGTTAATTGCCTTATAGTAATTATATTAAATGTAAATACTCATTTTAGTTTAATTCTACAAAAATACAACCATATGTTAAGCTAGTATGTTTTAGAACTTGTAGTATAACAATTAAGTACATGTTTGTTTTTTAGTATTCAAGCATATTTTGAAAAGTATTTCAAGCCCATAGAGGAGGTGGTCCACTTTGTTTTTACGAGTTAATCTTATTTTGTAGACTTTTTTTAAGCTGTTAGAAAGTATTAACCGCCTGAAAAAAATTAAATTAAGTTTTGAGATATTGAGGACCAAGTTTGATGAGTTTAATAGGGATGGCGCAAACTAAATTGGCGAAAATAATATTTCAATTGAAATCTATATTATACTTTAATTTCAATGTTTGTTTTCAATTTTCAATTTTGTTTACATTTAATTCGTTTACCTAAAGTATTTTTTTAATTTTAATAAAAACAATATTGAAAAACCACCACTTTTTCTATTTTTATCTAAAACATTATTTTCTGATGTTTTTTTAATTCCAAATTTCCAAAATATTTAAATTGTTTAAGGAATATTTTCTAAAAGTTTGAAGTCTCTAGCTCAAAAAACTAAAGAGTAGATACATTTTTAGTGAATTTTTAACTTTCTCAAAAAAAATTGCAGTGCATACTTTTGTTTCTAAAACTTTTTACATAACTAATTGTAACTCAACATTTTAAGCTATATAATCTTTAAAAAAGTAGCGTATTGTTCATGCTATTAAACTTTCGTATTAAAGCTTGTATTCTTTTTTTTTTGCATTGAGTGCCCTTGCAATGCCTAACGGTCTTTAGATAGTATTGTGTTTATTAAAAGATTGTGTTTACTTCATAAGCGAATCAATTATTTCATAACAACGGTAGTAGTTAAACTTAAGCCAGTCTACAAATCATATCTATTAAAATAATAAACAGTATAAATAATAATTTTTAAATATACTTCTCAAATTCAACTGAATTTATGTAAAAGTGCATTATGATGTTTTCCATTTAAATTGACAGTGAACAGTATTTAGTTAAACATGTACATATAGTTTTATTAAAACTTGCTATCGTTATTAAAAGTTCTATATTTTTTAATGAGTAATTTATCCACGTAAAATTACAAGTTATATTTATAGTTAAATATTTTTTTTAATCATATAAGTTTAGTGTGTGATAAAATTACATTATAAAAATTAAGTTTTTTATGTAATAATTAAAAATATATGTAAAAACTGAATCATTGCACTATTAATTTTCAATTAAAGCAATTTTTGTTTGAATATATTCATTTTAAAAACTGTTTTAAAAAGTTTATAAAAGTGGGTAATTGAATTATATAAAACTTATTGTAATATCAATTTATATGGTGCGTATGTGGAAAATTTTTTTTTATATTAAAATAGTTTTATTTATTTTTACAATTGATTTATAATGAACATAAATAGTTATAATTAAAGTTTACTGCTGTGTCGTTCCTTTAATATATCAAGATATAAAATTTTTATCTTTTGATAACTTTTATATAAATATCAATAAGATATTAAAATAAATTCATTTTAGCTATTATCATTAGTTAAACAAATTGAGCTAAGTAACGAGTTTTAGCATTCACTATCAAAACAAATTATGATGTTTAGTTAAACTATCTTTTAAAAGTTTTTTGCGAAACAGGTTATACCAGGTAATAGTTTTGGGTTTTTGGATGGTGAACCAGAAATAAAATATGTAGAACTGTTTGGTTGGGAACTGTGAGTTTAATAGCAAAACTGTTATTAAATTTTCGTTTATTATAGAATAGTTTAAGTAATCTAGTTTGACGATTTTAAAAGTTTATTAAATTGTTGTTGTCTTGTTACACAATTTTTTTATTTAAAACTGATCGAATACTAACAAAGTTGGTTATTTTTACTCAATATAAACATTAGCTATATAAGATTTATTTTTTGTATACCCTACTTTAATTTACATTGAATTTTATTTAACTTGGAAAAGCTTATTTTGCAAAAAATCTTCGTTATAAGTTGAACCAGTTTTAAAACTAACTTAAAATTCAAGTTTAAATGTTTTTATCAAAATACCAAAAATTATTTATTTCTTATAAGTTTTTGTGCTTATAAAATTTTAAATGTTTTTTAGACTTTGAAAAAATTGTACAACGATTACTTATTTCCTTTATGAACATGCACTACAATCTGTTTATTGTAACATATAAAAGTGTAAAGTAATTAAGGTGTGTTTGTTATTTTAAGCTTTTCATAACAGCCAGGAGCGATTAAGAAGCAAAATTAAGGAAGATTACGATGGCGAGTTACTTATTGTTAGTTTTCAATTCTTTTTAAAAAATTGTTAAAAATAGTTTAATAGAAACTAAGTGTAGTTAACTTACTTTAGCTGTAACATAAAAAAAGTTTATTTTTTGTATATATTTTTGATATTTTTTAATTGTAGTCTTTCATTTTTATTGATCTATTTTAATTTAACAAGAGCTTGTTTTAAGGTTTACTAAGTATTTAAAAAACTTCAAAAGAGAAGTTTTAAAGTTCCACATAATTTTGTATTTACTTGTAAAACTTAATTTTAAACCAATGTTTATTATTTCTTACAATTGTAGCTTAAATTTTTAGTCTTAAACGAACTTTATTTAAAATAAGTAGTACAAACTTTTTTGGTAAGTTTTTCGTGTCCTTAAATTTTGCGATATAAACTTCAACTGTATTTTATATATGTTATCCAAATATTTGTCTTTTCTGTCTGTTTGTTTTAAGATAATACCTTTCCTAAAGGCTTTCACTTTTTGTTTACACTATAAGCATATAACACATATTTGTAGGGTCAGTGTATCATACTAAATATAACCGAGGATAGTGAAGAAAAAATAGATGAAAGTGAAAATTCGCTATTAACACCAGAAGAAAATTTAGAAGAAAATACTGAACAAATTGACGAAGATTGTAAGGAAGTAAATCCTACTTATAAAGAACCAAAAACTATTGAGACTGTAAATTTTGATGCTACAATTAAGGAAATGAACAAAGCTTTTGCCAGTAAAAAAGCTGAAGAAATGCACGAAAGAACTGAGACGTTAGACTGCGTCAGTGAACTAGAACAATCTGGAGTAGCTGAAACAGAAACTGATGTAACACTTAATGGTAACTCTGATTGTTCAAGTCACACTTGTTCAGAAAAAGACTTAAGTTTAAGTGCAAAAGATAGCATTAATACTGCCGAAGTTATAGAGAAAAAAAATGAAGCATCATCAGCGAATAGTGAAAGTGTTATATCAACTGATTCAGGTATATTATTGATAACTTAGTAAACTAATACAATTTTTTTAGTGTAAGGAAAGACTGAATTTAATCTAAAATTATTTCTTTCTTATTGTTTTTAGTCATAAATAAACAATAATTTTTGTCGAAAAAATAAAACTTATTATAAACTTAAAAATAGAACTAACTTTTAGAACAACACATGATTAAATTGTTTTTAACTGAAAAAACCAATGTTAGTTTAATTATAAAACTTTAAGTTGAATGCCTTTTTTCAACATGCCTTTTTAAAAAAGTTCTTTTACATGTAAATTTTTTTTGATTAAGCTTTTTACAAAAATTATAGTATGAAAAATCTTACAAATTTTCAAATAAAAAATGAATATATTTAATTGAGCAAGTTTATACTATCTTACAGTTTTACTTGCATTAAAGGTTAACGAAAATCTGACAAATAAAATCAATACAAAAATTTGTACAAAAAATGTTTAAAGAGTGTTTATTTTACAAATATTAACATAATTACAAAACATTTTGTTTATGACTAGTCGAGGTTGTATCAACTATTTTTCCAAAGCTTTAAGTATTTAATGGTTTTGAAACTAATAAGCATTTTTTTTTATTACGTTAAGTTTTTAATATAACATATGTTGCTGATTTCAAATAGTGTGTTTTAATTTTTAAGACAGTAATAAATAACTGGTTTACAGGTATAAATGAGTTTTCAGAAAACAAGCTCTGTTCAACCAGAAGCAAACTTAGAAAACCGTCATTGATAAATTTTGAGTTGTTAAAAGCTAATGAAATTCCTATTGAAAAAGCAACAAACAGCAAAATAAAGTACATTATTTATGTACCAGTTATGCGGGTTCCCAGCCTCGTACAAGACACTGTTAACTGCTACCTTGCGCTTCGCAGTGCTTTGCTCGCCGGTAAATAGTTTTAGTTGTTACTCTTTAGACTTTGATTGTTGTATTTTCACCTCATCTCTCTTTGAAACTCATTGTAGACTTATTTTTATTTTAAAACTCAAAGCATTGATTTTTTTGTAACAAATTAGTTTGAGGTCAAATGGAGTGAGTACAAACTCTAATAGCTTATATCTCTAAAGTAATAGGTTCTAAAGTGGTTTCGATAAGGGTCCTTATATAAGGCGAAAACTAAAAAACGAAATAATACGAGATAACTGTAACTTAAATTTGAAATTTTAAGAATCGTAATGGTTTATTAGCAGGTAAATTACTAATATTTAAATAATTTTGTCAAATTGAAATTAAAAAAAAAATTGTTATTAACATTTTTTTTACCTTAACATAAGAAATATTTAAAAACTATAAAGTAAATGTTTCATCGAAATTTGAGGTTTATAGCTGGAAATAAATAAGTAGATAAACTTCTAATAATTCTTTAAAGTTCAAAGAAAATTGACATTAAAAAACATGTGTTCTATACTTTTGTAATTGGAAACTGCTTACAAAATTAACTATATATTCAAAGTTCATCTCCAAAAATTTTTATATTCTGTTACAAATCCCTTATAGTTTTTTCATTAAGCTCTTATATAAAATCCAATGTTAACTTTTCTAAAACAATGTCTTCACCCTCCCAATGGTTTTATTAGTTGTCTATTTTTTCTTAATTAACAATACTGATAATTGTTATTTTATAACTTTAGTTATAATTATCATAGTAACTTTTTGTTAGTTAATACATCATCATCAATGAATAATTATGTTAAGAAAACACTTCTTTTTATATTAGCTAATCGTGTGTTTGTTTTGCTAGAAAACTTTTTTATTGTGGTCTACATGTTTGTTCTCTACTAGTATCAAATTCAAAAACAATAATTCAACTTAAGTTTATATTTTAAGTGAGAAAACACAACAAAGCTAATGTTGCAATAAAAAGCGTCATTCTCCCCCCATTATGCGATGGAATTTGCAATATGCCCCCTGGAAGAATTGCGTTCCAAGTATGTTTATATCAAGAACTTATTGACCTTTATCATAAAGAAATTTCTTAATCAAAAAAAACAGTTATATGTATAAATTTTTAGAAACTATAACCAAATAAAGTTCCCGTTTATATACTATTTGAGTAAGTATTGTTTCTTTTTATTTTGATGCTAGATATTTTAAATTGTTGTTTTTTAGTTTAAGAAAATTTCATACGTGGAAGTTTCATATTTTACGTGAAAAAGTAGAAATACTATTTTATTTTTAGATTATGGGTTTTCTTAAGTAAATTTTCTTTTTTTATAATAAAAGTAATGACTTTTACAGTTTATTTATTTACATAAGGAAAAATTTAAATCTATTATGTACAAATTAGTAAAACACTTTAATTCTATACCTAATAAATTTTAAGTTATTTATACCAGTTTAGTATAGAACACTTGTAAGACTAAGTTTTTTGTTTAAATATAAAATAAACTATTTTTCAAAATATATATTACAGATAAAATCAGCTTACCAACAATTTGCATTTGACACGAAAGTTCAGTTTGAAGATGATGATTATGACGTCACAGTTGAAGAAAATGAAGACTTGGGAAAATTAGCAACTAATCACGTTAAAATGTGCTCTATAAAAGATGGAAGTTGGTGCTGATTATTAAAAAAAAACTTTTCTTGTGATATGACTTAGTTTTACTTTGTCTTTTATGCGAGTTTACAATGTAGATTTTTTACAGTCTTTATTGTGTTTGAAATTATTTCAAAGCTGTCTGTTTAAAAATAGGTTTATTATTTATTTGCTAAATAACCTTGATTGTAATCAATTTTAGATTAAATTTAAGTATTGTGATTAATAAAATTAAAAAATAAATATCAAGTTCCTATTGTATTTTACAAATCCTGCCGTTATGCGTTTTGTATCTCTGTACATATGCAGATATTTAAATACTTTAAGTTTATTTGTAACTTTTAGCAGCATATTTATAACTGAAATAAAAGTTAAGCTGTTTCTTTATAGTTTTTATAATATGGTACATAAAGAACTTTTATTCTTCTGACGTGAATAACAAGTTTTAATGTTTTTTCGTTTTTTATTTTAACTTTTTACGAGCTGTTAAAAGTTAAAAAATACTACGTGTTATTAGCATTTTGAACTCTGGCTTAGAGATGAATTTATACAAAGTTATATATTTAAGTGCACATAAGTTTATTTTTGCACTTTGAGATGTTTGTAATTTTCTGCTGAATTTTTTTATAATTTGGCGTATATTTTATCTTTTCTACCTAACTTTTATGTGTCTATTGGTATTTAAGTTTATAAAAGCTTTTTACACACATCTTACAAAGATAATGAATTGTCGTATAACCTACAAAATTTTTTTAATAAATTCTACAAAACTTTTAAAGTAACAGTTATTTATTGTTATTAGTGTTATATTTTCTATAAATTAGAGCTTAATATATATCAAGGTATCTCTAACAGGACGATATCACCCTTTTTGGGCAGTTTTGATTATCAGCGGCAACAAGTAGTAAGGGCACAAAAAATTAAACGGGTAATAAACTAGTAAAGGTACAATATCTAATAAAAAAAAGGCGATTATTTTTAATTTTTTGCTAAGTCGTTGATTATGATAAAGAATTTGAGAACTTCTGATCATATGAAGGCAAAACTTTAAACATTTGATGACTAAAATTAATTTATTTATGTATGGTTTAAGCTTATGTAAAACCTTTTTATGTGCCATTGAAAAATTAAGTTTATTTTATTGTCGATCTTTAGTTTTATTAAACTTTAGTACAAAGTTTTTAAAAGTAACAGTCACCTCTTGCGAATCTACGTCCATTGTATCCACATCAAAAGTGTGTGATTAAACGAGAGGTAACAAATATACCCACTATATTAGCTGTTTTCTTGTGGTGCATTTGATTGAATACAGTTTGGAGATATTACAGTTATTTTTGTTTACAAAAATAGTTTTCATTCCAGTTGTACATATATGTGAACATTTTTTAATAAAAACAGTTTTTAACTATATAATTTTTTTTTCTACTTTGTTCCTTGCCCACTAAAGATGAAACTTATCGTGCATGGTATTTCTTTATTACAATTAAAAAGACCTTTCTCTAGTGCCGTGCAAAACTAGTTTAATCTAATTTAAAGTTGGGAAAGGAACAAATTAGCTAAAAATAAGAGATATATTGAGTTGAAATAAAACTTTATAACATAAATATTGTAAAGAATTGAACATTGTACCTGTTTAACTTAAAGGTATAAGGGACACCTGAAATATATAGAGCAAATCTATAGAGTTTGATAGCTTCTTATAGAAGGCTCAAACTAAAAGTGCAAAAATTTCAATTAAAAAAAAAAAATCTATTACCTTCTGTATTTTTCTAATTATTTACTTAAAATTTCCTTTTGCCATTGTTGCCAAAAAATCTGGAATGCTATAAAAACCTGGAAATATCCGATGTTTGATATTTTAGGCAAAAAAGGTAAAACCTGGAGTTTGAGAAATTTTGAAAATAACTTGGAATTTTGAAAAATTTTATAATACAATTTATGTATATTTAACCCCATACATATAATAAATTTACAATTTTAAAAGTTTTTCAAACTTTTTTTTTGTATTTTGTGAGTTCTAAAATGTGTAACTAAAGAAGAAGGCGTAATCAAAATAATGTGTAAACTCGCGAGAAGTGACTGCATTTGAATTTAATTATGTAAAAATCTGTATTTCAATAACATAGTAGTAGTACTATTTGTAGTGCAAAAACGCTTCGCACTTTTTTTTGGAGATTTAAGTGTTTTTATAATCTTGGACTGTTCTATTAAACTACTTAAAATTGTTTTATTTTTTAATATTTAAACCAATAACTACTTTTCTGTAACATTTTGTTAAAAACTGATTTTTTGTTTAAATGAATTAGTTCTTAAGTCTTAGAGTTAAAAACTTTTAGATTCTGTCTACAAAAACTTAACAAATGTCTCAAAAAAATTAAAGTAGCTAAATTTCTTATAAGAAACACGATGTAGTATGGTTTGAAACCAAGTAAAAAAAAAGTTTTTATCATTTTCAGATTACTTACAACTAAGTTACTAAGAGACTCTGATTAAGACTTTTAGACAAATACCTTTTTTGTCGATAAAAATTGGTATGAATTTAAAATGTATAAAGCACAACTTTTCTAAGCCAAACCTTATTTAGTTTTCTTGCATTTGTAGTATACTGCAAGAAAGTGCTCGTGCATTTTTTCAAGCTGCAAATCTTTTTGAATTGACTTTATAATCTCTATTATGTAATACTTAAACAGTTTTAATAAGAACAGTTTTGTAATTGATGATACTTTTGTTAAAGAACTCTTTTTAAAATAAATTGTTAATGAGAATTTTTTTATATGGCTGCTTTAAGAATGTTACTTTGGTATAAAGCTAATAAACGAGAAATAAGCTATAGAGGCTAATAAACATTTTGTATTTTATAAAATTAAGTAAACGTAAAAGTTTATTCATACCACTTCGATCATCAAACCATAAACTTTTTCTGTAGTCTTAGAAACGGGTTCCGTTTTTAAAACTCGCCAGTTAGTCTCAACCTAAAAATCTAGATTTGTCGTTCTACAAACGGTTTATTATGTTTAGCCACAAGGATACCGTTTGCCTTTATTTTAACTTGTTACATTAGTTTGCTACCTTTATGTTCACTTAAACTTATCTCACGACATACGAAAGTCCAGGCATAGGCTCAGTTAGATTTTAGCCGATGTTTTATTTGGGTATAGAATTTACACATGAATAGATTTCTTTATTAAAAAATACTTTCTGTAACTATCCCTACTTCAGAGCATAGTTCGAATAACTTAAGATTCTTTAAACCTTGTTGTTAAAAAAGCCCTGACTATTTACACTTTTATTGTCATGTATCTAATCTTAACAAATTAGGTGGAATAAAACAATGTTTTAAGCACTCCTATATTTAAAAAAGTTTTATTTTTAATTGCCCTTCCATAAAAATAAACTTACAATTAGCTACAAAACTTTAACAAAATAATAAACATGCTTAAAAGTACGATTGAAAGGTTTTAACACCAATTTTGCAAAGAACGCAGTTTAGCTAAATATAATTTTTATATAAACTGGTAAGTTTGATGTCAGACTTATTACAGGTAACCTAATGACTATTAATTATAAGTAATGCTGAAGTAAAGCTGAAGTAGACTCAAAGCAAGCATTTTTATGGTTTTTAAAATCAGAAAATTCAATTTCTCGCTAATATCAAAACTAAGGGTAGGAACAAAACTAAGGTCGTAGTTTGTCGAGCTTGTGTCAGAATTGAAATACAAAATTTTCTATATTTCTTTGTAATAGCTTAATTTAGAAAAAAAAAAATTATAAAAATAAAGCTTTAAAAAAACTTTGAAAGAATTTTTTTTTGAAATAATTTCTTGAGTTTAATATAGCTAAAATTATTGTTCGAAAAAAAACCAATATATTCAAAAATAAAAATAATGTCATAAAAACACAAATAGAAAATAGAGCAGTGGTTCCCAACCTTTTTGATGTCCCACACCCCTAAAGTCTCTTAATTTGATTTCGCACCCCTAACACTATATGCTATAACTATTTATTAATAATTTGATTATAAAATCATTGGTTTGATTAATTAATAATTTGTATTTTAATTTTTATGATAGTGTACTATATTATAAAAATAAAATACTTGGAAACTTATAAAACATAGCAAACTATATTCGAACAAGTTTTATCTATTTTTTATGAGGTAGAAAACATCAGCTGTTCTAAGTTAAGAAAATGTTAAGCTTTATTTACAAAAGTATTAGCAGCTAGGAATTTTCAAAATAATAAAGGTTTGAGTTAAGATTTTTAAAATTTAAAAGATATGTATAAAAGCAAATACAAAAAAAAAATGCATGCTTACAACATAAATAAAAAAATGTAGATTGAAAAAGGTAAACTATTTAGGTTCAAAAAAGGAATGAATAGAAATAAAGTTGATGCATTGAATACTTTTGCTGATCTATTAAAATTGATTTTACTAAAGCTAAAAACAAGTTTTCTTAAATGGTATAACATACAGTAATTGCTGTGAACTTTACAACAAAGCTTAATAAAGAAAGCACCGCTTTCTGCACAACGAAGCTTAATAAACGAATACATTATAAATGTAATAAACTTAACAGAACCAGTTTAGAACCAGTTTTAAACAATTAATGGCCACTTAAGAAACTAAAATATTTAAAGAATAGATGAATAAAATTCACAGATGTAAAACTCTATGAAAGCTTTACTGAAGTGTTAATTCTAAGCCAGGGGTCGGCAGGCAGTTGGTGCTCGCGGGCCAATTTTCAAAATTTTTAAATCATCAGGGGCCACAGTTTTAGTTTTAGTGATAATTGAAAAATCTTTTGGCTTTAGTTTTGGTCACACCGGAGATAGTTTTACTTTTATTCACTTAATTACTTTTAATGACTTTAGCTACACTTAGAATGCCTATTTAATATATAAGTATTTATTGTAATATAATTTACATTGTTTAATATACTTAAGTCTTAATAAAATATGTACTTTCTTTAACACTTAATAAGTTAAACTTAATAAAATACTTTTATTATTTTACTTACAACTTAACTCTCTATAAAAACCGAGCTTGAAAAACATTTATGTGTCATTTTTATGCATTTTTTTATACTATGAACCACCTTTTCATATTTAAATAAATGTTAACTTTATAAAATAGCTTTTGCGTCTTAAATAGTATGCACTGTTTAGAAAATTTAGTAATTAGTTGATTAAATAAAATTAAAACCTATTTATACCGTAGCTAAGCTAAATAAAATTTTTTAGCATAATTAATGCTGGAATACTTTAATAAGATACCTTATTAGTAATTAATTAGTCTTTTACACGGTTGCCACTTTAAAAGCAAAATGTCTGAATTATAATAAAACTTTACTAAAAGTTAAAACAGCTAAAAACTTTCTGTTAATAAAGCTTAAATACATAACTAAAACATCATTATTATAAAAAAGCACAATATGTAAATAGACAAAAATTTACAATTAGTAAACGACACTAGAGTCAAAAAAACTATTCTGAGAATTCGAAGATTTATTTAAAACGTTTGAAATAAAAGTTTCAGATTCACATGAGTTTTATAAAAATTTCTTAAACAGTTTTAACCTAGTCTGAATTAAAATAAATATTTAAACAAGCCTGTTTGAATGGCAACCCTGTTTAAAATAAAGTTCACAAAATAAAGAAATACCGAAGTTTATTAATTAAAAATATATATTAATTCAAACCAACACTGTGCATTGAACAAATCATACATCATAAATTTAATTTACCACTATTTTAAAGCAAAAAAGTCAGTCCGAAAGGCCAAAACTAGCCTAATATTTTAGCATACAAAAAGCATTTCAAGCCTAAAACTGAAAAATTACTAAATTGGCCTGAGATTTGAAGTCTTCAAATAGTCATAGTCTGAGTGTGTGGCAACTTTTATTTGTTTATTTGATCGAATTTGAACTATTTTGATAAAAAATATACAAACTTAATAAGTTACCATTTCTCATTCTAGTTTGTATTAAATAGGTAGTTCCAAAAAACAGCAACTGTTTATATTAGAATAGAATACAACGCATAAAAATTAACTACTTTGCCAAAAAACATGGTTTGAAAAATCAAAAAGTTTTCAATTTATATCATATATATTGTTTTAAATGCGTCTGTACACACTTAGATATTACATGTAGAAACAATAATGTTAGAAAGTTATGCATAAACTAAAATTTATATCGTTAAGTATTAAATAAAAAGTGGTATAAAATATGACCATCTTTGTTCATAGGTGTGCAGAGGAATTAATATAAAATCCAAAGAAAACTTCTAAAAAATCAAAGGTGTCAAAACCAAAATAAAATTAACCTTATTTCTTCTTCTTATTATTATTATTATTATTATTATTATGTAATTTTAAATGTTTTTGTGTAAACTAGAATATAATATTTAAAAATAAAACATCTGTAGTAGAAACTTAGGTATAAAAAACGTGTAAAAAACAAACTAAACTTTAAAGAAATGACATTTTGTTTAATTACTGTGCATTACTTTTGTACAAAACGGAAAACATTTGCATTTAGTTTTTAAAAATAGATGTTAAATAACTATCTTACTAATTCAAAGCAATTTTTACACTCTATTTTCAGAAAATAATTTGCTGTTGTAAAAAAAACCTTGTAGAATGCTAATCTGTCTTTTTCACATTTTTTAAGCTAAATCAGTAAAGTTTTTTAATTGTTTTAAAACAGGAACTTAAACCTATATTTATCAAACAAAATTAATTTAAAGTATATTTTTGCTCAGCGGGCCACCTTTACATGCTCGCGGGCCACAAAATTTTCTTTCGCGGGCCGCAGTCCATTCAAAAAAATAACATGCTCTCGGGCCGCAGATTTACATTTCGCGGGCTGCATTTGGCCCGCGGGCCGCAGCTTGCCGAGCCCTGTTCTAAACTAACAGCTATTAAATGAAATTAGTAAAATGAATTTACTTCTAGAAAAGCGCTCTTGCTCTATGACGTATTAATAAAATTAATTTATTCAGAAAGTTAGCACCAACTTCTTTTTATAACAAAATGTACTTTTTAACTTTATAAACTTTATCAGAGAGTGAAAATCTCCTTATTTATAATTCAAAAATTAAAAGCCATTCCGCACCCCCTGGATACTGCCTCGCACCCCTGGTTGGGAACCCCTGAAATAGAGTATTATACTTTTTTTTTTGTAGAAAAAGAAAGCTTTTAGCTAATCAAAAAACAATAGACTCAAGTCAAAAAACTTTTCATAAAACTATGTTGCAAAGAATCATGCTGAAACAAATTTAAGAACACATTAATTCTTTTAAACTAGTTCTTTAAACCTCATAAAAATTATTATTTAGTGAGGGGTAATAAAAAAAAATAGGCAGGTAAAATTTCAATAATGGTGTTTGGCATAACTTTTTTTTATGATTAAGTTGAAATGTAGAAAAAGCTTCAAAACAAATTAATTTTTTGCTAAAAAATACAACAACCTTTCTTAAAATTTAAACAATTTGATTTGAATAAAATATTTGTCAGTAAAACTTGTAAGTTATTTTCTGTTGTTATTTTTTTATCAACCACTTGTTTTATTCTAGGAGTTGGTTAAGTCTATTGTTAGATTTTACTTGTTAGCAGCGCATTTTCTCTATGAATGACAAATCCTTTTTTAATGCGTTTGATATTTTTTTTTGGCCTGTTTATTGTAAACGTGCTTTGGTCTTTGAGTTAATTTTTTTTAGCTAGTCACATTATGCATTTAAGTTTTTGAGCTTCTTTTTACAATTGTCTGTACCATAGTTCTGATATTGTTCGTCATTTTAACTTGTTTAAAATCATGCCTTGGCAAAAAAAATAAAATTAATTCTTTGCTTATGAGCAATGTTAGATATGGCTTGTTGTGCTGGGGAAGATCAAATAAAAAATGATATCAATGTTCTCATAAACAGAGCATTTAGATGCATACACTATAAGAAAAATGATGATAGTGTAAGAAAATTAAAAACTCAGAAAAAAATATTAGATATTAAAAGTCTGTATTTATATGAATTAGGTCTGTTTATGTTTAAGTTTAACAATGATTTGTTACCAGATAACTTTAAAAATTACTATAAAAGTGTAAAAAATGTCCATAATTATAATACCAGGCTTTCAGAAACAATTTTTTCCTACCTAGATTCAATAGCAAAATAGGTCATAAATCACTATCCTTCCAAGGTAGTAAGTTTTGGACTAAGCTACCATTATGTTTAAAAATATAAATCATTTTTAAAAGTTCCAGGATGAACTTAAAGGTTATTTTTTAAATAGTGATTCTCAAGGTCATTAGTGATCATTCCTACTCGCCTATTTACTTTTATTTAAGGAGTTAATAATATTTGTCATCTAATACCAAAATTTTTATTTATTTTTATAAATATTTTTTTTTGTTTGAAAGTTGATTTGTTTAGTTACAGTAGCATTGGTTTAGTCTAGGTTTTAGCATTTTCTATCTAGTTATTTATTAAGATTATTTTTTAAGATTACTATTTTGAATTAAGTATAGAATATTTACAAACTATTTTTTCTTATGCTTACAAACTTTTTTTTAATTTTTTATTTTGTTTTAGCATTCAAATATAAAAAATAGGTACAGATGTTTTTACTTTAGCAGAAAATAAAGTATTTAAATAATAAGCTAACATAATTGTTTCAAACAAACTTAAGTTAAAAAATTTTATTAATACTTTATTTATTTTTTGAGGAAATCAAAGAAAAAAATCTTATTTTTTATGTTTGCAAATGTTGCTTGCTTTCTATTATTAGTTTTAGCCTTGGACAAGTATTCAAAAAAAAGTGTATTTTAAAATAGAACGAAATTTGTTGTTGTTAATAAAATTATTGTTAAAATTACTATTGTTTTTTTTCTTAAAAAAAGCATAAATTTTTCAGTACTTATCTTCATATTTTCATTTATAAAAGTTTAATTCAGTTATTGTAAAAATTACTTCTTTAAAATTCTTTAAAAAAATTTAAATAGTTTATTTAACTATTCAAATATAAAATTGTTTTTACTGTTCAAATTAAATTATTAAATAAAATAAAAATTACCTTTTTAGCACAAAATACTAATTAAAAAAATCGTAAAAATTTTTCAGCGTATTAAATTTTACTTTCTTTTAAGAAGTTATAAATTATAATTCAAGTATTCACACGTTTGTTATTAGTGTTGTTTATCTTCGTTTAAAAGTTAATTTACAGTTATATTTATTTTTTAGTTCTTATGTTACTAAACAAGATTCATAGTATACATTGTTAAACACAAAATTCAGTTAATTTTCGTTTAGTTTTGTTTTCTTTTATATTTCTTTTCGTTTAACTGACTGTTTTATTACTAAAGATTTAAATATTTAAATGATAAAAAATCTATGTGTAATAGCTCGTAAGAAACTCTATAAGCATGTGGTGTACGACTCGATAACCGAAAGGTTCTACACCAGGTCCTTAGACTAAACTTTTTGAGCGCTTTTTTTTTATCGTTCAACAAACAATACTAAATGATGAAAAACGATAATATATGGAACAAAAAATTTTACGAAAAGAATGCATCAAAATTCTGAAATCTGTTATAAAAGAACTCAAGTTTTATAACAAAAGATGTTGAAGACGGTAACAAGAATGGATCTTGACAAGATTTATTCAAGTAGCAAGATTAAGAAAAACTAAAATCTAAAAATCTTGATGTATGTATCAAATTTTTGTTTGTTCAAAAAAATAAGTTTTAAATCTTTTTTATTGGTTTGAATTTGGTATTCAAGTAATGTTCAAAATGACTCAAACCCTGATTTGATGTTGAAGAACGTGACTTAAACAATGTTGGCTTCGTATGTTTTGTTGAATTTTACAGAATTTCTTAGTTGGTTAAAAGCAAAAAGGTTATGATGAAATAGAAGATAGTGCAACTATGTTTGTTTTTAAAATTTTGATGTTGAAGTTGCTTATAAGAAGGTAAAAAGACAAGAATAATAAAATGTTTAAATAACCTTCTACTTCAAAGCGTAAATAAGTTAGTTTGTAGAAGTTTTATGTAATTTTGTTTTATGTACTAATCTAGAAAGATTTAAATTATGTTTTCTAATTTCAAACAACACGAATTTTTTATGTGTTTTTTTTTGGCCTCCTTCTTATGTGATTTTCAGTTTAAGTTGCCTGTGATGCGTTGGTGTATAACAATAATAATGAAAGTAATAGCTTTTTTTTTGCAAAATAAATTACTTTTTTAAAGTTAGAGGTTGTTAAGTATAAGCCTGATGTTAATTTTTTCGTTAAAATTTGTGTTCTTGACTTCTGTGTAACTTTATTTTTACTTCATACCTTTAACTTAAAGAATACTTAACGAATTTTGTTTTGTTGTTGTCACTGAGGATCATCTTTAAGCAACATTTTCTTAAGTCTTCAAAAAAAAATACACTCATCACATAAGTCTCTAAAAAAGGCAAACATTGACATTTATAGACCGTAAAAATCTCACGAAACACACTTATAGAAATAAAACAAATTAAACTTATATACTATTTAGAAAACTATTTACAATTGTAAAATTTTGTAGCTCAAAATATGTGGATTAGTGAACTATCTTCTGAAAAAACATATACTTTAACTTTTGCAACTTTTTCTTCTGTAAAATTAATATGTTTGAGTTTATTACGCTAAGAAAAACGTTTCTACCACTTAAATACAACTTGTTTTTACATTTTAAGTTAATATGAGTTAAGTTTCATACTTTCTTTGTTTTATTGGATGTTTTTGTTTCTTTTTTTTTTACACTATTAAAGTTTTACGTTTTCAATGTTAAGATTCAACTTTATATAGCTCAACAAAGTAAAACTAAGTAAGTAGTGAGCAACTTGATCACCAAAGTTCTTCATACATTCCACTGAAGTACTTTAATACAGAGTTAAATAAACAGTTTAGTTTTTAATTAATTTTTTGTCGTAAAAATTCTTAAGTTAAAAGCCAACTAAAGGAATTATAGAAATCTTACATTTTATACTATAGCCTTATTAGATATAGGGGTTGGTGTCAGAAAAACTCGAGCAAGACCAATTTAAGCAGGGAAAACTCGAGCACGGGCAACTTGAGCAGAAACAACTCGAGCAGGGGCAATCCGTTTTTTTTAATTCCTCGAATTTTTTCATTTGTTTTTTATTACTAGTTAGACAAGTCAAAAAATTAAATGAGTAAGTTTAAAATTGTGCAAATACAGAAACTTACATTGACATAAATGAAAATAAAAGTAGCTATAGTTATTAGGAAAGGGTGATGATATAAAAAGGTATGAGGTATGTGTTTTTTTATATTCTATTTATTATTTAATTAAACAGATATGTTAAACTTTTTTTATGAAAAGTTTGCAACTTTTTTATATTACCTTTATGATTTTAATCTAAATATATCAAACTAGGGAATTTTTTAATCTGACAATGTCAATCTGCAGCACCCCCTAACAAAAAGACTACACAACGCCACTGTAACACATACATACGTATTAAAAAGTTGGGACACACGTAGATGTAGAAATAAGGGGAACTTGACATTTTTTTGTATTGCGGTATTCAAATGTATATGTAATTTAAAAATGAATTAAGTAAAATTTTAATAATCTATAAAGTTATCAAGTAGCTTTAAAGAAGGCAGTCCTGAACAATTTAACGAGTCGATAGACTTTCGTCCGTATACAAAAGTATAGCAAAATTTCAAATAAGTTGATATTAAATTATTTTTTTAAATGCTTAATTACTTTTAAGTTAATACAAAAAACAAATTAAGTACTTATTCGGTCTAAAAAAACTACTTATAAAAGTTAAAAGACATTAGCTCTCAAATAAGTGGTTTAGTTTTCAGTTTTAGTTATATAGGAAAAAACCTAAGAGCTGTTTGTTAAGCTTTCAATTTTTAATAAATGTCTTTTTCTTTTTAATAAATTGTTAAAAGTATTCTATTTCAAATTTAATTACTAAAAAAAAGTACTTAAAAAAATTATTAAGATCTGAATAAGAAAAAAAAAAAGTTTTGATCGAGTTCTTAATTAAAACAGGCTCGTTTTTTTATTAATGTAAAATTACTGTAAAAATTAAATTTTTCTACTCTTTTGCTATTTATTAAAAAATGAAATTAACAGGATGTAGGCTGTTTGTAAGAAAAATTAGATCGAGCAAATAAAAAATCAATTTATGAGAGATTTTTAATTTGTTTTCAATAACGGAAAATCAAAAGGTAGTCATGGCGGCCACGACAAAAAAATTTGCTAATATAAACTCTAAATATAGAAACAAAAATCATGTACTTCATACATAGAGAAAAAAAGGTTTAAATTCAAATAAAGAAATTTAATGAAAACAATTTTACCTAGACATACTGGACCTTGAGTTAGCAGTTGTTTTCTGTTTTTCTGAAGAAAAAAATTATGAGTTATGTATTTTTTTTTTTAATTTGTAAAATAAAAAGCCGTTATATTAAATATTAAAGTTTATAAGTTGAAACCTTATAATTAAATTTAACTCACTGCTAAACACTTTGAACAAAATATTTCTTAACTCTTTTTTTAATCTTTTTCGGTAGTTGGCGTGCATGCATACATACACAATTGCGTTAAGTGAAGATGAAGATTTTGCGAAAACACCTGCTATTGTTTCTAACAGCGGTGAATAGTCCTGTGATTTTTAATGAAAAAAAAAGTAATTTTATTTATGCAATGGTTAAGTACTTAAATAGTAGTTTTTGCATTCTAACATTTTTAATCGTTTCAAACTGCTTATTGCTGTTATAAAAACTTCAAACTATTTTTTTCTTATAAACAAACACTTATGTACACTTTTATTAAGTAAGTTCTTAATATTTTTTTTATTGAGTTAAAAAATAATGCGTATAAAACAAAATAAGTTATTATAATTTTATAACTAATTCTGTTTTTAATAATATTATCCTTTTTAAAAAAGTTAGAGACTGCAAGAAATAAATAATAGTTATTTTATTTAAAGTTACAAAAAAAGAATTCTAATAATATAAATAAAGATAACAAATTTAACAGTATCCTTTTTTAATTACACTAAGAAATGTTTTTGTGTGTTAACGGATTAACACACTTCAACGGAGCTCTGTAAAAAAATAAACACTGTAAGGAAAGAGTAGAAGCTAAAGTAGGTGTATACATGTGTCTAATGAAAAAAATGCTATAGATTTTCAATGGTTAATTATAGATTAAGTATGTAATGTTAAATCCGACTGTTATAAAACTATATAATATTTGTAACTATTAAGTGTAAATAAATTAATAATTGAGTCTTTAATATTTTTAAATGTGACTAAGGGTGTTTTAATATGATACATTATGTTGAAAATGACTACAAACTTTTCTACTTACGTCAATCAACTACTTTTTAAAATAAAACATTCGAACTTCATACTGAAAACAAGTATAACTGTAAAATATACCTACTAGTTTTGATTAAGAATCCTACAAAGCTACCAGTACATTATTCAAATATTAAAAGTGATCTACATAAAAGTAAACTTTTACATAGTTTTGATGTTCTAAAAAATATTTTTAAATGTTTAAATTCACAGATAGGTTTTTGGTTAATAGAGTTTTTCGTAAACTTTAAATACTTTAAAAAGAAATAACAAATATACTAATATTATTATAATTTAGTTATAGAAAACCGAATATAACAGTTATAATTTTTAGTAATTTTTTAACGCGCTCAACTTTTTATAGCTAGAAGCTTTTAAAATGCTTCTGAAAGTTTTTTATATAATAGAATAGCTTATAGAATACCTTTTTATAATGTTTTTGAAGTAAAAATAAGCAACATTAAAGAAATAAGTACTAATATTAATCTGATTAAATACCTAAAATTATATTTTATGGTATTCTGCAATAAAAAATATTTAAGATTAAATTAGTTATTTTTATGTAGAAAATGGTTCATAATTTAAAATTGTACTTTCTTTTTTTCTAATTTTAGTACTAACTTTAGAAAGACTTTTTATGTTAGTTTAAGTTTTATTTTAAAGCTTTTAAGTAGAAAAAAGCTAAGTCACTACAGCTTTATTAGAATATTTATTAGAACCATTTAATAAAAACCTTAAGTATGACTATACTGCGGTATAAAATTTTAATAGATACTTACAGTACTGGTGTTTTTCTTGTTTTGTAGTACAACATTTTTACACTTACTTGGTTATCATGAATCAATTACTAAGAAGTAAATTAAAGCAACACAAAGTAAATGATCTATACTTTTTACAAGATATGTATCTAAAGGAAATAATATTGCTTGATGCAGATCAAAATTTAAAACTAAATTTTGAATATCGTAAACCTTTGAATAAATGATGAACAAACTTTACTTTTTACAATGTTTTTTAAAACGGTAGATATTTTAATTACGATCACCATTTTTTTGGTGATTCACGTTTTTTTTTTAACTTATTCTTATTTTAATTAAATTTATTTTGGTTACACTTAATAAGGTTTAAATGATTCTTTATCATACATAAAAACTATTTTTATCTAAAAGAAACTTAGATTAATAAAGAGCGACTTTAGTGGTTTTTAATGACATAGTAAACATAAAAATTTAGTTACTTAGTAATTAAAATTTATTGCTGAAAGTACTAAAGCAAACTAAAACATAATGATTTTTATACTATTTCGGGTATATTTACTTTAAATTAAGTTAAGATATAAGAAATCAACGAAAACACCAAGACAAAAACTGTTATTTCAAGTTTTCTTTTACTTCCTTACTTGTGCACTTTATCATGAACACTTAAAATAAAAGCTGCAGTACTAATTCGTACATATTAAGTCTTAAAAATGTTGCACACCATTTTTATGGACGATAAAATACCAATGCAGGCGTATGGTGTCCATGAAATGATGAAACAAAAGACAGCGAGTGCAGCCGTTCTCGCCAAGCGGTACTCTCTAGATCGAAACGCTTCTTTCCGTTTCTCATTGTCTTCGGAGCAGGAAGTCAGACGTCTTGAAGAAGATTTGAGCTCAAGAAAAATTTTCGTGTAGCAAACCGCCATGATCACTATGGGCACTTGAAAAGTAAAACTTAATAGTTTTCAAATATTTGAACAATTTTAACAAATTTAAGTGTAAAAAATATTATTCAACAGTTAAAGAAGTACTTTCTAAAATAAACTTAACACTTGCTTCATATCGTGTTAAGTTTATGTAAAACATACTTGTGTGTTTGAGTATATTCCTTAAGTAAACTTATGTTATAATTTTTTTTATGATTTTGTTTACTGTTTGTCTCTGTTTTTAATCGAGAACTAAGAAAATATTGTACAGTGTGTAACACTTATAAGAGTTATGACTTTTAGAGTATTGAAAATTTTATAGCATAAATTTGTTGTAAATACATTGAATACGAAAAAGAGGTCGAATTTCGTAAGTATGGTCAAAGAACCGGGTGTAAAAAAACAACTCTCGGTAATCATATTATACACTAGTTTTATACTCAAACTATAAATAATTATGAAACAAAAAATGTAAAATTCAAGAACCAAATTTTGTTAAGTTTAAAGGATTGGTAAACCAAATAACCTAAAAAATTACAAAGTTAAAAATAAAAAAAACAACTGTTGGCTAAAAATCTTTAGACCTTCTAGGTAAATTTTGTTATTAAAAACTTAACAGAATAAAGAATAAACTCCGTTAAAGAATTAAAATATTTAAAACATAAGAATGTGTATTTTTTTCGTTTTCTCTCTATTTGTTGCTCATAAGAATAATTTAAAACCCGAATTTAGTATTAACAGTTTTTTAAAGTAGTGATATTGATGTTTATAACAAAGTAAAATGATCAGAAATGTTTTAGTTTTATAACTATTTAACAAAAAATAGTTTGTTTTCTTTCAAGATATCAGAAATATAATAGTTTATCTGAATTAAGTTTAACCAGAAACTCTAAAACTTAAAGTATTTTCTAACTTTTTTTTGAATAAAATAGTTCTGTTTAAACTTTTATGCTTCACAAAGCGTAAGTCGATATTAATGAGTTTAGTCGCTAACTAGCCGAATACAGTTTGAATGTAAATAAAAATTTTAGTCAATGCTATACTGAGTATTAAAACAATAGTTACCTAGCTATTTATTACAACTGTTTAGTACGAACATTTTCAGTTAAAAGGCAATTTAACAAAATTTTTTTAAGTCTTATAAGCTGTTACAAGTAATGTTATGTTTATCTTTTAAAAAACACAGTTATGTTTCAAACGTTTTTCTGTTTAATGTAATTATCTTAAAATATTTAACAAATAAAAATAAAAAACATTCTGCAAAAGAAAAAAAAAAAGAAAAACATTATATTTATTTAAATACTTATTGTTAGGATTTAAAGTAGTAGTATTTTATGAATATAAACTTTTGCATAAAAAAATATTTTCTAACAATTTTAGTTTCTTAAAACTAATTTGAATTTATTTTAGCTTAAATTTGATAACAATTATAATTAAGCTTTAGTTTCAGATTAGTATGGAAAATTTAGTTAATTAAAAAAAAATAAAGCTTAACAGGGTAACTTTTTTTACTATATTAAGTTAGCTAAAATACATATTTTTTTCTTAATAATCGACTTCATTAATAAATATATGTTTTAAGCTTATTTATTTAGATATTTTTATAAAACTTATTTCAAAATAACTAACTAGATCTACTTTGAAGGATAAAATCTATTAAAGCTTTGAAAAAATATAAAGTAGTTTTTTGAGTTTAACATATTAGTAATCTGTTTAATGAGTTTAAGTTTAGATAAAACAGATCATATACATTGACTTTTTAAACAATTATAATAATAATGATAACGAAAATTATTTTGTAATTTGCTGACATTTACTAGTTGAAAATTATTAAAACTACTACAGAAAAAATTATAAACTTACTTATAAACCCAAATAAGTATATGATGACAATGTAAGTCAGCTGTGATACCGTGCGCTCTTCATATTTGAATGTACAAGACGTCCTTGATTTGTTCAGTCCATATTTTCCAACGTTTACTAGTGGTAAAGTTCCTAACAGTATTCTAAAAAAGTATTTATAGTATTATTTCTAATTTAAGTAAGTAAATAAACCATTTTGTTTTAATACTAGTCTATGTCTTTATACATAAGCTAATAAAATTAAATAGCTGATGTAAATCGATTTTCGGTTCACGTTTTAATTTTCCATCAAATACTAGATTGGCTAGAAACTAAGTATTGTGATTAAAATAAGAAAAAAAAACAAATGAACTACAGTTTGCTTAAGTTTAGAATATTCTTTATACTTTTAACGTCTGATCTTGTTTGACTATAAGTTTCAATTTTTATAGCTGTCTAACCTTCTTACAGTTTTAGAAAGAATAACTCAAATAAATAACTAAAAGTTTAATACGTTACAAACTATGTATTTAAGTTATTGTATAATTTTAGAACATTTGAAAACAGAACATAGATAAAAATATGCGAGAAAAAAGAAACGTAACCATATAAAATAAATTTTAAACAGTTTTTTTGTACTTTTATTTCTACAAAGTATATTTAACAAAACAGTATATACTGTTTAATTTGTTTCAATACTTAATCTTCAAAATAAAGAATTCGATCAATAACGTTTTAGATTATCTGTATTCTCTGTTTTTAACCTGTTTTAAATCAAGAAGAACAGTTAAGTTAGTTATTATCATTTTTAAATATAAACTTTCAATAAAGTTTGTTTTTTGAAATGTTACATGTTATGACTTAGCTAATTGAGAATTACCGTTAAGAAGTTCTTACAAAAAACAAAATTTTTAATATAAATTAAAAATTAAACTATACAAACAAACTTTTCAAAACATATTCAATATTACAAGAATGGAACTAACTTATATATAAACACATACTTTATTAGTATAAATTTTGTAAATCAAAATCGCTATTGATGCAAACACTTGAAAAATTTAATTATATTAGATTACTGTTATAACAGTTCTTTTCGTTTTAAATAATTTTAAATCGGTAATGTTGTCGTAGTCATTTGTAAATATAAATATTATTTTAACCTATACCTAAGTGATTATGCTTAACTTTACGACTATCGTAGTTATAGTTTGTATTCCCAAGAGTTTTTTTTTAGTTTGTTGTTCGTTCTTGATTGCACAAAATTTGATAAAATTAATAAAGGTTAGAAGTTAAAAGCTTTTGACTAAAATATTTTGCTCTTTGTTATAACTGTGCACGTCATCACATGGTATTTAAAATATTAATTTATAATTTTCTAATGTATGTAAATGTTTTTAACTTTGCATAGATTGATAACAACCATTTTAGTTTTAAACTTATTTAGTTTTTTAATACTTAACAAAACTTACTAACTGTATATATCTAAAATAAATAAATGTTAAAAGTAGTTTTTAAAAAAGATTTCAGCTTTTTTTTTTCTTTTTTTAGGTTGAAGTTGCTGATTCATAGCTTTTTAGCATTAGAAAAAAAAAATCATATATTTCAAATATACAAGCACATATTTTAAGTTTTGATTCAAAATAACAACTTAAATTATGATTTATTTTTTTAATGTATGACTTTATAAATGTTTTACTCAGATTTTTACACTTTTAATTACAAAAACAAACACTCTTAAATAATTCTTAAATTTCTAAGTTGTCGTGTAAATAAAAAAAAAACTTACGCAAACACCCAAACGACAAGTATTCGGGAACACTTGCCCTTAAAAGTAGGATGACTGCTGTAGGACTTAGTAATTACACGGTGCCTTTCCAACGCTATCTCTGTTAGAATTAAGATCTGAGAAAAGGCGAAGATTGCAGTTACATAGCCGTTTACATGACATGCTGTTTTAGTTAAAAAGTTGAGTTACTTTAATTTTAATTAGTAGCACAAGTCGTAAAACCTATAAAAATCATTGAGCTATGTTCTTTACAATGAAGTAGTTATACATTTTTTAAGAAATAATTTAATTCTTATACTTAAAAATGTAAATAAAGTTTAGTAAAAAGCATTTTAAAATTTAAAATTTTGTAAACATCTGCATCGAAAACTATTGTTGAAAGAAAGTATTATTTAATCATATGTTTTGAATTACACTTTACTTAAGTATTCTAAAAACATTATCAGGTTAAAGTTAATACTGTATTTTTAAAATTTAAGTTAGTGTTTTTAAAAGTCTGCAGTTCATAAAAACTTTTGTTACTGTGCACTTAAGTTTTGTTTTATAAAGAAGAACAATGTTTTAACATAAATTTCTTTAAAGTTTACTTTATTGCTGGGCTAACTACATATAAGTTTTGGAAAATTTCGCGTCAAAAACACACTATAAAATCACAGTCACAGTCGGCTTTGTTAAAATAACTATTTGATTATATAGTGTATACAGAATTTCTCTTTTAATGAAATGCAGTGCACTTTGTTTTTGTAATCTACAATTTAAATTAAAGAGTATCTTTTTTATTTTTGGCTAACTTTCGAATTGAATATTTTATCAAATTCGATTTATTATTGCTGATCGAAAGTCTATGCAGTGATCTTCACAGTGTGTGCAGTACAGTAGTGTGCGTGGATTTTTTTACTGTGCACACTAAACTTAGTAAGGTAAAATAATATTTCATAAAAGACGTTTGTTTTTATATTTCAGTTAAGAGTTTTCCAGTAATTTACTATGCACAGCTTTTGAAAAGGTCGAAGACAACTGGGGTTTATAGTGTTGTTTGAAAAACTATTAATGTATAAAGTAATTAGTGATGTACCGGACTCACTATCCGGGTCCGGGTCCGGCCGGATATTGCCATTTTTGTCTGATATCCGGATCCGGCCGGATTCTAATTTGAAAAAAAAGTCTGGATCCGGTTCCGGCCGGATTCTAATTTGAAAAAAAAGTCCGGATCCGGGTCCGGCCGGGTTCTAACAGAGATCCGGTCGGACCCGGATCTAGTTAGTAAAAAAGAGAATACTGAAAAGTTTTTTTTCAAAAACAAACCCTGTGTAAATTAATAAGAGTCATTTTCGTCACCTAAAATTAAACACCTACCGTGATTGGCTCATTTTGTACACGTGACTAATTTACATTTGTTTACATTTAAAATATGAAATAAACATTTCAGAAATGCAACTCTTTACATATGTTGTAAAATTGAAAACTTTTGAATGAATATTTGCATTGTTTGTTGTTTAAAGTTGAGCTCAGAGAATATTTAGAGTTAATACGGTTGAATGTACGAGCCAATGAGAATCATATGATGAAATGTTTCAAACTAAATACTGATGCAACAAAACATCAGAACATGACAGGCAGTTTATATGTAAGCAGTTAGCTAGTTTGGTGTGCAGCTTGAAGCAACAAAATATTTTGAACTTATTTGTGAATGCCTATTGTTAGTAGTGTTTTGTTTTAAAAGTGAATATTTCAACTGGTGTTTAATTGTTTAAATATTTAAGCCAGGTTTATAGTTTAATAGTTTATTGAAAACTTTACAGTTTCTTGTTTACTAAAAGTTTAATTTAATTTTTAGTTTATTGTTTTAACTCTTTTGATATAGATTTAAATAGCTTCGAGTTTTTAAAGTGTTACCAAAGTAATTGATAATTTTGTATATGCTAGTATTTCTTGTTGTGTTTTATATAAAAGATTCATCACTCAAAACTGTCGTGTCTGATTATAGAAAGTAGTCTCAGTTAGAATTTAGTAGTTGTTAGATATTAATTAAAAAAGGTAGGATTTAATTATGATGGGTAGTACTAATAAGTTAAGTGTACCACAATCAGTCCACAACTTTACCACCAAATTGTCAACCTTTGCTAGCTGTTCTACTGATTAACAGATTAAAGTAATTTTTCAGTTTTTTAAAACCTCATTCTGACTCAGGCTTGTTTATACTCACTCTAGCTATTTTTATTGACTTAAACAGTGGCTACCCTGCTAGTTTGGAAACTTTTGGGAATTTTAGAAAATTTTGGACTGCCTCAGGCTAGTTTAGTTTTTTATAAAAACTCAGGCTAGTTTTCTTTTAAATTTTAAATGAGTTTGAGCTGATCGAGTCTCAATATTTTGTAATTTTCTAGTGTATTTTCTTCAAGAACTTGATTTCAGATTTTTAGTTGTAAATAACACCTAAATTTGTAAACCTTGTGGCTAGCTGTTTTACTTGTTATTAGATTAAAGATCTTTTTTTTTCAGTTTTTAAAGACCTCATTTTGACTTAGGCAAGTTTATACTTGTGATGTACCGGACTCACTATCCGGGTCCGGGTCCGGCCGGATATTGCCATTTTGTCTGATATCCGGATCCGGCCGGATTCTAATTTAAAAAAAAAGTCCGGATTCGGTTCCGGCCGGATTCTAATTTGAAAAAAAAGTACGGATCCGGTTCCGGCCGGACTCTAATTTGAAAAAAAGTCCAGATCCGGTTCCGGCCGGATTCTAATTTGAAAAAAAAGTCCGGGTCCGGTACATCACTAATAGTAATACAGAAATTTAAAAACATACAGTTTTCACACAACAATTTTGTTTTAAAACAAAAAAATTGTGAGATTAATTTACAGAACCCTATTGTATTTATTTAGAGTAGTTTTTTTTTTAGTCTACGTCTTAATGTAAGCCTTATTAAAAGAAAATATAAATAATTCTAATAATACTTAATCTATCCTTCAATATGAAAGTACTTTATGTTCAAATTTAGCTTTTAATTTTTTTATTTGTTCATATTATTTTCTCAAATTTTGTGTTTAAACCTTTTCAATTTAGCATAGAAAAGTATTGAGAAAAAAGATTGTTTTTTTACCGGTACTTTATACACTGAAAAGTTTTGAATATATTTTTTTATAAATAACTTATATTAATACAAAACTTTTTTTCAACTAGTGTGTTTTATTTTATCGGAATTAATTATAGTATCTATTACTTTCATTCAAAGTTTAACTACTAATTTGTAAGTTATATTTGAGGATCTCATACTTTTCAAAACTTAATCGATTTTGATTGCCAAAAATGCTTATACTATTTTTTTTTATAGTTTTTTATAAAACTACTTTTCTACAAACATTTTAATCTTTGTATGCTTTTAGTTTTAATTGAATCAACTAGAGTTCTCTGCCCGGGTTAAATGTAATAAAAACAAACGCTATTTTTCAAAGAATTTTTATTGAAATATAACTTGATATATTATATTAAGTATAAACAAGTTAAATAATTTAGATATTATTTTATCAGCTAAGAGTAGTTAAACTTATCGTTCTAATCAAGGGTGTCGCGTGGAGTGGAACGCTGGAGCACTTCCTCCACCTAGAAAGTAAACAAAAGAAAAAGAAAGCGTTCAAAAAGTTTCAGTTTTAGAGTGAAGGCTTTAAAAGACGCTGCTTTTAATGGCGCCCTATTTCAGCTGTATCACCCCAAACTAATAACACAAACCATGAAATAACTTTATTTTAAAACCATGGAATTAAACTTAAAAGTTATATAAATTTCTTATGTCAGCTTAAAACTGAGTAATGTAGTCATGAAGTTGTCCTGGACAAGACATTAAAAGGTATCCGTGGTGTACGACTCAATAATCGAAAGGTTCTTTGTGCACCAGGTCTTAGGACTAAATATTTTGAACGTTTTTTTATCGTTTAAAAACTATAGTATGTTAAGTTGTTTAAAAAATGCAGACAAATGTAAACATGACCGTCGTTAACTTTCCTGCTAATTTTTTAATCAAACTTATATATTTGCTATTTTTATGTTTTCTAATATAGGAGCTGCGATCTCAATCCGTGCCTGCTGCATCTTAAAAATATACAAATTTGCAATAAAAAATTATTTTTTGAATAGCTGCATGAACATGCTGCACCATTTTAATTAGAAAACATGATTTCTTGCATTAATGACAAGTAGAACTCGAGCAGGCGCAACTCGAACAGAGGTAACTCTAGCAGAAGCAAATCGAGCAGGGATAAAACTCGAGCATGGGAAACTTGAGCAGGGTTAACTCTAGAATGGACAACTCGAGCGCGGGCAATTCGAGCAGGATAGTTTAAATTCGATAAATGTAATTGCATTAAATTTACTTTTATGTCTACTTTGATATATTTTACAAACAAATTATATTCTAATACGGTCACAAATTGATATAGTTTAAAGTTAAAAAGGTCTGATAAAGTACAAAATAAAAGTTTTAAATTCTGGAATCTTTTAATTTTCTGCATCCCTGAACAAAAATACAACGCTACTCCACTGGTTCTAACTAAAAACAGCTATACAAAAATATATATTTCCATTATTACAAACTATCAAAGTTCAAGACCTAGAAGATATTTGAATCAAAATGTCAAGGTAATTTCAACTAATTAAAAAAATATGATAATAAAATTTAACTTAATTAATAATAAATTCAGTAGTGCTTAATATTAAACAAACAAGCAAAAATAAAACTTATTTGTGCACAGCGTTGTATTTGTTCCTAGACGAAAACATTATTGTTTTGTTGTCTATATACTGAATGAAGCTTAAAAGAAACTTTTAATTTGTAAACCTTAAACAAAATTGTTCACTAACTATTCTAAATATAAAAATTTCTCTAAAACGTATCTAGGCACAATAATTACACTATTTACAATACTACTGACAAAAAAACTTAACTTTTGTATAGTAGTTTATCTAAACTAAACATTTTACTGACTATATGTTATGTCTTATAAACAATACTTCTGGAAATTTATCTATTTGGTTGTACTTTTTCTTTTTTATATGTACTAAGTTATCGCCTTTCATATTAAACAAATAAGTCTAAACTTATTAATCAATTCTTTATCAAATTCAACTTTGTTAAATTATTTTATGTCTATTTTTTATCTTTAGTTGTTAATCATAATTTTTTTTAGTTTTCTTCTTATGTGTCTTGTTTAAGTGGCTCAGGTTTTGATGCCTGAGACCAATATTACACAATAAATAGTATTATAAAACTAATAATAAAGTTGCGTATGTTTAAGAAAATAAATATTAAAAAAAGTATGCAGTAAGATATTTAAGTATTTAAGAAAGCGTAGACCAGTGGTTCCAAACCTTTTTGATGCCCCGCACCCCTAAAGTCTCTTAATTTGATCTCGCACCCCTAACACTACATGCTATAATAATTTATTAATAATTTGATTATAAAATCATTGATTTCATTAATTAATAATTTGTATTTTAATTTTTATGATAGTGTACTATATTAACAAAAATAAAATACTTGGAAATTTAAAAACATAACAAACTATATTCGAACAAGTTTTATCTATTTTTTATGAGGTAGAAAACATCAGAACTCACTCTTCCTTCTGCAATGATAAACGATTTCTAAGATTTAAAAAAAATTAGAAGTGAGGAAAAAGCACTAGAAAAGTAATAAATATTAGGCTTAAACTTAAAACAATTTTTTTTATTCATTTTGTTATGAATATATGTACTTAAAAAATAAAAATCAGCTATTCTAAGTTAAGCTTATGTAATGTTTTATTTTCAAAACTATTAGCAGCTAGGAGGTTTCAAAATAATAAAGATTTGAGTTAAGATTTTAAAAAGTTAAAAAATAGTTAGTCTTAAATTGTACAAAGACATGTAAAAAAGCAAATACAAGAAAAGTTTATATGCTTACAACATAAATAGAAAAATATAGATTGAATTAAGTTCAAAAAAGGAATGAATAGAAATAAAGTTGATGCATTGAATACTTTTGCTGATCTATAAAAATTGGTTTCACTGAAGCTAAAAACAAGTTTTCTTAAATGTTATAACATACAGGAATTGCTGTGAACTTTACAATTTACTGATGTTAAATCTTTAAGCACCAGTTTCTGAACAACTAAGCATAATAAAAGATTACATTATAAATGTAATAGACTTATCAGAACCTGTTCTTAACACCTAATAAAAAGCCTGCTGAAGATACTAATTTTTATCTAAGTATTTCAATTAAAATAGATGCTAGCTCATAAACTGTTTTAAACAATTAATGTCCAGTTAAGAAAATAAAACATTTAAAGAACAGATGATTAAAATTCACAGGTGTAAAACTCTAAAAAAGCTTTATTGAAATGTTAATTCTAAACTAACAGCTATTAAATGAAATTAGTACAATGAATTTACTTCTAGAAAAGCGCTCTTGCTCTATGTATTAATAAAATTAATTTATTCAGAAAGTTAGCACCAACTTCTTTTTATAACAAAATGTACTTTTTAACTTTTTAAACTTTATCAGAGAGTTAAATCTCCTTATTTATCATACAAAAATAAAAAGCTATCTCGCACCCCCAAGGGGTGCGAGCACCCCTGGCGTAGACGAATCCTAATTATAACAACTTTCGTTTTTTTTTACAATGTTTAATGTAAAACAAGTGTTATTTGATTAACTTAAATACATATTTTTCTAACAATAGTTAATGTTTAGCAATTTTATAACTAAATTTTTTTTTAAGTTTCTTAATGAATATAATGTATAAATCTTTGTAAAGTCTTACATTCTATTCGATATTAACAGTTAGTCTGGTTATACGATTTTTTAACTTATAGAATTTTGCTTAGTTAATTTAATTTAATCTACCTATTAAGTTTGTTTCTGTTTTATTTCATCCAATTTAGAAATAAACTTGTGCTAAAGTATACTTACATTAAATTTCAGAATAAAGTTAAGAAATTAATTAATTCATGAAAGTATTAAATATCAAATTTAATTTATTCGTTTTTAAATTATTTACGTATTAAAGAAATTCAAATGTCGACTATTGTTTTCGAAGCAACTATTATGTAAAGTTCAAACAATGTTTTGAAATGTAAACAAACTTTTAATACTGAAACTCCAACCACGACTGAAACAGGCATCAATAATATATGGAAAGCATAAACATAGACCTATGTCAGCAATTGTTAAGCTCATAATGTTCATATTCATCACTCGTGATTTCTTTTTCTTAAATATCCTTTTAAAAATATTTAATTTTATTGTGTTCAGATGAATAAAATACTTTTTTAACTTTTGATACATTGAAAATAGTGTTTTCTCTTTTTTAATACATTTAGTGTTTTCTCTTTCTTTTCGAAAAAAAAAACAAAAGTTAAAAAAAACTAGTGTATGACTTTGTGTTGTGTCACTTTCACAGTTAACTATCTGTATTTACTTGAAAAGTTTTATCAGGATGGCTTTAAATTACTTTTGTAGATAAAAAAGTAGTTAAAAAACATATTTGATAGCTTAATAGAATTTTAACTTTTGTAAGCTTTTTTTTTATATGTCAATAAACTTTGTTATTAATTTAGTTGCACAGTTTTTCTAGAAAATAAGTTTTTAAAAACGATAATATATGTAATAACAAAAAATTATACAGTATCCTTCTTTTATTACACTGACATATATTTCTGTGTGTTAAACGAGTCAACACACTTCAATTTAGCTCTTAAAAAATAAATACTGTAAGGAAAGAATAGAAGCTAAAGTAGGTAGATACATATGTTTATTAAAAATAAAAATAATTACTATAGATTTTTATAGTTTAATAATAGATAAAATACTTAAAATTATAACCGACTGTTATAAAATTATATAATATTTGTAATTATTAAGTCTAGATTAAATAAATTATTTTAATTTAGAAATTTAATTTAGATAAATTTAGAAAGCAAAATGAACTTAAACTTAAAAATTGTAAAAATTTAAAAAACAAAGCACAAAAATCAAACTTGTTATTAAGCTTTCAAAGTCCTGACCAATAATTAAGTTACAGCGCCATACATAAAACCACAATGAGTTAAACTACATGTATGTTATACACTAAGTAAAGTAACTAATTAATTATTGTTTTAGAAATAAGCAGTCGGTGTACTTAAATTAAAGATCTCATAAAGATGTTTTTAAAATTTAATAATTAAACTACGTTTTGAATTACGAAAAAGACCTCTAGCCGTTCTATTGGGCGTAGTAAGTAAAAAAGCACGGTTTATTTGTGATTTGAATACAGGTTTCCAATTAAACTTGGAATTTAATACATAAAAATATGAAGAATTATAGTCGAAGAATAAAATGGTTATATATAAAATGTCGGAGAATAGAAAGTGACATGTGTGAAACAAATATTTAAAAAAAATAAATTAAACTATATTTAAAAAAAATACTGCTCCTTTCTAAAACAATAATTAATTAGTTATTTTACTTAGTGTATAATATACATGTAATTTAACTCATTGTGGTTTCATGTATGGCGCTGTAACTTAATTATTGGTCAGGACTTTGAAAGCTTAATAACAAGTTTGATTTATGTGCTTTGTTTTTTAAATTTTTACAATTTTTAAGTTTAAGTTCATTTTACTTTCTAAATTTATCTAAATTAAATTTCGTTATAATTTAAATTTAACCATTATAAACAATTAATAAATAGAATGTACATTATATAGGCTTTTATTGCTTTTACTATTGCTTTATTTATTAATTCAATAATTAATGTTTTTTTACCTTTTATTCACAATAGATTACGTATTACTTTTTTTTAAATTAAAGCGCTCTAAAACTTTTTCCAAACATAATGAATGAATTATTTAACTTAGTAGTATAAAATAACTAGCTAGTCCTAATGTTCATATATATCGTGACGTAATTACTAGATACTTTTTTTTCAATGATTAGTAACCAATAAATATTTAGAATTAGTTCTTCCTACATTTTCATGTAAGTAGTTTATATTACGATTTGTTATCTTATTTTGTATTTATACTTTAATTTATTTAATTTAGACTTAATAATTACAAATATTATATAGTTTTATAACTGTCGGTTATAACATAAGTATTTTATCTATTATTAACCTATAAAAATCTATAGTAATTATTTTTATTTTTAATAAACATATGTATATACCTACTTTAGCTTCTATTCTTGCGTTACAATATTTATTTTTTAAGAGCTCAATTGAAGTGTGTTGACTCGTTTAACACACAGAAATATATGTCAGTGTAATAAAACAAGGGTACTGTATAATTTGTTATTATTATATGTTCCAGTGAACCTGTTTTACTAGGATCTTTTGTTAACAAACGCTTAAATTTATATTTTGAATAGATAATACATGTATCATTTAAAGGTAAATTAAATTAAAAGAGAGCTAATATATATGTATATAGTTTATTAAAGGACAAAAACACGCTCAAATATTTGGTTCTGGGACCTGGTGCACGAAAAACCTTTCGATTTTTTGGTGCACCATGTTCAAAATCAAAGCAAACAAATAAGAACTTTAAGAAAAAATTTAATGCCAAAGTTTAATAGTCTTCTACCTAATAACTAACCACAAAAGTTTAAAAGCACTATAAAATATTTTTCCAAACAAAAGTTTTGCTGAAACAAAATTATAAAATGATGGGACTTGAGAATGCTTTGTGTGTTTTTAATTACTCTATATAAAAAAAACATGACATATTTTTTCTAGTACAACAAATAATTCTTTATTTGTTGTTTTGTTACAAAACAGGCTTCAATACCAACTAGCATTTTTATGAATTGTTTTCTCACATACCTTATTGTTTAATATTATTAATACTTTATAACGTATTTGACGTCATAAACTAATACTTAAGTATTTTTTAAGTAAGCTTTGAGACTAATAATTATTGACCTACTTAGTTTATAGAGTAACTTGAGATAAAATAGTTAACAAAATGTATCATTTTATTATCTAAATGTATTTAAATTTAAGGTATTTTACGAGTATAAATATAACTTAAAATTATAAACATATAAAGTGTTAGTTTTAACTTGTATTTTTATATTTCAAGTTTATACTACTTCTAATCAAGTTTATATAATTTTTAACTAAGTTTCTTTAATATAGTTGACTATTAAAAACAAAGTAGTCTTATAGTTTTGACTAATACTTTATAAGTAAATAAGAACAGTTAGTTGATAGGCAACAAGTATAAGCAAAGTTATATCATGTCTTATAAAATAAAATACAGGTGTTAATTACATTTACTTTATTTGTAAATCACTACCGTAAATGTGTAAAATTTTGTTGAAAACTTAAAACGATTTCTATTTTATAATAAATAAAATAATAGGCTAACTAAATGCTTTAGTCTTTCATTAAAATAAACAAACAATGCAAAAGTTCTTTTTTTTTAAACAATAAAATACATTTGCAAACGTTCGTGTTTAGTTTCTAAAAATTAAGAAAAATTAGAATAAATTTTTAGTTATTATTTATTTTATACCGACTTTAGAGTATACAGATTTAAAACTTTATACGAAAGTCAACAAACTTTGTTTATTAGTTTTTGTGTTGCTTAAATGTTTTTCTACTTTTTTATTATCAAAAAATGTTTTTAAGAAGTTTTTTGTGTGCAATGTCTGTAAAATATGTAGAAACTTTTAAAAATAGCTATACCGAAATTTTATTTTAAAATCATATTGTTTGTTTAATAAAGCTTTAAACATGAAAAATATATTTTCTATAACTAATTTAAACTACAATTTAAAACTTTTTTTTGAACTACCAAGAAACAATATTACTGGAAACTAGAACATAACGACTAATCACTAATTTTTATCACTTAAAAGTGAATTTTTTTTAAGAAGTTCTATGATGATTAATAATCAATAACTTTTTTTTTATGTCGGATATACAACTGTAAAAAATATTCATACTTGAACGTTTAGAAATTAATTTTGTATTTGTGTAATTTAAATTTATAGTTCTGTTTGATCTAGTATGTTGACGTAACTAGTACTATATTTTGTTACTCTATTATATAATACTATATTTTATTACTTTATTATGTAATACTATATTTTGTTAACTTTTTGTTGAAATTAAGTCTTTGATAATGAGAATTGTTTTTAATACTTCTACAAAAGCAGCTTTAACTTCAAAAATATAATATCAAACAGAATGAAAGCTATTCTAAGTTTAAACACCAATCAGTTGGGATATGAATAATTACCTTACATAAACATAAAATTTAGAAGCAGTAAACATTTTTACCTGTAGTGTTCTTTTTTTACAAATGCAGTTTCTATAAATAAAAGACAAGCTATAATATAATGAGTATAAAACTCAAAACATAGATAAAACAATTCTGTCTTTTATTGATAATAGTATCACTATATGACCAATAATTTACAACAAACACTTTATTAAATGGTAGGTTTTTATACTTATTTAAAATTTTGTTTTAACCAGTATGTATTTCGGCCATCATCAACAAAGTTGAGATGCTTTGCGCTATCATTATTTATTAAACTTTGTTTTAGAAAGGTTTTTTAACAATATTTCAGCGATAGATTTCTTTAAGACCCGAAAGGTTCATTTGTACACCAGGTCCTTAGACCAAACTTTTTGAGCGCTTTTTTTTTATCGTTCAATAAACAATAGTAAGTAAATCAGAAAGTTCTTTACTAAGATAGTTTTTATTTTAAGGTTTATACCGGAAAGTATTTATTTTTTGAATTATTTAAATATACTTTTTAATAAAAAGATAGTATTATTTTCAACCTAAAATCTTCTACCCGTTTATAAACTAATTATACACAGTTTTAAATTACTAGGTCATAATATAACATATACTATAACTTCAACTTACTTGAGAAAATAATAAAACTCTTGAAAACGATTTGAACTTAAACGTGCAATAAAAAATTGTGGATTTTTTAAAAGAATCATTTGGTTATTTATCTATAAATAAAAGATAATATGTTTAGTTTATTTATTTTAAAACTTCTGTTTAGTGTTTCTATATATTTCTAATTAAATAATTTAACAAAAATTTTAATAGAAAGTTAATAAATTTTTACAATGTGAATTTAGTTTACCATTAATGTATGTTTCTCTCACTTTGATTATTTTGATAAAGAGTATTTACTAAATACAAAATAAATACTTATCTAAGAGCAAATAACTTTTTCAAATTAAATTCTAGTCAAAAAATAAAGTTTAGCATCAAAAGATGATAAAATTAATCCTACTTAGATGATTTTATTGCTATATCTAAGTTTGCACGAAATTAAAGCAATAGCTACAAACTAAAGTTGTTGAACTTTAGGGATATAACTACATACTGCATTTTAGCATTAATAACTTAATTTATCTAAAAACAAAGCCATTTAATTTTTTTTTTAAATTAATAAGCTTATAACTTTAAAACCTTTATAGTTAACTTGATTATCTTTAACATAATTCTTAAATTAAACTAGATTATTAAAAAATAAAACATATAATCTAAAATTTAGAAACTAGTTTAATCATACTTTAAGATTTTTGTTTTCACTAAAGTACAAAACATAAACTAGTTTTTAAACCTTAAAGTTAATACTAAATTAAACTATTTTCGACTTTCAACTAGAATTAAACGTAGTTTTTACAAAACGAAAACGTTAAAACCTTAAAATTAATTAAAGTGTATCATTGTGTTTTTTAGTTTTAAATGATTAAAAGTAAGCAAAAACTGAATATACAATGACAGTAAATATAAACAACGGGCAAACCTTGTGTAAAGAAATAAAATGCTGACATTAGCCAAGAAGCTGACTATACCAAGAAAAATAAGGAAAAATCCAAGTATGTCAAGCCATAACGGTGGAAGAATGTTAATTGTATGGTTACTACTACTTAAGTTTTCAAAAGTCATATTTTCAAATAATTTCGGTATGCTATTGTCTGTAGAATACAAGTGTGCATCTGGCCTTAACTTCACCATGTTTTTTATTTATTTTTTATTATATAAACGCAGCTTAAAAGACATACTAGTATGATTCATCTTAAAGCAAAACAAAACAATTACTTTACAACTTACACTTAAAACATTAAAACGCAACTATTGTAGAAATTACTACATTGAAGTTTTTCAAAGTCTTACAAATTTTAGCATCATATGTGTAAAAAAAATGTTTAGACATAAACATAGTTGATAATAACTTTTATAACTTTATAAACCTGTTAGAGCTTAAAACGATATAAGCTTTAAAATTATTTAAATTATTAATCAAATAAATCTCGAATTAAACTGTATTTTTTCAATATAATTAGTATAAAAAACTTTTTTTTTTGTTAACGAAACAATAAATCTTTTGAATTTGAATATCATAGTTAAAAAACTAAATCTAGTTGCTAAAATATAGAAGATTACAAAATATCTGTTGTAGAATAATATTTACCAAATTTCTATTTACAATAAAAGATAACTTAAAATACATATTTGTCTTCAATATTATAATTTTTAAAGCTTTAAAATAAAACGATTGCAAAATGACTTTAACAAAAACTACTATTTTGTGTCAATAAATTGCGATCAAACAAATGATTTTAAAACAGTATTTTTAAAAAATTAGAGAAACAAATATAAATAAAAAATGACTCCCTGTTTTTTACTTTTGGTTTTAAAAAACGTATTAATAACACTATTTTTAAAAACCTTTTTAAATGCATAAACAACATATCAAAATTTTTTGTAATTCATTTTGTTAGAAAAAAATATTAAACTCATTTACCTTTTTAGGTATGTAATATTAAAAAAAAAGTAAAAACTACTTTTTTTTCAATTTATTTTAAATACTTTAATAAAATCGTGCGGTTTGTTTTCAATTCTAAAACTTATTTTCATTATCTTTATTTTTATTTTTTTGAAAACAAGCAAAGCATTTTTACTTATCCATAGATTTCGAAACAGCTTTTTTCTGGTTATAAAGTGTTTCGTAATTATCAATAGTAAACTAAGTTTTTACATTATTAAAGATTATTACGTACTTTAAAAACGTATTTAGCCTTTTTATTCCAAAATAATGCAGTTTTTTTATTACCATCAACTATAGTTTTAACAGTTGAAGTTAACTTACATGCTCATTGGCTTTAAACAATTTATTTATAAAAAAAATTGTGATTATAAACAAAACCAATCTTAACGAATTAATCAAAACAATCGAACTTAAATTTGTTTATTAACTTGTTAAAATAACTTATTAAAAATAAAATAAATAAAAAATAAAAACTCTACGAAGTTACATTAATCTTTTTTTTTTAGTTTGAAGTATTTTTAGTTTTTAGAGGCGTTGAAATTTCAATTTTTTATACTTTTATCATAACTAGTTTTAATATTACATTTTTTTATTTTAAAAAAACAAATAGTGACTTAGTTTGTAAAATAAATTCTTGAAAGAATAAATTCATAACTAATTTTAATTTTTTTTGAAATAATTATACTGTTTAAGTTTTCTAAAAAGTGAAAGTTTTATTTTTGTAGATAAAACATTTTTTGTAAGACTATAAGTTTATTTTATTCATTCAAATTTAAAGAAAATTATCAAAAAAGCTTTAAAAATGTAATATTCAAGCAATCTTTTCCACAAATTATACTTTGTTTATGATTAAAAAAAAAAAATAAACTCTACTAGTAAACTAACTTTTTTATTCTAAATAACTAAAACTAAATTGAAATTATTTAATCTTAATCTTAAAAGCTTTTTCATTCATTCTTTTTATTTAAATAGTTTTTTTAATAGTTTAATTTGAATTTCTTTTATAAATTTCAATTAGTTTTATAAACAAGATATGATACTTAATTTTCAAGAAAAATTATAAAAAAGACAGTAGAGTCAGTTTTACTCTTTCTCCTTTTTAGTCTGCTTTTTTTTCAAGTCTCTTATGCAGCATACAAATGTAGAAGTATAATTGCAGCAGAAAACCTTGAACTTGAAGTAAGTTTAAATTTATTGTTGATTAAGCGAAATTTTGGCTACTAAATTAAGTTTTTATTCTGTTCAGGATGTTTCTACTCAAATTGGCTTTAAATTACGTCTGGTTTGCGTGATAAAAAACAAAATTTAAATGAATCTCTAATTCACCTAAATTAAAATTATTTTATTTTAAAATTAAGATCAAAGTTAAAAAGTTTAACTGAATTTGAAATAAACTTTTTTTCTCATAAATTAAGCAATTTATATGTTCCTATACTTTAACTAAAAATTCTAAATGTTATAATTTTGTATTGAGACAAAAGTTAACTTAATATTGATAGAAGAAATTAATTAAGAATATTTTAAGACTCGATTTAAACTGTTGCTATTTTACTAATTTTATACATTTGTTGGCTAGTCAAGGCATTTTTTATTTTGACATTGGACTATTTATAACAAAAACTTAAGAAGTCATTTTTATAGTTTTTGAGGTTTAGTTGTGAAAAAAATTTATTTTATTAATTTTAACAAAGTAATTAATAAGCATTAATTCTAAGTTTTTACACGTTTCAAGAAATATATACATTAATGTACTAGAATTTGTTGTTGTTGTTTACTGCTCTAAAAAATTTTAGCTGTCAAGATTCAATTACATTTAAATTGCAAATGGTTTTACCCAAATTATGTGCGTAAAATAGCGTATTTGAATAAAACCTCTTTTATCACTTTTTGTTCTTTTATTGAACATTTATGTGTTTTCACACAATTTTAGTTTTAATTCAAAAAAATTTGTTTACTTTTAAAGTGTTTAAGTAACGTAACCAAAAAGGGTATTACTTATTAAGTATTTTTGACATCAGCAAATACTACTAGATAGTTGAATATGCTTAAATTAAGCATTTTTTATTTTTTTTGAAATAAACTAAAAGTTTTAAACACGTCAAGTAGCAAAAAAAATACTTTCATTTTATTTGCTTAATTAATAGAAATACATTTTTTAGTAGTTTTTTTGAACTTAAAAAAAAATCTTTTCATAAATTAAGTTGTTAATTAGTTACAAAAGGTAATTCAAGTCACTTTGATAACGAAACGATTGTAAATAAAGCTTTAAATGTTTCTCTTTTAAATCATTAATTTTAAGTAATTACCGAAAATAGTAAGTTTCAACATAAATCAATATAAGACTTTTTAAGTTCAAAGATTTGATGAATTTATTTAACGTATACACTTTACTTGTTTTAAACTTAAATCAATTTTAGTTTTTAAACTGTACTTTAAACTCGTAAGCTTTTTATTTCTTATAAAACCGATGCTTTAGCTATAGTTTATAAATAATTATAATCTAAAGTCTATAAAAAAAACAAGCTTTCATTTCCTAAATATTTACTACTTAGTAAAAGCTAAACTTTTTAGTACTTTAAACAACTAATTTCTAATATGAAAACATATCACATCTACAAATGATTACTAATTTTTTAAAATAAACTATGTAAAAAAATCTTCTTCATTGTTTTTAACTAAAAAAGTAATAGAAATATTATTCTAAAAAACGCATTGAAACGTAGCAATATCTATAAAAAAATTGATACTATATTTAAATTTTGTTATTTTGTTCAATTTATAAGTTATTAACGAGGTTTTTGATCATTCGACTGTACTAAAAGTTACACTTAATCTTAAAAAACATTCAAAGCTTAGTTCACTAAAAATTAATGTTTAATAAAAATTATATTTGAATTTAGTTTGAACAAATAAGACAAGATGAGATTAATGTACTTATAGGTAAAAGTGTGTTTGCATAATCTGTAAAACCAAAAATTTTTCTAAGTTTCATACTAGCTTAAAGTTTTTTACTAGGTAAATAACTATTTCTAGCTGAAAAAAATTTGTATCGTTAGATTTTTATTTCATTAAAAACTTACTCTTTTATTTTTACTTACTTTTAGAATACGATACTTCAACTATTTTACAGTAAGCTTTTAGGTGAACTTAAACATAATTACCATTTATAAACTTTTAACTTGCATAGTGCAGGAGACTTAAGTATGTACTTTTTCTAAACTTATTAAGTTTTACAATTAAAGGGTTGGTAGCGACGTAATTACTAGCATATAAAAAGATACACTAAAAAAATATAAATGAAATAATATTGCATAAGGTTTAAATAAAATTTTAAACATGCATTTTAAGCTAACGATTTTGAAATGCTTTGTCTATTTTAAACTAAAAGGATAAATTTAAAAAAACAATAGTTGAAATACATTACTATGAAGTTAAAATTTATAAAAAAATTGTTTACTAAAGTTGTCCTTAATATAAAAGTGTAAACTAGTATTTAAAAAACTAAAAAAAAAGTAAATAGAATTTATTCAAAAAGTTTAATAGCAACTATGTTTCTACCCAAATAAAGATTGTTTAATAATCATACCTAAGAATAATTCTTGTTTTTAAGTCTCTTACTTTGTTAAAACCGTAAAAACTACTTAAAAAATAAATTCTGCACATAAAGTTTTAAATAAAACTAGTTCATTTCTTAATATTTTTTCAGCAATATAAACACAACACAACACACTTTGACAAAATCTTTAAAAGCTCTACTTCGGTATAAATTTATAGTACTTTATAATTTTTCTGTTATTAATTTTTTCATTTTTAAATAATATATAATAAAAAGTCGATTATACATTGTAAAAATTAAAAAAAGTATTAGTTTTATCAAAGATAAAAGTAAGTTAATATATTAATTTCTACTTAAGTTCGACTTTTGTATTTAAAAGTTTGCGTGACTTTTTGCTTCTTTTCTTAAAAGATTTTTGTAATACCTACGCTAGTATTTAACTTAAAACTTTATTTTACAGTGTTTTCTTATTAATAAATTTTTGTACTTTTATTATCATTTTTACTTGTTCAACGAGCTAGTTATTTATATTTTTACTGTAATAAAACACAGTTTAATAAAACTACAATTGTACGTACTTAAGCTTTATTTAGAACAAAAGAAAATTAGGATTTTAGTCTTTTGTATATACTAAGTCTTATATATTTAAATTAAAGTTTTTATCAACGATCTTTAAAAGTTTTTCAGTTTCAATTTTTAGCTTTGTAAATTAGTCTAAATTACTAACAAAGTTTTTTAAATTTTATATATTAAAATAGTTATATAATAAAACAATTTATAGATTAAAGCTAAACTTTACCTGTTTAAACTTTATTTTTGTATACAGAAACAGTTAAAACAGATTATTATAAAATTTGTATAAAATTTTATAAATTATAACTTCATAATATTTAAGCTTAAGCTAGGCTGTGCACGTTTTTTAAAATATTTAATTTGCACTGCTCAAATACAATAAGTTTTAATGTTATAACTTCGATCATAGGACAACAAGGTCAAATTTATATTAACTGTTTTACACAACTAGCTAAATTAGTCTTAAGCAGACTGAACATAGAGAATAAATAACTAACAATGTAATGAATTCTTTATAATGTAAGGTTTAGAGTTTAAATTTAATTTTACATAAAGTACAAATAGTTACTGATTATTAAGAAAAACATGCTTAAAAACCTATTCTAGTTTTACAAAAAGACCTTTTAGTAGTCGACACATACACCACATGCTTACATTTACTATTTTGAGGTAGAAAGCTAATTTTTAATATGTTAAAACTAATTTTTCATGAAAAGATAAACGGAACGGGTCCCTTTTGCACGAAGTCACTTTTGCACAAAGGGTTACTTTTGCACGAATCGCCAATTTTGCACGGAGGGTTAATTTTGCATAGGTGTTACCTTTGCAAGAAGCGTCATTTTTTGTACGGTTGACTTGTTTAAACGACCGCAACATTCGTCAACTGCCAATCACTAAGAACCACTAAGAACACAAAAAGAACCGCTTACCGGCAATGGGTAAGGGTTATGGGTAACAGTGGTAGTAAACCACAGCTTCAATCGTTTTTAACGGCTCTCCAAGCCGACAGTAGGATTCGCTTATCAATTAGCTGAAACTAAGTTTAAACCCGTGCTAAGTTGACGCCGTGCAAAAATGTCTTTGTGCAAAAGTAACACAATCCAAAGAAAAACATACAATAAAGAAACCAAATACTAAAATGATTTAAGTAATGTATTTTTTTAAGTAATGTTATTATTTAAGTAATGCATTATAAAACGTTTTCTAAAAATAAAAACTTAGCAATTTTTACTTTTAATAACTTCAAAAATATAATAATAATAAAACAGTAGAAAAGTATGCCCTAAGTAAATAAATTAATTTTTAACAATTATAGATATATTTCAAGCATATATAACAAAATTAATAATGTTAACAAGCATAAAAAATAAGTAAATTATGTAATAATTTCTACATATAGAAAAAAAAAAGCTAATATTTTTCAAGTTTAGGTTTTATCTGCAACTTTAGCTAAGAAATTAACTGATTAAGATCCAAAAAACGTTACATAATATATATATATAAAACTAAAATACACAAAATAAACTTTTGCTTGGGACAGCTGTTTCTGCGTTTAATACGCGTCTTCAGCCAAGTTTTATTCAATGAAAAGCAAACTTGTAAGTACAGCAATAAAATTATACAAAATAAGGTATTACATATTAATAGAATAGATTATATATATATATATATAAAGAAACGAATTAAAAACTGGCTGCATACATTACCGTAAACAATTTATCTAAAAACTATGTTAATAATTTTGTCTAAAATCAACTATCTATTATTTCGTAATACCTAGTTTTGTATGATTTGATTGCTGTACTTACAAGTTTGCTTTTCATTGAATAAAACTTGGCTGAAGACGCGTATTAAACGCAGAAACAGCTGTCCAAAGCAAAAGTTTATTTTGTGTATTTTAATTTTATATATATAAATAAACGATCAAGCAAAAAAGAAAATTTTCTAAAGACTAAAGATGAATATGAAAAAAATAATGAAAAAATGCGGATACGACAACAAACTTAAATTTAAAAAACCTCAGCAACAACTTAATAATCATAAACACAAAAGAAAAAGAAATGTAATCTGGTACAACCCTCCTTTTAGCAATTCTGTAAAAACTAATATTGGAAAAAATTTTATAAATCTAGTCAAAAAACCCTTCAATAAACTAAATCCGCTAACAAAAATTTTCAACAAACATAATATGCGAATAAGTTATTCGTGTACGGCAAATTTAGAGAATATCATTAAGGCACACAACCAAAAAATTTTAAATCAAAACTCAGGAATTCAAAGTCGATGTGGCTGCGCTGGTAGCTGTAAATATAATTTGAAAGGGGGTAATTGCCGTTCAGAGAACATCGTCTACAAGGCCACAGTTAACTCTGGCGTTGAGACGAGGTTCTATGTCGGCTTGTGCTCGACTCAGTTTAGATTCAGGTATGCTAATCATAAAAAATCTTTTAAAGGCGGCATATATGAAAATGACACTGAACTTTCGAAGTATGTTTGTGGCTTGAAGCGCAGCGGCATTGACTTCAAAATATCCTGGGAAGTTATAAAAAGAGCACAGCCTATAGCCGACGGCAATAGCCCAATATGTAGGCTGTGTCTCAAAGAAGCATCAGCCGTTGTATATGCACTGAAAGACAAGAGATGCCTAAACTAAAGAAGCGAGTTTGTATCGTCTTGTAGACATATAAAAAAGTCGCTTTTAAAGTTTAACAAGTTTTAATTTCATCTTAAAATAACCTAAATTTCAATTTGCATCTTAATTTTATCTTTATCTCTTTCAATTATCTGTCCTAATATATAGTTACTCACTGAAGTTATATGAATTTTTGCTAGTTTATTGTCGATTGGTAAATTAATCTTTGCACAAGCCGTTTTGTATGATTTTTGATAGTTTCAAAATTACGTCATAATCTATTTATGCAAAAAATTTTTAACTTTCGTTAGTGATTTTGTTTTGTGCTTTATTTTAAACTTGTTTTGAAGCTGATCAGTGAATGTCACGAAACTCGAGTCCTTTGAGTTTTGCATCTTTAAATAAACCTCATTAATATATATATATATATATATATATATATATAAAATAAGGTTAATGTTTAAACGTAAACACTTTCAACTGAGCCCACTTGAAGGGCTTTTAAATAATTTATTCAAATGGCGATTTTAAAAATTCTGGAACATATGTTTCACAAAGCTTTAATTTTTCATAAAGCTTTGATCATCAGCCAGTTAAATTCAAAATACAAAGCACTGTACTAAACAAAGATACAAAAGTTATGCAAAAAAACAAAAAACAGTATGACGTAATATTGTACATTACAAATATTCAGTACAAAAATCGATCTACCTTCTAACTAATTAAATTTTAGTTGTTTAATTAGTTAGAAGGTAGATCGATTTTTGTACTGAATATTTGTAATGTACAATATTACGTCATACTGTTTTTTGTTTTTTGCATAACTTTTGTATCTTTGTTTAGTACAGTGCTTTGTATTTTGAATTTAACTGGCTGATGATCAAAGCTTTATGAAAAATTAAAGCTTTGTGAAACATATGTTCCAGAATTTTTAAAATCGCCATTTGAATAAATTATATATATATATATATATATAATTAAGTTATTTAACTTAATAAATTAAATTTTTCACACTGAGCCCACCTTGAGGGCTTTATTAATAAAAAGGTTTATTTAAAGATGCAAAACTCAAAGGACTCGAGTTTCGTGACTATTCACTCATCAGCTTCAAAAAATTTATATATGTTTATATATATTTCTGACAGATGTTTTTGTGTTAAAACTTTATTCCGACTTACACATTAGAAAAAAAAGCATTTATAATTATGTAAAGTATTTATGTGAGTCAACAAAATCGGCGAAAGTCTGCAGAACAAGTCCGGACTTTCGTTTGCCGTGAGACAAGCTCAAATTTAACAAAAGGGTTGATCATGCCAATTCGATCATCAGACCACAAGTTTCGGTAGACTGAGACCGGTTTCGTCCTTATTAGGACTCATCAGTCAGTCACAACCGAAAAACTTGTAGTCGTCAATCTACAAACGGTTTATCATGCTTTCGCATGAAGCAACCATTTGCTGGCAATGATTAGTGACGTCAGCATTGTCTTTGCCGTGCAACGTTTAAAACATTGTCCACTAGGCAAGACATCTGGTACGCTCGTTTTAGTACAATCAACAAAATCGGCGAAAGTCTGCAGAACAAGTCCGGACTTTCGTTTGCCGTGAGACAAGCTCAAATTTAACAAAAGGGTTGATCATGCCAATTCGATCATCAGACCACAAGTTTCGGTAGACTGAGACCGGTTTCGTCCTTATTAGGACTCATCAGTCAGTTTGTTAAATTTGAGCTTGTCTCACGGCAAACGAAAGTCCGGACTTGTTCTGCAGACTTTCGCCGATTTTGTTGATTGTACTAAAACGAGCGTACCAGATGTCTTGCCTAGTGGACAATGTTTTAAACGTTGCACGGCAAAGACAATGCTGACGTCACTAATCATTGCCAGCAAATGGTTGCTTCATGCGAAAGCATGATAAACCGTTTGTAGATTGACGACTACAAGTTTTTCGGTTGTGACTGACTGATGAGTCCTAATAAGGACGAAACCGGTCTCAGTCTACCGAAACTTGTGGTCTGATGATCGAATTGGCATGATCAACCCTTTTGTTAAATTTGAGCTTGTCTCACGGCAAACGAAAGTCCGGACTTGTTCTGCAGACTTTCGCCGATTTTGTTGATTGTACTAAAACGAGCGTACCAGATGTCTTGCCTAGTGGACAATGTTTTAAACGTTGCACGGCAAAGACAATGCTGACGTCACTAATCATTGCCAGCAAATGGTTGCTTCATGCGAAAGCATGATAAACCGTTTGTAGATTGACGACTACAAGTTTTTCGGTTGTGACTGACTGATGAGTCCTAATAAGGACGAAACCGGTCTCAGTCTACCGAAACTTGTGGTCTGATGATCGAATTGGCATGATCAACCCTTTTGTATTTATGTGAGTAGTAACTATAAACGAACTTTTATAGTTATAGTTAACGAACGTTATAGTTAACGAACGAACGTTTATAATTACTACTCACATAAATACTGTACATAATTGTACATGGTTTTTTTCTAAAGTGTGTTAATATTTTATAGACTCCGTAGATCTGTTATTGAATTTATTTGAGAGCAGTGAAACGCCGTTAGTCGGAATAAAGTTTTGACACAAAAACATCTGTGGTATATATTCCAATAAGCTTACCTTATCAGGGTCTCAAGGATTTAACGCCTTTTAACGTTACATCTTATACATTATTCATGTTATTTTATTTTGAACTTGTTTTGCAGTTGAGGAGTGCGTAGGCACAAAACTTGAGTTTTGTATATATACATGTAAAGGTAAATGAAAATCTCTTTAAACATATTAACTCAACCACAAACTTGTTTTAGTTTATAAGAAGAAAGACAGTTTTAACATTTAAAAATTATGCGCTTGACACATTGAAAATTTCCTGCTAATTTACTGACAAGCTTTTCTAAAACTGTCTAGAATTTTTTTTTGTTCTATTATTCAAATTTAAATCAACTCTCATAATTTATCTTACTTGAGATATTTTTTGAATTTTATTGACAAGTTATTTAAATATAGCGGATTTTAAAATCCACTATAGTTCTCTTATCTTATAATTAACTTTCAAATTAAACAAAAATATTAGTCATATGAAGTAAATAGAATGTAATTTTAATACTATCTAATAGAAATAATACTTTTGTATATTTGTCAGTATAAAATGTAAATCTTCAAGCTGAAAAATTACCGCTTTTTCACACTACTGATTTTTCTAAATCTCAACAAACGGTTTTTTAAAACAACTCACCTAAATCTATAGTAAAGTTACGATCGTTAAAAGCTAAGCTTTTTTGAAATTAAATAATTACTTAAATATTGAAAAATAATAATAAAGCATGTAATATCTAGACTCTAGTTTTTAACAGCATTAATCAAATTTTTGTAAAAATATCTAAAAGTTTTAAAGTTGTAAAATACATAAGTGTCGTTAATTAAGAAAAAATAATATTTTCTTTGGTACTGACTTTAATTACGTGATAGTAGATTAAAAACCACAAACAAATTCATCAATTTTCTAGATACAAAAACAAATTCTAAGAGTAAATGTCAAGGTTAATTAGAAGACACCTAATTCAAGTATAAAACAATGACTAGTTCTCTGTTATACTTTTATAATTAGGCGTATAAAATCGATAACAAAAAGTTTTAAGAAAGAAATGTTTACTAAAACAATAAAGGGTAATTAAAAATAAATGTTTATTTGTCCTTGGCCAAAATATTTTAGATTTTTAAATTTAAACTTTATTTACAAGCTTCAAGTTGTAAAGCTGTTTAATACGAAGTTTATAAAACCAAATTAACAGACTTTCATTTTTTCAACATAAGGAATTAGCATATTAAACAAGCTAAAGTTTGTAGGAGATATATTTTCTGTTGAGAAATAAGTTTGTATAAGTATGTTAAATGTTTTTTTAACATTCAACGTTTTGTTCAAAAAAAAAGGTAAAACTGTGACCGAGAGCATATAAATTTGGCCCGCTAAAGCAAATTTTGAAACTTACACTAGATGTTCTGAGATTTTAAATTGAGAGCCAAAAAAAGGTCTTAGGTACAAATTACGGGAAATTAATAACTTACATTAGTTATAGCAAAAAAAAGATCACATAGAAGTAGAATTTTGCCGAAATGATTTGGATAGTTGTGTAACTTCGTAGAATTTAATGAAATTAAAACTTTTCGATCCGCCAAGGATCAGATTTTTTCACATCTGGTTAATCAACTAAACAGTTAAAGAAGTATCTAAACTTAAAAAAAAGTTTATGTTACTTTACCAAAAAATTTTACCTAATACATTAAAAACTTATAAATATACAAAAAGACTTAAGCTTAAAACTAAGGAATACTATCTGCCTAAAAACAAATAACTACGTGTGAAAAAAACTTAATTAAGTTATAACCCTCACCTCTTACAATATCTTCTCTTAACTTAATTGGCTAAGGGTTTATAGTTGGTATGTGGTAACCAGCGTCCATACCTTCTTGAGCATCAGTAACTAACCTCGAGCGGTCGTATACTGACACAGGTATGGATTTCTTGCTGCTAGTGCTCATACTTAAATATAGGTGATTAGTGCTACTAATCGTGTTAGTGAGAGTATGTTACAATTAAACGTATTCTACAAAAGGTCTAATATTATCTAGCCTATAAATAAATGCTAGATATATAAGTTAAGCTTAACTAGGTTAAATTCTAGTTAGTTAACAAATATGAATTAACACTCAATATTTATTGTACAATGTAAAACTCTACGATCTTGGAAAAGAAACTAAGTGACCGCTGAATGAGAATTAAAATATTAGCAAGAATATAAATCAATGGACAATAACAAAATAATGCTTAGTAAACGACTCAAAAGTACGTCTTAAACATAATCAAAAGTAGTGCTCGAAAAATAAACACATACGCCTACCCCTCATGAACACAAGTTAATGCCAACTAATTTTAACGCTAAAGCAACCACGCTACGACTACAACGACTCAACTACCACAACTACATCTCTCTTGCGGTGATTTTTATACCGTTTTTGCGTTTTTTTTTTTTGTGTTTTTTATACTCTCTTCAGGGCGATATGTGCAGATATCGTTACAAAGTCTATCGATAGCATGTTTTAAATCTTTATGTAACAAAAAATTGAATCTATTTCTTAAGAACTAAAAAAGAATAAAAGTACTTTTTGTCTTAGTGTCCCAAATTTTTAAAATGAATGTAAATTTATAAAATGGATAAATTCTTTAAAAGAGGAAAAGTGTGTACGTTTTTGACCGATTTTTGTTTAGATGCTTAACTTTTGCATGGGTTAAAATGGAGGAATTTCTAAAAAAAATTTGAAAAAAAAAACATAAAGAACAAGTAAATTAGTATTCTTATCAGGGTTGCCACTCTTTTAGTCAAAAAATCTTCCCTGAGCGACCAGAAAATTCCCTGAGTAACCTTAAACTTTCCTGAGTTTCCTTAAGTTTTTCCTTAATTTTATAATTTATTAAAAAATTACAATGTTAATTTTAAGAACATTGAACAACTAGCCGCAAGGCTAAAAAATTTCTAAATAAACACTTAAAAATAATTAAATCTTTTTTTTTTGAGCAAAATATTGAAGCTGGATTAACTAAATCTCATTCTAGATCTAGAAAAAAATTTCACAGAGATTTTTTTAAAATCTTAAAATTTCCCTGAAATTTTTAGAAAAAACCAAAACTGCCCTGAGTTTCCCTGAGTTTAAAAAAAAGGATCAAAATTCTCTGAGTTTCCCTGAAATTTTCTATAACTTTAGAATTCCCTGAGTTTCCCTGAGTTCTAATGTTAAACCTACACTCCCACATCAGGAAATGATAATGAAAAATGTAGTGTTTTTACAAAATTAAGCTTAACAAGCTAGTACAAAATCAGCAAGTATCTTACAAGTTTTAAGTTCATTTTAAAAACTTTTTATGTCTAGACTTGCTTTAATTTTAGAATAGATTTTTAAATACCAGATTGTGCAAACATATACAAAAAATCTTCTTTGTTGTATTTAACTTTTATCGCTTTATCAATGCATAAAGGTATATGAGCTATTAAACATTACCACACTCTTGTTAAAATTTCAAAAATAAGTGCCAAAACCATAGGAAGCTACTGATTATGTTTTTTCTTAGTATTTTTAAAATGTATGTAAAGCGTCTTATAGAGTTTTAACTAGTGATGTACCGGACTCACTATCCGGGTCCGGATCCGGCCGGATATTGTCATTTTTGTCTGATATCCGGATCCGGCCGGATCTTGATATGAAAAAAAAAATCCGGATCCGAATCCGACCGGATTCTTATTTGAAAAAAAGTCCGGATCTGGGTCCGGTCGGATCCTAACAAAGGTCCGGCCGATTCGGATCTAGTTAGTAAAAAAGAGTATGCAGAAAAGTATTTTTTCAAAAACAAACCCTCTAAATTAAAAAGAGTCATTTTCGTCAGAAAATACGTTCGAAAATTAAACACCTACCGTGATTGGCTCATTTTGTACATGTGACTAGTTTACATTTAAACTATGAAGCAAACATTTCAGAAATGCTACTCTTTACCTATGTTGTAAAATTAAAAACTTTACTACCAAATTGTCAACCTTGTCGCTAGCTGTTCTACTGATTATTAGATTAAAGTAATTTTAGACTCAGGCTAGTTTATACTTATTCTAGCTAGTTTTTTTTGACTTAAACAGTGGCAACCCTACTAGTTTGAAAATTTTTGGGAGTTTTTGAAAATCTAAGGCTGCCTCAGGCTAGTTTAGTTTTTTATTAAAACTCAAGCTAGTTTTAAGATTTTTTGAAAAACTCAGGCAGTTTTCTTTTAGATTTTGAATGAGTTTGAGATGATCCAGTTTTCAATATTTTGTGATTTTCTAGTTAGTTTTGTTCAAGAACTTGATTTTAACTGATTTTAGATTGGTAAGGCTATAGGGGGGTCCACCATGATTTTTACATGTTGATCTTATTTGATAGATTTTAATCTTAGCTACCAGATACTTTTTACAGCTTAACGAAAGTCAAAGCAGTTTTCGAGATACAAGGGATCAAAGCCGGCCAGCTCAATAGCTTCCTTATAGAAGGTGCAAACTAAAAAGGCGAAAAAAAAAACCGTTTTATTAAAAATCCATCTCCTCCTACAGTTTTTAAGTAAACATACAAATTTCCACAGTTTACTCTTTGCTAAATTTTAAGTCATTTGAGTGTAGGAATTTTTTTATTTTGAGAAAAAGTCCCCTTTTTTTCAAAAAAAGGTGTTTCTTTTGAATTTTAGACCTTAAATATGTAAATTTCAATTATTTTAAATTCTAACACTCAAAATCTTTTAAACTGTGTAAGGAATATTTTTTTGAAAGTTTGAGGTACCTAGCTTAAAAAACCAAATAAATTTTTAGTAAAATGGATATTTCCGCGTTTTTAGCTTGCGCCTTCCATTAGGTACCTATGGAACTCTCTGGCTTTGACCGCTTATATCTCAAAAACTACTTTGAGTTTTGTAAAGCTATAAAATGCATCTGATAGCTAAGATAGTATTCTATTAAATAAGATCAACTTGTAAAAAAGTATTTGACCCCCTATAGCCTTAATTATAAACATTACTTAAAATGTTCAACCTTGTGGCTAGCTTTTCTACTGATTATTAGCTTAAAGTAATTATTTTTTCGGTTTTCCGAAACCTCATTCTGACTTAGGAAAGTTTATAATCACTCTGGTTAGTTTTTTTGAATCAAAGAGTGGCAACCCCGATATTAGCTAAAATTAGGTGCTATTCTAGTTGCCAAAAATCATGGAAAGTTTATAAGTTTAGCAAAAATGATATTTTAGTGTTTTTTATTGTTCTTTCAAATTGAAGTTTTTTTTACTGTTCTTTCAATTTCAAGTTTTTCTTTTGTTCTTTCAATTTTAATAAAATTTAAATGTAAATATTGTTCAGAAAATTAGCAAACATACCAGCAACTTTTTTTAACCGTTAATATTAACTAAACCTTAATAACATATCATAAACTTTCTTATTATTTAATTATTTTAGCAGCACATAAATACTTTTAGTCTAATTTTTTTTTAAACTATAATTTTTCAAAATTCAAAAGTATATAGTTAGATACAACACATAAAAGATAAACTTCACACAATTATACTTAGTTAGTAGTTATGTACCGATGGTGTGGGAACTCTTAAAAATAATCTATTCAAAATGAGAATCATAAGTAATAAATGTTTTATGATTTTAGGGCGTTTGAATATTTTGTAAAAATAATGCATTTAGATAAGCTTTCCCACAATAAAATTATTTATTTGAGAGAACTAATGCGTTTTCTAATGCATATATAAGCAGTTTCGACAGAGCATTCGGCAGTTATTAGTGTGCTTTAAGTTAAGATGCATTTTAAACACGTTAGATTTAAGAACTTATGTTTTCATGTGTGTTCAACTGTAGTTTTAGTTAGTGTGATGTAGTTGTATCTTTGTGTTGTTTAGTTTATGTAAATAAAATATAAGTGTTGTTTTGATTGTTGTACTAATCTACTTTACTAATCCCTATTACCCCTTAATAACATATCTGTGTAACGGGATAGTTAGTTATATAAAATTGCATTATCGTACATAGTAGTTTTTATACTACTTACATTACTAATAACTTACAGTATTAAGAATCCGGTTTTGGATACGGTCAGATTTTAATTTGAAAAAGATATCCCGGTCCGGTTCCGGCCGGATTCTAATTTGAAAAAAAAGTCCGGATCCTAATTTGAAAAAAAAGTCCGGATCCCGGTCCGGTACATCACTAGTTTTAAGATGCATCAAAACTCTAAATAAACTATGTAATTATTTTATTTTAATCATACAAATCGTTCAGCCATGAAAACTTTTAATTTTTTATTTATAAAACAACTCATCAACAATATATTTAAAAAATAAATATTCAACTAAAAAAAGTTAAAAACATTAATTTTTTTTTGTTTTAATAAAGAAAAAATCAAAAAGGTTAATAAAAGTCATAAACTATAAACTAAATTATCAATAGTAGAAACAACATGAAATATTTTAATCAAGCTAAGATTTTTAAACTTTGATTATAAAAAAAAAACACATAAAAACAAATAATAATTTATAAGCTAAATAAGTTTAAGAAACAAGTTAACAAATGAACTAAGAATAGTAGTTCAGAAAAGTGTTACATTTCTAGCTAATTTCGTCTTTTTTTTAATACTTTAATTTCATTTAGCGCGTGGACCATAAACTGCATAAACTCAAATTCTTCTTTCTGAGGAAAAAATGAAACAGTTTACTTTTTAAATTAAAAAACTTAAACTGACGGAAAACTAAAGATTGTTTAATATCTCATGACTACAATACTTCCTTTATAAAAAAAATACCGCAGTCAAAATTGTTAAACTTTTTATGCTTAACAAACATACCAAGAGATCTAAGAAGCTTTAACGAATCTGCCTAGCCTTTTTTATATTATTCTTGATTTATATACTTTACTAAAAATAGTTTTAGCATTCTTAATCTAATAACAACATCAATTAAAAATATAAGTATAAACCATAAGCCTTTTTTTAGTTTTAAAGCTGCAGGTTTGTTCAAGATACGTCCTTGCTACAAATTAATGCAAGTTTATATAAATATTACTTTTAGAACACCAAATTTACTAAATAGTGTCAGAAAATAAGCTATTGTAAAGTTGATTGATTATCATTATGTTCTAAAACAGATATTATTAAGATTTTAACTTAATCTAGTAGGTAGCTTATACATAAAAATAATAAGTACAAACAAATATTTAACAAAAGAAATTACTAAGTCTGAAAAAACTAGCCGAAATAAGCCTGAGTTAAGCATATAAAATACTAACAAATTACCTTTTTAAGTATTAGTAAGCAAAAGGTTTAAAATTTAATTAAATATATACAATAAAAGAAATAACAAAAAATGTAACACAATTTAAAAAAGTAGATTAAATTAATAAAAACATACATAAAAATCTAAAAATTTCAAAAAGTATTTCAAAAATCTAGTTTAAGTTTCTTTATTGTTCAAATTAGCCTTAGTGAATGACAACGTTGGAAATTACATATTTTAAGCATAGAGAATTTCATATAGTTTATTAGTAACTTTTTACTAACGTGCAAATAGTATGTTTTCATTTATTTTTGCTATACTTTTTATAATGCTTAAAATAGGACTTCATAGATATTTATTTAAAAAGTTTAAATACATATCCAGTCTATTGTAAAAAATAAATGTTGAAAGCACAGGAGAGTATATAAATAAATGTTTGTTATAGTTTAAAAGCGGAAAAGTTCGACAATAGATTAAGTTTGAAATCTTATTATACAACGTCAAATAATTAAACGCTTTAATCTGAATGGGAAAATAAAATTGAAAACCATAGGTGGTATAGAGTATACACATTTCAAGTACATTGATAACTATAAAAACAAATAGTAAATAAATATTATCAGTTTACTATTTTTTGACGTCGTAAAAATCCTTTTCAATATCATATGAAAACTTCTTGACCCTAATAAAGTTCTCAAAACCCTGAATATAACAATACGATCTACTAAATTAGGGTAGGTGTCAAACATTCACGAAGGGTCACTTTTGCACGAAGACACTTTTGACTGGATTAATTGTTTTTCTTTGTTTTTTTACTATCACTGTTACCCCTAACCCTTACCTTGGTAAAGTTTTCTATTCTTTTTATCACTATTGTTTTACTATCCCTGTTCTCTTAACCCTTGTTCTTTTTTTTTTTTTGATTGACTTTATTAAAGTTTTTGTTTTTACTCGTGAGCAAAAATGTCTTCTTGCATATTTGACCTGAAGCCACTAAATCAAGAGTCGGAAAACTTTAACCTTAGGGTCAAATGAAGAAATCTGCGGCTCGCGGTGTACATTTTAGCCTTAAAATACTTTTCAAAAGAATAAAAAGAAAAAAATTTGGAAATATTTACAGTTAGGGTTCTTTAGTTTAACATTTTTTAGTTACTAGTGCTATATTATTGCTTATTTTATCTAATTTAAGTTTAGATAGTGTTATTATATTGATTTTTGATTAATTTTGGATTATTTTTTCGATGAGTTGCCCGCGACTTATTAAAGGCTGTTGACCAGGGGCGTGTCTAGACTTTTTTCAAAGAGGGTTCACATTTTTTTTGTTCTTAATTTGCCGCTTAAGTACGCATTTCTTAGATATACACTGCCAGTTAAGTACGCAATATTTCTATTTTCTGTGTTTAAAATGCATTTTTCTGCTTGAAATTAAAAAAAAATATATAAGTAGTAATAGAAAAATATTAATTTTTTTTATTTATTATACTGAACTTAATTTGAATAAATTAAAACTAAAAGAACCAGAAAAGAGTTGTGAACTTACAAATAGTATATCAAAATTTAAATCTATTATTTAAAACAAAAATACTACAGACATAACTAACTTACTTTATAAAAAATATTTTTTTTTTATAAGGAAACAATATTATAAAATGATTAAAACAAGAATAAATTTTATAAAGAGCATTTCAATTTTGAATTAAATGTTAGTATAGAATATATGAAGTTCTTGAATATTTTTTTTTTTAATTTTAAAATCTTTACATTTATGTATCTGTTTATAATTTTTTTTTTTTCAAGTAATATAATCTATAAAAATTATAATTTCACTAAAATAAATGTTTAGATATATACAATTAGTTTGAAATATGTTTATAAAAACTTATTCTAGTTTTAATTATTTTATAATATTGTTTCCTGATAAAAAAGTTAATCTTTTATAGAGTAAGTTAGTTATGTCTGTATTATTTCTATTTTAAATAACAGATTTGAATTTTGATATACAATTTGTAAGTTTAAAACATTTAAATAAAATTTAAAGAGAACTTCAATTTTGATTTAAATGTCAGTATAGATGAAGTTCTTTCAAATTTTTCTTTTAAATTTTAAACTCTTTACACTTATATATATATTTATAATTTTTTTTTTTCAAATAATTAAATCTATAAAAATTGAAATTTCACTAAAAAAATGTTTAGACTTATACAATTAAATTAGTATATCTTTTTATTTTATTTAAATATTTGCTTGGTGGTGCAGGGATTCTAATGATAGTATTGAAATCTCTTTTAGTTAAAATTTCAAAAAATCAAGAATCAACTTTGTGGCCAAAAGATATACAAAAATAAAACAGCTTGAATATAAATATTAAAATAACTTAAAAATAATAAAAAATTAATTGCCAGGTGGTGTAGTTGTCTAAAGATGATTTTTAAAACTCTCTGAATTGAACTTTTCAAGGTTTAAACCCAGTTGTTTGACACATAAACAAATAATATAAAAGTATAGTACAAACACAACATTATTATATAACAAGATAACACAAAAGCTTCACACAACATTATTGTATACAATAAACTAAGTAAAATAAAACTTTAGTGATCATATTGGACATTTTTTTAGGAAAATTGTACTTACTAGTTCAAAAATATTACTTAATGAAAAGTTATTTACACTAAGTAACAATTTATAATGGGAATTTGGAACTAAGAGCATTTTAGTAAAAAGTTTCCTAGAAAAAAAATGCTACATTAAAACTTTTACCTATGATGATGTCACGATTAAAATTTAATTTGAAATCTATTTCAGCTGGGCAAAAACGAGCATTTTTTGTTACTGCACATTTTTAATCTTTCAGTGCTATAAATTTAACATTCATTATTCTAAGTTTATCAAATAACCAAAACAAAGTCAATAAACAACGTTTTTAGTGATATTCTAAAAATTTTTTTTTGTTCTTTTTTTTTTTCAGGGGGTTCACAGGAAACAGGAAACCAGTCAAAACACGCCCCTTCTGTTGACACATCCACTATGTAATTTTATTATTTTAAGTTCAAACTGATTAAAAATATATAACTATATCACTTGCTGCGATTCATACCCATAAAAGTTTATATGAAACAAAAGGCAAAGTTACAACAATGTACGAGCTTCGTTACCATTTTATAACATATGGTTTTAATCAGTATTTACTTCGGCCATCATTAACAAAATTGATCTGTTTTTTGCCATCGGTAATAAGCAATGAACTTTATAACATTCAGCTACAACAACAGCATCAGAGACAACCTACGACCGGTTTCAGGAACCTTTATTAGGACTCATCAGGCAGGCTAGTCAAGATAAATGACGGTTGCTCGCTCTGCACAGTTATGATTCGACCATCTTGTTACACGATTCAGAGGACTAAGTTTAGTATATGAACTCCAGTGTTAAGTTTGCCACAAATAGTTTAATATTCTTTCGATTGTCTTTGTAGTTCAAGTTTATTTACAATTTTAAAAGCAGCTACTTCAAAAAGTAATTACTTAAAACTGAAGTATTTTATTAAATTTGAGAATTTAAATTTAAACAGTTTAACGGATCTAGTATCCCGATTGGCTAAATTTAACAATTGATCCAGAAGCAGCTTCGGTTGAAATTTCAAAAATAAATCGTACATGGATGATAACTTTGTGTGTCCGGTAGATCACTAGTTGTAGGAAGTCTTTGAATATGATTTTAAAAACGGTTAAGACCAACTATAATTTGAAAGTAAGTTTTTATTTGACAATAAAACCAAATGAATACTTTGCTTCTAGACAGATTTGCCAGAAACACATAATTCTGAATACTGATTACTTTTTGTTTTTGTTTTTTTATATTCGTATTTAAATGTCTCTTGACTATACGCTCATCGCCACGTTAGCAGCTATGCGCTTAGGCATGAGAGGATCTATTGGTGGAAACTGTTTATAACATCTATAGTTACAAACTTAAAAAAAGTTAAAGTTTCAGTAACCCTGTGTTACCCTTTTATAACAAAAAAAAAGCTGAAAAAGCTCATTCAAAATTAAAAACAAAAATTATAATAATAAGAGTAAAAATAAACTTAGTAGATAGGTTTAAAAATAAAATGGATAGATCTTTTATTTTTTGAATAAGTATTATGTCTTAATAAGTTTTTTTTTATTTTTATTTTTTTTATTTAAATTTATATGTGCAAACTAAATTTTCTGCTTTTAGATTTAAGTTTTTAAAAGATAAACAGTTAACTATAAAAAGTATGGTAACACGTTCAGAACAAGCGTTTATTTGGTACCACCGAGGTTTCACTGCTTAGCAGCTCTTTAGGTTCAAGTATAAAACGACAATCTAAAGCACTTTATATTTATAAGAACAGGAAGGTAGTTAGATGTGATTAGTAATACTTAAGTAGTTGTTTATAAGTATTAGTAGTTTTAGTAAAAAAAATTAACTGAAATTTAAAGTAAAATACAACTAAATTAGGCATTTACGACGAAAATAAAATTAATTAATTAAGTTAAATAAAAAGGGCGATTCAAAAGACATAAACTATCAAACATCAAATAAAGATTATAATAAATAAAGATTGAATTAAATTAAAAGCGAGCTCTGCTCTCGAGAGCTTGCTGCCCTGTGCCCCCACTTCAGATTATGCTGTTTTTAATCTAACCTTATTTTTTTATTTATTGATAGTTTAATGTTTTCGAATAGCTATTTTTATTTAAATTTTGTATTACTATTTAATTTCGTCGTAAATGCTTCATTTAGTTGTATTTTAGTTAAATTTTTGTCCTAAAACTACTAGTACTTATAAACACTTATTCGTATATAGTTTATTGAACGAAACATACGTCCAGAATATTTGGTCCTAGGACTTGGTGCACGAAAAAACCTTTCGGTTATAGAGATATATAAAGGTATTAGTATTACTAATCACTAGTGATCTACCGAGTCCAAGATTTGGACTCAGCCGAGTCCTAGTTTTAAAATGAGATTCGGATTCGGACAAATACTAAATTTCAAAATAAGACTCGGATTCAGATTCGCCCGAATCCTAATTTCAAAAAAAGATTCGGATTCGAACGACACCGAAATTTTAAATTCAGTAGACCACTTTGAACTTTTTGAATTTTACTTAACTGTTTGTCAAAATTTAAATGAGATGTAAAACTAGTTAATGAGTTCACGTTTGGCTGGATAAAAAAATAGTTTTTCACAGTTATAAAAGCCTTATCAATTTTGATTTATAATTTTGCACACAGTATAAAAACTATGACATATTATTTTTGTTAGACTCTAAATAAAATTAAGTACATAGCAAAAGCATTTAATCTCAGCTTTTTGGATAACCGCTCTTATTTATTCATCATATGTTTAGTTTTTTATGTTTGCTCTTTTTAATTAACTGCTGCATTATTTATATGAAGAAAAAAATGCAACTTAAATATGTAACATTAAAGCAGATGCTTGCATACTTTTAGCTATATACTTTTTGTTAATATTTTGTTGTTTATTAAATTGATAATTTTAATTTACGAAATGTATGGCATAACTTCCAAAATTTTGATATTTTATTTTGAAAACAATGTTCTAAAGAAAAAAAAATCTGTTAACAATACAATCTTAATTAATTTGTAATGAACTGCTGCAACTACTTGCATTATTCATTTTTGAACTTTGAATATTAAGAGAATATTTAGAGTTTGCTTCGGTCATGATAAATAAGGCTTAAATTAATGATGAAACATTTCATCAAAAAGCTTTGCCTAGTGAATTATAAAAGTTTTAGAAGCAGCTTATATTTATTGAGTAAGAAATTTTGTAATATTGTTGTGTGGTTCTTTTGTATAATAGATACATCACCCAAACTTTCTTACCTTATCTATATAGAGTAGTCTGAAATAGTATTAAGTATTAATAGATAAAATTCACTAATACTTTATAATAAGTTAGTATAGAAGCAATTAAAACTTTTTGTTCAATTTAAGAAATACAAATACCAACTAACATCCATAGCTCACAAATTTTTAATAAATTTATATTTTATTTGATTTTCTATTTTTGGAAAGAAAGATTGTTATGACTGGAGAGGATGAAGTCTGAAACTGGTGGAACTTGAACAAGACAAAATACCCACATCTTCTGTGTATTCTGAAAGATAATTTTTCGAAGCTGAGAATTGCTACAGGCAAAAGCGCAATTGATTGCTTCCAAAGACTGGCAAAAACTTTTATTTCTCCACTACAAATTGAAAAAACAAGAAAAATCTTATGCAGTATAACAGAGACATCTTTTGTAATTGTAGTTCGTTTTATATTTTTAAACAGTTGCTTAGCTTAATTTATATTCCTTTTTTTTGTAATGGTTTAAAGTGTAATCTCAAGTGGAATTTAAAAACGTTTTATTACGATTGTAGTTCCTAATCTTTTTTTAGGCCTTTACTAAAGTTGGTATTATGTTTTTATTTATTACGGCTCCATTTATTTTCAATTGCACTCTGTTTTATAAATATTAACACTTGCAAAAGTTTATGTTCTAAATCGTTTATGGTCACAATAAGAACTAATTCTTAAGTTAAACGTAAAATGTTTTAAGTTTTTTGTGATTTGTTTTCTGCTTTAAGCATTTATTAAAGTCTATAATTTATTTATTTTGCATAACAAAAGTATAACTTTATTGTTAATGTTGCTTGCATGACCATCAAAATATTGAAACTAAGTTTTGTCTATGTAGTTTTTTTTTCAAGCAAGACACTCGTTTTTTTGACTTTTAATATAAATTACCCTAAAATAAAAAAATATATTTTTTTTAACACGATGAAAATGCTGTTAAAACTTTTTTACGAAATAAGTAACTATATAATACGTAATTCTTATTTATAAACTTATATTGTATTTCTATAACAAGCAGATTATGTCTTTCGGATTCCAATTACTGAAATATTTTGACTCCGATTCGGCCGGATCCAAATTTTAAAATTGAGATTCGGATTCAGCCGAACCCTAACTTGAAAATAAGATTCGGACTCGGCCAAATGCTAGTTTTAAATTAAGACTCGGATTTGGCTGAATCCAAAGTTTTTGAACTTGGTAGATCACTACTAATCACCTTTAATTACCTTCCTATCTCTATATATATAAAGTGCTTTAGATTTTCATTTTATTATTGTACCAGAAGAATTGTTTAGTAGTCAAACCTCGGTAGTACTAATTAAACGTTTGTTCTGAACATATTATCATTTTTTATCGCTCACGTTTGTTTGAGCACTTTACTTATCTAGTAAGAGACTTTTATAGCCTATTATATTTCAGTTGATTGCTGTAAATATTAAAATTTAGATTGTGTTTCAAAGAGTACAAACAGTTAATTACTAAAATAATTTAAAAAAGAACTTTGAAGATTTAAAAATACCAATTCATAACAACAAAATATAAGCACGATGATCCCAGAAAAAATACTAATGTAATTTTACGGCACTAGTTAACACTGACCTATTTTTATTTTTGTACTGTGTTTTTGGACATACTTATTTTGTTGAGTTATACTTTAATAGATGCCCACATGGTGTTTATTTCTTTTTATAATAAGTTCAAGTTCTAATTCCTCTATAATCAATATTAGTTGACACCGTTAATTCAACTGTTTTTTATGAACAACGATATTGTTATATTAAATTTTTATTACAAAACTTGTCATTTGTCACTTTTGTATTTAAGTTACTTCACGTTAAAATATATTCAAAAACCATAAAATTGATTTTAACTTCAAGTTCAATTAAACAATAAAAACAAGTTTCACTTAAGTGATGTTGTTTTAACGGGATATCAAATTGTTTTTGATAAACAGTTATGTGTTTAAGGAAAAATCCAAGAATGAGACGCGTGCAAATACCGATGCATCTTAGATAAAGTATATATAAGGATATATAAAGAGCAGTAAAAAAGACTTGATGTAACTTTGCGTAGGGTATGTTCAGCTTTATATATACTGAGTTTTGGTAGCGAAAACACTTTAGCCACCACCTTGCAGCTGCTAACATGTAGAACTAGAAACTGTTTTATTTAAAGTTCTTTTTTTTAACTGTTATTTTCTTACAAGTGTTTTATGATTTATAGTTCAATTAAAGCTTATTTTATCTTAAACACTTCTTAAGATGGGTGGGTGTCAGAATGACACAGCGACAAAATGACACGGTGCGTCACTTTGGCACGGTGCGTCACTTCGACACGGAGGGTCACTTTGGCACGGCGACAAAATGACACGGTGCGTCACTTTGTCACAGCGACAAAATGACACGGTGCGTCACTCTGGCACGGTGCGTCACTTTGGCACAGCGACAAAATGACACGGTGCGTCACTTTGGCACGGTGTGTCACTTTGGCACAGAGGGTCACTTTGGCACGGCGACTAAATGACATGGTGCGTCACTTTGGCACAGCGACAAAATGACATGGTGCGTCACTTTGGCACAGAGGGTCACTTTGGCACAGCGACAAAGCGACACGGTGCGTCACTTTGGCACAGCGACAAAATGACATGGTGCGTTACTTAGGCACGGTGCGTCATTTTGGCACAGCGACAAAATGACACGGTGCGTCACTTTGGCACAGAGGGTCACTTTGGCACAGCGACAAAACGACACGGTGCGTCACTTTGACACTGAGGGTCACTTTGGCACAGCGACAAAATGACACGGTGCGTCACTTTGGCACAGCGTCAAAATGACACGATACCTCACTTTGACACAGCGACTAAATGACACGGTGCGTCACGATAGCATGGATTAACAAACTTATATGCAAAACTAAACTTCTTCAGTAATATAACTTTTAATTGTAAAATTTTGATAGTAATTAGTTAAATAAAAGATTTATTATACTTTTTCCAAACTATAGAACCTTGATACATTTGAAACTATATATGTTACATTGCTTTAAAATTAAAGTCATAGTATAAAAACATAAATTTCTTAAGTTTGTTTTTTACGTTTCACGACTTTTCATATTTATGTAATGAATAAAATTTAGTATTTTTTGTTGTTAAGTTTAATTAATTATTATCAGGAATTGTTTAAAAAAATAACTAAGATTTAAATTAATACAGAGTTATTTCGTAGTAAGAATAAGTCATGCGTGTTTTAACTGTAGTTTTTAAAAATACAGAGTTAAGCTGCTTTTGTAGTAACTAGCCATTTATATTAAATATGTATATATATTTATATTTAACAAAAGTTAATAAGTTAGGATGTTTACTTAAAACTCTGTATTGAAAATATGTAATAAACTTGTCTGAAAGCAAATAATTAAAATAAACGGACCTGGAGCCTAAATTTATGAAAAAGTTAAAAATAGTTTTATGAACAGTTGAAAGAAAATTAAGAGTCTGATGCAACCATTCATGCGCATTTATATATTTATCACTTTAAAAAAAAAATCACTAGAAGAGGTTATACATACAACATTGCTGCTGCAGCCTTCTAATTAAAGCTGCAGCCATTCTATTAAAGTTAATACTTTAAGTCTTTTTTATTTTTACAAAACTTTTTAGTCTAAAATATAAAAAATTAAACTTAGTGTATGAAAGATATTATAGTATTTTATTGCATATAAGGATTTAATTGTATTTACATAATACAAAATCAGTAAATAAATTTCATAATGATACAGTAAAAGCAGATTTTAATTTGCGTGTAAAACATTTCTTCTACTTTATATTCTTGAGTTTTATTACAAAGTTTTAAAAAACTCGGTTTGTCTTAACTCTGTTATGAAAATAATATTTAATTTTCTATTTTTAATCTTGCAACCTATTAAGTCGCCAAAATAGCGCAAGTATTAATTTTTTAAGCATAAAAACGTAAAAAAAGAACGGCATTAGAATTTAGAATTACAACAGCAGAAAAGTTGCTTTCGATAACGTCTGAGTTTTAGTTTATAAAATAAATTTTCCTCTGTATTTACATCTACTAGTTTATTGTTTTGATGTACTGAATGATTGATCTAAAATGAAGATTGTATTTTTTAAATCAGAATGTTGCTGAAGTTTAAATAATATGTTTATATGAGTTTTTATCTTTTTAGTCGTAAAATGGCAAGTCATTTTCTAATTTTTATTACTCGTTTCAAGTTCTAGTACTAAACTGTGTTTAAGATTTTCCATTCGAAAGTAATCAAAAATAAATTTTCGTTAATTTTGGCAGTCGTATTTTGTTAAAAAAATTGCTGCTTTTGCATCTTTGTGAACGTTGTTTGGTATAAACAACTAGTTGTTGTTTATTAAGCACAGCTTTTAAGCACACCTAACACCTTGCTATTGCTTAAAAACGAGCATGTTTTTTATAAGTACGACGATGAGAATAGAAGGTATAAACATTACGTGTTTCACTTTATTTTATGAAGTCACGATCAAAAATTCCTGCGGTCTTTGTTTTTAAAGTTAATCAATGTGATTGTTGCTGATTCTACAAAACCGGTTAGAAGACAGGAAACCGAAAAGATTCCTAGAAAAATAAGATCGTTGTCCATACCAATAAAGATTGAAGTTTCACAACAAATCGTTCCCTCCCTTATTAACCACCGTGTCATTTTGTCGCTGTGCTAAAGTGACCCTCCGTGTCATTTTGTCGCTGCGCCAAAGTGACGCACCGTGTCATTTTGTCGCTGTGCCAAAGTGACCCTCTGTGCCAAAGTGACGCACCGTGTCATTTTGTCGCTGTGCCAAAGTGACCCTCCGTGCCAAAGTGACGCACCGTGTCGTTTTGTCGCTGTGCCAAAGTGACGCACCGTGTCATTTTGTCGCTGTGCCAAAGTGACCCTCTGTGCCAAAGTGACGCACCGTGTCATTTTGTCGCCGTGCCAAAGTGACCCTCTGTGCCAAAGTGACGCACCGTGTCATTTTGTCGCCGTGCCAAAGTGACCCTCTGTGCCAAAGTGACGCACCGTGTCATTTTGTCGCTGTGCCAAAGTGACGCACCGTGTCATCTTGTCGCCGTGCCAAAGTGACCCTCTGTGCCAAAGTGACGCACCGTGTCATTTTGTCGCCGTGCCAAAGTGACCCTCCGTGCCAAACTGACGCACTGTGCAAAGGTGACGCACCGTGTCATTTTGTCGCTGTGCCAAAGTGACGCACCGTGTCTATTTGACGACCGTCTCATTTTGTCGCTGTGTCATTCTGACCCGCTCCCTCGTAAGATATATGTCTATTAAATATATTTTAGGTGTAAAGTTTTTGATTCCATATAGTACATAGAATTTTGATATTATAATTTTGTGCATGGTTCTGTAGTATTGTTAGATTGTGTAATTGTTCTTTAATATAAAATGTAGCCACTCATTGTCATGCCTAGTTTGTTTATATTAGCATATAAAATAGTTTTAGGTATCAATTAGTTATAATATTTTTTTTATTTGTTATGGTGTGGCTGTAAAACATTATATAATCATCCTATTTTCTTTTTCAAGTAACCCACAATACTTTTTTAGTTAAATTGTGATCAATAATAACAATGGATAAATGAATGAGATAATTAGATAATAGTATAAATCTAAGAGTTAGAATGTGTTAAAAATGAAAATCATTCAGTCAATGAAAGTGTTTTGTTAAAATCACGTAGAAATTTGCTTTAATATATACATAAATGTTTATAAGTACAATAATTAATATGTTTAAATAAACGCATTTAAAATTTAACTGTTTGCTATCAGCTATATTAACGAAGGAGTATCTCTTGGACTTGCATAGCTTCGTTGAAGTGTGTTAAATTTTAACACACAAAAATATATGTTAGCTTAACGTAGAGTACTGTAATTTATTTTGTATATTTCAATGCTAAATTAATGGTTTTTCAATTACCTACAACTTTTTTTGTAGTCAAAATCAAAATACTACTGAAGTACTATTTAAAACGTTACATTTCATAACACACCTTATAAAAAAACATATATAATTTATAGTGTATGATTATAATTTGGTAAATGATTAGAAGTTTTCTTCTTCGAGGTTGAAACAGCAAACATGGTTAGTTCTTAAAAGTTAACATACCATAGATTACCTCTAAAATATTTTAGCTTTTCACATCTTTTATTTAAACTTAAACTTTGATTTATGTTATGTACTTATAGTAATACTTAATTTTAACTATTTGAATTTTGAAATTATTTTTTTCTCAATAGAGTTGCTGTTTATATTAAATTGTTGATATATAGTTTTGGTAGAGTAGTTTACACTATAACTCAGGGACGTAGCTAGCTCAAAAAAGTTACGAATCTGCAAAAACTAAAGCATCTAAAATAACACGTCTTAGCGGGAACACAGCAATTTAAACTACCTATAATATTATTGAATTTAATCTGAAAATATGCAGTTATGTTAATACATAAAAAATTGAATATTGAAGTACGAGTGATAACTGTATACAAAGCAATTTATTTTGCTCCACACCCCATATGACTCTTTATGTCATGCCACTTGTGTAAACCCAGAAAACATTCATTAAAAAAAATCACAATTTAAGTCAAAGATGAATATTGTTTTCATTCAAACATTTAAACATATAAAATCAAACATTTAACGTAGTCAATAGTAACAACAAGTTATGCAAAATTTTGTAACATAAAATTGTATGATTTTGATTTTTGATGCTACAGCTTCCAATAGGTTTAATTTTGCATTGTAGCTTTTTGACATAACAAAGCTTTAACGCGCTAAATGTTACAGTTTGGATGTATTTAATTTGTTATTTTGTTTTACGACACTTAAAATGCTAAAGAGTACATATATGTCAAAATTATCTCTCAGGAGTGCATAACTAAGCATAAATGAATACTAAAAGCTAGGAAAGTAGACTTTTCAAGCTTAAATAAAAGCAACTTTTTTCGCACATAAGTATACGTTTCTGTAGATTTGCAGAAACGTACCAAGCCACGTCCCTGCTATAACTTAAATTTTGACAACAATCATGGTGACTTAATTTTAGCTCGGTGCTAAAACAGGTTATCACTTTTTTTACTAAATTAATATGGTCTACTGATACTTCGCTTTAGTTATGGAGAGCTATTAGGACTTTCTCTGGCCGACCAGGGCCCTAAAAATTATTTGTCAATTTTTTAACCGGTTAATTAAGTCTCTGAACAGGAGAGTTACCCCCTCGTAGTTTTGTGGTTACTTTTCCTCATATACTTTTCAGCAGCTAAAAACAAAAAAATTTCTTAAAACTTGATGAAAAATACTTGGTCCAACTCCGGATTTAAGGCAAATTTAATTAAATAACTATTAAATTAAATTTTTACTTACAAACTCTTGTAGACTGGATATTTAAGAAATAAAGTTTTGTTGTTATCAAAACTACGTTATAACTTCTTTATTTTAAAACTGTATGAAGCAGCAAAATTCATTATATTTTTTTTACATATAATCCTCCTTCAAACAAATTATAAAACTGTTTTGTAACTTTCCCTATTTTCTCAGCGATAAACAAAAAGTTGTAGAATCTATCCAAACTAAGTCTTACTCTTTACTTATTATATCGGGTTTGTAAATTTAATCACTAAAACTCTTTTTTCAGCTATCTATAAAACATGGCGCAGTACGTCGAAAGCGTTCAAATTGAAATGCAAAGTACCAATGGTCGTTAGATGTCATAATAATTGACGTCAACCTCATAAAGGCGATCTACAATTCAACGAGGTCAACAGATCAAACAGAAGCGAAAAAGAAGCCGTGGAGAAACTGCTCGACACTTTTCTGTTTGGTTTTTTCACAATGAGTCACATGAGAGCTGAAATCTTTCGGAGTTTTCAAAGATTGCGCGAAAACGGTAACGGACGTGTGGTTGTTGAAATATCAAAAAACTCGAAGAGCCTTTGAGACCTCATTTAAAGTGCAACCAGAGAAACAAAAGTTTGCTGCTCAAGCACCTGCAGAGAACGGACTATATCTGACTTTTTTTAAGTTGTCCGTCGTGGACAAGGCCAGCAGTATAACGAAGTTCTTTGTTGAAAACAAATGTTCTGTTTGCCCCAGCAACCACAAAGAGATCCTGGACGAAATCCTTAACATTGTAGTTCCATCCTGCTGGTATCCGCTGTGTTTTAAATGCGACAATGGTATTTTGACTAGTACAGGGTTCGTGCGCGAAATTTTTTTTATTTAGCCTGACTGAGAACAATTTAGCCTGACATTTTTCAAAGTAAGGAAAATCCCCTTTAGAAGTCAATTTAGGTATTGGGGGGTCTTGATTAGTACTATTGTAGTCTCCGACTTCAACCAGCTTTATCTCAAAATCATTTAATCTGCAAAAAGCAACTCATAGCTTAGTTACAACTCAATAAAATAAGACTAAATTGTGAAAAAGGTGATTGACACTCCCCTATGCCCTTAACATAAGAAATTCAGTGATAAGTTTTAAAATAAGTGTTATATTTAATCTATTACTAGTGAAAAAATTTAATATATATTACTAAACACAATTGTTCAATTTAATTAAGCACTAAGTAAAAACATTATAACCATAAGATTTATAATAAATTGACGTGCATTGTCGTGTTTTATTAAAATTTAAAATGAAACGCTTACACGAGTATTAAGTTTTAAAATAAGCAAAAATGTTTATTATAGTATTTTGACTAATACTTAAAATTGATACATAATTATAAATCCTAAACTCTAAATAAATACAGTGATTGTTGACGTCCTATCAGATTTGAAAAGCTTACATTTAAATATAAAAAACCTTAAATGTTTTGTTCTTGAAAAGAAAAATGAATTGTACCTAAAATTTGTACTCCCACAAAACTTAGTACTTATATCTTAAAGCTAAGTTTTAGTGTTGTGAATGTCTCTTATAACTTTAAACAAACAGTAAATATATGAATAAACTGCTAAGAGTTTTAAAAAAAAAGTACTTGGTATAAACCTTTAAATTAGAAAATAAAACAGTTCAACTAACTAAGCTCTGAAAAACATAGCTGACGTAAACAAATTCAAACAAACAGCTAAGTTATTGAACTAAACTGTAATGTTTAAACTGTATTTTTTTATGAAGTTTTATAATTATGACGTATATAATCTACTCGAAACAAAATAATGAAGATTCTTAATTTTTTTTTAGAGATTCAACAAAAGGTCTTAAGCATTTATATTTACAAATACTGACTGATTTTGTCTTTAATAACTAAATCTTTATTTAGAAATAAATTCACATTTCAATTTGATCTTAAAAAGATTTCTTAATTTTTTTTTATCAAAAATTTTCAAGCATTTGAACTGAGAAAAACTGAGATTCTCAAACTTTTAAATAAAAAAACTGATTTAGCCTGACGTTTTTAAACTTTTTTCAAAAAAAATGATTTAGCCTGACTTGGCCTGATTTAGCCTGACGCGCACGAACCCTGTATGTAATCATTTCATTTTGAGAATACAAATCTTTTAGCCATGAAAAATCTTGGTTTTTAATTTATAAAAATACTCATTAGCAAAACTTTAAAATAAAACATTTTTATTCAATTCAAAAAAGTTAAAAACTATGAAAATCAGGGTTGCCAAAATGTATGGCAAATTTTCTCTAGGTTTTCAAAATTACACGTTTTAGGGTCTATTTTTAGTTTAAAATTAAGTTTAAGGTAAAAAACTGTGTTAAATAGTATAACAACATTAAAAAGATATCTTGAAGCTTTTTTACATGTGTTTTTTAATGAAAAATAATTTTGATGATCTCAAATTTTTTTTAGATTTACGATAGATTTTTTGTGTCAAACCGAAACTTTACTACTTAATAAATTACAGTTGTTTAAAATTCCAGGTTTTTCAGTGATTATTGTTCAAAATTCCAGTATTTTTCAAAAATTTCAAATTCTAGGTTTTTTTAGAATTCCAGGTTTTTTAACAACCCTGTAAAAATATTTAATTTAAAAAAAGCAAATATTAAAAAGCTTAATAAAACTATAAACAAAATGATTATCGTAGAACAAGATGGAACTATTTTAATCAGGATCTATTATTTTTGATTATAAAAAATAAAAATAAAAACAAATAACAATTTGAAAACTAAATTAATTTAAAAAGCTTAACAAAGTAACTAAGAACAGTAGTGCAGAAAATGTTACAGTTCTAGTTGATTTCGTCTTTTTCTTAGTACTTTAACTTCATTTAGTGTGTGGACCATAAATTGCATAAACTCAAATTCTCTTTTCTGAAGAAAAGATGAAATAAGACATTTTTTAATTAAAAAAAATAAAACTGGCAGAAAAGTAAAGATTATTTACTATCTTATGACTGTGAAACTTCCTTAAATAAAAAATACCGCAGTCAAATTATTAAACTTTTTATGCTTAACAAACATACCAAGAAATCTACGAGGCAGGGACAATGGACATAACTTGAATTTTAAGTTTAAACAATTTAATACAGTTTATTAGTAATTTCGTACTTATTTATTAATAAGTTTCAAAACTGACAGTCAATAAGAAATCTAAATTCTAAAATTTCATATAATCTAAAAAGTATATCAAGTTTCAATCAGTATTATAACAAGTTTGAAAAAATGCTATATTTTATACAGTTAAAAACAAAACATTGAATTTCAACCATGCTGTTGTTAAAGATACGATATAAATTATCATTTTCAAAATTCAACAAAATAAATTTTAGTGTTAGGATAAACTTTTAACTTTTTCATTACTTGTTTTTAAATTTTATACTAACAATCACTTTTATGTTAGTCAAAATCAGATCTTAAATAGACCTGCACTTGAGTTTGAATATTGAGACTTTAAAAGTAAATAATAAAGATATTTAAATAATAACTATTATACTAAATAAATCTGTATAACATTTGTTATGCTTATATCTAAAACTATATAAAGTCATGAAATGTGAAAAGTAAAATTGTTATTTTTACCATTGCTAGCAAAGTTAAAATACACTCATAGTCATACTTTGTGTTTATATTGTGAGATATTATATTTCATGCTTTTATGTAAAATGACAACTCTATTTTCAAAAAACAATAAATTGAAAACATAGTATTTTTAGAGCACTTTTTTATTAAAATTTTTATAAAGCACTTATTTGGGTAGAATTTTTTCAGTGTATACTTAAAAAATCGAGTAATTTTAAGTTATTGTAAATCACTATATATTTTTCAAACAAACTTTAACGGGTTGCATAATAGGTATCAATTAAAAAGCTATCAATTTAAATCTCTTCAAACTTTTTTTTTTGCTAGATGCTAGAAAAAAATATATATAACCAAATCCTTATTTACACTTTTAAATGCCTTACTAGTTTAAAAAACAATAAAAACTAAAACTTTGAAAGAAGATATTAAAAATAAGTTTAAAAACCCAATGTATGATGTATTTCTCTCATTATTTTTGAAAAATTTCATAAATATACCTTTTTTACCGTTATACATAACCTTACCTTATTTATCGGTAATAACAATTCAAACCTTTTGTTTTTCCTTATTCTTTTTTCTGGTTTTAGTTTTTTTATTTTTGCTAAAACTTGGAACTACTTGAGGTGGAGGTGAATCAGGAAATTTAAATTTATCATCGCACCCACCATCTTCCAACGTCTTCTCTTGGCTAAAACTTTCTTCATCAAAAGTATTTGTTAGTTGCATAACTTGCTCTACATTTAAATAGTCATCTTCAAATCCGTCTCGGGTGTGAATAGCTAAATTTAAAAAAAATAAGTTGACTACTCAAAAAGTAAAATACTTTACTTAATTAAAATGCCAAACAAAAATGTTTGGTTAAAAAACTTAAATTTAATGGAAATCAAAAAATATACAACTTTTTAAGGAAACACTTATAGAACGACTGACAATATAAAAAAGAACAACTTATAAATAATTGCAAGGTCTAACATACAAGTCATTTAATTACCTATCATGGATAAAATTAGACATTTAACAAACCATCATACTGAGATGCTTGTTTTAATGTATCACAAAATTTGGCTTTGGTTTTCATTATACTTTGGATTTCTGGAGTATTTATTTTTGGGACAAAATCTTCTATATTGACACCTTGAGATTGAGTCGGAACTGGTGTTTCATTAGATGAATAATACTGACTCTGCTGAGTTAAAACGGATTGTGAGCTAAAATAGTTAGAAGAAGCTTGTGTTGAACTTAACGTTGGTGCTACAAACTTCTTTTTCTTTTTTCTTTTTAAAGTTACTTTCACTTTCATGTTGAAAAATTTAATTGCAATTTAAACTGTGATTAGATTTAAAACTAAGTTTTTAACAAAAACAAACTATATGTCAATAAAAGTCAAAAAGTATATGAAATAAATTATTTACATAATTTATATGTTAATTATTTCAATACAAAAGTTAACTTAAAGTAAATTAAGTTTTTATTAAAAGGTAAAATATAAGTTATTTTTACAGTTAATAAAATTTAATTAACCAATGGTATGGTGTAATTTCAAAAAACTGTTATTTTACTTAAACTATTAATAAATCAAATGTTTAACTGTATTTATTTAAACTTTATTAAACTTAGTATATACACAAATATAAGTGAGTTTGGTAAACTTTTATTAAGAAATATATTATTTAACAATCAGGTGTACAAAGGTCTTAAACCAACTAGGTTTAATGAATCTTCATTTAAAACAACTCTGTTTAAAAAATACGATAAAATGCAAAAGCAGTTTATTTAGAAGTATTCTGGCAAGTATAATTAGAGAACTACTGACTATTTTTTATATTCGTCTTTTACTTTTATTGCATACTTTATACTTTAAAGGTGGCAATTAAAGTTTTCAACTTAAATAAAAAAAAGGAGATTGATAAATAATAAATTTTAATATTTATTAAACAAAACAATGTTTACTCGTTTTAAGACGAGATCTTTGGTTGTTTAAAATCTATAAAAATTTATGTAATAACATGCAGGAAGACATTATGCTTAACTTGAAAAAAAAGAAATAAAAAAATAAATAAAGTTTTAACAAGAAACTGAATAAAATATAATTAAAACTTATAGCTTAAAGTTACTAGTATACGAAGATTATGTTGTTAGGTTAGATTTAGATAAATGTAAGTTACTTAATAATTATATAATCTTAAAACTTAAACAATTAGACAAAGAAATAAAATTAAAAAAAATATCTATACTAACATTTAGTAGTCTTTCAAAATTTGTAGATAACTAACAAAGAAAACAAAACAACTCTTTAAATAAAGCATTATGTTAAATATTGAAATTTACTGGTTTAAAAAAAATTTTTACTACCGTTTGTGACGTAACTATATATTGGTTTAAACATTTACTTGTACAAATTGAAATAGTGTTTTCTTATCAAAATGCTCTTAAGTTTTAATATAAAGCTTTTTAAAATGTACACAAGAACAAACTAATTTGTTCTTTTATTCAAAGAAATTCCCCCGTCAGCGTTCGCTATTTCCATTTTTTCATAGGTGCAGATCCTGCAGATTCTCTGCTATTTCCTTATGTGCCCGATGTGGTGTAAAATTTTTCATTTGATGTCGTAGTTAGTATTGTTGCATTTTAGTTTCCAAATATATTTAGACAGTTTGGTTCCGTTCTCCTTGTAAATTTTCATGTCACCATTATGGCTATACCACCTTGTTTTGAAAGTTCCTCCTGTGCTCCCAACATATTGCTTTATTTCTTTTTTTGTTGTAATGGTGGCTTTATAGATAACGTTCTTGGTTAGGCATTTGTTTTTTAGCGGGCATAAGCTCTTGTTTCTACAATTACATAGTGGCTCTTCATTGTCAGTATTTTCAGTTTTTTCTACATAATTTAAAGTTTTTTTGTTGTGTCCTTGGATTAACATTTCAATGTTGCTCATACAACTATACGCTAACTTACAGTTGTTTTTTTTTTATTAACTTGTTTAGACTGTTGTTCTGATTGAAATGCTTGCTGATTAACTCAAAAAACATTTTTCCTATATTTGTTTTTACTGATTCCAAAAATGGTGGGTTGAAATAAATTATTTTTTTTGTTCTGCTTCTTTTCTTTTTCTGTTTGTTAAAATCTTCCTTATAAGTCAGTTTATGTTTAAAATTTGATTTGTCTATTTGACGGGGGAATTTCTTTGAATAAAAGAACAAATTAGTTTGTTCTTGTGTACATTTTAAAAAGCTTTATATTAAAACTTAAAAGCATTTTGATAAGAAATCACTATTTCAATTTGTACAAGTAAATGTTTAAACCAATATATAGTTACGTCACAAACGGTAGTAAAATTTTTTTTTTAATCAGTAAATTTCAATATTTAACATAATGCTTTATTTAAAGAGTTGTTTTGTTTCTTTGTTAGTTATCTACAAACTTTGAAAGACTACTAAATGTTAGTATAGATATTTTTATTTATTTTATTTCTTTATCTAATTATTTAAGTTTTAAGATTATATAATTATTAAGTAACTTACATTTATCTAAATCTAACCTAACAACATATTCTTCGTATACTAGTAACTTTAATCTATAAGTTTTAATTATATTTTATTCAGTTTCTTGTTATAATTTTATTTATTTTTTTATTTCTTTTGTTTCAAGTTAAGCATAATGTCTTCCTACATGTTATTACATAAATTTTTACAGATTTTAAACAACTGAAGATCTTGTCTTAAAATGAGTGAAACATTGTTTTGTTTAATAAAATTGAAAATTTATTATTTTTACTTTTATTAGTAGATTAACTTTTATTATTAAATATTTTGTCTTAGATTCAAAGTTTACTTTTGTAAAATAAATTTTGTTTATTGTTTTTGGGTTTTTATACATTAAAAAAAATAGTATATTTTTTAAGTAAGAAAATTAATTAAAATGTGGAGAATGTTAAACTAATAACAGCTGCAGCATTCTAGAAGATAAATATGATAGTTTAAGATGTCATAAGCATCCAAAATACTTTTAGAAAGCTTAAAATTTTTCAATCACTCAAAAAACAATAGCTAAATTAATGCTACCTGTTGTACTAGACATAATGTACAAAAAAAAGTTAATAAAAAACATAAGTACTTGATATGGTAAACTGTTTTTAGTAGAATATTAAATTTGTATATAATTGTTTATACAGTACCAGTAAAATAAATAAACTTAAAATCTAAATTGCCGTTAAAAGCTTTTAGATAAAGATTTTTGAAAAATAAAATAGTTTAAAAAACATATTTGCTAATAAGTATTCTTAATTAATTTTAGAAGGAGAGTATTATATTTGTTACAAAAACTAACTAGGTTTTAAATAAGAGCTTAGGTTAATTTTTTTCATAAAAAAAAAGTCATAATTTGAAATTTACACTAGATACTTTCAAAGTGATGGTGAAGAGCAAAAAAAGTTTTTAGGCGTATTTCAAATAAGTATTTTGAGAGATTTTATTGAAGGGGCCATAGCTTTTTAATTTCTTCAAAGGGGGTCTTATGAACAAAAATGTGGGAAATCCTGCTCTCACTAGATGTCTATCAGATATTGCTATAGCTTGTCCAGTTCTAGATCAAACCAGAGTGTTTTTTATAACAGGGTTTCCTCTCTTTGAGTAAAAAAATACTGTCCTTAGTGACATATAACTATCATGAGTGGCCTTAAACTGTTCTGAGTCACCCTGAGTTTTTAAAAATTTTCAAAAACAACTTTTTAACTCTACAAAATTATTAAAAATAAGGTTTATCAACAAAATTAGTTTTCAGATAACATATTGCAACTAATACAACTAAATCTTAATCAAAATCTAAAAAAAAATGGCCTGAGATTATTAGAATCTTAAAACTTTCATGAATTTTCTACAAAACAGGATGGCTATGAAACCCTTGGGGCCTTAGTTAAGGGATTACTTTTAGTAGAGTTGACTATAGAACTAAAACTCCTCTTACTGTTCTTTTCTTTTAAAGCCAAACGCTTAAAGTGTTTGGTGCTGGGGGCAAGATCTACATTTTCCTGCTCCATGGTTATCAAAATGTTCAAGAAAGTAAATATTAAGGGCATAGGGGGGTCCGACATTTTTTTTACTAAAAATAACATTGGATCTTATATGAAAGCATAAAGTACAAACTACAAGTCATTTTTTATAGAATTAAAATACCTTATTTAACTTTTGAGATATTGTAATTTTTATAAGAAGTTTTGAATACAAAAATATAGACCGCAAATTATTTTGGGTCATTTTTATCGGAAATTTAAAAATTCACTAAAAAAACCTATCTTTTCCATTATTTTTTGAGCTAAAGACCTCAAACTTTCAGGAAATGTTTCTTTTATAGTTTATAAGACTTTAAATGTTGAAGTTTTAAAAATATTGAAAAACAAAAATTTTAGATAAAAAAAAAACAAAAACATTTTATTTTAATAAAAATTTTATTTTTCAAATTAAAAAAAATTCTGCAATCAATCTTTTTAAAATTTAATAATACTTTTTCCGTAAAAATTTGAAGAAGATTGCTTAAAAAATGAAGGAGGAGATATATTTTTAGTGAAATGGTCTTTTTTCACGTTTTTAGTTTGCGCTTTCCATTAGTAACCTATTGAGGTCACCAACTTTGATCTCTCATATCTCAAAAAATACTTTGAATTTTTTCAAGCAGTTATAAATGTCTGATAGCTCAGATTAAACTCCATAAAATAAGATCAACTTGTAAAAATCAAGGTGTATCCCCCTTTTGCCTTTAAACAAAAGTAAGGAAATATTGAGTATTCTAATTTTATAAGTTAAATCTAGGTGAGAATTTACATAAACCAGTTTTAAAGTTATAAATAATTTAATCTTTATACTTTAAATTAACAACAGCAATATACAAACAAATAAATTATAAACAATATGTTGAAAAAATGTTTAACTGAGTCAATTTATAAAGCAGGTTGCCAATATAAAACAATTTAATGTAAAAATAGCTTATAATAACAACAACTATCAATAAAATAAACATTTATGTAAGTACAAGACAAAAGTGGCCAAAAGATAGAATTGTAAATTAATAAAACAGAGCAAGTTTATAACAGTCACTAGTTTTTTAGAAATTTCTTTCAGGTTTTCTAAATTTCTTCCAAGTTTTTAAAAAGTACACATTTTTGGATCTATTTTTAGTTTTAAAATAAGTTTAAAGCTTGACAAAGTTAAGTACACAAATATTAAATAGTATTATAGTATAATATCATTTAATAGTATAAATGTGTAAAAATTGGATTAAATAGTTTAAAAACATTTAAAACATACTGTAAAGCTATCTTAAATGTGTTTTTAAGTTATAAAAATTTAATGATGACAAAAAAATTTGGTCTATAACTCTAATATATGATAGATTTTTTTGCCAAATAAAAGTTTCACTATTAAAAATGTAAATATTGTTTAAAATTCGAGGTTTTTCTCAAAATTTGTCAAATTCCAGGATCAGTAACTTCCTTCATTTGAGTACTAAGCTTATCAGTTGACTCTTTATGCACTAAAGTCAAGTTCTCAATCAATTTTTTCAACATAACACTAGTAACTCTCTCACCCATATTCATTTAATGATTCCAGGCTACCCTGAAAAAAAACTAAACGGTTATGAGTCACTTTGAGTTAAAAATAAAATTATAACATCCTTAGTCATCCTCAGATTTTGAGTAATTTCAAAATACTCTGTGTTATCCTGAGTGTCCTTGGCCTTAATGCTTCCCCTAAGGCTTTAATGGTTTATCCATTTAACACATTTTTTTTAATATGAAAACTTTTAATCAATATGATTTATTAAAATAATTAAATCACTAACTTATTTTATAAGGGGGTTAGGCACTTTTTTCCATGTTGATCTTATCTTAAAGAACTTCAACTTGGCTAAAAATTTCTTTTCACTGATTCTTACAATTAAATTTAGTTTTTGAAATATGAGTGGACTAAATCTGAGCGTTCAATAGGACTTTTATGGAAGGTTAGAAAGGCAAAACAACAAATTATTTCATTAAAATTCTACCTTCTATAGTTTTTAAGCAATGTATCTTATTTTTTTATATTTAACCTTAACTTAATAATAAACAATCTTATTGTAAGAATTTGTAAAATTTTTAGTATTTTTTTCTTTTTCTGAGTACATATATATATATATATTAGTGTGCTTTTTGTTATTTTCCTTTTACTTCCCAGAAAATGTTTTTTGTTGCAAGGGGTAGAGTTTGAGACTGATGTTGTTTTTACTTACCATTACATGATCTTACTATATATATTTGTTGCTTTGTGTAATTTTATTGTTCATTAAAAAGCTTTGACATTACTAGATCTAACTATATATATTTGTGAGCTTTGTATATTTTATTGTTTTTTTTTTTAAGGTAGAAAAACATCAGAAAATACTCACTCTCCCCTCTGCAACAAATTACATTTTCTGAAGGTCAAGCAAGTGAGTTTAAGCTCATCACATGTTATTCCACCTGCCCTATCTTTAAGTTTACTAAGAAAAAATTAACTTTTAACTAAAAATAAAACTAAAAATGTCTATGTAATAAAAAAAAATTTAAATAACTGAAATAATAACTAATCCTAACCTGTTATTGAAAAAACCTCTGGTAACACTCATTTGCCAAACACTCACAAGGTTAAAATCTCAACACTAAAAACCACTAAGTTGGAAAAAATCATCAAGCTCAAATCCCCAAGTAAGTATTTGCCGACGCTACAACAAAAAACACACAAACAATCCAATCATGTGATCACTGATGTACTTAAAAAGGTCTTAACATCATTTTTGGAGAAACAGTGTTAGCTAAAGTAACAATTGTTGAACAAATTTTTGTTAAAGAAAAAAAAAAAGTTATTTCTTCTTTTGGTCTTTTTATTTTAAAGTTTTATAACTGTATTTTTCTTAAAATGCAAGGAACCTTTCCTAAAAATTTAAGATCAATAGCTTTAAAATTGTAAGAGGAGTTAGATTTTTAGTGATTTTTAAAAATTTTAACAAAATTAAAAGAAAAAAAACTCAGTTCCATAAGTGTTTATCAGAAAATTTGTACAAAAACAACTATATCTCTAAAGTTTATTAACTTTTAGTACTCTATAAAAACTGATTTATAGTTTATACTTATAAATCTTTTATATAAGAGCCAATATTACTTTTTTGTGAAAATATGCAATTAACCTCCCATGTACCTTTATTTACCTAAATATTTTTTCAAACCTTAAGAAATTGTCTGTTTATTATATGCAGTTTATTAGCAATTTATTTTAGCATCAATTTTACAATTCTAAAATATAAATAATGCTGGCTTGAGTATTTTATTGAAGATTATGACAAAAAATATGAATATAATTTTCAAGATCACTGACAACCAATTAATTTTACATTAAATTTGTAGGACATGTGCAAGAAAAACAGTAGCTAAAATTGACAGCTAGTTTTTATACATTTAACTTGTATAAAAAAGTTATAACTCATTTTTAAAATTTTAGTGTTTTTAAGAAAGTTATAGTTGTCTATGGGCATCAGACCATTATCCTCTCAAATATTTTAAGTCTTATTTTTTAATTTTCTAATTTTATTTTTAAAGGAGCAATTATATGAGTTTTAAGTTAATTTTTTATTGAATAATTCTGTTTTCTTTCAAGTTTTTAACTTAATTGCAACAAGACAAATTTCCTGGTAATGTGAATAACATTTATTAAATACTACCTCATTGTTCTTAGTTTTGATAGATAAAGATGATAATGAATAAAAAACTTATTTCATATGTACCTTTAGAAAAGCTTATTATGTGAGTATGATTTTTGTAGTTTCTCAGAAATTGAACAAAACCTATAAGTATAAACCATATATTTTTTTGTTGGAATTTAAATTTTTATTAATTATTGTTGTTTTGACTTTTTGTTGACAAACCAGACCAGACCCTATTAGCTTATATTTGTAAACATTAAATGTATATTCTAATTTTATTAAGTAGAATATAGGCTAGTGTAGTATTGTTTATTGAATGACATAAAAAAGCGCTCAAAACAAAATATTTAGTCCAAGGACCTGGGCTGGGTGTACGAAAAAACCTTTCGGTTATCGAGTCGCACACCACACCACATATACCTTTTAACGTCTTGTCTAAGATTAAGCTAAATAAAATTTATACTCTAGATTAGAGTAATATTTTTTTAGATACCAAACAATAGTAGTTAGTCTGTTTTTTAATACGTTTAGTTTTTGTTTAGCGTTGTGCACAGTGCATAAAACTTATTCGAAAAGACTTTATTTTTAAGCTACAAATTTCTAACTTGAGTTAGATGTAAACAAAAGTTGTATAACACATATAAATTATTAACGATCGAACAATTAACAATTTATAATTTAGATAATTTATAGTTCAGATTTAACAAACAATTTACTTTTAGATGAATTTTTTACGTTGAAAATCTGTTTTTAAATATTAAAAATAAGTTAAATACTTATAATTTATAATCAATAGAATTAATTAACTCAGCTTTAAAAAAAAAAAAGTACTTTTTAAACAGTTTATAAGAAGTAGTTTGCATGTTATTGTTGTTATGCGTAGAAAGATATTTATTTTATATTTGAAGTCGAATCAAAACGTTAGAAAAATCAATTCTGGTCGTTGTTTTGGGAAAGAAGTTAAAAAAATCCCACACCGACACTATAACAAGTACAAATTTTAAGCTTTTTTTTTACCATAAAAGAAAAAAAAAGTATCAGAAGTATCACATCACAACTAACGTTAATTTATAAGTAAATACATTTTTTTACTTGAATAAATTTATATGTCAGTTGCTTTAGAAAAATATTTAATACAAACTACTAAAAGTTAGTGATTAAATTTGTTATAGTTGTAAAAAACAAAAAAAGAAGTCAAAAGCTATTGTAAAAAACAAATAGAGGTAGTTATGTAAAAAGTATGAATGATGAATTAAATTTGGCAAAATATGTTTAATGGTAGTTGTAAACACTTTACAAACTTTTATAAAAAAGACTTTTAATGATCAAAGTGTTATCGTATCGTACAAAATTTAGGTTTAAACAACAGTTAATAGTTGTGACATTCAATGTTTTCATTTAAACTTCATTTTAAGTGTTGATTATCTAGCAAAAAGTCTTAACAATAGCACAGTATGGTCAAACTTGCTTTAATCTTAGTTTGTGTAATAAAACGATGTTATAAAAATTATTGTGATTAACAAACTAAAACTCTACCAAGGGCTTGTTTTGACTGGTTTACTGTTTCTTGAGCGCCACCCTTAAAAAAATAAGCTTAGATTATTGATTACTATTTTTTTATAGATTTGGTTTTCATAATATTGAAAGTTTTAAATAATGATGTTAAAATTGTTACATATAGAGTATAAAGAACATTACCTTTTTCTTAAGCATTACTGTAAGTCAGCTGAAAAACATTTAAAAGTAAAATTCAATTGCTAATTTTTAATGAACTCGTATATTAAAAGATCTTTTTTCGTGAAGCTTTAACTCATTTGCTTAAAATTTCCATTAGAAAATATGATTCAATGTAAATAAATGATGATTATGCATTGATTATAAACTAGTAAGAACGATTTTACTTCAAAATGTTCAATGTAATTACTAAAGTTTAATTACACTTAGTTGGTTGTATAAAATATTTTTTGTAAGGAAGCTATTTTGTTAAAACTATATAGCAATTCAAATAAAGTTGAATGTTGCAAGGTCGACAAGAATATTTCAATTTTTATAAAAAGTTTAAGAGTATAAAAAGTGCTTGGAATTAGTGAATTAATTATATAATACTTATTTAGTAAATGAATTAAATTCAAATCCTTTACATTTTCTACAAAAGTAATGCACGGTGATTAACTAAAACTTTATATCTTTACAGTTTAGTTTTTTAAATATGTTTTTAGTACCTAAATTACAAAATGTTATATCAAGTGTTCACAAATACTTTTAATATAACATAATAATAAGAAATAAGGTTTATTTTATTGTGGTTTGACGCATTTTTAGAAGATTTCGTTGCACTTTAAGTTGATTCCTTTGCACACCAATGTACAAAATGATCATATTTTAAACCTTTTTATTAAATACTTAAGTTAGATTAGTTTAGTTTATGCATAACTTTCTAGCATTATTGTTTCTACATGTAATACCTAAGTGCGTACAGACACATTTAAAAAAATATATATGACATAAATTAAAATAGTTTTTGTTATGCATAGTTTTTAATTTTTCAAACAATGTTTTTTAACAAATAAAGTTAATTTTTATGCGTTGCATGCTAATACACACAATTGCTGTTCTTTGGAATTACTTATTTAATACAAACTAGATTGAGGGATTGTAAGTTTCTTAAGTTTGCACATTGTTAATCTAAATAATTTGAATTCAATCAAATAAAAAATTGTCACAAACTCAGACTATTTGAAGACTTCAAATCTCAGGCCAATTTAGTCAGTTTTTCAGTTTTTGTACACTAAAATATCAAGCTAGTTTTTGGTCCTTTACGCCAGCTTTTTGCTTTAAAGAGTTGCAACTTAAATTCATGATGTATGTTTTGTTCAATTCACAGTTTTGGTTTGACTTATAATTTATTTTAAACTTTAAGTCTTGCAGCAGATGTAATTTGAAATATCATTTATATTAGTTGTATACCTATAGTTGTGTACGATCAGTGTTGCCAAAAAACTTGAATCCTAGTAAAACTTGGAATTTGACAATTAATGCTTAAAAAAATGAAACCTTGAATTTAAAATTAATGAAAAAACCTAAAATATTATACAATTTTTACATGTAACACCTCTAAAGTAGCTGAACAGTATCTTTTTGATTTTGCTATATTATTTAAGACAACTTTTTTACCTTAAACTTGATTTCATACTAAAAAAAGAAGCAAAAAATTGTATTTTAAAAATTTAATATTGGTGCCATGCACCTTTCCTTTCAAAATATCTTTGCCTATTTTTGTGCTTTGTATTGTAACTAAACCTATAAACTCTTCTAAATTACAAAATTAATAAAAACACCTCTAATAAAAAATTCTCAGGTTAGCAATATCTGTTGTATCAGTGCTCTCACCTTAACAGAATAATTAATTTCTTATTTGATTAATGCGGCTTTATAATCTTCAGAAGTTTCCTAAACACGACTTCTAGTTGTCATTAAAAAAATAAACAAAAATATTTTACTACCGCCAACACAAATTCTTTAAACAATTCTAAACGGTATCTATTTTAAGTTATTAATTTTGCTATTTCATAACTTGCCTTAACAATTTTTTCTAATCAGTCTGTAGTTACTAAAAATAATTATGTGCTTTGTTAAAACTGACGTAAGCGGTTTGTTTTTTTTTTTGTCGTTTCTCGCAATCAACAACTCCAAATCAACTTTTTTTAATTCTTATAGCTCGTCTTATAGTTCACTTTTACTCTTCTTAAATGCAATGTTTATACTGCAGATATAGAATTGCTATAATGCTCAATAAAAAAAGCTTTTCTACTTCATTAAAGGCTTAACAATTTTCTATACATTTGTTAAAAATGTCTAAAAAACTTAATTAACAATTCAAGCTGACTAATAATAGTTTTTATACATATATATTTAATTCACTATAAATAAACTTCGATATTTCTTTATTTTGTAAACTTTATTTCAAACAGGGTTGCCAAACAAACAGACTAGTTTAAAAATTTGAAAAGTTAGACTAGGTCAAACCTGTTTAAGACATTTGAAAAGAACTCAAACGTGTGTTAAACTTTTATTTTTAACACTTTGTATAAATATTTGAATTCTCAGAATAGTTTTTATGACTGTAGTGTAGTCTACTAATTGTATTTTTTTTTCTACTTACATATTATTTTTTTTTATAATGATGGTATTTTAGTTTAGTATTTAAGCTTGATTAAAAAAATATTTTGGCTTTTTAGACTTCTAATAAACTTAGGCTGGTTTGATATAACTCAGACACTTTGCTTTTAAAGTGGCAGCCATGTAAAATATCAATTAATTAGTGATAAGGTGTTACTAAAGTATTCGAGCATTATTTAAGTTCAGTAATTTGATTTAGTTTATCTACAATACAAAAGAAATTTATTTTACTTAGTTAAGTAATTATTGAATTTTCTAGAGAGTGCAAACTTTTTAAGACGCAAATATATTTTTTCAAAGTTAATATTTTAAAAAATATGAATAGATGCTTCTAAATATAAAACATGTATAAAAGTGACCCATAAATGTTTTCCAAGCTCGGTTTTTAAAAAGAGTTAGGTTGAAAGTAAAATAATAAAAATATTAAATTTAATTTATTAAGTTTTTAAGAATGTACAAGTTTTATTAAGACTTGTTTATATTGTTCATTATAAATTTTATTCCAATAAAAATTTATAATTTAAATAGGCATTCTATGTGTAGCAACAAGTCTTTTAAAGTAATAAAGTGAATAAAAGTAAAACTTTTTCTGGTGTAACTAAAACTAAAAGTTTATTCATATTTTACTAAAACTATTACTGCGGCCCGCGAAGATTTAAAAAACTTGAAATTTGGTCCGCGAGCACCAACTGCCTGCCGGCCCCTGTTTTAACTGATACATTAAGAGTTTCATGGCCGTCTGAGCTTTACTTTAAATAACACCTATATTTGTCCAGTTTAAAACCGACTATGCTTACACCACCAAGCCGCATATTTAATTATTTAAAGATATTTTTACTTAACTGTATAAGTTTGACTATTATATTTTTCAAATGACATTTTTAATTTTATTGTTTATAAAAAATAAGTTTATGTAACAAAAGAAATTCTAGTTTATAGGAAGTTGAAATTCAAGTTTCAAAGATAAAAAATGACAGATCTGTAGTAATACTTTTAAATATTAAATAATAGTTTATAACCATTTGTTGCAGTTTTTGTTATTTTATAACACTAGTTATTAACTAAAAGGCTAACTTTTATACATTTAAATGGATCGAAAAACTCTTTATTAAAATTTACTTTTGAGATATTAATTAAATATATATAGTTTAATATTGAAAATAATATGATAACTGTTTTATATATAAACGCTTTTACTTACATTTTAAATAAACAAATGCTCTAACTCCAACAGTCCAACCTATTAGTAGACAGTTAAGTCATTTTCGGCTAGTATACTTAAAGGTCAGTTTGAACTGAAAAAAAAATGAAAAAGTTTTTTTTTTCTTTATTTAAATTATTTGAACTTTATTTTCAGACCATTTTTAAGTATGTTTAGGTAAGGTGGATTAAAGATAAAGGTACAAATAAAAAATAAACAAATAAAGCTCTAAAAAAGTTTGCAGACTCAGACTGACCTTTTAGTATATTTTCCGTTTCTCAAAAGTACTATTAAAAATTACAACATAAAACATTCTATAATTGTACAAAAATGATGTGCAATCCCACCGAAAAAAGTGTAGACACGCCCCTAATGGGCACAGTATAATAGTAGATAGTAAAATAAAAGACTGCTAATATCTATTGCTATACGAAAACCATTATGATATTGTGGACAACTATATTAAATACTTCTGGTAATATCAGATTACTGAAACTAGTTAAAACAAAATCTTACTAAAATCAAAGATATTGTTAAATAAAAAATAAATACAGTTATTATTTTTAAGATGTAACGTTAAAAGGCGTTAAACTCAGAGCTTTTTGAGACCTCGTAGATCTGTTCTTAAATTTTTTTGAGAGCAGTGAAACGCCGTTAGTTGAAATAAAGTTTTAGCACAAGAACATCTGTGGTTATTATTTTTATTAAGAAAAATTGATAAAGTGTAATTATAACAACTTTTAAGTACTTTTTATTTGTTTTTTAATGTATATTCCGCATGATTTTTTGGTTAGCTTTACTAAAAACATTAACTGTTAGTTAAAACTTTTATTTTTATTAATTATACTTTTTTTTTGTTGTGTGTTTTTTAGTAACAACATTTATTTTAAGTTATTAGCTAATATTAGGTTGTAAAACTTTATTCAGAAACTAGAAGAGCTTTTTTTTTCGGAGGTATTTGTTACTTTTATTGCTTTAGTTTTTTGTTTTTTATTTTGTTATCTTTTGTCACTTGCTACTAGCGGCTGTGTAGCGAAACCTCATTTAGTCATTAATTGTTTCAATTTTAAATTTAAAACACCTTGCTGTTCGGCAAGCTGTAAAATAATAGATATCATGTTTACAAGTTTTACTACAGAAATTTGAAATTCCTTTCTATAACAACCTGTCATCACTATCTTGGTCATTGAGTTTGTTTTGGACTGAAGAGTGTGGGACTTAATTAGTGCAGCTAGTCAACTGGAGTGTAGAGTCAGTTGCCATACAGTCAAAATTAATTTATTTGAATTAAACAGTGTGTTGCTAGTCATTTTTATAGTTCTTATAGCAATTTTTAGTATTAAAAATTTTAATACTTTATATCAGATTTTTTTAAAATCATTGATTTTTTTAAACTTAATTTTATTCAGCGTAATTTATGAGAAGCTTAATTTTTTTTGCTACTTTTGATAATATTACTCTAAAATTTTATCACAGTTTATAAATTTTAGTGACTTTTAAAGCTGAGTATTATGATGTTATGTTGTTCAAATTTGATTAAATACTTTATTCACTTAAATTTTTTGTATTTTTTTTACATAGGTTTACTTTTGAATTTTATAGTTTATATATACCTTCTACTTTATTTAACCAATTTAAGTCAATTTATTGCAAATATATTTCATAAGCAGCATATATGTATTTGCCAATTTTTTTATACTCTATGAAACCTAATCATATTTAGTACGGAGATTTTATTTATTAAAATTTGTCACTATAACAAAACTACAAGTTTGGTATCGTTAGTCTTAACCTATAATGTCTGCTGGACACTATGATCCAAATTCGAGCAAAGAGTTCTCGTACTCAAAGCCAAAATTCACATGGCCAAAATTCGACCCTTAAAACCCATTCTAATAAGCCATTGGAAGTTGGTATTTAAACAACCTCTAGTTTTAGCTCTTCTTCATCATTTGCAGGACTTGACCCGTAGGCATTTACATTCTGAATTTTTTTTTTTCATGACGTACAAGTTGACACATTTAAAAATTTCAAACGAAAAATTTTCCGTTACCAACATCTGGCAGGACTTCTTTTCATTTTGGACCCCGCAAGTTTTCTTCTTTTGTTGCCTTCTTTACTGCGAGCAACCTTCGTTTCAGCTGCGGGGTCATCTGGTTTACTGGCGCTGCTCCTACTATCTGGCCACGAGGTTTGTTTGTAGTTTTTTTTCTTGTTTTGATTTTTTTGTACCTCTGCATAACAGGGCTTCAATTTTTTTAAGCCGCTGGTTATTTTTATCTGAAAGAAGCTTAGATTTGTTCAAACAACCATTTAAGGATAAGTTTGAAACCAGAGGAGGTTGGCATGCCAACTTCCAAGGGTTTGTTTAGAAGGGTAGGGGGGTCAATGGTTGACTCATGGCTAAGAGATCTTTGGCTCTGAATGCGAGCACTCTTAGCCTGAGTTTGAATCCTAGTGTCTGGAAGACACTCTGGATTTGGACTGACCCGTGACATAGTTTAAATTTACTTTAATAAAAATTATTTAATAATATAAAATACAAAGCAGTTGGGATATATTTATATACTAAAAACTTAATAGTAAACCAATTTGTAACAAAATATAAAAAACTTAAAATGAATAAAGTAGTTAAAATTAGACAAAAATTACAATAAAAAACTCAGGTATGAAAAAATCAATAAAATTTCATAAACTGTTATAAAATTTTATAAAATGTTAACAAAATTCAAGAAAATACTTAAATTTGTCTAAAAACAATTTAAGTATCTTGCTTATAAAAAAAGTCAATAAAATTAGTCACTAGCACACAGGAAAAGGTGATTCTACTGGAAGACAATAAACTTCACTCCAATTCTTTCCTCAGAACTCAGACTACTCTCTCTCACAATGCCCCAAGCTTACAATAGTCCTTTCCTTGACTGATGACTGTTGTTATAGCAACAATTTCAAATTTCTTACTATAACTTGTCAACATCTCATTTGTTGTTGTTTTTAGCTTTCCCAACAACAAAGTGTTTCCAATTAAAAAATAGAAAATTGTAATTAAATAACGTATCGTTACAAGTTCTTGAAAGTCAAATTAACTTTTTCATAAACCACTTAAAGCTTGACCAGCGGCTCCCCTTCTTAACTTGCAAGACTTGGCCCGTAGGCACCTAATTCCCGCACAGGCTTGAAATCTTTTTGATGGACAGGTTGAAAAAAATATATATAAAGAAAAAATAATGTTTTGTTCACCGCGACCGTTTAAGTAAATAATGCGTAGTAAAAAAAAAACAGCTTACAATTAAATAAAAGGAAAAAACCATAATATCATAAGATGGAATTTTGATATATCAGATTTAGAGATAAAAACAAAAAATATTCAACTATGTGTACTCTACAGTTATTATCGTACAAAAAGCTCCATTAAAGAAATTAAGTCAAAGCTTTTTACCGATGTAAAGTTGTTACTTAGTTACGCTAACCTGGATATTAACTGATTTAACGCGTTATAACCACAGTTACCATAAGTAGCTATAAAGCTATAAATCTTAGTCAAAAAATTGCTTTTTTGGAAGGTGGTAATAAATTAGCTTTTAGCCCTTAAATAATTGCGATAAGTGATTTTACACTATAAGCTTATGGAAAAAAATATTGCCGTTTTGATAAAAAAATTGCTTTTAGAATAAATAAAACCCCCTTTTTTAAAAGCTTTAAAATTTTTAAATTCTGGCGACTCAAACATTTAGCTCATCTAGTAATAGCTTCTTGCTCTAAAGTAACCTTTAATAAAGAGTAAAACAGCATAAATAATTAGTAAACTGAAATTAATGTATGAAAATGAAATTTTTTGTCAAAATAAGTTTTAAATTAACTTAAATTTTAGCTTTAAGCTTGTTGAATGATAAAAGTAAAATTATTACAATCAGTTCTTTTCTTAAAAAATATTTAGAAATCTTATTAAAAACTGTCATTAAAAAGGTTAAGTTGATAATAATCTTGTTTGTTAGTTTAAGATAATTAAAATAATTTCATTGTTTGAATAAAATAAGGAGTAGAGTTTGAGACTGATATTTATTCACCATATAGAAAAAATCAAACAGCTCAATTCATAGTATATTAGTTAAAAAAATGTCTATTCCTTTTGATAGAAAGTATTTTATCATTTCATTTTATAAATATTATATCTTAAAAATTAACTTTATAAACTTAAACTAGAATTTCCAGAATATTGTTCTATAAGTAAACATAGCAATGTGAAAAAGAAAATTTTTTAACTCTTTTTTGCATTTAGACATTTTTTACTTATTTCATTTAATTTACTTAAATTAAAACAAACTTTATGCTGGTTGGACATGTTAATTGTTTTATTCAATAAAACAAGCTTACAAATCAATAAAACAGTTAAGCAAATATTTAAAATTTTTACCTACATACATATACAAAATTTTTCTAGACAATATTTGAAATACATGGTGCTCTTAAGTATTATGATTATACTAAACATTTTATTGTAGTGAATTTACTAATTCTTTCCTTTTATTTATTTTTGAGTTATTTATTGCATTTTTTTGGTTGCTCTTGTAGAAAGGGAAAAGTAAAATTTAAATGATGTAAAAATCAAAATTTAGGGTAGGAGACAGTGTGGGCGGAGCCCATGGTAGACTATAGTTTCCATGGTCAATATTGGCAGTAATAGGTTAAAAAAAGTGCTTTCCATATTTTTTATTGTATGTATAAATAGTTGTTAAGTTTTTTGGTTATTTTTTACTTATTATTATTGTTTTTAAATTTAGCTCAAAGTATTAGTCACAAGCAAATGATGCGCAGCCCATGACTGAAAGGTCCTTCTGCACACCAATCCATTGACCTTAGTTGTGAGCCTCACATGTTTTCTTTTTCTTTTTTTAATAAATTTTAAGTTATAAATTGAAAATGTGCTTTTTCTCTGGTTGCTAATGGACTTATATTTAAGACAAAATTTGTATGAAGTTTGTGAAGTTGAACTTTTGGTAGATATATTAGTTTAAGATTATAAAATACTAACTGTTTCAAAAGGATAATCTTTAAAGGATATTTTTATAAAAAAAATAGAAAGGATCTGTTTTGATACAGAAGTGGTAAATTTGTTTTTTAAATTCTACCTGTAGATACAATATTGCACATTTTATTTTTTATAATCAAAGTTAAATGTGTTTAGTGTATACAAGGTTCTCTCTGGCCCAGACTTTAAAAATACCTAATCTCAAAAAACGGAGGAGAAGATAAATTTTTAGTGAAATAATCTATTTTTGCAGTTTTAGTCTGCAACTCCTGTAAGGAACCTATTTTTGCCTCTTACTTTGACTGGCTATATCTCAAAAATTATTTTGAATTTTTAAAAGCTGTAAAAAGCATTTTGTAGCTTAGTAAAAATATATAAAATAAGATCAAATTGTGAAAAAAAGTGTTTTATGATTATATGCCCCATGCCCTTAAATTATTTTCAAAATAATTACAAAAATCACTTCTTGATTTTTTAATGTAATTTTGAAACATTTGCAACTGTTTTGTTCGGTTTGTTGTTTTATATGGTGATTGGAAAATATTGATTAAAACAATAGATTTAATTTTGCATAGTGTTGGACTAATTGTTATATTTTTATATATACAATTTACTTTAATGATTTTTTTTTGATCTGTTTTAGGAGGCTACTAACACTTTGTCATATTATATTGGTTTTCTATATTTGTGCTCCTGCACTTAATTTTACACTGTTTTTTGAAATACTTTTCAATTCTTTATAAACAGGGTTGCCACTATACCTGGAAACCTGGAATAACCTGGAATTGGACAATTTAGGCAAAAATAACCTGGAAAAACCTGGAATTTGAGAAATTTTGAAAAAAACCTGGAAAAACCTGGAATTTTGATCAAAAAACCTGGAATTTATCATAATTTTGATATATTCAGTAGTAAAATTTCACTTTGACACAAAAAATCTATCATATAAGTAAATTTTTTTTGTCATCATCAAAAATTTTTTTATTAAAATACACATTTAGAGTAACTTTACAGTTTTTTTTTCAAAGTTTTTATACTATTTAACACAGTATCTTATATAAAAATTAACTTAAAACTAAAAGTGTGTACTTTTAAAAACCTGGAAGAAATTTGGAAAACCTGGAAAAAAAGTTTAAAAACAAGTGGCAACCCTGTGTAAAGGTACAACACACTTTATAAAATTTTCTCAAAAATTTTTAAAAGAAAACTTATTTAGTTCCCCATTTTACTTTGAATTTTAAACTAAAAATTTAAACAAGTTCTTTATAAAATGAACTATTATATACTGATAATATGTTTAAATATTTTTCATATTTTTGTTTAATAAAAAACCCATTATATCAAGTAGCTGTATAGTATCTTTTCATTATATTTTACCTTTAGTTTAATTTTATACTTAAAAAAACAACTAAACTTGTACTTAAAAACTAAAATGTAGAACGAAATCAGATAACCAGGAAGAATTTTTTTTTTAAATCATTGGCTACCCTGTTTATTAAAAATTATTTTAACAAGTGGTATGGAATGTAAAACAGACCCAACTAATGAATTATTATAGAAATTATGTAAAACATAAAGATAAACTTTTGACAGAGTGGTAAAAAAATCTAGAATCCTGGAAAAACCTTGAATATTCAAAACAAATTACTAGAAAACCTGTAATTGTTAACAATTTTTACATATTAAGTAGTAAAATTTTGGTTTGACATGAAGAATCTCTCATAATTTTTTTTTAAACACATTTGAAGTAGCTTAACTGTATCTTTTTAATGTTGTTATACTACTTAACACAGTTTTTAACCTTAACTTTAGTCTAAAACTAGACTGTGTACTTTCAATATCTGTACTCAGAACGGATATCAAATATGTCAATATTCAGCTTCCCTGTTAAATTTGTTTATGAATTACATGTTGTTTTTTGTTGTTCTACTTGTTTAAATTCTTTAAAAAAAAAACTAAATTTTTTTAAAGAAAAAATAATTGATACATTAAAAGCAAGCAGGTTGATTTGAAACAAATGTTATGCTATGAAATGTTACAATTTGTTTAAATTCTTAAAATATTTTTTTAATCTTGATTGTTACATCAAAAGCAAGCAGGTTTATATGAAATAAATGTTGACAAAAGAGAAATGCATGAGCATGAGTGTTTTGTTTTAATTTTTATAACTGCATGCATATTTTTCAGCAGATATTTGTATAGTTTGATAAATTTCTAGATGCTTTTTAGTTTGTTCACTTATTTTTCTAAGTAAAAGTTATAGAATATAATAAACATAACAATAAACTGTACAGACATAAACAAAACCTATAAATAGTATGGACAGATTATATATGTAATTTATTTATTTTTACAAAATAATTGATGGGTTTTAAATATTACCGAAATACTAAAAGTTTTACTCTAATGCACCATGCTATAAGTAGCCAGCATTTAACAAATGGTAGTTTTAATTAATTTGAGCTAAAAACATTTCATAAAAATATAGTTATTATTTAAAGTTATTTTTTGTACATTTGTAAAACTGCGTTAGTTGAATGCGCCTTCTGTAATATGGTGTTATTAACTATGAGTGTTCATTCGACATATATGAATTTTTATTTATTAAAAGTTTATTAAATGTGAATCAAACCTCACCCTACAGAAACTTTGAAGTACTCTAAAAATATTTTTGTAAATTAATTATGTAACAGTGTTGTAGTTGTTGCTTAATTTGTAAACACAAAATTAATTAAACTTAGAATATAAAAACTAAATTCAAAAAAGTAAGTTAAATTTAAATTAACTAAATTATAAGTATACTTGGAAAAAGAGCAAAGATCATTTTTTAAACTTACTGATTTTTTTTTTGGCCTCTAAGACTTTTTCACAAAAGTTTTTGTAGTATGACATTTTTTAATTTTAATAAAGAGAATTTAAGTAGATTTCTGAAATTATAATTACTATTAAGTTACAATCAATTATTTGTAGTGGAGGCTTAAAAACAAATCTACTTCAGGCTCCCTCATCATTCACAATAGCTGTAATACATGTTAAAACTCGAGCTAAGATGCTTGATGCAATACTGGGCATAAGCAGCTGATTGCTTAAATGTTTGATGATAAAGTACAAGCTGCTCGTTTGAGGCGTACCGAGTCTACAGCTGTAATAAAACATGACCTTTGGCCCATGTGCAAGGATTACTCAAAAAGAAAATTGGAGATGACTTATAATTTCCTTTTTGTTGACAAGGCTACTGTTAAGGCTAGCGAAATCAGCTATTTTGGTAAGCATCCAAAAGTTGTAACTATTTTTTATATACCAAGTTTATTAACATTATGTAATATTGGTTCTGCTTGTAAAGAGTTATTTTTTTTTAGAATTTAATTAAGTTCTTCTAGTTATTTAGTAGAAAGGTTTCAATTTCATATTTAATTTTTCAGTTTTTAATTTATAAATTTGTAATAATATTATATATAATTATTATTTATTTGTAATCATTTTGAAAATTATTTTTAGAGTCTTTTGTAATGTGAATGGGTTTAACCAAGTAACAGTTTTTTTTACAAAAAACGCTTGTTGTTATAAATTGTAAATTTACCCAAAATTAAAAAGCAGTAAAAGTTGTTTAAAGCAAATTAAGTAGAACAAGCTACAAAAATTATACATATAAATTGTAACGCTTTTCTTATGAAATAATTTTAGAAAATAGTCAATTCTAGTTCTGTTGATCTCTCTAATCACAAGTTCAAAAATTATATGAATAAATTGTATATAGCTTGACTTTTATTTTTGACTTTGGTTGGTCTACTTGAATGCCCTTGTTCATGCACTTTTCATAACCAGTATATATATATATATATTAAAGGGAGCATAACTACTTTTTATATTCTGTAGGTTGATATGAAAAATACTACCAATGAAAGTGGTTGGATAGAAACCTCAAATTAGCTTCTTTGTCCGAAATTAAAAAGTTCAATTCAAAAAACAGCAGACCCACATTAGATGCTTCAACTACCCAATAATATAATTCAAGAGGTTTGAAACTTGTTTTTTTTAGAATATGTTTTAATGCTCAAAGCATTTTTAAATGTTTAAGCTGAAATTTTAAACTCTGTAAAAAAATTTAAATTACCTTTATACATGTCTTGTAATTTAAGATAACAGTATGTATTATTATGAACAAGTTGTTGTGTTTCCTAGAGGTTTTGCAATCTTTATTATGATTTTAGTGTAAAATCACAAACTTCAGAGCTAGGTATGCTTGATATATTGAAATAGTTTGTTCTTAGTGTTTTATTTCATCTGAGTTTTTAGGAAATGAAAACTTTTTAGAGATGTTTTTCATTTATTAGTTTAGTACATATTTGTAGTTTTATCACTCACAGTTTTTTTTCTAAAAAGTTAAACTTAATTTATTTTTAAACAAAGAACATGTTCCTCTATTGTTTTATCATTTTATTAGAATTATAGTTTTATCAATCACTGATTTGTGTAAAAGTCTTAACGATTAGATAAAGTATTGTTTTTTAACTTAAAATGTGCTTAAAATCTCCTGTTTAATTCTATTTTTTTGTTGTATTAAACTATAAGAGTGTGTTAATCTACTTTAAATTGAACAAAAAGATATATTTTTGCTGTTTTTGTTTCCTACATGTTAATAACAAATCAAACATATAACATTTTAACGAACATTTTTATATAATTTTATGTTGAAAAGGTAAAATTTTCAAAAGAAAGTTCCTTTTTGTGTGAATTTTCTTTTAACTTTGATGCTACTTTAAGCTTTTTTAAAGAAGTAGGTGACTCTAAAAAAAAGTAACTGTTTAAAGCAATTTAGTTTTTGATTGCATTAAAAGTTTCTTTACTTTTTAAGTCAACTTAAATATCGACAAAAAGGTTATTATTTAGTGTTTTTTATACTTATTTATATTAAACTACATTTAAATAAGTTTATGTTTAAAAATTGATTTCAAAATGTTTTGTTTTAATTGATTTTCATATTTATGTAGAACAAACAAAATTACTCAAGCTTGCAATATAAAATGCATTTTAAAGCTTAGTTATTTAAAACTTATTTGAAAGTTGTATTGTAGTAAGTTATTTGAAACATGTAGTTTAATTTTTTTAATCTCAGAAAAAAAACTTCTAAAACGGAATTCATATATACTATATGATCAAAAATGTTGTGTAGTAAATTTTAAATTAATTAGATTAAAGGAACATAGCTTATTGTTAATTATTGTATATAAGTAAGCTCATGTAATGTTTTAAAACATTTAATATTAAATTTGTTTTTTTTTTAATCTCTGTTTTTTGTTACATCATTGGTAATATATGAATGCTTTAAACTAATTATTTTTTTTACCTTCTACATTGGAGGTTAAGTGTGTAATCTTTCAATTAATGTTGTAGTTTTTGATATTCAAAATTATATGAGTGTAAAAAGTATTTTAAGCCATATCTTCCCATCGATTTTATTTGTTTTTAAAAGTATGGATAAAAGATAGTTTTTTATTACACACTGAAAGTTTTTAATTCAATTTTTAAAACTATAATTTTAAGCTCTACATTTTTATTAAAATTTAACTATTATGAATACCAGTGTAGATACTATTCTTAATCAACTTTTTTACATTTCAAAGTATATTTACTGATGTTGTTTGATCTTTTTTTCATTTTCATTTAGCTAATGACATAAAACTATTAGAACAAGAATGTAAATAGCATATATATTTTTAAAATAATTTTAATAAATACCAATGTAAGTAATTTTTAAAATAGCTTTAATCCATATGTTTTCTCATTTTTATGATGAACATAAAGGATTATAAGACCAGCTTCAAATTAAAAATAAAGCTTATATGTATCTTTCATTAATAAATAGATTTTACTGTTTTTAGGGTGTATTCACACTTTTAGTTTTGCTAAGTTACAAATAATAAACTGTTTCTTAACTTATTCAGTTTATATATTGACATTTACTTTTTCTTTGATTTTTATTTGTAAAAAAGCTTTAGTTTTTATTATTCTTTTTAAAGCGTTTTTTGTAGATTAACTTATACCATTTGAATTTTTTTTTCAAATCTAAAAAATAATCAATAAAATCTAACCGTTAATCGGAAATTCTATTTTCTATGATTCAGTTTTAATAAGTACCAATAAAAGTATCTATTTTCTTTTTCAATAGCTTTAATCCTTATATTTTTCATTGTTATGATGAACAAAAAATATTATAAGACCAGCTTAAATTTAAATAAAAATTCTTCTATGTATACTGTTGTTGTTAAATATATTTTACTGTCTATAGGGTTAAATTACAATTTTTTTAAAAGTTAACCATTTAAAACTTTTACATGACTTTCACATGTTATAAAAATGTTAATTATGAAAAAGCCTTATTTTTTTTTACTGAGAGCTTATAAATGTTTTAGGTAATGTAAAATAGTTTAGGTATTGATAAAAATATAAACATTGAATGCAATATTTATTACAAATAAGGTAAGTTTTTAATAAAGAAACAAAAGTATTTAGGGAATTTTTTGTTTTTAAAAGCATAAGTATTGATTACTTATATAAATTTAGTTTTAAAATATCGCTAAAACTGCAAACTAGCGAATGGTTTTTGTTGATTAGACCATTTAATGTTAATGTAGTTTTTGCATTGTATCATAATATTTTTTAATATATTTCGTTCAAGTATATTAAATAGAAGTTAATGAATTAAAAATAACTACATTTAAAAAAAGTTTTCAAGTTTAATTTACTTAGCAAAAAATAGAAAAAAAATACTATTAACACAATTTCTTAAAATGCAAACTTAAGCAGCAGTGCAAACTCATAACTTGCACATTTAACCGAATGTGCGAACTCACAAAATTCTCCATTTAGAAATAATTATTAGTTTTATAAACAAAAAATTATAATTTTTGAAAGTAGCTTTTCAATCACCTAAAAAACAGTATAGGAATTTGCTCTGCTCTGATGCAAAGGCTTTAGTTTAAATATTTAGTCATGAAAAAGTTTACTTTCATAAACTTTAAATTTGTGAGAAAAGCACTATACTATAACTTTTTAATAGTAAGCTAAGCATTCATTGATATTCAAAGTAAGTCAAACTTAGCTCTTGTGAGATACCAAACGGTTAAAATATTTTGTGTGTCAAGTTTTCATTGAAAATTATATAAGGGCAAAAATAGCTATAAAATTCTGGCAACTGTGGTTATAACAATATCGGTGAAGGTTACTTAAATGTTTAGAATTGACTTAGCTCAGTCGATTTATGAAACGCAAATTAACCTTAGCTTAGACTATCATTTAAGTTTAGCCTAATTAAGTAGTAAGATCAGGCATGGTAAATTTTGAAAACCACTAATTACAGCTGTTTTATTGCTGAAGAAACCAGAAAGCTATAGTAACAAAATATAGTTCTTTTTTCTTATATTTTACATTGGATAAAATTACATAAGCTAATCTTTATTACTTACTGTTATAAAGTTACTAAAATTTAAATGACATATGTTTTAATTTACTATGTACTAAAATATTTTAAACACCTTGATTGTAAAACTGAAACAGTTTATAATAACACTTTTACATATTACCTTATTATTTAATTCATTAACAAAAAATGAAGTTCTTCTTAAAATATTTTTGGCTTAAGGTTAAAAAAAAAAGAAAATATTTTAAATATAATTTTTTTTTTTGTAACTTAACCTTTTATGCAACATTATTATTTATTAAATATTATTATTTTTTGTACTAATTTTTAATAAAGTTAAATACATAAGTTTTTCAAAGTACATTAGACTTAAACGTTTTAATATCTTTATTAATCAATAGAAAATAGAAACAAAATTTTCAGAGTAATAATTTAATGTCTTTTTTACAGTATACAAAAATAAGTTTTGTTTATGTGTAAGCTTTGTCCACAAATGAGAGTTGTAAATAATAGGCTGAAAACTGTTATAAAAAAATAACTATAAAGTATTAATTTGTGGCTATAAACTAAATCACAGGTTTAAATGATAAAACAAAAAAGATTTTAGCTTAAATTAATTTTGATATCTTCAGAATGAGAAAACCTATCTTAAGATAAAAAATTAACTGTAGTTCGTATTTTTAAAACTTTATTTACACTTGAGAATAAAAATCCTACTGTCGGGGATTTTTTGATAGTGATATATTTAATCTGCGACGCTTGTTACCATGTCTGAGTAAGATTGTTAAAATGCGTAAATACTTATATAAAGAAATCGAGTCTTTCAACATAAAGGTGTATTGTGATGCAGTGGTCGGCACGCTAATCGAAATCTGTGTACACTAGAATGCAAAAAATAAAATTGGTGCAACCTAAGATCTTATTTTGATTAGCGCCGCTAGTGGTGGAACTACGTCAACAATTTTACCAATGCGTTCTCTTAAGGCAAAATTCTGGTTAGATGGCAATTCAAATTCTTTAAAAAATGATCAAGAGACTATATCTTAAAAATTAATGTACTTTTGAAAAATAAAAAAATACGTTTGTAGGTCTTATTAATATCTTCAGGCCTTTTTTTTCAAAGCTATTTTTGATTAAATATATTCACAAACTACTAAAAATGACTTTTTTAAACTTATTTCATCCGTTTCTCAAAAAAAATTAAAATTTTGCAAAAGTGAAAAAAAAACCTTGTAGATATTTACTTTAAAAGACATTCATAGATATTATTTAATTCAAAATATACACTACTTTTAAAGTCAAGTTCCTTTGAATATCTTTTTAGAATTTGAATTGTCCGAATTTAATTTGTCGTGCACCCGAAAATCTTGAGATTTTATGTAATGAGATATGTTTTCATAAAACCCAAAAAGTTTTAACTTCTATTTAAAAAAGTCATAACTCATTTTATATTTACATGCAAACCTTTTAATAACTAGTTCTGAAATCTATTGCTTGATACTAATTTTAATGAGCCTCTCTATTTAGTGTACCTTATTTCCACAATGATTTTATAATTATATGGCTATGCCTGAAATAGTTATTAAATGAACACATCTTTGCAGTCACAAAGAATCCCTAGTACAGTACTTTTAAAATATTTTATTTAATATTAACTACATACATGATATTAAACAAACAGACAAACGACAACAATAAAAACGAGTTAAAAACAGCTAAATTCAAAATAATGTACAGATATTTTGTTGCTATCCGTATAGCTGGTGTAGTTTTTTACATAGACTGACTTTTTGCACTTCACCAAGTTCAGGGCTGTATTCTGATTGTCACTTCGTTCTCTTAAAATAACAAAAACTTAAAATTTTACTATTTTTTTATGAAATAAGTTACATATAACTACTATATTTTTGGTTTTTTACCGGGCTTAGTAATTTAATTTAGATTTTGTCACTCTTTCACGTAAAAAAAAATCCTGATTGACCATAAAACAATAATGAAATTCTTTAATCTTTTTAAAATAAAGAAATTTTTTTTTTTTGGCCAAAACTAATGACAAACCAATAAAGTTTAAATGAATAAAACACCAATTAACTCAACAATTAGTCAGTTGAAAAAATAGCTTAAGATTAAAACGAAAAATCAAACTAGTCTGAATTTTTCATAAAAAGTTCAAAAAAGAAAGTGTCAGCATAAGTATTTAAAAAAAAAAAATACTTTGCCAAAGTTTTCCAAACTTTTAAAATACATAGTATAAGAGTTATTCAAAGTAGTTTGATTGTGTGAAAATTAAGTTTATCAAAAAACTAATGCCATTACTAATTTCTAATCTAGTTTAATCAGTATCAAAAAAATACTGTTTAGCATTAAAAAAATTGTGCTGATATAACTTTTGAAAACTTATAATTTCTATAAAAGTATAAATAACCACCTTATGTAAAATAAATATTTTAATATAGGTATTATACAGTAAATTAGATATCTTACTGTAAATATTTAAAATTATTAATTGGTATACTTTTTAGTTTAGCTTAGTCTAATAAAATAAGTTAGATAAAAACTATAGATAATCCTAGTTCTTTCAAAATATTTGAATAAAGTAAAACAACTGAAGAACTGTACAACATTTTGAAACATTTTAAAAATAAAACTATTTTTAAATAAGCACATCTTAAACAGAAAAGACTAGCTTAATATTTCACAAATAATAAATTTTTAGTTGTTAATATAAAACATTAAATTATGAAAATAGTAAAAAAAAACTTCTTTAGTCTATTTTAAAAATGTTTGTTAAGCATAAAGTAATATTTACATCTTAAAAACACTTACTAAACCTATTTTAATAAAATTATTAAAATTGCTGCTTAATATATTTTAAAAATAAAAGAATAAACATTAGCAGTGTTCTCACTCTTTGAGTTAAAAAACTATCCTGACCCTTAAATTTTGATATAATTATAAAACATCATATATAAATATTCAATATAAACAAAATTTAAAATAAAAATCGAGGTTATTCATGGTAATTGCAATTAAAAAAAAAAGACAGTTGAAACTACTACTAAGAAATTCCATTTAATGAAATAAAAAACATTGGAATAAGATTTGAAAAAAATTATTCTGAGAATTTTAAAAGATATATACTGTCCTGAGTTTTACTAAGTGTGGGACTCTGCATGAGTTACACAAATTAGCCTTGGCCATCTTGAGTTTAATAAAGAAAAGAAAAAGCCAAAGCTCAAAAGTAGCAGTACACTTAAAGTAGTATTTTGATAAAAATAAATTAAGATCTAAATAAATAATTCATATTTCCTAAAAAAATTACTTATAAATGTATTCAGAAATTATACATAAGTACCAAAACTAGACTACATTTTGCAAAAAAAAAATGCTTAACAAAACTGTATTTCTAAGAAAACTTTATTTAGGCTGAGTTTGTGGCAACCCTGAATCATACTATAAATTAGAACTAGTTATTAAAAGGGTTGCAACTTTTTATAGCAAAAATCTTTATTGAGTGTTAATCTATCCTGAGTTACATCAAACTAGTCAAGTCATTCTGATTGATTAAGAAATATAATAAAACAAACTAATAATTCAAAAATGAACAATTATCTTTTTTTTTTTGTTAAAACAACAGATAAAAATAATTAGTAAATAAAATAATTAAGAGAATAATTTTTTCAACTTTTAAAGTTAGTAATTTTAAGTAACAAGTAGTTTAATAAAAAGCATACCTAGCTAGCCTGAGATTTACAAAAAAAAAACAGAAAAATATTAGCCATTCTGAGACTTTCAAAAAACCTTTATAAAATTCAAACTAGCCTCAGTGTGTGGCAACTCAATGTAAATTTAAGTCTGTAATTTCTTTAAATTTTATATGTACTATTTAATTATGGATAAAGGTATAATATTTACTTAATTTGAGTTATTTAAAACTTAAAATTGTTACTAAAAATTTATTCATTACTACTGATATGCATCTATTTAATGAGAATTATTAATATACTTTAACTATTTTTATCATTATTAAAGTCTTTTTTATTGCACATAAATTTTTTAATTTTCCTGTAAATATAAAAATTAGCTTTAAATTTTTATTATTATTAAACTAATAATATAAATATCATGTAAATATCTTTATAGGAATTGTTGTTTAGTTTAAAAATTAAGTGGTAGTAATAATTTTAAAAGGGAACTTTCTTCACTAAGCCAAATATTGTAATTTACTAATACTAAAAGTAAAAAGGAAAATACTAACCTTTTTAATATAATCATGATCGTAGCTGGATGACAGCTTCCTCCACATCAGTCAACTGAATTCACAAGAGCTTCGGGCATTCTCTTAATCATTCAGATGCAAGCTGTTTCCTCAATGTTTATATAAAGAATTACATGTCGTTTTTAATACCAAAAAAGATCATGAGAGTAAAATGGCTAATAAAATAAAATCTAAATTAATTACCAGGGCTAGATTTAACTTAAATATTTAATTATGTCGCTTAAACTAAATAAATATAATAGTAAAACAAAAAAAATTGTGTAATCTTAAAATTTCGTGCAACCCAAAAAAATTTCATGTACACTAGTGTGCACCAGTGTACACCGTGCCGACCATTGTTATAATGAATAGAAATGCGACTAAACACAAAATAACAAACTGTACAAATAAACTACTTTAATTCAAAAGTTCATATAAAGAACAGTCGCCATCGTACAAGTGTACGATGCGAACACAACACTTTGCAATAGATAAGCGTTATCAACTAAGACACTAAAAACTAACTCACCGAAACAAGCGCGTTATTGAATTTAAGTTAATTAAATTTGAGAGAAAAGAAAGAAAGCCACTTTCGACTGCGAAAAACACTGTTGAAGTGTTACAACTTTTATACGCTTATCAATACTTCATTTGATAGTATTTCAAGCTTTTTTAATGTACATAAATATTTTAGCTCGTTAGTTGTAATAAAGAATAAAAAAATCATTGTAGGTTAATAACTAGCTTAAAAAAGAGTTCAGCAAGTATTGTTCAAAGTTGAATGATAAAAGAAAACTTACAAAGTATATTTAAAACATAATTTTTGTTACTAATATTATTTTGGTTTTAAATGGCAGTAAACGTATTATTTTTAAAGGAAACCTTTAAAATATTGAAGAACTGATGAGTAGACTCATTTAGTTTGAATAGTATTTGTCCGTTACGCTGTTGTGCAACTTTTAACTGAGCTTTTCTGTAAAGAAATAAATATAAATCTAAGTAAGCTATCTGATGATGTAAAACTAAAATGTCCCACTGTTAGGGGAGGAACTAGAAGATAACTATTTTGCAGTTTATCACAATCTAGAAACTAGAAAGTAACCCGAAAGATTTAGTGTTTTAAACATATCTAGTTACAATTCTAATAATAGAATAGCTAGTTATAATATTGGTGATACTATGGACAAATAAACAAAAATTCTATTTAGAGTAGAATTGTTTTAGGAAGATTTCATCACATAAAGAACATGCTAAGTTTGATAGTTCTAAAAATCTTAAGTTTTTAATATAAAAAGTCTAAAGCTGATACTTATTTGTTACACAAACAAATGAGGCTATTATACACATTAGTTTTCAAATTATTATTTTTAATCATAAAACAAAGACTAATATTGAAAACTAAAAACATTAGTTTTAAACTTATCTATTTATTTATTAAAAACTGATTGAACTTTATTACTGAAAACTAGTTTATACTTACATTAAAAATTTAAAGTTTTCTACTTGTAAACAAAAAGAAATTCTTATACTTAATAATACAAAAATACAGTGGTCTGCCGCTACAGTTAGCTTTTCCTAAACTTGTACTACCAGTTTAGTTCGTATTTTTGAGTTAACGTTTTTGTTTTGAAATGAAGTTTTTATTTTACTCTGGAGTTCTGAACTAGTTTTACTTGAAATCAAATGATACAAAATACCTTTTTTAAACAAATTTAACGATAAAAAATGTAGGTAAGCAAAAGGAACGGTATATTATATTAAACATTCTAAGTAAGTTCGACTGAGCATGTTTTTATAAGTATCAAATACATCGTATTTAAAGACGAATACATCTTAACTAAATTAATTAAGGTTAAAGTAAGTTGAGAAATCAGCTAAAACTTTAATTATTTAACAAAACTAACAATAAAAACAAAATGTACTTAGAACTGGGTGTTCTTAAAAGTATATCTGTAAGTGTAGTTCTTCATTTGGGTCAATCAAATATTTAAGCCTTTTTGCTATAATACTTAGGTTATGTTTTATAGAAAAATACTAATACTACTATTTAAAGCTAGATGTAATAGCTAAACAACAGTATAACTTTTACTAACGTTTGAACTAGTATGTAGGTATATAATTGCTGTTATATAAAATTAAAAAGAAGTTAATAAAACTAAGTTATTGTTCTAAAAAACATTTATTCTACATAAAACTAAAAACCATCGTTTTTTTTCATAGTAAGCGATTCTGAGTAAAGTTTCATATTGCATTTAATTTCTTTTAACATGTTTTTTGTTCTTCTTATATAGTATATTATTTTTGTTAAATAAAAAACTCTTAATGCTAAAAATTCATTTTTTTGATAACACAAAAAAGATAAATTAAATAATTGGTGTGTATGTCGATTACCGAAAGGTCTCTCTATACACCAGGTCCTTTGACCGAAATATTTGAGTGTTGATTTTTTATTGTGTTCAAGAAACTAATAGTCGTAATAATATATTAAATTAAAATGTTAGATAAATTTGTTATACAGAACCACAGATGATATGAAATCATCATAGACAAAGTTGAAGACCTTCTTAAATGTTTGTGTAATCAGGGGTCAGTAGGCAAAACCAAATTAAATTTGAAAAGATTAACTAATTTAAAGTTTGGTACATTTTCTAAACAGAATATTGTTAATCATTCTAGTTATGAGCCAGATGAAAAGAAGTTGTATGCCTTAAGTTTTGGACTTAATTTTTCACTCTACAGAAAATCGATGAAAATAAAACCTATCTAGGGTTTGAGAACTTTCTCAAGCAAACAATGTAACATAAACCCATCATTAAAGAAGCTGAATCTTGTTTAAAGCTAATCTTGTTGCCGAAGCACACAATTTTTATGGAAAAAGTATTTTATGGAAATATTTAATTATAAGAGTGAAATCGATACGAAAGAAATTAAAGAAACTTTACGTAAAAACAAATTAAGGTACAACTTAATAATAATTAAAGCAGATAAGGGCTCCAATGTCGTAATTCTTAATAAAAATAATTTTTTGAAAAAAAATTTCGACAATAGTTGATGATAATTCAAAGTTCAAACTTTTAGGTCCGGTTAAAGATTATGATAAACATTAAAAGTGGAAAAGGAAATTTGTACTGAGGTTTACTAGATAAAAAAAAATACCGCATCTTATTTTCGACTCACTATAATCTATTGGTTCAATAAGGCCAAGGTTATACGGTCTTCCAAAATTACACAAGCCTAAAGTTCCATTCAGACCAATCATATCAACAATCAGATCTCCTCAACATAAAATAGCAAAATATTTTAATGTGCTATGTGAACCAGTTCTTCAGAATTTTTCTCGTTACACAGTTAAAGATTCCTTCACCTTTGTAGAAGATATAAGAAAGCTAAATTCTGAAAACACTTTTAAGTCATCTTTGAATGTTAAAAGTAAATTTCTGTTCTCAAGAGCTAAATGACACCCATGAAGCTATCAACTTCGCCAATGAATGTGAAGCACATAATTTCTGGATGTGTTGGTAGCAGCGACGTAGCTTGGCACGTTTCTGCAAATCTACAGAAACGTATACTTATGTGCAAAAGCACTTGATTTTACTTAGACTCTGCTTTCTATCTTATAGTATTCATTTATACTTAGTTATGCACTCCTGAGATATAATTTTGACATATATGTAGACTATTGACTACGTTAAATGTTTGATTTGTGATTTTTTATACTTATTTTTAATGAATGTTTTCTGGGTTTACACAAGTGGCATGACATAAAGAGTCATATGGGGTGTGGAGCAAAATAAATTGCTTTGTATACAGTTATCACTCGTACTTCAATATTCAACTTTTAATGTATTGACATAACTGCATATTTTCAGCAGATTAAACTCAATAACATTAGAGGTAGTTTAAATTGCTGTGTTCCCGCTAGGACGTGTTATTTCAGATGTTTTAATTTTTGCAGATTCGTAACTTTTTTGAGCTAGCTACGTCCCTTATTGGTAGTAAAATAAAATGGTAAATTTAGAACTAAAGTATATAGAAAACTAACTTGTAAATATAATTACTTGAATTTTCAATCCTTCTGCAGAAAACGCATAAAAATTGGTCTGATTAAAACTATATATATAGTAGAGCACAGTAAATATGTTCACCTGAGTTTTTAGAAGATTAATTGAATAATATAAAAACTATTCTCTAACTAAATGGGTGCCATGAAACGTTAATGAAAAGAATTATAAAGTCGCATATAACAAAGTTAATAAAAGCTAAACCTTATGGAATAGAAAAATATACAATATTATTGAAACTACCATATGTCGGTTCTGAGTCGTCAAAAATAATTGAGAAAAAGATAGTTGACATCACAAACAGAACTTATTTTTCAGTAATGCCTAGAACTCTCTTTAAATCCAAACCAATACTCCAACGATCAGGAAAAGACCCAATGTTACCAGAAGAAAAAATTATTGTCGTCTACAAGTTTAAATGCTACTGTGAAAGTAGTTACATGGGAAAACTTCCCATCACCGAAAAATAAGAATAAAAGAGCATGTTCCAAAATTTATAATCTCACACATCAGAGACAAAAAGATAAAAAGAGCGTAGCAGTCAAAAATGCGATAAAAAAAACAGCTATAGCTGAAAATTTAGTTATCAATACTTGCTGTGGAAACAATTTTGATATTTCATAGTTTAGTATTATAAGACAATGTTCAAATACTTTGGAAATAATAAGACTAGAAGCCATTCTAATACATTTTAATAAACTTAATTAATGTAAATAGATAGAATTTTATTACACTTTAGCCTTATTTAGATAAAAGCCGTTTTGTTTAATTCTCAATTTTACTAATGTTTATTATGCTTGAATTTAGTTAATTGATAAATTAATATACTTTTGTAATATATATTGTTTTTGTATTAACTTAGTTTATTGTCTCAATTGTATTGTTTATTACAGACGAAAATATATGAAATATATTGGAAAAAACAGAACTTGAGTAATTTTGTTTATTCAGTAAAGTTAAAAATGAATCTAATATTTAAATTGTTAAAAGGTATTCTACTATTTTTACCGCTTAAACTTTAAAGTTAAAAAGACAGATTATCTATTTATGAGTATTTCTTCACAATAGAAACATCAGGTTTTTTTGCTAAATCTGCAAGTTTTAACTAGTTGAAACTATGGAAAACTGTTCTATTTTTGAATCTTTTGGATTTTGTAAGTTACTAATTGAATACTTATCGAATAATTTTTGTTAATACACATTTTAACAGTTTCAAATTTAAACTTCAGCTTTTTACAGTAATTAACTAAAAAAATATTTCCAATCACACCAACTACTTTGTTAAACAACTGATTTATATGTAACTTTCTATCAAACAAAGTTTTTTACTAAATTTTGTAATTGTTTTTAGATGAAACATTTAAAACATCACAAGGATATTGTTAAGTGAAATATTGTATTGATAAGAACACATTTTCACCTCTTTTTAAAAGTTTGAGCACTTTAAATTGTTTCGTTTGCACTCTTTGTTTAGGACACTATATTAATGTATAGTATATTATAATTAGTTTATTGAACGAAAAAAAAAACGCTCAAAATATTTGATCCTAGGGTCTCGTGCATAAAGGACCTTTAAGTTATAAAGTTGTACAAAACGGATACCTTTTGTTTGTTTCGAAGATTATTGATATTTAGACAGTTAAATAACTAAAAGTAAATTATTAGTTTATTAGAAAGATAGTGAGTTTATTAAGACAAAATCGCAATTTTACCTTTTAATAATAAGCATTCTATGTATATTTAAAAATCAGACTGACGTATGTATCAGACGGATTAAGACTTATACTAAATAGTTTTAAGTGTTTAATTAAAAACAAAACTTCGGCCCGCGAAGATGTTTTAATTTTGAAATTTGTCTCGCGAGTACCTACAGACCGCCGACTCTTGGCCAAAAACAAACAAACTTTACTTAATAACAATTAACATGTCTTTTTAGTCTTTTAGCTTTTGAAAAAATTTAGCCATATGTAGTAATTTTACAAGTTTATTGTAACTGACGAGCACTGGTAGTATTACCACTACAAAACTATAGTTTTGCAAATAAACTTAAAATGACAGAATCGTTTATTTGAAATATATAGTTTGACCTAAAAATTCTAAAAATTTGATCAATAAAATATCAAATTTTGATAAACATCTTTTTACAGCACCCATCATAGAAATTTTCAAATTTATGTGATAGAAAAAACAGTACTTTTTCTTGTTTTAAAAGTTGTTAGACTAACTTATAACTATAATAAATTCAGCAGTATACTTTTTAAATTTAACTTTAACTCTAAATATTAGTTTTCAAGAAATTAGAGTCATTATACTTTAAACGATTTTATTAACCAGCTTTTTCTAAGTTCTTTATTTATGTTACAATACCATCCTTTTAGTTGGTTAAAACGTTTTATAGATTTTTTTAACAACTAAAGATCTCTTATATGTTACTTTAAAGTGGAGTACTGTATTTCTAAACAATCTGAAAAAAAAATCTTATATAAACTTAGCTAAAAAAAGCACTGTAAAAATAAACCCTTTTACTTTTAGGAAAAGTCAATTTAAACATATACGAAAGTAAAACTGTATTATTTTAGTTTTAATCAGCTGATAAATTTGATCCTTTTAAAAAATTCAACCTAAAATCTTTTTTCTAAAGAACCTTACGTATGTAATTTAAAGTCAGTGATAAAGTATTAAAATACTTACTACTTTTAGTAAAAAAATTAAATTTATTACAGGATACTTAACTGTTTCCTCTATTTGTTCTACAGTCAGTAATTTTTACGGGTAGGTGTCAAATTTGCACGAGCGGACAAAATTACACGAATAAAAATTGCACGAAGACACTTTTTCACGAAGAGTCATTTTTGCACGAGTGACAATTTTGCACAAGTTGAATTTCTAATTTGTTTAATTTATTTTTTAAGTTAACTTTGTTATTTTTTTATTTACTAAAATTTATTTATTTTTTATTTTTACCATCACTATTACCCCTAACCCTTACCTTCAGTCGGTAGCTTTTTTTTTTCTTCTTTTTGTTTTTTTAATTAAAGTATTTATTATTTTTGTTTTTTATTATTTTTTTATTTTTTATTTTTACTATCACTGTTTCCCCTAACCCTTACCCTCGGTCGATAAATTCTCTTTTTTTTTGCAATTTTTTTTTTTTGTTCTTTTTTATAATAATTTTCATTAGTTTTATTTTTTACTATCACTTTTACCCCTTTTCCTTACCCTCGGCCAGTAACTTATTTTTTATTTTTTTATTTAAGTTTTCAATTTTTAATCTCGTGCAAAACTGATACTCGTGCAAAATTGACTCTTCGTTCAAAATAGTCAATCGTGCAAAATTGACCCTTCGTGAAAATTTGTCTTCGTGCAATTTAATCTCCTTGTGCAATTTAGTCCCCTCGTGAAGTTTGTCTTCGTGCAATTTTGACCCGTTCCCAATTTATACATTATTAAAACATTACAAACATATATACATGTAACGCTTTAAGTTGCTTAACAACTACTTAAACTTTAGTTTATATAATATATGATTTGTTAAATTGCTTCTACCGTAGTAAGAAAATTATTAAGGCTTATATTAGGGCTCGTAGTAAGATCTAAACAAGCAGAGCTCATTGGAAAATCAAAGTTTACACAACACTGTATTAGCTTACGGCGTTTCGCTGCTCATAAATCATGAACAGTCAATTTAAACTAATTAAAAATTGAATGTTTTATATCAATACAATTAATTTAATGTATGATATATACAATATATCAAATATTATATCATGGAGAAAAATTTATTTATTAAACCTGCAAAGTGGGCAACTTAGAATATGTATTTGGAAAACTGTGGCATAAATATAATTTTTATAAACATTAATGATAAACTTTAATTGGAATAAAAACTAAAAACAAAAAAGAATGACAGTATTTATACGTGTGTTGATATGCACGAAAACTGTAATTATTACTAAGCTTTTACTATAGTACTAGTTTGAGAACATATATAAGTATAGATTCGGAAGTTTTTCAAATTTCCTTGTTTAAATTACAAAGTTTTCTACATTAAATACACTGTTTCAACACTTTGCACATTCACACAAAGAGTCTCGCGCACAAAACGCAAAACCCTGCCGTGCCCAAAACCGCGCCCGCTTTCCACGCTAGCCAACTCTTCAAATGCAGCCACTCTTGCCTCTCCGTTTCCTTTTTCATCCAACCGCGGAACCTACCGACGTCCACCGCCATGCCCGGGTACTTTTCGGAGCAGTTTCTCTTAAAGTCCATTTTCGACGCCGCCTGAACGCCGACGACGACTTCTTCTCCGTTCTGAATCTGCACCACCGGCGATCCTGAGTCCCCGTTCATGGTCATGGAGCATCCCTTGCATCCGCGGCACCCGTAGCAAAAGTGAAAGTTTCCGTCAAACTTCATTTTGTTCAATTTTTTTTTGCAGAACGACGCAGGGCGCATCAGCACGCTCCCTTTGCGCGCCACCTCCGGCTCGACTTCTTCCTCTCTCGCGTCAACTCCGACGCTTCCCCACCCCACGATCGTCATCGGCACCTCGTAAAAGTCTTTCCTCCAACTAGCGCTCGCAACGAGGTTGGCTTCTTGCACTCTGCCGCTTTCCTCTAGGGGATTACCCCCGAGATAAATCAGCGCGATGTCGAATCTCTCGTCCTTTTGCCACTCTTCGTGGACTAATATCGCCGATATGCCCACCGCTCTCTTCTGAGCCCAACCTCCATTCCCCTCCTCGGCGTTTCTGTTCTTCGCGCCAGCCAACACCGTCACGACGTCGGGCTGGTAGCTTATTCCATTTTTGACCTCGGCGTCGAAGATGTGCGCGCATGTCAGCACCCACTTATAAGTGACGATCACTCCCCCGCCGTAGTACCTCTCGACTTTCAAGTTCAGCTCCGACGGGTAGTTGAACTCGGCTTGCACGTAGACGAGGTATTTGAACTCGTCATATTTTGCAACCGCGACGTCTCCTGCTAGCTGACACGCTGCTTTTGAGGAGAAAGAGAGGAGTACGATCAACGTTTTGAAGCTCATTACGATGATTTTATACAAAAAAGGTGTTTATGAGAACTCTGTAGATTTTTGTGAGTTTTTTACCACTTTTGTTTAAATATGACGTATATTGTACAGTTTTTTTCCGATGCATAACTTATTTTTAAGATATAACAAAACACATTTCTTTATTTTTTAATTTATTTGAGCACTTTCGAAGTAATTCTTGTAAACAATTGTATCTTACTGAACTAAACTGAAAACACTTTCAAACAATTTTACGAGAAACTAATTACTCTAAAATTACTTAATATTAGGATTTTAAAAGTCTAGTTTGGTATACGAACTTTTTCTGCCTACAACTGGGCCTTAAAGATTGAATACATAAGGCTTCTAGAATATGTAGCTGATAAGAGTCCAACAAATGTTGCCCAATCGCCGAGAAATATTTTTTCGTAGGTTTCTCCGAACGACCATAAAACCAGCTTTTCAAGATTTTCGGAACATGTTGATCAATTCTTACGTGAAACCTTTGAGATGTTTTTCCCACGTAGTCACTACCACAGTGACAAGTAAGTTTGTAGATGACGTTCTTTTTTTCTTTGGTGGGAGAAACATCTTTGTAAATTCCACTAAGAGGTCGATCAGTACATGAAATTGTTTAACCGTTTAAGTTTTCAGCTCTGTTCGTTTAAGAACAAATTTTTCAGCTTCAGCTTACATCCCAATAAGTTTCTAAACTGAGTATGAGAACAGTGTTTAGATATCTTACTTATACATAAAAAAAATCATAGCTTGCAGTTCGCAGTGGTTCCTTCTTTTAAAAAATGGGTTTAGTTCTATTTAGCCTAGGTTTATTTACATTAAAAGCTATGTCAGGTTACGTGTAGCAAATTTTAACTGTTTTTAAATTTAAAAATAACTCAAAATTCTAAAATTTGTGTCAAAATTAAGGCTTACAGCAACTGCCAAAAAACATCTTGTAAGCTTTTATACAAATACTTTTATTAGATTTTTTTTGGTTCAGTGCTTACTAAAAAAAAAAAGTCAAAAAATTTTGAATATTTTAAAAAGAAACTATATTGTTTTTTATTTAAAAAAACTGCTGTTGTTTCCGAAAATTCTTTGGTGTTTTTAGAGAAATATAGGGTACTTTAAGAGTTAAAAATCTCAAAACAACTATCGCAGACACTTTTTTTCATCCTTTAGCACATATGACAAGGAATTTATATAAAAAAGTTCTATCTATTTTTTTTTGAGAAAATATATAAATTTTAATGATTCTTCAAATTTTCAATTCTTTAGTTTTTATCATATTTTGATACACATTATGCCATTTCGAAGAAAAATGATAAAATAAAGTTTTTCTAAATAAGTATTTCAGGTATTTTTTGTAACTTTCTGTAAGAAAATTTTTGACCAGAGCTAATGAGAATTTTGAGTATTTTTTATACTGTAAAACACAAAAACTGGTTTGATTTAAACTTACATAATTTCTTAAACACTTGAAGCAGAAAAATAACAAAACCAATTTCGAAGTAAGAAGTCAAGTTCTATCTAACTATGTTTAACTTTTAATTAGATTTTCTATTTCGCAAATTTTTTTTTTATAGCCAATGGCCGCTTGAACTCCCTTTTAAAGTCCACTGTGCAGCTTAAATCTAAATGTTGAATTAAAACCTAAATTCCAAAAGAAAATGTTTAAGTTTGTTGGAAATTAATGAATGGCTAGTAAATCACTACCAAATAAGTTAATGATGTCGTAAGCTGCTTCTTGATTTTGTTCTGAGAGACTTAAAAAAAAACTAAACTGTGGCGAAAACAGTATTTAAAGTCGAGTGCGGCGAGAAAAGAAAGCGTTTTTTTTTGAAACATTTCAGTCATAAGCTTTACAATATTATTTTAGTCGTTCTTCGACTTTAAATTGAATAGGTCGCATTTTAAGTTTAACTTAGTTGAAGAAACTTTGCTTTTGAGAACCGTATCTAGACTTAAGGGCAAATCTAGTCTAAAAGTTTTTTGCAAGTACGTTGTATTAAGTTCCTTTTGCTAAACTTACTAAGTTGTATTTGGCAACTTATACCGTATGTAGAAGGGTACTGACGATTTAGGAATCATTCACTTTCCGTCTACTTAATATACTAAATCAGTGGTAGTCAAACTAATGAAAATCTGTGCACACCAAACCGCAAAAAATAGTTTAAATGCACCCTAACTTGTAAAGTATTGTGCTGCTAGTGGTAAGGAACACGTAAAGAGCTTTAATTGGTTTTATATGGAGACTGCAGTAATTTCTGCGCTTTGTTGATTAAACCTAACTTATTTCTAATTTCAAAACTTCCACATACTAGGCTACAAAGATTGCACTTTTATATCTTTCCAATGGGCGTTTTTACTTCATCGATTTTATACTTACAATATTTTATTTCCACGCTCGCTATTTCCGCGGGGTGAGAATGATTGGTATGCAAATTTTTACAAAATTTAAGTTTAAACCGACCCGCGATAGTTAAAACTGTAGTCCGCGAGAATATGAATCTGGCCCGCTAAACAGAGCTTTGATACTTACCCTAAAGATTTTGGAAATTGAAATTTGTTTCTGAAAATTAAAACTAATTTATAGGAGATATGAAACTACCACAGTAGAAAAGGTCATGTAAAATTAGAATTTTGTCGAAAAGAATTAGACAATTGAGTAATTCATGTGTATTTAATGAAATTGAAATGCTTCAGCCAACCTGTTTCTAAAATATTTTACATCTGGCCCAGTGATTAAAAACGTTGCCAACTCCTTTCTTAAATATTAACTTATTTGACTTATATATATTTCACTTATATTATTATTTGACTTATTAAGACAGGTTGAGATATGAGGGATCAAAGTCGTTTAATAGAAATAATTTCTTTTTAGAATTCTTTTTTGGTGTCCATTTTCTGTGGTTGAAGCTAATTGATTTTAACTAATTAAAAAAACTATTTTCAAACAGTCATACAGCTAGAAACACACAATCAACAATATTTTGTTGACATAAGTAAAACTATGGTAAAAAATGTTATACTGCACAGTTCTGAACCCAATGAACGTAGAAAGAAAATCTGTCGTTATACGCACTTAGCCATCATGACTTCTGCAAAAGCAAGTTTTGCGTTTATATACTGAAAAAATTTTGCTTTTTGATAACAAATTAATTATTGCGGTTTTACTTCATACACAACTATTATTTCAAAATAATAATTAATTTTTGTTGTTTGTAAATAAAAAATTATAAACTGAAACTAAGGGTATACTTTTGAAACTAGTATTGAATCTTCAAATACTTTCTATTTTCATCTTACATCTTATCTTATACTATTATATTTCGCATTTAAGCCATTATTCAATTAATTAATTCACTAGAAGTTGCTCACCAATAAAAACTTGTTGCTGAGATTGGTAGAATTAGTTAGGGAAGTTAATTGTAAGGCGTATATGCTGCTAAGCGGACTTTTCTTCTTGTGAACTACTGCTAATACTTAAATAAATACAACTGTAAAGATATTGAGTGTATTTTTTTTACATCTTTATATTTTAATATCATCAAACCTAAACATCCGCAAATTTAGAAGATGTTTAGTGAAGAAAAAAAATAAAATAAATTTTATGTTGTATTAACAACAAATAAATTTTCGTTTGTTTTTGTTACTTAACATACTAATTTAATAAAGCTATGCATTTGATTACTCTTTAGGGTTAATTGTTTAATTTTCTGTTATATAAGTAAATATAAGGTTTAAATTACAAAAAAAAAAAAATTTAGTTCTGTTAAATCTAACTTCATTGATGTAATAAGCTGAAACTAATTGTTTAAGTTTTTTGTATTTATTAAAATTTACCTATGTGTACTGTGTAGTCTTTATATTACTGGTAGTATGTATTAAATAATATTACTGTGCTCAAAAATAATAAGTTTTTAGCATTTAATTTAACAACATTTTACATTTATTAGACAATTATTAGAATATAGTTTTCACAATCACCGATTAAATGAGGTGAGGACTCTATCATTATGAAAAATATTTTAGTATCATACAATTTTAATAAAAACTACTAAAGTCTGAATAGATCTTTGTATCTATCTAGCCTTTTAAGTACTAAATCTGTTTATTATTTCAAATATTTATGCTTAAGAATTTTTTGTTTCAACTATTAATTTAAATGTATAATTCGATTAATACCTTTTTAAGTCAGTTAGTTTTAAGTTGACTAAAAACTGCACAAAAATTAAAATGCTTACTAACTAATACAAATTTTCTTTTAAATAATATCTACTTTACAAATAATCGTAAAAAGTTAAAAGCATATGCTTTTTATAAACATTAATTTGAGTTATTTTTTAATCATTCGAGTAACTATTTACAAAATAAAAATTATAAGTTCGGTTGTTCTTGTTTAATAAGTGAAAATATTATAAACAATTAAAAAGTTCATTTATAATTCAGTTCAGTTTTTAACGAAATCAAATTTAAGTATTTTTATTAAAACCTAACTTAAAAAACTAACAAAAAGATTCAGAAAGAGTTATCACTTGATTTAAAGTATCTTCTTCGATAAGTTGAAAAAAAAAACAATTTTATTTAAAACAACATAGAAAAAATAAATAAAAAATTTAGTAACATAATTGTTTTGTAAGACATATACATCATACATAATCGTTTTATCATTTTAAAATTTAATCTAAAAAATTAAACAATTTTTATAGTTATTATATATTTTAATTTAGTAGCTTACTTAATTTTTTATTTACATACCTACTTTAGTTAATTCGAAAATCAACAATCTTTTACAATCACTTTCTTTTTTTTGTTGCTCAATTGACTTATTAGCTTTAGTCTTTAATTAGATTGAGTTGAAATTTGAAAAAAAGTACATACTTTGTGCTCAGTGATGCTTAGTGAACCAGTAAAAACTGGTGTATATTTAAAGGAAAAGTTCACATTCACCCCCATAATTCTAGGTAATTACCCAGATATGAAGTTAGTACAAATAGAAAAAGATAGTGAATAATATAAAGTTTTGAGTAGTATTCATAATTTAAGTTATTCTTTTTTTTATGGTAGGAAAACATCAGACTTTTTTTTCCCTGTGCAGTTTACAATTCAATAAACGCATTTTTACTAAATTCTGATAAAGTTGTTTCTTGTTTTAAAATCAAGTACAAGATGGCCACAAAACCTAGAAAAACCTGAAATTTGACAATTTATGCAAAAAAATACCTGGAAGTTTGTTAAAAAGTTGTGATGTTTTCAAGTTTAGGTTATAGTCAGTTTTAGGAGCGCGTATTTTAGTTATTAACTTTATTATTTTCAGAGGTAATTTTTGACATTATATTTTTGGAGTTTTCTCTAATATGTTCAATTTTTATATTAGCAGGTCTACTAATTAACAAAAAAAAAACAATAGATAACATAAATAAAAATTAATAATTAAAAAAAAAAAGCTACTGACTGAGGGTAAGGGTTAGGGGTAACAGTGATAATAAATAGTTTAAATTAATAAAAAAACTAAATAAAAAATTAAGACTAACTTTGATAGTAATTGCAAATATTATCAGGGCCTAATATAAAACATTTTTTTTTTGGGTAGAAAAACATCAGAAAATACTCACTCTCCCCTCTGCAACAAATTACATTTTCTGAAGGTCAAGCAAGTGAGTTTAAGCTCATCACATGTTATTCCACCTGCCCTATCTTTAAGTTTACTAAGAAAAAATTAACTTTTAACTAAAAATAAAACTAAAAATGTCTATGTAATAAAAAAAAATTTAAATAACTGAAATAATAACTAATCCTAACCTGTTATTGAAAAAACCTCTGGTAACACTCATTTGCCAAACACTCACAAGGTTAAAATCTCAACACTAAAAACCACAAAGTGTTAGAAAATCATGAAGCTCAAATCCCCAAGTAAGTATTTGCCAATGCTACCACAAAAAACACACCAACAATCCAATCATTTGATCACTGCAACCAGTGTGAATTCACAATCAGCTGTTGTAAACTCAAATAAACCAATATCTATTTTTAAGTATTTAGTTCTAAAAGAAAAAACTAACTAGAATAAAGAAATACTGTAAGTAGGAAAAAAGAAAAAAAAAAAAACCATTTGTATTGAAAAAAATAACATATATATATAGAACTAAAATACACAAAATAAACTTTTGCTTTGGACAGCTGATTCTGCGTTTAATAAGCTCTTCAGCCAAATTTATTCAATGAAAAGCAAACTTTTAAGTACAGCAATAAATTTATACAAAATTAGGTATTACGTAATAATAAAATAGATAGTTATTTTTAGACAAAATTGTTAACAGAGTTTTTAGATAAATTGTTTTTGATAATGTATGCAGCCAGTTTGTAATTTGTTTCTTTTGTTTAGAGATTCAGATTTTTTAACGTTTAAAATTTTGATTTTTTTCGCATTGCACAATTTACATGCATTTTTTAAATTATACTTATTTTTTGTTCTTGTTAATATTTCCCACTGAATTTTAAAATTGACTTTGTAACTTTTTAGTTTTCAAATGTACTGCAATAATGTTGTTGTATTTTTATGTTTTTTGTGTTTGAAACTGTACTTGTGCATAGTCCAGTCGAGCCAACATAAAACTTAGTCTGATTTTCAGTTGTGACTGTCGCTTTATATATAATATTTTCCATTAGGCAACTTCCATTTACCGGGCATTTTTGTTTTTTGCAGTCACACATTTGCCTCTCTTTGTCCTGCCATCTTTCGATTGTGTGCCATTATAAGTTGTTTCATGTTTGGCATGCAGGAATAGGACACTTCAAGTGTCTTCCTGTTAAAAACTTTACAATATGGATGGTCTTCAGTAAAGTTTTTGTCCACAATCTCTAGGAAGTGCTTCCCAACCCGTGTTGCCACACTTTTGCAGAATGGAGCATTGAAATATAAAATATTTCTTCTCCTTCTTACCCTTCTTGCTTTTGTAGTTATAGGCTAACTCGTAATCGTACCCACTTTCTCAATAATACAATATATATATGTATATATATACATACAGGGTTGCCACTCTTTGGGTCATAAAATCTTCCCTGAGTGACTAAAAACTTCAGTGAGTAACCTAAACTTCCCTGAGTTTCCCTGAATTTTTTCAAATCCTTAAAAATGTTATTAATTATTGAAAAATTATAATGTTTATAAGAATATTGAATAACTAGTTGCAAGGCTAAAAAAATTTCTAAATAAGCACTTGAAAATAAATAAAATTAACTGTTTTGAACAAAATTTTGAAACTGTATTAAACTAAATCTAGTTCTAGATCTAGAAAAACATTTTCTCAGAGATTTTTTAAAAAAACTTGAAATTTCCCTGAAATTTTTAGAAAAAATCAAAACTGCCCTGAGTCTCTCTGAGCTTAAAAAAAGAATCGAAATTCCCTGAGTCTCCCTGAGTTTTCCTGAGATTTTCTACAACTTAAAAATTCCCTGAGTTTCCCTGAATTCCCTGAGTGTGTGGCAACCCTGTATATAACAACAATAAAGTCAATAAATAATAAGAGTTTTAAAAATTTGTTAGTGTTAACTTTGTACAAAACTCAAAAAAAAAAAAAAAGTGAAAAAAAAAAATAAAAAAAAAAAATATTAAATAAAAAAAAAGATAAAAAAACTAAAATTTTTAAAATAAATAATTAAAAAATAAATAAAAATTTTGTATTAAATTTATACTTTTACCTCCAATTTCTAATAAAAAATATAAATAAAATGAATAAATAAAAGGAATTATCTTAAATCTAAATTAAAATAAGTAAAACAACTTAGCAATAAACAATATTCATTACAATAATTTATAACAATCACTCTTTTATTACCAGGACATTCATAAAATAAAGACCCACACATCAAAATCTGGTCCCAAATAACATGAATCAAATTTCAACACAAACAAAAAATACATGTAGAAGCACTCTAGATCTAATCCATGTAGGTAACCAACAAAAGGTTTTTATATCAAAATTTAAAAGGATATTTTTTTAAGTTTTTAAAAGTTTCAGGGACACTAGACCAAAACTTGGGACCCAAATACCTAAAGCAGTTTAGGCCAAGTCTTGTTCTAGGTCTTTCAGTTATAAAATTCATTTTCTTTGAAAATCTTGTATTGCGTGGATGAACAGAGCTAGCAAGTGTAAATTTATTGTATTCTACATCAAACCCTGTTATAGTATTACGCATCAACTTACAAATTTGCAATTTATACACATCCTTTAATTTTAGCACGCCAGTTTTTTTTAAACAAAGGGTTTGTTGTGGTCAAGGCAGGCACACGAGAAACATACCTGATCACTCTTTTTTGCATACAAACAATTGGTTTTAAGTAACAGTCAGCAGCACTACCCCAAACAGATATACAATATTGGATATGCGAATAAAACAAATTATAATATACCATTTTAAGTGTAAATGTGTCCAAGTAACATCTCAATTTTGACAAAACTAGCAACTCCTAGACAATTTCGATTTCAGAGAACTCAAATGTTTCTTCCAACTCAGCTTATTATCCAAAACCACACCTAAGTATTTTATACTATCACTCTGCTCAATAAGAAAACCATTAACCTTAACACTAAATTCACAATTTTTTGAAGTTTTGTTAAAAAACAAAAAATTAGTTTTTGAATAATTAATAAAAAGTTTATTAGCACGCAACCATTTATCAACTTTAACCAACTCCTTATTAATAGTTTCATTTAAATATTCAGGGTCACTATGTTGGTAGCTCAAGCAGACATCATCAGCAAACAATCTCATATTTTGCGCCTCCCATAAGGTTCCTATTGTTGCCTCCGACTTTGACCGGCTATATCTCAAAAATTATTTTGAATTTTTAAAATCTGTAAAAAGCATCTTGTAGCTTAGTAAAAACTATATAAAATAAGATAAAAAACCAAAAAAGGGTGTTTACCCCCCCCCCCCCCCCCCTATGCCCTTAATGTGTATACTTTACTTCTTTATAATTTTATTAAAGTTGTTTTAATTTATAAAATAAGTTTTAAGAGAGGTTTAAGCCAAGATTAAGTTTACTTATTATTTGTATTTTTTGTATAGTAACTTAAGTTTTTAAAGTAAATAAGAGTATATCTATTTGTTACAAATTTTATACTTTAATGATAAGAGGAAATATTTTATATATGAAAATAAAAATAAATGAGTGCCAACAAAAAAAAAATGAAGCCCACAAGTTGTGGCTTGATTTAGAAAAATGATTCTCTTCAACAAGTGTAGGAGCAGCAGATGTGAGCAATTTAAATAAAATGAGGCAAATGATTTTAACTGCCAAGAAAATGAAGCGGAATGCAGTTCAGATGAAGGAAACCATATCTTCATTAGATGAAGAGGTTGAAGAGTTAATAAAAATAACGGAGAAAATAAGTTTTAGTACATACATTAAAAATAAACAGTATTTGATTAAGTTCTTTATTGTTTTAATGTTTTAACTGTAAAAGTTCATTATTGTTTTAAAGTTTAAGTTTTGAAAGGTTGCTATTCATTCAAGGTTTTAACTGTAAAAGCTCCTTATATGTCGTTTCGTTTATTTAGATACATTTATTCTAGGAAATTCTAAAAAGTTGTGTCTTTTTTCAGACAAGCTGTGTATATAAGGTAATAATACAAGTATTTTGCTGATAGAGCTGTTTATTAAAAACATCAATCATACACAGATGGTTTAAGTGATGTACTGGAAGTTTAATGATAGAATTCAGCAAATTTTGTTGTTTTTAACCTGTATTAAAATTAGATTGAAAGCTTTATATAGTTTCAAGTGTTTGATTATGTATTTTAGAATAAGTTTAATTTAAGAGGTTGATTTCGAAAAGTCAGGAAAATTTTGGTAAAAAGTCAGGAAAAGTCAGGAAATTTTTCTCAGCTTGATCAGTGGCAACCATGCTAGTTGGCAAATCAACAAATTGCAAAGCACCAGCACTAGAAATACAATCCAAATAGTCAAAAGTACCCTGATCTCTATTAAATAAGTTTATATTTATATCACCACCGATTATATAATATTTATTCTTTTCATTTAATGGGTCTAAAACTTTAAGGAAATTTTCTTTAAAAGTATCGAATTCAGTGCTTGGATGTCAGTACATTACCGATTACAAAAGATATATTGATTTATTTAATAGAGATCCACAAATCATCTACATCACACTGCTCAAAAGACACACCTTCTACAACCTCATAAGAGTGGCAAGCTCTAACAAAAAATGCAACACCACCAGATTGATTACTATTAGACAATTTATTTACAAAATCATATCCATACAAATTACCTACAAAAGGTCTCAGATTTGTTAGCCATGTTTCATACACACAAATCACATCAGGCAACCCCTCAGTTACACTCAAAAATTCCTCAATTTTATAAAGATTTTCATTCAAGCTTCTTATATTCATAAAAACAATACTAATACAATTTTTCTTGTTATATTTCACACTATACAGATCTAAGTAACTCTCATTCTTAATTTCAGAAATACTAGGTTTAACAGATTTATAAAAAGAATCATTGTTAACATTCTGAAAGGGAAAAACAGACTCCTTACATATATCACAATAAAACTTGTAATCACTTTGTTTGTATAGGCTTAGTTTCATTTTATTTTCAGAAGCACACTCAACATGACATTTTTGGTAGCATATAAAATAGGTTAAACAGTTTTTTTAAGTTTTTACAAAACAACTTACATTTAAAACATACAGACATTTTTAGCTAACAGGTTTTGAAAAAAAGGGTAAATTATTTTTGCACATTCCTGCAAACTTTTCAATTGATACTTTTGAACATTTAAGATGTATCCATTTAAAGCAGCCTTCACAAAACAAACAATCATCTAAATTAGAGAATTTTTAAAAACAAGATTTGCAGAAATCATCACTCCAAACATAAATTAGTCCTAGGTTATTTACACAGTCTATGCAATAAAAAGGATCTTCATTATTAACAAAAAATTTAAACTCATGTTCAGATAATCCACAACAACTTAAATGGAACCATCTTTCACAACAATCACAACAAATAGAATCCAAATTTGGGCGTTCAAAGTCATTTTGACACACCCTGCAAACACATTCTAAATTAACTAAACTATCTAATTTAAATTTTAAAGAAGTCATCTAAACATATATTATTTTTTTAATATAATTAAAAGATAACAAATAGCTTATTGTTGGTTCTGCAGTTTTTCAATATCTTCAACTGAGTTGATAACAATTACTTTAGACTTCTCATTCTTTCTCAACAAAATTGTGCCACTTAAGGACCATGCATATTTCCAACCTTTTTCTTTTTGAAACCTTCTAACAAGATAAAGAAGGTTTCTGCTAGTTTTTGACAAATTTTCATTAAGATAAACCCTTTCTGCCTTTATGTCATTCAAATCAGCATTAAACAATTTCTTTTTTTCTTTCATTACTCTAACTTTTTGGTCTCACGATTTGAATGTAACTAATATAGGATTAAGCATTCTCTTTCCTTCCTTCTTCTCTAGGTTGGTTTCAGCATCTATGGTCCTCAAGCGCCTAATTTTTCCTAACTGATGTCTCTCTATTCTTGGATCTACTTTCTTCAAAACTTTTATTGCAACAATCTCAACATTTTCATTTTCACAAGTTAAGACACCCTGTATTTCAACATTGTTGCCTTTCATCCAATTTTCAATCTGATTCAGCTTAATGTTTGCTTGCTTGCCATTTTCCTCTATATCAAACATCTTTTTAGTCAATTTCTCATTTTCCAATTTCACAGTTTTTACATCCTCCTTGATTTTTTCATTCTCTGTCTTCATATCATCAAATTTTGAATACAAAAAATCAAGTGAATGCTGCAAAGAGTCAATCACTTTTTTTTGATCAGCTAATTTATCAGTAACTTTCTTCATTTGAGTACCAAGCTTATCAGTTGACTCTTTATGCACTAACGTCAAATTCTCATCAGTCTTTTAAACATGGCTCTAGTAACTCTCTCACTCATATTCATTTAATAATTCTATTTTACTTTTATAAAACCTTATTCAAATAGAATTTAATATATTAGAACATTGAATATAATAGGTTAACATTCAATATATACAATATAAATTTCATATATAGGAATTTCATATTAAATATTCCATATTATTTCACATATAATATGAAATTCCTAAAAATATAGTATCAAAAAAGTACCTTTGAAAATAATAAATTTAAAAAGTAAAAAACACTGCTAGCCAACTATAACCCAAGTTAACTGTTTTATTAAACTTGAAAAAGTTGTATTTTTTTTTGTCTTCAAAACCTGGTAGTAAATAAAATATTTAATTTGCACATTATTATTGCACATTATATTTATTTAACAAAAACAGTTTTAGAATTCAGTTATGTACTTGGTACAACTATGTTTCACTGATAGGCAGATCTTCAGATCAAAGGTATAAACAACAACCAAAACATTTTACATATTTACAGATACAGTTTTAATATCATACAGTTTTTATACATATATTTTAATGTTTATCATTGCAAGATGTAGAGTTTGAGACTGGTGTTTTTTTACCTTTAAAAAAAATACAGGGTTGTAAAACCTGCAAAAAGTTCTTAAACCTGACTCTTACTGCATATAATTTTTAGAGGTATTATCTGTCCTGCATAAAACCTCTAAATCTTAAGAAAAAAAACATCAAAAAAAATCAGGGAAATGTTTAGCATCCACAAATTAAAAATGTCAATTCAAGAGCCATGTTCAAACCCCATTTCCTTGACACCTCCATGTGATTTGGAGAATGTACATACTAACCCTACAAAAAAAACCCAACATTAAAACCTTATATTACCACAATCAATCCAACAACCCCAAAAGTCTGTAAAAAAAGCAATCAGTCCCATTGTACACAATAAATATGCAAGTTATCTGATAATATACATATTTTCATTAATGCTGAAAAATCCTACAATGACACCCTAGTCAAAAGGGCTTCCAACCACTCCATGAATTCAAATGTAATAGGGAACCCAATAAGAAAAAGTCCAGAAGAAGAAATATTATAACATCCACCCCCATACTGCAAATTAGTCAAAACCAAAGTTGGAAAATAACTCTTCCAGTTTGTAAACAAACATTTTTCTGAAGGCTCCAAGCTAAATAGGGTATTTAACAAAACACTATCAAGATCACCTATTGCTGTTCTACTGACTTTAAAATAATTGTCTAAGAGCACAATAAGTAAGTACTAAGAAAACCAAATTCAACTGCAGAAATGACATCTTGTATCTGTTTTATGGTCAATGCCTGCAAGGAGATAGAATACAAGAGCACAATCTCCCATCAAAATACAACTAAAGAGTACATAAGGCTCCACATAGGTATTTATCAAGATGAGATACAACCAGCCAAAATGTTGCTTGAAGTCTAATAAAATTATCTAAACAAAGTTGCTGAGATCTATAAAGAGAAAAATCTAGACTCAAGTAATATCTTATGATCCATCATGTACAAAACACTATGCAACGTCCCTCAAAGACTATAAGCGTGCAAAATAAACAGTTAAGAAAGAATGGGTGTTGAAAATACAACAGATAAAAATCACTAAATTTAAGAACAGAGCTGGAGGCCCTATGCCCCCAAACTAAATCATATGAACCTACCTAACATAAAAATATAATGTTACTATTTTACTAAAAAGTAGTGTACATTTTAAATAGGTCCTATTTGTGTAGATAAGAGTGAATAAAGTTGAAACTGACCTAAAATAAAACTGGCCCAATAAATTTATTAAATTTGGTCTGCAACGACCAATTGCCTGCTGACCCCTGCTCTAATCTTTTAAACCAATCTGCCAAACTAAGTACTTTTTTCTTAATATTTTCTATCAAAAATTTTTTTTTTTTACTAAATTTAACAAAGTTGCCTAAAGTTCATGAAATTTATAGATGATTATGGCAAATAATATGATTTGTTTTTCTTTATTAAGGTCAAAGGAGTGTTAAGAATTTTACAAGTGTATTTTATTTTGTAGAGTTTAATCTAAGCTATCTGACAATTTAAACTGCTTAACAAAATTCAAAGTAATTTTTGAGAAATAAGCAATCAAAGTTGGTGACCTTAATAGGTTCCTGTTAGAAGGTGCAAACCAGAAATGCAAAAAAAACTATTTCACTAGAATTTTTTATTTTTTAACCAATCTTCTTCAAATTTTTACAGGAAGTCCATTACTAATATTTAAATTAATTGAATGTAGAAATATTTTTTATTTTAAAAATAAATATTTTATTAATAAAAAACACTTTTTTTGGTTATTTTTTAAATTGCAACATTTAATTTCTTTTAAACTATAAAAGGAATTTTTCTTGAAAATTTGAGGTGTAGGTCAAAAAATAAAGGAGACGTTAGATTTCTATTAAATTTGTTAATTTAGGAGAAAGTTGACAATAAAAAAATTGAGGTCTATAGGTTTGTATTTGAAACTTTTAACAATAACGTCTACATCTCAAACTAAATAAATTTTTATATTTTAGAAAAACGGCTTGTAGTTTATACTTTAAGCTTTCATATAAAAGCTAATGTTATTTTAAGTAAAAAAAAGTTGGATCCCTACCTTATGCCCTTAATAATTAAATCTTTAGAAAAATTAACAATTTATCAGAAGAAATTATTGTAAGAAGCACACTCATTTTTCTATACAACATTAAAACACTTTCCTGATAATTGACTTTAAGTACTACAACAACAATTGGATTAATTTCGGAAGAGAAGTAGCATTTTTTGTTGTTTTTCATATTCATTTTGTCTCTCATATTTAGAAATTTTGATTTTTGCTGAAATTTTTTGTGATTCTTTCAAACTAAACTTTTAGAGTAGAAATGTCTATTTTGGACAAGTTAGGTGTTTTATGTCCTAATATACTCTCTACCACTGTCTAAAAGTATTTTTTGATAGTTAGAATTTTAACTTTTTAACTACCACCCAACCATATAGGACAACTAGTAAGCCTGCTATCAGCCCAAAAAAGCTATGCGTTTTGTGTTTTAAAATTAATATGTACAAGTTACACAACAAGTACAACTATGTAACAGAAAAAAAAATCCTATTTAAAAAATCATTTTTACTTAAGGTTCATAAAGTGTTTTTTTTTTCTTTCCTTCAGTCATTCCCAATTATCATTGATGACATCTATGGAAAATTGACCTTAAAAAAAGTTATGGGGTTTTTTTGTCCTTTTTTATATGATCAACCTGTTTTTATTCTTCAGTAAAGGGCAACTATAAGTATAATACAAAATAACTATAGAGTTATTACGTGTTTTAATTGTTCACTAATTTCAGTTAATTGGGAACTTAAAAAATAAAATAAATTCAACCCATGCAAAAGTGACCTCTTGTGCAAAATTGACTTTTTGTGCATATTTGACACCTACCTGTTTTAGCTGGCAGGCTGGATACAATATCATGTTTAACTGAAATTTGTGCCTTTAAATATAGCAAAATACTTAAGCCAGTATTTTCAACTATTTATTATCTCTGGCAGAAAAGAGTTTGCATATTTTAAGAATTTTAGTTCAAATGTTCAATAATTAGTTCCAGTAAAGAATAGATTTTTAATTTTTTTTAATTCTAATAAACTTGTTAAGCGTAAAAACCTAAAGTTATATGATGTTACATTGACTTATATCTTATAATCGTGTAAGTTGTTTTTTTAATTTATAGTTAATATAGTTGTTAAAAATTAAAATGGTTTGTGAAAAATGCCAGAAAAAGCTAGGAAAAGTCATTACTCCTGACCCATGGAAGTCAGGTGCAAGAAACACAACCGAAGGAGGTGGAAGAAAGGTAAATGAGAACAAATTGCTCACTCAACATAAGAACAGGTTCAGCCCGTACAGCTCTGGAAAGTTCAAGAAATGCCGTGTTTGTAAGAGCTTGGTACATCAGAAAGGTGCATATTTTTGTCAAGGGTGTGCTTTTGTAAAAGGAATATGTGCTATGTGTGGTAAAAGGATGGTTAATACAACTAACTGCAGGCAATCCACTGCTTAAGCTTAATATATTTTGAAAGTTTTTGTATATATTTTTGAATGACATGTTTTGTTTTTGTGCACTACTAATGGTTAATAAAATATATTTTATCTTTTTGCTTTTTCTTATTTGATTTTTACAACAAAAATAGTATAATATCAGATTCAGCTAAAAAGGTTGGAAGACTTTTACCACTTGAAAAAAATAATACCTACATTATTATTTTTTTAAATTTCATTGTACTCATGTTTGAAAATAAAAATGCTTCTTATTCCTCTCATTTGAAATAATATTATGTAAAGGTTGTACAATTGTTTACATGTTTTCTTTACTGTATAAAATATATTTTCTAATAAACATATGTTTTACCTGACTTACTTACTTTTAAACTTCCTTTGCTAAACATTTAAGCATTAACAGTGTTTTCAAATATATTTAAGTATTTTTTAGAGTTTCACACTTTAAATTGTATCAATCGTTTATAAGGCTCAAAACTAAACTTAAAACATAAATAAATACTAAAATATTTCCCAGTTTTCGATATTTTTTCCTGTTTATACACTTTTTTTTTTAAGATGTTGTTGTGTGAAGTAGTTGAATCTTTTTAAAAATTGAAATAATGTTTTTAAGGTTATTTACAGTTAATTTTTAACTTCGTTAAAACAAGAAGAATTCTTAATTATTAAAACATTTTTAATTAATTTAAAGTTTAGTATTGAACAGGGTTCATACTAGTCACCAATTTAGACTAAATCAGTTCTCAACAGCATTGGCAAAGTATTAGTTTTTGTCACATAAAATGATTAAAAGTTTGTGAAATTTTAGTAAAAGTTTGAGTATCAGTTTTTGAGTAAATTAATAACTTGCATATTTTTTTCCTAATTAATATTTTTAACCCCTTTTTTCTAGTTTCAAGGCATTATTGTCAAAATGTCAATTTTTGTCAGTACAAATGCATTACTGAATTTTTAAAGACATTTGAAAATTAAATTATTTTATTTCAAATAGACTATTAAACTGAATATTCTTCATATTTGGTATTTGAAGGCCTACACTCTGTTAGCTAGCACTCTGAAATTAAAATGTAAAGTATATTTGTAGCGGTTACATGACAACTAAAGTCCAGAAAACTCAAAATTTTAAATATTTTATGTAAGTTTCACCACTACCCTGAAATACGCCTAAATTCTTTTTTGCTTATTATCATGAACTCCAGAGTATTTAGTGTGAGTTTTATATTTTATCGTAATATCTGGTTTAACATTCAAAAACTTTCCCATAATATCTAGTGTAACTTTTAAAACTACAGTCACCTCTCGTGAATCTACGCACTCGTTTGGTTACGCACTCTCGTTTAGTTACGCATTTTATAACTCTATAAGTAACAAAAAAATTTTTTTATATTATATACTGTTAACTTATTGAGTGTTTTGAGTTAGCAATATACTCTTTTAATTTAGAAATATAGGAGAAAATAGGTTTTTAATAAAATTGATATTTTTCCATTTTTAGTTTGTGCCTTCCATAAGGATCCTAGTGAACTCTATGGCTTTGCTCTTTATATTTTAGGTTTCTCAGCCCCTTTTTTAAACTCAAATCAAGCAAGGTACAATGTTCAAATTCTCACAATATTTATTGCATAAAGTTTCATTTAAAATTAGTAAATCTCATAAATTTAGCTAATTTGCTCCTAGCATACCTAAGGTTAAACTTGTATTGCTCGATATTAGAGAAAGCTCTTTCTAAAAGAAACCTTGTAAAGACATGGAAATATTTTATTAAAAAATTTTTCACATGTATATACAACTTCAATGAAAGCTTTTTTTGTTAACAAAAAAGTAGGAAATTCACAATAATGCATATAATTAAATTCATTATAAGAAAATAGCCAATATAGTAAGTACATGTGCTACCTCTCGTTAATTTACGCACTTTTGCTGTGGCCACAATGTGCGTAAATTCTTGAGAGGTTACCATACCTTAGAATAAACCTAAGATCTTTTAATGAACTCCAGAATTTTTTACTTAAGTTTCATGCTTTTTCGTAATATCTAGTATGACTTTCAAAACTTTCTTATAGTATCTAGAGTGTAAGTTTTTGAACTATCTTGATATACGCTTAAAATCTTTTTTGCTATTCATTATGAACTCTATATCTAGTATGAGTTTCGAAACCCTTTAATATGTCTTCCTTTTTTTGCAAAAAATACTAATATAGTATATTAAATGACCTACCGGATTCATCTAAATCCATATAATATTTTCAAAATAGGATCCGACTAGATCCGAAAAATTTTTCAAACTAATATCCGTCCGAATCCAGATAAATTTTTCAAACTTAAATTGCACATTTGCGTATGAAACCTTTTTGAAAGAACGTTTAGCTAAAAAAGTTATCAGATACATTCGATTTTGTAGGGTTACGTAATAAAATTAACTTGTTTTTTTTATTTAATTTGGTCAAGTTTTAGCGAGTTTGGATGCTTTTTAAATTTCTATCAGCTTTGCAAACGTTTTTTGTTTTAATAAGGAAGTTAGATTTTTTTTCTTATAATTTCTGATATACTTTAGTTATTGGACTCTAAATTTTTTCATCGTTCAGTGCTAATTAAGTAATAACTTATACAATCTGCTTTATGCTTCACTTTTTTAAAAGTCTTAATGAGTAGCTCAATACAAAAGTTTATAAATTTAAAAATTCAATGATTTTAAGCAAACTATCAAAAAATTAATTAAAAAACTACTTTACTATATAACTGTGAGACTTATAACATGCTTAAAACTAATGAATAAAATTCTTTATTTATTTTAAGTTTTACGTGGTTGCCACACTTTTTGATTATCCCCAACGAAATCTAGTTCTGAAATCTTAGGCTGTTTTGAAGTACTGTTAATTTAGTGATACATAAAATGTTAAAGTAATTAAAACAAAATTGACTCCGAAGATAGCTTATTTCTATCTAATTTTATGTTAAACTAAAAATTAAACAAAACTATATAAATAGTTAACATACTGTTGGTTTTAAACTCTGTTTGTTACATATTAAGGGTCAGCAATTTTTTTTTAAGGAACAGCCTAACTTTTCTAGAAGCTTTTCGTCTTTAAGCATAAATTATTGGTTAACAAACACGAAACAAATAACTAAACAAGTGGTTTAAACACTACAAGATTATTTTGAGCTACTTTTAAATTCTATCTTATAAAAAAACTTCGTAAAACAGGAAGACTTATTTCTAAAAGTTACGAAAACACTGTTTAACAAGTAAAACTTTAAAAAATTAATTGTAAAAATTAAACAATAGTGTTATTTAAAATCTGTAAAATAGGATAGATTTATATTGTGTTACTAGTACTTAACTATCGATACTATAATTAGAAAGAAACATATAACAATGTTTTTAAAAAGTTCATTTTCATAAGTTCTAGCTTATCCATTTCCAATTTTAAGGAATCATGACTACTATGTGAAATTTACATGATTTTTAAACAGTTTTTATTAGAGAAATTCTTAAAAGTATTAGTTTTGTGTTGCTTAAAATATTACTGTAACTATCAACTTACCGTCCTGTCAAAACTAAGAGACTTGTAACATCTAAGTGTATTGTATTAACTACAAAATTTACAGTACAATAAGTTAGGAACTATTGGTTATGATGATGTAGTGTAATTTAACTAAATTTTTACTTTAATTTTTTTGTTATTATAAAAAATCAATATACTTTCAGCTTTAGTTTTGTTACTTTTTTCTTTTTCTTTAACCACAATTTTATATTTAGATGTAAACTTGTAAGTCTCACTAATTTGCAAATTTTTCTTTTTACTTTTGTAAGTTTTATTTTTTTGACATAATCATTAGTTAGTATATTTAAGTAAGTATTTTTTAGCTAATTCATAAATACTTTTTTTTCCGCTAAATTAAAATTTTGCGTTTTTTGTGGTTAATTTTTTAGAAAAGTGTAAATGTAAAAAATTATTTAGTCAAAATCTACGAGAGGAAACGGTGTTGCATCCATTTCAGACTATGATTTTCAAGGTAAATGTTAGCAGTAATTTGTTTATAAAGAGTTTTTATTAATGTTGCAAAAAATTTGCTTATTTAAATCAGACAAGTTTTTAGTTTAAGATACTTATTGCCATTTTTCTATATAACCCTAAAAAGAAGTTAAGATAAGTGGAGTGTAAATAAAATATTTCTCTACACCAGGTATATTAACCGGGTAGCTATCTAAATTGCGCGAGCGTACAAAATTGCACGAGGGGACTAAATTGCACGAAGATATTTTTGCACGAAGACTAATTTGCAAGAAAGCACAAAATAGCACGTAGATAAAATTGCACGTAGACAAAATTGCACGAAGGTTCACTTTTGCACGAAGACACTTTTGCACGAGCAGAAAATTTTGCACGAAGGGTCATTTTTGCACTAAAGACAATTTTGCACGGAGGGTCAATTTCGCACAAGTTTTGTTTCCTTCCCAGGGACTGTTCAGAATTGCGCGTAGACATTTTTGCACGAGGGGACAAAATTGCACAAGAAGACTCTTTTGCACGAAAAAAAATTATACAGTATTTAAAAAAAATAAAAAAATCAGAATTAAAAAATTTAATAACTAAATAATAAAAAAATACCAAAAAAGTTTTGTATTGTATTTGAAAAAGTAAAAAGTCAGAATTAAAATAAAAAATAACTAATCAATAAAAAAAAATAATAAGTAAAAAAGATTAAGTAAAAAACAACAAATCAATAAAAAATAATAAGTAAAAAATAACGAATCAAATAATAAATTAAAATAAAGTAAATACTAAATAAAATAAAAAAATTTAGAGAAAAAAAAAATTTAAGTAAAAAATTATAAACTAAATGTTAAATAGATTAATACAAATAATAAAAAATCAAATAACTGAATTAAAATAAGTTTTAAAAAAATCACAAAATAAATAAGATTTATAAAAATTTGATATTAATAAATTAAATAATAAGTACACTAAATAAAAGTCCAAAGTAAAAGTTAATGAAGTTAATAAAAAAATTTAAAATAAATGAAATAAATAATTAAATAAATTTAAAAGAAATCAAATAATAAAAATAGTCAAAATGAATAAATTTAATAACTAAACAAAAAATCAATTGAAAAAATTTATATAATCAAAAATAAAAACTACATTATAAAATTAGATCCTAAACGTTATTAAGATATAATTACCAAAATAAGTTTTGTTTATATTAACAAATTTTTTTTTTCGTTAGAAATAGAAATTAGCTAATTGTAGATATTGTATTATTTTTTTTGTTTTATTTTAGTCAAAAGCTTGTATCTCCTTTTTCTTCTAAAAAAGTAAGAAGAAAATAGCTTTTTTGATAAATTTAAAACCGTTTTTGTTTTTTCCAGTGTCAAAGAAAATGAGAACTCCTTTGTTCAGACAGTAGATAATAATTTATAGATATAACAAATTTTTTGTAAAAAGTACAATATTGCTTCCACTGTTTTAAAATTGAACAAATAACACGCTTTCAATTCACGAGTACTTTCGTTTATTAAAACATTATCAAGCGATAAACGGCTGAAAATATAAAACACAATTAATAGTAACTAATTTATAAAGAAAACAAAACTAAATAAAATTTAAAACTTAAATTTTTAGGCTGTATAAATTTCTAAATATTTTATATTATTAAAAAAACAATTATCATACAAAAGTTTTTAAAAAATTAAGATTCTACTAACTTACAACTCATAAATGCATACAAGTAAACAAGCCAAAACACAATGTATAAAAATGCTCTTTTCTTAAAAATCCAAAAATAAAAAGTTCTAAAAAATTAAATCTTCATAAACTGTTTTATTTAAGTTAATTTTTGCATTTAAACTTTTTATCCATAAACTTTCTTTGTAGTCTAAGTTTTTAAATTCTGGTTGTTCTAAAAACATTATCTTGTAGGCATTGTCCAATCCCATATTCTCTATATCACTATGATGATTCTCAAAGTAGTGTTTAAATAATGCAGATTCGTCTCCTTTACAAATAAAGATAAAATTTATTTGGAAATTTTTCAATTGTTTCTGTGTGCATTCGATTTTACGTGAAAACCGTTTTTAGTCTGTCCTACATAAATTTCCTTGCATTTTGTACGCTGAGCAGAATATATCCCGTAACTTTTACAGTTTAATTTTGACTTTATGTTTATTATTCTGTTTTCAACTGTTTTTATGTAGTTGTTCTCATCAATCATGTCTTTATAATTACTGTATTTTCCGCATAACGCACAATTTTTGCTGTTATTATTAGGTACGTTGCTTCTCTTTTTAGCTATACATTAAATGTATTCAGCATTTGACCTATACTACTTGGTTTTGTGAAAGATGTTTTTGCAAGTGGAAATAGTTTCTTTTCTTCTTTCGTGAATCTTAACAAAGTTTTAAATTGAGATGACCAGTATATATTCTTAGACTTTTGTTTTTTTAGTTTATTTGAATTCTCACAGAAGTTAAGTTCACAAATTTTTTCAAACTGGCTTTTGACTAACTTGGGATTAAAATTGGATCTTATGCATTTCTTTTCTAGTTTCAGTAAACTTTTCATAAAATCTTTTTAATATTTTTAAAAGAAAATAGCTTCTGACAGTGCTTTTTCGCAAGTCTGGGTTAGATAAAGAGAAAAAACAGAGCATGAGAAACTAAAGAGCTATTAAGAGTTATACGCGTGCAATTATTGATGCAACTAAGATAAAGTTTAAACATATAGAAAATAATCATATTTAATTGTGTTTGAAACTTTTACATAAAACAAAAAAAAAACAATTTTTAGTATAATTTATGAAAGTACACAGCAGACATGGTAACAAGCGTCGCAAAATAAATATATCACTATCAAAAATCCCCGACAGTAGGATTTTTTAATCTCAAATGTAGACAAACTTTTGAAATAGTTATAATAGTAAGTTGATATTCTTAAGATAGGTTTTCTCATACTAAGGATATCAAAATGAATTCGAACTAAAATCTTTAAATCTTTTTAATTTCATTACTTAAACCTTTGATTTATTTTGTAGCCTCAAATTAAATCTATACAGTTATTTCTTTAGAACAATTCAGCTTATAATTTACAACTCTTATTTGTGGACAATGCATGCACAAACCAAAACTTATTTTCATATACTCTAAATATAACACTAAAGTATTTCTCTAAAAACTTTGTTTCTAACTTTTATTAATTTATAAAGATATTAAAACATTTAAGTCTAATGTACCTTGAAGTACTTATGTATTTAACTTTATAAAGAATTTATAAAAAAATAGTTAATAAATAGTAATGTTGAATAAAATATTAAGTTACAAATGAAAACTATTTTATATTTAAAATTTTTTTTTTGTTTTATTTTTTAAACTTTAAGCTAAATAGTTTGAAAAGAACTTTGTTTTTTGTTTATGAAAAAAAAATTAAGGTAGTATGTAAAAATATTATTGTAAACTGTCTTAGTTTTACAATCAAGGTGTTAAAATTGTTTTAGTACATTGTTTAGTACTTAACAGGTGTTCAGTACTTAACACCTACCCATGTAAGTATTATTTATTTATTCTTTTTTAATCTTGTTTTATTTCATGTTGAAGTTTAGTATAATTTTAATTTGATTTTACATCAATACATGTTTATTCTTTAATAAGGGTTATTTTTATTAAAATAAAATTCTTCCTTTTTTTAATTTTTTTAGATTATGATAGTTTTTAAACACTATAATTTAGTTTGTTTCAATTTAAAAAAAGCTAAATAAGTTGAAAAAATACATATATAAAATTAATATAAACTTAATTAAATTAGAATTAATTACATTAATACATGCTTGTAATTTTTTTAATAAATGGTTTTAATATATTTTATATTTAGTTATTTTATGTTAGTATTTTTTCGTGCAAAGTTGACGCTCTGAGTAAAACTGTCTATCGTGAAAAATTGACCTTCCGTGCAAAATAGTCTTCGTGCAATTTTGTCCCCTTGTGCAATTTTGTGCCCACGTGAAAACTAGTCTTCGTGCAATTTTGTACACTCGTGCAATTTTGTTCTTGTGCAATTTAGTCCCCACGTGCAATTTAGTAACCTCGTGCAATTTTGTCTTCGCGAAATTTAGACCCGTTCCCATATTAACCAGTGTAGGTAAGGTGTGAACGTTTAATCTTTTATCACTAGAAGAAGCTTGAGTTGAATTTGTATGTTTCGAATTACTACAGCAGCTGAAAAATAAAACATACTTTTGTACTATTGCAGTAAGGTTTTTTTTTATTATTTTAAACATTTATAAGTTATAATTAATACTATTATTTCACACGTAAAGCAAGAGTTTGTATATTTGCAACTGCAGGTAAGATTTATTAGAAAAAATCTTCTTAGGCTACTTTAATTATGAAACTGTGCTTAAAAATGTTGTAAAAACTCTTTAAAACTTAAGTTTCAGGCAAGAATATAATTTTACCCTACTGTCAGAGTTGCCAAGAATTTTTTGAAAATTTTCTCCAGGTTTTTAGAATTTCTTCCAGGATTTTCAAAGAACAAATTTTTTTGTCCACTTTAAGTAAAACACTGTCTTAATTAGTATAGCAACCTTAGTAAGATAGTGTTATGCTACTTTAAACATATTTTTCAATAGGTAAAATTTCAAATAATGCAATTTTTTTTTGATAGATTTTTCGTGTCTAATCAAAATTTCATAACTTTACACGTAAAATAGTTTAACATTCCAGTTTTTTTAGTAATTTGTACTCAAATTACCAGATTATTTTAAAATTTCTCAAGTTCTAGACTTTATTGCCCAAATTTTCAAATTGTAGTTTTTTGTTTTGAAACCCTGTACTATTTACTCACTAAATTAGAGCAACATATTTACTATAAAATAAAACTTGTTTTGCTGTTGCGTTTCAGAGTCACATATTTATGCTTGACTAGCCAAATTAAGTCCCAGAGTTTTTGTATTACTATGTTAGTTAGTGTCAAAAATTCAATTGAAGTGTGAAAAAATCAAAGCAATGTTTTTATATACGTGACGTATCAATCATTGTATATAATAACGAAAATTTTTTTAATTACAACAGTAATTTTATCTGTAATACAAATAAAATGTTAATTTTTCAAGTTTGTAGCACATAGTTTATTCTATAACGTTTAAAAACTACTTTTCAGGACAAGTCGAGTATCTTTACAATTTCTATCTCTATTTTCAAGTTTATCAGCTAGCTTAGTGTAGTATAAACTGCGGGCTGCAAAATAAAAATTTATACCTGTGATTTGCTAATTGAAGAGGATAAAAAAAAATTCAAGCTATATTACAGCAAAAATTATGTTCTTTTGTTTTTGAGACTAAACTGCTACCTATTTTATGTTTGATCCATTACATACTTTTGTAAGTAATATTACAGCTATATTATGCATAAGCTATATTACAGCAAAAATTACAGCTATATTATACATAAGCTATATTACAGCAAAAATTATGTTCTTTTGTTTTTGAGACTAAACTGCTACCTATTTTATGTTTGATCCATTACATACTTTTGTTTTATATACTCTTAGATACTGTGTATCGCTAAAAACTTTTTAAGTAAGTTTGGCTCGTTTCTATATAAGGCAGCAGAGTCCTTACCCGATAGATACTTAAAGGTTATACATTTTTAGTATTGGTACTAAAATCAATTAAAAAATTTGCATTAGCTACAGTTATTTTTATGTATCATCCGCAATATTTATACAATAACTTATAATTACATTTTTAGGACTTCTATCTTTGATATTATAATCAAGATGACACTTTATCATAAAAATCATACTTTGATATCATAATCAAGACGATCTTTAAACTATTGCAGCAGTTATACATTAATGGACAACTTTACAAATTATTAAAGCTCAAGTTTAGTGCAACTACAATCAATGTCAACTTACATTTAGTGTAGAACTTAAAAATATAACTCCATGAGTTTTACTATAGTTCTAAACCTTAATGTTTAAGCTGCTAAAGTTCAAGTGGGTTTTAAAATCCAGTTTATTTACAATTATTAAATTAAATAAATGCCAATAAAACGAGTAATTTATATGCACAGTTAACGTGAACTTTTGGAACTAAACAGCTAGAACCTTTCTGTGTTAAACAAAATAAAACTATCTAGAAAAGCCTGTAGTGATTTAAATAAGTCAGTGAGTTAGAAATTATACTAAACCAAGTTCTATATCTATTTTGAATTGTTAATTTTGGCAATCTTTATCAGAAAAATTTATTTATGCTTTTTAAAACTAGTAAAAACTTAAGAATTTCTCGAACTAATTTTGTAGCTCGAAAGAAATTTTTAAAATTTTTGACATAATAAACAATGAACTTTGTCTACTAAGTATAACAAACGTAATGGTTATGCTTTTTGAAATATACAGCTGAATTTAAAACCAATAAATATGATAAGTTGAACAATGAGAATTTTTGTAACTAAGTACCAAACTACCTTTAAAACTTCTTAGATAAATAAGTAAACTGAAATACAAAAATAAGTAGGAAATTAAGATTACCTTATAAATATTACAATTACCAGTCGCGTAATTTTCGGCAAACTTTTTCAATTTATACTTGAGTAAAACATAATATTTACTATTTTCCTTTAGATATTAACAAAAGTATCTAATTTATAATTATTCAAAATACTAACTTTGACCGTAAAACTACCAACACAATAATTAGAATTTTTATAATTAAAATAAGCTTTAAATATGAACATGCCATGCCGTTTATGTTCACGTTTTTGACATATATTTAACATTTTGAGGTATTTTGTGGACAACTGTATATGGATTATGTTTTAAGGGTTTAGAAAATACATCTTAAAAATATAGTAAGTTTTAAGCAAAAAATTAACTTTTAGTAGTTTAACATTGGTGTCATTAAAAAAAAAAAACAGGGTTGCCACTGGTTTTTGAAAAAAAATTTCCAGGTTTTTGAAAATGCACGTTTTTTGGTCTATTTTTAGTTTAAAGTTAAGTTTAACGTAAAAAAATGTGTTAAGTATAACAAATCAAAATAGAAACATTAAAAGAAACAGCAATGCTAATATAATGTGTTAAAAAAAATAATCTATATGATAGATTTTTCGTGTCAAATCAAAAATTTACTATTTAACATGCAAAAATTCTTTAAAGTTTTACGTTTTTCCTGTTTTTTTCTTTTTTCAAAACTTTTCAAATTCTAGGATTTGTGGCAACCCTGAACAAAATTTCACTTTTCAGCCCATGACGGCAAACAACATGGTATCACTATAACTTCTTTTAAACAACCATTGTTATAAAATTTAACGATTAAATGACAATCATAATAAACTATTAGAGTGAGAATTAGTTTCATAAATTAATCTAAATATTAAAGAAAATATTAGTTTATAACTTTTCAAATATTTGAAAACCATCAACTAATATAAAAGCCATTTAACGAATAAAAGTAAAAGATCAAGTTAAAGTAAAATTAACAATTTTATTAAACTAATAACAATTAAGTCTGACGATTAAATCAACACAAAACAAAATCTTTAAATCATTAAAATTATCTAAATAGTTAAGTATAATAAAGAAAATTTAAAACATTTTTTCTAGACAAGCATTTTCACTTTCAACTCTCGAAACAAAAACTTGAGAAATTATTCGTTGGTTTCCAGCTCAGGAATATCTAAAATTAAATGATGTAGCATTATTTCAAGTTTTAACATTATTTTTTTAATCAATTTATTATGAAAAAAATAAAAAGATAGTAATTACATATGGGTGCGCAAAAATTAAAACTTTAATAATTCTGAATTATTGTTTATTGCCTTTCTTAAAAAGTATTTTTTTGGGTTACTTTTATTATTGTAATCTTAATTGAATGAGACCTACATGAACATTTCATCAAATCATACTTTTTTAAAGATTTGGCTATTTTTAATAAGAATAGTTTTATGTTACATACTTTTAACCATTATAATCTTATTTATTAGCCCTGCATGAACATTTTTATAATTTTCTTATAAAAATTATTTTTAATGGGTGGTCCCTTAAAGTTTTTCATAAATTTTTTTATTGTCAGAACTTAAATTATTATATAACCTTTTATTATGTGAAATGGAAATTTTATCAAAATAAATACAAGCAAGAGTTTGGCAGCACTATGTAAGTTACTCTAAACATTACTGTATAAAATAAATTAAAAACTCTATTTTCAAATTCTTGCTGTAGCTTATCAAAATCTTGAACTTTAAAAAACTAGTTTATATTGGTAAAATATATAAATTCTTTAAAACGTATGCTTAAAAATTAAGAAAATATAAAGTGCCTTGTTTGAAAAAAGAAAACAAGATTCAATTTTTTTTAGAAATGTATAGCATTAAGTTCCTATTTTTTATCGTAATTTAATTATCTACAACTTAAATTAAACTTAATAACAATTCATACTAAACGCATATCTTAAAAAAAAAAGTGAAAATATAAGTTATATTTGTTTTACTTTAATTTACTAAGACAAGACTTACTCATTTACAAAAATAGCTACCATGGAAATTAAATAATTATTAATACTTCAAAACATTTAGAGCTAGATTAAAATGCCAATTAAAAAGTACAAACTTGTAAAAAATTAAATCTTTACAAATCTACTACAAGTAATGAACCAAACCTTCATCGTCGGAGTCAACTTCGTCATCGGAATCACCACCGAAACCGTCCATGTTGGGCATTCCTCCGTCGCCACCTCCCATCTGGTTCATCATCTGTTGAAATATTACTTGAGTTGTGAAAGACTAATAGTTCAGTAAGGTTTATAGAAAGTAAAGTATTAAAATAGATACAGAGATTTAGTATTTCTAAATAGTACTAATTGAACTAAGCATTTTTGTTAATACTCACGTGACATTTTTGAATTAGTTTGCCGTTTATTAAATGAAAACAAACAAACATAATAGAAGTTTAAATAAATAACTTTAAGCTATGACTGTTAAATATCATCACAGTTAATAACTACAAATCTAAAAAATTCAAATGCTCAAAATAAGGCATAAATTAAGACAAATTTTTTCATTAAGTTAAATTAATTAAAGTTATAACTAAAAAAAATCATATTATGTTCTATTTAATTGTAGGAGGTAAAAAAGTGGGTACTAAATAATAATTATTTCAAAAGTTTATTACTAACTCAGCATTAAGTTTCAAATACTAATAAAAAAATTTAAATATAAAAAATATATAAAACTAGTTGAAAACCCTACTTCATCCAACATAAGGCCTAATAAAAGACTAAGTTACACCAGATGATTAAAAGACAAACTAACAAATTGGTGCTTTCTAATGTGCATAGACTAAACAACTTTATTTCTTCAGCAATTCAAATAGCAAACTTAAATTGACATAAATAAACAAAAACCTTCATGAAGTCAGGGTTACCACCATTCATTCCATCTAAATCACCGGCGCCTTCTCCGTCAGATGAATCATCTTCGTCTTTCCAACGCTGAAAGTCAACTTTCAACCAATGTTGCTGAAAAAAAATTATAAAATTAGCAACCATAAAACTGTTTAAAATATACTTCGTTTTTATTTTGTAATAGTTTAAAGAAAATCAAATAATAAAAACGTACAACTTTTTGACGAAAGTAATATATTTTTATTTAAAACAATGAAAAATATTTTTTACTAGATAAAAATATGTTTAAGAAAACTTAACTTTAAACAAACCTTAACTTTTTCTTTGATAAGCCTTGGCCAGTAACAGCTGTTGACCTTCTCTAAGGTGCAAAACACACCACGCCCTTCTTTTTTGAACTTTGATTTCTATAAGGATGTAACTTTCTTTTAAATACTACAATTTAAAAGAGATAATAAATTATTAAAAACAAATATAAGTTTATTATACTGGATCATATTTTAAAACAAACATTTGTAAGCGGGTCATTACTTTTCATTTTTGTATGGTCTTTAATGAAATGTTGACCAAATTTCAGATCAAAAGGGTTGTAGAATTTATTTGTATATGAATTTATTTTGAATTCCAAAAAAAAAATTTTTGAAATTGAATCAAGTTAAACTTGATTAAAATTAGGTAACAGTTTAAGATGAATTATGTTAAGATTTTAATTAAAATGTTTAAAATTTCATTCCAGCATTTAGAAGATGTGTACTTTTAATTATAAGTTTTATTTATAAAACTTGAAATCAGTACTAACTAGAATCATTAGCTAGCTAATTAAATTGAAATTAAAACATTTATTTGTAATTTATATAGAAACATAATTATGCATGGTTGCCACTGATCAAGCTGAGAAAATTTTCCTGACTTTTCCTGACTTTTTAATAAAATTTTCCTGACTTTTATAAATCAATCTCTTAAATTAAACTTATTCTAAAATACATATTCTAACACTTGAGACTATATAAAGCTTTCAATCTAATTTTAATACAGGTTAAAAACAACAGTTTTTTTGCTGAATTCTATCATCAAACTTCCAGTACATCACTTAAACCATCTGTGTATGATTGATGTTTGTAATAAACAGCTCTATCAGCAAAATACTTGTATTATTACCTTATAAACACAGCTTGTCTGAAAAAAGACACAATTTTTTAGCATTTCCTAGCATAAATGTATCTAGATAAACAAACGACATATAAAGAACTTTTACAATTAAAACCTTGAATAAATAACAAACTTTCACAACTAAAATCTTAAAACAATAAAAAAATTTTACAGTTGAAACCTTAAAATAATAAAGAACACAATTTTTTTACAATTTCCTAGCATAAATGTATCTAAATAAACAAAACGACATATAAGGAACTTTTACAATTAAAACCTTAAATCATAAGGAACTTTCACAACTCAAATCTTAAAAAAATAACGAACTTTTACAGTTAAAACATTAAAACAATAAACAACTTAATCAAATACTGTTTTTTTTTAAATGATGTACTAAAATTTATTTTCTCAGTTTTTTTATTAGCACTTCAACCTCTTCATCTATTAAAATTAGATGGTTTCTCTTCATCTGAACAGCATTCCGCTTCATTTAATTTGCAGTTAAAATCATTTGCTTCATTTTATTTAAATCGCTCTCATCTGCTGCCCCTACACTTGTTGAAGAGAATCTTTTCTTTAAATCAAGCCACAACTTGTGGGCTTAATTTCTTTTCTTTTTGCACTTATTTATTTTTAATTTCATTTATAAAATACTTCCTCTTATCATTTAGTATAAAATTTGTAACAAACAAATATACTATTATTTACTTTAAAAACTTAAGTTACTCTACAAAAAATACAAATAATAAGTAAACTTAATCTTGGCATATACCTCTCTTATAACTTATTTTAAAAATTTAAACAACTTTGAAAAATTATAAAGAGGTAAAGTATACCTATTAACTTGTTACATAAAATACTAAACTAACTGCTTAGTTATAAAGAACACAATTATTTACTTAAATAAAAACACTTTGATTCTAAAATTATGCTAGATAAACTTTTGTGTATATATCACAGTTTCACTATGGAAGTATCCTTGCTACAAATCATCAATACTAAAAAGCTTACAAAATCTGCATGTTCAAGTAGGGTACTTGTTCAATATGTTAATAGAAAATTTTTGCAGTTTTGTAAAGGATATTTTACTAATTCATACCAGATGAAGGCATTGGAAATACAATTAAATATTTTTGTAAATTTATAGGAAAAATTTGCAATCTTTTTCTGACTTTAAAGGACTTTTAATTAATTTTTACCATTTGAAGGGTTTGGAAAACAAGAAATTTTGTAAATTTAAACTGACAAAATCTGACTTTTTTTACATATTATCAAATTTCCTGACTTTTCCTGACGTTTGTCATTTTTTTAATTTTTTCCTGACTTTTCCTGATTTCCTGACCAAGTGGCAACCCTGATTATGCTTCTTATAGTCAAACAAATAATTCTGAGTATTTCTGAAACACATCAAATATTTTTAAAATTTATGTTTAATAAACGCATCTGAAAGAAGTACTACATACAAACTATTGTAGTAAAGCTGTATAGATTCATAATTTCAACTAATAGTGGTTTAGAGTACTTGATTAAATTTACATATCTTATAGACATCACTAAATGAAATCATGTACTTCTAAAAACTGAATAAAACAGATAATCTATTTATTTTTTAGCACGTTGTAAAATTTGATAAACGAATTTCTATATGGTATGTCTCAATACTTTCAATAAGTAAAACAATCTTACTAATACTAAAGTTTAAGAGCAGAACTAAAAAGTCAATTGATAAAGTTTTTGTTTAAATTAGCATGATATAATTAAGTTTTATAATGAGTAACTAATTATGTTTTAAAGTAGCCTAAGTAGTATTTAATTTTAAGAGCATATAGGAGAAGGGTAAAACGCTTTTTTTGAAACTTAGTCTTGCTTTTTACATAATAAACAGGGTTGTCACTCCTTTTTTCAAAATTTTTTCCAGGTTTTTAAAAGTGCACATATTTAGGTCTATATTTAGATTTAAGTAAATTTCTATATAAGAAACTGTGTTAAATAGTATACAAACATTAAAAAGATACTGTAAAGTTACTTTTTATGTGTTTTTTTATAAAAATTTTTTGATGATAACAAAAAAATCTTATTTATAAGATAGATTTTTTGTGACAAAACGAAATTTAACTACTGAAAATGTTAAAATTATTAAAATTTCTAGGTTTTTTGATCAAAATTCCAGCCTTTTCCGTTTTTTTTTTCAAAATTTCTCAAATTCCAGGTTTTTCCAGGTTATTTTTGCCTAAATTGTCAAATTCCAGGTTTTTCAAGGTTATCAGGTAAAGTGGCAATGTAATAAAGCTACCAGTTACTTTTTACCTCTTCTTAAAATTCCAAGTAACTTTGATTTATAAGCAATCAAAGTTCAAATAGGTTTTTTATGGGAGGTGCAAGATAAAAAAGGCGAGTTTAGGCTATTTAACTAAAAATTTATCTCTTATTCAGTTTTTAAACCTTTTTCAGAGTTATCTTTAATCAATTTTAAAAATCTTTGATGAAACTTATTTTTCAATTTTTGTCAAAACAATTTAGTCTATAAAAATAGACAAAAATTTTTTTTTTAATTTTAGTCATAATAATAGTTTTTTTTTTCAATTTGCTTCCTTAAAGTTGTTTGTTATATCAAAAACAGTATTTCCAAAAATTCTGAAGTAAATTTGTTTTAAAATGAAGGAGGAGATAGATTTTTAGTGAAATAGTCTATTTTTGCAGTTTTAGTTTGCGCCTCCTGTAAGGAATCTATTGTTGCATCCGACTTTGACCGGATGTATCTCAAAAATTATTTTGAATTTTTAAAATCTGTAAAAAGTATCTTGTAGCTTAGTAAGTACTATATTAGTTCTAACATTATTAAATGAAAATAAATTTGCTTTTATTTGAAAGCTTTGAGCAGTGGTCGTCAAGCTAAACAAAATCTGTGCACCCCAATGTACAATTGTCTCACAATGTCTAGTGCACGGTTTTGTAAACTTGTTTTCGTAAGGCCCCTTTAAAAAAATAAAAAAATTATGCCCCCTTCCAACAAGATTGCTAAAGGACTACCATTAAAAACACTTAAAACCTCCTTTTTTTTGCTTTTCATCATCAACTTTAGAATATCTAGTGAAATTTTCAAATTTTAGACTTGTGACTCCCCCTTTTACACCTTATTGCCCCCTAAATTCTGAAATTTTTCATACTATCTAGTACAGGGTTTCCCAAAAAAAATTTTAAAATGCCCCCTTTAATAAAACTAAAAAAAACTATGGCCCCCTCCAAAAAGATGTCTCAAAAAACTACCATGAAAAACACATATGACCTTTTTTATTGCTTGCCATCATCAACTCCAGAACATCTAGTGCACGTTTCAGACTATGGCCTTGTAGTTCCCTAAACTTCCTACTTTTTTTTCCTTAGTATAGGTTTCAAAACTACCATTAAAAACACATAAGACCTTTTTTGCTCTTCATCATAAACTCTAAAATACCTAGTGTAACTTTCAATTTATGACCTCATAGACCCTGTGGCCTCTTAAATTTCTGTAATGGCCACCAAGGAGGCCACTTGGCCCAGTTTGTGAAATCCTGATCTAGTTTAAGTTTTAAAACTACCACTATGCCTTCTTTTTTTGTGATTCATTCAGAATTCTAGAATTAGATTATTTTAAATATACACCAAAAGCTTTGTTCACACTAAAACAAATTTCGTGCAGATTTTGACAACCACTGGCTTAAAGTATTTACCATAAAAGACTTTTTGTAGAACAAAATAAAATTAATTTTTAAGTTTCAAAAATTTTATTTAAAAGAATGTTTTGTGAAAAAAATTCAATACAACCAACCATATAAAAAAAAAATTAAAACCAATTTTCTAGGAACTAAAAAAAAATCACTAAAAACTAGATTCATCCTACATTTTACGACAATTTAATTCAAATTTACAGGAAATATTTTTTTATATGAAAAAATATTAAAGTGAATTTTAAAAAAATTTAACCAAAATTTAAATAAAAACTTTTTTTCGATTACCTCTTAAAATAAAAGTTATTAAAACTATTCCAAGGAACATTTCCTGAAAGTTTAAGGTATTTATCTCATAAAACATAGGAGGAGATAGGTTTAAATGTAATTTTCGCCGCTTTAAATAGTACCTCCGATAAGGAACCTATTGTAGTCTCCGACTTATACCAACTATATCTCAAAAACTACTTTGAGTTTACAAATCTATAAAAAACAACTTGTAGCTTAAATAAAACTCAATAAAATAAGACTAAATTGTGAAAAAGGTGGTTTAGTGCAAAGTCAGAACTATGTAACTCCAAAAACAAGACAATGTCCAGTCAATAACAAGTGTAAATCCAACAATGTAATTTACAAAGTAGTTGTCTCATCAGTTGACAATATGTCAAATGTTGGATTAATATTCAAAGACCTTCCGAGAACAGATTATACAAACAAAAAACATCATTTTTTAAACCTAGCAATAAGAAGCCCACCAACTGCACAAAACTCGCCAACTACATATGGAAATTGTATGAAAAAGACAAAAATACACAATAAAATTGGAAATAGTTAGCCAAGTTAACAGCAAATTAAACAGCAAATTAAAACTAAACTTCATTTGCTCATTATGCAAACTGGAAAGACTATACATAGAAAATGCTAAGAAAAAAAAAATCTAAATAAGAAAAATGAACTAGTTACACAGTGTCCTCATTGCCCTAAAGAACATTTTTAGTTCATTTTTAATGTGTCTTTTTAAATCTTATCGAATTAACTTACATGGTTGCCACTGATCAAGCTGAGAAAAATTTCCTGACTTTTCTAAAACAATCTCTTAAATTATACTTATTCTAAAATACATAATCTAACACTTGAAACTATATAAAGCTTTTAATCTGATTTTAATATAGGTTAAAAACAACAGTTTTTTGCTGAATTCTATCATCAAACTTCCAATACATCACTTGAACCATATGTGTATGATTGATGTTTGTAATAAACACCTCTATCAGCAAAATAATTGTATTGTTACCTTATAAACACAGCTTGTCTGTAAAAAAACACAATTTTTTAGCATTTCCTAGCATAAATGTATCTAGATAAACAAACAACATATAAGGAACTTCTACAATTAAAACCTTGAATTAGTAACGAACTTTCACAACTAAAATCTAAAAACAATAACAAATTTTTACAGTTGAAACCTTAAAACAATAAAGAACACAATTTTTTAGAATTTCCTAGCATAAATGTATCTAAATAAACGAAACGACATTATGTATTTACTTAAAACATGCTTTACTTATATAAATTGTTTACTAAGTTTAATAAAATACTACCCAAACTATTGAGTTAAATTCCTTAAATTAAAAATCAATTTAAAAAAGAATATACTTAAGTAACTGTAAAAAAAAGACATAAAAAAGTAAACTATATATCTGTTGTATAAAATATTTCTTCTTATCATGTAGTATAAAATTTGAAACAAATAAATATACTCTTATTTACTTTAAAAACTTAAGTTACTCTACAAAAAATACAAATAATAAGTAAACTTAATCTTGGCATATACCTCTCTTATAACTTATTTTATAAATTTAAACAACTTTGAAAAAACTATAAAGAGGTAAAGTATACACATTAAGGCCATAGGGGGGTCCACTTTTTTTTTACAACTTGATCTTATTTTGTAGAATTTAATCTGAGCTATCAGAAACTTTTAACCGCTTTAAAAACTCAAAGTAACTTTTGAGATATAAGCGATCAAAGAAAGGGCGTTCAATAGGTTCCTTATGGAAGGCGAAAACTAAAAATGCAAAAAAAGACTATTTCACTAAAAATCTATCTCCTCCTTCATTTTTTGAGTAATCTTTCTCAAATTTTTACAGAATGTGTATCATTAAACTTTAAAGAGATCTATTGTAAGAATTTTTTTAATTTTGAGTAAAAAAAAAATTATTGTTAAAAAACTACCCTTTTTTTAAATTTTTTGTGGATAAAATTTTTATTTTTCAAAATTTCAAAAATTTATAATAAAAAAAAAAGTAGATAATGTGTAGAATACTAATATTATTACTAACCTATGTTTAATTTAATTTCTATGAATAACATATTAATGGTTAGTCATACTTTAAATTAATTTTTATGTCTATTTTAATTTTGGTTCATTGCTTTGTATTTTTTTTTACTGCTTTAGTTTGTGTCTGATGAACTGCTCTGTAGGGAAACAGCGTAAGGAAATAAAAGTTAAACAATAAATTAGTATAAATAGTCTATTTTCACCTTTATATTTTGCTCCTCCCATAAAGAACCCATTGAACTCTTAACTTTATCGATTATATTTCAAAAGTTATTATGGTTTTTTTTAAACCGTACAAGCAAATGGTAGCTTAGTTTTTTTTTTTGAAAAAATATAGAAAAACTTTTTATTTTAATAATTAATTGCTCTTGTGGCCTTAATATATTTAAAAATATTAAAAAACATTTAAAGTTAATTTTATACCAAAAATTATATCTTGCATTATCTTTGTTAAGTTAATCAAAATATATTTCAGTTTTTTTAAAGTTAAATTTTTACTTAAGTTATAGTTGAAGAAAGCAAATTGTTTGAAATTACCTCAGGATCAATTTCATCAAATAGGTCTATTGTCACAGCAAACTTTTGTTGTGCTTGAGTTCCTTCAAAAGAAATTTGCTGTTTTTTAAACTCTACATTTGCATCTTTACAATCACATACTTTGAAGGTCACAAAGGCAACAGTATCTCTTTGGGCCCATTCAGTTTGCGGACATTTTCTAGAAAAATTTCACAATATTAAAACTAGAGAAAACAAAAAACTATAAACAGCATCACAATAAATACTAATAAATATATATTAAGTTTTCCACTACTACAATTTTTATTTAGTAAAGGGCATAGGGGGGTTACCACCTTTTTTTTACAATTTGATCTCATTTTATATAGTTTTTACTAAGCTACAAGTTGCTTTTTACAGATTTTAAAAACTCATATTTTTGAGATATAACAGGTAAAGGTCGGAGGCAACAACAGGTTCCTTATGGGAGGCGCAAACTAAAACGGCAAAAATAGACTATTTCACTAAAACTCTATCTTCTCCTATGTTTTTTGAGATAACTACTTCAAAATTTTAGTAAGTGTTCCTTGGTATGTTTGGAATATTTTGTCAAAAAAGTTTTTTTTTTATCAAAAAAATATATATTTTTTATATAAAAAACAATTAAATTAACAGTTTTTTTTTTAATAAAATTTTTATTTTATAATTTTGTGCCAACAGAGTTTTCTAAATATTGCAAGGTATATTTCCTGAAAATTTAAGGTAGCTATCTCAAAAAACGTAGAAGATTGATTTTTTGTAATTTCTAGTTATTTGCAGTTTTAGTTTGCGCTTTCCATAAGGAACCTATTGTTGCCTTTGACTTTGAACTGTTGTATCTTAAAAGCTATTTCGAATTTATAAAATCTGTAAAAAGCATCTTGTAGCTTAGTAAAAACTCTATAAAATAAGATCAAAAACCAAAAAAAAGGTGTTTATTCCCCTATGCCCTTAATAAACTTTAAAATTAATACTTTTTAAAATTAACATAAACTTACATAGCAGCCATTCTCTTTGGGTGGTTAGTAAATAATCAAGCTATTCTTAAAATCTGTTATTTAGTAATTGTTTATATTAATGTGTATATTCAAATGTCATTCAATTTTTTTTCTAAAAAACATTAGTATTAGTCTATTTTATAGGAGGAAATAGTTCAAATAATACATAATGATTTTATTTACACTGAAGTAGTTTTTTCATAATTATTTTTTGTATATAGAGGTATAGTCATAAAATAAAAATATAAATCCTACATTACTATGGAATCTCAACTTAATTATAGTAATAGTTTTACAACTAAGTTTCTGGTATACTTTTTAAGTTTCTAGTACTTTACTTTAAGTTCAGTTTGAATTTTTCATTGATATTTGATTAAGTTTAAAAGTACCAAAAAAGAAAATTATTTTAAACAAAATTATCAGTTGAGTCATTTCAATTAAATTTCTAAAAACAACGTGGTTGCCTGTCTTTGATGTAAAAAGCATTTTTTAGCAATCAAAAGATACATCAAGCTTGTTTAATTTGCCTAATAAATTACTGCTACCGATCTCAAATACCTAAAATTAACTAAATAAGAGACTTACCACTCTTTTACTTAAAAAAATATTTTGAATGACCTTAAACTGTCCTGAGTCATCCTAAAATTTTTAGATTCTTTTAACCAATCTTAAATAGATTAAAAAATATAAAAATAAACTTAAAAAATAAATCAACTTTCAAGTTTTTGAACAAAATTGGACATGAAATCTTAAAGTATTGAAACTGAAACAGCTCAATTTCATTCAAGATATAGAAAAAAAATTGACTGATATTTTCAAGAAATATTTTATTTATTATAATAAACTGGCATGAGTCATCCTAAATTTAAAAAAAATCAAAATAGTCTGAGTTATCTTGATAGTGTTTAAAACTTTGAAATGTCTTAAGTTATTTTTTATGTAAAAATTATTATAAAAAAAGTCTAAGAAATAAAAACTACCCTGAGATTTTAGAAAAATTTCAAAGCTATCCTGAGTTTTTCAAAAAAAAACATTAAGTCTGAGTTTTTATAATGTCAAACTTGCAAAGTCAAGTGAGTGAACTCTTAAAATGAAATAATTTGTTATCATTTAAAATAAAGCTGGTTGCATTATTCACGTTATGGCAACTTATATTAATCCTTTTTAAAAAGCTAATATATGCTAAGAGAAATAATACTAATACAACAGTACAGTAATAGTATAAAAACTACAACCTATCAGACAAACTTCAAAACATAGTCTAAAACATACATAAATAATACTTTAATTAAATTAAAATTTACAATTAACATAAATTAAATTAAGGCAATAATTTGAAATTATTTTTGCAGCCAACAGATAAAATTGTAAACAAGTGGGCTTCAAATAAGAAAAGTTTTATTGTATAACATTAAACTAGTTCTGTAGCTAATAACAAGTAGAGAACTATAACTTAATTATAATTAACAGTCAACCAAAGTAAATTTAATTTTATGAAAATAATATGTATATCTCTATAGAAAATGAAAAAAAATCTACTGAGGGTAAGGGTTGAGGTAATAGTGATTGAAAAAAAGTGTTTTTGTGCAAAATTGGTGCTTGCAAAAGTGTTTTCACCCATATTTGACCCTTTGTGCAAAAGTGTACCTTTGTGTATATTAGACTCCTACCCAAAAAACATATTTTTTTTGTTTGTAAAAAAAAATTGTCAAAATTTCTTATGACTAAATTTATAAATATTGCAATAAATACTTTTTAGGTATCTTCCTCGATAAACATAGAGAGATGGATTAATAACTATTCAAAATATAAATTTAAGTGTTTGTTAACAAAAGATCCTAGTGAAACAAGTTCACTGGAATATAATAAAAACAAATAATACAGTAATCTTCCTTTTATTGTACCAAAATATGTTTATGTGTTCAGGGTTGCCACTCACTTTTTTTAAAATTTTTCCAGGTTTTCCAAATTTCTTCCAGGTTTTCAAAAGTACACATTTTTGGGTCTATTTTTAGTTTTAAGTCAAGTTTAAGGTAAGAAACTGTGTTAAATATTATAAAAACATTGAAAAGATACTGTAAAGCTACTTTGAATATGTCTTTTAATAAAAAAATGTTGATGATGACAAAATTTTTCTATCTATATGATAGATTTTTTGAGTCAAATCAAAATTTAACTACAGAACATGTGAAAACCGTTAAAATTCCAGGTTTTTCTACTGACTTTTGTTCAAAATTCCAGGTTTATTTCAAAATTTCAGGTTTTTCTAAGTTTTTTTGCCTAAATTGTCAAATTCCAGGTTTTTCCAGGATTCCAGGTAAAGTGGTAACCATTTGTGTGTTATTGGTTTATAATGTCACAATATAAATGAACATTAGGATATATCTAATAATTACATAAATATTTATTTTCAAAACATAAAGAATAAATTATCTAACTTTATAATACATATTAAATAACTGCTCTAATATTCTTATATATTGTGACATAATTATCAGATACATTTTGTTCAATCATTTACAACAATAAATAAATTTGAACCAGTTATTCTTTCTATTCAAGTATGTGGTTTATATTATGATTTGTTGTTTAGTTGTGTATTTTAGTTTACTCTGCTTAATTTAGACTTAATAATTACAAATATTATATAGTTTTATAACAGTTGGATTTAACATTAAGTACTTTACCTATTATTAACTATTAACCTCTAAAAACCTGTAAAAATTATTTTTATTTTAATGAACACATGTATACACCTACTTCAGCTTCTACTCTTTCATTACAGTATTTCTTTTTTAAAGAACCCAGTTGAAGTGTGTTAAGGCCATGGGGGGGGGGGGGGGGTCCACTTTGTTTTTTACAACTTGATCTTATTTTGTAGAATTTAATCTGAGCTATGAGACACTTTTAACCGCTTAAAAAAACTCAAAGTAACTTTTGAGATATAAGCGATCAAACAAAGGGCGTTCAATAGGTTCCTTATGGAAGGCAAAAACTAAAAATGCAAAAAAAGACTATTTCACTAAAAATCTATCTCCTCCTTCATTTTTTGAGTAATCTTTCTCAAATTTTTACAGAATGTGTATCATTAAACTATAAAAAGATCTATTGGAAGAATTTTTTTAATTTTGAGTAAAAAAAAAAATATTGTCAAAAAACTACCCTTTTTTTTAGTTTTTTGTGAATAAAATTTTTATTTTTCAAAATTTCAAAAATTCCAAAATTCAGATTCTTCAAAATATTAAAAGGAACATTTCTTGAAAATTTGAAGTCTCTAGGTCAAAAAATGAAGGAGGAGATAGGTTTTTAGTGAATTTTAAAATTTCCGATAAAATTGACCCCAAAAAATTTGCGGTCCATACGTTTATATTGGAAAATTTTTACAAAAAATTAAATATCTCATAAGATAAATGATATTTTTGAATTCTATAAAAACTGGCTTATAGTTTGTACTTTAAGCTTTCATATAAAAGCCAAAGTTAATTTTAGTAAAAAAAAATGTTGGACCCCCCCTATGGCCTTAATCTGTTAAAACACAGAAACATATGTTGGTATAATAAAGGAAGATTACTGTATAATTTGTTTTTATAAGATGGATTTGTAGTGACTTTCTATTTATTCCCTGTTTTAATTTTGTCCTCCCATAAAAAACCAGTTGTAATATCAGACTTTGATGGGTTACAATTTCAAAAATAAATTTGAATGTTTAAAAACTATAATAGCAATTTGTAGCTTTTAAAACTCTACAAAATAAGATAAGTTGTTAAAAAGGGATAAAGCCATAGTTTTTCAAAAAGTTTTAAACTAGCTAGAAAATGTGGCAATCCTTTTGATTTTAAATACTAATATTGTTTAAAAGTAGATTTACTTACATATAATAGACTTTTCCACAATTTTGGTTCAAAATTTCTATTTTTTTTTTATTTACTAATTTCTAGGTTTTAAGTTGCCTAATTATTAAACTCTAGGTTATTCCAGTTAAATAGCCTCAATGAACAATGTAAAGTCAATATTTATATACATCAAAAGCAAAACAATTAAAATGGCCATTTAATCTTGAATTTAAATATATAGGTAACATAAACAAAAAAATATATATATCAAAAAATGAAATTTAATTTTAAGTAGAATCACAATGTCTTTCAGAAACTTTATACTATTGAAAATATTTTTTGTCTTAAGGGCATAGGGGGGTAAACACCCTTTTTTGGTTTTTGATATTATTTTATATAGTTTTTACTAAGCTACTAGATGCTTTTTACAGATTTGAAAAATTAAAAATATTTTTTCAGATATAGCTGGTCAAAATCGGAGGCAACAATAGAATCCTTATGAGAGGCGCAAACTAAAACGGCAAATAGCTAGAATTCACTAAAAATCTATCTCCTCCTACGTTTTTTGAGATAACTACCTCAAACTTTCAGGAAATGTTCCTTGCAGTATTTAGAAAATTCTGTCGGAACAGAATTTTAAAAAATTAAAAAACAAAAATTTTATAACAAAAAAATTAAATAAAAAACTGTTTTTTTTGTTTAGTTTTTATATAAAATTTTTATTTTTTATTTTTTCAAAAATCCTTCCGACAAAATTTCCTAAATATATCAAGGAACATTTCCTGAAAGTTTGAGGTAGTTATCTCAAAAAACGTAGGAGAAGATAGATTTTTAGTAAAATAGTCTATTTTTGCCGTTTTAGTTTGCGCCTCCCATAAGAAACCTATTGTTGGCTCCGACTTTGACTGGCTATATCTCAAAAATTATTTTGAATTTTTTAAATCTGTAAAAAGCATCTTTTAGCTTAGTAAAAACTATATAAAATAAGATCAAAAACCAAAAAAGGGTGTTTACCCCCCCCCCCTATGCCCTTAAATATTTGGTACTAAAATAAAGGGTTGCCACTCATTTTTCAATTTTTTTCAAGGTTTTCCAAACTTCTTCCAGTCTTTTAAAAGTACACATTTTTGGGTCTATTTTTAGTTTATAATTAAGTTTAAGGTAAGAAACTGTGTTAAATAGTATTAAAACATTAAAAATATACTATAAAGCTACTTTAAATATGTTTTCTAATAAAAAAAATTTTTGATGACTAAATTTTTTATTTATATGATAAATTTTTTGAGTCAAATTAAAATTTTACTACTGAACATGTGAAAATTGTTAAAATTCCAGTTTTTTTTCAAAATTTCCTTAATTCCAGGTTTTTTTGGGATTCCAACCCTGTAAAAAGAAACAATAAAACTTTCAAAACCTGGAAGATATTTATAAAAAAAAACCAGTGGTCACCCTACTTATTTATAACTGTAGAAATATCTACATTATTATTGGTAAAACTAATTGAAAGTTTGAGAAAATATCAAAACATATATCAGATGTTATTAAAATATACATCTAATCATATTTCACAAATTAATGTGGTTCATATATTAGGGGTGTAGGGAGTACAGCACATTTTTTTATCATATTGTAATATTCATTAAAGTTATTATGATTTGGATGTGTTTTTGCTTTATTAAGAAGAATATGAAATTTTGATAAAAATCAAAAAAAAAAAAACTGCTGCCCAAAAAACTAATTTCAACCCCAAAAATCACATACTTTTTGACTTAAACAGTATTAAAATCACTTATACATGTCCTAGACATGTTCAACTTTTGGAAGTGCAAAACAAAAAGTTCAAAACAAAAAGTGCAAAATTTCATCATTTTACTCAAAGTGCAGATCAAAAAGTGCAGAATTACATTAGTCCACTCAAAGTGCAGAAGAAAAAGTGCAATATTTCATATGTTGCTAAAATCAAAGGTTAAAGTTAGAAAAATAAAAGAATTTAAAAGACTTATTTTAAAAATGCTGACTCAGCAAATATCAGAGGAACTACGTTTCACTTAAAATCTATTAAATTAAACTACACTTAAAATAATTAAGACTAATAATTTATGTCTTAAATAAAAGCTTATACTTATTGACATATATTTAAAGACATATTAACTGCTTTTGATGTATTATGATGTCATAATCACCCTTAATGTGCAAAATGTGTCTGTAAAATGTAGGGGTAGGGAGTTCAGCACATTTTTTTGGTCATGATGTAAATTTTAAATAAGTACATATGATTTGGATGTGTTTTTCAGGGTTGCCACTCTTTGAACCAAAAAATCTTCCCTGAGTAACCTTAAATTTCCCTGAGTTTCCCTGAGTATTTTTCAAATCTTAATAAAAAAATTTTCTCTTTTAACACAAATTATTAATACCTCATTCTCATTTTTCTTCTTTAATAATAAAAGGAAGGTTGTATGCGTATGCTTCTGCATTAAATTTATGAAAAAAACTGTTTTCAAAAACTCAATCTTAAAAGGTTTAAACCAACTAAAAATTCAAAACTAAATTTTTGCACAACTTTGTGTAAACTTGTTAGTTAACTTTCTACATAAAAGAATAAAGTTTAATTTTTTTGACATTTTAATTGACAAAATTTAATTATACTATATTAATAATTTCACATGAAGAACTCACTTAAATGCATACATAATAACTTCATTATGACTTGTATGTCTTTCCTAGCAACTGTTCTGAATGCAGTAAATAAAACTTAAAAGCTTAACATTATTGTAAAAAAACCTGCAAAAAGAAAGTTTAAAGAAATAGCTGAAGAAATATCTCATATCAAAGTACAACTTCTCTTTGTCTACATCCTCAAGTAACAAATCTTTGAAGTCTTCATGGTTAAGCCAACTTTTTTTAAACAAGGTTTTATACTGTACTTTACTCATAATACTTAAAAAAGCTTTTAAATTAAATCTGCAAAAAAGTTGTAAAGTATATTAAAACATTCACACTAAAAAATTAATTACCATTACTGCTACTACTTTTGAAATTATTATTTATAAACAAAAATTTAACCTCTATTTTTTCAACAAAAGTAATACAACACTAATCTGTACTCATTTTGATTTTTTTTACTGAAAACAAGTAGTTGTAAACAAATAACAAATAACTTTATTATTTAAAAAAATAAGAACTAATAGTACAACATAGTGTTTTTTAAACTACATAAGTAACTAAAAATAAAAATTTTATTAGAACTTTTCAATGAATAGTTAACAACAACTTTCATTTCTCTAAACTGTTTGATTTTACTTAAGTAAACATAAATTTAAAACTTAAAAAAACTACAATGTTAATACTAAGAATATTGAAGAACTAGCCGCAAGGCTAAAAAATTCTAAATAACTACTTAAATAATAAAAATTACTACTTTTGAACAAAATATTGAAACTGGATTAACTAAACCTCATTCTAGATCTAGAAAAAAATTTCCCTGATATTTTCATAAACTTCCCTGAAATTTAGAGAAAAAATCAAAACTTCCCTGAGTTAAAAGAAAAATGCCAAAATTCCCTGAGTTTCCCTGAGATTTTCTACAGTTTTAAAATTCCCTGAGCTCCCTGAGTGTGTGGCAACCCTGGTTTTTGCTTACTTAAAAAGAATCAAGAAATAAAATTATAATTTTGCAAAAAAAAAAAAGTCACTGCCCAAAAAACGGATTTTAACCCCAAAAATCACATGTTTTTTGACCTTAACAGTAATAAAACTACTTATACATGTCTCAGTTTAATAATTTATATCTTAAAGAAAGCTTATAATTATAGGCATAAATTAAAGACATTGAAAGTGCTTTTGTTGTATTATGACATCATTATTACAATAATTATTGAAATTTTTTCTGTAAAATTATACTTTTTTTTCTAATATAAAAATCAAATTCTTCTGCTGTTTTACTTTTTTGACTTAGAATATAAAACGGGTCAAGTCAGCTAGGCAGAAAGATATTACTGATGTAATGTAATTTCAATTGCATGATGATATATATTTACAAAATACATTTTAAATCTCTTTTGTTACAAAATACCTAAAGTACTTTTGTTACTAATGCAAATGTGGTTACTTTACATATGAAAATAGTTTAAATTTCAGGATTTTTAGTGATTTTTGATTGAGTAAAAAAATGAGTTAGCTTATCTGAAATTATCAACAAGCCTGAAGTATTGCTGCCTTATGATACATTTAACTCAGAATAAAATTTGAGAGCACTTAGCAAAAATTCATTATAACATGTTATTCTAAACTCTAATCCAAAAGATTAAAGTGTGGGTTTTTTAACTGTAAATTTTTTATAGTTTGAAATGTACCAGTTATTTTCTAGAAAAACAAAAACATATTCGGAATTCAACACGTAAATTATTTGTCTTTGAACTAGTGTAAATTTATTAAAATTTTAAGCTCTAAAATACTCAGCATGATTTTCAATATAAAGTATTTTAAAACGTCATCAAAACTTTTATTGTCATTTAAGTTTTAGAATCAAATAGTTTAAGTGAATTTTTGTTATTTAAATCAAAAATAGTTTTTACAATTTGTTTAAATAATTTAATAATTATTTTTTAAAGCTATCTTCGAAAATTGTCAAAATCAGTTAATAAGTAAATTAATTTAAATAAAACCTTAAAATTGATTAATTCCAAATTTGTCAGGTTGAATTGCTTTAGATTCTTTATAGCTTCTTCCCCTTACTCTTATTTTTATCAGGGCTATTGAAAATGAAGTTCTATTAAACATAGTGGTAAAGGATTTTTTTTTTGACCTTAGTTCGTAAAATGTATATGCTTGGATATCTTACTTAAGAAACTGAAGCATTTACAACCGCTTAACTTGCTAGACTTGCTAGAAAACTTTTTATTTCGATAATTCTTTTTTAAGAAAATTTTTGAACTACAAGATTTTGATTTAATCAAATAAACTAAATAAAACACGCTTGATTAAACAGCTACAATTAGTGAATTTCTATATTAGACAAGCATTTATGGAAGAGATAACAAAATGCTAATGTTGTTATAGTAATTAAGAATTAAAAGTTAACAAACTTTTGTTTGTTTAAACTGAAAAAATACACTAGACTTATAAAAGCAGCTTGTATTAGCAAGTATGATTTATTTTACACCTTTAAATTTTAAGTAAATATGAAAAAAAAAAATTTAATATTATAAAATTCAAACTTTATTAATGAAAAATGATCTAAAAACTTATTTTATTGTTCTACTCAAGTGTACTAGTTTTGTTTAAAAAAGCTTTAACTTTGACCGAAAACCGTCGAACATAAATAGAACCATGCTTACAAACTTTCAAAGTTTAAAACATAAAAAAAATTGCATTTTCAAATTTCTACTCTTTCAAATGCTAGAAATCTATCAAATAATTTAAACAGCTATTTTTTAACATCCCGCTAGTTAATATAGTCATATTAAATCATGCTTAAAGCAGCTATTAAGTATGAAAGTTCGCAGAAAACAAATAAACCAAAATCGAATTTACTTAATAATGTTGAATAGATTAATCTTAGAAATTTAGATTTATGGAAGTAAGTGATAATCGTATTAAAACAGTTTTAAAATTTTTCATAAGTTTTAAAGCTTAAAAAATCTTTTTGTACAAGAATATTACTATTTTTTGTTATAGTGTACAATAAAAAGATATTTGTATTGTATAAAAATAAAATAATGCTTTTCTCATAGTTTAAACTTTAATTAAGTGTAACCGAAAATAAAATTAGCTTTATCAGTTTTTAATTAACTACGTAAAATTTTGAATTACAAACTCCCTGTAGATTTAAACTCGAGCTTTGTTTAAAAAACTTGTTAGTCATTTGCAACTTAAAATATTTTGTACTGTTACATTGTAAACTAGAGTTTTGTTTTTTTTATTTTGAAATATCAAATATATACAAGATTTCTACAACTAAAAAACTTTCTTTAGTAAGACACATTATAAAAATCAAACTAGTTTTGGTAAAACCGAAAAACGCTTATTTAACAAAGATCGATCTTAATACTTTACATTCCTTTTTATTTCGCACTAGCATTAGTTATTTAGGATACAGTCTGATATAATAAGTATATTTTGAAAATGAAACACTTCATTGTAAAAGTTAACTTTAAAATTATTTAAAGTATTTAATAAAATTTAGAACAAAAAATCGATAAATTTTTTCGTAATTAACAACTTAAGTTAAAATTAAGTTTACTAATTTTTATTTATTCCATTGTGTACTCCACGTATAAACAAATTGGAAGATAAGCCATTCAATTAAGCTTGCAAGATTTTGTTTTTTTAGATAAGATAAAGTTAATAAATATTAAAAAAAATTTTACGCCACAATTTTAACAATTAATTCTTAACTGCCTTCTATTTTTTAGTTAAGATGTCCATTAAGTTATTTTACAGCAATAATTTTCATTAGTTATTAAAAGTTTTCATTAGTAAAAGCAAAAAAAAATATGTATGTAAAACATTACAATTACAAACTAAGTAATTTTTAACAATAGAAAGTTTTCAAATTGTTTATAAATTAAAGAAAACTTTAGAAACCAAATTTTGTTAGGAATAATATAGTTTTACTTTAGTTAAATAGTTAAAATAAATAATTTTAAAAATATGCACAAACTAACTAAGGGCGGCAATATGTAGACTTTTTATTTTCTATTTTTAAAGTTAACTAAAAGATAAATTAAAAAACGGTTTTTATATTAGTTGTTCTATCTATTATGATACCAAGTTATTTTTTAAGCTGTGAAACTTAGTTCATATAAATCAGATAACCAAAAAGATTTGATTAACATTTATGCTACTACACTTATTGTATATTTTTAAGCGTAGAAACTACTCTTAATAATTTTAACTATACTTAGATTAGATTGAAAACTACATTAGTTTAGTCTTTCTCAAAATTTTTAATTTTTATACTTTTAAGTTTTTCATAAATATACTTAGCTTTCTATAAATATATCTATAATCTTTAATAAACAGTTATAAGTATTAAAAATAAAAGCTTTAAAAGTATAAACTTTCCAACTTTAAAATGTAAAACATAAAAAATAGTTCAATTTATATAAAAAGTTTTACTATTTAAACGTTTATTAAATGAAAAAAAGCTGTTTGAAAAAATTGAAATAATAACTACTTCCTGTTTTGCCAAGTATTTAAGTCAAAGAAGTTAGCTCCTAAATGTTTGTTTAGTTTTGTGAATAATATCATCTTCTTCTATCTAGGAGGTCAACTTTAAGATAAAAAATGCGTTTAAAAAATTATTTGAAAGTGTATTTAATTTTTACTCTAACTGGATGTATACTTTTGATAAAAAGTTTAACAGTTACAAGTGACAATAGCTATTATTCAAACGAAGTAGCTAGTGTAGTAAATTTTGAAGCAAGTGTAAGTTAAAATTTAATTGGATTAACAAAAATTTTTTTGTTGTGCTCTTTGAACTGAATCAATAAAAAAAAATATTGTAAATCCCGTAAAAAAGGCATATTCGAAGTATTATGCGTCTACTATTCATACTATAAGTTGTGTTTCAGTATAAATGGTATAAATTAGTGTTAGTAAGTAAACAGATTGGGAAATTGAATTTTTGTTATTGAATATTTTATTCTAAATCAAAATAAATCTTATTTAACTTAATTCGGAGAAAAATATTTTTAAAATTTTATGCTTTTTTTATATTGTTTCTTTGTAATTAAAAAAAAACAGAATTTAACACGTATAAAGTTGTTATTAGTGCCTTGCTTGATTATAATAAGTCTAATACTTCATTATAGATTTATTACTAAACTTTGTTGAGTTTAAAAAAGAGTTTGTCTAGGTATAAAATCAAAAAAAAATTTAATACAAACTTTACCTAATAAAATATTAAGTGCTTTAGTTACTTTAAACCATAATTTAAAGTAAAACCGAAATTTTATAAAACTATTAAGATAGATTAAAATTCTTAGATATAAAGAAATAATTTCTGTATAAATTGATAAAAATGTTTTTAAAAAGTATTTTTTTTACTATTTTATTTCGTCCTTTATAATACTAAAAAAAAGATTGACTACTAAAAAAAATTAAAATTCCAACCAATTGTATTAATATTTTAAATAAAAGCATAAATTTTAAGGATTCAATACTGTATACAGCAACTGGTAATGATAGAAAAAGGTTGCTTCACAATTTTCGTTGTGATACAAACGACACACACAGCACATACAAAGTTTTTAAAAACTACAGGAAGTATTCGCACAAGGTTATACGGTATCGGTAGGTTAACGGTTTCTGTATTTCACAATAGGTAAACTGATCATACTTAAAGCATTTTAATAAGATATTTAAGCTCATATTCAAAACGATAAAAAAGACGATAAAAAACAAAAAGCAAGTCTTTTCAAGTTGTCAATATATTTTTACCGACAGTTTTTTTCGGAATTTATTTTGTAATTTTATATTTTATAATCATACAGTTATATCGGTTCGGTTTTTTTTACGCATTTAAAAAATTAAAACTCAGTTTTAGAAACTGTAATTGTTTTTAAAAGCTCACTTTTATGTACAAAGTTATGTTATAAAATCTTTGTTTAAATATCTAGACAAACAGAGTCCGTCATAAAATAAAGAAATAAATGCTGTTGCAAAGTATAAAATGTATATTTCACTTAAGACGCTTTTTTTCCATACAGAATGATCAGTACTACGGAGTTCTCTGAACCCAATACTTTTTATATTATATTTAGATTATAACGACTTATAATTATTATTGTCAATGTTTTATTATTTTTTTAAATGTTTTGTCAATCTGTAAATATCTTTTTATAAATTTTACTAACTTTTAGTACCAAAAATACCAATAGTGTAAAAATTACATGTTTAAATTTATTATAATGTAAAACTTTAGTGCTTGTTTAAGTAAAAAATTGTAGGTTATTTTATTATATATAAGCTTTTAAATATAAGTACAGGTATATCTAAATTAAACTTTTTTTATTTAGTTTCTGATATATATGTTTAAATTTTTAGTTAATTAAAATGTTTTTTCTTTGAAATATAGCCTGAAATTTCTATAGATTTTCTTATGCTTTAAAAATAATTTACTAAGATTTTAAACTTTACTATAGAGTAAGATTTTTTTTTTAAGTTACAGCTTTTATGTACTTACTACAACTTATTAGTCTATTAATTTTGATTAAGTTGGGTTGGGTATGCAAATCAATGACCGAGAGGTCTTTTTGCGTATCCAGTTCCTTGAACCAAAAAATTTTGAGCAATTATTCGTTTTTGTTCGATAAACCTCTATTTATAAAATATTTATTAATCACAGGTTCGAAAATTTTTCCCCGTAAATAGATGAATGCACAACTAGAAACATATTCAAAATTAGTTTTAGACTATGGGAGTTCAGCGCAAATGTTAAATTTTTAGAAGCTAAGAAAAAAGGAAGAGTTGACATGAGAATTCAGTTTTTTAAAGGTCTTCTGTCATTATTTAAAATAAAATATACAATTACTTATAAAGTTACAGTAAAAGGTATTTTATTAAAAAGTTTTTTCTATAAACACTGTTTTTGTATACTTTTCTTCCGTATCTGTAAAAACTTCTAATAGAGAATCTCGTTAGTTGTAAAGCTTTACTTTGTTAAAAATTATGCACAGAAAAAACTTTAATGTTTATAATTATTAACTTTGTGTGCTGTCTAAATTCAATAAAAAATAAAAAACTATATAATAATATTTGAAAACATTTTAAATGATATACTTTAACACTCTCTGTTATAATTTTATTTAAGCAGTTTAAACGTTACTAATCATGTAAAGTCTTATAGCTAACTCATGTATTACTTAATAAAATAATTGATAAGTCTAAGTACGTTAAACTTTTTCGTAACCTTTATTTTATTGGATATAGACATTGACAACATTTATAACTTTGAACACCTTTTCTCAAAACTTTCATAGCTGTGCACAGTAATTTACAAAATTAAAAAGATTCTTTTTTTGACAATGCTAATTTTTACTTTTAGCTTTTTTTAGATTAAATTACTTTAAGGCAAGTAAATTAATCAAATAATATCAAATTAAATCAAATACGTATTTAAAAGTATAGTATCAAGAATAGGACTAAATTACGCTACTTCACACATACTGGTCACTTTTTTCAAACAAACAAATTACTATAATACTTAAAGAAATAAATTGTATATTTTTCGTTTGTTTGTTTATTTTTCACTAAAAAACATTTAGTCAGTAACATTGTTACGAGAGAATTTTTAGTTTTATGCAGCTAGGCTAAGTTTTATAATATTTTGTTAGTAGTACACAGTTACCATTAAGAACTTTGAAAACTATAGTGTGTATACTTTTATAGTATAGTTTGTTCTGCTTGTAAATTTTTAGAATACTAAGTAGTGCAAAAATTAAAAATTTTCAAAAATTTTTCCAAATGAATCAATAATAAAATAATTCAGTAGAACAAATAAAGCAAATTTGTATAGATACGGTGATTTTTAAATGACGGTATAAACTCTATTACTAAAGAGTAAAATAAATTTAGTGTAAACTTTAACAGAAAACTTTAAGTTTCAATTAAATAACTAGAGTTGTATTTTTATCAAAATGATAACGTATAAAAGTTATAGTTTCAGATTTTATATTCTCTTTTTATTAGCTGATGATTTGATGGTCGAGTTTAAAGCTACTTTAAAAAGTACCACTATAGTAAATTTGATAAAAAGATATAAAACATTTTAACACAATTCAGGTGAGCATGGCGATGGATGGGATTTCGATGGTCCAGGAAATATTCTGGCGCACACCTTCAATGGTGGAGATATGCACTTAGACTTGGAAGAATGGTGGATACCTAGGTCATATCCGCGTGAGTTTTATGACCTTTCATACGATAATAAAAAGAAGGTATTTACTTCACTATACATTTAGCCTGGTATAGTTTATGATTTTAATAATTAACTTTGTTTCTAAGAATTAATATTTTTAAAAGAATTTGTAATACCTATATAGAGTTTTTAAAAAATAAAATTCATTTAAAACGCATAAAACCACTTAATAACCTTGTTAAAATAAAAAAAAAATACAATTTTAATAAAAACAACATAACAATTTAATTTTACCTGATTCTTATCACACTCTCTTACAAGCAATTAAGCTAATAAATTAATTATAGAATAATAAGACTAAACTTAAACAAAACAAGTAGCCTTAGTAAAGTTTCCTAGCATATACGTTATCAAAGTTCCAACAGTTTTAGTTTTATAAGTTTCGTGTTATTGATCAAATTAGTTTTAAGCTTAAAACATTTAAGTATATGAAAAACTAAAGTTTCTAAAATTAGAGTTTTCAAAACAAGATTTTCCTTGGACCGAAGCTGGCAACTCACACGGTAGTGCTTGTGTGTTTCCTTTTATATACAAAGGAGTAAAATACACAAGTTGCATTGACCATGATCAACCTTACCGTCAATTTTGGTGTGCTACTACTTCAAACTACGATGTCGATTTCAAGTTCGGATATTGTCCTTCCAATTCAACGGACCTCTTGTGGACAGCAGTTCACGAAACCGGTCATGCGCTTGGTCTTAACCATTCTGATAATTGCTTAGCAATTATGTATGCAGAGTAAGTTAGTGAATTTAATTACTACAATAAACATACATAGTTAATTTTGGTTCAGGTATGGTTACAGAGAGAAGTTTGGATTAGAACTTCCAGATATTGAAGGAGCTCGACTTTTGTATGGGCCTCAACAAAGCCAACTTGATAACCTTAAACTTGAAAAATGTAATATTACAAAAGGTTACTATTGTTAAACATTATTTATTAGTATTATTAAAACAGTTTTAAGTGTTGTTGTTTAGAAATCAATCAGTTTGAAAAGCAAGTAATCTTTTACTAATTAAACTTTAGTTAATTTGTCTCGATATTGAGCTCAATGAAAATTTTATTTGCTTTGGTTCTTTCATTTATTATTGTTTTATATAAGGGTAAAAATTTTAAACTGTGCCGATTAAAAAACAACGATTATTTGGAAACAACGTTTTACCTAAAGGTGTTAACACGATGTAAACTCTTATTCTGATAGAAAAATATTACTAATAAAAAGTTTTGCAAAATTAAGAAACTTAAAACTATAAATATTATTAATAAAAAATTGATAGTTGTTAAATATAAAATTAAAAAACTTAATTTATTTAAATACAAAAAGAGTACATAAACTTTTTGTTTTTGAAAATTAATAAAACTACTTTAGATGTTTTTAATAAACCTTATTACATATCTTATTTTAAAAGTATAAGTTTACCCTTTAAAATATTAATTTTAAGGTTACAGATTTTTTATAGTAGTAGTTATGATCATTAATCTCTAGCAAATCATTTAAAAAAATTTCGACTAAATTGCTTAATGACTTAAATACTAAAACCAATTGCAAGGTTCCAAGATAAGTTAATGAACTTTTTATTGAAACACAATTGAATGAACCAGACCAGATACAAACAGGTTTCTGAGAAAGTTTTATTTTTATGTATTATAAGAGAATGCTTATAATCACTTTATTTCTGAGGTTAATCATTATTGATTAACTTAATTGGATTCAGAGGCTTTAGTCCAGTTTAGACTGTAGCAGTGTTCTGTAATGTTTTGTTACAATTTGAATTACTAATAAGGTATTTTTTCTAAGATTTATGATTTTATTTTATGTAATTTTTGTGAATAATTTGAATAAATAATTTTAAATTAATGCGGTAGTAGATCATGTGTTTTCTTTTACTGATAATTATTCCTGAGTTAAGTCATATACCATGTTTTTTTTTAATTTGAAACTTAAGACTTAATATAAGACATTTCGTAACTATATGTTATTTAATAATGTTAAATAATTTAGATCGTATTTACCTCATTAACCAAAATATTAATTTGCATTAGATTTATTAATTGTACTCGTTATGAGCGTCGTTTTTCTTCTTTTTATTTTTTTAATGTAGATTGATGTTTGTGTAGTATACTAAATATTTATATAACATTTAAATAAATTGTTTATCTTAACGAACAAAAAGTTTTATCAATTTACTAAAATATATAAAGTTTTTTCAAGTAACAAGTTTTATGGAAAAATAATTGTCCATCAATAATAATGCTTCAACATTTTAGATAAACTCAGAATACCTCTTTTTTTCTTATTGTTATGTCAGTTTAAACTTTTTAAAATAACTAAATATATTTAAAAATAAAGGTTTGTTTGTGGTTAATCTAGTTAATTTTAGTTAAATAAATAAAATTCAGGTTTAAAATCAATAAAATACCAAAATTTAAACGATATGTAGATATTTTTGCTAATTAAACATATTCAATTAAGACAACTTAATATTGCTACTAGTTTAATAAAGTTATGCGTCAAAACATTACTTATTCAATAAACCTGAAAAACTTCATGCAAAACACAATGTCTTTAAAAAATAACAAATATTTTAAACAAAGATTTTTTAAAGTGGGCGATTTTAGCAGCTCAAAGTATTTAAGTATTTAACAGGCAGAAGGAGGGACCAATTTTAGACTTATATGTAATTTTTATTTTCTGTTTATTAAATCAAAACTCAAGCTAACTAACAATTTTTTAAAGAGGTAAGCAGAAAAAAGTAAAATTTGCTTAACTATAATTTACCATTTTTTTAACCTTTAATTAATAAACTAAGTCTAAAATTATCTAAACTAAGTATATCTTTTTACTATAAGATGGGTCTTATTTTTTAAATGATATATCAGCTTATTTAAATTTAAAATGACTTAAAAAAGTGTTTTATTATTTGAATCTCTTTACGATGAACTAGATTTAAAGTTTTGCTTTTGTTTGCTTGTGTTTTACTATGTTAAAAGTAATTATTCGCGTTTACTAATACATGTTTTTTGTTGCCACTCATTCTTGCTGTTTATGTTGAGTATTGAACCTAGTGTGTTTAATGATTTTTTCTATGCACAGAAATTTTTTTTTAAACTAACAAAACTAGTTTTGTTTTATGTTCTAAAATATTTTAGGCTATCAGCTCCGTTTTAATAACCTTCAAAGTTTTTCAAGTATCTAAACGGTCTTATATTGCCTTTTTATTAAGGCTCTTTTTTAAGTATTACTATATTAACAAAAATTACAATAGGGTAACTGTACTAGTTACTTTTATTTAAATTTTTCGCCAAAATTCCATTCAATCACGGAAAACAAATTTAACAAAATATGTAGATTATTTTGTCAAAGAATTTTTGAAACCCTGATCTAAACTAAAACTTATAAGTTAAATAAAACAGGTAAGATAACCATTGAAGCACCGATTACAACAACCTTACCTCCAACTACAGTAGCAACTACTACTTCGTTAGAACAAAAGTTGAAGACATTTGATGTCTGTGTAAATAACAAAATAGACGGTGGTATTACTATTTGGCCAGAGATATTTCTGTTTAATGTTAGCTTTTAAGATTATGCTTATAGAAAAATATATATATTGTAAGTTTAAGTTTTGAACAATTGAAACTGGAATCCTAAATAAATTAAAACGGTTAAGGGTAGTATAAACGCGTATAATTAACCACAGACAATTTGTTTTAAAAGTAAGTTTTTACAGTTTTAAAGAGTATAGTATAAAATTGTTACGTTTTTAATAGTTTGTTTTTAATCATGACCTGGAAAGGTAGTTTTTTCTTTTCTAAATCTTGTTTTAGACAATTTTAACTTTTATATTTATCAAAAGCGTTTAGTAGTATTTTTTTAAACTTATAAGGAAATAATATATTCGCTTTAGCAATTTTGCGAAAAAAAAAGGAAATTATATTTGTTATAAATTTATTACTATTTGAAATCATACGAATAGTTTGTTAATAAACAAATTGGTAGTTGAGATTTTTGTGTTACGTGCAATATAAGATACCCAAAAACAAAAAAAAAAGTGTGTTAATGTGAAATATTAAATGTAAAAATTAAAATAATTAGGGTACAGATGTGCTTCGTATCAATTATAAGACTAAAGTCAAAGAGTTGTGGAAAATAAATGAACTTTGGGCTGGAGGACCAGACAGTATTGACTCCGTTTATATAAGAAGAATGGATTACACTATCATTATGTTTTATGGTACTATAAATGTTTTTTTTATAGTTTCTACTACGTCATTAAAGCAAAGCATTAAACTATTTATTTTTAACAACTAACTTTGTTAATAATGTTTAACACATCTTTTTGTATAGTAACTTATTAAAATTTAATCTGTTATAAAAAATGATATTTATTAGAGTGAACTTTAATATAATTGAAAATCGTTACTATCGAAACCTTTGCTATAAAGTGCAGTGCTATAGTTAATTAGTTTTAGATTTATATTATAGATAACTGTATTGATAGCTTGAACTCAATGTGTAGTCTCAAGTATTTCAAAGTTTTAATTTTTTTGTTAACTTAAACAACAAAAGTTTAAAATGTTGATAAAAAGGAATACCTAAATAAGAAATAACTTTCGTTAACTATTAAAAAAAGTTCAATAATATTAGTGAGGAATATTTAAGTTAGTTTTGTGCCTTAATAAATAAAATTCAAACTTACGACCCAATGATTTAAAAAGTATTAATAGTTATTTATTTCAAACTGAATTAAAACACACTATTTTATTTCTAATAAAGTAATACAATAATTAAATTTTAAGGAAAACTTTATTGGGAGTTTAAACAGTTTGATTTAAAAGAAAACTTTCCAAGGCCGATTTCAGATTTTGGGTTTTCTGAGAAGGTTACAACAATAAAAGCAGCAATCAACTGGTACAACTTGTTCACCATTAGTAAATGGACAACTTTTTTCATAGGAGAAGACTTTTATAAGTAAGCATATAAAAATATATTTCTATAACGTAACATTGTACGTTATTTAACAAAATACAGTTTTGCTTTCAAAATAGAATCTATTTGAAAATATATTGTTGATTGAACGATGAAAAACGTTCAAAAAGCTTAGTCTAATAACCTGATGTACGAAAAAACCTTTCGGTTATCGAGTTGTACACCACATGCTTTTACAAAAAGAACTGAATTTTTTTTTGTACTAAATGATTGAAGATATTTTAAATTTTGTCCTGATGAAAAACCATTTACAAATAAATTTAACAATTTAGTAGTAGAACAAAACCTTTTTTTTAAATAAAACTGATACATAATAATTAGAAACGGTAGAAAAAAAATTGGTGCAAAAAATAATATTTTATAAATTATAGTTACAACGAAGTAAAGAAAAAACTATTCAAAGGGAATCCTAAAAAACAGAAATTTTGGAGCAAAAAGTTTTCAAATGTTTTTGCTGCAATTGACCATCCTAAAAACAAAAGTACATAAAAGTTTCTAATATCAGATACTTTAATTAAATAATTAGTTTAAATAAATACCATTTGCAACTAAAAAGTAAAATAGTTTTATTCATTATTACTTCATGTTTTTATTTCATCTATTAGAGTCATATCTATAGATGATATTATATTAATAGATGATATAATAGATCTATTACAATTTTAAAGTTTTAAAGCGATTCAAAATCGGTTAAATTTATAGTTTAAAATCAATGGTCGTTGAAGAAGAAAACCCTGTTCTAAATACGCAAATAACTATGTATGCAAAACGAACAGTTTATAGTATATATTGATTTTAATTTCTTAAGTATTTTTGTTACAAATTAGTTTTAAATTTTGTGTAGTTAGCATATTTACTATCTAGAGTTATTAGCATTTCAAATCTAAAATATCTATCGTTTACGTCATGATATTCCTAGTTATAAACTTATTGCAGTCAACATTAACGTCAAAAAACCTTCCAATGAAAATACATACAAATAGTTAAACTTTTATACTTTTTACAGAGAGAGCTTTGCTATTTATAAGCAATTTAAATACTAACTCAGTTGCTGAAGTTTTTCTTCGACATCCTGAAAAGACAAAAGTTAGACCTCTAACACGTTTTTTTCTGTGTAATTAGCTAAGTATATGTTTTTTTTAAGTAATTTTTTTTTTTGCAATGTTCAACGAATTAAAACTGGCCAAGAAGATTAAAAAACGTTAAAAAATAAACTTATAAAGTTATTTACTGTTATCTTATTATAAAAGTAAAAAAAAATAAATTTAGAAAACATATAATAAGATCTAAGAAAAAATATTTTTTCATAAAAAAAGTTTGAACAAAAAAATGTTGTGTAGGTTTTTAAAGGTTCAACATAATTTCCTGCTTTTAAAAAAAACTTTTAAATGAAAGTTTAAAAGGGAACAATCCTTTATTTATAATTGTAAAAAAAAGTCTTTAATTAAAATATTTAGCTAATAGTAAGTGATAATCAACTTTTATAAAAGTACCTAGTTAGTTTTGATTTTCAATAGTTTCTAAATACTCAAAGGAGTTTTTAATGTTTTTATAGCAGTAGTGAAATTGAAGCACATTGATATTTAACACACTATTTGAAATAGCTATAACTTTAATATCAAAATATTTCTGTTGTGATGAGTTTGAGAATAATTTAAAGTTTTCGCACATGTTTTTTTTAATAAACTTTACTTTATAAATTTTAATATTAAATTCTCTAATTTTGTTGGCTGATTAGATTTTAGAGCAGTAAAACTTTTAAGAAATTCAAAAAAATCTAGTTTAATTTAATTTGAAAAACTTAAATGAAACGTTTGTTAATAAGTATACTAAAGTTTTAATTAAAATATACTTTACTCACGATTTTTGAAATAATTAAGTTTGAAATTGTTTTAATAAATAAATAATCTTTTTTCTACACGCTTACAAAAAAGTGTACAAAAATAACAACTTGTAATAAAATAGTACTTTTTTAGAAGATTGTAAAAGCATTTTTATACTCAAAAAAAATCAAGTGCATTTTTCAAGTCAAATAATTTAAACTAATAGTACTTACTTATTTTAGTTATTAAAAAAAGACTAAGTTTAAAGTTTTTAGAAGCTTTAAAACCTATTTATTACAAAAGTTTTAATTTTAATAATTCATTTTAATTGTTTTTCTTATAAAAGGTAATACGATTCTGTTCGATAGTTACAAGACATAAAGTAACCTAGATTATTCGTTTTCTAAACTAACTATTTAATTTATCGACAAGAGTATAAAACATAAAAACAAGTTAAAGAGTTTTTTTATGATTTTAAAAACGAAGTATTGTTTAGTCACAAATTAAAATTAAACTAAGAAATGTAACGTTTAAAAACTTGCTTCTTTTTTTTATACGGAACACTTTTTTATCAATTTATTAAAACGTACTGTTAAAATGTTTCCATAAATTGTTACAGAAAACTACTAAGTTTAAGTAAAAGTATAAAAAAGTATTTGAAAAGATATAAAAAAAAATTACATTGTGCAAAAAACTAAGTTGTACGTATTTCAAAGCAACAAGTATATATAATAACCTATTGTACCTGAGGTAAACTAAACCTGGCGTTTGCTGGAACAATAACAATTATCATTATCAAAATATAAGCTTTTAGCATAAAAAAAAAATTTAGAAAAAAGTCTAGTTTTATCTTATAAGCCTTCAATATTCTTTTCAAATACTTAAGTTTAGTGTTTATAAAACCTTAAAGTAGCATAAAGTTATATTTGTAAAAGTGTAATTATAATAAAGTTTGAAAAACCAAAAATGGTAATTTTAAAACCAGTATTTTTATAAATAACAAGCAATTTACTTAAAAAAAAGTATTAATAAAATGAAAGTTGTGAAATTATTTCAAATTGTGATTGTTATATATATATTTAAAACACAGTTTGAAAAATTATACTAGTACAATAATCTTATAAAAGTAACTTTCAAACACTATTTAATTATTTTTTAACTAATTGGGAAATTAACAAACTTTATTTTAAATTTAATAAAAATTGCAAATTTACATTGAATTTTCGACAACATCAGTGTCTTCTAAAATGTTTCTATCGTTTTTGCTTGAACTTTTTTCGACTGTTTTCTTATTAGTATGAACGAAATAAAATATCAATGCAAAAACAATCGCCTCAGCAAGTGAAAATATTGCAGCTGTATAAATGATGCTCATCGGATGATCTTCGAGAATTCTTCCAATAGCAAAGGGTATGAAAATTTCACCAATGGCAGTACCAACAGTAGCTATCATTGATGCATTACTATCTATCGTTATGTGCTGAGCTACCCATAGTAACATATTGCCGTATATAGAGCTCAATGAAAAACTGAACAAAATCATACCAACCCAAAGAACCCATTGTAAGTTAGAATGGTTTGACGAGTAAAAAAGTAAAGTTACTGATGAAGCGAAAAGTCCAAAGTAGTTTAAATACAGTTGCTTTGATCCAGGCAGTTTAAACGATAGTAACACTGAAAAAAATCTTCCCAAGGAGTTAGCAGCAAAAAATACAGACATCAAAACAGTACCTTTGTTCTTTGTCAAACCTATTGCGGCATTAGTAGCAAAACTGTATAAGTATGACCAAAAACTATCAACAACACCAAGGTAAATTACAAAAAATAAAAACAACAGTGTTAAGATCTTTATTCGAAATTTAGAGTCTTCTTTAACAATAACTTTTGTATTTATCTTTTTTTCTCCTGGCAGTTTGAAAAACAATGAGGTTAATAAAAAGCCTACAGAAGCTGTTATAAGAAAAAAAGAAAAGATCATAAAAACCCAATAAAAACTTTCAAGTTTTTCAAAAACATCTAAACTATTTGATTTAGTATTATTCTTATCAATATTTAATTGTTCTGTCGAAAGTAAAAATGATGATATCATGTAAGGAGAAATTACTCCACCAACTGAAAATCCTAATTTGATTAACTGGAAACTAGCTGTTTGACCTTTTTTCCATATATTTAAAATCATTGCATTACCCATTGTGTCTAGAGTACCTAACGTAAAACCAATGAAAGCAAGAACCACCATTATTGGAGTAGTAGTCGACCAAAATGGCGTTGAAATTACACATGCTGAAGATACGAAAAACAAAGAACTTAAGTAATACAATGGATTCACTTTTCTATAAAGTGGACCTGAAGTTAAACATCCAAGCAAAGCTCCTGATGCTCTGACAACAAATAAGATTGAAAGTGACTTCAAATCCGTTTTTAGTTTACAAGCAAGAGTGGGAAGAGCTGTTCCAAAACCTGAGTACAAAATACCCATAGTAAAATGGGCGAAAAAAGTGACAAATGTCACAACTTTTCTTGTTTCGATTCCGTGCATAAAATTAAATCTGTAAAAAGTTTGTTACAACATAAAGTCAAAGTTTTCAATTTGTAAACTAACATAAAGCAAGCTATCTGAGCAGCTTATATTATATAAAAACTATCGTTTCAAAAGATTTTTTTATCATACAATTGTACAAGTAATTTCGGAAGTAAAATGACAGCACACAACAATAAAATATTAAGCAAAAACAACATAGACGATAAAAGCACCATAAAAGATAAACTTTACAATTGCCGCAAACCCTTTAAACAGCCAATGCTTAGTGTCAAATATGATATTAAAGCAACAATAACATAAATAAATAACTAAGCAGTATTTAGGATCCACAGAAAATACTTTCAAACAAAGATACAGAAACCACAAACCATCATTCAACAATATTAACAAAAGACATACAACAGAACTAGCGAACTACATATGGAATTTAAAAGATAACAATACAGACTACAAAATTTAATGGGAGATATTAAACAGCACAAAATCCAAATTCAATACTAAATTCGGCAGCAAACTTTATAACTGAGAAATAATAGAAGTTGATAAATAAGACAAGAACATAACACTAAACAAGAAAAGCGAAAAACAAAGTATGTGTATTCGTTAAATACTTTTTTAGCAAAATTAAAACTAACCTAATATTAAAACAAGGTCAAATTTAAACACAAACACGAGTAGTTTAAAACATGTTTCTAACAGTTTAATACATTTTTATAATAGTTTAAAACATCCTTCTAAAATATCTTTTTCAAAACTTTCTAAAATGCATAAATTAATAACTACAGCGTATTTTTTCAAATTCAGCTAAGTGTACAATAAACTGTATCATTACTACGTCATAATTATCATTAAAAAAAAATTCAAAATCTAAATTTCTGTTTACTATTGTAATAAACTGTAGCTTACTTAGGAGTACATTAAGTTTTATGTTTTATGTACGAAAAAGCTGTCTAAACTATTGTTTTTATATAATTAGATAAATATTTAGTTCCAATTCAATATTTAATGTATATATATAAAATATGGTGGTTATTCAAACTTGAAAACCTTCTGCAGAGCCCACTTGAAAGGCTTTTAAATAGTTTTTTAGAAAAATACGATTTTAAAATGCTAGTACATATGTTTCATAAAGCTAAACGCTTTAATCATCAGCTAGTTCTTTTTTTTAAATTATTAATCATATTTAAAAAAGAACTAGCTGATGATTAAAGCGTTTAGCTTTCAGAACATATGTACTAGTATTTTAAAATCGTATTTTTCTAAAAAACTATTAAAAAGCCTTTCAAGTGGGCTCTGCAGAAGGTTTCCAAGTTTGAACAACCACCATATTTTATATATATACATTAAATATTGAATTATTTTTATTAAATTTTTTTTTTGAAAAATGAGATAAAAGGGAAATAGGTCTATAGTTATTAATATCAGTTTTTTTTACCAGACTTGTAAATTGGTAAGACTTTAGCATATTTAAGCAACTTGGGAAACACACCATACTCTACCTACACATTTGTTAAACAGTTAACATAAATAAAGAGCAATAAATTTTGAACTTTGATTTACAAATCGAATACTTGGCACAACAGACCGCACACTTTTATTTGGTCTCATAATCCTAATATACATCTCAATTTCACTATTAGTGAGTTCTTTGAATTCAAAATTAATACATACTGATCTTAAACAAAACTTATGATTATTATGAAAAGCATCTTTCTCTGATTTAAAAACTTGTCAGCTATATTAACAAAATTTTTATTCATTAAATCAGTTGCTCTTTTCAGATTACTCACAATCTTACCACTCTCGTCAAGCACACCATTTATTTTACAGCTTGGAGACAATATTATTTACAACTCTCCATAATTTTTTGCTGTTATCTTTATTATACTTGACTATTTGTTTAGAATAAAGTCTTTTGGTTAATTCTTTAACTCTATTAAGTAAGTTTCTATATATTTTAAATGAAACAATTTTTTTTTTGTTTGTTTTTTATAGCAAACTTAAACACTAAGTTTTTATTATTAATTGTTTTTTGTTTTTTTTTATCAATATTTTTATTGATTGAACAAATTAATATAGCAAAAGTAGCCTATAGATTCAATTTGCCTACTGTATTGTTTTGTACGTTAACTATTAGTTCAAAAAACAAAAAAGGCTAAAAATGTCAACACAATTGTATTCAACAAACTTTTTTATTAAGTATATAAGACCAATATTTTTTTTAGAAAAGTCAAAAGACGTTTTTAAACGGCTAAGGTATACTGTTTATAACAAGATAAGTTACTATTAAAAAAAGTCTATAAATGTTTGTATACTTTTTGCATTATTTTTTTACCTTGAAAAATTAATGTATGGTATAAAGTATTTAAATAAATTTCTTTTACTCATCAATTAAAACTACAGAAAAAATATTTATAAACTAACTACATTACAGATGTAGAAAACCTCTTATATATAAAGGGCCTGTTTTCTTTAAAATAAGCTGCCTTCAGGCTGTCCAGTATAGAAAAAAGCTTAGGCCGCAGTTATTTATGTTACCTGAAGTAATCAAAAAAAGTACGATTTTAGATCAAATACTGTGATAGAATAAACAATAATCTATCACTAATAATAGCTAACTAATAAATTAATAGTCTAGTTGATAATTTTACATAAAAAAACGTTATAAAACTATATTAATCTCTGAAAAAAAAAACTTAAAAGGCTGCAGACTTTTGCTAGGTTAGCCACAATGATCCACAGGCCGCAGTTAATCGAAACGTGCTCGGTTTTAAAGCTTTTTTTCGCAAATGTTTTTTTTTTCTTTTTAGTCTTTTGAAAACTATTGAAACAAATAACCCGTTGACACAAAATTTTGATGGATACAATTTTATTTATCAAATATTTTTATAGTTTAGCTATTAATTAAATAAAGTTTAAGTTTTTGGTTATATAAGAAACAGCAAAAGTTTTTTGCGCCGAAGCCTGTTTCTTTCTATACGCTTAAAGTATAATTTAGGTGCATAGTACTTTAAATACTGTTGTATCATGATACAACAAATTTCTGGTAGACCAAGACCTGGGTTTTTCTTGATTTCGTTAATAGTATTTTCAAGGAAAAAATTAAGCCCTGATCTAAAATAAACTAAAAAAAAGTGTTTACTCCCGTTTACATCAATAATAAGCTTAAATGCAAAATGTCAAAGTTTTAGTTCGAATAAAAAGTAAATATAACACATGAGAATACAACAACAACAACAAAAATTGAGTACAAATAGTATCTAAATGTAGATCACTTAAACACTATGGGAAAAATAATTACAACTAATTATTATAAAACAAGGTTTATCAGAATTTTTTTTTTACGGAACTTGACACAATTGAAGTAAAAATATGAACAAAAATGTTTTAGAAAAAAGACGAAATCAAATATGTAAAAAAATTACGATTAATTGAACTCAGAGTACAACTTCAGTAAATTTTAAAACGAATTTACTAAAATTGGTTTAAAAGAGCAACCAAAAAAAGTATACATTAATACAATGTTTTTATTTTGTGATTAGCTTTATGTTTATAAAAAACTAGTTTGTAGATATTTTCTAAGTTGTATTGTATTACATAATTAACAACTAATTGAAATTTAAAAACTTGCACTGTCACAAAAGATATATAACACAAATAAATAAAGCACTGTCACTTTTTAAATAACTTTATAACTTCATAAAATCTAATTTTATACTTTAAAAGCTAATGCAATTAAATTTTAATGGTACGAATTAGCTTAAATCGTGGTACAGTACATACTCGCTAATCCGGCCATGTTAGGCAATCGTTTTTTGTAATTATAGCCTGATTAGTCTTTAGCCGGATAAAATCAAAACATCGTTTTTATTTAGACAATCTACCTCTTTTATTCTATGTAATGAATGTAACAAAACGCATACTTTTTTTTCGCTTATTTAATGTATTTTTAACGATCCAATAAACTAAAAAAAAAACTTAGATAAAAATTTCAAACAATTTAAGAAAAACAATTCATACTGTTAAAAATGTTGTTTATATTGGTTTTTTAATTAAATATGAAAACATTTATTTTAATAGAATTAATTCAATCTACTTCTCGACTAATACCGTCTGGATTAGCGAGAGTCGGTTTAGCGATGTAACAGTTTAGCACTGTTTTTACGCCTTCAAAAGCGGCCTTTTCTTTTCTTGCTTTTCCTCAAACTATTCTAGCCGCTTAAATTCAGAAAAAGCGCTTATTTTTGGCCAGTTAGTTTTTAGCTTGTAATAATAACATATCGTGCTTAAAAGGTTGTTTTCGCCTCGTACTTCTTGTACGAAGGCAACTGTTTTTTATATTAACTTTTAAATTGAAGTAGTTATTTCTATAGTTTGCTTTATATTTATCGCAGTTTATATTCATCGTAATACAGCTTTGTGTTTCTTAGACTCGATTTCTTTATATACAATTAGATTAAGCATTCTAACAACCTAACTATTTAATTAGGCGAAGCATTATAGTCTAAGTTAAAATTCGCATTCTATTATTAAAGTTAGCTAAATAACTTAGCTAAGTCTAAACATTTAAATAACGATCACCGATATTATTATAACGCGCGAAGTCAGATTATAGCCAGGTTCGCGCGTAAAGATAAGTAACAACATTACAAACATCTGCGAATGTTAAAGCGAGGATGCACTGTAATAGAAATAATTAATATATGTAAGTATTAAAGTATATCTTTCGGTAATTAACTTTTTGTTTGTTTATGTCAAAATTATTCTAAAATATTATGTTTCACAATTTTTAATTTTTTTGACTTCTTACATTAGATTAGTTTTAATTTAGCCTTAGCAAATCTTTTACAAAAAGTAAAAGTTTTATTTTAAGTATATTTGAGTAAATTTTGTTTATAACAACCTTGCTATAAAAAAAAACTAATGCTAACTCGATTTGCAGTAAAATTGCGTTGTGGTTTGGTTGGGAGTGTGGAAAGTAGGTAAATGTCAAAAAATTCTACTAGCTTGCAAAAAATAAATACTTAAATACTTTTCTTTTTTAATTACTGTTTAATAAAAATATTTTTACTTAGCTTGGCAGTAAAACTACTTAAATACTAAACTTATTTTATTCGTTATGTATTATCAAATATTACAGACTTAAAAAGGTTCATTTTCTGGTATTAAAGTAGAAGCTTTTCTGCTTTTATTTGGTGCAAATTTGCGACTTAAGATAAAATCATTGTTATGATAGCTATAAAAAAAACGTATTGCAGTTTAAAATGCTTTTTATTTAATATAAGTTTATTGATTTTAGCCTCAGCAATGACAAGCTCTTACTTTTTTGCAATAAAAAAAACAAAACTTTCATGTAAGTTTTGTACAAAATGTTTATGTTTAAATTTCAGCAGACTTAAATTCTTAGGTATGATATTGTAAAGGTACACAAGACTAATAATAATAAAACTGCATAGTATAGTTGGAGAACTAATTAAAATTTTAAATATTACTAAGAAAAATCAAATAATGTAAGTTAACGTGAAAAATTTTGATACATGTTTTAAAAAATTTAAATTAGATGTTATAAAAATTTACACTTTACGAAATAAAGTAATATAAACTAGAAAGTTTTAAATTCCTTGATAGTCTAAGTGTTATATTCTTAAGTAACTAATTCCATAGTATCATCTTTAAAATTTAAATTGCAATAGAATTAATTAAAGCATATCACAAATGAATTTTATTGGTTAAGTTAACAAAATTAACGGTTTTATTAAATACTTACATTAGTTTGTAGAATATTAGTTTAAGTTTTCATTTATAAGTACGTAGTGTAAAATACTTAAAAATACTATAACCAAAACTTTAACTACCTACACATTGATTTGAAAAAAAGTGTTTAATGATTAATAACTTAAAGTGTTTGAATATATTATAAAAAAAAAAGTTTATTAAAACTATAATTATTATTAAATATTCACTTGGAGATCAGTTTATTGTTTTATTAAAGTAAAAAAAATCAATAATTAATGAAAAACAGCTCGTTTTTTCTTTGGAATTAAAGATAGTTCAAAAGAAATAACAATATAAATTTGTAAATATTTTAAATTTAAGTTTTTGCTAGGTTTTAGTATTTTGAAATTGTTTAATAAAAAAATAAGACACATGAGGGCAAGTATATTAAAACATTTAAAAATAGCTTACATTGTAGTTATTGTGATCATATCAATCTATATGCTGAAAATAAGACAACCAACTACTGACTCAAACAAATACTGCCCAACAAAACTTTTATCTGAAAAGGTGTTTGGTCAACTAGTTTGTCGTATGTTACTTTTTCTCAAACTAACTCAATTTGTAAAAACTAATATTTTTAATCTAAATACGATTTTATTTAAATACAACAACCAAAAAGTAAGTTGTATGAGTTAAAAAATTTACAAACGTTTTAAAACTACTTAAAATGTGTCACTTATGCGTGAAAAGTTTCATAGTTTGAAAGCACGCATTATCTTTCAACAAATTCATAAATACTAGTTATACTTTTTTCTAAGCAGACAGGACTATAGCGAAACCTAGTGTATAAAAATTTCCTAGTCGATATTAAACTAAATTTACACGAAAAAAGTAGTACATGTTAAATTAGTGTCCGCTTAAAACGCACCTCTAATAAAAACACCCTAAATATTGCTTTTTATTTTATTGATAAAAAAAAAGTAATTAATTTTTTTTTTTTAGTATCAACAGCAAATTTTTTTCTTGTAGACAATGCTGTTTAATGATAAAAAATAATTTGAAACCTACAAATAAGATGACTTGTGTTTAGAAAAATAAATATATACAATTAGTTTAAAAAAATAATCATGATTAATTATTTGTTGATTGGTACTAAAATATGTATTCTATATTTAACATTATTATTAATAAACAGTTTGCATTACTCATTCAAAAAAGTTTTTTATTGTGTATAAAAAAACAACTTTTTTTTATAAAATAGTTTTCTGAAAATTCTGCGCTTTAATTATTGAAAAAGGTAAACATAGATTTCAATAACAAACAAATATTTTAAGTTAAACACCTACAAAAAAGTTAAAACATATTAAGCATTCTTGAAATAAAACAAAAACAGATAACCTTTCACTTAAAATAACTAAAAATTCAAATCGAAGTATTATGTTTTTAAAACTTTCAATAAACTATTAGCTCATAAAATTACATTGCTACTTAAAAAAAAGTATTTAATTTTTTACGTTAAGCAAGAAACAAACTTTACAAAACAAGTATTGTAAGAAAAAATAACTCATTTAGAAAAAACTACCTACAGTAAGAGTAGGCAACTTTTCTAGACAGCAGGTAAAGTTTGCAAGAAAATTTTTTTCAAGGGCCCGACTTGTTATTTTTTGAGGACACGTAACTTTGAATAGCTATGCTTAAAAAATCAACACAGTCCTTAAAAACAAAAAGATAACAAAACGGTAGTCTAATAATCACTACTGTGTTCTCAAACTCAAAAAAGTACATCATCAAATGTAAATGTTATAAAAATAATTTTTTTTTTGTTTTTTACAAGTAATTTTTAAGCCAAATGATACAATTTGGACCAGAGATTTCTAATTGACGACCGGACCCGAACTGCTTACTAAATGTTTGCCACTCTAACTTACATATGAAACATGTAAACACTTTTACTATAAAACATTAATTTTAATGTAGTGAGTTTATTGAACACGAAAACGATAATGTTTAAAAATGGTTGAAGGATCTTATGAAGGATCTCTCAGTCATTAGGTCCATATACCACATGCTTAAATCAACTTTAAAGACCAAAAAACAGTCATAACTTAAACTTTAAAGAAGAAATGAGCACATTAACGATTAAATATTAGTTTTGTACAAAGAACACAATTTTGTCAAACTAATTTTTACAATTGTAGTGAAACAAAAATTTACACATACTTACTATTAAAAGATAACGTAAAACTGAAAACCAAAGTGTTCTATTGAGCATCTTTTCGTTTTTCCTTTTTTTAACTTACAAATTATCAAATTATTATTGCACAAAAGTTAAAATAAAGCTTCTTTAACATTTTTTTATGAAGTAAAATTTGTTCAGAGATGTCTAATTAATGTTAAATAATTTTCAAATTAACTTAATTATGTTTATTAAACTCGAAAAAGTTTACGCTCCAAAATATTGGTAAAAGGATTTGGTGTCTAGAAAGACTTTTTGATTATAGAGTTACACACTTACTATTGACTTTATTTATTTTGTGTTATAAGACAAAGAGAAAAAACAGTATTATTTATACTTAAAATTTGTTATTTTTAAAAAAACAAACCATATAAAAAGAAAAACACACATTAAATAAGAAACAAAAAACATTTTTAGATTAACTTATCATGAAAAATAAATGGTGTTTAAGAAAAAGAACAAATTTTTGCTTTGAACAATAACTTAGGTATATTGATTTGTTTTGAAAACTTTACAACTTTGAAAATATGTTTTTACCTGGTGTAATAAGGCATTTGGTGGTCGCGGGCCAAATTTTGAAATTATACTTCATTGGCTTTATACCGTTTAATACAAAAACATGATCGCGGGTCGCGCTTTAACCACTTTCGGGCTTAAGTTTGACGACCACTGGTCTATACTCATAGATTCAACTATAACAAAATAAACCACGTAAGCAAACAGTAAGAGAATAACATGTTTTTTTTACCACAATAATAATTTTATAAGAATAAAATTAATATAAACTTAAATAGAATATTTTAAATTCATATTTTATCAGCTTTAATTTAATATAGTTATATGTACAATAACTTAATTACTTAACACTTTTTACATCAAAACTTTTTTAAATGTACCTATACAAATGAAAAAAACATTATTATTTTTTATGAAATTCTAGTCATAGTCTAAGTAGAATTAAAATATAATAGTACTTGTGACAACCTAGATTGGATCAATATTATTAGAACCCAATTAAATACATAGCATAGACTATTCTTATTGTAGTAATTATCGAATAATCCTAAGACATATGAAAGTAATATCCTCACTACGATTCTTATATTGTCCTGGACAATACGTTCAAAGGTATCCGTGGTGTGCGCCTGAATAACCGAAAGGTTTTTTCGTGCACCAGGTCCAACAACCAAATATTTTGAACGTATTTTTTGTCGTTCAATTAAATATATATAAAAACTGATTTCTCAACTATGATTTTTTTTACATATAGCAAATATAACAAAAAAAACTTTGCAAATTTTTAAATGATTTGAAGAAACTTTCACGCAGACACCATTCGACCTTTTGAAAACCACTCCAATGCAAACTGTATGGGACCAAAAAATGCAGCCTTATACTTTTTAGCTGAAAAATGATTGACATGTGGCAATTATCACATAAAAAATTGTGCACAATTTAAGAAAATATAAAGAATGTTTCATTGAGGCACTTCTTGATTGAAAAACAAACTGCAAATTCAAGAAAACTTACAAAAAGTGATAAAAATAACATTAAATCAATAAGTGCCTCCACAATATTTCCTTTAAATCGTGTTAAATTGTGAAAAATATGTTTTTGTGATAATTACCACATGAAAAAAAAATCCAAATAAAAACCCGAAGGTCGCAAATTTTGGGTCCCATACAGCTTGCGTTGGGGTGGTTTTTAAAAAATCAAATGGTGCCTGGGTGAAAGATTCTTCAAATCATCTAAAATTTTGCACATTGTGTTGTTATAATATTTGCAAAATGTAAAAAAAACCATTTAGCTTAAAACTCAAAGGTCGTCGTTGTTTAATCATTCAATTTTTTTTTGTAAAATTTCTTTCAGATCGACCTGATACCTTTCAAAATGACCTCGATTTTTAACTCATTAGGCATAACAGTTGATAGTTGACAACCTTCGTATGCTAAGCATTTATTCCCGCCAATGTCTAACACAGCTTGGTATTAAAAAGCTTTGTTGAGGGGTTTATGTTAAAAAAGTTTCCAAAGTATTACAAAGTAATTATAGATCAACCTGAAAACAAACATCAGCGATAGTCATCAGAGCTAACGCCCTGACTTTTATAAACCGTGAGACAAAACCGTTTTTAAAATCAAGCTTTGACCATATCACTTCGATCAACCAAAGCATTAAGACTAAGAACCGGGTTTCATTTTTAATAAAAATGTTCAGTTCATCGTAATCGAACAAAGCAGTCTTTAAACTACAAAAAATTATTATGTTTACCACGAAGCTTCTCTGACGTCATTGATGATAACAGCAATCAGCTATTACTTTTTTTCGGATACAGCTACCTGACAAGTTTTGATGAGAACGAAAGCTGGGTCTAAGCAAAAAAAAAGTTTGGTCTATTAATCAAACAAAATGTTTTTTTAATTATCATAGCTTGAAAAGTCTTACAAACCGTTAAAAATTAGCATTGAAAAATTTTAAGCGTAAATTTTTTTAGCTATCTAAAGTTTAAGTTGATACAGATAAGCTACGTGTCAAAAAAAAAACTATGATATTAAATGAATTGATTTTTTTACATTTCTGTTTATTAGGCCTTAAAACAAGTAAAAAACATCTGCGAAAGTCTACAGAGCCTAAACTAGGACTTTCTTATGTCGTGAGACAAGCTCAAGTTTAACAGAAGGTTTGATCATACCAATTCGATCATCAGACCACAAACCTTCGCTTGTGATAATAAACCGGTTTGTCATAACGGTTGCGGCTGACTGACGAGTTTTAGTAAAAACGAAACCAGGTCTCAGTCTCCCGAAGGCTTGTGGTTTGTTGATCGAACTAGTATGATCAAACATTATGTTAACTTGAGCTTGTCTCAGGATATAAGAGAGTCCTAGCCTAGGCTCTGTAGGCTTTCGCCGATGTTTTCTTAAATATTTTTTACAGAATGTTTTCTAAAAGTTTAATATAAAAGTTTACAAGTAGGATTTTAGCTAAATCACATAAGATTTCTTACTAAGAATATAAAGTTTTAAATAGTGTTCTAAATAACAAAAGTTAAAAAAATAGATTAAAAAACAGTTTATTAGACCAGTTATAAATGTAGTTTTCGAGTTTTGACTAACTTTTTTAAATATTTTCAAAACGATTTTAACCTTTTAATATTTTAAATTATTAAACTTGGCGATTAAATCATTAAACAATTAAAAAAAATTTAATGAATCTACGTGTCATTAAAATCATGAGAGACAGAGTTAATGTCTAATAACAGATTCCCAACTTTCTCAAAATAACCACAGTAAGAAAATAGTAAATATTTTTGACAGTATATATCAATTTCAGTACGGCTAGTTAACAAACTTCTTACAAGTTATGATTATAAATACTTATATTTTATCTTAACAAACTCTGGTTAGTTTGGAGTGTATAAAAGTGTTACGTTTTTTAAACAAAACTATCATAGATAAATGATTTTTTACATAAATTTTTTAGTTTTTAGATATTAAGTTAACTTTAAAAATACATTAAAAAAGCTAAATTTATAAAATAGATAAAAATAGTAAAGTGTTTTCTAAAAATTCAAAATATTTATTTCAAGAAAAGGTAAGCGTTAAAAATGTGTAGAAAAATAAAAAATGTTTGTTTAAGCATATTCCCGTATATTTTGTTTTGTGTAGTTTGTATTAGTATTGGATTTTTAGGAGTTCTCTGTCTTACACCAACACTAAAGATTATTTAACATTATTTGACATTTATTATTTATTATTTAACATTATTTGAAACATCACAATTTATTATCGACAAAGTTACTTTATTAACGTTTAAGGGACTAAATCATTTTAGTAATCTTATGACTTTATCATTATTTAGACATTATTAGTTAAAACAAATGATAGTTTAATTAAAATGACAATTTACTCAGAAAAGCTGATATTTCTTTTTGTATAAATATAAGATATTAGGCTTTTCAATGTACAAGTATTTTAAAAAAGAACAAAAGTCATTTTGAGTTAAAGTCCCAATTAAGTTATCTTATTTAAAACATCATTAAATAGTGTGATAGTCAATAAAGTTTTACTACAGTTAAGTTATCTGGTTGGTTTTAAAAATTATTTAAGATTTAGAACCCTGAGATGTAAATTAAAATAAAAAAAGATACTAACTAGAGCTATATAAACTTTAGTATTGCTGTCTTAAGTATAATCAAGCTTTGTAGTATTAATATAGCTAAAACATTTAGAATGTTAGCTCAAACATACAGTTTAGTTTATAGTTTAATTTTGCTTGTTAAACTGATATAAACACTTTTAATAACCTTTTCAAACTCATAACTACCTGTAGCACAGTTTCATTTTTGTAAAGTATAATATTAATACTTACTAATTAAATGTTCTGCTAATAGAAAATTGTTTAAATTTTGTTTTTTGTTTTAAATTTATAAGAAATGAAAACTTTCTAAGTTGCTTTTTAATTGAAAAATAAAAATTTTTGTATTACATATTTTGTTAGCAAAAAAATATATGCTTTAAAACTTTAAAAACAACCAAACTTACTACTTTGATTAATAACAAAAATTGTTCAAAATATTTTTTATACAAACTAATCTGGTAAGAAAACTCTCTAAATCTAGTTACCTTACTTTTAAATTTTGAGTTATATCTATTAATAATGTATGAAGTTATCTTCGGGTTTACATTTTAATGACACGTTTACGTAATAGAAATGTATACTTAAGTAAGTATTGAAAAAATTTTAAACTTTTTTAGAGCTTTTTACCGAACAGCTATGAACAAGACTACTTCAAAAAACAAGTATCGCGTAAATAATCTAATTTAAGATATTGTAAAGACTGGTAGACTTGAAAATGTCTTTCAGAGTCTGTTTACTAATAATATGATTTTAAAAGGCAACAGAAAAAATAGTTTTATTAACTGGAGTAAATCGGCTACTATAAATTATAAAAGTGTTTTATAAAAGTTTCAAAATGCTTTTATAAAAAGTTTCTAATTTTTTAACTTGTCTGTGCAATTACAGGTTTTAGCTTGTTTTAATTAACAAATAAAAAAGTGAATGTTTAAATACATAGAAAAAATATTTTTTATAATTCGTTTTTTTGGTGTATAGGGTTAAATATTTTGATAATGAGTTTTAAAGTTTATAGTATAACTAGAAAGACGCTATAATAGTTTTATTTTTTCTTCAAAGATAATTTTTTACTACTATTAGTTAATTAACATATTTTTTACCATAAAAATTATCAGAAAAAAACTATTTACGCATATAAAAAAAGTAAAGACTATCTGATAGTTTTTCTACAATGTTTGATAATATTTATAAATAAATATTTGTACTTGTAACTCTAAAAGCTTAAAGTTTTGAGTCAAAACATAGTTTTAATTGGCAACACTTACTTCTTTACTTGTTTAAAGTGAAATATATATAGAACAATTTTGGTTTATAATTTGTAAAAAAGTACTTTAACATACTGAAACATTAGTGACTAGTAATTTAGATTTTAGAACTCCTATTAAAAAACATTAGAATACTTTACTTTTAAATCAAATAACAGTTTTTTGAATCACAACATAATTTAAAATTTCAAACGTTAAACTATATTTAAAAACTAAAATTTTTATTGACATATTGATGGTTTTGGGTGAGATTGCAATGTATAAAGCAGGAAGAAAAACTAATTAATTGTTATAAATATATATTTTTAGTATTTATAAGTTGAGATGAAAACAACTTTTTACAATCTTAAGTACAAACAAAATTTTGCTGAATGAAAAACAACAAAATGAAACCTTCATGCGAGTCAAGAACATAGTCAATTTACAAAATTTAATTATCTATTTACAAGTTGCTAGCTTTTTAAATTTTACTGAACTTTAAAAAAAACATGATTGTGTTAATCGCCTCTTTACAGTAATCAGAAAACATCATATCTTTTTATTACTTGGTTGCAAAGATGATTTGTAGTTATGAATGGTACATTGAATTTGAACTAGAAGTAATTATACTAGCTGTTAACTGGATTAGCTTATTAAAAAAAAAACAAGTTCACAAGCAGTCTTATATCAAAAGTTCGGGAAAATTTATTATTAGATCGTGATTTTAATAGTAATTTGAGCAGTTCATTAAAGTAATGACTGTGTTGCGATGCAGAGAGATACTTAAAATAAAGAAATAAATTTATTTCTTTATAAAATAAGGAGTCCTCTTTTAAGCAGAAACTGTAGTCAAAATATTTTTAATACTTTAATAGTTTGCGGCTCAAAGTTTAATCGCCAGAGCTGTTAAAATAATTGCTACAAATTAAGGCAAAAATTATTACGATGTAAAATATTTTGCTTCAATGAAAACTTTTCGACATGATCCAAGATAGTTTGTTGTAGAAGTTCAGCTTATGTGTTTGGCGGTGTTAATAGAAACCATCAGTTTGTTAAGAAATGTTCTTTATTGAATGATGCTTGGGATAAAAGAGCTGAAATGTTTGATTATCGAAAAAAAAGCTTTTGTGTGTACATTTGTAGACCAAATACTTTAATTGATGGTATTGAAAAGGGATATGAGTTATAAGATTACAAGAATTCAAATTGTTGTATGAGGTTAGATGCAAAAACTTACAAATGGGCAGAAATTGCAAGAATGAACGAGTCAAGAGTGTGGCACGCTTGCACTATATTCCAAGGCACAATTGTAGTTTATAGTGGACATCATTATAATGATATGTCAAAATTCTTGAATCATTTGATCATACAGCTGGTAATTAGACTTGCATGCCTGATATGTTCGCAATACCAAGACTTCCACACACATTAGTAAGTAGCAGAAATAAAATTCTTTTCTTTGAAAGTAATAGTATTCCAAATCGATATTTGCAGGTTTGTGGTTCTACTAGTGAGCATTTTACTGTTCTAAAGGGGCTACCGGAGTCTTTTGGTTTCGAAATACTAGATCTTAAAATACTAGAACTCTTTTAGTTGAATTAAATTTGTACAACTGGATAATAATTCCAATGCAATTATATGTTATGATGTAGAGAATGATGAATGGTCTGAAGTGATATCTGAATCTACTGGTACATATTGTTATGGGGACACGTTCAAAATCCAACAAGTCAAATTTGATAACTGCTTACCGATCGAGAGTAAGGGTTAGGGGTAACAGTGATAGTAAAGAACAAGTAACAAATTAATTTAAAAAATGCAAAAAATATATAAAAAAAATAAAGAAAAAAAAATAGGTATGATTTTGAACGCGGGTGGATTTTGATAGTTTACCATAATTATGGTTGCACACTTATACCTAAAATACAGTTTTGAATGTATGTTTTTATGAGAATATAAAAATTTAAATTTATCAGATTATCTTATAGCAAAGTTTTTATAAAACAAAGTACACGAAGAAGTGTTTCAGAAACAATTTAGTTTTTTTTATCTAATAATAACTACAATGCCTTTTTTGTTTCAAATAAGTCAAATAACCGTGGTACATGTTTTAGTAAATAATAAAATAGAAAATTACCGAATTAGTATTAAAAACTAAAAGATTAACAAAGTTGGCCAAAATTAATAAAGTAACCTTAACAAGTTATTAAAACGCATGGTAAGTTTTTATTGTTTTAAGAATTTCACCTGAGTAGCATACTTATTTTTAAAACCTGTATTAAACATCTTTTTTTCTATGCACAATATTATATGATTAAAACTTCTATTTCTATCAATAAAAGTTTAGTTACTAAAAAGATGCTTAAGAATAAATGTTTATATGTTCAATTTTGTAAAACAAGACTTTTACTGAAATTGGTGAGTTTTGTTACCTAATAACAATATTTTAGAACCAGGATAATACTGTTTTCATAATAAAGGGTTGATTATACCAATTCGTTCATAAGACAACAGGACCTCAGTAGACTTATACCGGTTTTGTCCTTTTTAGGACTCATCAGTCAGTCACAATCAACAGGTTTTTGTTGATTGTATTTAATACGAGCGTATCAGATGTCTTGCCTGGGAACGAGTCATATATGCACGAAGAAATTTTTGCACGAAGGGACACTTTTTCACGAATACTTTTTTGCACAAAGACACTTTTACACGAGGGGTCACTTTTTCACGAAGACACTTTTGCACAAAAGGTCATTTTTTCAAGAGAGTAAAAAAAAAGATAAGTTAATAAAAGAAAAAAAAGATAAATTAATAAAAGAAAAAAAAACGACCGAGATTAATGGTAATAGTATAAACAAAAATAACCTAATAAAAATAATTACTGACCGAAGGTAAGGGTTAGGGGTAACAGTGATAGAAAAAAACCTAATAAAAGTTATTAATAAAATGAAAATAAATTGATAACAAACAAATTTAAAAAAAAAAAACAGAAGAAAAAAAATTACCGACCGAAGGTAAGGGTAATAGTGATAGTAAAGAAAAATAATGACTAACAAAAATTAACATGATTAACAAAAAAAAAAATTAACCCGTGCAAAAGTTAACCCTCATGCTAAAGTGACGCCGTGAAAAAGTGTCTTCATGCAAATATATCCCTTCGTACGTTTTACCCTTCGTGCATTTTAGACTCCTACTCGTCTTGCCTAGTGGACAATGTCTTAAATGTTGCACGGCAAAAGACAATGCTGACGCCACTGATCATTACCAGCAAATGTTTGCTTTATGTGAAAGCATAATAAAAGGTTTGTAAGTTGGCCACTTCAAGTTATTAAGTTGTGACTAATAAGAGGTCTTATTAAGGGAAAAACCGGTCTCAGTGTACAGAGGGCCTGTAGTCTGACAATAGAATTGGTATGGTCAACCCTTTGTGAAACTTGAACTTGTTTAACGGCATACAAAAGCCAGGCTTTTGCTTTGCAGACTATCGCCTGCATTTTTTTTTTCATAACAGTATTATTCTTAACCTTTAATGTGCACGTACATTTTTTGGGACCAGTAACTTATACTTTTATTAGGTTTGTTAAGGAAACTGTTTACAGTATATGAAAATATTTTTGATAGAAATAAGCACGAAAAAAAAAGGAAGAATTTTAATTTTGCTTAATTTAAATTTATTGTTTTAAATGTTAGGATTACTTACATGCTTAGAAACTGTTTATTTACAGTTTTACAAAAATTATTTGTTTCACATAATTTTTTAATAGTGTAATACAGTTATAAAATATACTTAAAAGCTTTATACTATGATTAGAATTAAAATTTTACTAAAATGTTTTAACATAAGCGGCAAACAAAGAAAATAAAACTAGATACCAGCTGATGATAAACCGTATGTAGACTGACGACTGCAGCTTATTCGGTTTCGGCTGACTGACGAGTTTCAATAAAAACGAAGCCCCGGATCTCAGTCTACCGAAAGCTTGTGTTCTGATGATCGAACTGGTAAGATCACTTCTTATAATAAAACCAGTAGATTATGAAAGTATAGTCCAAATTTGTAAAGAAATAAAAAAATTAATGGTTTTAAACTACACAAGTATTTTTACAACAAAAGCACAGTAAATATATTTATAGTAAAAGTAACCATAAACTCAAGTCTTAGCTTTACAAACTGTACTTTATACACCGCCATATAACAATGTATTCTAAACTATATTTGTTGCATTAATTTTATTATCATTGAGAATTGGATACTAAGTAATGATACTTTTTTCACTAAAAAAAAATCATAAATGAGGAAATATCATACTTATTTTTTAAAATAAAATAGATAAATTAATATTTTTTACTTTCTGTAAGTTTTATTAATGTATTGAAACTTATAAACATAAAAGGTTTCAAAATTTAAATACAACACAATAAAATTTATATATCTAATGTAAAAATGCAATTAATTTAATCTTAAATTTTCTTCATCAGTTCTTTCTTCTAATTAGTTCTTCTTTAAGTCTTCATTAATTTTTCTTTCAGAAAAAAATTAAGAGTTGAAACTAAATTTACTAAGTGTTTAAACTTGAAATGCAAATACGTGCAGCAGTTTTATTATAAAAAGCTTTATATTTAGATATACATAATTCTATCATTATACTTAGGTGTTTTTGTAACAAATTGACTCTTTCCAATAAAAATCATGCTATCAACTGAATAGCATAATTGCCAGATGGCTGCGAGCAAAGGTTACTTGAGCATGAGATTTTAATTCAAACAAACCTATATTATTTGCTTTTTTTTTAATGTAAGTTTTGCTTTCAAAATTAAACTTACAAATCTTCGATCTAAAATATTAAAGCTATGGTTTAAGTGGTTTTTATTTTAAGAGGAAAAATAATGTCTAATTAAACTTTATTTTTTCGAATGTTGCTTAAGTATAAAACGCGTAAACTGAAAACAATATATTTATAACACTACTTTATTCAATATTCAATATACTATTCAAGCAAATAGTTTGTTAATACAGATTTTAGCAAAACAAGTTCGCTGGAGTACAAAATAAATATGTTAAACACAGAGAAATATGTGGTACTTCAGTAAAGAAAAAGAGTTGTGCAAATTGTATTTATTAACACCACATCATTAATATATTGATATCCTTAACAACCAAAATAGCTTTAAACCATTTAAAAATTAAGATTATTTTAAATAAAATTATTCTACTTAGTATACGTAACTACTATATTTCAAACCTTTGGAACGTATTTAGCAATTTTAAAACCAACTACATTTAATATTGCGAACAGTACCAAATCACAGTAAAAAATAAGTATTTTGTGCAAATTAAAAGAATTATACTTAAAATAAAAAAACTAAAAAAATATTATTTGCTTAACAATTCTTTGAATTTTATTTTAAAATACGATTCTCCAGTTGGGTAAATAATAATATTAATAAAAATTAAAAGACACTTGAAATTTTCACAATTATTTTGAATGTCTTAACAATTAAAATGATGGATTGATAATCTGTAGATGATAATTGCACTTTTGTAAGCTACAAATTGATTAAGGCACTTAAACATACATCAAATGTTTTACAGCTAACAAATATCGACAAATCGTAACATTCAAATACATTAAAAAAGGAACAAGTCTTAAAAATATACAAAAAAGCAGTTCACTAAAATAATAATTAAGCACAAAGTAAAATTTATATTTGAGAGTGTTTGCCTTAAAAAATAGTGTAGATATTTTGATAAATTTTGTGCTTAGCAAAAAGTCTACTACATCTAGCAAAACATTAATAGACGTGTAGATTTGGCTAGTATATGATAACTTTAAGTATGAGAGGCGATTTTTATAAAATATTGATGTTTTATGCTTTGTAAAAGGCTTTTCATACAAATACATATATGGTGAATTTTCAGTTATTAATTTTATAAAAAAATTAAACACTTACTAAAAGTAAAAAACGCAAAAAGACATTTAAAATTATTATCTTTATCTTAAAATCTAAATTTCCCTGTACTTATTTAAAATTATTAATAAACTGTGGACATATGAAGAACTTTGGGAAAAAAATCAATCATTATTAAAATATTATTTAGATTTTCTTTAATTCGCACCTTCTAAATACAACTTAGTTAAGTAGCTGATTGTAATTTTTTATACCCATAAAAACAGATTTCAATTTTAAAAGCTGTTGAAGTATTTGGTAGCCAAGACAAATATCTTCAAAAAAGCAATCAACTTTAACATTCAGTTCAATTCAACGATACATCATTTTTGTAATGATAACATTTAGCCATGATTTTTACAAAATTGTAATGTAGTAGAAGTCTGTTTTGTTGCTAAAATATTTGTTACAATAAAGGAAAATTAAGAAGAACATAAATACATAACTTAAACATTGATGTTTTGCTGCTTCTCGTAAATTGGAGTTTTCTCTTTCAAAGGGTTACCATGGTGACGACGGGGTTGCAACTGAACTTTTCTAGTCGAAGTTAGATTCTCACAAGGTAAACTTTGAGACTTTCCGAGCATCAGGTGATTGAGAGTGGAGCCTTGCATATCAGTTGCTAGAGGTGGCATGTTAACATAGTGGTGCTTACCTCTTATATTGCGGTACCGACGTTCGAGGGCGCTTACATCAGTGCTTGTTCGCCCTTCTGGTGTTTTATTTCCTACTGTTTTCTTCAATGAAAAAAACAAAAACTTTTTAGTTTTAGACTTTGCTGCATTTATCTTATTAACATCCTCCAAATGTCCATTTACAGAATGAAAGGGTGTAATGTTGTAGGTATATTTCTCCCTAATCTCTTCTAAGTTTCCAATTTCTACCTTATACACCTCTGTAACCAGCTCATCACCTAGCAACAAGTTTCCACAAGTTGCCTTTGCAGTCACTTCCGTCATGAACTGGTAGAATTCGTCAGCAGAGCTGAGACTTAGAATTTCCCTTTCTAGCTTCTTCCAAACTACAAGTGCCACTTGCATAAGCACTTCGTTGCCATCAATGGTTAGTGAATCCCACACTCTCAACACAGTTTGGAGTGGTAAGAAGGTGGCAAAGAGGGTGAGGAACCACTGCATGGTGAACACATTAGTAAGCGGAGGTTCATAGGAATTGTTCTCCAAATTGGAATTTTTCTGCAGTTCGTTGAGATGTAATGCGAGTTTTGGAGACTTACCTTCAAGAAGATGGCGGAAAACAGCCATGTCAACAGAAAGGGCGCGAAGGTCATTTGAAAAATAGTTTTCAGGTAAAATATGGTCAACTAGATATGCCATGACTTTAAACGCTGCCCACTCATCATTGTCCATGACGCGTAGTAAGAGGGCACAAATGACATTGAAGCCTTGACAGTAGCCAACTTGTTTATTCCATCTTGCGTATGCAACAAGAACTCGTTTTAACGCGTCTTCTGAACCTTCACCATTATCTTCACTGTCTAAAGAACACCCGGTTCTGTGCAGGTCCTTGACAATTTGGTTTCCAAGGGTCTCGTCTGTCCCATGCACTTTGTCACTAAACACCCATTCTTTCACAGTTGACCAGTCTGAAAGCTTAGGGTGCTTTGCAGCCAAATAACTATCAGCCGTTACCAGCCATACTCTTTTGCGCCACCAAGCAGGCAGTCCATCAGGTAGTTGAATGATAGCGCGGAGGGCATCTGCCCATTTTTGAAAGGCATCTTGTGATGGCAATTGAGGTCGAAGGGAGAATTTGATTTGAGCGTCAACCCTCCTTTTCTGTGAGACTGCTTGCAAAATTGCTGTGATTGTGTCACAATGACGCGAGTTTTTCTCCTTTAATCTGAAATTTATCTAGATAAATTATTAGTATGATACATTATATTAGATTTTTTTATAACCTGTTTAAACAAAAAATAAGATATACAAGGTTCATAAGTATAATTTTGTATTTTTAAACTGACGCTTTCTTAAACTTTTTTTGATCAGCACCGAGTTGGATTAAAGAAAAAGTAATCTATTAGTTTAGTCAGGGTTTCAACATATAAAGCTGAGAAAAATTTCCTAACTTTTCCTGACTTTTTACTAAAATTTTCTTGACTTTTCTAAATCAAAATCTTAATTTAAACTTATTCTAAAATACATAATCAAACATTTGAAATTATAAAAAGTTTTCAATCTTATTTCTATACAGGTTAAAATAACAGTTTTTTTGCTGAATTCAATCATCTAACTTCAAACACATCACTTAAACCATCTGTGTATGATTGATGTATTTGCAATAAACAGCTCTATCAGCAAAATACTTGTATTTTCTTAACTTAAAAACAAAAACATTTTTATTTTAAAATTCTGCAAGATAAACTTTTGTGTATATATCACAGTTTCACTTGGAAGAGTCCTTGCCACAGATCATCAATACTCAAAAGCATACAAAAACTGCTTATTCAAGTAGGGTAGTTGATCAATGAAGTTAATAGAAAAATTTTGCAGTTTTATAAGTTATTTTATTTTATCAATTTTTACCAAATGAAAGCATTGCATTGGTAATTTAGTAATTTTGTAAATTTCTAGAAAAATTTTGCAATCTTATTCTGACTTTAAATAATTTTTAATTAACTTTTTACAGTTTACAGGCTTTGGAAAATAAAAAAATGTGTAAATTTGAACTGACAAAATCTGATGTTTTTTCAAATTTTGTCAAATTTCCTGATTTTCTCAGACTTTTTTTCAAAATCTCCATTACTACCTGACTTTTACTGACTTTCCTGACCTTGTGGTAGCCCTGTTTAGTTGTATTGATGTAGCTTTAGAGTATAAAAACAGTTTTGTACATTTTTTAATTTTTTAATTTTAAGTTCTTGGATTTTGAATTGTCATGTAATTGATATAGACAATGATACAGAAATCTAAGATGTCATGTACCTGATATTATATTTTTAAATAACTTTAATTACAGCAACACTGTTACACTCACTTTACAATATTCCTCTTAATTACTGATAAATATACTCATCTCTTCGCTAATAATCCCTGAATGCTTGGAAAGTACATTACTGAGAAGGAAATACTTATTAAACTAAAATTTAATTCTAATTATTTGGGTTTCCACTATTTAAGTCAAAAATACTGTCCTGAGTGACCTTAAACTGTCCTGGGTTATCCTGAGTTTATAAAATCTTTAGAAAACTTTTTTTTACTTTTCAAATCTAATAAAAATCAAGGTTTTTAATAAAATTGGTTACAAATAACAAAATAGACAAACTAAACTAACTAAATCTCAAATTTAGAAAAAAAAAAAGTGCCTTGAGACCATTAGAAAACCTGAAACTATTCTGTGATTTTCATAAAAAAACAAAACTATCCTGAGTTTAAAAATAATATTAAAAATACGAGTTATCCTGAGGTGTCCTGAGATTTTCAAAAACTTTAAAATATCCTGAGTTATCCTGCATGTGTGGCAACCCTGTAATTAAGAACAGAAAAAAAAACTCATCCCAAAAAAACATCATTATAGCACTCATATGATAAGTTATTAGAATTAGACACAAACTAAATCAAAAAAATTATATGCTTAATTAGATAAAAATTCTCAATTTAGTAACCTACTATAAAATATTCATGTTTGATACAAATTAAGAAACTTTAAAATATTAAATGTGGCAAAAATTGACTTTTTGCCATTATTTCAAAAAAATTGATCAAGTCTGACTTGGCGTGATGCATATGAACCCTGGGTTAAATGTAATACAACATTATACCCTAGAAGAGAAACAAAAAATAGAGCCCATTGGAAAACAAAATTAATTTTTTTGTACACAAATACTTTATTTACGATTTGCTACTCTACAGAGTTACTAAAACGTTGCATTTAGGTAAAGGTTTTAATCAAGTTCGCCTTAAGCAAGTTCTGATATAAAAATTATACAGATTTTTTTAAATAAAACTTCAATCTTAAATGTCTTAACCTAGTCATTTATAACTAGATAAAATCTAAAAGTTTGATTACACATACAAATACATGTTTATAGTAAATATATCTAAAACATAAATACAAAATTTTCATATTTTTTAAACTATGTTGATTTTTTACAGACTCTATAGAGCTAACATGTTATGAGCAACAAAAACGAGCAAGTAAATAAAGTATTTTTGTATAAAAACAAAAAAAATACTTAATTTTTCAATTAGATAAAATACTACTACAATTTTACATGTTCAACTTACTTAAATGCTATAAACTTAATTAGGAGCTAAATAATTTTGCTGAAACCTTTAAATAAAAAATGTATGTTAACAAACTAAAATAATTCATATATCAGATTTTATTTTAAAGAACCAAATATTACCCAAACAGAAAATAGTAAAATGCACTTTTTTATATCCCTTTAAAATTAGTGATTAAACAGCTTTAAGATCGTTAATTGAATTAAGTATAAAAATTTCATATACAACTGAAGTTATGCTATTTGAGAAAGTGTTTGCTAAAATTAAATTTGGATAACACTCTTAACTAAAAAACCAACTTAATAAAAAAGCAATAATATTAAAAAGTACTATAACTAAACATGAAATTTTTTTGTAATTTTGAAAATACTTTTTTAAGTTTTGTTCATCAAGTCTAGTAGTTAAGTTTTTTTTAAACTATTTGGAGTTTTCTTTACAAAAATTTAAATACTTAAATACAATGTAGTTTTTGCTCTTAGCCTGGTAAACCTCAATATACTACAAAACTTAAAATTAAAAACTATATACATTTAATTGCTATAAAAACCTATGATTTAATTAATCAAAGTTATATTTAAGGAAGATGATAAATCTTGTTATGGCAAATATTTGATATAGTTTGAAGCTACACAAATATTTAATTTTGAAAATTTTAACTTTTGTCAAAATTTAAAAATTATAAATCTTTTATTCCACTGTAAATATTCCACTGGACTCACTGTAAAAACCATATGATAAATAAGATTAAACTAATAAAAATACTGAACCATAGCAAAAAATAAAATTGAAAAACTTACATAAGATTAACTTAACATCACTGGTAAGTAAGTATGCTTAAGTTGTAAAAAAATTCAACTTTTAATTTAAATAACAATAAGTACTTTATTTAATGTCAAGTTCGACACCAATTTAAGAATAATATATGAAATTGTTGTTCTTTATTAGTTTGTTTTTAATAAAAAATAAAAAATTGATATAATAATAAATCTGTATAAAATCAAACTTTTTGTTGTTTTTATTCATGGTACTTTTACACAAATAAAATATTTATATTAAAACGTAGACTAAAATATTTCATACTCTACTTTTAAAAGTACAATTTAGAATAAAACTATTTATTTAAAAAAATATATTTATTAAAATTTACTGACAACATTTGAAAAACTATTTCAAGCATATCAATAAGCAATACTATATATTGTTTCAATGATAACCTGGACTTTTGCTTAAGTAGCCGCACAAGTCTTGCTGATATCACAACAACTCTCTCTTCCACTTTATCTCTCAAGTTCTTTAAATCTTGTGTCTTCATTCCTAGCAAAACTTTCTCTTTCTTTTTACATATACTCTCAGTGATGTCTTGGCGACTAACTACATCACTCAAACATGAAGTTTCAGTAGAACTGTCAAAAACTTCCGGAGCATCCTTAGTCTTCTTATTGAGGTACTGAGTGTAAATATCACTAAGTAACTTTTCAAATGTATTTTGCTTTTCCTGCTTATTTTCCATGTATAATATTTACTCACACATCTATTAAACTATTTTGAAAAATTAAAAAAAAATTAAAGATAAAAAATTGTTGGCCTTATCTTATCAAAACTTTTTTACAATAGCCAAAACTTTTTTATTTTTCAATTTATAAAACAATTTTGTAGTATTATTTTGAAACATTTAGGTACTTAAAAATGTAAATTAATGTAACTTTGTATCTATTTGACTTTTGATAAAACATAGTGTGCATAAAACTTTTTAATTTAAGTTTATTAATTTATTATAACAAAAGTTGTAACATTATAAGAAATACTGCACAAGTTAAAAATTTTATCATGACAAAAAAAAATTGTTTATTTTCCTTTTTTTTTAAGTAAGTTAATATACTTAATATTAGTAACTAATTCTTTTTTTTATTAAATTAGGGTAGTTTAATAAGCTTTTGTTTTTGTATTTTTTATCATGTTTTTTTTTATAAAAACTTGTACTTTTGGTAGATATTAACAAGTTAAAGCTTTAATTTCATTTTAAATTTATTCACTTAATTTTAGAACATGATCTTTATAATAGTTTGTAAGATTTTATAGTTTAGTGTTCTTGTTTGTACAGAATTTATACTCAAACAATTTATTGTGTTATAGCTTTAGGAAAAGTTAGAGACTTCTAATCTACATAATGGGTGGTATAATTTTTTAAATATAAAAACAATACAATTCAGTATTTTACTTTGAATAAAATCTCCCCTTAAGAATATTTGCTTTGTTGAAAATGTAATATATATAAAGCAACAATCAGATCAGAAAACAAAACAAAAAATATTTGGGCTCAACAGGTGGAACTTACAAAAAAAGATGGTACAAGCATATTAGTGACTTTAAAAACTATAAAGAGAATGGAACAGAAATAACAAAGAATATATGGAAGCTTAAAAATAACAACATGACTACAAAATAGACTAGGAAATAATCTAAAATATTGGCAAAACCAAAAACCCACAAAGCATTTGCAGTACTTGCTTATTAGAAAAGGTCGCGATCGCAAAGACAACAGAAGGGACAACCTATAGAAACAGTTAAAGCCTACACTTCCGAAAACTCCACTTCAAAACTTAAGTTGCCTGTAATTTTATGCTTGCTCTTAAATAAACTTTGGTGTAGTTATTATTTTCTTGAAACTAAAAGTTTTTTTATAAAAATCATTCAAGCAAAATTACAAGTACAAAATTACTTAAAATTTCCAATAGTTAAGTCACAATAAAACTTAGCTTGATTAAAATGAATCTTGACTTAAGCTCACTTAAGGCCATAGGGGAGGTAAGCCATGTTTTTTACAAGTTGATCTTATTTTATAGAGTTTTTTCTAAGCTTGAAGATGCTTTTTATCGTTTTAAAAAATTCAAATTATATTTTGAGATATGACTAGTCTAAGTCGGGCCACATAATAGGTTCCCTATGGAAAGGGAAAACTAAAACATCGAAAAAAGACTATTTTATATAAAATCTATCTCCTACATTTTTTGAGCAATCTTCTTCAAACTTTCATAGTCTAATCTTTATACAATAACAAAAAAACATTACTTTGGAATTAAAAAAAAAAATTGTAAAAATTTTTTTTTTGTAATAAAATTTATATTTTTTACATTATTAACATTCTAAAGTAACATTTTTTCTTTTTAATATAAGGAACATTTCCTGAAAATTTGAAAAAGATTGCTTGAAAAATGAAAGAGGAGATAGATTTTAAGTAAATTTTTAAATTTCCTAGAAAATTGACCCCAAAAAATTTGTGGTCCATACATTTGTATGGGAAACTTTTAACAAAAAATAAAATATCTCAAAAGTTAAATGATATTTTTAATTCTATAAAAACAGGCTTGTAGTATGTACTTAAAACTTTCATATAAAAGCCAAAGTTAATTTTTGTAAAAAAAAATGTCGGACCCCCTATGGCCTTAATACTATCAACTATATTTTTATTTAAGCAATATTTACTTTGAAAATCAACTAGAAGAAAATAGAAAGCTACATACAGACTTTAATTATTATTTGTGTTGTTCTTTGATTTTGAAATATGAACAAAATTTAAACTTTAACATAAATTGAATCTTAATATTGAAATTTAATTTGTTTTGTTTTTAGGTAAAAATTTGTTTTGATTTTAGGTAAAAATTTGTTTTAGCTATGAGTTTTTATATAAAGTGTTCAGGCGGAATTTCAAATTTTCAAAGCTATTACGAGCACAAGATTGTTTAAATTTTCAATAGTTGTCACAATTAAAGTAAGCTATTAAAATCCATCTCAACTTTAAGCTCACTTTATTAACTCCATTTTTGCTTAAGCAATGTTTACTTTGAAAATTAACAAGAAGAAAAAATAAAGCTACATACAGCTTTTATTATTATTATTGTTGTTATATTGATTTTAAAACTTAACTAAAATTTAAACTTAACCTTAAGTTCAATCTTAATATTAAAATTTAATTTGTTTAGTTATATAGGTAAAAATTTTGAGTAAAAAATTGTTTTTATTTTAATTTAATTGTTTAAATGCCATTTCCCATGACTGTTACATATCTTTTTAGATTTATTTAAGCACCGACGAGGTCTTTGACAGAAACTTAGTTAGTAAAATAAATTCTTCAAAGAATAAATTCATATAATTTTTTGTTATATAAGTTTACTAAGTGCTCTTTCTAACTATATTTTAGCTTTGTTTTCATTAAAAATCAAAAATTCCCTAAGTTCAACAATAAAAAAACTTGAGGTTTTTCAACACTGTATACTTCAAAGTCTAGAAACTGGTAACTAGCTATTATTGTTTATTAAACTACGAAAAACGCTCAAAATAGTTGGTCCTAGGATCTGGTGCACGATGAACCTATATTTTGATATCGGTTTGTTTCAAGCTTAAAAGTAAACAATTTTTTTTTGTTATTTGCTTTATGGTTAGGTAAGGAGTAAAGTTTTACATTAAAAACTTTGGATAAAATAGTGATAGGGTTTAGGAATAAGTGTTTTAATATGTCTTTTTTTTGCCATTTTGTTACTTTATCTCATTAGTATAATGTTATGAATTTTTTTTTTTTACAGAACTACTGCAGTCGACCAATAGAAAATACGAGAAAAGCACTTTAGCAAAACTTATTAATTTTAATCTTTAGTGTTACTATAGTTATTTTTTTTTAATGATTTACACAGTTTATATACTAAACTAATTTATAGTTGTTTATTATTTTTATAATTAACGCTTAGTTTTATATAAATATTTTTTAACTTGGTTAAATAATCTACTCTACATGTATAGTTTGTATAAATACTTATTTATATGATATAAACAAGTATTTATACAAACTATACATGTAGAGTAGATTATTTAACCAAGTTAAAAAATATGTATATAAAACTAAGCGTTAATTATAAAAATCATAAACAACTATATAAATTATATCATTCAAAATTACAGCCAAAACATTGTACTGTAAAGTTTTGGTCGTTGACTGTTTAATTGTTTTATAATATTTCTAATCTAGTTATAAACTTATTATGATCAGAAATTTAAAAATTTATCTTATTCTAAGTACATTTGACAAAACAAACTTAATTTTCTAAGCAATAAACCAAAGTAATGTATTGTGATTTAATTACAAAACTTTGAAAAATTCTTTCAAAATGATAAAAACTTTTTTTATAGATATAAGAAATAAATAATAGATTTTTTTTTGTATAATAACTAGGGGCTTTAATGACGGCATAAAATCTTTTAAAATTAAACGTTGCAACAGTAGTCAACATCGACAAATTTACTGAAAAAAATTGTTATAAATAACAAAAATGCAACACTTTAACTTTATTATTGCTAAAACAAAAGTATTTTATTTAGTGACATCTTAATAAGACTTTAATAAATTTCCTAAATGCTTACTTTTTCTTAAAATAAATAGAATTTTATTTGAAAATAGTCATTTCTTAGTGTTTTGGTTGGATTCTAATGGTATTAGTTTATTTTTGTTGCGTAGCTTGTTTATAATTTTAATTATGTTTTTACAATATTTTAGTTCATAAGTAAAAAAATAAGGCAAGTTTAGTATTTATTTATACTAAATTTTTTTTTTTTTTTGATCATCTTTAGTAATTATCATTATTACTACTATATACTAGCTAAAATTGTATGATTAGGAATATTTTTTAATTAAGAACTTATTTTATCATTACCTTGAGTTAGTGCTTTTATTAGTTTATAAATTTTTTGGTTTAACTTTAAAATATATATTTTGTTTATTTTTATGCTAATACATGTTAAAAAATAACAACTGTTTTTGAAATCGCTTACGAAGTTTTAGTGCCAGTAATTAAAGAAGAGTTCAAAAATAACAAATCGTGTAATTTATGTAGCTTAAAAATTTAAAATAGTGAAAATAAAAATAAAATTGCTAAACAAAAATAAAATAAAGAACATTTAAAATAAAAGATTTACTTCATAAAATATATAAAAAAAATTTAAAATCCTGTATATTAGAAATGGCTAAATTTCAAGATCAAATAAAAAAAAAATTATATATTGTTTTTTGACAATAAAAAAGCGCTTAAAAAGTTTGGCCTAGCCTAGGCCGACCTGGTGTACAATTTGTATCTCTTTATTTCAAACAAAGCCATTGTTAATAAACCTATTTTAAAATTAATTAACTGTTACCAAAGTTCTACTCTTTTTTACTGTACTGTCCAGACTAGACTATTTAAGATGGGCAGAGGACTACCATTGAAGTCTAATATGTACGAAGAGACACTTTTGCACGAAGGGTCAAATATGCACGAAGACGCTTTAGCACGGATTAAGTTTTTTTATTTTAATTTTTTGTTTTCTTTTTGTTATTAATTTTTATTTTATCACTATTACCCTCGGTCGGTATTTTTTTTTGTATTTTTTATTTTGTAGTTTATTTCTTATTGATTATTTTACTTTTTTATTTGATTTATAACTTTCGCAAGGTTAAATTTTTTTTTATTACCGTACCCCTAAATCCTTACTCCGTCGGTAGCTATTTTTATTTAGTGTTTCTTTTAAATCCTTTTTTTTTGTGTTTCTTTTTATTTTATCTATTTTTTGTATTTATTACTATTACTGTTAGTGTTACCCCTAATTATTATCCTCGGTCGGTAATTTTTTTTTTCTTGTTCGTATTTTACTTCTAGTTATTATTTAATAATTTTTTTACTCTCGTGCAAAAATGTCCCTTCGTGCAAAAACGTCTTCGTGCAAAAGTGTCTTTTTGTGCATATTTGACGTTTTGTGCGAAAGTGTCTTCGTGCGTTTTTGACCCGTTCCCATTTAAAATAGATAGGCTTACGCAATACTTAACCTCGGGTGGCTTCAGATTTCCAATACTTTTTTTGAATAGCTTGAAAATCATGCAAATCTTTTGTTTAAACATTATCTTTATTTTTCTCATTATTTTTTTTATACTTGGGTGAGAAGGGTAAGGAGTGATAAGGGTATATGTATATATATTAAAGATTTTATGAAATATTCTGGACGATAGTGCTCGACAAATTGAATTTGAACTAAATATTTATCTGTTTATAAAAAAAAAAAGGAATAGTTTAGACGACTGTTTCGTATATGAGATTTAAAACCCGATATACTACTCAGTAAGCTTATTACAATGTTAAACAGAAATTTAGAATGAATTATTTTTTAAATAACTATGACGTAGTAATATTAGTAATAGCTTATAGCAGGGGCGTGTCTAAACTTTTTTCAAAGAGGGTTCACAGTTTTTTTTGTTCTTAATTTTCCGCTTAAGTGCGCATTTCTTATGTATGCATTGTCAGTTAAGTACGCAATAATTAGCCGAAAAACTCTCTCTTTAAAATATTTTTTTTTCTGCCTAGAAATAAAAAAAACATATAAGTAGTGATAAAAAATATTATATTTTTTTATTATTATACTGTAATAAATTTAGATAATTAAAATTGAAAGGACCAGAAAAAAGTTATGAACTTACAAATTGTTTATCAAAATTCAAATCAGTTATTTAAAACAAAAATATTACATACATAGCTAACTTACTCTATAAAAAACTAACTTTTTATCAGAAAAACAATATTATAAAAAAATTAAAACTAGAATAAATTTTTATAAAGAGAATTTTAATTTTGAATTAAATGTTAGTATAGATGAAGATCTTACAAATTTTTCTTTTAAATTTTAAACTTAATATATTTATATGTCTATTTATATAAAAAAAATATTTCAAGTAATTTAATCTATGCAAATTGAAATTTCACTAAAAAAATGTTTAGACCTATACAATTCAATTAAAATATCTTTATTAAAATTTATTCTAGTTTTAATTATTTTATAATATGGTTTCCTGATAAAAAAGTTATTTTTTATGGAGTAAGTTAGTTATGTCTGTAATGCTTTTGTTTTAATAACTGATTTGAATTTTGATATACAATTTGTAAGTTCATAAAATTTAAATAAAACTTAAAGAGAATTTCAATTTTGGTTGAAATGTTAGTATAGATGGAGTTCTTACAAATTTTTCTTTTAAATTTTAAACTTTTTATATTTATATATCTATTTATAATAAAAAAAGTTTTTAAGTAATTTAATCTATAATAATTGAAACTTCACTTAAAAAAATGTTTAGACTTACACAATAAAATTAAAATATCTTTAAATTTTATTTAAATGTTTGCCTAATGGTGTAGGGATTTTAATGATAGTTTTGAAATCTCTTTGAGTTAAAAACTTCAAAAAATCAAGAATCAACTTTGTGGCCAACAGATATACAAAAATTAAATAACTTTAACAAAAATATTAAAATACCATTAAATGATAAAAGAATAAATTGCCAGGTGGTGTAATTGTCTAAAGATGATTTTGAAAACTCTCTAAATTAGACTTTTCAAGGTTTAAACCCAGTTGGTTGACATATAAACAAATAATATAAATGCTTAAGTACAAGCACAACATTATTATATAACAAAATAACACAAAAGCTTCACACAACATTATTATATACAATAAACTAAGTAAAATACAACTTTAGTGATTATATTGGACATTTTTTAAGTAAAATTGTACTTACTAGTTGAAAAACAATACTTAATCAAAAGTTATTTAAACTAAGTAACAACTTAAAATGGAAACTAAGAGCATCTTAGTAAAAAGTTTCCTTGAAAAAATGCTACTTTACAACTTTTACCCATTATGACGTCACAATTAAAACTTTATTTTAAATCTATTTCAGCTGGGCAAAAACGAGCATTTTTTGATACGGCAACTTTTTAATCTTTTAGTTTTATAAATTCAACAATCATAATTCAAAGTTTATCAAATAACCAAAACAAAGTCAATAAACAACGTTTTAAGTGATAATCTTTTAATCTTTTTTTCTTTTTTTTTCTTTTTATTTCAAGGGGTTCACAGGAAACAGGAAACCAGTCAAGACACGCCCCTGGCTTATTGTAAAGTAAACTTAGTTTTAACAAATACGCTGGGCTTGTTAATTTATCCATTTCGAAAGTTTGAAAAAGGTTATAATAGAAAAATCTTTTAAACTGTTCGTGTTTGCGGCATATTTTTTTTCTTTTAATATTTAGTTAGTTTTAATTTTGCTAAAAAAGTATTTAATGATTACACATATTTTGTTTTTCGTTTTTCTTGTTTAGTGTTATGTTCTTGTCTAATTTATCAACTTCTATTTTTCTTAGTTTTAAAGTTTGCAGCCGAATTTATTATTGAAATTCGACTTTGTCCTGATTAATATTTCCTATTTAAATTTTGTAGTCTGTATTGTTATCTTTTAAATTCAAAATATAGTTCGCAAGCTCATTCAATAATATTAACAAAAGACATACAACAGAGCTGGCGAACTACATTTGTAAATTAAAAGATATCTATACAGATTACAAAATTAAATGGCAAATACTAAACAGGACAAAATCAAAACTCAATACTAAACTCTGCTGCAAACTGTGTAGCTTAAAAAAATAGAAATTGATTAATCAGACAAGAACACAATACTAAACAAGAAAAGCGAGTAATAAAATATATGTTTTCATTACTAAAAATACTTTTTTAGCAAAATTAAAACTAACTAAATATTAAAACAAAGTACAATTAAACCGTAAACACGAGTAGTTTGAAATATTTTTCTAATAGTTTAATACATTTTTCTAATATAACCTTTTCCAAACTTTCCAAAATGCTAATTTACCAAGTTCAGCGTATTTTTTAAAAGTCAACTTACTGTACAAAAACTCTATCTATTATTACCACGTCATAATTATCATAAAAATTGTCAAATTATAAATATCTGTTTAACATTGTTATAAACTTTAGCTTACTGAGGAGTATATGAGGCTTTATATTTCATATACGAAACGGTCGTCTAAACTTTTGTTTTATATATAATAAAATAAATAAATATATGTATGTATATATATTTTTATAAAAAAATGCTTTTAAAAATTTTTGCTGACTCAGGAAACATGCAAATTATTTGTATGATTTTTTAGCTATTTAAAAAAAGTAGTTTAAATCTGAAGCTACCTCTTAATCTCTGATAACTATATTTTACGGCTGTGTAATTTTTTAGCCCTGAAAAAAGCAACTATAACTATTATTGTGAACAATGGGTAAATATATATGTGTGAGATAGTAAATTTAGTTTTATCTTAATACTATCTAATACCATTAAAATTACCTTGTTCAACTATACCAAGAGAAGAAATTGAATAAAAATGCTTTAATATATGTTCTGAGGCTTATAAAAAAAATCATCATAATATGTTTCTATGTAAAGCAACAGTTTTAATAAATATAAAATTCAATATTTTGCTTGCTTGACTGTAGCATACAAAATATTAATCATTAATCAACCTCTCAACCATACACTACATTATCATTGAGTTTGCTTCATAAATGTTATACAGAAATTTATTTTACTTATCTTATTGTGCTTTGGCAGGCGCCTGTAATCTACAAACCTTGGAGGCTTGAATTTGGAAACATCACTACTAATTTAAACTATAATTATAACAGGCATATATCTGGATTAACAGTTAGTTAAGTTTTTTGTACCAGCATTATGCTTGTACTTATCTCAATGACCAAAAGGTACTTTCCAAATCAGGTATTATTATTAGTAATTATTTTTGTATATGCATTGGCTATGATTTTTGATTTTGCAAAGTTCAACTAAAAGAATTTTCAAAGCTGTCATTAGGACCCCTACACCATCAGGCTAGTTAATTGAATGAATTTAAAAAAAATAATTGCTTAAAAAAAATAAATACAAAAATTTTCATTACCATATAAATTATTAATTGCATATTTATCCTTAAAGTGCTAAACTAAAACTAAACTAACATAAATTAGTTATATGTTCAGAATTCTGCAAGCTTTTCAGTGTGATGTATAACTTTTGATACTTGACTTTAAGAATTTTTACAATTTTAATTTGTCAATTTCTATATTCACTACAAGTATATAATTTTAACTGTCGAAATTTAAAAAACCACAATATAGATGTAAAAATATTTCAGTTTTATATTTACTTAACAGGGTCACCACTCACTCATGTAATTCAGTGTAGCTCTATCTAAATAGTTTTTGAAAAACTCTGATTAGTCAGAATTTTTCCAAAACTAAGTCTTATTTAGTTTGTTTTAATTTTTTATTCAAAGGTCAGGCTAGTAAACAGTAATTTTTTAGTAAAATTTTTTAATTTATCAAGTGCATTTTCAATATTTTATCTTGATTTTTAACTTTTTTCTCTTTTAGGCCCATAAAAGTTGTATTTTTAATTTTCTCATATATTAGACTAACTCAGACTAGTTTTTAGCCAATATATCTTTAAGAGTAGCAACTCTGGTTTTATCTAAAAATTGATATTATTCCTTTAAAGATTTTTTAAAACTACTTGTCAGATATTTACAATTATTTTTTTTTTCTTAAAATTGTCATCTTAACTTTACAGTTATTAATTTTTTTCATCATTTAAACTCTAAAAAACCTAAATGTTTTATTGTTTTAAAGAATAGTTCTCACACTTTAAAGCTACTCAAGATAATCTGGGCTTATTTTTAATATTAAAAAAAACTTAATATAGGCCAATAGATGCTAGTTAAAAATTTCTTAAAGTAATTCAGATTTAATTTTTCTTTGCAATTCTCTAGCTAGGTTTTAGAACGTATAATTTTTAAAAGTTTTTTTATGTGTTCTTTTTCCTTATATATTCCTGGACAACTGCAATATTACAAAAAAAACACGGGACTTCCATGGAATAAATTTAAATACTCTTACACTTTATTGAACAACAAAAAAAGGAGCTCAAATTATATGGTCCTAGGACCAGGTACATAAAAATCTTTTGGTTATCAAGTTGCACACCACAGATACCTTTTACAGGGTTGCCACTCAGTCAGGAAAAGTCAGGAAAAATTTAAGAAAATGACAAAAGTCAGGAAAAGTCAGGAAAAAATGAGGGGTTTTGAAAAAAAGTCAGGAAATTTGATCAAATAAAAATAAAAAGGCAGATTTTATCAGTTTAAATTCACAAAATTCCTTGTTTTCCAAAGCCTTCAAATGGTAAAAATTAATTAAAGGTCCTTTAAAGTCAGAAAAAAATTTTAAAATTTTCCTAGAAATTTACAAAAACATTTAATTTTATTTCCAATGCCTTCATCTGGTATAAATTAGTAAAATATCCTTTATAAAACTGCAAAAATTTTCTATTAACATATTGAACAAGTACCCTACTTGAACAACCAGGTTTTGTAAGCTTTTTAGTATTGATGATCTGTAGCAAGGACACTTCCATAGTGAAACTGTGATATATAAACAAAAGTTTATCCAGCATAATTTTAGAATCAAAGTGTTTTTTGTTTAAGTAAATAATTTAGTTCTTGATAACTAAGAAGTTAGTTTAGTATTTTATGTAACAAGTTAATGTGTATACTGAACCGGAATGCAGACCAGATGAAGGAAACCATATCTTCATTAGATGAAGAGGTTGAAGTGCTAATAAAAAAACAAAGAAAATAAATTTTAGTACATACATTTAAAAAAAAAAGTATTTGATTAAGATCTTAATTGTTTTAATGTTTTAACTGTAAAAGTTTGTTATTGTTTTAAGGTTTGTGTTGTGAAAGTTCTTATTAATTTAAGGTTTTAATTGTAAAAGTTCCTTATATGTTGTTTGTTTATCTAGATACATTTATGCTAGGAAATGCTTAAAAATTGTGTCTTATTCCAGACAAGCTGTGTTTATAAGGTAATAATACAAGTATTTTGCTGATAGAGCTGTTTATTACAAACATCAATCATACACAGATGGTTTAAGTGATGTACTGGAAGTTTGATGATAGAATTCAGCAAAAAACTGTTGTTTTTAACCTGTATTGAAATTAGATTGAAAGCTTTATATAGATTCAAGTGTTAGGTTATGTATTTTAGAATAAGTTTAGTTTAAGAGTTTGATTTAGAAAAGTCAGGAAAATTTTTGTAAAAAGTCAGGAAAAGTCAGGAAATTTTTCTCAGCTTGAACAGTGGCAACCATGCTTTTAACTCTGTTCCAGGACAAATAAATCATTTAAAAAAGTTTTACCTTTTGGTTAATGATAGACAAGTTTTTAAAAATATATTTGTTGATGGCAAATTTTTGTGACTATAAGAAAATGAAATAAAATTAAGAGCTTTTTAAGCATTAAAAAGACCAACGAATCTAATCCTAACATATTGATTTATAAAAATTTTGCTGCTGTTATTAGTTAAACAATGTTTACAGCAAATGATTTTCATTAAGTTATTATTATAGATCCTAACTTTAAATTATAAAGAATGTTCAGAAAAGATTTTTAAAAGATAACTTTATTCTATGAAAGTAATGTGAAATTTAAGGTGAAAAAAGTACTAATTTATCAATTAATAAACTTTTAGTAAAGTAGGGTTGCTAAAAAAACCTAAACTTTTGAAAGAACCTGGAATCTGACAATTTAGGCAAAAATAAATCAGTAGTTTCAAACAAAAATCTGTAAATTTTTTTATTCCTGGAATGGCCTTGAGTTTTAAACTATTTTTACATGTAAAGTAACAAAAATTATATTATATACAAATAATCTATCATAAAAATAAACATATTTTTGTAAAATTTAAGCTTTTTCACTTGAAAAATAATTTAAAGTAGCTTGATAGTGTCTTCTCAATGTTGTTAAACTATTTTTTACAGTTTTTTTTAACATAAGTTTGACTTTGTACTAAAAGTCTACCAAAAAACTTGTTCCTTAAAATCTTGGAAGAAATTCAGAAAACCTGGGAAAAATTTATAAAAAACCTTTATAAACACTGTAAAAAGTAAATAAAATTTGATAATGAATTGTAGCTTAAGTCATTGGTCCTCTAATGCTTAGAAATCTTAGATTCCAGATTAATTAAAATGTTTGTTAAAAGAATAGTTTGTAAAATTGTTACTATATTATGATAAAATTAAAAAAAGATTAGCAACAAAAGTTAGAGCAAATAATTTTTTTCTAAAAATAAACCCTCTATCGTATAAATTTATGAAAGAAGTTTTACATGAAAATTAAAAAAAAAGTTAAAACCCTACATATTATAGCAAACACTAACTCTGTACATTTCCAATAGTCACAAAGTTTTGTTAAAATACTTAAAAAAATGGCTAAAAACGTGATGGTAAAAAAGAAAAACAAATCTAAAAAAAAGGGAGCCATTTCAAAAAAGTTCAAATCAAATTTAAAAAATAAAAAAGTTGCCAAGATTGTACAAGAGACAAATCAAGATGAAGAACTTTATCTTGCTGATGTTATAGCTATGGGAGGCCGTAAATCAGATATGAAACTTGTTTCTGAAAAAGTTGATAAAAAGGCTAAAAAAAAATTAAAAGTTTGTTGTTTGTATTTTTTTTACATATTTTAATATAAGTTATTTTTTAACAAAAATCCAATAAAAATTATACGTCTTTTCAAGCAATTGAAGTTTTTTTTATTCAGTGATAGTTTAAATAAATAATTTTTTTATGTTTTAATCTTTAATAAGTTAATCTTTTTTTGTTTTAATTTTAAGCTTTTATAGATTTATAATTCAATTTTTTATTCCTAAATAAAATAAACTGTTAAAATTTTATCTGAAAACTAGCTTAAAGTTGAAAGTTTTTTTTCATAAAATTATTTACAACAAACTTTATCTTATAGAAAGAAGATCTCAAAAAACTTTTAGAGGACTTTAGTGCAATTAAAGCAGAAGATAAAGTTTATGACCCTTTAATTAATTTTAACAAGCAGGTAATTTTTAGAGTGTTGATTAGTAAGTTCAATAAAGTTTAGTTAGTTATATGGATATTATGTGTGTAAATGCTACAAGTTTACCATTTTTGGGTAAGTTAATATATTACTAATTTAAAAAAGAGTTGTCTCATTTGTTTTAAATAAAAAAAAAACTTTGCACATTGTTTTATTTATTAATTAACATTTTTAGTTTTATTTAAATGGATTCTATTTGAATAAAACTCTAGTCTAAAAGAGGCAGACTACCTACAATACCATTCATAACAATTAGAAACTATAGATTTAGTAATAATATGTATGAAATAATTTAGTTGCTTGTTTTGTGTATAATAAGAATTAAATGTATTTTTCATTTAATTTTTTTTAAACACAGGAAGAGGAAGAAAAACCTGATATTCGAGAAGAAAGTACTAAAGTTCAAATTTTAGAGCTTACAAGGAATAGAAAAGTTCAAGTTTTGCCAAAAAAATGCTTAATAAAAGAGCCTTATGTATGGTCTGAAATTTTTACAGATGATCTACAAAATGAAGGTTGCTGCATAAATATTATATATCATTGAAAATTTATTGTTCAATGATTACTGTAAAATTGTTTATTAGTTCGAAATCTAATTTGTTCAAAACAGAGTAATCAACTCACTTCAGGAAAATAAAACTATATTTAAAGTTTTTAGAATTTTTTTTCCCACCGTTTTGGTAAAAATAAAAAGATCACAAGTAGAAATGGACAACATATTATATACTTTTAAAAAGGCAAAATAATATATTTATACACAACTTTTTCAAGTAATACAAAATGTTATAATAAAGAAGTTAGCCAAAAAACCTGGAATCCTGGAAAAACCTGAAATTTAACAATTAAGGCTAAAAAACCTGGACTTTGAGAAATTTTGAGAAAAACCTGGAGTTTTGAACAAAATTACTAAAAACCTGGAGTTTTATAACAATTTTTACATGTATAGTAATGAAATTTCGATTGGTCACAAAAAGTCTGTGATAAAAATAATTTATGTCTGTTGTTATTATATATATTTTTTTAAAAACATTTTTAAAGCAGCTTTACAATATCTTTTCAATGTTGTTAGACTAATTAAGACATTTTTTACCTTAAACTTAATTCTTTACTAAAAATAGACCAAAAAAATTGTACTTTTGAAAACCTGGACGATATTTCTCAAAAACTTATGGCAACCCTGAATAAAATATAATAACTAAAATTTGTTATCAAGTTTTTATACCATAAGTAAAGATTTTGAATAGTCTAAGACCTGATTATATGAGTAATTTATGAAGTTAAAAATAATAAAAACCTGAAAAACGTTTGTCATTTATTTTAGAAAAGTTACTGTAAAGTTGCACAGCAACAAACTATGTTGCTATATTTTAAGAAGCACTGTATAAACTAATGTATTAATATGTTAATGATTTTTTTTATTCGAAAATATAAACTTATTCAGCTTCAGACTAAATCTGGCTATTACTATTATATTGCTTTTTTGATGTTTAAGCTCTATAGCTTGTAGATTTTTTACAAGTTTTTATTTTCAAAATATACTCAAATCTAAAACATTATCAAACTTTTTGTCATTGACAATTTAAATTGTTTTTATAGGTTTGGACAGTGAGTCTAGGGAAGTGAAATGGTTGTCAGAATTGGCAGAAAAATTCTTCAACAATGAGGTAGAGCTTCATAAAAAAATGGGAAAAGAAAGCAGTGGAAACAAAATGTGGATGCAAAATGTTATAACTTCTGGTTATTTACAGTTTTATTTACTTTTTTATTTAAAAAACCTATCTTTTATTTTAAGTAAAGTATGTTTTATATAGTTTTTGTTAAGCTCATGCTGCCAAGGGATAAAGATGTTATTACTCGTGAAAAGCTCTTCTCTCCTATATGCAAATTAAACTTTATTAAGTTTAAAATAAACATTTAAGTATATTGCTGCAAAGGGTAGAAATTGAGACTGATGTTTTTTTTTTCATTAAAAAAAGCAAAACTTCAACTGAAAAAAAAAAATCAGGGTTTGTGCGCGTCAGGCTAAGTCAGGCTAAATCAGTTTTTTTATTTGAAAATTTGAGAATTTCAGTTTTTCTCAGTTCAAATGCTTCAAAATTTTTGACTAAAAAAAATTGGGAAATCTTTTTAAAATCAAATTGAGATGTGAATTTATTTCTAAATAATGATTTAGTTCTAGGATTTAACGCCTTTTAAGGCCACATCTTTAATTATTTAGTTATTAAAGACAAAATCAGTCAGTATTTGTAAAAATAAATGCTTAAAACCTTTTATGAATCTCTAAGAAAAATCACCTTTTTCACAGTTTAGTCTTATATTATTGAGGTCTAACTAGGCTATAAGTAGATTTTTGCAAATTTTTAAAGCTCAAAATATTTTTGAGATAAAGCTAGTTGAATTCGGAGACTACAATAGTACTAATTAAGACCCCGAATATCTAAAATGAATTTTCTTACTTTCAAAAAATGTCAGGCTAAATTGGTCCCAGTAAGGCTAAATGAAAAAAATTTCGCGCACGAACTCTGAAAATTATAAAATGCACAAGTAAATTTTTATCAGTAAAAGCTTAAAAGTATTTATGTTTTCTAACTGTTGTGTATCTGTCAATAAAAACTCAATAAAACAGAAGTTTATCTAGCGCAGTCTTAATAATTAGAAGTTTTAAAAAGTAAGTTAGCTCACTGCTATTAAGAGTTGGTGATTAAATTTTTTAAACATGCTCTTAAAAAAATAATGTTATTGTAATCAAATATTTTTCAGGAACCATGTCTGATAGGTTTGCAGCTTTAAGTCTTAATCTTTCAAATTCACCTGTACATAATTTAGAAAGTTTTGAAAGGTTGCTAAAAATTGCAAACAAGAAGGAAAAGAGAGTTTGTAGACAAGGTATTGTTTTATTCAAATACTTTATTAGTCGCATGATGTATAAAGTCTAAGTTTTGTTTTTACTATCTGAATAACCTTTATATTTTAGACTTTGTGTAAATAGCTAACACTTTGTTAAATTTGTTACTATAAGTATTTTACTACGTATTAACTTAATTCCTAAATATTTACAGCTTTGGTTGCAATTAAGGATGTTTTGATTAACGAATTGCTACCAGACCGGAGATTACGTCCTTTTTATAAGCAGCCTATAAAGTCGCTTGCTAAAGCTTTTGTGGTACGTAAGGAATTGTTAATACTTGTAAAAGAGATATGTAACTTTAATATGTAAATTATTATAAATTTTGTTTTTTTAGTTAAAATTAATAAGCAACTTTCACAGGCCAAAACAATGTTTAAAATGTTTTTAAGATTATTTGGAAAGGTGTTGTACTAGGTGTTTGTAAATAAAGTGATGAAAAAGGCTTAAAAGTTTCAATAAAATTAGCAGAAAAGTAAAAAAAATATTTTTGTTAATACCAGTACAATTGTTTTACTCTGATTACTTTTTGCACTTTAAAACAATGCAACAAATTTTTGCTGTAGTCTATTTAAGTTATTATCAGTAGTATTTTAGTATATCTTAACTTTTTTGCTAATTTCAAAATATCAACAAATTGCTTGCTTTTCAAAAGCCAAGATAAAATTAGATGACACACACATTACATCTGCTTGTTGATGACTTAAACTACAACTACAAATACTTAAAACTTATAATAATACAGGGTTGCCACTTTACCTGGAAACCTGGAAAAACCTGTTATTTTAACAATTTTCATATGTTCAGTAGTAAAATTTTGATTTGACTCAAAAAATCTATAATATAATTAAAAACATTTTTTATCATCAAAACTTTTTTATTAAAAAACATATTTAAAGTAGCTTTACAGAATCTTTTCGATGTTTTTTATGCTATTTAACACAGTGTCTTACCTTAAACTAGACTTTTAACTAAAAATAAGCCCAAAAATGTGTAATTTTAAAAACCTGGAGGAATTTGGAAAAATTCTGTTTCAAATTTAATTATAATTAATTAATCTAATTTTCCAAGAAAACCTAAAAATTTTTAATTTTTATTTTTATGTTTGCAAATATTATTTTCTTCTTAATAGTTACATTTTTTGGCTTAGAAAAGTATTCAAAAAAAATAATTGAACAAATTTTTTTGTTGATATTATTATTCATTGTTATTGTTTTTTATTTTCTCTTTAATCGCCTAGTGTGTAAATGTTGCAGTTCTTATTATTATATTATTATTTATAAAAGTTAAGTTGAGTTTATATTCAAATTAACTTCTTTAAAAAGTGTTATAATTAATATAATATATAAAAATAAAAACAAATTATACAGTAATCTTCCTTTATTGTGCCAACATATGTTTTTGTGTGTTAACGAATCAACTCACTTCAACTGGGTTCTGTAAAAATAATTACTGTAATGTAAGAATAGAAGTCTTTATGTTCGGGAAAGCAGTAAAGCAACTATAATATGAAAAGTAGAGCATGTAATCTATTTTGAATAAAAATGAAACAACAACCATTAATTAGTGAATCAATAAAATTTAACAACAGTAAAGACAATAAAAGTCACAGGAACTTGATATAACGTGTGTTTTATATATTAAATGTTTGTAATGATTAAATCTAAAAATATAACAAAATCAAAGTTAGATCCAGTTAGGAAGCAGATTTAGTTTAAATTTAAAAATTATAATTAAAATTTAAGAAAACAAAGCACAAAAAAAGTTGTTATTAAGCTTACAAAGCACTGACCGATAATTAAGTTACAGCGATATACATAAAATCACAATGACTTGAATTACATACATATATTGTATATAATAATTATTAAAATTATTGATTGTTGTTTTATAAAGTAGCAGTCGGGTGTTTGAATTAAAGATCCCATACAGATGTTTTAAATATTTAATAATTAAACTTTGTTATATATGAAAGTTTATAAAGAAAAAGGCACGGTTTATCTGTGATTTGATTACAGGCTTCCGATTAAACTTGGAACTTAACTCATAAAGATGTGAAGAATTATAGTCGGAGGGTAAAGTGAATATATGAAATGTCGGAGAATAGAAAGTGACACGTGTGAAATAAATGTATAAACAATAAATGATTAGAACTATATTTTACTTAAGATATATAATTATATTAATATATATTAAGTGAATGTATGTGTTTATGTGAAAGGTGAATGAAAAAATAGTTTAGTAAAATATAGTTTTACATATTTATTTTACACATGTCACTTTCTATTCTCCGATATTTTATATCCATTTTATTCTTCGACTATAATTCTTCACATCTTTATGAGTTAAGTTCCAAGTTTAATTGGAAGCCTGTATTCAAATCACAGATAAACCGTGCTTTTTTACCTACTACGCCCAATAGAGCTAGAGGTCTTTTTACTGCAGGTTTATACTTAGCATATGACCAGCTTGTTATTTTATGTTTTACATTTTAACTCTCATATATAACACAGTTTAATTATTAAATATTTAAAATATCTGTTTGGGATCTTTAATTCAAACACCCGACTGCTACTTTATAAAACAACAATCAATTATTTTAATAATTATTATATACAATATATAAGTAATTTAAGTCATTGTGATTTTATGTATATCGCTGTAACTTAATTATCGGTCAGTGCTTTGTAAGCTTAATAACAACTTTTTTGTGCTTTGTTTCCTTAAATTTCAATTATAATTTTTACATTTAAACTAAATCTGCTTCCAAATTGTATCTAACTTTGATTTTGTTATAATTTAAGATTTAATCATTACAAACATCTAATATATAAAACACACGTTATATCAAGTTCCTGTGACTTTTATTGTCTTTACTGTTGTTAAATTTTATTGATTAACTAATTAATGGTTGTTGTTTCATTTTTATTCAAAATAGATTACATGCTCTACTTTTCATATTATAGTGCTTTACTGCTTTCCCGGACATAAAGGCCAAAATAACCAACTTTATATTGTAAATTAAATAGCTGTCTTAATCTTCATATATATTGTGACATAATTATTGGATGTATTTTATTCAATCATTGACAATAATAAAATAAATTTGAATCAGTATATCTTTCCATTAAAGTAAGTGGTTTGTTTATATTATGATTTGTTGTTTTGTTGTGTATTTTAGTTTACTTTACTTAGTTTAGACTTGATAAATACAAACATTATAGTTTTATAACAGTCGGATTTAAAATTAAGTATTCTACCTATTATTATTTATTAACCTGTAAAAATATGTAGAAATTATTTTATTTTAATTATAATGAAAACATGTATACACCTACTTTATTCTATGCTTTTAACTTTAACTAGCTTTATAATACATATTAAATAGATGCCTTAATCTTCATATATATTGTGGCGTAATTATTGGATGTATTTTGATCAATCATTGACATCGATAAAATAAATTTGAATCACTTTTCTTTCTTTCACTGAGTTGATTCGTTAACACACAGAAACATATGTTGGTACAATAAAGGAAGATTACTGTATAATTTATTTTTATTTATGTTCTAGCGAACTTATTTCACTAGGATCTTTTGTTAGCAAACGATTTAATCTATCTTTTGAACAGTAATATAATATATATATTTTTTTAATTAAAATATAAACTTCTTTAAGTATTTCAATCAACTATTAAAAAAATTAGTTAAACTTAAGCATAAAATGCTTATTAAGGGCATAGGGGGGTCCACCTTGATTTTTACAAGTTGATTTTATTTTATAGAGTTTTATCCAAGCTATTAGACTTTTTTAACCGTTTGAAAAAATTCAAAGTATTTTTTGAGATATGAACAGTCAAAGTCGGTGACCTCAATTGGTTCCTAATGGAAGGCGCAAAGTAAAAACGCAAAAAAAGACCATTTCGCTAAAAATCTATCTCCTTCTTTATTTTTTAAGCAATTTTCTTCAAATTTTTACAGAAAGTGTATTGTTAGATTTTAAAAAGATTGAATGCAGGATTTTTTTAATTTTGAAAAATAAAATTTTTATTGAAAAAAAAAACAACCTATTTTTGTTTTTTTATATTTTTAAAATTCAACATTCAAAGTCTTTTATACTATAAAAGGAACGTTTCCTGAAAATTTGAGGTCTCTATCTCAAAAAATGAAGGAGAAGATAGGTTTTTAGTGATTTTTTAAATTTTCGAGAAAATTGACCCCGAAAAACTTGCGGTTCATACGTTTGTATCGGAAACTTTTTATAAAAATTACTATATCTCAAAAGTTAAATAATATTTTTTAATTCTTTTAAAACTGGCTTGTAGTTTGTACTTAAAGATATAATGTTTCATATAAGATCCAATGTTATTTTTGGTAAAAAAAAGTGTCGGACCCCCCTATGCCCTTAAGAATAAAAAATTCTAATAACATTCAACTTAAAAGCATTTGAGCTTTTTACAATTTTACATTCTTTAAAAAAGTTGTGACCTTTATTTCAAATATTTTCATGTCTGCTATTAGTATTGTTTATCGTGTTTTATAAATTAAGTTTAAGTTACTTTTTTAGGTCTAAAAATATTCTCTACTTTAATTTTTGTTCTTTTAAGTTTTAGGATTAGACTATATTTTCATTTATGTCTTATTAAAAAGGTTTTTGAATACATTATGAATAGATTTTTAAGTAAACGCTTAAAAACTTAAGTTAATCTTTGTTTAATTTTCCTTTCTATCATTTCATTTTATTGATTGTTTTATATCTTAAGGGTTAAAAGTTTAGATTAAAAAACTTATTTTTTTTTGCTCGTAAGAAATTTTAAAAGCATGTGGTGTACGACTCGATAACCGAAAGTTTTTTTCGTATTCAGGTCCTTAGACCAAACTTATATATGATAATATATATACATATCAAAATAAGTGTAAATTATATTAAAAAGTATGTATTATTAATAGAGTAGTGACGAATCTGCTAATTGGAATCATGAAAGTTGTAAAAAACGAATGATTCTATGGTGGTTTGAGGACAAGTTGAAAAAGTTGATGGTGGAGTTTGTTGATAGAGTTCGCGAACTAACATGTGATCCACTGAAAGAAGCAAAAAAAGCTTGTTTGTTTAAAAATTTTTTTTTTTTGTATAAAAATTGTTTTCATATCAAAATTTTAGCTTGTCTTTTTTTTATATTGAATTTCGTTATAAATTTTTCAATTTTAAGATTTTTATAAATAATTTTTTATAGTTTCCAAAATTTCCATTAAAAATAATTTTCTCTGTGTATTGAAATACTTGCTTTTAAATTAGTTCCTAATGTAGTTAGTATTTAACGAAATTAATTTAATTCAAATTAAAAAGCAATGATTGTCGCATTTGAAATCTTAAACAACAAGCCTGAACAAGAAAAAGCGTTCCTCCAAATGATTGTAAATAAATTGGGAGATCCAACCAAGTTAGCTATTCGTATTTTTCTAAATTTAGATGTTTGTTTATGTTCTCTAAACAAGTTCTTTTTAATTGGTACCTCTAAATTTAGTATAATAACTTTTTTTTATGATTCTAACAAAAAATAATTAAAGTAGTTAAAAAAAGTAAGTAATCTGAGACGTAATAATCACATTTTTATTTAATTCTTTTGTAAACAGTTGACTTCAATATTTTTAGTAATTTTTATATTTCAAATCCTTTAATGGAAAATAAATTATCATAAAATCAAATTTATAACTAATTTATCGTATGTAGTTTACTATAGTTTATCTCATATATATATTTTTGTTGTATTACAATGCTGGTTTTGCTAATATTTTCTCAAGCTTTACACCAACTATTAGATCTTTAATTGATATTTTCTATGTCCTAAGTTTTTCTTCTAGGATATTTTAAGTGATAAATGTAAAGTAAAATTTAAAAGGGATAAAATAGCTCAAAAGGCTCTTGACATGGCGAACAAGTTAATAGAGCGACACCCATTAATGCAATCAATAGTGATTAATGAAGTTAGGGATCTGCTCTTTCAATCTCAATCGATTGGCTCAAGATGTCAGTATTACTGCATCAACTTGCTGAATCAACAAATGCTTTCAATTGAAAGGTTTGAGCTATAAGTTTTGAATTTTTACTTTTTTTTCTATAAATCCTTAATTACCATTTTTAGTAATAAGTTGAATTTGTAGTAACAATCTTAAAGAGCTTTCCAGTTTATTATGTTCAACCATTAAATACTTTAAAACCTTGTATTAAGTTATATAACATTAACTTTTTTAGAAACTTTTAAAGTTTAGAAGAGTCTACATTTCTATTCATGAAGTAAATGATTTCATTTGAATTAATGTTTGTTTAGAAAAAAAAGGATATCTAATTTGAGTTATTTTTTACTGAACATTGTACAATTTTAGAAATTTATTTTATTTAGTTGCTTAAAATATCTTAGTATAGCTTTTTGAAAAATCTTTGTATAATTGCTCTAGTTTTTTTTTTTAATATTTTTTTTTGTATACAGAAAAGACGTTGCACAAAGTTTAGTCAAAATTTATATGAATTTTTTCAAAGCTTGTACAAAAAAGAGCATCAAATCAGACGATAAAATGCTCGGTGCTCTACTTACAGGTACTTTGCTACAATATTGTAAATTACAGTATTTAGTTTTCACAAACTAAAATTATTTTAAAACTAATAATTTTAGTATCTTTGTTTATGTTTTGAATTTATTTATTGTATATTTCAGAGTGATAACTTTGACACTTAAAATTTAAGGTGCCTTTAAATTTGATTGTTCTGAAAAACAAAAACAAATTTAAACGGAAAAAGTAAGTGAACATTTTTCAAAACGTTTTATGTGATCTTGTTGTTAAATCTTTAATTCTTGTAGGTAATTACAAAAAAATAATGTTTTTTTTTCACAATCTATTATTTTTTAGTTTATTACTTTATCTCATTTTTTTTTTAACTTTCCATTGTAAACTAGCGTAGAGAATAATCTATGCCTGTAGACAGTATAGTATTTTTTACGGCTAAAGCTAATTTTATTATTGTTTAACTGGATTTATTAGAAAGTAATATTTATATATAAAAACTACCAAAAGAAATGTTTTTAAAATAAATTATGGTATACCCTAAATTAGTCTTTTTTTTATAAATTTAAATATATTCCACATTTTTAAGCTATTTTATTATAGAAGCTGGATTTTATTTTTTCTAAGTGATATAGACAACTATAGCCTCTAAAGTTGATAATAAATAAATTTTGATAAAAGAGCAGTTTTAATATTTTATAGTACTTAATGAAAAAGATTTTTGCTAATTGTCATAATAAAATGCATTTTAGTTAAAGAGTATTTTTTTCTGAATCAAATCTTAGTTTAAACCTGTAAAATCTTTAAAATAAATGTTTATAATTTTTTTAGCTTATTTTGTTTTTAGAATAGCATATGAAGTTTTGTTAGAATAGCAACTTATTGCAAAGAAAAACATATAAATTATAGTAGTGATGTTTCTATATTTCATAGGATTTTTTTACAGCAAACTGTTTTCTTAACAAGATTTAAAGCACGTAGAAAACATATCTATATTGGCTACAAACCTTCTGTAAATTTAGCATTTATAAAAAAATTAGTAATATCGTCTTGGTTTTAATTACACTAATAAGGTACAGGAAAACTGCACTTGAAAATCTGAACGTATTCAAACAAAAAATAAGATTATTTGAATAAACTAACTTTAATGTCTTTATATAAAATTACTTCCAAACGCAACCATTAAATTTTTACATGCATTAAGGTTATATTTTAAAAATGATATATTTGTAAATTCTGTAAACTAAATAAACTTATCATTAATAAGTATTTAATTGTGACATCATATAGGTATGTCCAGAGCGTTTCCGTACGCAGACATAGCTGAAAAGGAAGTTTCAGACCAGATCGACCTTCTTTTCAAAACTACTCACGTCACCAATCTCAACACAACCATCAGAGCACTCATGCTTTTACAACAAGTTTGTCCTAATGAAATAATTTTATTTCAAAACTTTAAAAGTATTTAAAAATATTTTTAGCTCTACCTTAAAAGTTTCTTAAAGTTTTACTACACATTAAATTATCTTTTACGGTTCACAAAATATAGATTTCAAAAATTAAAATATAAATTAGATGTTCAATGCACGTGATGAGCCTAATGACAGGTTTTACAACGCACTGTATTCAAGTTTAATGCACAAAGAACTACCAGTGAGCAGTTCAAGACATCCCATGTTTTTCAATCTGATGTTCAGGTTTTTTTAACTTACCACTGCTCATGACTCCATACTTTTTAGTTTGATAATTTTTTCTTTACCTTAAAAAAAAGGGTTAATGTTTACATATTTTTAAAATATTTTTTCTTTAAAAAACTCGATGTATTAAAAATTTATAGAATTCTGATCTCTAAATTAATATTTCTGTTCATATAAATAATAGATCTTTGAAACACGACCCAATAGACGTGAGAGTGCAAGCAATATTGAAGCGATTGTTGCAAGTTTGTTCTTTTCAATCACCTGCTTTCATTGCTGCTGCAATGGTGTTAATACATGCTGTTGTAAATAGCCCGAACAAAGCAGGCCTCAAGTATCAACTTTTCAACAGAATAGAAGGCGCTGCAGGTGGTTTTGTGTTTGAAGGCCAAAAATATTTAAAACATTCTGCTTACATTGTCTTTTATTATTTATACTATATTGTCAAAAATTAAAATTTGTAAAACTATAAGCATTTAAATTAAATTGTTCTCTTTAACTCTACAGAAGCAACGGAGAAAAACGGGATTGCTGGAAAAGGTCAAGTTGAAAACAATGTTGATAGCGATTCTGACGGAGAGGAGCACTTCGTTGATGTCCATGACCCTGATTCTGATGTCGAAACTAATGAAAAGTTAGATAATATTAAAATTGTTTTTTTCAGACTACTAGTATTTTCCTTTGTTTTTAGTTAGAGGAGAATATATATTTTATTAAGGATCTGAATTTTGTGTTTTCATTTTGAAATGGTGAGTAATAAAACTTACTTAGATTCAAGAAGTATGGTATTTTAATATTAAACAAGTTTTTATGCAGGGAAGAAACGGTTGAAAAAGAAGATGAGGAAAAGAAGTCTGAAGGATGGGTGCACAAAAAAAAAGTTGACAAAAAACAATACAACCCGTCTTGCAGAAATCCTCTCTACGCTGGTGTCTCTCCCATGTTTGAACTTCACAGTATGAGGTATCTTTATTTAACGAACTTATACGCAGAAAACATTTAGATATAACATCTAAATTAGTGAAATAGTTAATAATATAATAGTTAAAATAGTTTGATGATATAAAATACTTTTGTTTATTTTTTTTTGTAGAAATAACACATAATTTGGTAAAGTAATCAAATTAGTCATATCTTACAAATTTGAATTAAAAATAGATTTTTAGGCTGTAAACAGGGTTCGTGCGCGTCAGGCTAAGTCAGGCTAAATCAGTTTTTTTGAAAAAAGTTGAAAAATGTCAGGCTAAATCAGTTTTTATGTTTAAAAATTTGAGAATCTCAGTTATTGTCAGTTCAAATGCATGAAATTTTTTTAATTAAGATCAAATTGAGATGTGAATTTATTTCTAAATAAAGATTTAGTTATTAAAGACAAAATCAGTCAGTATTTGTAAAAATAAGTGTTTAAAACATTTTGCTGAATATGTAAAATAATTTTAAGAATCTTCATTATTTTGTTTTTAGTAGATTAAGTGCGTCATAATTATAAAAATTCATAAAAAAGTACAGTTTAAACATTACAGTTTAGTTCAACAACTTAGCTGTTTGTCTGAATTTGTTTACATGAGCTTTGTTTTTCAGAGCTTAGTTGGTTAAACTGTTTTAATTTCTAATATAAAGGCTTTATACAAAATACTTTTTAGATTAATACTCTTAGCAGTTTATTAAGTCACATTTCTGTTTTAATAAAAGCTTCTGGTCCAGTCATGTAACTTATAATTGACAAATTCAAGTACTAATTGACACGAACCCTGTATATGGGTGATAAGTGGTGGATGTAACTAAGCCGCAAAATTTAATAAAAGTATGAATTCATTGAAGCAGAAATTATAATGACCAGTTAAAAATATTCAAGTTGCTGGGCAAGCGATTGATAGATGTTGAAAAATAATTCATTTAAATTTTTATTTTCTTTAAAAGTAGTTTTGTGAATACTTTTATTGCATTAATTTGCTAATTAAGACCCCCCGATACCCAAAATGCCTTCTGAAGGTGATTTTTTCTACTTTAAAAAAATGTCAGGCTAAATAGGTCTCTGTCAGGCTAAATGAAAAGGAATTTCGCGCACGAACCCTGTGTAAAGCATAACATATTTTTTAGACTATGATTGTTACTTTGTTTTACCTGCTGTCAGGTAGAAATATAACAACTGAAAAAAAAAACTTGTTAACAACTTAATTCAAAACTAATCAGGGTTCGTGCGCGTCAGGCTAAGTCAGGCTAAATCAGTTTTTTTTAAAGTTGTAAAACGTCAGGCTAAATCAGTTTTTTTATTTAAAAATTTGAGAATTTCAGTTTTTCTCAGTTCAAATGCTTCAAAATTTTTGATAAAAAAAATTGGGAAATCTTTTTAAAATCAAATTGAGATGTGAATTTATTTCTAAATAATGATTTAGTTCTAGGATTTAACGCCTTTTAAGGTCACATCTTTAATTATTTAGTTATTAAAGACAAAATCAGTCAGTATTTGTAAAAATAAATGCTTAAAACCTTTTATGAATCTCTAAGAAAAATCACCTTTTTCACAGTTTAGTCTTATATTATTGAGGTCTAACTAGGCTATAAGTAGATTTTTGCAGTTTTTTAAAGCTCAAAATATTTTTGAGATAAAGCTAGTTGAATTCGGAGACTACAATAGTACTAATTAAGACCCCGAATATCTAAAATGACTTCTAAAGGGTAATTTTCTTACTTTCAAAAAATGTCAGGCTAAATTGGTCCCAGTCAGGCTAAATGAAAAAAATTTCGCGCACGAACCCTGACTAATAGAAATATATCTCATCTGCACAAATTAAAAAATCACAGGCGTCATTTCCACCCAACAGTCAGCAAATACGCTAATGATCTATTATCTTCCAACAATACCGAAGAAAAACTCCTTGACAAACAGCAAGGAGACCCATTAGAAGACTTTACTCTTCTCAAGTTTGTTGATCAATTTATATTATTAGTATATTTCTGCAAAGTTTTACACAGTTAGTATATAAAGAAGTTTAAAGTGATATTGTTGAATTTTTTGCTAAACGTTTTAATTGAAATCTATGAAGTTTTATAGTCTTGCAAGCTGTTTATTTACAGCAGTCTACCGTGGAGCTACGCATTTTAAACTAAGGTCAAAGATAAGTAGTTATTTGGAATTTGGTAGGAATACCTTTAAACTGATTTGTCATTCAATGTATGACTTAATTAAATATAAGTTGATTTAATATAAAAACTAGATTAAAAGGAAATTTCTAATACAGTTTTAATTTATAAAAGTTTTAAATGACTAAATTTGTTTTCGAAACCATATACATATAAAATGATATAAAAATTTCATAAAAACTAATTTAAAAGATGAAAAAGCAGAAAATTAAGTTCTAATAATTTCGCAATTAAAATAAAAACAATATCTATATGGAATTGATCGAAATAGTTACAAATTAATACAGTCCTATCTTTGTCAGTGTTTACATATAGTTTAAGTTTTTGTGCAATATTTTAATAAACTTTAAACTTAACTTAGGTTAGTTCCTTTTAATTAGTCATATACTCAGGGTTGCCACAAAACCTTAAATTCTTGAAAAACCTGGATTAAAAAAAATTACATGTTTAGTAGTAAAATTTTGATTTGACAAAAATAAAATTTATATAAATAAAAAATTTTGTCATCATTAATTTTTTATTATTATAAAACACATTAAAAGTTAGCTTTAGAGTATATTTTCAATGTTTTTATACTATTTAACACAGTTTTAACCTTAAACTTAACTTAAAACTAAAAATAGACCCAAAAAAGCGTACTTTTTAAAAACTGGAAAAAATTCAGAAAACCTGGAAGAAATTTCTCAAAAACCAGTAGCAACCCTGTATACTTAACACTATATACTATTAAATAGCTAACTATGGTAAAATTTACAGAGTACAAAAAGAAATTTTCCTTCAAAAAAATAATAAAACATTGAAAGTAATTTTTAATACATGTTTACAAAAGAAAATTACAACTCTTATAGTAAAATAATAGACAAAGCTATTTCTAGATACTATGTCGCTGCGTACCAGGCAGGTTAATGTATACAATAAAATAAAAATTCCAAACACTATTATATTAGGCTTTTTTAAACTTAAAATTTGTTACAGTTTTTAACTATTTATATTTCAACTATGTTGTGTATAATTTTTATTTATATTTTACTTGATAAATTTGATTCAATTGTAAATTTTAAACTTCATAACTGTTATGCTGTTTTATCATAATGAAATATATTTCAAAATGATTTATGGAATTTTGAAGTTTCAGGTTATAAAAGTATTTACAAGGATTAACTTAAACCTAATTATTAAAATTGGTCACATCTAAGTTAAATTGATACGTGTTCCCTTATATTCAAAGTAAAACTGTGTTTTTATGACGCTATTTACTGACTAGAAATAAATTTAATGTAAACAAATTTCGATTGTCTTTCTACTTGAGTGATAATTTTCTATTTTTAGTTGCATTACAGTATATTCAAATTTGACTTAATCAAGTTCTTTTTTAATGTAATAAATAAACATTTACAGGTTTTTGGAAAAGTTTAAGTACAGGAATGCTAAAAAGCACGTCAGCAATGCTAGTTCAATGCATCAAAAACCTAAGAAACAAGATTTCAGTGAAAACTTGCCAGTTAATTCAATGGAATTCTTGTCTCAAACTAACATCAGGCCGGAAGATGTTTTCTTTCACAAGTAATACTTTTGCTAATTTTTGCATTTAAAGATTGCCATGTTTAAAGTTTAAACATATTAAAAAAAAATTTAAACCTTGAACAAATTAAGTGGTATTTTGTAATGTTCTTTTGTGCTACCAGTGCACGTCAACTATGTAGTTAGGAATAAAATACTATTTATTGAGTTTACGAGCTTTTAAATAGCTATTTTAAGAGTTGTTTAAAACAAAGGTATTTACTTTAATAAAAACAAGTTTATACCAAATATCAGGTACTTCAGTCAATTACATGCCAGTAAAAAACATCCAACTACTAAACGCTTGGCTAAAAATTCACAAGGCGATGAGGAAATCGAGGTGCTTTCTGATGATGAGTTTGAAAATTTCATAAAAAGTGAAAAAGGACAGAAGCAACTGGACAACGAGCTTAATATGAAAGACCACGTTTACAAGTGAGTTGCATTTGTTACAATTATTAGATGGAAAAGTAAAAGGAATGAAAGTAAATTTTTTTTTTATTAGAACTTTTTAGTTTGTACTATAGGTAATCTAACAAGTTACAATATACTATTTTTTATTTATTTAATTAAGGCGTTGTTTAGATTTATAATGTATTTAAAGTATTGTTCCTTTATTTCTACTATGATAAGATATTAAGTAAGATATTTGTTTTTTGTTAGAATTATTTAACTTAAACATAATTTTGTAATTTATTAAAAGTTTTTGTTATCCTCTTTTTATATTTCATCAAGAAATTCTGTTATATTTAAATACTTTAAATATAGTTATAGTTGAAAACCCACGAAAAATTTATTTTAATCCATTAGGTTTTTCAAATAATTAATAATCCATGATTACGTCTTTAACAAAAACTTTTCTTTTGCTTATTTATTATAAAAATTATAGGAATAAAACATTGCTTGATGAAGAAGACGTTGAAATGTCTGATGATGACAACTTTTGTTAGTAGTAGTTTTTGTTCAAACAACTTAAAGAAATTTCTTAAAAACCGTTAATATTCTATAAAACTTGATTCGCAATAATTGTAACAATGTTAAAGTATAAATTATGTTTGTGAGTTTTAATCAAAATAAGATATCAACTACTAAAATTAAATTTAAAAAAACATTAATAACATTTTATACAAATAGTATTTTCAAATGCAATGATTTGAAAACCTGAAATATTTTATTAATAATCTTATATTTTTAGTTTGAAAACATCAAGTTTACATATATTTTTATATAAAAATCTACATTGTATTACCACCGTATTGAAATAAACTTTTATGTATATTGTTTGAAATAAATACAGCCGAAGACGACGGGGACATATTTGTAAATGCTGACGACATAATTGATGAAGATGGTGAATTAGTTGAAGAAATTGACGATGATTGGAATGTTGATGACGTAATGGGTGACAACAGCGATTCAGACGGTTTCGTAGACGAGTTTGCTGAAGGTTACTTTTTATAAATGCAAACTTGAGAAATTGGATCTATTATTTTATTAGGCGTATCATTATTTTTTATTGAGTAAATTACTATCAAATAAAATAGGTTATTTGTGGTTATTAATTAAAAAAAAAATGCACTGAAATAATATTTAAAGAAAAAATCATCGAATAAAACTAGTAATTAACAAATAATTATGACTCAGCATTATCGGTAAATAACTGACTCTTTTGTTGTGTTTGTTAAGATAGTTAAACATGAAAGTTTAAAAAAATCATAGCGCCAAGTTATAATTTAAACTTTGGTGTATGTATGCAGTGTTGCTAATTAAAAGCTGCAAATTTTGAGAACTACTACAATTTTTTACTAATGTCTTCTGTTAAAGTAAAAAACCATATCTAATAGTCTGATAAATTGTATATAGTTAGTCTACTTAATTAATTTTGAAGTCAGTATTATGAATATTTCATAAGTATATGCTAGAGCAGAGATGTTAAACCTGTGACCTATTTAATATTTTGAAATGACTGTTTATCAAATGATTATTTAAAATTTTGAAACAGCACCGGTATTTTTGTTTATTTTGAAGATAGTTAATTTTTGTCACAGTTTTTACAATGCTATAACATCTAAAATAAATATTTACGTGGTTTTAGCCTTTAGTTCTAGTTTTTAAATAAACTATATTTGTGTAAGAGAAATGTTGGTGATCCACGTAAAAAGTAGTTTTTGAAATTTTTCCTGGTTAATAAAAATGTTAAACATCTTTGTTCTAGAGTGTTAGAATAGATTAATTTATGATTACCTATACTAACCTATTTAAATCTATTTATAGACTAAAGATACTTTATGGAATAAAATATTTTTAAAAGTTATACAAACTGTTACTGAATTTAGATTTTTAGTAAGTAAAATAACTGTTAATATTAAACTGTATTTGACATTTATAACGAGATTAGTATTAAAAAAGGCTACTTAGTAACAATTTGTTTTTACTTACTTGTGGCCAGTTCGTTATAAGTTTATAAAGGTACATTATTTAAAACTTTTCAGTTTAATCAGTTGAAAGGCCAATCTTTTAAAAATGTTCTCAGATATTTTATTTAGTATAAAACTTAAAATTATATTATGCTCTAATTTTTTAAACAATGTAACAAATAATTAAAACAGATGATGAAGAGCCGCCACAAAAGAAGTCGAAGAAGAAAAATCACAAGCAAGAAAATGAAGATTTGGAAGACGATGAAGACATGGAGATGTTTGATGAACTCATGTCCAAAAACGATAACAACTCGTAAGTTTCAAGTTTTTTGAGGCTCAACTAAGTTGCAATTACTCTCAAACTTGTATTCTAAGAAAACACAAATATGTATTATTTTTATTCTATTACTGAATTCATATTATATTTTAATATAAGAATTGGAAGCAACGCGTTGGTGTTCGATGGAAAAGTTGGTAAGAAGCAAATGGCTTATGAACGAAAGAAGATGGAATCGGAAATTATCAAGAACAAAAAGAAAGGCCAAAAGCGAAAAAAGTTTGGTAAAAAAAAAGGAGGGCGTAAATGAATATGTATATCCTATAAAAGCTATAAATATTTTCAAACTTAGTTTTATGTTTGCATGCTTTAAGTATTATTTTTTTTGTTTTTTGCTACTTAGAAATTAGCTTTTATTTAGTACAAAAAAAACTTGTAACAGTCTATGCTACATTTATGGTATACAAATTTTAGAGAATTTTTTTAGTAAAATTTATAGGACTAGTATACAATTTTAACATTATGCCTAATAAAAAAAAAACAATTGTGTAGTTTGTTATATGTTTTTTCTAATCAATAGCATAATTAGATGTGAAACATTCTAACTAAAAACTGTGCCGTAGAATTAATAATATATTTGAATTAAACGTTTTGTAAAGTTTTATAAGACGAACTGTTTATTATAATGAGTTACATTCGTCTGATTGCGTATTTAGCTTTAACTGACTTGCGAAAAAGCGAACTTTGTATTAAACTGATGTAGGAACGTTCAACGACAATACTTGTCACGTGAAACTATTATTAACGAAAGTAATTTCTATCACTCCGCAAAAAAGGAATATTTACGAGCCGCGAAATAGACGTAGTTATCCAGGGATACCACAAAGTCAGGAAAAACAAAATAAAACGACAAAAGTGAGGAAAAAATAGGGTTTTCAATTTTAGGACATTTGATACAAACATGCTTAGTTAATAAAGTTTACTAAAATTGCATTTTGCTAACGTTGAATTCTATAAGATATTGCTTTTGCAGTTTATCTTTTTTCAGGGTCTAAATGAGTTTTTAGAATAAATTTAAACGTTTATGATCTCACTATTTACTTTTGTATTTACTATGTGTTAAAAAGTGAGTAAATTTTTTATTATAAGGTGTTTAACTCGAACTACTTGGACAAAAAACTAATACTTTATGTATAGGGTTTTCAAACTCAGACTAATCATTGTTGTTTTTCTTTCCAAATCAGTTTATAATACTTCTATAACTTTGTTATTTAAAATTTTGTTTATGATATTTCAATTATTTCAAAGTCAAAACCAACATATTTCAAAACATTTTGTCTTTCTAAAAATAAATTTTCTGAATGTCTCATTAAACATAATGATAAAATGAATTTTTAATTCAAGTAGTCTTTATTAGGGTAGAACTATAAATATGGCCACTTTTGAGTTTTCAGCTATAAAAATTTTTACATTTGGCAAGTACCACAAAAACACCCTGTGTAAAATTTTAGACGATTTGAAGAAACTATCACCTAGGCAGATTGCCATTTTCTGAAGACCACCTTAATGCAAACTATATGGGACTCAAAAAATGAATTTTAGCTGGATTTTTTTTTACATGTGGCAATTATCAAAAAAAAAAACTCAACTTCGTTAAAGACAATTTAAAGAACGTTTTATGGTGGTACTTCTTGATTTTTTGAACAAAAACTGGAAATTCAAGAAAACTTACAAAAAGTGATAAAAATTACATAAAAAAAAGTCAGAATTTTTTTTCAGCTCTATCTGTGGCAACCCTACTTATCAGCAAACTGTAAGCAGGGTTGCAACTTTACCTAGAATTTGATAAATTAAAAAAAAAACCTGGAATTTTAACAATTTTCACATGTTCAGTTGTAAAATTTCGATTTGACTCACAGAATCTATCATATAAAAAAAAAGTGTCATTATCAAATTTTTTTATTAATAAAAAACATTTTTAAAGTAGCTTTACAGTGTCTTTTCAATGTTTCTATACTATTTGATACAGTTTCTTACCTTTAAATTAACTTTAAACTAAAAATAGACCCAAAAATGTGTACTTTTAAAAATTAAGAAATAACGAATGGCAGCCCTGTGTAAGAAACGAAGCTGTTAGTTATTTATTGTATGCATTGTATTATTATAGATTACTTGTTTATTAACTAATACAATTTCTTTCAATAACGAATTAACTGTTTTACTAATAAAGTACTTTTAATTGATTCAAAGTGTCTTATAAACTAACTTTAATACAAGTTACTTTAAGTAAAACACATTATTTGTAACTTTAGTACAGTGCTTCTTCGCTTATATGGCCATATTGTTTTTGAATAATCTATCTAATTAGTATTATGCAATGCGTGTAGTAAAAAGTACATTTAATTATATGCAAATTTAATTTGTTTATAATATCTTCAACAAACCAAAAAGTTAGAACATATAAAAATAAACAAAAAAAACTTTATTAAAAAAAAAAAAATTTTTTTTTACCAAACAAATTACACCTTAAACATTTAAATTAATATAGAAACTCTTTCTGAAAAAAATAGAGGTTTGTTTGACACGGAATCAGGTAAGTTGTAAAACACTTTCTGGTTTTTTGTTTCATACAGTGGGTTGAGTACTAGTGTTAAGGTATGTCCTGACAATATTCTTAAATACGATCCGGTTTCATCACAGTTATTAACTTGATGTTCGGTGTAGCCCTTGGTTTGATACTCTTATGTTTGTTATAGCGATAAAACTATTAATTATATAATTAAGTTAAAAAATTTAACTAGAATTATGATGCAACTTTAACTTGCTTTTTAGTTATTAAAGTTTAAGTAGACATGTGTTTATAGTAAAATTTTATTTTAATTAAAATAATTTACTTCTCAATTAAAACCGGCCGGATTAGCGCGAAACTGGATAATTGAGGAATCACTGATTTTAAACTACTCGTAAGTAAGGCAGACATTTAAAAATAAGTGCTTGGAGACCACATATTAAAGAGCTCTGTACTATTTAACCTGTTGGTAGCTGTCGTGGACAAGACGTTAGAAGGTATCTGTGGTGTGCGTCTCGATAAGGTTCTTGGTGCACCAGGTCGTATGACAAAAAATTTTAAGCGTTTTTTTGTCATTTAATAGACTAATAATAATCCCATAAAAACTATTTATACAAATACATCGTGTTTATAAAACTAGCAAGGTAGCCACAGTGGGACCAAATAGTCCTTAATAGGAAATTATTAAATAGTATGTGTTATAAAAATAAACATTTCTCTTTAATTAATGCAATTTTTTTCTAGCCTAATATTGTATCAATAAAGTTTTTAAATTAAAAGAGAAAGACCTTACAGAATAAATTTTATTACTGTAGTAGACTTCTGAAATGCTTTTGCTTTGTTTCTTACTAAAATTATTATAACTTTGCAACTTTTGGCGCTTGTTTTATTCTTACTTTTAAGTTTTCATTATCATACGAAATGTATTACTTAGTTAGTAGACGTTGAGTAAATTTATACGTTTAGGAAGTAAACCTTTTTCACTTATTAAACTAAAATTTAAAACAATAATTGTGTAGGGAATTTTTGATAAATACTTTATTTGAAATCATAAAAGGTTTCTTAATAAAAAAACGGCATATGTGGACAACTAGCTTTTAGTTTTATTAGAAACTAACAAGTGTAAGGTTTTAATTGATATGTATATATATTTTTACAGTTCACATTTTCCATTTTGAATTCTTTAATAATTTTATAAATATACTAATTCAAGAACCAACAAAGTATGATAATCATAATGATAATCTTGTTATCAAAATTTTAGTCAAATAAAATAGTTTCAAATTAATTCCTAACTAACCGAAACTTTGAAATATATATTTTTAAATTAAAAAAAAAATTAAAATTAAAATATTTTTTATTCAGGGTTTAAATATTTTTTTTTGAATTCACCTCAAACCCATTAAATAACGTTTTGCTAACTCTCAAAAGTTTATTGAAGAAAATTTTTATTAAATTTTAAACTTAAAGGTCATTGAGTTTTGGTTTGCTGGTGGCTTATTTTTTTTTTGTTGTAGTTGGTTGTAAAATGTTGAGAGGGAACTAAAATTTGTAGATGCAAAGCAAAAAAAGTATAGAGTTGTCATGTAGGTTCAAAAAATTAAAATGGAAGTTTCATTACACAACTTTCATACTAAAATCTAATGTGATGTCTTTTTAATTTTGCTGTAACGTTGCTTCTAGACTAATAAAATGTGTAAATAATAAAAAATTATATAAATGTACTGTATATATCCTATTCTAAGTAATAATGGTATGCTTTGAAATAAAATCCGTTTTTAGATAAAAATAATTAAAGTCATCTTTCGTTTGTATACGCACTTTTGAACTAATAAATTTGTGTTTAAAATTCAAATGTTAATTTTTTTTGCTGTGTTCAAAGTTAGTAGTCAGTTGAAAAATTATTTTATTTTTATGTTGATCTTGAAACCTTTAACTCAGGAGTATTGAAAGCTGCAATCTGGCCACAAATACAATGTAATAAAATTCAAAAACAAACGTTTTTTAATCCAAACGAATCATTTATAATCTTAGAATAATAATGTGTATAGCTGCTTCAAATTGAACGTTCAAGTACCACTTAGTAAATATAGGTAGCCAATAGTTTCTTAATCCAAAAGTTATATACGTTGCTACAATTTAAACTTAAATATCTGTTGTATCTTTAAATCTTTTTTTACCTGAAGTTGTTGGTATAAAAACTAAAACCCGTTTTATAAAATATAGAAACATAGCTGCCCATTAAACCTTTTTTATTTATTTAGTACTAAATTTAACTTCTATATAAATTCAATAAAAAACACCTTGAAACTACTTAATCCAAATATAATAGTTTCTAATATATTAGTAATACCTAAATCTAATACTAAGTGTATTTTGTTAAAAGCCTCAGATACTGAAATACAGAAATTTTGTTTTTATACCACTATGTTTTTGAATTTTATTTAGTAGACTACTAGAAAAATAGTTTAATTCAACAATGTTTTTATCAAAATTACAAGCATTTTGGTTAGCAACTAAGCTTTACAAAGTTTACAATTATGGATGTAGCATACTTAACAAATATCATTGAAAGGGTTCAAATAATTCTTTTTTAGAATAAGTATGAGACAAAAAATTAATTACTAACATTATCTTTAAATCATGCTTGCAAAACCTAGTGCTTAGTTTATACAAAGCACATAAAAGGTGCACTAAAGATTAAGAATAGGTATCTACTAATACATGTAAGTAAAAGGATATAGTTTGAAAACATTTTTACTAACTTTTAAACATTTTATATAACAGCTCAAATTTTTAAAACAATTGTTTATCTATTATAAAAAAGTAAGTGATAAGCTAACTAAACAACATTACTATGAAAAACAAAAATTTAGAAACAATTATTTTAGAATTTTAAGACTTTTTATAAATGTTTTAAAGTTTATAGTCGTATCTAATTTTTTTAAATAATGCATGTTTATAAAAACCATTATTAACCTTTGTATCAAAAACATCAGAACTAACTAAGGTTATATTAAATATGAATATTGTTTTTTGACTGAAATATAGATTTTAAGCTATTTCTTAGTCATACCCACAACTGCTAAAAAAAAATAAAATACTTCATAGTATAAAAGATAAAAAAAAAGTAAATATAGTAAGTAAATGATGACTACAGCTGCTATCTAGAGTCACATTCAATTTTTAGCTTAGCTATTTGTAGACACAAATTTTGAGTTAGACTAGTCTAATTAATTTGTAAATAAATAGTAAGTTGATGAAAAAATCTCTAAAAACTTAGTACACAAACTCTAAACACAAACTTTGTTCTGTTTTCTATATTTATTTCTTCTTATATTATTTTAGTAAAAGCTTATCTGTTTATTCAGTTTATAGTTGTTATTTTGAACATAACTTTAATAAAAACAAGTTTTAGTAGTTATTTATCTCATAAACTTCTATACAGTAATGAAAAACTAAAATGTTTAACTTTTCCGGCAGATTTAATTACGCAAGGAAAAAATAAATTAATATATAACTTTTGAACATTTTAAAAAATAAAAATCCCGAATCCATTTTGTTTAATAAAATGCATCAGTATCACTCTTCAACAACTATAGTTTTAAAGGTTAAACAAAGACACCACGAATAACTTTTTCTGCTGATTAAGTAAAAAAAAATTAACTTACAAAAAACGATTAAAATCCTGACGTTGTGTCGCATGGTAAAAACTCACGATCACGAGCTTAAACTCCAGACATTTACCATCAACTAAATAAAACAAATCTGGATCTAAAATCTCAAAGCAGTTGTTAAGCTATAGCGAAAGTTAAAACTTACATGAAAAGTTCCACCATGTTGTAATTGCTACCAAAAAAATCAAAAAACAACTGAAAAAAAGCTTTACATGCATTATTATTCGAATTAAAATACCAATATTAGTTTAAAACATAAACCATTATACTGAAACTTTATAAAAAAGATCCACACTAACCTTAAAATATACAATGCATAGTATTAAATTTAGTCCTATTAAAAGTTATACCTATATACAGTAAATTACAAAATTTTGATCGGTCATAGATTCAAATCACAAAATTAATTGAATCTGATGACCACAAAATTCAGTAAAAACCTAAAGAAGACACCGTCAGGATTTTAGTAGTTGCGAAAGATTTTAGAAAAAAATATTAAAGGTGCCATTTGAGTGTATCATGTTTTTGATCGCTTAATTAAATTTGAGTACTTCACAAGTATGTTAAATTCTCAATTAAAAAATTCTGTTTTTGTTAAACTTAAGATTTACAGTACTTTTATTAACAACGACAACTTTGATAATAGCAAGGTATAGCTATAAAAAGTTAAAGGTAAAAAGTTAATATGTACGTTTTTCTTATAATGCACTTCGCTTTATTAAGATATTTTGTTAACTTAAATGTATAAAAGTTTATCCTTGTATAATAAATATATATGAATTTAAAAATTCAAAAACTAAGTACTTTTTGACGAGTTTTTTTTTGTAATTAGAAAATTTAACTTTCTGAAAAAGATGAAATAGTATATTGAAAAACCTTGAAAAAATGTATATATTAATATAAAATATTCTATTCTACCTTTAACTTTCTGTTTATAATAGCTAAATATTTAACATACAATAATTATTGTAAACCAAAAAATTGTTAAAAATTTAATAAAAAAGCTTAACAAAAACTTTATTAGTTATAGTTTTTGATTTAATTGTTAGGTATTGTTTGAAACAACTTTACAGTAGCTTACATACTTAAATACTTTTTTACAGTATGTATAGTAGTAAATATAGTAATTACAAAACAATAAATAAATATTTAATCGTAAGCATTAATATCAACAATCAACATCATTAAACACTGTTATGTTTAAGGACCAGAGCCATGTTGGATGGTTTCTGATTGATCAGAGAAATATATTACAGCAAAAACATTTAAATAATATATAAAAAGGTTTCATGGAGTTATAATTTTCATATCGTTTAGGATAATAATAACTATTATTTATATCAAAGGAATAGTACTTACTGAGTATGTTAACTTGCTTCTTATAATATTGATTTAGTCTTGGTACTTATAATATTTTACGATTTAATAGAACTGTGCTAGAACAGATAAAGAGCGTTAAAATTTAATAAATAAGCTACTTTTATAGTAACTTTTTTTTATGTATCAATTAATAACTACTGACATTTTTAAACTTTTTTACAACACTAACTTATTCAAATGCAATAACTAAAAGTATGCAAGATTTAATTTACCTTTTTTTAAGTATGCACTATGCACATAACAATTAGTTTTTTCTGTTTACTTTTTATAATATCAACAAGTTTTACTTAGTAAATTGAATAATGTTTACAAAAACAACTCACAAGTTATAGTTCGAACTAAGAAAAATACTTTTTAAATGCGAAAAATTATTTTTCAAAATTTTCGTACCTTAAGTATTAATATTTTTTTAATACTTTAAATGTTATTTAGAGAACTGATTTTAGCTAAAATACTTAACTTATAAAAAAACATCATTTAAACTTTAGTATAAGTCACGGGCTGCTAACTTTTGTTTGGAGAGTAAAATGTACATATTCGCAGGTCTCAGATATATCTTTAGTGGACCGTACCCAAATAAAAATAACAACAAGTTTGCTGGCTGATTTTTATCACTGGTTAAACAAAAAATCACAGATTATTGTATTAAAATTCAGAATATAAATAGTTAAAAAGGTCCATGGAATATCAGCAAGTTTTATTAAAACGGTCTTTTAACTATAAAGTTTGTTTTCTTTTTAAAACTTGTAAAAAGCGAGTGAATAAAAAAATTAGTATAAAACTACGGAATTTACATAAATCCTGTTGAAGCATTATGTGTCAACATAAAAATTCAACACTTTCTTTAATTTTAGCATATTAGATTATGAGAAAACACTTTTTTAGGGTCAGTGTAGCCATACAAAAAACTAACCTCACAAGTAATTTTGCATATAAATAGTTGATTCTAAGTAATATCCAGCAGAACTGCCAACAGCGCTTATACAGTATTAAAGGCACAAATAAAACAAACTACGGTAGACTAACTATTTTGTACTTGTTTCAAATTATACATTAATTTTAACAAAAACTTGTGACATCCTAAATTTAAGAAATCTTAAATGTGCCTACTTGCCTTTATAACTGTAACTTTAAGCTTAACAGTTTTTAACTGCTCAACAAAAACAATTTTCTCAACAATTTTAAAATAAAAGATTTTATAGTTTCATTAAATAAGCAAAAGCTTTTCGTTTTTTTTTTAATTTTATATAAAGTGTATTAAAGCCGAACTATTTATCAACGTTGTTTAGCTTTTATTAACACTAGATAAAAAGTTTTTTTTAATTTTCAAATTTACAGTTAAAACATCTATTTTGAAAATAAAAACTAATTTATAGCAATGTTGAATAGAGCAATACCTAAAAACGAAGTCATAAACTTTACTTAATACTAAAGTTAAAAAAAAAAAAATTATCACTTTTAAAACTTATCTGTTTTTAACGTGGATATAAAATTTGATATAGTTTTGAAAAAATGTTGCATACATTCTAGTTAACAAAAGTTCTAAAAGTTTTTATTTGTTTATTCACATACGATAGACTATTTTTACGAAAACTTTATAAACACCTTTCTTGCTAAAGTTCTATAGATTTACTCATAATATAATTTTAAACAAATATATTTTTATTAGTTCATTTGAAGCTCATTGTACTTCTTCATAAAAAAACCTTCATTTATATAATATTTCACTGTATAGCAATTTTTTCAAACATGTATGTTCTTAAAATTTCTACTGACAAACTTAGTTAAATCTAGAATTTAAATTTTATGCTTAAAGAAAACCGATCACTTAGTTTTTTGAAAGTACTTAATTTAACATTATCAAAGACTGAAAAAAAAGATATATATTCTGTTTAGAATTTACTAAAACTTACAATTTTAATAACATTACTTCTTACTTAAAGTCTATAAATTACAGAACAGCAAAACCGATTACTTAATATTTTTAATAATAAAACATAGAATGAATCATTTAGTACCTGAAAATACACCTGATAATTTAGAATGTACAAATTTAAACAAGCTTTAGAAATTCATTCATGCTCATTTGTTTAAAAAATATAATTAATGGTTCATAAAATACGAAAGACAATTACTTAAAGACTATCAATCTATAGTTCTATTCTGTTAGAAAACCACATTAAAACTTATAAGCTACCAGAATTATTGAGACTTTTGTTTAACTTTTTAATCGCAAATTTGAGCTTTATAGAAATAAAAAATTGAGAATAAAACAAAAAGCTATAAGTATTTTAGATTATAAAGTGAAATTTTTATTAAAACAATTTACAATGAAAATATTTGAAAATACTTTACATAATACTTTAAGTTCATAAACAATTTTTAAGCAAGGTACGCTAAATTACTATTTAAGATGCAGTACACAATTTTAAGAACTTTGTAGATAAAATCAGTAGTTTGAAGCTACGTAATTCATTATTCTCAATCATAGCGATTGTACTGAAGACATAAATTTATTTTATATATTTCAAATTTAGTTATATCAAAGTACAAACTTAAATGGCCTAAAGTATTTAAAAAAACGTAGTTGAAATCAATAGATCAAAAGTTTGAACTATTATGTGCCTTGAAGTAAACTCAAAGTTTGTTAAAAACGAGTACCTTAGTCAAAAATGATTACAAATTACTATAAAAATGCATAACTTTACTTGTACAGGTTTAAAAATGTTACTTGTTTTTTATATTTTACATGGTTTATTTTTAAGTTTAACTATATGTAAGTTTTTCTTTTACAATTTTCTTTTAAGGGCTAATTTATTTAAAAATGTTTTACTTTAAATAACTTAAACAAAACTAAATATAAACTTAAAAGACTTTTTTTATACAAAACTTTACGTTTTAGAAAACTTTCCATTACATATTTGATAAATGGTCAAGTATATTCTTGTAAAAATAGAATAAGTTATAAAATTACTTCTACAGCGGTCTGTATATTTAAAAAAGCATAACTTATTTAAAATATTCCTTTTCCAATTCCTTTCATATTCCTTAGTTTGAATTTTATTAAAAACAAAAAAAAAGAAATTTTTCAAATTTCTTAGAAGTCGATTACGAAATGAAAAAAAAAACAGAGACAAAAAAGTCATAAATTGTTTTGATAAAACAAAAACGCAGAAATAATTCTATCAGACAGTTTTTTATCGATTTTGAAAATTTAAGAAAAAAAAATCTATAATATAAACAATGATAATTTTTTTCACAAGCAAATATCGACTAGAACTCGTTTAGGAATAACAGTACAAAACATAGTTTTTAAAGAAAAAAGTTCTTGGTTGTCAAAATTTTGAATTTAAAAAACTTTAAATATTGTTTAAAAATTAAGAAACAAATTATATTTTACAACTTAAGAAAATATTTTTTATTTGAAAAGATTGTTTCAGAATTAAATATTTATTACTGAAAAATCGAACTGTTTTTTTTTAAGTATAGAAGTTGTTTCTAGCTTAAAGCTAAATAAAAATTAGGCTTGTTTGTCTTAGCTAATTGTCAGTACCTTGTTCACTGGTCTGACACTCTTCTTTTAGTGACGTTTCACTGGCGGAAGTGTAGTTATTGATAATAAAATTTTTATTATTGTTCTCCTTCGAAATTCGGCTAAGTTCACAGTCGTAATTTTTGTCGTCATCTAATTGAAAAACTTGTTACCGTTTAAAAAAGATAAAGTAGAATTTTTAAATAACGGTTTTAAAATGTTAGGACACCAATTAAGAATAAAAAATGATATGAAAACAGTTGAAATTTTTTAACTTTAGATATTTTGCTTAAATTTTGAATATATTGTACATAACTGGATTTTGATAATTTGAACTCTATCGTTTACAGGTGAAAAAAAAATATTAAAAACCAATAAATAAAAACAAACAAGTTTTTACATAAAATTTTCTGTTTTAGCAGGCGGAATAATTCCTCTACGTACCTATTAAAAAAAAAAGTATAAGCAAAGTCAATAAAATAGTAGTACTAAGTTTAAACTTTAAAAACTTGAACGTTTTAGAATGACTTTTGGTGAAATTTTAATTTTCAATAGATAATAACTTAAATTTATTATTTTATAAATACTTAGTCAACAGCCAATACTGACACACTTTAGTACTTTTTTATTATTTGCTTTTCTGAAGTCTTAAAACTTTTATTTTGTCAAAATCAATAAATTTATATTGATCTTAAAGGTATTTAAGTAAACAATTAACATTTACATAACTAAAAATTTGTCTTTTTTCATTTTAAAATTGATAACTTTTTAAGGTTCAAACTATAAAATAAACAAAAAACCAGTCCGTGTTAGTTTCTTAAAAAAAGTTATATAAGACTACACTACAGTTTAAACATATGTTCCAAAAAGCAACTTTAATCTTTACTTTATGTATAAACTCAACTTTTTAAAATTTACACATTATTTTTTTTTACTTTTTTGAAATGTTATAAGAGTCAATATTTTTAATCTAAATCATAAACCTATCCAACTGAGTTAATTAAAATCTTAAACATAAGTTTATAGTTTTCAAAACACCAAGCTTTTACTTAGTTATATTAAAAAACTAACTTGATTTCAAAAAAGTTACAGAAGTATTTTCTTCACACTTATTTCTGCATGACGATTTAATTGATTTTTTATTTTTATGCCTATTTGAAGCAAATATAATTTTTCGGAAGTCAAAAATTGGTGGTTTTTCTTTTGTTTGTTTTTCTAACTCCCTTTTTAGCTTCCAGTTCAAACAGGTTTTTTCAAATTCTTCTTTTACCTTAAAAATTAAACTAAATTAAAAGTCATAAACAAAAATCTAAAATTTTAAAATTTTCATATTTTTTTGCAAAAAATAGTGTTTTTAACTCTATTTAAGAGTAATTGATAGTATATTTTAATGAAAAAGCTTCATATAAAAAAAAATTTTAATTAACTAACTTTTACTTAAAATTTTCTTAAAAACGAACATTTGTAATTTTTAAAACAAAATTAACAACAATTTAAAATAAATTTTTACTTATACTACCTTCACGTGAAAAAAATAATTAAGCAATAAAAGAAAGTACAATGAAGAAGTTTAAATCGTATTACAAAAGCTTGTTAAGTAAAAGTACGATATACTAACATTTTATTGAATTAAAAAAACCTCATAATCTCTTTTTTGAGTGGCTTTTGTTAAAACGATTTTAGTTTATTTTTATTTTGTCAAAAAAAAAAATCAAACAAGAATTGCTGTTAAAATTTTTTATAATACAGTTGGGTTACTTTGTCAAGTTCAAAAGCAGGACTAGCTATAAACTTTATTTAGGTTGAAAATTGTATGTGCTTAAAACTTTTCAAACAACACTATTATTAGTTTAAAATAATCAAATATTAATATATATAAACAATAGTAAGTTGTATGAAAAGCTTAAATAACTATAAAACGGTTCAGAATCTTTTATAAAAGATAAAGTTCTATACACAACTTTTATATATATACACAACGCAAATTTAGTTTAAGCGTCTGCAACTTTTATCAATAAAAAAAAGAAATTATACTTACTCGAGAGCTGCAAAAACAGTAAATGACGGCAACCAAAAGTCCCTGTAAAAGTTTTTAGTTACGTAAGAAGTTTAATTAATCTCAGAAATAAATCTATCATTATTTTGGTTATTGTTTTCATACTTTACATAAAATAACACCGCTGAAAACTAATAGTTATAGTAAACGGCTTCATTTGAAACAAACTTTAAAGTTTTTAATTCAAACAAGTTTATTTATATCCTTAAATCTTACTTGTAATGATGTACAGATGAGCTCAAAGTATTTGCTAATTTCAATCAAGTAACTATCTTCATTATTATAATCGAGATACCCAGTAATTAAATATTGAATACCCAGTAACGGTATTAATGATAGTGTTGACCTTGCTAGTCTGTTATTTTAATTGTTTTAAACAATTTAAAGGTTTTTAGTATTATATTTTATCAACTTCTAGTTGCATTATATTTCTGAAACTGCTTTTTCATTTTCCTTTTTTTCTAAATGCAAGTTTAAAAAATATAATTTTTACCAATTCGTTACCTCATTTTCGCTTCTCGTTGACTAGATCTTGCTAAATTAGTGTTGTAATTCAACTTAGATGCAATAATCCTAACAACCATGACATATATTATCAAATTAACCTAAAACAATAACAAGTATCAGTCTTTATTTAAGTTTCTTAAAAATTAACAATATTTAACTGGTTGTTTAACTTAAATTAAAAGCTCTTTATATGTTATATTCTAGAAAAAGCTAATAAAGTATTAAAATCTTAGTTAAAGATGTAATAGCAAAAATTTTTAATATCTCCGTACTTATGTTACATTTTTCAACTTTTACATAAACTCTATAATTTATCGGTATAAATTTCTAACTGTAAGTGAGGCTAGAATTGGTCCTTTAACTATCCACCACAGATATCTTTGTTCGATTGATTCTGTATTGCACCTGTTATTTTAAGTAGTGCTTAAATATAAAGTGTTGTTAAAAAACAACATAGTAAGAATTTTTTTGAACATAAATATTTTTAAATTGAAATATTTTAAAGTTTGTATGTTATATTACATCTACTTTTAAAACAATTTTTAACAAATCAAAAATATTCAATTGCTGTGGACATTTACTAAATTAAGTCATAAAAAACCAAGCTGATAAAAGAAGTATTTAAAATATCTCTGTTCTCAATCTAAATTTATTTATTTATTACGGTTTTTTTTCTAGTTTTCAATACTTAATAAGTCGGGTAGGATTTAGATTTACAAAAAATGAAAACTTTTCACAGCTAAACCTTACTCAAAAACCTAACCCTTGTACCTCTCAGCCTTATCCTAATTTTTTCACGTACACAGTTTAATTAAAGCTGATTAAAAACTACAATTCTTAACTCAAAAGAGTATTTTCTTACCTAACATTTTCAAATTAACTCTTGATTGTAAGAAATTATCGTCAACGTCTGACCTATAGCTCTTATCATTAATTCTTTAACCATAATCAAACAATGACTCACATATATATGTTATCCAACAAGAAACTATAGCAAAAGTTAAAGTTATGACATACGTCACATTTACAAAGTAATCAATTATTTTTAGGTGACCTACTTTCAATAAAAACATTCCCTTCACAAAAAACTCATTTAACAGCTCAATCTTTGAATTTATAGTTTAAAATTACTCTATTAAAGTTTTTAACGGTAATAATGACTACTTATCAACGTACTTTATAAAAATAAATTTACAGCATCTTGTTAAAAATAGTACTAAGAAATTATATTTTATAACTTTTTTTATAAAAAAATATTTTTATGTTTTCTTTTTGTTCAAGAAATAACTTAAAAATTATATTCTATTTCTGAAACAACATTTTTTATTGATTTATAACTTACTTGGCATCTAGCATGTTCTTACTTTTCAAAATAAACAAATAACTGCCAGTTAGAATCGCCGGAAAAACTGTAGAAAAGATTATCAAATGTTATAAAACTACATTTTTATAAAAAGATCTTACAAGTTTGTTCAGTTTGTTAAACAAAAAATAAAAGAAAATTAAATTAACTACCCCAGCCAAGTGTCATGAACCCAATCATAGTAACTCGTTTATGGTAATTGTAGGTCTTCAAAAGAAGAAAAAGATAAATTCCTTCAACCAATAACCAGTAGTAGTTAGCTACAGAAAAATATTGCAGAAGCGTAGCATGTAAGTAGCATGTAAAATCCTGTTTTATTTGCACTTGTAATTTTCGTTTTTTTGCATGCAATTAGTACATCTAACTTTAAAACTACAGTACTAACAGTCGTATGCTCTTGTAATACAGAATTTGAAGTGCAATATTTCTGCACACCCTTTTTAACTTCCTCTGCGTGCTCTTCATGCAAGTTAACAGCCAGAAGTCTAGCAAAGTTTGATATTTCTAACGATTTTACGCTCTCTTCACTATCTACAGCTGAAAAGCGAGCTTAATTTTACTCGTTTTTGTGTTGTGTTTATAAGCACAATTAAAATGAGAGTATCTAAAGTTTGATGTTGTTTATGAACTTAATCAAATTATTACTTATTAAAACCTAGAAGAATTAAAACAATATAAGTCTTACTTTGAACACCTCTATATATATTTTTTTGAACAAATATGTTTGATTTCAAGTTGTAATGATTAGAATAATTTACGTTGTTTGATAGTATACAGATACATAAAAAGATAGAAAGCTTGTAAAAAGTTAATTATAATCGATTAAGTTAAATAACATTTGCGCTTTGAATTCGAAGAAACGCGATTGAAGTAATCGAGTTAGTGTATTAAGTTTAACAAGATTTCATAATAGAATTCAAAAAACAAACCTTCAAGACTTACTACTTCTTTTACATTATTTACATGTAATTTTTTCTGTTCATTTTGTATGTTTTAATTTTCTAATGCATTATTTTTCATGTTAAATTTTATTGTAATTAAATTTTATTTTTAACTGGCACCTGATGTAAAAAAAAAACAACAAGTAAACTCTAATTTCTAGCATTTTTTTAGAAATAACTTTGATCATAACACCTCGTTGTATAAAACACTAATAAAAGAGTTTTTAAGAAAACCTGTTTAAAGTTTTTATAACACTGAATTATAGTTAAAAATATAACAATGAAAATAAAAATAATTTATGTAATAAAAATCCAATTATTAAAAAACAATGTAAATTGTAACTAGTAAAAACAGTAAGTCAAACTACTTTTATGAAATTTGCTTTAAGTATAAATGTGTTTATTAAATAATCAAAACTGACATTTTCAAGTTTGATTAGTTTTTTATGTTCTACTAGATTATAGTATCAAATAAATCATTTGCTTTGAAAGCTTTTTAATAAATATTGCATATTATATGTTTCAAATAAAATAAGTCGGTACTATTTAAAAGTCTTTGTTAATTTTTAGATAGTAAGTATTAAACACCAGGCTATACAACTACAAATGACTTTTAAAGTTAGGTTTTTATACAAAAACAATTTTTCTATCTATTCTACTTATGATTAAGCAACATTTGATTTTATATATTATAGTATATAAAACGAAGTAAGGTTTAAAAAATAAACAAATACCAGAATCTCAGTTATAAATTTATATATATATCTTTGAAAATAGAAAAGAACTTTTTTTTAACTTACTTAAATTTATCAAATAACAAACTTTAAATTTTTAACGTAAAAAAAGTTTCATCATATAAGATATAGATTGAAGTTTTAACTATTTGCTAATTATTGAGTTTTACCTCGTTTTTTAAACTACATTCAAAATGTTTTTTTTTCTCAAAAACGAAGTTTAGAATTATAAACTTCAAAGTTAACATGAAGTTTGATCATACCACTTCGATCACTAGACCACAAGCCTTAAAAGTTGTGGTAGCTACCGAAGACTTGTGGTCTGATGATCGAGTAGTATGATCATACCTGATGTTAATTTGAGCTTGTCTCACGGCATACGAAAGTCAAGACTTAGGCTCTGTAGACTTTCGCCAATGTTTTCTTTGATTTATATTCTAAAGAGTTAGTTCTCGAGATATGTACTAACCTTGCTGCACAGGACGATGTAACAGCCACAAAATTCCTCGAAGTAAAAACGACATCATCAAGTTGATGTGAATGATAACCCTCATACAAATCACTCGTCTAACCAAAATAAATCAGTAACAATATTTTTTCCTTTGCCTTAACTACTAGTCATTGACAATAGAATAAAAAGAATGTACTTCTAGTTTTAAATTTAAAACGAATAATTATGATACAGATGCACTATACTAAATATTTTTTAACAAGTGCAGGAAATATTTACAGCACTTTAGTTTTAGTTTACTCTTTAAAATTTAGTTTTTAAGCACTTTCTTTTTATTGTAAAATAAAGTTTATGTTTTTTTAAGCGTAAGCTTTAGTACAATATTAATTTAAAATTAAACTTATTTACAAATTTACTCAAGCAAATTGAGTATCGAGCTTTTTCATAAAATGAAATTCCTTTAATTCGAATTGACTAAAGAAATCGAAAAAAGATAGCCTGTTTTTTAAGTCAATGATATTTATAGGGTATATAAAAAATATTCATTTATTTAAGATAAAACAACATTCACATAAATCAAAAACAGTCAATAAAGATTAAAGACACAAAAATTCTATTAAACTCTTCTAAATACTCTTATAGTGTTTGTGATGGTAAAAATATTATAAAAATAATTTATTACTATGTTTTTTATAAACTTCGTACACAAAAACGTATACCAAAGTTTTCCGTAAACTTTGAAATAAACTATAGTTTTAAAGCAGCTTTAAAAATTTAAGATTATATAACTGATAAAACACTAAAAAATTAACAGTATAAGTCTCAGTTTTGTAGGTTTTTTAATTCTAAACTATTTATGTAGTTAATCTTAATTAAAAAACTACTAATATTTTATAAATTGTAATTATAGTGATTCTATGGTTCAAACTTGATTGATAAATTGATTGCGTCCTTGGACAAGATGTTAAACTGTATCCTTGGTATATGACTCGATAACCAAAAAGTTTTTCGTATACTATATCCTAGGACCAACTGTTTTTCGCATTTTTTTTGTCGTTCAATAAACCAATATATTAATAAAATGATTTTGTCGCGTTTTTGGTAAAAATAACAGTTTATTCAGTTCTAAGTATATTGAATAAGGTTTTGTAATATAAAAAAGTAAATGTCTGTTGAAGCTGAAATTAAAGCATTGGTTGAGTCCTCCAAAATTGGGAAACAGCTGAAAGAAAAACTGATTGCCATTGGAAGTAAGAAGGACAATGAATTTAGTTGTTTTCAAGCTGAGATGCTTAAATTGAAGGAAGATTATAATGAAAAAAGTAGAATTATTGAAAATAACATTGATCAGATTCAAAAAGATGAATTCAGCAGTAAGAGAATAGACAATATAGAAAATAGAATTACAGAATTACCAAAAAGTTTCTCAGAATTTAAGTCTGATTTTTATTCTAAATTTAACAAGTTTGAAACTAAATTCTCCAAATATGCTGATGCTATGCAGAAAAGTGAACCAACAGAAATTATCACAAACATTAGTACCAAATTAAATTTAGTAGCAGAAAAAATAGATGCTGGAAATGAACAAAAACTGAAAGAAAAAAAGGCTTTAAATGTAATAATATTTAACATTCCAGAAAGTAAAAATCCAACTCATAATGCACTAGAAAGTTGCAAAAATGATCTAAAAATTATTCAACAAGTATTAGGAGAAAATAAAATGAAAAAAGAAGAGTTTAAGTCACTTTATCGAGTTGGTAAAATTGCAGCTAACAAAATCAGACCAATTATAGTCAAATTAAACAATTTAGCATCCAAACACAGACTGTTAAGACTGAGAGATTTGAAAATATTTTATGGTGAAATTGAATCAAAAATCTACATCAACCCTGACAGAACTCTCTTGGAAATTGAAGCTTTCAGAACATTGAGAAAAGAAGTTAAAATAAAGCAAGCCATCGCTGATGAGAATAAATTGGACATAAAATATGTTATAAGGAACAACAAGATAGTTGAACTGACAAAACAGCCCTTTCGTTACCGCTCCCAGGACATCTGGGATTAGTGGAGGAAATCGTGAGTCAACGGGTATAAACTTATTAAGTGATAGGATTAATTTTAACACTAACAAGTTTTCCTATATAAATTGTAACAACAACTATTTAAAAGTTTGTTACACTAATAGAAAGTGCGAATATATACTACAGGTCAAAGAACTGTGGTAGTACTATTTTGGTCTCGAAACTGGTGTTCAACGGGCTATTTAAATATTTATTAAAAATACAACTTTTGTCAATACAGTTTATTATTCAAACTGCTTTTAAAATATATTTCAGACAAATATAGTTTTTGTTTTTACTATTGAGCAGTAACATACAATTAAAAAAAAATTAATGAACACTAGAAAAACATAAAACACTATTTAATTTAGTCTTATTTGTAGTAAACTCTATGTTCAGTAACTTTACTTAATATGTAAGTTACGACAAAAAAAAGATTCTAAAATGGATGATAAACCGAAGATTTTTTTTTCGAGTGCGAAGTTACGCAGGAGTAGCAGCAGTTGATAATACGTTTGTTTATGAAACTTATGAGATGTTTTTTTAAGAAAAAAATGAAAATATTTATCTAAACCTATCTAGTATTCTGCAGTTTAAAAAAATATGATATTAAGTATAAAGTATGTATAATTTGTATGCATATTAGCCAACATACTATAAACAATTACAAGTTTTTCACAACTGTTGTTTTTTTACGATAAAACATTTTTTTCAGAACAATGTATCATAATTGCAAAATTTACTTTTCGCACTCATTTAAAAAGTTAAAAACTAACTTTTTAAAAAGTATTAAATGTTATAGAATCAATACTTTTATTTGTTCTACATTAATTGAAATTACTTAAAGTATTTAAATGTTAAAAATGGGTTTTTATTACCTTTTTTTTTCATTTATAAATCAAATTTAAAACATATATAACATTTACCTCATTAGCAGAAAAATACCAAGGGCAAGTGTCAAAGCAATTATGGACATCGTATAACACAACGAAGCAATTCTTGTAAGTATTTGATATACCATCTACAATTATTGTTATTTTATTTTATGAGTAAAAAATAATATTTTCTTTTCATAAGCTTAACTTAATTTGAATGCATATTCTAGAACATTATAAATTATATAAAATTTATAAATATTCAAAATAAATTTGAAATAAACTAATATAACTTTGCTCAACTTAAAAAGATTTAAAGAGTTTCAGACTGACCATTCAGTGATTTTACAAGTTTACTTTGACTGACGAGCACTGGTAGTAATACCACTACGAAACCTAGTTTTGAAATAAACTTAAAATCACTGTATCGTTTATAAAATTCCTATCAAAATACATTTTTAAACTGATAATAAAATTTTTTAGATATCTTGTTCATTGAAACATTTTCAATTTTTTGTATTTTCTTAAAAGTCGTAGGTTACATACTCAAATACAGTTTTTTTTAACTTAAAACTTTATTGTTAACAAAAACAGTTATATATTATTAAATGAAAATGTATTAAATTTTGATAAAAAACGAATTAAAACTGTTATTTATGTTTTTTTATATTTTGATAATAATCACTACAATTTTTGACAAACAGAATTTTTTTTGAAAATATTTCTTTTAACTTAATAGTATTAAAACTTTATAAATTAGTAATCTATTATGATAAATCGTTTTTAGCATTTTTACTTGACCTTGTATTACGTTAAAAACATAAATCAAGTAAGTAGTTAGTACTTTAATAAAAGTTTTACTAATAAACGTTCATCTTACAAATGTTTTCTCTGTTGAACTTTGCTGTACTAAGCTACTATTCATGTAAGAATATTCGTTGGTTTCAATCATTTCTTTCATTAAATCATTGCTCATATTCTTTTTCATTCTACTTGTAACAGGAAAACATCCAATTTCTAGCGTTTTATTGTCCCAATTTCGTGTTTTAGGATTGCAAGTCCAATTAATTTTTAAGTTTTCATAACCTGATGAAGGTCGTTAAGTATTACAAGCAACATATTTTTTTTTTGCTTTGAACACAGACTGTTAAACTTTAGATATAAAACTTTTTAATATAGTTTACTTTATATCTTAAGTTATTACAAACTTTAAGTCAAATATGTTAGGAGACTTATAACGATATAGTTGAAGTTTTAACTAATGATGTTATAAACTGTAGAACTACTAAACAGCCACTTGTTTTTAACTTTTTTTTTTATAAATGTATAGCATCTTACCTTCATCTTTTAAGGTACAAGGAATTGATGCAGTATGTCCTATTTGTGTCCTTGGAATGCAAGTTCCATAAACAACAGTTGCTGGACAAGATTCGTTAGCCCCTAGTGAACAAGCAAAAAAGAATTAAGAAAAAAAAAATAAATAAACACAAAATTTTTACTTTTCTGACACTGGTTTTATACAAACACCTTTTTAATCTTGAAAAGAGTTAAAAAATAAATTTAAATAAGAATTATAAATTTACATAAAACTTGTTTTATAACATAAAACTCAAATTTAAAGAAATTCGTCTGCACTTTGACTAAAGTATTTAAATAAATTTTACTAAAAACTTTTAATTAAGATATACAGCTTATTTATTGAAGTAAAACCTGTAAAAAAATTAAAAATTATCTTTTTAAGTGAAGTGTTTATGCTTTGCTAACCTATAGTATAACTGTGGTAATCAGGGTGTAAACAGAAGACTGCCAATGCAGCAGCAACGCAGACCAAATCTATCTAAATTTTATAATTAGTAAATACAATATTTAAAAAAAGCACCAATTTTATAAACAAAATAATAATTGATAACTTTGTAATAAGAATTAAAAAAAAAAGTTTCTGAAGTAAAAGTTTATCATTAAAAGCTTTTTATTTAACTTGAGTACGTTTTAACACTATAAAAATATGTTTTAGTCTTACGCAAAAACACACATAAAACTTATACTTGTCTTTTTTTATTTTGAAACAATTTTTTTAAAGTTATGAAAAGCTATGAAAACTAACCATTTTTTTGTTTTTTTTTTTAATTCGTTTTGTGCTAATACAATCTAGTTGTTACTGTAATACTTATAGATTATATACTTTTTTAGATAAAAACTAAAATTATATAAAACTTTTAACAACAAAGCAAAGTTCAATAAAAAAATTATTTATGTATTTCTTTTGTTTTTATTGATAAAAAGTTTCCATAGCATCGTACAGTTATAAATTTGGTTGAGTAAGAGTTTTAACATACGAAAGAAAACAATTATGTTCACTTTAGAGAATAATATTTTATTACGTTTTATTTGACTCAATTTATACACTTTTCCAGTATTTTTTTGTTTTTTAGATTCTCTCTTTTAAAAAAGTTATATCAAGGACAAGTAAATTTCATTTACAAAAACAAAATCATGAATTTAACCATTTATAATGCATTTATTTTGTATAACTGTAAGTATCTATTCACTGAGTATTTTTAAATATATAAGATTATCTTATTAAAAATATCTTAAATTAAAGTTTTATAACTTGTGTAAAACAAAACTTTTCTAAAGTTTTATCTAAAGTTTATGATTATTTTTTCTCTAAAGTAAATTAAGCTAATAGTAACAACTATAAATTTGGTCAGAAACATATAAATAAAATTTTTTCATAAACTGAAGTGTAACTATTTATGTCGTACACAACTGAAAAAATCTGCTGACAATTTTTTGTAAATTCAATAATAAACGCCGTGTAAAAGCTCATCTTATAAAGTGTCGTCAACTTTTTTTTTCGTCTTTTGGAAAGTATAAATACTTTCAAATAAGAAAAAAAGTCATTTTCTCTTAACTTAAAAAGTTAGGTAAGCAGTTGTAAAAAATTTTAAACATATGTTACGATAAAAAGTTTATGAGCGTAACAAACAATTATAAATATTTTTCCACATATATTTGAATATCATTTATTGCCTATGTTTTAGGTAAGATAAGACATTTTTGTTTGCCTTAGAGTGTAAACAAGCTTACTACGGCTAGTTAGTTTACATTAATTTTTTTATTGTTAATTTCAATTTGAAATAATTTTTTTAACAAAATATTACTAGTTAGTATACTAGTGTCTACTCAGTCAAAAAGCAACTAGCTTGGCATTTGTATAACAATCAATAAGGCTTAAGTACTTTGTATGATTTAAAACTTATCGAGTCAGATAAATGTCTAGTGTTACACTAAAGTAAAATTTAAACAATTTTGTATGCTCTATTATTTAAAAAAGGGTTCACGAGAGTCACCAATATACAGTTTATATAGGTTTTGTTTAAAGTTTGAATATACTTATTCAAGAAAAAAAGTTTATTTAAGTTAATATACAGTTAAAAATTTATAAAAACTTTTTTATATTGAAAACTCTCACTGTTTACCTATACTTAATACTTTAAAATCTATTGTAAGCTTATAAAACTCTTACAAAAGTTAAAATAAAGAACTTGTTTTTTAAAATGGTTACCAAAAAACAGTGCTTATTTTAAATAACTTGGCTTAAATAATTTTTGTAGATTAAACTTAATTGCTTTTCAGTTGTTTATCGTAAAGTTTACTATATCTTAAAACATTTTTTGTTTACGCAATCAATACTTGTAAAATTATTTTTATTTGTTTAATGAGAGTTTGTGGTATGTTATACAACATTTAAAGAAAAGTAATGAAGTTGCAGACAATTCCATTTAGCTATTTCATTTAAAGCAGTGTTAATTTGAGTATATTAATACTTGTAAAACTTATTTTATATTACTTTCACTTAAAATACATCAACAGTTTCTCTAATAAGTCTTTAAAGTACAAAAAGATTTTAATCGAATACTTTATTTTTTTCATTTAAAAATCCCAAGCAAAACTTTTTCTGCATAACAAGTTATTTTTAGTTTAAATATTCTGTTTAGTAAAAAAAAAAACTGTTATACTTGTTTTAGGTGTTAAAAATTTATGTAAAAGAATGTGTAGTATATTGTTATTTGATTAAACAAACTTTGAATAAAATTTTTGAAATAAGATTGAAAAATTATTTTAAAGTAAGTTGTATATTATACATTCTAACTTTAAAGTTTTGAAAAAAGAACTATAGGAAGTATATTTAATGATTATTTAAAATTGTTTATACAAAAAAAAAGTGGTTCTTAAGATTTTAATAGTATAAAATTAGAATTCTATCCTAATATAAAAAAACTTATATTTTAATGTAACATAACGCTTTGTTGTATTTTCTATATTTGTTCGTTTTGTCTATGCGACAAATTTCTATCAAAAACTATCTTTTAGTAAAGATTGTATTTAGTTCAGATTCATAATCTCTACAAAATATGTTTTTATGTTTTTCTACTCTTTAACTTTAACATTAAACTTTTCTACAAAAACAATCTTGTACACAGATGAATCAAAAGAAGTTTTCTAAAATTTTTTTAACCAAAATAAATTAAAGTTATAAATTTACTAGTTATAAAATTCAACTAGCTGTTATTATTCTTATCTAAAAAAGTTATATGTATATTTCGAACAATGCTTAAATGTTTATCATTTATCTCAAGTTTAAACTTGTATCTTGATAAATGATGATCTCGATGAACTATATGGTCCTAACTTCTAGACAAGACGCTAAAAGATATCCGTAGTTTACGACTCGATAACCTAAAGGTTCTTCGTGCACTACGGTCTAGGACCAAACATTATAAGTTTAATTTATAACTTGAACATTTGTTGTTCAATAAATTAATACTATAGTGCTCAATGCTTATAAAGATTACAATTTAAACTTATATACCAATATTTCAACTGAAGTTAATTAATTAATCAATTTTTAGAAATTTTGATATAAAAAAAGTCCTAAGGAATATCTCAGCTAAACCTGAAAACGCTGAAAAATAATCACCATCGTTCCTGCTTAAAGTTGAGAATAACAGCGCAACCAATAATCTTCCAGAAGATAATTTCATCGTTCCTGCTAAACTTGAGGCTGACTCCTTTATCATTAACCTTCCAAAAGGTAATGCAATCGTTCTTGCTATAATTAAAGATGATCCCTCAATTGTTAACCTTTCAGAAGGCAATGAAATCGTTCATGTTAAATTGATAATAAGCCCTCATTTATTAGCCCTCCAAAAGTTATCACCTTTTATCTCAGTTTAATTGAAGCTCATTTAGCTTCTGGCTTTCTTATAAAAAACACAGTAACTGTCTTTGTTATATGTTTCTGAAGATTAGAATTGAAACCAACAAACAAAACAAAAGAATTCACAAAGTAGGTGTTTTAACTACTAAAAAAAAGTTAGAGAGCTAAAAGAAGAACGACAAGGTTTTTGCTGCAGGTGTAAAGTATTGGAATTTTTTCATTTATAACATTGTGCAAATGATGTAAAGTGATAATTCAGCAGTATATAAAGAACATTTATACCGTTTTTCTAAATTCACCTTACCCAAATGTATAAAAAACAGTGCGAAAAAAATAAGCTTAACATATAAGTCTTATAAATTTTGTAAAAATATTAGCTAATCATAAACGCCTTAGATTCGCAGCTGACAAGTGAACTGCCTCCTTTGAAGGGAAAACTACCTAACTTAAATATAGTTTGATCTATATATACTAAATGTTAAATGTAAAACAAACTCAATTTTAAGGCTGTTTAACTGTTTTATTTTAATTTAAAGTTGTGTTTCTGTAAAACGCCTTGTTATTTTATTATTTTATTCTTACATAAATCAAAAAAATGTTTTCTTTATTAAATTACCCTTATTGAAAAAAACCTCAAGTATTTAGAAAACTGAAATAATTTATTTAAACTGTTAAAGTCATATCATATATTAAGAAAATACTTCAATTACCTTTAAACTGGCATAGAAGAGTTTTTTGAATTTTTAAATGTTAGTGGGTTAGTGGTTAAATGTTAGCTCAAATGTAAATTCACCATACAAAAAAATATACAGACTTATATAATTTAAACTGTTTTCAGTGTAGTATTACTTAAGTTTAGGAACTTTAAAAAAATAAAAATGTATAGTTATACTGACTTTAATAAACATTTAGTAAACTAAGAATTAAAAACGGTTTTCACATATCTTTATATTGCAATCTGTTTGGGCTAAGATTTCTAGGCTAATAAGATTAACCAAAAACAAGCATATTACGTTCTGCTTGAATAATTTGTTCATTTAAAATCAAGAAAATTTAGATAAATTTATGTTGTACACACCTGTGACAAATGCAATTAAACTTCTACAATAACTATTTAATTCCGATAAAAAAACATATCAAAAGACTGTTTATGGTGTGTTATTTTTTAATTTAGTTTTTGTTTTTATCATAAAACTTTATAAAAATTTTATTTTAAGCTAAAGTTTGGATAAAATTAACAAATGCTTTTTGTAAAATAAACACACCTGTGAAGAATGTTCTACAATAACTATTTATTTCCAATTAAAAATATCAAAAGACTCTTAATGGTTTGTAGTTTTCTAAGTTTGTTTTTGTTTTTATTATAAAAACTTTATAAAACATTTATTTTAAGCTATAGTTCAGCTAAAATTAACAAGTGTGTCTTTTGTAAAATAAACATACCTGTGACAAATACAATTAAACTTCTACAATAAATCTTTATTTCCAATAAAAAAACATATTAAAAGACTTATTGGAAATAAAAAGTTATTGTAGAAGTTTAATCGCATTTGGCACAGGTGTGTTTATTTTACAGAGGGCGTATATGTTAATTTTTTCCAAACTTTAGCTTAAAATAAAAGTTTTATAAAGTTTTTATGATGAAAATAGAAACAAACTTAGAAAACTACACACCATAAACAGTCTTTTGATATGTTTTTTATAGGAATTAAATAGTTATTGTAGAAGTTTAATTGCATTTGTCACAAGTTTGTACAACATAAATTTATCTACAATTTCTCAATTTTAAATGAAACAATTACTCAACCAGAACATAATATGCCTAAAAATCTTAGCCAAGAATTAATCTTAGCCTAAAAATCTTAGCCCAAACAGATCACAATGTTTTGTAAAAGAGCGTAGTTAAGGCTATAGGGAAAGGTTATAAGTATTTTTTACAAAAATTAATATTAGATCATATATAAGAGGTTTAACCATAAATTACAACCCAATTTTTGTAAATAAAAACCTTTTGAGATGTTTCAATTTTTGTAAAAAGTTTTAAACATATGGACCGCAAGTTTTTTATTGTCAATTTTCTCAGTAATTTAAAAAATTACGAAAAATCTATATTCTCCTTACTTTTTACAGCTCATAGACCTCAGGTTTTTAGAAAACAATGCTTTATAATTTAAAAGAAGTTGAACCTTGGAATTTTAGTATATTAAAATTTTATATAAAAAAGCAAGAAAAAAATATATATTTATTATTCAAACTTTAAACAGTTCTTGCATAAATTTTTTTAAATATTTGTAATTAACTTACGAAACTTTTAATAACATTGGTTAAAAATAAAGTCTAAGATGGATTTTTATAAAATAATCTTTTTTTGTTTTTTAGCTTGATACATCTATAAAAACCTATTGACCTCTATATGGCCTTAATTGAAAAAATATTTAAGTGTAGTTTTTAATAAAAATATCAGCTTGAGTGAATTGCTAGATAATGTTCCTAAAAAGTCAAAGAATTTTTAGAGTTTTTTTTCCAAGGTGAGATGCTGTTAAAGTGTTAAAAAAATTGGTCATATACTTGATTACCACATTTTTAAACCAATAAATTTTTTAGGAAAAACAAAAAAGTCTCTAAATGAGTAGAAATTGAGTCTGGCTGATTTTTTAGTCATTCTCTAAAATTTTAGTAAATTTATTTTCAGTATTTATAAATTCAAGGTAAAAGGTCTGACTATTAAGGTTAAATGTTACAAAACTAACAAAAAATATTTTACAGAAACTAAAATAATCAAAAGATGTGTCAAAATTTCATTCATGTTTTTTTTAAGTATTTTGTATTATGTTTAAAAGGCTGCAAACAAGAGCTATGACTATAACCATTACTTACTAACATGAATAGATAAATAGACAGTTTAATCATTTGCTTATTTTGCCCTTCTTTAAAGTTTGATTGTCAGGATAGAAAGGTAAAAGCTGTAAAACATAAATTAAATATTAAGTTCAGCTTTATTTACTTAAATAACCTATTTTTATATTGAAAATAAATGGTTATTAATATTGTTTACTAATAGAATATAGTATTTAGTTAGAACATAACAATCTAAATTTATTACTAAAAAATGACTTTTATGTTTATATCATTTTAATTATATTATTTAACTATAGAATTGTTTACAAAATAGAATAACTCCAACTGTAATAAACAGTAAAATATCAAGTATACAGATTAATATTCAAATAATCAACCCTTTTGTTAAACTTGAGATGTTTTTGTTGATTGTATATAATACAACCGTACCAGATGTCTTGCCTAGTGGACAATGTATAGAACGTAGCACAGCAAAATACAATGCTGATATCACTGATTTTTACCAGCAAATGGTTGCTTCATACTTGCATGTATAAACCGTTTGTAGATTGACAACTACAAGTTCTTTGGTTGAGGCTGACTGATGAGTCCTAATCAGGACCAAATCGGTCTCAGTCTACCGAAAGCTTGTGGTCTGATGATCAAATTGATATGATCAACCCTTTTGTTAAACTTCTTTCTATTAGGAAAGTATAAAGTTCACTTATATCTAAAAACTTATTTTAAAAGTTAATAGAAATGTTAAAAAGTAACTGGGTACTACAGTTATTTATGTAAAAATTAGACAAAAAAGTCTTTTACCTCCTATGACCTTATTTTATATTCTATTATATAAAAATTTGTAATAATATAGTGTAGTTTTATCAATTGATGTTTTATAAATTAATGCTCTATCGAAGTAAGCAGGGTTGCCAAAAAAACTGAAATAACCTGGAATTTGAGAAATTTTGAAAAAAACTGGAACTTTGAACAAAAATCACTTGGAAAAACTTTAAAAATATTTTACATGTCAACTAGTTAAATTTTAATTTGACAGAAAAAGTATATAGTATAGATAAAAATCATCAAAATTTTTTTATTAAAAAACACATTTAATGAAGCTTTACAATATCTTTTTAATGTCATTATACTATTTAACACAGTTTTTAACCTTTAGCTTAATTTTAAAGTATAAGTAGACCCTAAAACGTGTAGTTTTAAAAACCTGGAAGAAATGTTGAAAATCTGGAGAACATTTGGTAACCCTGAGTAAGATATTTGTTAGAATTTACTGTCATTAATTTTATTTATTAATTTGTTTACTTATAAATGTTAAAACTTATGTTATAGAAAACACTTATTATTTATTTTGTTGAAATACACCTTTTCAGAACTCCCTGTACACCCATTATAACAAAGAGATACTTCGTTAGTTTTAATAAATTTAGTACTTTTTAAAATGTTGTTAAAATATACTTATTTTTTCAAGTTTTGTGAGTTCTATTAGTATTTATAAGATAATTTTACTTTTTATAATATTTTGCTATTAAATTTTGAGCTAAGTTAAGTTTTAAATTTTGTTTATACATTTTGGTACAGTCAATTTTTAAATAGATATTATAATGTTTGTTTAAGATATTAATTGTAAGATAGTTGTTTTGGAATCCAATGGATGAAAAAGTTCAAGTTCAAGTTGAAGATCCTACAAAGCTTTACAAAGCTCATATAATTTGCTCGATTTCATACTTGGCTATCATTGGGAGTTTCATAAGAAATGGTTTTGATTTATTCTTCAAAAATGTTATTAATAACGTAGAAAGTCCTAACTCAGTTTTTGTTTTAGCTTCTGTTGCAAATATGTTTGGTTGTTTTGTAATGGGTTGGCTTTTTATTAAAGATAAACCTAAAACGCCTCACTATGTAGGATTAACAACTGGGTTATGTGGTTCTATTACAACATATTCTAAGTTTAATCATCAAGCAAGTCTACTATTTCTAGGCAAAAGCAGCTTGGAAACTCCAAATTCCCAAGTTAATGCAGTTTTTGCAATTATAGTTTGGCTCCACGTTTCAATGTCCAGTTGGACAGTAGGCAAAGACTTAAGTTGTAAATTAAAAAATGATTTTTTAGCTAAAGACTTAAGAAAGAAATCTTTTTTTGCGTCTTTAACAGTATTGCTACTACTAATTACTATTTTATTAATTTTGTTAGTACTTTATTTTTCTGAAAATACAAGCTTATCAACAGTTTGTTTTTCTGGTCTTTTAGCTCCGTTAGGTGGCCTAATGAGGTATTACCTTGGACAACATGTACCAAGGTTTTCATGCAAAAACATCCCAATTTTAACTTTGATCCCTACAGGAACTCTGGTAGCAAACTTTATTGGTTCAATGCTTCTCTCGTTGCTTTATGTGTTAGAACAAGTTTACGTTACTTCACCTAATCAAAAAATGTTTGTAGTAGGAGTGAGCTCTGGATTTTTAGCATGTTTAACTACTGTATCATCTTTTGTCAATGAAGTTCAAATCTTACGGATAAAAAGTTTAAAAGCATCATACTTATATATAACATTAACGCTTGTGTTTTGTATCTCTATCTCATGTATAACTATCGGAATAGCATCTATATTTTTAGAAAGTCTTTAAATTATATACTTTTTCTGAAGACATATATTTCTTAATTATTTTATATGAAACTGTATTGTTAGAATTTGAATTATCATCCATCATAGCAAAACCGGTTTTTACAAATTAAATATTTATAATAAAGTAAACAAGAAGAAACCATTTGTTTAATGTTAAGTTACTTAATTTATTTTTCATTGCATTTATCGCAAACTTTTTGAAGATACTTTACTTAGAACCCTTTCGTCAAAAAATAAATTGTTGTTGAAGTACTTGAAAACTTTTATCAGCGTAAAAAACTAAATAGTAAAACAGATTTAGAGAAACAAAAAAAAGAATTTAATAGTTTGTAAATTGAATCATTGTACCAAAAAACACGTCTCGGTGTTTAATTTTGTAGGTTTTTATTTACTAAATAAGAACTTAATCTTTTAAAGTTACTTAAACATTTTACAACAACTCCTATATAGTGTTCAGCATACATTTTATTCGGTTACAATTTTGCTTTGTTAGAGTAAAATTTATTGAATTTCCAAGCCTTAAAAAACAAAACTTAAAACTAGATAAGTGATGCATTGTATAAGTCCGTAATTCAAAAATTATACCGCCCTTATAATTAATGAAGTAATTTATAAAGATTTCGCTATTTTCCAATTATGAAATGTACTATGAATATTCAAAATTTAAAGTTCATTATTTGCTAATGGAGATCCTAGCAAAACTAGTTCACTGGAATGTATAATAACAAAATTACGCAGTACTCTCTTTTTTTTTAACTAACACATTTTTTTGTGTATTTACAAGTTAACACACTTCAACAGAGCTCTGTAGAAAAATAACTACTGAAAGAAAAGAAGCTAAAGTAGGTATATATATATATGTGTTTATTAAAAATAATACTATACCATATTAATACATTAAACTTTTTGATTTAACTTTATTTAGAAATGATTATAGACCTGAACCAGAGGTATTTACATTGTGGTGTACTAATGTTTTGATAAAAGCAACAAGCGACTTATTAAAACTATAAATATTGTCTTTTTAAGTTTAGTTTGGACTTTATTATTTATGTTAATAATTTTTATAGTTTAAAAACTAAAGCGTTGTTTAAAATATCACTATACCTTTCAATTTAAGTTTTATCTTGGCCAATTAAATTCATTTACGTTTCCTAATTATCTTTAAAAACGTTTAAACTATTTTTTTTGAATAAATTAATTAATCTAGTTGAAATTCTTTGCTAGTTTATTTTTCTAAAGCAGTAAAAGTTTAATATAGAATAATCGAACTTTAAATATTTGATAAATATGTTTAACAAGTTGAAAGCTTTCGCTTTATGGTTATTAGATTACAAAAATATATATATATTTAAGTTTTTGTTTGTTTCGATTAAAGTACAATTTAAACAATTGTTTAATATTCTTAACTTTTTTTATAAAATATGAATCTACTAATACTTAGTATCCTCTCAATAGTGATTAAGATGCTTTTTCAACAATGACCAGTTTAACAATCTTAAGAATGACGGACGTTTATACTTAGCTTTTCAAGCAATTTTTGGCATTTTTAGAAAAACTCCAAAGTCCAAGCTTTAAAACTTAATGTTTTCCATGTTTTTAAAGTTAATTTTGATTTTTTTGTTCAAAAGAACCTTCTATTACCTTGATTTTTACAAGAATTTCTATTAAATTTGATTTTGACTTTTTGAAGCAGGGCCCCTTTAAAAATTGTGAATGCATGTTTTTACTTTCAACGATTTGAATATTAAAAATATTTTATTTCATATATAACTTGGTTAGTAGTGTATTATTCAAAGCCAAAATGTTTGTTTTTTATTTAAGTATTTTTTTAAAGATATCCACGTCGCAAAGTTTGAACAACAATCAAATTTTTAATCATTTTTATTTTAAAGAGTAAAAACATGAAAAAAATTATAACATTTAAAGGGGCTGTTTAAAAAATCAAACACTAGTATGATGGAAGTTGTTTTGAAAAGCAAGGATGATGAACGTTCTTGTTTTAAAAAAAATCAAATCCAGCTTTAAAACCAAGAAAAAAGTAAGTTTTAAAGTTTTTTTATGCTAAAAATTATGTTTGGAGCTAGGTTAATGCTTGTTAAATAAAGTTATAAAAACATGACTACTTTAGTGACAAGGACGACCATGATACTTAAATGTATCAATTGCCTATAAATAGAAAGTTTACTCGTTATGGTAACTCTTTATTACATACCTACTAACTAACACTGATTATGTAGGATAACTAGTAAATTTTTAAAGTTTAATTCAAGGGTTATAAAACTGTGACCTTTTGTTCAATTTCTCGAAAACTGGCCAGATACCTATAAAACACTGCTGACCCCTGGCATAGTTTGAAGTATCTACAAAATCAACTAAAATAGCTTCTATTTCTAGGTATTACAGTTGTTATTTAGTAGTATTTATAATAATACATTATTTTTACCTAAATTAGAAAGGACTGTTCAAGTAAACTTTTTATTATATGTTTTGGTTTTAAGAAAACAAATAGAGAGATCTCAACTAATGGAGGAGAAATAATGAATTTATTCTTTCAAGAACTTATTTTACAAACTAAGTTTCGGTCAAAGACCTCGTCAGTGCTTAAATAAATCTTAAAAGATGTGTGACAGTCATGGAAAATAGCATTTAAACAATTAAAATAAAAACAAAATTATACTCAAAATTTTTACTTAAAAATAAATCAAATTTAAGTATTGAGATTGAGTTTAAGGTAAAGTTTAAATTTTAGTTAAGTTTTAAAATCAATATAACAACAATAATAAAGGCTGTATGCATGGTTGCCACTGATCAAGCTGAGAAAAATTTCCTGACTTTTCCTGACTTTTTACAAAAATTTTCCTGACTTTTCTAAATTAAACTCTTAAATTAAACTTATTCTAAAATACATAATCTAACAATTGAAACTATATAAAGCTTTCAATCTAATTTTAATACAGGTTAAAAACAACAGTTTTATGCTGAATTCTATCATCAAACTTCCAGTACATCACTTAAGTATGATTGATGTTTGTAATAAACAGCTCTATCAGCAAAATACTTGTATTATTACCTTATAAACACAGCTTGTCTGAAAGATGACACAATTTTTTAGAATTTCCTAGCATAAATGTATCTAAATAAACGAAACGACATATAAGGAACTTTTACAACTCAAACAATAAAACAATAACGAACTTTTACAGTTAAACATCAAAACAATAAAGAACTTAATAAAATACTGTTTTTTTAAATGTATGTACTAAAATTTATTTTCTCCGTTTTTTTATTAGCACTTCAACCTCTTCATCAAATAAACATATGGTTTCCTTCATCTGAACTGCATTCCGCTTCATTTTCTTGGCAGTTAAAATCATTTGCCTCATTTTATTTAAATCGCTCTCATCTGCTGCCCCTACACTTGTTAAAGAGAATGTTTTCTCTAAATCAAGCCACAACTTGTGGGCTTCATTTCTTTTCTTTTAGCACTCATTTATTTTTACTTTCATTTATAAAATATTTACTCTTATCATTTAGTATAAAATTTTTAATAAATAAATATACTCTTATTTACTTTAAAAACTTAAGTTACTCTCCAAAAAATACAAATAATAAGTAAACTTAATCTTGGCATATACCTCTCTTATAACTAATTTTATAAATTTAAACAACTTTGAAAAAATTATAAAGAGGTAAAGTATACACATTAAATTGTTACATTAAATACTAAACTAGCTGCTTAGTTGTAAAGAACTCAAACTAATTATTTACTTAAACAAAAAACACTTTGATTCTAAAATTATGCTAGATAAACTTTTGTGTAAATATCACAGTTTCACTATGGAAGTGTCCTTGCTACAGATCATCAATACTAAAAAGATTACAAAATCTGCTTGTTCAAGTAGGGTACTTGTTCAATATGTTAATAGAATTTTTTTGCAGTTTTATAATAAATATTTTACTAATTTATACCAGATGAAAGCATTGGAAATAAAATTAAATATTTTTGTAAATTTATAAGAAAATTTTGGATTTTTTTTCTGATTTTAAAGGACTTTTAATTAATTTTTACCATTTAAAGGCTTTGGAAAACAATAAATTTTGTAAATTTAAACTGACAAAATCTGACTTTTTTTTAAATTTTATCAAATTTCCTGACTTTTCCTGACTTTTTTTCAAAACCCCCCATCTTTTCCTGACTTTTGTCATTTTTTTAATTTTTTCCTGACTTTTCCTGATTTCCTGACTTTTCCTGACCGAGTGGCAACCCTGAACAGGTAAATCAAACTGAGTAGTTTGACTTTATACTATTTATTACTATTTTTAACTTTTTTTTTTGTTATGATATGTTTTCTAAAAGTAAAACTACAGTTATAAAACCACATATATAAATATTTATAACTAATTTTATTACGAAGCTACTTAACTAGATATTTCCTAATATACTATATCAAACAGACATTATTTTAAACTTGTTTCAAACTTGATGCTTTATGCACCAAGTCTTTCTAATAGTACTTCCTCTGTTTTGTTTATATATACTTTCTTCTACTTTGATTTTAAAGTATCAAGCAGTTTAGAAGAACTTTAAAGTAATACAACATATTATATAATTCATTCTTCTATAAGTTCTTATAAACTGCTTGATACTTTAAAATCAAAGTAGAAGAAGGTATATATAAACAAAACAGAGGAAGTACTCTTAGGAAGACTTGGTGCATAAAGCATCAAGTTTAAAATAATGTCTGTTTGATATAGTATATTAGTAAATATCTAGTTAAGTAGCTTACAAAATAAAATTAGTTTTTGATTCTTGAAACTGAAGTTTTTTTTTTGTGGTAAAAAACTCACGACATTTTTTAAAAACTATCTGTATATATCTATATTTTACTAAAATAGTAATAATTATCCAAACTTATCATATTACTAATATACGTAGTTTTTTACAAAATCAAAAGACTATAGTGTTCGAAAAGTAATGTTTTTTTTTGCATTTGATAGAACGTAAAACATTAATACTGCTATGTATAGATTCTTCTTTGTTCGTAACCACTAGATTTAATTTAAAAAACTTGCTAAGTTATCAGTAAAAATTTATCTTTTCTTAGGGTCTACTGATTGTTTTGATAATCAAAAGCAACTTACTATCGAGATAATTTTTATTTAACCTTATGTATTTTTGACACGTCTGTGCTTGTGATTTTTTGAATACGTCTAAAGTTAAAAACTTAACAGCTTAATAATTAATAAACTACACTAAATATCTAACTAGTTAATAAAAATTAGTAAAATGTTAGTTTTATTAACAACAAAATAATATTTGAGTATTCAATTAAAAACAATAATAATACAAGATTGAAAAAAAGTTAGTACTAAAAAAGTAGTTAATAACACAAAATTAACATTCAATTTAAATTACAGACATTGTATTACTTTTGAGACATCACAACTAAAACTTAAAAAGAAATTCTTAAAACTCCATTAGATCTTCTTCATCTATATCGCAATCGTTCGAATCAATTCCTACCTCCTCGTAGTCTTTCTCCAGAGCAGCTAAATCTTCCCTCGCTTCTGAAAACTCTCCCTCCTCCATTCCTTCTCCAACGTACCTGTTACGTCATATTCATTTTTAGTTCCTTCGAAAGTAATTCTACAAAGTTAGTTCGCTTTTTATATTTGTTATTATAAAATAACACCGTCTAATAAAATTAGTTACCAGTAAAAGATATATTACTAGTTTACAAAGTTGTCAACTACAATATTGTAACAAAACTTTCTGTACAATTTTAATTTTTGATAAAATTAAGAATTAGTTTAAACACTAAACAGTAGCAAAAAAATCTAACTATGTATTTTACTTTTAAGTTTAAAACAATGTTTAGTACTTTTTTTTTTGAAAAAGTTATGTAATTTAAGTATATATAATAAATATACTAAACAAAAAAAATTTTACTAATACGTGAAACTTACTTAGTTTTATTTTCTTAAATATTTTAAGGTGGTCAGTTATAACTCATTAAATTTTTCCTATAGATTATTTTTTACTGATTTAAAATAAATTCCGTTGTTGTAAAAATACACAGGTATAAAATAAATGTTGATTTAAAATTAAAACTTTGATTTTAAAGTTTATCTTCTAAATGTTAACTCTAAAATTAGTCTATATTTGCATTTGTAATGAAAAAATTAAAAAAACTTTAGAAAAATTAATTTATTATGTAAAATAAACGTAAGCAGTTAACATAAACAAATATTAAATTTTAAAATGTTTTACAAACCAGTGAACAAAAGCACGTTTGGCATACATGAGATCAAATTTGTGGTCTAATCTTGCCCATGCATCAGCGATGGCTGTAGTATTTGACAGCATGCAGACAGCTCTCAACACCTTTGCCAGGTCTCCACCAGGTACTACCGTTGGTGGCTGATAATTTATCCCAACTTTAAAACCAGTGGGACACCAGTCTACAAACTGTTTAAGTTAAACTGTAAAAATAGTGTTCGATAAAGTACAAGTATTAGTGCGATATATTTTTACATACGGAGCTAGTTACACTAAACGTAACTTTAAGTTTTACAAATATGCAATTTTTTTTTTCAAAATTTTATAAAATATTTTAAAGCAATCCAACCTGGATACTTCGTTTAGTCTTGATCGTCGCTATTGCGGCATTGACGTCTTTTGGAACTACGTCACCACGGTACAACATGCAGCAAGCCATGTACTTTCCGTGCCGTGGATCGCACTTGACCAACTGGTTGTGTGGTTCAAAACAAGCGTTAGTTATCTCTGATACAGAAAGCTGTTCGTGGTACGCTTTCTCAGCAGATATTACTGGTGCGTACGTGACGAGAGGAAAGTGGATGCGAGGGTACGGCACCTGGTATTTTAAGTTTGGTTTTTCTAGTTCATAGCATTGAAATAAACATGATCATGACCCAAAAAATACATAATTAACTTAATAATTAAAATTACAAAGTTTTGCATCATTCATTATGCAAAGGTGTTAAAATACTAGTAAAGTAGAGTACTAACTTTCTACGTTATTGTTTCGTGTTATGTATAGTAACTAGTTTAAGTTCAACTAAGTTGCTGCAAAATAATTTTAAAAGATATATTACTAAATGCATTAAAATAATTTTTATATACTTGACTTTAACTTTTTCTCGTAAATAAAAACTAATTTCTTTCAGTTGTATTAGTAATACACTTGGAAAAATTTTACAAAAAAGATTTACTACATTTTATAGTTACATTTTATATACTAAATGAAACAGAATTTACCAAATTAGTTTGAAACTCAGTTAGATCAACGTTCAATGCTCCATCAAATCTTAAAGAGGCAGTTATTGACGACACTATTTGCCCGATTATGCGGTTTAGGTTAGTGTATGTCGGACGTTCGATGTCTAAATTTTTCTGACATATGTCATAAATGGCCTATTGTATTAAAAGTAAAGTTTAAAGTTTATATTGAAAAAATTAGAACTAATCGTGTAAAAAACATTCCTAGAATTCGATCTGAAATTTCACAACTAAATTTTGTATTTGTTCTTATACATAAGTAGAAAGTTTAAACTTTTGAAAGCTCACTTCATTATCTACCATAAAAGCACAATCAGTGTGTTCCAGTGTAGTGTGAGTAGTAAGTATACTGTTGTAAGGCTCAACTACTGCTGTTGAAACCTGTTTTAAGTAATTCAGAGTAAAATTTGAGTAAAAATGAAACAAAAAAGCATTTTTACTGAAGTAAACTTTTGCTGCTTATTTTTTATAGTTACGCTTTTGTTTTCAAAATTACAAAATTTCTTTTTCTGTACTACTGTTTTTAAGTTGTGTTTACATAAAAAGCGCAGAAAATAGTTAGTTTAATAAAGTTTAACAAAGCATAAAAGTAATATTAATAGATAAAAATTATTTAAGTAAGCAATGATCAATTTTTACACGATAAACTTCAGTTTTTAGAATGCTTATCCAACATAGCAACTTCATTATTTTTTTAACTACAATTTGAGCTTGTATAATCAAAATATTGCTATATTTACAACTTGTTTTGTACCATTCATTAAAAATTGTTTTTTACTTTGATCATTGTTGCTTGAATAAACTGTCAGAACCATTTTTTTTTGTAAATGAAACTGATATACAGTAATGAAAAGCTATTATGTTATTGTTTTATTAATTGAGATAGTAGAAACTAATTAGGATTAGAAAACATTTGTTTGTATCAACTTTTAATTGCTATAAATAAGTCTATTAGAAAATTCAGAAGAAAGACTTTAATACTTTATCATTTATTGTGTGCTCTACAGATCAAAGTAACTCTAAACATGGTATTTAAAATGAACTTGTTTAACTTGGCAAAGCTATCAGTGTTTATTACCAAGTTTATATGTTGTGTGCACTACAACGTAACACTAATAATAACTTCCTTTTAAATCTAAAAATTAAATGGCGTTACTTTAATATTTTTTAGAACAGTGAAAACTTTAGTTGTACAGTATTGATATTTTAAGCTTTGAACTATATGTTACTATAACTATGTAAACTGTAAAAACACACACAATCGTTTGTCATTTTAAAACAACAACGTCAAAATTTCTGTAGTATTTTGTATCTGATAAGTAAAATAAAATAAGTTGAATTGCAAAATAAATAGTTATAAAGGAATATATCTTTAATTAAACAAGATTACAGCTGATAAAATGTTAGGGAAATATACTAAAACCTTTGTTAAAAATGTTTTATAAAATAATTTATTAACTTCAACTTTTTTAAAAATATATTTAAAATAGTTTAGGCTCTATCGTCAAATAATAGAGTTCAACATAAAAAATTAGTAAAACGAATTTTAGTAATTTGCAAATACTCTAATTAAACATATTTTATATTTCTAATGAAAGTAAAACTAAATATTAGTTAGCACTTAACCACAAAAACTTTAAAAAAACAGTTTGTTAAATTAAAGAATAACATTCAATGAAATAGTCTCAAGTTTAGATTTATTAGTTACTTTTATTAAATAATACTTCCTAAAAAAAACAATATTAATAACAAAAAGTCTGCACAAATTGATTACTTATCAAATACTTTATGACTATTTTATAAATTAAAAAATTAAAAAGAAATCACTTCTTGTTGAAACTAAAACTGTAAAAAAAAAGTATTAAAGTATAATACTAAATATTTTTTTAATACTAAATTGATAATATTTTAACATTGAAAATGTCTACTGCTATATTGTATTAGACCTGTGGTGCAGGGTATATAGCAAACTCAAGTTTTGACTTTTTTCCATAGTCTAACGACAGCCTTTCCATAAGAAGCGAAGTAAATCCAGAACCTGTACCTCCTCCAAATGAGTGGAAAATTAAGAATCCTTGCAATCCTGTGCATTGATCTGCTAGTTTTCTAAGACGATCTAGTACAAGATCCACTATATCTTTTCCTATCAAAATTTAAAAAAAGTTGTCGTTTGTTTCAAGTGAGAAAGCAATATTAACTAGAAAGCGGGTCTCTAATTAATATTCATTTTATATATTTCGTTTAACTAATTTGTGTTTAATTTGTGCATAAGTACATAAACTTAATCGGATAGTAGTTCTATTCATCTATCGTAATAGTTTTTTATAGTTATTTAAATAAATAATTTATTGATAAATTCTCAAAAACTTTTTAGATAACTTTTTTACAATGTAAAGACCATATGAAAACAGTTACCATCAAATCAAGTGTTATAATTTTTCAAAGTCACAGTAAAAACTTAATAAGAATTAACTTTTATGAGTATTCTTTAAAAGAAATCTAGTGGTATTTTACTACAAATTTATTTTGAAAGTAATTAATACTACCAATAGTGTAATGCCCTCTAGCATAATTGTTGGCAGCGTCTTCCATTCCAGTTATTAGTTGCTCTGGATGAAACAGTTGTTTGTATGTTCCAGTTCGTACTTCGTCTATTTATATAAAAGTTAAGTCTAAGTTAATTACTTTTAGTTTTTGAAATTAAACGATATTATCCAATAGTTGAAATTTCTAATTTTAACTCTTTATAAAGTTGTAAATAAAAAATATTATAAGTAAAATATATATTGCAAGTAAATTAATGTAACAACTTAACAGTTATTAAAGTAAAAAACTAAAAAAAATCATATAACAGGCAAAAAGTTAAATTTCTTTAAAATTATTTGGATAAGAAGTAATTATTTTAAATAAATAAAACCAACCAACAACTGTTGGCTCTAGATCAACAAAAACTGCTCGAGGGACATGTTTTCCGGCTCCGGTTTCGTTGAAAAAAGTACAGTATGAATCATCAGCACTACTGAGTGGCATCAACTCAGGCATCTGACCATCTGGTTGGATTCCATGTTCGAGACAGTAAAGTTCCCAACAAGCGTTTCCGATCTGCACTCCCGCTTGTCCGACGTGAACTGATATACATTCTCTCTGTGACAGTAAAAACTGTTTAGTTTTTTGTGTTAGTCTAAAGTTTAGTCAAATAGTATTAGTTTTTTCCACAATTAAGCTACGTTTTAAAAAGGTTACAAAAAGTATTTATAAACTAATTAAAATTCGCGCTTTGTCATTTACGTATATCAATAATATAGTTGAATAAAAAGTTTATTTATTTTAACAATGTTAATGACAAAACTGTTAAAAAAATAAATATTGATAACTAGAGTAATTTAACAACAAATAACTTTACTGTTTAAACGGTTACAAAAAAAGCTAACCTTGTCATAATTAATAGAAAAGTTAAAACTTATTACTAAATTTACCAAAAAAATATTCAAACAAAATATTAGAGAATTTATAAGCTCAAAACTATATAGTTGTTAAACTTCAAAACTACCAATAAGTATAACAAATTGCAAAAAAAAAAATTAAGTTTAGCAGGTATATTAATTTTAACTTGCTTCTTTACTTGGTAATTGTAGAAAATTGGTACAAGTATGTTTTTTTTACTTTAGAAATATCAATGTTTGAACAGCTTTTTTCCGGTGCATAAGTAATTTTAAAAATATAAAAAACACATTTCATTTTTTTTCTCTTAAATTTATTTGAGCACTCTCGTAGTATGGCTTATCAAAAATTGTATCCTACTAAGTTAAACTGAATTAAAATTGAAACAAAATTATACTGTAGTTTCAAAGTTTCAAAATATAAAATGACGTAATAATCGAATGTAAAAAATAAATAAATGCTTATACTGTAGAACTTTGCTACTAATAAAACTCGTTAGATTAAAATCAAACTAAAAAAAAACAGCATAAAAAATGAAAATAAAACTACACTTAAAAAAAAAATTATGAGAAACTAATTACTTTAAAATTTTTTAAATAAGGATTTCAAAAGTCTAGTTTGGTATACTAAACTATTGGTTTAGCTAGTTTGGTATACAAAACATTGATGTTTTTTTAAATATCAATGTGTATTTAAAAAATCAAAGTAGCATAGTTATTAGAAAGTCATTAAAAAGCGCAAGTATTCTTATTTAAAAAGTTTATTTTTTAGAACACTTAAAGTTTTTTTTATAGTCTATATTTTACTTTAATTTTTTTTAATAAGTTTGTTACTCAAAACTGCTAAACAGTTTAAAAATTATTATGAAGTACCATTGAAAGATTTCGTGGATTTTTTTTTACCTTTATTTAAAAAACTTAACTGTAATAAAGTTATAAAATCAATATAATTATATTAAACTTAAGACATAAAAGTTTATAAGTTTAAATATGTTAAAATAGTGAATTATATATTTTAAACTACTATTTGATAGATTCTAATCAGTTTAAATAACAAATGCATCTAGCTTAAGACTTAAGTAACATTGTTTACTAATCCAGTAGCATCCAAACTAAGGAAGCGATATTGAGCTTTTTGGGAGACCAAATACTATACTACTCAACACTAAATAAATTAAGATAACTAGCTTGTTTAGGTTTAACCTATTCATACTTTGATCACTTTAAAATATTGAATTAATATTTTTCTTTAACTTTCTTGTTAAGAATAATTGTAAAAATTATTATATGAAAAATGCTTAGTTTAAAAGTTTTTTAAATTTGCAATAAAAGTTCAAACGTTTTAAATAAAAAACTACACTTTTAAAACTTTTTTGTTAAAGTAGTTTTGACACTAAGAATTCAACAATAGCTTTTGCAACAAACAGTCTGAAAGTTTTGATTCTAAATAAAATCTCAGATCAAAACTTATATTATGTTTTTCTTATAAACGTTTTTTATTATATTTAGCTTTAAACAATTTACTTTTAAAACTTACCATATTTTTGAAGTTTATGTAATGTCAAATAAGAATTCAAAAAGCAAACTGACAGCTTATTAATTCAATGCATTTTGAATACTACAATTAATGTCAGCGATGCAAATCAATATATTTTATAAGTGTTGCTTTTATCCACTTGAAAGTTTAAACAAAACAAGTACTTATACTGCATAAAATATGTAACCGTGTATTTTCAAGTTTGTTTTTGGTAAAGAAAGTAGCATAGTTTTTTACCTTATCGTATTACAAAAGTAAAAATTATTTTAACCCTAATATAAACAAACTAAACCCAAGATACATAGTAATAACTAGTTATATTCATAGAAGGTAACTTTATATGCAAAATTATGTAAGCATTTGTATAAAATTTTATGATGAAAAAGTTTATAGAATATAAAAGTGTTAAAAAACCATTTAAAAGAACTCCTTCAGAAAAAAAATACTCCTCTAAATTTAATAATAAGAACCAATTGTTTTTTTATGAACGAGTTTTGTCTATGCCTAAAACATATTTTTTTAAATTTCTAAGACCGTGGTGTGCGACTCGATAACCAAAAGGTTCTTTGTGCACCAGGTCCTAGGACAAAACATTTTGATCGTCTTTTTTTGTCGTTCAATAAACTATAATAAGAGTTTAAAGGTATTAGAATAGTTTTTAGTGTAAAAACCAGCGGTCTTATAAAACAATAGTGTAGTTACTGCAAAAATCTTAGAAAAAAGGTATTCTGTAATATTTATATGAATTAATATTGCGAAAGAAAGTTAAACAGAACTTAAACTTTTTTGTTACTAAAAATTTTCCTAATATTTAATCCTAGCGATCTTAATTTAAAATGTAACAAGATTAAATAAAACATTCTTAGAAAGACTTTTAGTTTATTTTGTAAAACGTTAAGTATTTATAAAGGCTTTTAAACTATTCAAATAACCAACCTTAGTTTTAGCAAGTACTATCAATACAAAAACTTTAAAGAAAATTAAATTCCTACTCACTTGAGTTTAACTACAAGCTATGTTAAGCTTCAAATTTAAGTTTATTAATTTTTAATGTAATTTGATAACAAACTTCCTTGTGATTAATTACAAAGACTGTAGATAAACTTTTATTTACACTTTAAGAATGATGACACAATACAATATTTTTCATTTAGCTTAAAACTAATATGAGTTAATCGAGCACAAGTAAAAAAGGGGGTTACGAAGTAATACAATTTTAAGGATCGGAAGTTTAAAAATTTAAACTAGGTGAGATCACATGAGGCATAAATCGCGTTGAATAAAAACAAGAAATGAAAATAGGCATAAATTCAATAATTTATTCTTTTTAAATGTTAATGTAGTTCAAAATTAAACTTATACTACTTTTCAAAATAAAAATAATAAATTATATTAGAAAAAAAATTATCAGATTTGATGAAATAACTTTCTAATGTTTTTTTATATCAAAAAATAGAGGCAAGTTAAATTAATTTACTAATTGTTTTTGTTTTGCAACAGTTTTTCAATGTCTAATAGATGCTTAATATAAAGTTATGTTATAACAACATAACACTTTCTACTATAAATATTCATCCAAAACTTGAAAAATAAGATCTATAGGGTATTAACAATTAAAAAAGTTAAAAAACATTAAATAAAACAAAACAAACTTTTTTTAGCATGGTTTCTTCCGATTGTTTTCCAACTCTAGTAAATCTAAGGATTAAAAATATATACGTACCGTACATATACTTAAATCTTGGTTAAAATATCTAAATTTTTGAAGGTTTACAAGGTTAAAAACGAAAAAAATTTAAACCATCTACGTACTAATAATTTTATGTTATTACACTAATTATTTTTAGAAATAACATTTTGAGCGTTTTTTTTTTCGATAAACAACAAGACATATTAATGTAATGATTAAGAATTTTATTATTTTTATCTAACCTAGCTGTGTGTAACTGCTTTGTAAACTCTTTTAGTATTTAAAAAAATTGCCATACGGTTTTTAATATCAATATTATATCAGTACCAACTTTTGTCGAATTTTATAGACAAAAAAAAAAAGATTTTTTTCAAACATTATTTAAAAAATGTACTTGCTTTATGTTACTACTTATATACGTACATTAAGCAATGTATTCTACAATGAAATATTTTATTAAAATTGTACATACTAAATTTTATTTTGTTTTTAAATAACTTTTTCCAAGTATTAGCTTTTAATTCTAAAAATTATTTTTTGCTTACTTGTTTTTATAGTATTTAGAAAATGTGTTTCTTTTTTTGTTAATTTTTTTTCAAATAAGATAACTGATAAATTGATTTTTTAAGTAATCAAAAGTGTTTTTTTGCTGTTTTTTACAGACTTAAGAATGTAGCTTTAGAATTTTTTTTTGTTTAAAACTTCTATTATTTAAACTTGAAGTTAGTATAGATTATTATGTAAGCACAGTGTCATAGTGTAAAAAAATTTATTTTTTTTAATCAATACGTTAAAAGATATTTATTTAGTTTATGTCCTAAAAAATTATTAGTCTTAAAATTTTTTTGTACAATTAAAAAGATTGTTTTTATTTAAACTTTGATCAAAAAAAGAAAGCTTAGTTTAAAAAGAAGCTCTGGTGTAGATTAGTTATTTATTCAGTAAACAAAGTTTTGACTTTTGTTTCATTTAATTATTTAAAATTAGTAAAAAAAAAGCGTCATTTTGAAATTTTATCGCAACCTCGTAAAAACCTAACATTTTCTGTTAAACTTTGCTTTATAACAGTTAAATTAGAATAGTTTAAATAACTTATAAACTTACTACAAATAAAAATATTTACTAAACTGTTAAATTATAAAAATATAATATTTACGTAAATTTAGTTTATTTATTTTTTGCTTGAAAAGGTCGCAATCTCTTGCCACCGAAACCGGTCGCGAATAAAATATACAATTTGCATAAATCTATGTAAATTTAGTTTTAAAAAAAAGCAAAGTATACCTGATTTTAGTTTATTTAGATCTTCAAGCTGAATTTAAAAAACCTGTCTACAATAAAAGTTATGCCAGTTGTTGCTAGGCTATTTAAAGGGTTTTTCTTTAAATCAAATTTCAATGTCTTAAAATAAAGAAATTAAGTGTATTGTAAAACTTCATTTAAAAAAAAGTAAAATAGATATATTTTTTATTGTTAGACAAAGTATTTTTTAATAAAATACTAAATAACTGACTTCAATTGTATTTAAAAGCTATCAATTTCTAGTTTAGTTATGTTTAAGCAATTCTGTTTTTTATTTAAATTATTAATACTTAATAAAAAATTTTATGCTAGATATTTTGATAATTTAGCAGTTTTTATTTGGAAATTTATGTCAGCTTTAAATTTTGATTTCTTGCATTTACTGAGACTTAAAACAATTTAGTAAAAATAATTATAATGGTATTAATGCAGGGTTTCCCAAAGTGGGCCATGACAGATACTCAGGGGCCATTAGCAGCAAAGGGGGGCAATGAAGTCACAATTTAAAACTTACTTTAGATATTCTCGAGTTTCTGATGAAAAGCAAAAAATAAAAAGGGTCTTAGGTTTTTATTATGGTAGTTTTTGAGTAATCTTGGTACAAGGGGTTCATAGCTTTTTTAATTTCTTTGAAGGAGGCCATTTGAAAAAAAGTTTTGGAAACGTCCCGGTATTAATGCATCGTAATTCCAAACAGAAAGGGCCAATATGTTTGCGTTAAATTAAAATAAAAGAAATATAGTCAGCCCATGAAACTGCTGTTTCAATTTAAAATATTAAAGTGAGAGATATTATCACTAAACAAAAACATTAAAAAAATCGAGTAAACACAATTTAGTAAAAATAGTTTTATTTTATATTACTTATATCAATAAAAGTACGTGTTTTTTCAAAACTTCTTAAAAATGCTTTTTATCCTAAGTTACATAAAAAATAATTTTTTCTTACAACTGCTCAGCTACAATAACCTATTAAAACAATAAACTATATAAGTGGCAGTTGATTAATAAATGAAAACTAACATTTTTTAAAAATTTCGTCACAATTTAGAAATCTTAATCCTTAAAAAAGTCTGTATTCCTGAAATTAAATGCTATACTCCAGTATTTTTGTCAAGCTAAACGACTTTAAATAGAGACTATGCTTCCCCAACCCACAAACAGAAATACCAAATCCTGTTTGGCCATACTGATATAGTGGTTTCTCGTTACTTCTTCTGTCTGATAAATTCTGTTAAGATAATATAAACTGGACTATTGCAGAAAATATTATTTTAATAAAATATTGCTTATCTGAATAAAGTTTAAATTTTTGTCATTTTAAAAGTTAATTGTTTTAATAAGGGATTTTACACTTTTATGACTAAAACAAGGCTAAGCAGTCGTATGCAAAAACTTTTAGGAGAACTCGCCTAAAAAAAAAAAAAAATTACATGAGTTTAGTTTTGAACTTTAACATATTCTTTTTGTAGTAGGGGATTTTATAGTTCTTTGAAAATTACAGATTTCTACTTCAATTCTACTTAAATGCAAATAATATTTAAGTGTAAAGGTCAGTGTTACCTCACTTATCTGGGCTGACTTTGGTCCAGAAGTAGATAAGCTAAAATCAATGTTTTTGTGTACCTTTAGCTCTAAAGATTACGGTAAAAATTCCTAACTTTTAAGAAATGAGAATAATATCTATAACATTCAGGGTTGCCAAAAAACCTACAAACCTGGAATTTGACAATTTAGGCTAAAAAAACGTGGAACCTGAGAAGTTTAAAAATAAAAACTGGTTATACGCATGAATCGTGGCACACAATATTCAACAATATTTGAAGGAACTTTTCCTATTTTTTTATTGATATTCAATATATATTTACTACCAGGTCCAAATTTGTTCAATCTGCTTTTTAAAAAGTAAAGACATTGGTAAGGTGCGTACCTCTCAAAGTGCATACCTTACCAATGTCTTTACTTTTTAAAAAGCAGATTGAACAAAATTGGACCTGGATAGATTTCTTATCAAAGGATAGTTGACCATAGAGTTGGTGTAGCCAAAAAGTAAGGTATTGCGATCTGTTTGGGCTAAGATTTCTAGATTTTTTATATGTGTTTTAGTTAGTTTAAATAAAGTTTAATATCGATTATAGTCCAATCGTCACACTAATGTACTTTTCTTTAGAAAATTTTTGAAGAAGTTTAGCCGAACTTTGAGGTCTTAAAAAAGTATGTTTAAATTGTTTTTATTTAAAACAAACAAAATGTTCAGTAACTAAAAAGCCTAAGGAAAGTTTTTATATGTGTTTTAGTTAGTTTAAATAAAGTTTAACATTGATTATAGTCCAATCGTCACACTAATGTACTTTTCTTTAGAAAATTTTTGAAGAAATTTAGCCGAACTTTGAGGTCTTAAAAAGTATGTTTAAATTGTTTTTATTTAAAACAAACAAAATGTTCAGTAACTAAAAAGCCTAAGGAACGTTTTTATATGTGTTTTAATTAGTTTAAATAAAGTTTAGTATCGATTATAGTCCAATCGTCACATGCGTGTACTAGAAAGTAATTTGCAAAATATTAGCCTATTTTAGTAGCATAATTACTCATGCGGAACGTTAGATGTTCGATTTTGCATAATCTTAGCCTAGAAATCTTAGCCCAAACAGATCGCAATTTGGTAAGGTATGCACTTTGAGAGGTACGCATTAAAAAGCAGATTGAACAAATTTGGTCCTGGTAGTAAATACATATTGAATATCAATAAAAAAATATTATATATTGTGTGCCTGATTTGTGAGCAAATCCTACAAGAACTTTTTGGTATTTTTAAGTAGAATATTATTGTAAAAATCTAAAAATGTTCCTGTGAATGTTGTTGAATAATGTGTGTCCATTATTTTGTGGAAAACCAAAATATTTACCTACAAAAACAAACAACATTTAAAACATTATACAAAAATTATCTAAAATAAAATTGTAGTTATGTAAGAAACATGTAAATAGCACCTTTAAAATTCTATTTAAGCACTAACAACATTTTATTAAAACTGTTATACATTTAATTTACAAAAAAATCTTAATCTTAAATATCATATGGTAATTAAACATAATCTTAGTAATATAAAAAATGATTTATTTTGTTCAAATTTTAATTTAACACAACTAATTTTTCAATTAGTGTATACTTTTGAACTAAAGCTTAAAAATTTGTCAATTTTAGTTAAAAACTACTCTTTTTTTTCTAAACTTTTTAAATTAAACAACCTTCAAACGTTTTTCGTTATAAACTTAAATTGGTTTGAAGACTTTTTCTTCATATAGTTGAAAATGTATTGACATGTTATACTAAAATGCTGTTGACCCTCATCTAATCAGTTTTAATTAAAAAGGTATATTTATTTTAATAATAACAAATTATACAGTATCCTTCTTTTATTACACTGACATATGTTTCTGTATGTTAACGGATTAACTATGAAATGAGCTATGAAATGGAAGAACTGCTTTTTCATTATACTACTGCTCATTATAATTTTATTAAAATTTGGGTTACAACTTGATGACCGAGAGGTCTTTTTGTGTACCCAGGTCCCTAAACCAAAAATTTTTGAGCAATTGTTTTTTTTTTTTTTTTCAATAAATTATTAACTAATTTAGATAAAGAATTGATTTAGTTTATAGTTGTAAAGTAAAATAAAAACTTAAATGACACTGCAGTAAAGTTCAGAGTTGCAAAAAAAAAAACAGGAATTCTGAAAAAACTTGGAATTTAACAATTTATGCTAAAAAAACCTGGAACTTGAAAAAAATTTAAATTTTGAAGAAAATTCACTATAATTCCTAAAATTTTGATTACTTTTTAGATATTAAGTATTCAAATTTCGATTTGATATAAAAATATATCATATAGAAAAATTTTTGTTGATTTCAATAAAAAAATTCATTAAAAAACATTTAAAGTAGCTTAACAATATCTTTTCAATGTTGTTATACTATTTAAAACTGTTTTTTACCTTCATATATTTTTTATTAAAAATAGATTTAAAAAATTTAGCTTTTGAAAACCTAGAATACCAAATAAAATGTAAAGTTACCAAAAATCTTTATTTTTGCACAACCTTGTTTTCTATTGGAATACTTTTTCATTTGTCGGTATTAAATTTTTTGTGAAGTTAATCTCCAAAAATTAATAAAGAAATCTGCAATAATTTATTTGCTTACTTCTACAACTAGTTTCAATTATCAATCATTATCAAGTAGAAACAAACTTTAGAAAAAAGTTGTAAAAGTAAGCAAATAAAGTATAGCAGATTTCTTTATTAATTTTTGGAGTGTAACTTCACAAAAAATTTGATACCTAGATGAAACTCCAAAAACCTGAAAGAAATTTTTCAAAATCATTTGGCAACCCTAGAAGTTTAATTATTTTAGCTATTTTAAAGCAAAGTTGTTAAGTTTAAAAATATTTAAATACAACTATTATAGTAGTTCTGAGATAACTTTATATTTAATGTATAAAAGTAAGAACTTAAAAGGTTAAAAATCAATTACCAAAAGAAAAACAGCATTTTGTCTTGGAATCTACTTAACAACTAATAACAGGGTGATTGTTTTGCTTAAAAAACCTAGAATTTAAAAGTTTAGACTTAAAAATTTATAAATTTTACATTAAATAAAACCAGGCACTTTTCTCATACAATTTCAAATAATGAAACTAGGTATAATGAGAAATAACTACTGCATAAAAAATGTAATACATAGAGTTTTATATATAAGAAAACATATTTAAAGTAGCATTAAAGTATCTAATCAGTAGTTTTTCACCATTATAATTTTTTTTACGCTTTACTAAGTTTATTATAATATTTTTACTAAAAACAGACAAATTTTTTTGAAAATAAGAAAACCCCAAAAAAAAAGTGGCTACCTTGTATTGGTTCTATTTAGGCTTTATTTAACTACACTATAATTTTGTATTGTTGATAAAATATAAAGTGATTTGAAAAGCTATTTGATATTAGATTTTATGGACTTTCATAACTATATGTGCAGTAACTTTGCTAAAAATAACTGTCCTAGAAAGAACTGCACACTGTCCTCTGAAAAGTTGCATTACTAACCTAATCATAATTAATATTTTTCAGTAATAAGAGTATTTATACAGTTTAAACATTTTACATAATTGAATCAAACAGCATTTTAATATGTTTACTGTTATTGCTAAATCACTCAAGTTACAACCAGCAATTAGGCTGTTACATACCCAAAGCTTTCTACATAAAGCTTCAGATGAAGCAACCTGGGAAATGACAAAAGTAAGTGCTTTTTATTTACTTATTAATATTCTAGAATTTATTAAAATTATTCAAATATTTATTATACTACAATAAGTTTAAACTAATAAAAATTTAAGAATTTTTCCAATGTAGTCAGTTTAGACAAAGTATAATATTTTTAACTGTTTTTAGGCACCAGCTGCTAAAGAGTCTGATTCTTTTGCAACTATGTTTAGAAAGTCTGGATTTGTAAGTCTTGGAGATTGGAAAGATAAAAAAATATATGGAACAGTATTTAAAGTTAGTTTTGTTTTTATAATTTTTAGTTAGAAAAACTGTATTTATAACTCTTTTAAAAAGTAAGGAACAAAATTGAGTTTATAATTTAAGTTTAAAAAATTGCAAAACAAAATTGTTAGCTTTAATTGATCAAGATCATATTTGAAGTGAAAACAGGGATTAATGAATTTATTTCTCCTGTTGTGATCTTAACTAGAACCATAAGTGTTGGAATTATTCATACTAAATCTTTTCTTTTTGGAAAAAAATCAAATGTATAAAAATCAAAAAGGCTATAATATGGTAAAAACTAACTAAATATTTATTGCTCTTATTATCTAAGGCTGAAAACAACAATATTGTCTCAAAAGTACTTTTTAAGAATTTGAATTGTCTTATAACTAAACAAAAATGTCTCTTTTTTTGGTGTTTCAAGTTTATATTTTACAATTATAAAATGAGTTACCTTTCCTAGTTGTTTAATATTAATTAGATTAGTTTACATTAAGGATAATTAAATGGTACTGTTTAAGAATACTACTTTATTAAAGACATAGATCAGGGGTTAGACATCTATGGCTCACCAAACTAATTTTTTTGACCCTTTAATGATTTTTAGTTAAGGGCATAAGGGTAAATCACTTTTTTACACAAATTTGTCTTATTTTGTTGACTATTAACTAAGCTACAAGTTATTTTTTATGGTTTTTACAATTCAAAATGAGTTTTGAGACATAGCAGCTCAAAATTGTAGACTACAAATAGGTTCCTAATGGGAGGCACAAACTAAAAGGGTGAAAAAAGACCATTTAATATAGTTCTAGTTATTTGCTGTTTTTGTTTGTGCCTACCATAAGGAACCTGTTGTAGTATTTGACTGGATATATATCAAAAATTATTTATAATTTTAAAAATCTGTATAAAAGCAACTTATAACTTAGTTAAAACTCAACAAAATAAGATAAAATTTTGAAAAAAGTGATCTACATCCGCCTCCAATATGCCCTTTAAGAACTAATGCAGAAGAAGCAAATTCAAGCTTTTTTAAATAAAGGTGTAGAATTATGTTATACTTATGTTTTTGTGTAAACTGTGCTGCCTATTTTATGTTTATTTTACTAAAAATTTTCTCTTGTATACTATTTTTGTAAACTTTTCAAAAACACTATGGCCATCAAATGACTTTTTTCCTTTGAATGTGGCCCTCAAAGATTTTTTTAGCAAATCCAACCTGTTCCATATAAAATGTTACTGACCTCTGACTTAGATCATATTTTTTTACATTTAAGTAATATTTTAAGAAAATAATAAGGGTCAATAAAAAATAGTGATCACAATATTTGTATTCAGGTGAGCAGGTTATATTTATAAAATGTTTAGTTTGTTCAGAAGACTACTTTCTAATTCAGACTGGGTATTAGTTTTGAACATTTCATGAATCACTGAATGACATAGATATACATTTATAAAACAGATTAGTTTTTCTACTGTTAACAAAAAAAATGTTTTTGCTAGGTTTTTCTTTAACACATCATCATTAGTCATCAATAAATTTATTGTAGGTTTATGGGGATGATTTGTACATTGACTATGGTGGAAAATTTCACTGTGTTTGTGAAAGGCCAGAATTCGAACCAGAGAAGTACATAGTAGGAGCCAATGTTGTTTTACGTCTAAAAGATTTCGAACTTTCCACAAAGTATTTTTAACCCTATAATTTTTTAATTATAGCATAAAAAACTTTTAGTAGACTAAAAACAAATTATTATTTATAAATGGTCTAAAATAGTTGTCAATAATGTTTTGTATTCACAAATCCAAACAAAAAACGTTTAAAGAAATATAAAACATCAATTTAAAAAGTTTTGAAACAGTACAAAAAATGTTTTAGTTTTTAAAATTTAGATTGCTAAAAAACCGTCAAAGTAAGTGTTATGAGTAGAATATTATATAGTAAATCTACTATAACCTTATAGTAAATTAATAAATTTAAAATATTTTTGTATTGGCTTAGGTAAAATTTTTAATCGAAAAAGGTGAAGTGCGGGACCTATTTTTTTTACAAACTATTCTTGTTTTGTAGAGTTTTATCTTGGTTATCATACAGTTTTAGCCACTGAACAAAATTCAAAAATCGTTTTCATATGTAAGGTATTAATGTTGGTTAGTTTAATAGATTCGTTTTAATGGAGCAAACCAATAATCATAAAGTATTTTATTAAATTTCTCTATTTATTTTCTTTAACAATCCTTTTAATTTTTTTACATTTAAGTCGATGACTAATGTTTAAATATTTCTATAAAACAATTTTTTTTTTTCAAAATATTTTTTTAGTTAAGTTCTTTTTTCCGTTATTATCTAAATATTTTCAAATATAAAAATCCATAACTAAATATCCTTGTAACTATTTATAAGTATTTTTTGAAAATTGTAGGTATTTTAATTGAAGAAAGTACGTAGATTTTTATAGATTTTTTAATTTCCTTTAAAATTGACAACAGAAAACCTGTGGTTCATACATATGTATTTGAAACTGTTTTTAAAAGTGACTATATCACCAAAATGATATAATGTTAAATGAAAAAGATAAATACTCAAAGCTTTAAATAAGGTCCAATATTATTTTTTATAAATATTCCTTTGGTCCCCCTTTGGCCTGAATGTAAATCTTTACACTTAAAATTTTAATTTTTAGAAAATTTAAATTATTAATTGCAATTTTCAAAGACTGATATTTTACAAAATTTATAGGTTTTTAGGATCGTTTAAGGAAACAACATTGCTGGAATCCGACTGTAAACTTTTTTATGCAACTGGTCAGGTCAATAAAAAATTTGTCTTAGAGCGTAATTTTAAGTTGTGATTCCTAGATAAAATTAATTTTAGGAAATGTTTGTTTTATTTTGATTGACAAATTTTTTTTGTGTACTGATACAAAATTCTTGGTTTGTTTGTAAAAATAATATATTTGTTTAATTAAAAGTCTTTCATTTGATTTTTTATACGTTAAAAATATTAAGAAATTTTTTAAAACTTTGCTGAAAATAGTTCAGATTTTAAATAAAAATACATGTTTTCTAGTTTTAAATCTTGTGAATATTATAAGTTGTGAAGAGTAAAAACATTTTTATATTTATTTATACATTGTTAAACATTTATATTTGTCTTGTATTGTACATTTATAAAAAGCAATATAAAGCACTCATATTTGACTAAACCTTAACATGGAAATTCTTTTATATTAATAATTTACCAAAACTGATGTTCATTTAGTGGTACAAACGTAGTGGTTAATTAATTTATAAAACTAAGTTACTTCTTAAACTAAGTTCTTTTCTTGCTCTCTATAAGATCGTTTATAAAAAAAATTGTCTGATAATAAACTTGACATGATATATTTATATAAGTATCATTTGCATAAATACATTTTTTATTTAAATTTTGTTTTTAATAAAACTTAAAGCTTTCCGAATCTATAACCGTTTTTTTAAAAGATATACGAAATGTTAAACAGTTGTGACTTTTGATATAAAGTTTTTTTTAAACTGATTATGACGTAGTTATACAAAGTTTTAAAAAACATGCTAGTAAAACAAAAATTAATAACAATCATTGAGTTAATATACTGTTAAAAGGGCTATCTTTCCATTTCCTGAAACTTGCGTATTTAGTTTTGGTTTTTCTTTTTCTATGAGCATTGATTCCAAACTATAAAGCTCACCTCGGGCATACCTATTAGGATTCTAAAATTATGTATGTTGGAGTTTTGACTATGTATACAATGGTGCAAAAGCTCAAAAATAGCACTGCGTTTATTCCTTTCCTTTGTGGTCAGCAACAGATCTGAACATTTAAAGCGAGGTCTCCCCAATATAGGAGATGCTCTGATCTACAGAGCAGGTATACTTATATAGAACGTTTGGATCTATTATTAAAAAAAACTTGCTTTTAATGTTGAAATATTCAGAAACTTTCTTGGTAATATATGCTATTTTTATTTTTATATCGTGTAGTTAAAAAAACAGTTTTTATTCGTTTTTGAAATCTTAATGAGCAATTTCCTAAAAAAATAGCTGTAATGTACGAACTACGTTCGATTACAGAGGATTTACCTGTATTTGTTTTTTGCTGTTGTTTAAAAGTTAATTTGTTTATTTCAAAAAATATTTATTCTAGTTCGTATAAGTTGTTCCGGATGGTATACTATCAAAATCCCCCCGCGTTCAAAATCCACCCGAATTAGAAAAAAAAAATTATATATTAATTTATTTCATACAAGTTTTAAATTTATTTTCACTATCACTGTTACCCCTAACCTTCGATCGGTAAGCGGTTCTCGAATTTGACTGGGAGGATTTTAAATGTCCCGTTCCGGATATTAATTCTGTAACAGAATTTACAAATTTTCAAAAGTTTTACATAAAACTACGTTGAATTTTCAAAATCGACAAAGCTTGTACATAAATTTAGTGCTCTATTTGAACAACAGACCTAGCTTCCATGCTTTTAGGCATACACTTGTGTATTGCTTTAGCCTGTTGTTCTCTGTTGGTTTTTTATAAACATTTGTGTGGAGTTTGTTTGAAATTAATTTAAATTCTGTATCTAAAAACGGTAATTTATTATTAGCAGGTTTTTTTTAGAATAGCAGTTAAATTTCAATGCAATGTATTCATCGCGTAATAGAAACTGTTTAAATCAATGTCATTTTTCATAAGTACAAAAATATCGTCAACATATCTCGTGTAAAAAGTCGGTTTTGGCTCTGAATTTATTGTTAATAATGATTTTTTTTGTGAAGCAACAAACCAATTTGCTAATAATGACACCAATGGACTACCCATTGCATGAAAGCTAGGTCTGTTGGACTGTTATTTAAAAAAAGCACTAAATTTATGTGCAAGCTTTGTTGATTTTAATAAAGAAATTATAAAAATGACAAAAAGACTGTTAAAGAATCAATATACGGAACAACTTATACGAACTGGAGCAATAAAACTTGGAATTTGAGAAATTGCGAACAAACCTAAAAATTTCTAACAAAAAAACTAAACACCTCGAATTTAAAGCTTTTTTTACATGCCAAGTTAAAAAATTTCGATTAGATACGAAAATGTATAATATAGTTAATTTTTTTGTATCATTATTAAAATACACATTACAAGTAGCTTTACAATATCATTTCAATGTTGTTGTATTGTATAAGACAGTTTTTTACTTTAAATTTAAACAAAATATACCAAAATACTACAAAAAGAAATTTAGAAAACTTAGATAATTTTTTTAAAACCCTTTGGTTACCCTGTTACAATAGATACTATTTACTAATTAAATAAAATACATTTTTAGATTAAAAACATTTTGAAAGTTAGTCTGTCTGAATTGTATTTTTCAATATCAATTTTAGATTATTAAACATTTTTTTTTGAACCACATAATCAATTTAGGTCGTACAAATGTAATCTATTCATTATTTAAGTTTGATTTGCTCTACAGTAGTAAAAAAACTACAGTAACCCAAATTTTAGGATTTTTGCAAATATTTAATTTGAGTTAAACTAAAAAGATGTAAAATATTTAAAACAATTATACGTTGTAGTTTTCCGTATATGGACTTATATATCACCAACTCCGTTATCTGCTTTCTTTTAGTTGTCATAACTTTTTGATGATAAAACTTTATTTTACTAGCTACCAAACCAGAGATGTATTAATTTTTGACTAAAACATAAATTACTATTAAGCAGTTTCTTTGTATATTAATTTTCTAAAACTTATATGTTTTTATTAGTCAAGACTAAATGCACAACGACCTACTTGAGAGAAAGTAGCATTTACAAAAGCCTAAATCAAGGCATTTACTTAAACTACTAAGTATCTAATTATACTGTATTGTGAAATTTAATAATTGATTACGTTTTTAAGAAAAAAAAATACTTGTTAAAAAAACTGTTTCATTTTATATCTGATTTCAAGCTAAAGATAATTCTAAAGCTAAATACCAAATTAATCTTACTGCTTGAGTTTAAAAATAGATTCCAAAAATAAGTAGTATACTATATTACGAACTTGATAAAATTAAGTCATTGGATCCGTATATACTGACTTTGTTAAAGGTGTATAAAGGATATTTATATCTAAAGAAAATTAATTATTAAAATTTATATTTGAAATAAAATATTTACTAATAAAAGTTAATTACTTGATTATTGAAATTAGTTTTATAAATGACAAAAAACCAGACTAGTAAAACTCTGTTATTTAAGTACACACTTAATCTTTTTGAAGTAATCAAAGAATAAATAATAAAAGTATGTTTTAAGTTCATTGGTTATATACTTAAAACGTAAATATAAACTTATCAATATAATGTGAAATTTTAAAGTAGTTTGTTTGCATAGTTATACTAAAAAACATAATAAAGTTAAAAAAAAAAATCAAAGTATATAAAACTAAATTTTAAAAAAATCAAAACTTACAGAAAAAAACTTAACATAAAACACAGAAAATACATTATCACAGTGATGTTTAAAAATAACAATACTAAATAGGTAAGTTTCTTTGTAAAAATATTCCAATGCTTTTCCAATCTTGCTGTAGTAGTAAAACTCCTAAAAATATATTCAAATACTATAATTTTTTCTTAAGAAAACGTCAGTTTAGGTGTTAAGCAATACAATCATTATCCATTAAAAAATTTTTATAAGTTAAATAACACAGCGGGCCCGCAACTTGAAGTTAAAAAAAAGGACTATTATTTGAAAATTTGTGATCAAAAACAAATACTCTAACTAAATTAAATATTCAAACCAAAAATTTGAAAACATCATGGAAATATTTTTTTTGCTGAGAAATAAAATTAAGATTTTTCAAAAATAAATACAGTTAAGATTTGTTTATATTTTATAAACAGTTTTAGCCAATGTATGTCTTAAATTATTTAGGAAATGTGTTTATAAACAGAATAAACTTTAATTTACATAATTTACAAACTATTAAATCATAGAACATCTTAAATATATTGAGTTTAAATTACTTCATTTAAAAGTTTATAAACCACCTGTATGGTTATACAAACACACTTAAAAAAAAACATTTTAGAAAGCAATTAGAGTAAAAATATTCCTAATACTTGAGATTATCAAATCTTTTTGGTATGCCTACCATTCTTTGTGATTTTTTTGTTTAAGATTTACATTTTATTTAGTAGAAATCAACTACTAGAAGTCTAAAAACTTTTGTTCCAAACTATTTATTTTTTTAAATTTACTTTTTCAAAAAAATCTTTTCATAAAGTCTTGTACTACATATTTTTTTGATAATATATAAATACATATATCTTTAAACACTAAAACTTAATAAATCCCTACCTTTAGTTTAGCGCGATTTGGGCCCAATGTGAACTGCTTGACTAAGTATAGAAAAAAGTTTTTAATTAATTAACATTTATAATTATTTAAGTTAAAACTAGTAATTTCAAAGAAACAGTTTTCAAATACTTTTATATAAATTACTGGATACAAATCACAAGCTATGATCAATTTGTATAACTAACCAACAGCAAAGAGTATTATAATCAGAGCAAATGTGAAGTTATATTGCAACAGTCTGTCAGAATCTCCATTCGATTGTGTTCTGTACATTGCTGGGCTGAGTGGAAGAAATATTTCTTTCCAGCAAGTTGCATCTCTCTCGCATGTGTTGTTGATACGAAAATCGTTTCTGCGTATTTAAGTGGATATGAAGTTAGAAAAAGGTTTATTGTCTTTCTAACTCGCGATCATATTTAACTCCGTCATTTTTAAACTTTATTGTAGTCACAAACTCTCTCGAAAACATAACACATAGTTTTTTTAAATAAATTTATATTTTGGTTTTTAATGAAAGTAGTATGTACTAACTTTTCTAAACAAAAAGTAAGCTGGTTAGAATATTATGGTTTAACTAGTTGAATTACATATAACAAGTCTGTATGTGTTAAGATATAAAAAAAAAGTAAATAAAAAAATATATTTGAAATATATGTCCTCAAACTTTTTGATCATCTTTAAAACCGCAGTATAACTTTAAAAAACTTCTGTGCACGCTTAAAAAAAAAAACAAAATAACATATTATTACTTTAAGAGCAACAAATAACCTAAGCTAAATAATTCGTTAAGCTAATCAATAATATTATAAACAGTATAAAAATTCGTTTATAAAACATTTAAAAAAAATTCACAGTTAAAAAATGTACAAATGCTTAACAAAATGATTTTATTTTAAATTTTATTATAACTTTTTTTAACATAACATATTTTATTTAGTTTAAATAAAATTTTAAAAAAATAAGTCGACTATACCAAATTTTTATACAATGTTGTCAAAAACTAAACAGTGAAATCAACAAAGTTATTATACTAGTATTATAAAACTAAAAAAAAAATATTTTAAACTGTAAGAAAAAAAACTAAAATTACCAAAAAATAAATTATTATCTAAAAAAATCAAACTAATCAAATTATCATTTAAAAATAAATTTACGTGTCTTTAGAAATGAATCCTGAACTATTTCCGGCCGGACCTTAATTTTTAAAATTTATCCGGATCCTAATTTTTTGGATCCGGTAGATCATTAGTTTTAGTTTCATCATTAGTCTAAAGTAATTTTCTTCTTTCTTTATACGAAAAACCAATACAATCAATAATAAATTTGTAGTGTTTAAAAGTTTGATGAACTTACTTTATTCCTAAATATATATGTTTTAGCACATTTTTCCAATGTTCTATAATAAAGTTAGGCAACTTCTCTTGCGGTTTGTACATAACAGGTGAGACTTACTCGACGTAGACTTTTGCGGGACACTTTATAAGTTAGTAATATCCAGAGAAAGATCTACTAATGGGATCCAAAAGATAACGAAGTTTAATTCTAAACTTTTAGTTTATGAAGCATTAGGCCTTGTTTAAAATAAAAAAATGCACATAACATAATCGACAAAACTATCTTATAGGACAACTAATCAAAACAAAAACTTAATCATGATCTTCTATTTATTCATAAATTATAGCTAATTGAAGACTTGAAAGTTAGATTCAGATCCGGGCTTTATCCAATAATATCCGGTTCCGGTCGGATCCTCATTTTGTGAATCCCGTAGATCACTACATTTAACCCTTTTACCTATACTACTCTTGATTTAAAAAAACATGTATTGTATTGATAGAGCAATAAAGTCTTAAAAATTATTTTTGTTTTTGAAAAATACAACAATTCAAACTTAGATAGTTGTCCTGTTGTTGATGCTGGTATTTTTGTGAAAGAAACTTTTGATGTAACAATGAAAGATTCCGATCGATTAGAAGAAGTGACGCAAGTCTGATGAGATGCGCACCTCATATTCCATGTTTCACGAACAAAACTGTTATTTTTACATATGCTTCTTATTGCTAAACTTTATTAGTTTTTAAAAAATCATTAATTTTTTTATATAAAACTAGATTTCAATTTTTTTATTAACTGAAACTTAAATTAAATATGTTAGAGAATTTTGAAAGCATAAAACAAAAAATGAAGAAAAATACAAATAGAACTATATACTATCCAGCGTCACAAAATGTAAGATTTTTATGTAATTAAGCTTTACACCAGTTTCATTTTATTTTGGACAATCTATTAGATAATAAAGTTAAATGATTTTATATATGATAACCAAATATATATGATTCTATTATTTAATGATTACTCTGAAACTGCTAAATAGCCAAATGATAAAATATGCAAAATATTAATTAATAAACATTAACGACCTTATTTTGGCGGCAAGTATTTCACCAACTGGAGAGCCATTCAAATAGTTGTCATCAGTATAAACAAACTGGTATAATACTGTAGCTGGGATGTCTTCACATCTCCCAGTTAAACTTGAAGCAGTGTCATTCAAAAACAATGTTTCGTTCAGCGAGTCATCTAATCTATTTTTGTTTTTTAATGAATTTTTTATTTAATTGCAAAATTAATAGTTGTAACAATACAAATGTAACTTAATATTTATTTAAAGTTAACATAACTAAATTGTGAAACTAATAAAAAAGCAAATATTCTAAAAACGTTCCCGAACAAGATTAAAAAATAGTTTTTCTTTTGTATAAAATTCAATTAGATTAGAAGAACAAGTTTAAAAAATAGAATTATTTTTTTAAATATTACATGACTAACAACAAAATGAGAGTTTTCAAAATCATATGTTAAGAAAAAGTTATATTCTCTACATAATAGAAAACGTTTGGAAAGTGAAAAAATTACGTTCAGCTATTGTTAAAAACATTAATTATCATAATTTAAATAAATAATGAAAATTCTTTTATAAAGTTATAAACTTTGTTTATTATCAACTATTTCGTTGTCTTTGATTTATTTATGTTTATATTTTTTGATCATGTTGCCTTCTCGTAAATTTGTATAATTTTCTTTAGAAATTTGTTTAATAAAAAAAACTTTATACTTTGTAATTTTAAACTAGGGGTAGGTTACTTTTTGAGTCGTCGAGCCAAATTCACCAGAAAAAAGTTTTATACAGGTCTGATTTTATAAAAACAATCTTTGCGGACAATGTAATTTTTAAGTTATATTATAAAGCTAAAAAAACTCTTTAAACAAATGTAATTAAATAAAAATTCAATCAGCAATAATTTGTATTGATAAAAATACTAAGAGAAAACTTTAAAACATGTGTTATCAAACAATCAATACCATTAGCCTTGCTAAGTTTGACTTCAAGCTAATATGTACGTCATGGGTCAAAGACTTTGGTTAGAGTGACGTAAGTTGCCCACTCTTACCTTAAACGTACAATCTAATTTCTTTTTTTTTTTATATAAAATTAGGTAATAAAAAATAATATAACATACATGATTTTCAGTGCATCTTGATTTCCTGAACGGGGATTACCTACTCTTGATACAAACGAGTTGCTACCAAATAGGGACTGCTGAGAATTTTGTACTATTGAAAGACGCAATTTCTCGCAGACCGAAAAATCTTCGAGAGTCAGTCTCAATGCACAGCCTTTGGTAAGTGGTCATTTATTATTACTAAATAAGATTATGAACATGTTAGGCTTAAATCTTTAAAAACTATATTTCATGTTTAAGCTTGATTGAGCTGTTGTCGTTTACTTTTAATCTTTTAACCACATATTAAATCAAAATATCTCGTATGAAAACAAAGTTTATAAAAAGCAAAAAAAGTTAGCGACATTTAACAACAATTTACAACAAGAACACTAAAAATAAACAAGAAAATGAACTAACTAGTGGTCTGGTCGATGCCGAATAAAACAGAGGTTGTACTTGCATCAGCGCACAAGCCGATTCCGACTGGTAGTTTGGAAAAATATATATAACAGTATGTAGAAATTTACTTAATGTAGAAAATAATAAGTACTTTTTCTGTTATTATTGTATGTAGACCTTGTATTAAACTATTCAAAAATTTAAATACAACCTTCTATAAAACTTTACTGATGTACTTGATTTGAGTATGTTTAAAAATTCGATTATAAAGCAATACTTTAATACAAGTCGTTAGTTTGTTAACTACTTTGCATATTTACAATAAACAACGAAATAAAGAGGATAAGCTTTTAAACACATAGAATAAAAAAAATATTTGAAAATCACAAAAACTCACAAGGTTGCCATAGTTTTAAATTTTGCTGATTTAAGTCCGTGAGAAAATCACCACTTTCTGAAGCTATAACAGGTTTTCCTCTATCATAACCGGGATTTCCAGATTTAGAAAAGGATAAGGCATTATTCGAAACAAAAGGAAAACGAACTTGAAACTGCTGACTGACCGTTTGCGATGCTGTTGACACGTAAAATTAACAATAAAATGGGAAAATTGCTTTTCAAACACAGCATATTTAAGAAAATTGTTAAAAGAATTTAAAGTTTATATAACTATATATTCTTGAATACATGGTTTACACTTTGTTTTCAAGGCTAGCTCTTTACTATACTAGAAAGTTTTTTATACAATCGAACTTTTTATGATTACTTTAATTAAGCACTAAAAAAAAAAATTCTTATGTTATAATTTAGCAACCAATAAACGAAACTATTGGTAAAAAATTATACAGAATGGTAGGTAAAAAACTTAAATCTAATGTTATTTTTCGAGAAATCTATAATTTATCAAGAAAACTGCGAAACCTCCAGCTGTAGAGCTGCTCGTTGTAATGTTCGCAAGGTATATGGAAGCAGTGAAGTTCACTATTCTATTTTGTTCCCATTTCATTTCGTATGTCACATTAACAACTGAATTGACACAAACTCCGTCTATATTCTGCAAGCTTGTCGACCCAATACATTCTTCAACTTAAAAGTTGAAGAAACATAAATTAACTGATCAAGCTATAAAATAAGATAACCAAAAAACTTAACAATATACTTAGAAAACAATTTAAAATCCTATTTTGTTTTAAGTAGCGTTAAAATTTATACAACAAGTAAGGTAAACAACATTATTTTGTAAATATAATTTATTTTTACACTAATAGGCATTCAAAAAGTAGTAATACAAAAATTTGAATAGAGGATCTTCTTTATTTCAAATAAAACATATATAAAAGCTTAGAATAGCTTTAGAAAAAAAAAACTAACAGCAAATCACAGTTGTTAACCGGTTTCAAAATAACTTGTTAAACAAACTCTATTGAAAATCGTAAAGTTAGAAAACAACTTCAAACAAACTTTAAATCGTTTAATAACTACAATAATTAGTTAGTCGTATATTAAATATATTAAGAAAAATAATCAGAAATTTAAAAAAAAATGTAAATACAATTTTAATTTTTAATAAATAACTAATATCATTCAAATTTATTTGATAATTCACTACTGCAAAAACTTTGTAAACGTAGAAGCTATGCTTTTAAAAATATCTAAAACAGCAAGTTTTTTACTTAAATGCAAAATCAAAAAACTGAAGGTGTTGACTAAAAATTATAAACTATATAAAAAAAAACAAGAAAACAACAAACTAAACAAAACTTATTAAAGAATCTTAGAGTAGTATAGTAGTACTACTGTGTGAACGACATTTAAAATTAACAAACCAGAAGATGATGTTGCTGTATCTGGAAAAAGAGATGAACCAACCTGATCAAAAGTTTTTATTTTACCTGTCGGTTGAAATATATAATCTGCGCCATCCACACAATAATATAACACCTGTTCAAGTTTTTCGAAGTTAGAATAATGTGTTGTAGTATATCATAAATATGATGTTAACTTAGCTTTTAGTTGTAGCTCATAAACTACTTAAAGCAAGTTAAAAGTGTAAATTTAAATAAACAAAGAGAATATAAGTAATGTCTATAACAGTTATTATAAGGATAGAATTATCCCTAAGTGAAACATTATAAGTTAAAAAAAAATTATAAGAAAGCATTCATAAAATAACAAAAGAAAACAACAACAAATATTACATCAACACTTCACCAAAACATAATAAAAAAACAAGTATTGCTCTGTTTTCAAAAGAAAAAACCAGCTAAAAATAAAACGTTTACCTGAAAGGCGTAATGTATAAACTAAGCTATTTACAATGTTTAGTATAAAACTAGTTATATTTCATTTCTAACAACAGCTTTTAACAAAATTTACTAACAACTTACTTAATCATACTATAGAGAAATAATACGACATAATAAATAAATAGTTTAAATATTGTAATTTATATAAATTATCTAAACTTATTCAAAAAAATTCCTTCTCAATAAAAATTAAAAATTTTTCTTTCAGTTCTTACAAAAAAAGTAAATAAGCTAATATCAAAAAGGTGAAAAGATAATGTTAAAATGAAATTTTTAATCTTTTACGAAAAATTATGCTTACGATCTAAAATTTTATGTGGTACCTAAACATTTACAGCAATTGAAAGATTGGTGAGAATATTTATTATTCAAACCCACAATACTAAACTAACTAGTACTGAATTAAAAAAGTAAGAAGTTTTATTTTTTATATCTCGTGTTTTTAATGTTACTCTTTAAATAACAATATTGAATAAATTTTTGTAACTAAACACAATTTTACCATTAAAGAATTTATAGGTATACACTATTGATGAATCTTAAAATATTCAATACTTTAAAATTGAAATTCAACAAATATATTTATCTTTTATCAAAAAATAAACGATTTTTAAACATAAAAAACAGTGTCTCTAACCTTTGCAGTAATAGTATCAGCAGAAGATTGAAATTTAAGCAAGGTGTCGGGTTTTATATAGTAAGTAGCATCGAACACAGTACCACTAGTGCAAATTTCATTACTAATTTTTCTGTTGCAGGCAGAACTTCTCTCTACTAAATACTCAATTGTTCCTGACTCAACACAGCCTCCCCCACCAGTGTTCTATACAAAAATTAAAATAAGCTGACCTTTCAAAGTTTAAAGTGGTTCGCACTACAATTAAACAAATTTAAATGAGTAAAAATATAACTACTTGCGGAAGAGTGAGGAAGTTGACTTTATTGTTGTCATTTTGCTGAACAGACATGCTATCCCCTTGTTTGTATTCAGCAGGCAACGAGTTTATGAAAAACAAACTTGAAAGGTTTTCATCAACGTAATCAAACTGCACTTTGTTCGTACTTTGTAATTTATTCCTTAAAAAAATGTTGTTGCAGCAGGAAATGTTTTATTCAATGAGAACCTTTCATTAAAAATGTTAATACATAGAAAGGTTTAAAATAAATATTTTGAGTATATATATTTAAAACACTTTTTTTTAACTTTTGTTCCTTAATCAAACGGTTACAGTCCTTAACTTAATTTAATGAGATAAACTACGAGACTTGTTATACAAGAATTTATTGTGATACAATGACTTACCCATCATGGTTCTTTAGAAACAAAATAGTTACATTCAAGCTGAATTTATTTTGTTACTAAAGAAAATCTTAGGTGAGTATTACAATAAATTCTGATATAAATAATATTGTTTGCTTTTAAGTTTTTGAACTAAATCTAGTACACACGTCACAAAGTTTACATGTTTAACAACAAATCTGCAAATTAAATTATACTTAAGTTCAAATATCAATTATTTTTCAATATCTACAACACTGACTATTGTCTTTTAATTTTACTTTAAAAATAAACTGAAAAAAAAAATTATTATTTTCCTATCCTCTTATTTAATTAATACTAGAACTATTTGTGAGTATATGTATCATTATACGTCTAAAAATTTTATGCTAATAATAACAACAATAATTCATAATATCAAAAACATTTATTTTAAAGATATCGTTTTTAACCATTAACGAAGGATCAAAACTAAAAACACTAATACTAACTGTATCTGAAGCAAGCTTGTAAGCGGGATGAGACTAGAAGATGAGTTAGTGAAAAACTCGCCTAAATAAGGGTTGTTTGTTGATTCAATGCACAAGAAAAGGTGCCACGCATAACTCATATGCGACTGCGAAGTGTTGCAATACCTAACATCGTCATCTACATAATTTCCACCAAACGCTCCTGTTATGCACTCGAACTCAGAAACGAATTCGGCGGGGCAATCCTATTTGTAAATTAAAAGTTAGTATACTTTTACAAAGATGCTTTAGTTTATACAAATATACTTGGATCCAGTAAAAATATCGACTCAAGTGAAAAAGTGAAAAAATTGACTGGTCAAGTATAACGAAAAAAATAAATTACCTTAAAAATTTGAAGATTTAAATTAAATGACTAAAAAACTGAACAAGTAAACACAAAGAATTTTGAAATAAAGCATAAAAGAACAATTTTTTGCAGTTTTATGTTTACATTAAACTTCTAAAATGTTAAAACAAAAAGTAAAAAAGTACTAAATTGAAATTAGTAGATATATGAGTAAAATGTCAATTAAAGTACTACTTTAGTTAAAAAAACTATTTAAATCTAAGTTTTCTTTTATAACAAGTTCTTGTATGTATTAAACCAGCTCAACTTTTTAATTCCCTTTATTTTCTACAACAAGCCGAGCATATTACAAAAACTCTGAGTTTTACTTATTAAAAAAAAATTGTAGTCTATGATTAAGAGTTTCATAAGGGTAGCCCATTTTACTAATTCATAAATAAACCAACCTATGATCACTTTGTACTGCTTACCGTGCTGTAATCACAGATCGAGTTTATTAATTTGTTAAATTAAAACAAAATACTCTAAAAAATTTAACAAGGAAAATAATGACCCTGGAAAAATTTTAACAAGTAAATAATGAACCCGGGGTACATTTCATTCCAATTATATAAATACTTTATCCTTTCTCTAATATCATGCAAGACAATGTACTTGATACATATTGTTTGAAAAAAATTGTTTGTGTATATACTTTATAAAATTAAACAAAACAAACACTATCACAGCAGCAGCTTATATCACACCTCTCAAACGTTATATCGCACGGACAGGGTGCGATGTTTTCGTATGCTGGGTTAGCGAAATCTACTGAACCTGTCAAAAATAACTATGTTATGCTAGTACTTAAAAAATTTAATAACAAATTTCTGACGGATACTTTGAGAATGTGGTAGTGATACATCAGCTTGAGTTTTAATTATTAATATTATCAAAAGCTACAAATAATCTACTCAAAATACATTCATTTGTAAGGCTTTACTTATCTACCTTTATTTAATTTACAATAAAAAGTTCAAAATAATTGAAATTATAAGACAATCTTTTAACCTGAATAGTTATTTGAAGGCTGCATATTCGGCGCTACATCAACAAAAACACGAGTTGAAGTAAAAGAAACATCGTCACAACAGGAAACAACTAGTAGTTCCCGCAAATTGAAGACTGAAGGAGAAGGAAAAGTAAGGAATTTGCTCAACAAACTTGATATGTTGGTAGCTGGTGATGTGGTAGTTGCGTTGAATGCACTTGCAGTTGTTGTTTCTTGAAAATTAAACTCATTTGACACGCTTTTCAGAAGATTTAAAAAAATCAATACTTTTTACACCTAACACAGTTATATGACGAATGAAAACACAACAGCTCTAAAATGCTTTTTTAAAGTAAAACGGTTTTTATAAATATTCAAAGAATGTACAGCTTTAGTTTTTACAGCTGATAGACCTGTTTTTGTAGTAGATGCATCTGGGGATGAAGGTGTGGTGACATCTACTATATCACCTGAATCTGTCAGAGTCACCAGCTTAACCGCATTCAGAGTGTAAAAGACAGTCTATCAAATTAAAGTTGGTAATAATTCGGGTACTTTATGTTACCTTTTAATGCTGCGTAATCTAAATTATTATTGTAATACTTTAATACAATTTGAAATTTTGGAAAAACATCTTAACGTACCAAAAATTTTATCAAAATTATGGGCCATAAAACTTAAATAAATTCTAAAAAAGTTATCGTTCAAAAAATAAGATACACTAACATTTTTCTAGGTTCGCTTAAACTTTGTATTGTTTTATTTTTAATTATTGATCAATACGTAAATTTTTAATTTCTGTAACTGGCAAAATATAAAAAATATAGGTTACTTGTAAAATTAAACGAAAATAGAAATTTAAGAAAAAAGTGCTTATGAGAATATTAAAGCTTAAAATGTTCTAGCCTTAATAATCGCTCAACTTAAATTAGCAGTAAACTAAGACATTTTTTTTCTCAAAGTGTAAAAATTTTCTCATCCAAACTTTATTAGTAATGTGTATAGGAATATTACTAACGAGTCACAAATTGAGTATAATGGTTATTCAAAATCAATATAAGGTGATTTTGTAAATCTGAAATACGAATAGAATCTTTTGCATTAACAACTTATTTAGTATCTATAACTACAAATAAGTATTTAATTTTAGTTTAACCTATAATTTTCTCAATTAAATGTTATATACACCAATTGGTTATATATTATACTAACTTAAAAACACTGTATTAGAAATACAAAATATTCAAACAGTATTAACTTACACTATTTATACTTAAAAATTTAGATTGCCCTTAAACTAATTAATAATTATAAACAAAAATTATTTCTTAAAATATAATGCGCACCAATTTATTTTTAAAAAAATTGTAGAAAATGCTAACTTAAAACTATAATACATACACTATAGCTTTAAAACAGTCAATTATATTAAAACTCACTCAAAAAACAGGTGGCGACTATATATTTTTATCGTTTAAACCACCGTTATAGTTTTAACTGCAAAACTGTTTTTTGAGAAAATTTTGTTTCCAATGATACAAACATTGTGTTATAGATTATTATATACTTTCATACAAAACTCAGTAAACTGTTAAACTATTTTATTGCTTCAACCTAAACTAACTACTTGAAAATATTACTCTCACCTTATAAAAAGGCTTTGAAAATTACAATTGATTCTAATATTGTAAATAAAAAAACTTTCTTAAAACTACCTATCTTAAATACACACACACACAGGTTAAGCTTTGGTTAACAAAATTTAAACATATAACCTCTAGTTTATTTTTCTTTACTGTCAACCGGAACAATCTTTTCTGCAATAAATCAAACATTTGTTAATATAAATCTTTAAAATAATATCAACACACAGCTTTCTATAAGTAGCTGGGCAAATCATTATATGTTATTAAATCTGTATATTGTATCTAACTGCCCATAAACAAAAATAATTTACTATAAAAATGTTAAAAGGTGTCTGTTTTACTAAGAAGATAATACAACTTATCTTAAAAAATAATTTTATCTTGAAAGAACTAACTAAAAAAAATGATAAAAATTCCATATTATGATAAACTATCTAAAAACCTATAGAAACAAATAAAGTCAAAATAGAATAAAAACGTACTAGTTTGATTTAATTTTAGACTTAAATTTAAAGATTTTAAATAAAATGTAATTTTTATAAATAACCAATCAATTTCTTCCTTAATGTAGTATATTCATTGAAACAACTTTTTTTTCAAAAATTTTATAAAAAAATAATTTAAGTTGTTAAACTTTTATCATTAAAAAAAACTTAGAAGTCGTTTTATTTAAAAGTCATCTAAAATGTAGTATGTACTTCTATATTAAACCCACAGAAGTTCTGAATTTTCAATAGTTTTATAAACAAAATATATGATCTTTTAGACCACGTAAAAAAGCTGAAAAATCTTACTATTAAGACCGTATTGTAAACATTAAGTCAGCTTGTTTTTCACCCTTACTAGTTTTAGGAAATTAAACACAACTTAATAACAACAAATAATATTACGTACGGAATTTCCAGCATCAAACGTGTGAGTGGGGTTTGACAAATACCAATTTGATGAACTGATCGGAACAACTATAAAATAATTTGAATATTTATAAAAAAAAATTAAACAAAATTTTAAAGAGGAATTGTAGTAAAAATTATATCAAAACAACTCTTAGTTAACTTACTAGAATCTTTACATGGTGGGTCAATTGCAACATTATCTGCTTCAACTGTAAAAATATATATTTGATGGTTTAAAAATGAAACAACAACAGCTTACATGACTAGTTTTGAAACTGAAATTTAAGCAAATAATAATAAACTTTAGTGTTTAACTACAATTAAGCTAACCAAATAAAAAAATACTTATAAAAGTTAAAACAACTAGTGGTAATTTTATATTAGAAAAAATTAACTAGAAATTGTTTTCATAATAAGAAAAATAATATTACTTACCGCCATTTTAAAGTATAGCAACTTAGATTCATAAAAACAACAAGATTTAGCAGATTTTAATACATCATGTACCTAAAATTAAAATGAAATTTAACATGCAAACCAACCAGTGCTATTTACTTCTACAATGGAACAAGATACTGTGGATCCACCATTTGAAGACTGCAAAAGTAGTGAAAAATCAGAAATACCAACTAAAATTGAAGAAGGTACCAAAGTGAGATCTGAAATACAAAAAAAAAATTAAATATAAAAATAAAATAATAAGATAATTTAAAGTATACAAAATTGAAAAAAAAGCTGGTTTAAAGTCGTATGTGCTTGTATTAAATTTTACACACTTTAGTTTAATTTCATACACTGTTTTAAAATTTCTTAAGCAATATTAAGGTCATAGAGGGATTATTTTTTTTTTCTTTACAAAAATTAACATAAAAGCTTATAATTATATACTATAAGACTTTTTTGATAGAATAAAAAAATATTAATCAACCTTATAGAGGTTTTCAGTTGTGTAAAAAGTTTTCGATACAAACTTATGGAGTAAAAATCTATCATTGCCGATTTTCTCTAAATTTAATAAATCTCTAAATAAACTAAAAATGTGTCTTCACTTTCATTTTTGGTCAATTAATCTCAAACTTTCAGGAAAAGTTTCTTGCATTAATATAAAAAAATATTATTGTAATAAATAAAAAAAAATTTGACCAAAACAACTAAAATTTCTTCAATAGAAATGTTTATTACTTAAATAAAATTAAACAGCGAAAGTTTCAGAACGATTGCTTAAAAAGTGTAGCAAGAGATAGATTTTATTAAAAAACTTTTTATTTTGTTTTTTGACTTTGGTTTTTACATGAGGAACCTATTGAGCTCTGCAATATTGTACCCTCATATCTAAAAAGCTAGTTTTAATTTTACAAAACGGCAAAAAGCAACTGATAGCTAAGTTAACGACATTTAAAATAAGATCAACATGTAAAAAAAGTGCCTTACCCCTAATGGCCTTAATAGTGCTGGCACCAGAATATCATCAGAAAACAAAGTTTTATTCAATAGCTAAAATAGCAGTAGCTTATAAACAGATTATGTAGTTATAAGTGTAAGACTTTTAAGTATTACCTTAATCTTTGTTATAAGCAAAGAGAATAATTCTTATTAATAAAGGACTTCTATTATGTTATTCTTAAATAAGACTTTTTAATAATTTATTTACAACTTCAACAAGTAAAAAATTTTCATCCTTACTCTGCTAAACTAAAGCAATCAATCGTTTTGAACCATATTAATTTACTTTCATTACTATTAAATCATGAAAACATAACTTACTTATTAAAACATCAATATCTTTATTAGTAATATGTACTAAAAGAAGTCAAGATTTTAAAACTAGAAATAAATACTAAATAAATATTTTAATCATATAAAATTGTTATTGCAAATATTTAACACTAAAATCGTTTTTATATTAGAATATATTCTTCAACAAATTTAAAAATATTTTGTTACCACTTTTGATTAGTTAATTAAAAACAATAAATATTATGCAAACAAAAAAATATAAACTATTTTTATGTATATTACAAGTTATCAAAAATAACTTTCAAATTTTACCTGCCTGTGAACTGGTTTGTAAGAAAAAAGACAAAAGTATAAGAAAAACGTATTTTTCTTTGAAGCTCATGATTGTGATATTACCATCATTATAAATAAGTCATAGTTTATCATTTGTTTTATAACATCTAAATTTTTTTTTGTATAAATAATAATTTGCACTACATTTAGTTTTTGTACACTTAAAAGAAATTAAACTTATCTATACACGAGTAGAAAATATAAAATGCGTATAAATACAAATTATAAAATTAACTGAACAACTTGTTTTTGTTTGAATAGTTATTAATTGTCAGTGAAATATACTCTTTAATATTAATAAAAATACTATACTTAATATACTAAAAAATATATCTACCGTTTTTAGTTAAGATACTTAAATTGTAATCAAAACTTCGGCTTTTATCACAAAATAATCGCAACACTATAATTGTTTAGCAAAATGAAACAGTGTCAGCCAATCACGTAACAAATGATAATAAAATAGCAGTTGATAGAAACATGTCGGATTAAGTTATAAATTGTTTTATTTATTCTTATATCTTAGTAAGCATCAGATCGTTGTAAAAATTTCCGCTTGCATCCATGCCTCCAAACACCATAACAACGGGACATAAAAACTGGCTTTCTTCTTGCCCTTCATCATTCAGGTCATCCGATTGGTTTTCTATATGCACAGTTTCCAGCTGATCTGACAACTGGTTGCTTGTTTGGAACAGGTCGACGTTGATTATGTTGGCTCCGTTAGTATCGCGGGGGTTTTGTGAGGTCCGCTGAATGTTAAGACTTTCTGTGTTTTGGTCATCTGACAACCTCTGACGTGGACTAACCTAAAGTTTAAAATGAATTTGTAGGAGTAGAATTTTTCTTATCACTTTCCTAGACTGACTAAGTTATCTATTTGTTAAATTTTCTGATGAAGTAGCCTAATCAATAGTCTAGGAAAACAATGGTATCAAAAAAATGTAGTGTTTTATAAATAATAATTACAATTTTTTTCAAAGCGCAAAGTTCATAAAAAGGTACATATGTTTCATCCAGCGTTTTGCCACAGTCATCAGCTGTGTTATTGGTAAAATTTACCAGCCCATTCAAGCGGACTCCACCCGATTTCTAAAAACCACCCCAATGTATGGGATCCAAAAAATGTGACCTTGGAGTTTTAAGCTGAAAGATTTTTACAAGTGGCTAATTATAACACAAACACATTGTGAACAAATTAAAACGATTCAAAGAAACTTTTATTGTGGGATTTCTTAATTTATGTAAATGTTATCACTTTTTGTAAGTTTTCTTGAATTTCCAGTTTTGCTTTAAATAAACAAGAAATGCTAGCATAAAACTTTCTTTGAATCGTATTAAATTGTTGACAATGTGTTTGTGTGATAATTAGCCACTTGTAAAAATTTTTCAGCTTAAAACTCCAAGGTCACATTTTTTGGATCCCATACATTTTGCATTGGGGTGGTTTTTAGAAAATAGGTTGGAGCCAGGGTGAAAGTTTCTTAAAATCATCTAAAATTTTGCATAAGGTGTTTTTGCAACAGGATATCAAGTCGTACTTGATTACTATTTAGATTTGATTGGACGTTTTGAGCTAAAATTATTGCTCATTCTAGCGGTTAAGTGAAAGCTCGCAAGGTCAAGTTTTATACTCATGCAAGTTTAATACAGTTAACAAAAGGAGAAAATAAAGTGCAGACAAAAAATTACTGATGTAATGTTGCAAAAAGTTAAGGACGCTGCTATATAAACTAGCCACAGAAAGCAGGGAGAGATGCTAGCCACAGCCTGCTGCAGTAAACATGTTATTCATGTTGAATAGATACTTATATCGTTTTCTTATGTTATTTAAAGTATTTTGTTAACAATGTTACTTTTTATATTAGTTTTAATTTAAATCTAAGTAGTTAGATCTTATTTTGTTTTATACAATTTAAAAGTATATTCTTGTTAGATTGATTCGTGTGTAAAGTTTTGACCACATTTAAAGTAGTTTATAGAGTATGATGTTATTTATACAACATGTTCATTTATTGTCATGCCTAGTATTATATAAAGTAGCCCTAAGTATCATTATATAGTATAGTTGAGTTTAATATTAAAGGTACTTATATCCATAGCTTACAATTGGCGTCCTCGGTTAAAGAATAACCAGTCTTTTGAGTAACAGTTAAATATTACCAAGACATTATTTTACCCAAATAAATTTTACTAGTGTTTTACTTTTTATTTTGAAGGCAGTATTTATCACAATTTTATCTCCGTTCCTATATTTTTGTCATTTTTGTACTGCATTTTATTTAGTTTTTAGTACAGATTTAGAGAAATTTTACAACAAAGAGTGCATTTAATTTTTAAGAAGCAATACTTACATTTACCATATGCCCATTTAAAAGCCTTTGAGTTTGTACCCATAACCAAAATGAATAAGGGGTTAGGAAAACTAATTAGTCAAAATTGAACTGACAAAATTATAGTCCAAAAAGTCAAAGTAGAACTGACAAAGTTTAGTCCAAAAACTCAAAGTAGAACTAATGAATTTCGAGTCAACAAACTTAAAACTGCACTGACAAAATTATAGCCCAAAAAGTCAAAGTAGGTCCGACAAAATTTAGTACAAAAAGTCAAAATTGAACTGACAAAATTATTGTCCTAAAAGTCAAAGTAGATCTGACAAAATTTAGTACAAAAAGTAAATAAAAAACTAACAAGGTATAAGTATAAATAAGTCTTAAAAGTGGTTACCAACTTTAGTTGAAAGTGAGTGATGTTAAATTTATCTAAGGCTCTTAAATTTTAATAGCACAATAGAAAAAGAAAATATTTATTAATAACTAAGACAGCAAAGACCAGTAACATGTTTAAGATTTTTGGAGTTTGTATTATAGGGGTTTGCATAGGCATGATATTTGAGTGATTTTATTGTATTTTTATTTTTTACCTGTTTTTCAATACTGCAATCTTTATAGTAGAATGTGACACATGTTTAATATTATTTTAGAAGTTAAAGTAAATTGTTAAAGCTAGTAAAACACATTAACTTTTTATTTATTATTAAAAGTAGAAAATTTTTAGAACTAAATTACCATTTGTTAAAAATCGTTTAATTGTTTTATTTTCTAGTTTGCTTTAAATCTTGTATGAAAAACATAAGTAATCCTTTGACCAATTTAAATTTTGATATGTGTAACGTTTTTCTTGTTTATGAAGGAAGGGTGTTGTTTATCTTCCAACAAAAAGGCAGAGGAGAAGTAGGGCTCGAATTCTTTTTCAACAGTGGAAGAAGAGGAAGTGTAACAGGATATCAAGTTGCACTTGATTACTGTTTAGGTTTGATTGGAAGTTTTGAGCTAAAATCATTGCTTATTCAAGCGGTTAAGAGAAAGCTCGCAAGGTCAAGTTTTATACTCATGCAAGTTTAATACAGTTAACAAGAGGGGAAAATAAAGAGCAGACAAGAAATTACTGATGTTGCAAAAAGTTAAGAACGCTGCTATATAAACCAGCCACAGAAAGCAGGGGGAGATGCTAACTACAGCCTGCTGCAGTAAACATATTATTCATGTTGAATAGATACTTATATTGTTTCTTGTGTTATTTAAAGTGTTTCGTTAACAATGTTACTTTTTATATTAATTTTAACTTAAATCTAAGTAGTTAGATCTTATTTTGTTTTATACAATATTAAGTATATTCCTGTTAGATTGATTCGTGTGTAAAGTTTTGACCACATTTAAAGTAGTTTCTAAAGTATGATGTTATTTATATATTTGTCAGTGTTCTTAATTGTTCTTTAATACAACATGTTCATTTATTGTCATGCCTAGTATTATATAAAGTAGCTCTAAGTATTATTGAATATAACCATTTAGTATAATTTAAGTTTATTATTAAAGGTACCTACATCAATAGGATACATTTTTATGATATTTCCAAAACATAAAAATATTTACAGCCAGAAAATCAAAAGTAGCTGTGAGAATAAGCATCCTAATATATATTAATTATTGTTGGTTTGATTTACTATTTTCACATTTACTACATAGTTAGTCAGCAATATTGAAACTAGCTGACAGCTGTACAAAGAAAAAAAATGTTTGGCTCACATTTGAAGTAGAGGTTAAATTATTTTAAACAAAGATTTAGAGTAAAAAGTTTGAACAAAAACTTACAACTTATTCACCTGGAAAAGAAACACTTTCTTTTTCGTATTAATTGTAAGCTAACCATTACACCTGACAGTAGTCATTGTATATTTAGCAATTGAAAAAAATATTTTAGTATTGGTTATTAAACATGGTTTCTATGTAAAATAATAACTTATAAACTGTCTTACATCATTACTACAAGCAATATTGGTGACAAATAACGAATGATTTAATCTGGAAGCTGGCGGAGGACAGTCAAAATGCATCAGTGTCCACTTATTCAATGCTGAAAATAAAATACTATAAAACTTAATTTAATAAGTTACACAACTAAATTTCATGTCATAACCCCTTTCAGTATCTTATTTGAAATGACACATGTAGTTTACGGTTAACTTATACAATATTAGTATCATGAACTAGTTTTAAATGTTTTAGATTTAAGTTACATATATTCAAAAACCTTAAAAAAATAAACTCTGTTTAAAACCAACACACTTGATAACTTTTATTTGCGAGATAACTTTTACTTTAAATTTTATTTCAAACAACCGACTTGTGCTATACTTATAAAAGTCACTGGACACTCCTTGAGAAGTCAAACCTCCTAAAATATACAAATTTTCTTTGTAAGAACAAGAACTGTGCGCTGCTCTTTTTGTAGGTATATCTCCATTTGGTTGCAACTTTTTGCAACTGTTTTTAAAATTGTTAAAATTCAAGTTGTGAAACAAATACTTGTGCTAATGTGATAGATATTTTAAACAGTAAGCTTCAAAAAGTTTCTATTGAAAAAAAGGTATTTATTTTAAATATTGATTTTTAAAGATTAATAACCTGATGTTACTAAGATCAATGCAATAAAAATCACTGTACAAAGTTGAGCCGCTCATGCCCCCATGTAGGTAAAGTTGGTTGTTTATAATTTCTAACACATGACCTTGTCTTGGTGTAGGTATGTCACCTGAATCATGTTAATATTGTTGTAAGCGGTAAAATGCTAAAGACTTCAAAAATTACAGTTGACTAAACTTTTTTAATAAAACAGCTTTTACACAACCATAGAAAACTTCAATTAACAACTTTATCATACCAAGTCTTCTAATCTAAAATTTATTGCAGAAACTGATTTTATAGTGTTTGAATACTCACTGATTTTTTATGCAAGTAGAAATAAAAATAAATAAAAAAATTAAAAAACAGCCGAATATTATCACAAGGTATAGTACAAATCTAAACTTCATTAAAAAATGAACCAGTTTGTTAAAATTTTACAAATAACTATAATAATAAAATTTAAATCACACAAAACTTTAAACAAAATAAACTACTTAAACAAAATATTTAAACTTAATATACACGAACGACATGAGAAAACGATTTTATAAATATTTATTATCTTGTTGAATCTCTTAGAACTGAAAAAAAAAATTCTAGTTACATACCTACTGTTTTAATGGTTGGATATAAATTAATTAAAATATATGTATTTTAACCTCGATAAAATAATTGGCAAGGACACTATACCAGTTTCTAATGCTTTCTTGTTGTTCAAGCTTGACAAAACAGAAAAATTGCAATTTAAAAAAACTTTCACCCTGCATTTTCAAACATTTTAGTTTATTACTTTTGATACAAGTAAAACCTCAGAGCTGCCTAACCCACGTAGCCACTACTTTATTGGTAAATTTTAATCGTTAATAATTTTTATTTCTGTAGGTGATTTTATCTATTTAGAAAAAATTAATAGGTTTTTTTTACAGCTTCTAGTTTAAACAAAATTTCGTTTTCAGTCTGAATCACCAAAAATGGGAACGGGTAAAAATTGCACTAGGACAAAATTACACGAGGGGACTAAATTTAACGGAGACAAAATTGCACATAGGGACAAAATTGCACTAAGATAATTTTGCACAGAGGGTCATTTTTGCACGAGAGTAAAAAAACTCAATGATAAATTAAAAAAAAAATACAGAAAGAAAAAAAAAGTTACTGACTTTTTGGTAAGGAGTAACAATGATAGTATAAATAAAAAAAAAACTTATTAAAATTATTTTTTTTTAAATGAATAAATTAATTAAAAAGAAAAAAAAGCTACCAACTAAGGGTTAGGGGTTAGGGGTAACACAATGACAGCAAAAAAAAATCAATAAAAGAAAAAAATAAATTACCGACCGAGGGTATAAGGAGGGGTAACAGTGATAGTAAAAGAAAAAAAAAACTAATAAAAAAATTATAGAAAAAAAAAATCAACCTGTGCAAAAAATGTCTCAATGAAAATTATAATTGTCTTAGTGCAAAAGTATCTCAGTGCAATTTAGTCCCCTCGTGCAATTTTGTCCGCTCGTGCAAATTTGACACCTACCCTCCAAAATTAGTCTGAATACATTGTTTAAAGTAAAAAGTACTAACTTAAGTTAGAGAAACCAAAAAGAGGATAAACTTAGTGTTATTTTAATATTTACAATATAAGCCATAAAAAGCTTAACAATCAAACATCAATTATTGAAAATATAACATAGTTATATAAAGAAACCAATGTGAAATCATAAGATAATTAACATAATATCTAAACAAACCGGTAATAATTACCCTGAGTTTTTATTAAACTTTCTAAATACAAAATAGTTGTTTTTTTATTTTATTTCAACTTAATTTGGTGAGTGACAGGCTACTGTGCAAAGATTAAACCATTGGCAACAACTAAATGTATCATAAAACGAGGTTAACTTACATAATTGTCTTTAGGTATTAATTAAAACTCACCTGTATAAACTTTTGAAAAGTTATTGATTTTGTAGATTTAAACTTAACGTTGTTTAAAAATAATTCTAACTAAAATTAACCTAGTAACTAAACACGTATTTTAAAAAACTTTCTAAAACTCATGTATAACATATAAGTATACCCTTATAAAGGTTTAAACTGACTTTCAAGTACTTATATTAAAAATTACTTGCATAGTAGTATGTCATTGAGTTTAAATTAGTAGAATATTAATTTTATTAGTAACATAAAATGATAACCTGCAGAGACATATATTTCAAAAGTTAAAATATTATTGAAAACAAAGTAAAATTCAGTACAAAGTTTGTCACAACGCATCATTCATATATTTAAGCAAACCAAGTTAGTTGTCAAATAAAATAAAAACTAATTATTACTGAAAAAAAATTATTTAATTTTGTTTTCTAATAAATATAAATTCATTTTTCAGATAACAGTAAACTAAAATCTAGACATTAAAAAAGTTACAAAAAATAGTAACTTTTCGAAATTTTGTTAAGCACAGTTTATAAAACAAAAGTGTTATACCTTTTAAAGTTTTTTTAGACCATCTGTGTGTTTGAGCATCTAAAATGTACAGCGATAAATCTTGAACAGGCTCACTTTGTTGGTGACCTCCCCCCCACAAGTATAATTTCTCTCCATCTTTTGCAGCACCATGGCATGTCCTGGGTCCTGGTGTTTCACCTTCGCACTGAACTACTTCACACTTTAGTGTTTCTAGGAATATTTTAAATATATTAATGAGATTTTATTTGTAACTAACAAATTAGAATTGTTTGTTAAATATAAATAAAATATATAAAGTTAAATACAACTGTTATAAAACTATATAATTACAAATATTATATAGTTTTATAACAGTTGGATTTAACTTTATATATTTTACCAATTATTAACTATTGACCTTTAAAAATAAGCAGAAATTATTCTATTTTAATAAAAACATGTATACACCAACTTTATTTTATGCTTCTATTCTTACATTACAGTAATTATTTTTTACAGAACCCAGTTGAGGTGTGTTGATTCGTTAACACACAGAAACATATTCTGGTACAATAAAGGAAGATTACTGTATAATTGTTTTTAAAAGAGTTTTATATAGTTAAGATGAAGTTAATAAAATTACTTAAAGCACAAGGGAGTCCAACTTGTTTTTTACAAAATGATGATAATTTGTAAAGTCTTTATTTACTTATGAAAAATTTTTTACTGCTCAACAAAACTTAAAATAAGTTTCAAAGTATAAGAAGCAAAAGTTAGGGAGCTAAACAAGGTACTTACAAAAAGAGCAAACTGAAAAAGCAAAAATTACTACATCTATACAAATTTATCTTTTCCTTCAATAATTAATAACCCATGTTCTTTAATTTTTTACAGTAAGCTCTAATACTGATATAACTTAACAGATTTTTTATAATTTACTTGTTTTTTATTAAATCTAAATTTTATTTTACAAAGCTTAAAACTCAAAGCTCTTAATTTTTTTTTCCTTTTTTTTTTTTTGTTTTTTTTTACTATCACTGTTACTCCTAACCCTTGGTCAGTAGATTTTTTTTCTTTAATTTTAATTAGTTATTGTTTTTTTTTTATTTACTATCACTGTTACTCCTAACCCTTACCCTCGGTCAGTAACATTTTTTTCTTTCTTTATTTTTTTACTCTTGTGCAAAATTGACCCCTAGTGCAAAATTGTCTTTGTGCAATTTTGTTCCCTTGTGCAATTTTGTGCCCTTGTGCAATTTTGGCTTTGTGCAACTTTTTTTTTGTGCAACTTAATCCCCTTGTGCATATAAGTAACCTTGTGAAATTTTGTCTTTGTGCAATTTAGTTCCCATATTTTAAACGGGGATGGGTCAAATAAGCACAAAGAAATTTTTCACAAAATCTATTAATGCACAAAGGGTTAAATATATTTTTTCTTAGAGTGTCAATTTTGTAAGAGAGTAACAAAAACAAAATAAAAAGAAACAATAAAATAAAAAATAAATAAACACCAACCAAGGGTTAGGGTTTGTTTGCCCTTGTGATTGCAGAGATTGCAAAAAAACATATATAAACAAATTAAAATAAAAAAGTTTCAACCCGTGCCAAAGTGTCTTCTACATATTTAACACCTACCCGTTTTAAAGACAAAGATAAAATTTCACTATCAAAAATAATTAAAAACAAATACATAACTTTCAAGGTATGTGTTTCTAGTAATGCAAATTAGCTTGAGTTAGCAACAGATGGAAAATAAATTATGTGAACATTTTCTGAAACATTTGTGTTTTTGGTTTAAAATCAAATAATTTTATAAATTTTAGTAATTGATCTAAATAATAAATTAGTTGATCATAAATATTTTTTATATTTATTGATTATAACCATTTTTATGTAGTATGTAATTAAAAAGTGACAAAGAAAATTGAAATTAAAGTTAATATGATATGGAAACTAAATGATGAGTGCAAAAAATAAAACGTAGTAATATTTTAAAACTTGATTATTTATGGTTTACTTTTACATGTTAAATTTCTACAACAAACATTTAACAGAAAATTATAAATTTATATAATTTATGGCTGAAGAATATACCTGTATTAAAAACTTGAGTTGAGTTTAAGTTTTTGTCTTGATTAGTTCCACCAAATATAAATATTTTTTTAGGATTTTCTGTGTAGTTCATTGCACAATGTTCATACCTCGCAATCAAACCATCTGGCTTTAACTGTTTCCATATAAACTTCTTCATATCAAATCTTTATAAAAATAATTATGTTTTCAATAATATTTTTTAAGTTGTTTATAAAGTAAAATAGTTAAATAAAATGTAATTTAAAAATGAAAATTATAATTTACAACCAAAGTATTAATAAAACCTAAATTAATCTTATTATATCATATGGATATTTATAAAAACATTTAAAGAAACAATGACAACTTTATTTAATTACTATACTAACACAGCATGTTAAGGTAAATGTTGTGTTATTATAGTTAAGCTTAAATTGTAGTGATTTAAACAGTTTACCTAAAAATTTCTTCAAACAAAGCATTTGGGTTTGCTCCACCAACAACATACAGATCTGAAGCCTTGTCATTAGTACATAAACATGTACAAGAAGCTCCAACCCTGGGAGATGGACAATTTGGAGAAGACACTACATACCACAACCCTTCTGATGGGACATCACTTTTTTCAAGAATTGGATGGAAATCCATATATTTTAAGAGTTAAAGAAGCTTTAAACTATAATAAGTACTAAAAAGATAGCAGGAATTAAATTTATAATATTTAGAACAGCACTTAATAAGATTATTTTTGTTATATACCCTTACTATAATTAGAAATAGCTATGTTCTACATAAAAAACGAAAATCTTGAACAAAATTTTTCAGAGTTAAAGAAAAAACAAGCAAACATGTATTTTATTTATTTGTTGACTGTCATGTAATTATCCATCAACATTAAACTCAGGAAATTTTCAACGTCATCATTATGACCACTATGCCATCAGTCATAGACATTTTTTCACTAGACAAAATCATACTGGACAAAAATTGGTGTTTTTTAGAGTAAATTTTAGACAGTCTTGAAATTTTAATTACATTAGTTAGAACTATAAAAAACAAACTTCTAGATTGTACATTTAACAACAGATCTGCAAAATTTAAAACTATTTTTTAAAGAGTAGTTTGTGTTAGGGTGCTTTGGGAAATGGCCTATACTTTGAAAAAATAAATTGAGGGTTTTTTAAGATAAACTTTAGACAGTTGTAATTTTTTTTATTTATTACTTAGAACTATAAAATAAGTTATACCAGATTGCACATTTAACATCAGTATGCAAAATTTGAAATGTTTTTATAAAGAACTGTTTGTGTTAGAAAACTTTATCTTATTTTGTTGAGTAAAAAAGTGACTATGCCATTAGGTCATACAGGTACTTAACAATATTACAATTGCATCTCTTTAAAAATTAATTTGGAAACTTACAAAGAAACACTTTAAACTTTTAAATTAGTCTTTTTTAATGAAAAAAGTTAAGCACATAAACTGAATCAAAAAATTCAACAACTACTGTATATGTTTAGTATTTAGTAAAACATCAATTAGTTTTTTAATTTACAAACTAAATTTTACAAATTAAAAAACAACTTGCGTGAAGCCTTAAATAAATTGAAATAATTTTTGAATAGATATTCGAATACACAAAAAGTTGTTTTTTATCTTATTTGAACTGAATGGAATGTTCTCTTGCTTTGTAGTAGTAGATATAACTTAACACTTAGAAACTATTATACATAAGGCATGATTTGAATTTGGCATCCTATTGCTATTAACAGCTTTTACAGTTCATGTATGTTAATAGTCATTTTATCCAATTTGACAATAATGTTTTATTTCGTATTTAAGTGCTTATAAAAATAAGTTTAAAATATGGTAGACCAAAATCAACAAACTGAATTCTTTAAATAACGGAATTTGAAAATTATTTAAATTAAAAATTGAAATTTTTAGTTTTCTCGTTTGAAATAAGTACCAGAATGCACTGCACGACCATCAACGACAGTGAATGTGACAGTCTGCAAAGTGATTTCATCTTCACTACGACTCATTAGGCAGACATACTTACGATGATGATGAACCATTGTGTAAGTCAAATAAAAACGTGACTAAGTACTTTGTGAGACAATTATATCATATAAATCTGGCAACTGTATATGTATTCTAAAACATAAACCAGTAGAGTAATTTCTCGATTTACTTTGTATTATTCTAAAGCAAAATATATTATATAAAACTTAACTTGTTAAAAAAACTATATAAACAAGTAAAAGTTATATGTTTATAATATACAAGCATGATTATGGATTAGAGAATTTCTGCTAACTAAAGGTAGTTATACTTATACCGGCCACCTTCATCAAAGCTAAAATGTTTTTAACGCAATTATCTAACAAAAACTAGACTGTAACCGCAAAACCATCAACAGCAGACCATGTTGTGACAATCTTTGAGCTCATTGAAACTGAAAATGTCATAAACGTTGTTTTATGAAATATTTAGTTGAGTCTTTTTTTTATTTTGCGATAACAAAAAAAACAACGACTACAGTACAAAATTACTTTATCACGTTTGATTTGACTGATGCAACGGTTCATTAAGATTCTTGAGTCGTAACTATTTTTGTCTTATTACTAATAAGTTATTAGTCTTAATTAGGACAAAATCAGGTCGCAGATTTTCAAATGTATTGATTAATCGTGTGTTACCAGCTTTAAGTAAAAAAATTGCCTTAAACTAATTTAGCGTGACATTCTAAGTCAAAACAAACAAACATTTATACAGTAGTCAGAGATATTTAAATTTAAAATTCCCGCATTCTACTTTAGCATTAAGTTTTATACAAAGTAGTAGTTTTATTTATAGTTCTAGTTGACTTTCTTTTAAATACATCTAAATAAAGTTAACAATAGCTTATGCGAAACAAATAGTGTACACTGTACACTTCATTTGAAATCAAAATCAAAAAAGAATCCATCTATAAAATATATTTTTCATCGCTATTCTAAAATAACAGAAAAGTTTACTCAAAGGTCAGTCTGAGCTGAAAAAAAATGGGTCAGCAGCTTTTTTTAAAATTTTTTTTTGATATTTTTTTTCTACCCTTATCTCTTACCCACCTTACCCAATCAAAGTTAATATTAATTGAAAAATAAAGTTTTATAATCAAAATTAAAAAAACTTAAAAAAAGCTTACAGATTCAGCTTTTTTCAGCTTTTTTCAGCTCAGACTGACCTTTAAGTATAGTAGCCAAATTAGCGTGAGAACTTTCGGATTCATCGAAAACAGGGTATCCCAAAATTGCAGATATCGCCCCCTTAGGAGTATTAATGGCTACCAAGGGGAAATAACTAGTAAAGGACAAAAAAATTACTTAATACTTAAATTAATTTAACAAGTTTCGTTTAGCTGTCTTTTGTTTTAAATATACAAAGACTAAATTCGTAATACACGAATTTAAATAGAACTTATAATTAATATATTATACTAGTTTATTTGATTGTTTAAAGTAAAAGTGCAATATATAATACTGTCTTATAAATATAGTAAATGTAGTATTTAATAATTTTTATTTAATATACTGATACTGAATTAACTAGACAAAGTTTACAAACTATACTAATACGAAAGTGTAAAACAAACTGTATACTATTTATAAATTCTACAATTCTTACGCAATATAGCATGCCAAATTTTTATATTTTAAATACTTTATTTGTTATTCGAAGTTTGTTTTTTTTTTCTTTGTGTCTACATAAGTTAGAAACTATTATTGTTCTTTTTAGAGCTGAAACTCTAAATATAAAACTATTTAAAATTAATAAAACATTCTTTACAATTTTTTGAATGAAAAAACGTGCTTTTCTAGGTATTTATATACATATGTCAAAGTTAATTTCAAATATATAAATATAAACTACTATAAAAACTACCGAAAATATATTTGTGACAACGTATTATAAATACTTTTAACGCCTTTATCAGTATACTGACACATTATAATAAAAGTTACAATACCCTTTTAGTTTGATGACTGAAAGGTTTTTTTATATATCAGGTTCTTAAAAAGTATTTTTAAGTGTCTTTGTCTTTATCATATTCAATAAAGTAACTTAACTATTCTAGAGGTTTACTTATGTTTGTACAAAGTTAAGGTTGAATAAACAATAAAAATTTAAAAAACAAAATAAAAATGTTGTACTATCATTAAAAAGCATAAAAATACTGCAGCATTTAAACTACTTATTGTATAATTACGACATTCTTTAAAACAAACTATAACAATAAACTTGTTTTTGGTACATTAATGTATAAAAAGTAAAATTGAATTAAAAAACAGCATCTAAGTAAGATACTATAGCAATCTGTCTACGATTAAACATCTAAAAAAACTAGCTACCTTTAATTTGATTTATTAATAACGATAAAATTATAACATAAGTTTTACATAACAATGAGGTGAGACTAGAGTTGTTTTAGATAATTAGAAAAAAGAGAGTATTGCATAACTTTTTAAACTAAGATTTTAGAAAACTTTTTAATCAAAAAGTTATTGGTGTCTCTTTATGATGTTACTAAAAAAATGTTTAAAAATACTAAAGTATATTAAAAGCTGTGGATTTTAGTTGTATGAAAATTATAACAAACTATGAATGTAATCTTTTTTTATAAATTTGTAATTTGTTTTGTAAATATATCGACTAGTAGGTTTTCCAATTTTAATTATTACAGTTATCAATGCCTATTGTCAACTATTCTATTTTCTTCAATGTAGTTTTTACGTCCATTTAGAATTTTTATTCTTATACTTTTACAAAGAAACAAAAAAGAAGCTTAACTGGCTAGTTTTTGTAACTTTTATTGAAAAAAAATTGTGAGCTTTTATTTAAAATTTAACAAAGTAATTCTTGTTAACTAAATTGATTTAGTTTATATTACAACGTTAACTAAAAACTTATGACAAAGAAAACGAAACAATAAAAGTAAACTGTTTAAAACTCCATTTTTGGTGTTAAGGAAGACGTACTCAAATTGCTTTAGCTTTTTAACTTTTGTATTGATGCTCATTGTAGTTTTAGCGTTATTAATAAAATAAAGTTAGTTAAATTGTATAAATCTAAAAGTTTATTTTATAATAAAAAAAACTGGTGATTTTAAAACTTTAAACTGCAGGTTACTATGAACTGTTTTGATAAACTATTCTTATAAAAATATTTATTTTTTTTGTTTTTTGTAAAGTCAGAGTCAATTATAAACGCAAAACATTTTTGAAGTTTATTAATATTTAAACGTCGTATATTAGTACTTAAACTTAAAGTGTAGTCATTAACGACACATTATCAGATCCTCTAAAAATTCACGGTGGAGTACCACAAGGTGTAGTCATTGGTCCTCTTCTTTTTTTAGTTTACTTCAACGATATCACTTTTAATATTCACATTCAAAGTGAAATAAGTCTATTTGCAGATGACGCAAAAGTATTTAGCAAGTCAGAATCTTCTTTACAAATAGCAATAGATAATGTTCACGAATGGCTAAAAACAAGAAAACTTGATTTAAATCTACAAAAAATGCCAAGTTCTAACCATCAATGAAAATAAACCCTTTTCTATTAATCTTTTAATTAATAAAACAAAAATACCAGCAGTAAAAATTTTTAAAGACTTAGGAATACATATATCTGAAAATCTAAAATGGAACGAACATGTAAATTATTTATATAAAATTGCTCAAAACTCATCATACCTTAATCATAATTGCTTAAAAGTTTTAAGACCAATTCTGCTAATATTCTTACTAAATTATCTAAAATCTACGTTCGCCCTAAACTCGAATAAAATACCCCAATATGGTCACCCTATTTAAAAAAAAACATTATTAGGATTGAGTCTGTGCAGAGAAATTTTACCCGTTTTGTTTGTAATAGATACAACACTTCAAATACCTCATACAAAGATAGATTGGTAAAGCTCAGTTTGGAGTCTCTGGAGTATAGAAGATGGCAGTTTGACTTGATAACCCGTTTTAAAATTGTTAATGGTATATATAAAGAATTTTTCAATCAGTTTTTTGTTTTTTCTCAGACGTATTATAATTTGAGAGGAAATGATAAAAAAATAAAATGTAAATATAATTTTAATAACGGTCAGAGGCAAAATTATTTTTTCTGCAGAACAATAAATATATGGAATAGGTTACTGCAGAATGTGGTTTCGTGTGGGAGGGTAGAACATTTTCGATTAAAATTAAAAAAATAGAATTAAATAATATAAACACAAGTAAAATACAGTGATTATGGAATAAAAATTCATTTTAAAATATTAGTATCACTAAAAATACGCCTTCCCCTACAGATTATAAGTTAATATATAAAATTTTTGTAAGTGTGTAATCTTTTATAGTCTATGCATAAGTTTTCATATGAGAATTTATTTCGTTTTGTTTTTTGTGCATACTAAGTTATAATTGATCATACAGGACTATTTATTTGTAATTTTTTACTATGTTACGTTTAGTTTTTTAATTTTCATTTAGTGTAATTTGTTTGTTTCTTCTTTCGTGTGTATTGTTTAAGCAGCTCAGGTTTTAATGCCCGAGTCCATCTTCGCACAATAAACTCCAATAATAATAAAAAACCAGTGGTCTCCAACCTTTATTAAAACAGTGCATGTACTCTATGTTATTAACATATTTTATTTTATTGAATAATGAAAAACTTTGTGCACACTAGACTATAAAAAACGTATTTTTTTATTGTTTTAATAAGTATACTACGTATTTATGTTCTGAATCTAACAAACAAAAATTAAACGTTGCTAAAAAATATTTTTTCATCTTATTGAATTTTCTTCACACAATAATTTTTATTTTTGCAAAATACTGTGCACAGGTGCACACCATGAAGACCACCGCAGAAAGAGAAAAAAAACTCTAGCTTTTAATATAAGTTGTAGTCATTTACATTTTTTGCATGAGTAAAAAGTTCAATTAGATAGTTATATAAAATTTAAATATGACTATATTTTTAGTCATTTTGTTAATAAAATACATTTATAAAATACAAATTTAAATTAAAAAGTAAAACTTTATTTTCTAATAATAAAGAATATAAATACATGAACTAAAAGAAAAAGTGAAAATAACTTAAGCTAAGTACTTTTATTTTCATAGTAATATACACATTTTGAACGAAAAGAATTAAAACTAAACTTAAACAAAATTTTTGAATCTATTTACAAGCACGTATACATAAAATTGCAGATTTAAAAAAAAATAGTATATTTTTCAAGTTTAAATTGATTAGTACCTTTTAAAATACTAACTCAAAACTATATGGTAAAAATGATAGTTACCTATTTAAAATCAAATTTTACAAGAGTTAGAAATTACGAATTTTCTGCTATAAATAATACTTTAAATTGAGCTTTTTACCATTTATATTTATCAAAGTTCGATGTGAACAGCTAAGATTAAACAAAAAAGTAATATTTGTTTAGTATACAGGTTCTTTATATAACAATTAGTAAAAATCAACATAAAACTAAAATTTACATAGGTTAAACTCTTATTACAGTTTCAAGCTATCTATAAATCCTGAGTTGTAGCAAATAGTAGTTTAAATGCATAATTTTATGTATCAAAGCTACTTAAGCCGAACATTTTTACAGTCTAAATAAAGCTTGTGCACAGTAAAAGTATAACTTGAACATTTAAGTATATGCAAGGACTATTCCTTGGGCACAACAGGTCTCAACAAATTTAATTTCGGAGACAAAGTTAATATTAAATTTATTTATTTACACAAAGGCAACACTTTAACATTTAATACATAAAAAAAGTTGTGTTTTTCGGGTTTAGAAGAAAATGTTTGATAATGAGTGATAGTCATTTAATTTAAGCTATTTTCTAATTTATGTGTTTAGACTTTAGTGCGTGTATATTTACAGTATATATAAGCAGAAAAATCTTCATAGCATATAAATCAAATTTTAGAAATTGATAAATGTATTTAAAAGTTTTTTTTTATGCATGCTTATACTAGGTACAAAACGAACATGTTGCGGAAATCAACAAGCGACAAATATTTAAATTACTGTTATCTTAGTATAGCTTTTACAATTACAAACTGCTTGCAAATCTTTATAAATATTGAGACATACGAGTGAAATGTTATTTAAGAAAATAGATTTTATACTCTAAATATTTTAATATTCTTCATCAGAAATCTTGTTAGCTATATTAAATTAGATATCACTTTAAGAATAGTCCTTGACAAGACATTAAAAGGTATCTGTGGTGTACGACTCGATAACTGAAAGGTTTTTTCGTGCATCAGGTCCTAGGACCAAAAATTTTGAGCGTCTTTTTTTGTCGTTTAATAAACTATATTAGTATATAGAAAAGTTTATAACTTTAATGAATCTAACCATAACGATATATTAAAAGGTCTAACAAGTTTAATATGGAAAATACAAAAAAAAACTAAAAAAAGTTTACATGGTTGTTTATTCAAACAAAATAACAAAACTAACTTTAAAATGTTCGAACTGCTGTAGTTATCAATAGCTTTAATACTTTTTTTAGCTTAATGTTTTTAGTAAGTAAAACATATATTTTCTCTACTTAAACAATTTTTTACATGATAGTGACAACGTCATTTTTATTTTTCGTACTAAAAAGTATTAATAAACTAAAACTAATTATGTTTGTAATTTTTCGAACACAACAAGATAACTTTCTAAAATAAACTACTTTAAAAAAACTCACTATAAGTGTCAAAACAAAATTTTTAATTAAAATATCAGACTAAATACAAACGTTTCACTTATTTCCAAGTTGTTGTGGTAAAATTTTTGACAATTATACAATTGAATTTTCCACTGGTCTGAAAAAAACGTTTTAGAAATTAATCTTCAACAAGAAAACAAAACATACCTGTCAAACTTCTTTAACATTTCGAAAAAATGCAAAGTATTTGTTACTTTCTTGTTAAATGCTTACTTCTTTTGTGTCGGTTACGCTTCATAATTTTTGTCTAGATTGTTTCCGATTTACATTATTATTTTCACAAGAAATTACTACTTACAAAATTTGAATATTCATTATTGTGACAAATGTTTAAAACCTAAAAAATATGTTTCGGAGAAGTCGATTTTAAAGAACTGAATTATCTTAAACAAGTTTTTAAATAAAAGTTTAGTATGTAGCTCTTTAAATTAAAGTAAATAGTATTTATAGGAGGTAAATACCATTAGCATATTTTTTATACATAACTAAGTTTAAAAATTTATAAGATTACTATGAATATTATACTATTTTTTTCTTATTTATATCGTTTATGCAATTAAGTATTTTGAAACTTTACTAAGTTTTATACCCTTTATGGTTTTCAATAGATATTATAAGCAAATATTTTTTTATCATAACTTTATCAAAATAAATATTTTAAACTATTAGTGTAAATAAAAAATCACAAATAAGAACGAAAACTTCATTTTTAATAGATGTTGTATTATATAATTTCGACCGCAAAAAAAAGTTAGCTACACTTTTGTAATATATTAAACGTTTTTTATTCTTAATAAATAAGAAAATCAGTAGTGTTTTAGAAAAATAAAACATTAAAGAGAAGAAATAGAAATAGTTTTAACTTGAAAACTTATATAAAAATAGTTATTTAAGAAAACATGCTTTATGCAGAATATTTAGTGATAATCATTGTTTAGCGTTACTATCTGAAACATATTACTGCTTATTCACAGCTAAATAACGAAAACGCATGTAAGCAAGTATTTTGTAGGTGGTCTAGTATAAAGTTTACTTAGGGATAGTTTGACTGTGGCATTTTTAATAAATTATATTTTTCTCCTAAAAATACCTAAAAATAAATAGTTTTAAAGAAAAATAATGTTAAGTATATTTTTATGAATGATCTCGATTTTAGCTTATATAAGTTTAAACAACTATTTTTAAGTTTGATTATTGATAAAATAGTAATTTACAAAGATTAAAAAAAGCGACTAGTTAAAGATTTTAAAACAGGGATAACCTTTGCTAAATAATAGATTAGTTAAATAACGTGTATTAACTTTTAAATTTTTTTTTTTAATACAAATTCCACTGTTAACGTTTATTTCTATAATTGTATAAATATAAGAAATAAATAAATGTCTCAAACTTTGTAGTTTAAAGTTATACAAAAAGTTATGGTTTCCATGGTTTTTAAGTAATTTTGATGTAAGACTACTAGTATCGTTTTAGTACTTATATATTAGTTCTATAAATGTTTTAATTAAGTTTCAAACTTATTCTAACATTTTTTATCAAACTTATTCAGACTTACGTTCAGAGAGCTATCAATATTTTAGCTGGTAAAAACCAAGTTTATAATACTAATGAATACTTTCAATAAAATTCTAAAGTTATTAATTTAAAAACTACTGTAATGTTTAATATTGCATTAGAATTATATGTCATTAAATTATATTTAATCAGCAATTATGTAGTTTTATCATTTAAATACTAATTACCGTTTTAAAAACTTTTTGTAACAACTAACAAGTACAACATTTTAAACTTTTAAACTCACTCATGTTTGATCTTTGTTTTACATTCTCATAACCACTTATCTGCTTTTCAGTACGTCATAAGTACATTTTAGTTTTAAAACAGTTCTGTAAAAGCTTTTGAAAGGTAGATTTTAAATAATCTGTATAATTGTATAGCAACTACATAAGTTTGTATAAATAAAAATATTAAAAGGAAAGAGTGTTGACAAGCTGGTAGTAAAATTATATTGTAACTGTTTTCTTATTTTAATGTTGTAAGTTTTTAAAGAAGTAGTCATTACATTTGTTGAGTATAAATTGTTTATTCAACGAGAAAAAACGCTCAAAAAGTTTGTTCCAAAGACCTGGTGCACGAAAAAACCTTTCGGTTATCGAGTCATACACCAGAACAGTTTAACGTCATGTCCAGGACAAGGAATAAAAGTTTATGGTTTACTCTACAACAAAACTAATAAAATATTTAAGTCATTGCTTGTTATAAAAAGTCAATTTACTTCTACTATAAAATCTTTATCTATCTCAGGTTTGCCATTACTGATTTAATAGAAATATTTATACTGTATCATTAATTTGTTTATAAAATTTTTGTAATCGGTAACAACTTTTTCATAAAAAAAGAAAAAAATTTATAACTTGGTTATAAGCGTAATATTAATTGATGTTGTTTAAAGTTTTAGAAACAAAGAAAAATTATTTGGTTACAGATATTTTTTTCTTTTGTCTACACCTAATAGTGTTTTGAAAAATACCTTTTTTTTTACTTAACAGTAGCTGCTGTACTTTCATTTGTTATCTTTTGAATTTTTACTTCCAGCTATTTAGGTTTTTAAAAATTGATAAGATAATATTTGACATATTTACAAGACTTATATACTAATAAATTGATGTCATTTGAACTTAAATTATAAACCTTAATGATTTTATTAAATTTTGGTTAAAAGAGTTTTTAATCACCTTTTTATACAGCCATCGATGATAAAAGTTAAAATAAAAATGTCTTGTTAGAAATTTTTATATGTAGAAAGAAAGAATCGTAGAAACTTAACTCAAATAAAACTAAACGTTTAAAACTAAAATAATTCTGAAGGAAAACTAATTTAAATAATTTTTATTGGTATATATAATTATGTTTTTAAATAAGATCAACAACATATAAAAATCTCACTCTAATTATTCAAAATTGATTACATTTTTTGGTTTTTTTAATATAACTGACTAGATAGTGTTCAAATCTAAATAATTTAGAGCAATACGAGTTGTTACAATCTATATCTCATTAGAAATTTATTAAAACAATAAAACATTTTGAGTTTACATAAAATTAATTAAAATTTAGTTAAATTAATTTAATAGATTTCAAAGATTTTTGCAGAATTAAATACAACTTGAAATAGTATTAATTTGAAGAGGGTTTGTTTAAAAACTAAAAAAACAAAACTTAAATTTACTTTATCAAATTTAGTTTTAATTTACTTATTAAGCAGCGCTTAGAATGCTATGCTGACAAAAAACAAATTTAAAACTTAAAATAAAAACTATCTCAAGCAAAGTCTTGTCGAAATGTTGTTTTAATAATTATAAAACAATTTTGTATTAGCAATTTATATTCTAATTTTAAAGTTACATTTTAATATACAAATGTAACAAGATGTTTAGATTCAATCTGTTATAGCCTCTTCTTTTAAACTAACTCTTATTTAGTAGATGCAACATAAAAATAGTAGTACACTATAAAAGTTGTCCTCTAACACTTTCAGACATATCATAAAGTATTGTATGTTTGAATTTAAATCGTTAAGCTATTTTTTACAAGTCATGACTCATATAAGACTTAGAACTTGAAAATTCTCAAAGTACGTTTTATACGTGAGAAAAATACGTTATCACAAAAAGATTCACATAATGGATGCATGATTTTTGCCTGAGGTAAAAAGAGTTTTTAGTAACAAAAACCGGTCGTCTCTATAAGCAGTTTTTAACTTTAATATCTTGACCCTGACACCTTAATTTTAAAAAAAAAGTATATTTATTTTTTTTATCATGTGATAATTCTTTAGTACAGCACTGCTACCTACTATTTTCAATACCTACACTACTATTATATTTTTATCAAAAAAACTTATTACTTACTAAATTCTTTAATATATTAAATTTTGATAACCAAAGGTACAAAAAGTTTTCAAATAAATTCATTCGTTTAAAAATATTGTGGTTGATGAATCTTTAAAAATATTACAAGTTTAAAACAAGTTTTTATTTAAACAAAAAACATACAAAACTTGTTTTACTATTACTTTTTTTTTAAGCTGCTTAGAATGATTTAGATAAAACTGTGTTTTTTTACTGTACGACACCTTTGACTATGTGTGAGAACTTTTAATGTAATTTTTGTAAACGAACTTTGTAAAAGCAGAGCACGAAAATGAGTCATAATAAGTGCTCGAAAAGCTCGTATTTATTTAGCAGAAGCCTGCTAAGACGGCGGATTCACGACGCTTTTGTGCCCAAGGGTATCATTTAATTTATCTGCCCTGCTTTCTGCTTAATGTTTATGTTGTGACTACTTCTATTCAACACCGGATGCGATAAGAGTAGTAAACAAAGATAGAACAGCACACTAAGCTAAACAAAAATGGGACTTTTGTTTGTAAGCTATAATAATGCTTGTCTCAGATGGAAAACTAATTTTTATAAACAAACATTTTTATTAATATTTAACACAAAAAAACTACATTTAATTAATTTTATTTAGTTTAAAGAAGTTTTAGTTTTCTTATCATTATATACATTTTATAGAGTTTATTAAAAACTATATCTCAGATAGGAAAATTAAAAATTTATTTAGTATTTAACAAAACGGGAAGTTTAAACGGTAATAAAAATGTTAAAACAAGAAGCCTAATATTAGTAACTTTATAAGATGAATAATTCTAAGCTTTGTATAGTTGTAGGTAGTAGTTACAAAACAAACAAAACTGTTTAAAAAACAAGTAAAACACAGGTAAGAAATTTCGGTTTTAATGATATTGTATTTGTCGTAGAATATTTTTCTCACGGTTACATTAAACTCTACACAACTTTTTACACTTGGTTAGAAGGTATTTCTAGACAATATATATAACATTTGCGATATTTTTGTCGGAAATTGATTGTTATTTTAAATCGGAAATAGTTCTTACTAAATTGAGTTAAAAAAATAATTTAATGTGTGCTTGAAACTTTCATTTACAGTGAATAAATTCTCAAATTTATAGAATTAAATAAATTCTTTTTTTAAATTCTTGCACCTTTGTTAAATTACTTTTTTTAAAGGGTAGTAACTTATAAGTTTAACTTAAAGTTTTTTTTCTATTTTCTTCTATGTCATGAAACTTACCTTTTGTATCCTAAACTTAAGTTAAACTAAATAAAAAATATTACAAACAAGTAAAATAATCAAACTATAGTTTAAATGAATATAATTTAGTTTTTAATTTATTAAAAAACTTAATCATTAGCTTAAATAACTCAATATGTTAAAGTTTTTATTAATAACTTTAAAAAAGTTTAAACTTGGAACTTCAATTGATACTTTAAAATTATAAAAGCGACTAAAAAAAGTTTTATAAGACGAAACTAATTACATATAGTTTGTTTTGCTGGACATTCAGTTGAAGCAGTAAATACTTTACAGCATTATAAAACTATCTTTAACATGTGTTTAACTGATAAGTTTTTAAATCTTATGTTTATGAAAAAAAATATAGGTGTAAAACAATCACTTAATTTACGAGTAAAAACTTCATAATACTCAAAGTTTTTATAAATAACAGTTTTTTATAAATTTACTTGAGCTATTTTTTAGTTCTATTTAATGTAAAATTTGACAAATAAAGCTTCGATACGGTATAAAAATAACTTCAAAGCCAGAGTGATATTTAAAGTTGGAGAGAACAGTAAATAATGTCATACCAAAAAAGTTAAAGTGAGAGAAAAGAAAAAGTTACAGTTTCAAGCTTCAATGAAAATAAAATATTTCAATCGAAAATCTTTACGACTGTGAAGTACGTTATTTTTTACGATGTCAGTTTTTTTATAAGTATTTGAATGAGAGCTTTATTATTTTTATGTTTGTGTGAAAATATTGTATCAGTTTAATTAGTTCTAGAAAATATGGCTTTTTTTATTAATCAGTTTTATTAAATAAGTAATAAAAGCTATTGTTTTAAAAAACGAAAATATTATAAATATAAAAGTTTGAAAACATATATGCGTTTAGTAAATTACCAAGTTATTTTGTATAAACTTTTGTATTTTATAGTAAAGCTAACCAAAGCCTTTAGAAGAACTAATGCAATGTTGTAAAGTTACGTTTAGTTTTAATATGTTTTAAGTTAAATTAATATAGAATAGCAAAGTAAACTGTTAAATATAAAATATATGTTTACCTAAGAGTTAAACAAACAGTACTATATTTACCAAAGCCGTTGCTTGTTTTCATGATAGCCTACACAAAAAAAAACCTTAAAACTTTATCGAGGGAGAAAACCTTAGCCTAAATTTAGGAAGGATAACTTTCTTTAATCTTTTCCGTCAGTTACATTCACGGTCGGGCCAACTCAGGTAAAGCGTGAAATATTTGTAGAGATGATGCAATAATGAGAGTTTTCTTACATTTTTTTACATTTCTCAATCGAAATTTTCTTTCTGTTTTATGACAAATGAAAATTTTTGTTTGAAAGTTAAACTACTCATGTTTTTGTTTAGCTTTGTTAAGCACAATGATTTTAAACTTTATAATACTATGTTTTTACTCTTTTCTATTATTAAAATATTTATCGTTTTCATATAAGAACTTATTACAAAAATGAGATCAAAGCCATTATTTTAATAAATGAATTTTATTAAAATCACAGAAAAGAAGTTTGTAAGTTTAATGGTTTAATGGTATTGAGTTATAAAACTTCAAAACTTTAATGATTTTTTTTTATTAAGACATAGAACAACTTATTATGTTTAAGTAAAACTTTGTTTTGAATTCGTTAATATTTTACTATACTATAAGAAAAATAAATGCAAGAAATATTAATAAAAAAATAAAAACAGCATTATGAAACATGTCATCAAAGTCATTGTCCATATTTAGAATTGCTATATAGTCATGAAAACACATTTTCATATAAATTTTCAAGCAATTTCCGCCCAAGGCACAATTTCATATGCTCATATATCTTTTTTGACTATAGATACACACAGAATGAAAGAAATTGAAACGTAACTGTTTCTATTGTATAAGCAGATTACTTATCCAAAGTGTTTTCTATAAACATTTCAATACATAATTTTATACATAGTTTTTAAATACTTAAGTAAAAACTTTTTTAAAATTTTTGTTTCGCAAATTCAAAGTTTGATATGACGTTTACACTTAAGAACTATGTTGTTATAATTTAGTACGATTAACTTACAGACAAATTATTTTCTTATATATATCTGGTTAAAAAACCCTAAAAGTTAGGCTTTTATTATTTTTTGTTACCTTTACCTTCCCAGTTTTCATAAATAGTTTTGTCAAATTAGTATTATTTGTACTGTAAAAAGTCATCACTAACTCAAATCTGTTTGACTAAAACCCGTTTTTAAGATCACCATTTTAGATACAACTTCAACTATATTTATAATGATATGATTATTTACTTCACTTACTTAGGTACCTCTTTGAAGTTTTAGTTAATGAAGACCCAGTTTTAACTTTTAGAACGTAATTTACTTTTTAATTTATCCTTTTGATAATCAAAAAAAAATCTTCCTTAGATGTTCAAAATTTTGAAGTGTGCGTAGAAACCAAGTAAAAGTTTTATTTTGTTATTGTTTTCATTTATTTATAAATTTTATCTCAAATAAAGCTTATAGTTTTAACAATATACTTTGCTTGCAAAACTAAACAACAAGCTGTTGTATAAAACTTTCAAAAGCTCCGTATTTTCACGTTGTAGTCTTTCTATATAATGATGTCATTAAAAAGGTCAGTCACCGGCAAAACTCAGAGAAAAGCTTTCTCACGGTCGTAGATTGTTTAGTTTTTCGATTGAGGGAGGAAGCAAAAATGTTTGTATAAAGCATACTTTAACCTTTTATATACAAGAAACCTTCTTGTGTGTCAAAGCTATTTGCTTCGCCATGCGCTCAGTTAGAGAAAAATATTTGCAAGCTAGTGTATGATGTTTTAGTCCAAGTGGTAGCTATGACAGTTCTCATCAAGTGCTTTTATTTTATAGCAGCTTTGAAGTTTGACCATTTCTATTTAATAGGCTTGGTTTCATCATGTTTGCTTTGAGCTTCACTCCCCTTTTGGCACACTCTAAATGAGTTCAAGCTTAAGTACGCTTGTAATGTTACAATGCAAAATATATCTATTAGTTATTTTTCTACAACTTTAATAAGAAGTAGTTATTAGTTTTAATTAACTTAAAGTTTGTAGCTGGGTCACTTTTACTGAAAAAAGGCACAGTTTTTAAGTTTCTATTTGACTGACAAATAGAAACTGTTTGAAAACATTCATGTATATAATACTTCGTGTATTCTATCACAAAAGCCTGTTAATGACGTCAATCAAGCTACTATCTATAAACATTTATCAAAATCATTATTTTAAGGCTTTTTATAATAACCTCGTAAACTTATTATAACTTTTTTTTTAATGGTTCAGTTTAGTTCTGACTTCCACATACCTTTTCATTCAAATATACTTTTTAACTTTATACTTTTGTACTTCAATTAAATATAAACTATACTTGTTGTATAATAAACAAATTACAATCGTTCTTCTCCTATTTAATATAAATTTAAAAAAATATTTTAGAAATCTAGTATCGTTTATACCACAAAAACTTAATAAACCACGGTCAAAAATGTAAATATATCGGCTTATTTTATTGAGTTAAAACTTAATTTAATAGAATTATAAAAAATATATTGTTTATTGAACGACAAAAAAATACGCTCAAAAGGTTTGGTCCAAGGACCTGGAGTACAAAAAACCTTTCGGTTATCGAGTTATACACCAGAACAGTTTAAGGTCATGTCCAGGACATATTAAATAAATAAAATTAAAAATTATAACATATTTTATTACATGTATTAAAATTAAAATGTAAATATTTAAAAAAAAATATATTGTTTTGGTCATACTTAAAAAAGGAGAGCAAAAACGTTAAGACATTCTTACTGAGGTAAACAAATAAAAAATATTTGTTAAAAGTTAATCTCAGTGAAGCTTTGATTTGTATCAATTTAATTAAAATATACATATACACTGTGCAGTTTTATTTATTAGTTATGTTTTTTAAAGAAGTGCAATGCCGTTTATGTTATTTTTGTAAATTATTCATGAGTGAAAAGTCAGAGATCATAACTTCTTTCAGGCTTACTTAAGTAATTACACCAAATTTTATGGATCGTGTTTTACTTGTAACTTTTTAACATGGTAGTTTTAGTTCTGATTTTTCTGGAAGATGTATTCTTTCACTTTTGCCAAACTATAAAATATAGTTTTTTTTTGAACTTTAAGAATAATCAATAACATTTTTTAGTATCTATACGATAAGTTATACACTTCACAGTTTGTTGCAAATAAACTAAGGATTTAAATTAGGAGATTTAAAACTTAAAATATTAAAAAGTTCGGACACTAAACAAAAATAAAATATCTGAACTAGAAATTAAGCTGTGTTGTTTTGTTTTACAGCTCGATGCATATTTTTATAATAACTACAATTAAAAAACACTTTCATTAAAAAAATGAAGTTAGTAAAAGGGCAAAAGTTATCACTTTTTTAGCTTTAAACAGCTATCATACACAAACTTCAGCGTTATCTAAAGATAACTTGTTTACTTAAAACTTTTATTATTGTAGCTCTATAATCTGGACAATAAAATATTTTAATAACAACTTTCGCTCATTGTTAACTCGATTTGACGTAACATCAATGACCTTTTGTTATTCGGCAAAAAGAATGATTTTTTTTTAATTTGCTTGCCAGATGACTGAATGGTAATAATAGAAAAGACACTTTTCGGATGTTCTTGATCGGCAACGGCATGTTATGCGGCGAAATAAATTATTAATTATTTTGACTAAACTTCTGTACTTGCACATTTTCTTTTTATAATGTTTCTGTTTGATACTTTTGCGGTAAGTCATTGCTAAAACACCATCTGCTGTTTTACATTTACCAGTGTTTATACAAAAATTGATCAGTGGATAAATTTTCAGCCAACAACTCGTTTTTATTTTCTAACTCTTTTTTAGACATGAGAGTCTGAATAATCTTAATATTTACTTTCATGAAAACAGTTAAAATTTAAAAAGAGGATTTTAGGATAAAATAACTGAATTGCAAAAGGAATAGTATACAAAGCAAGTCTTATAATAAAAGTATCTAACAAAAGTATCGAGGTGTTATCAAAATAGGTTCTAAATCCAAAACAATGTTACGCTCTTTATAGTTTTTCAGCTATGATTTAAATATTAAAAATAGTAAGTGAAATAGATGAGTCGAATAAATCATATATATATAAAACAAAACAGAAGGGTAAAAATAAAACTCTCGGTAATTTTCTCTATATATTTATATAAGAAAACTTCTATTGTTAGTTTTAGGACTTAAAGCATATTATATAATAAAAGTATAAATGGTTTATATAATAGTAATGTCACATTATATTTATACTTTTACTTTTAAAACATAAGTTATTAATATTAAACTATCTTAATTCTAAAATATTTTGCTAATATTTACGATTAAGGAAATAGGCAAGTTGATTATAAAAACAATTACAGTGCTTCCCCGCTAATCCGGCCAAGTTGGGCAAGATTTTTTTGAAAATACGGCCGGATTTGCCTTTGGCCGGATAAGAACAAAATATCGCTTTTTTTACAAATTATGGACCTTAGTTATATTATGAATGTATATAACAAAACGTACTATAAAATTTCTGTTAATTTAATTTATTTTACTTTATTCAAAGAAAAAAAATTAAAACACACAAAACTAAACCAAACAAAATGTTATAAGTTCAAAATTAATGGAAAAAAAACTACACTGTTAACACTTTAACTAAATTAAGATTTTTTTTGAAAAAAGAAATAGTGGAAAATTGTTCTACAGTGCTTTCTCGTTTCTTAGCAGAAAACTCACGAAATTCGATGAGTTATAACAGCTTTAGGCACATTATTGTTTACCATTTCGCAAACTTTTAACATGTTTTCAATTGTTAGTTGAACGCGTTTTCGTTTCTTTGCTGTTTTATCTATTTTTAACCAGATATGTTGATGGTAGTATATTAAAGTGTAAATTGCTTAGCATAGACAGAAAAATTGCAAATGAATAATAAACAAGTTTGTTACAACTAAGCGGGAAAAGTATGAAAAAAAACTTAAGATTATACAAATGATACTTTATTATGACGTAACAATACATTGCTTGCATACTTATAAAACGTAAATTGAATACTTTTTCGAAGTAAAATGAATTTTAAACGCTAAAAACGCCAAAGTAAATAAGTCGACTTCTCGACTAAAACCGGCCGGATTAGCGAGGAACCGGATTAGCGAGGACCGGATTAGCGAGGAAGTACTGTACTTCAAAATTTTACATAAATATATTTTAAATTATTAGAATATTTTTACTTCTATAATAAAAAGTCTAGATGTAATTAAAAAAGGTACAACAACTGTTTTTAAAGTTTTATTGAAATATACAAATGTTTTTAGGTTCAAATAAAAATTGTTTTTAATTACTTCAACCTTAAATATTAATTAATATTTTTAGAGTATATAAGCATACTATAAAGTATCAGTTAGAAAAAAGAAGATAAACTACATTTAAAAATTATAAGTAAAAACAAAATGTCATCAAATAAAGAACAAATAATGAGAGGAGATGGGAATCTTGACGATGAACAAAATCCTGAACTTTTAAATAAGTTGGGTTTACTCTACGAAATGAATAGAGTGACTCATGTCAAAACTAAATCGCACAACCATCCACTGCTCAACCAAGGAGGATTGCAACCACAAAGTAATTTTAACTTAGTTGTAATATGTTGTACATAAAATTAGAAAAAAAGTTTTTTGACTTTTAAATATAATTTTAAAAAAAGTGATACTAATAATTTTTTTGAATTAAAACTAAAATCATTACATTCTACTAGCAACATTCAAAAGTTCTCAAATGAACAACAAACCAGTTCTGAATACGCAACAAAACTTGCAACAGAAAATAGCCACTACAATTAGTCCTTCTTCTACCCTAAGTGATAAAGGAATAGGTTAGCTTTAAAAAATAATTTCACGGTGAACACGAGTTTTTTTAGAAACCAAGATATTGTGTCATAATAAAAATATCTTTATTATCAATAACTCATTGGTAATTTTAGCAAACTCTAAAATCTATGGTTAACTTATTAGTTACTCAAACAAAGTAACAATAAGCAAGAATTTGTGATTAGTATTTGCGAGTACTTTATTTGCTTAAGTTAATAAAACTTTTATATTAAAAAAAAACTGAGTAAGAGAAAGTCAAAAACCTTACATTTAGAATTACAGGTTGTACTAATACTAACAACAGATTAATAGATAAAATAATTATAAAAATGCATAAAAAAAAACGATATAGTTAACCCTTATTCATAATTTTATTTTATAACATATCATTTAACTTTTAGCTCTAAAAAGCTGTATAGAAAGTACTGAAACAATTACTGTTTACAAAAGTGCGAACTATAAAATAAGTTTTTATAGTACTATACATTCTTTGTTTTAAAAATTAAACGACTTAAAATACTAACCTGAAAAAAAATATACTACCTGAAAAAACTAAGGATAAACAATTAGTTTTTTACAATGTATAGTCGTTAGCAAATTATATAAATTATAAAATTACAAAAATTTTTACAAATTATAAAATATTACCTTCAATACTTATATCTATAAACTTTAAATAATTATCAAAAGGAAGTAGCGTTGGTTCGATTGACGCTGAGTTTAGAGCTCCGCCAAGCGCGTTTCCTGCACACTTAGTAAGAACAGATCAGATGAGAAGAGGAAAAACGGGATCACTTGATAGCAGGACACAAGTTGAATATCACCAGCAGGTCATGAACTTCCACAACCACACAAGGAGTAATAGTGACGTCATACTAGGAAACTTAAATGGGTCAGTTGTTTTACAGTACTAATAATTTTATTGGAGCTAAAAGTCTTTACTTCTGTAAATCTTTATTTTCGTTACGTTTTTTCTTGATTTGGTATACAAGAAGTCCTTACGCCTAATTTAACTTTGTTGGATAACTTATAACAGAGGTCATATGAGAAGCAATTTGTTAGAGCAGTCTCGTGGCCCCATGTGGAACCAAGATCCTCGTCGGTATGGTAATCATTACGAGATGATGACGTCATTACAACGGCCTCAGCACTACCAACAACATAGTAGGAGATATCACCAGACACAGAAATACATAACTCCACATTATTTAAACGGCGTTGAAACGATTGACAAAAACCTGAACCACCAGAAAAAACTTCCGGATCTTTGTGCAAAGTCTTTCTCAGGAAATTTTCCGTGCTCTGTACCTGTTAGTTATTTAATTTTTACAAAAAAAAAAGAACTAGACTTGAAAAGTATAACTTTCTCAACATAAAAGTACATGATATCTAACATTGTCAAAAGAATACTCTTAGATTTATTTTTAGAACCGTACTAAAGAAATATGTTAAAAAGCTTTAAAGTTTATAAAGTTTAAATATTTGGTCTATATCTATTAAACAACTGAAAGTTTATTTATTAATCTAAAAGTTTTAAAAGTTGGTTAGTGTTTTGTTTTGCTGTAGTTTTTTAATGAATAGTTCTGTTACAAATTATAACTTATATGCTTTTAAAAAACTAAAAAATACGGTCTATTCAATTCTAATAAACTATCATTTATTTGAGTAACGTGTAAGTTTATCAATAGAAAGTTTATAGACAAACTTAAAAAAGCTGAATAAAATGAAATATCTATGTTTACTCATAATAATTACCACAATATTTAAGTATACTTAATAGTATTCAACCTTCTCAAACACAATGTTCACACTGTTCATTTGACTAAAATAGAATATGTCGTAAAAACTTTGAATAACAAACTTTTATGAAATAGAAAATATTTAGGAAATTCTAAAAAAAGATTAAGAGCTCCTGGCACGTAGTGGCTTAAATCAAATTCATTCTAAAGTTTAACACAAACTAATTTATATTTGATTTTAAATACCGCCTTAATTTAATATCGGCCCCTTAGGCGAAGTGAGCGTCTAAATTCCGTAAATTCTATTTAGCTTTCATTATCACATTATTGTTGAATAAACTTTGAAAACCCACAGACATTCCGTTTTGCCATGAAACATTATGGGATTTCGATAAATATAGATTAAATTTCTATCAGTCTCTTTTTAATTTATTCCGATTTTTGTTTTTCCATATTTAAGAAATAATTATGCTTATTTATATTAAATCAATAAAGACATAATTTTCAAATTTTAAATTTTATGGTGTGTAAACATAAACCGCTAATTGCTTCAAAAAATTTAGAAGCTAATATTCTTTGAATAAATCTATATTTTTTCTTTTTTTAAGCGTTGAGTTGGTTTTAAATATTTTTTGGTTACTTATTTAGCTCCAAGTTAGTTTACTTTTTATTACTATTTAAATATTTATTTCAGTGAAAGCAGATGTTTTAAGAGTTATCAATTCTTAAATAGTAAACTTTATAAAATTTGTTTTGAATTTATTCACGTTACGACGTTTCATTGCAAAAAACAAAGTTTATTCAAATAGTTAGTTTAAAGTCATAACTAAATCAACAGAATCAATCAAACGTTCCCTTTTATCAACGTCAAAGTTCTACTCAATCTGTGACTCCATCTCTGAACAATATCTATCATTCTCAAAATGATTCCCAGCTTATGCCTCCACCAAGCATCAGTTTGTAGTTTTGTTATTCTTAATTGTTTTTAAAGCGTAGCAACAATTTAAACAATTATTAACGTTAATATCAGCATATAAATAAAACCAGTTATTGAAAAAAGCTTAAAACTTTGTTAAATTTCCAACTTATTTTGTTTTAAAAATTTTTGCTTCAAATTCTTATAAAGCAACTTTTGTTTTAACAATCATGTTATTTAATTCAAATTATTTTAAATACCTAGTTGAATCAGTTTAAATTTTATTTCATTTAGTCTAATTTGTATCAAAACCATATATAACAAGTAGTTTAATCATTTTAGTGCATCAAAACCAATCTATTGGCGCACGTGGAAGAGTTAACTCTGACTCTTCATTGGCTACTATTAATGGTCAGCAACCTGGATACAAAAATGCAAGCGAAAACGGTGAAGAAACGAAGTACAACACTTCAAGGTTTTATATATTCAAGTAGTCTTTTAAAGTTATTTTACGTCGATTTACTTCAAAAAAAGTAATTTAAGAATTATTATTTCTATTTGTTATATAAGTTTAAAGATATAGGTGTTAGTTACGTTTAAAAATTTACTTTTAAACTGATACTTAGTTAGTTTTTTGTTACTTTTGTTGTTATATAAATTTATATAGGTAATTTTAGATCTAAACAAGTACTAATTTAAAGTTTATTAAATTTTAGAAAACTATACTTATTTAAAATTTTACACTCCCCGATTATTTACTTTATTTAAAGCAATGCTGAACATCAAGGTACGATTTTTTTCAAATTAAATTAACTAAATTTAATGAACAGCGCCTACCGAGGCAGCAGATGGTATTGATTTTATAAAAGTGTCTATTTTAATTACAGAGATTTTTGCGGCAGATATGTTATTTTTTCACTTTTATTCTTCACAGATCTTAAGCTTAATGTTTTTTGATTTAAATTCTACGGATTATATATTTTTTGTACAACTCAGTTTCGATGACTTTTGTAATATTTAATTTTCATAACAACCAACTGTTAAAAAACAACCAGGTCTACGGAGGAGCCTCCATCCTACGTCGACCATCTAAACAACCAGCAAATTCCAGTTGTCAAAGTTGCTGGTGATGGAAACCCGGTGTCAGGGTACGAGATGTGGAACCAGTACGGAGGATACATGAATATGCCGGAAGCCAGGTTGGTTTAGAAATACATAGTTGATTACGAAAATTCAAGAGTGAATTAGTTGTTGAAATTTTGCTAGTCAAGTTTTTGAAACTAAGTCACTAGTTATAAACTACTTGTTTCATACTTTGTAAAAAAATAATTAAAGTTATTAATTCAATATTAGTAATACTCGCTTTTATTTACAAAGTATTAGTTAAATATCAAGTAAAAGTTTACAGTATAGATTTAACTAGTTTCTTTAGAATTTTTGTGTGCAAATACTAGTTTACAAACTAAAGCTTAGTTACCTTATTATATTATCCTTAAGTTTTTGGCACATACTTAAATAAAATCGTTTAGTACAAGTTAATAAATATATGTTTTATGTGACAAGAAGCTCCAAGTCAAAGTTTTTATAAAAGATAGATAAGCTCAAGCAAATTTCTAACACGCCTAAGCAATGTAAAAAACTTAAATGAAAGTTTGCCAAGAAAACATGGGAAAGTAAGCTTTTGGATTTAAACGTGCTTGATTTTTGTACAAGTTTTGTATATGAAGTTTAAATAAGAACTTGTCAGAGAAAAGCTCACAAGATAATGAAATATGTTATCATTTTTGTTTTTAAAAATCGAAACGAAACTTTAAACTTTAAGTTTAAAGTTTTTAACTAATGTATAATTCTAAAATAAAACTAAAACACCTTGATTGTTAAAAAGTAATAAAACAAGCTTTGAGGTCTTTAATCGATTTATTGATTTAACTAGAATAAGAACTTAGGTAAGAGCTTTTGTGTTGCATTACAAAACACATACACAACATTTTTGAATATTTTGAAGTATAAAGAAACTTAGTTATGACTAAATTGAATAAAACTTTATATATTTATACATCTATTGATTTCAATTAAATATTTTTAATATTCATGTTTTACTTTAAATACTTTTTATACAACGTTTAAAAAAATTAAATTCATTTATATTTCTTTTATTAAATTTTTTAGTGATTTTAAAACAAATTTTAATAGTGTCTATTTTGATATAGTCAGAAAAAATCTTGTTTAGTGCATATAAACATTTTTCAAATGTTTTGTTATACAAGATTGTTTTTAAAATGCTTAACATAACTATTATAAAGCCTTTACTTCTTTTTAGTTTCGTTTTTTTATTATACAATTTTGAAATACTGAAAACAAACTGTGATAAACTAAGTACGGAATAATTTAAAAACCAGTTTAAGTAGCTAGTTGATGAAAAATTGACTACTTTTAAATTATCTTTTTTTTGAAAACATACAGAAAACTTCTTAAAAATAAGAGTGCTGTAAAATAGGAAGAATTTAATAACATAAACTTTGATTTTTTTTGCTTTTCTATAAATGTTTATCTTCCACAGAAAACTTCGATATGTCTTTTTTATATTGGGAGTTAAATACTTAAAATTCTTCAAACTTGTCTATATACAAACGCTTTTATTGTTCATCGCAATTCAAAAGTATTTTGTTAATCTTTTTCTCGAAACTTGTTGTTGGAAAAAGTTGGTATAAACAACTTTATATTTAATTTTGTAAATTAGTTTTATAGTTAAATAGATTTGATTTACGGTAGATGTATATTAAAATAACCTAATACCAACAAATAGATAAAAAAAAAACTTAAACGTGAACAGAAGTGCATCCCCATCAATCAACGGTGACAATCAGTCCACAATTGATAGAAGAAGTGGAGTAACTCGGTGTTCAACAAGATCAAACCCTGGTGAACGGAGGAAGTACACCAGTCATAGTTTGTAAAAACAATTATCTTAAAAAATATTTTAGCTTATATAAAAGCATAAAAATAACAGCAGTATTAAAAAAAATAATTAAAATGTTTGTCGACTTTTTCACAAAATGCATTAAATAACAGCTTTATAGTGTTGTACAAGTGTCAAAGTCAACAAATAAAGAAAAATAAAAGTTGATAATTTTTCAGATCAGTTAGCTCAATCTCTGCTATCCAACCAGCTTGAATTTGACCTTCCGCTCGCAGTTACATCTGAAAAAAGGTTTATAGGGCGTGAGTGGCTCTTTAAAAAAATACAAAACAGCTTCACTGCACAACCAAAGGATTGTAAAGTAGCTGTAGTTTTAGGAAAAACCGGTCATGGAAAAACAGCTCTCATCCGTCATCTAGTGTCTTATAGTTACCATGGAGATCGTTCTAATAAAACTAAGATTGAAGGAGAGTTAAACAACATTATGTCTGGGAGGGGAATTATTCCCTCACATGTAAGGCTACCTGGTAGCTCTCATTCGAGTAGAACTGTTAGTCCTGTTGCTAATGGGAACGGGAGTCAGGTATCAAGCAGAAGTGGAAGCCAAAAGTCATCTGGTGAAGATTCTTACTGCAAAAAATTAGGGTCACAGGTGATTTCGCTTATATGTTTATTTTTTTAATTTTTAAAAGTAAAAAACACAAAAAGCTGATATTTTTTGCTTTTTATATTATTATACGAATAGTATACTTAAAACATTTGAAAAAGGCTGTTTAAAGTACGTTAGAAACTTGTTTTGAAATGATAGTCGTTAGACCTTTAATAACTGTCGTTTTATATTTATCATAGTTAGTGGCCTATCATTTCTGTGATTCTCATGTTAACAAGACATGTTACGTTCCTGAGTTTATTGCTTCCATTGCATCACAACTTACACGTGTGCCGCAACTGACGTCATTTAGACAAATTATTATGTCATCAGAAAAGTTGCTAGGTTACATAGGAATTCGGAACTGCATAATTAATCCATCAAATGCCTGGATGAAAGGAATTGTTGAACCACTTACTAAACTTTATGAAGGTACAATGAGTATGAAAACTGCTAGATAAATTTAAAAAAATTGTTGTTGGTTTATTTTAAGTAGTGTTTTTTAGATAATTTAACACATTTAAAATACTAAAGATATTTGAAACTTATAAAACATTTTAATGCTAGTGATTTATTTATCATGGTATAAGTTTTAAAACATACATTTATTACTGGACTGTAAAATTAAAATATAGTCATGTGAGTCTAGCATAGTTTAAATATGTAAGAACTTTCTAAAAAATGAATATGGTAAAATCGAACTAAATTTTAGATACAAAGTTCAATTTATATGACTAAATTATTTTGAAAAAAAAAATTTATTAAAAAAATAATATTAATAAACACACAGTTATTGTTATTATTTCAAAATAAATTTCAATTTTGCAAAAACTAATATTAATAATTTGATCTACTAGAACATAAGCTTCCGATGACTCCACTTATAATAGCAATAGATGCTTTAGATGAGTCACTTTTGCACAAACCAGATCATGGTTACTCTATATTTTCGTTTATTAAGCAGCACATCGAAAAGCTACCGAGTTTTATCAAAATAATTGTTACGATTAGAGCCAGAGAAGAAGAAAGAGTAAACACTATGAAAAATATTGTCAAGATTAGTATCGATTTGTCACAAAAAGGTTTTCAGTGTTACAAATAAAATACTCAGTTAGAATTTAATTAAAAGACAGTTTACAGCTTTTTTTAGTTAAAAATAAATTCTAAACTTCTTATAAAAAATCTAAGATCTTATTTACAAATATATATATATAATACATAATGTTTAAAATGGTGCATAAGACTAAACGAAATAATCTAACTTTATGTTAAAATTTTAGTCCAATGTCTGTAACTTTTTAATCTTGAAACAGCTGTGGAAAGTCCCGTAACACCAAACCCAATTTCCAACATTAATCAAGCGTCATCATTGACCAATGGTTCAGCTACTGAAGAAGAATTTATTAGATCTGATATGGTGTCTTATCTAAAATTTCGCATATTAAATTCACATGAGCTACAAAGTATGATTAAAAACGGTGAGTAAACTGTTATATTTATCCGAGTAAAATAGAGATATAAAAAACTGTTATTTTTTATTAGAAAAAATTTAGCTTATTTAATGTTTATTCTGTTTAATCGGCTCGGGGTTTGGTGCCTGAGTCTAATGTTGCATACTATACAGCAATTGATGTAATAAAATGTACTACAAAAAAGTGTTTTTATTTTTTAAAGTTGTTAATATCAAAAAAACTGTCAGTGAAAGGTAATGACGTAGAAAACAAGTTGATCACTCATCTGTGCAAGCTTTGCGGAGGCTGCATGCTTTATCTGCGGATGGTAACAGATGAAATGGTGTCGTCATCTATTTCACCAAAATCTTGCAACTTTACGGTCTCGATACCCGTTGATCTTCACGAGGTTTATTCTTTGATATTCAACCGCCGCTTTGTCACCATGCGAGACTATGAAGAATCTGTGTATGATATTATAAGCGTTTGCATGGCAGCACTGTACCCATTGACCGATGAACAGCTATTTGAAGTGAGTAGTTGAACTTTTTTCAGAAATTGTACCAAACTTATTTTTCAGTACGAAGTATTTTAGAATAACAAAAAATTGGATAGAAACAAATTATAAAAAAAACTTTTTTAATATAAAACTAATAAAAAATTGTATTTTTTTTTAAATAAAAGTGTTAAATGCGTAAAACTTTATTTCAAACACATAGACAATAAACACCGGAAGAGACCAAGAAGACCAAATTTCGTGGATTGATTATAAAGAAAGAATAGAAGGTCTTTTGTCTAATACAGTCGTCCAAACTGCACCTAATAAAGGAAGGACGTTTTTCCACCATTCCGTCAAAGAGTGGCTGTCGGGACAGCTTGTAGTGTCCGAACACGGCCAGCTTATTGTCATGACAACTAACAAATACATTGTTGACGAGCAAAGGGGCCACATGCTGCTTGCAGCGCACTTAAACCGTTCACATGCGGGTCGGTTGGACAAAAAGAAAACTCTTGAACTGGCGCATCATGTACTGAAAGCTGACATGTTCAGGCAGGTAGCTAAGCAGTCTGGCGTGAGTTCAAGCGAGCACAACGTGAGATTCATGACTGAATCTTGCGCAAACGTCACTGAGGCTTTGCTGTCGGCAAGAAACCTTTTTTACCCCAGCATAAAAATTAACAAGTTTTTGCTGAGATGCGGTGCAGAAGTAAATAAAACCACGACAGTCTTTAATAAGGCGACGCCGTTGTCAATTGCTTGTCACACTGGTTTGTTTTTAAATAATTTTAAAATACATACAACTTTCAAGTACAATAATATATAGTTTTAAAAATCGCTTTTGTAAAAAATAAATAGTTTGTTCTGTAAAAACTTTCTTTGAAATAAAATTTAAGTAAATCAAGTACAATTTGAAACTTTGTTTGTCATCGAACGTTTTTTGAACATACTGTACCTGAAAAATGTAAGAACAGTAAAATTTTTGAAATTTCAACAGCAGTTATCTTGCATAGTATCATGTGACTATATGTCGGTATAATTACTTTGAGCTTTTTAAGTATTAATGTAGCTAATAAAAGTTGTAGTTTACATGATTATATTTTAATGAAAATTTTATGCAACTTTTTGTTTTTCAATATCTTAATTTACTTTTTTTTCTACAGGAAACATAGAGCTTGCAAAACTTATGTTGATTTTCAACGCAGATGTAAACAAATGTAACACAGCTGGACTTTCTCCGTTGTTTTTTGCTAGCATAAATGGAAACAAAAATCTTGTGGAGTTGATATTGCAACATAAGCCGGATGTGTGTTAAGTTCACATAAACTACCTGTAAAAAAACTAATAACTTTTTTTACTAATTTTTCGGTTACACAAAAGATTATTCTTTTGAACTACCTAACATGTGTTTTTGCTTTGTTTTTATTTTATGTTCAAAATTCAGATACCACTTTACTTAGGCTGTCTGTAAGAATATAAGAAACTTTTATCTATTTATAGTGTTTATATAAAGTAATAAAAAAAATTGAAATAGATTTATAAGTAGTTTTCGATTATAGGCTAGTGTTTCATTTAAAAAGTCTATTGAAATATGACGTTTATATAAAGTATTTTTCATACTGTGAGAAAACCCATACAATCTGTCTAATAAAGAGTTTATGGTTTAGACTTTATTAATTGATCAAAACGCAAAGTTAAATTTTGAGCATATTTTAATACGAGCTGATTTGTGTGCTGAAGTACAATTATTATAATATAATTTTTATAAAATGTAGACTTTAGAAGATAATATCAACTAAATATAAACTTTATTGGATTTATTTTGTGTTTGTAAGTTGAAAATAAGATTTCAAATAAAAGCAACACACCATTTAAGTACTATCGAAAAAACGATCTAGAAAGTAAAAAAAAAAACACATATTAACATAAAATTCATTTCAGGTCAACAAAATGGATACTAGAGGGTTTACTGCATTACTTCATTCAATAAGCCATAACAAGATAGAAATAGCTCACATTCTCCTGCACTGTTCATTGTATACCAACGAAGTGCAGCGCAATACCGCCACCCAGCGGGCACTCGTTGCTGCTTGCATGACTGGCTGCCTGCAACTTGTAAATTTAATTATGACTTCGGAAGTGCTCAGCTGTGAAGTGGATCAGATTGACCCGATAAACGGAGAAACCCCTTTAACTGCTGCTAGTGGCACGGGTAATTACGAGTGCTGTGAAGTTCTTATTAAAAACTACGTTGCTTCGGTACGACAAAAAAACAGAAGTGGATCCACTCCGTTGTTCAAAGCTGTTGAAAATGTTAGTGTACTTAATAGATTGAAATTTAAAGCTAAATTTTAATCCGAAGTTAAAATAGTTCAACTAGTTCTTAACTAATAATTTCAAAAAAAATAATTATTTATTACTTTAAATACAAATGTAAACATCACCTTACTCTTTTTTCAACTAGGGTCATTACGCTATCGTAGAACTATTGTTTAACTGCGACTCAAACTTGATTGAGGACCGTGATCCGAGCAAGATGACACCTTTGATTCTTGCTGCCAGACAAGGTCACCAAGATGTGGTAGAAATGCTTATAACAAGAGGTGCAAACATGTCAGCTGTGGATGCAGAAGGTCTTTCTGCTCTGAACTGGTCAGCATTACAAGGGCATGAACAGTGTGTTCGTTCCTTACTGGACCACGGAGCTGAAGTTGACCAAATTAATAATGTTAATGGACGAACTTCATTAGAAATGGCTGCTTTCAGAGGGGACCTACAAGTTTAAAAAACTTTATTACGGTCAAAATATATGAAATTTTTAAAGGAATTTTTTTTTATAAGAAAAACGTTTTTTTTCTTTCTAAATCTATACAAAACTGAAATTAATAAAAGTAATAACAAACTATATCTGTTTTAACACTTTAGACTCTATAAATACTAAATAAAATATTGATAAAAGTATGTACTTAAAGTCTAAAGAAAACAAATCTAGTACATACAAAACTAAAAAAAATATGCACCTTTAAGTTTAAAATATACTTTTAGATAGTCAACATGCTTTTATCACGAAATGCTGACGTCAACAACCAAGACATCAATGGAATGACATCTCTTGATAGAGCAATTGGAAAAAATCACATTGATATTGTTACGTCATTATTAAAGGAAGGTGCTATTATTAGACCAACATCATGGGCTATGGCGAAAAATAAATTAGAAATTCTATCTTTGCTTTTAGGTAAGCATACAAACTTTACAAAATTATTAAACGCAAAACTTTTTTTTTTGTCTTATTATCAGAGATTCAGTTTTGATAAACTTTTATATACATAGCATAACCACAACAGTTTCGTAATAATAACATACATAATTTAACCAAAATAACTAATTTTCAACGAACAGAGAAACAACTAAGTGAGGCTGTTGAACTTTATAAATCATCGAAGTTTAAACTCTCGAACAACAAGTATGAGTCAACACTGAAGCAAGTAGGAGAACCTGCAACTCACGACCAAGTAGTTCAAGGACACCAAGTAGCAAGCCAATACAACGAAACAGTTGCTCAGTTGTTGCTAGGGCTATCTAGATGCCAACGGAAACATTCCTTACTAAAAGAAGGTTTGTACTTTGTTAAAAAAACTGTTTAAAAATACAAAGTCATCGATCGATACTAGTTCTAACTACTGATAGTTTATTTTTCAATACGTTTGTAACAAATTTTATGACTAGTTGATATAACAGTCAGTATAATTTGTTCACAAAAATATTATTTTTTATAAATTAGTTTACAACCACAAATTAGTGTTACTGTAAAATACTATAAATAAGCTTATAATTTTTTGCTTCGTGTATTGATTAAAACATATTTATCGTTCATCACTATGGATATATATGCAACTTATGTACGTTCAGAAAAATAAGATAATCTTTTATACTTCGAATAAACTAATTAAATAATTAAATGAACTTATCAACTCATAGAGTTACTTTGCACTATTAGTAAAAAAATTAGTTAATAATTCTTTTAGTGATCCTAAAGGTGAGCATTATTTTCGGTCATTAAGTAAATAAGTTTTGTTAAATTTTCATGTTGTTTATAAGTAACAAAAACTTGACTTTTTTGATGTATACTTTGATTAAAAATTTGTGTAAATTTAATATTAGTTAATTTGCTAATTTTTAGAACTGTATTAAAAGCTCTTACTTCTTTCAGTATGCTAAATTTATTTTAATTGACTTTTTAGAGTTTATTTAATGAAGGTGGATAGATAAATAGTTTTAGATATTTTTCTTATGACAACTTAAACCTGATATTTTTTAACAAAAGTAGGCTACAAAAGTAAACTCCGCTCTTTTTTTTTTGTAAAAGTATAAATACATACTGCTTTTGATCTGCAAAACTTTGTTTTTAAACGATTTGATTTTCAGTGTTTAGAGAAAAAATACGTTTTAAAAACTATTCTAATTCAATTGAGACTTATGCTACTAGTTTGCAAGCAATTTTTGATTTGTAGCTTTTACTTATAATATATTTTCAAATTTATATTCAAGATTAAGAATAAATAATATGTCAAACTAAACAAAAAAAAACTTTGTCTAAGGAGCTAAATAACTATATCTTATTAATCCTATGTTTTTTCGAAAATAATCATTAGTAATGTATTGTAAATGATATGTTAATAAACTGATATAATGTTTCCACAGCTGAGTTTACAGCGACTAGATGTCTTCAGTTGAAACGAAACTGGTATGAGGCTTTGTATGCTAGAGCTAGAGTGTTAAGAGAGATGCAAAAGCCTGCGTTGGCACTGAAGGATGCTCAGCAGGCAGCAAAAACGGCACCCATACATAACATGAGGGAGATTCAAAGACTTGTGGACAGATTAAACCAAGAAGTCGGCAAAGAACAATCGAATAAAAGTGATCACAACTCAAAAACTTACGTTCCTGGTCGACCTACAAGCGTGGCAAAGAAACCTTATATTGTCCCTTCAGTAACAGACCTGTAAACATTATTATCAGAAGAAAACTTTAACAGTTTCACTAAAGCTTTTCTGGGCAGTTGTTATACAAGATGAACATTCTTAATCTCAGCCAAAATTGTTTTATGTCGTTTGAACCAACTCTGCCAAGAATTTTTACAATTTTATAGTTTTCGTTGTAAAAACAGCAAGCTGCGTCTAATTTATTTATGTTTTTTTATATAACTACTACTGTGTTTAATTTGATCAGCGTTTATCTTTCAACATTTTTGATAGCTGAATTTTCATAGGAAATATTTGTATATACTGTAAATTATTACTCTTTATTGCTTTTTTTAATCGTTTTCACATACACTCGTAAGAAAAATCACAAAAAAAAAACTATTTATTTAGTTTTTATATATACTTATAGTACGTTATGTTTATAAAATTATTTATGAAAATAAGGTAAACAGTATATGATGTTTTCATAATCTATACATAAAAAATAATAGTTTACATAAAACTAACTGTTTTCGTGTACTTAAATTAAGCTTAGTAAATAAGATTAAACCGATAGCATGTTTTGTAATTGTTTTGAAATGTATTCAAATTCATTTAGATGTTTGTATAGGTAAATGAATAACTGGTTTACAAACAATCATTCAAGATAAAGTTGGTATAAAATCTCTAAACAAAAAATTTAAGTTAGACCACAACTAAACAAAGAATGCTTTAAAGAATGCTTAAAAAAGTTAGTTTCAAACTTTGTGCAATAACAAATGTTTTAAGATTTCGTAAAAACAAAAAGGTGCTGCTGTGTTCTCTGCGACGTTAAGTGTTTTGAAGTAGCACTGAATGAATGGGTAACGTTGTTACTTGTACAAATATCAACAATCTTTATTTAGTTTAAAAAGGGCTGAGAGGAAAAGTTAAGCTGCTTTGTAATATTACGTCATTTGTATCTCAAAGTTAACTAAAAATTTTTATTTTTTTCAAAAGTTTACGAAAAGTTTGACTAAGAAAAATTGCAAAATATAAAACATTTGTAATCTGTTTTTTTAACATATTTTGTAAAAAATAAAAACTTTGTGGGCGTTAGAAATAACGAACACTACATAGTTCAGTGATTGTTAGAAAAACCCTAAGTTTTAAGACTAAAATGTTAAAAATGTATTTGACTTGTATTTTGTTACGATTTAAAAAAAAAAAAACTACTTTTAAATTGAACTAATACTTTCCTAAAATTTTTGAGCTTTTTGTCTAATCGTTATAAGCCTAACTACGTTTATATTATATTTTTTATACAGTTTGGAATATTTAAGTTTATTAATTTTTACATGTAATACTTTTTCAACTTAATATTTATACTGCATAAATCATGAAACAAATACCTTCTTTTACAGTTTACTTTTAAACAAGTGTTATAATATAAGTGTACTTTATAATTTTTATTGAACAAAAAAAAAAGCGCTCAAAAATTCGTTCAAAGGACATGGTGTACGAAAAACCTTTTCGGTTATCAAGTCATAAACCAGGATACAGTTTAATGTTATGTCCAGGACGTATAAAGTTTCCAAAGTAAAGAATAAAACTAAAAATATATTTAGGTAAGGAACTGTTTGTACAATCTTTTATCTAAAAACAAACAAATCAAAGTCTTTCTAAATTTTAGCTTTTTGTTATTTAACTTTAAGTATATGTATAACTTTAATTTTTTTTTCTAAGATTCCAATGTGTACGAGCTAATAAAACAAAGTTCAAACTAAAAAGTTTCACCTTTTATAATGTAGATATAAGCTCCTAATTGATGTATATTATAAAACAATATTTTATTACAATCCATACTTTCATACGAATTTGTTATTAAATCTTTTAAAAATGTTAAAATAGATAGTTGAGCAACAAAATCCATTAGTTGAGTTGAACTAAACTGACAAAAATGCATAAAAGTTATAAAGTACAAGTTTTTAGAAAATTTACCAATAAAAATATGAAAGATACTTAGAATAAATTAAGAGAAAATACGAATCTTTATCAACTAGTTGATTTTTTATTTTCTTACTTCTTTTATACTTTTCCTACAAAAAAAAACTTAGTTATTTTTTTGTTATTATTTGACTAATTAAATTAAACTTATTTATGACCAATGGTAAATGTTTCTTAAAAAATGCCTTACACAGAACGACCGTGAGAACAGTGGAAAAAATTAAGCGTCATCTGGTTTACCTTTTTATTGCGAGACTTAGATGTTTATGAAAATATAAATAAAATTTTAAAAACCGATTTTTCAAAATAGATAACGGAACTAAAGTATGGAAATTTAGACTTTGATATTAACTGGAATTTTTTAGCTAAAACAAAAAACAATTAACTCAAAACACTGATGTACTTTTTTTAGTATTTAAAAAATAATTGCATATCTAAAAAAATTTAAAAAGAAAAAAAACTGTATACCACATGCTATAATATTATAAGTTTTTTCATAAACTATTTTATCACTTAGGCCGTTTTATTAAGGTAAGTTCATTTATGGTTAACCTGAGTGCAGCAATTTTGAAAATTACGCCTAAAATAATCCACTCTCACAAAAGAAATTTCTATGAGAACTCTTTTATTTTAATGTATTACTGCTTGTCTTTTCCTACTAAGTATTAAACATTTTTTTAAACTATTTAATAATTTTTGATATAATGCAACTTTTTTATGAGAAAATGGTTTAATGGTTTAATGAAGGCAAAAATATACCGACCTAGAATTTTTTGGAACTCTTTAAGGAGTGAGTCTAATTATGGGTCCCTTTTTGAAAAATTTTTGGTTATCAATAAAACGAAAACCCAGATTTTTGTTGTCTATGTGTTCTTTTAGATTTATGTTTTGTCGATAAGGCCAGTAGAACAATTATTGAAGACAAAACACAATGTTTTATTTATATACTAGCCAAGCCCCTACAATTATTATAGAAAACCTTTCTTATTCACATTTGCCTGATGTAAAAATAGTCTTTTTTTTTAAGCAATACAAAAAAATTGGATTAATTAACATTTTTTTTGTTAAAAATGCATAAAAAATTGGATGTTGCAAACGTTTCCATAGACAAAGGTGTTCACTAAAAGTACTAGAAACTTCTGGATTCTTTTTTAAAAGATATATAACCCGACTATTGTTTAATTCAAAATATTAGATTTAAATTGCACATGTTACAACCTGACAAAAAGACTACAATGAAAATTAAAACAACAAAAAAAAAACAGCATTGATTAAATAAAAACTGTATTTATTCTTGCCATGAATGATGGCCTATCTAACAAAAAATTCGGTAATGATATCTTCAATATTTATGACGAAATATCAAAAGTTAAAAAGGGTAAAGTTTTGTATAAGGACCACATTACTTCATACTTTATGGGTAATTATAGGGTCATACATATACTGGTAATTAACTTATTTTTGCACACATTAAAGCAAAATACTACTAAAACTTATATGATGTTAATAGAAAACAAATAAATAGCTTTTGCATAAATAGATTTTATTGCAGATTTAACTGATTACTGTTACCATCACATATATATACAAGATGTAAAATGTAAATTTATATTATTATTATTATTATTATTATTGGAGTTTATTGTGCGGAGATGGACTTGGGCATTAACTCCTGAGCTGCTTAAACAATACACACGAAAAAAGAAACAAATAAATTACATTCAATGAAAATTAAAAAACTAAACATAACATAGTAAAAAATTACAAACAATTAGTCCTGTATGATCAATTATAACTTAGTATGCACAAAAAACAAAACGAAATAAATTCTCGTACAAACACTTATGCATAGACTATAAAAGATTACACAGTTACAAAAATTATACACAACAACTTTTATCTGTAGGGGAAGGCGTAGGGAAGAAAAACTATTCTTAGTGATACTAAAATTTTAAAATGAATTTTTATTCGATAATCACTGTATTTTACTTGTGTTTATACTATTTAAATCTATTTTTTTAATTTTAATCGAAAATGTTCCACCCTCCCACACGAAACCACATTCTGCAATAACCTATTCCACATATTTATTGTTCTGCAGAAAAAATAATTTTGGCTCTGACTGTTATTAAAATTATATTTACATTTTATTTTTTTATAATTTCCTCTCAAATTATAATTGGTCTGAGAAAAAACTGAAAACTGATTGAAAAATTCTTGATATATACCATTAACAATTTTAAAAAGTGTTATCAAGTCAAACTGCCATCTTCTATAATCTAGACTCTAGAGACTCCAATCTGAGTTTCACCAATCTATCTTTGTATGAGGTATTTGAAATGTTGCATCTATTACAAACAAAACGGGTAAAATTTCTCTGCAAAGACTCAATCCTAATAATGTCTTTTTTTAAATAGGGTGATCATATTGGGGTATTGTATTCGAGTTTAGGGCTAACGTAGATTTTAGATAATTTAGTAAGAATATTAGTAGAATTAGTCTTAAAACTTTTAAGCAATTATGATTAAGATATGATGAGTTTTGAGCAATTTTATATAAATAATTTACATGTTCGTTCCATTTTAGATTTTCAGATATATGTATTCCTAAGTCTTTAAAAAGTTTTACTGCTGGTATTTTAGTTTTATTAATTTAAATATTAATAGGGAAGGGTTTATTTTTATTTATGGTTAGAACTTGGCATTTTTTTGGATTTAAATCAAGTTTTCTTGTTTTTAGCCATTCGTGAATATTATCTAATGTTATTTGTAAAGAAGTTTCTGACTTGCTAAATACTTTTGCGTCATCTGCAAATAGACTTATTTCGATTTGAATGTGAGTATTAAAAGTAATATCGTTGATGTAAACTAAAAAAAGAAGAGGACCAATGATTCCACCTTGTGAATTTTCAGAGGATCTGATAATGTGTTGTTAATGAGTACACTCTGTGTCTTACTATTTAAAAGTTCGCTTAACCAATTCACTAAGTTATCATCAAAACCATATTGAGTCATAATTTTTAATAATTTAATGTGTGACACAGAGTCAAAAGCTTTTTTGATGTCAGTATAGACCACTGTGACTGATTTATTGTTCAAGTAAGTTATTAACGAAGTATGTAAACATGTCAATAGTTGAATTCCTGATGATCGGTAGGGAACAAAGCCAAATTGTTTTGGTGTTAACAAATTAAAGTCGAAGATGTGATTAAATATTTTTTGGGAAATAATGTGTTCAAAAATTTGGGAAAACGTACTGGTTAAGGATATTGGCCTATAATTTAATGGGTCGTGTTTGATACCTTTTTTGTATACTGGAATTACATAAGATGTTTTCCGTTGTTTAGGTATTTCTGACAATGCTAGGGAGCAATTAAAAACTAATAGTAAAGGAAAAACTAATGATGGAATAGCATGCTTAATAAAATAAGGTGGAGTTTTCTCTGGCGTTCTAATAATTTTATCTTTAAGGTGCTTCGTCGATGTGTTAATGTCTTCATAACTTATAATAAAATTTTTCATTTTATTGAATTTTTTTTAGGTTTCTAAAAACTTTGATGATTTTGATCTTGTTTAAATACATTTTGAAAATTTTTATTGAAAAGTGTGGCTCTTTCAAAATCTTAAACTACTGTTTTGTTTTTATGGTGATCAAGTAGGGGAGGCAATGAAGTATTTAATTTATATTTAGATTTAACGTAGCTATAAAACTTTTTAAAATTTGGGTTAGTGCATAAGTATTTTTCATATTCTAAATTGTATTTTTTAACAGCTAATTCATATTCTTTTGATTTAATTTTATAGTCTTTGAAGAATGATTTATTTTTCTTACTTTTTTTGTTAAGAATAAGTTTTTCTTTTATTAATGTTAGATGTATATTTTTTGCTTTTGTTATTTTTAGGATAGGAAGGAATAAAAAGTTTAATTGACATATAAATTTTTTTTTGTTTTACTTGAACTTTAAACTATTATAAAACGCAATAAAAATTTGCAGTATTTAAATTGAATAATTTAAACTGTAAAAATACTTGCAATACCTATATGTTTATTTAAACCAAATTTCAAGATAGAAATTTATAATGCAAAAAAACGACTAAAACAAAAAGTTTTATTTATTTTTTTGTTCTAATAACAAATTGAATTGGGCTTTTTTTATTTATAAAAGCCTAAAAAGTAAAACATTGTGTCTAATTTCAACTGTAAACTGATACCTGCTATTGTAATAGAGACCTTCTCGGTTTTTAAATTTACTCAAAAAAAAAATTAAACTTATAAGTGTATCTTCTGGTTTAAATGTATATATTCGAGGCATTACTACTGTTTGAATTACAGCAGGTACAAACTAACAACCGTCCTTTAAAGAAAATATTTTGAATTTTAAAGATAATTATTCAGGCTTACTTATTATCTGAGATAAAATAGCATGAAAAAATAAAACACACTGCTGTGCTCTTAGTAAATTAAAACAATGGAGTTACAAAGATAAATAAAAGTCTAGCTTTAAAACAAATACAAACTGTTTTTTTTTAACTGTTAGTACTATTTTGTATTGGCTAAAATAATAGTGTTCGGAGTACTTTTTAATACATTGTATGTAAAGCTGCTTTAATCAAATGATAAACAGTAATAAAATAGAAATACAGTTATTGTAGTCCACAATGTAATCAAATAGTGTGCTTGTAAAGTGTTATTTTTTTTTATAAATAAAAACACTGTGCAGGCCGGATTCTTTTGCTGATGAACATTGTTTGCGAGTCGTAATTTGCGGGGGAACGAGTCACTTTTGCACGAGCGTCTTATTTGCACGAGGGGACACTTTTGCACAAAGGGTCACTTTTGCACGAGAGGACACCTCTGCACGCAAAGTCACTTAAGCACGAGGGGACACTTTTGCACGGCGTCACTTTTGCAAGGAGGGTCACTTTTTCACGGAGGGTCATTTTTGCACGAAAGTAAAAATAAAATAAAAAGAATACTAAATTTTAAAAAAAATAAGATAAAAAATTAAATTGAAAAAAAAGTTACCGGTCGAGGGTTAGGGTTAGTGGTAACAGTGATAACAAAAGTAAAATAAAAAAATTTACAAAATAAAATAAAACCTAGACAAAAAAAAAACTAAACTAATAAAGAAACAAAAAAGGAAAAAAAACTAATCGAAGGTAGGGGTTAGGGATAACAGCAATAGAAAAAATACATACCTAATAAAAATCATAAAGAATAAAAACAGCAAAAAAAATATATATATAAAATGTTTTAAAAAATATAAAATAAAATTTACCGAACGAAAGTTAAGGTTAGGGGTAATGGTGAAATTAAAAAAAAAAAAAAAGTTGATAAAACAATTATTTTTGTCAACTTGTGCAAATGTCTTCGTGCAATATTGTCCACTCGTGCATAAGTGACCCTGCGTGCAAAAACGACGCCGTGCAAAAGTGTCCCTTCGTGCTAAAGTGACGCTCGTGCAAAAGAGTCGCCGTGCAAAAGTGTCCCCTCGTGCAAAAGTGACGCTCGTGCAAAAGTGACACCCACTCACTTTGCGGACCATTGTTACTTACAAATATAAACTATAATTTTCGTCTTTTTTTATTTTTTCTTACTTTATATAGTATTGTAACTTGTTTTAAATTAAACAATTTGAAGATTCTATTTGGATAAGATATGTTAACAACAACTGAGAATCTCCTATATGCAAGTATAGGAGTGAAACATTGTTTTGTTAGTAATAAACTGTTAAAATAAATATTGGTTACTTTATATAGTCTAAACGCTAAACCGTGTAATATTTGCAATATTTCATGATAACTTATAAAAACTCTGACGAAACAAGCAAAGCAGTTTTTATTAACTTTAAAAATTATGCCATAAGCATTAAAAATATCAAAAATTATAATTAGATTTAAGTAGTAAAAAGTAATAGTAAATTTATATTAAAAAACACCCTCACTATCCATTATACAAACTTTTTAGAATTTTATTTTACATCTGTTCGCAGCTTTATATGAGTTTTAAACTTGTGAAGTCATAAGTGCTTCTTATTAATCTGATCAACCTAAAGTAGCATATTGTATAAAAAATTTAATACATTTTAAATGCCTAACGAAAGAAAGAATAGTTATTATGTAAGTATGTTCGACTGTATAGTGATATAACTTACATTTAGCTATTTAATTCCTTAAAAAGTTATCAAAGCTGTTTTAGAATTTTTATACTTGCGAAATACAACTTGTAGTCTTATTCAAAATAACAACTATCTTATAAATGTGTGTATCCACAAGTTTTGTATCAATATCCTAAATCCAAACAATAAGGTCAACTATCAAGTAAAACTAAACTAGCATTACTCAGCTAACATCAAGAGATGTTATTTTCAATTAAAAAAATGTTATATACTATTAGACAATTTTTCTCTTTGCGTGGTTATGAAATCACCCTAAATAGCACATGGATTGTAAGCCCCTTGTATACACTTCTTTAATACAGTTTATTTATCTGCAATGACTTAAAATATCAATAAATTTGGGTTACGACTATGTTAAAAATATGTTCGTAAATTAACTTGCTTTTTTCATGTTTTACTTTATTTGCGTTTTTAAAAATTACATGGGTTTTTTGCTTATTACATGTATTTTAAAAAACACTGTAGTTACAATAAAAATTAATAACAAAACATAAAAATTATGCTCTTAAACTCCTAAAATATTTTTTAAGTAGGAATTAATCAATAACAAAACTTACATAAGTAAACAACCTATAAGAAATTTATTGTAAACTATCTTTTGTCCTATATCAAAAATAACTAGTTTATATGGTTCAGAACCTTTTAATTACAAGTAGGGATTGGCTTTTTAATATTTTAGGTACTTATAAGTAATATTTCTATAAAACTTTTAGCTAAATCATAATATAAAATTTAAAAAAAACTTTCGTTGTAACATTTATCTAACTTTATTAATTAAGATTAATATTACATATAAAGGTTTTGTATTTCTATTTAAACCTAAAATAAACTTTTAACAAAAAAAATCGATTTTGTGTTTAAATAAAGTCATTTTGTAAAATATTAATTTTTAATATTTCAATTCAGTTTATATTGGTAGTAACAGCGAAAATATTAAAAATTAATACAGTTAGTTAAAATTGTATAAAAATAAACATTAGTTCATGATTGTGTTTATTACAACTAAATGGAATGTAGATCAAATATTTTTAAAGGTATCAAAAACATTTGAATGGTAATTGATAAACATAATTCTATTAAAAAACTTTTTTCATGATAGCAAAACTAATTGTGTACACTAACAAAAATCAAGTATGAATAATTTTCAAGCATTTACAACTTATAAGTAGTTTTTGTTATCAATACTATTATGCAACTAAAACTGCTGCTAAATTAAAAAAAAAACACCTAAATATCAAAAAAATCACTAACGTTTGCACCAAGTAATAGTAAAAAAATTATAAAAGTAACTGTATTTTGAGGAAGTTAACTTTATTTTTGTTGTTTTTTAACGGTTTTTTGAAATAATTTACGTAATATAGCAAAATAAATAAACTTGCAAAGTTTAAAACTTTATCAAATAAGTTATAATTTATTTTTACATTTTATTGTGGTACTGATATGAACTTTTGTTTAAAAAAAGCTACTGATAATCTAATTTCATAGAGACAAACCTAATGTTTAAAAGAGTATGACTAAAGAATTATTTAGCACAGCCTTTTAAAAGCACCTTATATAGAAAATTTAAACAATATTACTTAAATACACACAGAAATATATATATATATATATCAAAAATAAACTAGTATATAATGTATACTGTGTGTAGGTAAATTATTATGTTGTTAATTAACATAAAAATAGCTCTAAGATAGCATTTAAAGTTTTTTCAATAACTAAACAGTCAACAAATCTTTAAAAAAACACAGATTATACGTTTAGTTATAACTAGCCATTAGTTATAACGCTTTATAACTTGTTAGCAAATTTAACTCATGTATGATAAAACAAACCGAATAAATAATATGCAGCAGCAGAAAATTAAAATTATTATAATTTATTTTTAAAAAATAATATTTTATCTCACAAATTCATCAAAGTATTCAATTTATCATATTGATAAATTTTTAGAAACACACTTTTTTTAAATTTATATTCTAATAGTCTTAAAAACTAATCTAATGTTTTTTTCAGGTACAAAAATACAAAATCATTTATTAGTTTCAATATAATTTTAAAGGGATTATTTTTAGATGTAAAATAACCATGGACGAAGTGGTTTATAATATAAATATATAAAAAAAGCAAGGCAGAAATAAAGAGCTGAAATATATGCACCCTGAATAACAAAAATGGCTTAGTATCGACACATACAAAGCTATGATTCTTTCCTGTTAAACTTTTGCTGGCTAATATTTTGTACATTTCGCTGATGTGAGGTCATGTGGGCCTTTTTATGCTTTATTTGTTGGTTGAGAGCGTGCCGCTGCTGACTTTCTAACGTGAAGTTGTTGTTAACTTCATTTGGTTGATTTAAGTTATGTCCGTTTACCTACAACCATTATTTATATTTAAATTTAAATAATATTTAAAAATGCTTCTCAAAATACACTTATGTTCTTCTTAGTTACAATACTTACAATAATTTAGAACAAATACTGAAGTAATAAATTTACACAAATTGGTTGATTAGGATTATTTTCGAAGTAAGTTAATATACTATAAGTATACTAAACAAAGATGAAAACCAAAAGTAGTTACAAAATATTAGAAAACGGATATTTATACAATGATAAGCACGATGATATAAAAACTTAATACTTTGAAAATCACCAATGATATTAATTATTTCATAAGCGTGACTTTTAAATACTTTTATCTATTTTTACAACAACAAAACTAAACAAAAAAAAGTTTTCAAAGAAAAAGTGTATATTTAAAACTATGAACATAATTCTTTGCTTTTAATTAGGTACATAAAATGTAAATAACACTCTCTTAAGTTTTTTTGTGACAGTTTAAAATATAATTTTCTACTTATTTTAAGAAAATATCAGTAGAAGCAGAACATAATACTATGAACAGTTTTTCACCAACAACGACAAAATTTAAATTTCATTAGTTTGTATGTAAGAATTTATACATTTTTTATACCATTTGATTAGTTCCTGTGTATTATTCCATTGATTGATTAACGAATTTAAAATTATAAAATTAGATCGTAAGTTTAAAAATTTTTCATACTCTTACCTTACTCATCGTTAACAAACGACTTTTGTTTTGCTTAAGTTGATGTTTTTGAGCACAACCAGTCAGTTTAGATCTGTTAGCTTCTAATTTCAATCTTTTTTCTTGAAGCTCATTACTGTTTTGTTGCACACGCTTTGATTTATTTTCTTCTGTTTTCTATGATTAAAATAGTATAACAACTTCTATCATATATTATATAATATATTATATCATATAAGTTGAAAAAAAAACTTTAAAAAGTAATGCTTCAATTTTAGTAATTTTGTATAAAAACAAATACTTTTCCATGTTTGTTTTTTTCAATATCTTTTGTCTTATCTTCATGTTGACATACTCTTTTAGGGTAAGGAATAAGTTCTCCGTAGAAACAACTGTAAAATAAGTTATTTATGTTTTATGTATAACATACTTATGCTTCCAAAATATTTTTAATAAAACATTGATAGAAATTTTAAACTAAATAAAATTATATATCGTACAAAATATTACTTCAAGTACTAAAAAAGTTATTTTATACCCACTCGTCTTTGGCTAAAGGTTCTTCTTTGAAATAATCATCGTTCAAAGCTACTTCAGCTGAAATTCTTTTGTTTGGGTCCCAAGCAAGAAATTTCTTAAGCTAAAATTATGCAAAGCTTTAATCATCTTTTAATTTCAATTTATACACAAAACAAAATTTAGAAAAGTAAGTTTATCTATTTCTCAAAAATATGTTAAACAATACACCAAAATTAAAATATTGATTAAATAATAATTTTCTTAGTTAGCAGTAACTTTTTATTTTTTAAAACAAACTTATAGCATTAGATTCATAAAAAAATAATTTGTGGAGAAATTGACCCGAATAATATATAAAATATGACATAATAATGGAATAAACATTTATAATTTATAATATATAACATTTATAATTGTAGTAGATAAAAACATAAACTAACACAAAAAATAACTTTGTTATTTAAAAAAGCGTTGAAGTAGTTTTAGCACAACTAATTCTACAATTACACTGCCTTTCAAGCAAAGAACTTATAGTAAAAAAAAAGAAAATATTTAACTTTTACTCAGACCTTGTGAAACAACAAATCTTTGAATTAATATTACAGTTTAAAAATATAAAAATCAACCGTGTTCTTTTGGCTTTTAATAAACATTTTGTAAATAAAAACAACTTTGTTTTAAACTAGATAAAAAAATAATCATTTTTTAAATATGTTTCATTATTTATTAAAAGTCTTAACTAGTAATTGATGATAATTTAAAATGTAAAAAATTATTAAGTTGAATAGTCGCTAGTAGTTATGTATTCTTACTTTTTGCAATCAGGATTTAGACTATAGCTATACAAAAAGTTAAATATTCCTTTATTTAACACACAAACCAAATAAAAAGCTTTAGAGCTGATGTTTTTGAAAGGGTTTCTGTGCGCCCAGATTTTAAGAGAACGCCCATCAAAGTCTTTTTTACGAAAGTTTTTCTGAAAAGTTGGAAATTCAGGATATATTTTCATATCTGGCCAGTCTTGCTCGGAAGGGTAACCCATTTCTTCCATTATTCTAAAAATTAAAAACGCATAGATGTACGCACATTAATTTTAAAAAGTATACGTTAACAATTTTAGATGAACATTTATTGATTGTTTAAATTACAGAAAGTGTATTTAGGTAGTATTTATTAAAGGTAGTACACTGAATATAAAGTTTAAAAAAAAATTATATGAATGAAACGTTAACAGCAGTCATAACATTTCTTTAAATTAATTCAGTTTATTTACACAACAAAATTGTCTAGCTCACGTATAACATAAATTATTAAGCTGCATATTCTAATAACAGGGTTGCCACGCCAAATTTTGTAAATTTAACCTGACTTTTAGCTTCCTCTTAGGTATGCGTTTTAAGTACTCACTTCCAGTTAAATACGCATTTTGAGTACACATATTTTGACAAGTACGCATTTTAGTACGCACTTCTTATTCACTGCAGATTTTGAACCAAAATAAGAACTTGCATCAGGTTTCATTTTTGTTATATAAATTTATTGTTAAACTTTTATTGCGTTACGCCGTTTCCCTGCAAAGCAGTTCATCAGACGCTAAAAAAAGCTGAAAACAAAAGTATACAGGGCGATGAATTGGAAAATAAAATACACACATAAAGAAAAATAAGATTTACACTTAATATATGAGTTTTAATTAATATGTAGTTTACAAAAGTTAAATTTTAAAGTTAAATTAATTTAAAATGAAATATAGGTAAGTTTAGTTTAATTAATTTATTAACTATAGATTTTATATATGTTGATAATTTATTTACTAAGCATTTAATATATTAGGCTTTGGAAAAAATGTAAACACTAAGATTTATAGGGGATTTTTAGAAAACAGAAATGGTCTTTTTACGGGAATATTGTAACTTTAAAACAAAATCTTTACACAATACAAACATAAATACAATGTAACAATTAAATTAAATAGAATAAAATAACTAAGTTAATGCGATAAAAAATAAACTAAAAGTATTCCTTAGGGTAATGAGGGCATTGCGTGACTAGTTCATTTCTTTTATTAAGGATTTTTCTTTGGTTAGCATTTGCTATAAAAAGTCTTTCAAGGTTACATAGTGAGCACATGAAGTTTGGTTTGAATCTGCTTTTTGTCTGTCTGAGAATTTTCCATTCAATAGTGAATTTTTCGCCTTTTTCATATAATTTCCACATGTAGTTGGCGAGTTGTGTACAGTTGGCGGGCTTCTTCTTGTTGGGTTTTGGAAATGATACTCTATGCTCGTACAATCTATTTTTGAATGCTCTTCGGGTGGATCCAATATATGACATTCTTTCATTTTTCTCAGATGAGACGATTGCTTCGTTAATTTTGCACGAGTGATAGTTTTGCACGAATATTCATTTTTGCACGAGAATTAAAAAAAGTTATAAATAAAATACAGAAAAAAAACTAAAAAGATAAATTAATAAAAAAACAGGTTAAAAAAACAAATTAACGACCGAGGGTAAGGGTTAGAGGTAACAGTGATAATAAAATAAAAAACAAATAAAAACTAATAAAAATTACTAATAAAGAAAAAACAAACAAAAAAAACTAATAAAAAAATAAAAAGAAAAAAATAAGTTACCGACCGAGGGTAAGGGTTAGTGGTAACAGTGATAGTAAAAAATATTAAACTAATAATAAAATATAAAAATAATTATAAGATGTAACGTTAAAAGGCGTTAAATTCTGGAGATCCTGATAAGCTAAGCTTATCGGAATATATACCACAGATGCTTTTGAGTTAAAACTTTATTCCGATTAACGGCCTACTCTTAGAGCTTTTTTGATACTCCGTAGATCTGTTCTTAAATTCATTTGAGAGCAGTGAAACGTCGTTAGTCGGAATAAAATTTTAATACAAAAACATCTGTGGTAAAAAATTAAAATTAATATTTTTTTTAAATTTCAACCAAAGTAAAAATGTCTTCGTGCAAAAATGTCCCCTCGTGCAAAATTGTCTTGGTGCAAAAAAAAAACTGACTTTTGATCATTTTCCCAAAAAAACTGACTTTGCCTGACCCGTGGCAACCCTGTAATAACTTAAAACTCAAAAACATATATATTTAAACTGAACGATCAGAATACTTTTATATTTGTAGTAAAATGGATGTTGATCTAACGCTAACCTTTGAAATTGTTGAGGATGGTAAGGACTAGCAAACTTGTTCTGATCTGCATTGCAAGTGAATATCGGTCGTCCACTCAAAATTTCAGCAAAAATACATCCAATTGCCCACATATCTGAAAATCGCAATCTAATATGTCTTATATTCGGCTATCTTTGAAGCTGTATTTAAAATATTGTCCTTAATATAAACGTCTAATTTAAATTTACAATAAAACTAGTAAAAAGTCTTTGTTTTATTAACATTTAGAGCTTAATGAATAAATTCAGCTGCTAAATAAATGTTAAAAACTACACACAACGAGCAAATAAAAAACAAACCAATTGTTTTAGTGTAATGCCTTGCCCCGAGGAGAAGCTCTGGAGATCTGTACCAGTAGGTCACCACCACTGGGTCAATGTCAGCTAGCGGTTTTAGAGGTTGGTGAAATAAACGTGCAAATCCCAAGTCTGCAACTTTAACCTTGAAAAAGTTACAAATTTCTTTAATTTACACGTAAAAATTGTTTAAAATTTCAGGTTTTTAAATTATTTATATTTAAGAATCCAGGTTTTTCTTTTTTTTTTTGTAAACCCAAACTTTCAAATTCCAGGTTTTGTCAGGATTCCAGATTTTTGGTAAGCCTTTTCTAGTATAATATGTAAAACAAATTAGCTTTTAAATCACGGAAACAAAACCTTTTCTATTATGGTTTTGTTAAGTTCTACTTTGATTTATATTTATTTTCAGACTATATATTTATATTTATCTTTAGAGTTAGAACTTGCAATCTTTAATAAATTTAGATTTAAATTACAAAAATATGACATAAGAATCAACTGCTTTTAAAGTATTACTTCGTTTTTACAATCCAGATTCATTTTAAAGACATAAGATTTGATATTTACATAACAAGAAATGGCATTATCTAACACATAAGTTATACATAAAAAGTTGTTAACGATAAAAAACCCTATATTAAAAAAACATAGAAAAATGTTTTTTTTTTCAACTACAACTAAGTGTTTCTGTAGACATAATTGCAACTCTTTAAAAGTATCAGATTAGTCCACAAAAAATAACGTGAGATTATATATAAAACAAATATATAAACTAAAAACTAATTAAAGCAAAAATAAACTAATAAAAAAAAAATTCAAGCTAAATATTGAAAAATTAAAACAAATCATATGACTTAAAATAGATAAAAACCAATAAAAAAATAGTACAATTTTTGTAATTTTAAATTTTTGTTATCTCAAAAAATACTTTTAAATAGAAGGTGAAAAAGACTTTAAAAGACCTTAGTGATATAGAGTCTATATAGAGTTATATATATAGAGTTATAAAATTAACGTAAATACATAATTTATTTTTCTTATAAATAACTTGAATTTGAAAGTAAACTAATGACATTTAAAATACAATACTTATTATCTTTGTTAAATAAATATATTGAATCAAAAAACTTATTAAAAAACAAACAAGGTCTTTTACTAAACACAAATATACTTCAACAAACTTTCATCAGTTTGATACAACTTTTACAAAATAAAGAAAACTTTTAACTTATATAGTCTTATAATTGCATCAGAAATTAGTTAATCAAGCAAAACACAAAACTAAAAAGTAATTAAAATTCTAAATAAACATATTTAAGTATAACACAAAAGCACTAATTAACTAAACAAAGATAACGAATAATCAAAATCATTCTGCTTACATAATTTTGGTTTACTTAAATGAATGTATATTACTTAAATTTTGAGCAGCTCAAAAATATTGTTACGACATCTTAGTATTCTAAATTTCTTTCGATATAACTTTTTTAACAAATGGGATTTTTAATTTAATGTTCTGATATTGAAAATCTATACATTGCATTTGAAGTTGCTATACTAATTGTCTTTGGCTGATTGTTAGTACGTTCTCTTACTAACTTTGGAATGTGCTCTTAAATTCTGGTTTCAAGGTTTTAACAACTAGTATAGCAACTTCAAATGCAATGAATAGATTTTCAATATCAGAACATTTAACTAAAAATCCCTTTTGTGGAAAAAGTTATAACAAAACGAAATTTAGAACATTAAGAAGTTGTAACAATATATTAGACCTGGTCAAAATTAAAGCCATATACATTCATATAAATAAACCAAAATTATGTAAGCAGAAAGATTTTGATAACTCGTTACCCTTGTTTAGTTAATTAGAGCTCTTATGTTATACTTAAATATGTTTAATTAGAATTTTAATTACTTTTTAGTTTTGTGTTTTGTTTGATTAACTAATTTCTGATGCAATTATAAGGCTATATAAGTTTAAATTTTCTTTATTATCCAACAATTGTACCACACTGATAAAAATTTGTTCGAATATATTGGTGTTTAGTAAATGACTTGTTTGTTTTTTAATCAGGTACAATAGCAAACTAATAATTTAAAAAAAAAGTTATGTTTATAAAACTTGTTAAAAAGCTGACAGTACTAGAAAAATTTAATTTCTAATTTTTGTAAATTTGTTAAAAAATCTACCAATTTTTAAAAAACTGTAGCATATTAAGATTTTTTTAATTTGCGTAGTCTTAAAATTATCTATTTAAAAAATTACTTAAGTGGTTATTAATGATATTTTAATACCTTGGAATAAATTATAAATATTTGAATAATGTAAGTACTTATACACTTTTTTCTTATTGTGATTATTTTTAAAGAGCAGCCTAATTAACTACTTAATTTACACTGAATAGTAAGAGAAAATAATTTAAATGTTTCTAATATGTTATATATTAATTAATAGTTTTATAAAACAAACCATTCCTCTTTCAGGACCCTCACCCATAATAAGTACATTGGCAGGTTTAAGATCTCGATGAATAACCCAATTATCATGCAGGTATCGGATGCCATCAATTAATCCCCGCATCATCGATTTGACTGTTTGAGCTTTGACCTCAATGTTGTTGTTACGGTGGTACTTGACAACCGTCTAGAACCATTTATTCAAAAGTAATTTTTTTACTAAATATATTAAGTTGTTTAAATCGATTACAAAACCAATTTGTTGTTATACTTAGTAAATACACACAAACTTTTATAAGTGTTGCCAATTTATTTTTGTAATTTCCCTAAGGTTTTCTGGATGTCTTCCAGGTTTTTGAAAAACAAGTTATTTGGTTAAATTTTAGAACAAAATTAAACTTAAGGTAATAAAAGTGTCTTAAATAGTATAACAACATTACAAAGATACTGTAAAGCTACTTTAAATGTATGTTTAAACAAAAAATAATAATATAAATAAATGTGTGCCTTTATAATTAATCTTTTGTAACTGATCGAATTTTCGTTTCTTTACATGTAAAAATGGTTTGAAATTCAAGGTTTTTTAAGATTTTTTAACGATTTAGTTATAGTTATCTCAAAAAATATAGGAGGAGATAGATTTTAATGACTTCAAGTTATTCGCAGTTTTAGATTGCGCCCCCATAAGGAACCTATTGTAGTCTCCAATTCCAACCGGCTATATCTCAAAAAGTATTTTGAGTTTTAATAAACTGTAAAAAGCAACTTGTAGCTTAGTTAAAACTCAATAAAATAAGACTTATTTGTGAAAAAGATGATAAACCCCCCTATGCCCTTAACAACCTGAAATTACTTCAAAATATATTGCAGGCCACGCTTTAAAGAAAAAAAACTTTTGTGGGACAGATTATTTAAAAAATATTAATCTAAAAAGGGTATACTTTGAAAAAGTAAAACTTAAATTAATTTTCTTAAAAAAATTGATTATGTGGATTCCAAGCCACAGTTTTCCGACCTACGCTTCATGACATCATTATGCGTTAACACTGCATAGTACTTATGCTTTTCCTAATAATTTCTTTTTTGATTAGTGTAGAAAAACTGATATGGTTTTTAAAAATGTTGCTTAAAATAGGTATTTTATGAAAATAAAAAGTATTTAGTAAATTCTAACAGAATTACCATTCTTTGAAGCAAAATAAAATACCCTGAATCACCAAAAATATCCAAGATGACTACAAACTAACCTAAGTCAGCCTCAGTATATATATTGCTTAGGCTAATAAAATGTCAAAAAGTAAGTTATTTAAATACAAGGTTCATGCGCAAATTTTTTTTAATTTAGCCTGATATTTTTTCAAAGTAAGGAAAATCCCTTTTAGAAGTCATTTTGGTATAAGGGAACCTTAATTAGTAGATTAACAAAATACAAATATTCACAAACACTACTTTTAAAGAAAAAAAACTTAACAAAGGTTATTTTTCAACATCTATCAATCGCTTATCCAGCAACTTGAATACTTTTAACCGGTCTTTGTAATTTCTGCTTGGTCTGTTACTTTATCAAATTTTAGGGCTTGGTTGCATCTATCAACTCAATAAATTGTAAAAAGTAGTTCTACTATGAATATATTGATAGAAACTTATATGTTAAAGCTAAGTTTTCGTCTTGTGAATATATTTAATAACTTTAAGTAAACGAACAGTAAAATATATGAATAAACTGCTAAGAGTTTTAATCTAAAAAGTATTTGGAATGACGCTTCTAAATTAGAAATTAAAATAGTTAAACTAACTAAGCTCTGAAAAACATAGCTAATGTAAGCAAATTCAAACAAACAGCTAAGTTGTTGAATTAAGGCCATAGAGGGGGGGGGGTCCGACTTTTTTTTTTACAAAAATTAACTTTGGCTTTTATATGAAAGCTTTAAATACAAACTACAAGCCTGTTTTTATAAAATTCAAAAATATCATTTAACTTTTGAGATATTTTATTTTTTTTATAAAGTTTCCGATACAAATGTATGGACCGCAAATTTTTAGAGGTCAATTTTCTTGGAAATTTAAAAATTCACTAAAAATCTATCTCTTCCTTCATTTTTCAAGCAATCTTCTTCAAATTTTCAAGAAACATTCCTTATATTAAAAAAAAAAAACTTTACTTTAGAATTTTAATAATGTAAAAAAATTAAAATTTTATCACAAAAATTAAAAAAAAAATGTTTTTTTTTCAAAAAAATTATATTTTTACAATTTTTTTTATAAAATCCAAAGTAACGCTTTTTTGTTATTGTATAAAGATTAGACTGTGAAAGTTTGAAGAAGATTGATTGAAAAATGTAGGAGAAGATAGATTTTAAATAAAATAGTCTTTTTTTGCTGTTTTAGTTTTCCCTTTCCATAGGGAACCTATTATGCGGCCTGACTTTGACTAGTCATATCTCAAAAAATAATTTGAATTTTTTAAAACAATAAAAAGCATCTTGAAGCTTAGAAAAAACTCTTTAAAATAAGATCAACTTGAAAAAAACATGTTTTACCCCCCCTATGGCCTTAAACTGTAATGTTTAAACTGTATTTTTTTATGAATTTTCATAATTATGATGTATAAAATCTACTCAAAACAACATAATAACCATTCTTAAAATTATTTTAGAGATTTAACAAAAGGTTTTAAGCATTTGTTTTTACAAATACAGACTGATTTCAACTTTTAATAACAAAGTTTATATTTTGAAACAAATTCTTACCAAAATCAGATTTACTCAAAAAAAAAAAAATTATTCTCTTTTTTTTTTTAATTAAGTAGTTTTCAAGTATTTGAAATGACATAAATTAATATTTTGCAAAAAACTGCTTTAGCCTGATGCGCACAAACCTTGTAAATACGTATAGTTGTACGGTGTATAACTTTATTAAAAATTTAGTTCTATGACTAAAAAATTATCTAGTAGCAATATTTTGTTACATCTTCAGTAAAACTAAGACATTTTTCAATCATAAGATTTTTTGCTAGTGCTTAAAGTATGATTAAGGGAATATTTAATTACAAAATTTTATTGTAGTATAACAAAAATGTTTAAACTATTTTTTTGTTTTTAAATACATTCAACTAGTCTGAATTTTTCACAAATTATACTTAGCTTAAATTTTTATACAATTTTTTTCGTGGATATTTTAGTTTTATTATCATTATCGAGTGGCAACTCTGGTAATGAGTAAGAATAATAACAAAGTATCTAACACCAAATTATAAAACTATAAAAACGAGAGTTTTATATAATAACAAATGTTACAAAAATACTTACATAGAAGTCATACTCTGCATACTTGAACGCAAGATAAACTTTCAAATCTGAATGAGATAAAAATATTGCTTCAAGTGCTATAACATGCTTGTGGTTGAGTTCTCTTAGTAACTACAAATTATAAAACAATAAAATTTAGTCTCAAACTTCAATTAAAAACTACTACACTATAAAAATAGAATATATAGTTAAAAGTATTTATACATCAAACAATATTTTTTTAAATAGTACTTCCAAGCAATTATATTGAAGACAATAAAATCAAGTATAAATTCATTATGCAATTATGAATATACTTTTTTAAACAATTTTAGTAGTAAAAAACATTAAAGGTTTTAAAGAAAAAAAAAAACAGCTTAAAAGTCTTTATAATGTTTATTGATTGAAATGTATAAACAATAAGTTGCAATAAAAGTTTTTAACTAGGAATGACTGTAAAACAGGATGGGAAACTTATAAAAATACTAAAAATTCTCTACAGGAGTATTTAATATCACTATCATTATTTATTTTTTTCAATGTCAAGTAAGTCTGTAATTGTCAAAAAATGGTTTAAAAATATTGTATTGTAATAAAAAAAACAACAGCTTATAAATTTTTCACGCATAAAGTATAGTTTACTCTACTTTGAACACAAAGCACTTAGTACTACATATAAAGTTTGAACAAAAACAAAAAAATATCTATCAAAATATATACAATTGTTTTAATTTTAAGTATAATTTTTATTACTAGTCAAGATAAAACAAAAAGGTCAAATTTATAACCTTTATTTATTTATAAGTAATAAAAATTTACTAGACATTCTATATAAATTTCAAGTAAATATATATAATTTTGTAACTAAATTTTTACAGACACTATAGTAATTTACAAAGTTAGTATAAAAATTAAAACAACAAAGAATATTACTTTGTAGTAAAACTTAACAAAAATTAAAAAAAAGTTAAAGTAATGTTTATAGTTTACACTTGACTATAGAGTACAAAAGTCAACAAAATTTTTGTTTCATTTAGTTTCCTAAAAAAAAGAAATATAAAAAAACTTGAAATATTTTAAGTAAATTTAGTACTAAAATATATTAAGTACATCATTTTAATTAAACAATACTTCAATATAACTCATAACTTACTGATATTTCTCTACATGCAGATAAAGTTAGGCCATGACCTTCAATCATTTTAAGTGCAAATTCATCTTGGTTTTTAGCAGGATCTTTTGCTTTAGCTTTAAACACTAAACCATATGTACCTTTACCAATCTTACGATCCCTCCATATATAAACATCATCTACTGTTTTCCTTTGGTTTTTACATCTTTCTTTGAATCTAATGTCCATTATAAAAATAATAGTTTTTATAAATAACTAAATAGTTTAAATGTAAAGGATTTTATCTACCAAAAAAAAAGTAGTAGAATAATAAACAAGTTTAACTTTATACTAATAACAAAAATAATCAAACTTTTACTATTTACTATTTCAATCAACTGATTCTACTATTTAAAATTTTCATATAACATTTTGTAAATATAACCTAAAATAAATACTTTATAAACTTATGAATTAAACATAAGACCATATTTTTAAAACTGAAGTAGGAAGAATTTATCTTGTTAAAGCTGTTTAAATTATGTATCAAGTATCTGCAAAAATAATATTTAATGATATAAGACACAAAGAGCTATAAAACACTACATCCTCCTAGCTCATTTTAAGCTCTTCTAACACAGATTTATATTATACAACAAATAAATAAGTTAGTTCAGCTAAATTTCAAATATTTGAAACAAAAAATCCTAGTAGAAAAACTATGAAAATACCTATCTAAGTAAGTTTTGAATTATCTAGAATTCCATGTTAATTCTTTTTTGGCTAATTAGGAATACTTATTATCTGTTCTCTTAGTAATCATTTTATATTAAACCTTTCTGGTGTACCATACTCCCTCAATCAATGTAAGCAGGGTTGCCACTCTTTGAGACAAAAAATCAAGCCTAACTGCCGTTTTAGTTTGTGCCTCCCACAGGGAACCTATTGTTGCCTCCGACTTTGACCTAATAAATCTCAAAAGTTATTTTGAACTTTTAAAATCTGTAAAAAGCATCTTGTAGCTTAGTTATACAAAATAAAACAAAATTGTGAAAAAATGTGATTTACCTATGCCCTTAAATTATTTAAACTTGCTTGAGTTTTGAAGAAAAAAATCAAACTATCTTGAGTTTGTCAGAATCAGTCTGATTTTTTTCTTTTTCATTCTAACTATCCTGAGTAGCCTGAGTGAGTGGTAACACTGTGTAAAGTATGGCTGATTATTTCTTATCCAGACCATCAAAAAGTAACACTTCTTTTCAACAAGAATTATAGATGGTTCACTAGTCAAATTGAAATGACCACCATAAAATTTGGATTATCACAAAATTCATGACTGGGTAGATTTTAAAAGTGACCATGGAAGGTCTTTTAATCAATAGTGGTTGATATGGGATTGAATAACCTTAGAAACAAACTTTTATCCTAGTGATTTATTACCTCTATTAAGGGCATAGGGGGTCAACCTTGATTTTTAAGTTGATCTTATTTTATAGAGTTTTATATGAGCTATCAGACATTTTTAACCACTTGAAAAAATTCAAAGTTAACTAATGGAAGGTGCAAACTAAAAACACAATAAAAAAATACTATTTTGCTAAAAATCTATCTCCTTCATTTATTTAGCAATCTTCTTCAAATTTTCACAGAAAGTGTATTATTAAATTTTAAAGATTGAATGCAGGATTTTTTTTATTTTGAAAATTAAATTTAAAAAAAAATTGTTATTTAAATCTAAAATTTGATTTTTATTTTTTTTTAAATTCCAACATTAAAGTCTTTTAAACTATAGTAAAAGGATTCTTTCCTGAAAGTTTGAGGTCTCTAGCTCAAAAAATTAAGGAAAAGATAGATTTTTAGTGATTTTTAAAATTTCTGAGAAAATTGATCTCAAAAAACTTGAGGTCCATATGTTTCTATCAAAAACTTTTTATACTAATATATAAGATCCAATGTTATTTTTAGTAAAAAAAGTCTAACCTCCGCCCCCTATGTCTTAAGTTGTTTGTAAAGTCTTGAAGAAAATATTATTTAAGCTATTCACCTAAAACATCAGAGCTTTATTCAACATTATAACTTATACTAGATATTATTTGAAATTGATCAGACAAATTTAAAAATCACTAAAAATCTATCTTGGTCTTGTTACTGTTATTTTATCTACTCAATCAACTTTATTGGAATGTTTTGAGGCTGTTTACATAAATCGTGCTTTCATCTCCCTCCATTTAAAACTTATAAATGGATTTAACAAAACTATGTGTATGTAGCTTAGTGACAAAAAAGTATTTCACACACTGGTACATTGACTATAGCTGTGAGTGATCACATTCAGTGCTTTCTCTCTCTTTATATATATTTTAAAAGGTAAAACACTTAGAGACTTGAATAAAAAATATTAACAAGTACATTGCATTTTTATTGAAGTAAAAAAAAATTGATACACGCTTTTCAACTACTATTGTGTATAACTAAGCTATAGAATATGATATTAACATTTATCAAAGCTTGATAAAAATACATCATAATGAGTTTAAATGAAAATCTGAAATAAATACTGTTTAGATAATAAATTGGTAAAATTAAGTTTATTAGACTTTTTAAGCATAAGTTAGCAAATAGAAACTTAAGATGGTAAAAAATATTACAATAAAGTATATACATATAAGTTTTAAAATTATATAAACGTAAGAAATAATAAAAAAAGGTCTATGAATATGTTTGGGGTAAAATATAATTATCAGAATTTAGTTAATGTACTTATTTAAAAGGAATAAAGCTATAGTATTAAAGAATTAAAATTTCAGAAAAACTACACTAAAATATACTTACACAATTAAAAAGCAGTTTTTAAAGTAAACTAAAAAAAAAACATAAATAAATGTTATTAAAACTAAAAAATAAAACTATAACAGCTTATACAAGTTAATACTTTAAACAAACTTTTGTTTACAAAGATTGAGCTTTTAGGTTTTTACAAAGCAAGATTCTAAAACATTTAAAAGATACATTTTACGTGATTTAGTTAAAATTGTAAATTTCTAGTAAAATGTAACCTTTTATATACCAGCCTCACAGTTTTTGTTAAAAAGATTTTTCAGTTTTAACAGTAGAATCAGCTTTATCAATTTGACTGAATTTAATAAATTTCGATTTGTAATTTAAAATATCATCCACTTTATTTATGTAATCATCTTAATTTAATATTACAAAAGAAGTCCCTTTATCTTCTTTTATTATAACATTTTGTGAATTATATTTTAAAGATTTATAGGCCTAATTACAATTCTTAAACATTCTAAAGTATGTGCTATCTATTCTACTATTATAAAAATAATGAGAAAAATCATACAATTTTGCATAACTACTAATTTATAGTAGACTTTTATTTAAATAGATTTTACAAAGATTGAGCTTTTAGGTTTTTACAAAGCAAGATTCTAAAACATTTAAAAGATACATTTTACGTGATTTAGTTAAAATTGTAAATTTCTAGTAAAATGTAACCTTTTATATACCAGCCTCACAGTTTTTGTTAAAAAGATTTTTCAGTTTTAACAGTAGAATCAGCTTTATCAATTTGACTGAATTTAATAAATTTCGATTTGTAATTTAAAATATCATCCACTTTATTTATGTAATCATCTTAATTTAATATTACAAAAGAAGTCCCTTTATCTTCTTTTATTATAACATTTTGTGAATTATATTTTAAAGATTTATAGGCCTAATTACAATTCTTAAACATTCTAAAGTATGTGCTATCTATTCTACTATTATAAAAATAATGAGAAAAATCATACAATTTTGCATAACTACTAATTTATAGTAGACTTTTATTTAAATAGATTTTACAAAGATTGAGCTTTTAGGTTTTTACAAAGCAAGATTCTAAAACATTTAAAAGATACATTTTACGTGATTTAGTTAAAATTGTAAATTTCTAGTAAAATGTAACCTTTTATATACCAGCCTCACAGTTTTTGTTAAAAAGATTTTTCAGTTTTAACAGTAGAATCAGCTTTATCAATTTGACTGAATTTAATAAATTTCGATTTGTAATTTAAAATATCATCCACTTTATTTATGTAATCATCTTAATTTAATATTACAAAAGAAGTCCCTTTATCTTCTTTTATTATAACATTTTGTGAATTATATTTTAAAGATTTATAGGCCTAATTACAATTCTTAAACATTCTAAAGTATGTGCTATCTATTCTACTATTATAAAAATAATGAGAAAAATCATACAATTTTGCATAACTACTAATTTATAGTAGACTTTTATTTAAATAGATTTTACAAAGATTGAGCTTTTAGGTTTTTACAAAGCAAGATTCTAAAACATTTAAAAGATACATTTTACGTGATTTAGTTAAAATTGTAAATTTCTAGTAAAATGTAACCTTTTATATACCAGCCTCACAGTTTTTGTTAAAAAGATTTTTCAGTTTTAACAGTAGAATCAGCTTTATCAATTTGACTGAATTTAATAAATTTCGATTTGTAATTTAAAATATCATCCACTTTATTTATGTAATCATCTTAATTTAATATTACAAAAGAAGTCCCTTTATCTTCTTTTATTATAACATTTTGTGAATTATATTTTAAAGATTTATAGGCCTAATTACAATTCTTAAACATTCTAAAGTATGTGCTATCTATTCTACTATTATAAAAATAATGAGAAAAATCATACAATTTTGCATAACTACTAATTTATAGTAGACTTTTATTTAAATAGATTTTACAAAGATTGAGCTTTTAGGTTTTTACAAAGCAAGATTCTAAAACATTTAAAAGATACATTTTACGTGATTTAGTTAAAATTGTAAATTTCTAGTAAAATGTAACCTTTTATATACCAGCCTCACAGTTTTTGTTAAAAAGATTTTTCAGTTTTAACAGTAGAATCAGCTTTATCAATTTGACTGAATTTAATAAATTTCGATTTGTAATTTAAAATATCATCCACTTTATTTATGTAATCATCTTAATTTAATATTACAAAAGAAGTCCCTTTATCTTCTTTTATTATAACATTTTGTGAATTATATTTTAAAGATTTATAGGCCTAATTACAATTCTTAAACATTCTAAAGTATGTGCTATCTATTCTACTATTATAAAAATAATGAGAAAAATCATACAATTTTGCATAACTACTAATTTATAGTAGACTTTTATTTAAATAGATTTTACAAGAGCAACCACAAAATGCAACAAATAACTCAAAAACAAATGAGAGGGAATATAAATAAAATGTTTAGTATAAACATAATAATGTATAAAAGCACCATGTGTTTTTAAATAGTGTCTATAAATTTTTAGTATATGTGCTTGTAGGTAGGTGGAAATATATAAAAATTAAGTATTTGCTTAACTTTTATATTGATTTATAAACAACTCCGTTTTAGTCAATATAATCTAGCACTAGTAATTGTTAGAACTTGTTTAAAATACATAAAATAAAATCACTTCTACTACTGAACAACTAACCTTAAAATAATAAAATAAAACTTAAAAAATGCTATGATGAAATAAATTAGTATTATAAGTGAGTTAAATAAATTTTCCATAAATATAAAACTACAAATTAGGAACAAATAAAATCAAAAAACAAAAAAAAAAACTTAAAATCTGAAGTCTAATCACCTATATTCAGGATGTTTCTGGAACAGATTTAATACTTACAATCTAGTAAAACAAATAATAAAAATACACCTACTTGTTTCATGATTCCATTGAGGATAAAACCACAATAATATATTTTAGTTACAAAAACAGAAAAAAAAATTAATTAAATAAAAAACCAACTTAGACCAATCCAGCTCTGCTTACACCCTTTCTTTGAGACCAAAGCAATCAGCCCAAAAAAAGGAAAGTACAAACACTAATAACAAAAATATAAGTTCAACTAATTTAACATAAAGTTTAAGCTTGACGATTTTCTGGTTGATTTTTAAGTAAATCATCTCCCAGGTTAAATTGAAATATTCCAAGACAGCTCTGATCTTTCAAGTTTTTGGGCAATTCTTCCCATAGTTTACAACCAAGATAGGATAATGACTTAAGACCACAAAGACTAGGGAAAAAATTGTTTATTTCTTAAATCTTGTTAGACTATTAAGTATATGTTAGTTGAGTAAGGCTTAAAATTAGCTGGTTTTCTATCTCTTTTGAATTTAAGCATAAAAATTCCTAAATATTTAAACAAAGTTTTAATGACTGCGGTCTGTTCAGCCTCAAAAATCCATCCTCAAAATCAAAAAAATATCTTAAAAACAAGTGTTTTCAAAAATCTTTAACACTTACAATTTTCAATGTTTTTAAACAAAAAATATGTTAAAGGGCTTAGATTGCTTTGTATATTATAAATAAAACTTTATTTCAAATAAAAAAATTTGGAAAATAATTGTTTTAACTTTAAAACTAGACTATTTTTATTTGATAAACTTCTTCTAATGAGCATAAGCCTCTTTTCAAATATCTTTTACGCTTAAAATTTTCAATTATTTTAAATAAAATTAGTTTTTTTTTTAGATTTTTTAATTTCTTTTACTATCACTGTTACCCCTAACCCTTACCCTCAGTCCACAACTTTTTTTTAAATTTATTATTATGTTGTATGCTATCTGTCTTATGCTATGGATTTGAGTATGTTAGACCATTTTAAAAAAGTTGCAAAATTCTGTATATTTGAGGAGAGAAAGAAGAAAAATGAGAATGCTCACAAGTGAGGTCAATATATTGGTGTAGAGCAGGGTTTCCCAAACTCATTTACTAAATCGCCCCCTTTTCAGTAACTTGAAAAAAAATCGCCCCCCACGATTTTACAAAGTAGTTTTTCTTTTGAGTACAAACTTTTGAGCTAAAAAAATTAGTGTTCGAAATGTAATTTAGTCTTGTACTTCTTATGCACGCACTTTTGTGTTCAAAGTAGTTTACAGGGCTTGACAAAATAATTTACAGTTATTTTCTTAGAAGCCCAGTAAAGTGTATTAAAATACTTAGTTATTAAAAAGCCTTGAGTAATCTGTAATCAATCCTGTTTAAATATGATCTGTTTTGAAACTATTTTAAGTTTTAGGTCAGTGGTGGACAACTTTGGTAGTCAGCAATTCATATTTCCTAAAAAATATTTTTTATTTTCAACTCGTTAGAAAGTGTAATTGCTGGCTGCATGATTTAGAAAAATTACAAATAAGAAAATTAAAAAAACTCGAGCAAAATTGTAATATAATGATTTAGTATTAATGTGATCTAGGAAATACTTTTGTGAACTGAAAACGAAATGAGAGCGTATATCAAATATTAAATATTAAAAAACAAAATTTTATTTATTTTGCACAAGTAGTTTTCAACTTACTTTTCGGGTCGAAATTCGACTGGATCTGAGCCGTACGTTACCCACTTGAAATCTTAACTTAAACCTGACATTTAAATAATATCTCATATAACAAATTTCGGACATTTAGAAGTTAATATTAAGTAACTTATTTAAGCCGCACAAGATACTTAAATTACTTTATAAATAGGCTTTTTTAAAATATCTATACCAGAGATTAAAAAACTATAAAAGAATTAACAGTTTATTTTACACATAATGAAATATATATTAAAACATTATTTCTGATCTAGTTAAAGGAAGTTTGACCGACTGGTTGATTATCTCACATGAAAAGTGGTTTCATCAACAGCTTCAGTTAATGCAGTAAATTTACTAATTTCAATGCTAAGATATATTGTAAGCAAGTTAGTTGTAAAGTTAAAAATAAAATTTAAACTATTTGTTTCGTTGTAGAATACCATGAAATAGCATTTGACTTGGAATAATCTTTTAGGAACTAAACCTTAATTCTAACAATTTTTTTTCTTTATTTAAATTCAAAAAAAAAATCCAATGTTTTACAGTTAATTCTGTGAACAGAAAGTAATCAATTAAAAAAAACTTTTAACTAGGTTAAAATTTTGTTTTGTAACTGTAGCAATCTTTTTGATGGCTTATTTAATTCTGTTTAATTTTTTTTTTTTTTCTAGCTATTAGCCTACAATAATTTAACAGAGGAAAATAGTGAAAAACTAAAAGCTAGTGTTGAAGTATTGAAATAAACTAAGTATATTTTAATTGCTAATATATATTGAATTCAGGTAAACAAAAAACAGTTGTATTAATAGTTTAAAACTCCTTATATTATAATAAACTTTTGAACAATAATAAATCAATTTTGAAAATAAAATTGTGTTTAAGAAACTTTTAAATGAAAAAGTAGAAGTCATTTCAAATAGAGACCTCAAATTTATACTCTTTTAAAACCAAAAAAATCTTTTTAGAAATAAAAACTTTAATGGTTGTCAAAATATTACAATCAGATAATAGTTTTATAGTGATATAAGTTGTATACAGATTAAACTAGTAATAACAAAAACCTGTCAAATAAAGGTCTTTCAAACAAATATTTTAATCATTATGCTATAAAAACTTTTAGTGTAATGTAAAACAACGAATATCAACTACAAAATTAATTAGGTCAAAATAAAATTATTAAAATCTTTAAAACATAAACTTTTTAATAAATATAGTAGACTTCCGCTTGAGTTCGCACTTTGAAAAAAATCAAAAAGTGCAAACTCAAAAAATTATTACCATATTTTTTTTTTACAAAATGACAAATTTCAATATGTTATATGCAATGATGTTATGAATAAACATGAAATCCACTAAAACATAAAACAAACTTTCATTAAAAAAAATAGATCTATATAAGCTATTAAATATTATATATATTTTGTTTTATTAATATTTAGTTAGTAATAGACTTTACTTTAGTTAAATTTAAGAAAATATAAATTTGCACTTTTTTTTGGGTAAAAAGTGCGAACTCAAGAGGAAGTCTACCGTAAATAATATTTATTAGGCATTATGCAAACCTGTTGTAGAATAAATAGCTTAATAAAGTTGTTATTATAAAAAGACTACTTAAATACAATACAAACCAGGTCAAATAAGAATAGTTCAAAAGATCAAACAAAATTAAAAAACTTTCATAAAATGATGTCTGCTACTGAAGTCTAATATAATGTGAAGGATGAGGTTCATGACTGCTTGCAAGTTTTTCTAATCTGGTTCTTAATTAGTAAGTTAAATCCTTAAGTCACCTCATTTATAAATATCTAGATTAGACCTTTTGCTCAAGATGTTGATAACTGAACTGAAAGCTTTCTCAACAACATAGCTAGAAGGAAAAGCTATAAACAATAATCTAAATTCCTCTAAAATGATTAGATACTTTTGCCTTAGTTTTTATTGAGTCCAAAAGCTTTCATATCGTTCTTTGGAAGAATTTATTTTAAGTTCAAGGTCAGTTTGTAAGTGTGAGAAGGTTTCCTGTAAGTCGTTTACTTCAAAAGTATTTGCCTCGAAGGGATCCATACTTTTATCTATATGATAGCTTTTTTGTTTCAAATCAAAATTTTACAACTTAATGTGTTAAAATTGTTAAAAATTCAAGATTTTTTCCAGGTTTTTTTTTGCTTAAATTGTCAAATTCTAGGTTTTTCCAGGTTTCTAGGTAAATTTGAAACCCTGTATAGTTTTATTTCTTAGTCTAACTTAGTGACTTTTCTAAAAGCAACTGGAAATATCATGAGGTGATAGTTAGTAATAAATAAAATAAATTTTTACAAACCATTTATAACCCCAAATAGCATATATGTCAGGTTATAAAATAGTGAGAGGGATTCCAATCGTCTATGATATATGTAATTGTTAAATATGGAAATATACGAATGAAAATATAGTATTTATTTGAAAGTAAGAGTCATAAGCACTAGATTTTTTTTTTCATAAATAAAATAAACTTTTTTGTTTAATTTTATCTTAGGGTCAAATAATTAATAGCAAGCTAAAAATAGTAAAATAGCAAGAAAAAAGTAAAAATCTTATGACAACCCAAAATTTTAAAATCGCCCCCTTTTCGCCCCCTTACTAGTTATCGCCCACCCTTTTGCCCCCTTACTAATTATCGCCCCCCAAAATACTAAAATCGCCCCCAGGGGGGCGATATCGCCCACTTTGGGAAACCCTGGTGTAGAGAAATAGCTTTTGGTCCTCAAGCTGCACACCATTTACTTGTAACTAATACTTTTAGCTAACTTTAAAACAATACTGAAAAAATAAAAACAAAAAACTTAAATTGTTATTATATATACATTACAAATAGAGTGCTATAGTTTATTTTGTTTAACAACAGCTGTTTCTAAAGACAGATAGTCAATCACTTCAGGCTTCAACAAAATAAAAATAAGCACGTTTTAGGCAACTATTAATAAATACAAAATAACTATTCATGCGTAAAAAGAAAGTAAATGAAAGTAAAAAGAGAGAGAAAAAAGAGAGAGAGAAAAAAAAAAAGAGAGAGAGAAAGTAGAAATGCTTTTTGTTAATTATATTGATTAGATTAAGTTAGCAATTAGAAAAATATATTGTATTGTAATTATAAAAATAATAATATCAGAATGTTTGATTATAGTTAAAGGTTTTGGCAAAAGGATTGGCTTTAATTCTTAATATACTTCGAAATAAAACAAAACATTAAAAAGCAATATATTAACTAGTAATGGTTAAACACAATGCATGAATTTAAGTTGAAACGGAATATTTAACATTTAACAAAACAAAATAATAAAAAACAACAAATAAAACTCAAAATTCAAAACCCTAATTTGAACATTTGTTATGCTAGCTAATTGCTTGCTTCCAATTCATCAACAGAAATTTGTTCCTATGTCTGCAACTGCCCATAAGTTCGGATTTTTTGTTGATACAGTTGTTACTTGCTTGTAATATCTTGAAGGCTTCTTTCAAGCAAAGCTTGCATGTTGTTTTTCCTGGTTGGTGTTTGTTTACTTTTTCTAGGATCTTCCAATTTAATTTGTAATCCTCTCCTTCGTTTTTTAATTTGTGAATTAGTTTTGATAGTTCTGTTGAATTAACGTATTTATTGTAGTTTCTGTTATCAGGTTTGCAATTGATTGTTGTATTGTGCGTTGAAATTATTTTCTTTAATTGGTTTGCTGTTATTTATATATACATTAAGAATTTTTCTTTTCTTTTTCTTTTTTATTTTTAAAAATTATAAGCACCTTTTTTTAACCAATTTATGCCAATATTGACTATAGAAACCATAGTTACCATGGGCTCCACACCGTCTCCTCCCTTAGAATCCGATTTTTACGATCATTTAGATTCACTTTTTCTTGTTGCCCTCACTTAAGGCTGAAAAGACTTTTGTGTTTTAATATGTAAAATTTTTTTTTTAAAGGTAGAAAAACATCAGAAAATACTCACTCTCCCCTCTGCAACAATAAACGTTTTCTGAAGGTCAAGCAAGTGAGTTTGAGCTCATCACATGTTATTCCACCTGCCCTATCTTTAAATTTCCTAATAAAAAAATTTCCTTTTAACTAAAAATAAAACTAAAAATGTTATGTAATAAAAAAAAAATAACTTACTGAAATAAGACTAATCCTAACCCTTTATTGAAAAAAAACTTTGGTGACACGTCATTTAGCAAACACTCACAAGGTTAAAATCTCGACACTAAAAACCACAAAGTGTGGGAAAATCATGAAGCTCAAATCCCCAAGTAAGTATTTGCTGACTCTACAACAAAAAACACACCAACAATCCAATCATGTGATCACTGCCACCAGTGTGAACTCACAATCAGCTGTTGCAAACTCAAATAAACAAATATCTAATAAAAAGTACTTAGTTCTAAAAACATAAAAACTAACTAGAATAAAGAAATACTGTAAGTAGGAAAAAAAAATACTATCTATATTGAAAATAATATATACACATATATCAACAAAAAAGTCAATAAATAATAAGAGTTTTCAAAATTTGTAAGTATTAAGTTTGTACAAAACTCAAAAAAAAAAAATAATAAAAATAAAATATAAAACAAACAAATAAAATAAGTATAAATAAAATAAATAAAATATTAAATAAAATTAAAAAATTAAATAAAAAGAAAAAAAATACTAAAATTAAAGAAATAGAAAAAAATTAAAAATTAATAAAAATTTTGTACCAAATTTATACTTATACATCTAATTTCTAATAAAAAACATAAAAAAGTGAACTATCTTAAATCTAACACAATAACAAAATAAAAACAAGTAAAATAACTCAACAATAAACAAAACTTAGTACAATAATTTATAACAATCACTCTTTCATTACCAAGACAATTATAAAATAAAGACCCACACATCACAGTCTGATGCCCATATAACATAAATCAAATTTCAACACAAACAAAACAGACATGTAGAAGCACTCTAGATCTACACCATGTAGTTATTCAACAAAAAGTTTTTATTTCTAAATTAAAAAGGATCTTTCTTTAAGTTTTTTAAAATTTCAGGGACACTAGACCAAAACTTGGGACCCAAATACCTAAAGCAGTTTAGGCCAAGTCTTGTTCTAGGTCTTTCAGTTATAAAATTCATTTTCTTTGAAAATCTTGTATTGTGTGTGTGAACAGAGCTAGCAAGTGTAAATCTATTGTGTTCTACATCAAACCCTTTTATAGTATTACGCATCAACTTACAAAATTGGAATTTATACACATCCTTTAATTTTAGCACACCAGTTTTTTTAAACAAAGGGTTTGTTGTAGTCAAGGCAGGCACACGACAAACATACCTGATCACTCTTTTTTGCATACAAACAATTGGTTTTAAGTAACAGTGGCAGCACTACCCCAAACAGATATACAATATTGGATATGCAAATAAAACAAACTATAATATACCATTTTAAGTGTAAATGTGTCCAAATAATATCTCAATTTTGACAAAACATAACAATTCCTAGACAATTTCGATTTCAGAGAACTCAAATGTTTCTTCCAATTCAGCTTATCATCCAAAACCACACCTAAGTATTTTATACTATCACTCTGCTCAATAAGAAAACCATTAACCTTAACACTAAATTCACAATTTTTTGAAGTTTTATTAAAAAGCAAAAATTTAGTTTTTGAATAGTTAATAAAAAGTTTATTAGCATGCAACCATTTATTAACTTTAACCAACTCCTTATTAATAGTTTCATTTAAATACTCAGGATCACTATGTTGGTAGCTCAAGCAGGCATCATCAGCAAACAATCTCAAATTTATCTCAGTAGAGGAATAAATATCATTAATATACACAAGAAACAACAAAGGACCCAAACAAGAACCTTGTGGTATCCCAACATTCACAATTTCACGCTCAGATTCATTTTCTTTGTTATTATTTTATTTTCTTTGTTACTATTATTTTTTAAAAGTTTTCTTTTCAAATTTTAAAATGGATGAATCTTATTGATCTGTTTATAAGTCTAATAACCTCATTAATTTTACCATTATTGGTAAAACCCTAGTAAATAATACCTTATGTGGCTCATCAAAATAACTTTTTTCATAACAGTCCAAATACCTTTTTTTTTTGCTTTTCATCATCAACTCCAGAATATCTAGTGTAAGTTTCAATTAATAGCCTTATGCCCTCCTCCCTTTGCAGCTTCTGGCCCCCTAACTTTCTAAAATGGCCTTTTTAGGAAGCACTGCTCTAAATTATTATGTATAATAGTGCCAGATATTTCAAATTTACTTAAAAGTTTAGTAATTTATGATTGTTTGTCCTGGACAAGACGTTAAAAGGTGTCTGTGGTGTGCGACTCGATAACCGAAAAGTTTTTTTGTGCACTAGGTCATAGGACCAAATATTTTGAGCGCTTTTTTTGTTCAATAAACAGTATATATTTTTGTTAATTTGATGTTTCCTCAATTCCTATTTTAGGTCCTCTATGGACTTCATTGACATTTAAAAATTCCCTTCGATAAAAACGATTTTTAAGTTAAAACGACATAAGAGAAAAAATGTCTTTTACGTTTAGTTTATTGAAAACAGACGCTAAAAAGTTAAGGTCAAAGGACCTAAAATAGTACAATGGTTATGCTGTAACTTTGTACTTATAAAACTGGGTTGACCAAACTTATGTTTTTCAACTCATTAAATTATTTTATTTAACCTTAATAGTTTTTAAATTGACTTTTTTTTTTCTGTTATATATATATATATATATATGTTATAATTTAAGTAAGATGTAAGTTATTCTTATTACACATTTTATATGTCCTTAATTAACCGTTTTTCTTCCTTGAAGTTAAATTGTTTTTTAGAACAAAAACATTAATAATCAAGTTTATTATATATAAGTCTAATTAATTTTTGTACTTTTTGTATTTAATATAGCTGTTATCAAATTAACAACATTCAAGTATTTAGCTTAAGTTATAATTGTCTACAAAATTAGAGGCTACTGTATCTGGTTATTTAATCTTAGCTTGTTTTCATACGGCCTTTTAGCCGACTGAGAACGCGTACTTTGTTTACCACTGATGACCGTTTGGCTAACTACTATATGACCTACAAGTGCAATTAAAAGTATAAACACAATTCAGACAAAACGATGATAATCATTTTAAAGTAACAATAAGCTTAATATAGCACTTTAAAATTTATCTACAATTACTTGTGATCAAGCAAAATTCATTAAAACATATATTAGTTTAACAAATTAGGAAAACCATAGAAGCAAGCGACTGTCTTCGTGCTAAATATTTGAATTTTTATAAGTTTAATATTTATATTTGCAATTGCCTTTCATGTGAATTCGGTATATAAATAATAATCTTATTAATGTACATAATGCATACACATGTGGAAACTTTTTACACAGCTAATCTAACTTAAATCTAAAATATATATTGTTTATTGGACGATAAAAAAAGCGCTCAAAAAGTTTGGTCTAAGGACCTGGTGTACAAAGGAACCTTTCGGTTATCGAGTCGTACACAACCATATAAGACAGAATTATATTAATTTTCACTTTTATAGATTTTTGGTATGTTATTTTAGTTTAATAAACGAAATTTGTTTTTATAAAAAATTGTTACTATTACTTTATAAAAATTTGAGTATTTAAGTAAGTACAGTAACCTCTCGGATCTTTACGCACTCGTGACGTTACGCACTCTCGTTTGGTTACGCATTTCAAAATTCTATAAAATTCAGAAAATAAAATTTTTATTTTTTTTTAATATTGCACAAATTAGGTTTAATGTATATTTTTAATTTAAATATGTTTTTGAATGCTAACACACCTCTCTATATCTTTAGACTTTGTAAGTTTATGTTCCTTGACTAATTGATACACATTTGGTTATACCTCAGTATATCAGAAATTTTGTAAACAATAAAAGATTAAATCAAAATTCTGAAATAAACATGACTGTTTTTATAATGAAAGTATAATGAAATAATGAGTTTAAAACACAAGAAGTAATACAGCAGTCTTGCATTATATATTAATAAACACCATTTTATAGTTGTAAAGAAATTCTTAATTATAAATTGAATTTGCTAAGTAGAATAGATAAAAGTCACATTTAAATAAAGATAACTTTTACTTATTATTAAAATAGTAAAATTATTTCTACTCGTATCATTATTTTTATAGAAATTCAAATTTTTTTTAAATATATATGTATAGTTATATCTGTTGTTTTCATATTTATAAATAAAGTAAACAAATTTTTTAAAGTGGGAAAGTGCCCAGTCTGCTTTTAACTAGAAGCAATATTATAAAACAGCCATTTTAGTGAGTATATTTGGTACCTCTCGTTTCTTTACGATCTCTCATATCTTTACGCACTTTTTCTGTGGACACAATGTGCGTAAATAAGCGAGAGGTTACTGTACTTAATTTTTTATAAAGTGATACTAACAATTTTTTGGTGTATATTTAACTTTAACTTTTATTTGATCTAAACAAAAATGTCGTATCTACAAAGCAAGACAAATCGTTTTAGATGTTTTTTGTCTATATTAATACGAATTGTAAGCTCCATTAATCTATTACGAAACTTAGTTGTTTTATATAGAATAAACAAAAATATCAATTAAACTTTTAGATAAAAATAAATAGTTTTTTAATGTTTTTATCAAATCTAAACAAAAAAAATCATATCTACAAAGCAAGACAGGTCCTTTTTGATGTATTTTTGTCTAAATTTGATTAGAATTGTAAGCTCCATTATTTTTTTACGAAAATTAATTGTTTTATATAGAACAAACAAGAAAAGATATATTTGAACTTTTAGGTCAAAAAAAAGTTTTGATATTTTTATTTAATCGAAACAAAAAATTCATATCAACAAAGCAAAACAAGTCCTTTTAAATGTTTTTTGTCTAAACTTTTTAAGAATCGTAAGCTCCATTAATTTTTTACGAAGATTTGTTGTTATATAAGAATAAACAAGAAAAAAAAGTTAAATTTTTAATTAGAAAAAAAGTTGTTATGTTTTTATTTAACCTAAACCAAAATATCATATCTAGAAAGCAGGAAATATCTTCTAAGATGTTTTTTGTCTTAATTGAATAAAAATTGTAAGCTCCATTAATTATTAACAAAAACGTATTTTTAGCGAATAAGTGTTCAAAAACGCGAATGAATGATTTTGGATATGTGCCAAAATTCAGCTTCCCGTATATATTTTTTTTATTATACGCTTTTTCACGTCCAGGTAAATCACAACATGTAACTAGAACAAGTTTTGTTTACATATAAATATTTGTGTTATACAAGTAACTGTTCAAAAATATAGCTTTAATCGTTTGTTAACAAAAGATCCTAGTGAAGTAACTTCACTGGAATATAATAAAAATAAATTGTACAGTAATCTTCCTTTATTGTACCAACATATGTTTCTGTGTGTTAACGAATCAACACACTTTAACTGGGTTCTGTGAAAAAATATTAATGAAAAACTGTAATGAAAGTTAAGAAGCATAGAACAAAGTAGGTGTATGCATGTTTTCATCAAAATTAAATATTTATATATTTTATTTATCCTAGGTTATATATAGTTTTAATCATTTATTATTTATATATATCTATTTCACACAAGTCACTGTCTATTCCCCGACGTTTCATATATTCACTTTACCCTCGGACTATAGTTCTTCACACCTTTATCTATTAAGTTCCAAGTTTAATTGGAAGCCTGTATTCAAATCACAGATAAACCGTGCTTTTTTACCTACTACGCCAAAGAGAGCTAGTAGGTTTTTTACTGCAGATTTATACTTAGCATATGACCACCTCGTTGTTTTACATTTTAACTTTCATATGTAATACAGTTTAATTATCAAATATTTAAAATATATGTATGGGATGTTTAATTTAAACACCCGGCTGCTACTTTATCAATCAATTATTTTAATAATTATTAAATACAATATATAAGTGATATAAGTCATTGTGATTTTATGTATGTTGCTGTAACTTAATTATCGGTCAGTACTTTGTAAGCTCAATAAAAAGTTTGGTTTTTTTTGTGTGTTTTGTTTTCTTATAATTTAAATTTTTTCATTTTGATTTTTACATTTGAACTAAATCTGCTTCCTAATTTTATATTACTTTGATTTCATCGTTGCAAACATTTAATATATAATATACATGTTACATCGAGTTTCTGTGACTTTTATTGCCTTCACAGTTGTAAGTTTTATAAAATTTTATTGATACAATAACTAATGGTTAATGTTTTATTTTGTTCAAAATAGATTACAAACATAAAAACTAAATTAACATTTTTTGCAATACTAATTAAATAGTTGAAACAACCTCATTTATATTGTGACGTAATTATTGGATGTAATTAATGTATTTTGTTCATTTATTAACAAAAATAAAATTTGAATCAGTTTTTCTTTCCATTAACGTGAGTTGTTTCTTTATATTATTATTTATTGTTTTGTTGTGTATTTTAGTTTACTTTACTTATTTTAGACTTAATAATCACAAATATTATATAGTTTTATAGCAGTCGGATTTAATATTAAGTATTTCACCTATTATTAACTATTATCTGTAGAAAATATTTTATTCTAATGAAAACATGTATACACCTACTTTATACTATGCTTCTATTCTTTCATTACAGTAATTATTTTTTTAAAGAACCCAGTTGAAGTGTGTTGATTCGTTAACACACAGAAACATATGTTGGTACAATAAAGGAAGATTACTGTACAATTTGTTTACGTATTTCATAAAAAGCATACAGTTAAAAAACAAGTTTAACTTCTATAACTTATAATGGTTGATAAGCAAAAAAAAATCACTGTTTTATATCAATTTTTGACCATAAAAAACAAAACCTTTGTTTTTGAATAGTTTTTGTAGGTTAAAACTTTAGTCAAAATATAAACTGACTAATACCTAATTTTGATCTATTTTGATCAGTTTGATTCTGAAATTTTAGCTTGTTAAATCTTTTGATAAATAAAACTGTAGCTTACTCTAAATTAGGGTTGCCCAAACTCATTTTAATAAGTGCCCTCTTCGCAAAACTGAAAAAACTAATCACCTCGTTTATTAAATACCGCTTTTTTACTAGAAAATTTACCATTTTGTTTTTCGCAGACTTACCAATTAACGCCACAAGAAGTGATATACCCACTTTTGAAAATCCTGCTCTAAATGTAGAATTATCAACTGACAGCAAACGATTGTTTTTAAACATAGAAGCAAAATAACTAATAAACTGACTACATACTAGCTTGTGTGTACAGAAAGTCAACAAAATAAGTCTAATAGTGGAATACACTTGTGTCTACTAAAGACTAGCTCGGATTGATATACTGTGTTAATAACGGTGTCTTAAATGTGTGTTTCTATGTTATTGTTTTTAGTAAACAGTTGTTTAAAATTACAAAATAACCATTAAAAAATATTTATCCAAAAAATCTTATACAGATTTAAATCAACGCATTTCTTAAAAAGTTTTAAATTCATAATTTTATATAGCAAAATTTTAAGGATTATAAATAAAAATAACACTTCAAAGAAGGTGGACGGGTCAAATATGCAAGAAAAATTTTTGCAAAAAGACACTTTTGGTTGAGGGTTAGGAGTAACAGTGATAGTAAAATATGGTAATAAGCAGAAGAAAAAATAAATAAGAATTTTTTTAAATTTGTTATAAATATTAATAAAAAAAGGTTAGAAAAAACAGTGACAGTCAAAAAACATATCAAAGTAATAAACAAAAAAAGATAAGTAATAAAAAAAGAATAAATAAGTTAATAAACAAGAGTAAAAGTTACCAACCAAGGGTAAGAGTTAGGGATAACAGTGATATTAAAAAAAAGTAGACTAATTAATAGAAAAAAAAAATTAACCCGGGCAAAAGTATCTTCGTGCTTCTACCAACAAATAAGTTCAAAAAAACTTTTTAGTTTTAAGCACTTTAGAGTTTTAATTGCTCACTACGTCTCAAAAACTCATCACAACTGTTTTCAAAATCACAGTGTAGTAATTGAAACAGCACAACATACACTAGTAAAACGTATTGGACTGTTTTTACATCAAATTAAAAAAATATTCGACGTGTGTGTTATCTATAAATACACTTGGTCTGTCGACCAAAAAACTTCCAGAATAGATGAAACATAATGCATAGTGTTACAGAGATTTGCAGACCATAAAGGAACTAACAAAAAAATGCAATGTTTGATCATTTATTTAAATGCATACCCTTCAAAATTTTGATATTGTCAGAAAATTTTTAGGTTTATTCAAGTTTTATTACACACGGTTTAGCGTTTCATTATGTTTAATTTTTATGCTGAGATGAAAAATGCAGACACAAAAAAAAAAGCAGACAAATGTAGACAAAAGTTTTTCTTGCAGTTAAACTGTTAAATATTTTTTCATCGTTTTATTAAAAGAAAAAGAAGTCTGTATAGATAAACACTTGGTAAAAAACAACTGTCTGAATAGTACAAAATATTAGTTTATTCCAAATAAGTTTTTCAAAGCCTAAATAATCCCTTTTTTAATCAAAAGTTTGTACCGATAGAAAATAAATAATTGTGCTTCTTGTTGCAATAGGGTTTCAAAATATTTCTTCATAATAGTTTGTAAATTTTTTAAGTTATAGCTAACTTTCACCTCTTGTTTTACATTTTCTTTAATTTCATAGTTTCTTAATAATTTTTTTGCTGTAACAACTTTATTAAAATATCAACTAATGGTAATTTGAATTATAATGCTTATGTAAACAAACATTATTTAACACTAAATTTAAAAAAATATTCTGCTTATACAGTTTATTACAAACTTATGTTACTTAAGTTTATGACATTAAAAGAATTCGCAACTAAAAGTTTTAAATTAGTTAATATACTTTTTCTTTAATATTAGTGGCTATAATATAAAGCAAAGATTCAAATTTAAAAGGAGCTTTACTTTATTTCGAACAAATTTAATGTGTTTAATGAGTAAAACTAACTTGAAGAGAAAAAATTAATTTTAGAGATAACTATCTATAACTTACTTTACTTAGCTTTAAGTTTTAAATTTTTTTAATTGTTTTTTTGTACGTATAATAAGCCATTAAATAAACTTTATTTTTAATTACTTATGTGCTTTAAGATTTATTTATTCAATTGAAGCTTCAAAGTTTGTGAAAAAAGGCAAAATTGGAGATATTGTAAATAAAAATATTATATAAACCTTCAACGCAACAGTAAGTTATATTATTAACAGCTAAATACTCTAAATATTTTTCTGATGTATAGATAACGAGCTTATTAAATATGTTTATTAATGAACAAGTGCACAACATAAAAACATTTTACAAAACTATAACTTAAACTTTTTATATTGTTATAATTGGGAGTTGTAGCAATTTTACAAAAACATTTTAAATTTGTATAGGTTAGTTTCTTTTTTAAGTTTAAATTTCAGAAATAAAACAAAAAAGCTGTTAAAAACTCACAAAAAAAAAATGGATTTGAGCTAAAACTAGTTTGTTAAAATTTTCTTTAAGGAACACAAAGGATTTATATGAAATTTTAAAATAAAATACAAAAATTTAAAAAATACATTATAAAAAACTACAAAAATAAGAATTTCAAAGATAAAAGACAAAAAAAACTTAAAGTCAAAACTTTTATTTTACAAAAACATATTTTAGTGAAATTTAACAGTTCAATCATCATTGCACTTATTATAGTTACTACAAAAATGCAAAAATAAACTCTTGTTTTAAGAAATTTGTGCATTTTACATATAAAATTTTGTAAATAAATATATTAAAGAATTTCGAATAAAAACATGATCAGCATAACTGAAAACAGTAGAAAGCCTAGACAATAACTCAAGTAAAAATACTTTAAACTTAAGTGAAGTTTCTCAATTTTTTCATAGATTTATATGAGAAGTATTTTGTCTTTTTAAGAAAAGCATGACTTTGTTAAAATTTGTTATTGTCATTTTCAATGAGCAAAAGTATTATAAGCGCTTGCACAAAACTTGTAAAAATATTTTTGACCTGTAATAAACAAATAATTATAAAACGTTTGAAATTATAGGAATATTAAAATTAGGTTAGAAATGTACTCTGTCCATAAAAGAATTTATTTTCGTCTAACACTCAATATTAAGAACAATTTTTTAATAACAAACATATGTATGTTGTGAAAGTAAATAAGAAAACCAGAAATATAATTACTTTTACAACGAAAAAATTTAGTAAAATATATGAAAGTTTTAAAACATTCTTTACTTATTTTAATTGGCGTTTAAAATAAAGCATTTATAATAATTTATACTTTTGATTGAAATGCAATTACAGAAAGTATGACAACTTACTGGAAGTAAAAATAATTAATTTAAAAGAAACATAAATATTTTAGTAACTTTTGTTTTGACTGAAATTTTTTAGTAGTAAAGTAAAAACAAAATCAGATATTTATTAATTCTTGTTAGATACATCCTCTTTAAAACAAAATTTAAGCTATTTAGTTTAGTGGTTAATAAACTCAATTGACTATACAACATAGATTTTGAGTAGTTTTACCTGTGCCTTTTAACTAATTGTGATATTTTCATACATCTCGTTGACTTCAAAATGAAACTTAAGTTCTTCCACGAAAGGACCAATAAAAAAATTGAAAAATTTTATATTTAAAAAATTCATTTATATGGAAAAATAAAAACTATTTGAATCATTAGAAAATAAATAAATAACATTTATTAATTTCACTGTTGTTAAATTTAACCAAAAACTGATTAGACTAAATCTTTAATTTAATGTTAGTAATTTTTAGTTATAAGAAAGTAGTAGTACATTTGTTGGCGTTTATAAAAAAATAAAGATGTTTATTTTTGAGTAAATAATTAAAAATTAATGTTATACCATATTTACTTAATAAAAGCTTAAATTAAAAAACTAGTTATATTTGCTTTGTTATCAATAATAAGCTTACTTGAATTTGGCGTGTAAATGAAGTCTTTCAGATTCTGTTTAAGTGTGTTTATTGCAGATCTAACCTGAAAAGGTTCGATCGTTATTTTTTTGAAGAATAATATTAACATAATCTATTTGTCAAATAAAATGAATTAATAAATAAACAGTAAAAGTTTAGTCATGATTTATATTTAAGTTTAGCCAAGCTTTAAATACTTTTTTAATAATTTTAAGATTATTTAGTCACGACTTTTGTTATAAAAAAATTTTCACTCTATTAATAACACCTTTGGTTAAAATAAAATTTTAAAATGTAGGTATATAATTATGACAACACTGTAACATATAATAAATTTATTGTTTATATCGAAAAACATAACAATTAACCATTAAAAATAGTAAAAAGCATATAGCTTCTATGAATAAAACTACTTAAGAAGCTTGTAACATGTTATATACAAGGTGTGTACAACTTGTTAATGCCATAAGGGATCGAAATTATAAAAATAAAAACATTTGCTATATTTAAAAATAATTTGCTAGAACATACTATCTTTAGAAAAAATTAATTATTTTTTGTTAATAAACTTTTTTTTATTAAATCCAGTCAACTGTAAAGTATGAAAATCTGTCTAAGTCAATTTTCTTGGCATTTATAGAAAAAACTAAAAGTCTACCACCTCTTTCAACTTTAAAACAATCTACTTCAAACTCTCCGAAAGAGATCTTGATATTATTACAAACCACTTGTCATAAAAAGATTTATTAAAGTTCCAATTATAATATTTTATGAACTATATAAAAAATTAAGTTCCTTTTTTTTTATTAAAAAAAATTAGGTCAAATTAATAAGGAAAAATTAAAACTAAATGTTATAAACAGATTTCCCCCCTCCCTATGGCCTCAATTAACTAAATGATCTAATTAAAAAAATTACAAAACCAAGTTTTGTAAAATCAAAAAAAAAAACATCAAAAAGTTCAAGTCTAAGTATAGTAAAAACATAAAATAAATTTGTTACTAAACTATTAAATAGTGCTTAACAATAGTATTTAATAAATTATGAAAACAATAATTGAAATATTAATGAATTTTAAAGTAATAAAATAAAAAGGTATTTAGACATTGCATATAAATAATTGATTTCACAACTTTAATTTCATTTATAATTTTTTGCTTTAAAAATCAAAGTTTAAAATAAAAGTAAGACATTTATAATAGTACAGTACAAAGCATGTTATGACCAAAGTTTTAAGTAAAGCTATTTTTTTATCTTATACTTCATAAAAAAACAACCGATATTGTAGTTAATTGAGTAAAAATAAAACTAAATCTTATTAACAAGTTATTTGCCTACCTTCATCCCTATGACCCCATTAAACCATTTAATTTACTTAATAAGTGAAAAGCAAATTTTGTTTTTAACTCAAAAATGTTATTTAAATATTTGCAAAATCTGATTATAACCATTTATAAATTATAGTCTAAGTTTATGGAAAATATTGAAAATTGCATTGCTAACTGTTGAATAACAATACATACAAGATTGTTAAAAAAATATAAATTTTCAAATAATAAGTGAAATAGGATTTTAAGCTTTACATGATAAATGATTATTTGTGCAATATTAAACTCAAATTACAAATTATACTTTAAGAAGTAACTAAAAAAACATTTTTTATAAAAAACAGAAATGAAAATCTCAAATCTGCTTTAAAAACCTTTGCTTTAAAATATTCAATAAAAAAAGCTAAGTTTTTCCAGAAAAAAAAATTGTGTAGTCGATTTCAAAGTATAAATACTCAAATTTGTATTTTAAATTACTATAAATTGTTACATATAAAAAAAAACCTTTTAAGTCATCAACTGATTTCCAAGATTTTAAATATCTCTATTTTTGGGTGGTTTATTCTCTGAGTCTGATGAGTTTTAAAAATATTATATTTAGTCTGTAACTTAAATATTATTACTACATTAATCAAAATAGTTAAGTCATTAGATACTTACCTAAACTATTAACTAAAACTTAAAGAGCTTGAAAAATTAAAAAATTTCTCAAGTATTTACTGTAAACAAGATACATGGTTATACAAAAGGGATAACAGGGATACCCTCAAATTATATGAGCATTTACATATAATTTATATAAGTCAAAGATAAAACTACTACCAACTGACAATATATACATTAAAACAGCAAGTTTATAAAATTAAGGCAATTAATTAACTTTAATTCAAGAAAAAGTTCTAATGACTAGCATGAGACTCAACAAGTGTCAAAAATAACTTAAGTTAGCATGAGATTCTCATCATTTTTTAACAAACATGAGTTTTCCTGCGTGTGTACAACTCATAAGAAAAAAAAGGTAAGTAATTGAATTAATAAAAAAATAAGCAAAATGTATTGGGTTTAAGAATAAAAAGCACTTTATTATACCTGTTAGCCACTCTTAATTTACAAAACTAGTAATAAAAAAACTTAAATTGTGTACTATAATTTTTAATAACACTATGTAGATCATACAGTAATTTACAAGATTTTTATAAAATGAAATAGATCCAATGGCTTTACCACCTTAAAAATAAAAAAAAATAATTATAATTCATCTGAATAAAGGATAGTTTAAAGGTTGTAAATAAAATTATAAAGTTGAAAAAAATGATTATATAGTGATTGTATTTCTTAAAGAAATAATTTTTGAAAAACGTACACCAAGTGAAAAATTCTAATTTTATATTTACATTTAGAAATGAAAACTATTTGATATATAAGTGAAAATAAAAGTAGATTTGAAAAAAGATGTTTAGCTAAAAATCATCAGTTTTGTCTGTTTCATTAAAGTTGAGAAAAATAAAATCTAAAAGATGTAAAAATCAAAAAACTTAAACAATCCATAATATTATTTATATTCAATACTATTAAGTTTTTAGTCAAGTTTACTATCTAATAGTGGAAGATACTTTTTTCTCAAATTTACTATTCCATCATTACTTACAACTAACAGTTAACAATTTAGTTATGATTAATTTAGTCATTAGATGTCTAAGAATTAACCTTATTATAAAAAAAACATAAACTAACATTAGAGGCATTCATACTTTTAAAAATAATTTGTTTTTTTATTGTTAATCTAAATTATGTTTACAAAAATTATGTTTTCTTCATGAATTGTTATATACAACATTTTCTTTCATAATAAATTCAAATCCTACTACCGGGGATTTCCATAAATTTGTATTAGTTTTAATTAAAAGGCGGCGCTTGTTACCATGTCTGGTTTCTGGTCAAAATTATTTTTAATCAAAATTTTGTGTAATAGCTAATACTAAAATTAAGTATAATTGCTTTTAGAAGGTTTATTATTATTTAATAATGAAATTTAACAATAATGAAAATTTCTTGAGAAATATACTTACTTTATAAACAATTTTTCATAAATTAAAACAAGTTAACTTATCTATTGTAATTTAGAATGGAAATTAGTTATAACTAAAGATTTTTTAAGTCTTGATGTGTTTAAAGGTTTTTAAATTTTGTTATTTATTCAATAATATGTAAATGAATACCTAAAAATAAAAGTTTTGGATAATAGAGCTCTAAGATTAACAAATATTTATTTTGCCTATTAAGGTTCACCAAAAAATTGCCACATTTTATATAAATTTTATATTAAGCAGTTATAAATGCTGTTTTAAAAATCTAATCTTGACGTATGAAAGTCAAGGTTAGTTTTAGCAATTAAGATTAATGTTGCATTGTTTTTAAAGGCTATATTTAAATTAAATTACGAAAATAGAAAAGTGCAAGAATATATTAAGAATAATTCATTCAACCAAGTTCTATCATAACCACTCTAAGCAAAAAGCCAATGTAGTTAAAATTACCCTGTTTGCATAATGAATTTATATATGTATATAAAAAAATTAAGAAAAAAGTATAAAGATAGTTAAAATAAAATAAAACTTTTGTGAAATGAATGATAAACTAACAAAGAATACAACAAAAGTCCTGGACAAGACGTTAAAAGGTATCTATTGTGTGCGACTCGATAACCATAAGGTTCTCCGTGCACCAGGTCCTAGGACCAATATTATTAGCGTTGTTTTTTCGCTCAATAAACTATATAAACAATAACTTACTGAATACTACGTTTTGATAACTGAATATCAAAATAAGTTTATTTTTTATCTATTTTGGGGTTATCACCTAATACGATACCTCGAAAAAAAGCATGTTTATATTTTAAATGAAAAATGTAGATATTCAAAAAGGTAAACTTTCAGCATTACAGTTTTAAGACTTCTTTTTCTTTCTTTTTGATTGGCTTTGAATTAATTTATGTAAAACAATTGTTGTTAACGTTTTTCATTAATTTTATCTATAAACTGTGTATCTGATATATTTTAATTTTAATATGTTCAGGGTTGCCACTTTACCTGGAAACCTGGAAAAATCTTCAAAAACCTGGAATTTGACAATTTAGGCGAAAATAACCTGGAATTTGAGAAATTTTGAAAAAAACCTGGAAAAACCTGGAATATTGAACAAAAAAACCTGAAAATACCTGGAATTTTTCAATTTTCAGATGTTCAGTAGTAAAATTTCGATTTGACCCAAAAAATCTATCATAAAAATAAAATATTTTGTCATCATTAAAAATTTTTTATTTAAAAACATATTTAAAGTAGCTTTATATTATCTTTTCAATGTTTTTATACTATATAACACAGTTTCTTACCTTAGACTTAACTTTAAATTAAAAATAGACCCAAAAATGTTTAGTATTAAAAACCTGGAAGAAGTTTTGAAAACCTGGAAAAATTTTTGAAAAACAAGTGGCAACCCTGTATGTTATTGTGTAACTGTTCTCCCTGTTTTTCTAAAATAAATTGTTGATATACTTTTTTTTAATTTATGTATATTATTTTTAAAATAAATTAACTAAAGAATTTGTAAACTTGGTTATTTTTTCTCAGAAATTATAAAAATTCCAGCAAATGCATAAATGTCCTTAGTCATAGTTAATTATTATACAGTTGATTACAGTTGCATAATTTGAATAGTTTGATGTAAATAATTCAAAACATTAGAAAAAGCATTCCTTTTCAAGCAACTAGTCAAAATATTAAGATTTTTCAATAAGGTTGTTAAAAAAACTTTAAATTACTTAAAATATTTACAGCTATTGTTGTTTATATTTTAAGTTTGACAAATAAAGCTTTGTATTATATTTATTAGATACTTTTTAACTGAGTGATAAAAAACCTAATTGTGTTTAATAAAAAAATGAATGTAAAAAATTCCAATAGGGTGCTATAAAAAATAAGTTTAAAGGCTTATCTAAACTAGCATTTTTAAACAGTATTCCACCAATTTCCTTAATCTAATTAAAACCATCAAATTTGTAAATGAATTTAAATATATTTTACAAGTAAATTTAATTATTAGTACATAATTTAGCAATATAATTTTTGTTTAACTTATATTTAAAAAATTAAATTGGTTGACTTTTTAAAAACATATAATTTGTCAAAACTAATACTTTTTTAATTATTTTTAGATTTTTTAGTAATCATTTTTGGTATTATTTAGTATGTGACACCTGCAAATAAACATTAATATTTATTTATTTAGTTGCTGATGTCACATACTCCAGAATTTTTATAGTTCAAATTTACTTAAACTAATTTTGGTTTTTGAGGTTTTTTGTAAAAATGCTGATTTACTAGAGCTTTAAGGACGCAATTTAATTAAGCTATTTAGTGCTGCAAACAAACTTTAATCCTGCAAAACAAATAGCTGTGATTTCTGTTTTAAGTCAGGAGAACTTGTTGGCATAGACCTGGATTTTAAGATATCTACAATGATAAAAATATAGGTGTTTTAAGTTTGATAAAACAATTGCGACTAATCAGTTGGCCAGAAAAAGTACTTCTTTGTTCTTGCCATTGACTTTTTTAGGGTTGTTGGGGTGGCACTGTTCTGCTGAAACAACTGGTGAACACAAATATTCCCATTCAGCCAACTAAGTGATGTCAAAAATTACTGACTGTTTAAACATATCAATCAATCTGGTTCTGTCACACTGTTCATTATTATCTAAAACAACAATAATATAATCTTATAATATAAGAATAATTATATAACAATGTCAAGTGTGCAGTTTTCAAAACATATTTATGATTAAGACTCTTAATTGTCTCATGAGTTCTAAACTTGTCTACCTATCTGTAAATCATTGTAAGACTAAGAAATATAAGACATTTATTTGTTTTTAAATGTAATTGTGATTTGCAAATAGATTTCTTTAGAAAATAAGCTTTAATTATGATCTTTTTTTGTTCAGTAATCCATGTTATCACCATTGTCAAATATATTATTATACCTCAAGATCTGCTTAGCAGTGAAACAGTAGTAGTATAAATATACATTTTTTCTGAACGTTTTATCATTATTATCTCTGTTATAATTTTTGTAAAGTTTTTAAACATTTATATTTATACATAAGTAAAAAAGTTAAGAATACATTAAATTTTTTTAACATGTCTGTGAACAGCACTTTAATTCCGTGTCAACCTTTAGAACTACTAAATATGTTATAGATATCTTTAATTTAAAAATAAGCTTAACTTTACAGAAATAAAATGTTTTATGTATCTAGCTTAAAACACTTATTTTACTTATTAAAAATAATCAACAAAAAACTTAAACATTTTTCACTTTTTTAAAACACTGTTATGTAATTTTTGGTAAAAAAACTTTGTTAGATAAATTCAACAAATAATTTGAAATAGTTGTAATAAAATAATGTTTGAAGAATAACATAGGTTTAGAAAAATGTTTACATATTTTATGTTAAGAAAACTAAGTCTTAACTCTGATTACAAACTAACTAAATTTAAAAAATTGAAAATAAGCAAAAAGTGTCAACAAATGTTATTATTTGTTAATTTAAGTAAAATATATACTAAGCTAAAATTCAAACTTCAATATGTTATAGTTTTTAAATTAAAAAAGTTTGTTGTACAAAACATTCATACACAATGCCTACTTTGTTTAATAATCAAGGAAGATGGAACATTGATCGTTCAACTACATTTGCAAATTTATTTCATTTGTTCTATGGGGCTGGAAAAGCAAGTTTAATTCCATTTTTACCATTATACTTCAAAGCTATTGGTATGTCTGCTACACAAGTTGGTATATTGTCAGCTTCAAAAGCATTAGTATGGTATATTGGGGTTCCAATATGGTTACTTCTTGCTAAAAGGTATGTTGGTGATGAGTTTTTTGTACATATTTTTAAAAGTTTGCATTGAAAACAAATTTTATTATACCTTGCTAACTTTTATTTTTTTACTAGTTTGTACCTGTATTTAAATGTATAAAAATTTGTTAGAATTAAAAAAGTTATAAATGTTTCTTGACTATATCATGAAGGGTAAAGGGATCAGAAATTTTCTAAAGCAATATCTTGGCAGTTTAACTTTTAAAGTTGTACATTAAAAAGATGTTACCAAACTATAAGCAATGTTTACTAAATAAATTAAGAGGAGATTTTAGAATATTTATCTTGAAAAAATTGCTGTTGGCCATAATTTTCTGCTAGGCAGGTATCTTGCGCACCCCAAATACAGTATGTGTGTTTTAATGATATACTAATTAGTTTTGGGTAGATTGGATTTTTTTTATCAATACACCTACACTATTTATTCTCTTTTATAAAATAACAGTAATAATTAGTGAACAGAAAAAAGCTCACAAATATGATCTCAGGACATTCTATATAAAAAAACTTTTCAGATCATCGAGTATACACCACATTAAAAACAGAAAATTGTGATTTTAATTAAGAATAAAAAGTAAATAAAGAATTTTAACACTAAACAAAATTTTGCATAAATATTAACTTGAACAATTTCTAAAATGTAAGTAAAGTTATAACAGTTTAAAACTTGTTAAACAATTAATTTTTACAACTGTAAATGTTGCCTAAACTAAAAGTTTGACTTATAAAGAAATAAACAACGTTAACAAAGTTAAAAAATACTAATGTATAATAATTCGTTTATAAGAATAAAAAAAAGCTCAAGTACTTTCAATTTTAAATTTTAACAGTAATTTCAGGAAATGATTCAACTATTTATACTGTTAAAAATTTTATATGTAAAACATTGGTTCTTTTATGGTAAAAATATATACTTAAAAAATAAACTTAATTTAATGTAAAATTAACCATTTATTTATTCAAAGAAATAAAAACTAGCACAATTGAAAACCCATATGATAAGAACAAAAAACAAAATCAATGTTTTATAAACTATCTACATGACCAAATTAAACCAGATTTATATGTTTTACTTTTCTGATGATTATAATTAGAGAATACTTAAAATTTTTGTTACTGTTTTCAACATTAAACAATTTTAAATGTTTAAATTTTAAGTTATGTAAATAAGCTTCAAAGTGATTGTTTGCTGAGATAGTTGTTATACCTTCAGTTAATCAAAATAAATATAATAGGAATTCTGACTATTTTCAAATAGAGTTATAAGTCAAGTAAGGTGATAGACACTTTAAATTTTCGATTTCATACTTCTAAGCTTTACTCTGTTTCATACTTTCGATAAAATAAGTTCCTATGTTGCACATATTTTAATGTATGGTTATTAAATTAATTTATGAAACATTAAAGCAATACTTTTTTACTTATACAGTACTAGTAAGACGAAGTGTATACTTTTTTATGCAGTAATTGTTGCTTCAGTTTCTTCAATACTTATAACGTTTCTACCTATCATGATTCAGGATGTTAAAATAAACTGTCCTGGTTAGTTTTAGCTGTTATTAAATATCAAACTATTCAGTTGAAAATTAAGTTTAATCCAAGCTTTAAAAATGTACAAAACTATTAGTCATTTCATGTTAAAATTAAAAAATTGTTGAAATACTTTAATTCAGTTATCTTTGTTTTCTTTTTATGTATTTTTTTATATTTTTTCTATGGATAACGATAACCTGAAAATAATTATTTTTATTGAAATTTTATATCATATTTATTATATTTTAATTAAAATTTCGATTTTAGAAAAACAATGCTAAATTGTTACACCTAAATTAGTTTGTATATAAAGTTAAATTTCTAAAATACTTGTATTATAATATATGTAAATGTATATTGTATTTTTAATTGACATAGAAAACCTTTCTGCTGGTGACAAAATACATAAAAATGAATCAGAAGAACATTTCAAAAACATTTCTAGTTTTGATGAAAGGTATGGTTTCCATCAAGTCAGCTCAACTTTTAAACCAGTTCAAATTGTTACTGTATCATCAACTACACCACTATCAACATATCAGCTTTCTAAAAATCTTATTCAAGATTTTTTAGAACAAAACCCAAAAAAAGAGTCAGACATTGACAGTTTTCTTTTAAAAAATATACTAACTAAAAATTTTCCAAAATGGAAAATTAAAGTTTTGCACAAACAGATATTAAAAATATTAAAAACTAATAATCAAGATGTTTATAAGCATTTTATGGATGATATTGAAGCCAGTGGTGAAAGTACTATTCAAACTACAACAAAAATTAGTTTACTTACAAAAACAAACCTTAAATTAAGTGGTCAACAAAAGAAACATAAAAGTTTAAAAATAAGTGCATTGGCTGACAAGTTATTTATTTTGATGCAGAAAGATCAATACAAGTATCTATCTACTAAACAGTTCATTGATAAACTGTTAGAGTTAAAACCCGATTACCTTTCAATGTTACAAAGAAAGAAGCTTGAAGTTCTACTTAATCGAAAGATTGAAAATAAAGGTTTTACAGTTTATATTTTAAGTTTCTTTATTTAGTTTTACCCTGTAAAAATGTGTAGGTTACATAAATTCTAAGGATTAATTTCATGCATTAGAATTATTTTATTGCTTTGTTTGTAAAGATAATAAAGACAGTTATTAAAACCTAAAAGTTGAAAAAGTAATAATTATAGAAACATTATTTGCTCTCTTTTTTACAACTTGTGTAACTTCTTATTGGGCTTCAAAGAATATTTAGTGAAGTCAAATCTATTTTTTGTATGTGTGCCTAGGGTATCAAATGTTTATTTTAATAAATGAAATGTACTAATGTTGTAGCTGTTAAACTACTCCTAATTTACTTATATTTTAATATTGTGCTATTTAGGTTTTGAAGATGATTACTACAGAAGTAGAAGAGACTTGACAGTTAACAATCAAAATTTAACTGAAGCTGTAAAGAAATCTTATGTAAGAAATTAAAATGTTAAAGGATGTGTATTAGTTAAAGTTCTATTAGTGAACGAATTAATTTGGTTTCATTTATGTGTTCTAAATATCAAATAAAAAAGATTTATTGGTAGCCAAAATTCACATTAGTATTTAAAATATCACTATTTTTTAGATGTTTTTAATATTAAGACCAATTTGGGCATCGAACCAAGATATTTTAAAAGTTATCAATATTTGCTTTTAAATGAAAGCCTAGTGTATAAACTATAATTTATTTTTTCAGAACAGAGAAACTAAAATAACTAAAAATTTGCTTAAAAAATGTCAGTTTTGATAAGATTTTTCTAATCATATTTAAAAGAAACATGTGATAAGTTTAAAAAATCATTGTAAGTATACATTTTTCTAAGATTTTTGACGAGCATTAACTTGGCTGGAATGGATTTTTTTGTATTTTTTTTTAACCAAACTTTGAAAAAAGTTATTTTCAATTTCTTTAATGCTAACTCTGAACTTTTTTTTTATTCTAAAGAACGTTCTTTTGCTTAGCTTTTCACAATAATTTTCATCGAGTTGGGGTTTTACTTTTATAATGAGGTCCCTTTAAAAGTTTAATGTATTTTTGCATTTTTTCACTTTGCAACGCTTTTCTCCAAAAATTATTTTTTGTTTCAAATTTTTTTGTTATTAACATACTTATTTAATTAAGTTCTAAAAAGTTATTAATTTATTTTTCATATTTTTTATTTTTTTATAACATATACTTAAATGAATATAAGAAAATTTCCAAATTCGCATGGTTTTGGTTTTTTTTTACATGGTTTTGTAGCAAAAGTAAATTAATTTTTAAATAAGTTTTATTTTTAACATACTTATATAATTAAGTTTTATAACGTTATTATATATTTTCCCAACTTATTATTATTTTTAAATATATGACCCATACAAGTTTTACCTAAATTTTTTGTTTACGTAATTAGAGGGATTTCTTGACCAAATACTAAAAATTTAGGTAAAAATAAAATGGGTCATATGTTTGAAAAATAATAGTAAGTGGGGAAAAAATATAATAACGTTATAAAACTTAATTACATAAGTCTGTTAAAAATGAAAATTACTAAAAAAACAATTTACTTTTGCTATAAAACCATATAAAAGAAGAACCAAAACCGTGCAAATTTGGAAATTTTCTGAAAAATTTATTTAAGCATATGTTATAAAAAAAAAAAATTTGCAAAGAACAATTAATAACGTCTTAAAACTTAATTAAATAACTATGTTATTAATAAAAAATTTAAAACAAAAAATAATTTTTGAAGAAAAACGTTGCAAAGTGAAAAAATGCAAAAAAAGCATTAACTTTTTAAAGGGACTCCACTACAAAAGTAAAACCCCAATTCGATAAAAATTATTGTGAAAAGCTAAGCAAAAGAACGTTTTATAGAATAAAAAAAAAGTTTCAAGTTAGGGTTAAAGAAATTGAAAATAATTGGTTTTAAAGTTTTGTTAGAAAAAAAAATTACAAAAAAAAGCTATTCAAGACAAGTTAACGCTCGTATATTTTTGAGCCAAAAATTTTAGCTCTTATCATTATACAAAAAAAAAAAATTGAAAAAAGCATTATAAAAAAAAGTAGTAAAACACTTAATTGAAAATTTAAATTGAGTTTAGAAAGAAATAATTAATAAAAAAGGTGAAATGTAGCTTAGATTTTAAGTCTTAATGTGACAATTAAACTCACCCTGATTACCAATTCTGATCAAAGGTCTCTGCATGATATTGTTTAACTTTCTTGCCTTGGTCTGCATGCTCTTGTAGCAGAGACTACTTTGGTTTAGTGGAAGGATCATTTATACCTAGATAAAGTGCAGGCAACGGAAGAAAAAGAACCATGGTGTCAGCATTGTTCTAGCTGTTCTGCCCTTCTTTGTCGTTGACCTTGGGTGGCTTTCTCTGCCTTTTTTGTGCAGATCTTATTAAATTGATAAGGTATTATACCATATCTGGGCTGGATGTTCTCCTTTTGGTGCTCCTGCGCAATTTGCTTTCTTAACCTTTCTTTCAACTCAATTTATACAGTTTCTTTCTTCTCTGTGATCTTTTGTGGCATTTTAAATACATCCATATCAAATTGTTTGTTTACCTTGGTTTTAGTCATAAAAACTTTAGTCATCACAAGTTCATTTTTAAGCCTCATGGTGTTGAAATTTGCTTTGTAATTTTAGGTTCCATGAAATCAGAAATGTTATCCATCAACAATGACAGGCAACACATTGTGTTTTAACTCCTGCTTTATATCTTAAGTTCTTCTCAGGTCCAAATAAAATGTCTTTTTGCTCAAACTACTTATTTTTTATTATGAGACAGACAGCTTTACTGAAAGTATTGAAATCATGAAAAAATACACTAATTATTAACACTTTGTAGTTTATAACGCTTGAAGTTTATGAATTTTTAAAAGTATACTGTTTTTAACCCTGTTTAAGCAGCCGTTCAAACTTTTGAACTAAGGCGCTAAATATTTTTAAAAATTACATTAATTATTACTATATCTTTAAAATAATTGTAAAGTTTAAATAAAACTTAGTTTACATCAGTTTTCTGGAATCTTTAATTTTATGTAACCTAAATTTCAACACCATGACGCTTAAGTATGAATTCGTGATGAGTAAGGTTTCTATGACTACAACCAAGGTAAACAGACAATTTAATAAAGGAAATATTTAAAATGCAACAAAAGATTACAGAGAAGAAAAAAATCTGATATAAATTAAAACCAAGTTTTGAAAAAGGACAAATGCTTTGTGGTAGAAGTGGTAAATTTATTTACTCAGCAGGTAAAAGTGGGAAACGGAATCCCTGGTAGTCAAGCTTTTATATGAACTTTGTTGGACCCGACTCTAAATACATTATATATTCAATCACAAACTTATAATGAAATGGTCATAAAATAGATTATTTAGCATTTTTACAAAAACTAAGATGAAATAATAATTATTTTAAGCATCTCTTTTTTTAAATAAGTTGTCTTTTATAAGTTTTTTCAACTCAAAATTTAGTCTATAATTATTTAAAGTTACTTGTCTGGCTACATTTTACTTACAAATTCTCTATGGTGCTACAATTTAACCTTTATTAAAATTTTAAACTGTGAAATTTTGCAAAATTTATAAACAATGAAAATACTGGTCCATACACTTGTTATGTATATATGTTTACCAGAAAGGTAAACTAATTTTTCTAAAGAATATATAACTAAATTTGTTTTAACAAAAAATTACTTTCAGGATCTTCTAAAGAAGCAAGTTTCAGAAGTTTTTGATGATGTACTGAATAGAACAATGATAAAGTCAGATACATTTATGTGGATTTGCTTGATTGTTTTAATTGGTTTGTTTAAGATAATCAGTTAAGTTGTAATGTTATATTCATCTTGGTATTGAAATTTCTTTTTTGATAAAGTGATTTATATAACTTTTATGATACATGTATAAGGTCTTAATAGCCACAAAGGTAGCTATAAATTTTTTGAAATTTATGAATACATATATGATAACAGTGAATAGCATGGATTATTTTATGTGCTTTTGCAAGTATTAAAGTAGCACTTTAGATAAGTTTTTCATAATATATATGAAGTTTTGTTTTTCTGAAAACAAATTCAAAAAAAAAAACACTTTGTTCTTATATTATAGTACACTAACACTTTTTTATTTATTTTATCAACTGTTTTATCAAAGTTTAAAAGTAGTTTCCTTTAAGTCCATTAATTGTAGTAAATAGTTCTGCTTTGAGAACATAAGTGTTTTTTTTTGGAATGGGTCAAATATGCACAAAGATACTTTTGCAGGAGAGTAAAAAATAAAAAAATAGAAAAAATTAAAATAAAAGAAACAAGATCGGCTAAATAAAAAAAACCGACAAAGGGTTAGGGGTAACAGTGACAGTAAAAATAAAAAATAACAAAAAATAAAATAAAAATAAACTAAAAAAATAAAAACACAGACCGAGGGTAAGGGTTAGAGGTAACAGTAATAAAAATAAAGACATTCCTAATGAATAAACTAATATTTGATTTGTAAAAATATTAAACTTAAAAAAACAAGAAAAAAATAAAAATAAGTTATAAAAAAAAATTACCACTTAGGGTGAGGATTAGCCGTTTGAGTGAAAGTAAAAAAAAATTAACTAAGAAATTTTTTATTTTCAACTCGTGCAAAAATGTCTTTGAGCCAAAGTGTCTTAGTGCAAAAGTGACCCCTCGTGCAAAATTGACGCCATTCAAAATTTCCTTCGTGCAAAAATCTCTTTTTGTGCAAAAGTGTCCCTTCGTGCAAAATAGAAAATAAGACTAAAATATTAAATAAATATTTCAAATAATATTTAAGTAGTTAATAGATAACTTTTTTGTTTATTAACATTTTATAACTGTAGTAATAAATTTTAGGTGAATTAATGTCATGTCCAATTGAAGCATTAAGTGATAACTCTTTATACGATCTATTAGAAGAACTTGATTGCATAAATCGTTATGGTAGGCACATTTCTTTTTTAAGCTTTGGAAGTTGTATCACAGGATTTTTTATTCCTCTTATTGTTTATCAAATACCCTGCCAATTAAGTGACTATATTTTTGGGTTAGTTCTATAAGCGTTATCAGAACTTTATTAAACTTTGACTTGACTTTAAGTGTAGTATACTTAGAATTTTTTTTAACTTTGTTGAAACGTTATAGTTTGTTAATATACTAAAACTTAAACAGTTTCAATGTACACTTCTACGCTTATGTTTTCTTCTTAGGAGTTTGCTTAATATTTGCACCTTGTTATCCAGTGTATCAAAACTCTTCCGATAACAAAAGTTTAAAAGGAATGAGTCCTCTTGCGTGTTTCTTATGTTGTATTGATTGCAGGTTTTTGTTACATTAATTCTATGACTACTTAAATGAAATAACTAGTATTTGATAATTTAAGTTCAAAAAAAAACTAGTTTAAAATAGAAATTTAAATTTGAGTGTTGTTTAGAAATTATGTTAGAACTTGATAAAACGTAATCTAGCAAGATATAATTAACACATTAAATAAATTTTGAATTTATGCCAAGTTTTATAACAACATTTTTATACATATTCATCTACGTATATAACTAAATGTAAATTGTTAAAAAATCTAAGCATTGAATAAAAATAAAATCGAGTGTTTGTATATTGCAAAAGCTAATTAAAAAAACGATTAATTTTAAACTTTCTTGAACTGTTTAATAATAACAAGTTAATTTTGGTTAAAATATGGTAAATTTTTTATACTCTTATTGAATCACTGTGGTAATCACTTCATTTTTTTTGTATGATTAAAGTCATAATTTAACAATTTTGTTAATAGACACTTCATTTTTCTGATGACAACTTTTTTAACGGGTATTATTCAAGGAAGCTTGAATACTTTTTTGTTTTGGGAGCTTGAAAAAATGGTCAACTTTAAGTATTACATTCTTGGAATTGTAGTTTCTTGTTAGTGTAAAACTTCTTTCAGCTAGCTTTATTGAAATATTTTGCTTAGTTAAACTAAATTTAAATATTTCAAAACTTATCAAAAACTTTTTAGTTAAAAAAATATTCAGAAGCTTACTATTTATTAAAAAAAAAAATTATTAAATTTAATATAATTTGTTACGTTGAAATTAGTGTAACAAACAGTAAATGCAATGGTACAGTGGATAGTTCAAAAATATGGTAAACAGCTTGTACCTGTAATGAAAGTATATTTGAGCGGATCAATAGCTTTAGTACTTATAGCTGTTCAGCTCTTATCAATATCGTTTGTTGAAAATGCTTGGGCTGCAGTGTTTGTACAGTCAATAAATACATTAGGTACAAAATTGTTCATATTACATTTATCTATCAGCAATAAGCTATATAATGAACATAACAGTATATATTTTTGATTGTTAACTTTTTTTTTGTGAATGGCAAGTAGAATAAATATATGAAAATTGCAAGAATCGAAGCTTAACTGTCTTTAGTTATGTCACAACTATTTCAAAACTTCCTTAAACTGCTCAATGTTTTTATACTAGTGAACGGAAACATTGACTCATTTTCTTTGTTTTAAAATAAATTTGTTTTATAAATGCATATATTCATTGTTTGCTCTACTTACTAATAAATTTGTGAATAATAATTAGCTTAGCTAGTCATACCGAAGCTGTTTGTAATACAAACTTTTTTTTTTTTGAAAATTCAATTAAGCTTATAAGAAACTAGCTCGGTCTCTACAGTTTTTAAACTTTTTTATTGATCTTTAATAGTTAGTATACATGTTATTTTTATTAAGCTTCAAGTAAAGACAGTTATTGTAAATATCATGAAAATAAATTACCATTTTTACAACTATATTAATTTAAAATATTATGTTTAAAGAATATTGCTCTTTCTCTTTTTATATTTAGTAGTTAAGTATTACTTAACTTAGATCAATAGAAAAAAAGTATAAGGTCTAAGTTAAAAATAATTTAGTACATTAAAATAGTATATTACCTCTGGAAAAGTTTTTGATATAAATGTAAAATATTAATCATTTTTACTGAATCGTAAACAACCTAGCTTAAATTCATAATAAAATAGCTTTTCGTTACTGATTAACAATATTAATATTAAAGTTTTGTAATTTTATTAACTTTTAATCTATTTATATTTGTAGCTTGAAATGTATTAGTTTTTAGCTTAATATCATTCTAGTTTTTATAAATTTTAAACATTGTTTGTATTAATGTTATGTTTTTTGTTGTAATTTAAATAGTTTACATAAAACTAAAACTATCGTAAACTAATTCAGGCAACTTGTTAAGTTTGCTAGATAAATAGAGTTTACTTATACGAATGTATTTAAATAGACAATGAAATTAATTTTTTATAGAGCAAAAACAAGACCTTTAAGTTTTTTAAATTAAAATAAAAACAATAAAATAGTTTAATTTTTTCAGAAGTCGTTTAATACTTTCTACATATGTTTGTTGGTGTACTAAAAACTTTTAAGCTTTAAGTTGCCTTAATAAAGTTATACCAAGATTAGTTTTCAAATTATGTTAATTTAGTAAAAGTATATGTTTTTAATTTAAACTTAAAACGAAAGGTCAAACATTCTTATGGACAGTAATAAATTTTCACGTAAACATGAGGATGTTTTTATCGTGGAATAATAATGCAGCCGCAAATATGAGAAAAAGAGTTCGTGTATTCGCTAAACCGTCGCAACAGAGAACTATGAATTACACATTGACTTCTTTGCACCAGGTTTATTGAAAATTTTCCACTTTTTTTGATTTTATAGTTAACTTACTTAACAGTTAAGTACATTTAAATAAATTGTTTACTTGGTCAACTTCCTTGCCTAGGTTAAAACAGTCATTATACAAATCAAAAAAATATTAAAAAGTTAAATACTTTCAGGGGCTAGCTTTTGCAGTCGGAAGTTTTACTTCAGGGGTGGCATACGACATTTCAGGGGGTACACTGGGCCCATATTTGCGAGGCATGTCTGTAATCTGTGGTTGCTGGGTAGTTGTTTACTTATTTTTTACTTACATGTGCAATATAAAGGGCAGACAGTTTAACAACTTTGTTGATAGTGATGATTCTGACTGCAAGGAAAACGAACAACTCTTCAATAGATTTGCTTCTAAAAACAAAGGTTTGTATATTCATAAAGTATGATAAGTGTACGTTTAAAAAACTTTACAGGAAAGCAGTTTAATTTCTAAATCAATTGTTGTGTAAATGTTTACTGATATATAGTTAACTTACTTGGCTGACCTTTTGTTAAGGTATATACTGCATTTAACTAATTAAAAAAATATTTCAAAATATTTTAGTGTTATTAGCAGTATTTATTTAAAAAATGGCCTTAAATTTAGTACAGTTGTAATGTTTAGTATGAAAGTATACTTTACGTTGTTATATTTAGAAATATTTAGAAAGCTTATTAAAAGAATATTTTGTTGGTTTAGTTATTATTTTATGACGTTTGCTTCTAAACAGGAAATTAAGTTTGACTTCCCAACGCATATTAAAAATTAAAAAAATATCTAGTTACCTACTTGTTTTCGGTACATATTTATCGTTTATAATACTGTTTTAATGCTAATAAAAAAAAACTATTACAAACATTTATTGAATTAGTTGACTTTTGTTTTATATTAAAGCTTTGGTATTAATTGATTATTTAAATTATAATTTTTTAATCATTAAAAAAGTTATTTCTTATTGTTATAAAAGTTTAATGTTTAAAAAAATACAAAAAAATACTTTAGTTTTTCTACTAAAACTTTTAAATTTGTGTTTTTAAGAAAAGTGTTTTTTAACAAAACAAGTTTAGTAGAAGTAACAATTAAGTTAAAAGTTGTATATTCATCTTATCATCATGACTTAAAAAATTTAACCATAGGTAAGTCGAAACGAAGAGGGTACATAAAAAACAAGAAAAAGTACAAACAAATAATGACTTCCTCATCTTCAGATGAAGAAGATTGGCTTGAAGCTGCGTTGAGCAAAGATGAGGAAAAAAATAGGAGCAAAACTATCAACTAGTTCATTTAAGAAAACTTCCGAACTCTCAATACTTTTGTGCTAAGTAGTTTTTTTTTTGCAAGTTGCTCGTTAAAACTTATTTTAATATAGATAAAAGTTAATACTTAACATACTCTTTGCTTAAATATAAACTAAAAAACGAATACATAAAATGTATTAATTTAAAGTTAATCTTAAAGCTAGTTTACTTAAGTTTTTTTTAAACTGAAACTTAAATTTATTAAATTTATTTGAAAAAAAAATTGCTTAGATAAATTTATGAACTAAGAAATTATAAGTTTAACAGTAATCTTATAACATATAAAACAACATATTTAGTTATTACCACTGAGTTTTTCATTAACAACCAAATAAATAAAAGTAAATATTTAATTTTTGCTTTTAAATTGAAGTAATGACTTTATTCCAAATTTTTAATTTCAAGTTAACCATGAACATAAATTTCATTTAGAAAATGTTTTTGTTTATCTACTTTTGTAGCTATTAAATATTAAAAAACCTAGTGTTAGTAGCTAAACAATTTCTAAACACTGTTCGTTTTAATCTAAAGTATATAATAAAAATTGATAAAAACTGTTTAGTTGTATTAATTTTATTTTTAAACCAAAAATTTATACGTATAATCAATGTTGCACTTGTAATAATCAATTTTTTCTTGGAAATCATTCAGCTCTTTTTTGTACACGTATTTTTAAATTGTTTGTTTTGCAAAGGCTATATTCTATCTTGTAAAAGCCAATATATTGTGATTTAATATGTAGCTTGTGCATTTGATATTTGATTTTATTTTTAAATAGTTTCAAAGCTGCTGAAAACTATTTTGCACAAATTTTTAGTTTTCGAATATTTTCGAGACATTAAAAAGTTTTTATTGTTTGTTTTTAAGGCGGCTCTTATTTCTTTATAGAAAAGTAAACATTCCAACTGTAGCTGTAAGCTTTTAGTATATATCTTTATGACTTACAAATTTTGTGATTTTTAAATGTTAATCGACTCGTAAATTATAAATAAAGTATTATAAATAAGTAACTTTGATTAACTTAGTTACTAACAGTTAATTGATTTTTGATAGTTTATTCTGACGAACTTAGTAATTTTATAACAATTTGTTAAAATTTAAACATATTCTATTATCTTCTAATCAATTCGAACATTTTTTACTTTGAAAAACTGATATCTAAGTAAGTAAAGGAAAATTTTATATCGTCAGGTACTTGGGTATATTTGAAAAAATTATGAAAATTAATGAACTTTTACTATTTTATATAAAATTTAAATTCGTTTAAAATCAAAGTTAAAATACTATAGAAAATTAGCATTTTTCAATACTCAAAATAAAAATATTTTTTTATTTACTTATAAAATAGTTTTACATTGTTTTAAATATATAAGTAAAAGATAGAAAATTATTTTAATTCTTAGTGAAAACTATCTAGAAAAAAACTACTTGTATATTATTAGTATCTATAAGTATGTAAATATTGAATATATTCTTAACGAAGTTGTTAAAATAGTATAACATTATTGTTATAGTTATTTGGTTAATATGGTTATATGCTAACTAAACTTTAAATAATTTTATGAGTTTTCTCAAGTTTTAGCCTTATTTAAAAGAATACTTTTCTAAAATATAAATCGTTAGAAAGAGGTTAATAAAATATTCAAATATAAAAACTCACCTGAGTAGTAACTTTCCGGTTTAATATGAAACCAACTGTTGTAAACAAACAATTAAAAATACAAAAAAATCAACTAAATGAATTATAAATTATAAGCCAACCAACATTAAAAAAAAGCTGTTAATAGCCTAAAGCTTGGACCAGTGTTTCAGCATAACTAATTTTAATGGCAATCAGTCAATATTCTAAGAAAAGTTGTGTATGATATTTACTGAGCTTCACCGCTGAACGAATTATCAAACTGCCAATTCGTAATAAAACATATTTTTTAATGTCAAACTTTGTAAAATATGATAAAAATTTATTCAAAAGTTAATGAATTTGTATAGAAAAGCATAATGTATAAATTTTAACTACTATGTACAGGCTTTTTACTTCCTTATAAATTTTCAATCTTCTGAAAAACCCCTAGAGAAAATTCAGCTTCAATCGTCTCCAGCTTCATCTCCCTTTAAAAATATTTTGTTTTCTTCTACAGACTGTACAGCAGCTGAAATTCGTTGGCTATTACCAACGGGTAGCTGTCTAATTTGCAACATTTCACGAGGGGACAAAAATGCACGAGTGCACAAAATTGAAGATACTTTAGCACAAAGATACTTTTGCAAGAGGGGATAAAGTTGTACGAAGATAAAATTGCACAAATATACTTTTGCACGAAGACACTTTTGCACGAGCAGACAATTTTGCACGGGTTTAATTTTATTATTTATTTTTAATTAAGGCTAAGTTTTTTTTCTATCACTGTTACCCCTAACCCTTACCCTTGGTCGGTGTCATTTTTTTTGTTTGTTAAATTTTTTTTTTAATTTTTCTTCTTAATTTTTTTTTTTACTGTCACTGTTACCCCTAACCTTTACCCTCGGTCGGTAGCTTTTTTTTAATAAATTTAATTATTTTTTTTATACTATTTATTATAATTTATATTCTTATTTTTACTATCATTGTTACCCCTAACCCTTACCCTCGGTCAGTAACTTTTTTTTTATATTAGTTATTTTTAATTTTTATTTCCTTTCTGTATTTTTTACTCTTGTGCAAAAATGTAACTCAAGCAAAATTGATCCGTGGTGCAAAATCGTTTTCATGTAATTTTGTTCCCTCGTGCAATTTTTTGCCATCGTGCAATTTTGTTCTCGGGCAATTTAGTAACCTCGTGCAACTTTGTCTTTGTGCAATTTAGACCTGTTCCCATTAAAAACAGTGAAAAGCAACTATTATTTTATTTCATCAGAGGATCTTGCTGAACTATTTAAAACTGTGTTTCCTGATAGTTTGATAGCTAAAAACCACCAAACTGTCATAAATCTGCAATTTTGTCATTGCTCCATATGCAAAAAGTATTTTAATAAAAAAAGTTTAAAAGAGCCCTATTATGCCTTTTATTTTAATGAAAGCTTTGACATCCAATTACAAAAAACTCAGATGGACATTGTTGTCCGATTTTTTGATGATAAACATTTAAAAATAGTTAGTCAATGTTTGATATCTGAGTTTTTGACACACTGCTAGTCGAAAGATCTTCTATACATTTAAAAAGCAACTGAAGGTTTATAATAAAATAAGTTGATCCAACTATCAATGGATGGTCCTGCTGTAAACTGTTTGTTGTTTCAAATCTTAAGTAAGGAACGTAATAATCAACATCTTCCTAACCTACACGTTCTTCATGGGGCATTCAAAAAAGTAGTAGAAAAAACGGGCTGGAAATTAAACAGATTGCTTAAACACTTGCACTTTTTATTTCACAATGCTGGTGCTCGTAGAGGAGATTTTTTAAAGGTGTCTGGCTCACAACAGTTTCCTCTTCCGTTTTGCAATGTAAGGTGGCTGGAGTCTAAACCTGTTGCAGAGCGAGCAGTTACTATATGGCAAAATGTTAAGAAATTGTATTTCATTGGAAAAGTTAAAAAAAAATGTAAATCAGATGGTAAATGTTATCATACTGTTGTGTCATCTGTTAATGATAAGTTTATTATACTGAAATTAATTTTTTTTATCTTGGTGGCAAATATTGTACAGTCTTTTTTAAAGAAGTACCAATCTGGTGATCCTTTTATACATTTTCTTGTCTATGATATAAAAGTACTTTACTTGATATATATTGACTCTTATCTATAAAGATAATTTTATTAGTGTCCACAATCTTGATGGTAGTAGTGAAATAGGTTTTAACAATATCACTAATTTCAAACGTCAAGTTAACATCGTATCAGCTGCAAACTAGTTATTAAATGAATAACTAACCCATGATTAAATTGATGAAGTTGCTATAGTTCAGTTTTACAAGAATGTAGATTTTTTATTTAAATGTCTCTTAAATTTCAACTACTAGATAAGCTATATAAAGTGGACATAAAGAGTGTGAAACATCAAACAATATTCTATAACAAATGTAAACTTAATAACTTTGATGATAAAAGGATAGTAATATTAACATATAAATTGATATTAAGAATTTGTTAAAGAAGAGTAAGAGCAGTAGCTTAATAATAAATATAGCTGTTCTCTAACACTATCTATAAAGCAATTTTTTTTTGATAAATTCCCTAAAAATTTCCTATATTTTGTGGACTTCACTATAAGTTATTTTTAAATTTTAGTGGTTACCCTGTATGTAATGGTTAACTAGGTTATTGTACAAAACAAAATATAATAATAAATAATATACCTTTTTATGCCTTATGAAAAAGCTATTTTAAGAATTTAAAATAATAACCAATTAAGGCCATAGGTTAAGGGTAAATCTTTTATTTTAATTAGTATTTTTTGCATAAAAAACTAAGCTACTAGTTTTTTTATATCATATTTTTGAAATTCAATTTAACTTTGAAAAATAAAGACAAAATAACAGTATTTCAGTAAAAATCTATCTCATTATTAAAGTTTTAACGATTGTTATTAATTTTTTTTAGTGTGATCACCAGAATTTTCATACAATTTGTAGCAAATAAGTTTTTTATTACTGAAAAACAAATATTATTTAAAATAAAAAATGACATAATTTCTAAAACTTAAATAATAATTTGAAAAAAAATAGCTCTAAAAACTTTGTATGATCAAAATAAACATTTGCTATAAATTTTTAACAAATTACTTTGAAAATGAAGGAGGAGATATATTTTTAGTACATAGTTTAAAACTCTCAAAAAAAAGTCTTGAAAAATATTTCTTTTATACATTTATATATGATACTTTTTGTAAAAATTTTCCGCATCCCAACCAAAAATACCACGAGTAGCCACTGACTCATGCTATTAATTTTTGGATCATCCCGACTTTTTTTAACGCTTTTTTATATACTGACATACATGTTATATCAAAACTTCGACAAACTATAAGAAAATAATAGATTGTTGAAAACCTATACTGAATTCGAGATCCGAGCGTGTTAAATGAAACTGAACATCAAAATTTATCTTATTTGATTGAACGTTGTGTACTAAGACAATGGTTTTCATTCTTATGACCTAGTTTCTAATGTTTTAGAGTAATGAAAGAAAATTTTAACATATTAATTTAAATTTTTCACATATAAATGAAAATTAAAACAGTTTATTGTTTCTACAACTGTTTTTATAGACACAAATTGAAGTATGACTACGATTAAAAACTAATAAAAAATATGCTGCTTCAAACTCTAGCTTGAAATTTATAGCTTTTATTTCACTTTAAACTACAAAATCCTTATAAATATGATTAAATGTATAATGTATATAAAGATAGACAAAGGAGCACTTTCTTAGCTATTAATTATTTTCATATCGACATCATTTATTATAAAGTAATTAGTGACTTTTGAGGTTTTATAGTTTTACAGTTTTTAAAATTTTTATGTTTCTCACTGTTGTTTTCTATTTTATATTTTTTTTGTTTGTCCTTATTTAAATTTGCCTAAAATAAGTTTTTCACTCGAAGTGAATAAATGCGAGATCTTCCCAGTTTTCAGGTCACTATTAAGTTGAGTTATGTTTTGCTTGCACACATCTCTTCTACATAGTTGAGAGCGCCTAAAGTTTTGCATATTAGCAATAAGCTCCAATATATAATACCTTTGGTTTTTTTTTATTCATCTGGTTTGTCTCAAACAGAGCAGTTTTCATTGATAAACATCATGATGATTGTTTAAATATAGGTTTTACAACTGTGTTTCGTGTCCTGATGACCAATTTAATTCTAAAAAACTGCTAAAGTGAGCACTTATGGCATATCTTTCATTTACTCTTTTAACCAAATAATAAGTATAAGAACTATTTGTAAAAGCACAATACTTATATTTTTATTATTAAGTTGTTTTGTACAATGACAGTTTAGTTTCGGTAGTCACTTTAGGACTTTTGCGTTTCGTGGTGAGCATTAGTAGATGTTACTAAATAAACTAATCAGTCTATTTTTTGTCTATATACAGCTTTTAACTTTTTTAGATCCAAAATAAGCACGAATTATACATGATTGTAACAAAAAAAAAAAAAATTGTGGTAGAATCTAATTTTTGTAAGCATTTGTAAAGAAAACCCTCGAAATATTAGTTCGAAAATGCATCAATGTATATTTTTAAGGTCATACTTAAATATGAACATTTGTGTAAATTAAAAAAAATGAAATATAAGCTGCAAATTTTAATTTAAAGGTTGAAGAAAATAGAAAAAAACATCCAATTATTAGTACAAATGACGAAAAATGTTAAAATTGTTCGGAAGTGATTTACTACTATTTTTAACTCGTGATCACTTTAAAGTTGATCATTTTAAATTTGATATCATTAAAATCGATTATTTTAAACTTTATAGTTTTGAAATTTTATCGTAGTATGCACAAAAACTTTAACTAGTAAAAGGTAACATTGTTTAGGTTTCTTGTAAATATTACACCTTGTTATTTTTAGTGAAATATTTTTTCGGTACCAAATGATAATAGTTCCAAAATTATGTGTTAGTTAGTTAAAAATACTTTAGCTAGTTTTATTTGATAATATAGATTATACGTGTATGGACTTATAAAAACAATTACAATAAGATATATTTTACTTGCTTTCAAACTTTTTGATCATCATCAAACAAGTAAAATAGATAACAAGAACTACAAACAGTGCACACTTCTACGACAGTGCACACTTCTAATTTAGCAAATTCTAAAGAAAAATCCTAATAGAAAGTATACCCGGATTTTAGATGTAAGTGCAATGAGTTAATTACTTAGTAAGTGTTAAAAATTATTTTGTGAACATTATAAAAAAACTTTTCGTTTACTTAGTTATAGCTTTTTTTTACATCACAAAAAAAATGTGTACATAAGTTTTATAAAAACGACGGCTTGTTATTTAACATTTAGCAGTTGCTTTATAAGCTTATTTATCACGAACTAAAATTATTTTATTCAGTATAAATATAATAAGTTCAAAATTAAACTGAAGGAGTCACGAATATACAGTGTTGTCTTGAAATTAAGTATAAAAACAAAAATTCAACATAGAAATTATTACAGAGTTATAAAAACGAATTGTTTTAATTTTTTTATGACATTTTCTGCTCTTTTTTTTCTTCAAAGCAAAACCATTGCAAATATAACTTTAAAGATTAAGTTATTTTTAAAAATTCTTTTTTTTTGTCCTTAATTTTTTTAAATTTAGACGCTTACTAAACGATCTAAGTTTTAGAAACTATACTGTTGAACTCACATTTAATTTACAAATACATTTAATTTACACAATACTAAAATTGCGGCATCTATAAATTATATCAATATAGCATTATAAAACTGCAAAAAGTATTTAAATAGAAAATAAATAAACAAATTATGATAATTTTTAACTTATTTTATGTTTAAAAGATAAATATTTGTTTTTAATTACAAAATTAATTGCGCTATAAGTTGTTTCGACAACTGATCTCTTGTTTTCAAATGTGGACGGATTGTAAAATTAGTCGTTTTTAACTTTTAGTTTAAATTAAAAAAGTTTCTTAATTAAAAAATTTTACTAACGGTTTTAGTCATATACCTTATTTTTAAAACAGTATTTGTATATTTTATCATTGATAGATCAATGTCTTTGTTGATGAGCAATACTTATCGATTGAATATAAGATATTTTAAACTAAACATAAACATAAGTATTTTTGATAAGTGACAAAAAAAAAGAAACTTTTTTAAATATACTTTCTGTACTTGGTAAAAAAACATATGTCTTTGTTATGTTTTTATTTATAAGACAAGTGATTCTGAGTAAAATATCATGTTTTGTTTTGTATTTAACTTTTGATTTTGTATTTATTTTATATTTTATTAAGTAAAACTACATCTAAATATTCTTGTTGACGCATATTAACTTTCTCTTTAACTTATAGCACAAAATAGATAAAAAATAGTTGGTTAGTAGCTCGATAACCAAATAGTCTTTTTATACGCCAGGTCCTTTGATCAAAGTACTTGAGCATTGGTTTTTTATCGTGTTTATTAAACTAAACATTTTTTATTTACTTTTATTTATTTTTTGAACGTATATATCTAACAAACTTTTTTACCGAAACGAGTTGTAAAAAAAATCCAAACTAGGCATTTTTTGGTTTATTTTCTTTGTTGACAAATATAAGTAAAGCGAGCAAGTTATCAAAATTAAAATGATTGAGTTTAATTAATTGATTTTGACATGATCGAATTGGAAAAGTTTTAAATGATTAAGTTTTGAATGATCCTTTAAAATAGTAGGAACTTGTGGTAAATGAATACCTCAATCGAAAATACTAAGAACTTGTGGTAAGGACTTCCTTAATAAACCTTGAAAAGAATTATTTTTAAACTATAGCTTTTAAATGATAAAGTTTTTAACTAGAATAAAAACTGTAAAAGTTTTGAATCTTATATGTATTAAAATACGTTTAATTATGACTTTTTCTTAGTTATGTTTAATGTATACTTAGATATATTAAACTGAGAAGTTTTTCTAGAATGAGATTTAAACTAAGTTAATAGAAACTAATATTTTAATAACTTAATGTATGTTAGTGACACAGAGATTTAACATAAAAAACTAAGAATACAAAAACAAGATACTTTTGTTATATGTTCAGATATTGATATATTAATTTGATAACTGAATTAGTTTTGAAAAACTTCAGAAAATTATATTTAAAATTACTATATTTGACTAAATTTTGTTACAGTTAAAAAAACATCCGCTGAATGTGCAAGTAAGTAAATTTCGAGAAAAAAAAAACAAAGCTTACTTAAACGTTTTATTGACCTTAAACAAAAATATATATAACTTAAACTTTTGCTTAAAATAAAATAAAATTTTTACAAAAAATACTCTTATATCATAATTCTCGAACTAAATATATGGCACTAAGAAGAGCTATAAGTAAATTAATAAGTATTTTATGTATGTTACTTGTGCTACCATTTTTACTTTAAAAAACACTGTTTTAAATTTAATTTAAAATAAATACCCGATTACTTTATATAAAAGTATTACACTGTTGACTGTAATCTTTTAGAAAAAGCTTATAAACTTTTAGAACTATAGTGTTATAAAAATAAACTTATAAATTCACTTACTTATTGTTTCCAAAGCAATTTAGTCGCATAATAAAACTAAGTTTTTAATTTGTTTGGACTGAGTGAAAATAACGTTTACTTTGTTTATATTCAATCATTCTTAGTTTTAGATATTTTCACAGTACAAAAGTGTACTAAAAGTCTAAACTAAAAATTAAAACAACAAATGTATTTAAAAAATTGAAGTTTATAAAAAATTCAAAACAGATATAGCTGTCTAAAGTAAATGCAATTGTTATTAACGGCTTACATAAAAAAGTTAAGTTTTAATTTATAATAAAAAGGACAGTATTTTTTCTACGATTTTACACAATTAAAAAAAGAAATAGTACATACTGGCTCGCAAAAAAAAAAAAAGTATACAAAATGTTTAAATTTTAAACACGTTGAAGTATATACTTTAACTATATATATGCTCGTTTTACTAATATAACTTTTGTTATGATACAATTTTATAGTTTTTCAAATTTAGCGTTAAATAATTGTTTTTGAAATTGTTATATGTTTTGGTTTAAAGAAAACAAATAAAGAGATCTCAACTGCTTTTTTTTTTTGAGTTTTTAAAATTAAAAAAAAAAAACTTGTTTAAGAAAAAGTATCTTATAATCTTTTAATGAAGTTGTTTTCAGAGAATCCTTACAGATTGTCTTAAATAAACATTAACTAAAAAAACCCTTTTTTTTAATTATAAAAAAATATTCTTGCTAACTTATAAAAGTTTTAAATAGAAAGTTTTATGTTAAAAGAGTGGTGTAAATTGTTATCTGTAAATTAGCTACATTCTTATACAGTTTTAAATAACTTTATAAAAAAACTAAAGTATAATTACAAACGTAAAGGTAACATTTTTAAAACCTCGTTAAAGTATTTGTTACTACAGTTGGATCTCTAATATTTATCAAGTAAAGTAAGCAACATTTATTATTAACGATGTTTATATCAATTCTTGACTTTGCAGTCTCTTTAATATTTAATCAGATTTAATATACTTTTAAGTTTAACATACCTAACATAAGGTTGAAGCTCTAACGGTTAAAGTGATAAAATACTTATTATTAAACTTTAAAACTTATGAAAGTGATACATTATATTATAAATAACTGGATTTCAAAAAAACTACAGTCTACAACTGCTTTGCTTGTTATAATGTTTGATGGATTCGATAAATGTTTTATAGTTTTCATTTTTATAAATTTGTGTTTTTATTTTTATAATTCTTTAAAATTTACAGATTAAACAAAGGTTCAAACGCAAATTAACAAAAGTATTTTAGTAGTAATTTTTACTTGAGTAAGTAATATATATTTTTTATTAACTGTATAATTTTGTAAACACTTTGTATGTAGCTAGTTTTAACATATATAAATCGAAAAGTTGTAAAAAAAAATAATTAATTTTTTTTATGTGTTCATTTGTAACTTTTTAAGTTGAAATTTATAATTTAAACACTTTTTAAAAGATTAACAATGAAAATTACTTACAATTTTTGAAGCTCTGCTTTGGAGTAAGTCTATATTGTAAAAATGTATACGAACATATTAAAAAATCAGACATTATAATAATCAATACTCTACAATTCTTAATTTAAAAAAAAATTGTTTTTATTGTTTTTGAAAATTTTTGATTTAAATTCTAAAAAGTCTTAGTTGTTAACAAAAATTTAGAAACTATTTACGTTCATATTTCGTAGTTACTTTATCTTTTATAAAAACTTGTTGTTTCAAAATACACAAAATACAAAACATGCAAAATATATACTATGATAATATAGTATTAAATTTTATCAAACCGAACTCCCGCTTACTCAAATTTTTTTAAATTGTTCAAGCATTAGTAGTTTATTTAAAATGAAGACTTTGTTAAACTTAATAGAGTTTTTTTTTATAATAATTAATAGTTGTGATGATATTAGATGTTTATGTATAGCAATTTTATAACTTTGCAACTTAACATGACAGAAAAAGTTAAAATTAGCTTTAATTATTTAATAACTATGATTAAATAAACGATCCACAAAGTTAAGGTAAGAATGTAATTATAAATTTAAAACAAAACTTGTTATAATTATTTTAATCTACTAAGCGTATTTAAAACTTATATCTATTAATATTTTATTGTTGTCTTAATACATAGAAAAATAAAACTTTATTATTCTTATAGTACTACATAGAATAAAAGTTAAATAAAAACTGTAATGAAACTTTTCTCGAACAGTTTTTTTATGTCTTTTTGATTAAGTAAAATACTTTCCACACTGTTTAATAAGACCAGTGCTTTTTTCGCAACAAAGTTTTTGTTCAACAAGTGTTTTTTCAAAGAACACCAGAAAAGTTTCATCTGTTTAACTTTTATGTATTACATGAAAGTTTACAGTTTTATAAAAAAAGCATTAAGCATGAAGCAAAAGTTTTTTTTTTTCAAAATAAAAGCATAATATTGATAATAACTAAAGATAACTTTTTCGTGCAATCCTTTTCTACGTACATAAAGTTTCAAAATTTTTAAATTGAGAAACTGTTTTACTGTGTGCGTACATATTACTTCAGGGTAGGTGTCAAATATGCACGAAGGGATGCTGTTGTACGAAAGGACTTTTTTGCTCGAAGACACTTTTGCACGGTTTCTATTTTTCACATGGGGGTCTCTTTCACACAAAGACATTTTGCACGAAGGAGGGTCACTTTTCCACTAAGACTTTTTTGCTCGAGTTGAATTCTTTTGAATATATTTTAGTTCTTAATAATTCAAGTTTTTTATTAATTTTGTTTTTACTATCGCTGTTACCTCTAACTCTTACCCTCGTTAATTTTTTTTTATAATTTTTTTATTTATTTATTGTTTTAACTTTTATTAGTTATCTTTCATTTATTATTTTACTATCTATGTTACCCCTAACCCTTACCCTCAGTCGGTAACTTTTTTTTTGTCGTTTTATTGATTTTGTTGTTTATTTTTTATTATAATTGTTATAAGTTATTTTTTGTTTTTTATTTTTACTTTCATTGTTATCCGTAACCTTACCCTAAGACGATTACTTATTTTTCTTCTTGTTTGTTTTTTTTATTTTATCTTTTTGTTTTTATTTTTTTCTTATTATTTTGTTTTATTTTTTTTTCACTCTCGTGCAAAAGTGACCCTCCATGCAAATTTGTCTTCGTGCAAAAGTGTACCTTCATGCATATTTGACCTGATTCTAATATTTCATGTGCCTATGTTCTATTTTATTTCTTTGTAATAGTCATTAACTTATAAAATTTAAATAATCCTTAGAACGAATGAACAACAATGAATTATAAGTTAAGAATTGATTAAACATTTTTAGTTCAGTTATCATGATGATAACGTTAATATTTCTTGTTAATTGATTCTGTTAATTTATCGTTTATGAGGCTTTTTTGCTAACCAGTATAAACAGATTAACTATTAAACTAAAAACTATTAATAACAACATACTACTTACATCTTTTTAAATTTTATATACTGTAATTAATCTAAAGTTAATTAAAATATGATATAAATACTAACTATTTTTGAAACCGAAAATAAATCATACCAGAACTTAAGTAAACTTTTTAGAACTTTTTACTTAACAGCCATTTTCTAGAAAATAAATCTCACCAATTATTTATTTAAAAAAAATTTTTTTACACTATTTTTGTTAAACTTCTTATAACAAAAAAAAATTGGCTCAATGTTTTCTTTAACTTAAAATATAAGCATATTTTTTATGTTTATTGTTATAATAAATTAATTTATTATTAAAAGAAAAATATATTATTTAAAGTATCTATATTATGTTTTTAACTTATTCAAAAATATACGTTGTAAATAAGTTATTTTGATAATATGCTGTACAAAATAAATAAAGTTTAGTTCTATAAAGTAAAATAAAAAATTTAGATTTTTGAAATAATAGCTTATCAAATCAACTTTTATTTTTTGACTTAATGAAAATAACTTAATAGTATTATTTTCTACTGTTACTTAAGGCTGGTTTGCTTGAAATAAAAAGTTCATAGAGGCAAAGTCCGATTTATCGTAGTATATTTGAAAAAAAAAATGTTTTAATTTTAATTACTATTGAAAATAAAAACAACTTACTTGGACTTTTATTATAACTTAATTAAAAAACAAAAAAATACTTCCTAACTAATTAACTAAACTAACTAATTTTGAATTCAATACAACTATAAGTTATAAGAAAAAGAGAAAGACTTTATATTTTAAAATATTACAGGTAACTTATTAAATATTTCATTGTGAATACTTAGCTAGAAAAAAGTTTAAACAACGTTTAATTATTTAATAATTTAAAAAAAATATCTATTTGCGTCTTTAAAATACAGATGCTTTGTTGTAAAACTTAGTTTTTGCATAAAACTTTTCATTCGAAGAACTTATTATAAAAATTCTTGAAAAAAAAGTTAAACTTATCAAAGATACACAACTCTATATAAAGTGCACACTAAATTTATATATGTTTTATTTCTATTAAGCCTTATAAATGCTACAATTTAGGTATAATTTTAGAACTTATTTAGATTATTATCTCTAAGCATGTTAAAAATTACACCATAGGTATATTGAAAAACTTTAAAAAAAACATAGGTATAAGATAAAAGTCAATACTTCAAACTATATCAGGTAGATTTTAAATCTCTTTAATCTTGAAAACTTTGTATAACTGCTACCTATATGTTAGATATCGTACTGTATATATATTACACTACTAAAAACACCTAAAAGATAACTTAACATTTTTTAAAATTTGTTATCATTTCTTTATCATCATACCTTTTGTTACTTTTTATCAATGTATAACATATCATTACATTAAAAACAAACTGAATTTTTTTTTTTTCAGCTTATGGATGTTTTGCTGAACGAAATATATTTCATAAAGTTCGATAAGTTGGAAATTGACATAATAATTGTAATGATTAGTTCTATTTAAAAAAATTATCTGAAAGCACTATTTTTAATGTTTTTATTAGTCAACCTTAGTTTGTAAAACATAACAAAATATAAAGACGACAAAAACGTTTTACATTAGAAACACTAACTAAAACTAATATTTACAAACAACAACACCATAAACTTATAGTTTAAACCTTTATGGTAAAAGATAAAGAACTTTATTTGTTATAGTAACCTGTTATGTTTTTTAAAAGTTTAAAGATTTCAAGAATTTAATTCTGTTACATGTTTATTCAAAGGAAATGAGAAATTGATAATATGTTTTTTCTGTAAAAATATAAACACATGAACATTGAAAAATATATTTAAGAAAAATTAATAATTTTGAAACAATTATCTTTTTTTAAATATACATATATAAATCATTTCATATGTTTGATTAATGATTTATTGGGTATTTGTAGTGGGCACTTTAAAATTGTGCCGCTAAAATGTGAGAATAAATTGAAAAAGTAAAAGTTCCACAGAAAAAAAAAGTACATTGCGAGAGTTTTATTTTTATAGGTTCAGTTGTAAACTACCAGAGTTGCTTTAGCAAAAGCTAGTTTTGAAGTTTTTTTTACGAGTAATCAAATAATTTTTGAAATTTTGGTACAAAAAACGTGCTTTCTTTTATTATTTAAGTTTAGTGAACTTTTATATACTAGTGTATTATTGTAAAAATAATAATCATAAAAGTACATCAAAAATATACTTCAAAATTTTAATGATTGGTAGTTATTATATTCTAAAAAAATTTAATTAATTATGACTTGATAAAACAACAAACTCATGATCATTAAAACTATTATGCATATGAAGTTAGCACTTTTAAAAGAAAAATTAAGTTATTTTTCTTATAGATTTTAGTTTTTAGTAGTTAAAATATTCTAATTTAATTATTACTTAAATATTATTTTACTATAAAACTTAAACTCATTTGATAATTATATTACTTTTAATCTAAATTATATTGTCAAAAAGTTTAAAATACTATACTAAAGTATTTATAGAAGTTAAACGTTAAATTATATAGTAATATAAATATTAAGCCCATTTTCTTTAAATTTGCTCTTTTAATTTTAGGCAAAGTTAAAAAAAAACTACGTGTGAATTTAATCGGTTAACAAGCTACGAAAAAAAAAACTTAATTTATAATGACTAAAGGATTACCATTAAGAATTAATATAGCTCATATTATGTTACTTATATAGTATAATAAAGTTCAAATGCAACAGTTTTTTTTTTCAAACTGTGTTGAAACATAAAAGTAATTAGATTTCATTGATGTTACCTGATTTTAAAATAAAATCTTACACAAAAATAAGTCAATATATTTTTTATAGTTACTTTAGGCCGTATAAAAAACTTGATTTAGCTAGGTAAAAATGACGTTAGATAATATTTTTTTGTTGTTGATTTAAATTCAATTTAATTTAATTGTTTTTTTGCTTTACTTTAACAATAAGCAGTTTTTATGCTCTGCTTTTTAAAATTTAAAATGTTTAGATTTAATATCTAGTTATTGTAAATAATTTTTTGTACGTTTTCTATTATCTATACTTAAAAGAAGCATTTAAGACATTTTTAAACTATTTTATTTAAGCATAATTTTAAATAGGTACATTTTATAACTTTATACGTGAAAATTTTAAACAGCGCATTAAAAAACTTACAACCAATTATTTAGTTTTTTATTATGATATATTTTATGTTTTAAAATAATACAAAAATAGCTTATAACTTTGTACTTTAATGGTAGATATTGATTGTTTCAGGTAGTATAAAGTTTTTTATTGAAAAGAAACATAAAAGATGATGATAAATAGACCAGAACAGGTCAGTACGAGTATAAATAAAAACAACTTTACTTAAATTACGCTTTTTAATCATAAAACATAACTATAGACCTATTCTTAATTCAAAAATTACTTTAAACAATAATTTATATATAAATAAAAACTAATTTAAGAATTTTTAGCAATTGACTTTAAAATAAACAATTGAAAATCGTTGTAATTAAAGTGAAAAAAAATAACATAAATAAATTTTTATCACAAAAGTCAACAAAAGTGAAACTTAAGTTGTGTTTCGTAACTAACTAATAATATTAAAAAATTGTTGAAAAGATGTTTTTTAACTCTAATCAAAATACTATAGTTGTTTTAAGCTGCTTTAATATACAAAAGTTTTCGTTTAAATAAATGATTAACTTAATTTCTACGTTATCGCCATTTTTATAAACAACTTCTTGAATACTAATTTGCACCTTGTAATTAAACCTATAAATTAACTTTTGTATAATATTTTTGTTATTGTATTAAAAAAAGTATATTTACAATTCAACTTGAAAGTTAGAAAAAAAAAACTTAAACGATCTTTCTAATTTTATTAAAGTATTTAAGTTTGCAAAAATTCTTTTCAGTTAAGCATAACTAGTTGCAGAGAAATAAACTAAATTTTATTTGATAAGCGTTTTAAAAATTTACAAACTTTATACGTCTATAAACTGTTTCTAATTTTCAATATATGTAATCATCAAGTACTTATAAGTTTTTTATTCTATAAGTTACGAATTAATTTCTTATATTCCTTTTTTAAACATGCATATTTTTTTTCAGAAAAAAACTGACGACCAAAGATATTTTTTCTAAAAACTTACCTTGTCAATCATGTATTCTTTACAAAAAAAATTAAATACAATATAACTTTTTGAAGACATAAAAAGACATTAATTGACAAAATATTTCAAAAATAAATTTCAATCAGTTTTGTTAATTACAATTTCCTCCTTCTATTCACCTTTAAGATGACTCTTATAAGTAATTGATAAAATCGATTGGCTTAAGTTTTATTTCAAATATACACTAAGTGGGTGGTTGTATATGCATTTATGTTTTATTTTTAATTTAATTTACACGCTTAATTTTTTGGTGTTTTAAAGCTTAACGTACACAAAAAACAGAGTACTTTGAACTTCATAATAAAATAAATTTAATAGATATTAAAGTTCAATAAAAAAAAATGAAATGTTGTTGTTGTTTTTATTATTTTAAGAAGTTTTATTAATGATAATACATACTCATTCAAATTTATTTTTATTAAAATTTTTTTCATGCGGTTTAAGCAAACATAAGACAAATATTCATATTTATGTAACACTACGACTAAAAACTATTAAGAAAAGTTAATTTTTTGGTTCATTAAGAGCTGTTTCTAAAGTAGTTGACAAGTTAAAAAAAACTAACAGCTAATGCATAAGTTATTATTGGTTAAAGATTAAAATCCACAATATGCTTTTAGTATGATTTCTACCATATAAGACTGTTATAATCATTTCTGTCAGCCCAATATAATTTTTGATTTATTAAAGTTTTCTGAATATTTCTATACAACCAAATAAGTCTCGCCTTCTTACTTTTGGTTTAGGCTACCTTGTTTAAAAAATACATATAAGAAAGTAACAGTGCACTGCAGTAATTAAGATTTTCATAATGATTCTTCCAATTTTAATGCTTCCAACAACTTATTTTTTAATCATGGTCGACACAGTCTATTTTTGTTAATGCGTTAATGCTAAAACCTACAATTCATGAGCATATGTCTTATCGCGGTCAACTTGCCTTTTCTGGCGAAAGCGGTCAATCTTCAAAAACTTGACGAAAAAAAAAGAGGGGGATTTTTGATGAAAGTACCAATTCGAACGATACTTTTCATCATACACATCGGTGCACCCAAGTGCAGTTTAATATTGCGGGAGACATCTGGCGTGATACGGGCATATGTACAATGTTTTCGTGGGGCGACGATAATGCGATAACATAATCAATACTTAAAATTGAAGTGAAGACTCCAAAACTTATGCTGTGGCACACCATGTATCGGTCTCTTCTTCTTCTTCTTGTCGTGCTTTTATTCGGCGCATTGTGTAGTACTAATGCATAAACCTTTTATAATTTCATGCGACAGGCACCAGGACAAACACACAAAATATCGCAACAGGTTTCATAATTTTTGCGCATAAAACGTTTTGTAGTCTAAAAACATAACAAATTGAAACGAAAACTTATATTGAAACCGTTATTGGTATAGGTAAGGATAAAAAACTAAACTGGTTGATAAAAGCAAAAAAATACTCAAAAAAAGTCACTCAAAATACTTTTACTATTTTCAAACGTGCAGGTAGTTTGTATCGTACAACGTTATTTTTGTTAAAAATATTATAATTGTTAATAATTTTTTTGTAAAAAAAGCCTGATCAAATTAATCAAGTTTTTATCTTTAAGACAATGTTCAATTTAGCCAAAAAACCTTAAAAAAGTAATATGCTTCTAATGTCGCTAGTTAAAGCTGCTAATGTAAATGCTTTTTCACTAACTAAAATAATAGCAAAACAAAGTTTAACTCATAAAACCAATGACGTTAAATAAGTAAAATAAATTAATTTAAAAGTAATGTATTATCAAACAGTAAATAACTTAACATTTTCTAAAAAACCTAGATATTATACTTTTGTTTAACGGTCAGAACTTTGTTAGGTTAAACTATAAGCTTCAGTTGTTTATACTGGTAATAGTTAGTAAATGTTTGTTTTTGGTATCAGTGATAAAAAGCTAATGAGGAGTCGTTTAATTGAATTTTAATTGAGTGTGATGCGATTAAAATACCATTATTTTATTTTTGTCTTCAGCAAATGTCTTTTACTGGCGCTGTTAATTGAGTCAACTATTAAAAAGAGAAAACATTTCCAAACTTGATATTATTTTTACTAAAAAGTGGTAGCTTCTAAATTTGGACAAAAATAATAAAAACACAAGAGCTTTATTGACTATTTTGTTTCGAGTACCATTTAAATGCTTATAAAACTCTCGGTTCCACTTCAAACCGCTACCTTTTTCATAATAACTTTCTCATGAATTTATTTTTAATTACACTTACTGTTAACTTGTTACGATTAAAATAATTTACATATATAAAAATTTTATTGCAGCTAATAGCAGAGTTGTCTATTTGTAAATGACAAAATACAGAAGTGTGTTGTTACTGAGTTAAACTTAAACATTTTTTATCAATGATAGCTACTTAAGGTTAAATGAAAACAGCTAAAAATTTAAACATTTTCTTAACAGCCAACTTCATCGGAATTGATGAACAGTCTTAACTTGGGCACGAAAACCGAAGAAGACAACGAGGCCGGTCGGGGATCGGTGGTAGTAGCAAACGTAGATCGAAGCAGCAGTAGCTGCAGTAGCGACTCAACAAACGACAACAAGCCCCAATCGGGTTCTGAAGGCAGTTGCAGGTTCGAAACCAGCCAGCGGCGTATTTCACTGTCACCGCCGCCAAGAATCGAAAACAATGAAAAAAGTAATCAGAACGAATCAGGGAACCCTGTATTCGATGAAATTGTCAGCAGAAATAATAACAACAGTGTGACTCAGCCCGAACAGAAGTTTTCAAAGTAAATTTAATCATTGCAATAAACTTGTAAATTGCCTTAACTTTTACTTGATTTGGAGACCTATAAAAAAATATACATTATAAAACATTTTTTAAAAAGTATACGTAATTCTTTACTTATATTTTATTTTAGATCTCCTAGCTCTCTTAATATGATCGAAAATAGACTTAAAGGAAGTTTTAACCAAATGATGGAAAACAACCAACAACAAAACTTTATGAATTTGAACTACTTGCAAATGATTGAAAAAGTTCAGAAAATGAGAAACTCGCAAAATGATATGCAGGCTTCTAACTTTCAACAAATTTTTAATAATGAAGCACTTAGAAAGTATATTCAATCTGTAAGTCAAGGCCAGCATCAGAGTAATAACCAAGTTAGTCTTTCTTTAGGCCACTTTGTTTTTTATTAATTCTTAACTCTAAGTTCTTGGTTTTAGTTTACTTTATTTAGAATATTTTAAATAACGTAACACAATATAGTAATAAAGTTTGTTTTACATTAAAATTTTAAAGTTTTAATGTAAAATTAAAAAACGTTACTTTAAGTTTTATGTAGAGCACAAATGAAGTTGCATCTGCTCAACAAAGGCTATGTCAAGCAATGAGGCAAAAACATAATGAACGAAGTTTATTCGAAAAAAATGAAGATCATAGCAACGTTAGTATGAATTAAAATAATAAAAATTATGAACAATTTTTCAAGAAATAAAATAAATGATATAAAAACACCATGCTTGTTTTAAACTTATTTTTGTCATATCAGTAGCCTTCAAATATTTCAAGTTTTAGTACTTGTGAATCCTTCCGAGAAAAAAAAATTAACTAAGTATTATGACTAAAACTATAAGCTAAAGTTTTTTTCAGTATTAATAATGTTTTCATAGTCGGAATCAATGCTGAGTAACCGAAACCAACAATCTTCAGCATTCCCTCAGGTTGAAAACGGAAGCTTGCGACCACCTACTATGCTAACAACAAACCTGGAACATTTAAGCAGGCAGCTGTCTTCAGAATCACCGAGAAATCATAGCTTGGACAGCAACGGCCTCTCTCAAACTCAGCAAACGCCCACAGCACAACAGGAGTGGACTTTCGAAGAGCAATTTAAGCAGGTGTTTTAAGTTAAAACTCGTAGAATTTGCTATTCCATCTTATGAAAAAGACTTTCAAAGTCTAAATTGCTAGTAAAGAACAGCATCTATTATATATTGTAAATTAAATTTATAATTTTTGAATTTTAAACTGTGTACTATTTGTTAACTGTAACAAACAAGTTTACGTGAAATAAACTAGACTATTAGATTATACTTAGTTCTAGTACAAAAAATTTCAAAGTTAGAAAAGTATATTTTAAAAATATATTAAAATAAAACATTACGTTATAACATTTTTCTAACTTGTTTGTTAGAAAGTACGTTTATTAATGTTTTATGCAGTTGGTTTAAAAAAATTTAAGTTAAATTTTAAAATTTAATTATTAATTCTACGTTAACTGTTTTTTAAGTCTAAAGAAGTTTAGAATAGTTATTACTAGTAATTTATTTTGACTACAGCATAAGATTAAAAATGAAAAACAAGCAAAAAAGAAGAAATTAAAAAAGTTGAAAAAAAATAAGTTAAACTCCAAAGTTTTTGTTATACTTACTGAGTATTTTGCTAAAAACTTTTTGTTATAAAGTTAAAGTAGTTTAAAACCTAAACCGATACAAATTTATGTTACACCGAGCTAACAAGAGCTTTTTAACTATTTAGTCTGTCTAAACCTAATTAAAGTCTAAAGCAAATCTCTAAATGTTTTTGTAAACAAAAAAAACCTTCGGCAGTGCTTTTGGGTGGCAAGCTTGTTAATGGAGTTTTTTATATAAAACACAAACGAACAGCAAAGTGAATTACATTCATTGTTTTGGCCTAGCAAAGCGGACTGAACACATGACTGAGTTTTGATCCCGGGGTTTAAACATGTTTCACAAGCAGCCAGGATCAAACATTATGTCGAGCGGGGTGAGCCACCCTTGATTTCAATTCTCTTTAGCTTGCATGCTCATTAAACAGTGTTTGTTGGTATGAGAACCCCCAGTTGGCGTTCCGCTTATTAGCCACGACTACGCTTAGTGAGAGGAGTGAAAAGTAAGCGAGCCTCGCATCCACCTTCAAAGTGCCTTGTTGACTCTAAATTTGGTAACATGATAATTTTAAGGCAAATATTAAAAAAAAAGCACTTTAATCGTGCCGAACGTACGCTTGCCTGATCAGATGACGTAGGTTTTATTTGAATCCCGCCAACTAGAATGTTTATGCTTGATAAAGTTACGTATCGTGGAATTGATGAAAAATATTTGGGCTTTCGTTCTTAAATGAGTAGGAGAGAGAAAATGACTACTTAAAAAATCTTCGAAACATTAGTTTATTGATATTAACATTAACTTTAATTTTAAAATTATGGTATATTAGATATAGTTATTTTAATTTTTGAAGCTAATATATTTCGTGAATATTTTTTAATAAACTAAAGTCCTAAAACACATCTATTTAGAACAAAGTCAGTTCAGCTTTGTTTTAAATTTACATCGTTTGATGCGTATAAACCTTAAACTGCATTATTCTAAGTACATAATCTGAAGTTAAACTAAGCATTAAAACAAGCTACTTTTTAGAAACAAGAATTTACTGTAAACGCCACTTAAACATTAAGCCTGAAAAATAAAACCTCATAAATTATATTTAGTTATGGTGAAGCAAAAAAGCGAGCAGTAATTGAAACAAAAAAAAACTGTAAGGGGCAACCCCTGTTAATTTCTAATTGACCCGTTACGTTCAATCAGCGCATTGGCAACGCAACAAAGGAGAAATCAAAATTATCAAAATGATAACAAGTCAGATAAACACAATCAATCTTTCTGCTTAAGCCAACAACTGCGGTGAAGAGCGAACCGCTATCGAAGAAAGCCGACTGGTAGCTGAAAGTAGTGTATACAACAAACGACAAATCGTATCACTTACCCCGAATCAATGTACCGAGAAGTAATCAACATTTACATCTTTTTGGGATTGAGTCTTAAATTTCATGGGATTTTGTTGCAATGGTCGCCGCCGCCGTCGCCTCTTTGATACCGCCGCCTGCTAATCCAATCAATACGCGGCCAAGCGTTGAGCCGAGGTGATTTGATATTGCCAACACAAAACAAAACTGATTCACTTCGGAGCTTTATACGTGAAATGGCTGCGGCGCCGATCCAGATTCTGGCCTTTTACATTAGATTGCTTTGATTATTTAATTAGTTTGATTTGGATTGCGTCTCCATTTTCGCTAAAATCTCTTGTTGTCATCACAACTAAGGGATGCTGCTGCTACGGGTGAGTAAATGTAGCAATGTTTTGAGCGAGCAATTATTAGTAGTTTTAAAATTACTTTTCCTATATCTTTTTAAAAGTCATAAACTTATAAGATTAATGAGTATTTTTTGTTTGATTTCTAAGTGTAACATATTTAACACTTTTTATTGAAAAATAAGTTTTTTATTTGAGAAACTTTAATTTTTTTCACAACTAATTGCTAAACTTAACTGTAAACAACAACAAACTAATTACTTTAACTTACAAGTTAGAAATCTTGTAGTTAACAAAAAATTACGTAAACTGGATTTATCTCGTAACTTTGTTTATTTTTTCCTTTAAATACATTACAAAATTTTAAGTATCAAAATTTAATATTAAACATTTGATAAGTTTACCTTAAACTTTTCATTTCTTATAGGTTACAAATACTTTTGTAGCATAAGTTACAAGAGAAATTATATACAGAAAGTGATAAGGTTTAAGCACAAAAACTCACAATTAGAAATTGTTAATTTTTAAATTGTACACAAAGTAAACAAAAATGAACTAGCTGAAATAGATTAGTTCTTTTATGGATGACTGAATTGAATGATTCTCCCTATTAATTCTATAATGATGAATAAAAAGCTAGAATAAGATTTTCTTTCTTTAAAGTAATTAGATTAAAACTTTAGTCAAAATAGCATGGTGATAAAAGTAATTAACTCAAAAATGAAAAGATTAGATTATAATAAGGTTGGGATTAAATATCTTTATCGAAAGTAAGCTTTTTTTTTATACGTTTTAAACACATCTTGTTAAACGATAAATCAAGTTAATAGTGAAAAGTCAGATAAACACAATACTAAAGCTCTTACCACGATGATAGAGTTTTGTAAAAATTCTGAAAGCGTTAATACTAACTAATGTTTAAATTAATGCGTTTTGAAGTAATTTGGTTAAACACCTTAAGTTTATATATTTATTTAAAATATACGTGCTTCACAATGAAAATTACATTTAAGTTGCTATATAAAAACATTTATGATATTAAATCACAAAATTAAAAACACGTTATATAATGTTAACGAAAAACGAAATGCTAATAATATTTAAGCGCTGTTTTTTTTTAAATTTAGCTTTGCAATTTTTTAATAAAGTTTTCAGCAAAGAAAGCACCAATTCGAACTTGATCTTAATTGTTGACAGCTTTTCCTTTCAGCCACAAATCTCAAGCACTCGACCGCGTACTTAAATAATCAGTAGCCAATTAAAATTTCAATTGAAGTACCCACTTTCGCCTTTTGCGACATCAGACCGGACAAAGGACCCAAATTCAAGATGGCATGGCCTCGGCTTCTCACTCTTTTGTGCAGGCCCACTTTTAATTGATTCGATTTAAAGGCACTCAAGAAAAAAAAACGCTAAACACTCGAATGTCGGCAACGTAAACATTTTCTTGCGTTTGTAGTATTTGGCTATTAGCATAAAATTGATGCCGTTCCATTGTTAGTTGAGGCGTTTTTTAATTTTCCTTTTCTAAGTAAGAAAGCCGCCTCTGAAGTGCGCAAAAGTAAAAGTAAGTTGAAGGCTACTTTTTTGTTCAAAAGTTCTTAAGCACTTGATAAGTTAAAAACAAAGATTAAAGTTTAAATAGTTTGTTATCAAGTGTTGAAAGATATTTAATTAAAGTAAAGATGTATATTAAATAATGATTTTTTCAGCTTTACGAAATTGACAATTCATTGGAACGCAAAAACTTCTTGGATGAACTTTTTACATTTATGCAAAAAAGAGGTATGTTTACTTTAAAACTACAACATTTACTTTTTGTCAGCATAATAGAAACATAGACTAAAATATTTTCATTTATTGCCAGTCATCTTTGATTTTAAGTATTATGAACAAAAGGTCCTACCATTTTACTATGAAACGGCAAAACAGAAGCTGATAAATAATTTAATTACTTAAACTTGTGCAAATGAAAATACGATCAAGGATAATTAGCTTTATTAGCCGCAAATTGAATTTTTTTCTTTTAATTTATTTTGTTTTATAATTCTTACATTCGCAAAACTGGCGGCACTTGAAAGACTGGTATTTTTGAATTTTCATCAAAGTTTTATCCCCTGCTATTAATAAGTGTCCAAATATTTTGCAATCAATTTCTTATATGAAATCAAGCGTGAAGTTAAATATTTTAATCTTTAAACCGCTGCAAACAATTTATATGCCATTTTCGTACTATTATACACTTCAAAACAAGTTTGATTGCACAAAAAATATTTCAGTTGTATAGAATAAATTAAAATTTATATTAACTTAACAAAACATAATAATAAATAGTTTGCCAAATTCTTCCTTAGCTGATCTACAGATACCAAAAAAAAATTTGGAACATTTTTAAGTTAAAATATTATAAATAAAATAAATGTTTTTTAAATTTTCGTAACGATAGTAAAACTGCGTATAAATAAACAAAATATTATTCTATTTAGGCAAAGCAGTCAACAGGATTCCTATTATGGCAAAACAAGTGCTGGACTTATACCGTTTGTATAAGCTGGTCGTAGAGAAAGGAGGCCTGGTGGAAGTTATAAACAAAAAAATTTGGAGAGAAATAACTAAGGGTCTAAACCTACCAAGTTCAATTACCAGTGCAGCGTTTACATTGCGAACCCAGTAAGTAGTATTAGCTTTGTTATCAAAAACAGTTGTTTAAGTAGTTACATCCATTTTTTTGAATATAACAATAAGCTGTTAGATTAAACTAATTGTATTCTATCTAGTTGTCGGTTAAGCAACAGAAGCAATACAAGAATAATGTTTTTTAAATCTGTTTAGTGGTACTTGAAAATTTAACAGGTACATGAAATACTTGTACGAGTTTGAATGTGCTAAAGAGAGTCTGTCCACGCAGAGTGAGCTTGAAGCGGCAATAGAGGGCAATCGAAGGGAGGGACGGAGACCAAGCAGTTATGGTTACCTTGGCAACCCTAACATGTTACCTCCCCAGCCTGATAGGTAAACACTACTAATAAAAATACAAAAACAAATACATAAGCTTATCGTTATACAAATAAAAACGTTTAATTTTATTTTGAAATATGTTACAAGCTGTTTTTCATGATAAAAAATAATAAAATGTAATAAATAGTATTTTCTATCAGAAATCTCTTGTTTCAAATTGCGGCGCAACAAAACGGAATTAATTTAATGGGTCACAATAGGTTCAACGGCTTTAGTGGTCATCCTGAGTTTGCCAAACAAATGGCTCTTCAACAGCAATTAGGTAAATTTTTTTGAAAAAGTTCGAACTAAAAACTAAGCTTCTTTATATATAAAGTTTTATTATCTTAATTAGAAGTTGTAAGCATCGTGTTATTTGTTCTATAAGGCTAGTAAACTTTACTTAGTTTATATTCTTTTGTTTAGAATTTTGAATAATGTTCGTTTACTGTAACTAAAAAAAGAATTTATACTATTAACAAAAAATAAGCAAAGTTTTTACCGTTGAAGTATCATACAAAGTAAAATTATTCAGTGAGAAATCCAGCAGCTCTCCAGAACAGATTGATGTCTCAGAATCCGTTTTTGCAACCAAACTTCAACAACCCAAACAACATGATGAACACATTAGAGAATTTCACAAAAGTAAGGAATTTTTCTACGAATATTTGGAATTAATTTACATTAAGGTGATAAGTTTTATTTCTTAACAGCTAACTTCAATTAATTTATTTAGTCTATTTCAATAGCAACAGTGCAAATTTAAAAGCCCTTTAAATAAATAAAAAAAGAAGTAAGTTAAATAGTTTTGACCTTGCGTATTTGAGTTAATTGGTATTTTCCAAAACCAGCAAGCTGCCCCAGGAAATCCAACACAACAGCAACTTGCAGCTCAATTCGCTCAACGTCAACAACAAATAAATGGCAACAAACCTTTAATTGGACAACTGATGAAGCGCGAGTACCAGTCAGAGGGCCAGCACGAAATAAGTCCGCCTTCGAAGAAAGTTCGAGCCGAAGGTTCCAATGCTGTCAGGTAACAAACGTAATAGAAAAACTAGCAGTTTTCAACTACAGTTTATCTTTAACATATTTTGTATAAATTGATTGCAATCGTACGTAGATTTTCATGTGGCGAGTAAAATAAAGACGTTTTTTTGATAACTTAATAGACTTAGGGTATAAAACAGAAGGTATTATTTTTTACTTCATAAAAGTTTAATTACAAGTCAAAACAAAAAAAAACATTATTTTTACAACAAACCGCTTCCCACGTATTATAAGGCAAAGTAGAAAACATTACTGGTTGATTAAGCTAAAAATGAGTTATGATGCACTTCCTTGAAACATTTTTGTACAAATAGGCTTTTAAAAATCAGATATACACCATTTTAAATTTTTCATCATAATTCACGGAGCAATTTAGTTTCGTTTTCTTCATTAAAATTTAAAGCAAGAAATAATTTTTCGTTTCAAGGCAATTATATCTGCTTTAAATCTTTTCGATAAGATTTTTCAAAATAAAAAAGCCAATGCAACACTTATTTAATATTCATAATGTTTTCAATCCTTCGTTTTAAAATGTTACTTTAACTCTTATTGCATGGAAATTACTTTTGCCTCATCAATTTTTCAGTCAAGCTCGAGAGCCGGTGAAATGCAAAAGTAATTTTCAAAAACACAAAAATTGCAACAGATTAACTTTGGTTTAAATCAGCGCTCGCGAGATACACAGATAAGCGATATCACAGAAAAGCCAAAAATGTCAGCACATCATTTAATATTAATAAACACTTGCAATATATACAAAATTTATTATTCAGTGTCAGTCCTAACCGGTCAACCGCAGTAAACAACTCAGCAGGGTGCAGATCAAAATCTCCTCCTTTTATTTCATCGTCGTCAGTACTCCAAAATTCACAAAGTTCGCACAAATCTCCGAGCAGGGATAATCAAAGTCCAGCCATTTTGGACTGTTCATCTGAAATCAAGGAAAAAGATCATGGTAATTTTTTATTAAAGTTTTAAGACATAAATAATAATTAAAAAATAGTGTAAATAAGAAGATAAATCTAAATACTTTTGTACATAGTCTTATACAAAATGAAATTAAATCTTTATCTGAACTTAATGTTTATAAAGTCTTTTGTCTGTAGTAAGCGAAATTATTTGGGGCTAAGCCTAACTAATGATTTATAAAAACTTCAACACAAGAAACTTACTTGCACGTAACCAGTAAACATTAAAACTGCCAATTAGCCAGGAAAAGCTTATCAAGCAAACCAAAACAATAAAGTTTAACGCCTAGCATGCACACCGATACTGTTTGCTGAAAACTTATCGATTCCTGTGTGCACTTCTTGTGTGGTCAATTAGAGCTGGATACAAAAGTTTGGCACAGATTCTATGAAAAAAAGCGAAAGGCGACGCAATGTCTCATTTCGATTTTTTTTTGTTATTTGTTGTAGTGAATATTACTTTTTAATGACTCTGATTGCTACTTCTTTTGATTGCAGATTTCCGACACGAGACCACAAAGGTTAACGGCTCATCTTCCTCCGACTGCACTGCTGATGTCAGCTCCATTGGAAGCGACGTTTTGCTGATCAGCATAAAATTTAATGGGCGAGAATACGAGGTGAAAATTTTGTGTAAGATTAGCCTTGGTTTAGAAACTATTACTATCGTTTTAAACAAATTTGTAAGCTACTTTTGTGAATAGATTGATTGTTTAACTGTCATCAAAACTTTTAAATAAAAAATAACAAGTATTTATCAGCAATAATAAAAGTCAGCTTGTTTGCAAAACCAAAAGTAGATTTTTTACTGCTTATTAGTTATTTTTATTATAACTGTATCTATGAATATGAAACTTTTTTATTTAGATAAAATTTTTCATAGTTTTTTTTAACTTTCAGGTTTTTAGTTATTATTAGACTTTATCAACAATTACAAAAATTAGTAAACAAAAAAACTTTATAGTTATAAACAGAAATAAGCATTTAGTTATATTTTAAACAGTTTTGAAGTTTAATCTTCTTATTTTTAAAGTATATATTAATCAAAAACGTAGCTTCTTAAAAACACTGCTGTATCAAATACACATATATATCACAAAACAAACTGTAAAAAGTATAAATAACGTAAAAAACTTAAAATATTTAATAAATTATATTCAGTACAATTTAAAATACTTTTCAGGGAAATTTACGTCTGAAATCCTGCAAGCAAGACTCGAAACAAGTAAATAATTTCTCTGACCCAACCAGAAGTCATCATGTTAATAATATAAACAACTTATAAACACTTAATAAACTGTGACGTTATTTTGTTTAGGCATGCGCTAATACTGACTTAATTTTTTTGAAGTTGTTATTGTAAAAATTTATAGTTGTGTATTAGTTGTTTTAAAAGTAATTTATTATTCATAGTAAGAATAATAAAACTACATAATTTTGCGTTACACAGCTTTTTTTTTAGTTTGCAGTGAATTAAAAATAACGTTTATTAAACTTTTATTTAAACGAAAATGAAATTGGTTTCTTTATACTACAAAGAAAAACTCAACAGGTTTAGTTTGATAATAATTTAATATATCAAACAGTTTATTAAAACAAGGCATGGTATTTTTCTTATTTTATTATTGCTTCTTCAATTAACTTTCTGAAATAAAAAATACTGTTAGCGTAAACCTTATTTAAAAATTTTTGAGATTTAAAAGCTAAAGTATAAAGCATGAAGAATTTTATCAAGTTTCTGAATAAAGTGCTATTTAAACGGTTTTGAAATAAAACAAAAAAAAGCTTTAGTATTTTTTTTTATTCATATACTTTATAGTACTAAAATTTCATCTATAATATTTGTTTTTTATTAAACCGATTTAAGTTGTATTCTTTAAAATTAAAGTACAGCTAAAATTTTCTTTATATAAATAATCTTGATATTTGTTGTAAAGTTGATAATACAAAGCACAAGCTTAGTGTTGCTGCTGTCACCAAAGTAACTGTCTAACAACTTCTTTTATCTTTTAAAGTTATAACTGTTCACTTTAATTGTGTCATTTTAGTACGTGTTTCAGCAGTGTTTTTGTATCTAATAAAATGATCTTGTTGAGCAGATGATTGTTTATTTTGAATGTTAAAAAAGGAATTAAGTTTAAAAATGTATATTAATAATTTGTTTTAAACTAGTATGGGAGAGTAAAAATTTAAACTTTACTAGTTTTTTTAGACAGAGTTTTATAACAGCAAATAAGTATATTTGAAAATTATGTTTAACATACTAAGCTGTAAAAGGTATACTACTTTTTGTACAAACTTTGACCAAAAATCAAAAAAAAAAACGCAATAGTTCTAAAATTAAAAATATCTATTATCAGTGAGTTGTAATGTATATAAAGTATGAAGTAGTACAAAGTAATTAGATTATGTCAATTTTTAACAAACCTTTAATTGTAGAAAACAATTCAACTTTAAATTTTGAAGTATTACTTGACTGATAACAATAAATGCTTGTTTAAGTGGAAAAAAATAATCTACTTAAATGATTCTTAAAAATCGTACGTTGATTTTTTTTTAAAGCATAATCTCAAAATATCTTAAATTTAAAAGACACATACTGACAAAAAATAAATTAAATACAAATGTAACGAGTTGAAAAATATAATTAGAAAACAATAACATAACGTTATGAAAAACCGATATATTTTCATTTTAGAATCAATAGTGTTTTAATATGTAAATCGTTCAAATGACCATATGGTACATGTTTGATATGTGCTTAATCCGACAACATAGCGCGCCTGTGCGCTTAATGAAACATTAAAATTAGCGTAAATAAACAACAATGATTGTAAATGGGCAATGATAATAAAAAATGATAAGAGAGGGAATTTGTGCGAATAAATTAAGTAAGCATCGGCTAATCGATTAATAAATTTAGAATTTACGCATCCCATCTGGTCGTCATAGCAGCGACATGCAGCAACATTGTCTCATGTAGCAACGGGCAACACCACTGCTGTCGCTACCCCTACCTACCAGGCCGTCAGTCGCTACGCAACGAGCGTAAACAGTTCAACTTTACTACGAAGTATATTAGAAACATGTGGGGTGCACGGTCAAATGAAAGTTGCAGCTTTCTTATATTGTTATTGCAGTGGCGTCGATCAAAATCGTTGCTTTAACGTTGATATGCCGCTAAAATGGCGTTTTTCGATTACAATTTGCTGCCGAACATGACCAAAGAAGTTGTGTTTTATTCACACGAAAGCCATCTGTTTGCATTATAAATTTTGCAAACAGCAACAATGTCGCATCGTAATCGACTTATATTTTTACTTGTCATTAAAGTTTTATATAGTGTATATTGATAACATTACAAATTAGTAAAAGTTTTCGGTTTAGCGTACTTGCAATGAATCTTGTTTAAATTACAATAGCATAATAAATCATTAAGCTTGCTCCTAAAATAAAATATTTATTTTCCTCCACCAATATTGATAATACTTCGCAGGATTATCATTCTTTATCGAAACGTAACGACAAGTATCATAAATTCATCCGTATGTCGCCTAATAAGAGTTGCACCGTGTTACTCATTGCGTTTGTTTTTATATTTCACTGCCCAACATTTATAGCATAATGGATCGAAATTTAAGTAATTCATCAAATTTCAACGTATCAATGCAATATGTCTCGTATTATTGGTGTTTTAGTTATTTAGCATTGTACTACGGCCTTATTAATATGATAGCTGTTCAAATCTAAAAGTTTAATTTTAAATTGACTTAGTTTTTTATTTATATTCTATTGTAAAACACTTTTTTATTAACAAAAAAGTGCTTTTTAAGTAATATGTTTTAAATTAATAAGCATAAAAATAGTTAAAAGTTTTCAAAAAGAGTCTACTTCAACAAAATCAGATAAACATACTTGCCCAAAAAAATAAAAGTTGCTATTTTTAAGCGTGATATATAGCTAATTCGCTTAGTCTTTTTCTTTTGATCTTTTTCAGTATTAGGCGTAAAATTTGAACTATTTACGTTTGGTGTAATATAAAAAGTAAAACCTTCTTTACATACAGTTCATATGTAACAATAAGATTAAATTGGATGAATTGAGCTTAAGTGAAAGTTTTGAAATGATTAAAAGCTTTTTGGCACGAGCTACTTTGAAAAATAAAACTTATTTAGCAATAAAAGCCAATAGAAACGTTACAATAAAGGCAAAAACATTATCTACGACTTGCAGTATATAAAACAAGGGTTTTATTGATGAATTCTTCTGTTGTGTGCTTATGAGATAGAAAGTTTAAGTGTAAAAATAAAAGTAATTACTAATTTGAACAAAGCTAGCAGATTAAAAAATCTTTGAAGCTTAGATAAAAATAATCCGATTACATCACTGAAACAAAAGTATGACAATTCTTGTTTATCTTATGCATTTTTAAATGATTTTATTTGACAAAAATTGTTTAAAGGTTTTGTGTATTTAAGTTTTATTGAAGATTTTCTTATTTTAGTGCAAAACTACACGGCAGTACAAAAATAAATTTTCGGTTGCGTAGGTATTTAAAAAAAATTTAAATGAGCATCAAATCAATTAATTCCTGTAAACTATTATAAAACAATAACAAAAATTATATAAAGTTGTTGAAACAAAGTTTACAGGCGAAATCTTATTTAAATTTCTTATAATATCAAAGTACTGTATAAATTGCAAAAAATAAACTTTTTAATTATAAAAAAAATTATGTTATATTTCGAACTTTCAACTATAAAAAATTAACCGGTACGCATTTTCATAAGCTAGCTCTTTAGTAACAAGCAATCATTTAACTGCTTTAGAATAATTTAAAGATAAAACGGACATTTCATAATAACAATATTTTATTAACTAATATCATGAATAAACTTCTAAATAGTTTTTTTTTCCTAAACGTACTTTTATTTATCATGTATTTTAAAAAAGGTACAAAACGAAATTAGAATATCAGAAAATATGCAAAAATAAATTTTGATTTAGTTAATACCCTTCTTGCTTCTCGATAATAGGTAAACAAAAGTTATTTTTAACTTCTGATAGTACTTTTTATATCATAAAAAGGTATTTCATAATTAGAGGATAGTTCCAAAGACGTTTATTAAAACAAAATTAGATTTTTAAATAATATTTAAACTTAAAAGTATTTAAATCTATGCATCTATGATTTTTTTAAAGCCATGAGAAGAAAACAAATAGACCTAGTACTTAGAAGTTTCACGTTCTAGTTTATTAATGCAGATTACGTAGCACTTTAAAATAAAATAAATAGGAAAAAAATCTGAAAATAAAAAAAAATTTTAAGATGTTTATTAAGTGTTTTGTTAAACAAAAATTGTAAGAGTGATTTAAGATTATAAAAGTTACTACCATTGTATTATCAATACTTTACAAGTAATATAATCTAGTTAACTACCATTTTAAAGTAAAAACGTTGATTTAAGTATTTCGGATAAATAGTATAATTGATTTTCTTTTATACTTATTATTTATTTACCTAAACAACTAATTTATTGATTTATCAAAAAAATAACATTTCAAACATTGATCAATCATAGTCTTTTATCTAAAATCTTTTTATAAAATGTTTTTTTTTAATCTGTTGACGACTTCTAACCCATAACAAAAACTACTATCATAACTTTAGATAATCAAAATGTTAGTTATAAATAACGTTTTATAATAGAATATACAAACTAAACAGATCTGTTAGAATATAAAAAACGAGTTTCAAACGAAATTATTTGTTAAAGCTTACGTCGTTCCTCAAGTAAACTAATAAGACTGTTTGACAAAGTCTGAAAATAAATAAATACTTTAAAAAGTATAAGATATATAAAGCAATAAATAATTATAAAATGTAAATATATTCAAATTAACAATATACTAAGGTAACATTTAGATAAAAATCAAAATTTAAAGTATATACATGTATACATTGCTTTTTGCGTTAAAAAGGCTGTCAGCAATATTAAAAAAAAAAGTTGTATAAAATAAATATTATTTTTTGTAGGATAAAACTGCTTATTTATAGTATTTTTTTATAGACAAAAATTTTATATGAATCATATTTTATCAATTTTATATTTACGTTTTTATTTATGTTTAATAAGCTTGTATCTTATATAATCTAAATACTCATTAATACAAACTATAAAACTATTTGGATTGTCAAGTACATCAAAATATAGAATAAAACTGTTACTTAAATATTTTTTAGTTGTGGCATTAGTAAAAAAATAATCTGAAAATATTTACAAGATATAAATATAAACTTCTATACTAAAAATATTCAATATAACTATTCTAAAACAAAGCTCGCTATAGTCTTTATTTTAAAGAATTAAAATCTTTACAATTTATTTAAAAAAAAATCTTAAACTTTGAGTTGTTGAGATAAAGCGCTTGTCGTTTATAATCTATATTCTTAAACATTTTGATCACACATCATAAAAAGAATATTTCTATAGGAAAATGTATAAATACTCTTTAGTAAATATAATGTTTGTATTTAATTATATTGATAAAAATATGATTTGAATCATGCTTTATAGAAAAAAGGCTAGTTAGATAATAACCAATCTGATAAATAACAAATTGATATCTACAATGAGAAGTTATAAAACCAAGTTTGGGTTTCAATACTAAACTTTAGTCATAAATATTTGCATTACGTATTAAATGGTATATAAAACTTTATTAAAGTTGATTTTTTTACTTATTAATAAGTCAAAAAGGTATAATAAACGCCCATTTATATTAAACCATCAAGAAATGATGCGTGAAATTAAAATAAGAAAGCTGTGGTGCACCTTTCAATCTTTACATTAAAGCGATTGTTTCAATTTTATGTACCAATAAAAGTTTTTAAGGCAAGCGCTTATTTTGATTTGCTTTTTAAATTAAGCGTTAAACGGTTAACAACTTATCGAGTAGGGAAATTATATTAATATCTGAGCTAGCCAACTTGGCTTCAATCGGAATTTTTTGTTGTTATGGTAATAGATGATTTCAGTGCAAAGTTAGAATTTAATTAGTTTGAAACAATGTTTTTACTATTATACCTAATTAGCGGAAACAATATGCTTCATTTAATCGAGTAGGAAACTAAAATAAAAATTTATTTGTATATCAATATATAGGTTTATGTTGTCTTATTATTACATTAAAAAAGAATAATATATTACCAACTGAATTAAAAAATTTCATTAAAAAGATAGTTTACGATAAAATAACGCCGTTTTTTTAATTTTATTAAATTTTTATTTAATTTTTATTTTAGTTCATGACAAAACTTCTTTTACAATTTATAAAAAGAAAAAGCTAATATGCATTTTAATAACTGTTAAATTAATACTGAATATATTCCAAAGGTGAACGGGTTTAATAATTGAGTTTACGAAATATTAGTCAAAGCTAATGACAAACTTTTAAAATTCAATAAAAACATCCGGTCATTGATTGTAGCAAACAATTACCTAATAGTTGTCTAATTTATTCATTCTATAAATAAAAACTTATTTGTTTTTTTATTAGATTTTTATTCTAACGTAATACTATAAAAGTATATTAAACGGGTTTAAAAATATAAAGATTAACTAAATATACATTTACAAAAAAAATTTGAGGTTGTCTTTGCTATTTCTAACAGATTAAATACATATCATTTTTTTTATATCCTTAAGTAAAAAAATAGCTTGTAAACAGTAGTTTACTTTAGCTTTATTTTTCTTTAAACACTATAAAGTTATCTAATTTATGATTAAGGTTGTATGTATCAAAGTGTTTCATTTAAATTAAAACTTTTTATATACGTATAAACAAGTTTTTGATATGTTTTAAATTCAAATATTATAGTTGTAAATTTGCAATTTCCCACTTACTTGTTAGCAAAATATACCTTATTACAATATACTTAATTTAATAATACAAAACTAGTTTAACGAATAATATTACATACCCTGACGGTTAGAAATAATTTTTTTTTTATGTAATGTAGCGCTACTGAAAAGTGCATTATTTAAAACTATTTATATTATAATAAAGAATAAAAAAGATAGAGTCAAAAAGACACATTTTATTCACGTCTAAAGCTGATTTATAACAATAATATAAACATAAACAAAAAAAATATCAAAAGCTTATAATTGAATTAATAAAAAAAAAAAAGTTTATTTCATGTTTTACAGCTACAATAAAAACTTAACAAAAACAAAAAAATAAAAATAAAATAATTGATAAAATTTGAGATGTTTTTAACTATGTTTTCTATTTTTACATTTATCTTTAAACAACTACCTAAAAAAATTTAGCTTAACAAAGTTTTTAAACAATAAATCAATTTAAGAAAAATAATTTAATTAATTTAAAAAAATAAATTTTTGCTAAATATTGTTCTTAGAACAGAAAATTAGTTGAAATAAAGCCAAAGCTTTTACAAAATCTTTTTAGACATCATAACAGTGAGGTGTGTTTTAATGAACAATTTTAGTTTTGATAAAAATTGTACTAGCTTTAATTTAGAAAATAACTGTTGTTGGTGGCTCAATATCCAAAGGCTCGGATTTTGTACATTATTCTTATTAGAGCATACTTGTCATAATATGAGTTTTTGTAAATCTAACTGTTGTAAATTCAACAGATTTCAACATTCAAACTGTAACGAGTTTAATCTTGATGAATTAACTACGAAATATAAGCTTTATGACTGTTAGATTTAAGAATTATTTACTTATAATGTCTCCCCTTTATAATAACTATATTATTTTAAATTTGTTGACTTACTTACGGCTCGCAGAAGAAAACTTCTTAGTTTTGTAACTAAAATTTTTAAAAGTTATAGATAAACGTTATGTTAGAAAAATTTATTTTGTATATTAGCTAGACACAACAAAAAAGTGTTAACCCTTCTTTTTTTTAATACAAAAGATACAATTTTTATGTACAAGTTATCCACGAAAGACCAGAAATAAAATATTTTTTAAAGACAAACAATATCATAACAAGTTATTTTTTGTTTAAATGAATACTACTACAGAAATTTCACAACTAAATGAGAACTAAGATATAACATACAAAATTATATTTAAAAAAAGCTTGTATACAAACAATGAAATCTTTAAAACAATAGAAACGTAACCGTTAATCTGAGACTAAAAAATAGGAAGAATGTTTGACTTCTTTATCAAGAGTATAAATTTTTGACTTGATATATCTAGCTGAGAATTTTGAGTTCTTTTTGCAATGGAAAGTGCTCACGAAGACACATTTCATTATCTCATACTCTACACGTAACTTATTATCATCAGATAATCATACAATATTTGATTTTCTCATTTTGTACATGCAATTTTGTACAGTTTAAAATTTTTTAATGATATGAATACGATAAAATTATAAATCTTAAGATACATTTCAAAACATTGATCAATACATTTTGCCATATAAAGTTATTAAAGTTATCCAAGTTATTAATAAAATATTGACTATATTCTTTGTTTTTATTACTATCAAACAATAGCAAAATCTATTTTATATTTTAATTTATACACAATGTTAATTGATATCTAAATTTGGAAACTAATCAATTTTTGGAATAAAAAAAATTAACTTTTTTAAATTTATTATTTATTTAGGTTCTTTTGAATAAAAACTAACTAATTAATAAGAAATTGTAAACACTTGTTTTACTAACTAAAAATTACTTTTGTATGTACTAAAAATTACCGGTTTAGTTTAAAGCTTTTTAAAGTAAATCTACTTGTTTAGTATACATAAATTGTATTTTTTATCAATTAACTTGAAATGATTTAACAACTATAAACTATTACTTTAGTTTTGTAGCAACTACAAGAAAAAGTCTTTAATTATGTATTCTTAATGTTATACTACTTTGAATTGTTATTTTAGTAAAACAACAAAAAAACAAACTTTGTATATGCATTCACGTTTAAAGTTTAATAGATTAGCAAGTATGATGCCTAGTTTTACCTTAATCTTTTGAATAATTCTCATTTTTTTGTTTTGTATGTTTTTTAAAGCGTTTTAGACAAGTAAACATTGAATAACATAATTCTTATATAAAACGCAGACAGGTTGTTAAAAACTAAATTATAAGTGCACTATTTTGTTTGAGTTTATCGCTTTCCCAAACAATTTGTTTGTTAAAGTATAAACATTTGTAAATAAAATATGTATAGTTTTAAAGAGTATGTTCAACTTTGTTAGTATTATTAAGTTTAAAAAAATAATATGTAAGATTGTGTTTATGATATTCTAACTTAATATTTTGTTCGCTTTTGGGCGTAAAGAGTAGTGCTGCTAAATTACGGGAACGGGTCACTTATGCACGAGCGTCTCTTTAGCACGAGGGGACACTTTTGCACGAAGGGTAAACTTTGCACGAGCGTCACTTTAGCACGAAGGGACACTTTTACACGGCGTCACTTTTGCACGGAGGGTCATTTTCGCACGAGAGTAAAAAATATATGTATCATAAAAAAAAAATGCAAAAAAAAAAAATATATAAAGATTAGTCAAAAAAAAAAGTTACCGACTGAGGGTAAGGGTTAGTGATAGTAAAATGAAAAAATTACAAATAAATAAAAACTAGAAAAAACAAAAATAAACTTATATAAAATCAAAATAGGAAAAAAAAATTACCGACCGAAGGTAAGGGTTAGGGGTAACAGTAATAGAAAAAATGTATATATACCTAATAAAATTTATGAACAAAATAAAACAGGAAATTAAATAAAAGTTGTAAAAAAAAACTATATAAAACAAAATAAATAAAATAAAAGATTTACTGACCGAGGGTAAGGGTTATGAGTAGAGATAGCAAAAAAAAAGTTAAAGTTAATAAAAGAAAATTAAAATAATTTTCAACCTGTGCAAAAGTGTCTTCGTGCAAAAGTGATCCTTTGTGCAAAAGTGCGCCCTCGTGATAAAGTGATTCTGTGTGCAAAAGTGTCCCCTCGTGCAAAAGTGTCCTAATGCAAAAGTTTCACCTCGTGCAAAAGTGTCAGCTCGTGCAAAAGTGTCACCCACCCGTACGACTCGATAACCGAAAAGTTTTTCGTACACCAGGTCCTATGACCAAATATTTCGAGCTTTGTTTCTCGTTCAATAAACAGTATACTAAAACTATTACAAGTATGTTTTTTTACTTGTTAATAATATTGGATAATTGTTATAAAATCTCAATAATTTGTTTATATTAAAACTCAAAAAGTTTACTATTTTTAATAAACAAAACTTAACAAATTCAACCTGAAAATTAAATGAGTTTGTGAGTTTTGGAACCATCTCATAACACTACATTAAGTTTTCTTTCAGAATTTTTTTTTTTTTTAATAAACATCAATCTTCTACTGTTTATCTAACATCACAAACTGCTTGTAAGCTTGAATTGATACTTTATATTTACACCAAGGTTACTAATTAGGGCGATTTTTACAGCCTATGGACAATAAGCAGTAAAAGGAAAAAAAAGGTGATGTTAAGTTACGTGTAAGTTTTTATTTTGGATTACTATTATAAAGATATAAGCTATTATACTATTTATTTTATCAAGTAAAGTAAAAAAAAAAGTAAAATTTGCAGGAGCAAAAATAACTAAAACATAACTATTAAATCTACAAGCATAGTTTTTCTAAAAGCTAAATTAAAAAAAAGTTTTTGATAGTTAAAAATCAGACTTATCTTATAAAATATATATCTGCTAATTTTAATCTAAAAAGTTATATTGTTATCGTTATCTTTTAATCACAAACTAAATTTAAAGTTATGCTTAGTTTTTTTTTTGTAGCTGCATTGATACTTATTTCATTTTAGTTAATCTGATTTACTACTACTTATACGATTTTGTTGACCGTACAAAATTAGAAAAAAGAAATTTTAGAAGATTAAGAATTGAACTGAAAGAAAAAAAAGGAAAAGCTGAAAGCAGAAGTTTGAATACTAGGTACATGACTAAGCAAAACAGAATAATTGAAAACCTTAGAAATCTCTTTCGGTTCAACACCCAAGATCTATGAATCTAGTAAGTCAAGTTTCTTAAACTCTAACATACAGTTTTTTAACACAAATAGTTACAAACAATTAGAGTAAAAGTAAATGTAGTTTTTATTTTAGTGGTTGTACTAAAGCCTCAAGCACATTTAGTTGTAATAATTTAAACTCTAGTAAAAATGTTTAATTAAAAGTTTCATATACAAATATAAGATTTATTTTAAATAAGATAAGTTTTGTTGAAAGTTATATGTGCAAAAAAAATTTAGAATTGTTTTTCTTTATTGAAACATAGTTAAATCCTAATATTATTGATCGAAATTTTTGTCCCTTAGTCCTGGACAAGACGTTTAAAAGTATCCGTGGTGTGCGACTCGATAACCGAAAGGTTCTTTGTGCAGCAGCTCCTAGAACCAAATATTTTAAGCGTCTTTTTTTTGTCGTTTAATAAACTATAAAATTGACCTTAGGGTATAATGTTATCCGTAATGATAGACTGAGCAGGAGGGAGGCATTGCTGTTATTTTAAAAAACTCTCTTAAATTAAAACTAATGTTATTTCCTATGATGGTTCTGAATTTATGTATTTTGATTTGATTCTTAATGGACTAAAAATTAGATTTTTATCTGTCTACATCCCTCTAAATTCTTCTATATCTCTAACAATTGTTTCAAATATGATCAATCCAATCAGGAACTTTATTCCAAATAAGTTTCCTTTAAACATTTTTGGTGATTTCAACTTATCAAATATAGACTGGAATATTCCAAGCACAACCTACAATGATTGTCACATAAACTTTATTTAAAAAGATTCAGTAACATTCTTGATTTACTTCTTTGTAATTGTGTAGGTTTGGATAGAGTTAAGTTTCATTCCGTGGATTCGCCTTTAACCGATGCTAATGGCCACAGCGTTATTTCGTTTGGCAATTAGTGTTGATATGGATACAAAGCCAACTTCTCGGTCGCTCTACTCAGATTTTTATAGAGCAAACTTTGATAAGATTAATAAATTTTTGTCAGAAAAAATTGGAAAGTTAAATACAACAATTAAAGAAAAACAACAATTTTATGACGAATTTATAAACACAAGAAACTTTTAAATCAAACAATTTGCGCCTTTAACTAAACATCACAGAAAATAAAAATATATAATTTTTATATATAAAACTGTTGAGAGAAAAACGAAATCTCTTTAAACATTGTAAATCTGATAAGCAGATGGTACAGAAATACAAAAAAAGTTTCAAATTAATATCAAAAATCAGTTAAAATGGAACATTAAAAAAAGTTAATATAGAACATTAAAAAAGTTTTTTCAAGAAAATAAATGCAAAAAAATATTACTGCTATGTAAAATCTAAGCTTAAGTTAACACTTGGTTTTTTTCTGTTTTGCATGACGAAAACAATTTACCAATAGTATTTGATTTTTTAAAGCCTTTTTTTAATAAGACCTTTCGAAAAGTATTTGGTAAAGATAATGAATATCACAAATTTTTAACTTATTGATAAAGACTGTCTAGAAATTCAAAATTTTTTTGTAAGAAATGATGAAATAATTAAACCTGTCAATCATTTAAAAGATAAACACCAAATAATATTTCTTCGTTTTTTATAAGCGTTCTATTTGTTCTATATTTTTTCCACTATCATTAATTTCTAATTGTTCTCTGGCTACATCTTCTGTACCAAAACAATAGAAATTTTCATATGTAATACCAATATAAAAAAAGATAGCAAATACAACCCTTTAATTACAGACCAATTTCTTTGACAAGTAGCTTTTGCAGAATCTTTGAATATATAATTTCTATAAAATACTTGATCATCTTCTGTTAATTAACCTTATTTCACCTAAACTATTTGGTTTTCTCCCTAACCAAACACTCTGTTTTCAGTTATTAGATTGCTTACAGTTGGCGTCTTTTTTAATCAATAAGTCTACTAAAGTAATCTAAACAGGTATCAAATAAGCTTTTAACCCTGTCTCCTATATTAAATAAATTAAAAAATTATCGCAATACAAAGTTCATGGCAGTCTAATTAGTTAGTTAGTTCAAAGAGTTTCTAAAAGATAGAACTAAAAAAGTAATGACTAATAACACATTTCCAGAATCTTTACCTACTTTTAGTGGAGTCCTTCAAGAAGGGGTTATTGGCCAACTACTATGTATGATTTACGTTTATTATATAGCTTCAGAAAATTATAAAAGCAGCAACATAAACTTGTTCGCAGATGACACAAAATAATTTAGCCAATTGAACACAATTTTTCGGAATTCCTTAGATAAAATCTACATTTGGCTAAAGGAAAGGAAATTAAACTTAAACCCGAGTAAATTTCAAATTCTAAAGATTCAAAACCTTCTCTACTTTTGACTTTAAAACAAACAATACAAACTTATCTTCAACTGAAGTCTTTTAAGATTTTGGAACTTTTGTTACTGAAAATATAAAATGGAAACACCATACTAATAACCTTTACTGAATTGCATCAACTACATATTTTCAAGTTTTAAAGAGCTTTAAGTCTACGGATGTAGACATCCTTAAAAAGTTGTTTTCCGTGTATATTCGTCCTAAGTTGGAAAATAACACACCAATCTGGTCTTCATAATTAAAAAAAGATATTAACCATATAGAATATGTTCAAAAAAAAATATACCAGATTAATCTTCAACAGTTGCAATATTTCTTATACGTCTTACCTTGATAGACTAGCAAAACTTAGTACTAAATCTTTAGAAAACAGGAGACTTGAACTTTACCTCATTAGTATTTAAACTAGTTAATGGTGAAACTACAATTAATAAACAACTAATTTTTGAATTTTATAGAATTAATTATTTACTGAGAGAAAGAAGCAAAAAACTTACATGCAAACATAATTTCAGTAATAAGGCTTGGCGTCATTCTTTTTTTTATCGGTCAGTTGAAATATGGAACAAACTTCCAAATAAATTAGTTTCTTGCAAAAAAGTTAAAGAGTTTTGATTAAAGTTAAAAAACTTTGATTTAAATAAAACTTTTGTTAGAAAAACTAATAAGCCGCGCCTTTCCTCTACTTATGAGGAGTCCTTTTCAATATGTTTAATGATTATTTATCTGACCAGTCTGTTGTAAATGTGGTTGGGACTTTTATTTTTTATTTTTTTCGTTAGTCAACGCATTAAAACACTTAATGTTGAGCGTTCTACATCAATAAGTATTGAAATATTTTTCACTTTAACTAACACTGTTTCAACGATTTTCACTTTAGCTAACACTGTTTCTCCTAAAAGGATCTTCAGAGCTTTTTAAGTAACAATGAAATAACACGAATCTTACAAATATATATAAGAAGATCAGGTATTAAAAAAGTAATTAATTAGTAATTAATTAGTCATTGTAATTACGTGCTGAAGTAAATATAAAAGAAATTAATTAACTGTAAAATGATATCTAAGCAAAAACACTCGTCAAATAAAATAAAATTGAATAATACTTATAAATAAACTTACAGTTATAAATAACTAAAACTTAGGATGGTACAACACACAGAAAAAACAACAATAAAAAAAAAAGATTTAAATTGAATATAACTGGATCAAAAATGGGGGCATGTCGAAGTTAGTTTTTTTCCTACATTAAGTGGTTTGTTAACTCTGTCCGCTTCGGCAATAGCCTTCTTTCTAGATTGCATATAGATAAATTATCTGTCTTTCTGGGTACTGAGCAATTGACTTAAATAGCATTTACCATTTAATTTCGAGGAATTTTATGTTGTTTGATGTGGTAAATTTAGCCATGGCTGTTGTTTGTAATCTCTTGAAGATGCTGTGATTTTGTTATTACCAACTTGTTTTGAAAGAAGCCCTCATAGAACCAATGTATTCTTTATTTTAACTTTTGCTTTACATACACCTTTTAAGAGGCATTCACCATTAAATGGGCAATTCATCTTGTTTCTGCAGTTGCACCTTCTTTTCGTTTTGTTTTCAGCCTCTGAAATCTTGTTTTTGTGTGAGTTGATGATGTTTCTCATATTAGGCAAACAGCTGTACGAGGTTTTGATTGTGTTCCTGGTAAAAATCTTGTGAAACTTACTGTTTTCGGGAAAATGTATACCAGGGTTTCCCAAACTCATTTACTAAATCGCCCCCTTTTCAGAAAATTGAAAAAAATTGCCTCCAATGATTTTATTAAATAATTTTATCTTGAGTACGCACTTTAGAGCCAAAAAAGTTGTGTTCGAAATGTAATTTAATCTGTTACTTCTCATGCATGCACTTTTGGTCTGTGTTCAAAGTAATTTTCAGGGCTTGAGAAAATAATTTAGAGGTTTTTTCTAATAAGCCCAGTAAAGTGTATTAAAATACTTAATTATTAAAAAGCCTTGTGTAATCTGTAATCAGTTCTCTTTAAATATTGTTTGTTTTGAAACTGATGAAACCTTTAGGTTAGTGGTGGACAACTTTTGTAGTCAGCAAGCCATATTTACTAAAAAATCCTTTCTAGTGTTGACTTGTTAAAAAAATGTATTTGCGGGCTGCATAACTTAAAAAACTAAAATGTAAGAAAGTTAAAAAAACTGGAGCAAAATTGTAATAAAATGATAAATAAATAAATAATTTAGTATTATTGTGATCTAGGAAGTACTATTGTAAACTGAAAATTAAATTGAAAGCGTATTTCAAAATATTAAGTATAAAAAACTAAATTTTATTTGTTTTGTACAAGTAGTTATCAAGTTACTTAGCGGGCCAAGATTTGACTAGATCTGGGCCGTACGTTACCCATCTAAAACCTTAACTGAAACCTGACATTATAATAATCTCTCGTATAACGAATTTCGGACATTTAGAAGTTAATGCTAAGTAACTTATTTAAGCCGCACAATATACTTAAATTGTTTCATAAATTGGCATATTCTAAAATTTTTATACCAGAGATTAAAAATCTACAAAAGAATGAACAGTTTATTTTATACATAAAGAATTAAATATTAAAACATCATTGCTGATCTAGTTTGAGGAAATTTGACTAACTGGTTGAATATCTCACATGAAAAGTGGTTTCATCGATAGCTTCTTTTGATGCTGTAAAATTATTAACTTCAATGCTAAGAGATATTATAAGCAAGTTAGTTGTAAAGATAAAATTTTAATTTTAAAATTTTTAAATTATATGTTACGTAGTAGAATACTATGAAATAGTATTTGACTTAAATTTCTTACATACAGTTTAAGTTGGTTTCTGAAACTGGTTGTCTTACTTTTGACTTTCACAAGGTTCAAGTTTTTATTTTGTAAAATTTTATTCATATCGTTGAACTTACTATAAAAGTCTGACATGTAAACAACGTCTATTTTTCTTTTAACAAGATTATCTGCCAATACCTTATCCTTTTCAGAAAAAAATTAATGACTGACTTAAAAACAGTCAAAAACTTTTATAAACCGTTTCCATTTGATACCCATCTTTAATCTGTATGTATTATCAAATTATCAAAAACGTTATCATTGTCATTGCACAGCTGTTTAAACAGACGACTTTGTAAAGCATGGCTTTTTAGTTTTTTGACAGCTTTTGTTAATAAGTTTAATGAGTATAAACGTATGCTCAATTTTTTTGCAACTAAATGTTGGCGATGTATAACGCAATGATTAGTAAATGTATCAGGGTTTGACTCATGAAAATATGTGATTAATCAACGATACTTTCCTATCATAGATGGAGTACTATCTGTTGCAATTCCTATAAGATGTTTTGAAGGTATTTTATTTAATTCAAAGTATTTTTTATTTTTCAAACATAAGCCTTCCTGCGCTATGCGTTTCTATTACTTTGGAGAACACTAGTTCTTCGTATGTTGTATCATTAACTACTAAACGCACGCAAGCAAAAAGAAGACATTTATTCCCGGCAATGTGGACTCGTCAACCTGCATCGAAAAAAAATTATTGCAGATCATTTGAACTAACTTTTGTTCAATACATTCTGACATTTCATCTGTACGTTTTTTCTCAGTGTTGTTGCTTAGAGGAATAGAACGGAAGACATCACTGGTGTTTTTATAATGAATGACTTTTTCTAGAACTGTTTTTAAGACAGGAAAAAAACTTTTTTTTTCCCTAATGGTGTGAGGCAGTTCTTGTTTAGCAACTATGAGAGACAGATAATAAGAAGCTAATTGTCCATCTTCATAACTTTGTGTAGATTTCTTGAACATGTTTGTGATTTTACCTGTTTTTTTTCTTATCTCTACGTTTTCTGAAAGACTCTACATTTTTATCTACATGTTCTGAATGAAATCTTTTAAGATAATCTTTGAGCTGTGATGGTTTTATAGCTTCATTACTGAAGGTTTTTTTGAATAAAAGCATGAAGTTTGAGTTATGTTACTTTGATTTTTAATAAAACCATATCGTAAGTAATCTTCTTAGTAATATCGAACTTTTTTGGGTTTAGTAGTCATTATTATCAAAATAGTTTATAAATAAAGCTTAATGATGTTAACTTTACTTATAAACATTAAAAATTGTTTAAATAATAAATGTCATCATAAAATGTCATGAGGTGGTATTTATAATAGATAACATAGATTTTTACAAATAATTTATGATCCCAAATAGCATATACGTCAGGTTATGAAATGGTGATAGTGATTCCGATTATCTATGACTCTTGTAGTTGTTAAACGAGAAAAGTATGAATAAAAATATGATTTTTACTTTAATATAGGATTCATAAGCACTTAAGTTTTTTTTCTATATTATACGTAAACTAAAAGGACTTTTTTTGTTTAAGTTTTACCTCAGGGTCAAATATTTAATAGCAAGCTAAAATTAGTAAAATAGCAAAGTAGAAAGTAAAAGTTTTATGACTTCCAAAAGATTTTAAAATCGCCCCCCTTTCGCCCCCTTACTAGTTACCGCCCTCCCTTTCGCCCCTTTACTAGTTATCGCCCCCCGACTGACTAAAATCGCCCCCAGGGGGTGATATCCCCCACTTTGGGAAACCCTGATGTAGAAACAAGATCCAAAAATTTCTTACCTATAAGGTTTTTACAGGAAACGTTCAAAATCCACCCGCGATCAAAATCCACCTTGTCAAATTCGAGAACCGCTTACCGATCGAGGGTAAGGGTTAAGGGTAACAGTGGTATTAAAAAATAAATAAAAAGTATATAAAAAAAAAATAAATAAGCTAATGAATAAAGAATATGTAAAAAATAATCGGGTGAAATTTCAACACGGGTTGATTTTGATAGTATAACAGTTTTTACAGAATTACAAAACGAAGGATTAAAATATATGAATTTTTTTAATCTTTTTTTTTCTATTAGAATTCAGATCGTTTTTATCATAGTCTTTTAGCCTATCATGACCGCTTGAAATTAGTGTTACATTATAATCTTTTTAAATGATATTAAATATCTTCTTGTTATAAAAGAGTTTGATTAGTCTCTTATTAATCATTGAGCTAATACCTTTTTAATTATTTTAGGATTATTAGATCGATTATTTATGTATTTTACGTTTGAATTATCCTTTTTATATGGTGGGAAAGTGTTATTACTTAATTTCATGCTAATGTCTAAAAAATCCGTTTGGATCAAATTACATTCGACAGAAATCTTAAATCCGTGGGACTAGAATATGCTTTTTTTTTTTCTATCATTTAGATCTATTTGAAACGGCTAAGCTATGTCACAATATAGGCCAAATAATGATAATTTTTTTACAGAAGATGAATCAAATAATATGTAAGTTAAGAAAAATATTAATAAATTTACTGATCTTATATTTTGTATTTTATTAAATCAATCAGTAACTTCAAAGGAATTCCTCCATTGGACTTTTAGATTTAGTGTGGCAATTTATTTTATAAAATATCTTCTTAGAGATAATTCCAATCTCTGGTTTCATCGTGTTAATTAATCGACACTCTAGTAAGTTAGGAAATTTTTGCTTGTGGTCTTTGACTGTTTGTTATAAAGGATGTTTTTTTGATTGAGCTTTTTTGCTTTACCTTTAATGTTCAATCCTTTTATTGTTGCTACTGCTTTCAGATTAATTTGTTCCAAACAGTTACTAGAAACTATCTTATAGCTATAAGTCAAGGAATTTTTACTTAATTTATTGTAATTAGTTTTGCTAATAGAATAAAGATTGTCGGTTTTGTCACTAGAAATAGTTAGTTCATTTCTAATAATAATTATTTGTTCATACATCAATAAGTAGTAATAAATAAGAATAAGTTTGTGGTTTGAAATTTTGCTTTTATGTTAATACTCAATATAAAAATTTTAAGATGTAACGTTAAAAGGCCTTAAATCCTGGAGATCCTGATAAGCTAAGCTTATTGGAATATATACCACAGATATTTTTGTGTTAAAACTTTATTCCGACTAACAGCGTTTCACTGCTCTCAAATAAATTTAAGAACAGATCTACGGAGTCTATAAAATAAATTTATATCTTATCAAAGAAAAAAGCGTAATTTTACAAGTTTTTTTTCATTTTTGCAACTCTTAGTATGTATACTTTAGAGCTATGAAACATTTTATTATAAATAATAATATTACCATTCCGTTAATTTCATTTTGATGTAATCTACACTTAAATACTTATATAAAAACAACAAAAAAAAACTACACTATCGAATTATTTAAAACATTTTTAGTATCATAAAACTACAAAAATTTAATATATTATTATACAATTAGTTACTTAACGATAAAAAAACTCAAAAAGTTTGGTTTAAGGACCTGGTGTACAAAGGAAGATTTTTATTATCAAGTCGTTAAACACAAGCTTTTACAGTTTCTTACAAGCTAACAACTTTTTTTTTAATTTTTAAGCCTTAAGAAATCAAACAATAAACAAAATAAAAGAAAAGAAAATTAAACGAAACTGAGTAACGCATTTACTTAAAAAAGCTTTATTAAAAATGTTTTCAAAAACTTGTCTATGACATAAAAATGAAAATACAGTAAATTAATTAAATCTAAAATTAAAAAACAAATAAATAAGAGTACAGAACATTTTTATAAAAATTACTTAACATATAAAGCGAAATAAACAATTTTAACAGCAAACATAAAAATACTTGAAGGATTGTTCACAGTTCTTTAAAGAAGGTAAAAATGTGAAAATATGGTATGTTTTTACATTAAATTTTATCAGTATTTTATGCCAAAAATTTAATTATTAATTTTTATTTAATAGTTTGACTAAAACAGTTAAGAAATTCATATTTAAACAAAAACAAAAACTATTGTACAACATTTTATTACATTTTACAGAAGTGAATTCAACCATAAACCCAGCTTAGCTTTTATAAATGAAAATATTTAAACAAGTACTTTAACAATTACACACTATGCCCTCAATAAGAAAAAATACAATGAAAAATAATAATAAAAAAGCAACAATATTTGCATACTATCTTGTTAGGTCTATCCTAATCTTGGATACTAGTTTTTTAATTATGTTTTAAGATTATCAACTAAAATAAAAAAACAGTATTTAAAAGTTTTCAGAACCATTTATAAAATTTTAAACTACAAAAATAGTTCTAAAAACGGAAATGTTTTAATTTTTTTCTATTGTATTTAAATAACATATAAATACATTTTTTAATCAAACTCTAGTTTTTTATTTGTATAAAAACATTTATAGAAAATTAAATTGCTGTGCTAACCATTATTTTTTTATTATAAACGCTTTTTAATGATTATTATATTTTTTTCTTATTAATTTTTGTAAGTTTAAGTACAATAATTCAATAAATAGATTATTTAAGGTAATTTTCTGAATAAGTAACTGTTTAAAAAAGTGTTTGACTTAAGTAAAGTTTACAGCTTTTTTATCAATATATATTTCGAATTCTGTTAAGTATAGTACTATATTTATTTTTTAGGTCAAATCATTATATTATTAGCGTTTTAATCTATTCTAACAGTAAAAGTTTTGATAAAACACAATTTTGTGTTTGCATTTTAATATTTCAATCTGAAGAAAGCAATCATCAAAATATGAACAAAATTTCAACAGATTTTTCATTATGTAAAAAAAACTTATAGAAGAGTAATACAATCTAGTTCCTAATACTAGGTTAGACGAGTTCTTAAAATCGTGAATTGAAAGTTTGAAATATCAAACTTGGGAAACAATTCAGGTTAAATTTTTTTACAAAAACACCTGAACTAAGCTTTTATTTTATATGATTTCTTTTTGAACTTGATTGATTGCTTAAAGGCTTAAGCTTAATTTGAAAACTTTTAATGTTTAAATGAATCATATTTAAAAGAAAATCAATTTCATGCCAATAAAAAATTGGATATGTTTGTAGTTTATTAGAATTTTTCCCTTAGTATACACAAATCGCAGCTTTACGTCGTTACGGTTAATAACACCTTTTAAAGTAAACCACGATGACTTAAAAGTTCGAGACATGAGGAGAATAAAATATCCCCTGTTTTCTTGCAAAAAACCACTCAACGTAAGTCTAAAAATATTTTTTTACAAAAAAATGTTGTTGTAGGAAAAAAAAAAGGTGTTTCTCTCGTTTTTCATATATAAAATAAGTTTTTTATTTATTTCGGTAATATCAAACTCAGTTAAAAATATAAACTAATAATTCATAATGAAGGTTTTACTTTATGTATTGATTGCTAATTTAGTACTACTTGCACTAACCAAAAACTCTGAATCAAGGCATTTAAAAAAGGGGTAAGTTTTCCATGCTAAAGAAAGTTCTAAATTTATATAACTAGCGTTTTACTTATACAACTACTTTTAGAAGCCAAAGATTTGACGTTTTATCGAAGCTCACACATCTTAGTAGACGATTATCTCGAAACCGAAGATACGCTGAAAGAGTATTGTTACGAAAACAAAGAGAATTTATCTACTTAAAAATTTATAAACATTTAATGTGAGTTATTTTTAATATATAATTATATTATACTTGTAGTAGTATAAGCGTATATATAATAAAATAACTTTGATAGGCCAAAAAAAAGTTCTCAAAGAAGTTTGTACAACATACTTGAAAATTTAGAGAAGATTCAAAACTAGTTGGTTATATTATCACGAAAAGGAGTGCAAAGAGCTAGAGGGATCTCAATTGGGAGAAAAGATTTAATCATACTATATCAACAAAATATTTTAAAGAAAAAATCTCAAAATTAATGTATTACGTGATAAATTGTTCATTTTTAGTCAATAAAGTTTCATTAATTAAGTTGCCATTTTTGTAGTACGCAATAAACTAGCTGACTCAACAACATTGATTGTATTATAAAAATACACTTACTAATTTAAAGAAAATATTTTTGACAAGTATAGAGGAAATAGATAAAGTTAATAAAAGTTTAAAATATTCAAAGTATTTATTTTATAAACTAAACAGTGTTCAGCTTATTTTGAAAAGTTCGAATGAAAAGCTAATAAATAGTTTTAGTTTTACAAAAGTATTAAGCTTAAGTATTTAAGTTTTAAATACTTTTTACTTTTAGTTAAACAATTTTTTTTTGAATCCAAAAACAATTTTTTTATACTCCTTTTAACTTTAGTTTTGGTTTTTTGCAATTTTCGTAAAAGTTGCAGTGTTTTAAATTGATAAATACATTAAATTTTCAAGTATCTTACGCAGTACATATATTAAATGAGAAATAAAGCTCACCAAATCGTTTTTATTTCTATGAGTGTCCTCAACAATAAATTTAATAAAAATAAATCTAAAATTGATATGCCTTGTAAATGATTACTTCATTGATTTTCTAAAGCTTTAAAGTAAGGAAAAGTAACTTTTAAAAATGTTAAAATAGTAAGTTTTACTTTATTTCTACTTTTCCATAATATATTAAATACTTATTTTCCTTACAATTATAATTCAAAAATATAGTTTTAAATACTCTAACTAACTTTTGAAGACAAAAGCTACATTGAAAAAGTTTATGTAGTAAAAATGAATTAATAAAAAAATCTGCATTAATTTTCTATTTAAAACAGTTAAAATCTGTTGGTTTAAATAATTTGAAAGTTTTTAATAACATTATAGCTATACCTTTTAAATTCATTGTTTTTGGAAATTTTAATATTTCGCCACTACCAAGAATAAAATTGATTAATAAATCAACAAATACTTGTGAACGATAAAAGTGTATATTTTTATTGATAGGGTTGTATATTTTAGTATATCATCTGTATAATAAGTAAGGAATCACTTTAAATATTCTTATTTTAATTCATACTAACTCTTAATCAAACTACAACTAATAAAATTTTAAAGAAAAGTTTACGATATGAAAACATATCTTTAATACTAACCCATCCATAGTTATTTATGAACAGAGTTATTACAGTTTAAATAACAACCTTTTTTATAAATTATTAAACGAATATTTTATTAGCGTCTTTTATGAATAAACCTATTTAAGCATAACTCTAGACCTTTTTATTATGTCTTATTTTATATAAAAAACTAAAGCTTAGTTATAAACAAATTATATCTAAGTTTTATCTGAATAGATACAATTTTAAAATGTTCGCTTTTATAAAAAATTTGAAATATTTAACATTAAAAATGATCTTGATTTTTTATGTGTTTAAACTTTTCAGTTGATAGCGTTATTATTTAGTATAATGAAGCATTTTTATCCAAGATTCGGATATGTCTAACTTATATAAAACTTACTTATGTTTACCTTGAATGGCAAACGAGTACGATTTTCTTAAAACATTTTTGTACACAAAACACAAAAATTCTAATAATTTAATACAATAGCGTGTAATTGGTATATGTTTTTAACGCATACTTCTTATCAGTTTTATGCTACAAAATCGTGTTTAGTTCACAGAACGATTTTCTATGAACTTGCTTTAAGGTTAATTTAAAGAAGTACTAGAAACAAACTTAAGCCATGGCTAACTAAAACTGTATAAGTATAAGTGATGTAAATGTTCTTTGTCACAAAAAAATAGCGTTATCGATTGATAAAAGTTGTGTAAATTTTATTTAGATAGAGCTTTTAGTTTTAATTTTATCTTGAGTAAAATATATTTTTGTAAGTAAACTGTAATAGATAATTTTAAGGTTTTAATTGTATTAATAAATACTGTTCAAATCGATGCTTTTTGCATGAACAAAAATAAGTTTAAAAAGTTTAGCAGTAACTTAAATTTAATTAAAATAGGATTACTACAAAACACAAACATAGAAGTAAGTAGTAGATTTTTTGTCAATGCATTAATATTTTAAGCTTTTTATTTAGACTATACAGGTTGAATTTTAACTTTTTAACAAGTTGTAAAAATATTGGTAATGTATAAATTAACATTGAACCCGTTTTATCATCACATAGCTTTAATATAGTGATATTATTTCGAAATTTAAATTCAATAAGTTTAACCTTTTGCTTACATATAAACTTAGTTTAAGTTTATATGTTTTCTCAAAGTTTTATACAACTGTTTTTTATAACTACAAAAAAAAAAAAGCTTTACGCTTATAGAAAGCGTTTGAAAAAAAAGTTTTTATAAACTTACAAAAACTTTAGTTTTAAATTATTTTTATATACTTTTTTTTAATGCTTACTAGTTTATTGAAGAAAGAAAATGTTTAAGTAACCGTATTTTTTATAAGAAGTAAAAATTAAAAACCATAGTTAAATCATTTACACTTGCTTACGTTATTTATTAAAATAATATTGTAAATTTTCAGTCATGCATTGTAAAATTTTAAGTAATTGTATTACCAGTGGTAGAAAAATATACTTATCTTTTTATCTACGAATTACTTATCTACGAATTTTTTGAAACCAAAAATATTAAGATGTGAAATTAATATATAGCATAAAATTTTTCTAAACAAACTTTAAAAATTACTTCACAATCTTACCAGTTTTAGATTAAAAGCTATAAAAAAAATTATACAAAAGCTTGTATTAAAGTAGCATAAACTCAAAAAAATATTTTACTTCAGTTGTTTTTTCAGATTGTTTAAATAATGAAAAATAAAGTTACCGATTAAGCTCTTTATTGTATGTAATAGAAGACTATAAAATGTTTTATTTGTGTACATATAAAAAAACATAGTTTTTAGTTGGTCTAAAAAGAATTAAACTTGTCTTAAACCATTATTTGATAATAACATATATTTCTTTTTATAAACTAGATTGGTAATAAATATTTTCTAATCAAAGATTTTATTTTCGACTGTAAAAAAGTTTTTGTTAGAATTTTGAAACTTATATTAAATACTTATATTAACTAACATTTTAATTTAACATTTAACTAATTATTTCATCTAGTAGTTAAAATAGATCTTTATGTAATGACCTACAAATTGTAGTTGAGCCAATAACTTTAAAAATCTTTAAATAAACTTAAAATAACCTTAAATATTTTTTAAATAAACTTCCGTAATTTGCATAAGTTTTATTTATTCGCAGAATAAATACAACTGTTCATTTATTATATAAAATTGGTTACATATTTTTAAATTGTCATACTTAATTTTATAAGGAGCTTACTATTTAAGCAATAGGAGTAACTATACTGATTCATTTCAATCTAAAAATTTATTTTAAACTTCAACGATAATTTTATTTTTTAGTTGTTTAAATTCTTGGCTAAAAATATAACTATCAATACTTATTTTTAATGACGTCTAGTATCTTTTTTAGCCTGGAAATTTCAAGTTATAACATGTAAGTGCGTCTAGAGTTTGACAGAAACATCGCTTACAGTTTATTTCAGTCTTATTACGTTCTGGAGATAACGGTTAAAATAGAAGTCTTAATTAGTAACAGAACGCAGTAAAAGTTTAAAACTAGTTTTTAATTTCGTTAAAGTTAAGAAATACCTGAAAAAGTTATGCTTCGATAAAGCACTTTATTAATTTTTTTTTTTATACAGTAACTTTATTTTAAACTAAAGTTATAGTTAATAATTACCTAAATAACAGTGTCGACGCGTGGTGCTTTTGTTAGGGGGTGCGGAAATTTTTTTCATATAAAATAACCCTATCTTAAAACTGTTTATCTTAATTACATTTTACTTCAATTTTATATTTTTAATTTTAAAAAAATCAGAGTAACACCTTTTTTTTAAATTTAACTTCAAAGCAAAACCTTTTCTTAACATTTATAGCTAAATTTTTCAAAATTCAAAATCCATGAGAGTATCTGTGTTTGCACAATAAAAAACTTAAAACAATTATACTTACTTCTAATTAATAAGCTATAAAAATCAATTCTTATTAATCTAATCTTAAATCAATTAATTAAGCAAGTAATTCGGAAAACTATAACAAGATTATAGATGCCTAAAACAGCTAAACTTTTTTTAGCTAGTGTTTAATATACTTTTTAGTGTTTTCAGTGAATTTAAGCTTTATTTTATTTTATTGTAAACTTAAATTTTAAAATTTATTTTAAAATTGTATTAATGTTGAAAAACTAAAAAAAAAAATTAAATATAATTGTAAAAAACATTTAGAACTTACTAAATTTATAAGCCAGGTTTTGTAAAAATAATTTAATTACTTTAAAAAAACTATTGTTTATAAAATGTTGATTGTCAATAGAAACTATTCATAGCAAAGTTGTCACACAAAGTTTAAAAATAGAATTATCAAACACAAATTTTTTTTTTAAACACGAGAAAAAAGTTTCAGTTACTTTGATACGAGCTAATCAAAAAAAGATTATAAGTAAAAAAGTACACTACATTAATGACTAAAAACTAAATTATACGAAAAAAGAACGAGCTATTTTTTTCTTTAGTCAACTTATAAAGAAACAGTTTTGATAAAAAGAAATACATAAGTATAAAGTGTTGCAGTAATTTACGAAAATACTATTCTAAAAATGTTTTCAATTAGATTTACAATATTTTTTGTGAGCTTGTTAGTTTGTTGCATTGCTCTAAATAGGAAATCTACTTCTAAAAAGTAAGTCTTTTAACTTTAGAAATAAAATATTTAAGTCTGTATATCTTATTCAAAAAATATTAGTAAACTTAATAACGTAAAAATAATTTATGTATTTTAACACTGTTTTAGAAACACACTGGAATGGGAAATAAAAAAGTTAAACAGACGCTTTTTACAAAAGATAGCTCAAAAAAGGAGAAAAAGAACTACATCATCAAAAATGACTCATAGACAAGTTGTTCATTTTGATAAAAAAGCAACCAAAAAAGCACACAAATATTTGTAAGTAAAATTTAGTTATTTATTTCTATCTATGAACTGTAAGTTTATCGGTTAAAAATATACTGTAATAAATATCTTTAGTTAAACATTTTAAGTTTTTTTAAACTTGGAATTGTTAAATTTTTATGACTTTAAAATAAACTAGAGCCGTAAATTAAAAAACTAAAATAACATTAGTTAAAAGAACTTTGATGTTATTTTATTATTTTAAAATGCTCATCAATGTTAAAGACAATTTTTTGTTTACAGAATGCCATCCGATGAAGAAAAAAGTATTTCTCGTTTCATTAAAATTATGAAAAAAAATGGAATTGACTACAAAAGTTTACACGAATAAAATTTGACAAAATATAGTCTATATCAAATTATTTTCATAGAAAAACAAAATTAAACTGTTTTAGAATTTATCGTGAATTAGTTAAGTACTTTAATTTTTCAATTGCTATATTTTCTATAAAGTTGATAACTAGTTATCGTAAAAAATTAGAGATATTTTAACTAATTAACAATTAAAACTGAACATTAATACCGAAATTTTTAAACTTTAACTAAATTAACATTTTTTTGCAATTATACTTTTATTTATTGTTATTAATTATCTAAATAAACGAACTGAATAACTTTTTTTATGTTTTTTTATAAAAATTTTACAACACTATTTTTTTAATTACAAAAATACACTTTTTTTTCTATTTTACATACACTGCTAAAATTTGTTTCTTTTCAAGTAAAGTAAGTACTATAAAAACGACTTAAAACATTAAATTTATGACTTTTACAAGTTTTTTGCAAATATATACTGTTTGAAAACTATAACGATAGCTTTATTGTTTAATTTAACTGTTATCTTATTACTTTCTAATTTTCAATTAGCTTATTTTCTAAAATTAGTTTAAATATTAAGCTATAAATGTTTAAACACATTGAGTATTTTAAAATGTTTTGTACAATTTTACAAGAGATGTATATTTTTTTTATTGCTTATCAACCTGAAACTAATAAAAAATTCCTACATGCGTAAGATTACGTTTTAGCATTCAATAAATTAAAAAGTCCGTTTAACATATACATACATTATAGCTTATTAATATTTTTTTGTACCAGCATAAAATGATTATAATAATAATTCAATTTTTATTCTACACATACTGTTCATTTCATTTTAATTTCAACTACGTATTTTTTTGCGTAAGACAATATAAAGTCAATCAAAGTGATAAGAATTTTGATTATAACAGATAAAAGTAGTAAGATTTCTAAAAAAAGTAAAAGTTATAATAAGTTCTATGTAAGTTAAGTTATACTTCGATGACAATTAAAATCAAAATAAGTAATAAATCACACGTGTCTCCTAAGTATAAAACTATATTAACTATTCTCTAACTCTATTTGAAATAATAAAAATCTTAATCCGTATATAATTTATTAAGACATTTAATGTTAGAAAGTACAAAATATATAAAATTTTATTGCTTAAGATACTGTAATAGTTTGTGTGTCTTACAATCTAAGCAAACTTTCTTTTTTCTTTGTATATAGTAGCTTTAACTATTTACTTTTAGTTTAAACTAAAAACAATTAAAAAATGAAAATAAAACTTATGCCAATTAAACATAATTACTATTTTTCTTCTTATTACAACATCTATGTGTATTAGATTATATTTTCAAAATTCGGCATAGAGTTTGAAATAGTAGGTCACTTATTTGTTTCAATTAATAGCATAAAAAAGTTATGATCATAATTTTTCTTATATTCTGTTTCAATATATAAGATATTGGATAAATACTTAGTAGGTTATAATTACATTAAACAAATGTTTTAGATTTTCATGTTTAATAATTTAGATTTATTACACAATAGCTGTGCGTGATTTCCTAACAACATTGACGTAACTTGTTTTTGTGTTTACATGGAAATTAAAGTTTAGTCTATTAAATATTAATAGGGTCATAATTTTTCTTATACTCTGTTTCAATCTTTAAAACTTTTAATAAATACTTAGTAATTTATAACAACTTCAAATAAATGTTTTAAATTTTCATTTAAATTTAATACACAATAGATAAGCGTAATTTCCAAACGATATTGACGTAACTTTTTTTTGTGTTTACATGAAAATTAAAGTTCAGTATATCAAACATAACTAGTTTAATACTAACAAACTTAAAACAGTAACACATTCTTAAAATATTTGAACTTATATTTTCTTAGTTTAGAATTTATATATTTCAAAGCGTTTTATTACTTGATGTTTCGGAGGTACAATAAGTTTAAAAATAAAAACTAATACAAGGAAATCCAAGTGGTAAACTTTACGCACGCATAACCTTTAACTAAACAAGCGCAACTAATTATTTGTGTTCGTTGCGATTTGGAATTTTCGGGATGTGTACCGACTAATTTTAACAAATAGCTTGTCAACGTCAAGACGCAACGTACACAATTGCTTTAAATTGAACTTGACCTCATTTATAATTTCTTAATGATTTTTTAAATGGTCTGGAATAAGTTTCAACTTTTTAGGTTTTTGTTTGATTAAGAGAAGCTTCTTAAACTCTCATGCAAATTATTCATTTTCGTAAGCGCATTATTGGGAGTAAATCAGTATTTTAAGAAATTAAAAACATAAATACTTAACAATTTTAGTTTAATAAAGTGTAATTTCAAAAGTTACAGAAGCACAATACTTTATTTGCAATAAAAAAAATCTTAATTAAAAAATAAATATAAAATTTGTTTGCTTGAGTTATGTCAAGGTTGTTTTAAAACAAATAAAAACAAAACCTAATATTACTTTCTTTGACAGTTTTAATACTTTCTATCTATATATGATGTAAGTAGAATTTAATATATTAAAGGGTTGGTTACTAGTGAAACTTGAGAAGTTTCAAAAAGTTACATACAAACGAGAAGTGTTTATTTTTTTTGTTTATTTCGTTTTTTACAATATTTTTTTTATTTATATATTATCAAATATTTACTATTATCTTAGTTTAAAATCTAATAACTACAAAAAAATTACTTAACAAAAAAATTACTATTTTGCTTTTATTATTATTTTTAGATAATCTTATTGATGGTTGAAATAGTGTATTTCGTTAAAAATATTTCAATTTTTCTTAACTAAAAAAAAACAGAATGATAACAGTAATAAACCTAAACAACTACAGAAGTTGAGTAGATTTTAATTCTTTTTTTTTTTTTAAAGTAAGAACAAGTTTGCTTCTTTTATTAACATTCTACAAAATACTTTTTAAGTTAAATATATAAAAAGTACAGATTATCATATATATTGTAGTCAACGACAACAAATTAATAGCTCAACCTTGTACTAATTTTCATTACCATAACATTTTTAAAGTAAAGAAAAATGAAGCTATATACTGTTCATTTAAATTATAAAAGCTGAAAACTAAAAAAAAAAGTTAAAAGAAGTTATTACTATAGTTGTCATTATAAGCAATAAAGATTTAATCGTTTGATTTCTTTTGTAACTTATATGTAACTTAAATTAAAGCTTCTTTGTTTCACATTAAAAATTACGTCAATTTGAAAATATAATGCATTTGTTGATTAAAAAATTATCTTAAAAACACTTTTGTAAATCATTGATATTATTTTTTACAACTAAAAATTGAATGAATAGTATTATTTAAGTATAAGGAATGTGTCAAGTTAATTGCAAACAATTGCAAAAGATCTCGAAAAAGTTTTTATTTAAAGGTTAATAATAAACGGTAAAAATTTATGCATTTAAAATTACGTAACCAACTAAAATACGGCTTTGATTTCTGTTTAAAGTTTTGCGTAACCGATACAACTATCTTAAAAACATTTTACGTTGTAAAATTATTTGACATTTATTTGAACTTAAATACTTTTATAGCTTTTCGTCTTATTTACAGCATTTTTTTATTTTTTTATTTAAAAATAAAAACAGGTAAACAAGTTTAGTTTAATGTATAGTCAACTTTAGTTAATTTTTTGTTTGAGCTTATAAATAGTTGCTTAAAAATTTAATTTTAAGTCTCAATTTTTTATTTAGATACTGAAGATTTTATTAAAACGATCCTATCATTTAAAATTTTTTAGGTATAACTGTTTAATTTTTGGTTTTTACATCGACGTTTAATCTCACTTAATACTTTACTTTTTATGAAAAATTCTGCTAAATAAGTTTATATCACGTAGTATTTTATAGTTTAGTTTAAACATAAAAAGTTTTAATGTTTACGGTAAACTATAGTCACATACAAATTTTTTTATTATTCTTATTATTTTAGTTTGTTCCTTCAACAGACATTTTACTAATTTCAAGTTTATTTTACAAAAAATCTAAAATAAACTAACTTCTTTTTTAAACTGTAAATTGTTTTTTTGTTAACTAATTGTGCACTTATTTAATAACATTTAAAATACATATACTTTTAGCCTCCATCTCTTACCAAATGATAACAGTTTGAAACCCCTTCTAAGTATGTAAAATGCTTATTATTTTGCAAAAAAAAAGGACAAGTTTGTCGAAGGCAGTTTAGTATATTTATTTTCGGTTTTCGCCTCTTACAGTAAAAACAGAATTGTTTTTATTTTATTTTAATGCGAATAGCATGCTGCTTTTTGAGCTTAGATGGTCCGTTGTGAACTTCTACCAAACTTCAGATCTGTCTACAGCTAAGTCATGTCCAGCATTTAGTTGTACCGATAGCTCAGAAGTAGTCGTCAGATATTACACTTTTTAGCAATGAGCTTTTCTTAAAAAGTACTTAGAGATTCTATGTTTGAGGCGTTATCCAAGCTAGGGAAGGTTACATTGATAAATTATCGAGAACAAAGTTGGAAGCAAATTTATAGATAGTAAAAATGTGTTCTTTTTTCTGATCTTCTATGTTAGTATAGGCCGTTTTATCATAAAATGCGTACGAAGTATGTTTATCATTTTTATTGATTAATATGGATTGAAAATTTGTATTTTTTTTCTATGGAAGTTTACAAAAATAGCTTTATATACTAGCACCATAGTTAGAACAATGAGTCAAATTTTTCATACACGCCTTCCAAAACAAGCAAGTAGAGGCTTCCTAACTAAAAGCAAATCTCTTTGAAAACAAACAGGTTTTTTATTTGTAGATTAACTTTTTTTGCTTGTTTTAATATCTTTTTAGCAGCAGTTAATTTTTATAAGAGGTGTTTAGACTCAACGATTTTTTAATTAAATGCACCAGAAGTTTTTTTTTGTTAGCTAAACTTTAAATTAAAGATTAAAGCTATGTTTTATTTCTATTGCAGTATCGTCTGCAAACAGCGTAACTCGTATCAAAAAGTTTTGAACTCTCGTCTTTGCTTTTAAGCGAGTTGATTTGATTAGCTTTGCATAATTTCGTGTGTGCACTCTCTTCTTCTGTGCTAAAATTGCTTTTAAAGCAGCTAAAAGAAACTAAAGAGTGATGGCATTGCTTGATACAACTTAATCATTTTTTAACTTTGAACTACTATCATCATACTGTACCGTAAAGCTTTCTTGAATGACATCTTTTAAAATACAGTGGTTGTAAAGTTTTATTTTTACACTTACAACCTAATGCGTCTAACTCATATTTTAAATGAAAAAGTGCAACTAATTAAGCAACTAATTATTTTTTTTTTGAATGCTATATTTTTAAAATCAATTGACGGTAACTACCGTATAAATTACCTTTTTCAGCTCAATTGTTCAGTTAGTAGGCTTCAGAAAAACTAGAAGTAGTTGATATCAGTTTCCATTTTAAATCCTAAAGAATTAATCAAGCCTTCTTTACTTACAAAAACAGTGCTTTTTTGGTTAAAATGTAAACAGGCAACAGTATATTTTTTATAAAGAGTTTTATAGAGTTGTTATTTTTCCTTTAACGATGTTCACAAATTATTTTATACGCATGCGCTCTGCAAGTCTAAGCAGTATAACACGTTACAGACTCTCACCCAAAACGCTTAGAAAGATGACAACTCAGTAGCTAAAGCAGTCTTTAATCTTTTTTGTGACATATTGTGATTTTTGTACCACGCAAGCGATATTGGAATTCTACTGCTTTAAAAGTAAGACAAGTATTTTGCTGCAATGGGAGCAGTAAGAAAAATGTGTATGTTTTCAAAAGATATTTATTAATTTTTCTAATTTTTTGATTGTTTATGATCTGAAGATACTGTATAGATATGATGATATTCGAACAGGCGTAATAAAACATATTTATACTTTTTTGTTTTGTTTAAAGTATCTAATATGCATTTATAGTTTTTGATTCAATATCATATATAAAGACATTTTTTATAATTTATATCCTTACTAACAGAAATTTTTATACCCGTAACAAAATTTATTTTAGTTTAAACGTTTATTTTGTTTTTAGAAAGTGGCAAACTTATAAAAAGAAGTTTGAAAATAATATAAAAAATTTTAGTCTGCCTACAAAAGTAGTTAAATTATTTAAACAATTTTAGTTGAATTTAAAGTTATCAGGACAAGATGTACAGCAAAACTTCACTGTAATTTGTTTTATATTATTACTTATACTTTTTATCATGATTTGTATAAGCAATAAATACTAATATGTGTAAACTTTTATTTGTTTTCATAAACTAATTAAACTATAATTTATTAAATATTGTAGTAATCAAATTACATTTTTATTCACACCAACATATTTAGATTACACGATAAAAAAGTTCAAATTTATTTTGAAAAACTTGTTTTTAAATTACTTTTAACCATAACTAAACTAATATACCGTTCAATAACATGTCAAATAACACACTAGAAGTTCAAACTAGATTTTATCATATTTTGCAATTGATTGAGCTTTAAGATAACGATTATGTACTAAATAATGCACGTTTCAATTTTTTACCCACAAATAATCTATCTATTTATATAATTTTAAAACCATCAAGCATTGTTTATTAAAACAAAAGTAAGAGTAGCTCGAAACGGTTTAAAATACTTACAAATATATTTTTACAGTTTTTTTTTTTTTGTTTAAAGAATCACTAACTAGTAATAATTAATACGTGTAAAATAAAGTAAAACAGATCATAAAATTCATTTTAAATAATAAGTTTGGTAGTAACAAGGTAAATACTAGAAGTTACTGTTATAACTACCTAGTCATTGTTTAAATTATAAGTAAATTTTATAAAACAGAAAGCAATAAAAATTAAACGGCGTGCTTTAAGTAAAATTTATTAGTATTATAAAAAATACGGCAACTCTACACAATTTAATACATTATTCTAAAAGTTTTTTTCCTTACTTTTGACTTGTACAACCAACTTTAAAAGGAGATTACTTAATATAATAGAACTATAATTGTTCCAGTGTAGTCTAAATCACACACTTATAACCATAAGTATAAGTTAAATATATCTAAAAACAAAATAGTAATTTATATACCATTTGCAACTTAATATCAGTAGATTATTCATTTTGTTTTTTATATTTTATTACACAAAGCTTTTCAAAACCATACAAGTTTCTTTGTCAAATGATAAATTTTTAATGAAGATTGAAAAAACTTTGTTAAGTGAATAGCTTAAAAAATAACTTTAAATTATGATGTATGAATATTATCAAGTAAATACAAAAATTAGAGATTCAGTAATTAAAACTAAAGGTATGTTTATTAATAGATTCTTAATAATTTTGTTTAACCATCTAATGCTATTTGCGTATTCAAGTTAGGTTGCTCTTCCTCTATCAATATTGATTCCAGGCTGTAGTAAAATAGTAATTAAGGCTACTTTAAATACTACTTATACAATCTAGGCACAATAAGTGAGTGGTTTATTTATTATCAAAGAACATATGCAAACACATGTTATATAAAGAACAATTCAAAAAATAATAATATAAAAACTTAGAGTGTATTTAAAATGGAATTGAAACTTCTAACATGATTTGAATCTAAGAGGAGCATACATTAAGACTGTATAAACCACTGTCCTTGACATGACGTTAAATTTTTCTGGTGAACGACTCGATAATAAAAAGTTTATTTTTACACCAAGTTCTTAGACCAAACTTTTTGAACGTGTTTTTTGTCGTTTAATAAACAATTAAGTTAAGAATTAAATACTTAGAATAAAACACTCATATGAGAAATAAACATTGTTAAATAAAAACTTTATATAAAAGAAGGAAATAATCTGAAACTACATGTTTACTCCGGCGCTTGCTGCAAAATGGTTGTTGCTAGAATGTCTGCTCAAATCGATATATATATATATATATACGGATGTTGTTGCATCAGACTCTTAATTTTCTTTTAACTTTTTTTTTGCTGCGGCAGTAATTCACATTAACAGTTTTAAGATACAATATTAGAAAACAGAATAGCATATGAAAAAATTCATTTTGTTATACTTCCTCTTCTTACACTTTTTGATGAAAAGCCTCACTTTACATATCCTCTGTGTTTTTTTTTTGGAAGAGAAACTCTACCTTTCCTTCACAAACAAACAAAAAAGCAACATATCAAGTTTTAATTTTTACTCAAAACTAACATTGTTGTTTAAAAAAATGTATTAAAGAAATTTAGAAGATGAGATATTCAAACAGTTTTTAACAATTGGTTTTAAAGTTCTAAATGCTTTTTATTAAAAAAAAATTGTGCTTACTAGAACTTCAAAAATTTACTTTAACTTTGAAAATGAAGTTTTAAAATGTGTTCCAAACCTTAACCTGCCCTGCTAATTCTAACATAAACATTTTTAAAAATTTATAATTTCATATTTAGATAAAAGTAAAAATATATGAATAAATTATTTTTAAAAACTGTATTGATGCATAAAAGTAATAGTTCTTTTTAAGGATTGCTAATAAAATATCTAAACGAAACAAGCTCGTTGATATAAAGCAAAAACAGTTTTAAAAATACTCACTTATAATTACTAGCTATTTTTCTTTGTGCTTTAAGTAGCAAAAATATACCGAGTCCTGATTAAATGTAGGTACTTCAAAGAAAAGATGATTAAAAAAATTAAAACAATGTTGACCATAAATAAAAATGTACGAGTAAACGAAATAATATTTGATAATAAATTCAACAAGTATTAACAGATAACTTAATAATTTACATCATTATTTAGTTAGTTCAAATCTGCTATGGTTTAATAAAAGATTATATAATATAATATTTTTTTTTACTCTTTGTACTAATAAAAGTCTATAAAAGTATATTAATGCAAAACCAAAACAAAATAGAAAAACCTGTTTTTATAAAAAAGTACTAATCGAAATTTTGTATATTTGTAAACATTTGTAATTTTTTTAAAACTGATAATAGTGATAACAATTATATTATTACTTTTTCTACTTGTTACTTTATTGTAAGTCGAGAGTTAGAAAACTGCGGTTCAAAAATAAAAAAATATGCGACCTGCGATGTACTTCTCAGCTGAAAACATAAATTAGTAGTAAATAAATATTTTATGGTATTTTACATTTAGTTTTTTAATCTATAAGTTGCTAGTGGTTTATTATTGCAAATTTTATTGAAATGCTATTTTTCAGTATCTTTTTAAATATTACTATAATTTTTTGAAACAACTACGGTCCGCGGAAGACTCTTTGCTATACAGTGCGACTCGTGAGCAACTTTTTTTAGAAAAATCAACCCGTTACTTATAAAAGATAAATTATAAACAGTGTTATAGTTACATTAGAAACTTAAAAAATTTCAAACATAAAATTTTAGAACTATTATTTATTGTTTTAGAACTAAAAAAAGTAAATGTGTTGATAAAGCCAACACTAAAGATACTTTCTACTGGTATTTTCTGCAAGAATACAAACCAAGCACGACTTTTCTGTAATTTAATACGGGCATTAATTTGAACTTTAAATTATGACATAAAAAGTGATGAAATTAAGAAAGAGATCGGCTAATTAAAGTAGAAAAACGTTTGCAATTAATAAGAATAAAAAAGTAAATAAAACAACTATATATAAAAAACAAAACCGAAGGGTTTGAAAAAAAATCGTGATTTTTTTCAATATCCGGCGATTGTGTACACAGTTTTTTGACATGATGAAGGATGCTTTATTTCATTTCTGGTATGGTACTTTATATAGAAATAAATTTTCATTCAAAATTTAACAATCTCGAAGTGTTATTCTTCTTAATATAACTAAAAGTACATTTGTGACTAGTATATCTATATTTAAAATAACCTCTGTATAAAGTTCGTTGATCTTTTTTTTTTTTTTCACCATGATAATATTTTAGTACACTAATTCTAAATAAAATCGTTCGAATTTTTTACTAGTAAGGAATTTATGATCTATTATAAAAACTTTTATAATACTATAGTAGAATTTTATTAAGTAGAACTTTGTTAATTAATGTTAGTATGCTATTTAATAATACTTGTAGAATTTTTTTTTGATAGTTAGCTTGTTTACTCATTCTTGTAGTATATACATGTTTTTGTTTGTATTTATAGACAACATAAATTTATTTTTCTGTTTTTCATCTTTTATTCTTTGAAGTGTTTGTGCTATTAAAAAAGCCCCGTTAGTTTCAATAAATTTAAGACTTTTCTAATTATTTCTGTAGTTTTTATACATTATTACATTAATATAAATTTACATTATCACAAGTTTTTTATATTTGATATATTTTTACTTTATTTATATGTGCTATATAACTAGTCATAAACCACCTAAACATCATACATTTCTCTTTTCTAAGTCTTGTAAATTAGCTGAACTGAAATACAAAACTTCTAATTTTTTTAATTGTAAATTTAGCCTAGTATGAACTTGGTTATAATCTGTTCACCTTTATTTGAAGTCGCTAATATTCGAGAGTTTATTTATTCCAAGCTTACTTTAAGTCATTGTTTTGAGACCTAACAAGGCTCTTTTGTTCAAAGCAAAGTCTTAAAACGAATTAAGAATAACCAAACAGAACATATTATTAACCAAAAAAAATATTATCTTATAAAGTATAACAAAACTCTCCTTATGACCTTTTAAAATGATAACTGTAGTTGTTCGATCTAGAACAAAAAGTATAAAATCAAAAAACGCAGTTGCTGTATAATTTTTTTGTTGTTGTATAGATTTTGCCTTTTATAACATTTTGTAAGCTTCTATTTAACATCGATTCCATACTCAAAATATGCAGGCTATGTGTCTTATGTTGAAACCAGGGGCGTCGCGTGGGGTGTTGCACTGCCGCAACTGCACCACCTTGAAATTTTGTAAGAAAAAAAAAGTATCTATAACGTTTTCGTTGTTTTTTAGAACGAAATCTCTTTTAAAACTCCTATTTTGAAAACGACCATTTTGCCCACTTCACTGCCGCAAACTCTTAGCTAACTGCCGCAAATGAACTCAAAAAAGCAAAATTTCTTCAAGAATTACCGCAAAATCAATAGCTTGCGGTAAGTAATTTAAGTTTAAAATTCCCTAAAACAGAACTTGCTTAAGTATCATCTACAAGCTATTGTAAACATAAAGTACAGTAACCTCTCGGATCTTTACGCACTCGTGATGTTACGCACTCGTGAAGTTACGCACTCGTGACGTTACGCACTCTCGTTTAATTACGCATTTCAGAATTCTATAAAATTCAGAAAATAAAAACTTTCATTTTTTTTAATATTGCACAAATTAGGTTTAATGTATATTTTTGAATTAAAATACACATTAAATTTTACTGAAAACCTATATTCTCCATAATTTTTAAAGCAATTTTTATCAAACTTTTAATCCTACTTTTTATTAAATTTTATACTTTTGTAGAAGAGAAGTTTTAAATTTCTAAGTATCAATATATATTTTTATATATACAAAAAAAAAAAACTTTTGTTATAACTTTTTTTTTTCTTAGTGTTTTAAATATCTATTTTAGCAAATTGTTTTGTTTTATAAGAGAAAAATCGAAAGATTTTGAGGCCAATTTATAAAAAAAAGATATAATTATAGTGATTTGATTTATTTTTTGTTTAAGTTTATATTATATTAATAAGGATTCTTTTGTACCTTTGACTGTGAATTACCATATCTCAAAAATTAGTATGAACTTTTTATATTGATAAAAGATGACTTGTACTTAAATTAAAACTGTATAAAATAATTTCAGTAAGATAATTCTAAAGTAGATGTTAAGGGCTTAAAAGGGGGGATGGGTTAAAACACTTATTTAAAGGCTGTTTTAGTTTGTGCCTCCCATAAGGAACCTTTTGTTGTCTTCGACTTTGACCGGCTATATCTAAAAAAAAAATTTAAGTTGATAAAATCTGTAAAAAGCATCTTGTAGCTTAGTAAAAACTACATAAAATAAGATCAAATTGTGAAGAAAGTGTTTTATCCCCCCTTTGCCCTTAAAAGCAAAGCTTATCTTCAGGTATAGTAAAAATTCAGTTGTTTTCAAACTTGATAGTAAAAACATATTTTCAATAAAAATATTTTAATGTCCTTGAAGTTATTGATAAAATAAAATTCATTGTTTTTGAAATTATTTTAATCTTTTTTTAGCTATATTCAGGATTGCCACATACTCTGGGTACTCAGTGAAACTTAATAATTTTTTAAATTTTTAAAAATCTCAGGGAAACTCAGGGTATTTTGATTTTTTCTTAAAAACACAGGGTGACTCAGAGCGACTCAAGGTCACTCAGGACAGTTTTTTTACTCAAAGAGTGGCAACCTTGCTTTTATTTTTTTTAATATTGAAATTGTTTATTAGTTTACTCTGTATAGTTAAAACAATTTTTTGTTGAACAAGGTAATTGCTACTTTTATAGATTATATAACTAGGAAAATGCAGAAAAGTACTAGTCAAGTAAATTGGACAAAAAGCCTTTCTTCTTCAGCAAAAGAAGTCTGTGATAGTGTCAGCTTCAACATCACTGAAAGGTTCAAGTTTTCAAGCCATTTAAGAATTTCACGATTATTTTTGGCAAAATATTTTACTGTTTATAAATCTTGTTTTCCTTTAAAGCTTATAAAAACAGTGAAGAAGTGTTATCCTGTAGTTGAATGTAAACAGTCAGAAAGAGAACTGAAAACATTTTATTCACTTAAATAAATGCATCAGGATGGTTTAGTGAAAATACTATTATGTCTTGAAGAACATAACATGACTAAAATATTTAACGAAACTGCAAAGCTTCTTAGAATTTTGATATTTACTCCCGTGACTAGTGTAGAAGCTGAAAGAACATGTTCTTCTTTGAAAAGGATCAAAATATTTTTGAGAAACACCATGGGTCAGTCAGGGTTAAATTCTTTAAGTGTAATTTCGATTGGTAGGGACTTACTTAAAAACTGTACTAGTTTCAAGGAAGAGATGATGGAGAAATTTATCAACCAAAAGGAGAGAAGAATGAATTTTAGTTACAAAGGTGAAAAGTAAGAGTTTAAGTATTTATGTTTGCAAAATTAGAGCTTTAGATTTATTTTTTTAGGTAGACATTCAGTAGTAACAATTATCTGTACTAAGCAAGTTTAGTTTTTTCTTTAAAAAGTTGTGATTTGTACATATAATTTTCTTTGTTTGAAGACTTTTTAATTTACTTGCCAAGCTTCAGTATGCATTCCTTTTTGTTTAGTTAAAAATAAGTAAAAATATTTTTTTAGTTTAGTATTTAATCCAATATTTTTCAAGTAAAGTTGAAGCTAAAATGAAATATTATTATACTTGCTGTATTTTCTATCAAAATATAAGTTTGTTATATCTAAACTGTAAGCTACTTTAAGTTTTAACTTTAGAGCCTTTGTAAAACTTAATATTATTTAGTTTGCTTGTTTTACTTTTGAGTTTTTTACTTAGTCAAATTTTTTTTTAAATCTTAATTGTATTTTAAAATTCTTTGAAATTTCTTTACTAAGTAATGTAAGTTATTCTTTAAAAAAACTTTAATTTGTACACAACATTTTATTTGTTTGTAGACTTTTTAATTTACTTGCCAAGTATAATTAGATTTTTTTTTAATTAAATATTAGTAAAATAATTATAAATATTTTGATATTTAATTAATTCAATATTTTTTAACTTAAGTTGAGGCTAAAACAAATATTATTGTACTTGCTGTATTTTCTTATTATAATATTAGTATGTTTAATCTAAATTGTAAGTTAGAGAATTCGTAAAATTTGATATTTATTAGCTTGCTTATTTTACTTTTGTGTTTTCAACTTAGTAGTCTAGCTGTTTTTTTTTCAAACATCAAAAGTTTTAATTAGTTATAAGTTGATACTCGTTTTTTTTTTCAATATTTAGCAGTAAATAAGCAACTATTTTCTACTTAGTAAAATAAATTTTAATTAAAATAAACTTGCAGTTTGTACAAAACCTTTTTTTTTTTTTTGTAGACTTTTTAATTTTCTTGCTAAGTCTAATAAGACATTTATCATTTTGTTAAGTTAAATATTAATAAAATAACCATTCTTCATTCATTTTTAAATAAAGTTGAGGCTAAAAAAGAACTAATAAAGTTGCTGTATTTTTCTATATAATAAGAATTTGTTTGGTCTAAATTTTTTCTACTGTTAGTTTAAACTTTAAAGCCTTCTTAAGAATTAATACTCATAAGTAAGCTAACATTTTTTGAATCTTTTAAATTACTTAAATTTTTTTTTTCTATTCCTATATTTACTTTAATTTTCAAAGTATTTACGTTTTTTTTAATTATTTAAATTTTTTTTTCTTTTTTTAAATAAATATTTTATTTTTTAACAAAATTTTCCAAGTTACATTAGCAATTTAATGTAACTGTTATAGAAAAAAGTCTTTATTTAAGATAAAAAAGAGTTTTATAGTAGGGGTTTTTTATTTTAAATTCTGCACCACCTAAAGAAAATACCACGCGACGCCACTGGTTGATAGTATTGTAAAAATAATGTCTCAAAATTATAATTCACCAGTTCCTTAGACTTAGCGGTCCTTTAACTTTTTGAGCGATTTTCTTTTATCATTAAACAAACAATAAGAATATCAAAACTTAAATTTACTAGTTTTAAATTTTTACACTAAAAAACAAGTAATAGTATTAAAAAATAACATTTAAAAATAAAATCTATAAAAAAAGTCCTATAAGATTAAACTTAAACTTTAATAATACAGTAACTTGAGTTAGAAATATTTTATGTAGTTATCTTGATCTAAATTCTATATACGAAAAAAAAAAAAAAAAAGCAAACCCAAGTAATAAATGTAATGTTGTTTAACATAGTTTTGTTAGTTTAGTCAAATAAAAATATTTTTAACGATAAAAGATTCAATTTTTTATATAAAGTCAAAGATTTAAAAGTAAAGTAAGAATGTTGCACAAACGGTGTTTATATTTTCACTTATAACCAGTGAAATAAAACGGCTTTATTCTGTTTACTTTTTCTTTTCTTTGAAGTTTACGTAAAACACTTTATTTAAATTTGATAGTTTTTTAAAATAAGTTTAGTTTATTTTACTAAATTAGACTAAAAGTTATTTGTAACATTATTATTTAGATCAGCACAACTAAAACTTTAGTTAATTCAAAACACCTAAAATGAAAGTAAATACTGTAAATTTTTAAAAGCTAACTGCTTCAAAGTTTCAACAGTAATGGCAGCAAATAAGCAGAAAGAGCATAGACAGAATAAAGTCATCTTTACAGCCGAAATACACTTTCAAAAAGTAACTTTTAAAATTGGAAGTTTTCCAACTAAATTACATTCTACCACTCGAAAACAAGCATTATATCGTCGTAAACTACTTCCACTTTACATGCGTGCATTGTACCTATCAATATTTTATGTTTAGACCATAAAAAAGTTTGTAATTTATAATTTAGCTTATCTCTGCTAGTTCTTAATCGAAAAAAATACTTTATATAGTTTGAAATAGGAACTAACATTTAGTTTAAAAGTTTTTAAACATAAATTTTTTTTTTAAGTTGGTTTAATCAACGTTTCTAGGTTTCTACTATAAATTAAATGGTTTTCAAAATAAAAAAGAATAATAAGATTTTTCACGTTTTATCTACAATTTAACATATTTGACACACAAATATAAGTCAAAAACTTAGTTCTAGTTTTAGTTCCTTTTTTATTAAACTTTGGTAGATATTTGTTATCTTGTACTCAGGTATCTTAGAAAAACTTTGTATTACCTAAGAAGTTAAATGATATAGTTCAAAATTTGAAACTATTCTTCTTTACTTTTTAAGTAAAAACATTTAACTTTTTATCAGTCTATGATATACGATTTTAAGACTATTAGTATTAATAAAAACATTCTAACCCAACTATTAATCAAAAAAAGTTTTCAATTCTAATTTATAAACAAACTAAGTTTTAAATTTTAATCAAAATGTTTACAATATAATGTACGTCTCTTTTACTTTTAAGTTAGTTATAAAAGTGTGATTAAATAAAAGCTAAAGCTCATTAGTTTTATCATTCATTATTAACACTAAGTAAACTTTTTAGAAACTTTCTTAAATTTGTGTAGTTTATGTGGTATATAAAAGCTTTAAGTTGTTTCTTTATTTGACTAACTCTTTTTATTGTAATAAAATAGTGTAAAAAACTGTTAGTGCTTTTATTGCCGCAATAGGTAATTAAAAAACATTTTTATTTTGTAATTTTTTAAATAAACCGTAATGATAGACTTTTATGGATACTTAAAACTTTTAATGCTCTTGTACACAATGAAAACAAAACAATAAAAAACATTAATTAAAAGCAAAAGTTTTAATAAAAACTGTTCTTGTCATTGGAAAATTTTATTATCAAAATAGACATGCGAGAAGCTTTTACTAAGTATATAATGTTAAACAGTCTTTTAGTAAAAAGTTGTACCTAATTAATTAAGAAGAAATAAAATTTAGTTTTTAAGGTACTTTAATGGCTAAAACTGTTCGAACTGTAGAACATTTTGGTCGGGAGCATAACAAAAAAATTATCACGATAAAAAGGCCGATAATCACAATAAAGAAAACTTTTAAAGCCACAAAGCTTTACGCTTATAAAACTTTACACAAGAGTAAAAAAGGTTTTGTACTGCTAGTTTTAAGTTTTGTAAGTTTTTGGTATAGAGCTAGTAGTAACGCTTTTGAGGTGATTTCTAATTGCAAATATCAGACGGATCATAGCTAGCATAGTTTTGCCAAGCAATATGTGTCATGGATGGTCGGTATATCAAACGATAAGTTCTAGTTACATTTATCCCTACACACGCCTTCTGATTTCTTCGGTTGACATAGCAACCGCTCACGCTCGAAAAGCAATTTAATTTTCTTGCCAAACAGTATAGTTAAATGTGATGTCACAAAACTCTCGAGTTTTCCCGCTTTTTACTTGAGAGTCTAGTAGCTCCTTCTGCTGTTTCGCTAGCAGCCACATCATCTATTTTATCAAAGCTTCTGCCGGCTGTATCGAAGAAAGATGACTCTTCGTCATAGTTAGAAGCAGAACTCATCTTCCGCGAAGAAGAAAACTTTCTTAAAGAAAATTTTGAAACACAAGGAGTTAGCTTTGATTTTTCTCTACTTCCCCGGCTCGCGTTATCCTGCAGACTACCACTGCTGCTTATTGATGACCCTTCTCCGCTCTCAGGTGGCTCCTCGTAGTTTGATTCTCGATGATAAAAGTAATTAAAATTAGAAACAATGACAGGTACTGGAAGTGCAATAAAGAGGACACCGACAATGGCACATAACGATCCAACAATCTTGCCTGCCGTTGTTACTGGTTTCAAGTCACCATATCCAACCTGCGTAAGTTGTTTTGCTTTGAGAAGTTTTTAACTTGTTTAAAAATAGGTTTTCATGCAGTATAAGTTCAAAATTAAATAAACTAGATGTTCTAAGTTCATAAAAATAAAGATTTAAGATAAACTTGAATATTTTAATATTGCTAGTACAGAAATCGGCAGCATTTTTTTTAAAACGGCCGAGTGTTCTTGAAAAAGTTGCTCGTGGGCAGCACTGAAAAAAAAATTGCGGGCCGCATATACTTATAATAGTTCTAGTGACCTATAAAAACTTTTATTTTAAATCATAAAATTGATGATATCTAATAACCATAAAATATAAAACTTAACAAAAAAACTGTTGTCATTTTCTTTGTTATACTTAAGTTTGATAAAAATAATAAAACAATCATTGGTTTTAAAGCATCCTCTGTTTTAAGTAAAAGAGATTTATTTTTAAGTAAACAAAATAAGTTTGTATTTTCTAAATAATTCAATAAAGTTTGTATTTTTGAATTTATGCTTATTTTGCTAAAAACTATGAAACGTAAGAAATGTAAATAAGAGATCTATCATTTAGTATAAGTTTTGTGGAAAAAAAAGTTATATTCTTTTTTTTTGTTATTTTAACAGACTTTTATGATATCGAAAATTAGTTTAATCTGTATATCAATACGACTACTCATAGCTCTTTTTGTTAATACGTTACGTTTGATTTCATTTTTTTCTAAGTTATGAAACCGATTAAATCGCTAGAAGTCGCTAAAGAATTATTGATTAATAGACCCTATTATATTAAATTAACAAAGTTAATTAAAGTTTAAGCTAAAAATATGCTTGCAAGGTATAAATTTTAAATTCAAATACACTCAATTTCTAATCTACAAAATTGAAAGACTACTAAAAGTTTTTTTTTACTGTAAATTGTTTTAAAATAGTTACGCAAACAAACTAGCTTTTATTTATACAAGTTATAATCAAAAGTTACATATACAAGTAATTAACTGTTTATGCCTAAAATAACTACTTAAAAAAGATTTCAAATTTTATACAAAATTTAAAATATACCGTGCTTTAACTTAAAAAATATTTTTTTAGTACAATTTATAATAAAGACATACTGTTTCTTATTAAACAAATTCCTAAAACTCATAATATAAAAACTACTGTGAAGTTAAAACTTTGTAATTACTTTTAAACTATAATTTATTATTATAAAACTTATTGTTATAAATTAGCTTTTTTTCATGCTTTTCGTTATTGTTAAACGTGGATTAAACTTTTTTTACCTTCAATTACTAACAATTTTTTTATAACTTAACTATTGTTTAATTTATTTCATTTTTTAAAATGTTTAAAGACTCAAAGTAAACGTTCTTAGAGTTTGTAAAATAAGTATCCGTGTATTTATAAAAAACATATTTATATTATTTGATTTTTAAAAAGTTTAGTAAAAAAAAGATAACTATATACTAGATACTTTTATAACTTAAAATGTTTCAGAAAACTTTTTGGAATAAATTTATTTCTATATGTTTATAACTATACTACAGCTGTTATGCTAGTTTACAAAAACTAAAGGTTGTGTTTGAAAATTAGCAAATAAAAAGCATAAAAAAACTTAAAGAAGCCTTAAATACCCAAAGAAAAATTCACAACAAAAATTCAAAATTTTTAAAATTAGAAAAATATACTATATATATTGCTTTAAGCATTCACAATTTAATATGATGTAAACACTTAAAAATTAAAGTTTTACATCTATGTTAATGTTGTATAAAAAAAATTTTCAAGGTTTTTGTACTTCTTAACAAAGATACTTTCGTAGTTTTTTATTAGTATCTTTATTGTTAAACGTTACGAAAGTATTACTAACTCACCGTAGTCATTGTTACGACAGCCCACCAGAAGGCGTCAGGAATAGAATCAAATTCACTTTTTTCATCATCGAGGTCAGCAAAGTACACAGCTGAGGAAAAAAGTACAACGCCGATAAGTAAGAAAAATATAAGCAGACCTAATTCTCTCATTGAAGCTTTCAATGTTTGCCCAAGGATTTGAAGACCTTTAGAATGTCTAGAAAGTTTCAGTATTCTAAAAACTCTAACTAATCGTATCACCCTCAGAATCGCCAAAGACATTCCTTTACCGTTGCCTTCATTTTCTTCCGGCTCAATCTCAGCCTCTGTACCGAGACTTATAAAGTAAGGTACAATGGCCACAATATCAATCATGTTCATTACATCTTTCCAAAATTTTATCTTGTTTGGAGAGCACAGAAACCTAGCAGTGACTTCAAAACTAAACCAGCAAATGCAAATAGTTTCAATAATCCAAAAAGGATCGTAGTTGCCGACAACTTCAGGCTTGAAATAAGTATTTGGGTCACTTTTATTTTCTACTGTTCCATTAGGTAATGTTACATTGTAATGTACATAGTCGGTGATTGTTCTGTTTACGACATTTTTCGAACGTATGTGCTTTTGCAGTACAGGCAGAGTTTCTAAACAAAATGATATAATAGAAAGTAAAATTACAGAAATTGAAGTAACTGCAACCATTCTTGCTGCGGTGGAACTCTCGGGATACCTAAAATTAAATTAGACGTTGTTTTTATGTTAGAATATATACTTATAGTAATAATTTTTTAGCTAATATTATTAGCAATGAAAATATATTAAAACTTTAGGATTGTTTTTCTAGTTGATATTATATTATAATGCTAAGTAAACTATATCAAAAATCCTTTTAGTTATTAAATAAAATACGTTTTAAACTAGTTGGTATGGTTACTTCTATTTATGCTGTTAGGTAATTTAATAAATGCCACCGTATTTATGTTAGAACTAATATATTTATAGCGTTTAGATCACCACTGCGACACCTATTACTTAGTTACTTTCTTTCAATCACTTATTAGATTAAAAACAAGGCTGCGGTCTAAAAAACTTCAGAAAAGTTAACTTACTTAACTCAAAAACAAACCAATTAGTTCATTCAGGTCTATAAAGGAACTAATAAAATGCTAAATCAGTTTGTATTAGTTTGCTACCTAGACATTAAAAGTTATGGAAACAATTAGTCATAATTTTTTTTTAATTATGGACTTGCATTTTACTTTAGTATTAATTTTAAAAATAAATATTATACTTTTATCTGATTACTGTGTGTTTAAAAGCTTTTTATCACCGTAAAATAATTTGTTATACTAACAAGTTAAATTTTTTCTAATGTTTTTTTTTTTATTACGTAAGCTACTTTTTCTGGATTTTTTTTGCAACTTTTCAACAACTAGAAATATACATTTTACAAGATTATATTATAATAACGTGATTGAAAAAGCTAAAACACACTATATTATTTGAACTAAAAATGAGTTTTACAAAGTTTTAGATTTGTATAATTGTATACACTATTTTTTTATTTTCTCATGTTTTTTACCATCAATTCAATTTAATCTACTGAATCGATTTTAATACCCTTTTGTCAAATTTGGTCAAACCGTTGATTATAGCACAAAAAGTTTGAATAGAATTTAATGTATAGTTTTGACTTAGTGTGTAAAGCAGCATTTTTAAGCAAGTTACACATTGTAAATAAGTAAGGAGTATTAAAATATGACTTAATGACCTATTTTATACAAATAAAATGATAATCTACTTAAAAATAACACTGAATATTTTGTAAATAAACTATACTAAAACTTTCTTTTCTGTTAAGTTATTACTTTAACTTTTGATTATTTTATAACACTGTTAAACCTTAATACTTAACAGTATGTTCTCTCTTAATAAAAAATGCATAAAAATGTTTAAATTTATTTTAAGTTGTAATAGAGTAAAGTTTGAAACATTGAATAGTTTTTTTTTCAAATATATAAAACAGAAGAAAACAACATATAAAAGTAGAATAGGTTTTGAAATTAATAATTCACAGCTTACTTTGTTAAAACTTACTCAAATAACAACCACACTTTTTTTTGGTATTCTTTTTCAGGTAATTCTTTCTCTACTTCTTTTATTATTCCTTCGTCTTCTCTGTATTGTTCAAAAACGCTTTCTCCAAGTTGATAAAACTTTATTTCTTCATAGAAAACTTCAAATGGTACATTTTGAGGTCTTCTTAATCGCCCTCCACTCTTTAAAGAGCTTTTATTATCTTTTTTTATTTGAATACAAAATTTTATTGAATGTTAAGTATAGATCTTTTAAGAAATAACATATTTTACTTTTTTAGTTCTACAAGATTTCATAAATATAAAAACAAAAATATTTAATTAAAGTACAATGATAAAATCATAAAGATAGTAATAATACTATATGCTTTCTTCTAATACATACCTTTATTTACATTTGGCAAATCCATGCTCTTACAAAGAAAAACCTTTAAAGGTCTTTAGCTTTATTTGGAATTAATTTGTATTTGTAAATATTATGAAAAAAAAAGGTTTTAGATAGTAGTTTACATTAATTAAAAAATAAACCTTTACAAAAATGATTAAATTATCACGAAAACATAAAATTTAGTTATAATAAAAGTTACAGTTTCAAAGTATTTACCTGATAGTAGTACAATATTGCATCAAATGATGGACGGTTTCTATCAAAAAAGTATTCGTTCCGTATAGGGTCATAATAATTCATACGTTCCCTCTCGTCACCAAGCAACGTTTCCGGAAATTGCTTCAAGGTGCGATCGTGAGTCTCGTAGCGCAAACCGGAAACATTAATTACAATCTTTTTGTTGCGGTTCGGATCCGGAGGATTTCTGTGCTCCGAATATCCGACAGGATCGGAAGGAGGAGGAAGTGGGTGTTTGTTTGGGGAATTTTTCTTATGACTTGTTTCGACTTCTACCATTTCGTTTTCCTCCGGCTGCTCGTAAACCGCTGTGAAGCAATTGTGTGTTTATTATCATATTTATTATTTTATATGTCTAAAATAACAATGGTAAAAAAAACTCGTTCGAAAAAACTAAGGTTTTTTATTTTCGCTTTTACGTGCATAACTAAACTTTATTTAATGAAGTTATTTTTTGAATGTGGTAAATAAATAAACAAAATTAATAAAACTATGTTAAATATTACTTTATAAAGTTAAAAATGAGTAAATGTATTATTAAAAATTACAGAATTTTGTTTAATAAGTGGCTGTGATAAAAAAATTCCCATTGCCATTTCAATGTTTTAAATGATCAAGCCAATTAGTTGAGACTTTGACTAAAACTTTAGGATTTAAAAAAATTCTTAAAAAATATACTCTAACTTTATATTTGAAGTAATTTAAAGGTTAACTTATGCTTGTTTATTTTTTCAATTTTATGAGCCTAAATTTTCTAAAATACATATGACGATATAAACATAAAAATCTGCATATATGTTAAAAGTTTCATTACAAGATATACAACAAAACAAAAATCTGTTATATACCACTTTTTTTCGACTTTTAGAAATTATAATACTTATTAAACGAACTAAATTAAAAACTAAAATTCCAACTTATCAAGAGTTTTTTATACTAGTTTTTTTTTAACCTTTTTGTTTTGCATAAAACCAATCCAGCTAGTATTTTGTTTACAACTTTAGTTTTATTTGTAATTAACGAGATTTAGTTATCAAAAAGCTATAAAACATGTTTACTTCAGTTTACGTTCAATGTAGACTTTTGATTAAATCATTTAGATACATCTATAAGAAGTAAACTTACTCGAATTTTTAGCATTCATGTTATTCTTATGGTTACCAGATATGTCTCGCCAATATGCTGCAATAATTCCACCATCTGTAACAATACATTAAAACTTAAACAGAAAACTATACATAAAATTTAGGTTCATGTTTGTTTTTAATAGGAGTTCTCGATAATATAGTTTTCCATTCTTATTAAAGCAATGAAAAAAAAAACCTGAACATTTAAGATTCATGAAACAAACTTTTAAAAAGTTTTTTTTTGTTTAACACAGCTTATACGTTTAGTTATAAACAGTAATGTAAAACTATATGTTGACTTGGTTATGATTATTAATACAATCATTTTGTTAAAACACCTGTTCTTAGTAGTATATAGGAGTAGGGAGTTGTAAAACAATTTGTTTAAAAATAAGTTTAAAATACTTTTTGTTTCATTGTTTACAAAATTATTTTTATTGCGTTTAACTAAAAACCAATTAGTATATTAATCTTTTTACCATATTACTTTTTTTTTAATCTAGTAGTTTTTATTTTATTTTATAAAGTAAAAACTTCTAGATAGCTAGTTACATCTTAGCTTTAGTATAAATTATATAGCTCAACTTACACTATTTAAAAAGTTCATCTAATGACTAAGTTCAAAAACGGTTAATATAAGAAATCGAAATTAGTTTAATTGCTTTTTGTACACTGCTGATACTACTGATTGCGACTTTGATTAATGAATAAGGACATAACGTGAAGTCTAGTTTTAAACTTAATCAATACATCAACACAAAGGTGACTTATAATTTATCATAATCTTTTCAAAAAATAATAAACAAATTAGTTGTCCAACAACTTTTTAATAAAAAAGTTTGATAGTTAACATACCAAACATTATATTGTATTGAAGCATTACAAATTGCTATACTAAGTTTAATGATGCTTTGTTACTAAAAATTTATATAAACAAATTTTACGCGTTCTTCATAAAAAAAACATTGGCTTTTTACACTAACTAACAACTTAAAACTAAATAAAAAATGTAGTTGCAAAAATTTCAAAATGCTTGTCTGATTGAAAACAAAGCGCTTTCGAAAGAAACAAATTTGAATTGAAAAATTTTACAGTGGAGCACACAACTTACCTTAAAGCTGCTTTTAGCAGCAGCGTAAGAAGCACATAATCTCTTTGTTTCTTCGCTCGTACAAGCACGTTCAATATTCCAAATTCTTACGTCGAGTTTGCGTCGAGGCGTTTGCCTTTTGTTTGAGGCTCGCTTACGCAAATTAACCTCTAAAGTGCTACTTGTTTATTGCCTAAGTTCTGATTATGCTCACAAATGCATTTCGCTTAAAAGTTCGATTAAATGCCTCATTATTGTTTAGTCTGGGGCGAACAGCTGTTTTTTTAGTTATTAAGATTTTGATACACTTTATAACCGAAGCAGATAAGCTACTGACTTTAAAAAATACCAAAAAATGTTTTAGTACATACTTATATGTACTTTACTAAGAATCTAAACAATAGAACAAAAAAAAGTTAAACTGGTAAGAAAAACGGCAAAGAAAAACTAAATACTATACAGTAAGTTGAAAGATCTATATGTTGAATGTATGATTTTGTTTAATTTACGTCAAATCTCTCATTGTTAACATTCCTTTGCGCGTTGTAAATTATACATTTGCTTTGATTTCTACCACTTGATATTTTCATAAATGCTGATTTTTAATCCGATAGTCATATGTAAAGCTATTACGATTTTTACTTAATCCTTTACTATTTATTTAATCAAGCTAGAATAATATTTGTTATGTTATTTACTAATAATGATTTTAAGTGTTGTAACAAAACTTCATAAACTTTTTATATTGTTCTGTAGTTGTATTTTTCAATTTAAAATATTGCACAAATTACTTAACTCTACAGGACTTCATGACTTTATAAGAATGAAAAACTCCCTTATCTAGTTTTAATTTGTTTATAAGAAAAATAACATACCTATTTATGACTTAATTTGAATTTTATGAATAAAACCAGCAGTTTTATTATAAATTGTAATATTAGGTATCTTTTTAGGTTTATTAAATTATTAGAGATAACTAAAAATGTAATAAAAGTTGTTAAATATTTATGTTAAAACAATTAAGTCTAAAAATGTTGGTCAAAGTTTTAAAGTATTATGAGTCGCTTGCTTTATACAGTAAGACGCCTTTAGTCTTTTGACTTTTATAAGCATATGTAATCTTTAGTAAAAAATGTAGCAGCTGTATCGGGGATTACCTAGACGAGTAGTAAAAAATAATATTTTAACTCTTTTTTTTAACTAGCCAGTATTTAGCTTAAATTTATCTGTAGCTTTGCTTTTTTAAACTCTAAAACAATCGTCACAACTTCAAATTAAGAATTTGGAGCATATTAACTTTACAAAAATATACTGTTTTAAGTAACTAAATTTCAGAAAAGCTTTTACAAATATGAAACACATTTTTGGCACTAAAAGCAAAAACAAACCTTATGAAAAGTTTAAAAACCTTTCAAGTGAATTAACAAAAAACTATACCCATGAATATATAAACTAAACGCACTCAATCATTTAAATTCACTAACCATTCCTGTCGATGAGATTCTTTCCATCCATGAACTTGTAGTTTCTGTGGAGAGACGAGGATACATTCAATCTGTTGTTATGATGGTTCCAAGTTCCGCTGAGTCCCGTTGAGAAAGTCAGCTTGCAGGCTATTACATTATCATAACAAAACAAAAATATATAAGTGTTGCTGTAAAAAAGTAGTTACAGGTGAAGGAATTAAAGAAGTTTACTTTAAGTAAGTCAAACGAATTGTAAAGTTTTATAATGTAAAAATATATTGAACAATCATTTTTCAACTGACAACGGCTTATATAAAACTTTTAACAAAATAAAACTTACTCTTTTTTGGCTAACTAATAATACTTTTGATGTTATAGAAACTTAAAGCTTACATAAATAGCAATTTAAATATTTTTGGATATAAAACAAAAGTACTTTATTTCAACTACACTAACATACTTTTGGTAAAAACAATTTAATTTTAAGTTGGTACGAGGCTATAAATTTCTATATAACAGACATGAAACACTTTTTTGTTTAGTTATATAAAAAAAAAATCAAAGTTTTTCTTAACTGTGTATTATTTACATACAAAGTAAATTAAAAAATTTAAGAAGATGTTTGATTAAAAATAAGTTTTATCAGATATAACACAAAAACTTAATTTTTTTGTAAATATAAAAATAAACATTTTAACTGTTTTTAACTTTACAAAATTTTTCTTATATTTAGGATAAACTAAAGTTTTACTTATAAAGTAAACTAAGATAAAAAAATATATATATAGCTAGTCTAGTTCACAATAAGTTAATTTTTACCAAAAAAATATAGCAGCTTTTTTTACAATAACGACGTAAAGTATTCACGAATAAACAAAACAATTTCAAAAGTACCTGCGACTGCGACACATTAGACACTCAATTAGACGGCTTTTAATAAAACACCATCACCATCGTAAATGGTCACGTGATATCATGAGTATGACGTCACTTAAAAAAGCTCTTGTTCCACTACCCACAACTAATTCTCACTGAACAAAGTGAACACAGTAGTTTAATCCGCATCGTTTTTAGTTTATAATCCATTTTAATTGAAACAACTCGTATTTCTGCTCTTGTACAAGTAAAATGAGCAGTAAAAAGTACAGTCTATTTTTTAGTTTGTTTTGAAACATTTCAAAACAAACTAGGTTCTATAACTTTTTAAATTGTTTTAGACAAGTAAAAATTAATATGTATTAAAAGTTCGTTATGTACTAGATTAATTTTTTTATCGATTCTTATTTTTTCTTTAAGTAATTTCAATTTTTTTTAATGCTAATTTAACTAACACCGGTTTGTTTTTTGCCTTTTTGATTATAACTTTATTTTATTCAGATGTAGTTTCAATTACAAACAGACTAAACTTTTTATAAGTTTCAAACATCGATTTTAAGTATGTGTCTATTTGCTACTACGACAAATAGTTAATTTTTTACTATAACTCCCAAGAGATAACCTGATCATACTTACTGTCTTTGCTTGACTAACTTTAAAGTGCTAAAGTTATAACACTTTATAAAAAATCTATAACAGTTTCTAGTAAAGTTTCTTTTATAACCTTTTTTATAATTATTTTAAAATCTCTCAAGTTTACCAGTATAGTTTATACATATGTTGAGCAAAATTCGTGATTACAGGCTCTAATAAATAAATAAATTATAAATCGTCATATGTTGATAAACAAAAATAACTCAAATTAAAAACAAAACGTGTCTATTTAATCATCTAATGCTTATATAAATACTTTAACTACGTCAGATTAGTAAACATATTTAAATTGTTTAGTAACCAAATTCATAAACTAATCGTAACAGTATCTAGTAATTTTATATATTTTTGTAAAACTTTGAATCATAATTTAGAATAATATTATTAACTAAAATTGAGTTATACTCAGAAAAAAAATGTTTTAAAACTAATTTAATTGCTGTCTATTTATTAGTAAGATCCAAAATTATTTTAATAAAAAATTAAATTTAAATGTAGTAAATAACTAGCTTTTGTAAAATAAATACTTACATACAACCTTATAAATTTTTCCTACTAAACGTATAACTTTTTGTGTTAATCACTTGTGTTTAATACAAAAAAATCGTAGATATGTTTTGGTAAATCTAAAAAGTTGTTTGTACTTGAGTCTAATATATTTTTTTAAATGATCCAACTTTTAAATTATATAAACAAAATTATTCATAGTTAACTTTCAGGTTTGTTAGTTTTTGTTAGGAAAGTTATTTTTAACTTAGATGTAATTTTCATTTTAGTAAGTTTCAGTATTCAAAATATTTATGTTAGATCATATAAACTAGTACTACCACAGCAAAAAAGATAGTACACTATAATCGTTAAAAGTTGTTTTAAAAAAGCATAATATATAAAGTTACTATTTTATTTTATGAATCAACAAAATAAATATATTGCTTAACTTTTATAATAAAAAACAAAATGTTAGTGTGCATATATGATAGTTAATACTGAAAGAAAATTAAAATACTGAACTCTGACGGCTGACTCAAGTTTTTGTAACTTTTGCACAATTTTTAAAGCACTAATCCTATTTAAGATAAAAAACTTTAGAGCTAAAATGAAATAAATAAAGTATTTTCGTTAGTAAGTTAGCTAAAATCAAATGTACAATTTTTATAAAAAATTATGATATAATACTTGAAAAATTAATTTAGCTAAAAAATCTACATTCATTATTACTTTTTTTTCAGCATAGTATTACCCATGATAAAGAGCAAGTTTTATATGCATCTTTTAGCTTTAATAGGTAGTTGGATAGTTTTAGTATTTACTGTTTTTTTTAGCTTCTTAAACCTGCTGTTTAAATTTATTTTAATTTCAATTTTTGCTGGTGATGATTATTGTACCTTTAATATAAAATAAAATGTTTTGCAATTTAAATTTAAAGCATACATTCAATTCTCCAGTTGAAATTTTCTTTTAATTTCTAGGCTTGTTAAAAGTGCTTTTTTAACACTCTTATAGAAATACATAGAATAATAATTCAAATTATAAACTTGTAGTTCTTATAAACAAACTATGTTTAAAATTATAAGCCAATTTGTGTACGGCTTATTATATAGCTCCTTAAATAAGTTATAAAAAATGGTTAAACATCATAAAAGTAACAACAGAAAGTGTTTTTCATTTAGTAAGACTTTTACAAAAAACTACAAAGACATTGAAATAAGTTAAGCAATCCAAAATAATTTTTGTGTTTTTGCTTCAGAAGAAAATAATTTACAAAGTGTTCACTAAGTAAGTTTGCCTACTTATATTCTATCATGCAAAACATATAGTTAAAAATTAGAAAAAATTATGTTTTTGATATCGCTCTAAAAATTTTGTAGTTAATCACTATACTGCTATTTAACAGCTCACTAGAAACTTGTTATCTTATTTGTTTTTATAAGTATCTGCTTATTGAAAGCATACAGTGCTCAATTATTTATACATTAAATTCATGTACTACATAACTAATTATATTTCAAAAACTCAACTTGTTCTTAGTAGTAATAAAAGCAAGTAATAATAACAATGAGTTTTCAAGTTAGATAAGATAAAATTAAAGACAGAAACCGAAATAATTAAAAATTAAAGAACAACTGCATATTTTTCATTTTAAAATAAATGTATTTTCCTTATTTCAAAAAAAAATACTTTATTATATTATTAGTTAATTAGCTCCAGATATATAGTTTTGTATTAAATTATTTAAAACATCATTGAAGTTTAGCTTCTATAAAGTCTTTACAGTTAATTGCTTAAAATTACTTGAACTATAAAATATCAATATAAACTAATTTTATTAACTATCATAGTTTATTTATAAAATTTTTAAAACTTACTATAATTACTTATTTTAGTTTATAGTCTGCTGCATAAGAGTTCATGCCAGATTATTGATGTTTCACTAACTTAAATAAAAAAATTTTTTGTGCACAGTCTCACTACAGGAACAAAAAACATCGAAAAACCTGAAGGTAATAAACTATAAAAATTAGTTACAAATATTTACTAAAAATAGATTTTTTAAAAATCATGGATAAATAAAAGATTTTAACTATACAATTATGCTTAATTATATGTTTCACTAAGTCTACGTTTATTTTAGTACATACATATTTCTTATTGAATAATTACAGAAAACCGTAAGTATTAGTTTCATTAAGTTCTAAAGTTAAGCTACGATAAGTAAATATATTAGTTTGTCAGCCCGAGTCACCAATATATACTTTAACTCAAAAAAAGTCTATGAACTACTTAATTAGTTTAAAAGATTACTAATAACTTTTTTCAATTTATAAAAACTGACAAGTTTAAAAAATCATTCCGGTGTTTAGAAATAGGTAAAAGTTAACGTAGACACATTATATTAGACGGATACTGTTTTGTATTTTACTAGCTTTATATTGTCACAACACAAACAATTTTAGAATAAAGAGTTCGAACAAAAAACTTTTTTTCGCTTTTTTGATAACTTAAAACTTTTTATACTATATAGTAATATTTCTAATAAGTTAAAGCTTTTTTTTATCGTATATAAAATAAAACACTTTTTATAAAGCACTTTGTTTTCAAAGTTTTTTACCAATTTTTGATTATTTTTTTTAGAATTTTTTTGATTTTCATCTAACTTTATTTATATTCAAACTTAAAGTAAAATCTAAACAAATCTTGGATTTTTTATTTGTTTTCTTAATTTTAAACGCCAAGTCAGAAAGCACATGAAAACTGAGAGAAGAACAAAACCGTTACACTACTGCAGCCACAAGTAAGAAGCGGTTCTAGCTGTTTTAACTTTTTCACAGAAAAGTAGTGGTGTTTCATTTTTCAACGCTCAAAAAAAAAAACACCACGCAAATTTCTAAACGACGGAAAGTTAAGATTTAGCAGCTCCCAAATGGGAGTTTCAGTCCCAACTATCTCATCTATTATTGAGCAAGAAGGTAGCGCTTTAAAACTTTGAGTAAAAAAACAGCTACAATGATTTGTTTTCGAGTATATATTTGAAATTAAAACAAGCTTTTTTTTGTAGATCGTTGCGCGCTTTTTATATTTAATAAGGTTTACTAAAACAATAATAACATTGTGCATTAAGTTTTTGCTTATTTTCGAATTGTTTTTTAAACTGTACTTTACTGTATATCGGGGAAATTCTAACCTTTTCAACGAAAATTTAATGCTCATAGTTCAACCAACAAAATATTCTTATTAAAAAAACTCTATGTCTTTATTATACTTTTTTATATACAAACAACAAAAATATTGTTATTTCAAATATTTTAGTATTACTTACTTGGTTTAGAACTTTTAAAATTCAAAGAATAAAATGTAATTTGAACTTTAAAATAATAATAGACTTTGAAAATACTTAAAGCAGCTAAATAAAAATAAAACAACAAATACATGGCATTTAAACGCAGTTTCGTACTTTTTACGTTACAATTTAATTAGTTTTACAGTGAAAAAATCGGTAAGTAGTGTGAAACTTTTACAGCTGTTTTTAAAAATAAGAAAAATATATATTTTAAAAGTTTGATTAGCACCTTTGATTTAAGATCAAACCCGGAACTTTTGTAATTTATTGATCTTTTTAACTTTAAGCTTCTTAGAAAAATGGTTTTTAAATCTGTTGTTATAAACAAATATTTCTTAAGAACTTAATTTATACTTTAACAAACCTATCAAAAGTTTTCATATTCTCAAAAAAAAAACTACTCTAGATTTATAACCATTCCTTTAAATCAGCAAAAAGTTTTTGTAAATAATTTTGAATCCGTTTAAATTTTTTTAACTCATTTAACTTACAAAAACAAAATTTATCAAACACAGTTTGTTTGTTTTATGTTATTTTATTTATTTTAGCTTTTCTGAATAGCTTTTGAATTTATTTAGTTAAGTGAAAACGTTTTTGTTGTGTGTTTAAAAAAAACATATATGTACACCTATTAGTACAATAACAAGTATCATATAAAAAAATACTATGTTGTCAACGTAAATTCGAACACTTACCAGAGTATATTTTCTTAATAGTCTAAACGCGTGCAATAGTTTATGTTAATTTTTTAAAAACTAATTTAGCATAACGTATTACAATGTTTTTTTTTAAGAATTTAAATTTTTTAAGTTATATTATAATACTAAGGTAGTTTTTTTGAGGACATATTGAAAAAGGAGTTAGAGTTATAAAAATGTTTTGTTTTTCTAAGTTAATTTTTCAAATAGAACAACTATTTGCTAACAAAAAAAAACTTCTAGACAAGCTTCTTGTTATAAACACAAAGCTACTTGTTTGATCGATTGTTTTGAATCAACGTCAGTTGCACTCAATTAAAACTTTATTTTATCATTTATTCAATCAACTTCGCTTTAATCGCTATCGCTAAAAATTACTTTCAAAGTTTTCGCAAACCTTTAAGAATTTTTGTTTTACTTTGAGCTTCCAGGTTCAGTTTAAAAGCGCTGGCACTTAAAATTAAACCGCGATTTATGAACGAAAGTAGTCGATGTTTGCTGCATTACACATGTATTTTGCAGCGTATCTTATCGATTTATGATACGAATAAAAGTTAGTTAGGTGACCTATGTTTAACGTCTAGTAGCTGTTTTTTTGTATATACAAATTTGGGTAGTAATGAGAAGTTAATATGTTTTTAAATAATAAAAACTATCTAAAAACTTTTTTTTTGTTTTAATTATTCTAAAAAAAAGTCAAAGTATCATGTTTAGCGATGTTAAAAGCTTCAAAAAACATTATTTTAAAGTTTATTATATCAACGTTACACAACTTTTTACAATATAAAAGTTTTCCACTTAACTCACTACAGTTTTACATGTTGACAATAATCGTACTTTTTCAAATATAAAAACATCTAAATAAAAAAATCTTGTGAAAGTATAAAGTACTTTTGTATGTTAAAACTGTCTTAAATATATTCATGACTTTAATAGATATAAACTTGTTTTGTTCAGATTCTCTGATACCAAAAAAATGATGAAATATAAAGTATTATGATTTAAGTAAATCTTTTTAAAGTAAACTCATTTAGAAAAGTTCAGTATAATTTAACAAAGCTAAATTTAAATAAAACAACAACTGAATTTATAAACTTTTACTTTGTTTTTAAAATCTTCTAAACCGTTTAATAAAACTTTAAACAAAAAATTTAATTAACTCTCCCTTACTATACGTTTTTTAACATACAAACCCCCTAATCAAAACTAAAGTTTACTGGAAATGTTAAATTAATTTTAAAAAATTGGTTTGCAGAAAAGTTTCTTAAGTTTATTTGTAAAAATTGTTAATATATAAGCAAGTTCGTGTATTTGGATATATAGTTTTACATATCCTACATAAAATTTTCTTTCCTTTAACTTTTACTATTTTTCTTTAAATAAAAAAAAAATGTGATAAGCTTTGTCAGATTATAAGACTAAAGTTAAGTTTAATTTCCTCTTTTACAATATTATACTCTGTGTCTCAAATATAGAGTGCTTTAACAACTGTACCTAACTTAAAGATTATTTTTTAATAGTAAGTTAAACACTAAAAGAGTTTTTTTTTAACAATGCTTTACTGTATAATTACATAAAACTATTTCTAAAACTAAAAAACTCTGAATTTTAATTTTTAAATGGTACTTAATTATTTTTTTAACGTTTAAGTACTAAATTCTTATTAATACAATAAATGTTTTTAGTATATTTGTATCATTACTTGACAAGCTACAAACTGTTCTTAATTAAATATATAAATATTTTTTGTATTTTTGTGGTTATTTAAGTCAAAAGTTTGAAGTTTTTTTAGACTTTAATTATTGAAAAAAACTTTATCTACAAAATTATAACATGGTATAACAAATCATTTCAAAAACCTCAATACATTCTAAACATTTTTTTTAAATAGTTTATCTTAAATCTTACAAAAAAAAAAGATTCTACTGGTACTAAAACTACATGTGTATTCTTTTTATACTAGCCGTTTATAAATGCTTATAAGTACTGTGGGTAAAAACACTAAAAATTCTAAAACAAGCTCTAATTAAAATTATAAATAAAAACAAAACTTGACTACAAATTTTTTGATTGTTGTTAAGGTTATCTATGTAAATGTTTTTGAACTTAAACTTAAATTTGTTACAACAAAAGCATTAAGTATTTAAATTATTTTTCTTTTTAAATAAAAACCTTTCTTTACATAAATACTTTGAAAACTAACATTTTAAGTATTAGAAGAGATCACATAGCAACATTGTATCAATATTATTTATAGCTGTTAGCGACGATGTTTGGTTACACAGAAAAAAGTTAAACGTATTCATCGCTCGCAGTCTATTCGTAAATTATTCAGAAGAGCACAGTTAAGTGTCGGATAGCGTTGAAAAAGGCTCACTGTTCGCATAACACCTTCTCCGTAGTTAGCCTAATTCGTCTATGTTTTCTATGCCTTTTGACTTTAACGAGCGAGCAGCTAGGCTCCCAACTCATGTTTTATTAAAAGTTTATAAGCTAGCTGTGTTAAGTTGTAACATACTGCACCTTGTGAATTTAAAATATTAAAAGTTTAGTATATTTTGTTTGAAAAAATGACTTTAAGTATTTTTGTTGAAATTAAAGTATAATCTTAATGGCTATACAGTAACTGATAATTATTCTAAACCGAAAAAAAATAAAAATATCAAAATAGTTGTAAGTCAATTAAGATTCTTGTTATAACAACTTTAACATTTAAAATACAAAAAAGATTCAATTTATTGGAATCCACAACTGAAACGTAGTAAAAATAAACCTTTTAGGCAATTTTAATAATAAAAAACTCTAAATCATTTTGCTAAACTATTACAAAAAGGTAATTTTTGAGAAAATTTGTTAATGATGTACTTTTTGTTAATTATGAAAATACTTTTAAATGTACTTGCAACCTGTTTTTAGTGCCTCTACTTTTTAGTAAAATCAAGCCTAAAAGATTATCTATTTTTTTTTGTAATTAACGTTACTTATATATATAATTTATTGAAATGACGACTTTAAAAATACTGGAAAATATGTTTCATAAAGACAAAAAAGATTGTCTATAATCTTCAGCCAGTTCAAATTTAAAATAAAAAGCACTTTGGTAAACAAAGATGCAAAAGTTTACAAAAAAACAAAAACAATATGACGTAAGAATTGAACATTGCACATTACAAATATTCAGTACAAAAATCGATCTACCATCTAACTCAGTGCTTCTGAAATGGGGTTCCGTGGAACCCTAGGGTTCCGCGACGCCTCCCAGGGGTTCCGCGAAGCCTTTCAAAATTTAAAAATTTATGTAAAAATTATTTACATTTGATTTAAAATTAAAATTAGGGGTTCCGCGGAAAAGTTGAACTTTGGAAAAGGGTTCCGCCACTAGAAAAAGGTTCAGAAGCACTGATCTAACTAATCAAAGTGGGCTCAGTAGAAGGTGTTCAAGTTTGAATATTAACCTTATTTTATATATATATATATATATAAAATAAGGTTAATGTTTAAACGTAAACACTTTCAACTGAGCCCACTTGAAGGGCTTTTAAATAATTTATTCAAATGGCGATATATATATATATATATACATATAATTTAGTTATTTAACTTGATAAATCAAATCTTTCACATTGAGCCCACCTTATATTTACGCTAAATTTTTAAACTTTCATTTGTTTGTTTTGTTTTGTGCTTTATTTTGAACTTGTCTTGAAGCTGATGAGTGCATAAGCACAAAACTCAAGTCCTTCAAGTTTTACATCTTGAAATAAGCCTTTATGTATATATATTATGTTTGTTGAAAATTTTTGTTAGCGGATTTTGTTTATTGAAGTGTTTTTTGACTAGATTTGTAGCAACTGGGTAAAAACTAATATTGGAAGAAAATCTATAAGTATAGTCAAAAAACACTTCAATAAACAAAATCCGCTAACAAAAATTTTCAACAAACCTAATTTGCGAATAAGTTATTCGTGTACGGCAAATTTGGAGAATATCATTAAGGCACACAACCAAAAAATTTTAATTCAAAACTCAGGAATTCGAAGTCAATGTGGCTGCGCTGGTAGATGTAAATATAATTTGAAAGGGGGCAATTGCCGTTCAGAGAACATCGTTTACAAGGCCACAGTTAACTCTGGCGTTGAGACGAGGTTCTATGTCGGCTTGTGCTCGACTTAGTTTAGATTCAGGTATGCCAATCATAAAAAATCTTTTAAAGGCGGCATATATGAAAATGACACTGAACTTTCGAAGTATGTTTGTGGCTTAAAGCGCAGCGGCATTGACTTTGAAATATCCTGGGAAGTTATAAAAAGAGCACAGCCTATAGCTGACGGCAATAGCCCAATATGTAGGCTGTGTCTCAAAGAAGCAACATCCGTTGTATATGCACTGAAATAATGACAAGAGATGCCTAAATAAAAGAAGCGAGTTTGTATCGTCTTGTAGACATATAAAAAAACGCTTTTAACATTTAACAAGTTTTAATTTCATCTTAAAATAATCTAAAGTTCAAGTTGTACCTTAGTTTTATCTTTATTTCTTTCAATTATCTGTCTTAATATATATTTACTCACTGAAGTTTTATGAATTTTTGCCAGTTTATTGTCGATTGGTAAATTAATTTTTGCACAAGCTGTTTTGCATGATTTTTGATAGTTTCAAAGTTACGTCATAATCTATTTATGCTAAATTTTTAAACTTTCATTTGTGTGTTTTGTTTTGTGCTTTATTTTAAACTTGTTTTGAAGCTAACATTTTGAAGTGCATAGCCTCGAAACTCGAGTCCTTTGAGTTTTACATCTTGAAATAAACTTTTTTATTATATATATTAGCTAATATATATATATGTATATATAAACCACAGATGTTCTTGTGCTAAAACTTTATTTCAACTAACGGCGTTTCACTGCTCTCAAATTAATTTAAGAACAGATCTACGGAGTCTATAAAATATTAACACACATTAGAAAAAAAGCAGAAATAAAGTTTTAGCACAAAAAACATCTGTGGTATATATTCCGATAAGCTTAGCTTATCAGGATCTCCAGGATTTAACGCTTTTTAACATTACATCTTATATATATATATAAATGTATTAAAATAATTAATTCTGAGTACTTTTACTTTCTTTTTTTTTAAACAACGAAGTATTTTAATATTCCAAACTATCAATCTAGTATCAAAGTATAACGTCTCCAAAAGTTAATTAGTTATTTTACTGGCTATTTCTATTGCCATGTGTTTCTAAACTTTTGAAATAAACTTGAGTGCAAGAAAAAAACATTAGTAATAGTACTATTTTATGTTAAGACGCGAAAACAAAATAAAAATAGAAAGTAGTATTTATTCTGCTCTTAACTAAATACCAACCGTAACAAATGTTCCCTAGAACAATAAACTAATTTGAGCAGACTATTTACAATTTCACTTTCGTACTACTAAATTAGGGGATTTTTTATGAAATGCTAAATATCTTAAATTATCTCTTTAAAAATAATTAATTTAAGAAATCGACTGTACAACTTATCTTTTGTATTCTATTTACCATTTAACATTTTTTAAGCTATCCCAATTGTTCAAATATCACACAGTTTTGTTAAAAGAAATAAACAAAATTGAATGGTGTTTTTAATTCTAATTTAGTACTATTATTGTGCTTAATATTTAAAAAGAAACTTATTCATATTACATCAAAGTTTAATTTAACTAGTTATTATTAGTTAGTAACATAAAGTCTTTTTTTAAGCATCGAAACTTATTTAAAAGTTTTCCCATTAAGCTTTTATTTTTTACTTACCTCTAACTAACTAAAAGAAATTTACATAGTATTGACTATGTTCTAGTAGTTTAAACTAATCTTTTAAAGATTTTTCGTTACGTAAAAACGATACTTTAGCTAATTGCTATTTACTAACTTAAAAGTAACTGTTAAATTTGTAATATGTAAAGTGATTAAAGCTTTTAAGTTGTGTAGTCCACTAACACATAAAATAACTTCTACCAGTCTTAGTTTCAAGTGGTAGTTTAAAAAACAAAAAGAACGACTAGGATAGGTGTTTCTACATTAAAAAACTATACTTATATTAATCATTAAAATATTAAATTTAAATTTAAAACCTAGTTTCTAGCAACGATAGTTTTTATATAAAATAGTTTTAACTAAATTTATTAAAAATTTGAAGAATTTTGGCAGTAAAACATTTTAAACAGTAAAAGCTCAAAATTAATAGTAACTTTTAGTAAATATTCAGCATGTTTTCAAACAACTAAATAATTAATTTTATCAAAGTGTTTTAATAAAAAAAAGTACAACTATCATCACTACTACTTAATGTTTTATATAGAAATAAAATTTATGGAGTAAATTTTTTTTTTAGTATATTAAATTAAAACTTTTTTTTTCTTTTGTAAATCAACTTGTACTGAAGCTACATCTAGATTAAAAATTTGTTTGAAGTTATAACTTGAAAAGTACTTTATATTAAGTAAAGTTTGTTACAGTAAAATTAACAACAATCAGCCTGCTAACAGAAACATCTGGCCCACGACGTAACTTCAGCTTAAAAAATTTTTTCTAAAAAAATTGAATTATGCATTATAATGAAAAAATTTGAATAGTGTTTTAATTTGATTTTTAGTAAACAGTAGAGTTTTTTGTTAACTATCCTTTTTTAATTCTAGTTTTAAAGATATTATTTGTAGTACATTTTACTTTTAATTACACAGCCCCTTAAGACATTTTTGAAATATATTCACCACTTTTTCTAATATATCTGACTTGCCGACTAGAAGTATTGGCCACCAATAATATAGAATAAATTTGAAAACATATTACAGTATTGAAACATTTTAATAAACTAACTATTCAAAAATTTTAATTTGTGATCAAAGTTATTTTTGTTTTTAAATTGCAATTTTTTTACATCAAACAACCCAAAAAAGTATCAAAACTTTTACTTACAAATTAGTTAAGTAAGTAATACTAAGTAAGTAATTATAAGATTAAAGTTTGTTTTTACTTCATCGTTGTAAAAATTAGATGTAAACTTAAAATGTTCTTAAGCTTAGTGTTAGAATTGTTACCTATGTACAAAATCAACTAAAATCAAAAACTACTTTGATGATTAATCAGATGGCTTTAAATAAATAAACCGACTAACGACTATAAATTAATAGTACACTGTTTTTTTAAATTATATAAAGCATAGAAATACGGTTTAAATATTTTTTTTCTAATTTAGTTCAAAAATGAACTAAAAATTAAACAATTACACTAAACCAAAGTTTTTTAATTCATGCGTTCAACAAATAATTTTTATTTTTCGGTATATATATAATAACATTTGGTATAAACATTACTTTTATAAACGATTTTATAAAACTATTAAATAGGCGGTTTTAAAACACTTAAACTAAAAAATAAATTCTACAATTTCTTTTTCACGTTTTTAATACATATTCTTTAGGTTCATAGCGATTTCTATGCTAAACTAACCTGTAATATTCTCACTAATTAAAAAACATTAAAATCTCAAACATCACTTTATACGAAATTTTTGTTGGGAATTATACATCGGAAAAAGAACAAATTCTCCAAAAACCTACTTTAGCTGTAAACAATTTACCTACAACAAAGAGTTACAATTTTTTTCCTCGGTGACAAGTATGTTTAATATAGTGAGAAATGAGTTGAACTTTATAAACTTATTGAAAACTTAGTTTGAATTATTCATTAAAGGTAAATGTGTTCCATGGAGTTCGTAGACATTTTGCTAACTATCACAATAAATACATGAATGGCAGCTCTATAAATACTTTTTGCTTGTTTTCAAGAAATATTTATTTATTTCATTTTGATTTTTTTTTTTCTTAATTAGTTTTGTACTGAATAAAAAATATTTTTTTCTATATCTAACTAACATTTAAAACTAAAAATATTTTTTAAATGTATATACAAACCAAATTACAAGTAAAACTGTTATGTCGTTCTTTTGAACTACTTTCGCATAAAACATTTCTTAACTAAAAGCATGTGTGTTATACTTATAACAATAGGAGTAAACAAAATAAAACATTTTCATCGTTAAATGAACTTACATCTTGCAAACTTGTAACTGTTATTTTTTCTGAAGGTTTATTAAAATCGCTTTTCAGCTTTAAGTCTTTTTATATTTTTCAGTAGTGTGATAAAATATTAAAAAACTTTAGAAATGAAAACAAATAATTATAATTAAAACAACTTAAACTGATTAAATAACTTAAAATAATTATTGAACTGAACTTAAAAGTTGTACAATATTTCCTATCCTTTATACCGGCCTTACAATTTATTTTTCATGCAAAAACGGTGCTGTATTTTTTTTATGTTTCATTAACGTAGTAACAAATTAAAAGTTTGTAGCTTTTTTTAATAATAAAAGAGTAAATAAACATTTAAAAATAAGTAATGTTATTCGATTTTTATTTTAGTTTTTAAATAAGTTATATCAAACAATTTTTCTAAAATAAATACGTACAACAATAATAAACAAACATTAAGAATTAATCTATAAAATCAAAACAATGTTACTGTTTTCCGAAAAGCTAAGCTTATCTTACAAAGCACGTATACGATAGGGTGAAAATATAAAAAATTATGCTTGAAAATTTACTTTCACGTTTAATTTTTGTTTGTAATTTAAAACATGACACTAAATTACTTGATCACCAACTTTTTATATAACCAAGATTTTTTAAGAGTTTGTAAAGTGAAGTTTTACTAAACTTTCTAAATATTTATTTCAAAAATTTTAAAGGATCACAGGACTTAGTAAAGTTGAGTTTTTTCTTTGTTTAAAACTTAAAAGAAAGTATAACTTTAAGACAAAATAAATTTGTCAATAAGTTTATATTAACTTTTAGCTTAATGTTTAATACAATAGCAAGTTTCTTATAAAATAATAAAACATTAGGTGACGATAAAAGACAATTAAAATAATCAGCTCCATCTTTGTGGTCGTCACGTGGTTTAAGAATTCGGTTGATGGTTTTTAATTCTAAGTCAGGCTACAAGTGACTACGTCAAGTAAATTAATGTAGCCTAGAGTTTATTTTTAATCAAAAAAACTAGAAGAATGTTTAAAATTTGAAAAACCGTTAAGAAAAGTTAAACTGGGATTTTTTGTGGCTATGATGTTAGTTTCTTGACAATTTCGTGTAACTTGTTGTTAGAAAAAAACTCTTCAGTACAGACTTTTTTAAATATAAAATGACCGTAATACTCAACTAAATACAAATCTGGCGCGTTATGTACAAAAGTGTGACTTTGTAGCAACCTGAACAGACTTAGGATGCATATATGTCCCGTCGACTAAAGATGTTGCCCACTTTTGATCTAAACGAATTAGCTCCGAGCAAAAGATTGTTTTTTTTTTAAAGACAAGCTAAAAAAGATATACGTTTTTGCTTGAGTACAGATTTAAATACAAAACTATTGTTAAATATAAGGTTTATTGAATACGAAAAAAAATCCATATTAAACAGTATATTAAAGTAACCTGATATACGAAAATATATCACTTTCATCAAGCTAAACACCACTTATCCACTTTAAATATTCTATACTACAAAGAAAGTAGATTAAAAATTTTTTTATAACGCTATTTGAGTTAAATGATATTAACTTGACAATTAATGGTAATTAAGTAAACATTTTGCTTAGAGTTATAAAATTACTCAGGCATATATACTTGCTGTAAATTTTAGATAAATGATAAATAGTATACTATAAAATATATGTGTTTTCACAAAAATAATACTATTCTAATCTGTTTAGAGCTATAAATTTTTACATATATGTACACTATGGTGCATCTGTTGCCTCTCAAAAATGAAAATTTTATAGTAGAGCTTATTTTGACTTTTCGTACGTGGCAAATCACAAAAAGAAAATTAGTATTCCAGCTATTAGCCATTTAGAGCAAATATTTTTCAAAATTTTGCTTTTTATCAACATTTTTAGAAAGGTCGATATTTTTTTTTATTTAGCGATACAAATAACTTTTGAAATACAGAAACTTATTTCCAAAACGACTTTTAAACATTTATTTAAAGTTTTTTTTTTTTTTAAATATACTATTAACAAGTATTGGTTGAGAGTTTTTTTTTCAACCAGATGTAAAACAAAGTAATTTTTTTTCTTGAAGTAATCTTTTTTCTGAGGCTTGGTACGTCATCTCTATCGTTCTCGATAATTTGCAGATTGTCTTAAAATAGGTCTTCATTTCTCGAAGAAGTTATAAAATCGCTGGACAATTTAACACCTTGTTCCGCGGCATCTTTGACTTCATTCATGTAATTTACTGGTTCTTTTGCATTTAATTAACCTTTGTAGCTATTCCATTTTTTGGGCGGTTTGAGAAGAAAAGAATGACTGCAGTCTAAGATTTAAAAAAGTATGAAATTAATCCTAACAAAGACTGCTAAACTTCTGTTCTTGTTAAACCAGCACAACGAATAGCTAACTCTTTTTTTTATGTTTTGAGCTTGTCCTGAAATATTTGATGATTTGAAGCATCAGCAACCTTACCTTTGACTGATTGACTAGTATCTCTTTTAAACAAGCTCAAAAGAACTAATTATTCAACAAAATACCTGAATTAGCGATTCATGGCTTTAAAAGAAAGTTTGCACATAACTGATCAGTACATTTGTAATTTTGAAGTGTATTTATTTTATTAAATCCAAGTTGTTGACAGGAGCTACTGAATCTATAGTACAATTTATCTAATACGGAATAAAATAGTTTATGTTAAAGTATAAAAAACGTTTCAATTTCCTTAAACAAGTGGTGTCAAAAGTTGTTTTTAATGAGTTATGTTGTAAAAGCAAAAACATTATTAAGAGCGTAAATGACTTTGCTCATCCATCTAGCTTTAGAAACAGCTGCAGGACGTTGAAAATAAAACCTTGCGAGGGTTAAACTTCATTGTAGATTAAGGCAAGTTTGACAGTCTCTTTATAATCATCAAACAGACAAGACAATTTAAGATTTTGATATTTTTGACTACTTCTAAATTCAAAACAAAATTTTCATAAAACTGTTGCAAGATATTTTGCCAATGTTTTTTAATTTTTTTGAAAGCTCCTATCTCGAGATTTTTTACAGCTTGAGAACAGAAAAGTTTTTTAAGTAGGAGTGCATGATTCCTGCGAGCTAGCCAAAATATTAGCTTCAAAGACACTTTTGAAATGTCACACAAGCACCTGAGTAACCTTCTGTATTAGAGATAGTTGTGTCAAAAACCAACCATTAATGCTGTTTATAAAGTTCTATTTTTGAAGACCCATACTCTTTTGCCGTAAATATTTCTCAAGTTGTATTCTTATGAAGGAACTCCTAGAAGCTTCTGTACTTTTCCTGAGACGGAAACTGACAAATGTTTTTCTTTTGAATTGCCGTTCAAAGTTGGAATAATTTTGTCATCCCAATGCACCAGAAGGTTTTTTAAAGCAGTTCATTAGTGCTTATCTGTCAAAGAAATTTATTTAGTACCCTATAATTTCTTGCAATATATGCATAACTTGTAAGGATAGAATTTATATATCCACTACCAATGTCAACTATAACAGAAACAATTGTTGAAAAGTCAGCTTGAGCAATTTTAGTTCTTCTTACAGCTGCAACTAACCTTTCGTCTTTAAGAAAATAATTAGAAAAGACAGCGATACACCTGCTTTTACAACACACTTATGCGACCGTTTATCAGAAAGCTCATTAATTAATTCCACTTTTAAATCTGAATTGCAAGAGTCATCATGGGGAATGTCAGAAGCTTTTTGACTTTGCACCACTGATGAGCAAGGTGGTTCTGTGATATTCTTGTTTCCCTTACGCTTGCGTTTGTCAATTCTCTTGACGCTCGCTCTGTCTAAAGTACTATAACTAGCTTTCTATCAGTTTTCATACTTTGAGTACACTGCAAGTTGATGTAGTTATTGAGGTTTTTTCTTCTTGAGATAGAAAAGGTTGTTCTAGCTTACTACAACTTAAAATAAAAGTAAATTAGTTTCTCTAAAAACAACTGTGCTGCAACTTTTTTCAGGGTCGCCACTGTTTTTGTAAGAAAGTCCCTGAGTGACCTTATAAACTGTCTTAAATATTCCAGATTTTTTCAAAATTATTTAAAATGTTCTATTAATTTTTTTAATGAATAAAGTAAATATTTTTGATAAAACTCAAGTCATCCTGATTTCAAAAATAATTTCAAACTAGCCTGAGTTGTCCTAAATTTCAAAAAGTTTAAACTGTCCTAATTTACCCTGAGTATATCATGTGTGTGGAAACCTTGTTGTGTTACATGAACTAAATGACATAGATTAAATTGACTTATTTTTATAATGTCATTTTCATTAGTCTTTTTTCGTAGCTTTTTTTTTCAAGAAACCAATACTATTTTTACTCTTTTATTTTTTCAGAGGAAAATTTTAGATCATTTTACAATTCGACATTAAACCAAATAAAATGCCTTTGCACACAAGAAGGTCGCAACCCTTTACTTCACAAAAAATAAGTTTCGTATATCTTCTAGGAATCGATAAATTTCAAATAAAGTATTCTTTTTATTGCCCTTTTAGTTTGCTTCTTTCATAAGAAACCAATGAATTTACAAACTTTGGTCGTCCATTTCTTAAGAAATAAGCTTATTTTAAAACAACTGTGAAATTCTACAAAATAAATTTAACCTTTTTAAAATAGTAATTTAAACACTTCCTTCCCTAAAACCAGGGTTTACCAACCAGGGGTGCGAGAAGGCTTTTAATTTTTGTTTGGAGATTTTTCTTTGATTTGGGCCACTCTAAGCCTAAATTTCTTTTAGTGATCAAAACTAAACTATCAATTTTTAAACCTAACAAACGATTCAAATCATATTTTTAAAAAAGAATTTGATTATTACATCATAATCTATTTGCATAGCTTTAACGAAGCTTTCAAGCTCAATAAAAATTTAGTTGTGGTTTTGATATTAACTGTTCGTTTACAAAAAATATTACTACTATTACCTGAATATAAAGCTTGTTATAGTTATTATATGTTTTAAAACCCTTTTTTTTTACAAGCTAGAGACTAATGTATGTGTACAGTTTTTATTTGAAAATATTACTTTGGCTTTACATAGTACATTTGATTTTTAATATCTGAATAATAATATGAGAAGTGAGGAAAAGGCACCAAAACAGTAAATAAAAATTAGGTTTATACTTAAAACAAAAACGTTTTATACATTTTAATATGAACTAGGTACTAAAAATTGTATTTTAAAGAAGTAAAAAAAAGTTTATTGTAAAGACATTTATTTTTTATAAGATTTATTCAACAAAAACAATGCTTCGGTCTATGACCTCGTCAGCTTGTTTTTTAATATTTGAATAATAATATGAGAAGTGAGGAAAAGGCACCAAAAGAGTAAATAAAAGTTAGGTTTATACTTGAAACAAAATCTTTTTATACATTTCAATATGAACTATGTAAAAAAAGATTTTGATACTTCTTTAGAATACAATTTTTAGTACCTAGTTCATATTAAAATGTATAAAAAGTTTTTGTTTCAAGTATAAACCTAATTTTTATTTACTCTTTTGGTACCTCATCCTCCTTCTCATATTATTATGATGATGAGCTCAAAACTCATTTGCTTGACCTTCAGAAAACGTTTATTGTTGCAGAGGAGAGAGTGAGTTCTGATGTTTTCTACCTTAGAAAAAATAAACAAAACTTAATTTTATACAGTTTGTCGTATTTTTTAGTTTCCATATATTTGTATTTTATTAAAACAGCACAAAATCAAAAAATTATACACAAATCTTCATCGTTCTATTTCAAATTATTTTTAAACAAATCATTGCATGTGTTGCAAGGGGTGCGAGATTAAATTATTTTTTTTTAGGGGTGCGGGGCATCAAAAAGGTTGGGAACCACTGCCTTAAACTTATAAGAAACCGATAAAAAGCAAAACTTTCAAAATTCATTAGCTATAACTGGCTAATAGCTTCAAAGGAATGTTAGTTTGATATGTTTTGCTATGCTTATAATTACTTTATATCTGAGATTGGTCATTTTCGTTATGCTAAATGAGTTCTAAAGACAATGGTTCAGTCTAAATTAATCTAGTTTTTATCATATTTAATATAAAAGGTTTTTTTGAAACAATAGCTTTTTCATTAAAATAATGCACAGTCAGATATCATTAATTTTTTACAACGTTCGTCAGTATTTATCTCGTTATTAAAGTTGCTGTAATAACATTAACTAGTAATAAATAAGAAACTTAAACTTTTAACAAATCAACAAAATAAGTTAATTATAAAAATAATTAAATAAAACAAACGTTAAATCAATAATATAAACATTTAACAAAATTGTAATAATCAACTTAATAGAAAACATTATTAATCAATACTTTTCTTATTAAGGCCTAATCGTCTTTAAATATACAAAAAAATGATGGACTATTAAGTCACTATTAGAAAAAATGAGTACATTTCTAGAATATAATAACATAAAGATATTCAGTTTTTATTAATTAACAAATTTTCTAAAATTTACGTGAAATTTTTATGCACTGTTTTTGGAACACAGCTTTATCATTTTGTTATAAAAATAAATGAGTGAATTTTTGGTTGAGGACTTTGTAAAGTTGTTTTATTACTTTAAAAAAAATTTTAATTCTACTAAAATACTTTGGTAAATTTTAACTAAAAAATAAGATAGACTACTTATTTAATAATTCAAAACTATTAGGAATTATAACTATTCTAACTGGATATAAATTTAAAGTTACAAAAATAAAATATTTCAAAAACTATCTAACCGATTATTTTATTTAGTTTATAAATTATACTAATAAAACTATCACACTTATTAATTTTTATATTATAGCTACAGAGTTTTTACTTGAATTAGGTCAAAATAAATTTAAATCTTAAGAAACTAAGAAGGCAATTTATATTTATTTTAGACATAATGTCTTTTAAATAAAATTATGTTACTTCCCCTGCATGCAGTTCATACTTATCATTTTACTATCAGTATACTAAAAACTTCATAACTTGCTCATAGTCTTTTCGGGTATTCTAGAAAAGTATAGTTTAAAATACCGTATTAGTATTTTTATATTTTATTATAAATAAACTTATTTGTTACAATTTTAATAATATCGTACAAGTATTGTTAAATACGAGCGTGAACTTAGCTTGAGAGCGTTTTTTAGGAATTTTATAAAAATGTCCAAACTTAAGACCCAATTATTTTCTTATAGTTCAACAAGCACAACATTCAAAAATAGATACAGTAATCATAAGGCAAGCTTTGATAATAAATAAAAAAGACATAACACTGAGTTTTCAAACTACATATGGGAACTATAAGACGCATACAAAGACTATAATTTAAAACGAGAAATACTCTGCAGAATAAAACAACAAAACACGTAATTTATTTAGTTTAGAAAATACGAAATTAAAAAAAAAAAAAAAGATTCATCGCTAAATAAAAGAAAGACAGCAACCCTGTATTCACAACCAAAATATGTACTTTAGAAGAAAAAAAAATTATCAACAACAAAAATAGCAACAAAAGAAAACTAAAAATAAGAACAAACAAAACAAAAGTTAACTTTTACAGAAATTGTTTTTGAGATTAGCTATCTTAAGTTATTCAAATTTATTTGACACGTCATAAAGTGTATTTCTAGGAAAAAAATATTTGCTGTTAACTTTATTTTTGTTTTGATGAAACGCTTAAAGCGTAAGAACTACAGTAAACAAATCGAACATTAGTTGTCTTTTTGTATTATCAATAATATATGTATAGAAAAAATAATATATCACCTATTTTTTATATTACTATAAATTCACATAACACAAAGTATTACACTTATGTTCGGAACATGGTATATATTTTAACCTAGTTTTTAATGTTATTTAAAATATTTAAATTAATTAACGTTATCTGAATAAAAATATCTTTTAGAAAGTTATCTATTACTAATTTTACAAAAACAATTTCAGAGTTAAAACTTTAATCCAATGATACTTAATAATTTTAGATCATTTGTTATAAAAATTTGTAGTTTTCGAGTTATACATCAGACTATTAAAGTCCTTTGTGTTTATTGTTAATGTTACCTAATTTTTTTCAAAATACCTCAGCAGTGTTTTTTATTGGTCTTGCTTTGATTCTCACTAAAAAAAAACATTTTAATTTTTTTTTGAATTGGTTGATTCATTAATTTGTTATTGAACACTTTATATTTTTAAAAACCACTCATACTTCAAATTTGACTACCAACGCCATTTAAACCAGGTTAATCGTAATCTAGTACATTGCATTAGTATTTTTGTTTATTAAAAACGGTCATAATATATGAACATATTTAGTAAATATATTTAGTACTGTTTTTTTTTTGATTGACTATTGTGACAGTGCTTCTATGAAACTTGTTGTTGCAAAGATATATGTCTTATATAAAAACTTTTTTGTTTAATTTGCGTACAATTGTTTCAGCTATTTGCACCAATTATCAAAGCAAACTGCGTTAAACTTATTTAGAAAAGGTTATAATTTTTACAAACATACTTTGTACAACGTATTAAACAAAATTATTCTAGTCAGTCAACTTCAAAACGCAAAGGTACATTGTACAATGTCTAAGTGTTAAAAACTATATATTTTGATTTTTGAAATAAATATCTTTATTATGTAGGCATGGTAGTTTTCATTCATATCTTTCGTTTAGCGCTCTTTTTTAATTTTATAATATTGATATTTCTTTAAGCTGTTTACACGTTTTGTTATTCAATGATAAAAACCTTGCTGGAGAATCCGTATTTAATGCATAAACAAGTTGTTAAAGTTAAAAATTTGTATTGTATGCTAAATATATATGTAACACTTTTCTATAAACATATTCTAAATAAAAATAATTTATCACTACCTTATACAAGATAGAGTTTAGTCTTTGTATTTGTTATACTACGAAATTAAACATTGAAATTTTAAGAGTAAAAAATTTTTTTTAACTTGTACTATTTCAATAAAATTTAAAAAAAATTAACTTTTGTTTTAAAAAGTTATTAACTGTAGATAAACAAAATAAAAAAGTACATGACAGATATTTTTAAATATAAGATTCAAATAAAAGAAGTTTAAAGTTAACTTTATTTTTATCAAACTTTTAATACTTTTAGATACTAATGTCATGTAAATATGTAAAAAAAAAATTAGGGCTCTTCCAAACAAAAAAAAAACAAATAAATCTATCTAAAATTTTTAATTAAGTGTGTTTCATTTGATAAACATTATTATGCTACTTAACAATAGACTTGTTTTTTGGTTTCATCTTGAAAAACTATTCAAAAACTTCGATATAATTTTTTTTTTTTTAGTTAAATAGGTAAATTAATTATGTAGCATGTTCAAATTCCATGCAGCTTAAGATACAGATAAACACTAAATTTTTAGAAATAAGAAAAAAAATTCAAATAAAAAACATATCAGTTATAAAAGAATAAAATGTTAAAAACACATCATATAAATTACTTCTATTCACAGTTGATAAGAAATAAACTAAAGATGAATAAACACTTAGTGTTATAAAACAAATTATTAAACAAAAAAATTGTACAAATTTTTAAACAGGAAACTAAATTTGAAATTGTTGTTTACAAATTGTAAATTGGTATTTTTAAAATAACTAAGCAGAAGTTCATTGAAAATTAAATTTAAACGTTTACTAAATCGAGCTTTTTTATAATTAAAACAATAAAATAAAAATGTGAAATAGTTCAATCAGTAGTTTTTTTTTTCAAAACTAATCTCATAAAATACTAATGCATATTTTTAACACTTTTTAAAATAATTTTGCTACTAAACTATATACATGCAAAAAACTCTTTATATTCAAATAAATTAAGGACATTTTCATTTACAGTTGACAAGTCAAGTGAAGAAAGTTCTAATTTTTTCTTCCAAACTGAGCTAGCGCAGTTTAGCATTCTCAATTTTTCCTGCGCTGATAAGGGAAGTACAGCATATAAATTTTCATCATCATCAATAGTTTCTTCACTACTTTCTTCAGCAGCTTCTTTTGTAAAATCTATTTTGCTCAAGTTTACTAAGTAACTTACATAATTCAAATGTTTACTATTTTGTATTTGTTTTAATATAGCATCACAGTCAGAACCTGTCATATGTTGAATTAAATGAATAATAGTTAACAAAAGTTGCTTTTGTAGTTTTTCTTCAAAGTTGTATGAGGTTGTTTTTATGGTAGTATTTTTCATTTGATTAAAAACTGTCATAAACAAATGTACGAAACTTTGTCCATAACAGTTCCTATCTGAAGTATAACTAATGGCGATGCATGATTTAATTTTAACTTTAAAATTCTGAGAATTGGCAAGAGAATTAGCCAACACATTATAAACATCATCACTCCAACCGGGTTTTTCTAATGGTAAATTTGTGTTACTTAAAAAGTTTCCTAGTGCCATACAAGCATTCCATTGTACTTTTGTCAGTTTATCTGTTTCAAGAAAGTGAATTAAAATTTTTTTGGAATCATTTACATATTTTAAAAACTTTGGAAGCAAAGCATGGTGTTCTTCTAAAATATGAAGTAAATTTCCTAATATTCTCATAGTGTTAAATCTGACCTTATCTTTGGTTGTTATATGTCTGGTAGTAGCAATTTCAAAAAGTTTTTTTAGCAATTCATCATCAATAAAAGTAGGTTTTTTCAGTTTGTTGGTTTTATTGGCTACCAGAGAATCTGTAAGATTTGCAAAAGCCCAAGTAGCATTTGTCTGGACGCTTTTTGAAGGGTCAAAGCTAAATTTGATAATACAGTTAACAACAACTTTCAGAAAATCATTATTTGTACGCAAATAAGGATACAATAAATAATTAGCAAAACATCTCATTGCTGATAACCTTACTAAGTAATTATCACTTTTAAGTAAGTTTAGAAGGGTTGTAATACAAAAGTTTTGTTCCTTACTTGAAAGCTTAGAATATGTGTATGATCCAACAACTGACAAAATACCACACACTTCACCTAAAATTGAGTGATCCTTAACATCTATAAACTTAGTTATTAGTTTTGAAGTTAAAATATTCCAAAAATGAAGAGATATTTCGACAATTTCAGAACTGTAACTAGATTTAATTTCAGTATTAAGTCCTCTACCTAATCCTTCAATCATCTTACAAGAATGAAGGGTAAAACTTAAGCTTGTTTTGACGCTATCCTGCATTGCAATATCTAGTAACTCGTTTATGTAGGCTATTTGTAGGGAAAAGTATGAATTAGACATTGATGTTAGCGTTTGTAAAGCTGCAGTTTTCGGAATGTTAGTTTTATTAGGTATATCAGTATACTTGCATGTTTCAATACAATGTTCTACCAACCAAGACTTCAATGACCCCTCCTCTTTTTTAGATAAACATTCTTCTAACTCTTTGGTTATTGATGGGTTATTTAACAAAGAATTAAAAACACCAAAAGCAATAACTTGTGTATTTGGGTTAATTGAAGGCTTGAAATAAGCTTTAACGTTACTTACAAGCCTTGTTAGAATCCCTGAATTTAGTTTAGCATAAGGAGTCATAGCAGCTGCAGTACTTAATGCTTTCAGTATATGATTTTTTACAGATATACAAGGCTCTTTATATAAGCAATAAATAAGATTTTCATGGACATCATAAATAGAAGTTGCCATTTTTGAAGCATAAGATACATAAGCTGTCCGACCTTTTACAGGTTCTACTATTGAAAGGGATAAAAAGTTTTTACCACTGTCTAACAAATTAGTTATAGCAATGGCTGCTAATACACGTACTTTTGGTAAGGGATCAATTTTAAGACAAGAAAGTAGAGAAGTACCATGAATTTCATGAAGTAATAAATCCCAATGACTGTAGATTGTTTGTTTTGGCGTTTTCTTAATGAGTGATAACAAACAGTCCATTGCAAGTTGTCTAAAACTGCTAGTAAACTTTTTTTTGTTTGAATCTAAAAATAACTCTGTATCTGACATATCTGATTCAGAACTAGAAGATTGACCTAACTGCAACTGTTTTAATGAAGTATTTAGTCCATCAGTATTATTACTAGTTCTACCAAAGCCAGCTGCACGTTTTAAAGAAACTATTGCATTATACAAATCATCAACCTTTTTGTTTCCAGGACTTTCTAATATAGTCTTAATACCACGCATAGCTGTGTAAACTAAGTTATAGCTTGATGAAACTGTCTTTGTATGATCAAGTTGCAATATGTAGAAGAATACTTTGCTGCACTGCATTAGTCTCTCTTCACTTAATCTTGATTCTCTGCTGGGGGCAGTAAAACACAACCCTTTTAAACATTGCAAACAAACTTTTCTAAGTTTAAATAAACTTGTTCTTATTGTGAGCAGTGCAATACTACGCATATCCATGCAAACTAACCAATTAAGCAAGTCATTTTCAATGTGAGCTCCATTTCCATACACTACAGCAGCTATGGCACCAACTACTGAAACTAGATTAGTATATGTAGCAGAATCTGATTCATTTAAGTTCATGACAAGTTTCAACCAAAACTTCTGAAGCATTTTAAGTAAAAGATTAACTGAGGATGGTAATATAAAAGTTTTTTGCTTATCAGTTAGCTTCATTATCAAATCACATATCTGCTTTAACTCTTTGCTATCTGGCTCAAACACTTCACCTAACTCACAAAGTTTCATGGTAACCTTAGACGTTTTATGGTCATTGTAAAACGGAATACTAGTCTCATAATTAAGCGTGAATGCAGAATCAAGCAATGATTTTATAAGAGGAATGTTAGAATTAAGTGGTGAGACTTGAATTAAGTCTAAATACAAATTGTTAAATCTTTGGTTTGGTTGATAAGACATAGCTAAAACAGCTTACAATGTCTGCAAAATTAAACTTATTTTACTTACTTCAAAAGTATAAAAATTTAATGTTCATACATTGTAACTTTTATTATTTAAATTGAGTTTTGCATAGCTTTAGAACTATCGTAATTAATAATTATAAGTTGTTGTAAAATTCTTTCAAGTAGTGAATTATGTTTACTTTAAACTATATTTAACTGTATCTTAAATTTAAATGCATAACAGATATATAAAACACTCTCCCAAATTTTTCTGTGATAGTTTAATACGTTTTTCACTACTTTTTGTTAGAACCTAACAGTAGAACAAATTTAAAATTTTGAATGGTGTTTAAACAAATACACAAAAAGTTAAAACTAACAAAGTAATTAGTGCAATAAATAATCAGTGTAAAGTAATAAATATTTAAACTCAAATACTACCAACATAAAAAATGGTTATTTTAACTTAATAAAGACACTTTGTAATCGAATTCCTTTTGTTTGCACAATTCTGGTTTCTCTAAAAATATTGAGATAGCCTCCAACTTCACAAGTTCAAATACACTATTGCAATGATGGATTATTCTAAATCTGGATATGTCATATTTCCTAGCACAGTCTCTATTATTTATAAGATGTTCTGCAATTATAGATCTTTTTGCTGCGTTTTTTGTTGCCGTTGTAGATCCATCATTGGAATAGTGTATTTGATCTCGTGAAGTTGGAGCGTATCTCCATATTTTTAGAGATACCAGAATTGTGCAAACAAAAGGAATTCAACTACAAAGTGTCTTTATTTAATTAAATTATCTTTTTTTTTTTTCGTTAGTAGTATTTGAGTTTAAATATTTATTACTTCACACTGGTTATTTATTGCGCTAATTACTTTGTTAGTTTTAACTTTTTGTGTATTTGTTTAAAAACCATTCAAAATTTTAAATTTGTTCTACTATTAGGTTCTGACGAAAAGTAGTGAAGTACGTATCAAACTACCACAGAAAAACTTGAGAGTGTTTTATCTGTTATGCATTTAAATAAATTAGCTAATAATGTTTGAAGCATCTTAATTTGTCAAAAATTTAGTTTTTACCTGTATTATGACCATTACATATCAGTTTACTCATACTAAAAATAGCATTTGAACTAAAGTTTGGATTTATTAGAAAAAAACTTAAGTCAGTACATTTTTAATGTAGCCATAATAATGATGCCAAGTCTTGGTTTTTATTTTAATGTTAAAAAACAAAATTATAACAAAATGATCATCTATTACAATTATTCAAGCATTATATAAAACATGATTAATTTAAGATTTGTGGATTTTTATAATAAAAAACTTATTTGGTTGTTTGGTACCTTTTTTTTTTAATTGATACGCCCATGAACAAAAAGGGTTTTAAAGGCTTTATTTCGCCTGAGGGACATAGTTCACCAAACTCCAGATTTAAATACTAAACATTCACTAAAATTAGCTTTAAGTCTTTGGGTAATAGAAAATGGAAATTTGATTTAATAAAACTTTTTTAAATGGTAAACATAAGTTTTTTTTATCAGTATTCTAAATTTTCTCAACATAAATATGCATTAAAAATAAATAATCAGCAAATAATATGCAAAAATAATTCTAAAAAGAGGCAGCCATAAAACTATGATCTTATGAAAGAAATCAACACAGATGTAGTTTACTGGGAGAGGGTAGAAAATTACATTTTAAACAAACTATATAAGTAGAATAGTTAGTATTAAAACTAGGCAAAAACCAATATTTAAATTTAACAACAAGAAAAAAACTTACCTATTTTTAAAATAAAAATTTGTAATGTTTTTAAACTATTAATTATTATCTTACATCATTATGTTAAGTTGGTTCAAGTGAGTTAATTTATACAACAGCTTATACTGTTTTTAAAAACAGCTCTCAACTAATTGAAGAAAACATGGTTTTCTGAATTACACCAAGTGCAAACTTGAGGCTAATATTAAGTATCTTCTACAGTACAATAAAATAATTCCATACTAAACCCTCAAAATGACAATTTTTTAGGACTTTGACAGACTTTGAGATTAAAGTAACTAAGGTATCATTATAAGTATACAAATAAAATGTGCTAGCTATAAAGAAACAAGCCACATTTTGCAAAATTGTTCACAGTTCAAAAACAGGGTGTAGTTTAAAATCGCTGACTCTGTTTGAACTAATTTGTGCTAACAAATTATTGGAATATTATATTTATTTTTTTGAGGAATTATATTAAGCTAAGGGCATAAAAGGAAGTAGTGCATGATTTTTTAACTAAATTTAACATTGGCTCTAATAAAAAAGCTTTGACCTTACTTTTAATAAAATATTTTTGGTACCAACGTAGGGACTGCAAATTTCTATTGTAACTTTTATTGGAAATTGCAAATTTGACTAATAATCCAACTTTTTTTCAGTTGTTAGAGATCTTAATTTTTAAAGAAGGATTCCTTACCTGGTTTAAAATATTTTAAATGTTAAAATTGTTTAAAAGTAGCATATAATAAATTATTTAAATATGAAAAAAGGGCAGATTTTTTCAAATAAAAATACATTGGAATTAGTCACTTAAACAAATTAGTTTTACAATAGAAATTTAAAACATTACTTGAGATATAATAAGAATATTTGAAAAACATTAATCAAAAAATGAATGAAACTATAAATATTTAGTAAAATAGTCATTACTGTTTAAGTTTGCGACTTCTACAAAGAACCTATTCAGCTCACTAATTTTGATCCCTATATTCTAAAAATTATTTTAATTTTCGTTAAGTGGTTAAAAGTCTAATACTCTTATAGTTAAGATTTTTAACTAGAAGTAACCCCCTCATGCCCTTAATACACCTGATTTAGGTAGATTGAAAAATTTTTTTTTAATTATCAGGCATAAATATTATTAAGTACTAACTATTTTTATGCAATTGAGATAAATTATGCTTTTTTTCATTCCAAACAAGCAATTTACAGTGTTTTTTTATTATTCATTATTATTATGTAGTTAAAATTATTAAGAGAATTGCATTCAAGTGTTCAATATACTAATTGGGATACTAAAGTTATATTAATTTATAAAAATAAGTAAAAAAAAACATAGATAAACTGAGGGAGTGACTCTCTTGAGATAATCAAATTCAAACATAACAAAATAAGACTTATATATGAGTACAAAAATATTCAAGTTTACTATTTTTTAAATATTAATCAAATACTGCTCAGTTAGTAAATATGTTTTGTGGTGATTTTTGTTTAAAAGTACATCAACAATTTTAATAATACCTCCATATTTGTACTAACATCTGTTAACCTATTATTATGTTTGAAACTGTTTTATTATACCTCATTAAAAAGCATTATTTTTAGAAATTTTATATATTTTTAATTACTTATTATTCTCTAAGATTCATTTCTCGTAAGCTTAAATACTATTAGTAAAATGGTATATTAACATCTCGCACCCGCGCACAATTCCAGTTCAAATCATTTCCCACCCAAATCAAACCTCACTCAATTAATTTCCACCTGAGTCAATTCCCACCCAAATCAAAACCAAACTGATCAATTCCCACCCAAATCAAAACCAAACTGATCAATTCCCACCTGAATCAAATCCCATCCAACCAGTTCCCACCCAATTAACTCCCACCCAAGATGTTTGTCACTTTTGCAAGGTTTTTTTTGCTTGGCATCATTTTCATATAGGTTTCATTTTTGCACAAAGCATTTACATTTATTTTTAAATGAGCATCCACTTTTTCATGATGTCACTTTTAAACAAGTCGTCACTTTAACATAGATGACATTTTTGCAGTTTAAAACTTTATCAATATAAAACTATATTTAAAATAAATTAAACTAAGTTATATTTAAATTTCAATCACCTTAAAAAATCTGAAACTATAATTTAATTTTTATTGGTCAAAAACTTTGATCTATTTATTATAAATTGTTTTAAAATCAAAATAAACTTGTCCTTAAAAAAAATAAATTTAAAAAAAATCTTTAATGCTAATAATAATAATAATACTCATACTTAAATAATGCTTATTTTTAGTTAATATTTTTAAAAGTTAAGAAAATATTATAAAATCTTTGGTTTTTCTATTTTTTAATAGAAATCAATTTAAAGATGACTTTGACTTGGTTTAAAGTAAAAAAAAAACAACATAAAATACATAGAAGCACGAACCAGAATTTTTGACAATGAAGTTAAGTTATATTCTTTTAAGTTTAATTGAACAAATTCTATAGTCTTAAAAAAATTTATAATTGAAAACATTTTTTTGGTAATGTAAAACAACAGTTTGATAGTTTTACTTACTTTTAGTTAGTTTAACATTATAGTAGTTTTAGTACTCTTTTTTTTTAAGTTTAACTTATAATTGCAGCTTCTAAATTTGCTTAAACTTGCATGTTAATACACTTTACAATTTTTTTAGACTTAATCTAAAACTATTAAAATATGTTAGTACTTAAACATGAAAGTACAGTTTAGTCTAAAAAATAATTTTAAGTATAACAATTTGCCCAGTATCGTGTGAAGTACAGTTTTAAACAAAAATACAATTAACTACTACTTTGTTACATAATTTTTACCAAGACTCGTGTGTAAATACTCTTTTACACTTTTAGAATAATAACTTTATGTTTTGCAATCTACTGTAAAGAAGAAGTTATTGTTGTAGAACATATGTACTGATTCTTCTTTTAATGTGCCTTATATTTTTTTTGTTTTACAAGAAATATAATGTAACTTTTATATTATTAATACTTAAACAAATTTAAAAAACATTTAAAATTATAGGCTAAAACTTTTTACACTTATTTATATTCTTTTTTTGAACTACTTTAGCAAATAGTGACCTTAAAAATTTAAATTCAAACTAAGTTTTAAAAACATGGTATAAATTTTGTAGATTAATTTTAAGTGAAATAAAAAAATTGTATTATTATTATTGTTAACTTGTCTTAAAAAGTTATAATTTTATCAGACTCTCTTTTGAAAAAGTTGTTGTACAGCGTAATAAATGGACCTGGTAAAATAAAAACAATGTATATCACAGTAAAAATAGAAAAGTTAGTCCAAATAACAAAACTTAAATCAAATAATTTTTTCTCTGAATCGTCTGTACTTTGATAATAATAAATTCTAATGTAATTTTTTTACTCTATTTAAAACTTTCAACTTTAAAACTTTTAGTCATATTTAGTTTAATTTTGATTTTATATCAAACTTATTTTAATTTATACTCAATTTTAGTTTTACACTACTATGTAATTAATGTTTGAACAGGTAAAATTTACATTTAATACTATTTTTGTTTAATTTTTTATTATAGATGTATTTAGATAAGTTTTTATAACTTAATTATATATAACTTATGAAAAAGTCAGCCGTGCAAAAGTGAAAACCACAGGGTTGCCACAGATCAAGCTGTGAAAAATTTTCTGACTTTTGCTGACTTTTCCAAATCTAACTCATAATTTAAACTTATTCTAAAATACATGATCAGACACTTGAAACTATATAGACCTTTCATTCTTATTTTTATACAGGTTAAAACAACAGTTTTTTTGCTGAATTTAATCATATAACTGTAATTACATTATCAAAATTCAAAACAAATAAAAAAACAAGCAAAATGCAGTAGATTCATTACATATTAATAACACAATCTGCTTTTATTTACTTCTCAAATTAAACAAATTTGAAAAAATTATTAAGAGGTAAAGTTTACACACAAACTTTTTACATAAAATACTAAACTTAGTGCTTAATTATAAAGAACTTTGGTTCTAAAATTCTGCAACATAAACTTTTTTGTATATATCACAGTTTCACAACAGAAGTTTCCTTGCCACAGATCATCAATACTTAAAAGCATACAAAAACTGCTTGTTTAAGTAAGGTAGTTGTTCAATATATTAAAATAAAAAATCAGCAGTTTTATAAAGGACATTTTATTAATTTTTATTAGATGAAGGCATTGGAAATTAAGTAATTTTGTAAATTTCTAGGAAAATTTTGCACTTTTTGTCAGACTGTGAAAGATTTTTAGTAAACTTTTTACCATTTGAAGGCTTTGGAAAATTAGGAATTTTGTAAATTTGAACAGAAAAAATTTGAGGCTTTTTCAAATGTTGTCAAATTTCCTGACTTTTTTTCAGAAACCCCCACTTTTTCCTGACTTTGTGGCAGCCTTTGCAACTGGCGCAAAATATGGCACCAGGAAAAAACTGATGCCACGCAAACAGAACGCTTTGTGCAAAGTGCAGTCACAAAAAATTGGTAATTTGTGGAAAAGTGACACTATGCAAAAATGACTCTCCGTGCAAAATTGATTGGGTGGGAATTGTGTGCAGGTTAGAACTGAACGGTTCCCTAGTAAAAAATATAATTAAATTTAAGCTTCAATATAAAATGAATAGAAGTATATTTAACTTTTTGTAAATAATCAAACATCCAAAAAACCTAACAAATGCCCTTTTTCACTATTTAATTTAAATTGGTGGTAAAAAAAAAACAATATTTATAAACATGGTTTCCTCTTACTTTTAAGAAAAATTAGTCTGATTAAATACTATCTAACATGACTTACTATAACTATGTGGTTAATTTTATAAAATGCAATTAGATTAAATATCAGAATAATCACAATTTAAAACATTTTCAATTGTTATGCAAAAATGCTACAAACAAAATTAAACTTTAAAAGAAAAATTTCTGCTTAAGTTATTAAAAACTTCTACGAGTCACATTTAACTAGCCTGAGTCCTTTTGAGATTTTGTAAACAATATTAAATCTTCTGAAAGTAGTACAAACTTAAATACAGAATTTTTTTGATCATGTTTTAAGTTTGAATACCATATATCAACCATAAAAAAAAAATTAAGCTAGCTATTAAAAAAAATTAAGCCTATAAATAAACTAGTTGTAGTTATAAAAACTTCAATGAATCCTTACCTTAGTCAACATAAGTGTTTCAAAACACCTAAATAAGTTTTAAAACAGTCTAAGATGACCTGATACAAACTGAATCAGCTTGAGTTTTCCAAAAATTAAAACAAACAAGTTAACCTAGTTGAAACCCTAACAAAATAAATAACCGTAAGAACTCAAAGTTAGAAGTATATCATAATTTGAGTCAAAATTTTATTCTAGTTATAGAAAAATCTTTGCTGAGTTTTACAATAAAAGTATTAACTATCAAGAGCTCTAAAAATTTATACTTTAAATAAGTTCAAATTAGCTAGAGATAGTATTTATAACAAGCTTATGTTACCTGAATAGCTAAGTGAGGGGAAATTATTAACAAAAACAATTTTCAATTTTTGAAAAGTTTTTTAATCCGAATGAACAAATTTCTTAAAATACAATAACAACAATTTTAAAAGTACGATTTCTATGTTAAAATTAATAATAAAACTTGACTTAATTTTTTCCAGATTGTTAATAACTGAGTTCAGTAAACTTTGTAATTTAATGTTTAAATACTAATTTACATATACTTAATTGTTAATTATTGATAAAATATATAATTCAATTAGTTATAAGTTTAAATCACTATTTTTTGAACTATACGACAATTAAACTAAACATATGTTTCCATTTGTACTTTGAGAAAATCTTCATGTAATTTATTAATTCTATTCTAACCTAAAAGTATTTGCTAAACTAAAATTTACTAAATTTTGATATATAATTTATATAATATATAATTAATATATAAATTTAATACAAACTTATATTTTTAAAATGTTAGGTCCAAAATAAAAGTACAACTAGATTTTTAAAGTTTAAAATTACTAGTGAAAACTTTAAAACAATGTAGATTTAGTTTCAGAATAAAAACTGCAACACTTAATAATTGTATTTAAATTTTTAAGTATAAACACAAGAAAGTACTTAACATTTTTTAAGTATTTTTTTTCTCAGTTAAGTTATAAATCATTTTCTTTACTACCACTTGATAAAGTGGCAAAGGTTAAGTAGCCAGTGTGACCATAAATTTCTCTTGGTTTAACACAAGTACGGAACATATAACTCTTGTCACTTAATGACGAAGGAGTTATACCATTTTCTTTTTTCTTCATACAATTTACTGGTTCATCTGTTTTTTTTTCTAACTTTAGCTTTTTAGATGGCTGTTTAAAACTTTTTTCATTCCCATTACTTTTCAAAACAACTTCACCAACAGCCAGGTGATCACCTACCTTGTATGGCCATGACTTGTGGGTTTTATCTGATGCAGGATCACCCAAGTTGGCAATAGGCATGTTGATTCTCTTGACATTGTTAGTATGTTTTACCAGCTCTATAGTTATAACATCTGAGAATCCCTTTTTGTGCAGAACTTCACAAGTCCTCTCGACTTGTTCCATGCAAGGAGAAAATGAGCACAGTCTAGAGTATGTGGGTTTCATCACTTTCAAAGCCTGATCAATAGCAAGGTGTGACTGAGGTAAATCAAGAAAAACAGCATCTGCAGAATTTTCTGGACAATCTGGAAAACCTTCTTTAAATGCATCTCCATTATGTACCACCACATTTTCTCCATAACCATGAGCAATAAACTCATTTCTAGCTTTCTTACTTCTTTCCTCATGAAACTCAGTAGTGTACAATTTACCTGTGGAGCCAATTGCCCTTAAAAACGAGTGTGACAGGGAGCCACTACCTGTACCAGATTCACAAACAACAGAACCATATTTAATTTCCAATTGAAAAAGCACCATAGCAATGTCTGTGGCATACAAAATTTGTGTTCTGTGTGGCAGACTAACAGTCCAAAGTTCTGGTGTAGGATTAAGAATATAAACCCATCCCTTACTACACTTGAATTTGCTTCCAAATTGGTGACCAATCAGATTATCATGCTTAATTGCACCATACTTAGTCTGAGCAACTTGTCCTTTTTTAACAGTCACAGGAATAGTATCAAGATGATTTAGGTACAGTATAACGACATCACCAAAACTTACTGTTTTTTTATTACTGTCAAAAGTTTGCATTTCCTTGATTTCAGTCATTATTGAAATATATATTTCTAAAAATTAAAAACTTGTTTAACTTGATATTGTACCTATTTTTTTTTAATGTAACTATTAACTTAAATTAAAATAAAGTATGAAAAACTCTTTATTTGTTACAACAAAAACGATTTAAAACCGAAAAAATTAAGTCTGTTTTTATTGTACATTTTAAAGCAAGTAAGTTACCTTATGATTACATTTACTCATCTTTTATAAGGCATAATTAAATTACAAGCTACATTAAAAATAAAACATGCTAAATATATAAAGTTCAGCTTTAGCAAAAAAAGAAACAGAAAAAACAAATATTGTTCTATAAAAAGAGTGATTCAAGTATATTTTTGTTAAAATTTTTAAAAATAATGTTGATAATTACAGGAAATAAATGTCAGATGACATTACTAACATGAATAAGAGAGGCTCAAAATATTTTCAAAAAGAAAAAGAAAAACTTAGAAAATAAATGTTAGAAAAGGGTTTTATTAAAAGCAAATTTAGTTTGTTTTAATATATATATTTATATGTTGATATTACTGTACTTTTTTCATCAATATATTAAGCTTATTTTTATTGAAAAGAATTTTATGTTTTACAGTTTTTATGTCTTTTTTATATAGTTTACAACTTATGATGAAAACTATATGTTATTATCAGTATAAAATAAAGCAGGAGTAGTATCCTAATAGGTCAATATAATAGTTAAGATATATGAGGTCTTTTGAATAGTTTTTAAAATGCTATTTTTTTTTCTAACAACTTAAAATACTAAAAACACTTACACTATTTATTTCTGAATACAAATATAGTGGATAGACTAAAAAACTAAAGGGTAGATATAAAAATTTTTAAGATTAAGTTGAAGATGATTGAGAACAAGAAGGTGGCAAGACTAAGTTATTATTCAGACAGTTAAAACAGTTTTGTATACTTAAAATTCAACTTTTTTGTATCAGCCATCTGATGCTTTTTGGAGTTTTAACAACTCTTAAAATAATAATGGTTATATTATCACAAGAGTTTTAACACCACACAAAAAAAAGTTATTTTCTAGGGATATCTAAAAATGTTCACAATTTTTTTACTTTTTTCAAAGGAACTCTATAGATTTTCAGGGAATTCTAGAGTAGTGGGAACCCTGATTTAAATAACAAAAGCTATATCACAATAAAATAAGTTTAAAAATAGGACAATTTAAAATAAAGGCATAAATTCTGGAGCTCTAACTTTATATTTAATGATTTTTCTCTGTTGGATTCTGCAATGGCCATTTTGTTCAAACTACACTCTGTACATTATTTTGTTTTTTTAGGGTGGTATTTTGTAAATGATGGTCCACAAGTTATTAGTGCAATCTGGGTTGTTCTTATCTATATATACAGACAACGCTGTTTAGGTGGATTTGTTGGACTTGAAGCTGCATTTGTGTACGTGCATCTCTTCTTGAAAGATACAACAGTGGAGCCTATGTACTTTGTAGTTTTAATGTGAGATTTCGGCTTTGTATATATTTTTATTCATCCATTGATCATTAAATGGACATTGGGTACCATTTTTGCAGTTGCAGAGTTTTGCATTTGAATTTGATTTACTTAGCTCTTTTTTTTTTGTGCGCTTGGATAAATATTTTCAAGTGAGTGGAACAGCTGTAGGTGATATTAACGGTGATTTTATAATATTTTTTGTAGCTTAGAGCCTTCAGGAAAAAGGTTTATGAGCTGGAGGATTTTTTTTCCACCTTTAGTTTTAACTAAGTTACACTAAGGGGCTAGGAGTATTTAATGTTCTTCTGCAATTTCTATTACTAGGTTGCATTATACATTTGAATTCATCAAGTGGTAGAAAGCTACATTTTTAGAGCATCAGTGTAAGATTGTTTAGCGTCCAAAAAAGTAGATGTAACTTATAAATACTCAATATTATTTATCATAACCATTTAACACTAAATAGAAATCTACTTATAAAAAACAACACAAGTGAAGTTCAAACTACAAGCCAGTTATTATAGAATTGAAAAATCTTATTTAACTTTTAATTTATTGTAATTTTTATAAAAAGTTTCCGATAAAAACATATATACCACAAATTTTTCAGGTCAATTTTCTCAGAAAATTTAAAAATCACTAAAAATTTGAACAAACAAACTTTCAGGAAACGTTCCTTTTATAGTTTATAAGACTTTGAATGTTGGAATTTTAAAAATATTAAAAAAAATTTAATTAAGATTAAAAAAACAAAAAAAAATAGATAGTTTTTTTTATAAAAATTTATTTTTCAAAATTGAAAAAACTCTTGCATTTTAACTTTTTAAAATTTAGTAATACACTTTCTGTGAAAATTTGAAGAAGATTGCTTTAAAAATAAAGGAAGAGATAGATCTTTAATGAAATGGTCTTTTTTTTTGCATTTTTAGTTTGTGCCTTACATTAGGAACCTATTAAGGTCACTGACTTTGATTGCTCATATCTCAAAAATTGCTTTGAATTTTTTCAAGAGGTTAAAAATGTCTGACAGCTCAGATAAAACTCTATGAAATAAGATCAACTTGTAAAAATCAAGGTGGACCCCCCTATGCCCTTAACTATTAAGTTAATAAATAAATGGTTGATTAGCACTTGTTTTATTATTTAAATAAGCTCTTTACCCAGAATATCGAGCAATTTTTTATAGTCAACTTAAATAATTATTTAATCCTACTTATTTTTATATAGAGTTTTTGGTCATCGTTATTTACTTATACCTTAAGATCTGCCCAGCAGTGAAACTTAGTTGTACTAAATACAGGGTTGCCAAATAGTTTTGAAAAATTTCTTAAAGGTTGTCTTAATTGTTCCAGGTTTTTGAAACTACAAATTTCTGGGTCTATTTTTAGTAAAGAATTAAGGTTTAAGGTAAAAAATTGTCTTAAATAATATAACAACATTGAAAAATACTGTAACGCTACTTTAAAAGTGTTTTTTAATTCTTTTTTTTATGGTGATAAAAAGAATTCATCTATATAATACTTTTTTGTTAGAAATCAAAATTTCACTACCTATTATGTAAAAATTGTTTGAAGTTCATGGATTTCCAGGCTTTTTTCAAAATCTCAAATTCTAGATTTTTCAGGGTTCCAGGATTTTTGGCAACCCTATAAATAATTGTAACTGAAAAATAAATGTGTTGTTAACATTTCTGCTCACTTATGTGTTTGAGCACTATTAATTCTTGTCTAGTTAAACACTTTAAAATTTTAGAATCTTGATTACTAAATAATATTGAAAACAAATCAATAATTAGTTTTAAACAAAACAACCCTACAATTTGTTGAACAGACTACAGTATATACGTAAAATAATTTATAAACTTAATTTAATGTTCTAAAGATCAACTAACTGTTATACAATTAATGGTTGGCAATTGATCTAACAAAACGATCTGACAAATTTGCAGAAAAATCAACTTAGGTCACCTATCTCTGATCTGTAAAACTAAAAAAGCAAAACATTATGTACATTTCATGGTTGAGTAAAAAGTATTGAAAATAGTATTTTTTGCAAAATGTCAAGACATCTTTTGGGCCAAAAAATACCATAAAATATACATAATGTATTACCTTCTTAGTTAAGGTTGCTAGTTAGTATAGAATAGGTTTTTTGTTAATTTACTTCCAGTATGATCAAAAAACTCAAAAAATATGGATTTAAATAATGAATTAAGAGTCATATTTTCATCATTATATTTGTTGTATTTTAAATAAGCGCAGAAAAATTAAATAACAAAAAATAATTCTTATTTTTGAAATTCTGATGTATTGCTAAGGATAAAGTATGATACTGAAGAATTTCTACATTAAAAACAATCTTTTAAATAACTAATAATAATAATGATAAATTTAACCTTAATCAACTGTAATGTCAGACTAAATTGCAGAAAAAAGTTTAATATTTTATCAGAATCATAGAAATAAGTAATATACCAAAAGAATGTTAAAAGTATTAAGTCTGCAGATATAACCATTAATAGTAAAATGACTGCCTCAGTGATTCTTCTTGTTGTTGATACAAAATGTATCTGTCAATTAAACCTCATATAAATTAAATATACATTCATCTTAAGCTGCAAAACAACTTTTAGGAATGAAGTCTAATCTATAAAAAAAAACACAGCTTCACTAATAAACTCTACAAGTGCAAGAAGAAGTTGAAGCTTAAAACAATTTAAAGCTCATTGAAAATAAATCTAAAATTATGAAGCTAAAAGTATGACAAAAGCAAATGGTGAACTAAAATAAAAGTTGTTCAATGCTTTGGAAAAAAAAAGTAGACTTAGATTAAAAAATATTTTTTTAGGGATTAAAAATAAAGAGCATTACTTATTAACATTAATAAATTATAACCATTTTTATATAACTTTAAACTTAAAAGTTTATTATTATCAAATGACATTGTAAATACAGGGTTGCCACTGGTTTTTGTAAAATTTCTTCCAGGTTTTTTAAAGTACATGTTTTTGGGTATATTTTTAGTTTAAAATTAAGTTTAAGGTTAAAAATTGTGTTAACTAGTATAATAACATTTAAAAGATAAAGTAAAGTTACTTTGAATGTGTTCTTTAATAAATAAAAATTTAATGATGACAATTTTTTTTATTTTTATGATAGAATTTTTGTGTCAAATCAAAATTTTAATTTTAAAATGAAAAAATTGTTTAAATTTCCAGGATTTCCAGCTTTTGTAGTGATTTTTATTCAAAATTCAAAGTTTTTTAATCAAAAAATCTCAAATTCAAGGTTTTTTCAGTTTCTTTTAGCATGAATTGTCAAATTCCAGGTTTTTCTAGGATTTTTGGTTTTGAGGCAACCCTGTATATACTAAGTTTACTTAAAAAGCCCTAGAACAAAAAGAATAAATTTTTTTAACTAGTAAGTTTTATTTTAGTAATCATTTACTATTGATTAATCTAATAGATTTTATTAACAACTGAAGACCTAATTGTTAGTTAAATACAATCCAATCAACCAAGTAGTTATCCCTGGCCTACAATTAAACTTTTATCCTATTAGTAACTTGATAAAGGACAAATAAAATTTAGCCTTTTTATAAAAAATATTTTCAAAAGTCATTTTAATTTTAGTTTTAATGTACTTATTTTTCTAGTTGCTATTATACATTAATACTTGTTAATAATTTTAGCTCAGTTTTGTATTGTTAAAAGTTATTTTTCTGGAAAAACTAAAAGTTATATTAACAATATTTCAAATTTATAAAAACACAACTATAAAAAAAAAGTTTAAAACCATAAAAACCTTTTTGTGATTTAAATCTATATAAATATTAGCTTTTCAATAAATTTTAAACTAGTCTGAGTTATTCTGACTCCTGAGCTTTTGGCAATCCTGTTGTTAATAAGTTATTCTTAGGATGAGCATATACAATTGCATATGTTGAATTTATTTATATTAAGACTGATTTTAATAAGTAATAAAAACAAAAAGAATTTAGTTTATCAAAAAAATATAAAAAACTAAGCAATTTTTTTATATATGAACAAAACAGTCATCAATAAGTTTAATTAATAAATATATATTTTTTTACCTTCAATATAGTAGACAGAAATTAGACTCATATTACTATTTAGACAAAATGCTTTTGAACAGGTAAAACGGTTTTATTCCTTTTAAGCTTTTAAAACCTATCCGCTGTCTGTTTTTAGTTTTAGTCTTTTTTTTTTTCACTGCAATTTTTTGTCTGTATTGCAATTTAAAAAAATTAATATAACGCAGTTTAAATAAATATAATTTATCAAATATACAAATAATATAAGTTAGTGTATATTTAATTATCATTTTGTGAACAGTTTTCAAAGTCAATAATGACTTATTTTAATTAATAAATATAAATTCGGGGTGAAACATGAATATTGAATAAAACTTTAAAGGCTAAAAATTTTATAAAAAATTAAATTATTTTTGTTTTACTAAGTTTATAAATACTGATCACATTAAAAAACACATAAAATTATCTGAAACATCAACAACAAAAACTTTGATAAAATTAACTGTTTTGATAGATGTGGTCATGTTTAAAGAAGTTGAATAAAATATAGTTAAGTTAAAACATAGTGTACACAAGGTTAAATATTTATGTGAATTTAATTTGTATAATACCTATAATTGTAAATATGTATTCACCGTAAATGAACAAGATTGAAACATACACTAATTAATATTAATTAAATTCAGTTCAAGTGATCTTTTTAAATGTGAAGACTTTTATGAACTTAATTTTAAAAAACATAATTTAAGCTTTATTTTTTAGGTAGTATAATGTATAAACTGTACTTTATTGTTATCACCTTTAATATACTTGATTAAAATATAGATTGATTAAAGTATTTAGTACCAAAGGTTAACGACTTATATTTTATATGAATAGTTTAGCCTTTTGTCTTCTTGCATGTTTATATAAAAAATATTTCAACTGATGGTCTTGTTTGATTGAATTCAAACGTGTGAAACTTTGTTTTGTTAATAAAAATCGAAAATTTTAGTAAAATTTATGTATATCAATAAAAATAAGTAACTATTGATTTCAAAAGTTGTTTACAAAATAATAAATTAACGTAGATTAATATACACTCTTTGTTTATTAAATAATAATTACAATAAATTGTTGTGTAATAATATTATTTTTTTTCTATTTAAACTTAAATTGCAATATTTAGTTTTATTGCAATATCTTAATTGCAATACGATTATAAAACATACGCATTTAAATATTTATTATAGTTACTTAAAATTGTTCAGTTCTTTTATATATTAATATATATTATTAGTGTATGAAGTTAAAATTGCAATATTCTAATTTAGGTTAACGTGTTAATGTTTTGAGCAGCTAACGTTTTAATATAACTAATTATGTTTATATATACAATTTTCGTTATTTTAAAGTGATTAATTGCAATATGTTATAAAAAATACGTCCAATTTAATATTAAATATGAAAAATTAAAGTTGTCTATATGTTTTACATATTCTTATGATATATAATAATAATTATGTATTATAAAGGTTATCCGTGGTGTATGACTCAATAACCAAAAGGTTCTTCGTATCGGACACTAGGTCTTATGACTAAATATTTTGAGCGTTTTTTTTTTGTCGTTGAAAAACTATACTGTTGTAAGTTTTTATTTAGACTCAAGCCCTAATAACAGCCCTAATAATAACTTTAAATATGAATATAAGTTAGTAAATTTGGATATCATTACCAAAATTATGTAAACAATATAAACAGGCAGTTTTACCTAACCTGAAACTCACTGTGTTTAGACTTTACTTTCCCTTTAAGCATGCTTTTTAAGTTTATATGGTGCTGAACGAGTCATTTTCGTCATTAAAAAAACTATGATGGTGACTTTTTTTACTAAAAAAGTTAACTTAAAAATTGTTTGAAAATAATTATATTTTTTGAAGTTACTAAGACGTAGATGTATTAAAGATGTAAAAACTGATATATAAAAACTAATTTGAAATCTTAAAAAGATTAAAACACGTTGTGCTGAGATTTAAAAAAAACGTTTTGATTCGAAAGTTTAATAAAGAATTTAAACAAGCCTAAAAATCATTTACCAAATTTTTATGTTAATTATTTCTGCCTAAGCTTAGAACTTAAGATTACTAAAAAAATCAGCACACATTAGCTAAACATAAAATAGTTCTAAAAAAACCTTAAATTGTGTCCTTGGTGACACCAAAACTTTGGTCATACACCAAGTTGGTGTATGACCAAAGTTTTGAGCGCTTTTTTTTTGTCATTAATAAACAACTTAAAAAATTAAATTCTAAATTTTTTTTGAGTACAAAGTAAAATACTTACATTCTAGACTATAAAATTAACACATAAACTGTTATCCTTAATGTGTATAATGGGCTAGTATAGTATACTTAGAAATAATTCTGAGCTAAGAAAAAAGAAGTCAGCAAAAAAAAAAAGATTTTTTTTTTGTTATTTATAATTTCAATTATTAAAACTTTGTTTTTTGACCAATTTCAAATACTTTTGCATATGGTAGGTTAGGTAGGGATCAAGGTATAAAAATTAAATAAGCTTTGAAAAAAATTGCTGTCTCAGCTTTTATTCAGCTCAGACCTTTTAGTATACTTTCCTGTTGGTCAAATTTTAATTTTAAGGAGTTTCCCCTGAGTCAGCTTTTTTTAAAATTGTTTATACCCTTAACCACAACCCACCTTACCCAAACATATTAAAAACTAATAAATAAATTAAATTTTAATAAATAAATTTAAAATAACATGAAAAAAGACTTTTTTTTATGCTGAACCACCAAGTAAGATGGAAAACACCTAGAGTTTCAATAAGAATCCTTTCCTGTGTAGTGCAATGTGCAATATTTAATTAAACAGTTAATAATATAAAAAACAGTTATAGCTGCTATTTTAAATTTGTTCGAGTCAAAAAAAAAACTCGAACATAAAATGTTAAGTTAAAACAAGCTTACCTTAATTAGATATTAAGATTAAGTTGTAATTCTCTTTACCAAACAGTCTTTATATTTATTTAAATAATAAATTTATTAATTTTATTACTATTGCTTAAAACTGCTGGCTGAAATACAGTCTTAACGCATTTGCTTTTAAAATATTTTTAGGAATTTATCATTATATTATACCTATTAAATAATAGTTTGATATTAATTGGAGTTATGCATCTTAACTTTAAATTCTTTAAGTAGAATTGTTCAATAAAGGCTTTGTTTATCTTGCAGTACTTGCAATACTTGTTTGCCCAGTCCAAACTCACAACTATACATAGTAGTTACTATATTTTAATGAAAAAATTGCCACAAATTTTTATGCATTAAATTTTAAGTTAAAAGAAACAAGTTTTTATTAAAGTTTATTTTTTAGAAGTTTTATTTCTATCAAACCTAATGCGGCTAACTCGAATCTAGGAAAGCCAAATTTCTATGAGAATATAATGTTTATTGAGCGAAAAAAAAAGCGCTCAAACATTTGGTCCAAGGACCTGGTGTACGAAAAAACCTTTCGGTTATCGAGTCATGCACCAGGATACAGTTTAAAGTCATGTCCAGGGCAAAATATTGACTTATATTTATTTGATAAGTCTATTTGACAGAAAAGTATACTTAAAGGTCAGTCTGACTTGCATGTTTGCTGAGTCAACAGACTCTTTTATAAGTTGTTTTTGTACCCTTATCCCTAAACCACGTTACACGAAAACATTCAAAATTAGTCAAAAAATAAATTTTTAATAATTAAAGTTAAATTGAAAAAAAGCATTTTTACTGACTGAGCAAATATCAAATCAGAATTATCTTTAAATGTACTGGCCCTATTCGACATGATAAAAAAAACGAAGATTTAAAAGTTATGGTTAAAGGAAACGGCGTGTTTTGACTGGTTTCCAGTTTCTTGAGCGGTCCCTGAAAAAAAAAAGCAATAAACGTAACAAAAAAGCAACAAAGTATAATTTTTAACTTTTACTAATTGTTTACTAAACATTATTATCCAACAATATAAATTTTTTTTATATCCGCTACAAGACATTAAACTGTATCTGGGGTTTATGGCTTGATAAAGTTTTTTCATTTACCAGTTCACAAAACAAAAATTTTCGAACGTTGCTTTGTTTTTGTCATTCAATAAACATATTAGAAAAATATTAATTTTTATTAGTATAAATTTTTAAGAACTACATAAAAAAAAAAAGTTTTATAGTTTATTAAACCATAAAAAAAGAGCCTATAAATATTTGGTACCAGGTCCTGAGGCGCAAAAAGATTTCGGCTATCTAGCGATTTGTACACCACTAGTCATTGATATCTTTTAACGTCTTTTCCAGAACTAAAAGTTTTTTTATGAATAAAAAAAAGAATAATTATATAAATATGTTTTAATTACGAACAGAGCATATTTAAAATTTAAATTTAAATTTAGCCAATCAAAATTGTTCTGATAAAATATTTTTTAATTGTTCAAAAATTTCAAGGGTTTCACTTTGTGAGGAAAATGTTTATAAAATCACATTTTGTTTGTTTTTTTACAACATTATAAAAACGTAGTTTTGTGTTTTTTTGTCAAGTTGTAAAATATTTGTTCACATCTGCTATTTGTTTGATTTAAAAATATAGTTTGTTTTTGGTTAAAATTTGACTTTTAGATTATTTTTTTAACTTTAACTGTTTGACTAAATACTTTATTTTCATGTTATAGAATATTTTTTTCTATTATTAAGACAAGTTAATGACTAGTTTTGATTAGTACTTTTTTTTTTTTTCTTATGTAGAAAAGATTTCGTTATATAAATTAGCTTTACAGTTTAAGGAAAAATTTTCGCATTGTCAATAATAATAAGTCTTAAGTTTATATTTAAATTATTTTACTATAAGTTAAAGAACTGGATTACTTATTAAAGCTTTGAATCCTGATTTACTGGTGTTTTCTAATTGTTTTAAGTTTAAATACTTTTATGTAACTGAAAAATTTTAGACAGTTATGTAGTAGACTAGACAGTTATGTAATTTTCTAAAGTATAACATTAAAAGTTTCCGCAGAAAGCACTCTCTTATTGAAAAAAAAGTGCAACCAAACTGAAAAGTCTAGATCTAGACACGTCCAAAATCAAAGGACGCAGTGTTTAAAACAAATGTTATGGTTAAAACTAATCAAGCAACGGATATTAAGTTAAAACAAACAAACGCTTAACGTTTTTTTATTAGGAAACCTTTTATTTCTGGCAACTCTGCTTTGCACAGCAGTACAGCTTGATAGTAAATTTCATTTTACCTCGACAAGGTTTTAGCTTTAATCATGTTTTTCAAGACTTCAAACATAAACTAAAACGCTCTCATCAGGATCAAATAATAACTATAATTCTTCTAAATCTCGGGAAAATTTATAAAATTTTTATGAACTAGCAACTTCAACATTTCTTTAATCTTTGTTATTTTAGTATATTTTATACAGTTTTTATAGCTAAATGGTACAGCTAAAGTTATTAATGTTTTTTTTTCAAATTAGGATTATTGGGATGGTGCTTTAGCCCATAGAAAAAGTGGGATGTTTTGGCTTTTTTAATTAAAAATACTATAACTTGAATAAATTGTATAAATTTTTTACTTATATTTATAAATAGTGTTTAGTAAATAAACTTAAATGTTCAGTGTTGTTGTTTAACTATATATACTTAGTATTTTTTGAGATATTGACATTTTTTTTTTAAGTTTAGGACTTTAGGTTTATAATTGTTTATTGAAAAAAAAAAAAGAGCGATTAAAATAATTGGTTCTAGCATATGGCGCACAAAAAACTTTCGGTTGAGTCGTTCACCACTTTGGTACCTTTTAACGTCATATGCAAGATAATTTAGGACATGTAGGACAATCTAGGAAAATTTAGGACAAATTAGGAACTTCTTGCATAGTAAAACATTATTTTATAAAATAAAATAAGAGTGTGAAACTAGCTTGAATAATTTTTTTCAAATGTCCAAACTTTTGATCTAATTATTTTCCTTATCTTAATAGCAAATTAGTTTTTTTATTCTAGATAACGGTCATTTGTCTTTATTTATTAAAAAAATTCATTGGATTGGGGTTTGGTTTTTTTGATGGGGACCCTTATAAATTTTTTTTAATTATTAATTTTATTTTATGAGTTTGAGTGAAAAAAAAAAAAAAAAAAAAATATCTTTTTAACTTTATATGTATAAACGGCTATAATTTTTTTACTAACTGTCAATATTTTGCACAATTTGGTCTTAATAGAGTTTTTTTATGAATTTTTTTATTTTATGAGTTTGAGTTTATAATTCATAAAATTCATAGAAAAACCCAATTAAGGCCAAATTGTGCAAAGTATTGGCAGTTAGTAAAAAAAATAATTATAGCCGTTTATACACATGTTATTAAGAAGATTTAAAAAAACAAATATTATTATTGTTTTTCTTTCTTACTGAAACTCATAGAATAAAAAAAAAATAAAAAAACCCAATTTTTCCTAAGGGGCCCACTCAAAAACAAACCCAAATCCAATGAATTTTTTTTTTATTAAAGAAAAAGGTCCGTTATTTAGCATATTTTTTTTTATAAATTAGCTAATAAGATAAGGAAAATAATTAGATCAAAAGTTTGGACATTTAAAAAAATTTATTCAAACTAACTTTACATTCTTAAATAAAATCTAAATTCATTGAGCAATTAAGATTTTTTTATTATACATTTCAACATAAAAGAAGTGCTAATTAAAAAAAATATATCACTAAAATTGAGAAACGACTAAATTGTTGACAAATTTTTTTCAGTTTAATAAAAAAAAAATTTAAGATGAAAATTAGAATTTATTTTATTTAAAAAAGTCTAAAATAAATCACTAAATATAATAGACTGTTGTATAAGGGAAATAATTTTGAGGTTTCGTATGAGCTTTTAGTTTAGGCTGTGGTTTGTAATTATCCTTTTTTTTGATTGCTGAATATGTAAAAGTAAAACTAAGTAAAATAGTAAAATAGCTTATTAAAAAAAAAAGTTAAATTAAAATTTTGCCAAATAATACTTTTCTAAAAACTATTAAAAGAACTATGACTAAATGAAAATATATTAATTAATGAATGGCTTAGTTTCTGAATGGTACAATAAAATATTCATTAAAGCTATGCCTTTAAGTTTTCAATAAAAAGACTGAATAGCTAGTAAGACATGTTTATCACAGTTATATTGTTTTAAAACAGGCAGGCAACTGTTTGCCTTGCAACATTTCTTCCAAGTTTTAAAAAACCTAAGTCTGGGTTGTCACAAGTTGAAGATATTTTGAAGTTTATAAAATCCATGCATAACTCAGATGTTTTGATTTTTTTTTCAAACTCAGGCTGACTCAGTATATTTTTTTTAAATCTAAGGATAGTTTTTTTGTAGATTAAAATGAGATTTATTTATTTTAGTTGTAATATTTTGTTATTTTATAACCAGTTTCTGGAAGAAGTTGTTTTTTATTAATTTTGAATAGTAAAAAGAATTTTTATTGATTTAAAAGACCTCCAAATGGCAGGGTCACTCAAGACAATTTTTTTAGCTCAAAGAGTGGCAACCCTGAAAAGTTTTCTTGGTTATTCTTGGTATAGAAAAAAAGTTTCTGTGAAAAGTTCAAAATTTTGTTTAACAACTGCTTCCCTTAAGTCATATTAACCTTAAGTTTTAGTTAAAAACTGTTTTAAAAAGAATATAAGTACATAAAAGATACTGTATTGTTATTTAAAATTTTCTTTTTATAATAAATAAAAACACAAAAGCCTGTTTGTGTAAAAAAGATATTTATTATCTAGTCTAAATTCAACTATTTCACTTGAATACTTTTTTAAACTACCAGGTTTTTCAAAAAGTATTAAAATCTATGTTTTTTGCCAAAAAATTCTAGGTCAAGTTTAACAGGGTTGACACATACTTAGGGTACTCAGGTTTTTTTTTGAAATTCTAGAAAATCTTATTGTAACTCAAGATATTTTTTTGAAACTCAGGATGACTCAGAAGTTTTGATTTTTTTATAAAAATCTCAGAATTGTTTTAGTATTATAAATTAATCTCAGGACAGATTTTTATATGATCTAGAATAGATTTTAGGTGATCCATCTTCATTATTTTGTTGTTTTGTATATCCAATTTTGTTCAAAAACATAATTGCAATTGATTTTGAAACGCTTATTGAAAATTTTATTAGTTCACTATTCTTAGATTAAACATTGTAGTTTTTGTTTTATATCTGAAATAGATATTTATCATGATTTGAATTTAGATGGAAACAGTTGCAGGGTTGCCACACACTCAGGGAAACTCAGGGAATTTTCAAATTATGAAAAATCTTAAATTTAAACCAAAAGGGAACAAAAACTTATATTTGACAAGCAATAGTTTTTGGCTTTGTTTATTTAATAAAAATGTTATTGATAAGAATAAAAAGATATAATAAAATTGACTGTATTATTGATAATTATATTAAGTTTTTGTTTTTTATAAAAATTTCAGAATTTTTTTTTTTCAAAGTCTAGAATGAGATTTATTTGATACAGTTTCAATATCTTGTTCAAAAACAATGATTTTTAGTATTTTAAAGTGCTTATTTAGAAATTTTCTAGTCTTGTGGCTAGTTCTTCAATATTCTTAGACATTGTAATTTTTTAGTAAATAATAATATTTTTAAGGATTTGAAAAAAACTCAGGGAAGTTTAAGGTTACTCAGGGAAGACATAGATACTTTTTGACTCAAAGAGTGGCAACCCTGCAGTTGAGAGACAATAAATTTTAATTATCCATTAAATAGTTTATGTATAGGTTAAATTTTAGTTACTAATGCAGTTGATTAAAATTGTGTTATTTTACAGTTTTTAATTCATAAATAAATTTCTTTATTATAACTTATGAATACATGTTTTCAGTAAAAAAAAGAGAGCATAAGCTAGTTTCGTCTTATCTTCAAAAACAGTATTTCTCATAAGTTGAAAAAGCATCTAATGCAGAAGCATACACATATAACTTTCCTTTTAATTATTACGAAGAATAATAAACATGAGGTATAAATAGTTTGCGCCACAACCAATTTTTTTAAAGGTTATAAAAAAAAATCAGAATGAATCATTGTAGTTTAAGGTCACTCAGGGCAGTTTTTTTTTGACTCAAAAAGTGGCATACCTGGTATATTAGCTACCCTGACAGCCATCCACTTTTTCAAATTTTTTGTTAAAGAAATAGTAGAATAGTATTTGATATATTTATTGAAATAAAAATAGTTTCAGGGTTGCAACACACTCAAGATAACTCTAAATGTTTTGAAACTTTTAAAATCTCAGGAAAACATGATAAAAAGCCTTTTTTTTTTAATTTTAGTTGTCTTATTATTGTATACCATATTAAAACCTATCACTGAACTATGTAATAAAATTTGAAAAAGGTAGATTACATACATATCTAACATATTGTTTAGCTTATTTAAGGTTTTCTTGTAGACACTAAAGCCTATTATAAGCTTGCAATGCACACTTGCTTAAAGATAATTAAGGGCATAGGGGGGGGTAAACACCCTTTTTTGGTTTTTGATCTTATTTTATATAGTTTTTACTAAGCTACAAGATGCTTTTTACAGATTTAAAAAACTCAAAATAATTTTTTAGATATAGCCGGTCAAAGTCGGAGCCAACAATAGGTTCCTTATGAGAGGCGCAAACTAAAACAGCAAATAACTAGAAATCACTAAAAATCTATCTCCTCCCTCCCAAGTTTTTTGAGATAACATTTTCAGGAAATGTTCCTTGCAGTATTTAGAAAATTCTGTCGAAAGGAATTTAAAAAAAATTATTTAAAAACAATTTTATAATAAAAAAACAAAAAAAAAACTGTTTTTTTTGTTTATCTTTTATATAATTTTTTTATTTTTAATTTTTTTAAAAATTCCTTCCGACAGAATTTTCTAAATATATCAAGGAACACTTCCTAAAAGTTTGAGGTAGTTATCTCAAAAAACGTAGGAGAAGATAGATTTTTAGTGAAATAGTCTATTTTTGCCGTTTTAGTTTGCACCTCCCATAAGGAACCTATTGTCGGCTCCGACTTTGACCGGCTATATCTAAAAAATTATTTTGAGTTTTTTAAATCTGTAAAAAGCATCTTGTAGCTTAGTAAAAACTATATAAAATAAGATCAAAAACCAAAAAACGGTGTTTACCCCCCCCCCCCCTATGCCCTTAAGTAAGAGGAGCAAAAAGTAATTGTGAGGAATATTTAATAAGCTCAGGCTGACCCAGGCAGTTTTTTACAGTCATTCAAGCTAGTTTTTCGCATTTAAGAGTGCCAACTCTACAATAAGAGATAGACTACATTATGTAAATGATATATTAATAACTAAAAGCTTCTTAAGGGCATAGGGGGAGGGGGGTAAAACACATTTTTCACAATTTGATCTTTTTTTATATAGTTTTTACTTAGCTACAAGATGCTTTTTACAGGTTTTAAAAATTCAAAACAGTTTTTGAGATATAGTTGGTCAAAGTCAGAGGCAACAATAGGTTCCTTATGGGAGGTGCAAACTAAAACGGAAAATAACTAGAAATCACTAAAAATTTATTTACTCCCTCCTACGTTTTTTGAGATAACTACTTCAAATTTTAAGAAAATGTTCCTTGCAGTATTTAAAAGTTTTTGTAAGTAAAAATTTATTAGAAGAAAAATAAAAGTTCTATAACAAAAAAAAAAAAAAAAATTTTTTTAATCATAATTTATATATATATATTTTTTATTTTTTTTTAAATTCTATCCAGCAGAATTTTCTAAATATTGCAAGGAACATTTCCTGAAAATGTTATCTCAAAAAACTTGGGAGGGAGGAGATAGATTTTTAGTGATTTCTAGTTATTTGCTGTTTTAGTTTGTGCCTCTCATAAGGAACCTAATGTTGCCTCCGACTTTGACCAGCTATATCTCAAAAACTATTTTGAATTTTAAAAACCTGTGCCCTTAAATAAAAAGAAAGCTAACACTGCCCTAAAATTTTATAAATAAACTCATAAAGTTAAAAAGTTTCAATATCTTGTAACAGAAGTTATTATTAATTAAATATATATAATGAGTTCATTAAGCAGACCTAAACGAGAAATTAAAAAGAAAAAATTCTTTGATGAATATACTGTAACAGCAGACAACAGTAAAGAAACCCCAAAAAAAGAAAGTACAAAAAAAAAGTCAAAATCCGAAAGACCAAAAAAGCGGCAAGCCAGATCTTTACAAAATGCATCTGATTTTATTATATCTGAAAATAAGAATTTAGATTCCAGGCTACCCAAAAAGCTCATGAAAAAATCTATGATGCAACCTAGCTCACCTAGTTTGCAATATGTGTGTGAACTAACACCACCTAAAAGTTTGTCATCTTCTGAAAATAGTAATAGTAATAGCAATAATAAAAAGAGTACTTCTCCAAAAGCAGATTCTGAAGATCCTACAGACATAGGTCGTTGGAAAGCAACTGATGATATACTACTAATAAATAACTGCTTGCATATTTGTGACTGGACAACTATTAACGAAAATGTTAAATTTTCTTGTCATTTTACATTAGATGAAATTAAGGAGAGGTGGTTTCATATACTTTTTGATCCTAAAATTTCAAAACATTCAAAAGCTGCTATAAGTACACTACCTGCAGAACTTAGGAAATTATGGGAAGCTAAAACAGAATTCAGTGATTTTGAAGATGAAGTCTTAATCAAAATGAAAGAATCAGAAACCAATCCAAAGTCTATAAATCCCTTTCAAGAAGTTTTATATAAAACTACTGGCATTTTTCATAAAAGTAGAAATCCTGAATCCTTAAGAAAAAGATGGCTATGGATGAAGAGACTAAACCTATTAGTAGACCAAACCTTTAGGGAAACCTACAAAAAAGATGATACTATTCATCTTGGCTTTAATGATGTTAAAATTTCAGATAGAAACAGTGCGTTGCAAAATGAACAGAAGATGACAAATTTGTTGCAAAATTATATGCTGTTTCAAGATGAAAATGAGATATTTAGCTCTAATGAACCAGACATTCAAGACTGTAAAGTTCTAGCTACAATTATAAATGAAAATTTTGAGTATAAAATGGAAAAGAATGAAATTACTTTTGGAAGAAAAACAGAGGAATTTAATGTTGACATGGATCTTTCAATGTCTAGCGCCTGTACTAAAATATCTCGCAAGCAAGGTGTGATTAGACTTGAAGACAATGGTAGTTTGACTGTCTATAATAAAGGATTAAGACCTATTTTTGTTGATGGTAAGTTAGTAACTAAAGGAGAATATGCACCACTGTTTCACAGGTCTGTTATTCATGTTCAGTCTAGCTATATGATAGTAGAAATACCTCAACAAGATACAAGTTGATTTGACCTTCTCAGTCACTGATAAAAACTGTGCTGTGTTTAATTTTTAACTAAAATACTTTTACAATAAAATACTTGAAAAAAAAAATTCCATACAAAAGTCAAGAGCTAAAATATTTCAAGTTAACTGATGTAATCTCTACAATTAAAAACATTGTTATGTTTTACTGAAGCGTAAGCTATTTTTTAATTGTAAAATCTTACTTGTTTAGCTAATATATAAATTTTAATTTACAAGAAATTTTTTACATTAACAAGTAAAGAAACTTGTACAAAGGTACTATTTTTGTTTTGTTACTTATTTGAAAACTTTTCCAACAACAAGACTTTTATCAAATGAACATTTTAATGAAATCTAATTGATATTCCTGAATTTAGTTTTTAACTTAAGTTCTAGATTTTTATTTTATTATTAATACTTTAAAAACTTGGTTGTGTTTAAGTTTTGAATTTCCAAGTTTAACTATAAGTGTTTTATTTATCTTTTATCTAAATGTATAGTTTATTTTTTATACCCTTTTCTATCTTTTTTTTTGTGGAAACCCTGGTTTTAAAAATAACAAAAATATTAATAATTTTCTTAAAAATTATTTGATCAAAACTAATAAAAAAGATTTAGTTTATGGTTACTATAAATGATTTTCAGAGTTGAAATCTTTAAATTAAGTTGAAGATTTTTTTATTGAATTTATTTTTAGGAGCTACCTTTATTAGAAACATGTAGCAGTTATAACGATAATTTATAAAAAAAATTGCTAACAGATTTATATTAGTTTTTTATACTCAGTTTAAATTTTTAATCGAAGTCCGAAGATGTCAGATTCAAAAGAAACAATGAAGTGCAAGAGGAGAGAAAAAGAAAACAGAAGTCATCGAAATGATGAGTCCTCACCACATAAAAGGTTAAGCTTTCTTTACTTTATTTTGTTAATGTAATAAACTTAATTTAAACATCAAGGTTAATATCATTTTGCAAAATAAATGTCATATGTATTGTTTTAAGTTAAAAGATTTATTTGTGATCTTATTATTTTTTGTATAGTTTGTTGTCATGAAAAAACCAATATTTATTATAAATTTAGGATAAATAAAATAAATGATCTGAATTTTTTATACTATATTAAATATTTAAAGTCTAAATACTATATACAGGCTTGCCAAAAAATTTAGAATTTGACAATTGAGGCGAAAGAACCTTGAGTATGAGAAAGTAAAAAAATCCTGGAATTTAAAAATATTTTAAATGTTTGTAAAGTAATGAACTGTTGATGAAGTACGAAAAATTTAGCAATTTATAACACATAAATAAAGTAGTATTACAGCTTTTTTTTAGTTTTTAAGGCATTTATTCAACTTAAATTAGATTTTGATCAAAAATGAACAAAAAAATTGTACTTTCAAAAACCTGAAAATGTTTTTTTAAAAACCTTAAGCAACTCTTTATATTATACTTGAAAAAAAAATTATTGGTCATTAAGTTTTTGTTTCTTAAATTAATTTTCAATATTTACAATGTTTTTTCTTATAATGCAAGAAAAATTTACCAAAAAATTTGAGGTATAACCTACAAAATGACTGAGAAGATATATTTTTAATGAATTTTAAACTTCCAAGTAGATAGACTGTGAAGAAATTGTGATCCATATGTTTGTTTTGGAAACTTTTCACAACAATGACTGCATTTTTAACGTTAAGGGCATAGGGGTGTCCAACATTTCTTTTAACTGATTTAAAAAGGATTGAATGCAGGAACTTTTTTATTTTTGAAAAATAAAATTTTTATCAAAAAAAAACCACCTATTTATTTTTTTATTTACTAAATTTTTTTTTTAATATTTTTAAAATCGCAACATCAAACTATTTTAATCTATCAAAGGGTCATTTTCTGAAAGTTTGAATTTGCTAGCTCAAAAAAAGAAAAATATTTTTAGTGATCTTTTAAACTTTTAAGAAAAATGACCCTAAAAAAGTGTCGGTCCCTATGTTTGTATAAGAAACTTTTTACAAAATTAACAATATCTCAAAATTTAAATATTTTTTTTAAATTTTATAAATATGGCTGGTAGTTAGTATTTAGCTTCAATATTAGAGCCAATGTTATTTTTAGTTTAAAAAGAAAATGTTGGACACCACTATGCCCTTAAATAGCGTAAAGTTTTAAATAAAATGTATTTTTTTAAACATACATTTTAAATTTTTTAATATAGCTTATGACTTATTAAACTTCAATTATGTATTAGTATAACAGTATGTTTTAAAATTAAATTGAATAGTGAGAATAAACATCTTTTATTACATAAATTAATATTTGTTTTTATTTAAAAGCTTTAAATGAGATCTTTTATATAGAGCAGGAATAAATCAAGTATTTTTCAAAATATGTTTAGTTTTGTTAAAAGTGTCCAATACAAGCACATGGAAGCTAAAAAAATTACGGATGGCCAATATTTTCAGTATTTTAAAAAACTTACAAAAAATTTATCTTTTACTGTATTTAACCGTTTATCTAAATTTTTCTGTGAATTTTATTTTCCATAATATATTGATCAACTTGTAGAAAGTGATTTTAAAAGGTTTTTTTATTTTAATTTATGACCAAAATAGAAAAAGTTAGAAATCAACAAGAATTCTTTTTAAAGTTGTTCACAAAAAATTTGAATGATAAAGTTTAAAAAGGTTTGCTAAAAATTTTGGGAAGAGATAGATTTTATTAAAATAGTTTAATGTTGCCTTTTTAGTTAAGACTTTCTATAAAATACTTGTTGAACTAATCAACTCCTTTGTATCTAAAAAGTTACTTTAAATAAAAAAATAGCTTGTATTTATAAGTTCAAAAAATAAGACTAAAAAAAAGGTTATTTATCCTCTTGCCCATAAATTAAAAGGTAGGCAAAGTATGGCAAACCGGCTAGATTAGGCTTGCCAACAGAAATATCTGGCAAGCTTGAAAATAACTTGTTAAGTTTTTTATTACAAAAATGTGCTATTATTTTAACTTTTAGTACACACTTGTGCTTACCAGGGACGTAGGTAGCTCAAAAAAGTTACAAATCTGCAAAAAAAAAAACAAGAATAACCTGTGATCACGTCATAGCGGAAATAGAGTAGTTTAAATTACCTTCAAGGCCATAGGGGGGGGGGGGGGTCTGACTTTTTTTTTTACAAAAATTAACTTTGGCTTTTATATGAAAGCTTTAAATACAAACTACAAGCCTGTTTGTATAGAATTCAAAAATATCATTTAACTTATGAGATATTTTATTTTTTGTAAAAAGTTTCTGATACAAACATATGGACCACAAATTTTTTGAGGCCAATTTTCCCGGAAATTTAAAAATTCACTAAAAATCTATCTCCTCCTTCATTTTTCAAGTAATCTTCTTCAAATTTTCAGGAAATGTTCCTTATATTAAAAGGAAAAAAACGTTACTTTAGAACTTTAATATTGTGAAAAAATAAAAATTTTATCTCCAAAATTAAAAAAAAAGTGTTTTTTTTCAAAAAAAGTATATTTTTACAATTTTTTTGATAAATTCCAAAGTAATGTTTTTTTGTTATTGTATAAAGATTAGACTGTGAAAATTTGAAGAATATTGCTTGAAAAATGTAGGAGAAGTTAGATTTTAAATGAAATAGTCTTTTTTGCTGTTTTAGTTTTCCCTTTCCGTAGGGAACCTATTATGCGGCCCGACTTTGACTGGTCATATCTCAAAAAACAATTTGAATTTTTTAAAACGATAAAAAGCATCTTGAAGCTTAGAAAAAACTCTTTAAAATAAGATCAACTTGTAAAAAACATGTTTTATCCCCCTCCCCTATGGCCTTAATTTTATATGAAAGTGTGCATTTTGTTAAAATTTTAAAAATAAATTGAATGTTGAAGTATAATGAATAACTGAATACAAGGCAATTTGTACTGCTCTTGACCCCCTATAATTCTTTATGTGTTGCAACTTAGATGAACCTATAAAACCTTTCTTTTTAAATAAAAATATTAATTAAGAATTTAATTTTAATAGTATTACGCATAGGCCTAAAATATATAACTTTGAAAACAGTTTCCCTTAACTCAGAAAACATTTGCAAAAATTGTTGCCTTTATTAGATAAAAATCATAAATTTTAGGAGTTTAATAAAAAACAAAAGAGATATAAAATAAAAAAATTCACAACATTAGATAAAATTCAGATGTACAATTACTTTTTTATTGTCAACAATAATTCATAAAGAAATGAAGAGTACACGTATTTGTAAATGATATTTCTAGCTTTGGTAGCATAAAGATTTAAGCTGTAAAAAAGAATGAAACATTTTCTTACTAAAAAAAAAGTTAATTTAAAGCTGTAAAAAATAATCAAACTTATTTTTGCTGACATGCTTTCTTTAGTAAATGTTTACTAAAGAAAGCAATACTAACATGGAAGACATGCTTTCTTAATGACCAATTGCATTTGGTGGCAATGACGATGTGTGTAGTGGGCCCTCTTACAGACATTCTTAAATTTAGCCTGAGCTTCTTTTTCCTTTCCTTCCATTACCTTTGCCCAGTCAAAAGTCTGAGTTATAAGTTTTTCCTGATTTTCCTCTAGCACAATCTTAAGCTGCTCCAAAATGCATTTAGAAATACCTTCTGAATTTACTGATTCTGGACAGAAATAACCACAAAAACGCTCAACAGCCTCACCTGATAACTTAATATACCTAAAAACAATAACTAACTGTGTTTGGCCACTAATATCAGTGCTTTCATCTGCTATTACTGCTAAATATTTAGCCTGACTTATTTCAAAAATAACTTTCCTCCTACATATCTGACGCACACTATATAAAATTTCATTTTGAATGTCTAGGGAAGTTATTTTACAATTTGAACCCAAGCTACTATTTAAATGGGCTTTAAGTATTGGGCTATCATCTGCCAAGTGATCTAACATGTCTAAAAATACCTTCTTGTTTACTGAAAAATCCCCTTCGTTATCTCCCCTAAATGGCAACTCACAAGAACCTAAAAAAATTATAACCTTTATTACATACCTTAAAACTAAGTTTTCCTTTACTTTTTTATTATAATCAGAAATGGACTTATTCTGAGCAAATCCTAAACTTTCCTCAATACTTGATTTGGATCAAAGCTTAAGGCTAACCAAACTATCTATATGGCCCTCAGTACTCTTATGTTCCCTCATCCTTACAGCAATACAACCAATATTAGTAAACCTGACCTAACAAAATTACTTCTAGCACCTTTATTAAATAATAAACATTGAAAACAATACAAAGAATATACTACTTGAACAAAGCCAATCTTTTTCCTGAAAATATTTTCCTGAAAATATTTTTCCTTAAAACTTTTTATATATTTTTTCCCATTAATTGAAGAAGGTTTACTTAACTGAATCATTAGTGTTGGCCTCCCTCGTAACTTGACATTCAATTTTTCCTGCTTACAAAACCTGTAAAAATTAAGTGCTTTTAATTTCTCAACTGTCATTGGTTCAGTTAAACTAAAACCACTCATTTTTTCTACAATACAATCTGTCTAAAATATAAATAAATAGTTTATTTAATATTTCATTATGATGTTGTTTGAAACTTGACTATCAAACATGATACTCTGAAATTAGCTCTTAGGGTTAAAATATATCTAAACATACATTGCTACCATGTCAATTTAAAAAAAACTGTCCTGAGTGACCTTTAACTGTCTGAAAAATCCTATTTTTTTCTATATCATTGAAATAAGACTAGCTTTTCAAATTTATCAATATTTTTTTTACAAAATTGGTTATAAAATAAAAATTTATTAAAACTAGCCAGCAAAATCTCGTTCAAATCTAGAAAAACATCTGTTCTGACATTATTAACAAACCTAAAAATGTCCTTAGTTTTTCATAGATAAAATAAAACTATACTGAGTCAGCCTGAGTTCAAAAATAAAACTCTAAATATCCTAGAGTTATCCAGGATACTTTGAGTGTGTGGTAACAATGTACAATTTAAATCTTTCAACTTTGCTAAAAAATGCAATAAAAACCTTAAATAAGGTAAGCATTTATAAAATCTTTAAAAAATAAAGTTCTAAAATACAATAAAAAAAGCTGCAATTTGTTTATACTAATCTTGATAAAATAAAAACTTAAACTAACCTAAGCATTAATACTTTAAAACAAGTTTTAAATAAAAAATAAAGTTCTAAAATAAATAAAAAACTATAATTTGTTGTTCAATTCTGGAAAAATTCTTGAATAATTCTTGAAAAATGTGTATATTATTGAATTTTTCAGTGTGTTTTCTTGTTGCAAGCTATTTGTCTTATTTTGTTAATTTTCTGATTTAATAGATTCTAATCTTCTTGATAAAACTTCAGGAAATGATATTATCATCACTGTTTCAAAAGCTATTCATTTTTGTATATTTTTCAACCACAGGGATTTAATCTTAAAATATTCAACTCAGAGAGTCAATTTGATTTGAACAAAAGTTAATTCTTCATGTTAGTTTACTTTGAGGTTCATCTACTTTAAAATTCATATTGTTATATATCTTCTATCTGTATTTGCTCTTTTGTAACACAAAAAAAAGTAAATTTCAAAAAATGTTAAGTTCTTTTTGACTCACCACAAACATTTCAAAAGTATGAGATCCTCTCTCACACTTACTTTTTTTATTCTCTCACATCATTTAAACCAAATCTACAGCTTCTAAATGGATTTTTTTTACAATAATTTGCTATTTGATAACAGAAATCTACACAAAGCAATTTGTATACAATTTAGATGTATTCAATTTGTTCAATATTTACGACACTAAAAGTGTTAGAGAGTACAGTAAATGTATTATCTCTCAAGAGTTCAAAACTAAGTATAAACGAATACTGAAAGCTAAAGAAACAAGGTCTTAAAAGCTGAATAATCGAAACAAAAGCAAGTTTTTTTGCACGAATGTTTATGTTTCTGTAGATTTGCAGAAACCTACCAAGCTACGTGTCTGGTGCTTACTATATGATTTCTACATTATTTATTTTGCTTATAAAATTTCATTCAATTATTTTAGTACAATTTTTAAAAGTATGTGACTCATTAAGATATTTCCATCAAGTCCGCCCTGCCTAAATTTTTTTGGTAAATCCGGCCTGACCTACTTAAACTAGTTTATATTGTTTGAACTAAACTGAAAAAAAAAATCATTTTGAAACTGATAATGTTATTGTTTAAAAATATTGTGTTACTGATATGATATTAATAAAACTAATGTTTTATTTTCATAATTATTTTAATAACTTAAAATATTTACTTTTTGTAAAGATCTGTTTTGTAGAAATAGTTTATAAGTTTTAGAACTTATCATAAGTAAAAGAATATACTTTATTATAAATCTAATTATTAATAAATATTACACTGTAGTTTTTTTAAATTCAGATTTTCCTTAGTTGTTTTACTAAGATATTTTTTTCATGAAATATACTTAAATAAATATAACTTAAGTTAACATGTAGTTAGTAGTTGAATTTTCAAAATACTGTTTCAATAACATATCCTGTAACATGTTTATTCTAGCAATAAATTTATCTTAAACCTAACTATATCTTCAGTTTAAAGGTTATAACTTTTTTGAAAGTATGAAATAGTTAATTTATACGCTCTTGAATAATTATCATTTGAATTTCAGACGTAAAAAATCTAATAGACATAGATCAAGGTCGCGGGAGAGAGATCTTGCGAGGAACAAAAAAGAGTATCGGTCGTCAAACAGACATGATAGATCAACACACAGAAGAGAAGTTGAAATAAAAAGAGAGGAAGATTTTGATAGGAGACAAGAGGAAGCAAGAAGAAAAAGATTAGATGGTTTGTATTTGTAGCTAGTTTTTTATTACTTTAAAGATGGATAATAATCTAAATTCATTTATGTAATTAAATACTTTTATGTTAAAAGTTAATGCGCTTATTTCTAAATGTGGTTAAAAGTTAGTTGTTAACCTAAAAAACAGCTAATTTAGAACAGAACTAAAAATAAGTAAGATATTTGTAATTTAAATTGTATAATATATACTATATACCAGGGTTTGGCAGCCTTTTAAGTCGCAAACCAAACTAGAAAAAGTTGCTCGCTGGACGCAATTATTATTGTAGTAATCTTCATAAAATAATGTATTTTTAAATCAAAAGTGTGATTATATGATTGTAAATAGTAATTATCGATAAAAATGTTAGTTGAAAGTTTTGACCACAAATTTTTTTTATTGCTTAAAAAAGTATTTTACAGCAGGTTTTTGTTTTAAAAACTGCTGGTTAAAAAATAAGGCATGGACGATGGACATGCTTTCACCTAATGCAGTAGAATTATGTTCAAGCATATTTGTTATAAAAGTTTAAAAGTATGCTCATTTTCGCTTTCAAGCTAATTTATGTTTATTTAGTTCACAACTGCTTATCTATATAAAGGGTTGCCAGAAAAATTGGAAACTCTGTAAAACCATGAATTTGACAATTTAGGCTAAAAACCTGGAATTTAAGAAATTTAGAAAAAAATCTTGAAAAACCTGTTAATTTCTACATGTTAATTAGAAAAATTTTGATTTGACACAAAGTATCTACCATTTAGATAATATTTTTTTGTCATAATCAAAATTTTTTTTAAATAAAAAATATAATTGAATTAGCTTTACAGTATCTTTTTAATGTTTTTATACTATTTAACACAGTTTTTTACCTTAAACTTTTTTTAAAAACTAAAAATATACTCAAAAATGTCTACTTTAAAAAACCTGGAGGAAATTTATGCCAAAAACATTTATCAACACTGTATATAATCTTAGTAATTATTTCAAAACTATTATGGCCTGCAAAAGACTTTTTTTAGTAAATCTGGATATTTATCATAAGATGCTGCTAACTTTTTGAAGTGTAGCTTTAAGTTCTTAAACTAAATTGCTTCTAAACAGCTCAAAACCAAAGGGACCAAGATAACCGAGATCGTAGTGGAGCTGATAAATTCAAACAAGCTATAAAAGGTAGGATATAATAAAAGTCTATTATAGGTTTGGAACTGGTATGTTAACATCTACACTTTAGTTGCTTAGTTTTCAAACTTATTAAAAAATTGTTGCATGTTTAATTAATTTATATATATTATATCTATGGAAACTATATATTACGTCTATGGAAACTTTACTTGTGTATCTATTTTGAACTCAATGAATTTACTTTTTCGCACTAAACCTTTTTAAACGCATGATTAGGGGTTTGTCGTAAAACATTGTAATGTTATAAAACGAAGAAAACTTGCATAAGATCCATACTTCTAATAAGTTAACGTGTATTTTCCTCAACTTGTAGTCATTCGTCTTTTTGTTTATATACAACTTTTTCGATTAAAAGAAAAAACCATTATTAAACTGAACGCTTTTATATGATAATTTATATGACAACAGAAGAGAAGAAGCCTGTGGAGAAAGAAAAGGCAAACTTGGGATTGAGTGGCAACCTAACAGCTGACACCAACACTTACAAAGGCGTAGTCATCAAGTACAACGAGCCTCCGGAGGCTGCAATGACCAAGAAAAAGTGGAGATTGTACCCTTTCAAAGGCGAAGAACAGTTAAAAGTTTGTTCAGTTTTGATTTCAACTGAAGTACTTCAAACGAAGTAATAAATGTAATTGTTTCTCTAGACTCAAATAAATTATAAGTAATTATTATAGTTTAAATTAAGCATTTAAATAAAAAAAGTTTAATTTAGCTCTTTTATTGTAGATTAATTTATTGTATAACAAATTTTTTATTACCTTAAAATAACCCAAAATAATAATTGCAACTCTCCTTGTAAATAATAAAAATATTTATTATTTTTTTCAGATACTTCACATGCACCGGCAAAGTGCATACTTGATGGGCAAAAATTATAGAATTTGCGACATTCCAATCGTTCACCCGTCAATTAGTAAACAACATGCTGTTTTTCAATACAGGTTTTTATTTTTTTTTTTGAAGAATAAGTACAAACGCTAGGTTTTTTTAAGGTATATAAAAATGTTTCATAATTGTGTTATTATTTATTTATTGTGTTATTATAGTTTCTTTGTGACTCTACATAAAGCTTAAAAATGAATAATTAAAAATTTATAGGTATTAAGCAAAAATTTGAGACAACACTCATTCAAAATCATTTTTATTGAGCAAACAAGTAGAATATATTTCAGCTTAGCCTTATCAACTATATTTTTTAGCAACTGTTTTTAAGATTATTTGCTAACAAAAGGAATTCGTTATTTAAAGAGCAAGGTTCTTTACGGCAATTACAAAGTTTATCTTTTATGGTGCTTTTATCGTCTATATTGGTTTTGTTTAATGATATTTTGTTTTATATTCAGAAGTAAAATATTAGCTCACAACAACAAAATATTAAACAAAAGCAATATAGACGATAAAAGCACCATAAAAGATAAACTTTGTAATTGCCGTAAAGAACCTTGCTCTTTAAATAACGAATGCCTAGTGTCAAATATAATTTATAAAGCAACAGTAACATCAAATAAAACAACAAAGCAGTATATAGGATCGACAGGAAATACCTTTAAACAAAGATACAGAAACCACAAACCATCATTCAACAATATTAACAAAAGACACACAACAGAACTAGCGAATTACATATGGAACTTAAAAGATAACAATACAGACTACAAAATTAAATGGGAAATATTAAACAGGACAAAATTAAAATTCAATACTAAATTCGGCTGCAAACTTTGTAACTTAAAAAAAATAGAAATCGAAAAATAAGATAAGAACGTAACACTAAACAAGAAAAGCGAAAGACAAAACATATGCATCCATTATCAAAAATACTTTTTTAACAAAATTAAAACCAACTAAATATTAAAACAAAATAAAATCGAAGCGGCAAACACGAGTATTTTATAACATTTTTCCCAACAATCTAAAAAATTTATTCTAATAGCTTAAATCATTTTTCCAAAATAACCTTTTTAAACTTTCCTAAAAAGCATAAAATAACATTCACAGCGTATTATTTCAAATTCAGCTAATCGTACAATAAACTGTACCATTACTTCGTCACAATTATTATAGTAATTTTAAAATCAATTTCTGTTCACTATTATAATAAACTGTAACTTACTGACGATCACAAGAAATTTTACATTTCAATGTGCGAAACAGCTGTTTAAATTATAGTTTTTATATAATTAAATAAATAGTTATATATATATATTTATAATATTAAAAAAACAACTAATTTTCAAATCGTTTACTTAGTTTCGATGCTTTATGCATCTCCTCAGAACGAATAAAGTTATATATTATATATATATTTGGTATAAAGATCTTGTTCAAAGTTGTAATTAGACTTTTATTTCTCTAAATATTTTTTAGTTCACATTATTTAAAGTATCAAATTGTTTTCCACTTGAACTTAAATTATTATCAAGTTTTATTTACTCCAAGTCATTTATAAAAGTAACTTATATTTTGTAGTAGTGTTTTGTGGTTCTTTTTTCGTCTAATAACATGGTAGGGGTTCAAATATGATGAGTAGTACCAATAAATTAAGTGTACCAACATCCATACCTACACTTGAGTTATTTTGTTTTCATTTTCATATTCTAAATGTTTTTGAAAAAATTCGGCTTTCTAAATAACAGACTTGAAAACTGTTATTAGTGAAAAATGTTTTATTACTGTATAGTTTAATTTTTTAAACAACGCAACAGAGCAGTGGAGAAACAAATACGAGGTGCGATGAAACGAGTCGTCAGACCTTATATTATTGACCTTAACAGCGCAAACGGTACCACTCTCAACGGCGAAAAAATACAACCGCAGAAGTGAGTTTTCAGAAGTGTAGTTTTTACTAAAACCATATTAATTTAATAAAATCTATTGTAGTGAATTTTTATGTCATATTAACAGCAAAATATATATTTTTTTTAAAGTTTTTATTTTTCTATTGATAATCAAGTCTTAAGTTTTAATTGTTTTAAGTATCTATTATAATTAAATGAAGCAGAATGTATTACCAGCATTGTTAATCGACTAATTTTGTAGGTACTATGAATTAAAAGAGAAAGATTGCCTCAAATTTGCCTTTTCAAGTCGAGAGTATATTCTATTGCATGACAAAACAGACACTAGTCAATATGATGAATCATCGGATGAAACATCAGATTCTGACTAAATAGAAAGATTTATTTTATTTTCAAGTTTGTTATACAAATATCAGGGTTGCCTGGAAAAACCTGGAATTTTTGTCATCATCAATTTTTTTTTTATTAAAAAGAAAGTAGCTTTACAGTATCTTTTCAATGTTTTTATACTATTTAACACAGTTTCTTACCTTAACTTAATTTTAAACTAAAAATCGACCCAAAAATGTGTACTTTTAAAAACCTGGAGGAAATTTTGAAAATTTAAAGAAAATTTGCCAAAAGCATTTGGCAACCCCGAAATATGTATGTTTTTATTTTATTGCTTGCTTATTTTCAACCACAAGCTTAAAAGATTAGTTAAATGCGCCAATTTTTTATTATTTAAATAATTTCTTGAAAAACTACTTTTAATAAACAGACTAAAAAAAATTGTACTCTTATTTTTGTTCTGCTAATGTAGTTATGTTTTTTTTGTGATTAGAAATATTTTTTATCAGCTTAAAACAGTGCAAGATTTATTTTATTTAAACTACTTATTTTTCATTAAAAAAAAAGATTTAAGTTATATAAATAATTTTTGTAATTTTAATATTTTTAAATATCTGTATAAAAGTTTTTGGTTAGATATTTTACTATATTTTTCAGGCCAATGTGTAAGAAGAGTAGTTAATACTAACGAAAAAATTATAGTCTAACTTGCTAAACATTAGACCAGACTATGATCAGTTCTCGTCACATGTATTTTATATTTTGACTAAGAAAAAAAAAGTAGTTGATTAATATTGTTACCTAATGTAAAATTTAATTCTGTCAAGTTCACGTTGTGTTGAAAGTTAAAATTACTTTTTAAGCTAGGTATATGTTTTAAAAAATGAATAGCTATTTGTTAAAAACGTGTCCAAAGAGAGTATTTAAATAATTTTCGTTAATTATGTAATAAACAGTTTTAGTTTACAGTAGATATATTATTAATTTCATAAATCGTATTAAATCTTGATGAATGAGGATCTATAATTAACAAAGCTACATGTAGTAATTTAATAACGGCATATTACAGTTTATGATAAGACAACTTTTTGTGGTTTTATTATATTTACTGCAAGGACTTATTTTAAGGTGATTGTAGATTTTTAGGATAGCAAACATTAAAATTTTAATTAATTTTGGTGTTCGATCAATAAACGTCTGATGACTACAAAATAAAGTTATTACTCCGGTGGAGTACTAACTTTAAAGTTAAAATACGCCTAGCTGTATTCCTTTTGTTAAGCATATTGTTTATTGAAGTATTTTAGATCTAAATATTAGAACTATAAATGTTTATTAAGCTTTTTGACAAAATATTTCAAAGGTAGTAAAAGAAACCTAAAAAATAAAAATAAATTAGAGTATACGTTTTCTTCAAACATAGTAATAGGTTAAGATTTAAAGAATATTTTATTCTTATCACTAACATTTAAAATTAATCAAGCGTTTTAAGTTTTTAATGAAACCGTATTATTTTTTTGAAAACTACACTTGTTATCTTATTTTATTTTTATTTAAACTTGTTTTATATCTGAAAGCTTTATTTTTAAATTTAAAAGCTATAGCTTTTTGAAAACAAAAGCTGTTAGTCTCAACAAGCATAAGAAAAAAACATGAACGCCATTTAGTATTGTCAATCAACTTGGTGGAAGAAAAACTTTTACACTTGCACTCATGTTAAGTGGTTGTTAGGTGTGATAATTCTAGGATTATTCATTTTAAAATACCAAAATTTATAATAAAAGTTTGTTCTAAAAGACTCTTGAATAATTAATTGTAAAAAAATGACAGAGTTTAGTCATTACAGAACTATTCAGAAAAGCACGGCATCACTTTAGCACAGAGTGACAATTTAGCACGGTGTAACACTTAAGCACAGAGCGACATTTTAGAACAGAGCGTCACTTTAGACCGGAGTGACACTTTAGAATAGAGCGTCTTTTTAGAACATAGTGACATTTTATCACATAAATTATTTTTTTTTTCCATGCTTGAAAATTTTTTTTAAATGTATTATGTTTAAAAATCATGAAATAGGGGTAGGGAGTACTTGGGTGATGTTTGCTAGATTTATGAGTCCATATGATTTGGATGTGTTTTTGCTTAATTAAAAAGAATTTGAAAAAAAAAGTTTGCCGCCTAAAAAACTAATTTCACCCCCAAAAATCACAAACTTTTTGATTTTTTGACTTGAACAGTAATAAAATCACTTATACATGTCCTAGACTTATAATTTATGTCTTAAATAAAAGCTTATACTTATTGACATATATTTAAAGACATATTAACTGTTTCTGATGTATTATGACATCAGTAGTATCTTTCTGCCTAGCTGACTCGACTAATTTTATATTTTAAATTAAAAAACTAAAAGTAGAACGGCAAAAGAACTTGCTTTTTATATTAGAAAAAAAAGTACGATTTTACAGACAAAATTTGTATATTTAGTGTAATAATGACGTCATAATACAACAAAAGCAGTTGAAATGTCGTTAATTTATGCATATAATTATAAGCTTTCATTTAAAATATGAATTATAAGTCTAGGACATGTATAAGTGATTTTATTACTGTTTAAGTCGAAAAATAAAAAAAATATGTGATTTTTAGGGTTTAAATCAGTTTTTTTGGGCAGCAACTTTATTTTTGGTAAGATTAGAATTTTTTTAGATTCTTTTAAAGTAAGCAAAAACACATCCGAATCATATGTACTTATTTGAATTTTACAATATGACAAAAAAAAATGTGCTGTAATCCCTACCCCTACATTTTACAGACAAATTTTGCACATTAAGGGTGAACATGACGTCATAATACATTAAAAGCAGTGAATATGTCTTTAAATATATTTCAATAAGTATAAGCTTTCATTTAACACATAAATTATAAGTCTAAAACATGTATAAGTGATTTTATTACTGTTTTAAGTCAAAATATCGAAAAGTTTGTGATTTTTGGGGGTGAAACTAGTTTTTTTTAGGCGGCAAACTTTTTTTTTGAATAAATTTTTTTTTTCAGATTCTTCTTAATAAAGCAAAAGCACATCCAAATAATATGAACTTGAATGATTATTACAATATGATCGAAAAATGTGCTGTACTCCCTACTTAAGTCAGCAGATACTGATGGCTCAGTATCTGCAAGACCCGTTAACTTATTTTTTTGTCATAAGTCCTTCTTAGTCTTAATCATTTCTAAAAGTATAGTAATCACTTAAATAGTAGCTTGAATTAAAAACAACTGGTTATAAGTTACACAGCACAATTTAATATACAAAATTTAATAACAAATGTAATTTAAAAAATACGTATTAACTCAAGTGAAATTGTACAAAAAGTTAATGAACCTAAAGAATAATTTGATATTTTGGTACTTTCTTTAATAAGCAACAAAGTTTAATCTATAATTTGGCACTTTCTTTTATAGCAACAAATTTACAAAAGTCCAAACGCTTAACTGAATTCCACTCAGAGATTCAATTCAAAGGTGGATGTGCTGTCATCAATCAGAGTTCATCAATAACTGAACGTTGCTACAACAAAAATAGCATTTTGTATTAAAAATTGGTCGTTAAGCAAACGTTATATTGCTTTAATAAATTTAAACTTCTCAGTGTTTACAACTACTTAATTTGTAAACTTATTCACTATTATTACAACGCAGGGACAAATAGTGATTTCAGTACACTACCTCTACATTAAAAAGAACTGTGCAACATGTAAACTAAAAGTTAACAAGCTTTGAGTAAGTTACAAGTTTAAGCTTTAGTTAAAACAAAAGTTAACTTACAAACTTTATTAATACATTTTACTATATAATTCTAAATGAAAATATTTTGATACTTTTAGTTTAAAGTTTTCGAAATAAAATTATTTTTATAAAGCTAGGAATGTATTCAAGCTTTAGGATTCTTAAACTTGTTTTAGAAGGATTAAACTAATTTTAATAAGGTTAAACTTTAAGCGTAAATTTTAAATAAAATGTGAGATATATAAAGCTTGAAAACTTAATTGAATCATTTAGAAAATACATATAGCTTAGAACATCAAAATGCATAAAGATTTTAAGTTCCTCTTATTTTTACTTGCACGCATCTCGCAACTTTTTTTATGGTTATCTAGGTGTTAAAAAAATATACTACAATACAAGGGTAAATAAAATTAATTCAAAAACTTTTCTACCTGTTTACCTTTTTATTATTTCTATTGTTTCAAAACTTAAAGAAACAATTTAATTTAAAGTGCTACTAGTAAAAACTTTATTTATAACTTTTATTAAGACGATACTTTCAGAAGTGTTAGAACAATTTTTTACTTTTATTTGTTTACTTAATAACTATAAACTAATTACAAATTATTTAAATGACCATTTTAAAGAATTTATGATTATTCCCTGCAAAAATTCCGCCGTGCCAAAATGACACTACGTGCTAAAGTGACGCCGTGCTTTTCTGACACCTACCCTTACAAAACAGTACACAAACAAAAAAAAAATTTAAATGAAAGTTAACAACACTTTGTAAAACTTAAGAAGCAATATCAATGAGAAAACGTTAGAGAATATCTTTTAGAATTTTAAACTAAAATTTTTAAGAAAGAAAAGCTCAAACCCAAAAAAAAAAAATTAACAAACAAAATGTGACTATTAATTTAGTGTTAAGTTTACATGAGTATAAAAGTTTTAAGTAAAAGCTAATCGAAAATAGAAACTAAGTCATTTTAGTTTTTTTTTTAATAATTTATATAGAAAGCTAAAATATAAAGTGCAATAGTTAAAAACTATGCGCTATCTATTTACAAAACAAAATTTAATTTATAGCCAGTAAAAACGTTAATAAAAGACGTAATTTTTTTAAATTAATTTCTCCATAACAAATGATTTAGTATGTTAAAATATTTTTAAAATTAATTTTTATCATCAACTACAGCTATAATTTAACTACTCAATTTTTTAATAACTTTAAAACACAAATTATTATTTTTTAATTAAAGAATAAAATACCTGTCTCAGAAACTAAGAATAAAACCTCAAAAGCATTATTAAACTAAATTTTTCAAGAAGTAAAAAAAAAATGTTATTGAAACTGCTTGATATATAATTTCTTTAAACAAATAACTTATATAATTGTAAATAATTATCCAAATAAAAAAGTAGTTAAATTAGAACAAATTGTCTATTAAAGCTATAAGGATAAGAATTTAAAAACTTTTGAACTACATTTTTATGTAAAAAAGCACTAACTAAAATTAGCAAAACATTTTATGAAAACAAAATTTTACTGAAATTAATAACTTTAAAAATATTTAAAAATATCCATTTATCAAATGAATAGAATACATTATTAATAAAAAGAATGAATTATAAAAACATAATAACACAAATCGTTTCTCCCTGTTCGGAGTTTACATAAACAAACTTGAAAGTCCATCATTTAGGCCTTTAAAACTAAGACTCAATTTATGAGCTTTTTTGATAACTCAGTAAAATTTTGTGCTTTTTGAAGCTTTAGTTTTATCTGCAAAAGTAAAAATTCAGAGGTTTCTATTCTAGTGACTGGTGGAAAAATATCTTAAAAAACTACTTATAAACTTTTGACAAATACTTTAACATTTTTTGAACATATTGCATTTATGTAATATAACAAGTTGTAGAAACTTAGTAAAATAAATGTTTGAGTGCTTAGGCAGTCAGATTAAGAGAAAATTAAGTAAGTATTCTTATGAAAGATGAGACAAATCAAAGTGTTATACAAACAAAGGTATATTAAGATCTTAAAGAAATTACATTTAATACGTATTTAAAAGTTTTCAAAATATTTTAATTTAACTCAAAATAAACAATTTTAAAAGTTGAAGTTTCGTTGAATAAAAGTTACTTTGGGTCTAGCATGAAAATAAATGTATCCTTAAACCATGGAGGTAAAAAATTATATTACCAACAAATACACAACTAAATTTTATTTTCACATCAAGCTTTAATTAATGAGAGTTAAAATGCTCTTTTTTAACTTATTTATCAAATTTATAAAGAAGCACAAAACTTCCGAGTAACAATAAATGTAAAGCACTGATTGTAGCTTGCGAATTTTGTTTAAATCGTAAAGTTGAGCAATTTGACAAAAACTAATTTCACTTAGTTAAAAAAATATTTTCCAATTTATTTATAAGCAAAATAAGTGTCAATTTATTACAGTTAAAAAGACTTATATACAATCATTAACCAATAATTCTTGCTCATACATCAATGCCGCTGACAAGGCCAATACACAATCAGGAAAAACGCCTGAGTTGTTATAAACTAGCATGAGTTAATAGTAATTTTAAGATGTAGTTCTAAGATAAAAAAGCAATATTATATATATTTTCTTAATTGGGTTAAAAAAGCTAAATAGTGGATTGTTAATAAAGAAACATATAGCAATTAAAACTAATAAGATTTTTTGGTAACACTGCTTTCATTTTAACGTACTAAAAAAGAGAAGAAACATTTGAAGTATATAAAAAAAAACGAGCTTGAAAAGGGTATTCAAGGTCAAATTTTACAGATTTATCTTAAATTTTTGACTTTAGCGGGCCAGAACCAATTAAAAGTATTCCGGTACACGGGTCTCATGTTGCTCACCCTAACCATTTGGTATAAGAAAATATTTAATTTAAACTATCGTTTATTTGTTAGGATTATTATTGCTGTAAGTAAAAAACAACTTTCAACAGTAAATTTAAAATAAGTCTTTAATAAAAGAGCTTAACGATTTTTATTATTATATATACCAAACTATTTTAGCTTGGTTTAGTAACTATAAACGGAAGGTACATTTCAAGGTAAAATTTATTTTATTTAACTGATAGAGTTTACAAATATTTCCAAAACGATATTTTAAAGTAAAGGTACAAAAAACTAAAGGCATTTGTATTTTATTACGATAGAAACTAGGACGGTAAAAAAAAACAATATTATAAATTTAGTACTTTCAGTACAACAATCAAAACTAAATGTGAAATCTATTTATTTACCTGTTTGATATTTCTCATATTTGGGCAGCTTATATTAAACAATACATAAAAAGTGTATTTTCAAATCAAGTTTATGATGAAAAAGCAAAGCAGTTAGAGTTAAAACATGAAAATTAATAAATGAAAAATAAAAACTTAATTGTATTAAGAAGAAATTTAAAATTAGCTTTCATAATAGTTTAAAAAACATCTAACACCTATTTTGCTATGTATAAACTACTGTTTCATTTTTAGGAAGTTAAGTAAAATATAAAATGGTTAATAAAGATTATGTTTAAAAACAAGTTAAATCAAAATCTATATCTTTTTAAATACTAATTATGTACTATTTGAAATTTTTTTATAATTTTTTCAAAAGTACTTACAGATTAGTAAGACAAAGTATGTAGTTTCAATTTCAGCTTTTGTTAAAGTAAACCGTTAAAAAAAAGTATACATGATAATTTTTTAAACGAAATAAATGACTAACTGCATTTAAAGTGACATAAAATATACTATTACTAAAAAACAAGAAAAATATTATATGTAAAACCAAAATTTTTATTTTAATATTACATTAAATAACTTTTTAAGTTTTGATAAAATTATTTTTTTTAAAGAATGAATTAAGACAATAATTATACAATTAAACAAAAGTGATCAATCTTAATATGTGCAACATATATTTTCCGGAAATAAAAATAAACCGATAAGTGGCATGTAACGTTGTGTAAAAATTTGTATGAGCGAAAACGATTGTCTTACAAACATTTTGGCCGAACCGTAGGAATTGATTAACTTTTTACAGTAACTAAAAATGACAGTACACTAGAGGGAAGACTTATCAAACTAAGAAAATCTAACTTAATAAGAAAAGTAATTTCTAAAATTTGTAAATCTAAATTGAATGAGACAAAAGAGCAAAGTATTATTACAATTTAACAATAAAGCATTGTAGCAAAGCAGCTATTAATAGCAATACATTATATAAACATCTTTTTCTAAGCTTAGTTTCTTTTACTGCTAGAAACAGAATTTTGTTGGTTGTTTTCATTTTTTATACTCACTTGAGACTTTGATTTGTCGCAAATTGACCTCAGTTCTCTTAATTGGTCACTACAATAAACATTATCAAATTAATTGAAAGGGTTACATAACTTATTGATAAATATATGCAAATATTTATAAAGATCTTGAACTAATCTATTCTTTAAAATTTTAAGCCTCAAATAAACCAAACATATATTTTTTTTTATGATTAAAACTTAGCAATTTTAAAAAAATCTTTATTTTTTAGTTTTCATAACTTTGCAACTAACACTTTGTACATTATATTTTCATTCAATCAACAATTTTTATAAGTCCTACTTACACCTTTTACAGTTTATATTTTAATAACAGTAAAAGAAGCAATTTTAGAAAAAAAACTTACTTTGTGCTTTTAGACAACATTCCAAGTTCTCTGAGAGTTGCTGAATTTACTGTTGCTGAGTTTTGATTCTGAAAAAAAGAGGGAAATTGAAAATTAAAATCTTTTACACTTTTTTGTGTTCAATAAATTTTTACTTACTAAAGCTATCATATGTTAAATGTAATTTACAACTTACAAACGCTTTTTGTGGACAATAGAAAATAATTAAGTTCTACAAAAAAAATGTTGGTCAGCAAAAATAATAAATCTCTAAGTATTTTTGGTTTTAACCATGTATATTTTTTACACTAATTGGAAACAAGTTTATTTGATGCAATAGTGTAAAATTTATTTATAACTTATCATTGTATAATTTAATATCATAAAAGTTTTAACTTAATGTAATAACTTGTTACATGGATCCAAATACTAAATAATAGAAAATATAAGAGCATTACTTAAATTAAAACCAATTTTTATAGAATTAAATATATTTACTTGAAAATAAAACTATTGTAAATAATTAAAAAATTTTAATTTCAAAGAATTAGGAGCTAACAAAAACTATAAAAAAAAAGTAAAGCTCTAAATAAATTTTACTTAGAGTTTTTTTAAAACATTTGTAAATAAAAACTTAACAACAAAATTTTCCAACTGTTTTTATGCAAAATTAGTGATCGTTTAATACTATATCAGGATAATATATGCTAAAAAGAAAAGTTTTAAAAAACTGATTTAAGCAGCATTAGAGGAATCTAATAATTCACTTACTTTTGTAGGAGGTATGAACCTGTAGTTTTGATTACCCAAATGCATTTTTTCAAAGTGTTTTGTAAAACTTTGGGCTCTGAAAATATAAAAACTTTACTTAAATTATTGACAACAAAATTCATACCTAAAAATAATATATCAAATGTGTTAATATGCTTTTATATTTACTATTAAGTATAATTTAAGATTATCTTTTTCACGGAAAAAGTACTTATTTTTTAATTAATAAAAGAGTTTTGCACAGACTTTAATTAAAAATTTATTAACAAAATAAAAGTTTAGTTTTTAGAAGTCAGGTACTTATATTTAAATTTTTTTTTTTTAATTTTCTTTAACCGAATTCTTATAGAAAAGCTCTTTTTAGCCGATGAAATCAAGAAAAATTCAAAACTAGTTAAAAACATTAAGTATTCTTTCCAACAAAACCTCATTGATAAAGATTTATGGATTTCACTACTTGACAAATTAAGATATTTAGAGTATTTAAGTAACATTGATAAAAAAGTTAAAAAACATGATAAATCGTAGTAATAATGTAACAAACGTGAGGTCATCAACGATGTTGGCGAGATGATGACCTCCTTGCTGCAGTTTGTCGCAACATCCGCATATTTTGCTGATGACGTGTTTGTGCTCCATCAGCAGCCCCTCCGTCACCTTCCTCAGTTGCCTCTCCTGCCCGTACATCTGCTTCAGTTCGTAGCTCTCTTCCTCCATCTACCGATAAAAAAAAACACAATGAATATTTGAAATTAAGACAACTAGTTTTTTTTTGAGATTTAGTTAATTATTTAATACCTAGTTCGTTATTTAGTAAACAAATTAAAAAAATACTAAAATTATCACTAAAAGATAACGTAATTAAAATAAGATAAACAACTTTAAAAAGTCAAATTTACAATATGAAACAAGTTAAATTAAAAAAATAAAGGTTAATCAGCCTGGATATATCTTAATTTATTTGTGCCTTTTTTTAATATCTGTTGAAGCGAATTCAATCCAAATTCAATAACTCTGTGCTAAATTAAAGAAAAGACAAACTAAAGTTTTTGACTGCTTGCTAATGATGTGTTGTAGATATTTATATACTATCTATACTAATCAATAACAACAAATAGCAATAAAATAAAACCAAGTACAAACAAAGCAAAAAATAAGTTGACTTGTACATAAGTTGTTTCAAAATAGGCTAACTAAAACTATTCATTTTTATTTAAAACATAATGTGTTTTTTTGTGTGATTCTTTAAAAATTTTGCTATGTACTTTATTTTGTTCTGAAGATACGTGTTTAACGTTGAAACTAAGTAAACGATACGAAAATTAGTTGTTTTTTGTATTATAAACAAATTAAATACTTTATTTACGACCAGGTTTCGGTGACAAAAATTTCGACCTCTTCAAGTAAAATAAAACAGTAAACTGTAAACTTTAATACTAAAAATTAACTAGTTAACATATCTAAATAGTTTTACAATTAAGAGAAATAAGACCATCGTAAAAGGTTTGTATTTTAAGTATACTATTACTAACTATAAATAACAAAACTACTAGCAAAAACATTAGAATAACTATTTCTAGAATCAAGCTTTTTGTAGAACTTTAAGATTTTTGTGAAAAAAGCTATAAAAAGTATTTAAATTAAATAAAAACATTATTAAGTTATTAGAAAAAGCAAGCACACATATTTTGTTTTGTTGAAAACGATTTTTTTTTATAATACATAAATTGTATTAAAACTTTGTTGTATTACTTTATATAAATTGTTAATTACCACCCAAATCACACTTATGACCAATTGTTGTCAAGTAAAATTTACAAACTTTCGAAAAAATAATCGCTCATAAAATATGAAGCTAGGAACAATAAAGTGTTTAAAGTCATAAACTATACGTTTCACACTTGACCGATACTGAAAGTAAATTGAATACTTTCCTAAAAAACATTATCATGCACAATTTAAACTTTACTTATCGCGATGCTATATTACGATTTTTATAGAAATATAAAGGTAACAATAATAAGAAACATTTATAAACTTTAATGAACTGTAAATTTTTGTCTAACATATTTTTAATTCACTATAGAAATTCATAATGTACTTTTAGATATTACTATGACATTTTAAATCACAGACAGTAATTTTTAAGCATTTTTTTCTAAATAAGAAAGTACCATTAATAACGCGTGATTGGCTGATACATGTGCCTAAAATCATTCTAAAAGTAAGTGTACCAAGTGTGTACAACTCACACTTTTTTAATGACGACTAAAAATTGGGTAGCTTCAAATTTCCACTACTGTTTTTGAATTACTTAAAAATTATGCAACTAATTTGCATACTTGCTGAGTCAGCGATTTTTTTGTTTATTTTAATAATAAAACTTAAACTTTTGAGTTATTTTTTTTTTATGTTTGGGTAAGGTGGGTTAGGGTTAAGGGTATAAATATAAAAAAAAATTAAAAAAAGCTTTAAAAATATTTCGCTGACTCAGCAAATATGCAAATTAGTTGCATGATTTTCAAGTAATTCAAAAACAGTAGTGGAAATTTGAAGCTCCCCCTAAAAATTTAAGAATCAAATTATAAATTAAAAAACTAACTCGTAAAAGAAACTTTGTTTGATTTAAAAAATATTTAATTAGAGACAGAATAATAATATAAAATGAAAACCACATTAATACAAAAGAATCTGAGTTTTAAATTATATAACAATTTTAAAAACAAAAGAGTATCTTATTACATGTACTAACGATTAAAAAACAGGTAGAATATAAAACTTCATAGACTTAATAGCAACATTCATAAAATAAATACAAAAAAAAAAACACTTAGGTATTTTACAGCTAAAAAGTAAAAAAATCATGCATAACTAACTTCTTTCATGCGTTCCTGCAGTTTCGCTAGCTTGGAATTGACTGCATCGGCGTAAGACATTTCAGGAGTGTTGCTAGAAACCACAACATTTCTAATCTCACTCACACTTCTAGTGATTGCTGACATCATTTTTCTTCTCGGTCCAAATAGACTAAAAATATGAGTGATGCCAAATTTTAAATTAGACACACACATTTTTTAAGAAAAGTCAGTATTAATTATTATATAAAGTATATTACATACAGGTTTAAAGTTATTCGCTAATAAAAGCTAAAAGTTCAATTTGATTCAATACAAAATTATTAAACATAAAAAAATACTTCTGACTTTCGCTTTTCAATTAAAGAATTTAAGAAAAAAAAACTAACGTAATTCCAACTTCTTTCAACTCAGGTTCAGTCAATGTGAGAAATACGTGCAGATCGATTCCTTGCTTATCGAAAACACTTAAATATTTCACGCAATCGATTTGTTTCAACAAAGTCTCCAAATTCTATTGAAATGCATTTTACGTAATCTTATTCAGCACAAAACAGATGGTGCTGAATTCACTTATCGATTTAGATAAGCGTGTAAGAGTATATTAGATTACTTAAGTACAAACACATTTGTCAAAGATTTAAAAAATGAATTTATTATAAAAAAATTGTAAATTTTTACAAAACATTTACGCACCATAAAAAAAAAATAAAAAAATAAATTAATATTTTGTAAAACGAACTTTTGGTCCGGTCCATTTAGCTTGTTGTTGAACATGTTCTACATTTGATTGTGGGTTATCTTGTAAAACTAAATAAAATATCGAGTAGAAAGCAAGTTTGAGAATACTTTAATACTACAAACATAAATTAATTTACTTCTTAAAAACTTCTAAATACTAAGTTTAACTTTTTTAATAATTTAAATAATATAAACTTATAATACTTAGCTTAAGAAAATTAGTAAATTATTTTCAGGTTTTTAAAAATACCAAGACTAATGCTAGACTTTTAACGTTGAATTGCTTAAAAAGTTATAAACTTCAAAAAGTAACTATGGAAGTTAAAATAATCCTTTATAATAACAATATACAACAGTAAGTATAAACCTCACAAAAGAACAATAAAAAACACCAGGTCGTCTTAACAAAACTACCTTGAAGCTAAGCACGTTTTATCATTACAAGCAACTTTTAATAATTTAAGCTCATTCAGTAGCTAACTCTATAAACTTTTCTTGGCATTCTTAGGTATTTAAAAATTAAATACATTTAATTATTGATTTGGTTGATTGTTGACTAATTTATCTATAATACCTAGAACGGTAACTTAAAAACAATGTGAAAATAAAGAATTAAAAAAAAAAAGTTTTAAAATAGTTTTTAGTTTTGAACATAATATACAAAAAAATCTAGATAAAGCTAAATGCAGAAATCATTGATACATTTATAAACTGTTACTTACAGACAGGAACATTGTTGTTGTTGTTTACATGCGGCCTTCCATCGCTACCGAGACCTGTCATTTGTGCGAACGCTTTGGGACCAGCAAGTATTGATGGGCCGCCACTGCTGTTGCACTTCTGGTCCGATTTGTCTGTTTGATGGTTTGAATTAAAATAAATTGCTAATTGATGCATATTTGCTAAATATGAAAAATCTTTTATTTTTTTATTTTTGGAACAAGACGATTGTTGCAGAGATATGCAAGAAACTTGTTGTTTATTCTAGGACAATGTAAAGTGCGTTTTCAGTTACTAAGTATTTATGGTTTCAAAGTAATAAATTATTTTTTTTCGACTTAAGTTTACTTTCACGCCAAAAGTGGAAAAGCAATCAATCATTTTATTTATTTCAGCTTTGTACACATTTCAAACAATTTTTTTTGGTTGATATTGAAAAAAAAACTATTTTTAGGAACTCAAATAATTATCTACAGAAGTCTATGCATAACTGTAAAACAACAACAGAGATAAAATAAAAGTATATATTTATTAAAAAATAAACGATTAAGTGTGAAAATAAATAAAATATTGATATAGTTTAAAGCAACCTAATTACTAACGAAAATCTTTGAAGTAAAACATTTTAACAAATTTAAGAATAAAATATAAGTATTTTGACCACGTATTAAAACTTAATAACCAGTAGTTCTCAAAACAAATAATAAGTTTAAATCAGCTAAATTCTTTAGGTTAAAATGTAATAAATTTATTTATTAACAATTAGGAAAAACTAATATAGATATAAAACAAAATCAAATAAATTTAAAGTTTCGTGTATAAACCGCAACAAACGATTGTTAAAACCTTTATGAAGTCAAAAACAATCGGCAAATTTGTTGCAAAATCATAAAAAGTTTTTCAAGTGTACGTTCCCAAATAAACACTCAGAAATTTTACGTCATAATGCGAAAGTGAATTGCGCGGAAGCACCAATGTTTAAGTGGAATTATGTAGCATTTTGTTTTCACTAATTGACCACTTCATGCTTATTCCCCTAAATTGTAAACCAGCACAAGTATTTTTTTATAGCTTGCATTTCAAATACTTAACTGTAAACTCATAATTGCCCTCTACATGTTCTAAACTTTAAAAAACATGCATGTTTTATTTTTAGATAAAAAAAGTCTTAACAAAATTAAAAAATTGTAATTTAACATTTTCATACAAATGTTTTTTTAACCGTTCATTAAGTCCACAACTACTCTTACATTGAACTTATGCTGTAACAAGTTGCCAGTTAAATGAAAAACTTAAATGAATAACAACAAAACTGTTAAATTTCTAAAACTTATATTTTTCTTCAAATGTCAGAAAATATCAATTGAAAAAAAGTAGTAAACTTAAAATAAGTTCAAATAGAGACATACTTAAAAAATTAGGTATGAAACAAACAACACTAAATATGCTTTAAAATTTTACTTTAATAAAATTTTTAAATATTTGGTAACTCTTATAAAACTTTATTTGAAATAGGCTATCTACTATTCAAAACTGAAATACTTAACAAAATTTACAATATAATTTGTAAAGTTTTATTACAAAAAATGGTTATCATAACTTCTAGCATGCTTGAACAAAAGAAAAAACTAACAGTTACTAGCCAAGTTAGCCTTCTTTGCATTTTCAATTATCTGTGCAATTTGCACATGACCATACTCCATAGCAAGAGAAATTGCATCATCTCCTTGTTTGTCCTTTGTTTCTGGATTTGATCCCTTAAAAAGAAGACACTATTTAGAAGAAGACCAGCTTAATAAAAAAAAACTGTTTAAGTGCCAAGACTTTATTCAGATTGCTGTTTTTACTTACTCTGTATATCAAACTTAATTTTTTTTTTAAACTCATGCTTTATGGCTATATACAAACAAAGAAGCAAACATTTTTAAGCAGCTGCTTAACGACGAGTTCGTGACCTGAAGCTGCAGCTTCCATCAACGGTGTCAGCCCTTGCGAAGGTTCTCTGTTAATGATTACAAAAAGTAAAATATTTTTTTAGTTGTTTATTATACATTAAAAATTATCACTTTTTTTAATTTAGAGCACAAAGTAAATAAAAAAATTCATGTTGCAATGATACTTTCGACTTATATGTACATTGAATTTTGTTTTTAATATTAGTTTAAATTTTTATCTAAATACTTAAAAATTATCTTTTATAAGAAATATTTTACAACTTTTTCATAGTTTAAAAGTATGTACTAACTAAATAAATCTGAGCATCCTGTGAAAATAGCCTTATCTAGTTTTTTTAATGAAGCAATAAATATAAATTTCTTAAGCAAGAATACAACATGAGCTCAATCAAATCATTTATAGATTTTAGAAAACTTTTAGATAAAATTGTAACTTTTATAAAACTTTACCTTAAATTATTGAAAATCAACTATAACTAGTTTAATAATAGGTAAGTGATTCAAAAATATTACTTTGCTTAAAAATAAGTTTTGCAAGTTATCAAATATTTGATCTTAATTTACATTTCATAGACAGGTACCAAAAGTAATTTCAGTTTGTTTACAAAAAAAAAACAGTAACGTGAACTTTTAATTGATACTAATTTAATGATAGTAAACAGGGACAAACTTGATGTGAACATTAGCACCAAATTGAAGGAGAAGGGAAGTTGCTTGTTGGTGTCCTGCAGATGCAGCATGGAACAACGCAGACCATCCATGGTTATCCACTGACTCTATGTCCCCCTTATACTGTTTTGAAAATTACAATAAATATAAAAACAAACCAAAATTTTACATCCATCTAAAAATTCTTAATTTGTTAGTTGTAGTGTAACTTTTAATTGCAGACTAGCCTATTTAAATACATTTCATTGTGTAAGCATCCTTTTTTACCTTAGTCATTATTTTTATTAGATTTTTTTAATATAAAGTTTTCCTTTAAAATTTATATTGTAACTTTTTCCTCATTTTTTCTTAAAAAAATCAAACTTTTGCGAGCAACTTGATAACAGGATCATTTCCACACATAGAAGCAAGTGTTAATGGGTTGTAACCACGTGGAGTCTTCACACCAGTGTCAGCTCCTATGGAAATGAGAGTGGCAACAGTGTCATGATGACCCATGTAAGCAGCATACTGAAGTGCGGTCCAACCACTGCTGTTCTTGTTGTTAACTTTCACTTGCTTCCTAAGTAAAAATATTTTTACTATATTACTTTTAAAGTTTTTACTTAAAAGTGTGTATATTTATTGAATAAAACATATAGGTGGATATAAGTTTGACAGAAGAAAAGTTATAACAAACACATATATAAAACTAATTATCTTTCAAATAAAATAAACCTGTCTAAACAGCATTTTACAATTTCAGTTTCTCCTAATGATGCTGCAGTAAAAAAGTCCAAAGGCTGAGTTACATACTTTGAATCTGTAATAAAATTTAAGATATAAACATGTGTCTAGACAAAAAATTTTAGTATACAAAAATATATAAAATGTATATACTAAATAAACTGTTCTTATTTTTATACATAAATAAATAAAAAAATATAATACAGTAAAACTAAAACTAGCTAGTAATACTTTCTGTGATACATCAATTTAAATAATAATATTTTTTAAAATTTAATAAACCAATAAATAACTGATTTTTTAAACAAACTATTCAACAAGAATTTTTCGAAATAAGTAATAATATATGTGTATTTACAGAACATTACTTGAATTTAGCATTATAGTGCTGTTTTTATAAGAGCTTATTTATTATAACAGAGAAAAATTTATCTAAAATAAAAGCAAGCTGTATATACATATCTTTCAAGTGTAATTAAAGTATAAACATTAATTTAAATATTAACAAAAAAAATCATAACACAAATGAAATATATTTTTATATTGGTTACCTGTAAATAAACAATTAAAAAATATATAAGACTATGTATCAAGAAAAATTACACATAAAAATCTAAAACAAAACTGTAAATAAAAAATAGGACAAACATTTTCATTATTAGAAAAAAAGGTAATTGCTCTGTTAACTAGTTTTATAAAATTGATTATAAATAACTTACTCTAATAAGGCATTTAATTACTAAAGAGCTACTAAAAAACAACCAAAAACTAGTTTTGAAAGGATTTGAAGATAAATAAAAATAAAAAGCTATTTAAAAAAAACCAAAGACTTACAAAAAATGTTAGACAACTTAATTTTATACAATAGTATTTATCTATAAATATATATAACTTTTATCTAAAACAAAATCTTTCAAAAATTTAAAAGTATTTTGATAAGAACTTTAATTTTAATATCATTTGAATAAACAAGGAAAAATAGTTTTTAATAAAATTTACCATGTTCCAATGTAAAACTGTCCCAAATGGAAAGGTCGTGATTAAATATTTGAGACTCATCAAAAAATCCATTCATGATTCCAAACAAGTAGATAATTAGTTTATTTACTATTTTACTCTAACATTTCTCTATTTTTAAAAATATTAAAATGTAGTAAAGTTTATACTCAAGTGAATATATTAAAATAGAGTTTATTTTTATTAACTTTTATTTTATTGCTGTTTGTATAACTAAATAAAAAGCTAACAAGTTCATTCTTCCTTTTACAGAAGTTACCAAGTTTAATCTTTCATTACCATCTGAGTTGATGAAGATCACAGTAAACCACACTTGTTTGTTTTTATCATTTTAACAAGTCATGATATTTAAAAAAAAAATTCTAATCAAAATCCCTAGCACAAGACTTGGGAAAAACTTATTTAAGTATTTTGGTTGGTCAAAAGTTTTGGACTAGTTTTCTAAAGAATTTCTTTTGAACTTCTAAAATATATCTTTAAATATTGTTAAAAATTATCATAATATATGAGTTTGGAATTCTTCTGATTGTATTCTAGTTCAATGTTTTGATTTTGCTAGCTTTAGTTGGGTAAAAATTGTTAGGTACCAGGGTTGAAACTAAAAAAAGTAATTTCAGTCAGCATGAGTTTTTTAACATCTTCAAAAAACTTTCAAAACCAGTGTGTGTATAATATATTTTAGTGTGCACAGGTAATACCCAACGTAAAACAATACACTTAAATATATGCATATTATTTTTATTTTGTTTTTCATAGTATTTAACAAGTTTTTGTAGTGCAAATAAAAAGGAAACTATATTTTTACTGAAAAAAAAAAAAAATTAAATTATCTACTATGCGCAAAACTTTTATCAGTTATTTACTGTGCAACACAAGTTATATTGATTCATTCACAGAGTTTCTTACCGTGCTGAAAATCACTGCTTACACAACTTACGTAAGCTTATTTTTAAATAACTAAGAACAGGAATGTTTTTATTTAATGTTTACAAAATGCTATGAAAAATGGCTTTGTTATAAATAAGTAGAGCTATTAAAATTCACAAACATAAAAGAGTACAACTTAAGTTAATTAGAACGTAAAAATATATTTAATTCATGTCTAGTATTACTAAAAACTATTTCTAGTTTAACAATAAACTAGCAAGAGTTCTTTTTAAACTTTTGAAATCAGACTGAGTTTCCCAAAGAAAAAAAAAGCCTAACTTTTATTGAACTTCAAAAAGTCTGAGTTATCCTGAGTGTTTGGCAACCATGTATTGCTAAATTTTAAACTAGTTTTAAGCAGAAACTACCTTTTAGACAGCTTATAAATTTTCATCATTGATTAGACATTCATACTAACAAAAACTTATTGTAATAACAGTATGCTATTTTCAGTAATTATTTAGCACTTTCTGATTTAAATATTTTATATGACAAGTGATTCTGAAATCACTTTAGTGGTTGTGACCACATTAGTTGGATTGTTAGTGTACTTTTTAGTTGCTGCCTCAGTAAACACTTGATTGGGAATTTTGATTTAGACTTTTCTCACACTTTGTGGTTTCCAATATTGTGAATTTAACCTTGTGAGTATTTAAAAATGAAAAGCAACCAAGGATTTTTTTAATTTTGGGTAAATAATTGGTAATCATTAAAAGAAAAGGTAAAATTAAACATGATAAACCTTGCTTGTTTTACTTTTGTATAACATTTGTTTTTGAAAACAAAATGTAAATACTCTAGTATTTTCACTAAAATGAAATTATGACCCTTAAGCTTTTATACTGAAGTATGTTTAAAACTTAAAAGAGTTAGATTAAGAGATCAATATTAAACAATTACTCTCTAGATCAGAAATTTAAAAAAAAATTTGTTCAATAAATGTATATTTTCTTAAATTCTATCAAAGTTGTTAATTGAAAAGAGCTCAATTCTAACTTGCAATCAACTCCCAGCAATAAATTTGGAGAACCGCTTAAGGACCAAGGATAAGGGTTATGGATAATGGTGATAGTAAACAAAAAAAAATATATAAAAAGGTTTATAAAACACTTTAAAAATTAAAAAAAAAAAAATTGGTGATAATTGAGCAGGTGAGAAATGGATAATTACCTAGTATGATGTTGCACCAATATCAAGTTAAAATTAGGTTAAAATTGAAACTTGATGTCTTTTTTGACCTTAATTTTAGGCTATGAATCAATGTTTTAAGCCTAATATGTTTAGTCTAGAAATATTCTTTGTTTTATACTAACTATGTAAATATAAAAAAAGAATTAATTAGTATATTAAAAACTAAAACAGCTAAAATACTTAATATCTTCTATTTTACAGTATTGTAGTCAATACAAAGTATTGCATTGATATAATTGTTTTATATTATCAAACATAAGCGATTAAATATTTATGAGCTATTAGCTATTGATAAGTAAGTTTAATTCTATTTATTTGTTTGTATAAGATTGATTTACAGCCCAAAATTATAGTTAAAAAGGACATCACAACAAATATTATAAAATTTTAGTTTGATATTGGTGATAAATTTAAATGAGAAAAAATAATATAAAATTTAAAAAAAGTCTGTTTAAAAATTTGGATACTACTATCAATTTATCTTAACTAAAAATTAAACTAAAATGATAAGTCTATAAAACAAAAAGTTGAACAATTCCTTTTGTATATTCTTAAAGTTAAATAACGAATAGTTCATGTAAAACTTTGTATAGTTTTATTAACAGTTATTTTTTTAAATTTTTGTTTTACAGTAGTTATGTTTGTAGTTTTATGAACCATTGATAATATAATTCAGTTTATTTAGCTTGTTTATCTACAAGTTTTCGCCTGAATGATTTTACTACATACACTCTTCATATTCTAGGTATTTTGTATTAGCTAAGTAACGCGGTGGCTGCAGACTTAAGGTCGCTTCTGATTGGCTAATATTTTACTTAATTTTATTCGAAGTTTTAAGAAATCAAACTTTTTCTTTCGATTTACTTTTTTTTATAATTGGGTAAGGAGGGTTAGAGACAAGGTTATAGTATAGAAAATAGATGCTCTTAATATTCTGCTGTTTTATCACTTTACCTCATTCGCATCACTTGCATAAGTTTGCATAAGTTTGCATAATGTAATATAAAAAAAAAACTAAAGTCTTACAACTGCAACTGACTCGCTAAGTTACTTGTTAAAAAACGGTGCGAATGCGGAACTATATATCTTCACACAAATAACATAAAAAAATTAACCAAAACTAGGCAGAGTATCAATCAACTAATGCATATCAAAATCAGATTTTGTAATTATTGTTTAGATTTTCTTTTATTTGGTACAATTTATTTCGTTTATATTATAGTTTATTGAACAACAAAAAAGTACGCTCAAAGCATTTGGTCCTAGGACCTGGTGCTTGAAAAAATCTTTCGGTTACTGAGTTCCGCACCATTTGGATACCTTTTAACGTCTTGTCCAGGACATATATAGTTTTTCTATGGCTTTAATAAACTATTCCAGTTATATGTAGGTAGACTTTTGGCATAACCTAATGTATTGTTAAATTAATTTTAAGTTGAAATAGATAAGTAGTTTATATTTTTCGAAAACAACACTTTTTTTTTCTAGAAAAACAAACGTTTTCGAAATTTACTTAAAATAAAATCAGTGGTTTACTTAATAAATAGAAGTATGAAAGTCAATACACAAAGCTGGTTTATATTAAAAATAAACTTTAACTTAAATTTTTTATTTCAAAGCTCTATATTTTTTGAGATAGAACATATTTAAGATGAAATAAATAAGTTTGTACCGTGATGTGAATGAGATTACATTATAAGACAATAAAATTCTTAACGTTTTGTAAAAATTAGTAATAAATATATAAAAGAAAAACTAAACAGCGCTGTGCTGGCAGCTTGATAAAACAATAAGAAAATTAAAAAGAAAGTTGTTAATATAGTTTTCTACAAAAATTACTGATGACTGATAAATAATTCTTTAATTTTTAGTTGTTTTATTTTTTTGGAGATACTTTGTAGACAGTCCTGGACAAGACATTAAACTGTATCCGTAGTATATTATTCGATAACTAAAAAGATTTTTTGTAAATCAGGTCTTTGAACTAAACTTTTTAGTGCTTTTTTAGTCGTTCAATAAACAACTATCTATATATAAAACAAATATTTAAAACATTTTTTATATTAAATTAAACTATTAAAATAAAATAAATTATAAAACATTGATAAACTTTTGCTAAAATATATAAGTTATTCATAGCTATAAAAGTAAGTGAATTTTTTTTTAGTGTACATTATCGTAACAAATTAAAGTTTCAAATGATTAGATTTAGAACTTAAATTTTTAAAAAGTTTAAAATAAATACTAAATTCTACAAATGCAAACGTTTCAAAAAATTTTTTGCCAAAATTATAAATTTTTTATAAAACAAATTAGTTTTGTACAGCTTAAAGTTTTTTATCTATGCCAAATACCACCGTTTTTTTTAATATAAACTAATATAAATAAATCAACAAACAAAATCAGAACTTAATAATCAATGGAAATTTTTAGTATCTATTTTGTAAACTAACATGCTTTACTTTTCCAATTCTTATAAAACTTTCCTATAAAAAAGCTCAATATTTTTTTTTCAGCTTTAAACAAATTTTTAATTAAGATAGCTTTGAGCCTATTTTCAATGATTAAAAAAGTTATAAAAAAAAAGTTAATAACAATAAAGTGATATCCATACTGTAAAATATGATTTTATTTTAGTTGTTTGAGTATCTCAGTACGTCCTGGACAAGATGTTAAAAGGTATCCAAATGATTTGCGTTTCGAAAGCCGATAGGCCCTTCGTGCACCAGGTCCTAGGACAGAATATTTTAAGTGCTTATTATTGTCGTTCAATAAACAATAACAATATTAAAATAAGTTTGACACAGTTGTACGAAATTACTACTTTGCGGAGTTTACTACTCTTAAAATTAGAATAAATATAAAGAACACTTATAACTGTGAAAGTTATAGTTATAACTAACAATCTGTAAAACTACACTGAAAGTATCAGCATACTTAGATAATATAAAACATAGAAACAGTGTAAAAAATATTTATTAATGAAGAGATTATTTATTAATAGTATGTATTAAAAAAATTATAGTAGAAAGATCAACACTGTCAAACATAATTACAAGTTTTGCGTATTTTAAATCAGTAAAACAGAGACACAATAGAAGTATAATAAGTTAGAATGATATAAATGTTAGTTATTATAAAAAAAAATTTTAACACTTAAGTAAGATTCTACTTACTAAGGTGTGTAGCTCAATGACATAGATAAAGTCTATTTTTCACTCCAGGTCGTTATTAAATCCATTTTTATGTAGGTCGATTTCTTATTATGTTCAAAAAACTAAACTAATACACATTTATTAAAAAAAATTATTATACTTAAGTTACTTTTTTCATTAGTATAATTTTTATTTGTGTTGATTAAAACTTTCTCTGTAAACTTAAAGTAATGTTTTATAAACGATAAAATAGACTCAGGTTTTTTTAATTGGCAAAGTACAAATTGAATAAATATTTTAGTATTTTTTGTAAAGATTATAAATATTATTGATATAGAGGTAATAAGTAACTTTTTTATTTTATAACAGAAATTATACTGTTGTTGAAAAAAAGATACGATTTTATAAGTATTAAATCAACTATTTGGACTCAATTAATTTGTTTCAGTAACAAAGTTTCTCTGATTCACGAAATTAGAAAACTAATTAGCTTCTACTTTAGAAAAAAGCATCAAAACAAAAGTAGTGTTAAGATGTACATAAATAAATGTATAAAAAATATATAAGTCGTGTCTTTTGTTCAGAAGTAACTTATTTTCTCGGTTAAATTAATGCTTTTCTCAAACATCATATTTGATAGTCTTATTTTGCAAAATTTGTGGTGTATTCAAATTGTAAAAAAACATACTCTTTCTACTTTAAGACTTTAAAGATAAAAGTACTTCCACAAGTACACAATGGGTCCACAACGAAAAATAATAAAAACAGAACTTGTCTTTACATATTTGTAGCAAAAAAACTGTCTATAGCAATAATAATGACAGTTTGCGCGATTTGAAAAGTTTTCGCATAAAACAAAACATAAAAAAATCATAAAATTATATGACTTAAAAAATAAACTATTTGAACATTATCTCTAACTAAAGATGTTAATTCTTATTTTTTGGTTTTATAATTGTTTTCAAAAAATTGTTATTGAGTTTAACTAACAAAAGAAATCAAATGATTGTTTAGAAAAATCTGCAACTTTTAATTCCACAACATACAAGTTTTAAACGCTTTCAGGTTCAAAACCCGTCTTTAATAAACTATCAATAAACTAATAGAACTAAAATACATATATGCAACTAAGTTAAATATAGTTTTAAGTACATAGTCGAAATTTTTTCAATTTTACCTACAAACGGTCGCTTCAGTACTTTGTACTTAATTCCGCTTAGGTAGATTTCAACAGCGGTTTTTAGCAACTATGCCTTCCTGATGAGTCCTAATTAGGACGGAACTGGTCGTAGGTTGTTTCGGATGCGGTTGTAGTTTGTGATGTGGTAAATTTAATTTTTATTAACGTAACACTAAAAAAATTCATCTATCAATATTTATTCAATTTTTTTTTTTAAATATCAATTTAATTTGTAATATAATAAATTTAATAAATTTGAAAAAATTGTTTTGGCGCACTAAAGAATTAAATAAAAATAGTTTTTGACTTTTTTTTCTAATATCATTTTAACATAAATACCTAAATTATATGATGTGTTTAAAACTTTTTAATGGATACAAAGTTAGTTAAAGTTTTTTACAAGGTTTCTTACTTAAAACCTAATACTTAATAATAAATAAAATCTAATGCAGACTTGCCAAAGGTTTTTTCTAAGTTTCTTCCAGGTTTTCTGAATTTCTTCCAGGTTTTTAGAAAACAAGTTTTTTTGGTCCATTTTTAGTAAGTTAAAGTTAAGTTAAAGACCTGTCTTAGTATAACAACATTGAAATGATATTGTAAAGCTACTTTAAATGTGTTTTTTAATAAATGAAAATTTAATAATAAAAGTTTTTTTTTTATCTTTCTGTTAAATTTTTTGTACTAGATTGAAATTTTGTTACTTTACATGTAGAAAAAATTTTAAAATTCTAAATTTTCCTGGTTATTTAGTTATTTTTGTTCGAAATTCCAAGTTTTTTCTAAAGTTTCTCAATTTCCGGGTTTTTTATGCCAATATTTGTCAAATTACAGGATTTTCCAGGATTCCAGGTTTTTTTGTAACCCTGCTATAGTTTTTGTAACTTATAAAAAAAAAATTGTAACAGTATAATTTTTATATTCCGTTCAAGATAAAAATTCTGAACTTATGAATTTAAAAGAAGAACTATAACAAAAATTACTTAAATAAAAATAAATTTTAAGTAAACATTTGTAAACGAGTATACTTTCGTTAATAGAAAATAATTAATTACAATGACTTCAAGTAACTTAAACGAAATCTAATTGTTTATATATATATATATATATAAGATGTAACGTTATAAGGCGTTAAATCCTGGAGATCCTGATAAGCTAAGCTTATCGGAATGTATATCACAGATGTTCTTGTGCTAAAACTTTATTTCAACTAACGGCGTTTCACTGCTCTCAAATAAATTTAAGAACAGATCTACGGAGTCTCAAAAAGCTCTAAGAATATTCTTAGAGCTTTTTGAGACTCCGTAGATCTGTTCTTAAATTTATTTGAGAGCAGTGAAACGCCGTTAGTTGAAATAAAGTTTTAGCACAAGAACATCTGTGATATATATATATATATAAAATAAGGTTAATGTTTAAACTTAAACACTTTCAACTGAGCCCACTTGAAGGGCTTTTAAATAATTTATTCAAATGGCGATTTGAAAAATTCTGGAACATATGTTTCACAAAGCTTTAATTTTTCATAAAGCTTTGATGAATGAATCAACAGCCGTTATGTATGCGTTAAAAAAGGAAGGTTGTTTAAATAAGAGAAGCGAATTTATATCGTCTTGTCGACATATAAAAAAGCTTCTCTTAAAACACAACAAATTTTGAAGCATTTTATAGTCAATTAACTGTTGTTTTCGTTAATTTTAGTTGTTTGATTAGTTAGAAGGTAGATCGATTTTTGTACTGAATATTTGTAATGTACAATATTACGTCATACTGTTTTTTGTTTTTTTGCATAACTTTTGTATCTTTGTTTAGTACAGTGCTTTTTATTTTGAATTTAACTGGCTGATGATCAAAGCTTTATGAAAAATTAAAGCTTTGTGAAACATATGTTCTAGAATTTTTAAAATCGCCATTTGAATAAATTATATATATATATATATATATATATATATATATAGTGTAATTGCTTTTATAATTAGTATATGATCTTCTTTTAATAAAAATAAATGCTTAGAAGTTAAATAAAGATTTTGTTTAAATGACATACTTGTTTTCAAACCTTTAATTTAGTACTAAAAATGGTCAAGCAAGTTCAGACTTTAACCAAAAGTAAATTTGTGAAACAAAAAAGAACTTTTTTTAATACAAGAAATTATCTAATTCATACTATTTGTAAGTTTTATTGGTAAAACTTTCAAAGAAAATCGTATAAACTATTAAAAATGAATACTTTATAAGTTTTTATAAATAAGTTAAAACAGTGTAATTCAAATTTAACTGGATTTAAACACAAATATAAATACTAGGGTTGGAAATAAAGTATAAAATGAAGCTTAAAGTGAATGAATTGGTTTTAGTTTACAGTGCATAAATTAGTTGTAGTGAAAACCTTTATTATATATACGTTTTGAATTATTTTACAAACAAGTAGTGTTGTAACGTTAGGATTTTTTTCCTAAAAGGACAAAATAATCATAAAACTTTAGGTATAACGTATGTCTTCTGTTTGAGTTTTTTGAGTTTGTGTTTCAGAGTAAATTTAGGTTGAACTGCAAGAAGGAACTGTAATAAAAAAACAACTGTGAGTCTTATTTGTTCTCCTTTCCTTACACTTTATTATTTGCAACCTTGTAGTCAATTTGTTTGATAATAAATTTAGTAATTTTGTAAAATTTATTCGTCTTTTTTAGTAGTATTTCAGTGATATTAAAGGTTTAAGTTTTCTGTAATTATTAATTGTTATTCAAAATAGTTGGTGTAGCAATTGATTAAGTCATATTGTTTTTTTTATTAATCCTGATAAGGGAAATAGCAGTATTTAAGCTAGAATTTAAGTTAAGTTGAGCTACTTGGTAATTTTATAGTTGTATATAAGTTATTAGTGATAGTTAAGGTTTAAGTTTTCTGCACTTATTTACTAATACTAACAATTATTTGAAATAATCGGTGTAATAATTGTTATTGATATTCATATAGTTTTTTATACTCATCCTCATATTGAAAATTAAATCCTCATATTGATACTTATATTGTCATTATTATATTTGTTATTCTCCTACGTAAGATTTTATATTAAGATGAGGCGCATAAGTAAACGCAAAGCAGAGAAGAAAACTAGCCAAACCCTTGCGATTAATAGGGTTGCAAGTGACTAGGGCTGTGCTACCAGGCCCTCCGAGCGGACAGTGTTTCTCAAAGTGTGCACGGGTTATATTTTAATTATATGGTTATAATATATTATTACCTAAAACTAAACTATGTTTTATACAGATACTTTATTTAAACTATGTTATTTTAAGCACTTTATATTTAATTAATCTGTAAAACTTGTTTTTATTAATAACTACAATAAAAAGGTAGTTTTTTAAAAAACTAACATGTTAGCGATGATCTATTGTGAACTGATTTTTTACTTTGATTACCTACTGTGCAGTTTTTAAACAGTCCGATAACTGTTTGCAAGGGTATAAAATACGATCAACATGCATAGTTTAATAACGTATAGACAGAATAACTACAAATATAAAAGCTAGTATGTCCCACTTTTTTAAACGATACTACCTTTAAATTTGATACAAAAATAGAAATTTTATAAAAAAATCAGCTTTTGTATTTATAATAAACATAAAGATTTGAACGTACCACTCCAATCACAGAACAAAAGCTTTTTGGCTGCGACTGACTGACGAGTTTCAATGAGAACAAAACCCGGGTCTCAGTCTACTGAAAGCTTGTGGTCTGATGATTGAAAACGTATGATCAAACATTTAATGACTTGAGCTTGTCTCACAGTATACGTAAGTCCAGACTCTATTAGACTTTGGCCGATGTTTTCTTTGATTATACATTTCAAATGATGTAAAAATTTTCATGATTATCCGAAAAATGGGAGATTAATTAAATGTTGAGGTTAAAAATTTGAGCAGGTAGTAAAAAATAAGCTTTAAGTAAAAAAAGGATGTCCAGCATTTCACACAAAAATATTAAATCGTAACCAGGCAATTAAAAAGTATGTGATAAATCTGTTTATGACGTCAGTTCAAAGATTTCATTTAACATTTGTTCTAAAATGCAAAACATAATCAAACAGTAAACATCTTGTATACGCATACTTTTTGTTTCAGAGAAAAAAATGTTAGATTATTTCAATTCCACAAGAAGAGCGAACTAAGTACTAGCAAGAATCGCAAAAACAGCGTTTGCATGTGAGGAAACAAAACCATTCGTTTGTAATGTTAGGCTTATTCGAAAAAGTACAAAAAAGTTACTTATTTCTAAGAACGCTAAAATTAAAAGATATTACGTAACGATGGATAAGTTTTGTTGTTTTTTGAAGACACTTTTTTATATGGCAGATTTGAATGATAGGGCTTGAGTTGACATTATATGTATTGAAAGTAACATGTTAAGGCTTCAGAGAACTGCTATCTTGTAAATACTGTTTATCTCTCTTTATTATCTTTAATTGAAGTTTACATTTCTAATTTGTTTAATAATAAAATTTAGTAAAAATTAGTTGTTTAAAATATACTAGTGATTTATTTAGTATATCAGTGGTAGTTTAAGTTATCTGTATTTATATATAATTGTTTAAAATTGTTAGATCCTGTTAAATGTTCATATTATTATTAGTATTTGTTATTGTTATTGATTCCATATATTTATATTCCCTATGTTGATATGCATATTTGATATTCTGATATTCTAATATTGCCTAATATTGTAAGTAACAGTATTTTAAGATGATCTCAAGTTACTCAGAGGCAGTATCTGTTCCGTTGTGGCTGCCAGGCCCCGCAAACGGACATGGTGACCCGTACCAAACACTTGGCAACAATGTCATTGTGGAACACGACAACCCATTAGCAACTGACCACAAAATAGCTACAAGAGACACTTCTTTAGCAATAGAGCAGGGATGGGATCTTGAGAGAACAAAACAGAGGAGCAAACAGTTTGAAAGGTTAGTAAATGAGAAGGCATTTGAGATCAAGATGGCAAAGCAGGAGCAGAAGCAACTAGAAAAACTTATCTTAGAAAAAGAGGAGACAAGGCGTGAGCAGGAACGGTTTGAACGTCAAAACCAAGAAGTTGAGTTGATGCGTGAGCTCATGAAAGCAAGGCGAGAGGCAGAGGCACTTGAATCTCAACTACGACTTGCTAGATTGGATCAGGAGCTTCAGGAGGTGAAGAACAGGGTTAACAGACTGAAAGCTACACTCCCAGCAGTGAGAGGAAGAGTGATTGGGGGTTACCCATCTCACACTAAAGCTGTTTACTCAATAATTAAGACCACCCCCAGACAGCTAAACCCAAACGCCAGTTGCTACATCAAAAAACCAACCCTACCTACCCAAACAATCGTATCAGAAATATTATTGCCAGTTAAAAGATTAGATTTTTCCAATGTACCAGATGAGAAATCAGTTAAACCCGGAAGTTCAATTAAGGAAAATGAAATTTTTAGGGCATAGGAGCTGCCAAAGGAAACGGTGTCCAAGATTTGTACAAAGAGGAACCACAGTGACATCCAAAGGGCAAAGGTCTTGCCAAGGAATGTTAAACTTGGAAGTTCAATTAAGGAAAATTACATTTTTAGGGCAGAGGAGCTGCCAAAGAAAACGGTGTCCAATAGTTTTACAAAGAGGAACCACAGTGACATCCAGAGGGCAAAGGTCTTGCCAAGGAATGTTAAACCTGGAAGTTCAATTAAGGAAAATGACATTTTTAGGGCAGAGGAGCTACCAAAGAAAACGGTGTCCAATAGTTTTACAAAGAGGAAGCACAGTGACATCCAGAGGGCAAAGGTCTTGCCAAGGAATGTTAAACCTGGAAGTTCAATTAAGGAAAATGACATTGTTATTGCAAAGGAGCTGCGAAAGGAAACAGTGTCCAAGATTTCTACAAAGAGGAACCACAGTGACATCCAAAGGGCAAAAATTTCACCAAGAATAGAGACTTCAGCGTCGTGCACAAAAAAAAAAATGCAAGTGGTGGATAAGGAGTTTTCACCAATAGCAAAAGTTGTTAGCAAGCCTAATCTTGAAATTATGGTTGAAAAGCAAAATGTGAGAAAGTATTTAAGTTGGTTTACCTTTCACATATGGCCATACATAATTAAAGATGTATCTGATGTAAATAAAGCTTCATTCTCCATTTTTCACAAATGGCGGCACAAATAATCTACACTGATTAAATATTAGGAAGATCGTACATTAATTATTGTAACTAGTAACTTCTTTATTTAATTCTTATTATTATTAACTAAAATTAAAGTACAGTAATAGTATTATATTACATTGCTAGCAAACTAAAAATAATTATTATATTGTTATATATAATAGTTCTAATAACTAGTAATTTTTCTATGTTAACTATGGGGTTTCTTGTTTTATTGTGTTTTTTTTAGTTCATTCATTTTCCTACAATTTTAATAAATAAAAAGGATTAATAAATAGATAATAAATTTAAAATAAAATGCATAAAAAGACACTTGGTATTTTTGTTGGTAAATAGTAGTTTGTTGAAGTCCCTATTTTCTTCAGAGTGTTGTCTGAATTAGATGAATAGATATTCTTTGGTGGAAATTTTTTTTTTTTTTTTTTCTCAATTTTTCTGCAGTAGGCTTTGGCCTGCTGGTATATATATACTTTTTTGTGGTTTTTTGATTCAATGGGTTTGTTTTTTCTGTTTTTGTTTTCTTTTTAAACAGTTTTATCAATAGCAGTTCTTCAACTGGTTGAAAGTTGTCACTGACAGCCACTGAAAAATAACAGTAGCAGTTGCATTTCATTAAGAGTTCAACAGTAGGAGGGAGCAGCATGTTGTCACAAATAGCCACTGCAAGATGACGGTGGCAGTCACATTTCATCAGCGAGTCGACAGTATGCTGAAACAATTCTTTGTCACAGCAAGCCACTGCAAGATGACAGTAGCAGTTGCATCTCATCAACTGTCAGGAAGCAGTCCACTGTAAAACGATGGCAGCAGTCCAATACTCCAAACTATCAGCACAGCCGGAGACAATCAGGCTAAGACCGTGGAGATGGCCTGTGGAGGAGCAACAATGTTGGAGCCAGCAGCGAGTTACTGATCTGAGGAGGAGAGTCAGTGAAATGGCGTTTGGGAAATCCTGATTGGCTGCAGGATTTGGTGACATTTTGTAAGTTTAACACTGTAAATTAAAGATATTACTAATTTTTTTTTTTTTTTGCTGAAATTTTTTTTATTAAAATGTATAAAACTGAATTTTTATGCTTTAATTTCTTTATTTTGAGTTTACACCTAACATATTACTTTAAAATTTTGAAACATAAAATTGGTAAATAACAATTCATTAATATTTTTGTGTAAAGTAATATTTTTTTTAGTTTTAAATTCAAATTCACTGTTTCAATAGAGATTTTAGTGTTAATAAAGATTATCTTGAAACTATCTTTTATTATAGTTTAGTTGTTTAATTGCATTTAACACACCAAATTTTCTATATTTTAAGTTTTTATTTTTGAAGTAAGTGTTAAAATTTACTCCAATTTTTTAGGTACATAACAGCAATGTATTCCTATTTATTTTTGTTTACTTCGCAATTAAATTGATTGACTGCACCACATATTTTTTGTTGTTGGATTAAAATTGTTATAAAATTTTTGTTTCAAATGTAAATTCTAATTTTTTTATGCTTTCATTTTTTTTTAGAGTTTAATCTTACTTCAATTTTTTGTACTTAAAAGCAATGTATTCCTTTTTATTTACTTTTGCAATTTAATGATTAAACACACTTCATGCTTTTTTTTTTTTTTTTAGTATAAATATATATATTTTTTTTTTTGGTGCTAGTGATCATATTTTTACTTTTTTGTTTGAAGTGTTTGCTGTATAGAGAGTTCAAAATTTTTTGTTGCTTTAGAGTTTTTTTTAATTTTGAAAGGTGTACCAGATTAACACACATTTTAAAGTTTTTTTTTTCTTATTAATTTAAACCTTCTGGTTGATACTGAAATGTTTTAGGAAACCCTAGCAGTAATTCTAAAATAGACTTTTAAGGAAAGATAGTGTAATGTTAGGCTTATTCGAAAAAGTACAAAAAAGTTACTTATTTCTAAGAACGCTAAAATTAAAAGATATTACGTAACAATGGATAAGTTTTGTTGTTTTTTGAAGACACTTTTTTATATGGCAGATTTGAATGATAGGGCTTGAGTTGACATTATATGTATTGAAAGTAACATGTTAAGGCTTCAGAGAACTGCTATCTTGTAAATACTGTTTATCTCTCTTTATTATCTTTAATTGAAGTTTACATTTCTAATTTGTTTAATAATAAAATTTAGTAAAAATTAGTTGTTTAAAATATACTAGTGATTTATTTAGTATATCAGTGGTAGTTTAAGTTATCTGTATTTATATATAATTGTTTAAAATTGTTAGATCCTGTTAAATGTTCACATTATTATTAGTATTTGTTATTGTTATTGATTCCATATATTTATATTCCCTATGTTGATATGCATATTTGATATTCTGATATTCTAATATTGCCTAATATTGTAAGTAAAAGTATTTTAAGATGATCTCAAGTTACTCAGAGGCAGTATCTGTTCCGTTGTGGCTGCCAGGCCCCGCAAACGGACACGTTGAATGCCAAGGAAATTCTTCTAGTTCAGATTCTGGGAAGATTATTTTGAGGTTAAGCAAGTTGAATAGTACTAAGTGGAAAGTCTGTGCTCCGTTAGATTCCAAGAAAACTGGAAGTTTGGATGGAAATATCATCACTTTAGATGATATTTCTAATCATTTTGGTAAAAGCAGCAAAGTAAAGATAGCTAAGAAAAGAAAACTTAATGATGAGAAATTCCAAGTTCAAAAAGGTAGAACAGATGACGCTAAAATTCCTTACAAAAAGTGTCGCGTTGATATAAAAATAAAAAGTCTAGCAATAAAGGAGATGTTAGCGTCAACTGTGAGTTGAAAAATTCAATTAGAAGGTCAAAAAGGTTGGTGACAAAAGCTGAAAACAAACAAAAGGTCGAAAATAGTGCTAAAACTAACTTCAATAGTTCAGCAACTGTCAGTCATTTTAAGAGAAAAAACTCAAATAAACATCAGAGTTATTTGAAAGCGAATCCTCAGAAACGAATTCAATACTAAAGATCGAGTTCGAATATTTCAAGTTAGTTTAACTTGTTTTATTGTAATTTATTAGTTTGTTAAATAAAAATTATCTAATTGTAAATTTTTAAACTTTTAAATGATAATAAAAAAATTAAAAATTTATATATGATAAACAAAAACAAATTATACAGTAATCTTCCTTTATTCTACCAACATATGTTTCTGTGTGTCAACGAATTAACACACTTCAACTGGATTGTTAATGGGAAAGATAACAACCAAGTTGAAGTGTGTTGATTCGTTGACACACAGAAACATATGTTGGTAGAATAAAGGAAGATTACTGTATAATTTGTTTTTATTTATATTCCAGTGAAGTTACTTCACTAGGATCTTTTGTTAGCAAACAATTAAAACTATATTTTGAACAGTTATATGATAAATAACTATGTAAAATAAAATAGTTAAAAACTTTTTGAATGTACTTAATGTAGTAGAACAGTAAAAAGCTTAAAACTTATTAAAATAAATGTAATATTTTTTTGTTTTACATAATTTAAATTAAAAAAAAAAATTCATAAAATACAAATAACTTAATACTCTAGATATGTTTGTACATTATAGCGGGTTTACAACTAATTACTACTATATATAATATAAGTAAAAACATTTTTAATAACTTCTACAAATTTTTATTTGTTTTTTTATTATTTCAAATAGTTTTTACATCTCTAAAGGTCTTTAAATACCGTAGTTTTTTATTTTTACTCAGTAATCCTGTATAATAAGAACATGAAATAATCTAATAATTTTAAGATCTATCTTTCATTTAGTTGAAAGTTGACTACAAAATTTATATTTTACCAAGCAATTTAACCTCAAATTACTTTTAAAATAGATATAAATAATTTTCAGCTACTTTCACTAAAATAATTACTTTAAAACTGTATTGTTTTTTAGTTAGTATATCAACTAAAAGAGATAATGTTTTCAAGTAATAGTAGCTTAAGTTATAATTAAATATTAAAATTAAATTTGTTTTTCAACTTATTTTTTTGTTAGTTAAAAGAACAATAAATATTTTTACCTTAATTATGACTGTTCAAAATATAGGTTTAATCGTTTGCTAACAAAAGATCCTAGTGAAGTAATTTCCCTGGAACATAAATAAAAACAAATTGTACAGTAATCTTCCTTTATGGTACCAACATATGTTTCTGTGTGTCAACGAATCAACACACTTCAACTGGGTTGTTAATGGAAAATTAACGTTTTCTTTCCATTAACAACCCAGTTGAAGTGTGTTGATTCGTTGATACACAGAAACATATGTTGATACAATAAAGGAAGATTACTGTACAATTTGTTTTTATTTTATACCTTAATTATATTAACTTGTTCGTTTATTCTTAAGTAATAACTAGTTATTACTTTTTTACTTAAAGTTCTGTAAAACTAAAACTAATCTTAATTGAGAACGTGTAGCATTATTCATATATAATAATATTCAAAATGTTTGAAGTTTACATAGTTCAACTATTCAAACTTATGAAAGTGGATATAGTTTTTAATATAAAATCAGTGCGGAATATTAAAATAACTTAGAGTTTGAGTTGAATATTATTAAGTTTGATCCAGAAAAAGTGAATTGATTTTTTTTAAATAAAAATGAATTAATCTTTTAGACGTGTTCATTTGTTAATCAAAGTCTTTAGTAATTAGGGTTTAAATGGTATTATATATAAGTATTTTTTTTTCAACTCTTTTTCTCATGAACTTTTTTTTTTTACTTTTAGATTATCAAGAAAATGGTTTTTAACCATACTAAAGCCAATTAAAGAATTTGAGGTAATTTTTTAGATTTATTACTACTTAATGTAAAAACGGTTTTATATATACAAACGATGATTTAACTTTCAAACTTTAAACTTTTTTTTACTTGTAGGACATAAAACGTTTGTGATTTAACTTTTTTATTTTCAAAGCTTTCATCAAAAGTTTTTTACTAAATATTTGACCACAGTAGCCTTTTAAAACAACTTAAAAAACAAAAATTACTCTTAATGACTACTTCTACATTGTAGTAGTTTCACTAGAGTAAAAAAAAAGTAAGCAACTTAAGTAACCATTGAGAGAAATAAACTAAGGTGCTGTTTTTATTTTGATAACATTAACATTTATGAAAAGTAATTTACAGATTTTGTAAGAATTGAATTTAAACTTAGTGAAGTAGCAAAAAAAAGAAAAAACAGAGACTCAAGAAACAATTTTTACGCCTTTATTGTCTTACTGTTTTTATTTTACTGGAAATTTTGTATAATAAATTTTTTTAATGCTAACAACATTGTTTTTATTTTGATGAGTATACTATAGTTTTTTTTTTTTTAATTAATACAATTTTTGAAACTTTTACATAAATAATTTACTTTTGCTGTATTATTATTTTTTGAGTAATTTGTAAGATAGTTTAATTTTTAACAATATTTATACGATAACTAACTTAAAGTTTAAGTGTTTAATTGAATTAATTAATTGCATTTATAATTAACAAACTAAAACAAAAGTAATTGTAGTTTAAATTTCGTTTAATCTTAAATCATAACAAATCTTATTCGATAAAATAGACATATTTTTATATATTTACTTGTTTACCAATGAGTGTAAACCAGGGTTTCCCAAACTTTTTTGCTAATGGCCCTCTTTAAAGAGTTTGAAAAAGTTATGGCCCCCTTCAACATATAGATTACTCATAAACTACAATAAAATACACATTAGACCTTTTTTTTTTTTTTTTTTTTATGCTCTTCATCTAAAACTCAAGAATATCTAGTGTAAGTTTCTAAACTGCCATAAAATACACATAAGACTTTTTTTTCTTTTTTTGCTCTTCATCTGCAACTCAAGAATATCTAGTGTAAGTTTCAAGTTATGGCCTCATGGCCCCCCTGTGGCTCCTTTACTGCTCATGGCCCCCCCTCTTCCCCCTTTGCTGCTCATGGCCCCCTAGGGGGCCACTTGGCCCACTTAGGGAAACCCTGGTGTAAACCAACTCTTATTTTTAAGATCAAGTAATCTTTCTGAAACAAAATAAAACAAGTTTTATCGGTTACATGACATTAAAGGGCTAAAACTTAGAATTTAATAAATATTTAGAAAAAAAAAAGCCTATGTAAGTCTAATTAATACCTACAAACGCTTTTTTTTTTATTTTTGCAAAAAAAAAATTATTAAAAATTAGTTTTATTAAATACTAAAAATTATGACAATTTAAAACTTAGTATAGTCATATCTCAATTTTTTTTAAAGGAATAAAGATTGTATGTAGGCATTAATTATATCTACATACGCATTTTACATTTTTTAATAAATATATTACTTTTTAAAGAATTTGGTTAGTCGTTTACCCATTTTATCTATATATGAAAGTAATTAACTTGGTTTTAAGTAAAAAAGGTAAGATATTAGCCAAAAAATTAGCTCGAAAAAACACAAGTTATAATTATAACAAAACACTGACCAGTACTTATTTCGGCCATCATCAAAAAAAATGAGATGCTTATTTTTGATTTAGTTGCATAAATGTGTTTTAATTCTATTAGTTTATTGAAGACGGGTTTTGAACCTGAAAGCGTTTAAAACTTGTATGTTGTCCAATAAAAAGCTGTAAACTTATCAAAACAATCATTTTGTTTTATTTAAACATTGATGCCGTAGAATAATTACAAACAAATAATAGCCTGTGTCCTGGACTGATATAAGCATTGTATTTAGTATATAAATGTTGTCTGAGTTTAATTGTTAGTTAAAAAACTTTTTTTGCATAATCAAAAAAAGAATTCGTTTTGTTGTCCTAAACCTCGTAAACATTTGAAGATTGTGAAAAAATTGCAAATTCTAAGTGTTTAGAAGGATTTATAAATACTTTTTATATACTAAGTTTTATTACTTATTAACAGTTAAAGCGATTACGGCCCACTGAGGTGCATTCTGACAAACGAGTACTTTATTTTTTATCAATGTTCATAAAAGTGTGTTTAGTATGCTTTCCACCTTTTAAACTACTTCCTGTTGACCCAACATAGAATGTTTACTGATCCTTTTGTTTAAACTAAATATAAAGATTTTTATTAACAAACACTTTTTGTTATATATATTGTTTATATGTTTCACAACATTGAAAACCTTAAGCAGGTTTTGTACTTTGCTATTGGTAGGTTTAGTTGATTTTAAAGAACTATTTACGGTTATATAAATATGCTTGTATTAAAACTGGCTTAATATAATACTTACATAATTGTCATTACTTATGTATTTTTTAGTGACATACTAACTTTTGTAAAAAAAATGCTGTAAAACATTTTGCCTAAATACTATCATTTTATTTTCAGTAGTACTAGAAACTTAAACTTTCTATAAAATATTGATAGTTTTTATAAAACCTTCTAACTTAGTAATAAAAAAAACATTTCTCGTTTCTAGGTCAAAACTTTTATTTTGGTTTTAAAAGAAACAACTAATAAAAAAAAATCAATTATGTTTCACACTTTGAGAAAATTGAGATTTATTTTCATTAAATTTAAATGTGGAAAACTTTAGACATTTAAATACAAGGTTAAGTTAAAAAGGAATATAACTATTTAAATTTATAAAGTCATGATAGTTTAATAGTTTAAAACATGGAATAATATAAAATAATTAATTTGTTACCTCAAACTGTTAAACTTAGCTTTGTTTAATTTTGCAATTATGTATTTTTATTCTTCTAAAAACTTTTTTTTTGTCTTTTCTAAAATAAAATAATTAATAAACTTTTAAATAAAATAAACTTATAAAAACTATTTACAAAAAATACATTAATCAAAAAACGTATAAAAATCTTATAAATAAATATGTACTTTTTGTGTTCTAAACTAGACTACCATAATAAAATTTTAAATGATTATAGTATATTGTTAAAAGTTTCTTATAGTTTTTTCTTAAACTAAAAACAATAAGTTTAGTTAGTTTTATTGAATTCTTTCGCTTGCATTCTAATTTGAAACTAGTTTTTTTTTGGTGCAATTTACATTTCTTAGTTATAAAAAAAAATTAAACAAATGTATATTAATACATTGTCACATTATACTTCTTAGAATTTTTTGTCACTTTTAGACTATAATTTCTCTAAAAGGTTTAATGTGCTGTAAATTTTATTTTAAAGTGTTTTACTCGGGAACAGATAGTCCCAAATCAGACCAAGTTTGTGCAGTGAAAAGTCCTTCACTTTTGAACTGCTTAGTGACCTCATCCCCTTGAACTTGCCCATTCCAGAATGTAACTCCTCCATTTCTACCAAGGGGAAGAACCATAACAGGGTTTCCTTGAAAATGTATAGTTATTAAAAACAATCAACTGTAAGTTCTAGTGATGTAACAAAAAACATAGCTAAGTTATTTTAAATAAGTTTACAGAAAACAAACCAGTAACATAGTCGCTCAATGGACTCCCTTCAATTTCATTCACCATATTGTTGAAAACAAGATTTGCATGAAGCTTTGCTGTATAAGCCATTTTTTCTTCATTTATATTATTTACATCACCTATAGCGTAAACAGAGTCAAACCCAGCTACTTTCAGCTTTGAGTTTACGCTTATAATTCCATTTTCAGAAATTGAACTTCCTTTAAAAAAATAACTTAATATAAACTGCCTTTTAATTAGAAATAATTCCAAACACAGAATATATCTCATGATTGAATTTAACAATACTTCAATGAAACAAGACTTTACCACTTGACCTCAACAATAGTCTATATGACATTCTGTGACCTAGTTTTGTCCTCATGAAAACTCAACAGGCAGACTTAGTCGCGATGTTGTATCAGTGAAAACTAAACGTTGTTAAGTACTTTCTAGCTAAATTGTATTCGTTTGTGGGTATAGTCAAATTATTAACGCAACTTAATCATTCACCACTCAACTTCGAAGACATTGTAATGTGAGATTAAAGTTTACGCTTTTTTATTCAGTTAACTAATAAGTATTTCGGCTAGCTTTAACTTATGAGATTTTACGCCATCATCCAATAAGCTCTAGAGTGCACTGTTCGACTTTAATTCTTCTATTGAAACCGAGAATGTTTAAGACGTTCAGTTAGAACATTTTAGTTGCATCAAGCTTTTGTCTGTACCCACAAACTAACGCTTCAGTGCGAAAGTATATAATCATAAATTATTTTTGACTGATACAACAGCTGTTCGTAGCTATGTCTGCCTGAAAAGTGTTAATAAACAAAACCAGGCTCAGAATGTAACATGGACTATTGTTGATGGTCGAACGGTGCATTCTTGTGTTTGTTGAAGGATGCTGTGACATTTCAGCCAAGTAATTACTATTTGAGGTTAAATTTGAATAAGAAAAAACATGTAACTTATACGAACTTTAACGAAAAACTTGCAAAATATACATTCTTGAAAAATTTAAATCTCATGAGCTATCTAAATGATTAATTAAATTATTTAACATTTTATATATATTTTAAGCTGCTGTAAGTACACACTTGGTATGAAATTTATAAGTTAACTATTTGTAATTAATAGCTTTAAGACGACAAACTTATAAACACTACTGAATTATTTTACGGTTTAGAAAAAAATTAAAACGTTATTATTTTTAAAATCTAAACAAATCTAGACTGAACTAAAGTTTAGCAATAACTTTTAAGTGGAAATTCAAACCTAGAACTGGTTGTAAAAATTGGGTGTTCAACGTATTTCCAATACAAGGAATTATAAGATCTACTTTAAATTCTAGTCCTTTTTTTGTTTTTGCTCTTTGATTTTTTTCATAAGTGTTAAGTTTGAGCTCATCCATATTTATAACTTTATCTTCTGCAATAGATACTTTAATTTTTGTTTGAACTCTATTCATTTGTCATAAAGAGTTTTGATAAGAATTTAAACCTTGTCTCAGTTTGCAAAAAATTTTTCTAGTTAAATGTTTTTAAATTACATACTATTTTTTAAACTTAGATATATTCCAATTGAGTTGGTTTTTGAATTAAAATTTTCGTAATGATTTGTAAACAAATATAAATTGTATGTATTCTGGAAAATTTTTTAAATTTTATTAGTAACATATACTTTTATTTATATTTTTAAAGTTCATGACAGGTGAAGTTTTGGCAATTCTAAAACTTTTAGCAATATATTAATATGTTTAATGAAAAATGACGTGTCAAGTCGATTAAGCACTAAAATTACCTTTAACACTACTTAAAATTTTCTTTTTATCGTAAAAATTAAGTTGAGCAAAATAAAATTATGTTAGATGAGTAATAAAAAACCTATAAATATTTTTATTTTGCTGTACAAGCGTTCGTATTTCAATAATTTAAAATTATGAAAAATAACTAATAGAAAACTTAAAACATATTAATCTGCAAGTTTGAACTAAAAGAAACCATGCTATGTCACTTTTTTCATATGTCACTTACATATGATAAAAAGAAAAAAAAAAGAGAAAAAAAAGCTACCCAAAATCAGCTTTATTTTGCGATCAGAAAGTGCCTGATTTACTTTAGTTTGGAATTCTTCACTACAGCGGTTTGTGACTACGTAGCTTTGTGAGTTAATGACAGTGATCTGTGCATATCAATATTTTTTAAGCAACTGAATAGTACAACAAGAGTACAAGTTAATACAACAGACAACAAATAATATTTTTTTTTATTAGATAAATTTTAATGATATATTTAATTTCAATTAAAACTTTATAAATAACTTAAGCCCTTTTTTTTGATAAAACATTTATATAGATTTGTTTAGTAGTACAACTTAATATACAATATCATTAACTACACTCGTACATTTTTTTGAGAAAACTCGTTTCTGATTTCACCAGCCATTTCAAGACCTACCGCACCACCTCCTACAATTAACACATCTCTTGAAACTTCAATCTATTTATTTACGAATTTTATCAATAGTTTCTGTTAAAACTTGATTAACTTAAATTTACAACTAAAACAAGTCAAAGTATTTCATTAAAATATTTTTTATGCATTATTATGAGTTAGTTATCCAATAAAATACAATTTTAATATTGTTAGAATTCTATCTATATAGAACCCGTAAAAACCTCATAAAACTTATAATTACATTTTTCTAATTCTTGTAAAACAAAACTAAGTATTAGCTTGACTATGGTTTTTTAAACTCATAATTTTTATGGTTATTACTAGAAAGGTTATAAGTAAACAAAACTGTAATATACATAAGCATTTTACACGTAACTGCATTAAATTACAAAGTTTGGTTAGATTATGAAAAAAATTTAAGGTCTTTTTTATAGTAGTTTTTAACCTATAAAATTTTGAAAAAGTTGAAGAGCTTTAAGGTAAAACAAAAATTCATAATCTTAAAATGCCAGTTTTTTACTATTTTTAACTACCTGTTTAAAAAAGTCGCTATACATTTTGCACCCATCTTCTTTGCTGCATCTTTCATTTCTACTAATAATCTTCCCTGGAAAAGGTGAAGAACCACCTACTGCTATCACAAGTTTAGTGAAGAAAACCTGTTTTTTTATTACTTTTTTTATTAAAATAACTATACAATAGTTTCTAAAAAGGCTTTTTGTAAACATTGAAAATTTTGTAAGCTTTAGTTTTGTATACCTAAACACAATTTGTTTTTTTCTTGAAAGTTTTCTTACTAAAAGTTAGTTTTAAAAATAAGTTTTAAGAGTAAATAAGAAAGTTTGTTTTATTAAAAATGCATAAAGCTAAGCAGCTTGATGATCGTTTTATGATCATCATAGTAATAAATCGTTCTTTTTTTTTAATTTTCAGAGAAAAAGATAGCAACTGACTAATAAGTTTTAAACCAAAGTTATAAGATCAGTCCAGTAAAGTCTTGTAATCTAATAACTTTTTTGTTATGGTCAAAACTCGTGAAAGTTTCTGGATATATTTTTTATTTTTTTTACTAAAGACTTTATAATGTTTATAAACATAATATTCAGTAATTTTCCTTTTCATATTAGTATTCAAATTCTAAACATCTAAATCAGGGTTTCCTAAAGTGGACCATATGGCCCCCTTGGGAGCAATTTTAGAAAATTAAAGGGGCCATAAGGCCATAGTTTGAAAATTGTACTAGATATTCTGGAGTTGATAATGAAGAACAAAAAAAAAATGTCTAAGGTGTATTTAAGGGTAGTTTTTTAACTTACACAACAAATAACTGGATAATTAAAATTTACGCTAGATATTAAAAAACAGTTTTGAAGCTAACACTATATATTAAGGGAATATTTGAAACTTATACTACATCAAGCCTTCCCTGTGAGGCCATTTTAGAACGTTAAGGTGCCATAATTAAAAACTAACACTAGCTGATAGTTGATATAGTTGATAGAGAGCAAAAAAGGTCCTACGTCATAGAAGGGACCATTGCTTTTTTAAATTCTTCAAAGGGGCCTTATAAAAAAAGTTTAGGAAATTCTAATCTAAATTCTAAAAAGCAGTTTCTATAGTTAATCACGTCGTCATGATACTAATTTTGTTACAAACATTGACTCTGAAATATCAATATCGGTGACTCAAAATTTATTAGTTGAACTAATTCTAAATGTTAGCTTTAAAGTGTATGTATAAAATAAACATCGCCCTTGTATAAAATAAATTTAGCTAAATAATTAAAATTCAACAGTATCTTGTACAGTTATTTTATAAAATAGTTGGTACTATCATCACTACATTTTTTAACAAATAGGGCAATATTCCAATCCTTTAAAACCATCTAAAGTATTCTGAAACGGGTCTGTTAAATAGAATTTAGAAAACTACTTTTGTTTTACAATTAAACTATTTTCTGTGTTTACAAAAATTAATTTCACACACACTGGTTTTAGTATTAACTATGGACAGCAAGAATGTGTGGCAATCTCAGTAGCAAAAAACTAGCTTTTCTTATAAAAATAAGAAAAAACAATAAAAATGATAAAAAAGCAACCAAAAAACTTAGCATTGCTTTAAATTAATGCTAAAAAGATTCGACAATAACAATATTAGACTCCAATTAAATCATCTTTCCGTATGTTAAAAAAATTGTATTAGAAATGCTTTATTTCATATTTATTTGTTAAAATATTTTAGTATTTTTTACTACAGTATTTTTTTAATCAAACTAAAAAAATTGAAAAGTTAACTTATTTTTCAATAAAATGAAGGCAAATTCAAGGATACTTTATAACTTTTAGTCGCTCCCTCTTTTGTTTCTATAACTATTTTTTTCTCATTGTGTTTTAAAGTCACGCAAAAAGAAGGTGATAGCCTTGGTATGTATTAGTAATATAATTTCACTTTGTATTTCATTAAGTAAAATTTTTGTTTTATATAGACTTTAATTAATTTTGGAACTCAAAAAACCTATAATTATTCTGTGTTTTTGATTAAACTTTTAAGATTGAAAAACAAGAACACATTTAAAGTTATTAAAGTTTATATAATACTTTAGCTTTAGATATATAAAGAAAAAAACAAAGTGTACATTCTAAAATACTTAATTTAAACAACATTAGTGGTTAATATTTCAAAATTACATTTTTTCCGTTGGAAAGTATAACTTTTTTGTTTTCTAAGTTTACATTTTTAACTTTTCCTCTCACAAAAGAATCGCCTAAAACCTTTTGATAGGGAATAAACATCTTTTCAGCATAATCTGTAAGTAAACATATTAATATATTAAAAATATTTATTTTCTCATCTTCAAATACGTATCATAACATTTTTTGATGTATCATTAAAATTTAAGCTATTATTTTTTTTATGTAAAGAGTTCTTTACTTTTTTTAACTAATTATTGTTTTTGTTCTTTATGTTTAACATAAAAAGCTTATGAAAAATTATATAACAGAAGATAAAGTATAAGAAGTATTTTTAAGAAAATGATTTATTAAGTTTTAGAGTCACTATGAAAAAATATTCCACTAACAAAGCATATACTTTAAATTTTATTACCATTCAAATACTTAAAGTTTTGCTACTGACTTTTTAGTATATTGTAAAGCGTTTGACCACTTAAAAAAAAACCTAGCCATTTAAATAAAGATCTAAGACGAAAAAAACATAAAGAAGTTTAGTATTAACACAAAAACACATAAATACAAGGTTTTTAAGCAATATTTTATAACACGTAGGTAATTTTTTGATTTCAACATAGAAGCAAGGAGTTAATATATAAAACAAAATATATAAAATACCTGGCATGACAGACGATCTTAAAGCAGCAACATAGTGAACCATAGAATCTTTTAGATCAACGAGTGTAACCTTGCAAACATGGTTGCTTTTGATTTTGTGAGCTAGCAGTAAACCACCGTAACCGCCTCCTATTATTACAACGTGAGTATTTTCACACTTCATTGCAGTTTTTGTTTTATAACAAAAAATGCTTAGCTTGCTTTCAAACTTTTACTATAATAATTTTTTTTAAGTTGTATCGTTTTATATCTATAAATAAAAAACTTTTTGTAAAAACATTTGTACATTCAAACATTATTTTAAAATGTAATATGCAATAAATTTGTAGGTTTTTCATAACTATCTTTTGATTTTTGTAATTATTAATGCAGAAGAAAAATCACAGATAAAAAACTGATTCCTGTGTCCTGTACTGATTTAAGAAATTTTATATCAATCTTGTCTACATTCAAACATCAAAGTTGCTGTAACTAATTCATTTGTTTTATGTGAAAGTTTACATCTAGCCAAACTTTATTTAGCACCAGCTTGAAATTACTATTAATTTTAAAATAAAAATACGTAGTGTAAATAACAAAAAGGTGTTATTACAGTTATTTTTCTTTTAGTCTATCAACTAAAATCTAACTATTTCTTACAACAAAGGCTTTGGTTTAAAATATTCTAAAAATGCTTTACAAAGTAAAATGTTATAGCACATTGCACTAAAACGGAAATAACGCATAAAGTTACAGTTAACATCTACTGTACTCTAATAGTGCTGTAATAGCTTCCAAAGTTTACTGTAACTTTTGCTATATTTTGGGTTTAAAAATATAGTAAAAGTCTTCAAATAAATTTTAAACTTGTCGCAATTTTACTATCAAAAACTGTTATTGATAGCGTGTGTAGTATTATTAAGAGAATAAAATATTTAAGCTTCATTTACTTCTCATTAAACATGATTAATTCTCTCATTTACAAAAAATCTCGTTTAAATTGCGCTCTAGAAAAATTATTGTTTTTAGAAATTAAACAAGTGTTTCTTTAAAAGCGCACATGTGCACTGCACACTAGTGTGCTCAGGTTTTTATTTTTATTTTTAAGTAATTTAAGTTGTATCAAGCTTTTATTTAACTTTTTTTCATAAAAAATTTATAACATTAATACAAATGCTGTTGAAGTAATTTTTTACTATTTTTGTATTAGTTTCGTAGAATAATATTTGCTTAATGATTAAAGTTGATAAATGAATTTATTTTAATAAACAATTCTTACAAAATTTAAATGTGCTCTGTTAATTTTTTATTACAACAAATAGACATTAAGTTTCAAACACAATGGTATATTAAATTTATTCTGTACAAAAATGACTTTAAATATGACTTAGAAATAAAACAATTTTACAGTTAATCTATATTAGATTTTATATAATAGATTGAGTAAACTAATATTTCATATAGTGATCTAAAAGAGATTTTAGTTGCTTGTTAAATCTGAAGAATGTTTAAACAAATAAATTAATAATATTGTGAACCAAAAATAATAGATAAAAATAAATAAAACAAAATACTAAAAATCGTTAGTATTGTTGGTAAAATGAAAATAAAATTACTTGGATTTGGTTTGTAACTAATATCTAAAATTGTTTGTTTAAGGTAATGCTAATATAAATTGAAAAAATACAGAACAATATTATATAGTAAATACATATACTTTATAGTTTATAGTATACATAAATATAAAATATACAATTTACAGAAATTCAAAACTAGGCTAAAATCTTTGTTTTTTTTCTAATGTTGTAATGTTTATAATTTATTTACAAACTTATAATAAATTAAATCTCAAGATTAAAAGTATACAGAAGTATGGTTATTACTGTCGTATTAATAGTTACTATAAAATATTAATAATAACCTTAGCCATCACCTTATAAAAAAGTGATAGACGTTAGATACAAACCAATCTAAGTAACTTTTTTTAACCTTTAATAGCAACGATTTATGCTTTTTTAGTTTATTTGTTTTATTTTATTAGTACAATTTATTAATACATTTAACTTGTTTGTTTAAACATTTTTCAAATTTAATTGACAAAAAATATCTCATATAGATCACTATAGGAGTAAAATACTGTATTGCTTTTGATAATCAGTTAAATAAACTCAAACTTGTTTTCTTTATATGTATTGTACATTTGTTAGTTACTGTTTATTGTTAAGTTTAGAAACAAATTAAAATGCCATCTTATATTCAAAACTTTATAGACTATAAAGCAGTATGTAGTGGTGTTTGTTAAGGGTTTATGTAAAGGTTTCGAAGACGAAGGTACTTTTCAATAAAACTGTATTGTGAAATTTTTGTTTCAGTTACTTTATAAATATTTTATAATTAACGTTGGTTCACGTTTTGAATGATTGTTTAAAAACATTCAGACTAGACTAGTTTACTAAAGAATTAAAAATAATACATTCGGAATCTTTTGCAAAAAGAATTCTTAATATTTATCTTTTAACAACTAAGTTTTAGATTGAGATCTTTTGTTTTTGACTTTAAATTTACTATAAAAATTATTGATGTTTAAGCTGTTTTACTGTAAAATTAGAAAAAAAAGCTAAGGCTAACATTTTAAGTTTGAAAATGCTACTAATAAAAGTAAATTTGTCTATTTTTTGCAAGTGAAGTTATATGTTTCTATTTTTCTAAATTAAAACTATCCCGTTAAGTAATTAAAGTAAGAATATAAGAACGAAATACTTATTTAGAACAGAAATAACTTTTAATACTATTATCAGTGTTAATAAAATTTACAAAACACTAATAAATAAATTACAAATAAGTCTTTTACCTAAATTACTTAACAGTAAGTAATATGTGCTTTAATTTAAAGAAATGTATCGAACGCTAGCAAACTAGTAGAAAAAAGTACTGAAAAATAAAAAAATATCAATTTTTGACAAAACTGTTCTCAAAAACTACTAGTTTAATTGGTTAAATTGAATTCAGACTTTAACAAAAGTCTTTAAAAGTTTGTAAAAGTAAATTTTTTCAACTGCCAATAACTTTATATAAGAATGAGCCTACTTTTTAATTTAAACAAACGTCCTTACTGATTAAAAAAAATGCTGTAAATTAGTATTTACTTTAAAACGAATTTGTTTTACGTCGAAATAAATCTACACATAGGTAATTTGTGTTATAGTTTATTTGTGTAAAAAGTAGAACAAAAAGTAAATTTCTGTTGAAATTGAAATATATATTTTGAAAACAGTTTAAAAATACCTTTAAAGTTAAGATTTTAACATTTCTATTAGTAATTTAGAAAATTGGTATTAAACAAAAGACAAAAACTCATTTTTTAATCGAATAAATACAACAAAAAACCCATAATAATATAATGTTTAAGCAATATGAATAAAAGGAGGTACTTTTGTTTCATATTGACGAGCTGTGTTCCACCATTCTATAACGTCATTAAACTTGCCTCCAGCTCTGACCAATCCCAACCGGTAGGTAAGATCCGTATTTAAAAGACCGTAAAACTTTGCACCTTAAGTTTTTTAATCAATGCAAAAAATCAATAACTACAAAATAAACAAAAATAAACTTTATACAAAAGTTTCAGCTTAGTTAGTATTACTTTCAAAAAACTTTGTGTTTAAGTTGAAGTACTTAAAGGTATAAGTTTTTTAATACTTACTAATGAATTTTTTGATACTACTTTTAACAGAAGTTTATAAGTTAAAGAAATACTTAGTACTTATCATCAATATAAACTGACAACAACTATTTATTATAATCAATCGATTATATTTATACTAGCTTTCAACAAACTTTGTCGCGCAATGTTAGCTTTTACATTCCAAGACAATTTTAGTTGAACGGCAATTAGAGCGCTAGTTATTGCAGCTGATGCAGCTGGTATGGCAGTCTTTGCTGTGTCTGACAAGTTGTTGCCCATTATTATCAACAGAAGTGCCTTTAGGTTTTTGAATGACTTTTAGAACAGCAAATACTTATAACAGCTATTTAGAACGGTAATTGTTAAAATGTCTTATTGTAACAATTTACAATCGGTCTAGTTGTATATTTTATCTATGATGGATGATCAATTGCTAAAAATTATAAAGACTATAAGTTGCAAAAAGTATTAATGTTTTTCTTTGTTTTATATTATATAACATGCTGAAAAAATAAATAATGCCAGTTTTTAACAACAGTTACAACCAATGAAGTGTTCTACTAGCAAATGATGGTAGTTTTAATCTAATAAACAGTATTTTTAAAAGTTTAATCGAAAACAAACTATCAAAGTTCTAAAAAAGTTACTAAAAATCTTATGAACTTTTATAAAATTAAAATTTCTAAAAAAAAATTTTTTTGAGTTATGAAAGTCAAACTTCATAATTCATTAAAAAAGAGTTTAATTAGTCTTTTTATATACAATTTAAGTATATTGTAGTTTTAATTATGAAATAAAATTATGGTTGAAAAAGACTTTAAATTATAACATTTTATGTTAAAAATATTATGATTATAGTGTCAATTTTACGATGATTGGGTTATAATATTGTTTTTAGCAATGTATATTAAACATTTTTAAACCCTTCAAATTTAAGAATCATTGTTTCATTTTACGTAATTTGATTTATCGATAATTGCAAGTAATTTATTGAGATTTTAAGTTAGTTTTATATAAATATTAGCAATCAAAAATATTTTGTTTTTTGAACTTGAATTTTTTCTATTTTAAACTATTTTTAAGTGTAATTGGGACTCTTTAAAATAATATTATATATAAATTAACAAACCGCAATAGCTTAGCATAAACAACTAAATTTACTAGCTTTTTATTTTCTAATATTAAAATATTTTAGAATAATTTTTTAATTTAAAGATATAACCTAGACTCTTATTTATATTAGTACCGCAATATTTCATTTATTAAGTTTTTAAAAACTTTCAGACTTACTTGAACTAGTTGAATAATAATAACTGTGATAGTTACAACAAAATTAGCCCAATCAAGAACTCTTGCCTTTTTTTCCCAATTGTTGAATTTAGTTTGGAACCTTTGATTTAAATCTTCAAAAATTTTCTCTTGATTAATGTCTTCCGGGTTTCTAACCTGAGGTACATTAAGCTTTTTTTTTGTAGAAAAATTAAATACACAAAAACTAACTTCAATATTCTCAACTGTAAAAGGTGGAGACTGAATATCTGTTATAGTTGTAGGGCTATCAATATCAGCAACATTTTCTACGTTGTCATTAGCTTCTAAATTTGCACCACTATTTCTTTCTCCTACTTAAATTTGTCATTTGTTAACTGTGATAACAATGTCTATATGCAAAAAATATTCATCTAACATTAAAAAATTATTAAAAGAAAAACTTATTCTTTACAAAAAAAGCAAGAAAAATATATCATTCTCCAAAGACTATAAAATTAAATCAAAAGAATATGAATTAGCTTTTAAAAATAACATTTTGGAATATGAGAAATCCTTCTGCACTAACCCAAATTTAAAAAAGTTTTATAGCTACGTTAAATCTAAAATTAAACTAAACACTTCATTGCCTCCCTTATTTGATCACCATAAAAGTAAAACAGTAATTTCAGATTTTGAAAGAGCCACACTCTTCAATAAAAATTTTCAAAACGTATTTAAACAAAGTCAAAATTATCAAAGTTTTAAGCAACCTAAAAAAACATGCAGTAAAATGAAAAGTTTTATTTTAAGTTCTGAAGATATTAACACATCGACGAAGCACCTTAAAGATAAAATTATTAGAACGCTAGAGAAAACTCCACCTTATTTTATTAAGCATGTTATTCCATCATTAGTTTTTCCTTTATTATTAATTTTTAATTGCTCCCTAGCATTGTCAGAAAAACCTAAACAATGGAAAACATCTTATGTAATTCCAGTATGCAAAAAAGGTATCAAACACGACCCATTAAATTATAGGCCAATATCCTTAACCAGTACGTTTTCCCGAATTTTTGAACACATTATTTCGCAAAAAATATTTAACCACCTCTTCGACTTTAATTTATTAACACCAAAACAGTTTGGCTTTGTTCCCCACCGATCATCAGGAATTCAACTATTAACATGTTTACATACTTGGCTAATAACTTACTTAAACAATGAATCAGTCACAGTGGTCTATACTGACATCAAAAAAGCTTTTGACTCTGTGTCACACATTAGATTATTAAAAATTATGACTCAATATGGTTTTGATGATAACTTAGTGAATTGGTTAAGCGAATTTTTAAATAGTAGGACACAAAGTGTACTCATTAACAACACATTATCAGATCCTCTGAAAATTCACAGTGGAGTACCACAAGGTGGAGTCACTGGTCCTCTTCTCTTTTTAATTGACATCAACGATATCACTTTTTATACTCAAATTCAAAGCGAAATAAGTCTATTTGCAGATGACGCAAAAGTATTTAGCAAGTCAGAAACTTCTCTACAAATAACATTAGATAATATTCACGAATGACTAAAAACAAGAAAACTTGATTTAAATCCAAAAAAATGCCAAGTTCTAACCATCAATAAAAATAAACCCTTCCCTATTAACCTTTTAATTAATAAAACTAAAATACGAACAGTAAAATCTTTTAAAGACTTAGGAATACATATATCTGAAAATCTAAAATGGAACGAACATATAAGTTATTTATATAAAATTGCTCAAAACTCATCATATCAAATACTTAAAAGTTTTAAGACCAGTTCTGCTAGTATTCTTACTAAATTATTTAAAATCTACGTTCGCCCTAAACTCGAATACAATACCCCAATATGGTCACCCTATTTAAAAAAAGACATTATTAGGATTGAGTCTGTGCAGAGAAATTTTACCCGTTTTGTTTGTATTAGATGCAACATTTCAAATACCTCATACAAAGATAGATTGGTGAAACTCAGATTGGTGTCTCTAGAGTATAGAAGATGGCAGTTTGACTTGATAACACTTTTTAAAATTGTTAATGGTAAATATAAAGAATTTTTCAATCAGTTTTTTGTTTTTTCTCAGACCAATTATAATTTGAGAGGGAATGATAAAAAATAAAATGTAAATATAATTTTAATAAAAGTCAGTGGCAAAATTCTTTTTTCTGCAGAACAATAAATATGTGGAATAAGTTACCGCAGGATGTGGTTTCGTGTGGGAGGGTGGAACAATTTCGATTAAAACTAAAAAAATCGATTTAAATAATATAAACACAAGTAAAATACAGTGATTAACGAATACAAATTAATTATAAAATATTAGTATCACTAAGATTAATTTTTCTTCCTTACGCCTTCCCCCTACAGATTATAAGTTTTTATATATAATTTTTGTAAATGTGTAATCTTTTTTAGTGTATGCATAAGGTTTTATATGAGAATTTATTTCGTTTTGTTCTATGTGCATACTAAGTTATTATTTATCATACAGGACCATTTGTTTGTAATTTTTTTACTGTGTTATTTTTAGATTTTAATTTTCATTGAATGTAATTTGTTTGTTTCTTTTTTCGTGTGTTTTGTTTAAGCGGCTCATGTTTTAATGCCCGAGTCCATCTTTGCACAATAAACTCCAATAATAATAATAATAATAATAATAATAATAATAATAATAATAATAATAATAATAATAATAATAATAATAATAATAATAATAATAATAATAATAATAATAATAATAATAATGTTAATAATAATAATAATATTAATAATAATAATAATAATAATAATAATAATAATAATAATAATAATAGTAATAATACTAATAATAATAATAATAATAATAATAATAATAATAATAATAATAATAATAATAATAATAATAATAATAATAATATAAAGGTATTTCAAAACCTTTTTAGTTAAAAATGTTATGGTTATACACATTTTTTGTTAAAAAGCTTAAACAATATTTTGAAATAAAAGTATTAAAAATTGATAAGAAATTAATTTTTTACACTTATAATACAGCTTTGTATAACAAAATAATATAAACATAAGGAAATCAACAAACACAGTTTTTGTGAACGTTTTGACACTTTTAAATTTAAGCAGCACCTCATCAGAAACAATAATTTATTGTCAAACTAATGCTGCAAGACATATTAAATAAGTGAAATTTCAAGTTGATAAAAATTTATAAAAGTTTTATCAACTTACAGATGATTCTCATGTATAAACTAGCTGAATTAAATAAAAATAATGAGCTCAAAATCAAACAAGTAAAAACAAGGATATTTTAAAAAAGTTTTTTTTTTCATTTTTTTTTTTTATTATAAACTAAAACACTAATAAAACAATTAATAAGATTTTTTTTAATAGAAATTAATAAGAAGCATGAAAGAAAACTAAATTAAAATAATGTAAACCTAGTAAAAAATTTAGTTTACATAAAAGCTTTGTATCTTACTTACACTCTAGCAAAAAAAAAATCTAAATTTTACAATTTCCTTCAAAATTTTTCAACGAGATTAAAATATTTAAAGAAGTCTTAACTTATATAGAGTGTGAGTATTAGTTTAAAGGGTTAACAAGATGTAGTTGAGAATGACTCAATGACTGAGAGGTATGTTTGTACACCAGATCCTTAGACCACGTTTTTTAGCATTTCGTTTTTGTGTAAGTTTAACTTAACTTATAGTCTATGGTTTAGATCTTCATGAGTACACCATTTTACTTATTCGTTTGTACGCCGCACAATGATCATTTTGTAGTATTATACCGTATAAACTTTTTTTTTTCAATCATTGGTGGTTGATTAATTGATACCTCGCAAAAGTTTCAACATAATTGCTTCATACAGTAGTGTGAGTTCATCAACAGACCGAGTATATTAAGACTCCGAGTTCTTGAAACTTTTTGTCAATAAAAAAGAACAATAAGTTTTTACACTTATATAAAAGCACATCAATAAGACAACATTTTTTCTAACCTATCATACTTGCTCTTAGACTTAAATATTATTACTACGTCTCAATGACAATAAGTAAATAATAAATATCTAGTTATCCAATAAATTTCTTGTTATTGATAAGATACTGGTTTAAAATAAACACTTATCGAAACGGTCAAAAAAGTAGTGTTTGTTTTGTCCAAAGTAAAAAGTCTCATCTTAATAAAACATAAAAGAACAATAAAGCCAGTTTTTATTTTTAAGTTACATATTGATAAACAAACAAACTAATTAAAATCTAACTTCAGCAACTACAAAAAAAAAACATCACAAATTAAAGATTGTGTAAATTAATAGTTTTGCTCAACCTACAAAAAAAAAGTTTTACTTGTTATAGTAGTTGGTTTCATTTTATCTATATTACTGCTGTTATGATCCTCCTTTTCAGTTGAAGACATGCTAAATGCTTCGTTATTCATGGTAACTAAAAGAATAAATTAGCATAGGTCTAATACTGTTTTTAAAGGTTTTACAAAGACAAATTTTTTGTTTATTTTTATATTTTTACTATTTAAAATATGCTAAAAGTACTAATAGCGAAAGATAATATTTTATTTACTAATAAAACATTAATTCCTTGCTAAAACAATAAATTCTTGCACTACTTTTACTCATAAAACATATCTAAAGCTTTTATAGCACGTAATACGTAGTGTGACGCTTTTAAGTTTTGGATATTCTTATATCCGTATTTAGCAAAGAAAAAATGTTTAAATTCTACTTAACTCAATGTATTTTAAAATTTATATGTTTAAAATCATACTTTAGTATTAAGATACAAACATATTTTTACGATAATTATAATTTAGAGTTTGTAACAAATAAACTAAATAGTAAAACATTAATAATTTATATTTAAACAATTCCAAACAATCATTAATTTTATTTAGTATTAAAGTTTATGAAAATAAGTCACTTTAGCTGTGTAGCTTTGCTGTTTTTGAAATAACAATCACTTATAGATGTTTTAGCGAACTAGACTTAAACTAAGTATTAAAACAAACAAGACCAGTAGTTGTATCTTTGTAACTATTTGTAAAACTATAAAATTTACTACATGAATCATTATTGTATGACGTAACTAAGTTAATTATTTATTTTCTAGAATTAAAAAATACTTAATAAATAGATATATAAATACTAATACTTAGTTGGTGGTATAAAAAATTGAGTTTTTTTTTGACTTTTAGACACTAGACATAAAATATTTTAGTTTCTGAAAATACTTTTTTATAAAACTATTAAAACTTTCAATAGCTAACTATATTATTTTTAGTATTTATAGTACATCAAACACGTTATTTGTTTAAAACAGATAAGTGCTTTTACATCATAATATTACTTAAGCTACTTACTATATGGTTTAGTTTACAATCAAAATTTTAAGTGCTATAACGTTTATTTATCTTTTTAGTGCTGTATAGTTACTTGAGTAAGTTTTTTGTGTAATTATTATTTAATATATTAAGTTTATGATTAGTGCAAAAAACTAAAAAAAAAACAACATGTTACTGTAGACTGTATACTTTAGTTATTAAATTTTAATCAAAAATTGGTTGATTGGATGCATCTACAATTACTAACTGTATTAATGTTAAGATGTTTTAGATTTAAAAATAGCGTAGTTTCATAGATTATTTTTACAATAGAATAAAAATACGAATAAAATTTGTGAAATATTTTACGTAGTAAGTTATTTATATCAAAAATAAACTTAGAATAGTACAAGTTTTTTTTAAATAGTATAAAATTTTTTTAATAAATATGTTAAGCTGTCTGCTTTAAAATTATTTTAAAAAACTTAAGAGGTTAGTATAAAGCTTACTTATTTTTTTAGAGAATACATTTTGTCGTACTTTTGTTATGCTTTTATAAAGTTTTTTAGAAGGTAGTAAAAGTGAAGTTGTTAAATCTATCTGCACTAATTTCTTCAAATGGTTCAAAAATTAGGTATGTTATAACTACTGTTATTAAATCTGAAAATTTTCTCTAATATACTAACCACAAGTGACTAAACTCATACCACATTTTGTTCAGTTTATTAGCTTCTTTACTTTTTTGTATTGATACAGTGTTCCAATTTTACAATGTTTAACTATTACAATTTAAATTGTTTTAATTTTGTTTATTTAAATTGAAAACAGCTTTTGGCTTAGAAAATGCATTAATAAATAAAGCTAGATTAATTATAGTAAAGCTTTTTGAAAACATGAGTAGTACTTAAAAATTCTAGATAAGAAAAGTTGTGGGCATGATTTAAAACATTAACAACAATTTTTAGTGATATTACCTCACTTATCAGACCAAAGTCTCTACAGACTAAGATCTGGGTTTTGTTCTTATTTGAAACAGTCGTAAAAAAATAAATTTGTTTTTGTCAGCCTAAAATTAATTACAACTAAGATATTGTTTTCTAATCTGGTCACAAATGAACGTGTCAGCTGTCTTGCTAATAGAAAATTGTGACTTACGTTGTAAAGTAGATAAAAAACCTGAAATCATTGATCTTATTAACAAAAAATAGCTTCGTGTAAAAACAAAATGTATGCAAGTATATTGACGACTTTAGCTTGCTTTCTTCCGTTTTGACCTAGTGACGAGTATTAATAAAAACAAAACCCCTATCTTATTCTACAGTGACCTTTGATCTGACGATCAACGTAATACAATCAAAACTTTTCGTTAACAAATTTTAAGCTTGTTTAACGGCACATGAAAATCCAGACTTTGGACCAGATGACTTTTGCTGATGTATTATTTTAGAAAATTTATATAAAACACACTGAAGTAAGTAACACTTTAAATGTGCGTCTTTCTAGTTAAAGTAGAACCCACAGAAGTATTTTTGTATCCACGTGAACAATAGAGTTTTAAATGAAAGCTTATTAAAGTATCAAGAACTTGTTAATAAAATGTATGTTGTTGCTTTTTTTAATCATTTGACGCCTATAGTACAATATATATTGAAATAATAATGGCTTAATTTTCCCTCAAAGTTTTAAATTAAAAAAAAATGTTTCGTCTCTTACTAAATAGTTTCTTCAAAAAGTTTTTATATAAAAATTTCATTTAAAACTATCATGACAATAGCAAATAAAACTAACTATTTATATACTTTTAGTAATTAAGTTTTAAAACTAAGAACATAATATTGATATATTTTTAGTTTGTACAAGTCGAATCGAATCAACTGTTGTCTTTTTTTTTTACTGAAACGTCAAAAAAATAATTTATGTTGATCATTTTTAAATATTGTACTGAAATGTTGTTTATAATTTTTATATTCTCGTTTAAATATTTAGTAAAAAAATTCTTATCCTAAAATTTAGTTGTTATAAAAACATTACAATGACGGTTTTTTTTTGTACAGCGTCAATGTTGGTCGAGTTGTCTTTTTTACACGGAAATAATTTTGCATGGAGAGTCACTTATGTACATATGTCACTTTTCCACGAGTCGTCGTTTTTGTATGGAGTCAGATTTTCACAAGCTGTTATTTTTAAATGGTGTTACTTTTGCACGAAGGATCACTTATACACAAAGCGTCATTTTTGCACGCTTGACGTTGTGTAATTAAAATAAAATTTAGTTAACGTAAATAATTGCAAAAAAAATTAAAATAGTGATAATTTCAAGTAATTTTTACTAAATTAAAAGCTTGCTTAATAAAAAAAAAACAAACAAGGATTAGTGTTTAACTTTACTTAATAAAAACAAAACAAAACTTCAATATAAAGTCAAAATAAGTTAGAAATATAAAAAAATACACCTAAATAAATTAAAACAAAAATTTGTTAAAACTGTATTTAGTTTAAAAATAACTGAGTTTATTCAAAAATATATTTTAAACAGAATTGATTGAAATTTATTGAAAAATTATTAAAAACTATACACGATTCGAGAAAAATGTTTTAAATTATGTTACTGGTCATTTTAGAACAACTTTCCCTACGATATTCATTGTTTGTCTACTATTAGGTAAGTTTCCACACTGTCATTTTTGCTGTTAAACTCAACGTCTTTTTTGAAAGACAGTGTGATGAGATTACAACTCATCATTATGACACTAAATGTAATACAGCTTTATTAAAATCTTTCAGTCAGAATATAACTAAAAAGTCGGATACAGTAGAAACTTAATTTTATTATTTAAAGCAAGAAAATTATAGTTTATATACGGTAAAAGTTATAACCAATTTAATTTAATTTAAATGACATTGTAGAAATTTTGTGAAAGGCAGCAATATCCTACCGATACCTAATCTATAACATAGATCGAAAAGCTGCTGCCCACTGGCATGTTTTGTATAAATGTGATGTAACCCGAGAAAGTTAAATCTGCGGTTTGTAAAGTTTTGAAATTACATTATTCTGGGACTTGAACTGAAAAGTAAAAAAAAAAAGATCTCAGGTACAATTGAAGGTATTTAAAAAAAAGTTTTTTTAGACGTTTTAACTAAAAAACTTAAACTAAAGCTGTGGCCTAAGTTTTTATTTTCAAAATTTGGTCTCATCTACTAAATGCCTGCTGACCCCTGACCAATACTTTCGGATAATATTGTGTCCAGGAGAAAAATTTGTCTCATTTTCAATCTTTACAGTCAAGCAATGAGTCAGTCAGAAAAGTAAATCGACAATTTTCTTATAAACATATGTTTTTTAAACGTATCTTAAGTTAGTATATTTAATCTTTAAAATCCTACTATTATCGGAAAACGTACATAATATTCAGTTTAGTTTAAGTATTTTTAGAGACCTAGTATCCGTTTTACTTTAACATGTCTTACTTTAACATTATTAAAAACGATTGAATGAAATATTTTAACTTATATAATAAACTATATACATCAAAAAGCCTTTGCTACGCCGTTCAAAAGTAACTACTCGTGCAAAAAAGGATTATCGTGCATTTCTGAGACCTACCCTATAATTACATGCTAAGAGCTATTCTAAATTCGTAATTACTATTAAGTCAGTAACACTTAAATAACTTTCTATTATAAAAAAACTACACGCTAAAAATATAAACTTTAAGCATACTAAAAAAGTTAAACTTGGCAAAATTTTTCTACCTAAAAATTATAAATTCACATCGTATTAGTCAACAAAAATTTTCACGTTTTTATAGAAACAGTCGTTAACCGAAAGGTTCTTTGCACCAGGTCCTAGGACCAAATATTTTGAGAGTCTTCTTCTGTCATTCAATAAAATATAATAGTATTACAGTGCTACTTAAGTTTTTTCAAACCGTTGCCTTAAAAAAATGTTAAATGGTGCACAGTAGTTTACTACATTTGTATAGATTAAATTGTTAAAATTAGAGTGTAGCTATGTTTACTTGTACTGGCAAATACACAGTGATTAAACCAGAATAATTTTTTTTTTCAATAGTTGATTGGTTTGTCTGTACAAAGCAAAAAAAACACATTATTCGTACCGTTGTAGTCATGATAGCCAACTACTTACACTTATTTCATTTTAAGTTGTTTTTATCTGAATTATAAAATTCTTTTTTAAATAGCAAGTTGTTTGAAAACTTAACTTTGTTAAAATGAAAGTTCTACTTATGTTATACCATGCATGTTATCAAAAAAAATTAAATAAAACTTTTAAAACATAATAAAACCCAAGTTTATTTTTTCTCTTAAATACACCAAAAAAAGGTCCGCTTAATAACGTTCTCCTAAAGTTTAAATAAAATTAATATGATTTTATTCTAATAATGGCTTGTTTCTACTAATTTCTAAAATAGTTATCTATTTATTTCTTTAACTTCGCTATAGTTTCGTTTTTAAGTTTTTTAAGTATACTTTATCCTTTGTCTAAAGTTTTTTTGTTTCTAATAAGTTTATACAACGCGTAATCTTTAGTAGTTTTTATTTTTACTTAAGTTTTTCGAGATTTTTAGTTTAAAAACTAAATAAAAACTCAATTAAATAACATAATTTTTTTTTTAATACATTAAAGTCAGCTTTTTTTGATCATTATATTTTAGAAAGTTTGTGTTGTAGTAAACAAATAATTCAACTCTATATGTTTCATTCAACTAAATACGACATAAACTAACTTTTTTTAAATTTCAAAATTGATAAATTAATGAAATAAAAATAAATAAAGAGATCTCAACTACTAGAGGAGAAATAAATATATTAATTGTAAATAGTTTTAAGTCACTGATATTTACAAACTGAAGGTATTTAAAAAACTTGGTATATACTCTAATTACTAATTAGCATAGAATTTTCTCTAATACGATATAAAACTTCTTGTTTTGTAACTAGATAACAAAACCCTTGAACTTATTTTGCGTAATTGGGTATTATATGTTAGTTTTTCTTTGATTTATAGCAGTTTTATAAATCATACTTAACTTACCAAAACTTGTTTTAATAACTAACTTTTTTTTTATGAAAAGTAATTATTTAATTGTCAATAAGAGCATATCTCTTTGCATTTAAGTCAGTACTATTTTATGACCAACTTTGTATTTGTTGTTAGTCAAAGTTATTATTTTTTTTCGATATTTTCATTTTATTTCATTAATTTATCAACTTTGAAACTTAAAAAAAGTCAGTTTAACATTAAATTCTTACTTATTTTAACATTAAAGCATTTTAAAACTTTCACTTTTAAGCTACAAAACAAAACTTTTATTAAAACTATCTTAATTATTGAGAGAATAAAAACAATAACAGCTTAAAAGGTCTGATTGTTGACATTTAACATCTATCCTTTGTATATATTTAATTTTTTATAGTAATAAATTGTTCTAGCATGCATAAAATTAGTCATAAAGCTTAAGGATTCGTTAGAAAATAAATTTTGTTTACTTTATGACATTAATGCAAAAATTTAAATATAAAAAAGAGCAAAAATAGTAAGTAGTAGAAATGTATAGTTGATCTAAAAACAGCATATATTGCAAGCTAGAGATTTAAAATATTTTAAGAATTTGTACAATACTTTAGAAGTTACCAGACACTACATATCATACATATTAACTGTAAACTATATTATTTAGAAATAGAAGTGAGACTTATCTATAGCTGTTTAATCATCTTGATGAGATCTACATGTTACATCATGTAAGTTTATTAGATGAGATACTGTGTATAATTTCTTTAAATTAAAATTTTTTCTTAGTAATTTTCTAATATAGTGATAAAGAAGTCATTTTACAGCAGGGGTCGGCAACACGTGACCGGCGAGCCAACTGCGGTCCTCGAAGAGTATATCAGCTGCCCGCGAGCATGTTAATCTGGCACGTCAAGCTTGCTTTTGCTAGTGACCACGTTCATATGTTTTAACAAAGCAGACTTACTTTCTTGTCCTCAATAGAGTTTCAGTAGAGTGCTTTTCTCTGAAAGAAATGCAGTTTTCACTGTGTTTAATAAAGTAATACTTATTTACAATCCATAAAGCAGTCATTATTTTCCATTAGGGAAAGAACATATGTTTAAAAAAAACTACTGAAAATAACTTTTAATATCTTTTTTTTTGTCTTTTTTGTGACTCAGTATATTTTTATACCTTCTTTTATAGTTAGTAGTTAGTTTATGTTAATTTATTGAAAACATTTTTTATAAATTTTTGTTGTGTACAATAAATTTATTGTTAATAAACATTAAATTTCTACTATACTATTACATTTTTGTAGTAGATTTATACTAGATAGGGTTATCAAATATCTAGATTAGTTTAAAGTTTTTAAAGCACTAGAATACTTTAAATTACTTATTTTTATTTTTTTGGAAATCAGTCTTGCTTAAAACTTTTATATTGCAACAATAAAACTAATTTTCAATAAGTTCTTTATTTTGAAAAACTTTTATAAATTTTAATGTTTTATAACCAAGTAGTTAAGTAATCACAATAAAAATAATGGTATTAGTACTTGATTTGCATTGTTTATTTTAACTAGACTTAATGAAATTTGTTTACAATTTTAAGTATTCAGGTTAGACTACTTAGGGTAACTTTCTTGTCTCATAATGTTACCCTGTTTGAAAAATAATCAGCTGTCTGAAAAGTATAAACGTAAATTGTCGATGCGAGCCTTTTTTTATAATAATAAATTAAATAAATTTCAGTTTAATTATCTATTTTGGTTTATAGATTTCAAATTTTCTAAATTTATCTAAAATTGAAAGTTATTAAACATTAAGTAGGAAAGCAATATTTTAAAGTTATAAAAAGATATATTAAAAGGAGATTGATGAGGACAATTGAAAAAATTAGCCTAAAATTACCTTTTAAGCTCGTTTGTTTCGGTGATAGTTAATTTACTAAGCATAAAAGTGTTAGTTTATAAGGTAGATAGTGAGTTCATTAAGACTTAAATCGCAATTTAATAATTAAACCCTCTATGTATGTTTAAAATTCAGACTGACTCATGTATCATACTGATTAAAGTTAAAACTTAACAAAATAAAAACTCTAATTAAAACTAAAATTTAGCCGGCTTTGCTAAAATGTACCTAAAACGTTTCAAATTCAAAATTTAGCTCGCGAGTACTTCCAGCCTGCCGACCACTGTTGTACACAACAGTAGTTAAAAACGGTGTATGGATTTTTTTTTGTTTCAATAAAAATGCAAAGTATTTGACGTTATTTTTTATATAAATTTTGTACCCCATAAAATCACTTTTCAATATTTTTCTATTCAAAACTTTACTTAATAAAAAAGGGTTTATTTGAAAGTAGTGATGTACCGGACCCGGATCCGGACTTTTTTTTCAAACTAGAATCCGGCCGGAACCGGATCCGGACTTTTTTTTCAAATTAGAGTCCGGCCGGATCCGGATATCAGACAAAAATGGCAATATCCGGCCGGACCCGGACCCGGGTAGTGAGTCCGGTACATCACTATTTGAAAGCTAATTTTGGTATAAAGTTTGTTAATTTTTTAAATATTGACATAATAACAAGTCTCCCTAAAAATAGTAGAACCAAATTATAGTTTTATTTTGTGAAAACATAATATTTAAATAATTTATTGGGTAACTTATATTGCGTTACGCCGTTTTCCTGCAGAGCAGTTCATCAGACGCAACATAATATTTTTAATTCTATTATCACAGGAGTCAGCAAATTGCAGCCCGCGAGGTAAATTTAGTTAAAATGATAATTTTTTTAAACATTATTTTTGTAGTACAAACCTTGCACATAGATATTTAATTTAGTTTTAACAGGTACTATTTACTAATGCTCTGTTATTGCTTCTTTTATTGCATTTTTTTAAGAATTTTATTTTTAGGTTGATTACTACAAACATTTTAAATAACTGTAACCCGCGTAAGACTTTTTTCTATACTGTGCTGCCCGCAAGCAACTTTTTTTAGAAACATTTTATCCCGTTTGATATAATAGGCTGCTAACCCCTGTAGTAGTACGAAGTTTAAAATAACTTTTTCATATCAAAAAGTTATTTATTCTTTAATGTTATTTTAGATTGATTAAAAAAATGAAAATTTTCACAAATTATTTAATTATGACGTGTTAGTTTTTAACTTTGATTTTTAATTTAATATCGTTAAAAATACTTATAAATCATACTTAAACCGTTGGTGGAATAGTGAGTATTTTTAGAAAAAGTTGAAAAATGAAAAAGCAGCTCCAAAGAAAAAAGTCTAAACTTTTTGAGCTAAAAAAACATCTCGAAAGCTTACAAGTTAGTTTAATAAATCTTATCTAATACCTTCAGAATATATTTAAGAAATTTTCATTAAAAAATCAAGCTATTATACTTAGATTTTATCTTAACCAAAAAGTTTATACAAGTATGCTTCCAAGTTGTTTAATATAACTAGTAAATAAAATAATTTTTTATGAATATAATCTTATTTAAATATTGAAAGAAATGGGTCTGATGACTACCAGTATATTCCACATAAGTTGTAAGTTTATTCTCTAAAACAATTAAAAAACTATTTGTTATTCTTTATAATTCCTTTTTATTCAAAAGAATAGGAAGTTGGTTTAATTTTAATTATGACATTTATAATTAGTCTTTCATAAAAACAGCTTTCAGATTACATATTAACAGGAGTTATTTTGATAGTCCTGTTAGCTTTGTATATTTTTCAGGCGAAATTCGCTGAGGAAAAGCAGAGAAAAGACAAGGAAACCGAGAAACTGATAGAGGAGAACAGCAGGATGCATAGGAAGTTCGAGGCGGACCTGAAGAAGGACACGGATCTGATCAGGCACCTGGAAGAGGTCATGTCGAGGATTGACGACGACGAGGTGGACAGGTTCGAGAGGCAGAACGAGGACATGGTGCGGGAGCGCGAGAACCTGACCCGGGAAAACGAGGAGCTGAAGAAGGAAGTGGCTCTGAAGGAGGAAGAAAGTAAAAAACAAACGGACGCAGTTGATGGTCTGAAGAAAGAAAATGAGAGTTATAAGACGGAATCTGTTAAGGTAAATGAGGTAAATGACGATCTTCAGAAGCAGATATCTGATATTAACAAGCACCAGGAAGTTCTGGTGAAGAAATTTGATTTTTTGGAGAAGAACTTTAAAATTATCAACGACGAAAGGCAAGACCTGATGGAAAAAGTGCAAAAACTAGAAATTGAAAATTTTCATTTGCAAAGGTCGGTTACTGAAAATGGATTAAAAAAGTCGTTGTTGGCGGAAAAGAATAAAAGTTTAGAGCTGATGGTAAAACAAAACGACTTTCTCAAAGAAAGAATAACCGAAACGAATTCTAAGGTGGAGTTTCACGACTATAGAATTAAAGATGTTTTGAAACAATTAATATAAACTGCAGTTGTTATTGCTCCGCTGCTATTAATACTATAAAATAAAAAGCAGAACAAATTTGTTTATTAATTAATACGCCAAAATCCATTTACGTGTTTCTGTTTTTTTTTTTGTTTTGTAATTAATTTAAAGCTGAAAAAAAAACAAGTAAGTTTAGAGATTCCTGTATATGAAAAGTCCAAAAAAATTTAAACTGACCAAAAAACTGTTATTGATTATTAGCAAGTTTTTTTGAACTAGTTACAACTTGTTTTCGAAACCAAATTATTCTGAGTTAGATTTAAAAAATCCAATTTTAAACAACAAATTACAAAAAAATTGTTTGTTAATTTTGTTTTAATTTCCTAGTTATCTACTGCTAAGTTTTAAAGAAATGAAAAAGTTACCAAAGACTTTTTTCTCTTAAGTTGTTTTGTGTAAAAAAGTCACATAAACTAAGCAAAATACTTTTATTTAAAAATGGAGTTAATCATTGTTTTAAAAAAAATAGTAATTAAAAAGTTATGTATATTTTAAATTAAATTCTATCTATCTTATATTCTTTGATTTTTTTTTAATTTAGGCCCGCAAGCTACTTTTTCAAGAAAAATTGGCCCGTTTCTTATAGAAGGCTGCTGTATTGTTTCGTACAGAGCTTAAATAAACATTTTCATTTAAAAAGGTTTATGTTTCTTTAAAATTAGTGAAAACTTAAAACAATTTACTTTACTATGACGTTTTGGTTTTTTTAGCTGGACTTTTTGTAATTTAGTATTTTTATTTAAATACTTATATTATACTAAGGGGGTATTTTTATTTAAAATAATTAGTGTAGTAATTGTCATTGATATTCAGATTGATGTTCATATTGCTATTTATATTTATCCTCGTATTCATATTCATCCTTATATAGATATTCATTTTGTCATTCTAATATTTGTTATTCTGTAAGTAAAAGTTAATATATAAGATGAATGAGAGACACACAAGTAAGTACAAAGCAGAAAATAAAACTAGGCAGAGCCTTGCGACTATTTGGGTCGCAAGTGACTCCAAGGCTGTTCCGCTGGGGCTACCAGGCCCTCCGAGCGGACAAGCGTTCTACTAATTTCACCGCTTAAACTTAAAAAGTTTACAAGAAGGATTGTCTATTTATTATTTCTAACTAGTTTTTTACTGATTTATTAAACTTTTTTTTTCAGTTTTCGTTGTGTACAATTAACTTATTATTATTGAACTATATTAATTGTGTATTATATTATTACATTTTTGTACTAGTTTTATACTAAACAGGGTTGTAAAATATTTAGGTTAGTTTAACATTTTTGAATAACTATTAACTAGTATACTTAAAATTAGTTGACAAATTTTTATATCTTCTAGCCAAGTAGTTAAGTAATTATGTGATCACAATAATAACAATGGTATTTATTAATACCAATTGGTATTTTGGTTTTTATTAATAGTTAGCATTGTTCATTTTAATTAGCCTTTATGAACTTTGTTTTTGTTTTTAAAGTTCTCAACTAAGATTATTTAGGCTAACTTTCTTGTTTCACAATGTGGGACTGTTTGAAAATAAACAGCTGACTAAAAGTTTAAACGTAAATATTTTAAGTTTGCCAATTTTTTTTTATAACAGAAGTAAATTTTTTATTGTCAATTTATTTGTTTTATTGACTTTTAAGACTGAAGTTTTATCAAATATTGAAAGTTATTAAACATTAAGTAGAAAAAGAATATAATCAAGTTAAAAAAAGATTTATTAAAAAGAGATTGATAAGGACAATTAAAAAAAATGGTCTAAATTACTTTTTAAGCTCATTTGTTTTGGTGCTACTGCTAGGTGACAATTAAGTAGTTAAATAGTAGATTAACTATTAAATAGTAAATTAATTAATTTTGTTTACTAGACAGATAGTGAGTTCATTAAAAATTAAATCGTAATTTTACTTTTCAATAATTAAACCCTCTATATATATTTGAAACCCATACTGACTCATTTACCATACTGATTTAAACTAAATTTTAAAAATTTAAATGTGTGACTAAAACTAAAACTGCGGCCCGCAAAAAAGTTAAATTTAGAAATTTGGCCCGCGAGTACCTCCCACCTAACCGACTCGGTAGGCTTGAGATACTCGCGTTAAACCGACCCCTGCTTAGCAGTTTTAGCAGTAATTCTGTAAAAATTATAATGTTTTTAAAAATTGTTTGTGTCATAGTTTCTTGCATATCACTTTATAAATTATACATTATTTTATTCACAAGAAAGTATCTACGTTAACGGATATTTTTAAGCTTCATATTTAAGCCGTTTTTTTATATTAAAACAATATTTTTAAAAGACTTTTTTATCCGATCATTACTAACTAGATTTATTATTATTATTTTATTCACAATTAAAACAATTAGTAAAATTAACTTATTTTAGATATTTAATTAAACATTAATTTTATTTTTCCAAATAAACATATTTTCTATTTCCAACATTTGTAAATCGCATTCAGTTTAAAAAACGACAAGTATGATGTAAAGTTTACACCAGTAACTATCCTGAATGTGATCTGAAATATATTCGTCTTTTATTTTTATAAATGTACTAATATACCTTTATATAAGCTATAGATAAAATTATTTTATTTTTCTACATTGTCAATTCATAAGTCTTTTTTTTATTCAAAAAATATTTTGAAAAGCTCAATTAAAAAATAAAGGCAATTTAAAAATACAAATATAAAAAAGAACTGCAGGACTTAAAAAATTAGGTCATAAAAGCATTTGTATCAAAAACAATGATGTAAGTCAAAATTATTACCTACATTTCTCGGACATTGGATAAAAGATTGGGTAATTCGATACGCTACTTATAAGACTTTTTGATAACAGAAGGTAGCTAAGTGGTGTTAAATGAAAAAGAACACTCGATAAGGGTAACTTTATCTTAAAAAGACCTAAATTTTGAAGAGCTGCATGCAGTTATTAATCAATCCAAAGAAATGAAAACTAATGTAAAATAAAATACAAAATTATATAAAAAAGTTAAGCAAATAAAATTAAAACTTAAACTTTTAAACTGTAAGATTAGGTTAAAACTAAAAAAAATATTAAAAGTAAGTGTTTATTTCACATAAAAAAGTTTCGTTTGATATGTATATATGTAATAAAAATTACATTTTAACTTTTCAAGAAGCAATTTATAACAAAAGACTAAAAAGTACAACTATTTCTATAATCAATGACTGCACAATTTAAAAAAGTCTTTAAACACTGAAGTTAAAACAAATTACGAAACAACAAAACTCGTTTTCTTAATAGAAGTAAAAACTGAAAAAAACGATGTTTTTTATCAGTCAAAGTAGTAAAGTTAAATAGTAAATTATCAGACTACTTTTTTATAAAATTTGTTTTTTAGTTAGATTTTGTTTACACCAAAATATTTTTATTTGAAAGTTTTTGCTGTAGAAAAAGTTTAAGCACACAGAAAGTTTAGTTTGTTAGTTTTTATTTTGTCAATTTAAGAAACATAACTTACAACTACACAAAACGACTTGTACCGAAACAAAAAAAGTGAAATTAGAATAATAAAACGTTTCATTGACTTTTGAAAAGTATTTCTATCTAGCAGATCTAAAACTCTATAACATTGTTGTAAATCTTTGTTAGCTCATGGTAAAACTTTGACTAAATTAGAACCAACTATTATTGTGTATTTATTAGCTTAAAAGTATTTTCGATAGTATTTAAATTATTTTAAGCAAAATTGTTTTAAAAATACTTTAAAGTTGTTACTGACATAATTTTATAAAATCAAAATTTAAACTCAAATTACATTCTTTCTTTTTAAATTTTTTAAAAATGCCACATGTGATAATTTTAAGCATTTTAATAAATAGAATATAAGAAAGTTCTGCTTTAATTGTAAACGGTTAATCTTTTAATAAAAACTGTAAACTTATTAAACTAACAAAATCGTTTATAAAACAATAGTTTAAGCTTTGTTACTTTAAAATTCAACAAAAACATAAGTTTTAAAAAGTATACAAAGTTTACTTTAGCGTACCTTAAAATTCATAGCTATATTTTAATAACCTACAATGCTATCACTTGATGTATTTATAAAAAAAATATTGTTTTTAATTTGGAACTGTTAACGTTTTGTCAAAATACTTTGAAAGTTAAAATTTGGTATCGACTGTTGTAACTTTATGTATGTTTTTTTTTTAAGTAAAGCTTTTCTTAAGCAGTTAATTTTTAAATTTAAATAAGTATCTAAATATCTACCAAAACAAGATATATATATAAGGTGTTCATCTTTTGTTGAAAAATTATTACTGCTGCACTTTTATTTATAGAATGGTTAAAATAATTGTCGCAGACAAAAAAAACTTTTATGAAATAATGTTTGGTCATGTTTAAGTTTAAAAATATTTTCTTCACATATTAAAAATCATTTATTTGTTATTTTTTTAGGAAATAAAAATATTTTTCTTATAATGTAAATGATAATTGTTTTTGTAGTAAAAAGCGCTAAGTATCTTTGTAGTTTAATAATATTCTATTGTTTTCTTTCTTAAGTTTTATTTTTGATATTTCAAAACTACATTGTCTAAACAACTAATAACTGACTTACTTTATCTTTTACATGCCATTTGATGCTTATCTCTGTATAAATTAAATTTGATTGATTGCTTTTGCGTTAGGACTGATATATAAACTATTTAAACCGAGTCTTTTATTTTTATATAATGTATTTTAGTTTTGTACAATTCAAATTTTAAAATGGTCCTAATTTAGTCAAACGTTCTTAATATTAGTTGTTATTACTAGACGCAAATGTAAGCTTTTCTTGTTAGTAAACAATAATCTACTCATGATGAAACTTTTGATATAATTTTTTTAAGTACAGTAAAATGCAAACCAAGTACACACTTCAAACACAGCACAAAAGTGCGTACCTAGGAAATTATGGTCTTTAACTAGCCTAATACAAACATGTTAAAAGCCACTTAAGTTTACAAATAAAAATCTCAAAAAACAAATACTTTCATCATTAAAACAATTAATATTTGTTGAACGTTTAAAAAGTCTCTAGTATTAATTTAAATAATGCTTTTATACTATAGTTCTAATTTATTGAACGACAAAAAAAGACACTCAAAATATCTGGTCGTAGGACCTGGTGCACAAAGAACCTTTCGGTTATCGAGTCGCACACCACGGATACCTTTTAACGTCTTGTCCAGGACTTATATACTATATGTATGTATTTATGTAGTTTATATTCAGCCTACTTTTATTTAATCTATCTTGTATTTCTTTATACCTTTAAAACTTATATAGTACACATATTTATGTAATTACTAGTTCTAAATAAATAAGTATTTATGAAATATTGATCATACTTTTGTTTATTTTAAAACGCTAGTTTAGGGTTCTAAAACCTAAAAAAGCAACAAAAAATGTCTCTTAAACCAAAACGACAAGCCACACTAACAGAAATGTTTTAAAAGGCATCTAACTCTAAATAAATCTCAAATGCAATGTTCTTTATTTTCACTTGTATCGCTTTTTTATACAAATTTTACATTTATGTTTCAATCATCGAGTATTCAAATGTCAATTGCAATGTTTTTTAATTTCGTTTATATCTCTTTTTTATACGCTTTTTACATTTATGATACTTTCATAGGGTAAAACGTCAATTTTACTCTTCATTATTTTTGTTTATCTAAATTTTGTATGAATTTTTAAGTGGTTTTATTCATAACTTGTAATAATAAAATATGCAAATTTAAATTTCACGGTTCGTTATTTTCTTAAATAAATTAATTGTAACATATTTGTTTTAAATATTGGAATTGATAGACAGTTGTAAGTTTTTTTTTTCTGGTTCCTTTAGTTTGAAACTATTTTAACTTTATACAGTAAACTTTATCTTTAAATATAATGCTTTGATATTAGTAGTTTAAGGTTCTTTTTTAACTTCAAGCCTCATAAAATTGCACTTTGAATACAGCGTTTTTCGGCTAAAAAGTGCGTACCATACCGGCAGTTCGTACCTAGCAAGTGCATACCTAGTTGGCAGGTTACTGTGGTAAATATATGAATTATAGCATACATACTTGTAGGTATAAACTATCTAATATTTTATTTTTATTTTTACACCTTTAGTTTTTTTTAACATAGTAGTATTATTAAGTTTTAAACTCTAAGATTTTCAAAATTAACAACATTATATACGATTTAGTTACAATACTTTACTGTTATGAAATAAATTTTATTTAAAACATTAAATAATTTTTTTACTTAAAACTGATTAGTAAGGTCAAGATAAAACCTAGAAAAAAAATTTAAATATGATTTATAAAAAATACCACAAAAGCTTATTAATACTATTTTATTTACTCAATGTAATATTAGTAAGGTAGTGCACTTTATACAAAACCTAAGTGACAAAGTTATTGAGACGTAAACTTAAAAATATGCATCTGTCGCCTCCGCAATTATGGTTTAAAAAGCATTGTAGCGGCTTTCCACGAGTAAAAGTCGCGATGAATTCGTTGATCCCGCCAACTGATTCCTTCCTTGTCAATAAAACTTCCTGAAGCTCCTGAGTGTTGCCTCCCGGTCAGGTGCGTCAGGAAGCACGACCTGAACCACCATCCTCCCTTGTTGTACGCGCAGTTTTGGAAGAGGTGGCCGTCGACATCCCGGTCGATTGTGCTGAAGCCGAAGCCGTTGTGATAACTTAACGAATCCCCTTGAAAACAGTTTTAAGATCTCAGCTCGTTTTACAAGTGTTGAAATTGTTTGGCAATCAAAGTATTTATTGCTATTTCAAGTTTAAAAGTTACATATTATTTAAAACCTGTCGAAGTTTTACAAAATGTTTTAATGAACTTACTTATGTTACCTTGGTATCCATATACATACAACCTGTAATAACTTGGGGAATCTATCTTGAATGAACTGTTGTAAAAAATAGTTTTACTTTTTCTACTCAGTGAGCTAACTGTACGAAAATTTAAGCTATAGTTAATAATAGTTACGGCAACTATATTTACAACAAGTGTTAAGGTATAACTATAGAGTAACTAAAGAGACTTTAATTACCGACTACTTTTAAATCAATTATCAGAAAAAAAAACTTTAAATAATAATTTATTACTAATTTTATGTATTATAAAAGCAAACATAATTTGTATTTATTGCTATTTAACATACAACGCTTTATATTTCAATCACTGCACACAAGTTTTAAATGATAAAAACTGTATAAAGCTACCTGTAAGAAGCATAGTAATTTTTGTTGCTATGATCTTGCAACTCGACTCGAAGTTTATAAGGTTTATTTTTTGTCAGAACATGAGCCAGTCCAAGTCCTGTATTATGCTTTGTTGAAAACCATTAATAAAGTTTATATTATGCCTTTACAGTTATTATTTAGAGTTTTTTTCTACATTATTCTTAATTAAAAATACTATTTTTAGCTATTAATATATTACTCATTTAAAAACTTTAATGACTTAATTTCAGTTATTTTAAGATAAAAGAGTTAACTTTCTTACCGAGCCAAAAGTCTCTGTTTTGGTCACCAAATCCTTTTTCATAACTAGCTAAGTCTCGTTTAAAATTTTCACTTCCTCCAACAAATCTCTTTATGAGTACCTTTGATTTTATTATCTTTTGAATAAGTATTAGTAAAATAAGAGTATTATTTTTAACGTTCAAGCATATTTCAAGCACATTAAAATTTTTAAACGTAGAATAAAACTAAAAATAAATAAAAATGTTCTAAATAAAATAAAATGTTAAATGTTTTTACCAAAACCAAACTAGATAATATTAATAATGGTGCTAATTTGATTTTTTAATAAACAATAAATTGTTAATAGACAAGAAGTAGAATAACAACTCAGCTGTTTTTTTAAACACATTTTGCATTTATTAAGCAATTGAACTCGCATTGTATCTCAAATAACACGAAAAACAAAAACAATTAGTGAGGTATTAAAAAATTTTCAACAGTTTTTATTGACTATCGTTTCCTTATTTTTGCAACTACGGGTGTTTATTTTTTTAAGGTCGAAGTTTAGATAAGTACAGTTTTTCAATTTTTGTTGGTCACTGTTGTAACTGTTTGAAAATAAAATGCAAAATGAAACTCACAAAATATGTCTGACCGTCCGAACCTTTTTGTGCAGGAATGACGATTTTTCCTTGTTGATTTAAGTACCTTGTAAATACGCAGTTGTCTTCTTCGTTAGCATATAATACCGGATTTACGAGATCAGTTGATGCATAAACTCCACGATCAGAAGGCAATCCTTACATCAAAACTTATTGATATAATTATCTATTTAAGTTTGTTCAAAATGTAACTTTTCTGAATATAATAATTCTTAAGTTATCCCGAGACGTAAAAAAAAGTATCTCAAAAAAAATTACTAAAAAAGTAAAAACAGGCCCAACTAAAATTTTAGCATCCAGGTAGTAAATACTGTCAAGTAAAATTTTTTTTTCCTTATTAGAAAATTGATTATAAAAAAATCTTTTTAGCTGATTTGTTTTACAAAAAAGATAAAAACTAGATCTTAGGCTTACTTATTCTTAAAGTTATTAGTAAGTTGTTACAAAAATGAACTTAAATTTCTTACTGGGGCAACAAACTATTTTTTGGCTTCCAATGTTAACGTCCGGAGTTAGTGAACCATCCGAGCAAGTTCTAGTCAGTCTACCAGATGCAAAGTATCCATCAAAACATTTAAAAGTTACTTCTTCTTTATGAGAAACATAAGGCTTACTTGTTAAAGCAACCCCGTTTTCAATATCAGGAACTTTGCAGTCTTAATTAAATTTAATATGGTTTTTAGTTACCTACGGTCAAATTTTTTTTTAAAGTTTTATAACAATCTTTAAAAAGCTTAAAACTTAACTTGATTTGGATTTTGATACTTCATAAAAAATATTGCAAGTGAATATGTAAAAAGCTACTTGATAGTCACGAAATAGGTTTAGTGCCTATTGAAAATATTTTGATAACTATATGGAAAAAATAACCTTGGTCGTACTTTTATAAAGTTTCGTATAAAACAACCTGGAACGCATTTAAAAGAGCTGTCTGGAATGAGTCTTCCGTAAGTTGTACACTTTTTGGTACTTACTCCTTGCTTTGAATAGCCTTCATCGCAAAAATAGTTCATTTCCTCACCAATTTTAAAGTATTTTATATTGTAATATCTTGTTTCTCGAATGTAACCATTTTGAGGACTCGTTGGAGAACAATCTACACACCAAAACGTTAAAGTCTCAAAAATTATAATAAAATTATATATAAAGAGTATTTGAAACTTCGTTAATAAGTAATTTATGTTTTACAATCGAAACTTTGTCAAAGTCAAATTTAGTAATACCAAAATTTAATGTTATTTCATGCGTTAAAATTATATTTGAAATATAAACACTTAATTTTTTAATAAAACTAAAACTATAACAAAAACCATGTATTTTACAATTTTGAATATGATAAATTTTTGCATGTTAAATTAGAAAGTGACATTTTATAACAAAACCTCTTAAAGCTGCAGCTAATCTAGACTTTACTTCTTCTTCAACCTGCTTTTCAAGTTTTTCTTCTACCAACTTGTCTAGGTTAGAGTTGATATAGTTCCATAATTCTTTCTACAGTTTTTGTGCATTTTATTTAAGTTTATCAAACAAGTTTACAGTTAATAATATTTTTATTTTGCAATATCCAGACTTTATGTTTAATAAGTGCAAATGATTACTAAAAACAGTTTGTCTGCTTAACATACGGTTAAACAGCTTCTTATAAAATCACTATAAAAACATCGTTAAATATATTTTACGGTTAATAATACAAACAAACAGGGGAACTAAAATCTGGAGGATCTTGATCCTCAATGTGCTCTTCCCAGGTTTCTCTTTTACTTCGCTCCAAAAATGAATTTGCTTCCTCAGCCTCAATTAAGATATCTAAAGTGTAAATCTCAAGCAAATTAAATAATTTTAAATCTTTTTATAGTAATTTTAGCTACTACTTTTACAGTCAAAAATCCCGAAAAAGTTAAACGATGTTGCTTAAGATAACTATAGCAGTGAGAAAAAAGATTTTTAAAGTATTATTGAAGATAGTCTAGAAACTTTTTTGTTTTTCAAACTATCATCTAACCTTTAAATAATTTTTCCTTTATTTTTAAGAAATGCTTTTTGTTATTAGTAAAACGTACATGAAAAACGTTTAAAACGTAATAAGATTTAAAGCTGTTTACTTTCTATATTTTAAATTGTATGTAATTAAGGATTGCCAAAACATTTTTTTAAGTTTTACTAATTTCTTCCAAATTAAAAAAAAAAACTAAATAGTACAGTAACATTGAAATAATACTCTTAGCTACTTTAAACGTGCTTTTCCGAAAAAAAATATAAGCTTTTATGTGGTCGAAATTTCATTACTTTAAATGTAAAAATAGTTTTCGATTCGAGGATTTTTTCAAAGTTTCTTAAATTCCAGGTTAATTGCCTAAAATGTCAGATTTTTTTTAACCCTAATGACTGTACTTTTATATCATATACTAGTAGTTTTATAGCATCAAAAAACATAACATTATTAAACGATTTAATTTAAAACATAATTCCTTCAGGTTCTAAACACGTTATTTTGAACAAAGAATAAACAACATCTAAATTATACTATTATACGCACAATGCAGATGTTAAATAGTCTCTAAAATGGTTTATAAATTTTTAAAAGTTACTTTAATTATCAAGACTATAAAATATAACGTTAATAGAACTATTTTTTATTTTAGCGTTTTATAAAAAGTCGTGTGCACATGTAAAAATTAGCAATAATATTTTTGGTTCTTTACCCATTCACACTAGTCTGTATTTCTCATATATATTAAATAAAAATAATTGGTTTAATAACTACAGTAACTTGTTAGAAAATTAATTCTAAATAAAGTACTAAAACCTGCTGTTTGCAAGTTGCACTAACCTGCACAAACAAAAGTTATAGAACTAAAAAGAAGCAATAAACAAAACGACTTCATACCAGATTAATCTCAAATAACTTCTTTGATACTTTTAAAACACTGCTATATACTTTTCCAAGCTAATTCGGCTTATAAAAGTATGAAAATTGACGTATAAGTCCAGATGAAATATTGCCTTGAGCTAAACACTTTGTTTGTAAAAAATGTTTTACTGTGATATTTTAAAAAGTAGCACGCGACCATTACTTAATAGTTCGATAAAAAATTTTGCTGACTTTAATAGATATCTAACATAACTGTTTTAGGGTCTTAGCCAATTTGATCTTAGTACTATAGATCGCAAATGAACAACTTATAACAAAAAAAATTATTTAAACTGTATATAACAGCTTATCATACTAAACTTTCGTTACAACAAAACAGGCTGATTTTGTTAAGAATTTTTACATACAGTTTGTAAAAACGCATGACATTAGCTATCATAAAGCATCAACACTTTTATTTGTAAACTTTAGGAATTAATGAAAAATATTTTTAAACTTATCGACTATTTTCTTTACTTGTTGAATAAACAAATTCTTACGTAAAAGTGGAGAAAAAACTGTAAAATAAATAACTTATTATGGTGCTCGACAATTTTATTTTGAAATATATGTAACAATACACGGCATAAAAATTTTATTTGGCGTAGTTGATTACGCTTAGTAATAAAAATTGCATATCAAAAAAAGTTTACAAAACAAATTAAAAAGGTTTCAAAAACATCGGTTTTCGTTTTTCGTCCTCAGAATTCACGCTGGAGTACATTGAAATAATTGATGTTGAAGTATTCAAACACTTTCCTGACCTAAAAAAAATAGCTCATTAATCAAAAACCGAATATTAAGTTTAAAAAGATAAAAAGAAATTAAAAGTTAATAAACAAGTTAATAATAGAATAAATTCGAATCAAAGGCAAATGATGGGTTTCCTAAAGTGTCCTTTTTATTAAAAACATTTAATTTAGAATTGCAATAGCTATTGTATATTTATTTATGTTTTAAAACGAATTAAAAGAGGTATCATAATTATTTAAAATGCTTGTTATTTTAAATCGATTGCGCTTTAGCACAAAAACTTTATTAAGTAATTTAAAAAATAAATTTAAATATTGTTACAATGCAATAGTTCAATAAGTTTTGAGAAATATCTTATAGAAATACATGAACAGGTTTTATTTATTTCAAAGTAATAATAAACTTAAAATCACTTTGATTTATCAGCCAACTTTTTCGTAATTTTTGATGAACTTTCGCTCACTGATGACTTTGGGTCACAATCGGCTTTGGGTGACGTCACGATTGAATTCATAATCGGAGGCAGAGAAGCAATGACCCAGCTTGTGCGAGATTGCCGCAGATGACTCACTGGAGGCCCGACAAAAATTCCGGGATTTCCCCGCTCGTCCACACCCGCCCCTCCCATTTCTCCACCCCAATGAGTTCTGAAACCGGTCTTTCCCCGACTGGGTTGAAACCTAGACACATTTTAAAGTTGTGAGAATTCACATGACAAAATAAATTATCAACAATCGAAGAAAGTCTGTGTCAAACCTAAAATCATCTGGCAGGTAGTTGTTATCCATCTTGCAAATTTCGACTTGCTTTTTGAAGTCGGACTGTGCTGTTCCGTACCCGTTGAATATGTTGTTCGCAAACACTAACTTCTTGTTTTTGTATATCTAATTTTTTAATTAGGTTAAATTGTAATTAAGTCGAGTAAAAAACTATAGCAGTTAAAAAACAACACTGCAAGTGATATTGTTGTTCATTTTTTTACACAAAAAACAAATACAATAACAAAAACACGACTCAAATCTTTGCTTATATCAAGTTTCAGAAAACTACGGTCCGCGGCCAGTTGTAACGTACAAAAAAAACTTATGACCCGTAAACTCGTTTTTATCTGAAAACAACTAATGTAATTTCAGGAAGTTTAATTTTTAATAGTAAAATATACAATGTTTGCTTGTGCGTGTTGTCTGTTAAATGTTTACTTTTATTAAATATATGCCCGTATATACACTTTTACTATATCTTAATGTTTTTTTGAAATACCATGGCCAAAGAAGAAATTTTTTCCTGTAAATTTATGCCTACTAGTCATAAAAGACTTAAATTTTCCTCAATCACATTAACGGCAAGCGAAATAATTAATAGTTCATTATTAATATAAATTAATTAATCAAATTAAATAACTTTTTGTTATTAGTCCTTTTAATTTTCTTTGATGAACATTACAATAAAATTTCACTTAACCTTTTTTATACTGGTATTTAATTTGATTAGTAAGAGAAGCATCTAAAATTTAAAGGTAACTAAAATGTTTTATTGTTTTTATAAGAACTTTTTTAGCATTTACTATCTTTTTACTGGGAACTGGTCTAAATTGCACGAAGACAAAAATGCGTGAAGTTACTAAATTACACGAGAAAAAAATTGCGCGAGTGCACAAAATTGCACGAAGCCAAATTTGCACCAAGACAAAATTGCACGAGGCTACAAAATTGCACAAAGAAAATTCTGCACCAAGGGTCAATTTTGCACGAGTTACATTCTTGAACGTGAGTAAAAAAAAAGAAATAAATAAACATAAAAAAATGCTATTAAGTAATTTAATAAAAAAAAGAGAAACAAAGTTACTGACCGAGGGTAAGGGGTTACAGTGATAGTAAAAAAAATATATAAGTTAAAAAAATAATAATAATTAAATTAAAATAAAACATTGTTATTTTTTTTAAATTACTAACCGAGGGTAAGTGTTAAGGGTAACAGTGATAGTAAAAAAAAACTAAATTAAAAAAAAAAACTAAGATAAAAATAGTTAATAAAAAAGTAAAAATAATAACTTAAGCCGTGCAAAAATATCTCCTATCAAAATCGTCTTTGCGCAGAAATAACCCTTCGAGGAAAAGTATCTACGTGCAATTTTATCCGCTCGTGCAAAAGTATCTTCGTGCAATTTTGTGAACATGTACAATTTAGACAGCTACCCCTTTTTACTAGGTATTCATTGCAATAATAATAGTAATAATAATAATAATAATAAAAATGCTACTTTTATAATAAGGGTTGCCATAAAATATTTAAAAAAAATCTAGTTTTTTGTAAGTACAAGTTTTTAATGTTTTAACTTTCTTAATTTAATCTTAACTTAATAATAAACAGTCTTATTGTGAGAATTTTAAAATTTTGTGTTAAAACGTTATTTTCTTAATATATAAGTCAGACATTGATTTATTTCTTCTTTTGGTAATAAAATTTATATAAAGAATTATTTCTTTTGTTGCAAGGAACATTTCCTAAAAAATTTGAGGTTAATAGCTTGAAAAAAAGGAGCATAAAATAGATTTTTAGTGAAATTTAAATTTTTGAGTAAACTAACAGTGAAAAAATTGCGGCCTATACGTTTGAATAGGAAGCTTTTTTTCAAATGACTTTATCTCAAAAGTTATTTTTTTTTACTTTATAAAAACTGACTTATTATAGTTTATACTTTAAGCTTTAATATAAGAGTCAATGTTAACTTTTGTAAAAAAAAGGTCTAAAATAATTTTTTAACAATTTATATATACTTTTTTTTCCTTTTTGTTTTTTCTTAAAAAAATTTTTACAGCGAAACGTAGTAAGTCAATAAAGTTTTTGCGTACATAAACGGTTGTTTGGATTTTCCAATTGGCTCTGCTTGTTTGGGTCCCTAAGATTTAGCGCCCTTTTACGTTATATCTTATATTTTAAGAATTCAACTTTTACCTTTTAACATTACATAGTAATTTTGTAAATTTAAAAAATTAAAACAATGCCTAAATTTAGAATCATTTCACTGTGAGCTAGTTTCAGAGTTTTCGTTAATATCAATTTTAAACAGGGTTGCCAAAAGTGTTTGAGAAAGTTTTTCCAGGTTTTAAACGTACAAGTTTTTTGGTCTATTTTTAGTTTAAAATTAAGTTTGAAGTAAAAAATGTTTAAAATAGTATAACAACATTGATAAGAAACTGTAAAGCTACTTTAGATATGTTGTTTAATTAAAAAAAAAATTAATAGTTACATAAAAACTAATCTATATGATAAGTTTTTTGTGTTAAATCAAAATTTCATTACTTTAAATGTCAAAATTGTTTAAAACTTCAGGTTTTTCATGGTTTTATAGCCTAAACTGTCAAATTCAAGGTTTTTCCAGGATTCCTGGTTTTTTGGAAACCCTTTTTAAAGTCAATTTAACCAGACTATTTCAAAAACGACTTTGTTCAACCGTTTTGTTTATACTTGTTTTATTTATTTATTTTATGAAACCAAGTATTTTTGATACAAACCAACCATAGTCATGCCAGGAACAACATTGTGTCTGTCTAACAAAAGAGGGCTTCTTCTGTTGGCAGTTTGGTTGGCAGTGGCAATGTCGTATATGAACAGTCTATAGTCGTCTTTGTAACTTTGTAGGCACGGTATTGCTCTGTTTCTATATAATATGACGTTGAAAAAATTATATCTAAAAAACAGTTTGCTACTCAATACACACCAATAAACAGTACTAAAACAGACAACTTTCTTTCAAATCGCAATGAATGGTTTATTTACGTTTTTTAACACAATTTGTCTGCATGAAACTAAAAATTTTATTCTAACTAGGTTATTATACAAAGTTTAATCAAAATTTTAACAAATTTCATTACCGAATAAAACAAAGGGTCAAAAACGGTTCAAAAAATAATATACACTTAAATTATACAAACTTGTTGGCAGTTGCGTGTAGTTTTTGTAACATTTCTTCGTAAAGGCAACATTTCGGGTAAATTGAATTTGTCAGGTAAACTATGATCAGCTGATGCGGTGGTACCACCTTCTGAATGAAATAATCAAACTCGAGATCGTGGATGATCGGAACTTTGGTTTTGTGACATCTGCATCTGAGAAGGTGCTGACAGTTCATTCGCTTGTTGTTTGTTACTACAAGGATATGCCATAGTCTTAGTATCGAAAAAGGGCTTTCTCAGTGTTAAACATTTTTGATAAAAAAAAACTTAAGTTAAGGAAAGTAAAACTTTCTTAAAAAATGAGAAAAAATAGTTATCTTTATGAACCCAATGGACCCAAATCGCGCTCAACTACAGTTAGAGATTATCGAGTTTGAAATAGAATAAAAAATACATTTTCAACAACTATAATGAGGTTTCCAAAAAAATTATTAAAATAGTACTCAAAATTAAAAATATTCTAACTAGAGTAAAAGTTATCAGACATGAAGTAGTGTATATAATCTGTAGAGTGTTTTTTTTTTGAAAGCTGTGCACAGTAAATAATTTAAAAACAAACTCTGTGCACACTAGACTATTAAAAACATAAGTTATAACAAAAAATATCTTTCTATGCTTTCAGTGTCATAATTAACGTAAAAAACTGTTTATTATGTTTTTTCAAATCTAAAAGACAAAACAAGCGTAATTTACAGAATACTTATTTATAATTAGAATAGAATTTAATAAATTTTCTGTGCTAGTAAAATAAATTGCATGCGCACTATTTTACAGTGGAGCAAATAGTGACAATTTTTTAGTCATATACCTGAGTTACATGACAATTCTAATTCAAACAATTAAAGTTCAAAAAATTCAAATTCTTATGAAAAAATTTAAGAAACCACATCTTAAAAAATGATCTTAGTCAAAAAAATATACAAAATGTTCTTGTAGGTTTAATCAAGATTATAATGGTAAATAAAACTAAAAACATACTTATTAAAAAGAAAATAATTTATAAATTTCAAAAACAGTCATAGTTTTAAAAATGTTATTGACCATACCACAAAAATACTTTATGTTTGAAAAAAAAGTACTTGTAGGTCTAATTAAGAAGGTAAAAACAGCAGATAAAATTGATACAGGGTTGCCACTCGTTTTTTCAAATTTTTTTCTAGGTTTTTAAAAATACACATTTTTTGGTCTATTTTAGTTTAAAGTTACGTTTAAGGTAAGAAACTGTGTTAAATAAGATAAAAACTTTAAAAGATACTGTAAAGCTACTTTAAATAAGTTTTTTACTAAAATAAATGTTTGATGATGACAAAAATTTTTTATTTATATGATAGAATTTCTGAGTCAAATCAAAATTTCACTACTGAACATGTGAAAATTATTAAAATTCCAGATTTTTTTAGTGATTTTTCTTCAAAATTCCAGGTTTTTTTGCCTAAATTGTCAAATTCCAGGTTTTTCAAGGTTTCCAGGTAAAGTAGCAACCCTGTTGCTAACAAAATTTTATTTAAACTTGAATAGATAATTCACTACAACTCAGATTTATTAAAATTTAAAATGTAGTGCACTCATATTACCGTTTATTTGCAATTTTTGAGGTTTACGAGGAAATTAAGTTTACAAAAATACATTTTTTAGTATCATTATTTTAGGTTGTTTTGTAAAAAAGAGTAGGTTTAAGTTATTTATAAATGTTAATAAATAAAGACTAAAAATATATCTATAAAGCTATGAAAAAAGAAAGAAAAATAACTTGTTGCTTATAATTAAATGAAAAAACTGTATAAGTTTTAAAACCGCTAGAACTAAGGAAGCTTTATAATGGCTCGACTTTGAAAACAAATTTATAGTCCGAACGAAAACTGTGGTCAAAACGCAACTGTGAGTACAAGAAATAAAAAAATTTAAAGTAACCAAAGGAAAAATTATATTTTACTAAAAGCATACCAATATTTTCGATTTCTGCCCTGGTGGAAATAGGACACATTTGTTGGTTTGATATGAGTGTCATCCATTTATTTTTGCGTCTATTTTCAGTTTTGTGGATCCTAGCAAAAATAGATTCAAGACTTTCTTTGGAATCTTCATCATTTAATTTTGCTAAAATAAAAAAACAACTTATTTAAAAGTTTTGTTTTTATAAAGCTTTGCAATTGTAATTGTCACTTTCTAAAAAACCTTACACATAACTATTATTTAAAAAACTATTTTGGTAGCATAAACTAGAAAATGTTGCTTTGTTTGTAAATATAAATAAATCGTACTTTTTCATAACAAGTATTTTAAAACTCATCTTGTTTTTAAAATTTATAAAAAAATAATGTATTTACAAACTATAGTTGAATGAATAAACTCTGTCTTTGAAGTTAGCTAATTTGTTTATGTAAATAAAACTAAAAATAACTAGATTTCTTTTTCGATTTGCTTTTTTTATCTTTTTCGCTTTGGCCTAAACTTGATTGAGAATTTTCGGGGTACAAAAAATCCATCTAAAAATTTAAAATTGTTTAATTAAGCTTCAATAAATTCTATTGTAAAAGTATAAACTTAAAAAAACACTGCTTGAAAACAAAAGAATAAAATACTAGTAAAATGACTAAAAATATTGTTATTTATCGAGTGATATTTAAAATAAAACTTTGAAATTTAAAAAAAAGCAAAAACAAAGTTTGTTAATCATTATCTGAATTAGACTTTGAACTATGTTTAAATTTAACTGTAAATAAAATTTAACTTTAATAATGTATTTTTAATATAAAAAAGGCACAAAACTAAAAAAAATATTAGCTGAAAAGTAATGATACAAAATTGACTAACACAAATGATTTTAAAAAACACAAGTATTCATTAAAAAAATTACTAAGTCTCAGATTTACTAAACGGTTGAACTTGCTAACTTAAAACAGCCTAAAGAATAAAATAATAATTGAGTAAAATATTTTTAGAAAAAATATCAATATGTACGTAAACAAAAACCTAAACGGTTCAAAAACTAGATGATTAATACTTCAGCTTAAGGCAATTAGTTAAACTAGTGTAAACCTACAAATTTTAACTAAGCTTTGAAGCATAAACAGAAAAAAAAATAGTTGAAACCCAGCAGGGGTAGAACGACTTAAAAATAATAACAACACTAGTTCCTATGAGAAAGATTTTAAGATGAACTTTGGGATACTTTACCTAGAATACAAAAAAAATTGTTTAATATTTTTGGTATAAAGAGTTTTATAGAAAAAATTACTAAAAACATTTAACAGGATTTTTTTCTACTCACTTAAGATATTTTTTTCTCAAAGAATTCAAACTTTTATAAAATATTTCTTGGATGAATAAGAAATTGAAAGGAACTGCTGCATAAAAAAATAAGTATTTAAGAATAAAACTTTCAAAAAGGTATGTTATCGTATACATATGTTTTAATACTAATATTTTTTTTATATTAACTTATTGCGGAAATTTGAATTTAAAAAGAACAGAAAATATGTTTCATAAAAACAATAAAATAGTTTTTGATCATCATATTCAAGTAGGCTCTGTGGAAGGTGATTTTGTTTATATAATCACAATATTTTATATATATACTGCTTTTTAAACAAAAAAATATACTTAAAAAACCGTCCTATATTTTTATCATGTAAAAAAAATTGTACTGAAAATCTGAAATTAAGGAAGTGTAGAGTTTGTTAACGGAAAAATATTTTTTGTTATTTGAGATAGCTCCTTTCGTAGGAAATATATTAAGCTACCCGACATAATTAAAATAAATATTTTACTGTAAAAGTATTTAAATTAACTTTCTAAAAATAACCTCGTTAATTACAGGATTTCCACATCTAAACCAAAAACACTATTGTTATTTAGTAAAAAATAGTGATTTTATGTATAAGCTAAAATCACAAATACCATAAAGTTATTGTTTTTTTTTTCTACAAATTTAAGATTAAAGGTTATATGTTTTTGCACTCAATGTTTGAAAAAAACTAAAAATTAACATTTAAAAAATTCAACATGAACACAAGGAAGAATTTACTAAAAGAACAAAGACTATATTTAAAAACGAGAAATACTCTGCAGAACTAAAACTAAACCAAAAAACAACAAAACATTTTATTTATGTAGCTTGGAAAAATACAAATTGAAAAAAATAAAAAGAAATATCGTTAAACAAAAGAAAAGAAGACAGCAACCCAAGTCTTCATAATTAAAATATGTATTAAAAAAACATTAAACAATAACAACAATAGCAAGAAAATAAAACTAAAAATAAGAACAAACAAAACAAAAAATAATTTTACTTGAATTTTTTTTTTTTAAATAAGTACAAAAGTTGTTTTTAAGATTAGCTACCTAAATTTATTAGAATTTATTTGACACGTAATAATGTGTATTTTTGTTATTCTTTAAAAAGATTTGCTATAAAATTAATTATTGTTCTGATGATATGCTTGAAGCATAAAAACTGCAGTAAACAAATCGAAATTAGTTGTTTTTGTATTATTAACAAAATAAAGAATCCATTTACATCAGTAATCTGATTCTTCTCTTTATATATATATACACCTTTTATTTTGCTATTCTGATTATCAGCTACTATTCGAACTACCGCTTTTGAAAATTCTATTATCAAATATTTTTTTATTGCAATTTAGAACTTGAATTTAGAAAATTTTTATATAGTTTTTTGATTATACTCAAGCTATTGCAAACCTTAAAATTTTCTAAATAAGTCTAGATAGACAAAAAGCGCAGATTTTAACAAAGTAATTGAGTTTCAAAAAACTATTTACTTAAATAACGCTAAAACTTGAACAATTGAAGCTTTTACACATACAGGGTTCCACTTGTTTTTTTAAAAATTTTTCCAAATTTCTTCCAGGTTTTTAAAAGTACACATTTATGGGTCTATTTTTAGTTAAAAGTTAAGTCTAAGGTAAGAAACTGTGTTAAATAGTATAAAAACATTTAAAAGATAATGTAAAGCTACTTTAAATATATTTTTTAATAAAAAAAAAACTTAATGATAACAAAAAATTTTTATTTATATGATAGATTTTTTTAAGTCAAATCGAAATTTTACTACTGAACATGTGAAAATTGTTAAAATTCCAGGTTTTTTTAGTGATTTTTGTTCACAATTCCAGGTTTTTCTAGGTTTTTTTCAAAATTTCTCAAATTCCAGGTTTTTTCAGGTTATTTTTGCCTAAATTGTCGATATCCAGGTTTTTCAAGGTTTCCAGGTAAAGTGGCAACCCTGCACATAATAAAACAAAAGATTGACTGAACATCAAAATAATTTATAGTTTTATTTAAAATTACTTTTATGTCGAATATTTTAAAAAGAGAAAAATTAGTCGAGTTTTCCAAAATTACAAAACTAGTAAGAGTGAGCGGCGATATCAAAACAACAATAATAACATACATGATCTTATATTGTTAATATACGTACTTTTAATTGCACATTACCCTGATTGAAATTGCTAAAAAGCTGACACAAACAAACCTCCTCGACTTTTGCAGTATGCGAAATAGGAGCGGAAGGACATCTGTATGATTGCAGTTGTATTGTAGAATCATTTTCCCGGTAGTTAATTATTTTGTAATTTTCCAAATCCTTTGCACTGTTCACTCTTCTGAAAGGACTGCGAATCTTTTGAAAATATGTTTTAATTTGTAACTCCTTATTTTATTCTTTATTGGTTTTTGAATGAGGGAGTAAATATAAACTTTAAAATGTACATACTTTAATTTTTTACTTCTTTATTATAAACTAAAATTTTAAGCATACACCATTTTAACAAAACTACTTTTAGTATGTAAAGTATTTAAATTATAGAGAACGTATTGAAACTTTTTTTAAATTAATAAAAGTAGTTTGAAAGTTAATCAATATATTTTTTTTTAGTTATAACAATATATTACAAAGCCAAAATTGAAGAAACGTAAAAATGCAATTTAATTTTCTCTGACTTTCTTTGAAAAATCAAAAATAAAATTTTGTATGCTTATTTGAACTTCTGAGTGAGTTTATGATTTTCTGCTTTTAACCATAATTATTACTTGAGTGAATTTAATTTAAGTAAAAAAATAATGTTATTTTTGTAAAATTCAGAAATCAATATATTTATTTCACGCCTTATATTTCGTTGTGTAATCGTATGACACTAAATATTTAAGACTTGTAACCTGTAATTAAACATTAAATGGCTAAAGCTTATTTATATTCACGAATATTTCTTTTAGTTTCGAAATCTGTTTTTAAAACTTGACTAAAAATATTATTTTGAAGATTTTTGTCAGGTTTTGGGCAATTTTTGTTCTGCCAAAAATAAAGTATACAAAATGTATCAATATCGGGTTACAAATTTGATATACCTTTTACTTATCAAGTTATTTTAAAATAAGAAATCGCAGAAAAAATTATAACAAAAAAGTTCCAAAATTTATAACAACTATAGATGTTTAAAGTAATTTATGATATAATTTACTGACTTAAAAACATGTCTTCTATAACTTTTTATCTATACTGATCATTTGGAAAACTCTAAATAAAAACAAAAAAAGTTGTATACACAATATTTAAGAATTTTAAATTTAGTCCGTTAATACAATAACAAAATTAAAAGCTTTTCATAAACTAAAATTCAATTGACAACCATTTTAGTTATAATTTATCATTTTAATGTAAAACTATTGGATATAGTACACTTTCAGTAGTTGTAAAAACGAGTAATTTAACTATATCTAGCTATTAGCAAAGTACATTTTAAGTCTTTTCTACACTATTCAGTAGCTTTCTACTAATTTATACGTTAATTATTAATTAATTTACACTTAAATTTAAAGTAAATCTTTAAACATATAATACTTTTAACACAGCTCCAATTTTCAAAATATAACAGTGTTACAAAACTAGCAGCACCAATTTAACTTCTATACGTATATTTTGAAGTCACATTTTATAGAAATAAAGGTTGTACGTTACGAAACACAAACACTAGTGTTTTTTTAAATTTATTTCACAGATGATAAAAATCATAAACCATTTTACTATCGTAAATTTTTGAACCTTAGTTTCAGTGATTAGACTAAACGGAACGTAAAAACGTACTTTTGGAGTGGAAGTGATGTTTTTGAGATGAGGCGAAGACATTTTAAAAGTGTCTCTATAGAAATCCATCCATTTATCGACTACCCTTCTTGCTTGATTGCGCATATCGGCTAATTCGTCCAAACTGGGTTGGTCTAACTCAAATCTCTTCGTTGTACTGAACTTCAACTCTTTTTTAATTTCTTCAAATTTCGACTTTCTTCCCTATTTTTATTTTTATAAGTATAAACAGCCAGATCAAGAAAACCATAAATATTTTTGAGATCTTAAATAAAAAAACAAATTTTTTTTAAATAAATTTTATATAAGCCAAGTATAAAAAATAAAATAAAATTATTTTTATTAATTTCTCAATCTCAAAATAAAGTTTTTTTTTTTCTAACATATGCATTTGTATTATACTCAACATAAATACTATTCATTGTCTTTAAAACCTTTACATCAGGGTTTCCCAAACTTTTTTTTCAAATTGCCCACTTTAAAAAATTAAAAAAGCTATTGCCCCAAAAAAACCTAAGTTTTTATTTTTATTTTTGCTCTTCATCTGCAACTCCAAAATATCTAGTACAAGTTTCAAAATTACTAATACTAATAAAAACACCTAAGACCTTTTTTTTGCTCTTCATCTGCAACTCAAGAATGTCTAGTCTAGATTTAAAAATTTTTAAATTGCCCCCCAACTTACTAAAATTGCCTCAGGGGCGATATAGCCCACTTTGGGAAACCCTGCTTTACATAAATCACTAGTTTAAAGCTTCATTAATGTTTTCATTTAGTTGTTCATCAGAAAAGGTTTGCTAAAGCCTAAACTAGTAAGTATGGTATAAAAGTTTGTTAAAATTGTTAAAAATAGTTACGTAAAAAAGAAATATGTAAAACAAGTCCGTTATAAGATTATAATTTTTAAATTTAGTCATTTTCTACCGACTAAAAGATAAGTTTAAAATAGAATTGTTAGACTTGAAAAATTTGAAGTTATTGAATATTCACTTTAAAACTGAGTTTAAAAGTAAAGATTACAAAAACACACACTGTTTATACAGTTATACACATATAGTTGTTTATATATTATTGCCGTTTTTCGCTCAAGATAAATTTTGAATCTGCTATTGATGTAGTTATCAGCACAACGAGGATTGTTGAGAAAGTTTTCATGAATGGATGATTGTTCATATTTGTGATTATCGTCAAAAATAAACCTTTTTAGCTTTTGTGATACATGCTGTTCTCGTCTGATATAGAAACGTATACATGGAATTTTAGCAATGAAAACTAAAAACGTTGCGTTGATTAATTCGTGTGCAGTTGTAGCATCAGCAACTGTTCCATTAATCGGACAGTTAGTGTGATAAACAAAACGTAACGAAACACAATTAAGCTTGATTTAATAGCTAGTGAAGCTCGTCTTGTTCACCTTATTGAGTTATCACCCATGTAAGAATGACTGTGGTATACTGGGCAAGGATGTTGACCAAAAACAAGTAAACTATTCACCTTGGTCATAGTTGCTTTAGTTGTCTGCGTAATAACTTTTAAAGAATAGCCTATAGATGAGAAAATTTTGCAAGTATTATCAACTTTTTGTAAAAAAAAAACAAATTGTGCAGATTTTAAGTGCCGTGTTTGAAATGCATTGGAAAGTCTTTAAACTTTATATAGTTGGCCAAAAGGAATTCTAAAAATGTAATTTACTAGCAGATTTAAAATTTTACCTAGAGCGAGAAACACTTACCGCTTCTCAGTTCTAGAAACCCCATTCACAAGAACTCCGGCCAACAGTCTACAAACAACTAAATAAGTATAAAAAGTATGTTTTTGGAATAAATTAGTTTTAAATTTAGTATCAAAGTACATCTATCATAACCTTAAATTTTTTAAGTCTATCAAAATCTTTCTTAAACTTAACTTTAAATTGGTAAAGAAAAACTAAATTCAAAGCTAGAATCTGAACACAAACTTGTTTTACATTTGACTTTTTATGGTGTAAACACTTTTAACAAACTTAAAAATTAATAAATTAAAAAATTCAGTGATCTATGTATAATTTTTTAAACAAAATTTAGTACTAAGAAAAGACTTCATTGTCGATTATACCTTTTCTTTAAAGCCCTATTTAGATACGTGTTTAAAAAACATTTAATTATATTTTTTACCTTTTTTTTTTAATCTATTCAGGCTATAATAAGATATATTGTTGCATTAAAAAAAAACACAATATTAACTTCGTATGTAAATTTAATTTAAACTGATTATTTTTTATCTAAAACTGTTATAGCTACCTGCAACTAAGCAAGTTAACTAAGTTAAGCAAAGTTAAATATTGTTAAATTTAATTAAAAAAAGTATTTTGTACTAACTGTTTTTTTCATGGCGGACTTGATTTTTCTTTTTCTTTTTGTCTGCTTTTCTGTTGACTGTAGAAATGATATGTAGATAAGATTTTAGATACTATCTATCTTTATATAAAAATAATTTTGATTTTTCATTACATAAACTAGTTTGAATAATATGTTTATACCAATATAAGTTTTAAAGGTACCACCAAGATTAAAACTTGGCCCTCCTGTTTCTTTATAGGCGCTTAACCAACTAAGTCATAGCGCCACACGATCAAAAAAAATTATTTGAAAAAAGAAAGTTATTCGGGCTTATTCAAATGTAATTTAGCTTAAGACAATTATACTAAAATTGTTATTTGTATTGATTCTAGTATCAAAAATTAAAAATTAAGTCTTAAATCAAAAATTCATCTTTATAAACATTAAGTATACAGGGTTGCCACTCGTTTTTTCAAATTTTTTCAAGGTTTTCCAAATTTCTTCAAGGTTTCTAAAAGTACACTTTTTTGGGTTAATTTTTAGTTTTAAGTTAATTTCTATTTAAGAAAATGTGTTAAATAGTATAAAGATATTAAGATACTGTTAAGTTACATTAAATGTGTTTTATATTAAAAAAATTTTGATGATGACAAAAAATCTTAATTATATAATAGATTTTTTGTGTCAAATCAAATTTTACAACTGAAAATGTTAAAATTATTAAAAACTCCAGGTTTTTTCAAAACTTCTCGAATTCCAGGTTTTTCCAGGTTATTTTAGCTTAAATTGTCAAATTCCAGGTTTTTCCGGGTTTCCAGGTAAAGTGGCAACCCTGGTATAGTAAATTAACTGTTTACTTTTTCAAAATTTAAAACATCCTATTTTTTCCGTAACATATTTTCTTTAATTAAAATTCATTCAAGTATGATTTTATAGTAGTAATAATACTACTGAGCACAACTCACTTTTTAACGTTTTACTACAAAATTTTACTAAATTACTAATCAAAAATATATAAAATAGCTCAAACAAGACTGATCGTTATTTTGTGACACTAATTCTTTACTTAAACAAATTTACAGGGTGTTTGAGAGAAAACTATATTTTGAAATTTAGTTTAAAGGCTCACTTTATTTTCTTGTTTCAAATTTGCATGAGAACCAATTTGAATTTTAACGCATTCCCTTTCACAAGTGAAAAACAACACAATATCATGCTTGCCAGATATTTTGAAGTGCATTTCCTTATTCAACCTTCATATTAAACACTGATTAAGTAATTATAGTTTTATATTTTAATATATGACCAGTGTCATGTTCTAATTAAACTTGATACTGCTGTGGTTTTATAGTTACGAAAAAACTAATTAAACTATATGAGTAAACTAATAAACAAAAATTTATATTCAAAAATTTAGTTGATATGCAATTTATACTCTAAAGTTTATTTTAGTATTCTACATACTTCTCATTGTCATTTTACTTCGGACTAATGCATTAATCAAACCATTTTTTTTAATTATTCGGTTGTGCTTGTTTTATCTTAATTTTTATTTTTGGAATATTCAAGGATTTATTTTTAAAATCTTGAATACTACTTTTTGAAATTTCATTATTTTCTACAAAGACATTTTTCTATTAAATTTACTTGCAATAATTTTTCAAAAACTTTTAAATCAAAAATAATAAAACTTACTAATATGAAGAGAAATTGAACAATTATTTTTGTAAGTGTAGAGTTTTAAGTACATCACTAAGGCAAACATTTAAAATAAAATAAAAACATGTACACATACATCATATTAATCAGTATGAATATGACTTAGAGCAGTTTTTACCAAAGTAGGCGCTATTGCGGTTTTGGGGATTTAAGTAATGGTAACGGACTAACGGTAGTACTTGAAAAACTTTTGGTTTGATTTTGAAGAACAATATTGATTTCTAGTAGAAGACGTTTTTGCCTTCCATAAAGAACCTTTTGAACTCAATAACTTGCAGAACATGGACGTGAGTTTTTCCCTAGTCCCTTGCATTTATATATATATATATATATAACTTGACATAAGTTATGGTAGCTTATCTGTGGTTTTTGTAAACTTTAGTTGTTTGATTAGTTAGATGAAACATCAATTTTTGCACCGAACATTTGTAATATTCAATTCTTACGTCTTAATGTTTTTTGTTTTTTTGTAGAACTTTTGCATCTCTGTTTACCAAAGTGCTTTTCATTTTAAATTGAACTAGCTGATGATTAAAGCATTTAGCTTATGAAAAATATGTACTAGAATTTTTAAAATCGTATTTTTCTAATGAACTCTATATATATATAAAATAAGGTTATTATTCAAATTTGAACACCTTCTTCTGAGACCACTTAAAGGGCTTTTAAATAATTTATTTAAATGCACGATTTTAAAAATACTGGAACTGTTACCTGCCGTATCTGTCCTGGTATCCATTTTCTTCTTATTCGAGCGAGTCGTGATTTGTTGTAATGACAATGTTTTAAATTTATTCTTATCCTTATTATGATTTTTAGACATATACAATTTTAATTGAAGTAGGGTTAAGCTAAAATATATATTTTTTTTAGTTATGAAATTTATTTACAAAATTATAAGAGAAATAAGTGCATGCAAAAACTACAACACGTGATTGAAAAGTACATACAATAGACTAACAGTTTTCTCAAATTTATACTAACTATCGCCAAACAATTGTAGTGAATTTCCGAACTCTTAGTTACTTATGCGTTGATAGCAACTAATGATTTAATATCTTGAGTGATTGATTCTCCACGACGTTAATTCCCACAGTTTATAACAATGTTCAGCGACGGATGGTTTTTAGAACTGCCTTTTTTAAGAAAACGCGCTGATTTTATACTAATTCAAACGAAGTTTTACTCCTTATATAAAAATATGTTTGTTTTTTTAATACTGGAAGCACGTCACGAAATCTGCGTAAAACATTTTACAACATCCGCTTTTAAACAAATTTATCGAGCGTTCACCACGACAGAACATATGTTTCATAAAGACAAAAAAGATTGTCTTTAATCTTCAGCCAGTTCAAATTTAAATTAAAATGCACTTTAGTAAAGATGCAAAAGTTTACAAAAACAATATGACATAAGAATTGAACATAGTACATTACAAATATTCAGTACAAAAATCGATCTACAATCTAACTAATAAAACAATTAAAATTTACAAAAACAACAGTTAAGTGACTATAAAATACTTCAAAATTTGTTGTATTTTAAGAGGAGCTTTTTCATATGTTGACAAGACGATATGAATTCACTCCTCTTATTTAAACAACCTTCCTTTTTTAACGCATACATAACGGCTGTTGATTCTTTTAAGCACAGCCTACAAACAGGGTTGTTACCATCTGCTATTGGCTGTGCTCTTTTCACCTCCCAAGTTAATTTAAAATCAATATATTTATTACGACATAAGAGAAAACCCAATTTATAAAACTTAAAACATTAAAAATTAATACTATAACAACCCTTTTATCCAAGTTAGAGTAAACTTTACAAACACTAAAGACTAGCTGAAATTATCTGATAATTCTGAGTAGCTTAAGAAAGAATCAAACTGTTAAAACTTAATAGCTAAGCGTAAAAAATATAGCAAAAATAGCATCTGTCAAGACAAAATGTTGTAGTTTGATAACTATTGGTAGTGGTAAAAGTAAAATTAAAGATTATTTGTTGCCTTATAATGCGCTATTATTTCCTAAACCTCGAAAACATCTAGACAACTCTTGTTTATTTTTGGATGTAAAAAAAAAATATTTTATGTTCTTAAAGACTTGGAAATATACATTTCTGAGAATTAATACCATCATATTAACTATATACACTGAAATACAGCAGTATCATCCTACCAAATACTGAAAAGTTTTAAACCTAATTCAATTACCACTTTGTCATAATTATTCATACTATATGTTCGTTCTAAGCTGTAGTTCAACACTCCACTTTGGTCCCCCTATCTTAAAAGGTTGTTAACAAAACTGAAACAACATTACGAAAAGTCTCACGTTTAATATTCAATCGTTGCAACATATCTAATATATCATTTAAAGCTAGATTTACTAAACTTGGCTCGAAGTCTATGGAATAAAGAAGATGGAATTATGATTTGATAACTCTTTTTAAAACTGTAAACATAAAGTATCTTTTGTCCATTTTTTTATTTTTCTCAATAAAAAATTATTACAAAGAAGCGATAAGAAAATAATATGCAAAAATGATTTTTCAAACAGCCAGTAGCAAAGTTCTTTTTCCATATTATAATAGATTTTGTGGTATAAATTACCAAATAAAGTAATTTTGTGTGAAACAGTAGATAATTTTCGTTAAAAACTTTAAAGATTCATCTAAAAATTTGTTAATAAAGTTCAGTAAATCAAAAAAAATCTTAACAACAAAAAAATTATCTATAAAAAACTTATTTTTATCTTTATTAACTATTGCTAATGTCTAAAAATATTACAAGTTATTTTTCCCTACGCCTCATCCTAAGAGTATTTAATAGCTTTATTAACTTAGTTTAAAACTTTTTTTTTTGAAATTTCAAGCATCTTAACCTTTTGACTAATTAACTTTGTAGTTTATTTAAATTAAATTTATTATATATCTAGATATAATACTTATAAATTAATTTTGCCTTAAAATGTTATGCTCGTTTTGTACAATAAGTTTAAATTAAATAAAAAACTATGTTTTGAGTTTTTCTTTTTGAGTATTTTATTTTGCATTTATGTCTTATCTTTGATGCCCGAGTCTAACGTTGCACAATAAACCACAATAACAAAAACATTAGTAATAATAAATTTATTAAAAAAAAACAAAAATACTTTGACATTTCACAAGAAAGGATTAAAAACTTAATTGTAAACAACAAAAATATAAAACAACTATTAATTTTTTTAAATATCTAAGATGGTTTATGGAAAAAAAATACAGTTTTTGTGCAATTACATATCAAAACAAACTTATTACGTATCTTTTAAAAATACTTAAATTGTTAATAAAAAATAATGATTAATATTGCTAACCTGTAAATCAGCGGTTTTTCCAACACTTGGTCGTTGTTAGCAGGCCATAGCCAACTTTTGTTCTCCTCTTTACCTTCACTAACAATTTTTTTATCATATGTTTCGTCATAAGGATCTTGTTTTATTAGACCGCCCTCTTCATTTAGTATGAGGCCGAGCGACCCGTTTTTGCGATAACAACAAGACTGTAAGAAAAATTCTGATTATACTGTTAATAGAAAAAAAAAACTACTTCTTAATTAACTACATAGTAAACTAAAAGTGATAAGACAAGTTAGATTTTTATTTATTTTATATGTAAACGTATAAAAACAAACAAACAGAACTAATTTTTTTGTGCATCATTTATGAACATATTTAAATAAGTACAGATACCCGTGGAAATAATTAAATGCTTTTCTAATTACTAAAAACAACTTATTTTGTTAAAAGCTAATAAATTTCTATAAACTATTTGCAAATCTATTAAATATTTTTTGAAAGTTCCGAAAATGAAAAAATGGAACTAATAAAAACAATATAAACAATAATTTGTAAAATAAACGAAAGCTTTTATTTTTTACTTAACAAATTTAAAACTTCAACGCAAAAAAAGCAGCTTACAAAATATTTTGTTACAAACAAAGCACCACAAACTTTTCCATTTGGAGAAAATGTAGCCAAACAAGTTCTTTGTTGGTCTCTATCAAAGCAGTTAACATACAATTGGTGAGGATTAGCAATCACAGGACTCGCAACTATTGCAACATTTTCACTTTTTGGGTAACTACATCATAAAACAGTTTTAATGCGTTAAAAAATGACTCTGATTTTTAAAAGTGTTACATTTTTTAAAAGTTTATAGGGTAATACAAATATATGCCTAGCAGAGGTATAACATTAGAAAGTAATAAAATAAAACAATTTTCAGCAAAAATTCTAAAATAGTATGTGAACAATGTAAAATCTGTAAGTTTCAAAAGGTGAAACCTCCATTAGACGATAGTTGCTTTATTACAAATTTTGAACATAATAATAAAATTAGTGTTAATTGACCACTATCTGATGATTTATATTTTTTGGAGGGGTAGCTGTCTAATTTGCACGAGGGGATAAAATTGGGGTGCACGACTATTCAAATTCGGACAACTCAAATTCTTGAAAAAATATTGAAACGGCCACAAATAAAAAAGTTATGTATATTTGTCAAAAACAAAAAATACATATGTAGGTTATATTAATATCTACAAGCCGTTTTTTTTTTCTTTTCGAAAAAAGTTAAACAATTTTTGAGATATGGCCTAAATAAAGTAAAAATACAGTTATTTTTAGTAATTTTAAAATATTTTGAAAAGTATTTAAGATTTTGCAAAAAAGAAATAGAGGCTTATAAATAATAATAAGATCTACATATGTATTTTTTTTTTTTAATTCAAAACACTTACTGAGATATAGTCTTTTAATTATTTTTTTAAGAATCTGAACTGTCGGAATTTGAGTTGTCCGTATTTAAATTGTCATGTAACCACAAAATTGCACGAGTGCACAAAATTGCGCGAATATACTTTTGCACGAGGGCATAAAATTACACGAAGATACTTTTGCGCGAAGACACTTTTGCACAAGCAGACAATTTTGCACTGGTTATTTTTTTTTACTATCACTGTTACCTCTAACCCTAACCATCGGTCATAAGTTTTTCATTTTTTTATTCATTTATTTTTACTATCATTGTTACCCCTAATCCTTGGTCAGTAATTTTTATTTCTTCTATTTTTTATTATATATGTTTTTTTCTATTTATGTTTTATTTAAATTTTTTTTCTGTATTTTTAAATCTCGTGCAAAAATGTAAATCGTGCAAAATTGACACTTGGTGCAAAATCGTCATCAAGCAATTTTTGTACTTCGTCAATTTTGTTCACTCGCGCAATTTTGTTCTCGTGCAATTTTGTTTTCGTGCAATTTTGTTTTCGTCCAATTTAGACCCGTTTCCGCTTTAAGAGTATGTTGTTTTGTATATAAATATTTTGATAGATCCAATCGCATTAATAAAAAAGAAAAACACACAATTATCAAACTTCGTTTGACAGAAGTTTAACTGGTATAGTAATAAATAAGAGATAAAACGGAAAACTTTCTGCAACAAATAAAATGTTATTTCGGTGAAGCGAAGAAGACTTGTCAAATTTTCAAGTTAAAGCGATTTAAATTGCAGCTAAAAAAAAAAAGTGACAACTTAATAGAAGACTACTTTTCATATTGTTAAGTACAAGGCAAATAGACGACATGAGATATAGCTTACCTTATTGAGACCCAATATTATTTCTGATCGCTAATAAAGTTATAAAACTTATTCATTTAAGTTTTTTTAGTAATACATTGATCTTTATAGTTTTTAGATAACAAACAACGTTAATAATTTTTTATTCGAATCCAACTTTTTTTTTTAAATACAAAGCAAAACAACTTCAACACTGGATATTAAACAAACATGAAACAAACAACATATTGTATCTGGTAGTGACCCTGATATCAACATTTTGCATTAAACAGTTAAACAACAACTCTAGTTGATTTCATGACAGAAAAGTTTATCGTAAGGAACAACAATTAAAAAATATAATATATAACACAGTTTAGTCAATATTAACTCACTGTACTGTAACTGAACCATCAGCTAATTGAATCATTAACTTGTCGCTGTTTTCTTCACTGGTCAATTTCAATAAATCAGACTTGTATGTTCCTTTACCTGGTTTTCTTCTAATATTTTTAATTCACTTTTATAAACTTATTTTACGAAACATTCTAAATTAAATAATAACTAAAATTCTTAAACATAAAATTTTAAACTTATTTATGTTATCAAAAGAAAATGATTAAAAAATCTTGCCATGAAAACTAATTATACAAAAAAACTAATGAACAATTACTATATTTATGTAAACAGAAAAATAAAAAATTGTAGTAAATAATGTTTGAGCTTTTACAAACACAAACTAAATTTAAAAACTTAAGACGCTCAAAAAAATTATAATACAAATAACAACTTTAAGATAAAACAATAAGTTACAAATATCTTTTAATTTAAAAACTTTTAGACATTTTTAGCAAGCTACATTTGTTAAAAAAATATGAAACCAAACAATTAAATTGCATAAAACATAAACATATTTTTTTCTTAAATGTTAAGGATCACTCTAAACTTGTTTAGCTATTTTTAGTTAAAAATAGTTAAAAATCAAATATGGGCACAACTTTTTAAATTTTTACAATAAGTTATATTGTAACTCTTAAAGCTTTACGAATAAATTGTGGCTTACTGGTAATATTTCATTAGTTGTTCCCTTCTACTATCGCCATAATACCGAACAAAAGTCTTTCTTGTGTGATTATTTTTCTTTGCTAACTCTTGTTCAAGCTCTCTAAAAAAGTTATTTGTAAAACTACAGTATAAAAAATCATAAAAAAAGACCTTAAAAAAATAAATATTTGTATAAGTATTTACCTAGTTTAACTATGTTTTGTATTACAGACTTTATCATTCTTGTAATTAGTTTGTGAATAAACTCAACCAAGAAAGATATATTTATTTAATATTGTAATTATAATTATATTAAAAAAATTAATTATTTTAATACCATCAATATATTCACTTGTATATTACAAAAATCATTAAATAACTACTTATCATTAAAGAACTTTTAAAATTTATCATAAAATATCTTTCGATTAATTTTTTTCAGAACTGTAAAATAGAACATAACAAAATACAAAAACTATTTTTATAAAAAACATTTCAACTATAAATCTGACACACTATTAATTAGCATGGTTGCCACTCATCTAGCTGAGAAAAATTTCCTGACTTTTCCTGACTTTTTCCTGACTTTTTACCAAAATTTTCCTGACTTTTCTAAATCAAACTCTTAAATTAAACTTAATCTAAAATACATAATCTAACACTTGAAACTATATAAAACTTTCAATCTAATTTAAATACAGGTTAAAAACAACAGTTTTTTGCTGAATTCTATCATCAAACTTCCAGTACATCACTTAAACCATCTGTGTATGATTGATGTTTGTAATAAACAGCTCTATCAGCAAAATACTTGTATTATTACCTTAAAAACACAGCTTGTCTGAAAAAAGACACAAATTTTTAGCATTTACTAGCATGAATGTATCTAGATAAACTAACGACATATAAGGAACTTTGTCATCTATATATTTTTCAAAAATATAAAGATGTAAAGTATACACATTAACTTGTTACATAAAATACTAAACTAACTGCTTAGTTATAAAGAACTCAATTATTTACTTAAACAAAAAACACTTTGATTCTAAAATTATGCTAGATAAACTTTTGTGTATATACCACAGTTTCACTATGGAAGTGTCCTTGCTAAAGACCATCAATACTAAAAATCTTACAAAATCTGCTTGTTCAAGTAGGGTACTTGTTTAATATGTTAATATAAAATTATTGCAATTTTATAAAGAATATTTTTCTAATTTATACCAGATGAAGGCATTGGAAATAAAATTAAATATTTTTGTAAATTTCTAGGAAAATTTTGGAATTTTTTTCTGACTTTAAAGGTCTTTTAATTGATTTTTACCATTTGAAGACTATGGAAAACAAGGAATTTTGTAAATTTAAACTGACAAAATCTGACTTTATTTTTTAAATTTTATCAAATTTCCTGACTTTTCCTGACTTTTTTTCAAAACCCCCCATTTTTTCCTGACTTTTCCTGACTTTTGTGATTTTTTTAAATTTTTCCTGACTTTTCCTGATTTCCTGACTTTTCCTGACCGAGTGGCAACCCTGAATTAGTTAGTATACAGCACTGAAGCATATTTTCTTTTTTGAAACTTATATGACTAGTTGTCATTCTTAAATTCACTAGATTGTTTCCTTATTTAAATTTTTTAATTATAACAACATGAACTTAAAGTTATCAAATTTAAGATAAACAATTAAATTGCATGATATAGAAACAAAACTTCTTCTAAAACGTTAAGGATCACTTTAACTGTATTTATCCTATCTATATTTAATTTAAAATGTTATCAATGTGGATACTTTTAGGATAATTTTCAAAAATTTAAAGTTTTAAAGAATTACTTGGTTTTATTCTAAAAAAAAACTGTGACAAACTTTTTCTTGACAAGTCCATTTATTTTTTCGGAGAGCCACCGAGCAACTTTTTTCTGCCTCTTTTGCACCTCTGCCTCCTTTTCTGAACTCGCTTTATTTTGTTCCGGCAGCACCCACAAACCCTTGCTTGCGTCCACCGGTGGTAATTTAACGTTTTCGGACAGCTTCTTGCCATCCAGGGGATCTCTTGTGAGTGAGAAGTTTATGGAAGATCGAGTAACTGTTAATAACTTGCATAGTAATAAAAATTACAAAATCGGAATACTTAGTACTAAAAATTAAAAAAAAAAGTTATGTAAACGAAGTACAGTAGGTTGTATAAAAAACAATACTTGTTGCAAACTAAACTTGTTGCAAAAGTAAGTAAATTTTACTTAATAAAATTTTGCTTGTTTTCCTGTGTTTAACTTTTAATACCTTATTAGCTACATACTAACTTTAAAGACTTATAGTAGAAGCAGCTCCCCTACAGCGCTAATACTTAATTTATATTTAATTAATTTTAAAGATACTTATTAGTTTTTAGTTAACTAAAGGGTTTATTGTTCAACTAAACGCATTACAAAAGTTTAAACAACTCAACAGTAGCTCAATAAATATCTACAAAAAAGTTAAAAAAAGTATAACTAGAGCTAAAATAATAGTTTCAAAGTCTTTTTCAATAGAGCTTTAAGATAAAAATAAATACAAAAATGTTAAAATAATATTGAAAAATTAAAAATAATATTTATAAAACAACATTTTTATACAAAGTAAGTGTTCTTTAAAAAATATAACTCCAAAAATCAAATAAAAAGTAATAATTTATATCTAAAAAAGAGTTTAAATTATTTTTCTAAAAATCAAAATTTAACTAAATTTACTAGTTCAGGCCAATTCAGACTACGAATATTGAAATTGTTATAATAACTTTAAGGGGTTAGACCTCAAAAAAAAAATTCAAGAAAATGAAAATTGTATATTAAGTTATAATCTTTAAGATTATGATAGTAAAAAGCATTTTAGAAATATATATTCAATAGAGAAAATATAAAAACATCAAAAAAATCATACTTTAGTGAGCTTAAAACTTCTTTTTCACACGTAAATTTTAAAAAATTTGAAGATAAAAACTATTACAGACGGTTTAATTAATAAGATTATGATATTTAGAAAAAAAGAAAATTAAGGATATAATTTACAATAAATCAAAATTTGAATAATTGCGCAATTAGTTTTGTTGACTACAACTTTAAATTTATATTTCTAAAGTTCATCCCTAACAAGGTATGTGGAAGCCAACATCAAAATTTAAGATAAATATAGTATAGTATAAAAAAATACTTGGTATAAGATTATTCATTCAGACTTAACAATAAGTTTTGAGTATATATTTTTTTTCAGAATTTAGTAAAAACTACTATCAAGCTTTGTCCTTGGTGAGCATTAGTAACTTTTCTAAAATTAAAATTTTAGCATATTTTTTGTAATGAACAAGGTTGCCAAAAGGTTCTTTATAAATATTTCTCAGATTTTCTGATTTCTTCCGCGTTTTTGAAAGTACAAGTTTTTTTTTACATTTTTAGTATAAAATCAAATTTAAGGTAAAAAACTGTCTTAGATAGTATAAATATATTGGAAAGATACTGTAATGATACTTTAAGTGTTTTTTTGATAAATATAACTCTTAATGATACAAAAAAACTATATTATGTTTAATACATTTTTCATGTTTTTAAGAATTTTATTATTTTCGAGATTTTAAGCGATTTTTGTTCAACACCAGGTTCTTCAAGTTTTTATTTTTTCAAAATTTCTCAAATTCCAGGTTTTTCTATGATTCCAGGTTTTTTGGCTTGATTGAACTTAACTTAAAAAATTTGTTTAAAAATAAGTATCTGTTAAATAGAAATATATTGTAATTTTTTTAAATATTTTAATTTATAATATTTTTCTTACCGTCATTGCTTCTACTACGAAACGATGATATCATAGAAAGTTTACGAAATGATCTTTGGGTTGCATCTGTAAAAAATGCACAAGTTATTTTTTTGCTATATTTATCGTAAAAACTAAGCTGTATTTCTGAACTTATAACTAACATAACATTAACCTCTTGAAACATATATCAAAGAACAACTACCAAGAACTTTCTTAACAAAAAATATCTGTAAATGGTCTTAATCAAAAACGCAAACTGCCTCTATTAAAACTCTTTTTTGCTGTTGGGTAAGTATTTTTCTTTTCCCCTTTATCATTATGTTCTACAAACGCTTTTAAGTCGTACTTCACTGCCATATGGGCAACCTTTTTCACCATTTGCTTCTGCAAATTTCTGTAAAGCTTCTTATACTTCTGCACATAATACTCCGGCTTGCTCAATTTTGCGTAGGTCCTATTGATCCTGATGAAACTACTCTTGCGCCTTCTTTTCTTACTTTTTCGCTTTTTTTCTGTCGAGCTTTGCTCGACCGCCCATTTCTTTTTTAACTCGATTATTTTCTTATCTAAAACTGTTATTTAAGTTTATTACATATTTTGAAGTTTAGGAATTCAGTCAGTAAATATGTTTGTTTTGTTTAAATAAAGTAGCTTTTTTATTTATATCATTTACTAAATTCAATGGTATATTTTTAGTAAGTATATTAACTTAATGCTAATACTATATACAGTACCAAACTTTAATTACTTATAATAAACTTTTTTTTACGTACTTGGGAGTAAGCTAGATAATTCACTTAGTTTTATTAAAAAACATACATGAAATATACTTATTTTCTTTATTTACTTAGGGGTTGAAATAATTTTTTTGTAATTGTACTTTTTATTATATTTACAACTTTTCACAAGTGTATTTGTAAAACAAAACTACAAAAGGTAGTAATTTTTTTATTTAATTCCTGGTATGCAGATTATTTTAATAAACAGTTCATTTAATTTTGTTACGTACCACTAAAATTATTTATCAGCTCTTTACTTCCCATCTCCCTTGTATTAACATTTACCGTATCGTAGCTGTTTCTACTCTCGCTTTCTTTGACTGTTAAATATATATTAAAAATAACAACCAAAATAATAAAACAAGTTGCATAACACTGCAAAAAACAAAAACGCATAAATATTTTAATCAGAATCTTTTCATAAAAAAATCAGGCCCTATAACTATATGCCTAAGAAAAAAGTTAAAAACACTAACTGTTTATAAAATTTAACTTTTAAGACAAGAAATACATTACATTCTTAAAAACAAAAAGTCTTTCAAAACCATTTGCAACTTAAAATCGCTAAAACTTTCACCCTAATAAAAATAATATTTTTTAAATAGCTTTTCGAATTGTACTCAGACTGTTGCTCAAGATTAAATGAAATGTAGATTGTTTGGAAGAATATAAAATTTTAAACTGTTTATGACGTAAGTATAAAAGGCTATAAAAATGCAACCAGTATAAAATTCATTTCAAAAATAATTTATCGTCAATAAACCTATTTTTCTATATGCAGCTACTCGTGTGTTAATTTTTTTTTACTAATAACATCGATTCTAACAGGGTTGCCTAAGATTTTTTGAACATTTTTTCCAGGTTTTTGAATGAACAGTTTTTTTTTTGTACAAAACTAAATTTAAGGTTAAAAATGTCTTATATAGTATAAAAATATACTGTAATGTGTTTTGTAATAAAAATAAATAAATGATACAATTATATTCTATTGTAAATTATAGATTTTTTGTATATCAAAATCTCATTATTATACATGTAAAATTGCTTAAAATTCCAGGTTTTTCCAGGACTTTTGTTCAATATTCAAGGTTTTCCAGGATTCCAGGTTTTTTGGCAACCCTGTTATAAGCTATAGAGCTCACCTCAAGCACATCTCGTAAGAAATTTAGAATTATTCAAACAATAATATTAAATTAAGAAAATATTGATTGAGTTTTGACACGGTATACATTCATGCTCAAAAATAGTGTCTTTTTCTTTATAATCAGCAAATCTTCGAAACATTTGACGCAATGTCTCTTCAATGTAGGAGATGCTTTGGTCTACAGAGCAGATAACTTGAATATGACATTTACATCAAACATTTCTAAATACTTGCTATAATATTAGAGTAGTTATATCAATTTTTAGTGGGGTATGCTGGTATAAATTAAACATTGTGTTTTTTTAAAACAGTTTTTATTGGTTTTTGATTTCTTAACAAATAACTTCCTAAATAGATAGTTGTAAAATACGAACATTGATCGATGGATTTTCATCAATATTTTTTGGTTTGAAAGTTAAGTTGTTCATTTCATTGGTTTCAAAAAACAATATTTCAGTCCGTATAAGTTGTACGAACTAATAAAATTGTTTTTTCAAGGTTTATAGCTTTATAGCTTATAATCGATGCTAACCGTAAAAGAAAAACCGAAGTTAAACACACAAATAGTTGCAAATAGAAAGATAACTTAATTTATTACATATTTAAATTATTTTATTTAAAAATTTTAGTTTAAACTGCTTGTTTTCTTATAACTTTGTATCAATTTTAATATTATTCCAAACATTTTTACATATTATTTAACTTTGTCAAAGAATTCGTGTAAAACTCGAAATCTTTTAATATTAAAGTATTTTAAATAAAAATATAGTTATTTTATGTTTGAAATGGTTGTTGAATACAACAAAAACCATTCCGAAAATAGAACTATTGAATTTAATTGTTTCAAAATAAAGTTTTAAAATTTTTTAACTAAAATTTTAGTTGAAGATGAATTTTTCTATAGTTAACTACAAAGAATTAGGTTGTGGAATTTAATACAATTTAAGTTTTAGTTTTAAAAACAACTTAGTTCAAAAATTTATTAGAATTATTTTGAAGGAACGAGTCAAATATGCACGAAGGAAGACTTTTGCTTGACGGGGAATTTTAGCACAAAGACACTTTTGCACGAAAAATTGATAAATAAATTAGATAAATAAAAAAACAAAACATATATCAATAAAAATTAAAAAAAAAAAAAAAGTTACTGATCGAGGGTAAGGGTTAGTGGTAACAGTGAAAATAAGAAAATATTAAAAATAAAAAAAGTAGAAAAAATATAAAACAAATAAACAAACAAAAATTTTAAAAAGAAAGTTACTGACCGAGAGTATGGGTTAGGGGTAACAGTAATAAACAAAAATAATTAACAAAAATTATTAATTAAACTATTAAAATCAAGAGAATAAAAAATAAATTATAAAAAAAAATATATTTACCGACCGAGGGTGAGTATTAGGGGTAATAGTGATAGTATAAAAAAAAAATAATTAATTATGTCAATAAAATCAAATAATTATTAATTTTTTAACCGGTGCAAAAATGTCTTCGTGCATATTTGATCCTTCTTGATTTTAGACTCCTACCAATTTTAAACAATCAAAAGAAAAAACCCTTTAAAAACAAATATCGACTAACTCAAAGATACAGTACTTTCACCTTGTAATAAATCCAATATGCTTGCTTGAAAATCACTGTACTCTTTTTCTGTAAATTAAATATTTAGATCAGTAATTCTTAACATGGGGTAAACTTACCCCTAGGGATAAACTCTTTTGGTTTGGGGGGGAAAATTTTCTTTATTACAAGTTATGTAAATTAATGTTTATTTATTGTCTTTTTCATTTGAAAAAATAGTTTTCAACTGTAATTTTTAAATGTTAATTAAACTCTTTAAATTTATTACAACTTTTTGTAAATTTAACAAGCTGAAGCTTTAATAAAATCCTGTTTTATCAAAACTAATAAAAATTTATTCTGTTAGGGGTTGATTTAGTAATAACCATTTATAAAAGGGTAAATTGTGAAAAAAAAAGGTTAAGAACCGCTGATTTAGATAAACTTGAAAGTTTTGATATAAAACGTAGTTAAAAAAATTCTTTTTTTTTCGAGTATATAAAGAGAGAGCTTATATTTTTAACTACAACCAAATTAATATCTTATCTTTATAACAACTAAAATAATTTGTATAAACTTTATAGGTAAAAACTAAGTAAGAATATTGTTTGCAAACACATATACTAGTAGCATAAAAATGTTAGTAACATCTTTAATATCAAACTTACTTCAAAAATATAGTTTTTGTAATAACAAAATCTAATTATTTTAACTATTACATTAAATTATTAGAAGAACTAACTTTAGACCAACTATTTTAAATTTAAATTTTTATATAAAGCTTCTATTACCAGCTTCGACAGACTGTATTACACCACCATATATTTTCAAATGACTTTCTTTTTTTTCGTGACTGTTTTGTAGTGCCTGTAGAGATCTTATTTGCTCTGTTAGAATTTGGTCGTTTAATAACAGAAGTCTACAATTTGAAAAAAAAAAAAGAGGTTATATCTCACTTCTAAGTTCTACAGACTTTTTTCGCCAAGATTTAGCTTCTATCATTAGATTTTGATCATTGCTGGCTTTATTTGCAGCTAAGAAAACATTTTTCAAATCTTCTTTAGCAACATCGAAACTTTTTTTATTGTGATAGGTCCGTCTTTTTACAGGTTTTTCATCTTGGACTGTATATAAACATATATTTTTTGATCACTCTTTATAAATAAAAAAAGTATAACTTAATGGTGACAAATTATATACACCTAAATATTATTTTTTACAAATATCTAATTATATAAAAACACTAATTCAAATACTTGATTAACATATAAATAAACTTTCAATTTTAAATATGAAAGTTTTACAGGTTATAATAGAGGCTGAAAAAGACCTGTGTACACCAGCGGAACAGAATCTCTTCTAGCATCTATTTCGTCGTATAATGGCATGGATATTGAAGGTTTTAGAGGCGATTGCTCGTTATTTAATCCAAGGAAATCTAGATTTAGTAAGAAAAATTAAACTGTCAATTTTAACTTTTTTATGCTAGTTAGACAACTTCACAGAGTAAAAATGGTTAATAGAGTTAAAAAGTTTTCCTTTTTGAAATTATAAATTTAGTATAACAAATAGTTAAAGGAACTAAAGTTACTTTAAATTAATAATAAAAATCAAAAATACAAAATCCAGAAATTTTTATACTAAATAAAACTTAAAAAGCATACTATTCATTTTTTCTTTTAAGTGTTCGACTATAAAAACTTACTTTTTCCTTGAGACTTTTTAGTATTTCTTTCAAAATAACGATTTAGCACATGTGGAGTTGACCTCGATACAAATACTTCTGCATTTTAAATATTTTGTTAAAATCTTTCATAAAAACTTTAATTAAATACAAAGACATAATGTTCAAAAACATTTAATCAAAATAATATTATACATTATAAAAATATGATAAAGCAATAAAAATAGACCTTAAGTATTTTCATACAATAACATTTTAATAAATTTGTGACTAAAAAGTAATATATCAAACAAACCTTATACATACTTAGGGTAAAATAGTGAAACTCTCCTCTTATATAAATATGAGTGTGTTTTAGGTAGTTGAAATATTAAATTAAATGCAACTGGTATGAAATTTAATGTTATATCTTTTTTTAGTGTTCTTCTAACAAAGTTATACTTATTTCAATTTTTAAACAATTCTGATGGACTATGTGTGGCTTTTTGAGTTTTTAAAAAAAGGAAACCAAGACAAAAGTATTCTATTTTGTTACTAAAACTGTTATAATTTTGGCATCGCATACTTTTATTAAAAGATTTTTCAAATATAACTTATTTATGTTTGCCGACAGGAAATATTTGTGTTTAAATTTAATATAATTAAGAATTAGTAAGACATGAAGCAAAGAACATTAAGAAAAAATTCTCTAAATTTTACATTATCTAAAAATATTACAACTTTTTTCTAACTAGGTTACATTCTTGCGTTTAAGATAGGTGTAATACTTTTTGGTATTGCATGCTATTGAAATTATATGAAGATGACTAATTTTCATTCATAAAGTCTATTATTCAAAAACAATATGGACAACATATGCTTTAAAGCAGCGGTTCTTAATCTTTTTTTCGTTTTTTACTCCTTTTTGGAAGATTATTACCAAATTTACCCTCAATATACAAAATATTATTTAATTTGAGGAAAAATGATAGATTTTTTGAACTTAAAGGTTATTAAATCTAAAAAATAGTAAAATTTAAAGAGTTTATTTAATTTTAAAAAAATTACAGTTACACATTAACTTATAAATTAAAATAACAATTAAAATCATTGATTTTAAAAACTTGTAATAACGAAAATTTACCCCTAATACAAGTTAATTTACCCCCAGGGGTAAATTTAGCTTAAGAATAGCTGCTTTAAAGAGTGCAGAAACTAGATATAGACTAACCATGATTGCTGATGACTTTATGCTGATTTGGTGTTTTGATTTCTAAAAATGTATATGTCATTCAAAAAAAAACAATCAAAACTTTATTATACAGAGTTGCCAAAGGTTCTTTGAAATTTTTTCTGCAGGTATGCTGAAATTCTTCAAAATACTTTTTTAATAAGTTTTTTGAATAATTTTTAGTAAAAAAATTAATTGGAGGTAAAAAACTGACTTAAATAGTATTACAATAAGGAAAAGATAGTGTAAAACTATTGATACAAAAAAAAATTGATAGATTTCTCGTATTTTAACGAAATTTCATTACTCTAAATGTAAAAAATAGTTTAAAACTTCAGGTGTATCCAGGTGTTTTAGTGATTTTTGTTCAAAATTTCAGGTTATTCAAGGTTTCTTTTTGCCTAAATTGTCAAATTCAAGGTTTTTTGACAACCCTGATTTAACGTTCTTAAAAACATATGAAACTTTTTGTACACACATTTTATTATTTGATTTTGCAAACTTTTTTCTACTACAGTTCGAACTTTAAAATTTTGTATAAATTCAATAATAGTTCAGTTATGCTTATTAATTAAAACGTTTGTTAAAAACTAGTATATAGTTATTGCTACTAAATATGCAAATTAAATCTATTAAGGACATAGGGGAGGTCCAACTTGTTTTTTACGAGTTGATCTTACTTTGTAGAGTTTTAACTGAGCTATCAAAAATTTTTAGCCGGTTAAAAAATTAAAAGCAACTTTTGAGATATAAGTGATCAAAGCCGGCAAGTTTAATAGGTTCATATGGAAGGCGCAAACCAAAAACGCGAAAAAGGACTTTTTCACTAAAAATATTTCTTCTCCTTCATTTATTGACCTATCTTCTTCAAATTTTCACATAAAGTTCACTACTACTATCTAAATCAATTCAAAAGAGTATTTTTATAACTTTGAAATATAAAAAAATATATTAAACAAACCGGAAACAGGTCAAATATGCACAAAGACATTTTTGCACGAAGGGACACTTTTTCACGAAGACATTTTTGTACGGAGGGTCACTTTTGCACGAAGGATCATTTTAGCACAAGAGTAAAAAATAAATACAACGATAAAATTAAAAAAAAAATTAAGAATAAAACTAGAAAACTAACAAAGAGATAAACTAATAGATAAACAAAAGAGAAGAAAAATAATTTACTGACCGAGGGTAAGGGTTAGGGGTAACGATGAGAATAAAAATAAAACAAACAAAACTAATAAAACTTATTAAGAAAAAAACAAGAAAATAAAAAAAACAAAAACAAATTTTTAAAAACAAAAAAAAAGTTACTGAACGAGGCTAAGGTCTAGGAGTAACAGTAATAGTAAAAATAAAAAATAATAAAATAATTAATCAATAGAAATAAAATAATGAGCCAACAAAAAAAGTAGAAAGAAAGTTACCGACCGAGGGTAAGGGGTTACAGTGAGTGATAGTAATAATAAAAAATCAAATCCTATAAAAAAGTTTAAGAAATTTCAAAAGTATCTTCCTCCAAAAGTTTCTTTGTGCAAAAGTGACCCCTTGTGTAAAATTGACGCCATGCAAAAGTGACCCTTCGTGAAAAACTGTCTCTTTTTGCATATTCGACACCTACCCAAAAAAAACCACATATTTTTTATAATCTAAAATATCAGTTTTAAAATATTTTTTTAAATCGCAACATTCACAGTTTTATAAATTAAAAAAACTTTTCCTAAAAATTTTAGGTCTCTAGCTAAAAAAATAGAAAAAATATATTTTTAGTGAATTTTTCAAACTTCCGAGAAAATTGACTATAAAAAAATTGCGGTCTATACGTTCGTATAGAATTTTTTATAAAAACACCTATTTCTCAAAAACTAACTAATTCTTCTATATTTTATAAATTTGACATATAGTTTATACTTTGACCAATCTTAAGTTTAGTAAAAAAATGTTGAACCCCCCCCCATGCCCTTTAGTAAAAAAAACTTTAAGATTACTAATAGTCAAACAAATGTAACCATCAACAACTAATAATGGTAAGTTCTGCGAGGACTTTTCTCCAATTGAAAGACTTTTGCGACCATAAGACTTTTGCGATCCAACCTTATCTAAGGTAATTATAGGATTCTTAGTCTTTGACCTAGAACTGACAACTTTTTCACCTTTTTTTAACGTTTTCAAGACATCCTCAGCAATTTCTATACAAAATAAAAACATACACTTCAATGAGTTTTTAAGATTGTTTTTATAAGAACTTCTGCTTAAAATATAATTTTAATACTGTTAACTAAAAGGTTTTAAGTTGCACCATTATTTTTACTAGACTATTTGTCGTACAATAGCTGCTTTAACAAAAATGTTATTCGAGAAAAACAACTTTTACTTTTTGAATTAAATTAAGTATATATTTATTATATGATTATATAAAAACAATAGGTTTATAAGACCGTTTCGTATATGAGATATATAAGCTCATAAACAACAGTAAAGCTAAAGTTTATAAACAATGTTTATCAGAAATTTAGAATTTGAAAATTATTATATTAACTTAAATGAACTACAACGTAGTAATCATGAAGGTTTTCTTACAGTAAGTTAAGTTTGAAAAATACGCTGATCTTGTTAGTTTAAGAATTTATGCACTTTGAAAAGTTTGGAAAAGTTTTATTAGAAAAACAATAAATTTAGCTCAATTTCAATTTGTCAAGCACTATCGACTATAACTTTAAAAAAAAAACTATTAATATATATGTATATATATATATATTGCTGTTCAAAATTATTAATTGCTAACACGTTTGTTAAAAGAGATTCAAACAAAACAGGTTTATTGGAAAATCACAATAACAACAATTTGAAAAGTATTTGCTTTATTAAAGTGACATACGTTTCTCTGTGTTAAACTATATAGTTTCACGGAGTTTTTCATGGAGCTTTGTAAGTACTTAAATATTAAACAGAATAAAAAAAACTAATTTTTATCAAAATAAGTACCTTTCATTGATTTTTTTCTAGAACTTTTCTTTTTTGATATTTCAATCGCAGAAGACTGATCATTAGAAACACTTTTAATTATTTTATGTCTTTTATGCTTCTTACGTTTTTTTCTTTTAGTTTTATTAATGTGGTCGAATTCTTCGGCCGAAGAATGCCCTATAATAATTCATGGTTTAAATATACAACTTTAACTTATGACTAACAAAAAAACGTTTAATTATTTTACAGGATGGCCACAGATTTTTGAGAAATTTCTTCCAGGTTTTCTGAATTTCTTTTAAATTTTTGAAAGTACACGTTTTTGGTTCTAATTAAGTTTAAGGTAAAAAACTGTGTTAAGTAGTATAACAACATTGAAAAGGTACCGCAAAGATACTTTTAAATGTGTTTAAAAAAAATTTAGTGATGACAAAAAAAATTCATGTATATTGTAGATTATCATAGATATAGATTATGATAGACGATAGATTATGATAGATAAAAATGTATCTATATGATAGATTTTTTGTGTGAATACGAAATTTTCTCACTTAAAATGTAAAAATTGTTCCAGGTTTTTTAGTTATTTCTGTTCAAAATTTCAGGTTTTGCCAGTTTTTTTTCAATTTCTCAAATTTAAGTTTTTCCAGGGTTCCAGATTTAGTAGCCACCCTGGCTTCATTTTTAATTTGTTGCATAAACCAGTGACAAACTTTTTAAAAGCTGTGCACTGAAAAAAAATCCTGTTCACAAGAGTATGTTAGGTAAATAACATTTTTTTACAAAACTACTATAACTATTAGGGTGCTTATAAAAAGTCCGAACTTTAAGTTTTCAAGTAGGAAAAAATATATTTGACAAATATAACAAAAAACTATTGTGCAAAATTTTAGCAGATTTGAAAAAGAAAAATTTACAGAGTTTTTTTTTTTCTTTCTGAAAGAACCCGAATGTAAACTGCATGGGACCATAAAAATGCGACCTCCACCTTATTTTAGCTTGAATTTGTTTTGTATGAAGCAATTACCACTAAAACATATTTTGCAGAACTTAAGGCGATTTTAATAAAGTTTCACGGAAACATTTCTTCTTTTTTTTTTTTGAAAAAATTATATAAAATATTGAAAAGTTTATAAAAATTACATAAAATAAAGAAAAGCCTTTGTGAAACTTTCTCGAATTCGTATTAAATTCTGCACTATGTATTTTTGTGATATTGGCCACTAAAAAATTCTTGAGCCTCTGCACAATTTAAATTTATAATAACTGTGTAGTTTAGATTATATCAAAGAAGTTAAGAAAAAAATATTCAACTAATTTTAGAACAGATTTCTTTATATATCTAAGGTTAAGTTAAAACTTAAAACGATCATCAATAAATATTTAAATATTAGCTATAAAAATGTTAAAACCATTTTTGTAGTTATTTAAATAAAGTCTTATTTGGTAAAAACAAATAACTACAGTCAAATGATAAATTAAAGTAAACTAACTGGTAATAGATAAACATTCGTCACTTTTTACATCATCTTGTCTGTGAAATCTTAACCTGCGTTCTCTTACCATTGCAGAACCTGAAACATTGTCATAAAAATGCTGTATACCATAATAATAGAATAACACAAATATTCTCAATCTAAAACTATCTCGTTAAAAAGCTCATCTAGTACATAGCTCAATATAAGAAAGATAGAAACAAATTATTGTTATAAAATAACTATCACAATATAGATATATAATTTATTAAGAAAATTCGATTTGAAAAAAACCAGAACATTCGTTTCATAAAAACAATAAAATTGTTTTTAATCATCAGCTGTAGGTTTGAAATGAGTTGCACTTTGCTAAACAATGATACAAAAGTTATACAAAAAAATAGAAAAAACACTTTAAAGTGATTATCAATTATTGTACAGTACAAATATTCATTGCAAAAATTAATCTCCCACCTAAACCAGGGTTTTCCAAACTTTTTTCATAAGGCCCCTTTTAAAGAAATTAAAAAAGCTATGGCCCCCTCCAACAAGATTACTCAAAAAACCCCTAAGACCTTTTTTTTGCTTTTCATCTGCAACTCAATAATATCTAGTGTAAGTTTCAAATAATGACCTCATGGCCCCCTGAATATCTGTCATGACACACTTTTGGAAACCTTGATCTAAACCAGGGGTCGGCAAACTGCTGTCCGCGAAGGATAAATTTTCGGCCCGCCAGCACGTTATTTTTTTGAATGGAATGCGGCCCGCGAAAGAAAATTTTGCGGCCCGCGACCACGTAAATGTGGCCCGCTGAGCAAAAATATTTTTTAAGTTAAACTTGTTTGATTAATTTAGTTTTAAGTTCCTGTATAATACTTTAAAACAATTAAAAGACTTTACTGATTTAGCTTAAAATGTGAAAAAGACAGGTTAGCATTGCACCAGGTTTTTTTCTCAATTTTATAGTAAATTTCTTCTTACAACAGCAAATTATTTTCTGACAAAATAATGTAAAATTTGCGTTGAATAAGTAAGATAGTTATATAATACCTATTTGTAAACACTAAATGCAAATGATTTCCATTCCGTACAAAAGTAAGCACAGTAATTAACTAAATGTTATTTCTTTACAGTTTAGTTTTTTAACTTTTTTTTGTACCTAAGTTTCTATTACAGATGCTTTGTTACTGAATGTTATATTCTAGTGTGCAAAAAACATTAAAAGTAACATAATAACAATGACAAGAAATAAGGTTAACTTTATTTTGGTTTTGACATCTTTGATTTTTAAGAAGATTTCTTTGCATTTTAAATTAATTCCTATTCACACCAATGTACAAAGATGCTCATATTTTAAACCACTTTTTATTTAATACTTAACGAGATAAAATTTAGTTTAAGCATAATTTTCTATCATTATTGTTTCTACATGTAATATCTAAGTGTGTACAGACACATTTAAAACTAAATATATGACATAAACTAAAAAGGTTTTTAACAGGTATACTTTTTGATTTTTTAAACAATGTTTTTTGACAACATAAGTTAATTTTTATGCGTTGCATACTAATATAAACAGTTGGTGATTTTTGGAACTACCTATTTAATACAAATTAGATTGAGAAGTGGTAATTTATTAAGTTTGCACATTTGTAATCAAAATAGTTTAAATAAGATCAAATAAATAAATAAAAATTGTCACACACTCAGACTATGACTATTTGAAGACTTCAAATCTCAGGCCAGTTTAGTGATTTTTCAGTTTTTGCCTTGAATTGCTTTTTGTATGCTAAAATATCAAGCTTTTTTTGGTCACTCTGACTGACTTTTTTTGCTTTAAAGAGTGGTAAATTAAATTCATGATGTATGTTATGTTCAATGCACAGTGTTGGTTTAAATTAAAATATGTTTTAAATTTTAAGTCTTGCAGCTGATATAATTTGAATTGATATTATTTATTTAAATTGTATACATTTAAGTCTGAACAATTAGCGTTGCCAAAAAATCCAGGAAAAGCTTGGAACTTGACAATTTATACTTAAAAAATATGTAGAAGCCTTGAATTTGAGAATTATCGAAAAAAAACCTGAAAATTTAAACAATTTTTACATGTAAAGTAATGAAATTTCGATTTGACACAAAAATCTACCACATAAGTATTTTTTATTCAAAAACACATTTAAAGTAGCTTAAGTGTATTTTTTAAATTTTTCTATATTATTTAAGCAGTTTTTTTTAACTTTAACTTAATTATATACTAAAAATAGAAGCAAACTGTTGTACTTTTTAAAATTTTATGTTGGTGCATTGCACTTTTGCTTTTAAAGTGTCTTTACCTATTGTTGTGCTTTGTATTCGAACTAAACCTAGAAATTCTTCTAAAATGTCAAAATTATTAAAACACCTGTAATAAAAATTCTAAAATGAAAAATATCTGTTGTATCAGTTCAAACATCTTAACAGATTAATTTAAGTCCATATTTGGTTTATGCGACTTTATAATCTTCAGACTTTTCCTAAACACGACTTCATGTTGATATAGAAGAAATAAACAAAAATATTTTATTAACCCCAACATAAATTATTAAAATAAGTTTTCAACTCTAAACGATATATTTTTTAGTAATTAATTTTGCTACATTATAACTTGCCTTAATAGTTTTTTTCTGATCAGTCTGTAGTTACTAAAAATAATCATGTGCGTTATTGTAACTGACATAAGCAATTTTTTTTTCGTTTTTCGCAATAACTCGAACTCTAACGTATTATAGTTCTTGAAGCTCATCTTATAACTTACATTTGCTCTTTTTAAATACAAAATTTTAATGCAGATAAAGAATTGCGATAATACTCAATAAAAGATAGGTTTTCTAATTCTTTAATAGCTTAATATTTTTTATACAATTGTTAAAAATGTTTGAAATAATTATCCATTCAAGCTGAATAAAAATATTTCTTTTTAGTTATTTAATTAATTCACTGTTAATATACTTCGGTATTTCTTTATTTTGTGAACCTTTTTTTAAACAGGGCTGGCAAACAGGGCTAGTTTAAATAATTTATAAAATTCAGACTCGGTTAAAGCTGTTTAAGAAATTTTTATAAAACTTAGGAGTATCTAAAACTTTTGTTTCAAACGCTTTGAATAAGTCTTCGAATTCTCAGAATAATTTTTATGACTGTAGTGTAGTTTACTAATTGTAATTTTTTTTGTCTATTTACATATTGTGCTTTTTTATAAAATGATATATTAGTTATGTATTTAAGCTTGATTAATAGAAAGTTTCAACTATTTTATCTTTTAGTAAACTTTTGATATAATTCAGACACTTTTGCTTTTGAAGTGACAACCGTGTAAAAGACTAATTAATTACTTATAAGGTATTTTATTAAAGTATTCCAACATTAAATATGTTTAAAAATTTGATTTAGGATATCTAGAGTAAAAATAGGTATTAATTTTATTTAATTAACTAATTACTGAATTTTCTAAAGAATGCAAACTATTTAAGACGTAAAAATTTTTTTTAAAGTTTAAAATTTTTTTAGTATGAAAAAGGGGTTCATAATATAAAAAATGTATGAAAGTGACCCATAAATGTTTTTCAAGCTTGGTTTTTATAGAGAGTTAGGTTGTAAGTAAAAAATAAAAAATATTTTATCAAATTTAACTTATTAAGTGTTTAAGAAAGTACTTATTTTATTAAGACTTAAGTATATTAAACAATGTAAATTCTACTCAAACAGATATTTATATATTAAATAGGCATACTATGTGTAGCTAAAATTCATTTAAAGTAATAAAGTGAACAAATGTAAAACTATCCCTAGTGTGACCAAAACTAAATCCAAAAGATTATTCAATATCACTAAAATTAAAACTGTGGCCCGCGAAGATTTTAAAAACTTGAAATTTGGCCCGCGAGCACCAACTGCCTGCCGACCTCTGATCTAAACAAACAACTAAAATTCACAAAACTATAACCAAGTGACTATGAAGTATTTTAAAACTTATTGTATCTTAAGAGGATGTTTTTCATATGTCGACAAGGCGATATGAATTCACTCCTCATATTTAAGGAACCCTCTTTTTGCAACACATACACAACGGCCGTTGATTCTTTTAAGCACAGCCTACAAACAGGGTTATTACCATCTGCTACTGGCTGTGCTCTTTTTATCTTAAGTTATTCTAAAATCAATGTTTTTGCGCTTTAGGTCGCAAACGTATATAAAGTGCTCAGTCTCATTTTAATATACACTACCATTAAAAAAAAATTTATGTAATCATATTACATAGTTGAGCTTCATATTCAGGTAGTCAGTTGTCATCATTGGTAATTCAACAGTAATTCGTAACCCAATACGTTGAAAAACAGTTGAAAAAGACAACTGACTACCTGGATGTGAAGCTAAACTTGTATGATCACTTCTATATGCCTTATAAAAAGCATAACGCAAAAATTATGTATATTAATAAATGTTCTAGCCACCCAAAAAAGTATCATAAAAGAAGTACCAAATATAATCAATCAACGTATAAATAAAAGATCAAGTAACGAAGAAAATTTTTCAAAGACAAAACACGATTACGAATTAATAATGAAAAACGCGGTTACAATGATAAACTTTATTTTGAAACTACGGAGCAAAAAACTAAAACAAATAATTAAAATAAAAGAAAACGAAATATAATTTGGTATATATAGTTCAGTTAAAACAAATATCGGCAGAGAATTTATAAAACTAGTAAAAAAACATTTCAACAAAAATAATCCATTATCAAAAATCTTCAACAGACATAATATGCGAATTAGTTATTCATGTACGGCGAATTTGGAGAGACTAATTAAGTCACATAATCAAAAGATATAAAAAAAAAGTAATCTAATCCGGAATCAATGTAATTGCGCTGGTGACTGCAAATATAATTTGAAAGGGGGCAATTGCCGTTTGGAGAACAATATTTACAAGGCAACAAATAACTCTGACCCCTGAACTGAAAAAAATTCTTCATCGGCTTATGCTCAACTCAGTTCAGATTCCGATATGCTAATCATAAAGAATATTTTAAAGGTGGTGTATATGAAAATGAAACTGAGCTTTCGAAGTACGTTTGCGACCTAAAGCGCAAAAACATTTAATTTGAAATATCTTGGGAGGTGATAAAAAGAGCACAGCCAATTGCAGATGGTAATAACCCTGTTTGTAGGCTGTGCTTAAAAGAATCAACAGCCGTTGTGTATGCGTTGAAAAAAGAGGGTTTAGAAAAGCTCCTCTTAAAATAGAATTAATTTAAAATTACTTCATAGTCAATTAATTGTAGTTTTGTTTAGATTATAATCGTTTGTTTACATAAAATATTAATTTTTGCACTAAATATTCATGCTGTACAACATTCAATAACTACGTCATAATGTTTTTTAGTTTTTTTGTATAACTTTTGTATCATTGTTTAGCAAAGTGTCATTCATTTCAAACCTACAGCTGAAGATTAAAATCAACTTCATTGTTTTTATAATGTTATAGTTTTTTCAAATCGAATTTTCCTATTAAATTAGAATTAAATATATGTATAAGTAAAGTTACACAAAAATAAACTTTTCTGGAACAACTGTTTCTGCGTTCAACACGCGTGTCAGCCAACTACTATTTTATTCAATTAAATGCAAACTTCTTAGTACAGTAACAAAATTATAAAAATTAGATATTACGTAAGTTAAAACCTACAAAGAGATAAACTTTTAGTGAATTAATACTGAAACTTCCATTTACATAGTAACAACTTCATGTCATTGTTAGTTTTAAAAACTAAGACTCCTAAAATCTTAAAAACAAAACGAATTTGTTGTTTGTTTACAAACATCAGTTTCTGAATATATTTTTTTTAAATCATGAAATTTTGAATCTTTAGAATGCTTTGCATTGTATATTTTAACTTTTTTGTATTAAATCAGTAAGCGTATTTTTAGATTAGTGTGCTTTAAATTGATAAAAAGATTTTTGAAGATTAACAAGAAAACCTACTAACTAAAAACCTCTTAGCAGAGATATACTTATATATCATAGCAAAATGACCAAATTATAAATTAAATAATAAAACTTTTTTTTCTTTTTTTTTTGGAACATAATTAAGAAACTTTTCTGTATACGCTTATCAACTACTACTGTATACAATTAAAATAAAAGTATAATAATATTAACATTTTAAAAGGTTAATAAATGAGTTTAAATTAATATGTAGAATCAATACAGTATGTAAAGAAATTACTAAAACTTTATAAATAAGAATTTAAAAATTAAAACTAAATAAGTAGAGACTTGATACCTAAAAACAATACAATAAAAAATATACATATTACAAACACGTTTTAAATACAATTTAAAAAAACTATACCAAATTTGTATAAACTGTAGGTATAGAAATTTAGTCAAAGAGTATTTTTTAAATTAAAACTAAATAGTGTAAAACATTTTTATTGTAGTTTTCTTTAAAAATATCAAGTCTATATTTAATTTATTTAGCTTTGGTTTTAAAAGTATTGTTTACACAAATTCATCAACTTATTAACCATTCTGTATTGACTTCAAACATTCATTTAATTATTATATATCATTTATCAACCTTTAATTTAAATGTTAATATTATTATCATTTAAGTTTAATTATATACATACAGTGGTAGTTGATAAGCGTATACTGAAAAATTTTCTAACAAAATTCAAATAAAAATTTAAAAAAATATTAGTCTTTAGTTTCTATTATTGTACGCAAAGAAAGTAATTTATAGTTTTTCCTTAATTTAGTGATTTAGTTGAAATTATTTTAAGATAGGTGTCACATTTGCATGGATTGTTACTTTTTACAGTTTGTTGCTTTTGGGCGATTTTAAGGTATCTGGATTTAAAACAGCTAACTCTCAATGTTAATCAATCGTCATGCCAGAAATACATACTTAACAAAAGTTGCTAAATATTTTTTTTAATTTCCAGGTTTTCTAAATTTATTTCCAGTTTTTGAAAGTAAAGCTTTTTTTGTCAGATTTTAGTATAAAATTAAGTTTAAGATAAAACATGGTCTTCAATAGTTTAAGAATATTAAAAAGATACTGCAAAGGTACTTTGAAAGTGTTATATAACAAATATAAAATGTTACAACAAAAACTACTGCATATGGTATATAGTTTCGTACCAAATCAAAATTTTATCATTCTACAAGTAAAAATTGTTTAAAATTCAAGTTTTTTTTGTAATTTTTGTCAAAATTTAACCTTTTTCTAGTTTTTTTTTTCAAACTCCAGGTTGTTTACACTTTGCCTAAATTGTTAAATTTTAGGTTTTTCCAGGATTCCAGTTTTTTTTGCAATCATGCTTTAGTAAGCACAAAAAAAATTCTTTGAAAAAATTATACATTTTAAGAATCGAGATATAATTAGTATAAAACTTCATTCAACAAGAAAATTAAGTCAAATTAACTTTTATTTAAATATTACACATTTTGTTAATTTAAAGTTACTGTGAATTAATTTACTTTTTAACTATTTTCTACAACGTTTATTTCAGTTCCAGCTATAACCCTGATCATTAGCAAAATCTAAATACCCTTAAAGTAGGGGTGGACAACGTACTGCCAGCGGGCCAGATCCGGCCCGCAGAGTGAAAATGTTTGGCTCCCTAACGTTTTTAAAGTTTCAATGCAATCCGGCCCGCAGATGAAAATTATTGGCCCACAAAGGTGTTATTACAAAAATATTATAAAACTTAGTATCATAATTTTACAAAAAGAAAACTGTAAGAATTTGACTTTAGAAAACATATTTAAAAATTGAATTTTAATTTATGTATAGTGATAAAAATACCATTTTGTCTTTGCATTTTGTTTTGTTCAAAATCAGTGGTAATATCTTTATTTATATTGAATTAAATATCGTTGTATAATATGAAATGAAATATTATTAATATATTAGTCCAGCACAAGGATGCTGAAAATAGATGATTCCAAAAGCTTAATAAAAGTTGTAAGTTTTAGCTTATAATGTTACACTCGAGTAATTTTTTGTAATCAAATTTTTGTATTTATAAAACTAGTATTAATTCGGTCAAAGTTTATAATTAACATAGAATTCTAAATACTTAATAAACATTAATTTAAAATTTCATATTTGATAATTTTCTATGAAAAATGGACATCCTGCCGGATCAATTTTATTTCTAGAGATCCCACTGGATCTTATTTAAAAATTAGTACCCGGTTGGATCCGGATAATATTTTTAAGTTAGGATCCGGATCTAAAAAGGCATTATGCGGTAGATCCTTTATTTAAAATGCTCCCGCCCGACAAGGACTGAAATTTTTTGGTTCCGGCCCGCCAATCAAAAACGTTGACCACCCCTACCTTAAAGCGTATTCAAACTTTTATAAGTAATAAGGAAACTTTTATCTAAAACATTTATGGTTTTATGCTGTTGTCTGTTTAAAAAGAAAATTACAAAGACTAAGAACAAAAACTATGGTAAATATAACCTGTACACACAACTTCTTACTTTGATTTTTGGCAATACGTGCAATTCTTTTTTGTTTTTTAATTCTTTTCAGATGCTTGTAATACAAACTTGAAAATCCTGGTTCGTTCATCAACTTTGCCAGTTTTGCTTTTCTTTTTATCAGTTCAGCCTCTTCTGGACTTAATATTGTTGCATTTTTTCCTGGTTAATAATTTTCATGATGAGTGTTAATTCCTTTACAATATAACATTTATTCTATATGATTTAATTGATTAAACAAGTATATGTTATTTTTTTAAATTATCTAGCTTTCAAGTATTATAAAGAATTTTAAATCTAACTAAAAACTTTATAAGCTCATGATATACTATAAAATATTCAATTTATAAAATTGTGAACTGGAAAACATTTTAAAAATGTAATAGACATAACAAGTTTTTATAAACAACCATTATGTTTCAACTCATTTATTAACTGAATGCAGCAGAGAACAATACACTTATGTTTTTTAATTACTTTACTAAAAATGAAAACAACAAACTTACAACATTTATTATCTACTTCATTGTGTCTACATCAATAGATTTAAACTATACACTGTAAATACACTGTAACCCACTTCTATTAAAATTATCTTGTTCTTCTCTGACCATGTTAATAATTTCTGAATGAGTGGCATGTAACATTCTCAATCTACTGTTTTCGTCATCACTATCATCTTCATCATCATCATCATACCATTCTGTTTTAACCTTTTCATGATAAGAATTCTCTTGGTTGTTTGATTCTAAAATATATACAAATTTACAATATTAAATTAGTAAGACTTTTGATTCTTTTTTTTTTTCAAGTACATTTATAAATTAATATTTTTTTAAAGGCTAAGGTCAAAACATTTAAAAAATCAATTTCAATATATTGATTCTTTTTATTAGCTACTTAATTTTTTATATAAAAAAAGCAAAAGGAGTTAAGGTTCATTGAAAAGTTACCTTTATCTAAAATTTATAAGCAATCTTTCTTAAAATTTTACAGCTTTCTCTCAACAAACTCTTTAAATTAATTGTAAATTTGAAATATCAAAAATAAGTCACTTAATTTAAAAAAGGTAATTATTATCTTATCTTCTAAACTCTTATTTATAATAAGTATAATACACAAAAGTTTATACACAGTATAGAGATTTAATGAGAATTTTCGTTATCTGAATAGAAAAGTCATTATTTAGATATATTTTTTAACTGTTCAAAATATAGTTTTAATTGTTTGCTAATAAAAGATCCTAGTAAAGTAACTTCACTGGAATATAAATAAAAACAAATTATACAGTAATCTTCCTTTATTCTACCAACATATGTTTCTGTGTGTCAACGAATCAACACACTTCAACTGGGTTCTGTAAAAAAATAGGTTCTGTAAAAAAATAATTACTGTAATGAGAGAATAGAAGCATAGAATAAATTAGGTGTATATATGTTTTCATTAAAATAAGATATATTCTACAGATAATAGTTATTAATAGGTGAAATACTTAACATTAAATCCGACTGTTATAAAATTATATGATATTTGTAATTATTAAGTCCAAAATAAATAAGTAAGCTAAATTACACAACAAAATATAATATAAACAAACAACTTACGTTAATAGGAAAGATAACTAAATCAAAATTCACGGTTGTTAACTAACGAAAAAAATACATTTTTACAACCAATAATTACGTCACAATGTAAATGAGGCCACCTAAACTATTCAATTTGTACTGCAAGAATATTAATTTTGTTTTTATGTAATCCATTCTGAACAAAAATAAAACATTAACCATCAGTTAGTAAATCAATAAAATTCAATAAAACTTAACGGCGCTGAAGGCAATAAAAGTCACAGAAACTCGGTGTAACATGTATATTATATATTGAATGTTAGTAATGGTTGAATCAAAGTTATATAGAATTAGGAAGCATATTTAGTTCAAATGTAAAAATCAAAGAGTGAAAAATTAAACTTTAAGGAAAAAAATTAAACTTTAAGGAAAAACAAAGCACAAAAAAAATTATTATTACTAGGCTTACAATGTACTGACCGATAATTAATTTACAGCGACATACATAAAATCATAGTGACCTGAATTAAATATATATTGTATTTTATAATTAATAAAATAATTAATTGGTAAAGTAGGAGTCGGCTGTTTAATTTAAATATCCCTTACAGATATTTTATATATTTAATAAGTAAATTGTGTTATATGTGAAAGTTAAAATGTAAAACAACAAGGTAGTCATATGCTAAGTATAAACCTGCAGTAAAAAACCTACTAGCTCTCTTGGGCGTAGTAGGTAAAAAAGCACGGTTTATCTGTGATTTGAATACAGGCTTCCAATTAAACTTGGAACTTAACATATAAAGGTGTGAAGAATTATAGTCGGAGGGTAAAGTGAATATATGAAATTTCAGAGAATAGAAAGTGACTTGTGTGAAATAGATATAAATAATAAATGAATAAAACTATATGTTACTTAGGATATATAATTATATTAATATAAGTTAAGTGAATGTGTGTGTGTATGTGGAAGGTGAATGAAAAGTATGAAAGGTGAGAAGGCGCCAAGGTGTTATTTGAAGAAGAATATTATTTTTTTACAGAACCCAGTTGAAGTGTGTTGATTCGTTGACACACAGAAACATATGTTGGTAGAATAAAGGAAGATTACTGTATAATTTGATATATTTTTTAATTATTTGTGAGTATTAAAAAATTAAATAAAAAATTTCAGACCAAAAATTTTTAAAAACTAGCTACATCTAGAGTTCTCATAGGTTTCTTGAAAAAAAATTTCAGGTTTTTGAAAGTACAAGTGTTTTTATCTATTTTTAGTGAAAAATTAAAACTGAAGTAAAAAACTGTCTTAAATAGTATAAAAATATTAAGAAGATGCGATAATGCTATTTTAAATTTATTTTATAATAAATAGTATTGCTTATGATATATTTTGGTATCTAATCTAAAGTTCATTATTTTGTATGTAAAAACTGTTTAAAATTACAGGTTTTTTCAAAATTTCTCAAAATCCTAGTTTTCTAGTTTTTTTGCCTAAATTTTGAAATTCCAGATTTTTCTAGGGTGGTGCTAGTTTTTATGGCAACCCTGTTGCATATGAAAGTTTAAATATATTATTTTATTTCTACAAAACATATAGTTTATATTTTATACTAGTGACCTGCTTAATCCTAATTTAGAAAAATTATCTGGATCCAACCAGATACTAATTCAACGTTGCCACTCTTTTATTCAAAAAAAACTGGCCTGAGTAACCAAAAACTGTTCTGAGTGACCTTAAACCAGCCTGAGCCATCCTGAGTTTTTCAAATCCTTAAAAAAATATTTTCACTTTTCAAAACTAATAAAAATCAAGTTCTACAACAAAACTGATTATAAAAATAAGAAAATATTGAAAACATAATCATTCATAATTTAGAAAATATATATCATGAGTTTTTAAAATTCTTTAAACTATACTGAGTTTTTTATGAAAATACAAAACTATCATGTGTCAGTCTGAGTTTTAAAAAAAATTAAAACATCTTGAGTCATCCTGAGCTGTTCTAAGTTATTCTGATATTAGAAAAAAATTAAATATATTGAGTTATCCTGAGTGTCCTGAGTATGTGGTAACCCTGCTAGTTTGAAAATAAGGGCTTAATGTTATAAATTCAATAGATCACTGATTTTACTTTACTTGTTTGAGCTCTTTCCAGTCTTAATACCTAAGTTATTATTTTGATTTGAAATTTTAGAACAGTGATCTTCACAGGGTGAGCCCATGCACACTAGTATGCACAAGATTTTTCAGGTGCAAAAAATTCATTTTAAACTTACACTAGATATTTTTAAGTTTATGATGAAAAGAAAAAAAATAGGTCTTAGGCATATTTAAGGGGAGTTTTGATACGTACATAAAATATTTTAGAGTTTATGATGAAAAATAAAATAAAAAAATGTCTTAGGCATATTTGAGGGAAGTGTAAAATTTACACTAGATATTACATAACTTTTTTTTAACAATCTACACTTTTGGAGAGGTTTGATCTTGGGGTACACAGAACTCAATATTTTAGGCTTGTTTGCACATATTTCAATTACAGTGAAAACCTTTTTTGTTCATTTTAAAAACAAAGTTTAGTTTGAACAATACCAATGGAATCATTTTTTAACATGTAAAAAACAAAAATTTTTTCAACGTCTTTAATAAATGGGTAGTAGTATAATACTTAATTATTATGTGTAAGCTTGTATTCTAATTACACTACAAACAACTTAAGGTCTTTATAATTAAAATTCGGCCAAATCCTTTTTTTAATATTAAGATCCGGTCAGATCCTAATTTTATGGATCTGGTAGATTGCTACTTTAAACTTTTATTTAAAAAATTATTTTAGTTTAAATGACCTGCCAGTAAAGGTAAACTAACTTTAATTAACATTTTTTTGACTTTTAATAAATATTTTTGTTTAAATTAAATGGAGGTGTAATGTTATAACTGAATAATTTTTAAAAAATTTAATTTAAAGAAATAATACTTTTTTTGACATCAAATATAAACTTTATAGTAAAAATATTAAATCTAAGTATAATTAAGTTAGTAATTATCAAGTGCTTATAATTATAAAATCATAAAAACTAACCAAAAATAATTCTTTCTCGCTTTAAATCTTTCCATGATATATAATCATATTTTTTTTCAGATTCTTCTTTTTTATTTTTCTTTGTCATAGAATTGTATATAATTTTGGTTTTCTTTGTTACTTTTACTATAAAATTACTTGGCATTAAACAAGTATAAACAAGCTCCAAACATATTTTAATAAGTTAAACATAATTTATTAATTTACTGCTTTGTTCTTTGTACATTTCTTTCAAATGAGGCTTTAATTTTTCATAAACAGCAACTTGTTTGATTTCATTTTTTGTTTCAATAAAATCATCAGGTAGGTCTAAATTCAATGTTTTTAATAAGAAAAATATTAAACATACAAACTTTCTCAACTAAAAAAAATATAAATAAAATCAAGTCTGTTTATGTTGAAGTTTTTTCATTAAGTAATTAAGTATTTATTTTTAAATGTCAAGTAATTATTTTTAATTGTATATTTTAGCTAGTAAAAACGTAAATTATAAATTTTCCAAACAGGAAACAGATGATGTTTGTATAATATAGGTGGGAGCCATTTAAAGTAACCCAAGTTTTATAGTTTTTTTTAAGTATGCAGTTATGTTTGATTTCTAAAATAAACTGAAGTAAACATTCAAGTTATGAAAAATAGCTACATTAAGGTAGTTGATGTTGCTCCGCAACCCTTGTGAGATTTGATTACTAATTGACACTGGTTTCTAAATAAAAAACTCTTAGTAGTAGTAGTATATTTTGCTAAAAAGTCAATAAAGCTATTGTGAGTTAAATGTTAAGTATTACTTATTTAACAATTCTCCAACCTAAAATATTTAGTGGCTAGCTTTTGGAGTGAGACAACGCAACCAAAAATTTTTTGTGATCTTAAAATGCAATTTGGAACTATTTTAGAAGGTAATGAAAAAAAAAATTTTAATACATCCCCCTATAAGTAAACTAATAAAAATTTTATGAGGAAGTCAACAAGTAATAATTAATGCCATATTAGTGTACATAATTTCAACTGAACTAATTTTAAGGATTTTACTTAGGAAATACTTAACTTTTTTATTAATGGTAAAAAATATCAGTCTCAAACTCAACCTTTTCAACTATAGATGTTTTCTAAAATACTGTTTTTATTATCTTGGCAGAGTATTAATAACATATTAGTATCATAAGATTATGAAACCAATATTGGAAGTAAAAAAAACTAAGTTCTTATAAATCTTTTGTACATAAACAATATTTTAACTTGTACAGTACGGCTGATTATGTATTTATCACACTTATTCAGCAGGTTTTTTATTAAGTAAAGAACAATTTAAAAAACTAAAAACAAAATTAACTGTTAGTGATCATATAAAACACATATAAACTTAAACAAAACTTTAAAAAAAGTATTTTATATAAAGCATTTTACGTAACACAATCATTGAGTCTAGAGCTGATTTATTTTTTTTTTAAACTAAACTTTTTTCATGCTTAAAATTAGTATATAAATGCAAAAATAGTTTGCAATGATTTATTTACACAATTTTTTTTTTGAGGTCTTTTGTATTTTACAGTTATAAAACATTTCATTGAAATAAAACATACTGACTTATACATAAACTAGCCTTGGTTTAGGAATACTTTTGAACTATTTTTATATATAATCAATTAAAGCTTTATTCAAACTCTTTTACTTGTTTCTAGTTACTTAAAACAAATTATATATTTTTATTAATTTTTTTTTTTAATTTTTACAAACAAATATGTAAAAAGATAAACTTGTAATTTGCAGTATAATAAGAGTCATTTTTTTTTTTAGGTAGAAATATTAAGGTTTTTTTATAGTATAGTATATCAAGAAAAAATACCTTCTTCATATTGTTCAATGTCTTCTACTTTATACAGTTTTATTGGATGCTTATAAAGTTGATGTATGTGGTCAAATGATGTCCAGCGAGAGACTTCCATGCTAATTTTAACACAAACCTAGTACTTCTTTTTTACAGTATTTTAATTGAACAGTTAATAGTTGTAACATATTTATAATGTATAATATAAACTGTAGTGTTGCAGGCAGAGATGCTAAATCGCAGAGCACAAAATCCCCGCAGTAGAATAAAAAATAAAAAGCATGGCAATAGAATTAAAATTTCTTATGAAAGCAAAAGCTGTATTTTACAAGTTGAGAACATAAAAGTTTCATATATTCAATTACACCAACATATTTAAAAGCATATTGTTTTTATAAGTATGAATGCCTTAAATGTAAGTTTATGTTTTTTATTTTCATAAGGTTAATTTTATTCACTTTATTGTTAATTTAATCATAACTACCTATTAACCTTGTAGTAGTAGGTAATGTTTGGTTAGAAAAATTAAAGAAAAGTATCTTCCACTTATTTAAATGGTTAATAAACTAAAAACATTGTAGCTTTGGAACTAATCGATGTTAAATTAATTTATTATTTGATTTTTTTTTCCAAAAATTAGATGCAATAGACAAATTATTTTTTCTTATATCCTACTTTTATCAAATTATTTGAATTTTTAAACTTAAAAATAAAGTTTGATTAATATAACTTTTTAAGATTCATTATAAATTATTTTATTAAGACATAGATTTCACTTAAAAGTAATTTGAATATAATTTATTATTTTTGTTTACAAACTTGAAACTACTATTTGCTTAGATTAAATCTATTTAAAATTTTTAATGTGACAAATTTATTGAGTCTTTTTTTATTATAATTAGGTAGTTTATCTAAAAAAAATATTATACTTGAAAGTTTTAGTGTACAACTCAAGGTTTTTAAAACTAGTTTTGTAAATTAAGCACAGTTGAAACAAGGTCAGGAAAAGTCAAAAAACTCAGGAAAAGCAGAAAAAAAAGATAAATAACAAGAATAGTAAGGTTTTTTTTTTAAACAGTCAGGAAGTTTGACTAAATATTAAAAAATACCAGATTTTGTCAGTTTAAATTCACTGAATTCCTTATATTCAAAAACAAGTCTTTGAATGGTAAAAAATTAATTTAAATTCTTCAAAGTGTGATTAAAATTGAAAAAATTTCCAAGAATTTTACAAAATTACTTAATGCCTTCATCTGGTAAAATTAAATGAATATCCTTTATAAAACTGCAAAATGTTTCTATTAAAATTTTTTTAAACTATCCTACTAAAACAAACAGTTTTTGTAAGCAGTTTGATAATCTGTAGCATTTTTTAGTAAAACAATGATAATACACATAAGTTTGTTTATCTAGCATATGTTAGAATTGAATTGTTTTTTGTTTAAGTAAATAAATAATTTCATTCTAATTAAACACTAGGTTTAGTGTTTTGGGTAATAAGTTTATGTTTATAATTTACCTCATTATAATTTTTTCAAAATTGTTTAAATTTTTAAAATAAATTATAAAAGAGGTGAACTTCATGGTTAAGTTTAATTATTTATAGTTTATTGTAGAATAGTTGTTTTTTAATATTTTTTTCATAAATAAGGGTAAAATATTTACTGCTAATTTTATAAATATTGATAAACTGAAATATAAAATTGAAGGCTTTATTAATTCCAAGTGTTTGAATATGTATTATATTATTTGTTTAAATTGATAATTTGATTTAGAAAAGTCAGGAAAATTGTAATAAAAAGTCAGGAAATTGTTTAAAGAGTGGATAATAACTATAGGGTTAATATTTTACCTAGAAATTAAAAATTTTGTACTTTGACAAATAAGGCAATTAAAACCTTAGCAAAGCTGAAATTAGATATAATTTAAAAAAAACCTACATTTTTTAACAATAAACCTAAAAAACCTGAAATTCTTAACAAGTTTACATAGTTCGGTAATAAAATTTAACTTGATTCAAAAATATTTCATATAAATAAGTTTTTTTTTATCAAAAAAAAAAACTTTTTTTCATAAAACGCATTTCAATAAACTTAAGTATTTTTCAATGGCTTATGCTATCAGGGTTGCCACTTTACCTGGAAATCTGTTTTTACCTGGAAACCTGATACTTAACAACTAAGGCAAAAAAAAACCTGGAATTTGAGAAATTTTTAACCAAAGACTTAGAAAAACATTCAGTTTTTAACAATTTCAGCATGTTAAGTAGTACAATTTTAACTTGACACAAAAAAACTATCATATAAATAAGATTTCAATTAAAATTTTTTAGTTATAATACACATTTTAATTAACTTTATAGTACATATACAATGTTTTTTTATTATTTAACACAGTTTTTTATATTAGACATAACTTTAAACTGAAAATAAACCAAAATACATGTAATTTTAAAAGCCTTGTAAAGATTTGAAAAACCAGGAAAAATTTATAAACATGAGTGGCAACCTTGTACTATTCCAAACAGTTTATTACAATAAATTTAACTTTAAACTAAAGCTAGACTCTAAAATGTGTATTTTTGAAGATTTTTTGAAATCATGTAAAAAATTTTAATAAAAATCAGGTGGCTATTCTCAGGGTTGCCACATAGTCAGGAAAATTCAGGAAATCAGGAAAAACTAAGAAAAATGACAAAAGTCAGGAAAATTCAGGTCAAAATGGGGGGTTTTTGAAAAAATTCAGGAAAAATTCAGGAAAAAAATTTATAAAAACCTCAGATATTGTCAGTTCAAATTTATTTATTTCCTTTTATTTCAAAGCCTTCGATTAGTGAAAAATTAATTAAAAATTCTTTAAAGTCAGACTAAAATTGCAAAATGTTCCTTAAATTTTACAAAATTACTTAATTTTCAATGCCTTTTTTAGTAAAATTATAGTAAAAAGTCAGAAAAATCTTGAAAAAAGTCAGGAAAACTTTAGTAAAATGTCAGGAAAAAGTCAGGAAAAGTCAGGAAAAATTTCTCAGCTTGACTTGTGGCAACCATGCTATTCTGTAGTAGTTAAGGTAAGTCTCTAATGGTTTTTTTTTTCTTGGATTTACAAATAGTTATTAAGTTACACACTAAACACATTACTTTAGCAGTTACATTTTCGTAGGTAACAATCGTTGAAATTATATTAGATGAAATTCCAGACCAAGAAGATTTACCAACTTTAGATTTTCCACCACCTAAAAAGATGAGGTACCAGAAATCTTGGGAATCTGTTTATGAGTTAAAAGGTTTTTTTATCTCTAACAATTTGTAGTATTTAAGAATACACATTTGAGTATTTCAATTTTGAATTCAACAACAATTTTTTTTTAATACTGAGCTTTTTTATTAAATATTATAAAGGAAAGTTCTCATGTTTTTATTGAATTAAATTAATTTTTCCATTGTAATTTTTGAAAAAAAAATAATTTTTAAATAGTTTTTAAAGTATTTTTTGTAATTTTATTTCAATAATACACAAAAAATTTTATCATCTAAAGTCAAAAATTCCAATTCACTTTTTACCTAAAAATTAACATTTTGTTTTAATAATTTAATAATTAACAATACTTTAGCATGACATTTTTTTTACTTTAGTACTAACCTTTGACTACTTTATTAAAATAAATATACTTAAAATACATTTTATAATAACAACACACAAATTAAACTGTTAATTTTATTATAAAATTAAAACCAAAATTTGTTAGTATAAAACAAAGTTCGCTTCATAGACAAAAATTGAATTTATAATTTTATTATTTAAGTAAAATGGTTCATAGAGGCCATAAGGCGGTGAGATGGGCAAATTATTTATTTACAACAATTTTTTGGTTTTACACCTTACAAATTATCATGATTTTTGTTTGTTAAACAAAAAAAAAAATTTTAATTTTTGTCATAAAATACATTTATTTGAATATTAAAAACATTTTTCTGACAAATGGTTTGTGGTAATATCAAGAATTCTTTATAAAATTTTTTAGTATATTGCTTTCAATTACAAAAAGAAAATTTTTATTTACTATTTTATAAATGCTAAGAAGATTAGCTTTGACTGATTTAATTACTAGACAGATCTACTTAGTTTTTTTATTTCAAAAAAGAATTATTTCACTGCATTGATTAAATTTATATATAAATTTTTGATAAAAGTTGTGATATAAATAACAATTTTATTATAAGCAAATTTATTATTCCATTTGTAAGCTTAGATTTATAAGATAGATTTAACTAAAGCTTTTATTAATTGAGAATAAATAAATTAAAAAAAAATTGTTATTTATTGATCTTGTAGTAAAACAAAACTTTAAAAAGCACGTTTTAAAAGTAAATACATACTTAATTAGCTCAAGTTGAACTGTGATGCTTACATCAGGCTAGCCACTTTACCTGGAAGCCTATAATTTGTCAAATTAACCCAAAAAAAAAACCAGGAATGTTTGTATTTTTGAAAAAAAATCGGAAAAACTTCAAATTAAAAAAAAACCTGGAAATTTTAACATTTTAAGCATTGTCAGTAGTTAAATTTTCGATTTGACACAAAAATTTATAATATAAGTAATATTTTTTTTCTTCATCTAAAAATTTTTTATCTACCAACACATTTATTGTAAGTTTAAAGTATCTTTTTAATGTTGTCATACTGTTTAACACAGTATCTTACTTTGAACCTAATTTTCGACCAAATAAAGATTAAAAATGTGAACTTTTAAAATTCTGTAAGAATTTTGGAATACTTTGAAAAAAATTTGAAAATACAAGGCAACACTATTACATCTATTAAACTGTTTAGTTTATTGTGAAACGTTTTTGTTAAATCATTGAAATCTCAATTGTTCACTTATTAATAAAATAAATATTAGATACACAACTTATTTATAAACAAATATAAATAGTGTTTAATGTTTTATTAGTTATATCTGTTATGTCAACTATGTGTAATGCTGTTTTACTTATTAGATTGGATTGCTCCAACAAATTGTGAAACTAAAGCTTTTTGCAAGTGGTGCAATGTAGAACTACAAGCAAAAAAGAGCAACTTAAAAGTTCATTCTTATTCTGACCGACGTAAACGCGCATCTCCAGTCACAAATAACCACAACTCAATAAATCAGTTTAGGATGGAAAAATCTTTTAAACAGCAATTCAACAATTTCCTTAAAGAAAACGTACGCCAGACAGAAGTCCGGTTAGCATTGCAACAAGCTCTTCACGGGAACTTGCTAGCAGGCGAACACCAGATAGATGTCATGAAGACACTTGGGACAGCTCACGAATCAGCAACGCTTAAAAGGAGGAAAGCAAAAATGATTCTGTGCAATACTCTCGCACCAATTTGCAGAAGACTAATCATAACTGATTTTATGGTGAAGCATTGTTCTTTCTATCTGGATGAGAGTACAGATACTGCTGGACAAAGTTTTCTAGGTAAGAAAATAACTTTTAAGCTTTGTTAATTTAATTAAGTTTAAATTTGTTATTTATTTACATACATTCTGTTGAATATAAAAATATTTTAATACTAAAAGCTTATTAAATTTAAATTTCAAACATGAAATAAGCTTTAAACACATTGTTCTTTGTTTTATTTTTTTAATATAGATTAATTCTTGTAACACGTTAGCTGTAAAAGAAAATATTTTGTTATGCAATGAGTTGGACATTTTTAGATTACTCAGATGTAAGTAGGTTTAATGACAGTTAAAGGAAAAAGTTTTTATTTTACAGAATTTAATAGGTTAATAAATTAAAATTTACATAAAATTAAAGTTAGAATTACTATGATTTTTTTTAATAATTATACAGTAAACTCGTTCTAGTAAACTAAGTCAGTTTCATTTCTAACATATATTTGATTTTTGTGTTGACTTTTATTTAATAGTTTAAGAAATATGTCAAAATATTGTTGATTTTATTTTTCTAATAAGGAGAATGATTTAATTATTATAATATTTATTAAACAGCAAAAATTTTAATTAATAAAGAAAATAATGAATAAATTAGCAATTTGTTGCTTTAACGAGCAGGGTTGCCACTTCATCTAGAAACCAGGAAAAACATGGAGTTAAAATTTTAGGCATAAAAATACCTGGAATTTTGTACATAAATCTTTAAAAGACGTTGAAAAACCTGATATTTTCAATAATTTTTACTTGTATAGTAATAAAATTTGGATTTGAATAGAAAATTATACCCTATTTTTCAAAGTTTTTTGTCATCATCAATTTTTTTTTATTAATGAACCATTTATAAAGCAGCTTTAGTGTACCTTTTCCATGTTTTTATACTCTTTAATACAGTTTTAACATTAAACTTAACTATTAACTTTAAACAGACCTTAATATGTGTAATTTTAAAAACTTGGAAGAAATTTAGAAAACCTGGAAAAAATTTTAAAAATACCGAGTGGTTAACCGGAAGCAGTTTATGTTCAAATAATTATAACAGTTTTCCTTTTATATACAGCGGTTGTAATTACAATTAAAGCTATACTTTCTTAAACTTTTGTTCTACTACCTTCAGTTGTTTAACTAGAACAAAGTGGTAGTCCTTTAATTTCACAGATTTTATGTACTTAAAAGTTCGACTATATTTGGTATTTTTTAACTTTGAAAATTTGTTTTTGACTTTGTTTGTTGAATATTTTTATCATAAATATAATATTGGTAAAGTACAAAATTATAACTCAATGTATGGTTTATAAATTACTCTTTTTCATTCAAAGGTTCAATTCAAACATTAGTAATAAAAAATTCCTACAATTACTTTTTACATTCTTAAGCCAATTATTACCCAAAATTATAATAAATTCTATTTTTCTCAGATCAACCTGCAAAAGAATGGAGTTATGCTGTGACAAATTTCCACTTTCAGATACATTGATAGAAGAAGTTGGTAAGTCTAGTTTGTACAAACCAAGAAGCCAAGATGTCAATGAAATCTTGACAAACGAAGAGTACAGCAAATTTAAACCTTCAAATTTGACAATGTTTGCAGCAAACAATGTAATATAAAATTTCAACAAAATTTTTGCGTGTTAAAAAGCAGTTAATTTAAAAAAAAAAAAAAATGCTTTTCATTTAAAGTCAATTCACTATTTTAAAAACACTATTTATTTACTTGAGTGACTGTTAAAGCATTCTACTGTTTAAATTTGTTGTGACTGTATTTTATTCAAAAATTTCAAATTTGTTTATTTACAAAGTTTTGTACATTAATTGCTAAAATTTCTTAGACTATTTGTACTTTTTTACATATTTTGTAGTAACAATAATAAGTTCAATAATAATCCAACCGTTAATCGCGCTAATTTTTTATCATATGAGTATTATGCTAAATTTCCTTTGCCTAACAAACTTTAAAATTTCTCATTTTCTTAGTTTTTATTAAGTATTTTTTAATACTTAAAATTGTTATTTTAAATTTCCGTATTAACTTTTGTATTTTATAAAATTTTTATATAAAATTTTAGGTTTTTAAACAAAACATTTTTACTTCAATTCAGCTTTTTTTTTAAAGAATTTTCTTTATTTACCAATATAGATTTTTTTTTAATTGCCATAACTGCTAGTTATTGCAATACAAATTAGTTTAAGTCATAGTGCTGTAAACTGCCCTTATGTTATGCACTTGTTCTTTTATTAATAAACATATAAAATTAACCCAAGCTCTTTATATATATATCAAAAAAGTATGTAGAGTATATAGCTTGTATTAGTATAATATTTTGTAGTGTCGAAGGTTTATACAATTTTTTTAATTACAATATATCCTAGTTTTTATTTTTTCACAAACTTTGAAACTTGAATTAAATGAATAAACCTAGAAGTACATAAGCAACTTACAAAAATAAATTACTTTTTAGTTAACTATACTTACAAATTAAACATTGAAAATGGTTTAAAACTTAAAGATAAATGAAATAAGTAATACTAGTAACCTTTTAGATTTTTTTTCTCTTAAATAAAGTTTTATTTTATGAAACAAATTTAAGTAGTTTAACATGAATTCCTTTAAATGTACAATTTCAGTCTTTGCTTTATATCATAGTCATTATTATCTAATAAAATATCTTTTCACTAAGTTAACATTTTTAGCTGCGAATATTCTTACTGCAAAAGCTTTAGTATAATTAGATTGTTATAAAACTTATAGCAGAAAATATTTTTAATTTAGTTTAAAAAAGTAAATTAAGCTTAAATCTTTAACAAACCAGTTAAACTGACCTTATTTTTTTTCATTTAATAAAAATTTAAGGTATATAAACAAATTAATTTTTGATAAAAATTTTCATAAGAAAAAAAAATGTTAAAATAAGTAAGTAAATTGTAAATAAAACACTTATGTAGTTTTTCACTTTAATAAAATTTTTGCAGGAACAAAAAAAAATTTTGACTTTAAGAAATATAAGACAAGACGTGAAAGTTAGTTAAAACTTAAAAAATTAACATGCATTATTAAAGTTTTAAAATTAAGTGAATTACTCAAGCGTACGATTTTGGCTTATAAATTTCTTTTTTCTTCTAGCTCTCTCACTTTTGCGCTAAAACTTTGCGTCTAAAGTTCTTAAATGAAGAGAATAACTCGAGCGCGCTCCAGCGTACCACTCACTTTTCACTTTACTTTCTTTTATTTCTCCAAATTTCTCTCAATTTACTATAGAGCTTTAAAGCGCGTGTTTACAATTAAAACAGCTGTATTTAACTGCCATCTTGATTATACCATGTCTGGTTGCAGGTTATAAATTTAAAATCTAAATTTGTTTGTAAGAAAAAACATATGAAAAATAAATTATTTGTAACAAAGTAGTTTTGTACTTTTTTTAAACTAATTTACATAGTAATTTAAAAAATATTTTTGACTATTTTAGTTTGAAACTTCTTTATAAAATCATAGAGTAGATTAGCTTTAGACTTCTAGAGCTCATGCTGCTCCAAAAAAGTCTTTACTTTTATTTTATTGACTGTTTTATTTCTTAGGTTTAAAAGTTAAGACTATAAAAAAAGACTATTAGCACGTAACATATTGTAAAAACATGTAGTGTACGACTCAATAACCAAAACTTTCTTCGTACACGTCCTTAGACCAAATTTTTTATGCGCTATTTTATTGTTCAACAAACAATATTTTTAAGTATTATAACTTTAAAATGTTGTTTTTATTCCAAAAATATAACTTACTTATGTGCAAGATTTTTTTTATAATAATGTCTAGTATAGTAAAGCAAATTTAGTTGTTTAAAATTTAGTTGTTTGCTAATTCAATGTTAGATTAACATTAACAAAAAATTATTTGATATTAAAAACAACATCTAGATCTACATAGCAAACAAAATTCTTTAAAGTCTATCTCTTTCGACGTTTTTTGTAAAAACAAAGTCAAAATCTTTTAAATGTGTTTCTTAAGTCATTTAATAAGGTCTAAACTCTAAACTAAGGATTTTTTTATAAAAAAAAAATTTATAAATAAAAATTGTTTATGTAATTTAAAAAAGAACAATTCTTTACAATTTTTTTTATATTGCATAAAACATTTCCTATAAACTTTAAATATTTATTTTTAAGACGTAGGAAGAAGAATATCTTTTGTGATTTTTATTTATTCACCGATTTAGTTTTCTCCTCCTTCAAGGTACCTTTTGAACTCTATATTTATATCAGCTACATCTCAAAAATTTACTAAAATTTCAAAAATCTGTTAAAGCGACTTATAGCTTAGTTAAAATTCTACAAAACAAAATAAAATTGTATTAAAAGTAAAGTTTTACCTCCTATGAACTTTATGCGGATGATTAAGTTTTTGGATTTTTTTTGACAGTTTTAACTGATTTATTCTTTGAAAAAACCCTACAAAACTACTTTTTTAATTTTCATTAAATTATTTACATAGAAAGTTTTTTTTATTATTAAAGATCTATATTTAGGAGCTACTAAACGTTTAACAAGAAGTTTCAAAACGAAAAAAATTAGATTTTGTTTTTTTTTGTCCTGGACAAGACGATAAAAGGTATTCTAGAGTCGTGCGACTTGATAACCGAAAGGTTCTTCATGCACCAGGTCCTAGGACCAAATATGTCAAAAAAAATTTATCGTTCAACAAAATATAAATTTAACTTGTCTAGTAATTTTTTGAGCGATTTTTTAAGTCTGAAAACGTTAATTATATTAAAAAGTTTTTTTAGCTAAAAAAAAATTATAGAAATAACTTTGGACTTTATTGAAATTGAATATTCGAAAAGGTTTTTAAGTTTTGACTTTAGACTAATTTTTTATTAGCTATTTAAACGAAATTCGACCCACTGTGCGAGTCTAATCAAAAAAGGGCGGGTTCCAAGATCTAGTAGGTCATTAATAAAAACAATTAAAATACAAAACAAAATTACTTAAATTTTTCTTGCATAATACTGTCACTGATTTACTTACTCATTATATTTATTCAAACATACTGAGAATTTTTTTGTTACTTTTTTATTGCTAAAGATTTAAAACAAAATTTAACACTGTTTAAAACGATAAACAAGTAGCTTCAAAGAAACTTGTACACATACAAGTTTTGACAGCTAAAATCTATAAAACAAAAAACTTACTTTTTAAAGGTGTACTATAAACTTTTTACAAATGTGTTTTAAAAATATGTTATAAAATATAATTAAATCACGATAAATACAAACAAAATATATGAACACGTAAAACTTTTTGTGCGTAACAAAAACTACATTGATTATAGTAAAACTTTTTTCCAATTAGCTATTTGGGTCAAAAAAAATTAGCTGTGTAACATAATAGTAGCTAAAGTTTTAACATGATATTTAAAAAAACATATAAAAGTCAAATAAAAAGTAAATAAAATTTTATTAACTTAGTGCAACTTACTTTCAATTCATGAAAAGATTTTCATAGTTTACGTAGCTTAGTAAGATTACAACAAATCTACAATGTATCTTTATTCACAGCTTTATAAATTTGTATATTAAAAATTAACTTTACCAAAATATTGAAACATACAAAAAAAAAATAAATATTTTAAACGCACTACACTAAATTAAAAAAACATTATATCTAAAATCTAAATTAATCTTCAAAAAAGTTCTCATATACCATTCTTAAATTTAGTACTTTTAATAAAAAAACTCTTTCTAAAACGCATTCTGTAAACCTAGGGGTCAGCAAAGCAAGATATGACTAACTGGCCAGATCAAGCCAGTCAAGTAAAATTCTTTAGTCAGCGACACAATTTTTGACAAAAAATAAGTTGTTCAACACCACCATAAAAAATGTGTAACTTGCTTATAATTTAACAATAAATATTTTTTTTCTTATTTAATGATCGTTTAATTGTACTTTTGCTTTTTTAAAAATGTCATTTAATTTTTTCTATAGGTTTTTAATATTACGGTGGCCAGCAAAAAACTTTTTCAAACAAACCCGGCCTGCAAAAAAATATTTTATAGTTTATCAGGTCCGTTACTTGTTTAAGACTGCCGAACCCTGCTCTAAACTGTTTAAATCTATACTAAAACAAAATTAAATAAAAATTAACTTTTATCTCAGCTTTTTAATGCAGCTATAAATTTAATAAAAACTTTCAAAATACGTTTTTTTTTTATCTATTTAAAAAAAAGTTGATTTAATATTGTAGTAGTTGAAAAACAGTTACTAAGTACTTATATAAATAAAAATTGAAATAATTTGAACAGTATTTCCGATGTGAATTAATTCTATTCTACAAAAATGCAACTAACTTTTTGATTTTGATTTTGAAGCAAGAGCAAATTGAGATGAAACGCTTGTGCGTGGTTTTAATGGAACTCTTCGGCTTTCTGCGTTTTGTTCAACTGCTACAGGTTTTAAGGTGCTGCCATTGGATTGTTTTAAGCAACTTTTGATTTCAGATGGCATTGTTAAAACAGAGCTTCTAAACTTTGTAGTATTCGATGAACTTCTTACTAAAACTTGTTTTTCTGGAGAATTTTTTGTGGGAGCATTTGTAATCAGATCACTCCATTCTTCATCTAATAGTTTTTTGACTTGTTTGGGCACAAAGTCTGCTACTTTTCCTTTTAGAATTGGTCGCCTCACACTAAACTCTGAGTTTTCATCACGCGTTTGGTCACCGTACTCAGGTCCATGATCAGAACTAGTAAATAAATTTAAAAAATGTTCAATGCTTTCAGAAAGTTCTTTTAACAAATTGGGAGCAGCAAAAGTGATTTCATCCAAATCAAAACTGTGTTGTTCCTCATCCACATGAAAATTAGAGCTTCGTGGAGAAAATTCGCCATTTAAAGAAGGTACTCGCGGTGAATTTGTGTTTGGCAGCTGCAATACTTCATCATTATCGTTTTGGTTTTCATCAAAAACTTTTTTTGACTGTTTTCCTAAAAATGCAGCAGTTTTTAGATTTATCTGTGCATTTCTGTAATACCTGTTTAATTGAATTATCTTTTATTATCTAATTAAAAAAGGTAATATTTAAAATTTAAGAATGGTTTTGATCAAAGTTGTAATAAAAGTTTGTAGAATTAAAAAAATATTTTATTTGTTACGTTAAAGTTATAAATTTGTACATATAAATCATTAGCACAAAATTTTGTAAAAAAAGTTATTATTTACTACTAAGCTAAGTGTTAGGTATATATTTTTTTGTCATTTTTTTCATCAAATGAAAAATTTTAAATTTAAATTACTTTATTTCAAATGTTCTTACAAAAAATATTGAAACTGAATTTAAAGTTAATTTACTGCCAACAAAATAACCTTAGCGATTTTGGTAAGTCTTCAGCATTTTTGCGAGGCCGGTGGTAATTTCTTTTACTGTTAGTTTGCTCGTGAAAAAATATTGAGTTTTCACAAAATTTAAACATAAATATGCTTTAAAATATAAAATAAAGTCTGTTTAAAACAAAGAACTTGAAAATTGAAAACATTATTCATTGTTTTATGACTCAAATAAAGAAACTAATTATTAAGAATTAAATATACTTTGCATACATTTCCAAATTTAAAAATAGCTTAAAATTGCTAAAAAATGTTGTAGAGTTTTTAATTATAGATACTTTAAAATTTAAACAGTTGTAAATACTTTCAGAACTTTGACTATGTAAAAAAAAATATATGATTACTTTTATAAACACTATTATATAAAAACATTGAAATCTATTACAAGAACGAGCTCATTTTTATTTTAGTCACTATTTTTTTGGTTTTATATTTAGCAGAAGCTTTTACTTAAACTTTTAAAATGTGCATTTCTGTTTTCTACAAAAAAATAGTGAAAATATTTTTCAGTAAAAAATATTTTTTCAAAAATTAACTATTTACTTTATAAACTTAAAGTAGAAAAAAAAATTTAAGTAAAACTTAAAAGTTGTTTATACAAAAACTCAAATAGTTTCTTTATCATTATGTACTTAATCAAATATAAAGGTTAATTTTTAATTTGTTTTTTTTTATAATTTAGTAATAGGTTTTATATAGAGAATTATTTTATTATGGATTGTTTTAGGTTTTCAGTATAGTTTTTGAACGACAAAAAAGCGCTCAAAATATTTAGTCCTAGGACCTGGTGCACGAAAAAACCCTTTCGGTCATCGAGTCGCACACCACGGATGACTTTCAATGTCTTGTCCAGGACAATCTAACAACTAATTTCTATTTTTAATAAACGTTTCAAAAGTTATTATAGCATTAAAATATTGTTTTTAAATTTAAAACACTGTGTTTAAAATCCTTTTTTTAATTTATCGCCAGTAGTTTAAAAATTAACTTTTAATAAAGATAATTGTTTAACTAATACTTTTTGAAAACTCCTTCAGTAGTATTTAAAAAAAATTATAATTCTTAGTCGTTTAAAAATTGTCTTAAGTACTAAACTAGTTAAGAAAAAAAAAACTTTTTTGCTAACCCGAACACACTTAATTTTAACTTGTACTAATTTGTACTCTAAGACGGTGATTAATCTAGCATAGTTTAAAAAACTTTTAAGAAGCGCTTATATAAACAATGTACCATATTTAAAAAAAAGCTCTATACTAACTCCAGAATAAAAGTATCGAACATAAAAACGGTTTTTCTTTACATACGTTTTCGGTATTTATTATAATTTTTGCTACAAAAAAAATCAAACTATTTTCTTATTATCTCAATCGTTAGCAACATAGACAACATACTGTTTTCTTGATCTGTCAAAATACTTTACAAATTTACTGTGTAAATCAAATATGGAATGTCTAGAATTTACTGTAAGATTTGTTTCTAAACTATAACTGCTTACTTCACTTTCAAATTTGTGCTTTAGCAGCAGAAAAAAACAAACATTGATTTGAAACATGTATTTAACTGCTACTTGACCATGCTCTCTTCTACACAAACTTGAAGTTATTACGTCACAATAGGGTTAAAAACCAGCAAAAGAACCGCATGTTTACTTTTACTTTTTAGGCCGTATTTTTACCTAGCAACTAGGAAGAGTAACAAAAAGCGAAGATATATTTTTATTGATAGAGCAAATATAATTGTATCTTTTAAGCAGTTATTTATTCAGCTTTTGTGAACATACAATAGGGGAATTAGTATATAAACAAGAGTGTTTAACCGGCAACGCAGTTAATGTTTTTAGTTCTGAAAAAAGGGTAATAAAAGTAAATTTTTTAAATTTAGTTATTTTCAAAAAAAAACGTTTAAAAATAGACAACTTTGTGTATTATTTTCTACTTTACTAAAAGCTAATAAAGTATTTTAAATAAATAAAAAATTATTTTTTTTCTAAAGTTATATCAAATGTTTTTGTTCAACTTTTTAACTTAAAAGCTATTACAAGCATGAGTAACTAATTTGACTAAATACTAAGCAGGTATTAATTAAATGTTAAACTGAGTAATAATTTTAATAAATTGAGTCTAGTTTATTTTATAAAGTATTTTCTTAAATTTTTAAAGTTTTTCTAATTATTAAACTAGTTATCACAAGAATTTCTATAATAAAACTAGTCTACAATAGTATGTTTACCATATTATTTTAAATTTCATAAATTTTAAAATAGGGTTTTATTCAATACTTTTAAGTTAAGTTTAGATCATTTAATAAGTTTTTGTTTGTATAAACAACACTGTTTTAAAAATGTGTTTTCAGGAAGAAAAAAGTTAGTTTATTGAAAATAGACAAAATAGTTTTATTTAGACTTGAGTTCTTACAGGTAAATTATATAAGATATGTTTTATAAAATTAAAGCTAATGTAATACCATTTTTGCAAGTCATATTAAACGTAAGAGTTTAAAATTTAGAATGTTTTATTGCATAAAAACAAGTGAAATTACGAAAAACTTTGACTGTCAATTATAAAACTTACAAAACTTAAAACCATATCTAAAAAAGCGTACTATTAAAAATATCCTTCTGCTTGTTAGTGATCTCATTTATACTCACCATGTTTTACGGGGACGAGTTAGCGTTAGTTAGTCACTTCCCACAAAAACTGAAAAAAAAATCAAAAGTATTTTTCACACAGTCTAAAAATGAGAAAATAATCAAAATTATACCCTCTTTACCTTAAACATATGCTTTTATATTATTATAAATAAAGACTATTTGATTCCATTTTATTAGCGTCGAACGACTGTGTTTTTTTTGAATTATCATGTACTCGAAAACAAAATATGTTTTCAATTTTTGTTACATGTATAATAAATAACAACTGTACCTTTAGAAAGTGAGAAAGTATTAGATAATAAGACTCAAAAAAACAAAGACTAAGAAATATGCTTATATTCACTCGCAAACACTAATAAGGTAAAAGTGGTGCTGTTTTTCAGCAACATGAATGTAGTTTTAGAAGTAATTCAATTAGCAAAAATAATTTAAAATATAATATCAGTTAAATTAGTATTTTAGTAAGTATATCTTTTCAATAAAAGTGTTTTGAAGTTTGAAAAAGTAATTATTAAAGTCTAAAATTAAATTAAATATATAAATTTCATAACATCTTATTTTAAAAAACAATACGAATATTATAATTGATAGAGTATAACAAAATACTTTTAAACAACAGAAAGTACATCTATATTTTCAAAAAAAAATTAATATTTTCATTAATATTTTTTAAATATAGTTACAAGATATTATATAAAAAGAGTTGATTAAAAAGTATAAATTTAAAAAAGAAAACAAAAAATAAATTTAAGGATTTAATATAATTTCTATAAAAAGTGTAAAGCTCAGTTTCAAAAATTGATAATTTTTACTTGAAAAAAAGCCAAGTATTACAATCTTTGTACGTTGAAAAATATATGTTTATAAGGTAGCTTTATAATAGGGGTGGGCAACGTAAATAATTGACGGGCCGGATCCAAAAAGAAACTAGTCCTTAGCGGGCCGGAGCATTTCGAGTTAGTGATCTACTGGATCCTTTTTTAGATCCGGATTCTAATTAAAAATATTATTCGGATCCGGCTAAACACTAATTTTAGACAAAGATCCGGATCCAAATGAAAACTTATTTCAAAAGATTTGGATTCGACTGGATGCTAACTGATCGGGTATTTCAGAATTTCAAATAAATTTATTACTTACCAAGGTTCTTAAGTTAAAAATTTAGTGATAGTTTTTATTAAGTATTCATAATTCTGTATCTATTATAACTCTGAACCGAATTAATACTAGTTAGTTTTATAAAAACAATAATTTACTTACTAAAAGTAACTCGAGCCTAACATTTCAAGCTGAAACATTAAAATATTGTTTATTATTCGAAATTATCTAACTTTGGCGATTTTTGCTGGAGTTTACATTAATAATATTATTCAGAAGTTAACTAACATTACAATTTGAAATTAATACCTTTTAAGTTAAATAAACTTATAAAGATTTATCACATACTTCTGCACTTATAAAAGAAACAAAACCAAAAATAGTTCTGATATGATAAATAGTTTTACCATAAAAAGGGAAAAATAAAGTAAAAGATGCCGATAAAACACTTAAGGTTGATAATATACTACAGTTGTTTAAAAGTTGCATGACGGTTTGGAAAAATCTGCAAGTGCACTAGAATACTGATTAGGTTTGAAATTAGCTTATCCTTGTTGATGTTAATGGTCGGAAGTGTTTGTTTGCAAATGTTTGAAGACTCAAAAAGTAAACTAGTTTGATGGTTATCTTTAAAGATGACAAATTTTGGCTTGTTCAATAATACATAAAATCTATCTAAAATCTACTAAAACCAACGAAAATAATATGTTTAATTTAAATGTTTATATCAACTTGTTTACAAAACAGATAAACCTAGATAACAAATTACTTTAGCTTAAAAGTTTTTATACTTTTAGTTTCAAAATATCAAACAGTTATGGACAACATATGTAGCTTAACTAAATTTTTTACTTTCAAAATAATGTCATCATACAATGCATCTAAAATACTTTTACAAAAGTACTAACTGAGATAACAAAATAATAATTAAAAAAAAAGAGATTAATAAGTGTGTTTAACATGATAAACATATTAATTTAATAGACTTTTAGATTGAAATCAATTTCACTAATGAAAACATAACTAAACGAAAAACTAACAAATAAAACTTTCAAATAAATTTTAAATGTAAAGTTTAAAGAGTTTAGCAAGAATAATTACACTAAAAAGAAGTCAATGAGACATTTGTGGCTCATCAAAGTTTTTAACAAATTGTTTAAAATCTTGAAGTGTATTGGGAGTAGGTATTCTAGTTAAAGAATGCAGATTGGTATCAGTAAGATATGAACGCAACTTACTTTTTTTTTTGTCATGCTTGAGAATTTTTGTTCACAAATATATGTAGACCTAAACAAATAAGTAACTTCAGTGCCATCTTTTTTTAATTAACAAACTTTGACTTGTTAATTAAGGCATAAATCTGTTAAATCGTTAAGTTTTGAATTTTTCTTTTAGTGTACTGTCGCATTGTAGTTTAATCAGTTATAACTGTATATTACCAGGTGCATTTTCGGTTTTAAACGTCAACGGTGATGAAACATTGTCAATTTATTCACTAAATAGTTGAATGTCTGCAAATCGACGACCAAACTCATTATCAAAAGAAACTATGATTTTTTCATACTTTTTCATTGTCATCACTGATGGTTCCGTAGTCTTAAGTTTTGCGAAATGAGTAAATTTATTCTCTTGAGATGGCGAAAAAAGAATTAATTTTAGTCTAAATGCCTTTACTACAAAGTACAGTTAATAGGCAAAAGTATTTTTCCCTAGCAGTTGGGTCATCACATGGTCATTTAGAAACTTAACAACTTAATTAATCAAAAAGTCTTTAATTAAAAAATCAATAGCAGAAAAGAGTGCAAACTGTAGTCTCAACTTGGAGTATTTAACTAAAATGTTTAAGTTAAGTAGTTTGACATAAAACAATTGTCAATGTTAAAAAAAAATCCTAGCATTTATAAAAACAACTCATTACACATCTGAAAAAGACAGCAATTTTTGAAACGTCTATTTTCTACGAAAGTCATTATGGTAAGTAACAAACTTCTATTATGAGGGATTTTATGTTCAAATAATGATAAAATTAGTAAAACGTACATGGGTCATGTCTTACATAAAAACAGTTTAGATTAAAAAAGCGTGGAACATTATAAACAGTCATAATTAAGTGTATTAAAATAAATTAAATCCTTTTTTTTTGCTATAGTGACTGTTAGAAAATTGAAGATTTTTAAAATTTACAATCGGGTATATTTGTTTATAATATTAAAATGTTAGAAATTTTGAAAAAAAAAACGCCCCTTGAGAACGCACCAAAATAAGAATACTAACTGTATTTTTTGGCTAAAACATTCGTTAGAGTAAAAATTTAAAAAAAAAACATTCTTTTCTAAGGGGCTCGACTCAAAAATTCAAACCCCGATCCGATGGGTCTTTTTTTAAGTTAAAGGCAAAGGAGCGTTGTCTAGATTAAAATAAATATTTAGTTAGATTTAAAAACAAGGAAAACAATTGGTTCTAAACTTTGGACATTTTTTTAAAATTTGCAAAAAATGCTAATTAAGCTAAGTTAACACTCGTTATTTCAACTCACTTGAATTGAAACAGATCAAGATACTATAACAAAAGAGTGTTTTTATCACAACAAAAAAATAAAAAGCCATTTTTGAAACGTTTTCATGGTCAAAGTCTTACAGTTTTGTTTGGTGAAAACTATGCAAAAATTTTTTGTACAATTTTTGTAATTTGTCGTTAAATTAGCTGGTAGGATTTCATATAAATTTTAAAATTCTTCGGGGGCCGGATCATCCACTCGCGGGCCGGATCAATTTTGTCCGCGGGCCGGATTCCATTGAAATTTAAAAAAGGTTTGGGGGCCAGTCATTTTCACACAAAAATTGGTGGGCCGTACGTTGCCCACCCCTACTTTATAAGGTCATTTTTTTCAACGTTACCCACAAACGGTCGCTTCAGTACTTTGTACTTAAGCCTGCTTGTTTAAGATCACAATAGAGGTTTCTCGCGACTATTTCTGCCTGATGAGTCCTAATAAGGACGAAACCGGTCCTAGGATTGTCTTGGATGCTATTGTTGTTGATCTTGCGGTAAAGTTCATTGTTTATTATCGATGGCATATAAAGGGGGTCAGCAAACTGCGGTCCGCGGGCCAAATGCGGCCCTCGAAGTCAAAATCTGCGGCCAGCGAGCTCCTTTTCAGCCAAAAATTTACATTTTTAAAACAAACAAAGTTAAACGTTTTGTAATAAAAACTTACAGTTATGCTCTTAATTCAATAAATACTTTTCACTAGTGCTCTACTATTGCTTAATCTATCATATTTTTGATCTTTAATAATATTTTTCTACTGATTACTAGAACTTTATCTAAATAAATGCGACCCTCGAAGATATTTTTCTAAATAGTGCGGCCCGCGAGCAATTTTTTCTAGGAAAATTGGCCCGCGAGCTACTAAAGGCTGCCGACCCCTGGCATATAACATCTCAACTTTGTTGATGATGGCCGAAATAAACACTGGCTAAAACTGATCAAACGAGCGCAGACTATAATCTCACAATAAGCTGACAATGTCTGAGACGTTGGGCTGTGAATGATTTAGCTGTGTCATTTTTTCAACTTTACCCACAAATGGTCACTTCAGTATTTTGTACTTAAGCCCGCTTGTTTAAGATCACAATAGCGGTTTCTAGCAACTATTCCTGCCTGATGAGTCCTAATAAGTACGAAACCGGTCGTAGGATTGTGTCGGATGCTGTTCTTGATCTTGCGGTAAAGTTCATTGTTTACTATTTATAAGGTAGGTGTTTATTTTTTAATTTTTTATTGGATTTCGATGTTTATCATCACATAAGAAATATTTATTATAAAATTATAACCGTAAAAAAAAGTGAAGAAATATCACTAATTTTTTTAAGCCTACTATAAATTTGTATGCTGCTCATCCTTTTGTATATAAAATATCTGAGCCTTACTAAAACTTAGTATACTATCGAGTTACGACTAACTATTAATTATTTAATCTATGGAATTTAACTATTTACTAATACTTTAAAATCGTTTAAAGCCGATCTTATACAAGTATATATTAAATTGATAAGTTTTATAATTAAAAAAGAAATCTGTTAAACTAAGTTTTAGAGACTAAAATAAAAAAGAGTTTTCATTTACAAAAACTTTAAATGAATTAGATTAAAAAAACACAATTTGATAGTATTTTTTCGAACATTCGTAAACTTTTTAATACTATCAAAAGTTTTAAAACATATTAAAGAATTTATACATTGAGTTTTAAGTAAAAAGACAGATACTTAAATTCAAATTCTTTAAACTATTTATTAACAGTTTTGATCATTTTTGAAAAAGCAAGAAAAAACTTTTTACTCTCTTAACTTGTGAAGAACTTTTTTTTTAGGTTGAGTTTGTGATTTAAAATAAATACAAAGCTTGTTTTAAACAATGAAGTGAAGGTACTAAAACTTTCTTAAATAAATTCTACATAAACCATATGTGTAATATTTTTAAGAATACCTTTTAAGAGCACTAATCATTTTTTTTAAGGGAGCATATTTTTTTTGTAGTGAGGTCTACTTTTTATACAAAAAAAAAGTTTTTTATTAAATAACCATTTTTATAAACAAAGATTATTGCTTCACAGTTAAAAAAGGCTTTTGCATTTACAATACGATTAAATTTGACACTCATTGATTATTTGTAAATAAAAAATTAAATTCTAAGTCTTTATTATTATAATATTTTATGCGTTTACACTCCATTTCTTTTTTCCAATGTCATCAGGATTTTCTACATGCTGTTAAATATTTTATATGTAAATGACTTAATACTCTTTAATGTGAATGACTTATTGCCAATCTTTTAAAAGAAATACTTTTGTATTTAAAAGTATCTAACCTGATTGGTCAGATTGTCTCCAAAAGCCATTCGTGTCCGCTCAACCGTTAATGGAGCGTTAAGCGAAAAGTCACGTGACAAGCCGTTTTGGGCTCGATAAGTTCTAATTGCGTCTTTGATTGCAAAAAAAACTGAATTTGCCAGCAAAAGCGGAGGCTCACCTATTGCCTAGAGATATGTACATAAAACGTAAACAGTTGTTAAGTAATAAAGTTTTGTTTATAAAAGTAGAGTTAAAATAATTACCTTTGATTTGAATATTACGTTCGGGTTACGAGAGTTTTTAAGAAGATGTATATTGAATTCACGTGGACAGTTGCTGAAAGCAGGTATTTTGTAATTACCCGGTCCTTTGGTAATTAAATTTCCGCTTGGAGAATGCAAGGGCTCCTCCATACAGTACAAACCATACCCTTGCATGAACGCACCTTCAATCTACAAATAACACACACAAGTCTTGTTAAAAGTCTTTTGATCAAAAAACAACTTAGAATTATTCTGGATTTTATTTAAATGTGCTAGTTTAGTCTAAAATACAGCTTAAGAAACAAGTACGTACTAATCAAAAACATTTAGGCAATTAACTACAATTTTAAACAAATAAAAGTATATTTTAAGTCTTTTTATAAGTAAGCACAAAGTAATTTTTTGATTTATTAGACGTCTTTTAACTATACATTAACTAAATAAGATATAACTACTTAATAAGTTTTTGAAATTATTGTAACCGCAAGTTTAAAAAAAATAATTATTTTGCGTATGAACTATACTTTCATTAAATATTTTTAAATGATCAATTTAACTTCTTCGCTTTATTATTTATTGAAATACCTTTGAAAAACTTGAGAAAAATTAAAAGAAGTTTTGTTATTAGAATAACCAAAATAATCAGTTAAATTTTAATATAGGGTTTTTATAAAATATATTAATGAGTTAAACTAATCAGTTGTATTTAGTATGTAGCCTTTTTTTTTTGTTTGTACTTTTAAAAAAAATTTCATTGGAACTACTTCTATTGCTCATTTTACAAAAACTAATCTTTATAAATATTTTTTATTATTATCACTTCGAACAAAAAAAGTTTTATAAACTTTTACATTAAACTTTTTCAAAACGAACAAAACAAAAAAAAAAAGCTTTATTTTATTTTGATATTGACTAATAAAAATAAACTAGTCGTTAATTTGAACTCTTTTATACCTCAGTAGAAAACAATCGTTATAAACTATTTGATAAAGTTTTAATCTTATTCATACATTTTACTCTTAGTATTTTTAGTTATTTTTTATCAACGTATACTAAAAATAGTAAAAATTAAGATTAAACATAATTTTATTGTGAGTTTGGGTCTTTTTACTACTTATAAATGGTTATGTATTTACTATTCTTAAGTTTTGTTTACATAATATACTTTTAATTAATAACTTGAATCTCTAAAATAAATTGTGAGCTAAGTTAGTACTTGTCCAATATCGACTGCAGGATTCAAACTTCTCCCAACATCCATGATGAGGTCACTTCTTATCACAACGTGTTCGCCAGTGAGGCAATCTACTTCAACTTCACTAACAGAAGCACCATACGAGCAGTATCTCCACGGGTTTCCGACAACTTCACCAGTTTTACTGTCCCAAGTAAACGTTTCTTTGCCGCATCTTAACAAATTTTTAAGTTCAATAATCAGACTACTTCAGGATATAGTATCTTGTGAGGGGGTTGAACAATTTTGTTTAAAGCTAAAATGATTTGATTTAAATACAATAAATACCAGTAAGATTCACTAATTTTCCACTATAAACAAAAGAAAAAATATTCTTTTCCCTACGCCTCCCCCCCACCCCCCTCTACAAACTATTAGTTTACTTTTATTTATTTTGTAATTATGAATTTTGTTTTATAAGCGATGATTTTAGACAAACCTCTTTATTGTGTGTACTAAGTAATATATAAGTTTGAATTTTTTGAATTGAATTTTTTAAATTTAGTTCATTTGTATATCATATTGTGTTTAACTTGTGTTTTCATTTAAATTATGTTTATATATATATATATATATATATATATATATATATATATAGAATTAAGTTATTTAACTTAATAAATTAAATTTTTCACACTGAGCCCACCTTGAGGGCTTTATTAATAAAAAGGTTTATTTAAAGATGCAAAACTCAAAGGACTCGAGTTTCGTGACTATTCACTCTTCAGCTTCAAAACAAGTTTAAAATAAAGCACAAAACAGAATCACAAATGAAAGTAAAAAATTTTTTGCATAAATAGATTATGACGTAATTTTGAAACTATCAAAAATTCATGCAAAACGGCTTGTGCAAAAATTAATCTACCAACAGACAATAAACTAGCAAAAATTCATATAACTTCAGTGAGTAACTATATATTAGGACAGATAATTGAAAGAGATAAAGATAAAATTAAGATGCAAATTGAAATTTAGGTTATTTTAAGATGAAATTAAAACTTGTTAAACTTTAAAAGCGACTAAATTTATAAATCTAGTCAAAAAACACTTCAATAAACAAAATCCGCTAACAAAAATTTTCAACAAACATAATATGCGAATAAGTTATTCGTGTACGGCAAATTTAGAGAATATCATTAAGGCACACAACCAAAAAATTTTAAATCAAAACTCAGGAATTCAAAGTCAATGCGGCTGCGCTGGTAGCTGTAAATATAATTTGAAAGGGGGTAATTGCCGTTCAGAGAACATCGTCTACAAGGCCACAGTTAACTCTGGCGTTGAGACGAGGTTCTATGTCGGCTTGTGCTCGACTCAGTTTAGATTCAGGTATGCCAATCATAAAAAATCTTTTAAAGGCGGCATATATGAAAATGACACTGAACTTTCGAAGTATGTTTGTGGCTTAAAGCGCAGCGGCATTGACTACGAAATATCCTGGGAAGTTATAAAAAGAGCACAGCCTATAGCCGACGACAATAGCCCAATATGTAGGCTGTGTCTCAAAGAAGCATCAGCCGTTGTATATGCACTGAAAGACAAGAGATGTTTAAACAAAAGAAGCGAGTTTGTATCGTCTTGTAGACATATAAAAAAGTCGCTTTTAAAGTTTAACAAGTTTTAATTTCATCTTAAAATAACCTAAATTTCAATTTGCATCTTAATTTTATCTTTATCTCTTTCAATTATCTGTCCTAATATATAGTTACTCACTGAAGTTATATGATTTTTTGCTAGTTTATTGTCTGTTGGTAGATTAATTTTTGCACAAGCCGTTTTGCATGAATTTTTGATAGTTTCAAAATTACGTCATAATCTATTTATGCAAAAAATTTTTTACTTTCATTTGTGATTCTGTTTTGTGCTTTATTTTAAACTTGTTTTGAAGCTGATGAGTGAATAGTCACGAAACTCGAGTCTTTTGAGTTTTGCATCTTTAAATAAACCTTTTTATTTATATATATATATATATATATATAATTTATCTTAAAGTATTGAATATAAGTTTATTTTCTTTTCTCTTTTAGTGTGTCCTGTTTAAGTGGCTCAGGTTTTGATGCCCGAGTCCAACATTGCACAATAAACAATATAATAACAATAATAATAATCTTACAAATTTAGTTTAATAGTTACTATACAAAACTAGTTTCGTTTTGGCTTAAGTTATGTCTTTCCGTACACGTAAAAATTTACTTGTTTATTAAAGAAGTGTGTTAATTAGAAAGTATAATAAACAAGAACATGCTTAACTGATTTAAACAAACATTTATTAAATTTATTCAACCTTATAAGTATTTTGATGAACATGAACTTTATACATGAATAAATTATATTTATTTGAATCTTTAAAAAATTTCATTACTGTAAATTTTAAGATCTTTTGTGTAAAATATTATAAAAATTTGCCTTTACAAAACAATTTGTATACATTGTTTTACGTGCAACAATGTATTTGTTTTTATAACGTGAAATTTTATAAATTTTAAATAATAAATTAACATAAGTCTGATATTATATGTGACCGATGTGACGTAACTCCAAATTTAAACAAGCAATATTAGTGTATTTTACCTAACTTTATTTTATTTTAATTTACTCGTAAAATCCTGTTGCAGAAAGTCCAATTCTGTCTTTATACGCTTCTTGAACCTGCCTCCTCCAATTAAACCCTTTTGATTTGTACCTTGCAAGTCTTCTTTTTAGTTTTTCACATGCATTCTGAGCAAGTTATAAAGGTTAAAGTAAGCTATAATTAAAACAACTTTTTTTGTAACAAAAACTTTCAACACAAAATATTTGAGTATTTAATAACTTTTTCAGAATAGAAAAAAATTATTAGAACGTGAAGTCTTACAAAACAAAATATTTTAAAAAGTTTAACAAACATTTTAGTACATTTTATAAGTTTTTATTCTAAAAAACTATAAAGTAAATAAAACTTTGACAGCCATGCCGTTTAAATCGGAGCCAGTACTGGCAGCTGTAGCAATTGTATTTGGCACAACAGATGTGTTTGTTTCGTTTATGTGTATCAAGTCAGCTGGTATTCCAAGTACTTTGCTTGCAACCTAAATATAGACACGTATTTTTTTGCATATGAAGAACTCTTATTGAGTTGGTGGGTTTAGTTTGCCATAAACGATCATTTTATTTACTTTACTTATGATTTAAAAGTACAAGAAAAACTAACTTGAACCATTTTAGTGTGCAGACCTTGACCCATTTCCACCCCTCCATGGGACAACAGCACAGTTCCGTCCAAGTATATATTAACTAGACTGCCTCCTTGGTTTAATACAGCAACCTCATAACCAATTCCATATTGCATTACGTTTAAAGCTAGTCCTCGTTTTTTGTACCTTAAGTTTCAAAACTTTTGCAGTGCACTTTTTTAGTAATTTAAATATTATCAATAAAGCAAATATGCTTAGAATATGACTCTATATTAGGGTTGGGAAACTTTTCTGATCAGTTCGAAAACTAATAAAAAAGGTTTTCACGAACGTTTTTTTTAATTGTTCACAGGCTACGTAGTTTTGTTTTATACTTTATTATAAACTTGAAATTATCTTTTAAAAGCAGGTTTAAAAATAATTTATTATTTATAAATGCCTACTGTGTATTAAAAACCAAGCTAAGAGAAAAATTTTAAAACATTGCTTATAAAAAAGCACACTTTTATTTGTTTTGCACTAATTGTTTTCTAAAAATGACATCGCAAGTCAAGATTTCTGCTTAGTGGGCCGTACGTTTTACAACAAAATGCTACTTTTCATAATGTTTTTTTTTAATTTACTAGTATAAATTTTTACATTCATACTTTATATGCAGAAAACAAAATTATTCAAGTAATATTGAACACTTATAAGAAAATCTAGTCTTTTAGTTTGAATTTTTTAATCAAAACAAAATAGTATACTTGTTTATCAAAGTATTTTACACAGAACAATATATTAAAAAGTATAATAAAAAAAGATAGAAAGTTATTACTTGCTGTTTAAATTAAATTTTTCAACTGAACTTTTTCTTTGATCATACTCACTATATTTTATTATTTCATCAAAACATTGTCTAGCAGTAGATAGAGTTTGTTTCAAGTTGTAATAAGTAACATCATCTGGTTTATACAAATTTATTGCACGTATCTGAATTTTTAAAGTGAAACATTATTTTTCACTTAATTTTGTTTTGAAAAAAAAAAAAAACGTAAGTAGTTTAAATCGCGACAAAGAAAACAAAATATACAGAAATTAAAAGAAAAAGTATCTTTGTTGGAAACCAGGAAAAAGTTATAAAATATAACGATAAAACTAACTAAATTTAAAAATTAAATTTTAAATGATACTCTTTTTCTTTAAGTTTGCAAAATTCACTTGATTTTTTTACCTAGATTAGCTTTCTATTGAAATGTAAAATAAAGCTGTAAATTTACAATAAAAGAAAAAAATAAGACAACAAAAATAAGCAGGGATTCTCAAACTTTTTTTCGTAATGCCCCTTTTAAAAAACTTAGAAAGCTAAGGCTCTTCTATCAAAAAACTATTTTTAAACACGCCTAAGACCTTTTTTTTTGCGCTTTTTCATCAACTTCAGAATATTTAGTGTAAGTTTCAAAACTACCCTTAAATACGCCTAGAACTTTTTTTTTATTTTTCATCATGAACTCAAAATTATCTTGTAAAAGGTTTTGAGTTTTACTACTACCCTTAAATACGCCTACGACCTTTTTTTGATCTTCACCGTAAACTTCACAATATAATGTAAGTTAAAAATTATGGCCTCATGGCTTCCCTGTGGCCCCTTTACTACTCACGGTCCTCCCTTTGGCCCCTTTCTTGCTTATGGCCCCAAGGAGGCCAGATTTCCCACTTTGGGAAACCATGACGTAACACGTTAAATAATAGAAAATAATTAATATTTTTGAATATAAAAAGTACTTTGAGATTTTAAATAGAAAATTGTCTACTAAACTATTGCTTTTAACTAAAGTTATTTAAGTGTCTTAATTTTTAATTGTATTTAAACGTAAACAACAGTTTCTGTTTTTATTTATTTGGTATTTAAAAAATAAAAACAGTTTAATTTCAAAATTCTATTCAGCCTAAATACAAATTTTATTATATTTTTATTGTTTGTTTATTTCAATTAACATTTAAGTATTGAAACAAGGCGTCAATAGCTTTTTATAAGTAGGTCGTCAAACTTATAAAAATTATGCATATATTGTGGATAGAGATGAGAGATAAAAACTTTACTGAGGACCATCCAAAGAAAAAAGTTTTCATCAGAAAGAAACTAAAAGTGTCCTATTCCTGTATGCAAAACATGAGATGAATAATAATGGTATATAATCGAAAGATGTTAGACACGCAAGAGAAAGACAAGCGAATGTGGGACTGTAAAAAGCAAGAATGTCCGGTTAATGGTAAATGTTTAACGCAAAATCTGATTTCTAAAGCGACCATGAAAACTGAAAACCAAACCAAGTTTTATATTGGCTCTACTGGACTAACGTTTAAAGATCGCTACACAAAACACAGGTACAGCTTTTAACATGAAAGACATGGAAATGCGACAACTTTATCACAGTATATTAGGAAACACAAAAATAACACAATTAACTTTAAAATTTACTTGAAATAATAACAACAACGAAAAAAAAGTACAATTTAAAAATGGGTGTAACTATGCAATGCGAAAAAAATAGAAATTTTAAAAATTAAAATATCAGAATCTCTAAACAAAGGAAATTAATCGCAAACTGGTTGTTTACATTACCGTAAACTATTTATATAAAAACTTTGTTATTAGTGTTGTTGAAAGTGCACTATTTAATTGTTCTATTATTACGTAATATCTATGTTTTATAATTTTGTTACTGTATTTAGAAGTTTGTATTTAATTGAATAAAATACTTGGCTGAGGACGCGTGTTGAACGCAGAAACAGTTGTTCCAAGAGAAGTTTATGTTTGTTCAACTTTATATATATATATATATAAATATCAAAAAGTAATTTAATACAATGGAAAAACACTTACGAGGTATTGAACTGGTTCAATAGCTTAAGCAATAAACCAACTTCAAGGTTTATCAAGTTTGATATAGTGAGCTTTTATCCTGCCATCTCAGCAACAATTTTGGAAAACTCCTTCAATTTTGCTGCAGGCCTAACTAAAATCACGGAAAAAGAAAAAGAGCTAATCAGACATTGCTGCAAATCAATACTATTCCACGAGGGTGAACCATGGTCAAAAAAGCATAACAAGAACAGCTTTGATGTACCAATGGGAAGCTTTCATGGCGCAGAAATTTGCGAACTGGTTGGCCTATACATTTTAGATAAATTGAAGAAGGAAAAGATCTTTAGAGATGGTAATTTTGGTATATACCGTGACGATGGTTTAGCAGTGGTGGACATCCTACCGGGACCAGATATGGAGAGAAAAGTCAAACATCTAAGAAAAGTCTTTAAAAACATTGGTTTTGATGTCACCATCGAAGCCAATCTGTTTGTAACAGACTTCTTAGATGTAACATTAGATCTTCAAAATGAAAGCCATAAGCCGTATAGAAAACCAAATGCGCATACGGTTTATGTGAATAGCAAGTCAAACCATCCAGAGCATGTGTTAAAACACATACCGGTTGCAGTGAACAACCGCCTCCAGAAGATTTCTAGCAGTCAAAGCATTTTTAAGGAAACAACCCAACAATACCAGGAAGCTATAAGAGAAAGTGGATACGATCACGAGTTAGCCTATAGCCACAAAAACGAGAAGGGTAACAACAAGAAAAGAAGGAGAAGAAATATTTTATATTTCAACGCTCCATTCTGCAAAAGTGTGGCAACACGGGTTGGGAAGCGCTTCCTAGAGATTGTGGACAATAACTTTACTGAAAACCATCCATATTGTAAAGTTTTTAACAGGAAGACACTAAAAGTGTCCTACTCCTGCATGCCAAACATGAAACAACTTATAATGGCACACAATCGAAAGATGTTAGACACGCAGTACAAAGAGAGGCGAATGTGTGACTGCAAAAAACAAGAATGCCCGGTAAATGGAAGTTGCCTGATGGAAAATGTTATATATAAAGCGACAGTCATAACTGATAACCAGACCAAGTTTTATGTAGGCTCGACTGGACTATCGTTCAAGAATCGCTACACAAAGCACAAGTACAGCTTCAAACACGAAAAACATAAAAATACGACAACTTTATCGCAGTACATTTGGAAACTAAAAAATAACGAAGTTAATTTTAAAATTCAGTGGGAAATATTAACAAGAACGAAAAATAAATACAGTTTAAAAAACGGATGTAAATTGTGCAATGCGGAAAAAATCGAAATTTTAAAAGTTAAGAAATCTGAATCTCTAAACAAAAGAAACGAATTACAAACTGGCTGCATACATTATAGAAAGTAATTTTTCTAAAAACTCTGTTAATAATTTTGTCTAAAATCAACTATCTATTATTACGTAATACCTAATTTTGTATAATTTTATTGCTGTACTTACAAGTTTGCTTTTCATTGAATAAAACTTGGCTGAGGACGCGTATTAAACGCAGAAACAGCTGTACCAAGCAAAAGTTTATTTTGTGTATGTTATTTCTATATATATATATATATATATATATATATATATATAAAATAAGGTTAATGTTTAAACGTAAACACTTTCAACTGAGCCCACTTGAAGGGCTTTTAAATAATTTATTCAAATGGCGATTTTAAAAATTCTGGAACATATGTTTCACAAAGCTTTAATTTTTCATAAAGCTTTGATCATCAGCCAGTTAAATTCAAAATACAAAGCACTGTACTAAACAAAGATACAAAAGTTATGCAAAAAAACAAAAAACAGTATGACGTAATATTGTACATTACAAATATTCAGTACAAAAATCGATCTACCTTCTAACTAATTAAACAACCAAAATTAACGAAAACAACAGTTAATTGACTATAAAATGCTTCAAAATTTGTTGTGTTTTAAAAGAAGCTTTTTTATATGTCGACAAGACGATACAAATTCGCTTCGCTTATTTAAACAACCTTCCTTTTTTAACGCATACATAACGGCTGTTGATTCTTTTAAGCACAGCCTACAAACAGGGTTGTTACCATCTGCTATTGGCTGTGCTCTTTCTATCACCTCCCAAGTTAATTTAAAATCAATGTTTTTGCGCTTAAGGCCGCAAACATACTTCGAAAGCTCAGTTTCATTTTCGTATACACCACCTTTAAAGGATTTTTTATGGTTGGCATACCGAAATCTGAATTGAGTGGAGCATAGGCCGATGTAGAACTTCTTTTCAAGGTCAGAGTTAACTGTTGCCTTGTAAATAATGTTCTCTGACCGGCAATTGCCCCCCTTCAAATTGTATTTACAAATGACCAAGAAAAGTAAAAGAAAGCGAAATATAATTTGGTATAATCCCCCATTCTGTACATCAGTTAAAACAAACATCGGCAGAGAATTTATAAATCTAGTAAAAAAACATTTCAACAAAAATAACCCATTATCAAAGATATTTAACAAACATAATATGCGAATCAGTTATTCATGTATGGCGAATTTGGAGAGATTAATCAAGTCACATAATCAAAGGATTTTAAACAAAAGTAATTCAATCAAAAATCAGTGTAATTGCGCCGGTGGCTGTAAATACAATTTGAAGGGGGGCAATTGCCGGTCAGAGAACATTATTTACAAGGCAACAGTTAACTCTGACCTTGAAAAGAAGTTCTACATCGGCCTATGCTCCACTCAATTCAGATTTCGGTATGCCAACCATAAAAAATCCTTTAAAGGTGGTGTATACGAAAATGAAACTGAGCTTTCGAAGTATGTTTGCGGCCTTAAGCGCAAAAACATTGATTTTAAATTAACTTGGGAGGTGATAGAAAGAGCACAGCCAATAGCAGATGGTAACAACCCTGTTTGTAGGCTGTGCTTAAAAGAATCAACAGCCGTTATGTATGCGTTAAAAAAGGAAGGTTGTTTAAATAAGCGAAGCGAATTTGTATCGTCTTGTCGACATATAAAAAAGCTTCTTTTAAAACACAACAAATTTTGAAGCATTTTATAGTCAATTAACTGTTGTTTTCGTTAATTTTGGTTGTTTAATTAGTTAGAAGGTAGATCGATTTTTGTACTGAATATTTGTAATGTACAATATTACGTCATACTGTTTTTTGTTTTTTTGCATAACTTTTGTATCTTTGTTTAGTACAGTGCTTTGTATTTTGAATTTAACTGGCTGATGATCAAAGCTTTATGAAAAATTAAAGCTTTGTAAAACATATGTTCCAGAATTTTTAAAATCGCCATTTGAATAAATTATATATATATATATATATATATATATATATATACATATGATGTTTTGAAAGTCTTTTGGCGCTAGCCGTGTTTTTGTAATCTTTTAGTATAAACAAATTAAAGTTGTGTAAAAAAGTTAAGCTTTAGAGAAAATACCAGTATGTTAACACAATGATACCGTTTAGTCAGTATTTGAAAAAAGTTTTAATATCAAAACTAATTTAAGTTCCTGTCAAGTTCTTTTAATAAAATAAGTCGTGGACATCAGATATCTTTGTTTAAAAGTTTTTAGGCTCCTGATTTATTTTTATTTTTTGTAAAAATTTTAACCTAGGCAGCAAAATCTAGACAACTTAAATAGAACAAATGAGTTATGAAGAAACTATGGTTTTAAGATATTTTAAAAATAGTTTATATTTTTTATTTAAAAAACTAAATAAAAATAAAAATAACTAGGTACAAATAAACAGTTTAACAATATTTTTACATTGTTAAGTTTTTATTTATTTAGAAGTATTGTTGACTTAAGTTTTGTATTTTGTTGATCTTTTATCTTAAATATTTTTTTATTATTATTTATTGTGAAAAAATATTTTTTAGCTTAAAGAGTTTAAGTAAAATTTTGGTGTGTAGCTTGATAACCGAATAGTCTCTTTATCTACCCCATATTTAGGAAATAAAACTAATAAATTATTTAAAGTGTAAAAAACATCATTTTTACAATAGTTAAGTTATAATTTCTATTATGGTATCATGAAATAACAGTTTTATTGTAAACACTAGATTACATACTAAATAAAATTAAATATTTAAATAAATTTTAGACCTGCTTTTGTTCCATTTCTAAATATACAGCCAACTTATCCATAAAATCTTCTGTAATCAACATGGCTTGTGGAGCTCCAAAACCTCGGAACGCAGTACACGATGAAATATTAGTTTTGCATAAGTGGCCGGTGGCTAAAACATTCGGTATTCTGAAATATTAGTAAGGCAAAACGTTACAAAGTTTGTGATTTACTTTTTCTTTACTGCTTATACTTGAGTTAAACATTAAACTTAAAAATGGTTAAAAAATGTGTTTGTTTATGTAATAAAAAAATAATAATATTTTACTTTGCTATCGCATAAAACATAAAAAAGTTTTAGTTTACCAAATCATTTTTAACTAAAAGAATTTTAAACACCCATTAACTATTTTTTTTACCTGTAAGCACTATCAATTTTGAAGAGTACACACATTAGAACACTGCGAGATACATCGTATGTGTTGCCACAGTTGCAATAAACATCAATTATTAGGGATACTAGTTCGCCTGTTTTCTTTGCTCCTACCTGTCAGTTGTTCAAATTTAATATTATTTTGAAAAATATTATAGTTATAATCTAAAATAGTTCATTTTAATGTATCAATTTTTTTTTGCTAATAAGTAATATGTCTAAAGTGGTTGAATGTGTTTATATAAACTTTTTTTTTCATATTTTAATTATCGAGTGACCGAAAACTGATTATTTTTAACTAAAAGAAATATTTTTTAGATATTTCGCTTATAAACCTACGTAGCGTTTGTTAGAATCCTAAATTACAACATACAAAGGTTACATAAAAATAAATTTTCTTTTTGTTTCAAAAGTTTATTAGTAAACAACCTTGTATTTTGCCAAGAAAGGGGACCTTGTTCCTGTGATAAGCATGTCCTCATGACGATCAAGCATTGCTCTTACTGGCCTATTCAACCTAACCAAGATAAAAGCTTGTCAACAATGATCTTTTTTAAAGCTATGATAATACTTTCTTGATTTTTTGTTTCTTACCATTAAGATTTAAATTTAACTTTTATGATTTTTTATTTTTGATCAAAAAGTCATATAACAATCCTATACTTTTATGCAAAGTAAAAACGTTATATGTGGTATTAGTTTTTATAAGCTATAAAAAGTTTCATTTATAACTGAAAAACAAGTTTAAGTATAAAACAAAAAAGAATATTTCTTAAAGTTATGTATTTGATTTCTAAAAATTAGTGAATAATTTGTATTAAAATCTTTATTTTTGTATTTTGTAAGAAGAAAAAAAGAATCAGATAAAACAATATATTATAAAGTCATAAAAAATGTACAAAAAAGTATAAAATAAAAGTAGTTAAGTTGTAAAAAGTCGTAAGTATTAGTTTGTGTTGATAAAAGTGTTCAAAAACTAAAAGAACAGAAAGTAATTTTCTTAACTAACTAAGAAGTATACAATTTTGTGTAGTCTCCTATACTTAGATTTTTTTCCAAACTTATATAAAAGTTTATTTTTCAAAAAGGTTTTTATTTTAACAATTTTAATTAAGTGTTACAAATAATGCCATTGTGTAAATTAAAAAAAAAAAAATATTATTACTTTTAAAGAGTTTCTAAACTCAATTAAGATTTAAACTCAATTTTATAAACTTTTTAGCAGCAATAGCTGCAGGACTACTGATGTACAAACAGTGGTTTTTCTTCCCGCCAAATCCACCGCCAAGTCGCTTTACTCTAGTGTAGACTTTGTGATGTGGAACCCCCAAAACAGCTGCCGTCTGACAATATTTTGAATTTTTTTTTCTAAAAGCACTTTAAAATAAATACAAAATTTTTTTCAGTATGTTCAAGACTTTTAAAGAAAAATATGAGAAAACAAACATTCTTAAAAAGTATGTTTTACAGTAAAAAATCACAGATAGAATTGAAACTGTTTTAAAGACAAAGCAAAATATTATAATTAAAATGATATATTTGTTAGTGCTCATCTAACGACTGCAAAACTTCTAGCAAAAACATCTTACTGTTCTTTGAAGTTCAGACAAATCTTGAGTTGAGGAATAAACTTCAATTTCATCGTTTTCTTTAGGGATAACTAAACAAGCTTGAGTTTCTAAGTAAAAGTGTTCTTGCCCCGCTATTCTATTGATTTATACTTATAAATTATTTTTACAATCTATAGTAGCTTGAAAACAAGTAAGTTATTTGGATAACTGTGTCCATTTTAGTATAAAGCAGTTAAGTAGAAAAATTTCAAAGGTGCTAGAAAGTGTATTACAAACATGTTTCGTTAAAGCTTTTGATTTCTTATCACCACTTCAACTAACCTAATACTCGATTCTATTTTGACATCGCAATTTTCAAATTCATCAACTGGATTTCCGTGTTTTACAACCAAGCTATTTTCAAAGTATGAACTATGAGCAATAGCATCCTTAAAATAAAGTTGATAAATTTATTACTACAAACAAATAGCACGTGTATATTAAGGTGCAAAATACCTATTGGAGTTTTTTTAATTAATTTTTAACTTAACAAAATAGATATACCTCAATGCTCACTATGACAGGTTTTATGTCTTCATATGTAATTTTCACCATTTTGGCTGCTCTTTGTGCGTGAACTTTCGTCATAGATACAATTGCTCCGATCGGTTGCCCTATCCTTGTTACCTTAATTCATCCAGTGTATTAGTTTTTTTTAATAAATATGCTTAAAAGCAATAAAATTAAATGACACAATTTTAACTGGTAATTCAATTTTAGTTTTGCATTTTTAAGAAGTACTATTACACTTATATGTTTATGTATATTAGTTTTTGAAAAGGTCAGATTGAAACCTAAATTATCTAGTTTAAAATTATATCATTTAAAGACATTTAGTATTATTTCTGTGTTTTAAGAAGATTAATTTAATTTTTAGCATATTCAAGCAACTTATTGCTGTAAACGATAGCTTTAATCATAATTTTAAGTCATAAGTAAAGTTAAACTTTTATAACCTTAACACGATATAAATTTTTAGGATACTTTTAAATTAAAAAACTATGCTCTTTTTATTTTATAAAGGTTAAATTTTTTACAAGCAATAAATACTTTTTTTTAAATAAACATTTTTTTATTGATACTCATAAAAAAAATAATAAGCATGTATACTAAGTAGATTTTGAATATATTTTAACTATTCTAAATGAGTTAACATTGTTTATGAAGTATTTCGTTCGGTTTATCAACTATATCAGCGTTCTTAATTATATTAGAAATACATTGTTCGTGCACAATTTATCCGGTAAAACAAAAAAAAACTTAAATATTTTCAAACTTAATTTTTTACTAGTTGGAACTTTGTAATTAATCACTGCTATAAAACTTAAATTCCTGTTAAGTACTCTTAAACTATTACACTAATTATAAAAGTTATTGTTTATAATAATATTTAAAGAGCATAAACATAAAATCTTGTGTATTAGATTTACAAATATCTACAAGCAACTAGTTAAGAAAATGAATTTTTTTTTGTTAGAGCTGTATTATTTAACACTCGTTAACTATGTAAAACTACAATTAATATTGATACAACTAAATGATAAAATTTTTGTTTGTTTTTGAATATTTATTTGTATTTAGTAATAATGTATGAAAAATTATCTGGACACAGGATAAAACTAAAGCAAAATAAATGATCAGAAAAAAAAACCTTTCCGTCTGCAAAAACTTCATCATCGCCCATAAGGTTGTAGAAGTTGCTACCTGGTACATCTTTTTTGCTGATGTAGTTCACAAATCCTGGCTGTTCCGATGCTTCTGAGATATCAACAGATAATATTTTTGCATGAGCTCTAGTGCTGGTCACAAGGCAAATGCATAGCTCATCTGTTATAATTTTTTTTATAGTACTAACTAGTTCATCTGGACGACTACATTAATTGTTTTGAAAAAATTTTCTTTAAATAAAAATTTAATTTAATTTTTTTACCAGTATTCATACATCGTAAAAAGGTTTAAGTTTCAAAAATCTTATGTATTTATTAAAAACCTTCACATTTTGGCATATCATCAACGTATATTGCCTCTCCCGTCGTTTGTAAATTAGCTGACTCGTACTGTCTTGATCGCCCTACTTCGTCAATAGTCGGTTGTTTCTCGTCGACCTACAACAGTATGTAAATGTAAAATAAAGGAATTTATAAAATATTTAGTTTTTTAGTCTATACGATGAAGAATTACTTATATGTGTTATAAATTTTCGTTTTTAACAAAAATATTTTAAGTAAAAAGCGGTTGTGATATATAGTTTTAGAAAAAGTAGTGTTAAAAGGTTTGTGAGTTTGAAAATTCAATTAACATACAAAAAACTCTTTAATGCTCATTGTGTGTTAAACATTTTAAGTTGCTTTTAACTATCCCGATTTACTTATAATGTTACTTATACGCGCGATGCTGGTTATTATCTGACTCCGTGCGCGTTATAAGTATTTATCGGTGATGTTATTTAAATGTTTAGATATGACTTAGCTAAGTTATTTAGCTAAGTCGACTTAATGAATTGCGAACTAAACTTAGACTATCTTTTAAGCTTAGTTTAATTAAATAGTTAGATTGTTAGAATGCTTAACTAATTGTATATAAGAAATCGAGTCTAGAAACACAAACTGTATTAAAATGAATATAAACTGCGATACATGATAACAAAATATACAAATAAGCTATTCCAATTCACAAGTTAATATAAAAAACAGTCGCCTTCGTACAAGAAGTACGAGGCGAACACAATCTTTTCAAACGATATACTATCAGTACAAAGGTAAAACTAGACTGCCCAGAAACTCGCGTTTTACTCAACTTAAGCATTTTTTGAGAGAAAAGGAAGAAAGAACAGCGCATGCTGTTACATTCTCTCGACTTAAACCCGCTATTTTGGAGTACACACTTATCTCTATGAAAATATGGTCTTTAATTATTTTTGAATTTGTAAAAAACATTAAAAAAACTTCTAATATAGAAGCATAAATGAAATATGACCGTCGACTATCGTCGACTTCTCTTGTTATTTGTAAAAAGCTATTATTTTTCTTTGTAAATGCTTTAAGTTTCGTAAATGACGCGCAGAATTAAAAAAATTTAACAATTTACAAAAATGAAAAAAGCTGAAAGAATTTTTAGAATTTTATTCGCCAGTAGTGCTCGCGAGTCGTTGTTTCCCGTAGACGCTATTCGTGCATTCTCGGTCTCTTCATCTGTACTCCACTCGGTCGCTTTGCTGATGGTGGATCAGATCTCTTTGTCACCTTCGCCGACTTGTTGACGACTTTCGATTTCTCGAGCCGTTTTCGTGCGAAGTTCAAAAAAAGTTTAAGCAAAAATATAAAGAAAATACTATTTCAAGTATTTTCAAGTACTTTTAAGTATGTTTATAAGAAACTTAAAAAACATTTATAGCTTCAGTTTAAACTAATTATTTGTTATATAAACTTTTAGTATATTAAAAAAATTTCACATTCAACATGAGTTAGTTGACAAAACAAACAATTATATTCATTTCAAAAGCTTAAACTTGTTTTCGTAAAAATATATAGCTCTTGAACTTTATACTAATTTATAAAACTTTAATATTCTAAGAAAGTTAAAAACAAAGTTGTTTTTAGCGTTTAAATGTTGAATAAGATATTTAATAGCTCAAATGACCTTATTAAAATTGTGTTTTTATAAGTAAGCTGAAGTGTATAACAACAAAAAACAAGGCAATAAACCTTCTTAACATCAATCACTAAGGTTACTATAGTACAACTGTAGATTTATAATTCAAGTTTGAACATAAAATTGTTGTTAAAAAACAAATTGAAATAAAGCATAACAAATTAAGGCAATTTTTTATATTAGTAAGAGCTCAAAATAAAATTTTAAGTTAAAGAATAAACTTTAAAAATACTCCTTCAATTTCTTATGACTCGATTTCGTCCTAAGCTTTGTTCAGAAAGCTTCTTAGACTAGTTGTCTGCCATAATTAAATAAAATAAATTACTCTTTTGGTGGTCTAAACTTTGCGTTTAAAAGTTCATTACTCTTTTGGTGGTTTTAACGTTTTGCTGTAAAAGTTAATTAACCGTAAAGTTTCAATAACATCTTAGTTTAATTTTCCAGCGGTGAAAAATAGCGTCTGAACAAAAACTCAAAGTTTTGCAACGGTTTCTGACAAGTATTTCGATTTTAATATGTTTAAAACGCCATCGGTGAAAAATAAACCAAAATAATTCGCGATTATTTTTTAAAATGCGTGCTTCAATATTGTTCAAAGATATTTTGGTTTTAAGACGCCATTTGTGAAATATAAACTAAATAATTCGTGGTTTGTTTTAGAAATTTGCTGTAAGCTAATTTCTAAAGGTTATTTGTTATTGCAATCGTTTTGCGTTTAGAGTAAGAAATGTGTTTTTTTGTTAAGAATTCGCGATTAGTTTTAACATTTTTTTTAGTTTTGTTGTTTTGTGCCGTCGCTGCTGTGCTTCCTTTTATGATTGTCTCTGTTTCTGCATCCTTATCTGATGGTGCAAGTAATGCTTGTGTTCTCACGGGTGGAGACGGCTCTTTGTAAGCCTCTATATCGGCCGTTGGCCTTAACTGTTCTGGCTCTGGCTGCGGTTGCCCAGGTTGTTGGGACTGCCCGACGTGGTATTGGCTATGATGGCTCTGATCCTTGGCTCTGGTCTTGGAGGTTCTGGCTTCGGTGGCTCTGACCTTGGTTCTGGCTTCAGTGGCTCTGACCTTTGACTCTGGCTCTGTTGATTCTGGCTGCGGTTGCCTTGACCGTTGGGACTGCCCGTTTTGGTGCTGGTTGGCATGGCTCTGATCTTTGGCTTTGGTCGTTGACTCTGGCCTTGGTGATTCTGACCGTGGTTGCTCAGAACTTTGGTTCTTAATAGATATTTTTGTTGCATTACTTGACGAAGTACTCGTGACGTCATAATTTGGTATGGCGACAGCGCGATTGCGTTTTGATTCTTTAGCAGCTTCCCCTCGATCGAGTTCGGCTCTTTCGGCTTCTAATTCGCGTAATTCTTGTAAAGATTTGGTTCGGGTGAATCAGACGAGGAACACTCTGTTATTAATGTTTTATATTTGTCTTGTTTAAATTCCTCCCAGTCCCTATAAAGTTGGCATCTATTAAGCCTAAAATAAAGTATATCCATGATACTAGTAGATTTTGTTTGAAGTCTTTATAAAGTTTTAAACTAATTTTGGGTCACAACTACGAAAAGTAGAAAATAAAAAGAAGTTACGGACTTAAATAAGATGCGTGTTACACAACTAGGGTTCATCATTTTACTATCCCGATTTACTTATAATGTTACTTATACGCGCGATGCTGGTTATTATCTGACTCCGTGCGCGTTATAAGTATTTATCGGTGATGTTATTTAAATGTTTAGATATGACTTAGCTAAGTTATTTAGCTAAGTCGACTTAATGAATTGCGAACTAAGCTTAGACTATCTTTTAAGCTTAGTTTAATTAAATAGTTAGATTGTTAGAATGCTTAACTAATTGTATATAAGAAATCGAGTCTAGAAACACAAACTGTATTAAAATGAATATAAACTGCGATACATGATAACAAAATATACAAATAAGCTATTCTAATTCACAAGTTTATATAAAAAACAGTCGCCTTCGTACAAGAAGTACGAGGGGAACAAAATCTTTTCAAACGATATACTATCAGTACAAAGGTAAAACTAGACTGCCCAGAAACTCGCGTTATACTCAACTTAAGCATTTTTTGAGAGAAAAGGAAGAAAGAACAACGCATGCTGTTACATGCTAATAAAACAAATCATATACAGTAGACTACCGCTTAAGTACGCACTTTTTTTGGTACGCATCACGCCTTAAGTACGCACTTATCAAGAAAGGTAGAATGTCCAACCTACTGAGTTAGCCTAAGACTTTCACAAATTTTAAACTAGGGTGAGTAATCCTTTTTAGTCTAAGTGGCATGAAATTGTGACAGTCCTATTATTAAATGTTAATAAACTAAATACTTATGTAGTGGTTGCAGAAAAGTGAAAAGAATAATGATATTTGAGCTGTAATGCTAACAAATAAATAAATCTACATGAAAAAACTAAAAACCTACAAATACAACATAGTTAAGTCATAACTTAATTTAGATGTACACACATTGATGTTTTCAAAATGTTTGGTAAACATAATGTAGTTTGGTACTTTACCTATAACAAAACAAAATATGGCTTAATATTCTTTTCTATACCATTGACTGACATTGACTTTTTATTTTAATGGTATGTATTAATTATGTAGAAACGTTTTATAGACAAAATAAATCATTTTAAAACCTAATGAAAAGTTTTGCAGATTAGAATTATGTATTAAATGTTATTTAAAATAAAAAGACTTGTTTATTTGGTTTAATTATTTAATGGCTAGCTGTAAGAAAGAAAACAAACAACTTGAGTTCATATTATACTATGTCTTCAAAAAGTACGCACTACCCATGCTAAGTACGCACTTTTTGGTCGGGTTCAATTTGCGTACTTAAGCGGTAGTGTACTGTATATTGATGTTAACTAAAATAAATACAATTAAATGTACTTACATAAACGTACTTAAAAGTAAAACTGAAAACTGCATATAAAGTAAACAAGCTAATAGTTGCATATTGGTAAAAAATACTCTTTGCATTTATCATATCATGTCAAATGTTAAAAGCTAAACCTTCATTTATATACTTTTATTCACATTTAATCTTTATTTCAACCTTTTAATCGACAAACTATACTTAAGATCTAAGTTGTTATATTGATTATTTTTAAAACATAAATCTATATGATTGTAAAAATAACAATAAAAACTAATAAAAAATAATAATTTGAATAAAGTACATATTTACTATAAAAAATTCTTGCAAATTATTTCAAATGCAACTTACCTTCTGCCAGGTTCGAGAACTTTTCATATTTTTCCAATTGTTTTCTAAATTGTTGTAAGAATTCTCGGGTGCATTACTGTCGTTGCACTAATGTTTACATAATTAAAACATTTTCGTTCAAATTTAAACGTTCTTTAGCGATCAAAATACTTTAACAATAACACTATTTATAAAAGTTGTAGTATGGCTTAATATTTTAGTTTAGATATCAGTTTTGTATCTATATTATGCAGCAGTTTGATATTTATCGTTCATATTTAGTAATTCAAACGAAACGGTTATTTATTATTTTGTTATATTTAAATTTTGTTTATAGTGCTGCATATTTTAAAGACAAAGTAGAGAAACAAATTTTGTAATAAATACAAAACAGTACTTTACATATGTTTCAGACTTAAATCTTTATGCTTCAATTCTTTGCCAAACTAAAGTTTATTAATCAATATAGTATTTATACAAAAAAAGGTATTATGTAGTAGAAATGGTTTTAAAAATATAAAAAACTAGTATTACTCCTATGTAATACTGCGGTGGACGGCTCTTTATAATTCGCTACCCAATTTTTTTAGAAAAATGTGGTTGCGTACTAAACTCTATATAAAAAATCTTCCTTTGACCGTAATAATTTAAGATAGTTTTAGTAATCAATGTAGAACTACTACCTTAAACCTCAAAATTTATAAAATAAGCAATAATAAAGCACTCGTAAGTACTAGTTATCAAATTAAGAGCCTAACTGTTAGGTTACAATTTAATTCAAATTTTTTTTTGTTTTAAAAAAGTTATGTTTTTCGAAGAAAAGTAAATTGCGATCCGAAAGTTTATAGCTATCAATAAGTATGTTATAGTTTTGTTTGCACAAAAATAGATACATGTTAAAGTAATTTATAGACTACTGTTCAAGTTTGAAAAGTTCAAAGTAGAAGTTCTGTCAAGAAAAATGTAATAAAAATGTTTTCTAGTTCATCAAAACATTTTGAAATGATAAAAAAGAAGAAGTTAAAAATATAATAAAGCTTTTTGATTAAAAGAAAGAAAAACCAAAGAAATGTCTTTCTATACACCCAAGTCCTTGGACCAAATTTTTTAAGCGTTGATTTCTTTATCGTGTTCAATAATAATAATAATCTAAACCAGCTTTTGTTTTAATCATTTTAAATATTTAATTTTTAAGAGTATTGTAACATAACTTTAGAAAACTATCTTTCTGATTTTAAACAGTTTATGAAATTTTAATTTACAGATAAACATTTTTTTAAGATTGAAGTCTCATTTTGAATAAAAATTTAAGATACAAGTGTCTCTCAAAAAACAGTTCATTTTTTAAAAGTTTTTTGTCAATATTGTTGAGTAAAAAAACTAAATTATATGTACTATGTTTTATATGATAAAATATTTATTTATTTTTATGTTTTATTCAGCATGCCTATTATGGTTGCTTAGTAAGCTAAGGAGCTAATAACTACTTTTTAGTTTGCTTTACAGTAAATGACAATAAACTAGTTTGATAAAAAATTAACTCTTATACTATTTATGACTTTTAGTGATACACTTTTTTTAAAGCATTTTAAACTGATAACGGAAGAAACTAAACTTACAGTTTTATTTACTTTGAAAATTTCTTGTTTTACTAAACATTCTGTGATTTCAAGATGGAATTTGACAAAAAGGCTAGCTGCTAGAGTTTCTCTATACGCTGCCATACTTCCCGGAACATCATATGGAAGTTTTAAATCTTGCTGAAGTCATATCATTGCATCATCAACTAAACTCGGATCATCCCAATTTCTAAACTAAACTGTTTTAATCAGCTGGAATATAGCTAAAATAATTTCAAGGAGATCTAAACAAAAATTTATCTAAAAAAAGCTTTACCTTTAGCTTAGCTTTTTTTTTATGTAAAACAGTTAATACTTTAAACCAATGTTTTTAAAATGATTTGAATTATTTTACCTTCCCACGATGTTATTCATCAAGTTCATTGGTTGCATAGTAGTTGAAGACATTCCACCAAAAGCAACATTCAAACTTTTGACTTTGCTGCTTCGTTTGCTACAAAACTCAACAAGCATAGCTCCGTTTACAATTGAAATATCATCTTCTTTACGCTTGCTCACTTTGTATGCTCGTACATATTGTGTCTTATAATCAAAATTTTATTGCAAAATATTAAATTTTAAAGCATCTAGTTTTTTTTTTACTTACATCTTTTGTAAATTTAAGATCTATGTTTAGAACCAGCTGACTGCTCAACAGCTTTGTTTTTCGGTATCCTGTGAAAAAATCTGAATCAATGACCACCTTTGAAATTTGATCGCTTAGGCAGTCTAGCACTCGAATGCTGCATTCACACGCCAGCCAAATTGGATTTAAATCCGAAATTGGGCTTGCAGTCATCAAATTGCCTCCAATACTCTTGTTTGTATAGTTAAATATTCAAAGCAACATATTACTATTGTGTCTTACGAAATAAGTAACTTACTGCAACATTGCGAACTTGAGAACCAGCAAACCAGTGAAGCATCTTACGAACTTCCCTCAACGACTGAGTAGCATGTGGTGAGTTGTTTTTAATGACGTCATTTAAAAAACTAATAACATCTGTAAGAGGTGTTGAGGAACCTATTGTTATCCCTGTTTCAATTGAAAAACGTTTTTATTGACTAAAAAGAAGTAGTTGCTTAATATACTCAAACTTACAAACTGATAATATAGTTAACAAAGTATCTTCGGGTTAAACAATTGTTTTTATTTTTATACCTAAATTACTAGCATGAACTTTAGTGAGATCTTTAATGTCGGCAATGTAACACAAGTTTTCATTGTGTCTTCCTAATGTATTTGACTCTACTCCGATTTCCGTGTTGCCGCTAACGAGCTTCAAATCCGGTATTTCTTTTTTTAGAATGACTAGCTGGTCAATAGAAACTGGACGGTACCAAGTACTACGTTCGCCATTGAACTTCAGAGGGACATCAAATTTACCCAGTTTGCTGTCACGCTGAAAAATTATTTTAAAAATTAAAGAGAATAAAAATATTTCAATTATATAAGCTTTTTAAAACTTTATTGTTGTTTGAAGTGTATTTTTTCCATATAAATAAAAATTTATTGCTCACCAATAGTCTTGGTGGAAATATTATGTCTTGTTTGTTTTCCTTTACATCAAAACACCGTTCATCATCATCATGCTTATTTAAGTTTTCTTTCATTCTCTCTTTTAAACATAGTACTTGTAAGAAAATTATTCTATAGGTAGTGTTATATATTCATTAGATATTTCAAATTTTAAGTTTATTTTGTATACTAGAAGTTGTTGTGAACTAAAAATACTTTAGTTAAAACCTCAGAATTTTTTTTCACAACACACTTATTAAAATAGTACTAATAAAAATCCTTTTTAAGGCTTACCGTCATTATTAGAAAGTTTGCAACATTTATTTCCCATTTTGCAATTAAAGTTGTTGGATTTTGCACTTGGTCTTTTTTCAGCAAAACTACTAAAAGCTGTTTTAAAACAAGATTTACAATAATTATAAGTCATGTTTTCATTCTAACTATTGTATATTTTTATCTCTTAGAAGTCTTAACAGGTTTTTTTTTAATAAAAATATTTGTGATTAATTAAACAGCGGGCTATAAACTAATTGTATTAGTAATAGTTTCTTAAAATATTATTAGTCAAGTCTTAAACGTTACAAATTAAAAAAAAAAAGTTAAGAACTTCAGTATAAAAAGTTAACTTTTTAAACTGAAGTTTTTCTAAACTTAGCTGCCCATAAGGCTTTGAAGCAATTTTAAGTTCTAATTTAAACCTTGAGCTAAAAAAAATGATCATGGGTCGTCAGCCTTTTATAAGAACCAGGAAAGTTTTTTTTTTGACTTGCTCGCTTGCCGCACTTTATAGAGAAAAGTTTTGCACGGGCCGCTAACGTTACTTTAATACAAACGTAGGAATCAATACAAAAATACTATCTTAACAGAAAATATGATAATAGTAGCCTATCTTTAAATTTTTATCACCAAAATTAATATAATATAAAAAAAACATGTATTTTGTGGAAAAGTACCTCGTAGGCTGCAAGTTTTTGTTTTGAGAACCGCAATTAGTACGCATTCCGTACTTTTTTTACTCCTGAACAAGGTACTACTGTATATATGAAATGTGCCTACAAGCTTAAGTACAAAAACTTAACTACAATAGTTTAAATAAAGTTTTAAATTTACAAACTGTACTCAACTTTCTTGTTTAAAGACATTTTTTTTCGAAATCAAAACTTAAGGAGAGTTTTTGTTGTTTTAAAGTTGTTTTTAAAAGAGCTGACAAACTCGGTACACGTTTTTGATTAAGACTTATATAAAAAGTCTTGTATGTATTAAAAACAAAAATAAATTGTTGTAGAAATAAAACAAAAGTTACATTACTTTTGTTTTATATAATAATGTATATATTTTTCAATTTATGAAAATAGCAGAAAAAAAAACCTTCAATTATTGATCGATATCCAGTACACCTGCATAAGTTTCCTTGCAAAGCTACCTCAACATCTTCTATGCGTGGTTTTGGACTGGTCCTCAAAAGAGCGTACATAGACATGACCATACCAGGAGTGCAGTACCCACACTGAGACCCGAAGTACTTTGCAAGGCGTTCCTTGAGCAAAATAAGTGTAAACAGACTATCTAGAAAATGTGAAAGACATTGTGTATTTGAACAAATAGCTGACTTGTACAGGGTGAAGTCTTGTTTTCGTCGAGCCAACACCTTCTACTGTAGTCACGTGACATCCGTGTGCTGCTACCAACGGGAACAAACAAGAATTTACTGCGTGGTGTCTTAAAAAACATTTAAATAAAAATAATTGAAAAAATCGAGGGCAATAAGTAGAATGTTAGTAAAATGCGTTCAGTGCTTAAACAAAATTACTCTGAATCTAACATAACTTTTTATTTAAAATAAACGCTTTGATTTTTTTTAACAAAGTACTATTCAAAGCGAATTAGTTAAATTTTATCATTTTAGAAAATTACTAGTAAAATTTTTAAAACTCTAAATTAATTTTAGTTAGCTAGACATCAAAAAGCTTTAACAGTATCTAAGTTCAACGAACTTTATCCCGCTTAACTGCTTAACAACAAAATAAACTTAATTGATTCAACTTGGGGGATCCACCGTGATATCATGACTGTACATGCACCGCAGCCACCTTCACCACATGCCAATTTGGTACCCGTCAATCGCACTACCAATATATGAATTACAGTTACGAGTCTTGTAAATTTTTAAGTCTCAGATTTTTGGTTTCAAGAGATGCATCACAATAAGTTGATAATGATGCTCTTAATTAACAAAATGTTTGCATTTTTTAAAAAATTATATATACTTATTTAAATATTGTCGATATCTATTCTAAAATTTATTTACAACAATTTAAAAACTGCAAATTTGAAGCATGTTGTGTTTTATTTTAAACATGTATGAATTTGTATCATAGTGCTTTTTTAGTAGTTTTACGCTTATTTGTTTATAAACTTCAAAACAAAAATTTCTAAACTAGCTTTTACTATAGTTTTATAACTATAACTCTTAATTAGGCTTTGTTTTTTTAATTATAATATAATAACTTTATTTTTTATTAACTACGATTGAATTTTTTTTTATTATAATTTATCAATGACTTCTAGTTTTAAGTATAAATAATGTACATTAAATAGAAAAACTTTAGTATAAAAAGTTTTGAAAACAATAAAAAGTGCTCACAGTTAAGTCGAAGGTAAGAAATAAGCGTGGTTTCAGGGTCTGCATTATTAACTACTACCTAAAAATGTAAGCATTAAAAACTATAAACAGATCTAAGTAGTTTTATTATAATTTAATTTTTTATACTCTTAAGAGTATATCTAGGTAATATGACTAGAATGAACAAAATTTAGCAAATATTAGTTTTAAAAAACATATGATTTTTTTTTTTTGATTTAAAATAATAACATTGCAGATGGAAAAATTAAAATAGTACATTGGATAAAATAAGTACATAAATAGAAAACAGACACTTTAATATCCTTTCAGTTGTCTTTGTAAATTTACAAAAGCAATTGTTTAAAAATTTATAGTTTAATTACTGCATTTATTAGTTTTTGTTAACTTGTGTTATTTTTATTGTATTAGAAAAACATTCTTAGAAAAAGTAAGGCAAAAAACCAAAAGTTACTAAAAGAAAACAGGTAAAAATTCTATTTTATTTTACTACTAACCTCTTTTCCATTTACAAAAAACACTAAGGTGTTTAAACTTTGAAACATCATTTAAGATTATATCAATAGAAAACTTTTAGATAAACCTAACAAAACGATTCTAGTTATAAATTAAATTAAAAACAGTCAAGAATATTCTAAAATCAAGTTAGCTGGTTAAAAATATTCACTATTAAGGTTAAACATTTGATAAATAGAAATAGTAATTTAAAAAAGAGATAGGTCTTTTTTAATAAAATACTATAGCACATAAAAAGTTTTACTGTCAAATAAACTAAACTAGCTAAAGTTAGTTTTTTGTAATTTCAAAACTTATGTGTTCATTTAAATTTAGTATGAAAAAAAAACTGATCGAAAATATATAAAATTTACTTCATAAAAAAAATAGATCTAAAAAAAATTTTAAAAGCATTTTTTTTAAATGCACTTAGCTGAATTCGAAACAAATGGTTAGTAAAAAAACAAATAGAACAAGCTTTTTTTTTCTTTATGGTCCCTTACTTTAAACTTTATACTATTTTGCTTGTTAATTATATAAGTTCTTATAACTTAACCACTTAAGAAATTATAATTTTAATCTTTTCAAACTAATACTATATAATTTTACTGCAGCATTTGTACATTTTTAAAACTAAACTTAAATATTTGTACTTTAACTTGTACATTGTAAAAGTAAGTGAAACTAATTAAGAAGATTACCTAAAATTAAATTTATAAACAGACTTAGATGGAAGGTTTTCTTCTACAACAGCGATAACAATGACCAACATGACTATTATAAAAGTTCCAGATCAGCACCAGCCTGTAAAGAACTTAAAGCGTTCAAAAACGACCTTTTTAATGTAGTAAGAAAAATCAAGTTTACTGCCTACAAATCTAAATTTCAAGAAGCTCTGCAAAAATATTTAAAGCAAATACTAACCAAAGATAAAATTATTCTTTTTGCAGATAAAGCAAGGAACTTATACCAAACAAACCCAAGCAACTACAACAAACTCTTAAATATCAACGTAACTAAAACTTATAAAATTTCAAACAAAAACCTAATCGAACAAATAAATGTTGACTCTCAAGAAATAATTACCGATAGATAATACAAAAACAAAAGAAATACCCAAGTTCTCAACCTCAGATGACTTTATAACAGTAAATGATCATAATAAACAATTCCCTTTCAGTATTGAGTGTAGACTCTTAAACCCAAGCAAAAACAAACTTAGAAGGATAGGTAAAAAACATCTAGGAAAGAGCTGTGACGAAAATAAGATACACGTCAAGATTAGTCCAGTGCAAAAACTCGTTTTAAGTAATCGAATGATTCAATAATGTCCAAAATAAAACAAAAAAATGCTTTATAAAATTTGATATTATGAATTGATACATTACAATAGAGGACATGGACATTAAATTAGTTAAGCATACATGTAAAATTATTTTAACTTAAAAAAAAAAAGGCAACAGCATTCTATTCGATGTTTCCATGGGCTCCTTCTTCGGTGCCGAATTATGCGATCTAATCGGGCTATATGCATTAAGCAAGCTTGAATCTCTTTATGATTTTAAAGAGATAGGCTTATATAAATACGACGTCCTTGCCATTATCCAACCAGAAAACAACCAAGACTTAGAAAACAAAAAGATAAAACAATAGAAATATTCAAAGATATTGGTTTTAAAATAACGATAGATACCGGTGCAACTTTTTAGACGTAACATTATACCTCACAAACAATGTATTTAGGTCCTAAAAAAAGAAAACACACAAACTAGATACATTAATAAAAATTCTAATCATCCTAAAACGATTTAAAAAAACTACCGGCAATGATAGAAAATAGACTGATTAAACTATCTAAAAACAAAATTATTTTTGACGATAATATATGCACATACCAAAACGCGTTAGACAAATCAGATTTTAAACATAAACTGGCTTATACGGAAGATTTTAACAAACAAAATAAATATAAAACAGGTCAAGAAAAATGATTTATTTCAATCCGCCATTTTGCGAATCAGTAAAGACAAATGCAGAAAAATGTTTTTCAAATTGATAAACAAGCATTTTAAAGAAAACAACAGTCTAAAGAGTTTAATAAATAAAAACAATTGTCAGTTTTCGTATAATTGCATGAGTAATATAAAAATCTTAATTTAAGGGGACAATAAATAAACCTTAAATTATTTGGAAAAACTGAGAGTACTAACATAAAAACAAAAGAGCCACTCTGCAATTGCAGAAACAAAAACTTATGCACACTCAAAAACAAATGCCACACCAAGAACGTAATTTTTATAGCTACGGTGACCAAAAAAAAAAGCAGTATGTAGGAAGCACTGGGGGACTTTCTAAAACAAGGTGGTATGGTTATATTAGATATTTGACATTCCACAAGGAAAACGGCACCAAACTATTGAAATAAAATTTGGAAATAAAATAATAATAATACTGATTACAGCATTAACATAATATCACATTAGAAAAATTAGGAATCCGCAGAGAATCTGTATGACCTGTACCTATGAGAAGATGGAAATAGTGAACGCTGACGGGGAACTTCATTAAATAAAAGGAACGAGTTAATATGTTCATTAGTTCATTTTAAACAGCTATAATTTAAAACTTAAGAAGATTGGATAAATAAATTCCTAATTTTAACTTGTACAAGTTAATATTCAAACTAACAAAAATAACCAATCTCAAAGTGGTCCGATTGTAATTTGACGGTGTTTTCCCTAATATTTGATGAGTCAGCAAAATTTGTAAAAGCTTTTTTTTAAATTTTTGTTATCTTTATACTCTTGTCGCTAACCACCCAACTAAAAATAAATTTCTAATAACTAAAAATGACAAATTGTAAAACTTTTTTTTTTTGCTTACTCAGCAAGTATCAGGGGAAACACCGTCACGTTGCAACAAGACTCATCTCAAAGTTTCTAATTTACAACACTATTTAATCTTAAAGCCTAACTCATAATTACGTCACAATACGATAATTGATTTTTTATTTAAGCAGTAAAACCAGTAGTGCATTATAACGGTAGGACTTTTTATGTGTACTATTTTATGGGCACTATTTTATGTGTAGAATTGCTGCAATCAATTCTGCCTATAATTTGATGTGATGTCATTAACATTATGTGTAGTATTTACATGTTGCTGCAATTAAGTTGCTGCAATTAAATGAAAAATAAAATACTGTCCAGGCCTTATATAAAGATTATGGATAGTTTTTGTTGTTTTAAAATTATAAACAAACAAATAAAAAAACTTGAATACACATAAACCAATAGTTTGATTTATTTGTACATTTATTTAAATTATTTTTTGTAAACTGAAAAAGTAGTGGCTAGACTTATTAAAAGATTATGGATGTGTTTTTCATTTAAGATTTAATAAAGAAAAAAAACTTGAATACACTTAAACCAATTGTTTGATATAAAATTACGTTTATTTAATTTATGTTTTTTATATTAACAAAAGCAATGGCGTGGCATATTATAAATATTTTGAAATTTTTATTTATTTAAGATTTTATAAACGTAATAAAAAAATTAAAATTGAACACACATAAACCAATTGTTTGATTTATAGTTGTATATATGTAATTTATATTTAGTAAACTTATAAAAGTAGTGGTTTGCTCTTATGTGTACTATTTTATGGGCACTATTTTATGTGTAGAATTGCTTCAATCAATTATATTCAATGGGTTGTATTTAGATGTTGCTGCAACTAAGTGAAAATTAAAATACTTTCTAAGCCTTATATAAATATTATGGATAGTTTTTGTAGTTTTAAATTTATAAACAAACAAATTAAAAAAAACTTGGATACACATAAACAAATAGTTTGATTTATTTGTACATTTATTTAAATTGTATTTTGTAAACTAACAGAAGTAGTGAATAGACTTATTAAAAGATTATGGATAATTTTTTTATGTATTATTTAATAAATAAAAAAAGCTTGAACACATTTAAACCAATTGTTTGATTTAAAAGTAGACAGTATTTATTTTTACTTAATTGCAGCAACATCTAAATCAGGGTTTCCCAAAGTGGGCGAAATCGCCCCCCTGGGGGCGATTTTAGTATTTTGGTGGGCGATAACTAGTAAGGGGGCGAAAAGGGGGCGATTTTAAAATTTTTGGTTTTCATAAGATTTTTACTTTTTTTCTTGCTATTTTACTATTTTTAGCTTGCTATTAATTATTTGACCCTGAGGTAAAACTTAAACAAAAAAATTTATTTTATTTATGAAAAAAAAAAGAAAAAAATCTTGTGATTATGACTCCTACTTTATAATAAATATTATATTTTCATTTATATATTTCCATATTTAACATTTACTAATATCATAGACGATTGGAATCCCTCTCACTATTTTATAACCTGACATATATGTTATTTGGGGTTATAAATTGTTTGTAAAAATCTATGTTATTTATTACTAACTATCACCTCATGATATTTCCAGTTGCTTTTTGAAAAGTCACTAAGTTAGACTAAGAAATAAAACTATACAGGGTTGCCAATTTACCTAGAAACCTGGAAAAACCTAGAATTTGACAATTTAAGCAAAAAAAAAACCTGGAAAAAATCTGGAATTTTTAACAATTTTAACATATTAAGTAGTAAAATTTAGGTTTGACACATAAAAGCTATCATATAGATAAAAGTATGGATCCCTTCGAGGCAAATACTTTTGAAGTATACTACTTACAGGAAACCTTCTCAGACTTACAAACTGACCTTGAACTTAAAGTAAATTCTTCCAAAAAACGATATGAAAGCTTTTGGACTCAACAAAAACTAAGGCAAAAATATCCAATCATTTTAGAGGAATTTAGATTGTTGTTTATAGCTTTTCCTTCTAGCTATGTTGTTGAGAAAGCTTTCAGTTCAGTTATCAACATCTTGAGCAAAATATCTAATCTAAATATTTGTAAAGGAGGTGACTTGAGGCTTTATTTGACTTATTAAGAATCAGATTAGAAAAACTTGCAAGCAGTCATATTCCTCATCCTTCAAATTATATTAGACTTCAGTAGCAGACATTATTTTATGAAAGTTTTTTAATTTTATTTGATCTTTTGAAGTATTTCTTATTTAACCTGGTTTGTATTGTATTTAAGTAGTCTTTTTATAATAACAACTTTATTAAGCTATTTATTCTAAAACAGGTTTGCATAATGCCTAATAAATATTATTTACGGTAGACTTCCTCTTGAGTTCGCACTTTTTACCCAAAAAAAAGTGCAAATTTATATTTTCATAAATTTAACTAAAGTAAAGTCTATTACTAACTAAATATTAATAAAACAAAATATATATAATATTTAATAGCTTATATAGATCTTTTTTTTTTTAATGAAATTTTGTTTTATGTTTTAGTGGATTTCATGGATATTCATAACATCATTGCGTATAACATATTGAAATTTGTCATTTTGTAAAATAAAATATGGTAATAAATTTCTTAGATTTTTTTCAAAGTGCGAACTCAAGCGGTTTATTAAATGGTTTATGTTTTAAAGATTTTAATAATTTTATTTTGACCTGGTTAATTTTGTAGTTGATGTTCGTTGTTTTACATTACACTAAAAGTTTTTATAGCATAGTGATTAAAATATTTGTTTGAAAGACCTTTATTTGACAGGTTTTTGTTATTACTAGTTTAATCTGTGTACAACTTATAACACTATAAAACTATTATCTGATTGTAATATTTTGACAACCATTAAAGTTTTTATTTCTAAAAAGATTTTTTTGGTTTTAAAAGAGTATAAATTTGAGGTTTCTATTTGAAATGACTTCTACTTTTTCATTTAAAAGTTTCTTAAACACAATTTTATTTTCTAACTTGATTTATTATTGTTCAAAAGTTTATTATAATATAAGGAGTTTTAAACTATTAATACAAGCTTTTTGTATTAATAAAACGTTTTGTTTTATCTGAATTCAATATATATTAGCAATTAGAATATACTTAGTTTATTTTAATACTTCAACACTAGCTTTTAGTTTTTCACTATTTTCCTCTGTTAAATTATTGTAGGCTAATAGCTAGAAAAAAAACTTTTTAAACAGAATTAAATAAGCCATCAAAAAGACTGCTACAGTTACAAAACAAAACTTAAACCTAGTTAAAAGCTTTTTTAATTGATTACTTTCTGTTCACAGAATTAACTGTAAAACATTGGATTTTTTTTTCGAATTTAAATAAAGAAAAAAAATTGTTAGAATTAAGGTTTAGTTCCCTAAAGATTATTCCAAGTCAAATGCTATTTCATGGTATTCTACTACAAAACAAATAGTTTAAAAAGTTAGAAATTAAATTTTTAACTTTACAACTAACTTGCTTACAATATATCTTAGCATTGAAATTAGTAAATTTACTGCATTAACTGAAGATGTTGATGAAACTACTTTTCATGTGAGATAATCAACCAGTCGGTCAAACTTCCTTTAACTAGATCAGAAATAATATTTTAATATATATTTCATTATGTGTAAAATAAACTGTTAATTCTTTTATAGTTTTGTAACCTCTGGTATAGATACTTTAAAAAAGCCTATTTATAAAGTAATTTAAGTATTTTGTGCGGCTTAAATAAGTTACTTAGTATTAACTTCTAACTGTCCGAAATTTGTTATATGAGATATTATTAAAATGTCAGGTTTAAGTTAAGATTTCAGGTGGGTAGTGACGGCTCAGATCCAGTCGCAGATCCAGTCGAATTTCGACCCGCTAAGTAAATTGAAAACTACTTGTGCAAAATAAATAAATTTAGTTTTTGATATCTAATATTTTGATATACGCTTTTATTTCGTTTTCAGTTCACAAAAGTATTTCCTAGATCACAATAATACTAAATCATTTTATTACAATTTTGCTCGAGTTTTTTAATTTTCTTATTTGTAATTTTTCTAAATCATGCAGCCCGCAATTACATTTTCTAACGAGTTGAAAGTAGAAAATATTTTTTAGTAAATATGAATTGCTGACTACAAAAGTTGTCCACCACTGACCTAAAAGTTTCAATAGTTTCAGAACAGATCATATTTAAACAGGATTGATTACAGATTACTCAAGGCTTTTTAATAATTAAGTATTTTAATACACTTTACTGGGCTTCTAAGAAAAAAACTGTAAATTATTTTCTTAAGCTCTGTAAACTACTTTGAACACAAAAGTGCGTGCATAAGAAGTACAAGACTAAATTACATTTCGAACACAACTTTTTTTAGCTCAAAAGTTTGTACTCAAAAGAAAAACTACTTTGTAAAATCGTGGGGGGCGATTTTTTTTTCAAGTTACTGAAAAGGGGGCGATTTAGTAAATGAGTTTGGGAAACCCTGATCTAAATACTACCCATAATTTAAATGAAATCACATAAGTTAATTGAAGCAATTCTACACATAAAAGAGTGCCCATAAAATAGTACACATAAGGCGAAACCACTACTTCTATAAGTTTACTAAATGTTAATTACATATATACAACTATAAATCAAACAATTGGTTTATGTGTGTTCAATTTTAATTTTGTTTATAAAATATTAAGTAAAGAAATATTTATAATATTTATAATATGCCAAGCCATTACTTCTGGTAGTATAAAAATATAAAATATTTAAATATACTTTTAAATCAAACAATTGGTTTAAGTGTAATCAAGCTTTTTTTTTCTTTATTAAATCTTAAATAAAAAAATTATCCATAGTCTTTGAATAAGTCTAGCCACTACTTCTGTTAGTTTACAAAATACAATTTAAATAAATGTACAAATAAATCAAACTATTGGTTTATGTGTATTCAAGTTTTTTTATTTGTTTGTTTATAAATTTAAAACTACAAAAACTATCCATAATATTTATATAAGGCCTGGACTGTATTTTATTTTTATTTAATTACAGCAATATCTAAATACTACCCATAATTTAAATGAACTCATATAAAACTATGGGCATAATTGATTGAAGCAGTTCTACACATAAAATAGTGCCCATAAAATAGTACACATAAGAGCAAACCAGTACTTTTATAAGTATACTAAATATAAATTACACATATACAACTACAAGTCAAACAATTGGTTTATGTGTGTTCAATTTTAATTTTTTTATTTTGTTTACAAAGTCTTAAATAAATTTTTTTTTCAAAATATTTGTAATATGCCAAGCCATTACTACTGTTAATATAAAAAATATAAATTACATAAATATACTTTTAAATCAAACAATTGGTTTAAGTGTATTCAAGTTTTTTTCTTTATTAAATCTTAAATGAAAAACACATCCATAATCTTTTAATAAGTCTAGCCTATACTTCTGTTAGTTTACAAAATAAAATTTAAATAAATGTACAAATAAATCAAACAATTGGTTTATGTGTATTCAAGTTTTTTTTACTTGTTTGTTTATAAATTTAAAACAACAAAAACTATCCATAATATTTATATAAGGTGTGGACAGTATTTTATTTTTCATTTAATTGCAGCAACTTAATTGCAGCAACATGTAAATACTACACATAATGTTAATGACATCACATCAAATTATAGGCAGAATTGATTGCAGCAATTCTACACATAAAATACTACCCATAAAAAGTCCTACCCATTTGTTAAAGTTTTTAAAAAATTTGTTATTATTAAGTAACTTACATTTTTCTAACCTTAGCATGAACTAACCTGGTAAAATTATAGTTTTCCTAGTTGATAGTTTAAAACTATAAGTTTTATTTAGTTTAATTTTTACACATAAATGCCAGTTTTATTTCAAATTTAGCCTAATGTCTTCTTGCATGTTTAAATTAAAAAACTACAGATTTTGTTCAACTGATGATCTCGTTTGATTTAGTCAAAACGACTGAAACTTTTTTTGTTAATAAATAAAATTTGAAAATTTGAAATGAAATTAAACTAAAATACTATTAAAAGAAACAAAATGTTTAATTTAAGTAAATAAACACACTTTGTAGTTAAACTATTTTTGTTTGCACAATTCTGTTTTTTTAGTATGAGATAGCCTCTAACTTAGCGAGGCCAAAAACACTATTACAATGATTACTTAAATTTTAAATCTAGATACCTGATAATTTTTAGCATAGTCTTCGTATATTAGTTAGTAAATGTTCTGCAATTGAGGATTTTTTAGCTGCATTTCTGGTTGCTGTTGTCTTAATTTCAGATAAGTAAATTAACTTTGTAATTGATTTTGTTTAGGGCGTTATAATGACTATGTATATAAAATTCATATTTCACTCAATAAGTTTAACTTTATTTTGCTTTGATAATTGATGCAAATAGGACTAAATTTATAGTTAGAAAAATAAGAGAAGATGTTTTTAGGAGATTTCAAAGTGTTAGCCGGAGGTTTTCATTACTTGTGGCAAAAAAAATAATTGTTTCATATACATGAAGTTTATACAGCATGATTTTATTTGTAAAACTACAAGAGTTAGGGTAAGGATTTTAGTTAGATTACTCGTATGGATAAAGGTTAAAAATATCGGGTATGATTATGATCAAAAAAAAGTAATTACTATAAATTAACAATAATTAAATAAAGTCAAAACTAAAAAAAATCAAACTTATGTCATGATGTTTAGCAGTTTTTTCAGTATTTATATAAATTTGTCAAGTTTATTTTTAATAGTTTAGATTATGTTAAAAACAAAGTTTTTCTAAAGTATGAGTTTCTTTTTATACAAAGTTAATATCAAGACTTTTATATACCCGTGTTTTATAGTAAAACAAAACTGTCTTTGTAATTCGTGGATCATTAATTTTGTATATTTAGTTTTGCAGTCCATTTTTTTTTACTTAATGAACTGTATTTGATTGTGAAACGTCGTAACATAAATTAAAACAAAAGGGGTCATAACGACATCACAGAATAAGAACTTTAAATGTTGGTCTACCCTTCTTGTTACATAAAAAAGTTAACTTTAAATTAATTAAAGTTCTGTTAAGTAAACTTTATTTAAGCTAACAATGTTTCTCCTGTATAAAATCTTATAAACTTACAAGTTACAATAAACTAATAAAAGCTCACAAATTAAAGAAATAAACGAAAGAGTAAAAGACTAATAAAAACTTATTAAACTATTAATAATAAACTGTCTCAGCATATAGTTAGATTTTGTCAAATAAAACCACGTTTAAATTAAATAGAAAGCTAAACTAGATAAATAAGTAAAATAAAACTTATTGATGCTTAGTAAAACTAAAAATTGTTTTTTTTTTATAAAAATCACTACTACTACTATTATTGTTTTAACTTATGTCTAAATAAACGCAAAATATAATATACAGTATATTGATTTCGTAATCGTTGCACAAATCAAGTATGCAATGTATTTTTAACTTTACCGAACTAGTGTAAACAAATACCATGTTAAAAATTAACCAAACATTAACTTTATAACTTAAAGTTTAAAACTATAAATTCATACTATTTTGATACAGTACTTTTTATTACTACCTTTACTTGCAAAACTATTTATCTAAAGATGAAAACACTTTAGCTGTACTGCTACATGAAAAAAAATATTATAGAATTAAACCTGATGACTTTAAAAAAATTTTAAAAATGAAAACTTAAGAATATTAAAAATTCGTTAAAACAGTTAGAATATTTTGTATATCTATAACCTTATAAAACTTTTATGAAACTTTTAAAGATAACTTTTACAAGACTTACAACAAGCTTTGAAATTAATTTTTTTTTTATTGCAATATTTTTATAAAGCACCGTGTTCGATTGATGACCACAAGTAGTTTTAGTATTTTTTAAAGTTTATATAAACGTTTAAGCTTATAGTATTTACTTAGTAGAAAGAAAAAAATAGTTTAAATTGTACATGTTTTTAAGTGGTTTAAAAAAAAAACAGTCGTATAATTTTTTTTTATTTTGCATCAAACACTTAACAGAAAATTGTTATAAAACTAATTGAAAATAGAGTTTAATGAAAAATCCATTTGATTTTTTATTTATGAGATTTAATAAGTTTTTATTAATAAAACTACATACTGATAACAAAATTTCAGAAAGTACCACCTAGATTTAAATATACGAAACTACTAACTTTGAATAAAGAAAACTCGACACAAAGTATAAAAAAAACTATTCATATTTTTTTAACAACTAAAAAAATTTCTACATTAATTTTCAAATTCCTTACAAAACTTTTATAAAGCTATTTAGAGAATATATAAAATTAATTAAGAACACATAAATCTTTCTTGAATTCGTTCTAAAAAGTTTAATAAAAAACAGCTGTTTTATTTTAATTTAATAAAAATTTTCAGCTTCTTCAATAGTAGTTGGCAACTTTCTTTCTCTTGTTTCTGGCAACAAAAAAGATAGAAATCCAGCGGATAATGCTAACAAACCAAATATCACCTACAAAGATTTTGTTAATTCGGTTCAAACGACTTTTGTTTAACTTTTTATAGTTCCGCTTAACTTTTATAAAAACAAAATCTACTCTGCTAAAATACTGTGCTAAATGCAGCATTTCATAAAATGCTTTTATCTTGAATTGACACTTCTTACAAGTCAGAAAACAATAATAAGTGTCAAACTTGACCAACTGTTTTTTATATGTTTAAGTATTTAATTTATTTTAGGTAAGAAATTTCTTTAAACAGTTTAAAGAAAATGAACCTTAAAGTTTGCAGAATATTTTTTAACTATAAAAAAATTCACTAAACTATTTGGTATTATTTAATTTCGATATAAATTTTTATAAAAAATAAAGCTGTTGAATATAAAATCATAGCTTGAACTGGTCTCAAAACAAAAAAAAGTGTTGTAGCTAAAATAATTAGAAATAGTTAATATGCTTGTAGTGCATTTATAAAGTTTAAATTAAATTATTTACAATAGATTACCAGTAAAACATAGAAAATGACTAAAATTAGTAGTTCATTAAAACTTACTCCAGAAATCCAAGGGACCTTCATTTGTGCTTGTATAGTCCAAGGGGTTATAATTCCGCTAATAACAGACGACATTGTTCCTAGACCAACTGCAGTACTCCTGTTAAAAATGTGTTACGTATTAAATATATATGTTTCGAGAAGCTTTTTGAACAAAATTAGTGATATCTACAAACTTTGAAAAAAAATAGTGCATGAGTTTCTTAAATATAGTAAAGAAATTAAAAGTAAATTTTATAATGATATAAATTAGTTAGAACACTATTTTATTTTAGAAAAATCTCAAAGGTTCAACCTGACAGATGTAGGGTACAGCTCAGATGTGTAGTTGTAAATAACAGCAAATGACGCTGAAACTGCCATTTTGCCTAACAAAGCGAATGCAGTGCCTGAGCGTACCATAGCTGAAAACAATGTTTTTAAACAATATATTGTTTATTGAAAAATAAAAAAAGCGCTCAAAAAGTTTGGTCTAAGGACCTGGTGTACAAAGGAACCTTTGGGTTATCGAGTCGTACACCACATACTTATAAAGTTTCTTACGAGCTATTACACATAATTCTTTATTTATTTAAATATTTAAATCTTTAGTAATAAAACAATCAGTTAAACGAAATGAAAAATGAAAGAAAATAAAACTAAACAAAAACTAACTGAATTTTGTGTTTAATAAATGTACTATGAACCTTGTTTAGTAACATAAGAACTAATATATATATATATATATATATAACTTTAATTTAATTTTTAAAAGAAGATAAACAACAATAATAATAAACGTGTGAATACTTGAATTATAGGTTATCACTTCTTTAAAGAAAATTAAATGTAATACGCTGAAATATTTTTACGATTTTTTTTTATAAGTATATTGTGCTAAAGCTAAAGTACAACAAATAAAGTTTGCTATTGTATTTTGTTCTTAAATAAATTTATAATAATCTAAACTTAAAAACGGATTACAAATTAGAACTGTACAAAGTTTTAACAATTAAAAATTGAAGGTCTTAAGTTTTGAAAAAGTAATAAAAGAGTGAAACAGTAATTAAAAACTTATATAACTTTTATCAAATACGTTATAATATAATGGTTGAGTCACTGCTGATAATATTTTACAAAATTTGAATTTTCATGAAATGGTAAAAAAAATATCTTATTACAAATATGACTGTATGATTGTATTTATAAAAAATATTGTAATTATTTTTTTATTTCGAACAAAAAAAAATTACTCATAGACGACATCAGATGTTAATTTTAAAATTATTTTTGTGCATATCTTTTACAGTTTTAATTATATTTATGAATGTAGAGTAACAAATTAGAATAAAAAAATTACATTTAAGCGTTTCTGTTTTAAATACATAGAAAAACGTTTGTATGAACATTTAATAAAGTATTATGTTTGATTTTTATATATCTTTAGTAAGACGTATTTTTTACACAACATTTTGCTAAGCTTTATATGTTTCTGTGTTCACGATAAAGGTTCTTACTATGATTATAGTTTTTTTAGTTAAGCCTCCTCAACAACAAAATTCAAATAAGTTATTTAATTGTTATAAAAAAAATTAAAAAAGTATAATTATTTATATTTTAATATGCTTAAGTCTTGATAGTGGCAAAGGTAAACGACTTTTAATAACCATATAAAACTTTACATTACAATGTTTTCAACTTTAAATTAATGAACAGCCGTAATGAACAAGTACTGTTTTTTCGTAATTTTTCAGAGAGTTTTAAAAAGAAAAAGTCTTCAGGATGTTGTATTTATTAAAACGAATTGAAAAGTTTATCGCGTAAAGTTTATAAAAGGTTATATATGGTCAAACTTATTAGCCTATTTTTTACTATTATTACTTATTAAAATCTTTTTTTGACTATTGAAATTTACTTGAAGAAAATAAATCTAAAATTAGGCTTTTTTTAAGGCTTTTACCTTTTTTTTTTGTTTTTTATTCTAGAAGTAATAACATTAAACAACAAAAGTGTAATTAATATAACTAATAACATTTTGTATATAACTTATTAATTACTTTTTTCTTGAAAAGAGAAAATAATTTGTACACTTAAAACAATAAAAGTTTATTGATGACAGATATTGCAAGTAAAATATATTTTATTAATATAAAAAAAACAACTTCACTTAAAAAATTTTGTAACAACTTACAATTCTTACAGATGTTTTCTAGAGCACCCTAACCGAAAAAACTTTGCTTTAAGTTGATTTTTTAATGTATAAATAGAAAGCTTTAAAAGCTTTTATTATTAAAGATTTACAAGATTATCTTTTACACTGTCTAGTTTTTTTTTGTTCTGGTAAAATGGTTAATGAACTTTTAAATACATTTTTCTGTTTAAATTTTAAATGTATAAAACAATTATAAGCAGTCATATTAGTTAAATACTTCTAATGTCTTCAAATATATATGTAAAACTAAATATGTTCAAGATTTTTTTTTCCGAGAATTTTCCCATTATCAATTTGCAACAATTTCGATAAAGACTTGCGCTCAACCAGTATTCAGTCTAATTTTTGTTTTACCATAAAACAATAAAGTATATAAAAAATTGAAGCATCCAGTCTAAGTATCTTAGATGATCAAAAATTATTTATAATCACTTAGTTTGTATTCAAAGTCGTTTATATACAGCTTTTATAAGTTGTATTAAAAGTTTTCAAAAAATACGTATTTTATATACTTACAGCACATAAATAGGACAGAATATATAAAATTTACAGGATAGGTTATAAAGAAATGTTATATATAAACTATAAAACTTTAAGTTATTTTGACAACTTTATAAACATTGTTGTTTGTTTTATAAACAAAACTGGATAATAATCGTAAATTCTTTTGATTGATTTACTTACAAATTTCAAAGCAAACTTTTATAATCTTAACATTTTTATATATAAAGCCAAAATTCTCAGTCTGCATATTTAGTCTACGGTTTGTAAACATTAACACCTTTAGTTCAGTCGAAGCTTTTAAATTATAGAATATATATCTAACAAGTCTGTTTTTATCAATACAAAACTTAGATATACAAGTATTAGATACTCTTTTACTCACTCGACTTTAAATCTATAACTTAGACTTTTTTAAAAATAAATTTAATTTAATCTAACTAGTATACAACTTTAAACAAATCAAAAAACCGAGTTTATTTGAACTTAAAAAATTTCTATAGTTCAAAGCAGTTTATTCAAAAATTACTTATTTTTATTTTGTAATTTGTCATTACAAAGCACTTTTGCTCTTTTATTGTTGTAGCTGTTATTATTATTCCTTTTATATACATTGCCGAAAAGGCGTGCAACCTCAATTTATCATTGAAAAGAATGTTTGAAAAGTATGTTTAACCTTAATACATAGTAAGATAAAGCATGATGATAAAATAAAATTTGAAAGTTTAAATTAAACAAACTGTTTTTTAAGTAGCATTGGTATTTTTTAATGAGCATTCATTTAACTGTAACTTTTTTCTATGATGTACCCGACAACTACCTTACCTATTTTTCCAGCTGCAAAGTGGTTGAAAACTGTAGACACCAAGCAGAAAGTTCCACCTACCAAAAGGCAACCTGCTAGCAACTTTTTTCTGCTAAAACGATCGATGGTGAATGCGCAAATTAAGTAAGCAGCTGCTTCTACTATACCACTCAACGCATTATTCAGGTACACATCGCCTAACATATACAAAATTGACTCGTTTACGTTACCTACGTTTTAAACTATTTTTTCTAATACAAAATTAGTCTTTTTAAAAGCCCCACTATAATAAAAACTTTTATGACTTTTAATATATTTTGTAATTAATCTTGTTGCTTTTTTCTGTAGTCCGTAGCTAATAACTACACAGCTTTTGTTTTATATGTTAAAAAATTAAAATCAAGTATTAATCTGTACAATACAGTATAAATGTAAGACATTAAATATAAATGAAGGAAAAAATTGTACACTTGAGCGGTGGTTCAGAAGCTTTGAACATTAAATAAGTGGAAATAAGTTCTGTGCACACTAGAATACAAAAGCTATCAATTGGTTTAGTTCTGAAAGTCTCAATATAATATAAATAAGAGATTTAAATAGATTTATTCAAATTGTATATTCTATTCGCGACCGGTTTCGGTGGCAAGAGATTGCGACCTTTTCAAGCAAAAATAAAATATGAAACTGCATATAACAATGTTAGTTAATTATATTGTTGTTTAAAAACTTATTCATGCGTGAAGAATATAAACAAAAACAAAAATGTTGCATATTGGAAAATTCAAGCATTTCAGAGTATATTTAGGTAAAGTTGGTACTAGTTTTTAAAAAAATGGATTGAATTAATATTATTATAATGAGTCAAATAAAAAAACTGAATCCAGAGCTTTTTTTTTAAATTATAATAATAAAATATTTATACCTTGAAGTTATCTAAATGAAATTACGAATTGTCTAAAATTGTGGTTTTAACCCAAGAGTCAAAGAACAATAATAAAACTCAAAGTCGCTGAAGATTTCAAAATCTAATTTGTGTTAAGTTAACATAACAGTAAAAATTTAAACGGATTTAAGAACTATCTAAAAAAAATTTTTCTAAGTTGAATTAAGGACTGTCAAAAAAAAAACTTTTATTCAATTTAACTCAAATGTCAACATAAACTCAATGAAAAAATCAAGAAAAATAACCTATTTTTTACTTTAATTATGATTTGGTTTAATTTTTGTCTGCTTTCCAGTTTATTAATAAAAATCTGTTTGTATCTGCATGTATAATAAGAGATTTAGAAATGTTTATTTATGTTAAAATTAGCCTTTTAATGGAAAAAGACTAAACAAAGTGATTTAAAATACTTTTTTTCAGCTTACTAAATGTTCTTTGCACAGTAAATTGTTTGTATGTACACTAGTGAACACGGGTGCACACTGCACACTGTGAAGACCACTACATTAGAACGCTAATTATAGCTAATCGAGTTGTTTTTCATTAACATATATGTTTTTATAATTAAATACGAATTTTAACTAAGTGTATTCCTTACATTTCTTAAACTAACTATACACATAAATATACATGGTAGAGCTTAATTTTAAATAACATCTTACCAGCGAGAGACCCAACATTAAGAGAGAGCCCATAGTAAACTAGAGAGTTCACAAACCAATTAAACATCACATTCAGTGTTGTTTTCCTAATTTTTGCTTTTTTAAACAAAATGATAGGTGAGTAGTTATGGTTTTCACTTGTGTTTTTCTAAAATAAATAAAGATAAAACATGATGAATTGAATTTTTTTAGAAACGAGTAAACTAACTTTTAACAAAGATCCCGATTGAATAGAAAGCTTCCAAATATTTTCAGACAACTTTTTATTATTTTTCTCCGCTATTTTTTCGCAAATTTTGATAGCTTTCTCGTTTTTGTTCTTACTAAATAGCCATCTTTACAAAAATTTGTTTAATGAAATAAAATAAACTATACTAAAAACTTTTAAATGTATAAACCTTGGTGATTCAGGAATAAAAAACCAGAAAAGTATAAACGGAATAGGAACAAAAGAAATAGCTATTTGTAAATTTCTCCAATTTCTCCATTTATATGCAAACCCACTTAGACTTATATACCCAATAGCAAATCCCATTTGAGTCATTATTCCCATAAAGGATCTCCATTTTTGACCCGTAATTTCCATTACTGTTGAAATAATCTAACTCTTTATTTTTTTTTTTGCCAAAAAAATAGAGTTAATAATCGTTTACATATAAGTGTAAATATCAATATATAACTAGATTTTAGAATTTACGCAAGTGTTTTTTTGGACTTTAACAAACTGTGTTTAATTTTTGTCATCTTTAAAAAAATAAATCAAACAATTGATGTATATCTTTAGAGAGAAATTGAAGCGGTAAAAAAGTCACCATATACAAAACAGCCGATGTACCCTGCTTGAATAAATAATGCTAGAACAGTTCTTAATACAATAAAAACGGCAACACTTTGAACATATGCAGTTGCTATCCCAATTGAAATTACCATTATTTCTGTAAGCAACATCATTGGAACTCTTCCAAACCTAGTTAAAAGTAGTTGTTTAAATGACAATTTAGAATTTATACACGTGCACAACTTGGTTTAAAAATTTTTTTTGATATGAATGACATGTTTTTAATTTAATCACTTTTTTTATTTTTAGCATAAAATTTATTAATAAGTGTGTAAATACAAATCATAATTTAAGTTAAGTTTTCAATACAAGTTTAAGACATGTGTAAGCAGCGTTAAAATGTGTTGAAACTTTAATTCTAATTATAACTTAGCTGACTTTATTAAATCGTTAAAAAAAAAGATAATTGCTTACTTGTTACGTCTGCTGAAAAAGTGGATATAGAACTATTTATACTTTATAAATGGATTTGAGAACAAGGTTAAAGGCGATTTAAACTTACTAGTTTTTTAAAAACAACAAAGAAATGATAAAAAATGTGGTTAAGGACCTGGTTATATTAAAAAATTTTCGGCAAACAAGCCATACACCCAAACTTACATTAACTATTTTAAAGTAAATAATAATCTACTCATTTTGGATGCTTGAAAACTAAACTTCAACGTAATAAAATATATAATACTTAAACTAAACATACTATGTTGTTTATTGAACGACAAAAAAAAAACGTTCAAAATACTTGGTCATAGGACCTGGTGCACGATAAAACCTTTCGGTTATCGAGTCGCACACCACTTAGGTACCTTTTAAAGTCTTGTCCAGGACTAAACTATGACATATAACTTAGTAATAGATTTATTTGACATTCAAAGGGATTGTAATCGTAAATAAAAATTTGTCTTGATAAATAGTAAATTAAAAAAAAAAAAACTAAACTAAGTTTTTGCTTTTTGTATTAGATAAATATGTTTTTATTTGGACTCATGGCAAATTAAACAATAGTACAAGCTAAAATACTTACAAATTAAAAACATCTAAAAGTAAATTAATATTATATCTGTATGGACAACTAATATCATGTTTTGGGTTTTTGTTTTACCAAAGTTTTTTTGCACTTTAATGCCACAAAAATAATAACATACCTATCTATTAAGGTTCCTCCAATAATTGAACTTAAAAGAATTCCAACAAAATAGATAGAGATCATAGCAGATTTTAAAGATGCTTTATCACAAACCAGTTCAAACTGTGTGAAAAAAAACAGTGTATACATTCAGAATTTTATCATTTAAAATCTAGTCATTAAAATATTGAAAAAAAATCAAATTATTTTATAAGTTTAGTTTTATTTAAGCAGAAAAATTAACACAGATATTAAACCTCAGAGGTGACAGTACTTTCGTACAATGATGTGTCAAACCACACTCCGTTGTCACATGGAATCGTTGAAAGAATATTTGAAGTTTGAAAGCAGTCGAGAGACGATTTGCAAGATGTTAAGTTAAAGTCGTATCTACTGCATTGCTCGTACCACTTAAAATAAGCTGCTTAAATTTCACAACTACACGTTTTGTTAACTAAAGATAACTCAATTCCAGCTTTATCAAACGTGTAGAAAAAACGCTTTCATTATTTCAAGAAGTAGTTTACACAGTATGACTCATTCCATCTTATTTAGATTTTAATGATTTTATTTAAAATATTTTATTTCAGTTTCAAATGGTTGTATATAAATTCTTGAGTTATAAAGTATGCTTAAAGTTTAAATTAATCTACTGCGTGCTCTGAAGTATTTGTACACATTTCATATTTTAACTTTGCGGGTATTTAGTTTAACTAAATTTAAAAAAAAATTGTAGCATAAAAAGAAAATTTTGAAGCGTAAAATAAAATAAAAATACTTTTAGCAATTTAAACAACTGTTAATCTCATTAAAAAAGAATAACTCACCCCGTAAATAGGATTGATAGGTAAAAAGTATGACACTTTTTCCTCTTCTGTTAAATTAAGTGCATAAGAATTTTCTAAACCTTGCAAATTGCATCTAAAAATTTTGATTTTGAAATATTAAAGATTTTTACTCGTTGTTTGAATTTAAAATAAAATACTTTTAATAAACTTTGCTATTTATAAATAAGCATTTAGAAGAAAATTAAACAATATAAAAATGTATAACAAAACTCTGTATTACCTGTGATTAGGAATAGCTTCTATAAAGACAGAAGAAAAAGCAAATATTCCTGTTGGAATGGTAGTCCAATAAACTAAGATAATTAAAAAAAGTTGATATTTTCCTAAAGAGCCCAATTCTTCTAATATAACTTCAAAATCATAAAAATTTCGTTTGTTCACAGCTTCGCTTTTAGAAAAAGTGATATCAGTTGTTCTCACTTTATTATCTTCCTCTGTAACAGTGAACCCCTCATTAAATGCACCGTCTTTGTTATTAACTTTTTCAGATGTCATAACTACTTAGATATTTTTTATTCATAAATCGGTGTAACGTAACAAAAAAAGTATATAAAAACAAAAGACCATTAAGATATCAAAGTTAAATAAGTAGTCTTTGCATACTATACATAACTGAATTGTTGTTTTTGAATGTATGTTAAGGTGGAGAGGTATTTATAATACAACCGTGCAAACTATTTGTACCATACTTCGATAGCTAACAAAGGCATCTCATAAATATAAACATGTATTTTCATTGTGCTCATATTTTTTGAATTGTAATATGTATTTGCTTTTCTAATGATTAATCACTTTTTAAAGTTGTAATATGTACTTACAAATTTAAACTTAACTAACAAAAATTTTAAAAGTTTCATTTTATAATTTTAAAAGTAAATTAATTATCCTATGTTAAAAATAAAAACTCATAGTTATGTAAAAAAATTGTTAGTTTCGGTAATTAGAATAAAAACGATTTTAACGAACGTTATTAAATTTTTAATGTATTTTAAAAGGGTTGTTAGGAAAAATTATATACCTAATTAATACTTTTAACCTTCGGTAATTCTACTACTTGAAATTTTAAATTATAGAATAAAACACACAAATTTAAGATTTTTTTTCACGACGTTTATTTAGTTTATCGTATACTTCAATAAATTCTTAAGATTTTAGTTCTAGTACTGCTTTAACTTTTATATTATAGAGTAAAATATGCAAATTTTACAAGTTGTTTTGGTTTATCTAATACATAAAAAACATTTTTATTTTCAGAACTGCTAATTAAAATATTATATCTTGCAAAAATATGTAAAACTAAACTTTGATTTCTCGATGTTTATTTTCGTTTTTTATTTTCTAAGCTGTTCTATTTAAGCTTCGCACACATAAAATAGAATTTAATCACAAAGACGTCTAAAAAAACTACATAAACACTTTACAGGACCAAAAAAAACCATCGTCGTTAGTTAGGGTACTTATAAAAAATGCAGGACAAGTTATCATAGTTTTTTTTTTGATAGTTGTTGTGCAAATAATTAATATTAATATTGCTGCATAGTGCCGAGTTCTAATTTTTCAATTGATTTTCTGTTTAAAAAATAAAACAAGTTAATACTTTTCAACTTTTCAAATACAGGTTTACTTAAAATAAATCAAGACATATTTTTTAATTGAGATTAGTAAAACTTAATTTTATATAAATTGTTTATTACATATGTTTATATGTATGTATATCAAAATTAAATACATAGAAAAGTCTTTTTTTAACATAGTTATGAGTTATTATTTTTAAAATTTAAGAATAGTCGGTGTTTTAATTTAATGTCAGTTGGAGTACAAGTTGATTTTTATAAATTTTCATAAATTTCCACTCTGTAATTCAAGTAAAGAACTTAAACTCTGCTATATAAGTTTTTACTTAAAAATAAGTAGTTAAGAAACTGTTTTAAGTGTTTCAATTTTAAGTTTTAAGTACAAATAATATCTAAAAGAAACTTTGTAAAATCTGTATTGACTACTTGTGCTTACCTTGTTTTGATTAAGTTTCATAAAATGTTATCTTCTTTTAGCAGTGTATAAAAATATGTTACCTAACTAGCTAACTCTTTATATTACAATAGTTTTATTAATCAGAACCTTTAAAGTGAGGTTTATTGAACAAAAACTAAGAATTGCTCAATTTTATTTTTGGTCAAGGACCTAGATACACAAAAAGACCTCCCGGTCATCGAGTCGCATACCCAACTTTAATCAAAAGTATAATGAGATAAATAATTTTATAAAAAAAGTTTTACAGTCAAAATTTAAACTTTAAAACGAAAAACTGTTTGAAAAATGAGACTATTAAACTTAACAACATTTAATATTTTTCTAAACAAAAATATCCAAAAAAAAAAAGATTTTAATATAACAATATCTAACACATAATATATATATATATATTGAATTCTACATTACAATGTAAAATTTTATCTGAAATGTTTTTATTTTTTAAATTTATCAATAGTTTTAGCAAATAAGTTAACCTTTTTTATGACTTTAAAAAAGAAAAAAAAATTGAAGCTTTAAAAAGTATGTTTAAGAATTTGGATTTTACTATCAACTTATTTCAACTTGTTGATAAAGTAACAATAAAACATTGAAAAAAAAAAACTGCAATAATCAAAAAAAAAATCAAAACAAAGCTGTATCCAATAAGAACAAAAGATTTGTTTTGTTAAACTAAATAAAAAGTATAAGACAGACATATCCTTTTAATTAAAACTTTTAATTAAAATTTTAAATGTAAAGTAGAATTTGCTATTTTGATTATATTTCGATAAGGAAAAGTTTAACATTAAATTTAAAAAAATAGTATTTTTTGATAACGGTATTATTAAAAAGATATAGTAAAACTTTATGTACAGCGCTCACGTGTTTTAATTTAACAGCATATCAATAGCAAGACTTAAAACTCTTATGAAGCTTAAAGGCTATAGAAAAGTTTAATTTCCAGATTAGCTTTGTTTTAAGAAACTGTATTATTTACGATTTCAACTACTTTTCAGTATTACGATACTAGTTTTTATTCTAAATGAAACTAGCTTCAGAGCTCAGACTCTTAAAAACTAAGTTCTTTCATACTAAAATGATGTACTGAATAAATTTTATAAAAAGTTCTTTAATGTAACCGTAACTTTATTACCATTACTTTTTAAATTATTATTTTGTTAACTGTCATTACTGAATATTATTTCCAAAAATTAAATTTTGTTCATCTCTTATAGGTAGCCAATTAAACTAAGTAAGCTTAAAGAATAAGTAACATTTTTAGCTTTTATGTTTATCTACTTAAAAACAACAATCTACATTGGTATCAAAAAAAAATTTTGTTTTAAATCGAAAAATTAGATCTTCTCCGCCGAACAAAGTAAACTTTTTTTTGCTTCATATATTTAAAAACAAAGTTTATTTTGTTTATAAAAAAATTATGAGAGACAAAGGTTGGTTTTAATAAAATCCGTTTCATTAACATAAAATTAAATCTTAAAACGAAATACTTAGAAAAATATTTCTGTTTTTGTATTAACAATTAGGTTACTATTATAGTTTTGCAACACTTTTAGTTTGTCATAAATATAATCTTCCTAGTACAAAATATTTATTTTTATATGTAGTTATTTTGTAAACTAGATAAATATCAAACGTTCATTATTGTAATTAAAATACATTTTTCATTTGAAAGTTGCAGAGTAAAATGTTAAATCAGTACCAGAACTAGACCAAATCTGGAAATGATTTGCGGCCTGCGATGTACTTTTCATAAAATAATAAAAAAAAAATTTTTATGGTACTTCGTACAATAAGTTCTCAATTTTACAATAAATAGTTATTGTGTGAAATAATAAGTCTTTATTATATTATATACATCTACTTTATTCTTTGCTTCTATTCTTTCATTACAGTAATAATTTTTTTAACAGAATTGAACCCAGTTGAAGTGTGTTGATTCGTTAACACACAGAAACATATGTTGGTACAATAAAAGAGATTAATGTGTAGTTTGTTTTTATTTACATTCCAGTGAACTTGTTTTACTAGGATTTTTTGTTAGCAAACGATTAAATATCTATTTTGAACAGTTATTTTTTAGTTTCAACCTTTTAGTTTAAAAAAATTGTTTATGTAGTTCTATATACTCATAACAGGAGTATTGTAGCTTCTAGAGACTAAAAACTAGTTTACCATAAAAAAATTAAGCATCTGGACTATTTGGTTCATTTATATACATATACTGATGTTCTACCGGACATACAAATTAGGATCCAGCCGGGTTTAAAAATCTATAGCATATTTAGTTATTAACTTTGTATAACTCTATGAATATACATTTAAAACGTTTTATTATTTAAAAAAGGAATTGGCAATTTTTACAGTCAGTCAAGGTTACCGAAAAAGTCTAGTATTCCCAACTAGGGGTGCTCGCACCCCTTGGGGGTGCGATGCAGCATTCCAGGGGGTGCGAGATGGCTTTTCATTTTTGTATAATAAATAAGGAGATTTTCACTCTCTGATAAAGTTTATAAAGTTAAAAAGTATATTTTGTTATAAAAATAAGTAGGCGCTAATTTTCTGAATAAATTAAATTTATCAATATGTCATAGAGCAAGAGCGCTTTTCTAGAAGTAAATTCATTTTACTTATTTCATTTAATAGCTGTTAGTTTAGAATTAGAATTTCAGTAAAGCTTTCATAGAGTTTTACACCTGTGAATTTGAATCATTTTCTTTAAATATTTTATTTTCCTCACTGGCTATTAATTGTTTAAAACAGTTTATGAGCTAGCATCTATTTTAATTTAAATACTTGGATAAAAATCAGTATCTTCAGCAGGTTTCTATTAGCTGTTAAGAACAGGTTCTGTTAAGTCTATTACATTTATAATGTAATCTTTTATTAAGCTTAGTTGTGCATAAAGTGGTGCTTAAAGATTTAACATCAGTAAATTGTAAAGTTCACAGTAATTACTGTATGTTATACCATTTAAGAAAACTTGTTTTTAGCTTTAGTGAAACCAATTTTTATAGATTAGCAAAAGTATTCAATGCATCAACTTTATTTCTATTCATTACTTTTTTGAACTTAAACCGTTTACCTTTTTCAACCTACTTTTTTCTATTTATGTTGTAGGCATACAAACTTTTTTGTATTTGCTTTTATACATATCTTTTTACAATTTAAGACTAATTAAAATCTTAACTCAAACCTTTATTATTTTGAAACCTTCTAGCTGCTATTAGTTTTGTAAATAAAACATTACATAAGCTTAACTTAGAACAGCTGATTTTTACTTTTTAAGTACATATATTCATAACAAAATGTATAAAAAGTTTAGTTTTAAGTTTATACCTAATTTTTATTAAGCACTTTCACTTCTAATATTTTTTCAAATCTTTAAAAACTAAATGACGAAGTCATAGGCTTAAGCATTGTTTTTGTATAAATTTTATGAAAAAAAAAGTCTTAGTAATTGACTTTTTTATTTTTCTTATAATACAGTTTATTTAATTAGTACTCAATCATGTCAAAGATAAGGAAGTGAAATGATAGTTATGTTCAATTTGGTCTTACTTGCACTGAAACAGTTGAAGGCCTGCAAAAACCGCAATGCATGTTATGTAACATTGTATTTTCGAACTCAAACTTGAAGCCATCTAAGTTGCAAGAACATTTTAATAAACGACATGGTGGAGCAGGTATTTCAGGTCATGATTTTGAGTCATTGAAATCTAAAAGGATCCGCTATGAATTACGAGGAACACTTCCAAAGTTTGGTTTTGTAACTGCTGGCAAACCTCTTTTATTGGCTTCTTACCATGTGGCGTATAACGTAGCTAAATCCAAAAAGCCTTATACAATTGCTAAAGAGTTGATAAAGTCATGTGTGTTACAAATAACAGAAGATGTTATGGGAAAAGAAGCTTCGAAAAAGCTTGAGTTAGTGCCGCTATCTAATAATATTATTCAAAGTGGAATTAAAGATTTAAGTTCGGATGATTTGAATCAAGTCATTGCTGAAATCAAAGCTAGTTTTTTCAAAACCTCTCTCCAGTCGGACGAATCAACCGATTTTGAAAATTTCAGTCAATTGATTGTACTAGTGAGATATGTGCATGATGGCTCGATAAAAAAAATTAAAATACAGATTATTAATTAATGAAATCAATAATTTTATAATCAAATTATTAACAAATAATTATAGCATATAGTGTTAGGGGTGCGAGATCAAATTAAGAGACTTTAGGGGTGCGGGGCATCAACAAGGTTGGGAACTACTGGTCTAGTAGAAAAGCAGGTAAGTAAATAAAAGAATGTTTTGGAAAATTGTGCTATAATTTTCCAAGTATGTACTTAAAATCAAAATTATATTGTTGTTTAATAAGCAACACTTTACTATGTTCTAAAAATGAAACTAGAAGCACATTTTAAAATACTTCATTTTGATTGGTTTGCAGAGATTTTTAATCTAAAAAAATAACTTGCATGCAAGAGGTTCCTGCTTAGCAAGCCGGATCCTGCTCGCAGGCAGTACGTTGCCCATCCTTAACATTTTTTTGTTTTAGATAAAACTAAATTAAATAGGTAACTTTTTGTTTAACATTTTCATTTAATCAACTCGGTCATAAATAAGGATGGACATGCTGGTAGGACGCTGCCTGCGATTAACTTTTTTAATTCATTTAACAAATTGTGCTGAACAAAGGTCTCAAAAACCAATGAAATAAAAATTTTGCGTATATTATAACTTTTGTAAAAATAATGTAATTTTTTTTATACAAACATAGACGGTCTGTTTCTATAAAAAACTACTTCCTCTTTTTAAATAACTTGATCCAGATGCTAGTTAGGATTAAAATCTGGGTATTTATAAACTAGGATCTTAGCGAACAAGGCTGTAACTCTATTACATCATCAATTAATATGAAAGGAACGAAGTATTTTAACACATTCAAGTTTTTTTCATTTTCCACCAGCGCGTGTGTGTACTGTTGAAGTAATACATAAATAGCTTCAAACTTAAATTTAACTCTTTAAAAACATTAAAAGTAGCAATTATTACTAAACTATTATACTTCTTAAAATTTTAAATAATGTTGAAATTTCTTCTTAATTATTATTTTTTAATTTGTCTGTCTTTATAACTATTGATATAAATTTTAAGTTTTGACAGTGGTTTTTTATAAAAAATAAACACGCACTAAAAGTTCACATCATAGTAAGAAAATAAAGATATAAATTTAAATTCTTTACTTATATATAACTTGGGCAAACTTATTAATATGTGTCCACGAACTTTTAAACATATTCAAGTTTTATATGCTTATTTGGGAGGTTTATTTAAATAAACCTTATCTTATTACCTTGAACTTTTTTGTTTGTAGAAAAAAATTAGATTTCCATTAAACTAAAGTTGTTATTTTAATTTTTTTTTAATAATGAATCGGTGAAATAATTTGATAGTTATAGATTTCAAATATATTAATTTCCGATTCTCTTTCTCACTGATAATTGCTCCTCTGACTAACATGCTGATAAATACTAACAAGAAGATTTCTTAGTTTGAAGTACCCATAAATTAAAAATAAGACCTCGTAAATATATCTTTTTCTACGTAGATTATACTAATTACATAAATTAATTTTACACTAATTGAGCAAAGTCATATTTTGAAAACCTACTAACTCCAGTAATCGAATAAAAAAAATAGCCAAGTGATATTGTGTTTTAATTCAGTGTTGAAATAAATCTACTACACAAGTTTTTTTAAACTTAAATACTAATATATTAGAGACTCTTAAAAACCGATCATAGTAAAATATTAATTAAACTACAGTGCGAAAATTACTAACAATTTTAACTCAATAAAAATTAATATAAAACTATATTTTTATTATTTACTTATAATAATTTAAGGAAAAGCTACTCTGTTAAGGACAATTTGAATGTTTTACTTATTTTTAAACGTTATTTTATTGACATTTCTATAGAAACTAAAATCAAACTAGTTATCTACAAATCAAATTATAACAAGAAAATATTATTAGCATACTTAAAAAACAGCAGACTTTTAGCTAAATTTAAGTCTAACTACCAGAATATTGAAGAATAAAATCAGTAGAGAAGTTAGGATCTAAATTAAGAACATCAAATCTTCAATAAATATGATGTACGACTTAATTATCAAAAATATTGAAGAAAATCTACACTTAATTTTGTTGTACTAAACTTAGTGTAAAAACATTGGATTGAAAAGCTACATTATTAAGTATCAGACAATTTATACAAATGGCAGCAATAAAAGTGTAGAGCAATATGTAATGTATATTTTTAATCTAATTATAAATGCTCTTTTACAATATTTGTAGTAACACGTAAAAATACTTAATTGTAGACCGAACTATAACATAGTATACAACATACTTAGGATAACTACAGGTTATAGAGCACATTAACTAAAATAATTTATACATCAATCCACTTTATAATTAAAAAAAAACTGTGCCCTAAAATTTCAAAAGTTATAACTAGCAATTAAGAATCGCTGACATTATAATAACAACATTTTACAACAACACCGTCTTTCCAATCATCTTCTTTACATTCAGGAAATAAAATGTCAAAATTGGACCTTGAAGCATTCAAAAGACGTTTGTTCAATGCATATCCAGAATGCATGCAACCAAATTCGCTAGAAAAATATTTGAAAAGTATATTCAAGTAGAAGCCATGAGCCACTACTAAAACATGTTTTTCTTCACAATTTTGTTCTCCGTTCAATAAGTTGTCCAAAAACTTTATAGCTCTCTGCTCAACTTGTTGCAAAGTCTCAGATCCCTCAGGGGCAAAGTCTTTATTCTTTTTGGTTTCTCTTAGCCAGTCACTTATCATTTCTCCTTCAAAAACGCCATATCTTCTCTCACGGAGTAGTTCATCTAGAATAACTTTATTTTGATTTATAGTACCATTTTGACAAATATCATCTTCAACTTCTTTTCTGCAGTTATTATTCTGTGCAACATGATTACTCATATAACTAAGTTAATTTATATTTATAATCAAAACATAATACAAAGTATTGATAATACATATATATTTGAACTTCATAATAGTATAAAAAACAAGGGATTAATAAAAAAAACTTCTAATATCTTAAATTTAATTTTAAAGAAATGAACTTAAATAGTTTTTAATTTTGATTGCCTGACTCAACAGCTAAAAAAAATAGATTACAAAAATTTTATTTTATAGTGATTTAGTTTTATACTAAAATAGTTTGAAAACTTAATTGATAAGTTAAGTATGATAAATTTAAAATATTTTTAGTTCTTGTAGTAAAGCCAAAAAATTAACCTAAAACTCAACTTAAAACAACTAGTGTAAAAAATTACACATAATTTCAATAGAAAGTTTTTATTTGTTAAGAGTTTTCAAAACAAAGTATTAAATATAAAATACTAAAATGCTGGTTTTCGGTCAATATATTGTAAAAATAAAATATATTCTATATAAAAATTTAAGGAAAAAAAATTACAAAATGAAGTCAAAACAACATTGCAAAAAAATAAATATAGTATATAATTCTAATAATTAAAATTTAGCTAAAAAAAAATAGTTCAGGACAGACCTTTCGTTTTTATGAAATATAATAAGTCATAATATTATTTCAAGATAGTATAAAAACTTTAAAATGTTTGTTGTTTAAAAGACATTTTAATTTTTTTCAGAAAAAAAATTTTAAAAGTAAGACTGAAAAATAAAACAAAAACAAGAGCTATGAGTACACTTTAAAAAAACATAGCACGATATGTTAATGATTTTTAAGGTGTTGTAAATACACATCCAACAAATAAAAATAATTTTAACAATCAAAAACGAATTTTTAATTAAAATATATCATTTATAATCTGACAAATTATAGAATAAAATAAAAAACTCATAAACAAGAAAAAATGCTTTAAAGTAAGTGAGTGTTCTATTTTATAGTTTTGATGATAAATTAATAGTAACTTTAAACTACACACAATATTTTTTGTAATAACAGTAAAAAGCTTCTACATTATTTATGAATTATTTAAACTTTTTAAATGAATTATTTGTTTTTTAAAGTTTATCCTGAGTTATCTGTGTTTAAAGGATCGCTGTTAGTAATATTGAAAATGTAAAATAACTGTAACCTAGCTAACACAATAAAAATAATAACAATGTTAAATTCTAACCTTAAGAATAATATCACAGGTTTGTCTGGCTCTTTTAAGATCACTAGAGTAAATAGCATCAAATTTAACATCTTTTAGTGCTTTTCCACAATTTTCAGCTTCCATTTTTCCAGTATCATTCAATGGTACATCAACATGACCCTGAGTATGTTATAAAACATAATACTAAAAACTTAAATACTGTTTTTGATTTTAATTCCCATCACTAAAGTACAAGGCTAAAAAACTTGAATGGACAAAACCTAGCCTGAGTGACGATAAGCTAGCATGAGTCAGACTAAGTATAATAAAATTTCTCAAGATTTTTTTTTAAATTTTCTAAAACCAGTGTGCAAGTATATATTTTTTAAAGACGTTAAATTCATTAGTTATACCTCAAACACACACATCTATTTTTTTAAAACTTATATTTTTCATACTTTATAAACACCAAGTGTACTATAAAATGTTTAAAAAAATACTTTATATAAAATCAATGAATTTTTTAAATCAAACAAAAAAGCCTGAATAATCTTAAAACTAGCCTGAGATTTTTCAATACCAAAAATTAAATGAGTTAGCCCGGGTGTGTGGCAAGCCAGTAAGATTTTTCAAACACTAAGTGTTAGTTATTGCATAGACAATGAATGAACATGCTCTTAAAAATACATTGTTAGATTCAAATATAACAAATTAAGGTAAATAATTTTTAGAATTTCCAAAATTATCAACTGGCTTCAATTAGTTTCAAAAATATATGCTATTTTTGTATATTAATAAACATATTAATACAGTGCTTGTTCACTTATCCAGACATGTTGGCAAGATTTTTCTGTAAACATGTCCGGATAAGCATTTTTCCCAATAAGTACAAAAAATAATTTATTTCATAAAATAATAAACTGCTGTACATTATGCAATGTATAATTAATAATAAAAGATCAGCTTATCTTTTTTTTTGCTTTTAACTTTTTTAAATTTTCTTCACTTATCAAAATATTGTACAAAGTGACCTTCCTATGCTAAACTGCCCCATTATAAATGCTTTTACACATTATTTGTACCATTTTACAAACTTCCTTTTTTTTTTCAATGGTTAGTGCAACTCTTTTAGTTTTTGAAGTCATGTCCATTTCTAAAATCTGGTATGTTGAGTGTGTAAAACTTATATAACTTACAAAAAAAGATAAAAAGAATTGTCATACACCTCATCTTAAACAAAAAGTGTTTGATTTAACAACTTTTATATAACAGTTTGAACTAAAATTGAAACATAAAAAAAACATTTTACTTTTTTTTTTGACTGAGAAGTTATTAAAATATCAAAAAACTTTAAGTCATACTTTACATTGTCTAATTTTTTTTTTCAAAAAATAGTTTTGAACAAAGTTTGAGTGTAAGTCTTAGTAGTATTATTATAATAGTATGTCATAATAATGAACTAAATTACAGAATTTATAGAAAAAATTAAAAAAAATTTGTAGCATGAAAGCTTAAATATTTGTATCACACAAAAATGTTTGTGTATAATAGTTTTTTCTTGACTGAAACTGTCCAGATAAGTGAACAAGCACTGTATTAATTTAATAATTTTACATATTTCAGGGTTGCCACTCATTGAGTCAAAAAAAAACTGTCCTGAGTGACCAAAAACTCTTCTGAGTCATTCAGAATTTTTTAAATCGTTAAAATATTTTTTCTAACCATTCAAAATTAATAAAAGTCAAATTCTTCAAGAGAATTGGTTATTTAAAAACAAAATGTTGAAATTAAATCAAATAAATCTCATTCAAAACCTAGAAAAAATCTGTTCTGAGATAATTAAAGAGATCTAGAATTATCTTGAGCTTTCCATAAAAAATAAAACTATCCTGTGTCAGTCAGAGTTTATTAATAAAACTTCAAAATATCCTGTGTTAGCCGCAGTGTCCTGGTATTTTTAATTTTTACACTTATAGTATTATAAAGAGTGTAAACAATATTAAAGGTTATACAATTTATAAAAAGCAAAACAAGAATGTTAAATTAGTGAATATATATATAGACCTGCATTATAGGCAATAGTAAAATAATCAATTGCTAATATATAAGCTTATGGAAATTTATGCTTCTGAAAAAATAATTGTAAATTAAGCCAAATGTTTACTTTTTAATTCAAAAGTTATTGAAACCTGTAGCTTTCTGTCTTTGTTCCAGTCTGTTTGTCCGTGACGTACAAAAGTGATTTTCATCTTTATAAACAAGCAAAAAAATAACTAATATCTAAAATGAATTTGAAATCTGGCATTTCAAGTTTTCTAAAAAATTGTCACTTTAAATAAATTTTGTTTTACTTAAACTTTTAAAGAAAATATATTACTGCCATAACTATAAAAAAAAATTAATGACATTAATTTTTAATTAAATGGTAGTTTTTCATAAATTTTAAACTGTCTGAGTGAGCTGAGTAAATGGAAGTCTAGTAATAATTGATGTAAAAGCTGATATATATATAATTATCAGAATAACTAAGGTAATGAAAAGTATGAAAAACTAAGATATCAAAACAAATAAAATATAGTAAAATTGTTTTTTAACTGTTGTACTTATATCTAAAATAATAATACAATTAACAATTACTATGAATATTACAACAACCTGTTAAATCATACTGAAAGAAAGTGAGACTAGTATAACTTAGTACATTACATTGTGAAACTTTTTATACATAATATCACTGTTGTTATAACAAACAATTATCATTTTTTATTTAGGTTAGTATTATACAAATCTCTATGGCTGTAACATTTGACAGAATTGCCACTTGTTTTTTCAATTTTTTTTTCTAGGTTTTATAAATTTCTTCCATGTTTTTAAAAGTACACATTTTTGGGTCTATTTTTAGTTTAAAATTAAGTCTAAGGTAGGAAACTGTGTTAAATAGTATAAAAACATTGAAAAGATAATGTAAAACTACTTCAAGTATATTTTTTTAATAGAAAAATTTTGATGATGACAAATTTTTTTATTTATATGATAGATTTTTTGAGTCAAATCAAAATTTTACTACTGAACATCTGAAAATTGTTAAAATTCCAGGTTTTTCAAAATTTCTCAAATTTCAGGTTTTTCCAGGTTATTTTTACCTAAATTGTCAAATTCCAGGTTTTTCAAGGTTTCCAGGCAAAGTTGCAACCCTGATTTGATTCAAATATACTTTTATTTTAAATTTCTATAACTCTTAGTAATAATTTGATCAACATAAGTAGTTGTTTTCCTGTAAATGGTGCACACTCTTGTTTATTCATAATACAAGAGCATTTTTTAAATATTTAATAGTTATTAAAACATTATTTAAAGTCAGTTTTTTTCAACCAAAAAAAATATTTTCTGGTTTATAATTTGAGCCCATTTTTTCAGAACTATTTAATATTACAACTAATTTGCAAATGGTAAATCATAAATGTTTACTGTATATTTTTGAAAATACATTGAAATATTGGTTCACAAAACTTTGAAGTTTTAGACTAACATACCCCAATTAGGACTGAAGGTTTCCTAACCCTTGTTAGTCAGCACCAAATTAGGATTATAATCAGATGAACTACATGATCTATCAGTTATATTAGCCTACTAGTTTATTTCAATTAACAATAAAACTTCTTAGTACTTTCTTTCAAATTACTGGATTACATATTGCCCCTTGAATAAACATCTTAGAAATTAAAGTTGTCTTTATTAAGTTACCATGTAACCTCTACAGACTTGTAGAGGTGCTAGCTCACAAAGTGCTTGTCTACAGAGTTCTGAGCAACAAAAACACCAAATATTTAATTTCCAAAGATTCAAAATTTTAATTATATTTTCAAAATAAAACGTAGTGATACTCAAACTTTTTGAAGAAATTTTCTAGCCTTTTCACTGAAGAATCCTTACATTTTACCAACAATGCCAAGATTTTAGTAATATTTAGGTTACGAAGACCAAATGCTTATATAGAAGGAAATTTAAAGTTTTTTTTTATAAAACAAACAGATTGTTAAATCTATTTTAGAATCTCAAAAACTTTCAAGAATTTGTACATTTTTTCAATATTGCCCTTAATTTAGTGAAAATAAGGTTTCAATTCTTATTTTTATTAAGAATAAATTTAGAAATTAATAATTTAAACAAAAAAGACTTTTAAAATGATTTCTATCATTCTTAAATTTTGAAGAATTTCAAAATGTGTATCATTTTACTGATTAATATTTTGCCAATATTTTCAAAAAACTGACAAAGTTTAATTTTTCATGTGTATTAACTCTGTCTTTACCAGTTATAGTATTTTATTTGTAGTGTTCTGCAACATCTTAAAAATTAAAAACAAAAGACCTTCTTTTATTCAAGTAATTTTAAAAAATAAAAACCATTCTCAGTAGTACTAAAATCAATTTCCATAAAAACAGTTTTTCTTTCAAAAGTAAGCTGCAGTTTTTTTTTATGCTTAAAGCATACAAACTAATCAAGCTGACATAAGTATTTTGAAATTTTACAAAATAGTATGCAAATGATAGTACTTAAATAATGAATAAAAACACACAAAGTGTGACTAAACTAACAATATATAGACACTTGATAATATTACTATGCAAATTTATTTGATAAATGAGAGAGCAAAAAAAGAGATAACAAAGATACAAAATGAATTAAAACAACAATTAAGATTATTTTAATACCATAATTTCCTTTTCATTTCAACTTTTTAGTAAACTTGAATCTTTTTGATTCCAAATTTTCAAAACAAAAAGCTGCATAACATGTATCAAATTTTTACCAAGCTCACATACCATTTAGTACAGTGGTTCTTAAACTTATTCTTATACTTTTCCGTTTTATGGATTGTATTTACCAATTTTACGCCAAATATACGAAGTACTACTTCGGAAGTAGTGTTTATTTAATAACATAACTTTAAAAAAAAATTAATTTTAAGCTTCTTTAGTATAAAAAACAAAACTGTTTATTTAACTAAATAAACACAGCAAAATTTTAGTTTATATATAAAAAAATTATTTGATAAACATTAGTTTAAAACGAGGCTGAAGTTTCATTCAACTTCATATCAAAGAAATTTGACTATTTTCTATTTTTTTCACTTATAGACATTGAATAATTTTGCAGCTTCTTAAAATTGCTCTAGTCACATTATGGCAATGAAACTTTGAAAAGTCGTTCGTTATGCGTAGAACTACAAGACCCGGAAAATTTAATTGTCAACTTAAAAATAAAATAAAACAGTTGCAGCGTTTGTAACAAGTATATAATAAAAGTAAGTGTTATAGTACATTTAGGTGGTACAAATTAACGTTGCAGCATTTAGTGTAGTATTCGCCAAGTATTCGATGTAATCCTGTTTCGGAGAATTTTCTATAAAAATTCAAAATTATCTTTTAAAATGGTATGGGCGTCTTCCTCAAGGTTTGTACTTCTTCAATTCATTTTTTGAATTTTAGGTTTTGACGGGCTGAATATTCTACACATGTGTCGCTGATTGGCTGATCTATTTTCATAGAAATAAAACTATCCAACCGTAAATTTTGATGCTAATTATCATATTTTGGCACCACAAGTTGTTACAAGTTAGCAAAACACTTAGTTTAAAATTTAAAAGTCTGTTCTCAAATATTAAACCTTACTAGTTTCAGAAATTTGTATACAATTTAACTGTAATACATATGTAGGATAAGAAAAAAATTTTGAATAATAATTTAACTTAGGATTATTTATTTTTACTGCTAATAAAAGGTTATGAGTGGTGGGGTCCATTATTTTTGTATAAAAATTCACAGTAATTACCTAGGATGAAGTTGCACCAAAGTTTTCTCATTTTGAAATATTTTCTCTCCACATTTACAACACAGACACATATCTTTCTTAAAGCATACTTATTTTTAGTTTAGTAACCTTTTAGAGGAAATCATATTAATTATTTTCTTCTTTTCACATTTACCATGCACACACACTTTAGAACAACTTTGTTTACTTTATGTTTTTTCTTTCTTCATGTAAATATGGATATAATATTAAAAATAAAATAAATAAAAATATAAAAGTTCGTAAAAAAAAAATATTTTCTTACTTGTAAGCCTGTTAAAAAAAATATTTTGTTTTTTTTATTTGTTAATACTTTTGAAATATGTACATGAATTTTTAAATTAAAAAGGTTTAGTTAATTTTTGGTTAGTTAAAGGTCAGTTATTCATTCAGGTAATTTTTTTCATATTAGAGTTAGTTTATTAAATTTTTTAAATACTTTTTGTGAAACACACTTAGTTTTTGATTTGAAAAATTTGAGTTAATTTTTGGTTAGTTAAAGGTCAGCTATTCATTAAGATAAAGTATTATTTCTTGAAGTATTACCTTATAATAATTACAGTTATAGTTAATTTTAATTAAGTTCAGGTTAAATCTATAAAATAAAGTTCACAGGGTAACTTAGGTCTCTGAATGTTTTTATAACTTTGTTTTGGATCTAAAACATTGTTTGAACAACAGATATCTAATTTGCCACAAGAACTTTTTTTAAGGGTATAGGGGGTTAAAGCCAATCACTTCCATGTTTTTGTATATTTATATAACTATGATTCTTCCATTAAATAAGCAAAAGGAAATTACAGTTGAGGGCAGGGGATTACATCCATGTTAGGTACTCACTAAATTTTTAAAACAAATATGTTTTATATTTAAAGGGTATCTTTAAGAAGTACGCATCCGTGTAAGGTAAGAATAAACTTAGGGGCATAGGGGAGTTAAAACATTTTTTTAGAAATAATTATTAGTTAAAGGTCAGTTATTCATTAAAATAAAGTGTAAACCCCCCTGTAAGAATAAATTTAGGGTGTAGGGGAGTTTAAACATTTTTTATGTTTTAATGTGATTTTGTTTTGTATAGTTTTTAATAAGCTACAAGTTGTTTTTTACAGATTTTAAAAATTCAAAATAACTTTTGAGATATAGCCGGTCAAAGTCAAAGGCAACAATAGGTTCCATATGGGATGTAAAACTAAAACAGCTAATAACTAGAAATCACTAAAAATATATCTTCTAGTATTCCCAGTAGTTTTTGGGATTACTACCACAAATTTTTAGGAAATGTTTCTTGCAATATTTAAAAATACTGGTGCAAGGAATTATTAAAATTATAAAAAAGTATATATATAAAAAATTAAAAAAAATTTTTTGTTTGTTTGTTATATTTTTTTTTTGCAAAAGACTTTTCTAAACATTGCAAGGAACATTTCCTAAAAATTTGAGGTAGTTATCTCTAAAAACCTAGGAGGAGATAAATTCTTATTGATTTCTTGTTATTTACTGTTTTAGTTGTGCCTCTCATAAGGAACCTATTGTTTCCTCCGACTTTGACCGGCTACATCTCAAAAGTTGTTTTGAATTATTAAAATCTGTAAATAGCATCTTGTAGCTCGGTAAAAACTATATAAATTAAGATCACGTTGTGAAAAAAGTGTTTTAACTCCCCTATGTCCTTAAACTTATCCTTATCTTACACGGATGCGTACTTCTTGAAGATACTCTATGAATGTAATAGATAAATAATAATAGGCTTTTTATTTATTTTTTTATAATTATATGTGCTTACTTACATAATTTTTAAAATATGGCAGTGGTGGGCTTTGAACCCTAAAACAGGTGTTTCTGAGCAAAAATACGCCACCTTGACCGCTCGTCCATGTTGCCTGTGAATCAGACGCACATTTTGCGAATATAAATGTAACATTTTTAATAATTTGTCAAAAGTTTTTGCATTGAAATTTATTTATAAATACTAATTCAATAAAAGTATGATAACATAACTAATTATGTACCTATTTTGTTAACATAACAAACAAACTAAATCAATATTTGAATTAATTTAATCATTGTATTTAATCAAGTATAATACTCGCTATTTAAAAAAATACAAAACAACTAAACAAAAACTATACGTAATACACATAACAAGGTAATACATATAACAAACAAGATAATTGACTTACTTAAACTAAATAATAGTAATAGTTATTTTAATTTATACTGTTATGCCTAAGTATAAACTTAATATTTTAACCTACAATTAATAAACTTTTTTAAATTCTTTGCCTACCCCTTACACTCATTTTATGTCTAATTTATATGGATCTCATAAAACTTACTACTTTATTAAACTAATTCTTAATTATTTTTAGAGTTTTGTTTTTCAATAATTTTAAAACTTTTTTAACTACACTTTTATGTTTATTTTCGCCAAAAAAATTATTAATGTAAGTTTATACTAAAAACCTGCTTGAATTTTTTTTACTATTTTTTGTTTATATGTGATAAAAATCTCGAATCAAGATGTTTTTTAAGCGTTTTGTGTTACTTTTTATTTAAAATTTTGTTTTCTCTTAGTGTTTTCAATGAAAACAGCTTTAATACAAATGAAAAAAAAAAATTTTAAGTACAAACAATTAATAAAATTTATTACTAAACGGGTTATCAACCAATAAGAATTTAAAATAAAGTTTTTGAATGTACGAACCTTGATTTAATTTCTTTGGTAAACCTGTTTTGACCATATATTTAATATTCTGTCATTTATGTATTAAAGAGTTATAAGTAGAATTCAAAATGTTTTTAAAGTGTATTTTTGTCTCTTTTACGTAAAATTTTATTTATACCTAGTTTTTCTATTAACTTCTCATCAAAACATCTATTAATAATATTTTGATATTTACATACAAAAAATTAATTTATATATGACGTTTAAACGATGTTTTATTGTTTATTTAATAGACAAAATGTACTAAATACCATTGTTTTTGTTGAAACTGATTAAGTTATAACGTTTATAGGTTTTCTTCTTATTTTTTTGAGTTTTAACAGAAAAATTTAATCACTTTTGATTATTCTTTATCATTTTACCGAAAAATACGTTTCTTTTAACTGTTTATTTATAAATTTACGTATATTTGGTTTTTTATAAGTTTTTATTAAAAAATTTAAATATTACTTAGTGGTTTATAAAAACACTAACTTAATTATTTAAAACTAACTGTTTAATGTTATATTACTTAGATTAGTTATTTTTCAAGCTAACTTAATACATCTAAGTTAAGTTTAAAGTATTAGAGTTTTTTTAGATTTTTTATAAATAATATGTTTGCTTTTTTAGTGTTATCGTATCATTTTGTCCCTGGTTTCGTAATCATTTTAAAAATTTAATAAACTTTTATGCTTTTTAGCGCCATAAATATTAAACAAATCAGCGACGCATTGGTGGAATATTCAGCAGCTTATAAAGAGTCAAAAATGGTTTTTAAAAAACAATTCTATAGTTAGCTGAATAGTTAAGCTTAAGTACTTTTATTAATATTATTGCTTTATCTTGTGCTAAACCTTCAGTTTACGTTCTATCGTTTCGACCCTTTGCAATTATGTTCTGATAAGTCGTCTTAAGAGAACTTCTGTTTGTCAAATCAAATAAATAAACCATTATTGAGGTCATTATCGACATTTAAAGACAAAAACCGGTATAAATCGTAAGTCTACGTCTATCTTGTGTGCTAAACCTTCAGTTTACGTTCTACTGTTTTGATACTTGCCACCTAGATACGCATTTTGAGCAAAAAGGAGCTGATTACTTAAAATTTTAAAATAAGTTACACCACAATTCATTTAGTTTGTTCTACAAACTTTAGAAATATTTTCAAAGAGCGATCAGTAATTACCTTACTTTTTACTTTACTTACAAAAATAAAGTAACTTGTTTTAATTAACTTAGAACTAATTTGATTAATTCTGTCAATTATTCAATAAACTATACTATAAATTGTTAAAATTAATTTTGAATTTTACTATTTATTATACTAGTGTTTTAGACACTGTTTTAACTTTTGTAGATATTTATTTTATTCATTTGTTTTTATGTGCTTTACATCTACTTTTTTTACATTATTTGTAATTAAATTTTATTTTATAGTCAATTAATACTGTTAAAAATTAAATAAAAAGTTAAAATCTTGATTAGTGTAACAATCAGAATTTAAATCTTATTTGAAATTGTTATTTTAGTAAAAAACTGTTCAATTTAAAATACTTTACAAGTTGATTTTATATCAGATTGATTTAAAAATTAAAACAAATTAAACAGTATTCTTTCTTATTACACTAACACATGTTTCTGTGTCTTAACGGATTAACACACTTCAATGGAGCTCTGTAAAAAATGATTACTGTAGGGAAAGAATAGAAACTAAAGTACGTATTATATATACATATATAAAAGGTTTATTTAAAGATGCAAAACTCAAAGGACTCAAGTTTCGTGACTATTCACTCATCAGCTTCAAAACAAGTTTAAAATAAAGCACAAAACAAAATCACTAATGAAAGTTAAATTTTTTTTGTTTAAATAGATTATGACGTAATTTTGAAACTATCAAAAATCATGCAAAACGGCTTGTGCAAAAATTAATTTACCAATCGACAATAAACTAGCAAAAATTCATATAACTTCAGTGAGTAACTATATATTAGGACAGATAATTGAAAGAGATAAAGATAAAATTAAGATGCAAATTAAAATTTAGGTTATTTTAAGATGAAATTGAAACTTGTTAAACTTTAAAAGCGACTTTTTTATATGTCTACAAGACGATACAAACTCGCTTCTTTTGTTTAGGCATCTCTTGTCTTTCAGTGCATATACAACGGCTGATGCTTCTTTGAGACACAGCCTACATATTGGGCTATTGCCGTCGGCTATAGGCTGTGATCTTTTTATAACTTCCCAGGATAGTTCGAAGTTAATGCCGCTGCGCTTTAAGCCACAAACATGCTTCGAAAGTTCAGTGTCATTTTCATATATGCCGCCTTTAAAATATTTTTTATGATTGGCATACCTGAATCTAAACTGAGTCGAGCACAAGCCGACATAGAACCTCGTCTCAACGCCAAAGTTAACTGTGGCCTTGTAGACGATGTTCTCTGAACGGCAATTACCCCCTTTCAAATTATATTTACAGCTACTAGCGCAGCCACATTGACTTTGAATTCCTGAGTTTTGATTTAAAATTTTTTGGTTGTGTGCCTTAATGATATTCTCTAAATTTGCCGTACACGAATAATTAATTAATAACAACGAAAATTATTAATTAATAACATTACTAAAGACTATGTAAAATGTAATATAACAACTTTAAATGAAATAAACTTAGAAGCTAAAAATTTAACAAAAACACTTAAAATACACGACAGAATAAAAAAACTACCATTAAAAAGTGCATATATAACGTTTAAAGACCACAAAGAGAATTTTTTAACACACCTTAAATGTAGATTGATTAACCCCACTAAATCTGATGTAGGACGTATATGTAAGGTCGAAATCAACCGCATTAACAAAGCTGTGCGTCTGAAATCCAAACTTATGCAGTGGACCAACACAGACCAAGTATTAAGATGGTTTATTGGATTGGAGGAACAGAAGTACAGCTCTTTCAAGTTCGATGTGGTCGATTATTATCCTTCTATTAGTGAAGAGTTGGTGATTAAATCACTGAACTTTGCTAATAATTACATTAGCGTACCTGCCGAGGACTTAAGTCTTATAAGAAATGCCTGCAAATCGGTACTCTGCGAACAAGGAGCTCTGTGGCGTAAAAAGGGAGTAAATACCACCAACTCACTTTTTGACGTAGCCCAGGGATCTTACATGGGCGCAGAACTATACGAACTTGTTGGACTTTTCTTGTTAGACGGGTTAAAAGATATCTTTGGTTTAAATAGAGTTGGGTTATACAGAGACGATGGTCTAGCTGTATTGCCTAACTCTTCTGGTTTTAAAGTTGAGAAGCTAAAAAAACAAACTCATGCCTTCTTCAAATCTATGGGGTTGAGAGTCACTGTGGAATCTCCACTAGTGATAACTGACTTCCTAGATGTAAAGCTCAACTTGAATGATATCTCTTTTATGCCTTACAGAAAACAAAACGCTAAAATTATGTATGTCAACAAACAATCAAGCCACCCTAAAAACATTATAAAACAAATTCCTAAAATAATAAATCAACGCCTAAATAAACGATCAAGCAAAGAAGAAAATTTTCTAAAGACTAAAGATGAATATGAAAAAATAATGAAAAAATGCAAATACGACAACAAACTTAAATTTTAAAAACCTGAGCAACAACCTAATAATCAAAAACACAAAAGAAAAAGAAATGTAATCTGGTACAACCCTTCCTTTTAGCAATTCTGTAAAAACTAATATTGGAAAAAAAATTATAAATCTAGTCAAAAAACACTTCAATAAACAAAATCCGCTAACAAAAATTTTTAACAAACATAATATGCAAATAAGTTATTCGTGTACGGCAAATTTAGAGAATATCATTAAGGCAAACAACCAAAAAATTTTAAATCAAAACTCAGGAATTCAAAGTCAATGTGGCTGCGCTGGTAGTTGTAAATATAATTTGAAAGGGGGTAATTGCCGTTCAGAGAACATCGTCTACAAGGCCACAGTTAACTTTGGCGTTGAGACGAGGTTCTATGTCGGCTTGTGCTCGACTCAGTTTAGATTCAGGTATGCCAATCATAAAAAATATTTTAAAGGCGGCATATATGAAAATGACACTGAACTTTCGAAGCATGTTTGTGGCTTAAAGCGCAGCGGCATTAACTTCGAAATATCCTGGGAAGTTATAAAAAGATCACAGCCTATAGCCGACGGCAATAGCCCAATATGTAGGCTGTGTCTCAAAGAAGCATCAGCCGTTGTATATGCACTGAAAGACAAGAGATGCCTAAACAAAAGAAGCGAGTTTGTATCGTCTTGTAGACATATAAAAAAGTCGCTTTTAAAGTTTAACAAGTTTCAATTTCATCTTAAAATAACCTAAATTTTAATTTGCATCTTAATTTTATCTTTATCTCTTTCAATTATCTGTCCTAATATATAGTTACTCACTGAAGTTATATGAATTTTTGCTAGTTTATTGTCGATTGGTAAATTAATTTTTGCACAAGCCGTTTTGCATGATTTTTGATAGTTTTAAAATTTCGTCATAATCTATTTAAACAAAAAATTTTAACTTTCATTAGTGATTTTGTTTTGTGCTTTATTTTAAACTTGCTTTGAAGCTGATGAGTGAATAGTCACGAAACTTGAGTCCTTTGAGTTTTGCATCTTTAGATAAACCTTTTTAATAATAAAGCCCTCAAGGTGGGCTCAGTGTGAAAAATTTAATTTATAAAGTTAAATAAATTAATTCTATATATATATATATATATATATATATATACATATATTTATTTAATTATATAAAAACTATAATTTAAACAGCTGTTTCACACATTGAAATGTAAAATTTCATGTGATCGTCAGTAAGTTACAGTTTATTATAATAGTGAACAGAAATTTCGATTTTAGAATTTTTTATAATAATTTTGACGTAGTAATGGTACAGTTTATTGTACGATTAGTTGAATTTGAAATACGCTGTGAATATTATTCTATGCTTTTTAGGAAAGTTTAGAAAGGTTATTTTGGAAGAATATTTTAAGCTATTAGAAAAAATTTTTAGGCTGTTGGGGAAAAATGTTATATAATGCTATAAAATACTCGTGTTTGCCGCTTCGATTTTATTTTGTTTTAATATTTAGTTGGTTTTAATTTTGTTAAAAAAGTATTTTTGATAATGGATGCATATTTTTTGTCTTTCGCTTTTCTTGTTTAGTGTTACGTTCTTATCTGATTTTTCGATTTCTATTTTTTCTAAGTTACAAAGTTTGCAGCCGAATTTAGTATTGAATTTTAATTTTGTCCTGTTTAATATTTCCCATTTAACTTTGTAGTCTGTATTGTTATCTTTTAAGTTCCATATGTAATTCGCTAGTTCTGTTGTGTGTCTTTTGTTAATATTGTTGAATGATGATTTGTGGTTTCTGTATCTTTGTTTAAAGGTATTTCCTGTCGACCCTATATACTGCTTTGTTGTTTTATTTGATGTTACTGTTGCTTTATAAATTATATTTGACACTAGACATTCGTTATTTAAAGGGCAAGGTTCTTTACGGCAATTACAAACATAAACACAACATAAACACAAACATAAACACAAACATAAACACAACGGCAATTACAATAGCTCACAACAACAAAATATTAAACAAAAGCAATATAGACGATAAAAGCACCATAAAAGATAAACTTTGTAATTGCCGTAAAGAACCTTGCCCTTTAAATAACGAATGTCTAGTGTCAAATATAATTTATAAAGCAACAGTAACATCAAATAAAACAACAAAGCAGTATATAGGGTCGACAGGAAATACCTTTAAACAAAGATACAGAAACCACAAATCATCATTCAACAATATTATAAAAGACACACAACAGAACTAGCGAATTACATATGGAACTTAAAAGATAACAATACAGACTACAAAGTTAAATGGGAAATATTAAATAGGACAAAATTAAAATTCAATACTAAATTCGGCTGCAAACTTTGTAACTTAGAAAAAATAGAAATCGAAAAATCAGATAAGAACGTAACACTAAACAAGAAAAGCGAAAGACAAAACATATGCATCCATTATCAAAAATACTTTTTTAACAAAATTAAAACCAACTAAATATTAAAACAAAATAAAATCGAAGCGGCAAACACGAGTATTTTATAGCATTATATAACATTTTTCCCCAACAGCCTAAAAATTTTTTCTAATAGCTTAAAATATTCTTCCAAAATAACCTTTCTAAACTTTCCTAAAAAGCATAGAATAATATTCACAGCGTATTTCAAATTCAACTAATCGTACAATAAACTGTACCATTACTACGTCATGATTATTATAAAAAATTCTAAAATCGAAATTTCTGTTCACTATTATAATAAACTGTAACTTACTGACGATCACATGAAATTTTACATTTCAATGTGTGAAACAGCTGTTTAAATTATAGTTTTTATATAATTAAATAAATATTAAGCTCCAATTTGATTTGTCGAGCACTATCGATCAGAACTTTGTATAAAACCTTTAATATATATACATATATGTATATTAAAAATAAAAATGTATATTAAAAATAAAAAATATAGATTATTATAGACCAGGGGTCGGCAAACTGCGGCCCGCGGGCCAATTGCGGCCCGCGGGCCAATTGCGGCCCTCGAAGGGTAAATCTGCGGCCCGCGAGCACGTTTTTTTTTGAATAGAATGCGGCCCGCGAGCATGTTAATGTGGCCCGCTGAGCAACAATATGTTTAAGTTAAATTTTTACTTGTAATTTTGTTTCGTTTTATTTCGTAAAAAGTTCATGTATAAAATTTATAAATAATAAAAAGACTTTACTGTATTAGCTTAAAAATTTAAAAAAAACAGATAAGCTTTCTAACAGGGTATTTTTTCATTTTCATATTAGCTTTCTTCTTACAACAGCAAGTAATTATTCGAAAAAAGAGTGTAAAGAGTGCTTAGATTTAGTAAGTCAGTTATAAAATAGCTACTTAGTAAATAAACCAAATGCAAATGTTTTTTATTTTGCACAAAAGTAATGTACAGTAATTAAATAAAATAACATTTCTTTACAGTTTAGGTATTCATTTTAAATGTATTTTATACCTAAGTTTCTTTTATAGATGTATTATTACTAAATATTATATTTAAGTGTACACAAGTACATTTAATATACCATAGTAATAAGAAATAACGTTTATTTGATATTGGTTTTAACACGTTTCGATTTTTTAGTAGTTTTTTTTAACTTAAAATTAATTCCAATGCACACAAGTGTACAAAGATGCTCATATTTTAAACCACTTTTTATTTACTGTTTAAGTTAGATTAAGTTTAGTTTATGCATAAATGTCTAACATTATTGTATCTAAATGTAATTTCTAAGTGTGTTCAGAAACATTTAAAACAATATATATGACATAAATTAAAGTAGTTTTATGCAATGCACATTTTTATTTTTCAAGCAATGTTTTTAGGCAAGTGAAGTTAATTGTTATGCATTGCATACTAATATAAACAATTGCTGTTTGTTAAAACTACCAATTCAATACAAGCTAGTTTCAAGGATGGTAAATTTATTAAGTTTGTAGTACATTGTGAATCAAATAAGTTCAAATTCAATTTTATAAATAACTAAACATTGCTACAAACTCAGACTATGACCATTTGAAGACTTTAAATCTCAGACCTATTTCACATTTACTCTTTTCAAATGCAAGATTTTTATTGCAGATAAAGAATTGCTATAATTCTTAATAGAAAGTTAGTTATTCTTCTTCATTAAAGGCTTAATAAGCTTTTATACTTTTGTTAAAAGTGTTTAATAAACCGTAATTGTCCATTGAAACTGACTTATAATACTTTTTTTTGATTTATATTTAATTCACTGTTAATAAACTTCGTTATTTCTTTATTTTGTGAACTTTTTTAAACAGGGTTGCCAAACAAGCAGGCTTGTTTAAAAGTTTGAAGAATACAGACTAGGTTAAACCTGTTTAAGACATTTTTTTAAGACTCAGGTGTGTGTGAAACTTTTATTTTAAACACTTTGAATTCTCAGAATAGTTTTTACAACCGTAATGTAGTTTAATAATTGTATTTTTCTTTCTTGTCTCTTTACATATTGTGTACTTTTTTATAATGATGATATTTCAATTAGGTATTTAAGCTTGATTAAGACTAAGTTTTATGTTTTTTCAACTTTTAATTAACTTGGCTGATTTGATATAACTTAGACATTTTGCTGTTAAAATGGCAACCATGTAAAGTACTAATTAATTACTTATAACGTATTTTATTAAAGTATTTGAGAGTTAATCATGTCAAAAATTTATTTTAGATTTTTCCATAACAAATAGGTATTAGATTTATTTAGTTAATTAATTACTGAATTTTTAAAAGAGTGTAAACTATTTTAGACGCAACTTTTTTTTTAAATAAATATTTTTAGAAACATGAAAAAAGGGTTAATAGTAAAAAAAAGGCATAAAAGTGACCTCTAAAATATTTTTAAGCTTGAATTTTTATACAGAGTTAGGTTATAAGTAAAATTACAAAATATTAAGTTTAACCTTTTAGTCTTTAAGAAAGTACATAGTTTATTAAAAAACAGGTGGGGATACTGGAGTTTTTAAATACCAATTCAGTAAGAAACACATTCTACGTTTAAAATTTATTCGCATGACGACGTTTCGACTTTCAATAAGTCATTATCAACAAATAATTAGTCATAATTTAGCACAGTAATTTGTTGATAATGACTTATTGAAAGTCGAAACGTCATCATGCGAATAAATTTTAAACGTAGAATGTGTTTCTTACTGAATTGATAGTTTATTAAGACTTAAGTACATTAGTCAATGTAAATTTTATTCTATGAAGTATTTATAATTTAAATAGACATTCTCTGTATATCTAAAAGTAATTTGAAATATCAAAGTGAATAAAAGTAAAACTTTCTCTAGTAAGACTAAAAGCAAAATATTATTCAAATGTCACTAAAACTAAAACTGCGGCCCGCGAAGACTTTGAAAACTTGAAATTTTGCCCGCGAGCACCAACTGCCTGCCGACCCCTGTTATAGACTAATAGTTAAACGTTACTAATCATTGAAAAAAATGTCCAACAATTACGTCACAATACTCGCTTTTATATACTAACATTTAAAAAAAGTCAATTAGCTATAAACTAGCATTTATTTTTTATATAAGGAACTTTAATTTAAAACAGTTTTTTTTTGTAATTATTTTGAAACAATAAGTAAGCTATTGTAAATGAACAGAAGTAAGACAACAAACATTAATTACTGAATTAATAGATTAACTAATAGTTAAGGTAATTAAAGCGGGAACGGGTTAAAAATTGCACGACGACAAAATTGCACGGAGGGAACAAAATTGGACAAAGACAATTTTGCACGAGTTGTAATTTTTCACGGAGGGTCATTTTTGCACAAGAGTAAAATAAAAAATATGTATAAAAAAGCATTAAAAAAAACTTAAGATAAATCAATAAAGAAGCGAAAAAAAAAATTACTGACCGAGGGTAAGGGTTAGGGGTAACAGTGATAGTAAAAATAAAAAAATAACTAATAAAAACTATTATCAAAAACAACGATAAAAAATTAACAAATATAAGTTAATTGAAAATAAAACGAAGATTAACGACCGAGGGTAAGGGTTAAGGGTAACAGTGATAGTAAAACAAAAAAATAATTTCATAAAAAAAAAATAAATAAAAACTTTCTGCTCGTGAAAAAGTGTCTTCGTGAAATTTAGTCCCCTTGTGCAATTTTGTCCGCTCGTACAAATTTGACTCCTACCCAATTAAAGCTATAGAAACTTGGGATAATATGTATTTGTGAAATGTTTATAACGTTTAAATCTAAATTATAACGAAAGTAAATTTAGGTACAACTTGAAATAACAAATTGAACTTAAATTTTAAAATCAAAGCACATAAAAAATAAAATAGTTATTAAGCTTTTAAAGCCCTGATCAATAATTAAATTACAGCGCCATACATAAACACCACAACATCAACATAATTATTATTATATATTATTTTATATATCTGGTAAGATAATTAATTAATGCTTTAGTAAAGAGCAATCGGGTATTATAATTAAAAATATCTTATACAGATCCTTTAAATATAAATTAAAATATGTAATAAATTACAAGTTTGTATTTATTATGAAAGTTATAATGTAAAACATAAAACAACAAGATGGTTATGTGCTAAGTATAAACCTGAAGTAAAAAATCCTCCAGCCGAACTGTTGGGCGTAGTAGGTAAAAAAGCACGGGTTATCTGTGGCTTGAATACAGATTTCCAATTAAACTTGGAACACATAAGAGAATATGAAAAATTTATAGTCGAGTAAAAGGCAAAAAAATTGTTTGGAGAATAAAATGTGACATGTATAAAAATAAATATGTAAAATAGATATATAAAAATTATGTATTAACTTAGGGTATACAATTATATTAATATATATGTAGTGAGTGTGTGTGTGTTCATGTGAAAGAGAAATGAAAGGTGAGAAAGCGCCAAGAAGTTATTTGAAGTAGAACCGTCGGTTGTGTACACAGTTGTTTGAAATATCACGTTTTTTATTTAGTACTTGTTTACTATCTTCAACTGCCATTCGTTCAAGGTTGCATATTTGGTAGATCTTACTCGCGCTACTGATGTTGTTATTGGCGTGGTGAAGGATGCTACATTGCATCTGTGATTTGGTACCATACACGTCAAAATACTGCCAAACGAAAGGTATGATACCAAACCAGAGATGGAATGGACCATTTTTATAGAGCTCCTTTGAAGTGTGTTAATCCTTTAACAAACAGAAACATATGTTAGTGTAATAACGAAATTATTATTGTTATTATAATTCAAGTGAACTTGTTTCACTCGTATCTTTGTTAACAAATGCTTTAATTTATGTATTGGAATAGGTTTTAAAATTACATTTATATAATCTAATTAGATTTATCAAGTTAACTCAAAATTTTAAAAGTATTTTGAAAAACTAAGGAACCAAAAAAAGACGCTAATAGTTTTTGAAAATAATATTTTGTTTTTTGAAATTTAAATTTTGGATAAAAACTTCTCCAATGAAAATTAACTTTGTTTTGAAACGTTTTTAAAACAATCAGAAACTGATTTGCAAAATTACAAAGTTTAATAAAGATTCTTAATTTTTTTTCAACCAGATAATTCTCATTATGAGGAAATACACTAAAGAAATATTCTAAAAACGATTTTTTTTCTATGACTTAATTAAAAAGCAAATTCGATAATCAAAAATTAAATTTAAAAAATATAGACCTTAAAGAAGACGCCCATACTATTTCAAATAACCAATTGTGCCTCTTTATGGGATATTTTGCCGAAACAAGTTTTTTAAGGCGAATAAAGACTTTTTTTGTAACGTAATTTTGAACAAAAAACGTCAAAAATTAAAAATCAGTGACAGATTTGAAAAACTGCAGACCTTAGGGAAGACGCTCATACTATTTTTAAAGACCATTCTTGACTCTTTATAGGTGAATTCTACACAAAAAGTTTTTTAAGACGAAAAATGACTTTTTTTATGACGTCACTTTTGAAAAAAATACGTCAAACATTAAAAATCAAAGATTGAATTGCAAAACTTCAAGTTTTGGGCAAGACGCCCATACAGTTTTTAAAGACCATTTTTAACTGTTTATAGGATAATTCTCCGAAACAATGTTTTTAAGGCGAAAATTTATTTTTGTTTGTGACGTCCTTTTATTTCAAAATTTTAAAAACCGAAGACTGAATTGCAAAACTACAGACCTTGCCAAAAAGACGCCCATATAATTTTTTAAGACTAACTTTGACTCTTTTTAGAAGAATTCTTCGAAACAAGTTTTGTTTTAGGATATCATATTTAGAAAAAAAATGTACTATGTACTACCATGACGTAATTTAAGGTAACTTTAAAACTATATACTCAGAAATAAAAACTTTAGACCATCTAGAACAAGAAGGTACTTTTTTTTGGTATATACTTTAGGTTTGTCACTCTTTGAGTCAAAAAATCTTCCCTGAGTGACCAGAAACTTCCCTGAGTTTCCCTGAGTTTTTTTCAAATCCTTAAAACTGTTATTATTTTCTAAAAAATTACAATGTTAATTCTAGGTTTATTGAAGAACTAGCCGCAAGGGTAAAAAAAATTTCTAAATAAGTATATAAAATTAACTTTTTTGAACAAAATGTTAAAACTGGATTAACTAAATCTCATTCTAGGTCTAGAAAAATTTTTCTCTGAGATTTAAAAAGAATCTCAAAATTTCCCTGAAATTTTTAGAAAAACCAAAACTGCCCTGAGTTCCCCTGAGTTAAAAAAAATCAAAATTCCCTGACTTTCCCTAAGATTTTCTATAACTTGAGAATTCCCTGAGTTTCCCTGAGCTCCCTGAGTGTGTGGCAACCCTAATACTTAACTTTTACATGATAAATCATCTTTTGAAAATAACTTCGAATAATTGGCGAATACTACACTAAATGCTTCAACGTATTAAACTACGTTATTTAGTTAAGATAGAAAAAGTATTGTCATTGTAAAAGTTGGAGCGTTCCAGACTGTTTAATAAGTGATATCAATTTGCTGACACACTCTTGCTAGGTTTACTACTTCCATTAGCCATCCAGTTTCTTAGAGATTTTCTTACATACTGATTCCTTTTCGAATAATATCTCTGAGAAGAATCTTAGCTTCTTTGCCTAAGTAGTGAAGACTCAAATACACTGGACGATTACTTATTTGGGTATCGTTTCGTCGAGCACTTTTAAAGTGTGCTATCAAATTATTTCTAGTAAACAGCATATTTTATTATATGATCATTCAATCACATTTAATTTTAATTTTTTTTATGTTTTTGTTTTGTTATAGTTTTTTTACATTATGTAGCTAACATTTTTTTTTAAGTTTGACCTGTAAAAAATATTTCTAGTAATTCTAGCTCACCGACTTTAAAATTTGCCAAGCGCCTGATCCAAATTATCAATAAAAGTATAGACAACATACGTTTAATTAACTAAAATCTATAAGTAATTTTTTTTGTATTGAATTGGCCTTAAAAGAAACAACAGGGCTGAATAAGCACATTATTGAGTAGTAGACAAGTTGTAATGAATGACAGCGATTAAAATTTATTCCAATATACATTGAATTCTTAAAAATTTACTATATATAGTTTATTGAACGACAAAAAATTATGCTCAAAATATTTGGTCGTAGGACCTGGTGAACGAAAAAACCTTTTCGGTTATCGAGTCGCACACCGCGGATACCTTTTAATGTCTTGTCCAGGACATAATTATAAGTGGTTTAATACAATACTAACATTAATCACTAGACGTACTTGAATGCAGCTTAAGCTCAAAACTCAATTTAAAATACATAAGGTAACCAGATATTTTAGAGACTATTTAATTAAATTACTTCACCAAACCATCAAAAAATGAATACAAAAATTAATGATCTAGTAGAAGTTATTGGCATTTATAAACTACCAATTAAGAATCACTGACATTATAAGATAAGCTTTTGACAACAACATCGTCTTTCCAGTTATCATGTTCACATTCAGGAAATAAAATGTGAAAACTAGACCTTGAAGCATTCAAAGGAAACTTGTTTAATGCACACCCAGAATGCATGCAACCAAACTCGTCGGAGAGGTATTGAAAAAGTACTTTCAAGTAGAAGCCATGAGCCACTACTAAAACATGTTTTTCTTCACAATTTTGATCTCCGTTCAATAAGTTGTCCAAAAATTTTATAGCTCTCTGTTCAACTTGTTGCAAAGTCTCAGATCCCTCAGGGGCAAATTCTTCACTTTTTCTGGTTTCTCTTAGCCATTCGTTTACCATTCCTCCTTCGAAAATACCATAATTTCGCTCACGAAGTAATTCATCTAGAATAACTTTATTTTGGTTTATAGTACCATTTTGACGATTATTGTCATCAACATCTTTTCTGCAGTTATTATTCTGTGCAACATGATTATTCTTATAAAAATTCAATATAAATTAAAAGTCATATTTTAATATAAAACAATGACAAAAAGTGTGTAATTAAACTTTATTATAAACATTTCATTAACTAAAACGTAAACGTATTCAGGCAATGCAACTAATTTGTAAACATGTTAGTCTTGAAGTAAAGGATATTACATAACAACTTGATTTAAAATTTTGATTGAAAGCAAACCAGAAGCATACAGCTTATAAATTATCAATTTAAATATTTTCAAGTTTTATCGTTTATAAAATTGCAAAACAAAACTTTTAAGTATTTGTTAAAGATATTTTTATAATTAAAATGCCTTACTTTTTGATGACCGTGTATTAAATAAAAAACAAAGTAATTTAAACTCTATAATTTTTTGGTTTGCATTTTAAACTACAGAAAGTTTAGTATGTATTTTACACTAAGTTAAAGTTTATAGTTAATTCGAAACAACACTTTTAAATATTTCAAGTTCTTTAAACTCTATAATTTAACAAAAATGTATTTCTACAATTGTAAATTTGATTACCGAAAAATAAAGACAACCTGTATTTTTATAATATAAATATAACAGCTTCAACTGTGAATTTCAGTTATTTTATAAGGTTGTTTAATTTCTTTCTAAAAAACCATAAACAAATTATTTATACTTATTTACTGTACTAAACAAAAATAAAAAACTTAAAAACTGTGGCAAAAGTTTTGCAAAGAACAGCAACTTAAACAAAAAACTCATCTTCAACAATGATTATCAAAAACTTCTGAAAAGCTTTCATCAAAGCTTTCGTTTGCGAAAAGTTTTTAATACAATTATGAATCCGGTTTAGACATAACTGTTGTTTTTTTTGAACTGCTAATTCGAAAATAATTGAGATGATTTCATATATTTTTTGTCAGTAATTTTTAAATGGTCATACAGTAGCTAGCTCTTCTTAATCATTAAACTTAAGTTATGATTTTTAATTTAATTTAAAATAAAATTAAAAATAATAGGAACTAAAAAAGTTAAGCTTTTAAATAAGCCAAGCTAACATACAAAACTTAAAAATTAATTAATTCTCTCAGTTATTTCAAAAAAAAAGGCTAAAAAAAATTTGAACTTAGAACTATAAATGCACTAATGAAAATTGTTGTCAATATTTTATTGCTAAAAAAGTTTAAGCTTCTTATTAAAATAAAACTAAACTGTTATAATATCATTTTTAAATATTATTTGAAACTGAGACAAGAATTGCTATAAAGTACAATTAATTTTTTGTTAGTTATTACATTAAAAAAGTTAACGTATTTTATAAAAATTTCAATACTTAAAATAAGATTAAAACAAGTATAAAATGAAGTGGGTGTTTGTTTTTAATATTTTCATCGCCTACTTAAAAAATTAAAATACACAACACTTTTGTTTAAAGAACTGTGTAAGTAAAAACAGTAATTTTTTGTACTATTTATGGTTGTTCATATTTGTCTTGTTTTGTTTAATTATCTTTCAAAGTCTACTTGAGTTATCTGTGGTAACCAAGTAAAAAAGTAATTGTATACAGGGTAAACTAATATCATATTTGAAAATAGGATCAATGATTCTAACTTTAAGAATAATGTCACAGGTTTGTTTGGCTCTTTTAAGATCACTAGAGTAAATAGCATCAAATTTCACATCTTTTAGTGCTTTTCCACACTTTTCAGCTTCCATTTTTCCAGTTTCATTCAATGGTACATCACTATGACCCTGAGTATATAGTTTTAGATAAAAACTCTTAAAATTAAACTTACTTTTTAAGCATTTAAGTTGTTTAGATGTGTTTTAAACACTTGGTATCGACTACTTTTTTACAATAGTCTTCCTATTAAATAGGCTCTTCTTAGGTACGTACTTTTGGGCTGTGTTCAAAGTTTGTTTATATTGATAGGGGAAATTTTTTAAACATAATTTTTTATTTACTCTTGTATAAAAACCTAAGAAAAAAGAAGTTATTAAACTTTTATTTTTATATTTAACTACAGTAAATATACTTAACTTTATAAGTAAGTTTCAAAGAGTTTGATAATAAATGTAATATTTTTAAATAAAATAGTTTATCACCAAGTTATTTAAACCTGTATCTTTTTTTCTTTGTTCCAGTTTGTTTGTCCATGACGTACAAAAGTAATTTTCATTTTACCATTCAACGATTTTTTATATATTATTTTCAACTTGAAAAACATATATATTACTTTCCAAACATACAAACAGTTTTCCTTATTAAATCTTTAAAGTACAGGCTACTTAAACTAACATAAATATTTTTAAGCTCTTCAAAATAATATGCAAATAGATAATGCCTAAATAATGAACCAAAATCTAATAAACCAGCAAAAAAACAATAGCTTATATTACTAAAACTATGTAAATGATAATTTTGAGCGAGAGAGAATAAAAAAAGAAAATATACTAGAATAACAGTTCTTTTTTTATAAGTTCTTGTTTTTTAGAAAATATAATAATTTATGTTAATTGATTTTACGTTTTGAGGCAGATTTATAAAAAAATCCTTTTTTACCTACATTCAGTTGTTTATTTTTTAAGCACTGATTTTTTTTTATTAATTCTGATAAAGAACTTTACCTGACTACATATTTTTACTTTTTCATTTAAAAACAAATATCTAACAATATTAGTAACGAAGAGAACTTCAAAACGACAACAAAAAATATAATTAGATTTCATACTGTAACGTTAGGCCATGTGTGTTTTAGAAAATAGTAACTAATTCTGCTATTTTAAAAATGTTAAGTTAATAGTTACGACAGTATCAACAAGCTATAATATTTTTAAAACAAAAACATTTATCGAATAGTTATAGAATTTTCAAGTTGTTGGCCTAAGCTTTTTCACCATTAGTTGACAATTTTTTTGAACGATTATTTTGTGAGATCTTATTCATTTTTGTTCCTGATTGTTTTCTTTTTTGTTGCAATTAAATATGATTTTTGATAAGCTATCTCATAGTTCTTAAATATTTTTAGTAATAAATAAAATAGCTATAGTAAATAGTATAATTAGTAAGTATATAATTTTTATATTTTTTACTAATAAATAAATGGATAAACCAGTTACTAAAGTAAATAGTAAAATTGATAAGTACTTGAAGTTAGTATTAAAAGATATTTCATTCACATATAAGTTATTATTAAAACAAGTTGATTTAGATATTATGATATTAAAATTTATTCGTGATGACTTTATACTTAAGATATTAAGAAATATTCAAAAATACTTGTAAACTTAATTATTCATAACTAACATTGTGTCACTAAAATAGGCCTACCTAATCATATAAGTAAGCACGTTGACGTGTTAGTTACATTACTACATGAAATTTTTTTAAACTTATGTTTACTTTAAGCTTTATAAAAAAGAGTTTAAAACATAATCAATCCTTTTTTTAGAGGTTTGTAACGCCCTTGACTTAATTTTTATTACTTAAATGATACTACTTTAGGTCATTTAAAGTTTATGAAAAAATCTCATACAACGAATATATTTACGAACAAAACAAGCTTTGTTGAATTTTAATTACATTATAAAACTAACTTGTTATGTTTTTTAAATAATATAAATTAGTATTGGACTTATAGGAATCGACCCTTGTTCAAAAACTATTGAAATTATTATTTAAAACTTTTACAAAAAAGTTCTGTTTAAACATTATATTTACTCATAAATCAAACTTTAATATTTATTCAAAATAAGTATTTAAAACAAATCAAACTTTAAATTATAAAAATAAAAACTGATTTTTAATAACTTATTGTTATATTAAAACATTTGCGCCCTACAAGTTTTATTTGAAAGTTTCAAAAAAACTATAACTGATCAAGTTTGTCTTTTTTTTATCATTAAATTTACCTGCATTAAGTAATAACCAAATAAGCACCTAGTACAATTTTGCTTAGCCTAGATTAGAGTACGATGGTAATAATTTATCCTACAATTGATTTTTTTTTATATAAAATTTTATATATGTCCTTGACAATACCTTAAAAGGCATCCGTGGTGTGCAACTTGATAACCGAAAGGTTCTTCGTGCACCAGGTCTTAGGACCAAATATTTTGAGCTTTTTTTTGTTCAATAAATTATAATTATAATATATAGAAAAATGTACTATGAACATAAGGGTGCATCTGGTGCCCCAAGTTTAAAGTAAATGTTTGTAAAAAAGCTTCAGCGTAGAAATCATATAAAAACGCAGCATAAAAAAATTAGCTTCAAAGCTGTAAAAAAATTTGAGATACTAACAATTGAAGTTTTTACTCTATCGCTTATTTTAATAAGGCAAAGGAGGGTCAAAAACTTATGTTTCGCAAATTAGTTTTATTATGCAGACTTTTGTCAAAGCGTTAAGTTGCTGTTTAAAGTTACCTTAAAACAAGCTTGTTTTTAAAGATATAAACAATAAAAAGTGGAAAAGTTAATAAAAGCAAACTAAAAGTCGTCAAGTACAGCCTCTTACGAAGGTGAGCAACAATATTCAATTGATCAAGAGATTGAAGAAGAAATTACTTTTTTTTCTGCTGAATGAAATTTACTTCAACAGAATAAAGAAGCCAAAGTCTTATCTTGGTGGAAGTCAAATAAGAAAAGAGATACCCACATCTCGCCAGGTTTGCAAAGATGTGTCTTTCAGCATCCCCATCTTCAGTTTATTCTTAAAGGTTATTTTCCAAAGCTTGTAAGTTGTAAGAGCAAAAGCAAAATCGATGGCTTTCAAAGACCGGCGAAAATTTTTATTTATTCATCACATCTTTAAAAAGCTAGAGTAGGTTTATTTGTAGCTTTATATTATAGTGTTGATATGAGTAAATGTTACTTACTAAACGACTTAATTTTATATATCTTTACAGTTGCTAAAGAAGTTAATCTTTATCTTTTAATTCAAACTTTTATAAATAAAAGTTTAATCTTAAGCTTAAAACAAAAAAAAAGTTCGTTTTCTTTTATGCATTTTAGTATTTAATTAATTTTTTTTTTTACATCATACAATGTACAAATTTCAAGTTCAATCGTATAAGTAGCTTGAAAAATGGTTCAACTTTTAAACTGAGATTTCGTATAATTAGAATTTTTTTGTCTTGTTTGTCCGACGTTTATTTTTATTTTTTCGTTAGCGTTCAAAATAGAATAGTTTAGGGAAGCATTAAGTTTTTCTATATTAACAAGATACATAGTTAAGCATTATTACTAAAAAGTGGTATCTTATAAATTAATTTTCTAAGTTTGTTCCCTATTAACATTCCATAAAGCTTAAAATATTTAGGATTTGGCTCGGGCAGGACACTAATTAGATTAGTTAATACGGTAGATCACTAGTTTGCAGCCTTTTAAATATTTGAAAAGAATTGTAATAAAATTGGCAATAGTGCAATGTAATTTTTAATAAAACTAATTTGCGAAACATAAGTTTTTGACCCTCATTTACCTTATCAAAATTAGCGATAGAGTAAAAACTTCAATTGTTAGTATCTCAAATTTTTTTACAGCTTTGAAGCTAATTATTTTATGCTGCGTTTTTAATAGTTTTTACGCTAAAAATTTTTGGACTTGGCTCGGGCAGGACACTAATTAGATTAGTTAATACGGTAGATCACTAGTTTGCAGCCTTTTAAATATTTGAAAAGAATTGTAATAAAATTGGCAATAGTGCAATGTAATTTTTAATAAAACTAATTTGCGAAACATAAGTTTTTGACCCTCATTTACCTTATCAAAATTAGCGATAGAGTAAAAACTTCAATTGTTAGTATCTCAAATTTTTTTACAGCTTTGAAGCTAATTATTTTATGCTGCGTTTTTAATAGTTTTTACGCTAAAAATTTTTTACAAACATTTACTTTAAACTCGGGGCACTGAATGCACCTTTATGTTCATAGTAAATTTTTCTGTATATTATAATTACAATTTGTAATTATAATTTAGTCATTACTTCAGAAATCTACCAAAATATTAAAAGTTTGTCTCTTCTGTGTGATGATTATAGTTTATAAATGCTTTCTCTATAAACTGTATATACTTTTACAAAAATTTTTTTTAATTGTTTTTTTGACAACAAACTGTTAACTTTTAAACAAAGACTAAACTGTTAACGTTTAAAAACGATTGCTTGAAAACTGTAGATAAAGATAAGTTTTGAATAAAAAAATGTTTTTGCTCATTTAGTTTACTTCTTCTATAAGGACCCAATTCAACTTTCTAATTTTTATGGTTCTATCTTTAAAGACTATTATATTAAAGTAACTATAAAAAGCCACATAAAGTTTTTAATAAACTAACTTGTAAATAAAACTAAATTGAAAAAAGGAAATTTTCGAACCCCATTTTACCTTATTGAAATTACCTCTATGATAAAAGATTTAATTGCCATTATTTCAAAAGTGTTAATAGCTTGAATGCTAGTTTTTTTGTACATTTTTTTTAACGCTTAAGAAATTTTTCAACGCTTTATTACAAAGTTTCATTTTAGAGTGAACAATATGCGCCCTAATGCACATTGATATCTGCTTTAAAAAAAAACTCTTTTAAAAAAGTCTTACAGTGAGCTTATACAATTTAAACAACTTTATTTATCAAATTGCTATAATAAGGTTTGAACTCATACTCAATAAGTTTTACAGAATAAAACTTTAACTTATCCACTAAAAGAAGTAAGGTTATAATTTATGATAACTACCCACTAATATTTATAAATATGGTAATTAAAGATAAGCCTAAAGTTTTAATTTAAGTTATACAAAGTTAGTTATTATTTAGTAATGCATTTTGTGTAAATATTTAATTGTTCTGAATAAATTTTTTTTTGGTACTTTATTTGGTAAGCTTAAATTTTGTTTTCGTTTAAGTATATTTAGCTTAAACCTACCTGGTATAAGTTAGTAATTTTTAGCAAACTTTAAAAAACAATGGTTAGCTCGAACTTATCTATACTAATTAAACAACAACAAAAAAGTTTTTTGTCATTACTTTTAGCTTGTTTGATTTAAAAATATTAAGTGTATAGACCAATTTGTTAATAATGGTTACAATTCAAAACTAAATTTTTAGATATAAGTTAAAATTAAACTTTTTATTAAATACTTTCAATACTTATTTAAGATTACTTTTATACATTAGTTTTAATAATGAAGTCTATACTGAGTACGAGCAACAAAGTTTTTTTATTTAATAAATTTGATAATTTCGGTTTTACTCAAATTTGGTATTTGTCAAGATGACAAAAAAAGAAACACGTCAAAAGCTTTAACATTACGCTTTAAATAAAAATACGTATTAGTAATTATTTGTAAGTAATTGAAATTTTTTCATAACTTTACCACTTAACAAACAATAAGAGTATTGATTTTAGTTAGTTTTGATTAGGTATTCACGATTTATTATAAACTCTTAAAATGAGTTATTATAGACGTATTTTAAACATCAAGATTATCAAGCAACAGTACTTAATTATAAAAAGTCTAAAATATACTTTTAACAATTCTGGTAGTATTTTTATTAACCCCACATATTTTTATGTTCTAAGATTGTTTAATTCACACAAACTCTACAAATAATTGGTAAAAGTTTTATTGAAACGATCTTTTTTCATAAAGAAATTTACAAAAAGCTCAATAATGTGAGCAATAATGGGTGTAAACTTTAAAGTTATTATTTCAACTACAAAACATACTAAAACAGTCGGAAAACTTCGCTCGCAAAGCATGTTTCTATTACAATTGGATACATCCCTTAAAAGTAAAACTACAGCCTGTGAAATTCAGCTCTTAAATAAAAGTTAAACTAGATACTTTTGGAATCCGGAAAAAAAGCATTGAAATTTTTTTTATTTTATTAATAGAATAATATTTAGCATTTTAAAAAATGCATAAATTAAGTTTAAAACATACTTTTAACTAAAGTCATGCGATTGAAATAATTTTATTTCAATAGCAACAATTAAAGTTCTCAACTTGACTCCAAGGATATAAATGATAATTTATTAGTTTACGATTTTTTTTCCTAATTCAATGTTTTACGTAGTTGATTAATGAGTTTATTGTAATTTAGGGTTTTATTAATCTCATTGGTTAATTTATAGAAACATTATTTTATGAAAGATAGTGTACTAGTGAGTTTTTCAAATGAAAAAATGCTAATTTAACTTTCTACACTTCTTTTCAATGGTATAACGTTTTAAGAACGTCGATTAAATAGTTTTCGGTTTTAAATAAAACGTTATTTTTGACTGAAGTATTCTGTATTCTCATGAAGTTCATCAATATGTAACTCTAGATCTTCATTTGATACAAATGCAGACTTGCAAACTTTACAAATAAAACCTAAAGAAGCAATTTTATGATACTTGTTTATATGAGCTTCCATATTGCTTTTCTGTACATAACCTCTTTTGCAGTAAGGACAGCTCAACGGTTTATCTTTGCTATGAATTAAGCTGTGTCGTTTCAATTGGTATAAGCTACTGTATCCCTTACCACAATCACCACACTTATGATTCATATCACCAGTGTGGGTCTTCATGTGTCTTTTCAATGTGCTTGCTAGAACACACGTGTAACTGCAAACTGTGCATCTATGAGGCTTTTCATGAGTGTGTTTAAACTTAATGTGTCTCGTCAGATCTCTCTTGACGACAAATTTCATTTTACATCCGTCAAAATAACATTTGTAGACTTTTTCGCCTGAGTGATATTTCAAATGTTGTTTATACTCTTGCTTTCTTCTAAAAGACTTACTGCACCTTTGACATTTGAATTTTAAGTTAGTAACATGAATGACTTTATGTTTATTAACATTGTATTTATTAAAGCTGTAGTAGTCACATTCTGTACATTTATATATTTTTTGACTATGATTTTCATTAGTTAAAGAAAACTCAGTAATAATGGTACTACTTTCAAGTGTGATTTTTTCACTGTCCTTTTCTTTTAGCGATATAGAACTTTGAAACTGGTTTTCATTTTTTGTTTTACTTTTACTATTTACAGCTTCACTATCTGATTTAAGTTTCTTTTGTTTTTCTACAAAAATTTTTTGATTCAATAAAGGCATTGAAAACATAATTCTAATGTCTTCTTTGTTTTTTTCTTCAAACAATTTCAAAACTTCTTCGTTTTTGATTTGTTTTGTATAGTCGTTATCATTAAGTACAAGGAAATTAATTTTTGAATTTTTTACTACAGTATTAAATGTTTTTTTATCAACCACTGGATTTTCATTGGAATCAACAACAATGAGTTTGAATAGTTCTTCATTCTCATTAATAGCGTCTAAATACGTTTTCTTATCATTAATTATCTTAAAACTTTCTCTTAAACACAGTATTTTCTCAAATTCAGTATGTGGCAATGCTAGAATATGCATATCAGTCTTTGTTGGAGACATAGACTTATCATCTTGTTTTCTAAAACTACCAAAATGTGATCCATTCATAGTGAATTATCTACAGCGTATTGAGTGGACTGTTCTAAAAGTTACCGAACTAATTATCACACAACAAAGCTTACTTGAAGTAAAATTAGTAAGTTAATAGTTATTTTTTATTGCTTTATCAAATTTTTTTCCAAAAAAAAGTATTACTGATATTCCACTAACAAAAAAGTTCGATTTGAAAATAAATAAAGAGCTGCTAGGTAATTTACTAGTTTTAAGTTTTAAGAAGTTAAACTCTTAAAAAATTAAACGAGCATAGCTTGTATTAAAATGTAGATAACTTTTTAATATGTTTAACTTTTTAAAATGCTTTTTAATTTTTGATAAACAATGACTTTTATTACTTCACAAAATTTTAGGAAATCTTAAAAATTAGACTACTTATATATTTTTTCTTTGTTTTTAAAATGCTTATCACTAGATAACATATTATACTCTTAAATATATAAGCACACGTAGTAAAACATAAAACTTTTGATAATGCTTTTAATACTCTAGTACAAGCTATAAACTTTATCTACAGGTACATACTGATATATTTTATATGAAGTAAACTTTGTTAGACAAATTATAATAGTTAAGTTGCAGCTAAGTGTAAATGCTATAAAAATTCTATAACTATATATACAGACAAAATAATCGTTTTAAAGTAAGTTGTAAAGTGCTAATAAGTAAATACTAAGTTTTAATTAGTAGTTATAACAAAACTAAAAAAATAAGATATTAGAAAAGATAAAAATATAAAAAGTGGTTATGAAAAATTTAGATGATTAAAGTATTAATGAGTATAAGAGTATTGTAATTTTTTAATTATTTACAATAATTCAAATCATTTAATAAGTTAATTTTAAAACTGAAGAGTATTTTAGGTACTTAGTAGTAGTTCATTATTGAACAATGTAATATAAACCATGTTATTTAAGAGTTTAGCAGTAAGATCACGTAGTTCTTAACAAAGTTAAAAGTGTTATAAAATTGTATTAATATAAGTAATGTTATTGTTATCAAAACTATTACTATCATTATAACTGTTTTATAAATATCATGACAATAATAAGAAAATAGAAACTCGTTATACCAATTTATAGTTAACTTATAAAAAGGTAACTTCAACAAAATTAATAGTTTTAGTATAGGTAAAAACAAATAAAAACAAAGTACGTTTTCTTAAAAGTACGAATGAGTCATTTTGTAGATATTACGGCAATCCCCTACTATAACTAGTTAGTAAAAATTTAATATTAGGGACAAAACAAGTTAAACTTCAAATGTTTAAATAATGAATTATAACTGCACAATCAGAGGCAAAAAAAATTATTATCTATTGTAATATTTATCTTCATATCGCAAAATCTAATCTGAAAAAGCTTATCGAGGGTTAAAAAGAAATAAAAAAAACAATAATAACTAACAAAAATTAGTTGATCGCGTTTGGTGTTATTTTTTGGGGATGTGGTGAATTCGATATGTGTAATATACAAACCGATGCTAACTCTCAGTTTGTATATTTCACCTATATCAAATTCATACTATGATACAAAAATATTTACAATTTTTTTAGGGTTAAATTTTTTAAATAAGTTTAATTTTGAATAAATAAAAATAAAAATATAACTAAACAAAATTGAATATTAATTGTTTAATCACTTACTAAGGATGAGTAAAAAATATTTTTTAGTTTAAAATAAAAATTGCAATTGTCAAACAAATTTTAAATCAACAATAATTTTTTTAAGCAAATGTTATGACATAAACTTTACTTTTTATTAAAAAAATAAACTGACGTTTAAAAATTAAAATTTCGGTTATAGTGCAAAATTTTAAAGACGATTATTGGCATTTACGTTATAAAATCAGTTTTCATCAATAAATTCTAAGCAATAAAATTAAGATTAACATTATTTTTAATTATAAAGCTAATTAAATCAAGTTTGTAGTAAATTAAACAAAATTCTTAAAATTTAATATACAATGAATCTACAAAACTGTAAGTATCATTAGTATCCAGCTAACTTTTAAGATTAAACGTTTTGCAAATGTGTTATAATATATGTTTTATTTAACACTAATCTTATTTTTTCCGCTAACTTCTGTTTTCGCGAGAGAAAAGTGTTGTAACTATCGAAAACTTTATTAATCAAGGTGCTAGTAAAAGTGTTGTATGTTAAGCTAAGTTGAAGTAATGTCTGGTCTTTATAATATATAAACTTGTTAGGCGGCTAATTTAAGAATAGAGATCTTTATTATTAAAAAAAACCCTTAATATCAAAATAGATATAACATTCGGAGGTTAGATTTCATATAAATTTTTTTTTGTCGAATAACCAATCAAATTAAACTTAACACAAGCGTTCCAAACATATTTCATAATGAGTATTACTAATAAATCTGAAAGCAAATTTTTTTAAGAAAGGATCTGTAAATAGTTTCTCAAAATGAAAAAACAATGACTTTTCAAATAGTGTGCACCAGGGGCGTCGCGTGGGGTGTTGCACTGCCGCAATTGCACCACCTTAAAATTTTGTAAGAAAAAATTAAGTATCTATAACGTTTTAGTTATTTTTTAGAAAAAAATCTTTTATAAAACTCCAATTTAAACAACGACTATTTTGCTCACAACACTGCCGCAAACTCTTAGCTGACTGAATGCCGCAAATGAATTCAAAAAAGTAAAATTTCTTCAAGATTTAACGCAAAATCAAAATCTTGCGGTAGGTAAGCTAAGTTTGAAATTCCCTAAAACAGTACAGGTTTAAGTATCGTTCCACAAGCGATTGTAAACAAAAAATGGAAACAAAGCAGAGTAAAGACAACTCGAGCAGAAGCAAATCGAGTATAGACAATTCGAGCAGGGACAACTCGAGCAGGGACAACTCGAGCAGAGTCAACTCGATCAGAGTCAACTCGAGCAGAGGCAACTCGAGCAGGGACAACTTGAGTAGGGGCTGATGTACTCCGGTCCACTGGGGTCTCTAGCTTTATGTGAAACCGCCTCTGTAATAGATTCGGCAGTTTCGACAGGAGCCAGATTAAAAGTAGCTTCGGGGCCATCTTTATCTTTAGTTGCTACTTCGGTCTGCGACCGAGGGCAAGAGTGTGTAAGAGCTAATACCCTAATTCATTTTACTTATAATTTAAGTTTAAATATAGACTAACATGTATCTATATGCTTTATTGTACAATACAATACAATCAAAGACACGATAAGAAAGGTTATTACTTAACAAGGCTTCTAGTAGTTCACAATTCTACTTGTGCTGTAACAGATGGTTGCTCGTACAGTTTACTGGTTCAGAAAGAAGGGGCTTATACTTCCTCGTTGACACTAGATGTAGAGCGCGCAAGATAAAAAGATAGAATATTAAAATAAAGAAAATTAGAAAAAAAGTTTATGCCACCGAATGGGTGGGATTATGCGTGGAGTTCAATGCTCAAATTGATCCAAACTAGAAGTTTTTGTTGCTTGTCTGCTGCAGTATGCGTAGGCTTATTAATATGGCACGTTAACAACTCAAATCAAGTTGTACGCCCCGTCGACGTTGCTAAAGTAGGTATACAAAATGTATATAGAACAAGATATAAAAACTACGAAGTTTTGAAGCTAAGTACAAAGTAAATATTTCAGACAAACAAACAAGTACTTGAATAAGAATGTTTTGCCGGAAATAATCTAGCTTTTCCAAGATGGCGACTTACACTCAGAGCACCAAGAGAAGGTTTTTCGGGAGTTTAGCTAGCTTTTCCAAGATGGCGGCTTACGCTTCGGACTTGAAACTGGCGTAGTGATGCTTCTTTTAACGTCGAAGTCCAAATGATTCGCTTTCTCGTTCGCTCGTCTGTTTATATACGTCTTTCTTACATAACATCACCTGGTCAAGACATGATTGCATGATGTAACATGCTGATTAAAGCATGAAACCCGGCGTGATCGGTAATAAGTTCTACATGGCAAAAAATGCGTCAACTAGCGATTGTTATTATTTGTTCGAAACAATGTTTTTAAAAACCAAAGTAAAATTTTTATCATTTTAAGAATTATTAATAAAAGAAAAGAATTTAAAAATAAAATTATTTATCAACTCGATTTTTCGACTATCGAAGCGAAAATAGTAAAATTTTCACGTCGATGTCCAACAGGGCAATTAAAACACCGGCAACTCAGTTTTTTTTTTCTGCACCACCTAAGAAAAATACCAGGCGACGCCACTGGTGTGTACTAGTAATTTGTTAAAGTACTTATTTATAAATAAGTACGAGATGTTCACAAAAATAAGCATAATAACATAGAAAATTAAAAGTATTACATACTTTTATCAGCTTTTATTTTTGACTCATCTCTAAAGAACTTTAAAGTTTGTAATCTAAACACAACTTCATTGTTTTTTGCATAGAAAACTACTTAAATCAAGTTTGAATTATGGTTTTATATACTAAAAACATTAATTAAATACCATTACTGTTCTATCTTCTTTAATAGTTTGAAATATGTGCCCGAGTGTTTTAAAAGCTTAAAACACTCGTGCACATTTTAAAAATATTTAAATTAAGCTTTGAACAAACATTTTGTTTTTGATGAGAAAAAAATCCAATTTAAGATAAATACCGGTTTTTCACTTTGTTCAGTTTACTTGTTAATACATTAAACTATTTGGTTTGTATAAAATCCTTTTTTATTTCAACCAAACCTCTCTTAAGATATTTTTTAATAACAAAAATATATGTGATTAAATTCATAACAGATTATCTTTTTAACCTTAATTGCAAAAGATTCTCAAAGCACTTGTGATACAACACTTCTTTAAAAAGAAAAAAAAACTTCGTTTGTTATTTATATAGAATTGATTTTTAATATCGTTTATTTTAAACTTTAATTTTTAGTTTACTAAAACTTATAAACTTTTGTAAAACTTTCGTTTCAATACTATATAGTTAATAACAGCCTTTACTGCAAATAATTCTGAATACATTGCGTACTTTTTTTAATTAATACCGTAGTACTAAGAAGAATTTACTGTTTCAGGTTTTTATTTATTTAAAGGTAGTTACTATTATAAAATATTTTATACTTATAAAATTTCAAAAAACTACTACTTTGTCTATCTGAAATTATGGCAAGAATTAGTAAACTGTTAATGTTTTTAAAATTTTTTAAGGTGTGATTACACATATTTTGTATAGCTTTATAGATTATAACATGTTTTGTTATTTGTTTTATCTATATATGTATGAAAAAAATAAGTGTGTTGTTCTAAAAAGATACTTAAAACATAAACTTTGTTCATATAACTGTTTTTATACATTCTTAAACTTTCTTTTTAGCTTGACACAACAAAATTTTCAAACAAAAACTAGAATTTAGATGCTCCAATACAAATAAAATATTTTGTTATTTAATATGTAGTTTAATTTAAACAAATAATAAACAATCTGTATCTATATCTAAATACAGTTACTTTGGAAATTATCTATATTAATATTTTTTGCAGGCTTAAGGTTTATATTTTTGCTTTTAGCTAAAACTTATTTGATGTACTTTTTTATATACCTTAACTATATAGTTAAGTGTTACTATAAGTACATTATTTAAAACTATCATTGTTCTTAAACAATAATTGTAACAAAAATAAAATTTACAACTGAACGCTTCTATTATATATAAAATAAAACTAAGTCAGCTATAATTTAGTATAAAACATTTAATATAAACTGCTATATACATCGATGTTGACAACAGGCGTCGGCAAACTACGATCCGTATGGGCAGATTCGGTCCGTCAATCATAAATTTTCATCATTCTATTTATGTTTCACTTAGAAAACTTGTGAAAGCATTTTAACTTATCTTACTATTTAAAATTACAAACACGCGCTTAAGTTAAAGTTAAGTTTATAATAGCGCTAATTTAATTACTGTCTATTTTTTAAACACATGCGTTTATATCTTTTAACATAAATATACGAAAACAAGACAGTTCGTAAAACCAGTAAAATACCATAAATTTCTGCTAACTCCTACTAAACTAAAAAAATAATTTATTAGTAATTTTTAAAATTATAAATTAGAACTAATCAGGTAAAACAAATACTAACAGAAATCTTCACAACTAATTGCTTATAGTTATAATAAATATACTTTTACTTATTTTTTTTGCGATTTTATGACAGCAACAAAACTATTTTTACAAATATGTATAACTAACACAAAAATATCTAGCTAATCTAAAAAAACCTTACAAATTTCTTTTGTTAAGATGTACTGTTGGCTGAAAAAGATAAACCTCAGTCCAGTTAAACGATATGTTCTTAATATTTACAAATTACGTTTACCTTTAGTAACTTTAAAATAAAGACTACAAGTTTACCGTTAACTAAAGTGTATGAAAAGTTTTAAACTTTTTACTGCCAAAAATCTACATGAAAACATCATACAATTTTTTATTACAAAGTTACCTTCATAAATTTCTAAGTACTAAAAAAAAACTAGTGATATAACGACTTTTGAAAGTTGTACTCTGTATAGAAACGTTCTTAGTTGAAATACAACACACTAATGTGGTCTTAATACTAAATAAAGTAACCATTTAGAAAAAGTTTAGTGAGAATTAACCCAAGCAATATCGAACTGTTGATATATTTCTTATACGTCTTATCTCGACAAACTAATTAAACTTTAAATCAAATGTATAGAATACAAAACACTTGAGCTTAATTTTCAAACTAGTCAACAATGAAACTAGAATAAATTTTGAAATAATATTAAACCACAAAAAAAACTCTACTTTACGAGATAATAAGACAAAAATTATATAAAGTTACCATTTTAATAATGATGTTTAGCATAGTTTCTCTTTTTATCGATTAATTAAGCTGAGTAATCAGCTCCTAAATGAATTATTTTCATGTCAAAAAGTTAAGCGAATTCAATAAATCTTTGAATACTCGATTAAAATAAAATATTTGTTTGTACAGTTTTAAATAGGTTGTTTTATTTTTATCTCTTATTATTTGTTTAATTTGTAAGCAACACCTTTTCCCTATGAATAATAAGGCTTTTTCAGTATTATTAGTATATACGTTTTTATTTGTTTGTCAATGGTTAATTTGCTTATAGCTTCGGGTTATGAAGTTTAGAACAAAATAATGAAAAAAAAAATTTTTGATGTAACTTTTTTGTTGGTACTGTATTACACGATAAAATTTATTTATAATAATGTATTTTTTTAATATCTTATTTATGCTCAGAAGTGTTTGAAATATAAGTAATTTGGAAGTGTTTTAAATTAAAAGTAAGAACCCATAGCTGTATTTTTGTTGTGCTACAATGTCCTCTAGTATAATATTTTTCGTTGATTCTTTAGTATGGTGTTTTATTTTGTTTAGCTATAAGTTTTAACTTATGTTTTTAATTTGTTTATAAATTGTATAACAGTTGTTTCTTTATTTTTATTTTCGTCTCTTTTCATGTGTTTTTTAGTTAAAATTGTTATTTTTTTGATGGCAGGTCCAGCATAGTAAACAAGTATAACAATAATAATATAAACTATGCTGTTTTAAACTATAAGCCACAAGTTAATAAAAAAAATTATATGTAAGTACTTGAAAACTTTAAACAGTTATTACTGTACTTATCTATTAAAAATTTTTTAAGGTTCATATGCATGGCATGCACTAGTAATCATTTTGTAAATGAAGTTATTTTTCAACTTAAAAAAGATATATTTAACATAAACTTACACTTTTTATTACGTTTACGTACATTAAGTCACTCAAAAGACTATTTTTTTAATGAAAAATTCATGCTCTTTCTAGTCTTCTAGTGTACACTTAATTTATTTTAAAATCAATTAACTGTGCCTTTCTTTTTAAAAGGTTTAGAATCTTTTATCTAAATTACAAGGTACTATATAGTTATTAGATAAACTATGTATATATGTTTCTTGTAGAAAAAACAATTTACTTTTTCTTGTATCTTTAATTCACATATATATGTTTTTGCTTATCAAATTTTGTTTGCTAGTGTCCTGGTTAATTTTTGACTACTTAATAATACGGTTTTAGTCATTTATTGTTATATTTCTAATCGCTGTGTTTAAATAATAAGACATTTTCTAACTTGCAAAAACAAAATGATTAAACATTTAAAGAACTGTTACTTTATTTTTCTTTATAAAAACTAATTTAATGCACCGCAATTCTTAAATATTCATTCTCAAATTTTATAATATAACTTTAATTTCGTTAAATAGCTTCATTAATTACTAAATATAATGTACAAATATTATTTAGAAGTCATATCAAAAGCTTTTGCTTTATAAAGGCTTAAAAGTAAGCTAAGAAAACAACGGGTTTATCTTTATAATAAACTTATTTTTTAAGCTTAGCATTAGAAATATTTTCATTATTTATGATAAAACTAAACGTTTTATTAAAACACAGATTATGATTTACAAAACAGCAGGTACTTAAAACAAACTATCGTAGAGTTTATTTTTGTTTAAAGAAATATGTTTTCACTATAAAAATCAATTACAAAACATTTAGAAACTGAATTTTTTTTTTTCTTTTTGAAAGAACAAAGTTCAATGTACAATCAAACAAATATTTTAAGACGATACGTACAGAAAAAAAGGTTTTGAAGAAAAGTTTTTCAAACCTAACTAAATAACACAAAAAAAAAGAAAAATATCTTCCTAAAGTTATATTAAACGGTTTTTTTTCAATAATTTTAAGTAGTGTTACACAAATTTAACTAGCGTATGCTTAATAAAACATGAAATAAGCGTTTAGTTGAAACTTTTTGTAAGCTTCTTAGTCTGTCATTGCTGTGACTGAAGTTTTTTATGTTTACCCTGGTCCCTGAGCCTGACCCTCATTGTAAAAATTGCTTCTGTAATATGAAAAAGTCCCCTAAATTAATAAAAATCTATTGAATTGTTAAAACAAATTAATTAGAGGTTGCAGCATTTAGTGTAGTATTCGCCAAGTATTCGATGTAATTTTGTTTCGGAGAATTCTCATATAAAGAGTCAAAGTTGGTCTAAAAAAATGGTATGGGCGTCTTCCCTAAGGTCTGTAGTTTTGCAATTCAGTCTTTGATTTTTATTTTTTGACGTATTTTTTTTCAAAAATGACGTCACAAAAAAAAAAAAAATTCGTCATAAAAAATAGTTTCGGAGAATTCTCATATAAAGAGTCAAAGTTGGTCTTTAAAAATGGTATGGGCGTCTTTCTTAAGGTCTGCAGTTTTGCAATTCAGTCTTTGATTTTTAATTTTTGACGTATTTTTTTCAAAAATGACGTCACAAAAAAAAGTTATTTTTCGTCATAAAAAAATAGCAATTGTTTTTTTTTTCTTTGTGACGTCATTTTTGAAAAAAAATACGTCAAAAATTAAAAATCAAAGACTGAATTGCAAAACTACAAACCTTAAGGAAGACGCCAATACATCTTTTAAAGACTAACTTTGACTCTTTATAAGAGAATTCTCCGAAACAAAGTTTTTTTAGGATATCAAATAGAGAAAAAAAATACTACTATTGTGACGTAATTTAAGGTAATTTAAAACTTATATACTTAAAAATAAAAACTGTTTTCTAAAACTTCAGACCATCCAGAAAAAGAAGGTACTTTTTTTTTTGGTATATACTTAACTTTTATATGATAAATTATCTTTTTAAAAAAACTTCGAATACTTGGCGAATACTACACTAAATGCTGCAACGTATTAATTAGGCATTATCCTAAAACTTTTAAAGAGATTTCCTTGAAGCTTTTTCATTTTGAAAACTTTGACTAAGTTTAAATCTAAATATCAAAAACTACAACGTGTGACTAAGCTGAAGTTTGATCGATATATACGATATATTTGTCTTTACTATCTTAGACGTTTAACTTTTATTTTACGTCCTATCGTTTCGATACTTTGCAATTGTGTTCTGAGAAGTCGTCACAAAATGGGTGCCAAATTGCAAATCAAACAAGCTAATATTACGTCATAATCGACAGATAAAGACGAAAATCCCGTATAAATCGTAAATTTTACATCTTATCTTAGACGTTAAACTTTTATTTTACGTTTTATCGTTTTCATACTTTGCAATTGTGTTCTGAAAAGTCTTCTCAAAATGGGTGCCAAATTGAAAATCAAACAAATTAATATTACGCCATAATCGACAGATAAAGACGAAAATCCCGTATAAATCGTAAATTTTACATCTTATCTTAGACGTTAAACTTTTATTTTACGTCCTATCGTTTCGGTACTTTGCAATTGTGTTCTGATAAGTCGTCCTAAAATGGGTGCCAAATTGCAAATCAAACAAACTAATATTACGTCATAATCGACATATAAAGACGAAAATCCCGTATAAATCGTAAATTTTACATCTTATCTTAGAAGTTAAACTTTTATTTTACGTCTTATCGTTTCGATACTTTGCAATTGTGTTCTGATAAGTCGTCTTAAAATGGGTCTTAAATTGCAAATCAAACAAACTAATATTACGTCATAATCGACATATAAAGACGAAATCCGTATAGTTCGTAAATTTACGTTTTTTCTTAGACGCCAAACTTTTATTTTACATTTTAGGAGCATATAAAAACGCGTGTCTCTGTTTTGTACTTTTAGACCTTATCAAAAACACCTTAAGATATCATGGCGTTTTTTTAATATGTTTTTAACATAAACCTAATAAACTTTTTTGTGTTGTTATTCTTATAATCTTCATGGAATTATAGCAATAAGTTTTATAATAGCTTTTTACTTAAAATACTTAAATAAGTAGAGACTAGAGAGCTTCTAAAAAGGCGTTTTAGACTTACAGACTTTATCAAACCATTTAAGATTCTACTACGTTTTTCATACTCTTTTTAACATAAACTTAATGAATTTTTTAAATTTTATATATCTAACCTTTATAAAAGTATAGCAACAAAAAATAGTATAAAATAACAAGTTCTAAATAATTTTAATTGGTATGATACGACCTAAGATAAACAATACGATGAACTTTGTTGACAAATTTAATGAAATGAAAGATAATGCAATAAAATATCAACTTGTAATTAATTTAAATTAAACCGAGTTATATATAGTCAAAATTAAAAATAATATTCTTCACGAAAAGAATCTTCATCATCATTTTTTAAATAACCGCAACGTCCACAAAACCACTTAAAATTCCTAAAAGACTCGAATGGAGAATCATTGTAAGGAAGGCGATTAAAGTGGAACCACTTTCTACAGTTCTCACATCCCAACTAAAAATTAAAGTTTGAGTAGTTAATCAATAACAACGTTAATTATAAACAACTATTGATATTCTATATTTTAGTTCAGACTGACAGCTATACAAAATTAAGAAAAGATTACTAACCAATTTTACCTTTTCGTTCTTCTTTTTTTACGCCACGCAGGGTCATCTCTTCTACATTTGTAGCATTTAACTTTGTTTACAAATGAAATTAAAAATTATGTATAAATTGATCAATACATAATGTCTAAAAATGTGGTGCTTGCTTAAAATTTGTACTTCTTTTATTTATTAATTGTTTAAATTTTATTAGTTTACCTCCGTCCTTTATTAGACTTGTTGCAGTTTCTAAGCGTTTTGAATTCAGAAGTTCGCAGTTAGTTTCAACACGAATGTTTTTAAAGAATGAGGAAAGCAAGATATAAATTGTTCTGTTGCCTGAACAGTTATATTTGCACTATCAAAATAATACAAAATATATTACCTAACTAATTAAAAACTGCGCAAATATATTCTAGAGAGAATGCATTTAAATGAAAAATTTAAACTTGCTGCATTTAAATGAAAAATAAAATCGTGACTAGGCCTTTTATATATTTTGTAGTTAATTGTAAATTTATGGATTGTTTTTGTACTTAAATATTTATAAAAAAAGAATATAAATAGAAACTTGAACATACACTGTTTGATTTACAAATACATTTATGTAATTTATAATTAGTAAAGTTATTGAAGTACTGGCTTAGCCTATACAAATATTAGGATTTTTTTTGTATTTTAAGGTTTTAAAACAAAATAAAACTTTAAAACAAACCAGCTGTTTCATTTTCTAGTATATTTATGTGTTTTATACTTAGTAACGTTATAGAAGAGTATTTTTGATCAAAAAGAGCATGTTTTGAATAAATATTATTGATTGTGTTTGTATTTACAGATTTTATATACAAAACAAAAACTTGGATACACATAAATTGTTTGATTTATAAGTACATTTATGTAATTTATGTTTTTTAGAAAGAAAAGTTAGTTTAGCTACATATTAGAGCCGTAGACACTTTTTTTTTGTTTACAAATTAAAACGACAAAAATTTCATTCAATTGCAGTTTCTTAATTGCAGCAACACCTAAATGACGTCACATTAAGTTATGGGCAGATTTGATTGCAGCAATTCTACCCCTAAAATAGTATCCATAAAAAGACCTACCCAACAGAACATAATTGCAAAGTATCAAAACGATAGGACGTAAAATAAAAGTTTAGCGTCTAAGAAAAGACGTAAATTTACGATTTATACGGGATTTTTGTCTTTAAATGTCGATTATGACGTAATATTCTTTGTTTGATTTAAAATTTAAGACCCATTTTAAGACGACTTCTCAGAACACAATTGCTAAGTATCGAAACGATAGGACGTAAAATAAAAGTTTAACTTCTAAGATAAGATGTAAAATTTACGATTTATACCGGATTTTCGTCTTTATCTGTCGATCATGACGTAATATTAGTTTGTTTGATTTTCAATTTGGCACCCATTTTGTGACGACTTCTCAGAACACAATTCAAAGTATCGAAACGATAAGACGTAAAATAAAAGTTTAACGTCTAAGATAAGATGTAAAATTTACGATTTATACGGGATTTTCGTCTTTATACGTCGATTATGACGTAATATTAGTTTGTTTGATTTGCAATTTAAGACCCATTTTAAGACGACTTCTCAGAACACAATTGCAAAGTATCGAAACGATAAGACGTAAAATAAAAGTTTAACTTCTAAGATAAGATGTGAAATTTACGATTTATACGGGATTTTCGTCTTTATATGTCGACTATGACGTAATATTAGTTTGTTTGATTTGCAATTTAAGACCCATTTTAAGACGACTTATCAGAACACAATTGCAAAGTACTGAAACAATAGGACGTAAAAAAAAAGTTTAACGTGTAAGATAAGATGTAAAATTTACGATTTATATTTCGACTATGACGTAATATTAGTTTGTTTGATTTGCAATTTAGGACCCATTTTAAAACGACTTATCAGAACACAATTGCAAAGTACCGAAACCATAGGACGTAAAATAAAAGTTTAACGTCTAAGATAAGATGTAAAATTTACGATTTATACGGGATTTTCGTCTTTATCTGTAGATTATGACGTAATATTAATTTGTTTGATTTTCAATTTGGCACTCATTTTGTGACGACTTCTCAGAACACAATTCAAAGTACCGAAACGATAGGACGTAAAATAAAAGTTTAACGTCTAAGATAAGATGTAAAATTTACGATTTATACGGGATTTTCGTCTTTATATGTCGATTATGACATAATATTAGTTTGTTTGATTTGCAATTTTGCACCCATTTTAAGACGACTTTTCAGAACACAATTTCAAAGTATCGAAACGATAGGACGTAAAATAAAAGTTTAACGTCTAAGATAAGATGTAAAATTTACGATTTATACGGGATTTTCGTTATTATATGTCGACTATAACGTAATATTAGTTTGTTTGATTTGCAATTTGGCACCCATTTTAAGACGACTTCTCAGAACACAATTGCAAAGTATCAGAACGATAGGATGTAAAATAAAAGTTTAATGTCTAAGATAGTGAAGACAGATATATAACGTATATATCGTGTATTTATATATCGATCAAACTTCAGCTTAGTGTTGCCCTCTCTACAAGAGCAACCACAATAAATGCAATAAATATCTCAAAATTGAATAAGAGGGGAGAGTTAGTAATGTCAGTATTCATAAAATATAATAATTGAATTAAATAAACTGTTTGTAAACCTGAAATTAATTTATAACAAATAAGATTAAATAACCAAAATATCTAAAAAATAAATATCAAGTTTATATACCTAAATTTAGAATCTCTATCTTCTGAAACTAAACACTTAATATCTAGTAAACAAAAAACTAGAAAATAGAACTAAAAAAGAAAAATAACACATCCACTTGTTTAATCACACTGTCAATGAGGACGAAACAACACTAACAAATTTTATGCACAAGAAACAAATTTAAATAAGATATAATGAATAAAATAATAAAACCAACCTATACCAATCAAGCTCTACTTACACCCAGTTTATGAGACCAACAGCAATCAGCTCAAAAAAGTACAAACACCAATACAAAGATATAATTTTAGCTATTGGTAAAAATTAAGCTTGATATTTTTCTGATTGTCTTTTAAGGCCATAGGGGGGGGGGGGGGTAGAAGCCATTTTTTGACCAAAAATAACATATAGACTTATATTATAGTAAATTTCATAATCTATCAGATGCTTTTTTTAGATTTTAAAAATATTAAGTAACTTTTTTTTTATGACCGGTTATATATAGGGTTGTCTTTATAAAGGGTATATAAAGGGTAACTTTAAAGCCGTTTTTCTCGAGTTTTTAAAAACGGGCTTTAAAATCTATCTTCTCCTTCATTTTTCAAGCAATCTTCTTCAAATTTTCAGGAAATGTTCCTTACATTATGAGAAAAAAACGTTATTTGTGAATTTTAATAATTTAAAAAGAAAAAAATTTTATGACAAAAATTAAAAAAAAAAAGTGATTTTTTATCAAAAAAAAATTTTTTTTTTCAAAAAAAAGGTATTTTTACTTGAAATTTTTTAAAGTCACAAATAACGTTTTTTTGTTATTGTATAAAGAATAGACTGTGAAAGTTTGAAGAAGATTGCTTAAAAAATGAAGGAGGAGATAGATTTTGAATGTATTAGTCTTTTTTCGCCGTTTTAGTTTTTCCTTCCCCATAAGGAACCTGTTATGCGGCCCGACTTTGGCCGGTCATATCTCAAAAACTAATTCGAATTTCTAAAAGCGGTAAAAAGCAACTTGAAGCTTAGTAAAAACTGTATAAAATAAGATCAACTTGTAAAAAACATGGCCTACCCCCCCCTATGGCCTTAAGTAAGTTTTCTCTCATTCCATATTGAAATGCTCCTAGATAGCTCTGATCTATAAAGTTTCTTGGCAATTCTTCCCATAGTTTACAACCAAGGTAAGAGAATGTTTTAAGACCATAAAGACTATTTACTCTGGGAACAAAAAAAGTTTGTTTTGGAAAATCTTGTTAGATGATTTAACTAACGTTTCTAAAGTAAGGCTTAAAGTTAACTGGCTAAGTATCTCTTTTAAATTTGTGCATAAAAACTCCTAACTCAATAAGTTATTGGTTAAAATAATCAAATAAGTAATTGGTTAAAATAATCAAATAAGTAATTAAACATTATTTGACATTAGAATAATTTCTTTCAAACTATATAAATGAGACTCAATTTTTAGAACAAGATATATTTCATGCTTCTTTCATCAGTTGTTTACTAAGCAATAAAAATAATAATAATAATAAAGTTTGAAATTTAACTTATATAGTGGAAATGCAATCAACGTAATTAATAATAATAAAGCAAAGAGTAATTAACAATACATAAGTACTTATAATTACAATGCAACTAAAAAAAAAAAAAAAAAATATAATAATAAAACAGAGCAACAACTTATAAAACAATTTAAGAAAACAACGAAACAGTATAATCAAAATCTTTATGTTTACATAACTTAGGTTTTCTTAATAAAATACAAATAGCCTCAAGTTTAATTAAATCCGAAATGTGAAAACATTTTTTAACAATTTTAAATCTTTTTAAATTATAATTACTAGCACAATCAAGGTTATTTACTAAGTGTTCAGAAATAGCAGATCTTTTTTAAGCATTTATTACTCTAATAGATTTAATTTTCTCATTACTCTTACAAAATTTGTCAATACTTTTTGGAATATGTTCTTTTATTCTTTTGCCAAATTGTCTTGAGGTCATCCCGACATAACTGGCTTCACAAAAGCAGTTAAACTGGTAAACTACCATACTTTGTTTAAATTCTGCTATCGGATCTTTTCCTCCAGGTCTGAACATTGGTTTCAATATAAAAATAACAATTGGCTTAGCCGAATGATACGTCCTACTTACTAATTTACAAATCTCTCTTTCTAACACTCCTGAGTTCTTATTGACATAAGGTAATACTAAAGGAATCAAGCATTTCTCAGGCCCTACTGGCTTTATTTTGTTCAAACTATTAAGATGTAAATTTATAGTTTTATTAACAAGTTCTTGTGGATAACCATTTTTATTTAATATCAATTTTATCTGTTTTATTTCATCATCAATTAATTCTCTTGAACAGATCTTATGTGCTCGATGGCAAAGCGTTCTTATTAAATTTGTTTTTCTCTTCATGCTACAGAATGAATTAAAGCTTAAGTAGTTACCAGTGAAAGTTTTCTTTCTAAAAACGGTTGTCAAAAATTGATTCTTGTTTCGTTTTACTAAAACATCAAGAAAAGCTAGTTCATCATTGTTTTCCTTTTCTGAAGTAAATTTTATTGAAGAATGTGTTTTGTTCAACACATCAAAAAGTTCATCTATGTCTTTCTCGTCTTTTCCAAGTACAAAACAATCGTCGACGTATCTATAATAAGTTACTTTGTATTTAGAGACCACCTTTCTTTCTATAAAGCCCATAAATATGTTTGCCAAAGTTGGCCCTAACGGTGAGCCCATGGCTATTCCATCATGTTGGGAATACATTTGTGAATTAAATGTAAATTGTACACCACTAGTGGATAACTTTAAAAGCTCACAAAAATTGTTTTTGCTTATTCTGGGTGTCTCAAGTCTATACAAAGTGTCAACACAAATATCCAATACTTCGTCTAGCGGTACATTTGTGAATAAGCTCTTGACATCAAAGGATGCCATAAAAGTGTTAAAGTAATAATGTTAATAAATAAATGTTAAAATAAGTAATTGGTTAAAGTTGATGAATGGTTGCGTGCTAATAAACTTTTTATAAATTGTACAGAATTTTTGCTTTTCAATAAATCTTCAAAAAATTGTCAATTTAGTGTTAAGATTAATAGTTTTCTTATTTAGCAGAGTAATAATACAAAATATTTGTGTGTGGTTTTGGATGATAAGCTGAATTGGAAGAAACATCTGAAATCAAATTGTCTGGGATTTGTTATTTTTGGTCAAAATTGAGATAACATTTGGACACAATTACACTTAAAGTGCTTTATTGTAGTCTGTTTTATCCGCACATCCAATATTGTATATCTGCTGGAGTGGTGCTGCTGACTGTCACTTAAAACCAATTGTTTGTATACAAAAAAAAATAATCAGATATGTTTGTCGTTTGCCTGCCTTGACCACAACAAACCCTCTGTTCAAAAAAACTGATGTGCTAAAGTTAAATGATGTGTACAAATTCAGGGTTGCCACTCGGTCAGGAAAAGTCAGGAAATCAGGAAAAGTCAGGAAAAATTTGAAAAAATTACAAAAGTCAGGAAAAGTCAGGAAAAAATGGGGGTTTTAAAAAAAGTCAGGAAATTTGATAAAATTAAAAACAAAAGTCATATTTTGTCAGTTTAAATTTACAAAATTCCTTGTTTTCCAAAGCCTTCAAGTGGTAAAAATTAATTAAAAGTCCTTTAAAGTCAGAAAAAAATTCCAAAATTTTCCTAGAAATTTACAAAAATATTTAATTTTATTTCCAATGCCTTCAAGCTGGTATAAATTAGTAAAATATCCTTTATTAAACTGCAAAAATATTCTATTAACATATGCAACAAGTACCCTACTTGAACAAGCATATTTTGTAAGCTTTTTAGTTTTGATGATCTGTAGCAAGGACACTTCCATAGTGAAACTGTGATATATACACAAAAGTTTATCTCGCATAATTTTAGAATCAAAGTGTTTTTTGTTTAAGTAAATAATTGAGTTCTTTTTAACTAAGCAGTTAGTTTAGTATTTTATGTAACAAGTTAGTGTGTATACTTTACCTCTTTATAATTTTTTCAAATTTGTTTAAATTTATAAAATAAGTTATAAGAGAGGTATATGCGAAGATTAAGTTTACTTATTACTTGTATTTTTTGTAGAGTAACTCAAGTTTTTAAAGTAAATAAGAGTATATCTATTTGTTACAAATTTTACACTAATTTAGTATTAGATGAAGAGGTTGAAGTGCTAATAAAAAAACTAAGAAAATAAATTTTAGTACATACATTTAAAAAAAAACAGTATTTTATTAAGTTCTTTATTGTTTTAATGTTTTAACTGTAAAAGTTCGTTATTGTTTAAAGGTTTGAGTTGTGAAAGTTCTAACCTTATTGATTTAAGGTTTTAATTGTAAAAGTTCCTTATATGTCGTTTCGTTTATTTAGATACATTTATACTAGGAAATTGTAAAAAATGTGTTCTTTATTGTTTTAAGGTTTCAACTGTAAAAATTTGTTATTGTTTTAAGGTTTTAATTGTGAAAGTTCGTTATTAATTCAAGGTTTTAATTGTAAAAGTTCCTTATATGTCGTTTGTTTATCTAGATACATTTATGCTAGGATTTGCTAAAAATTGTTTCTTTTTTCAGATAAGCTGTGTTTATAAGGTAATAATACAAGTATTTTGCTGATAGAGCTGTTTATTACAAACATCAATCATACACAGATGGTTTAAGTGATGTACTGGAAGTTTGATGATAGAATTCAGCAAAAAACTGTTGTTTTTAACCTGTATAAAAATTAGATTGGAAGCTTTATATAGTTTAAAGTGTTAGATTATTTATTTTAGAATAAGTTTAATTTAAGAGTTTGATTTAGAAAAGTCAGGAAAATTTTGGTAAAAAGTCAGGAAAAGTCCGGAAATTTTTCTCAGCTTGATGAGTGGCAACCATGCAAATTGCAAATTTGTAAAATGATGTGTAATACTATAATAGGGTTCGATGTACAGCACAATAGATTTATTTACACTTGCTAGCTTTGTTCTCTCACACAACACAAGGTTTTCAATGAAAATGAATTTTGTAAACGAAAGACCTAGAACGAGACTTGGCCTAAACTGCTTTAGGTATTTGGGTCTCAAGTTTTGGTCTAGTGTCCCTTAAATCTTTGAAACTTAAAAAAGATTGTTTCAAATTTATAAAAACTTTTTGTTAAAAAACTACAAGGAGTGGATCTAGGGTGCTTCTGCATGTGTGTTTTGTTTGTGTTAAAATTGGATTATGTTATATGGGTATCAGATTGTGATGGGTCTTTTATTTTATCAATGTTATGGTAATGAAACAGTGATTGTTATAAATTATTAAAATAAATTATTGTAAATTTATTTTATTTGTTGTCTTTTGTTACTGTGTTAAATTTGAGATACTTCATTTTGTTATTATAAATTTTATTTTTACTTTTTATTAAAAACTAGAGGTAAAAGTATAAAATTAATACTAATTTATTATTATTATTTACAGGGTTGCCACACACTCAGGGAACTCAGGGAATCTCAGGGAATTTTCAAACTGTAGAAAATCTCAGGGAAACTCAGGGAATTTTGGCATTTTTCTTTTAACTCAGGGAAACTCAGGGAAGTTTTGATTTTTTCTCTAAATTTCAGGGAAGTTTTTGAAAATCTCAGGGAAATTTTTTTCTAGATCTAGAATGAGGTTTAGTTAATCCAGTTTCAATATTTTGTTCAAAAGTAGTAATTTTTATTATTTAAGTGGTTATTTAGAATTTTTTAAGCCTTGCGGCTAGTTCTTCAATATTCTTAGTATTAACATTGTAGTTTTTTAAGTTTTAAGTTTATATTTACTTAAGTAAAATCAAACAGTTTAGAGAAATGAAAGTTGTTGTTAACTATTCATTGAAAAGTTCTAATAAACTTTTTATTTTTAGTTACTTATGTAGTTTAAAAAACACTATGTTGTACTATTAGTTCTACTAATAGTATTACTATTAGTACTAATAAGTTTTATTTACTGCATTCAGAACAGTTGCTAGGAAAGACATACAAGTCATAATGAAGTTATTATGTATGCATTTAAGTGACTTCTTCATGTGAAATTATTATTATAGTATAATTAAATTTTGTCAATTAAAATGTCAAACAAATTAAACTTTATTCTTTTATGTAGAAAGTTAACTAACAAGTTTACACAAAGTTGTGCAAAAATCTAGTTTTTAATATTTAGTTGGTTTAAACATTTTAAGATTAAGTTTTTGAAAACAGTTTTTTTCATAAATTTAATGCAGAAGCATACACATTCAACCTTCCTTTTATTATTAAAGAAGAAAAATGAGAATGAGGTATTAATAATGGGAGCGGGTCAGAATGACACAGCAACAAAATGACACAGTCATCACTTTGGCACAGCAACAAAATGACACGGTTGGTCACTTTGGCACGGTGCGTCACTTTGGCACAGAGGGTCACTTTGGCACAGCGACAAAACAACACGGTGCGTCACTTTGGCACGGAGGGTCACTTTGGCACAGCAACAAAACGACACGGTCCGTCACTTTGACACAGAGGGTCACTTAGGCACAGCGACAAAATGACACGGTGGTTAATAAGGGAGGGAACGATTTGTTGTGAAACTTTAATCTTCATTGGTTTGGACAACGATCTTATTTGTCTAGGAAACTTTTCGGTTTCCTGTCTTTTAACCGGTTTTGTAGAGTCAGCAACAATCACATTGATTAACTTTAAGAACAAAGACCGCAGGAATTTTTGATTGTGACTTCATAGAATAAAGTAAAACATGTAATGTTTATACCTTCTATTGTCCATCGTCGTACTTATAAACAACATACTCATTTTTAAGCAGTAGCAAGGTGTTAGGTGTGTTTAAAAGCTGTGCTTAATAAACGACAAATAATTATTTGTATCAAACTACGTTAACAAAGATGCAAAAGCAGCAACTTTTTAACAAAATACGACTGCCAAAATTAAAGGGAATTTATTTTTGATTTCTTTCGAATGGAAAAACTTAAACACAGTTTTGTACTAGAACTTGAAACGAGTAATAAAAATTAGAAAATGACTTGCCATTTTACGAATAGAAAGATAAAAACTCATATAAACATATTTTTCAAACTTCAGCAACATTCTAATTTAAAAAATACAATCTACATTTTAGATCAATCATTCAGCACATCAAAACAATAAAGTAGTAGATGTAAACAAAGAGGAAAATTTGTTTTATAAACTAAACTCAGACGTTATCAAAAACAACTTTTCTGCTGTTGTTATTCTAAATTCTAATGCAGTTCTTATTTTACGTTTTTATGTTAAAAAAAAGTAATACTTGCGCTCTTTTGGCGACTTAATAGGTTGCAATTTTGAACTAAAATACTGCGTTCCCTGACGATTTACGTTAGTAGGAACATCTTCAAAAAATCATAGTGCACTTGAACATTAAAACTTGAACATTTAAAGATCGAAATTTTGCGTCTCTATGCGACTTATGTTAGTTGCAACATATATCGTGCACTTAGAAGTAGAAATATAATGCTCTTTCGCAAATAAAATTGTGCACCTTAGCACTAAAATGCATATATAAAAGTATAAGTACAAATAACCGCAAATAAATTAGTTATTTTTAGCAAAACATTCCCTACATCATTCATCTCTTTAAATAAAACTCAATAAACCACTACTACACACTTGTGTTACAATAGTAGACTTGCTTTAACAAATTACAATTTTTATTACTATTACAATAGTAAAACGTTGCAAAATAAAACATTTTCGCAATTAATATTGTCAAGACTTGACAATATACACATGAGTGAATGGTACATTTTATATTACAAAATATTTTGAATGTTTTTTACAACTTGATCTTATTTTAAAGAGTTTTTTCTAAGCTTCAAGATGCTTTTTATCGTTTTAAAAAGTTCAAATTATTTTTTGAGATATGACTAGTCAAAGTTGGGCCGCATAATAGGATCCCTATGGAAAGGGAAAACTAAAATAGCAAAAAAAAAATATTTCATTTCAAATCTATCTTCTCCTACATTTTTTCAAGCAATCTTCTTCAAACTTTCACAGTCTAATCTTTATACAATAACAAAAAAACGTTACTTTGGAATTTATAAAAAAATTTGTAAAAATATAATTTTTTGAAAGAAAAAAACTTTTTTTTATAATTTTTGTGATAAAACTTTTATTTTTTTACATTATTAAAATTCTAAAATAACATTTTTTCCTTTTAATATAATTAACATTTCCTGAAAATTTGAAGAAGATTGCTTGAAAAATGAAGGAGGAGATAGATTTTTAGTGAATTTTTAAATTTCCGAGAAAATTGACCCCAAAAAATTTGCGGTCCATATGTTTGTATTGGAAACTTTTTACAAAAAATAAAATATCTCAAATTTAAATGATATTTTTGAATTCTATAAAAACAGGCTTGTAGTTTGTATTTAAAGCTTTCATATAAAAACCAAAGTTGTAAAAAAAAGTCGGACCCCCCCCCCTATGGCCTTAAAGGTTCTTAATACATTTTCATGTTTTACTTTTAATCATCACCCCACTTAAAACGGCTTGTAGTTACATTAGAGCAATTAAACTTCAGAACCTTGTTCCATGTGCAAAGAACTAAGCACAAAACAAGATTTGACTTTCTACTATAAAAATTAAAATAGTTATGGTGCCCCAAAAAATACCAAAAATAATAATGAAAAAATAGAAGAAGCCTAGTAAACGCACTTTAAAACCGCTTGTAGTTATATTAGAGCAATGAAACCCTTGTTCCATGTGCGTAGAACTAAGCACAAAACAAGATATAACTTTCTACTATAGAAAATAAAATAGTTGCGGTACCTTCAAAATGACTTAAATTTTCTAACATAAAGTCACAATTCATCTATATTAATACACATACAACATAGTAATTAAGGATTAATTTATTAATGTACACAAATAAAGAACTATATGATTATGCTGAAGAAGCATTGGTACAAAAATATATGTTTGAAATAAGTTTTTTAATAGCTTTATGTATAAAATTAACTTTGAAATAAAATAAGAACATATATATTTGCAATAAGCTTTAAGGTTTTGCAATATATTAAGGTTTTGCAACAAAATTTTAAATAACCATGTGCAACTGTGCATAAAATTAACTTGTAAAATAAAAAATAATAAATTCTATATATTAACAGCATGAAGAATCTTCCAGAAGACTTTGAATTTATTTGCCCAAATTGCAATAGTAGCTTCAATTTTTTAAATTATCAAATTCTGCTCATGTATATTGTAGTGTAGGCAACATTCATGAAACTAAATGCTGCAAATGTCACATCAAATCTTTAAAAAATACAAATTATTAGTTTTGTCACTGAGATTAGTATAGAAATATAAATTTTGTTTATTTGTTTTTAATTTTTTTTTTGTCTTTTTTTACCCATCGCACTGGACCAGTATCAAAAATTTGTTAACAAACAACTGATTAAGTACATACATAAAAATGTTCAAACTTACCTGACATTCTTTATTTACGTTTGGTGTTTTACGAGGTTGAGGTACCTAAAAAATGAACGTTGCCAGTATGAAAAATGTTAAGTTTTCTTTTATTTTTTATCTTACTTTAGGCGTAACTTTTTCTAGGTCATTCGCTGCAAAATATATAGAAGTAGTTTTTGTTCCTATATCCAAATTCTTCTGCTTTTTCACACCTCTTCCACCGATAGAGTTCTGTCATAATCAGCAAAGACTTTTGAATCTTGTGATTTATTTCATGACTTATCAACCTATGAGTTTCATTGCTCTAATGCAGGGGTCGGCAAACTGCGGCCCGCAAAGGGTAAATCTGCGGCCCGCAAGCATGTTTTTTTTTTGAATGGAATGCGGCCCGCGGAAGAAAATTTTGTGGCCCGCGAGCATGTAAATGTGGCCCGCTAAGCAAAAAAAAGTATTTTAAGTTTAACTCATTTTAGTTTTTTCTTTAATTTTATTAATTTCGTTTTAAGTCCCTGTTTAACATTTTAAAACAATTAAAAGCTTTTCAATATCAGCTTAACAATTTTAAAAAGATAGATTAGCATTCCACCAGGTTTTTTTTCTCAGTTTCATCATAACTTTCTTCTTACAACAGTAAGTTTAGGTATTTTTACATATTTTTTATACCTAAGATTCTTTTATAGATAATTTATTACTAAAAGTTATTTTTGATTGTGCACAAAAACATTTAAAATAACATGTAAGTGAAAAAAAAGGTTTATTTCATTTTGATTTTTTTATAATTTTTCTTAGCACTTTTAATTAATTACTATGCACACAAATGTACAAAGATGCTCATATTTTAATCGGCATACTGACAATTCCCACCAGATCAAATCCCACCCGAGCACAATTCCCCCTCGAAAATATTTTTAACTTTCTTTATTTATTCCTTTATTTTCTAAAATTTTTGTTTTGTTTTTATTTATTATTAATTTTTCTTTTACTATCACTGTTACCCCTAACCCTTACCCTTGGTTGATAAGCGAAGCGGTTCTCGGATTTGATCGTGAGTGGGAAATGATCGCGGGTTGGAAATGAGCGGTTCCCATTTTTAACCACGTTTTATTTAATACTTAAATTAGATTAAGTTTACTTAATTCATAGTTTTCTAAAATTCTTGTTTGTACATGTAGTATCTAGGTGTGTAAAGACACATTTAAAACAATACATGATATAAATTAAAATATTTTTTGATAGGTATAAATTTTAAATTTTCAAACAATGTTTTTTTGACAAATTAAGTTAATTTTCATGAACTAATATATACACAGTTACTGTTTTTTTGAACTACCTAATTAATACACACTAAATTTAGGTATGGTAAATTCATAAAGTTTGTGCATTGTTAATCAAAATAGTGTAAATTCAAGCAAATAAACAACTAGACACACTTAAGTTATGACTATTTTTAGAATTCAAATTTCAAGTCAATTTAGTCATTTTTTCAGTTTTTGGTTTGAATAAATTTTTGTATACTAAAATATTAGGCTAGTTTTTGGTAATTTAGGCTGGCTTTTTTTGCTTTATAAGTGGAAAATTAAACTTATAATGTATGTTTTGTTCAATTTACAGTGTTGGTTTGATTATAAAATATATTAAACTTTAAGTCTTACAGCTGATAAAAATTTGAAATACTTTTATGTTAATTGTATACATTTAGGTGTGAAAAATAAGAGTTGCTAAAAAACTTGAATCCCGGAAAAACTTGGAATTTAAAAATTTATGTTTAATTTTCTGGGAAAACATTGAACATGAGAATTTTTGTAAAAACCTGTGACTTTAAACAATTTTTGCGTGTAAAATGATGAAATTTCGATTTGACGCAAACATTTACTTTATAGACACTTTTTTAAACACATTAAAATTTACTTTACAGTATCTACTCATAATGCTATATAACTAAAGATAGTTTTTTTATTTCATATAATTTAATTTTATACCAAAAAAAGGAGCAGAAAATTATAGTTCCAAAAACTTTATGTAAGTGCATAGCATTTTTGCTATTAAAATGCCTTTACCTGTTGTTGTGCTTTGAATAAGAACTAAACCTATAAACTCTCCTAAAAAGTCAAAGTCAGTAAAAACACCTCTATTAAAAACTTTCAGATGAGCAATATTTCTTGTACCAGTGCTCTGTTCTTAACAGATTGATGAAAATTCTAATTTGGTTTATGGTGCTTTATAATCTTTAGAGATATACTAAACACGACTTCTTGTTTTCATTGAAGATATAATCAAAATATTTTACTACCGCCAACATAAATTATTTAAAAGGTTTTTACTTCTAAACAGTATCTTCTTTTTAGTAATTATTTTTGCTACTTAATAACTTTTTGAAACAGTTTTTTCTGATCAGTCTGTAGTGACTAAAGATAATCATCCGCTTTGTTGAAACTGACTATAGCTGTTTGTTTTTTTTTGTTTCTCGCAATAACTCCTAACTAACGTTTTTTTTTTTATAGCTCGTCTTTTATTTAACATTTACTCTTTAAATACAACATCTTTATTGCAAAAAAGAATTACTATAATGATCAATAAAAAGTTAAGTTTTTCTACTTTATTAATGGCTTAAAAGTTTTTAATTTTGTTAAAAATGTATAAGAAACGTAAGTGTCCATATAAGCTGACTTATGATATTATTTTTGCTATATATTTAATTCACTGTTATTAAACTTCGATATTTCTTCATTTTAAAAAGGGTTGCAAATCGTACAGTCTAGTTTAAATTTAAAAAAAAATCAAACTAGGTTAAACTTGTTTAAGACATCTAAATAAAACTCAGGTAAACTTTTATTTCAAACACTTTAAATAAATCTTTGAATTCTTAGAACAATTGACTGTAGTGTAGTTTACTAGTTGTAATTATTTCTGGTCTACTTATATATTGTGTACTTTTTATACTGATGATATTTTAGTTAGGTAACTAAGCTTGATTAATTGCATGTTTCTGCACTTTTTTTAAAAGTGAAAACCATGTTAAAAGCCAATTAATTACTAAAGAGGTACTTTATTAAAGTATCCGAGCATTAGTTATGTTAAAAAAAGTACATACATAGTTTATTGAGACTTAAGTATATTAGTCAATGTTAATTTTACTCCAATAAATATTTATGATTAAAATAGACATTCTATGTGCAGCTAATTATCATTAAAATTAATAAAGTGAATAAAAGTAAAACTTTAATTAATGTGACTAAAACTAAAATCAAAAGATAATTCAAATGTCACTAAAACTGCGGCCCGCGAAGATTTTTGAAACTTGAAATTTGGCCCGCGAGCACCAACTGCCTGCCGACCCCTGCTCTAATGTAACTATGAGCAGTTTTAAAGTGTGGTAATGACTATAAGTAAAAAATGAGAATGTACTAATAATTTTGAATTTAAATGTCTATGAAACTTCAGCCTCATAACCTTGTGAGTGTTTAGCAAATGATGTGGCACCAAGGGAATTTTTTTAGTTAAATAGATTTTTATTTTGGTTAGTTTAGTGTTAATTTTAAAGAGGAGGTAGAATTAAAGGTAGTGACAAATTACTTGCTTGACCTTCATAAAACATTTATTGTTAAAGAGGGAACAGTAAGAATAATGTTTTTCTACCATTGAAAAAAAGACAGTTCAAATTCAAGATTTTCAATGAGCAATATAGCAAAATAATCTCTTAATTTTAGAAAAATAAAGAAAGATCTGATTAATAAAATAGTAAAAAAGAATTAAAATAAGATATTCATAGTCCCTTTACGTAGCTATATTTTATTAATTTTTTAATTTTATTAGAACCATCTCTCAAAAAATAGTTTTAACTTGAATAAAATAAGAGTGTATCATAAAGCACTCAAAATATTTGGTTCTGAAACCTGGTGCACTAAAAAATGGTTATCTAGTCGCACACCACTTGGATACCTTTTAACGTCTTTTCCAGGACAGATAAGGCCCAGTTAATCAAGATTAGGACAATTAAACCAAGTTTTCTAAATTATTTAGAGATATAGTTCACAATCACGCAGAAACAACATGGTTAAAAAAATTTTTATTTAAAGTGTTAGTTTTTAAAATGTCTTGTACTCCAACAATTCAAATTGAAAAAATTATTCATTAGTTAAAACTTTAAATTAAGTTTTTTGACTAAAATATTTTTTAAAATGCTGAGGGAAAATGTGATTTTAATAGTATAAAATAAAATAAATAGTTATTTTATACTATAAAAATTCTATACAACAAACAATCACATTGTAAGATTTTTTTATTTTCAGTAAAAGTAAGTTTTTATTTAAAAATTATTAAAGACATTTTTTTCTTTTGGTTACTAAATAATAAATTTTTCTTTAGCTTTTTAAACTGTTACAACATGAATTTTATTTTATAATTAATACAAGGATTATTTCCTAAACATTTGATAGGGTTGCCACAAAACTTTGTTGAGTATGACAATTTAGACTAAAAAATCTGGATTTTAAGAAGTTTTGAAAAAAACCTGGAATTTTGAACAAAAATCACTGAAAACCTTGAATTTTAAACAATTTTTACATGAAATGTTATTAAATTTAAATTTGGTATATAAAATCTATATTATATATATATGATTTCTTTTTTTTATAAATATATTTATTTTAATAACACGTTTAAAGTAGTTTTACAATATATTTTTAATGTTGTTATACTATCTAAGTCAATTTTTTACCTTAAACTTAATTTTATGCTAAAAAAAAACCAAAAAAGTTGTACTTTTAAAAACTTGGAAGAAATTCTGAAAAACCTTGAGCAACCCTGATTTGAGGTCAATTGCTTAAAAATGAATCAGAAGGTATATTTTTAATGTACTTTTAAATTTCTAAGAAAATTAAGGTCCATACATTTGAATTACAAACATTTTATTAAAACAACTTTATCTCAAAATTTAATCTACTAAAATATATATAGTTTATATTTTAAGCTGTCACATTATTTATGTCCTGGGTAAGCTATTGAATTGTATCTGTGGAGTACAACTCAATAACTGAGAGGTTTTAAAATTTTAAACCAAAGTTTTTGAGCACTTTTTTTGTTCAATAAACAATGCCTTATTGTCATGGTTGCAACACACTCAGAGTATTTTGAAGTTTTTGAATACTTTAAGATCACTCAGAAGAGCTCAGCATAACTCAGAATGTTTTTGTTTTAAAACTCAGGCTGACTCTGGATAGTTTTATTTTTTATTAAAAAACTCAGGATAGTTTTAGGTATTTTTTATAATCTTAGGACATTTTTTTTCTAGATTTTAAAAGAGATTTAGTTTTAATATTTATCACAAACTATTTTAAAGAACATGAATTTTATTAATTTAGAAAAATAAGAAAACTTTTTCGACTCATGACAGTCTAAGGTTAATTAGGAAAGTTTTTAGTCACTCAAGACAACTTTTTTGACTCAAAGAGTGGCAACTCTGTACTATGTAAAACCAATATTAATTTTTTTGGTCAAGAAAAATGTCTTTTTTCCTAATTCCCTTAACATCTATTTGCTTTTATTTAATAATAAGTAATGTAATAATTTAGAAATTTTAAAGTTTACTGTGTACCAAATATTGGCTAAATCATTCAAAGTATTTTTAGATTATTCTAAGCTAAAATGTCTAGCAATAGAACAACTTTTTGCCGCCTACCAACTTCTGTAAAACCTTCTCATTATGAACTGGAGTTAGAACCAGATTTAGAAAATTTTACCTTTAATGGTTCTGTGGATATCCACATAGATGTAAGTTTTCCGTTTTTTAAGCACAGTTATAAGATAAAATATTGTTTTTTTTTGTAAATCTGTAAAATTTTGGTATTAAAACTGAACTCTAAAAAACGTCTCTACTTAATTATTATATTGTAAGTTGCTTTTTCAGTATGCTTGAATTATGTTGTTGATTAGTTATACAAGTTTTTTTTTACTTATCAAACAATTGAATATACTCGAGGTTTAGTATTTAAGTAGTGGAAAACAATAATTTATTTTATTTTTTATAAAACAAAAACCACAAATTACATTTAAGAACTTTGAGGGTTCCTCTTGTTTTTTACAAGTTAATGTTATTTTATAGAGCTTATCTTTATGAAGTTATTACTCTTTTTTCAGTAATTAACAAAAATCTAAACAATTTAAAAATTCAAAATAACTTAATAATAGTAAAACTCAAAGTTTATTCTCTTAATTTTTTAATAAAAATTATTCAAATCTTTACAGCTATCTAGTTGATTACTTAAATTAAACTATAAAACCAAAGGAATTTTTTTGAATTAAAAACAACAATAGATTTTAAAATTATATATTTTTTTGTCTAAAACTTTTATTTATTTATTTTTGAAAATTTTAGATTTTTATTTCTTATTATTTAAAGTATGTTTCCTGAATATTTGAGTTATCTTGATCAAAAATAAAGTTTGTAAACTTTTATTAAGTTAAAAAAGAAAATACAATAAAAAAAGTTTTTGCTTTAATTTCTATTAAAAAACCTTTTGCAAACTTGACTATATTATAAAAGTTTTTTAAACGTTTTTATTCTTTAAAAAGTTACTTATTGTTTACACTTTAAACTTTAGCAAGCTCATCTAGTTTGAGAAAAACTGTTGGGCCCTTCATGATTTAAGATTTCTTTGATTACTTTAATACCTAAAACTAAATAATAACTTACACTATTTTTTCAGATAGAAAAAAGTGTTGGTGAGATATTACTTAACAGTTTAGAGTTGCAAATAAATGAGATATATTTAGAACATGAAAATCTTGGATTAATACAATGTTGTAATAATACCTGCAATGAACATGAAGAAACATGTAGAATAACTTTTTCACAAGAGCTACCTATTGGAAAAGCAAAGTTGCGAATAAGATTTGTAGGCATTTTAAATGACAAAATGAAAGGTTTTTATCGGTCCAAGTGCATCAGTAATGGAGTAGTCAATTACAACGCAGTCACCCATTTTGAAGCTACTGGAGCTAGAAAATCTTTTCCTTGCTGGGATGAGCCATTGCTTAAAGCAACTTTTTCCGTTGTATTAATTGTCAATAAAGATTTAGTAGCACTATCTAACATGAATGTTGAATCTGAAACTGAAGTAAGTATAAATGGAGAGGTTAAACAAAGATTAAGCTACAAAAAAACTCCAGTGATGTCCACGTATTTACTTGCATATGCAGTTGGAAAATTTGATTTCATTGAAAAATATTCTGAACATGGCGTAAAGGTAAGAGTTTACACTCCACCAAGTAAGTCTTACCAAGGTAAACACGCTCTAGATGTAGCAACTAGAGCCTTGGACTTTTATGACAACTATTTTGACATTCCATACCCTCTAACAAAATTAGACCTAATTGCAGTTGCTGATTTTCCTATTGGTGCAATGGAAAACTGGGGTTTAGTGACATATCGTGAATCAGCCCTTCTAGTTGACAGTGAAAAATCATCTGCCAAACAAAAACAGTGGGTGACCATCATTGTCTGTCATGAATTGGCACACATGTGGTTTGGAAACTTGGTTACTATGGAATGGTGGACACATTTGTGGCTAAAAGAAGGGTTTGCATCATTTATGCAGTACATGGCAACTCACCATTGTCATCCAGAATACCAAATTTGGGGACAATATGTTAATGAAACAATAATCACGGCATTAGACATGGACGCACTAGACAACAGTCATCCAATTGAAGTAGCTGTAGGCAACCCAGAAGAAGTGGACGAAATATTTGATGCAATTTCTTACCAGAAAGGCTCTTCAGTCATCAGAATGTTGTACAACTGGATAGGAGCTGAGCTTTTTCAAGCTGGTATACAGAAGTATCTAAAAAAATTTTCATACCAAAATACTCAAACTGAAGATTTATGGAAATGTCTTGAAGAAGCAAGTGGAAAACCTGTAGAAAAAGTCATGTCAACCTGGACTCTTCAAATGGGTTTCCCTATAATTGATGTAAGTATAAAAGACAGTACTGAAAACTCAGTTACTTTAAGTTTAACTCAATGCAAGTATACAACATCATCATCTTGTTCTAACACAGAATTTTTGTGGAGTGTGCCAATATCCGTAGAGACATATTCAAAAAATAACAGTTCAATTAAAGTTCACCAGTTTTTATTTGAATCTAAGAAAACAACTTTCACTCTAGAGGGAGTTAAAAAGGATGACTTAATAAAATTAAACCCTGATTTTTGTGGTTTTTACAGAGTTAATTATGACAAAGAGATGCTTGATAAACTGTTATTAGCAGTAAAAGAAAATAAGCTGAACTATATTGATAGATTAAACATAATAAATGATGTATATTCTATTGCCAAAGCAGGTAAAATTTCCCTTGCTAGTTATCTAGTAGCTTTAAAAGTATACAGGAATGAAACAAAATATCCTGTGTGGAATGAAATCATAACGAAACTAACAGAAATAAAGTTTCTTATTTGGAATGACGAAAGTTCAACTAGAATGTTTGTTGATTTTAAGAACTCATTACTTGAAAAAATTGCATCTGAAACTAGTATTGATGCTTATGGTTATGAGGACCACTTTGCTCCTTTGATGAGAAACCTAATTTTCAGCAATTATGATAGTACGAAAATTAATAGAATTTTAATAGAAAAGTTTGAAAATATCGAGAGTATAGATTCTTCGCTAGTCAAAGCTGTTTTTGGCAAGTATCTTTCACAAGGTGGGCCAGAAGAGTTTCAAAAGATAATAAAAATGCATAAAAGTACTGATTCTCAAGAAGCAAAGAGCTGTGTTGAATCAGTTCTTGGCTGCATTAAAGATCCTGAAGCTTTCAAGATGGCCCAAGATTACATGATGTCTCAAAATATAAGAGACAACACCAGGTTTAATTGAAAATTTTAAATGTATTTTTATTATATTACTTTTAAAAGATTTATAGTTTTTAATAAACTGTTTTTAAACTATATTTACAAAAACTTATCTTTTTAACTAATTTAAAGTTAAAATATATGCTTATATAAGTTTTAATCAGAGAAGTAGTATTTTATATATGATAAATTGAACAAAAAAGTAAAAAGGTTTTTAACTATTCTCTTAGTAAAATTTAACTAGTTTATTACTATACATAATTTTTATGAAGCTATAAATTTTAACGTGAAAATTAATACTTAAAGGTATTTTGTACTCTATTCAATGGCCAGCACCAGCAAAGAGGGAAGGGATAAAATGTGGCAAATGGTGCAGGAAAATTGGTCTGTTTTCACAGAAATGTATCGCGGTGGGCGAGCAATTGGTCGCATTGTCAGATACTCTATTGAAAACTTTGCTTCAGATGAAAAGTTGATAGAGGTTGAGAACTTTTTTGAAGGCAAAGTACCTCAAATTGCAATGAGAGCGTACAAACAGTCAGTTGAGAAAATAAAAGAGAGAATTTTGCAGTGGAAAATGCATCAGGAAGAACTTATTAGTTTTCTACAAAATCAAAACAAAACTTCTGGTAAAAACTAATATATTTTATAACTTATTTTTACTGATAGTTTTAGATAAATTTAAAGTTGATTTTTAAGCCTAAGCATCTGTAGTACATAATATATAACTGTATAGATTTTTTATTAATTTAATGCTTGTATTTCTGTGGTTTTAGCTAGTGCCAAAAAAAACCAGCTTAAGTGCTCAAATAAACGTAATGTTGTTTACTTCCAACAAAAAACATCGGCGAAAGTAAGCAGAGCAGAAGCCTGGACTTTCGTTTGCCGAGAGATAAGCTCAAGTTTAACAAAAGGGTTGATCACGTCAATTCGATCATCAGACCACAAGTTTCGGTAGACTGAGACCGGTTTCGTCCTTATTCGACCGGTCTCAGTCTACCGAAACTTGTGGTCTGATGACCGAATTGGCGTGATCAACCCTTTTGTTGTTTACTTATTATTATTATACAATTATTCAGCTTTCAAACTTAAGTCAAGTTCTATATAATCATAAGTATCTCTATTAAATAGTTTTTTATAGTTTCTTAATTAAAATGATCTAATAAAATTATTTGCTAAAATGTATTAAATTGTTGATAATAATTTTTAACATTTTTTAAATATCTCAATACTTTTAACATTTAAAAAACTGTGCTGTATGTTTTAATTTTATTAATTTTAGCTCTACATTGGTGCAATATGATATAGTTTAAACCCACACTTTGTCATTTATACAATCATTTAAATTCTGAAAAGTGTTAAAACTAATAAAGTTTTAAATTAATTAACTACTAAAGTGTTTTATAATTAGTGATGTACCGGATCCGGACTTTTTTTTTCAAATTAGGATCCGGCCGGACACGGATCCGGACTTTTTTTTCAAATTAGAATCCGGCCGGAACCGAATCCGGACTTTTTTTAAATTAGAATCCGGCCGGAACCGGATCCGGACTTTTTTTTTTAATTAAGATCTGGCCGGAACCGGACCGGAATATTTTTTTCAAATTAAAATCCGGCTGGATCCGGAACCGGATTCTTAATACTCTAAGTTATTAGTAATGTAAGTACAGTGCTTCCTCGCTAATCCGGTCCTCGCTAATCCGGTTCCTCGCTAATCCGGCCGGTTTTAGTCGAGAAGTCGACTTATTTATTTTAGCGTTTAATTTCATTTTACTTCGAAAAAGTATTCAATTTACGTTTTATAAGTATGCAAGCAATATATTGTTACGTCATAATGAAGTATCATTTGTATAATCTTCAGTTTTTTTTTCATACTTTTCTCGCTCAGTTGTAACAAACTTGTTTATTATTCATTTGCAATTTTTCTGTCTTTGATAAGCAAGTTACACTTTAATATACTACAATCAACCTATCTGGTAAAAAAATGGATAAGACAGCAAAGAAAAGAAAACGCGTTCAACTAACAATTGAAAACAAGTTAAAAGTTTGCGAAATTGCAAACAATAATGTGCCTAAAGCTGTTATAAACTCATCCAATTTCGTGAGTTTTCTGCTAAGATACGAGAAAGCACTGTAAAACAATCTTCCATTTTTTCTTTTTTCAAAAAAAATCTTAATTCAGTTAAAGTGTTAACAGTGTAGTTTTTTTTTCATTAATTTTGAACTTATAAAATTTTGTTTCGTTTAGTTTTGTCTGTTTTAATTCTTTTTTCTTTGAATAAGGTAAAATAAATTAAATTAACAGAAATTTTATAGTACGTTTTGTTATATACATTCATAATATAAGTAAGGTAGATAATTTGTAAAAAAAGCGATATTTTGTTCTTATCCGGCCAAAGGCAAATCCGGCCGTATTTTCAAAAAAATCTTGCCCAACTTGGCCGGATTAGCGAGGAAGCACTGTAGTATAAAAACTACTATGTACGATAATGCAATTTTATATAACTTACTACTAACTAAGTATAATTGTGTGAAGTTTATCTTTTATGTGTTATATCTAACTATATATTTTTGAATTTTGAAAAATTATAGTTTAAAAAAAATTTAGACTAAAAGTATTAATGTGCTGCTAAAATAGTTAAATAATAAGAAAGTTTATGATATGTTATTAAGGTCTAGTTAAGATTAAAAGTTAAAAATAGTAGCTGGTATGTTTGCTAATTTTCTGAACAATATTTACATTTAAATTTTATTAAAATTGAAAGAAAAAAAGAAAAACTTGTAATTGAAAGAACAATAAAAAACACTAAAATATATTTTTTGCTAAACTTATAAACTTTCCATGATTTTTGGCAACCAGAATACACCTATTTTAGCTAATATCAGGGTTGCCACTCTTTGATTCAAAAAAACTAGCCTGAGTGATTATAAATTTTCCTGAGTTAGAATGAGGTTTGTAAAACGAAAAAAATAATTACTTTAAGCTAATAATCAGTAGAACAGCTAGCCACAAGGTTGAACATTTTAAGTAATGTTTACAATTAAAGCTATAGGGGGGTTAAATACTTTTTTTACAAGTTGATCTTATTTATAAGAATACTATCTTAGCTACCAGGTGCTTTTTATAGCTTTACAAAATTCAAAGTAGTTTTTGAGATATAAGCGGTCAAAGCCGGAGAGTTTCATAGGGACCTAGTGGAAGGCGCAAGCTAAAAACGCGGAAATATCCATTTCACTAAAAATCTATTTCCTCCTAGGTTTTTAAAGCTAGGTACCTCAAATTTTCAAAAAAAATATTCCTTACACAGTTTAAAAGCTTTTGAGTGTTGGAATCTCAAATAATTGAAATTTACAAATTTAAGGTCTAAAATTCGAAAAAACACTTTTTTTGAAAAAGGGGACTTTTTCTCAAAAAAAATCCCGACACTCAAATGACTTCAAATTTAGTAAAGAGTAAACTGAAAATTTGAATAAGATTGCTTAAAAACTGTAGGATGAGATAGAATTTTAATGAATTGGTTTTTTTTCGCCTTTTTAGTTTGCACCTTCTATAAGGAAGCTATTGAGCTGGCCGGCTTTGACCCCTTGTATCTCTAAAACTACTTTGAATTTTGTTAAGCTGTAAAAAAGTATCTGGTAGCTAAGATTAAAATATATCAAATAAAATCAACTTGTAAAAATCAAGGTGGACCCTCTATAGCCTTACCAATCTAAAATCAATTAAAATCAAGTTCTTGAAAAAAACTAACTAGAAAATCACAAAATATTGAAAACTGGATCATCTCAAACTCATTCAAAATCTAAAAGAAAACTAGCGTGAGTTTTTCAAAAAATCTTAAAACTAGCCTGAGTTTTTATAAAAAACTAAACTAGCCTCAGGCAGCCTTAGATTTTCAAAAATTTTCAAACTAGCAGGGTTGCCACTGTTTAAGTCAAAAAAAAAACTAGCTAGAGTGAGTATAAACTAGCCTGGGTCTAAAATTACTTTAATATAATAATCAGTAGAACAGCTAGCCATAAGGTTGACAATTTGGTAGCAAAGTTTTTAATTTTAAAACATAGGTAAAGAGTTGCATTTCTAAAATGTTTGTTTCATAGTTTAAATTTGAATTAGTCACGTGTACAAAATGAGCCAATCAGGTAGGTGTTTAATTTTCGAACGTATTTTCTGACGAAAATGACTCTTTTTAATTTACACAGGGTTTGTTTTTGAAAAAATACTTTTCTGTATGCTCTTTTTTACTAACTAGATCCGGATCTCTATTAGGATCCGGCCGGATCCAGATATCAGACAAAAATGGCAATATCCGGCCGGATAGTGAGTCTGGTACATCACTAAATATAATTAAATGAATATCTCGAAGCTTATAAAAAAGCTAAATGCAGGGTTGACACTCGGTTAGGAAAAGTCAGGAAAAATTTGAAAAAATTACAAAAGTCAGGAAAAAATGGGGGTTTTAAAAAAGGCAGGAAATTTGATAAAATTAAAAACAAAAGTCATATTTTGTCAGTTTAAATTTACAAAATTCCTTGTTTTCCAAAGCCTTCAAGTGGTAAAAATTAATTAAAAGTCCTTTAAAGTCAGAAAAAAATTCCAAAATTTTCCTAGAAATTTACAAAAATATTTAATTTTATTTCCAATGCCTTCAAGCTGGTATAAATTAGTAAAATATCCTTTATTAAACTGCAAAAATATTCTATTAACATATGCAACAAGTACCCTACTTGAACAAGCATATTTTGTAAGCTTTTTAGTTTTGATGATCTGTAGCAAGGACACTTCCATAGTGAAACTGTGATATATACACAAAAGTTTATCTCGCATAATTTTAGAATCAAAGTGTTTTTTGTTTAAGTAAATAATTGAGTTCTTTTTAACTAAGCAGTTAGTTTAGTATTTTATGTAACAAGTTAGTGTGTATACTTTACCTCTTTATAATTTTTTCAAATTTGTTTAAATTTATAAAATAAGTTATAAGAGAGGTATATGCGAAGATTAAGTTTACTTATTACTTGTATTTTTTGTAGAGTAACTCAAGTTTTTAAAGTAAATAAGAGTATATCTATTTGTTACAAATTTTACACTAATTTAGTATTAGATGAAGAGGTTGAAGTGCTAATAAAAAAACTAAGAAAATAAATTTTAGTACATACATTTAAAAAAAAACAGTATTTTATTAAGTTCTTTATTGTTTTAATGTTTTAACTGTAAAAGTTCGTTATTGTTTAAAGGTTTGAGTTGTGAAAGTTCTAACCTTATTGATTTAAGGTTTTAATTGTAAAAGTTCCTTATATGTCGTTTCGTTTATTTAGATACATTTATACTAGGAAATTGTAAAAAATGTGTTCTTTATTGTTTTAAGGTTTCAACTGTAAAAATTTGTTATTGTTTTAAGGTTTTAATTGTAAAAGTTCCTTATATGTCGTTTGTTTATCTAGATACATTTATGCTAGGGTTTGCTAAAAATTGTTTCTTTTTTCAGATAAGCTGTGTTTATAAGGTAATAATACAAGTATTTTGCTGATAGAGCTGTTTATTACAAACATCAATCATACACAGATGGTTTAAGTGATGTACTGGAAGTTTGATGATAGAATTCAGCAAAAAACTGTTGTTTTTAACCTGTATAAAAATTAGATTGGAAGCTTTATATAGTTTAAAGTGTTAGATTATTTATTTTAGAATAAGTTTAATTTAAGAGTTTGATTTAGAAAAGTCAGGAAAATTTTGGTAAAAAGTCAGGAAAAGTCAGGAAATTTTTCTCAGCTTGATGAGTGGCAACCATGTAAATGTATAACTTATTTTATAAGAAAATTGTACTTGATGCAGGTTGTTTTAATGTTTTTTTTTTCGTCTTTAATTGTACTAGCGATAATGTTTTAGATCCTAATAATCCTTAAAATTAAGTCCCGTCGAAAAATCAAAACAGCTGTTTTGGTACGAAATTAACTTATTCAACTAACGACGTTTCGCAGTCCATAAAGTGTACTAGTTCGAAAATCAAAATGTTTGAGTATTTAATACTTAAACTTTTTTTATAAATATAACAAAGTACATTTCATTTTTTCTAAAATTTATTTGAGTACTTTCGAAGTAAGTCTTATCAAAAATTGTTTCTTAATAAATTAAACTGATTTAAAATAAAATTATACTGTAGTTTAAAGTTTTAAACTATTAAATGACGTAATAATCAAATGTAAAAATTAAGTAAATGCTTATACTATAGAGCTTTGCTGTACTAATAAAATCTTGTTAGACTATAATCAAACTAAAATAAACTAGCGATAAGAGACCATAGTTGATAAACTTACTTTGATAGATTTAAGTTTAATCTACCTTTGTTTTGATTATATAGTTTTGTTTTGTCGTTTAATTTTTGTTATAATTGTATTTACGTTAATTATAATTTATATTGCTGAATATTACTAAAATTCAATTAGTTAACTAATCAACTAATTACTTATCTAAAACTATATTAAATGTTTGTCCGTTGCAACTTATTAGTTTGTTTACTTTTACTTGTGATCATCGCACTAGCGTGAAACAATTGTTAAGTAATAAACTTTTTAACAATTAAATTTTGTCATTATTGTATAAAGGTTTCTTAATTGTGAAGCTCTTTAAAAATTTATTGTTAAAACAACTTCAACCTATAGATACAGTCCATGCTAAAGTTTTTTAAAAAGTGTTAAAAATAATTTTTAGTATATCAAAAAACTAGTACATTTTTTTAACTGCACAACAAATTTTCTGTACAATGCAAAATACCTTCAATGCATTGCTTAGAAAATCTTAGTAACGTTTTTATGAACAATTTTTTTACAATCCTCTATTGTCGTAGCAGCGAAGACTTTCATTTATATATAGTCCTGGACAATCCGTTAAAAGGTATCCAAGTGGTGTGAGACTCGATAACCGAAAGGTTTTTTAGTGCACCAGGTCCTAGGCCCAAATATTTTGAGCAATTTTATTTTTGTCGTTCAATAAAAAATTAATGAGTATTTCTAATGGAAAGGTAATTAAATTCTAAAAAATCAATTGAGTTTAATGTATTGTGGATCAAGAAATAGTTTAGCAGTTTTAGATCTAAAAGATAAAAATTTGACAGCATTCTACTGAAAAAAAGTTGTTATGTATTTTATTAAGTTCACTCGTGAGTTCTAAATGATCATGATTCCTAAATACTTTTGTTGTGAGATATTTTCTCAACAAAAATCTTTACTCACAAAATTTTTAAACTATTTATCATTTTTACTATTATTATTTTGTTACAGATTTACAATTTAAAAATCCACTTTGCGGTGAAACGTTGTAATTGTTTTTCCTGAAACAATAAATTATTTATTTAAGTTAGTTGACATATTCTTGTTTAATAAAACCTTCTCTTTTTTTGATCGTAAGTATACACAAAGTGAACGGGTTAAATATGCACGAAGACACTTTTGCATGAATGGTCATTTTTGCACGAGAAAAAAAAATATTAAAAAAAAACATAATAAAAAACAAAAAAGAAGGAAAAATAAGTTACCAATCGAGGGTAAGGTTTAGAGGTAACAGTAATACTAAAAAAAATTAATAAAAAAATAAAGTTAGTTTTAAAATTTTACAAACCAAAGTGCAAAAGTATCTCTTCGTGCATATTTGATACCTACCCACATCATACAGATGAAAATACAGATACTTTATATTTATAAAAAACGTTTAAATGTTAAGCATATTTTGCGGTAGATTTAGAACTTTAGATAAAATATAAAATGACGTAAAAAAAAAAGTGTAAAACTTAATTGGGTAGCTGTCAAATTTGCACGAGCGTACAAATTTACACGAGGGAACAAAATTGCACGAGTGCACAAAATTGCGTGAAGATACTTTTGCACGAAGGGATATAATTGCACAAAAACACTTTTTCACGGAGACATTTTTCACGGGTTGACTTTTTTTATTTACTATCACTGTTACCCCTAACCCTTACTATCGGTCAGTAGCTTTATTTTTTTATAAATTTATATTTTAGTTTTTTTTTTTTACTCTTGCAATTTTGTTTCCTCTTGCAATTTTGTGCCCTCGTGCGAATTTGTCTTCGTGAAAAAGTATCTTTGTGCACTCGTGCAATTATGTTCTTGTTCAATTTAGTCACCTCGTGCAACTTAGTAACCTTGTGAAATTTAGTCTTTGTGCAATTTTGACCCGTTCCCAAATTAACTAAATTCTAACAAAGTGCTTATTTACTAACCCGGACATGTTAGGCAAGATTTTTCTGTAAACATGTCCGGATAAGCATTTTTCCGGATAAGTACAAAAACTTTTTTTTTCATAAAATAATATAACTGCTGCATATTATGCGAAGCAAAATAAATAATAAAAGCGTTATAATAAAAACTAAAAAAAGTTATGAGTAAAGGTAATAAAATGATAAATTATAAAAGCTAAACTTTAAATCTATTTATTTAATTAGTTTTTCTAAAGTAGAAAAACATCAGACTTACTAACTCTCTGCAATGATACACGTTTTTGAGATACCACCAAGTAAAATTTTATTTGTAATTCCACCTGTCCTAAAATTTAATTAAAAAATAAGATTAATTTTTCTTAAAAATAAACTAAATTTATCATTAATAACAAATTAATCAAAATGAAAAGTATCTAAACCTGTCTTTTTTTGAAGAAAGTTTGAATGTAAGCTTTAGTATTCATATTACGTAATAGTGAACTAAGTTCGAAAATTCATAAATAAACTTAAAACTTCCTTACATCATGAAAGCTTAAATATTTATATCACACAAATATATTTGTGTTTAATATATTTTTTTCAAGTTTTTTCTTGACTGTAACTGTCTGGATAAGTGAATTCCAAATAAGTGAACAAGCACTGTACTAAAGAACTTTGATGTACTAATAAAACTTGTTAGATTAAAATCAAACTAAAACAAACCAGCGATTAACAATACAAAGAACTACACTTTTTAATAATTCAAGGAACCAATTACTTCAAAATTACTAAATATAAGGATTTAAAAAGTATATCTGATATCAGAAGCTTATTTACTAATATTCCAGTAGCGAAGGTTGTTGAAATTTGCTTTAAGGGATTGTATCATTCATATTTAAAACACCCTAAGATTACATAAATCGTGTGCAAAGAAGTGTTACACATGACTGTTTTGGGTGTTGAGTTTAGTTTTGATTGTAAAATGTTTAAACAGATAGATGGGGTTGCAATGGGTTCAACTTTGGTCAATATTTTTGTTGGCTACTTGGAAAGTGACTTGTTTTTGAACTGTGAAAGTCCTCTTGTGTATATTCAATACGTGGATTTCCAGTTTTCTAAACTTGGGCATCTTTTAGTCCAGTCAAACAGAAGTTAGGAGTTACAACGGGTATGGTGAAGCGTTTCACCAGACTTTGTTCTCCTTGCTCTCTTAAAGGCGAGTTGAAAACACTTCAAAATACTTTCCTTTGCCTTGGTTATCCAGGTAACTTAGATTAAAAAGTTATAACAATAGCAAGAAGTTCAACAGCTTTAAAAATTATTGGCTTTCAGAAGTGTTTAGTGTACTTTAAACCTCCGTACCTTGGAGATACTTCTAAGAGGTTTTCTAAGAAAATTTCTGAGGAAGTAAACAATTTTGTATACTGATCGACCTCTAATTGGAATTTACAAAGATGTTTCTCCCACTCAAAAAAAAGTAACATCATCTATAAATTTATTTGTCACTGTGGTAGTGACTACGTTGAGAAAACATTTCAAATGTTAAAGCTTTCATGTAAGAATCGATCAGCATGTTTTGAAAATTTTGAAAAGCTGGTTTGATCGTCGTTTGGAGAAACCTGCAAAAAATATTTCTCTGCGATTGGACAATATTTGTTAGACAATCAAAAGTGTGCGAGAAGTTAAAAAGAAGAGAAAAATTTCAATTTTAGTGAGAGCTTCTCAGCTACATATTCTGGAAGCCTTATGCATTCAATCTTAAGGCCCAGTTTATGTAAGCAGAAAAGTTTGTATGTCAAACTAGACTTTTTAAATCCTTAAATCAAGTGATTGGTTTCTTAAATTTTTCAAAAGTGTTGTTTTATTTTTATTGTTAGTTTTTATCGCTGGTTTATTTTAGTTTGATTTTAATCTAACAAGTTTTCTTAGTACAGCAAAGTTCTTTAGTATCTTATACGTTTACGGTAACAGTTTAATCTCAAGTTGAGCGTAAAATGTTTTAATTTTGTTTGTGGTTTGTTTTCTGCTTTAAGTATTTACTAAATCCGATAACTTATTTTACATAACACAAGTACAAGTTAAATGTTAATGTTGCTTGCATGCATATCAAAATATTTAAACTAAGTTTTTGAGTTTGTATCTTATTTTTTTCGTTCTTTTTAGTAAGACGTTTGTTTTTTTGTTCGCCTTTTAAAATAAATTATTCTTACATTAAAGTTCGATTTGTTTACGTTTATCTCTTGAAATATTCTAAAAAAATTTAAACTTAAAAAGTAATACCAAAATTGTTATTGGTAAGTTTTTATTTTATTTACATTACAAACAACTTGAATCTTTAGGATTCCAATCATTAAATATTAGGATTAGGCCGGATCGAAAACTTTTGGATTTGGTAGATCACTATTTTTGGATTACTTAACAAGTCTAGTAATTAACTTTGTATGAACTAAGATATATTAGCCAGCTTTGTTTATATACAAAAATTGTAATATAGGTTATTACTGTCAAATACTTAAACTCATAATTTAATTTATTTTATATGATTTACTATAGTAATATTTTTATAAATATATAAAATTTGTTCCTAAAATTGCTTTATTTATAAGTAATATAAAAACCATACAAATAGCACCAACGACATTTTATTTAACTCTTTAACGATTCAGGTACATAAAAGAACTATGTGCAAAGTAAATCTAAAGTTCAGGTAATGTAGCTACTATTTACACTACAAGTCATATCAACCTATTATGATATTAAAGTAATTAATTGAGAAGGCAAATATATGTTTTTGAAATGTAAATTTTCAATGCAGAAAAATATAGTTACTATGGCACTTTATTAACTAATTTGTAGGAAATAACATAATGATGAAAACGTTTAGTAACACAACACAAACCACATAACTATATACTAAATAAAATTCCTAAAATAAAACACTTTTAAATAATATTTAAGTACCCCAATAAAAATGTGTCAATGTATATAAAGTGTATGATAAGTTGTTTGGACGTTTCAATTCATTTAGTAAAATAATTGGGGCTAATAAAAATAAAGAATACTTATAATAGAAGTAAATATTATGATTCGAATCTTTATCTAACGTCAGTTACACGAATAAAATAAAGTGAAGCTCAAGCTGATAAGTTAGCGTTGTAAAATAAATTGGTGTTTTTAACTAAATGGTAACAACTTTTATAACTTAGAAGAATTCATTTATATTTAACTAAAGCTGCAAAACAAGTTTTCAAAACATAGCAACAAAAACTTAAAGAGGCAACAACATTTACAAACATTCACTAATCTACTGATTAATATTTTTTGGATAATAAAATTTATAAATTCACCTATTATATTTTGTGCAGCCTTTAGGTATTAGAGTGATGTATTGGAAATTTTTCAATAAAAAATAGAACTATAATAGCACAGTACAACTAAAACGATTTTTTTCTAATACAAACAAAATAAGCTTTTACGCAAAACTTTAAAAGAAGTTTTAAAATATACAATTTAGTTTTAAGCGCTTACTAAACTGCCTAAATAATTTTGAAAACCAAGTTCTTTCAATGAAGTTAGAAAAACAGTTATCCGACAAGCTTACATAGTGCGACATTAGTGGTGAACTATCTTGATAGCTTCAACTTCATCAGACAGCCCGTTAATGCAAGAGTCTCCGTTGTGAAGCTTTCCGTTCATCATTGCTTCATTCGATTTTCCGTTTACATGATTTTTATGCCGGTCGTCTATCTGTTGTTTAAAATTAAGTTTGTACATCTGCGTTTTTTTTAGACGGATACTATTATATGTAAGTGTTGGAAACTTAATGATTTTATTAATTAAATTATCGTTTAGCTTTAATACCATTGAGCCTAATACTTAATTTTACAAAAGTAAAATTTGTGTAAGCTACTTTTAAAAAATATTTAAACAAATGTGGAAGTATAGTTAGTTTTGGAAGCATTTTTTTCAGCAATTTAACAAAATTTTACCATAAGTTTTCTCTAAAACAGAAAACACATAGAAAGTTTGCCCCTCTCCCTAGTGTTTAAAAGTGTTTTGTAAAATTTCCTTGCACTATTTAAAAAAAGCTTTTTTCTAACAAAGTTCGAGTTAATTTAATATATTTAATTAAAATAAATATTTGTATTAAAAATACATCTAGATACATTTAAGTTCTTACAAAATAGTACAATAAAACTGTTAAATATTAAAACTAATAGTTCTTTTTCGCATTTTCTTTGCTAATTGATAAACCCATTGAACTTATTTTGTAAAATTATTTATAGTTCAACTAGATATATTAAAAAACTAGACAAAACTTATAAAACAACTGGTAAGTTAAAGACCTGCGAAATAATTCTAAACAAGTAATATTTTGTTACTTATGTTTTTAAACTTTATTGAAATAAATTATCACTTTTTCTAAAAAACTTTTAGTTGTTTTATATATGTATTTAAAAAAAAAAGAAAGTAACAATTTTCATAGCTTTAACCTAATAAAAAACTTACTTCATTAGTTATAAAGTAATTATTAGTAAAAAAAAATTAGTAAAATAAAAATATTCTTTTGTTAAAAACCAAAGCAAAATTAAATATTGATTCTTAAAATATTTGAAGTATCATATTATGTCTGCAAGTGGCAATTAAATAAAGTTTTTAGATTTTTTTGACAATCAAATATTCAAAACGAACTTTAATTTTAATAAATTAAACTGGTTAAAATGATGAAGTAAATTATTTACAATAAAAAAGCGATATAACTTAGTTATTTTTTAATTCAAGCTTACAAATTAATATATATAGACTTATATACTTATATAGCTTATATACACGGACAAATAAATTTAAACTGATACCTGCTTCTTAACAAATAAAGGTTTTATCGTATGATTTCTATTAATACCATTGGTTGAAACTTTTGCAAGGTTGTCGCCATTCAGAATGTGTTGAACAATTAAATCAACTGCAACTGTTGTTTTTATTGTATTTTTATTTTTTAGCAATTAATATAAATATTAAAAACATTTGTTTTTATTTTAATAAAAGCAATTATTTTAATTAATTAAATTAGACCAAAAAAACTGCAACAACCTAGTTTTTTTCGATTATTAAAATATAGTATAAAGTTTTACAGTTATCTCTTTGAAACGTGTTAGATTATATAATAATAGTTGATAATAACTATGTAACATTAATAACAGCAGATTAACTATTTTACTTTTAAATAAGTACAATAATTATTACTATTCTGAAAAATAAGTACACAAATCCAAGCTTTTCTAGTTTAAAAATTATTTAAAAATTCAAACATAATATTTGAGCACACACTTTAATTTAAAGCAGTTTAGTTATCTTTTTCTCAAAGTGTAAACATATGATCATTGAAGAGAAAACGCTGAAAACATTAGTTTATGAATTTTACATTTAGTTAAACAGTGCAGTTATTTAAGTTAGTTTTTCAACTAAAGTGAATTATAATTAACTTATAATACGTTTAAGTACTTACTTGATACCTAGTGTACATAGAGTTTCTTCCTAGTGATTAACAATGCAAAATTTTTACAAGTTTGAGAACTAAAACTCTAAATAACTTACTGTTGGGATTATAGTAATATGATAATTTTTTTTTAAGTACTAACTAACATAAAGAATTTTTAAAAATTAAGTAATGGTGAAAACAAGAAAACAAAAAGATAGTACAATAAAAGTTACTATTCCAAGTAAATTTAAAATTTAAAAAAGTTTTAATGAGTAATTTAAAAGCTAAATGCGGTTTTATTTTTGATTTAGCAACGCCTAAAGAACTGTAATACTCTAGTTACTTATATAACTTTAAATATATATTTACGATTATCTACAAAAATCTGCTATTAATAGAAATACATTGATTAAAAACTAAGTTTGGTGGTAAAGTTGTAAAAATTAAAAAAAAAAACTATAATGAATATAAAACACTGTAGCGAGAGAGAAACTAAGGAGAACCTATACGACATTCCATAAAAAAGTACTTACTAAATTAACAAAACACCATTAATCAAGTCATACATTTCACGTTTTGAAAATAAAATCGGTGATTACATGGGTAACTTTATTTTTAGTAAAAATGTATAAAACTAATTTTAGCTAAAAAAAAAATTAACAACAGAATACAGACTTGATTTTCTGCTGTTATCATAATAAAAACTCAAGTAAACACTCATGTGGTTTTCAACCATAAAATCTAAATAAAGAATTAACAACAAATCGTTTTGCGCATAGTGACCTTTACATGTGCATGATTATGCCAACAATCTGTAATATAAATCGATAAATTTTACCTTATAATGAACACATATGCAGTATAACAACATATTTTTCTTATTCAACACTGTTATATTCAACTGTTTAAGTATATTAAAAAGTGTAAGAACAAAGAAATCGACATACTTGAGATTTAAATAATGATAAATTTTTTCAAAGTAAGAAAAAACGATTATGATAAACTAAACAGAAGAGTTTATTTTGTGTGAATTATCTAATTAAACTGTTTAATAAAAATATTAATTTACTACATTACATAAATATAACTTTTGCCCTTTAATTAAAATTTTATATATACCTTATAGATTCTGAATGTATAGTAAGTATATTATTCGAAATTAGTTTTTCATTTTTATTATCAATTATCTGGTTCAATAACAGTTATTTTTTAAACGTAAAAAGATATAGAATAATTGATTCATATAAAAAACAAGTTTTAATTTTAATCACAATCATTTAAATATTCTAGTATTAACATAATCATGTACTGCTATTAAAACAAAGAATAGCTACATACATTAGAATAAGAATATTAGAGAAGTTTAACTACAACAAAAATGTAAACAAGTATCTTAAGCTTAACTTTTTTAAATAATAGCACTAAATAAAAAACTATAGATTGTTGAAAAAAAAAGGTTTTGTTGTCTCAAGAGATCTATATTTTCAAATTTTTACAGCTTAATTGGTTACAGCTGAAAAAAATACTGAAAAAACTTTTTATTTAATAAAATTACTTAAAAAAGAGAAAAAAAAATGTAAATAGAGCAGTTAACCATAACAAAAAAAAGTACAGATTTCAAATCTAAGTTATTCATAACTTCAAGTAATACAAAGTATAAATCTGAAGCAGCAATGAATAGCATATTTTAAACCAACAAACCATTGTTTTCTGAACCACGAGGAATGACGATATCTGCAAACTTCTTCGTCTGTTTCAATAAATTAATGTTTATTCATTTGAATAATATTGTACATACACTTATTGTAATGTTCCATTTTAGTTTGTATACAACTTAAATAAAAAGGGTAAACGTGACTAACATTGCAAATACTTAAAAATGTACACGTACCAAATAATAAAATAATAGTAAAACAATCTCAGTATAGAAAAAATTTTCAAAAAAAGTATTCTAACTGAAAATTATAATACTAGTTCAAAATAATACACTTCAATAATAATACTATAAAAATAAAACAGGTTTAAAGTTTAAGCTTTTGCTTGATACTATTAAAAATATCTAAGAAAACTTGCCAATTTTTAAAGTGAACTGATACTTTTTAATAAATTAAACTATAATGCCTATTTATAACTACATTTTTACATTAATGTTTTTTTTTTTTTAATACTCAATTTATTTCTATACACAATTTTTTTTTAGTATGTAACGTACTTTGAGTGAAAACATACAACAGGCCCGTTTAATAGGTACTTATTAAAACCACAGCTAATAAATAAAACACGTTTATTGGTTTACATGAGCACTACTTATGAAGTAACAAGGCAACAACTACCGGGAGGCAAAACTCTTCAAACGCAGGCTTGACGTAGTTTGTGTACTGCATCAGAATTGTTTCTAGCGACCGACCTCTCTCCATTACATCCCGCAAAACTAAAATGAACAGTTTTTAAGAATTTTTTTTATTATTTTCAAACTAAATCAATCTATCTACTGAAAGTTCAAAAAAAATTCTTATTTTATTGCTGGCAGGATTCAAGTGGTGTGATTTTTATCAATGACGTTTGTAAAGTTTTATGCAAAAAAAAAAAAAAATTTTTGTAAAATAAATTTCAACTAGGATTTTTTATATATATTTTTTTTTATTTACGCCAGAATTATTGACTACCATGCCCATAATCATACAAAATCTACAACATTTAGATTAATAATATTAAGTTGTCTTATTCAAAATTATAACGATTAAAATAATTACACTTTTATAAAATAACCTCTTTGCAGTTAAAATAAAAAAATTCAAATAACAAAATAACAATAAACTATTCATACTATGGAGAATAGTTGCAACGTGGTTTTAACAAAACAAAACTTTGGCTTGTTTGATTTGTATGTAAATATTTACAAAAATTAGCGGGAATAGTTAATCAGTGTTTTTAAAGTATCAAATATGCACTTTGTCTCTAATTGTTAGCTCGATTTATTTTCATTACAAAGTAAAATGTAACGTGATGTAGTCATGAGACGATTTGACGCATGAGAAACTTATTTTGAGATTATTTTGAAACGCTCTACACAGCTTAAAAGTCAAGTTACAAAAGCTATTTTAAATAAAGTGTATAAAATACTTATATTATATACGTAAATATCATAACTTTGTAAACTAAGATTTAAAAAATTATATTTAAGCAAAAAATAAAACTATTTAGCTTAAGACTTAAGGATTACTTTTTAGAAATGCCAAAAATTTTATATAACAATAATTAATCTAACAGTCATTCTTAAAATCTTCACCTTTTAGTGAAAAAAAATACAAAATCGTGATGCTACAATAATAGAGTTAACGAAAGTCATGGAATTAAGCCGTGTTTTAGTTACGTTAATTGTGGCATTTGACAATTCGATACGGTGAAATTAGAATGTATGAACTATTTTAATCAATAATAACCTTGTTTAGCATTTTTTATCAAGTAGGTTTAATTTTCTAATATGTATTGGATCTGTTTGATATTTATATTAAAAAATTAAAGTATTAGCATAGCTAATAAATAACAAATATATTTAAATAACTAACTATTTTTTAATCAAATAAAGTGTTTTTATATAGTTGTATATTATAAATATTATAACTACTTATGTCAAGAAAAATTATCAGAAGCTTAACAGGTATTTGCAAGCAACCTTAAGAATACAAAAAACTTACAAATTTACACTAAAATGCTAACAATAATTCAACTTAAAGCATGATTACTAAACATTGAAAACAATTCATTTGAACCGATTGAATTAATCAGTGTACAAAAAAAAACAAAAGCCTTAAAAAATTTTTTCAAGTTTATCCTCATAAATGCTGTAAAATCTATAAATTTTGGACTAGATAAAAATATTAGTTATATGTACTGGGAATTTCATCACTCTACATAAAAAGTATTTTTCAAATTCTAAATACTAACTTCGATAAAAATAGTAGTAAGTTATTTTTGGATTTTTTTAGCTTGGTTTTTGATATAAAGTTTTTGTTTAATTTTTTTTTAAACTTTTAAGTTGATTTTTTTGCTTAGTATTTATTGTTTTAAATAAACTTATTTATTACAAATAAATATTATTTATTGATAAGGTTTATAACCTTCTTTGACAATATTAGCTCAACAAGTACAGACTTTAATGTTAGATTAAGTAAAATGTCTACAAAAATTAATTTACATATTAATAGGTACACAGTAACTAATTTAAATTTACTTTATATTCCTAAATGATGTGTATAAATTTATGAAATATACATTTTTCTACTGGATTTTTGGATATTTTTTCATACCGCTTTTTATAAAAAACTAGTTTGTTTCATTCTAGAAATGTAGTTTCCAATCAGCAAAAAATTGTAAGTAAAAGAAAAATAGATGGATTTAATTTTAAAACTTGTTATTCAAATTAAATGAATTATTATACTATAAGTAGTTTTTAAGACACACATTTTGATTTAAAGGAACATTAAAATAAGTTCTGTAAACTATTTTTAATTCTAAATAGAAATAAATACAAAATTATACTGCTAAAAATTATTTATGGCATAGTTTAGATTAAATATTTAAAATATTAGATGAAGCTCATAACAAATTTAATTATTAACTTTTCATACAGCTTTTGTTTTTTTTTTTTAATTCCATAAAATTTTTTTTTTAATGTGTTTAACTAGAAAAACCAAAATCTAGTATTTCTACACTAAATGGTGTTTAATATTTTACAAAACTAAACAAGCATTAAAAACAAATTTATATATATTGTCATTATAAACTTAATGGGCTATATCTTACAGATATTATGAGTTTAATAAAAATACATTCCTTAGACAAGTAGTCATCTAAGTTTGCACCTGTGCACACTAGTGTGCATAGATTTTTTTTCTAACGGGGCATAGAAAAATCAGTAAGCTGACAAAAGGTTTTTTAGATGATGTTTGTTTTGTCTATTTATATGGTAAAAAGATAGTTATAACATACAATAACAGTTTTTAAAACATTATTTATATGCTTAGGCACTCAAAACAAAAATAGTATTCTTTAATATTTATTTCATACTTTTTATAATTAAGTGTGCACAATATTTATTTCCCAGTAATTTAGTGTGCACAGCTTTTGAAAAGATTGAAGACACTGCCTTAGAAAACTGTGTGTGGAGAATTTAAATTTCATTCATTTGCAAAAAAACGGCTATATTAGCTATATGCATTATATCAAGTATAACAGAACAACAAGTTCGTTTTCGTTACTTGATTAAGTGTTTGAGGTGAAAAAAAAAAGAAATAAACCTCTTCTGGAAAGTCTTGTATCAGCATCAATGTCAACAAACAGTTTCATATTGAAGAGATTTCTTACTTCTTCGTGGTAAAATACTAATATTCCCTCAAATAAAACCACATCACAGTCTTCGATCACATGACATTCACCATCCACTCTAAACAACTTAATTTTTAATCAAACTTTCTTTTACACAAATACTTAAAACATAGTCAATTTCTTAAAGAAAATTGTGCTCGGTCCTTTAAAAAGAAACGTTTTAATTCAACTTTTTTGATTAAAAACCACTAAATTTTATCACCTTCTAAGCTTTTTTAACTACAGACAGCTAGCTTTCATGATTTATTTCTAAAACATACTCAACACTTGTGAAAGTTTAAACAATAGAAACATGAATTTCAGTACAAGAATTCAAAAATAATGTTAATTAAATATATAACTTTTTTCTCAAACTACAAAATCTTTATCTATATTTTATTACATTTATTTAATGAAAAACTGTTAGAGACTAAAAAAAAGATTGTTTGATATAAAAATAGACCCAAAGCATAAACATGCTAAACTTTTTTTAATATATTATTAGGTAAGCTTATAATTCTATTATTAAAACAGATATAAAGATTATTTATTACCTGCAGTAATTTTGTGTGTCATAAACAGGTACAGTTACTTTTTTTCCAGACACAACTTTTTTTATTGTATTGACCATCAACTTTGTATCAAAAGCATCTTAAAATTAGTAAATTTTAAGTATATAAATTGTATGAATTAAAAATAAGGCACTCAATTCTAGCTTAATTAAGTCTATTATAAACAAATAACAGTTTTAAATAAATTTATTCAGTAACTAACTTTTTTAGTTTTTTGAGTATCTAAACTAACTATATTTAATAAAGTTTTTGAGAAACTTAAATAAAAAATACATGATAAATTATAATAACTTTTAAACTTAAATTAAAACACAGAACTTAATACTTAATTCATTTAATTACATTAAAGTATCTAAAATTATAGTAGTCATAGTTAAGGTGTTAATATATATAACTCTTAGATACAAAATAAAGAATAACATATATTTGTTTTAATTTTTCAAATACTATTACATGATCAGTCAATACTCAATCTTTATTGTCATTTATTTAAAAGCCAAATGAAATATTTGTTATAAAAATAAAAAATCATTTAAGAGGTAAACAAACTAAAACTTAAAATTCAAATCATAAAGCATTCAAATAAAACCTGGTTGGTCAAAATTGTACATGTTCTTTTCAAGTAGTTCAGTTTCTTGCTTGTTAAGTGGCTTGTAAAAACTTTCTTGGCTGATAATAGCAACTTTTCCTTTAACTTGGTTTTCTCCAAGCAGTTCGACAATCTTCTTACAAACTGAAGTCTGTGTAGTAAAATTTAAAACTTAAATGTTTCGTGCATAATGTTTTACCTATTTAACTTTTTTTACCTAGGTTGCCAGATGTATGTATTTAAAACTTGTTTATTTTTTGAACTTATGCCTTTTTTTAATGCTTCAAATGTACCAAAACATCTTTTTGCAACTCATAATCAAATTTTTTCAATGTGCACAATGTATTAAAAAACAACTTAAAAGTTGGTATACGTGTTTTGCTATTTCTCCTCAGTGTTACTTATCAGAGTATATGTATAAGTAAATAAAGATCAAAACAAACTAATTAAATAGTTAAAAACAAAAACCATGTAATTTTAAAACTTAAGCAGATTAAAGTTAATTTAATAAATATATATCAACTATAATTAATTGCAATAATGAATAATCACAAATGTTAAGACAAATACAAAAAGATTACATAAGAAATTTTTTTATTGTAATTCTCGTTTGAGGCTTAGGCTGTAAACTGCATCTTAAGTTTGTAAATGATTATCTGTTCAACCAATTGAAAATACTAAAAACCCATTTGAATTACAAATCTTATAGCAAATTCAAACTTAAATTAAATGTTTTCCAAAAAATATATTATAAATTTTATTTTATAAGTTACCATTTTGGCTATTTATATTTCTTTTTATAATCCAAATCTTTATAAGTAAATTATTTGGTGAAAGTTGGTTTATTCTACTAAGTAAAAAATTACAAATATTTCCCACATATTTACTTTTGTATGCATATACAATTTTAATATGACTTTATTTTTATGGTAGGTAGTAAGCCTATCTTTGTTGTTTAGGTGAAACTTGTTTGTCTTGAACCAAGATTGTTTGTATATTTCAATATTCGAAAGTAATTAAATATTTTAAAGAATTTTAAGAACAAATTTTATAGCTCTATAGGTTAGACAGCTAATCAAATTAGTTTTCTGTGAAATTGGACTGAAGGAGTTGAATCAAAATCTTTTGCTTTCTGAATAAATAAGTACATCTAAAAATGGCAAATTGTTGTTTACAGAGTTTTCAGTAGTAAACTACTTAAGTTATTATGAATGTTATTTAGTTTATTTAGAACATGTTCCTTTTTTATTATTATCTAAGAAAATAAATGTGTCTTCAATATTTCTTTACTAATAAACCAGTAATTTGTTATTTATTATTTTATATTAATAAATTCCTGCAAAGATGTTTAAAATAATGGGACAAAAAAGTTATTTCAAAAATAACTACTTACAGAGTTTCCACTCTTTGAGGCAAAAAAGCCAGTCTGAATTACTTCATTAGAGTTACCACTAAATAAAATCAAGGAAAAATTTTAGAGGTTTTTTTGGTGCTTTAAAAGACATACTTATTTTAGACTCATTAAGTTTAAAAAGAAGTTAAAACTAATGCAATCTGTTTAAATTCAAAATAATTTTTGAGATATAGCCGGTCAAAGTCGGAGGCAACAATAGGATCCTTATGGGAGGCGCAAACTAAAACGGCAAATAACTAGTAATCACTAAAAATCTATCTCCTCCTACGTTTTTTGAGATAACTACCTCAAATTTTCAGGAAATGTTCCTTGCAGTACTTAGAAAATTCTATCGGAAGGAATTTCAAAAAAACTATTAAAAAAAATTATAATAAAAAAACAAAAAAAAACTGTTTTTTTTGTTTATTTTTTATATAATTTTTTTATTTTTATTTTTAATTTTTTTAAAAATTCCTTCCGACAGAATTTTCTAAATATATCAAGGAACACTTCCTGAAAGTTTGAGGTAGTTATCTCAAAAAATGTAGGAGATGATAGATGTTTAGTGAAACAGTCTATTTTTGCTGTTTTAGTTTGCGCCTCCCATAAGGAACCTATTGTCGGCTCCGACTTTGACCGGCTATATCTCAAAAGTTGTTTTCAATTTTTTAAATCTGTAAAAAGCATCTTGTAGCTTAGTAAAATATATAAAATAAGATCAAAAACCAAAAAGGGTGTTTACCCCCCCTATGCCCTTAATGCTTTAAAAGACTTATTCTTAATATGGTTAGTCAAAACTTTTTAATCAAAAGTTAATACTACTTCAATCTGTTAAAATAAATGTTTGTGAAAAAAATTTAAAGTTGCTTATGTTTAAACTGACAGATTTAATTTAGGTTGAATTTTATATGTGATAAGCCTTTTAAATAAAAAATTTGATTTTATTAAACTTTAAAAATAAAAAATCTTGTACATTATCACTTTAAATCTATTTAAGTCTGGACAAGCTTAATAGTAGTACACTTTATTACAAAGCAAATAAGTTTTAATACAATAAACACTTTATATATAGTTAAAATTTGTAAAGACACTAGGCTAAAAAGGTAAGTCAAAGTAAACCTAGAGTAATTTCATGTTTTTTTTTTTAAAGGAAGCCCATGAAATTCAAAGAAAGTTTGAAGGGAATCTTATGGATAATATTTTTTAAAAGCTAATGTTAATATGTTGAAAATAAAGTGAAACTTAATTGTGAAGTTGGATTAAGAAAATAGAAATATCTTATACATGTAACAACTGTATAAAACTGTTGCTTATTATTTAATTAAACAACTTTATATATGTTTAATATATACCAGTGCTTGTTACTGATTTGATTATTCATATATTGTTAGATTGTTATAAATACAATGTTTATTTTTTTTGTGTATTTACTCATTTTATTATTATTTAGTTCTTCTATAATAACTCTCTAAAATAGTTTATTATCTATTAAGACACTTTAAAAAAAATTAAACAAGACTAAATTTGTGTTATTGTTTTACCAAATTTTTCGGAAATATTTTGTCTTGCTAAAATGTTTAACTTAAACAGATCACACAATTGATTGATGGTTTATTTTTAGTTGCAGAATTGGTGAAAACTTGCTTAGGGGTTTGAGCTTCGGAAGTTTCTTACTCTGTGGTATAATTAGAAGTTAATAAGAAGATTTAACAAATGAGTGGTAACAAATTGACAAGCCACCGAGGATTATCTTTAAGGGCATAGGTAGGTAACACTTTTTTCACATTTTGATCTTATTTTATATAGATTTACTAAGCTACAAAATGCTTTTTACAGATTAAAAAAAAGTAAAACAATTTTTGAGATATAGCTGGTCAAAGTCAGAGGCAACAAAAGGTTCCTTATAAGAGGTGCAAACTAAAACGGCAAACAACTAGAAATCACTAAAAATCTATCTCCTCCTAAGATTTTTGAGATAACTACCTCAAACTTTCAGGATATGTTGCTTGCAATATTTAGAAAATTCTGTCGAAACAAAATTATCTAGTTTTTTTTTAATCTGTTAAAAGCATCTTGTAGCTTAGTAAAAACTATATAAAATAAGATCAAATTGTGAAAAAAGTGTTTTACACCCCCCTGTACCCTCAAATAAGATAGTTTCATTTTTGGATAAATGAGTTTTGATTATTAAAGAGACAGGTCATACTACACATGATGTAATTTACAGCTTTTGTTTATTGTTAAGGGCATAGGGGGGTCCACCTTGATTTTTACAAATTGATCTTATTTCATATAGTTTTATCTGAGCTATCAGACATTTTTAACCACTTAAAGATAATTTTTGAGATATGAGCGATCAAAGTTGGTGACCTCAATAGGTTCCTAATGGAAGGCGCAAAATTAAAACACAACAAAGACCATTTCACCTAAATTCTTTCTCCTGTTTCATTTTTTAAGCAATCTTCTTAAAATTTTCACAGAAAGTGTATTATTAAATTTTAAAAAGATTGAATGCAGGAATTGTTTTAATTTTGAAAAATAAATTTCTTTTTTTTGTAAACTACCATCTTTTTGTTTTTTTAGTCTTAAATTTTTATTTTTTAATATTTTCAAAGTTCCAATATTTAAAGTCTTTTAAACTATAAAATAAGCGTTTCCTGAAGGTTTGAGGTCTCTAGCTCAAAAAATGAAGGAGAAGATAGATTTTTAGTGATTCTTTAAAATTCAGAGAAAATTGACCCCAAAAAATTTGCGTTCTATATGTTTGTATTGGAAACTTTTTATAAAAATTACAATATCTCAAAAGTTAAATAAGATTTTTTAATTCTATAAAAATGGCTTGTAGTTTGTACTTCAAGCTTTCATATAAGATCCAATGTTAATATTAGTAAAAAAAAATTAACCCCCTATTCCCTTAAAGAAGGAAGAGTAAATAGTGATGTTTTCAAGTTTAAAAGAGTTCAAAAATTGACCAATTCTTAAACATAGAATGCAATTATAAGCATACAATATTTAATTAAAAAAAAAAAGATGATGTGAGGTGCATAAATAGTTGATTTTGTTTTATTACCTACTACTGTAAATCTTAAAAATTGAAATGCTTTACAGAACATGAAAGAAAATAATATTGAAGTTAAAAACTGAACTTTAAATATTAGGCAGGTTAATATCAAATCAGATAGTACTTAATAATTTAAAAGGCTAATAATGTACCTTTCCACAAGAAGTACCACCAGCAACACCAATAAGATAAGGTTTATTTACAATCATCATTGGTTGTTGGATTGCACTGCAGTTTGTATTAATTAAAAGTTTCTCAGTAAACTAAGCTTATATGTGAAAGAATCTTGAACTATAATGTCTAACAGCCATTTTCGATTTAATATGAAACATCATGTCTCATAGAAATAAAAAATTGAGTTTAAATCAGGGGTGGGCAAACTGTAGCCAGAAAAACAAAATTTTGCAGCGCGTGATTTACTTAATAACTAAAAACATAACTTAAAAAGTTGAAAGAGAAAAGTTTTTATGGTAAAACTCATATTTATATTTTAGGTTCGATAAATACTAATTCATTGTGCAAAATTACTTTGTTTATTAAACGTAAAAAAATACGTTCAAAAATTTAGTCAAAAGACCTGGTGAACGAATAAAACCTTAAAGTTTTTTAATCATACACAGCGTATACAGTTTAATGTCTTGTATAGAACTGATTATTGTTTATTTTATCCAATTTTTGGTTTGTAGCAACTGTTGATTACTAAAACAATTTTAAGTAAGTTTAGTGCAGTCTGTAAAAGACTTTCTAGCGAGTAGTTTTTTGTGAAATACTGCCGAGCCAACCCCTACTTTAATTTAAATTTATGTTTTTTTTTTTAACTATAAAAAAATTTAATAGAAATAAAAAATACTCTAAAACTTTAATTAAGTCAAAACATCATACATAAAAAAAATAACTGATGTTAAGATAAGCGGACATTTATAGATTTTGTAAAACTTACACTAAAAAATTAGTGGTTTCACGTGCTTGAAATAGCTTTTAAATAAATCGTGGTATTTTTAAAAAATCGTTTAGTAAATATGCTTACTAAAGTAAAACTCTTTTAATAATACAATAAGTAAGATTGTACGAGTTACTTTAAATTAGACTGTTAATGTATAATTGATTAAACTCAAACGAGCCTAGCTAAAGCTTTGAAAAAAATGTTATTAAACCAACTTTTTAAAGTAGCGTCTTTTTGTTTTATTATTTTATAAAAATAAAAACTGTAACCTTACTAAATTGTTTTACATTTCTTTTAGTTTTCTTATCTTTAGTAATGATGCTAGAAATAAGTTTACTTAGTAACGATTATGTTAGCTGATAAATATGGTTTTGTATCTCATCTATCACTTAAAAATACTTTATTATTTAAACTATTTATAATGGACCCAAATCGCACCGGTTATAGTTTAAGAATAAGTTATTTTAAAGGATAATAAACAATTGTTTTTTCATTAAAAATTTTAGTGATCAGGTGACCTAAGATCTTAGAAAATTGTTCCAAAAACTACATAAAAATTATTTTAAAAGATAAATTTATAAGACTAGGAAATAATAGCAAACTAAGAAGTTTTTTTCTTGTGTTTTTGTATAAAAATAGGTTTTTAATAAATAATAGGTAACTAATTATTATTTTTTATTGAACGACAAAAAAGTACTCAAAATAATTGGTCGTAGACCTCTCATATATATAACTAATACTTTAGTTATTTTTGTCTTGTAACAGTTTTGTAGATGCTTTAAAGTTCTTATTGAGAACTATTAAATTTCATAAGTTAAAAAGTTCAAGTCTTTTTTTATTATAAAAATCGGTTACTTTCAGCTGATATTTAAATTAAAACTCGAAATTTTGAAGAGTGCTATAATGATTTACCAAATAAAGTCTTTAGTTGTTAAGATTACGGAGTTAGTTAAAACATATGTTTTTACTGGTATGTAGTTTTGACCTATAACTTATTTAACAAAAATTTTAAATATATCTTCAAAATTATACTAGAGATATTTTGGCTATACTATTTAGATAATTATTTTACCAGGGTTGGTTTAAAATTTGAGTGTTTTCCAAATTTAAAACTTTGTTTAAGCACAAACCGTAAAATAACCACGCGCTAAACGGCATAACTTCGGATGTAGATGGGACAAACAATGTAAGTTAATTAGATACAAGATTTTCTGAACTATATCTTTCAAAGTAATACTCAAAAATTATATTTTTTCTACTTCCAGTTGCGTCGTCAACTGTGTAAGTTAGATTTTTTTGTAGGGTAAATAAGTTTTTTACTATTTTAACTAAACATATAATTAGAAAAAGGCTTCTAAACATCTTTTTAATGGGAACGGGCAGAATATCCACGAAGGGTCAAATAAGCACGAAGAGACACTTTTGCACGAAGGGACATTTTTGCACAACGAAAATTTTGCACGAAGACACTTTTGCACGAAGGGTCAATTTTGCACGAGAGTAAAAATATTATATAAAAAAACAAAAAAATACAAGCTAAATTAAAAAAAAAAAAATTACCGATCAAGGGTAAGGGGTAACAGTGTTAAAAAAATAATATAAAATAAAAAACTAGAAAAAAAAAACAGTTACCGATCGAGGGTAAGGGCCCCTCACTAAGGGGTATCAGTGATTGAAAAAACATATACAAAAACTAATAAAAATTATTAATCAAAAAAAAAATACAAGAAAATGAACAAATTAATCAAAAAAAAATAAGAAAACAAAAAAGCGGCCAAGGGGAATAATAGTTATAGGAAAAAAAAAAAATTCAACCCGTGCAAAAGTGTCTTCTTGCAAAATTGACCCTTCGTGCAAAAGTGACCCCTCTTGCAAAGTTGACGCCGTGCGAAAGTGTCTTCGTGCAAAAATGTACCTTCATGTATATTAGACTTCTACCCCTTTTCAATATATTGTAACATACAGTATATTTGTAAAAATAAACGCAATTAAGCCTTTTTTTATTGTTGAAAAAACTCATTAAAGAAATTATATCGACATAAATATTTTTTATTAAACTGTATGACAAAAACAGTTTTGTTACAACAACTATATTTAAAAGCCTGTTTTCAAACAATAAAATTTTTTTTAAGGCTTAATAGTTTACAATTGTATTTAATATGCTTAACTGTTATTAAATTTTTAAACTATACATAAGGTAGTTTAACATTGCTTGTTTCACTTGTTTCTATGGACATTTTTAAATGATAATATTTTAGTAAACAACTCTGATGAAATGTGGTGAAAAGTGCTCTTATGTGGTGGTTGTTTTGTATAATCTTTAGGTAAACTGAAAATAATTGCAAAAAAAAAATTTTTGTGTTACAAGTAGAGGTGTTTATATCGAACCACAACAAAAATATACTAGTTTTCATCCAAAAACTTATTAAAACGCTGCTAAATTAAATACTGTATAATATAGTTAGTTTTCACTAAAAGAAAATCAAAAGTTATAAGTAATTATTGTCAACGATGGAATGTTTGGTACTATTTCTGTTTTACCATAAGATTAGTATGAAATAAGCAGTTTATGGGAAGAGTATACAAAAATACTGAGTAACAGAATAACTGTTTAAAATTTTAACCTTAGTTAACACTTTATCGTATTTATGCTACCCAGCCGTACCAATACATTACGGTTGATATTTACAACTTTCTTTGTTGCGTTAAATAATTAATTAAATAAGCAAAAAACACAAGCCTGTTGATTTAAGTAAAACATAAAGCTTTTGATACTTAATACTAGGTAATTCAAGGTTGGTAAAATGCTATAAGTTGTCATGCCTATTAAGACCTGAAGCATATAAACTTTTGTTGTTTTAAGTTGAAAGTGTTACGCTTGAGTAAACAAAGCAATGCTTTTTACCAAGCATGCTAGGTATTACGCATAAACATAAATATCAATAATGGTTTTTACATCCAACTCAAAAAAGCCTTTTTACTGATAGTACACTGGTATCTTTGAAATTTGTAAATAGAGTGTAACTTTATGTGCAAAAAATTAAAAGTAAACTTTTTTAACAGTCGTAGAAATTAAAATTAAAATTATAACTTTTTTAATACTTTAGGTTTATTCAGTTTAAGATTTATTGTTTTCCCTAACAGAAACTGATATATATATATATATATACATATGTAATGAAAAATATAAAGCCACATATTTCAATAACTTTTAATACAATTTTATAAAAAAAATCGACAAAGCTGTACAACATTAAAAACCAAAACTTTAAAAAGTAACAAAAAAACGATAAAAAAATAATTAAAAAACGTTCAAAAAAAAAAAAAAAAGATTTTATTATTAAGTTGCAATAAAAAAAATGATTAAAAAACTTAAAGAACATACAATTGTACTGTTTTTATATTTTTTCATACCAATTGAATTTTTTTATTTTTTAGGTTTTTTTGGAAATTTAACATAAGTTTTCTTGTCGTTCCCAAATGACTCACATCCTATGAGACTTTCTGACACACTTAAAACATATAGATTTATATTACAATGTAAGTACGTATTTAAACTATTATTTTGTACCTTGTTATTAAAGTTTAGACATATACTAAAAAGTGAAAACTATATAAATCATGTTAAAACTATAATGATTAACAAACTTATTTGAAATAAATATTTTGTACATATAATTCAAGCTTAAATTGAAGCTTAAAACGAGTATAAAGAAGTACAATTTTAATCTTTTTACAATTAATACACTTGAAAAGATCTTTTAATGTGTTCAACTTACAACTTAACAAAAACATTTTTTTTTTAAATGTAAGACAATATGAATATTAAATTTTCACTAAAATGTTTGATTTTTATATACTGTCTTTTCGAATACTTATATAATATTTAAAACTTAAATAACCGTGTTGAAGAAGAGTTGTTAGGATTTCTAAGATCTTCTAGGTCAATTTGAGTACTTTCTGGTTTTATTTTAAATCTGTTAATAGCCATCACCTTCTTTACTACTTTTCTAAAAGTATTTGACTGAGTTTAATTAAAAAAACTTCATATATCAAAAAAGAAACACAAAAGGTAATGGTTTGGTTTATAAAAAGTAGTTTTATACCTACAGAATATAAAAAACCTTAAAACTTAAGTTAAGTCTGGCAAATACTTAAAGGTTAATTTTTTTTAATAAAATAAAATATTTGCTTAAAACAAAACTATCGATAAAAATATATAATAAACGATAAATGAATGATAAGATAATGAAAAATTTGTGCAAAAAACTAGTTGCATTTTTTAACAAATTTTTAAAATTTTTTTAAAAATTCTTGAAAAACGCGGTCAAGCTAACTTCAGACTCGTGTACTAAATAAATAAAACTCATACAATAAAAAAAGTTATAAAAAAACCCAATTTTTTCTAAGTGGCCCCACTCAAAAAACCAAACCCCAATCCAATGATTTTTTTTTCAATTAAAGACAAAGGACCGTTCTCTAGAATAAAAAAAAGTTTTTAATTATCTATTAAGATAAGGCAAAAAATAATTAGGTCCAAAGTTTAGACATTTTTTAAAAATTGTTGAAAAACGCGGTCAAGCTAACTTTACACTCGTTGAGTATCTACATATAAAACACCAATTAAAAAAAAATCAAGCTTTAACTAAAAACAACAGTTAATTCAGTTTAAATGCTTTTCTTGGTTTTAAACAATTAAGATATACTAAATTAATTTTATCTAAAATCTAGCAATCTATCTAAAATAAATTGTTCACCTACTGTATCAAAATTTTTAAGTCTAAATTATTCAAACAGTTAGAAAAAAGTTAATACTATAAACTTAAGTTAAATAAGCAAAATATTATTTTTTTAATTTATAAATAAAATTTAAAGAGCAACTTAATTTTTTTTTGTCTTTTAATATTAAAGAAAAATTGGATATGTTGAATTATTCGAGCAAAAATCAATACGGTAATAATTTCGAACAATTAGGTCTGGAAAAACGTAAAGTATTTCAGAAGTTATTGCATATTGTATTTATTTTAAAACTAATTGAAAGAAACATAAAATAAATTACACTATAAAAACTGTTTCACAGTCAATTCTAGAATAATGTTTTTATCAATACAATCCTTTATCTACTTGTAAAATGTTTAATGACATTACAAGAGATTTCTTGTTATATACAAGCATAGTGCCTCTAAAAAATGAGTTACATTTGGCGAACCTCTAGAAATTTAAAAACAAAACAGGAGCACGTACCGTAATGCATTGAATGTTAAAGTGGTCATAAACAGGAAAAAATTAATACAACAGTTAGAAATGGTGTTAAAAGTCTTTAGCAGAACATTTAAATAATTAAAATCTTTTTTTTACTGACAAACATGAAATGAAGACCAAAAAAAAAGTTTTTATAATTTATTTTTTTAAAGTAGATAGAGAAAATTTTAATCAAACTAAACAAACAAACTTAATTTTTTTAAATTTTATTTTGTTTTACGAAATTGCAATATTTAGTTAAAGGTGTTTTGTATTAATTTTAATAGTATACTTTTGATGATTTTTACTATGTTAATTAGATATAGTTTAAATGATTAGTTTCGAGTATATACGTTTCGTTTGTGCTATTTCAATTGTTGTTTCCGGATAAAAGCTTGGAAAAAATATGGAAACATTTACATATGATTTGTTTAGAATTTTAATAAATACAAAGTTAAAAGTCAAGTTGAATTAGAAAGTAGTTTATTAACAAAAGAATACTCAAAAACTAAAACATCATTGTATTGAGTCGAATTGTAAGATATAGTCCCTGTGTTGCAATAGCAAAAAACTCAATTTACGACAAAATAGTAACAATTGTTCTTTTTTAAATTAATAGTCATCCATTCAGCGTAAATTTTACAAAGCTGCAGATAGTTTGCGTGTCGGAAACACAAAAATAGCTGCTTGAATTAATAAAAACAGCATATATAGATAATTTCAGCAAATAAGATTGATTGGGTATACGAAAACTCAAATTTTGACAAATCAAGTTTCGACAAATCAAATTCAAACAATTCAAGTTCTTTAAAAAAGTATAAAGGTCCACAACTCAAAAGTAATGTATGTATATAGAAAAATAAAAAAAAGTATGTAGGTCTTATTAATATCTATTAATATCTACAAGCTTTTTTTTATGTTTTGAATTTTTAAAATATTTTTTGTATATGGCTTAAATAAGTTTTCAAAAACAATTATTTCTAGTATTTTTTTTTTTAATATCTAAAATTTTGCAAAAAGATAAATGTATAGATATTAATCAGACCTACATAACTATTTTCAATTTTTTCAAATATATTTATTTTTTGAGATATGATCTCTTAAATATTTAAAGGATTTGAATTGTCATGGAACGATTGATTCACAGCTATTTTTAGTGGGGTAGCTAGTCAAATTTTAACGAGCGTACACAATTGCACGAGGGTATAAAATTCCTCGAGGGTACAAAATTGCACGAAGACACTTTTACACGAAGGGTCACTTTTGCTCTAAGACAATTTTGCACGAGGGAACATTTTTTCACAATCAGACAATTTTCCACGGGTTGAATTCTTTACTTATTTTTTAATTAATTTAGTACTTTTGTTTATTTTACTATCACTGTTACCTCTAACCCTTACCCTCGGTCGGTAGCTATTTTTTCTTTCTTTTTAGTTAATTTATTTTTATTTATTAAGTTTTCTTGTTTTTTAAATATAAGTTTTTATTAGTTATTCTTTTATTTTCACTATTATTGTTACCCCTAAACTTTACCCTCGGTCACTATGTTTTCTGTTTCTTTTGTAATTTTATTAATTCATCTTTTAATTATTTTTTTCGTTTTTATTTATATATTATTTATTTATTTTTACTCTCATGCAAGAATGACCCTCCGTGCAAAATTGTAACTCGTGTAAAATGGTCTTCGTGCAATTTTTCTCCCCCGTGAAAATTTGTCTTCGTGTAATTTTGTGCCCTCGTGCAATTTAGTAACCTCAGGCATCATTTTCTTAGTGCAATTTTGACCCGTTTCAATCTTAGTATGATAGTAGTATTAGCACTAATTTTGGAACTGTCCAGTTGAATCCAATTGATTTTATTCAGCTGCATTTACCACAGATTTTGAGCAGTTAGTAATAGAAACAAAATTATTTTAATATTTTTATTTTATTGTTATTTATTGTATACTATAGGTTTTTTGCCTAAACTAAATACTTTTATTAAAATAGTTTGATAAACTGTATTTCATAGTCTAAGTTTTTACTAAGGTTATAATTCTAAAAATACTTGTATTTATTGTACTTTGTATTATTTGCATTGAAAAGTTTTGTAAAACGGTTTGGCTAGAGTACTTTATTATTCCTAATTACAATTAAGTTATTGCATGATAAGTATATTGCTCACTAAATTATTTAGCAGGGTATTATGATGAAAAACCAATACTTTCTTCGACTTGAGAAGGGAAACCTCTAAGCCAGAAAGTCAGCCCGTCTGACAACTGGCAACAATGGGAGTCCCTATTAGTTTCATAACGTCTTCGCAATCCCTAAACCAACCCACGATGACAAAGTTGATGTAGAGGTAAAAACATCTGAAATAAATTTAAACCAGTCTAACAAACCACACGTTGACCATTAATTCGATAAGGTAATGTCACCAGTTAAAAAAAATTGATTTTAATGGTAAAGACCGGTTGTATGTAATTCAACAAGCTTTTATAGCATGACAGCACTGTCTCGAGAAAACAATTTGTCATCAAGCTAATTAAGAAAAATCTATATCAAGATCAGTGACATTGAACTAGACTAGATATGGTAAATAACTACAGAGGTAAGTCAAACTGTGCTGGTATGCAAAATAAACATTCTTAAAAAAGTGATTGTACTTCAAATGAGATGTATTGACCAGTTTATCGTGGAGTGGATTTACTCACATAGCATTATTCTGAATCAGAGAGCTGTTGAGATAAAGAGAAATTTGACTATAAATGAAAGTAATAACACGAAGGATGAATAAAAATTCTCTGAGGAATCATGCAAAGTAACGGAATTTTCTAATATAAACGACAAATACAAAACTATAAATGCAGTTAGGCCGGCAGGGGTATAACAACTTATTGGGCATAACTAGAGGGAAGGAAAAACTCCATAAAACTGTAAAGGAATTCTTTCCCAATAAAGATTATCAACCTAGCAACATTTTCACACTAAAATCAGAAAGGGCAACGGTAAATGGCTTATCCCTGGTAATCCAAGTTTAAAATTGGAGAGAGAGTTAAACACAGTTTATAAATTAATCAAACTCCTATCTTTGTATCTGGCGCCCAGAGAATTATTTAGTAGATACTTTTCCTGCAAAAAGTAATTCAAGGGATAGGAAACAAAGAGGTTATACATCTAAATAAGAAATGAAATATAAGGAAAATACTACAGTTTTTTTAATACAAATTAAAAATGAACAACTGAGTTTATGTTGTGAAATATATATAAAACAAATTGACAATTATATATTATATTAAGTGTGTTTATTATAAAAGCAGCAACAAAAAATGATAAAAAAAACATACATTTGTTAAAGGTAAAAAACTTGTTTATAGCAAAAAACATATTTATTAGAAAAACATTTCAGGATTGTAAAGACAACATTTTTTTTTGTTAATCTTTACTCCCAACTTTCGCTTGTTTGTGCTAACCAACTGCAACTGATCTGAAAAAAAAAAAACTTTAATTGGGTTGATCAATTACGATTAGTGAGCACAACGAAAGTTAGACGTAATTTTAACTAGGCATTACATTAAACATTCTATAATTGTAAAAGTTTCAATTATCAAAAGATAAAACGTCGTGAAAAACATAGACAGAACAAGCGCTTGCCAAAGTGAGCGATATTACCCCATTTAGGTGATAGTTATTATTATTGTTTATTGAACGATAAAAAATGGCTCAAAATGTTTGGTCTAAAGACCTGGTGTACAAAGGAACCTTTTGGTTATCAAGTCCGTTCACCACATGCTTATAAAATTTCTTACGAGCTATTACACATAATTAAAAAAAAATCTTTAGTGATAAAACAATCACTTAACGAAATGAAAGAAAATAAAACTAAACTAAAATTAATTGAATTTTTTGTTTCAAAATGTACTTAAAAACTTGTCTAATAACATAAGAACTAAAAAAGAACTAAATAAAAAATATCTACAACCTTAAATAAACTTATAAAAGGATATACGCAATACTAATAGTAAACATGTGACTACTTGAATGATAGGTTACTAGTTCTTCAAAGAAGGTAAAATGTAGTACGCTGAAATATTTTTACGTAAAATTTCATCAGTGTTTTGTACTAAAAGTGTAATTTTTCTTTTTTATTTAATGTTTTTACTTAAAAAGTAAAAATAATTTTACTTTTGAATAGATAAACAAACTATTGTATAGTTTTTAATAATTTTAAAAAAGTGAATTCTACCAAACTGAACTTTTATAAATTAAAATACAAAGATAACTACTGTAATATTTATGCACTTATTAAGAAAAAAAAACAATAACAATGAAAAATAATAATAACAACAACAAATTTCCTTCTATTTCAAAATATTCATTTTTATATTTTGAATACTTGTCTAAGTCCAAAATTGTAATTTTAGAAAGCAAACAATATTTGCAAGCATAAAAAAAATAATTGTTTTGATTTTCTTAGAAAAAGATATTTTTTAACAATAGTTTGCATGAAACAGTTAAGTATGGGAAACTTTGGACTAAACTAAACTGAGTGAAAATTTGTTCTAGGCATGAAATGATTAAAATTGTAGCTTTTTAGTGTAAAAGCACATAAATTTTATATGTACAGATGCTTCAATCATCTTTTACTCGTTAATGATTATTATATAAATAATAACTTTAAATGAACAATTTAGCAACTCAATCAAGTTGCTTTACTATTTATGTATCAAACAAGTTTGTGTAATTTTTAAGACATTTTAACTAATTTACTTTATTGGATTTAGCTAAATAGAAACAAACAACTATTAAGCAAAATTACTTGGTAAGTTCCGAAACAGCAGAAAAGCTAAATATATAGAAATACACAACTGTTTACATTTAAAAAAGAAACAGTAATGTATAAAATGTTTAAAACTTTTAACTTACTTGAAAGATGTTTTCGGCTTTTTTTGTTTATTTTCTTCTTCTGTCATTTCTTCCACAATGTTTTTTAAACTGTTTAAACTATCATCATTATTTAAATTGTTTTCGGAGATTGCGTTCACGTCTAATTGCTCGTCGCTTACTTTGCCTGGTTTTTCTGTATTTTTGAAAGCACATTAAAATAAAAATGAAGGTATAATATTTTATTTTGAATCATACTAAAACTTAAACCTTTTTAATTATAGAACAACTTAGAAAATCAAGCTCGGCTATAGTATATCTTCTGAGAAGTACTTTAAATAGTCAAACTAATGTTTATTATTACAATTTTGCTTATATAGGTTACAAATATTTCATAAAAAAATCAATTCAAACTTTTAGAAAGCATATTTTATAAATAAAATAAACACATAACATAAATGATACTTGATGGTATAACGTTTAGTGACTGTATAAATAAACTTACTATTGTTGCTTTTCATTTTCTTCACGCCAAATCCAGCACTACCAATTGCAACAAAACCAACTAAGATGCCTATTAATGCTATTTTCCACGTATCAAACTTAAAAAAAATTGTTTTGTTTTATTATGTTATCAAAAGCTTTTCTCTTAAAAACTGAACGTTTTATAAACTTAACATTTTTAACTTTTAGTTTTAATCTTAATTAAGTTACTGTTTTATTTTAAAACTGTAGTTGTTACTTTTTTAAAGAAATTTTAGCATTAAAACTGTCTCACTGAATCTACAGCTCCTTTATCTTGCACATCACTCCTAACTTTTCCTAAACTGGAAGGTTTTGAACATTGCCCGTTCACTTGCAACATGCAATCACCATTCGCATACACAGAGTAAACACTACCTCTAATTTCAAATTGCGCAGTGGTGCTAGTTAGTAGGCTTTTCATCAAACCAAGGCTTTCGTTTGCGGCTTGTAAGTCTTTAGATTGAATTGTAAACGAACATTCTACTTTTTCTGTACCTTTATGTTGTTGCGTAATTTTTTTAGTTTGATGTATATTGCTAGGTTTTGGTTGTAAAAAGTTCATTAAATAATTTAGTTTTTTTTTTGTATATAAACAAAGTATGTTTATAAAACAATAATTTATACAAATCATATCTCAACTATTTCGATAACTTAAAAAGCACAGTATGTAAAAATTTCATACAACCAAAAATGGTTGCTTTTAATTTAATCAATTAATGAGCTCTTATAAAATTTTTTTTATTATACTTTAATAGTTAATATATTTTGTAATAACACATAAGTAAGCTTTAAATTTAAATATTTTGTAGTAATAGTAACTGCAGTTTTATTATTCCACATAAAATAGGAAGTAATGAATTTATGATTTATATAAATGTTTCACATAATTACTTGTATGTATCTTCAAGCATGAAAAACGAAAAAAAAAACTGCATATATAATAAAAACCTTCTTGAACAACATCTATGTTGTCTACAATTGATTCCTGGTTGATATCTACAATAAAATTGGCAAAAGCAGAACTAAATAGAAACTGGCCACTTTCCACCAAATCTGTTTCTGTTGCTTTGATACTTCTTTTTTTGCGTTTCGAGTCAGATGCAAGTTTGTCTAAACTAGGACCTACAAATATCAACCTACAAAAAAAAAACATTGTATTTTTGAGCATAAAAAAGAATGTGCCTACTTTTACCTGTATAAATTTGATACTAATTCTTCGCTATTATTTGTATTATGCTTTTGATTCCAAACCTGTTTATGTTAATAAATAACGTTATGAAAATGTATTGACAATATTTATTAAATAGACATTCTCTATTACTAAATTTTTTTATTTCCACTATTACAACTTTATCAAGTTAACACAGAAATTTTTTATAATTTTAGTAAAAACTAAATATAATAGATTCAATTAAAAAATTAAATACTGACTGAACTGGTATAAAGAAGGAACGTAGTTTAAACAAGTGTGAAACGCTTAAATTTCATTAAAATGTGCTTTTGCTTCAAATTTTTAATATGTACATAGTATTTTAAGTTGTAGAAAACTAAAGAAAGAAAACTTAAAACGAAAATGAAGTTTCAAGTTTGTAAGAACGTTTAAGCGTCGAAAAATCATTGAAACTACGTTTATGGTATATACTAAAAATATTTTTATATGGTAAAATTAAGATAAATTCTGCGTTTCTAGTTGCTTATAAAAATATCTGTTTATTAAAAATAAACGAACTTTACAACTTTTTCATGTGAATAGTAGTAAAAACATAAAATTCAATGTGGAGTTAATAGAAAATAATTTAAAATTCTAGAAAACAATGATGAAAAGTATGACTTTTTTTTTATAATTAATTATTGCTCAACTTAGACCTAAAATTGTCTTTTTGAAGTAAAAAAATATTGTTTTTTACTCCCAGGAGTTGGTCATATACTTTTAATATAGCTGAAATTGTATTTGTTCACTAATTTTATTTTATATAAAGCTAAAAAATATTAGACTTACTTTTATAGGAGGTGTATAAAGTTTTATTTCATCATAAATCGCAGGTTCACTGAACACCCTGACAAAGTAGTTATAGCGGTGGTAGTGACTTTCAGCTGATGAAATTGTCAAGTTTTGCACATGAATGATCCCGCTGTCATCTGACACTTTAAAAGTGTTTTTTTCATTCGAAGTCAAAATCTTACCAGAAGTTGTGAGCTCTTTTTGATAGTTTGAAACTTTAACTTTGTTTTCAACCAAATTTACTTCAGCTTTCCAAGTATTTCCCTATAAGTACAGCATACTACAACAAACTTAAAACACTTAGACAAGCATACATTTATTATATATATTACTGTTTCTCAATTGGATAAATTTGATAAAATGTTTTAAAAGAAGTTATCATTTATATTTAAATATAAACTTTAGTTTCTACTGAACGCTTGAATGTTGTATTGTTTTATGGAAGATAATTTTTACCATGGAGTTTTTAGAATATTTTATATATGGCAACCTTTTAATCTTTAAATGTTATAGACATCGAAAATTTAGAACTGAATTTTAGACACAATATGTATTGATTACTTATCTAACTATATGTGGCGACTTTTAGATATTGAAGTTACTATAAAGGACTTACCTTGTACCCAACATTAGTTAAGCTTTTACTGCTAGTATCAATCAGCTGAATTTGGAAGTTAATTAAGTCTGTTGATAACAACACATTTTGAGGAGCTTCTATGATTTTTGCACTAACTCGTCTCGGTAAAATTTTTTCAACTCTATGAATTGTTGATTTAATAATAGTTTCCTTTGGCTCAATTATCTGAAAATTTAAATAAGTTCTAATAAACTTGTTGAATTAATGTTCGTTAACTTAAAATATAAGATTTAAAACAAAACAAAAATGTAGTCTTAAAAGTCCTTATATTTAAGCTCAAAAATGGCAATCGGTTTGGATGGTGATTGTTAAAAATTATACTTCATTAGTATAAGCACAGAAATCATCAATATATTTATACTTGTTTATAAAAATTTTACTAGTAGTACTGTCATATTAATATTTAACAAATATTTCTTTAATAATATATAATTATATAGTAAAGGCATAACAGTTTTATGATGTATCTTAGTATACTAAACAGTATGACAACTTTCATCTAAATATTTTGTGAACAATCATTTGTAATAAAAGTATATAGTACCGTATATTTCAGTTGAACACCATCATCTAATGAATTAATGTCATCAACATGGAGATAAACGTTGTTGAACACAGCTTTATCCTGTTTATTTTTATTGAGAGTAGTTATAGATGACTAAAATATACTATGCTCAATAAATTTATTTATTTCTAAACAGAAAGTTGTTTAATAGAACAAAACTCTATAAATTAAATTACATACCTTTTCAAAATTAGCAGTTTTATCTCCTTTTAACTGTACTGAAACACCTTCTTGTTTAATTAGTTCAACTTTGCAAGTCCACATACCACTTACTCTATCAACAAAAGCGTCCTGTTTTATTGATTAATAATAAGAAATGAGGTTACTCTGTTATCAATAAATAAACTATACTTTACAACAAAAATACTTATCAAGTAAGGTACTTTTTTTCTGTTATTTTTAAAATAGCTCTTTATCTTATTTGTATTGACAATCTAATTAAACGCAGTAACTACCAAAATGAAACAACTTATGAAAGGTAATCATGAAAAATATTCATCAATAATAAGTAAAAAAATAGCAAATTTTAAAAATGTTTTCATAGAACATCTTGTCATTTGTAACATGCTATAGTTTAACAAAAACTAAGTTTTATACCTTTTCCATTTTATTAGTTTTCATTGGGTTTTCATAGTTTAACATAAGTTTAATATATAGATTAAATATTCGATCGTTTGTAATTGAAATGAAAGTTAAATTCATGTTTTTTAATTTATCATTACATTTCAAACTTAAATTTATGTGTACAAAAAACGAATGCGTTTAGAATTTATTCTTTAATAAACAACATCGATAGATCATTTAGTAAACAACGGAATATTTTTATTAGCTTTAGTAATTTTACTGGATCTAAAAAGGGAAAATGCTTTGAAATGACGGAAATTGTGTACATCAGGTAAAATTAACAAACTTTAGCATTAATAAATAAAATAAATATAACAGCTATTTAATTTTTTATTCATTTAATTTTTAGTTTGTTAGTTTTATCTGAGATGCATAACCATGGCTATTTTGAAGCATTAGGTTTAATATTAACCTGTATACTTTGATAGTTTAATTGTATTGATAGTATTGTAATCAAAGCACCGAAGTTAAGTATTAAGTTTGTTCAATGAAACTAACGAATTGATCGCGAAAAGTTATGCTGACTTCCCAGTTAGTTGAAAGTTCTTCTACAGTGGTGGGCCCTTCTGCATGCATGGTGGTTGGAACTCTGATGACTGGCAATGACCGGGATGTCACTGATTTTAAGATGGTTTATTAAAAATATATACTTTTTAAATAATTGAAAAAATTAAGTATTTTTCATTTAGAGTTGTAGTTAAGCCCTTAAGTGTGTAAAATTGGTGCGTGTTGTTATCTTGTCAAGTATATCAAAAAAAAAAAAAAGACTATAGAATGTCTATTTTTAGTTAAATTTTTTTTTTATGAACTAGCAAATACAAAGTGTTTGTTTAATAGTTGCTATTCGAATGAAAATGAAAATAGGACTAAACTTTAAGAAAACTTTTAAAGAAAAAAAAAAGAACTTTAACCTGTCTCATTTGGAGGTAGCTCTACTGATGCTTCTGTTGCAGACAACTCAAAAGCAGGAACATCAAGTTTTTCAGCCAAAGTTCCCGTTTGAAAGTCTTTAATCATCTGTATAGTATTTAAAAATGCTGGGACTATATACATTTATTTCTAGCGAAAAAAGATTACTATTTTTAAAGAACTAAAACTATATAACTAAAATCTTATGGTATTTTGATAAGTATTTTTTATCTTAGTGTGTAACCTCATCTGTTTTGTCGTTAATAGCGTCAGCAATCATTGCTCTTTCATCGACTATTTCATCGATACTTGTAGTTTTATTTTTACTATCTTTTTTTTTACTGTCATCAATTATGCTATCATCAAATTGAAACACAAATTCTACCATTTCATTATTTGCATCACGCCTTACAATGGACCTGAAAATTTATGCTCATATAAAAATGCGTAATTAAATGGTTATTATACATAAAAAAGTAAAACACTTATATAATATTTAAAAAATGATTTAAGCTCTACACTTAAGTACAACGATATTATTTTATACATAGATAATTTTCTAATAGGCAATTTAATATGAATAAAAAAAAAGAATACTTTAAAAATAAAAAATAAGCAAACATGATCAAATGAAAAAAGTGAGATAAAGGTCCTTGTTTACCAATTACTTATGCAAATAAGGTAAACGTAAAACTAAGTTTTAAAAATAACATAACTAACCTTTTCCGACGTGAAGTTTCACGAATAATATCGACTATTTTGATTTTATTTTTTGGTACATTCAAGTAGCTGTAAAAAAGAAGTTATATAAGTTTTTGTTTAAGCAAATTATAAAGTTAATACTAACTTTGCGAGATTATTTATTAAGTTTTCTTCAAAAAACTCATCTATCGAAACAGCAGGAAAGCCAAACTTTACGATAACAGCAGGAAATGTTTTGATGTCAATAGGATCTGTACCTTTGATAACCACGTAAAGCAAATCATTTTTGAGATCCATATAATTATCTCCAGGAGTTTCTTGTATATATTTTTGCAATTTAAAACATAATTAAAAAAGGTTTGAAGTAGCCATGGATTAATATGAATGATAAATAGTATTTGGCATACATGCTTCAAAATTAATATGAATACCGCATAAATGCTAAAATATCTTAATTGAAGGAAAAATAACCTGATTTAATTTTAGGAAAATTTTCAGGATTATCATGTCTGCTCGATGGATTAATTTCACACTCTTTTTCAGAATTTTTTACGTAGTTAGTCGGACAAATTCGAGATCCTTTACTGTAAATATCCAATCTCTCTGGTTTTGGATAACTAAAAATTCATGTACTTGATTAACGTTTTATTATATTTTTTAAATTAGTTATTTTTATGAGTCTTTTTAAGTTTTAAAAATAGACAACTGTTTTTGAACGCAAATACTTATTGACTTAAGACGTTTCGCTACTCATAAATAAATATAAATATCTCAAAAAGTCTTATTCAAATAGAATAAATTAGATCTTAAAAAAGAAAAATATTCTATTTGGATAAAACTCATAAGAGTTGTTTATATTTTCTGAGAAACGTAATTCCGTAAGTCAATAAAGTATTTGCGTACATTAACAGTTTTGATTTTGAAATGGGATCTGCTTTTTTGATGTCTAGAATTTAACGCCGTATTGCGTTTTATTGTGTCAAATAAACAAGTATAGAATACGCACTTATCTAAAAAAAAAAAAAACGAGATATACAAATCCTTAATACTTTAAAAATATACTTAATATCAAAATTGTTTACTTAAAAGTTTTCAATACTGATTAACCGACCAAGTTTTAATGTTCAAAAACAAAGAATCAAAAAGAAATATAAAAAGTTCTTAGTTACACATTATGAAAAGCAAAGATGTGTTTCAAAAATTATAGACCATCTTACAAGATAGCTAATCTGACAGTTTTCGAAGAGTCAACATTGAGAAGGTGTAATCTAAGGTCCAGAGGCGGATATCCCGTGAAATATAAGTCGTAGTGAGTGTCTGTGGCTATTAGAGTGAAAAATGTGGAAAGTCTCTTTTGGCATGTGTATCCAGCACACCATCCATGGTCTTGAGGTCCTTTAATTTTTATAAAATAAAATACAGTTCAATTAAACTTAAAAATAATTTATTTTATTTAAAACATTTAAAGTTTAATAAAAAAACGACTAAGAATTAGAGTTTTAATAATCGAAAGCTCTACGTAATATACTTGAAAAGCTGAAACTTAGTAAAAAAACTTCATCGCATAAAAGTTACCACAAAGTGGTAATGTTCTAGAAGGAATAAACAGGGTGTTTACAAAATATTCTTCAAACTTAAAATGTTTGTTATTAAACACTTTAAAATATATCCTAGAAAATCAGTTTTATTTTAATAAACGCTCATTTTGGATCTTTTTATGTATACTTTTGTATCCAAGTATACAAACATAATAAAGTGGCTACCACCAAACAAAATGCACTGTGGTTTGTAAAAACTGATTATTGTGGTTAGATTAATTAAATTACTTAACTATAAATGTGAAAAGTTGTTACGTCTTTTAAATCGTTCCTTCCACAGGATGAAATATAAATAGTCACATCTACAATAATAGAAATATGGGTGAAAAAAGTTGCTGAGAAAAACAACCAGCGAATTTCAAATGTTTTTATTCCTTGTCTTTTAGGGGTTGCAATTACTACGTCAAACAGTGATAAATCTACCCAACAAAGCTTACGGTTACACACTTTAAAAGAGGAGACTGTTACAGGATATTTAACTAAATGATAGTCAAAGGCTAACAAGTTTTAGAACGCATAGCTGAAGCTAAGGGTTTTCATGGACGTTAACTTCAATGACAAGGTAATTTTTACACATGTTTAAAACAGGTAAATTGTAAGAAAAGTGGGAATCACAACATTCCATGAGAAATGTGGCTATAAAGGCAAAATGCAATTAGGAAATATTGTGTGGAATATTGTACAATTTAACAATTAGCCAAAACTTAAAGTGAGGCGATACTTTTTGCAGACGGCATAAATAACTATTTAAGTAAATACCTGGCGCCATAGCTGACTGACCAAAAAACAATCGTTGTATTTAATAAAGCTGGTGAACCAGCCGATAAGGTGATTCATGTTAATCAAATCCAAAGTAGAAAATCTAGAACCACGGTATATCAAAATACAATGCAATATATAACCATTTTAAGCTTTTATTTATAGGTTTACGTAAAAATTGTAGTGTACTAAAGGGTGGTAAATTATTTTAAGTTATAGTAAACAATTTGCTAGACTATAGCTATAAATGATGGATATTTTGTACACTTAACGTTATTAGAAGCATTTTGTCGAATTGATGTACTTCAAGCGAATAATGACGGTCATATAGATGTAAAAAAATTATCGAAAAAAATCTACTTAGTGCTTATGAAAAACAAACGATTGTATACTTTTAACTTTTTTTGTACTACTACTCAAAATGTAAGAAAACATGTGAAGTTACTTTATGTTAAACATAAAAAAATATGTTTGATATTCACCATTATGTAGATCAATATAACGTTCTGAGAGCAAAGCAACAGGAGAAAGTCTCCTCAGCTCCGTGTCCTCATCCAAACTTTCAATGACGAGCATGGCGTAATCCTTGACGTCAGCTCCAGTGCACTTTAACGCCTGCCACGATTCTTTGTAAGTGCAATCATTGTTGCCTATTATACCTTTAACCACAAAACATAGAATAAGCGTACTCTACTGATTTACATAAAGCTAATTAAACAAAAATATTTTGAAATATATAAAAAACAACCTTATGTATTGTAAATTTTGAGCGTATCTTTTCTATAACATAACTATATTGACAAAAAATATGCGTCAAGTTTATAATCATAAATGAGACAAATCAGAAAAAATTATTTTGAAACCTCTAAAGTCAATTATGTTTTCAACAGGAATTCTACTTCCGTCAGATTTTGTTAGTAGAGTTTTGGGTATTCTGTAATCTCCTAATCCCCTTTCCTTCATGGAATCATCATCCCAACCATAAGCAGACTATATAAAGTAATTAAAATGTGATGAAAAATAAAATAAACAAGGGTAAGACACGAGCTTACATCTGGAATGATGGAACCTGGAGATCCAAGTACAGATCCATCCATATCCTTGATAAGAATATTTTTCTTTCCATCACATTCCATGTCGACACAATCAGATGGATTGATTAACCTGTAAACAAATAAAATTGCTGGAAAAGTTACTAGAAATATAAAGTACGACATTCTATAACACTCAAAGAAATTTTCAGGTAAATAAAATCATAAAATATTTTGTATTCAAACTTTAAAAAATTAAAGGCTGCGTAAAAAATAGCTTTGAGAATAAAGTACAGACTTGAGGCTGGGTCTAGTGATAAAAACAATCGAGTCTTCTTCGACATCAAATAATTTTATTCCAGAGAGGTAAGTCGGAGCAACCGCATCTTCCCCATCCTCCATTGGTTCAAATATCAAATCCCTTCTATTTGACGACTGCTTTTTGAAGTTGTAGAATGTCGAGTCTTGAAAATATACACAACAGTCATCTACTTAATCGGTATATAACTATAAAACAAATTTTAATGTTGTAATTAAAAAATGTAGGAGAAATTTTAGTTTAGCTACTTGATATTTCTAAACGGCTTCGCAGTGAAGGGTATGCATTAGCTTTCATCCAGTGCTTATTCGGAGCACCATTGATCGAGCTTAGGAAAGAAGCGAGAAAGATTCCAACTGATCCACCGGTTGCAGAAAGCGGAGGTTTTTTGCTTTTTGACCTTAAGTACAACATTTAATCATAATAACATAAGAGCACATTAAAATCAGTTATAACGACCCGTATTTTATTCTAATGTTCAAAAATACAGTAAAAACAGTATATATATGTAGTTGTTAAGTTTTATAAAACAAACTTAAATTAGCTGACAGTTATTTTATGGTTCTACTTAAACTTTGTGTTTTAAAGATCTTAAAAAAAGTTTATCTTGTACTGTCAAATAAGAAAGTAAACCTGATTTTTACACTATTAAATAAAAACTTTAAACATATGATGTTTGTCTCTTTTTTTTTAATAAAATGTGTTTTTGTAAACAATAACTTTTAAACTATTTTATACTTTTTTTTACACACGTATACTTTATTCATAGACTCAAGTTTATTGTTTTGAATATTTTGTTAAAAATAATATTCAACGAGCATAAGCAAACCAGAAAGTAATAGTTAAAAACTGAATAAGAAGAAATTACCCTGCAATTCTCCGAATTATCAAACTTTTGTCGGTTTCTTCATCCATAAAGTCGACTTTTTCATCAAAATGGTCACTTCGCCCTACCATGAGTAAGTTATTCACTTTGACGAACTTGTCTTTGTAAATGTGAGTTTTTGAATGAGGTCCGAAAACAAGTGGTGCATAGCCAACCTATCAGAAATATTAATGTTCAGTAATTAGTTTTTTTTTATTATAAAACGTTTTTAAAGTTTTCATTCATGCAAAATTGACATTTCATATAGTTTTTATATGACTTTTACTTATGTATATAAATATAACCCATGAAGACTTATAACCTGAAAGTCAGCAATGACATTATTTTCTAGTATGACACTAGATGGGGTTTGATGATAAATACCGTAGTCCCAAGTCTTATAGATAACGAAGTTCCGAATATAAACACACTCCTTGGTTTCATCTCCGGGCCACAAGAACACTCCATGCAGACAACCATGAGCAACGTTGTCTAACAAAATAAAAATATTGTTTAAAAATATAAGGTTTTTTTCGTAGAAATCTGTATTCAACAACTTAACTTTATAATTCTATTAAGATAATTGATTTTTTTTATACAACGTAATACAATACAATATATTTCAATAACTTAAGCAAACTTAATTTTACTGTAGTATTGATGAAGAAGTACGTAAAGTAAAATTCATAAAAACACGGTAGTTGTTTTATTATAAAAAATAGTTACTGAAGATTAAGATTAATTAAAACATTATGAGTGACGTAAAATATGTTTTGTTTTTAAAAGGTAAACTTAAATAGATTTATGCAAATTGTATATTTTTTTCGAGACCGGTTTCGGTGGCAAGAGATTGCGACCTTTTCAAGCAAAAATAAAATATGAAACTGCATATAACAATGTTAGTTAATTATACTGTAGTTTAAAAAGTTATTCATGCGTGATTAAAAAGTAAAAACTTATAAAAACAAAAAATTTTTATAACAAACTTTTAAGTACTTATAAAAAAACACGGTTATAGTCTATTTGACTACTAATTTTTCATGCATTTATGACTATTTATACTATTTTAGATCAAAACCTATGGAGCATAAAAACTAATTAAACCCAATTTTACCCAATGAAATATTCAAGAACTAAAATTTAATTATACATATAGCTCATACCTATCCAAGTTATTTGATCTCCTTGGTCACAGCTGAGTCCATTTATTTTGAACCCTGTTCTTTCAGAGCCTGCTGCAACGTTTCCAACTAGACTTACATTTTTACTTTTTGTCAGTTCAAAACTTCCATGCCAGTCCTTAAAAAAGTTGAGTTGTTTAAATACGCATCTTGTTTTATTTTGTTGTATGTAATTAAATAAATAACGAAAGAAGTGGAAGGTAATACATATCTTATTTCATTGAAACTAATAGGATTTTTTTTTCAAATATATAAGTAAAATTTAAAAATAGAGATTGAAAAATCATACATTTAACTTTTTTCATACCAGAATTTTTTTTATAACTTTCAGATTTCGACTATATATACACACAGTAATTTAAAACTAACTAAAAAGTTATTGTCTTCAAATCGTTCACGGTAGGAGCCGCGGAAAAGAGAATTTACGACCAAATTTCTCTCAAGAGCAATGTTGCTACCAGCTATTCTAATACCTAAAAAATAGTAGGTTTAAAATCTTTTGACTTCTGTATAAATAATACAACTTACCGTCATGTATTGGTCTGTGTACAATATTGTCCTTTACATTGATTCCTTCAGCATCAAATATTCCGATGCCAGTAGAGTAGGAGTCATGAAAACTGCATCCTGTAATGTAGGAAGGTCGGGAAGGAACTACAGGTCCTGTGCTGAGCCAGGTCAGTCCAAATCTAGGATCGTAAGCTTCTGTGAAACCTTCCTGACCGGATCGCAAAAACTCCACGTTCGTAAACCTTCCCCAGCCTAGTGTTAAGTAAATACTTAACAATTGAAAATTTATCCTTATACATGTGTTTTGACATGTAACATTTAGTAAAAGTATCTACAACTCAAGTTGTGCTGATTAAAAATTATACTATTGAATGAAATAGCGTGTTTACCGTAAACATTATCCCAAGGAAAACTTCCAACTAGTAATCTCGCTCCAAAAGCATCGTCATCTATGTTTTCATATACTTCACCTGTTTTAGGTGTTTTTTAATTTTACACGAGCCTAAAAGTTTTGATAGACTAAATACATACTTAAAAACTTTTTAATTTAATTAATTTTAAAATTGTTATGAAAAATTATTTTAAACTACGTGTATTATTTACCTTCAATTCTAATATTTTTATTTAGAAGTCCGACTTCAGCTCTCATATCAAAACTACGTTCGTTTATAGAATAACTTTCGCCTAAGTGACGGTGTTGCAAAGAAGATTCAAGTTCTATTTCTTTTCCATTGACTCGCTTGATTACTAGTTTTTCATTTTGGCTTGGTCTATATAATATATTTTCTCCTATTCTAAGTATGTTTACTATACATTGTGTCTATCAAAAACACCGTCTATCAAAAACTGATACATTATTCTTTGTATTTTTGGACTAAAAAGTAAAATAGTAATATTTTCGTCTTTCGTTTGCTTTATTTATAAAATTTAAACTTTAAGCACAAAATAATTATACTAATTGAGAAAACTTCGAATTACTGAATTGTAGCTTAAGTTCTATAGGAAGTTAGGTTTAGGTATACAAAAAGTTGCAAAATTAAAAAAATATCAAGCTAAGTTAAAAAAAAAGGATACTAATTTAACTTGAATGTTTTATACAAAAACTATAGTAATATTACTTAAAAAAATTAAACTATTAATAAAAAAATAATGCTATTATATAAAATAAGTAGAAAACTTCTTAAATAGGTTTGATAAAGAATGTTCAACTTCTGGATAAACAAAATTATTTTAAGTTTTAATTGCTTTTAATAAATAAGCTCTATAGGTAAAAACGTTAAAACGGATATAAAAGAATAATAAGTAAACTTACGCAAAACTTGTTGAAGTTACGACAATTTCTGAGCCAGGCTTCCAATCAACTTCTTCTAAAAGGGTAAGTCTTGAACTACCAGCCTCAGAGGTTTTGGACAATCTGGTCCAATACACATCGTGGCTTAATCCGTGAAAGTCACAACCTCCAAAACAGCCAATCGCTTTGACTCCAAGAACAGTGCCTAGTAGTGAAGCTTTTACTTATTTTAACAGCTTAAGTATTGTACGATTTTAAAAACGTTTCAAAAATAAAATAAAGAAGTTTGTAATTCATTAAAATTAAGTGGATACATGACATAACATAAATGGATGGTACACTACAAATCTCTTTCGAACGTAATATGAATTTAAGTGGCAAGAAATTTTATGTCTCGGTATGATTATTTTAAAAGCAGCTTCTCTTAGACCTTTTTTAAATTATATCATCTATCACGGCCAAAAACTTAACCGATTATTATCAATGTTCTAAGTAACATATCGTTTTATATAAACAAACTGACTTTATAAGTTTTTTACACTGATTACTACTTTTTTGGCTACTTTTTAGTCTTACGCTGAAATAAACTGTTAACTTTTTTTAATAATTAGTTTTAAAGTCGAATTTCTAGCCCATTTTAACTATTGATCTACTGTATACGGACAATTTAACTTTTAAAAATAATTAATTCTGAATTACACTCCGAATAGAATTTTACTACAAACTGTTATTATATTCTAGTTAAAAACTAGATGAACTTTGATAGTTAGTTTTTTTATTTTGCATTCAATCAATCTTGTCATAAAATAGGGTTCTGCAAACTACGGTCCGCGGGTGTATCTTTTAGCTTAAAACAATAAGTGAAAATAATCATGATTAACCTTACTAAAGGTCTTATTGTGTTTTTTAGTGTATGATACTTATTAGTACAGATTTTTAATATTCTAAAACTTTGCTTTAGAAAAATATTAATAATTTTCCGCAAACTTTACGAGATTACGGTCTTTTGCGAGAATTTTTTAACAAGCCTGGTCTGTAAAAGAGTTTTTATATTTTTAGAAAAATTGTAAAACACTTTTAGAATAATAACTGATGAGATCAAAAAGTTATTATTTTGGGTAACAAAAAACAAAAAACTTTTTTCAAGCACCAACATTGAAATACTTTTAAAACAAAATATTTACAACTTTAAAGCTTCAAAAATACACTATTTATTCAAAATACAGATAACAAAATTACCTTTGATAACAACTTCCTCTTGACGCGGTTTTCCTCTCATTTTAAGAACAAGTCTTTTCGTCAGCGGGTCTTCTGCAGAATGACCTGCAATAAGTCGTCCACCCTAAAAATAAAATAAATATTGATTTTTATGAGAGAAATAAGTCGAACAATTATCGAGTGAGATGTAAGCTATTTTTTTTATCTATGTGTTTATATATATTTTTTTTTCCTTTATATATTTGTTTGTAACATTAACTGTATAAACTCTAGAGGGCGCTTGAAAACTGACTCAAGTAAAAATTATGATGCTTTGAGCAAAAAGCGCCTCTTATCGCATATTCATTAAATATAAATTGATGATTTAAATTAATGATTGAAAGTAAAGTTAGTTGCATTTTATTAATAAACTACACATAGTATTATTCATTTATTTTTTTGTGTAAGTAAGTCGCGAGAAACTAAATCATTAGTTATTCACAGAAGTTTTAGATTAGTGTCCCTGTACATTAACACACAGCTGACACACTAAGTTAGTAGTGTGTCAACTTTATTTAATAATTTAATAATATGTATTACTTTGTTTATTACATATTACTTATGGGAACGGGTCTAAATTGCACGAAGACAAAATTGCACGAGGGGACTAAATTGCACGAGAAGAAAATTTCACGGAGCCAAACTTGCACGAATTACATTTTTGCACGGGAGTTAAAAAAAAAAATTAAAAATAATTAGAAAAAAAACTAAAAAACAATTTAATAAAAAAAAAATACTGGCTTAGGGTAAGGGTTAGGGATAACAGTGATAGTAAAAGTAAAAATGAAAGAATAACTAATAAAAAGAAAAAAGCTACCGACCGAGGTTAAGGGGTAGGGGTAACAGTGATAGTTAAAAAAAACAAAATATAGAATAAATAGTTAATTAAAAAAAAAAAAAATAACTTACCAACCGAGGGTAAGGTTAGGGGTAACAGTTATAGAAAGAAAAATTAATAAAAAAAAATTAATAAAATTAACAAAAAAAAGAAATATATATAACTCTTGCAAAAATGTCTCCGTGCAATTTTATCCCCTCGTGCAAAAGTATATTCGTGCAATTTTGCGCACTCGTGCAATTTTGTCCCCTCGTGCAAATTTGACAGCTACCCATTATTTAAAGCTACATAACAATAACACAGTTATGGTTTTAAATTTAGTTATATATTTTTCTACAATTCGGAAAAAAAAAACTAATTAAGTTTAGATTTGTAGTGATTTTCTCAAATTTGTATCTGCTTTAGATGTATAAAAATGTTTAAAATAAGTATATCTGGGACTGAAAAAAAACACTTACTAGGACTTGAATTGTGATGGCACTAAACGAAAATTGATCAAAATCAACATCATTTGTAAACTGAACGACACCTTTTATAACAAGATGGTCAACGACTATGTTTTCTGAATCAATAATAATCCAACATAAAGCTATTCCTGTCGCTTCCTTCAAAACTTCTACTGTTTTCTCCTAAAATAAGTTAATACCGTAAATTATAAAAAAAAACTAAATAAACAGGTATAGTATGACCTCTCCTGATAAAAAGTAATAAACTGAACTATACGATCACCCACAACAACCTATTAGAATATTCTGCGAAGTGCTTTCGTTCTTATTAGCACTCATCAGGCAGGTATAGTTACGGCGAATCGTTGTATCAGTTAAACCAAACTTGATTAAGTACTTTCGCACTATAGCTGTTTAGGTTTTAATTAGGAGAAAATGACTCAACTCAACGTCAGTTCACCGTGAATTTGTCTGCCTGATGAGAACGAAAAAAGTTCGCAGAATGTCACATGGATTATTGTTGGTAGCGTGTAGTTCATTTTAATGCTAATGGTAATAGCGAGAGAACATCTAGGCTCTGCCGACAAAAGTCAAAAACCTTAAAATTTAACTACAGCTGATAAAAAGTAGTATTAAGAAGTTATATTTTCAACTTTTTAAGTAGGATTGAAAAAAGTTTACGAGCAAATTTTAGTAAATATATTTATAAAAAAACAAATACAGTCTTTCTAAAACTAGAAATTTGAAAAGTGTTAAATCATTTGTATGAAATTAGTCGACTTTAAAAAACTATATAAAACTCTGAAGAGAAACCTTTTTAAGTGATAATTTATAAAGCCTTACATTTATATTTATGCAAGGATGAGGAGAAGATCTTTTCTTCCTACTCTTTCCCTCGCCAAAAAGATCACTGAAATTTATTTCGCTCCATCGGATCGCGTTTGCAGGAGTTTTTGAATCGGGAGGTATTTGGTCTGGATCAATGTCTGCGAGGCAGCCTTTGTTTCTACATCTATAAATAATTTTAAATTGTATTTTTATACCTTACTTAATAAAGTAGCTCATTAACAAAAAAAAATCAAACGCTTGGTAATGCTTCAAAAAAAAAATTAGAATATTCTAACTAAAGTAACGAAACAGGTGGTAAACATATATTACAAATTTTAAAATAAAAGTTTTAATAAAAATTTTACAAAACTTAAGTGAGATTCTTTAATAATTTGTGCACTAACTGATAAATTTTAGGTGTAACTACTTGATTGAGAACATCGGGGTCAACAACACCCAGGTTAGCTCTTTTCTTTCGTTCTTTCGTACCCTTAATGTTGGCTACTTTAAAATCAAGAGTTTTCGAGGATATGTTGAAATACCAATCAAGATTTTTGCTAGAGGTCGTGAGAGGTACAGAAGTTAGAACCTCGCCTTCATTTCCTCCCAAGTCAATTCTACAGTAAATTAAGTTAAAATAACCATACAGTATTTTCTCAGTAAATATAAAGTGCGAAAATTAGCTTGGCAGCTCGTTCTTCAAGCGTGGTTCGTATATAAAACAAGTGGAAAGGTTAAAATCGGTCAAAAGTTACGTTAAACAATTAAACTCGTACCTAAAATTAAAAGAGAATATTTGAACAGAACGTATTGTTTAGCGGTTTATTTCCACATGTTAAAATGTAAAATTTAAACTAGAAAAATTGATTTGATACTAGCTAAAATTTGTGTCTAACTAGTATAATGTGATGAGTTAAAAATTATAAAAAAATTATAGGTTTTGAAATCGTACAAAAAAATTTTGTATGCGATTTGAAAACAATTTGCAATCAAGAATATTTTTAACAATCAATAAAACTCATGTTAGTTTTTCTACCAACAGATAAACAATACTTTTCCTAGTTATAATACAGAATGTAAACTGACACGTCTGGTGTAGATGCAAGGTTGTGCATGGTGTGAACAAAATGACCAGGGAATAGGTCATAGTACTTGCTGCTGTACGATATGTTTGTAAACTTGTCGGATGTTGACCATTTCACCAAGTGAGATTCACTTCCTAGCAAAATTGCCATCCAGCCTTAATTACAAGCAAAATTAATTAAAATATTTATTTAACAAACAGAAATAAAACTGTTATAACAAAAATTTATATAGTTGTAGCTGCTACAATTTTGATTTACTTTAAAGTTTCAACTTTTAAAAATGTATTTTTACGTAATTGGAAACACGTATAGTTAAATTAAAAAACCTATTAATAATAGTAAAAATACATAAAGTTATAGAAAACTTTTAACGATTAAAATTGAAATATAAATACATACAAACCATTTTTGTGAGTCATTCTCTTTTTAGCCCATGGTATTGATGTTTCACCGTATAAGTTGGATATTAGCATATCTTTAGTGTTAAGAGAATTTGGTATAATACCGTTTAAAGCCAAACGATTAAAGTACACTTCTTTTGGACAAAGAAGGGAACTGACAACTCCAGCAGAATATAATATACCATCTTGAAGCTGAACAAATTTTTGATTTTAAAATTTATAGAAAATCACTATTGATACAGCAAAGTTAATCAAATCTAAGTTTATTTGAGATATCTCATAAAACATTTTGTTTAATATTTTAATAAAGATGTCTCAATAAAGGGGTTGCTTATGGGAAGAGGGTATAGAAACGATCAAAACATCTAAGATTAATGTAAAAATCGAAACAAACTTGTTTTTATTTACAAACTAAAAATCACACGGATAGATAATCACTACTTACAGCAAACTATACTAAAACTAATGACAATACAAACATTTACAAGTATATATCTAACAAATAATCACATCCTTAAACCTTAAGAACAGACTACATACTAAATTTATAAAACTCTTGGCTAAATAAAACTTTAAGTCGCTACGCTTAACGCTTCACCTGACAACCAGATACCAATGCTTTCAAAACGTTGTCTATTTTATATAGAAAGCAAAGAACATTTCTTTTTTCTTACGTACATATTTTTTTATTCTATAATACTAACTTTAAAGACGCAAATATTAGCATATACAAAACACATTATTTAAACTACCGTCTAAAATAAAATTCGCCTATCGATCACATATTTCCGATATTAGTTTGGTTTTTATTTTTATTTTCAAATTATAAAACTAGAGTCGCTTATGCGCTACAAAGATCTATAAAATCATTTTTATACAAAGTAAACAACAAAAATGTATTGCAACTAACTTCACACAAGGGAGAATTCACAATTCCACTTATAGGTAAAACTTTACTCCCAGGATCGGATTGTGTGAAAGAGCCATCTTCATCAACCAACACTCCTTCATGCTCCCAATTCCACTTGACTTTTCTACTGACATCAAAAAACGACAAGCCTTTTGTAAAAATTATAAACTTGTAGTTTTTACTAACGTACTTAAATAGTGTGTGTTTTAAAGTATAGAAAATAAATATAACTTAAACTGTTACAAAACATAAAAGTTTCACAACTCATATTAAAACATCCAAAATTTACATTTAGTTCAACTACAAAACGACATACAGTCAAGTTTTATTATAACTTGTATTCGATATAGAACTATTATCTAAACAGTATTTCACAGACATAAAAGCTTTAAAGATTACAATTATAAGTACTATATCACAAACCTCGTAGGTAGTACTGGAAACCTCCACAAAGTACAACACAAGTTCCATCGATTGTTGTAACCCCAAATATCGCTCCACCTCTGTTAAAGTTGTAGAATTCTACGTCCTCTACAATTAACCCAGGAGAAAGAGGCAAGTTCTGATTGGAATTATTACATAACTAAATGTTTAAAAAAAAAATTAATGCGTTATATTATAATATTAAAGTTTCAAGATTTACTAAATTAATTAGTCTTGTCATACAAAATTAAACTACTCAGTAAAGAAATCATAACTAACAGAGAAACATTATCCCAGTTATGTATGCAGTGAAAATGAGAACAAAATTTACCACAGCAAGACGAGTTTCAAAGCCAGGAGGTGAAATAGAAGCATGTCCAACAATAACACCGCCTTTTATCATGGCACCACGGTCGTATCCTAATCCGGACTCAATGATAAGTTTAATTTCAATGCCTGACTTCTCGTTGTTGACCATGACAAAGTCGTGAAACTGCATGGCGGAACATTCCACCCACTCCGCTCCCTTTTCACTGTTCCAAGTTGTCAGCGAGTAAAATCTTGCGGGACTCGGAACCGTTCCAGAACAACTGTTTGAAAAAGTGTTATTTTGGTATGTTTTGTTATAAGGAAAGTTCTGGTAATAAAATTGGACGACATAAGATTTAAAAAATAATTTAAAGATCTTTTTATACTTTGGTAAAACTTTATAAAAAACTTTAAGTTTAATTATTTATTTGTATAAGCTTTTACAATACTTAGCTTAAATATTTTACAGACAAGAAATATCAAAGTTAGCTTTGTATATACAATATTCCCAATACACTTTCAATAAAAAACACTGTAAATTTGGCTTTTACGTATATCAACTTATTATTAATATAAGTATATGATAAAAAGTCAAAAAAAGCATTATAAACAAGATTAAATTATTAAGATACATGTTAGCATGTATCATATTGATAAATTTATTTACCTTTAAAGTAATTATGCAACTCATCTAATACAAAAATTGTATTAATTAAAATAAAGTTTGTTTTCTTAAAATAAGTTAATATTGTAAAATTGTAAAATAAACTATTACCTGCTTCCTACCACGGGAAAGTAAGACTGGAAGACCCATAGACCAAACCAACCATGCGAATGAACTGTGTTGTTTCTAAATATTCCAAGCTCAACTTTTTGCTGGCAAACGTCCGGTGTAAACGATGGACCATCAGGATTTTTGTGCATCCGATACCAGAAACCAAAATGGGTCCCACCAGCAGCGTGGTTGCCAACGATGGTGTTGTTAGGGTTAGTCATCCAATAAGCAGCTGAAACCATGACAATGAAAAATCAATATGAATTGAAAATGCTTGTTTGAGAATTAGATATTTTATTAAGACGTCGTGATATAAGCTAGTAATTTATTTGCTTTTGAAAATTATTGAAACACTTAATTAAACTAAAGTCATAATACTTTAATTTTTACTACAGTCTATTAGTAGTAATTCAACTAATAATTAGTTATTATTTTACCTGGTGTTACATCATCATTTAAAAGAGATGTACTTTGACGTACAAATATAGCTAAGTTGAACTGCATAACAATTCCAGTTTCAATTCCATCTTCTATAAAGAAAGCTCCGCCCATGACATCGTATATTACAGTTCGATCAATCAAAAGGTTGTCAGTTCCTTGAAAACAATTTATCAATTTTTATGAGCTTAACAAATTTGTACTTACTTAAGCTAATTTAAAAGTCAACACATCGTCTAACTTATTGAAAATATCTATATTTTAAATAGTTTAAAATTGTATACGATTTTGTTAGACTAGTAGCTAATTAAAAATCAGAGAACTAAAAGCTTTTTTTTTGTGGCTAAATTAGAATAAAAAACTGTCACTTAAAAACTAAACTGAAAATGAAAGCTGTAAAACTATGTACATTACAACATACCGTGAATAGCCACAGCGCGATTAAATGTTTTGTGAATAGAACACCCTCTAACGTACATTCCAGTAACATCTCCCATCAAATGCCAATGAATTGGATACCTAAAATTGAAATAAACAGTAAAAAGTGAACCTTTTATCTATAGAATAAAAACTACCTTCCAAGCCTGAAAGCCTGTCCAACATAAGTAAGCTCGACATATTCTATTTTTGCTACTGCTTTGAACGTTGAAGGTTCTTTAGAGTGAATCATGATTGAAGCTCCAAACTGATCAGAACCTATTTCTTCACCAAATCTTCCCTATCAAAAATTCAAAATTAAACGTCTCAGAAATAACACTATTGAATTTATTAAACAAAGTAGTACTTTTATACTACAGTGAAAGCGTTTTAACAAGAAAAAAAGTTTGGTTTAGTAGCCCTGTAAAAATATTTAACAAAACTTTTAAACTAGTTACTGGCAGCTATAATTAAAAATAAAGTAAAGAAGCTATTAAGTTTATTGATATTAGCTATACAAAAAGTATAGTTCGTTCGTCTTGGAGTCTAAAACTGACCTGCTAAATATATATTAAAATTTGGTATAATTTTTTAAATTTCTTAAATATTGAAAAAAAAAGTTAAAATGTTTTACTATACATTTACAAATTTGTCGCTATGTTTGATTAATTTTTATGTACTTGTAATTTAATCAAAAAAGTTTAACTCAAAAAAATATTGCTATGAATTATTAATGCTAAAATTATTTTGAAATTAAAAAGATAGTTAATTTAAGTATAAAAATAAATACTTTTCAACTAAACAAGTTGTAGTTAATAAATAGTTTTTCTATAAAAGAATATATATATATACACTTTTTATATGCAATAAAAATAATCAAATGTAAGCTTGGTAGATACTATTTATCTAATAGTTTAATAGTTTTATAACCATTAAATATTAAACCAATTTAACAGTTTTAAACATGTTATAGTAGTTTTAACCTGAAAACACGTTTGAGTAACAAACTCTCCAGTGTCGAAGCCTTCTTCACATGCGGGTATTTTATCATTCCAGGCAGGATTATTAGACCCACGGACAACTATATTCCTTGACAACAGGCCTACTTCGGCTGTGTTTTATTACAAGTTATCAAAGTTATACGATTTGTTATTCCTAACTACAAAAAACCATTCAAACCTCTGAACTCAACGGTGTGATCACCAAACACTTCGCTTACTCCAAGATGTTCGTACTCTAGCGGCTTATCTAACGTCAATGTCATACCGTCTAAACAAAAAAATTATTATTAAAAGTATAAAACACTAGTTTGCTCATAAAATGTACTCTAACCTGGAGAAATTTCTTTGATAGTTCTCTGTTCATTTTCAATCTGGGAGTGTCTATGTCCAGTAGAAGCTATAGCAATGTCATCGCCAACTCTCCAGTTCACAGAATGTTGCAAGGATATCTAGAATTTATGCTGAAAGTAATCTTTTAAACCTTCACTGCTAAAAAAAGTTTTAAACAGTTCAGTATATATTATGGAACTTCGATTTCTCTAAATACTATCAAACAGTTTGATTCATTGAACTTTTATTCAAAAGCCTAGAATCATTTTTTTATTAATAGATAAAAACCTTTACACTTCCTTTAGAAGCTGTTTCACTAAGTTTTGTCCAAGTAAAAGGAATATGCCTTCCGTGGAGGTCTAAAGTTCCATCTCTAACGGCAAGAGTTTTAGCTCCGTAGATCGGAAGTTCTGGCGATCTTAGTTGCCCATATAAGACAATTTCAGTGTTGCGTTCGTATGGCTCATCTTCTGTGCCCACCTACAAAATTGTTGTCGAAAACAGTTTTCAGCGTGTTTTATACTTTGTATGATACTTTTATAACTTGATATACGCATTTAAATCAATAAATGTATTTATCAAACATATTCAGCAAATACACCTTTAGGTTTTACCTGTAATAGTTTAATAAACTGTTTATCATTTAAAAAATGAAAACTGTTATAGCATTTGAATTTTATCAAAAAATTGAAAACGATTTAGATAAAACCAAACTTGAAGTACACCCCCATTTGTAAGGAGTATATTTTCAGCGTGCAAAGATACGTCATTTTCATCATCAAATATAAGTTTACCTCCATTGATGAGCAGCATTACCAAAACCTCGGTGTGAGTATCAAGCAACACAGTCTTGCCCTAAATTCATTAAAAAAATTATAACTTTTGCATATTTTTTAGAATTAAATCTTTAGTCAACCTTTTTTATAAATGTACCTTAAAACAAGAAAAAAAAAAACAAGAAAATAAATGATGGTGAAATTTATAAAGAATGTTATAAACGAGAATTGATTGTAAAAAACAGGTTTTATCTTAAATTATAATTTCATGGGTGAAAACCTATTCTGCAATGAGTTTAAAGTTATTAATCTTGGCTATAGCAGTAGGAGATGCAACGTACTATCTAAATGATATTGATTAAAATACTCAAACACTGTACCTTTGGAATGATTACAAAGTCCTTGATTGTAGGAACTGGTTGTCCTCCCCAAGTAAACACCGAGGACCAACGATCGACGTAGTAGAAGTCTGCTGAATCTTGTCGAGCTATTCCTTTGTCTGCTATCCTTACTTCAACCTAAAATTATGAAGGACTTGATGGAATTGGTTATTCCTGATAACACGTTAAAGCTACAAATATTGCAGTCAAACATATAAGTAAAAATAATATTGTAACACTTTTTTCATCAGTTGATTTCTAAACCATAACACTGTTCTTAGATGAAAGTAAAGTACAAGGGTTTTAAAATCTACGTTTTATCTTTACTTTTAGTTTATTAAGCAATAAGTAATGATGTACTTTAGTTTTGATAGTTCCTTCAGGGCGTGATTCGGTAACACAAACAATTTCTACTGCTGAACTAGACTTGATAGGGCAATCGATACCTCCAATGTTTACTTCAAGATCATCGTCTGCTAAGCTGTAAAAATAATAATAACATTTTATTTACAAAATAAAATACTATAGCTTCATCAAAACAGTTAACAGCTAAAAATATTAAAACTAACTAACAAAATTGAAAAAATAAAGTTTTACCATAAATTAAAATTTGATATAGTTAGGAAGTATAAGTAATTTTAAATTATGCTAAAAAAGTTAAAGCTTTACTTTTTATAAGCAATTAAATATGTAACAAGTAATACCTGAACACATATTAGTTTGAAAAGCAAAAAAGTATACTTACTCTTGGTAAACTTTCATAAACGTACAAAAGCTACTAGGTTAAAATTATTCAAAATGAGTACTTTTTACATCATTTTGTAATTAAAATTTTATAAGAATTTTACTCACTCAAAGTTGCGACCAGTTATAGTAACTTCTGTACCTCCCCCGGTTCCTCCTCGTTGAGGGGAAACCCCTGTAACTACTGCAGTTTCACTCAGAAGGTAGTCGTATGAAACTTCGTCGTCAGATTGCATTAATTTAGAGTTGGTAACTACAACACTTGCCTTGTAAGACGCTATAAATTAGAATATTAATAGTTTTATGACTTCATTACTTATTTTTAATTTTAGGATATATTATTAACAGATAAACAAATTTTGAAAGTTAAATTGAAAATAGCTTAATGCATAAGTTATAAATTATCTATATACCTGATTAGCAATATGCAAAACAGAAATTAAACTTTAAAATTTGGTACAAAGTTTAAAAAAAATTACATGTTCTGAAAACCAAGAGTGTAGTACCAACTAATTCCGGGGGACACTTTTGCACGAGGAGACATTTTTGCACGGCGTCACTTTTGCACGCTGGGTTATTTTTGCACGGAGAGTCACTTTTGTACGAAGGGTCATTTTGCACAGGTTAATAAATGTTTAACTTTTTTTTTAGGTTTAATTATTTTTTTCGTTTTTGCTTTCACTATTACCCCTAACCCTTACCCTCAGTCGGTAGTTTTTTTATTTATATTTTTTTTTGTTTTCTTGTTTTTATTTTGGTTAATTATATTTATTAGATATATATTATTTTTACTATCATTGTTACCTCTAACCCTTATAATCGTTCGGTAACTTTTTTTTTATTTGTGTTTTTTAATAGTTTATTTTATTATTTTTATCTAAGTTTTTATTGTTTTTGTAATTTTTTCTCTTTCATTTTTACTATCACTGTTACCACTAACCCTTACCCTCGGTCGATAACTTTATTATTTGCTTTTTTTATTAATTAATCTTTATATTTTTTTCTTGCTTTTTTTTACAATTTTTTTTTATACACTTGTTTTAGTCTCGTGCAAAAGTGACCCTCTGTGCAAAAGTGACGCCGTGCAGAAGTATCCCTCGTGCTAAAGTGACGATCGCGCAAAAGAGTCGCCGTGCAAAAGTGTCCCCTCGTACAAAAGTGACCCGTTCCCAACTAATCAGACACCGCAAAAAAATCTTTTTTTTTTTGTAATTTGTATTTTTATGAACTTATCTTAAAAATGCTGCTGATGTTTTAAATATGCATAAAATTAGTTTTAGAAACAAGATTTGATTTAACCTTTAAACTCCGGGTAAAATTTACAGAAATCTACTTTCTAAATAAATTACTAGACAATAGAAAAACTTAACCATTAAGTAAGTATATAACATACTTTAAATACTAAATCTTGAAAAACTATAAGTCACTAAAAAATTGGTATGGGGTAGTTCAAAACTAACTTATAGAATCATTGCTATAAACAGACGGTGTGAAGCATGTGATATGTGTTGAGTTTGGTGGATCAACCAGTGTGCACTCTTTGTCACCAATAGTTACTTTCGAGTTGTTAGAAAACCCTTGACCACCTATTTTCACTGTTTGCTTTCCTGCGAAGCTTCCTTAAACATAAAAATCTCGAGGTAATAAAAAAATATTTTAAAAATTTAAGATATTTTCAATACTACCTGATATGGGTGTAATTGACTCTATTTTTAAACTGTAATAGAACTCAGCTTCAACCCGAGCAAGACCTTTAATTTTATGAAGCACCTATAAAAGTTAGTTTTAAAATAGAAGTTTAGCACTTAAAAGTATTACATAAAACTTAAATACCTTTAATAAGACTTTTCCACCTTCGTATGCATTCAATGTGCAAACTATTTGCGTATCATTAACGGATAAGACTTCGCAAAACTTTTCATTGCTTGAGGTTGTTGTAATCATGATGTTTGAAGCTTCATATCCGAAATTAGTCCCATACAATGTAATTTCTTCGCCACCATGTGCTACCAATTTCAAATTGATTCAGATAAATAATATGATTAGATACATTTAACCAGTTACATTTCTAATATCATAAACAAAATTTGATTTCATTAAAGATTTATTATAGTGGCAGTAAACATAGCTGAAACTTCATAAATTGTTTTCTATTCACAAATTATAACTAATATTTTAGTAATAAAACTCAACCTAATTGAGGTTGTATCTCAGAGATAATTGGAGTTAGATCAGCAGTGTACGTGAACCTAAGAGATTCAGGATACCAAATGTTGTTTGATCTTACTCTTATCGGTGGGTTGGTCATATCTCTAGATCCTGTCACGCACACAATAGTGGTAATATTAAATTGAAGTACATTACACTCAACATTTCGTAATTTCACGGTCAATTTATTTTCTTCGCTATCAATGAATCCATTACCTGCAAAAGTTATTTGGAAAATGAAAAACTTGACAAATTATAATTAAAAAACATTTTAAGCTTAGAAAAAAACTAATGTTTTTTTTTTGTTTACACGTTTTTTTTTAACAAGCTATAACAAAACTTGAACTTTTGATATGTAAACATAATATTCATAAACAAACCAGTAATAGTAATTGTAGTTCCTCCTTCTAAGCTACCGCTAGAGGGAACAACGGAGTAAAGTTCAGCCGGACTACTAATTGCAGTTTGAGATTCCAATCTTGCTAAACCTAAAATACAACTCTTAGCTTACAATTCACTAAAACAATTAAGTCCTTATAAAAACATTTGTAATAAAAAACAGTTATTAAAATTAAAACGCATGTACTGTATAATGAAATCTATTTAGTTTGTAGTAACAGAAACTATAAACATAATAAATAATCTAAAAAACGGGAAAAAAAACAGTACTAAATTGATAAAATAAGTTCATTCATGAACAATTGCCAACAATTTTTACTAACCTATACCACTGAAATGTAAAACAACTTCATTCTCGCCGACTGGTAGGTAATCATCTATAACACACAACAATTTTTTATCATTGAAGGAATGTTCGTCAATTACACAGACTCGTTTACCAACTGTAACACTTACTACAGAAGGATCTGTTCCGAAACCTAATAAAAAATTAAACTTATATAAGCAAAGGGTTTTTACAGCTGTAAAACTTATCAATAAAAAGCCATGGTATATGTATATATATATACATATTGTTTATTGAACATAAAAAAAAAGCTCAAAAAATTTGGTTCTAGGACCTGGTGCACGAAAAAACCTTTCGGTTATCAAATCGCACACCACCTGGATACCTTCTAACGTCTTGTCTAGGACAGTATAGAAATTTATTTGTTTGTTTATATTCAAAATATTAACTAGCAAAAAAAATTAGTAATAAAATATTACATAAAACTAACCATTGCCAGTGAAGTCCAAATAGTGTTGCGAAAAAGTCCCACTGACACTGAGATTTTTGCTTAAAGGTGTAGCATCTTTTGAATACTCATAAGTCAATGAGTTGTTTGGAGTTACACCACTGTAAAAAAATATGAACAATTGTTGAAATAAGTAAGACTTTATACACTCTTTTTAGCCATATTATTGATTTAGTTAATCTTAAAACTAAACTGATAAAAACCATAGTACAGTAACATATTAAGGGAAAAATTAACATTACTTCGCTTTCTTTTTGTTTTAAAACATAGATTATTTTGAAATAAAGTAAAGCTCTAAGTTTGATAAAAGCAAACTTCATCTAACGCTTATATGATTTAACTGCAATGCTTTCAAAAAAAAAAACGTTTGTTGAACTGTTTTTCTAATAGTTTATGGGTTGTTTAACGAATTTCAGTGTATGAAATCACTTACTTCTCAACAATGTTAACTTCAAAAACTCGACTGTCACCAAAAGCCTGAGTTCTGCATTTTATTTGTATATAAGTGAACTCTAACACATCGCAAGGTAAATAACCAACTTGGACTTTTGTCAATTCACTAAAACCAGAACCCTTGAAAAAAAAAGTTTTGTAAAAATTTTGGTTTACACAGAAATATCTTACTAAAATATGTAATTTTAGCTGATTGAAAAAACTTGTTTAGTGTAAAAACAAAAAAAAAAAATTGAATTTTTACGTAAACCAATGCTTTGATCTAATAACTAGGACTAAATTTAGTTCTTAATAATGCTTAAATTTAAAGAATAGAAACAGTTCTCACGATTAAAGTCAGTAATGTTCCTCCTAATTCAGATCCAATTTTAGGTGAAAGTGACTCAAGAGTTGGGTAAAACAAAATACTTCTATCTTGCAAGTTGTTTATGGTTAATAAAGCATTTCCTTGATTTTCAGCCGTCAAAGTAACTTCATGACGACCTATCAAAAAGTTTGTAATTTTTACTCGGATAAGCTTTTTGCAATAACAGTACTACACTTTTTAACAAACCTTATCTAAATATTTAAGAGATATTAAATAACTCAACTAATAAAACGTACTAGATTTTAAATTAGATAAACCTTTACTAATTTAAGTTTTTATAGACTAAAAGAAATGTGAAAATTAAGAAATAAAATCTTTTTTTAATGTTATTAAGTACAACTACTTTTTTAAAACTTTTTTCCAAACCTACTAATAACTTTTCTTCTTTTGGAATGATGCATTTTAGTTTGTTGTCTGTTCTTTCTGTTATACCGCACATTTTTCCACCAACCATAACAGTGGGATTAGATATCACATTGTTAACTGAAATTCGAAACAGTGTTATTTTCAAAATTATTAAAGCAGTTATATTAAACAATAGTGACGCAAAACCATTTAAAAGCTTTTATAAACTGCTATTTGTTTAGTTTAGAGCTTTAGGAAATACTTTAAGTATTTAAACATGTTAAAATATGAAATAGGCTAAGATTACTATTTAAATAACAAAAACTGAGTGAGGTTCATAGTATAAAATCTAATTACTATTTAGAACTATCGTCGTTGCGGCATCAGCAATTGAAGGTTGGATATCACTTATTTGTGGAGTTATATTCATACTTGCCGTGAAAAAAAAGTCTTCCTAAAAATAAAACAACAAACTTCAATAGTAATACAAGCATCTTAATTGAGTATTTAACAAACTACTTCTTTATTAGCTTTAATGTCGTTTATATGAGCTGATACAGTGGCCTTAATATCTGTGCGAGTGTTCACAATGACAGTTCCTGTCATCACGATTGCTTTCGTGTATCTCGGTTGTACAACACTCTTGTAGTAAAATTTTCCAACTTTTGTGAAACGGTACTTAAAAGATCCTGAAAATATACAGTTTTACATGTTTTTTATATTTTACAATTTTGTTATTCAACTAAGTATTAAAGCGATTTAAAAAAACAGAATTAATATAATTTGACATAGATAAGATTACAGTTATCTAATAAGCTTTATTTATTCTTAAAATTTCATCAATCCTAAACCTTTGTTATGTATTTACAATTTTCAACTTTTAAGTATTTGACGAAAAAAACATTTTAAAGGAATACTAGTTTCTATTGCTATTTAATTTAGTAGAATATAGAGTAGTATAAAACCTGTTATTAGTTTTTTACCTATTATAATTCATTTTATAGCAACTTGTTAAATGAGAAAAGAGATGAGTAACTTCAATTAAAGTTTATGACAGTACCGAAAAAAATTATTAGGTGGGTCGTAAAAGAAGGAAGAAAAATTGCTATGAATCAGTCAACATACTTTTATCAATCTAATTGCAGAAAACATCTGCTAATAAGGTGCAAGTTAAAACATACTTTTGGAATTTGCACTAAAAGTTTTTATAACTTCTAAGCAACGAGAAATGATTAAAAACTTTTTGTAAACATTCTTAAAATAGGTCAATTACTACTTGTAAAAGTATCTAATACAGTTGATTTGTTTGAGTTTGATGGTTTTTTTAGAACTTCTGTTCTATCAGGGAAGTTTTTGTAATAAATTTAGTATTATTAATATTAAATTGTATAATGATTGTTTAAAAAATACTCACTCACGCTCTTTTTAAATAATTGGATTTGGATGCTAGCAAAAAAGGCCGGACTCCCGGATTCAGTAGATAACTAATTGTTTGCAGTTTAAAGCAAAACACAGTTTGGTTACACTATCTACGTTTCAAAAGTTTGTTAATTGGACATAATGCTTACAATTAAATTCTAAAAAAAACCTTTTGGAGACGGAGGAGTATTAAAACCGTTTCCATCAAACTCCTCGCTTAAAAGATCTTTCACGGTGAATATTGAGTACTCAATGTCAAGAACTCCATCCCGTGCGGACCAAATAAACTCAATTTCGTCACCTTGTTCTATGACAACTAATTGTGGTTGCCATGCGTATCCGATACCGTGTACTGTAAAATCAGATTTTAGTTCAGACTACCGAAAATTTTTGCTATTTTATACTACATTGGAGCTCAGCTTAATCTAATTAAAAGAAACTGATCGACATCTTGCTTTATTATTATTTCTCATAAATATTTAATGAAAATAGTTTTGGATAGTTGTTATTTTTTAACATGGAACTTTTATAATATAAACTTGAGCAATTAAAACTAACCGCTGTGACTTCCAAAGTTGTCAACTTTGTAAACTTTAGTAAATGGTTTAGTTGTACAAACAATGTTTGTACTACTAAAAGAAGAAACGTCACAATAGTCATTCCCAACTTTTACTTGTACGTCTTCATTGAATCCCTCCCCTTGTATAACTAAATTCGTACCTCCTAGAACTGAACCTTCATTTGGATTGATTGAAGATATTGAAAACCGGTATCTTACAAAGCTTTCGCTGTCAAAATTGATATATTCTAAGTCTAAGATGATTGTGTACTAGCGTTTATAAAAAAGGAGGCTTACTCGACATTTATTGCACATCCACTACCTTCAACAATAACTTTTACTCTATAGTCCCCATGATATAATTTTGGAGGTTCAACTTCTATTTCACTACTAGTCCAACTTAAAATGTTTGCCATTTGGCTTCCAACTAGTACGACCCCGGCATCATTAAAATTTTTTCCAAAAATTGTCAGCTTTTGACCTAAAATTAATGGTACAATAGTAAACATAGAATGAAATTTAGTAAGTCATTTGTTAGTTATGTTCAATTAAACAACTAATTTGTTTAACTTATTTACAAGTTTTACTAAAAAACTTTTTAGGTTTTAAGCTTATACTTAATATGTACACATAAAAATGAAAAAAAAAAATTACACATTTAAAAAATTTAATGTCGTTTCATTAACTTTTTAGTTTATTAAAACTTACTTGTACTTTATTTTATAGTAAATGGTTAGCTACCATTTAAAATTGTATACCTGCTACCAAACTAATCGTTTTCGGTTGAATATCTGTTATAGCTCCTATGTCATCACCTGTACTTAAAAACTGGAATCCAGATTCGAGTGATACATTGAAACTGTTATTAAACTCAACTACTACATCAACTTCACCAACAAAATTACTTGGCTGAGTTGTGCAAACAATGTTGGTGTAATTTATTAAGTTTATTTCGCACAATGAGCTTCCAAACATTGTTCTAGAAACAAGGGATGAATCGAAACCTACAATTTTTTTTGAGTAAACAAAAACGTATCAAATTTATTTAGTGTTTCGCTTACCCGATCCAGTAATAATAACTTCGGTACATCCAGCCTGACTTCCACGCATTGGTTTCACAGAAGATAGCTCAGCATTGGTTGTGAAATATCTGGTGTCATTATTTATTTGAGCAAAACCTGTAAACAAAATTATTTTACAAATATCATATGATAGGCTTTAAAGAAAAACTTATAAAAAATGACACATAGCATTTTAACTTAATACAAAGCCAAAGTTCTATGACTAAAAAAATTGTGTGTTTATAAAAAAGTAGACTGAAGTTTCCAAAACAACTATTTATTATTATAAGTAGAATTGTTTAAAAAAATAAGTATTAAAATATGATGTTTATAAACTTTAAAACCAATAAATTTCAATTTATATTTATTTATAATTAAGTTGTTTTGTTTAAATTTAGTTTTAAGTGCCTTATACCTTGCAGATAAATAAGAGCAAAATGAAAGCCTTTCTGAAGAAGCTGGATTCATAAAGCATCAAGCACGAAACACATGCAAACTAGTGTTTATTTTATATAAAATATATTTCATAAACAAGTTGTGAAGTATAACAAAATATTTTTTTTGCTTTGAACAGCTGTTTCAGCGCTCTAAATGCTTCTAATAACTATATAACTGTATATATTTAACTATATAATAAACAACAGTTTTTAATAAACAACAGCTCATATAATTCTCAGTAAAGTTTTAGTTTATTAAACAACTTTTGCAAAAACTTCGAACTTTATTTATTTATAAATATCGTGACTTAGAAATAATGAAGTTTTTTATGCTGTAACTTAAGTTTGAAAAGTACGCTGATTTTAAAATTAATAAACTAACTGTTTTTAATTTTCCTAATAAATCATATATATACAAATATAATAAGGTGATTATTTAAACTTAATCACTTTCTACAGAGCTACTTGAAGGGCGTTTAAATAACTTATTAGGAAAATGCGATTTTAAAAATCCAGATCATATGTTTCATAAAGACAAAAAATTGTCTTTAATTTTCAGCTGGTTCAATTAAAAATATATATACGTACAATATATATTATTTAGTGTGTCTTGTATTTTTTAATGATTTATTTAGTGACGTAACTATTCTTTTAGTTTTTTGCTTAATTTCATGTACATCTTTACTTACGTTTTAAGATATTATTGTAATAAACTAACTAAAAAGCTGTTCAATAGAACAGTGAAACATTTGTATTAGTAAAACGTAGTGTTTGATTAATATATATATATATATAATTAAAACACACAAAATAAACTTTTGCTTGGGACAGATGTTTCTGCGTTCAATACGCGTCTTCAGCCAAGTATTTTATTCAATGAAAAGAAAACTTGTAAATACAGCAATAAATTATACAAAATTAGGTATTCAGTAATAATAGAATTATAAGTAATAATATGATTAGATAAGATAAACTAAATCACCTTCCACAGAGCCCACTTGAAGGGCTTTTAAATAGTTTATTGCGAATATTTGAATTTCGAGTTGAATTGCACCTTGCTTAAGATTAATCTTAAGCACAGTGGAATTCAATTAGAACTGCAGCTGAGGATTAAAAACAATTTTATTGATTTAATTAAACATATGTACTGTTCTTTCCAAATTCAAATATTCGCAATAAACAATATATATGTAAAAAAGCACGTTATGTTTAACATAATAAACTTTAATATGTTTTTTCAAACTAAATTTCAGATAAACTGGTAAGGTATTTATATAATAGAAATTTTTAAGTGAATCTAAATTTTTGTAAAAATCACTAACCTTTTCCTGCTACTGCAACAACAATGGAATTTATACCTGGTAATACTTTTCCAACAGTAAAACTAATTTCAGTTTTAGAAGCTTTAATTATATCACAACTTACATCTCCTATTGTAACAACATTTTTCTCTAAGGCTTCATCATCGAAACCAAGTCCTGTTAATGCAAAATTACTTGATTAATTAGAATGAAATGCAAATTTATTTGAATTTTTAATTAGTTGAAGTAACAAACATGAGTTAAATAAAAAAAATATATGAAGTTTAACTTTATTCTAAACGTTACCTTACAAACAGAGAGTAATAAATTTTTTGTTGTTTACAAATCTATTTTATATTTTATTTATTGGATTTTATTTCTCTAGCTTTTTACGATTATAAAAGTATATATTGAAATAGAACTAGGGTAATCAGTATTTTAAAATTCTTCACGATCTGGACTGTGTTGTTGGGGTCTCTCTCTCTCTAGACGTCTTATTTTTGTTATTTCACTTTTAAAAAACAAACCATTCAAATTTACTTTAAGTAAAACTTCTTAAACATAATTCATAAATTAAATGTTTGTTTAAACACTTTTTGACAAGTCAAACTTTGAAGATTTATAACGGTTATAATACGGGCCGAGGGTTGTAACTTTGGGCTTCTCTTTAGTACAATTTAAACCATTTAAGAACTTGTACTTTTGATAAAAACTACAAAAGTAACAAACGTTTAAATTGTGTCTATAAAAATTACATCTTAAAGACTTATTAAAAAGTACTTTATCTTAGGAACTAACCAGTAATAACTACACTTTGACCAAAAGATGCAAAATTAGGCAAAACTGTTTTAACTTGAGGCGTATGATCATCCGACCAATCAAAAGTACAAGAGGTGTTGACGTCATCATCGAAATCAGCTAAACAAGCCGATGGAATTTTGTTGATGTAAACTTGAACCTTAAACAATAAAACTAAATTTAAACTTATTTAAAAATCAAGTTTGATAAACATTTTATGACACAGTGTTAATTTAAAAGTAATATATTTAGTAATAATCAGATACGCTGTAATTCAAATTTTAAGAAGGTGATAGAACAAAATTGTTCGATAGTTCAGACTTTTGTTAGTATTAATCAAAACAGTTCTACAATGAATATTAACTATTTCAACTAAAATTGTTTTAAACTCGAAATAGCTTAATAAAAAAACTTGAGGTAAATTGCTGGAAGTTCTAAAGTAGTCTCCTTTTATCGGCTCCATTTTTAGATGACCATTTATTACATGATGTGTTTCGATTGTAGGATTTAAACCAATTAGCTTACTACCATTTGCAAAGATAGATGGCGCCCTTCCTCCAGGTCGTGCTATTCTCAATATATACCCGTAGCTAAAGTTCAAATTGTATATATTACTTACCGTAGTTTTTATAATCTTTTTAAGTCAAGTAGCTTATTTTTTATCATATGCATAGAGTCTTAGCTGAAACTCTTATTGTTTTGCGTGATTAAATCACTTGTAAAGAAAACAAGCTAATCAAAACTAAAACAATTAGGTTCAAAAGTTTTTAAAGGGTGATACAACCTTCAACAATACAACATACAACAAAGCTTAACCCGGTGCAAATTCCATATCTCCAGTGAAGAACTTGACCTATACCTTCATGATTTTCGAGAAGAAATGATAAATCTGAAGAAGAAACATTGGCAGGAATATCATGTATCGGAGAAAATTTGCCCCCTTCGAAACTTAAGTCAAAAGTTCCGCTCACTGGAGGTGAAGCTTCTGATAGTCTTTCAACTTTTATCTATGATAGAAATTTTACAAAAAATTAAAGATGCTGCTTGTTTTTAAACAGGAACTAAATATATCTGATTATTTTAGAGTTTGTAATAAAAGTTTCATTAAAGAAAAACAAAATATGAAATTACTGAAATATACTATGGTTGAAAAAATAAAACACCTGCATTGATTCATCGTCTAAAACTCTTTTACTTATTGTAAGATTTTTGCTTTTACTTGCAATAGTCAAGAACGCAAAACCTGCCCAGAAAAATACATGTTTATAAAAACATTAACTTTGTAAATTTATATTCATAAAATGTTATAAATAAAACAACAAACCTAATAAAGGTAAATTATGACCGCAATCGTGAGTTTTCATTGTAACAACATACTTAAAAGGACTTGGCTCAGTAATGTTAATTTCCCTTAGCTTAACGTGAGGTACTACTGATTCTCGTCTTTTTTCCAATAAATCTGTTAAGTTTATAAATTAAATTTTGTTTTATACTTTAAATGCTTATAAAAAAGCTAAAAACATACAATTTGGTAAATAAAATTTGTTTATGAATAGAAAGTATAGTTATTTGCCTTAACTAAAAAAGAATGCTCAATTTACTGGGATGTAAAGAGCTTATATAAATAGATTTATGCAAATTTTATATTTTATTCGCGACCGGTTTCGGTGGCAAGAGATTGCGACCTTTTCAAGCAAAAATAAAATATGAAACTGCATGTAACAATGTTAGTTAATTATACTGTTGTTTAAAAACTTATTCATGCGTGAAGAATATAAACAAAAACAAAATTGTTGCATATTCGAAAATTCAAGCATATCAGAGTATATTTAGGTAAAATTGGTACTAGTTGTTAAAAAAAGGTTGAATTAATATTAATATAATGAGTCAAATAAAAAAGCTCTGGATTCAGTTTTTTTATTTGACTCATTATATTAATATTAATTCAACCTTTTTTTAACAACTAGTACCAATTTTACCTAAATATACTCTGATATGCTTGAATTTTCGAATATGCAACAATTTTGTTTTTGTTTATATTCTTCACGCATGAATAGAAAGTAAAAATTATTAAGAAAACCATTTTTTAATACTTGCTTTGTTTATTTGAAGGTAGAAAATGTAAATTAAATACTATAATAGCAATTCATTTATAAGTAAAAAACTAAATATTTAACGGACTTAGATACATTCGTGGCAATAATAGTTTCTCAAATGTTGGATAACTCACAAATATCGAAAAAAATCTTTAAAAACTTTGAACTTAAATATTAAGCAAACCTGAAATTTGAGTTTCATCAAACGAGTATTTGCTAAATCTAACATTGTCTACGTAAAGTGTTCCCTCTACTATTCTTTGGAACCAAAATCTTCGTAAACGAAACCCACTTCCTTCTGGTACCTCTGAATAATTAAAATTAACTTGAAAATTGATTCATTTGTCAATTTTTTTATTTGCGCCACAAATGTTTTATTTGCACAACAAATTTATTTGCAACTGATTACACAAAACTTATACGTTTAATCAAAAAAAATATTTTTTCATTCACTTTCTTTGAGCATTTCGTTTATGTTTAGACAGACTAAATTCCAGCTATTTTTCACAACTAATCTATCATCATACAAGTCCATTTGCTTTAAACGTACTTCACGTTGTACTTTGTATTGAAAGTTAACAGTAATGTAGTTTCTTGTATCTCCAAGGTAAGCATAGCACAACTAAAACATTTAATTATTAACGTGAATTTATAGTTAATATTTTTAGGATATTTAAAAAGATTTTTTTAAATACACTTTGTATTAACTTATTAGACACTTAATTTTTATGTTTAAGTTAAAAGTTCCTATTTTCTAAAATGATGATATTTAAAATAACTCTTTTAAAAACTAGCTAGTTTAACTAAACAACAATACAAGACAATTTCTTTTGAAAATAAATAAATAAATAGGTAGTAAATATTTTATATATATATTAATAAAGCATCTTAAAAAAAATTGTGTAATTAAAATTCATTGAAATCTAACAATTGGGCTTGATGCCAAGATAATCGGGTTCTCTTCATTGTTGTAAAATCTATGTACATTTTTTAGTGAGAAAGTTCCACAGAATGATTGTTCGCTTGATCTTTGGTTTATGAAAGACTCAGTAGTTAATTTTTCCATATCGCTAAATTTGAACAACATGTTTTTCATTTAAATTTTGCAAAAAAAACATTTGAAAGTTTTGCTGTGCAAATTATTAAAGGTTTATGCAAAGATTAAAAAATAGTTTGCCATTCAATACAAAAAACTAACTAATAAAAAAAAGAGTTTTTAAAGTGTTCTTGAGATAACTCTTCCGGGCAGTAAGGTTCAAACAATGATTTTATTTCTGTGGCCATAGTTTCATTGTTTAGTTTTTCCAATGAAATTGTGTTAGAAATCATTTCGCCAACTTTAAAAGTTATGCTTGTTTCATTTTGAATTCCAGCTGACCGAGGAATTATTTCAGCTACAATTGACTGTTGTGACTCAATTTTGAACAGGTTTGTGAAGTCACCTAGTAAAAATTATATTCTAAATACCTTAAGTAGACATTTCTGCGTAAAAGAAATGAAAATAAAAGGTTGTTTTTTTTGACTTAAGTTAGTATCAAAATGCTAAAATTAAAATGTATTTGAAAAGCGTTTTATATTCTATGTGAGCTTTTATTAAACAAAACTTATTTTTTAAATTTCTTGAAAATTAAATTTTAATGCAACAGGTACCTTTACAACATGATAAATAATTATAAATGACTGCAATAAATTCAATATTTAGAATACTTGCCTTTATATTTAAATAATTTTTCATTTATCATTAATTAAAAAAATAAACATTTTAGAACCAAATAGAAAACAATGGAAAAACCTCTTTTTGACTTAACAGTAATTCGATATTGTGAAATTGTCTCTTCCTTAGAAACTTGTAGAGCAACTATAACTTCTCCAGTCTTTCGGAAAACTGGCAATTGGTGAATTTCGTAACTCAAAGCTGCTTCCGTAATATAAAAGCCTAACCAGCCTGTATTGATTGTTTTTAAACTAAAACGAGGATATATGTTGATAAAATATACTTTTATACCACTATAAATTATATTTTTTACTTCAAGTTATAACATTTTTAATTGTAGTCTATTGAAAATTATATAGATATATAATTTTCAATAGACTATATAGTCATATAGCTTTCAGTAAGTTTTTTTTTGACTTATTTAGCTTTTGTGTAAGCCTTCTTTCAGTATACAGGTTTTGTTTTATAAATTGGTTTGCTGAAGATTCTATTAAATCAAAAATTGTAACATGTCTTTTTATGACATAGTGCCTAGCCTACTAAAGCTAATAAGTGTAAATTGTGTTTTAAACTTAGTCAAAATCAAATATTTATGTTTATTTGGTTTGTATCCTTAGAATTTAGATGAAAATATTTCGAGATTTTATTATAAGACAATTAACCCAGTAAACTCTTCGAATATAAACTTAATCTTATTTAAATAAAATTTTATTGGATAATGTTTGTCTACTAATATCTACACAAGCTATGTTTGCATAATTTAGATCTTTAAGTATAAAATAAAGTTATATTTTTACTTTAAATGTAATAAAAATCTCCAAGTAAATTACTCTGGTTGTTAACAATTTAAAAATCTTCTTATATAAGGTCATACTATACATACACGTGAATTGTTAAAAACTTGAACTTTTGTATATGACTAAAGAAGTACTTGTACTGTATTGAGCGACATGAATTTTAAACATTTGGTCTTCACAGAAAGAAAGGTCACATGTCAAAGAAATAAGGAAGACTGTGTCTGCCCCCGAACGTGTTTCATTGATGTTCATTAGCTCGATTGATTGCTGCTCGTGCATCACTGTGGATTTCATTCTAAGGTGCTGTCTATCGACCTCAATCGATCCTAAATTTTGCAATAGTAATTTCCAATTAACGCAACAAACATACTGTTTTATTACAATTGATTATAGTAAATTCGATTCAGTTAACTAGTTTATTTTACTGACTAATAGAACATTACTGGTATAATTAGTTAGAAACTAAAAATATTTAGTGCGACTTGTTATTATTTTTTAGATCTTTAAACAAAAGATATATGTGACAATTAAACTGTAAAAAGAATTTAAAAAACAAAAACATTTAGATAGATATCAAAATAGTATTAAGAAAGATGTAGCTAGGTGTAAATATTACAAACTGCTTAGAATAGGGGTGGGCAACGTACGGCCCGTGGGCCGGATCCGGCCCGCAGACTGAAAATGACCGGCCCCCGACCGTTTTTTAAATTTTAATAGGATCCGGCCCGCTAGCAAAGTGACAGGCCCGCAAAGGGTCAATATTACAAAATAATTATAAAACTTTGTATCATATTTTTACAAAACAAACCTGTAAGAATTTGACTTTAAAACATACTGAAAAACTTCTTTATAAACTAATGTGTACTTATAAATACACTATTTTGTCCTAATATTTTGTGTTGTTGTAACTTAGTTGAAATATCGTTCTAGGACGAAACCGGTCGTAGGGTTGTCTCGGAAGCTGTTGTTGTTGATCGTGTGGTGAAGTTCATTGTTTATTAGACATTATTTAAACATCTGACATGTCTCAATCTACATCTTAAGTTGTCAGATATGAGAAAGCTTTGTGAATTTAAAGGGTTTAAAAAAGTGATTAAATGTATCCATAAAATTAGACTTCAGTCGGATCCGATAATTTTATCTAAATTAGAATCCGACCGGATTCGGATCTCGACTTAAAATTAGCATCCAGTCGGATTCGGATCTAAAAAGTCATTATTTGGTTGGATCCGGTAAATCACTAATTCGAAACGCTCCGGCCCGCAAAAGACTAAATTTTCCCGGATCCGGCCCGTTGATTTAAAAATGTTGCCCGACCCTAGCTTAGAACTATCATTTTGGCCAACTTCTTTTTAGGTATAAAGTATTAGGTTGCACATTGTTAAAACGTTTTGCAATATAAATATTTAGTCAAAACAATGTAATAAATTTCGTAATATGTTTTATCTTATTCTAACTTTACTAGTAATCAAAAACATATTTTAAAAACTTTTGTTTTAATATAGCTTAGTGTAAAAAATAAAGATCATACCTATTTGATCGGAGTTGAAAACAGTATCATACACCATTGCATTTAATTTGATAGATTCTGTACAAGGTCCTTCAGTTTCAAATTTAGCTTCAAAGTAGTATTGATTTCCCTTTTCAAGTCGTACTTCACTAGTTGTTGCTTTTCTGCTTTCAATTAACTCCTGTAAAAAATAGTTAGAAATGATATATATAACAAATAAAAATGCTAACTAGCTAAATATTCTAACCAGGCCTTTACCAATGTCCATTTCCAATAGAAGAAGAGAATTGTCATTTAGTACACTTTCTGAGCTAAAATAAAATTTATATGTAGAAGTGACAGATGGCAAAAAAAGACCGGAAACTTTTGCTCTGTATCTACTAGTTTCGTTAAATTCCAGATGACACATTTCAACGATATCAGAGAAAAAAATATGGTAATCTAAAAAAAAAAAGAATTTTGTGTTTCTATTTGTATCAAAAAAAAACAATTTTTGTGGATTATTAACTTAAAAATACTTTATCAAACATTTTTTACATTTTTTCAACTACTTTGCTTAAAGTTAGAAGTTCTGCACGCAACAATAAATTATAGTAGTGCTAAACTTAAAACCTTAATTAAGGAAACTGTTTTAAAAAGCTAATTAGATTAACTTTGACGACAAATAAGTTTAGTAATAAAATAAAAATATAGCTTAAAGAAAATTAGGATACTACCATCGGATAAAGTGTCGTTGTAAAAAATGTTTTCATTGGTTAAAACTTCAACTTGAACACCTCTTCCACCAGGGTATATGGTTTGGTTGGATACAGGTTTTTTTGGTGTTGTGCAAACCAATTCGTCGTTGGTTAAGTGTTTAACTTTACATATATCACTACCTACCATCACCTGTGTTTTTGTGTTCATACTGTTAGGCCTTCACAAAAAAATCCTCTAGACAAAAATACTACTTATATAAAAATTAACTTTTTAGTTGTACATAAAACTTTATTATAAACTAGAGTTGCTCTAAAATGTTATAACGTAAGTTGCAAAAGTATTATTGAAGTTTTTAAGCAGCTTTAGATGTTTAAATTACCTTTGCTGGTATACCAGACTTATCATCAAAGAACTTTCCGTAAACTTTGATACTGGTTCCACCTTCTATACTTCCTAAACTTGGTTCGACCCGATCTACAACTGTTGAACAAATTATTTATGATTCTAAACAATTCAATTGCAATCTGTGTATATATTGTACGTATATAGTTTTAAACATACTTAACCAAAGTTCATTGAATTTAATAAAAGTTAGGTTTTTTGTGACTAAATCTTGAAGATAAAACTTTAAAACTTTTGTACCTGCGTACGTTTGTAGCATGTGTATTTTGTTATCAGCACTGACGTGGTACAAACTTTTATCTGGTACCGACCTTCCGTATTGTCCACTCACAATGTAGGATATATTTTGATTTCCGACATACAAACTTTGTACCATACATCTAATAATACCATTGTTGGAGTATTCGTCTTCTTCAAGATTTTCTAGGTTAATGCCGTAGCTGGAAATCAAGACAAAGATCACAAAAAAAATAATATGTATAACTATATACTAAGTAAAGACTGTAGTGTTCAAAAAATATTGATAACTATTGTCATAAAGTTTTGTAAGTTTAAACTTGAAACTATTCAAAACTTATCTAAAATAAGAGTAATTGTGAATAAGATCTAGTCAAGTTGTCGAACCAAAACAATTTTAACTAACAAAACATCAACATCTTCATATAGTTCGCAAGTGCCTGCTGTCAGCGAAACTCTTCTGAGAAAGGCATCAACACCGTTTGACGCGGTTGCATTTGATGAAGCGATTATATCAGTGAAAATTCGACCCCTCAACTCCACTAAAGATCTTGGAGGCATTGAAGTACGTTTAATATTAGTTATTGTGGGTACGTTCTCATTTCGAACCTAAATTTGTATTTAAATAAGCTTTTGTAAAACAAATATTAAATGTAAACTAATAATGAATAACGTGAATAAGATTAAGTTAGTACATTTTATAGTAAAACTGCTTATTAGTTATTTAGTTTGTTACACATATTAATCTTTTACTTACAAAAAAAACAACAAATATTTCTATTAAATAACAATTCTAAGTATTTTCATTAATATGTTAGCGTAATAGACTAGCTTAAGATGTAAAAATTTATAACAAAAAAATATAACCTGTAAAGTTAAGTTATACTTATATATTCTTTCTATACTATCTTAAAGTATACTATATAGTTGGAATAAAATTCAAAAAACCCTATTTATACTGTACTCTTAAAAACTATTGGTTAATATTTTATACCACCAAGAGTTATTATAAATAAATAAAAAGTTTTAATGAGTTTCTCTATTATGTTAAAAATAAAAGTTCTTATCAGCTAACTTTTATGACATTCTTAGTTTATAATAAACTTTACTATTAAAACAATTTTTCAATTAAAATTATTACAATTAATAACCATCTGTTTAGCTTATAGTAATTTTTTGTAAGCTAAAATATTTAAATAGCTATAAAAATCAATTAGTAAAACTAATACTGTAACTGTTTTTTAAAAGTTATTAAATAGTAAATTATACTCACTGTAAATTTACACTGCCAGTTTTGAAAATGTCTGCTACAATATTGCTTCTCTTCGAGCCATTCGTCAACTACTTTCATTCTTATATGATATTCACCTTTTTTCATGGGCCTGGGAAAAACATATATGATAATAAACCTAGAGATGACTAACTAGGTTTAATAAACAATGTACAGACATTAACAATATAATTGAAGCTCATAAGCTATGGAGACTTATTTATTCTAAAAATTATCTACATACACCCAATAAGATCTACTGAATACAAACTTTGTATTAAACTTCTGTATAACAACATATAATGGTTTATAAAACTCAACATGAATTTAGAATAAGATAATTTTAGAATAAGAATTTCTATTTATTTTTTAATCTTTAATTCGGTTTAAAAAGAAATAAATTCAAACCTAGTATAGCACACAGCTTGCTGTTCGTCAGACTCAGCTTGATGAAAGTCACATGGGTACTCATGTGTATTTGACGCTAAGTACATACGAGTTCTTGGTTCATTGGACTGCCAGTTTAAATCAACGTCGAAATCTGTTAAAAAATCTTAAATTTACTGTATAAAGTACTATTTTTAGCTTGGAGAAATATATTTTTTCATGAAAACTTAATACAATACTTTAAAAGCATGTTGGTATCAAAAAATTCAAAACACATAGCAAAACTGTTAGTATAACTTTTGTTAATAAACTAAAGTTTCTATACTAAAAAAAAAATAATACAATTTAAAGTTTATTATTATTATTGATTTTAAGTCTACTTAAATAAGCTTTAGTAGCAATAAATCTAGAAGAAAAACAAACATTATAACAACTACACAACCTAGTTTTACTAAATTAATTTCATTTATTTCCTTACTTGATAAAAGTAAATTTAGAGCACTTAAAGAGCAATAACTACAAATAGTTTACTAATCTACACCAAAAAAGAATATAAAATCATATTTAATTGTTTAACTAACTGTTTCCAAAAGCAATGATTTTCACAGCACCGCCTGCACCTCCTTCTCGAGGTGATATTCTGTCAATTTTAATTCCATGGTGAGGCCTGGTTTCTATTCGTTACAATATTTTATATTAGATTATTTCAGCGTTTTACAATAGGTTTACTTTTTTAGTAAATTAAATTATGTGTTTATTTGTGGTTTTTTAAGATTAAACTGGTTCTTTTTACTTTTGTTAACAACTTTAAATAAAATTAGTATAAAATTGTGACATACCTTCAGCTTTACAAATATAAATTAGCATCAAAAGTATACTTAGATGAAACAGAGACCTCATTTTGCATAGTTTTTTAAGTAAGATTTTATACTTTATACTTTATAAGTTATCAAAGTTGTTAAGTAAGATAAAGTTTAAAGCAAAGATATCATTTTGAGTTAAATCGAACTACGATTCTAAAACACATACTTATTACGTCATAATATAGTTGCACTATTTTGCATAAATTAAACAGAAAACAACATGATACATTTTTGTCGATTCGAATGACACTAATTTTAATAACAACATACTTGAAATATTTTGCAGAATAACAGGTTTTTATACCAGATGTTTTCATGCCTTTAAATTTTTTGAGGACAGAATAGCACAACACAGACTTATCTACAGTATCATTTTAGTTTCTTTCTAAACAAACATAAAGATGTTTTTTACTTAAGTTCAAAATACGTATTAATAGTAGTAGGCATGTTTAGTAAGTTACGTTAATATTAAAAGTGTATAACTTTACTGCCTTGCTCTACTCATAGTTTAGTATTCATCATTGTTTCCGGTTTTTGTGATTAGCTGTATTATGTTTTTCAAAATTTACAATCACATTGTGCATATCTTTTGTTACAAACAAATCAAAATTTTAACGCTTTCAATAAATTCTTGTTTTTAGTTAGGTATTTCATTACATTAGTAATTTTTATTTAATTGTTTCATAGTGGTGAGACTTTTATTTCAGACTTAAAGATTGCGTTAGTAAGTAATCATTTAACGACGTTAAAAAACGAAAGTCTTATTTTATCTTTTAAACTAAGTTAGAAAGTCATCATATTATTAACTTTAATCATTTATCCTAAAGTATTAAATTTTTGGCAAAACATCTTAAAATCATAAATTAATGTGTTCTTAGTACAATAGTGTATATAGATATTGATTTATAATAATAAGAGTTAGTTTCAAATATCAGTTTACTTCAAGTTTTATAAAAGTTTTTTATGCCCAAAAACATTGAGATTAAACGATTTTGGTAAAGAATTATGTTTGAGGTCTAAAAAAAATATTCTATTTAATGTTTTCATTGCGATAAAATTTTATTAATACTAAAAAAGTATATTTCAGTACAATCATTAAAGAATTTTAAAAAGTATCAGTCAAAACTGTTTAAGGCATTAACTATAAAAACCATATTTAGCTTTTAGTACTATCATAAATGTTGTATAAAGTTTTTTTATTTTTCTGCCTAAAAATAAAACTCTAAAATTAATTTTATAATTACAGTTTCAGTTATTAGTAAAAACTTAGATTAAGTATGTGTAACTTCAAAATTATAGCTTAGAATACTTGAAGTATTTTAATTAATTATGAACTTACAAACCTGACCTTAAAGTTTCTAAACAACTGTTTTAATAAAACGAGAGCATTATTATTAAATATTTGTACAAGTGTATGAGAATAATATGTTGTACTAGAATTTCAGTTAATTTATAAAACTCTAGTGGTTCTTAATAAAGTTTTTTTTTTTTTAATTAATAATATCTAAATGTTTATATTACTGAATTGAAACTTGAATTAAAGTAAATGTCAGCACGTTGTAAATGACGTAGTAATATTTTAAAATGTAAGAGATTGTTTTGTACGTTGTGTTATGTGTTTTCCGGTGTTTTGTAAGGAGAAACTCAATAGTTTTTAATCAATCTGTTGAGTTTTAATTATAATGTTTTAAATATACAGTGCTGCTTAAAAGTAACAATTCAGTTTTAATAAGCTGTATTGGTTTAACTTCCGAAATACTAGACTGATAGATATTTACTTTGTTTCAATATTTACAATATTTATAACAAATTGTAAATATAATCAAAATCTGTATTTGTTTTTATTATACATATGACTTTATTTAATAAGTAAACGAGCAAGTAACAATTTTTTGAAACTTATTAGCTGGCTTCTTTTCAACAGCAACTTTTAATTCAACACGGTGTAAAAATAGAATTTAGTTTAAAAACCGAAATGGATGGAAGGTTTTTCATCTCATCAAACAAGTCACTTCTTGAAAACGGTGAACTTTGCGCCCCCTTTCCGGCGTGTAACCCTTCTGGGTGCGATGATAGGTCTCTCGCTCCAATAATGTGTCCGTCCTGCAATAAGTCACTCACTCATTTGTATCTGCTATTTCTAATTATTTTCACAATTACAATCGTCGTTGGTTTGTATTTAAGTTATTTTTATCATAAGCAATTTTTTCAAATAGTAAAAACGTCTTTAATAGTAAAACTTATATATGTTCTGATTTAATTTAATTCTTACTTTTCATGTTTATAAATAGTGTGTGTAACAAGCAAAATGATAAATTACTAGTCCAAAAAACTTTCACTTCTAGCTTTTTCAAATTAACAATTAAACTTTCAGTTAGTGTGTTTTTAGAAAGAAAAAAAGTGTAAGTAAAGTAAATAGTTAAAGTATAAAACTAAAAATAGTTAAAAAAATTAAAACCTAAAAGCCGTTCTAAAAATTAAAATAAGATTAATGTTGATAAAAAGCCATTTATAGTCAAAAGTCTATAAAACGTTTTATAAAACGTTAATGAAATAAAACTCAAAAATAATAGTTAATTTTTTAAACATGAGATTTAAACATTAAGTAAACTGAGGTATTTTTAAAAAACTAGCTGTAATAAAAAATTAAAATATATGCACACCTTTTATTTGTTTAAAGTTATTTTATTTAAGAAATAAAGTATCAGTTTTTTATCGTTGTTTTTATATCTTTTAAAACTAGTTCCTGAACAGTATGTTTTAATTTCTATGCTCGTAAATAAATCAAAAACTATAACTGGTAGCAAACACATGCAAAACTTTACTGTTTAAATTGAATATTCCCTTCAAATAAGACTTATGTTTTAGCTTTTTAGCATCATTTAAAAAAATTATTCTAAAGGGATTTCTAGACTTTATAAAAATTTCGCTAGTAAATTCATCAAATTTGAATACAAAACTTTTAATTTGATACATAACTGATTATTTTTATTTCCTTACTTATGGCGTCAGTGTTTATAAAGTGTGCATTGCACAGTAAAATGTAAATGTTTACAGTAGGTGTCCACATGAACAGAGGTATATTTTGGATACATTTAGTAAATGTTACAAGATTGCATGATTAAGTTAATTTAATATTTTTAATTAAATTAATTTTCGCAAGTATCATAGCTTAAAATAGGTTAAAACTTTTTTTCAATGTAAAACTCGTATGTTTAAGTTTATAAGTTTCAAAAATAATTCTTTCTGTTAAGTAATAACTTTTCTTATTTAGTGTTTTAAAATAAAAATTTATAAACAGTGAACACTATTGTCATCGTAATAACCCTTCGAACGAGCGACTTGCGCAAAAGATACGGATACATAAAAGTTTCTCTGGCCGTTTCCGATTTGCTAATGGGACTTTTAGTACTACCTTCAACCATTCACAACACAGTTCGCGTTTTGTACCAGCCTAGAAGTGAAGGCGGAATGACTAACATTGATATTATAGAAGAGGGAAGTGTGCGGAGCTCGCTGTTTGGTACAATCGCAATTGTTTCCATAACAACATCAATTTACAACCTAACCTTACTTAGCTTTGACAGGTTGTTTATAGTTTATATTCATACCTAAGTAGTTAACACTCGATTACTTTTAAAAACTTCACACTGCTGACAAACTATTTTTAATTAATTTAATTGAAAAATTAAATAAAACATTAAATGCTTCACTGATTATAACTTATTTAAGCTGATTTAAGAGACATTTTTGTTCTAGTTTAAATATTTAAAATTATCATCAAGGTGGTTAGCTGTAACGTACCCATTAAAAGCAACTTCTGGTAAATTTTTTACAAAATGGAAATTCATCGGTTGTATTGCATCAGTTTGGTTTCTTGGTGAGCTATGCGTTAATTTTTAAGTTATAAGTTAAACAAAATTAAAAAAAAAACTTTCTTATGACTAATTTATCAAAAGTTAAACTACAAAGCTAATGTTTTTATTTTAAACCTTACAGTTACAAGTGAATAATACTATGTACTTATTATAAAAAGAGTCAAAATAAATTATATAGTTAATTAAAAGTAGTTTTGAACTTTTCATAATTTAAAAAAAAAACGTGTTACAGAGTTGTTCTTTATGTTATCATTTTAAAAACTTAGGCTGAAAAGTTTTTAGAAAATGATTAAAAATTGTATTTTCCAAAAAATGGTCCTTTTAGCAAAATCCTTAAAAGAAAAACAGTAAAAACCTGCTACTCATGCATGCCAAACCTTGTATCTGAAATTACCAAAATTAAATAACAAAACTTAAAAGAAAAAGAAACACGAAGCAAATTGAAAAATCTTTTTCAAATATTAAGATTATTTTTGCAAATTTAATTCAGTTTATATAGTGATTAAGTCTTGTATAAGTTGTAATCAATAAATAAGTACTAAACTTTCTTATGCTACTTGGTTGCCTTTAGCCAGTAAAGCTTTGTTTATTTAATATTAACTTGCTTCAAAAGTTATAATCAAAGTTTTATAATAATCTGCCAAAAAGTTGTACAGACATAATCAAAAACTTGTCGAAAAACTATTCAGTATATATATTTCGTTTAGTATTAAAAATTTTATTAGTTTTAACTATAACATACTAGTGAAAAATTTTAAAACGATGCAAATAGAGTCTTAACCTATATAAATGGGAAAGTATACTTTAAGATCAGTCTAATTTGCATATTTGCTGAGTCAACATTTTTTCAAAGCTTTTTTTTTTATTAACACGCTTATCCCTAACCCACTTTACCCAAACAAACTAAAAGTTAGTCATGAAATTTAGTTTAAATAACTAAAATTAAACATAGTATGAAAAATACTTCTTCTTTTTTGCTGACTCAGCAAAACTTTAACAACTGAATTTTAAGTATACTAGCCATAAAAATCTAAGTTAAAAACCAATTTTGAATTATTATAAATAGCCTGCAGATTAAACTCGTCATTCCTACGTCACAGAAAAAGACATATTGTGTTAATAATAGACATTATGTTTATGATAACGATGTATGCGTTGAATCATCGTATAATAAATTTCAAACTGTTTTAAATATTTTTAAAGAAAATTTTTAGATTTAAAAAGAAAAATTCAGCATTAAGTTGTAATCTTAACTTTCACAAAGCAGTTTTACTTTTTTTTATAAGTTTCAATACAATTCATATAATCATTAAAAAGATTACATTTCATTCGTCTTTTCCCGTGCAGACTGAAAAACGTTTTAAATCTTCTTTAAATTTTTGTAAAAGAAAAACATGACTGTTTTTTATATCATTTTAATATCTCGTCTTTTACTACTGAAATACTTTTAGCAGTTTTGTTTTTGGATATTATAATGTTTAAGGGTAGTGTTAAGAAAAACATAAGTTACTATCAACAATTTATGAAAATAACAATACAAAACTAAATAAAATCAAAATTCTAGGAATTATACTTTCCTCCGTACCAGCAATGACAAAAGATACTTTCTCATACTCTTTGGACCCTACCACATTTTTTTACGTTCAGACTCCACTCATTAACGGGACACTAAGTGTCACTCAACAACGAATTTCACCATACTTCTCCCTTTTAGTGTTAGGACTTCCGTAAGTTTTCAATGGTACTTGTTATGATTAAAGTTGTAATATAACTTTAAACTTCGATTTGACAACTAATTAACAAACGAATTGTCTCAAAAACATAAGTTGTTAATAGATTAGACGCAAAAAAAGGTCTTATGTTTATACAAATTTATTTTTACTTACATAGTTTTTCATAACACAAAAAGGAGTTTTTAGTTAAAATTAATAAATATTGAACACACGATCAACAACAACAACAGCATTCGAGACAACTTACGACCGTTTCGTCCTTATTAGGACTTACCAGGCAGGCATAGTCGCGCGAAACCGTAAACAATGAAGCATAAATAAAAGTTTAAACAATGAAGCTTTAAATAAAAAACAGTATTTAATCTTTTGAACAAGCACTTTTTGTACTCATGGACCAAAATTAAGTTTTAGATAAGCTTTACAATAACTATTCTTCTAAAATTTTACTATGCACAGATACTTTGCAACAATAATATTTAATTTTGCAACTTTTATCATAACGCGTCGAAATTTGAGAATAAGCACAAGAATTGGGTATAAAAGTGGATCACGTATGAAGTACAGTAAAAAAGAACAAAAACGAAGGTATAGTTTTTTGATATAAATGTTTTTGTTAAAGTTTAAAAACTCAATCAAAGTTTAATTTCGAAATGCTACCTATTTTTTCAAAGTTTGGTGTTTTGTTTTGTTTTCTTAAACTTAAAGATTTAGAATTTTTGTTTTTAACATTTTTTCTATGTGTTGTACTTATAAGCAACATAATTATTGTTCTTGGTACATTTATATTAACTTTATATATTTTTTTTTTGTGCTATTTTTTTATTTATAATAAAAATAAAACAACTATTTTGTTTTTAAAGTTGCAACAATTTATTTTATATCAAATAAAACTATTTATAAGTTTTAGTCGGGTAGTAAAATGTTTTTCTAGTAAAACCTAGACATAAAACTTAAAAAAGTTACTTATAAAATGTTATAATAGTTTTTATTAAGTTGTTTAAGAATATTTTGTTAGTAATTCATTAAATCATAGCAACATTATTAATTGATTGTCAATAAATTAAGGATGAAAGCAGTTTTGACCAGTTACCCAGAAATGGATTATGGAAGACAGAGATCTAACTCTTGGTACAGTAGACTAGGTGCACAGCTTAAAAGAAGTTCAGAATCGTTTTCTAAGGTAAAATTATAATCAGTTGTCGCTATCTCTTAATTCTACTTATACACTTTAGGGGCCTGATTTATAACGCAACGTGCGCTCTAACTTGTATAGGAGATGCCCCAAGATAACGCTTAAATTATAGTTGCCTTAGATAAAACAATATGACTTACTTACTATTTACTAAAGGTTTAATAAATCAGTTACTTATACTAATTTAAACTTAGTTCGAATCTGTGATAATGATTATATTTACAATGAATTTTCAAAACGAAAAGTGATAAAATACTGCACAACATTACACTAATAAATCAAATTATCAATTCTTTTAAAAGACGACAGTACTCGAATCAAAGAAACTAAAACCTAAATTTTTAAATCAAACTCAAAAAGTGTTCTAAGATCGAAATAAACTTGACAACAAGATTGAAACCATTAAAATCTAAGTGCAGCGAAGAGCTGCACTGACTTCAGTCCGCTGCAACAAAGCAGAAACTAAAAAGTCTAAATTACGCGCGATTGTTGAATTTATACTCGCTTGAGAGAAAAGAAGAAAGTAAAAAAGAGACAATTACCACTAGAGTGGCACACAGTTACTTTGTTTGGAATTTTTAGTTAAAACTTGTTTTCTTTGATTTTAACAAAGGTTAACTTGTTTTAACAGTGTTTCTAACTTTAGAAGTTTTTTTTATTAATTTAATATTTTTAAAAAACAAACTATGCTTTTGTGTCTAAGAGGAAAATTTTAGAAGAACTTAAGAAAATTATTTGAAAAAATTCTAAACATACAAAAACAATGTTTAAATGATTTTTTTTGAAGTTTTTTAACAAATACAATTTTAGTTATAAGAATAATATGCTAGAGCTATGTCTTGTAATATTAAAAAAATAGACTTAGAAAAGTAATCAAAATATAAAAATGTATATTTTAAAACAGAAGGAAATTTGTTGTTGTTAATATTGTAATTGTTTTTTTTTTTGTTTTCTTATTAGAAGCATAAATTTAAAAGTACTTGGCTTTTTTTATTTTTATAAAATTTAAGTTCAGTTTTGGTAGAGTTCACTTATGTAAAGTTATCAAAAAATTATGCAATTGTTTGTTTATCTATTCGAATTTTAAATTGTTTTTACTGTTCAATTAATAATTATTAAATAAAATGAAAATACTTCTAGCACAAAATACTGATAAAATTGTACGTAAAAATATTTTAGCATAATACATTTTTACTTTCTTTAAAGAGGTTGTAACATATCATTCAAATATTCAAATGTTTGCTATAAAAATTGTTTATCTCCTTTTATAAGTTAATTAAAAGTTATATCTATGTTTAGTTCTTATGTTACTAAACAACTTTAAGTACATTTTATACACAAAATTCAGTTAATTTTTGTTCAGTTTTTTTTTTCTTTCATTTCGTTTAATTGATTGTTTTATTACTAAAGATTTAAACATTTAAATGATCAAAAATTAAATCTAATAGCTCGTAAGAAATTTTATAAGCATGTGGTGTACGAGTCGATAACCGAAAGGCTCCTTCGTACACCAGGTCCTTAAATCAACCTTTTTGAGCGTTATTTTTTATCGTTCAATAAACAATATTAATAAAGCTAAAACTAATAAAGCCAAAGCTAGAAAATTAGTGGTTAAAGAACTTAACCAAAATCATAGCTCTGTTAGTTTCTTATAAACTTTACCACTATTTTTAACAATTTGGACAAAAAATAGTTTAAACTAGTAAAAACTACAGTTTTAGACAACTATAGCAGATTGCATTTTAACTTAATAGTAAGCTATTGTAAAAACAATACAGAAACTCGTAACCGTAATTGAATTTATAAAGACTTTGAAACTTTAATAATATTATAATTTAGTAAAATAGTTTTTAAAATGTTATGTTTTGTTAGTTTATCCGAAAAAATTTAAAGTCATAAAAACTAATAACAATAATCAATTTATTTTCTATCTCTCGTAATTTCAACAATTTCTGAAAAGAAAATAATCAACTTAAATTTTGATAAATTTCAAACGATCATATTTAGCAAATGACCCAGTTTCTGCAAAATATAACTAGAATAAAACTGAACACTAGCAAAGTATATTAATACTTAAATACTATAGGTTGTAGCAGACAACCTTCGTATTAATCCTAAGCCAAGAACACGAGAAAATATAAATGCGAAGATAGGAAGAAGAATAGTTAAGATGATTATCACAATGGTGACTGTTTTTACAGGTAGTAAAACAATTCAAAAAATTTAATAAGTTTCATAAACAATAAAAGATAACTTATAAAAGTTGTTAAAAATTTTTTTAAATATAGAGCTGCAGTACTTGTATACTAAGAATTTTAAGTTTTTTACCTATAGCTAACTCTGATCAAAAAATTTTTGTCCAGGTTTTAATTATTTTAATATAATTAAACAACTATTGACCATAAACATAATTAAAATCGTTTGAATTAGTATAAAAGTTAATAAATTTAAAAAAGTATACGGTTTAAATTATTAAAAAAAAAAATGTTCCCCTAGTTTGCGTAGCTCCATACTTTATAGTGATGACAATGAAGAGTAACGGCAGATTGTCCTGTTCAAATTTCGCGACTCCTTATCTTGTTTCTGCTTGCTTGCTAGTGGTTAACAGCTCCTGCAATTTTTTTATCTACAACGCTTGGCATCGGCTATTTAGGTAGGCTTGTTTAACTTGCAAGATTATCAAATGATTTGGGTATGTACACTTACTTTTTGAGTGTACAACTTTAAACTAGAAAGTGTGAAAATAAAATACCTACTAAAAGTAAACAAATAAAATAAATCTATTAAGCCAAATTATCTGAAGCATAAAAATGTTCTTTACAAAATCTGAAAATGATGCAAAAACGCACGAAATAAAAATAACTACTTTTTTTGTTATTTAAGAAAAACTATGATAAAATCTTATTACATTAGACGTAAAACTTTTGAATGATAGTTTCAAATAGTAACTTAGCTATTTACTGTTTTTTTAGCAAGTTAAATTAAAAAAAGAAATTGACTTTTTATTAGTTGTAGTTTATTGGTGAAACAAATAAAATTTTGTATAGTTTTTGCAAAATAAAAAGATTTGTATCCTTAAATTCTTTCAAGTTTAGTTTTATACCGCAATAAGTATATTATATAGCTTAATCAAAAAATAAAAGAAGTTAAAAAATATATTTTTCTCTATAAACTTTATTTTATGTTTTTAAAACTTGTAAAACTTAGTTATATAATATTAAAAAAAAATAATCGACTTAGCACTGTAAACTTTTTATTGAGCTGTATTTTTTTTAATAAAAAAAAAGGATTATATTAACAGTGTAACTTTTTTTTTTTAATAAAAAGTCTTAACCGAGGGGTCATAAGCCTTTTACAAGTTATTTGCTGGATTTTATAAACAAAGACTTTTTACATCGTCTAGTAACTTTGTAATGTTATAAAATTAATCCTCCTTTTTTAGAACTAAGTTGTAATTAGAAAACTATTAGACTAACACTATTATTTAACCACTAAAGTATTTACCGCATTAATGTATACTTTTTTCTAATTCAAAAAGTTTAGGTAGTGTTGTACAATTTTTTTTATAAGTCGCGTATGGGTTCTACTTGAAAGATCGTAAATTTTTGGTCCTTGGTTTAAACATTTAGTTTAAGTATATTACTACACATTTTTTTTCCTACTCAAGTTAGAAGCTAAAGTATTAATAGTTTTGTTATATTGGACTTATTTCGTTTTAGATTAACTTTGGTAACTAAAGTTTTTTAGTTATTTTCATTAAAACAAGAAAAAATATTAAAAAGTAACAAATAATTTTTTTTTGGTTTATAGAAGAAGAAAATTGTTCTTAATTTCTTTGCACCAGGGGGAAGACAGTAATTTTTTACACAGAAGTCACTGGCCTTATCTTTTAGATATGTAACTATTCAAAACTAAAAAAGTAGTTTGTTTTAACAGAGAAGAAATGTACAAAATGTTCGACAAAATGAGGAATAAAAGAAGTGCATTGTCATCAAACCCAATAGTGTCGAACTCAGTTGCCGCGCAAAGTAGCAGTTCGGCATCACGTGACACACTATCGAAGGATGGTACGATGAAGACAGGTGCAACAAAGTCAATCAGTCTCCACTACACGTCTTCCTCATTCTCAACGAACAACAACACACAAGTTGTTACTTGAGACAATTTCATCTGTTTTGCTGTATCTTAATTTCGATCGTTTAATTTGAATATGGAAAACAAAAGAGATTACGTTGAAATACAAACATGGCGTTTCACATAGTTAAAGTCAATAAAAAAGTTTTTGTTAAAAGTAATTAGAAAGGTAAAATAAGTAGGTTTTTGTTTAAATTATTCACATTGATATGTTAGCCCAACTTAAAAGTTAATTTTACAAAATAATTAAAAATATTTTGTATTTTCAATTGAATAGAACTAGACAATATAAAATTTATTTATTTTACTTATAAAATTTTTTTCACAATGTTTTTATACTCTTTTTACGTAAATATATTTAGTTTTTATTGTTATATTTAATTCATCATTTTTAATTACTGTTTCAACTTTTTTTATCAAAAAAATAATTTTTGTATTATCAGTTAAATTATTTATAAAGTTTTTATTTACTTGACTCCTAAATCTTTTATTTTGTAAAAAAACTAATAATTAAAAAAATAAAGTTATTATTTGCTTTACAACTCAATAACACATTTATACTATTTTGTTAAGTTTTTTCTTTAAGAAGTAGAGAAAAGATAATCAAAACTATTTTATTTTTTACTTGAGTTTATAAAAAGTTCATGGTTCTGTGTTACCTATATGTCATTTAAAACTTTACTGTAGCCTTTTTCATTTATATAAGCTTTTTTTAACTTATTTTCAAAATAAACTGTTATAGAAATATTTTACTCTTGGTTTATTATGTCAAAAACTTAACTTAGCAACTTATTTTTTTCTAGTCTAAAAATATGTGTAAAGAATCTTAGCAAAAAATATTTAGGATAGTGAAACATTAAAATAAAAACATAGTTAACCTCAAAATTTAAAATTTTAACTTAAAGTTTTAAACTTGAAATATTAGTTTTTGTAGATCAGTTTTAACATTGTAATAAGTTTTCAGAAATATAGTGTCATAGTAAATTTGTTAGTAGTACAAGTTACAACTTTTTAAAGTTTTAGCTTATAAATGAATTAGCTTACTGTTTTACTTCATAGTTTTTAGTATACATTTTATCAAAGCTGTTAAAAATACTAGTTTTATTTTGTTTTACTTTATATGTATAAACTTAATAATACTTACTAAGATCGACAGCCATAATAAACTTCACTTCGTTATGTTTAACTTGATTTTATTAAAATAACTTTGTTAACAACAGCGAGAAACAAAAGAAAAAGTAATTTTTAATTTAATTAAACTAAGTAAAATAGTTTACTCTTTTTTATTCGAAAACCAATTAAATCATTGAAACAACGCTTTTCGTGTATTATTTTTGACAACATATAACAGTTTTCTGTATTAGTTTTGAATTACTAATCAAAATTTGTTAACAACTAGGTTTATCAAAATAATTTAACAAATAGTTATTAAATCTCAAATATTTTGATTAAGACATAGTATTCATTAAACATTTATTTTCGATAACTTAACTGAAATTGGTATTTAGTTTAATACAAAGAAATGCTAATAAAAAATAACCTAAATCTTTTTTTTTTGAGTACTTCTAATCTGAAAAAACTAACTTAACAAAATTTTAGTCGGTATGTAGCTAATTTTTATCTAAACTACTTTTAAATTATGGTATGTTTTAACTAAAATACTATAGTTTTACAGCTGAAAAACCTAACATTTTAATTAAAACATTTTTTTTAGCTTTTTTTTGGTAAAACTCTTTTAAAACTTTCAAGGTGTTTATTTATTATAGTATTTTCTATTTTCAAAATAAAAATTATACTTTCTTGTTAAAACAATGCTATATAATACTAAAAATGGTTTTTAATTTGTATATCTTTCGAAATAAATGTTTAATAAAAGAGAGTCAGACAAAAAATATTAATTTTCTAAACATTATCGTTATTTTAATTAAGTCTTGATCTACGGATTCGAAAAGACTTATTTGAAACTCTCAGTTATGACTGTAAAATAAACATGATATACTAACTAGATCCATTATTAAAAACTTCGTTAAATTATTATACCCAAAATGTAGGACCTCATGAAGTAAAATAAACTAATATTTAAGTAAAAACTTTGTTATTAAGTATTTTTGAAACGTTTTATTATGACTGTTTGCTATCACCACAAATACTAGTTTCAAAACATTACATTAAAGAAATATATTTAGAAACTAGAATATATGTATTATGCTTTACATCATAAAATTCTGAAGTTAATCCTTAGTAGCTTAATCTCCCATCTGCGACAATAAAAGACAATCAAAAATAAGATATCTCTTGCAACACGTGTTTTATTAAATATCTGTAAGGTACAAAAACATAATAAAAAGATTTAGAAGCTTTTTTTTAACATTCTAGTTTATAAAATTTTCAGCCATAATGATTTTTTCATTTAATATAGTTTTTCAATCGATGTTAAATTATAATATATATAGATTCAACAAAATGTTTTTAGTTTGAAACGCTTACTAAATTTCTTATCAAATGGAAAAGGTTATATAAAAGCTGTAGCTTAAACTAAATTTTTTTTTATATTAGTTTTAAGTTCAGCAGGTTTATACCAGAGGTCGGAAAATGCAGTTCACGGGCCAAAAGCGGCTAAAATCATGTTGTTTTAAATTAATTATCGACATCAATGAAAAATTTTTTTGCTATAAAAACTAAAAACTTAGCTCCTTATTAACAGTTACTATTTCTAAGTGTTTTACTATTGCTTATTTTATAATATTTTTAGTTTATAAAAGGATTTTTAAGTTGATAACAACAATTATTTGAAATTACTGCAGCCAGCAAAAAAATTTACTATAAAGTTTTGCCTGCGACTCATAAAAATAATTGCCGTCGACCATTCTTACAGATCCTACAAAGTTTTAAAATCAACTGTAAAAAATCCTTATTAGTATATGCTTTAATATCAAGTGATTAGTTATTAGTTTCAAGTATAATGCTTTTTTTATTAACCTATCAATACAAAAAATACTTTTGTATAAATTAAGGTATTGTTTGTCTTATAGAAATTTATTAATTAAAGACTTAATTTTAAAAAATTGAGATAATTTGAAAAAATTGTAAGCATAGTGATAAATTATTATGTAATTTTTATGTTCTTCGTATTATGAAGACAAGTTGAATAGAATGCTAAGTTTTCTGAATATTATTGAAAATTTCAATTATATTTATTCTTAAAAAATGTCATCACCCTAATGTAAAACAAGAAAATGAGAATATGAAAGTAAAAAATTATTTTCTTTACACGTTGAAAAAGCTTGTTAAATTAATTAAAAGCATCGAATTTTAATATTTTGTTACAGGAGAAAAATAAGAAAAAAAAAACTGTAACATTCAACATTGTAAAACTCTGTGAATTAGCGCTTCAAAGGTGTTCTAAAATAGTCCTTTTACTATAGAAAAGTAGTCTGTGGGAGTATTTATTGCTATTTTTTTTATTTGCATATTGTTTAGTTTTTTTATTAATAGTATTGGAGGCTATTTGAGTAAATGGTAATACAGTTCCGACTTTAGATATACAACTCAAAATGTAAAATTATATAAATCTTTATAAAACTTAGACAACAAAAATCAGAGCTGTAAATAAAGCCAATTCATTTTATAATAAGTTTTCTTCTAAGTTTCTTTTGTCATTTTTAATGAAACACAAATATATTTTTTTTCTTATTTTAAATATAACTTATGATAACAAAAAATTATATTAGGTTGCATTATTTATTTTATATAAATTGGTCGAAACCAAGCTCAGCTAAAACTTTTAGAGCGTTAGTCCAAAACATTTTGAAAACATTAAAGATCAACATTTGCTACTTATATTTATCAGTATTTTTAAAATTCCAATGTAAATTTTTAGTTTTGTAAATCCTTGAAGACTAGCTCAACTAATTATTTGGTATTAAACTAAAATAATAAATTTTGTTACTGACTTTACTTAATCAAAAAGTACTTTATACGTTTAAAAATTTTAGTTTCTTTCAATTTTTACATCTTAAGTTTTTACATTTTCCTTGTAAAATTTTCATAAATAGTTTACATTAGCTGAAGTTAAATTAAAAATATTTAAGATAAACAAAACATGTTGTTTTCAAAGGTAAAAATTGTTAAAAAATATTAAACATTTTTTTTCATAGTTTAATACATGAAAAAAAGTACTTTAGTTTAACTATCCATTTTATAAATACTTAAATTAAACAAAAACGAATTTTTTCTCACATTTCTTCATAAGATATATTTTGTGCTATGTAAAACTCAGTTAAATATTGAATAAAAACATATTGAATTTTTTTTGGTGCTACCCTTTTGTTTTCGCAAAAACTATATATTTTCTAAAAATATCTGATTGCTTTCATTTTACGTTTTATAGTTATAAAAAGTTAAATTCAATTTGCTAATTTAATTAGTTGAAACATTTCGACTATCTTTAGCAAAGCTGAGGTGTTTTTGCCATTATTAAATACTATTTAATTGTTAGAAATTTTTAGCCTTTAGTAAGAATGAACGTGTTTAGATGTAATCTAAAGGTCTCCTAAATTAAACTTAAACGAAAAACATAGCTAAGTGTTTTAAAAAAATTAAATTTCTTTTTAAAGTACTTTATTATATTTCAAAGTTTTTGTTTTTTATAAACTAAATAAAGCTAATTCATATATTAAAAGTTTGCTTAGAATCTTTAAAAGAGTAATACTTTAAAATATTGCAGTTTATTTTTCTTATACCTTACTTTTTTTTGATAATCTTTAAACGAACAAAATTTGAATAGTTTTTCTACAGCTATTTAGCATTCTAAAAAAAAGTTTGAAATATTATAACTTTACTTAGTCAAATGTTCGTTACATTAGTAGATAAAAATGTGATAATGACAAACAGTAATCTGATAATCTAAATTTTAAATCGAAAATGTAACAGTAGTCTCATTCATAGTTTAAAAACCTATTTATTTCTAATTCATTTAAAGCTAAAAAAGACATTAAATTTCTAAACAAAGGTTTTAGTTTTTTTAGAATAGAAACATTCCAATAATTTAATACATTATACAACAAAAATATTTTTTTTAGTTCTATATAAATCCTTAAACAACCAGTTTAAATAGTTTGAGTATAAAATTATAAAGTATGTAAGTTTTTAATCACGTGTTTGTAAACTTATTCATTATGTTTGTGAGTTTTAACAAACCAATTTTAAACTTTTAAAATGTCAAAATATTTTTGCAAATTAAAATTTGCAAATTGACAAATTAAATTAATTAATTAAGCAAACTTACTATCATAATTTAATTAAGGTCTTATGATAATCATTTAAAAAACAAAACGTTCTATATTCTAATAAAATTTAATTTGTCATTTAATTGAATTAATCCTTACTAGAATTTATACTTCAAAGTGTTTAAAAAATACTAACTAATCTTTTTCCGCGTTTGCCAAAATTAAAGTAAGTAGGGTTTAAATAATTATACAGATACCGTCGCAATCAGATAAGTCTTAAAATATTTTTTTTTCTATTCATACTAAACAATAAAAAATTGTTGCTTAATATCTTTGTAATATTGATTTTAAAACGTTTTCTCTGCTTAAATAAGATATACATATAAAACAACTTTGTCTACTTTTAATTTTGTATAAGTAGTTTAGTTTAAATAAGAAACATTAAAGAACATTTAGTATTATTATTACAAAATCTTTTGGAGTTTTTGGAGTAAACTGCTTTACATACTTACAAGAACTTTTCAGAAGACTTATACAAATTTGATCATAAGAAAAGCTTGTTGGACTAAATATATATACCGTTAGATGCAATTAAAGCTTTTCCTTTTTGTTGTGATACATTTATTGAGCCTATTAAAAAAAAAACCATCATAGTTTTAAAAATTAAAATTCTAAACTTTGTATAGAAAAATAAAATTATCAGTTAATTTTTTAAATCAAGTTTATAAGTATTGTTTTTAGCAAAGGTACAACAAAAAATTTAATCAAATAAAAAGTTTTTATTACCTGATTTTATCATATTGATTGTAATTCTCGGATAAAGGCTAAGACTTTGTTATTTATCATTGTTTTAATATAAACGTTTAATAATGACTCCATTCTAAATTATTTTACAACGTAGAATAAAGTTATAATTTAGACGCTATAATTAAACACGCCTTTTTAAATTTTAAATGACTACAATTATAGTGATAACTGTAACGATTCAAAATTTTATTTTCCTTTTTAATAGTTTTAAAAATTTGTCATACATGCTTAAAATCTTAGAAATGTTTTTTCTTTATAGAAATTAGAACTACTTATTCACACTCACCAATTACAAAAATTTACACGCGTTAAAATTTAGAATTTAACACTATTTTGTAATTTTTAAAATCAAAGGCAAAAAAGTAAAAATATATCATGCTATAAACAAAATTTTTTTTTACACTATTCTTGTTATAGATGTTAAATTTCAATAAGAAGTTTCATCACTAGGAAACAATGAAGTAACTCGTTTTATAATTTTATTCAGTACAACATTGATAAATTTTATTTTTTGCGTGTGATATAATTTAGCCTCTTTAAATATTGTCGCACACTTTGTGAGAAAATTGGGAGGCCATGTCATAAAAAACGAGTCACCAAAAGTATTTGTTGTACTTTCAAATAGTTTTGTCATAGCTTAAGAAAATAATATTTAATTTATTGTCAACGCACCAAAAAAAATACTATCAAACTTAATCAAAATGTATCGATTAGTTTACAATTTTATCATAACTTTATAAAAGCAATTTAAACAATGAAAACTTTATTATTTTAATAAATTTAAAATACTAGTAAGAAGTTACAAGTATTTAGTTAATATTTACTTAAGATAAATAATATATTTAGTTACTGTTTTAGCTAATTGTTAAATTCATCTGCTTTATTTTTATAATTAACTTTTTTACTAAGGTTTTATTTAAAATAATTATACAGTATTATATAAAATATATTTATATATAAAAATATAAAAAACAGTAAAATACATTTAACAAGTACAAAATACTTTAAAAACTATTAAATATTATTTTGTAGATTTAATCAGAAATATAATAGTAGTGATATGTTACATTAACTAAGAAATGTATCTTACACTTTTACTAAAGTAAATTATACTTCTGTACCACAATAGCTTTTATAATTAGCTATGAATAAAACCTTTTTAATCATTTTTTTTTTCATAAATTGAAACTATAAGTTTAAAAACTAAGAAATAATTAAGCTTAGAAAAATAAAATCAATTATCATTAAGTTTGCTTTATTTAAATACATAACTTTCAGAAGTATGTGGAATAAAAAAAATTTTCAGATTAAACATATGAGTGTTGGAATTATTACCTTCAAAAAATTAAGGTATAACATTATAAGCTGTGTCAAATTTGAACTTAAATAACATTTGATAAGTACATTGATAATGCCGTATAGAAAACTACTGTTTTTTATTGATATTTGCTTTAATACGAATGTCTGTTTAAATCATGTAAATATTTAAATGCGAAACAGTAAAGTTTTGTTTACTTTATAAGTTCTGCGTTAATTTATTATAATTGATAAAATCAAGGGTGTTTAAATTTGAAAGTTTTTGGTACTATGTATATAAAGCTATTAGCAGTTTTTTTTTAACTTTACAAATAAACAACTTTACTTTTCGCTTTCTTAGTAAAAAAACAAAAAGGTGAACTTTAAATGTTTGTATATACAAAAAACATTATCTAAAAAGCATAAGTGTAGCAAAGAGTTATAAATAATTATGAATTTTAATAGTTCTAAATATTCTATTGATTTTTAAAATTAAAGTTTTGATAATACTTAGTGTTTATCTTAAAAAATACTTGCTAATTTTAATGGTATGTGTTTTTAGATAACTTTTTTAACGACATTAAACAAAAAAATACGTACAAACTACACCTAAGTTTTGTTCTATAAGATCTTTACACCTAAATGATTACAAACTATGAATACGTTGTACGTATACTTAATTCTAAAGATTTTTTGAAATGATTAAATTATACGTTCTTGACATAATAATTACTTATAAAAAAATACCATAATTATTTTTTCGTCTTCTATGTAATTCTAAATGAGTAGTCTGAAATCTTTGCGTAATTTTAAAACTATTTGTATTTATAAGTATGGGTTTTAAAAAATTTAAACTAAATACTTTTAATTTTTAAGACCATAATACAATGTACTGATCAAATATAGCACGAGTTATTTTGAATTTAATAATCAACTATAATTAACTTGGAAATAATAATAAGTTATTCATTAACTAAATTGCTTGTATTTTTTGACGATTTTTTTTTAAATAGATTGAATTTAATTTGATTTAAGGTATCAGATGAAAGTGTTTAAAACATTATGTACTAGTTGCATTGTAAGTTTATGCTAAACAAACATAACTTTTTGGTACCCACATTAAAATTATAGGTTTCGTTATAAATGATTCCATCTTTTTTATTTGATTTTTTATACCTTATTATAAAGTAGCTGACGCCACAGAAATTTGGTTTAATAATTTTTTAATACTTTTGTTGATTGTTTTAGCTAATTTTTAATTTTTCTAAACGTTTGAAAAATTTACTTTCAATATTATCTAAATGATAAACATATTACATTTATAGAAAAAAAATTAAAAAATTTAGGGTGTACTTTATAAAACTTAGGCTGTTTTGGTACTAAAAATCTTTTTATAAAAGTATCGATGTGAGCAAGTTATAAATTAATGATATTTTTTTAGCTAAAAATACTACAAAATAATTTCAATTTAGAGAGAATATAATAAAAAAATTATAAATTTTCTAAAAATTGCTTAAAAGATATTATTTTTTTCTTACAGATTAAGAATTTCAAAAAACACTTATCGCTATAAATAACTTAAAGGCATTATTTTTAGTAAACTTTTTTTTGGTTTTATTATATACATAACAACAAAATTTGAGCACAAATTCAAAAGTAAGTTTGTACAAAAATAATTTTACTGAAAAAAAACTTGGTAAACAATTCAAACTGGTTCTAGTCTCATACATCATAGGTAAGCTGAATACCAAACAAAAGACAAGTGGTTCAGCTCGTTCAAGTTCACTCACTATGAATGTTTGAAAATATGATTAATTTATTTCTCTTATAGATTCCATTTAAAAAATACATCAAAAATTTTGACATAGAAATAACTGTAGGTATAACAATATCATCAATAAGTTTTTCCCTTTACAAAAAATTTAATACATTCTGCGTTATAACTGTTTCAAGCATAAGTGATTTAAACATTTAAACTTTTTCTAAATTTAGTAAACTGTGTTATTTTGATTAACAATAATTCATTTAGTAATACAAAGAATTTTAAAGTTAAATAAACTCTTACATAGATTTTCTACAAATGGTACACGATATTTTTAAGAATATAAGAAAATATTCTTTATTTGTGCTTGTAAGTTATTTAAAAAAAGTGTTTAAATGGAAGTTGTAAAATGTTTAATAATCTTTTAATTTTATTTTGAACTAACAGATTACTAAAGTTTAAGTTTCATATTAGTTACAAAAATAAGGGCTTACTCACTTAAGTTATTATAAATAATAAATAGACGTCATATAATAACCACAAACTCTAGGTAACACAACTAAGTAATTAAAGCTTATATTTATACTGATTTCTTTTATTTATTTGTTATGCTATAGCAAGAGCCTAGTATGTAATTATGATATATTTTAAAATATTTTACATTTTAACCAGCAATAGTAAGTACTTAAAACTAGTTTGTTATTCAAATAAATATGCTTTGAGTTAATCTTTAAGTTTAATTAGTTTAACGTGTTTTAGTAGTTTAGTTTAGTCACTTTTTTCTTAGAAGTTTTGTTTTAATTATTTCAAAGAAAATATTTATAATAGTTTAACAAATCAACCTTCTATAAAAAATAACAAAAAAACTTCTGCATAGTCCTTACACAGGTTAATCAAATTAAGATTACATCTAACTGCTTTATATAAGTTAGTTGATTCTTTAAAAAAAATAGCACTTTTAAAACAGAGTAATATTTATTTTGACTTTTTAAAATACAGTTATCTTTATTTTTAATTGGTTAAACAAATTAATTAAGTATTTTGTAAAATGATGATAAAAACTATATAAACACAAAACAAAAGTCAAGTTTAAATTTTAAGTTAATATTTATTTTACCCATTCTTTAGAAGAAAAGTTAGTGTTAAAAAGTATAAAATCAAAAAATAATGTATAATTGTTAGTAGATGTAATTAATGACTTGTTTTTCTCTATTAGAAGTAAACAAACCTGCTTTATAGTTTTAAAAAAATTTATAATAAAACTATAAACAAGTTGACTTTTAAGTTTTATTACTTACCACAGTAGAGTTATAAAATTGTTTTAAGTGTGCGCAGTAAATCGGAAAGTTTAAAATGAGCTTATAACTACTTAGATTTTTATTCTAAAACATCTTTTGAATAAATTTATTTTAAAGTATATGTTTCTTAAACAAATTTGAGGAGTATTGTCTTCACTATTGTGTCATCAATTTGTATTTTTATGACGAAATTTATTTTTTCCCACGAATAACATAAAAAATGAACTAATAAACTTTATAGACTTTTCAACACGTTTTATACCGAAAATTTGTTGTTACTGAATTTAATTTTTTGTAGTGACATCCCTTAATTTTGTTTTTTGAGTGTCTAGTCAGTTATAAAAATTATATTAATCAAAATAAAGTAATAACTATTTGAAGTTCCACAAAAATTTTAAAAATCTGTTATGGGTTAAAGAATTTTTTATTAATATAAGGTTTTAACATTACAGAAGTTTTATGAAATAAATATAAAACGTATACAAACATACGTCTATATTTTATTGCTACCTTAAATATATCAAGTAAAGTTTATATATTAAGTAAAAAATTAAGTCAAAAACTGTAATTGAGATTATAGCGGGTATAGCTTTGAGATTTCTCAAACTTATTGTAAAATAAAGTAAATCGTTTTATGTTTTCAAAACAAAATTTTTTTAAATAGTTTGTTGTTATTTTGGAATGATTTAAAATTGCTTATTACCTTAAAGTGTACACGCAGTGCTTCATTTAATATTTTAGTATACTTTTGAAACCTAAAATCTATTTTTCTAAATGGAAGTAAATTGAAATGTAAAACTAAAAGATCAGTTCATGCTTAACTAATGGTTGTTCTTATGAACCTTGAAAACTTTTTTACTATATTTGTTTACCAAAACATAAAATTTTTAACCTGGATAAAAAGAAAAGATAATTTTGTTTTACAAAAATCATAGTATATATTTGCTCAGTCAATAATTTTTGTATTTTTATTATTTTTATTTGAAATAGTTTCTTAAACGCAAAGCGATTTTTACATCTTGTAAAGATTTGAGAGAACAGAAAAAAAAGTATAAAAATGCAAGACTGTATATCCCTAGTTTTTAAAACATTGATGCGTGTTTACGGCTACTTTATAAATGTTAATAAATAAACTAAAATAAAACAGTCAATGATATATTGATAGTTTTATAAAAAGAAATTTATTTATACAAGTGTATTTATTTTTACAAAAAAAAAAGTTTACTATTTTGACAATTTTTGTTAACAATATATGTGTTTTATTTTTACAATATAATAAAACTTACATATAAATAATAATACTTAAGTTTATTGAAAATAGCTTTTTTAAAGACAAATTATACTACTAAAAGTTATTAAAAACAAAATATATTTTTTATATAATATTTTAGATTTTTTCTTAAGTAATGTTTATTGTTAAAAATGTTGATCTAATTGTTCTAAAAACAAAAAAGTATTTAATTTTGTATATTTTAGTTTGAAATTGAAGTTTGTTTGTTTTCACTCAATTTTTTTATTTAAAGCTGAAAAGTACACAACGGGCTGTAGATTTTTGTTTTGCAAGACGAATTTAGCCCGCAGGCTGCAGTTTGTCGACCCCTAGTCTAAGCTGACCGTTTTATTAAACTAATATATAGATAACTACTAAATTAATAGATCTTCCAACCTTAAAAGATATTAAATTAAAAATTTCATCTATAAAAAAAAGTTTAACTATTAAAAATGTTAGAAAGTTTTGTTAAAGTTTTACACTTTAAAAATTTACATCATTTAGGATCAGTAATTTTATAAATATATGTGTGTTAGTTAAAACCAACAATTAGACTATAAGGGTAGTATAAACAATTAACAAAAACATCGGCGAAAGTCTGCAGAGCAGAAGGCTGGACTTTGGTATGCCATGAGACAAACTCAAGTTTAACAAAAAGGCCGATCATACCAATTTGATCATCAGACTACAAGCTGCTTCGGTAGACTGAGAACGGTTTCGTCCTTATTGGGACTCATCAGTTAGTCACAACCGAGAAACTTGCAACCTTCAATCTACAAAAGTTTTACTATGCTTTCACATGAAGTTTTTCGGTTGTGACTGACTGATGAGTTCTAATAAGGACGAAACCAGTCTTAGTCTACCGAAGCTTGTGGTCTGATGATCGAATTGGTATGATCAACTCTTTTGGTATTATAAACAATTATTATAATTATTAATTATTATTTTGTACAGAAAACTAAAAAGAAATAAGCAAAACTAACTATCTGTCAAATTTTAAATAATAAAAATAAGTTTGCTAACTATATGAGCAGTTGTTTTCATTAAACTTTATATATAATTCTGTTAAAAATTCTACTTGATTAATTTTTTATAAGTTATAAGTTTTACTACATTCAAAAACACTAAATATTTTTTTTTTATGAAAATATATACTCAAGCAATTAAAAAATTATTATTTTCTTATGTCTTAAACTTTCTACAATAAACTTTTTATAATACTGTTAGTAATATTTAAAAATATATTCATAAAAGTACTCTATGTTCAAAAGAAAAAAAAATGTACTAAACTTTGCATTAAAATTTCATACAGTATTTTTAAGTTTGTAAGTTTTCTAAATATGTTTTAAACGAGAATCATTATTAACTTTAATTTAATATCATGAGCGAAATTTCATCTCCTTTGGAGAATTTCGATCGCAGCAAAATACAAACAGCCAATAGCTTTATGGTGAAGAAAAATGGAAAATGTTCAAATTCTTCGTTGTAAGTCTAACAGTTTTTGATAAATCAAATAAATAGCTTATTAAGTAGTTAGTTGTTTGTAATAATTATACTTTTATTTTATAAATGAATCATGCTGTTTGTATAATCATAGTATGTTTTTAAACTTATCATTTACAGCAAAAAAATATGGTTAAAACCCAAACTACTTTAGGTATCAGTAAATTTGAAAGATTATAGTTAGATGGCCAAAAAAAATGGATTTGATTCAAATATACTTTCGGTAAAATCTAAACTACATAGTGTACACAAAATAAATATATTATTCCTTGTTTTTGTGTAATGAAGTATTTTAAACTTAACAAATATTTACTTTAATTCGTAAAATTTTTTTTTTAACTATAAGTTATCTTAATTTGTAGTATTTGTCATTTATTATACTTAAGGAAAACCTTTCTAACAAAAATTATCAACTCTTATACTACTTTTCGTTAAAATATTTGGTGTGATTTTATAAAAAACTTATATGCTAGAATTAAAACTCAGTAAAAACATTACAATAATCTCATAACTGAATAAATAACCTGTTTTTTTACTTTAGCAATACTTATTGTTTTGGAAAACAAGTATTATAACGCTAATACTTTTCAAGCATACAAGAAGTACCACATAATGAAGTGCTTAAAATATTGAATGAATGTCTTATACGAAAGAAAATTGGAAAAATAACGTTTAATCAAATTTTAGAAATAAAGATGTCAAAAATAAATCGTGTAAGTAAATTTCATTTAGCTCTAATATCAAAAACCTAATTTTTTCAATACCTTAAAGTGGGCAAAAATAATAATAACATATTTTTTGCGCTTTTATAGTGCTTTATAAATAATTGTTTGATGTGAAACCAAAGAGTAAACACTAACTCTATTTTAACTTTTATAGCTTACCATTTGTCGTTTTTAAATTAAACGAGCGTTTAAGTCTCATGACTCGAAATTTATTTTTGTAAACAACTTTCTTGTACTTTTATAACCACAGCTGATGAACTCTAAGAAATACAAAATATTTTATAGCCAAAAAGCTATAAAAACTAAAAGATTCGTATAAAATAAGTATCAAAATAGATCATTGAAGTTTGCACATGACTTTTATTAGCAGTTACTTATTAAGTTGACAAAACTAATTTTAACTTTTTTTTAGACATTTAGCTAAGGAATATATAAATAGTCGCATCTCAAGCCTAACTATTCTTATAGGTTACATTGAAATATTATGTACGAGACGAAGTAGAAGTTGTTAAAGAGCTACCTTTAAATGAAAAGTACGAAGGTTTACGAGTACAAAGTGCAAAAATTGTTTCTTGTTCTTGGTAAGAGTTAAATACTTGAAAAACCTACAGAAAGACCTATAGATAAAAAATTAACATTTTATAGCTGCAAAGGTATAGGATACAAACCTTGTTCAAAATGCAACAACCAAGGGTATACTCCTTGTGTCGAATGCTATGGTAACGGATTGTGCTGCACTAGTAATGTTACTTTTGTTTTACTTTTATTGAATATTATGTTTTAAAATTGTTTGACAGTCATATATTACACCTGGAACTTACAAAAATTAGAACAGCCTTATTTTTGAAGTTACCATTTATACATATTTCATAAAAAATTTCATAGTTATAACAAAAAAAAAGAATCAAATGTGTTAATAATTTACATTTTATTTTTACTATAAACTTAAGTTTTAGCAACTTGTCACATTATCATAATGTTTTAAACTTTATTATCATTGTTTTGCAGTTTTACAGTGTTTTTATATCAATTTTAAACTGTATTCAACTAATTGAAGTTGTGAACAAGTTTGTACTTTTTTTAACAAGTCAAATTACAACAAAAACACGAATTTGATTAAAAGCATAAACCTTTGAGTTTCAAAATATTCATTTTGTTATTTAATATTGAATTAATTTAAAATCTACCTATTTCATACACTCGATTCTGCTTTAAATTTTGTTTTAATGTAATCATAGTTACTATAATGAAAGCATAAATTTTCTTAAGGTTAAATAGAATTACAAACCGTTAAAATTAATGTGGTTTTAATTAAATAATAAAAAAATTGAATAAAAAGGTTTATAAACTCAACAATTTGTTTTACTTAAACAAACTTTAGACTCTTTTATTCAGATAAATATATAAATTAAATATTATAAATCTAAACAAAGTTTTGAAAATTTTAGTATGAAGAAGAAGATGATACAAACAATCAAATTTGTCAATTCTGCGGTGGTTCAGGACGATCAGAGTTAGTATAAAAATTGTTTATTATATTTTTAAGAAATCTATTTTTGTAAGAACTTAAATGTCAACTAAACAGATATTAAAAAACTTTTTTTGCTAGGTGTAATGGATGTAGCTTCCTTTATTCTAACTGTGGAAAATGCGCAGGAAAGGGTCAAATAAGAAAATTAGTCATTTTATCAACTGTGGAGTTAGTTATAGTATATTTTGCTACTACTTATAAAAATTTAAACCAAAAGAAAGTTTTTATAATAAAACTACTGCAAATAGTTGTGTGAAAAATTGTTGAAATAAATAAAGAACAAGCATTTTTGAATCTTGTAAACATTTACTATATAGAAAAAGCCATTGTGAATACTTGTACAACAACAAGCATCACAACGATGTACCGGCAAATATTTTGAACAAATCTTTTGGCTTCAGTTTGCCAGAAAAGAAGAAAACTTTAACAAAGAACTACAAAAACCTTCAAAACTTCGTTAAACAAGTAAAATACTGTTTTGCGAAACTATTTTTAATCTCTATTTCTATAATTTTAGCGAACTGATTGACTGCATAACTAAAACGGTAGTCTAAATTAACAATAACATATATAAATTTTTTCATTTAATAGTTAGTTTTAAGCACTGTTCGACTGATACTTATACAGCATAACATACAACTTCAAACATTCTAAAAAAAATTTCAAAACAATGTTTCACTCAAAAAATGAGATCATAAGTTAATAATAAAATCTTATTCAAATAGAATTTAAGTAACAGTTTTACACGATTACATATAGTAAAATTAAACAATAATTAATAAAAGATTTTAAAAAAACGTATTAGAACACCAAAAACGTTCTTAATTTTAGAGAAATATTGTTTAAGTTGTAACGATAACTAATCTAAAAGTTTTACTAAAAATTATTTTGCACAGGTTACATGCTTCTGTTACTTTTTTAATAGCTACTAAAAGTTGTTAAGACTCAGCTTTGTTTTAAAATGTTTAATAAGTTGGGGCAAAAAAAAAGATCGTAGAATTAAAATGATATTTTACAAGAACAGAAAACATGCTCAAAAACGTTATAATATAAATATAAATAGGAAGTCTTACACCATGTGATACCTATTTATCGAGTTACTATTCGCCATCCTAACATAGTGGATGACCAGGGTTTTATGACATCACAAAGGCTGTGGATTATAGGAAGAAACAACCTTGTGCACTTCCCAAACCTTTCTTATATAATTGACGACCGAAATAACAACGCTTGTTCTATTATGTGAGCATTTTTTAACTCAAAATTTTAATAAACCATCTTTTTTATTTACTACTAGATGTTAAATAACAAAATAGTTTTGACTAAACCTTCTTAAAGTTTAAAGTTGTTTTGAAATTAATACAAATCAATTTATAGTTCTTTGACTAATGACTAATGAATAAAATGTAAACTATTCTAAATAAAACTTATAAAACATGGCATAACTATTTTTTTCAAGTTGTGTTCTTGATAAACTCAAACAAAAAAAATTATAGTCCGCTGGTCGGAATAGAATCTTTTGTGTAACTTTTTTATTATTATTTGTCTGACTGACCGAAATTTCTGCTACATTGTAAACCCTATTTATCTCATTATTATGTTTTCGCTATTGTTGCTTGTGAATAAAAATAACCGTTTTTATCTAAAAGTAAACGATTTATTTATTGCAGCTTATTTTTTTATAATAAAATTACTAAAAAGCTAAAAGTTTTCCACAAAAAATATATTAAAACTTTGAATAATGAAAAAATAATCAAGCTGATATTAGTTTTAGTTGTTAACTAAGTTTTTTTAGTAATAAAAAATTACAGTATATATGTTACACGGAACAAATTACACGAAGTGCTAAAAGTTGAGTCACAATTAGGTTTAAAATTATAATTAAAAATGCTTTTATGAATTTTAAATAAAAATATTGTCCCAGGGTTTAATTCATACTTTAAAAATATATTTTACATCGATCAGCGTATAGATTAGTTATAAGGTTGTTTTAATTAAACTTAGCCTATTATTATGCATAATATTTCATTACTATGTATAAAAAAAAAACTTTAATTTCGATTTATTCTAAACTAACTGCATCTTATATAACTAAAATTAAACAATTGGGTCATTGTAAATAGTTTACAAAATAATCAAAGTTTGTTCATAGATTGTTTTTTTACTTCTCGAATAGATAAAATTTATAGTTTTTTATTTGTATACTATTTTTAAAAGAGTAACAAACAACACATATAAGTTTTATAAATTATAGTGAGTCTTAAATGTTAAGTTAGTTCGCGGCACATACGAACTAATAAGCGTTTTAATTTAAAAGTATTTCCAGTTTGTTTAAACTAGTTTATTTTGTGATAGTTTTGTTTTTTTAGACTCTAGAACAAGAAATAGCACTTAAATATTCTTCTATGTTACTTGTTAGATAACTCACCTTCCAAGAGTTTTTTTTTTATTTTCATCAACTAGTTCACTTATTACGAATTAAGCAGTCAAAGGTCAATTATATGACTATTTAACCTTCTACTTAAGCTTTTTTTACATTGTACTTTGTTATGATTTATGACATAGATGCACTATTCTGACATTTGAAACAAAAACGTTATAATGTACTTGAAGTTTTGTTTTTTATTCGTTTACATATTTTGAAAAGGTCGGGCAGGCGTTAAAGTTTTAAGTTGCACATGTAAACAATTTTAAGAAAAGATAGCAAACTTGTTGTCAGATTAGACTTACTTAGTACTAATGCTTTATAGTAAAAGTTTTCTAAACGTTTTTAATAAAATATTATAACTAAAATTATTCAAAACAAGTAATAAAAACTTAAGACTTAATTTTCATAAAACAAAATCTGTTATGAAAATATAGATATACATAAAGTAAACAAAAATTAAAATTTTGATTTTTTTACAACTACTTAGTATTTTTACAATTATACAAAAATTAAATAAAAATCTCAGTATGCAACATATTTTGTTATAATAATAGTTTTTTTAGATCTATTATGATTAAATAATGTTACTTTTTTCTAAAGTTTGTAAAATTATGTAAAATATAAAAGACTTAATTACTTAATTTACTTTTTTTTTCAAGAATATTATCTTAGGCTACAATAAAATTTAGTTTTGATAAAACATTGAGCATAAAATAGTACTCAATTTGGCATACTTTAGGTTGGTGATTATATTTTGATAAGATATAAATTGTTTTGGTGAATATCCTCGGATTAGTACAATTAAAGTTAATCCTTAAACTTCTTATAGCAGGCAAACGTTGCGTAGAAAATTAGTTATTATGCAAACTGTCAGCACAATAGTGAAAAAGGTAAGCTATTCGGCTAAAAATAAATTTCTACGATGTTACATCAGTACTGTATATAAATTTGCTTTCATTTAATTTGTCTTCAAGACTCAAAGAAAATGTTTATACAAACTAAAGCATTGATAAGAATTGATTTTATTAGCTTTATCAAAATATTTAGATCAAAATAAAAAAATATAGCATAAAGACTGATACAACAATAAAAACGACCACAGTGTGAATGTATGCCTTAAACAATAAAACATAAAAGAGTAGCACTTTTTATTTACTAATTTACTGAAAGTCAACTAAACTTTGTAATAAAAGCAGAATGCTTCTGGATTATAGACATTGGTTTTAATTTTCTTATAGTTTTCTCAACATTTTTTTTAAGCAGCTTTTAAATTATTTTTAATGTTCTGTTAAGAAACATGTTAGAAATAAATACAAGAACTTAGACAGAAATATTCTTATGTTAGCTAAAAGTATTTAATGAAAACTATTGTGACTATACAATGAAGGTTTTACTAAAAAGCATTTTTTTTATTTTTGTTTTCAGTGTGTTATAAAAAAGACTTACAGTAAAACATTTTCTAATTTTTTTTTTGATCGTACAACAATAATTTCTTTAATTAATTATATGAATGTACCTATAAAGTCCGACTTTTTTTACAAGTAGGTAAATTCAAAAACAAAATGTTTTATTAATTATAGAAAACAAAATTAGATCAATATTTACGAAAAAGTGTTTTTAAAATAAAGCTAAACTGTTAGGTAGACATTTTTTTATTTTGTTTAAGTTTTGCTTAAAACAATGCAGTCTCTGTAGTATTGTTTGTTTATTGTTTCAAAATGATGACGTTCGACAAACAATGTAACTGTTTTGTTTATAAAACAAACCGTATTATGGTATTACTAGTTTTTACATGTCAGATTTTAATGCGTTTTTTTAATTAGGGTAAGTATTTTTATTTAAATTAAAGTTGTATGTAAATTACTATTACTAAAGTACTTTATTAAACAAAAATCTAAAATTTATATCTTTGTTGAAGGATATGAATTATAATGTATATAATGTTTACATGCTTAATTCTATGTTCCTTCAAATCAGTATTAACTATGACCAACTACTATAGGGTTTATAAATTAGACTAAATATTTAAATAAAATAAGCACTTACTTAGCTTTTAAAATAAAGCATAAGTTTAGTGACTTTTTATAAGTTAACATCTGTTACAAATTTAAATATTTACTACATTTTATGCTATTTTAATCAAAGCAGTATAAGTTTATTTTTTATCTTTTACCTAAAGCTATCTAAAAAAGCAAATACTAATATACTGCCAACAGTTTTTATTTTGTAATATCCGTAATTGATTAAAGTAAAAGATATTAATCAATTTTACGCAAATTTCGCCGAATCGAAAAATTTAAATTTGTAGTTGTTTTAAGAGTTTTTGTAAACAAATCAAAAATCTTAAACATTCTAGATCTTAAGATATATGTCGATTTAAAAAAGTTATCGTTCAAATTAAGTTTTATCGCTTTTTTTAAACAAGTTCATGATACATTTTTATGTCGATTTTTTATACAATAAGTAAGTCATTATTAATAATTTATACTAGACGATGTTTTTCAACAAATTTCATAAAAAAGAAAGAATAATGAAGCTTATGATATTTATTTAGCACATTTTATGAACATAATATGTAAATGTATTACTTTTGTACATTTTTTTATAGCTTTTTGTGATTTTCTACAAGTATTTTTTTTTTGATTTCTATATTGGTAGATATTAGAAAATTTAATTCTTAATTTAACTTAAGGATGGTAGTAAATATACTAAAAAAATACTTTTCATAAAGTTTGAAACTTTAACTTTTAAATATTCTAACTTTTTTCAACTTTTTTAAAACCGCTTTTTTATAAAAATAGTATTAAAAAATACGCAATACTCTTCATTTGATTATCTACTTCTTTTTGAGCATAATTTATATAGCAAAATGTCAAGTGAGTTTCATTTTAGTAATATACAAACATTCGTAAATAAAAAACGAACTTGTGTGAAAATATTACTAAGGAAGTAATTTATAAAGAAGAAGAAGCTAAAAACTCTAATTAAAATGATTTGACTTTCAATTTACTGCTAATTGCTTTGTTAACATTTCTTAAGTTAATGTCGGCATGCTTTGTTTATGACTCAATTTATATAAGCTACTATTTTTTTTAGTTATGCAGAAAGCTAATAGGTCATTCAAGGTCGTTTAGACTAAATCAAAAAAGCAGTATTTGCTTTTACTTTTTAATAAACATTTTAGCTCTGTTGCTTGTTAGAAAATTTAGGTTAGATTTTTTCTTAACATAATAAACTAAAACTATAATTATGTACTTAGATATTAAAAAATCTTTTTAAAGTTTAAAGATTAGTTGAAATTTGTTTATTTGTAAACATTGTTAGTTTTTTAAATTTTAATAATCTATATAGAAGTTGATTAGGTGTTAAAACATTTAAGAAAAAAATATATATACAAGTTATCGAAAGATTCAATAAAATTAATTTTTAGTATGTCATTTAGACTTTTTGAAATTTAATAAAAACACTTATAAAACAGTTTTTTTTATTTAATCTAAAATACTAGTACATTTTTATGGGCTTTATGATTAAAATGTTAATGTATTTGATGTTTTTTTTTTCAAAAACTATTCACAGTGTATAAAAATAGTTACCCGTACAGATTAAGCAGTTTGAACTAGTTTAAATATTATATAAAACAAATTTGTGTCTATCATGGAGTTAAATATAGAAGTATAATGACTTGGCATACTTTAAACTTGGACGTCTCTTGACACTTATAATAAGATTTAATATTCAGTGTGACAAACGATTTTGAGATTAAGTAAGTTTAAATATTGAAGGTTAATTTACTAACGTTTTTAAACCGTTACCAATAAAGCAAAATAACGTATAATATTGGATTTAAAGATTAAATCTTGAGACTATTATACTTATCTTTTAAAAAACATTAAATTAGCTCAGAAAACAAATTTCATATTTTCTAATAACTTGTCTTATCAAAATATGTTTCATTTATGTACACTTAAGTGAACCACACTACAAAACTACAAAGATTTAGCATTTTTTACGCAACAAATAATAAATACAACCAAATTAAAGTAAAAAATTCCACTGAATAGATAGTATTATTTTTAGTATATTATTATAAAATACTTTATTTTTGTTAAGTTTTATTTTAAGGTCCTATTTTGGTATTAAATACTAAATTCTTTGGTTTTCAAGCATTGACTTAAATTCCTGATAAAAACTTTAGTTTGTTTTTTTTTTTCAAAATATCTTTTTATTTTAAACTAAAATACGGTAAAAACAAACAAAATTTAACAAACTTTTGTTTTTGTTCAGACAGAAAGTATTAGTGTAAAAGCAAAACTAAAATTGTTGTTATCCTATTCTGAACCTCTACTACCAAACGGTAGCAAAAGAAAAATAAATAAATAGAATACACCTTTTTTTTTACCAATAAAAACTTTCATTTATGTAGTTTAAAATTTTCTAGATTAAACACCTTACTTTCTATAGGGTTACTGAGTTAAGAAAATGATTTTTAAAGACTTCAGTTACCTAGTTTTTTTTTTTGCCTAGTTTGTGCACTTAAAGCAGACCGACCATTTTGAATTTTTTTAAACGTTTCAATAACAATAAATTAGTTTTTTGATGTTAAGCAGGTTTAACAAAGACTAACCAAATTTACAGTCTTATAGCTCCTTACTCATGGTTCTTATTTTAAAAGTAATTGATTACTTGATTAGTTGTTATATTAGTTATTTAGCTTTTGTATCAAAAAAAAAATGTTTTTGTTTTTGCCTATGTTTTAACTGGTTGCTCAACTAACTGTTTAGTTTCCATGACTTTTTAATAACTTTTTTCAGAAGTACATATCTTAAGCACTGACTAGCTGTTTTAGCGAAAACTAGTTTTTTAAATAATGTTTTGGACGTAAAAATAAAAGTAGTTAAAAAGATTTGTTTTGTTTAAAAAATAGCTTATTAATCCAAAAATTCGTTAATAAAGTACTATAAAACAAATTAAAGTAGTATTAAAGTTAGATCGAGGTAAGTTTGTTTCTAATATAAATCATTCTACAGCCTAAAAAGGTTAGTAAAGTTTGTATTGTTAAATATAAGAAAACATTGAAAAACTAGTTTAGTTTTGATGTGAATTGAATTATTTGTTACTAATTTAAAATTAAATTCTTTATATTACCTTACATGTTTTCAAGTTTGTTTTAGTGTTTATAAACTTATAAACTCTAGTTTTTGTAATTTCTTATAGTAAATTAAGTTGTAAGTTATCTTATATTCATTGAGTAGTTTAAAAGTACTCAGTTGTTAATAAGTATTTTCTAAATAGTCAACTTTATTGAACAATTCTTTAAAAATGAATTACAAACTTCAAAATATCTATTTGTATCTACAAACTGAACTAGAACATCTAGGAAAACAATACGATTTAGTTTCTATGGCTTAAAGCTAGTTAGTTAAGTACTAAAATAAGCACACAATGAATGGACAATTACAACGCAAATCTTAACAATAAACTTACGTACTTTTCGCAACAAACGTGAAAATATTAATAAAAATTGACTAATACTGTCTTTGTGTAGCAATAAATTCCTAATAAATAAAATGTGTTATTCCAAGCATACTTAAATTTCAGTTTAGTAATATACTGATCTAAATATTTTAATTCTAAATAAAAACTTATCAAGTATAAGATATTATAACTCAGTTTTTAATTAATAGTTTTAACTTTAAAGGTTGTTAGTATAAGCAAAATTACTTGAGATTTAAAAAAATTTTGCTTTAATATAACATTTAGTCAAAAGGATTGGATTTCTGTGTTTAGTACCAAAGCTGCTATAATTATTATTTTTTTAATTTGGGGGGTAGTAAAATACTTATTTTAAAAGAAATAAACTATAATACGACTAGTATAACAGTTTAAGTTTAAAAATTTAGAACTTTTAAAACTACTAGATTAACAAATTGTTATTTTTTGGCTGCTCTTCTTTTAAAACAAAGTAGAACACATTACTCGACTTCTATTCTATTGACAGACTAGTCTGCAACTACATTTCATACTCATAAGCCAAGCTAAACATTTCTTAACTTTTATTCTAAATAATAATAATTTTTACATTTTTTTAATGAAATAACTCACAGACATTTTTTTATTTTAAAACTATACAAGTAAAGCGACATAATCATTTAATAATTTTTGTTTCGTGTAAATTCTTAGCTGTTGAAAAAAGCAGAAACTTTTTTTAAAACAATCTTATATTTTCTTAGTAAGAAATCTTTAAAATTTTACTAGGTAAACAAGTGTTTTTACAAATTTAATATTAACAAAACAAATAAAGGTAAAACTGTAAAGTTCCAGACCATTAAATCTTTAATGTATAATGCAACTAGTTTAGTAGTTAATAAACAAAGTTATTACTGAAAGTAACTCAATATTGTTCTATAAAAACTTTTTAAACTTTAATTAGTTGATCCGGTGTATATTACATAACATACCTAACAATGTTGGTTATTTTGTTGAAAAAGACAGGCAAACTACAGTTTTCAATTTAAATTTGTTATTTACCTAGTTCTTATTGTTAATTATGTACTTAAAAGTTTGCATTAAAACAAAAATTACCATTTTCTTAGTTTCTAATACGTTACGTTACTAGTACAGCTTTAAAGCTTCCTTTCAAAATATAAGGTTTAGCAACACACACAAAAAGATTTCACTAATTAAAGTCGTTTGATTGAAATGTGTCAGTCAGTCGCATGCGAAAAAAAAAGACAGCTGTATTTCAGCACATGTAAATCCTAACTTTAGCTAGGCTAGACTTTCGGCGATGTTTTCTTAGATCGTATTCAGAATCGTGACACTCATATTTAAAAGCTATTATAATAAGTTTAAATTTCCCTAAAACGAAACAGCTAGAATTATTACAAATTTTTAAAATATAACTTATTAAAATAAGTACAAATGCTTAATTTCAAAGAACTTTTTGAAACAATGAACCAAAGTTTTGAACTGAAATATGTTAGTTTATCTTCTTCAATCCAAGTTTGAAACTCTAATTGTTACCCTTTAAACCAAAAGAATCGAGAAAATTGATTATTTATATGCAAATATTCATAGACTTTATTTAATGTCCTGGACAAGACGTTAAAAGGTATCTGTAGCGTGCGACCAGATAACCAAAAGGTTTTTTTGTGCATCAGTTTTTAGGACCAAACATTTTGTATATTTTTTTTGTTGTTGTTCAATAAGCTATAATAATGTACTTATATTGTATTGTGCTCTTGTTGTTTTAAGTTTGTACTCAAAATTTTGTTTCTTATTGTATGTTACCACTTTTCCTTTTTTAGACAAATTTATTTTTGAAAATCAGGCTTGTTGAGATCACAAATATGTCTGATTATTCTTTTCACAACTCACTGGAAAAGAGGTCGGTTATGGTCGGTTTTAGGGTTTTACTTATTAAATTCATCTTTTTCAAAGGTACTTTTTGACTTAATATTCAATTATTTATATTAGCAGGGCTACGCCCTGCTAATATTTACATTTATTATTAAAGTTGCTACAGTATTATACTATATTTACTTTGGGAACAGGTCAAAATTGCATTACGAAAAAAATTCTCGAAGAAAAATTTGCACGAGATGACAAGATTTCACAATCAAAATTTTTCACCAAGGGTCAATTAGTTTTGCTCACAGACAAAGTTGTACGAGGGGACTAATTTTCACATGGACAAATTTGCACGAAAGCCAAAATTTCACAAAGACAATTTTGCAACAAGGGTCAATTTTGCACGAAGACAAATTTGCATAAACGGTCAGTTTGCACAAAGATACTTTTGCACTTAGACAAATTTGCACGAGGAGATAAATTTGCACTAAGACAATTTTACACCTAAAGTCAATTTTTCACGAGAGTGAAAAAAAACAGAAAAAAAACTAATAGACAACTTAATAAAAATAAAAAACTGTTATTGACGTGGGTAAGGGTTAGAGGTAACAGTGATAGTTAAATGAAGGTTAGTTTATAAATATCATTAAATTAAATATGAAAATGAATAAACAAAAATTAACTAATTAAAAAGAAAAAAAGCTACCGAATGATAGTATTAGTAAAGAAAAGTTATTAGAAAATATTAATAAGAAAAAAATAAAGTAAAATAAATTACCGAGCGAGGGTAAGAACTAGGGGTAAAATAAAAACAATTACACAAAGGAATAGTCGTTGATAATCTTAAATATATTTTTATTAAAGCTGTAACGCTTTTTTTAACGTATTATAAAGTTAACCTTGTCATTAAGTTCAAAATTTAATTAACAGAAACTTTTTCTAAATATATATGTTATTATAATTTACTAAATCGTTTGGATATTCACATAAGAATATTTTGAACTGTTTTTTGTAGGATTCTAAAAGTAAGCAGTTATAACTGTATTATGTTGGATTTTCTTGAAACTTACGTAGCTAGGATAATTCTAACAAGTTTAAATTTCAAAAAGTAAACCTTTACAAATGTAATGTTGAGATACAAAAATCTTTATATTACGGTTTATTAAACTTCATTGTAAGCCTGGTGTAAATGTTGTACTGTTGTTGACAGATTTTTTACTGTTTAATAGTCGGTTAGTTTTCACTTACATCGTAAAAACTTATACATATTGCTTTACAATTTCAATGAGCCTATTAAGATAATGGAATTTAAACAAACATTAGGAGAATTTAAAAATCTATAAAGAAGATTTTACTAGAAAATATCGTTTGCGGACCTGACTCATCTCTATGTTAGATATTAATAAACTTGCTAAAATTTTAATCAATATATTACTTTAGCTACAAGTATTGTGTAGTAACCATTTATTTATTTATTATCTTAGAATTTAAAGAAGTAATTATATTTTATTTGTATAACAACTGAGTTTAATTATGACTTAGAAACTAGTAACTTTAAATTATAAAAAAAAAAACGAAGTTATTCCAAAAACTTTTTTATTTTAGAGCTTTTTAAAATTTTCAAAAAGTTTTTTATTTTACTTACAAATTCTCATAAGAAAGTAAAATATGCTTAAAATTCTTTCCCGTCTGAATACTGTAACTTCTATTTAAAAAAGATTAATTTAAAACAACAATTGATTTCAATTTTACTTAGTTTCATTTTTTGATAAAAAAAGTTTAGTTATGAATATGCATAAAAAATTTATCATAGAATACATAGATAATAGACAAATGGCGTGAATATAAAATTTTTCGTTTAAATAAAAAACTCGTTTTTGCTTTATGTTGTAAAATAATTTCAAAACTGAGTTTAAATAATTTTTATAATTTCTAATATTAAAAAATAAATAAATCGATTCATTTTAATTGAAATGCTTAATTTTAGTTTTAATGTTGATTTTTGTTTATCGTTAATGATACGTTGAACTATGGTGTATGACAAATAATAGAAGGTTTTATTAAAATTTGAGTAACAAATATTTTGACTCACTTTATTTTTTCGTTTTTGAATATTCGTCATACAATTTTTAATTATAAAAAAAAAACGAAGTTATTCCAAAAACTTTTTTATTTTAAAGCTTTTTAAATTTTTTTAAAAGATTTTTATTTTACTTACAAATTCACATAAGAAAGTAAAATATACTTAAAATTCTCTCCCGTCTGAATACTGTAACTTCTATTTAAAAATGATTAATTTAAAACAACAATTGATTTCAATTTTACTTAGTTATAGAAACGAATGTTGTTTTTTTGTCGTATTTTATAAAAAGATAAAAACGATTTAAAAGTGTTTTACTTGCATCATGTTAAATAACTTGAAGTAAGAATATTTTTAAACTAAAAAATGTCAACTTTTAGTTATAAGCAAATACAAATAGCTCTATTTAATTACTTTATATAACAGTCAAATTTACAATTAGGATGATAGTTGTAATTGTACTTATCTAAGTTTCTTTCATACTTTTGTTATCGTATTTAGAGTTTTATTAATTTAACTTGTTGACAATGTTTTTTTTATAAAAGATTTAAAAAAAAGTTTACTGTTTTTAGAAAAAATATTTTAAGATTATCAACGATTATAAAAGTACATTGCTAAAAAACTATAAATTGTTTTAATGAGCAAGCCTCTTTCTTTTTAATGAATACAAAAGTTAAAATAAAGGTACTGTGTTAGATATAAACTAAAATAAACAATTGATTCTCTAATACTTTACCTTACTTAAAGTGTTAGAAATGAAATTTTATTATTTAAACAAAAAACTTGTATTTATTTGTTTATTTGCTTTTATTAATTAACTTTTTTATTTATTTTACTATCACTGTTACATCTAATCCTTATTCCTTACCCTCGGTCGGTAATTTATCTTTTTTTTTTCTCATTGATTATAATAAATTTTATTATTATTTCTTTTACTTCTACCCTTAACCCTTATTCCTCAGTCGGTAGCTTTTTTTTCCTATTAATTAATTCTTATTTATTAATTTACTTTTTTTTTTTATATAAAATCACTTATAATTCTTTTTTTTTATTTTACTATTACTGTTACCTTTAACTATTACCCTCGGTCAGTTACTTTTATTTTGTTAAGTTAGTTACTTATTATTTTGATTTTATTTATAACATTTTTATGTTTTTTTTACTGTCGAGCGAAATTGCCCATTTGTGCAAAAATTTCTTCTTGAAATTCTGTCCATCGTGCAAATTTTTCTTCGTGCAAATTTGATCCTTGGTGCTAAATTGTTTTTGTGCGAAATTAACCTCTAGAGCAATTTAGTCATTTGGTGCAAATTTGTCTTCGTGCAAATTGACCCTAGATGCAAAATGGTCTTTGTGCAATTGTGTCCTTTTGTGCAAATTTGTCTTCGTGAAATTTAGTCCCCTCTTGCAATTTTGTCTGTGAGCAAAAGTATCTTCGTTCAAAATTGACCCTTGGTGAAAATATTTGATTGTTAAATTTTGTCATCTCGTGCAATTTTGTCGTAATGCAATTTTGACTTGTTCCCAAAGTAAATATAGTTTAGTAGTGTAGCAACTTTGATGATAAATGTAAATATTAGCAGGGCGTAGCCCTGCTAATATAAATAATTGAATATTAAGTTAAAAAGTACCTTTTAAAAAGATGAATTTAATAAGTAAAATACGCGCCCCTAAAACCGACCATAACCAAAGGTTTGTTTTTATTAGCATTAAAATACTAAAAGACAGTGTTTGCAAAGTTAGTTTTAAGATGCTCAATTACAGCTATTTTTCTTCATCAACCATTGACCTTAGTTGTAATTTTTCTTCTTTATTTTTCTCAAAGTTTTAAATACCTTTTTTTAATAACTAATTTTTAAAAGCATCAAAACACTTGTGTATAAAATTTTTATAATTTATTTATTTCTGAAAATATACCACATCAAATATGTTTAATTTACACAAAACAGAATATACGGTGTTTAATTATTAGTTATAAGAGTTATAAGAAAAAATTGCCACCATGCATAAGTTCCAAGTTTATTTTTATTATCAAAAAACATATTTTTAAATAAAAAAACAATTACTTTGAAAACCTAGACAAAAAACATTGAAAATTCCTTGATTTTTAAACATCATTTAAAGATATAGAAAAACCTTGAAATTTTAGCAACTTTAAATTTAAATCCCTGAAATTTATATTAGATACTATGTGTTTATTATATACAAAATTATTTTTCGGTTATGATTAACTTTAGGTGGGCACCAATATCAAAGTGTAATTCAATATACAGAAATTTTTCAGCTTAATTTTAAATAATTTTCAGTTTTATTTTGAAAATAAGTACATAACAGGGCGAAGCATTACTACTGAATGTAATTTTAGGTGACTCTTCAACTGTATACAACAGTGTCATTTCAACAATGTGACTTTTAAACTATTTTTATTCTTTTAGTATTATGGTTTATGTAGGTTACATATCGCTGTGAATTAACTATAAAAATTAAGTTGGTTATAAAAATTAACACTTAGTTGAAATGACACTATTGTTAGAGTTAAATAAGGCCTAAAAACCGACTTAATTTTTATATTTAATTCACAGCAATATGTAACCTACATAAATCATAATACTAAAAGAATAAAAAATAGTTTAAAAGTCGCATTGTTGAAATGACACCGTTATATACAGTTGAAGAGTCACCTAAATTTACATTCAGTAGTATAAGTACATAAGCAGGGCGAGCCCTGCTTATGTACTTATTTTTATAAAATTAACTGAAAATTATTTAAAATAAAACTGAAAAATTTCTGTATATTGAATTATACTTTGATATTGGTGCCCACCTAAAGTTAATCATAACCTATTTTTCTATTATTTAGCTTTTGTTAATTATAAAACACATTTAAAGTAGCATTACAGTAAATTTACAATATTTTAATAGTGTTTAAAACAGTTTTTTTACCTGAAAATTACTTTATATTAACAGTTGACAAGAAAAGTTGTACTTTTAAAAACCTGAAAAAAAAAAAAAAACCTGGAAAGATTTCTAAAAAACCAGTTGCTACCTTGACATTAGTATAAATAAAATGATTTGTAAATGTAACTGCTAGTGAAGTATGTTAGATTAATTGTTTTGTTCCTAAGAGCTTAACTGTTAAGTTGACTCACAATAAAAAGACTTCAGTTAATTAATTTGATTTCTTTACATTAATAGTTAAAAAAAATCTAGTTATAAAGAAACTACTGTATAGAAGTTAAAATGTCATGTGGACAGGCTTAAACTCTAGCTAAACATGTCTTCTCAAGTTAAATCAACAATTAGTTCAGGTTTGTTTAGTATTTTTTATCTATGAGATATGTATAAATCAGCTATAATGTTACAATTGCAATAGTTTTAAGAAATTTAGCTGTACATAAAAACTCATAATTTTGTATTGTTTTTTATTAAGCTCGTCAAAGTTTAGAAAATTACTAGCTAAATCCATGTTACTCAACCTTCTACCTTGATTATACTTCTACTATAATCAAGATAGATGGTCAAGATACATGGTTTAAGCTTAGGGGTTGGCTGTGTAATTTTTGGCCAGCTGATGTTTGAAGTGAAATTGGGCCTGTAAAGTGAAATCAGGCCTGCAAAAGGTAAAACTGTCACCTGATAGAATATAAAACAGTCCTGCTACAACATATTTTGAAGTTTACACTAGATTTTCTAAAACTTGAAGTGAAAATAATAAAAAAAGGTCATAGGTACAATTTATAGGAGATTTTAAACTTACACTAGTTATAGTAAAAAAAAACATATAGAATTAGTATTTTGTCAAAATGAAATGGATAACTGAGTAATTTTCATGTATTAAATGATGAAATGCTTTGGCCCTTCAAGGACTAAATTTTTTCACATCTTGCCCACCAAATGTTGCCCACCCTACTTAAGCTTGTTTCTTTTTGTCATAAAATACTATTTTTGTTCAATCTAAGCATACAAAATTTTTGTGATTTTAGATTACTTACTGTGTTTTGAAACCTTTCTACTATAAATGCTAAATAAACTTCCATAATTAAACAACAAACTATTCTTTTTTTAAATGTTTTATTGATAAATTTTGTACTAAAAATGGCTTTAAGTTTTCACCATTCCTCTTTATTTAAAATTTGAAATTCTTAAGGTGCAGTATAAACTTATTCAAATATTTAAGTTACAACTTTTTTGAATTATTTTAGATAACTTTTAAAGAGTATGTTTATAATTTTTAGCTGTTCAAAAATCATTAGTTGCTCACAATACAAAAATAGTTTGTTGGAGTATACAACAAGTACACAATACATGAAAACTGATACACAATTAACATAGACAAGCAGGTGTCAGTTTTCCATAATTTACAAGCTGTTGTTGTATTATAATTTTTATTTAGGCATATGGAAAAATTTTATACCTCTTCAAACTTTTTTTTCTTTTTACTACTAGTAGCAATAAAAGGTTTATTAAAACTGCTTTTTATACTGTATTTATTTAAATCTTTAGACCATGAAAGTATAACTTGTCAAATATAACTTTTGCCTGGACCAAGTAGTACTAAACATGAGTTGTGAAATAAAATTAAATAATTAAATTCTGTATTTTTCAAAGCCAGATATTATAAGAAAATTGTATTATCTAAAGGTATATATTATGTAAATTTAAAGTGATTTTTAACAATGTATAGTAAATAAACTAAGGAGTTATTACAGTCTTCCCACACACTCAGGATAACTCGGGATATTATGAATTTATTTCTTAAACTCAGGCTAACTCAGGATGGTTTTGTTTTTTTATAAAATACTGAGGATAGTTTAAAGGTTTTTTTAATACCTGGACAAATTTAGTTGATCTTATTGAAATAACTGTTATTTTATATAATCAGTTTATTAAAGAACTTGATTTTTATTGATTTTGAAATGCTTATTTAATCATTTTTAGCACTGTGTCTAGCTCTTCACTACATTTTTAATTAACATTTTATCTTTTGATATGAATCTAAAATTTATAGTTATAATGATTTAAATTTTAAAAGATTTTTTTTAAACAGGGTGATTAAAGATAGCTTAAAGTCACTCAGGACAGTTTTTTGACTTAAAAAGTAGCAACCGTGTTATTATATATTTTAAACTGATTTATTTATACCTGTCTACATTTAATATGTTTTTTTAATGCTATTGTTAAATTAATTTTAACTAATTTGTTAATAGATGACAATAATGCACCAGTTGAAGATATAAAAGCAGTAAGTTGTTTTTGTTATACTGTATATTTGTTTATATAATAATCTTTTGTAAGAAGTTTGTATACTAATTTTATAGAAAGAAGCGCCTTTAAATCTAAATGGAGTACAAAAGAGAAAACCAGCAAAGAACAGAGGTTTAAAATTTTCTTACATCAAATATATTGTATATAAACAGATGCTAAAAAACTGATAAAGACTTTCACAATTATTTTTTGTTTAACAATTATTAAAGGTCCAGCTTTCAAACCTATTGAAAGAAGAAATTGGCTTATACACTTACATTATGTTCGAAGAGAATATGCAAGGTGCAAGGTTAGATCTAATTCCTGTTGTTTTCAGTATATGTATATAAAGCTACTTAGCAACAAATGATATAAAAACTTAAGCTTTGTAGCAAATTTTTATATTTGGAATTTAATAAGTTTTTTAATACATGTACTTAACATAAGCTTTCTGCTTTTCATCTGACAGTGATCTTTAAGCTATAAATATCTAAATCTTCTATTTGTTTTTATGGTAATATTTAGTTTTTAAATTGTTCTAAAATGTTTTGATAAGTTCGATTAAAATGCTACAATGATATAGCATCAGTTTGTCAATGAGTTTTAAGCATAAACTACTTAGTGCCTAAGAAAGACTTTAAGTTTTAAGTTGTGCTTGTAAAAACTCCTTTCAAGGCAGCCAAAAATAAAAATATTTTATGGAATCAATTTACACATTTGTGTTAGTTACTTAAAACTACTAATAATCACTTTTTCACTTTAAGTACTGATGTGTATGATTTTTGACTACTAAAATCTGATAGATTTGCAACAATATTTATTAAAATAAACGGCGAAACTTTAACATTCTATAAACCTTTGCAGGAATTAATCAAACAAGAACTTGAACAGTCTAAAGGAAAGTCTGAGTATGCCTTACTTATAAAGGTATTTATAAGTTTTTAAAAGAACTAAAAAAAAGTTAAATTAAATTAAAGAAATTAAAACAAAAATTATGTATATTCATAACTTAATCCTACCTTAGAGTTTATTTTACTTTTTAAGACACTGGTACTATTTCTGAACTATAAAAAAAACACAGGCAACTATTCTGAGAACAGAAGGTGATGTTGAACAATCATTGAAAATTTTTCAACAATGTCACAAATTGAATCCAAAAAATGTCAACACAATGAAACAAATTGGAAAAAGCTTGTCAGACATAGTTAATTTCTTAATTGTCAAATTATTTTTTAAATATTTAATGTTTTAGCTGTGATATTATATGTTTGTTAAAATGTATTGTAAAATTATACAGAATTTTAGTTGGGAAGCACAAGAGTGCATTAGATTGCTACAAGGCAGCAATTGAAATGAGTGGGGGTAAGGATTGGGAAATCTGTAATTCACAAGCTGTTTGCTGTAAATACCTAAAACAATATGATCAGGTCTGTTGCTAAACTTTTGATCAATTGATTACAAATTTTTAAAATAAAAATTATCTTTATAAATTGGTTTAAACTTTGTTAAATATGCCACGCTTATAAGTTTATTGACCATGATAAAGAAATTGAAACTCAAAAATACTTTTTAGTATTTTAAGTTTCATAAACTTTAATTTTAGTATGATTAAAAAAATATGTTTTTATACGAGTCTAAGCATTTGCTTAATAAATCTTATTTTATTTTTTTTTCTATGATTTAAATTACCTTGCTTTTTGTAGGCAGTACAGTTTTTCAATGAGGCATTACAAATATCAAAGCATGTAATAACTTATCAATTACTTTATGAGCTACATATGGAGTTTCATAACATTGATCTTGCTAAAAAGGTACTTCAAAAAGGTATTTTTTACTCATACTAATAATGTTTTACATTTATTTAAGTATAGTTAAAACAATTGAACTAGTTTCCATTGTTTAAAATTATAAATTCAATCAAAGAGTTACTGCGCTGTAACAAAATTTAATAGACTAAACATTTTTAACAAACAGTTAAAAGTCATGAAAGTTTTAATACAAAAATTTACAGCAAAAAATATTAGTTGTAATTTTTTTTAATGAATTTACACATAAATACAACTTGTATGTTAGTGCATTTAAGTATTTAAAGTATATACTGTACAAATTTACCCTTAGTCTTTATTAGTTGACTGCTTAAAGTTTTATATTATACAATTAAACTTTTTTTTTTGTTCTTACTTTTAAGACCAGGTATGTTTTAGTTGTGATAATTTTAAATTACATTTTAAATTTAACGATAAAATCATAATTACACTGAACTTTATTAAATTTTATTTATTGGATGTACCCAATAGTTTAGTTAAATAGTGTTATATTTAACAATTGCAAACCAATGAAAAGTTTTACTTAGTTAGTTGTAAACGTATAACTCAAACATATGTGCTCAAAGGAGATATAATATAGTAAGAATAATTTTTTGCACAGCTTTATTTTGATGACAATAATTTATCTATATTCAGGGTTGCTACAAAACCTGGAGTCCTCGAAAAACCTAAAATTTGACAATTTAGACTAAAAAAAATTGGAATTTTGTACAAAAATCACTAAAAAACCTGGGATTTTTAACAATTTTTACATAAAAGTAGTAAAATTTCAATTTGACACAAAATATTTATCATATAGATAAAAAAAAATTTGTGACCATCAATTTTTTTTAAATTAAAAAGCATATTTAAAGTAGTTTTACAGTATCTTTTCAATGTTATTATACTATTTGAACAGATTTTTACCTTAAGCTTAATTTTTAACTAAAAATAAACACAAAAACGTGTTCTTTCAAAAACCTGGAAGAAATTTTGAAAACCTCGAGAAAATTTGCCAAAAACTAGTGGCAACTCTGTATATGGTCATTAAATCATTAATAAAGCTATAAAACAAAAAGTAAAGAGATAAAAATGAATTGTATCAAATTTAACAATAAAGATTAAATTTTTTTATACTATCATATGTACGTATATTAATGTACAAATACAAAAACATTTTAATTTTTTTTTTCACCATAACGTATTTTTTCTTTAAATATTTATTGTGTTTTTCAGGTTTTTGTATGTTAAAGCCCGTACCGTACATATGTAAGTTACTTGGTGACTTTTTTTCAATTTTTTTTATAACTTATTGGCCTATCGTAATGGTGACACATTATTGAAACGTAAAATAAAAAATTTCCATACTATTGGTGTAAATAATAAAAATCTTTAACCTTTTAAAATTTTGTACAAATATTTGATTCAGGTGTGGAGTATTTTAGTGAAAATGTAAAACTAGTCACTTCATTGGGACTCTTATACTTAGAAGAGAAAAATTACCACAAAGCATTCGAGCTTCTTGGGAAATCTCTAGCCTATGACCCTGAAAATTACAAAGTTATTGTAGTTTATTTGTAAAATAATAATTAAGTAAACTTGTTGTTTTTTTTTTTATTTGTCTTATACCACAATTTTTTTAAATTTCTTTATTATTGTAACAATGGAAGCAAAGTTTACCATTTTTAAATCGAATATTAAAGATTTATTAAATTCTTTAAACTTCTAATAGTCTTGTGTATAAAAAGTAGTGAACAGTTTAATTTTTTTGCAATTTACTTATAATTTTTACCTAGTATTTACCAGGCAATATTAGCGGCTGGATCATTGATGCAAATGCACGGTGATTATGACGTAGCAATGAGCAAATATAGAATTGCTGCGAAAAATGAAAATTCTTCCTTATGGAATAATATTGCAATGTGTTTTTTTGGAAAAGAAAAATTTGTTGCTGTACGTTAATGTTATATATGTATTTCAATTAATGTTAAGGTATGCTAGAAACTTTTTAAAAATTCCATACATTTATGTAGTTAATTGAACATTGAGAGTAATGTTGTTAATTCTAATAAGTGTAACACCAATAAAGTTTATGTTGTGTTTACTTAAAAAGATTTTTAAAATAAGCTCTACTGTTTTTTATTTAAGTCAAGTTATTTTTTAAAATTTTTGATATTAATATCTTAAAAAAATCTTTTTTTTGACTATATTTTGTAAACATATATTTCTATCAAGTACTTTTATAATAAAAGATTTAAAATGCTACAATTCAATTATCAGTATTACGTTAGTGTAGAAAGCATTAACAAAAGTTAATCAAAAATGTCTAATAAGTTATATTTCGATTGGAATTTATAAGATTTAAAATTTTTAATTTACACAATTTGTTGAAAGATATTATGTACAGACCTACTTTGAAATAAGTTTCTTTTAGAACCTTTTTACATTAAAAGTAGAAAACTTTTGTTATTTTAAGACAGGCAGTAAGTTGTCTGAAAAGAGCAAACTATTTGTCGCCATTTGATTGGAAGATATTACACAATTTAGCTTTGGTGCATTTGAGCACGAAACAGTTTGCTTCAGCCTTTAATTTCGCCTCAACTGCAGTAAAAATGAACAAGAATCATCCACAAACTTACTTACTTCTTGCTGGTTTATTTTGTATTATTTTAGAAATAATCATTTAAAATAAGTAGCAGTAACCTGTAAGTGAAGCAATTAGTTTCCTTATTTAATTTAAAAATAATTTTGTAAAAAAATGTTGGCAATAACAGTCACTATTTATAAAAAGTTTATAAAATTATCACTAGTTTGAATCGGCTTGTAGAACTAACTTTTACTATTACCTATTACTAACTAAACTGAGTTAAAACAAAGACAAAAGGTAAAAAACTGTGTAATTAATTATCTCTTTAACGTAGAAGCCTTAGTTTTCAAAACTTAAATAACAATAAAATTACATAAAGTAGAAGTATTTTGCTACCATCTTTTTTTAGTTAAAATTTCTTGACACAAACTACAATATTTTATTTAGGCAAAATACAAAAAAAAATGTGTAGTCAATTTTATGTATTATACGTATATTTTTTTACTTATAGTCAATGATGTCAAGTTATAATTTTATGTAACTGTTTGTATTAGTAAAAAAAAATAGTACTTCTTTTTAATCAACAAGTATCATACTAAACACTTTTTTTCAGTTGAATATTGTGTTTTTTAGTTTCGCACTCAACCATTTGAAACCATTTGAAAAACCATTTGTAACCAATTGTAAACCAATTTTAAACCATTTGAAAAGAAAGTTACATATACTTTAGTTTATTATAGTAAAACTTCTAATTTCTTCTTGGCTTGGTGGCATGTGTAGTGCCTCGGAGTTTAATTTTATTTAAATTTTACTCAAAAGCTTATCATTAATACATAGCTGCTCAAAAATTTCTAATATTTTTGATGAGTTAATTGGTTCTTTATATTTTGTAAGCATAAGGTTTTACGAATGTTTTTAGGCACTTTAAAAAAACTTTCTATTTAAAAAAAGTTATATAGTATAATTATGATTGTGTTATTTTTTATTTATAAGATTAAACTAGTTTTTCTTTCAGATCCACAAAAAGCAACTGTTTTTATTTTGTAAACACCAAGTTTAAACTTTAAAGTTATATACTAAATTGCTGTATTAATGGCTTATGGTCAATTGTATTTTTTGCAGTGTCTCTTGTGCATTTAGGACAAAATACAAATGCTGAGCAAGCGTTCAACGAAGCTTTATCACTTGCACCGTACATATTAGTTTTATTATTCTTACTTTGTATGTAAATATATGTATATATTAACTTAAAATATTTATTGATATATATATACTAACTTTACTTTTGTTGTCTTTCTTTTCTTTTTATGTTTTTATGTTAATTTCGCTTTTTTATAATACTTTTTAGATGTATTCCAAAAAAAAATAGTTGTATAATTTTTTAACTGTCTACTGCTTTCTTAGTATTCTATATTGAATATCTGATTTAACTTTATTCGCACATAAACTAATCATATGTGTTATGATATACTACTCTTTTCTAATAATAACAAGTGAAATTTAATCCTTAAAAGTTTTCAAGTGTTCATCTAATTAGAAAATCAAATTATTTTGATATGTTTTATCTAAAGTTCATTTTCAACCTACTTAAATATTTTATTTTCAAAATATATTTTAGTTTAGTAAATAAAAAACAGTAATGATGCTTACATAATTGTTAACTTCGCTTCTTTTCTTCATCAAATCCAAAGCAAATCGGATGAAGCAATAAAGCTAGTTTCTTCTTTCAAAAGTATAAAAAAGAAAAATTCTATTGAACTCAGTAAGGAGGTAAACTACTTCATATTCCAATAAATTTAAAAATTCTATGTAAGTAAAGCTTGGTAACGTTTAAGCTGTATACTAGGATAAAAGAAGTTTTAAACAATTTTATAGAAGACAGTTTAAATATTTTTCAACTAAACAGTATTCAGGGTTGCCAAAAATCATGGAAAAACCTGGAATATGACAATTTAGGCTGTAAAAAACTAGAAATTGAGAAATTTTGAAGAAAACCTAGAAAAACCTGGAATTTAAAAAATTGTTTACATGTTAAGTAGAAAAATTTCGATTTGACACAAAAAATTTATTATATAGATAAAATAAATTTGCCATCATCAAAAATTTGTTTATTAAAAAACACATTTAAACTAGCTTTACAGTATCTTTTCAATGTTTTATACTATCATCACAGTTTTTTACTTTAAACTTAACTTTAAACTAAAAATAGGCCCAAAAATGTGTATTTTTTAAAACCTGGAGAAATTTGCTAATAACATTTGGCAACCCTGAGTATTGTATAAAACTTTATGTTTTTTTTTTTATTGTTAGTGAAATACATATGAAATTTTAAGTATTTGCGTAACAAATTTAGTTATAAAACTTTTACGACTTGTTGAGAAACAAAGTCTTTGTTTTACTAAAGTAAATTTAAGTTTTGTTTAAGTAATCCTAATGTTTTTGTTTTTTTTTATAAATTTATTAGAAGTTTTACTATTTTACTTTAAAAATTATGTTTTTTGAACTAAGTTAAACGTTTAATTTTAAAAGTTAATTTTGTATGTTACAATTAGAGTTTTTTTAATTCTTTTTGTTAGGTCGTTGATGCTTGCAAAAAATTGATGTCATCATTAAATATGCAAATTGATGAACCAAAAAAGAAGAATAGAAAAAGTAAAGAAAGTAGTTTTTTGTTACAATTACAAAATTCGATGTACTCGCATATTGAGTAGTTTATACTAGTGGTAATGCAAGACTGCACTGAGTATCCCAAGTTTTATTTTTTTATTCTTTTTTAAGACCAGTTTTAATGTATACTTTATTAAGTTGACTTAAATATAAGTGTTTAAAATTAAAAAAGAAACGGTAGTTACTTCTTTGCCTTGCCACTTGTTTACTTTTTTTTAAATATATAACATATAGAAGACACTAAAGTATTTTTTTATTTTTGAATCTTTTATAACAGTAATAATTTTTTTTTTTACAAAAAAGTTGTATGAAAGGAATAAGATTTCTTATCAATATCCTCTTAAAATAAAAGTAAAAAAGAACACAATGTCCTTTTAAGTTCTATATTGGTTAAGTTAGTATACGATATAAAGTTTTAATTCGTTCTACTAATGTTCTTACTTTACTTAGTTTTATTTTTATACTGCAGTTATATTTGTATAATATTAGTTATAAAACAATAATTTGCATCATTAGAGTTGCATTTTTAAGAAAAGTTATTTGTAAAAAGAAATTTAAATCATAACTCTTTTAAATTAAAAAAGTGAGGCCATGTACAACTTTTTAACCGAAGCTAAGCTAAAACTAGTTTTATAAGCACTAGAACTACGAGTATTTTTCGAACTAATAAAATGGATATCTGTATAGATAGAAATTATCAAACAAAAAAACTATTGCTTGTCGGTTTCTGAAAACTAATTGTATGTATCTAAGAAAGCTTACGTTTTCACTTTAGTTTTGCTTTAAGGTAATTAAAAACTAACAGATAAAAAGTTTTAAATGTTGTACTTCAGATATATCTTCATATTTTAATTACTGTACACTAGATTTAAAATTTGAAATAAAAAGTTAAAAATATATTAACAATTATTTTTTATACATTTAGAAATCGCTAAAAATGAGAATAATTCAAATGGCAATGAGATTTCTGAAAGGGATAATTTTGAAACAGCAGAAACTGCATAAGTCTCTTTAATTACATGACAAAATTTTTGAAACTTTTACTGTTGATATTAAATTATTAAACATTTTTAAACTTCTTGCACTAATTTCTTATATAAAGCTATGAAATGGTTCTTTTATTCTAGGTAAGTTACAGTTCTGCATACCTTTTACAATTCTTATTTATGCTGTGAAATTTTATGTCTTTTTGTTTATTTAAATAATGTCAAGTTTTTTTTAATCTTATCCTTATTATACATTCATTAACAACATAACTTAAGCATTCTACATTTAACTTTTTATCTAATTTTTATTTTATTTTTTATTGTTTCGTTAACGTTTAAAAGTTAGTTTAGTACTTTATGAGGTAAGTAACAGAATGAGTAGTTTTATTTGCTTTTAGCAAAAAAATTATATTACAGATTTATTACATAAAACTATTATGTATCTGATTTTTTTAAGATATTTTAACTTTGACTACTTGTTTATTTTTTCGTTTGCATAATAAACTGAATAATATTTTATTTTGGTTATCTTATTAAATTTTTTTTAAACAAAGGTAAGCTCTTCAGTAACATCACTTGAAATCATGACATAACGAGCTCATCTTGGTTTTTAACTTTAGTCCTAGTTATATCTAATTCGTTTATAGCTTTGTTAAAAACCTTAAGTTGAACAAATATTTCAAAATTATTAGCTTTTTAGGTTTCTTATCAAGCTGGTACGCATAACACAATTTTTAGATGTTTTTTTTTGTGAGTTTTTAAATAAATAATAAAATTAATAATGAAAAATTTACGTTGTCCATACGTTTGTATCGAATTTTTTTAATTACAATATATCAAAGCTGATTTTTATATTTTATAAAGTCTGACATGTAGTTTATCCTTAGGCTTTCATATAGAAGCCAGTGTTAAATTTTGTAAAAAAAAGAACTTTCACCCCCTATGCCCTTATTACACAATTAACCACCACGCCAATAAAAAACAAAACTTACTGTCGCAATTAGCAGGAGTACTTTAAAAACATGCAACCACAAAGTTTAGCACGATCACACACGCTAGTAAGTATACATGAGCAAGTACTTATCCAATACTATGTAACAACAAATATTTTAAGCTCAATTAAATAGTTTTAGAATAAATCAAACTTCACTGACAATTTTTTTTTATTGCAATTAAAAGATCGAGTTAAATTTACAACACTATTTTTATTTTAAATGACCTTACATGCATCTCTGATACGTAAAGCTTCAAAACCTTAAGTTACTTTTGTCAAAACCACTGTAAGAAAATATTTATTTTTATAGAAGCACAGAAAAAAAGTATTGATTATAAAAGTATACTTATTATTAAAATTAAGTTAAAAACCTTATTTAAAATAAGTTATTGCAAGTAAATACTTAATTAAATCGTTGTAAAGTTTCACAAAGTTTAAATTTATTTTAGGTTACTTACTTTTGAAATAAACTTATTTGTTTAAAATTATAAATTCATTTATAGTACTACACATTATACTTAATTTTTTTATTGATGTACGTTACAGACTCCGTCGAGAGCTGTCCGTATTTCATAGGCAGAGAAACGCCGTTGGTTAAATGAATTATTTGCCTACAAAAACAATCGTTTTTTTTTTTTACAGACTTCCCTTGTTTAGCACTAGAGGATTAAACGCCTTAATACATTGTTTCCAGTACTTACTTATGTCTTTGTTAATATTTTAGTTTTATGTTTTTAATAACTGTACTGGATGCTATCATCTAATTGTATTTTTGAAACTAAATTCAGGTAAGAAAACATAAAGTATGATGGTATTTAAACTTATTCAATTTAAACACCAGTTCAATCACATTCAGAGATTAAAACAATTAGTTTTGCAATGTTATTCAAACTTTTATTTATCATTTTCAAATATATAAAAGACAGTTGAGTAAATAAATTTTTACTTTAAAATTTAACTTGAAAAATAAACCTCCTCTTATTAGAATAGGAGTATTGTGTTCTAACTTTTAAATATTTATCATTTTCAAATATATAAAAGACAGTTGAGTAAATAAATTTTTACTTTCTATAAAAATTTAACTTAAAAAATAAACCTCTTATTAGAATAGGAGTATTGTGTTCTAACTTTAAAATAAAATACATAAAGATTTACAACAATTAAGTAAATAAAGATGTTTTCATACAAGCTTATACATTATACTGTAGACAAAAATTATTCTTAAAAAAAATATCAAAGAATTTGTGGCTCCTAGTTTTATTAGCTGGTTATTCAGGTTTTCATGAAAACATTTTATCAAAATAATTCAAAGAATACTGATTTCTATATAGTATGATTTTTTCAGACTTACAAAGTCCTCAACTTCTATCTTTGTAAAAAAAAACTCTTGTTTTACCATTTATATCTTCTTTTACTTGTCTGACTTATAATCTGTAAGTATATAAAATGTACTAAATGCTTTAATCTTTAAACCATTAAAATTTATAGACTATATTAAATTTTAGTTCGTATAAAGTGTCATCTTTATTTTAATCTACTTTGGCTTTATAAATAAAATTTTATCGTTTTCAACACCTGTTAAATATAATTTTTAATTTGCTTTTCTAAGCAAGCTTTTTTGTATATTACTAAATTCAATTATAAATTTTAAATTTTGTTAACAATTGATCATTCTTCTTATATTTACGTTGAGAACTTTGATTGTTATTTTTAAAGTAAAAAGTACACAATATTACTTAATTAGATAATTAAAAACCTAGGTTTGATGATAAAAGCTAAATATGATACAAATACAAAAAATTACAACTTTTTTTTTATAAATAGTTAAACAAGTTTTTAAAATAATTATTTTGAAAAATCTTTGCAGTTAAATGTTTAAAGAAATAAATCTTAAAATGTAAAACTAATAGTAGTTCAACTTTATGTTTATTTACTTCTTGTGAAAACTAATATAATACAAAGTTTTAAAGTGTTTTTGGTCTGTTTATAGTTTTACTCGTTTTGATTGAATTTCTATTTATTTTGTTTCAGTTTAAAAAGGCTAGTTGCTGAAATTAGTTAAAGGAAAACTCCTTCTTTTAGAAGAACATAGATTTTAACTTTTACGATTATAGAAATTTTAAACAGTTTATAATGAGTGTTATTTACAAGAAAAAGTTTTTTTTTGACTATTGTTTTATGATTTTATACATAAAACAACAAACTTAAATTTAAATGAGTTTTTAGCAGTTAATACTGTTCTTGTTTTATTCAGGGTTCTTTCTTCATAACTTTTATAATGAATGCAAATATCTGTTTAATTAATAAGTACTTTAATTTCTTTTTTTTAGTTATGTTTTTTCTGCTCCAATACAACAAAACGTATCTAATGAAGAGTAAACAAAAGATTATATACATAGATTTATTATATAGATAATATCTTGTTTTATAACATTTAAAAAAATATTACTCACAAGAAACTCAACAACTATAATTCATAACTTATAAAAAATAATACTTTAGATTTTTTACACACTTTAAATAATTTTAACGACTAAAATAAAACTCTACAAATTACGATCAGTTTGTAAAAAATGAGGTGGACCTCATAATAATCTGCAGCCTTTTAGGATTTACGGATCAGATTTACTGAAAAAAGTGCTTTGCGGGCCACTGTAAAGAAAAAATCGTTAAATCAATTTAGTATATATTTAATATTTGATGAAATAAAGTTACAATATGAAAGACAGTCTACTTAAAGATATCTGTATCATTTAAAAAATATCTGACTTAAAAAAAGTATGTAAACTTAAGGGAGTAGAAGTCAACCTATGAAAATTTTAGAGTTGGAATGCCAGAGTGCTCAGTCTAAGGACATTTAACATTTTGATCAATGTTAATGATTTGCAGAACTGTATCAGTTTAAGGATACTTAATTTTGAAGAAGACATGCTAGTATGAGCAACTATTAAACAGAACGTACATTTTCAAGAAGGGCAAAGTTTCACTTAGAACTGTAAAAAGTTTCAAATAGAATTTAGTAAAATAAACTTAAATTATTTTAAATAAAGCTAAATACATGCTTTTTTTGTCTTTTTAATATTAATAACTATATATTATTATAATTAATTAAGTCTTTAATAATATTTTAAACAAACAAAAATATTGATATTGTATACAAAAATAAGTCTCCATGCAAAATTGATACTGTGTAAAAGTGACGTGCAAAATTGATTGGGTGGGAATTGATTCGGGTGGGAATTGATCGGGTTGGAATTGATTTGGGTGGAAAAATTTCGGGTTCAATTTGATCGACTGGAAGTTGTGCGCGGGTTGGAACTGAGCGGTTCATCATCTATCCGTAGAATTTTCTTTTACAACACTAAAAGTTTTTTTTTTGGCAACTATAAAATAATGAACAAAAATTGTATTCAAGTTCCGATAAATGTTTATCAAGTAATTCAATTAATAATTTAATAAATATAAGTTTAGTAGAAAAAAATTTTGTACAGTAAATATCTTGAATTAGATTGTTACTATTACATGTAAGATTTGACTAATTCTTGATTAGAAATTTACAGCAACCTAAGGTACTTAAAAAAAAGATAAGTTGAGATTTCTTCACATAGTTTACTTAAAACTACGTTTTACTGCATTAGTTTATGTAGTCTCAATGCTCATAAAACTAATCAATTTATTTTAGTGTTTCCATGCAAAAAAAAGCACCATGTGTAACCAAAATCTTGTTAAAATAACTATAAAATTATCTTAATTTAACGGTTTAGCTTATTAAGTTTTATTTAAAGAAAGAAAGTACAATAGTAAATTTTAAAAAGTCATAAATATCACAAAGATTGAGTAAAAACTTACTCGATGACAAAACAAAAATTGTGAACGGATCAAAATTGCACGAAGACAGAATTGCACGAGGAGACAGAATTGCACGAGAACGAAATTGCACGAGTGCACAAAATTGCACGAAGCCAAATTTGCACAAGGGCACAAGATTGCACGAGGGAACGAAATTGCACGAAGACAATTTGCACCAAGGGTCAATTTTGCACGAGTTACATTTTTGCACGAGAGTAAAAATAACCAGAAAAAACAAAAAACAAAAATAGAAGATAAATTAATAAAAAACAAAAATAAAAATAAAAGTTATTGACTGAGGGTAAGGGTTATGGGTAAAAATGTAAATAGAAATGAAAAAATACCTCATAAAAAAAAACTACCGACAAAGGGTAAGGGTTAGTGGCAACGGTGATGGTAGAATACAAAAATAAAAAATAAAAAACTAAAATTAGTTAAAAAAAAGTTCCGTGCCAAATTGTCTGCTCGTGCAATTTTTTACGTTCGTGCAAATTTGACAGCTACCACCAAAAACTAGCTTGAATTTTGTATTAAAATATATGTTCCCTGATTCAACCTCAAAGTTGTTAAATTAGTTTACTTAACCGCAGTCTATAAAAATTTCAATTTGTATTTTTTTTTTTATTAATTAAAACCTGCACAGGGTTGACGAGGTGCCCCGACATTGAAGTTAAGCTTCGTAATTATTTTTTATAGCGGGTAATCATATAGAAACTATACAAAAAAAAGTTTCCTTGCTGTTAGCAAAATTGAGCTGTCGAAACTTAAAATTTTTACTTCATCGGTTAGTGTTATAAAAAAAAAAGTCAAAACTGTTTATTTTCAAATAACTTCAATTTTTTAGAGTTTTATGTATGCTATAAGTTGTTTTTTACATCTATTTCCAAATAGGTTTTTTTTTATACATACAAAGAATTAAATTTAAAAAGTAAAACAGGTTACTTATTGTAGAAAAAGCTAATTAAAACCGTAAAAAAAATAATTTAGTTTAAAATATTCGTCTACAATTTTTAAGCAATCATTTTTAAATTTACCAGTTTAGTTGTAATTTTAAATGAGTATGACACAGGAAAAAACACCAATGTTTGTATGGTAAGTAACTAGGTTTATCCTAATTAAATATAACTAGTTGCAGATTGTCAACTTACTTGCAAGTACAAATAAGAAAAAAACAGCACAAAAAAAAAAGGAGGCAGAATGTCTTCGGAAGTTAAAAGCCAATAAACTTGTTTGTAACAAAGTGAAAATTCAATACAAAATTTTGTATTGATCTTGTTTTAAAGGATTTAAAAATTACTTTGAAAAGTTACTAGAACATCACATGTTATTCGTGAAAGTTAATAAAGGAAATATAATAGATTTAGACAAAACTATGTCCTTGTTGTCTTAAAACATTGAAAAGACATCGAAGAAAAAGCTTGAAGGGTCCTTTCTTTTTAAATAAAAAAAACACCTTCAAAACTGACTAGTAGTTTCTTCAAAGAATGAAAACTGAGAGAGTAGCTAACTGTAGTTCTTTTGATAAAGGGAACATAAAGAGAATCGAGAAACGCAAGCTAAAGGTACGCAAGAAAATCTCAGAATCATTTAATTCATAAGTAATGATAAGTCAAGTGATTCTTGCTATTCAGATTTGGATGTGTCATCTTTTTCTAAACTTCCTTAGAAACATCCGCACAAGTCTGTTGTTAAAACATATGTATCAATGATTTAACTTGTTGACTATCTTAAAGACGAGATGTCAGTTACAGTTGTGAAAATAATTAGTGTTACACCAGCTGATTTTTTAAAGGTAGTTGTGTCTGTTATAATAACTATTTAAATATATAATGATATAGTTTTTAAGCTATGTTTTATAAGCGAGCGTTATGTCCGAAAATTGACGGTAATAAATAAAAAGGAAAAGTTAATAAAATTATTCAACGTAAGTGATGAAAAGAAGTTTTAAATTTATGCATTACTTTAATACATCACCTGGTAGGCTTGTCGTTGTGGGTGTTGTTTGGTTTGTCTGTCTTTTTAGTAGTCGAACACGTTAGTATTTTTTAGACAAAAAATAAGTTAGTTTGCTTTTTATTTGCTGTCTTCAGTTGGTTATTATCTTAAGTAATTTACAGTATTTATAAACACTTAATTAAACTTTAAGCTGGTAAAATAAAAATGCGTACTATGTTTCAACTACAAAAAGTGAAATTAAAAAGCCACTAAAAGACCCGTTGACAATTTTAATACGAATTTACGGTCGTTGCGTTGATGAATTACTATTTTGCAACTGAAAATGAACTAGAACTTAAACAGCAACTTGTTAAATACATAGACGATATTTAGCTAAATTTGTTTCACCATAAATGTACAAAACCTTGTTCAACGTCGAACGTGAATCGAAATGACCGAACAAACTGCAACAAGTTAAACTCCAATATACACGGCATAGCAAAGAGTGCTAACTAAAGAAATAAACAAGTTTGTTTATTTGGCAGATCGTCTATAAAAACTTCAAGAGTAGAATGTTAGATTTGTTGATATTTTAGATCTAAAAAAAAACAATAAAATTAAGCATGGCAATATGAGTACAAACAGCCGGAGCTTTTTAAGGCTTATATATTTGGGAACGGGTCTAAATTGCACGAATATAAAAATGCACGAGGTTACTAAATTGCACGAGGGGACTAAATTGCACGAGAACAAAATTGCACGAGTGCGCAAAATTGCACGAAGCCAAATTTGCACGAGGGCACAAAATTGCACGAAGACAATTTTTCACGAGTTACATTTTTGCACGAGAGTAAAAAAACTGAAAAAAATAAAAATGGTCAGAAAATAAAAACTAAAAAATTATTTAAAAAAAAATAGAAAAAAATAGTTACTGACCGATGGTAAGGGTTAACAGTGGTGTAAAAATTAAAAGAATAATAATTAATAAAAATTATAATTAATAAAAATATAAATGAAAATATAAAAAAAAAAAACTACCATAAAAAAAACTATGGTAAGGGTTAACAGTGATAGTAAAAAATAAGTAAAAAAAAAATTTTTTTTAACTAACCGTCCGAGAGTAAGGGTAACAGTGATAGTAAAACTAAAAGAATAAATAAAATTATCAAAAAAATAAATTACACCCGTGCAAAATTGTCTGCTCGTTCAAAAGTGACCCTTCGTACAAAAATATCTTCGTGCAATTTTTTTCACTCGTTCAATTTAGACAGCTACCCTATACATTTATATTCGTCAATATTTCTCAAAGTGTGCACAGAAAAATCTGTGCACAGAGTTGTCAGTTTGTATTTACACAGAAATATTTTGCAACTGTTTACAATAAGACATTACAATCTCTACTTTATCTCTTTTAAAATAAGTTAATGATTATTAATCTGTTTATCTTATGTTTTGCTTATTTTAGAAATAATAAGAATATATTTGTTTAATAAAATAGTATTTAGCACTTATCTGCCAAATATTTTAACAAAGAAAATAAGCCGGAAACTAATATTATACTTTTTTTAGATTAATATGTAAATAAAAGAATATGTATTCCTATAAACAAAGCTTTTGAATAAATATATTTTTTATTATCATCGATTAATTTGAATACCTAGTAAAAAGTAGATAAACATCATAAAAGTCCTATTTTTCAAATTTCTAACTACATTAATTAGCAATATAAAAACAAAAACACGCTTTAAAATTGCTATGTAAAAATCACTTTTAATAAAAATCATTGTGCCACTTGTTGAAAGTTTATATCGCGCTAATTTTTACTTATCTAAAACTAAACAAAATGTCCTTGAATACTTATAATAAGACTCGACATAAATAGTATTAAAACGTTAAAAATTAAAGCATTGCATTTAATCACAAAATATTTTATTAAACTAGTTTAATTATTTTGCAAATTATCGTGAAATTCTAATATTTTTAAGTTTATTTATTTAATCTGAACGTTTATTATTTTTGAATTTTATCAAAAAAAACTTTCAATAGAGAACGAGAAATTTCCTAACAATATTGAAACTCAAAAGTATAAAATATTTATTGAAATAAAACATTTATTCAGATAAGCCTAAAGTTTATTAGTAATTAACACAAATAAACAAAATAAACTATTTTCTTTTTTATTCATTACGAAAAATTGTGAAGCTTTTTAGTGCTTGTAAATTTTGAAAAAGTAACGTTTTGAACAACTAAAAAAATATTTAAAAGATATATACAGATTAAACTTCTTTTTTTTCAACTTTTAGTCAACTTTAGAGCACTTATTAACTATATTTTATTTTAAAGTACGAAGATAAAAAAACACATACTTAAAAATTTAGAATAAGAAAGGTGGAAATAAAAAGTAGTGGAAGTGTACAAAAATATTTTTGTTTTTAACCAGTTTTTAGATAAACATATATATTAACTTAAAAACATTTTTGTACAACTTTTATAAAACTTAAACTGAAGACAGAATTTTAATGGCTTTCAATTGGCATTTACAAAGCAAAATTAGTACTTAGTTTGTAACAGTTTTCTAGTAAATACTATGGAGCAGCCATTGTGGCTATACTTGTTATTCAAGACTACCAACTTTTAACAATTTTCGATTTTTGAAGCAATTTTTTCAAAAATTTAAAATGTACATACTTATAAAAATGCAATAGTTACAAATATTTAAGACAAAGTTCATAGTTAACATAAATATTCAAAACACTATGGATGATAAGGTACTTAGCTTAAACCATTTATAGTTACGAATGTATTAAAAAAAATCATTCCAACACTCAGATAAAAACAAGAATTTTAAAAAAATTAAAAATTAAAACCTTTTAAATATAACTTGTGTATAGCGAAAACTAGATATGTTTTTTTATTTTTAAAATAGTATATATAAAAACTTAATAATTTGTATAACAAGTATTTTGTTGAGGAACATTGAAAGAATTATAATTAGGTATTAGTAAATATTTTACAGAACAATATCTTTAGTAGTTGCGAATACATATAATATAAATGTTCAAGATAAAAAATCACCTTACAAATTTCAGTTAGCAAATAATAATTTAATCAGTTTTCTTGCAACTGGGTTCGATGATCTCGAAATCGCTGCCCGAATCGCGATGTTTGTTTTCACCTTCATCTTCCTTTTCACTTGTTTCTTTTCCTTCTTCTATAGTTTCCATTTCTCCCTTATTTTTTTCTTCTGCCTTTTCTAAAGTTAAAAAGTAAAGTTTGTAGTGTAAAATTTCTTAATTAATTTAGACAAGATTTATAAATAATTCGCAAATCGGTCCAGGACACAAGTCAATTGTTTTTACTAGTTGTATGTTTAATTAGTTTAAACATACAACCACTTATTTTAAAATGTGTTTTTAATAAAATATAAAAATAGTTAAATCAATTAAGACTAACCTCACAGAAAAGATACTCGAATATATCATCGAAAATTAAAAACAAACCGTGGTTTTTGATTTCTATAGTATAAACCGGTCTGAAAGATTCAAAGAATCCAACGTCGGCCAGTAAATTAGGCAGGAACCAGATATGGTATTTTCCCATTGTCACCATCCAAACTATTCCGAAGAATATCGACCTCACTAAAAAACAGTTGCTTTTAATTATAAGAAAAGCTAAAATTATCAAACACATGGAGACAAGATGTTACTCAACTTAATTTATTTAATTAAAAACTTAATATAAAAAGCTAGAAAGTAAACGTAACATAAGAAAAATCAATCAGTATAGAAACTAACGCAACGCAATGAGTATGATGAGTCCCATGAAAGCACCTCCAGCCATGGCGAGGTAGCTTACAGCTTGTCGCATGCTGGGAGGCCACAGTGGAAACATCGTGCCTATTACAATAGCGATTATTGCCAAGAAGCCTGTAAAAAAAGTAAGAAATTAACAATACATTTTGTATTACAACATAATGGTTAGAGACAAATATTTATATTATTAACGAAGTAATCAGATTGATCTAGTAAAATTAAAACTTTAAAATAATTTAAATAAATCTAAAATAAATAAAGACTTTTTAAATATAATATAGTTATGAATATATGAAACTAATTTGTTTTTAGTGAATTAAAAAAAAAACTCAATGATTGATACTACCTGTTAGTAATAAAGTAAATACATGTTGCTCAATCAAAAGGACAAAATAGTTGATAGAGGCAAAGAGTTTACTCAATATAAAATACTTTATGTGAATTTATAATTTATATATTTTAAATAATTAAACTCTTTTTAAAAATTACTCATAAATACTGATTTTGCTTATAAACTATATCAATTATGACGTTTTTTTAATTTTAACTGAACATTTCAAAAACAAAATACTTTCAAAAAAATTCTTTAATCTATGAGTAATTCATTGTTGTAATGCTATTATATGTATACAAATATTTAGCCAGAATATGAAATACTTGATATTTATAATTCTACTGTTAGTAACTTTTATTAATTTCACAAAAAATTACTAACAATTGGTTATTTATTTTTTAAATGTTTACTGATGTTCAGAAATGAAGTTTAGCTGAAAATTATCGTAAACACTTTAAGAATGTAAAAATATTGAGTTTTTATTCTGATTATTATAGTTTTAGTTCTAAAATATACTTTTTCAAAAACTATCCTTATTAAGTTCTTAAATTTACGTTTTAGAAACACATGTTTAATTTATGTGATTTGTTTAACAAACTATTGATAAATACTTCATAAAATATTTTTTTTGTAAAATAAATTAAGCTTAACTGTTTTCTTTTGTAATTTCTTTACGACTTTAAAAATTTAAGTAAAAAAAAAATATTTGAACTTTTAAAAAGTTTACTTGGTCAATTTATTCTACTTGGGAGCCTTAAGGTAACCATTTAGGTGTTCAAAAGAGTATATTATAATTGACATCAATCAAAAAATTACCTAATAACTTCTTTTTTGGAGGAACAGGGTCGAACACCCACACGTAAATATCACTACTGTCAAGCATATTCTGACATTCATGGATGCCTATTGTGTAGCGTCGCTTCTTTTTCTTCTCATCTACCTAATATTATAAAATGGTCATTTTCTAAAACATTAATAGTTAAACTTTTAATTCTATTTAAAAAAACAGTATAACTACAATTACGGTAAAATTTTAAGAATTTGTTATTACAAATATTTCTATAAATACAAAAACATAATTACATGTGTAAATTTTAATCTTTAACAGTTTTTATGTAATAGCTGATACTCTAAATAAAAATAGTAATTAATTTATACCTAAAATACAAAACAACACAGTCAAAAAATTAAAAAAAAAAATACCACAGTCAACAGATTAAAAAAAATATTTATTAATGGCCATAGAGGGAGGAGCAAGTCAGAGTTTTTTCACAACTTGGTCTTAGTTTAGAGATTTTTTATATACTAACTGCTTTTTACGACTTTTTAAAATTCATAGAAATTTATAAGATATAAATAATAAAAGTTGGAAAGTTCAATATATCTCTTATGGTTGAAACAAACAAAATTGTGAAAAAACTAATTAATTGAAATATATTTTCTCCTACAAAACTTATGTATTTATATTAAAAAAACACGAAAAAATTGTGTTATGATATGCTTTTAATTTCAAAGAAAATTTGAAATTAAAAGTTTTTGTCCAGACGTTTGTGTCAACTTTAAATTTTAAAAACAGTGACTGTATCTCAAAATTTGGATAATTATTTTAATTTTAAAATAGATTATTGTACCATTTATTCTTTTAATATTTTTTAACACTAGACTAAAACAATTAAATGGCCTTTATTATTGTTTGCTAAAAAAGAAATTACTTATAAATCAATTTATATTATTGAACCTTTAACTAAAAAACCTTTATAAAATAAGAACATTCTAAAAGTAACCTTTTTATTTTCCGAAGCAGTGGACTCTTCTTTTTCGGTTTTTTTCTTTCCACTTGATTCATCGCCACTACCATTCGATGGTTTCTTCTGTTAGATGTTTAAAAAATATCTACATCAATGCACAGTAAAATCAAAGAAAATATATTGATGCTTTAAAAAAACTGATAGTGTAAAACATTTTTGATTATTTTTAAAAGAAAAAAGGTATAACTCTGTTTTTCTAATCACAATGAACACTTTATTAAAATATAGTAGTTGAGAATAGTTGCGTATATATAATTATAACTACTACTTTATATTAATTTTTTAATAGTTTAACCTTTTTAAATTTTGCTTTCAAAGTACTTTTAATACTACTAAAATAGAAACATATTAATTCATCTGAAACCTTGCTGTCTTCGCCTTTTTTGTCTTCTTTCAAAACTCTTTCCCCACGTTTGAACATCTCGTTGTCAAGCATACTGTGATTTATTTACCATTTGATAAAAGTTGGTTTTTGATTAAACAGTTATTTAAACAAAAAAACAAATGCTGACGGATTATAAAACACATAATTGAATTATGGGTGTATAGTCAAACATAACTCTTATATAATATAGGCGTAGATGACTTTAAAATTAAACCTGTAAATATAGAAAAATAAATCAAATATTTTGTTGCTTATTGATGTTAACATTAAGCTTATGTTGAACAACTTAAGTACTGATCTTAAAATAATATCAAATATGGTTTCATTTATATTTGAAAAAAAAAAAGAACTACTGTAACTTATGTATTAAATACAAAACTGCATCCTTTGTAAACTTAATACAAAAGTATTGTTAGCTTTTTGAAAGTTCAACAACAAAATTCAAAATCTATACTTAAAACAACTTTTCAAGACTACATAATTATCAAAAAATATTAAATTTTAACTTTAATTGTTCGTTGCAATTTTTTTATTATTTCTGCAAAGTTATAAAAAAAATCAACTAAGTAAAAAACAGTGAACATCTAATAAGTAAAGAATATATAATTGTTAATAGGCAATTAAGGTCATGGGACGAAGTAAATCTCTTTTTTAAGTTATTTCAATTTTTTAGTTTAAAGTAACTTTTTAGGTATAAGTAATCGACGTTGTAGAGTTTAATAGATTCCCTATAGAAGGCAATGACTAAGAAAGAGTTAAAAAACTTTATTAAATAAAACTATATCCTCCCTAAAGTCTTTGAGCGATTGTTTATAATTTTTTAAGACTAACCTTTTTAAATTTGAACAACTTGTAGTAAAATATTGTTTTTATGAAAATTGATCTTTTTTCTTTACTGTCAAAACTACTTTACAAACTGCTTCCTACAAGTTATTCTGAATATTTTAAAGAAAATATCCTGAAAACTTGAAAAAAAAAACTGATTTAAAAACGTAGGACAAGATTTTAGTAAGTTTTTAGATTTTCTAGTGGATTATGAATCTTTTTTAAAACAGACTAAATCCAAAAAATTAGTGGATTTATTTTACTGCAAAATTTTTTTCATATTTTTAAAACCAATATTAACTATTTTAAACAATGTTGAATCCCTCTTAATATTGGCCTTAACATGTTTTTATTTTTGGTTTTTTTTTTTTCAGATAAAGTTGAAAAGAAGTATTACTTATTTACTATAATCTGTAATATGCTTAAAATAAAGTTTTAGAATTAAATTAAGTTTAGTGTATTTAACAGTGACAAAAACAATTTTTGAAAGTCTATTAATAGGGAGATATGTTATTTTTGATTTTTTTGCGTACAGCTTTAGTTACCTCCTAAAACGGTTCCAAATTGTGTTTAAAGCTCACAAAAAAAATTTTGGATGAGTTGTCACACTCCAAAAGCTAGCCACCAAAGATTTTGGATTGGAGAATTGTCAAAAACTTTTGGGTCAAAATTTGCTGAGTCAGCAAAAATTTTAGTTAGTTTTTCATTTTATTTTTAACTTTTAACTTTAAAACTTATTTTTTGTTATATTTTTGGGTAAGGTGGGTTAGGGATAAGGACATACATTAAAAAAAAAGGTAAAAAAATGTTTTTCTATTATTTTTAAAAAACTTTGCTGATTGAGCATTTTACTAAATTGTATACACTTGATGTATAAAAACAGTTTGTAATTTAATATTTGTAATTCAACTGTAAAATACTAAACACCAAAAATCAAACTTTACCACAAAAAGTAAAACAATTATATGAAATATAAATTTTAGAATTAAAAAGAAAGAAAAAGGTTCGCTTTTAAGTAAAATAAAGTAATAAAAGGCTATAAAAATATATTTTATTAGCACAGTAATTAAAAACATCTTTAAATTTTACACAAAACTTTGAAAATAAAAATTAAACAAAAACAAATTGTACAGTAATCTTCCTTTATTGCACCAACATATGTTTCTGTGTGTTAACGAATCAACAACCCAGTTGAAGTGTGTTGATTCGTTAACACACAGAAACATATGTTGGTGCAATAAAGGAAGATTACTGTACAATTTGTTTTTATTTATATTTCAGTGAAGTTACTTCACTAGGATCTTTTATTAGCAAACGGTTAAATCTATTTTTGAACAGTTTAGAAAATAAAAATAAGAAATTTACATACGCTTGTAAGAAGCTAAGGCACTTCTCTCTTGTGTTAACTCTTGGATTAGGCTTTTTGCATTTGAGTCCGTACTTAGAATTTAACAAAGTGTCAACAGCTTTTGAACCTATGAATCAATTGAACTTAAGCAAAGCAGTTTTACATATAACAAATGATCAAATTTTCTAACATATTGTTTGATATAAATAAACTAAAATAAAGCTTAATAACAATGTCTTGGATAGATAAAAACAAAGTGAAACTTAAATCTAAATCGATTTATTTTTACAAAAAGCTATCCTGAGTCATCATGAGTTTTTACAAATCTTTAAAATAATTTCTTTAACTTGACAAAGTCAATAAAATTCAGGTTCTTCAACAAAATTAGTTTTAAGATAAAAAAATATTAAAACTTAATCAACTAAATCTCATTCAGAATCTAATGAAAAGTTCTAAAGCCTGAGTTTTCAGTAATTTTAAAACTATCCAGAGTCCTTCTGTTTTTTTCTAATTCATAATATCCTTGGTCATACTGAGTTATCCTGCAGTTTTCATTAGTTTCAAAATATCCTGAGTGTGCAAAGTATACTAAATAAATGGCAACTCTTTAAACTATACAGTTATCTAATTAATTTTTAAAATGTGAATTAAAACAAACCTACAAAATATTCAATTTGTTCTCCTTGTATTTTAGCAGTTTTCTTAGGAGTATAAAATCTAACATACTTGGCCATTCCCAGCTCTTCAGGAGATATTTCTTTTATCTATAGTTTTTTTGTGAGTATAAATAATACAAACATAACTTTTTTACAAAAAATGAAACTATATCTCTACCTAAAAGTACAACTTTTAGTTACACTGTAACTAAAAATAAATGTAATATATGATCTTAAATTAATTTTTATTAAGTCACAAAATATTAATTCATAAAATGAAAACTTTCCAAACTTCAAGTTTAGGGGATAATTATAAGAATTCAATATTTATGAAATTATAATTATTTAACTATTTTAGTTTTGTGCCTACTTGAAAATATTTACAGAATCTTAACCAGCGATTCTGAACCTAGGGTAAATTTATCTCTTGGGATAAATTTCCTTGTTTTAGGGGCAAATTTTTTGATTATAAGTTATGTAAATAAATGTTTATTAATTGTATCTTTTTAAAACTTCAAACATTATTAGCTAATTTATTTAAATACATAACAGATATATAAAACACTCTCCCAAGCTTTTCTGTGATAGTTTATACGTATTACACTACTTTTTGTCAGAACTTAACTTTAGAACAAATTTAAAATTATGAATAGTTTTTAAACATAAAAACTAAAAGTTAAAACTAACAAAGTAATAAGCGCAATAAATAATTAGTGTAAAGTAATAAATAATTAAACTCAAATACTACTAACGGATAAAAAAAAAGGATAATTTAACTAAACAATGACACTTTGTAATTGAATTCCTTTTGTTTGCACAGTTCTGGTTTCCCAAAAATATGGAGATAGCCTCCAAATTCACGAGATCAAATACACTATTGCAATGATGGACAATTCTAAATCTACAATGGCAACAAAAAAAGCAGCAAAAAGATCTTCAGTTGCAGAATATCTAATAAATAATAGAGATTGTGCTAGGAAAGGGTGCACGACTATTCAAATTTGGACAATTCAAATTCCTACAATTCAAATTATTTAATAAAAAATTGAAACGGCTTAACATAAAAAAGTAATGTATATTTGTCTAAAATAAAGAATGCATATGTAAATTAAATTGTTATCTACAGGCCATTTTTTTTCTTTTTGCAAAAAATTAAATATTTTATGAGATATAGCTTTATTAAAGTAAAAAATATAGTTAGTTATAGTAATTTAAAATATCTTGAAAAATATTTTAGAGTTTTAAAAAAAGATAAAAATGGCTTGTAGATAATAATAAGATCTACATACGCATTTTTTATTTTTTTCAAATTTATATTACTTTTTGAGATATAGTCAATTAAATATTTTTTAAGAAATTGAATTGTAGGAATTTGAGTTGTCCGAATTTGAATTGTCATGAACCGCTAGGAAATATGACATATCCAGATTTAGAATAATCCATCATTGCAATAGTGTATTTGATCTCGTGAATTTGGAGGCTATCTCCATATTTTTGGAGAAACCAGAACTGTGCAAACAAAAGAAATTCGATTAGAAAGTGTCTTTGTTTAGTTAATTTATCTTTTTTTTACCCGTTAGTAGTATTTGAGTTTAATTATTTATTACTTTACACTAATTATTTATTGCGCTTATTACTTTATTAGTTTTAACTTTTTGTGTTTTTGTTTAAAAACTATTCAAAATTTTAAATTTGCTCTACTGTTAAGTTCTAACAAAAAGTAGTGTAATACGTATAAACTATCACAGAAAAACTTGGGAGAGTGTTTTATATATCTGTTATGAATTGTATTTTTATTTACAAGTTAGTATTCAATTGTAACATATTTTAGATAAATAAACAAAAAAATATTAAAAGAATTTTCTGAAAACTAATAAAAATATGTATATTGGGGTTAAATTTCGTTATTACTTTCCATAAAAAGGTAAAGTATGAAAAAAGGTTAAAAACCTTTGGTCTAAATTATTTCATTTATATATCACTTTTGATAGTATTTAGACCTTTAAACACAACTCATTTAAATTCACTGTAGTATAAAAATAACCAAAGACTAGAAAAAAAACAAAATCTTAAAATTTATAAATACTGTAAAAAATATTTAGCTGAAATAGCAATAAATAAGTTTTAAGTGTACAAATACCGTAGAAAATTAATAAGTTCAAATAATTAAAGCTTAATAGCTTTATAAATACCTCTTCATTTCCTTTTCTTTTTCTTCTTCTTGGTTCAGGAGCACAACAACTCATTTTATAAAAAGTAACTAACCTGTATTAACATATAAGAAACTAAATATATATTTGGAATGTGAATACTTTTAACAATTATTCAGTACTTTTTTTTTGTAAATGAATGGATAAACAATAGTATAACTTTTAGGATACTGGTTGCAGATAATATTTTTTATTTAATTATTACTTCATTACACGTTGTATAATTTAATTATCAGTTAAATTAACAGCTAATCAAACTTTTTTGTTTTTTATGCAAAAAAAATGTACATAATTTTTTTAATCATGGTAAAAAAAGTTTCATAGGTATATTAAAACTAATCTATAAGTAATTTCTAACTAGACTTGTATTTGAATAAAATTCTATGTATAATTAAGTAGTAAATAATAGTTTTGATCAAAATTGTATAAATCATAAACATTTACAATAAAAGTGCATATTAATCTTACTTTATTCATATTAGGGTGCATCTAGTGCCCTGTTGTTGGTATTAAACTATTTAAGGGGAGAGGGTTTATCATCATTTTTTTCAAAAATAACTTTTGCTCTTATTACAAAGTTTAGGGTATATACTATAAGATAGTTTTACATAACAAAAAAAAATCAATTAACTTTTAAGATATAACAAGTTTTGTAAAAAAATCCGATACAACCATACAGAATTGAAAATTTTCAAGGCCAACTTCCTATGAATTAAAAAAAATCTTTAAAAATCTATCTTTTTTTTCATTTTTTGAGCAGTTTAATTTAAATTTTTAGTGAATGTGCTTTTTAATATTACAAACACCCTGTAGGAAGGGGATTTTTGAAAAAAATTCATATGTCAATGTTTTTTTTTATTTATACACAAAAAAAATTCACAAAAATTAAATAATCTGTTTTCTTCAAGTTTTTAAAAACTTATTAAAGATTACTCTGAAAAATTTTTTAAACAATTTCTCAAAAACTGAAGTAGGATAAAATTTTTAGTGAAATAGTCTATTTTTGCCTTCTTAGTTTGAGCCTCCCATAAGGACCTATTGAATGCTTTAACTTTGATCGCCCTTATACCTCAAAAGTTACTTTGAATTTTAACAAGTGGTAAAAAGTAACAAGTAGCTTAATTAGTTATGTAAATAAATTAAACTAAATTTAAAAAAAGGTGTTTTAAAACTAATAAAAATCATGTTCATGGACAAAATAGGATACATAAAATAACAAATATTGAAACTGAATAAACTAAATCTAATTCTAGATCTAGAAAAAAAATCAGTACTGAGATTTTTAAAAAATCTTGAAACTATTCTGAGATTTTTATAAAAAATCAACACTATCCTGAGCATCATAAGTTTAAAAAAAGTCAAAATAAGTATATCCTGAGTAATCTTGAGATTTTGAATTTCAAAATATTCTGAGTTATCCTGAGTACCCTGAGTGTGTGGCAAACCTGAAATAAGCTTAATTTTTAAAACATGAAGAATCAAAGTTAGCAGGTTCAGTAGGTCTTTTAAACAAGCAAACTAAAAAAGCAAAAAATGCTTTTATATTTAAAATTTATCTTCTTTTACAGTTTTATAGTAATTATTTTTCAAAGTTAAGAGTTTAGTCTTTGATAAATAATATAAGGTGCGTTGTTAATTTTTTTTAATTAAATAAACAAGTTTAAAAAAATAAAAAGAAAAGTAAATTTTTTAAGACTTTGTAAAACTTATAAAGTAACAACTAAATTTAAAAATCTTTATCAAACTATTGCCAGATTTCAATTTGAATCTTTAATTTTTTTTTTTAATTAAGTTGAAATTGTTTTAAAATTTCAAACTTTTCAATGCTAGAATATAAAACTTTATCTAATACAGCATCTCTACTACATGGTGCTCACACCTAAAGCTAACCTAAAAACTAGCTTACCAAGACACTTCTGGAATGTTACACTAGCATCTGAAATATTCCTTACTTGTATTGAAGCTTTTAGTGTCATAAACATTATTGTAAATCCTGTTCTAAATTTCTGATTTTTAAGAATATTGACCCTTTCTTTTTAATTTCATTAGTTTGTAAATGTTTTGAAAATTGTGTATTATCTTATTTTGCCATCACTAATAAGCAAGATGATTTTCTTGCCAGTAACTTTAGTTTTTAATTCTCAACTCTACTGATGTTGGTTTTTTTTTAAAACTAACTTTATTTTAATTTTATTCTTTAAAGATAGTGAAACTAAGTTTTGTATGTTTTTTCTTTTTTGAGAAGAAAAGGGTTTTTCAAGCTTTCAGTAATTTTTGGCAAAAAAGGCATTTTTTTAAAGTTTACTCCTTAGTTTTTATTACCTTTCACTATTTGATGCTCTAATAGCTACTTCAAGTAATAGTTAAATTCTGTAGTATTTTCAGATCAAAACAAGACTTATTATTATAAACTGCAATTTCTTTACAAAAAGTTAAATTAACTTCAAAATTATAAGGACTGTTTTACTTTGCCTAATTTTTTCAGCTTATACTTTTGACATATTTGATTCATGACAAAGTAGTACAAAGCAAGTAAGTTAGCAGATTGCAAACAATTTTGATTATATAGTATAGACCTGGTCTGGTGACTTCTTTTAAATTTTCTTTAATTTTCTGGTCAAACTTAATGCGGTCCATTGAATATGGCTGGGGAAAAATTGGATCCATGAAGTATTGTCTCATTTTGTGCTGCTTTTTCTATGATAAGTAAAAACAATATTTAGACCAAACCAACAAATGTGGTTAGGAAGAGGAAATTCAAAATAACATTACAATTTAACATAAAATCAAAAATTATATAATTTTAAAAATATTAAACTTGACATTTAACAAAATCTGTATAACTTGATTATTAGTGAGATACAGAAATTACGAAACTTTTGTTTTTCACTTAAACCATGTTTAACAAATGCCAACTCAGTAATAAAGGAAAAAGAGCCAGATTTGTTGCAAAAAAGTTAGTCAACTCAAACAAGTTTGTTACAAAGATTTTTTTACAATTTAAAAAAAAAAACTTGCTGCATATTTTATTGAAACATATAAATACTTAGAAATTTTTTATGAACATTCATTAAGTAAGATAAAGTATTTTATTTTGATAAGAAATATATAGCAAGTTTTCACTTATTGAGTCATGTTGTAATGCAAATATCACGAAAAAATGACATCAATAAGGTAAAATAATCAAGCTACGCTTAAAAAACATTTATAAGTACTACACTTCTAGATAAATAATTTTACTTTATTCATAGTCTTACTTCCTATAAAAAATCTAATAAAAAAATTAATTTAGTAAACACAAAAACTAAATTTCGAAAAAATGTTCTAACAACCTGGGTCCTGGTTAACTATAAAATATATTTTCCATTGAGTAATTTAAAAATAGAATTTTAATTGTTAACAAAAGATTATTTTACAAATATTTAAGTTTTAGATGGAGTAAATTTGGTACAACAGTTTGATTTAAAACTTTTAAAAATAAAGATAGTATTGAATTAGGTTAAATTTAGATAAAAATTTTTACACATTATAACATCAAATAACATCGTTAATATAAAATGAATTTAAGATATTACACGCAAATTAAAATCAAAAAGACTTAGTGTTTTCTGCTAACTGCTGAGATATAGTATAAAATGTTGTTATTTTCGAACAAACTACGTAATTACTTTTTAAAGAAATTAAAAAAGAAATAATATCAAATAAAATTTATTAGTACCTTTGTTTTCTTCTTTTATCACTAATACTTTTACAAAGATAGCTAAGCGGCCGTCACAAGCTATAAAATTAGCATTTAATAATGCTGTTTACAGATTTCACATTACATTAGACAGCATTACAAATAAACGTAAATGATGTTATACTTTTAATAATTAATAATAACGATAATAAAAGGCCCGCTATCAGCCGGGATTGGCTATGAGTGATTGTGCATAGAAAATAAAAACAAATGATAATAAAAATTTAAAAAGCACAGTAATGCAATAAAAAAACAGATATAAATACAAAAAAAATAAATATAAAATAAATGAAATTCATTCTGCTTCTCATTTCTTCATCTTCTTCGGTTTATCAAAGTATCTTTTTTTCCCTCTCTTTCAGTCTTTTTGTACAGAAGGTCGCCATTTAGCGGGCATTTGCAAGCAACTTTAACTTACCAGTTCTTATATTAAAGATTTTTAGGTAGCGCTTTCATACGTGCTTAAAAAACGTAACTTTGGACGACCTTGGTTGCGTTTTCCAACGACCAACTCACCATACAAAATATACTTTGGGATTCGCTGAGCACCCATCCTAAGAACATGACCGAGACAGCGAAGCCTGCGCTGACTGAGGGTAAAGTACATGGTGGTAAGACTAGTACGTCTCAATACTACCTCGTTGGTGATCTTTTGTGGAAATTCGTTGTTTATGTTAGCAGTTTCTCTTGCATCACTTATGTTTTCGAGGTCCATACCATTAGACATGGTACGAACATTCCAGCTTCCCAGTTTGAGAGTGGGTCTTTTTTTTCGTTTATGTTTGTCAGGTGACTTATTTTCAGTTTATATTTCATTTTAAGCTATACCCATTTACCCAATTAGGAAGGTAAACTGTGGCGGAACAACACTTTATTTGCTGAGGGCTGATCAGCTTAAGGCAGGCTGTGGTTGTTCAGTGGAATTAGAACTTCCTCCTACCGACGGTTACGACCCCTGGCGCCAATCCTTTCGCCAAACAGTACTTATTACCGGTAACTTTCGTATTCTGTGTTGTGTCTTTGCGAAAAGCCTGCTAAGCTGAAGTGAACTTCTCTGAGCACAAAGCCAGGGCATAAACATTGAGATAACAGCTGTTGCCCATGCAGCAGGATCTCACAATGAGAAGGAATCAGCTAAACAGCAAAGCTGATACTTGTAAACGATCTAAATAAAACTGTAAACGCTGTGAATAATACTTTAAAAGTTTAGTTTTTTTGTTTAATGTTATATAAATAGAATATCACAACAATTTTATGTAAAAAGTAGCTAAAACTTTATAAAAATTTTGAAATGCTTATTATTGATACTGATTAAAACCCAAAAGAACAATCCTTCACTTGTGTAGTTTGTAAACAAATTTTAGTAGAGCAAAAACATTAAACTTTAAAAAGTTCTATTCAGAGCAGTTATTTTTTTCTTTTTATTGATTTGAATTTATTTTTTGTTAAAACCAACAGTAAAAAAATAATAATAACGTAAAATTCAAAACTATAAAATGATAAAACTAGAATTTACCATCGACTATCTTTTTTTGATTAATTATATTTTTTCCCTTTTTTCATAGTTTATTGAATGACAAAAAAAGCTCAAAATACTTAGTGCACGAAGAACCTTTCGCTTATCGAGTCGCACACCATAAATTTTTTTCAACGTCTTGTCCAGGACAAGTCAGGGACAAGTTTTAATAACTTGTTTAATAGGTTTCTACTTCACATTTAGTTTATACAGTAATGATAGTAAATAATCAACGTTTTTTGTTTTTTTTACTTGTACTTGACCAAAACATACACACTTTGTTTTATTAGAAATTATTTTCCGCTTTTATATTTATAGTTTACAACGTTTTAAATAACTTTAATTGCAAGTAATACTACCGGACAAAGTTTATTTGAATTTTTAAAAGTATAAACTATCAATGTATCATACTAACGTAAACGTTTTAATTTTAACAACTTTTAGTAATAAGTCTTACACAGTATAGCTTACTAAATACAACTAATCTATTTAATTCAAAACAAAAATAAGAAAAAACCAAAACGGACACTCATAGTAGATGATGAAGCTTGACCGGTTAGCTCAATTACATAATACCAATAGTAATTTTGAATTTTAAAGAAACAAATACTAGAGAAAACAAAACTAAATGCAAACATAACTCAGTGATGGTTTTAAACATCCAGTATTCTCAAGTTGCTTATGTTGCTATTGTGGGTTTAAGCTTATAACCAAAAATTACCAGTTTATGAACTTTAAAACTAAAAAAAACTTTTATCAAGTAATGAAAGTATTTGTATTTTTTGAACTATGTTTTTTACTTTTTATAAATTGGTGAAAAATAGTTTTAGTATGAGTAAAAAGTAAAATTTTTAGTTAAAAAATAAAATATGCTCGTAATTTCTCCACTTGCAATACAACTATAAATTTTATATTTTTTGTTGAACAAGCTTAAGAAATTGACTCTCAAAATATGATCAAAGAACCAGATGTAAAAAAAAAAAGACCTTTTCGGTCAGTGAGCTAGACAAATTTATTTACACTAACTTTTTTGAGCTATAAAACAAAAACATATTTTTTACAGTAATAACAGAAAAATATTTAATGCTGTAAAGTTTGTTAGTTTCATTTTTCATAGAGTTTCTCGTTTAAGAGTTTAAATTTTGACTTTAAAGTTTTTTTTCTTTGCTTTTCGTTTTTAGCTCAATATAATTTTGATTAAGTTGGGTATGCAACTCGATGACCAAGAGGCCTTTTTGTGTATCCTGGTTCTTGAACCAAAAAAAATTAAGAAATTTTTTGTTTTTGTTCAATAAACCACTATAACAATATAAACTTTATAAACAAAAAAAAAAAAGGCAATTTAATTGTTTAATAAAATAGTTTTTATTAAGAAATAAAATAGGTTTTAAAACTAACTAAGAAACTTTTAACGTAAATGTAAGATAAAATTTAATATAAAACTGTTATGAAAATTTATAACTTTAATATAAAAATTTTAATCTTTTATAAGTAGTTAGGCTAGGCGGTATATCGCTTAAAAATAGACAATCGAAGCAAAATTAAAGCTAATAAATTTTTGGTAGACTCTTCTAACTACGACCCTGGTTTTTTTCTTATTAGAACTTTTCAGGTAGACAATTTACTATCAATTATAACTCTCGATCATATTAAACTTCATAATACTAAACTTAATCATATTTAACTCGATCGTAATAAAAAAAAATTAATCGATTAATTTGTAACGTTATATACTGATTTAGCAAACGTCACACATTTTTCGACAATTTTACACCACATTTATTTAAGTAGAATAGTTTTTCGGTATAGCAGCCGTCCTAGAAACTTGTATAGTTAAATTTTTTTATTGTTATACGTACGTCGTACATTTAATAATCTATAAAAGTTTTTGAACTAAAAGCATTTTGATAATTTCAAAATTGGTACTATCACCAAATAAGCAAAATAAGTTTCTAAGTACTACAGTTCACGCTTTTAGAAATAAATTTTAACAAAAAAAAAACTAAGCATAAAACTTACCCTGATTATTTATCTAACAAAAATAAGTTACTAATTTACTTGGTAAGTTTTATAAGCTATTTTGTTAACAGTAAAATAAAAAGGCTTATGATACATACTTTCATAGTTTTTAGCAATTTAAACATCAGGCTCATTTTTAAACTTAACTGAATAAATAAAATTACTTAAACTCTTTCTTTGTAAGTATATTTCACCAATTTTCGTTAGAAAAAGTACAACTGATATAATAAAATAAGATAAAACACAAACAATGTATATTAAAAATATATACTAATTAATCAATTAACTAAATTCAAGCGTAATCAACATAAGTAAAATTTAAAATTAAACAAAACGGCTTTTAACTAAATAAGGTTTAAGTGTAATCAAATTCTAACTTTTTACATAAATTAGGTTTATTTAAATGTATTAGTATGGCTTCTAGTCTTATTAATTCCAAAGTATTTGAACATTGTCTCATATTATTAAATTTTGAAATATCAAAAATTTTTCCACAGCAAGTATTGTTTACTAAATGTTCAGCTATAGCTGATATTTTCATCGCATATTTGACTGCTACACTCTTTTTATCTTTTTTGTCATTGATATGCGGGATAATACATTTTGGATCATGCTCTTTTATTCTTGTTTTCAGTTGACGGGAAGTTTTTCCAATGTAACTAACTACTTGTACAAACTACTAGTATCTACTAAATGTAACTTGTACCAACTTGTACCTGTTAAAAAACTAAAAAACTACTAAAAAACTTGTACCTACTAAATGTAACTACTTATACCGGTCATAGTTTTTTCTATTGTTTTTAAATTTAACAAAAATTTACAGAAGTTTAAACAAAACGATGATTTGTTATGTAATATTAATTAGTTGTTTTATAATTTTTTTATTTTGAAGCATAACTTTTTACGCTTAAATTAAAATTGAAAATTAAAAATTAAATTGTATGGATCAAGATCACACAATGTTTTCTTGAATTAAACTATAAATGCAAAAAGTTAACAGAGTTACTTTTACAGAACTTCAAAAACTAAGTTTATAAATTATTCTAAAACTTTTTTTTTACTTTTTTCGAACAAAATTTGTTAAGAATTAATTTTTCTAATTATATTTATTTGAAAAATTTCACTTTTTAGTTCTTAGTTTGTCAAGTCGATCTAGACGATCTATGTTTAAGAATCTATAATATTTAAAGCCGGTAAACTCGCACCATATTGAAAATCTAGCAATTATATCAGCATATTGAAAAAAACACATAAAGAACTTTTAAACAAAAAAACAAATAATCTGAAATAATATCTAACTAACTTCTTAATTTTAAAAATATATTTTCGATTTTTAACCGGAAAATATTTGCATTATAAATTGTTCCTAAACCCAATCTGTTATCTTCAAAAATTAACGCATTGTGAAATTGATAATTTTGATAGTTAATTAGACCTTTTATATTTTATATATACTTGATAATTTAATTTGCACAGGACTCTTTTTTTTTTATTTAATAGTTTTTAGTTATATACTTTAGTTTATTATATAAGTCTTTTATTTGAGTAATATCGACTTCATTTGTAACAAAGCATTAAATGAGCTATATTAAAACACTTAAAAGAATTGCTAAATTTTTACTGTGTAAATATAGAATCGGTTTATCATAACAGAAACACACTAAAGTATTGTAAAAATATAATTTAAATTACTATAAATATTTTTTATCGATATTTAACTTGTTAAAAACAAACTAAAAAAAAAATAAATAAATGTATTTCATTTCATCAGTATGTATATGTTGAAATATTTAAACTCTATTTATCATTCAAGTTCTAAAAACTACTTTAATTAAATTCTTCATTCTAGCATTTTATATCTTATTAATTTTCAAAAAAAAATAACCAGTAAATATAATCTAAGTTTTACTTTTAGAACAACTAAAAACAAATGAATCTGATATTTTCTCCTTTTTTTTTCATCACTTAAACACAGTTATAATTTTTGTAAAAGGCAGTACAAAGATTTTGACTTTATTCTTTTTAAATAGCATTTTCATAGCAAACGAAAAACCGTAACTATAAAAAGTTATTGACATAACTATAGTGCCGTTTTTAGCTTTATTTTTAACTAGGAATTTAGTTTTACTTACATTTAGATACTTTTAGTTAATGAAGATGTTTAGTTCTAATTATAAGTTTTAATTTGTTTAATAATAACTGCTGTTATAGTATTGCTAGTAATAAAATGTTAAAAAAGATAAGGCAGTATAAATTTTTAATTAGATGGCAAGACTTTTTTTAAATTTGAAATTTCATACTAGTAATGTCTTAGTTGAGTATTTGAAATGACATAGTCCGGTTTCAATATACTATAGAACAAAAACTTTTGAAATATCATGCTAAGAAGCGCGCGGAAATAAAAGCACATTTTTCTAAAACTGTATATCTAAAACAAAAATTACTAATTGTTAATATTTTTTTAAATTAAACGGCACAAGTTTAAAATGACTGAGTCTATGATAGACTTTATAATGACCGAGTTTAAAATGATCTAGTTTAATATGATCGAGTTTGACATGATTAAGTTTAAAAATTATCGAGTTCAATATGGTCAATTTTAAAATGATCGAGTGTTATATGATCAAGTTTAAAATGATCATGTTAGAAAAGTTAAAGTTTAAATTTTTCATGTTTGAAGTGATCGCGAGTTAGAGATGATCGGCTCCCTAGGTAGACATAATTATGACAAAAAATAAGTATAAGCAAAGGACGTTCAGTACTTTAGCAATATATCTGTTAATTGTAGATTCAGTCGGAAAAAAAAACGTGTTCAAGTCATTACAACTCAACGGCTTAGTTAGGCATTGCAGGATTCAATATAAAATTTTAGTTAATCACTCTCGAATCTAGCTTACACTTCTACTATTTTTAACATAGCTGATTTGTTTTTAATTTTCTTACAATTATTATTAGACTGTCCACAACAATCACCGATAAAAAATTTTATTATTCAAATTAATATTTGATAAATATTTTAAAAACAACTTTTTTTTCGAGAATATTTTAAAAACTTCGATTTTAAAATGCTAAAACTTTTTGAAATATAATTTTTTTTTAGTGAATTTTTGTTTATCTTATTTGAGCATTTAGTAAATTACTAAAACAACGACCAAAGATTTTTTGCATATTTTGCCTTTAAAAAAGACTTCAAAAAAAACAAAGACAGCAATAAAGTATAAAATTATTCTTATACAAGAATACATTTAATTTGAAGTTAATGTTAGAATTTAAATGTTCTGTAAAAAGGTGTGAACTAGTATTTACTAAGTTTTTAATTTTAGTATCATAATGTCGCAAACAATTTATTTAATATTAAAAAAAAAGTTCAGCAAATCATAAAAAATGTTAATATTTTAACAATTCGCTCAAAACTAGCTTAAACGTTTATTTAGACCAGAGGTCGGTAAATTGCAGCCTACAAAGCAAAAACCCGCGACCCTGGAGGTACTTTTCAGTTAAAGTTGTACTTAATTGAAATAATTAAAGAAAGTTTTTGCGTTTAAAATTCCAATTAAGCATTTAACAACTTTTCTCTTCTAATGCTCTATTATTGCTAATTTTATCATGTTTTTAGTTTAAAAACTGTACTTTTATATCAAAAGCAACAACTATTATAACATAAATGCTGCCCGCGAACAACTTTTTTTAAGAGAGTTAGCCCGCGACTTATAAATGATTTCCTACCCAATATTTGTAATTTTGAATATAAGTAAAGAAAAAGTCTATTTAAAGGCTTCAATTTTTTAAATTCTTTAAAACATATATTTATTAAGTTTAGTTGAAATTAATGTTATATGTTTGTATGTTAGCAAAATAGTCAAGTTTCGTTTTATTTTTTACAGAAACTTTCCATCATACTGATGGGAAGAGGGAAAATAATTGTCGAGTTTTGATCATTGCTTATGTCACTTAGAGTTTGAAGGTAACGGAGCTGCAAGGAATTTGGATTTTCACTCATGACATCTGCTGCCTCTTTCAATTTTTTTGAAGCGTTCATTTCACCTTCCGCTGCTATAACCTAAACGAAAAATATGTTAAGTTGATAGGTTAATAATATTAATACTTAATACTTAAGTAGTGATTATAAAAAAATTATTTATAGTACTTAATTTAACTCTGTACTTTAAAATTTACAGTAAATGAAAAATTGACTTAACCAAATTTTAAATATGAAACTATTTACATTTGTTCTGTAATTTTATCAAACAAACTAAAACAACAATTTAAAATACATATATCGCTTCTTAGATAATCTAATTTAAATTTTATATTGTTTTCTTTATAAGCATAATTTATGAAATATAATTTAGAACTATTTAATTATTTATTTATTTCGAGACTCTAAATCTAAAGTCAAAGTCTTATAAAACTGTTTAATGGATACAAAATATCGACCTTAGCTCTTGCATCTCTAGCAGCTTCTGCTTCAGCTGCCATAACTCGCTGTAATCGAACTGGAAGCTTTACATCTTTACTGTTAAAAAACATAAAAAACTAAAAAGGCTCGGTTTTTGTTTTTTATAATTAAAGATAGTTTTAAAGTGTTTGTTCAGTTTTCAGATATAATTACTTTATAGGTTTTGTAACTTTACCTTATAACTATGTTTTATGATGCTACTTGCTGCTATAACTTTTTTTTTAATCTTAAAAATACTTGAGTAATAAAAAATACTAACATTTCAACACGCTCTACTTTTATTCCCCAGGGATCAGTTGCGCTATCTAGTGTAGCCTAAAAAGTTTAGGATTTTAAGACATTTTAGAACTATATTATTAAAGAAAAATTTAAAACTTTTAAAATAAAGCCTTAAAGTAAACAGTTTAAATCTCAAAAAAAAAACCTGCATTCCCAAGCTTATTTGTTCACGATCAGTTAGTACTTCAGATAGAGTTTTTGTTCCAAGCATGGTTCTGAGAGTAGTCTGGGCTAATAGCCGTGTTGCCTTAGCAGCATTGTCCACATTCGCAATAGACATAGTTGCATCTTGAACACGAAAAAATACTACACCGTCAACTGCTACTGTCACGCTGTCTTTGGTCAAAATCTGGTGTATTTAATTACTAATTGATATCCAACAATATATTTACTAAATAAATAGATTAATTAAATTTACTTACAGCTTTAACAAAAATTGTTGTTATGTAGCTTAAACCTTTGATATATCAACAAAACCTTTAAAAAATTCTACTTAAAAAAAAGCTTTTAATTAAATAATGCTAATGGAACTTATCTTTTTCAAGAAAATAACCTATTTAGTCGGTTTTTTTTACTATCATAAAAACATTTGAACAAGGTTATTAATAATATATTTACATTTTTTCGCATTTTTGTTCTCTAATTTGAATTATTCAGATTACTAAATTTTTATTAATACTATAAAAGTTATTAAAACTGAAAATTAAAAACTTCCTGAGGAGGAACGTCAAAAGTTTTTGTGCGAAGATCAACCACTATAAATTCATCAGTACAAGGAAGCGTGCAAAACAACCCTGAAAATAAATTATTGTTAAGAAATAGGGATTTTTAAAATAAAACTAAAATTTATACCCGGTCCTTTCGCTCCCCCACTCTTGATTCTACCCAGTCTAAAAAGAACAGCTCTTTCATACTCAGCAACTACCTGTCGCAAGTATTTCAACAAAAATAGCTTTAAATTCTAATTAGACGTAAGCCGTCTTTAGTTTGCTGCAATGATTTAAACTTACTTTTACCACGTAAAAGCACACCCCTAGTGGGAAAAATATTGTTGTAAATAAAATGCTAAATCCTATCAACAAGCTTCCAAAGCAGCCATAGCCTGGATTCTCACCTTTTTAAAGGTTTAATATTTTGTCAAACTTGTTTTGTTTACAAATATAAAAAACGATTGTTTAAAAACTCAAACTTGTTCTTGAATTAGAAAATAATTATAAAAGTACTCTAAAATTATAGATAATTTATATTATAATTTTGTTATAATTTATTACGTTTAAAAATCCTAAAAATTTTAATAAAATACTAGGAGTTATTTTAACAAGTTTTCAATAACAGCAAAGTAGAGTGACTGATTAACTTACAAGCATATTTGAAACAATAAGTTTTTTTTTAACACACAACAAATTAAAGTACTTTTTACAGACTATTAAAAATTTATCGTCAAACAACTTAGTTTTTGATAAACACATATAAACTAACTAAGATTAACTCCTTCACTATCTTGGACTTTACCTGGGACTGTTTGAGTATTTTCCGTCATTTAGCTTTTAAATTCTAACTACTTAAAGATATATATAAAAGTCTTTTTAAAGTATAATTTTACAATTTTTTTTTTAGTTTTTCAGTTGTGAAAAAAAAATAAAAAATTTGGATGGAGGTTATAACAGTACACTTTTGTAGAAAAAAATTAAAATACAAATAAACTAACAAAAATTTTACCGTAAGAATATAAAACATTCTGTATGAAAAACAAACTGTGTATTCTGAACAAAATAGTAAGTTTTTGTTATTTGTTTTAAGTTTAATAAAGTAAAGTTTAGCTATCATGTAACGCTTAAAGTTATATTTTATAATTGTAATTTAGTTTCATGTGAGCAAATTAGTAATAATACGTCAAAATTAGTAATTTATTACTGTACCTAAACTAATTGACGTAGAAAATAAAAAGTGGTTTTATTAACAGGTCATGTAATATGATTTTCAATACAAAAAAAAATTCATTAAAAAAACTTATTATTTAATTTAATGCCTTAAATACCCGATATGATCTTAATTGTATAAAGACGTACTTATGTTTGACTGTAATATTATAACCAAAGCAAAAAACAATAAAATAATCTTAATAAGATTTTTACCATCATTGTGTAAATTAAAGAAGGTTATTGAAAAATTTAACTATTTAGTAAGTTTAAAGCAGACTTTTAATAAGAATTTAAAATAAAAAACTTACATTACTTCAAAAACTTAAAACCTTATTTTAATAGATTATCGAAACTGTTTATAAGTATTAAATATTAGTTTTTATTAAAAAAATTATCATGTATTGTATTTTTATGTTAAACTAAATTCAACTTAAAAAAACATTCCTTGTAAACAAATTGCAACTCATCATTATATTATAAAGTACAAATATTACAACTTCAAAATCAATAAAACAAACAAAAATTTTAAAGGAGTTGACTACAATATTAGAAGGCTTTACATACTAAAATGTAAAAGTTTTGGTTTTATTTAAAACTTTTTTATAATTAATAACTTGAACAAAATTTGTATATTGTAATATTCTTTAAAAATATGAAGCGTTACTTAATTTTTAAGTGTTTTTATAAGTGAAGAATATAGTTTATAATTTTGTACAATATTTTAAATAAGGAAATATGAAACATAAATTTTATATAATATGTACACGAATTGTTTCAATATTTTTGATGGAAAATAAAGAACTTAATTACAATTTTTTTTAAATTTGTGTTGTGCTCTCATATTTTTTGATATATAGTCATAGTCTAATACTGAAGAAAAAGTTTTAGTTTATATATACTATAACAACTAAAAATACTTTAAGAATTAATAAATTAGAATTTTGTAACTTTATAGAGATGCCAGGTAAGGCAGAAAAAAAGTAAAGAGTAATTATTTTTACATACAATAATATTATGTTTGTTGAAAGTTAATCGTTTTTACCAAACAATCTTATTATGTATACGGTTTCAAAGGGTTAGCGTAATCTTTTTTTCAATAAATTTTTCGATTATGTCATATAGCTTAAGAAAAGTTCAGATTTTATACTTTTAAATTTACCAACTTAAAGCGTATGTAGTATGCACTATAACAAAACACACAAATAAAAGTTTTACATAGTTTAATTTTTTAATTTGATTATTTCAAGTATTTTAAATCAACTATATCAAATTTCAATATTCAAGTATATTTAAAACTAACTTATAAAGAAGTATATAACAGCTATTTTAACGACAAAACAAAACGCTCAATATGTTTGGCCCAGGACCTGGTGCACAAAGAACCTTTTGGTTATCAAGTTGCACACTACGGATACATTTTAAATTGTTGACTAGTATAAAATTATAAGATAAAAACCTAATATTTAAAACCAAAATAACGCTTAATAGATTACAGTTTGAAATATTTAAACAAAGTATTAGTAGGTTATAGTCTTGCAGAAAGTTTTGAGGTAAATTAGTGTGCTTTTAACAGCACAATTCTTTTTATAGATTTTACAAGCATTTTACAATTTTATTAAGTAGTTATTGAAAATTATGTTTGTATAAATTAAAAAAAAAAAATTGTTATAAGTGAGCATGTTCAATATATTAATTTTAAAAGTATATTATTTTAACAACACACTTAAGTAAAATGTTTAGTGTAGCTAATTACAATTTTAGTTCTAATGATACTCTAGCTGAGGTTGTAAAAAATATCAAATATATTATTCCTTTAACAACATAGTAAAAAAAGGGAAATTTAAGAAAATATTTGTAACAGTTTTATTTCTACGAACTTCATTCAAGTTTAAAATTACTAAGTTATTAATATTTAAGTAATTAATAGGTTATTTTGTTATGTTTGAACCTATTTTATGGCGTATTACCGTTATATTATAAAAAACAATATAGTAACAACTTTTTTTGTGTCAAACAGCAACTATATTTTAATTTACAAGTATTTAAAACTAAAAAGTTAAAAAACTGTGATAATATTAAATTTTTGGAGTTAATTAGACTAAAAAATTTGAAACTTTTTCTAAAACTTATACTAAAAAATTAAGAATTAGTAAAGTGTTTTGCTGTTATAAAATATCCAGAACACGCTTAGTTTTAACCCGTGATTATTTCTCAACCGATTAAATCCAACCTAATCGAATCCCACCCAATTCAGTTCCGACTTAATCTATTTCAATCCAGACTAAATCCCGACCGATAACTTCCAACCAAAATAAATTTCAACCCGATCGATTTCTACCCAAATTATTTCTCACTCGATATTTTCAACCAATAAATTCCAAACCGATAAATTTCAACATATAAAAGCTCTAATCCAAATAAATTTCTACCTAGTCAATTCCTGTCCAGTAAAACCAAATCAACTTTGATTTATTTAATTACTATCCAATAAAATCTGACTCATTGAGTATCTACATTAATTCTAAAAACCTAAATTAATTCAAAAGTTATTTAAAACCGACTATTTCTGATCAAGATCAAATTTTTACTTAAACAACTTCTATATGTTTTACATTCTACATTTTAAATCCCAAAAGCTTCTCGTAGAAAACTTACATTTAAATAAGACTTTTAAACCTTTAACTTTATTTAAACGTCCTGGACACGAGGGTAAAAAGTATCCGTGGTGTGCGACTCGATAATTGTAAGGTTTACGTGCACTAGGTTTTAGGACCAAATATTTTGGGCTTTTTTTATTGTTCAATAAATTACAAACACTTTTTGAATTGTACTTATTAGAGATGAAATGTTAATGAAATTAATTCTTTTCTTCAGCTAGCTGTTTTACACTGAAATTGTTTAAAAAAAAATTCTACTCTTGAGTAAACTTTTGTTCGACAATTTTAGCCAGTTTATTATTCTAGATCAACTACTTGTTTTAAATCTATATTAATGTATTATACATATTTCTACTGTAAATTTAATTAATAACCTAAAATAGTTCAAAACTTAATATGAAAACTACTGAAACATAAAAAAAATCAGTACATAGTTGGTCTATTACATACTACTGCCGACAAGCAAAACATTTTATCCGTGACTTATTTTATTTAAAACTTAATGTTAAGGCAACTTAATTAAAACTTTTTTTTTTCAAATATCAACAAAAATACATTTTTAAATAACTATTGTTTTAAAAGTATTACTACTATTTACAACTTCCTCATTAATTTATTATTTATAAACTTCTAAAGAAAAAGTTCCTTTTTTTACATGGTTTATCAATTCATCACGTTCACATAAGTTGTCCTTACAAACTGCTCTGAAAAATAAAAAGTACCATTTGGAAACTAAAATTAAGAAACTAAACCTTAAGTTAAGTAGAGTTAGTGTATCAATAAATTAGACAAGTGAAATCTAAGTTCTTACACTTACACCTTTTATTTAAAAGATTCTGCTTTGGATAGAAATTTTTTATATTGTTTTGGTATAAAACTAGCACACCTTTAGAAATAATTCTTACTCAAAAATTACACTTTAATATATAACTAAAGCCTGTAAAAATTATCAAGTAGACTGACATAACTGCTGATTAATATTCACACATCTACGAATATTTTCATTTATTTAGAGGCTTAAACCTGTACCATCCAGTTTTTCTTTTTTTTAATTTAAGTACATAATTTTGCTTGGGTACCTAACAAATCAAGCTCTTACAAATTAATTTCGGCCAATTTAAATCCAAATATTTGAGTTCAACAATCAAAATTTCGTCAATGTAAATTCCGAAAACTTAAATTCTGTTTTGAAAACTTAAATTTCGATAGTTTAAATTGTTATGTTAAATTATTTTAACAACTTAGACTTTTAATTTTTTTTGATAGATAATTAAGACAATATTTAAGTCTGTGTTAAAATTTTTTTATTAAATTTAGAATAATCTGTATTTATTTTGATTTTAGTTTGCACTTTATTATAAAAAAAAACAAAAAGTTAATGATGCTAGAACTTGAGTATAGTATAAATTTGTGTTTGCAATCACTATAATTTCTTATATTAAGTCTTGACTTTTTAGGTTTTAGTCTTAACGAACTAGGGTTAATTAAGTTTTTAAAATGCTTAAATTTGTTTGAGGTTTATAGTAACAGCTAATTATTAGGAATTAATTGGGCAGGATTGATTTTAGTAGACACAAATCAGCTTGGCTTTAAAGGGTTTGGAATTGATTTAGGTAAGAATTGATTTAAGTCGGATTTGATCAGGAGGGAGTAAGTTTGGACGAAAATGAAACACGTTTTAATTGTTTGGATGGGAATTAATAGAATATCAAAAAAGTTAGTTAAAAAACTTAAGTAGTAAAAACAATTTTGATTGATATTCTTACATCTACTAACTATGTATATTCTTGTAGTAATGCATTTTGCATTTTTAAGGTTTAAACTAATAAAACTAATTAAATTTGACTAATGATTTACTTGTTTTTAAAATTTCTTACCTACCTCTATTTAATAAATTTAATCTGTTCTAAAAGTTTTAAGAAACAAACTAAATATTATGAAAGTTTATCGTATATCAAAGCAAATAAAAAGTCTTGAAGAAATCTGATACTGTAAAAAGAAGAAATCTGATACTGTAAAAAAATAAAAGAAAATTAAGAATAAAAATTGTAATAATCTAATGTCATTGTACTCAATAGATTTAATAATGTATTATTTATTCTTTTTAGTACCATGACTTTATAATGTCTTTAATTTTATTCTTTTTTTTTATTGAAGACGATATTATAATACTTAAAATCATCAAATATTTTTGTCTAATAAATAAATCATTAAATAATAAATCAAATACATACTATATACAAAAACTATTATACTTCAAAAAATCGGCAAATTTTTTATTTTATATTCATTATATGATTTTAATTAATTTTAGATTACTTTTAAGCAAACAAGTTGAATGTTTGTTATGGGGTCCTAATATAGTGATAGTATTGAAAACAGTAATATCTGATGCTGCAAGGTCGAATCCCGGACCAGATACGTATGAACAAGAACTTTAATGGTTTCATTCAGAATTGAAAAAATATTTTGGTGCCAATTTATACATTTACATGGTTTAAGTTTTCCGAAAAATTATTCTTGAAAAAAAAATCCCATCTTAACATTTAAAGGTTTCATTAAGTTATATTTTATTTTATTCATTTCTTCTGTTCCTATAAGTTTTATCTGTAGCACCACCTATGAACTTTTTCAATTAATTTAATTTCGATATATACATAGGCTACATGAAAACTAACAAAACTTTGAAAAAACTTTTCCTTAAAATATGTCAACTCAACAAATGTTTATTAAATAAATATTTTGAATAGTTTTATTAACTTATACAATAATACACATTTAATATCTCAAAATATATGTATAGCTCTTTTTCAGACTACTTTTTAGAACCAGTAGGCTGAACCACCACAGTCCATGTGACATTCTACAACTTGATTTTGTATCAGGACTCATTGAATACTCATTAGCAAATGATAGTGTAAAAGACATAGCAAAATTAACTACCAGTTTACTTTTTAACAACACACTAGTTTTTTATTTTCAATTTACAGTAAAAAAGCAGAATTTTTTATATATGTGTCAGCCATGGGTTTTAAACGTTTTTTGCAAACGTTCATCTCAGAGAATTATCGAAGCTGTAATTAGGACCACTAAACCATCAGATCACACATTTTATACGTTATAAAATAGAAAATTATAAGCATTCTTAGAATTTACAAATGAAGCTTTTAATCATTAAGTTTTATATACTATATTTTTGATCTTTTTAACCTTTTACAGAGTTGCCACACACTCAGATTACTTAGGACAGTTTGAAATTTTTGAAAACTTCAGGATAACTCAGACTAGTTAAAAAAATAAGGATGGTTGAGGCCAGGTTGGTTAAAAAAAGCTTCTCAAGTTTTTTCTAAAATCTCAGTTCAGTTTTCTTTTTAGATCTAGAATGACATTTAGTTTTTACAGTTTCAATATTTTGGTATTTTATAACCAATTTTGTTCAAAGAAAAGGAATTTTTTTAATTTTGAAACATTTATATCAACTCTTAAAATGTTTATTTAAGACTTCAAATAATAATCAAAAACTGAATAACTCAATGCAGTTAAGGTCACTCAGGATAGTTTTTTACACAAAGAGTTGCAACCACCCTTTTATCATTTTTAAGGTAGAAGGAACTAATAAGGTCAGCTTTTTTCTATTTATCAGGTTTGACACACTCAAACTATTCAGGACATCTCAGCCTAGTTTAAGTTTAAAAGAAATCAGCCTAAATCAGGCTAGTTTTGATATTTTTGAAAAATTTCAGGTTAGACTCTTTAGTTTTCCTTTATTATAAATTTTCTTTTTATTTTAGATTTTGTTAGGTATTTAAGCTTGATAAATAGTATTTTTTAAGTTTTTTGCTCATACATTTTTTTTTCAGTTTTCTCAAAATTTTTGGCTTAGGCTTGCCTTATGTAACTGAGGCAATTTTTTGCTACTCAGTCTTGCTTTTTTGTCTGAAAGAATGGAAACCATAATGAATTAATCAATTTTTATTAATATTTATTTTAAAAAGATAAAAATTGTTTATTAAACAAAATTAACAGATTATTACTTTGTTATATTATGAAGTTGTAAATATTTGGTAATTACCTAGGATGATGTTGACCAATAACAAGCTGCAATTATATTAGATGTTTTTTTTTACCATAATTTTAGGCTAAAAATCAATGTTCTAAGCCTTAACTCAAAAAGATACTTTATTTTAAACAAGCTATATAAATACAAAGTAAGAATTAAATTTAATTATTAAAAACTAAAGTGTTTAATCAATTTTTTTTTACAATATCTTAATCAGTATAAATTATTTTATTGATATAATTGCTTTAAATTGTAAAATTAAAGTGGTGAAATATTTAAGTTTTATTAGTTTATGATAAAAAAAAAGTTGATCACACCAATTTGATTATCAGACCACAAGCTTTGGTAGACTGAAACCGGTTTGTCCTTATTAGGACTCATCAGTCAGTCACAACCGAAAAACTTGCAGTCTTCAATCTACAAATGGTTTATCATGCTTTCACATAAAGCAACCATTTGCTGGTATTGATCAGTGACAACAGCAGTGTCTTTTGCTGGCAACGTTTGATATATTGTCCATTAAGCAAGACATCTTGTATGCTTGTATTATATGCAATCAACAAAAAAACCATATAGTGGATAATGTATATGTTGCAAGGCAAAAGACAATGCTGATGTCACTGATCAATACCACAAATGGTTGCTTCACATGAAAGCATCATATACCATTTTTTAGATAGAAACCTTCAAGTTTTTCAGTTGTGATTGACTGATGAGCCCTGATAACGACAAAACCGTTCTCAGTCTACCAAGGCTTGTGGTCTGATGATCAAATTGGTGTGAACAACCCTTTTTTAAAACTTGAGCTTGTCTCACGGCATACAAAAGTGCAGGCTTTGGCTCTAGCAATGTTCTTGTTTATGATAAATAAGTTTAGTTTTATTTATGTATTTCTGAAATATAAATCTAAAGCCTAAAATTATGGTTAAAAAAGACATATAATATAATATAATTTCAGGTTGATATTGGTGCATCCAAGGTAATTACTAATTATCCTTTGATAAATCTCTTTGCAATTACTTTTGTTTTTAAAAGTTATAAGACTAAAAGTCCAATGATAAAAACAAGTTATATCAAAATTTTTGTTAAATATTATTTAAAAGCAATCTATAAACTAAGTATGTAATTATATTCTTATAAATCCTCTTGATGTCTTTTTGTGTAGTTAAAATGTGTTCTTAATATTTAATTTGAAAATATAGGCATACAGAAAATTTCAATGAGAAAACTTTAATACTCTAAAATTTCTAAGATATATATCTAATTTATAAAAGAATTATTTTCTACATAAAAAAAAAATTATATAATTAGAAAAAAAATGTTTTTTAAAATGTTTCATTAAACAATAAATTTTTACTTAAAAAAATGTTATTATTTTAAACAGTTATTACTTTTTAAATCAAGTCAGTAACTAGAATGGAATCTGTAAGCAAAAATAATGCTCCAGTTGTATCACAAGTAAGTTTTTAAATATATCACTTTTTTTGTTAAGCATTAATTAGTAGCAGTAGAATTGTACAAGTACCGTATTTATTTATGCTAAAAAAATAATGTTTTAGATTAATATGTTTACTATTATAAAAATCTAAAAAATAAAAATACATAGTATAATATTTTTTTACAAAAAGTAAATGCAATTTTATAAACATCAAATTCCAAATGAGTCCAATAAAGTGTGACTTTTTTAAAAAAAAGGTGTAACAAAATTATTATAATATGTATATTTTAAGTTAATTAATTTCATTTAAGTTTATAATTTAGAAAAATTAATATTGATCTATTTTGTATTGCTTTACAAAATTTAAAAAAAAATACTAAACTATAATATTTTAAAAACTTTGTTTGTTTGACTTTATTTCAGACTTTTTACAAAAATGAAAATTAATTATTTTTGATAATGATAATGTTTATTGATAAATAGCTTTGCTGAGCTAATATAAAAGATATATATATAATACAAAATATATACAAAATTGCTCCATTACTAGTTTATTTAAAAAATTTAAAACATATATTAATATAATAACATTTAGATAAGAAATGGAAAAGAAGATGTATCTCCTGAGAAAATGACCTCAAAAGACTACTACTTTGACTCATATGCTCATTTTGGTATTCATGAAGTCAGTCTATAGTTTTGATTAAAAAAAAAATTAGCTAGTAAAATTGTAGTAACTTAAACAAAGTAAATAAGTAAAAATATTCAGGTTGCATAAAAGGTATACTTTCTATCTTAAAATTTGTCTATTTTTTATTTTTAAATAACATCTTATACAGTTTTAATAGCTTGTAAATATTTAATTAGTTTTAGTGATATAAAAGCTTAATATTGAAGAGCTTGAGAATTTCCTAGGGAAGGGGAAAATCATAAAACTAATTTTATTAAAAAGATAGCTAAATTAAAATTTATGTTTTATTTTACTATGCAATCTTGTAAGTTATTTTTAACATTTTTTAAACTAATTTAAATATAGATATATTTTTGGTTTTGAGAACATTTTTTATGTATGCTGTATAGTTCTTTACTCTTATTATTCATATTTTACAAAAGTTTAAAATTGATTTAGTCTTTTAAGCCCACGAAATTTATTGATTAACTATTTTTAGGAAATGTTGAAAGACGAAGTTCGTACACTTACTTACAGGAATTCGATTTATCACAACAAGCACCTGTTTAAGGGAAAAGTTGTTTTGGATGTGGGTTGTGGTACAGGAGTTCTTTCCATGTTTGCAGCCAAAGCTGGTGCTGCTAAAGTGATTGGAGTTGAATGTTCATCTATTGTTGACTTCGCTAGGAAAATTGTTAAGGCTAATAATCTTGATGATGGTTTGTGAACTATCAGTAAATATAATTAATAATTATTTCCTGTATAAATTTTTCTTCTATGTTTTAACCTTAAAAACTAAAAGTTATTGGTGTTGTTGGAGAAGTAAGGAATGTCCACTTTGATCTTTACAAATTGATTTTATTTTCAAGTTTTATTTTGGTGGTCAGTTAATGCTAATGAGTTTAACACGGATGATAAAAACTAAACTGACAAAAAAAGACATTTTCACAAAAATCTATCTTATTCTTTATTTTTAACCTACTTTCTTCAAGTTTTTACACTACATAACTTATATTTTTATCTTTGTCAGGGTTTGTGCGCGTCAGGCAAAGTCAGGCTAAATCAGTTTTTCATTTGAAAATCTTAATTTTTCTCAGTTCAAATGTTGAAAATTTTTAATTAAAAAAATTGAGAAATATTTTTAAGATGAAATTGAGATGTGAATTTTTTTCTTAATAAAGATTTAGTTATTAAAGACAAAATCAGTCAGTATTTTAAAAAATAGATGCTTAAAACCTTTTGTTGAATCTTTAAAATTTTTAAAGAATCTTCAATATTTTGTTTTTAGTAGATTATATGCGTCATATTTATGAAAATTTATTAAAAATACAGTATAAACATTACAGTTTAGTTCAACAACTTAGCTGTTTGTTTGAATTTGTTTACATTAGCTATGTTTTTAAGAGCTTAGTTGGTTGAACTGTTTTAATTTCCAATTTATAGTCTTTATACCAAATACTTTTTAGATTAAAACTCTTAGCAGTTTATTCATATATTTTACTGTTTGTTCAAAGTTATTAGAGATATTCACAACACTAAAACTTAGCTTAAAGATAAAGTACTGTTTTTTGGGAGTACAAATTTAAGGTACAATTCATTTTTCTATACAAGAACAACATATTAAAGGATGTTTTTTAATTTAAAAGTAAGCTTTTTAAACCTGATATGACATCAACTATTACTATATTTATTTAGATTTTAGGATTTATAATTATGTATCAATTTTAAGTATTAGTCAAAATACTATAATAAAATTTTTTACTTATTTTAATACTCGTGTAAGCGTTTCATTTTGTATTTTAATAAAACATGACAATGCACCTTGTTTTATTATAAATCTTGTGGTTATAATGTTTTTACTTAGTGCTTAATTAAATTGAACAATTGTGTTTTGTAATATATATTAAATTTTTACACCAGTAATAGATTAGATATAAATTTTATTTTAAAACTTATCACTGAATTTGTTATGTTAGAACATGAAGGTCAATCACCTTTTTCACAATTTAGTCTTATTTTATTGAATGCTTTTATTTTTTTATTTAGTGCTTTTCGCAGGTTTTTAAAGCTCAAAATATTTTTGAGATAAAGCTGGTTGAAGTCGGAGACTACAATAGTACTAATCAAGACTCCCCAATACCTAAAATGACGATTTTCCTTACTTTGAAAAAATGTCAGGCTAAATTGGTCTCAGTCAGGCTAAATAAAAAAAATTTCGCGCACGAACCCTGCTTTGTAGTTAATTAATTTTCAATGAAAAAAATTAACAAAAAATAAATACTTAAAAAGAAAAATAAATATTTGAAATTTCAACATCAGATTTATTTTAAACTAAATAAAGGATAATTTCTGAAAATCTCCAGCTAAAAAATTTAGATAGATCTTTAGTGAATTTGTAAACTACTGAGAAAATAAATGAAGGAAAAACGAAGCTTTTTACAAAAAAGTAGATAGAAATTTATTAAGCTTTTAATTTGCCAAGAAAATTGACAACAAAAGATAGTTGTTCATGAGTTAGTATTGGGTGCGGGTGCACGACTATTCAAATTCAGACAAATAAATTCCAACAATTCAAATTCTTAAAAAAATAATTGAAAGGGCCACAACTAAAAAAGTAATGTATATTTGTCAAATATAAAAAATAAATATGTAGTTCTTATTAATAAAACTAATTTATATTCCAGTGAAGTTATTTAACTAGGATCTTTTATTAGCAAACGGTAAAACCCATATTTTGAATAGTTACTTCTTATTAATATCTACAAACCATTTTTTCTTTATGCAAAATATTAAGTACTTTTTGAGATATGGCTTTAATAAGCTAAAAAACATAGTTATTTTTAGTAATTTTAAAATAGCTTATAAAATATTTAAGATTTTGCAAAAAAGAAAAAGTGGCTAGTAGATTTTAATAAGATCTACATATATATATTTTATTAAAAAAATATTATATGACTTTTTGAGAAATAGTCTTTTAAATTTTTATTTAAGATTTTGAATTGTCGGAACTTGTGTTGTCCCAATTTGAATTGTCATGTAACCGTTTGTATTAGAATGTTTTTATTTTCAAAATGACAATTTCTAAAAAATTAACTAAAATTTATAATCTGTTATTAATTATAACTAATAGTTTATACTCTAAGCTTTCATACAAAATCCTATGTTAATGTTTAGAAAAATCTCTTTAACTCCAATGACTTTGATTTTTTAGTTAAAGTCTATGTAAATAAGACATTAAGTAATTGATTATACAATAAACCAGTTTTTTACAATTGTTTTGTATACGAGATGTTTCTAGAAAGTTCTTTCTCATATAATCATCAGAAAAACATTACTTTATTTGAAATGTTTACACAGTTTTAGAATTAAATAATGTTATAAGTATTGTGACATAGTAATAATGTTAAACATTTTTGTACAGTAACTTGAGTTTAAACATACGCTGCTTTTCGTTTTGATATTAATTTAACAACTTGTGCGTTTTGTAAAGTTTTAGTAATTGCTATAAAAGATTTTGTAAAATACAGAACGGGAAAGTGATATACGAAAAATATTTTAAACTATTCGTGTTTGCGGCTTAATTTTTATTTTTTTTTAACTTGGTTTAATTTTCAGGGATTCCACAAAACCTAGAATCTTAGAAAAACCTGGAATTTTACAATTTAGGCTAAAAAAACCTGGAAAAACCTCAATTCTAAGCAATTCTTACATGTTAAGCAGTAAAATTTCGATTTGACACAAAAATCTATCATATAGATAAAAAAAAATTGTCATCATCAAAAACTTTTTTTATAAAAAGCACATTTAAAGTATCTTTTCAATGTTGTTATACTATTTGACACATTTTTTTTACTATTAACTTAATCTTAAACTAAAAATAGACCCCAAAACGTGTACTTTCGAAAACCTGGCAGAAATTTTGAAAACCTGGAGAAATTTTGCAAAAAATCAGTGGCAACCCTAAACTTTGCTAAAAAAGTGTTTTTGATAATGTATACATGTATTTTTATTTTCGCTTTTCTTGTTTAGTGATTTAGTCTTATCTGTTGTATCTATTTAGTTTTTTTAGGTTATAAAGTCTGCAACCAAATTTAGTATTGAATTTTGGTTTTTTCCTGCTTGGTATTTCCCATTTTATCTTAAATCTGTATTTTTGTTTTTCAAATCCCAAATATAGTTTGCTAGTTCTGTTTATGTCTTTTGTTTATATTATTATATAAAGATTTATTATTCCTTAATCTTTCTTTGAAACTGTTTCCTGTGGATCCTACGTAGTGTTTGGTTGCTTTATCTGATCTTATTATGGCTCTATAGATTGTATTATAAATTAAGCATTGGTTGTTTTAAGAGCAGGGTTTTTTACAGAAATTGGAAAGTTTATCTTTTGTGCTAGTTTTATCGTTTTTATTTAAGATTTTATTGTTATGTGCTATTATTTTGCTTATAAAATTACTTCTACAAATTTATGATATTTTAATTGTATTGCGATTAAATAATTTTTAATATTTTTGTAGCAAAATATATGAATATAGTATCAAAATCTTTAGCAAAATTAAACCAAATAAAACAAATTAAGCCGCGCACACTTATAACTTATAATCTAATATATAACTTCTAACCCATAAACTTTTTAAAATAGTTGTGGAGCTCATCCAAGGCAAGGTGGAGGAAATTGAACTTCCAGTTGAAAAAGTTGACATAATTTTGTCTGAATGGATGGGTTACTGCTTGTTTTATGAGTCCATGCTAAACACTGTCATATATGCCAGAGATAAATGGCTGGTAAGTTGTTTTAAGATTATGTATTATGTTTTACTTTTTTTCTTAAGCTGTAAAATTTAGCTGTTAGTTTTTCAAAGAAGTGTAAACAACCAATTGTTTAACCATGTAAATATAATGTGCTGAGTGTATAATTGGTATAACCGTTGTTTTGAAATTTTTTATTCTGATTTTTGAATTTCTGTATTTGTACACTTGAAGTTATAAATTTATTAGTATTATTATTGGTTTGTTTCACGAAATTGTCTACAACTTTTGAATAACTTATATATTAAAAAATATAAAAATTCTTTAAGATTGTCGAAATCTGTTTAACAAGTTAATTATATTTTCAGATTGTTATATTAGTTACTAAAAATATTTATCCTACCTAAAAATTATACTTTCTTTGATGTTTAAGTGTTTAATGCAAAGTTTAATGCCATTACATAAATTTAGGGGGCCATAAGCAGTAATGAGGGCCATAACGCCATAATTTGAAATTTATACTAGACATCTGGAGTTGATGATGAAATGCAAAAGAAAAGTTTAAAGCGTATTTAATAGTGTATTTTTGAAAAATCTTGTCGAAGGGGGCCATGGCATTTTAAATTTCTTTAAAGGGGATCTTATGAAAATAAGTTTGGGAAACCCTGGTTTAATGATTTGGAGCTTAAAAAGGTTTCTTAGTTAAGGTGTTAAATATTAATACAAAAAATCTAATAAAATATCTCTTAGAATTTAAAGCTTTGAATTTAAAGTTTTTGTAATATGTCTTAACTAAATTAGAAATTATTTGATTTTCATAAAGAATAGTTAATATGATTTACAAGTAGCTTAAATCATATTACTTTTATTCTGTTATTTAAATGAAATTTTAAATGAAAAAAATGCACAAAGTTGACTTTTTTTTAGCAAATAAAAAAAGATTAGCTACATCTAACAGGGTTTCCTAAAGGGGGCGGTTTTTAAAGTTAATGATGTAATATAATTTTACTATTTAATGCTATTTTACTAGTTTTAGCTTGATTTTTAATATTTTACGCTCAGGAAAAATTTAAACCACCGTTTTTAAATGGTTTTATACCAGGGTACAATAACCAGTAAGGGGGGGGGGAGTAAAACAGTAAATGGGTAATTAACTAATAAATGTGATGATATATAATAAAACAGTGATTTTTTTTAAATTTTAGCGAGGGGGGCAATTATCAAAATGATTTTGTTAAACCCTGATCCAGCAGTTAAGAATAAAAATCGATTTTTTTTTAAATGTAGTTATAGTTTATTTATACTTATTTATATATTTTTGTAAATGAACCAATCTTATGGTATGCAAAATATTTTTCACGTTCCTTTACTCTTAATTTAATATATACTGTGTTTGAATTAAAAAATATGAATTATGTCTAAAGTGTGTTTTTACGAGTTTGTATAACTGATTTATTTTAATTTAAATATTCTTATCTTTTTATTAGAAAATAGGTTATTTATGCAATTTAGAACATTTAAATATTCTTTTAATCTTTTACATTTTTGCGTTTAATTTAAATTAAATTTTTACTGGCCTAACATACTAGAATGTTAATATAATTCCACAGTTTTAATAAATATATTTGATGAAAACAAACTATACAGTAATCTTTCTTTATTGTACCAACATATGTTTCTGTGTATTAAGGAATCAACACACTTCAACTGGGATCTGCAAAAAATAGTTACTGTAATGTATGAATAGAAGCATAGAATAAAGTAGCAAACGTTTAAGCAAACAATTAAATCTATATTTTGAACAGTTAAATATATTTATAAATTTTTGGCACTTTCTACAGTTTATATAAATTTAAAGTGGTAAAATTTGTGTAGTTAGTAAGTATAACATATTCTGTCAGTTTAAAAAATTAAATACTTGCGTAATTTTATGAGGGAAACTACACTTTATGTTTACATTAATCATTTAATTTTATTGAAATTTTGATTTCAAAAAAACTATAACTAGCTTAATGTACAATAAATTGCATTAGTTATAAGAAAACTAATCATATCCTTTCGATTATCAACTAATCTTATCTTTACACTAACCTTTAAAAGTTTTATTACTGATATTATTTGCAGTTTGAATCTAAGTGGGCTAATGATAAGTCTAGTTTTTGTTAAAAATCACGTTATACAAATTAAAAATATTTTTGTATTATAGTTTTGTTTATAAAACTTGTAGGCTAAAGATGGTCTAATTTTTCCCGATCAAGCAAGACTTTTTGTGACAGCAATCGAAGATGGGCAGTACAAAGAAGATAAAATTAACTGGTGGGAAAACGTGTACGGGTTCGATATGAGCTGCATCAAAGAAGTGGCCATCAGTGAGCCGCTTGTTGACGTCGTTGACAGCAAACAAGTCGTCAGTAACTCTATGCTGGTCAAGGTTTGTTGTTTGAAAACGAGCTGTAGTTTCAAAAATTTAAACATGTATATACCATCAAAAATCAAGTTTAAGTTAGGAAGTTTTAGTTTAAAATGTGTTAAAACAAAAACTGTTTTAGTTAAGTTCTAAATTAAAACAATAAATCTGTAAGTATAATAAAAATTGTTAAGTAAATTTTAACTATTTATAGTTTTACAAAAGATGTTAACATCCAATTTGATATGATAAAATTTTAATCTTAAATATAAATAATTATTTGTTAGGAGGTGGATCTTTACACAGTTAAGGTATCAGATATGGAGTTCAGCTCACCTTTTCAGCTGGAAATGTGCAGAGACGACTACGTGCAAGCTATTGTCAGTTACTTCAGCGTCGAGTTCTCTAAATGTCACAAGCGAACTGGATTCTCCACTGGTTTTTATTTTGCTACGTTGCTAATTTTTGTAACAGAGTTGGATGATTCGTTTAGTTTAATAAACTAAAGTATAAAAAAAGCTTTGTAAAGTAGATTAAGAAAATTGGTGGTGAATTCTTTTTGTTTTAAAATTTGGTAAAATATTGTAATAATTTTCTTATTTGTAGAAATTCTTTAAATCTTGTATTTTTGTAGGACCATCTTCTCAATACACACATTGGAAGCAAACTGTTTTCTACTTGAAAGACAGCATCACTGCCAAGCAAGGAGAAATGATCGAAGGCACCTTTCATATGAAACCGAATAAAAGAAATGAGGTTACATTTTAAATTGTTTAAAAAAAAAGACACATTTATTTTTGAGTATCTAAGTAGCGTAATAGAAGGATAGAGGTAAAGTATTTGTAATGTGCATGCAAAATTTAAATTTATATCTAAAAATTAAGTTCATAAAAATAAAACTGAGCCTTAAATAGCTTCATAATCAGTTAATATACTATATCGTACATTTAATACAAACAAAAAAAATGTTTGTTGTTTTTATTTGTAATATTTGAAGGAATCCCAATAGAATTAAACATTAAAATAAAACACTGTTCGGTTCATGTACAGCAGGGAATTTTATTTCAGGCAAAATTGTACCTTACAGTTTTGATACAAATTTTAATCATTACTCACCGAATAATAGCTAATATCTTCCTATTTTTAATAAAAGTTAAATATTTTAGTTACTTTAGAAACTTAGCCTCAAAAGCTAAGCTGATAATATTTTATAAAACTATTTAGACTTTACTTTTTTATAATTATTTTTTTAGGTTATTAGATAAATTAATATATTTAATAAGTTATAGTTAAAAAAATAAACAATTTTTGCGCATAATTTTACTTTAGTTTTTTATATGATTTTAATATTATATCATATAAATCGTTTTATACGGTAAAAAATTATTAAACAACTAACTCCGATAAAAGAGTTTTATAAAACGTGTGAATATTGTGTTTGTAAAGCATCAAACATTTTGCAATGATTTTAATTTTAACAGAGAGATTTGGACATCAAGCTAAATGTTCTATTTCAAGGTGAACTTTCAACTCTGGACGAAGAAAATCTTTACACTATGCGCTAGAATTTTTCACACATTTATGAGGTTTGTTTTTATGGATTTGGAAAATCTATATATAATTGGTGTTGTTACAAATGTAGAGTAAATTTAGTTGTAAATGTAATATATAATTTATTAAATAAGTGGTGTAAATAGTAAAAAGAGTATGAATAATTTTTTTTTGGAAGTTTATACCTTAGATTTGACTTCTCTCGTCTGCAGGTTAAATATGGCAATATTATACATAATGCACCAGATTTATAAGACAAAGATTTTTGCGGGCCGCCATAATTTAAAATCTTTTTATAAGTCTTAATCTAACCACTAAATTATAATAAAATAATCATAAAGTTAAGAAAACAGGTATAAACTAGATAGGTACAATAAGTTTGTTTTTTTCATTCGTTAAATTGAACAAAAAATCTCAAATTATTTTCAATGAAGAAGATTTATAACTGAAAAATAAATTGTGGGCTTGGTAAATTGCTTGATGGGTCTTACGTTACCCACCCTACCTTAGTTAATAACTATATTTTTCCCAAACATACATGGAGTCTTGAAACTTTCAAAACTAAAAAAATATTTACAATGCCGAAGTTTTAATTCATTCTGCTTATTTGTATCATTCTGACTGAATGCTATCATATGAAAAACATACTGTTAAAAAAAAGAAGTTTCCTGGTAGTTGGTTTTTTTGAAAATAACAAACATTTCTTGGGATATTTTATAATTTTTGTATAAACTATGTTGATAAACTGGCAGTTGTGTTTTAATCTTTAGCCATACAAATGTAAAATAGTCTACTTGACAATCAATTAACAGTTTGTTTAGAAGAAGTTCGACGATATAGCAACTAGAGTTCATTGGCTTTTTATAGAGGAAAAGTTAAAACATCTATATTTCATAACCAACTGTAATATACGATTAAAAATTTTAAGCCAAAAATGGAAGTACGTTTAGCCAGCAAAGTTTTGCAGTCTTTATAAAAGTTATTTTGTAGTTTTTGTGCTAAATAAGTTATATGTAAAAAGTTATTATATGTTTAAATTTAAAAAGTGTTAATAATCTTCACATTAGCAAGTTTTTAGTTAAAGTAAAGTTTTAGCTTTATAACTTAATGTTTTATTTTTTTACAGGTATAATAGAGCTTGCCCATTTGATTGACTTAAACTGCGTTCCATTCTGTCTAACGTCCCATTTATGCCTTTAGATAATTTTTAGGTCAATATGTTTTACACTATAAAAAAACAAAATATTTATTTGTCTCTGCTTTAGCATGTTAGATGTAATTTTATATCATGTTTTAGTTGTTGCGTTTTTTATATAGAAGGTTTTATTTTTGAAATTTTTAACTAAACTGTTTTAACGAATATACTGTTACAAACACTTTTGTTGAAGATAAATGCGTCACGTGATATTTTAAACTTATGTTTTATTTTTATAAACGAAAACAGATTTCAAAATCACCAAGCTAATATCTTCTACCTTTAGTTATTTAACAAATTTTTATCATTAAATTTAATTATTGTTTTAGTTTAATTTTTAACAAAGTAAATAGTTAAATTAGAGTTTTTTTTTGTAAATAGTTATTAACAATAACATTTTAGTAGATATTGGTTTTATTTGAAATTGCGTTTAAGTAATAAACTTGTTTAAAATTCAAAAGTATGAAAGTAACGAATCCCAATGTTATTGAAAAAAATATATTTCGCTAAAAATAAATTGATGTATTAAATATAAATTCCAACAAACTTTATCTGTTTTACAAACTTAAATGATATAAAAACTTCGACACACTTTAAAGCTTTAGTCTTTTAAATATATTTAAAATTGTTTCAGGTACAAGAAGTGATAATAAGACTCTTAACTTAGCATGTGAACTAACTTACGCCCTTTTCATAACTTGGACCACAATTTTATTAATTAAAACAGGGATCCGCAGAAACTCTGTGCGCCAAATTTCGAACATAGAAATATTTGCGGGCCGCAGTTGTATATTTAATTTTGTTCTTCATAAAATACTCAAAATATCTAGTGTAAGTTTCAAATTACCCGTTTATATATTGGTTTAAACACTTCACCGTTTTTTACTCTTCATTTCAAATTCCAAAATATCTAGTGTAAGTTTTAAAATTTTCATACGCGGACCAGAGGCAGGTGTTCCTTTTATCTGCCAAAAAAAAACATGTTTTCTCACTTAAAATAAACTGTAGACATATGCAGCATATTTAACAAACATATTACCTTCATTATCTTAATTTAAAAACGCAATTGTAGCCTTGAAGTAGATTTTATTTTTCATTGTAAATATTAAACTTAGTTAAAACTAACTCAAACAAAAACCACCAAAACTTATTTCAAAGTTAATTAAAAGAAAATCTATACATGTTTAATTTTTTTGTTTAATTAATTAAAAATCGTCTATTCATTGATCTGTCCTTATTAGTAGCCTTGCAAGTTTTCTTAAACTAATTTTAGTTAAATATTACTTAAAGTAATTTTATTTAAAGAAAAATTAAATTTTAAATTTAAACACGATTTTTAGTTTATTTTGTTAAAAACACAGTAAGTTATAATTTAAAAAATTACTTAACCTTGTAAACTAAGTATGTAACAGTTACATAATGTAAAATGATTAATGAAACTGTTGATTACAGTAGTACTAAAGCCATGTCTTATGTATTACTTTCGAGTTTTGTGTGTTTTTTTATTTTAAATTTATTCAGATCATAGCACACTTTGTTTACTTCATTACATAGCAATATAAGACTTATTAGTTTATAGTATATTTCATTATAAGTCTTTTTGTCAACTTAAGTTCACTGTACGGAACATCTTTTAACAGTAAGAATAGCTGAAATAAGTTAATAGTGATTTATAGATATAAGAAGTTTCTTTGTAGGTACACAGAACTTGATTTTGTTACAACTGTAGTTTTGGTATAATTGAAAGTTATTATTTAAAGAAAACATCGGCAAAAGTTTAAAAGAGTCGATGCTTGAACTTTCGTTTGCTGAGAGACCTGCTTCTTTGGTTGCTAATGTTACACAGGTGGATATATAAACAGTAAACATATAATAAAGATCGTAAAAATTATCGTTTAAAATTCATTTAACTTTTTGGAATACTTGTATAGTTTGAAAACGCCTTCCCCGAATTATGTTTAAACCTTGATTTTACTTATACTATGTGTTTAATTAATTTTGTTTTAAAAAGATTTTAACTAGGTTTTGTTTGAATTTATCTTAAACTTTTCTATTTAACTGAGTTATTTTTTTTTAATTTGACGCCGTGCAAAAAGACATAGTGCAAAAGAAGGAAACTTTCGCTTACCGAGTCGTAAATTACATATATTTACAATCTTCTACTAGCTAATAAGAATTGTTTTTGAAAAATCAACAAGTAAAACATATGATGAAAAGAAATAAAAAACATTTTTTAAGTAATACTTTTAAAAACTTGTATCTTAAAAGATAATAATTTAAGATCTCAACTTATTGTTAAGGAAAATAATATAACTTAAAACATTAAAAAATTTAAATTTAAAAACACTGTTTCACTGAAAAGAGAAATCATTAGTTACTAACAACCAAATAGAATTAATTCATCACAACTACTTAATTACATTTAAAAAATAATGTTGCTAATTAAAGAGCATTATTTTTAGTGATCTACCGGATCTAAGATCAGGCCATTTTTTGCTTGGATACGGATCCGGCCCGATCCTAATTTTTTAAATGGATGTTAATTAAAAAAAATTTCCGGATCCTAGCTGAGATTTGGCCAGATCCAGTTAGTTTGGAAAGACCTTGTTTTCCGCAATCAGCTTTTTTCTGTTTTATATACTTTAAATTATCGTGTTTTTAATATTTAATATATATAAAATCAGTCAAGCGAAACAATCTAATTAAAGTTTAGTAATTCAATCATCTGTTGTAAACATACTGGTACATACATCCATTCGAGTAAAAATAGTGAATTGTTTCTTGCAGATTAGCTTCTTCTTCTGACTCTATAACTTTGTTCTATCAATGAACTTAAAATGTTTTCATTTTTTAATAAAAAAATATATTTAAACTTTATTTAAATTTAAAAAAAAGTCTTTCCTATTTTGTTCTCATTTAACTATATTAAATAATGTAAGAACTCTACAAATACTTCAGCGCGACAATGCATTTAACATGAAGGCTGATATGTTGTTGTTATAATCCTCTTCAGCTCCCTGTTTCATTCACACGCTTCAACTGATAATTAAAGATTCAATGTTTACAGAAAATAAAATAAGTGTGTTAATAGCCATGGCCAGTCAAACTATTGGCCATTTTAATCATTATTCTTCAGCGTGCGAGAAACTAAAAAAATCCAGGTCATTTTAGGTTCATCAGTGTCAGATGTTGAAACAAGATGGAACTCACCCTACCTTATGCTGATAAGACTAGAAAATTAAAAGTAAGTGTCCAGAACTACGTAGCTAACAACAAATTTAAACCCGAAAATATTCTTACAACTGATGAGTGGAAGCTTTTAGCCTCGTTAATGAACTGCTGGAACCTTTTATCATAGTAACACAGCAGTGTAAAAACAACGCATTGCTGTCATGTGTAATCCCGCATTCAGCAGTACTAAAAAAAAATATCATAAAGCTAATAGTCTACAGGACAAAGTAGTTCTACAAACTTGGCAACCTTGGCTGAAATTATAGAAGAGGCTTTCGAAAGAAAGTTTTATGCTATTAATAACAGCACACGAATAAACCTTAATGATAACGACTTGTTTTTACTCAAAACAGCTGTTGATCCACGGTATCGACTTGACTTTTTCCCTGCTTATTTCAAACAGAAGATTGTAAGGCTACTGAAATTAGAAGTAAAAAAACATAGTTGTCGTGAGACTGGTCAAAGTGGTTAAGTTTCTCTAGTACCGCCTAATAAATCTAAAGCTCAACTACCTAAAAAAGATCTTCGCAAAAGTTTTTTGTCGTTTTGTTCTACATTTAAATCAGATACAAGTGCAAACACTCACGAAAGTAAGCAACAAGATTCAGTTGATCAAGAGATTAAGACAAAAATTAATTTATATTTTTGGCTGAAGAAAATTTATCTGCTGATAAAGTTAAAGAAGCTGAAGTCTTGTCTTGGTGGAACTCAAAAAAGAAAAAAAAAAAACAAATCTTGCCAGGTTTGCAAGAAAGTGATTTTCAGCAACACCATCTTCAGTTTATTCTGAAAGGAGCTTTAAAGTTTTCAGAAGCTGGTAACTTGTACGACTAAAAGCAAAATCGATTGCTTCCAAAGACCGGCAAAATTTTTTTATTTCTTCATCACAACTTGTTAAAACAAGAATAAGTTTCATTGTAGCTTAATGGCGTTGATATGAGTAAATGTTATTTACTAAATTACTTACTTTTATATATGTTAACAATTGCTTAAAAAGTTATTGTTCATCTTATGGTTCGAATTTTATAAATAAAATTATAATGTAAAGCTTATCATAAAAAAAAAATCGTCATTTTTTAACATTGAACTACAAAAATTGAACGACAAAAAAAGAAGCTCAAAATATTTGGTCCTAAGACCTGGTACCAAAAAAAACCTTTCGGTTATCGAGTAGCACACCACGGATACCTTTCAACGTCTTGTCCAGGAGTTTTTAACGCATTGTAACATTTAATTTATTTTTGTTTTACGTAATACAAGGTACAAAATTCAAGTTTAGTCGTATAAGTAGCTTGAAATTTAACATCTTAACTGAGATTTTGTACAAGTAGACTTTTTTTAAAAGTTTTTTTCCAAGTGTTCAAATAAAGTATTTAGAAAAAAATATTGTGTTATTTTTTTAACAAAATATTTGCATTAAAAATTTTTTACTAATAATTTATGGTTTTATAATAAATATATTTTAAAAGTTTATTCTCTACTGAAACTACATAAAACTTAAAACGTTTAGGATCAAGATCTTAAATTAAAAATAGATACGGATCCTAGTTTAAAAATAAGATCCAAAAAGATTAGATAAAATAAAAGGTTAAATTTAAAAATAAGTAGGTCCTAAATAGTGGATCCAGTAGATCACTAATTACTTTAGTAGCAAAAATTACGTTTAGAAATCTAATACCGTACGTAGTTCATTTTTTATAGGGACACGTACTCAAAAATGTTGCTGTACTTTTAAGGGTTGTTTAAAAAAACTCTAGAAAAGGCTGTACTATACAAATCTAAAGTATATAAAAGACACTAAAAAATTAAAATAGGGAAATATGTTATGTTTAAAAACTTAAGTATGCACTACTAAATTCGTATCAATGAGTATTATGCATAAACCTTATTTATTTTGTATAGAAACGAATTTTTAGCACTAATGATAGTTACTATTTATTTATTTTTGGATGAAGATTAGCACCGTCAACCACTAAAGAAAAAAATATGTAATTTAGTTGATCAAAAAATTATTAAAAAACAAAAAGTCTAATATTTTTACTAAACTTTCTAGTTTTAAATTTGTTAAAGAAATACATCTAAAAAAAATGACGATTTGTATGTATGTTTAAGAATAATTTACTTCATGGGTCTGACAAAAAACTTGCATGTTTGTTTAAGTTTTTATGCTAACACTCTAAAATTCTACTCAATCTCTTCTAAAATATTAAAAAAAAATAAATATAGTAGAAAGCAACAAGGTTTTTGAAGGCGTTTAATGTTGACATAACTTATTCCTAACAATTAATTATCTCTAAAGTTTTTAGAGAATGAAAACCATCTTAGGAATTTAAGTAATTGAAACAATATTTTTAAAAGTAAATTTATTGTTTTTATTGAGTTTTTTACTATAATAGTATTAAAAAGTTTCTTTCAGAAAAAATAAATTAAAGTTAGCTGATAGTTTTGTTTAGGATAAAAGTTATATTTTCAGCATTAGTTTGAGAATAAAGATCTTAAAGAGATAGAAAAGTCCATGTAATCGTTTGAATCTATAGCAGACTCTTCTGTTAAACTTGAACAATGACTTTTGTTAACTTGAACGTCAGTGTTTTTTTCGATCTTAACAGAACTTTGACTTTTAAAACTAGTGTAGCAGTTTTCCTTAGAATGAAATTTTTTGGTTGGATTACAAGTTGTTTCAGTTTGAATTGGTTGGTTTTCAAACTTTTCTGCGTTGGTAGTATAAGAAAAGAAAAGTTTGTAGTCGATACCTAAACAAATTAGTATTTTCATATGAGTATAAGTAGTAAACTAAAATGACTTGTTTTTTTACTAAAAATAAAACTAACTATATACCAACTTTTTTTAAAGATAATTTCAAAACTTTAGTTTTATTAACCTATAATGTTAATGAAACTGTAAAGTTTTATTTTCTTTTTTTAATTTGTTGCTCATTATAATTTTGATTAAGTTGGGTATGCAACTCGATGACCGAGAGGTCTTTTTGCGTATCCAGGTCCTTGAACCATAACATTTTGAGCAATTTTTCATTTTTGTTTAATAAACCTTTTTTATAAGTATTTTAAAGTCTTTTAATAGTCTTAGCTTGATAAACCGACCGTAGTTTTTAAACGTAGTTTTTGTTTTAGAAGACTGGCCAATATCAGCTTTTATAACAACTTGACTTTCATTTTGAAGTTTTTGACGAATATTTAACAAATTATTCTTGTAGAAAGTCTGGGGTTGAGATTTAGCATGTGTAACAAGGTTGAGTCTTTTTTCGAATAAATTTTCTTCAATATTTTTGGTTGAATTGCTATTAAAGCTCTTTTTTGTATATCTTTTGCAATCTGTATTATTTTAATTTTAAGTTTATCGAGTAGGCTCTTTTTACGACTAAGCTTTCTATTTTATACTCCTCTATGAAGCATGTTGTTTTTTATTGTAATGCATATTAACAATGAAACTATCTAGTTAGCGTCATACGTTTCTTACCTATACTTATCTTAGAATATTTCATAGTCATAGTTTCTTTATTAGTTTTTACACTTTCTGCTGTTTTGACAGACTTTTCTAACAAAGTTGCACAGCTTTTATTTTTACACGCAACCACCTTTTTTCTGACGTAGGACTTTCTTTTTGGCATACTCATGTAAATTTTTTTCGCTTTTTCGCTGTCACAAAACTCTACAGGAACTCTAGAAGTGACTTACAGTTAACATTTTTTTTATTCAAATGGTTGAGATGTGTAGAATAGAAATCGAACTTGATAAACAAAATACTTTAAAGCTTTAGTTAGCTCTGATTTCAAATGTTCGTTCCAGAATTCAGTCCAGTCTTTTTCAGTGCAGCCTACAGGGTGGAAATGTATTTTAATTTTGTCATGCGTGTTGTTACGAGCATGTGTCGCAGGAAATCTCATATGTATGCACGTTCTGACATCTGTTATGATACAATTTCTCGTTTAAACTTCAAAAAAAGTTATAGCTGTACAAGTACTTTTTTTTAAAAAAAAAAAATTTTCTACACACTTTTTTCAAGACATCCTTTATTTGGGCGAACAGAATAAATTTCATCTGCTTCAATTTTAAAGGCAAAAGGAAGATTCAGAGGAGATTTATTTTCCAGTAAAAAGTTAAATTTTGATTCTCCATTATTTTCATCTATGTTAGGTGCTTTATTCCAAATAGTCAATATTGGTACTTTACTGTGTAAATATAAACTGTATAACACTTTCAGCACTTTTAGTTAGTATCTGTGTTTAATGAGTATTTCTCTAAATGTTTAAAACTGTTTGAATAAGCTTGTTTCAGTTACTGTTAAATTAAATCTAAAGCTATAAATAAATTTATACTAATATATTAAAAAAACATTAATTATAACAATTGTTTTATTTTTTAATTCGTATAAAGTTAAACAACTTTACATAAAGTCCGACGGATGCCATTTAGAATGATGAGCTTCCATGACTTAATTTTTTGACTAAGAAGAAAAACAACACAAAATCCAAACAACAACATAACACGACAAAGAGCGGTTTACATTGCAACATAATTACAACAAAGCTCTTGTGAAATTGAAACAAGTTTAACCCTTCGATATTTTGTAAAAATATGTTACTTAGTAACTAATAATGAGGTGAAAATAAAATTTGATTACCATCTGCAACTTTATTGTTTTTACTTTATTTTTTACAAAACTAACTTGTGTCCTATTTTCTGATTCTATATTAAGTGATAAAACATAGGTGAGCAGCCTTTTATACTTCGCGGGCCAATTATCTTAGAAAAAGTTGCTCGCAGGCTGCAATTATTTAAGATAGTTGTAGACATCAATGTGAATATTTATTTTAAACCAAAAATGTGATAACATGTTTAATAATAAAGCATTAAAAGTTAGTGATTTTTAAGATAGGACTGTAATTTAAGTTTTCTATCTCAACATTATTCTTAAAAAGTTAATGGTTAAAAAAAATTGTTTGTAGCTTAAAAGTACGTCCGTGGACTACCGCAGATTTTGCTGGCCGCATTTGGCCGTCCAGTGTGATGAATAAAGATTTAATTATAAATTGAGAATTTTAAAAGTTTTTTGTTTATTTTGTTATGACATAAACACTTATGAAAAGTTCAAATAACAAGACAAAACTTTGTTGTGCGTAATGTAATCAAGAGTTAAACCAGGGGTCGGCAGAAGTTCGCAGGTGAAGTGACATTTGTTTGAAAAAATCTTTACGGGTCAATGTAATGTTGAAAATTACACTAAATAGAAGTGCAATTAGTATTCAGATGAAAACTTTTAGAGAAGTTATTTTAAAATAAACCCTACTGTACTAATAAAAACTAAACTAAAGGACATTTGAATATTTAAAAAAAATGTTTAGTTTGCTATCTATGTACATGTCGTTTTTAAACTAAAAATACATTGCAGGCCACATATTTCTACTTTGAGTGCCGGATTAACCGCCGCAGTTTGCCGACCCTTAAGTTAAATCAGAGTATGTTGACTAACAAATAATTAAAAACATTAGCGATAGATACTGAACTTTAGCGACTTAAACAAATAGCACACGAAGAAAAAAAAAGAAAAACTTAAATAGTAAAAATCAAAAATACTTATAAAACATAGGCTATTGTTGCAATTAAAATGAAAAAAACATTTAATGAAGATAGATTTTATGAAAACACTATTAAGGCATGTAACACATATATTCAAAACAATCTTTAAGGTCAACTAGTCAAAGTGGTTTACAAATTTTAAATCTAAAACAAAATAAATTTCATGAAGTTAAAAAACAATTAAATAATTTTAAGGGGGAGGCGTAGGAAAAGATAAGTGTTAAAATTTTTTAAATTTTTAAAGTAATTAATTCAGGTAAATTAAGTTTTTTATTAATTGTTTTTTGTCGTCAAAAATTTTAATTTTGGATTTCACTAATTTTACCAGGAAATATTTTACTGAAAATTCTTTTTTAAGTTGAGCAAAAATAATCTACCCTCTCACATGAAATTACATTCTGTGGTAACTTATTTAACAAAACCATTGTTCCAAAGCAGCACAGAAAAAAGTTTTGTTGTGATATAAAAAGAAGAAAGTAAAGTGATTATGATTCAGTCAACATACTTTTAAAGGTTAAGTTTAGGAATTCATATGCAAAAAAGGTTCAAGTTGTTAATTTACCTTTTTATTTTTGCTTAAATACTTATGTTAATTCTTTAGTAACAAGAACGTACTTAATAAGTTTAAGTAAACTTTTCAACTAAAGTTATTGTCCGTAAAACTTTTAAATATTATATATTTGTTTATCTTGATGGATTTCTTAGTGATTAAGTCGTTTCAAAGAGATATTGTTATAAATCTTATATGATTACATTTAGAGATATAGATGTTTTGTTTCCACGAAACAAGACTTGACTCATACTGTTTTCTATTTATTGAGTTCGGATCAATGGATTTAGTAGATCACTAGTAAAATTTTTTAGGTGTAAAACTATAATAGGATTTGTTTATTAAAAATGCAAATAAAAAAAAAACAGCTGTAAACTTAAACAATTTTTTTACTGTTTATTAGTTATCTCCGCTAAAAAAAGTTAAAATTTTCTACATTCCGTAAAATACTAATGGTTCTAGTTTGTAAACTTTTGCTCAAATTTTATATTAAAAACATTAAAACTATTAACGTATTAAAATATCGTTTATAAAGTTAAGGATAAAAATTTTAAACGCAACTAAAATAAACAAAAATGGCTAGCTAGTATTGCTCTTAAAACGTATGATTGTTTTTAGCCTTCCACGTAAGATTTTTTGGTATATCGAGGCCTGGTGAAACCGTTATTTTGCCCTGTTTTAGCGAAAAAGCTGGCCAAACGGGCCTATTGAAACGAGTTCGAAATGTGTAGATGTGTTTTCTATCAGAAGGATTATTGGCATTGTAAAATGCTAGTACTCCTCTCTCGTAATGCAGGTAAACTCCAATCCTAGTTATTTTTAGTGCTTTTGAAGCTGCATGGCTAGGAATAAATACGAAATCTTTGCTATTTTTGTGCATTGCTGCAAACCTGCGAAGTAATTACATTTGAGTTTTTGAAATGTAATCGTAAAAACATAAATAAAAAAATATTTATGATTTAAGATTATAATTTGATTTTAAAATACCTGATTCTAAAATGCTTGATTTAAAAAAACACAAAAACTATATTTAATCCAAAAAACAATTTCTGTTATTTACAATCATTTCCAAGTTAGTTTACTTTTAAATAAAATCTATTTAGAAATAGTGGTTTAAAACAAAAAATGAATTACATTAATATTAAAGAGCAAAGTGACACAGATAAAAAAGTAAAAATTAAAACTATTAAGCCAGTTTTACAACCTAAAAAGCTTATTAATTAGTTAATAATGATTATTTTCAAAATACGTTAACAGACAAAACTTTCATTATTATAAAGCTAGTAATTACCGATCAGGGTATGAATGGTTTAGAACCCACGAATTTTCTTCGTCAGCGACAATTCTACTTCCGTGCATGTGTTTGTAGCTTATTCCAATCTTGTAATCCATGCATCGATTCACTGTCACCTCGAAGTAAACTTTTCCCTAAATTTCAGTGCATGTTATTCATTTTGTACTAAATGAAAATACATTTTGAAATGCTTTAGTATTGTTTTGATTTTTACTGATTAGGTTACGTAAGTAAAAGTTTTATAAAGTACCGTAACTTTAGATATACAAATAGTGTTTTATAGGTAAGTTTTATACTAGATAAGTTATACTGGATATACTAAAATGTTATAACATTAAATTATTTAGAACTAACGTAAGTAATTGATGTATCGCCTAGAACAGTAGCAAAATAAGCCTTTTTGTATTTAGTGTTGCCCGTTAAGTTTTGCTTCCTTGTTTTAGCTTGATATGGAAATTTATTTTGTTGATGAAGTAAACTCCTGATAAAATGAATATAGTTTAGTTACTTTTAAATTATAAAATTTTATGTACTTTACTGAAAATATTATAGTTAGTTAGTATTTAATTTAACATTAATCTACAATTCTACAGCAACGTTACTTAGCTAAAGGTGTAAAGATTTTTGCTGCAATAACTTTAACAGATCATATAAAAATATACTTTGTTTTTAACATAATGCACGAAAATATATATTGCTTGGCTACAATATCTCGTAGCCATAATTAATCTTTTTTTTAAAGCAGACTTTTTGTAGATAAAGTTTAATTACTCAAAATCTAGTGAATTTAGAACTATGATTGTTCTGCACTTAGTTTGTCTATAATAGTTGTAAAACAATCTAATCATAAGAAACCACAGAAGTTACAGCAGCTTTATTTAAAAGTCTCAATTTGTTGTAATTTTGCGCACAATTATCAAGAACAGGTCCCGCGTGAATACGAAAGGTTTTGTTCTAATTAAGACTCATCAGGCAGACATAGTTACGAGTTTTTAAACAAATAATTTTTTTTATTTAATTCATATGTAGTCAAACAAAGTTTTGAAAGTTATTTTAAAACTACTTTATTATATACACTTTAAAATGATCTTTTACTTAATATAAACTTGGAAACATCTTTTTATAAAAATTAAAAAAATAAAAATTACTACTTTGTAGATGTTTTATTTTCAAATCTTGTCTTGCCACACAGATTGGCCAGTAAGCTGTGACTTACATGCTAAAATAAAAAATATAGTTATGTTACATTATTATTGTAGATACCTGAAAATAACTTAATATATCAAATTATGCTAAGGTAATTAAAGTTTAAAAAAACTAAGTAAAACTTCATAAACTTCTTAAAAAAATTAAAAACTTTTAAACTTCAACAAATATAAATTTATCTGTCGTGTTAGAAACTTTTCAAGTACTAAGTACTGTACTTGATTCAAGCTCAAGCACTAAACAATTTTAAAAATACTCTTGTGTATTTAGCACGTAGAAAAGTAGATGTTTTTTTATTATCAAGTAGGTTGATCAAAGTACGCCCTAATTAGAAGTATCAGAAATGCTAATTAGTACTTGAAGTATAGACATAATGAAACTGTTTATGTAACTGCTTTACTAAGCTTTTGTTTTTAAACTAAAAAAAAGTAATGCGAGGTAGATATCCGAAAACTAAATCTAAGCAACGTTTAATAATTTTAATTTCTAAATAACTTTTTTTTCTACTTTAGTACTACTAATTGAATAATTAAAAGCTTAAAGTCAATAACAAAATAAATACAAACATTTATATTGTACATAGAAAATTATAGATTATAGTCTTTTAAATTGTTAATGCATACTTTTAGAAACATTGCTTTTAAAGGCTTGAAATTATATTCTGTGTATTATTGAGTTTAAGTTATTTAGTCTTGTTAGAAAATCTAAAAGTATCATAGTATGTTTAAATCATTTTCAAGGAAACCAACTAGTATCATCAGAAATTAAAAAAGGTACTTAAGACTTTTCAAAATGCAATTACTTATGTACAAAAATTTATTAATTTAGCTATACAAATAGTAAAACTGTTTTTATGATTAACAACGTTCAAACCAAGAATATTATGTTTAACTAATAGTTAGTTTGTATGCTTATTGAGCTTGAGATTAACAGTAGCTACCGGTACTAGCTATGAAAAATATTGTAAAACTACAAAAAAGAGATAGTTATCTGAGGTATCACTCATTAAAAGCTAAGTTTTACTTAATTTAAAAATTAATCCTAAAAAACGTTTTACTAACGTTCCAGGGTAAGTCATAGACTGGGTGCATCTTGAAACTCTTTTGTGGTACTTCTCACTACCAACAACTTCTACTGTTCTACCACTTGGTAATATTTTTAATGAATCATGGCAAGTAACTTCATCTAGTCTGAAATCAAACTTTTTGTTGGAGCTGTAAGAATAAAAACACAACTTGTATGAAATACTTCTGCTTTGGCTGTTTTAAATCAAAAACATTAAAACAAAGTTTAATTAGTTAAACTGTTTACTTTATTAATTTTTTGAAGTTTTTTTAGAATAAATGCTGCCAAGGTAATTTATAAAAATATACCTTCCGTTGATTATGTTTTCAGGTATTGGGCTTTCACTGCTTGAGTATTCGTTAAACTTTCTAAAACAAGAACTTTGTATTTTTTCTATCTCGTCATGTACTAAGCTCAAATCAGGTATTTGCTTTTCGATGCTTGGCTCTTCTTCTAAAATATATTCAGAGTCTTCTTTGCTAAATAATTTGAAAGAATAAGTAAGTTAAAAAAAATATATTATTCTATCGATTTAACTTTAAGTTTTTGAGAAATGGAAATAAACAGCTAATAAAATTTTTATATTACAAAATTATATTTAAGAAAATATTCTAAATTTAATGGTCAGTTTTATGTAAACATTTTTTTAATAAAATATTTGTTTCAAAAAACTATTGTTTAAAATAGTTTTAGGTTTAAATTCAGTTTTAACTACTTAGTTCAATTTAAAATATTTTATTAAAACTTGATTTGAAACTAATACAGTTATTCTCAAGTTGTAATTAAATTTTGTTTGTACTTTTCCTACATAATTTTTTTAAAATAAAATTAAACAAAAAGTTTAAATTTTGTAGTGCCTTTTTATTGTAAATCTTAACAGCTAAAACAAAAAAAAACTTACATTGGTGGTATTTCTATGTACTCCTGTTAAAAAATTTAAATTTTTGATACTAATTCTAAAATTAACGATAAAAAGTCAAAATATTAATTAAGTTGTTTCATTAAGATAAAAAAGATATTTTACAATAACTTATAAATATGTGTATAAGAATTTCCATTGTGTTTGTTACAAATTTCTAAAGATATGTACAAAAAAGTTAAACCAATTTACATATTAAAAACTTCAATAAAAAATAACTAATTGGTTTACTTTTTTAAGGATAGTTCTATTTGTTTGGATAGAGTATTATATAAGTCTTGAAAATAAAAAAATGTTCCTTGATTTATTTAAGTAAAACATTTAAATACTTCCAGATTCTAGAGCTTGTCTATACTTGACTTTCTATCAAATTTTAAAATAACATAGTTAAGATACTTTAATTAAACAACAAACACAAGTGACAAACTTTTAAAATTTCAACGTCGTCCTTTTTCTTTATTATTGCATCAATAGAGCCCCACTGAAGCTCATGGTGATTTTGAACACTAAAGAACTTGTTTGACTTGTTCATCTTCGATGTAACCATGTCCTGCATAAGTTCTTCTTCCTTTCTTTTCAGCCTATTTGCTGTGATTTGAAACTGTGATTTGATCTTTTTCAAAACTTCTTCGTAGTTTGTCTGTTGGTTTCAAAAATGATAGTGAGTTTTGTTAAGCATTTACAAACCGTTGTTTTTCAACAATCTTATATGTTAAAGAAGTAAACTCTACTTAAACACTGTGTTTACTCTGCTCATTTTAAAATTAATTTGTTTCAGTTGTTAAGTTAAAGCTTTTATTGTTAACTTAAAAATCAATCATACCAATGTTATTATTTATCTACTATAAATTCGCTCGTCTGACAACTTAAGGGTTAAATTTAATTGAACTATACTATAAAAACATATTGATACACAAACAAGTAATGAATTTTTACAAAAGTCTAACGAAATTAAATGGTAATACATCAAAAAAATAAAATAACAAAACATTTTATAAAACATTTTGAAGCTATCTACTACTAATGCTTGGTGACCACTTAGTAGTTGATTTTGTTTACTACCGTCTAAATAAATAAACATGTAAAGAAACCGCTAATTGTAATAAGTGGTCAAGCTCTTGCGTCAATGCCCACTTAATCTAAAATTTGTAGTATCAAAACTTTGCTAAATAGTTTGCTTTTAAGTAGTTTAGAGTAAAAATCTATACTTTACTTTTGAAAAATAACTGTATTTTAAACATTTCCTTACTTTATGAAATTGTTGAAAATTATTATATTTTTTCATATAAGATTTAAAATTATTTACTTAAAAGGTAGCGAAATTAACAACTGCAATATAACGTAAACAGTTCTACAAAGAAAGAGATCAAAGTGTATCATAAGCAGCGTATTACAAATAGTTAATATTTTCAAGTTAACAGTCAGACACTTAAACACTACTGTAGAACTTTTTCAAACTTTAAAACATCTTCACCTCAAGATCTTTTCTATTTTTTCGCATTTTAGCAATAACTCGTTCAATGTGACGTTTCATCTCTTGAAGCTGCACCTATCAAAAGTATTATAACAACGTTAACCATGCATCGCAGTTAATAAAACTATAAATTACCATTAACATTTATTGAAACAATTTTTTTTCACAAAAAAAAAAAAACTGTATTCATATAAAAAAATTTAACCTTTTTTAATGTTATTGCAAGCTTTAAACTTATTTTGTATAAACTTACTGACTCTTGCTTTTGCTGCGGCAATCGAAATCTGAACAATTTGATGATTGTTGTGCGATTCATATCCGCATCTGAAGCATACAGGTTGCTGACAAGCAACGCAGTACAATGTTAGTTCCTCGTTTATGTGTTTTTCACATCTATTTTGTTGCTGCTGAGGCGAAGTACTCTGAAAACATTAACTAAAATAAAAAGCTAATTAATAAAACTAAAATAAGACAAAGCTCAAAAATAAATTTACAACATAAGTATTGTATGATTAAACTTTAACAACTTAATTTTCAAAATTTTAAGTTGTTTAATTAGGTATGGTTAAAAGTGTTACTGTTGTTAAAAACTATAAAAAACACAAACTGCTATATCTTGTCGTTCAAACTGCTGACTACTTTGGTCAGGGCTCATGACTTTTGCAGAATTGTTGATTTTAACATCCTCGTTCAGCTGCTCCAGCATACCAGTGAAGCTGTTTTTGAATTTTCGTTCCATTGTAGCGTTGTCCTTATCCTCTGAGCTTTTAAGCTCATTAAAAGCGTTGCAAGTTTTAGCTTTTTTTATCGGAGGAAGCACGACAAATCTGGGACTTACTAGCTTGTTTTCTTTTTCTTCTGTTTCGTTCAGAGACAAGATCTCACTCGAAGTATCTGACACATACTTCGAAAGATCAAATTCTGAAAAGTTTTTGTTTTTAGTTCAAAGTCCAAAATTATTAACATAATATAATCCTTATACTTTTTATGAACTAATTTTTGATTTAAAACTCGTCTGAGTATAAACGTTTTACCTGGCTGGGAAAGAAATTTTGGTCTGATAACATACTCAAACACATTTGGCTCACTTAAAGGAGCATCATCTAATACTATCAAAGAGTTTTCCATCATAACTATTTCTTTATAGAAAAATACAAACAAAAGCAAAAAATAAACTTTATTATAAAGTTCTACCTAACAAATAAAACGTTTTAGAGTAAAGAGCTTATTTTTATACATTTGGTTACGTAAAGGCGGGCTTTGAAACAAGCCTTTCATTTCAATATAAATTAATGTGTCTACTTAATGAAAACTTAATGGTGCTCACGCCAAACCTAAGCAGCACTTTACTGTAATGTATCGTATGATAACTGTAATAGGAATCTTGTGTTTGCACACGCGTGATGAAGTTCTGGTGATGTTTGCCTACTTGTCAGCATTTTTCCTACTTTGCTGTGTCACACTTGTGTCAAACGCATGATTGATATCTAGCCACAAAAACTACGTTGCGTGAAACTATAGTTTTTCTAAAGTTTCTTGGTATATTATTTCTGAAGCACAAAACATAATAATTAATTATATTTATGTGCTGGTAATATTTTCGCTTTTGATAGTGTATTTAATTGATTAAAATGCCAAAAGTCATCTATTTTAAATTTATTACTACTCACTTAAAAAGGATTAAACTGTCAAATGAGTTCAAAGAAATCTATTTTTTATATTAATTACCATGAGCTAGCTTTTGTCTACTTGTGTTTTATACATTTTTTTTTACAATAACTGAAGTATTTTGTTTTTGAAATAATGAAGTTTAGTAACATTAAAAAAATATTTTTACTGATACTTTATTTAAAAAGGTGTGTCGTTATTTTAACGTTATTTCTTGCACGCTAAAAAAGTTGTGTTTAAGTTGAGGTTATGAAGTAGACCTAAATTATAATATTTTTCTTAGATTTATTAGCTAAAGGTTAAATGTATTTTATTTAAAAATTAGAAGGTACCTTTAAATACAGTTTTATAAAATAGAAACTTAAATTATTTTGCAGTTTTGTGTAAGATTTAAAGGATTAACTTTGAAATAACCTTTAGCTTTAGACTATATTATTTTGTTAATAAAAACAAAATATGAAAATATATTTTGACTGAGTTCATCAAGATATGCAAAGCACACAAATTTGAGCATAGACGTAGATCTTAAAAAAAGGCTTGTTGTGAGCAAGCTGTACTTTTTATTTTGATAACTATATTTTAAACTTTACAAGATTTCGTGGTACATGTATAAACACTTTAAAATCGCTATTATTTAAATAATAAAACTACTTTAATTTTTAAGGTTTTAAGTTTATATCTGCAAGGTGTTTATAAAAAGAAAAATGCTGTTTAATCTCGTGTATTAGTCTTGTACTTATTTAAAGTAAAACAGTTGACCCTACTAAGCTTTCTATAATTTTTTTTTTCAAAAAATGTTAGTTTCTTGAAAGTTTAAAGGTTTTCTTTAACTGCTAACTGTTTATTTTTTGAAGTTAATCTAAAATGTTTTATAGAATAAAATCCTAATAATAAAAGAATTGAAAAAAAGAACATAGTTGCCATGGTTTAAGTTTTAGTAAATCTAGCTGTTGTATAAGAAATTTACTTTAACTATACATTAGAGTTTTTTCACCTCATAACCGCCAAATAGCAAAAGCAAGTAGTAACTGCCCTTTGTATAAGATTACACCCCTTCACTACTTCATTACTTTTTTACATTTACGCAACCTTACTATTTATTTGCTTAAGTTGCAATTTTGCCTACTTTGGGATATCCTGCTTTAGATCCATATACGTATACGTATAGTAATATATACGTAAACGTGACAACTTAAGTGCAAAAAGTAAAGTATAAAATTAAAGTTTTTTAGTAAGTTTCATTTTTTACGACTCTGCTGATAAAACTAATTTAAATTTGGCTACGAATTATTATATCAAATTATATGATTAAGAAACAGAACTGTTAAAAGTAGTCAAAACAGCCAAACGTTTTATATATATAATAAAACAAATAGAGTTGGCAAAAAAATAAGATACGCAGCTATATTTATTAGAATTTTTAAAATTCAATAGAGCACCGAAATTTTATTTAATTAAATCAGTGGTATTTCACTTATTTTTAGTAATTTTATCTGAAATTAAAACATTCGTTTGAAGATAATCAAACAAGTTGAATTATTTTACAAAAAAGCTATAAATAGCCTTAAAATAGTTGTCTAATGAAACATAAACCAAAACACACTAGTTGCAAAGCTTTCGTCCTTTATCTAAAAACAAACAAAGGCTAAATTAAGCAAAAAATGTGAAAAATGTAAATCATGGCAAACATAAAAACATGGTATTTGATAAAGAAATTTTAAACATTCAGGGTAAAACAATAAAATTGAAACCAAATCTGAACTGCAAGAGTTATGGAATTTACGTAGCTATATGCACAAAATGTAATAGCAACTATGTAGGACAAACTAAAAATAGTTTCAGTACAAGATGGATAGCACACAGATTTAGTTGGAATAGATCAAAATTATATTTTAACCCAAAAGATATAACAGATGAAAATGTTTTATATAGACACTACTATTTTAAACACAAGAACGATCTACAGAGAGTTGGTTTTGATGGCGCGTATGAAGTTGCTTTTTTGGAAAAATTAGATTTTAAGAATCTTGACTATAAAGAAAATTTTCGGATAAATAAACTCAAATCAAATACTAATTTAGCTAAAACACAATACAGTGATTTATAGGGGTAAAATAGTTAAAGTACATTTTGTTAGATGCATCTTTTTGTGTTATTTAGTAGATCTTAACATATATTTATATATTAACGTACACATGTAATTAAAAAAAAAAACTCTTGTTAATATTATAAGCATAAATTGAATGTGTTTTTTTATTTAGTAATTTTTTTCAAAAAGTGTTTTGTTTGCTGTTAATAAATAGATGTCATTTTATCAATTAAACACTTTTTTATATGTTTTTAAATTTTATGTTTATATTTTAATTTTTGTTTTTACAGCCGTATTTTTGCAATGAAAATGTTCTAAAAATAAAAGACGAAAGCTTTGCAATTAGTGTATTTTGTTTTATGTTTCATTAGACAACTATTTTAAGGCTATTTTATAGCTTTTTTGTATTTGAAAATTTTAGTATAGCATCGTCTGAAACTGAAGTTAATTGGATTTATTTTCTGGACCCCGGAGAACGGCTTATCTGTTTTCTTAATTCAATTACTTTACAAATTAGATAAAAAATTAGTTAAAAAAATTTAAAAGCAAAAAAAAATTAATGTATGAAATGAGTAAAAACTGTATTTCCGATTGTACAAAAAGAAGTATATGTAGTAAATGTGATAAATGATAACAACGTTTTACACACCGAAAACGAATAACTAAACAATAGTTTTGCATCGACTTACACACCTCTTTGTTTAAATGTATATACAATCAAGTAAATTTAGACTTAAAAAATAATAAGTCTTTACTGTTTAAACTTTCAAACTTGTTTTAAAACTTCTTTACAAAACCAAACTATGTGGTTTTTATGGTTTGGTCTGTTAAAGTTTTTGTAATGTTAATGAATTTTTTTTGGTATATGCTATTAAAAAGAAATCAATTAGTAATAAAGTAAAAGTCAGTAAGAAAAATACTTATTTAAACGTTTTTAGTAAAACATCCAGTAGACTAAAAAACAAAAGAAATATATATATAGCACACCAAAGTATATACTTTACCTAGAAGTAAAAATTTATTTAAATATACTAAATCTAAGGACTGGTCAGCTATACATAGTGTCATTATTATACAGGTGTAGCTTTTGCATGTGTTGTCACTTTCGCACGAATTTTAAGATTTTGGTTTTCGAGCAATAATACATTAAAAAGCTGATAAATTTTAGAAATGTTAACAACAAAAGAGAAAAACTTTGCAAAATTCCTTTTAAATTTTAAATTAAAATTAGTTTAGTTTTAATAGATTTAAGTTTAGAGAAGTTTCAGAACTAACTTATTTGATTTTTTCTGAAGTTGTTGTTGTAATTTAGAACGGTTAAATTTTAACATAAATAACACTATAGATTTATTTTTTAAACAGAAAAGGTAAAAAAGGATTGTAGTTTTAGTTTTTAAACAATATACTCATACAAATAAGTATCAATAAGTAAACAAATTCAATCAACAATTTTTAGACTTTCCTGAGTTTTTAGCTTTGTTTTGTATAAAAAATTACTTAGAAATACTGAAATGACTTGTTTTATAAATTTAAATGTACTAGTCTTAACTTTTTTCTAACTGTGTCAAAAACTTCAAGTCTACTTTTAAATCAAACAAAGTTTTGTTTAGGATAGATAAGTTATAAAACTCTATTAAATTATTATTGTTATAAAAGTTATTACAATTTAACTACAGTTTAATAAACAAATGGCTAAACTTTATAGTTTTAAGATATACTTAAAAGTAGTTATTACAAACTATCACTTTATCACAACTCTAGTTTTTGTTATTACAAAGAATCTATTTTCTTTATCAGAACATCTTACACATTTTTTGTATTAATGTTTAGTTTTAAAACTAGTTGTTCCGACAATCTACTTCCATATCATTGAAATCATAATGGTTTTGAAACTGTAAACTTAAGTTGAACTAATATTAAAATTATTGAACTATTATTAAAATTCATAAAAAATATTGAGGCAGTTTTGTAGTTTCTAAAATACTTACGATAATTGAAAATAGATTAACAAAATTTCAATAAAACTTATTACAAAAAATTGTAAAAGGGCTTTATAAAAAAATAAGTTAAAAACTTTTTAATCAAAAAAACATTGTTATAGTAGTTTATTTAAATGTTTTACAAAAAGTTCTAAGACAATTTAATCAATACAAAGTTTTACACTTAAGATTGATTATCCTTACTGAAAGAGATTAAATTAAAAATTTGAATTTTTATTGATTGATTTAAATTAATATGCTTTAAATTTAAACTGGCGTCTTTTGTCTCTTAGGTAAAATAAATGAACAATAGGATATTATAGAATTGAGAATAAAAAAGTTTATTTATATGCTATAAATAATTGTGGAAATTAAAAAAAAATCTTATTATAACTTCATTAGTTTTTGTTATTTTTTTTTAAAGCTATTTACAACACATACTATCAAAAAAAAGTAAAATAAAAGCGTTAGTTAAACAACAGTATAATAAAAACTAAAGTTATTTTTTAACTAATACAATTAAAAAAAAAAGAATCATGCTACAACAGTAAATCCTTAAAACTAAGTTGTTACTAACCTTTTAATTGATATTAAAATTTCTCTTTTGTATAAAAATAACTTTCTTTGAAAATAAATAATTTATATAAATTTAAAGAAAAGCAAAATCGATATGTAGCATTTATTTAATACAACTGTTGTGCATTTTTTGGTTTGCTTTAAACAATAGCTTAAGTGGGCAAAAGAAAAGCACTTAAAATAAAACATAGCTTTTTTGAAAGAAAAACTTGTAAGGGATCAGCAAACGTAAATAGCTATATTAAAAAACTGGAAAACTGTTATATACCAAATACAAAAACATCAAGAAACTTATTTTAAACTATTTAAAAACATCTAACAGACACTTGTTTACTTTAATTTTATAATTTTGTGTTTAACAACTATTTGACTTTGATGTAAAGATTTATTTATTTTCATAATTTATAAAGCTTTTTATAGGTCATTTAAATTATACAAGCCTTTATTGTAAACAAAAGAAATCAAATATTATCTAAAATAGTTAATTTTGATATAGCTTATACCTTAAATTTACAATCAATGTTTTTACCAACATTTAGGTAAACGATTAATAATAAACTACGTATCTAAATAAAATTCAAGTTTTATAAGTTTTTTTTAAATTGCTTTGATAATAATTAGAAAAAAAATTTAAATAAGCGCAGAAGACGCAACCAGTTTCTTAAAAATAACTAATTTATATATATATATTTATTTATTTAAAAATGTTCGATACTAACTACTTTATTTCAAATAAAATTAAATTTTACTACAGAAATATAACAAATACTAATGAATGCTGCAATTATCTTTTACACAAACTGAAAGAATAACTTACTTGTTAAAAACTTTTATAAATTAAAGTTAGGAATTTTTCATTAGTATATGTACTTATACAATAAAGAATATTAAATCACTGATATTTTTTACTATAATAACTATTTATCTGTAACATAAAGCATTTGATGTTAGTAAATTTTAGCATAAATTACATAAAAATAAAAATAAAAATCTACGGCTTGATCTGTTGCATCTTGTAGTTTTAGTTTTTTAATCAAGTTTTAGACGTTTTCTATTGAAAATTGTTTTGTTTCAAAAAATAATGCTCTGAGTGTTCTTATTTTTTTTAGAGGTAAGCTCTTTTTGACTGAAAAATAGTCTGTTTATATAAATTTGTACCTTAATACTGAACATTTTACGACTATTCTCGCCTGACGCATGTTTACTTAATTTTGACTATTTTTTTGTTCAAAGTTTAAACTCCTCGGCACTTCAATTTTTTACTCTACTAAAAGTACCCTTAAAAACATTATAAAATAATCTTTATTTTTTATTTAAAGTAAATTTTTCTTGACGTATTGCAATTATAAATTTATAGTCATTGAAAAAGCAAAAAGGCTAGTTGATATATTACAATTAGGACTTGTAATTTTTAAAATTTTCTTTATTTTTCTTTATGAGTAAAAACTTTTAAAATTAGATTAGTGAAAAAATTGTCATGACTGAACAAAAGTTTAAATTATGAAAACTACAAACTACCTTTGTTTGTACATTTTTCAATTGTTTTTGAGTTTTTTATTTATGTTAAAAATACTTTATCAGTGGTCGGCACTCGGTAGTAAAGTAAAAGGGGCCAGTCTACTAGAAAAATTTTTGGTTGACTAGATTTAGTAGGAAAAGGTCTTTGCGGACCACTGTAAAATTTTAAAACTAATTGAAAAAATAACTCTTTAAAAGCAAAACTGTAACAAAAACTTAATTTTATATTGTTATAGTCTATTGAACGACAAAAAAGACGCGCAAAGTATTTGGTCCTATGACCTGGTGCCCAAGGAAGCTTTCGGTTATCGAGTCACACACCACGGATACCTTATAACGTCTTGTCCAGGGTGTAATAAGCTTTACTACTAATCACAACTAATTAATAGCACATCTAAAATGCTTAATATTTCAAACTAAAATTTATGCTTTACTAAGTTGTAATCAAGTTAAAAAATGTAATTATAATAACCTTCTTTGAAAATTCAAAAAAATAAACTTTTTAAGGGGTTATTAAATATTTTTTTACAAAAACTACAAGTTCAAAGCTTTTACTAAAAGCGTAAAAGACATTTTTTAGGACAAACGCTGAGCAACATAGTTCAGTAGCTTGCCTTAGAAAACAGAAAGCTAGTAGAATAGCTCAAAAATAGAGTGATAACTCTAATTAGTATACTGCGTACTTTAGTATACGTAGTCTATTATTCTATTTGAATAAGATTTTAAACAACTGAAGATCTCATTTTCAAACGAGTGAAACATTGTGTTTTTATTTAAAATTTATTACTAATTAGTATACTACTAATAGTTATAAATAATTACAACTTGTTTAGAATTAAGTTAATTTTATGAAAAAAAGAACTTAAGTGTTTACTATTGTTACTACATTCACCTATAAAGCTGTAAAAAGTCAGCTCATAAACTTTAATAGTGTTTCAATTTAGGACTAAAATATATTTAAACATAATATATAAGCTCTTAGAGTTTCTCTACTAAATTGAAAACATTTAAAGTACAAAACACTATAGAATTGGTAGCTTTTACAAGTAATAAACCTAGTCTAGTAGAAAAGTCTTTTACGGCCGCCTTAATGTATCATTATACTTTTAACCGACTGTTTAAATGTAAGACTTCATTAAAATAATTTGAAAATGCTAACACTTGCTCTTAGTTTAATTAATTTACTAAATAAACTTTTTCTTTTTGGTTCTTTTCCAAAAGTTGTTTTGTTAACTTAAAGATACGTCGCGGACATCATTTTGCCGATCACTGCTCTGAGCCATAATGATCGGGTTTGTAAACCGACACTTTACTGAGTGAGCTAGATATTAGACTGTTTAAATATTAATTTAGATTAATATAATCTACTTAGAAAAGTACTTTGTCTATATGTAAATAAGATAGTGTAAAATACTGTAAAAAGACCAAATAATAGTTTTAAATATAAAAGTAAAAGTAAATTAGTTATACGAGCTATACTGTTTTTTTAGAATAAGATATATTTATTTTAGCAGATCAATATAAAAGTTTAAATCAAGCTACGAACTCGTTGTCTATTAATACTTTGGTACAGGTAAGAACTTTTACAAACAGTTGATAAGATTTAGTTTATTAAAAACTATAAATATCAAATAAAAAAAGATTAAAAAATTCAGCTTAACTAGTCAAATATGTTTTAAAACTATGCTTATTTTATAAAACTAAGCTAAAAAACACTTTAAAAGCTTTAGAAAGTAAAAAAAATTCTAATGTAAGCTTTGAATTAAAAACTATTTTAACTCGTTTTTACACATATAAAGTAAGAGTTAAAAGTAAAATCTCAAAAAAAAAACACTTTGTTTTAGCTTAAATTATTAAAAAATTAGATTGTTTTATGAATTCTCATTTTCGGTAAGGTGACAAAAATTATGAAGAATGTTGTAAAATTATATTTCAGTTCATAAAAGATAAACCATCTTCAAGCGAAACCTTCTACTTTCGATTGCTTATTTAATTGTCAGATTGTTCAAAAAACATTATATCCTGCAAAAAAAGTTTCAAAAGTTTATGAAATACAACTGTTAACAAAAAGTGATAAAATTATTTACAAAACGATTAATAAAAAGGTAAATACATATGTGTGAAAAGTATTGAAAAAACGTGTTGATTATTAAATTTTCTAATATTAAATATTATCACTCAAAACAAAAAACAAAGTATAGTTGTTTTTATTATAAACAGAGTAAACTGAATTAAAAATAATTGCTTTATAAAAAGAAAATATATGTATTTGATGAATATGTAAATTTTTACTATATCAATTTGCAATTTCTACTAGAAATCTGACTAAAACTCAAATATGGATTCCTTGTACCTTAAAAACTCCAGTGAGGTTTTTTTACTATTCGTATAAAAACTGTACAAAGTAAATCATATTGTATAAAACAAAGTTGGACTCCCAATGGTTTTATTATGTTTAATGAAAAGATATATATTTATAAAATTATTTAAAAAAATATAAATTTTAAAGTGAAAGCTATATGTAAACTGCATAAAATTGAATGAACATATTTTTTTTAATTATTATAAGATACTAGGCTCTTTATACTTTTGGACAAGTAGTTAAATTATTCTTTTCTACTTTATATTCATGAAAATATTTATAATAAAACTGGAAGTTCCTGTTGTATGAGTAATAAAAACTTACAATTAAGAATGTAGCTGCAACCAAAACTGCTTTAACTTTAACTTCCAGATCCATCGGAACTGTAGAAATTATTGTAAGTATTAATTATAGTACTTAATAAATGTGCCTTTTTACGAAATAAGGTAAAAAAAAAGTAAATAATATAAACACTTGTTCGTCATAAAAATATATATGCATTTATTTAGTTTTAAAAGAACTATCCCAAAAAAAAAGAGGCAATAAGTTGGTGAGTAATTTTTATTTTTTTTCAAACATTACCAAAAACGAACATAAATAAAACTTAATATGTTTTTTAAATACATTAGAAACAAGTTTTAAAAAGTTTCACATATATTAAAAAAACAACTAACAGGTTAAACTAAAGTTGGTAGCATCCGTGAAAAACTCCTTTGCGAACCCTCCGTACTGCCTAGTTATTTTTCCAACAGGTACATCTCCTCCGATCGATCCTGGCGAGAATATTTCGAAAGGAACCTCACAGGTACAGCAAGGGCCAGACAAGACGCAACACGGACCTTTTATATCAAATACATGATTTCCAGACGCATCCTTCACTAAGTATTTAGGTTTCCAACATGATTGGCTGTTAGATTATTTAATTTGAACTTTCATATTGTATTGAATATGTAAGAAAAAAAGCTCAACAAGTTTTATAAAGATTAAAAACCTTTAAAACAACAACGAATTGAAAAAAATCATGTAAACTTAACAAAACTTGTGTAAATACTAACGCTTGATGAATACTTCCGATTGGATTTCCAACGGGAGCTTCAACAAAGAGGGAGAATGAGCAGCTGTCAGCTGATGCGCACCAACAGCATCCAGCACATAACTTCAGTGGACGGAAAATTCGCATTACTTCCTAAATATTGTATAAATAAAGGTTGAGATATACTTTAAAGACAGTATTTTAATGAAATATGTTATCAATGAAAATTCAACTAGTTTTGCGACGATCTATTACCTTTTTTATTAATGACCTTTGATATCTAGGCTTTGGCATTATGTACTTAGCAACCTATCAATAGTGTTTATAATTGACTTAGTTCAGTTATTTAATATATTTTTTTCTTACAATCACACTACTGTATATCTATTAGATATAATTTTATTTAAGCACTTGATTAAATACTTATTTAAAAACTGTGCAAGACATAAGTATGCAGACGTAAACTAGCATATAAAAATTATTTCAACTTTACTGCAGACTTGGTTAAGGAAACAATTTAAAAAGAGTGTTTTAGAAACAAAACAAAAGTTAACTGTTTTTATACCAACGTAAAATATTATGGTCAACATTTTTGTAAAACTTACAAAAAGTTTACTTTAGAACAAAAAACATCGAACTACCTAGAAAAGTAATAAACTTAAAACTATCATAAATATTTTACAGCAAGGGCATCTTTACTTTATTAAAGTTTATGAAACAAAAACTAATTAAATATTTGAGATAGTGACTTTACTTAAAACATTGTCGTCAAAACATTAAAACATCTTAGATTCACAGTTATATACAAAGTTATTTGCTGGCTATCCGAGAAAATATACTAGAATTCAATACTTGGGAACTTAAATTTGAGGAAAAACTTCGAATCAAAAATATTTTAATTCAATTATAAATCAGTTTATATACAGAAAAAATATACTTAAAAACATTACTTTTAAGCTACTTATTATTATTATCATTATTATTATGTTGGGTGCACGACTATTCAAATTCGGACAATTCAAATTCCGACAATTCAAATTCTTAAAAAAAAATTGAAAGGGCCACAAATAAAAAAGTAATGTATATTTGTCAAATATAAAAAATACATATGTAAGTCCTATTAATATCTTCAAGCAATTTTTTTCTTTTTGCAAAACATTGAATACTTTTTGGTATATGGTTTAAATAAAGTAAAAAACATAGTTATTTTTAGTAGTTTTAAAATATCTTAAAAAGTATTTAAGATTTCGCAAAAAATAAAAAGTGGCTTGTAGATATTAATAAGGTCTACATAAGCATTTTTATTTTTCTCAAATTTCAATTATTTTTTGAGATGTAGTCTTCTAATTATTTTTTTAAGAATTTGAGTTGTCGGAATTTGAATTGTCCGAATTTGAATTGTCATGTAACCTATTATGTTATTACTATTGTTATTATTATTATTATTGTTATTATGTTGTTTACTGTTCAATGTTAGACTCAGGCATCAAAACCTGAGTCACTTAAACAGGACCCACAAGAAAAAAAGACATTAATCTATTTTAAGTAAGAAAAAAGTAACTAATTTATGTTTTTATTATCGTAAAATTTATTCTATAAAGAAATATGTTTGAGTAATGATCCCGAACTAAAAATTGAATTTTTTGATAAAACCTCTTTTTACTGTCTAGCAAATATTTTTGGCTGTAGAGTAATTTTTTCGAAAATAAGTAAAGAATTACCAGTATAAAACTTGGTTTTCTACCAACCTAATTTAATTTATTGATTAGTTTTAAATTAAAATTAAATAAGACTAAGTTTAAAAAAACAAAGAAACCTTTATAAAGTTACAAAGTACTTACAATATAATAATATCATATTAGTAAATCTAAACTCTAAAGAAAACTACATTAGACCTTAAATTTTTCTCTATTTTTAAAGGTTTAAAAAGTCTAAAAAACTTCTATTGAGTTATTTCAATGTTATAACACCACAAATAAAGATTTTGACAAACATAAGTCGCAATACTACAAACTTTTAAAGCTTTTAGGTTGTTAATTTCAAGTACAACTTTAAAAAAATTGTGAAGCTTACAATAAAAAAAAATGCTTTGAGTACAATTATGAAATTTTATTTTTAGTTGTTATAAAAATCAGTGAACAGTATACATCAAAACCTATGAGTTTCGAACTAACGAGTAATTGTTAAGTTTAAAAGAATAAAGTGTGAAAGTAAAAAACTTACGTAACCAGTGTTGTCAACAACATGCATGACGAATTCTCTTGCATTTCCACAACAACATCTTTGGAAACAGCTTGATTCTTGAAGAGAAGAAAAAATTAACTTTTTTGTTTAGTTTAAAGCGCTGTTTTCTTAAAAATAAAGTCAAAACAACGATTAAATGGAAGTATTACTGCAAAAACCATTATTTTGCATTTAAAAAAATGAAATGGAGAAACAAAATATGTAAACTAAGTTTGTAAAATTATTAAACAGAAAAATTTAAACATGAAACATGCGGGGGGGTTAGAATGAACTACAGCAGTTTATATTTAAAGATTTAAAGAGTTTTATTTTTTAAAATTTATATTTCAAGCATTTAAATTTCAGTTGTTCATTCTTAAGAGATGTAATACAATTTTATTAGTTTTAAGGTTTTGTATAAATATGGTAATGTTGGTGTTAGATAAAAGTTTTCTCTACATAGTTTTATGATACTTATAATCATTATAACGAATACAAGTCTCAATCTATTGAGAGCTTTTGGTCAAATGATCCAGGTGGTATGATCAAAATTTGTTTTTAAAAACTGATAAAAATATAGTTTAACTAAATTGTTTAAACTTTTTATTACACTAAACAGCTAGAACATATTTAACCTTATATATATATGTATGCAACACTTAGCTTAATAAAAGTTTTTAACCTTCGTATGCAAAGTAGCATTGCTGTCCAACACTATTTTTTATTTTGAACTTGTTCTTTGTTTCAAACCCAGTAAAAGCTGCAGATTTTTTATAACTATTACAAAACTAATAATTTATATATAAAAAACTTTAAGCTAGCGTATTTTATGAAATACACATACTTCTGTTCTTTACAACTTTTTGATAACAATCATAAAATAAAAGAAAGAAAACACTCCACGAGGAGAAAATATTTTGCACTTAAATTAATATATTTTATAATAATTAGAAAGTTTGATAATAGTTTAAAGATGTTGAAGTATGTAATTATTTTTCTAAACGGCCTAAACTATTTTCAAATAAAAGTGTTTTTGATAACCTTCGGTTTATAACTGATCAGCTATAATAAACCTTTTTTCAGCTAAAAACAATATGTTAATTTATATACTGCCAAAGGTAGAATACACATATTTCATTCCATACTGAGTTGAGCTTAGTACAAATAATTTTGAACGCTCTTCAAATTTTTGTTATGTACCCATTATATCGTTTAACACACAAAAACTACAAATTAAAAATAAATAGCAATGCCTACAGAACAGATTTTTTGGTGAATTGTAATAAAAGCAAAACTTAAATAAGCTTATATAAAATCAGTTTTACCTAACCTTCAACTAGTTCGACATCTTGATGAATAAGCAACTGATCCAACACAGTCAAGTATTCAAGACCAGGTGGGCAACCTGGTATCTTAGTTGGTATTGGCATCCATTGTTGAGGGATTATGGGTGGACCACTGTTTTGACCTTGACTGGGTTTCGGTTGCATGTCATTTGGTTCAACACTTGTTTTGTCAGACACTTGTGGCTGCTTGATAAGCAAAAACTTTAGATCACAGTTTTTATATTTTAAAAATAGTTTTATGCTTTTAACATGTTTTTAAATAAATTATATTTTGATAAAAGTATGACTGCGTGGTTTGTTTCTATATTTCAATAAATAAAAGGAAATACTTTACAAGTTTAACTAATACAAAAAACTACGCACTAAACTTTTATCGTCCTAAAATAAATAAAACTAGTTCCAAATAGTTCAATTAAAAAAAACAGAAAGAAGATTCAAAAGTTTTAGTTTTAAAGATTTTTATTTCTAAAAAAACCATTCGTTTTAAACTACAAGTTTTTAACAATTTTAAAGATTAAATAATATTGTTAAACTTTTTTTTTCTGTAAGATACTACTTGTATTTATACTAAATCACTTTTGTTAATAACTTTCTCCGTAAGTTAAAGTCTTATTACTTATTTTACTATTGTACATTAATAAAGTCCTCGTAACTATTATTAAAATAAAAAGTTTAGTTGAAAAGCCTTCCGAAAAATTGTCAATTAAATTTACTGTATAAAACATAGAATAAATGTACTTTGATTGAATTTACTTAACCAAGTACAAAAAAAGTTATGTTTAATTAAATTGAGCATCTATGAAAAAAAACTTGACAAATTCTTAATGTAAATTCGTAAATGAATTCTTTTTTAAAATCTTTTATTTACAATCTTATCAACTAATTGTTAATTAAACACAGTATGTATATCTATTTAGTAGTTTATTGGACTTGAACATGTCCAAAAAAAATTTATTTCTAAAATTTATCGTACATTTATCTACAAAACTTACATACACCAGATACAAATAAATAAAAATCATTCTTAACTGCTGGTGAATTGCATAAAACTTTAAAGTTTTTTTTTACGTTATATTCTCTATTTTTATTATTTAAAAATTATAAAATTAATACAACACATAACTATAAGTTAGAATTATGATCGGTCTGATAATTTTATAAAGACACTTGGAATTTTTAAAGAATTTACTTAAAAACTTTACTTTACAAAATAAAATTTAAAGCTACTGTACTCTGGGTCTGGAAACACTAAAAATAAATAATAATCAACAGACTATAAGCGTTTTTTTAAATATTACAAAAACAGTCTACTTACAAAATAAATTATAGAAGTAAACTATGACAATCGTTAATTTAAAACTTTTAATTTTTTTAAATTGTAAACTTACATGGACGGAGTTTTTTTTATTGCCTGTCATTTTTTGTCTTTGCTTTATAAATGCAATAAGAATCAATATGTGATGATATTTGATTAGTATGATAATATATATAATAATATATGAAGTTAGTACATAGGTAGTAGGTACTCAGAATATTTGTAAAAATAGAGCAATTAAATATTATGTCATAATGCTTAAGCGGTATTAAAACTGACAAAATTTCATATTCTAATAGTGGTAAAAAACAATATGAAACTCCAACACAGACAGACCTTAAGTCTATTAGGTTTAAATTTTTTAAATAGGCATTTGAAATAGTTACCTACCGTTTAACTATGTATATTAAACTCAGATAAAAAGGTGCAAAAAAATTAATATGTTTAAACTTCACCTTTAAACTGATGTGCAATAAAGCCTATTTGTCATTTATGATGTGTATTGTACAACTTTAATTTAAACGAGTTCCAACCAACAATTTAAAGATAAATAAAACAAACAAAAATATCGAAACACAAGTAAAATAAATGAACTGATTTATAGAAAATTAGATGATCACATACGGAGAAAAACTTTATGAACTTCCGATGAAAGAGATTTAAAAAAAAGACATCATAATGTTATTTAGTATCTCTGAAAAAAAAGGTTTTATTTGATTATTCTATAACAATGATAGTTGATACGTAACTTTTTCAATACTCATACGATTTAAAAAAAGTTTCAGTTTGCAGACTAACACTTTTACCAAAGATTTCATAATAAACATGGTTTCAAAATCGGTAATAAACGCAAACTTAATTTCTTGCTTAAAGCTATAGTTCTCAGAATATTAAAGAACTGTACACATTAAATACTTACTTCAAAAATATTAATTTACTATGATTTAATTATTATCAAACGCTTTAGTTTTTTTAAATAGTAACAAAAAAAATACTAAAAAGTAACTAATTACTATACACAACTACACACGTTGGAAAACACAGTAATATAAAATGCAAAACCTTGTAAAACTCGAACTTTTATGACGAAGTCAAAAGTACTTTTCTTACTGTACGCAATTTTGTATTTAGTTCTTGTTTGTAAAAGATATATTTTAAATTTTTGAAAAATTTATCTATTTGAACTGCAAACTAATACCCTTATCTCATTTTCAAATTTGGATCCGTCTCTGTGCTAAAAGAAAACTGGCTTACAGAACTATCGATAGTCTTATTTAGAAAGCTACTAATTAATTATATTTTTGTTTGATTGATATGCAAAAAGTAAATTTAATTTATAGCTTTACAGTCTTAATATCTGTAAAAATTGTTAATCTACCGGATCTGTTTGTCGAGTGAAGATCCGGACGGATTTTTACAAAAAAAAAACAAAAACAGATGCGTACATCACTAGTTTGAATACCTTTTAAGAAAACTTTATAGCATGTTCCCAGAAATCCAAAATCAAACTTAAAAAATTAACTCTTACCAAAACAATATTTAGAGAATTTCAGAATAAATTTAAGCAAAAGAATTTATTTGTTCGGCAACTACTAAAATATAACTAGTGTCTGTCTTCACTTGTTTGCATCAAAGAAAACATTGGCGAAAGTCTAAGAGCCAAAACCTGAACTTTCATGTGCCGTGAGACAAGTCAAGTACAAAAAGTTTTCATACCTTTTGGATCATCAGACCATCCTAATAGAGCCAAAGCCTAGACTCTTTAGTGCCTAAAGACGAGCTCAAGTTATAAATTTTTGATCACACCAATTGGACCATCATATGATTTTATTATCAATAATAAAATTATAACTATTTATTGAGCTTCAATAGAAATATTATATTATACAAAATGTTACCAACATCATATAAAAGCAAAAATAAACAACTTTTAAATTTCAAGAAAGTCATAGTTTTCAAAATAAATAAAACTCAATTTATCTTTTGCTGGAACGCAATATCTATAAAACTTTTAACTAATCTAAATTAGTGGCAACCCTGTTAAAAAATCAAAAAATAAGCTAATAAAAATTTTCTTGACAAAGCTTACCTAGATTTTTAATTCTCTTAATTATAAGCTAGGTAATTATGTACGAGAAAAATTCCTTTGGTAACAACTATATTTTAATATAGACCAAGCTCTTATAAATTAAAAATACCTGAAGTTTTTTTTGTTTTTATTAATTAAAAAGTAAAATAGATAGTATTTTGCATATAAAGAATTAAAATATTTAGTAAGTCTATTTACTTTAATGCATTTCTTTTTTGATGCAACATGTATGATTTATTTCGAAACAAAATATAAACTTTTTTATCAAGGACACAAACAGTTTCGCATATTTAAATTTATTAAGGTTTTTGAAATTATTTTTAATCAATTTTAGGTTTTTACTTTTATCTTTTTTAAACAAAATGACTACAGAAGTAATTCTACCCATGGTTTATTGGTGTAATATTGCGTGGTATAAGGTTGGTATTTAATTATGTAACAATTGCTTAACTTAAAAATAAATACTAATTAACAAATCAAAAGGATCAAAGACTAAAGTAATAGAAACAAAGCTTTCTAAAAGCTAAATAAACATGAAAGTTGCTATATTGAAAAGAAGTAGCACACAGTTTTGTTTGTATCTACTATGTAAATAGTTGTAAGAAGCTTTATTAGGATTTACATTGATAAAGTATAAAAATCGTATAAGTAACTGGGAAATAAGAAAAATTCTTAATATAATAAAATAATATCTAACAAAATCAAGTAAATATTTAGCTGAAATATTTTTTCAACGCTTGATGATTTTTTTTTCGTAAATGAATATTTAGTTCAATTTTCTCAACACACTGTTTGAATTTCATATCACAGTTCTTGCTAATTTTATCAGTTAAGAACTCTTTTACTTCTTTCAACATGTCTTCAGTGGAAAAGAAAGGAGTTGAAGCATCAATAAACTTTGCTAAGAGATGATTACCACCGTACTTTTTGTATAAAACATTCCAATTTTCTTTGACAAACTTCCACGATTCGTCTCGACCAACTTTTGACCCAAGTGCAATTCCTTTCAAGATTTTGTAGCGTTCATTGTCACGCACATTACTTGACATCATATACTGTAGAGCGAGCCTAACACATTCCAGACTACCGACGCAACCTAGAGCAATTTCAATCTCATTCTTTTCTTCCATGGAATCTACTCTCATGTGCAGTTCAGTCATATTTTTGAAAGCTTCCAGTCCGCCTTTGGAAACATACACTTCATAGACGGAAGCACGAATTTCCGAATCGACTTTAATTGATTTTTCAAAAAAGTTTTTTATAATTTCCATGCATTCTTTATTGACCTCATCATCGTTTGAAGCTGTAATAAGAATTTTTCTTAAACTCGAGTCCAAATGTGTTTCTTTTTGTTTAGCTTTCATCCCAACGCGGTTCATTATGTTGTTAAAGAGATCTTTTTGAAATTTAACTAACTTCCGAAAAGCGTGGTCATCATCCCACACAAGCACCTTCACTTGGCTCATACTTTTCACAATTTCCTTCCACACTGGATATTCCGTTTCGTTTTTAAAAGTTTCAAGCAAGTCAAAGTAAGTGATAAAAGAAACTTGACCAGCAAGAGCCATCGCGCTGACGTCATTGATTATGTTAAGACGATCAAAACAGTTGAGTTGGTGGTCCTTGATCGCAGAAACCAGCCTTGACAGAAGTTCATCGCTGTAGTTGACTCTGTAGAAGCCACAAAAGCCAGGGTTAATTTTTAACCAAGCGTTTTTCCCGACATGTTCTACATTAACTTGGCTGCTCTCTGAAGTAATTATAAAAGATTGATGTTCTTCTGAAGATTTTGAGTAGGTTGATGAAGTTGTGATGTTTAACGGAACTTGCCACAAGTAGTTAGAACGTTCTTCAGATGGTGAAAGACAAAACTTTTGTTGAGAAAGATTCAAAGTAATGTAGTCTGCATTTTCGGATGCAATAGAAGCATTGATAACAGGAAATCCCATTTGTTTTGTCCAAGTTGACATCACCTTTTCAACCGGCTTACCACTGGTGCTTTCTAAACATTTCCACAAATCTTCAGTTTGTGTGTTAGAATAGGCGTAATTTTTAAAGTACATTTTCATACCTTTTTTGAAATTTTCTGCTCCGATCCAAAAGTAAATCATTCTTATGATGTTTCCTCCTTTTTGGTACGAGATAACATCAAAAATCTCATCAACTTTAGCTGGATGATTTACGGGAACTTCAATGGCATGACTGTTCTTCAGGCTATCCAGCTCTAAGGAACGTATAGTGTCATCGTTGACATACTGCTCCCAAATTTTAAATTTTGGGTAGCAAACATCGGTTGCTTCGTACTGCATAAAAGTAGCGAACCCTTCATTTAGCCACAAGTGAGTCCACCACTTCATAGTAACTAGGTTACCAAACCACTGGTGCGACACTTCGTGACACACAATGGTGGTCACCCATTGCTTTTGTGCCTCGGAAGACTCTTGTTCGTCAACGAGAAGAGCAGACTCTCTGAAAGTTATCAAACCCCAATTTTCCATGGCGCTATAAGAAAAATCGGATATTGCGATTAAGTCAAGCTTGTTCATAGGGTATGGGCAATCAAAAAAATTAGTAAAATGTTTCACTGATTTAATGGCAACTTCCAAAGGATAACTTCCGTGATCAGACTTTCCCGGTGGAGTGTAAACTTTGATTTCAATTCCATCGCTGGTCTTGCCTTGTACGTAGTCAAACTCTCCAATAACGAAAGCAAGCAGGTAAGTGGACATCTTCTTGGACTTTGCAAATACAACTCTTTTAGTAATCTGATCTTCAAGAACCGTTTCACTTACGACGTTCATATTCGACAAAGCAACAAAATCTTTCGGGACATTGAGTGTGACACTAAAAGTGCTTTTCAAAGCAGGCTCATCCCAGCAAGGAAAGCACTGTCTGGCACTGGTTGAACAAAACTGTGTAACTAAATTGTACCTGTCCACAGCGTCACTGGTAACTTTAGTTCGATAGAACCCACACATTTTGTCGTTGTGAACACCCTTGAACGACATGTTGAGCACAGCAGGGCCTTTTTTCAAGACTTCATCAAAAACTAAAGTGCAGGTTTCGTCATTTTCGTTAAAATTCACTTGAGTCGGAACGACTTTTGTTTCTGAACTTTTTACGCTGCATTCCTTGATCTCAAGTTCTTTGCTGTTAATTTTGATTTCCTTCGTTTCCTCATTTATCTGTATTTTTTATAGTGTTCAAAGTATTTGTTGTACAAAAACTAAACTAAATTTAATTAAAAATGATTTACAGTAAATAGTTTATACTTTGTAAAGGATCAAATTTTTTACTCTTAAGTCGTTATCTAATATAGAAATAAAGACAGCTATAGTTTAATTTGAAACATTTGAGTAAATAGCTAGTTATAGGATAAAAATAGTTAGTTTTTTATTGTAAAAATAACTTTCTTTCAAAGTCTTTATTTTTTAGATATTAAAACAGTGAAAGTATGAACACAAATCGCTTACTATTATATCAACAGATTGTTGTCCTTCAAAAGTAAATGTTTCAAATGAAGGAATTAACGAAATTTCATAGTGAAATGGCTTAACATTAGTTGGTAAACGAGAAAAATCCATATTTTGCTAACAGATTAATAAAAACTTATTAATAAAAATATTTTCTAAAAAAGTAAGTTGCAAAAAGCAGAATTTTTTTATTAAAAACTTCAAAACCAATTTTTAGGAACTTTAAAAGCTATAACTACGTTTTAATCTGAACTATGTTTGTAATGATAGCATATAGATCTAAAACTATAAAACAAAACATAAAAACCAAATTTATTACAAAATATATGTTATATAAAAAAACTGGATTTAAAAAAAAGCAAAATGTAATACATTAATCTTTAATTTTTTAAATATGAATTAAAAATTGCATACAATCACAACATCGATATTTTTCATAGCTTATAAGTCTCATGAACCTGTAAATAAACAGCAAAAAGAAGAACTAGTTTTAAAATTTAGATTAATAAATTTTTTCTTTTTAATATTTATTAAGTTTCTATATTGTTTAGAGCAAAGATTGCAAACTTAATAACTATTTTTTGTTTTTTATTCATTATTCAGAGAACTTTGATACATTGTAATTCTTTTTCTCAGTTTGAATATTTAATAAAAGCAGAATAAACAATTCAAACATGTAAAACTGCAAAAAAAAATTTAGAACAACACATATTAAAAAATTCTGGATTAAAACAAAAGAGAAATACATTTTGTTGATTTGCTTCTTTAGTTCAAAAAAAATCTAGTTTTTCATGATTACAATATAATCGGCGGTGTAGCTTCCAATAACGTAGTTTCCGTTGCTCAGTTGTGTCATCTGTGAAACATCTGACGTCATCACTCCTCCCTTGTCGTGTAATGTTCTTATGACGTCATAATCCTTTGAAGATATTACTGCCACTACGTTGTGTTTGCTAGTCATCAACAGTTTTACCAGCCTTTAAAAATTCTGAATACAGTGATAGTTTTTGTAGTTTTAACTACTATGTCTAACTAAAGTCTAGCAACATAAACACTTTGATTATATTTATAAAACGAAGTAATCTTTAAATACATACAACGCTGAGCTTTTAGTCAGTCTTAGCTTTTTTATAAAGATCTATGAAACTATAGATAAACTTAATTAAAAGTGTAAGTATTTTACTTTGATAGATTCAATTAAACACAGGTACATTTTTAATAATTGAAATCAGTTTTTCTTAAGTATGCACCTGTGCACAGAAACAAACTTATTGTTCACAAAATTTTCTATAAGATATTTATACATTTCTAAAAAAGGTTTACTCTACAAAAACATTGTAATAAAAAATGTTTTTATTACTGATTTAATAAAAAAAAAATCATATTTTAAATCAAAAGTACGCAAAAAAGTCTTATAACATTTTTTTAATAATATACATTTGGAAATTTATTAACATTTTAATTTAAATTAATTAACAAAGTTGTATTTAATTACAATAATTTAGGTTTAAAAAATTTATTTTTACTTATAAAATAAGCTAAATGTATTATAAGTATTAACTGAAAAATCTTCTTTGTACAGCTTTTAAAAAGTTGGAAAACCACTGATTTTTTTAGTACTGTGGATAGTTGATTTTCTACGTGAGTTTGTCTTTAAATTTATTTCGTAAAAACTGGTAACAATTTTTATTGATACAATAATTAAATTTTCAAATACTTTTTTGACACAAAAAGTCTTGTCTTGTCCTATACATAATTTTGTTAAATTATCTATATAATTGGTAATTTAAATAAAAGTTTTATTTGTATTGATTTAATTTAAACTTATTAACATTAAACACGCATCTAACCAGAAAAATTGATCGTAACTGGTCAAGCCTAGAACGATTTGTTTAAGAGTTGTGAATTTGTTGAAATACAAACCAGTTTCAGTGATCACATGACTTCCAGCAACCAACAAGTCATTTTCGTTATTCATTCTAATGTTGTCTGGAGCAACTTGAATTTAAAAGCATTCAATTAAGTATGTAATATAGTTGTAAAGCCTTGTTATGTTTACTAAACTAATTAAACAACTTAAGATACTACTATATTACCAAAGATAAAGTTATAGGCATTAAATCTTAAAGATCCAAACAAGCAAAGCTTTTTGCAAATTAAAAACACTGCTTTTGTACAAAATGCCTTATTCGACAATGTTATTTTAATGACCATAAAATATGAAAAACTCTACAGAGTGTGCAATTATAGACTCTGTATGGCTGTTTAAATTTTATAGGAAGTAAAATACCATAGTAAGACATATAAAGTATTAGTATACTATTTTTTTTTATATAGAGTATTAATGTAATCTTGTACTTTTCTTAAGCATTTACTTTGACATTCTAAGCTCACAATTTTTAGCTCAAACTTTTAAGTCAAACTTTTTAGGAAAAAAATGTACAACTATAATACTGTGTTCAAAAAAAAGTATATATCAACTAATTTATCAAAATAAAACTTACAAGGCAAATTTACAGTTTTTACTATTTCTTTTTTTTCGATGTTAACAACAATAACTCTAAAAGAACTTCCCTCAGAAACAACTAAGTGATTTCCATCTGAAGAAATCTGAATTCCATTTGCACAGCAAAGTTTTTCCAACAAAACTTTAGCTTCATTTGTTGCCAAATTAAACTGCATCAACCTTCCATCACAAATTCCTGTTAATAAGAATAACTTATTTGAATAAATACACTTCAAAAAAAAAAACAATTTGAAATAATAACTATTTTAGCTTGTAGATATTGTTTAAATTTTTATTAACCTTGTCAGTTTATTTAATATGTAAGTTATTAAGAAAACTGCAAAAAACTAGCAAAAATATAATTACTTTGTTTATTAAAGATAATGTTAATTTTCAAAGAATTTTTAAACACACTAGAATTATTATACTATTTTTTTTAAGTTCCATCGTTTCATTAGTACTGGTCCCGCATTATTTTATAAGGGCCGTACTGTATAAAAACATTTTTCTGTGGGCTGCAGTTATTTCAAAGTACTTGTAGTAACTAACACAAAAATACTATATTAAACCAAAAATGTGATTAAAAAAACATAAGTAGAGCACTGGTAATGAGTAATTATTAAGTTTAGAGCTTTTATCACAAAAACTTTTCTTATTACTGTTTCTGAAAAAGGTATATTTCGAGCTAAAAGTTACCTCTTAGGTCACAGCTTTTGGCTGCATGCAGTTTGCTGACTCCTGCATTAGTACGTGAGTTTCAATACCAGGGTATATTATTTTTTTTACTTTATACTAAAAAAAACTATCTACTGAACCTCAGAACTTTATAAAAAATTGATTCAAAAAAAATTTGTTGAGTTTTAGCAAAGTAGTATAAGGAATGACAAGACTTTTTAAACACCTTAATTAAACCTTTTTTAAAAATGTCTAAAAACTTTATTCGAAAAATTGAAAAATGTATTTTATTTGATATAAAGTAAAAACTCTATGTATTAATTACTATTAAACTTTTATTAACCAAAGACTTATAGCATCCAACCAACATTTTACTATAACTAATTTCAATAATTAAAATTTTCTAGATTTCAACTGCTTATCATTTAGTACCTTTTTAAAACTTAAGGTTTTTAAAGCGTTAGGTTTAAAATAAAAAATTAGATTGAAAAAAAATAGTTATTAAAATTATAAAACTTTTATAAAACTAAAACATATATGTCTTAAGGGCATAGGGAGGGTAAAACACTTTTTTCAAAATTTGATCTTGTTTTATATAGTTTTTACTAAGCTACAAGATGCTTTTTACAGGTTTTGAAAATTCAAAATATTTTTTGAGATATAGCCGGTCAAACTCGGAGGCAACAGTAAGATCCTTATGGGAGGCGCAAACTAAAACGGCAAATAACTAGAATTCACTAAAAATCTATCTCCTCCTACGTTTTTTGAGATAACTTTTGTTTTGTTTAATTTTTATATAAATTTTTTATTTTTTAATTTTTCTAAAAAAATTTCTAACAGAATTTTCTAAATATATCAAGAAACACTTCCTAAGATTTTGAAGTAGTTATCTCAAAAAACGTAGGAGAAGATAGATTTTTAGTGAAATATGTAGTCTATTTTTGTTGTTTTAGCTTGCAAAAATTCAGAATTTTTAAGCTTCTGCTAAATTTGACAATGAAAAATTTGTGGTTCATTTGTTTGTATCAGAAATTTTTTACAAAAATTATAATATCTTAAAAGTTAATTAAAGATTTTTAATCTGTAAAAACTGGACTTTAGTTTAAACTTAAAGCTTTCAAACAAAAACCAAAAATATTTTTTGTAAAAAAATGATAGACTGTTATATGACCTTAAAATTTTGTGGAAAACTTAACAATTACTTTTCATAGACAGAGAAAATTTAACTTTTTAAAGTTATAATTTGAAGTAGTATAATTCTGAAGTTTTTTTTAACACTTATTATTATAAACAACCAATTTGAATTTAATGAGAATTATACAATTTGTTTTATTTATTGAATTTTGTAACCTCCAGCATATGCATAAGCAATTGTTGTAAGTGATTGAGTTGTTGATGTTTCCGTAAAATAAATAATATTGTCTTTTATGTCCAGATCGTTCACAAAAACAATACCATCAGGAGAGTAGATTGTTTTCTTAACTTTTGTATACAAGTTTACTTCATAAATACCAAATTTTGCATCAGCTACAAACAGTTTCTCATCTTTTATACGAAGACCTGTTGTATTTTTTTACTTCACTTTTTTCAGCTTTCCATTGATTTAAAAATACATAACCAAAACTTGAAATATTTTGATCTATACTTTACTAGTAAATTGTATGGAACGTGTTAAGTTCTTAAAGAACACTACCCATTGAGACCTATTGTATAAATGTTAAATACACCGTCATACAAGTTAGCAAAATATCTAGATGTAATAATCAAACGACATATTCCAAAATAATAATATGTAGAAAATAATAAAGTATTTTTAGAAAAACTCTGCAAATACAAACGTAAAGATAATAATTACTGTATTAGCTTTGAGGTAGTTTCATTATTCACTAATGTTCCATTAAATGAAACATTACAGATGATTACAAATGGAGTACCTGATAGTACCATACCAAAATCAAACATGATCAATCTTCTAAAATCTGTTACTGGAGGCTTGTTTTAGTATAATAAGAAATTATTCATACAAATAGATGGTGCAAGTATCGGAAACCCTTCAGCTCCTACTATAGCAAATTATTTTATGATAACATAAGTTCACCTAAGAATTAGGTGGAAACAAACTCCCATTTTTGGACATCAAAATCAAACTAACAACAGAAAAAGAAATAACAAGGTATACAAAAAAGAAATTGATACAGATGTTATTTTAAATTTTAGTGCAATAACACCAATTAAATGGAAAAGTGCTTTAATATTATGGTTTTTGAATAGAGTAAAAATTAAAGCTCCTACTGATACAATTAACAAACAAGAAATCACAAACTTAAAAGAAAAGTTTATAAAAAATGGTTAGCCAAATAAATTCTTTGATGACGTAATTGAAAGATCTATTAACAACAATAAAGAGTTTACTAATGAGAAACTAAATAGCTCAAACTTCAAAAACATCCTAAAAGTACCTTACATTGAAAAGTAAGTAGAGAATATAAAAAGAAACTAGAAAAACAATTAAACAATTATATTGAAAACTTCAAAGTTATTTTTACTACAAGCTAAATAGGTTATTAATTCAGCAACAAAGACATCTCACGAATTGAAATCTAACGTGGTCTACAAATATAAATGCGCTTACAATAAGAGCATCGAATATATCAGATTCACTTCGATGCCACTAATAGAAAGAGTCAAAGAACATATAAAAGGAAAACAGCTGTATTTGACCAAATTAGTAATTGTTATGTTTGTAAAAATGAAAGAATAACTGTTAACAACTTTGGTATTTTAAAAGAGTGTAGAAATAAACTTAAGACCCTGATCAGTGAAGCTATTTTAATTTAATGTTATAATCCAATTTTAAACAAACAATTGACTAAACCGGGTATTACCCACACACTAAGAATTTTTTACTAGTTATATATTTTTTTTTTAAACAATGTATAAATATTTATGTAACCTGTAATTTTACTGTAGTTTATAATTAAAAAAAAAACTGTTTATATATATCTTATTACTTAATTTTTCTTATATATTTAGTTGTTTAACAATAATTTTTAGTTATTTTACACAGTTTTTTTATTGAAAATGACTGATGAAAAGTCAAAACAGATCTAATAAAATTCAATTTGAGCCTAAAAAAAGTTAAATTGCAAAAGCAATTTTTTTTAGAAAATAACATTAGCAAAATGCAGTTTTTAGTGATTATAAACTTTTTTATTAAGAGCATGTTTATGTCAAACTTCCTGACTTATGCACTTTTTTCCGCTTTTCCTGACTTTACTGAATTTTTGGCAACCCTGCATATGTAGAGTCTCATTAACAAAAAAAAAACAAAAAACAATAGATTTCATATGATTCACATTAAAAGTATAAAGCTTTAAGTAATCATCTGTATTAAGTTTAATGTTAAACTAGAAGATAAATTTACTGCTTATACAAAAAAAGATGATATGAAATAATATTTTATAAACTGCTAGCCAAGTTTGAAAATAACTGTACAATATAAAACTTATTTATCTTTCATATGGGTAGGTGTCAAAAATGCACAAATGGACTCTTTTGCATGTTTTCAATTTTGCAAGTGTCACTTTTGCACAGGTTGAAACTTTTTTTTCAATTTATGTCTTTTTGTATTAATTTATTTTCTTGTTTTTACTTTCATAGTTACCAAAACCCTTACTCTTGGTCAGTAAATTTTATTTATTTTATTTTTCTTTATTTATTATTATACATTACCCCCCCCCCCCCCCTAACCTTTACTCTAGGTCGGTAACTTTTTTCTTCTTATGTTTGATTTTTTCTACTATCACTGTTACCCCTAACTCTTACCCTAGGTAAGATTTTTTTTTTTTTTTTTGTTAGTTTTTACTCTTGTGCAAAATTTTTACTAGTGCAAAAACAACCCTTCACATTAAAGTTACTTTTTGTGCAAAAGTGTTTTTGTGTAAAAGTGACTCTTAGTGCAAAATTGACACTTTTTGCAAAAGTGTTTTTTAAAACTGAACAATCTACATTTAAGACAATATCATAAGTCCTTTAAAGATTATTTTTTTGATTTAGGCTGGGAAATAGCATTAAGTAAACATACTTTTATTTTATAAAAAAATACAATTATCTATGAATTTATTTTAAAGTATTACAAATAAATAAATAGCTTTAAAATAAACCTAATGGCCTTGAAGAACTAGACTTTGGGACAATTTCTTCAACAATACCATTATCAACTAAACCATCATCACTTGGATAAACTTTTACAACTCTACCATCAAGTAAACTAACTACTAATACTTTTGTTTCACCAATTTCTACAATAGATTCAGCCCCTTTTAAGCCATTAACTCTGGTTTAAAAGTTCTTTTAAAAAGCAACTAAATTATCCTTTGCAGGTTTAAAAATCTAATTATATAATTTATTATCTACTTATGTTAAGCATGTTACAAACAATAGCAACAAAAAAACTTGGGATTTTGCATACATTGGTCAACTTTAAGACTGAAAACTTTTTAAGTTCATTTAATGTAACAAAAATTTTTAAACGAAGATAGCATAGCAAACAAATCAATAGGAAGTTACAAAAAGTACTAATATCATTATGAAAAAATTGCCTAGAAAACAATGGTTGTTACAAAGGGTAGAATTTGAGACTGATGTTTTTCAACCTCAAAAAATCCTACAAAAAACTATAGTTTCATAAACTTACCTTTTTCCTTGAGCTAGATCAGAGTTTACACTAAAAAATCCTTTTAGTTTTATAAACTGTATATTTTCTGGTACTTGAACAGTAAAAGGAGAAAGCAGATATCCAAGAAGAGATATAAAAGAAAGTGTTAGGATAGCAACACCAAAAACACTCCAGCTTTTTTGAGTTTCAACTGCAGGTACCAACCTCATTCTGTTTTCAGTTATTTCACTATCATTATCACAAACGTTGATGTTAATTCTTTTTCTTAATTCATTTTTTACCATGGTTAATCAAAATATATGTTTATAGAATAAAAGTTATAAAGTATTACATATTACCAACAAGTTTGATTTCAAAACTTAAGTTTTTACTTAGGGTAATTACCAAGTTTAAACTTCATACTAATATGTTTGTATTGTTGGGTAAACATCTAATCTATTATGGTGGAGTTTTAGTTAGTTAAGCTTAGTAAAGTCTAGTAGCTTTATTTCTACTTAATTACTATACACAGAAAATATATAGTTTTTTATTCAGAAGAAAAAATCAGAAATTTAAGCCACGCTTACAGGAGAGCAGTGTTTTTATTTGTGTAAAACAGCTAAACGTACTCTCAGATAAATAATAAAGTTTATAGTTTAATTAGTTTTTTGTACAGTGAGGCGAGGCCTATATTATATTAGCAGTATGCAATACACTGCATTACATTTATAGATAGGTTTATGGTGTGTTTACAAAAATTTAGTATGTTTTCTTTGTAATAGAGAATTAATTACAATAATTTTACCATAGGATCAATAACCTCACTCAGCCTCTTTCTGTTCTTAATTTTTATGGAGTTTACGCATCAAAATAAATTAATCTTTTGAACGATGAAATTATATTTTATTGTTTCTACTAACTATTTATAAATTCAATTTTGAAGATTATTATATTTTTTACAGGTATAATCTTAACTTTTTTTATTAAATTTTTTTAAACGGTTTTAGCGGAGGAGAGCATTTTTATTTCTGTTTTTTTTATAATTCATAAAGGAAACATTAAAGTATATGCCCTTGTTATGGTAACTGAATAAATTAAAACAGCTCATGTAAAAACTATTATTAAACAGAATAAGACCAAAAAGCAATTTAAGCATATAAGTTTTTGTAAATTATAGGGCGTAGGCTGATATATTTTAGTTCATATCAGTAACTAAAATTCAATATACTATGTTTACTTGTAGTTTAAACTATATATGGTACTGATAAGCTGTTACACATTTATATATTTTTTAAGAGTCGTATCATTAAGTTCTTACTAATTCTTATTCTTAGTACATGTAATTAATTAAAGTTATTAAATGGATTGCATTTTTAGTATTTAAGTTTTATAGACTTAGTAAAGGCTTTGTATAACGACATATCAAATAAAGTAAAAAAATATTGTTTAAGTATTCATTAATATGTTTTTTTTTAAACTTTTCTTTCTATCTTTTTTCCAAAACTTTAGATTTTTTGAAAATCTGAGATTTTTAGAGTTTAGGCTAAAAGCTCATGGAAAACCAAGAAAATTAATACTGTTTGAAAAATTAAGTAAAAACCTAGAATATCAAGCACAAATTTTAATATAATATAATTTTTATATTAAAGCAGATTCCTTAACATTTTAACTCAAAAATTATATTGCAATAAATTTCAATTAAATGCTTTTATTTCACTTTGTTTATGATATGATGATGTCATAATCTCTACTATCAAAACTTTGAAAAGTGGAAAATCAAAAAGTTTTAAAACTTTGACTAAAAGTTCATTGTAAATCAAAAAGTTGTTATTATTTTTAAAAACGGATTAAATCTGGAATATTAAACACAACCTTAGAAAAATAAATAAGTTTGAATTTATAAAAGCAGATTTCCGCATATTGTTTAGTTTTTTGTTTTTGTTTGTGCTTTTAGTTTTAATGTTTAAAGTATAATAAAGGCATTTCAACTATTGATGTTTATCAAAGGCGATATTGCTATATTTGTATAAATTTATTAAGTTTTAATAAAAGCTGTCATTTTGTCTGCAGTTTTATTTATGAATGATAAGACGCTAGAAACATGCTTTAATGTTGTCAAATTTTCAAAAATGTTGTTATGTACAGTTAAAATTTTAATTCAACCTTTGACGTGCTTTTTACCAAAGATCCTAACAGTAAACAATTACTACTTAAATATACTATAGTACAGTACTTATTCACTTATCCGGACACGTTGGGCAAGATTTTTCTGTAAACATGTCCGGATAACCTAAAATCCGGATAAGTACAAAAAATCAATTTTTTCATATAGTTATATAAGTGCTGCATATAACGCAATGCATAATAAAAGTGTTATGGTAAAAACAATTACATAGTAATTGTGAGTAACATATAGTAAAATGAAAAATAACGAAAGCTAAATTTTAGGTTAACAAATTAACTTTTTCTAAGATAGAGAAACATCATATTCATTAACCCTATGCAACAATATTCGTTTTTTAGGGTCAAGCAAGTAAAATTTGTTATTTGTTATTCCATCTGCCCTAACTTTTAATTTAAAAAAGAGACAAATTTTCATAAGAGAAAATATAAATTAAATTTATCTTTTAAAACAAAAAATAGTTTAAAACTACCTTTCTAAAATAAAAAATAAAAAACACAAATATTAAGAAAAACAAAAAACTTGGCTAAGTTAAATAAATTTAACGGACACATATCACTCCTAACAAACTAGTTTTTATTGGAAGTTTTACTAAAATAGAAAAAAATAAACGTTTGTTTTATAGTTTTTTCACGTTTAAAAGCAGAAAACTTATTGAGTTTAATAAATTGTGAATTTTTTTCTGGCGTGACTTTTGGCTGACACCGATAATAACATAATTGCCAATAAAAAAAACTTCTAAATTTTAGATAAAACTAAAAGTTATGTTTTAAATAACATTGCTTTGAAATTTTCTAAAATGACTTACTTTACATGCAAAAGTTTTGATAACTAAACTAGTTTTGAACAATAATAGAATGTAATCTTTAGAAGTAGTATTACATCATAATAATGAACAAAATTTTATAATTTACAAAATGTTTAAAATTTTCTTACAGCATGAAAGCTTAAATATTTGTATCATACAAAATGTTAGTGTTTAATGTAGAAAATTTTTGAATAATTTTCTGACCAAAACTGTCCGGATAAGTGAGCGTCCGGATAAGTGAAGTCCAGATAAGTTAATAAGCACTGTACTGATTAATCTTGTTTTATGCTAGTATATAAACATTTTTTTTCAAAATAAGGTCTTCTTTATAAAAAAATTCTTAAGTAGATAATTATTAAAATACACCATAAAAAACAAGTAGGATATATTATCTAAAATTTATTTACACAAAGAGTAGCTCTAAGATTATTCAAGTAGGTTAGCACAAACTTATACTTGTTTTGTAAAGTTCTATATAATGTGTAAAAACCATCAAAATAATTTGTTATGCCTAAAAGCTAGAAGCAACTTGCTTTATATAATACAATTTTTTTTTTCAATATAGGTAAAACTTTTCTGCAAACAAAAGTATTTTTAAAAATAAAGTTATATAAATCAATATTAACAACACAGTATTGAAGACTCCTAACAACAATCATTTTAAAATAAGGAGAAACTTGAGTCATTTTTCTTGACTCTAAAATTTTAAAACACAACAGCTTTTTTGTTCTTTGGTTTTAAAGTATAATTTTTTACAGAACTTAATAGCTAAATGATAGACCTAAAGTTTTTTTTTGAGTTCGGGTTTAATTGGTCGGTGCTAGAGCCCATAGAAAAAGTGGGACAATTTTTTATTTATTTTAGTTCTCATAAGATTTCTTAAAAAAAATATATTTTTTTAACAAATTAAAAAAAATCTAGGGACTTAATTTCATTTGTGAATTAATTTGTTTTTTGTATTAACTTAATATTTTTAGAGATATAGGCCGTTTTTTTTTTTTTTTTTTGAGTTTTGGGTTTTAATTAGGGTCTTGTTTGTAATTAAGAAAACGTTTTTTATAAAATTTCAATCCGCTCACTTATAAAAATATTTTTGTTAAGCATAAAAAAATAAAAAGCTTATTTTAATCTTTGATAAAAAATATGTTTAGAGAACCAAGAAACACAAACGGGTTTATAAATGTTTCTTAGTTCTCGAAACATATCATTGTAAGAAAATTAAAAAAGCTTTTTTTAAATTTCAAAATGTTCAACAAAAACATTAGTGTTAATTAGTCAAATTATGTATTCTTTAAAAAAATTATTTGACTAACCAACAAGTCCCTTATTAAAAACCAAAACTCAAAAAACCAAAAATGTTATATATTTCAATAAATATTCACTTCAATAACGTTAAGTTAATAAAGAATTAAAATAAAAATAAAAATTAATGTTTTTTTGAGATATGTAGCGAGAACTAAAAAAAAAAGTAAAATCTCCCACTTTTTATAGGGTCTGATTGAAACGTAAAAGTTTTTCCCCTAAATCTTGCTGAATCAGTAAATTTATTTAAAGTTTTTTTAAAATATTTTTTTGTTTATACCCTTATTCAGGGGTCGGCAGCCTTATGTGACTCGCGGGCCAATTTCCTTAGAAAAACTTGCTCGCGGGCCGCACAATTTAGAAAAAAAACCTTTGAGGGCCGCACTTAACTAAAAAAAGTTCTAGTAATAAGTAGACAAATATTTTTAGAACCAGAAATATACAATTTAAGTAATATTGCACCATTAATAAAGAGTATTTATTGATATAAGGTCCTAAAGATATAAGTTTTTATTACAAAAAATATAGTTTTTATTGTTTTTAAAATGTATATTTTTTGCAGAAAAGGAGCTCGCGGGCCGCAGATTTTGACTTAAAGGGCCGCATTTGGCCCGCGGGCCGCAGTTTGCCGACCCCTACCCTTATCCCTAACCCACCTTACCAAAACATACTAAAAATTAATCAAAAAATAAATTTTTAATAACTAAAAAAAACCTGAAAATAAACTTTTTAATTTTGCTGACCCATAAAATATTAGGGGAAACACCTTAACGTTTCAACAAGACTCCTTTCGTATGAGTCTGGCACCCACCAATAAATCCAAACTCTCTCAAAAAAAAAACTTATTTTAGCTGTATCATAAGGCTAAAAAATTATATTAAAATATTCTTTAAGAACAAAATTAATTGCTGTGTTTTAAATTTTTTAATTCATGAAAAAAGACACAAATTTCATCTTATTTTAGAATGATTATCGTCACTTTCTAAGTCAAACTGCAGTTTCTAGATCAACTGAAATGCATCTTTTATTTGTTTACTTACATCAGGGGTCAAAAAACTTAGGTTTGCGGGTCAAATGCGGCCCTCAAAGTCAAAATCTGCGGCCTGCGAGCTCCCTTTCAGCCTAAAACATACATTTTAAAAACAATAGAAATCATACTTTTTGTAATAAAAACTTACAGTTAGGCTCTTGATTCAATTAATGCTCTTTATAAGTGCTCTAATATTTTTAAATTATCATATATTTGATCTTAAATAATATTTTTTTACTGATTACTAGAACTTTTTTTTAAATAAATACGGTCCTCAAAGGTGTTTTTCTAAATAGTGCGGCCCTCGAGCAATTTTTCCTAGGTAAATTGGTCCGCGAGTTACACAAGGCTGCCGACCCCTGACTTGTACTATAGTTTTAATTTTTTAAAAATTATGAAATAATTAAAGAAAGGTTTTCTTTAAAATATTTCTTTAAACTATATTTTATAAAATTTAAAATTAGTAACAGCTATTCTAAACTTTTGCTTATTCTAGTCCTAACCTAATACTTAAGTTCTATAATTTTAACATACAAAAGAGTAGTAAATAGAACTATTAAATCTCAAACTGTACGCAAAGTTTCTAATTAAAAAACGTTTTTAGTGAATAACATAAACTTTATTTTGTTTATTTTCTAATTTTTTAGTATAGCACGGTCTCCAGAAAACCTGTATATGGCCTGTCTTATACTATGTTGCAAGTTATATTTTACTTAAATTTATTTTTTTTGTGAAAAACTAAAGTTATTAAAAAATAAATTCATATTAAGAATGGAGTTTAAATCAGTAGATGTCTAGACAAGCTGTTTTCAGCAAATACTACCCAATGTGGTCACATATACCACAAATATTGTTTGTAAGGTTAAATGAAGATTGAAGACTAACAAAAAATCCCCTAATTGTTGAACTGAAATTACTGGCATTGTAAAAACAATAAATCCAGATGTTTATGATGAACTCAGTTACAGTAGTTGCTCAAGTGAAACAATACAATTTCTTGAAGAAGCTTTTGACAATGAAAGAGATAAAGGAATAGCTTTGATTAAAATAGTCAAAAAGCTTGACCAAGAAAACACAAGTCTGAAAAAAACTAACAGAAGCTATCTAGACAATCTCAAAAATTTTATTTTTTTCTAAACTGTTCCGAGAAAGAATTTAAAGTGTTGCAAAAAAAAAAGAGCAACGTATTGAAGCTTAAGAAGAACACGTTAACTTAATGTACTCCGAACTAATTGGGTCTCTAGCTTTATGTATAACCGCCTCTGTAATAAGTTCAGCAGTTTCGACAGGAGCCAGATTCGCTATAGACTCGGGGCCATCTTTATCTTTAGCTGCTACCTCGGTCGTCGATTGAGTGCGAGAGGGTTTAAGAGCTAATTCTCTATTAGTTTTACTTATAAGATTAGTTTAAATATAGTTTAACGAGTATCTATATGCTTTTTTATACAATAAATAAAAGACACAAAAAGAAAGGTTTACTACTTTTGAAGTCTTCTTGCATTTCACGATTCTAGTTGTGCTGTAACAAATTGTTGCTCTTAGAGTTTACTGGTTCTGACGTAGAGACTAATACTTCCTCGTTGACACCGAATGTAGAGCCCGCGAGATAAAAAGTTACAATGTTGAAATAAAGAAATGAAAGATAAAAGTTTATGCCACCGAATGCGTGGGCTTACGCGTGAAGTTCAATGTTCAAATTGACCCAATCTGGAAGTTATTACTGGAAGACAGCTTAGCTGCTACAGTATGTATAGCCTAATAAGTATGGTACGCTAATAACTCAAATCGAGTTGTACACCCCGTCGACGTTGCTAAATTAGGTATACAAAATGTATATAGAACAAGCTATAAAAACTACGAAGTTATGAAGTAAAGCAGAAAGTAAATACTTGAATAAGAAGATTTTGCCGGGGACTATCTAGCTAGATTGCATAACAATTCCGATTGATCAAGACATAATTCATAATCATTACATCTTACTTTCATTGAAGCATGATACCCGGCATGGTTAGTAGTTAATTCTACATGGCAGTAAGCAAAATGCGTCGACTAGCGGCTGTTTTTATTTGTTCGAAACAATGTTTTTAAAAATCAAAGTGTTTTTATCATTTAAGAGTTATTAATAAAAGATAAAGATTTTAAAATTAAATTATGTAGAAACTCGACATTTGGACTATTGAAATGAAAATAATAAAATTTACACTTCGATTTCCAACAAACTGACTTAGGAAAACATAATGATGATAAAGAAGCTGACAACGTACCTCAACACTTAAACGTGAACAATAGAAATCACAAAAAGAACATTTCTTGTAATGATAGTGTTCAAGCAGTATAAAACCTTTGCGAAATGAAGGTTTCTTTACTTTAAATATTCTGTGCCTAATATTCATATTATTGATCATTATTTTTTGTTTTTTAAATATTTTTTATGCTGTGAAAATTAGCAAAATAGCTGTTATTTTCTTCAACAACTTGTGTTTTTAGTAATTAAATAAATCTTTTAAATACAATTAGTTGTTTTTTTTAACATATCAAATTTAATAAATAATTTTTTGCAGACTTCAATAAAAGTGAAGAAAATAAAAAGAAGAAACTACAATGAATTTAAATACATTTGATGACAAACTGAATTTAACTTCACCAGAGAAACTTGCGAACAAGAATATTTCAAAATAAGTCAAAAGACAGGTTGAAGGCTCAACTGATTATGAAAAGAAAATGGTTAAATTATTAGAGAAAAGAATTTTTTTTTGAAAATGAGAACAAAATACTAAAATAACAACACGAAAATTTTAAAATTGATCTTAAAATGTTTAACGCTTCACTGAGAAAAGTTCAAAAGTGAGTAAAAGGTTTAAAGTAAAATTATAAAATGCTGCAAAAAAAGAACAATGATTTTTCAGCTTGATAATTTAGATAAGCACTTCGAAGAAATGCCAAGAAAAAAAAAATAACAAAAGAAGACCATGTAAATATTTACAGTAACAAGTGGTTAGCAAATGAAGGTATATATATAAAAACAATATATTTTGGTGGATGTTTAAATATTTCATACAAGTAAATAACTGCTTAAAAGTTTAAGTTTATTGAAACATAACAAATTACAGTCGTTCTACTAAAGATACATTTGGAAATGAATTTTATTAAGAATTTTAACTGTTTCTAAATTTTTAACAACCTAAAAATCACAATGGTTTGTATCCTCTTTTTGTAACTTAAGGTTAACTACTTTTCAACAAATTACCTAAAATTAGCAGAAAAAGCACTTTAAAATATTTGTTATAGAAATAGTATGGTAATATTTGGTGGATATATAGAAAAATCTCAAAGCGGATCAAAACCTTTCGAATACAATAAAGCTACTTATTTATTCAAATCCAAGGAAAAACAGTTATTATTTTTTTTTACTTCAAACTCTTCAAGAACTTGTCATCAATCTAATTATTGGAGGTAATGCTTTTTCAATTGGAGGTTCTAAAACGGTATAAGACTAGCTGATACTGAGATAATACCATTTAGCAAAAAATATCTTAGTCAACATTAATAATTCCACCAATGAATGACAAAAGATGCAAGTTTGAAATGTTCTCATTTGCTGGATGTATTAATGTTGCCGGTGGTAAAGTTTAGTGATAAAATTAATCTCAATCTTGATAAATGCGAAGCTTACAGTACAGAGTATTGTGAATGGACTAAAATTTAAAACATGAATACAAACAGATGTGCATTTACATTGGTTTACATTCAAGATAAAACCTGGGAAATCGGTGGTCTTTCAAATAAAAAACTATTAAATACAATAGAAACATACGATTTACTTCTTAGAAACGTTGTTTTGGTCACTGTTCAGTAGTTAACAACAATAAGTTTTTTTTATTATCGGTGGTTTAGATAAAAATAAAGAAATACCATCGGTTGAGTTTTACTCGAGTAAAACAAACATTTTAGTTTTGAGGCTCTAAGTCAAATTGGATGTTAAGTATGTTATTATAAAGTTTCCGTGTTTTTGGGATATTTAAATGATAAAGAAATAACTGAATTTGTTTTTACTTATGACATTGAAAAATTATTTGGTCGATTAGTCCAAATTTGCCTTTTTCTCTATGTGAATTTGGATGTGTAATGTTAATTAGTTGTCTACTTCAGTTTTTGTCAGAGTGTGCACTGTAAATATGCACATTAGCGTGAATAAAAGTTGTTCATAGTGCATACAAGTATAGTTAATAGTAAAATATTTTCTATATTTAAACTTATAAATTTTCACGTCTTAATTTATTTGTAAAAGCAAGTTTAGGTAGTTCTCATCGAATTTTTGTACATTGTTTTAAAATAAATATCTCGTTTTAACAAAGTATTTGTTTTATTATTACAATTAATGGCTAAATTACTAAAACTTCATTGAAGTATCTTACTAAAGATAAACTTAATTTGTTCAACAATAGAAAATTAAGTATATAAATACAGATTTTTTTGTCAGTTTAAATAGATTTATTTTATCATTAAATTTAGTTTGTATTATTCAGCGTTGCCAAATGTTTTTGGCAAGTTTTCTCCAAGTTTTTAATAGTACACATTTTTGGGTCTAGTTTTAGTTTTAAGTTAAGTATAAGGTAACAAATCTGTTTTAAAATTATACAGTAGTAAAAACATTGAAAAGATACTGTAAAGCTACTTTAAATGTGTTTAAAAAAATTGATGATGAAAAATATTTTATCTATATAGTATATTTTTTGTTTAAAATCAAATTTTACTACTAAACATGTTAAAAGTATTAAAATTCCAGGTTTATTCAGTGATTTTTGCTAAAAATTCCAGGTTTTATTTTCAAAATTTCACAAATTCCAGGTTTTTTAGCCTAAATTGTTAAATTCTAGGTTTTTTGGCAACCCTGATTATTTATTTATAATAGGTATAAAATGTTTAAAAACAAAAAGCTTTATGTTATTTAAAATAAATTAAATACCCAAGCTTCACATTTTCATTATACAACACATAAAACAAATTTGTTTGCAACAATTAACTAGTATATTTTTACTTAAATACTAAAATATTTTTACTTAAAAACTTAAAATGCGTAATCTATCAAAGCGCTAAGTTTTAATACAGAAATGACATTGAAACTTATAGAATAAAAACCCGAGGTCGGAAGTTTTTACAAGTTGCTGGGCAACTTTTCAACAAAAAGTTGTTTGTTAGTCGCACTGTATAGAAATAAAACTTTTCCGCAGGCTGCAAAAGTTTGAATACCATTGTAGTAACAATGTATTGTATTAAACCAAAAATGTAATAAATCAAGCAGTAATAGAGCATTTGTAATACGAATTTATTAACTTAAGAGCCTAACTTCTAGTTTTTTTTTATCTTTAAAATGTCTGGTTTCAGCCAGAAAGTACCTCGCGGACTACATAATTTGCTTTACTAGGTGCATTTCCCGACTCCTTATATTAACAAAGTAGAAATTATGTTTTTCAATGTTTTCTCCTACTTTTAAAATGTACTACTGTATAAGCTTTATATTAATGAACAACAATAAATTACATTGTATCATTTGTAAATAATTAAAAGTGTTACAGTACCTTTTCCGCTTTATCTAATTTATTGTCCAAATAACCTTTGAATCGTGAAAGACGTTTGTCAGAAGTTTTAGAATACAAAAACATAACGACCACTGGACTTTTCTCAAATTACTTAGTATCCAACTGTCTGTTATATTTGTATGTACTAATAATAAAAGTTGACATTTGTGATGTTATATACGACGTCTTTACGCGCATTAAGTTTATTTTGCAAATTGTCTTCAGTTCAAAATATGTAAGTTAAAAAAAAGTTTTAGACACCAGATTTGTTGTTTTATAAGTTACTACCTTATTAAACGGTAAAAAAAAAATGATTGAAAATAAATTGATCTGCAATCTTCACCGTTTGTTAATTTTTTGTTTTGCAACATTCCATACAATATTACCGGTACTTTTTGCACAATTGATTGAATAAGAATCTTAAAGATAACCGAGCTAAAATTTTGTTTAATACTTTGTTATAAAGCAAAAATCTAACTTCTAAGATACAACCAAACGCAAAGAAGTATTCTTTTACATTGTCGGTTTTAATGTAAAAAAAAACAGACGTTTTGACCCTATAAGCTTATAACTTAGTTCATACAAAAAGTTTTTTCTTAATAATTAAGTAACAGTTTTATGACATGAAAAACAAGGATAGTCTTTGATTAACGGAAATAGTTTAAAAAAAAACCTTAGTATTAATATTATTATGTAAATTTAAGATAGCAAAAAACTTTATACAGCAATAGTAAAAACACATATTAAAGTTAACTTAATAGACTGAAAATCAATAAAGAAATAGCTTGAAATAAAAATGAGTTTTGGATAAAATTTTCTAATTTAGGAATTACAACGTAACTATTTTCACAATAAAAGACAACTATTTTAAATGGTTTTTTTTTAATTTGTTTATTTCCAACTATAGTTTTCTCTATATCTAAATATGTGTAAATGTATTTAAATAAAATTTTATAAATTAAGAAAAAAAGTTCTTTCAAGTATCTACATAATACTAATTTTTGGAAATACCTTAACACTCCTAGTGAATACCTTAAAATTAGCGGTATAATAAAAATTGGATTTATCTGATATAACTGTTTCAAGTAATATGGAGCTTCGTAGCAGTACTGATATATCAAGTTGATTACTTAAAGATTGAACAAGCTTTCTATTTATAAAAAAACTTTTAGTTAAATAACTATAAACTTTATTGAAAAAGTTTTAGTAGAATAGACATATATTTATTTGTGTTGACCATAAAAAATTGCTCAGTAGATAAAAAGTTCTAAAAAGTATTTTATTTCTATGTAAATATGAAATAACATTTTTATCAAAGGAATCAATTGAACTTGAAGAATCTTTATTAAAATATATTTATTACAAGTTTAGACAGCTACTAAATTTCACCGCTGAAAAGATTACCAAACTGTGATTCGTATTCAAATAGAAAAAATCAAAGTATTTGAACAAGGGTCACAGTTTGATAATCCATTCAGCAGAGAAACTTAATAATTTCCTGAATTCGTAATAAATATTTTTTAATATGTAGTTGGCACCTATAACTGTTTGCAATTCAAAATATACTTATTTTATACGCATGTCTAATAACAAAAATCTAAGATATATTTATTCTTTGCTAAGTCTACCAAAAACGTAATCGTTTTTTTTAAACAAGATTTAGAGACAAGAGGTGTCCCTAAGTTGGAATTCTGGAAGCTATGCTAAAACTTATTGATAAAGAAAAAGAGAAACATGTTTACATGAAATGTCGGAACTTTGAAAACAGAAAAATTTGCTGAATGTGATAGATTTATTGAAACTGAAATCTAATCGCTTTCAACTCACATTAAGTTAATAATTTAAATTTTACATTTTAAATAAATAAAAATATTTTAAGTAGTCATTAGTTTTTTTTTCATTTACGTTTACGTGTTAAGGCTTTAAAAATTAAAATAAACTCAATTTGATAATAAAAACTACTTAACTTATTTGCAAACTAATTTACTATATGTTTTAAATACCATAATAGTTTTACCTTTGCTACTCCAAAAATAAAATTAGACTAATAAAAAGGTATTTTTGCTGCTTTTATTTGTTAATTAGAAACTAAAACTAGCAATGTAATTTTACAAAGTAAATTTGTAATGTAAATGTTTTTGCTATCTTTATATTTGATAGGTGAATAAAAAAACAAACTGTTTTAAATTTGCACAATCTTTTTAATTATTTGCTGCTATATTTTATATTAATTACATGTATAACGGAATAGATACAAATCAATTAATGATCCTCAAGGTCTTCTTCATAACCGACTCCAGGAACCCAGTTTCTTTGTGGGTGGTGGAAAAGTGTGTGGTTTCCGTCACCCCATGGAAATTTCTGTTGATTATACTTGTAAATTATTCTATTTTGTGAAAATAAACAGAATCTATATTTAAAAACTATAATTAGAAAAGGTGAAGAAAGTACTTAGCAACAAGTCAGAAACTTATTATAATTGTTTTATATTATAATTGATTGTAAGTTGCAAGTTTCAAAACATGATAATAGAACAAATGTTTCATGTAGCTTATTGCTACAATCATCAGATATTTTAATTTAAAATCAAACACTGAAACATTCAGTACGGGAGTAAACAAAACACGCAAAAACGAAAAATACTATGACTTTATTTTATTCAATACATTCATAGACATGATACTTAAAGATCTGACAATTGTATTTTGTGTTTAGAGTATTTACAATATAAAGTTACTATTTTATATCATTTATAAGATACTTTTAATATAAAATAATTGATAAGTGTTCTTTTTTTTATTTGAAAAACTAATAAAAATTAATTAAAAACTGTAAACTCTTCAGTGGATTATTTGCTTGCTTTTTCTACAATGAATTAGAACTGTTTAATGTTTAGTATAATAGATATTTGGAACTTTTTACAAAAAAGTAACTATATGTATATAAATGTACAGGTACAAAAATTGATAGTTTACAAAATACGTATTAAAAAAAAATACAATTGTGAATTTACCTTTACTGCTTCTAAAACGTTTTATTCAGATTTTTAACAAAGTTTAAGAATATGGCTGTATTTAGAATTTTGAAAATAAAAGCATTTGTTTTTTGTTACTGCTCCTATAAGCAGTTATTTTACATAATTAAATTTACATACCGTACATTTAAGTTAAAATAAAATTATTTCTTGTAAAGCTTTATTATCTAGTTTAACATTCAAAGATTTTTTTTTAATTGACTTAAAAATATACCCTAAAAAGTCTATTCAATTTTACACCAATGACAGAACTTCTTTATAAAACAAATTAACGATCTACTTGTTATTAAATAAATATATTATTCTATTTGATTAAAATTACCCAAAAAACAAGTTTGTAAAAAAAATTAGTTTCCAATTAAGCAAACTGTCTAAGAAAACAAATACTATGATTGGTACATAACTTTAAAAGTTTCATTTTTATGATTTTGCTCAATTTTCAACTAGCTCAATATTAGGAAAGCTATATTTTTTAATTATAAAAAAATCATAATTAATATTTTTTTACAGCTGGTTTAGATCAGCAAAATTTTTATTTACAAATAAAGCTATTTTAAAAATTTAGATGCACAAGTTTTATATACATACTACAAACCTTATTTCTGATGTCAAGGTAAGGATACTCAACATACTCTCCACGATGAGCCCAATGAGACATCTCTTCTTTGATGCCAATGTAACTGCAGATTGCAATAGCTAATGGGCACACATAAAATGAACAGATCCTCCAGCGTTCTGTTATAATTTACCAAGTATTATTATATAATACTACAATCATAAAATAAGTTTTTTATTTTACAAAAACATGTTTTATGAACTTTAAAAAATTCACAACAGAACTTTCCTATATTGAAAACTAAATTACAAAGTAACAAGTTAGAGGGCGCTATTTAGTACTACTAGTCGAGGTTTCAAAGTGTTAGACGAGTCCGGAGCACTACTAGTAGCAAAAGATTTGACTGAATCATGTACATGTCTTTTTTAGTAAAACTGTTAGAGTTAGACCAGGGGTCAGCAAACTGTGGCCCGTGAGCAGTCCATGCAGTCCATGTAGGTTAAAAGTGCGACCTACGAGCATGTTTTCAATTTAAATGGGATGCGGCCCATGAAAGGTACTACCTGCGTCCCGCAAGCATGTGAATTTGGCCTGCAAATAAATATTTTGAAACTTAAATAAAATATATTGAGGTTTAAAGTTCAAAGCAAAATAAAAAGGTCTAAGGTAAACTGTACAGGAGATTTGAAACTTACAAAATGTAGAGCAAAAACTGAAACTTTTATCGCGGCCCGCGAATATTTTAATCTTTGAAATTTGCATAGTAACCACAAAACACCTGCCGACCATGGGTTAGGGTATGCATTTGGATAAGGGTTAAAAATTAAACAAATTGGCATGAAGCTGTGCCACAAGCTCTCCACTACCAGCTGGTGTATAAATTTGCAAGTTGGTAGTTTGTCAGTTAAGGCCTTAGGGAGGTACAAAAAATAACATATGGACTTAAATTTTAGAAAATTCTATTATCTATCAGATGCCGTTTTTATATTCAAAAATAGTTAATAAGAGTTTGTTTGAAGAGGTGTTGGAGATTGGTGTTCAGAAAAACCGAAGTAGAACATATTGTATAAAATAAATACATGTAAGTTAACATACAATATTTAAATGAAATAATTATAATAAAGTAATAAATTAATTAACACTTAAACTTACGTGATTTCTCTAAAATATGACTAAAATTAGCAACTATAAGGTCATAGTCATTAATTCAAAACTTTCTCTTATTTCTAACAAAACATTTTGTGTAAATAAACAATTTTGTTATATTTTTAAAAAAATACTTTAGTTAACTGAACGTATTTAAAAAAACCTAGGATTTTTTATTAAAAACACAAAAAAAATAAGATAAATAAAAAAACTACAAAAAAAGACTTTAACTTCATAATGATTTTGCAACATCTTTTTTGCACTTCATGCCTTTTTTTAATGTTAAAAGCACTTTTTTTAGTACGGAAAAGCAAAGAATTTATTATATTGTATTATACTATAATAATTAACATTATCAATTTTTTTTAATCTTTAAAATTTGTGTTTTATAATAACTTAAGTTTAAAGTTTTTAGATGGCTGTTTTGTCATTTAAATTAACTTCAAATAACTATAAGAGGTTGCAATTTAACTTTAAGTATTTAAGATAATTAAGATGAACAGTAAAAATTTTATTAAACAATTACAAAAGAATAAAAAAGAGAGAAAGTATTTTTTTGAATTTTGATTGTTTTAATCAAAAATACACAATTTACTTATTAAACAAAAAAAAATATTAGTATTCTAATTATTATTATTTTTCAGTTTTGAGACAATTGCGATCAATCAGAATAAATTATTTAGAATATTAGAATTTATTATGTAAGACAATGTTATATATTCAGTCTAAATATGTAAATACAGTGCTTATTCACTTATCCGGACATGTTGGGCGAGATTTTCATAAAACATGTCCGAATAAACATTTTCCAGATAAGTACAAATAATATTTTTTTCATAAAATAATATAACTGCTGTATAATATTCAATTCGTAATAAATAATAAAAGCTCAGCTCCTCAGTTTTTGCTTTAAACTTTTCCTCATTTTTCAAAATGTAGTACAAAGTTAACCTGCCTATGCTAAACTGCTCAATTATAAAAGACTTTTGCACACTGTTTTATACTACTTTACAAACTTCTAGCTTATTTTTAATAATTAGTGCGTCTTGCTTTATTTTTTGATGTCTTGTCCATTTCTAAAACCTGGTATGTTGAGTGTGTCCAACTTGGAATTTAATAAATAACTAGAAATCTAAAAACTTTGAAAGATTAAATAAAAAACTTTATAACATATTTTAAATAGGATTATATAAAAAAAAAACGACTTACTTTATATACAAAGGTTAATCATAACTAAACTAGTTTTGAACAAAGTTTTGAAAAAGCTTTAGTGGTATTATTATGTCATAATCATTAACTAAACAGCATGAAAGCTTAAACATTTGTATCAAACAAAAATGTTAGTATTTGATATTGAATTTTATTAAAATTTTCTATTTGACTGAAACTGTCCGGATAAGTGAATAAGCAATGTACTAAAAACTATTTTTATAATCAAACTTAATGTTACAAAAAACACACTGACAGGGTTGCTAAAGAATTTTTAAAATTTTTTCCAGGTTTTCTGAATTTCTTCCTGATTTAAAAAAATTAAAGTTTTCTTGTTTATTTTTAGTATAAATTGAAATTAAAGGTAAAAAAGTCTTATATAGATTTTTTAAAAAGTCTTAAATGATATTTCAAAATAAAATTTTTGAAAATATTCATTTAAAGTGTTTTATAGTGAACAAAATTATGAATGATACTAAAAATAAAATTTATGATATCATAGAGAATCAAAGTTTCATACATCTAAAAATTGTTTAAATTCCAGGCTTTTTAGTGGTTGATGTTCAAATTTTTTATTTTCAAATTCCAGGTTTTTACAAGACATTGTTGCCTAAATTGTCAAGTTCCAGCTTTTTTCAGGATTTTTGGCAACCCTGACACTGATTTTTTATATTTACTGTTGATACTAAACTATTCTGTTTAACGTATGGATGCACTATTGTTAAACTATAAAAACAAAAAAAATTTAATTAATTTCATAAAACTGATAGTTAAAAGTTTTATGATCTATATTTATTTACTTACGCTATTCATTAGTAATACAGACTTAATAATAAATCAAAGTTAAAATATGTATTATAGCAGATAAAAAAATTATTTTACACTTATAAGGTAAATACTAAACAATTAAAACTTTCTATATCTAAACTCAATTTCATAGTATCAACATTTAACTTATTTTTAGGAAAGTTGAAATCAGGGTTGCCACGCAATATTTTGTAAATTTAGCCTGACTTTTACCTTTTTATTAGGTACGCGTTTTAAGTACGTGCTTCAAGTTAAATACGCATTCTGAGTAGCATATTTTGGTAAGTACGTATTTTGAGTACACATATTTTTACAAGTATAGACTTCTTTTTCATAACACATTTTTGAATAGAAATAAAAACTTTCTATCAGGTTTCTTTTTTATTTAGACTAGTAATTCTTAGCTACAAACTTTCTATTAAGTAGCTGCTGTGTTTAGAATGTGAACTTCAGCAAAAGAATAATAATAAGTTATTGGAATGCAAAAATAAATAATATAAACTTAATTACAAAAAAAATGCACTGAACTAGGTTTAAATTTTTCTCACTGCTTTCTTCTTTGCAAATAATCTCAAAGTGTCACAAATATGAAGTTAACTACTTGCAGATAACTTTTAATTAAAATACTCAAAGTAAATCATATTTAATTTTGCAAAACGATAAATGGTATTAAAAATGAACATTTGTAATTAACTTCGTTAAAACTTAATTAAAAACTATATCATGATGTATACTAAAAAATTAACCATGACCTTACTAAAATATTTAAATAAAACCTTACAAAAAAAAAACGAAATTAAAAAAACAACACATGTAATGAAGTAGTAACTATAATTAATAAATTCAACTAAATTATTATTTTAAAAACTTAAGTATTTCTACTAAATATTAGAAATAAGTAAACTTAATCATATTATGTAAACTTTCATATAAGTAAAAATGTATGTATTAGTAAACAAAAATTTTCAATTCTTATTCAAATAGAACATTCTATTTGAATAAGAATTTAAAATGTTTGTATTTTAATAAACGAAAGATCTCTTCAAAGTGCTTGTATAAGACTGTGACTGATTTTTTTTAATATTTCTTACCATTTTTATTTATGTTATTCTAAAATTCAATCCTGTCCGGTCTTTAAAATCAAAAGAGGAAGACTATCTTCATCCCATTTTAATTTCATATATCTTAAAATAAAGCCTTTAAATTAAAAAATAAATAAATACTTCCAATTTTAAATACTTAACAAACTAAATAATAATTATAATAAATGTACCACTTTATTGCTAATAACCATACTTTTTCCATTAAACAATTTTATTGAGCAGGGTTTTCAATAAATTAACTAATTTTCTTTTCAAAACAAATACTCACAAAACTAATAAATCGAACAAAATACAAGTAAACTTAAGAAATAATCATATAAAACAAAAAAAAGATAATTAGAACAAAAACAGACTATTTAAAAACGTTAAGTGTAAAAAAATTTAAGTGTAATTCTAGATCCTTTATCAGGATCTAGTTGATAATTAAGTTTTGGTTTAATAGTTTTAATCAAAATTGCCTCTACTGCTAATAAAATATTTTTATTTTTACAAAATTTAATTACATCAAAACAATTAAAGATATTATCATAATTTTGACAAAATGTACATTGTTCAATATGTGAAAATACCGCACTATTTGTGGGCCTTGAGTGTTCTTTAACTCTGACAAATAGTTGTCGCTCCGTTTCTTTAATATATTGGGTATCCAGGTCACATGGATTTTAAAATTTGCAAACAATGCAACTCTTTAAAATTATCTAATTTTTCAATGAGAAATAGTTTCCAACTTTAGCTGTTCCTAAGGCTACTTAAATATCAATACCAATTATTTCTAAAGTTTTGTTATATTTCTGCTAATTTTTTTTGAAACCTTTTTTATGTAAGGAACTGTTATATACTGTTGTTTAGGAAGGTTTGGTTCATCTTCTAATTTTTGTAGTTTTTCAATTTCATTAACTATAAACTTAATTGGATAACTGTTTCTTAAAGAAGATCCTTTATTCTATTTATTTCTTGGTTTGGTAGTTCATACTAATCTTTTGATTCTAATGAGCAAATGTCTGAAGAGCTTTTGTTCCATGATTGCGGAGTGCAAGACTTAAAATTTAGTAAAACGTCTGTGTTTGATGGTTTCTTGTAAATTGAGGCAATAAATCATATAGTTTTATATTTATGTCAAGAAAGCGAAGTTTATTCAATGTACAGGATTCCATTGTAAACATAAGATCTTGATGAAGATTATTCAATTTTTGGTTGAACTCATTTGCCGTTTTTTCATTAGAGATTATGATGAAAATTTCGTTAACATGTCTAGCTTAAGTTTTGGGTTCAGTTTCACTTAAATACCTGTTTTTAACTTACTAACAAACCAGTTAGCTAAAAGGGGGGAAAATGGAGATCAAAACAAACAAAATTAAAGATAAAAACATATGTAATGAAATCGCATGAACTACTTACTTAAACAAAAATCAGTCTATTTCTAAACTTTTGCAAAGTAGACTTTTGTGTATATTTTATAAGTTTCATTATGAAATTGTCCTTGCCACAGATCATCAATACTAAAAAGATTACTTACAACAACTAGATAGGGTAATAGTTCAACATAAATAAAGAAAAATTTTACAATTTTAGTCTGACTTTGTAGAGAAAGATTTTTTTTATTTAATTTTAACATTTGAAGGCTTTGAAATTTAATGATTTTGTAAGTAAGGATACTTTTGTAATTTTAGTCTGACTTTTAAGGACTTTTAGTTATTTTTTTTTACAATTTAAGGCTTCAAAAGTTAAGGAGTTTTGTAAATTAGAACTGACATATTCTGACATTTTGACCTGAAAAACTAACATTTTGCCATTTTAACCTAAAAAACTGACTTAGCTAGACTGTGGCAACCCTGTGAAATGTTTTTATTCATAATAAATACTAAACCAGAATTTATAAAAAGGGGCAAAGTCGCCCCTTAACTATAGAATCTACTGCACTCTACTGTATGGCAGGATTATCAAAAGCAGATTATGAAGCAGTCTAACTGGTTTACTCTTTATTAAGTAAACTTAGTTGTAACAAAACTAACTAAGTATAATTAAAGTGGGTTACATTAGCGCTGATGTATTGATAGTACCTGCTGAGGAAGATCAAAAAATTGACAGCCACTAAACTATTCACAACTCTACTTCTACAACATTATCAGTTCTAAGATAATATTATAGTTCAGGCTTATTTGATTAATTTAATATTAGCAATATTTGTTCGTATTTGAAAAGGCTGATATATTTTGCCATCATAAGCACTAGACCAGGGTTTCCCAAAGTGGGCCAAGTGGCCCCCTTGAGGGCCATGACAGATACTCAGGGGGCCACAAGCAGCAAAGGGGTAAGAGGGGGGGGGCCATGAGCAGTAAAGGAGCCACAGGAGGCCATGAGGTTATAATTTGAAACTTACAATAGATATTCTTGAGTTGCAGATAAAGAACAAGAAAAAAGGTCTTTTTTTTAAAAGGGGTTTTTTATGGTAATTTAAAAACTTACACTAGATATTCTTGAGTTGCACAGGTGAAGATTAAAAAACAAAAAAAAAAGTAGTTTATGAGTAATCTTGTTGAAGGGGGCGGAGCCATGGCTTTTTTAATTTCTTTAAAGGGGACCATTTGTAAAAAAGTTTGGGAAACCCTGCACTAGACTGTGCCAGACTATCAGCAACAGTTTCCATGACAAAATGTTAGAGGCGTTGTGAGGCTGGAGTATTGAAGCAGATGATCAACCTAAAAACTTATCATAATATTTAAAACTGTTTAATAATTATTTTTCAAACAATATGTCTTTAATTGTAGTATTTATATCTGACTAAATCTGTTATTAAAATTAGAGGGTTTTAAACATTGTAAATTTTTCACAGACTATCAACAATACTATTACTACTCATCATTGCTACTGCAATTATATGTCCTAATTCACACTTAATACGCACATATAATTGTGAAATGGAATTTTAAGTTTAACCAATTAGACTTAAGTATATAAGCACTTAAGCATTTGTTTATGGAACACTCAACAAACAAAAACAAAATGGGTGAATTTAATCAAAAATTAACAAAATATAATTTTACACAAATTATATTACTACATTACATAATTTAATCAAGTATTATTAAAACGAATTAATTAAAACTTGAAAACCAACCAATAGATTTTTCCATTTGAACAGGGTCTTCAATGTGCATCAACCTCCTTCCTGGGCCTTGAGCAAACTTGTTAAGCAGTTGCCTGCTACGATTCAGTACAGAAGACATCTTATAAAATCTAAGATAATCAAGTTTAAACATTTTGAGTTGTATCATAGTTATATTAAGATTTTTTAAACAGAACTAACAGTTTTTTTTTATAATGATTTTTCTATAACTAAGTTTTTTTAATTTATTTAAAGCTTCAAGTAAAAAACAAAGTGCGTTCTTTTTCAACATAATTAACATAATTTCTAATTTGTTGAGCAAAAGTTTTTGTTGATTAATTTTACTTTTTCTAAAAAAGCTTTTTGCAATTTTTGCTTTTGAAAATTATATACTAACTTGTGAATTTTAACACTTATACATATTTTTATTATTTATTTCAAAAATAATTGTTTAATATATAACTTAAAAATATTTAAGTTGCTATAGCTAATGAAATTTTACTACTTTTTGATTAAAGTATGTTGATTGAAAAGAGAAATGCAAATCGAAAAGGCCAAAGAACTTCTAAACTAAAAGACTTTTTGTAAGCTATGAGGCGTTTTTTATAATCTTCCATTTATTCCAAGAAATCATAAAAATGACTAGTTTCAAGTTTCCTTATTTATTTTACCATGGATTTTTGAAGTTTTTTTCATTAGTTTTTATTTAATATTTAACTACAATTTTCTCAAGTTTTTTAATTTATCAAGACAAATTTCATTAAAAAATTAATTAACTAAATAAAAAGTCTTATAGAAGATAACAGTTTTTGACAAGTTTTTTTCTTAAATTCTGAAAACTTAATTACAGACTTAAATGGTATGTAAAATTTGTTGGTTCAAAAACAATTGGTTTTGGTGAGGCAAGCTAACCTTTTCAAACTATATTTACTTTCATATATATACAAATTATGTATTAAATCAAACTTTTAATTTAGTTCTATAAATAATGAGCTTCACCACACAATGAACAACAACACCATCCAAAACAACCTACAAAAAGTTTTGTTCTTATTAGGACTCATGAGGTAGACAGAGTTGCAAAAAACTGCTGTTGAGATCAAACCAAGCGGGCTTACTGAAGTGATTGTTTGTAGGTTAAGTGGAAAAACTGTTTAGGTCTCGTCAGGTTGGAGCAAATTTTGTTTTACTTTTAAAGATACTTACTGCATCACATTCAAACTAATATACATTTTGCAAAAATTACACTATTGAATTAAACTATTTATAATTTTACCTGCCTCTATAACAGTTACTTATAACAAAATACCTAGATAAGCAATGTTTACTACATGAATGGTAATCTTTGAGGGTACAACTTACATAAAAAACTGTCTTAAATAGTAAAAGAACATTGAAAGATACTGTAAAGATAGTTTAAATGTGTTCTTAAATAAACAAATAAAATATTGATTTTTTCTATAAATGTTTTGTAACTAATTGAAATTTCATTAATTCTAAATCAAAAAAATAACTTAATTTATGTTTTTCAGTGATTTTGTTCAAAACTCCAGGTTTTTTCAAAATTTTTCAAATTTCAAGTTTTTCCAGAAACCCAGGTTCTTCAGCAACCCTGTTTTTTAAGAAGTTTAGTATAATACTTAAAAACCTATTTATGTTTAAGTTAAAAATAGAAAAACTTTAAGAGATAAAATACATGACAACAATTTAAAAATTGTTTATAGACATTTAGTATTGCAGAATGAAAAGTTTATACTTATTTTATCATTTTTGTATTAAATAAATAAGAATTTCCTAAAGTAGGATATATCACATCCTTGTAAGCATGAACTAGTAAGTTAGTGCATAAGTATTTTGACAATTATTAAGTAATGGGTACATCTAATAAAAGGGCTCTCATTTTTAATATTTCTGCCAAGTGGGCAACTATGGAAATTGATTGTTAGGGCATAAGGAGGGTGTGAAACACTTTTTTCAAAATTTAATCTTATTTTATATAGTTTTTACCAAGCTACAAGATGCTTTTTATACATTTAAAAACTAAAAATAGTTTTTAAGATATAGCCGGTCAAAGTCGGAGACAACAATAGGTTCTTTATGGGAGGCGCAAGCTAAAATGACAAAAATAGACTATTTAATTAAAAATTTATCTTCTCCTACGTTTTTTGAGATAACTACCTCAAACTATCAGGAAATGTTCCTTGATATATTTAAAAAATTCTGTAAGAAAGAATTTGAAAAAAATAAAAATTTTATTTAAAAAATAAACAAAAAAAAATTTTTTTTCTGACAGAATTTTCTAAATATTACAAGGGACATTTCCTAAAAATTTGAGGTAGTTATCTCAAAAAACGTAGGAGATACGTAGGAGATAGACTTTTAGTGATTTCTAGTTATTTGCCACTTTAGTTGTAATATCAAGCTACGTGCCTGATCTACAGTAAAACTTAACATAAATAAAATGAAAATAATCCTTATAAAGTGTTACGAAAATAAAGAAACAGTATAGTCAAAATCTTTTTGCTTACATGTAACAGGATTCTTTAACAAAATACTTCTAGGCTTCTAATTTAAGGCCATAGGGGGGGTAAACCATGTTTTTTACAAGTTGATCTTATTTTATAGAGTTTTTTCTAAGCTTCAAGATGCTTTTTATTGTTTTAAAAAATTCAAATTAATTTTTGAGATATGACCAGTCAAAGTTGGGCCGCATAATAGGTTCCCTATGAGAAGGGATAACTAAAACAGCGAAAAAAGACTATTTCATTTAAAATCTATCTCCTCCTACATTTTTCAAGCAATCTTCTTCAAACTTTCACAGTCTAATCTTTATATAATAACAAAAAAACGTTACTTTGGAATTAAAAATTTTTTTTGTAATAATATGTTTTTTTTGAAAAAAAAAACAGTTTTTTTTTTAATTTTTGTGATAAAATTTTAATTTTTCAAATTACTAAAATTCTAAAGTAACGTTTTTTCCTTTTATTATAAGGAACGTATCCTGAAAATTTGAAAAAGATTGCTTGAAAAATGAAGGAGGAGATAGATTTTTAGTGAATTTTAAAAGTTTCGAGAAAATTGACCTCAAAAAATCTGCGGTCCATACGTTTATATTGGAAAATTTTTACAAAAAATTAAATATCTCAAAAGTTAAATGATATTTTTGAATTCTATAAAAACAGGCTTGTAGTTTGTACTTTAACCTTTCATATAAAAGCCAAAGTTAATTTTAGTAAAAAAAAATGTTGGGTCCTTATGGGTCGCAGTTTGCATTCACTTGTCTTCGATTTTTTCTATATATTATAATCTTACACAAATGTAAGTTTTCAATAGTCAGTTATTTTTTAAGGAAAATTGTTATTTCTTACATGATTTTATCTTTCAAAGTGACATTTTGTTTTGTGTAGATCACTAACATTCATTTTTCACAATTATCTTAGTAACTCTTAAAACTACAACTATCAACGGTCAGTGCCTAATTATTCAAAACAAGTATACATAATTTTCAAGGTTTTAGCTTAATTTTTTTAAGTTTAAGTAAAAACACATTTTTGATAAACTATCTTTATTAAAAAAACTAATATTAAAGCTATTGATATAGTGATTATAGAGCAGACCCTGAATTAAATAAAACAATACTATAAAATAGCAAAAGATTACTTTAGTCAAAACAGAAAAAAACAGAAATGTGTTAGCAAATGTTAAAAAAACTGATATAGAAAAATTCGATTACTTAAATTTAAATAATTTAGAATGAACTTTTATGAATACGAAGCAAACTACTTTAGAGTTTAATTTATTATTTATCATAAATTTTGATTAATTCTACATAAGTATAATTGAAGTGAAAAAAACTCAATATAGTTTTATTTTATAATTCTCTAAGTTTTTTATATACGATGCATAGTTATTGAAAAGTTTATAAATCAGGAACTGTTTATGACAAGAAGCCCTGGACAAGACATTAAAAGGCATTCTAGTTGTGTGCAACTTGATAACCTAAAGACTTTTTCGTATACCAGGTCTAAGGACTAAACTTTTTTTTCGTTCAATAATCTAATACAATTTAATAAGATAAAAAGCCTAAACTTGATTTTTTAGAATTATAATATTTAGTATTGGACAAAAAAGGTTATGATGCTAGTGCTTAAAACGATTTATTATCACCTTAGGTACTTTTTTTTTCAAACCATTTAAAGATTGTAAAGCAATATTTCTGAAAAAGAAAAAGATATGGATACTAAATACTTAATAAATAGTTTTATCATAAGTTAAATCATCGAGTATTTTACGTAATACGTGTTTCGGCAAAATGGTATACTATAAAAATTTAAAAGTTATTGTTAAGCATTAAACTTTAGTAAAGGGTCTTGTCTTGTGTTGTCATTATTTTTTTATGTTTAAAAATTACTGTGCGATATATAAATATTTTTTTAGACTTTACTGATGTTGTTAAGATAAATTTTAAGTGCTTTCAATAAAATCTAGCTTTACATATATTTTGCTGTAATAAGTTGTTCAAATGAGTTGACATCAACAATAGTTCAAAAGTTTTTGTATGATTTGTAAGTATGTTGATCGAATTATTTTGGTAGTAGGTAAAATTGTATTACTAAAAAACTTATATTCATCATGCTGACAAAAAAGTATTATTAAACAAATTTTGAACCTTTTACTTTTTTTTAATAATTTTTACAAACATATAAGATTTCTTTAGTTCAAAAAATATTTTACTACATTTATATTGTTTTTATAATCGTTTGAAATAATCGTTAAGTATTATAAGACAAGAAATATATATAATTAAACTATAAGATGTAACGTTAAAAGGCGTTAAATCCTGGAGATCCTGATAAGCTAAGCTTATCGGAATAAATACCACAGATGTTCTTAAGCTAAAACTTTATTTCAACTAACGGCGTTTCACTGCTCTCAAATAAATTTAAGAACAGATCTACGGAGTCTCAAAAAGCTCTAAGAATAGGTATTCAAACAAAAACTATTCTTAGAGCTTTTTGAGACTCCGTAGATCTGTTCTTAAATTTATTTGAGAGCAGTGAAACGCCGTTAGTTGAAATAAAGTTTTAGCACAAGAACATCTGTGGCATAATTAAACTATATATTTATAAAAAAACAACTTTTTCAAAAATTTTCTTACAGTTGTTTCAGTGCTAATTGCATCAATTTTTAAAGCAAAAGTAATAAGTTCTATAGAAATGTACATTTTGACATATTAAATAAAGCTATCATAGTTAGCCTTTTTTTAATACAAAATTACAATTAATTATAGTTTTTTTTTTATAATAAATATTTGATTTTGTAGGCAATGTCTACTAGGCGGGGTTGTTGTCTTTCTTTCTTTCTTTTGCGATAAACATTTTTTGATTTTTTATTTCATTAAGCTACATAAACAAGTTAAATAATTTTTTATTAAGCTGTTAAAGAAAATAATCAACTTATTTAGCTTTTATTTAACTCAGAATTTAAATTTAATATCTATCGCGACAAGTAATATTAGTCGTGTAATAAAGTTTTTCTAACATTAATTTTGTATATATTTTCTGTGTTTTAAACCTTAAAAAACTAGATATTATTGGAAGAAAATATTGACATAAAATTGAAAGCTACTTACAACACATCTAAATCAGGGATCGGCAAACTACGGTCGGCTAGCTGGACTCAAAAGTAAACACTTTTTTCTAAAGATTATACGACTTTTAGTGTTATCTTTTAAAACTAATTTTTCAAAATAAATCAAAAAAAAAACACTTAGATGTAGGTTTTTCTCAAGCATATAAAAGATAATAATTTTTTAGGCCTGCAGAAATCTGATTTAAATTAATTATTATTATGCTTTTCTATATACAATTGGCAGTTTTTATTTTTAAAATTAATGAGTTGTTGAATATATTTTTTGAAGTTAGTAGAGTTTTGTTACCGTAACTTTTTTAAACTAAAGTTACACAAAAACAATTTTTTGTTTTCTAAAACAATATATTTATTAGAGTTAAAAATTATTTAAAAAAGGATCGAAATATATTAAAAGGTTTTTGTTTTTATTCAAATGTTAGTAATATTGTACACACAAATTTAGAAATAAATTTTAAACTTTTGTAAAAATATTTTTCTGCAATTGCTTATAGCTCAATATTTAGGTTTATAAGAAGTGGAAAAAATTTATTTCTATAGTTATATTTTAACGGTCCATATAAATAACTATAATTTGGTGAAAATTCTCAATTTATTGAGTTATATTGATTAGTTATATTAATGTTTTTATAGTAATAGTGGTTTTTATTTCAAATACTAGAAACAATAAAAGTTTAAGATTAAACAAGTGCCAAAAACGGTTAATGGTCCAATAATATAAATTCAAAATTTTAAAATTTAAAACATCTTTAAAACGTTAATAGAATATTCAAAATTTGATTACGACGTGCAACTTAACATAAACATATTTTTAATTTTCAATTTTTTTTAAATAAAATTTAAAAATTTTCGAATTTATCACTATCTTGCAGTAGCAAAATAATCAGTGATAGATTCAAAAAGCTTTAAGTTTTATAAAAAATGTTTGGAAATGAAAAATATAGTTATGTTAAGTTGCAAGTTGTACTTAAACAATACAACAATATTCCTTTCGACGTTGGAATTCAAAAGTTAGTTTTACAAAAAACTAACTTTCATAACTTTTCTAATTTCAAAAGCTTAAATGTATTAAAAAGTAACTGCATTAAAAGTTTCGTTTATCCTCTAAGTTTCGAGCAAATGACAAGCGGCAAAGCGAAGGAAAGCACCGGGATCTCTATCAACACTACAGAAGACATTGCGGCTGTCGTGCCGTACAATTTACCGAAAAATTTGCGGGAAAATACAAGCTGACATATGGTTCACGCCGCTCAAGACAAAAACTTTCAATATAATCGCAAATATTTACAGCCATAGGGATTTGAACAAAGTCCAAGCTTGCATTTTCATGATGCGAATAGACTCGATGAAGATTTTCACCTCCGCCGATCTGGTACACTATCAAAATCCACTCGCGTTCAAAATCCACCTGATTTTTTTTTGTATATTTATTAACTTATTTCATATATTTTTAATTAAAATTTTATATTTTATTTATTCTTCACTATCACTGTTACCCCAAACCCTTACCCTCGATCGGTAAGCGGTTCTCGTGTTTGACTGGGTGGATTTTGATCGCGGGTGAAATTTAAAGTGTCCCGCCGATCTCACGTTGTCACTGCTCATGATGAAAAATATTAGACTACATGATTTGTTAATTTCCCACAGCCAACACGTTGCAATAGTTTGAAAAAAGTATGTTAAACTTCACTAAACTTTCCTTTTTTAATCTTCTGTCGTCAAAGTACCTAAAGATAAATATAGCGCCAAAAAATTTTTCACCTTAAATGTTATTTAAGACAACTTTCCTTTATTAAGCTACAACTCCTTAATTTATTTTGTATTGTATAAGATTTAAGATAAAAATAGTTTCGGCGTATTATTTATATCTAATCTTATTTGAGCTGTTGTAATTTTGTGAAATTTCTACTTTGCTTACAATATTTATTTGCTTAATTAAAACTATAGTTAGGAAAAGGTGCAGCTACTTAAAAAAAGGTTCAAAAATGATTCATGGTATTGATCAACACAAAAAACAAAAGCTTTAACACACTAAACTAATACTAATTACCTTATTTACGCTTTTTAGTAGAAGGTTTTCCCACATTTGTCGTTTCGCTTCCATAATCATCAACACTTTCAGTGAACTGTGAGTTTTAATAATAGCAAACACAGTTGCACCATCTTTCAATTTGTCATAAACTTTCAGCTTCTCACAAACAAAAAACATTCTCTGCAAAGTTCAGCAAAACATACTGAGACGTTGAAATTAATTATTTAAGTGAGTTTAATGCAAAAATCAGTAACTTAGTCTGAATAGCGAACTTCTGCATCAAGATAAAGTTCTGAGTCACGTTTATCCAAGTTATTTATAACACATCAAAATACAAAATTTCAAATCGACAACAAGATACAGGACTGAACTTTCTTCTTACTAACAAACTTCAATCCGTTCTCATCCAAATTTTCAGAGTTTGGCTCGGCACTTTTGTGCAACCGTTTGATATTCTACTGTTTTGCCAAAGCATTATCAATACAACTAAAACGGTACAAAATCAGAATTAAGGCGCAGACAATTGTAAAAAAGTAAAAAAAATAAGTACACTGAGAAACCACAATATTTAAAACCCAAAGTTAAGCACATTAACAATAAACATGCAAAAAAAAATATTTTTCAAACACATTAAAAAAAGGACTTGTTGTTAATAGAAAAAAAAAACGCTGCTAACAAATTAAATCAAAATATACAAACTAATCCGAATACTAATCCGAAATCCTACAAACAAAGTAAGTAGTTGAAAAAAAATAACTTATCTGGAAATTTTACAGATAACTATTTTATTTAAACAAACCTTTTAATTTTAATCGAGACTGTATACCTTTTCGTAACACAGAAAGAAGCTTGTTCCACATTTCAATTGAACTATAAAAAAAATACTTATGCCAAACGTTATTGAAATGATGTCTACATATAATTTTTTTGTTATTACCTTTCAGTAAATACCTTTTTATGATTTGCAAAAATTGTTTTAATTAAATTGTAGTTTCACCGTTAGCTAGTTTAAAAAATGTTACAAGGTCAAATTCAAGTCTTCTGTATTTTAACATTTAATATTAAGTTTTGTTAGCCTATTAATGTGAGACGTAAGGAATAATTAAAGCGGTTTAAAACTACTTTGGTATATTTTTTTGAACAGTTTATAGATAGTTAATATATTTTTCAAGTATGGTGATCAGATTGGTGTGTTTAATTCAAATCTAGGACGAATGTATCGATATATAACATTTCAATAATGCTTATGTCTGAAGGTTTAAAAATCTTTAAAACTTGAAAAAGATCTAGTTGATGCAAATTAGTAAACGTAGTTAGTACATTGTTCAATTTAAATTTTCAGCAATAAGAATTCTAAGGTCTTCAAAAACTTTAATTGAAGATACGCTTGTTTTGGTAAAGTCAAGAGTTTAGACATACGTACTTTTTTGAACACTTAGAACCTGACATTTAATAGAATTTAAATTTAATTTTCTTTTTTTTATCCAATGGTAAACTTTATCTAAAGATTTATGTAAAATTGTGTTAGAGTAGCTAAATTTTTTGTGACATCTTGGATTAGATTGATACTGCTTCTAACATCATTTTCTGAAGCTACATAATTTATAGGAGAGTGCGCCAATAACCCCTCTTGAGGCACTACACTAAAGATAAGTAAAGATTCTGAAAATTTGTTACCTATTACTACTTTTTGAATTCTATCTGAAAAAAACGCTTTGAACTATTTAACTTGACTATTATGAGTTTTGTATTAAGATAACATTTAAATTACTTTGAAATGAGAGACAGGGTCAAAAGCTTTTCGAATAGCTAATTAAATTAACTTTGTAGACTTATTGCTCAAAAAAAAAACACCTACCATAAGTGCAAGTAATCCAATAATTTAAAACAGGATGTTCGTAAAAAGAAAAAACCTAATTGTTAAGGTGAAAGAAGTTATTCCAAAACGAAGTTCATGTTTTTTAAAATAAACTATGTTTTTCTAATTGTATAAAAAACAATCAATGTTTTTCAATAAAAAAATTTATATATTTTCACTGCAACTCATCAGAAACTTACTGCAGACATTTGGAGTAAATAGTAGTTTTTTTTTAACTAGAAGCATTAAACTTTAAAATACTACTTAAGTGACTAATTAAGTTGCTGTAAAAAACCAACTAACAAAAATCAATTTTAAAGTTTTTCTAGATTTATGTAAAATAGTAATGAACGCAAATAAATAATATAGGTATTAAAAAAAAATGTTTAAAATATACAAAGACACTTTTAAGTAAAGAATATAACCAAAGAAACTTTTAGATAAATTAACCAAAGACATTTTTAAATAAATAAAGAAACCCTGTAATCAAACTTTTTCTGCTTACATAGTTTAGGTTTATTTAAAAACATTGAGATTGCTTCTAATCTAACCAAATCAATATAATTTGTACAAATGTTAATAACCGTAAATCTCGATATATCATAGTTGTTTCCACAATCGACGTTGTTAATCAGATGTTCTGCTATCGAAGATATTTTTGTCGCATTTATTACAGCTTTAGTCTTATTATTAGTATTTTCTTATATAAAGTTTAATACACAATTAGGTATATGTTCATTCACTCTCGTTTTTAGATGCCTTGATGTTTGTCTAATATAAATTCTTTCGCAAAAGCAATTAAATTTGTAAATAATACAAATTTTATCAAGTTTTGTTGTCAAAGATTCCTTTGAAGTAATTGAGCAGATTAGAAATACTAATCCGGAAAAAATATTCTTATCTTCTTTTGATGTGAAAAAACTCTTTATAAGTGTCCCATTGGATGAGGTTATACAAATTTGTGGTGAAGTGTTAAATAGCTTAAAAAAACTAAGTATCAAGAAAATAAGTTTTATAAAATTAATAAAAATAGCTACAAGCGAAGTTCAGTTTAGCTTTGATAACGAGGTTTATAGTCAAATAGACGGAGTGATTATGGGGTCTCCTCTTGGGCCTACTCTTGCTAAGATCTTTATGGGATAACTAGAATCTCAATTGGATGATGAATTATCATCCCAAGTTCTTTACATAAGGTACATAGACGATTGTCTAGATATTTCACAAACAGAGAAAATTAATGAGACTTTGTTTTGTAAGTCAAACATGTTACATGAAAAAAATTCATTCACTAAAGTAATAAAAATCAATAACCAAATTCCTTTTCTGGATATACTAATTACAAAGAGTAAAGCGAAATTACTTACCAGTGTGTTTCCAAAGCCTTTATTTACAGGGCAATATTTGCATTTTCAATTTTTTTGTACCAAAAAAAAAGAAAAAGAAACCTGATAAGAACCTTATACCATTGGGCTTGTATAATTTTAATTTGTTCTCCTGAACTGCTTTATACTTAAAGAGAGAAGATTAAGGAAATTATAGTCAGAAATGGTTATCCATCAGAGCTGATAAAAAAAGTTATAAAACCACACGATGACAGCCGTAGGAAGCCTAAATTGTTTGGACCTGAGAAATTTCCTGCGGTTCTTAAACTACCATATTTTGGTAACGTATCAAGTTTATTTGAAAAGAAAGTGCAAGAACTTACACAGTCAACTTATAATTAAGTAAGGTCTAGAGTAATATTTGATTCTAAACCAGTTCTTAGATTGGAACTGAAAGACCCAATATCCTACCCTGGTAAAAGTTGTATTGTTTACAAATTTAATTGCTTTTGCGAAAGAACTTATATTAGACAAACATCAAGGCATCTAAAAACGAGAGTGAATGAACATATACCTAATTGTGTATTAAACTTTATATAAGAAAATACTAATAATAAGACTAAAGCTGTAATAAATGCGACAAAAATATCTTCGATAGCAGAACATCTGATTACCAAGGTCGATTGTGCAAACAACTATGATTTATCGAGATTTACGGTTATTAACATTTTATAAATTATATTGATTTGGTTAGATTAGAAGCAATCTTAATGTTTTTAAATAAACCTAAAATATGTAAGCAGAAAAAGTTTGATTACAGGGTTTCTTTATTTATTTAAAAATGTCTTTGGTTAATTTATCTAAAAGTTTCTTTGGTTATATTCTTTACTTAAAAGTGTCTTTGTATATTTTAAACATATTTTTTTAATAACCTATAATGTTTATTTGCGTTCATTACTATTTTACATGAATCTAGAAAAACCTAAAAATTGATTTTTGTTGATTGGTTTTTTACAGCAACCTAATTAATCACTTAAGTAGTATTTTAAAGTTTAATGTTTTTAGATAAATAAAACCATTGTTTTACTCCAAATGCTTGCAGTAAGTTTCTGATGAGTTGCAGTGAAAATATATAAATTTTTTTATTGAAAAACATTTATTGTTATTTATATAGGTAAAAAAAACTATAGTAGGCTTATGTTTTCGATATTAAAAGAATAAATTATATGTTTAGAAATTCTACGAAATCTTCTTTTCAAAGAAATTTATCTTCAGTTTGAAGGGTTGTATTTGCAAACTTTTTTGTGTACTGGTATAACATATTAGATTTTTTATTGGTTTGGTAAAAAAAAACAATTAAAAGTTTTTAGTTTTCAAAAAATAGAAAACAAATATTACGTTTAATAAAATATTAAGGATTTTTCTGGTGTTCTAACTGTTTTATCTTTCAAATGATTAACAAACTATGTTATTCCATCGTTTTTTATAATAAAATTTTACATTTCGACTCAGTTTTTTTTAACAACTTTTATTAAAATTTTTTCAGCTTACAAATCTATAAAGTTTTAAAAGAAGTTTCTATTGTCATTAAAATAATTATTTTATAAAAAATAAAAATTATTATTTAACTTTTACACAATTGCTAAAAATTGAAAATAACTGCAGTAAATGAACCACCTACCATAATATAGTGGTATAAAAAGCATTGCTAAAAGATTAAAAAACAACAAACGAAAAAACAATGTCGTTTTTAATAAGTAACATACAGTTTTTTAATACTGTACTGAAGTATATACTTAGAACCATATCTTGTGTAACTAATTATATTATTACTATTAATATATTGATTTAATTTTCAGTTATGAGTAAAGGAAAGTTTATTGTTTTAAGTTATGTATATATATAAGTTTCAAATATATACTCTGCACCCTGGCTTAGACTTAAAAAAGAGAAGAACAATAAAAAAACGTTTGTATAAAAAGCTAGGTTGTAAAACTAAACATATTGTTCTAATTTAATTAAAAAAAAATTAAAAGTATTCAGATTTAGAATAAACCAGGCTGATAACAAAAAAGAAACTTTATTGGCACCAAATTTAGTTTTTTCAAGTTTAAAACTTAAAAGAATTATTCTTTCCGAATCTGAAGTTTAAGTTTATAAAATAGTCATTTTTTTATATGCAAAACACTTTTAGTGCTATAAACATTAACAATACAGAAACAAGCATAACTAAGAATAATAAAACCATTTTTATTGATAAACAAAAGAGGTTCAAGAAAACTTTATTTTAACATCAATTCATAAAAAATAGTACCTGCTTTTCTATTAAGTATTGATTGACATAAATTAAAAAAAATTGTTTGAAGATTAGTAAATGTGTTGTAAAACTACAAAGCGAGTTAGCGTAAAAATAAAGAAGTTTTTGTTAAACAAAATTAAGTTTAATCTTATTAAACAAACTAGGTAAGCGATTTTCAATTTCAAAACTCCTTAGCTTTAGCTTTTTTAATAATCTTGATCTAAATTGTACAATTTAAAAGCTTTAAAAATTATCATGAGAATATTAGTTCTGCTTGTTTGTTTTCTAATAGCACAACGCAGGACAGCTAACGGAATTACTACAATAACTAGAAGAGATGAAACTCTAGAAAGCCGTTAGTTAAATATATACATTTGAATAGAATATGCTAAATCTTATATACTTTAACTGCAAAAAACCACTAATTTTTGACAAATAAAAACTAAGGTTTGTATAAAGTAATCAAAAAAACGAAGACATGCATTGAACTTAAAATCTACATAAAAAGTTTAAAAAAATTTCTAGCTTTAGAATTAAGAAATTAAAATGGGATGAAGGTAGTCTTCCTCTTTTGATTTTAAAGACCGGACAGGATTGAATTTTAGATAAATATAAATAAAAATGGTAAGAACCATTAAAAAAATCAGTCACAGTCTTATACAACCACTTTGAAGAGATCTTTCGTTTATTAAAAAACAAACATTTTCAATTCTGTAGAAAACCCAAAAATATACTAGCAACTAGAGAAAGTAAATTAAATATTTTTAGCAAAACTTAAAATAAAACTAAAAATTACCATATAATTATAATACTGAATTTCATACTTTTACTTTAAAATTAATGGAACACTTATATTTGAGATTAGTCAGTAAAGTTTGATATAATTTTTCAATTTGAGAAACTGAGAAAAAGACACTTTGGAAATTAAGGAATACAATACGTTAGAGCAAAGAAACATTTAAATTTTTTTGTTTGAAAAGATAGTTGTAGTTTAGATTTGTTTAAAAAAAAATCAATTAATAAAACTTTACAGGTAAATGGGATATATTTAGCTTATCATCTGGTTACTATTCGAAAAACCTGTGTATGATATACTTAAACAACAATGATATTAATTTGTGCACAAAGGCTCGAGGTCACCATGTTGTAGTTGTCGACTATTTAACTGGGGAAACCACACATAAAAGTTTTGACACATACAGGTATAGAAGCCAAGTAAGTAGAAAAGTCATTGTGGTATTTAATACAAATTTAGTTGAAAATAAGTAGCAAAAAATACTTGTTTAACGACAAAAAATAAGCTGGTAATTCGGTTATCGAGTCATACAACACGGTAACACTATTTTTTATTGAACGATAAAAAAAGCGCTAAAAAAGTTTGGTCTAAGGACCTGGTGTACAAAGGAACTTTTCGGTTATCGAGTCGTACACCACGTAACAGTAAATTGTCTTGTAAAGGACTTGCGTTACTTTAACATATACTAAAAAAGTTTATAGTATATAGATTATCTAATAAATAATTACAAAAATAAAGGTATACATAATACAATGCAAAGCCAAAAAAAAAACTACACGTAAAGTTTTGATGCTAATTATTTTTATATAAAAAAAATTAACTTTTAAATTCTAAATAAAAATTGTAATAATTGTGTTTAACTTGTTCACAGTACTGTGCATTATAAGCTCAGTGATAAAAGTTTTCTTATTAATCAGATTTGAAAACCTCATGTAAATATTGTTGATGTAGCTTTTGTTTAAAAAAAAGTCTTTTTTTATGTGTAAAAAAGTATAAAACCGACAGATCAACAGTTAAACTTTTCAATTAAATAAATAGTAGTTTTTGAAAATAAGATTAGTTAAAAAAAACAGGTAAAAGAAATGATTAGGTACTTAAAAGAAGATGTCAACTATAACTCTTTTATTATAATAAATCTAAAAGATTCAACTTGGTGGAACCGGTTTACATATAATGAGCGAAATTATTTGAAAAAGCTTGGAGCTGTTGAGAAAAACTGTTCTACTTCACCTAGTAGATGGACAAATGGTTTAAAAGTTTATCAAACTTATAAAATCTAAGTACAGTAAACTTGGCCATTTATATTTCTGCTTTAATTTAACATTTGAAAAGTATTAAACCACTTGATCTATACTAGACTTATGTTAGAATTTTTGACTTGTCATATTTGTTTTTAATTTTAACCTTTCTTTTAAATTTCGTATACAATAAAGTAAAGTTTTTAAATACAATTAAAACAATGCTATTGATTTAATAAATGTTCTAATTAAAAAACAAGACAAAGTAGTTAGAAATAATTGTTAAGCTCGGAATGGTTGGACACTTGTTACAAAAAAAGTAAAAGCCGAAGAAAAATTGCCTGGTTGGGTGAGATGTAAATCATCGAAAAATGATGCTGTTATATGGACATCTATTGATCTTAGTAAATTGTTTATTTAGCTTTAAATTTGGAAGTTTAGAAATAATTACTTAGTTAAAAAAATTAGAAACAACTCATCTAATCAATAGACAAACAAAAACGATTCCAGCTAAATACTTTATCACTAAGTTTCGTTTAAAAAAATCTTTTTGAGCTTAAACATCAAAATTCAGAGCTTAATAACTCAAAAAACTAAATATGCATATATTTTTAATTAAGATAAAATAAAACTAAAGGTACTTAAACATTTCTTGTTTTTGTTGTAAAAATACTAACTATAAAAAAGTATTATACTGTTTAGTATTTAGTTTATAAAATAGTTAACACATACAAAAAAAGTAAAATATTCATTAATAAGAAATTATTGTTTTTTCTAACAAGGTTTTTACTTACATTATCATGAAACAACCTCATCAAATTTTTAAAAGGAGAAAATGTCAGTTGGCAATATAACGTAGAAAAAGACAAATGTGAAAAAACATATTCAAAATATTGTGGAAAAACTACCTTAACTAGTTATGAGTCTGAAGAAGTTTGCATATCTAAAAACAAAGCAAATCCAGAGATTTTTGGTTATTTTAATTTATTAGAAATATTTAATTGATTATGATTAGTAAAAGTTTTTTGTGCGCCTAACTTACCCTAAATGAAATAATTAGGAGGGATTATAGTAGTACTAATACTCCTTATATTAGAAATAAGTTTTATTTTTTTAAAATCTACATAGAATTTGTAGTTATAAAAAATCAGAAAAGAATCTTTGATTTCAAAGAAAAGAACTTGCTTTGAAAAAAAAACCTAAAAAACAGATGAGCAACATGTAGAAATATGCAGTAGACCAAGTTACACTGGTCACTGCAGAAAACTTCATCGAATGTGGCATTACGATAAAGATTCTAGGAACTGTAATGAATTTATCTATGGAGGATGTGATGAAGATAAAACAATAAATCACAACAGATTTGAATCGGAGTTGGGGTGTTTGAGATTTTGTAATCCAAACAATAAAACTTCAGTTTTTGAAAGCATGTTTTTTTAACTTTTATAGACTATTATTTAATATGTTTTGACTATTTGTAGTAACGGTTATATTTTTCCTTTAAAAACTTTTTGCTTTACATAAAAAACAATGGTGGTTTTTTACTGGTAATAAATATAGTATATTGAAAATAGTAGCAAAGAATTAAAGCATGATATTGAAATTATAACATTAAAGTAAGTATTCTCATTAACTGTTACAGATTACACTTCAAAAGTGGTTTGGGTGTTAAAAAACTGGACTGATGCTCAGGAATATTGTTCAAAAAATTTTCTAATGGTCAACTAGCTAATCACGGTTGGGAGCTTAATGAAAATAGATTATGAGTTATCATTGAAAAATGATTAACATATTTTTATATTAACAGATATAACTCAATAGTTAGAAAAAACTAACAGATAAATATCATGTGAAACGATACATGACAACTCAAGTTTGGACAAATCAAGTTCTTAAAATTTTTTTTTATATGTATCTTAGAAAGTATTATATATTCGAAAAAAACTTTTGTAGGTCTAAATAGTAATACTATGGTAGTAAATAAATATTTGAAAGAAAAAATTAAGAAAACAGGATTTTAAAAATTACTAAAACTACTATATTTAAAAAAAGTGTTTTAGCCACATCTCATAAATAGTTTAAGTTTCAAGAAAAAAAGATCGTGTAGATCTAATTATTAAGATTATGATAACAAAATATTTTTGTTTCCAAATTTTATTTAAAGAGATATGAACAACAATTCATAATTATAAAAGTTTGAATTATTGGAACTTGAATTGTCCGAATTCGAATAGTCGTGCACCCTGTGAAACTTATCTACTTAACCTTTAAAGTTTTAACACCATCAACAATTTTTTTTACTTGTTTTTAAACATTTCAAATATTTTGTTTATATTTATATATATACTATTTTTTATTACTCAAGAAATTTCTCAAAAAATTTGGATCTGCCAGTAGAGCACCTGACACATTATTTTTGGCTCGGTTATAAAGAAGTACGCCAAACGTGGTTAAGACCAGATGATACACCAGTTGTGCCAACCATTGAATGGGCGAGTCCATTATCACCACCTCATATAGAAAGTATAAATGAAAACCATGATCACAACTACATTGCTCTTACTTATGGTTACTTTAGCGCAGCAGAGCTTAAACACAGTGGATTCGAAAATAAAAACGAGGCTTTCTTCATTTGCGAATACACTGATAAATAAATTTGATAAAAACTTTTTTTTTAAGAATAAATTTTTAGCATTGAAATCTAATTTGATTAAGTTTGCAATAAACGAAAATTATTGAACTGTGCAACGTTTTATGATGTGAATAGCTTGAGTTATAGTTTGGCACTAACCAAAAGTATAAAACAGTGTAAACCTAATTTATACAAACCTTAGTAAGAAGTAGGATTAAAATTATTAAAAAAAGTTTTTTAATATTTATATGATATAAAAAATAAAGTTAAACGTGAAAAATGTAATAAGTTTATAAGATTTATACATAACTAACTTAGATAAAAACTAACTAAATTGATCTTTTAAAGTTAAAAGAAAAATACTATACAGGGGCGTGTCTATGTGTATCTAATGGGGTAGCACTTTTTTTTTTGGTCAAATAATATAGTGCTTTATAGAGTTGTTTACTACAAAAACATTAAAAAAAGTATAAAGTCTACTCAAATATTAAAGAAACTTTTATTTGTAATGAGTATAAAGTAATTAGTATAAATAAATCTTAAAAACTATGTAAGTTATTTAAAACCCAGGTTAATGAGACATCAACTATTTGCTTAAACTTTAATATAACAGGAAACAAATAATAAGTTGGTAACACGTACTGCAAAGTTTAATTAACTATTATTTGTTAGATGTGCAGATACCTTTAATAGATATTTACTATTACTTAAAAACTTAAAAAAAGCTTTAAATAAAGATATAAGTTTTAATAAGTTTTTATATAAGTTTTAAATAAGAACTAAATAACCATAGGTATTATATGTTAGTAAACTGGTTGAACAGAATTTAAATGCCAATCAAAAGAAAGTGGTGAAATTTAACTAGATTGATGAAAAAGAGGAGTAGTTGAATTGACATGTTCAGTTTTTTTACAGGCTGTAAAACTGCAATATATAGTTCAAAATAGTGCATAATCTTAATATATTTACTATTACTTCCATTTTCAGTTAAAAAATATGCATGTTAATTAAGAGTTTTCTTTGTTAACCGGGCTCTCAAAAATTATAAACTTGTTATGACATTATTATTGAACTTTAATTTAAAATTAGTTTTATTTGTTAAGAAAATCACTGAAATTTAAACTTTTTTATGTTTACACTAAGTATTTACATATTGTAGTTGTATGTATTCGTTTATTTAACATTTAAAATGAAAAAAAACACAAGCAAATCTAATAAAATAAGTAAAGTTTCGACATAACAACGTTTTGAGTTGTTAAAACTTTTTGTTGTTTTTATTTTTCAGGGTAGCACAGGGTCCAAGAAACCAGTCTAAACACGCCACTGCTACAGTAACGTTTAAATGATATTAAACTCTAAAACAGGATTTCCCAAACTTTTTTTCAAAGTTTTCTCTTTTTAAAGAAATTAAAAAAGCTATGACACCTTTCAACAAGATAAAAAAAAAACTACTATTAAAAACGCCTAATACCTTTTTTTTGCTCTTCATCATCAACTCCAGAATATCTAGTGAAATTTTAAAATTATTACCTCATTGCCCTTGTGGCCCCTTTACTGCTCATGTCTACCCCTTTGGCCTCTTTGCTGCTTATGGCCCACTTTGGTAAACCCTGCTTTAAAACTAAAAAAAAAATGTAGACTTTGAATTATACTATTAATACAAAACAGAGTTTAAAAAGAACATTCAAGTTTTCAGTTTGTAGAAGCAAAATGAAAATTATAAAAAAAAAACCCAGGTTTTTTATTTAAAACCAATACAATACAGCTAGACTCATTAGAATCTAACCGGATTTTTATTAAAACAAACAAACAGAGCTGCCACTAATGTATTTTTTTGAATTCTAAGGTTTGAGAAGCAGTCTTGCATTTTGTTAATGAATCAATAACTGTTCTAAAATAACTAAATTTGCTACAGGTCAAATATTTGATTTATCATTTATATGACTCAAAGTACAAATAATAATAATTTTTTAAATTTAAGTGTTGCAACTTTAATATTAATGTTTTAAACTAAAACAAACTATATCAAAATCTTGTTAATTAGTTGCTATACAATAAATTGTTACAATGAAAACATAATACCATTTAGCTTAAAATATCCACATAAAAACTATACACATATAAAAAACGTGTGTTCACACTTTATTTGAATTAGCTATAAAATATATTTCCATTTTTTAAATTCAGGAATTCAATAACAAAACAAAACTATAACAGACACAGGTTGTAGACTAAAAACACGTAAATAGTAGTTTTTTGATAACTAAAAATGAGTTTAAAATTTCGTATTGTAAATTTATATCGGAAGTGATAAAATTGTACAAAAATTACGAACCTCAAAGCTTGAAGTTAATTTAGGATTAGCTAAAAAAGTATTAGATTTAATAAAGTTAGAGTATAAAGTGTTTACAAGTACTTAGTCTTATAATTTAATTTAATCTATAAAAACATTAAAGTTTAGTGAGTTTTTACTCTTGTAAAAGTGTTGAATAAAAAAATAAATAGTAAGCTTGAAACAAAGTTTAAAATAATGTAATAAAGGTAATGGTTTTTATTTTCGTAAAAAAATTGTAGGTTAGTATAACTAAGTACATCGTTAAAAATTATATAGCTACGAAAGTCCTCTAAAATTAATGAGATATTTTCAAAAACTTAAAATAAAGAAAAAAAAACTTTTGTGTAACTAGCTTAATATACAAAAAAGCAGTGCAAATTCTTTAATTAATGTTTGCTACTTCATTATTTTTACTATAGTAAAACTAAAAAAATACAAAAGTAGCTAACTATTTCTTAATAAAAAAATTATTAATCTTTTCACTAGGATAATCGGACAAAAAGCTTATGGCAAACTAAAACTTATACTTAGCCTAATGTTTGAGAAAAAAAAATCATTCATATAATTTTTACAACAAATACAATGTGTCTTTCAGTCAGAGCTTGATTACCTGACATTGCCCAAAGTAGGAATAATATTTGCGTTATTTAGACTATAAAACAAACTAGAGCAAAATAAAAGTTTCCTAAAGTTACAACTAGTTTTTCATTTTTATCAAATATAGAATTGCTTGGTAAATAATCGAGTTACTATTGTTGTTTATTTATTTAAGTAAAAGCTGTTTTCAAGTTTTTATAAATAATGCTATTAAGTTTAATATTTTTTTTGATACATTCCTCCTTTCTATATTTCAGCATAACTGCTATGTTTTTAATTATTAATTTTTACAATTTCATTAAGACCAAATTATTTTATGCTGTAATGTGTTAAGCTTTAGATGTTATATAACAATGAATCAAGTAAAAAAAATAAAACATAGAAAATTATTTTATATAAAACCGTTTCATTCTGTTGGAAATCAAATAAATAAAAATTTAAGCGTAAAACACTATATTTATTTCTGCGAAATTACAAGCAACGATTTTAAATAGAAATAGGAAACCAATAAAAAAATCCCATTTACGTCAATCGGTAAAATATTTAAAGTTTACATTATTTTTTGCATTAACCAAGCAGTTTTGTTTTAAGATTTTTTTATTTTGGTTTTAATAATTTTAAATCAAGAAAAAAAAAATTTTTGAAAACATATCCCACGCACTTATTTAATAGTTTCTCATCATTTTTCCTTTTTGTAAATAAACAAAACATTAAAGATCTATTCTAATAAACTAAAACTTTTACTTAGAATTTTTTAACATCTAAACTATAAAACCCTGTTTTAACTTCGAACTCTCTACCAGTATTTCACTGTGGACAATATTAGCATATATTTTATCTAAATACAACTATTATTCGTTGTATTATGTATTACATTAACTTAAAATTTTATAACTCGATCTTCTTTCTGTAAACAAACTTTTGTTGTTTTGATAATTTCTGATAAAAAAGAAGAAAACTAATGATAATTTAAAGTTTAGTATTTAATTATTTCAACTATATAATTTCTTTTTTTTTTGCTATATCGAACCATAAATTTTAAAAAACTAGGAAAAACATGATAGTTTTGAAGATTTTAACAAAATGTTTTAACAACAATATGCCTTTGAAAGCTGATTGTAAGTTATTTTGATTGTTTTTAACAAAAAGTTAAAGAATTAAACTAAAGGCTAAAACTTCATAAAATTCAAGTATAATGTTTAAAACAAAATAAAACAAAATGTTATAAAGTTTAAAACATCAATTTCTGTGATTATCTGGCATAATTTATTATAAAATTAAAATTATATCTGAGTACAAAATACGTTTTAGATTAACAAATAATAAGAATGCAATCTAAATTATTTTATAAGAAATTTATTTAATGTTTAATACTGTCGTGTACAAAACTTTTGGTCACAAACCATTTTAGGTGGTTTTAGAAACAATTTTTTAAACATAAATTTCCTTTAAAAGTACCTAGGCATTAATGCTTAATTGGTTTTTCTTTTTTTTATAGTTGCTCACAATTTATTGTAAGTCACAAAACTATTATCATTTTGTTTAAGTTTTATGTAGCATAAAACGTTTAAATAGCTGGACAAAATTTAATTGAAGCATAAGTTATGAAAATAAATGTTAAGTTCAAGTTCAAGCAGGTAGAACTAACATAAAAATTAAGTATTAAAAACTAAAAAAAAAACGTATTTAATTTTAAACCAACTAATTTAAGAGCTTTTGTTTTAAACAAGGATAAAACAGATAAAAACATTTAAAAACTTTTGTATTTGCCAAAAAACAAAAAGCCACTTGTACACTGTATGAAGGCTAATTTTTGATATATCGATAACAGTATGTTTCAAAGATCATTCAGTATAAGATTACATATAAACACATACAAGTATAGTTTTAGCAGTTATAAAATCAATAGCTAAGTGTGGTAATTAGATTAGATTTGTGTGGTAGCTACCTTACACATTTTTAATTGTTTTACTTTAATAAAGCTTTTTCTTTTTTGTTATATTTTTTTGTTTTTAAGTATGTTTTCGAAAATGCTTAACTTTTTCTCTGTTTGACTTTTTCCACCACTTGGTGGTCAAAATGAATTTGAAAGTGACGCGGAAATTTTCGTTGCAAAGACCGTAGCAGAACGGGTTCACTGTACTGTTCAAGTAGCACAGCCAATAACTGACCACCCAGGCGATCTTGCTCGGTGTAATATTGGTCAATGCTTTCGTGATTGCTATCAGGCTGTAAGGCAACCACAGCACTATGAAGCAGGTGAGCACGCACTTCAGCAGCAGTGTGATCCGTCTCTCTCTCGACAGTCTCTGGCAGCTTGAAGTAATAATCGTACGCGTTTTTTGTCGTGTCAAACTCATCGAGCCATTTTTGCTTTCCGACGGCGATACATTTCGCATTAATTGATTGTTGTTAGCTATTTTAACTGAACATTTTTCCTTAACTTCTTTGTAGGACGAGCTTTCAACTTGGCTGTTATAGTCTGAATCGCCAGAGATCTTATCTTCTAAACTTTTCTTTTGACTTCTCATAATTTTAAGCTTCGATTGTGATGTTGGCAATCTGTTGTTGTTTACACTTTCGTCTCGTAAAGCTGTTGTTACTGTAGGAAAATGGTGAATTGAACTTGCTAAAGATGCTTTGTGAGCCGCAATAAGAATCCCAGCAGTGCTTCTGTGAATGAAAACGATATATAAGAAAAATATAGTACTTACTTTTATGAAAGTTAGCTGAGTCAGAGTTAGTTTTTACAAAACGTATCTAAAAAATTCCAAACACTTACATTTTGCGCATACTCAACTTTGAAATAACTTGCCAATATAGAAAGCACATAATTAGAGCGGGAAGGTAAAATGCAACTGAGATCGTCAAAACTCCGAGAAACTGAAAGTTAATATTGAATGAAGCTTAAGTAATAAGTTTTTAACGAAAAATAATTAGAAATTTTCGTCTACGTTTCGTAATACTTCATTGTAATACAACAAAAAAAGTTATTCACTTAAAGATTTTTAAATAAAAACAATATAACTAAGTATTACTTGAAGCATACTTGCCATTTAAAAAAGAACTCTTGACGTAAGATAAGTAATAAAATGTTATTTCTTAAAAGTATACAATTAAAAAAAAAATTTCAACAACATAGTTAAAAAAAAGTTTTACCTACTTTATTATCGAGAAACGGAACTTTACAATCACTGTCATTTTCGATTAAATTGGCGGTGTTCCACCAAATAATTGTTGGTCCCCACATTAAAAACGAAATAGACCATACGATAATGATTGCGACAAGAGCATTTTTACGACGGCTAGACCATATTTTGTATTTTACTGGCTTTGTTACTGCAAAGTACCTGTAAAAAATGCTACATGTACTATCTTAGTAAATACAGAAATTTTGTTCAGTTGCGTACAAAACTTTAGCATCAATAATTATTATATCTATGGTTTTTATCACGGTTCTGAAGTTTCAATTTCTTGGTTGTCCGCTCAATTTTTTTTCAAATTTATTATGTTTATTTTGTAATTTAAATGGATAAAAATGTTGATGATTGTTGTATTTTTGAAGTATAATATAATTCAAAAGACAATGTTATGTTAATTTATTTTGCTTGTTCAACCAAACTAATTTTGCTGCCGGAATCAAACATAAAAAAAGTACATGCGATGAAGTAGTTAAAAGTTAAAAGATATTTCAGAGATTTTATATAATGAATTTTCCATCTAACTTTATATTTGCATAAAATGTTCCACATTTTGTAATTTTTAAAACAAAAAAGGTATTTGAAATTGTATTTTTTGTTGGTAATATTTACTAAATGTTTTAAGCTTTTTTGAATTAGAAAAATAAACGATTGTTTTAATCAGGTTAGATTGTCTTCTAAAAGAGAATTTTAAAAATTTAACAAGCTGCCTGTATAAAAGGCTTTTTAATATGCACTTTAGGTTATCTAAAAAAAGTGTTTGTTATATAACGGTGATGTCTATAAAAATAAGAAGACTTTTAACAGCATTATAAAAAGTACGGTCGATAGTTTTTATAATACTAAACTAATAAATACTTAGAAATTTGATAAATATATAAACTTTTATTTGCAGTGATGTAAACTATAATAAAGTTTCAACGTAATAAAAAACAAGTTCAGTACATAAAGTTTTACTCAATAAAATATTAAATCCCTTGCATTGATTAAAGTACAAACCTTGTCTTAAATGATGTTGTAGCGTAGCTGAAACAATTTTAGAAGTACAAGGTACAAGAGTTTTATTACATCATAAAAATATTTGTACGTCCTTGTTATGCGTTCCGATTAATTTAGATCAATACAAAGTTTTATCCTTCTTCAAGTTTTTAAATCAAACAAAGAATATTTAGTTTACTTAAAGGTCATAAAACTTTGCGTATCATTTAATTTAAAATTGTCTTGAGTATAAAGTTTCTAAAAATGCTTGTTTAAAAATTTTATTTATGAAAAACGAAAAAAAAAGAAAAAATAAATAGACTATAGTCTTTATGTAATTTTAAACATTTTTTTTAAACGTTTTCATCCTTTATTTTAAAGATATAAAGAAAAACAAAAAATTTTGAAGTTTTTAAATTCTAGATGTAATAACTATAGTTAAATGGTTATATTATGCTTTGTAGTAATCTAAACAAAAAACAACTGACTGCATAAAATAATTTTAAACAACAATTTATTTTAAATTATTAGATGTTAACATTATTTATTAGATCATGATGATCATGACTATATTTGATAAAAGTCAAGCATCTAGAATTGTTTTAGTGAATAGCAAAAAACTTCGTAAGCTACGATAATTTGAATAACAACAATCTTGTTTTATGTTGAATAACTTATATTATAAATTTATATGCAATGTTAAGAATTTTTACTATTTACGAAATTTATTTTTTTAAATTATTTTTCAAACTTTTTTGACGTAACTCTACGCGCTTGGTTAGACTTTACATGTTTACAGTAATTATAGGTCATGTCATGGTCACCGCTGAAAAACGTACTTGCATGTAAAGTTATATAGTTGGATTGTAAACTAGAGCTTCGACTCGTTAAAAGAACAAGATAAATTCATAAAGTCTAAAAGTATAAACTTATCTTAAATAGCTTTTAAAAACACATAATTCACAGGTGCAAAATAATGAAACTTCAGCACACAAAATTAAAGTAAAATTATGTGTACAATAAATGTTTTATTTTTAATAGAATAATAGAATATCAATCATCGCATCGTATATATTGTTTTCTATTAGTGTTCCAATGTTTTTATGTTTTATAACTTGAATAGGCTTGTCTATATAAGCGTATGACAAAAAAAAAGTTTTTATCGTGGTGAGAACAATATTTCATTTAAGAAAAATAATTTCAACTTTCTTATTTAACTTAAACACTTAAAAAGAGTCTCAAAAACAAACAATAAATACTTAATAGCTGTTTTTTAGTTCAAATTACTTAATATAATGTTAATTTTAAACAAAAAAGCGAATGAAAACTTTTTATTTTGTAAAAATACAGTTGTAGTGCTTAAAAATTAGTAAATTCCAAATAAAAAAGTTTGATAAAATATTATTAATTCATTTTGGTAATTCTAATTTGATAGATTAAAGAACTTAAACCTTTGAAAAAATTGTGAGGATGTTTCGATCGCTAACTAGTTTTGGAAGCATAATAAAGATATTTATCTAACTGTTTTATCGTTCAAAGGATCCGTGTGAAATATGGACATAAAGACTTTTTTACGATTAAATTCATTGTAACAAACACACTAAACAGTATAACTACCACTTAAGTAAAATGAAATATTTTTAAATTTAATAAAGTTGTTAACAGGTCATTTTAGATAAATAACTTGTTTATAGTTTGTTTAAAAGTTTATGCAATGCTGAGCTGTAAAGATACTTCAATAAATTTAAACTTTATTAATTTTAAAATTGTAATAACATGAAGCTTCATACTTTGTTTGAAAAAAGTATATCTAAAAATATCAAACAAAACTTGAAAAAATTTATTTGTCAATAAAAAAATATTTTATGTTAACCTTTTAAGAATAGTTTTTTGATAAAGTGCTGATAAAGTGTTTAGAAATAAAGGACATTAAACTATTTTTAATGGTTGGATGAAATTAAACTAGAGTAATCTGAATACAGTTTTTATAACATTTAGATACAGAAACTAAAAAAAGTTATGATGTTTGCCAAAAAACTTTATTTTAAACAAAGTAAAATTAATATATAAAGTATTCAATAATTGTATTGCATAACATATAAGGATTATCTAGCTATTCTTAAGAACTTTATTTAAAAATTATTATGTGTTTAATTAAGTATTGAAATTTCATTAATTTAGAACTTTTATATGATAACTTTCAATATTTGTTGTAAGAAATAACTAATACAAGTTGTGCAAATGTTCTTTTCTAATACTTGTAGACTGTTTGTTATGCGAAGTCAGCTTTAAATTTTTGTTTAAAGTCGCGTAAATTATTAATTAAAAATGCTTTTACCATGAGCTTTTAAATACTCTTGTAAATCCTCAATGGTAAATGATTACGCAAGTATGAGTAAACTATAGAAATAAGAAAAAAATAGCAAAAGTAACTATTTAAGTTAATAAACACTCTTTTAGTGTTAATTTAAGTTTGAAAAGTCACTTTAGTATTTTATTTTAAAAGAAGAAATGTAAATAAAGCTGAATAATGTTTTAAAAGTTCACATTATTTATGTATCAACAAAGTTAACTAGCTATTAATAAGTTCGCAAAACTTTTTTTCATAAAGCATTAGAGCTAGAACTTAAAAACAACTAAAAATCATATAAAAATGGTTTAACGAACCGGTCAACGCAAATAACAAGAAGGTTCATCACCGATGAGTTTGAGGCAGTGTAGTCAACAACTAACCACAACTTGCACATGAAATCACCCATTGTCCACTTTTCATTGATGTTGTATACCAAAAATACATTCATTGAAAAAGCACCTACAGATTTTAAGTAAAACAGTAAAAGTTTTATATAGAACTGACAGGTATAATTAAGTAAAGCATTTATCTTCACATTGTGCACAAAATTTTCTTTGAAACATACAGTAGATATTCAGTAGTTTATAATGAAGAACATATAAAAAGCATACTTGACAAGAGTAAGATGCACAGAACTTTTTATCACAGTTTAGCGTGCACAGATACAAATTACCATGAAGACCTGGAGCATTGTAATTGTAGGTTTTTAAAAAATATTAAATTATTACACCTTCACAACCACATAAGATTTAGACCAGATTTATTCCATTAAAAAGTTAAAATTTTAGTTATAACTTAATTACAACGTTGAAGTTGCAAAAACCTAAATATGTTTTTCCTTTAAATAAGTTATTAGCCTTTTAAGTAAAACAACAAGTAACACTAGTATTTAGTGTCTAACTAAACTTTAGTTTTTAATATTTTACAAACTACTTTTTGCCAATTGTCCTTACTGAAAGAACATATAATTTCTTAAGCTTTACTTATTTTATTTAACTTTTTTTTGAACAAGAATTATAGTATTGAAACCTTTAAAATCGTTTAAATATTGCTTCACTTCATATAAAGAACTTATTTTTATGTTTTTTGTACTAAAAAAGTAGTTTTTAAGTTTGTATTTTACATAAGTTTATATACATAGGGCTCTGAGACTAACTACAAATTTTAAAAAGTGTTTTATCTTTTTAATTAAAATGTTTTGAACAAAAAAAATAATGCATAATAGCGAGGTATGCTATTTACTAAACAAAAAGTTAAAGTGTTAAAAATTAATGCAATTAGGTCAGTCGTGCTTACATTTTTGGATACTATAACAATAACGAGAGTATAAAACACATGAAAAGAGCAATGTTTTGTTTATAAACTTATATTGTCCAATGTCATATGGCTTTGTTTATACAGTTCGCTAAACGTGATCTTTAAGCATACATAGTTGTTAAAGTCGTAAACCTAAATCTTTTAGAAATTTAGATTATTTCAAACTTCTAAAGTAGCTGTAAAAGTTCTTACCAATGATAAAATCGCTGACTGCTAGGCTCAGGATTATAAAATTGCTGAAGTATCGCAAAGTTGGGTTGACGATAAGTGAGAGTATGACAAGAAAGTTACCCAATACAGTTATAATGCTGCATAGAACAGCCACTGTCGATATAAAGTAGACCTGATTAGTAGTTAACGATGTGTCTTCTGGCGTTGTAAAGTTTTTCACTTCGGGTTCATTTAAACTAGGTTCCTCAGTCGAATTCATGGTAAATTTAATTGTTTAGGAGTTATCTTTAAAAGAATGAGATAAGTTATGCTTTGATATTTTACAGCTTGATTTTTATTTTAAACTGATTTATTTTCGTTATAATAAATATAGAAAGTAAAAAAAAACAATAACTTAGTTTTTTATTAGATATCTACAATATATAAAATACATAAAAAAGTTAACAGAAAATCAACAAAATTATATATATGTCAATTTTCTCACTTCAAATAAACCATAAAAATAACAATGCCAATTAAAAAAAAATCTACACAAACTTAAATTTACTTTTGTAAAATACTTTAAAATCACTTTAAAAAATTTCACGGTTGTTATTGCTTAAATAATGTTCTTGTATTTTGATGACTTTTTTTGTTTTTATTTGTCTTCTCTTGTTTCCATGTGACTTGTATATGAAAAACTGACTTTATAGCTTTCAAAAACTTTAAAGATAAAAATTGAGCCTGAAGTCTGATGCTTTTTAAAATCATAATTTAAAATATATGTCTTGATAAAAATAAACTGCTATAGTTAATATTTTAGTTTTTAATTTATTACCAGTTTTAATTAAAATAAATACCTACACTACACTGATCATAAAGAAAATTCCTTTTGTTTATCTTTTTCATCTGTCTTTGTGAACATGAGATTCTTAAATCGTGTATGATTTTGTAAGCTTGTTTGAAACAAAACGCTACATACGTGGTGAGTTTAAAAATATGTACAACAAAGTTATAGTGTATGTAGAAATAGCTGAAGCTTTTAAACAAATGTAATTGTAATTGTTTTATATCTAGTAAAAATATAATTCAAATAAACTTAAACATTTCAATAATAATTGTTTCTTCAAACTTATTTTTTTCTGTGTTTTGTACAAGTTAAATTAAAAGATTGATTGCTGTGATTTTTTTTAAATATTAATTTTTACAAATTAAAAAAATTGATATAATTTTACAATTTATTAAAAACATTAAATATAAAAGTAATAAACTTATTTTAAAGCTTAAAAAAACGTTTGCAGTTATAACAAACTATTAAAATATCAGAAAACTATAATTTAAAAAAAAAAAGTTTATAAATTCTATGACTAGTTTATGATTTTTATCCTTTAAAAAAACCATTATGAATATAGTAACAATAGTTTAAAGTCTACAAAAGGTAAATATAGTTTTATTGTCAGACAAAAAATATTGATTACATTTGTATAACAACATAAAATTTTGTTGTGAAAACAAGCAAGTACATTTAGCAATAACAGCTCGTTTTCTTACTTTTTATAGCTTAAGTGAACATTTGAGTTAACGTGTTGCACTTAATAAATATATTAATATTTTGAACTATTTACGAAATACGTAGAAGTATCGAATTTTAAAGTTAAAAAATACTACGAAGTTTATATTTATATCTTTTTTTTTTGTATAGTAAGCTTTTTTAGTAATTAACAACTAAGCTTCGAAAACGATTTAAAAAAAACTTAATAATAGAAATAAAAGCTCATTTAATTTTCATAAATCACTTTTATAGACTGTTTATTTATAAAAGGTAAAATTGTTTTTTAACCAAAAGTTTAGAGTACTATTATTTTGTTTTAAGTTATCTGTGAAAAAAACTTTTGTACATAAATTTGTGTTAACATTTTTACTCCATTGAATGACTATTTTTTATTTAAGTAATTTGTTAGTTAAGTATTACAGGATGAAATGTAAGTACTTAAAATTAAATGTTAAGAGATAAATTTTTAAAGCTTCATATTATTTTTGTTTTTTATTGAACCTTAAGTATAATTAAATTTTTGTTTTTACATTTCAAATATGGCTAATACTATCTGAAACTGTACTTATTGAAGTTAGATAATTTCTCTCGTTTATTATCTTCTAAAATATATAATATAACAAATTTAAATTAGTAATAGTTATTAAAAAGCATAAGTATTTAGATATTTTATAAATATTTTGCTTATATAACAATTTTTAATACGAAAAAAACGAGAACAAAAAGTTTTAATTAAATAAAAACTTTTTTTCAAAATACTGAAAAGTACAAAAAAAAGTTTGGTTTAAAACAAATGACTTTAAAATATGTATCTAAAAAAAACATAGCTATTATTGATAAACTTTTGTTGTGACTAAAAAAGTATTGAAAAACTATTAGTTTTGGACAAGACGTTAAAAGGTATCCAAATGGTGAAAGACTAGACAACCGAAACGTTTTTCGTGCACCATGTCCTAGGATTAAATAATTTGTACGTTTTTTGTCGTTTAATAAATCTTAATATTATAATTTTTATATGCATATAGTATTATGTCATATTTGTTATAGTATATGCCATATACAATAATCTAAATTTAAATCTTATTAAAAACAGATAAATAGTTCATGATGTTGATATCCGTTTTAAGTTTAAACAGTAGTAACAAGTTTTTTTCTCCAACATTATGTTTTTAAGAATTAATCGTAAAACATAGTTAAAATAGTCAGAGGTTTAAAAAATAGTTATAGTTTCAAAATTTATGACTACTTTAAATATAAAACAAAACAATACTTTCGCATTCGTTAAAAAAAAATCCACCTATTAATAACTTGTTTTAATTTTGGTAGTTCTCGGTGTATATATATATAGTTTTAAAATTTGTAAAAGATCGAATAAAGTTTAAAAATAGTAAAGATCGAACAATTTTTTATAAAAATATTCAAGCTAATACTAACGTATTTAAATACTTATATGATGGATTGGTATTACCACTTAATACAAATAAAAATAATATGTCAACTTAGTTTTAATTTTTCTCGGTATATATATATAATTTTAAAATTTGTAAAAGATTGAATAAAATTTAAAAATAATATAGATCGAACAATTTTTTATACAAATATTCATGCTTTGATTAACGTATGTAAATATTTGTATGATGCATTGGTATTACCACTTAATACAAATAGTAGTAGTATGTCAACTTTAAAGTAAATCATAAAGAAAATAGTTAAACTTGAATTTTTATTATAAACAAAAAGTATATAAAAATATCATTTAAAAAACTTGATTTAACATTTTATATCTAAATTTATTGAAAATTTAAGTTAATATTACATGTAATAAAGTTGATGCAATGGGTTACTAATATTCTTAATTTACTCATTACATATAGATGAAGTTTAGAAGTACAAAATGTTATACAAACAAATTTATTTTTAAATATTACTACTACTTATTCATAAACATCTGTTACATAAACTCGAAAAAAATAAAAATTCTAGAAGTCTTACGAAGTATGTTTTCTAACATATGAAACATAATCGCTAAGAGAAAAATAATCTATGCATATTAAACAAAAAAATAATGAGCAAACTACTAAAAATAAGTAACTTGTCTAACTAACTCTGTTTTTGTGTACTAGTTTATATGTCAACATTTATAAATAAACAAATATATATATATGTAAATAAATATATACATATTACAGTCTTTTTAAAAGCTTTAAAAAAAGAATTAAACAATATGGTTTGAAATTTTTAGAACTTAATTCTTATTAAAAATCAATTACAAAGACTAACTAAAGATCTAGAAAAGTAAAATGCTTAAACTGTTTTTATAAAACATATTTCAATGGAAAGAAGACATTACTTAAACTAAAAAACAAACTATATTAAGATTTAAACAGGCTTTTTAAAATTTTAGTGAATATTTAATGAAAGAATCAAGTAAGTTTAGTCCAGCAGCGTTTCTTTTCTCTGCGTTATTGATCGCTTTTATCCATACGAGGTTCATTAACCAGGCTTGTTTTCCGTAATAGGCTTTTACAAGTACTTCTACCGGAAAAGTAAAAATACTAGCTTTTTTACACAATTGTGACTAAGAAGCTTTAGCTTTTAAAGTAAAACTTTAAAAATGATAGTTCATGAGTAGAATTGAGTTTGAAATACATTAATATTAGTATTGAAAATATAAAAATCTGAACAAAATCATAGAATTTGTTTTAAAACTTGGTTGTTAAAATAAACTGTTTTGTTTAGAAGACTTGTAACTTAATTTCCGTATAAAACTTTTTTTAGCTGATTTCCTGAAGCAAAAATAACCAAAAAAGTTTATTAGCGAAACATTTTAAGATTATTAGCATATTAATAAAGATAATGATAAAAAACAGAAACTTAATGCTTTATGTAGGATAATTTTTATGTTCACTTTTAAATTATTATTAATAGCATATTATAGAGTTGTCGTGTTAGACTTAGTTTTAAAGTTAAAAAAAAACCATTGTGTTGTCACCGTATTAATTATACCCACCCTATTGTCAGTCAGTAAGAAACAATATAGGTAAAGCTTTTCTGCAACTAATAGATAAACATTTTAAAGAAGACCACAAGTTAAACAAAATAATAAACAGAACTAATTGTAAAATTTCATATAGCTGCATGACCAATATTAAGAAATTAATCCAAAAACATAATCGAAAATACTTAAAAACAAGAAACGATGAACAAAACAAAACACTTTGCAACTGTCGAACAAAAAAACAAATGTCCCCTTAAGAATAAATGTTTAGTTGAAAATGTGGTATATAAAGCGACAATCAGATCGGATAACGAAACAAAAAACTATTTGGGCTCAACGGGTGGCACTTTCGAAAAAAGATGGTACAACCATATTAGCGACTTTAAAAACTATAAAGAGAACGGAACAGAAATATCGAAGTATGTATGGAAGCTTAATTAACAACACTGACTACACAATAGATTGGGAAATTATACACCATATTGGCAAAGCCAAAAACCCACAAAGCATTTGCAGTACTTGATTATTAGAAAAGGTCGCAATCGCTAAAGCAGACAGAAGGGACAATCTAAACAAACGGTACGAGCTCTTTTATTCCTGCCCGCACTTCCGAAAACTCCACTTCAAAACTTAAGTTACCCGTAATACAAGTTTTATGCATGCTTTTAATTTTTGTGTAGCTATTATTTCTTAAAGCTAAAGGTTTTTTTATAAAATTATTAAAGTAAAATTTCAAATTTTTGTAACTATTACAAGCACAAAATTACTTAAATTTTCAATATTCAAGTCACAATAAAAATCACCTTAATTAAAATGCATCTTAACTTAAGCTCACTTATTACTATCAACTACATTTTTTGAGTAATATTTACTTTGAAAATCAAATAGAAGAGAATAGAAATCTACATACCCATTTTTTACATTACAGTAACCTCTCGCTTATTTACGCACATTGTGTCCACAGAAAAAGTGCGTAAAGATACGAGAGGTACCAAGGATACTTACTATAGTTCCTGTTTTTTGATATTGCTTCTAGTTAAATGCAGACTGGGACTTTACCACTTTTAACAACTTGTTTACTTATAAATATGAAAACAAAAGATAAAACTATACATCTATTAAAAAAAAGGATTTAAATTTATATAAAATAATAATACTTGTAGAATTTTTTTTATAATTTTAATATCAAGTAGATTTTATCTTAATCTTTATTTATATGTGACTTATTTGATACGTAACATTTATATTCTATTGTACTTAGCAAATTCAGTTTATAATTAAGCATTTGTTTACAATTAAGAAATGGTGTGATGTATATATTGAAATCTGTTTCTATATTCTTTTACAAAAATATGCATTTGGTGCTGTAACGGATTTCTTCTTTTGAACAAAAATATATAAGATATAAAAAAATGTTTAATAAAAATTGTTTATGTTACTACAATTTTTTTAATTTGACCTTTGCCCACATAAAGAAAAACTTAAATTGAATCTCTTTTTGTTAACAAAATTTCTAATATACTGAGGTTTAACTAAGTGTTCATTAACTAGTCAACGAACATAAGTAAACAAAGTCTAAAGATATACAGAGGTGAGTTAGCATTTAAAAATATATTTTAAATTAAAAATATACAATAAACCTAATTTGAGCAATACTAAAAAAAAATATATATTATGAACTTAAAGAATTCTAAAATGCGTAACGAAACGAGAGTGCGTAAAGATGCGAGAGGTTATTGTATTTGTGTTGTTCTTTGATTTTAAAACTTAACTAAAATTTAAACTTTGCCACAAATTTAATCTTAGTGTTATAATTTAACTTAATTTGGTTTAAGGTAAAAATTTGTTTTAACTATCAGTTTTTATATAAAGCATTTGGGCAGGATTTTAAATTTTTATAGCTATTGCAAGCACAAGATTGTTTAAATTTTTAATAGTTACGTCACTATTAAAATAAGCTACACTAAAATGCACCTCAATTTTAAGCTCACTTCATTAATTACATTTTTGCTTAAGCAATGTTTACTTTATAAATTAACTGCAAGAAAAAAGAAAGCTACATTCAGCTTTTATTATTGTTATATTGATTTTAAAACTCAACTAAAATTTAAACTTTACCTAAACTCAATCTTAATATTAAAATTTGATTTGTTTAGTTCTTTAAGTAAAAATTCGGTTTTAATTTAATTGTTTAAATGCTGTTTTCCATGATTGTCACATATCTTTTTAGTTTTATTTAAGCACTGACGAGGTCTTTGACCGAAATTTAATTTCTAAAATAAATTCTTGAAAGAATAAATTCATTATTTTTCCTCCAGTAGTTGAGAACTCTCTATTTGTTTTCTTAAAACCAAAACATATAATAGTATTATATATATATATATATATATAAACAAATTAGTAAATATACGAAATTTAAAGTTATTCGTTTGCTAATAGAGATCCTAACGAAGCAAGTTCATTAAAGTATATAAAAAAAAAATTCCCAGTAACTTTTTTATTATTTTAATAACAAATGTTTCGGTGTGCTAAAAAGTTAACTTTAACGCAGCTCTGTAAAAAATAAAATACTGTAAGGAAAAAATAAAAGCTTAAGTAGGTGCATACGTGTGTTTACTAAAAATGAGCACATTTACTATAGATTAATGGTTAACAATATATACAATATATGATGTTAAATCGGACTGTTATAAAACTATTAGATGTCTATAATGATTAAATATAAACTAAAAATTTATAATTCGATACTTTTATTACTGTAATCATATAAAAATTATCAAAAACAAAGCATCTTCTTGTTAAGTTATTTTCGTGTTTAGTTTTTTTACTAAAGTTAAAGAAATATATTTTAGCTTAAAATAACTATACGTAGTACTTTTTTGATATAAATGTATACAATATATCTAATTTAAAATGACTTTAAAAGTATTTTATAAGATTAAAAAAAACTTTAATTTACTGACTATATATTCCTGTATGAAAGTTAGTATACAGAGTGAACTAAAACTTCTTCGGACTGTTTTACTTTATACAAATATTACTAATGTTTGTTTCTACGCAAAGTAGCAGAAGTATTTTATCTTTTCGCTTATCAAAAATAAGTTAAATAAAAATCCAAAAAAAGAACTTGGTACATCTGAAGACCTTCATAGGAGTGGAAGTTTAATCACTACTTGATCAAATAAAATAAAAATTAAATACAAAAAATATATATTTTGTAGAAATCGAGAAAAAGTAAGATGAGAGTGTGAGCTTAATAATAAAAGTCACTAAAAATATTTTAAATCCCTTTCCTAAAAAATACTTAGCGATAAAACCTCACACCTGTCTTACAGTAAAAAACAGAGCAAAGGTTATTTCTTAACATTAAAAGACTTTTAATGTTGAGCGATAAACTAATTTCTTAAGTATTCAAAACTGGAACACCTATTAATATAATCAGAATGAAATAGTGTACGTAAACTTTCAGCAATCGTTTATAATTCTATTAGAAGAGACTACCGTTTTAAATCATGGTGTTGGTTACAGTTTCGCAATCTTTTAAGTCACCTGTGGATTTTTGTTTAACTGGGAATTAAAATCAACACAGACCTCTACATTAATGTAGTTTCAGCTTTTGAAACCAAAAATTTTTTTTAAAGATGAGTTTTTTACCTTAAAACAAGATGTGGAACAACCTAAAACAGGGTAGCCTTTTATAATTCAGGGCAAATTTTCCTAGAAGGACTTGCTTGCGGGCCTCACCGTAAAAGTCTTCCAGGCCGCAGTTGTTTCAAAATATTTGTAGTAATCAACATAAAACATTATTTTAAACTTAAAATGTGATAAACTAGGCAACAATGGAGCACTAGTAATGACTAGTTATTAAATTAAGAGCCTAATAAAATACTTTTATCACAACATTTTTTCTATTAATGTTTTTAAAAAGGTATGTTTTGGGCTAAATAAACCTCGCGGTCCGCATATTTTAGCTTTGAAAGCTGCATTTTGCCAGCGGGACGCAGTTTGCTGACTCCTAATCTAAGACCTCCATAAAGTTTAAAACTGACCAGAACATCATTTTGTATATTTTTGAGTAAGCCTAATTTGAATCTAATGGATATTTTATTGTGGTCTGTCTATGCTAAAAGCAATGTTTCTTTTAATGTTCATCCAAGTTTTGATGCTTTAAACTAATCTCTTTTTAGGTAATAAGCTAAAAAATTCCCAGAAAACGCTGCGTGCCTCGGTTAATAGCTTTAATGCCATTATTATATTCCTAGTAAAAAAGGAACAACACAACATAGAAAAATTTCTTTAAATTCCTTAGTTATAAATTTAAACAGTTTTTAATAATTAGTATTTGCTAAGATATATTTTTTTGAATAAGTTAAAAGTCTTGTGGTCCATCCCGTTTAAAAAAAAAATTAAATTATTATTTATCGAGTGGTTAAAAAACTACTTCAGTTTTACAAACAAAAACAAAAGGTAATTTTTATATCTTTACTACTTTTTTGGAATATTATTTTCATTAAGGAATCATCGTCTTAAGTTTTTGCAAAAGCAGTATTTAAACAAAAGAAAAAGCTGTTTTCACAAAAGTCATTTTAAAGTAGCTACTTATAGATATTAATGTTATGAATATAAAACTAGTTTACAATCAAAAGCTTTCAGTCTACATTTAGGAAAAGTTCTAATAAAAAGCTTTATTTGTTAGCATTATATTCCCAAAAACAGAAATTTAATTACACTACTAGAAAAATTAACTTCAAACGCAAAACTTTTTAAAATTTATAATCATCAAAGAAATAGCTTAGAAAATAAAACATTCAAGCATTACTTTTAATATATTGGAGTTACCAGTTTATTTTCGCTCAATTCAAACAAAAAAATATGTTAAACAAATTAAAATGTCGATAATCAAAAAGCATAAGTCAAGTCAGTATATCCAAACGGAGTAGGTTTATTCCTTAAGCTTGGTACGTTAGTTCTGTATCCATTTTCACCATTATACCCAGCAATATATTTAATTCCTTTCATAAACCTGCTGTGACCCTCTACTAGTTCTCTTGCATGACCTGAATATTAGACATGTAATCTTAGTTACTTGTTTTTTTCAATTAATTGATTATAATTTGAAATATATACTTTAAAAAATACCAGAACATTTTTAATGAAAAAAGTTTATCGCTTCAAAAAACTTTATTATTACAATAACTATGTAGTTGAAAAAATAAAATCTGCAAAGTTTTAAAAGTTAATAAGTTAAAAAAAAAAGTTAGCAATCTTATTTTAGATTTAAATTTGTCACTTGAACTATCTAGTTTAAACTATCTAGTAGTTGTTTCTACAAAAAAGTAGTTGCTAGAGTGCTAGATAATGTAACTTTGGAAAAATAAAATGGCTAAAAACAACTTGTAAAATTGTAATTTTTTTGTAGTGTTTTTCCATGAAATAATAAGTAAACATTAACTTCATAGTTTTAAAAAATGTACTTTGGTATTACTCTATAAGGCTAAAATTTTTCTTAATGTATTTTATTCAACTTTAAGTTCAACGTTTTGATAAAATACATTCTCAATATTCGTTTATATCCTGGGTATAGTTGTAAAACTAATGCTTGTAAATGTTTTTTTTTGTTATATTAGTTAACAATTTTCTCGTAGCTGAAAATACTTGGATAAAAACTTGGTTAGAAAATGACATTTAAAAGTACAAAGTTATTTTTTTCTCTAATTCTAAAAGAATATTAAATAAGAATAATTTTAAAATAAAGTTTGTAAAAATTAACAAAGAACTATTTAAAACCATCTTACAGTTAAAACTAGAAACTAAAAAAATTTAAGTATACTACCTGCCCCATGAATATTTCTACGTGTCAAATAATCATTTTTCCATCCGTTTTGATGAAAATTATCAACGTATTTTCCCTCTATTGACTCACTTTTTTCTTTAATCTATAACAATAAAGTTTTTTAATGTTTAAAAGTGCATGTAAACTAAACAAAAAACTGTTGTGGTAAAACTGTAACATATAGCAGTAATTTTATTTGTTTTTGTTAAAATATTTTCTTTTCAAAATTAAAAAAAAAGACAACAGAGCATAGCCAGCTTGTTTTACATTTAGAACAAAATATATCATATTAGTTATTTAGTTTACGTACAATAATTATAAATAATGGCTAAAATATAACTTGTCCAGTTTTTCGAAGGTTTGCTTTTACACCTTTGTTTTTGAAAAAGTTTTTTACTTGATCATCGTAATGAGCATTGTACGGAGGTATCGCTGATCCAAGTTTTGGCTGTATACCGCCGTAACTCACCTAAGGGTATTTTTGTAAAAAAATTGATTAATTTCATAGAGTGTATTGTATACTGACTATCTTTCACAAAAATACTGGCATTTGTAATCGTAGACTATAGAAGCAAACTGTAACACATTTTTAGTTTTGAAGAAATCAGCGTGTTAGTAATAAACGTTTAAAAAGTTTGTAGTTGAAGTTTTTTTAAAGACTTCTTAAAAAATAGTAATTTGTTTTGCAGGTGTGTATTTTTTCAAAGTATAAAACTTGGTGAAGAGTTAGCTATAGAATTTTGTAACATTTTTTTGACTTAACCACCTGTAAATTGTCGATAGCATTTCCATCTAGAATAAAAGAATGTTCTAAGCGAATTTTTTCTTTTTTATCTGGCCACTGAACAATTGATTTCCACGGAGGAAATGAATCCTTTCTCTTTTTTATATATTTCTGGAAACGTATTTGTAAGTGTTCATGTAAAAAGATTTAAGATTAAAAATTGTGTCGGCATTAACAGTATATAGTTAACCTTATGTGCATAACTCAAAAAATAGTTTAGCTATATATTTTGAACATAAATCAACAAAATTTGATAAAGTTAAACTACAGAAGAAATGTCCAATAATAAAGTAGAACAGTTTTAATGATGTAATATTACTCGTAAAAAAGTATTAGTGTGCAATAAAATTATACATAACCATCTATTAAAGTACATTAAAATTATTTTTGCACAGTTATTTTTCGTAACTACCTAAATAATAAATTTGTTTCACAATTCGTTATTAAATATTTTTTTAATATATAAAGTTAAATTTTGTTTAAACAAAACTTTTATATTGACTTTTAATACATATTTTATTAAATAACAACTTCTGAAACAGATTCAAAAGACAGACTTTCACAACAAAGTAATAAAAATCTATTTTAAGGTTGTATAAAATCCTTTCAAAATTAAGAACTTACTTTAGAGTTTAAGTATAATCAGATAGTTTTAATTGTATTCAATCATTTTAAAACACGAAGAAAATTACTCGATTAAATATTACCTTTTCTATAAATTAACATTTTTTACTAAGTTGTAAAACTTTTTTAATACTTATTTTTAAGTAGTTAGTCTATTTTACACACAAGCTTTACAAAGGTTTAACTAAAAAAGTAGCTATTTATTGTTTATACATCATTTAATTTTTCAATAGTATAAAAACAAAACGGAATTACAAAGAAATTGTAGTATGATAATTTATTTTTAAAAACTCTGCTATGAAACTTAATTCAAGAAGCAAATAAAACTTATATGACACAAACAAATATTTAGCTGCACGTAAAAAGATAGTTCTTAAAAATCTAGTTTTTTAATGTTTAACAACAGGTTTTAAAATTAATGAAAATTCTTATTTGTAGTAATCTAACTTTACCTAGTTTCTCAGGAGTTTTGTTTTTACTTCGGTACCTTATAAAAACAAACTTACAAAAATTACCTTAAAATGTTTACATGGATTACCTTCTGTCAGTTTGATAATAGAATTACTTTAACCGGGATTACTAAAACAAACATTTTTTTTTTCAAATTAAGCACAAAAACTTTTATAAAAAGTAATTTATAGTGTCAAGTTTTAAAACTATTCTGATCTTAAGTTTTTAAACAAAAGTTAATTTTTACTGAACTTAAACTTTACATTGACATTTTAAAAGTACTTAATATTAAAAAAGTCATGTTTAACAATTATAAATATAATGTTAAATAAAAGTTTAAAACTAAATACTATTTTTCGAAGGAAGTTTAGATTTTTACGACTAAATATTAAAAAGTTATTATATATGCGTCTTTGTAACGTTTAAGTTTAGTAGTTTTTTTTGTAATTTATAACTTATTATTAAACTTATGTAATAATTTAGTACTGTTTGTACAACGTTGTAATATCGATCCTTAATATGTTTTTTTACACTTCTTTAGCTTAATGCTGATATAATTAGAACCAACTAAATAAATTAAACTTTTGAAAACTAAACTAAAGAAAAATTAAATTTATAACATTTTTATATTGAAAAACTTATTTACTTTCACAGTAGTGTTTGTTGTTGATGTAACTGGTCTAATATTTCCACTGTCATCACTGAATGTCGAAATATTTGTTGAATCTCTTGTTTTCAACGTTGAATTATTTCTTGATGACATTTTGAAAACAAAATTTGTAACTTTAGCTCAGTTTTATTAGAATACTTTAAATATTACCAACTAAAACTGTTTTTGTCTTTTGTTACTTCTTTAACTGTATTTTTCTTTGAGCATATGTACAAAACACTTTAAATTACTTTATATCCTGCCGTAAATGAAACTTTACAAGTTATAATAACAGAATGTTCAACAACAAAAAAGCTACGTTAACACTGAATTTATACTGTTATTCACGCTACTTTTTTATTAAAGCGAAATGTCGAACGACAATTGTATCTTCATTCAATATATATACAAAGTTTGAAAACCGAGGAAAACAACAAAACTTACTTCTCTCAAAATAATTTTTAAGTTTTATATAGGATGTTATTAACTTAAAATGAAAAAGTACCCATATTATTTTGGTAAAGTGTGTATTTATTTTAAATTTATTATTTTTGATCTTGAAATTGAACTTTCTTTGTTTAGTTATGGGCTTGAGTGTTTGCTTTAGACAAGCAAAAAGTTTTTGTTTCAATTGATAAGCAACCTTACTAAATTTAATTTAAAAAATTTAGCACGTTTTTACGAAATACTAATTTTTTATTAGGCATATAATCATATATATTTTTCAGTTTGTATTAAATACTGATTAAAAAGTATTTTATCCTTTGTGGTTTTAGTAAAAGATCAGACGGTATAAAATACTATTTTAAGTTCAGTTTCTTAAGTTTTAGCTCGTACTATTTAAGTAAAAAAATATTTTCGCATACTCATTTACAAGTTTTATCAAAATCAAAAGTTTTACAGATATTTTTATTTAAACAACAAATTAATGTGTAATTAAAACAATACATATACAGTATACATACTTAATGTATACTTTGCACCTAGACTGTGATTTGGTTCTTTGTAAACCTACTTTATGTTTTACTTAAGAAAACAAAGCTTAAATTTGAAAAATTTGAGTTAACAACTTTCTAGTAAATAATATTTTAAGCCTATAAAAACATTATTTCATAGACAAATTTAATCTTTGTGTGTTAACCTCATAAACATATATATAAAATAATACAATAATAGTTTTTTGAACGACAAAAAAAGCGCTCAAAAAGTATGATTTAAGGATTTGGTGTACGAAAAACCTTTTAATTATCGAGTCGTACACCACGGATACCTTTTAACGTCTTGTCCAGGACAGTTTATAGCTAACTATTCAAGTTATAAGTTTAGTTACAGTTTAATATATCTAAGGTTTAAAATTACAGTTTAATATATCTAAGGTAAGTTTAATTCTATATATTAATATAAATCTAAGGGTATTCTAGTTATAATTAAACTTACCACACTTTTAGTTTTTGTAGTTTAATCGTATTATTAAAACTTTATAACTTTTATGATTTAAGTCAATCAAGCGTTAACGAATCGAACAAATAGACGTTTTAGTATAATAACTTTATTGAAATTTTTTGTTTATAACTTATGCGTGCCAATATACTACAGAAGTTAACAGCTTTCAAAAAAAAAAATTTTCTATTTTTGTTAACCATTGACTAATGTAATGTTTTAGAGGAGTAGTAAATTTCTTAGTTTTTAGAATAGCTTCAAATGCATAATTTTTGAAAGCTAAACACAATTAATTAGCTTTTTAAACACTAAAGTGAAGTTTACAATCCTTTATTCTTAACAACATAAATACTTTTATAAACTTATGTATAAATTTTAAAACTATTCATGAATTTATGTATAAATATAAATTCTGAGTTTTGTTATCTTTTATTTTTAACATATACGTACTCTTCGTAGCATTAACTTAAGTTTTATTCAAAGAATAGAATTATTTCTATTTGAACATCAACAAACACTTTTTTGTGACATATTCTAAAACTAATAAATTAAACTTAACAAAAGTTTTTTGACACAACTCAAATATAAATTTTTATTAAATGTATATCCTTTGTAACTTCTAGAGAAATTTATTTTTTTTTACTAAGCATTGAAATAACGAAAACAGTTTTATCAAACCTATTTTGTACGGTTGTAAATTTTTTAGTAGTTAAACTTTACAGAATTTTTTTTTTGTAGACGATTTAGTTTATGATATAAATAAACTTTTAACATAAATGTTCTCATGTTTTGTTTAACTTCGTTTAATCACTTAAGTTACATTAATCAACTTAATTCAAAAACTGATTGTTTGAATAGTTGAAGTTTAAGACTTTAATTTTAAAACTTAATACTAGTGTAACATGTTATATTTTAATTTTCAAATTGATTTGAAAAATTTATCATTTGTAATTTTTGTATTAGTTTTATACTTCAAACTAAAATAAAATAATTTTGACTTATAGAGTACTAAACATTTTTTCTTAGCGATTTAACCGTAACAAACGCTTACTTTGTTTATATCTAAAATAAGCATATAATGTAGACTACATATTACTTTTAAACGCTACAAAGATAAATTTTAATTTTGAAACATATTTAGTGAGAACCTTAAACTATTAGCAATCACAGATAATAGCAAAAGTGCTTACGGTAAACGCATATACTATTTATTGTTGATTTGTTGATTTATTAAATAGTTGACAAAACATCGCAGACCTTATATATAAAAAAATTAAAAATTTAATCATAAGGCATCCTTTGTAAAATAATTAAACAAGGTGTCAAAAAGGCTTATAATTATTTTTTTGTTTAAAATTATTTAGAAATAATAGCAAACATTAGCCATCTACAAATATTAAAAATCGTGTTAATTATTTGCTTAATTTTTTTTTCTTGCAGTATAACCTAACAGCTACATAAGCTTAATTAAAACTTTGAAAACTCTAAAACTTGTAAGGAATGTACGAGTGTATTCTTTGCAAAGATTAACAAATATAGTAGCTGTTATCTTCATCGTTTAATGTTTTTTTAGGTAAAATGTTGATTTAAACAATCGTTACCGTTAATTTTTTTTTATGTATAAACATTTTAATAGTTTTTACATTAAAAAAAAAGGAAGTATAATAATGAAAGTAACGAAACTTATTATGTATAATTTAGTTGGCATTCTTAATCCCCTTGTATATATAAAAAAAGAGAAAAGTTTAATTAATAATTTGCATACAGTTTGTTTAGTTTTGACCTAACAAGATAAAAAAAAAAGTTTTTGAATAGTAATACAATATAGTTAGTAAATACTAATTTTAAAGTTTTGCAATATTTTTTATTTAGTTGTAATTGTTTAAAATAACCACATAAAACATAAAGATAAAGTTTTTGTTCACATTTTAATTACTAAGTTAGTAGAATGAATACAAAACTGTAAAGAAAAAGTTTCAAAAATTAATAAACATAATTTTGTAAACGTTATTTTACGGTAAGAATATTTTCTAAACATAACATTTATAACATACTTATTTCAGATAAGCTACTTGAAAAACATATTTTTTTAAAGCATATACCTTTATTCAGTTAAAAGTTTTAATACACGCATTAAAATATCAAAAATTAGGATTACTTAAAAAACAGTAAAGTTAATTAAAGCTTTTGAAAAAAATCGTTGTATGAATTACTTGAATAACAAAAAAAAAACAGTAAAAAACAAATTAAACGAGTTTAAAAATTATGAGATATATTCATTATATTTTAAACTTTTCAGAAAATTTTAAGCTCTTAACAAAAAATGGACGTTAATAAAATTACGTAGAAACGTAGTTCTTACTAATGTTACTAAATAAAACTTATTAAATAAAAAAATACCGTCGACGTCTGCTTGTCTATCAAAAAATCTAAACTATAACAAAAACAATTCAAGATATCTACTGTTTTTATGAAAAAAAAAATACAATTTAAATTTAGAAAAAAATTAATGCTAGATATTAAAACAAAACAGTCGAATTTTTCTTAATTGCTACATTAATAACAAACTAACTAAGCTTGTAAAACATATTTAAACTATGATTATATTGTTTAGGTTTTTTTTTTTTGAATATTTATCATTTGATTTTTTAGGTTTGTTTATAACTTTACCATAGAAGTAAGAGAAATTTAATAAATGATCAATATTTATTATTAAATATTAAAGGAGAAAAGTTCTGAAAAAAAAAGAAGTCAATTAACAAAAATTTTGAGTTTGATTTTATTTTAATTTAATTTTTATTTTTGATTTAATCGACTTAAATTTAAGATTTAAATACTATAATTGATTAAATATAAAATTATTTTAACATATATCACATTTTTAAGAAAATTTGATAAAAATAAAACGTATTTTACATGTTACAACACTGTTTTTTTTTTCTGTTTATTAAACTAAAAATTTTTATTTGCATTAAAATACTAACGTATTACTTAGAAGTAAAGCTTGGAAAGATTAAATTAGACTTATAGAAAAGCATAATCTATACATTATTTAAATAATTTTTTAAATATAGAGGTTTTTCAAAAAAAACTGTTGCTTTTTTCTATTAAATATCTAGAGTTGTGGAAAACAAAAATAATAATAATATTTCGCTACCAGTCTAAATTGGCAATACTGTTGTGCAAAAGCTTCTGAAAAATAGTAATAAGTTATAAACACAGTTATATAGTAAATAAAACAAACAACTAATAAACAGAATAAGATATTGATAAATAAAATAAAACTAAGTAAATTTCATTTGATTTTATTTCTTCGTCTTTTCGGTTTCTTAACGGTATTGTTTTTCCTGTACTTCGGTCTTTTATGTACAGTAGATTGCCATTTAGAGGTGGTCGTTTGCGAGCGACCCCCACTTATCAGTAAGCTTAAACGTAGTTTTAGGCGACCTTGGTTGCGTCTGCCAACGACCAACTCGCTATACAACAGAGACTTTGGGATTCGCTTTTCACCCATCCTCAGAACATGACTGAGCCAGCGAAGCCTGCACTGACTGATGGTTAAGTACATGTTGGTAAGACTAATACATCTCAAAACTTCCTCGTTGGTGATCTTTTGTTGCTATGCAATTATAAGGATGCGACGAAGGCATTGTAGGTGGAAGGTGTGGTCAAAGGCTTTAGTGAAGTCAACAAAAGAAATGTAAAAAGGCATGTTTTCTTCATTACATTTCTCTTGTGACTGTGTACAGAGAATACCACGTCTGTGGTAGATCATTTAGTCGTAAGTCCACATTAAGACTCAGGGTATACTCTTTCAGTCAGCTTCTAAAGCCGAGAAAGAACTAATCTTGCAAAAATTTTTCCAGCAATCGCAAGAAGAGAAATTCCCCGCTGGTTATTGCAGTCCGACCTGGAACCCTTTTTTATAAAAGGTTATAATCTTAGCATCATACATGTCTTGAGGCACTATACCTATCGTCCAAATAGGTAAATTTTTATTTTCATTATATAACAGCCAGTATTCATTTCGGCCATCATCAACGAAGTTGAGATGTTTTATGCAATCGATAATAAACAATGAACTTTACCGCAAGATCAACAACAACAGCATCCGAGACAATCCTACGACCGGTTTCGTCCTTATTAGGACTCATCAGGCAGGAATAGTCGCGAGAAACCGCTATTGTGATCTTAAACAAGCGGGCTTAAGTACGAAGTACTGAAGCGATCGCTTCAGTACTTCGTACTTAAGCCCGCTTGTTTAAGATCACAATAGCAGTTTCTCGCGACTATTCCTGCCTGATGAGTCCTAATAAGGACGAAACCGGTCGTAGGATTGTCTCGGATGCTGTTGTTGTTGATCTTGCGGTAAAGTTCATTGTTCATTATATAACAGTTCAGTTTTATTTTATTTTATTTATTTTGTTTTCTTTCATTTTTTATTTTGTTTAACTGATTGTTTTATTAGTAATTGTCCTGGACATGACTTTAAACTATATCCTGGTGTATGACTCAATAACCGAAAGGTTTTTTCGTAAACCAGGTCATTGGACCAAATATTTGAGCTCTTTTTTTCGTTCAATAGAAAATTATTAGTCTTATAGTGATTCATATATAAGAATACAAAACAAAATAAGTTTAAGATTTTAAAAATTAAAAATGTGCGCTAAGAAGTCAAAAAAGAGATTAAACAGCTTATTGAACTCAGTGCTTCTAATAAAACTCGGTATAAATCATTATTTTTTAAACTTAACTACCCAAATATAGTTTCACATCATTTTAAGGGGTAAAACTTATAACTAATAAAAATAATAACCGAACTACTACTAATACATTATTGAAAATAAATATTTCTAAGTAAAAGTGTAGAAAAATTGCTAATATTTAGTCTTAGTTTTTTTAACATAAATTTAACATACAAGTTTTTAAATTTTTTTCGTTTTCATGTATAAATAAGTTTATATATACTTATTATTTGTAAAAAAAATAGCTTAACGAACTGATGGTGACGTTGTAGTTAAACATGTTTAACTGGTAGCTGGCGTTAAGAGTAATGCTGTAATCAAATTTAAAAACAATTCAACTTGTTAGAACTAAACTGGCCAGTGACCAGTGTAAATAGTTTCGACTTTTTAGAAACTTTATTTTAACAAAAAACAACGATAGTTTTATTTATAAATGGCAATTAGTTTTGTCTTTTGTTTATTTATTTATTTACTTTCGGCAATTTCTATCAAACCAAAACAGCTATTAATCTTACACTTTTGATTTTATCAAAGATAATGTATTAAACTTTAATTTAAACTCTTAAAATTCAGACAAACAAGACTCATTAAAAAATTAAAAGGTTTTCTCACATGTGCGAGTATATTGTTTAACTAACGATATTTCTCTGATTTTTATAATTCAACTATTTTACTTATTCTTCCAATTTGTTAGCAGAATACAGTATTAGCTTATTAAAAAAGGTTATTTACTTAATTTAAAACTGTTGATTTTTTATTAGTATTAAGACTAGCTAGGTTTATAAAAAAACTTTTATCTTTATACATTGTTTATATAAACAAATATCATATACCTGAACAAAGTATTTATTAAAACTTAGCTTAAATACCATTAGCTAATTTTAGTTGCTACTTTATATTATTGTTAATTTGGTTTTTATATGTCTGTATTTATAATCATAGCATGTATTCACGAGAACGGGTCTAAATTGCACGAAGACAAAACTGCACGAGGTTACTAAATTGCACAAGGTTACTAAACTGCACGAGAACAAAATTGCACGAGTGCACAAAACTGCACGAAGCCAAATTTGCACGAGGGCACAAAATTGCACGAGGGAACAAAATTGCACGAAGACGATTTTGTACCAAGGGTAAATTTTGCACGGGTTACATTTTTGCACGAGAGTAAAAAAAAAACACAGAAATAAAATAAAAACATACAGAAAAAAAAGTAAAAGTTACTGACCGAGGGTAATTGTTAGGGGTAACAGTGATAGTAAAAACAAGAATAAAAGAATAGCTAATAAAGATTATAATTAAAAAAAAAATAAATAAAAATAAAACAAGTTGATTAAAAAAAAAAAGCTACCGACCGAGAGTAAGGATTATGAGTAACAATTATAGTAAAAAAAAAATTAAAAAAAATAACTTACCGACCGAGGGTAAGGGTTTTAGGGGTAACAGTGAGAGTAAAAAAAAATTAAGAAAAAAAAATATTAAAGAAAACACAAAATATAATAGAAATAAATTTAACCCGTGCAAAATTGTCTTCGTGCAAAATTTTCTGCTGGTGCAAAAGTGTCTTCGTGGAAAAGTATCTTCGTGCAATTTTGTGCACTCGTGCAATTTTGTACGCTCGTAAAATTTAGACAGCTACCCTGTATTTACACACATATAAGTTTACTTCTAGAAGTACTTTTTTAATCAAGAACTAGAATATTAAGGTAATACATGGAAACGTTGCTGGTTGGAATAAATATATTTGTTGTTATTATGGTTTGTTATTATCTATATAGTTTTAGATAAACTCTTTTTTTTTTTGTTTGATACAATCTATTTGAAATTAAAGTTTCAATGAATTAAATTCAAATTTTTAAAGTTTTTTAGACCTTTCGAAAGTAAAGAAGTATTTATGAACTTATTTTATTGTAAACGAACAATATAATCATAAACAAACTTTAAAATGTCTTATTATATGTATTTTAACTAATCTTTTTCACTAGTTGTATAAACTTATGAATTGCTTTATAAAGCGTTATGTTAACAATGCATAGCTCTAATTTAATATCACTTAAGACTTAGTAGAAACAGATATATTTAAGGTAAACTAAATTGAAAATGTTTAAAAAGTTAAAAATTTTACAAAATTTTGTAAATAACTGATTTGTTTCATAAAAAAAAAACTATTGTTGTTGCTAAACAATAATTTTCAAAAACTAAAAAATAAGAAGTTAAATAACGCTTTAGTCATTTATGTGTACATTAATTTTATGAACACTTTTAAAAATAAAAAATAAAAAAATTATTAATAACGTGTAAACGTTTAAGTTAAAATTAAAAACCTATTATTTTAATTTCGTTTTATCTAGGGAAAATTGTATCCTTTTTACATTTCAAAGTATTAAAACATATTTAAATTAAGTTCATTTAAAACAAATAAAATAAAACTAATACATAAAATTAATAAATTAAATATATTTACTAAAAATGATATACCGCTATATACAAGTAATATTTAAAAAAAAAGAAATTTTTAAACTACTAATTGTATTTTTCCGTATTGTTTTTTAAAACAAGATTTGTTTAAATACGTAGTTAAATCGCTTGTTTTTAAAGTAAGTGTTTGATAGGTTTTCAAGTTAAAATCAATAAGTTTTAGGTTTGTAAACGCCAAGTGGAAAGTGAGAGTTGAAAGGTAAAAAATCTTTCGTGGAAAAAAAAGTTAAACTGGTCAAATTAACTTTTCCAATTGCTTACTTTTTTCTCGAAAAATATTTTTTACTCTTTTTACAAGTAGATAAAAAATCGCTTACGTTTTTATTTGATTAATGACAAGTTAAATAGGGTCAGTTTAAAGTTGTTTTAGCATGTACTAGAGTTATACTTATTTCTTATTTTTTTGTAGTATAAAACTAAAAAATTGTTTTACTTAATTTATTACTTTTTGTTAACACAGATTTTTAAATATTGTTCGAAATATTAAGTTACTATTGCTTTTGAATATTTTAGTTAAGGTTTTTAAAAGTTTAATTAATAAATAACTTGTTTCTAATAAGCTAGAAATTAAAAAAGTTGGTTTCAAAATACTATCGACAAAACAGATAGGTTTAAAGTAGTCTACAAAAATGGTGTCAAGTTCGAAGTCTTTAAAGGTAATTAAAAATTTTGAAATTATAAAAATATTCTATATAACATATGAAATATTTTTTTTCGTTTTAAACTACTTATTTCAAAATTTCTAAAGTGATTTGGTATGAAATTAAACTAAAGTTTAGAACTATTGTAAACATTGATAACAATCTTTTTTGCTCAGACTTGTAGAAACAAATGTTTGAATTGTTAACAAAAACTGTTGGTTTAGCAGAACATTTAATAACAAAAGCCGTTCTAGTGTTCTTATTATTAATAAGTTGTGTACTTTATTTATTTATTTCTTTTAAAACTGTTACTTGTTATTTATTTTAAACTAAAAATATACAATAAAAATTTGATCAATTTCAAAAGAATTGTTTATACAAGAATTCTTTGATTTGTTAAACCAATTAGTTCATCAAACCAACGAGGAAAAACCGTCACAATAAAGTGAACAAATACCAAAGAAATATTTAAATTAGTTTGAACGGAAACAAAAGTACTTACACAATTTATTAGTTAATGTTATTGTGTACTTTTTACTTTATAAATCACAATAAAAATTCTTGACTTAGTGATAAGGAGAATGAACAATTCAAAGTTTTAAATTTTATTAACAAAACAATGTTCCACTCGTTTGATCCAAACGAGACCATCGTTTGATTTAGTTCAAACGAATGAAACATTGAATTGTTAATAAAATTTAAAAATTTTCAGTTAATGTTATTATAATTCTCTTTACATAAAAGGTACGTAAGATGTAAAATTGAATAAATATTTGTGTTACTAAATTTTACTACTAGAAATATTTTCCATGCTTTTTCAAAAGTATTGTTTGTTTACACAAATTTTCTTATAACGTCACATAAAGACGTAGCTACAGGTTGATATGAACAAAAAAATTATAAATATCACTAAGCTGAGATGAAATTAAATTTTTGTTTTTTGAAAAAAAAATCTACGTCAAAAGTTATTTTAATGTATGTTTTTTATAATTAAAAATATAGAAACAAAATGTAAATACAAGTTGTTTTACTTCTTTCATACTCTGATTTAAGAACAAAAGTTAGCAAATCAATATATAGTTTATTAATTTAAATTTAAAAAGATATGTTAAAATATATTTATAATAACATATTCAAAGTAAGTATATAGTTATACTATAACTTACCATTACCAGGAAAACTTAAAACTAGAGCTGTACTTTAAAGTTTAATTTATTAAGATTTTTTTAAAATCCTCACTAATACATAAACTAATGAAATGTTTTCCAATATTCTAGCAAAAATGCATTACTATTTACTTGATACAAAAGTACATTTATTATCTTACAACAAGGGAAAAAACTGTAATTTGTTACACTAGTTTGCTAAAAGTTTTATTTAGAAACCAAAAACATAGTAAATAAGTTTGTACGTTAGAAACAAAAAAACAAACAAAAAGGGAAACACTTTGTAAAACTTATAAACATTAGTTTTGTTTTTTAACTAAAAACAACAAACTTTAGAAAACTACTAAAGTGATTAATTAGATTGCTGCAAAAACCAATCAAAAAAAGAATTTATGTAAAGTAGTAATTAACGCAAATAAACATTTCAAATTACAAAATGAAACAAAATGTTTAAAACATACAAAGACACTTTTAAGTAAATAAAATAACAAAGGAAACTATTTAAATAAATTTAACAAAGACACTTTTAAATAAATAAAGACACCTTTTAGTCAAACTCTTTCTGCTTACATAGTTCAGGTTCATTTAAAAACGTTGAGAATGCTTCTAACCTAACCAAATCAATGGAGTTTGTAAAATTGTTAATAACCATAAATCTCGATAAATCATAGTTGTTTGCACAATTGACGTTGTTAATTAGATGTTCTGCTATCGAAGGTCTTTTTTTCGCATTTATAACAGCTTTCGTCTTATTATTAGTCTTTTCTTTTATAAAGTTTAATACCCATCTTGGTATATGTTCATTCACTCTCGTTTTTAGATGCCTAGATGTTTGTCAAATATAAATTCTTTCGCAGAAGTAATTAAATTTGTAAAAAAATACAACTTTTATCAAGGTAGGATATTGGGTCTTTCAGTTTCAATAAAAGAATTGGTTTAGATACAAATACTACTCTAGGCTTAAATTGGTTATAAACTAACTGGTTTTTTCTTGCACTTTCTTCTCAAATAAACTTGGTACGTTACCAAAATAAGGTAGTTTAAGAACCGCAGGAAATTTCTCCAGTCCAAACAATTTAGGCTTCCTACGGTTGTCATCGTGTGATTTTATGACTCCTTTTATCAGCTCTGATGAATAACCATTTTCGCCTAGTATTTCATTAATCTTTTCTGTTTCAGTATGAAGCAGTTCAGGAGAATAAATTATACAAGCCCGATGGTATAAGGTTCTTATCAGGTTTATTTTTCATTTTTTGGTACAAAAAGATTGAAAATGCAAATATTGCCCTGTAAAAGAAAGCTTTCTATACACACTGGTAAAAAAATTTGCTTAACTTCTTGTAATTAATGTATCCAAAAAAGGAATTTTGTTATTGTTTTCTTTTTCCTTAGGGAATAAGTTTTTTTATGTAAGATGTTTGACTTACAAAACAAAGTCTCATTAACTTTTTCTGTTTGTGAAATATCTAGACAATCGTCCATGTATCTTATGTAAAAAACCTGATAATAATTTATCAACCAATTTAGATTCTAGTTATCCCATAAAGATATTAGCGATAGTAGGCCCCATAGCCACTCAGTCTATTTTACTATATTTCTTGCTATCAAAGCTAAACTGAACGTCGTTTGTAGCTATTTTCATTAATTTTATAAAACTTATTTTCTTGATACTTAGTTTTTTAAGCTATATAACGCTTCACCATAATTATTTGTATAACCTCATCTAGTGAGACATTTATGAAGAGTTTTTTCACATCAAAGAAAAATAAGGATAGTCCTAATCCGCTAAATTACTTCAAAGGAATCTTTAACAATAAAACGTGAGTAATGATTTAGTACTGGTTCAAGTAATAAGTTAAGAAACTAGCTTATGTTGGGGAGACTTCGTCATTGACAAAATTCGCCTCGAAGGAACTTCCGTTTTATGCAATTTCGGAAAACCATATGATCTTGGTCTTATTGAGCCTATAGGTTTAATCTCATTAAACGTTTCTTGGCTTATTTCTTTCTTGGATACCAAGTCTTTCAGTATATCAACTATCTCCTTTTCAATTTCATTTAGATTGTCAAAATCACTCGCTAGTCCCATTTTAACAAACTTTGATTTATTATCTATTATTTCAAACATTTTTTTTCGAATACTCTGTTTTTCAAGCACCACAAAATGTTTTTAGTTAAAAATACTATTGCTTTACTTCAAATGTCTGTAGTAAGTTTCTAATGAGTTGCAGTGAGAATAAATTAAAACTTTTATTGAAAAACATTGATTGTTATTCATATAGGTAAAGCTATAATAGACATATATTTTTGGTGCTAAATAAATGTTAATAACTTTAATATTTCGGTGACAAAATAAACTTTAACTTATGCATGATACAGCAAAATATTTTTAGATTTATATGAATTGGTATTTAGCATAACATATAAATTATAATAATGTATAATACGAACTTAAAAAACCTGTAAAAACCAGGTTTTATAAAAAACTGAAAAAGTTATAATATAAAACAAACAAATTTAACTATAAGAGAAAATCACTTCTAATAAAACATAACAATAAATTATAACAGCAAAAAAAAACAGAAATAGCATGTAAAAACTAATTTAAAATGCATCACCATTTTTGTCCCATACAAATTTCATTAATAAATACTTTAATTGAATTTATTTTTTACAGTTTAAGACGAAATGATTGTTTATATGAGACTATATGCTTTATTATTATTTTGTTTACTCTTTTATTAATTTAAACAAGTTAATTTCGCCATTGAATGTTGGTAACATATTAGTAGCATATAGTTTAATTTTTTCTTTCTTAGTAGTTTTATTTCTGTAAAAATTCAAAATAATATTTAAAAGTTTTTTTATGATTTTCATTATAATTAAAAGAACATAAGTAAATAACAGTGCAACAAGTAAAAGTCTCCGAGGTAGTACTATTTATTTAGATTACTAACAGAATTGTTTTACTCTGAGAGTTGACTAATAGTTGATGAGGCATTTAAAACATCTTAATGATAACTATATATTTCAATGCTTCCATACAGAAATCCACAAACCAGTGTTTCCAAAAATCCTTTTCACAACCACCTCATTTTCAGAAAACTAAAAAAATATAGTCCCATTTCATTATGAACCCAAGAAAATCTAGTTTAAGTTTCTAATCCCCAGTAGATTGTACCTAAGACCTTTTTTTTCACTCAAAACCCCAGTATATCTAGTGTAACTTACTTGTTGCCGCCTTAAAAGTTATCGATACCTCGTTGCCCAAAACATCAAAATTGACCTTTTACTAGATATAGCCACCCGACTAGCTTCTCCTTTGGGAAACCCTGCACTAAACCAACAACTAGATGTTTATAAATTTTTAGTTGACTTTATTAAATCTATTTATAAATTTCAAAGTACAAAAAAAGGAAGTAAAAAGATTAAAATTACATTTATCTAATTTTACCTAAACCAGTTTATTTAAAGGTCTTTAATTAGTGTGTATAACATACCAATGAATAAAACCTTCTATGCACATTACATTATTTAGTATACAAATCTTTAAAGACTTAAAATTTGTATATAACATTTAGAAATTCGCAAATAACTATCTAAAATAGCGCTGAAAAATGAAATACGAAATAGTTTTTACCTATTTCTTAAATAAAAACATTACTTTTTAAGCTTTATGTCACAGTAAAACAATTTCAGTGTTCTTAACTGTACGTACACTTCAAGAAACACTGACTTAAAAAACAATACTTAATTTAGCTTTATAACTACTCTTCTAAATTGAAATCAAAACTTCTTACTTCAGACGAGCGATAATAATAGAGGGTGTCAAAATCCACGTCGTAATATGCTTGGAGTCAGTGATGCAATCAGAGAAAAAGCTCTTCGCTCGACGTCACCTACTTGTGAAAGAACAAACTCTGTCCTTAAATCACCAGTTAAAAATTCTTCGGTTTGTCTAACTCTTATTAAATATAGTCTCATATATAGCACAAAAACTAATAATTAAAAATATTTAGAAAAATTTTAATAAATTGTTAAATTTATAAATATTTAGCCCTTTATGTCAAATTAGTATTTTTGATTAATAATTACAGTTTTTACTAGACATTTTGGAAAAAATAAACAAATAAAATATAATCTGTCATACGATAAAATTATACTAAATAAAAACTATGCATCAAACATAGATATATGTTACAAATTTTATTTTACACTTATTTTATCGACTTACACATGTTAATTGTTCTTCTTTTTTGTTTCAAGATGTATATGCCATTAAAAAATGTGTAGAGTTGTTTACAACATAGAGTATCTTGATTTTTTTTTTACTTTTTTTGTTACTTGGGGTACTTAAAAAACAATAAAAAAGCCGTAAAAAATAAAAAAATATATTATAATTGTTAACTTCAAAGCTAAAATAGAACTGTGTTAATGTTTTTAACAGAAAGTAATGTCCGTTGAAGAACGTCTAAAACAACTTTTGAAAGTTGATCAGTTTCAAGAAAGTCCAAATGACAGTGAAGGGATGTACGAAAAAAGAAAATCTGAAAATTTTGTATGTTTTAAAACACTCTTAAGCATTTTTTATGGCTAAATAAGGGTAGTTAACAAAGTTGTTTCTAAACTAACAGTTTTGCTGTGTTTTATTCAAATAAAAAAGCATCAACTGTTTTTGTATAATGATATACTAAAGCAAAAAAAAAATATTTCGGACAATGATCAAATTCTATAGTGAAAATAAATAAAAATTAGTACTATTTAATGCTTTAAACACAGAAACCGAACAAAACAGTTGCATGGTCATGGTTAAAATTAAAAATTGCAAAACAGGTAAAAAATATCATTTCTAGGTGAATTTAGTTGGTGATTAGTTAAAATAAATACGCATAACAACTTATATTAAAAAATGGTTTTAAAACTTCATGGTTTACATCGGTTTTTTAGTGCTTTTATGTACGCAATGTGAGGTGTAATATAAACATTTTTATTTGTTTTTTTATTACAGAGTTTAAGAGTCCCTTTTATATCACTTGATTTGTTTTAGTGTTGGAAAATCGTTTTGGTACTTTAAAACTTAAATACAGTAGAAATTATTTTAAAATTGAAATAAAACATTAACATGCAAGACTAAATGAGTTTACATATAATCTATGCACTTGATACTTAGATAGACACTAGTTTAAATTTTGTAAACTTTTTTTTATGTGTTCAAGCTAAAAGCTTAGGAACAAAAAGCATAACTTCAAAGTGTTAATTTTTTTCTTATACTAAGTTAAAGAAAAAAGTATGTAAATGCGTTAATAGTACAATCTAAAAATATGTTTACATTTCAACTTGATAGAGAAAATTTTCAATAAACTAAAATGAAGCCGATTAGCGGGTGGTAAATGAGCAACACTACTGACCACTCGGTACTTGAGCCGTTTTCAATTTAAGTACCTTATTGTCTTCAATAACATTCAAACAAAACTTTCATTTTCAACTCATTTGAAGAGATTTAAAGATTTTAAAATCACATACTGTTGTTTTAGCAATTTTTTGTTGTTTAAATAATTACAAAAGTAGAAAACAATGTGTTTTATTAATTTGCTTTACCAATTAATATTTTTTAAAATGTTTTAAGATTTTTACTGTAGTTCTTAATTAAATATCTTTAAAAATAATTTAGAGGTATTTAAACTTTTTTTGGAAATTAAGATAGTTTCTAAAAAGTTAAAAATTTTTACTTAACGTTTTGAAATGTTTATTAATAACTTTAACATTAATTTGATTGATCTAAACAAGTGTAGTATTTTGAAGCTAAATGATTAAAACTGTTTTTTTTTGAATTATTTAAATAGATTTCATATAACTAATTCACTTGCGATAAAAACCTAAGAATTAAATAGAAATTGTTGGTGATTTTGTAGTATCACTTTAAAATTAACATATACAACACAAAATTGTGTTTTATTTTATATAATTAAATGAAATCTAAAAATAAACAGACTACTTTAAAAACTAAAAACACCAAACTAAATAAATAAAAAACTTAAGGTTGAAGAAAATGAACATAAAAACAGTAATTATTCAATGCCCAGCCGTCTTAGAAGCAAAACTCCTAATCCAGTAACAAGCAACAATAACTACGGAACATTATACAGAAATGTCGACTATCAGCAGCATATTGTCAACTATCATCAAGTTCGTATTTGAAATTTTAAATACATAATAAGAATTTCAAATAAGTTAAAGAGGTCATCAGAATATTTTTTCATTATTGATGTAGTTTTGTAAACTTTTTACAAAGTAAAAATACAATAGCTAATTGAATGAAGTACTGAGATGATAAACATATAATAAAGAATGTTGGTAAAGTTTCTACTGTAGTTTTGTTATAGTTTATTATGGATCTTGTAAATCATTAAACTTTAAGGCTCTACCTAGCTTAATAATTATTTTAGTAAACGCTTACAATTTAATAGTCGTAAATTTCAATAAAAAATTAAAACTAAGTTGACTAAAATTTTTTTATTAAATGATACTTTTAGCTTCAATTTTTATAGCACAACCAACGAATGAATAGACTTCAAAACCAATACAAGAATATGCACCAAAATGAACCTTATAAACAAACGTATGAAAAACTATCAAGCCAACAAAAAAATGTGTACAACACCAGTACTCAAGACACATACTACATTGAAAAACGTCAATCAACTCCCGAAACAAATCACACAAAGCATAAAAGCCATCATAATACAAAATATATTCAGTCAAATGTTGAAATGAGAGCAAAACATATGAGTGCTTCGCAGAGAAGATGCAAAAGTGCTGTACCCGCTAACTTTCACGACCAAGATTGGAACGTAGTTAACTCTTCTGTTCAGAAAACAAATAACAAAGTCGGTGCATTTTTTAAGTATTAAAAACATTTGTCTAAAATTTTAAAACTTTAGTAATCTAAGCAATAAACTTAAATAAAAAAAGAACTATAAAAATATTGAATCGAAATATCTGAAATTACAGCTTGAACGTATAATTTAAAAACTATTCTTGAACATGTAAGTATTTTTTAATTGAATTTTTGAATAGGTGAAATACTCTACTTTAAGGCTTTAGAATACGATACTTATGAATTTAATCTATAATTTAAAAAAATCTTAGTTTTTTTCCAAGTACTAATAATTTTACATATTAGTTCTAATTTCGTTAAACTTGCGTCGCATTTCTAACAAACTTTAATAAAGTTTTCTGTTTATTCAAAGTTTAATATCAACATTTCGTGATAGTTTTTTGCTTAATACAGGTCTAGTATATGATTTTATATTTGCGATTAAATCAATCAAAAGTTATATCTCTAAACAACTACTTGTTGAATGTTTGAAAAAAAAATTTATGTAGATTTACGTTTAGTCAAAAAAAATTGTTCTATACAGTAAAAACTAAACAAATTGAGTTTTTTATATCAATGCAAAAATAATAAGTATCAAATCTCTTAAGTATAAACACTGTTAAAATTATTTTCAAGTTTTTTACTTCATTTTGGTATTCATGAAGTAATAAATAATTATTAATGAGTTTTGTGCTTCTTAAAAAATAAACTTAACCATAAAAGTTCTTACCTTCTGTATATTTCTTTTTTAATTATTTAATTTAATGAACTCATAACTTAAAAATAAAAGCATATTCTTAATGCTAAATTGGTTATTTTTAGGTAATTTTCAGAGCCAAAAATTCAAAATTTAGATCAAAACTACAAAAGTAGTTGTGTATTTTTACAAACATCCTTTTTTTATCTTCATCTTTCTTTTCTTATGTTTAAATTTTTGCTAAAAGTAAAATAATGAACATGGTTTAAAAGTGATCAATTTAAAAATGAATTATTAAAAAAAAGCAAATCTTTACAAAGTTTATACCTTAAATGTGTATTTGTAACCTAAAATGAAAATGTACTCTTCTTTAAATATTTTTCAAAAGTACTTATTCAATTTTAAATAAAAGATCAAATAATATTTTCAATGATCAGGTTTCTCAAGATGTCACAATTGGTAGCTCTAAAAACTCAAAGTCGACACACAACTTAAGTCGCCACCCTCCTAGCCACGATACAACTATGACGTCATATCAAATAGTAGTCAAACCTTCACCGGGAGGTGGTAAACCTGTACCTGCAGTCCGCAGATCGCTTCACTCTACTCCTGCCCCTAGCCCTCAAAAAAAAACTGTTCCGACGCAACAAGACAAGACGCCGCAGCACAATTTAAATAATTCAAATGTTGCAACAGGAGAAAACCTAAAAAGGTGAATTCAAAAGTATAAACTAAGTTTATTGTTGTCAACTAAGTTGACTATGCCAGTGTTACTGAACATTTTTCTAGTGGCGGAACCCTTTTCCAAAATTCATCTTTTCCGCGGAACCCCTAATTTAATTAAAAAAAAAAAATTTAATATAATACTTCCTGCAAAAAACAAAAGAATTTCAGTGAAAAACGAATTTTTTAACAAAACTATATCATTGTTAGAAATCATACTAATTGTAATAGTATTATGTCGAGCCAAACTCAAAGTGCGCCAGAGGCAATAAGTATTTTATGATTCTATAATAAATAAACGAAAACAAACGTAATTAATCGCAACGTCATAAAAATCTTTCCTTGCATAATAAAAACAAAATGAAAGCTACAAACAGTAACGAAATGAACATGAACCTAATCGATTACTGTAATAAACGGGTAAAATGCCTAACGAAAAATAAATAAAAAACATTTATGCGAAACGTGAACTTGTCTCTTAGCAACAAGCATGTCAATGCGCGGCTGGATTTCGGAGACTGAGACGAAGACAGGCAGCTAAGGTTGGAGTCAGCATAGAGTTCCTTTGCTTCGTTTTAATGTTTGTTACATGCGAAAAACCGGACTCGCAAAGATAAGTGGTGGTGAATGGTAAAATAAATTTAACTTCACGCTTTGCTAAGACGGGTACTCTGAAATTGCACATATCGAAAAATCTAAAAGCTCCTTCCCTTTGAAACTCAATTTTAAATTGCTATCTTCAGATAGTTGCAGCAGTTCGTTTTCTGTATCTGTAGGAAGATTCACTTCTTCTGAAAAAATATCAAACATAAAAGGATATCAAAAAAATATCATTGAGTTATAATAATTAAACAGAAAAAACATTTAATACTTAAATAACAAACTTTACGATGGTTAACACATAGACATTTAAACACTTTTATTATGTAATATTAAAAAGTTATTTCACAATTTCTGTTAAACTTTTAAAGACCTGGCCACAACTTTTATAAATTAGAGCATCATTTTTTATCATGTAAGTCTAAGAAACTATTTCAAATTCAATTTCTGTTATAATTTTATAGGCCTGGCCAGATTTTTATTAAATTATAGTATCATTTTTAAGTAAAAGATAAGCTTTTATACATTTAAATTTTAAATCAAGCTAAGAGACATCTTTTTAAACATTTTTACAACATTTGAAACAATATTATATACCATTAATAAAATTCTGATAAAGATTTTTTATTTAGTTTTATTGTGTAAACATTTAGAATTTGTTTTGATTGCTCCTACATTGTTTGCTTTAGTGATAATACCAATATTTTCATGACTTCACTAAAAAGAAATTCAAAAAATTTGCAAAAATTTGCGCAACCAGGACACCTATTAATAATGAATACCCATTAAAAGTCCTACCTTGTAGATTCACACTAAGCAGATCAATGAATGCTATAATTGTATATGTTTACCATATTATGTGTTCCATATTTTTTGAAGTTTTATGATTTATGTTTTTTATTTATTTCTTTTTTAAATTTCGAAAGGCTTCGCGGAACCCTAAGGTTCCGCGGAACCCTATTTCAGAAGCACTGGACTATGCTATGGGTTTTTGGAAACTGAAAGTTTTTTTTTTAAGTTAAATATATGACCTTATTATTTGTTTCTGTTTAAATTGTTTGTACTGATACTTTAAATTAGGTCAAAAACACCGTCAGACCACCACACAAAAAATACTCCAAAAAAGATAAGTCAGTCTCACCTACATATGAGAAGATGTTTAACACCTCAACATATGTCAAATAAGTCAAACTACGTGGATTTACAAAAAAATCTTCATAGTAATAAGTAAGTTCTATACTTTGAAATACTAAAATATCACAAAATTTCACAACTAAAGTAACAAATAAAATGCAAGTAATCTAAATCTTTAAATAAATTTTTCAGTGTTGTACTACATTTTTATATTATACCGCATTTAAAATATCATTTTAATTGTAACTTTTCTATGTTTTGCTAAGATTTAGATCATACCTGTTGTTGATTACAAAAAAAGAATATTTTTTTTGTATAAACTAAATTTTCTCACTTAAATTATTGAAAAAATCTATAAAATACATACATTTAAATTAAGCAAGCTCAAAAAAAAATCAAAGTACATACTTGCTAACTTTATAAATAGAAATAAACCTATACAATTTTATAGTTCTTTATTGTTGCGATAGAAGTTAAAATAATGTTTAACTAAAATTTCTAAAGAAAACTTCAGTCGTGTATTTTATAGTTATGTGTTTCCTTTTCAAATTATTTTAATAATTAAAAAAATTAGATCATTGATTTGTAGCTACTCTCCAATTTTAGTTTTCAAGACACACCAATTGTTACTATACATATTTCACTGTTTAAACTTTACTTTTATATAAATCTTCATTCTATTAACCTTTCTTTACTTCAATCAATTTTTTTAAACAAATATTATTAAACTGAAAACTAAAAAACCATAAAAAATTTATTAATTGTAATTTAACATTTTTTGAAAATAATAAACGTATGAACGAAATAACAAAATTATATTTGGAGTGTATTTAGCAATAATTTATTTGAAAAGTCTCAGTTTGATCCAGTGAATTTTTTTTTATTCTAACGATATAAAGTTCTAAAAAGTATAGATATTTCCAGTCAGTACCTACGTATCAGCATCTTACAATCTTTTTCTTGCAGATATAGTGAGAACTTAATTGATTCGCCAAACAAAAAATCTGTAAGCAATCAAAGGAAACTTACTGTAAGCCAACAAAATGCCAGCTTCAGACGAGCTGTTCGTGGTGATCAGAGTGCTTCTTCAAGTGACGCAAACGATGACGTCATTGCAACTCCACTGTCGGTCGTCAACGTCAAAAGAGCGGCATCAAGCGGAAGGACGTCACTCGACAGCGGGGCAGTTATGACGCACGACACAAAGAACTTGACATTGTCTTCGATTCGCACTTCGATGTACGGCGAAGCTGAGCAATTTGCAAATCTCGATGTCAACAGGTCAGCAACTCCGCTTTTGCCTCCGCTCAATGATGACGTCGCTCGTGACGTCAATACAAAAGTTTCAGATGAAAATAAAAAGAGTTTGACAAGCGTCGCTGGATATAAAAGTAAGAGCATTGTTTTAAGTTAGACAAGTTTGTGGAAACGAAAACTTATTATAAAATATGTAGTAATAATGGATTATTTCTTGCAAAAGTTTTATCGTAAACAGTTTATTTGTAAAAATGTTTTAAACTTGTTCTATCTTTGTTGAAACAGTAATTTAGTGTAGATAAAATTTATTTAGTAATTGCTACTACAATTAATTGAAATTATTGTTTTTACAGTTGTTAAAGACAATGGTATCAAAGACGATGCTCGCTATGTAAATTACAAGCAAGATTATTCGAGAATAAATGTAAGTTGTTCTATTATATTTATATAATTGAATAACTAATAAACTAAGTTGTTGGTCTTCTAGATACAGTTAAAGACCATTCCTACTCTAATTTAATAATTTTTTTAAATTTCAGTTTCAAAACGATAAAAAAAGCGATAATTACGAAGACCCAAAACTTTTACGTCAAAATAGAACTTGCTTAGAAAACAATTTCAATGAGCGAAAATACGACTCTAGTAATAAATGCAAAGATGTTACTAGTTCAAATGGGTTTGTTAGAAAATTAAAAGTTCTAAATTTATAAAAATACAAAAAAAAATAACGTTTTATAAATTTAATTAACTTAAACCTTACAATTTAATGCTTAGCTAACAGCTGTATTTAATTGTTTTACGGTTAATAAACGGTAAAAAACAACTATAAAACTCATTTATGGTTAAAAAAAAATTTATATTACAAAGTAACTTTTTAACATAAAAATAACAATAGTCTTATATGTAAAAAAACAAAAACATGTCTATAGTAAAACAAAAAAACACCGGCTGACAAAAATTTGTAAAAAAATCTAACAATTTTTTTTTTAAATGTAGTGTTTCTTATCTTGTTTAAACTATCTATTCAAACAAAATTTTTTAGCATAACATGACTGTTTTTGGTAGCATTGCTTTTGTAAGCTTGCAAATGCACGTACTAGTGGAAACAAAATAAATTTAGCAAAAGAAGTTAAGTTGTTTTATTCAATTGATTCTCTAAAAAACGTTTATAAAAAGTTAAAAACACCTTAAATAAACGTTACATGTAATTGTCGTAAAAAAGCACAACTTACAAGTAGTTGTTTAAAGACATGTTTTTCTTAAGTTAGTATGTTACTAAAACTGTACTTTTAGTACTTTTAGTTGTTTTTGTCACTTAGAAGTATATTTGTAAAGCTTTCTGTTTTATAGTTTAGTTATCTGTAAAATGTTTGTTTTTATCGTGTTTTACGTGTGTGTTTAACGTAAAGTTGAGTTTGTACCGTATTTAAAAGTTAAAAACTTATACTAGTTGTTTCAATCATAAATATTTTTGTTCTAGATTTGTGAAGAGGTCAATCAACCTATTTAAAAACTTAAAGAAGATATTAATTATCAAGTAATTAAATAATACTTTAATAGTACAATTTTTAAAAGTACAAATTTAACAATAATTTCTGTTAAATTCTTAGCTAAATTGTAACAAAAAAAAAGTTGTGCATCTTGCTAAATTTTATCATCATACTTGTTAGATTAGACTGGACGTAAATTTTAGTAAACATTAGTTATTTTTATTACAAGTATACTTGTAATTATTTAATTTTTGTACAAATTTGATTCAAAAATTTAAGTAATTGTTTTTAATATACAGGATAATATTCTAAAAAATGGTTTTAAATTGAAGAAGTATGTTTAGTTTTTATATTGTAAAGCTAGCTGTTGCATAATAAAATTTTTAAAGGTAGTCAAGTTGTTTTTTTACAATAGTGCAAATATAAGTACACTTTTGAATATGTTTTTTTAGTTATATAAATTACCTATTTTTGTAAAAAAATTTTACTTCGAATTTCTTAAGAAAAATGTTATGTTCGAATGAAAGCTTAACTATATCAATCTCTAGAAAAATCGTAATGTTTTTGTAAAACTTAATATAAAGTAACAATCAATTTTTACTTAAAAATATCGTAATTAAACAATTTCGTTTAAATATAATATTAATAATTTTATAAACTTCTTGTTTATAGGACTAAAGACTTATATGATAGATGTACAGAGTTGTAATTTGGTCATACATTTTTTAAGTAATCATTTATTAATAAAATTTAAAATAAAATAAGTGTTCATAAAAATTAGTTCGTTAGTTTAGTTTTTTGGTTGCTGATTTAATACTATTATTATTTTCATTATAAGAAAATAAATTTAAACTAATAAGGAATAGAAACTCTACTTTAAGGTTTGTAACAAAATAAAATAATTATTGACAAACAAGTAAAAAATAGTATTCAATATTTTAAGTTTATTAATGCTTTTGAAACAATTTATTTTGTTATGATTTATTTAAGATATAAATAAATTCAAAAGATTTAGTTCAAAACTATTTTACTTAACAAAGTTATGCTAGTAAACAGTTTCACTTTATCTGGTTTAACTCTTAATACGATCTCTGCATTGTTAACTTTTAGTTTTTGTGTTACGACTTGGTTGTAGAACCGGATAATATTAATTTCCACTTTTATATATGGAATTCCAGAGATTCTATAAAATTCTATAAAAATATTCCGCCACTTCTATAAAAGCCTGTGTTAAAACATTTACTGATCGCAAAAACTAAACATTTAATATTTTTGTTTAAACATTTTTTGGCAAACTATATCTTCAAAAGTTCTTAAGAATAAATAACTTTAAAAAATGCTACAGGACGATGAGACAACTAGATCATGATGTGTACGATAGTGAAAGTGTCTTTTCAATGACAACTGCTAGTGTCTGCAGCAGCGCCATCCGATCAAAAGGTGGTAGAAGGCACCGCAGCAAAAGAGGAAAATCTGATCGTTACTTCAAGGAAATGAGGTACGATTACAATCTTTAAAAAACACGGAATTTTCGACTTAACTTGCTTACCCAACCAATGCATTAGTTTTTTAGTAATGCAATTTTTTTTTTGTACATTTACTTTTTAACAGTTTTTATAGCTTTTAGTTTTTACTTTAATTACAGGAAATTGTATTTTATAGTCTAACATTGATTGTGCATACTTAACTAAGAGAGTTATAGTAGATACATCTCTATATTTTTTTAATTACATTGGCATAAAACTAAGATATAAACTACAAACAACTAAACTTCTTTTATTCATTCGTGTGACCATTTTTCAAAAAAAAATGCATAAAATGACCTAAATATTTTAATTTTTAAAGCTATAAAAGTTAATTCATTTAAAAACATGTTAACTTTAGTAGTTTTTTTGATAAAAAATAATAAAATAGATAAGCGTATACTAAAAATCTACAGCAACAACAGTAGTATACTTAAGTCGTCTTTATTATACTTTTTCATAAAGCAACAAACATTAATTATCGTTAAATAAACTATCTATTTATTCTATAACTGTAATAAATAACACTATTTTGATTTATTTCAAGATCAATGAACAAACGGTTCTCAAGATTAGAAGCTAATGTAATGTCACTAGCACGTTCATTGTCGCAGCTGAGCAATGATATGCACCACCAAGCAGTCAATGTTCATCAGATTGAATTTATCAGAAAAGATATTGCAGAAGTTTGTTTTATACTTTTACAGTGTTTTTTATATTTTTACATACAGTAGCCTACCGCGTAAGTTCGCCTGTCATATAACTTTGCACTTTGCTAAATTGATCTTGGTTTTAATATTTAATTTATATCTTTTATAATTTTTATTTACATTAAGTAAAGACACTGAATGTTTTTGTTTTTTCTAAAATAATATAGTAGCTTGTTTATATTTTGCATTATTTATGTTGATATAGTCATTTATTTAAAAATTTGTGATTAAATTCACCTCTTGCGAATTTACGCCTATTGTGTCCACAGCAAAAGTGCATAACTAAACGAGAGATCGTAACTAAACGAGAGGTAGCAAATGACACTAACCTAACTTAGTTAGCTGCTTTCTTAAAATGCAATTGATTAAACACAGTTTATAGACTTTTTCTCTTTTTGGGTTCACAATTTTTTTTTTTGAATTTTACATACATGTGAAACGTTTTTTAATAAAAACTGTTTATGTGTATACAAAGTATATTTTTCTACTTTTTTTCTTGCCCAAATAAAATTAAACTTATCTTGCATGATATTAGAGTTTTTTTTTTCTTTTTTGCTACACAAGACAAGTTAAATATAAGGTGGGAAAGGAACAAGTTAGCTAAAAGTAAGAGATTTATTGAGTTAAAGTGAAACTTTATTTCATTAATATTGTGAGGAATTGAACATTGTAACTTGTTTGATTTAAAAGTATAAATAGGAAACTAAGACAACTAAATTACAAAAAGCAAAGCCTAAGAAATTAATAAGTTCCTCATGGAAGGCACAAACTAAAAATGCAAAAATCTCTATTTAATTAAAATCTATCTTATTCTTTATTTTTCAAAATATTTACTTTAAATTTTCTTGAAATATAATAAAAATTAATGTATTATTGTTAACTAAATGCACACAAAAAATGTACAATATTAAAGATTTTAAGAATTCTAAAACGCGTAACTAAACGAGAGTGTATAACCAAACAAGTGTGTAGATTCGCGAGAGGAGATTGTAGTTTTTTTAAGTATTTCGTATAAGTTAGTGTTTCAATTAGTAACAAACCACATGCTTGTCAGTTAATACTGTTAAATTTAATTAGAGATTTTTTGATATAACCTGTAAATAAAGTAAATTAATTTGACAAGTAGGTGTAATTCATATAAGTATAAAGACTGAGTTGGATCTGCTAAAGCCCTTTTTTACCTCAAGTATAATTTAGCACTTTTTGTTGTGGGTTTAACGTGTGAAGTTACGCTGCAGGTTACTGTAATTTTTAAAAAGTTGAAACATTGTATATAACTTTTTTTTTCTTTTTGTGAACGTTTGCTTAGATATTTCATTTGTACTTATTGTTAATACTATAAGTACGTACTTTTGTAAAAAAAAAACGTAAAAAACTTAAAATGCTGTAAAAGTTTTTTAGTTAAAAACTAGTTATCGGTTTTAAAAAATAAAAAACGAACGCTTTCGACTTGATATATTATACCTAAACTAAGTTTTAAATTTTATTTGTCTAATTTTGAAACTAGTTACGAGCGAGACAAGAGAATCTCGAACGACAGCAAGCAGTTAAAAGCCCAAACAAAAAAGTAGCAAAAGAAAGTGCAAGAACAAAAATGAACAAACTAACAAAATTTTTCCACGAACCGTCACCCCAGCCATCTCTGATCAACATCTTTTTAAAAAGACTTGGTTATGAGGTATTTATTTGAGTTTGATAACTAAAGATATTTAACTAAGATTTTTTTATTTAATAAAATAAAAAACTAGCATTTTAAGAAAATACAATTTTAAGTATTTGTTCTTATAGAAATAAATAAAAAATAAATAAATTTAATTTTTAATCGAAGAAGTTCATCAAAAACTTCCAACATCAAAGCATAGGCATGTCTGAGTTACCATATTTGGAAGAAAAACAGTTAGAAGAAATAGGAATTCCTTTAGGACCTAGAAAAAGAATTTTGATGGAGGCAAAAAAATCTTCTTTTGTCTAAAATAAGAGCAAGAGCTGTTTAAAAACCACTTCTTTTAATCTGCTAACCTAATGTATATATATTTTTATTTTGCACTGTGAATTTTATAAACTATGTTTTAAAAGAAATCAGCGCAGCTTTAATTTATACTTTTATGTCTTCATATGCACAAAAGTGTCACTGTTAAAACAAAAAACACTGTTACCTTTAATTTTGTCAATAGTTACTTTAAGCTACAAAAAAACCTTTTATTTTGCGGTAAATAGATTAAAATATTATTTAAAATAATAATTTTGGTTGTTATATTTTTTGTTAAACTACCGACCAATAAAAATTGATATTATTATAAGGAAACTCTTAAACTTTTAAATTAAGTAGCAACGTTTTAAATTTTACTTTAGTTCTCAAGTCAAAAAATGTCTGCAAAACTAATAGTTTGATAGTGTATATTTTTAGTCATTAAAGGTAATAATGATTATTTAATTTAACCTATTAAATGATTTTTGAACTTTGAAATGATTTTGCTTTCAAATCTATAGCATAATTTACCTAACTCGTTTTCAAGGTCGTCTATTTCACAAAAAGAAAAGAAATAGTCGCCCCCTCTACTACTTGATTACCAATTTTCCCCTGACTAGTTATTGCCTCTGATATCAAAAAAAACCGCCTCCGAGGAATCATTATCGCTCACTTTAGGAAACTCTGAATTGCAGGTGGACCGGATTTTTTTGACTAGTTAGAAACGGTTTATTAACAAAAAAACACACAAACAACATTTTTTTTAAATTTTAACCAAATAAACTAACAACAAATCTAAATTAAATATTTTTTGATTTCATTTTTTTATCATTGAGACTATAACTAATTTTCTTAAACTTTTTACTAAGGTATGTGGCGTTTTCTTGCGTTGTTTTATTCAAGTTTGTTTACAAAGTTACAGACCGTTAATAAGCAACAGAAGAGACCTTTGTTTTTAATATAGTTCGCGCTATAAAATCAATTAGGTTTAAACTAGGCCACATCTACTTATACCAAAGTCTACAGAAATAACAATTTCCAAATTTCAAATTTTTATAAGGGTTTTAAATGGTGCTTAATTTGTTCGAAGGTGAAAGGCTGATATTGTTATGTTATTATTGTATTATTTTCTGTGTAATGTTGATCTCTAGCATCAAAACCTGAGCCGCTTAAACAGGACAATAACAAGAAGAAAATAAAAATTAAAATAAGTATATGTTCAACAGTTAAAAATATAAAAATAATAAACATATAATTATAGAAAGTTAAATTTTTATAGAACTTATTAATAAGTTTAAGCTTATTTGTTTATTTAAGGCGATAACTTAGTACAAACAAAAAGAAATAGTAAATGCACACTTATAAGAAAGTACAACCAAATAAAAGCATTGTTTATATGACATAATTTATTTATACAAAGTTAATAAAAGTAAACTAATAGTCTGTTGGGGGTGGGGGGAAGCGTAGAAAAAAAAAACTAGTGCTATAGATAAATAATAAATTAAATAATCAGTAGTTAACTTAGATGAGATAAAGTATTATGAAAAACTTATTTTTTTATTTTTTTGTTTTTAAAAGTATTTTACTTTACTAATATTTATTGTAATAAAAATAAAACTCTTTATTTTTAAGCGAAAATGTTCAACCCTCCCACACATACTACATCCTGTGGTAACATGTTCCACATTGTCTTTGCTCTGTGAAAAAATGAACTTTGCCACTGACTGTTATCAAAATAATGTATGTATTTTATTTTTCTATTATTCTCTATTATCTTAACTGATATTTATTATGGGAAAAACTGAAAAAATCTTATATTTGCCATTAATAATTCTTTAAAGAGTTAATAAATCAAACTTTATTTCCTATATTATAGAGATTTCAAGTCAAGTTTATTTAATCTATCATTAATTGATGTTTTTGATATTTTACAACGATTACATATAAAACCGGTAAAGTTATTTTGCACAGACTCAATTTTATTAATGTCTATTTTAAAATAAAGGGACCAAATTTGGGTATTGTATTCAAGCTTAGGACAAACGTATATTTTAAACAGTTTTGTCAGCATACTAACTGAATTAGTTTTAAAACTTTTCAATGTTTGATAAAATGAAGCTTGTGCAACTTTACATAAATAATTTAAGTGTAATAATTGTAATAATCTAATAAGTGTAACGTATTATTTCTTTCTTATCTTATATAGAGGCCGTTTAAAATAACTTTTGACAATTTATCTCTTGACTGATATCTTTTGACAATTAAGTTAGTACTCTTATATTACCTTTAGCCATTTGCCTGGCAGATCTCTTCGGATATCTTAAAGTATTAAACATCTTATTTGATCCAGGAGTGCGTGGTTTTCCATTATTAGAACTGGCTTTAGATGTAAAAAACTCCTTTAGATTTTCATATCATTGTAAACTGTTACTTAAGTAAAACAGCTTTATTATCTCTGAATTTATCCTTCTTACAGAATGAAGCTGACCTATTGACTCTTTTTTGCTGATAAAAAATTAACATTTTAATAAAAAAATTGAAAAATATAAGAAAAACAACATCACTAAAATGCTACTTTAGTTTTAAAGAAAATAGTATCTTAATGATATTAACTTTTGAGAACAAAAAAAAAAAGAGGAACTTTTGATTAACCTTGTAAGTAAAACCAAACGTCAATTATGAATTTTACACAGACAAAAAGTTACGTTTTCTTGATAACAGGGTTTGTCTATATAGAAAAGTCTACATCAAACATGTTTGACTTGAAGTAATTTTTCACCATTTGTCGCATACAATACTTTTTAAACTTTTGTATAACAGTTAATTTCAGCAGCAAATAATGTTTATGGTAAAAAATTTTTTTTGTAAATGCATAGGTTTTTGTAAAATTATTTATTTTTACAAAATACACAATGAAAATAAGCAATTTTCAAAAAAACATAACAATAATTAAGATGGCATACTTTCTTAGTAAGTAATTAATGACAAACTTCAAGACATACAATTCATAGTTTAGTTCACCATTATAAACGTAAGAAAAAAAATAGACTGACTAATTAATAACTTTTGTTGCTCAGTTGTTTTAATTCTTAACTTTGAGAGAAAAGAAATGAGATCATCTTAAAAGCAGTTTTTAAATTTTATAATAAACAACTCTTACAACCTATTTTATATCAATACCAGATGTTCATGATTCAAGTCAAAATTGCTAGATTTTAATATTGTTTTGATTATGTATCGTTAACTGTTTATTTCACTTTTTATTTCTTTATTATGATAATAAAAGTTTTCCTCTTGCAACCGAAATCGGCTGTATGTAAAGTGCTCACAACAACACAAAAGAAAGATAACCAAGATTAAATATGGCAAAAACTGTAATTAAAATTGAAAAATGTTTAAGAAAAACAATGAAAGTAGTAAAAACAAAATGAAAGTTAAACCTAATAAATATAACAATTTAAATTAATTTGTTTCTTTTTGTATCTTGTAACACAAATTTCTCCGTTTCTAAAATTCTTGCTGATAAGCGAGCGTCAATTGTTTCGATCAACTGTTAGCTTTTCACACTGATCAAATACGACATTTAAGTTTCTCAGGTCGCGCTAGTGGGTTATTTTATGTACTTCAGGGTGATCGACGTTAAGTTAGCCTACGACCAACTCACTGCACAGCAAATATAAATTGCTGACGTAAAGTGGCGTCTATGGAGGTGAGCTTTTCCCAGAGAATCAACAAGACAGTTGGGTTTTGTAAAGTGTTGGTAGAATTGAGAACCAGGTTTATTTTAACTCGTAACAGTTAAAAATAAGGTGATAATTTTCAATAAACTTGTTTTTTTAGTACTATTTAAATAACAAAACTTAACCTACACGAAACTTGTTACAAGTTTTTTTTCTAATCGAAAGGTTTAATTGACCTTATGATTAAAACTTAAGTACTTCTGAAAAAAAATTAATTTTCATAATTGTTATAAACATTCAAAAAATCGATTAATATATGTAAAAACTCAAATAAAGTTTAACTTAAAACAATTTAGAAAACTTGTATAAACATTACGATCAAAACAAACCAGAATAAGTTGACATACAAAATCTACGGTATTTTGTAGTTATTACATTGATCCACAATTGCTTTATTTCAGTTATCAGCTGGGTAATAAAATGTTCTTGCACAATTAACTAAAAACTACTATCTAAACCAATATAGATTTTAAGCTTCAAAACACTTTTGATAGTGTTTCTTAAACTAGATTTTTCTAGTCATTTTATGTTTTTAAAGAAACGTGTCTTTATAAGTTTATGATGATTTTTAAAATTTAAGAACAGTAACTAAACATTGAATTATTTTCGAAGTGCGTTTAAAAATTAAAGAATAATTATTAAAGTATACTTAAATTAAGTTTTTTAACGTTTTATGTTGACAGAACTTTATTATACTAATATTTAAAAAAAGTTAAACTGTAAAGTCGTTGAAAGTTTGAATTTTAATTTACTTCATTAATAATTGTAAAATGATTGAGATATAAGTATACTTTATTACCATATATAGTGCTTTTACAAAAAGTAAAAAATAAATAGGTACAGTAAATTAAAATTTTCTTACACTAATAATAATTTATTTTAAACATATAAATGCTTTAAAACATATACGTACTACTAAATATATTTATTTATAAAAACAGTTTAGTTTTTCTGTTTATTTATAATTGCTGTTCGTAAGGTTAGTTTAAATTTTATTAAAATTTAACCTATATTTAACTGATTTTTTCTGTTCTAAATAGAGCTTTAGTTAATTGTGCAATACTTTTTTTAAATTAAAAACATGTGTTTTTTTTCTTTTTAGCTTGTTCTACTTAAACTAAGTAATGTTGTTCATGTTGTTGTTTGTTGAACGAAAAAAGTGCTCAAAGTAATTTACCTAGGGCCTGTTTTGGTTATCGAATCGTACACAACTCGGATACAGTTTAACGTCTTGTCCTAAAACAATTAACACATAAGTCTAATGTCATCTAACAAAAAAAAAGACTTATGTGTTAATTATTTTAGGACAAGACGTAAACTGTATCCAAGTTGTGTACAATTCGATAACCAAAACAGGCCCTAGGTAAACTACTTTGAGCACTTTTTTCGTCAATTACTAGTAAACAATTCAATCTAAAAAATCAAGTACTGTTAATTTTTGTCAGGTACAGGCTTTATAGTTTTAATAAATTTTGTTAGTTCTTCTTTATAAAATTAAAGTAATAAAGTTTATCCTACGAAAAAACAATTAAGTTATTGAGGGATAAAAAACTTTGCAATCTATTTTTACAAGCATTACATTTTACAAGTTTGCTTAAAGTTGAAATCATAATTAAGTTAAACTACTTGAATCCAAAAAGTAAATGGGTTATCAAGATATGTTTACTATCTAAAATGATTTTCTACTTTTACTACATTTTAATTAATACGCTCCTTTTATTTGATGATAACTTGAATCTCAGAAGTTAAACTAAACAGATTATTTAGTTACTAAAGATTCAAGTACAAAATGAATAGTTTTAATACATATTTGTAATATTTAAATAAATCTTTACAAATTTAATAACAGATGTACAATTTAAAGTACTTTGTAGAACAGTGTTCAATTTTGACTATATTCTTTGATCACTTAAGAAAAAGTTAACATAAAGGTTTGATTATACCACGTCGATCATCAGACCACAAGCTTTCTGTAGACTAAGACCCGGGTTTCGTTTTTATTGAAACTCGTCAGTCAGCCGAAACCGAAAAACCTGCAGTCGTCAATCTACTAACGGTTTATCATATTTAACAGGTCTTTACTTGTTTAATACTTTTAGAATATTAACAAAGGAGTAGGCAATATACCAACTAAAGTTTCTGGCTCATAATTTGATTTTTATCAAGTAAAGAACGTTAGCAAAACAAGTTTAGCTTAATTTTAACAATTTATTTACAACTTGCTCTTAATTTGATAATCAATAGCACGTAATGCTTATCAAGTTATCATTTCATTACAAATTTCTTAAGATTTTAGTGAAATAAGTTTTAAAATCTTCAATCGTAAACAAGTCAAGTTATAAAATTATAAACTGCAAAAACAAAATCATATTTTATATCAAATTAATTTTCTAATGAAGATTAATATATGTTTGTTGTTAGCTTTTTTTTGAAAAATTCAAACTAATCATAACAGACGAGTGTGTTATAGTAATTTTAGATAAGCATTTTTAAAATAATTTGCTAGCTAGTGCATACATACATAGGCTACTGTTATCACTAATTATCGTTTGTTAACGCAACTTTTATCGATTTAGTTTAGGTTTGAAAAATATGATAAAAACTTGAAATCCAGTAGGTTAAGATTATTTTTCAATTTGACTTTGGTAAAGTATAAGACAGGTTTAAAGTTTTTTATGTTTGGCTTAACTCATAATTTTTTTTTTCCTAATTAAGATTTTCTAAAACTATTAGATAAGAGTTTGTATAGACTTTAAAGCTAAGTATCTATTTAATGTTGTTAAAATATTTTAGCAAATTTTACTAAATTCCTTAATGCTTTTCAAAATTTATTTGTTTAAATTAGTACAAGTATAAAATGCGTTTCAAATTTCATTATTGATATTCCCTTAACTTATATATAAATAAATACTTGATATTTATTTAAGTTTTAATAGTTAAACAACTTTCAATATGATAAAAGTAATTTGAAATGAGTAAATACTACTTGACAAACTCGTTTCACGTACTTTTAAAAGTTGACCACAACTATAACCTTAAATGTTTTTTTAATATCAAGGGCTTGTACTTAAAATTTTCTGTATTGATTTTGTGTTATATTTTAGGATAATGTTTTCTTAGATTACAATAATAAGGTTTATAATTTTCATGGACACAATTGTTTTTAATAAGCAGTTACATATCACAAAGGTCAAACAAGAGATTTATTAGCTTTAACATGATTATATTCCTAATGTTTAAGATCAAATAATGTTTGTAGTTTTAATAAATTGTTTAGTGTAAAACTCATTAATTGAAAAAGCTACCACTATCTGAAGAATGTATTATTAATGTTAATCAAATTAATCTTTGTGTATTGAAATTTAAAAGAATTATTTTATCTTTTTTTATAATTAAATGTGTTACAAAATTATTGTTTTATATTTAATTTAACTGTTTGTTTGAATAAAAACTATAAATTTATTAAAAATCAAAAAAATAGATAAAATAAATAATTTGCTTACTATATAAATTAACGTTAGTTAATAAATAATATAAACTTGAAATTTCTAATGTCTAAGTTAATTTTATAAAAATAAAAAAACAGTATGAAGCATATAAACAAGTAATTGTATGAATATAAACATTATATATATTTTTTTAATGTTTTGTAGTATTCTAAGTAAAATTTTTTAAAGATAATTTCAGGACTTCATGTACAAACTTTAAGAGTATTGAAACTTTACATTACAAAACTTCGTTAAAACAAAATGTAGAATTTTCTACATTCATTTTAATCAATAAAAGTTGTGTTACGATATTATCAAATATATTTTGTTTGTAAAACTTATATAGTCTAAGTTTATAGATAGAACCTATTCTTACTACACTAAACTTACAACAAAAACATACAAAGTTTTATTGTTTTTCACTAAACTATTAAAAGACTTTTTGAGTTAAATAAGCGAAAACGTTTTTATACTTATAAAGATCTTATTTTTTTAATTGAATCAAATTTAAGTGTTAAAAAAGTTTATTAAGTTTTAAGTATCTCAGAAATAACCTGTTCAATGTAGTTCTTGAAAGTACATAGGTAGTAATTTTTTTAAAAATTGCTAATATTATTTCTAATGTTGTTAAATATAAGAAAATAAGTTGTAAGAAAAGTAAACACAAGTAATTTTTTGTGTAACTTAATTAGCTTTTTTTCAAGCACTACATTCAAAGTTTTCTATACTTACTAAACTACTGAAAATTTGCAAAAAAAAATAACAGTTTTTTTTAGTAGTTATTTGTTTTTTGAATGTATCAGAAAAGTATAATTTGTAGCCCGGTGCATCGTTTTGTTTGATCAAAAAATTTTAACAGTTTATGAGTAATAATTCTGTGATTTCTAAATCGTCTTGTTTAAATAACAGTAGAGACGTTGGTAAAGTACATACCTTAAAAGGTAAGCACCTTCGTAAGGTACGCACTAGATCTTGAATTTTGGGAAAAAAAAAGTAATTTGAACTTACTCTTTATAGAGTTCTAACAAAAAAGTTAAACTATGATAAATAAAAATTTAGTGTTAAATGATTATTTACAAACTTTTGCAATTATTTTTTTCAAAGTCTAGTAATTCTAAATAAACTATGCTAGCTTGTTTTTTTCGTATAAATAGATATTAGCTGTTATCAAGTGAGTAAATGGTAAAAATGTCTTTAAATTGTAAGATACGCATATCAAAAAAGGAACATACGTATTTTTGTCTAGTTACAAAATACGTACCTTATCGAAGTCCTTATATGTGTTTTTTTAAATGCGTTAACTAAACAAAGACTTGTGTACATATAGTACTATTTTTATTTGACTTCGCATTTTTTTTTAAGATTTATGTTTGTATTTTATTGGTTTTTGGATAAAAATAGATTTTACTTAGTAATGTTTGTAATTAGCACTCTGTTTTACATTTTTAACTAATTACAAATAGTCTCGTATAAAATAAACAGACACAATTATTGTTCTATAAGTTATAAAATGTGGATAGGATGAAAAAAATTTTAAGCTAAAATGCGTTAAAAAAAACATGTATTTTCTATTCAAACACTAAACCTCTTTAGTCTAACACATGTACTGTACACCAGTTTAATAAAACCTCTTTAATTAGAAATTTTCAGAGTTTAAGTAATTAATAGCATTAATTTGATCAATTTCAAAATGTATAAGTCAGTAATTATTTATTATGTTCAGTCTTAAAATGTTACATTTGTGTATTGTCCTGGACAAGAAAAATTAAATGTATCCTGGTAAATGAATCGATAACTAAAAGTTTTTTTTGTACACTAGTTATTTGAACCACAATTTTTGAACGCTTATTTTTTTGTTGTTCAATAAACTTGTTGTTATTTTTTGAAAAAGTAAAACAATAAATTTGCAGAACTTTATATCAATTTATTTGTAATACTAAGTAAAAGTGTCCATATATAAGAAAATTATCTACTTTTTTTTGAAATATCAAAATTGAACCATCATTATAAAATAATAGAAAACATTGGCGAATGTCATCCGAGCCAAAGCCTTAATTTTAATTTTGTTTAAGAAAAGCTAAAGCTAGCATAAAGTTTTGATCATACTTGCGGTCTGATGATCTAAGTGGTATCATCAAAACTTTATATATTTTTTCAAATATGATAGTTAGTACAAATAACACAACTTTAAAAACTTAGTATACTATTTTTCTAATAATTTTATGCAACTTTTTAAGAGTTTTTATATAAATCACTAAAACATGGGTTAACGTTTTCAAAAAAAATACCAGTTAGTTGAAAGTAAATTAAGTTCTAATAAAACTTTACTTTTCAATTTCTATTTCTAAGTATATTATAATACTTAGTATATAATATTAAACTTTTTCTTTTCGATAAAACTAATTTATGCGATACAAAAACTTTACTTAAACTTTAAAATTAAAACTCATACGTTTAAATTTATTTTTTTAAGTTAAACTTGATACAATACTTTTTATCAAAAAATATTTAAAATTATTCAAGTTAGCAAAAATTTCAAAGCAAAAACGTAAAATACGAACTATAAAAAATTAAAGTTTACTTTCATTCTATTAGAACTATTAAATACGTACTTATTTGTTTTTTAATGGTAAAGTGAGCTCTTTATATCGATACATCTTTTTGTTATATTAAACAACAACAACAACAACAACAACAACAACAACAACAACAACAACAACAATAAAAAACAGAGTTTTAGATTTATTTTTATAAAAAGCAAAAACTAACTATTTTAAGTACTGTTTTTATAGTTTATTACTGTTTTAAATTGCAAATATAATGCATGTAGTACGTTTTGAAATTTGTTATTAAATTACTTTGTAATTGATTGTATCTTAAAAAGTATTAGTTTCACACAAACATCCTTAAAACATTCTCCGTTTTTAGGCTTCAAAAAACATTACTAGCACAAAAAAAGTATTACAACTACACAGCATAATTTTGGCTTAAAACTTTTTACTAGTAAACAATACACAACAACAACATTTTTTGAATACAAACAAAAAGGAAAAATTTTAAAGCTGATAGCTAAATTTTACTTTGTTCGTTCAAATATTACTCACAAAGTACCGTTGTATATTTTTGTTTCTGATCTTAAAGCGGTAATTTTTAAAAGTTTTAAACTTTTATCATTTATAATAAAAAAATTAGCATTAGAAATTATTTAACAAAATAATACGACACAAATATATATTTTTAAAATATACACCAATAGAAGTATTTAGATTTGTTCATAAATTAAACAAATAAATAATCAAGAAAAGATATAAATGTTTACGTATTTGTTGGTTTATTTTGTACTTATACTAATTTTTGTTTGTTTGCCACACTTTTATTTGTTTAGGTTTTTTTTAAAGGCCGTAAAAAAAACCTAAAATACTTTTGCTTCATTGAGAATATTTTTTAGATTTCTTATACAGCTGAGCATAGTGATTTACCAAGCGAAAAATTGACGGCTGGGGACCTGTGTAGCTGCACGGAGTTTCTTACTGTTGATCTTGGTAGTTCAAAGTTTTGTTCTTGGAAGCAACAAAACATATTCATCATGTGTTTCCTAATCTTAGGTGCCGAACAAGCGTAAATCAAGGGGTTTAACACACTATTAGACCAGGCAAGGCACAGTGTATAAGGATAAGCATAATCGTAATGTGTTGGATTAAAATCAAATCCTGTTTCAAACCATCCTCCAATAGCTGAAAGAAAAGTAAGAAGCTGCATTGGAAACCAGCAAATAATGAAAGCTGTTATTATGATGGTACTTAACGACGTAACCTTACCAACAGGTGTTCTACCAGTAACCGAAGTATTCATTGTCTTTTTTCGAACCGTTATCACAACTTTTATGTAACAAAAGCTTATGACTATGACTGGAAGAAAAAAGCCTATACAGCATTTCATGAGCTCTATTGTACCGCCGATAATTATCTTGTACTCGCTTAATGGGACGAAAAATTGGCATTGCAGCTTGACATCTACTTCAGCGTTATAAAAAGCTTCTGCAACTGTCTTATTGTACTGCCTTGGTAGGTCAATAATATCAAGCGATTTGTTCCATTTATCATGAACGTGATGAGGAACAAGTTTAGACCACAATATAAATGGGGTACCAAGGACAATCGCCATGACCCAAGTTCCAAAACAGATTTTGTACGTGCTACTTTTTCTTCGTAATTTCTTGCTCGTTAAACTGTTAGAGTGTACTACTGCAAGCCATCGGTCGATTGCAATTGATGTCAGAAAAAAAATGCTGCTGAACATGTTAATTGTGGGTAGTAGTTTGCACAATTTGCACATAAAGGGACCGAAGGACCATACCTTAAAAAAATATATGTTTCGTTATACAAATTAAAGGAGTTAAATTATTGTGAGACAAAAAACATTATTATGAAAATATCAAACTTATTTTTTAATTTTTGTTTTTAGATAGGAGGTTATGTTATAAATCTTAGACAAACTTGATAACAAGTTCTGTAAAAGAAGAAATTATATGCTAAGCTAAAAAAGTACATCTAACTTAAACTTCGCATTAATATAAACACTTTTATCTAAGGAAAATACTAAATATCTACTTAAGTTTTTCGGTAAATAACTTATTATTTACTTTTAGTTAGCTTTTACCTATAAATTGAAATAAGGAACTACTAACTAACTATTAATGTAAAATGTTTTGTGCCTGTTTACTTTGCACATACAAAACCATACTAAAATTAAAAAAACTTTTTCGTTGTAGTACATGAGACTCCAAAAAGGCAAAGTTGAAACAAATAGAAGATCAGAAACAGCTAAATTAAGCAGATATGTTGTTGTTGTCGACCAAGCTGTTTGTATCTGCTTAGACAAAGCTAAAATCAAAAAAAGATTTCCGATTAGACCGAGAACGAAGATTGACATAAAAATTCCAAGTATAACCGTTTCTTTTTCATTCATGTTTTTACTTTATATTATTTTAATATAAATATTTTTTAATATGCTTCAAATATTTATTTGGCTGAAAACTATTTAAAATATTTTTCATTTTGTTTAATAATTAGGTTTTAAAAAATAAATTATCTGTTTTTACATAAAAGTTTAAAATAATAATATGTCTTTTATAGCAGTTTCATACACATCTTTAGAAAGTTGATATAAAAACTTAAGAACTAATTTTTATGAATCTTAATCAATATGTAGAATGTTAGCTTAAAACATTTTAAAATTAAGTTGTTTACATATTATTTTTTTAACCAACGTATAAATGTTTATTATTTTAACGCTTTAATAATTTCAAATTGAAAACTTGAGTTAAAAATAGTTTTAATAAGTTAGCATAAAAAAATAAGGCAAAATTAAAAAAAAAAAGTATATACTTCAAAAAAATTTAAATTGACCATAGTCCATAAGCATAGTTCGTATAAGTATGAACGCTTTTAGTTAAACTAAACAAGTTTTTTAACATTATGAACATTACTAAGGCGTTTTTCACGCATTCGATTTTTTATAAACTGTAAAAAGTTAAAGCTGAATAAATCTTGTTAATTGAGAAAAAAAAGCAACTTGGTTCAATTTAGATAATTTGATAAATTAATTTTGGTAATTCCACTAAAAACGTTAGATTAAGTAAGCGGATTTTTTTTTACAAGTTTACTAAACTTCTTAATTTGAAATATTAAATTTAATTTGAATTAATTAATTTGGAATAATTCAGTCGAAAAATTTTCTGCTAAACTCCAGTTTAGAAATAAAAAATATTCAAAAATGAAAGTAAAAATTAAAACTAAATAAATAAGAAAAAAATATCTAGTATTTCAAAGCAGAGACACAATATATAATGGCTATTTACATTTCTGTTACTACATAAATCTTGTCAGATAATATATTTTATTGATAAAAAGTAAACTAAAATTAATTCAGTAGTTTTACTTTTAATCAAACTTATTTTCAGTAATGTCAAATCTACGTTTACTATAACAACCTTTAACGTAAGATTTTTATTGTTTGTTTAGAACTCTGTAATTTACCATCTAAAAAGTGTTTTTTTTTTTTTTTTTGTCTTACTATTAGCGCTTATTGATGAAAAGATATCTAGTATACATATGAACAATGCAGACATTTTTAAATCAATAATTTACCAAGCTTTGACGGCACTACTGTTTTTCTTAACTTTTCTTGCTATGCTTTAAAAAATTCACGCTTTAGTCCGTCATCAACCTTCGTATTTTAAAACTAAAAAGAAAAATAAACACATGAAACAATGTAGACTACATTTTCGAAATATACTGTATACATATAAAAAACATATACATGGTGAATGACAACTTAATTAGTGCTATAGTCATTAATATCTTTCATTATGGTATTTTTATATAATAATTAATAACTTTTGTAATTTTCATTGTTTATGTTATAGGTGATGATTTTTTTTGTAATTCCTTTATTGTATAAAAAAATTATTGATTTTTTTTCTATTCAAGTATAAATTAATTTTGAAATCAAAACTATATAATTCAAAAATATTTATTTAAAAAACTTAAGTACAAGTTTGTTTTTATCTGCCAAAAAAAAATTACATTACATACAAAAAAGTACATTATAAGTACTATAAATATGTACTTAATCAGTAAAGTTTTTAACTAAAAAAGTTTGTAAAGGTGTGAAGAATTTATTTACATACCTGATAAAGTAAAACTATTTTAGGAAAACTTTATTTTTTACTATACTTTGTTGAAAACAAGTTTGTTTATTAGCAAACTGTATCTAAATATTCTACTCAAAAAAAAACAAGTTATATAATTTTAAAAGCTTTAACTTTCTTTTCATATAAAAGGAAATGTTTTCAACTAAATGTGTAAAACTTTATACTTCAACTAAATTGTTGGTACTACTTATGTAGATTATGTTTAACCAAATTGAAAATTGATATCCAATAGGAAGTAAAGATCCCTCACTTTAACAGTTTTAAAAAAAGTTTAGACAAAATAACTGATTGATTGAAAATTTTCCTTATATAATTAGGTTTGCTTAGATTTCTAATGAATTATACATTATCTTTAAACACCTGAGACATATATACAAAAAGAAAAGCTATATAATTGGAGAAAGATACAAACGGCTTTAGAAAGTGAAAATGTTTTAGTAACGTTATTTAACATTTTGATATATACTCCTCACTTAAAGTTTTAGATGCTTAAACCGACGACAACTAGTTATTCACTAACTTTTTTACATTTGACAGTATATATATATAGCTATTTTAGATAAACTGTTTTCTTCTAAATAGTCATTGTATTATATATCATTTTATGCACCATATATCACACCTAGTAAAATGTAAACATAAAAACAAAGTATGCTTAAATCTTCCGTAAAATTTAAAGATATATTTTAATTTCAAAGCTACTTCTTTAAGTTTTTACTATAGAATCGTTTAAAATGGGATAGTCAAAGATATTTATAAAGTTGACTCAAACTTATACTTTCATAAAACTAGAACTATTTATTTAAAAGATAATAATTTGTTTACAAGTTTATTACGAGGCTTGTAAAACAAAATCATACAGACCCTACATTATAAATTGATAATAGCATATACTTATGAACAATTTAAATAATATTTTATTAGTTTTTTAAACATATATTTTATAGTATAAAGAAGTATCTAGTATCGAACTAAAGACGATTGCATTTAATATATTGTTAGATGGTCAAGTTTTTGGTAACTTTTATAACTGATATTAAAGGCCGAAAAATGTTTTAAGATGTTTACATTAAAAGTGAAAAACATATATTGAAACATAAATTTATGCAGCTTTTTTTAAATAACATTATAATTATACAGCAAAAATTTTAAAAGCTATGATTTTTGTTATAATTTTTTTGTTCTTCAAAAGAGTCTTTCAGAAATTACTTATGTGATTAACCTTTTAAGCTACAATATTAAACCTCGTTTTCTATGATAAATTATTAAAAGAATTATGACAGCATGAAAATTGCGATTAATTTCAAATGTTATAATTTTTTAACTAAACTTAAACTAAAAACTTTTCTAATACAACATTTAAAAGTTTTAAATGTTAAAATTATAAATTTTTATTAATCTTGTACTTTTTAAGGTAAGTTACGTCGTTTAATTAATAATTAATTTACATAAACTTAAAGTATAAAGGTATATTTTATACTTCAACCTTAGATAAAGTTTAACATTTGTGAAAACTTATTTTTTGTTATTATAAACCTTGAAATTAAAAAAAAACTCAAGTATTGTTCTCAAAGAGTAGCAGTAACTTATATAAGGATAGTTGTTTCCATTTAGTTAAATCTTAATCTTGTAATATATGTTACTCTTTTGATAAAATAATAATTCTCGTAAATTTTTCATATTTAAACTACTTAAAGTCTTAAAAAAGTCTATTTTAAAAGAATTACTGACAAACGACAAACAAATTAAGCAAAACCATTTCAGAAAAGCTTTTTTATTAAGTTTTTGACAAAAACTTATAATTAAAATGATACAAAAGTGAATTAAATAAAACACACAGCTAGAAAATTATTAGGTTATGTCATAATGAGACATTAAAACCCTTAACAAGTAAAACACATAATAAAATAAAAACAACTGTTATAGTTAGTTAAATTTATAACAATATTAAATTCAATACGGTTTCATAAGAAAGATCATTTTTAGCTAAGGGATAGCTTTGTAAGTTAATAAGCGATTAGTATATTGACAAAAACAATTTAAAAGTATACTTGTTACAAAATAATAATAAACATTTAAAAAGCAGTTTGACTCATTTCTTTTCATAAAATAACTAATGAAGTATACATAAAACATTTTAATAGACTAAATTTTTACACTTACAAAGCTATATAATCAATTTTTCTATAATTAAAAAAAGTAACGTCTAGTAGATGTACTTTATGTAGAAGACTCTATACATTTTAAATAAAAAGCTAAAAAATAATAAGGAAAAACAAATAATTTTGATGTTTGTGTTCTTACTATATGTGTGTGTTAGTTTTGTTAATCACGTTTGACACAACTAAATTTTTAATACAAAAGCTATTCGTCTTTAAATTGGTGGTTATTTTTCTACAAAGCAAACTTTTTAAATCAAAAATAAACGTTTATATTACCTCAAACATCTTTTATACGAACACGTGTTCTACTTATCAAGTCTTACCATTTGTAGTTTAACAAAATAAAATAAATAAACGAAAAAAATAAATATCTTTAACAAAAACTGTGATCTATTATTTCATGATTTGTCGAATGAAAAACTAAAGTTCTGAACAACTACACAGTATTATAAACAGTATAACTAACCACTAATATTAAAAACTGCAAAAATATTAGTTAAGATTTTTAATGTCTAATTCATGCAAATTCTGACAACTAAAAAGTGATTATAAGATTATTTTTCAATTTGCTTGTTCGAAAATTTAATACGAAAAACAATTAAATACTAAACCTAAAAGAGTCTTTTTATAAAGGTAGAGGAGACAAAAAGAAGTAAAAGTTGTACTTTAATACTTATATAAATCCACAGTAAAAAAGTTCATTTTTTCTTTTAACTTCCAAACTAATTGTAAAATCGATTTTATATTTTATGACCATGGAAAATTTGTTCATTGCCTGAACAGATAATTGTCAAGGTTATTTAATTTATTACTCAACTAAAAAGTGTAGATTTGCAAAAAAAAATACTTTTAAATTCACCTAGGCTAAAATTAACTTTTGTATGTTTACTAGAATTCTTTCGATTATCTACTTTCAGCATTTCCTTAACCATACTCACAAACCAACAGTAATGAGATTTTTCTATTGATTTTACTTCATTTGTTTTGTCGATCAAAAAATCAAAACAAATTGTCCAAAAACTTTTAAAACATGTGGCTTAAAATGTTTTCAACTTACTTTGAAATTACGCGTGGCTCTCTAATAAATTCTGACGAAATAATTTGAATCTGTAAAGTTCATTTTTTATCTGAATATGTTTTGTATACTACTGCCTACAATAACAGTTTAATTATAAAGTACCAAATTTGTCGATGTTATGTTTTTCTAAACTTTTCAAAACTTCTAAATTGAAATTTTGCCAAGATTTTCTTTGTTATATTCTACAACTTGTAGTAAAAGGTAGTATTTTGTAGTAAAAGTTTAGTTGTTAGTAGCCAACAATTTTTAAGTTTTTAGATAGGTTTTTAACATAAACTTTTTGTACTTACCTTCAAAATTTAAAATTAGCAACAAAAATATATTACCAAAACTCTGTTTATCAAAACTACAACTTCTACTAAAATATTTTAAATTATAAAATAAAAAAAAATTTTATTTAAAGTATATTTGTATACTTGTCTCACTAAATAGTGATTAATTTTACAGGTTTAAGAAACCTTAAAAACCAATACTTTACTTTACCAATTTTATATTTATCAATGGTTTAGTTTTTCAACTAAATGATATTTTTTATAAACCTAAAGTAATTAAAAATTAAACTAGTAGCTCAATAAGTAGTTTTGTAGACAAAAAGAATGCTTTAATTTTCGTTGAGTGTGCGACAAACGAGTAGTTTTTTAATAAGCTATTTTGTTGACTTATCGGTTAGATCGTAAAATTCAGTATTTTTAAATAATAGTAACTAAAAACTGACTATACAAAAATATTCTATCGAAAATTTATTACATTAAAACATATAGTTTCAAATGTTGTTAACATATATCTTTCAGTTAAATACGTAAATATATTATATAACAGAGAATGTAAAAAGGTAAAGTATAAAACTGATATTTAAAAGATCATTGTGTTATTTAAAGGTTATAGCAAACAGCAAGTGTTATTTAATAATTCTGCTTTTTGTGTTATAAAACATAAATAAGTCTTTTTTTTACCTTTTTTTCATAGCTACGTAAACTAAACAGAACTAAGCAACTTTGAAAGTTGTTTTTTGTAAAATGTTTTCATAGAAACTATTTTGTTGGTTTTTTAATGCTTCAAAATAGAAACTATTGTTTTGGTTTATGTGTTTTCCGGTATGTTGGCAAAATTGTATTTTTTAAATTTTTGTTTAAAAGTAAAAGCAAGCTTTTATTTTTAATTTTCATTGTTTGTAATTTTGGTTGTAAAAGATAAGTAACTTAAATATTTTATGCACTTTATAAGCGTTGTAAATAGGTCTTATGATTAAAAATTTATATCAAGTACAAACCATTAAAAGGTTTTGTGTTTTATGTTTTTAATTTATGATTAAAGTGACGTTACATAATATAATAAAATCTTAGTTTTAAAATATTTCAATAAATTTTATAGGAATTGTTTAACTGTTTTAAAGTAATTTTTCTCTATCATTTTTTTAATTATGACCGGTTTTTTAATTTTTACCTAAATGATTTGAATCATAAAAAAATCTTAGATGTAAGGTTTTTAGTTTAAACAAAACTTAAAAACTTAGTTTACCAAAAGCTAGCATTTTTGTTTAAAGTGTTTTGTAATACACTGGTATAATATTTATAATCTTTTTTTAAGCAACTTTCAACCTACTTATAACTTTAAAATGCTAAAGTTTTAGTATGCTTGGTTAATATTACCTTATAATTAATATTAGTTTTAGCTTTGAATTTTTATTCTAAAATACAAAAACTGAAGTCTGTAGACTAGGAAAACAAATGACTTTGACGGAAATTTATTAAATATTTATGTTGTTTATTTGAAAGTTCAAGTTTGAAACAGTTGTTTGTAATCATGTCCCTTTTTCAGCTAGAAATCTTTGTCTATGCGTGTATGCATAAGTTCCTTATAGAAATATATTAAGACTGAGAATTTATTTAAAAATTCATGTTATACTTTTGAAAATACGTATATATAACTTTAAAAACACAATGTTTTATCTGGTACAATTGTTTTACTAGCATTCAAAAGTAGACCTGATAGTAAGTTATGTATTAAAAAAAAGAAGCATTAAGAAATGTTAAAGCAGCATTACAAAATTAATAACAGGTTCTCCATTGTTTATTTTAAATTTACTAAGCAAAAAGAAGTATATAAAAGTCTATTTACAAGATGCAAATGAAAAAAACTAAACTCAAGTTTTGCCCTCAGCTACCTCAGTATTTGGTGGTTAAAAATCAGAAATAAGTTGGTTAACTTAATAAATTAAATATTTCAAAACAGAGCTTACCTTAAGGGTATTTTATAAAAAAAAATTTTATTACAAGATGTAAAAATTTTGCAGTTGAGGAGTGCATAGGCACCAAACTCGATTTCTGCAAGTTATTTCATCTTGTAATAATATTTATCTAAGTTTTGAAGCTGATGAGTGCATAGGCACGAAACTCGAGTCCGTTGAGTTCTACATCTTAAAATAAACCTATATATATACATATATATACGTATTTCTTACACCATTAAAGCTTTTAAAAGGTAGCGAAACATTTTCTGCAACATCAAAAAGTAAATGTAATTATATAAAATGGTAATCTCATAACAAAGTTTGTATTATTAACTGAAACTATACTTTATACACTCAGCCCTTTGAGAAAAAATTTGATAAAATTTACTACAAAAAGCAAACTACTAGAAATAAAACAATTGTTTTAAAGTTCGGCTTACAGCTATAAAACGTTAAAAAAAAGACTTAAAGCGTACAAAAAACTTACAAATAAAATAACTATACTAAAAAATATTTAACGTATTTTTGAATTTTATGCATGACGTTTTATGCAAAAATTCAACTTTGCTTGTAACAAAAAAAACTACAAAAACTCAATAAAAAAGTACAAATTTTGTTGAATTAAAAAAGTATTTTTTTTATGAAGTCTCTAAAAAGAAGTATATAAGTTCCTTTTGTTTAGACAGCCCTTTTAATTCAAAGCATACACAACAACGGATTATTTGGGCACAGTCTACACATTGGAGTGTTACCATCGGTTATAGGTTGTGATCATTTTGTCACCCCGATATATACTTTTGTTCAATGTTTTTGCAACTGAAGCTGCAAAAATACTTCAAAAAATAAATTTTGTTTCTATATAAGCCACCTTTACCAATTTTTTTGATCGGTGTACCTTAACCTAAATTGAGCACAAATCGAACTTGTCTAAAAGTCAAAGCTATTGGCCCTATTAATAATGTTCCCCGAGCGGCAGTTGCCTTCCTTTCTAAATATATTTGCAGCTACCAGCGTAGTTAGATCGAGTATTACTTCAAGTGTTATTATTTAACATTTTCAGGTTATGATGCATTTAAATCATAATCTCCGTATTAGCCATTCGTGAATAGGTAGTTTGCATATTATGCCTATAAAAAATTGTATGTCTGTTTTTTTATCAAACAAATTAATTTTCTATTTATATTTGTTTTATTCAAATTACTTAAAGTTGGTTGTACCAAGTTTTGTTTCTTTTTTTTTTGTTTCGTTTTCGTTTTTTGGTAAGAGTTATCAAGTTTAAATTGTTGATTTATATATAGTTGTATATTTGTGTGTGTGTTTATGTATATTTAGTGTAATTTTTAAACTTTGTTTATATTAATAAATTCTAGTTTTTGTACAAAAGAAATATAGTTTTTATTGATAACTTAATACAGATATATAATTTAGATACAAATAAACACAAACTATTTTTTGATATAACCTAAGATTCATTTTCTTAATATGCTTATATTTAAGATTTACAATTCTATTAAGTCGGAAAAAAATTCAATCAGAATGTTAGAATAACTACAAACTGTTTTATGTATAACAAAAAAGAGTTTAAACTTATTAAAAAAATATTGAAGATATTTTTATTTAAACAAAAATTCGGTACAAAATTTCAGTTGTAAGATTATTAAAAAACAGTGTGCAAAATATTTCTGTCTATAAAAAAATATATACTTTTCAATAACTAGACAAGTAGAAAAACGTGCAACTAGATTTTTTGCAATATGTTAGTTTATAATGTGTCTATTTGAAAACTGTTAGAAGTTTTAAGAAGGTTAGTCTACCTATAGTGTAAAAAGTTTTGGATTTAATAACTATTGATGATTAAATAAAAGTGTTTGAACATCTATTCCTAGACAAGATGTTTAAAGGTTTGTCCTTGACAAGACGTTCAAAGGTATTCGTGGTGTGAGACTCGTTAACCGAAGGGTTCTTCGTTCACCAGGTCCTAGGACTAAATATTTTAAGCGTTTTGTTTTGTTCAATAAAGTAATATAACTAAATCTTTTATTAATTAATCTAAAATTAATATTGTATTTGTTCGATTAGAGTTAGAACTAGTTCATATACCCTAAACTAAATATTAGTTGAAAAAGACTTTAAACCAAAAAAAAATATTTTTTAAGGATGTTTTTATTTTTATCTTTAAATTCATTTTTTAATTGAAAAACAAATAAGAATAAGATATAACTTGATAATTTTGAATATTATCTTACTAAAGGCCTAAAGTTTTTTTTTTTTCTAGTATTAATCATTCTTTATTTCTTAAACTTTGACCAACTTAAAAGGCTTACAGACGCAAAAAATGTGCACAAATTGATTAAAATCTATGAAAATTAAGTAACTTATAAAGTTTTGAAGCTTAATTTTTGTAAAAAGTTGTTAATAAGTTTACTAAAACAAAAGTTAGTAATTTTCTGAATGAAAAAAGTGTAAATAACAATTCAAAGTCTTATAGTTAAAATGAATTTAAAATGTTTAACAAAAAAATTGTTAATATTTGAATCATTTAAATATTTCTTTTACAATAGGAGTACTTATAATTTTGTTATATATTCTTTTAATTAGCCATTTTGGACAATTATTTAAACATTGTTTCAGAAAACCAATCAAAAGAATAAGCTTGTTTAATTTACATTGATCATGTAGCAAACTATCACGTAGCTGCATTGTTGACTTAGAATAAATCTTTTTTAATATTAAAAACTTATACAGTTTTTACCTATATAAATAACAATTAATGTTTTTCAATAAAAGGTTTAATACATTTTAACTGCAGCTCATCAGAAACTCACTGCAGACGTTTGAAGTAAAACAAATTTTTTTTAATTAAAAACAACAAACTTTAGAAAACTACATAAGTGATTAATTAGATTGTTGTAAAAAACCAATCAACAAACATCAATCAATGTAAAATAGTAATTAACGCAAAATAATCATTGTAAATTACAAACCGAAACAAAATTTCTAAAACAAACAAAGTCTTTAAAACTTTAAGTAAATAAAATAACCGATGAAACTTTTAAACAAACTAACCAAAAACACTTTTAAATAATTTAAGAAACCTTTTAGTCAAACTGTTTCTGCTTACATAGTTCAGGTTTATTTGAAAATATTGAGGTAGCTTCGAATGTAACCAAATCAATGGAATTTGTACAATTGTTAATAACCATAAATCTCGATAATTCCAATTGGTATAATCAACCCTTTTGTAAATTTGAGCTTGTCTCACGGCATACGAGAGTCCAGGCTTCTGCTTTGCAGACTTTCACCGATATTTTTTTTTTGACTAAATCTCGATAAACCATAGTTGTTTGCACAATCAACGTTGTTGATCAGAAGTTCTACTATAGAAGATCTTTCGGTCGCATTTATAACAGCTTTCGTTTTATTATTAGTATTTTCTTTTATTAAGTCTAATACACATTTAGGTATAAGTATAATTTTTGTATTTTGTTTTGTTGATTTGAAAAGACTAGGTTTTACTAACTAAGTTGTTAAGTTTTCCTTTTAAGATTTTTTTCAATTTCTATCCATCACATAGCTTTATAACTTGGTTGTTACATATATCTAAAATACAATCACTTAATCAGTTACATAAAAAAGTGCCTTTTTTTTGCTCACTTTTCGCTATAAAAATTTAGGTTTAGGCTTATCATAAATTTTATACAATAAGTATTTTACTTACGTGATGTCTGTTGTAGACATGTAAACTATGAAATTTAAAATTCTAAATGTTATTTGAAAGCTTTTTATGCAAAGTTGTACTTAATTTTTATTTAAATTTAGTTTTTAGACTTTAAATTTCATAAAACTGTTATAAGAAAATTAGTTGTTAGCAAACTTTACTGTAGTCTTTATAGTAAAGTAATCAAATTTCTATGATTTAACCAAAACTTGAATGAAATTTTTTGATACATAGCTAATCATAAAACTTATTTTTACAGAGAGTTTATATTTCCCTCTTAAAACTTACCTAATGAAAAACATTAGTCTTTATTTTAAAAAGAAATTTATTTTCATTAAAGTAAAACAACTACTTATAATTCTGAATTTGCCAAGGTAGAATTACACATTACGTAACTTACTTGTTTGACCTTCAAAAAACGTTTATCGTTGTAGAAGTAAGAGTTAGACTTATGTTTTCCTACCATAAAAGTATTGACCGTTTTATTTACTTAATTATTTAATTACATTTTTTATATTTTTTCGAACAAATTTCAACCAGTAATACGTTTCCAAATTTTAAAAATTAATTGAATTATATATAAACTTTTAAAGAATTAATATGGTTAATGATTTATCATCGAAATTGAAAAATATAGAGGTGTCTCTTAGATAAAAAATAATAAGTTGATTATTTTAATTAAAACAGTCGAAAAGTGTTTAATTAAAAAATATTTATAAAACAAGTGAACAACTATCTTAAGTAAAAATAGCTTAGATTATATGTATATATATCGAGCTTGCAAAAATCTATTTAATTTATCAAAAACTTTAATTAATAACTCTTTCAATTTTTCCGTTGAAACTTTAAACAAGTTAACTACAGTAGAGCTTTTTTTGTTTAGTAGAGCGCTAATCTTTTTATCATCTTGTCAATTGAAGTTTCTCCCTTCTTTTAGTATATATTTAATTTTATAGGAATTTTTTGGGTAAAGTATTGAAAATTTATCGTGTCTTTTTTTTTTTAATTAAAGTTTACCCATTCAAAATATACGTTTTCAGCTTCAAAGATAATGGAGTCTCCTTCATCATAAATTACTTTGTGCGTGTATTTAATTTATAACTTAGTTCTATTAATTAATGCCAGACGCTGTAGCTAAATTTTATTTCTAAAAAATTAGTTATTTTTTTCTATAATAATCTGTTCTTAACCTTAAATATACAAGTTATATTTATTTACTCAAACTACGGGTTTTTTTGTTTTGTGTACACTAAACGTTACTTAGTTTTGAATTTTTAGACAACTATTTATAAGACTATGGTAGATTTAAGTGTATTAACGTTGTTTGAAATTTGCACTAATGTTATTGAACCTAATCGAGTTTTTTGTTTTGTAATGAATTCGACCTATTTCATTCCTTTAAAAATCGGAGAGATGTCTATGGCTTGAATTTTGTACATGATGTTGAATGTCGAGTGTTAAAAGCTGAGTCAATAAGATATTGACGGATCAAAGCTGAGTCAATAAGATATTGACGGATAAAAGCTGAGCTGATAAGAGCTCATTTAATGAAGCTCATTTAAGCCTATTGTCGTTTAAAAGTAGTCTTGTGGTAATTACGTCAGGGAAGAAACGTTGGATCCTGTTTTCAGACACACATATTATATTGTAGCAGCAGAAAATTGTATTAAAGATCATTGGAACTCTAGTTTGGAATTGCACTGTTAGACTTGTATTTAGTTATGGTGTTTTTTTTATATACAAGTATAAAGTGTTCATTATTGAAACAGTTACATATAATGTTCTGGTTGAAACTTAAACATAGTTTATAATAAACAGTTATCTCTGTTTTAGTTTAGAATTTTAAGCATCTTTTTATCAAGTTAAATTAGTTGTTAAAGATTCAACTCCATTTAGAGGAGTTATCAAAAGTGTGATTCTTCAAGTTCTCAAAAGATGATTAGTCCAACAGCCAAAGGTTTAAATTTATACAACTGTATCTACTTTTAATAGAAATGTAATACTAAACTAAATAATTCTAAAGATTACTTATTGACCAAAATTTCTAAATTTATTATGTTTATAAATAATTAGATTTTTGATTTTTGAAGCTTATAGATAAACCGTTACAAAATTTAAATACCACTAAATACATTACATTAACATAGTGCTTTATAAAAAATTATAAGCTGCATTTACTATTTATAACAGCCCTAAATTATACTAGATTTTTGATCTTATCCATTAGGTGTTAAATTAGTATTAAAGTGAGAAATTATGTTTTACAAACATTTATTGCTAATAAATAAACGCAACTCGATAAACACAATGAATTATTACAAGCAACAATTACTATTTTCTTAAACGAAAAGCTAATACATAATTTATAACTTCCTACTTACTTATAATAATAGTAAAACACAACTATAAAATTAATGAAACATAATATATGATTAACTAAAAAATGAACATTCTTAACATTTTCAGCGGCTTTGATGATTGCTTATCAAACACGAAATAGTTTTTAAATAACAAATATTAAAATAACGTCATATTAAAGTAAAATACTGCATTAGAACTAGGTTTTAAAATACAAAAAAAAATTACTTTATAATTTAGATTCAGATTTACTGTTTGAAAAGTTCATAACCAGTTTAAATATTTGTTCAAAACTTTCATGTAAATTTAAGATTATTTTGTCACAATCAGTTTCTTTACAGTTGTTCCATGACAACATAGAGTAAGTGACGCTGTGGTTGTTTATTCTGTAAAAGAACCCATAACCATCGTGTTTCATCGGAGCTACTGCTCCAGTTGACTGAAAATTTTATACAATTAAGAAAGTCATTTTAGAATACCAAAGTATCAAAATTACTTATATTGTTGACATTTGAATGAGACATCATGAGTTAAATTTTTATACTATGGAATTAGTTTTATGAAAAAATCAAGGAACAAAAATTCATATATACCATAGCATTAAATAGTTGGTTCATTTTTACTTCAAAAAATTTAAGTGGCTTTTAAACTATACTATACAACAAAATAGACTTTTTACTCACTTTAGCCAAACTTCTTTGCTTCGAAAACATTGGATGGCAAAAATAATTTAAATATAAGTAATATAATTTATTTACGTAAAACAAGAGGTAAGTGAACGACTTAAAAAGTTGTATGCTTTGAAATACCAAGCAATGACTAACTGCTTACTAGTTATTTTGCTATTTTTACAAAAAATATCTTTTTGTGTATTTGTTTTTTATTATTTATTATAAGTTTCAGTATATGTATAGACTGCGTTTTTTAGTGTATTTAAAGTTTAAAGTTTAAAACTTTGACAAAGTGATTAAGAAGTAAAGACTGACTTTGGTACATTTCAAAAAAAGTTAAATATTAAATAGCTGTCGCTTTCGTCTTATTACTCTGTGGAGACCTTATATGTCTTGTTTGAAACTAAAGTTGTATCCACAAGCTTGTACCGTCAAAGATCATTAAAAACTTTTGCACAACAGCTTTTTACAACCTAAAAACTATTCAAAACTAAATTTATCAAGAAAAGTTATCTAATAAAAAATCTCCGAACAAATAGTCCATTTAAAAACAAAAAATATTTATGTAAGCAATGATAAAATATCAGGCATGAATGAACTAACATTGAAGTTACCAACAAAGCTGGTTGAAAGATCGAAGTTTCCCCCGCCTCCTGTTTTATGGTACATTTCGTCGGTGAAAATAGCTGGAGTTTTGTTTTCCTGTTTTTTTTTACAACATTGCTTTTTTTTGATACTCAGAAGTCATTTTCAATATATAACCTATGTTTTAGAAATTATGATTTTAGTTACAAAAACACTTCGATGATAGACAAATAATTCAAAACTAAAGTTACTGTGAGTTTTACCTTTCTAATATTCAAATTCATATAAAAACTATAAAACTAAAGTTGTAGTTAAACAAATATCTGGTTTTCAATATAAAACCTATGTTTTAGAAATTATGATTTTAGTTACAAAAACACTTCGATGATAGACAAATAATTCAAAACCAAAGTTACTGTGAGTTTTACCTTTCTAATATTCAAATTCATATAAAAACTATAAAACTAAAGTTGTAGTTAAACAAATATCTGTTCAGTCTACAACTTACTTATTATATTCTTTACTTTTAAATGCTCTCTATAAAAAGATTTTTCTAATTAAGGTAAGTATTTAAGGTTATATGACAGATCAAATTCCGAAAATTTTTTCTTAGAAAAATCTTTGAAGGGCCAAAACTAAAAAACTAATAAACATTTGAAAAATATATGTGTATGACATGCACCCAGTATTAATAAATGTGACGTATGTCATTCTAACTGTTAAGAAAATTGTTTTATAGCTCTAACATTATTTTTAGAAGACATTGAAAAATTTGCACAAAAATAGTTAAACTCGTTTAATTTTGTTAAGTAAAATTCCTTTAACCTTGAGCAATTATTTCTAAACTTATTTTCTTTAAATATATATAAAGTAACTAGAAATTTTTATTTATATAACTTTAAATTAAACTACATAAATAACTTCTTATAAATTAATCATTTACGTTCAATAAAAGTAACTATGTACTATGTATTAAACATATCTATCCACAGTATGTTTTCTAAACAGTACTTTAGCGAAAAATAATATATTTTATATCATTAAATTACAAATAAAAATTTAATTTCTCTAAAAAAGACACAAAAACTTAAAAAAAGAAAATATAATGAAAAAATTCATTCGTGTTTATTAACCAAACATAACTGATATTTTTAAAACTTTAATTTCTTTGATAATAGACTTGAAAATAATAATTTTCTTAAATAATAATAAAAAAACTTATTTGTCTAGTAAGTGTATAGAGCTATATATCAGTTCAAACCTAAAACAAATTTTATTTTATTTTTATTTTAAAAACCATATGGTTTTAGCTGCTTAAAAACATGTATATTTGCTAAATATACGACTTACTAAAGACTAAAACTTTTAATAGCTAACTTTAAGAAGACTAAACCTTAGAAAAAATATATTTACTGATAAGCTTTTTCGTCCTAATCTTTTAAAGCGTTTTTTTTTGAAATATATTTATTAATAATTTTAAAGTCAAACTAATTTAGGATATTTAGTTGTCAAAGATATTTCTTTAAAAGTATGGGCGTTTTTCAGGTTTATTAAAAAAATGGATTTTAGTTTTTATTACCAAGCTTTTCTGGAAACTTGAGTTTCCTTGCGTTAAAGTTTTTAGGAGAAAATTGATTAAAATTATTCTTTAACTTGACTATAAAACAATTGTCTTCTGTAAGTACCCACAAAAAAATTACTACGAAACTTTTTTTTTTTAATTTAAAATCTATTTCATCCGTAAAAACTAGTTTATTTACTAAAAAAATAGATTTGTTAAAGCAAACAAATGCTTGATAATCAAAAAATATATACTCAAAATTATTTTTATATTTTAGAGCAACTCTATAGGTTAATAAAACTGGCAACATAAACTTAGACATTAAAATAATCGCATTTACCAAAAAAAAAATCGAAAATAAATATCTTACACTAAAAGCTTGAATTTGAAGTCCGAACAGATGTCTGTCGCAACCTCGATTATTCACACACTCGCGCATCAACCACTTGTATTTATTGTGCGCTTTCACAAAACACTCATACACATCCTCACTCATCACGTCACAATCGAGTATTTTGCGGCAAAACTCAACCATCTCAGTAGTGCAAGTCCTCATCGTCTCTGTCCTGCCGTGGTAAAACCTAAAAAATTGGTAAAAAGTAAAAAATATCACTAAGTAGCAAAAGAATTACTTTCAACTAACACTTTTTATTTGCACAATCTGTCTGAAATTATTTAGATGATTGTATTTTTAACAGAAAACAAAGGTTTTAATATAATTTTAACTCAAGCTATGAATTTATAAATCTTAAAATTCCTTGTTTTTATAACTTATAAACTATTACTTTTCATTAAGATTTTCAAAAGACTTCTTTTAATTGTTATAAATTTTTGTTCTTTTTATACTTGATCTGTAACAAAATGGCTTTTGTTATTTTGTCAAATATCTGCCTTTGATAGTGGAGAGTTTGTTGTTATTGTTTTTAAAGATTATTATAATTGAGTTTTTAGATGTTAAACATTTATTTTTGATCTATTTGATTTTTTGAGCATTATTTAAGCATTGTATTTAGCAGTCAATATATTTACTAATGTGATTGATAACTGTAATAAATTAGTTTCTTTGTGTTACACTAGTAACACACTAGAAACCTTAGACTCACATCATATTACTTTAGTGAAAAATCTTATTTTAAATAAAGCATAATATTTGTTTTAATTAATCACTTTGAATCAGAAAAAGCTCAAATCGTTTAGCTGAGAAAAGAGGTCAAACCCTCCGTAATATTCTTGATAGTAGTATCCCACACTAGACCGGAACTACAAATCAGATACTAATAAGCTTTACTTGTATATTTAGCTGTAAAAAACACATAAAGGCTTTCAAAAAAATACACCAAAAGCTTAAGTAAAAATTTAAAGAAATAAAGACAAAAAAAAAATTATAAGCAAAATTACTTCTTTCTAATTATTTTTTTAATTGAGAGCTTAGTAAAATAAAAAAAATAACATTTTAGCTATACATTTAGTTGTAAAACATTCATATAAATATTCAAAACCATTATTAAAATTTTGCAATTAAATTTGTAGATAAAAATTACAAGTGTTTTTGTTAGCAAAAAATTAAAAAATATATATATATATAATTATCACAGATGTTCTTGTGCTAAAACTTTATTTCAACTAACGGCGTTTCACTGCTCTCAAATAAATTTAAGAACAGATCTACGGAGTCTCAAAAAGCTCAAAAAAAATTTGAGACTCCGTAGATCTGTTCTTAAATTTATTTGAGAGCAGTGAAACGCCGTTAGTTGAAATAAAGTTTTAGCACAAGAACATCTGTGATATACATTCCGATAAGCTTAGCTTATCAGGATCTCCAGGATTTAACGCCTTATAACGTTACATCTTATATATATAATTATTCAGTTGTTTGAATCGTAGTTGTCATTCAAATTAAATCTGATGATTGATCATAAGATTCACGTTTACCAAAATAGTAAAGTTCAAAAAAAACCACAAACAAAATAATGATAGTAAAAATTAATCCCAATTATTATATTAAAATTACTTCTCGAGTTTTTTAAGCTTTAAACTGATTAATTAATATTTTGACAATCTTTGCATGTTTTTGTTGTAGTTCTCAAAAACTTTTTCAAAAGTTAAACACTCTTTGCTATTTTACCAAGTTATTTCATGCTGAGCTGGATAACTACTTGAAAAAAAATATTTGAAAAACGTAATTAGTAGTTTAATAAATTCAGTAACTTGATGAATAGATTAATTAATAGAATTTAAAATATAGCATTTTTAAATAAGAGATTAACTTTATCACAAGTAAACAAAAGTGTAAACTAAGCTTTTATTTTATAGTAAAGTAAAAAGGTTTAAAACTTTGATGACTACAGTGTTAAACTAAAATTTTTAAAAAACTTTTTAATGCTTGCTTAGGATCACAACTTATATTATAGGAAAAAAAAGTTATACATAATTTTTGTATTAATAACAGTATTAAATATAAGTAATAGATTTTCTTTAAATATAACTCTTTTTCGAACACTCTTTTATAATAGCTTTTAACATCTTAATAAATTAACTTTATATAATGAAACCATGGTTTTGCTGCAATCTTTTTAAAATTATAATCTTTAGTTTTAAGAAATATGACTAGGAATAACTCACTAATCTGTTTTTAAATTACATCCGAAATGCAATTTTTCTTTTAATGCTGTTTTACTGATTTTACTGCTTTGTAAGCAAAAACAAATAGATAATATACTTCTGCACATACATAAATACTTACATAAATTTCTTTTTTTGTGTACCAACCTTAAAAGTAAACCGGAAATTGTAAATTTAACTCATTCTTACTTTCTAGCAGATGCAGTTTCATATGTTGAGGGAACTTTGTTGTGAACTCTCGTATAAGCAAGTTGAATAGCTGCTTGTACGAAGAATGATGGGTTTATCTGATAATATAAAATAAAAATACATTTGTTTATTCCAAACAATATATATACTAAAAACTTTTATTTGTATAGAATAAATTCATTGTGTTTATTTATGTTTTTGATTCATCCTGACATTGAGTCTGAAACTGGAAATATGAAATGATATAAATTTGAATATTTCTTTGAAAGATAGTACTACTAAGTCAAGATCTTAAAGAACTTAGAGCTCCAAACTAAACTTTTAAAATTTCATTTGCAACTGTATTTATGCCAGTTGGCTTCAGATCATTTAAAGGGGTTTTCTTAGAAAAAATTAAGATAACTTCGAAAGTATAAAATCATGCTATGAAAGAAAATCAGTTTAAAAAACACTATAAACGTAATATATCATTTGCTTTTTTTATAGTTTCAAAATAAATATTTTAAAGTTTTCTTTAGCTAACAAATTAATAAAAAAATTTTCCTTTGTCGTACTTTTTTTAGTCCTTAAGCTGTTCCTTAAAAGTTTGTAAAAACAGTGCAATATAAATGTATTTATCAATAAGATCCTGTGATTTAGTCAGTTTCACTAACATTAGATAGTTGTCTTGTTACAAGTTTTTATAAATAGTTTTAGCTGATGTAAAACTGTTTTTTCTTACTTTTGTTTAATAAAATAAGTAAACATGCTCTTTTAAAACTTTAAAACTTTATACTTTAGTTTATCAAGCATCTACAAGCTGTTAAAAAACAAAAACAAAATAGGAGTTTTATAGTTACCTTATTTTCAAATTAAAAGACATATAAAATTTAATAATATAAATTATATTTAAAAAACGTTTTAGTAATTATGTTTAAGTTCTGATAACTTTTGCTCTTTTTTTTTTGAAAATCTAAGTTAAGAAATATTACGTTACATCAAAATTCTATTTTTTAAATGTATAAAAAAATTTTTACAATATTTCAAATTAATAAATACCGATTTCTTTTTCAGCCTACTTTAATGTTACTTTACTATTGTGAAACTTTAAACTACTTTACTTTAGTCTAACTAGACATTGCAAGTTTCGATTTAGTTTGAAAGATCTAAAAGAGATAAATGAGCATTTTTATCATTAAAGTTTAAAACACAAACTTGTTTTTCAAATTTATTTTAAATTAAAGCAACAATAAACTCTACCAACATTATACTTTTTAAGATCCTTGGTACCAACACCTTTAAACTCTACAACTTCTACATCAATCTCTTCATTAAAATTAATTGTTGTTTCTTCTCCTTTTTTTATTGCTTGTACTATTTTTTCATCATAGTCGAACACAATTTGTTTAACTTTTGAAGGTTTATCTGGTTATTATACAGAAATATAGAAATATAGAAATAATATTAGAAATTTTAACAGTATAAAGAAATTTAAGATTTTAATTCCATAAGTTAACAAATTTTTTGTAAATATTTAGTACTTTTAGTAATATTTGTAAAACAATAATTTAAACATGAAACCTTAGTTTTAAATAAGCCAAATACATTTATTAAACTTTTACTCATTTTAATTTTAAGACATTTATAACAAAATTGATAAAATCAAAGAAAACATTCATGTACCAAGAGACAACCTCAAGTTAACTTAAAATTTTGATCATACAACTTGGATCATCAGAACACAAGCTCTAGGTCAGCGATTCTTAACCTGGGGTAAATTTACACGTGGAGATAAATTCCCTTGTTCAAAGGAGGTATATTTTCTTTAACAAAAGTGATGTAAATTAAAGTTTATTATTTATATTTTTAATTTATGAGTTAGTATTTAACCGTAATTTTTTCAAGTTAAATAAACTGTTTAAACTTTACGATTTTTAATATTTAATAATTGTAAATTTCAAAATATCTAATTTTTTTTTTAAATTAAACACTATTTTGGATATTGGGAGTAAATTTGTTATTTACTTTCCAAAAAGGGGTAAATTTGTTAATAATATTCCAAAAAGGCGTAAAACATGAAATAAAGGTTAAGAACCGCTGCTCTAGGTAGACTGAGATCTAAGTTTTGATTTCCTTGAACTATTCAGTCAGTCTTCAGACCAAAAAAATGTGGTTGTCAACCTACAGACAGATTATGATATTTAACCATGAAGCTATTATTTGCTGGTATGATCAGTGATGTCAGTCTTGTCTAATTGCATTTAATACATGGTCAACTTGGCAAAACAGCTGATACGCTCGTTTTTTATACACCATTTACAAAATTTATTTAAAAAAAATTAAAAAATAAAATAGATAAAACAAACTTAATTTCGCATATATTTTTACTTTAGTTCAACTGTAACAAATAAATGTATTTTTTAAACATATTTACAATACTTATTTACGAAAACTCTTTTTTAAATATTGTTACATAACTAAAAACTAGCTTGACTGTAGTTATTTATGTAAAAATAAATAAAATCAGTATAAAAACTGTAACAAACGGACTAAAATTATAATTAACAGTAATCTATTGAAAAAACTTACCTGAGCCATTATACAGTTTTATAGTAACTAAATAGACTTCTAAACCATATACAAAGATAGTACTAAATTTTAATAATAAAATAAAAAATATATTACAAACAATTTTTGAAAAAAAAATTAAACTTTTTTTTGGTTTTTTAAAAGATTTATAAGTTTTTGCTCAAAGCATTTTTTTTAGTTTACTGTAACTAAAAATACATAAACCATTTTTGAAATAAAAATTTTGCTCATTCTACATATACACAATAAAAGTGTAGATTTAAATTTAAATATAAACAAACTAAAACAAGTGTTTATTCATTATAATTAGTTGATTTTGATCAAAATGAATTACAATAAATTATACATTTACCATAATTTTCCAGTAAAACTAATAACGCACAAGTGTGACTATTTGAACGTACCAGTAAAAACACCATAGAGACATATGCTTGCATTTACAATTTAGTAAATTAGTAAATTTAGTAATTGTTGAATTTAATACGTTTCTAAACCCATTAAGACCAGATTGAGATATATAAATAAGCTGTAATTTGTCTATTTTGCCTTGACTAATTCTAAAAAATAGGCATTTTTTAAAATTAATTAAATAACTTATTTTACGGTTGCTTGTAGGTTTTGTAAAAAAGAAGTTTTTTGAATTTCTTTCAGGTCTTTAAAAGTACAATTTTATTTGTACACTTTAAGTATAAAATTAAATTTAAGATACTGCAAGACTACTTTATTTCAATTTGTTTTATAATAAATGTAGTTCTAAAAAATCCAAAAAATATATTGTACATGATAGATTTTCTTATCTAATCTAAAATACATAAATTTTTATTTACAATGTTTAAAATTATAGATTTTTCCAAGTATTTTAGTGATTTTTGTTCAAAATTCTAAGAATTTTTGCCTAAATTGTCAAATTCTAGGTTTTATGGGAACCTTAGTAACAAATAAAATATTAAAATTACAATATTTAAATTCTCATATTTTTTTCTACTTGATAAACGTAATCTATCATATAAACATAATTTATAGTATCCACCGTTTTTTTGAACCCTATCATGATTTCATTAACAGTATGTCAAAAGTGCAACAAAATATAAAAAATAAAACTGTTTTAAAAATAAGTTTTGAAAAATTGTTTCAACAAAACTAACCAGACCTGACAGCGACAACAACTTATTGTGGTCATACTTCTTCCAGTCACCACCACAAGTTTTCAGTTGACTAGTCATATACGCAATATAGGTGACAAACACCATTCCATCAACTGGCGAGTGATCGCAGTGAGCTGCATACACCCCGTTTTCACTCCATACTTCGTTGTATGACTTGTCCCTCCATCTTCAAACACATTTTATCAAAAAAATAATAAATAATAAAGTTCTATTTAGTTGAAGGTTAAAACAATAAACTTTAAGTATTTTACAATATCTATTTAAACAGATATAACTCTAAAAATTCAAACCATTATAAACACTGCAAAGCTCTCATTTGCAATTTTTAGTTTATTATTATAAGGCTGCTAAATATTATTTCTCCAGCACTAGTTCTATTTGAAGACTTATATCCTTTAAAAATACATAATAAATATATTAATCTACATAGGTATTCTAGAATTTGTATTTTCTAAGTAAAAGATACATTTCATGAACAACTTTGTTTTAAGGATACTTATAAAAGACTGCCGACCAATGACTTCAATAAACAATTAAAAGTCATAAACTTTATAAGGTTTTAATTTAATAAACTGAGTACTGTGTGAATTAGTGTAAACTTTTCAATCTATTTTATGTAGCTTTTTACTTTAGGTTTTACTTGTTTCAATTACTTGATTGAATCAATTATTCGTTTTTGACTTTATTTATCAATTGCATTTAAATATCTATAAGTGACACTTATATAAAACACTATAAGCAAAACAAAATAAGACACTATAAGCAAAACAGCTGTTTTTGTAATCAAAATATTTTACTTGACTAACAAAAAAGTATGAACAGCTCTACAGTTCTACAATAACGAAGTAAAGCTTTAGACCAAGGGTCGACAGCCTTTTATAAGTCAAGGGCCAATTTTTCAAAAAAAAATTTGCTAACGGATTGAACTGTATGAAAAAGTCTTCCACAAGCCACAGTAATTCTTAAATACTTATAATCATCAATATAAACATATATCATAAAATAAAAATACTGTTATAAAATAAGTTATAAAAAAAGCAAAAATACCCTAAAATTATTTATATACGACATTTTTAGTTTAATATATAATTTTATATATAATAGTTAGTAGTAATTGTTCATTTAAAAGCCTAATTGTAAGTTATAAGATTTTTTTAATTCTTTAAATTAAAATAGTAATATTTTAGTTGAAAATTACCAAGCGGGCCAAATATTTTTGCTTTGCACAGTTTGCCAAACCCTACATTAAATAAACGTTTTATTTGATAAAATTCAATTGTTAAAACTTATATGATAAAATTTTTACATAGTTTCATTCTAATTGTGTTTACCACCTTTTAATTTACAATATTAAAGTTTTGTACTTATCTCCTGTTTTTACCTGCATGTAGAATCACCAGTCATACAGTTTCTCATGATATCAGTCAAATTTGTCGGTGTCGCAGAGTCCAGACAAAGCACATGAACAGCCGATTCGATTTGATGCAAGTTTTTTACATTTTTTTTGCTTAAACTCAACAAATGCTTGCGTGCATCTGCCCATTTGTCACGTGGTAGTGACGTCATTGCAGCTATTCCGACATCAGCAACAGATCTATCGCTTTTAATCAAATTAAGAGCATCCATAAATTGTGCGACTGTGTGTACATTGTCTGAAAAAATGTATTTTGAAGTAAAATGTAACAAGGTTATAATCTTTTTAACAGGTTTCAAATTACTTAACATTTTTTTAAATATTACTTTGGTTTAAACTGTTGCACTTTCCCTTTATCTTATTTAAAATATTTTTAAACTTTTCAAAAATAAATTAAGAACTCTTTTTTATACGAATAATTATTAATTTTATCACTGGAAATGAATAAAATTTAAGAAATTCTACTTTTAATGACCTAAACAAGATTGGTTCTTTAAAATAATTAATTAACTAAGCCATACTTGAAAGTAAACTTACAGATCACTTTTATTCATAAAAAATTTAATACAAATTTAAATAAATTTAAACTACAACCAAAAACTGAACTAGTTTTAAAGTTTTTATTTTGAAATATACTATTTTCCAATACCATCCTAAACCAAATGTAAAGTGTTTTTAATTATACTTACTCAACCTAGTTAAACATATGTATATATACTTCAAGTTAAAAAATAACCTTTGTCATCAACAAGGTCAATTTTAAATATCTTTTTGTTATGTAAGACGATGGAATAACTAGGACAGGTTTCTTGGCTTTCTAGTTTGAAATAGTTATGTATTTCATCCAAGTTTTTACCAGGCACCCGGGTCACATTGAAACAGTTTCTAAAAACAAACATAAACTTTGAGTTGTTTGTTTAAAGAAATACAACTTGGGAGAAAACTTTTTATAGCTCATATTTAATTAAAAAACTTACAAAACTTAATTTTTAAAAATATAATTCAGAATGAAAAAAAAAATCTGGAAACTGATGCCAATTTGAGAAACTAGTTTTAATGAATCAAAATCAAAAACCAACAACACTCTTTAAACTGTTAATTAAATAGCCTTGGTGACTAAAAACTAACCTATAAAGCTTAAGTAAATTATTAAGATAATAAAACGTTAATAACTGAGCTAAAAGTGTAGTTCTTGTCGAAATGTGGTAAAATTTGTTGAAAATTGAGCTTTTAGTATCATAAAATAAAGAAGAACTAATTAAATTAACTTATAATAATAAAAACAAATACTTCTTTTTTACTTGAATTAAAATATCCTGAGTTTAAATAAAATAAAGGTTAGACTGGCTTGAGTCAACTTAATTTTTTCAAAGTGCTCAACAAAATTTAAAACAATCCAAATAAGCCTATGTTTTTTTATACCTCCAAAAAAACTTAGCTTGTGTAGCTTGAATAGCAACACCATAAAAGTATAAATATATATTTTCCTAAAAAAATTTAAATGTACCTAAATATGTATTTAAATATTATTGTAAAAATTTATAAAGATAAATATAATATATTAAAAACTTAAAATTTAAAAAAGTAGAACAATTATTTCATGTAGGTTGTTGCTACAATCATCAACTATATAAAAGCCCTTCTAAACGGGCTCAATGAAGATTAGTTTCCTTAAAAAATCTAATTATTAAATATTCACTATACATATAAATTTTTCAAATGTACTAAGAGGTATTTACTATACCAGTATATAAAGTTAAGTTTACAAAACTTTAGTTCTATACTTAGGGTTGCCAAATGTTTTTGGCAACTTTTCTCCAGGTTTTTAAAAGTACACATTTTTGGTCTATTTTTAGTTTAAAGTTAAGTATAAGGTAAAAAACTGTATTAAGTAGTATAAAAACATTGAAAAGTTACTGTAAAGCTATTTTATATGTGTTTATTAATAGAAAAAATTTTGATGATGACACAATTTTTTTATCTATGTGATAGATTTTTTGTGTCAAATCGAAATTTTACTATTGAACATGTTAATATTGTTAAAAATTCCAGGTCATTCCAGGTTTTTTTCTCGTAATTATTCAAATTCCAAGTTTTTCCAGGTTTCTTGGTTTTTTAGCAACCCTGTATACTATCAAGATATAAATTTTTAGATAAAACATACAACATCATTAGATTTTTCATGCTAAACTTAACAAACTTGACGATAAAAATTTATAACTTTATTATTTCAAATAGCAATCAAAATTTTAATTCATTATATATACTTATATATCATTACCAAAAGCAATTCAAAGAAAAATTAAAAAACAAATATAAAAATATGTAAAAACGCTTTATCGCCTAAATAAGTATACGCTTACCCATATTAAATTTTAGTAATATATAGATTACTTTAAATCAACCATACAATTTTTTACATAATTTAATAACACATCAAAACAACAAAACATTGAAATTTTAAAATTTTCTGAAGTAAAATTGTCTTGTACTATAAGCAATAAAGTGTATTTTATAGATGCAACAAAACAAAGTGAACCTCAACAAACAAATAACTTTCATATGAGCTACAGAAACTAGAAAATATCTACTCCAAAAGCAAAAAGTTATTGCTTATATGTATTAAATGTAAAGTTAACTTTGTCATGCAAAAAAGTAAATCATTGCTAAAATATTTTGAAAATACTTTATTATAATACAATAAATTATGCTTAAATATGTAAAAGATAAAAGAAAATATAATCTAATAAAAGTAAAATACTTTCAAAACATTTATCAACGGTACATTAAACTGTAAAATACATAAAGTATTTCTTTTATTTATATAAATCATAACACTTTATATAAAAAACTTTATACTGAACTTTGTACATATTTTATCTAATTGTACCAGCTAGCGGTTACTTTTTGTACATAAAACATATGCAAACTTTATATATTTAAATCTGTTTTTATAACTACTGTGTTCTTACAGAATTTTATTTTTACAAAAACTACCTATACATTTAGTAATCTTAACTTAACATTTACTTTCAAATGTATTTCACATGAACAAGCATACAAAAAACGTTGTGTACTAATTGTTTTATTTAATTTACAAATTAATTTTACAAAAACTATAATAGGAACTCCATAAGTATATCTGATTTAAACTATATTTGTAAACAATAAAAAAGTTTTTTAAATGTTTTAATCTTTCTAGTTTAATTTTAGGTATAAATTTTTTTTAGAAAAAAACAACTAAGATTTACTTGTACTTCGGTAATTATCAACTTTACAGGCCGTTTAGAATTCAAAACTAAATAAACTCAACAAATCATATAAGAACTTATTCTTCATTAACGACCTAAAATAGTTGAGTAATATTATTAATTGACTGTCCAATTCATGCTTGTAATTAACAAATACCGGATGTATCAATCAACATTGTAAGTAGCCTTCTTATTACCCACATCAATGTGCATACTCGATCGTCCATTTCGTTTTACTATTCGGGTGTAACAAACTTACAATGGCTAACCTGACCAAGAGTTGACTTTAGGATCAGTCAAGTGTGGCTAGCGTTTATCAGAAAGTAAGAGGTGTTTAATTTTCGGTTAAATATAAGCTTTGAATATGCAGAAGTTCAGCTATTGCAATGACCTTAAAGAAAAATTAGGTTATCTTATGTATACTATTTATCCGCGAATATTTTCGATATGTGAAAAAAAAATTAGCAGAACTGACATGTTTACTAGATGTAATCAAAAATCCAGTAATTAATATGAAATACCAAATTGTTAACAAAGAAGATCCAGTGATCAATGTGGAAGATCCAATGATTGACGTTGAACATCAAGCATTCAATGTGGTACATCCAGTAGTCAATATTGAAATAAGATGGTCTATAAGAATTACTCAATGTTTATTGTCTAAGATCTAGTGATCAATATGGAACATATAATAGATGACAAGTAGCTTTTAAACGTTGAAATAAGTGATGACAGCAGCTTATTAGAGGAACACATTAACTTTATCTAGATTGTTTTAATTGTTTTTACAGAAACACTGGTTTTGTGATAGGAAGTGGAAAGCTATATGTTTTTCAGCTTGCCTTATGACGAACATTTGTGGAAAATACAGATTTTATAAACTAACAGATTTACTTCAAAATTAGCTTCAAGAGATGTGGGTTGGAATAAGAAAAGAATTTGTCAGCAGCATTCTGTATACAAAATACTTTTTGGATTTGAAGAGGTCGTCTCCTACCTGCATGAACCGGATCTATTTGGAAAGCAGTATTTGATGTCTTCTCTGTATTGCTACCTGATATTTTAGTGATTCATGGTCATGTGAAGAGCTTAAAGGAGTAGCATGGAAAACTAAAATGTTTCTAAGCAAATACAGAAATTGATCTTTTCCTACAAAAACTGCAATCCTATTGTAGCAACTATTCAAATAAGAGATTTGCAGCAAATTGTTTGCAGAGAAGATGTTGATCACAACAGAAGGCACACCAGAGAAAGGCACTCGATTTAGTTTAGGTGTTGCAGTGTGTACAAAGGCTAACAAACAAAAGGATTTAATACTAAGTATTTTACCTATTATTAACTATTATCTGTAGAAATTATTTTATCTTAATGAAAAGCATGTATACACCCACTTTATTCTATGCTTCTATTCTTTCATTACAGTAATTATTTTTTACAGAACCCAGTTGAAGTTTGTGATTTGTTAACACACAGAAACATATGTTAGTACAATAAAGGAAGATTACTGTACAATTTGTTTTTATACTTTATTTATACTTTTTAATGAAAAAATCTTAAAATTGTCATAAAATAAAAAAGACTTCTACTTTATTTAAACGTATTTCATTTTACATATATGCTAATAAAAATACTTTTACCTGTTGTCAAAACTCTCATTATTAGATATAAATAGTTTGCAAAAGTTTAAAAACTTAAAAGCTATAATAACCCTTACACGTATATCATTAAGCTTGAAAGGTGTACCTTTAAAATTTCTATAGAAAACATGTACAGCTACTGTTTTCAAAAAGTAAAATAATTTCTCTCAAGTTTTAAATATGACTTACATGTAGTATATTATTATAAATTTTTTTTTAAGTTTTTTGTTTTCCATAGTTTAGCTCATATAACACTTAATTTAAAATTTTTAACTAGATTTTTTTACTTTAGAAAATATGGCACAGACTTAAGATAACAGCAAAACTTTTGATTAAATAAAATAGTTACTTGTATTGATTCATGCACAATGGATATTTTGATGTTGTATGAGCAGGAATACATTCACGTCTTAGTAAGTTCCAATAGGAAGCAAGAAGGTGTAAACTAAACGCTGACCGTTCAACCTAGAAAAAACCAACAAAATTAATAATAAAAATAAATAAGTCATTGTTTTCCAAAAAAAAATATTGTGTTTAGCCAGCTTTAAACGCCTTACTTTTTGTGTAAACTTTATATTTGTTTAGAATCATTATTATCAAAGCTGTCTTTAATTTCAAACAAAATTAAACATTTACATTACAATAAAAACAAAATTTAGGTATAAATATTTTAATTAAAAAAACCTGACTGTAAGACTTTGGTGGAAAAAGTTTATTTTGGATATCTGTCACTCCTGAAAAGTTACTGGTGACCAAAGAAGATCTACTAGATAAGTAAGCATTTTTAAGCCAAATATTCTCGACCCAATTTCTACTATCTGCGTTTGTTTTTGTTTTTTTGAAATTAACTTTGGTAAGTAAACTTTACTCAGGGTTCGTGCGCAAGATTTCTTTCATTTAGCCTGACTGAGACCAATTTAGTCTGACATTTTTTCAAAGCAAGGAAAATCCCCTTTAGAAGTCATTTTAGGTATTTGGGGGTCTTGATTAGTACTATTGTAGTATCCGACTTCAACCAGCTTCATCTCAAAAATATTTTGAGCTTTAAAAATCTGCCAAAAGCGACTAAGTTGTGAAAAAGGTGATTTACCCCTCTATGCCCTTAACATAACAAATTCAGTGATAAGTTTTGAAATAAGTGTTATTTCTAATCTATTACTAGAGTAAAAATTCAATAATTACAGTAACCTCTTGCTTATTTACGCACATTGTGTCCACAGAAAAAATGCATAAAGATCCAGAGATTGTAAAGATACGAGAGGTACCAAATATACTTACCATAATGGTTGTTTTTTGATATTGCTTTTAGTTAAAAGCAGACTGGGGACTTTCCCACTTGTAACAATTTGTTTACTTTATTTATAAATATGAAAACAAAAGATAAAACTATACATAAACTAAAAAAAATGGATTTAAATATATACAAAATAATAATACTTGTAGAAAAATTTTACTAATTTTAATAATAAGTAGATTTTATCTTTATCTTTGTTTATATGTGAATTATTTGATACTCTACATTTATATTCTATTCTACTTAGCAAATTCAGTTTATAACTAAGCTTTTGTTTACAATTAAGAAATGGTGTGGTGTCTATACTAAAATTTGTTTCTATAGCCTTTTACAAAAATATACATTTAATGCTGTAATGGATTTCTTCTTTTGAACAAAAATATATAAAATATAAGAAAAATGATTAATAAAATTTGTTTATGTTACTAGAACTTTTTCTAATTTGAACTTTTCACACATAAGAATAAACTTGTCTTGCATTGTATTAAAAATATAGTAATCGATTTAAATAAAATTACAATAAACCTAATTTGTGCAATATTAAGAATTTTTTTTTTTTTTTGAATTTTTTAGAATTCTTAAATGCGTAACTAAACAAGAGTGCGTAAAGATGCGAGGGTTACTGTATTACTAAACACAATTGTTCAATTTAATTAAGTACTAAAGTAAAACCATTAAAACCAGAAGATTTATAATAAAACAAAGTGCATTGTTGTGTTTTATAAAAATTTAAAATAAAACGCTTACACAAGTATTAAAATAAATAAAAAAATGTTTACTATAGTAATTAGACTAATACTTAAAATTGATACATAACTATAAATCCTTAAAATAAATACAGTGATTGTTGATGTCGTATCAGATTTAAAAAGCTTACACTTAAATTAAAATAAAAACCGTTAATATTTGTTCTTGTAAAGAAAAATGAATTGTACCTAAAATCTTAAAGTTAAGTTTTAGTGTTCTGAATATCTCTAATAATTTTTAAAAAATACTAAAATATATGAATAAACTGCTAAGAGTTCTAATCTTAAAAGTATTCTGTATAAAGCTTTAAAATTAGAAATTAAAACAGTTCAACCAACTAAGATCTGAAAACATGGCTGATGTAAACAAATTCAAACAAACAGCTAAGTTGTTGAATTAAATGTTTAAACTGTATTTTTTATGAATTTTCATAATTATGACGTATATAATCTACTCAAAACAAAATAATGAAGATACTTAGAAAAAATTTAGAGATTCAACAAAAGGTTTTAAGCATTTATTTTTACAAATACTGACTGAATATGTCTTAAATAACTAAATCTTTAATAGAAATAAATTCACATCTCAATTTGATCTTCAAAATATTTCTCATTTTTTTATTCTAAAATTTTCAAGCATTTGAACTGAGAAAAACTGAGATTCTCAAGTTTTTGAATAAAAAACTGATTTAGCCTGACTTAGCCTGATTTAGCTTGACGCGCACAAACCCTGTTTACTATATTTTCTATTTATTTATTTTGTTATTAAATAGTTATCAATTAATTATGTAGACTTAATAAGATTTAATTTAAAAATATGTTTTTTATTTTGTTGATGGGACCCACTTAAAAGGGCTTTTAAAAAAGTTTATTTGAAAATGCAAAAAAAAAGTTTAACATTTTGCGTTTTTGAAATAAAATTATGTGTATAACAAATGTATAAAAGTCTAATGTAAAACTATCATATAATTTTATGGTTATAATAATTATATTGTCAAATGTTTATATAGCCTTAAAACTTTTATTATTTGCAATGGAAATCAACAAGTAAATTATATTTTTGTATGAATGTATTTGCAAAATGTTTTGCTTCATAACACTGAGGACATCAAGTACTTTTAATAAATATTTTTATTCAGAGAATTATTTTACTTAAGATTTACTTTAAATCCCTACAAATGTTTTAACCTCAACTAATCAAAGACATTTAAATCATTTATATTTTCATTTATAAATAAACTCTTTTACAAAGCCAATCACATCTTTTAATATAAAAAATTACTAAAAAAAATCATAAACTATCACACAATGTGGATTTTCATCTCAAATATATTTTTCTGTGTAATACTTACAAGATAAAGTCAAAGAACAGAGTATTTTTTGTATATTGCTTTTATAGTCCTTACTAAAATTTATAGTAAGTAAAGACTACTTAAGATGTTGTTCAATAGCGATTAAGTACAAGCCTTTTTGTCATTGTTAAGTGTTACCACATTAACAAATTGCTAATGCTTTCAGTTTATTATATGTTAAACAAATTAAATAACTAACTTGATGCTTTTTTTTTCAAAGAACTTTGAAGATAAAGTGCTTCATTTTGTAGAAATTCTTGACAAACTTTGTAACAGTTTAAAAAATCTTTATCACTTGCAACTAAAAATAGAGTCACGACATTAAAAACCAAATCTATAACAATTAGGCATAAATAAACTTACTCATGTTTTATAAATGTGTTTTTATTTTTCATTTTTTCATACATTTTTTTAAATGCTTACAATTTTTTGTAGAAAATAACTAGGAAACACCTCTGAATACAAATCTTATTTTAGCAAAGTTACTGCACAGTGCACATGTACATATAATTATGAAAATGATATATGTACTATTGGAGAATTTTTAAAACCATCTTCTAATTTTATCCATACAGAACTGTAACATCACAAAAAAAAACTATAGATAAGTATTTTAAGAAAGTTGCCTGCTCATATCCTTATGATAACATTTATACATACTATTGAAGACCTTTTAAAAATCTAAGTCTAATTTTAAGTTGATCAATAAGTCTGTGTACATATGTTGTAAAATTATTTTTTTTTATTTAGCAAAATAAATAGCGTTGATTTATAAATATTTAATAATAACTTTTTATAAATTTCATAAGTAAATTTCTTGTAACTTTGCCAAAAATAAGGATATGACTACCAACAATAATTGTCCTTGAAAACGAAGTGTATCTAAACACACGACATATAGTCTGCTAGTAAATCATAATTAAAGCATCCAAACCACCTACCTGCTTTCACAGAGTCCAAGTATTTAATAATAGTATTGTGAAGGTTTGGAACAGATAACTTTGGTAAAACACTATCATGTTTAAAAGTTGATACCATTATGAGTTGAAATTAACTGAAGTATGTTATTATATAGTTAAACTTATATAAAAACTTTTGAACTACATGTTATAAAATAGTAATTTAAATAATTTTTTGAGAAATTTATTTATCATTTACAAAAAAGAAGCTTTAATTTTTTCTTTAAGTAATTAAGTTTAAAAAAACTTTGTAATGATTTTCAAACTGTTTTTATCTTTAATTTAAATTAAATTTACAAATTGTAAACAACACAAAGAAAAATAGTGTATATAAAATAACCTAAAAGTTTATAACAAAATAATTCTATTTATATATAGTATCTACAAGTTAGAAAATTCTATAATTTAAGGACATATGGGTCAATTAATTTTATCAAAACTTAATCTTATTTTGTAAAGTTTAAACTAAGCTAAAAGTTGCTTTTTACAGAATTTTATTATGTTTTATTTTCAAAATAATTTTTCAGATATTGCTGACTAAAATCCAAGAGTCCAGTAGCTTCCTAATGAGAGGTGCAAACTAAAAAAAGGAAAAAAGACAATTTTTATTAAAGTTCGATCTCATTCTACTTTTTTGGGATAAATAACTCAAACTTTCATGAAGCGTTTCTTGCAATATTAAGAAATTTGTTTAGAAGTATTTTTTTCAATTAAAAATTAAAAATATTGTATAAAAAATAGGCTTTTTTTAAGTAGAAAAACATTAGTCTCACTCTTCCCTTAACAACAATAAACTTTTTTTGAAGGTAAAGTAAGTAAGTAAGTTGTCATCACCTGTAATTCTATCTGCCCCTTTAAAATTAACTTTAATCCAACCAAATAAATAAATAAATAAAAATGTTTTCCTGAAAATAATCCATTGGTGACACATCATTTTGACTAACTGTTAAAAAGATAGAACAAACAAATTTACATGAACTCTTTATCTCTACAAACGTTTATTGCTGTAGAACAGGGTATCCTATAATGGGCCAAGTAGCCCCCTTGGGGCCATTACAGAAATTTAGAGGGCCATAAGCAACAAAAGGGCAAAAGGGAGTGTCATGGGGTCATACTTTGAAACTTACACTAGATTTTCTGGAGTTGATGAGGAAGAGCAAAAAAATAGATCTTAGGCATTTTTAATGGTAGTTTTGAAATCATACTAGATATTATGGAAAATTCTTAGGTAATTTAGGAGGTCATAAATTGTAAACAGGGAGCCACAAGGTCATATAACTTGAACTTACACTACATATTCTGGAATTAATGATGAAAAGCAAAATAAAAGGTCTAGGGCGTTTTTAATGGTAGTTTTTTGAGAACTCTAGTTAGAGCGGCCCATAGCTTTTTAATTTCTTTAAAAAAGTTTGGGAAACCCTGCTGTAGAAGGAAGAGTGAGACTGATTTTTTACCTTAAAACAATAAGAATAATAATATTAAGTTTAAGTAATAAAATATTTTGAACAACATTCAAATTACAGTATAAGTTGATTATCCTATTTTTCTCATAGTGCCAACTCCAGCAGTATAAATATTTCTTATTTAATACAGTAGTTAGTTTTGTTTTGTTCAAAAAGTGTACCTTTGAACTACAAAGTTTCACATAAAATATTATTTCCCAAGGTGAAATACAGTTTAACTGTGTTTTTTTACAACTACTTTACTGACAATCATTATAAAAACCAGAAAATTTCAAGTAATTTTTCTTGGTTTGAAAGTTTTAAAACACAACAGTTTCTTTGATCTTTGTAATAAATAAATATATTTTTACAGAATTTAACAGCTACCATAAGTTGTTATAATAATCAAATAATACATTGCATGTGTTTTATATTTAAATAATTCTTCTCAAAATCAACAACTTTACATTAGGTGAGTTTTTTTAGTTTAAGACAAGACAGTATCCAGGCCATTTAGTGTAGGACTTCATAACCAAAATATATTTTCTACACCAGGCCTTGGACAATACTTTTTTAAAAACAGAGCATACATGTACTTATAAATGACAAAATGGAAAAAAGTTTGTAAAAAATCTTCAAAAATTTAATGACAAATGTCTGCATTTAAATTAAAAATGTAATTGTTTTCCAATCTTTACTTAACATTGTTAAAATTGGTTAAATTGAATAAACATCAGTAACCCATTAAAGTAAAACATTTTATCTTACAAGTAGGTATTATTAGTGGCAAACTTGCCTTGTCTTAAGGTATCAATAATTTGATTTTAAAAGAGTTTTCTGTCTAACAAAACTTCATAGCCTATTAATGATCATAACTAGAACAAATAAATATAAAATCATTGCAACTGTTACCTTAACAAATTTTTTTGAACTCATAGTTAATACAAACTTTTATTTTTGTAGAAGGAAGAGTGAGAATTACTTTTTCTACATTTAAACATAGAAAAAATAAGACACAACTTAATGTTAATAAGAAGGTTGTACTTAAAAGTTTCAAATACAGTCAAATTACAGCTAAAGTTAATTTTCCGATTTTTCTCATATTTCCCAACTCCAGCAGTATAGTATCACAAAAAACGGGATTTCCCAAGGTGAAGTACTGATTAAAGGCGTTTCTGATTAGCCAATTTTTAACTAGTTTTTGTTTTAAGTTTTTTTTTTTTTTTTTTGGTTAACTTTTATATATTTGGGTGAGGTGGGTTACGGTTGAGGGTAAACATTAAAGAATTAGTGTAAGATGGGTTAGGGGTAACGGCATAGATGTGCTTAATATACTGCTGTGCTGTATTATCATCTTACCTCATTTGCAAAAAGTTATAAATAAAAAAAATCTAAATAAAACCTAACAACTGCAGCCGACCTATTTTGTTTACAACTACTGTACTAACAGAAGTAAAACTTATGTAAATAGTTTTAGATTAATTAGTTGTAGCTACCACAACTAAAAAATAAAGCCTAATTTCAAAGTCATTCTTAACTATTACTGTTTAATATTTCAACATATTTTACTTTGAAACTAAAGTATTTTTAGTGTATATATAAAGTAGCAAAAGTTTAAGTTAGAACGTTTTATATGTTAGAGTCGAGCTACATACATTTAATAAATATATTCATGTTGTCTGTTCTTTATATGACGTATTCATGCGTCACAAAAGATTACATTTAGAAAAAAGTCAAATTTTATAAAAGTCAAATTTTAATTTCAAAGAAATAAAAATTCTTTTGAATAATAGTTTTAATTAATTAATTAATTGTTTGCATGAGAAGCATTTTTAAAATACTATATACTTAATTAAAAACCTTAAAACTTTTAATAAAACAAAGTTTGATTTAACCGTAATTATCAAGGTAAGAAAAACATGTTATAATACAAAATCCCTTCCTTAAATTTTGCAGGTTTAAAAAAAGCAAATTGGGTAAAGTAAAAGGGTTTTTTATTAGAAAAGCTAAGCTTTATTACTTATGTTATTAAATCCGAAAAGTATAACAATTCTTTAGTAAAAAATAAAAAATTAAAATATGATAGCTTCTATAGCATAAATAAATTTGAATTGAACTACAATTCTTTACTTCAATATTTTTGAAAGTAAAATAACACTTTAGCTTAAATTTAGTGATAATTAAAATATAACTGTTTTTTGAGTGTGGTTTTAAAAGCTTTAAAAAGGCTTTTAAAAAGGTTAGCTTTAGCGTAAATCAACTAAAAATTAAAACGTTGAAATTTTTATAAGTTAGTAATGTTATTTATTACAATGTTTTAACCATTATCTCTATTTGAATGAATAGTTAATTAAATGATATTACAGATTTAGCTTTTCTTAGCTTTTAATTAAAATTTCAAATAAAACTTGTAATTAGAATTAAGCACCAAAACAAGAACTTCGTCTTTTTATAAACAACTAAATTCGTCTACTTAAGATGTAAATAAAATATTTTTTTTTAATGTTAAAACTAAAAACTACATTTGTAAATTTGTCGAAATTAAACTAGCTTTAAAAAAAAAAATAAGTTCTAGAGAAGCAATTAGGATTAAAAAAATTCAGATGAGCATGAATTACAACCAAGAATTCTACTTTATAATTTTAAAAATATTAAAATTATGATGATAACATAACAAGTTTACAACAGGAATCTCTTGGTTAGTGATGATTTTATGTTAATTTGTCTTTAATGTTAATTAAAACGTAACTTAATTTGTAAAGCTTTATAAAACATTATAAACACTATGAAATTTCGTCAAACACTACTCTAATATTTTTAAACATTTTGGTATATTATTTTTATTGAATAACAAGTAAGCTCTAAAAAAATATGGTTCTAGGACCTGGTGCACAAAAAAACCATCAGTTATTGAGTTTGACATCGCTTGGATACCTTTTAGCGTCTAAATTTTTTATAGAGTATAGAATAAGAAATGTCGTTTTTTTTTTGTAAAGAAAACAGATGTTCGGTGAACTCTAAAAATTATGGTATTAAGATGACTTATTTGTTCGTTTTGTATATCAGGCTTAATTCATATGATTTAGTTTATGTAATGTCAAATTCAACATAAATAATTTGACCGATAGATAGATTTTTTAAATTTTTGAACAGTTTTTAACGAATAAGCGTAAATATATTTTTCATATATTTTTAAGAGTAGAAACTATTGAAGATGAAATGTTTTAAAACATCAAAAATCATATAAGTTTATTTAAATACAGTAAAAATATAATTGACATTGCCAAGCTGGCAATAAAAAAGATTTTCAGTTAACTTTTATAAGTGCAAAGTAGGGTTAAAATATACAGAACACTACTTGTTAATTAATTCTTTTTCTTTGATTTATTTACATGTTTATGTAATAAAAAGACTACAAAAAACAGATTAAAAAAAAAAATATTTCATTCATCATTAGTTTATTTGGCGTCGGCTGCAGTTTTAAGGTCGCTTCTGATTCGCTAATACTATACTTATTTTAATTTTAAGCAATAAAACTTTAATTTTGGTTTATTTTTTAAGTATTTGGATAAGAAGGGTTAAGGATAAGGGTTAAAATGTTCTTAATATTCTGTTGTGTTACCAATTTACCTCATTTGCATAGTACTATGAATGAAAACATAAAAAAAATTACAATTGCAGCCGAACCGTTTGTATGTGATTTTAAAAGAAATAAACCATTTTGTTCAAAACTTTAGCCTCCATTTATAGTTCATGATGCATTGGCGAGTGCAGAATTAAAGACCAAGTAGGTAACACAGAATAACCAAGTGTTTCTAATTTGATAAAGCATTGTTCTTGGAGCTTTTTATTTATTGTCACATAAATAATTAATTTTATTTAAACTTAACTTTGTTCAATTAATTATCTTAATTGCTTGTTTTGCAGTTTTTAAAAATGAAATAGATAACTTGGCAATATGTATTTTTTTAGTTTTATTATTTTCTTATGGTAGAAAACATCAGACTCTTTTTTTCCCTATACAAGATAAAATTTTTTTAAACTTCAAGCAAGCTTATATAGTATACAATTTGATATAGAATATGTACATAATATGCTCTATAAAAAGTTAAAAAACAAATAAAGCTTTTATGAAACTATATCAAGTTTATTGTCTTAAATAGAAGAGTTTTTTATAAAATCTTATTAAAGAATTTTTGTATTATTTTTATAAACTTCAAATATATATAAAATAGAAAAAAAAAAATAAAACTTTTCTTTATGTTGTAAAAAACAAAAAAAAACTTATGAGGTATGAGTAGTTTGCACAGAGGCCAAACAACTAATTTTTAAGGATAATAAAAAACTCAGAAAGACACAGCATAGTTTAAGGTCACCTAGGATAGTTTTTTTTGACTTGAAGAGTGACAACCCTGATATAATTTTAATTAAAATGGTTGTGTTAAAGTTATTTACATACCCTTATTAATTGTTTAAACTTAAAAGGTCGAATTGTTAAAAACAGTAAGAAATATTAACATTCTTATCCTCATATGTTCACTAAACATTGAATGTTAAAGCATGATTATACAGCTTTTAAAATAGAAATGATTATGAGGTATAAAAAGAGGTGCAAAAAAGTTTTTGAAGACTATTAAAAAATCTCAGAATGTCTCAGACTAGTTTAAGATTCTTCAGGTTAGTTTTTTGACTGAAAGAGAAGCAACTGTGCTTTTAGTTTAGAAATTACTTTTAGCTTAGCTTGTAAAACTTAGATAGGAACCTTTTTATTCTACCCAATGTTTTAACTTTTAAAGCTTTTTATACATTAAATCTACTTCATACCTACTATAAATAAAGTGTTGGATAAACTTTATTCAATGCTTTTTAGTTTGTACCTCTAATAAGGAACCTATTGTAATCTCCAACTTTAACTGACTATATCTTAAAATTTATTTTGAGTTTTTAAAATTGGTAAGAAGCAACTTTTAGCTTAGTTAAAACTCAATAAAATAAGACTAAATTGTGAAAAAGGTGATTTACCCCCTATGCTCTTAACTTTATTTTATGCTAAATATAAAGCCAAAAACTTGTACATTTGAAAACCTGTAAGAAATTTCTCAAAAATAAAAGCAACCCTGTTTTGAAATGCTTATTTAAAAAGTTTTCAGCCTTGTGGCTAGTTCTTCACTATTTTTACAAAGAACATTGTAGTTTTTGTTTTAAATCTGAAATTAATATTCATCATGATTTGAGTTTATATTAAACTGTTTAATAAAAATTGAAGTTAATAAACATGCACATGAGTAAGTACTTTATATGGTAAGGTTGAAGTTAGTCAATTAAAATGTCAAAAAAAATCCAACTGTTTTCTGTTTTATATAAAATTAAATAACATGGTTACATAAAATTGTTTACAAATTTTGTTTTTTAATCGTTTAAAACTTTTAACATTTAATCTTAAATAACAGTTTTTCTCATAAGTTTAGTTAGCTTCTAATGCAGTAGCACACCTGTCCTGGACAAGAAGCTAAAAGGTATCCGTGGTGTTAACTTTATAACCAAAAAGGTTTTTTCACCAAGTCCTAGACCCAAATATTTTGAGCTCTTTTTTGTGTTGAATAAACTATACTATACCCACACAACCTTCCTATTGATTATTAAGAAAAAAATTTAACTTGAGGTATAAGTAATTTGTGCCAGAAACAAAATTTTTTTTTCTAAAGATGTGAGAAAAATAACAAAGGATGACTCAAGGCAGTTTTTTGGGCTCAAACAGTGGCAACCCTGTATTTGAAATTTAATCTTGAAAGAAAATCCTGTTTTAAGTTACTCTAAAGTCTAAGACATTGATGTTCAACCTTTTTGACCGCCTGTGCATTCAAGCAATTTTTAGATTTTGACTAAAGAGTACTAAATCCAGACTCACACAAGTAAGTTGTCGCAAATGGGATGAGCATACTTAGTGCTTTTTCACAAAATCTTGGAAACATATTCAATACACAACACCATGCAATATTAACTACATTTTAGGAAAACTGTTTGTGCACAATTTAATAAGTTTATCTTTTAACAATTCATCATCTGCCATATAATCCAAATTAAAAATTTTAGGTTTGTTATTCATTCTTCAAATGTTTCCCATTATCCTACTTAAAAATAAGACTTGCATAGTATTTCTAAATGATTCTTAATTTCTTCACATACACTTTGAGTTAAAGAATCAGCATATTTGCAGTCAGTTCTTCAAGTGATGAAAAACTTGATAAGTTGGTCCTTTTAACTGGTTGACACCAGAGATGTAACTTTCCTTTGAAAGCATTTAACGCTTGACAACAGTTTAATATTTTTCTTAGGTTATTCATACAGCCAAAAATGTCACTCAAATAAGCTAGTATTTGAATAATTTTTTTTGACTTCATTTTGTTGACATGGTCATAGTCCCGTTCCTTTAAAAAAGCTTTTATTTCTTTTTGCAATTTAAAAATGTGTTAAATCTCTTCTATGTTATAGCCGGAAAACATACGTATGGAAAAGTAAGCTGAAGCATAATGTTGACACTACAAAGACTGATTTAGAAGAGCACAACCTCTAATCTAGTTGATGGCCTTTACAGAAATATCAAGGATATTTTTCAATTTCAAGGGCAATCTTTGTGATGCTAAAGCATATCAATGAACAAAACAAGGAGTACTCTGCAAGGGCGGAATATCCTGTTTTAACAAAGCAAAAAAAAAGATTTATTTTCCAACATAGCAGGGAACCGTCAGTACACACAGAACCAATAACTTGGATGTCTAGGTCACGTATTGCAAAATAAAATTTTACACATTGGAAGATGTCTTTTGCTTTGGTCGTTCTATTCAGATCTTCACAAAATATGAAATTTTCCATTATGGTACCATCATGCAAATATCTCACTAATGCAATCAGTTGACAGCAGTTTTAACATCAGTTGTTTCGCCCAACTAGAGAGGTTTTCAAGGGACTAGCTTCGATATCAGGATAACTTGGTCCTAAATATCCAAACTTAAATCATTAATTTGAATCTGAATAACATTATTTGATAATGGCACTAATTCAGGCTTTTTTGAAGCTTCCTTTTCCAGAACAGTTTTTGTCACTTGTAATACACATGGCTTTATCACCTCTTAGCGATTGTATGAGGCTTCTTGAATTTAGCTATGTTATACGCCACATGGTATAAAGTTAAAAAAGTGGTTTGTCAGCATATACCAAACCCAACTTCAGAAATTCTTCTCATGGTTCAAAGCAGACCCCTTTTGTTTTCAATGGCTCAACATCATGACCATTTGAGGCCTTAATATATGCACAAACACTAGTTGCAATCAGATTACTCGAATAATAAAAACCATCATGTTCTGCCAAGAACGCGATTTAAAAAAATTTTAAAACAAAATATACAAAAATAATCAAGGTCCCACTGGTGAAAATTTCAGGGTGTCACTAGCTTATATTACACTCCATTATATAATAAACAAACAAAAAGTCTAAACATGTGCTAAATTTATAAAAATGACATAATTTTTTATGTCCTGTGAATAAGTCAAATCTAATTGAAAAAGAACTGTATGAAAAATTTTATAAAAATGAAATGAAGTTGTAATTTAAAAGAGTGTCAACAAAAGGCGAAGGGGAAAAACTAGAATTTTCAGATGTACTACACCAAATAGCAAGGTCAGAAAAAATGGTTTTAAAACTATAAATCTTATCAAACTCACAGCAAAATCAGCAAAGTTTCTTAATGACAATTCTTACCACACAACACACATTTTTAGAGGAATTATTTTATTTGAAGCCAACAGACTAAAAAAGTTAAATGAAAAACTAGAAGACTATAAAAATGCACTAATAAACTTGAAAACCAAATGTATTATATCAAATTTTTATAAAAAACTTATAAATAGCACATTTAAAGAATTAGTTGAAAAAAATGAAGAAGACACAAAAATAAATATCAAAAATATATCACAACAAACTGAAAAAGTCACATGGGCAATAAGTTTTGAACAATTTATTAAATTTAACTAAGATGAACAATGTAAAAATACAGACTTATTGAGATTAACATATAAGAGAACGAAAACACTAAGGAATTTATTAAGAAACAAAAACCATTTTATGAAAAAAGAAAACAATGAAAACCATAAAACAGCTGAATGTGAAAAATCTGCATTATGTGGAAATTTCAGGAGTTATAAAAAAAGTAAGATAAATAAAAATAAAACAATAAGAATATGAAATTAAAATAAAATTTAAATTGCAAAGATTACGGAAAATATGCTGTAACATGCAATATATGTAAACAAGTATATATAGATCAAACCATAATCAGTCTTACTAAATGATGGAATGGACACAGAAACATCTGGAAAAATAATGTAGTTTAAACAAATCATGAACATACAGACCAATTTGCTTTGGTAATTCATTATAAAAAATTTCACAGAGAAAACATACTAAAACAAATAGAAGAAGCATACAAGGTACAGTTTTTAGAGAGACCAGTAAAAAATAACTTAGATTTTGCAGAGCAATGGTTCATTCAAAAAACTAAATCAAAAATTAATTTAAACAAGTGTTCAAACAAAAATTCAAGCAACATACAAATTATTTCATTCAAGCTCTGTTTTAGGGGATTTTTAAGTTTTGTTTACAATTATTATTTATAGTTACCTTAGTCACAGTAGAGTATAAATTCCAAGTGGTAGTTTGTCTACTTAGTTTTCAAAGATTTTATTTTATTTTTTTAATATAATTTTTAATCTATTTTAAAATATATCTTAATAAGCTATTAATTAAAGGAAATTTTTCAACAATTTTACATATTTAAGTACTATTAGCAAAATTTTTGAATTTTTATTCCTAATTTAACATATTCAGAGTAAAAATGTATTTATTAATTATCTCTAAAAGCAATTTAAGGGCATAGGGGGGGGTAAACACCCTTTTTTGGTTTTTGATCTTATTTTATATAGTTTTTACTAAGCTACAAGATGCTTTTTACAGATTAAAAAAATTCAAAATAATTTTTGAGATATAGCCGGTCAAAGTCAGAGGCAACAATAGGATCCTTATGGGAGGTGCAAACTAAAACGTCAAATAACTAGAAATCACTAAAAATCTATCTCCTCCTACGTTTTTTGAGATAACTACCTCAAATTTTCAGGAAATGTTCCTTGCAGTATTTAGAAAATTCTGTCGGAACAGAATTTAAAAAAATTAAAAAATAAATTTTAAAAAAATTCCTTCCGACAGAATTTTCTAAATATATCAAGGAACATTTCCTGAAAGTTTGAGGTAGTTATCTCAAAAAACGTAGGAGAAGATAGATTTTTAGTGAAATAGTCTATTTTTGCCGTTTTAGTTTGCGCCTCCCATAAGGATCCTATTGTCGGCTTCGACTTTGACCAGCTATATCTCAAAAACTATTTTGATTTTTTTAAATCTGTAAAAACCACCTTGTAGCTTAGTAAAAACTATATAAAATAAGATCAAAAACCAAAAAAGGGTGTTTACCCCCCCCCTATGCCCTTAATTCGGAACAGCATTAAAAATGTTTATATAACAAACGAGAGATCTTTGTGAATGTTGTTTTTTGTTTTTGTAAAAGAATTGAGACAGTTTTTTATATGGTTTTTTAAACCGGTTTCAGTACCTGTAAATTACAATTTTCAAAACTTTCCAGTCTCAACAATAAAAAATGCAGACTACCTTCAAACGATTCTTTTTTTTAGTAAAAAAAAGTTTTAATAATTGTTGAAAATAGTTTCAACAAAAGTGCATATTTTATTATAGTTTACACTAACACTTAAATTAGTTTAAATTCCTCCCTATGACATCATCATTTGTTTCCCTTGAAGAGAACGAATTACTAATTATACTACTATGGGTAAATATAAATAATGGTGTTGGGGGGCCTTTATAATGTCTTCCATGTTTTGTTTATCTTATGTTTTTCAGATTTAGATTGTAACTGAAGATTCCTTAAAGGGTGAATGTTAGTTTTGCAAATAAAAATCTTGAATAATTAATCTTATAAGTTCATTACTAATATTTAGATTGATTTAATGCAGGAATTTTCATTTTTTTTTTAAATCTAACTTTTAAAGTCTTTTAAGTTAGAAAAGGAATGTTTCCTAAAAGTTTAAGGTCTCTAGCTCAAAAAAGTGAAGAAGTAGATAGATTTCTAGTGAATTTTTAAACTTCCAAGGCAAAAGACCTCAAAAAAATTGCTAGCCATACGTTTGTATTGTAAACTTTTTACAAAAACGTCCATATATCAAAAACTAATTAAATTTTTTATATTCTATAAAAACTGACTTGTATCTAATACTGTATCTTCATTTAAGAGCCAATGTTGATTAATTAAAAGAAAAATCTTGGACCCGCACCTTAAGCCTAAATAGTTATAAAAATTGGTTATTATAAACTAATAATCTAAAATTCAATTATAAGAAAGCTTTTACTTTTTTAACTCTTAATTAGTTTTCGTAGTTAAGTAATAACTTTGATGATTAAGGGCATAGGGGGGGGGGGGGGTCCACCTTGATTTTTACAAGTTGATCTTATTTTATACAGTTTTATCTGAGCTATCAGATATTTTTTACCGTTTGAAAAAAATTAAAGTAATTTTGAGACATGAGCAATTAACGTCAGTGACCTCAATAGGTTCCTAATGGAAGGCACAGACTAAAAGCGCAACAAAAGACCATTTCACTAAAAATCTATGTTCTCCTTCATTTTTTAAGCAATCTTCTTAAAATATTTACAGAAAGTGTATTATTAAAATTTAAAAAGATTGAATGCAAAAATTTTTTTAACATTGAAAAATGAAATTTCCATTAAAAGAACCACCCATATTTTTTGTTTTTATAATCTAAAAATTTTATTTTTTAATATTTTAAAGTTCGAATATTCAAAGTCTTCTAAACTATAAAAGGAACGTTTCCTGTAAGTTTGAGGTTTCTAGCTCAAAAAATAAAGAAGATAGTTTTTTAGTGAATTTTAAAATAACCAAGAAAATTGATCCCAAAAATTTTGCAGTTTATATGTTTGTATCGGAAACTTTTTATAAAAATTACCATATCTCGAAAGTTAAATAAGATTTTTTTATTCTATAAAAATTGGCTTGTAGTTTGTACTTTACGCTTTCATAAAATATCCAATATTATTTTAAGTGAAAACAAATTTTAGAATCCCCCATGCCCTTAACTCAATTCAAGTAGAATTCACTTAAGACTTGTTTTTTACATCTATAAAATTTTTATATAAATACTTGTTTCACATAGATTAGAACCTTTATATTAAAATTTGTATGTAGTTAAAAAAGGGACCAAATATGGGGAGTGACAATAAGTTGTTATCAAAGAATAATTCTGCTGCTTTATCATGGAGAAAAAAGTCTTTTGATGTTTGTAATCTAAAAACTGAGCTCAATTTAATTAGTTCTAATGACAAGCTTTCTAGGAGAATAAAACCTTTGGATGTTCATAATGAAAAGACTGGAAGCAATTTTATTGAATCTAAAGACAATGATAAATCTTTCTGGAATAGAAAGCCTTTTCGAGTCTATTATCAAAAGACTGAAAACAGTTTTATAGATTATAAAGACAATGACAAGCTTTCTTGGAGAAGAAAATCTTTTGATGTAAATAATCTAAAGCCTGAAAATAATTCTATTGATTCTAATAACTGTTACAAACCTTTTAGGGGAAGAAAACCTTTTGATGTTCATTATCAAAAGACTCAAAACTATGCTATTGATTCTAAAGGCAATGACAAGCGTTCTTGGAGAAGAAAATCTTTTGATTTTGGTAATCTAAAGACTGAACTAAATTCTATTGATTCTAAAGAAAACAACCAGCTTTTGTGGAGAAGAAAAAAAGCTAAGTCATGTTTAGAAAAATTATCAGATAAAAGGTTTAGTTTGAGTTCAGAAAAAGTTGAGATGAATTGTAGCAATATGGCAGTTTTGAGTATAGATGGAGAATGTATGAATGCTACTCTCACAAGTACAAAATTTGAGCCAAGTGGCTATGTTAGTTCAAATAAACTCGTAGTGTTACAGCTGCTTGTAGACAAGAGTTTTACAATAAATGAAGATAGTTTTAAAGTAGTTTCAAGGAGAAAAAATGTAAATATCTACTGTGTTTACTTTCAAGTAAAAGACTTGGATTCTAGAAGAAACCAAGAAAATATACAAAGTTTTTCCTCTGTAGCAAGTGCTTTCCATAATTTTAATATAATTTTCCATAAATTTTCTGGCTTTAATTGGTCAGAAAAAGTTTTGAATGCAGGATTTAAACAAATAAATAGTGTTTATCTTTCTCAATATCACTTTATTAATTCTACCACAAGAAAAACTGATAATTTTGATTATAATTCAGTGAGCAGCTCTATTAAGGAGTTGATTCAACTTATAGGTGGCAATCCACCATTGAGTTATACAAATGCTCCTGATGTTTATAAACACCTGTGGAATAGAATATCAAATCAGCAGATTTTTGAAGCAAGATGTATACTATTTGATATTGCAAATAATATAAAAGACAAAAAAAACAGAGGTTTGAATATTGAATTAAGCTCAGATTTTTATTCTTTGATTCCAAGTGGAACATTAAAAGAGTTTAGCACGATTGTCTCTAGTTACAACACGTTGAGTGCTGAAATGAACCGCTTAAACTTCATTGAAGGTTTTAACAACAAATATCCATTAAAGTTAAAGCTCATTGAAAATAGTAGTGAAATATTCAAACAAATAGAAAAAGTCTTCACAACAACACATGGCAAAAATCACTTCTTCAAAATATCCCCCTATAAAATCTACAGCTTTGAAGATGGTAAAGTCTTGAATAGTTCACAGAAAAGTTTACTGTGGCACGGCACTCATCTAAGTTTTGTTCCAGGAATTCTTCGTCGCGGATTTCAACTGCCAACAGTAACAGGCCAAATGTTTGGTGAAGCTGTTTACTTTACACCTTGTGTTTCAAAAGCTTCTAAGTACTGCAACGTAGCTCAAAGCGCCATAAAGATAGAAAGAACTGGAGTTCTTATTATATGCGAAGTTGATACAAAAGATTTAGAATGTAAACGCAGTTCCGGGAGACACTTCAAAGCTGTCGATAGGGAAAGTAGTATCCGTGCAATAGGCAGGTACCAAACCTCTGATAGCATAATTCTTGAAGGTACAAAAATGTTCATTGGCCCATTGAAAGACAAAAACCCTACTGCTTGGATAAATTATGATGAGTATGCTGTTTATGACATGAATAAAATTAAAGTTAAGTACGTAGTTGTTGCTAAGTTCAGCCCTGAAATTAGTAATTTCAAAGGCATTTAGGAATTAACACTTAATAAGTTTGAATAACTTGTGGTAGCTAGAAATATTATCTTAGATAATCGGTTACTTTTTGACATTCTAATATATCATGTTTTGCTTTTTTTTTTGTTCATTTGTTAGTTTTATGTTTCTTAGAAATTTGTAAGTAAGCAACCATGAGAACGTTTTGGATTTAATCTGTTTATAAGCTTATTTATTTTTTATTAGTATTAAAAAAAAAATATTATAAGTTTATAAGTTCAGTATAAACTTGAACAAAATTTTTTGTACTTATAGTTTCCTTTCTTATGTTTGATTAAAACAAATATAACTTTTTTAACTTTGAGTATTATGTTGTTAGTATTTTTTATAGTTTTGAAATTAGCATCTACTGATTATGATGATTTCTGAACTTTATTGATAAGTACTACTTTTTATACCTCATCTTTTTGTTTTTCAGTCATTTTAAGGTAATTGGTACTAATGCGACGAATAAGGAAACTATTTTCACGTTTTAAGTCCGTTTTTCTATCATTAAGTTTGTGATTGAATATACAAATTTATATGTTAATGTTTTATTAAATGTTTATTCATTCGTGTTAAGTTCTTTTATTGTAAATTATATAAGTTTGATAAAAAAGTAATTTTTTTGTCATTATTTATAAAGTATACTTTATAAATAAAAGTATAAATGTTTTGAGAAAGAACTTAATTATAACTTACCAAGAAAAATATTTTTATGATAAAATTATTTTAGTATGTTCTAAAAGCTCGAATAGTTTTGTTTTCATTCTATTTCAAAAAACAAAACAAAGAATTTTTGAATTAAATTAAAAATATATTTTATAAGTTACTATTGGTTATAAGTTAGTTAAACTCTTTTGTTATACATTCAAGTAAAATTTAAGTTCATTATAATTTTTATAATATTCATATAACTCTTGAAAATTGAGTATGGTAGTTGAGTATAATATTATAAATATTTTTAATAGTATAACGAATCGTGGTTATATATAACCATAGTGGTTATTTAGACTTGCAAAACTTAAAGTTTAAGTTTTTAAATATCCGGCAAATTAAATTGTTTTTAAATCTTTCTGGCTAGTTGTAAAATTTTTAAATCAGTCTAGTTTTTGTAAAAAAATAATATTTAAAGACTTATTTTTAAGTATTTTGCTAGTTTCAGGGTTCGTGAGCATCAGGCTATATCAGTTTTTTCCGAAAAAAAAAAGACAAAAGATCAGTTTTTTTGTTTGAAAATTTTATATTTTCAGTTTATGTCATTTCAAATGCTTGAAAACTTCTGAATTTAAAAATAATTGGAATAGTTTTTATTTTTCCTGAGTAAATCTTATTAAGGTGTGAATTTATTTCTAAATATGAATTTAATTATCAAAGGCAACATCAGTCAGTATTTGTAAAAGCAGATGCTTAAAACCTTTTGTTGGATCTCTTGAAATAATTTTAAGAATCTTAATTATTTTGTTTTGAGTAGATTTAGGGTTGCAACTTTACCTGGAAACATGGAAAAACCTGGAATTTGACAATTTAGATAAAAAAAACTTGGAATTTGAGAAATTTTGAAAAAAAAGCTGAATTTTTAAACAAAAATCACTAAAAAAACCTAGAATTTTTACTTGTTCAGTTGTAAAATGTCGATTTGACTCAAAAAATCCATCATATGAATAAGAAAAATTTATCATCATCAAACATTTTTTTATTACAAAACATATTTAATGTAGCCTTACAGTATATTTTCAATGTTTTTATACTATTTAATACAGTTTGTTACATTAAACTTAACTTTAAACTAAAAATAGACCCAAAAAAGTGTACTTTTAAAAACCTGGAAAAAATTTGGAAAACCTGAATTATTTTTTGAAAAAACGAGTGGCAACCCTGGTAGATTACATACGTCATAGTTATGAAAATTCATTAAAACTAATACAATTATACATTACAGTTTAATTCAACAACTTAAGTGTTTGTTTACATCAGCTATGTTTTTCAGGGGTGGGTGTCACTTTTGCACGAGGGGACACTTTTGCCCGGTCGTAATTTTTGCACGCAGGGTCATTTTTACACGAGGAGGCACTTTTTCACTTTGACAATTTTTTACGGCAGCATTGTTGCACAACGTTAATTTTGTACAACGTCATACTTTTACGATGAAATTTTTCTCGATGACTTTTTTGCACGGAACATCAATTTTGCATGCAGGCCGATTAAAAGTTTCTAGCTAGTACCAAATCTGTAGCATAAAAAAACTGAAAACTAAAATTTTATAAAATAGTTATATTAAAGGTAAAAAAAAAGACTTAAAATCTTAAATAGTAAAAGTTAATGTTAGAAACAAACTAACGAAAAGATAAAATAAAACTATTTATAAAAGATTCATACCAGGAACAAATAAATTAGTTTATTTAGAAACAAAGAAAAAATTATTAAAGTGTAAGTACATTGTTATAGTTTATTTTTAATTTTAATACATTAATTAACAACTATGCCTTTTTATATATTTTACTATACGATTACAAGTTTATTGTCCATATGATAGACCTAGGCCAAAACCTAGACCAGTTAAATTGAAAGACACATACAGACAAATTAAAATTAACAAAGAAAAATTATCTATTAAAACAAAGATAATAACATAACTTGATACAAAATTTATAGGCTAACATAAAAAGCAAAATTTTAATCACAAACTTATACTTATTTACGCTTTGATGTAGAACGATCAACATCAAATATTTAAATGCATTGACTAACAACAAAAAGAAAATCATAACGCTCCAAGGACAATAACAGTCGACTGGCCAGATGAATAATCATTAAACTCATTGAAAAAGGTCTCATCATTAATAGAGTAAAGGTGCTGCTAATAAAATTAAACAATAAACTAAGCTAAATATTAAAACTAAATCAACGGTTGATAAAAATTACTTATAAGTTTTACTAACAAAAATTTAATTCAAATAAAATTATTTTAACTTTAATCAAAATTCTTTAAATTTTTTGCAAGTTACTAATTCATTTTGAAGTTTGTTCCATATTTCAACTGACCGATAAAAAAAAAAAAGAATTCTGCCAAGCCTCATTATTGAAATATTGCAGCGGTTGAAGATAAATATGGTATATTTTCTTGAAACAGATTTTATAAGGTTAATATCATTTTTTTTATATTGTAGGACAGATTGGTGTTTTATATTTTAATTAGGACGAGTTAAAATGAGATAAAAAATTATTAAGGCTGTTTATATCCTGAGACTGAAAGCTTTTTAAATCTTGAAAAGATTTAGTTGATGCAATTCAGTAAACGTAATTAATATGGTGATCCATTTAAAATTTTTAGCAATAAAAATTCAAAGATCAATAAACACTTCAGTTGAAGATAAGTTGATATTGTTTATTTTAAAAACAAAAGTAGAGACAGTAGTGTTTATTTCAATATTTAGAACTTGACATTTACTAGGGTTTTAGTTTAGTTTGATTTACTTAAGCTAATCTCGTAAATTATATCTAAGGAATATTGTAAAGTTGTCATTACATTTTTTTGTCGTCTGCGGAAAGGCTAATGTTGCTGCTAACATCAACTTCTGAAGCTATATCATTTAGAAACTTTTTTAACTAACTAACCAAACTACTATAAATGTTGTATTGCAATAATATTTTGTTATTTTCAAATGGAGAAACAGAGTCAAAAGCTTTTACTCTGTATAGATAACTTTGTAGACATATTGCTTAAAAAAGGTACCAACCAAGAGTATTAGCAATCTAGTAATTGAAAACAGAACGTTCAGTTAGGGAGAAAACTAAATTGTTTAGGGAATATAAGGTAGTTAAAAAATAAATAATCAAGTAATTTTATAGAAATTATAATTTGAAAGATGATGCCAAAGCTGTTTGTCAAAAAAATTTTTCTGCTATTTGAAGGGTTGTATTTGCTACCTTTTTGTGTATTGATATTACAAATGAAGTTTTCCATTGTTTTTGCCAGAGAAAAATTAGAGATTGGTGATATATTTGAAAAGTTATAGAATAAGTAGTACGTTTAATAAAGTTCTAAGGAATATTATCTGGTGTTCGTACCATTTATTTATTATTTTAATTGCTTATTTATATAATAAATAAATAGTACGAATACGAGATAATATTCCTTCGTATTTTGTTAAACGTACTACTTATTCTATATTTTTCAAATATATAAGATAAATGTTTTTATTTCGTCATTGCTTATAAAAAAATTTGCACTACTAGACTGTTTTCATCAATAAGTTTAAAATTTTTGTTTTTATTAACTTGTTAAATTCGTAATGGCCTTATATAAAAATAAGGCTTTATAATAATCAGATTTTATTGTAAGATTGTTTTCGTTATGCAATACTGAAAAAGCAAGTGCTATCTTAAGCTTAGATTTTTTCTAAATTCTCACGCTAAATTAATAATAAATAAATAAAATAAACAAAAGTAAAATCTGAATTACCTTTACACTTCATAAACTAACTAAATATTTTTTTTTAGTTTAACAGTTGTTTAACATAGAACTAAACTTGAAATATTTGTTTAACAACTATATAATGCTAATTTTAACATCAAGAGAATATAATTAAAAAAAAAAAACTTAAGATTCGTGTTTTAAAACCTTAATAAATTAAGTTTACTTTTCTGTTTAAAAATTAGAAAAAAATTGGATTGTTTTTATTTAAAGTATTCAAAATTGTTTTAATTTAAAATTAGAAAATGTGTATTCATCTAGTTTATTTAAATTAAGATTATAAATATGAATTAATGTATTGTGGTACGTTATTATATTTTTCTATGTAAAATTTCAAATTAAAACTTGACATTAAAATTTTATTAAATAACTACCACATTTTATTCATTCAAAACAACTTGCGTGGTTAAATAAAAATTCTTCTAACTAAAAATTAGAAGCGTGCAAAAGTGAAGCTCCGTTCAAAATTGACTGATTGTTTAAAATTCTCGTAGTTCATACGTATATCGGTGAAAACATAACGCTGTGCAAAAACGACGCTTTGCAAAAATGTCGCCATGCAAATGTAACGTCGTGCAGAAGTGTTGACGTGTAAAAAAGTTGCCGTGCAAAAATGACCCTGCATGCAAAAGTGACGACCGTGCAAAAGTGTCTCCTCGTGCAAAAGTTACGCCGTGCAAAAGTGTCCCCTCGTGCAAAAGTGAACCTCCGTGCAAAAGTGTCACCTCGTGCTAAAGTGACGCTCGTTCAAAAGTGACGCCGTGCAAAAGTGTCCCTTCGTGCTAAAGTGACGCTGGTGCAAAAGTGTCCCCTCGTGCTAAAGTGACGCTCGTTCAAAAGTGACGCCGTGCAAAAGTGTCCCCTCGTGCAAAAGTGACGCCGTGCAAAAGTGTCCCTTCGTGCTAAAGTGACGCTGGTGCAAAAGTGTCCCTTCGTGCAAAAGTGACCCGTTCCCGTTTTTCAGAGCTGAGTTGGTTTAAATTCTAATTTAGAAGCTTTATACCAAATAATTTTTAGATAAAAACTCTTAGCAGTTTATTCCTATATTTTACTGTTTGTTTATTTAAAGTTGTTAGGGATATTCACAAAACAAAAAATTAGCTTTAAGATATAAGTTTCTATACGTATATTCATTGTAGAATTATATTTTAGAAGTTATTAAGTTAATAGTAATTTTTATTTTACTTTTTCTTATTAATATTTTAGTTTATTATAACACTTAGACAATTTTACTAGGCAAAATGAAGCTTATTTTAAAATTTGTTTTTTATTTACGAAGTTCAAAATAACTGATTTAAGCAAGTATTTAAAATAACAGGTATTTGATAAACTTCTTTTTCTTATTTTTTCGTTTAGATACTTATTTTAAAAGTTATGATATTAATTATAAGATAAGTTTTAGAGTTGAGATTTTGTGTTTAATAATTTATTTTCATTTGTTCGTTTAAAATGCATTTTTAAAATAATTTATTTGATATTATGATAAGCTTGAACTGTTTTTTAGGTTGAGTATTTATTTTAAAAATCATGACGTTTTAATGATAAGGTAAAGTTTTTGAGAAATGTACATAATTAACTTTTTTTTTCCTTACAGACTTATTCAGAGTTCTGTTTTAATAAAAATTTCTTGACCAGTAATGTAACTTATAATTGACGAATTCGAAGGATTATTTGACACGAACCCTGTATATGCTCGTGATGTGTGGTAGATGCAACATTTGACAACAATGAACAGTTATAAGTATTAAAATTACTGGGTAAGCGATTGATAGATGTTGAAAAATAACTTTGTTAAGTTTTTATTTTCTTTAAAAGTAGTGTTTGTGAATATTTTTATTTTGTTAATTTACTAATTAAGAACCCCAATACCCAAAATGATTTCTAAAGGGGATTTTCCTTACTTTGAAAAAATATCAGGCTTTAAAAAAAAAATACTTTCGTATTTCTGATTTTTCAATTTTTTATAAAATTAGATCCTTAATTATTTGTTGGACTTTTAATAAATTATTTTTAATAAAATAGGTTTTACTCTTTTTTTTTTAAGTTTTGTTTTTTTATGTAACAAAAGTAGGTAGAAGTAAAGTTTAATAAAACAATATCTACTTTTCACAATTTTACCGTTTAAATTTTGATAAAGGTGAAATAAAAGTACCTCTTGAAACATTCCTCTGTATAATTTTTTATATTAATACTTAAAAAATATTTTAAACTTTATTATTATATATTTCTTTAATTTCTAATAAGTTCCTAAAAACTTAGGATCGTTATAAACGAACCAATTTAAGCAAATAATTTAAAAAACTTTACTAACTTTAAGCACGTTGTAATCTAAAGCCCAACATACTTATTTTTCAAATATTTTTTTTGTATTTATTTAAAATGAAATAATAAATGCGTACGTAAATAGCAAGACGTGAGAACTGGAGATTCATAGGAGAAAAATAAACTGTTCTGCATACAGTTATCTCTTATTACTTGACATTTAATTTTAAAGTTTTAAATAACCGCATACGATACAAAAACATTAGGGTAACTTAGATTGCTCTATGCCCCAAAGAAACCATCACGTGTCGTCCCTCCTTAATATATATATATTTTTTGTACCTTCAAGAACTTGCTACGTCCCAGGTACCGACCAATACTTTAACAATCATTTAGTAATTTATCTTTTCTATTGTAATACACCACTGAGCTAACGAGAAAGTATCAAAAAACTTATCAAAATTAATATGTTTTATTTAGGTCATGACTAATATCATAATATTCATGTTTCTCAAACCGCCCTTTTGGTATATCAAGTAGAGACAAGCAAAAGAAGTTAATCATTTTCTATTAATAGCATTGTTAAGTAGTTCCTAAAAACTTCAAAAGCTGTTCTTTGAAGAACACTTAATCAAAAAATCTGTACTTACGTGTTTGTTACGACAAAATGTGTTATAACTTGTTAAGATACACCAATAACCAGTTTTTTTAAATTAAGTTTGACAAAATGTTCACCCATCTTAGAAAAATGTTAGATACTCTTCGAAAATTCTTTAAGAGTAACTCAATTTCTCTGAACTACATGAGAAAAACTTGCATATTTGCTAGTTATTTTTGTAACATATATATTTTTTAAAGTAATCAAATAAAAAAAACCTTATTCATCTAGGTTGCTTTATATCTACATCAACAAATCTTTTTTGAATGAATAATCATTTCGCAACAGGACCCGTTGTAAATTAAGCGCCATTGAATATATTTGTGTCAATTTAAAGTTTCTAATAGGAAATGTATATTTGTTAAGTGTCAATGAAACATAGTTTTAAGATTTAACAAAATTATTTTTTTTAATGAGTTAATAAGGATTTTATTATATTAAATAATTTTCAGTGATAAGTAATTAGTTTGTCTGAAGATATAACCGAAAGTAATAAAAAACTGCAACAAGCAAATTAAAATGGTCGAGTCGAGTCTTTACAGAAATAAGCTTATGATCAATGACTTACTTAGATGTAAAGTTTAGAAAACACCAATAAATAATTTTACTTATAATTTTGAAACTTTTTTTTTCCAAAATATTTCAGATTTCTTCTTCATGCAATTAATAAATAAAAAGCTTAATTAAATAGAAAAGTATCTTAAAAAAGTTGAAGTATGTGTTTAGTACATTACACGTTTTAATACGATTTTAATTTAATAACTAACTGCATGACATAAAAAATTTAATAAACTCATTTGTTTATGCAATCATCCTACTAACGAATCGATAACTTTATTAAGTTAAATTTAGCTAAATCATTAATAAAAATAACTGATTGTTTTTGCAAAGTATAAACTGCTTAAAGTCTCTTATGACGTGATTATTTAAATTAAAAAATAAAATTTTTTAAAATTTTGAGCTTTACTTCAACTGTCATTACCAAAAATTCAATAACTGCAAATAAAACAAAACATGAATCAAGAAATTTCCTACGCTGTGAGTATATTAACTAATAGTTTAAAATAATTTTCAAATAATAAATTATAAATAATATTTTGTATCCCAATTAAAACCAAACTATGAATAAAAGTCATAAAGTTTCTATTATATATACAAGCTTGCGAGTTTTAATGTTAATTGAGTTTAAAGTAAAATAAAAAGCTCTTTAAGTCAGCAGTACGCAATCTACACTTAAGCAGAAGTTTCTGGCCTACGATTTATCTTTTCAGTTAAATCAAATTCACCTAACCACCTACTTATTCATTTTAATTAATTGTATATTTTTATAAGCACTGCTGTTTACTTGTTGAGTGTTTATATATATATCTTTGTTTAAAAACTTTTAATTATTTATACTAAAAAATAATGCAAATACGGTGCCCGTAAGTCTTTATCAACTAGATATGGCCTGGTGCTCATAAAAGGCTGACAACATCTGCTAAAATTTTTACATTATGACTTTTTACTAATGTATTATTTATGAAATACGTTAGACTTATTAACAAAAATTTTTAAACGATTATGTTGTGAATCAGTCAGTTAAGCCAATAATTTAATTTCAATCAATGGATATAATTTTACAACCTTTGAAAAAAGGTAAACATTTGAATAGAAAATAAACATTATCAGCTTGTAATTCTTATCAGCTTGCTTTGCCCTCGCCCAGGTGAGACTCTAGTGTTTTAACTTTGGTTTAGCACTGCTTAAAGTTCTTTGAGTCTTTGACAATCACTATAACATAACGAACAAAACAAAAATGTATGCAGTCACTGTCTTATTTAAACAACTATATACAGTTTTTATTTAAGCCTCATAGCTATTTTCTGCACAGAAAAACCCATTTGTTACTATCCAAATTCAATATCTTAAACTTAAAAAATACAAAGTATTGACTATATGAATAAAATAGAATAAAGTTATTAATTTTAATTTATTAAATAAAGTGACAATTTATTTGTCTAAACATAAATACAAACTATAAGTAAAGCCATAAAATGAAAAAATAAATAGTTTTGATAGAAAAATATTTCATGCAAAAAACAAAAAAACAAAATTATACTTATATTAAACTCCACCAATTGTATTAAAAATAACATTGTAAAATAACCTAATTGTTTTCATAAATTATAAAGTCTAAGAACTTTTTTCATATTAGAGAGACAATATACTAACTTATACTTTAAAAAATGCTTCGTTAATATATGTTTTGGTTCTGTTTAAGCAAATCTTTTATAAATTATTATTGCTTACCTTTTTACTTTGTATGTGATTATTTTATATTTTTCCTAGAACTTTGAAGCCCAAAAAACTACTCATTCAAACTCTATTTACAATAGCAAACAAGTGTGCACGGAAAGCAAAGCAGTTAAAATTTTAGAAAAAAGGAACTGTAAAAACAACAACAACGAACTTCACAGCTGCGATCACCCTGTATATTCTATTTTTACTGGTTTAAGGGTTCCTTTACACCGATAAAATAATTGTATCGAGTAATTTAAAAAAAAACATTTGTTACAATTATTTCCGTATAAAAGATTTTATGTTTAAGTTTGCTTAAAAAATATGTCTTTAGTTCAAAGTCTTGATGAAAATTGTTGTTTTTTAGCTTTTAATTAAAAAAAAAGATTAACTGTTTAAAATAACAGTTTATAATTAGTTTAAGTCTTTTTAAAATAAATCATTAATATCATTTTCATCCAGCTTATGTTTTGCAAAATATTTTGTGTAGAATTTTTAAGTTTTTAAGTCTACCAAATATCATAAAATCTGGTTTTTACAACAGTAAATTGACTTATATTAATAATAAAAAAATATATATTTATACCTTGGAAAATAAAATACTAGTCTCATAATTGAATTTTTTTTTTCTCTTAAGTACAACTACAAACAGATTATTAATAATAGTTACAATACACTCAAAATTATAGTTTATTGAACGACAAAACGAAAAGACACTCGAAATATTTGGTCCTAGGACCTAGTGCACAAAGAGTCGCACACCACGATACCTTTTAAAGTTTTGTTCAGGACATGAAACTAAAAAACAAAAACTTAAGTTAATCGAAAGTTTATAACAAAAAAAGTCTTTAAAAAAGTTCTTGATTTTCCTTGCTATTCTTAAGTTCATCACTCATCTAAATAGTTTCTACTTACAAGCTTAAAAGTTTTTGTAATAATAATTTTTAATGGTTTGAAACAGTACTAAACTTAAGGCATTTAAATTAGGTACATAAAAATCGTTTTTAAAAACTATAAATAACTTATTTGAAAAAAAAAACATTAATATAATTTTATCGTTATTTTACAACTAAATATAATTTTAAAACGTAATAAAACAGACAACTTAGAACCTTATTCTGTTTAAGTTACGGAGTATAATAAAATTAATAGGTTAAACTATATGATCTAAAAGACACTACAGATAACAATGCAAAAATGACATAGTATAACCCAGTCGCAATAGTTTTTAATCGAAAACTTCTGATAACAAAAAAGGCTTACAAGGTAGTTTAAAAAGTAAGTCTTTCGTTTAAATTTTTGTAAAAGTTTTATTTCTTTTGGCACACCACATTTCAACTATATTCTTACACATTTATTTCAGAGTTTTCTCTTGTAATTGCATTTTCCCCTTATAGGTAAATTTGGTGTGCCGAAGAATGAAAATTGCCTAACTTTAGACTATAGTTATACAGTTTTCACCAGTCGCCAAAGTTAGAACAATTTTTTTTACTACAATCCTAATTTCACCTCATAAGGGTTTTTCTCAAGTGTTTTATTAAAAAAGTAATTTGAAAAATGCGTTGAAGGTAAAACTATAAGTTTTGTCATTATAGATAAAGTAGTGAGGATAAGTTTTAATTCTTTTTCAAACTACCATATTTACTTTCCTAAAATCTTGTAATATCACTACTATTTTGATATTTAATCTTATACATTTCAAAATACTTTTTTACTTTAAACTAAGATTTTCAGTTTAAAACAAAACACTATAGATATAGATCATCAAAAAAAAGTCCAACTAAAGTATTAGATAAAAACAATTTTTTGACAAAGAATTAAAAATAATCAAATTTGTTTGATTAGTAAATTAATAAAAACACCAACTCTGTGATCAAGCATATCATTAAAAAAGTTACTTATTTAAAAACTAACATTTCGTATAGTATTTTTAAACACAGATTAGGTAATTCAGTTTATCAAAAAACAGTACGTAAAAAATTAGTATTGTGCAATCAAGTTTTTATTAAAGTACTCTTGAAGGCAGTTAAATTATTTTAAATTGAATAAAAATTTTAGTTGCATAACCATTAAAAATAAACAAATTCGATTTTTATTTAATTTAATAGTTTGATTTTTTTTTGTTGTACTAGAATGTTTTGTTTAAAAACCAGTACTGGAAAACTTATACCTTAAAAATTGTTTCTAAAAATGTATGTATATATTTATTGATTCTAATTGTGTATGTAATGTATAGATAAAACAAAATAAGTTTTAGAATTAAATGAAAGTTTTATCTTTATTAGCATATTTATCGTAACAATACTTATAAAATTATTTTGAAATCATTTATGTAATATTTAGTTTAATATAAAAAACACTTGAGAAAAAATCCATTAGTTTGAATTCAAAAAACGACTTCTACTTTAAGATTAGATTACTTTTATATAATTTCTATGGAATAAAATCGATAAAAGTAATTTATAATTTAATTTATAAATAATTGTTCTGCGTAAAAATTTATGGTATTAGCATATTTTTATTCCTTTCTTTTTCTTTCTGACTGTGTTTAAAATAAACGTATCGTGTTTATTAAATTATACGTAAAGTTAAAGATAGTTACAACATTGTTTTAACTGAGTTAAAAATTATAGATTTATTTATATAAAATATTATTTTTTTAATAAATTAGAAATTAAGCCACATTAACAGTTTTCTGAACTTTTTTTTTTAAGTTAAAAAAATACAAGCACCAAAGCATAAAATAAGTTGATCTACTTACATGTAATCTAAAAGCTACTGAACACTGTAAATAAACCTCTCAAAACAATTAACAAAACTAGTCACTTTCAATAAAATAGTAGCTGAAAGCTAGAAAAATGGAGGAAAATTTAAATAATTTTAGTCTACAAGATACTATCTTTCAGATTAAAGTAACTATAAACAAGTTTATTGTAGGGTACTCAATGCTTTGAAGTTTTTTTTTTAATTTAGGATGTTGAACTTATTTTTTTTAAGTAAGCAATTTTTTAAATCAAATTTTTGAATAATTTTAAGTATATATCAATGAATTAAGACTATTAATAAATAATCCTTGTTTTTATATGTCAACTTTTAAAATATTATTTTAATGTTGTGAACTGATAAATATTTTTTAAACGGTAAAAGTAAATTTATTTGTTTACTTAACTTATAAAACTAGTTCAAACTAAAGAAAAAGTATAAATAAATTTGTTAGTTTTGCTTTGTTTGAAAAAAAACTAAAAGCTATCAAACGTTTTGTGTTGTTAAGACATCAATAGTAGTTTTCTTAGTAGGTAAATTTTGTAAATATAACAACTTACATATAAAGTAAAATTTGTTGATTTCCTTGATAGTATACTGTTTTGTTAGTCTTATGCTTCAGTAAAAAGTCCTTTTAATAATGTTTTAACACTTTTAGTTTTTATTTTTGACTTTAAAAAGCTAAACTCATCTATAAATTTAATTATCATTAAACTTTAATGTAAAACTTTGAAAGCTTTATAAGTTTATAACATTAAGGTTTTAGCATTTTCTATGCTAAATTTGGTCAAAAAAAAAAAGAATGCAACAGTCCGTTGAGAGCTGAATGTAGTACAGCAAAAACGTGAAAAAAAAACGAACAACTTTGACATTTTAAACGAGCACTACAACCTCTGGAGAACTAGTTGCTTTTTACCTTTTTTAAGCTGTTTTTTTCTACTTTTCTTTACTTCAGTGGAAGTGTTTTTTATTTATTTTAGAAACAATGTTAAATTATACCATTATTGGCTTGAAGTGGTGTTTGTTGACAGTATTAAACGAAAAATTTCAAAGACAAATTTTAATTATAAGTTATACAATAAATGAATTTAACTCATATATTTAGTTTTTAAATGAAATTAAAACCTGTTATATTTTTACTGGAATTTTAATGCGCTTTAAAACCTGAACTAAAATTCAAAATTAGATTAAACTATAATTATATGTTAGATTAGATTATAATAACATTTTATGTACGAAACAGTCAAGTGAAAATTTTAGAAATACAGTTTGATCATTAGAAATAATTAGTTCAAAGCTTTTTGAAAGGAATCAAGCAACCGCAAGCTTTTATCTACAAAGAATCTTAGGCTGTAAAAGGCTTTTTTAATAATTTATGTATACACTAAATTTAATTTGTAAAACTAGTCGAAATTTTAAACTCTAATATTTTAGTGTGTTTGTTTGACAACAATATTAATCTTTAAACTCTCTTTGTCTAGCGTTTTTCTGAATATTTCAAAATAATGATATAATTCTAGGACTAGCTCAAATATTAAACATAGAGTGTTATAACTTTATATCCAATTTTAAGCAAAGTGATACAATATTTTACTGGTGAGAATATATTACAATTAACAATATGAATACTATAATAAAACAACTTGATTAGCTTTATATTTTTACCAATTTACTTTGCTTTAGCAAGTAGTCGTAGAATTAAAAAAAAACTCAAATTGAATATATTAACATTTTGTTAATGAAGTTTCGTTGAATAAACTTTTAGTTATAAACCTACCTGCTTAAAAACAAAGAAAGATATTTAAATCTACAAAGCTAGTTAATGTTTGGTTTTTTTTATATACTTTTAGCTTTCAAGATCACAAATACAGTTCTCAACTTATAAACAACAATAATAATAAATACTACAAAACTGAAAACTTTTTTATTTTGTTACGAAAACAATATTTTATTCAAACGAGATCTTCAGTTGTTAATAAAACCTTATTCACATAGAATTTATTTGAATAAGATTTTAAAAACAATTGAAAATCTTGTTTGAGTGAAAGAATGTATTTAATTTTAGTTTTTTTATTAATTATCTATTCATTGTACCAAAAACATTATAGGAGATTAGTGTGAAAAACAAGTTTTGAATTAGCATAAAAATTACTGAATACTAATATATGATATATAGTTTGAAGTAAAAAAAGATGACTCGTTTCTATACTATCGTTTTCTCTATTGCTAGTTTTTTCATCGTAATTTCAAATAATTTACCTATCTTTGTTGACAATAATATTTACAAGCTATTTGGGTAAGGTGAGTTAGAGATAAGGGTTAATATTAAAAAGTTTTGTACAACATTTATGCAAATACCTCTTTTTTGCTTGACCCTTGCAATTAACAGACCTGAGATTAAACCGTTTAATAACACTCGTACTTATAAATAAAGTATTATGGTAGTTTTAAATAGTTTGAATAGGTAAAATGTAATTTTATTAAATTAAATAACGGTTACCTCAATATAATTATATCCACATAAAAAATAAGTAAGTCCTGGACAAGACGTTAAAAGGTATCCGTGGTGTGCGACTCGATAACCGAAAGGTTCTTTGTGCACCAGGTCCTAGGACTAAATATTTTAAAAGTCTTTTTTTTGGTCGTTCAATAGTAGCTTTTTATAGTCTTTTTTAACAGGGGTTAATAATTTTAATTGATAACGGGTCAAGTTTTTGTCTATGCAGTCGCTCGCGGACTGGACTTTTGTTTTTTAAGATACTACACAAAAATATATTCTACCAGAAACTAGTAAGTTTCTTAGTCAAGAATGTTTTTGTTTTGTTATTTTTAAATAAAATATAGAAATAGCACAAAAAAGGTTTTAGTATTAATTATAAGCAAATTTCATGGAGTCCTTCAAAAAATATTACTTAAAACAAAAAGAATAGTTATTTAAGTTATCACTTTTACAAAAGCAATAAAAAGTTTACGCTTAGTTAAATATAACAAACTATTTTATCAAACTTATTATAAAACTACAAATTCAACAATAAAAACTACAAAAAATAATATTGAAATCTTTTCAGATTATATATTTTTAAGCGCCACAAAAGTATGAACACATCTTTAATTGGAACACTATTTTTCGTCATATTTGCTTTCGGTCTGATCGGAAACTTGCTTCTCATCTGCAAACTGATTGGTCAAAAGCAAGGGTGGATCTCAACGATGACTTACGTCATCAACTTGGCGATCAGCGATTTGCTGTTCGTCTCAACCATGCCCTTGTGGGGATACACCTATCTGCACAACTTCGAATGGGTGTTCGGAGATTTGCTGTGCAAGTTGTGCGGCACCATACCTACCTTCAACATGTTTTCCAGCTGTTTTTTTCTGACTGCTATTGCTATAGACAGGTGGCTGGCTGTTGTGAGAAAGAACGGCCAGGTTTTACGCTCACCAAAAAATGTAAAGCTGGCGTGCGCTTTTGTGTGGGTGCTCAGCGGACTGATTGTCGCGCATCGGGTTCCTCTGATGAAGGTTTCAGACAACACGACGGCAACCAATGCCACTAAGGCGTGTGTGTTCTACATTGAAGTCGGGGAAAACAAGTTTTTCATCGCTGGGCTTTTAGAGTTTTTGTACGCAATGCTAGGTTTTTTTCTTCCCGTCAGCGCGATGATTTTTTGCTACGTTCAAATTATGCTTCATGTTAAAAAGAACTCTTTAGCGACATCTGAAAGATCGCCGCTCAACAGAGTTGTGATATTGGGATTAGCAATCATTACAGCTTTTATAATCTGCTGGTTACCCGGTCAAACTTTACGTCTTTACTCTTCATTAGGCGGCTGGTGGAAGCTTTCTGCTTTTAACGAAAACTTGTATAACAGTTTTTATCCGTTTACAATCTGCCTTGCTTGGTTGAACAGCATAGTAAATCCAGTTATTTATGTTTTCACTCAGCCGCAAATGAGAAAAAGTGTATGCGAGCTTTTTAGTTTTAAGTTTAATAGAAAAAACGATTATACTGCAAAACATAAAAACTGTTGCTTAACAGATTACAGTTTCAAAACCAAAAGCAACAAGAAAAAGGTATCGACAACCTTAACTAAAGTTTATTTTGAATCATCTCGGGCTGACAAAGTTTTGACACACAGAATTTAATCTTTAAAACATAAAGAAACAAGTATGATTTTTTAATGTTGTACGGATATTTTCATAAAAAAATATCAGTAAAGTCAATTTATCTGCAAAAGTTAAACAATTTTAATTATGTTTCTAAAATATACTTGATAGTTCTTTTTAAAAAACAAGTTTAAAAAACTCACTTGCTAATAATAATGATCTTATTTTAATCCTCTGTTCAAAAATACTTTACAACAGGTTCAAAGAGCAAAAAGTCTATCTGTAAGCGATGTTACAGTTACGTGAAGAAATTTTACAAACATTAAATCAGTGTTATGGAAATAGATAAAACATAAAATTTCAAAACAGCGCTTGAAAACTTGTTTCGAATATTATACAGTTGTGTAATGTAAGCCTTGTTCGCTTAAATTTAATTTTTAGTCAATCATTTTTATTTTAAAAAAATAGTATTTTTGCTTTGTTTTGATAATCATATATGTCTAATTATTATAAAACTGTAAGGTCCTAAGTAGTTACATTTTTATAAACCTGTATCGAATATCGATATAAATACTTTTGTAGAAAACTAAAAAAGTATTTACTAACATAGCAAGGTTTTTTTAAGTATTGCAATTAAAAATATATAAGTTTATATTACTTTTTCTTATTTTTTTAAAAACGTTTTAGAAATTTCAGAATTCTTTTTTCAAGTAGTAATATAATTTGAAAATTGTTTAGTTTTAGACAGTTTAAAAATAAGTTTAAAGTAGTGTGACATTTGAATATAAAATTTATACAAATACGAGTTTTGACATGTAGAAAACAAAGCTTAAGTAAGATATCTTAGTTAGTACTTTATTATCAATTAAACAACAGTTAAAATTAATCACGAAAATAACATTTAATGGAAAAGCAAAACTATTGAAAGTTTACTGACTAATATATTTTACTTAAGTTTTGTTTGCTACATGTTAAAATTTGTATTTAGTTTAATGCTGTATTAATACATCGTAATAACTTAGACTTATTTTTAAAACTGTCTAGTTACTAAATAATTTTCAAGTTCATTTATCACTTACGAAAGAGGTGTTGTAGAATTTCGAAAACGTTTGTAAAAAAAATTAGCAGTCTAAACTTTTATACTCTTAGTTGTAAATGGTAAATAAACAAATCTAATAAAATTATAACGTAGACAGCAAATTGTAAAGTTTATTGTTGGAAAAGCCTAATAATTTTATTTGTATAAACTTTAATATTCTTATAAACTTAGGTTTGCTAAAACTAACAATAGACTAATTTTCTATACTATTCGATGGAGCCTTTAAATACTTTAATTCGAAGCAACCTAAAAAAATCAAGTAAAAGACGATAAAATAAAAACATATATACATATACAGTAAAATCCAACCAAAACAACGTGTTACGAAACGTACACCGGCCTTTAGCATGAAATTTCTGCCAAAAAAAATCTTGCGCGAGTTGTTTTTTGTGTTGTGTAACAAACTGAGTTTTTTATAAAAACAAAGCTAGCAGTTTTATTTTTTTTTCGCAACATTTTAAATTCATTATTTATTCATTTCTAAAGTTATTCAAATCCTTTACTAGAACTTAAAAGCTTTTAATAAGTAGAATAATCAATACAACATAAAGTAAACTCGACAATAAATTTATTTTAAAAGACTAAATTGCCTATGTTCTTACGGTAGTCTTATATTTTGTACTTGTAATAAAACGTTTATTTTAAGCAAATATATTGTGTGCATATATATTGAGTATTTTTTTTTAAAAGAAACTACGCTTATTTAAATCAATTATCAGTTGATGTAGGTTAGTTTATGGATTAATTAAACTTGTTAGTTTTAAACATAGTTAATTTGGTAAAACTATAAACTATTTTTTAATTTTTCACTTGTGTATTTGTTTTTAACAATAAGTTTATTTATTTAACAATACTGTTTAAATTTTAAAAGATATCACGAAAAACTTTCTGAACAATTATTTTTTTTGAAAAATGATTCTTAAAACAACTTAATAGTTTTTTTAATTCAAATACTAGCTATTCAAAATTACTATATAGTTTTGAACTAATTTTTAGTCTTTAATTTGTTTGTTTTGTCATTATTTTTTTTGCGTTTAAACTTTACTACAAAAAATCAAATTAAATTTTTCTAGTGAGTTTATAGAATTTTTTATGTTTGTAAAGTACCTGTAAACAGTCTTTCATAAAAGTAAAAATTAAACTGTTTGTTACGTTACAAAGATAATGTAAAGTTTACTTAAGAGTACAAAATACTTTACTACTATTAACAATATTTTTTAAAATATGAACAAAGTGCTGAGTTTTTTGAAAAAAAAAGTCAACGAGCCAGCTTAAACATTAAAGTGTTTTCAAAAATATCAAAATGCAATTAACATACCGAAAACCAAAATCAACTAAATTCAAACAAAGTAAGTTACTCTGTTTAAAAAAGTTTTACAACCTGTTAACTTCTAATTAAATTAAGAACAAAGAAAAATTGGTTTCTTTTGAAAATAAAGCAAACCTTAAATTAAATTTATTCTTTGTAAATTAATAAAAGCAAATTGTACAGTAATCTTCCTTTATTGTACCAACATATGTTTCTGTGTGTTAACGAATCAACACAATTGAACTGGGTTCTGTAAAAAATAATTACTGTAATGAAAGATTAGAAGCATAGAATAAGGTAGGTGTATACATGTTTTTAATAAAATAAAATATTTTCGACAGATAATAGTTAATAATAGGTAAAATACTTAATACTAAACCGACTGTTATAAAACATATAATATTTGTGATTATTAAGCCTAAAATAAGTAAAGTAAACTAAAATACACAACAAAACAACAAATCATAATATAAACAAACAACTCACGTTAATGGAAAGAGTAACTGATTCAAATTTTACTGTTGTTAACGAATGAATAATTTTTCTAGCCACTATTTCTGTTAGTTTACAAAACATAATTCAAATAAACGTACAAATATATCAAACTATTGGTTTATATGTATACAAGTTATTTTTTATTTGTTGGTTTATAAATTAAAAAAAAAAACTATCCATAATATTTATATAAGGCCTGGACAGTATTTTATTTTTCATTTAATTGCAGCAACATCTAAATACTACCCATAATTTTCATGAAATCACATCAAATTATGGGCATAATTGATTGCAGCAATTCTACCCATAAAATAGTGCCCATAAAATACTACCCATAAAAAGACCTACCCAGGGTATTTCAACTATTTAATTTGCACTGCGAAGTTTGTTAATTTAGTTTTTATGTTTGTAATCTATTTTGAACAAAAAATAAAACATTAACCATTAGTTAGTGTATCAATAAATTTTAATAAAACTTAACAACGATGAAGACAATAAAAGTCACAGAAACTCGATGTAACATGTATATTATATATTAAATGTTTTTAATGGTTGAATCAAAATTATATACAATTAGGAAGCAGATTTAGTTTAAATGTAAAAATAGAAAATGAAAAATTTAAAATTTAAGGAAACAAAACGCAAACAAAACTAAACTTGTTATTTAGCTTACAAAGTACTGACCGATAATTAATTTACAGCGACATACATAAAATCACAATGACTTAAATTACATATATATTGTATTTGATAATTATTAAAATGATTGATTGATAAAGTAGCAGTCGAGTGTTTAAATTAGATATCCCATACAGATATTTTAAATATTTGATAAGTAAATTATGTTATATATGAAAGTTAAAATGTAAAACAACAAGGTAGTCATATGCTAAGTATAAACCTGCAGTAAAAAACCTACTAGCTCTCTTGGGCGTAGTAGGTAAAAAAGCACGGTTTATCTGTGATTTGAATACAGGCTTCCAATTAAACTTAGAACTTGACACATAAAGGTGTGAAGAACTACAGTCGGAGGGTAAAGTGAATATATGAAATGTTGGAGAATAGAAAGTGACTTGTGTGAAATAGATATATAAATAATAAATGAATAAAAATATATATCACTTAGGATATATAATTATACTAATATATGTTAAGTGAATGTGTGTGTGTATGTGAAAGGTAAATGAAAAAAATGAAAGGTGAGAAAGCGCCAAGGTGTTATTTGAAGAAGAACCGTCGGTTGTGTGCACAGTTGTTTAAAATATCACGTCTTTTATTTAGTAATTGTTTACTCTCTTCTGCTAAAATTGCCATTCGTTTAAGGTTGCATATTTAGCAGATCTCGCTCGCTCTACTGATGTTATTGTTGGCGTGGTGAAGGATGCTCCATTCCACTTCTGGTTTGGTTTCATACCTGTCGAAATGCTGCCAAACGAAATCTGACAATCTTGTGGTACTCTTTTTATTTACATGCTTAAAATTATACTTATGCCTGGTGTACCTATCTTTAAAGTGACCTCCTGTCGAACCAATATACACTTTATCCTTATTATTATCTTTAACATTATTATTACTTTTGTTATTATCTTCACTAACCTTACATTTAACACGCACCTTATACACAACATTTTTAATTAAGCCAGTTACCATGTAACGGACAGTTTGTTTTATTCGACTTACGAAAGTTACAATTTTTACTTTGTAAATTATGAATTTAAAAAAAAATATGTACTACAATATATTAACTTTATATTTTATACCGATATAATTTAGAATTTTTAGTCGTATACCATACCTTCTCGGATATGTACTCGCATAAAACACTGAGAACACATTTTTTTCTCGATATAGTAAAGAGAGGTTGTAATAGTGTACTAATACAATTTTAATTTTGGTCATCGTCTAACTTAAAAACTAGCGTTTTTTAAACTTTCAATTAGTGGAATGTTTTTATTTTATAAGTAAAATACACACAACTAGTAAAATTTTTATTTTACAACTAATAGCTTGATTTAAGTAAAGTCACTACTATGTTTTTAGTTTATATTTTTTACAATACTTGCCATTAGAAAATTCCATTAGGTATAAAAATTTTTTTCCAATTTTTCACCGTTTAAAGGAAAAAACGTAACATATTTTTTACAAAATCAATCTAAAAATACTGTGCTACTTTTAAAACATTTATACACGTTTTTTTTATGTATACTAGTGTAATAAAGGCTGGATGCTTTTAAACAATTTATTGTACTAAAAGAGCTGTTTTATTTTATTTATTACAAATTAAAAATTATTTACTATTCGTAGATATTTGTTTTTATTTTTTTAGAAATAGAAACGATAGTGTTTCTATGTGTTAACAAAAGTAGCTTTGCAATATTAATTAAACAACAAATTCGTTTAAGTTATATTTAAAAAAAAAAGTTCTTCAAAACAAAGCCAAGTAATCACTTATTAAATTACACTTATAAAAAAGGTATGTAAAAAAAACTTAAAGGTTTTTTACTGTAACATAGTAGTCTTAAACATGTTACTAGTCCTTATTCTATGAGCATATGTAATTATTTAATATATGTTCACGTCAAAAACACAATGTTAACACAAACTTTTGTCATGTAAAAAATTGGTATTTAATTTTAAATGACATTGAAAATTTGATACTAGTTGTTATAAAAAACAAATTATTTAAAAAACTATATCCAATTTACATGTATCAGTTATTTGACTTATTTTTGTATATGTAACTTTTAGCAGTTGCAAGGCTAAGCTCCAACGAGTAGTTTATACTATTTAAGTAGTTTACCGTAAACTGCTTAGAAGATACATTAAATATAGTTTCCATGTTTCTTAATCTTAGTTTGAAAAAGCTAAAGTTATTAATAATAAAATTTTTAATTATTCATAACGTTTGAATAGGTGCAACAAATTTATTTTTCTTAAAATTGTGAGCGGGTGTTTTGATAACTAATTTTTCTTTTTCTTACTCTGATAATTTTCCTACATATCATACATATCATCTTATCATTTATGTTTTGAAGTTTTTTCGATACATGGCCATAATAGAGACTTTTTAACTTTTAGTATTTAAAATTTTAGCAATAATGACCAGTTTATTAACCATTTTACCATCTTAGTCTTTGTTAACTGAAAATTCTTATACATTTTTATTTATATAAAGTTGCTTTTTGAGACATGTTAATTTAAAAATATTGAAAGTAAACTGTTAAAATTTTAATTATCGCAACTTTATTTTCATTTAACCCATTTCAATAAGCTATAAGTTTTTATTATGGTAACTAACTATGTATACTAACTTCTATTCAATAAACTAATGTAGGGATAGGCAAGTTAGAGGGGTTAAAGAAACCAGAAAAAGTATTGTGAACCGGACTTATTTAAAAAAGGTGTTTTTGCTGGCAATATAACTTAAACAGTTTACAATTTAAAAAGTTTGTAATAGGTTTTAAAGCAAACAGGTACGAAATGATTATTTGATAAGCACTAACATTTACTTATCTGCACATTTATAAAAAAAAAGTTATAAAAAAAGTGTGTTTTTGTTCTACGTTTTCTACCCCTAAAATATGGTGTAACTAACTTATATATCGTATATTACATATAGTTTTTTTTTTAATTAATTTTACTTTGCTTTATTACGGTTTGTCTGTTAATCAGGTCTTATTGATTATAAAAAAACAAAACTTTATAGGTAAGCTAATGTTTATTTCAGCTACACGTAAAATTAAAAAGTTACACACTAAAACTACTTTTTATTTAAAAAAAACATTGCTCAGATAACGTATAAGAAAAAAAAATTGTAATGAAATTCTAGATATAGAAAAGCTTTGGTATTTTGTAACTTTGTTTTACATCAAACAAACATAAGTTTTCACATAGCTTTAAAATTAAAAAAAAAAATTTCAAAATTTATCAAAACTTTATATACTGATGTAACAACTAATTTTTTATTTCTTAAAATATAGTACATAAAACCGTAATTTATTAAAATCAAACTATAATTATCAAAAAAAAAGTTATAGGGAATTGGTGTACATAAAGACCTCTCGATCATTGAGTTATACACCACATGCTTAAACTAAAAATATAAAAAGGCTAAAAAATATTTTATGACACTAGAAATATAAATTCTAACAAAAGAAAAACTTACAATAAACATCTGAAAAAAAAAAACTTCAAAACAACTAATTAACTGCGACAATTATTTTAGTAATTAATTTACATGAGTAAAACAATTACAACTAAAAACTTAAAAAACTAAAAATCAGTTATAGTACAACAAAATATTTAAGTAAATTTTTTTATGGTACAAATATGCTTATTTGAAAATTTTGATAAGCGTTCTTTGCACAAGATTTATGGAGTAAGAAAACAAAATGTTTAGAAGTAAACAAAATTGGTTAATTAACTTATAAATGAAATAAGAAAAAATTACAATTTATGTAATAGTTAAAAAAAAGATAGTGAAAATAAAGTTATAACTTAGGTCATACAGGTCAGTTAAATGTATCCCGCAAAGAAAAAATTTATGGTTTGCGATGTACTTTTGGCTAAAAACATACTTATCTGAAACCTAAAAAGAAGCATTTATGTGGTAAAAACTTACAATTAAGATCTAATTTTACAACTAGTTATTACTAGACTTTATCATTGCACATTGTATTACTTTTTTAGCTTAAGATAATATACTCTTTTACTGAGTAACAAAACTACTTTAAATAATTGAAGCACGTGGGAGACTTTTTTCAATAAGTGCGACCCGCAAGCAACTTAAAAAAATTAATTTAGTCTTTTAGTTACAAAAGTCTGCAGTTACCCTTTTTTTAATTAATGAACTAAAACTTTACAAATAATACTGCAAAAACAACTATGAAATTAAATAAATTAAGTATAATGTAACTTAATAGGTTTAAAAGTTATAGAAGAAAATTTATATTAAAATTGATAAAATTGGTGTTAAGTTAGTTTATCTGACAACTAAAATATAAACAGAAGTAGTCATAAAATACTAATAAACAAATCATCTTTTTAAATTTATTATATCAATATTTTTCCCGTATCTTTTTAATTTAGATGAAAGCTGAATTAAAATTTCTACAAACTTGTTGTTTCCTAGACCAACTTCAGAAAGCTCTTTTGTTTTAACAAATTTAGAAAATTAAACAATTAATCTTCACATTGTTTTTAACCTTTTAAACCTGCTATTCATGTAGTTCACTGAGCAACTTGGATTATTAGGGAGTGTTTATGAGTAGATGAATAAACTTTTTAAGGTTTCGTGTTGCTATTAGAAGTTAACATCATGTTTTTTGTTACATGATGTTATCGTCTTACATGAGACAACTAATATGTAGGACATACTTTTTTATTTCCGCAATGACAACTGAAAACGTATACAACGTAGAGAAATACGTGTATAGAAGATTTTTATCTAAAGCGGAAAACACATCAACCTTTCAGTTTCAAAACTACTGTTTGCCTGAAATCTGCAAATAAAACACGAGACGTTTAAAATTAAAGCTTTACAACTTTTTTTACTTTTTTTTTACTTTTTTCATTTTTATTTATTTATTAATTTTAAATGTGATTTGACAAATTTAAGAAATACTTTTGTTCTTTTAATTTCTATTTTTAAATTTACTTTGAGACTGTGTAATTAATCTAAGTTTTAATTTATTCAAAAACTAGTACTTACAACAAAAAAGACATTAATTTATTTATAACGTATTTATTTTAATAAAATTTTAAAAAATCTTAATCATACAAAATTTAGTTAAAACCTTTTTTTTTGAACAAGGGCTAAACGAAAATTTTTATATACTTTTCAAAATAGGAAAAAAAAAATTAAATCTAAATCTCTTCTTTAAATTGTAACTTTTGTTACAAAAACTTTTATTAATTATATTTGATTTTTTTTTACATTTACTCTACATTATTTTCAATTAACGGTTGTAAATGATGAGGAACTTCTATTAAGTTTATATTAATGTTTGTAAACTAGTATTATAATGTTTAACTATAAGTAACTTCGGTTGAAATCTACTTTAAATTTTTAAGGTAATTTAAAATTAACAAGTTTAAAAAAGTTTTTAAGATTGAGTACAACAAGATATTTATAAAAAATTCAAACAATTTTATTTTATATTAAATATCAAAAATGACATCACTTTTTTTAATAAGTTTTGTGCAAATGATTCCATTTTTTACAATAAGCACTACCAAAGTAAAATTTTGTCTAAGAAACGATAACTTGGTTTTATGATTTAGAAAGTACATATGTATGATCCCTTTATTTGTTAACTATATGTAATAAGTTTTATTGAACTAACGAAAATACTTATTTTATATTTAGATGTAAACTAGTGTGAGTAATAGTTTATTAAACACGGAATAACAATATAGCATAATAGTCATAAGAAAGAAATGCGATGATATAAATACTGGAGAAAAAGTGTCTTTTGTTCACCGAGCTAACCGTTCTGTTTTTTAATTTACCTACTGTCTAAATTTCAATTTTAACATTAACACAAGATAAATTTACTAAAAGTTTTATTTAGTGTTTCCAAAATCTTTTCAACTATTTTAAATTATAAATTTTGTGCATTTGAAAATACTTGTCTTACATTTATTTTACTTTTTGTATTAAAACTAACTATGAATTTTTTTAGTAGTGTTTTATATTTAACTGTTTGGAATAGTATTTCGTTTTTTTTTTAGGGAGTATATCTTTTTATAGAATTCTATGAATTGCCAAAAAAATTACTATACAAAATTTTTAATAACAACCAAAGATCACAATTTTTGTAAAAAAATATATCTTACTATAATACACAGCTAGTAAGAGCTTTATATAAAGAATAAAAACAAACTGTACTGTAAATTTAAATACATTATAGACTTCTTGAACTGTTTTGACAAAAATTTTATATGCTTACTTAAATTTACAAACTAGAAAATCTTAGTAATTGATAAAAGTATAACTACTGGTGTTACAAATAAAAAAGTTTTTTATACAAATAAACATTATTGTTACAAACATGTGAAAAATTATATCAAAGAAAGAAAATGGTGTTACACTATTTAATAGCTAATGTAAGTAGACCCAAAACTTATTGTTAAAGTTAATTAAAAGTAAATTAACATAATTGTAGCACACTAGGTTCTTAGAAAATTTTTGAACATTTTGATTTTATGCTCAACAAACTTAAATAATAATCTTAACTACACCTTGGAAAATTTCAAACTAATAGTAATTGAAAAAAAAAATCAAATAAACAAGCTAAGGCTTTTTGAAGAACTAAAGCTTAAATTATTTAATCAGTCTAAAGCAGGGATTAATATACACATTTTCATAATGACTACCTTAGCAAAAGTATAAAAAACTAAACACAACGCCTCCTTATAAATTATAGTTTAGTATTGATAGCTTTTTGGTTTATTGCTAGCCTTGAGAAACCCTGGTACAAATTGAACCAATAAAAAAATTAAAAGTTCTAAAAAATAAAAATAAAAGCCTAATTTATGCTGTTTTAGTTTATTTATTAAAGTATTAGCCTAGCTATTTACAACTAAAGCGAGCGTATGTAATTTAAAAACTTAAACTATTTATTAGCTGTCTTTAAATGGCATTCTTATTAATATAATAATAATTAATCTTGGACAAGCGTGGTGTATGACTCGATAACCGAAAGGTTTTTTGTATAAAAAGTCGTTAGACAAAACTTTTTGAACGTTGTTTTGTCGTTCAACAAACAGTAACAAGGGTTAAGCTGTCGGCTGAATGATTGGCAGAAATAAAAGGTTTGTTTTCTATCTGAAAACTGAATATGTAATCACCTGTTGTATTTTTCCTTAACATGTAATGCTCGAGTAATTTTTGTTAATCGTGCTGGCAAGCCTGGTTCACTGTTCATGATCTTTAAAAAAATATTTTTAATCAAACAAAGTTAATCTTATGATAAAACATATGCCCTTATTACAAAAGCAGCAAATACTTCAAAAGTATAGAACCTGTACATTTATTTTCCGAAGAAGATTACTTAGGTAAGAGTTGTCAAAATGCTAATGTTGCCATGGTGATTGAACACTGGAGTGTTATAATTTTTTTTTTTTAAACTAAAATTTCACGTTCAAGTAAATAAAATTCGTTTTATCACAAGTATGACCATGGTTAGTTTAAAACTATCTAGTTTTTACAATGATTTTTAGTTAACTTTGCTTTATAAGACAACTTTGCTCTAATTCTGACAAATAAAAGTTATTACAGGGGATTTTATTTTTTTAATATTTAGGACTAACTAACTAAACTATTTTATTACCTCTGTTCAAACAGTATTAAATGCACTGTCAGTGGGCTATATTGTTAAAGACTTACCTTGTTTTTCTATAATTTTGCCTAGTGCTGAACAAATTTTATATTCAATATCAATTATTTTGTTGGAAATTTTATTATTATCACCTATATCAACATTTATATACTACCAATATCAATCTGGAATTATAATATATTCCATGTCTACTTTAACAATAATTTTAGGCTAAAAAAAAATGATTTAAGCCTAATATGTTTGATATATAAAGATACTTTGTTTTAAACAAGCTATATAAATACATAGTAAGAATTAGTTTAAATTATTATAAAATAAAATGTTTGATCAATGTCATTTTAGAATATTATATTAGATAAAAATTAATGTATTCAATATCAAATAATCGCTTTATATTGTAAAGAAAAGGGATTAAATATTTAATTTTTTTTAGTTTATGATAGATAAATTGATTTTTTTTATGTACTTATAAAATATAATTTTTTAGCCTAAACTAATGGTTTAAAAAAGACATCAAATATAATATAATTTCAGCTTGATATTAGTGCAACATCATCCTAGGTAATTACCAAAAAAGATTGTTTTGAATTTAGTTATCAAAACTTTTTGTTAAATAACTATAAGGAGTAGATCTAAAAAGCTTCTATATGTATGTTTTGTGTTGAAATTTGATTCATGTTATATGGGCTTCAGATTGTGACGTGTGGTTCTTTTATTTATGAATGTTCTGGTAATGAAAGATTAGATTAATTAGTATATATTATTGAAGTAAATTATAATTATTGTTAACTTATTTTAATTGTTATCTTTTTGTTACTGTGTTAAATTTACAATAGTTCATTTTGTATATATAAACTTTATTTTTTATTAGAAATTAGAGGTCAAAATATGAAGTTAATACAATTTTATTATTTACTATTATTTTATAATTTTTTGAGTTTTTTGTCAAGTTAATACAAAATGTCCTGGACATGACATTAAAATTTTCTGGTGTACAACTCAATAACTAAATGGTTTTTTTGTACACCAGGTCCATGGACCAAACTTTTTGAGCATACTTTTTGTGGTTCAATAAACAATACTAACAAATTTATATATAAATTAACATTTTGATAATAGCAAATTATACAGTATCCTTTCTTTATTACACTAACACATCTTTCTGTGTGTTAATTGACTATCACACTTCAATGTAGCTATGAAATTAGGGAAATACTAATTCATTTTATTTATATATTATTATATTATATATATTTTTTAATATTATATATTCCAGTGAACTTGTATCGCTATGACCTTGTGTTAACAAAAGCTTAAATTTATTTATTTAAATAGTTATGATACTTATTGTTTTTTTTGATTTTATTATTGATAAATAGTATCTTTTTCCTACTTACAGTACTTCTTTATGTTATTTTTTTATAGAACTTGATACTTTCAATAAGATATTGGTTTATTTGAGTTTGCAACAGCTGTAATTGAGTTCACACTGGTGGCAGTGATCACATGATTGAATTGTTGATGTGTTTTTTGTTGAAGCGTTGGTGAATACTTACTTTTGGATTTGAGCTTTATGATTTTCCACACTTTGTGGTTTTTGGTGTTGAAATTTTTAACCCTGGGAAAGTTTGCCAAATGACGTTTCACAAAGGGAATTATTTTTCAGTTAAATAGATAGTTTTTTATTCAATTTATTAAATGGTTTAGGTGTTAAGGGCATAGGGGGGGTAAACACCCCTTTTTTGGTTTTTGATCTTATTTTATATAGTTTTTACTAAGCTACAAGATGTTTTTTACAGATTTAAAAAATTCAAAATAATTTTTGAGATATAGCCGGTCAAAGTTGGAGGCAACAATAGGATCCTTATGGGAGGCGCAAACTAAAACGGCAAATAAATAGAAATCACTAAAAATCTATCTCCTCCTACGTATTTTGAGATAACTACCTCAAATTTTCAGGAAATTTTCCTTGCCGTATTTAGAAAATTCTGTCGGAAGGAATTTTGAAAAATTATAAAAAAAAATTTTATAATAAAAAAACAAAAAAAAAACTGTTATTTTTGTTTATTTTTTATATAATTTTTTTAATTTTTATTTTTTTAAAAATTCCTTCCGACAGAATTTTCTAAATATATTAAGGAACACTTCCTAAAATTTTGAGGTAGTTTTCTCAAAAAACGTAGGAGAAGATAGATTTTTAGTGAAATAGTCTATTTTTGCTGTTTTAGTTTGCGCCTCCCATAAGAAACCTATTGTTGCCTCAGACTTTGACCTGTTATATCTCAAAAATTATTTTGAATTTTTTAAATCTGTAAAATGCATCTTGTAGCATAGTAAAAACTATATAAAATAAGATCAAAAACCAAAAAAGGGTGTTTAACCCCCCTATGCCCTTAATTTTAAAGGGGAGGTAGAATTACTGGTGATGACAAATTGCTTGCTTGACCTTCAAAAAACTTTTATCGTTGTTCAGGGAAGAGTGAGTCTAATGTTTTTATACCAAAAAAAAAGGAAAAATAGTTATTAGTTCTAAGTTATAATAAATTTATGAGTGACTAAAAACAAGGAGGGAATTTTACTAATAAACTTGAAAAAATCTGGAAAAGTATGTAGTTTTAAATATAAATTATTACATTTATTGACTGACTTTAAATTTTGAACAATTTTAAATATAAAATAATGAAGTTATGTTTAAACCAGAAATGATTAAAAATAAGAAAATTAATAAACTTCTTTTTTTATTTAAAAACACATTTAAAAAAGCATTACTGTATTTTTCAGTAATTTTATATTGTTAAGTTCTGTTTAATTTTAAGTTTAATTTTATACTAAACAGTACATACAAGAAAACTTTTACTTTTAACAGGGCTACCACTTTACCTGGAAACCTGGAAAAACCTAGAATTTGACAATTTAGGCAAAAAAAAACTGGAAAAACCTAAAAATTTAACAAATTTCACATGTTCAGTAGTAAAATTTCAATTTGACTCAAAAAATCTATAATCTAAATAAAATTTTTTTGCCACCATCAAAAAATTTTTTTATTAAAAAACATATTTAAAGTAGCTTTACAGTATCTTTTCAAAATTTTTATACTATTTAACACAGTTTCATATCTTAAACTTAACTTTAAACTAAAAATACACCCAAAAATGTTTATTTTAAAAACCTGGAAGAAATTTGGAGAACTTTTGAGATAAAAATAATCAAAGTTTGAGTGTTTTATAGGTTTCTTATAGAAGATGTAAACCAAAAAGATAAAAAAATCTTTTTTATTAAAACAAATCTCTCCCCATTAATCTACAATTATTGAGCAATAGGTTATGAAACTATTTTAGTTTAATTTTTAATAAGTTTTTTACAACTTGTGAAAACCATATTTCAAATTTGTTTATAAAAATTTGATTTAAATCAAAAAAAAAGTTTAAGAATAACCAAAGATTATTTATTTTAAATTATAATTTTTTCAAAGTTATGTTTGCTATAATTTTTTTTTATAGTAAAAAATTAAATTTTAAGTAAAATTTATTTAATTGTGTAAGTGAAACATTTTTAGTAGTTTTTTCTAAAATCCAACAAAGTTTGGCATGAAAAATTTATCTGCTACTTGTTTCAATAAGAAACTTTCTACAAAACATATTATAATTTACCCCCTCCACTGCCTAAATTCTACTTGAAAACATATGCATATTTGATTAGCTTTTTTCTATTCAACATAGTATCTTCCTTTCTGGTAATTAGGTTTATTTCACTGTATTTATTTAGTTTAAACAATAGTTTTTTTTAGGATTGTTTTCTGTAAATACTGTTTATATAAAAAAAGTTTTTGTAAGTTAGTATTTCCAATCTTTTTAACTTAAATATAAGCAATTGATTTAAGTATTTTTACTTTACCAAGTTATAAATCAACTGCAACCAACTTAGATTTAAATAAAAGTTATTACTCAAATAATTTAGATATTAAATTTTACAGTAATAGTATAGTTATACTTTTTTCAGATATTTTAATATTTTATTTAATAAATATGCCAAAACCTGGTGGTAGAGGGTTCACTGCAGGTGATGGAGATTGGACTTGTGAAAAGTGTGTTTTGTTTTCAATCATTTAAGTTTTGTTATTCGGTTAAACTACAAGAACCACCCTGTTTAAAGTAACACATGATTTAGTTTTAAAGTTTCAAATATAGATCAAGATTAACACAATTGGCACATACTCAGGATAATAAAGCTAGTTTATTTTTTTTAAACTCAGGCTAACTTATTATAGTTAAGATATTTTCCTAAATCTTATTCTAGTTTATTTGATTTATTTTTTTTTAACTTATTTTTTTCGTGTTTTTTTTTAAATATTAACTATGATACTGTTTTTATAATTTTAGGTGTTTAAGCTTGGTTAACAGTATTTTTTTGGTTTTCGGATTGTTTATCAATTTTCTCATAAAACCAGCAACCTCAGTTTACCTAGATGTAGCTCAGAATAGTTTTTAACTATTCAGACTAGCTTTTTTGATAAAAGTTTCACCACTGGACTAACTATTATGGTATCCTGGATATTCTTTTTAAACTTAACTTTCAGTTTGATATACAGAAAACAATATTTAGAATAAGAGTGCTTTAATTTTATATTAAGATAACTATTTTCAAGTGTTTAAAACTAGAAACACCATTCTATTAAGTAATGATGTGTGTAAACTATTTTAACAATCAGAATCTTAAATAAAAGGAAGTTATAGAGTGGTGTTATACTGTGTTTAGAATGTTGTTAAAAACGAGCTTAAACTAACTTTTATGTATATTATAATTTTGTACTTAAGCTAATTTTTATTTTAAATATTTTAATGCAAACTCAGTTTCAGTCAAAGACCACGTCAGTGCTTATATAAAAAATCTTATTCAAATAGAATCATTTGAATCAATTAATTAAGCAATTGAACACAATGTAAATTTAAGATGTCTATACTTTTTAAGTTGAAATTACTACGTACTTTTAATTTCCTTTAAAAACTTAAGAAGCAATTTACATCTTAATTTTAAAACAAAACCCTTCAAACAAAATTATTTTGTCTACTCAACCATTTTGTTTACTTCTTTGAATTTAAACTGATCAATTGTATGCTCTATTTATTTAGTTTTTAAAATTTTGAAACATTTTTATTTCAATGGTTAAACATTTGCTTTATTTGGTCAATTGTTATAGTTGTGTTATATTTTATTTAAGTGTTAAAGTTTAAAATTTATTATTTATTACTAGTTAATGTTATTTAACAATTTTAATCACAAGTTAAATACTGACAAGTGTGGACAAAAATTAAATGTCTCTATTTTTTTTTTAAGTACATTAAAATATTAATGGTATCCGGTTTTGTACTATTAGAATGAAACAATTGTTTCATTTTTATAATACTGTACTGATTATTTATAATTTCAACTGAATGACAAAATTAACATTAAATTTTTTTATTCAGATGTGACAATATAAATTTTGCCCGAAGAACAAGTTGCAATAGATGTGGAATTGACAGGCCAGTAGGGGTTAAAAGAATTAAGCACGGAGGATCTTTAATAGGAAAAAATGGTGCTGAAAAGAGCAATGGCCTCTTTAGTGCTGATGATTGGATGTGCAAAACGTATGAGATGTCTTTTATTTTAAGAATTTGAATTTAGCTACAATTAATTTTTTAGAGTAAAAAAATTAAAATCTTTTTATAAATTTTAATAACAAACTGTACAATAGTTTTCCTGTTGAGTTCAAACTTTTTACCCAAAAAGTGTTGTGTCAAAAGACAAATTTTAGATTTTTAATTTTAACTTAAAAAAAATGTATTGCTAGCCATGTATAAATAAACAATTTTTGATGTTCTTAGTATTTAATAAACTTAAACAATAAACAAAAAGAAAACGTTCAAAAATATTACAGTACAAACATTTCAAACATTTATTTTAATGTGCAGTTAAACATATTAATAGCTTCAATTGAAAGAATGTTTTAAATGAATGTTGATTTTGTGTTTTAGATGATTATATATCTATTTTAACATTATTGGCTTGTAACATATTGAAATTAGTCATTTTGTAAAAACAAACATCATGATTATTTGGGTTTGGAATTCCCATCTAGCTGGCACTTTTGTTTAAAGTTCGAACTTGAAAGGTGGACTCCTACTGTTTATCTTTTTATCAGTAGTTAATGTTATAAGTACTATCGATTTCGCTAAAATGTAGCTTTTTTATAAACAATCTTAATTAAAAAGTCAAGTTCTAACTTTCAAAAGAAAGTTCTAACTTTCAAACCAATTATATTATATTGGTTATATTGTTACACTTAGATTTTTACTCGATATAAAGTTTTGTATAAACCTACTTATTTTACTGTTATACTGAAAGTGCCTAGGTCATAAGGCTTCTCTATTGTTTACATAAGATAGAAAAAAGATAAACATGAAATTTTTTACTTCCAAGTTGCTGTAATACTGATTTTGAACATTACGCACAAAAGTATTTGTAATTTCTTGTGTTATAAGACTAAAATGACTCTAAAATTTTACATTATTTATAGTTGTGGAAATGTCAATTGGGCTCGTAGAAACGACTGCAACATGTGCAATGCACCAAAAGTTGGCATTCAAGAAGAAAGAACAGGACTTGGCGGAGGATTCAACGAAAGAGACGGGGTTGAATACAAAGAACCTGTTGTAAGTAAGCCTTATAATGAGGACATTGTTAGGTCGAAACATGAGAATGAAATTATAAAAAAACGACTATAAAATTTGTCCACTCCAAACGTAGTTCATCATTTCTTTGAAAACTTTAATAGTGAGGTGCATTACAATAACGCGTTCGTTATGTAGACACCATAGTTAGTTTTAACAGCTGGAAATAACAAATTATGTTTTCAGCAATCTGATGATGAATACGATGATTTTGGCCGGCTGAAGAAAAGCAAGAGGAAGAAATACGCGGAAAAAATCCTGCAGCAGTCCATACTGCAAACTGAAAATTTGGAAAACGAAGAAGATGATGATCGAAATCTGGCAAAATACGGATCTGACAGTGATGAAGACGGAGCAGGAGATTTGTCAAAATATGGAGAAGAAGAGGACGACGACGATGATGATCTTGGAAAATATGGTTCTGACTCTGACACCGAAGCCTGTAAAAATGTTTGTTTGGAAGTTTTAGCACCTAGTTGTGCTATCAGTTTGTTAATAATAGCACAACAGCAGAGTAAACTAGATAGTTTTAGTAAAAAATACTTTTAATACTAAGTTTTATAAATCATACTTAAATTAAAACCTTGTAATGTTTTAAAATATTACTGTTGCTAACAAATGACTTATAACTCCATTTTTATTTTTTTCAATCCTATTGTCCAATACTAATTGAAAGTATTTTTTTCTTTGTCATTAATTAACGTTTATGTGTAACACTTTAAAAAGACCATCAATGTTTATTTAATTTAATCAAAACATTTTTTTATAAATTTTTATTAAAAAAGTAAGTCTTTTTTACGAAGTAGTTTTTAAGTTGTTTGGTTACACAATTAATTATTTTTTCATTTAAATTAATATTTTATTTAACAATTAAAAAAAAAAAAAAAAATCATATGTTGTTTTTATAAGTGTATGTCGTTTTTATAAACAAACTAAAAAGTAATACTTAGGTTGAGAACTGTTTATTTGTAATAAACTAAAATAAACATAGTTGATGAAAAATCCTTACTTAAAAATAATAATTAATTAATTGTTTTTAAGTATTTATGTATTCGTTTATCTTTTACATAGATATAACTAGCAGGGGATTTCAAAGAGATATAACACTATTTTATTTATTTAATAGTTTATAAGCCAATTTATTAAAAGTTTGCAGTTACTTTTCTTTATTAGACTTTAAATATAATAATCTTAAATTAATTTATACTTAAATAGTGGCAAAAATTTACCTGACAAACTAAGTCTTGCTCAAAGAGCTTGTCAGAGCGTTAGATAAAATTTTCCGAAAAAAATATGAAAATATTGGATAAATTGAGTTTATTAATAAATAATTAAAAAATCAATAATTTGTATAATCATCAATTATCCAGTTTGTTTCTATTCAGCATTGGTGATTTTTTAATTCTTGTTTATCATGTTTTCTTTTGAAAACTAATACTTGAATTTATTTGCTTGTTGTGCTTTTTTATGTTGCTTGTATTATATGTTTTATTTAAATAGTAATTGTTACTCTCAAGTTTAATTTAACAAGCGTCAGACATATGCGATAAGTTTCTTAAAACAATTTCTTATTGTTTTTAATTTTTTACCATAATTTAACTTAATTCGAATATATTTAAAAGTAACAACTAGTCTTAAAAAATATTTCTTTAATTTTAGTGCATACTGCATATGAACTACTACATTTTTTCTTAAATGAATTAGTTATTAATTAGTTTAGAACAATTTTTATCAGCTCTGCACGATCCTTATTTTTCTAGGAGGCCACAGTGACTTCTACAAATAGTAGGAGGGAACGCAGCAAGTCGAGAAGTCCAAGACGCAAGAGAAGTAGATCTAGAAAAAGAAGCAGGTCTCGTAAAAGAAGCAGATCGCGTAAAAGGAGTAGATCTAGGAAAAGAAGCAGATCTCCCCGCTACAGGAGTAGAAGTAGGTCCAGAAGAAGGAGTCGATCTAGATCCAGGTTTTTAAAATGTTTTAAATATAACTTATAAACTGTGATTCAAGTTATAAACGAAAAACTCTTAGATCTCCCCACTATCGAAGACGCAGAAGAAGTTCTTCAAATGAAGATAGAAGGAAATACAGCAGCAGTAAAAAGCATCGCTACGATCGCAGGTTGATAAATAAAAGAAATATATACTAGTTGTATGAAATTTTATTATTGGGATCAAATTTACAATATATAAAAACATTTTTAAATTAATATTTTTATACTTACATTAGGCTGGGTTTTAAGTTTTTAGAGCCAAAGCCTATATAAGAACATATGTTATTATTTACAATTAGTTTTAGAGGTAATTTTGTTCCTCACACAAGATGCTACTGCTATGAAGTTTAAAAGAGTAATGTTATCAGTGTTGCAATATTTTCAGAAAATTTATTTAAACATTAAGGCAAGTCTGAAGTCTTTTATAAATAACAAACCGGATTTGCTAGACAAATTCCATCGTGGTTCACCATAATTTTTTTAAACTAAAACAATAAAAAAACCTGAACGTTAACGTAAGCTAAATTTCAATGGAATCGTTATTGTTTATAACTTATGTGATATATAACGAAAATAACAAGATTTCACATTAACCTGGGTCACCTAAGTTTTTTAAAATTTTTAACTAACCTGAGTAGCCCGAGTGAGTTGCAACTGTGATAGACATATTAGTTTCACACAAGTTTTTGCATGTTGTTTTGTTGACACTTAAATTTTTATATTTAATTATTTTAACTAGAATTTGTTTTACCGTTTTATTTGCTCATATAAATAAATCTAAATCGTTTTGTTTTTAACAAACTGTAAACTAAAAAGTACGTTTAAATAATGATTGCATAGTAGAAAAAAAATTATATTAATTAATAGGATAACGTAATATTTTTTCTGATATTATTGAAGTATACAAAAATAACTTTTATTATTGTAGACAATTTACATTAAGTTCGTTTTACAGGTCTCATTCCAGAGAAAGAGACTACAAAAGCAGTAGCAAGCACCGCAGATAAATTGTCGAGGTTTGGGTAATGTCCTGGATAGGACAGCTCGTAATTGTTTAATACAAAACTAATTGGATAGACATTTTTAATTTAAAGTATTTGATGAAGGCTAAAGTTACATACTTTTTAAGCAAAGTTAAGCTATAACAATTCATTTTTAAGCTTATGTTTTATCAAGTTACTGTAAAAATGTATTGAATTGTAAGTTTACAATCTGTAATTAGTAACAATAAATAAAGTAATTTAAGTGTTATTTTAGTAAGATTGCAAAAACTATTTTATCATTAACTAGGAAACTAAATTTAGTTATTTTTCGTTGTGTATACTCAATACTATAAAAAATTATGCATACTAGAGCAGGTCTATCAAAGGTAATTCATAAAGCTCTAGTTATGTAATTTTTTTTTCAATTGTGTAACATATGATAAATGCTTTAATAATACTTTTTTTTTAGACTGGAAAATGTTAACTTCAAAACAGAGTTGTAAGTTTTACTACGTTTTAAATTGTAAAAAAAGTTTTTTTTGTCTATTTGTAAATAAAAACTTGTGCTTTTAAAACCAATTATTTTTAGTTTAAAAGTTCTGTGAAATTATTTTTTATAGTTTTTTAGTTTGTTACTTTTAAATAATATAAACTATAGATAGATTTTACAAAGCTATTGATATTGAATAACTTAAATGATTTATGTATACAACAGGCAAACTTGTTTTGCAAATAAGTCTAACTTTTATTATTTTTATAATTACGTAATATAAAAAGTTTAGAGTGTATTTTAAATTCTAAGTTATTGTATTATCTTAAATTTTTTGGATTCAAATGTTTTTGTTATGTTCGAATATTTAGTAGTCGTGTGCAAACTGAAGCTTTTAAAATGATCACTTAGTTATTGTTTTAGTGAACTTTAATTCACAATAAAAGTGTTTTGTATAATTGTATTATCTATTTGTTGAAATAGTTAAAGTAGTCAAATGGAAACTCTGTAATTGATTCAAATAAATAAGTTATAATAAATACCTACAAGTTTATCAAAAACAACCGTTTAAGTTCTTAAATACTTTTAAGATAAGTTTTTAAAAATTACTTATTTTAAACAGTCATTTAAGACAATCTTTTAAGAAATAATTCTACTTTTCGATAACTCTAGTTGAGTTTAAACATAAATTTTATGAGAAATTGTATTTAAAAAATAATCATTCTAAAATAAGGGAAAATTTGAGTCTTTTTTTTCTTGACTAAAAATTTTTTTAACACAACAATTCCTTTGTTCTTTGTTCTTAAGATTTTTTTTACGTAATTTTTTAGCTAAATGATTCAGATAAAATGAGTTATGATTTTTTTTTAGTTTGGGTTTATTGGGTCGGTGCTAGATATCATAGAAAAAATGGGACAGTTTGGCTTTTTTAGTTCTCGCAACATATCTCAAAAAATACATATATTTTTTAACTATTTAAAAAATTTTTTTAGTTAACTACCTTCATTGGTGAGTGAATTTGTTTTTTATATAAATTTAGTATCTATTGAGATATAGGCCATTTATGATTTTTTTAGTTTTATCTTTAATATTAGGGTCTTAATAGTTAGTGAAAAAAAAATTATCGGGAAAATCTAAATTCACTCACTAATAAATATATTTTTGCTATAAATTAAAAAAAGCTTATTTTAATCTTTTTTTTAATATGTTACAAGAACCAAGAAAACCACAAAAGAGTATAAATGTTTCTTAGTTCTTGCAACATTAAAAAAGTTTTAAATAAGCAATTTTTTTTAAATGTTTAACAAAAATATCTTTTTTGATTTTCTTTGAATAAGCAAGTTGACCCTAATATTAAAGGCAAAACAGAAAAATGGGCTATATCTCAATAAAATTGAGTTTAAATAAACAAATTCACTAACCCATTTAGTTAATTTATTAAAGAATATTAAAAACAAAACATAATTTTTTACAAGTTGATCTTATTTTAAAGAGTTTTTTCTAAGCTTGAAGATGCTTTTTATCGTTTTAAAAAATTCAAATTATTTTTTGAGATATAACTAGTCAAAGTCGGGCCGCAAAATAAGTTCCCTATGGAAAGGGAAAACTAAAAAAACGAAAAAAGACTATTTTATTTAAAATCTATCTCCTCTTACATTTTTCAAGCAATATTCTTTAAACTTTCACAGTCTAATCTTTATACAATAACAAAAAACATTACTTTGGAATTAAAATTTTTTTTTGTAAAAATATTATTTTTTTTAATTTAATTTTTCTTTTAATTTTTGTGATAAAATTTTTAATTTTTTACATTATTAAAATTCTACAGTAACGTTGTTTCCTTTTAATATGAGGAACTTTTCCTGAAAATTTGAAGAAGATTGCTTAAAAAATGAAGGAGGAGATAGATTTTTAGTGAATTTTTAAGTATCTGAGAAAATTGACCCCGAAAAATTTGCTGTCCGTACGTATGTATCAGAAACTTTTTACAAAAAATAAAATATCTCAAAAGATAAATGATATTTTTGAATGCTATAAAATCAGGCTTGTAGTTTGTTAGAGTTGCCACATGTTCAGGAAAAGTCAGGAAGTCAGGAAAAATAAAAAAATGACAAAAGTCAGGAAAAGTCAGGAAAAAATGGGGGGTTTTGAAAAAATGTCAGGAAAGGTCAGGAAATTTGATAAAATTTAAAAAAAAGTCAGATTTTGTCAGTTTAAATTTAAAAAATTCCTTGTTTTCCAAAGCCTTCAAATGGTAAAAATTAATTAAAAATCCTTTAAAGTTAGAAAAAAAATCCAAAATTTTCCTAGAAATTTACAAAATTATTTAATTTCCAATGCCTTCATCTGGTATAAATTAATAAAATATCGTTATAAACTGCACAATTTTTCTATTAACATATTGAACAAGTACCCTACTTGAACAAGCATATTTTGTAAGCTTTTTAGTATTGATGATCTGTAGCAAGGACACTTCCATAGTGAAACTGTGATATATACACAAAAATTTATCTAGCATAATTTTAGAATCAAAGTGTTTTTTGTTTAAGTAAATAATTGAGTTCTTTATAATTAAGCAGTTAGTTTAGTATTTTATGTTACAAACTTATGTGTATAGTTCGTTATTAATTTAAGGTTTGAATTGTAAAAGTTCCTTATATGTCGTTTCGTTTATTTAGATACGTTTATGCTAGGTAATGCTAAAAAATTGTGTCTTTTTTCACACAAGCTGTGTTTACAAGGTAATAATACAAGTATTTTGCTGATAGAGCTGTTTATTGCTAATACATCAATCATACACAGATGGTTCAAGTGATTTAATGGAAATTTGATGATTGAATTCAGCAAAAAAAAAACTGTTGTTTTAACCTGTATTAAAATTAGGTTGAAAGCTTTATATAGTTTCAAGTGTTAGATTATCTATTTTAGAATAAGTTTAAATTATGAGTTTGATTTAGAAAAGTCAGGAAAATTTTAGTAAAAAATCAGGAAAAGTCAGGAAATTTTTCTCAGCTTGATCTGTGGCAATCATGTTTGTATTTAAAGCCTTCATTTAAAAGCCAAAGTTAATTTTTGTAAAAAAATGTCGGACCCCCCCAAGGCCTTAAGTCTAGGTTATTGTACTTAATTAGAATTTAAAATGTTACTTTTTAAATTTTAAATATTGTATAAACATAACAAACAGTAAATAGATAAAAAATAATGTTTTAAGTAAATTTAATTTCAATTTTTGCAGGTTTGTTAGCAAAAGTATTTTTTAGGCTTTAACCTTAAAATAAGTTTGATAAAGATAGTATACTTTTAGGTCAGTCTGATTTGCAGCTTAAATATTTTTTATACTTATACCCTTATCCCTATCCCACTTTACCCAAACATATTGAAAATTTATCAAAAAAATAAACCACTTTTGCGAAAAGACACTTTTGCACGGGTTAAAACTTTATTTGATTAATTTTTTTTTTGTAATTTATATTTTATTTTTTGTTTTATTTTTACTATCACTGTTACCCCTTACCCTCGCTCGGTAATTTTTTTTTCTTCGTTAAAAAAAAAAAAACTTTTTTCTGTTTTTTTTGATTAATGATTTTTAATATCTTTGACTTTTTTATTATTACTATCACTGCCCCTTACCCTCGGTCAAAAACTTATTTTCTTCTATTTAGTATTTTATTAATTCATCTTTTTCTTACATTAAATATTTTTTCCTTTTATTTTATATTACTCTTGTTTAAAAATGAATATCCGTGCAAAAGTGACCTTTCGGGCAAAAGTGTCTCTTCGTCCATATTTGACCCGTTCCCTCTTAAAACATACTACCCATTTTTTAATAATCACTTTGATATGTGTGAAACAATAACAAAAATAAATTAACTTTAATTGCCAATTGCATTCTATAATGCACAAGTAAAAAATTGTATTCTACATCACTTTATTCTATATTTTTTATAACTCAATTAAAATTTTTTTGAAAAAGTTAGCTCTTTTCCTAGAAAATTTATTTCAAAACTTAATAAATAGTTTGATTTTACTTTCTTTTATATAGTAGTAAACTTTCTGGTACAACAATTGTACTTAATATTTATAAATTGGCTCTAAATTTTTTTTAATCACCTCTGAAAAATATATAAATAAATTTTTCCAATACGCTTCATACAGAATCGATATATAGAAAAAAGAGAATTTCTTTTTGTCAAAAAAATGCTTAGTTATACTAAAAGTTGCAATAGTAGGAATCAAATATCAAAAAAAATTAAAAATGTGAATTAATAGTGAATAAGAAGTTTTATCTAGCGATGTATTTTTTAGCTTATAAATTTTTTAGCAAAACATATAAATTACGTTTTTATAACAAAAAGAAAGTTTTGAAATTATAGTTTCGAGAATTGTGAGCACAAATGAATTTTTTTTTAGTACACAGTAGTGTTTGTTAAATGTAAACTATACTACAGTTTTGCTTTTTAGTTTAAAAAAAAATATTTGTGCTTTTTTATAAATCATGTGACCAAGAAAGAAAGATTTTAATAAGTCCCGTTGGAGAAAAACTTTTTCTTGTAAATAAATTGACCCCGCCGACTAGAAAAGTTACTTTTGCTTTCTTAGTACTTGTCTAAAAGTTTTTAGAAAAAATTGAAGTTTGAATTCGCGAATGGTATAACATAGTTGGCCAAATAACAAAAATACAATGTTTTTATCTAATTTTTGATATTGAAATTTGATTGTAAAAAAAAAAGAAAAATTGTAAGTTTTACACATTACTATTTTTTATACTTTAAAATGTTATTGTATTTACAGAATAAATAAATCATTCAGGGTCCGCTCGAAACATTTTTAACTTGGTTGTATTGTTAAGTAGAAAAATTAAACATTAACTTATTAATGAAAATTATCTTTATCAAATGTCTTTGTACAAATTTTAAAAAATACCAATAAAAGTTGTTTGAAACGAAGTAAGTTCACAAGGAGCATGTTGCACAACATTTAAATTTGTATCAATTATCAAAAGTAAAATGATTTGTGAGTTAATTTATAAAAAAACAATTTAATTAAAAAAAAATTTTGTTCCATGAAAAAAAAAGTTTAGTTCTTAGAATTCACACAGAATTAAAGAAAGCGTTGAAGTTGAATTAGAGTTAAAGCCAGGACTTTTATGTTCTGTTATATCAGCTAAGGTCAACACATTTGATTACCATCTAGATCATCAGACCATAGACACTCAGTAAACTGAGACCTAAATTTTTTTCTTAAAGCTAATCAGTCGACTGCAACCAAAAAATATTCAGTCATCTATTTTTAAAATTAGTTAATGATGTTTTACCGTTAGGTACAACTTGCTGGTATGAACAGTGACGTCAGCCTCTTTTAACTTCCGTGTAACATTAAATACATTTTCCACTTGGCAAGAAAACTGATACGCTCGATTGTGTTACGATTAAAGGAAAAAAAAATCGTCTATAAGCCCTGACTTTCATGTGCTGTGAGACAGTTTTAAGTTTACTTAAAGTTTTGATCATATCAATCGGACCATCAGATCTCAATTTATTTTAAATTTTGCTTATTTGATTTTGTTTTACACGTCGGTTATTTTTAAATAATTCAAAACCCTCGTTTGTGCCAATAAAACAATTGTTTTGAAACATCAGAAAAACTAGATTTAGGCCAATTACATGTAAGGATTTCTGATTTTATTTCCTAATTACAATAACAAATTTTACCTGGCTTATATTAGTTAGAATTTTTTTTTTGTGTGTTCTTTCAAAAGGATTTTACTTTTCAGCATCGTTAAAATACCTACTTTTTTAGTTTTTACTTCTGGATCGTAACTGTAATTAGGTCTGTACAATTTTACAGTTAAGTAATCTCATATTTCGTTCAATTTTCTGACAAAGTTATAGAACATTTATTTTCAAACAAAATGATGCACCACTACATTAGGCTTAACAATTTTTTCAAGACCAAATAAGTTATGACTTTGTTATTTAAAGAACAAATAAAACACAAACAATGATTTCATTTTGTGCAGTCATTTTGACGTTTCTTGAGTCAGTTACAAGCTTCTTCATAAAAAATAATTATATGAAGATTTTAAAATCAAATAACAATGCATTATTTGAAAGACATTGACTTTTAATAAACTTAAGTTACATTTTTTTACGCAAAATAGAAGTAAGGATCGTATATTTTTAACTTTATTAAGCTATTAATCATGATAAAAGTTTAGCTCAATAAATCTAAAAAGAAAAATAGTAAAAACTGTATACATACAAATAGAAGTTTGTGTAAGTGTAGGATATTATAATAATCTAATTTTCAATGTATTTATTGATGCACTTTAGTCAACTGGTTTGAGTACTTTAAAAGCCTCAATTTTATACCAGCTTCAGCAGAGAGACCAACCAGCAGGCAGTTGAAAGTTAAACACATGTTGTTTTCTGATTATAATATATATGTTAACATACAAATAGAAGTTTGTTTAAGTGTAGGATATTATATTAATCTAATTTTCAATGTATTTATTGATGCACTTTAGTCAACTGGTTTGAGTACTTTAAGAGCCTCAATTTTATACCAGCTTCAGCAGAAAGACCAACGAGCAGACAGTTGAAAAGTTAAACACATGTTGCTTTCTGATTATAATATAAAAGGCACAAAATAGCAAGCTGTTTAACTTTACTAAAGGTACATCCGACGTAGCTAAAAGTTAGCTATGAAGATTTCCATAAAAAAAGTTGCAGCTAATGATTACTTTTTGTCACCCAAATATAGTTTTATAAAAAACATTAAAAAAATATCAAAAAGTAATAATAAAAATTGGCTTCAATTTTTTGAAACATAGTTTCTATTGTTTATAAAATTAATATTAAGTATTTTAACTGTTCAAAATATAGGTTTAATTGTTTGCTAACAAAAGATCCTAGTGAAGTAACTTAACTGTAATATAAATAAAAACAAATTATACGGTAATCTGTCTTTATTCTACCAACATATGTTTCTGTGTGTTAACGAATAACTGCTATCTTTCCCATTAACAACCCAGTTGAAGTGTGTTGATTCGTTAATACACAGAAACATATGTTGGTACAATAAAGGAAGATTACTGTATAATTTGTTTTTATTAAGTATTTTATAAATTCACAATTTAAAAACAAAACTGTTTAAGAATATAAATATTGTAAATAGCTACCATTGAAAAATCTTAATGTCAAAACCAAAGTAACAGAAACATAATGTTTAAAACTTATTAATTACTTAATAATAAACTTATAAAAAAATAGTTTAAAAAAATTTAAATTTATATAAAAGTAATAGTTTTTAGATTATTTGAGTTCATAGTTTTAAAACGAAGAATAAATAAAATAGCAAGTGTATTAGTTATAAATGACATTTAAGATTAAAGTACCTAAAAAGAATTTTATTCACAAGAGTATCATCTAAACTTATTACCAAAATTTACGAAAAATGTTTTGTTTGTTTACCAGCAAGAAATTTTTTAACAACTAAAAAAATGATATACGTCCAGTGCATATACTTACAGCACAGAAACAGGTTATCTAAAAATGTTATAAACTTTAACAGTTTTTTATTATGATTGCACCAAATAAAATTTAAAATGATTATAAAGTTGTAAAATGGTAATAATCAACCAAAAGCTTTGGAAAAAAATATTAGAACAAAAAGCAATAAGAAAGCAAAAACAGGTAGTATATTTGGATAAAAGTATACAAAGTTACTGTACTAAATTAAATCCATTTATTAAAAAAAAGTTAGTGCAACTTAACTATGGTAAGATAAAATACAAGCTGTTATTTTATAAATAAGGTTAAAATAAGGTTATTTTTTTTAAAAACAGATCGGTGTTAAGTATTTTAAGTTTTAAGTCGTATACACAAACTGTATTTTAAAATAACAAAAAATTTTAGATACCAAAAAGTGTAAAGTTAGTTATTTCGTTTTTAAATATCTATTTACAAAAAAAATAAAAAGTAATTTAACGTAATTTAGTACTGATATATTTCATAGTATGATATTTATACAAACCCTGGTTAGAATAAAAAAGTCTTTTTTGAAGTTTATATTTAAAAGTTTTTATGTGTAATAAAGTATTTAATGTTAAAAAAAAGTGCTTATAAATTTGGAATAAAAAAGCATTTGTGTAAACTAACATGATACTTTTTATGATTTACTTTCATAACCGTTTTCTAACTTTTTTTTTCTTATTTTTTTTTATCTGTAATTTATTACACTTTTTTTGCTCTTATATCTTTTCAACCCATATTTTTATGCACGGTAATCTCTAAAACTATTTTTTGGACTCCTCGAATAAGTTTTTTGACCGACTACAAATAGTGGCTTTGACAAAATTTTATTTTAAATGCATATACTTGTCTGATTTTGTTTTGATCGTCTGTCGCTTCTTAACCTTTTAAAACTAGCCTTGTAATTTTTAAACATTTCTTGGGTTTCTTCAAAGAAGAAGGTTTTTAACCGACTACAAATAAGGATTTGGACAAAACTTCTTAATTTTTCTTTCTTTCAAAAATTTTTTTTTTTTTCATAAGTCATCTTTTTTATGCTCAGTCTTTTTATTTTTCCTTATTGTACTTTAGACCACGGATTAGAAGCATCAACTATAGTATCCAAATTTTCTTCATTAGATGATCTAATTTCATTAGGAGCTTCATTTATGCTTTCTTCGACGTTTTCTTTGACTGTGTTTGTTTTAATACTTGACGTAGTAGATACTTTCTTCTCACCGTCTTTCAAACTCATCCAACAGATCTTCTTCCTCAGCACAGCCAAGTATCCGACATCTAGTAAACCTCAAAACTATCTTTTTACGTTTCGGTTTATCTTAACTTAAAGGAACATTGATCTTTTTGCTACCTCTATTACAAACTCTGGAAGTTATTAGTGTCTCATCAGTGCAATTTAGAATTTCACCCGAAAAATCATAGAATTATGTCTTGAAAACATAGTTTTCATTTCAATGACTGCAAGGTTATACAAGTATAAAAATACAAGCAACTTTTGAGTTTTTACATGTTATGAAAAATAACTTTTTAAACTTACTTTTAACCTGACGTAACAAACAGACTTACAAATATACATAGTTACAATAAATTAATTTTTGTAAGAATATTATATGAATTTTTGCAAGTCATTACAGCAGGCTTTTATAATTGAAAAATATTTTTCTTATATCTTTTGATGTTTAAAAAAATGATTAACAGAGATCTCAACTTCAAAAAGTGAATCAAAAAAAATCTTTAAAAAAATTACTTCCAAACTTATTTTTATTTTAGTTTACATACCAATCGTTTCCATGACTTTTAAACATATCTTTCCAGACTTTAGTTTAAGTACTGATGAGATCATTGAGCGAAACTTTGTTTACATGATAAAATTTAGAAAAAATACATTCTATTAAAAACTATACAAAATGTTATCATCTATCCAAGCTGAAAACTAAAGTTACTTTTTAATTGCTGTTTGATAAAAAAACGTTAACCTGCAGACCACACATCAAAAAAAAAACTCATTTATTTAAGTATGCCTGTCCTGGACAAGACATCAAAAGGTATCCGTTGTGTGCGACTCGATAAGGTTCTTCGTGCAACAGGTCCTAGGACCAAATATTTTGAGAGTTTTTTTTGTTCAATAAACTATAGTATATAATACCACAGATGTTTTTGTGTTTTAACTTTATTCCAACTAACGGCGTTTCACTGCTCTCAAATGAATTTAAGATCTGATCTACGGAGTCTCAAAAAAGCTCTAAGAATTTTTGAGACTCCGTAGATCTGTTCTTAAATTTATTTGAGAGCAGTGAAACGCCATTAGTCGGAATAAAGTTTTAACACAAAAATATCTGTGGTGCATAGGATCTCTAAGATTTAACGCCTTTTAATGTTACATCTTATAGTATATAACATGTATAAAAAAAAAAAAAACATTTTGACATCAATGAAAGTTTGTTGTAAAACTAAACACTGAGCAAACTTTTAGTCTATTTTATGAATAAACTAAATAAAAACTTCCAGATACTTTATAGCAGTTAAAGCATTTTTTTATGTCCCTGTTTATACAAATAATATATTATATATTGGTGTCATTACAACAATAGTTTTTTAATAAAAAAATAGGTGGTTATTATCTGGTTAAGCTAAATGTTTTATTTAAACACCTGCTTTACACAATTTTTTATAAAAGTTTATAAGGTCTTTCCTTCAACCATTCTTATAAACCTATTTAATAGTTCAAATTTCTACTTGCAACACAAAAAAAACTACGAGCGTTAACTTAGCTCGATTAGCATTTTTTGCAATTTTTTAAAAATGTCCAAACTTTAGATCCAATTATTTTCCTTATTTTTAAATCTAACTAAGATTATTTTTTTAATTCTTGAGAACGCTTCTTTGCCTTTAATTAAAAAAAAATCCATTGGAATAGGGTTTGAGTTTTGGAGTGGGGCCCCTTAGAAAAAAATGTTTTTTTTTTGAATTTTTACTCTAACGGATGTTTTATCCAAAATATAATTTTTTTTTTGATATTCTTAGTTTGCTGTGTTCTCAAGGGTTCTTATTTTTTTTTCAAACTTCTAATATTCTAATAATATATACAAATAGTCCCGATTGTAAATTTCAAAAACCTTCAATTTTTAACGGTCACTGTAGCAATAAAAAAAAATTAAACTTATTCTAATACACTTAATTATGACTCTTTCAAATGGTTAACGCTTTTTTTTTCTTATCTAAACTGTTCTTATGTAAGACATGAACCATGTACGTTTTACCAAAATTATCAATATTTGAACATGAAATCCCTCATAAAAGAAATATGTTTTTAAGGTACTCAGGCTAGTTTAAGGACTTTTTCAAACTACTTGAGCTAGTTTTAGTTCTATTTTTTATGTGTTTGATCTAATTTAGTTTCATACATTTTAATGTTCTCATTTGAATTTTGTTCTACTATTTACATGCAGAGTTGTCTTTAAATAGAAAGATTAACTTTCAGCTTTGCGGCTAGTTCTACTTAAATATCATAAATAACTTTTTCGTAATCTTGTGTAAACATAAAGTGTAAAAGCATATATTTGCAATTCTGCTCTGAATGACCTAAAAATAAAGTAGTAGTTTTTACTTTATCATCTTGAGCTTTGTGTAAATTGCTAGTAAAAGTTTAATGAATAGTAGCCTATTTGATCAAAACATTTTAGTTAATAAAAAAAAATCTTTTTCAAAATCAAGGCTTAATTGTATTAATAGCTGCATGAAAAACTAAAACTAGTTAGAAGCTATAAAAGTTAACAAGACTTGCATTTTATATGTCTAAGAATACTTTTGTATTTAAAAAAAAATTTCTTTGCATAATGCACCGTAAGGTGCATTCGGTGCCCGACATTAGAGCTTTGTAAAAGTTTTTAGTGTGGCAAACCTTATAGAAAAACTGCATAAAAAAAAACTTTTAGCTGTCAACAATTTTGAGCTAATGAGATTAAAGTTTTTACTCTATCGGTAATTTTAATAAGACAAAAATGTTAAAAATATTGTTTTATTTTTCTAACCATTAAGTTGCTTTTAATATATTTTTTAAATTAGCTTTTTTTTTTAAATGAATTATCAAAGTTCAATAGGTTTTTTATGAATGAAGTAAACTAAAAAAGCAGAAATTAAAAGTTAAGATTCTACAGCTTTCAGGCAATCATTTTTAAAGTTTAGTATTTATTTGATAACAAATATAATATTGTCAGAAATTTAATAAGTTAAAGAAAAGCTTTTTAAAATCATCACACATAATAGATAATTATTTTAAATGCCGATATTTTGACGAATTTCAGAAGTAACGACTAAACTGTAAAAAAAAAAAAACTTATGCATGATTTCAATCCGTACCTTTAAAAGACTCTAACCCAAAACTTTTTATTGCTAGAAAACATAAAACTTAATCTAGTAGCAGCTCTATTCCATGATGCTTACATATACAACTTAGCCTAAAAGTAAGCTTACCAAGACACTTTTAAAATGTTACACAGCCACCTGTAATGTGATCTGTATTGAAGGTTGTAGTTTCAAAACTGTTGCTCAAACAGTTTCATGTTTTACGAAGATTCAAAACTTTCTGACACAAAATTATAGCTGTAAATGTTTTGCAAATGATTTTTAGACTTGCCATAGCTGATCAGCAATTTGGAATTCCATGCCTACCATTAGCTTGCGTTTTTCAATTAAGTGATGTTGGCTTGTCTAAGACGGTGTATTTTATACGTACTTAAGATAAAAAATGTTCTATAATCCTTATTTCATTCTCTTTTAAGTAACTTTCGGCAAAAAAGGCATAGTTTTGTCTACATCTATTCCTTTGTCTTTGTTACCTTTCATCAATGACTTGTGATGTTCTAGTAGCTTATCTAAGTTATAATAAAACCTTGTTATTTTTTAGATTGTTCCTAGATTTTTTTAAATGAAGTGTCACTTCTTTACAAGTAAGTTTAATAGTTTCAAATTTCCAAGGATTGTTGTTTACCCCCCTTTTAGCTCATAGTTTTTTTGTTATTTGATTTGTAACGATGCAGTCCTTGCAAGTAAAATAAGACTCTGCAACCATTTTTATTTAATTAGGTAAGACCTTGTGCCTTATCTCAAAATGTAAGGTATGGTTTAAAGCTCTACTAAAAGTTTTTTAACAGTAGTTTAGAAATAACTGCGCCGTAGGTATTAAAACTTTTTTGGATTTAAAAAAAGACTAAAGCCAATTCAAACTCATTGAGGCTTTTTGTTTGCATCATATAGTTGTAACTTTTATTTTGAATCAAAATCTTAGGCAGGCTAGTGTAGGGTTTCTCTTTTTAAATATGTTTTAAGTACTTTGAAGATGTTTTAATATTACAATCAATTATAAGAAAAGTTATTAGTTACAGCTATTTGAAAAGTACTAAACTACCAACATCCTTGTTTTATTTCTTGTCTAAGTTTACATTTTAGAAATTATACATTATTATCATTAAAAATTATTGACAGAGCATAAGCAAATCTTTTTACGTATGTGTTGTACAGTTTCTGGTTCAAAAATTTATTTATTAAGTAATCTAATCTCTAATTTGATTTACTCTTTTTGTTTCAAAAATAGAATCTATGAAGGACTTTTATAGAAAATTTTACTATTTTTGCAGTGTCCAATTATCCAAAAAATAAAAGATTTTTTTTCAAGCTTTAACAATTTTAAATTAACAAATAAAAACATGTTAAAAACATTTTGCACAGTACTTTTCTTTATTAAACTTAGAATAACTTATTTTCTTTTTATTTTGAAAACCTCGTTTTTAGTTAAAATCATATGAAATATATATTATGTAATCCGACTGTTATAAATATAGAAAAAAATATGTTGCATCGGATTATTTATCGGATAAGGTATATTTTATCTAATAATAACTAAAAACTAGATATTCAAAAACAAAAAGACAATAAGTTATTCTAAGTTGTGTTTCTGACTTCTCGATTGAACTAAAATAGTTGTCTTTGAATATTAAAATGAAGTAAACTTCGATGAAAGAACGAAACTTATAAGCTTCATTAGCCCAAAAGCATTATCTCAAAAGTAAATTAAATGCATTAAAATCACCAAATATGGACTTAAAAAGCGATCGACTAGACAATAATCACGCGAGAGCAACTACAAAGCGGTCAAACACAACATGAATTAGGTCATTTACCTCAGCAACATCTGAAAGCGGCACGCTTTAGCTCTAAGAATTTGAGCACTCGCCGCCATTCTACAAAGCTAAATATCCAGCATTAACGTACCAGTCGAGTCAATTTGGGTATTGTACTCCGACGAATAAGCAAACACATACAGGGCTTTAATTTAGCTGAATCTCCAGCAACAATTTCCTATCCAAGTTTATTGAACACTGACCTCTGTCGAGTAGGCCTACGCATCCGGTGGGATCAACTTTATACTTTAACCTTTCATTTTTATGTTCAACATTGTGACTTTTTATCTCGCCGCGCTCTACATCCTGTGTCAACAAAAATTTTATGAGCAACCTTTTCTTACAGCACAACTAGAAGTCGTAAACTGCAAAAAGCCTTCTAAAACAATTGTTTGTAAGAAAACTTTATTAATTCTGTAAATAAAGTATAAAATAAAGCATGTAGATATTTGTTAGTTTATATTTTATTTAAGTTTGTAAATAAAATGTCTCAAAAGAATGTTGAAAAATGTACCAATTCTTAAACTGTTTATGACTATAAAAAAGGTATTAACTATCAGACAATCTCGGACTCGGACCGAGGGATTAATTAAGAATGAAGATTGCCACAAAACTACTTTAAAACTGGCTCCTGTTGAGACTACCGAACCTGTCACAGAAGTAGTTTCAAAGAAAACTGCAGACACAAGTAGCACGGAAAGCAATTATGGCGTCCCCTCAAAATAGTTTTCACCAACCATCACTCAAAGATAAACGAGCTACCTAAAAAAGCAGGGAATAAATTTGATACTATTTTGAGAGCAATTTCTTTACAGAAAAATCAACCATTCATCACCCCTGCAATAACTGAGGCAATAATTCAGCTATCGAACAGAAGACAGATTAATATTTTCCAAAAGAAGCTTAACCCGATCCATTAGAATAACAAATATCAGACAGATGGCAATTATATTTCTATCAACCGAAAATCATTGGCCGTGAATCAAAGTTCATCAAAAATTTAATTAAATGCATCAAATCGTTTTCAGAGCGAATATAAAAAAAAATGAAGGTGATAAACTAAGAGAAGAGTTTAATTTGCATAAACTTCTGTGTAAAAGCTAGGGTATTTACGTTTTTCAAACTCAGTTTAAAATCATAATCGGAATATTGCCATTAAACGATTTAGTTGCACATGTAAAATCTGTTTAGTTATGTAGCTATGCCTGTTTCAAACAAGAAATCTTAAGCATTACATTTTGCTTACCAGATATACATAGATGTACTTTGATCTAAGTTGGGTGTGCCCTCGAAAACTGATAACATATAGGTTTTTGGACCAAAACGTTTTTTGAGCACCTTTTCGGTTTTTTTGTTCATTAAACTTCTATTACTACTACTATCTTATCCCTTTCTAATATTTATTTTTCTTCCACTCATACAGGTAAACAAACTTAATAATGCAAGTTTACATAATTGATAGTAAAAAACTCCGTTCTTGCAATTTCGGAAGTTTACTTTTTATTTCATACAGCTGCAAGTTAAACTTAACATAATGATTGTTTGAAAACTATACAAGTTAAACAGCTAACCTAGCTAACCTTATAGATTTTGTTAAAGATAACACCCTCTTTAGTTGCTCCAAAATTCTTGTGTAATTTTATTTTTATCACCTTTCAAATTTACAACACACGTGTAATCGAAGTCTAAAGTGTAATAACTCCCAGCTGTTAAGCTTATTTGGAAGCCACATAAGAATCTTGTTAAACGCTTCCGTTAATCAAATTACTAAATTTAAAGGGTTTGAAATAAGTATTTACCGTTTAAAGTTTATCTCTAATTTCAATGTTATCATTGATAGTGGGGAAACAAGTTTATAGCAAGTTATGTTATTTTCAAAAATTTTCAACTTGTTTTTTTTTTGTTTTGCTTGTAAAAAGTTATACTTTCCTGCAACTCAAAAATAAAACTTAATAACCTTTGGTCGTTTGTAAAATATTACTTTTTTCATGAAAACAATAGTAGGTTTTAAAATGGGTTAGATGTAGATTTTGTTGAGCTAATATTTTGCTATTAGTGTCACGTTTATTAGACAAGCAATTAATTTATTTGCGTTAAAATTCAAAAATTTGTTTCTGGTACTTTGTATAAAATTTAACTTTTTTAATACTATAAGCACAAAGTAAACTTGTTTTTTCTCGTCAATTTTCTATCGTATATAAAGACTACGTTTTTGGCTAATGTTCTCAATAATTTTTTATAACTGTCTTCAGCTTGACTTTAATAGTCATTTCTGTAACATTTGAAAAATTACTTTTGACACAAATTCTACATTATTATTTTTCTGTTTCTAATAAAATATTTTTGATAAATAGCTAGTATTTAAAAGTTATATGGTGCCGGGATTTTAGACAATAGTGTATTTTTTTTAAACTTTAAAATAATTCTTCTGTAATTCTAATAAGTAAATTTAAATACTAGAAGATATTAAACTAATAAAAAAATATTAACATTAAAATCCATTAAGATTAAAACTAATACACAGTGATGTGTTTTAAATTTAAAAAATACTGTCTCTACAGAGTTTGTTCTTTAGCAAGACTCAGAGTTAAATGCAGTGCCTTTACTACAAGCTTCTAAATCTTGGGCAATCTTTTAGTAGCAATCAAACTACTAAAATTGTTCATATACTTAAAGGTTAAATTAATGTCAGACAAAAATTATATTTTGAACTATTTCAATCAAAAAAAAGAGTTTTTAATAAATCAATTAGCAAATAATCTTCAACTTTGCCAATTTGTAAAATAATTGTTTTTTTAATTCTTAACCTTTATACTGAAAAAATCGATATATTTAGAGAATCTCATTATAGGCTGTTTAAAACATGAAAACTTATTTTTAAGTGTAATTAAAAATGTTTTAAAGACAAATATAAAAATGAGAGGTAATTTTTTTTTTGAAAAAAAAAGAATAATCCAACTAACTTTAATTTAAAAATAAAACTTTTGAATTGCTGCATAAACTATTTTAGCATAGAGTATTGTGTATACTTAAAAAAAAACATATTTTATGAAGGTTTAAAAACAATACGCCTCAAAGTTATATTCTAAGTTTTAAACCATATGATCGGCTAAATAATTTATTTGATTCGTTCTAAAAACTTTTGCAGTGTGTGTTTTTAACTTAAGCTTAAAGACGCCATTAAAAAAGGCTATAAACTAAAATTTAATGATAATCACTGTTACAATAGATTTAAAAGTACTTTAGTGAGTAAAATGCTAGTTCTAGAAACAGTTTTGTTTATAAAAATAATTTCAGACACTAAAATTTCAATTCAAACAAAAAAATAGTTTTTAATTAACATTTTAAGTATACAGTTTATGGAACGACAAAAAATATTTGGTCCTTGGACTGGGTGAAAGAAAAAACCTTTCGGTTATCGAGTCGCACACCACGTATACCTTTTAACGTCTTGTCCAGGATAATGTATTTGGTAATTTTTTGTATTAGGAAATAATTTTAGTAACAATTTGTTTTACTTCAAACATAAAAAGTATATATGCTAAAGAATGCCTTTAGAATATAATCACGTTTTATTGACTGTGAGTAAATTTGCATGCTTAGAAACATTGAAATGTTACTTTTAATATTTTATTTTCAAGGAGAAATTATCAATATTTTTCCACAGTAATATAGGTATGAAAAAATATACTCTGTACATGCTGCTGAAAAAATGTTATAAGTGCAAATAAAGACAACAAATTACATAACTTCAACGATCTTTTAATAGTAACAAAAGACAATATGCTTATATTTTGATTTTTTCAAATAAATGCTTAACTATCTGTTTAATTTTTTTCAGTAACTTCGAGTAACTTTCAATAAGTATTTCTGATAAAACTATAAAACATAAATTGTATAAACAGCTAGTTTATAATACTACTTTTATGATATTTTCAAAGTTGCAGTCGTGTTTATAAGTATTAAAAATATTTTCTTATTTAATGCTATAACTTCTTTTTAACTTTTTGTATTTGCATACCTAAAACTAACACTTAGTTATGAGATTATTAAAGTATAAAACAAAAAACTAAAATTATAAACGAGTCAGAAAAGCATAATATTTGGAGAGTAAGCAACATTTTCAACTCTACAAGGTAAACTAGTTCATTTAGTTCATAAAAGTTTTGAAGTTTTGTTTATTTTGATTTTAATTTGAAAATTATTAGTTAAAAATCTTAGAGTTGCAGGGCTTAAGAAACATTAAAGTAGAAAACAACAGCTTAGTTTGTTTATAAAACTTATTATTCAAATTTACTTTTGACACATGGAAAAGTAATCATCAAAAAAAAAGTTTTTGCAGCTTTTGTATAATTCTTAAAAAACATGATTTACTTTGGAAGTCTAAGATTTAATTAAAATGTTATAGATAAACATGCTTTAATCAAATCAATTTTACAACACTTAAAAAGACTCTAGAATTTTTGCTAACATTTTATAACAAAAAAATTTTTTTTAATAAAAATGGTCAGTTTCGCAAATCCTGTGTTTTTCTAAATCTTTGCGTAAATAATATACTAGATAGGAAAATGTTCAAAGTAAAATTTTTATTTTAATCAAACTTACTATTTAAAAACACTAACTAGTTAAGGAAATAAAAATCTTGTTACTTTGTAAGAAACAAATACATTAATTTGTGGTTTGTTATAAAAATACTATTTTTATATAATTTAGTAACAATATAAACTATTGAAGTAGTTTTATCTGAAAAACATAAATAACTTATTTAATAAAATTAAAATTTACGTCTTAATTCCATTCACTATATTTGAATTATTTTTCAACAAGTGTAACCATTAGAAAAATTATATTTGATAACAATTTGCATAGTATCTAGACAACATTTATTCATCAACAGATATTTTTATTGAAAATTTTATAACTTTAATTCTTATACAATAGCATTTCTTCAGCGAATTCAAAATCCATACTTCATTATGACATCACATAAACATTCCAGAAAAATAAGCATCGAACTCGTCTTCCCTGCGGATTTGGAATTTTATATTAAAACTTTTTCATAAAATTTTGTAGTCATAAAATTAAACTTGTTTGTCAGGGAACAAAACGAAAGCACTTGCAAACAAAAACATAAAAATAAATCTTCTTTTTATTTTAACATTTTTTTTGTTCTTCTGAAACAATGTTCTGGTTTGCTTTCAAGTTTTTAGTCAATATTATAAAACAATTTTGGTGTTTTGAAACAAAATAATAGAACAGATTTAAGCAACTAAAAAGATTAGAATTATCATAACTGTTACTTTTCTATATTAAGAAAAACATTATTCTATTGAGAGGTCCTGGTAGTCAAAACAGTACAATAACAAATTTCGAATCCAACAAAATTTTGTTAATTTATTTCTAAAAATAAATAAAATAATTTTTATTAGTGCTTAGGATAGCCTAATAAGTTTAATATATGACCAGTAAGTTTTAAAAAATATAAAGTATTCATTTTTAAGAATTAATATATAAAACTAAATATACACATTGAAGTTCAAAAGTGCAATCGCATGTAACTTTTCTTTTCGACAATTTAAACTTATTTAACGTTTATTTTATATTTGCAAATACAGTTTACCAAAAATTTATAACATCCAGTTAAGAGCATACCTTGTTTTGTCAGTTTCAACTGGTAAAGGCTTTTTCCAAATATGGTCATCTTCCGCATCTGATTCTGATTGAGCTGATGTCGTTGTTTCTTTTTCTATTCAAGTTTGTTAAAATTTTTATAAATCTACAACATATAAAAGTTCGAGCTTTAAATCAAAACTAGTAATTAGTAATCAAACAAAACTATATAATGCCAAAATAGTTGACAAAAATACTATTTATAAGAATACTTTACCAGTAAATTTTCAAAATTAAAAAAAAATCTTTAAAAATTACTCTTAAAAAAAAAACTTGACAACTTTTAAATTGTTCTACATCAGACAAAATGATACTAAATATTTAAACAAAAGTATAAATCATAACAAAACTTAGTGTCACAACAATGAATATTTTGTATAAAGTTTTTTCGAAAGTTATAAGTAAAAACAGATGATTTCAAAACTAAAACACACAAGAAATAGGGTAATTGCGAACAAAAACATAACTATTTTTTAATTATTACTTTATAAAAATTTTCACAAACTATTTATTTATTATTAAAAAACCTTTCCGTTTTTTGTTGTGTTTTTTTGACTTTTTACTCTTTTTATCTTTTTTATCTTTATGCTTTTTATGTTTGTGAGACTTTTTAGACTTTTCTCCGACCGTTTTTCCCGTTACATCTTTTTTTCTAATGGAATAAAAAAACAAATGATAAAAGATAATTTATTTTAATTTTAATTATAAATCACGTTTTCAATGCTTATATACGAAACAATATATAAGTTATTTTGAAAAGATTTAAATGCATTTTACAGTTTTGTTAAATGTTACGAACAGAAAAACACTTTGACAGCCTTGAGCATGAAGGGCTAATTCATATTATTTAAATATTTAATTCTCTTATTTCTTTAAGTATCTAAAACTTGTATGAGTAAAAAACCGTTACTAACTTCATAAATAAATATCAATTTTCTATACCTTAAAAAGAGAAACAGAGTTGTTTTTAGTTGAGCTAACAGAAAAAGAAAAATATTATACTTTATTTGTAAACTCATAAGCTATCAAAAATATAATTATATCAGATCATTTAATTTACTATAACTAAAACGATTTTGACTTATTTGACAATTTTACCTAAAGAAAAATTAAGTACAGTCACCTCTCGCGAATCTACACACATTGTTTCCACTGCAAAAGTGCGTGACTAAACGAGAGAACATAACTAAACCAGAAGGAGCAAATATACGTACTATATTGTTTGTTTTCTTAAAATGCATTTGATTAAATGCAGTTTGGAACTTTCCTACTTTTTTGTTTACAATAATAGTTTTCAATTAAGTTGTACATACATTCAAAAAGTTTTTAACAATTTTTTTTATGGGTATACGAAGTATTTTTTCTACTTTGTTCCTTTCCAAAGGATTAAACTTGTCTAACACCATACAAGACAAGTTTAATCTTAGGTGGGCAAAGTACAAATTAGCTAAAATTATGAAGTTTATTGAGTTGAAAAAAAAAATGCCATAAAGTTTTTGAGAAATTGAACATTGCACCTAGTTTAATTTAAAGGTATAAAGCGGGCTATGACATTTAAAATACAAAGAGTGAAGTCATAGAGTTCAATACCCTGTTAAATAAACTAAATGTTTTTTTAACCATCAAGGAACATAATTTTACAAAGTCAAAATAAGTTTAGAGGGGATTTACCATTTAAAATTATATATAATAAATTAATTACATTGTTAACTTAATATATAACTGTTCAAAAATATAGGTTTAATGCTAACAAAAGATCATAGTGAAGTAACTTCACTGGAATATAAATAAATTGTACAGTAATCTTCCTTTATTGTACCAACATATGTTTCTGTGTGTTAACGAATCAACACACTTCAACTGGGTTCTGTAAAAAATAATTACTGTAATGGAAGAATAGAAGCATAGAATAAAGTAGTTGTATATATGTTTTTATTAAAATAAAATATTTTCTACAGATAATAGTTAATAATAGGTAAAATACTTAATATTAAATCCGACTGTTATAAAACTATAACATATTTGTGACTATTAAGTCTAAAATAAGTAAAGTAAACTAAAATACACAACAAAACAACAAACCATAATATAAACAAACAATAATACTAATAATAACAATAATAATGATATTTTTAACTGTAATAACGATAATAAACATAGTAATGACAATAATAAAAGTAATAACAGCATCATTAATAGTAATAATAATTATTATTATAATAACGATAATAATAATAGTTTTAAAAGTAACAGTAATAATGACTATAACATTAACAATATTGTAAATAATTTTAATAGTATCAATAACATTAATAACAATAATTGTAGTATTAATAATAACAATAACACTAACTATAATAATGATATTAATAATAACAGTATCGCTAGTGAAAATTATATTAAAACGCAAAAATGTAATAAGTCTCGTAATAGCCGTGTGTTGTGGTATAACCCGCTATACTGTTCTAGTATTAACGTAAACTTGGTTAAAGAATTTTTAAAATTAGTAGATAAACATTTCCAAAATAACCATTGTTACCGTAAAATATTTTTTAGAAAAACTTTAAAAGTTTTTTATAGTTGTATGAATAATGTAAAGTCAATGACACAATCACATAATAATTTTGTTTTATCCAAATATAATGAGTTGACAGCAGGGGCGTAGGGTGGGGAGGGACGCTGGCGCATGCGTGCCACCCAAAAAACAAAAATAGAAGTAAAAAAAATGCAATATCTATATCCTTTATTGTTTTTTTTTTCTGCTTAATTTGCATTTTTTCAACTATGTTTTTCTAGTATTCGAAAAGTAAAACGAAATTTCTAATACCAATTAGTCACAAGTTAGGGAAATTACCCAGTATACTGATTCGGTGCGTAATTGCAAATGCGCACCAATGTTGATGAAAAACTCCATAAGGAAAAGTTTTATAACTTCATTAACTTCATAAAATTTAGACTCATACAGTACGCAACTAGTTAGTGCACCGCAGTAGTATAACCTTATGACAGATTTTTTTAAAAGGACAAATGCTAACATTTTGTTAACAAACCATAAAGCTAAACCTGTTTTATAGTGATAATGATTCAAGAATAAACAAGTTGTTGTAAAAATAGCAATAAACAACTACTAATAAAATGAAAATAAATTGACAATAAGAATAAAAGATATAAACAACATAATTAAAAAAAAAATAACAAAAAGCTGAAAAAAATAAATTAAAATAAATAATAAACAAACAGTTCCTACTGTGATTACAGTTTTAATCTCGCTTTACAAAAAGTATTGTTTAAATTATCTAAACTTAAAATTTTTTTTAGAAGTAGTTTCTTTTTTTATTAAGATAACAAACAAATCAAACTTTGTTCTTCTATCAGCCATAAAGTTTAAAAAATAATCAATTTTTGTAGCAAGTTATTTTATAATTTCTTTAGTGACATCATAAATAAATTTATAGCAACTTGTAAAACAGAATTTTTACAATCAATTTATAGTCTAAAAGACATAATTGGTTAATTAAATTTAAATTTATTTAGTTTTAAATCAAATTTTAAATTGTATTAAAAAAAAAATACTTTTTACCAACTGCTTGTAGTATTTAAAAAATGCTATTCCCTAAAGATCTTAGAAAAACTGATTTTAAGATAAGTGAAAAGTTATATTTCTTGTGAATTTTTAAAAGCATTGAAAAAGTTGACCTTAAAAAATTTATATCTAAACATTTTGTTTTATATCAGAAACATTTAGTAAAATATTTCCACACACTCAGGATAACTCAGGATTTTATGAAGTTTTGGAAAACTTTAGTATGACTCAGTAAAAATCAGGATAACTCAGAATGTTTTAAGTATTTTTAAGCTCAGGCTGACTAAGGATAGAATTGTTATTTTTTTACTCAGGGTAGATTTAGTGGTTTTAAAAGCTTTTTTATAAAGCCTAGTTTCTATTAGTTAAAAAACAATAAAACAATTCTCTAAAATAATTTAAAATGCTTATGATGACACATGACATTTTTAAACTAACTCAGGACAGTTATTTTGACTCAAAAAGTGGCAAGGCAATCCTGATATCTTCATAGTTTTTTTTTTTGTAAAACATGTTTTATAATACTAAAAATAAGTAAACATTTGTTTTCATTAATTTTTAGATTATTATTTTAAAAAATATGCAAAGTAATATTGTATGGATTGTTGCGAGTCTAAAAATATGTTAGATAGGAAAATTATTTGAAGTTCAAAAGCTTGAATTGAAAAATAGCAGACCAACACCAGATATTGCTATTAATCAAGACTGCAGTTCAAGTGGTATGAAGTTTTTATTTTTAATTTTGTTTGTATTTCAGATTTTATTCATTTGTTAAGATTTATTTTTACAGTTTTATATTGTAATTTGGTAAAAATGTAGAAGTTAAAAAAAAACTAGCTCTTTAGATTTATTCTACAAAAAAATAAAAAAATTAAAACTTTAAAACTCAAGATTTAACATTTTTATATAAAAGATAAAGATAGTATATTAAAAGCTGCAACAAACTAAAAGTATGAGTTATTTTGAGTTTATTACAATTCTTTTTTGTTGATATAAAATATATATTGAACATTATTTAGAAATTGCACAGAGAAAAATGTTTTGAGGTATTAATTGTTATACTTAGTTGACTATTAATTTGTAGTTTAAGTCCATAGGGGGGGGGGGGGGGTAAGCCACGTTTTTTAGAAGTTGATCTTATTTAAAAAATTCTTTTTAAGCTGTAAGTTGCTTTTTATTGTTTTATAAAATTCGAATTATTTTTTGAGATATGACCAGTCAAAGTCGGGCCGCATAATAGGTTACCTATAGGAAGGGAAAACTAAAACAGCGAAAAAAAGCTAGTTTGTTTAAAATCTATCTCCTCCTACATTTTTCAAGCAATCTTCTTCAATCTTTAACAGTTAAATCTATATACGGTAACAAAAATACATTACTTGTAAATTTAAAAATATGTAGTAAAATTTTTATTTTGAAAAAAAAAGACTTTTTTCTTAAATTTTTTTATAAAATTTTTATTTATTTCAATTATCTAAATTCATAAGTAACGTATTTTTCTTGTAATGTAAGGAACATTTTATAAAATTTGAAAAAGATTGCTTGAAAAATGAAGTAGAAGATAGATTTTTAGTAATTTTTTAAATTTATGAGAAAAATGACCCCGAAAAATTTGCGGCCCAAAAGTATTAATTTAGGGGATTTTTTGAAAAAAAAATTGCGCACCCCTGACCAAAATACCACGCTACGCCACTGGTTGACAGCACAAATTAATTAAAACAAAAATAAACATAACACTATTAAAGATAATAGCAACTACTCAGATAATACACACGTAATTAATATTAGTTTAGACAGAAAGGATAACAACTGTAAAAATAACAAGGTTAATAGAAACAATAATGATAACATTAATCTACTTAATAAAAAAATTATAATAGACCTATAACTAGAAGTATCAGTAAAAACCTAACTAAAAATATAAATACAGTTGTACGTTATGATTCATGTTCTAATAATAATAATAATAATAACAATAATAATAATGATAATAATAAAAATATTAATAGTGGTAATAAGGGTAATAGTAGTAACCATATTAATAATAATAATCATAATAGTATTAATAACAACGACATAACCAATAATAGTAGCAATAATAGTAATATTAATAATGATAATAATAACAATAAAAAAAAAAAAAAAAAACTGTAGTAACCAGAAAAATATCAATATCAGTAATACTTAACAATAAAGTAATTAAATGTGGTTTTAAATTCAAAAACAATGAAAGTAAAAATTGTAACTGTCGTAATTCGAATAAAATAAACTGTATGTTACATGGTAACTGCTTAATTAAAAATGTTGTGTATAAGGTGCGTGTTAAATGTAAGTTTAGTGAAGATAATTACAAAAGTAATAATAATGTTAATGATAATAATAAGGATAAAGTGTATATTGATTCGACAGGAGGTCACTTTAAAGATAGGTACACCGGGAATAAGTATACTTTTAAGCATGTAAATAAAAAGAATAGCACAAGATTGTCAGATTTCCAAACGTGCGTAACCAAATGAGTGCGTAGATTCAAGAGAGTTAACTGTATAATTACTACAAAAAATATAAAAGTACATAATAATAAATATATATATATTTGTATGTACTTTTATTTGTGTACTTTTATGTATATTTAATCAAAAGCCGTTATGTATGCGTTAAAAAAGGAAGGTTGTTTAAATAAGAGGAGCGAATTTATATCGTCTTGTCGACATATGAAAAAGCTTCTCTTAAAATACAACAAATTTTGAAGCATTTAATAGTCAATTAACTGTTGTTTTCGTTAATTTTAGTTGTTTGATTAGTTAGATGGTAGATCGATTTTTGTACTGAATATTTGTAATGTACAATATTCAATTCTTACGTCATATTGTTTTTGTTTTTTTTGTAAACTTTTGCATCTTTGTTTACCAAAGTGCTTTTTATTTAAAATTTGAACTGGCTGAAGATTATAGACAATCTTTTTTGCCTTTATGAAACATATGTTCCAGTATTTTTAAAATCGTCATTCCAATAAATTATATATATATATATATATATATATATATATATACATATATAGAAATAACATACACAAAATAAACTTTTGCTTGGTACAGCTGTTTCTGCGTTTAATACGCGTCCTCAGCCAAGTTTTATTCAATGAAAAGCAAACTTGTAAGTACAGCAATAAAATTATACAAATATATACATATATATACAAATATATACTACATTTTATATATATATATATATATATAAAATAAGGTTAATGTTTAAACGTAAACACTTTCAACTGAGCCCACTTGAAGGGCTTTTAAATAATTTATTCAAATGGCGATTTTAAAAATTCTGGAACATATGTTTCACAAAGCTTTAATTTTTCATAAAGCTTTGATCATCAGCCAGTTAAATTCAAAATACAAAGCACTGTACTAAACAAAGATACAAAAGTTATGCAAAAAAACAAAAAACAGTATGACGTAATATTGCACATTACAAATATTCAGTACAAAAATCGATCTACCTTCTAACTAATTAAACAACTAAAATTAACGAAAACAACAATTTATATATATATATATATACATCAAGTTATTAATACATAGAAATTTATATTTAAAGCCTACTTAAGAAATTTTAATTATAACATGTTTACAAAATATTTATGTAACAGACAATTATTTTTTAAAATCACAGTTAAAATAAGTTTTTAAAAGTTGTAAACAGTAATGTGTATTCTAAATAGAAATTTAATAATATCATGTTTAGCTTAATAATACATTATATCATAAAACTTGATGAACTATATAAAACATTTAATTTTAACGCAAAGGCGATCAAAAAAATTAAACAAATGTTTACAGTACACTAGTGTTTTGACTTACGAAGCTTCTTTGTCCACAAAAAATAATCGCTATACAGAATCTGTTACATTAGACAATAAAATTAAAAGAATATGCAAGAAAATTGAGTACAACATGTATCTATGATAAGAAACAGTTAGTATAAACAACTAGGCTATTTTACGAACAACAAATATATTTGATACAGGACCGTAGTTGTAATAACTTTCTGTATAACTGAACTTTTTTAAAGCCAACAAAAATTAAACCTGACTATGAATTTCAACAAACTTGTGGTGGTAGTTCAGCATGTAAGAGCAATCAGCGCACAACCTCGACTTGACAAGTGCCTGTTTCCTCTCGCCTGCCTCCACATACGAGAAATTAACCTCCCAACTTCTCAGTCCTTCCTCCTCACAACAGCGTTTGTTGCTGCAACTAAACTGACCTTTTCCGCTGACTACCTGGAAAGATGGAATTGCATTATCGGATATAAAATAACTTTTATTGTCAACCTTTACTGGCAAACAAAATAAGTTAAAAAAAAATTTCAATAAATCTAAATACAAGTAAGTAGACTTTTTGTTGTTAACATTTACCATCAATATAATGCAAATACTTTTAAATTTAAAATACTAGACGGTATGAGTTAGAAATAAAACCAGCAAATGATCTAGATGTAACTAACTAAAAATACTTTTGTTCAATTCAAATTTACTTTACATAATTTAATTTTGACAGAATTTTGTGTTTTTATAGAAAAATGAAAGTATTACAATACAACTAATAAAAGTGAAACTGTTGATAAGATATACCTAAATAGAATTATAATTTGCAATCAAAATATCTTTTAAACTCAAGTTGCTACAGGTTGCTCAAGTCGCAACTACAAGTGATAATTTTTTCTCTAGGTATAACTGGTAAGCTAACAAAATTTCTCACTTCTTTCTCAGTCCGCCATCGGAATCCAACCTTATTATCTTTGTACAACGACAGATCGCAAATTGTGTATTCCTTGTACAACTTGTCCCAATACTTCTTCGCAACTTTCTGCTCCCAAGTAACATCTTCTTCATTATCCCACAAAAACTTGTGATTTTCATATACCACTGTCAAATCAGATCTGTCTTTTGATCTGGTAAAATACAAATTTAAAATAAACATTATAAATTATTATAAACATTATGTAATAAAGTCGTTATTAAAATACTTTGAACATTACATAAACTTAAGCGAAAGTTTTTAAGAAGATTAACTAGACGAGATTTGATAAACCTCGGAATTGTTACATTAATAAACAAACCTTTTTAAGCGGTTATATATGAAAATAATATTTATCCACCAAATAAAACAACAGTGTTCTAAATAGTTTAATGTTTGTTTTAATTTCATTATCTAAACATGTCTTTGCAAGTTGTAGAACAATTTGTTTGTTAATCAAAGCTTAAAGTGGAAACTTACAGACTACAAAAAGGTAATAGACTAGTCAACAACTATACAACGCTTGCGCTAGACTTGCAACAAAGCTTATAGACTGTAATATGAAAATCTTTGTATCTGAATATTAAGTTTGTAACAATTTAATTTTTTCAATTCACTCGTGTTAAAATAATATTCTAGCTACCTAAATAACAAGAATATATAACTTAAATGTAATTAAAGCAGCTTACTTTTGGAATTTAACTGAGCAGAAATAAAGAAAAAATAAAACAATCTACTAAATTTTATTTAATCAGAAAAAAAATTCGACCTAAGCAGGTTGATATGAAGAAACAATTCAAAATAAAAGAACAATTTGAAATTGTAGTAGTAACTTAAAATTAAATAGTAATTAAAAATTAATTTTAATTAAAGCTATATAAACACTAAGTTTTTGTTAATAAAGTAAACTTTATTTTAGTATAAGAACAATTTTGTTAACATTAGTTTGATTTCAAAATAAACACTGATTAAAATAAATCTAAAAAAAACAACTTTTAACTGAACGGGTTATAAATGATCGAGTTAGAACTTATCGGGTTAGAAATAATGGGGTTAGAAGTGATCAGGTTAGTGATGATCGTGTTAGAAGGATCGTGTTAAATATAATCGGTTTAGAAATGGTAGGGTTAGAAGTGATCGGGATAGAAATGAACGCGGGTTAGAAATGATAGTAAACCTGTACGAATATACTTTTTTTTTTAATTTTGTTAATAAAAACAGTTTTCAAGGTTTATTTTGAAAACATAAACTTACTTAAATCTAATGAAGGCTGTTACCAGTCAAAAAACAAACATGCTGACTTAATTTTAAAATCAAAACATATTAAGTTATGGTAAGAACAATAAGTTATCTATAAAAAAAGTCAAATGTTTAAATAAAAATATTTTTATATGAAATATTTTTCTTCGATTTAACTATATTTTTAAATTGATACTCATAAAAGCTCATCATAACTTTTTAAAAGAATATATTTTTTTCATTAGGTAGTGCTTTATACTTTTAGAACAGTAAAGAAAAATAACTAAACTGACTTTAACAAGTTTGTTTCTAACCTTCAAGTTGAAAAACAAGAATATTTTAACAAATTTTATGTTACCTAAAAAAACTTTAAGTAAAATACTAATTTACCTAACATAAAGTCAAGGAAATACAGTTTAAATATTTAAAATTCCGAGCTAATCATTTGTTAATAAAACTCCTAGCAAAGCAATTTCGCTGGAATATCCAATAAAAACAAATTTTAACAGTACTTTTTCTTCATTGATTTGACATATGTTTATTGTGTCAAGCGAGTTAAAACAATTTACCGGAGTTATGCAGATCCAAGTGATACTTCCTTTTGAATCTGCATAATTCCCTTGAAAACGTCTTAACTCGCTTGATACAAAATAAACATATTTCAGTTGAAAAAAGAAAATACATTTTATAAATTTAAAAATATTATCTTATATACATAGAATAATACTACGAAAACGTTTAAACATATATATCACATTTTTATATTAATGTTCTTTTATTTAAAGTTTTTAAATAAGTATGGTAGAAAAAAATTACTTGTCTCTTTTGAAGTCCTTGATATTTCCACTATAAAGTTCTAAATAATCATTGACAAACTTCTTATGGCGGTTGTACTAAAAACATAGATAAATATTATAGAAAGTTTCGGCTATCAAACTATAAAACTTTTATATAACTAATTACACACCTAATTTAGTTTAACAGGTATATACTTGAAAACTTATAGCTATAATCTGTCTATGCACTTAAAATTATGAACTTCGAACTCAACTATTAGTTAAATCAAAGTCAAAAAAAAATATTATAAGCTCAAATTATCATCAATTAAGTATTGTCATAGTCTGTTTCAGTTTTTATTGAAGTTTGTTTTTTATTACTATCTGAAAAAATATTTGTAAAATATATATGAATCATAATAACAAATAATATTATATTCTCGAACAGAACTATTAGATATCTCATAAAATAAATAAATAAAAAAACGCATGAACTTAATAGCTTGTTATTAATTAAATCAAATTAAAATAAATTACAGATAGTAAATAAATTTCAATACTTATTTTCGAATTAATTGAACTATAACGAAAGTTTAACTATCATTTGATTAGCCACTAATTATTTAAATTCAAATCTTAAAAAAATATTGTTATTCTAAATATAAGTTATAAACCAAGAGATAGTTTTGAAAAGTGTTTAAATTCATATTTATAAAAAACAATCATGTTTTCAAATAAAAATATACTTTTTAAAAATCGAAAGTTGAATGATGACTAAGAAAATTGTTGTATTTTAAACTATTCTAGTCAAAAATTGCGACTTATTAGCCAACTATAGAGTCGGATGTATTGAAAAACTTTAAATGAAACAAACCAAGCGAGGGAGGTTATTACTTTATTAGTCTTTAAAATTCCGAGTCATTAAAAAAGGAGTTGTTAGTTTTATCATTATCAGATAAAACATCTTAAAGTTACAAAATTTTACAATGAAAAATTTATAAATGATTAGTTTTTTTTAATAATTTTATCTAGTATATAAAGTTAAAATTTAATGTATATGTTATGTTGAAAATATAAATTTCAATCATTAAGAATTAGTTAAATTACTTTTATTACTTTATAGATATATTTTTGTTTTAATTTGAAGCTGTTAAAAACATTTCTTTCATACAAAGTTTGCATTCTTATCATTAAAGCTGTTTCAGTCTGCATGATGAAATTGTTAATTATAAATACATTGTTGAATAAAACAAGATTAAAGTATACTTTTACAAAACATCATAGGTAACTTCAAGTAATGAATTCAATTAAAAACCCTGTTTGTTAAAAAGCTAAATGCTTCTAATCAAAATTTAAAATAAATAATATATTTGCAAAAAACCAATCAACGTTATAACTTTCTAAAATAAAGTTAACAAACTGCGTCTAATGTTAGTATTTGATGATATCTCATTCTTTTTCCTTCTTCGGCATCGCAAACATCTGCAGCCAACCTCTTTCTTCCCATCTGACCCGTTTCCTTTTGGCGGTTTAAAAGTCCGGGGCTGTTTTTTAGCTTTTAATTTAAACACATTGCTAGTGTACGGGTATATAATGTTTATTCAAGTTTCAATCGCTTTTTAACGAAGATAATTTTACACCTTTAAATACCCAGGTAATTAGCGTTCTTTGAGAAGCTGAATAGTATTAAAATCGAAACTAATTGCTTTTTATTTAGTATAGTAAACTTTTTTTGGTAGTTAATTGAAAATTAACTAGCTTTATTGCCGAGAAAAGTACAAATAATATTGGTTGTTGCGTAAAAATAGTTTTATATATTTGTATAGCTTGCTAACTTAATTATAGTTATCAATAAATTAAAAAAAAAATTTGAAAGAATTTAGAACACTTACGATCTTTTATAAGTGGATTTATTACAACACGTTTGTAACATATAACTTATTGCAAAAATAAAATATATCATCAAAGTTCTTCTAACGTTGATAATTTTCAATCTTGATTTTTTTATAATACTAAAACAAAACAAAAATGAAACTAACGTCTTGATCAATCTTTTTAAATTAAAAACCTTATTTTAAGATCTGACATAAATTATTAAAAACATAAACTTTAGAATATATGTTTTTTTATTACTCATACCATTGTATTTAGTACTGTTATTTTAGTAATAACTACATGGTAATAAAAAAATAGTAGCGACACAACATTATTCTTTTAACTAACTCGATAAGTTCATTAAACTAAAAAACTAATTAAAAACTCTCTAACACAAAAATTATTGAATTAAAATTTTCTTTATTCTTGTACTTTAAAGCTAATAAGAAAAATTAACTTAGTTTTAAACCTTGAGTTATTAATAAATGTTAAAAAGTATAATTGTTAATTTTTAATTTTTAGAAACTTATTTATAGACGAAATAAATTGCTAAATGTAAAATTTCAATAACATAAGCAAGACAAAAGAAAAACTATGATATGCTTATAGTTTTAGAACATTTTGTCTTCAAAAATATAAATAGATTTATAAGGTTGAAAATACCAATTAGCTACTTTCAAGAAAAAAAGATAAAAAATTTCAAATTATTTTAAGACACTTTGTTTTGTAGCAGTGAAAATAAAAACTTACTAGTAAGGTTTTTTTCTAAGTTCTGCTTCATCATTTAAATTATTTTGAAATTTCTTCTCTTCTTCTGCGTCAAAATCACTTGTAAAACCAGAAAATTCAGAGCCATAATCCTATATCATATTTTTGTTAAGTATAAACACTTGTTTAGTTATATAGCATTCAAAATTATACTACATACTGTATAAGTATTTACCTAGCTTTCATTATGTTTTCTTGTACAGATTTTATCATTCTTTTAATTAGTTTGTAAATAAACTCAACAAAGAAAGATATATTTATTTATGATAAAATCTTTCTTTAATTGAATCTACAATGCCTGTGATTAAATGCCCTCTTGAGTGTTGCACATATGAAACACCAGACGTTGATGCTTCTGTAGCTGCTTCTTTACTTATCATTCACAACAACGTTCACATAAATGCAAATTCTTCAAAACCAAAGCCTCCAAAAATGGACCGTCCTCGAATAGGGAGAGACTGCAATGAAGAGGGTTGGAACATATTTTTGCAAAAGTGGACTATTTTTAAAGATAGTATGGAAATGACAGAAGTAGAAAAGCATCGTCAACTGTACCAGTGCTGTGAGGAAGATCTAGGCGATGCTATTTTGAAGGGACATAATGATGTAGTAAATTTAAGTGAGCAAGAGCTTTTAAGGATGATCAAGCAGCTTGCAGTTATTCCTGTTTCAGTTGTTGTACGACGATCAGACTTTCTTAGTACAAGACAGGATTTGACTGAAAACACAAGATCATTTGCTGCCCGTTTAAAGGGAAAAGCTAGTACATGCTCGTACTCATGTAAATGCCCAAAGGATGGCTGTAACCAAATGATAGATTTCACAGACATTATCCTTAAAGATGTCATGGTAACCGGTTTAGCTGATGAGGATATACGCAAAGAGGTGTTAGGATGGGGTAGTTTAGACGAGAAAGATGTCAATGAGACAATTGGTTTTATTGAAGCAAAAGAGATGGCACGTGATGCAATGACACAACCTGCTGTTACTGCCTCAGTTTCCTCGTACAAATCCTTTAGGAAAATTACAAAACGACCAAGTGGTAAAATAACTTGTAATATATGTAGTAAAACATCTACAAAATTTATTTGGAGCAGGAAAAATAACAAGTATATTGAGTGTTCTACATGTAAGCAATGCTGGATTAAATCCAGGAAAAAAGTTTATCATGGTGACAACAATTGTGCAGATGAGACGAATGCACTTCTAGTTGGTGGATCATATACACAAAATTTTGATCAGTCAGTTGATGTTAATGATAGTGTAGTAAAACTTGATCATTACGTCTTTGATTGTCTGAATGGATGGAAAGCATCAGTGTCACTGAAACATCCAACAATTCATTTAAAAGCTTCTATTGATGAACAAGCATACACTCAGATGAATATAAAATGCCCTAGACAAAATTATTGCAAAATTAATGTCGTTACAGATACGGGTGCTCAGTCATGCTTATGGGACCTTAATAGTTACCTCAAACATGGTTTTAAGAAGTCAAGTCTTATACCAGTTAAAAGGAAAATGTTAGCGGCCAACAGAGAACAGATCAAAATAACTGGTGCTATATTTATGGAATTAATGGCTAAAGATGTACAAGGTAAAGTTCATGTTGCAAAAGAAATGGTATATATAAGCCCATGTACTGACAGGTTTTTCCTTTCAAGAAATGCCTGCATAACACTTGGCATAATAAATCATGATTTTCCTCGTATTGGTGCGACCATTGAATCCTGCACTGTCCATGAAGAACTGCAAACTTGTGATTGTATACCTAGAACTCCTCCCCCTGATAGGCCAAAGGAGTTGCCATTTGCTTGCATTCCTGCAAACAATCAAAAGATGAGAGAATGGCTTTTAGATAGGTACGCATCATCTACATTTAATAAATGTACTCACCAATTGCTTCCAGAAATGACAGGTCCACCTTTGAAAATTCATATTGACCCAGATGCCATTCCAAAAGCAATATCAACTGCTTCCCCAATTCCAAAACATTGGGAAAATGAAGTAAAAGAAACTTTGGATAGGGATACTCGATTAGGTGTGCTTGGTAAGACTCCAGTTGGTGTTCCGTCTACTTGGGTACACCGTATGGTTGTGGTTGCTAAAGCTGATGGTAGCTGTAGAAGAGTTGTTGACCTTTCACCTTTAAATAAGTATTGTGTACGAGAAACACATCATGTAAAGCCTCCATTCGTTCAAGTATGTGAAATTCCTGCAAACACCTGGAAAAGTGTGACCGATGCATGGAATGGGTTTCATTCAGTACCACTTCGTCCAGAAGATCATCATCTCACAACATTTCTCACTCCATGGGGGAGGTACTACTACAAAGTAGCACCACAAGGTTATTTGGCAAGTGGAGATGCATATACGCGCAGGTATGATGAAATCATAATAGATGTACCTAGAAAGACAAAATGCGTTGATGACACTGTTTTATGGGATGAGAAGTTGGCTGATCATTGGTGGCGTATGATTGACTATTTAGATTTAATGGGAAAAAATGGAGTTGTACTCAATCCTGAAAAGTTTCAATTTGCACAAAAAGAAATAGACTTTGCTGGCTTTACTATTACGAAATCTGAAATTAAGCCACAAGAAAAGTTCATAAATGCTATTAGAGATTTTCCTATACCAAAGTCAATAACAGATGTGCGATCATGGTTTGGTTTAGTGCACCAAGTTTCACACTACAACCAATTGACTTCTTTGATGATTGTGTTTAAGCCATTATTAAGTCCAAAAACTAAATTTTACTGGAATGATGAGCTAGATGATACATTCTACAAATCCAGAGAAGCTATAGTTGCAGCCATAACAAAGGGAATACAAATTTTTGATTTGGGAAAGCCCACTTGTATACAGCCAGACTGGTCTACAACTGGTATTGGTTACTTTTTGTCGCAGAAACATTGCTCTTGTAAGTCTGCTGTGCCAGGATGTTGTCAAACCGGATGGCGTATTGTTTTAGCAGGCTCTCGCTTTCTTAGACCTTCTGAATCACGTTATGCTGCGGTAGAGGGAGAAAGCCTTGCAATTGTATGGGCACTTGAGCAATCACGGTATTTCACACAAGGATGTGATAATTTGTTGGTTCTGACTGATCACAAACCACTGGTTAAATTATTTGGAGACAGAACACTTGATGAAATTGCAAACCCCCGCCTTTTCCGGTTAAAGCAGAGAAGTCTTTTATGGCGATTCAAGATTCTACATAAACCTGGTAAACTACACCTTGCTCCAGATGCAATGTCACGTCATCCAGAGGTTACCGTACATAAAACAAAAGATGAAGTTGAGATAAGTGCTTCTGAAATTTTAGCTGGAATACGTTTGCCAGACAGTGAGTGTATCATTGCAAGTAATCAAGTAGGTGACAATTTTCAAGCTGTGACTTTTGACCGAGTTAAAGAAGAAACTTTAAAAGATAAACAAATGATGAAGCTTATTCATTATGTTCAAGCTGGTTTTCCAGAGACCAAAGACCACCTACCATTAGAATTGCATGAGTTTTGGATAGTTCGCTATTCTTTGTTTATGATGGATGGGGTCATTATGTGTGGTGATCGTAAACGAGAACTTGATCATAATAAGTTTCTATCACCTAGCAGTATACTTAAGGATGATGTGTATAGAATTGTTATTCCTCCATCATTAAGAAAATAGGTTTTAAGAGTGTTGCATTCTGCTCATCAAGGAGTCACTGCAATGAACGAGCGAGCAAAATCGATTGTTTATTGGCCGGGAATAACAAATGACATTCAAGGCTGTCGGGAAAATTGCAATAGTTGCAACTTAATTGCACCAAGCAATCCTCGCCTACCTCCAATTGAACCATTGATTCCAAAGGTTCCTTTTGAGTCAATTGTTTGTGATTATTTTCAGTTCAAAGGTTGGTATTATTTTGTAGCTGCCGACAGACTTTCAGGATGGACAGAACAACAAAGAATCAAATTGGGTACAAATGATTCTGGTTCAAAAGGGCTGTGTAAAGCTTTGCGTCGTATTTTTGTGACTTTTGGTGTTCCAGTTGAAATATCTTCTGATGGAGGTCCAGAGTTTTCTGCAAAAGTTACCAAAGATTTTCTGAAACGATGGGGTATACACCATCGTATGTCATCTGCATATCATCCAGTGTCAAACGGTAGGGCGGAATTAGCAGTAAAGGCTTCTAAGCGATTGTTAATGGAGAATGTTGGTTCAAATGGTGAACTAAATAATGACAAAATGGTACAAGCTTTACTTACGCAGATCCAGGATGCAAACTATCACCTGCACAGATCCTTCTTGGAAGAAATTCAAAGGACTCCTTGCCTTACCTCAGGAAGAGTATTATGGCTTACAATAACCCGCAGATCTTAATCATTTGGCGTAACGCATGGAGTAAAAAGGAAGAAGCTCTTAGGTCTCGTTATGTTAAGTCTCTCGAGAATTTAAGTGAGCACACAAGATTGTTGCCACCATTGAATTGCGGTGATCATGTCATGATACAGAATCAAGCAGGTAACTTCCCTAACAAGTGGGGGAAAAGTGGTGTAATAGTAGAACTAAAAGACTATCATCAGTATGTTGTCAAGATTGATGGATCAGGTCGCTTAACTGTACGAAATCGAAAGTTTTTAAGAAAATTTAATCCTCCTGTTTGCAAATCTCAAAATAGTATCCCTTATCTTAGAAAAGCAAACATACCAACGCAGAAGTTGGTTTTTTCTGGCAACTATGAGAGAAAAGATTCCAAGGAAAGTTTTGATTGTGTGCGCTCCCATAAAGGAATACGTTTCAAAGCTGGAGATAACTTTGACAAAATTTGCAAAGCGAAACCAGCTACCTTCCTTTCACCTGAGGACTCAAATTGCACTGATGAAAGCCAATCCTCTACAAATCAGAAAAATGGTGTATTGTCTCGTTTGGACCCTAATGATAAATCTAGGGTATTTGAAAGAAATTTTAATGACGATGGAGTATTTCCAGAAAATGAACTGCGTCGTTCCGGTCGTGTAAGAACCCGGAGAAAGATTTATGATGCCGAAAGCGGTACATACAAACCTGTTTAAACTGTTGTTAAAATTAATGTTTTTGTACAAATTGTAACTATGTTTATTGTAACATTTTAGTGATTTACGTTCGTTTTGAGTGTTGTTTCGTTGATGTTAGCACAGAAAACGGTATTTAAGTTTGCAATTTTGTAAATAATTTGTTTTGTTAGCTAGACGTGTCGTTTCATCTCCTTGGTGATAAAATCTGGGGGGAGATGTATAAGTATTTACCTAGCTTTCATTATGTTTTCTTGTACAGATTTTATCATTCTTTTAATTAGTTTGTAAATAAACTCAACAAAGAAAGATATATTTATTTATTGAATATATCTTTAGTTGAATAATAAATTCAAATATATCTTTAATCAAAACTGCAACTTAAATATTGCAGTTTTAGATAACATAAAAACTAGATAAGATATTTTTTGTGGAAAAAATAGTTTAATTTTAGTAACTAAATACATGTCTGTATTAAACAATTATAACACCTACTTAAATAAAGTAGGACTTATTTAACTAGTAAAAATTTATGATTTCATTAAAGATATCGTGTTCAAACTGTAAGGATAATATATACTAAAAAGCACAGTAAATTAATATATGATCAAAACTTAAAAGTTTTCATGCTAATCATATCTGGTTTAGAAAATTAAACTTTAAACTACAATTGTTATTAAAACAGAGACATTTCAAAATAGAATTTTATTTTAGAATTGAAAGTTGCAAATAACAAAAAAAAAAAAAAGTGTGTATCTGCATAGCGTTTAACAAAACTAAAAAATGTATAATATGTGTAATGTTTAAGAAACTTACAACATCTAGTTTTAATCCAATGTTTTTCTCAGACATTTCCTTATAATTCACTATGATATAGTTTATATGTTTTAAATCTTAAATAACAGACTTGTTTGAGAAGAATTTTTATGAAAAAAATAAGTTGGAACAAACTACCCTATTAATTTGTTATAATTTATTTGTACTTTAAAATCTTAAATACAAAATTTTAGACGAAATTGTAAAGCTGTCTAAACTAGTTAAAAAACTATATGAAATTTTAATACTATTTTGTATGTATTTTTTGTATTTGTAATCTATCTCAACAAGCTCAAGAAGCTGCAATAAGAAATAACTTGTGTATACTGCACAAAAATGATTATTCTGAATACAGATATTCTTTTAAAGAAACTTAAAATATTTTCTGATTAATGTGCAACAAAAAGTATCTTAAAATTAAAACTTATAACTTTTTACTTCTTTAAAGCTTAAGTTTATTTTAAAGCTTTACTCGAATGCAGCATACACTATGTGGAGATAGCTGTTACATAAGTACATGGAATTAAAATGTTATAAAAAAAACAGGTAAACCATAAATAAATAAAAAATCAAAACTAGCGACTTATCTTCATGATATTCATAAGGTTAAAAATTTTCTTTTAATTAATAATGAATTAATTAAAAACTGTAGATTAAATCAAGAAAAAAAGTATTTTTTTTTCATTTTATCAAAAAATGTACTAGAAAAAAGGAAAATGATATTTTTTTCGAATGATAAACAAATGTAATAAGGTTACAACAGTTAACTTAAAAAATTTGTACTAAATATTAAATAGAACTTTTTTTTTCAAAAAATATGTCATACAAAGTTTAGTTGAAAACTCATTAATAACTTCATACTTTTGTTTTTAAATTAAATATTTAAAGTTGTTTAATATAAACCTAAGGAGATAAATGTATGAGACAAGTATCCTTGTACTATGCTGTTTTATTTCGCAATAGTCATATAAAACTGGTATTTATACTGGTAGTCCATAAACAAGACCAGAACATATTTAATGACTTTTTTAAACGTACTATCAGTAATTTACTTAAACTAGTTTTTGCTAAAATAAAATTTTCAAGTAGAAGTCTCAAAGGTGTTTTAAGTTTTAAAAATTATCTTATTTGCTATAAAATAACATACTAGACATTTTTGGGTAATTTTATATTTTCATTATGTTCAACATTAAAATGTTATTATCAAAATGAAGAAAATAAATATATAGTCTCAGTTAATTTTTCATTTATGTTCTTATCAACTTCTTATATTGCACTATATACAGGGTTGCCACTCGTTTTTTCAATTTTTTTTCCAGGTTTTCCAAATTTCTTCCAGGTTTTTAAAAGTACACATTTTTAGGTCTATTTTTAGTTAAAAGTTAAGTTTAAGGTAAGAAACTGTGTTAAATTGTATGAAAACATTAAAAAGATACTGTAAAGCTACTTCAAATATGTTTTTTGTGAAAAAAATTTTTTGATGATTGAAATTTTTTTTTTCATATGACAAATTTTTTGAGTCAAATCAAAATTTTACTACTTAACATGTGAAAATTGTTAAAATTCCAGGTTTTTTGTTCAAATTCCAGGTTTTTATCAAATTTTCTCAAATTCCAGGTCTTTTTTGCCTAAATTATCAAATTCCAGGTTTTTCCAGGTAAAGTGGCAACCCTGTATATATGTAATGTTAATATAAAATCGTAAAATGATTGAAAATTTAAGCTAATATATTAATTTTGTGATTAGTTTTAATGTAATTAATACATAATAACATTGAAGAAGATTTTTTTTTTCTGAAAAAATATCTTTATTTGTATGATAAAAATTAGTTAAAAAACATTGAAAAATTTGTCTCAATTCTTTAAACAAAATACTTAGCAAGAGATCTTTTGTTTGTTTGCTGAGTGTTTTTGTTTTAAAAATCGAGTCAGTTTTTTCAATAGTTTTTTATCCAATTTTAATTTGTAAAATTATCAAAAATTGTATTCTAAAAAAAGCAGAACAACTGAATACTGTTTATTTGCATAAAGACCAAGTAGTTTAAAAACTATGAGTTTTTTTGACACTGTACTGCATGTACTAACAAAGCAATAAATTGTTCTAAAATTGTAAGAAAATAAGTAAAAAAACAAAAGAATAAAACTTGTTAGAAGTTTTATACTTCTTGTTACAACACTATTTTGATAGTTTAGTACAATTAATAATATCAACTTTAATTACTTGCTATAACTTGTACTAAATAATAAATGCACCTTTTTTAATTAATGATTACTAATTGAAAAAAAGTATTACAAACAACCATGATTTCAACAAAATTTTTATACAAGTTTTATACAAGAATGTAAAAGTAATTTGACACCATTATAAAAAAATTGAAAAGTTCAATCACTAGCTTAGTGTTTTTATTAGATCACAAAAAATAAGTAGTATATAAAGGAATACAGTTGTATCGAAACCTAAATATCAAACACAAAAAAAAAAGCTCTATGTCATCAGTTTCTAAACTAGGGGGCATAATTCTTGTTGCTCACATAGAAAAACTATAGATTTATTAGCTGAGATTAGATAACTTTTTCAAATTTTTAGTCTTAAATTCACAATGAACTATGTATCTAATTTTGATTCGTTTTGTATCAAAAACAACAAACTCTCCATATGATGGTTTACAGTCAGTGTTCATACTTAGAGATTGACTGTAAAACTTTGCAGCAAAATTATCTCTAAAAAAAGCTTCATCTTTTGGTCTTAGTCTACCTTTTATGACAAAACTATCATATTGACTTTTTAGTGTTTCTATCTCATTAGCATTTTGACTTTTTAATGTTTCTATCTCATCAGCATTTGGAAAACCTATTTTTCCAAGTTTGACTTCACATAAAAGCAACACAAGTCCTTTAAATCTGTAATTAATGTCTCTTATTTTTTTGCAATACATTTGAGACTTCCCTACAGCATCAGCAAAGTATATACCTTTTCCATATAAACCTTTATTAGCTCTACTTATATCAAACCCATTTTTAAGAATACTGTACACATTCTGTACAATTGTTCCATGCCACAATAAGTGCTTGTTAGCAGCTACTTCCTTAATGTACTCTTCTGAATTGTCGTACTGGAAAACATCTACTAAATCTAATATCTTGCTAGTGTTTTTAATACAAGTTTCTATTTGATAATAAAGTACACTATTTTTATCCATGTACTTTAAAGGGTGTTTTAATTTTGCTAACTGAGCGTCAATTTTTTGTGTATCACGTTGATAATAAGCATGGGCAATTTCTGTGCTTTGGAGTGCATCAAGATATAGTTGCATTTCCTGGATTTGTTTATTGCTTTTAATAGGTAAATTGTTGTCAGTATAACTAAAGGTGATCATTTTTAAAAGCACACTTAATTCAAAAATAGAATAAACATCTGAATTAATTTCATCTAGTTGCTCATTACTATAAACATTATTTAAAGCAAAATTAAACTTAATCCTTTTTGATTGTTTTTGACTTAATGATGAACAAGAAATATACTTTTTTATGAGTCTTAAATAACTTTTAGCCATCTCTATTGCATACTTATTAGGATAGCCAAATGGTGTACAATATGTACCGTACTCAAAATGGTGAGAAAATACTAAATTGGAGACTGGTATCATTGCTTGTAGCAATAAATCTACTGCTGAATGCTGACCTGTTAGCACAAAAACTGGCTTTTTACATGTCCTTCTTAATGAAACTTTGTTTTGCATCACAAAATTTGGCTCAAAAGTGAAAAGCTTATCTGTCAACTTTATAAATGGTTCGTTTACAACTTGGTGAATAGCAGAAAGTGTTGAATATAAAAAACTGTTAGCTTCATGACAGTAAAGAAAAGTGTTAAAAGTAAACTTTTTTTTGTAATCATTCAAGCATCCAGATTTATGAGCAACAATGTAGACACTTTCATCATTGCATTTAAGAATTTGACTGTAGTAGAACTGTATAGAATTATGTTCTTCAGAGAACACTAAGTATAACTCAGCTGGTAATGGCCATTTGCTGCTTGATGATTGATAAACACTATAAGAAGAATGATAAAACTCTGGAATTTCAGGATGAATTTGATCATATCTCACACGGAATGCTATGTGATTAATTGACTTTTCACTGTAAATTGTCATAAACTTTGATAACTAAACAAGCTAAAAAAAACTTTGATAGTTTTTTTACATAAAAATAATTAAAAGCCCTGTTAGTTGTTATAAAAATACTAAAACATTTTGTTGAATTGTTATGAAAGCTTTTAATTATACTTTTGTTTTTAATTAATTGTTTACAATTAAACTCATTCAGCTAAAAAATATTAAAATGTAATTTGAAGAATAAGCATAAGTACATTAATGTTTTTTAAATTCAAACCTTGTAACAACACTGACAATAAAAAGTCTTATACAAAAAACAACTAATTTATAGTGGTTATACACCAACTAACTAATTTTCACTCTTTAAAGAAAACCTGAGTTACGTATCCTAAAATATCTGAAGTTTGAAAAGTTATTGAAAAGAAACGGTTTTTAACCAAAAGCTGATCAAAACTTCTGCTTGAGGGGTAAGGTCATATAGAGAGTCTTTTAAGTGCATTTTTAGTATTAAAAATTGGTTTTATACTAAAGTATTAACCAAAAATTATAAGTCAGTTTTCATAGAAATTAAATTTCATTAAACTACTTAGGTATAGACATTTTTATAAAAAAATTATGTTAACAATGTGTATTGCAAACTTAAAAACTGTTACTCTGTTATTTACCTTTTTTGGGAATTCAAAAATTGAAAAAAAATCTTTGCTTCATCTTTTTAAACACAATAAATCACAAACTTTTCGAAATATTTTTTAAACAATTTTCTAAATTCTTAATATTAAATTTTTTTAAATACTTGAATACTAAAGTTATAAACAAAAAAAAGTGATTTAATTTTTTTTTATTTAAAAAAATCCTACATTGAAGATATTTAAATCCTAGTAATAGATTGTAAAAATTTAAAGAAGATTTGTTAAAAAAAAGTTAATGAGAAGTAGTTTATTGTTTGCTTTTTTGGTCTGCAACTTCTTTAAAAAACATATTGAATCACCAACATTAAGAGCATAGGGAGGTAAAACACTTTTTTGAAGTTTGATCTTATTTTATATAGTTTTTACAAAGCTACAAGATGCTTTTTACAGATTGTAAAAGTTCAATATAATTTTTGAGATATAGCTGGTCTAAGTCGGAGGCAGCAATAGGATCCTTATGGGAGGCTCAAACAAAAACAGCAAATGACTAGAAATCACTATAAAATCTATCTTCTCCTAAATTTTTTGAGATAACTACCTCAAATTTTCAGGAAATGTTCCTTGCAATAATTAGAAAACTGTGTTATAACAAAAATATTAAAAATTCGAGAATAAAAATTCTATAACAAAAAAACATAAAAGAAACTGTTTTTTTGTTTATTTTTTATATTAAATTTTATTTTTTTTTAAACTCTTTCCGACAGAATTTTTCTAAATAAATCAAGAAACAATTCCTGTATTTTGAGGTAGTTATCTTAAAAAACGTAGGAGAAGATAGATTTTTAGTGATTTCTAGTTATTTGATGTTTTAGTTTGCTCCTCCCTTTAGTATCCTATTGCTGCCTCTGACTTTGACCAGCTATATCTCAAAAATAATTTTTAATTTTCATAATCTTTAAAAAGCATCTTGTAGCTTGGTAAAAACTATATAAAATAATATCAAAATTGGAAAAGAAAGTGTTCTACCCCATGCCCTTAATTGCTTATATCTCTAAATTTATCAATTCAAGAACTTTTATATAAAAAGTGTTCTACTTATTTAATCAATGAGATTCATGAGATCCCAAGTTACAATTAGTCTCTATTACTTTAATATTACTTAGAAGTATGTATAACTTATAGCATAAAAGTTAATTTAAATTTTGTAAAGTGGTTAAAAATTTCTGATAGCTCTTAAAAAACTGTATTAAATAACAATAATTTGAAACATATTTTCAATTCTTTAAATCTTTATTAATTGAATTTGATTATCTCAAGACAAAATTAAAATTATTCAGTGTTTTTTAATATAATTCTAAAATTTTCAAGCACTTGTACTGACAAATAATGATATTTTGCTTATAAAAGTTAAACATTTATTTAGAAGTAATATTACATTTAAATAATCTACTCAAAATAAATCAAAACTATTTTCAAATTTCTTTGTTAGATCCAGAAATTTGGAAAATTTGCATTGATAAATGTTGACAACTTGTCTTCAAAAGTCAAACTATTATTTAGAAAGAAAACAACAATTTAATTATCTACTAAAAGAAATCTTAGTTTTCAAGCATTCAAACTGACAAAAAATGAAATATTGACAATTTAAAAAAAAAAAATTTAGCCTGACTTAGACTTACAAGTACAAACACTGTATAGTATTAAAACAGTCAATTAAAACAACTGATTAACATAAAGTTAGTGGTGATATAGCCAATATTTTTTTCTATTTAAAAACTAATATACTGTTCAGTTTAAATGTTTTAGTGTTTTTTTTAAATTTTTTACTGTGCAAGAAGTATGTATTTGAACTATAGTTCAGTTTATAAAAATATAGTTTGAAAAAAAATAAAAGTTTTAATTTTTTGATATTTTTTACAGTTCTAAAGTGTTAATAAGCCTAATTTTATGATTTTAAGCTGAGTTTTAAAAACAACTTTTGAATATCAACTTTTTGTACCCATCAGGGATGCCACTCTTTGAGTCAAAAAACTGCCAAGAATGACATTAAACTGCCCTGAGTCATCTTGAGGTTTTTTTTTCAAATCCTTTAAAAAAACTTTTGCCTGTGGTCAGGGTTGCCAAATTTTTTTTGAAAAACTTCTTCCAGGTTTTCTGAATATTTTCCAGGTTTTTATAAGTACACATTTTTGGTTCTAGTTTTAGTTTTAAGCTAAGTTTAAGGTTGAAAACTGTGCTAAGTAGTATAACAACATTGAAAAGACACTGTAAAGCTACTTTTATGACATAGGAGGGTTCAACTTTTTTTCATTAAAAATCAAATTGGGTTTATATGAAAGCTTAAAATGCAAACTACAAGTCAGTTTTTATAGAATTAAAGAAAAAAAGTTTAACTTTTGAGATATTGTAACTTTTATACAAAGTTTCAAATACAAATTTTTAGACTGGAAACTTTTGAAGTCAATTTTCTCAAAAATTTTAAAAATCACTAAAAATTTCCTCCTTGATTTTTTAAAAAATATATAAAATTTTAAAAACATTAAAAAATTATAATTTTAGATAAAAAAAAAGGTGATTTTTTTTATAAACTTTTTTTTCAATAAAAAAATTTTATATTTAATCTTTTTTAAATTAATTAAGACTTTCAGTGAAAATTTGAAGAAAATTGCTTAAAAAATGAAGGAGGATATAGTTTTAAGTTTACGCCTTCTAATAGGAACTAGTTTTAGTTATATAAGCAAACTTTAGATAAATTGTATTTGAATTGATAAATTGTAAAAGAAATATCCACTGGGTGGTGCCATATAGTCAGTTTTGTACTGACATTGCAAAGATTTTGATCTTAAAAAACAATTAGGTCATTTTAAGTGTTCAACACGTGGTGTTGCTGTTTTGGCTTTCAAATTTCAATCACCAAGCAAAAAAAAAAGTAATTTCTAGGGATTTTAACATATTTTATAAGACACCTTTTTTCTAGGGTATATAGGGATTTTTCAGAATATTGCAAATTTATAGGGATTTATGGGGAAGTGGGAACCCTGTTACAATACTCATTAAAAAAAAAGGTAAAAACTGAATTGATGGTAAATTCAGGGTTGCCATTCTTTGGAACAAAAACACAGCCTAGTCAGCATGAGTTTATAAGAAGGTTGAAAAAAGATAAGCAGCAAAAAAAAAATCAGGGTTGCCAAATGCTTTTGGCAATTTTCTCCAGGTTTTCAAAATTTCCTCCAGGTTTTTTAAATTATGTGTTTTAGGGTCTATTTATAGTAAAAAGTTAAGTTTAATGTAAAAAATTGTGTTAAATAGTATAAAAATATTGAAAAAATATCTTAAAGCTTCTTTAAATGTGTTCTCAATAAAAAAATGTTGATGATGACAAAAATTTTATATCTTTACGATATATTTTTTGTCTCAAATTGAAATTTTAGATCTTAAAATGTAAAATTTGCTTAAAATTTCAGATTTTTCGAGGTTTTTTAGTGATTTTTGTTCAAAATTCTAGGTTTTTTCAAAATTTCTCAAATTCCAGGTTTTTCCAGTTTTTTTAGCATAAATTGTCAAGTTCAAGGTTTTTCCAGGATTCTAAAATTTTTGTATTCTGTATCCCTGATGTATTCTGTTTATAAATCTAAATATACAATAATATTAAGATCATAATGATATGCCCTACAATAAAATCATAAAAAAAAGATTTTTAAGTTATAAAAAACCACTACTTTTTATTTTTCAAAATAGTTAAACGAGTGGTGTGTAGTTTGATAACATTTTTTTTTTCTTTGTGCTCTAATTTTAGTTAAACTCAAGGAACATGATGATATTTATTTGATTTTGGTGTACTAGCTTAATAGTAAATTAAAACTTAACAGTTTATTAAAATACTATATACATTATACTCCAAGTTTCATTTTAGGTAATTTTATTTTCCAAATGTTGAAATTAAAAGTTTGAACTTTTGTAAGTTTTAAGTTTTGACTGTCAAACTAAAATTAACTTCAAAGACGCTTCAAAATTAGTAGTTTTAAACAAATAAAATTAAATTTAGCATTAAAACTAATTTTTCACTTATACACATTACTTAGATCAAAAATTCAAGTTTTCAAATGAATTAGCAAAGTGTACAAAAGTACAAACAAAAACAGTATTTTTCAAATATTCAATAAATTAACATTGGAAGCAAATAAGATTTACATAATGAAAACATTAACTTAAACGTATTAACCTTTAGCAAAATCGAAACAAAAAAATGCAACTCATATTTACTTCTAGAGACAAATATTCTTGACAACATGTTACATGGCTATTATAGTAGCTTATCGTTTAAATACATTATTTTTTTGATGATGATTTATATTTTTGATGACAAGTCTTTTTTTGGAAACGGGTTCTTTTTGTACAAGCGTCACTTTTGCACTAGGTTAGGTTGAGGGTAAAGGCTAGAGTTATAGTTAAATTTAGGTTAAGGGTTATGGTTAGATTTAGAGTCAAGTTGATATAAATGGCTAAATTCACAGTTAGAGTCAGGGTTAGATTAAGTATGAACACGTGAAAATTGACGCCGTGCGAAAACGACTGCTCGTGTGAAAAAGACTCCGAAATAAAAAACTGTATATAATTCTAACTTAAATAAACAATGCAGTCAATTGACACTTATATTAGCTTCAATAAAAGGAATATTTATGGAGAGGGTCTTTTTCTTTGTTTTAAAAGATTTTTGTTCAGTTGTAAACGTTAGTAATTATTGGAGAAAAAGTGACAAGGGTAAATATACGCAAGTTGAGACCATTACTTATTAAGTACGCTCTTCAAGTCAAGTACCTACTTTTGGACTGTGATCACAAATTGTAATTAAGTTATAAACTACTACAACTGTATTTGATTGCTATAACCGTTAGTTGTTGTCTGGTATTTTTTAAAGACGTTTTAGAAGAGTTATTTAAAACTAGTTAGTTTTCAACCGCAATTTAATAAAATAGTAAAGATTTATTTAAACAATAACTTAATTTAAAGTTTTTAAGTAGAAGTTGTCATTAATTAAGTATAAATAATTTGTTTCATTGAAATTTTTTAACGCTAAGTTTAGATAACTGTAGTCAAAGATTTGTTTTTATAAGAATTAAATTAAAAGTTTTATTTATGATACTCGTTGTACATAAGTTGTGAAATAAGTAATCAAACCTTTAGATTATAGAAAATTGTGTAAATTGTTATTTATTTATAGATGAATTAGATCATTATTTTTTTTTTGTTGGTTAATTAAGTTTTAAAACTTGCTAATTATATTAGTATTTTATAGCAAAAAACAGTTTTAAAAGCAATACTTTTATAAAATCTGACTTTAAAATATATTTTTATGACAAGTCTAAACTTCTTTATATCTAAAAACTGTTTAAGTCAAAACTTAATCAATTTTGTATAAAATTACTGAATGGATCATAACTGTTAAGAAGTAACATGGAAAATATTAAAGAAATACTATATTTTAACAATTTTTAACAGCAATGTTTTAGTGTATTTTAGTCTAGAAAAATGTTTTTAAAGATTAATTACTAGTTCTATAGTGTGTCCTCTTTTTAAATTTTAACAATGTTTATATTAGAACTTAGTTTTTTACGATTCATTTATTCTTGTATTTTATCATAGTTTACTGAACACAATAAAAAAGTCGCCACCCTAAAAAATGATAAAATAACTTTATGTATAGAAAAAGTTTTCTATCATCAAACTGCAGAAAGCAGACTACTTACTTAATTTAACTTTTTTGAGTTATATTTTTGATAGCGTTTTATAGATTGCGGCAAATTTTTCTACAAAAAGCTACTAGCGGGCCGCAGTTTTTATAAAAAAATTGTAAATAGAAAATTACTAATACAAACCAAAAGTTGGATAAACTTTGCAACTATAGAGAACAAGTTAAAAGTGGTTATAAAATTAAGAGCATGTTTTTACCGCAAAAATTTTATTATTTTTGTTTATAAAAGTAAGTTTTTAGCTGAAAAGTGCCTCTTGGGCCGCAGATTTAAGCTTTAAATGCTGTGTTTGGTTATATTTATTGACTAAAAATATCATAAGAACTGTACCAATTAGAATGCTAAATCTGAGGTCGGCTAATGGCGGTCAGTGGACCAAAGGCGACCCTCAAATTAAAAATGTTTAGCCTGCGAAGTACTTTTAAGCTAAAAATTTACTATTTTTTTGCAAATTTTATGATAAAAACTTTTAACTAGGCTCTTTATTTAATAACTAAACTTTACTTATGCTCATTCAAAGTTGTTTTTTTACCACAAATTTAGTTTAAAACAGCAATTTTCTATAAAAATTAACTCACGACTTATAAAAGTCCTTATACCATTTCCTTAGCTAAACTCATAAAGTGTAACAATCTGTTGTGTGAAATAAATTAAAATTATATATTGTTTCCAATTATCAACATTTTGCAATATTTATTTTCTAAATTTATTAAAGATTAGCACTACGAAATCAAAAGTTTTTATTTTTAGTCATAAACATATATATATATATAATAAAACTTTTCTTAGAGATACAAATTAGAAAATAAAACTCGATATCGTCAGGTAAAAAAAGTTTCGCTTTTATTAGATGGTATACAAATTTTAGCAGGTAAAAAAGTTTTTTTTTTCGCTAGTTGTTTTCTTTTTTCTTGTAAAATGACTAAAACTAAACAATTAATAATATATAATTACTACAAGCTAAAACAAGCTACCAATGTAAAAATTTCTTTAAATTTCAACTTTAGATTGATATTTTTGTTTGTAAAAGTATTATAATAAAAAGTTTTATACAGTTTACAATGAGAAAAACACTTTAAACTTTTATAAAGCTTTTATAATAAAAAAACTGTTTTTCTCAAAAAAAACTCCACTTTTACCATTAAACTTAGTGTTTCAATATTTTTTAGCCTATAAACTGTTCAAAAACCAAAATGAAAGTTAAAAGGAGCTTTAATAAATATAAAACTTTTGATGAAATTTTTAAATATTAACTAAATGGGGTTATTAAGGTAGTAAATTTATTATATAAACTTATTGTTAAACTTTTATTGCGTTACGCCGTTTCCCTGCAGAGCAGTTCATCAGACGCTAAAAAAAGCTGAAAACAAAAGTATACAGGGCGATGAATTGGAAAATAAAAATACACACATAAATGAAAATAATATTTACATTTGAAATATGAGTTTTAAATAGTATGTAGTTTACAAAAGTTAAGTTAAATTAAAATGAAATATAGGTAAGTTAAGTTTAAATAATTTAATAACTATAGATTTTATATATTTTGAAAATTTATTTACTAAGCATTTAATATATTAGGATTTTGAAAAAATGTAAATACTAAGATTTGTAGGGGATTTTTAGAAAACAGAAATGGTCTTTTTACGGGAATGTTGTAACTTTAAAACAAAATCTTTACACAATACAAACATAAATACAATGTAACAATATAATTAAATAGAATGAAATAAACTAAATAAACTAAGTTAATGCGATAAAAAATAAACTAAAAGTATTCCTTAGGGTAATGAGGGCATTGCGTGACTAGTTCATTTCTTTTATTAAGGATTTTTCTCTGGTTAGCATTTGCTATAAACAGTCTTTCAAGGTTACATATCGAGCACATGAAGTTTGGTTTAAATCTACTATTTGTCTGTCGGAGAATTTTCCATTCAATAGTGGGTTTCTCGCCTTTTTCATATAATTTCCACATGTAGTTGGCGAGTTGTGTACAGTTGGCGGGCTTCTTCTCGTTGGGTTTTGGAAATGATACTCTATGTTCGTACAATCTATTTTTGAATGCTCTTCGGGTGGATCCAATATATGACATTCTCTTATTTTTCTCAGATGAGACGATTGCTTCGTATATTACATTTTCTAATTTACATTTATTCATTACTGGACATTGCTCTCTGTTTCTGCAGTTGCATAGCTTCGGTTCTATTTGTGGTTTTTCTAGCAGTTTCTTATTATGTCCACTTATTAGTGCTTTAATGTTTGGGGAACAACAATATGATATCTTGGTGGAACTTCTATTGAAGATTTTGTGTAATTCTGTTGATTGTGGGAAGTGCTTGTCAAGCAGTTTTAAAAAAAGGTTTCCGAATTTGGTTTTCACTGATTCACAGAAAGGTGGGTTGTGAAATATACATTTTCTTTTTCTGTTTTTTGCTTTGTTGTTATTAATTGTTGGATTATATTCGAGCTTATGATGGAAGTTGCTTTTGCTTAAAGCGTTTTGGTAGATTTGTTTCGCGTTATCAAATGATTCTTTGCTTTTTGTTAGTTTTGAAATTCTATTTTCGATCATTTTTGGGATATTTTTCTTAATTGTTCTAGGATGGTTAGAATCTTTGTCAATATAGATGGTCTTTGCGTTTGGCTTTACATATGGGCAATAATCATCAGTTAGGAGGTTTAAATGTATGTCTAAGAAGTTGGTGGAGGTTTCACCTGCGCTAATTGTAATGTCGAATCCTATGTCTGCTAGTTTTTTTGTAATTTTGTTTTTTATTTTGCAAATATTACTCTTATTTGTTTGATTGATAACGGCAAGTCCATCATCTCTGTAGAGTCCAATTGACTCAATGTTTATAATCGTAGACAAATGGTGTAATAGGTATAAACCTACAAGGTCACATATTTCGGCGCCGTGAAATGATCCCATAGGTACATCGAAGTTGTCATTGGAGTTGGTTTTTTTCCACATATTATTATCGTAAAACATTACTGATTTGCAGTAAATTTATTAACTAAATATAGTTATGTATAGATATAGAAATAACGAAAAGCTTTTAAAAGATTTCTTTCAATGTTCTTTGTGAAAGTACTTAATTTAACAAACTTTAAAGTGTTAGTATTGTTTGTTTATTTAAAAAAAAATTTAACAATATAGTTTGCCAGTTCTGTTGCATGTCTTGTAACTGGCAAACTATATATGGAATTTAAAAGATAACAACACAGACTATAAAACTAAATTAGAAATACTAAACAGGACAAAATAAAAATTTAATGCTAAATTTGGCTGCAAATTTTGTAACTTAGAAAAAATGAAATTGATATATAAGATAAGATTATAAAAATTTAAGTAGATAAATAGTAAATAAGCACTTTAATGTTTTATATATTATAATATTTTGTAGTTAATAAGTATAATTGTATATATATATATTTATTTAATTATATGATAAAAACAGTTTTATACAGCTGTTTCGTATATGAGATCTTTCTATCTCGTATATTCTTCAGTAAAGTTTTAGTTTATTAAACACGCTTTGCAGAAATTAAGAATTTTGAAATTTTATAAATATCATGACGTAGAATTCTGAAGGTTTTTGTGCAGTAAGATAAGTTTGAAAAATACGCTGATTTTAGTTTTGTTATAGGTTTAAGAACTTATGCATTATGTAAAAATTTTAGTAATTGATATTAAAAATATTTTCAAGTATGGAAACGAAAGGTTGTATTATAAAAATATTTTAAACTGCTCGTGTGCGCGGCATAATTTTACTTTGATGAAAATTTAGTAGGTTTAATTTTGAAAAAAGGTAGTTTTGGTAATGAATGCACATATTTTGTATTTTGCTTTTCTTGTTTAGTGTTGTAGCGTAGTTCTTAAAGACTTAGTCCAGGGGCTGGCAGGCTAGAGCTACTTGCGGGAAAAATTATATTGCCATATAATTACGTTGAATATTATATTTAGGATAAAAATGGTGGCAGTTTAGCTTTTATTTTGTTTATTATAAACTTAATTTTTTTAAGGAAATTTTTGAAAGTTCTATACTTTTTTGTAAAACTTGATTGTTTAAATCTAGTAAAAAATGTATCTCAATAATCTAATAGTTATCTAGGTCTAAAAAAGCTATAAATTTTTTTAAAGAAGATATCAGCCAAAAAGAAGTTATGTAATCAAAAAAACTACTTTGAACAAAAAAAGAACAAAAAGCTTTAAGATAAAACCTTTGAAAGTAAATTGATGTATAAATAAAAATAGATAAATAGATGACCTTACAAAATTTTGAAAGGATTCTATTGAGTCTGTCTGAAATCCAATGTAAACAATCCATAAAATTTTCACACGCAAAACTTTTTTTGTCTAGTTAAACATAAATTGAGAGACAACTTAAATAGAAATAAAAAAAGAGAGAGCGTAGTTGTAGAGCATATTTAAAGCTTTTCAAACTAAAATTAAACTAATTTCAAATAATAGATCTTTGTTATTTAATTTCAGAATGAGTAGGTTAATAAAAACAAAGTTTTTAAAAAGTTTATCAGATTTCAATAAATAAATAAAAATGTTTTGTATACAAATAAAAAAATACCGTTTTATTAATTAATTTACGCATGCCTGCATTAATCTAATGACGATATCTTTATACATAAAGTAATAATTTATTTTATCGATTGAAAAATTTAAGTTACTAAATTTATTTTCATATTAACTATTATTATTATTTTTGTAACTAAAACCTTTAACTTAGCAGTGAGAAGTTTCCTCGTCATGTAGTTGAGCTAGCAACAGATGATTGTGATTGGTTAAAAATTCGTGAATGTTTTGTTCAGTCTTTTATGAACTACCCGCTCTACAGGTACATGGTTTCTGATGATCAACGTCGGAAAATTTTCCTAGAAAAGTATTTTCAAGCTAACTATGAAGTTAGCATATTTCTGTGATTATAAATGAAGCTATTAGATTTAAAATATTTTTATATGTGTAAGTACCAATTTAAATTTGGTTTTCTACTTTTTGTAACAGTATATTTTTTCAAAGAAAATGAAATTTCTACGAAAAATACTGAAAATTTAATTTTTTAGAATTAATAAAGCTCAAGGATAGGTTTTTTTTCAATCGTTTATTCTTAAAAGAAATCAAATTTAACTATACTCAAAAACAAAAATCACTCAAACTATAAGGTTGTTTTAAACTGATTAAAAGCTTGAAATTTCAACTTTAGATAACCTGTTAAAAACTGTTAATAAGCAATAGTTATAAGAATCTTTTCAAACAAACAGGTGACTGTTGGACTAGGTAAAGCGGTGATGCTTAAAATTAAGTCTTCACCACTTGGTAATGACAATGAGAAGAATAAAAAGTTAATTGTGATTGGAGGAGTTATATTTCTTCTACCAGACGAAGAGGGGTGGCAAGGAAGAGACCAAAGTTTGTTTGATTGCGCGTATCGTAAACATGGGCTTAAAGAAATTTCCAAGCAAGGACTAGAAAGACTAAAAAAGTAATTTTAAAAAATATTTAAGTTTTAAGTTTAGCTTTTCATTAAATTTACTGTGTATCTTGACATACTTTCAGCTCTTTAACTTAGTTTTAATGTTTGTAAAAACTACATATATATGTATATATATATATTAACATTATGAAAATTATCAAAAATGATCGTCGATTTAAAAAACAGGTACGAGTATTGGGAAAACAGTTTGTTAGAAAACTGCATCCAAACTTGCAAGCTGCCGATGTGGAACGCAATATTTTGCGGGGTTTCTTTGAAATACACAAATAGGGGAATCTGTACTTCTCTGTACAAGCGCGCTTTACAGATAATCACATCACATTACAACAAATCTGGTAGCAGACGTCGCAGCTGTCATGTCGATTATGGTAACCTGTTGAGGCTTAAGTTCAGGAAAATGAGTCTTGAAAAGTGTGAAAAATCGTCGGAAATAGTTCCTTTGGTTGTCGCTGTTAGCCATAGCGTCAGGTCGTCTCGTTTTCACTCAAAAAATGGGTTTTGTCCAATGGAGGCAATTCCTTACGAAATTAATGGTCAAGTGCAATTTAATGTGCACATACTAGCGCACGATCCTTTTAATTGCGGAAAATCAAAGGTTTTTGCGGCTTCGTTTGACTCTTATGTGACTTCGAACAACTCAAAAAACGAAGTTATTGATGTCGAGTTTTAAGTGATTCAAGAAGCTTTTAAACTTATGCTTTTATTAATTGATTGAAGTTTTTTTTAATATATATTAAAAGCCTTTAAACCAAGCTTATATATTTTGGTTTTAAAAAATCGTATAAAGATTTACTAATTTAATAAATTTTTCAATTTTACTATAAAATGCCTAAAGTAGCAATTCAACATTGTACTTAAACAATTACTTAGAATTTTTTGTTGAAGTTTCAATGTAAACTTAATTTTAATTTTCTCTAAATTTTGTACATAGAAATTGTAATCCTGACCTGCCATCGAGTATAATCATAATTAGTATTCTTTATAAACTAAGATTAGTTTTTTTCTAAAACTTAAACTTAATTTAAAAAAAAGGACTAACATGCTCTACAGTTTAAAAAAAAAAAGAGTTTGTGACTATCAACGTTAGCAAATAACATATCTTATTCTTTTAACTATATGAATACTGTTATATGAATACTATATAAAAAAAATATTTTTTTTAAACCTGCAAGTCATTATTTTTAAAAAGCTATTTAAATTACTTTTTTAGATAGTCTTTTGCTTAAGTTTGTTTTAAAAAAAAAACTATGAAATTAAGCTACTATTTTTTTAATTAGCTGATTATAAAAAGCAATTTAAATCTATCTTTAGTAAAAACATTTTTTTAGTATTCTAGATTTTTATTGATTAAAAAAAAAACTATTTAAGTTTTGTATTATATCCAGATATGGTATTTTTTACTTTGCCTTCTAAATAAGTGACTGTAAATTTTATACGTTTTTTAAATTTAAAAAATAAATACAAAAGTTACTTTGTTTTATGTTAAACTTTTGTAGTTTTTTTAACGTTTTATAAAGTTATTAAAAAAAATTTAAAGAATATTACGAATAGTTATTATTTATACTGTCCTGGACATGACTTTAAACTGTATCCTAGTGTATGACTCGATAAGCGAAAGGTTTTTTCGTACAACAGGTCCTTGGACCAAATATTTGAGCGCTTTTTCTTTTTGGTTCAATAAACAATACTAATTAAAATGTTTTATATATTTGGTTATAATTTTTTTACGTCACATTTTTATTAAGAATAAATTATTACTTTACAAATATAAATACATTTATTAAAATGTTAATTGTTTTTACATAAGTTCTTTGTAATTTTTTCAATCAATATTGCATTTTAAGAAAAAATCATGACTTTAAAACTGCTAAAGCACAGTTTAATTAGGCCTAAAACTACATATAAGTATAAAAAATTTATACAAGCACTTTATGCTTTAAAAACAACATATAACAAGTATCTATTAACTCGTTGAATCCTCATAAAAGATGGTTATCATTTTTTTATTACTAGTTTGTATTGTTATTTAGAAAGTTTTCTGCTCAGCAATAAATGTATGATAGTTTTTAGGACACACGTATCTTAAAATAGTTTATAAATTTAGCCTTTGTATAGCTTAACTGTGTTCAGATATAAACTTTATACAACTAACAAAATATATCAATAAAAATTTCAATTCTCGATAAAGTTTAGAAATACTAACATATAATACATAAAAACATTTTGCGTAAGTATTTATAAGAATCATAGAATTGTGTTTTTAAGATCAATAGAAGTATAAACAGCTTACATTTATTAAAAATTATTAACTTTATTTTGTCAGCTGCTTATTTAGTTTTATTACTCTATTTTAGTAAATTTTATTAAAAACTAAAAGATCGTTTTTATAGTGAACGAATTTTGTTTAGAAATAATAACTTTAAAGCTTTTTCACCATGTAGATCTAATTAATAAAAAACGATAAATGAAATATTTTCAAAAGATACTTTGTACTTAACTATTTTAACTTCATAGTTGTCTAAATAGTGAAAAGGTGTTTAAATTTTGCTTAATTTAGATGCACTTATTAACCTAATTAAGCTTCAAATATATTTAGAAAATATAGAAGTGTTTAACAAATTTAAATTTTAACATAAATGAACAAGTAATTTAGTTTTACAACTGTTTTAAAAAGCAGAACTCTTTAGTTAAAAAGGCATTGAAAATATACTTAAAATAGCTTTTGATTTTTTAACAATTAAACTCAGTTAGAAAGAAAGCTTTTCATTTTTTTTTTGAAAAATTTAAACATTGATCATGTTTATCACACAGACAAATATATTTTTTAAATAGTAACTTTCTTCAAGCTTCGTCAAACTTTTTATGGTACAATACTTAGTTTAGTAGTATTAGAAAATATTTTCGTTTATATAAAACGAAGTAACTTAAATTACTTTCAAACTATATGTAAATAAAATGGTAAAAGTTATAAAACTTTATACTATAAGGCAGTACATTATAGTTTATTGGACGACAAAAAATAAAGTGTTCAAAGGAAAAAAAATGGTCGAAGGACCAAGTGTTCGAATAAACATTTCGGTTATCATCAATTCTATGTTTTGAATTCCAAACTCTGTTGTTTAATAAAGTTATTTTATTAAATCTAAATAAAGTTTTCTTTGAAACTTTAATACGTAGATAGCAAGCAACCTGATGATTCAGATATAAAAAAGTTTTTTATATAGATTCTAAAAAAAAGTCAAAAATCTTGATTGAAACTACTAGTATTAGTATGCACAGGTTTATCTTTTTAAAATTCAAATTTACTTAAAAAATTTTAAATACTAAAATTTTGTGCACGAAAACTAAAACTCAGACAATTCAAAATCCGACTATTCAAGTTTTAATAGTTTTGTGTTGTTGTTCATATCTCTTTTAAAAAAATTTAAGAACAAAAATGTTTTACTAACACAATCTTATTAATTAGAACTACATGCACATTTTTTTCTATAAAAGTTTAAACTATTTTTTTGACATATGGCTAAAGAAAGTTTTGAAATATAGTAATTTTTAGTAGTTGAAAAAAAAAAATTTCAAATATTTATATTTTTTTACTGTCGACATACTTTTTTTTCTTTTCAAACATATATTAGTTTTAGAGATTTGACTTTTACACTTTATTAAAGAGTTTGAGGTGTCGGAATTTAAATTGTCTGAATTAGAATGGTCACGTAACCGTTTATATTCAATAAAAAAATTACTCTATCTTAGCCGAGGTTTAAGAGTTATATAACTATGTAATTTATAACTCGACATGTGTTTAACCAGAACGAAACTTAATTTAAAGTTATTAGTTTTTCTAAGAAAAAGACAAAAACTTTTATTTTTGAAAGTATGGTTTCTATGAACATATACTTTTCGAAGAACACTTTGTTCAAAAACTTAGTTCTTGGATTTCATACAGTAAAAACTAAATACCTTTAACCAGTATAACTTTTCTTAGAATTTCATATTGCTCGTGACGGTATAAAAATAATAAACTATATTTTTATCAACTTTTTTTTTTACTTTGTTTAGTTTTTATAAGCTTTTAACTTTTAAAATTAAAGAAAATAAGTTTTATACAACTTAGCAATACACACAACACACAATGACTAAAAATTACTGAACTTGATCGTTTTTTAGAAGTGCAGTATTACTATTCTAAATTCAAGCTTTGTTTAAACTATGTACCTTCTTAACCTTTAGACCGGCTAAATACTTCAGTTAAAATATAACCTACCATCAACTGTTTAAGTTTTATGCAGACGATCTTATTTTTTGAAATTTCTAAGATTAAAATTATTTTTAATTAAAACAAAACACGTTGATGTGACAATAATCAACTGCAAAAATTACGGCAAAGACAAAGTTGCATTGACGGCATGTGAAAATAGTTTCGATTGCTTTATTAATGGAGGCGTGAAATTACAACTCAAGCTATATCGAATCGATCATTACAAAATTAAAAACTTTCCCATTTTAGCTCGGACTAAAAGAAGATAGTCGTCATGGTTACGCGACAATCAACATTTTCACAAACCTAGTTACCATGATGCAGTGCCGTCGTTGCTAAGGTTGTAGAAATTTGCTATTATTCAGCGATTTCAAGCTGTCAGATGTAATTTTTTTTTATTTGACGGCTGTTTATTGGTTGATTATTTCTAGTGTAGTTTATTTTTTCGATACTTGAGAATTTTATTTAGAAAGTTTAGTAAGACAACGTTACGAATTTACGTATTTTTGAATAAAGTGACAAACTAAAGGCTAAAATGTTAGATTCAAAATTTTTTAAAGCCCCTAATCTAACGTTATAAAAGTTAACTACTTTTATGTTATGTCAATTAAAACTAAAGTTTTATTTTAAGAAATTACATTTGAGATAATTGATTTCAATAGTAAACCATAATACGTTTTTTATGACTTTTATATTTGAATATTTTTTGTTTATTATACTTGCTATTGTTGTTATAGCATTTATCATACAAAGTTTGAGACTTAAAAATTTATGAAAACTAAATTACAATTAAAATATCTTTAGAACCTTTCAATTTTTACATATATTCAAACCCAACGGTCGGCAAACTGCAGCTAAAAGCCAAATACGGCCTTTGTTGTACTTTTTTGCTAATAATATACTTTTTCAGAAAATAAAAACTTTACTAAAAACTTACAATAAGAATCTTAATTTAGTAGACAGAAACTCCTTTTTTTCAAGTTAAAAAAATATTTTTTTGTTGATAAATGGAATTTTAAAACAACTACTGCACGCGGCTAGAGTTTTTGATAAAATGTATTGCCCGCAAACAACAATTTTTATGAAAATTGACCCTTTAATTGATGAAAATATCGGAAAACTATTAAATTTAAATGAAATTGACCATCATAATGATTACATTTACTGAGATTTAAATAAACAAAGAATTTTAGCTACAAAAAATAAATGGAGTTTGTGAAATATTTTTTCATTATAATACTTGAAAATGGAGTTGTTTATTTTAGTAACTTAAAGAAAACTTAAAAGTTATTTTGTAAAACAAAGTTTCAAGTTTACTTACATAGCTTACTTGTTTTCTTCCTAACAAGAAATACGCTATTATAATGAACAAAAGTAACATTAAATCTTGCTTTTTTAGCTTAATTCAAAGAAGCTTAGCTTTCAAGACAAATAATTTTAATAACTAACTGTCGTCTTCATATTACTATTAATACCTTTTTTTTTATTGTAAATATGTTTTTGGTAGTTGATACTTTATATAATTAAGTTATTTATCAATATATACTTAAATACTAATCATTATTTTGTATATGTTTGATTTATGTATTATCATACATAGCTTCTTTCTTTGTATTTTCGTTTATTGAATTTTGAATGGTTTATATTTTTAAATAATTTTACCTCCTTTTGTAATAAATTTTGAAAAAAAAAATAAAACAAATGAAAAATTATATTTTTTTCCGTTTTAAACTTTTTATTTTTAACGTATAAGATTTTTTTGTTGTAAGTTTCATCATAAAATTAAAAGTTGTAATATTAAAATGAAATTGTAAAATCAAAATAAAACTGTTACAACTCAATATAATTATTTCTATTTAACGTTAAAAATCTTTTTAATTCTGAGGGTAATCAAAAAAATTAACAGCAAAACATTATAAAAAAGTTGAATTGATTTATGTAATATTTTTAAAACAGCAGTCTTCACCTTGTGCATCTGTTCACAGTATAAGCTTAAAGTATATTTTGCTATTCAAATAAAATTTAGTAAGGTAAAAATCAATAAAGGATGTTTGTTTTGTATATTTCGATTAGAATTATCTGTTTATAACAAAAATTAGCAGTTTTTAACGCCTTATATTTATATCAAGACACTCAAAATATAGATAGTAGAGTTTTCAATAACAATTGCTGATTTTTACTGTCTAGTATGCACAAAATTTATTTTTAAAACATTTACTGCGCAAAGCTTTCAAAAAGGTTGAAGACTATTGTAATAGAAGAAAGTCTGTACGAGATTTAGAAAATATAAATTATAATTGTGCAATGCCCATTGTCTTTTAAATATTCAGTTTAAACTATTTTGTTCATTTTTTTAAATTTTATTAAATATTTCTAGTTAAAGTTGTTCCAAGGTGAAAATGCCTAAATTATAAAATTAAAAGTTCACATTTAGATAACTTTAACAACAAAATTAATACTAGTCGAATAACTATTCAAAAAAAAAATTAAGCGTTTTATAACAAAGATCCGAACGAAAAAAGTTCACTGGAATATATAATGGTAAAAAATTAAACAGTATTCTTTTTTATTACATCAACACATGTTTCTGTGTGTTAACAGCTTAACACACTTCAACTGATGCTATGAAAGTTTCTTGATTATAATAGCTCCGTTGAAATGTGTTAACCCGTTAACACATAGAAACATGTGTAAATGTAATAAAGAAAGAATAATGTTTAATTTACTAGTATAAATATTATTTTTTAAGTTAATAAAATACGTCTCTCTGATTATTTAATGTAATGTCATAATTTACAGATCTTATTTTGTTCAACACAGTTTTAAAATAATTTTTGTGCTGTTTTATTAGTTTTTATTTTCTAAATGTTTTATACTCTCGTTCCAACCTTCCGTGATTAATTGAAAAACAACTTAATATATGATTTTTGTTTGAATATTTAAACAAAATATATTTTAAGCTTTTAAAACTGTAATAGCTTCTATTTAAGTAATCATGTTATAGTGACAGAAACTAATCAGAGTTAGAAAAGTTGGTAAATTTATGGTAACATTTTAGAATTAAAACTTTTTGTAAAATCTTATTTATAGTAATAACATTTTTTACTCGACGTTTAATTTCATGTCTTAGCCTTTGATAGATTTTATAACGTTAAGAAATAAAATATGGTTGTATAAGTCATAACAATCAACTATTTACAACCTAAAATGTTACCTCATTTACGAAGCCACAATAAAAACAGACAACACAGCAAAAGTTTACGTAGGCTCGACCAGCGCAACTTTTGAAAAAAGATACCGAACCATAAAACAAGTTAAAAAAAAAGTGCACATAAAAACCATATTTAAAATTTAAATCAACAAGATATGAAGAAAACTACGACTTCAAACGAGAAAAACTTTGCCATCTAGACAAAAAAAAGCTCCTAAACTATGCAGTTTATAAAAATTTGAGAAACAAAAAATAGAATAAATAGAAAAAATAAATTGAAAAGTAATTCTAAATAATTGGAGGAAAAGAAGCTTGTCTCCACAACCAAAATATTTATTTCAGAAAAAAAAAATTAGATTAAAATAAAACACTTGTACATTTCAGCTTCGAAAAAAACTAGCTTAGACCAATCATTACCAAATTGTGCACAAAATACATTTTTGGGTTCGTGAATTTTTTTCTAAATTTTAAGACTTACACTAGATATTCTGGAGTTCTTGATGAAGAGCAAAGAAAAGGTCTTAAAAGTTTTAAAGGATAATTTTGAAACTTACACTAGACATTCGTGATGAAGAACATATTGAAGTGCACATAAATTTTTATCTTGCGATTTGGGGTGCACAGATTTCGATTAGCTTTGTAACTGCTGGCTTAATTAACTTTTTTTTTTTGTTTACGTTATAGTTGTATTCTGCTTATTTGTGAAATTCCTACTCTACTATATTTTATTTTTTCTGATAATGCTGCGAAAAGCGGCGAGAAACTGCCAGCAACAAAATAGTTTAAAACTTATACAAGTAACGCGTATTTATTATTAATAGAAGATCAAGGTTTTTTGATACAATTGTTTGCTAATGTAGTAAATATCAGTCAGTTTATCAAATAATTAATAACATAAAGCATAAGTCAAAACTTTCATAAATTAAGCTAAAACTTTTAAGCAACTTTACATCTTTAATTTAACCAGTTCAAAAATAGATAATTTGAAATTGTGTATATTTCCAAAAATTGTTTAAAATAACAGTTAGGAAATTTTTGAAAGTTACAAAAAAACTTTTTCCTATAATTTAAAGCCAAATTCGGGTTTAGTTTTGAAATTTGATGATTTTCCATATAAAAAATATATAAATGGTGTTTGAAAACGCTTAAGTTGTTAAAAAAAGTACTACGAGTGTGAAATAAACGTTACTATTTCTTCTTAATCATTTTTTATAATTTCAAAGAAAAAAGGTCATATACTATCGAGCTATTAGATACGCTTCGTACACACACGATTTTTTAAAGTAAATTTATAAAAGAAGTAGAAAATAGTATATGCTGTACTCTCTGAAAAAAAAAGCAAAGCAATTCATAACTTTTTCTTATAAAAATTATTTACTAGGTGTATGTATCTTTTGTCAAAGTCGTACATTAGAACAAAGCAAAAAGTACAAAGAAAATTTCTACAAGACAGCCAAAAAATCTAAACTCTGAAAAGTCAGTTAGTGATTAATGAGAGAAAAATAAAAAAACACTATCCAGCGTTGTTAACAAATAGTTCAAGTACTGTTAAAAATTTGTATTTAGTAGTGAATACTTAAACACTAGAACTATTAATTTTCTAATGATAGATTACAAACATTAAGCTCTTACACTTCTAGATAGAAAAATCCGTTTATATTTTTTTAGGTAGGTGTCAAAAGTGCACGAGGGGACACTTTTGCACGGGTTGAAACTTCTTATTTATTTTTTGTTTTATTATTTTCACTCTCGTGCAAAACTGACCTGTCTCCGTTTCTTTCTAGTTCATATCATTTTTATAAAAGTGTTATGAAAACTTACAATAAAGTCTTATACATGAGAAGTAATGCTTTTTGTTTCCGTTTGTAATACTTGTTTTTTTCGAATAATTCTCTAACTAAAACTTCTAGGCTTTATTTCTCTTTTGTTATACAAAATAATAATATTTTCTTTCATCTATAGAGTGTTACTTAAAACGATATATTATTGAAAAGCAATGTGCTGTAGTTTTAAAATATCATGAATATAACTTTAGAATAAAAAAATATTACTATTTTTTATTTTGTAATTTCTAAAGATTGGGACGAAAAACTACCCCTGTCAAGCAGAAGCGTATGGTAAGCGATATTTTTTTCTATAAGCACCTTTTTCCAAACAACCAAAACTTATATATTTTATAGCATAGGTTTAAAAAAATGCTGCGTTTCAATTATGGAAAAGCAAAACTGCTAACTTAAATATATCTCTTTCGAAAATAACAATTAGGGTTATAAAATGTTTTTTAGATATAACTTACATAGGTATAGCTAAAACCAGGATTCAACAACTAAAACTTAGAAAACCAAGTCTTTTGCAGGGCGAAATATTTTAAAATTTATACTTTTTTAAGCATAGTTTTGGTAATATTTAGAAGGGTAAAAAAAATTAACAAATATTTGTCGTATTGTAAAAAAAAAGCATTTAAACATAACATTACCGTCAACTTTTTTTTAAATTTTCTATCATTGAACTTTTTAGCTATAAATAAACCTTCAAAGATTTTTAAAATTTACAAAATCTGAATACTAAATAACTTAGCAAATAGTTCAAGTAAGCAAACTTTTAACGGACAAGTTTGAATAGAATTTTTGTATGACGTACCTATATATTTAAAATATTTTGAATTAGTTTTCTACAGTAACGATATGTTTCAGCCTTAGTTACCTTTTTTTTAATATTTAAACAAATAACTTTCCATATTTATTATTTTAGAGCTTACTTCATTTTTTCACAAAAACTTAATTCTTATTCTATACAGGAACCAAATTCTTTGCAATGCTTGACTTTTCTATGATTACTATAAAACAGCTTTTAAGGTTTAAAATCACAAAAAAATCTATAAATAATAATAGAAAATAATTCACTGACAATGCAAACAGAAAAAAACAAATAAAAACGCAAAAAGATAATGGGAAATGAAGAAGTAAACATAACAGATTATGAACAAAGAAACGCGGTGGAGTCGTGTAAACTGTACGCACAGCAACTTCGTTGCAAATACGGAGTTCCGGGACTTTCTTTGTGCATTTCACACGAAGGCGATGTAGTCATCAACGAAGGGTTTGGAGTGCTCGACTTTGAAAATCCGATTTCAGCCACGAAAAACTTAAAAGGAAACATAGCAAGCATAAGCAAGCCGTTTACCAGTCATATGGCTTGCAAGGTTGAAGAGTCCGACCGACCGTTAAATAAAGATGTTTGGAAGGTAGATATCTGGGAGTATATTAAAAAGTATAGAAAAGCACTGAAAATGGAAGGACCAGCTTTTTACAATATTGAAAATCTGAAAGACGACGATATCCGTGTGAATAAATGGACTGATGGTAAATACTGGCCGTTTATTTGGCTTTTAACAAACAAGTCCGGTTGGGATCATTATACATGTAACGGGGCATATTATGAAACAGAAAACAACATTATGCTTAATTACTTGTACAAGCTTACTACGAGGGAAAAACTAATGAGAATGCTTGTTTATAGGCAACTAAAAGTTACCCCTGGAAACTATTTTTACTCAAATACTGGATTTAATCTCGCAAGCTTAATTCTAGAAGACATTCAAAAAGAAAGTTTTGTTAACTTTAGTCAAAAAGAGTTGATCAGATTAGGTCTTTATAATACAACGTACGACAAAAATCACTTTGAAGTTCCGTTTAATTTTCACAAATCTGCAACGCATTCCAAATTCTCTGAGTTGTATACGAAACTAAAAAGTGAAAATTTTGGAATAATTGAGAAAAGTTTAAGAGAATTTTACCAAATAAAACTAGACCCAGGTAGAGATTTGAACAAAACTTATGGTCATTCACGTGGTTTAATGAGCAGTCAAAACTTTCAGTATGAAGTTTTCAATTGTTTCAGAAATGACTTTGCATGGAAATACCCTTCTGAAGGGATGGTAGCTACTGCAGAAGACCTTGACAGGTTCCTTAACATATACGCACTAATGTATAAAAATTGTGGTGGTAGCAATTTTGTAAATTTTGGACCTATAAGAGCTGACAACTTCAAAAAAGTATTCACAAAGTACACGGAAGACCACAGGCTTTCCGAGTGTCATGGATCAACAGCACCAGACTCACTGACAGGAACAAGCCTCAATAAACGTGCAATGAGAAATTTTGAAAAGCGGGGTTATGGAATCGGGTGGCGAATAAGAGACCAGGTTCTCAGGTTCGCACCCAAACCGCTCAGAGTTCGGATGTTCGGTCACGACGGGCTGACGCAGGGGTTCATGAGCAACGCGGTGATCTACGTGACGACCAGGTACATGAACGATGCTGCCAGCGATGTAGGGGGAGGCAGGGGAGCTTGTTACGGATCGAACCAGCCGCCGGTGAGGGGTGTGAACGAGGATGATCGGGCAGACGGGCGCTCGTGTGACGTCACAACTGTTTCGTTCGTCTGGTGTCAGGAGGAAAGTATCAAGGGAAAAGTGGCCAACAACCAAGTTTCGTTGGACCTGTGGAGAATGATCGACGCATCGCATAGAAGTAATGTTGAATTTAATTCCTAAATTTTTTATGACAAAAGAGCCATATCAAATGGGATTCGCTTGGTCATTAAAATTATAGTTTTGTTTGTTATACAAAAGGTGAATTTTTATTTTTAATTAGTCTGTTAAACATTTAAATTTATGTTTTTTATACACTGAAAACACCAAAAAGAAGTTTAAAACAAGACATAGTAGTTTATAACAGTTTTTATAGTAGTTTCTGAGTTGTTCAGATAAAAGTCTAAAGAATATATTTATACAACTGTACAAGTGTGAAAAAAAAATCAAAAATAAGTATTTAAGTTACCTTCTTTATAGTACCATTAACTTTGAAGTTATATTTAGTTTAAACTGTATATTGTCTGCTGAGAAATGTTAAACTAAAAATTAAAAGTAAAAGCTGACAATAAAGTCTATCTAAGTACTCAACTAACTATATATTAAAACATCTACGATTAACAGCATACATTAAAATAATCATATGGAGTATCAAGAACATTTTTTCAAAATTCTTGGGACTAAAATAAATCATTAGCTAATATATAAAAAAATAAAATAAACTATAAATTTTTTGATCATGCAAGTCTATAAGCATAAGTAGTTTCTAAGTATTTTTAAAAGTAATGAATATTAGTTAAAATGATACAATTTAGTTTTAAGATATACCTATTAAAAGCAATCAAACATTAGCATTAGGATTTTTATTGTAAACTTTTTAATCATGAATTAATTAGAAAAAAAAAAGTTTTGTTAATATTTTTTATGTTTTGCATTGTAATTTATACATATACACATGATCTAATTTACAAGCTGACAATAAAGTACGATCATTTACAAACTTTAGATAGGAACTTAGTTTAAAGAAGATATAACAATTTATGATTTAAAGGCTGTTTTGCAATAAATAAATATATATATTATAAATAATGATGCATTTCTATTTCTACAAAAGATACAAAAACTTAAAGTATTAGACTAGTATACTTTTAAGTATATATACAAATATAAAACTTTAGTGGAGTAAGTTTATTAAAACTAAATGACTTCTATTGTCTTAAAATACTCTGAAGGAATGCAACCTTTAGAATTTCCAGGTGATAATATAACTCCATTCTTTGATTGAAAAAACTTTATTCCATCTGGATATAAAGTTTAAGGTAATCAGATTTAAAACAATTTTAAACATAGAGGAATGATGCTTTAAAATTATTTTCAAACAACTTTTATGAATTATTTGCACAAAGTTTAACTAACTTGGTCATTAAATATCAATAAAAGAAAAAAAAAATTAAAACATACAAGTCAGTATACATAGTTTTTAAGACTTTTTTATAGTAGAACATAATGTATCTTATATAAGTTTTTCAACTAATATTTCAATTTAAGTAGAAATTTTTTCTACATCTTGTACCTTTCAATGCACGCTCAACATCAATGTGAATAACAACGTCACAACTTTTCCTCATTCCACTAATCACTTTGTTTTTATTTGGGAGGCCAGTAGTCATATGAATATGATTTCGCTTTGAGTTACATAATCAGTTAAATATATAAGCTTAATTTCATATAATATATAAACACATATACAACATTACGTTTAATATACAATAGACTACTACATATCAAAACTTTCTGAGACTATTTCTACAATAAACAATGAACTTCACCGCACGATCAACAACAACAACATCATCAGAGACAATCCTACGACCGGTTTCGTCCTAATTAGGACTCATCAGGTAGGCTGTTGTTGTTGATCGTGCGGTGAAGTTCATTGTTTATTATCGATGGCTAAACACATCTCAACTTTGTTGATGATTGCCGAAATATATACTGGCTGAGACTATTTCTAAAATTCTAGCAATGGTCACTTTAAAACATATAATTTTTGTAATAAACATAAAAATATGAAAAGTCTCTTCCATATCCATATAAAAATTATGGATATTGTAATGATTGAAATAATATTTAATGTTTTTTGGGTGTATACTTGTAACTTAAAAGCAAATATTATAGAATAACTCAGAACTTTATGTTCAAGTTTTACGAAAAAATAGAAAAAGTAAACAAAAATTTAAATTAGTTTTAAAGACTACATATCTTTTTATACAACAAACTAACATTCATAACAGAAAGTCCTTGAATTTTTATATTATCAAGGTTTTTTGTATAAGTTCCATGAACTACTTGAGGAAAATTTTCATGATTTTTTATTTCTTTTAGTTCTAGTTCCTTTACCTATTTAACTTAGAGAATCAAATTTTTTCTATAGTGTTATTCGAAAAATGTATTTTTGTTTCTACAAAACATACAAAAACTTAAAATATTAAACTAGTATACTTTTAAGGATATATACAAATATAAAACTTTAGTGGAGTAAGATTATTACAAACATGTTAAAAATGTTTTTAAATTAAATTTATACAAGAGTTATGAATTTAAAATTTAACAAACTTGAACACTGTGTCCTTGAACAGCTTTTATCTTTTCAATTCCATTTTCATTGAAAATTTCAAATCGCTTTTTATCATTATTCTTAACAACTTTATATATTTTGTCTTTCGTGGCGTTAAGCTTATACTTGAAATGATTATGTTCTAGTATTTCATCAATACTTAGAAACCCTCCTGCATAAAAAAAATGATAGATTTATTATATATATATAGTTTATATTATACATATTTCAAGAGAAAAATAATAACCTATACAAATATTAACTAAGAAAAAATAAAGACTTTATATTTCTTTAACAGCCATTATGTATAAAGCTTGGTTCTTGAAAAAAAGATATAAAGAATAACATTGTATAAAAACAGAAGCTACTTTTCATTTGAAAATGAGTAAAATAAAAAATACATAGGTTATAAATAAAAGTAAAAAAAAACATACTAGAGTCAACTTTAAAACCCATTTTATTGTGTCTCAAAACAGCAGATAAAGCTTTTGAAATTTGAACTTCGTTTTTATGAGACATTTCAGAAAAGTCTGACTGTTCTTTTGGGTTCACTGTATGTTTAAATTCAGCTTTGATTGAAGATGAATTAGACCTAAGTTTAAAAAAGTTCTTAGAACATTCAGTATTATTTGATTAATACATTAAATATAAGTTACTACTCCTGTAAAAACATTGATGAAAAGTACAGTCATATCTAAATAGTTTTAGTTTTGCTACTATGTTATATTTAGGAGCCGCTCAGTTCCAACCCGCACAACTCTTACCCAATCAAACCCGAGATCTGCTTACCGGCCAAGGGTAAGGGGTATCAGTGATAGTAAAAAATAAGATAAAATTAAGAAAAAATACCCAAAAACATAAAAATAAATAAAGATAGATAGAAAATAAAATACTTTTTAGGTAGGAGTTGTGCGCGGGTTGTATTTAATTGAGCGAAGAATTGTTAGTATACCTTTATAATTGGCAGGTAGAATTTTTTAATCATTGTCAAAAGAAATAAATATACCATATTACATTATAAATAAAAAGCTTCTTTTAAACTTAAAACTTAAACCAAATTTGCTGTTTTTAATTGAATTAATTTAAACAAATATGTTTTTGATGTTGTTTAAAAAGTATTAAATGTTCATTTTTGTTTTCAAAAAACAGCAAAATTTTGATTTTGTTTTTATAACTAAATTAAATAACTCCAAGTTTAGATGAATACAACAGTGATAATTAGTTGTCTACTAAATCCAAATACTGGATCCTGCAGGACCTGCTTGCCAACATTTGGGTTTGACCAGGTCGCAATTTGAAAAAAAAAAAGGTTTTTCCAGATCTCAAATTCAAAAAAAAAATCCTGCACAGCTCAATTTCAAATTATGTTCGGCTTGATACTTATCTTTAGTCTAAATTGAAATCCCACTAGAACCAGATAAGACCTTTTTTAATCAAAGTCCAGCCAGAACCAGGTTTAAATGTTTTTCAAATCGAAATCTGCTCAAATCCAGACCTCTGCAAGGTACTTTTGTACAGGATTATACATACGAATCCTTAGTCTAGTGCAGTGTTGGCAGACATTTGGTGATTTAATTTAGAAAATAAAAATCTCCGCGGGCCGCAGTTAGTTTTAGTTATAACCTGACCTTTTATTTTACTTTTACCGATAATATATAGTGTAAGTTTTGAAAATTTCACACCCAAGAATATATTTTTAAGTTTCATTAGCGTCTAGTTTGGCGGGCCAGTTTTACATGCGAGCGGGCCGCATTTAAAAGATCTACATTAAATTAAAAGATAATTGCCACCCGCCGTCTGCCGACCCCTGGTCTAACTAGGTATAAATTTTACAGTTAATAAAATAATATTTTCATATAAACTTTTAATTAAAAAGTAAGCCTTAATTAAAGCTTAATTAAAAAACTAATTTTAAATAGAAATATAAAAAATATTATATTTTTAGGTTATGAGTTTTAGTTTTTAAAATATTTACTGAATAGAAACCAAAATAAACAATACCTATAAAAAGTTTATTTTAAATTTGTACGTACAACGAAAACGATATATATTTTTAAAACCTGATTTTACACAATGAAAATAATAAAAACTATATTAAATTCTCAGATTAAAAAAATTAAAATCATAAAAAAAGAAAACTTTTTTAATAAAAGCCACTCTTATGTCAAAAAACAATAAACTCACATAGTTTTCACTTCTTTCTCATCTTGATCTAAGAAAAATATAAAATAAGAGTAAAAATCACAAAGCAAGAAAACTTTCTAATAATACTTACTTGAATTTTGAGAACATGTATCATCAAGCAAACTTAAGTTTTTTTGTTGCATTATTAACTCATGTATAGTATTTTTTGTGCCAGAAGAGCCAAAAACAGCATCAAATCTTTTTGCTTTATCCCAAACAATATCATCACAATACTTAAAATACTTAATGCGATGTTCTGGTATAGCTAAAGTTTTCGGACCAACAGAAGCAAGGTCAGAGTCCCAGTCAAACCTATTAAAATCTGATTCTACAGTTCCAATAAATCGGTCAAGATACCCAACTGACATCAATTCTGGGTCAATCTTGGTATCCCATTTGATTCTTAAACATAAAATAAACAGCTTTTAAATGACACATTTCACATACAAAGCTTAATTTTATTATATAGCTAATTTTCGAATTATGAGTTTTCAATTTGAATGAAAGAAAATTTTAATCTCTTTATAAACTTGATTAAAAACAGAGTGAACATTTTGTTTACAAATATACACAAACTTCTTTTTTAATCAAGTTTTCTTTTTTAATTATAGCTTTTCATCTTAAAAATATACACTTTAATTTAAAAAATGTATACAATTTTTCATTTGACTGAGTCAAAATTATTTTCAATAAACAGTTAAGCGACAACCAAAAACTTTATTAAAGAATGTGTTAAACATTAATTCCCAATGAACCATTAGAATTATTTACATAATTAGTTTGATACATGTGTTCTTAATAATACATTTTTGACTAACTAGAAAGTGATAGTTTTTACTTGTTGTAATAAAACTTATAATTTTTTTAGATTACTTAACATATTTTTAAAGAATTTCAAAACACTATAAGTAACTATTAAAGATAGATTAATCAAACTATGTATCGAAAAAACTACAGAAACATTAAACAATACAAGTAAAAAGAGCTCAATTTTATGCTAATTGCTAAACTATTCTTTTTAAAATAGCTTAGTGGTGAAACTTAATATGTTATAAGTTCAATACACTTTTTGGTTTTATTTAAAAAAAAGTGTTCTGTTAAAAAATGTTACTACACAATAAAAAATATATAATATACTTGTTTACAAAATAAATATTTCATTAAATCTAAGCGTTTAAGGTAATAAAAATAAGTAGGTTTCAAAAATCGTTACTTTTCCATTTAATTTTCAGGCTAAATAAGGTTCTTTATGGTAGGAGAAAAATAAAAGAGTACATATAGAAAAAGCATAAAAATATATCCCCTCCTACATTTTTTGTAATAAACACCTCAAAGCTTTAGGAAATATACCTTACAAATTGAGAAAATTCAGTTGGCTCAATTTTTAAAAAAAACTTTAAGTTTGAAAGATAAAAACTTTATGACCTTTAAAAGAAACAAGTTTTTATTCTTTGTTTCTTTTTGGAAAAAAAAAAACTTTTAGTTTAATATAAAAAAAATCCATTCAACATATTCCTTCAGGGTTGCTAAATTTTCTCAAGATTTTAAAAGTTTCCTCCAGATTTTCAATATTACAAACTTTTGGGTCTATTTTTAGTTCAAATTTAAGTTTAAGGTAAGTAAGAAACTGTGTTAAATAGTATAAAAACATTGAAAAAATACTGTAAATCTACTTTAAATGTGTTTTTTAATGAAAAACATTTTTGATGATTAGAAAAAATTTTCATCTATATGATAGATTTTTGTGTCAAATCGAAATTTTTTTACTTAACATGTTTTTATTGTTTAAATTCCAGGTTTTCAGCTTTTTAGCCTAAATATTCCAATTTCAGGTTTTTCCAGGTTTCGAGGTTTTTTAGCAACTCTGTTCTTTTAATTTTAAAAAGACTAGATTAATAAGTTTTTAAAACAGTTGCTTTAAAATGTTTCAAGGAGAAGTAAAATTTTATTGAAATAGTTTTTTTTTGTCTTATTAGTTTGCACCTCCATTAAAAATCTATGAAACTCACTAAATTTGATTGCTTTTATCTCAAAATATACTTTGAAGTTTAAAAAAGGGTATAAATAAGCAAGAACGTTATTAAATTTAAAAAAAGACAAACAAGTTTTCTCTTACTTTGACCTCAATAGATAAGCAACCATGTATTTTACAGAGTTTGGAAATTCATAGTAATTCTTGAAATATAAACGATCAAAATTGATAGTTTTGTAGGTTCCTTATTAAAGGTGCAAATAAACAGGAAAAAAAGACTTTTTTTAAACAATCTACCTCTTTCTACTTTTTTTTAAAAACAATTTTCATTATATTTAAATACCTTTTTAACTACTTAAAGGAACACTTTCTCAAAATTTTATCTCTCTAGCTTAAAAAATACATGTTTAGATAGATTTAGAACTAATTTAAAGCTTGTTACAAAGTTCACAAAAAAATGCTGTATATAGGTTTATATGGTAAGCTTTAACAAAATTACATAATCTCAAAATATATTCACTTAGATTATCCTAAAAAAAATTTCAAAACATATAGAAAGTTTTCATTTAATTCATTTCACCTATATGTATTTGAAAAAAAAAGAAATGACCCCTTAAAAAACATAACTGATCTAAACTACAAATATTTAAAAGTTTAATGCTACCTATATGTTAACAATAATTAAAAATCAATCAAGAACTATGGATAGAGTCAACTAACCTTTTAATAACATCACGGGCAGTTTTCATTTTACTCTTTACTGAATTCGATGAAACACTTTTTCTTTCTGTTTTTACAAACAATAATGTTACTTATAAAGTTATAGTTTAGACAACAATAAAATTTAAAATAAAAATGTCTAATAAAATTTTTCTGTTGTATAAGTTTGACAATTACTTAAAATAAAAAAATACATAAATTTTTGTAGTTTTGGCTATTTATATTACAAAAAATTAAATATAACAAATGTTTAACTTTGTACGACTCAATATTAGTACTTTAGTAGTGCCTGACTAAATTGATTTAAAGATACTCTTATAATTTTTATTTTTTTACAATTAAAAAAAAAAAACTCAAAAAATATACAATTTATAAATAAAAACGAGAATAAAGATTCATTTTTTCCATACAGAAGTGTGTCCTTAAAGTTTAAAAAGATCAAGATAGTTCTACAAATTACTAATTATCACAATACTTACCCTTTTTAATTACACCATTTGAAAGTAAGATGCTGTAAGCATCATAGAAGGAATTCCAAATGTACTTCATCTGATTTATTGTAGATAACTTTTCATTTTCTCTTTTACTAACATCTTCCTCTATTTTTTTACTTAACTCATAAATTTTTGGGAAGGTGTACTCTAACCTGTCTTCTATGCCTAAGACAAAAACTCTTAGTTTATTAAAAAAAAACATATTACTTAATACAAAACTTTTTAATACTAAAAATAAATTACAGACCTAATATTTATTGCAGAAAAAAAAGCCAGCCTGAGTTTATAAAAAAAAAAAGAATTTATTAGACACAAAGTAAAACAAATTACTATAATCAAGCTTAAATACAAACTAATACCAACACATTAAAACAATGACTTAGTAAAAATATAATTAAAAAAAAAGTATACAAAGTTATGAAAAATAAATTGGGTTTTATATTTTTTAAAATCATTTCAATGAAGCTAATAAAACTTAGCTAAATTTGAAAATTAAAGAGCTTCAAATAAACGATTTATTAGTGATTTAAATTTATTGCAAAACTACATTTTTACAGTGGTAACAATACCAGTGATCATCAGTTACAAAAAACTTCTAATAAATTGAATTTTAGAAAAAAAGTATTCAACTAGCTTGAGTTTTGTAAAAATAAATAAAATAAAATAGAAGTTTTTTATAAAAGTTCAAAATAGCCTGAGTTATATTTAGTAGCCAGAATGTGTGGCAACCCTGATGTTATGTTAAAAAATAAAATGATTTATTACATTAATTTTATAAATAATCTATTGAAGTATAATTTTGTAGTATATATCACAAAAAGTAACTCACCATAATACCAAAAGTCAAGCTTACAATCATCATTGTCTATTTTATTAACTATGATTTTTATTAGCTTTTCTTGTAATGGTTGAATGTGAACAGTTTCTACGAATACCTCACATTCTTTCTTAAATTGGTTAAGCTGGCTAGTAAATTCACGATCCATGTTATTAGTTATACTAAGGCTAATAAAAAGTAGTTTAGTATGTTTCTTTGCAAAAAAATAAAATTCTTCACTTTTAAAACTCAAATTTTAACAAGAAATTCATTCCCTAGGGCAATAAAAACAGCTTAATTATCAGGTTGAGCAATACTTTTAAGACTAGGCTAGTTTTGCAAAGTTAGCTAGTACTTTTATAAAGATTCTTATTTCCCTAAGAGAGTTTACCAGGGTTGCTATTGGTTTAAAAAAAATTCTTTCAGGTTTTCTGAATTTCAAATTAAATACATGTAAATAATTGATAACATGTAAATTGTTTAAAATTCCAGGTTTTTTATAGGTTTTTGTTCAAAATTCCAGGTTTTTTTATTCAAAATTTCTCAAATTCCAGGTTTTTTAGCCTGAGTTGTCAAGTTCAAGGTTTTTCCAGGATTTTTTGTGGAAACACTGGTTTACTGATCGGGTACCCTGTTCTATTATTTACTAACTATAGTTTTTAACACTCTAAAAAAGGTAATTCTATTAAATACTTTTAAACACCAAGTAGCTACTTCTATACAGCTACTATACCATTTCTAAAGATTCTTTAAAAACATAAACATTGAGTATTTTGAATAGCATTTATGCAGAATTGGAGTAATCATGTGTATTTGTTTATCTTTGTACATCTTAGTTTAAAAAAAACTCTAGGACAATTATAAACATTGATTGAACAAAAATAAAACTGCAATAAATGTGAAGGGTTGACGGGAAAAAGTTGGCTTAGATAAGCATAAACTAGCATGAGTTTATTAAAAAGTTTAAAAAACTAGTAAGAGACAAGGATGAAATAGTTTTAAATTTAAATACTTAGATACATTAATTAACAAATACATAACAAAAGCGTAAGTACATTGAAATAACATAAAAGTATATTAAATTTTTGAACTCGTTTTATACAAGTTGGGTTTAAAAAAAAATAAATTCACTCTAGATAATTATAAGTATTATTTTAGAAAAATGATTGAAACTCTTTGAGGCAAAAGAGCCAGCCTTAGCAACAACAAACTAGCTTACTTACATCAAGCTAGCCGTAATTGGCCTGAGTTTTTTATAAAATTATAAAAAAAGAACAAGATGAGCCAATGAAAAAACAGTTAATAAAGCTTGAATATATGCAAATACTTAAACAATAACAAAGTATAAAAGAAAATAAAGAAAAAGGAAGTAAAAAGTCAAAAAAAGAGCCTAAAAATTGGAAAAAAATATTTAAACTAGATTGTGTCAGCTTGATTTATTCTAAATGTCAAACTATACTGATTCATCTTGATTAGTCTGAGGGTGTGGCAACTCAGTAGAATTATAAGTAAAGAATATAATCATATAAAACAATTTTAAGTACATATTATTCAAACCAAAACTTTATAAACAATATTGTCTTTTACCACTGGCTGCTAATTTAACTAATGAACTATGGACTAAAATAAATACTGTTTTTTTATAATACATGGGTCATTTTTGACAATTATAACTTAAGTAAAAAATTTGTATAGAAATATTCAGTAAAGAATTACATTAATAAGTAGCATGAGAATATTGTTCTATGTTTTTAGGACATTGTTTATAATTACTTTGTCTATGAGACAAAACATTATTGATTATGAATACTGATTCATATTGCTTTGGTCCAGTATTGGTTCAAGTTTTTTTTTGTTATACTTTTAAAATACTTTACATTACAATTCCTTGAATAATTTTTTTTTTGAATAATATAATTATATTTTGTAAAATATTTTTATACTTATATTTAATTTTATTAAAAACAGTAATTTAACTTAACTTATTGGTCAAAATTAATGATTAAATATTATTTATAAACAGGGTTTAAACTACTTCTACACCAATAAGTTATGATAAACTTTACTTATAGTTCTACCTTATATTTGATTGCTCTTTTAATAATAACTTTTTTTTTATGAATATAGCATTATTATAAAATCACAAAATTTAATGTATTTTTCTATCGAAAATATGACAAAACTATGTTACTATTAGAAGCATTGTTTAATAGTGCAAAATTGGACTTTAGCAGTCTTAAGTTTAGTTTATATTGTTATGTTTTTAAAAACCTACAATCTACATCAGAGTTTCCCAAAGTGGGCCTTACCGCCCCCTGGGGGCGATTTTAATAAGTTAGGGGACAATAATAGGAAAAGGGGCGAAAGGGGGGGGGGGGGCGATTTTAAAACTTTGAAACTTACACTAGATATTCTTGAGTTCCAGTCTTGCAGATGAAGAGCAAATAAATAAAAAAGTCCTTGGTCTTTTAAATGGTAGTCTTGTTGGAGGGACAAAAGCCTTTTTAGTTTTTTCAAAGGGGGCAATTTGAAAAATAATTTTGGGAAACCCTGATCTACATAGTACAAACTATTCAAGTAAAGTGGCTATATAGCAGAATTGTCAGAATAATAGAAATAAACAATTAAGAATACTGAAAAAAACTTTGATTGTTTTGATTAAAAACGTCATGCTCGAGCAATTATGTGGCAATTTACTGAAATAAGTATGACTATTGTTCTGCATGTCTACTAGTTATTTGCAAACAATTTTTCACTAAAAGAAATTAATTACATTAGTTTTTTTTTAATATAAGAACCTTTTGATTTCATAAATTTAGAAAATCTATTCCAAATCATATTACTTATTGTTTAATAATATATTTTCTAATAAAAACAATTAAACTAATAGTTTGAAGGAGTATATATTGTATAAACTACCTCATATTTTTTTTATTACAAATATTGCAGAAAAATCTGTATTTAAAAAGTTCTTAGTTTATGTCGTTAGCATTTGTTATTAAACTACAAACATAAAGTTACAAACAGAGTACATAAAACAAAGTTACAAGCAAACGCAAAATAAAACATTGCATAATAGAAAAAAGTAAAAACATATGATTGAATCAAAACACTTTGCTTGTGTTAACTTATATTATAGACTTTTTAGCATAAAAAACGAGTTGACTTTATTCGTTGTAAAATATTTCTCGAAAAGATAATTGAGCTTTAAAACAATTAAATAAAAACTTTAAAAGCAAACATGTTTGATTGAACAGCTACAAATGATGCAGTTTTACTTATTTATGTATTTACAAATGTTTTCAATAGAAAAAAATACAATTGAAATATGACAATTTAATTTAAACGAACATATAATATTAATTTAACATGATTATGCCTTTATTTTAAAGTACATACATTTATCTTCTTTCTATTCTATTCTACTTTGCATTACTCATTTTCTACAGAACTCTGTGAAACTGTATTATTTGTTTAAAACAGAGAGTAATTTGTCAGTTAATGTAGAAAAATTGATGTTCTTATACTTTTCAAAATATGTATATTAAACAAAAACATTAAAACAAAAATTTTAGGGTTTTAATTAATTTTTTTTCTCTAATTTGTTTTCATTTACTATTTTTAAATATTTTTCTGCATATTTACAAAAAGTTTTCAAACTGAAACAAAATTTTGATTATAGATCCTTTTTCACTAATTCTTATTTTTATTTAAATCAAGTAAGTTTATTAACCTACTCATTCTCATTTTAAAATAATCAGCTATACAAAAATTATTAAGAGTAAATAAATAAGATACTCTAATAAATGCTAGATAACATATTTCAATTATTAATACTAATAATATTAAAAAAAAATTTCAACAGTTTTCAAACGAACAATAAGAAGCAGCAAAAAACATTTTTAATACACACATACAGATTAATATATCTGTTAATTTTTTTTTCAACGTACTAAAGTTAATTGTATTAAATTTTCTATATCATGGTTAGTGCTAGTTATAATTTTCAAAAAATAAGCTTAAATTTTATTCAAGTATAATTAGTTTTTAAAACAACTAAAAACTTTTGTTATTTGTTCCGTCAAACATCTAATTTTTATGAATACAAAAGTTAGTAGAGTATGCTGCTGTCAGTAAACATAAGGAAATATTATTTGAAACAATTAAATGTATTTTTAGAATATTTTTAGTTAAATTAAACAATTTATAATTTTTAACGATTTAAATAGTTTATATCAAATTTTCAAAGTATTTGAAAACAGTATAAAAAATTTCTATTGGTTTACTCATTTACGCTTTATTTCCGTTTAGACTCGTAAGTTTATACAATCTAATTGTACATTGTACCCCTACAAACTTTAATCGGAATTCTGTTTTTACTGAAAATGCATAGTTACTAAGTAAATAGTCCTTCTTTGTTTGATATGCAAACATTGTTTTTGATTTTGTAAGCTGCGTCAAGCTACTTTGATATACATTAGTAATATTACTCAACAATTATTATATAAATTGTAGTTTATTTTTAGAAGTAGAGTTATCTTGTTAAACTTGAGTTTTTTTGAGACTGATTTATAGTTTAAGGTTGATTTAATATATAAACTATACAGTACATACTCATAAATAGTGGTAAACTAAGTTAATAAATGAAAGAATTTTTTAAAGAAAAATCAATAAGTTCTGCAAAAACAAAGTTTGTTTATAAATGTTAGAAGATGAATTTATAACTTAATTGTGGTGGAAGTAAAATATTTTTATCCAAGCTTGTAAACAAACTTAAAGTATTTTATTTTAAGGTTTGTAGTAAACTGCTGTATTTTTTTTTGTATCGAGCTAAAATTTAATGATTTTAAAAAGCAAGGTTTTAATCACAAAATCTTGTTTAAAAAAAAAAATGAAATTAGACTTATTTTATATTTTATATAAGATACTTTATAATTTTTATATTTTATTTTAATGTGAACCTTTAATGCTTTAAACTTTTAGCAAATTTTAAAGTTTGATATAAAAATCCATATTTTTTTTAGTTATAAAAAACTGTAAGTATTAAAGGTGTTTTTAACAAGAAAATGGCAACATTGGGTTATATAAAACAAAGTCAGCACTTCTAGTCTTTTTATAACTGTCTAATGTAATCAACATCAGCTATAATGGATTTTATAAGTAATTCAGTTTTTCATGTTTTCAACTTCAATTTTTAGGCCAAATTTTTGATATAATAAATTTCTAGGTTTTAAAAACTGTTTATTTTCATAAATAAAACAACAGCCATAAAGTTTTGAAATTTTATGATTGCTGCAATAAAAAAAAACGTCTAGGTTTTGAATCTACTTCATTGTGCACCTTTGATATAATTTTTCGCAAATGTTGATTTATGTTAGAGCTGTTTGGTTAATTCATAAGATATTTTTTAGCTTAACGTTTTTAAGGTTCTTATAATTTTATCATCTTTTTTTTTTAATTGCTTTTAAGAAATTTTCAGTTTTTATGTAATTAACTATTACAATAAGTCATCAACAATAAATCTAAAACATTATTTAGAAATTTAAAAAATTCTTTTTCTGTTACCTCTTTTACGATAGTTATCTTCGTTGTGTGGAGCATTAGAGCAGACTGAGCTACAGCTAAAAACACTTAAACCTTATTATAGTACTATAAAACACTTAAAACTTTTTTCAATAAAGTTTTAATTCCAAACAAAACTTTTAATTCAAAACAAAAACGGAATTGTAGTAGTTTTTTTTTTCTTTTTTAAAATAATTAAAAAAATTAAAATAAACTAAGGGTTTTTAAATACTTGTACTTTGTCTGCACCCCCTAAAACAAATACTACGCGTCGCCACTGATAGTTATGTAAAGTTTGCAATATCATTTAGTAAACAGTTTTAATCAAAATTAAAGTCAAAATCTACCATTTAAGTCAAGACTAGTTTTAAACTCAATCTTTTTTCAATTCGTAGCTTTACTACAAAACGCTACTAAAAAAGCATTTACTATACAACCTTAGACTTTGTTTAAAAAAACTATCAGTCATCTTTTAATTATCTAATTATGCTTTAGTAGAATTTAAGATAACTTCTAAGTTAATAGCTTGTTGAGACTTAGAATATTTTACCTTTTTACATTTAATAAAATAAGTAAAATATATTGTCCTGGACATGACTTTAAACTTAATCCTGGTGTATGACTCGATAACCGAAAGGTTTTTCGTACACCAGGTCCTTGGACCAAATATTTGAGCCCTTTTTTTTCGTTCAATAAACAATATATGTCAGTGACAGCAGAATCGACAAAAAAGTTCTGTGATATTCAGACTAATATAGTCTGTCAAAAATTAAAAGAACTTTCTAGCTATATTAAGACTCATACAAGTTCTGAAAATAATTAACTTTTTTTTCGATTGCTTAAAAACTCTTTATTCTTTTATTTTTGAGAAAGTTAAGATTTTATTTTATTTTTCATATTTCATCTAATAGATGCACTTTAACTTTTTTATAAATTATATTAAGAAAGTTGTTTAATTATCAACCTTGTATATATTTTGTTCGGTAAAAATTGATCTAAATTGTCATATAAAAGCATATATTTATTTAAAAAAAAATTAATGTAGTGATCTATCGAACCCTGATTTAAAATAGCAATGCAAATCTTGAATTCAAAAAATGTTCTGGATCCAGTTAATCAAAACAAGCATATGTTTTTTTTAGAAAAAAAACTTTTACAATTTAAAAAATAGTCACTCTAAAATTAAAACAAAATGCTCTGAAAAGACACAAGCCCTAACAAACTTTCAAGTTCAAACAAATTCGCATATTTTTGAATAGTGATTTAAATTTTACACACTGTATAAGTTTGCACACATTTAAAACATTTTCTCTTTACTGTAGAAGTTACAAAAGTGTTTAATGAAATATCCAAAAGTAAATTTTTAACTGTGACTACTGTCATATGTATTCCTTAGTTGGATGAATAAAGATATAATGATAGATTCTAAGTCATTTGATTCCTCATCTTCACAATACACTAATTTTCGTTTTTATTTCTATAAAGTTTGAAATCCGAATTCAATTTTTCAATTTCTTAACAAATAAGTGACACGGCATACTTTTAACATATTAATTATGCGGGTCACAAAAACTTCTTTTAATCGATTTTAATTTAGGTAAATCCATTAAAGAAAAAATAATGTAAATTAAGTCTTTATTGTTAAACATTTGAAATATTTTAATAGCTAATAAAAAATTACTAATGAAATATTAATACTAGTTATACGTTTTTATATTTGAATACTGGGCAGATAAAGGACAACATAATGGACATCTTTGAGCTAGATTATAATAATAGGAAATATACAAATAACAAAGTTAGATTTGTATTGTGAGTTAACATTAATTTTTCAAAACATTTTAAATTATCCGAATCCGGCCAAACCTTCATATTTAAAATATCCCTCCGAATCTTGGTTTATAAGAATTATTTGAATTTGTGGTTTCAGTAGACCACTAATATAAACTAAAACTTTAATTTTATGTATACAAAATACTTAAATTTAAATAACTAATATAACTATTGACTATAGTTTGTCAGTAGCTACTATTACAGCTTATAAAAGTAGTAATTAGCTACACTAGCATTGAAACACATTTAAGCTGGTAAAATATAACAACATTTTTAAAATTTAAATACTTATCGTTTGCGATGTTTTGATTAAGTTTGAGCACTTTGTGCTATAAAATTAATAAAATACAATCAATAATCACGAAAAAGAAAAGAATTTATTGCATAAACGCGTTAGTTACATATTTTTTTATGAACTTCTTTCTTAACTAAAGAATGTGCTTATGCAAATTACATGCTTATTCACAAAACTACTCTAAATTATGACAATTATGTTTTTAAGTGTGACAAAGTATTTACACACAACAAAAAGTTTAGTAAGCAGTTTATTTTACATAGTAAAGCTCACTATTAGATATTTTTATATTAAAAGTTATTTTGTCAAAAGTTTTTTTTTCTGAACTAGTTTTCTAAAAGTTAGTTGTGTTGTTGTTTAACACTTAAATGTAAAACTTGAAAATTTTAAATACGTAATACGACCAAAACTTGCTAACAAACTACTTGGTTTATGTGTTTTTATTTTTTGAAAAGTTTATCTTAGTCTTTTTACTAGCTTAAGAAAAAGTTTAAGTTTAAATCTAAAATATTTTATACCAGCTTTAGGTTTTTTTAGAAAGTTTAAATTATGACATATATAGAGGTAAGTTATTAAGACTTTTGTTTAAAAAAAAAAAAAATTAACACAAGAAGCAACTTTTTGTTTGTAAGTTAGCATAGTAACTTTTTTTATATCAATTTTTATTTATTTAATGTCTTTCATTATATGTATGTTTTCATCTGGAGCTTTTGTATCTATAACTTAAAATTTAGCACTACAAGAAAATGAGCCTATAAATAGATATGCTTATCATCATTTTTAGTGATACAACTTTTGTATAAGCTAATAAAAATCACTTTAAGCATTAAGTATAAAATGTTAGCACATACTAAAAAATTAATTAAGATATGAACTAGATGCTACGATTCTAAAAACATACAAAACTAAGTTTAATATTTTTTACTGCTTTGAGCTATTCATTATTAATTTATTTTAAAGAAACTTTGTTATAAAAACAAGTTTGCAAATTAAACTTTCTGATACGATACTTATATAATACAAGACAAATATTAACCTAATTGTTGCTATAAAAAAGTTATGTAACAAAAACAATGCATTTAAGAATTTAAATACATTATCTATAATTTGATACTTTTTTCAAACTTCTTTTGTAAGACTCTTGTTTATCAACTGAAATTTAAAAAAAATATAATAAAAAACTTGAGTTGATTAATCTCCTTATTATTAAGTCAAGAACGTTTATTGTAATTTCTAAAGTAAAAAGTACACAATACTCTTGTTTATAATAAATCATTGCAATGTATGCATAGAGACAATATAAAAGTAATGACTTAATCTTTAAACTAGCTTACAGAAGTTTCAAGTCTTTATTTTAATCATTACGTATTACTTTTTATAGTTATTTTATCTTGAAACAAAGTAAACTGTTTATATAAGATCGGCTCTGGAGTTTGATTAAAAATTGCGCTATACACTTCTTTAACTTTAAAACTAATTAAGTCAATTGTAATTTAAAACTTTAGAAAATGAATATTACTTTAACACAAAATTTTGTTTTCAAATCGTAAATTAAACTCTTTTTCTTGGTAATTGTATATTTATTAAACTATGCTATTAACAATTTCTTAATAAATATTACTTCATAAGGTTTATTTAAACAAATTGTTATCAAAACTTTTTTCACGAGGTTTAACAAGAAAAAATCTTGTTACTGGGTAATATATTAGCTTGATTATTAAATCTTAATTATATAGGTTGGTTTATTATATGTTTTTATTAGTATTCTTAGCAGCTCAGATATGCTACTTCAAAAAATTAGCGAATTTTTAAACCTACGGTAATGTTTTATAATAAGTTAATTCTTACGTAATAAAGTTTTATTTTTGTTACAGTGTAAATTTTTTTAAGCTTTACGTTTTACAGAAAAAGAAGCAACAATTTATTCAAAAATAATAGTTAGCACATTCAAAACAAAACTGAATAAGTCTATAATATAAAAATCTACATGGAAATTTTTCATGAAATGTTTTATTACAATTGTAAGTTAATTTTTTCATTGAATTTTAAAGCTACTATTTTAGTATGCAAAAATTGTATTTAGATTTTTACGAACTACAGCACATACAAAATAGTTCGACTTGTTCATATAAAGTATAAAACATTTAGCTAAAAGACTAGTCGTAAATATTTTAAATAAAAGGTTTATTCTGAGTAGGATTTTAAGTATATCTTACGAGGTTTTTTTTATTTAAATAACAAACTGATTGGTTGATTTTTTGATTTTTTACAGAATTGCTTTTCTTGATTTTTAATAACCTATCAAATACATGCAAAGACATAAGAAGTTAAGCCGATGAATAAGAGAAACTTGTACAGTATAAACGAAGTACCTTGGTTTCAGCAAAAAAAGTACATTTTGTCTGGTTATCTTGCACGTCAGACCACTAAACAATGTTTTACAACTCTTTTTTGTGTCTCTAATGAGCTAATGAATATTTGGACGCATGTTTTGCCGTTTTTTTATTTATCAGTTTTAGCTGTATCCGATAATTTTTCCTTAATACCAAGCCTTGGAGGCTCTTTTGAGGACAACTTAGTGTTTACTGTATATTACTTTGGAGCCCTTGTTTGCTTGGCTACTTCAATTGTCTTTCATTCTTTCAGCTGTCACATGGACCACAAAGTTCACTGCAACTGCTTTTTTGCAGACTTGAATGGAATTTATATTTCTATGCTATGCAGTACTGCTTTACTACTCTATTACATGCTTCACGAGCATTTATTTTTCTACAAACTTACAGTTTCCACTGCGCTCACATTGTACCTTATGACCGTGACTGTCTTTAGGAAAACAATGACTAGCAGTCCAAATGTTAGAAACGCAGTTTTTTCCATCATCGCTTTAGTTTGTCTCGTTCCAGTCGCTTGCTGGTTGTTCATTGCAGATAAAAACGAACTTTACTTGGTCTTACCTTTCATGACACGCAACTTTTTGTGGTTTATTTTTGCTACTCTCTTGTACCTCTACAAGTTTCCCGAGAACATTTTACCTGGACAGTTTGACTACATTGGAAACTCTCACAATTTTTGGCATGCAATCGTAGCTTACAACATTTACAAATGGAGAGAACTTGGACTGCTGCTTCTAATTAACAATAAAAGCAAATAATTATTTTATTTTTATAAATGTTTACTAGCTCTGTTTTGTATACATAGACTGAAATAATGTTAATTTTTTTTATAAAACCACCTATTTTACTTTAAATAGAGTATTTTGAAGTTGTTTTTGACATTTTGTTGAATGAATACTGAGTGTTACAAGTTTCGACTTTTTCTATTTCAATCATTATTTTTGAATAACCAGTTGTTTTTCATAAATGAAAATTTTAAAATGCTTTTTATTAAAATAAATTTAAGTACAACACTGTACTTAGACTTTTTTAACGGTATAGAAATAAAAATAAAAACGTTCATTACTTAAAACTTATACTTTACTGATACATAACAACAGTTTATTTATTTATAAAACCTGACAAAACAGTATTATAATTATTACCAAAAAATTTGATATTACGGTCAAAATACTATGCTGGTTTTTTTTTAAATGGCAAGGCTTATGTAATATTTATTTTATACTATAGTTTATTGAACGATAAAAAACGGTCAAAATATTTGATCTTAGGACATGGTGCACAAAAAACCTTATGCTTATCGAGTCGTACACCACGGATACCTTTTAATGTCTTGTCCAGGACATATAAATATATAGCTAAGCAAAAAATGAAAACTACCTAATGTTGTAATTAAACTATTGTAGAAAGAAGATTTTATGATAAAATCTAGCATATGTTTAGAAATTTTTTTTTTTCTAAATAAAGTTATTTTATTAAGTACATATATTTATAAAATAGTTTTCTGTAATAATATTTATCGTTCTTGTTTTTTACTTTTAACTTCTCAGCTAAACTTCCAATAATCAAATAAAATTCTATTTTGTACTGTTTACACTATCTATGTTATTAAAACCTGTTTTTAATTAGAATTACAGTCAAAAAAAAATAGTTTCAGTATTTGGGACTATAATTTTGCAATTTAAATATTTACTGCGTAGTAATACATTGCTTCAACAAGTATCCGTTAAAGTGATTTACCTAATATGTTCAAAGCTTTATTATTAATTGAGTATTACGACTCTAAGCTGTAAATACAGCAAGCATATACGCGTTTAAAACATTATTTCATCTAGAGTACCAAAAAAAATCTGTTAATAAGGTATATTTTACATGCTAAAATACTTATTTTACAAAAACTTAACTTTGTAAAAAGCATAACACATACGATCAGATACAAAAAAAAACAAGGAAAAAAATTTGAAAGTTTTTAACTTTGCAAAACAAAACCTTACTATGTCTAAGCTTAAACGTCTATAATTCCATACTCTTTCAGTCTTAATGTTTAACAATATAAGTTTAATAGTTATAAAGATTATTTTGTAACTTAAAAACATTAAAAATCTAGTGATCTAGCTAATTTCCTTGAAGGGTTTTAATTAAAAATATTTTTTAGTTAGTTTCGGTTTCGGCCAGTTATTTCTTTTAAATAGATTCGGATCTGAATGGATTCAGATTTTATAAAATATCCAGCATATCGATGAATGGTAGTTATCTTAAAAATACGTATGTATTTATAAAGTACCTCACTAAGTTTAAAGCAAAGAGTTCATGGAAAGAAACAAGTACTCTATCAAGCATGAAAAATACACAGTTTTTGTACTTTTATAAAATATAATTAATGTAATTTGTAAACTTACCAATTCATTTAAATCGTTCCAAGCTCTTAAAAAATTAATAGAAAAATTTAACAAAAAAAAATTAAAAGGTTAATCTTGAACTTGGAATTTTTTGTAAAACTCGTAATTGAGTCTAAAAAATGTATATTATTTGATTAATAGTTATTTTAATTCATTCTTTCCATGATATACAAAAAACTACTATATTTTTTTAAGTTTTGTTTTGAATTTTAATATTTTCTTAGCCACAAAAGTTTTTTTTTATATATTTTTTTCTATATTCTATAAAAGGGGTAACTTCTCTAACCGGTGGGCAAGGTGCGGGACCACTTCTAGTAGAGCGGATTTGTCCGGTCTAGACTTTCACAAACAGTAAAACCTTTAAACCAAATGAAAAAAATTAATTATACAAATAGAATACATTATTAAAACTAAATAAGTACAAAATGCAGAAACGTGACTAGGCTTTTTTTATGGGGTAGCACAATATGTTTTCTAAAGCATCGAATATTTTATAGTACTTATAAACCTAGGAACAAAACTTTTTTTAAATGATGTAAGCATATCTACTAAAATTCTAAACAAAAAAATGACATTATTTATAAACTTTATGACTAAGTAATGTTTAAATTTCTAATCATTGTTACGTACAAAAAAAATATTATAATAGTATCAGTAGTTTTTTCAATTGCGTTTTTTAGCGTTTATTATTTATGAACACTTTTTAGTCCATTAAATTTTGTGTTATTTTATAAACTCTAAGTGTGGACATTTACATTGTTTCCTTTTTTTTTAATTAATACTGAAATAGGTTGAAAACTTTTTTAAAATTAGTAAATATAAGCTATTACCATAGTTTACTATCAATAAAAATATATCATTCTTTCAAATATTTATTAGAAATTATAAATATTTGTATTTATTTTTAGTTTAAGTTTATATCACTAAAAATTTAGTTGTACGCCGAATTATACCTATAGACTGAGACTGTCTAAACCATATATTTTAATAAATTGATTAAACTAAAAATAAACAAACCATAGTACTTTTATTTAATTTCATTTATCTTTTAGCTACAACTAATAGTTTTGGGCATGCAAGATACCTACGGTCCATGGACTAGACATGCCCCGCTTAGCATAAACGTCGACGTATTTTTTGCTTTAGTGATTTTACTTTTTTTTTTCAATAAGATAGGCATTTAAAGATCTAAAAAATATTATTAACTTTTTAAAGTAACAAGGCTCAAGTTTCTTTTAATATTTCCGGCCCTGCAAAAGGTTTTATGGTAAATCTAACCCGTCGACTAAAAAACTTTCTTATTACTATTGTAGGTTTTAAACCAAATAAAAAATAAAAGTTTATTTTAATTTAACAAATTCCTTAACTACCTTGATTCAAATAAGGTCGAACCTTGATTCACATCCGGTAGATTTACTACTTGTTGTGTACGACTTGATAACCGAAAAATTCTTTCATACACCAAGTCCTTGGACTAAGTTTTTTGAGCGCTTTTCTTTTATCATTCAATAAATAATACTAAAAACTAATATATTTCTCAAGAATAACACTAAAAAAACTAGCCGAGTTGATATGCAAAGTAAGGCAGATAAATAATGTTTTCATAAGATATATATTTTTAAGTATAACGTTAACTAAAAGTACTGCTGAAAATACTTTAGTTAAAGAAAAGAAAACATAGTTTTTGGTACAAGATTTTCAAACTACATTACAATATAAACAATTCGTGACCTACATTAAAAAATTATACCAAGAATTACTTTAAAATTTTTTAAGAAGCTTATCCAAAACACGTTTAAATTTTTGTCTGTTACTTTGAAATGGTGGTAATGGATTAAAGTTAGTGCAACTTTTAATTTAATTTTTTATAAGCCTATAATTTTCGAAAATATCGTAATGACAAAATACTCATATAGTTATTTGTCTTAACTAAAAAAGATTGCTCAACCTTACTGAAATGTAAAGAGCTTGTTTAAATAATGTTAAACTGCAGTTTATTATTTTTGAAAAGGTCGCAAGTTTTTGCCACCAAAACCTGGTTGTAAATAAAATATTTAATTTGCATAACTTTATTGAACTACTTTAAAACTAACGAACATTCTGATTAAATTTACAATAGTTACAAAAATTATGTGAACTGTAAACTTAGATAGTTTAAATACTAGTAACAGCATGTACTGATTGCTCTTGAGTTATAAGTTAATCCTATTTTAGTTTAATTAAAAGCAAGTTAACGTAAAAAATCAAATAAGTGTTTATCTCTCATACTTAGATTGATTTATTTTTAATAATAATAATAAATATTGTCAAATAGAAATCAATAAAAATGTTAGTAAATTCTAACTTACACAAAGATGACTGTTTTAAATTAAAACACTTTTTATTTTTATTAACCTGTTTTAACTTAAATTATATGTGTTGTAGTTGTTAGTACATACACGAAGGTTTTTTCAAACTAAATATCTATATAACAATTTGTCTCTTTAAACTTTGAAATATTGATCTGTATTTTCTTAAGTAGTTTATAAAGAATTGTTTAATAGTAGAATCTTGTAAACTAAAAAACTTACAAAACATTAAATTGCGTAGCGATATTGAAAAAATAAAACGACTCTTAAAAACATGAAAGTATAAGTAAATCTATGGCATTACTCATCTTTTATAAAACTTTTTAGATCATTCAATCAAAACTAAGTGTAAATGCTATACCAAATACACATACATAACAATTTTATTCAATATTTTTAGCTCGACTACATAACGAAGAAAAGTGTATATTAGATTAAGAAACTTAGTTTATATGCCTTAGGCAAATCAAAAGAATATATTTTCCTTAATTTTTTTTTTCAATTTGTGGTAATTCTGCTTAAACAAAACTGCTATACTTGTGATAAACTTAATTTAAAATTAGGTCATTACAAACATTTATAATCAAATCTTGCAGTTAATTAACATAACAACAGACATAAAAATTATTTATATATATAACTTTTAGGTTTTATTTTGAACTTGTGTTAATAAATTGCTCAACAAAAATTTCTAAAAAGCAGGAATTGTTAAATAAGGGTACTATTGCAACTATTAAAAATAACTAGAAAATTACAAAATATTTTTGAAATTAAATAAAAATATAAGAATAATAAACAAGAAACGCGAATTTGAATACCTTTGTATAATCTAAGAGTTTTATAAAAACTGTGTAGTACATACATTACTAAAAATAGTTTTTCAGTGACTTAAATCAAAAATACTTACATAAGCAGAAATGCGTATATAAAAGGTTAACCATATTAACATTTTGAGATAAAAGTTAGTGTAGAGCGTAGAGAAGTAGCAATATTGTGCAGAAGCTGATTACCCCGGCTAATATGATCGTGTCTCTTCTTTTGCGCAAATTCACTTTCTGCACTAAGCTGTTGATTGCTGGAAATCTGTCTGTTTTATACTTTTTATTTTAAACCGATTCTTTTTTTAAAATGTTGTTTAAAACCGATGTTGTTAAAATTTTTTTAACATTTTAATGGCACATTGTGAATAATGGAATTAGTATTGTAAGGTTGTATAACTTTTGTTTTTTAAGTCATAAAGATAGTTTTGATAATTGAAACTTTTCACTCAACTTATTTAGATAGTAACAAATGGTTAATGGATATTTTACATATACTTGATTTAAAGCTTGTTTCAAATTTTGATAATCACGATTAATAAAAATGTAATAAAACAAAAAAATTATAATTACAACTTTGTATATATTAGCTCAAAAAACTTGAGTTCCACAAAATATTTATTAAAGCCAATAAATTTCAAAAGATCAATTTCCCTTATATTAACTAGAAATATAAGACTGATAGAATGTAGTTAAAGCTGAGTTGGTACAGTTTAGCTCTAAAAATTACAAGTTTTATAGTAATAGTTTTATAAATATAGGGACATTTTTAACAAAAAAAAATATTTTTAATAAAAATCAAAGAACGAATTGTTATAAATAAACACATTTAAAAGATTAATTAAACTTATTTATTAGTAAAAAAAATACTTACTGGCCAGATAATTCATTCTTTTGGTAATTCCTCTAAACAGTTTTCTTTGATTTCCAATGTTTTCTTTTGTTGCTTGAGCAATTCTATTTTATATAAATAAACTGTAACTTAAAATAATAAAAATAGCTTTTTAAAAGAAAAAAAAATTCAAAGCAAAGTTTTAAGTATGTCATTATTAAAAATTACAATAAAAGTTATCAAAAACATTGTGTTTTTTAATTCTGTGAAACAAAAAAGCATTGAGAAAACACAAACAAAACTTACTCAATAACTTGATCTGCTAGTCTATCTGAACTGCAAAAAAAGTAAATTTTTAGTTATCTTTTTTGCTTTTTTATCAGATTATTTAAGGAATCAACACAAAAATATGTTTTAGTAAAAAAATTTACTATACATAATTATTTAAACAATTTACCAAGTAAAAATTTAGAATACAGCTCGTGTAAAACTGTATAAGATGAGAAAAACTTTTTAGACTAAATCAGTTTCATTAATTTTTTGTTTTTATTTTATCTTTATAAAACAATGATTTTTAATTATTTTTAATAAAACTAAATTTATCATTAATTTAAATAAACTAGCCTGAGTCAACCTAACTTACACGATCAATTAAAATTAAGCTGTTCTATAAATTAGTAAATTGCATCATACTAATTTAACATCTACTTGCACAACATTATTATGCAGAATTATAAACTGTTTAGTAGTTACAAATTTTTAATCATTTTCCAAATACTGTCAGACATAGTTAAAATTTTTTTTTAACTTACTAATATATGGCTTTTGTTATGAATTATCTCTTATTTATTCTGATTTTTTTTACAATCATAATCTTTATTAATTTGACCTTCTGGTAGATAATTGTTTTGTCGTTTTAAACTTATTTTTGAAGACCCCTTAACTTAGACTTTTAATTTAAAAGATCATAACATAAAAGATTTAAACATATCTAACGTTAGATATTAAACTAGTATTTCATTAAATTGTTGATTACTTTACCAACCAAAATTTCAATGGATGTAATCACCCGTATTTTAAAACTTGCTTTAAATTTTTTTCATCTTTAAAAACAGATTGACGCACTACGTTAAATGACGTTACATCTTTAAATGTTATGTATCACAGGATATGAGTTTATTGAGCTCGATTAAGCACTAAATAGTACTTATACTATTTCTTTTTGTTACAAGATAAATCATCAGCAGAAAAATTTAAACTTATTTATAGTTTACTAAAAATGTTGTTTAATTTCCAAAAAAAAGTAGATATACAAATTATAAACTTTTTACTACATGTAAAATTTTCAAAACTATAAAAACATAAGAGAAAAACATTTAATATTAACAGATACTGCAATTTAATTTGAGTACTAACTTACCATTAGAGATGTAATTTATTAATCATTTATACCAGTTTGAACGTTTAACATATATAAGTTAAAGAGATTGAAACATATATAGTAGTATCTTTTTCTTTTTAAATTTATTGTAGACCCTATCTGTATTCTTTTAACATTTTAAACTTTTTTTTAATTTAACATAAATATACACCTTGTTCAAAAAATTAAACTCATACATTTACTAATAAATATTTTTTATGTTTACAGTTTATTATAAATAAAACAATGTTTCACTCTTATATTAAGATACGAGAGATCATCAGTTGTTCAAATAAATCTGAAAAACGTTTTTGAACAAATAAATGCAAGGTATATGAAAAAAAAAATTTAAAAAAATGAAAAGTTTAGAATACAGCTCGTGTAAAACTCTATAAGATTAGAAAAACTTTGAGGACTAAAACAGCAGTTTTTAAATTCTTTAATAAAATTAAATTTACCACTAATTCTTTAATAAAATTAAACTTACCACTAACTTGAATAAACTAGCCTGAGTCAACCTTTATCAGAGAGTGCAACATTGTTTTGTTAATAATAAACTGTGAAAACAAAACATAACTAATCCTTTTAAAGCTACTTAAGTTGAAAAATTTCATTTGCTTAGTTTAAGAAACATTACAAAAAAATTATTATGTAAATTAACAAATGTATCTAAAGATAGCTTAATAAATTACAATCAAATAAAAATAGTAGCTTAATAGTACAATACAGAATTTAAATTGTAATAAGAAACATAATGTAAATAGTCTACAAACAAGGCAACATGTTATGCCAGATTTACCTTGCATTAATTTGTTTATACAATCTAAAACAATATATACAGGGTTGCCAAATATTTTTGGCAAATTTTCTCCAGGTTTTCAAAATTTGTTCCAGGTTTTTATAAGTACACATTTTTGGGTCTATTTTAAGTTTAAAGTCAAGTTTATGGTAACAAACTGTGTTAAATAGTATAAAAACATTGAAAAGATACTGTAAATGTGTTTTTTAATAAAAAAAAAATTTGATGATAACTTTTTTTTTTATATATATGACATATTTTTTGTGTCATATCGAAATTTTATTACTGATTATATTTAATTGGTCAAAAACTCTAGGTTTTTACAGGTTTTCAGATTTTTTGGCAACCCTGTATATATGTTCATTATATGTCAATATAAGACTAAAAATATTAGATAACTGATTAAAACATCCTTATTACCTTAACTTCATAATTTAATTATAAAAACTGAATTGAGTTAATCTAAAATAGTTTTATACACTTAAAATGTTTTTAAATATTATGCTTGAAAAAATTTATAACTTGACAACGGAATTTACGAAAACGAATAAAACATTAAGCATTTTAAAAAATGTAAAATTATTCCTCAAATATGCTAGATTAGTAAGAATTTTTAAACAAACTTTCTAAGATGCTCATGTTCTTTCAAATACATTTCAGTTCTTCTGTTATTAACTCCATTAGCACTCTTGTATGCACTGAAAAAAAAGTCAATACTTTTTAAATACAAGGTGAAACTTAATGTTTATAAATTACAAACGATTTAAGTTAAATTAAATAAAATTGAAATTAAAAAGATTCTTAAAATCTACTACATTAAGATTAAAAAAATAGTATACATATAGTATACTAATTTTTGAATTTTTTACTTAAATCTTTTACAACTGACTGGTCTATGAAAGCTGTATAGTAATAGTAATAACTATTATAGTAGTTTTAATAGACATTTTCGAAGTAAGCTTCAAGTTAAGTCGATGAAAAGGAACTATGAATTTAAAAGTTACTATAATTATACTGTTGCGTTATTTTACATGTTTCCAAAAAATGATAAAATAAATCCATATTTGTTTAAAAACTTATATAATATAGTTTATAGGTATGTTACTTTAAGAACTTTTTTAGTATGCTTTACAACTTCTAGTTTTATGACTTAATTTTTAATACTTACATTAATAAGTTATACTTTAAGCAACTTAACGTTACAAATCATACTTTTAATCCAAAATTTTATTTTTAATAACAAATTTAGGTTTTACTTAAGATAAATAAATTTAAAAAATATTATTATGTTTGTAATTAAAAATATATGATTATAGTAGTTTAGGCTAAAAAGGGAGGAGGGTTTTTTTTTATAAAAAGTAAGATTGGCTCTTATACAAAAGCTTTAAGTATAAACTACAAGCCAGTTTTTATAGAATATAAAAAAGATCATAAACTTTTGAGAAATAGAAGTTTCTGTAAAAAGATTCCAATACAAACGTATAGACCGCAAATTTTTTAGGGTCAATTTTCTAGGAAATTTAAAAATTTATTAAAATTTATCTCCTTATTCTTTTTTTGAGCTATAAAACTCAAACCTTCAAGAAACATTTCTTTTTTAACGTTTAAAAGACTTTTAATGGATGGATTTAAACAAAAGTAAAAAATATATTTAAAAAAATCAAATTGTTTTTTTGTTATATCTTTACTTTTCAAAAAAAATGTAATGGAAATAATATATTATTAGTGAAAATCAACTCTAAAAATTTGAAGAAGATTGGTTAAAAAATGAGAAGATAGATTAGTGAAATTATTTTTTTTCGTGTTTTTAGTTTGCGCCAACTGTAACAAACCTAATTAGTTCACTGACTTTGATTGCTTATATCTCAAAATTGGTTGAATTATGTTAAGCGGATAAAAAATGTCTGATAGCTTATACAAAATAAGATTTACTTATAAAAATCAAAATGGACCCCTATGGCTTTAAACCTAACACATAAATACCTATTCTGCGCAATTTTTGAATAATTTTCTTATAATGTCTTTTAAACCTTTAAGACTCCGCAGAGTTGTTCATATTCATAAGCAGCGAAAAATTTTTAGTCGAATAAATAAACATTGCGTAAATAACAGCTTTTCTGTTTTCAATAATAAAGCTTATTTTAAATTAAACTTATTAATTAATGTATACCGTATGTTACATTTATGCTTTAAAATAAACTTTATGTGTAATTTAACTCCTATGATGTGAAAGTGCATGCTTATTTTCAATTCAATATTTCTAAAGGAGAAACTCAGACTTTAATGAACTCATGCAAACTCATTTAAGCAAAAAATAAAAAAGAAATGCTGAAAATTGTAAAATTACCAATAATAGGATTTTAAAAGCGTTGACCAGTTAAATAGGGAATTTTATAAAAAAAAACTAGTTTTGAGCTCAAAACATAGGTTTTTTTATAGTTTAATAAAAACAAAACAATTCCAAATACTTCAACTTACTTTGTTGTTTTGAATGATTATTTATTTATTGCTACAGTCTTATGCATATTTTAGTATTTAGTAATTTAATTAGTATATATAAAAGTTAAAACTTAAACTGGAAAATTAACGTAAACTATACAATGTTGTGATTGCAGCTATAGTTATTCATAGAAATTTGATAACAAACATATACAGTGTTTATTATTAGTAAAATAATTAAACTTAAATGAAAATTATAAGTATACCAGGAAAAATATTTGTGCATTAAATCCAAAAAAAAAAATGTTGACAAACCCTATCTAAACTTTGAATTGAAACATGTTAAGTAATCAGAAAGAACTTATTGAAAATTACTTAGCTTTTACGTTTTTATAAGACTATCAATTTAAATACTTTTGTATAAACTACACTAACATCTTTTTAGATAATATAGACAAAATTCTATTCTAAATTTTTCTTAAACTCATAGATTTTATCAAGTAACATCAAATTCAAAAATACCCATTTTCTTCTAGATAATTAGTTTAATTACACAATTTTAAAGAATCTAATTGGCAATGGAAACTGTTTGTATCGTTTTAGATAACTCATCTTACTTTAAAGATAAATTTAAGCAATTTAATAAAATTTTATATTTAAAAAAAAAATAACCAAGTACACAAAAAAACTTACTCAATATCCCTTCTTACAGATCCAAGTAAATTTTCTCTTTCTATGTTGTTGTTAATATTTTTTTGAACTTTTCTAAATTCTCTGTTGTAGTCCTATTTAGAAAAATGATAGTTAAATTAAAGTGTTAATGTTAAAAGGAAAATTAGAAATATTGCTATACAGTGCATCTTCACATTCAATTTCGCTTTGTCATGTGCACAATATAAAAAATAGGTATCATTTACTTTTTAAGACTAAAAGAGAACAAAACGTTTAGTTTTTAAAATTCACCAGTTTTTATTAACTAATTAAACTTTTATTAACAATAAGAAGTCATTTATATATGTAAAGAATACAACTATGTTTAACACAGGGTTGCCACTCTTTGAGTCAAAAAACTATTTGAGTGATAAAAACTTGGTTTGAGTGACCTTAAACTATCTTAAGCCATCCTGAGTTCTTTTAATTATTTAAAAATTTTTGCCTTTGGTGTAAACATAATGTTATATCTAAGAGTAGTGAAAAGCTAGCTGCGGTAAAAAAAAATATTATTTCAAAATCAAGTTCTTGAACAAAATTAATTTAACAAATTAACAAAATATTGAAACCAGATTAAGTTAATGTCATTCTAAGTCTGAAAATAAAATTAAGTTTAAAAAAATAAAACAAAACTATCCTGAGTCAGCATGAGTTTCAAAAAAATCATAATAACTGAGTTATAGTGTTATCGTGAGATTTTCAAAATATTCCGAGTTGTCCTGAATGTGTGGCACTCCTGTTGAAACTGTACTTAAATTATATTATATTTTTTAATATTAACTGGACGAAACTTTTACAAGGCATCACTTAATTTAATTAAAACCCAAATGTTAACAAATTTGAATTCAATATTTTTTATATATAGCTTAGTTTTTCACATCTAAATATTATAAATGATGGTTAAAGTAAAACAAAATTGTAGTAGATGTACAATTTTACTTACTTTGGTATGAGTGTAGTTACTTAATCTACAAAAGTATATGTTTTTTTAAATGTATGAAATACCATACTACCAGTGGTAACGCGTGGTTTTTTTTAGGAGGCGCGGAGAATTTACAAGTATTTAATAACCCCTTAGTTTGATACTTTTTATAACCATTTTAGTAAGATAAATCCAATACAATTATAACAAATCATTTGTAAAAAAATTGTTTAAAAAAATTAAGAGTTTTTTTTAGTTTTATAATATTATGAAAAGTTTTTTTCTTTGTTTTTTTGTTTTGCTCCATTTCTCCACCCTTGCGTACAAATATAAAGTTAATAAGTATAAACATTTTAATTTTTCTAGGTTTACTCACAATATCTAGTAGGTTTAAATAAATGGTAGTCTACATCAGTGGTTGGCACGCTATTTCGAATCCGTGAACCCTAAATCACAAAATTAAAATTCTGTGCACCCCAATTTGCATTCTTTAGCGCCGCTAGTGTTTAAGAATATGTAAACACTTTTTTACTAATAATTTGGTAACACCCAGTTAATTTTTACACACTAGCTTTAAATTACCAGTTTACCCTATCCATTTCAATAAACTTATAATATTGATGATATAATTTTTACAACAACCAGAGTTTTAGTATTTAAAATTTAACAAGTAAGTTTGAAACTATTACATGTTAACCACTTTTTGAGTCAGAAAATAAGCCTGAGTGACTAAAGACTAGACTTAGTACACAAGCTAATCTTAAAAAAGTGGTATATATAAGCAAAAAACTAATCTAAATTACAAAGAAAATTAGACATTTATAGATCTTGAATTATTTAAATATTAATAATTAATTACAAATTCAAAAAATTCAAGTAAAGCAACAGTTGAAAATTTTTAAAAGATATCAAACTAAACTCAAGATTTTTAATAAATTTATATCTAGTCTCAGTCAAGCTGAGTTTTTGTAAGTATATTAAAACTAGCCTCAGTTAGTCTAGGTTTTTCATGATTTAAAAGTGGACTTAATTATTCTTAGAGAGCTAAGTATGTGACAGCCCTGATATTATTGACCCTTCCTATACTTTAATTTTATTATAAGTAAAACATAACTGACTTTTTTTGGCCTAACTAATTTTTTGTCAAATATCAGTTGATTAAGCTGATTAATATACTGATTTTTTATGTAGCTAAACGCTTTTAAACAATAAGAGTTATTGAAATTAAACATTTAAAGAATACTAACCGTTTTATTTTGTTTTAAGAATCTATGAGATTTGCTCACTTCGGTTTTTCTTTGGGCGGCTAAGGATGGAAGAATTTTTACATAAGGTAACAGAATAGAACTAGGAGAGTACAAAAATGGTCGTTTTATTAACAACAAAATGGTCAATTAGATAAAAGGTTGAATATGTCTTAAATGTAGGAAGATTAAAAAAAAGCTTTTATTTAGTTTCTGCGCGAAAAAAAATCATGTTCCCCAAAATAAGTTTCATGCACCCTAAAAGTCTCGTGCACCCTAAAACAAATTTCATGTACACTAGTGTGCACCAGTGTACACCGTGCCGACCACTAGTCTACATCATCGAAAAATTTATGTTTACTAAAAGTGTAGCCTGATTACATAAATAATAACTACAAACATGTTATACTGCAAAGTTATACAAAAACAGTAAAGCAATAATAGTCACACTATGTCAAGCCTTGAATTTATAAAATATTTAAGTAATTTAAGATTAAGAATTATCTTATGAATGATGTAAGTTGCATTTGAAAAAAATAACTACTTGTAAAATTTCACGATGTCTTGTCAAAGTATGGACAATGGTGGGTCCTGATACGTTTCCTGATTTTGATATTTCTGACATTTCATCATTAGTTCCAGTTAGCTGTTGACATGATTATTATATAAAATTCAATTGTGTTCAAAAATTAAACTATCTTAAAACTAACAACAGTATGTAATATAATTGTAGAATATACTATTTTTTGTTTAACACATTTAATATAGTTCAAACCACGGTACCATTGATACTGCTGCTTTTTAGGCACTCGGTGTAAGTTGCGGGGTAATAACTGGTATGGGCGCAAAAGAGGTTGGTTTTGAAGTTTTAGGCAATAACTAGAACTTTAATTGAAATTCCGAACCAACCAGAAACACATATGACATTTTTTTTTTAAGGTCCACCCCAGCACAGAAAAGAATATATTTATCAAGTTAAAATCTAGTTGGGTCTGGATCTCAGCAAGCTATAGCTAGATCTGGCCAGATACAGATTTGATCCAATAGAACACTACTAATTTGCATTGGATATAACTAAAAGAAACTCATTACTTAAGCATTTACTTTGAACTCATTAATAAAGTAAATAATTGACAAACTGCTTATCTAAGTAAAGGTAACCACGAGGTGAGTAATTTATAGACACAGGGTTCATACATGTATTAAATGTAGCAAATTTATAGGTAAATTATCAACAAAAAAAAACAATTAATTTTAAACGTTATGAACATACTTTTAAGGTACATTAAGTAAAATATGTCATTAACCATTTATAAGCATAGTCTTAATAAGAAATTTACGAAAGTTTGAGGGTTTTTGAGTTCTAATTTTAGTTAAATAAGCAAACTTTAGATAAATTGTATTTAATATTAAAAAAAAAAAATTATACGCTAGGTCGCTCAACGGAGCCACAGTTTTGTACTATGATTGCATAGATTTTAATTGAAAAATAATAGTCAAATTGTTAATTAATTTTTTACGTGTATTTACACCATGCTGTGTCACTGTTTTGGCTTTCAAATTTCAATCATCAAGTAAACATAATTTCTAGGGGTTTTCACATATTTTCAATCATTTCTAGGAATCTAGGAATTTTTCAGAATATTGCAAATTTATAGAGACTTATAGGGAAGTGGGAACACTGTAGACAGCTGAGTACACATACTAAAAATTAATTAAATTAGGAAACATTAACAAATATAAAATCAACAACATTTTTTAATGAAAAACTGCATAAATAATATCAAAATTTTAAATACAAATCCAAAACTAAAACTAATTGTTTTTTAAATTAAACAGATTTTCGATTTTGTACAAAAATGTTCTTAAAATAATATATTAAAACAAACTAAATAATACTTTACACCTTCAAAATACCTAAGTAATAAATAAAAATCGTGATAATTTATTTAATACTTATGTATTTTGAAGGTGTAAAGTATTATTTAGTTTGTTTTAAATAATCAACATTTTTATTTATTATAGTTATATTAAAACTCACATTTTCAAAGAATATAGTTTTAAAAATTTAAGAATTCGGTTTACTTTAGTAAGAAGTTGTTCAATTTCCATAGCCATTGTATCAATCATATGTTGGTTGGAATTGCTCGAATTAAGCAATGACTCTGTTTCATCATTTTTTCCACCAGCATGGTAATTCCGACGATTATGGTTGTTTGATCTCTTGGAGCCTAATTTACTGAACGAAACAAGTTTCATGTCTAGTTCATTTTCCAAACTACGAGCCTTTCTGCGCAAATCTGTTAAATAAAAACCGTAATAAACATATTTAAATTGTTAAAAAAAAATTATAAAATAAGGTTGTTACATAAAAGTTTTGTAAAACTGAAAAATGGATGTGTGAACAAATATTCAATAGAATAAAATCAGTAAAGATAGTTAAAACATATAACATACTCTTTAATTTATAATCTTAAGTAATATTTTCTTAAAACATAACTCGATTAACACAAGTCAACTAATAAAAACTTATAATAATAAATAACAATACAAAAATCAGTAATGTTTATATTTAAAAAAAAAAATTAATTTTAACCTAAAAATCATAAACTATAAAACAACTTGAAGCTAAATCACATAAATATTAAAATGCAAATTATCAGTTCTTAATATAAAACAAATATAACTTTAAATAAAATTTTACTAGTAGTTTTAATAATTTATTTTTTTAACTTTGATTAATACTATGTTGTTTAAACACAAAACTTTCCAACTAACCTTCCCAAGTATTTATACCCATTCTTATACTATTTTCTTTTAAAAAGCTATAACTTTTATTTAATTTTAATTTGTTAAAAATATAAAGCAGTTCAAAACATTATATAACTTAAGCTATAAAAATAGAAGCCCATATCATGTTTCTTTTAAAAAATTGCACTAATAAATGCTTATTATGCTTTTAGTATTATCTTCAAATAAACACTATTTTTCATAAGTACACAAGTTGAAAAAAAGAAGCTGTAATAAAAACAATTGTTTAAACTTCAGATATAAGAAACTTGTAGACAAAATTTAAAGTGAAAAAGTGTTTGAATAGTTTAAAGCTACGTATGTTTTGTAAAAAATATATTTTAACCCATTTTTAAAACTTTTAAAAGTTGTAGTGTGTATTTTTATAAGTAATAAAAACTATAAGTATACCATTTAAAACAAATGTGCATTCTTAGAACTAAAACTGAGGCTTAGAAATTAGTAAAAATAACAATAATATAGCCATGCAACAAATTTTTGGCAAAATTAAACAAATTTATGTAAGAAGCACCATTCTTATTTCATTCTAAATTATTTCTAAAGTAAACTCTTTAGAGCTTTATTTAAGTACCAATCACGTGTAAAATAGTTCAAACAATAAGTTAACAAAATTAACTAACAATGATTTAAAAATTATAAACTTTTTGGCTATTTAATACAACGAAGTGTATTAAAACTAAAAAAAATATTTAAAATAGTTGTGAAAGTCCATGATCTTAGTTATTTTCGAATTGTTAAACTGCAAAATATATTTAAAAGTTTAGTTTATTCACAGGTATACAATTGGCAAAAGGCAAAATATTATTATTGTCTGTTACTGCATTTTCAGTTTTTGAAAAAGACAAATACCATTGTTTGTTTCGCTTGCTGTAGTGCAAACTGCATTCTTTAGATTGTTCAAGTGATCCAATTTTCTTCAACATTGGGGAAACAGAAGAAGAACTAAAAAAATAAAACAAAAAAGGCCTCATCATTCTAGCATGGGGAGAATTGAAGTAAATTCTTTGTGTACTTAAGTCAGAAGTCAGTGACTGCAGGTTAACTTTAACAAAAGAGCTGCTAGAAGAATTTTCACTTGAATTTGAAACTATGCTTTCTTCCATTTGCTTCAGTAAACTATTATTTTCATCTAAATTAACAAGTTCAAGCATTTCTTCTTGTAGTTTATCCATTTTTCTGTGAATGTATTCTTTCCATGCAGTTTGTATTACTAAAGCACACTTGTTTCTAAAATTGCAACGGGCTTTTAAAATTATTGTACGTTGTTTCTGTGCTCTATATTTCCGCCAAGTTCTTTGTATTGTATAAATTGCCTTATATTGTCTGTTTATCAAGAACATGCGGAAATATTTTTGAATAACACAAGCTGCCATGTTTCGCTTTGCAATATTTTTCTGAAGTTCAGCCTTACATTTTTTAATATGCAAATATTTTTTCCAAACTCTTTGAATTATAGATGCACTTTTGTGTGTAATTCTGGCCCTGTATTGTATCATTTGCTCATACAAATCTGACACTAAAAATAAATGATTATTGCCAATTTTCCATCTCTCAAAATCTTTATTTATCATTGTGTTTTTGAACATTATGTTTTTAGTGAAAAAGTTTAAAATAATCTCAGTTTTTTCTTGAGGCGTTCTATTTACAAAATCATAAACCAGCAAGTCTTGTGGGAGGATAAAAGAAAACTGATTGATGAATTTGCTTACGCTTACTTGATGTGGGTGAACAAGGCTACATATTTGGGCTGTTTCAACAATCCCACTTGCTTTTAATTGCTCTACTACATAATTTGGTTCAAAAATTAAAGGCAATGATCTAGTGTTAGGTTTAATGCATCTAATGTAGTGACAATTAGTTGATGACATTTTACTCAAAAGCTTATCTAATGATCTTTTAAACTGTGATAAAACTGTATCAAAAGATTTACCTTTACTTAAGTGTACATTTGTAGAATTACTATCTAGAGTAAATTTTTTTATTAAGATGTTTTTACTAGATTTTATTAATTCAGATATACCAGCTGGGACATCATCTCTGTTTTTAAATACTAAGTTTTCAACTGAATAGTTTACTAAACCAGCAAAATGCCTGACAGCAAACTGAACTTTTCCTTTTTGCTGTAGTTTAGGAATGCTTATAAATGAAGTTGATTTAAAAGCATCGTCAATTCTGTTTTGAAAATGATTTACTCCATCCTCTCTATTTAAACGACATTCTTCATTTAAAAATGAAAATATGCTAAAGTGAGGTTTTTGAAGACTTTCTAAACAGTTATCATTTTCATCTAGTTTCAATCCCTCCCATTTTATTCCATGCTGAGCTAGCTCATCTTTTTGAAGTTTTAGGAAATTTATTACATAGTAATTTTGTAACCTCTCATTTGCATAATTAATACAAAGTTGTTCTAAACTATTGGTATTAAATGATTCAAAACCATATACATCTAGTAAACCAATGAAGTTGGTTACTTGACTGTCATCTACAACTGACAAATCTTTACCAATTTGCTTGACAATCCATAAAAATAGATTTTGGTACAGTTGCTTAACTAAAACATCTCTTCTAATAGCACATTCATGAACAGTACATGCATGCTTAAAAACAGTTCTTCTTTTCTTTTTATGACTAGACTTTCCACCTTTGCCAGCTTGTATTTTTCGCACTGTAAGAGTTTCTTTAAGATCATCAATTTGAAGCTTTAATAACGCAACAACAGCTTGAATGTTCTCTAAACATTCTGAAGTGAAACTACAAGGTGGTTGCTGCCCAGACTCCCAATCTTCTTCCAAGGGTTCTTCAAAACTAATTTGTTTTAGATGAAGAATTGCTGACAAAATTCTAAAAACTTCATCTTGGTCTTTTAATGTGATTCCAACTGAAGTCATAGACTTTTTTGTTACTTCAAAATCAACTCCATCATTTAAACATTTTGAAATTGAATTAGCAATTCTTTTACGAAAATCTCCTTCACCAGCTAAGCCTACTACAGGAGAACCAGACTGAAAAACTACATCAGCATTACTAGCATAACTTTGATTGTAACGATCTCTGTCCTCTGATAAAATAAAATCTGAATGTTGAGGTAGCATATATTTAATTTTTTCTTTTTCTGTACACCCAGTCAAAAGCTGGTAAAATATGTGAAAGGAGCATTCATTGACATCATAATTAGATATCCGTGTCTTTTCTAACATGTAAACATCAAGGGTTGCTCCCACAATTAAACCTTTTCTATTGTACTGAAGCTTTATGTACTTACCAAAACGACTACTGTTGTGATTTCTCCTAGTTGCAGCATTTCCAAATGCTTCTAAAACTGGGTTAGAACTTAAAATTCTGTCTTCAATTCTTTCCAGACAAGTAGAACTTGTAATGTCAAGTCTTTTTTGATCTGGGTTGCAAACTCTTGCAAAATATCTCATAAGACTACAAGTAGTCCACGTTTTTCCTGCACCACTTTCACCACTGATGATTATTGACTGATTGCTGCTTGGTTCCACAGACTTCATATGTCTAAACGCTCTTTCTGCAACAAGAAATATGTGAGGTGGAAGTTTACTTAGTTCAGACAAGGAAGATTTATGGTACAAATCAGATTGTATACTATTAAACAGACCTTCAACTTCTTTGAAAGGGTTTATTGCCAAAACTGTTCCTGGTCCAAGACCAAGATAATAAATACTAGCATGATAGGCTTTTGAAACAGTGTATAAAATAACAGGAGTTGATAGAGTCTTAAGCTTAACTAGATTTCGCTGGACATCTTTGCTTTTTATGTCAACTTCTCCACATTCTGTAGTAATCAAACTGTGAATCTTTTTCAAGTTTGCCATTGAGGACATCTTTGATGATTCAAAGTAGTACAGTCTAACTGTTTTTTCTGTCACAATTTCCGTTATTCGAGCTGGGGACCAAACATTAAGTGAATCTTCAACCCAAACCATGTTACCAACAAAGTACTTCCTGTTTGCATTAACTCTACGTGATGCCATACTTTTTTTTGTTAAGTGAAAGTTGTTATCATTACAATTTCTTTATTAGTTTAAACAAACAAATTTTACAAACTTTGCTGTAAAAACACTTTAAGTTTTTTTGTTTAAAAAAATCTTAAACCAAACTACTTATATATTAAAATGAGCAAAAATTAAAAACCAACAACTTATTAAAACCATTTATATTTTTTTCCTATAGTTAAAGAAAGCATTTTTTTAACATTTGTAAGTTACCTCAAGTTTATTGTCCTGGACATGACATTAAACTGTATCCTGGTGTTAAACTTGATAACCGAAAGGTTTTTTAGTACACAAGGTACATGGACTAATTTTTTTTACAGCTTTTTTTTCTTATAATAAACAATATTAATCATAACTAATATACTATCTTATACATTTGTGGTTTTTAATTTATATTTATTATTTGTTAAAACAATTACCAAAATTATAACAAAATAGGAAAAAGTATCATAAATATCATTTAAAGATGTATGCTTTTACTAAAGGAGTCTTTATCTAAATTTTAGTGCCCTCCTCAATGATAGATTATAAACAAAAACGACACCAAAACAATCCAAAAGATACATTATATGACTTTGCTTTTTATTCAGAAAAAGAAAAAAGTTATTATAGCATTTAAGTATTAAAAGTTTTGTTTTCAAAATGGCCACTGTTTTTTGAGAAACTTCTATGTTTTTGAAAGTTTAAGTTTTCTTGTTACTTTTTTCTGTAAGAATATTTCAGTTTAATTTAAGGTTTAAAAGGTTTAAATTTTTTTTTATATTTAAAAAAAAAGTTTCTAAAAACATACTGTAATGGTACTTTAAATATGTTTTATAACACAAAATTCTAGAAAGTTTTTTTTTTCTGAATGTAACAGTTATTTCTTATTACATACAAAATTCATAAACTTACATGCAAAAACTTTTAAAAACTACAGGTTGTTTAAACTATCAAATTCTAGGTTAAACAGCCACCTTGTTTTTTTTTTAATTACAATACTTGTGCATCTAAAATAGCAAAAACTCATATAACATTTAAACCAGTAAAAAAGAAAAAAATCAAAACGTTTAGGGCAAAATTCAACCAGGAATTTTTATTATTATGGTTCTGTATCAAACAAATTATTTAAAATATCTTTTGAAAAACATCAATAAATTATGTCAATATTTTATGTTAGTTCACTGATATTAAACAAAAATATAGACTTAAAAAAATAACTGAAATACTTTTATAATTAGCAAAATTAGGGTTGCCACTATTTTGAAAGTCTAAAGCAAAACTAAACTGAGTGACTAAAACTGTCCTAAGTAACCTTAAAATATCTTAATGTACTAATAAATATTGAGATAAAATTTTTAAATTTTAATTAAGGATTTTTTTTTTTAAATACAGCTGAACTTATTAAAAACTTAACTTTTAGAACCTTTTTTTGTATTTCAATCAAAAACACCAACTGATGTTAATCTATTAAAAAAACATTAGTTATTTTATGGGCATTCCTACACAATTTTCAGCATGATACTTTAATTTTCATAAATTAATTTTGACATTTTCAATTTAAATAATTATTTTAAAAACTGTTTATATATTTTAATGAACTATTAATGTTTAATTACTATTTATTATTAATTACTATAATTTAAGAATAGTACTAAATTTGGTAATTACCAAGGAATATGTTGCACCAATATCAAGCTAAAACTATAATATAATGGATGTCTTATAACCATGATTTTAGGATAAAAATAAATGTTTTAAGCCTAATGTGTTTAATCTACAATGATACTATGTTTCAAACAAGCTGTATAAATACATAGTAAGAATTAAATTTATTAATTGTAAATTAAAGTATTAAATCAATTTTATTTTACAATATTGTAATCAATGTAAATTATTGTTTTGATATATTTGCTTTATACTGTAAAACAAAATCGATAAAATATTTAAGTTTTAATAGTTTATGATAAATAAATTTAATTTTATTTATGTATTTAAGAAATATAAATTTTTAGTCTAAAATTATGGACATCGAATATAAAATAAATTCAGCATGATATTGGTGCAACATCATCCTAGGTAATTAACCTAAATTTTTATTAGAGTATTCTTTAAACATTTAGATATCTCTAGTTTTAAAGTAATTAATTTCAAATTAGAGTCAAAACTTAATTAACCCTAGTTGAAAATTTTACAAATTTAGCCTTATTAGTATTAAGTTATCTTAATAGATAAATCAACATTGTTTTCAATTTTTATGCCACGTTTACAGAAAAGATTTAAACGCTTCTACAGCAGTATTGTGGTCTATAAAATGGTGAAAAATTATACATTATCAGCCATTTGGTTACCTATAAAAACTTTAATGTTTTAAACAAAAATCTTCAAATATCACTAAAGTAAGATTATCTGCTTTAATATTTCCAAACTATTCAGGTTGGACGAGTAAGATTGTATAAAATATTGATTCAGATAGTTGACTATTCAAAATTACTACATTTTTTTTATTGACTTTGTATGAAAACAAACTCCATGTCATTTTGCTTTCCTTGTGAAGATTATGGTTTATTAATGATTTGGTATATAAAACAAGCTACTGATACCAAAATAATAGAAATAAAACTTTTCCCTAAGTATTATAATGTAAATTTGCAGAGAAAATGATAAGTATTTTTTCAAGTTATTGAGTTAAACTTTTATTTACGTTTTACGTTTAGTAAATGTAAATTTTCATTCAAAAATAGTGTAGATGCTAGTTACGTTTTAACAATCGTTATAAAATAATTAAAAAATTGTGTCAGATAAATATTTATTCTAATGGTGTCTAATTTCTTTTAAACAATTATGAAAATTAAGTTTTTGTTTTACTTAAACATTTGTGTCTTAATCAAACTCTTACAAAATATATTACCATGAAAGGCAAAAATTACAACAATAGAACTGGGGAAAAACTTTAGTAATTGAGATTTCGAAATAACAGTAGAAGAAGAACTAATACAAGTTGATATTCTAGACATCTCTTATATACACTTAAAATATAACATGTATTCTATTTTTGATACCAAATTCTGACATTTTTTATAGGGTCCGATTGTAATGTAACAGTGTTTCCCCTAATATTTGCTAAGTAAGCAGAATTTTTTAAAAGCTTATTTTTTTACGAGCGTCATTCCATTTACGGTACAACTTTTACGTTATTTTTTTCCTTTTTATTTATACTCTTATCTGTAACCCAACTTACCAAACAATAATAAGAGTATATCAATAAATAAGTTTTAATGACTAAAAAAAAAGTTATGTAAAAAACGTTTTTTATTTTACTGACTGAGCAAATATTAGAGGAAACACCGTCACATTACAACAAGACTTTTTTTATGTAAGCAACTAACCAAACCATTCAGCGACAAATCTCTAAACAACTATACAAAAGACTAAATAAATTTGTAAGAAACAAAAAATATTTCAAGTGTATAAAACAACACTATCAAACAGCCCTACAGTCTACTAACCACGAATATAATCGATTAAATTACAAAAAAAAATTATAAAGAGTCAATAAACACTTCAACGTAACCAATCCATATAACAAAGTATTTAACAAAAATACATTTAAAAAGTTTTAAAATTACGTATAAAAAAATCTAACAAAAACTAAAAAACAACAACAAACTATTTAACAATCTAAATTTCAAAAAACAAAAAACAATTTCAGAAACTAATAATAAAAAATTAAGTAGTAAATGCTCACTACTTACTTTTATTTTCAAATCCACAACAGAAAAAAACAACGCAACAAAATTTTACGTTAGCTCAACTAGCACAACATTTAAATATAAATAGTAAAGAGCAATAAAATAAGCTGTAACAAAATAAAAAACGATACAACATAAAATAATTAAACTATAAAGAAGAGTTAAAAGCTTAAAAAAAAACTATTTGTATGGGATATGGAAAATACTTTGCCAAATTAAAGCTTGACGAAAAAATAATAAGTTTATTAACTATGCAGCTTAATAAATTTAAAAGATAAAAACATTTTCAAAGAATGAAATAACAAGAAAAAACTATGGCTCTACAATGAAGACATTAACAAAAATAAAATCAATAACATAAAAAAGAGCAAATAAAAAAAAAACACAAAATAACTAGAATATTGTACATTATAGATTTGTTCAACTTAATTAAACTAGTTTGTTTATAAACCGTTTATCGTAATATTTGTTTACGTAAAATTTCTAAAACTTTTTCCAAATAAAATAAATTTTTCTTTTATAAGAGCTGTAATAAGCAGCATGCCATTGTCAGGAACTGAAATTACCAGTTTTTTTTATTTGTCTTTTTTATTATACTCACGTTCAACAGTCAGTAGTAAGAAACCGATATTCAATGTGTATAAAAAAAGCTACCTCCGTTGTTTATGCATTAAAAAATATAAATAAAATAAATGAGCTCCTGCTCATTTGTAGCCATTAATTTTTTTTTTAATTAAAATATTTTTCAAATTTTTTTAGTATATTTCTAAAGTAAACTTTTTTTAATTTTTCTGATTTTACATTAGCATATCTCGTACGAATCCAATTATTTATAAAAGTACTTTACAGTTTTTGTGCAGTTATTTTAGCTTTGCAGTGTGTTTTACCGCTTTTTATAGATTATATATAGTTTAAAACATTATTATAAATAACTTTAAATTCTAAATATAAAACAATTTTCTCCTATTTCGGCGCTTTACATGCTTTCTTTAGCAAGGCTTTCATTAAAAAAGAACAAGGTATAAACACGAGTAAAAAAATTAATAAACTAAATGTTACGTAATTATAGTATAAAATCATTTTTACAAATTTTCGACAACATTGTAAGTTGATTACGGTAATGCAAATGACCACTCTGTAAATCAATCTTAATGTTTAGACGTTGCAGCATGTAGTGTAGTATTTGCCAAGTATTCGATGTAATTTTTTATTGGCTAATTCTCCTACAAAAAGTCATCAATGGTCATTAAAAATATTATAAGTGTCTTTCTAAAAGTCTTTAGTGTTGCAACTCAGTTTTTAACTATTAATTTAGACTTTTTTCTTAAATGACGTCAAAAAAAGTCAATTGTCGCCTTAAAAACCTTGTATCAGCTAATTCTACTACAAAGAGTCAAAATTGGTCTTTAAAAATCTTATAGGCGTCTTCACCAAGGTCTGTTTTTTTTGCAATTCAGTCTTTTATTTTAAAAATTTTATAAGTGACGTCACAAAAAAATTATCATATAGTTTTAACCTACATACTTAGTGCTCATAAACTTAACATTACAATACCAACTGAATGAATACAGCATTAAAAATTTAAACATTAGATGATTTGGCAGTTACAAAATAAATTTATTTCATTTTCAAAACATGAGAAGTGCTTAATACTTTTTTTTTAATTTACTAATACCAAGTTTAAAAATTAATTAAAATTGTAACACAGTTAAATTTAAAAAAAAAACGAAAACTCTATAGTCGATACTTTAAAAAATGCAAAGATTAAAACATTTATGTAAAAAATGTGTTGAGTATAATCAAATTATTTACCAAAATGTTAGTTTAAAACATTAAATATATGAGTCAAAGAAGTAAAACAAAAAAATAACGAAATTTCACATTTAATAACAACTCTAATCAAACAAAAAATTACTCTATTTGGTCATACGTTAAGTATTTAGTTTAATAAAAATGTATTTTTAATGACTATGCTACATAATTAAAATGATAAAAAAAATTCTTAACTAAAATTATTCAGAATTAAAACAAAACACAAAATTAAAAAGTTAATGGTTAACATAGTTACAATAGCGAAAAAATAAGAGCTGTTTTTAATTATTTCTAAATAGTACGATCTGTATCCCAAACAAGTAAAATGGTAGTTACTTTCACAACTGCTGCAACTGATCTGTTGGAATATCATACAGTTTAAAACTCAACCTCTATTTAAAAAAGATTAAAGAAAACTACTAGTATTTTAAACAAGCAGATAGTTTTCATTGCAAAAAATACTCTAAATTTCTTGTAGTAAGTTGATACTATGAAACTAACCAAAAGCAATTTTTCAATATTGTTTCTGGCAGTATGATTGCATTCATAGCAACTTGTTTTGTCATATACTGGAAATGGTTGTTTTTAGTTTTTTATTATAATATTTTAAATAAGCTTATATAATTAGTTTATTTAAAAAGTTTATTAAAAGAAACGTTGTAAGAAGCGTAATACTTGAAAAATTCATCCTCAACCATGCAATAAAATGTAGCTATATTCTCTTGTTTAAGTTCTATTTCATTTTTCTTCAACTTTATACATAGCGGAAAACTTAGATATGTTTTTTAAGATTAGTGATGTTTCCAACACATAACTTTTTTTAGATTTACTACCTGAAACTAGATCAGAAGTCGGCAGGCAGTAGGTGCTCGCGGGTCAAATTTCAAGTTTCCAAAAGCTTCGCCGGTCGCAGTTTTAGTTTTAGTGACATTTAAGTAAACTTATGGTTTTATTTTAAGTCACACTAGAGAAAGTTTTACTTTAGTTTTTTATTATCTTAAATGATTTTTAGCTACACATAGAATGCCCATTCAAATTATCAATATTTGTTGGAATAAAACTTACATTGATTAATATACTTAAGCCTTAATAAACTATGTACTTTCTTAAACACTTAATAAGTTAAACTTTATATCCATATTGTTTTACTTACAACCTAAATCTATATAAATACCGAGCTTGAAAATTACTTATAGGTCTCTTTTATACATTATTTATATTATTAACCACTTTTTCACATTTTTAAAAGTACATACTAACTTTTGAAAATATTTTTTGCTTCTTAAATAGTTTGCACTCTTTAAAAAACTCAGTAATTAGTTAACTAAATAAAATTGATACCTATTTGTATCGTAGAAAATCTAAAACAAATTCTTTAACATAACTAATGCTTGAATACTTTAATAAAATACCTTATTAGTAGTTGAATAGTTTTTTATATGGTTGCCACCGTAAAAGCAAAAATGTCTGAGTTGTATCAAACCAGCCTAAGTTTATTAAAAGTTGAAAAAGCGAAAAATTGCTGTTAATCAAGCTTAAATACCTAACTAAAATATCATCATTAAAAAAAGTACATAATATATAAGTAGACAAAAAAAAGTTATAATAAGTAAACTACTCTACAATCATAAAAACTATTCTCAGAATTCGAAGATTTATTCAAAGAGTTTAAAATAAAAGTTTCACAGACACCTGAGTTTTTAAAAAGTGTCTAAAACCTAGTCTGAGAATTCATATTTAAAACTAGCCTGTTTGTTTCGGAACCCTGTTTAAAACAAAGTTCATAAAATAAAAATATAACGAGTTTGATAACAGTGAAATAAATATAAAGCAAAAAGAAATATTATATGTCAGCTTAAATGGACAATTAAGTTCTTAAATATTCTTAACAAAAGTATAAAAATCTATTTAGCCATTAATTAAGTAGAAAAACTTATTTTTTATTGCGCATTATAACAATTTTTATCTGCAATAAAAATAGTGCAGTTTAAAATAGTAAATTTGAAATATAAACGAGCCATAAGAATTAAAAAAAACATTAGTTAAGATTTATTGCGAGAAACGAAAATAAAACAAAAAACAAATCGCTTAAATTAATTCTAACAAAGTACATGATTGTCTTTAGTAACTACAGACTGATCGAAAAAATGTTTTAGCAAGTTATAAAGTATCAAAATCAATTACTATAAAGAAGATACCGTTTAGATTTTTAAACTGTTTTAAAGAAGTTGGTGATAGTAAAACATTTTTGTTTGTTTCTTCAATGACAACAAGAAGTTGTGTTTATGAAACGTCTGAAGATTATAAAGCCGCATAAATAAAATTAGGATATTAATCCTGTTAAGATGAGAGCACTGATACAACAAATAATGCTCATCTGAGAATTTTTATTAAAGATTTGTTAGTGACTTTGACATTTAAGAAGAACTTTTAGGTTTAGTTCCAATGCAAAGCACAACAACAGGTAAAGACATTTTAAAAACAAAGGTGTAATGCACCAATATAAAGTTTTTGAAAGTACAATTTTTGCTTATATTTTTAATATAAAGTAAAACTAAAACTGAAAATTGTTATAAAAACTAACGGTAAAAAAAACTGTCTTAAAAAGTATACAAATATTAAAAAAATACTGTTAAACTACTTTAAATGTGTTATTTAATATTAAAATACTTATATGGTAGATTTTTTGTGTTTAATCGAAATTTCATTACTTTAGATTTAAGAATTGTTTAAAACTACAAGTTTTTTCAAAATTTCTAAAGTTCAAGGTTTTTCAGACTTTTTAAGCACAAGTTGTCAATTTCCAAGCTTTTCCGGGATTCAAGTTTTTTGGCAACACTGATTGTTCACGCTTATATGTATACAATTAATATAAAGAGTATTTCACATTATATCAACTGCAAGACTTAAAACTTAATAAATATTATAATTCAAACAAACACTGTGAATTGAACACCATAAGTTTAACTTGCCATTCTTTAAAGAAAAAAAAGCAACCTGAGTGACTAAAAACTAGTCTGTTTTAGTACACAAAAGCAATTAAAGCCAAAAACTGAAAAAATGACTAAATAGGCCTGAAGTTTGAAGTCTTAAATCAGTCATAGTCTGGGTGTGTGGCAATATTTAGCTGTTTATTACCTTGAATTTGAACTATTTGATTAACAATGTACAAACTTAATAAGTTTGCAATCCCTAAATCTAGTTTGTAATATAAAGGTAGTTGCGAAAAACAGCAACTGTGTATATTAATGCAAAGCATAAAAATTAACTAAACTTGCCAAAAAACATTGTTTAAACAATGAAAAAGTATACCTAACAAAACCTATCTTAATTTATTTCATATATATTGAATTTAATGTGTCAGTACACACTTAGATATTACATGTAGAAACAATAATGTTAGAAATCAATTAACAAACTAAACTTAATCTAACTTAAATACTGAATAAAAAGTGGTTTAAAATATGACCATCTTTGTACATTAGTGTACATAGGACTTAATTTAAAGTGCAAAGAAAACTTCAAAGAGTAAAAAATCAAAAAGTCTTTAAAAGAAACTTAGATATCAAAAATATTAAAGAAAGCCTAAACCGTAAAGAAACGATATTTTACTTAATTACCGTGCAATAATTTTTTACAAGATGGAAAACATTTGCATCTAGTTTGTTTACTAAATAGGTATTATATAACTAACTTAATAAATCCAACCACTCTTTAGACTCTTTTTTCAAATAATAGTATGCTGTTGTAAGAAGAAAGTTACTATAAAACTTAGAAACGAAACCCTAGTGGAATGCTAATCTGTCTTTTTCGGGAACGGGTCTAAATTGCACGAAGACAAAATTGCACGAGGGGACTAAATTGCACGAGAACAAAATTACTTGAGTGCACAAAATTGCACGAAGCAAAATTTGCACGAGGGAACAAAATTTCACGAAGACGATTTTGCATGAAGGGTCAATTTTGCACGAGTTACATTTTTGCACAAGAGTGAAAAAATACAGAAAAAAAATACACCAAAAAAAAACTAAAAAATTAATAAATAAAAGAAATTAGAAAAAAAGTTACTGACCTAGCGTAAGGGTTAGGAGTAACAGTAATAGTAAAAATTAAAAAACAACTAATAAAAAAAAATAATAACAATAATTAAAAAAAAGGTACTGACCGAGGGTAAGGGTTAGGGGTAACAGTGAAAGTAAAAAAAAAACGAAATAAAATAATTAAAATAATAAAAAGATAAAAAAAAAATCTAACCCGTGCAAAATTGTCTTTGTGCAATTTTGTGCACTCGTGCAATTTTTTTAACTCGTGCAATTTTGTTCCTTCGTGCAATTTTTTTATACACGGATTTATAACGAAATTAATCAAATTAGACCAAATTACCGAAAAAAACTTGACTTAAGTTGTATTTTTCTCAGCGGGCCACATTTACATATTCGCAGGCCGCATTCCATTCAAAAAAAAAGTGCTTGCGGGCCACAATTTTCCGACCCCTGGTCTAGATCGTTTCGAAGGAGGTTTTTTTTACGTGGTTGACATTTCAAGTTTTGAATTTAAAGTTAACAAATGCTATGAAACTATTAATTATTTAGAAGAGAAAAAATTAAGTAAGTTTCTAGCTAAGGATTCTATTTCAATAAGATTCTTTTCAAATAGTCATTTGATTTTTTTATGTACTTGATGCCGTGAAAAAAAATTAACGAGCCATGACTGTTTCTTTGACAGATTTTTTTATCTACGGAGAAACGTTAAACTAACTTAACTTAAGTAGAAAAAAAAGTATTAAAGGCTTTTTTTAGTCTTTATACAAAATTCGTCCGCTTAAGTTCGCACTTTAAATTCAGTCGAAAGATAGATACTCAACTTGGAGTGCAAAGACAGAATTTATTTTCCTTTATACATTATTTTAGGAACTTTTCATTTTGTTATTTTTTCATTCCTCGTCAATTCTACTCCTTAAATGAAATTAATAAACTTTCTTTTATCTGTTTAAGCGTGTTGTTATTAATTCTATTTCCAATTTTTTACTAGTTTTAAGTAATACATGGATAATCAGATCACAAGCTCTAGGGTCGTATAAGTGGCGAATTTATTTTACTGGAACTTTTTAGGCAGTCGTAATTGCAGAAACTTGAAAAAGTTAACGTTAAAGCAAGTTCTATGTTTTTCCACAAAGCTACCGTGTGTATTGATGAACATTGATCTGTAATGTATCGGTATACTAACATTTCCGACCCGCGCTCAATTCCCACCAACACGATTCCAACCCGATCAAATCCCACCCGAATCAAATCCCACCCGAATCAATTCCAACCCGATCAATTCCCACCCGATCAATTCACACCCGAATCAAATCCCACCTGAATCAATTCCCACCCGATCAAATCCCACCCGAATTAATTCCCACCCAAATCAAATCCCACCCGATCATTTCCCATCTGAATCAAATCCCACCCGATCATTTCCCATCTGAATCAAATCCCACCCGATCAAATCCCACCCGATCAATTCCCACCCAAATCAATTCCCACCCGATCAAATCCAACCCGAATCAAATCCCATCCAAATCAAGTTATTAAATTATTTTATTTCTGAAATTGATTATAATATTTATAGTTATAAATCATTGGTTAATTCTCATACTACATTTTTAATGAAGATGAATTTATTGAAAGTGCTTTTAACATACATGTTTAAAAACCAATATTTAAAAGTCCTATAGCCGTAGATATTAAGTTATAATATTTTTTAGGAGGTGTTTAAAAAAAGCATAAAAGACAGTTGATAAATATGCATTTAAACATGTTTTAGATTATTTTGATTTTAAATTATACAGTAAGACAAATGTATTTTACCCTGTATTATTTTAAACATTTACATCAGTCTTTGTGTAACTGTAATTTTTTATTAGTTGTTTAAATTTTTTTTTAACTCATCTAATTCCAGATAAATAATAAAACATATGTTTTAGAAATAACTTCATAGTTACAATCAAAGTATGCTCATTTTTAGGTAGATATAGTACACAATTAATTTAGTTGGTAAAAAGCTAAGACTTAAAGAAAAAATTGAATAACAACCGAAATAAACTTTTTTAAATAACAAATATTTTTTTAAAAAGACCAATTTTTCTATAATAAGTTATTTTCTATAACAATTTCCTTATAGAATAATAAGTTATTCTATAAGGCATCAAATACTTTAAATTGTTGTTAAATTAAACTTGGGAAGTATTGTTTTAAAAAAGAAATATGAAACATTAAGCTTAATAAAACAGAATATTTTCCAAAAATTGCACTTAAAAAGAATTATGCCGAGCAATATTAATCTCTATAGGCGTTACAAAGGTAGATTTAATTGGATATAAATCAGTTACTGTAGAATACTTTGTTATAAAAAATAGTTCGGATACTAAAAAAACTTGAATTTGCTTTGAACCTGATTTGGACTGAATTGTATTAGCCGGAAAAGCATTTTACAAAAGATAGGTCAATTTTCCTTGCCGGCCGTAATTACTTAAAAAAATCTATTAATCAACGAACAAAAGTAATTTAGGTCTAGAGTTTAATAAAATAAGCATTAATATAATTTTCAAATTCCAAAGTTCTAATTAAAGAAAAATATGTTGTACAGTACTATATTATTTTGTTGTTTTAACTAAAATATAATTAAGTATCAATGTCAATTGTTTCAACTCGTACAAAAAAAATAATTGGACATAAATTAGTTACCATGATAGAAAATGGTTCCAATACTTAAAACTTATTTATTATTTAAACCTGATCTGCATTAAACTTTAGTAACAATGATAACATTTTACAAATAACAGTAAAACTTTCTGTTGCTCGCAAGTCGTAATTATTTAATTATCGTAGTTATTAACAAACAAAAATGACATTAAACTAAAAACATGATAAAATAAGCAACAGTAACAGTTTTAGATTAAATAGAAAAAATCGTTTTTACCTTACTAATTTCATATTTCAAATTATTTTTAAAAATACAAAAACAAAAAATTTAATGTGAGTTCCAAACGTATTAAAATTTTTAATTCATACAAGAATAAATATAATCGGGTTTGATAATATACTGGGAATTGAACGGGTAGGAATTCTGTGGATGGGAATTGATTTGGGTGGGAATTGATCGGGTGGGATTTGATTTAGGTGGGAATTGATCGGGTGGGATTTAATTTGGGTGGGATTTGATCGGGTGGGATTTGTTTCGGGTTGGATTTGATCGAGTGGGATTTGATTTGGGTGGAAATTGTGCGGGTGGGAAATGATCGGGTGGGATTTGATTTGGGTTGGAATTGATCGGGTGGGATTTGATTCGGGTTGGATTTGATCGGGTTAGATTTGATTTTGGCTGGAATTAAGCGGGTGAGAATTGTGCGCGGGTTGGAACTGAACGGTTCCCGATGTATCAGATAAGATAATTAACATTTGTTTTAAGTATCAAAGTAAGACCTCAAACATTTTAGAAACCATTGACTTTAAAGCCAGATTTTTTTTTGTTATAGCTATTCAACATTGAAAATTTACGTTTTAATAAATTATCCAGTATATATACATGTTATTTCTTTTCTTTTTGTAAATTTTTTCTTATAAACCAGGGCTATTTTGTATTTTAAAACAATTTAGTATTCACAAGATGTTAGAAAACAGAAGTAATTAAAAATAATTTAAATTCAGTATTTGGTGCATTAAAATAAAAACTATTTTTTACTAACTATTTTTAGACAACACAATGTAATAAAAACAGTACTCGTTTTTATTTTATAAAGTTAGAAAACTTTGTATTGAAAAACTTTTCAAAAATATTCTAGGGATATCAAACAATTTATTTTTAGTCTAAAAACTTTTTGTAGTTAAAAAGTTGTCAATTACCAAATGTTTATGGGTACAACTAAAGTTTCACTATGGCAGATTTTCAGGTAAGTAATTAAACGACACGATCTAAAGCAATAAAAGTTAATAAGTATTAATAATACCTACTAGCAATTATAAGTACTAAGATTATTTTATTTTATACAGTATTTAAGTATTACTAATCACCTCTAATTACCATTCTATCTTTTTATATGTATAAACAGCTTCAGACCGTCTCGTTTAATCTTTTTACCTGAAGATCTGCCATATCGTAGCGAAACTTTAGTTGTATTAATAAACGTTTGGTAACTGAACATTTTCTTATTACCCTCGTTCACATTATTGTTTGAGCATTTTTATATTGCACAGTTATATACTTTTATAGTCTTATATCTTTATGATAAATGTTCTTACTTTTAGTTTTCAGTCCAGTGTGTGTGGTATGGTCTTAACTTTTGTACTGACTCTTAATACTTTACAATATCTATAATCGATTTTGGTTTAAAATTTGCTTTTAATATCAATTATTTTGAGAGAAAAATTACTTTAATGTTTAAATTTAAAACATAATTGCAATTTGAACTTAAACAGTTTGGAATTTAAGAACAAAATCAAACTTTTACTCAACTTGTTAGTTCTATTTAAAATTCTAAATAAAACACATATATATATTAAAACTTATGTTTCTACAACAGGTATTTAATCGTCATTCTGCTTGAAAATTTTTTTTAACAGTCAAGATTTTATTACAAATCAACTTTTTTCCCTATTAAAATGGACTGTTATAATACATTTTATTCAACAGAATATGAGATTTATTTTTACTAAATAACAAGTTTTTTACCAGGGTTTCCCAAAGTGTTATTTTCCTTTAAGGCCATGAGCAGTAAAGGGGCAACAGGGGGTCATGAGGTCATAATTTGAAACTTACACTAGATATTCTGAAGTTGATGATGAAAAACAAAAAAAAAGGTCTTAGGCGTTTTTAATGGTATTTTCTGAGAAATATTTTAGAAGGTGGATATTGCTTTTTAATTTCTTTAATGGGGGAGTTTTGAAAAAAGTTTGGAGATCCTGTTTTATAGGCAGATAATTAAAAGTTAAAGTTATTCTTTTTTATTTAAGGCTTTATTAAAAGAAAATTATTAAGAAACTACAAAAAAGTTTAAGGTACTATAAGGTTTATTAAGGTTGCCTTGAATTATAACATTACAGCTAACTTACTTGAAAATTTTAATTTAAAGTATAAATTAACGTACAAAAATGTAATACTAGATATTGGTAATATAACATAATTATGTCATAAAACTGTACTTGAAATCATTTTTTTATTTTAACTTTATAATTTGTTTTTGTTTCTCTTAAATATGTCAGTTCAGTTTTTTTAAGCGAATGTATGTTTATTAAAAACACTAACCTGCTTAAAAATAACATTATTGTTATACTATTTCATGTAAAAATTATTCATAGTTTCAACTTAATCTGTTTTCTATTTTATTAACAAAAACAGACAATAAATCAATTATTATAGTCAGAAAAATTATTATGACTAATAAAAGCAACTTAAACTAACAGAAGTTTAACTTGCTCATATTAAAATATATTTAAGGTTAAAGAAGTTTTTTAACTATTGTAAAAATCAAAATTAATAACAAAGTTATAGAACACTTTTTGTTACTTCAAATCAAATGTAATTTAATTTACAACAGATTATAAATATTTATATTTAAGACGTAGTTTTAATTTGTTTTCAGAATCTAAAACGACTTGATTTTTAAATAATGTTTATAACAAACTATTTAGGTTCAAAAAATAATAACAGTCTTTCAATATAAAGCAGTTTCAAAATAATTTAAGTACTTAAGCTAAATTATTTGAACCGATCGATCGATAAATTTGTTAGTATTACGAAATATTTTTTTTCCTTTTTAAAAAATAATTATAGTTGTTTTGCTAACCTTTTAAATAATCTTTTTTCAAATTTATAAATTTTATAAAGTGTATCTCGGTTTTAGCTTTTAATATGAAAACTGGATTAGTACGTATTTTTGTTCTTATTCGGTTAGTAGGAGTTTAAGAAACATAACTTTAATGATTTTGTAATATAAATGTTATAAAGCATTTTAAACTTAAACTTTTCTATAGTGCTTTGGTTATTTTATACAAAACTTGTGCTCATTAAACACTATTTTAATTTGTAATTGTTTTTGATTATTTAACTTTTACGAACTAGTAAATATCTCAAAATCAAACTTTATGTATAAAAATTTCTTTTAGAACTACCGAGAAGATATATTTTTGAAATATTAAATGCTTTGTAGTAAGTTAGTTGTTTATTTGCTATAAAATATAAGTTGATTTTTATAACTGATTAATGATAAAGTGTTTAAGAATTTATTCAACGCTATTTTATTAAAAGCATATTTTACAGTATATCTTGCCAGTTATTAGTTAATTAAAATTACATATAAACTTAATAGATAGAATATACTATAAAGAAAAAAACAACTAAGTTAATAGCTTAACTAAGTATTGGCTGTAAAACGAAGTTTAACTAAAATTTTGTTCTTTTGTTTCGTTTAAATCTATAGTTTACAAAGTAATGTTCATGAATTAAAAGTTAAATCATAATTGTAATTTAACTTTATCGTTCATCTTATAGTAGCTTTAAATATTATAATAACTTTTATAATTGAGTTTATAAAATTTATTTATTAGATACAAGTTTAATTAGCCAAGCTGTTTTATTTAATAAGATCTTTTCCATTTTGTTTATTGTTAGCTTTAATTTTTTTTTTCTGAATTAGTTTATAACTGACAAGCTGACTGGAAGAAACTCTATCTTATAATAAAGTATAAATAAATACAAACTCAAAAAATGTTCCTTTAATAACTTAAAACTTAAAATTGCTAGAGTTATAACCAAAAGTATAATATTAAGGTTTTGACAAAGTTTTATTTTTGTATGTGTTTATAAAATTTAATTAAACACATATGTAGTATGTAGTGTATTTTAAACAAATATAATTATTAAGTTAAACTGAACAAAATTTATTTTTTATTTTTAAGTAATAATTTAATTTAAGAAGTTAAGTTGCTTAAAAAGAAACAATTTTTTTTAATTTGGTATTTATGTTTATACGTTTTGCAACAAGAATACGTTTCAGATTACTTCTTTAAAAATGTATAAAAAATGTACATATAGATAAAATCTGGTTGTATAAGATACATTTTGATAACTTAAGAAACCGTGCTGTGTTTTGTTTTAGTGTAAGTAACACTATCAAAATATGTTTAGCAGGTATCTAATATAAGTAAAGCAAATAAATAAAGTAACGATTATATTAATTTTGTTCTACTGCAATCTCTGATATGATTCTGTTTTTACTTTTATAAACAAATACTTGAATTTATAAGTTTTAATGATGTCGTTTTGATTAAAACACTTACTATCCAAAAAACTACAAATTGGTAACTTTACGTATTATATGTTTTTTAATGCACAACTACATTATTAAGTTAACTCCGTTTATTTAATGCAAAGAAGTATACAGTTCAAATTAATTAAAAAAAAGATTTAACTGCTGTTATAATGTTTAGCCCTTCAATTATTAGCTGTATTTTCAATAAGCTGCAATTACGATTTTTTGCATTCAAAAAATACATAATTAGTAGTTCTAAGTTATTCGGTTTTAATTTAAAACGAGTAATTTTCTTAGAGTAGTTTTACTAAAATTTTAACCATAAAAAGTATTGAAAAAATGTATTTTGTTGATGTTTGATGTTTTTATAAAGTTTTATCGAATATAATTTTTTTTTTCTTCGATAAATAGAACATCGCAGAAGAATATAAGAACAAAAATATTCAGCGAAAAATCTTTTAGAAAGTAGAAGAGAAAAAGGGAAAAAAGAAAAACTCTGATATATAAAATATTACTCTTTTTATTGCTGCGAAAATAGACAAAGCTAATTTCAGTTTTCATAAAACTCTTTCATATTTTGAAAACTAATATAGTAAACAAATTTTAAGCAAAACAATAAATAAACTGAAATAAAAACATCTAGTCTTTAATACGAGCAAGATGTCGTCTGTTTCGAGCAGCTACTTCGCATGGAACTTGCCAGAAAGCAGCAGTGAAGAAAAACTCAAGTGGCATCCGAACAAGCTGAGTAGCAAAATGTTTTACATCGCAGACGATACGGTTTCATCCTGTCCAACAAACACAAGTCACACCGAGCCATCAGCCGTATCATTGTTTGGAAAACAGCTGGTTGGTATGAGTTAGCTTAGAATTATACGATAACACTGTGGTATGTCTAATTTAAATATTTAATAATTCAAATCAAACAGTTATATGTGGTATTTAAAAAATATAATTTCATAATAACATTGGTAGTGTTTTTTACAAATACCTACGATCACTAAGGAAAATTATAAAAACAACCTTTACTATAAGAAATACACGATCACTAAATCTATATATACTTCTAGTTAGTAGTTACAGTACTTTAAAAACTAGCACTAACCTGTATTTAAATAGTATTAGAAAAAATATTTTTTAGGCAAAAATTCGAAATTCCTTACCATGTAAAAAAGAAAACAACAGCCTTTCCGGTGGAAGTACTTCATCAAAGCATATTAGTGACAAAGAAGAAATATATGAATTAGATACTAAATATATAATAAAGAAAAATTCAGCATGCAAAAGTAGTAAAGTATTCGGTCGATTTTCAAAATTTATAACTAGAGGAGAAAAAATAAAACAGAAGTCGTTTTCGGAAAATTCTAAAAAAAGCTCAGTAAATAAGTCAATTAACAGATGCCTCACATGGCCTGACACTTCTATGTCATTGGACAAATCGTTTATTGCAGAACAGTGAGTAATATTCTTTAAAAAAAAATAAATAAAATATATTTTTTAATAATAAAAAATGGATAAAGATTCAGGAATTATTTAGTGTATTTAAAAGTTTTTAACTTTTTTTGAACACATATTTTTGAAGTAAAGTTAAGTAAATATAACCATATCTTTTTATAAAATCAGTTTAGTATTATATTTTTAAGTAATTTTAATATATTGTTGACTTGTAAGGAAGAGTTTTAGCTATCAAATAACTTTATTTTTTCTTTTAAACAGCCTAAAATCTTTATCCGATGATGGTGAATCAACTCCAAAACTAGAAATTGTACTTCGAGATCAAAGTAAGGTTTTTCAAAAAAAATCTTTTTTATTCAATTTAAAGACGGTAATAATTTTTTTTCATTTAAGTATTAAACTAGGTTAAATATGTTTAGTCATATTTTTTGGATTATAAAGTTTTTATACTTGAACTATTTTAAACACAAAAATAAATCCATCTAATTTTAAATACTTTGTAAAAGATTATGCTTAAACTTTGTTATTCTTCGAAGACAAGCTGTTAAACTTTGGTGAAATCTGTCACGACTTTAACAAGCTTTGATATTTTGTTCGAAAATTTGTTACAAGCTCGAACAACACGGCTCGAAATAAATACGCATTTCTTTCTTAGAATCACATGAAGCCTTCAAGCACTTTTTGAAAAAAGAATTCAGCGATGAAAATATCGATTTCTGGTCTGAAGTTGAAGGTTACAGAACTTTGAAATGCAATGAGAAAAGGCAGCGAAAGGGAAATGAAATTTACAACATGTACATTAGAGCAGACGCGCCTAATGAGGTTAGCTGTTTTTTTTGTAACTTTTTACCGATGCAACAAACTTCTGCTGAGGTTGGAGCGTTTGAAGGAGAATTAGATTGTTCTGTGCTGTGACATTTGAATAAACATAGCATTTAAAAGCTGTTTTTTAAGTTTAACTAAACAAACTCATGTGAATGTAGAGAGTTATTTGTTATAAATCAAATATTCTCATAAACTTTAACTGTAGTTTTAAAACTGATTATAAACAATAAAAATTTGAGTTTTTTTACATCTTTATATCTTTTGTTAGATTTCGTGTCAATTTTTTTTACTTTTCAAAACAGGTAAATGTATCATATTCAACAAAAAAGGAAATCCTAAAATTTTTTGAGGACAATGATCCATCTATTTTTGATAAAGCACAAAACCAAATACTGTTTTTGATGGAATCCGATTCTTTTAAAAGATTTGTCAATTCAATTTTTTGATAGTCGATTAAAATTGTACATAGAAAGAAAACCAAATTAGAGTATATAAATAGGTTGCTTTACATACAGCTTTAAACCACAAAATTCTATTTAAACCAATCATTCTATTTTTAATTTTTTCAAACCGTAGTCGTGTTTAAGTTTTAACATTTTTGAATAAAGCAGAGCAGATACTCTAACTGATAAGAAAGTTTACTCAAAGGTTAAGTTATGCTGTGTGTAATAGTAATTTCTTCAATATTTATTTCAGCTTTCTTCAACTGTTTTATTTTATTTTTACTTTATACAATAACTTTTTAAATTATGTTTTGTAATTTACTTATAAGCTTCGAAGTTTAAGTAGTAAATAGTTATAAAATACTTTTTTTCTGTACAGTGCTAATTTTTGCATAAAAACTTTTTGTGTTTGTTTTTTAATTCGTAGTACATATCTTTTACTTTAATTTATATGTGTTGCTGCTTACCCTTTTTGTTAATTAAATTGGTTTAAAATATTTTTTTTATACTTTACAAGCTTAATCAAAACAAAACTTAAAATGTTTAAACCTAAAGATTTTCGCACTTATGAAATGTTAATTGAAATAAATTAAGTTCATTTAAAACTTGATAAATTCCAAAAAACAAAAAAAGTAATTAAAAAATAAATAAATCGAAAATTAACGAGATTTTTTTTCTTAACAAAATGTTTTAGCTACTTTAACTTCATGTGTAATTTAAACAAATGTTTTGTATATAATAAAGTTTGATAATGCTAAATTTTTAATTGAAAATATTTAGTTACATAACCATGTTGAATTCTAAAAATTTTATTCAACTTCAAGCTATATTTAAAACCATTTAGTTTTGATATTTTTTGTTTTTAGTTGATAAACCTATTATAAAATAATATACTTTAAAAAATTAGTTAATTCTTTTATTTAAATTAAAAAATATATTACTTAAACACTATATGTTAAAGTAAATAATTAAAAAATTGAAATAGTAAGAACATATGCTTTTAGAGAAAATTTTGTTTCAGATTTGTTTATTAGCATTAAAACATATAAAATATAGATGACACAATAGGCTTTAAGAACGCTAGTTTTTATTCTTTTGTTATCATTTTAGTCATTGTGTATTTCAACTAAACATAACAATAAAACTAATTGAATTATTCCCTTTAAATTTTCCTAAATCTTTGCCTTTTTAATAGTTCAAAACAACTTTTGAATTCTAGTTTTTTAATATGAATAGGTTGTATAACTCAAAAAGTTAAACAAAAGTTTTGTATACTTCTTATAAAACTCTAAATTAAATTTGATATTGCAAACAGTACAAATTAGAGTGATTTCATAAAAAAAGTAAAGCTTAAATTTGTTTTTTTCGTTATGTTAGTATACAATAGTTTTTTAAAAATGCAATTTAAACATAAACTCAGTATTTCATAACAGATTTTTGGCTTTCATTTGTTTAGATTTGTTTTAGTTTTAATAAGTATATATAAATTTACAAACTATTTGTTATAAATAAAAGAGGTTTCACAAGTAATTAGCCTGACTTATTGGACAAGTCTTTTGTGAGATACTTTTTTGAAAACTTTGAAAAGTTTCACTTTATAATAAAAACTAAACTGTTTATAAGCGATTTTGCAATGTAAAATTATTAAGCGAATTTACAGTTTTCCTACTGTTAAAACAATAGCAGTTTTATTAATTTTTACTAAAAAATAAACAAATTTTTCATGTTTTTCAGAATTCTTTTATCGAATATGTACATCGCAGGCCAAAAATTTTGCTATACGAAGCGTAGTTAGCCGACCCCTGTTATGAACTATACAACAAGTCTTATCTTGTATTTTACAAAACTAGATATTTTAATAGACTTAGCTGAATTATCGTTCTAAAAACTGTAAATTTTACATTGCTTTTATCTAACTGCACAGTAAGTAAAACATTTGTTAAAATATATTTTTAGTAGAATTATTCCAATGCGTTTTTCAACTTCACCTTAAGTACCATTGTAAAGGAAGAGTATTTTGTTTAACTGATTTTATTTTATTTTCAAGTTTTCTAAAATGTAAAAATTAGAAAAAAATTGTTATTTAGTAAATAAAATACTGTAGAGTTTTACTAAAACCGTTTTTATAAATGTGTTTAGTTATTATCTTAAACTGATAAACGATTAGTACAAAATTAAGTAAACGATTTTCTATTACTTTATTTCTTTTCTTATTCAAATTTAAGTGATATTATAAAATTTAAAAAGCAGAAACTAAACATAAAAGTTTAAAATAGTTTTACTTTATCTTTTTTAAGATTAATTTAACCAATATATACAACACTTAAGAATAAATAATTAAGTTTTTTTTAATTAAACTAAACCTAAAATGGAAATACAACAAATTACTTTTACATTTTAAGCAATTTAGGAAAAGAACAAGGTTTATTAGATATATTCATTTTTTGAAAAGGTGTTAATTACTTTTTTGTTAAAAATTTATACTGTACATCGTAATTTATGTATATATATATATATATATATATAACTGTTCAAACAAAAGATTTAATCTTTTGTTAACAAAAGATTATAGTGAAACAAGTTCACTGGAATATAAATAAAAACAAATTATACATTAATCTTCCTTTATTGTACCAACATATGTTTCTGTGTGTTAACGAATCAACACACTTCAACTGGGTTCTGTAAAAAAATAATTACTGTAACGTAAGAATAGAAGCATAAAATAAAGTAGGTGTATACATGTTTTCATTAGAATTAAAATTAAATAAATAATTTCAACAGATTTTTACAGGTTAATAGTTAATAATAGGTAAAATACTTAATGTTAAATCGGACTGTTATAAAACTTTATAATGTTTGTAATTATTAAGTCTAAATTAAGTAAAGTAAAATACACAACAAAACAACAAATCAGAATATAAACAAACCACTTACTTTTATAAAAAGAAAAACTGATTCAAATTTATTTTACCGTTGCCAATGATTGAACAAAATACATCCAATAATTACGTCACAATCTATGTGAAGATTAAGACAGCTATTTAATTTGTATTCTAAAGCTAGTTAATTTAGTCTTTATTTTTGGGAATGGTATATGTACATATATGTATATATATATATGTATATGTACAAGTATTTCGTACAAGTGTGCATGCTTAGTTACGTTTTTAAACATACTATTTTAGAAACATTTAAAGTTCAAACATCATTTAATATTTTTTACATTTTAATTGATTTAATAAATTTATATATTTAAGTTATTAAACGACAATATTATTTTATTAAAAAGCACAAACTTATAAGTTTAAATATGTAACAGTTTTACCTTCTCCAAAATACTTCGGTACAAAAAACTTCTACTGTTATATATTCATCTGATCATATATAACAGAAATGTTTATTTTATAATGATCTTCTCTTTAATCTGTTTCATACGTAAAATAACCAAAATATTAGCTGAGAGATAAGTTAAAATAAGATTTTGAATAAAAGTATATTTTTTAAATCAGTGGTGTTTGTGCAGTAAATTACTTTTAAAAATGTCCACACTAAACTAATTAAATACTTTTTACTGTTATAACTTACCTTAATTTTGTTTAAATATTTTTGTTAGTTAAGAATTAACGAAAATTAGTGAACAGCATTTAAAAACAATTTTGATAAAAAGATGATATTTGCAACATAAATTTTTTTTTAAATATTTCTACAACATTTAAACTTCTGTGCACTTCAAATAATTTTTTTGAAATCTACTGTACAAAATAATAAAAATATTAATGTAAACTAATTTATAACGCAGTTTTAGTACAGTCAACTCATAACAGCGACATAGTCTTTAAACTTTTAAACCAAGAAAAATATAACTTAAAACCTATGCGTTTGTAAACATATCTGTCGTGAGCAAATGGTTGATTAAAAATAATTTACTTTAACTCAACCATAGCATAACAATTTAAAGTTCCGTTGTTTGAAACTAAATTAGTACTCAGTTAAATGTTAAGATTTAAACAACATATTTTGAAAATAATATAATATTTTGTCTTTTGGGGTTTTTATTACCAACTTATAAAAAAATTGAATTTAAATTAGAGCTAAAAAGTTTTTAGAAAAAGGAAGTTCAATTAAAACTACTTTTTATCTATAAAAATAACAAACAAAATATTTATAAATTAATTTTTACAATGAAAACTACTTATTAATATTTTTTGACTCTGCTAAACATTATATTAGAGAAACAATTGTTTGTTTATTTTTATCTCTGACTTTTTAGTACTTACAGTACTAATACTTTTATTTACACGAAAAATTTTAATGCCTTTTAATTTTATATATTTTCATTTATTTCATAATTAAAAAAACGAACTAAAACGATTGTATTTTTATAAAAAAGAACAAAAATGATTCATATTTTATAACGAGAATTAAAAAAATAATATTTGTTTCTTGCGAAATAAGCTCATACAAATATGAGAGTTTTTATTATTTTTTTATGAATGGTAATAAGATGTCAAAAATGTTTGGAATAAAAGAAGTATTATAAATTACTTCATTATTTTAGTACAATGATCATATTTCTTAGAAAGGTCATGTTTTTCTTAGAATTAAACAAGTTCATTTATTAGTTTAATTACAGGTTTTATTTATCACAACAATCGCAATCAAAACAAGACAATATTCAGAAGGAATATGTAAAACATTTTCTTTACAACTATTATAATAAAAAATTCTTCCTGGGGGTCTAAGATGAAAACTTTTAGCAATATTTTCTAAACACAGGTTGTTTAAATCAAAAATATTTTGCGAGTAAGAAAAAAAATTTGTTGCATTTAAACAAACATCGTTTGTAAAAATTTAATTACAAAGCCGTGTTTTTGTTAAACTCTCATTAAAGAGACATCTAAAAAATAATGTCATTGCAGTTCAAAAGATAACTATATTGTTAATTTATTCTGATTTGAGACTGATGTTGCTACACTACATCACGTTTTCAGGAAGTGCTTTGGTATCGCTATGTACTTTTTTACTAACACCTAAGGACTCATCATGTTAAGAAAAAACATTTTTTTTTGCTTGTGGAATTTTTTTTAAATGTAAATTTTACATTATCACCTGTAAACAACAAACCTTTAATTTTTTTTCCCAAAAGAAGACCTTAGTTAATCACATAATTGAATGACTATTTAATATTTTGTTAGAGAACGAAAAGTAGTAGAGAAAAATACGCAAAAATAATTTTTACACTAAATAACACATAAACAATCTTTTTTTAATGACAAAAAGTATTTTATGTTTGTTTTCAGTTTAAAATATGATTATAATGATTTTTTTTATTGCAGCTATGTGTTTACACTTTAGATTAGTGACAAATTAAAAAGTAAAAAATCTTAAAAAATTAAGTTTTTAAATTAATTTTAGGTGCACAAAAATATTATTAAAAAAACTGATTAAAATAGTTTTTGTATCTATACTGTATTTTATTTTTTTAATCTTCTTACAACCCACGAACTCTTATGTTTTTAAAATTTGAAAAATTAATTATACTTGGTGTTTTTTTAAGTAAATGATTTATAGTAGTTTTTATAACATTTTGATTACAAGTAAATGCAAAAAAAAATCTTTTTTAATATTTGTCTTTGAAGGGTTTGCTTACACATTAAACTTTTAAAGCTATTTCTTATATGATATTTTTAAGTGAACGACAAAGAAAGCTCTCAAAAATATTAGCCCAAGAATCTTGTGTACAAACAAAACTTATCGGTTATCGAGTCATACTCTATGGATACAGTTTATAGTCTTGTCGTCAAGGACAAGACTAAACATTTAAAAAATAACAAAAACATTTATACTTTTATAAAAAATTAATTAATCGATTGAAAGCTGTTATATTTTTACACCATATTAGTTCTTTAGTTTTATTTATAAAAAAATTGTTATTATGATAGAGTTTTAGGAATTTAAATAGTTTTTTCTCTTTTAACTCATCATACTCAAACTTACTTTTTTAGATTTTCCTTGCTTGTCTGAATCTCAAATTGTCACTAGAAATTTTAACTGTGTAAATTACTTTTGTAATTAGTGAAAGTTACAGAATTAATTATCAATTTGAAATTTTTGTAAACTAGCTTGTCTATAAAATATACATTAATTATGTAAAACATTTAGTTATGTATAATGACACAGTAGTTTCGAGCAGATGCTTTGATTTTGCACAACTTCATAATAACATGTAATATTTATTTTAAATGAAGTAAATGTAAGGCAAATATAGTTTTCAGTACTGATGACTTTTAAAATAGTTCTTACAAACTAGTTTAAAACGGAAAAATATGTAACTACAATTAATTTTGTTCAAACTGTATTTTTTTATGGTTTTACTTGCTGTAAAAAACTTAGACGAATATTTAACAAAACTTAAAAGTATATGCAGTTTTATAATAACGCTTAAAATTCATTTAACTTTTTTCTGTTTTATTTGTTTTTTATTATAGCTTTTTAAAGTAGAATGTTGTTAGTAAAAATTAATGTATTAAACCAGGGGTCGGCAGGTAGTTGGTACTCGCGGGCCAAATTTCAAGTTTCCAAAAACTTCGCGGGCCGCAGTTTTAGTTTTAGAGAACTTCAAAAAATCTTTTGTTTTTAGTTTTAGTCACAATGAAAAACTTTTACTTTTATTCAGTTTTTTACTTTAAGTGATTTTTAGCTATTTATAAAACGCCTACTTAAATTATACCTATTTATCGGATTTAAATTTACATTGACTAATATATTTAAGTCTTAATAAACTACGTACTGTCTTAAACACTAAGTAAGATTAACTTTAAACTTTTATTATTTTATTTACAATCCAGTTCTCTATGAAAACCGAGCTTGAAAAACTTTTTTGGGGCACTTTTAATCACTTTTATATAATGAGTTGCTTTTTCATATTTTAAAAAATATTAAATTTTGAAAATAACTTTTGCGTTTTGAACAATTTTACTCTTTAAAAATTCAGAAACCAGTAAATGAAATTTATTCCTAATTATATGGTAAAAACACTAAAAAAAAACTAACATAATTAATACTCAAGTACTTTAAGAAAAAAAAATGTTAATAATAAATTAGTCTTTTACATGGTTGCCACTTTAAAAGCAAAAATGACTGAGTTTTATTAAACCAGTAAAAATTTATTAAAAGTGAAAAAGCTAAATAATTGCTGTTAATCAAAATTAAATACCTAAGTAAGATATAATCTTTATAAAAACGTACATAGCATATAAATAACCTAGAAAATGACTATAATTTATTTAAACTACACTATATAATTTTATTGAACGAAAAAATGCGTTCAAAATATTTAGTCCTAGGACCTGGTTCACGAAAGAACCTTTCGGTTATCGAGTCGCACACTATGGATACTTTTTAACGTCTTGTCCAGGACAGGTAGGCGAGAAATCTACTACTGAACCAACAATGAAGTCATAAAACTATTACGAGAATTCAAAGATTTATTAAAAGTGTTTAAAATAAATAGTTTTACACACCTGAGTTTTAAAAAATGCTTTAAACAGGTTTAACCTAGTGTGAGTTTTTTCAAATTTTCACACTAGCCTGTTTGTTTGGCAACCCTAACTAGAATAAAGTTCACAAAATAAAGAGATAAAAAAGTTTATTAACTATTAATTAAAAATTTTTAAAAACATATATTATAAGTCAGCTTGAATGGACAATTCAGTTTCTTAAAAATTTTCAACTAAAGTATAAAAATTCATTAACCCATTAATAAAGAAGAAAAACTATATTTTTAATGAGCATTAAAGCAATTCTTTATCTGCAATAAAGTATTGCATTTAAAAAGAGTAAATGTGAAATATAAAACAAGCAATAAAACTAAAAAACGTTAGTTAGGAGTTATTGCGAGAAACGTAAAAAAAAAAAGCCTAAGTCAGTTTTAAAAAGCACATGATTATCTTCCTGTAACTACAGAATGATCAGAAAAAAATTGTTAAGGCAAGTTATAAAGAAGCAAAAGTAATTACTAAAAAGGAGATACCGTTTAAAATTGTAAGCTTTTTTATTAAATGTGTTGGCGATAGTTAAAGATTTTTGTTTATTTCTTCAACGACAACAAGAATTCGTGTTTAGAAGATGTCTGAAGATTATAAAGCTGCAAAAATCAAATTAGGACGCTTACCAATCTGTGAAGATCTGAGAACTAATACAACAAAAACTGCTCATCTGGGAATTTTTATAAGAGGTGTTTTTACTAAATTTGAAATTTAAAAAAGAATTGTAGGTTTAATTCCAATGCAAACCACAATAATAGATAAAGACATTTTAACAGCAAAAGTGCATTGCACCACTATAATGGGTGTTGATTTTAAATTTTTGTAAACAATGTTGCTACTGTAACTATTGCTAAATACATTATAGTATTATGATTTTGTTTAAACCCAGATCTTTGACTTGTGTTGTTTTTCAATAACTTTAATTAGTAATAAACCAGGAAGCATTATGTGAAAACCAAGCTTAAAAAACTATGAAATTAACAATTTAAGTAGTGAACACAGTTTTGTCAAAGAAACATTATTACCAACAGTTTCAAAAAGTAGTAGAAAAATGAACATTCAATACGTTGACCTATATTACTTTTGGCTTGTTCTTTTGTTAAGTTTTTCTTTGATGTTAAGTCTATGAGTTAAGAAATAAAATTGGATATTTTCTAAAAAGTAAAAGTATAAGTATTACTGCATATAAAGATAAAAATTTGATACTATTTTTAGCATTTCTGGTATGTCTTACATCCCAACTTAAAAACCTAACTTGTTATTACAAGGAAAAAAAAGTTATTCTATGAGATATGGTACAATATTATGACTTTTGAAACAAAATTAAGACTATAGGGTTTCAAATAAAAGAAAAAAAAAACTATACAAAATTTAACAATCTTTGAAAACATCAAATTAAAAACAGATTTTGACATTTTCGATGCAATAAAAAACTTATCAGACGAATTTTTCACACGACTTTCTGACGTTCAATTATTAGAAAATATTTTCAGATATTACAAAACTTCCACATAAAAAGTAATATGTTAAAGTGTGCACATTTACAACCAAAGTTTAACACCTGCGATAGCTTGATTAAAATATCTTTTTTTTGTTAATTATGGAGTCCTATAATTTATTGAAGAACGCGAAAAAATGGCAAAAAAACAAAAATTTGCCAAAAAATATTGTTTAAAAAATAAGAATATATACCTGACAAAAACTATTTTAATTTATGTCATATTTTTAGTGTGTCTGTACATTTTAGATTTTACTTATAGAAACAATAACAGTAAAAAATTATTTTAAAACTAAACTTAGTCTGACTAACTATCAAATAAATAAGTGGTTCAAAAATGAGCATATGAGTAAAAATGTGTGCATAGGAATTAATTTAAAATACACAAAAAACTTCTAAAAAATCAAAAAGTGTCGAAACAAAGATATAACAAACCTAAGTTTTTATTATTTGTATTTTTTAATGTATTTGTGTAAACTTAAATATAACATACAGTTATAAAACATCTATAAGAGAAACATAAGTAAAAGTTACATGTTAAACTACATACTTAATTTGTAAAGAAATGATATTTTAGTTAATTACTGATCATTACTCTTGTATATAATAGAAAACCTTAGCGTTTAGCTTATTTATTAAATAAGTATTATATATATAACTTACTACATCCAAGCACTCTTTACACTTTGTTTTAGATAACAACTTGCTGTTGTAAGATGATAGTTATTATGAAACTGTAAAAAAAATACTAGTCGAGTGCTAATCTGTCTTAATTTTTTTTTAAGCCAAAGCTGTTAAGTTTTTTATTTTGAAAAATGTTACACAGCGACTAAGAATGAAATTTGTCAAATTAAACTAAACTAACGAAAAATGTTGACTAAAAGTATAATTTAGCTAAGCGGGCCACATTTACATGCTCGTGGGCCACATAATTTTCTTTCGCGGGCCGCAATCAATTCAAAAAATAAATGTGCTCGCGGGCCGCAGATTTACCCTTCGCGGGCCGCAGTTTGCCGACCCCTGTATTAAACACTGCTTAAAACTGTACTTTGTATTTCTTACTAACTATAAAAAGACATTTTTAACAACTACCAAAGTCACGTTTACATTAACACATATAAAATCTTAACAATAAAATCACAAAATCAAATAGATTATTTATATTGCATAACATTTAGTTTTTTACTTTCTTTAATACTTTTACTTAATTTTATTGTCGTTTTTTCTGTTAATATTTCAACATTTAATTAAGTGCTAAATAAGCAACACAATTTTTCCCATAATCAATAACTGGTTCATAAATTTTTTATTACCTTCATTACGTACATATACATTAAAAAGACAAAAAATTAAATTTTACAATAAGGTATACAAGACATACAATATCAATAAAACTAGATATATTTCGAGCAATTCTCATCAGTAGAGTACATAGCTAACAAGAGATAAAATTTTACAAATTTATATAGTAACCAAGTAATCATTTAAGTAATTAAGAAATTAACAAAAGTCAAAAGAAATTAGTAACAATTAAAATCATTCAAGTTTTTTTACGTTATAATTAATCTACAGTAAAACTAAACATCAATATAATGAAAACAACACTTATAAGTGCTACAAAAATAAAGAAACAGTATAGTCAAAATATTTTGCTTAAATAAAACTTACATTCCGTAACAAAATACAAATAGCTTCTAATTTATCAAATCGAAAACATTGCTACAAGTTTTAATAATTTAAAATCTACTTAGATTATAACTGTTTGCACATGTTGAATTAATAACCAAATGTTCTGCAATAGATGAACGCTTAGATGCATTTAAAACCTTGACCGGTATACCATCTTTCTTATCTGAAAAGCAAAAATTTTCTACACTCTTTGGGACATGCTCTTTCATCCATTTTTAGTTTAAAAACTAAATTGTTGTAATATTTTTAGAATGCCTTAAGCTCCATTTATATGTTTTTCAGGTAAAAAACTAAAAGTAAGATTAAAAAATCTAATCTAAAGTAATAAATAAAAAACAGCAATAGCTATAAATGTATTTATAAAGAAATTGCGTAGTTATTTTAGAAATAAATTTTAACCTAGTGTGTTCAAGCTTTTTTTCTTAAATTTCTATAATATAACACTTTTCTAAAGACAGCTTAACGCATGAGCAACGAAACTGAATCAGCTGTAAAACTAGTATTTATTTTTTTAAATACATTTAGCTGTTTTTTATTAACTGTCGAGCAATTTAAATAGTACAATGTTTTATTTAATATGGTGGTTATTTCTATAAAGATAAAGCTAGAAAATACTTTTCAGCGACTATTAATAAGGTTTTCAACCATTTTTTATCTATATATCTTGGATTCAAACATGCACAACTAATGATGATGTAATATACTGTAAACTTCAAAAGTATTTTAAGTCAATTTTTTGGGTTGAAAAATTTAAATGCAGTCAATACTGCTTTTTTATCAATAGCTCTATTTTGGAAGAATAAACATACAACCAAACTTTTTTTTTTAAATTTGTATTTTTTATTTTGTAATACACTAAATCTTAGTTTATCTGTGAATTTAAAATTTATAGGTGAAAATAAGCTCTGTATAAATATTAAAAATAAAACCTTAAAAAAATGTTAAGCTTAATTACTAATGAAAATAAAATTTATTCAAGTTTCAATAACAAAACTACTAAGTAAACAAAAAGTAGTAACATTAACAAATTTTTGTTTTTTGCTTAGCTCAATGAGTTTTAATAGTAATAAAACTTTATTAAAACTATACTAATTCTATACAACCGTAAGGTTTTTTTGTGCACCAGGTCCTTAGACCAAATTTTTAAGCGTTTTTTTTTTGTTCAACAAACAATATATAAATTAACATTAAGTACAACAGTTTAAAAAAATTGATAAAATATTTTAACTATTAAAAAACATAAGTTTAAGCATAGCGAAACAAGTTAAGTGGTTTGTATAATAATAAGAAATTATTTAGTATTCTTTCTTTATTAACTTAACACATGTTTCTGTGAGTTAACGGATTAAAATTTATTTTATATAGGAATACTTCGTTTTTTACTTTTCAAAGCAAGTTATTTCGGTGTTACACTTGATTTTATGATACATTAATTACTTAAACCAATACTAAATTTCAATAGTTTTACTGAGTAACCTTAATAAGATTTTTAATTTAAAAGAGCTACAGTTCACAATTACTTTAATTAAACTTATAACAGAAACTAGTTGTTTTTATTCATAGTATAATAATAAACTATAAAATATTTTCTTTGTTTAAGTATTTACTAGTATGATGCAATATAAAATTATTTAAAACTTATTTATACTTTAAAAAACGTTTAACTTTCAAAGAATATAGAAATTTTTCAATTGTTGTTCTTATCACTTTTTCATGTTCGATGTAACCTAACCAGTTCTTAAGAATAAGGCCATAATTTAAAACTTACAACTGATAATCTAAAGGTGAAATTGAAGAGAAAAAAAAAGTCTGTGACTTATATTAGATCAGTTTTGTGAGAAATCTTAACAAAGGGGACAATAGCTTTTTAAATTTATTCAAAAGGGCCTTCTAAAAGTTATTTAAGAAACCCTGGTATAGACTAAAAGTTTTATTTACAAACTGATTAGTTTAAGCTTGAAAAGTTATATATAGCAAGCTTAACAGGTGTATTATTCCTGAAATGTAAAAGTTTAAATAGCACGTTTATAAACTTAAACTCTTAAAAGTGCTGGCAAAGGAACAATATGTTTTTAGAAACAAATAATAAAAGAAAACAAAGTAAACAACTAAAATTATTTCATAAATAAGTATACTTAACTAAACCATCCTTTATGTAACATAAACATATTAACATGTTACGTAAACGGGAACGAGTCACTTTTGCACGCGGGGACACTTTTGCACGGCGACTCTTTTGCACGCAGGGTCACTTTTGCACAAAGTATGCAATTAAAAGGGTACGCACCCGCGTTAAGTACGCACCTGCATTAGTTACGCGTTAAGTACGCACTAAATATCAAAATAAACATAACAGAAACATTTTATGATGTACTTTATGCGGGTGCGTGCTTTGTGCGAGTGCGTACTTAAGCGGGTCCGTACATTAAGGGATGCTTACTTAAGCGGGTGTGCACCTATTTAAGTGCGTACTTTGTGCACAAGTGACGCTCGTGCAAAAGAGTCGTCGTGCAAAATTGTCTACCCGCGCAAATGTGTCCCCTCGTGCAAAATTTACACGTAAACATAGCGATACAAAGAATACAGGAAAGGGTAAAACAAGTTTATATATGGGTAATATAAACAGAATAAAAATCCTAAGTTTATTAATATTATAAAGCAGTAGTACTAAATGTAATAATTTAAAAATTATTGTAGTAATAGTTAAATACAGCAAACTATTGAATGTATTAGTATTATGCACAAAAAATCAAAGCTTAGTATGATCAGAAACTGCATATTACCACTAAAGTATGTATAACTCATTTGTTATAACACTAATAATGTGAAGGCTAATTTAATGTACTGGACGCTTATAACATTAATAGCATTGGAGCTTATAGACTACGTTAGATTTTGGTTTACATGTGATGTTTCATTTTATTTGTTTTTAAAAGTATAACTTACTTTTGTTGCTGTATTTATGATCTAAACGTTTTAAAACATGTTCTGATCCTATTTTTATAAAAAAATCTAATTTATACTTATGTTTCCAACATTAGGTACCTTAATTTTCAAAACTATTTACCAAATCACTAATAAAATTATCTGATTAGTTTTTCCTTTGAAATAGTTCTTTGAACTTGAAAACTTCTTGTTTACAAATAACGTTGTTCGACGAGACTATATTTGTTCTATTTAATTTCAAAACAATAAAAAAAATCCCATTTGGTTGGAGCTACTCAACTAAAACTTTTAGTTTTTTGATTGTTAATTTTTCACGGAAACCTTAGGTATTATTAGGTTTATCCATCTTATTTTTGTATCAATAAATATAATTTATTATTCGCCAACTTCATAAATGAATAAAATGTAATTGTGTCGTTTTTTAAGTTTTTCGTGATTTTTTATATATAAAACAAGCTTATATTTTATACTAATGCGTTTTTTAATAAATGCTTCCAATGACTAATGGAAAGTAGAAAAGTCTTCTAATAAATATATCTATCAGATGTTTGTGTATCAGTTGGTATTATAAATTATAAATGATTTATTGAACGACAAAAAATACGCTCAAAATGTTTTGTTTTAGAACCTGGTGCACGAAGAACTTTTCGGTTATCGAGTCGCACACCACTTGGATACAGTTTGACGTCTTGTCCAGGATATATTATTTGTTATGTATTTGTTATTTTTTATAGAACTTTTTGGTTTAAGTTATATACTTGATTTAAGAAATATACTTGATTGAACTTATTTTTTGGTTTTTGTTGTTCTAAAATGCTTCATAATAAAATGTCCTGGGTAAGATGTTAAAAGGTATCCGTGGTGTGCGACTCGATAACCGAAAGGTGCAACAGGTTCAAGGACCAAATATTTTGAGCTTATTTTTCGATTAATAAACTAATACAGATTTATATCTAACGTATTAAATCAATTTTACCTCAAAAGAATATGCATGACCTCTTATTCAAACACTTCGCTTAACCAAAATAGACTTAATTGCTGTTTTCTATATCAAGATAACAAGATATAAAAAAAAAGTAATGATAATTAAGCTCTTATATATTGAGCACTCTATTTCACACAGTTTTATAACTTATGTATATCAAGATAATAAGTATTTAAAGTGTTCAAAAAAAAAGTTATTTGTTAAAATTTTGAAAGTTAGTAAAATACTTATGTTTAAGATAATTTAACTTACCGCTAAATAAAAACTAGTTTTATTTTAAAGATAACCAATAATAGTTATTAAAAATTTTCCGAAAAATTTAGCTAATCAGTTTTTTTTTAATCATACAAAAGTTCTTTCAAGTTTTCCACACCACCCATGAGGTACTTAAAAAGGCGCACTAGCATTTAATTTTTAAGTGCAGTCGCTTCCCGCGTAGGCATATCATTCTGCACTGTTTACCTAAATACTTTTTTACATAAAATTTAACTTGAGACGTTATGCTTTAAATTCATATAAACATTTGTTTTCTAAGTAAGTGTAATAAACATTTAAGTGAAATGTTGATTTGTTTACTTTTTTTAGTGTTGTTAATAAAATTTTTAAAAGTTAACAGCTTCTGTGAACATTTGCAAAACAATACAGTAATTTAATAAAACTAAAGTATTAAAAAATATGCTTGAGTGAAAAAATCAAACAAACCTTAAGTGGAACTACCACTTGTGCCTTTTATAAATACTACTTTTCATACGTTATCCTCAAACACTGTTCTTCTCCTGCAAAGATTCAACATAGCTCTCCATAGACAAGTTAAAGCTCTCTTCAGTCTTCATATCCTTTCACGTCTTTCGTCTCTCTCCATGCTTCTGAAATAATAATATAAATTTATCCCAACACGTTTTCTGTACTTTACTAGCTCCTCCTTCAATTCACTATCTTCTTCGTATTCTATATTTTCGTTTAGGTTAAATGAAACACTCTTCCTTGCTCGAGCTTCGTAAACTATTATTGAGAGTCTTTAATCCAAATTTTCCACCGTATATTCAAGAGATTCCAAAAAAGCCTCATTTAATTCATGCTCTGATGATTTATCAATAACAGTCAGAAGCAATAAAAACTCACTAAGATTTTGTTGTTTCCATGTACTAGTTGGTGTAAAATTCAATGGAACAACTTTTTTTTCAAGCTAGTAATTGATTTTAGGTGATTAACGGATGATCTTTGCTTGTTAAAGCAGCCGAAAAGTACAGAGCTCATAAATTCAACCATTTTTGATAATCACTATTAAATCGACTGGGCAATTTAGTTGATTTTGTTAAGTTTAGTTTAAATGTAAAACGCTTGGTAATTAGCGCCTTAGTGATTTAAAAAGTAATGATTACGTCACTTGTTGCTTTTCTGATTTTCGTTTGATTTTATACTTTTTTCAAAAAAATTTTAACATCTTTTTTCAAACAGTTTAGAAAACCCGCCTTTTGCAAGTAACCGGCCATATTTAATAGTGGAGCTTTAACAACAAGATCTGCGCTTTAAATCTTAATTGTTTTGATTAAAATATTTTTTAATAAACATAAATTGTTCACTTTTTTATTTTTTTTCAACAGCTTAGTACTTTTGTTGATCAGGGTTGCCCAGGTCCATGTGTGGATCTAGCAAGTCAGGGGCGATAAGCTGCAAAAGAACTAAAGGTGGGGGAATGAGGAATAAAAGGACCATGAATAATTCAAAACCTACACTAGATCTTCTAGTGTTTAGGTTAAAAAGTAAAAATAGTTTTAGGCATAATTTACGGGAGAACTTAAACTTACACTAAATATTTCTAGAGTTTATAATGAGTGTGGGAAATAATTTTAGTTTTCTGAAAAAAATTGCGTTTATGAAAATGAGTTTGGGAAATCCAGATCTAATGGTATAAAGTTAATTCTATTTCCAATCAAATCCCATCCAAGTAACTTCCCATCCAAACAATTTCCATGTCCAATCAACCATCAAAACCATTATAATTTTAAACTCATTTTAATATGATTAAAAGTAAAATTATTCTGTTTTTAGCTCCTTTTTTTCAACAAGTTTTGAAATAAACTCAAGCTTGACAATTCAAGCTTTTACCAAAGTATTTAATTAAGTCTCATACTCTCATCTTTCAAAAAATAACTTAAAATTCAAAGAAATTATAAAGTGTCTTATAAGGTCTAAATATTAAAATTAAATGGATAACAATTTTAAGGTTTTTCTACTAAAATATATAACTTACATTTATTTAAAATATGAAATATAAAGCATTGAAGTTATCAGATTTTTAATAATGTCAGATCGTGCACAGGGTTGAGTTATAGTTTGAAATGTCTTAACTTAAATTGTTCGAACTTAAATTGTCTAGCTTTGGCATGTATCATTTCCAATGTTAGTTTTTAATCAACAGAAGCTGAACCGTCGCGATTTCCTTTTATTAGGTGGAATTAATATAACAAAAATAGCAAGAATTAAAATACATCGTAAAGTAGTATATATGTTCATTCCTGAATCTACAAACTATGATATTATAAATGTTAAAAGTGTTTACAAGTAATATCTTTCGATTTTTTAACAAAAACTGTATCTATAATAATCACTTAGATAATAAGATTTCCAAAAGCAAGCATTATCGCCACTTTATATGCAATTATGGTTATCTTGGGGCAATAACAAATAAAATAGCGAAAAAAAGTGTATAATAAATTAACTAGTAATGAGGCGATACCTAAAAAAGGGTCAATTATTTGTTTAACTTTCCAAGGAAGTGTTTATTAAAAAAGTTTGGGAAGCCCTGCTTTAGTATTTAGTGCACGCTTCTAACTGTCTTAACTACTAAGCTCTTATTCATTAATCACTAGGTTTGGTCTCTTTTGTTGCTAATGTTTGTGATTATGAAAATTATATGATATAAGCCACAACTATTTTTAATGAACATTTAAATATTTTTTCCCTAACTATTAAACTTTTATAAAAATAAACAACTTTTTTCTATATTAATCACAAAACAGCTAAACAATAATATTTGTCATATTTAGTACTGAGAAGGCAACATATTGAATTTTTTAAATACTAACAAAAAACATATTTCTAAGTACGTAAAATTCCGCTGGTTTCTTTATCGATCATAGTTTATAGATTTAAATTTTTACGAAAATGACTGTTAAGTAAATAAATCTTTGATACAAACAAATTCAATTGACAATGTGTTTGTCGAGTTGAAAAACTAACTATCCATGGAAATTATTTATTTAAAATAAAACGAAATATAATTAGTATTTTTGAACTCGTAAAAAAAACTTCTAATCCATTTTTTTAGAAAATTTCAATATTTAGTATTTTTACTGTTAGTTTTAGATTTATAAAACTTTCATCATATATTTTATAAGCTTAACTGGTGTGTAGCTCGATGACCAAAAGGTCTTTCTTTGACCAAAACATTTGAGCGTTGGTTTTTCATCTTGTTCAATAAGTTAAAATATATTAATTAATATATTTCAGTTTTTTGTTAATAATTACATTAACGTATTTTTTTTTTATTAGTTAAGAACTATTTGATCATTCTTAACGGTTTATATCATATGTTTTGCTATTGATTGAAAGCTATCTAAAATATCATTATTTCGATTAAAAATAAAGTGAACAATATTGTTGTCAAATTTTGCAATTTGGAGATACAAAAGAGCACAATGCTATATCAATTCAATTATTTTAATTTTAAAATTTGAATATTGTATATTGCTAAAAGTTTATTGTAACAACATTAAGTACTTTTTTATTAATATAAGTCTATGATCAAGTATGCTAAAATACACCTTAAAACTGTATAAAATTTTCTTGTTATCTGAACAACAACAAAAACTATTATAGTAGTAATAATAAAATAATAGTAATTTTATCGAAGACAAAAATAACGAAGATGCTTAAAATAATTTTGGTCTAAGGACCTGGTGTACAAAAATACCTCTCGGTCATAAGTACTGTTTTTCTGTAAATTTGTCGTATATAATTAATTGAACGAAAAAAACAACAAAATATTTGGTTCTAAGACTTGGTGCACTAAAAAACATTTTGGTTATCTAGTCGCACACCACTTGGATAACTTTTAACGTCTTATAAAAGACAGCTAATATAGCATAACAATAGTATAAAAAAAATTATTATTTATAAAATTACTGAATAAAAACGAAATTTCTCACAAAATTTTAGTCTTAGGACCTAGGTGTACGAATAACTATTTTACTTTTAGAGGTTTACTACACTATTCTGTAGGAACATAAAATTCTGCTGCATAACTTCGCAACCGCATAAGTAAACCTGTTTTACCGTATAGCTGCGCATTTAAAAATATACATTAGTTCAGAAATCAGTAAACTGCGGCCACAGGCCATATGCAAACAATGTAATGAACTGCGGTCCGCAAAAATGCAAATGCAGCATAAGGATAAAATAATTTAAATTTTATACTAGACATTGTGAGGTTCGCTTCTCTTTTGTTTTTTAATAAAAAACTGCATACAAATATGCTTAAGAATAGTAACTGGAACAAAATAATATATAAAAGCAATTGTCTATTTTGTCTCTTTTTGTCTATGTAAGGCGTGATATCGTAGCATTTTCTTAATGTAAAAAAATTGTTAAAAACTGTAGGTTTTAAGATCTCAACTTTACTGACACATAAACAAAAATAATAAAAGACAACTTTTCATTTTTTCCAATTATTTTAAAGCATGGGTTGGCTCGGCAGGCTTTTAGTAGTCGCGGGTCAAGTTTTGCAAGAACAAGTCTTTGGGATCTTTAGTTTTAATTACCGTTTGACCTTTTTATACTCATAAAACAAACCCCAAATTTTAATACTGTTTACTGAACACAAAAAAGCGCTAAAAGATAGTTGGTCCTAGGATCTGGTGCATGAAAAACCCTTTCGGTTATTCAATCGTACACCACTTAGATACTGTTTAACCCCTTGCCTTGTTCAGGACTATAAAGCGTAAGTTAGGGTTAAAAAACAAAAAGTAAAATATTATTTTTTTTGCTCTTTAAATTACTATTCATTCTAATTATATTTTTGGTGACATCAATTGTCAATTCATTTGTGCAAAAGCTGTTTAAGTAAAGAATAGGTAAAGAAAATTATTTTCTTACTAGACTATTAAATACACAGCATTAAAAATAGTTAATTGAACAAATTATATCCGGTGCATATCTTATTTAAAAAATATAACAAAACAAATTTAATTTATTCTTTAATTTATTTGAGTACTTTCGAAGTAAGTCTTGTCAAAAATTGTATCTTACTAAATTAAATTAAAAGTGCACTGTAGTTTAAAGTTTTCAAATATAAAATGATGTAATAAGTGTAGTTTTAATTTCATTTTTATCGCTGGTTTGATTTAGTTTGATTTAAATCTAAGAAGTTTTAATAGTAAAGCAAAGTTATTTATTTAATTTTTACAATTGATTATTATGTCATTTTAAATTTTAAACTACAGTTTACTTTTATTTCAGTTCAGTTTAATTTAGTAAGATACAACTTTTGACTAGTTATACTTTGAAAGTACTCAAATAAATTTAAGAAAATAATGAAATGTGTTTCGTAATATTTTTTACAATAGTTATTATTTTCTAATTCAGCTATTGTTTTATGCTACTGATAAAGAATAAAAATCTAAAAAGAATTAAATACATTAAATAGTTTTGAGAGGTAAAACAGTTTTAATTAATTTATGTTATGTTTTATTTATTGTGACATAGTACTTACTGCATGGATCAACTTGAAATAAATGAAGTTATGGAGCTGAAAGTAAAGTGACAGTTTGATATTCTAAAGAATTTGTAGGCTTTTAATTATTTTATCTGAGGCTCTAATTATAACACTTGTAATTGCTAGTTTACTTGTGCTCTACTATAATTATATACAGAGTGGTCACTAATTCTGGAATCCTAGAAAAATCTGGAGTTTAACAATTTATGTTAAAAAAAGCTGAAATTTGAGAAATTTTGAAAAAATCTGGAAAAACCTGGAATATTTAGCAATTTCTACATCTTAAGTAGTAAAATTTTGATTTGACACAAAAAATTTATCAAATATATTTTAAAAATTTGTCACCATGAAATGCTTTTATATTTAAAAACACATTTAAAGTATCTTTTGAATTGTTGTTATACTATTTAACACAGTTTTTTGACTTAAATTTAACTTAAAACTAAAAATAGATCCAAAAACGTGAACTTTTAAAAACCTGGAAGAAATTTCTAAGAAACCAGTGGCTACCTTGTAAGTAGTGTCAATTTTAAGCTATAATTTATGTATATACATAACAAGTGTTAGTTGTAACAACTTTGTTAAAAACTTTAATACATTTAATATATTTAGTCAATCTGTTAATTCTGATAGTAATTGTAGTGATTTTTTTCTTAATAAAAGTACTGCTAGTTCTTTAAAAAAAAATTGTACTGAAGCCTTAAACACAAATTTTCTCAACAGGTCAAAGTCTAGTAAAAATTTTAAAATAAAAGTTTCCTATACAAATATTAGATCTATCTTAAACAAAATAAGTTTTGTTGAGTTTCATATGTGCACAAACAACATAGACTTATTTTTCTTTACTGAAACTTGGTTAAATCCTAACATTATCAATTCTATTTTTTGTCTATCTGTTTATAACGTTATTCGCAATGATAGATTGAGCAGGGGGGAGGCGTTGCTGTTTTTTTTTTTAATTATTTAAAAATTATTAAAGTTAAAAGTGATTTTTTTTCTTTTTGACGGTTTTGAATTTATATGCTTTGATTTAATTCTCAACGGATTAAAGTTAAGATTTCTATGTATTTGTATTCCTCCAAATCTTTCTAAATCTATAAAAATTGTATCAAACATGATTGACCTTATTAAACATTTCACACCAAAAAATTTTCTTTCTATATTATTGGTGACTTTAATTTTTCCAATAATGATTAGAGTATTCCGAGCTCAACTTTCAATGCAATAAAAATTTTATTAAGTTTTGTTCAAAAAACTGTTTAACTCAAATTATTGATTCACCTAAACATAAAGACGGTAGTATTCTTGATTTAGTGCTTTGTAATTGCATGGGGTTGGATAGAATTAAATTTCTTTCAGTAGATTCACCTTTAACTAATACTAATGACCATTCCCTTATTTCTTTTGGCATTAGTGTTAAAAAGAGCATGAAATCAGCTACTGTGACACTCTACCCAGATTTTTCCAGAGCGGATTTTAAGTGTATTAACGAATATTTGTCAAGTATAGATTAAAAATTTATTTATAATAAACCAGAGAATTTACAGAAGTTTTATGATAAATTTGTTAACATTATTAATCTTATAATCAAAAAAATTGTACCCTTGAAGAAGAAAAATAGAAAACGTAAGACATATCCTTCTAATTTAAAAAAGCTACTAAAAGAAAAGCAAAAACTATACAAAAAATGCAAGTTAGATCAGCAGATTACTAAAAAATACAAGCTAGTTTCAAAAGCATACGAAAAAGCTGTAAAAAATTACGACATACAACATGAAAAAAGGTTTTGTCAAAATACTAATTCAAAAAAAATTTATTCTTTTGTAAAATCAAAGCTAAATCTATCACCTTCCTTTCCTCTTTTACTAGATGAAAATAACTTACCATTAATTTCTGACTTTGATAAAGCCTCTTATTTTAACAAATCATTCCAAAAAGTATTTAGTAAAGATTATGAAGATGAAAATTTTAAACTTATTGATAAAAGTTGTCCTGAAATGCAAGTTTTTTTTATTAGTAATAATGAAACAATTGAGTCTGTAAATCATTTAAAAGATAAAATACTCAGAACAGCAGAAAATGTACCTTCGTATTTTTTCAAACGAACTATTTGCTCTCTCATTTTTCCAATCTCGTTAATTTTTAATTGCTCTTTAGCTATATCTTTCATACCAAGGCAATGGAAAATATCTTATATTATACCAATATTCAAAAAAGGAAACCAAAATAATCCATTAAACTACAGACCGATTTCACTAACTAGTAGCTTTTGTAGATCTTTTGAACATAAAATTTCATTAAAAATACTTAATCATCTTTTCTTGAATAATCTTATTTCTCCGAAACAATTTGGTTTTCTTCCTAAACGAACTTCATGTATTTAATTATTGGATTGCCTTCATTCATGGTTAGTATCTTTTTTTACCAATAAATCTATCAATGTAATTTATACAGACATTTAGAAAGCGTTTGACTCTGTCTCTCATTTTAAGTTAATCTTTATCTTAATACAAATTAATAGAAATCTAGTTGAATGGTTCAAAGAATTTCTTCAGGAAAGAACACAAGGAGTAGTTATCGGTAACACGTTCTCAGAATCCTTAACAATTTTTAGTGGAGTTCCGCAAGGAGGGGTTATAGGCCCACTGTTATTTATAATTTATACAAATAATATAGCCTTAGAAGTTGATTCTAATACCTACATCTTTTTTTTATCGTTCGGTAAAAATGTGGAACAAACTTCCAAATGAACTAGTATCGTGCAAAAATCTTAAAAATTTTCGATTAAACTTAAAAAGATTTGATTTAAATAAAACATTTACTAGTAAAATTTATAATTGATTAGTTTTGTTCATCTCTTTAGCCATTGATTTGGTGTGTGGTATGTAGTTTATTGGTAGTTTAATCTGTAAGCTGCGCCTTCCCCTTAGATTTTAGGTACTTTTCAATTTTGAATTTTTTGGAAGGTCTATTGTTAGTGTGCTTTGGGCTTTAGATTTTGAAATTATTGAATACTCAGTTGATTCCTAAGCTAGAGTTGTGAATTGTTGCTGCCACATTTTTGAAGTGATTTTTGACTGAATTTGCCGTGGTGAAACTTTGAAAACATAACGAATGGCAAATAGTAGCTGAGATCACGAGCATAAAGTTATTGTTATAGGAAAATTTATTAATTTTTCAAAAAACATAAAACTTTAATGTCAATTATTTTCCTTATCTTAAAAGCTATCTGAAATTTTTTTTTTATTTTAAAGAACGCACCTTTGCCTTTAATTTAAAAAAAAAATTATTTAATTTGGGGTTGGAATTATTTCATGGGGTCCCTCCAAAAATAAAGGTTTTTTTTCGTTTTTTTTTCATCAAATGGTATTAGAACCAAAAATAAATATTTTTTTTTTAATTTTTTTTTTGATTTCCCTTACTTTGCATGTTATAAAAACTCTTAAATAGTTATTTTATAAATAATGTTAATATCTTTTACGATTTGGCCCAAAATCAAAATGTAGTATATTACACTATCATTTGCCTTGGCCATTTCCTAGATAAAAAATTGATAAAAGGAAAAAAAAAGTTAATAAGAATGTGAATTACATCAAACTAATTTAAAATAAAATAATTTAATTAAATTTGTTGTATATTCACATTCTTATTAACTTTTTTTTTCCTTTTATCAATTTTTTATCTAGGAAATGGCCAAGGCAAATGATAGTGTAATATACTACATTTTGATTTTGGGCCAAATCGTAAAAGATATTAGAATTATTTATAAAATAACTATTTAAGAGTTTTTATAACATGCAAACTAAGGGAAATCAAAAAAAAATTAAAAAAAAATATTTATTTTTGGTTCTAATACCATTTGATGAAAAAAAACGAAAAAAAACCTTCATTTTTGGAGGGACCCCATGAAATAATTCCAACCCCAAATTAAATAATTTTTTTTAAATTAAAGGCAAAGGTGCGTTCTCTAAAATAAAAAAAAAATTTTAGATAGCTTTTAAGATAAGGAAAATAATTGACATTAAAGTTTTATGTTTTTTAAAAAATTAATAAATTTTCCTATAACAATAACTTTATGCTCGTGCTGAGATCAATGTTCTGCAAGATAAAGACAGGTTATGAAGAATTTTGACAGGAGATGCTTGTTACAGGGATTTATTGCTTTGGAATGTATAATTGAAGATTGGTGACTTTGGAATCGTTGAATATTTTGGTTGTGAAAGATTTAATTTATTCTGTTTGTGCCTTGTATAAGTTTTATGTTTATGTTTATTTAATCACTCTAATTTGTTTTTTTCTTTTTATGTTAGTGTCTTTCAGTTTAAGTGGCTTAGGTTTTAATGCCTAGGTCCTTCGTTGGACAATAAACTTAATAATAATTATTATTATAATAACAATAACAATAATAATAATAATAATAATAATAATAATAATAATAATAATAATAATAATAATAATAATAATAATAATAATAGTAATAGTAATAATAATAATAATAATAATAATAATAATAGTAATAGTAATAGTAATAATAATAATAATAATAATAATAATAATAATAATAATAATAATAATAATAATAATAATAATAATAATAATAATAATAATAATAATAATAATAATAATAATAATAATAATAATAATAATAATAATAATAATAATAATAATAATAATAATAATAATAATAATAATAATAATAATAATAATAATAATAATAATAATAATAATAATAATAATAATAATAATAATAATAATAATAATAATAATAATAATAACAATAAGAATAACAATAACAATAAGAATAACAATAACAATAAGAATAACAACAACAATAAGAATAACAACAACAATAAGAATAACAATAAGAATAACAATAAGAATCACAATAAGAATCACAATAAGAATAACAATAAGAATAACAATAAGAATAACAATAAGAATAACAATAAGAATAACAATAAGAATAACAATAAGAATAACAATAAGAATAACAATAAGAATAACAATAAGAATAACAATAAGAATAACAGTAAAAATAACAATAAGAATAACAATAAGAATAACAATAAGAATAACAATAAGAATAACAATAAGAATAACAATAAGAATAACAATAAGAATAACAATAAGAATAACAATAAGAATAACAATAAGAATAACAATAAGAATAACAATAAGAATAAAAATAAGAATAACAATAAGAATAACAATAAGAATAACAATAAGAATAACAATAAGAATAACAATAAGAATAACAATAAGAATAACAATAAGAATAACAATAAGAATAACAATAAGAATAACAATAAGAATAACAATAAGAATAACAATAAGAATAACAATAAGAATAACAATAAGAATAACAGTAAGAATAACAATAAGAATAACAATAAGAATAACAATAAGAATAACAATAAGAATAACAATAAGAATAACAATAAGAATAAGAATAACAATAAGAATAACAATTAGAATAACAATAAGAATAAGAATAACAATAAGAATAACAATAAGAATAACAATAAGAATAACAATAAGAATAACAATAAGAATAACAATAAGAATAACAATAAGAATAACAATAAGAATAACAATAAGAATAACAATAAGAATAACAATAAGAATAACAATAAGAATAACAATAATAATAATAATAAGAATAACAATAAGAATAATAATAATAATAATAATAATAATAATAATAATAATAATAATAATAATAATAATAATAATAATAATAATAATAATAATAATAATAATAATAATAATAATAATAATAATAATAATAATAATAATAATAATAATAATAATAATAATAATAATAATAATAATAATAATAATAATAATAATAATAATAATAATAATAATAATAATAATAATAATAATAATAATAATAATAATAATAACAATAATAATAATAATAACAATAACAATAACAATAATAATAATAATAATATACGTACTTTTATATTTACTTATTAATTAATCATATTTGGTTTGAACAACTTCTAAGATTAAATGTTTTAATGCGAAAAATTAAACATTTTGCTCCCAGTTGTGCACATACACTCTTGCAAATCTTTAATGTTTTGTCTTCAAATCAAAAAAAATATTTAATTTGTTTTACAAAAGTATGGTATTTTGTAAAAATAAAATAAGCTTTGGGTGTCTTGCCAAACACGAACTTTTTTCCTTTAAATATTTGCACCAGTTTTTATGGCTGGTTTAATGGTTTATTGAGCACAAAATGATAATGTTTTAGAACTGCAGTAATAACAACCAAGACATAGTAATTTCAAAAACAACTTTGAAGTTCAAAATATCCTAAACTATTCAATAGGTATTGAACAAAAAATATATTTATGTTTTACCTCATAGTTTTGAACTAAGTTTTTGTCACTGAATTTATGAAACATTTTAGCATAAGAAATCACAAATCAAGAAAAGTGAATTTATTTTATTATTTTTTTCAACAACAGTTTTAATTGTTTTAAAATTCAAAGTCAAGAACATTCAATATTAAATTAACTTTTGATATAAAGACAATTTTGTAAAAAGTTTCTGTCTGTAGTATATGCATCACATAGAAAACTATGTAAAATTCGTTTACTCTTTGACTTTTAAGATAATTACCTTAAGTTTTCAGAAAACAAATTTGAAGTCAGGATAAGTGCAGATGCTTAAATATAAAAAAATAAATAAGAGGTAGCTGAGTAAAAATTAAAAAGAATAATATCAATTTGTTAAAAACAACCCCCTTTAACCGTAAAGCATGTGTGTTAATAGTTTACATTTTAAAATGGTTGAAACTTCTTGATTTGTTCTCAATAGTTTTATAACTAACTCTTAACTAACTAAACTTTGTTCAACAGTCATAAAGTTACTAACACACAATCAACAATATTTGTAACTCTAAAGTAAAAATAGATGGTTATATTGTTATGAGAAAAGAATTGAGAAAAGTAAGTTAAAAACTCAAGAGAAAAATAGTTTATTATTGAAATAGTCTTTTTTTTTTGCTTTATTAATTTGGTCCTTCCATAACGAGCCTATTGAGCTCTCTTATGTTGTACCCTGATATCTCAAAAACTAATTTGAATTTAAAAAACACAGGGTAGTCACAATCTCAGGGAAATTTAAGGTATTTTTAAATTCTAGAAAATCTTACGGAGTCTTTTTTTTTAGAATTATTTTTTAGTGTCCAATTTCTGTGGTTGATGCTAACTGATTTGTTGTAAATAGTTTGTTTACTAATTAAAAAAAAAAAACTATTTTCAAGCAGTCATACAGTTAAAAACACACAATCAACAACATTTTGTAGACAAAAGTAAATACAAGTAGTTAATTCTTTTAAGAAAGCTATGCTAAACAATGTTATACTGGCAGGTATGGAACCAATAAAAATCTGCTTTATCTGACAATAGTCTATCGCACTAAACGGCTAGGCCATTGCGACTTCTGTAAAAATGATGATTTGGCATTTATATATTTTATAAATTTTGGTTTTAACACCAAAACTATTTATTGCAGTTAAAATACAACTTATATGCTTTTACTGTTTTTTGTAAATAAAAAATAATAAACTTAAATGGAGAAGATATACTAGTGAAACTAGTTTAAAATTTTAAATAGTTTATATTTAAGTCTAACTTCTTATTTTATACTATTATCTTTCAAATTTAAGTCATTACCATATTAATTAATTCACTAGAAGTTGCTCACCAATAAAAAATGGTTGCTGAGATTTGTATAATTAGTCAGTAAAGTTTATTGTAAGGGTTAGATGTTGCAGAGCGGACTTTTTTCCTTATGACTTACTGCTAAATCAGTGCTAATAATTAATTAATTACGAGTGTGAAAACACTGAGTGTCTTTTCTTTACATCTTTATATTTTATGTCACCGAACTTGAACATCCGCAATTTAAGAAGCTGTTTAGTAAACCAAAAACTTAAAAGTAAAATTCATGTTTGATAAACCAAAAAATAATGTACAAGATAACTACCAGTAATGGTTCCAATTTCCGAACTTGTTATCTAAGTGTGAGTAACAATTTCTTTTATTTAATTTAAGCTGTTAGGCCGAAATATAACCTATCATTGTGACTTAAACTTACAAAATATTTATATATCTGCCCCTTATAAAGTCTTTGTCTATTTTATATGTATTCCAGACAAAAAAAAAATTCCTATTACAGACTTATTTATATAAACATTAACTTCTTGAAAACAGTTTAAGGTTTTTTTTTCCACAAATAATGTTCAGCTTGTTTTTGTTACTTAACTTACTATTTTGATAAAGCTATAGATTGTATTACTCTTTTAAGTTAAATATTTTATTTTCTATTATATAGGTAAACATAAGGTTTAAATTTACGAAAAAAATTATCAAGTTTTGTTAAATGCAACTCTGTTAATGTAAAAAAGTACTAGTAGTATGTATTGATTAATTTTACTGTGCTCAAAAATAATAAGTTTTAAACATTTAATTTAACGATTTATAATTAGCATTAAATAATTTTAATAATCACGATTAAATGAGGTGAAGATCCTACAATTATGAAAAATATGTTTAAATAACATACAGTTTCAATAAAAACTACTAAAATCTGAACAGATCTTTGTCTCTATCTAGCCTATAGATACTAAATGTATTTATTATTTCAAGTATTTATACTTGCGAGTTGGAAGTCTTTTTTTTGAGTTATTAATTTTAATAGTACATTTAGATTAAATTTTATTTATTAGGTAGTTTTAAGTTAGCTAAAAACTTAATAGATATTTAAAACATCATTATTTAACACCTAACAAAAAACATCTATTTTACAAATAATCGTAAAAGATTAAAAGCATGTGCTCATTAAATAAACTAATTTAAGTTAATTTTAAGTCATTCGAGAAAGTATTAACAAAATAAGTTATAGGTTCGGTTTGGTTGTTTTTATTTACTAAGTGAAAATATTATAAATAATTAAGAAGCTTACTTATAAATTAATTTAGTTTTTAACGAAACTAAATTAAAGTGTTTTAATTTAAAATTAATAAAAAAACTAACAAAAAATTCAAAAAAAATTACTACATGATGTACAGTATCTTCTTTCATAAGTTAAAAGAAGTGTAATTTTATTTCAAATAAGATAGAAAAAGTAAATAAAAAAATTAGTAAATTAATTACTTTTCATTACATATACAATAAAGTAACCTCTCGCTTATTTACGCACATTGTGTCCACAGAAAAAGTACATAAAGATACGAGAGGTACCAAATATATTTACTATAATGGCTGTGTTTTTATATTGCTTCTAGTTAAAAGCAGACTGGGGTCTTTACCACTTTTAACAATTTGTTTACTTATTTATAAATATGAAAACAAAAGATAAAACTATATATCTATTAAAAAAAAAGATTTAAATTTATATAAAGTAATAATACTTGTAGAAAATTTTTTAAAATTTTAATAACAAGTAGATTGTATCTTAATCTTTATCTATATGTGACTTTTTTGATACTTAACATTTATATTCTATTGTACTTAGCCAATTCAATTTATAATTAAGCATTTGTTTACAATTAAGAAATGTTGTGATTGTGATGTCTTTATTAAAATCTGTTTCTATAGTCTTTTACAAAAACATGCATTTGGTGCTGTAATGGATTTCTTCTTTTGGACAAAAGTATATAAGGTATAAGAAAAATGTTTAATAAAAATTGTTTATGTTACTACAACTTTTTTTAATTTGACCTTTGCCCACATAAGGATAAACTTAAATTTAATCTCTTATTGTTAACAAAATGATATACTGATGTATAACTAAATGTTCACCCACTATTCAAGGAACATAAGTTAACAAAGTCTAAAGATAAAGAGAGGTGAGTTAGCATTACAAACATATTTTAAATAAAAAATTTACAATAAACCTAACTTGAGCAATACTAGAAAAATTAAATTTTTTGTTATTTGAATTTTAAGGATTCTAAAATGCGTAACTAAACGAATGTGCGTAATGTCACGAGTGCGTAAAGATGCGAGAGGTTACTGTATGCACAATTATTTTTTTACTTAAAAATTTAAATTACTGTTTTTTTATTAATTTATTAGCTTATATAACTTATTTGTTCACATACCATCTTAAGTTAGTTCGAAAATTAACGATCTATAATTATTCATTTTTTTTGTTAATGCTCAATTGACTTATTAGCTTACATATTTTTTAAACTAGCTTGAATTGAACTTTCAATGATAAATTTTTAAAATTTTATTACAATACAATGTTTCACTCGTTTAAAAAAACGAGATCTTCAGTTGTTTAAAATCTGTAAAAATTTATGTGATAACAAGTAGGAAGACATTAGGCTAAACTTAAAATAAAAGAAGTTAAAAAGAAATAATGTATAACAAAAAACTGAGTAAAATCTAATTAGAACCTATAGTTTAAAGTTACTAGCATATGATGATTTTAATGTTGCTAGGCTAAATTTAGGAAAATGCACGTTACTTAATAATTATACAATCTTAAAACTTAAACAAATAAATAAAAAATATACAATAAAAAATAATTCTACTAACATTTAGTGGCCTTGTGAAATCAGTAGATAACTAACAAAGAAAAACATCTCTTTAACTAAACCTTTAAATTAAGTTTACTCGTTTAAAAAAAAAAAAAGTTTGGTTTTTGTATTATGACGTAATTATATATTGGTTTAAATACTTGTACAAATTAAAATAGATATTTTTTATCAAAACGCTCTTAAGTTTTGAAATAAAGCTTCTTAAAGTGTATACAAGAGCATATTGACTCGTTCCTTTTATTTAAAGATGTTTCCCCGTCAGCGTTCGCTATCTCCATTTTTTCACAGGAGCAGGTCCTGCAGATTCTCTGCGGTTTCCTTATGTGTCCGATGTGGTGTAAAATTTCCCATTTGATGTTGTAGTTAGTGTTGTTGCGTTTTAGCTTCCAAATATATTTGGATAGTTCGGTTCCGTTCTCCTTGTAAATTTTTATTTCTCTTATGTGGCTATACTATACCACCTTTTCTTAAAAGTTCCTCCTGTGCTTCCTACGTATTGCTTTAATTCTTTTTTCGTCGTGACCGTAGCTTTATAGATAACATTTTTAGTTAGGCATTTGTTTTTTAGCGGGCATAAGTTTTTGTTTCTACAATTACATAGTGACTCTTCTTTGTCGGTTTTTTCAGTTTTTTCTGCATTAGTTAAAGTTTTTTTGTTGTGTCCTTGAATTAGCATTTTTATGTTACTCATGCAACTATACGCTAACTTACGGTTGCTTTTATTTATTAACTTGTTTAGACTGTTGTTCTGATTAAAATGCTTGTTGATTAATTCAAAAAACATTTTTCCTATGATTGTTTTTACTGATTCGCAAAATGGTGGGTTGAAATAAATTATTTTTCTTGTTCTGTTTCTTTTCTTTTTCTGTTTGTTAAAATCTTCCTTATAAGTCAGTTTATGTTTAAAATTTGATTTGTCTAAAGCGTTTTGGTATGTGTATGCATTTTGATCAAAAATATTTTTGTTTTTTGAATTGAACTTTGAAAAATAGTATTTAAATATATATTTCGTACTCAGTGAACCAGTAAAAACTGTAAAATATTTAAAGGAAAAAAGTTCGTGTTTATCAAGACACCCGTAAGCTTTTAGGTACAGTCAAACTCTGAACAGTGTTCAAAATAAATATAACAATATAAAAGTTAAGATGAAAAATCAATTGCACTTCAAGCACAAAAACTATTATTATAGTTAAACTCAAGCTAGTATATATAGTGACTCAGGCCTGTTTTTTTTTCAAAAAATGGCTACCTAGTTAGAAGTATGTTTTTTCAATGCGAATAAGTTAATTTAAAAATAGTATTTTTTTATCTTACTTGTTATGTGGTGAAAAAAACAGTCTAACTCTTCCAGTTACAACTAAAATGTATTTTAAAAGTCAAGCAAATAGTCACATCCTGTATTATTCACCTTTAAAAATTACATTAGTTTGAGCTAACCAAAAATAAAAACTGTTTGGTTGACTCAAAAAAATAATTTGGTGACATGTCATTTTGATAATACTCACAAGGTTTAAATCTCAACAAAAAAAATAACAACAAAGTGTTGAAAAATCATAGAATTCATTTCTCCAAGCAAGTATCTGCCAAATCTGCATCAAAAAGTATAACAACAATCCAATTATCTGATCACTGCCACCAAAGTGAATTCACAATTAGCTGTTGCAAATTTAAGTAGACCAATACCTAACAAAAAGCATTAAGTTTTTTAAAATTTTTTAGAAAAAAACAAAAGCACTAATAAATGTATCTGAAAGTTTGATAGTAACATTATGGCATGATACTACATGTGACTATTCAAAAATATAAATTTTTGCATTTTTATCAAAGATCTTATAACGGGTTAACACACTTCAACTGAACTGACCATATGCAGGGGTCAACAAACTGTGTCCAACATGTCATATATGGCCTGCCAAAGAAATATACTGGCTTGTGATGTATTTTTTAGCTAAAAAACAACTAATGCAGTAGAAGCAAATCATGCTTTTATATAAAGAAAAATTTAAAATCTTCTTTTTCTTTGCTTTCAAATAAAATACTTCCTATTTTGTTTGTATTTATTTCATTATGAATTTGCTTTTATATAGTTTTTTTAAAGAAATATATATTTTTAAGTATTTTGGGCTGCATATGACATTTTTCTTTCAAATTGCTAGTTGCTCATTAAATAATGCTTTCCTAAAGAAAATATTCAAAATATTTTGAGCTATGATGTTCTGCCATTGAAATAATTTCATGGCTAGAATTAATAGACTATTTTTTTATAAATATAAATTTCATAAAAACCACTACAATTATGTCAGACTAATTAATTTTTCTGAGGTTTCTGGTAGCAACACAGTATTTTTTTAATAAACAACAAAATTTGTTAACTGTTTCAAATGCTCATATAAAAAACTACAATTTATGGAAATACTACAACTGTAATATTAAAGTTTTGTAAACTAACAAAAACCAAGTCTAAAAACTATTTTTTAATTAAAACATGTAATAAGTATGATAGGTACATAATTTAGATTTAAGTTGAATGAATACTTGGTAATATATGCAGGTTATTTTTAAGTACATAAATATGTCTACAAACTCCTCTGATCCAACTTCAACAAAAGCAGCTGAAGAAGCTTTTGCTAAATACATGACTGAGGTATAAAAATACTTAGCATAATGTCTACATTCATAAAACTTTTTTTTTAATGATTTTTGAAATTAGGTAAAGCAAATAGAAGAAGCCGACAAAGTTCTAACCCCTTCACAGCAAATCGAACGCCTTAATAGACCTGGGTCTAAGTACTTTAATCTTAATCCCTTTGATGTTTTGCAGGTAATTTATAACTAATGTTTATTATTTATAAATTCAATTTTTAGTTTTCACATGATTTTTTATTTGTATTTGTACCTATGTATTCTAAATAAGTTTTATGTAAATGTTTTAAAAGTTTAAGATATAAAAATTTTTTTAACATACTTAGTTGTACTAAAAGTTTTTGTTTAAGATTAAACTTTTAAAATTATACAATAAATTGTTTAAATAAATTTTTAATTAAACTAAAATTTAGTTCACTGTAGGTCAGTCCTAAAACAGAAAATGATGTTATCAGAAAGAAGTACCGTAAACTGTCAATACTTGTTCATCCTGATAAAAACCCTAATGATAAAGAAAGAGCTCAAAAAGCTTTTGATGGTTATTTTGTGTTTTAGTTATTAAGTGCTATCCAAATATTATAAGTTTTCGTTTTTATATTTTGTTTTTGTTTATAGTTTAGTTTTTAGTTTGTTTTTATTTAAATATTAATAATAAATTTAAAAACTTACTATAAAACTATTCAAATGACATTATACTTACAGTTATGGCCATAGCAGAGGGTTAGGTTTTATGTTTTAGTTTAAGTTTTTTTAGTATGTATTGTAGATTTTTTAATATTGAAAATAAAATGTTCTTTCAAGTTTTATATAAGCAACTTAAAAAAAGTTTTCTTCATAAACGTATATAAACTATAGAGTTATTTTTTGGTGTTATAAAGGTTAATATTTTTCTGAAGTTTTTAAAAATTAGTTAACTTGGATAATGTTATTTTTTACTGTTTAAAGTTTAAATTAACACACCAAATTTTATAATAGCAATAAGTATTTATGTCTTTGGTTTGCAAAACATAAGGATTTTTGTTATGTTTTTACCATTAACAATGTTTTTTTTAAAGTTGACAAATTAATTTTATATAATCCTGAAAAAAAATTGTTTTAAAATTGTAGATATAGCTGTAAAAAGTATTTGATTGTTGAAATAAAAACTTAAAAAAAAAACAAATAATTACTTGACTATCCCTATGACCATAACTAGTAAATTTGTTTATCTTATTTTTAGTTGATAAATCTTAAAATTTTATATTGAAATGCATTTATTTTTAATAAATGTTGTTGATCATTCAAATATATTTAAACAATTAAGTAATTTTAGAATAATTACTCAAGTTTATAACATTATTTTCTGGAACTTTAGATTAATTTGGTATTTACTACCTTAAGGCAATGAGAGGATAAAATCATGTTTTTAAATCCATACCTTCTAGCAAAAAATTATTATTATTAAAATTTTGTTTTTAATACTTTTAGTTGGAACCTTATAAGTATTACAGTATACTTTATTTAATTCATTTCAAGTAAAATTAAAACTTGATATGCAAGTAATCTTAAGCAAGTATTTATACAAAACGTACTACAAGCATTTATAAAATTTTACATAAAAAATGAAAAGCTGAAGTAATCTAACGTTTAAAATTTTTTTCATAATGTTCGGAATTTAGGTTTTATCTCTTTACAATAAATATGTTTATATTTCATTTAGCTGTTAAAAAGTCTTGGGAGACTCTGAACAGTGAAAAGGATAAAGAAGAGTGTTTGGGAACAGTAGAGGATGCTAAAGCAAGGCTTGAAGAAAAGCTGAAACAAAAGAGAAAGAAACTCAAGAAAGAAGGAAAACCAACTGCAATTCCGGAAGATGACCCTTACTATGTAAGTTAAGATTATTTATCCAACTATTTAAATTTAAGCTTTTAAATTAATCCAACTATGTAAGCTAATTTTCTTTGTTTAATTTTTTTTCATATTTTTGTTCTGCTTAATTATTATATTTTTAGAAATTTAAGCCATTTATTATCATTATATAACAATATTTTTAATAAGAATATAACAAATTGTTTATTGATAATAAATTTAACTTAGTTTTATTTTGTTCAGGGTTGCCACTTTACCTGGAAAAACCGGGAATTTGACAATTTAGGCAAAATAAAACCTAGAAAAACCTGGAATTTAACAATTTTCACATGTTCAGTAGTAAAATTTTGATTTGACTCAAAAATCTATCATATAAATAAAAAAAATTTGTCATCATCAATTTTTTTTTATTTAAAAACATATTTAAAGTAGCATTACAGTATCCATTCAATGTTTTTATACTATTTAACACAATTTCTTACCTTAAAGATAGCTTTAAACTAAAAATAGATCCAAAAATGTGTACTTTTATAAATCTAGAAAAAATTTGGAAAGTCTGAAATTTTTTGAAAAAACAAGTGGCAACCCTGTTTGTTTAACTAAAAAATTATAAAATCAATCCTGAAAGAAAAACAATTTAAAAATACTTAAATATAAGATTTTTTACATATTTTTATTACTTTTTAAAAGCTATTTTCAAATTTTTTTTATTAAAATTCTGAGTTTTTTTTTATTTTTCGTTTTTTTATTGCAAAAATAAAATAAAATTAGAATTTTTGCATTTTTTTTATTGTTAACCTGAATAAATTTTTCCAATATTCCAAAAAAATATTGCTATTTAAGTACAAATCAACAACTAATTTATATTCATCAATTATGATAAAATCATAATTGTGGTTTTTTATACAAATTTTTTAAAATAAATTTTAGCTGACATAAAAACTTAACATTTTTTAAATATAATTCAAGAATAACACATTTAAGTTATTTTTGTAAAACTCTTTCATTACAAAGTAAGTCTGTTAAATGGTTGTTACTCAAAAGTATTTCAAATCAATAGAGTATAATGCACCAAAAGTATTGAAGTTTTGTTGACCATTAGCCACAATTAGCTAGTAATCTATCACTTCTTTTAATAGCAATGTATTAAGTTTTATTATTTTGTATTTAGTACTTTGATATAATGATTTTTATAATACAAAGTATTTTTGCAAATTTTGGAATACAAAATTAATTAAAGTATTTGTTCTATTTGCTTTCACTTTTTAAGTAAAATATGTTTTGTACTCAAGGGTAATAAAATATCTGAAGCAGTTTTGTCTCATTTACTTTCTAAATCAATTTCCTATCACAATTTTTTTTTCAGTTTGAAAAAGAGCTGCACAAAGAAACTTGCAAACTTTTTGCTGATCTGGCTGTTGTAAGGGAAGAAATGGCAACTCGAAGGATGAACGAGCAGAAGAGACAGAGGCAGCAAGAAATCGAGGAAAAAGAAAAGGCTGAAGCGAAAAAAGTGTGGGATAAAAATTTTGAAGTTAGTTTTTTATAACCTATAATTTTAAAATTGTGAGTTTTATTAAACAAAAAATTAGTAGTAGTTTAATAATTCTATATCTTTGATCGCAAGTTACTTTGAGTTTTTTAAACTGTAAAAAATAACTGGTAATAATAATTGCTTAGTAATTTATGTAAAAATAAGATTAAATTTTAGAAACTAAATATTCTTCCCAATTGTCCTAATAACCATTTACTAACACGGTTTTCAAATAACCTTTTTTTTTCCTGAAAAAATCCTTAAATAATCCATTTTTTTAACATTTTTTTAGGAAAGTCGTGAAGGTAGGGTGAGTAGTTGGCAGAGTTTTCAAAAAGGCGGCAAAAAGCCTAAAAAGCGTAAAGCAGACAAGAAAATGAAAGACTTTAAGCCACCAAAAGTTCGAGCAGAAAAAAGATGATTTAATAGACTAATAATGTTTTGAACTATTTGACTTAAACTTTTTTTTAAGTTTTAAGAGTCTCGTTTCATAATTTAGAGTTATATTTTTAAAGCGCTTTCAAATTTGTAAAAAATGAAGGATTTTTTTTGTCGTATGTATTTTGATGCTATTTAAAAAAGTTGTACAGTCAATAAATAAATTGCATAATTTTTTGTTATTTTTTCACCATATTTATCAACTTTAATGCAATAACATAATTCAAGCAGGCTTATGCATCTATCTTATATATACCCGACCACTTTTTGTGTGTTAGTTTCTGGTATAAACTACATGACTTGAAGTTATCTAAAATTTTAAATGTTTGAATGTTTTAAGCAGTCAGTATATATTTTATATATAAAAATGACACCTGAGCCACGGAAGGCATTGAGAGTCAGTCAGCTTGACGTGGAAGATTTAGATGCGAGTTTTACAAAAACCATATTTGAAACTTTCAACGATTGTTTCAAATACACACAAATCCTACAGCCTGGCAGTCGCACAAACCTGCTTGCCAAATCTTGTTTGTACGGTGCAGTCACTTACGTCACTCTAGTCAAGTCGGGACAGTCTGTGGGCCAGCAAATTTTTAAGCTAAGGTTTTTTAAAATTGTAATTTTTATTATTTTACATTATGATGATAGACTAAAATACTAATTTTTTAGGTGTAATTAAAGTTAAAATAACTTTCTGAGTAAACTTCGTTTTACTTACTAGAAAATCATAAAATAATTTTTTAATGCATTAAACTACTTTGTTAAATATCTTTTATCTAGACATTTAGTTGTATCATATCTTAAATCCATTAATCAAAGTCTTAAGAGTATATGTTTGTTACAGTAAAGTATTATTTAAACAAAGTTTACTTAATAATATATGAGTCTTGTTCCATTTTTTATCTTAAAGTAGTTTTTTAATACGTTTATGATTTTGGTAATACGTAAATGTATAATCATGTATTCTTTAGGTATGGACAGGGAACTGAATTAGAACCTTTGTCCAGAAAAAAAGTTAAAATACTACATGGATGTTTAGTAGCGTTGTTTGTTGGTCAATCTCTGCAAGAATCCCCTCATTTATTACCAACTTTAAACGGTGACGTCAAAAGCCTTTTCCGTTTTTTGGAAGTGCTTGTTAAAACTGCAAGCATACTTAACTTTTTTGTTTTTCTATACAGAGGAAAATATCAAAGCTTACTTCTCAGATTACTTGGTTAGTCATTTATAGGTTGGCTATAAGTAATATGTTTTGAAATTGAATATACCTTCTCTACACAAGGTCGCCACAATGCCAGGAAAAACGAAAAAAAAGACTAAGTAAGGATAAAATTGAGATTTTTGAAAAAATGTTAGGAAAAGTCAGGATATTTGATATAAACATGCTCTTAATAAGAAGGTCATCATCATTAAAAAAGGCATTTTGCTAATGTTGTTTTCTTTAATATTTTGCTTTCTTAATTCATATTTATTAAGGGTCTAACTGAATTTTGGAATAAATTAAAATCTTTCAAGTCTTTGGTTATGTATTTTTGAATCGGTTTTAACTAAGAATTTGATTTATAAAGTCAGATTTTTTTTCAGATTAATCTGTGGCAACCCTTTATATGCCAAAAAGAATACGATAATAAAGTACTTTTCTAAAGCATTTCGAATTCCAATTAGCTGAATTTTTTTTATTTTAGTAAAGTTTTGCTTACTGTTTAAATTCTTTGTATAAAAAGTTATAATGTTTTAGTAGATTTCACTTCAACAAAGTTTACTAAATTTTTGTACTTTGCCTCATGAAAAAAAAATCAACAAGTTAGCTAAGACTTAAAATAAGTCAAAAAAAAACCCACTTATGCACTGCACATTATACTGACCTACTGAGTACAATTTTATTCAGTACAATTGCCTATTTATTGAAGCCTTATTTTTAACACTTTAAGTTATACAAGTTTGTAAAGCTGTTTTGTTAGTTAATAAGTTTTATTTCAACAGGTTTACAAGTTGTTCATACAGACTCCAATCCTCAACAGAGGGGAATTTATACTGAATTTATCACCAGAGATCTTGTGTTTTCATCATTATTTGAAATCGCTAGTTTCTTATTATCTGTTATAAACGTTGACAAAATAAAAAGAATTATCAAAAAAATACAGAGACGCTTCGAACACAAACCTACAAAACAACGTTAGTTGTTATTTGTTGTTTTTATTATAATAAATGCAAATGTTTAAATTCTAAATTTTAAAGAAATGCTTTATTTAGATTGTATGTAGAATTGCTACCATTATGCCAAAAAAGTGACATGTATAGTATTATAAATGTTTACTAAACTTTCACAACTTATAGTTCCATGAGCTAAGATGATGACTGAATTTTGTCTCGAGGAAAAGTCTTTCTTGCCAGGATCACTGCCTGATCAGTATGCCTCGTCAGGCAATCTTATCCTGAATTTTTACCAACATCTCAATTTGCAATTTTTTATTTGTCATGCATTCTTCAACCAGTGTTAAAGATCCTACAAAGTAATCAAGTTTGGATCTCTGTCATTAAGTTACTCAAACGTTCGTTTGTAGGTAGCCAATTTTACCCCTTAGAATGAATGTGTTGTTAGATACTATTTATCTCAAGGTGGAATCTTTAAATATAACTAATTACTAAGGTGCACTCAAGGTTGTATGAAATGTTAAAAAATCTTTTGATAAGTAAATGTTTTTTCCATTTCAAATTAAAAAATTGCTGTACTTTTGGTGTTTCTAAACAATATAAATTACATAGTGTACCAGGCACGTAGCTTGGTAGGTTTCTGCGAATCTACAGAAACGTAAACATTTGTGCGAAAAAACTTGCTTTTCTTCCGATTATTCAGCTTTTAAGTCCTTGTTTATATAGCTTTAATTATTCGTTTATACTTAGTTTTGCACTCCTGAGAGAAAATTTCTACACATTTACGGACTCACTAGCACTTATTGAACAAATTGAATACATCTAAATTGTATACAAATAGCTTGGTGTAAAAATTTATTATCAAATAGCAAAGTATTGTAAAAAATCAATTTGGAAGCTATAGATTTGGTTTAAATGATGTGAGAAAATAAAAAAAATAAGTGTGAGAGAGGATCTTGTACTATTGAAATGTTTCTGGTGAGTCAAAAAGAACTTGAAATTTTTTGAAATTTATATGTTTTTGTAGTACAAAAGAGCAAATACAGATAGAAGATATATAACAAGATGAGTTTTAAAGTAGATGAATCTCAAAATAAACTAACATGAAGAATTAACTTTTGTTTTAAATCAAATTGACTCTCTGATTTGAATGTTTTAAGATTAAATCTTCGTGGTTGACAAATATACAAAAATGAAAAACTTTTGAATCAGTAATGACAATATCATTTCCTGAAGTTTTATCAAGAAGATTAGAATCTATTAAATCAGAAAAAATAACACAATAAGACAAATAGCTTGCAAAAAAAAGAGAAACTGGAAAACTTAATAATATAATATTTGTTAAAGAATAATATAAACAAATTATAGTTTATTTTTATATTTAAGAACTTTATTTTTTAATTAAAACTTGTTTTAAAGATTTTTTAAATGCTTAGGTTAGTTAAGGTTTTTATTTTTTCAAGATTAATATAAACAAATTATAGTGTTTTTATTGTATTTTAGAACTTTATTTTTTAATTAAAACTTGTTTTAAAGATTTTATAAATGCTCACCTTAGTTAAAGTTTTTATTTCATTTTTAGCAAAGTTGAAAGATTTAAATTGTACATTGTTGCCACACACTCAAAGTATCCTGGAAAACTCTAGGATATTTAAAGTTTTATTTTTGAACTCAGGCTGATTCAGTATAGTTTTATTTTATCTATGAATACCTTAGGAAATTTTTAGGTTTGTTAATAATGTCATAACATATGTTTTTCTAGATTTGTATGAGATTTTAGTGGCTAGTTTTAATAAATCTATTTAAATAACCAATTTTGTAAAAAAAAAACATTGATAAATTTGAAAAGTTAGTCTTTTTTTTAATGATATAGAAAAAAATTTGTAATTTTCAAACAGTTAAAGGTCACTAGGGACAGTTTTTTTTTAATTGACATGGTAGCATTGTATGTTTAGATATATCTTAACCTTAAGAGCTAATTTTACAGTATCACGTTTGATAGTCAAGTTTCAAACAACATCATAATGAAATATTAAATAAATTATTTTTTTCATATTTTAGACAGATTGTATTGTAGAAAAATGGGTGATTTTAGTTTTACTGAACCAATGAAAGTTGAAGAATTAAAGGCACTTAATTTTGACAGGTTAAGTAAGCAGGAAAAATTGAATGTCAAGTTACGAGGGAGGCAAACACCAATGATTGAGTTAAGTAAACCTTTTTCTAGTAATGGGAAAAAATATATAAACAGTTTCAAGGAAAAATATTTTCAGGAGAAAGATTGGCTTTGTTCAAGTAGGGTGGATAATTCTTTGTATTGTTTCCATGTTTATTATTTAATAAATGTGCTAGAAGTAATTTTGTTAGGTCAGGTATTACTAATATTGGTTGTATTGCTGTAAAGATGAGGGAGCATGAGAGTACTGAGGGCCATATAGATAGTTTAGTTAGTCTTAAGCTTTTATCCAAATCAGGTATTGAGGAAAGTTTAGGATTTGCTCAGAATAAGTCCATTTCTGATTATAATGAAAACTTAAGGAAAACTTAGAAGTTTTAAGGTATGTAATAAAGGTTATAGTTTTTTTAGGTTCTCATGAGTTGCCATTTAGGGGAGATAACGAAGGGAATTTTTCAGTAAACAAGGGGGTATTCTTAGACATGTTAAATCTCTTGGCAGATGATAGCCCTATACTTAAAGCCCATTTAAGTAGTAGCTTAGGTTCAAATTGTAAGTTAACTTCCCCAGACTTCCAAAATGAAGTTTTAGATAGTGTGCTTTAGGTATATAGGAGGAAAGTTATTTTTGAAATAAAACAGGCTAAATATTTAGCAGTGATAGCAGATGAAAGCACTGATATTAGTGTACAAACACAGTTAGTTATTGTTTTTATGTATATTAAGTTATCAGGTATGGTTGTTGAGCGTTTTTGGGGTTATTTCTGTCCAGAATCAGTAAATTCAGAAGGTATTTCTAAATGCATTTTGGAGCAGCTTAAGATTGTGCTAGAGGATAATCAGGAAAAACTTATAGCTCAGACATTTGATGGAGCAAAGGTAATTGAAGGAAAGGAAAAGGAGTTCAGGCTAGAATTAAGAATGTTTATAAGAGGGCCCACTACACACATTGTCATTGCCACCAAATGCAGTTGGTCATTAAGGAAGCATGTCAGCAAAATGAGGAAAATATTGAGTTTTTTAAAAACATTAGGAAAATTTCATCTTTTTTTATTAAAACAGTTGAAAGTAAAAAAATTGAAAATAAATTAACAGGAGGAAGTTTACCAAAAGGATCTGATACCAGGTGGAATTATTTTAGTAGAACTTTGAAGAGGTTAGTTACCTACTACAATCAGTACAAAGCTTGTTTTCAGGAAGTATCTACCAAAAGTAAAGTAAAAAAACTGTTTTTAAAGCTAAGAAGTTTCAGACTCTTTTTAATAGTGACTTTTTTTTAATTTGTTAAGTTTTTTTCAACCTATTTTTCTCAGTTAGAGTTGATTTTTCTTAAGTTTTAAAGTGTTAGATCTACAGCAAGTTCCGTGAACAACAGCTTCAGAGAATTTAGAGAGTATATTGAAGATTTTAAAGTAACAGAAATTCCTTTCGAAATTCAGGAAACAGCTAGTGATGTTATTAGTAAGATTTTAGTTGAGTTGGAGAAAAGATTTGAAAATGTTGAGACAGGTCATTCATTGGCACATCAAATATTTAGAAAATATTTTTATAGTTGTTCTGAAGTGCAGTTAGGTGAGCTTTTTAGTAATATTTCTGAAATTTATCCTTCAATTAATATTAATTAACTTAAGCCACAATTCAAAATTTATTACCAAAGGGATAGCTGGTGTGAAGAATCATTGGAAAAATTATTGAAAAAGTTCAAGGAAAAAAGTCTAGATACTATTTTTAGTGAAATAATGAGTTTAGGAGAGATTATTCTTACAACCCCTATGTCAACTTCTGATGCTGAGAGGAAATTTTCTTGTATGAAAAGGATAAAAAACAGATTAAGAAGCAGGATTAGCAATACGAGGTTAAATGCATTAGGAGTACTTACTATGGAAAAGTCTATGGTTAATGAAAAGGTATTAGCAAGAAAGGAAAGTTTTCAGGAAAAAGTTTTTGTACATTTTATTAGGCAAAAAAATAGGAAAATGAACTTTTTTTACAAAGGAAAAAATACTTTCTTGTAATTTTTTATTATTATTTTATTTATTTTTATTCTTCTGAGCTAAGTGCTAGTTTTTATTTAAGAAAAATTCAACTAAAAAAACATGGAATTGGTGTTGGTCATAGGGTAGAGCTGTTGTAACTACCTATTTTATGTACTTGTATTTTTATAGAATTTGTTTACAATGAGTTTGTTTTCTATGCATAGTGTTTTATTATATAAAGACTTTTTCAGAGTTTTTGGTTTTATTCCTAACTTTAAAAGGCTCTGTTTTTTTCATCTTTATAAAAACAAGTTTAAAGTAGTTTACAAAATTACAAAAAATTAAATTAGTACATTTGTATATTCTACTTAGCTTTACATTTTGAAAAATAGTTTTTGAGTTTTATTTGTAGTAATACTTTAAACTTGGTACACTATGTGTGGATTTTAACAAATTTAGTTGTTTTACAGATTTTTAAAACTAAGTTTAAAAGTTAAGTTTTCTAAGGTTAAAATTATGCAAATATAATTTGAAAGTAAAACCACCCACTTGGTACCATTGAAACTCAAAGCTATTAACAAAGTCAATCAATCTGAAGTTCAGTTTGTTACAAAAAGTTCCAGATAAGTATTTCAAGAAAAAGCTCTTTGAATGATGTTTTCAGACAACTATGTAAAATATAAAGTTTGTTTCAACTTATTTTTAAAGATTAATGTAAATTTTTTTTTCTACAAGCATTGTTGTTTACAATATAAATATATTTGTATTTTATCTTTTCTTTAAACGTATCAAGAATATGTATTGTATCTGTTCTTTTAAAATAAGTTTTATATAACTTTTTTAATAAAGAAAAAAGAATAAGTTAATACTATTTATTGTAACAAATGTATAATTGTATTATTAATTGATAACAAGTGTAAAAAAAATTTTAATACATTTTGTGTTTAAAATCGTTATGTTTGAATTTATTTATATGTTTTACATTGTATCTGAAAAAAAATGATGTTTAGTATTCAAAGTTTGTGGTCTTTTAACTAAGTTGTTTTATTCAACAATTTTTTTTAAAGTAATAAAATGTTTTATTCTTTTTTACAGCTCAAATCTTTATGCTACCAAAGCTAGTAATAACATTTACAAAGACGTGTACTCTTCATTATTATATGAATTGTTTTTGACAAAATAAAGTAATTGTACATCTGAATTTTATCTATTGTTGTGAAGTTTTTTATTTTATATCTCTTCTGTTTTTTATTCAACTCCTAAAATTTATGATTTTTATCTAATAAAAGCAACAATTTTTGCAAATGATATCTGAACTGGGGAAACTGTTTTCAAAGTTATATATTTTAAGCCTATCAGTAATACTATTAAAGTTAAATTCTTAATTAGTATTTTTATTTTAAGTGAAAGGTTTTATAAATTCATAAAAGTTTCAACACATAAAGAATTATAGGGGGTCAAGAGCAGTACAAATTGCCATGTATTCAGTTATTCATTATACTTCAACATTCAATTTTTTTAAACTTTTAACAAAATTACACACTTTCTTATAAAATTAAAGGTAGTTAAAACTACTCTATTCCTGTTATGACGTCATCACACGTTATTCTTTAAATTTTTTTTTGCAGATTCGTAAATATTTTGAAACATAATTAACTTTTCAGTGAATTACTGTTTAGTGACATTTTTTGAAAATTTTAAAGAGCTACTGGCTTAGTGTAAAAATATATAAGTGCAAAATTCTGAAAAAAGGACTGTGTTAATTAGAAAAGGTTTTGAGTTTCTTGTCAAAAGACCAAGTCTATTTTATGACACTACCAAAAGTTATGACTAAGGTTCTGTTAATGCTCGTTATTTTTTTTATTTTAGTTGAAAAAATGGTTTCTTTTACACTGTCCAGTGTCCATAATTACAGATTTTTAAGAGTGGTACACAATTCTAGCTAATAATATTTAAAAATATAATAGTATATAAAAACATATCAAAATCAATGATAGAGTAGATAGTTGACGCAAGAAACTTGTCGTAAAAAGATTGTGTCGGTTATGTCTTAACTTAATACACAACAAAGACTAATTTTACAGTTTAAAAAATAATTGGTTTCATTCACTTATATTTCCATTTAAAGTTGTTATTTAAAGAAAAATTAATTAAAATGATCAAGTATACGATGGCTTGTGGAGACTTAATTCTTTAAAAGTCGGGCATGTCCTTTGTAAAAGACTGCCAACCTCTGTCTTAGGACCTATAAGATTGTGTTGAGTTTAGTACAAAATAAAAAATAGTATAAAAACTGATTGTAGTAGCAGTTTATTAAAAGCAGTTTATTAAAATTCATGCTTAAATTTACAGTAACTGTTAATAATTTAATATATAAGAAGATTAGATTATATACATTTTTAGTACATGTTTATCTATACATAGTTGGTTAAAACAGATATTCAATTTTGATATAAATTTTTAAACAAAATGTACTTATAGTGGGCATTATTAAAAAATTCATTTTTTTTTCTTAATTACTTAATCTTATAATTTTAATTTTTGCTGGTATTAATAAACAATTTTTTTTATATTGAAAAAAATCTGACATATAAACTGGAAGGTTTTATGATTTATGTAAGAGTTTGATAAACTTATATGTTTAGTTTAAACTACAAATGTAATAAATAAGATCTATTTATCTCTGATAATTATCCTAAAAATGCATGATTTTAATTATGTATAGAAAAAGCTATTTAACTGAAGTATTAAAATTTATTTGAACATATATGTTATGCACAGACAGCATTCAAAACCTGCATTCATGCGCAGTATGCAGTAAAACACCAGTTATGCCCCACACAAGTACAAACTGCAACAATTGTGTTTACTGCTATTCCTGCATGTACGCACTGCTTTCAAACGACTCTGACGCCACTTGTGACCTTTGTGACGTAGCAATAGGACCTGAAATGTTGCCTTTGCCTATTATAAAAGATCAGAATAACACTAGTTGATCCGTTGTGAGATGCAAAAAATACTGATTGTGTTTCATAATTATATTAGTTGTTTTTCATTTTTAACGAGAAAAATTATTATTTTAATTAAATAATTTGAAATTGTATTTTTCTGACTTAACCTAGTAGTTATAAATTTAAGAATTATTATTAAAAATTTGTCCTTCCTCCATTTATTACTACTTTCGAACAGTTTGTGCTATATTTGTTATTGCAATCATCGTGTAATTGTTATCACCATTGAAAACTAAATTAAATTTGATTTATTTAATTATATTAAATTTGTTAAAGTATGTTGCTTAAAAAAAGCGAAGATTGTATTACATTTTGCCTGATTTAATTTTTCCTAGATTTTTTCTACATTAAAAAAAACCGTGTACCAAAGCACTAAGCTTGAAACAAAAAAAAAAAGCTTTTATTTTTTACTAGCGATTTCAACATTTTAAAAGTTCTGTCCTTGTCTATTAAACATGTGAACAACAACTGAGTAGAATAATACACAACCAATGATTTTTATTAAATAAACAGCTTGATTTGTTTAAGCTTTAGGTGTTAAAAATTTATTATATTTTTCAGAAGTACATTCCCAGCAAAGTAACTAACTCACAATTTAAGTTTCTGTCATTAATAATCAATACTTTTCAATTCAATAAAAAAAAAAAGTGTGATGAGTTACTAAATATTATCATATGTGGTTAAGGAACTAATTTTGCTGAAGTGTGTTTACAATTTGTTAAACCATATGTACATTGTACGTAACTAAAGATTTCAAAACATAGACATTTCAAAAAAAAATCTGTTATTTTTGTACTGTTATTCTATTTAAGAACTTAAATTAATTTATACTAAGCAAATTTTTTTTTAATGTTTTCTGTATTATGCTAAGTTTTAATTAAAATTATATTAATATGAAAATTAACAAGCCGGTGTCCTGTTAATATTAAAATAAAAAAAGGTTACATTAATAAAGTTTCCTACTTTAGTTTATATATTTCTAAGTATATTTTGTTTAAGATAATTTTCTAATTTCTTGTAGGATCGTCGTAAGCAAAAAGTTAGGAATGTTTTGTCACAGGTTTCAACAAATGTTTGTTCAACTTATTTTGAAATATTTTGTCTTGAATCTGTATATAATTTGTTTTGAAATAAATTTATCTAATAGAGTTTTCATCATGATTTATAATTTGACTTTTCTTCAATAAATAAAATAACAATATTAATGATAAAACTAAAAGAGATTAATTATTAATATATCGTAAATTTTTTTTATCAAGGCGGTGATAATTATGAGTAAGAATTTATTGCTTGTACTGAAAGTGTCCTTAGTCCTTTTTAAATTATTATGTTAGTTAATTCGCTTTCTATGGTATAGTCAATTGCAAAAAAGAAAAGGCTACCTTTTCCTTCAGCGTGCTAAAACATTAAAGAAAAAGAGCCAAGAGTATTCACAATAAAACTTAAGTTAATACCACTTTTTATTGCTTGTTTTTAACTTAAATTAGTATAACTAGTATATTTAAAAGCCTTTTTAAATTGTACAATGTTAAACTTAAAACTTTTTTCTTTAAAAACTAGCAAAAGACCATTTAATATAGGGGTGGGCAACGTACGGCCCGCGGAATTAAAACAACCGCCCCCCAAATCACATTTAAATGGAGTCCGGCCCACAAACAAAATTGATCCGGCCCGCTAAGCATTTCAAAAATTTATATAAAATCCGACCAGCCAATGTAAATATTACAAAATTTGTACAAAACCTCTTTTGAATTGTTTTCACAAAACTGTAAGACTTTGACCCTGAAAACGTTTTTAAAAATGGCTTTTTATATTTGTGGTAAAAAAACACCATTTTGTTATATTATGTTGTTTTGGCTTAGGTCAGTTGAAACAATCCTTTCTCAAACTACCCCAAAAACATTTGTATGCTGAAATAACTTACTTGATGATCTAACCTATTATATTCACTTTTATAAAAAATGGACCTATCTTACCCAGATGTGTAGTGAGTTGATTTTATAAGTGTTAAGAAAAGTTTTTTTTTCATTTAAACATTGACAATTATTTTAAGTTAAACCGCTCAATTTAACATTTTAGTAAAATATTCCAAGTTGAGACAACAGTTTGTACACTTTTCTGCTACTGATCTTTAATTTAGAACTTTTGTATTAATTAAATGGTCAAGTTTAGTGATAACCAATTGATGTCAAAATTAAAAAAATATATATCTCATTTATTTCAAGTATGGTTTGTTTGAGAATTTATTTGTGTATCTTGTAGTAACATTTCACAATCTAATAACATTTTTAATAATGGTTGTTAAATTCTAAAAGCAAAATACAAGAAAGTTTCTTATCTATAAACTTTACTTTTGAAATAGTTTTTCATATTTTGAGAAAGGTTACCCCACACTGAGACAATAAAATAACTCTGGCTAGTCTGAAATAGATAATTTCAAACCTAATTAGTATTCCAGTGCACTTGCAGATTTTTCCAAACCGTCATGCAACTTTTAAACAACTCTAATTTATTATCAACCTTAAGTTTTCATTTGCATATTTTAATTTTTTTTCGCATTATATGGTAAAACTGTTTATTATATCAGAATTATTTGTTGTTTCGATTCTTTTATACGTGCAAAAATATGTAATGAATCTTTTTAAGTTTATTTAAATTAAAAGGAAGTATTTTAACACCGTAATGTTAGTAAACTTCTGAAAAATATTGTTAATGTAAACTCCAGCAAAGGATTATCAAGATTAGATAATTTCTAATAGTTAACAATTTTTTAATGTTTCACCTTTAAATGTTAGGCTCGAGTAACTTTTAGTATATAAGTTATTGTTTTTATAAGATTAAGTAGTATTAGTTCAGACAAGAGTTATAATCAATATAGAATTAATAAAAAGTAACATAAAATTTCATACTTGAGAACCTTGGTAATTTATAAATTGATTCAGAATTTTAAATTACCCGATCAATTAGCATCAAGCAGAAACCAAATCTTTTTTTAAACTAGATTCCATTCGGATCCGTAACCTTGTCTAAAATTAGTATTTTGCCGGATCCGGATAATATTTTTAAATAAGAATCCGGATCTATAAAAAGATCAAGCTAAATCCGGTAGATCACTTACTCTAAATGCTCCGGCCCGCTGAGGCTTTTTTTTTTTTGGATCCTGCCCGTCAATTATTTACGTTGCCCATCCCTAACTTAATAATTAGTAAAAACTTGATTTATTTTTCTAGAACACGGCAACTTCTAATTTGACCAAAATTTCTCTTTTGTTAGTTATCCTAAAAAAAAACAATCTTAGGTGTAGGTTAAGAATATAACTACAAAATTATGTTAAAGTTTGAAATTTAGTGCTAGATAAAACTTGAATGTATCACAATTACTTAAGTTAACAATAAATTAAAAAAAAACTAACTTATACTAAATTTTTCATGGCCAATGAATACAAAAAAGTTTCAATTTTCACCGAATCAAAAATATGTTTTTCAAAATATAAACAGTTTTTTGAAAGTTTAAGTTATTATTACCTAAAGATGTAATGTTTTTTTTCTTTGAATTATTAAGATTTATATAACAAGTTATTCAGTTGTAGCAAATTAAAAGTTCTTTTAACATGTTTCTTATAGTAGCTAAAGTATTGCAATAAAACATTTTATCGTACATGAAAAGTTTTCTTCAGTTGTATAAAATATCTAAATAAAAATGTTTATGTAAATACAAGTGAAGAAAAATGTTTTTATTTATTTCATACAAATCAGGTATACATACCCTATAAATGACAATAGTACAGCTGTAAATATTTAGAAAAAAATAAAAAGCCTTTGGTGTATTGAAAAAATAAGTCATACTTTATGATAATAATTTAAAAATTTTTTACAAATTTACTAATAGTTACTTTAAAAAATTAAAAAAATTATAACAGTTCTTTGATCTAATGCACTTAAAAATAGTTTTTTAGGAAAATGTTTTGTTTTACGTAAAGAGTAAATGATAAGTACTTAAAAACTTGAGCAAAATTAGTTCTTAGTATAAGTATTTAGCCAAAATGCTATCTCAGTTTTCATATTAAGTAAAAACCAGTTAACCACACTAATAGTTTTTGAGCATATATATTCCTTTGTGTACATTTTTTTAAATTAAAAAAAAAAAGACTACGTGATATTTGCAAGCATACTTCTTGCCCTAATTTCATTTTTATATCAAAATGATTGCACTGGTAGTTAGATATAAAAAATTCATTGTAAAAAATTCAAATAATTGTTATTTTCTCATAGTAAAAAACGTCAGGTGGTCAACTTCAAAGTTCAAGTATTAACATCAGTTCTTTCCCTTTCCAATCGGCGCGAACAAGTTCACAGACGACAGCTCAGTGCTCGCAATTAGGCAGTGGCGGGGATGCGGCTTCGAAAAAGGTCTGTTTATCTGGTCCTGTGCCCTCAAAACCCCCAGGTATTTCCCTTCTGTGAGGTCAAAAACGATCGAGTTCACCGACGGATCAACGTCACACATCGCGTACCTCCCCTCCTCACCCAGAAAGTTAAAGTTGCGCAGTCGGGCGCTCTCCAGCCTCTCTAGGTTCATGTTCGAGTCGTGCGTCCACATGAAGTTTATGACGTCATATTCAACAGTTTCGTGAATGCAAATGACATTCGAGTACTTGTTCCTGTTCATAGGGACGATGAAGCGCTTTCCTGTAGGGTCGAACTTAACTTCGCTCACATTCAACTTCTCCCCGTTTGACAGCTTCTTGCACTCGAATTCCTTGAAAGGTAAACTTCCCTTCATCGAAACCATTCTCCTGTCAAACAGAGCCACTTTTCCCTGCACGCCGCACCCTATAAGATGTTCGTCAATCGTGCTGACGTCATAATGACGGTCTCTGCTGCTCTGATCGGCGCCCGCGACACTACAGCAGAACTCCTGCAAGCTCGGAGATCTTTCATCAATTTCCGCCAGATGGCGCCTCGAAATATCTGATACGAACGTCATCTTGTAAGAGTTGTTGGGACTTGTGAGAAGTCTGCGCGCGGAACCCGCCGATCTGTAGCTTCTCACCTTTTCTCCTTTCGTCACGTCATACAAACACAAGTGCTCGCTGTCGTCCGTTGTTGCTGTTGTGGGAAAGTCCTGTGTTGTTGCGACACCAAGCGTGTTGTTGCTCTGAGGAAAGAATTGCGTGGCGACAACTTCCTGCCCCTCGTCGCACATCAACGTTTTTTTGATTTTCTTCTTTTTAGCACCATCAAACGGAGTGAAAATGTCGACAATTCGACCTTTTCGACCACATGCTAAAATTCTATAGTCAGTAGTTATGAGAAAAAACTAGAAGTTTTAAAGTAACATACTTCCGCATGTAAAATGAAAGCTGTTTACTCTACTGGGTTTTTTAACTGATAAAACTTTAAAGTTATAAAGGGAGTTATTATAAAAATATTAATTTTAATTACACAAATGCTTATAAAAATTTCAAAAAGAAACTAATAGAGGTTAGAAAAGTTTAACATGAAGTTATAATAATGAAGTAATTGCAAACAAGCCTGCGGAAAATAAAATAACCGTTTAAAAGCATTATCATTGTGACTTTTTGTTAGATGTAGTAATATACATTAAACTATTTTTCATTTTAGAGTTAGAACTAATTAAAGGTTAAAGCTTTTATGTTTCACTTTACTTTGAAAAAAAGTTAGTTTTAAAACACAAAATTAGTTTTAAAACTTTGAAACTTTTTTTTTAATATTTCACTCATCTAGCTGAATTTCAAACAAAAATTCTATTAAGAATACACGATAGTAAGTTTAAATACAAATTAGATAAGTTGTTTTTAGTTATTATGTTTTACTCATTGCAAAACAGATTAAGAAAAAGACAATAATTAAAAATTAAAATTACATATAAAGTAGAAGTTAGTAAAACTAAATCATAAGTAAAACTTCGATATTTAAGCTGATCAAATAATGTTAGTTAAATTTTAAAAGTCAAACCTTCCATCGTGCGACCAATCCAAGCAACCAGCAATATCTTGATATTCTTCGAACTTGTAACTCAGCGTTTTTTCAATCCGCATCCTGCCCAGCATGTCTGCGTTGAAGTAGCTTGTTGCTGTAAACCGGTGTTTCCCCGGTGAGGCATTCTTCTCGCGCAGTTTCAGCCTTCGAACTGGTGAGTCCATTAGTTGTCAGGTTTCTTTAATTTAACAAATTAAGATCATGCTGTTTTGCAATTTATGTTTAAAATGGTTTATTAAAAAAGAAAGACTTGGTTTAGATTACTTTCACTTTATTTTGTAGTGACCGGTAGGTAACCTTAAAGTTTCACGATTTTGTTTTAAAATTTTTTAGTAAGCAGTTTAGTTTTAGATTCAAAACGTACGAGTAGGTGTTTTAAACTGACCAACTTTTAACTATACTTATTAAACTAAACATTAAGCTTTAACAATTTTATTGCTACGTTACAAATCAAAACTAACTACTAGCATTAAAATATCAACCAATCAAATACAACGCTAAACGTTAAAAAGAAGTAAAGTAATCTAAAAAGCTCTAAAAAGGTAGTATTGTTAAATAAACATATCTAGTAAATATTCTGTATTTGAAATCCAACTATAAAAAAGGCGTTTTGCTTATACCCAAAAAGTAAAATTATTTATCATTTTTAAAATAGCTGGTACATATTGTCTATAAATTAATAAAATAATTAATAATAATAATAAACAAAATAACCAAAACTGTGAAAAATTTTCTCCTAGAGGCAGTTATGCTAAGTTTTAAGGCATTTAGTTTGCTTTATATTTAAAAACATTTTAAAAATTTTATAACTTTAATTGCTTTATATGTTATATTTTTTTTGAAAATTAAACTTTTTTACTTATGCACAAATTTTGTTCTATTTAGTTTTGTGTAACCATAAACTAATATATAACAATACAAAGTACAGATCTTGGATGTTAAATAAAAAGATGTTCATACATAAATACGTTTGTGTTTGGTAGGAGAAATTAACTTCTAACTCGCTATCATTTAATACTTAACTATTTTCAACTGAATTATTTAATTAAAGAGATTTTTAAACTTGTTGTTATCTCTGATTTATACGACTTTATAAGTTTTGTAAAATAAAAGTTAACTAGATTTATAAACGTGATTTATACGAATTTTTAAAGGATTATAACATTTCAAGAAATTACAATTGATTTTAATTTTTAATTAGGTAAATTTTAGATTTAAAATAAGAAAAATTAAATCTAAAATCATCTAAAAAACCTTGAGTTAAAAATTTTAAAACTAATTGATATGTAATTATAAAAATTAAAAACAATTTATAGCCTGTAACAAAACTTGGATAAATTAAAAGCCTATTTTTTAAACAATAAACTTAAAAACAAAACCAAAAACTTAGATTTTCTTTAACAATTTTAGTGGAAAATAATTAAAGAATTCAAGTTAAAAAACACTAAGCTGTCATAGCAAAAGAAATGAGTAAGCTATAGTTTTCTATAAAACAAAGTTACTACAACTCATGCGTTTTATGATGACAATATTGTTTGTTGAAATGTTATTTATACGTTAACGTTATACTGTAAACTTATAAATAATTAGCAATGTTGCTTTAAATTTAACTTTACTAATAGTTTTAGCCTTTGTGGTGTATTTGTAAAAAGTACGGAACGGATACGTTTCAATTTGGTTTAAAAAGTTTAGTGTTACTTTTATTCTAAGCTTTACTATTAAAAAAACAACTTAAATAGTTGCGTACACAATATTGAAAGTATATAAATATACTTATCATGAAACGTACTAATTTTAGCTATTTTATTATGACTATACAAAAGTTGCTTACACATATTTATCAGTTTGTTAAAATGATATATTCTATTTCTATAAAATTTAGAAATATTTTTTACACTTAATTTTAAAATTTTAGTACTACTAATAAAACTAGATTTATTATGATCAAATATTATGTCAAACAATTTACATTGCATCATAGCTCTCATACGTACATCGTGATATTATAAAAGTTTCTATTGAAAGTCATGTGTTAATTTTAAACTTTATTTATAGCTTTTTAAATGTTGTGTTAATAATAAGTGTAAGCAGAGCTGGACGTTAAAATATCTTACAAAACATGTAAAAGACTTATTTTAAAACTTAATTTTTTGTCTAAAAAGTATTAAGGTTTTAAAAACATACTTGTTTAAACTATAAACTTTACTTATAAATGCGTTTCAAACGAATCAAATAAATCTATTTAAGAGTGACTTTGACTATGGATCAATTACAGATACTAATTAAGTTTATCAACTTAGAAAATTAATTTGTTACTTTGAATTAAGTGAGTGATGTTATTGAAACTTCACATAGTTCTGATCAGCTTCTTTAACTTAACACAAGTATGATATGAAAAGTAATTGAACATTTAGTCTACTTTTAAAACTTTATTGCTACAAACCTCAACAAATTTATTTTTTCGACAGAAATGTTTATGCAATTCTTATCTGTGAAACTAAATAAAAACTACTACAAAATGACCTTATAAAAAACGAATATATTTAATAACAGTTTTTTTTACAAAGCTTATGATTATAACTTTTAATACAAGTTGCTTTAGCCTTAATAAATTCAAAAACGTATCTACACTTTCTTAGGATACTAAATTTAGAAATATTACAATCTTTTGTACATCTCGTATTGTTGACTGGCTATTGATTAACAATAGAAGCCCTTTTAATTAAATTGATTGTTAAAATTCCTACAGTTTTTGATGGATTATTGATAAATGATCTTTTTAAATTTCAGAATAAGTCCTTTTTTAGTTCAAAGATGCATTGAGGTATACATTGGTTTGCGATAGAGCATCTAAAAAAGTATACACCGCTAACATTATACTTTACAATTATTTGGTAGCTACTTTTTGAAGTAAGATCTGATTCAGATAAAAAATAATTTAATTTAGCAGCACAATAAACTTTTTTTATCATCTGCTAAAACATTTAATTTAATTGATGTTGATTTACTGGTAATATAAAAAAAAACTGGACAGTACCCAGTGGGCACTTTTGCGAAGCGAAACATATCTTATTTTTCAATGTTTTTTTATTATTGTCTTATAAATGTTTAATATTGTAAAATTGGGATATTAATTTTCGAAAATATCTACTACATTAAACGAAATTCTTCAGAAGAGCTTTATCTTGTTAATTCTATTTTAGTGTTAATATATTTTACTTATATGGCGGACCTCTCTTCGTTTGCATCTATAAAGATTAAAAATTTAATAATGCTTTTAAAATTTGGCACTCAGAAGACTGAAGTGATAAATTTATTATTTTTTGTTTTGATCATTACATCCAATAAAAGAATTCGATTGTTTAACTTAGTTTTTGGTACATTTTACTGCATTATAAACTTAATTAATTACTTAAATAATAAAGAGCTGTATTGTTCTATATTTGTGACATTTAAGCAATCACTCACATACCCGAAGTATTTGCAACTTGATTTAAAATCTGAAAGTATCTTATATTCAAAAAGAACTAGAAAACATTGGCTAGATTAGTTCTTAGTGGATACTTTATTGATATTACGTGAACTTGACGCTGCATTACATCATTGAAAGCTAAATTGAACCTCTTCGATCGCTAATTTCATTACTTAAATAAAAGTATCCTTATTTAGAGCTGGGGTTTCTAAGTTTTATAGTTTTTCAATACAAGACTAAATAACCTTATTTAAATAAACACTATCAATAAGCTTAGAATATCAAAAGACGTAAGGTGTGAATCATTAACCTTGAGATGCTTATTTTTATTAACAGAAAACAAATATTTTTTGTCAGTATACTTATAAAAATTCTTTTGAACTCGTTCCAATAAACAAATCATATAATTTTCTAATATACATAAAAATTAGTAAAAAACTAAAAAAAGTTTTAATAAAACTTAAAAAAAAGTCTATCTTCAATTATTGTATAAATAGTAAAACGTTTTTTTTTTACAAGTGTCAATTTGTTAGTTTGAACTGAAACTTTGTTGTGTTTAAACTTTGTTAAACTATTTCAATTTTATGTAAGATAATTTTCATCATACGATGAAGTTTAAGAAAAGTTAAAACATTTTAGCTCAATTTAACTAAAGTAATTAAAAACGACATTGTTTTTTAATAAAACTATTGTTTGGTATTATTTTCACAACTGCAACGCTTTTTTGCTTTAAGAACAATGTTTTAACTGTTTTGGTCAAACATTTTAGATAAGTTTTGATAGCTTATTTATGAAAAATGAATTACCCGCGTACTGCAGTTTGCCAACCCTTTAATAACAGAATTTTTATACAACTTCAACTATAATAATTTTGGTACCACTTTGATTTAGAAAATATAAGTTAAACATCTTTAGCGTTTGATATAATTGGGTTTATTTGGTTTTTACACTGGAAATATCACAAAACTGTGTTTTGACTGTAAAATGTAAAAACAACATCAAGTTTTAACTTCAGCGAGGTACGAAAAATAAAGATTTTATTTTCGCAAACAATCAATCTTCGTCGGTGGTGGTATCCTCCACATTGTGCTCCGTCAGCACGATCTGCGCTCTCCTCCCCTGATGAATGACGCAGCCGAGCATGACGGCCGACATGCACGTGACCACGGTGAACAATCCGAACACGAAGTACAGCCAGTACATGCCGTGCCACAGGTGCGTGTGGCCCTCGTGCACCGGCTTCTCCGTGAAAATGTCGAAGAATCCCGCTCTTCCACTTGCAATCACATCTCCAGCGCCACACGCAAAATAGTGCTTTCTGTTTTCGGAGCAGTCAAAAGCTTTCAGCAGGTTGGTCGCGCTGTTAAAAACGAGGTCGTTGCATCTGCCAGCTAGCGGATGAAACTCTGGCTCGAACAGTTTCCCGTGTTCTGATTGGAGGTACAAGTTTTCTTTATTCCAGTATAGGTCGTCGTTGTGCGGGTGCAAAGTCTGAACTCTGAACAAAGTTTCGTTTACAATGTTTTGAAACTTCTCTTTTATTTCCGCACTTATTCTTTCAAGAGAACTTGAGGAGTTCACCATCAAAAGCTTGCTTCTTTTTTCTGAGTCGCAAACTCTTTGAGCTCCGACGTTGCTCGTTTTGTTTGTGTAAATAAAAATTTCGCTCTTTTTCTGTAGTTTCATGACTTTGATTTCTATCAAAAATAAAAAATTAAGTTCAAAAATATGTTTATGAAATGACGCAACAATTCAAATAGAATTTATGATTTAATTAATTTCAAAAAAAAAATGTTGGGAAAATTCATCCAAACTTTGAGAAAACAGTTTTGTTATAAGCTGTAGGTGTGCTGTAGCGGTTTACTTTGGCGCAAACACCTTTGAGTTATGCAGTTAGTAATGCGATGTGTATTTCATTTATAAAAAAAAAATAATATATATTTGAAAATACTTTGACTCGACATGTAACAGTTTATCAATAAAAATATATAAATATATCAAGAAAGCAAGTAAAATTTATTTAAATAACGGTATTTCTCTGCCCATTAAACATGAAAAGCTTTACGAAGTCTGTAAAGATTAGCGTACATTAAATACAAAAGTATGCAACAGTCTGTGTTAACATGTATCTATATAACAATACACGTTTAGAATTACAAAAAGTATAGAAAAAGTATCTTAAATAACTTGCCTGAAGTAAGAAATAATTTTAAACTACTAAGAATATAAATCTAGAGTATGGTTTAAGAATAGCATTGTTTTTTTTATAGTACAGACTTCTTTAAGTATAAATCATTATCAATCTTATTAACAAAAATTAAGTCTCAGACCAAACTCAACTTATTAACAAATCTTTTTTTATATAAGTCTTTTATTTTGTAATCTTGTAAATGACTTTTTTATTAAATTCTCAACTAAACTATCTGCTAAGATGCTAAAATTGTTTTCATTAATTAAAAAAAACTAATTGAATTTTAATTATAAATATGTTGTACTTTAGTATAAAAAATTGTAGATTTTTATTTTTATACTGCACAAAAATACTATACTAGTCAACTAACATTGTTTTTGATCAATTAAAAAAAAGTAGAGCGTTTATTTTATTTATTTTAATTTCCAAGTTGTTTTAGTTTTTACAAGGCTTGTTTTACGACGAACAAAATCATGAGACAACATTTAAATTACTACAAAACATTTTCTAAATATACTTAGAGTAAATGATTGTCTTTATTTATATAATAATAACAAATTATACAGTATCCTTCTTTTATTACACTAACATATGTTTTAAGTACGAGTCAACACACTTCAACTGAGCTCTGTAAAAAATAAATATTGTAAGGGAAGAATAGAAGCTAAAGTAGGTAAATACATGTGTCCATTAAAAATTAAAAAATAGTTGACTTTTATAGGTTAATGGTTAATAATAGATAAAAAACTTAATGTTAAATCAAACTGTTATAAAACTATATTATATTTGTAATTATTAAGTCTAAATTAAATGAATTAAATAATTTATAGTAAAAATACAAAATATTATAACAAATCATATTATAAACTACTTACATGAAAATGAAGGAAGTATTAATTTTAAATACTTACTGGTTACTAATCATCGAAAAAAATATATCCAATAGTTACGTGATATATATGAACATTAGGGCTAGCTAGTTAATTTATACTACAAAATTAGATTATTTATTCTTTATGTTTGAAAAAAGTATAGAGCGCTTTAATTAAAAAAATATATTAAACACAAACCCGTAATTTATGACATAGCTTAATTATCAAATATTTAAAATATCTGTATAAGATCTTTAATTTAAATACCCGACTGCTTCTTTCTAGAAAAATAATAAAATAATCATTTATATTTATTATTATATATGTAGTTTAAGTCTTTGTGGTTTTATATATGGTGCTGTAATTTAATTATTCGTCAGGACTTTGAAAGTTTAGTAACAAGTTTGATTTTTTGTGCTTTCTTTTGAATTCTTTTAATTTTAAACTTAAATTCAATCTGCTTTCTAATTGTATCTAACTTTATTTTTGTTAGAATTTAGATTTAACCATTATAAACATTCAATAAATAAAATACTTATTATACCAAGTTTCTGTGGCTTTTATTGCCTTTACTATTGTTTGATTTATAACTAATGTTTGTTGTTATACTTTGTATTCAAAATAGATTACATATTACTTTTTTTATTAGAGCGCTCTATACTTTTTCTAAACATAAAAAATAAATTATCTAATTTTGTAGTATAAATTAACTAGCTAGCCCTAATGTTCATATGTATCGTGACGTAATTATTGGATATATTTTTTTCGATGATTAGTAACCAGTAAGTATTTAGAATTGTAACTTCCTTCATTATCATGTAAGTAGTTTATGTTATGATTTTTTATAATATTTTGTATTTTTATTTTAATTCATTTAATCTAGTTTTAATAATTACAAATATAATATAGTTTAATAACAGTTTGATTTAACATTAAGTTTTTTATCTATTATTAACCATTAACCTATAAAAGTCTATAGCATAGCAACTAGCTTTTTATTTTTAATGGACACATGTATTTACCTACTTTAGCTTCTATTCTTCCCTTACAATATTTTTTTTTTACAGAGCTCAGTTGAAGTGTGTTGACTCGTTTAACACACAGAAACATATGTCAGTGTAATAAAAGAAGGACACTGTATAATTTGTTATTATTATATATTCCAGTGAAATTGTTTCGCTAGGACCTTTTGTTAACAAACACTTAATTTATACTTTGAATAGCTTTATTTATTTATACTTACAATTTTGTTTAGCAAAACTAAAACTATGAAAATTGTTGTTTTAATTAGAGTTCGAATCTTAAAAACTTAGAATATTACTTGTCTGTAAAAAAATTGTTCTGTTTTTATTACCATGTTCGAAAAACATTAAGAATAGAATATCAGGTGTAATTAACAAACAATTTCTTATATATTGGAAAGTATACAGACTTAAATACACATTCAATGGATAATCTTTAAACCTTAGTTCTATAGTTTTGCTTGTGACAAAGAAAAGTAAATGTGAAACATGATTTTGGAAAATGTTGTTGTCGTTTTTAAATATTTTTAAAATGAAAAATAGGGAAACTTCTAAAATCCAAAATAAATGAACTTTTTTAACCTTTGAGATATTTATGCTTTAAATTTTTATTTTGTTTAAACATAACTTACTTTTTAAAGGACTAAACCTTAATGTGAACAAGGTGTTTTATTTGTGATTTAAAAACATTGGACAGAATTTTATTAGAAATCTTAAGATATTTAACTATCAGTTCAATTATAAATTTTACTAACAGAAGCCTTTTTTATTTTTTACTGTAAAAATAATGTTTTAAAAGTATAAGAACAATGTAATAAAAGCAAAAAAATCAAACAGTATATTTATTTTATTTTATTTTTAATGAAGGTTAAATGAAAACCTTTATTAACAATTTTGTGCATAGAAAATTAATGAGACCAAAAAAATATTCAACTAAAAATTAAGTATAATAGCTCTTAGTTTTTATCAATATTCTGAGTAAATTGTTCTTTAGATTTTTATTTTAATGAGAACGCTTACTTTTCCATACAAATCATTTATACAACAAAAATCATACTTAAGTTTTAAATAGATTTATTAACAAGATTGTAAATTGCAAGGCATTTGTTTCGGGGGATCGCAATCGTAACCTCCATCGCTCTTCAAAAATTTTGCTTTTTTGCGCGCCTCCTGCACAGTCAACAACACTGCACTTCAACCAACCGCAATCGCATTGAGCGTTTTCTTCACCATTTTCGTTGTATGCTAATATTTCACAGATTAAAAACTTAAAACGTTTTAATATATTTAATTAAACTTGTAGTTAGTTAGTTATATTAAAGTAATTAAACTGCAATAGATCATAAAAAAATATGCAATTTAATAATTACTATGATAAATAAAAGTTGTATATTTCTTTTACATATTATTTTAATATATAATAATTAAAGTTATATAATGATACTTATATATCATAAAAGGTATCCGTGGTGTAAAACTCAATAACCGTAAGGTTCTTCGTATACTACACCAGGTCGTAGGACCAAATGCTATTGTCGTTCGATAAACTATATTATTGTAAGTTTTTTTTTTAATTTTAGGCTCTAGTATAGAAATAATTTGAATATGAATTTTAGAAATTTGATGTCAGTTTTAAAGTTATATAAACAAGGGATCTACCTAGCCTGAAACCTACTAAGGTAAGAATTTATTTTCCGTAGTATTTAATGTTAGTATTATTTAAGTTCATTGTTTAATTATACTATTATTTAAGTTGTCCAGTACCCTTATACTATAAGATTATGAGTATGTCACTAAAATGAGTTTAGACTAGAGAATAAAAAACAAGCGTTTTCTAAGCATAAGTTCTTTCTAATGTAACCAACCGGCCTTGTAGAAGCCGGGTAAACAGCTACTGCAGGTTTCACTTTTACTAAGTTTAAATACAAATACAGTAACCTCTCGCTTATTTACGCACATTGTGTCCACAGAAAAAGTGCGTAAAGATATGAGAGATCGTAAAGATACGAGAGGTACCAAATATACTTGCTATAATGGATGTTTTTTGATATTGCTTCTAGTTAAAAGCAGACTGGAGACTTTCTCATTTTTAACAATTTGTTTAATATATTTATGAATATAAAAATAAAAGATAAAACTATACATGTATTAAAATATAAAATATTTAAATCTGTATAAAATAATAATAAATATAAAAACTTTACTAATTTTAATAATAAGTAGATTTTATCTTTATCTTTAATTGTATGTGACTTATTTGGTACTAATATTTATATTCTATTCTATTTAGCAAATTCAATTTATTATTAAGCATTTGTTTACAATTAAGAAATGGTGTGGTGTTATATTAAAATTTATTTCTATAGCTTTTTACAAAAATATGCATTTGGTGCTTTAATCTGATATACTCAGGTATAACTAAATGTTTATCAATTAGTCAACGAACATAAGTTTACAAAATATAAAGATATAGAGAGGTGAGTTAGCATTTAAAAACATATTTTAGATTAAAAATATACAACAAACCAAATTTGTGCAATAAAAAAAAACGAAAAATTGTGGTTTTTGAATTTTTTAGAATTCTAAAATGCGTAACTAAACGAGAGTGCGTAACGTCACGAGTGCGTAAAGATGTGAGAGGTTACTGTAAGTAATAATATAGTATTTTAGTTAATTTTATAATTAAATTTTAGTAAGTAAAAAAATGTTTATTAGTATAAAATAAAAATTTTAACTATAAATATTAATAAATTGCTATTTTGTGGATTATCCTAAATGTTATTAACTCATTTTAATAGAATTTTAAACAAATCACTATCGAGGAAAGTTTCGACTTGTATTCATTCCGGCGACGTCTCCTAATGATAAAAGTATTATTAAACTTTTACATAAAAAAGCACAAAAAACAATTTTGTACCATTCTGTTACGGAATTAGCAAAACAAACTAGTGCAAAAACAGCAAGTAAGGCGAACTGCAGTAATTTCATTTCATTAATTACTTAAGGATAATTTTTCACAATAAAAGTATCTTATTGAAGTATAGATAGTATTACACAAAAGTAACAAAATATATAAATTTTTCAGTTTACATCAAACAATTTTTTGTAAATAAAAGAATTAATGTTAAGATAAAACAACTATATAACAAAAATATATCTACTAAAACTTTTTTTTAATATGATAAGATAAAACTTTCTTTGTCAGAAAGCGAAACAAAGTATTGTAAATAAACTTTATAAGCTTTTAAAATTGACTGACATTTTGTATAAGTTATCATATATTTTAATTTGAATTATAGACGCTGAAGACTTTTTATTAAGAGTTACGAACTAAAATATTAAAAATATATATAACATACCAAAAAAGAACCAAAATATATTAATAAATTATGACAAAAAAACTACAAAGTTCAAATTTTTATAACAATTTTTAGTAGTTTATAATACGATGTTGTTGGAAGTAATTGTTTTGCTATTTTTTAAAATACAATATGTAGTTAAAGTCTTAAAGAAAGTAAAGTTTTTGATACATTTTTTGTTTCAACCACCTACTAGAACGAAAAAGTTTATTTGTTTCTGTGTTTACTGAACCATTGAAAAATCTACATTGATTGTATAAAATTAAGTTACAGAACAATTTGAACTCAATTACTAACATTTCAGATACAAACTTGTAATCAAATGAAATTACTTAAACTTTCAAATTTCAATATGCTTTTTAAACGAAAATTAACCAACAACAATTTTTTTGTACCCAATTAAGTGTACCATAGAAAATATAATGTTTAAATTTAAAATTATACTAACATCTGTTTCAGAGGACAATTAGAGTGAAATTCCGAATAACTTTTTGTCCAAATTACTGCATATACAATAATTGAATTTATAAAAGTAATACTAATCACCTTTTAATACTATTTTACAATTTTAAACTGATACACACAGTTATTATAACTTCACAACAAAAACTAGCTTTTAGTTTTATTTTTACTCTTATACACAATTTATTGTTGTGGCTTAATTGTTACTCAAAAAATTGACTTAAATTAAAAAATAGTTTTGTCCAATAGTACCAAAAAATAAAACTCTTGTGCAGTAACTTAACCAAAAAAGGTCCTTATTCAGACTTCACTCTAGCAGTCCTCTAAAACCAATTGGGAACTGGCATTTTAGTGAGATTTTTTCAGCCTACACATATATCCAAAAAACAAAAATAAAGTAGAAAAATACTTAAAGTGAATTTTGCATATTTTGTGTTAGAATAATTGTGAGTTGAAATAAGGCCATTTTTATGATATACTTTATGATAGATTTTTATAATAAGTTTCCTGATAGCTTAGGGGTCCTAATGTACACTTTAAAAACTTTAAATAAAGGTTGAAAGATCCAAACCATTGGTCAACAAATCTGATTGATTATTTTATTTTTTTATAATTTGCCTCATTAGCTTGATCAATGTTGTTATGCTGTTTACTTCATTATCATATCATGTCTAAAGTTACTCTAGGATTTTTGTTTTCTTTTATTCTAAGCTGTTTCACTATTGTTTAACATTTTTTATTAGTTTTATTATAATTTTTACTTAGAATAGAATATTTTTTTGATAAAAATAAAGGCACTTTGAAAACTACAAGTATTCTGTAAGAATTAAAGTTTTATGTGTACATAGTTGACTTTAATTCTAATAATTGAAAAATGGATTCCGGAGAAACCATCTTGAGAAAAAGATTTCCTGAAGATGAAGTAAGGAATTAAATATTTAAATATAAATAGGTTATATGTTTCTTAAAATTAAAAAAGTTTAAATTAAATTAAGGCCATAGGGGGGGGGGGGGTAGGCCATGTTTTTTACAAGTTGATCTTATTTTATAGAGTTTTTACTTAGCTTCAAGTTGCTTTTTACCGTTTTTAAAAATTCGAATTAGTTTTTGAGATATGACCGGTCAAAGTCGAACCGCATAACAGGTTCCTTATGGGGAAGGAAAAAACTAAAACAGCAAAAAAAGACTAATGCATTCAAAATCTATCTCCTCCTTCATTTTTTAAGCAATCTTCTTCAAACTTTCACAGTCTATTCTTTATACAAAAAAAAAATGTTATTTGTGACTTAAAAAAATTTCAAGTAAAAATACTTTTTTTTTGAAAAAAAAAATTTTTTTTTGATAAAAAATCACTTTTTTTTTTTTTGTCATAAAATTTTTATTTTTTAAAACTATTAAAATTCACAAATAACGTTTTTTTCTCATAATGTAAGGAACATTTCCTGAAAATTTGAAGAAGATTGCTTGAAAAATGAAGAAGAAGATAGATTTTAAAGCCCGTTTTTAAAAACTTGAGAAAAACAGCTTTAAAGTTACCCTTTATATACCCTTTATAAATACAACCCTTTATATAACCGGTCATAAAAAAAAAGTTACTTAATATTTTTAAAATCTAAAAAAAGCATCTGAAAGATTATGAAATTTACTATAATATAAGTTTATATGTTATTTTTGGTCAAAAAATGGCTTCTACCCCCCCCCCCCCCCTATGGCCTTAATTTATAGTTAAGTTGTTAGGGTTTTTTTTGTAGAATTTTTAAATTATAAGTTTTCAATAAAAATGTTTCTCACACACTCAATAAAAGATAAACAAACTTGTTAAGTAACTACTCAAAAGTTGTATTATGTAACTATTTGTCCTGGGAAAGGTGTTAAAAGGTATTCTTGGTGTGCCACTTGATAACATTTTTCATGCACCAGGTCCTAGGACAAATTATTATTGAGCTCTTGTTTTTTGTAACTATATATATATTTATATAATTTATTAGAAAAATACAATTTTAAAAATACTAGTACATATGTTTAATAAAGCTAAACGCTTTAAACATCAGCTAGTTCAATTTACAATAAAAAGCACTTTACTAAACATAGATGCAAAAGTTATACAAAAAAAAAAAAACAGTATGATGTAATATTGTGCATTACAAAATTACAATACAAAAATCTTAAGTATAAGTATTTTATAGTCACTTAACTGTGGTTTTGTGAATTTTAGCTTTTTGATTAGTTAGATCAGTGGTCGTCAAGGTGTACACTGATGCACACTAGTGTACACAAAACTTTTTTTGGGTGCACAAAATTTTTAGGGTACATGAAACTCATTTAGGGGTGCACAAAATTTTGAGATTAAAAAAATACATAGAGTTAGATTAAGTATGTAGTTAATATATAATAAAGTATTTAAAGAATACTGGACTGGGGATTTTGTAGTAATTGCAGAGAAGTGTTCAATTAATAAGTATGTAAGACAAAGCCATATAACTAAAATATCATTGTGAAAATAAGGTAAAACAAATAAAGAGGTCAATTAAAAAGAGGATCAAATAAAAAGTTTCAGCTTCAGTTGTTAAATGGTTTGCATGTAAATACAAACTGAGTTATGACTTTTAAGGAGAAATGCACTAACTAAAGTGCTTACGTAGTCCCACCACTAGCGGCGCTTATTAAAATTAGATCTTGGGGTGCATCAATTTTATTTTTTGCAACTTGGTGTACACATAATTTGATTAGCTTGACGACCATTGAGTTAGATGGAAGATCAATTTTTGTAAAGAATTTTTGTAATGGACAATATTACGTCATACTGTTTTTGTTTAAGTATAACTTTTGCATCTATATTTAGTAAAGTGCTTTTTATTTTAAATTGAACTAGCTGATGATTAAAGCGCCTAGCTTTATGAAACATATGTACTAGTGTTTTTAAAATTGTATTTTTCCAATAAATTATTTTAAGCCCTTCAAGTGGGCTCTGTAGAAGGTGATCAAGTTTGAATAATCACCTTAATATATATATATAAAGTATGTAAACTTAAAGAATTGGAATAAGTTCTACAACTTTTTGTGTTTTCATTAAGTTTTGGTTCTCTATTTCAATAAATAATAATTTGAAGTTTTTTTAGACATTATAGTTTTAGTTTTATGGAAATGTGAATGTTTATAAAAATGCAATATAGTTTATAAAACATTGCAGCTAGGAAATTTAAAATTTAATTTTTTTGAGCTCATGTTAAATTGAGAACTTACTTCTAAATATAATGTTGGTTTTTGTAGTAATAAGTAAGTTTAGTAAATCTAAGGAAATATTTGCAAAATATTAGCATTGTAGGCACAAATGCCTATAAATTTCTGAATAAAAAGAAACTCTTTTTTTAACCTGAATAAAAAAAAATCTGTTTTAACTAAAGTTTCCGAACTTAAATATTTGAAGTTAGAGTTGTTTTGCTAACTTTTCTTTCTATACTGAAATTATCTAATAAGATTTAAGTGATTTAATATTTTTTGAAAATATCTATCCTACTTATTTATATTCAGCTACATGGTACATATAAACTAATCCTACATTATGGCTTACATTTACAATTGTTATAATAACTCTACCTGTTTTTTTTTTACTTTTAATGTACTTTAAAATAAATTTATAAGTTAGGAAATTAAACAATCTAAGGGTGGCTGTCTTACTACTCATAAGTTAAAGTGTTTAAATTAAATCTTAAGGTATTGGACTGTTTTTTAAATTAACAAACTATATTTATTAGAAAAATATTTTATTTTGCAATTGACTCTTCAGTTTGAATGTATGAATTTTGTAAATGTATTGTGAGATCAACTTTTTGTCATTAATTTGTAGTGTTAAGAGTTCAAAATGTTGTAAAAAATATTTGATCATACTTCTAACAGGATGCTGATCCATTCAAAGAAGAGGAAATTAATAAACCTTTGCCTAAACCAAAAGATGATACTCCTGAATTTATGAAAGAAACACTTAAAGTTAGAAAAATAAACTTATATATACTTTTTTTTAATAAAGCTAGTTTATTTTTCTATTTAAATAAACAAACATGCAGACTAAATCAATGATTTTTTAAAGCTATTGAATAATTTATCAAAAAAATTACTCATTAAATTTATTAAAAGCATATTAAGATGTGAAAACTATAATGTCATTGTATACATACTTCATTCACTTGTTATGTATTTTAAGCAATTAAAAAAATAACTAAATGTAAAATAGTATAACAAAATCAAACTATATAATTGTTATGAATTAAATAAATTGTTCTATGCTTTGACCACAACAGGATTTACCACCCAGATGGAAGAATTGGTGGGTTCGAATTTTATTTAGTGTTGTCATGTTGGCTCTATTTGCAATTGTTATTTACATGGGACCTTTTGCATTCATGATAACGGTTAGAAGTTTATAACCTAATTAAAAAAATATTGTCAATATAATAATAATTAATCAAATAACAGGTCATAGTTCTTCAAATAAAGTGTTACCATGAAATTATTTCGATTGCTCATCAGGTTACAAGCAGCATCTTTACTGTTTTATTTACTGTTTAGTAACTGTTTTATGTAATTCATTAAAGATAAATAAATTTATTATATTGTTTAAGAATGACTCCCTATTTGATTTATCAAGTTTAATTAGTTTTTATTAATGAACAGTCTGTTAAAATTAAACAAACTGATGCGATGAGTTAGATAACTTTACATTTATTGTTTCTAGGTACATATTAGCCTAGTGTACTTAACTTTGTAATGTAATGAAACTTATTTTGACTAAAAACTATTCTTTATTAAATATTTTGTATATTTACTAAAATTACTTCTAATTCAACTAAAAGCAAGTTACAAGTTTAAATTTTGTAATAAAAAAAAACCTTTTTTTTGGTTTTCTTACCAAAGAGAAAAATAAAATAATTGAAAGAATAAAATAAACACTAAATTTTTTATATTATACATATAAACTAATTAGACAATATATTAATTTTACTTGTAACATTTTAGATGTATATATACTTTTTATCAAATTATAGGTGTACAGATCATTTGATCTCCCTTGGTTTAGAAGTTTGTCTTGGTACTTTCTGGTTTGTTCAAACTACTTTTTGTATGGTGAAATGGTTTCAGAAAGGTTTGCACTGCTCATACACAGTGAGGTAACATTTTTGTATATACTTAAAGAGTTTAAATTTTTGAAAATATTGTAGACTTGATTGCTAGAAATCATTGAAGGATCTCTAATTCATAGTTCATAATTTTGAAATGACTGATGTTTTTTTTTATTAGGCCTTAGTTAGAGTGCAAAAACAGTATAAAGTGGAGATCATAGCAGTATTTTATTCAACTTAAAAAAAAATTATGTATGCTAAGTTTGATGAGTTTCTGTTACTGAATATAATGTATTTTTTGACTAATCTGTTTTTGAAATAGCTGTAAATTTTATATTGTATTTTAGCTCGTTTCTCTACAATTAATATTTTAAAAATGATAGATTATAATCAGAACAAAGTTCTGAAAGAACTATTAAAAACAGTTCAATAAACTGTCTTCCACAAGTTAAAAGTTGATATTCTTTTATTAACTTTACTAACATGCAATCATATACTCCAATTTTACCTGTTAGAATAATAAAAAACTAGTTAGTATACGCAAAGAGAGTTTAAGTTACATAAAGTTTAAATAGAAAAGCTGTTAAAGACTGATTATGTTTACTTCAATGAATTAAGTAATAAATATTAAATGCAGTATTTTGTAAAATTGAATTTTGTCTTAAATAATACTACTACTATTATACTATTTACATAAAAATCTATGGAATGAATGTCTAATCCTTTCTAAAACCTTAGTTTTAAATTAAATAGAATTGTTTATATATAAACAATTTAAGTGTTAGCCAGCCAGTATTTGTAATACATTTTTTATTTTGACTTGTTCTCTTATACATATAGCAAATAAGTTTTAGTTTATGATGCTAGTATCTTTATTTTTATACAGGAACACTTCATGATTCTTGCTAAGTATCATCGATTCATTTCGCTCATTGGATACTTAATTGGATTTATTTTGTTTGTTCTTAGTCTTGTCAAAGGAAGATACAGAATACAGTTCTACATGGTTTTTTAAAATTTAATTTATTGATGTTTAATTGCTTCTTTTTTTGTTGTATCTAAAAAATTAGGATTAAAATAGTACTTCACTTATTTTGTAAGTATAGTAATACTAAACTTAATTAATATATAGTAAACAGTTTTTAACTTGAACTTTAGTCATGTATTTAAGGTATAAGCTGTTTTCCTAGTTACAAAGTTCAACTGAAATTTTATATATTTTAACATCGTATTATAAAAAACTTACTGTTGCAATATTAAACAATTCAGTTTCTTAACTGTACTTATATACATAGTTGTATATTTTTTAATGTTTTGTTGATAACATAATTTTTATAAGTGCTTACTGAATTAAAAATAAAGATTAGAAAGTTTTTAACTTAATATATTTAAATCAGTATTTAGAACTTAAATTACACTTGACATTTTTAATTATGTACGTTAGTTCCATTAAAAATTTTGTTGATTCATTTTTTAAAATCATGATTAAAATTTTCTATAAATATACTTAAGCATGACGCATAATTTTACGTAAATTATTAAAATTTGAATAAGTTAGTATGTTTTTGAAATTATGTTTAGTTGTTATTATTTTTCTAAAAGTATTAAACAGTTCAAAGATCACCATACTAACCTCTACTAGAGAGTTGTTTTCTCTTATAGAAAACACAAACTACATGCGAAATTTTTTTCCAAAAAAAATCGATATTTACAACATCCTTTAAAAAAAATTCTTAAACTTTCAAAAACTTAGTTTATCTATAAACTGTTTATAAAACTGAATTCTGCTTTATAGTTAGTTAAAATTTCAAAAAAAAGTTATGATAACTTTTGTTTAGTTATTTACTTAATGTTTGTTTGTTCCTACTTATTGTTTGCATAGTTCAATTCTGATAAAACTATAAGTTGATAATGAAAAGTAAAAAACTTATTGTTTAAATATTTCGAATTGTTATTTTTAGTTACTTTTCAATTATCATATTAAAAATATAGTTTATAAAAGTATGTTATTATAAATGTTTTTAGTTTTTTATGTCTAATAACTCCAAATGCAGTGTAGTTTTAAACAAAAAGTTAAAGTTATCAAAATGTATAATATTTTTCTAAAGTTAAAAAAAGTTGGTCTAAAGTTGTTAAGTCTTATTTTATTTGCTTTTCCGTAACTTATTTTAGAAAAAATTTTAATAAATTGCGACGAAAAATGCTAAACAGACTTATATTACATAAAATTCTTATTGTTTCAACACTGTTTTATTCTTAGAAACCTTAGTAAAGAATTACACTTTTTCTTAATTGAAATTAATTATACGTAGAAAATATAAGCTGCAATGTTAATGAAGAGTTTTTTAGTTAATAAATTTATATATATTTTTTTAACTTTAATATTTTTTTATTGCCTAAGCTGCTATGTATGACTCATTTTCAATTGTTATTCAAACTAAAGCTTAAATACAAGTTTATTATACTTCTCATCAGTGTTCAAGTTTGCTAGACATACAACAAAGAATATTTTAAAATAAATGCAGTAGAAGCATAAAAAAAAAATTATGTTTAATCTATTCTTACAATATAAGTTAAAAAAAATCCTGAAAATAGTTTAGCTTTTCACAATTTTTGTTAATCTTTATGAATACATAAACATTTATATCTGTGAAAGTTCTAACCATGTTTAGTTTGATTAGTATATATATATTTTCAAATTGTTTTATTCTTATTCAAATTAAATATATGTTTGTAATTATTTTTTACTTTAAAAAAAGAAGTATAATATTTTACATGTGTTATCGAAGAGTTTAATTTATTGTCAATGCTAAGTTAAGTTTAATATTTTTGATAGTTTGGATGGACTCATGTCATCTTGTTACTTTTAGTCACTCAGTCTCAACTATTAATACAAAACTTGTTGGAGGGTTTGATATGGCTCGTCATACCTTGCATGATGGTTATTGCTAATGATTGTTGCGCCTATATTTGCGGGTTCTTTTTCGGAAAAACTCCCCTGATAAAAGTTAGATTATTTTTAGTTGATGGTATAAAATTGTTAGTATGGAAAATATTCTTACTTATCATGATAGTATTATGGATTAAGTTTTTGGAAAATAAAAGATTTAAAGATAAGCACTTCACTCAAATATTTCCATAAACTGTAGTTTTACTACTAGTTGGTCTATATTTATGTGTTTCTTAAAATTAAATTAAGAAAAATTTAGAGTTTGATTTAATTTTAAATTGTTTAATTACTTTGTTTCAAGAAAATAACAAATAATACAGTAGATAAATTTATAATAAATTTTTTAATAATTTTCTTCTATTCAAAAAGGTTCCCTTTTTTCATTAATTAATCATTTTACTAAATAAAAATAAAAAACAACTAGCTTTCACCTAAAAAGACGTGGGAAGGATTTATTGGAGGCGGAATTTGTACTATTATATTTGGATGGCTGGTTTGTTTATAATGTGATATTATAATAATAAAAAATATAGAAATTAACAATGTCAAATGTAAACTAAAGTATAAAGCTTTAAAAAGTATCATCTATAAATATAACTTTAGACTTCTTTTCTTAATCTATTTCATCTAGACTAGGCTATTGCATTAAGTAAACTTTTTTATCTAAAACTCTATATTAGCTTTGGTTAAAGTTATAAGTAGTACCAATTTCAATTCATTTTAATTAATGTAATTGTTTTTAAAGAAAAATAATTTTAAGTTACTAAAGAAAATATTCTTACTTAAGTTTTAATCTTGTTCAACAATCTTTTTTGCTACATTATTTTCAACTTAAAAAAAATATATAATTTAATTTTTTTAATAGTTTTCTGGATACATGAGCCAGTTTTCTTACTTGACCTGCCCTAGTCAAGTGTCTTCAAATTTCAATGTCAATCTTAAGTGTGAACCCATGGAAATATTTAAACCAAAGATGTATGACGTTCCAGAAATTTTTGGACTAAAGATTGTTAGTTATAACGGAGCTGCTCTCATTTTGTTTAATATATACTATATTAATATAAAACTAGTTAGATTATTACTACATAAAAATGAGACTACTATTGTTGGCTATGTACAAAACACGAAAAGCAAAACTAATAACCTCATCAAAACAAGATCTTAAAGCAAATTCAAAAGCACTGTACATAGTTACAGATAAGTTTGCAATGTTAAACTTGTTGTTATAATTTTTATTGTCTTTGATTCAAACACCTGGTACAAAGGTTTCAAATTGTTCAACTAAATTATAACTTAATTATAAAATATTAAAATGCTAGAATATTAAATAAACCCTTTGTTTTAGATTCAATAGTTTCTTGTTTGTAAATGACTAGTGTTTTACTCATATAATAAAAACTACAGGTGGACCAAGTTGAAATAATTCCTTTTCAACTTCATTCGCTTGCCTTTTCCGTTTTTGCCTCATTGGTGGCACCTTTCGGTGGCTTCTTCGCTTCCGGTTTCAAGCGAGCATTTAAAGTGAAAGATTTCGGGGACTTGATTCCAGGTCATGGTGGTTTTGTGGACAGGTTTGACTGTCAGTGTGTCATGGCAATCTTTGTCAATGTGTACCTTTCCACATTTATAAGGTGAGTTATATTCTCTTTACCTAAACACTTATATTTATTAGCTTTAGTCTTTTTTAAGATTATGCCGTATTGAATTTACTTACGTTATATTTTAGTTAATTAAAAATACCTATTTATAGACGTTTGTTACATTGTAGTTAAATAGTATAATGGTAAAAAAACAGATTAGAAGATGTTTTTAAAATCTTTTTAACAGTTTTTATTGTAATTGTATTAAATATTCTATTTTCTTTCAAAGTTAAGCGTTTTACTTTTTAAAATTTTCTTTAAAAAAAATTAAACGTGAATAAATAAAAAGTAGTTTGTAATTTTTTCAGCTAATATTTAGAGAATTAAAAACTTTAATTAATTTAAAGTTAATGTTTACTAAATAAAAAATAATTTTGTATGTAAAACAAACTACAACTTTTTTGTTGAAAATATTTTAGCACAGCTTCAAAGTAGGATAATTCAATAAAGTCTTTCATAAAAATACAGTTAATGCAAACATAAACTCAGCTTTGTCTTGTTTAACGTGTTACTTTCCTGATACACTGATTTGTAATCACTTAATGATAAAGTTTTCAAGTCCGTTTCATGAAAAGTACACTTTAGTTTTGTAAAATTAACTTTGTACCAAATGCAGGTCACCTTCAAGAGCACAAATATATCACAGCATTGTTTCTATGCCATTAGAAGAACAATCTTTACTTTTTGAAGAACTTAAAAATTATCTGCTCGACAAGGTTGTTCTAGTTTGTTTGTAAAGTTTATTTATTTTATTACAGCTTACATTTTAACCAAATAAGATTGTAACGTTGTTTTAGTAGTCAAAATTATTCATAAAATATGACTTCACTTTTTTTACAGCTAATGTATTAGTATAAGCAAAACATTTTTTAAAAAGGACATTTTTTGAACATTTATATACATTATAATAAGTTTATAAGTTTATTTACAATTTGACTTGTAAAAACGTTGTTTATTGCTTTATACAGGGTGTAATCAACTGAATAAAAGAAAAGAAAAAAACCTATAAATTCTTCAAAATCTTTAATTTTGTATAGCTTGGTACGCTCTTATTGTTTTTGTGACGCCATAACTGATAATTAGGCGTCAAACTGCCTACTTAAATTGTACTTTTAGATGTAAAAATTTTTAAGCAATAAGCCGATAAGTAGTAGCATTAATTAAAAGTTTATTTTAAAAATAAAAGTTTTTAAATAAGTTTTCTAGAAAAAAAAAATATTCATATTATTGTATTATATAATAACCAAATATTATTAAAACAAACGTTATTAAATATAAAAATGAGCTTTTTTAGTAGTTTTAAATTGTGTTCTATTATTCTATTAGTTTAGAAATCGTTTTTTATCAAAAATAATACTTTATTAATTTTTCAGTATGTACTACTTGTTTTTTATAAACTAAAATTTCATTTTAAAACTTGCTGTTCTTGTTTTATACCTGCTTACTTTTTTAAGTTACTTATATGTGTTGTAGATTTTTTTGTGGCAATTAAGCTTTGAGATTTGCAAGCAGTAGTGTCATGTAATCTTAAACCGTTTTTAAAACTATTTTTTGTCCCAGTAGCATTTAAATCTAGTTTTGTTGTAATTATGTTGCAGTGTACAGTATTATTTCTGTTATAAGTTTTTTATTGTAAAGAAATGAGTATAGTTCTAATTTTCAATTTTTTACTTAATTTTTTTGTTGTCAATTTTTAATCTATTATGTTTTGAATTAAAAATTTAGTTTTTTAAATAAACTTTGTTTTTACTTTTCTGATGATCATATAAATTTTCTTATGCTAAGTTTGATTGATAGATTAAAAGTTTGAACGTAATTTTTTCTTAATTATTGGTCATTTAATCTAAATTTTTTAAATGTTTGTAATTTTGATGGTTATTTTATATGCATTGTGGATTAATTTATTTTAAAAACCGTTTGTTTGAATTTAACAAAAATGTTTTTATAATTAATTAAAAGCATTTCATAAACATTTTATTAACATGATTGCCACACACTCAGGGAATTCAGGGAAACTCAGGGAATTTTCAAGTTAAAGAAAATCTCAGGGAAACTTATGGAATTTTGATTCTTTTTTTTAACTCAGGGAAACTCAGTGCAGTTTTGGTTTTTTCTAAAATTTTAGGGAAATTTTAAGATTTTTAAAAAAATCTCAGGGAAATTTTTATCGAGGTTTAGAATGAGATTTAGTTAATCCAGTTTCAATATTTTATTTAAAAAAGTTATTTTTTATTTATTTTTAAGTGCTTATTTAGAAATTGTCTAGCCTTGCGGCAAGTTCTTTAATATTCTTAGAATTAACATTGTAATTTTTTTGTAAATAATAAAAATGTTAAGGATTTGAAAATAACTTAAGGAAACTCAGGCAAGTTTAAGGTTACTCAGGGAAGGTTTTTTGACTCAAAGAGTGGCAACCCTGTTATTAAACCAATTTTTAGTTTTTGTAATTGATTTAACCGGCTGTAAGTTCTATTTGTCTCTAAGTTATATCCTAATGTATTGCATATAAATATATATTAAATTTATAGTTTTTAAATAAAATAAAATTAATTATTATCATCTTATATGAAAAAATAGTTATTAGCATATTTTTAAAAATTACGTTTTAATCTAATTGCAGTATTATAAATTAAAAACTAATTTAAAGCTTATAAAACTCTAAGTTAACATACTATCAAGTTTTAATGGTTGTATAAGTTTCTTAAGTTACCAATTTTGATGAATTGGTTTTACTATAAATGTTGTATAAAATCTCAAAACTGTTTTGATTTCAACAGATAATTCTGAAAAGTTATAATGAAGTGTAGTAATAAAGTGTTAGTTTGTCGCATGATGTAATTAATATTTATTACCACTTCCTTAAAATTTTCTAGTGATAAAAATGTTATTTTATTTTACTCTTCAAATAAATAATCAAAAGTTTACTTTTATAACGTACAGCCAACAACAGTTTTGAGCTTATTACTAGTTTATTGGTGCTTCCAAAAATCGTTTTGAGGTATTGTAAACTACGGAACTAGAAGATGATTATTCAACTAAACTAAATCTATAATGTCAACACTACATGAAATTAAGTAGATGTTGTTAGAGGTTTTAAAAAGTATTGTTATTCTGTAAAAAAACTACTTTTTTCAGAACTAAACAGAAAATTTTAACTTATTAAGAAGTTTTTTTTTTTGGAATCTATGACCACTTTATTACTATCAAGAACAACATTTTATATAAGTTTTTATTAAAGTATAGTTTTAAATATATATTTAAAAATATGTTGCTTTCTTTAGTCTTAAAATTGATAGCAACATTCAAAAAACTAATAAAATAGTATTTTTGTAAGAATTTTGAAGGTTATAACATACAAATGCCATTTAAAGGTTTTAAACCTTAAAACATTTATAGTACAACATGAAACTAGTATATTTATAACTAAGTTAGAAGCATTTTCGTAAAATAAAAAAGTAAGTTTTTAAAATCAAACAAAGTTTTTTAAACTTTTGACTATTTAGTGTTTATAGAATTAACAAGTATTTTTATTAGTTTTGTATAAAACTTATTTTCTGCATTAAATATTTTACTCCAGCTTCTGAAAGAAATGTATTTTTATAATTTTAATGTTTATTTAAAATTGTTCTATTTTTATTTTGTGACTTTAATAAAAGTTTTTATAACTTCATTCTTTAAAAATATATAAATATTTGAGACTTTTTCAGAAAGTTAAAGAAATTCATTAAACAACTTTTTAGTATAACTTCAGTTTTTTTTATCTCCACGGTATTTATAAAGTAAATCTTTGAGATATTTGTTTTGTTCCCGTTAGCAAATAACCGTTATAATACTACTTGAGGACATACTTTCTGCTTAAATAAACTTAATAAAAACTATAATGTTATACAAACGTTTATTGTATCACTAAAGAGCAATTATCTATTTTTTTCAGACTTTTCTTTTGCTTTTAGTAGTATTATAAAAGCAACTTACCTTACTCTAAAATCGATAAACTAATAAAAAGAACATCTGACTTGGTTTATATGCAAAACTTAAACATCTTAAAACGGATTGTACTTATGTATTCCGTATTTTTAAACAATTGCCAGCATAACAATTAAATTCATAAAAATTGTATGTTTTAAAACAGCACATTAAGTAATTCGTAGAAAAATAAAACAGTTTTGTTTTGATCAACTCTAAAATTTACATCTTAATTTTTTTACAATAACAATCTAAACACTGTCGATGAAACATGTATTAGTTTGGAAGCAAGTTCTTTATAAAGTATTTTCTTTTGGTTCTTTACTTTTGAAAAATTTAAAGTAAAATTAAAAAACAAAAATAACACGTTATAGCAGCTAAGATTAACAAAAAGATAAATTAGGCAGCATAAAGATTTATTATTATTTTGTTTTGTCTTTTGCTGTTTGTATATATAGTTTTACTTATTTTTTAATGGTGTAGTAAAACAAAATTAAAGTTTTTATATAAGTTATTGATAAAATGTAAGTAAAAATTCAAGTAACTGCATGTTGTTTAAAATAAATGTCTAAAACTTGTTTTTTTTTTCAAAGCTAACCAATTTTACTAAAACGCTTGAACCATAAGTATGCAAGCTGATTAGTTTTTTTTTTCTAAACCTATAATTGAAGTCTGTTAATAATATATTGTTAAGTTTCTATTTCAGATTTATATTTACTTATAAGCTCATTCAGCAAATAACTGTTTACAAAAAACTATAAATAAATAAATTTAGTTTTAATAAATCTAAAAAATAATAAAATTTTGATTGATAAACAAAGTTTTCAAAGTAGTAATATTTTTACCAACAAAATAACTAATTCCACATGACAATAAACTCTAAAAAAGTAAAAAATTGTAAAAAAAAATCCCGTATTCAAATAATTCATCAAAACACTGCAAACGATTAGACCAGCTAACTTGTATTCTTTTAACTTATTACCGAGACCTGCAGCTAAATCTTTACTACAAATTAAACGAAACATTTTTTAAGTTTTTAAACTTCTGCTATCAAGCATGAGATCAGATCGTTGCAGATGTTTATCTTCTTTAATGGCTTTTACGGGTTAACTTCTTAAATAAGTTCCACCCAGCTCATCTCACGGTGAAAGTTCGGGTTCGTTATCCCAGCATGGTGTTTCAAAAAATTTTGATCTTTTCATTTTCAAATTGTAAAATCCTCCATTACTTAGTGCTAGTGGTGCTTTAGGCAAGTTTTGCTCTTTGTTACGGCCGGAACCTTATCAAATGATAAAGTAATTGCTCCAAAGCACAAAATACGATGTTTTGTTTCTTAGAAAAGTAATGTTGTAATTATAATGAAAATTTTATCGGAGTTTTTTGTAGAAATAATTTTTACGTGTAATTTGCACAAACTTTTAAACGATTGCAAATATAAATTTTTCTCGTTCAGAGGTTGGCAGCCTTTAATAAGTGACATGCCAATTTTCCTACAAAAAGTTGCTCGCAGGTTAAACTATGTAGGAAAAAGTCTTTCGCGGAGCGCAGTTGAAGATTACTACTGTAGTAATTAATAAAAAGATACTGTTATACACCAAAAACTTATTTAAGTTTGCAATATTAAAACAATAGAAACTGAATTCTTTTGGATTGTTTTTAGAATCAACAATAAGAAAGCTGATTATGATTTAAAGAAAAAAATACAAATTTAATGTTTCAAAGAATTCTTTTACAAAACAAATTTTGCTCTGTAGGACTCCTTAGTTATAACCAAAATAATATTAAAATAAAATCTAATATCTTTAAGTTATCTGTAAATATTTAAATTTATTCGGTTAAGTTTTAAGTAGTTACAAAATTTAAACAGTTATTTTAAAAATGTTTTTTTTTTAATTGTTCTGTAAGCATTATATATTCTTAAGCCAGTAGGTTATAAATCCAACACAAAACCTGTTCAAACCAGAAATGTAATTTATATGTGAATACGTTTTAACACAAATATTTCATAAGTTATAGTGTAGTTTCGATAGACAGAAACAAAATTCACTTTAAAGAAGAATAAATTCCCGGCTGGAAAGATAGTACTACAATTTAGGTTTATTAGCGCTTATACAGTTTATCATATAAAAATACAAACAGAAAATCTTAACACAAAAATCTAACTTGAACAAAAAAAAAACATAAAATTTCCAAATTTAAGAAAAACTCACAAAAAAAAGAGTGACAATTAATGTTCATAAAAATAGTAATGTGTTTTAAATTTAGGAATTTTATTTGTCTTCACTAAAAGTGCAAAAACTTTTTAAAACTATAGAAAATCAAGTTTCTTTCAAAAATAAACCTTAAAAGAAAAATGTTTAAAAAAATAACTTCACAACTCATTAAAGTTTCTGTGCACTTTTAAAGAACACATTGGACAAGACAAAAACTGATTAAATATCTTTAGTTATCATTTTATAATTATTGTACTTATTAGCGTGTAAGTAGTGCCTTCTATGTTTATTCTTAAAAATTTTCAAACTTAGCTTTTTAAAATGACCAATAATTATTTAAATTAATTTTGCAAAACTTGCTATAAAAATTTTAAGTTGGTTGTTTAAACATGTTTACATATTAAACTACTTAATAGTATACTGAGTTCCTTTGGTTGTGTGATATAGATAGGTTATAAAGTTATTTAATCGAGCTTAAAAAGCAAAGTCCTATTGACCAGTTCTACTTGTTTTACTAATCTAAACTCAATTTTAATTAAAATGATATAATTATGATTAAGAGTTATTGGAAACTTGTTAAAGAAAAACTAAAAAACTACTTTTTTGTTTCTCTTCCACTTTTGAAAATATTATTTCTACTAATAGTTATTATATTCTATTTCTACTTATTTTTAATATCTGATTTACACTTACGACTTCATCTATGATTTCGTTAAAAGAAAAAAGTTTTGTCTATTCTGTTGGTCGTTTTATCGTTTAACTCGTCAACTACTTAGAACCAATTAGCCGAAAAAAACCAATCGCTTGTTAAAACACTTAGTATTGAACTAAAAGTGTTTTGGTTCTTCTTAAAAACCTAGATAAAAAAGTTAATATCAAACTACTCAGAAACGTTTAAACGTTTTACTAAAAACTGATTAACTATTTTCAGTTTAAAATAATTTATTTGACTAAGGACATTTATTTGTTCATTTAAATTAAATAGTTCTACGAGGTCTTAAATTCAAGACAAAACTATAATTGGGATTTCATGTGGCTTTTTATATAATTAGGGTTAAAAGTAAAATGGTAGTCTGCCCCTTTTTAGAAAAGGATCCGCTAGCTTAGGAAAATTTAAACAATAAATTTTATATTCAAAAACTATTAATAAAGTGATTATGCTATTTTTTCCTTTCTCTATAAGAAAAAGTTTTGAATTAAAGTATGTTATGATATTTATTAACATTTTAGAATAATATTTTTACTTGAATCAAATTTAAATGTGAATTCATTGTTAAACATGTTTAAAACAAAATAACATTATATGTTTTTTATAAGTGTTTTTAAAAAAGAATTTAAAATATTTTGATGAAAAAAACATATCTTTCTAAGTACTTTGTTTTAAGAATTTAGACAGCCATTTTTATTGGTTTCTAAACCAAAATTTTATTGTTTGTATTTAAGTTGTAGAAAAAATTTGAAAATAAAGGACTCTCAGGAAACATCGAGAGCAAGCTTTCTAGTTTTCATTAAGTCGAAAGAAAATTATAAGCTAGCTCTATGTTTCTACAATATAATTTATAAAGTTAACTACTTATAATTTATGATATAGGCAAGCTAGTGCTCTATTATACAGCTGTCCATCATAAGTTTCGCCTAATGCAGTACAATATCTATATTTTTGTAATATCTCGCAGATCTTCAATGCTTTATTAAACTTACAATTAGTTTTAAGACTAAGCGTCATAAAGTGTCTATTTGATAGTAAAGTATATAATATTGCAGCCCGCAGACGATGTTGAATTGGTCGGATCGTTATATGAAGGGAGGTTTCGTTCATTAAATAGACGCCTTAACCTTAATCGTTTTCTGCGTTTTGCAGTAACTATTTATTTAATTAAAGATAAAACAGCTACTATTTGAATTAAAAATAAAAGTATGTTTTAGATCAGGAGTCGGCGAATTGCGGCCAACAAGCACGTTTTTTTTTTGAAGTGAATACGGCTTGAGAGCATGTAAATGTGGCCAGCTAAACAAAACTATATCCGAAGTTGTTTTTTTCGGGAATTTGATTTATTTAATTAATTTCGTTTTAGGTCTCGGTATAACATTTTAAAACCAGCAATTAATTTTACTGCTTAGGCCTAGAAATGTGAAAAAGACGGATTATCATTCTAGCAGTATTTTTTCTCAGTTTAGATAATAGCTTCCTTCTTACTTAAGCAAGTGGTAAACTGAAGGAAAAAAATATATTGTGTATCCAACTCAATTTGATGTTTAGCTTATCATAGGTAAGGGGTGGACATAGTGTGGTCTGTAGGCTTGATCTGACTCGCTAATTATACCTCAGGCCTATAAATTACTTTTAAGCTCGATTTTTTTTGTTTAAAATTACTAGCATTAAATTTTTAATAATAAATATGGTTTTTAAACTTGCTACAAATTTCATTTTTTATTAACCGTAGTACTTAAAAATTATTATGTCAATACAATTTAGCCATTAAAAACTTAAAAACATCACCACAAAATTTTCCTAAAAATACTGTTCTTGTAAATTTTGCGAATCGACTAGAAAAAAATATAAACCTTTTAATAACGAAAACATTTTAAATTACAAAAAAATAAGATCAAAGTTTAGTTAAAAACTTTTAAAGTTTAAATTCTTTAAACTAACTGGATTCGGATCCGGACGTATAAGATTTTGGTGAATTTGGTAGATTACTAGTTGCTTTAGTTCGATTTTATACTTTAAAGTTATAAAGAATAAACTAAATATGTACCAGTTTAGATTTTTTAGCACCCCTTTTATGAAGTAAGTATAAAATAAAAATCACATAAATGAGTTAAGAACAAAAAAAAAAGTTTTTATATTTGATAATATTTAGATAAGATACTGTGTAATAGGGTGTAGAGTAGCTAGCTATTTTAGCACAAGTCAGCCAGTATTAAACAAATACATATAGTTATTAAATTTTTAAATGATCATTAATGAAAAAGGACCATATGCAGTGTTAACGATTAGTAAAAAAATAAACTAGTTAACATGCTTTATATACTTTTTATAATTAATATGGAGTAAACTAATTTTTGTTTGGATTTAATATTAATGCGTCTTATTAAAAATATTTATAAATTTCCAAAAGTTCACACTGATCGTTTCTAAGCTGCAAAAAATATGTTCAACAATAAACTAATTACTTTGATATTACTTCTCTAATTGTAAAATGAGTTTTGACATTCCATAACAATTAGATGATTTTTTACTGTTCATTAGATGAATATCCTGTTATAAATCAGTAATATTGTTGAAACTTATATCTAAGAACATTAAAAGATTAGATTTTATAAGTAAGTGTGAGACAGATTTTAAATAGTATACGTTACAAACAGTAGTGTAGTCTGTATTCAACAAGTGTATAGATCAAGACTAAATTTAAGCGAAATAAGTTATTTCGACGACTAAATTTCTATTTACCTTTTAACCTAAAGTTAATTTCTGTAAAACTCAAATAAAAAACTTTTTAGTTTTTTAGAAGCTAGTGAAAATTTACAGCGAGCTAATAATTAAATTTAAAATTTTGAAAATCTTAAAATAGTTATTTAGTTATAAGTGTCCAGACAGATGAACATATCTCATAAAAAAGTGTAGTAAACTTTAAAATTGTTTACTATTTTAAGTTTTGATTCGACAGGACCTTAACAAAAAATATAAGCTGTTTTGTCAAACAAGGAGTATAGTTAATGTTTTATACATAATTTTCCACTAAACAAATTTTTTACAAATATTTTCAAATGCAATTAAGTGCATATTAGTAGTCTTTTAAATTTAGTAATTGTTACTAATGGCTTAACCCTGCTGTTTATATACCAATACATTTTTAAACATAAATGTAAAAAAATTAAAAATAGGATTTTTTTTAGTAAGACAGGAAAATACAAACTATAATAAATCAACAAACGTAAAAATATAAGTAGCTCTATAATTTTAATTATTAAATTAATGACGAAATTATTAACCTATTTTAAACTTTTTATAAAATGTAAGTTAAATAATTCAAATATTTTTAAATTCTTACAGGTTTCTCTTAAAATTATTAATCATGGATAGCTCTAATACAAAGTCTATAGGTCAGTGCTTCTGAACCTTTTTCTAGTAGCGGAACCCTTTTCCAAAGTTCAACTTTTCCGCGGAACCCCTAATTTTAATCTTACATAAAATGTTTAATTAAATAAATGTTCTTTTTTAAATTTCGAAAGGCTTCGCGGAACCCCTGAGAGGCGTCGCGGAACCCTAGGGTTCCGCGGAACCCCATTTCAGAAGCACTGCTATAGGTAATTTTGTTATCGTGAAGAATGAATTAATAAATAGTGAGTAATGATTTACAATTGAAATGTTGACTTAATGTTCATTATATTATATACAATATCGATAATGTATTTCGTTTTTTTTTTTCAAAATTTTAATCGAAAACTATATTTTAAGTGATATAAATATAGTAGAGAGAGTAGTTTGAAACTTTTAAATTCTAACCTTTAGTAAACCTTATCTAGCAAAACAAAGTCCAACTTGAGCCCTTTAGGTTTAAATATATTTCATATGTTTTTTTAACTTACGTTTAATTTAAAATTTTTAATAGTAATCTAAAGCTATCATTTGATTTATTGTAGCAAATAAACCAGCGGTACAAGAAGTTGTAGAATATGAAGTAGAAAAAAAAATATTGGGTTTCGGTATGACTAACAAGGAAAGGCCTTTTACCTGGTAAAGTGGAAAGATTATGGCCAGATGGTTTTAATGATTTCATTTTTTTATCTAATAAAAGTATAAAATTAGAAAATTGCTTGTGTTTAAATGGAGTTGTTCATACTTTTAAATGTCCTAATAAACTAATTCATGTTACAAGTTATAGTTTTTTGCTGACAAACTAAATTTTTTTTTTATAATAAAAGTATTTTTAAATTAATCTTTCAAAAATTAAAATAACAACTATCAGATTTAAAATGAAAATCTTAAGGAATATATTCATTACTTTTATATATTAAGGATAAATAGTATAACATTTACTAACTGAGTATTTTTATCAAACTAAAATTAGAACATTATTAGGATTAAGTTGAACTAAAATTTACTTATAAGCAAATCATATTATTCTAGAATGAAGTATATATATCACTATATATAATAAACAAAGTGTATATATATACAAATATTCGGAATAATTATAACAGGATTATGTATCTATTATGACTAACATTTAAAAAGGTCTATATTAGCTAAAAACTATTGGATTATTTTTTTGCGAAATGCAAAAGGTTACAACCCTTTATAGATAAATAGCGCACAATACATTTTAAAGTACAAAATAACATTTAATACTTAAGAGTGTGTATACTTATTAACTTAATTAACAATAATTGTTGATAAATTGTTTATATTTTTTACTAGTGAACACAATACGTGGGAGCCAGAAGAACATTTTAGTTTTGATTTTTTGCTTATTATACTTTAATACTTCTATAAAAATTTAGAACATAAGATTAAGGCAGTAAAAATAGAAGATCTTCCCGGCCTGATAGGGTACCTGATACAGGTTTTAATTTTTCATGTGTTTTTAAGCCACGTAACTTGGGTCAGTAGTCTAAAGCTATCATTTGACTATAAATATTGTAGAAATTGAGCCAGTGGTACTAGAATATGAAGTAGAAAAAAATATTGGGTTTAGGTATGACGGCCAAGGAAAGGTTTTTTGCCTCGTCAAGTGGAAAGATTATGACCAGTGGGTTTTAATTATTTTTATCCGCAGTTTTTGTTGTTTTTATAAAAAGAGTATTGCTTGTTAACAAAAAAGAATTTTTGAAATTTTTCTTAGGTGCAAAAGGAAAAAAATAAATATCAGATTTGTAATGTAAACATTAATAAATCTAAACATATTTTATTACTTTTATGTCTAGTGAAAAACTGTATATCATTTACTAATTGCTGTTTATTAATCAAATTAATACAAACATATAAGTAGCATTAAATTGTACAAAAAACTTACTTCAAGGCAGAATATATTAGAGTAAAGTTTTGTATAGATATCACCACATATCAGTGATCCCTAAATATTTTTTCATAAGGCACTCTTTGAAGAGATTTAAAAAAAAACAATGGCTTACTCAAATACGATTTCTCAAAAAACTACTCTTAAATACGTCTAAGAGCCTTTTTTGCTCTTCATCATTGTGATATTTACCAATCACTCTACCAATCACCCCCCACACCTTTGATCTCTTTGCTATAACACCTTTAGATCTAAACTAAAAATCTAATCGGAATTACATAAATAGGACTTGATATTTGTTAAAACCAACGTTTAACAGTTAAAATATTTTAAATACAGTATCATATTGGTTGCAAAATGGTAAGAATGTCCAACCTTTCTATAGATTGACAGTGCACAGTTCATTTTAAAGCGCAAAATAACTTTTAATACATAACTAATATACAGCATCAGTAAATCTATTTAACTAACAATAGTGGTGAATAACTTTGTTATATTTTTTATTAGTGAATATAACACGTGGGAGCCAGAGAGCTATTTTAGATGTGATGTTTTTATAATAATACTTGAACGCTTCTATGAAATTTTACAAAATAAGTTAACGGCAGTAAAAAAAGGTCTTCCCAGCATGATTTAGTTACCAAACATAATGCAAAAAGTAATACTGTTTAAAATGCTTCAGTGAGCAATAATGTAGAAATTTGCAGATTGGTAAGTAAATTTTGCTTTCTAGTATTCATGACTGGATGTTAAACTTATTATGTTTAAAGTTATCATTTGTTAACCTTAATACTACTGAAAATTTAATGAAGATTGATTTTGATTTCTATACAGTAAGATGAAATTCTTATTCAAATTAAAATACTTATACATACGAAATTAAAACTTGTAAATTCAAACAAATGAGTCAGGAAAGTGGAAACTAAGATATTTTAAGTTCTTTTCCGAACATGTACACATATAAGAGAGAAGATTAATTCTTCTTGAATAAGTTAAAACCTTGGCGAAAATAGTATATTTTTAATGGGTAGGTATAAAATGCACTATGGGTCACTTTTGCACGAAGACACTGTTGCACGGTTTTTTTTAAATTTAATTTGTATTTAATTATTTTTTACTATCACAGCTACCTCTAACCTTTACCTTAACCCTTGATCGTTAATTATTATTGTTATTATTGTTATTGTTATTATTATTATTATTATTATTATTATTATTATTATTATTATTATTATTATTATTATTAACATTATTATTATTATTATTATTATTATTATTATTATTATTATTGTTATTATTATTATTATTATTATTATTATTATTATTATTATTATTATTATTATTATTATTATTATTATTATTATTATTATTATTATTATTATTATTATTATTATTATTATTATTATTATTATTATTATTATTATTATTATTATTATTATTATTATTATTATTATTATTATTATTATTATTATTATTATTATTATTATTATTATTATTATTATTATTATTATTATTATTATTATTATTATTATTATTATTATTATTATTATTATTATTATTATTATTATTATTATTATTATTATTATTATTATTATTATTATTATTATTATTATTATTATTATTATTATTATTATTATTAACATTATTATTATTATTATTATTATTATTATTATTATTATTATTGTTATTATTATTATTATTATTATTATTATTATTATTATTATTATTATTATTATTATTATTATTATTATTATTATTATTATTATTATTATTATTATTATTATTATTATTATTATTATTATTATTATTATTATTATTATTATTATTATTATTATTATTATTATTATTACTATTATTATTATTATTATTATTATTATTATTATTATTATTATTATTATTATTATTATTATTATTATTATTATTATTATTATTATTATTATTATTATTATTATTATTATTATTATTATTATTATTATTATTATTTGATTTTTTTCACTATTTTGTAATTATTATTAATTTTGAAATCAATTTATTTATTTTATCTTATTTTTTACTTTCACTGTTACCCCTAATCTAACCCTTGGTCAGATTTATTTTTTTAATTTTTTTTTGAAACTAGTAGTAGTATTATTATTTTATAAAGATGTTTTTTTACTCTCTGCAAATTGTTCACTATTGCAAGTTTGACCCTTTAAAAAAAAAAGTTATCGTGAAAAAATGACCCTTTGTGCAAAAGTGACCCTTTGTACATAAGTTTCTTCGTGCAAAAATGTCTTTGTACAGAAGTTACTATTAGTGATTAGTGTCCTGTGCATGACGTTAAACTGTTCTGGTTTATGACTCGACAACCGAAAGGTTTTTTGTACACCAGGTTCTTGGACCAAACCGTTTAACATTTTTTTTTTGTTCAATAAACAACATTATTTAACCCTTCGTGCAAAGCATTTATGTTCCATTTGACCCATTCAAATTTTTAATATTACTTACATAATGTTTTTTCATATTGGTTGTCAGATAAAAAATAACAAAAGTCAACTAAAAAACTTTTTTTTGTATTTTAGCTGTGTTTTTATTTCTAAAAACCAATTGATACTATTCAAACCTTATAAGGTTCTTAAGTTTGTAAAAATAGCTAATTTATATTATTTTGATTTGTTTATTTTAAATTTTATTTATCCACGCTTTAAACTTTTCCAACTAATTTTGTATGAGTTTTTACCGTACATACTATAAAACTTTTTTAATAGACATTAAATTTAAAATTTTATTGTTTAAGAGTTAAAATTACATTGTTTCACCGCAAAGTGGATTTTTATATTGTAGATCTGTAATAAAATGAAAATGGGAAAATGACAAATAATATAAAACTTATGTGATTTAAGTTATAAGTTGAGATAATTTAATTAAAATTAAAAATACCAAGAGAAATATTAATACTAAGAAATATTTAGACATTAGAGTTATTTAAAGACAGTATTCAAAACTTTGCAAAACTTGAAAAAAAAGAAGAAGATAATAACAAACTTGTTTTAAGTTTTTACAGTGAAAATAACAATTTTAGTTAGACAAAAAATAATTTACTCTTTAGTTTTAAAGTTAGCTTAAATAATTATAATCAATCATGAAGGGTTTTTCAATATTTTAACAAGTAACCTATTTTTCTCCAGATAAATCATAACTATATACTAAAAAATTACAAACTACGAGTTGTACATTAAAAGTATGACTTCACTAAAAAATGCTACTCACAATACAGATAGTTATCTTATTAAGAAACTATCAGTTGTAGATTATTGGTTTTAAAGTATTACCGATAAAAAGGTAGTAGTGCTAAGGTCTTTAAAGTAATGTTGCGAGAGCTTGTGGTCAGTGCTACCTTTTTATTAATAATAGTATAATTTCAAAACCAATAAATTACATAAAGTAGTTTTTTAATTCGACAACTTTGATTTTGAACTCTGTTTTCGAAAATATTTTATATTATCTGTGATATAATTAAGTTTCAGTGTTTAATTACGAAAGAACCGTTATTTAAAAAAAATCTCTTTGTTTACAGAACTTAATTAAACCAGAGTTAAATTATCAATATCATAGCAGTTATTCTATTAGTTTTAGTGTAGTTAAAAATACTTTTTTGTTTTAAATTGTTTGAGCTTATTGAAACAATAAAAAAACTTTAAAGTACTTACAAACTTTTTATTCGCAAATAAAACTTTGTGAAACTTTTATAACAAAAATTTTTTGATTAATATTTTATTAAGAAGAAAATTTAATTATCACAAAACTGTTTGAATGCGTCCTATACCGATTTTGAAAAAAAACCTTTATATTAAAAAAATTGTCTAAAAGCATCGTTTTAAAATAGTGTTAAATTTCATTTGGTATATAAATTAATAATGGATCCTTTAAACAAATTTGTTAGTTCTATTAATTCAAAAAATTGATGATTAAATCTAAACTTTTATGATAAATGATAAAATAAAAACTATGAGAAAAAACTGTTTTAAAGTTCAGCAGTTATTGATACTTGTAAAACACTTCTTAAAGGGATGTAATCTTCATAATAATATTAATCATTAACACAATTAGCCAATGTTTTAACTACTACATGCTTACTAAACATACATTGAATAAAAATTAGGATTATACCTAATGAGAAAAGCAATTGTTTTTGTTTTACTTTTGTAGGACACTTATGTAAAATTTTATTTTCCCTTAGGTGTCCAAATTTTGATAATTTAAAGAAATTAATGTTTTTCACTTGATATTATTTTTTTCCTTTAAAAAACAACAAATAAATATAGTAAAACTAATTCCCAAAAAACTATTTTTCACAAACAAAATAAGTGTTAGTTTATAATGAGTGTGTTTCTGACTTCTTGATTAAACTGGAAATAACTTGTTGGCTAAGGGAAAATGAGAGAATCAAATGAGAGAGCGCGTGATCTACAGTCCAAAGTCCATCGGAAATTCTAGAAAAAGAATCGAAAAACTATAAATACGCCCAATCAGAGCGTGAAGCAGGTCATTTACCTCGAAACAGGCACGAAGCGACACTCTGCTGCTCGCAAATTTGAGCGTTAGCCGCCATCTTGGAAAAGCTAGCTAATCTTTGGAAAACCTTTTCTTGGTGCTCTGAACATAAGTCGCCATCTTGGAAAAGCTAGATGACACCCGAGAAAACCTTCTTATTCAACAACGTCGACGGGGCGAACAACTCGATTTGAGTTGTTAACGTGCCATATTCATAAGCCTACGCATACTGTAGCAGACAACTTCTTTGGATCAATTTGAACACTGAATTCCACGATTGAGTCCTCAGCGTTCAAGGAAACAAACTTGAACATTCATCTTATCGAGCAAGCCCACACAGACTGTGGCGTCAACCTTAGCTACACTTCTACGAACAAGTTGTTTTCGTACTTTTAAATAATTCTGTCGTAAAATTTATACATGTTTATATTATCGTATCTACTTACTATTGTACTTGTATTGTAATATTTATACATATTTATATCATCGTGCCTATTTATATTGTATTTTATCGCCACGCTCCGATTACGGAAAGGAAACGAAAGAAGATCAAGCCACGTTCATCAAGATTCTGTAAACGAGACGGACCAACGTCGAGTGCCAGAAACTGAGTGCCGGAGACCAGTGACACGACAAGGAGGGAATCCAGAGCACGTTTTCCTTCTAATTGTTAACTTTAAGTGTTTAGACTTATTGTGAGCTGTCATTGCGTTTATTTGTACATAATAAAACAACATTACTTGGTTTTATTATATTTAGTTATATAAATTATATAGTTATGTCCTTAAAACCCCTAAAAAAGGCATTAGTCTTGAAAGTGCCACGCATACATTCGTGCACCGAAATGAGTTGTTCCGAGACTACTGCTAACCTGGAATCTGATTAGATTGTCGAGCCTGAGACCGAGGCAATTTCGAAGGAAATCAGTGAGGCTCCTAGTCTGGGTAACAATACTTTAATAAGTCTATACCTTTTATAAAACGTAAGACTAATAATAAATGTAATTTATTATGTATTTATTTTCATACAAAAAATGTCATTTGTTAATATAAAAAAATGTATAATATTATAAAAGTCATATCTTTTTTTTTCCTCCTTCATGTTTTAATATAAGCTATCTTAAATGATAAATGTAAACTTTTTTTTGAGTAATTTCAAGTAATACACAATATTCTTAGTTTTATTTCTTAAATCAAAAGTATCCTTTCTTTCTAAATCTTATAAATAACTATATGAACGCAACATTACTTAAAAACCTTACTTAGCAGTTTTTTACTTGAAATTATACTTGAAGTCCTATAAACGTTAAAATATAGATGTTTAAAGAGCTTGAACCTTTTTATATGCGACAGCTCGTGCAAAATTGTCCTTGTGATAAAAACACTATTAGTGTGAAAATGATGCTGTCCTTTTTCTAGGTATTTCTTTGTTTTGACAACTAAAATATTTTCATAGCAAGAAAATTATACTGACTTTTGATTTCAAAATCGAAAAAAATATTTTAACCTTTGTCAAAAAAGCTTTAGATCAAAAAACTTGTTAACAACGAATAGTTAATAAAAAAAATCAAGATATTTTATTTTTATTGGTATAATTTAATGTTTTTTATTCTATTTTGTTTTAACCAAGGGCGTGTTTTGACTAGTTTCCTGTTTCCCCCTGAAAAAAAAAAAGAAAAAAAAAAAAGATTCTTAAAATATCACTAAAAATGTTGTTTATTGACTTCCTTTTGGTTATTTGATAAACTTCGAATAATGAATGTTGAATTTATAACACTGAAAGATAATAAGTTTCCGTAATAAAAATTGCTCGTTTTTACCCAGCTGAAATTGATTTCAATTAAAGTTTTAATAGTGACGTGACAATAGGTAAAAGTTTTAAAGTAGCATATTTTTTCTGGGAAACATTTCTGAATGATTTATTATCAAGATTTTACATTCTGTTTTACTGGTATTTCAGATTGTTTAAAGTTCAAAAGTTTTTATTTACCTTAGAAAATTTTATTCCAGCTGTGCTTTTTATTAATTATGTTCCAATCCCAACATAATATGAAAATCAATGATAAAACTCGTAAAAATTATGTTCTCAATTGTTTTATTTAACTGACTTGCAATTTTATTTTCGACAACTTCTAAAGGTTTTTTATTGAGTTTTGTATTATACAACAGATTTTTTTTTGAAATTTTAAACCAATAATTATAATGTACTAATACTACCTGCAAGTTTTGGTCTTTAATTACCTTTATTAGTCATAATACAATGTTCGTTATTTTCGTTCATAAAATAAACTGTATGTTATATATTTGTTTTAAATAACGGATTTGAATTTTTATATACAATTTGTAAGTTCATATTTTTTTTTCTGGTTCTTTTAGTTTTAATTATTCAAAATTTAATACAGTATAATAATTTAAGAAAATAATATTTTTCTAATACTACTTATATGTTTTTTTTTAGCAGTAAAGAGCATTTTAAACACAGAATTTTTCGGCTAGATATTGCGTACTTAACTGGCAGTGCATACCTCATAAATGCGTACTTAAGCGGCAAATTAAGCACACAAAAAAATGTGAACCCCCTTTGAAAAATGTCTAGACACGCCCCTGGTTTTAACTAGTAGATTTAGCTTATAGTTCTACTTAGATAGTAATAAAAGCAAAATATAATGTTTAAACTAGAGCTTTGACGTAAATTAATTTTTATACATACTTGGAATCTTCATGACAATGTGTTTGGTTAAATTTTGAAGTATTGTCTTGTTTTGAGTTAACTTAGTTATTAGCATTTTGATGATGTTAGTTATTTGAGTTCTATTCATAAACACTTTTTTTCCTTAATTTAATGTATAAAACAAACACACAAACAAAGTTTTCATAATTATTGTAAAACATTTCGTCTCCTACTTTATTAAGTAATAATTTAAAAGTATCTAGTTTGTTTGTAACTAAATAAGTTTATTACACGAAAAAATAAAGCGTTTAAAACGGTTGGTCGTAGGGCTTAATGAACAAAAAAAAATTTGGTTATCGAGTCGCAAACAACCTGATACAGTTTAACGTCTTTTGTAGAACAGTGTAATGTAATTAAACTTCAAATTAAAAAAAAAAAAAAAATTATTACTAACCGTTTAGACTTAATAACATACTTAGTTAACAGTTATATTCAAACTTTTGTCGACAAGATATAAAATTAATAACTTGAAAAGTCTAAAATGTTTTTTGATTAAAACGGCACACTAAAAAAGTTTGACTTTTAATAAACAAAACTGATAATGAATAATACTTTATCAGTTAGAGAAGAAAAACAGTTTAAGTAAATTTCTAAATGTTTTATTTTTATTTAAATTGAGTATTCCAAAAATGGCCGATATCACTTCTTTTGGGCGATTTTAGTCGGGGAGAAGAAGGCAAAGAGATTTTGAATTATTGGCAGTAATGCAATTTCAACTTTTTTCTTTTCTACTTTACTAGACTTAGCTTGCTACACAGTATTTGACCAAAATACTTAGGGTAGGGTATCCTAAAGTTGGCGAGATCGTCCTTTTGGGCAATTTTCGCGATCAAGGGTAGCAAATAAAAAGGCTCGAATAAAATAAATGAGCAATAAAAGGGAGCTGTTATAAGTTTCTGCAAAGGGAGCAACTATAAAAAAGAATTTGGTAAATGACGAATTAAAGCATCATAACTATTGTTTTTTGATATTTTAAAAACTAAAGAATCAATCCGCTAAAAATTAACACAAAATGTACAATTATTATGAAGATTGTAATTTATTCTTAAAATAAAGTTTTAAAGGGAAAATGAATAACTGTCAAAGTAAGTAAAATGTTTTTCTCATTAAATGAGTCATACTTTTTATGCTAAATATGTTTAGTAAACATGTAGTAGTAGTGAAAACATCATGCTAATCATGTTAATCAGTAACATTAGTTTTAAGCTTACAGTTCTTGAGAAATGTGTTACAAGTATCATTTAAATGTTGAATTTAAAAATAGATTTTTTTATCATATCAATTTATTGAAATGGGAATAAATATTTGGTTATCTTGTTCTTTTAATTTTAATATATATTTTTTTTTAAGAGCTCGATTAAACCAAACTTTGAATAAAACTAAACATTATTTTAAAATAATACTTTTAGAAATTTAAACTGCTACGTAATTTTTGAAAAGTATGAAACTTTATTTGATTCAACCTATGAACATTTTGTTAATTAGAAACTATAAAAAAATATGCATTTACAAATAAACAAAGACATAAATATAATTTAATATAAACTCTTGAATTAGTTATTTAGATGATTACGTTAATTTACATACTAAATTATTTATATTTACATTTCCAATGTACAGTTTGTTTTAGTCTATTCACTTTTTCAAGCATTGTTTATCTTAAAAAACAATCTTTAAATAAGTATTACTTAATAAAATCTGCACGACTAATTATAATGATTTAATTAGAAGTTTAAAGACTATCAAGTATTGTTTTTTTCAACAAATGTAGATTTTCGTTAAAAATACTAAACACGAGTTTGTTAGTTTCTGATTTCTTTTTTTGGTTTCGTAAAATTTAAATGACCAATGTTATACGGCTCTAAATTATGTTGAAAAAGTAAAATAACTTAAGCAGCTTAAGTTAAAGAAACTAAATATGTAAAGAACTGTAAATAAAATCTAAATAATTACAATTATTGTTTTTTTGGTTATAATTAAAAACTTTAGAAATTTAAACGTTAAAAATTTGACTACTTGATTCATGGAAATAAAAAAAACAAAAAAAAAACAACTTTTTCAAACAACTAGTTTTATATTTTTTAAACAAATAGTTGCAACAAAATTAAATTTAGTTACTAATATAAATAAATAAAAATGTTTACTAGGTTAAACGTATTTTTGTTGGCTATTTTACAGACAATATTAAATAATGAAAAAAGATAAAATATACACACTATCAAAAACGATTATGAAATTTAAAAACTTTAATCAAGTGGTTTTACACTATTTTTAACCATTAAAAAGTTCAACGAAATTTGCGTGTAAATATAGCTGCCAGACTAATTAAAAATGTCAAACTTATCAAATGTGTAAGTTACTATTTTGAAAAACTAAAGAATTAAATGAACACAAATCTTCATTTAACAAAGAAGTTTATTTAATCGAAAAAGTTTAAAAAGTTAATTTTATTTAAGTTATATTTTATGCTAAAAAATGACAAAATAATCAATCATAGTATTTAAAATAAAGTTTCTATAAACTACAGTTTTTTATCAAATAAAAAAATTAAAAATGACTTTTGTAATTGTATTATAAGTTATAACCAACAAGTAAACCTTAAAAGTAGAAAATGCTTCAGAAAAATTTTTCCATAACAAGAACATTTTTAATGTAGAAGTAAAATACTCATCAAACTTTGACATAAGGTTTTCGTTAATGTTATAATTAACACTTATATTATTTTGTTAAAACTTTAAAAACTTTTTGTATAGTATTGTAAACAAGTGATAACAGTCTTTATGACATTTACTAAACAGAATTGAGTTAAGTTCACAAAACTAAATATTTTTTTCTTTTTCTTAATTCAAACCAACACTTTTAACCCTTTTAAAAATCGTAATACGTTAAAAACAACTTACATTATTATCATATCAACACCATTTTTTTTATTAATTAAAAATATTTGTGTAAACTTTCAGCGTAAGAGTATGCTGAGTTATTTTGAAAAACAGCCTAAGCTTTTAAAAAATACTTTATAAACACAAAGAAACGACTCAAAATAAACATTAAATTGTTTATATTAAATAAGAACAAACGCAGAAGAAAAATTTTAGTTAAGTTTTATGTTCTCTATTCTTATTTTGTCAAGAACTATGTTGAAACTATTGAAACTTTATAAATTTAAAATTACTTTATAACATTAAAATACTTATTTTTTTACGTAAAGTACTACAAAAAAAAACCTTTGATTAAACTTATGTTTAAAACACTAAACAGAAGGAATTATTTTGAATTTTATTTACGCCTAGTTGTGGTTATTGTTTTATATAAATTATAGTATTAATAAAAAGTAGGTTTAACTTTAACAAGTTTTAGAGTAAACTTTAAGCTTAAAATAATGATATAAATTGTATAACTGTTAAAAGTATAGATTTAATGGTTTGCTAACAAAAGATCCTAGTGAAACAAGTTCACTGGAATATAAATAAATAAAAACAAATTATACAGTAATTATCCTTTATTGTACCAACATATGTTTCTGTGTGTTAACGAATCAACACACTTCAACTGAGTTTTTAATGGAAAGAAATAATGGAAAGATTTTCTTTCCATTAAAAACCCAGATATAAATTGTATCCAGTTTTACAAATTTTAATTAAATGAGAAAACAATAAAAAAAAAGATACAATGTGGATAACAACTTCTATAAATTGTTTATAATCTTAATTAAGCTGTAAAATTAAATTTGAGTTTATAAAATAGTTTCTAGTATTATTAATGTTTTGGCAGCCGATAAGACTTTGATTTGGAAACCAAACAAATAAAACAAGCCCAACATATTTTCCACAATTTTACCTCATGCTTGCTTTGAAATAAACCACAACTTCGAAAGTAACAAAAGGCTCAGTTAAGCATGTTACAGCTACGTTTAATAAAGGGACCATAGTAATCATACATTTTTAAGCTATTTTATGGTGGTTTTATTTCGACATATACAATTAAAAAATTAAATGTTAAGCATCTTATGTAAAAACATAATTTTATACTTATGTACTTCGTTTTATTTAAATTTAAAAAGCTTTATTTTATACTTAATTTTGCTTTCCTTTAAAGTCTAAAAAAAAAAAATATATTAGTAGACTTACATTTAAACTATGCAGATATAAAACTTATAACTAAAATGCATAAAATGCATGAAGTTTTAGATAAAAAATATATATATATTAGATTTAAAGTATGTTTTAATTTATTTAAGCTCAAGTTTAAAATGTTTAATAATACCAATTCAGTCATCAGACAACAAGTCTTCGGTATACTGAGACTCGGATTTCGTGGTTATTGAAAATCTATCAGTCAGTCGTAACCGAAAAACTTGCAGTCGTTAATCTACAAACGGTCTCAGTCTACCGAAGGCCTGTGGTGTGATGATCAAACTAGTATAACCAAATCTTTTCAACTTGAGCTTGTCTCACGGTAAACGATTGTCAGGCTTAGGCTCTGTAGACTTTCGCCAATGTTTTCTTTGATCGGTTTACTTATTATAGAACAACAACAAAAAAAGAACTATTATTAACCTGTGTAAAATCATATTTTTATAACAGTATTTGTTGACGATTAAACATTAATTAGAATGACGTAACAAACTTCAAATAAAGCTACTTAAACAAAACAAAACATAACTTTTTCTTATATGAAATTATATTGTTTTGTTTCTAAAAACATGAAAAAGTTAGGTTTAATTGTTTTCAATTTATATTATGATAGATACCGTACCTTCAAGTGCTTATTTTTTTATTAGTAGTAAAATGTATTCAAAGTAATTTAATTCGTTTAAAAATTTTTAGTGAATACTTATAAATTGTAGTTTACTTAGTATAGACCTTGTTTGAAATACCTGAAAATAGCAAAGCTAATGTTTTAGCAAAAAAAAAAATTTCCAAACTAAATTTGGTACCAGAATAAATTAAAAAAATAAAACTATTTAAATCATTAATTTCAAATATAAAACTATACTCGAACAGTTTACGTTAGTCTATCTAACGTATAATTGATAACAGTTTGTATTTATACATGTAAATCTTTTTTAGAACTGTTAATATGATATAAATAAGCCAAAGTACATACCGATTTATTTGAAAAAGAGGTCAGTATCTGTTGAAAACTATAACAAAATTAAAACTCTTATTTCCTTCAGCAATTTCTTTTCTTTTTACAAACACACAGCCTAAAAGTATGTAGTTTTACTTTATATTTTTTATTTATAGTTTTAAAAAGTTAATAAAATAAAACTTTGCAGATTTCTATCTAATTATATGTTGAAAATTAGGAATAAACTTTTCACTTTAATGATTTCTGCTAACCCTCCTACTTATTATTAATTTAATCTGTTTAATACAATTCTGCTTCACTTGTTTTACTTACTGTTAAGTTTTTATTGTAGTTAAGAATTTAATAAGGTAGTATTAAAATCAAAAGTTATTTAAAGTTTTAAAAGATTGACCTTACATTTCATGATAGTAAAAAAAACTTTTAAGAAAAAGTTTTCAGAAAAAACAACTTAACACTGTGTATGTAAATACGATAACATTTAAATCGTTATTTGTTTTGTGTAACAAAACAGATCTTTAATTAAACCATTAACTCAAAATAGGTATTAATAAGCTTAAATTTTAAGGAACGTTTTTAGCTCTTACCAAACTATTGCTGTATAAAAACAATAAGCTTTTAATAGTTTTTATTCTTTGTTTAATCAATTATTCATAAATTATTCCAACATGCACTAAAAAAATTCTCACTAAAATAATGTTCACTCTTCTGAAGTTTGCTTAACTGATAGATATAAACATTGAAAAAAGTGTTAAAGATTCGAAATAAAACAATAACTTTAACTTGATTTTATTTTTTGATACACTTTTCATTCAAAGTATAACATTTTTAAACTTAGGCCATTATTATTCCTAATTTGTGTAAATTTTTTGTTGAAAATTTGTTTTATTTGATGTTTTAAAGAAACTTTATTATAAATTATTGTTTATTGAACGACAAAAAAAAGCGCTTAAAAAGTTTGGTGTACAAAAAAAACCTTTCAGTCATCGAGTCATACAATGTCGATACAGTTTAATGTCTTGGCCAGGTCATAGTAGTGAATAACAAAAATGCTTACATATACAGTTAATATCGAATACCCAAAATCTGTTTTTATTTAAAGTTGAAGTTAATATTTTTCAACTAGTGAAAAACAAGTTTAATAATTAACAAGTTTAACTAAAAAATATTCAGAGTTTGTTTAATTTAATTAGTGATATTATAAAGTTAAACATCTATGTTTAAGTCGTAAAACTTATTTTTGTCAACTTTTAAAATAATAAAATTTGTGTTAATTTCAACCAATCAATTTAAAAAAAATTCCCAACAACTTTGTTACTTAGAAAAGAGAGCTTATTTTAAAATAAACTGTGGTGAGACTAATCTTTAAAAACCGCATTATGAAGTGTGCTATTCTATATGATTTTTTTGATTAATTAAAAAAAAAAGTACAATTAATTTATATGTTTCTTTTTTATTTATTTAAGTTTTAAATTCAATAGCTTGAAAACTGTTTCAATTAAATATTTTTGTTTAAAACAGTTGATTTACAAAAAAAAGTTATACTTAGCTATATTTTGAGCAATAAGTTTTACAAACAAAGTTGTTTAATTTAAAACTGTTTTATATATAGTTGACAATATTTTAGAGCATGTTTATATCCAAAACTGATATAAAGTTTAAAATAATATCTTTAAACTTTAGCTGATAGTTTTGTTCAAAAGATATAGTGTGGCTTGCTTATGGTTTTAATAAAATTTGAAGGCGTTAATCGTTTACGAACATTAAAAAAACATTAAACTGATTTCATCAAAACGCTATTAAAAATAGTTTCATATTACATAATAAGTATGAAAATTCAATAAGAAAAAAAAAATAAGTAGACAAAAGACAATAGAAGTTAAATCAAGAGAAAAAGAAAAAATAAAAGTCAAAGTTTTTTATTTACTACAGCAATCTTATATCGTTTACTCTTAAGTAGTATTTGTTAATATAGCATAAAACTATAACTTATTTTTATTCTTTATTTGATTAATAGTTTATTTAGAGAGTTATTATACTTTAGTTTATAGTATCATAATCTAGTTGTACTTAAGCTTTTATTATTGTTTAAAAAATATAAAAAAATGTTTTATTAAACAAAAATTCTGATAAACTGGTTGATTATTTTAAATCTTAAAACATTTGTATTACAAAAAAATGTATTTCTGTAATGCTGTTTATTTAATATACTTTTTTTTTTAATTACTTTATAGTTACAATTAATAAACATTTTAACTTTCTATCTACGATTGTATTTACATAAGATTTTTTTTGACAACCTCTTATTGAAATCTAAATAAATATGCTAGTCGTTTATATCAATTTACTATAAAACTTTTAAATGCAAAAAAAGTAACTTGACTTACCCTAACTTTAAATAGCTTAAGTTTCAAGTAAATCATATTATGGTGTGTTAACAACATGGTAAACTTTATTGTGTTCGTATTGGTTTGCAGTATTGTAGGTACTGACAGTATAAAAAATGTAAAAAAGTTGTTTTGTCAAAACAAAGCTCCTTATTCGTCCACAAAAACAGGTTAGCAGTTCAATCAATTATTATTAGGAATTTTTTTTACGTCTAATTTTTTTTTTTCCGTTGTACTAGTATAATATAAACTATATAATATATAATATAATACTGATAGAACTTAATTAGTATACATTTTTTTATCATAAAACATTAATTAGTAAAGCAGACCTATTAAATTTCAAAAACTATAGGCCCAACTAATAGAAGTAAAAGTATCTAAGAATATTGTGTTAAATTTTAGTTATCAATAATAAAGTCTAGTCCTATATACTTTTTCTTTTCAAAAGTAAATTAAAAAAAAATTTTCGTATGGTGTCTTTGCTTTTAAAGTACATACAAATTATATTTTGTTTTAACTAAAAAGAACTATTTTAGTCGAAGTAGATCAATAAAATGTTCTGCAGTATAAATTAAGCATTTGGTTTTCTTTTTATAAACAAAACGTTATTACATGTTACTAAGGTTCGCATCATAACAGAATTGATTTTCTTTCACTTCAATCAAAAATAAAATGCTGTGGTAGAAAGCCTTTTGATTCAAACAGTTTCATGTGCTGCTTTGGAAAAGTAATATCAAAGAGCACCATGAGGTGTTGTGCTGATGGTTCTTTTTTGCCAAAACAATCTGTTTGGTTTGTATTTTTTTTAAATAAAGATTTCAATGTAACTGCTCATGTTTAGAATATTTTCTAACGGTTTTTATTTGTTTATATTATTATAAAATTCATCGATCCGGTTAAAAGATTTGTTTAAGAAAATGGTTACATTTAAACTATTCCAAAATTAAATTTTACCATTTATCGTTAATAAAATTAAAGAATAATTTAAAAATATATTTAAGATAGTTCCAATAATGATTTTTAGTTCAAAACAAAGTATGTCATTATTTAGTACAAATTCCATAGCCCGAAGAAAAAAACACTAACAAAAATCGATCTTAATTAAGGTAGCGTGATGTTCACAACTTTTTACAATGCGGCTGCAAAAATTTAATTCATAAAATTAATAAATAAATAAATAAGCTAAAAAATGTTTAACGCTGTAAAATTAGAAAATGACTACATTAAATTAATCAAAGTTTTTCGATCAGTCGATGTCATCCACCCTCAGATTGGATTAAAAAACAGATAATTAAAATGGACAGATTGCAGAAAGAACACATTCACTTAATCGAACAATTAAGCACCCTTGTTAAGCACACAAAAATGTTAGTTTCAGGCTGTTTTAAAATGTAGCTTTTTATTTTTAGTAAACAGATTTTGGTTTGAAACTACTTGGAAGCAGCTAGCATTTAATAGGCGTTCTTTTTTAAGGATACGTAAATTAATAATAATTCACAACTTTCCATCATTTTTATTTTCAATTGCTACGTTTTTATTTTTCAAACATAGTTTAACACTTAAAATTACTTGCAAGTACAATTTAATTATTTTAAGGAGCTGAAACACAAATAATTTTGAGAGTTAAAAAAAAAATCTGGTTTTTAGATTTTGGTCTCAGGCTTTCTTGAAACGGGTACACGACAATTCAAATTCGGAAAATTAAAATTCTGACAATTCAAATTTTAAAAATATATTTAAGATACTATAACTCAGAAAGTAACTTATACTTTTCTAAATGAAGAAATACGTATGTTGGTTTTATTGATATCTACGAGCTATTTTTTCCTTTTTGTCAAATATCAAATATTTTATGATATATGGCTAAAATAAGTTTTAAAGTATACTAATTGTTATTACTTTTTGAAATCTTAAAACATATTTAAAACTTTACAAAAAGAAAAAAATTGCTTGTAGATATTAACAACACAACATACATATTTTTTTTTAAGTTATACATTACTTTCTGAGATATAGTCTCTTAAATACTTTTTTTACAATTTGAATTGTTGGAATTTGAATTGTCATGTAACCCTTGAAACTGTTTAAAATTGTGGTAATTCAACCAGCTTAACGTACCCAAATGAAAAAGATTTTTTAAACTTATACTTTTAGGTTTAATCCAATATTAAATGGTTATGTATCCTGTTAGTTTTTCTAATGCCTTAATTAAAAAAGAACTTTTACTTATGAAATTTATGTTACTAATAAGGATAATTTGAAAACATTAATAAACTAAAATAGTGTATAAATAACACCTCTAGAAAAAAGCAAGAGGTTGAACTGCAAATAAAGGAAATGGATAAAAATGCAGAAAATTTATACAACTTATTTTTAAATAAAATGCAACTTGAAAAAGAAGATTCAAATGAAGCTGATCACATTATAAAAATGGTTGGTAGCACTGTTAAAATAATTCAAATTTCCTAGTATAGAAAATAAACTGCTTTAATTTATAATTTTAATTTTTTAAAGTGTTATTGCATAGTGTCTACTTAAAATTTTCATTGTAAAATATTTTTCTACTTTGTGGTATCGTGTAAACTGCACAGAAAGTATTTTAATGACTTAACACTCTTTTTGTGGTTTTATAAGAACAAAATCAGTAAATCTCACGTGTATGTTCAAGAAAATTTTGTCGTTATATATGTTACTATGTCGACTAATTTATACCAATAAGATGACGTCACATTTATATGTGTTCATATATGATTACGTATAGAAAAAATATTTGATATTTTAAATTTAATTACTTTTATGATAAAAAAAACATTAACTTGAAGTTATAGCAAGCTTTTTTTTTAGATTTTTGTTTTTTAAGTAAAAAATTGAAAACTTTTATTTAGGTAAAATAATTTACGGTCTAGTATTTATCTTTTTAAATTATAGTATTTGAGTTTAATTTAAATTAATTTAAACAATATAAATAAGACTCAATATTTCAGAACAAAATATATTTCATGCTTCTTTCGTCAGTTGTATACTAAGCAATAAAAATAAAGTTTCAAATCTAGCTTATAAAGTGAAAATGCAATCAACGTAATTAATAATAAAGCAAAGAGTAATTAACAATACAAAAAAACTTCTAATTATAATGCAACTAAAACAAATAATAAAACAGAGCAACAACTTACAAAAAAAATTAAGAAAACAACGAAACAGTATAATCAAAATCTTTATGTTTACACAATTTAGGTTTTCTTGACAAAATACAAATAGCTTAAAGTTTAATTAAATCCGAAATGTGAAAACAATTTTTAACAATTTCAAATCTTATTAAATTATGATCACTAGCACATTCAAGGTTATTTACTAAGTGTTCAGCAATAGCAGATCTTTTTGAAGCATTTATTAATCTAATAGATTTAGTTTTCTTATTACTCTTACAAAATGCATCGATACTTTTTGGAATATGTTTCTTTATTCTTTTGCCAAGTTGTCTTGAGGTCATCCCGACATAACTAGCTTCACAGAAGCAGTTAAACTGGTAAACTACCATACTTTGTTAAAATTCTGCTATCGGATCTTTTCCCCCAGGTCTGAATATCGGTTTAGATATAAAATAACGATCGGCTTTGCCAAATGATAAGTCCTGCTTACTAATTGACAAATATCTCTTTCTAAAACTCCTTAGTTCTTATTGACATAAGGCAGTACTAAAGGAATCAAGCATTTCTCCGGCCCTGCTGGTTTTATTTTGTTTAAACTACTAAGATATAAATTTATAATTTTATTAACAAATTCTTGTGGATAGCCATTTTTATTTAGTATCAATTTTATCTATTTTATTTCGTCATTAAATAATTCTCTTGAACAGATCTTATGTGCTCGATGGCAGAGCGTTCTTACTAAATTTGTCTTTCTCTTCATGCTACAGAATGAAAGTTTAAATAGTTCCCAGTGAAAGTTTTCTTTCTATAAACGGATGTCAAAAATTGGTTCTTGTGTCGTTTAACTAAAACGTCCAGAAAAGCCAATTGATCGTTATTTTCCTTTACTGAAGTAAATTTTATTGAAGAATGTGTTTTTTTCAACACACTAAAGACTTCATCAATCTCTTCCTCATCTTTTCCTAGCACAAAACAATCGTCGACATATCTATAATAAGTTACCTTGTACTTAGAGATCACCTTTCTTTCTATAAAGCCCACAAATATATTTGACAAAGTTTGCCCTAATGAGGAGCCCATGGCTAATTTAAATTATGTATTTTATCAATATAAATTTGTTTTTCAAATTCAAAATTTTACAAGTATTAAAACCAAAACTGTTTTCTAAAACAAAAAGAAATTTCTAAAGTTTTTAACACCAACCTTATAAGATTACAAAACTTTATCTTAAAAGTATAGTGTCATACAAATTTAGTCTGATTTTTTTTTACATTTTACAAATTTTTTTGAACTTAAAGTTTTTATTCGTCTTTAAGTTAAAGAGCACCTAAAAGTTTACTTTGTATTATGAAGTATTAAAATAAGTACTTAAAAAAGGTTAAAAAGTAACTAAAACTGCTTTAAAATAAAAAAATCTTTTAATACTTATAAATTACATGGATATTTTAAATTTTATTCTTAAAATTATAACAGCAGTAACAAAATATTATCTAAAGTTGAAATTTACAATAACACCTTATAAATATATTCAATCAAAACAAGCAAAACAAGCAAAAAACATGTTTTTTGTAACCATAATTTAAATATTCTTTATTAGACTTAGTATACAAACGTGTTTACAAGCTATGTATAAAGCTTAAAACGAATGTTATACAACCATAATTATTGAAAATTTTCTAGATAAAATTTCAACATTTAGACGAAAATGAAGAAAGTATTCTAGACGAAATAGAGGAGGCTGGTGTTTTTGATAGGGAATATTTTAATCGGAAGGTAAGAAATAAATTTTTAAAAAATCTAGCTTTTTTAGTTTGTAGCTAACTGGTTGATTATCATTTTTTACAATTGAAGTAAAAGTGCCAAGTAGAAGAGTGTTACTTAAAAAAGGTTACGCAAATTAGATTATTTAAAACAACTAAAAAATACTTGTATATGAATTCAATACTAATTGTTACTGTTGAAAATTCTTAAGTAAGAACACATTAAGTTGTATTTAATAAAGTATTGTATATAGTTGATATATATTTCATCAAAAATAAGTTTTTATTGTTTAAGTTTAGTAACTTTTAAATTGTTTAGGTAACTAAAAATAAATACAAATGTTGTTGAAATTTTTTTGTTTCAAAAAAAACTTAATTTGAATTTTTGTTCTTAGTTTCTAAACTTTTAAGTATGACTTTTTTTATAATTAATTTTGTTTACTGTTTTTTAAAGATAAACTACGTTTTTTAGATTTATGAGAATGATTAATTTTTTTATTATCTCTTTTATTATTTTCTACATAACAGAAAAGAAGTGCTAACAATCATGAACAACCGATTTTAACTGATCAACGAAAAATAGAAACAGTAGTTTTGCAACGAGAGTCGTTACTACAGAAACTGTCACAAAAATACCAAAAACTAAACCATCTCCAAGTTATTCTGGAAAATGAGAACAATATAACTGGAATCACTAAAAATGATATGCAGCTTATGTCAGATTTCACAGGTTTCTTCGACGAGCTGATGACAGAAGTCATAGAAATGGAAAAGTCCCTCATTGAAGAACACTCTGAGATCTCACAGCCAAAAAGCTCATTTATAAAAAGTTTTGAAAAAACAAAATTTAGTATTAGAAGAGCTACTTCGGAAGATCCACTTGGGCTTCAAACGAGCTATCGATCAAGTAAAGTAAGTTTTGACGAGGTAAAAAAAGCAACAAGTGTTGTAATACAACAAACGAAGCTGTGTGATTTTACACCCTGGGTAAAATACATAAACAGCTATAAGGCGCGAGTGAAGACTGTGAAAAGTGACATTGAAGCTTTGCGGTCCGTGCTGGCAGGAAAAGAGAGTTTTGCAGGAATTAAGGCGGTTAAAACCGCAAAACAGCTGGATTATGCGAGCACAAGAAAATATCTAATCAAGCCGTACTACAGAAGATTTTGAAAAGTGATAACAAGTTTCGTTTCGATCTTTTGGCTAGATATGATTGACGATAATGTCAAGAAAATTCCGATTTGAATTAATACTGAAAGTTGTTTGTTTTCAAACACGCGTGCGTGATATGTATAACTATGAGCTTATCGTTAAATCGTAGCCGTAAGAAAAAATAAATTAACTTAAACTAAAGTAAAAGCAACATTAAAACATGTCGCTTTAAAAATTGCTCTTATCAAAATCTAAGTAATTTAATGTTTTTAAACTCAGAGAAGCAAATACAAAAATTAAAAAGTTGTTTTTATGTACTTACACTAACAAAAAATGGTTTAAGTTTTTCATTAAAATATTCTATTACTTTTTTTGAAATTTTATTTGCTTAAGTGAACACATACAATCATAATTTTTAAGAAATCAAAAGAAAACAAATTTAAAAATTGTTTGGTTTGAAATTATTGTCGTAAAAAATAGTTCATTTTCTTTAGATTACTTTAAATTTTATAAAATCTTTTTGTACTAAGTAAATTTAAAAGTAGTTGTTAAAAGTAGTTATATTTAAAATAGTTGTTTTTCGGTTTTGTTTAAGTTCTGCATAGTATTTCTTATTTTATTAATTAATTTCATAGTATTAAAAATTATAGTCTTTTAACTCCCATATATAGTTCGATAATTCGGTATTGTGTCTTTTAGTGTAGTTAGCTTATCAATAATATTAAACAATGCAATAGGTAAACTTTTCAGTTTAGTTTAAAAAAAAGTATTTGTTTAAATATTAAGTTCCGTTTGTTAATTAAAGAACAACATATTTTAAATTGAAATCGTAGCCTAGTAACTAGTTCAACCACTTGAAAAAACTTTAAACATACAAAATAATATTAAATTGAACTAATATATTTTATTGATACAGTTTAATCAAAATATAATCTAAGTTTTTAGTTTACTATTATAAATTGTGTATTTTATAACTAAAATGTAATACATCTAATATATTTTGTGCATTACTAGTTTTTACAATCATACTTATTTATAACTTCACTAAATAACTATTATAATCTAAATTTTAAAACTTAATATTTAAATTCACAAAAGTTAACTAAAACTTTTAAGTTAATAAATGCTATATATATAAGCGTTTAAGTTTTCATAATATTTTTTAAGTATTATTAAATTTGAACAAATTACGAACTAATTTAAAGACAAACTACTTTCAATAGCATAACAAATTTTAAACCAATTAATTTATTAAAAATGCGCATACTAAAAAATTTTATCAGTTTAGTCTAAGGTTTATCAAAGTGGGCCAAGTGGCCGTTACAGAAATTTAGGGGGCAATAAGCAACAAAGAGGCCAAATTGGGGCCATGAGATCACAATTTAAAACTTACAATAGAATTTCTAGAGTTGAAGATAAAAAGCAAAAAAAAAAGAAAAGGTCATAGACGTTTTTAATGATAGTTTTTTCGGAAGAGGCTATAGCTTTTTTAATTTCTCTAAAGGGGAAATTTTGAAAAAAAAAGGGAAATCCTGGTTTAGTCAGTAATATAGAAAAAAGTTTAATGTATAATCAAAAATAAAATATATATAATATGTATATTCATGTATTCTAACTTTAAATAAATTCTAATTTTGTATTACAACTTTAAATGATGTCACTTAAAACAATAGGTTTTATAAGGGGTAACCTTATTGGACGAAAAGTTCTTCAATTTCTTTGTGTTATTGTGTAAGTTAAGAACAATGTAAATTTTTCGTTTATTCTCTAAGTTGAAATAATGTAGTGACTCTAAAAACAACCTTAAATGTTTCAGAAAATGGTTAGGTTTATATATATGTTATAGTTAATTGCAAGTTATAAATAATTGAATTTGTGGCTAAGCATCTAAAATAAAGGTTGTTTTTATTCTAAAATAACAAAAAAAAATATAGTCAACGAAAAAATGCGCTTAAGATTACTTAACTAAGCTGTACATCGCTTTAATTGATATATGAAATAAAAAATGGCAAGGCAAAAAGTTTTAATTTTGTAAAAAAGTATTTAACTCATCAGTTAGCCATTCGATTAAAAAGTATGCTAATCTACAATTATTGCTATATGTATGAAAATATGTATACTATTCGAATTCCGCCAGTTCATATTCTTAAAAAATGTTTAAAGACCATTACTCAAAAAGTAAAAAATATTTGAAAAAAATAAAAATACGTATGTGGGTTTAATAAATAACACTATAATATCCATATACCAAAAAATATTCAACATTTTACAGGTATAGGTATTATTTAGACATACAGTTTTTTTTTTAAGTTTATATGTTACTTTTTGAGTTATGGCCTTTAAATATTTTCTAAGAGCATGAACTGACGGAATTTAAATAGTCGTGAATCCAAAATATTTTGTTGTTGCTGCTTTAATTACTAAACATATTTAAATATCGATATAATTTTGAATTCTTTTCAGAGATGCATTATAGTTGGTTTTAGATAATAAAATGTTTTAAATATGTACTACAACAGCGGACTTATTATAAGCATTAAATATTTTTTAAACTGTTGTACATGCATCGGAACAATTTTGTTTTAGCAAGTTTAGAATAACAAGCTTTAAATTCTTTAATTTAAAGTAATTAAAAAAATTAAAAATTTTTTTTTTCACTTTTAATGTTTTTTATTCAGAATTTAATAACACATTTAATTTGTTTATAAAGTTTATTTAAAAAAATTAATTATAGTTTATTATGACGTCATATAAATCAAGGAGAACTTTTTTTTTATAGGCCTAGATACGCTTTATTAAGTTTTATTAAATTTTACGCAATTACGTTACCCATTTTAGGCCTACTAGGAACATTCAAACTACCTGTTTGCGTAAACTTATACGTAATAACCTAACATTTTATTTTTCTATCTAATATATAATCTTAAACTGTAGAGCTGTTTGTGTTTTATAAGCAGCGAACATCGTCATAAAGTAATTGCGAACAAAACCAGTAAATTTTGTTTTTAAATGAGCTCTGCTTATTTGGATCTCTAAAATAAAATTTCTTACTGCATTATTAATTATTTAAGTAAAGTAAACTATATTTTCCTTCATATGCTGCTGTTATAACTTAAAAAGAAAGCAAAACTTGTTTTTTTAGTAAATATGTTTATTTTTAAATACTAGTTCTATTGAAAAAGTATTAAGCCTTAAATAAAATAGATAAAAATATTTATTGCAACAAAAACATTTTTTTTATGTTAATTTTTTGTTACCAGTTTTTACTTTACAAAGAGTTTTTAAATCAGATTCTAACCTTTTTTGATGTAAAATAAACTTTACTAAAGATTAAGTGGGTTTAATCAAAATTATGCTAACTCTAACAAAAAATATTTAGCTTTAATTTTACAATAACAAAACATAGTTATTGTGTATTAAACGACAAAAAAAAAACGCTGAAAATATTTTGTCCTACGCAAGGGGGTATCTGGAATTTTTTCAGTCGGGTTGCATAGATATTTGTTTAATATTAGAGTATTTTGTCTAGTAGCTTTTATAATACACTTAAAAAAATTACATAATTTGAAAATACCAGAAAAAATAGAACGAAAAATTTTAATAAATAATCAAGTTCCTTAACTTTTAGTAAAATAATTTAATCATAAACCTAAGCTCTGTTTTTATTGAAAATGTTTAAATTTTGCCTTACATTGTGAAGCTAACATAGATAATAAAATATTATATACATAAGAAACTAGAAATGAAGTACTAATCAAAATTAGTAATTAATTTGTCTTAATAAATAAAAAACAGTAAACATTTATATGTAAATAAGTTATTTAAAAAACTGTTCCAGCTGAAATAACTTAGCTAAAAATCAAACTTAAATCGAAAACAAATTATATTTTTGAAAACAAACTAAAAGCAAACGTAAACAATTGTTTTCATAATCTGATAAAAAAAAGATTGTAAAACTACACTTTTTTCTAATATTTTAAAAATAAAAAAATTTGCGATTTGGTCAAAAGTTTCCAAAGTCAGAAATGAAATTCTTAGAGTTGTAAAATTATTCAAAAATATTTTTTTAAAGTACTTTTTTGATTGTCAAACAAGAACAGTTTTTTTTTCAGGGGTCGCACAGGTAAGAGTAAACCAGTCAAAACATGCTTTTAGTCCTAGGACCTGGTGCTCAAAAAACCTTTCGGGTATTGAGTTGCACACAACTTACCAAGTGGTACTTGGATACCCTTTATCGTCTAGTCCAGGACATGGCAACTAATTATAAATTATATAAACAAAGAATTATCTTAAAATGATTTATAATCCTTTCTTTATTGTTTTATTGTAATTGTGAACTTTTCTTTTTTTTTTGTAATTCTGTACAGTGTACTACACTGTACAGAATGGTAATAGTTACTTGACCTAATTTACTTAAGCCAAATAAGTCAAATCTAACAAACAAAAAAACTCTCCTTTAATGCGGCTTTTGAATATCTTTGTACTGTAATAAACTTTTAAACAAGAAAATAATACTAACCTTTACTTTTAAGTTTATCAAAACTTAGCTGCTTAAAGTTGTAAAAAATAGAACCATAATATTATTACTTCAAATAATATTGAAGCCATTTACAGTTGGAAGTGTTTATATAATAAAGCAAAAGTATTTGTTAAAATTAGTGTGTTCTTTTCATTCAATTTAGTTTCTGTTGTATCATAAGTACATATCTCCTCATTTTTATTCAGAGAGTATCTATCGTATACTTAAAAAAAAGTTAGCAACACAAAATACTATTTCTAAAACATTTTTTAGTGAACCAGTTATTGAAATTAAAATGTAGTTTAAATTTATTTTTTCCCTTAATATATTTCAATATTGCACACTTCTTTGTCTATTTCAGAAACAACATATTTTTACTCGAGTACTTTTGTTTTTCCTTTTCTTACTGAACAAATTTGCTTTATTCGAGACTTAAAAGTGCACATTTTGAATTATGAAAAAAAGTTGTTAGACCGTAAAGAAACAGTAGTAAATTAGTTTTCAATTCAGTAGGGTACAACACAGATGAAGTTATAAATGTTAAATTAGATAAATTTTGATAGAACATGGTTATAGTTATTGCAAGTTTATAAATAGTTATATAAATTTTATAGGTATTCAGATTATTTATGGTTTTTATAAACTATGGTGTGTAACATATTATCTTTTATCATTAATTTAGTTATAATTGATCTCAAAATATTTATTTATATTAAATTCAAGATAGCTCAAAACAAAGTTTAAAAAGCATGTTGTCTGTAGTCTTATGACTAAAAAAATTATTCCACATCAATGAAATATTCATGAAATATAATACACTGAATAAGATTTATGCTTATTTGATATTTATTGAACCCTGTATGCCATATGGCAACATACATAAATTAGTATGTAATTTATTTTTGCTAAAATATTAAGAGTTTGAGGCTTTGTTATAATTCACTAAGGGAAGCTTATATTTTATGTTAATCTTTTACTATAATTTATGGAAAAAACCTAAAGTCTTAAATAATTTTTTTTATTAGATTAATGAAATTTAGACTAATAGCTTTTTATATACAATAAAACTTATTCTGAGTATATTATTCAGAGTTTTATTTATTACGAACACATTACATTAAAGTATTTCATATTTTTTGACCGTTAAAAACTTTGTTCTTAAAGTTTTTTTTTCTAGTAAAAAAGGTTAACAAAATTTGTTTTAAAAATTTGGGAGAAAGTGTTTTTATATTTTCTTCCAAAATTTATAAAAAGACCTATGTCACCCTGTTATAGTAATTTTTTCCTCTAAAACATGAATATAACGTAAAGAACAAGATTACATAGCTACCACATGATATTTTTTTTGAAACTAGCCAAGTATCAACCCTGATACTTTTTAATCAAAATGTGTGTGCTAACTTAGTTACTATTTTCATATAAATTGAAATTTAGTTTTCATTAAAATTTATTTTGAAAATATTTATTGAAAAATTTATTTGAAAACTTTATACTTAGGTTATAATTCACTACATCTTCATGTTAAATTTTTCATTTTTAATAATATCACTCTTGTAATGATGTCTTCAATAAAGCTTTAATAGCTGAAATGATTTAATCAGATTTTTATAGAAAATTAAGACTAGGAACTTGGTGGTGTTGAATTATCTAAAAAAACAATATCAAAATAAAAGTAAATGGCTAATAATATAAAAGTATACTTTATTGTAAATGAATTTATTTTTTTGAAAATAATTTGTACAAAAATTAAAAAAGTACTGTTTTGAAAAGTAATATTTAAAAAAATAGAATAGAACTACAACTATGAATTTAACTAAGGTAAAATCACTGAAAATGTTTCTGTTTAAAACAATGTAAATTTTAAAAAGTTAACTTAATTTTATAATTTTCAGTGAATATTCAAGATTTATAAAGTATTTCAATCATATACTCTTTTAAGCTGTAATGTTTTATATAGACATTGGTAATAATATCTACAGTAAGAATAAATTAGTTTTAAGTATCTCAAATCTTCCCTTGGTTGTGTGTTGTTCTTTGTGATTTTTTTGTATTTATCAAAATTGTTTTAAATAAAAAAGTTTTTTTTATTTAACTAAAAAATCTACAAATTTATTAGTATTTGTTATATTGCCTAAAGTAAAATTATAATAGTAATAATATCTATAAGGCAAGTTATATTTTAAATAGTATTTTATAATTTTTGACTTTATTTTTTTGATTGTAAGAATTAAAAAGTTTGTAAATTAAAAATTAACTTTAAAAATTAAATTTTTAATTAATACACAATTTTCTACAGCCTTTTTTCAGTATTATAATGGGAATTATACAAAGAATTTTGAATCATGAAAAGTTTGGTGAAACAAAAGAAACAGAACCTTGTAAATCATGTGAATTACTTTCAGTCACTTTATTTGGAGGAATTAGTATTTATTCACTTTTTCTAAGACAAAAAGGTGTCTTGAGTAGGCTTATGGCATTACCATTAAGTTTTGGTAAGTGAAATAAACTTAATTTGTTTTAAATTCAAATTAAAATTCAAAGTAACTAAAAATTAAGCAACAGTTAAATGCTAATAAATAGTATTTTAGTATGTATGTATTTTTTTACATATGTTAACAAAGTTACTAATTACATGCCACTCAGTATAGTTTGAAACTTTTGAAAAACTCAGGCTGACTAAGACTTGGTTTTTTTTTGCAAAACTAAGGCTAGTTTTAATACTTTTCTTGAATCTCAGCTTAAGTTTTAAGATTATTTTTTTTATCTGAAGTTTATGTCTTTTTGATATTATTTTGTTAGTTTTATGTATTTTAGTTTGATTAAGAGTAATCTTTCTGCTTATAACAATGTTGGGTTACTTAATGGATTAGCTGCAGCAGTGTTTGATAAAAATTTTTATGCTTTCCAGGAACATTTTTATGATTAATTCTTTTTTCAAAGTATTGCAGTTACATCTGTAACTCTGAGCTAGTAACTAGTTAAAAAAAAATATTGTAAATTTTATATTCAAATGTATAACAAGTTATTTATGTTGCTCTTCTAATCAAAATAAAAATAATGAAAGTTATATGAAAAATAATAACCAAGTTATTGAATTTCATTAAACTAAATTCACTTTAAAGATAACTACTAAAAGTGGGAAGCAGAATTAGCTTCTTATTTTGTTATAAAAAAATAGTTGCATTAGTAGCAACTGAGCTATAAAGTTTTCATTTCAATTCATGTTTAAGACAATTCTAAAATAATAAAAAGGTATCTATCTATCTATATATACCCTGCCCATACACACCACAAGTTTCTAGTATATGATGACGAATTTATATATACATTTTTTAGGTTTAATAGATTACAGTTAGAACAAAGTTTAAAAATAAGATCTTTGAAAAAAAATTTAACTTGCATTAATGTAGAACTTTCATTATAGTGCCTATAAATATTCTTTTTGTTTACTACAAAACATATATATCACTTTAAACTTTTAACAAATGGTTGTTTGTTTATAATAAATGGTAATAAAAATAATTAAAATGTTCCTTTATTTATTCGAATTAAGTTAAGTTTTAATCTAAAAATGATCTTACTACAACTAGTTTGTTATAATGTTATTAAAGGTTAAAATGAAATTGTTGATAAAACTTTAATAGACTTTAATAATAAAAGTTAAAAGACACTTTGTCTTTAGCTTTGGTATAATACATAAATTTACATAAAATAAAACATAAAAAAACTAAAAAGTTTTTATAAAGTTTTAGATTTTCACAAAAAATAATTAGCCAACTTAAAAAACAAAAATTTTCAAGTTTTTGTTTTACAATATGCAATTTTATTTAAAATTAAATTACATTTGTTTCCATAGTTTTACAAATACACACATATTAAGTGTAAAAATGTAGAAAAAAAGATTTGCTCAAAACTTTTAGTCCTGGAAAAACATGGAATTTTGAACAAAAGTCACTTAAAAACCTGGAATTTTAAGTAATTTTTGCATGTAAAGTAATGATTTTTTTAAAGATAAAAAACACATTTAATTTAGCTTAACTATATCTTTTCAATGTTGTTAGACTATTTAAGACAGTTTTTTATCTTAAGCTTAATTTTATACTAAAAATAGACCAAAAAAATTTCTATTTAAAAAATATGGAAAAGCTTTTCAAAAAACCTTTATCAACCCTGAAAAGAACGACTTTAAAATTTAATACTGATTCTAATTTTAAGAAATTTAAGATTGAAATTTTTATATATCCCTAAAACAAATAAACTGATTTTTACTATGTATTAAAATAAACTTTTTAAATAAACAATTATATTTTTCCTTAAATAACTAACAAAGCTACTAATGTTTTAGGTGCAGCTGGAGTTTCTATTATATCACTTACACAATTTTATAAAGAAGATAAGGAAACATAAAACTAGAAAGTTAGGTTTTGTATTACTCTCACACAAAGTTTGTAAAAATTTTTATTTGAATCTATACTTTAATTCTTAAAATCAGTGAAGTATATTGTTTATGATACTAGAATGTTTAAATAAACATGTTTTTGTAAAAATAAGTAATGCATGATTGGTTGACTAAAAAAGTTTATTTAGGTAATAATTTTTTGTTTTCAAGAATATGTTTTAAAATATTTTTTAATAAAGTGTACGTAAACAAAAAGTTAACATACATTTGTGCAAAACATTCTTTTTAATAAAGCTATTTTTAGCTGGTGAATTATTAAATGTTTTAAGTAATAATTTGAAATTTTTGAATTTATTTATAATAATTGGATGTTTGAGTAGCTAACTAATTAATTTATAAAATGGTCTCCTTAGTGAAGTATTTTACATATGCATTATTTATTGTTTTACAAAAAAAATTAAGTAGCAATTTAAATTTGAGGTAAATCTTAGGTAAAATGAAAAAAAAAACGAATAAAAGAATAATTTCTCATCCCCAACCTCTTAAAGTTGAAAAATAGCTTTTATGATTAATATTTTTAGATGTTTATTGCACTTTTGTTTATATTTGCTTTTTTTTCTGTTTATTATTGTTTTTGTATGTTTTCTTTTACTTTTCATTTGAAGTTATTAAATTTGACAAGAAATTGATAAAAATTTGTTTGTTCAGTTTCTTACAAGTAAATTTTTAAAGCAAAATATTTTATCATAAAGTTTTTGGAATAAAAAGTGCGTTCTCTAAAGGAAGGTTGTAGTGTTACAGGGAAACAGCCTTATACAAGGTTGTCACATACTCAGGCCACTCAGAAATAGTTAGAATTTTTTTGATTAACTTAAGACTAGTTTGTATACTTTTCCTATATCTCATGCTAAGTTTTATGACTTTTGCACTAGAAATAGCTATTATTTATGGAACATTCAGACTAGAATCTTTTTATGGTAAAAAAGCTTTGAAATAAATTCTTAATAATAATAATAATAATTACTCCTTACCAGTGGTATACTATTTCTTATTTATCACAATATATGAAATAGCATTTTTGTATATATTAGTAAAATTTTAAAACAACAATTTATGCGGGCGACCAGCTTTTTATATACAAATTAGACGAAATCTTATAAAAGGCTCCAAACCTATGTATTTAATAATACTTGATATTTCTTTTTAAATTGGTTAATGAAATGAGCCTTTTTTTGAGTAAGATTTGTTAAAATGATGTATATTTCATTGGTTGTTTTAAATTATTTATTGTGTCAATTATGATAAAAAATTATATTAAGTTATAAGAAGTTTAAAAATGCTTTAATTTAAATGTTTTTGTTCAAAACAATATTATATTTAAATACTCATTAGGCTTAGTTCGTAAACGAAAAAATGTTTTAGTAATTAAAACTTGATACTACATCTTGTTATTTTTTGCCTTGTTTTAATATATGCAAATTAGTTGCATGTTGTTGGAGGAAAAAAATGGTAACTTTGATTAAATGTGGTAAAAAAAAACATAAGATATTAAGTTTTTATAAGTCTTTTTAGTATGTCATTGATTGGAATTAATAAAGAACTTAAATCAGATGTATTGCGGTAATTAAAACTTACTTTAGCATAACGAATTCTTTAAAATCGGTTTTATCTAAAAGAGCTAGGAGTAACATGATATCGTCAATGTCGGAGGCAGCAATAGGTTCCTTATGGGAGGCGCAAACTAAAACGGCAAAAATAGACTATTTCACTGAAAATATATCTTCTCCTACGTTTTTTGAGATAACTACCTCAAATTTGCAGGACATGTTCCTTGATATATTTAGAAAATTCTGTCAGAACCGAATTTAAAAAAATAAAAAAATGAAAATTTTATGTAAAAAAAAAACAAAAAAACAGTTTTTTTTTTGTTTTTTTGTTACAAAATTTTTATTTTTTAATTTTTTTAAAATTCTGTTCCGAGTTTTTTATCATAAAAAATAAAAAAATGAAAATTTTATGTAAAAAAAAACAAAAAAACAGTTTTTTTTTTGTTTTTTTGTTACAAAATTTTTATTTTTTAATTTTTTTAAAATTCTGTTCCGACAGAATTTTTTAAATATTGCAAGGAACATGTCCTTAAAATTTGAGTTAGTTATCTCGAAAAACGTAGGAGGAGATAGATTTTTAGTGATTTCTAGTTATTTGCTGTTTTAGTTTGCGCCTCCCATAAGAAACCTATTGTTGCCTCCGACTTTGACCGGCTATATCTCAAAAACTATTTTGATTTTTTTAAATCTGTAAAAAGCATCTTGTAGCTTAGTAAAAACTATATAAAATAAGATCAAAATCTAAAAAAGGGTGTTTACCCCTCCTATGCCTTTAATTTGAATATTTTTCTTTTATCCCAGGCTAGTTTTTATGACTTCTTAAAATTTTTATTTTCATTTACATTATGTAGCTCTTTTGTTAATATAATAATTAGTTTAAGTGGTCAAGCTCAAACAGTATTTTTATTAGTTTTATACTCTACTACTTATTTTCAATTTTACCATAAAATCAGGCTGTTTATATGAACAAAATTAAACAATAGTACAAAAAAGAAACTATAAAATATAAAATGGTTATAATATATTTTGTTTGAGGAGTGCTACAATAAGGAGACAAACTTGTTTTAAACGTATAAAAATTAACTTTTAAAATATCTAATATAAAATAAATTATTTTTGGTTGATTAACTTTTTAAGGCTCTTTTACTATGTATTTGTTATATAAAAATACAATATGATACACAATAACCATATTTCTTTTGGATTTTATTACTCCATATGAAAACATTTTAATTATAATTTAGAATCGAATTTCCTATTAGAGTAAGATTTTATTATTTTTTACTGATAATCTTTTTTTTTGAGTGAAGCATTGTTTTGAAAAAAATATATTATTCTTTTTGTCATTAAGTTGAGATCTTTAGTTGTTATCTGTTTAGTTATGTTGATTTATATCTTATATGTTTAGTGTAAGATGAAAGTTTTAGAATGGTACTTCAGTAGTTTTTTATCATTTCAAAGTATAAATATTTTAATAAATTACTCTTTTATGCTAGCGTTGTTCCTGCTATAAAGTTTAAATTAGTTTAACATTGTAATACAATTACTATCTATATAAATCAACATTGGATGCATAACAATTAACCCAAGAAAAAAAAAGATTTCCCACTCAACATTGAATGCAGAACAACTCAAGCAAGAATTCACTGGTTTAAATAAGCAAGAAAATCTTTAAAATATTGTGACTTAAATAAAGAAGAAAACAGCAAAAATCCAATGAAGAAACACACATGAAGTAATAAAATGGTTTGATCAAATATATAAAAAATCAAGCAAATGTTTTGTCAACTTTGACATCCGAAAATTCTATCCAAGCATCAAATTGAAACACCGTAAAAATGCAATACAATTTGCAAGAAAATTTACAGATTTAAGTGAATATTAAACAAACATCATAAACCACACATGTAACTCAGTGCTTACTTACAATGGAAAAGTATGGACCATGAAAAATCAAGACTTGAATTTTGATGTCCCTCAGGGGGTTATATTTCGGTGCTGAATTGTGCGACCTAGTTGGATTATACGTACTAGATATATTAAGAAAAACATACATGTCAAACCAAATAGGCCTATATAGGGATGATGGTTTAGCAATCATCAAATACAAAAACAACCAGGATCTTGAGAATATAAAAAATGCAAACGATAGATATCTTTAAAGACATCGGTCTCAGCATCAAAATAGATATTAAAATGACAATATGCAACTTCTTAAAAATTACTTTATATCTAGCTAACAGTTGCAGGGTTGCCACTCGGTCAGGAAATGTCAGGAAATCAGGAAAAGTCAGGAAAAATTTAAAAAAATTACAAAAGTCAGGAAATGTCAGGAAAAAATAGGGGGTTTTGAAAAAAAGTCAGGAAAAGTCAGGAATTTTGATAAAATTAAAAAAAAAGTCAGATCTTGTCAATTTAAATTTACAAAATTCCTTGTTTTTCAAAGCCTTTTAATGGTAAAAATTAATTAAAAGCCTTTTTAATTCAGAAAAAAGTTCCAAAATTCTCCTAGAAATTAACAAAAATATTTAATTTTATTTCCAATACCTTCATCTGGTATAAATTAATAAAATATCCTTTACAAAACTGCAAACATTTTCTATTAACATATTGAACAAGTACCCTACTTGAACAAGCAGATTTTGTAAGCTTTTTAGTATTGATGATCTGTAACAAGGACACTTCCATAGTGAAACTGATATATTCACAAAAGTTTATCTAGCATAATTTTAGAGTCAAAGTGTTTTTTGTTTAAGTAAATCATTGAGTTCTTTATAGCTAAACAGTTAGTTTAGTATTTTAGGTAACAAGTTAATGTATATACTTTACCTCTTTATAATTTTTTCAAAGTTGTTTAAATTTATAAAATAAGTTATAATAGAGGTATATGCCAAGATTAAGTTTACTTATTATTTGTATTTTTTGTAGAGTAAAAAGTAAATAAGAGTATATTTATTTGTTACAAATTTTATACTAAATGATAAGAGGAAATATTTTATAAATGAAAGTAAAAGTAAATGAGTGCCAAAAGAAAAGAAATGAAGCCCACAAGTTGTGGCTTGATTTAGAGAAAAGATTCTCTTCAACAAGTGTAGGGGAAGCAGATGAGAGCAATTTAAATCGAATGAGGCAAATGATTTTAACTGCCAAGAAAATAAAGCGGAATGCAGTTCAGGTGAAGGAAACCATATCTTCATTAGATGAAGAGGTTGAAGTGCTGATAAAAAAACGGAGAAAATAAATTTTAGTACATACATTAAAAAAAACAGTATTTGATTAAGTTCTTTACTGTTTTAATGTTTTAAAAGTAAAAGTTTGTTATTGTTTTAAGGTTTGAGTTGTGATAGTTCCTTATTGATTTAAGGTTTTAATTGTAAAAATTCCTTATATGTCGTTTGTTTATTTAGATACATTTATGCTAGGAAATGCTTAAAAATTGTGTCTTATTCCAGACAAGCTGTGTTTATAAGGTAATAATACAAGTATTTTGCTTATAGAGCTGTTTATTACAAACATCATTCATACACAGGTGGTTTAAGTGATGTACTTGAAGTTTGATGATAGAATTCAGCAAAAAACTGTTGTTTTTAACCTGTATTAAAATTAGATTAAAAGCTTTGTATAGTTTCAAATGTTAGATTATGTATTTTAGAATAAGTTTAATTTAAGAGTTTGATTTAGAAAAGTCAGGAAAACTTTGGGAAAAAGTCAGTAAAAGTCAGAAAATTTTTCCCAGCTTGATCAGTGGCAACCATGCAGTTGTTACATGCCATATAGAAAAGAAAATTCCTTAATCAGATACCTCAACAACAACTCTAACCACCCGATGATAATGAGGAAAAACCTACGTAAAATGATAGAGAAAACATTAAAAAGGCTGTTTACAGGCCCAAAAACCTTCGAGAATGCAAAGTATAACTACCAAGTTGCTCTACGCCAATCTAACTTCAAACACTAACTTGAATATGGAAATAAAACGAACCCTGTAGACAAAAAGAAATGAAAACGAACAGGATAAATAATGTTCTTCAATCCCCCATACTGCCAATCAGTTAAAACTACTACTGGAAAAAATTCTTGGAGCTAGTTGATAAACATTTTAAAAACGAGGGTATGAAAAATATTTTAAACAGAAACAACTGCAAAGTATCGTACTGTTGTATGGAAAATTTCAAATTATTAATAAGTCGTCACAATAAGAAGGTACTAAGTAGATCGAATAATAAGAAAGATAAAGAGAAAAGTATGTGCAACTTACGTAACAAAGATTCCTGCCCGTTGAATAGTATGTGTTTGCAGGAGAATTAGGTATATAAAGCAACAATCACTACTCAAAACGAAATTAAGAAGTAAATAAGATTTACGGGAAGTCTTTTCAAAAAGAGATAGTACGTGCATATTAGTAACATTAGAAATGAAAAAAACAAAGGAACATACTTTTCGAAGTACATTTGGAAATTAAAAAACAATAACGCATGCTACGAACTTAAGTTGAACATTATGCATAAGAATGGAGAATTTAAATGTATAGGTAAGATCTGTAAAATATGCGTCTTGAAAAAAATTGAGCTAGCTCTTGCTGACCGCAATTTAAATAAAAGACAAGAACTTTTTTACACCTTTACAAAATTATACTTTAAAGTTTAACGTATTAATAGCTTTTGTTTTGCTTGTTAGTTTTTACCGTACTTTTATTTGTTAAATGCAATTTTTGATTTGTGTTCTTATAAGCTATAACTAAACTGTAAACAACATATCAATACTTGTTAGTATAAAGATCTCTATTTATGATTTTTAGTTTTGTTAATTTTATTTCTGTTCACTTTAACAATAATGTTAAATTAACGTGTTGATTTTTATTTTATAAATTTGATTATATTAGTTGTTTCCACTATTTATTTTTCAAGTTATCTATCGTCTTCAATTTTAACTTTTGAGGCCTGAAGGTCCTAATTTAGGGTTAAACGACGTTGCCTTCGTGTAAATAAAAGTAATATTAGTATTGTCTTCAAAATAATTTTTGTCGAGATCTTTTGTTTTAAAGGAATATTCCTCCCATATACCTAAATTGGAATTACTAAAAGTTTGTTTAGAATTAACATCAAAAAATGTTTATTTACAAATAATGTTTGACTATGTATTATTCTTTTTAGAATAAACTACGTTTTATTCATCTTCAAGTAAAAACGATAAACTAGATGGCCCTTGTATTTAATATTTCAAACATTGTGGTTTTGAAAACTTTAAAAACGTGTTGTTGAATAAAAAGTAACATCCATTTATTCTTGCAGATCTAAAATATAAAACTTTTGTTACAACTATTCCATTAAAACTAGCTATGCCTAAAAACAAGAAAAGCCACAAAAAGCAGCAAGAAAATCACAAGCCTTCGAGCAGCGGCAAGAGTGCAACATTGAAAAGCTGTTTGAAAGAAGTTCCGAGGGCGTACAAAAACACCAAAAAGAAAAACGACGAAATGGACAAGCTGTGCGACGCCATGTTCAGCCTCACAAGAAGAAAGTTGGCGAGGAACAAAATATCCCAGCACCTCATAACAATATACGACAGCTTTGCGGCGAGCGATCAAACGCGGTTCCTCTATTACTTTGCCGACGAGCTTATTAATGCTTTCAAGGTTTGTTTGAAGAAAAACAAGCCGGAGGAAGTGGTGAGGGTGATACCGATCGTCGCGTTGAAGCTGCTGAAGAACGAAAAGGTGGGTGATGAAGCGGTAGAGCTTATCGAAATGCTGAATGAAGTGTTAGCAAATCGTCATTTCAGTGAGCGAACGAAAGCCAACTGCGCGAAGTGCTTGTGCGTTGTCCTTTATGTCTTGAACGATGACATGCAAGAAATATACAGTTTTATGGATGAACTTGTTTATTTGATAAACAATACCGAAAACTTAGAATGCACTGCAGAGTTTTTAAAATGTTTTGGATTTTTATTAACTGTCATCCCGAAATCAACAGTGCTAGAGCTTTCGGAGAACTTATTATGTATTTTTCCACGAATGTTTGAAAAAGAACTTGATGTGCACGTAAAGTTAGAAATAGGTAAAATTGTTGGTTTTTTATTTGAAGAGAACCAATACAATCTAGTCTACAAAAAAATTGATGTAACAAACTTAGAAGAACAATTACATAAACACGCTTTTAATAAAAATGACAACTTAGACGACAATGAGCTTTTTAGATTACTATTAAGAATAATTAAAGGAAGAGACTTTAAAACAAAAACAGAAACAATTTTAAAAGTAGAAATTAATATACATTCAATAAAATATCAAATAAGGTTTTTGTTTTTTGAGGACTTGTTTAATGATTTAGATTTATATTATTTGTTTTATCAAAACAGTTATTTGCTAAAAGAGCTTCTTCACGAAACACCTACATCTATTGTGAATAAAAGAAAAAATGAAAATTTGAAGACTGCCAGCGAGCAAATTTTTAAAGAAAAAATAAAAGCTGAAGAAAAAATAGAGAATAGCATACCATGCTGTAGGCATATAACTTTTAATGACAGAACATATGTAAAGGAGTTCTGTAAAAGTGACTATGAGTATGATTCTAGTTAAAACTATACTTTTATAGTTTTGAACATTTATTTTTTTTGCTTTAGTTGAATTTCATAACCTAGATGTTTGTGCAATTTACCCTTGATTTAGAAAACTAAAAAACTTCTGATTGTTTTAGATGTTTTCGTAAATGTTTAATTTAATTGATGAAACGTTAATTAGAATAAATTTGTGCACTGAATATAAATGTTTACTGTATAAGTTGCAATTTTAAACTTAAAGTTTAAAGTAGATATAACAGTTTGATTTTAAGTATGATATATATATTTTTTTTTAATTTAAAAAGCTACTTGGTTTACAGTTATAACTTTTTTTATTATATAATTATTTTTCTTATATTCATTTTTAAATCGCATTTTATGCAAATTTTCTATCTGTTTATCTAAACTGCAAGTCTTAAATTAATTTAGTATTTACTTTTTATTTTTTAAATTTTTTATTAGATGGTTTAATTTTGAAGCAAATAACATTAATTGTATAGACTAAAATCGCACCAATATTGATTTCATTACTTATAGCTCCCTTTATTCTAGGTAATTTCTGTTAAACAAACTCGAACTATTTTACGTATCTAAATTTGAGAATAACACAAATGAATAAAAGGTTGTGTTGAAGTCGATATTGCTAATATTATATTTATGTTTTTAGATAAATTTTAAGTATTGCTTAGGCTAGTGCTTAGACCCTCAAACTCGAAATCTGCGGCCCGCGAGGTACTTTTCGGCTAATATCATACTTTTTAAAAACTAAAAAAATTTAAGTTTTTGTATTAAAAACTATCAATTAGGCTTTAAATTCAAAAAGTACTATTTACTAGTGCTCTACTGTTTCTTATTTTATCATATTTTTGTTCTAAAGTAGGATTTTCATAATTATTGCTACAACTACTTTAAACTAACTGAGGCCTAGAAGACTTTTCTAAATAACGCAGTCCGCGAGCTATATTTTCTAAGAATATTTGTCCGCAAGTTGAAAAACGCTGCCGACCCCTGGCTTAGGCTAACATTTGTAATTAATTGTTATTTTAGATTTTAACGTGGCATTTTTAAATACCTACATTTAGAGTAAAAAAAAGAAACAAACTTGTCAAGCTAATTTAAACTACCTTAAAATCTCAGGCTAGCACAAACGTATTTTACGGTAGTAGAATAATTGTTTACTTCAAACTCTAATTAAGTCAATTTTGTTTTGTTCTAATGGTAAATTTTTTTCTGTGTTATTTAGAATTAATTTTAGTGAAGTTCATTTATTAGTTTAAATTTGTCACCTAGTTATTAAACTTAATTTTTTTTTTATAATTGTTACAATCAAGTTGTTTTATTCTTTTAAACAATTCAAGATTATGTAAAATACAGTATTAACTTAACAATTAAAAATCAAAGATATAAAATATTCAAAAGAAGTAGTACTATTATAAAAAATTGACAAGTGCTGCAATTCAAAATACTTTTTTTTTTAGTTTAAAAAATTGAATTATTTAATAAGTTGTAAAGGCATTAGGACGGTGAAGAGAAAACTAGCTTAAGGAAAATACTAAACAAACTTTTTTAACCTAATTTTTTCTTACATCATAATCTACAAGATTTTTCTTGTTGGTCCTTAAAAATAGTTTAACTTGATGCCTTTTAAACTATTTATTGTTTTAGATAAGTTTAATAATAAGGTTTTGTTAGAAAGATTATTTTATCAGGAACACTGATTCGTGTGTATGTATATATTTTATAACCCTTATTAATACCTCGATGTCTGTTTGAGATTTAAAGTCTTAGCTTAACTTTTTTATTTTGTAAAGTTTGAAAAAAAACTGGATTTTTCAACTAAAAAACCTGTATTCCTTACATGTAAAATGATGAAGTTTAATAATATTAGGAAATCTATCATATACAAGTTTATTTTTTCTATGATTTATAAGTTTAATTTTTATAAAACATATTTAAAGTAGCATTACTTTCTCAGCTAGTCTGAGACTATTTAAGACAGTTTGTACCTTAAACTTAATTTTATACTTAAATAGATAAAAAATTGTACTTTAAAAAACGAAATTCAGAAAACCTGAAGATAATTTCAATAAATCTTTGGCAACCCTGATAAATCTAACAGAAAACACACGTATTAATTAAAGAAAACTTTATTACAAGAAATTATCAAAAAAACATTAATTTTAAAAACCTGAAAGAAACTTTGAAAACATGGAAAATTTAGTTAACTTTGAATTTTTTTCAAAAACCTTTTGACAAACCTGTACTTTTTTTATTGCTAATAAAATTAGAGAGACAGATTAAAAAGGGGTTTTTAAAGAAAGTTTCTAGAATTAGAATTATTATCACGATTTTTTTTTTTGAAATAGATAATGTTAAATATTAAGTAGCGATCAATCGGATCATTTAATTGGGTAAAGCACAAATAAGATATTATTTTGTAAAAATAGAACGTCCACAGTTTTAAAAAATGCCATACTTAATTAGTAACATTTTTTTAATAAAAACAAAGCTCAATAACTAATCCACAATATTAAATACTTTAAGAAAAGGTACAGTAGACTACCGCTTAAGTACGCACTTTTTTTGGTACGCATCACGCCTTAAGTACGCACTTATCAAGAAAGGTAGAATGGCCAACCTGCTGAGTTAGCCTAAGACTTTCACAAATTTTAAATTAGGGTGAGTAATCCTGAGTAGTCTAAGTAGCCAGTTGTGACAGTCCTGTTGCTAAATGTTAATAAACAAAATACTTATATAGTGGCTGAAAAAAACTGAAAAAAATAATGTTATTTTAGCTGTAATGCTATTAAATTAATAAATCTAGATGACAAAGCTAAAAAACCTACAAATACAACATAGTTAAGTCATAACTTAATTTAAATGTACAAACATTGATGTTTTCAAAATGTTTGGTAAACACAATGTAGTTTGGTACTTTACTTCTAACAAAACAAAATATGGCTTAATATTCTTTTTTATACCATTGACTGACATTGACTTTCTATATTAATAGTATGTATTAATTATGTAGAAACTTTTTATAGACAAAATAATGTTTTTTAAATCTAATAAAAAGTTTTGCAGATTAGAATTATGTATTAAATGTTATTTAAAATAAAAAGACTTGTTTATTTGGCTTAATTATTTGGTGGCTAGTTTTAAGAAAGAAAACAAACAACTAAAGCTTATATTATACTATGTCTTTAAAAAGTACGCACTACCCGTGCTAAGTACGCACTACCCGTGCTAAGTACGCACTACCCGTGCTAAGTACGCACTTTTTGGTCGGGTTCAATTTGCGTACTTAAGCGGTAGTGTACTGTAGTTGATCTATGTCGTACAGGAAAAATATTCATAAGTGTTTCTATTAGCAAAAGAACTTACAAAAGCGTTCACTAATAAACTATGTAGTGGGTTTTAAACTTGCACCAACATTTTTGCATTAAAAAAAGTTGATTTACAAAATAAAACTGATTGATTCATAGTCATTTCTTTCGATGACACACCAACCATTTTATCTGTGCTGTATTAAGTCTGGAAATAATCATTTTCTATGTTAATCAATTGACCTTAGTATTCTTTGTTCAAATTTAGGTTGGAAATTAAATTAAATTTATAGACTAATGATTAAAACAGTAACTATTTACTTCATTCAGCATTGAAGGAAAAAATGTTAGGTTTCATTTAAGTCATACGCAAAAAAGTTATTTAACATTAGTTTTTTAAAGAACTTTAAAATGTTCGGTATCTACTTTAAAAAAATATCCAGTAGGATCCTGATTTGTTGATCCAGTAAACTTATAAATGAAACAAATATGAAAACCTTATTAGGTTTACCATTAAAACTTTTAAATTTTTTTGTCATATATATAAAAAAAAATGTAATCATTTGCTATAATTTTTATTACCAATAAATAAGTTATTTAAAAAAGTTTGAGGTATATTTATAGAAAATTAGTTTAACAACTGTTTTAGTACACAATAAATTGTTAAAATTAAGAAAAATAAATATTATTAAAACTTTTTATAGAGAAAAGCTTAAACAAAATTAGTGTAATTACATGATTTATCTTTAGTCAATCTAAACTTAAAATCAACAAATAAAAACTATGTTCAAAAATAAGCATATGAATTTAAGTAAGAAAAAAATTCATTATGTATTCTTTTGTAATGCTTAGGATCATTTTGCGTTAATGTACTCAATTTTTTAACAAATGCAGACCTTGTTTTTTTAGATATAACACAGACGAAACATAAATACTTGCAAAAAATCTAGACACAAAAATGTTCAAACATCATGATAAAACAATATAAAAAACTTATTTATTTCAAATACTCTTGTAATCACTTGTAAAACATTTACATATAGATGATTATTTAATAAAGAAAAGTAAATAAATACTTCAGAATAAACCTCGTATCATTATTTTTGTAATAATTTTGAAACTTTTATAGAATTAAATTTAAGCAAGCAATCGTTTTTTGGTATATTAAACTCATATCATAATAGACGAAACATTAAACTTTACCGTGGAGTACCATTCAATAGCCAAAGGGTTTTTCGTACATCAGGTTCTTAGATAAAAACTTTTTGTGCACTTTTTTATCATGTTATTCAACGAAAACCCTATTTAAAAAGTAATTATAACTTTTACAATGTTGACTTTAGACATTTACTCCAGTTGGAGACATCAAGCAAACATCAACTTTGTCGCTACAAGCCAGCATACAGATGGAAGGATGAGGCTTGCTAACATGACATAAACTAAATCTGCGATTTACTGAAATATTACCTATGTTACTTAATGTTGAAGTTTCAAAAACCATTGTAAAGTTGTTAAAAAGAACATCTACTGTAAAAAATTTACCATTAGCTCCTAAGAAGTTAGGATTTGTAAAATGTTTTGTCGTATTCGCGTAAGGTGTGAGAATTTTTATTTTATTAGCTGTTTTGAAATCCTCTACAAGAGACATTTGATCAAAAAAATTGTCAATTGAGTAGTTTATTAACAAGTCTCTGCCGTTAGGATGAAACTTAATATTGTAAACGAATGATTCGTCAGTGTTATTTGAAAAAAGTTTCAGTGTTTTAAAAGGAGAAACGAAACTGCTGGTGCTTGCCATCCTCCTGTCAAATATGCTGACTTCTTTATACCCGCTGATGGCAATCATGTTGCTGTCCACTTGATTAATATCAAAACTCCGCTCGTGGTAGTTTGTGTTGTCTTCCATCATGTACTCGACTTCCTTCAGCTCTTTTTCCCTGACGTCCACTTGCCCGATCTTCCTACCCTGCCGGTCCACGTTGAACCAAACCGAGTACTTGTGATCCGGTGCGGTCTTCATCTTTCGCGTCGACCCCGAAAACCAGTAGCTGTTGACGGGTATTTCCCTCGCGACGTCGAATATTCGAATGTACTCGTCCATTATCGACATGGTGTGCAGGCTCCACTCACGAACGGCGTTGTGCTGCGTCACGACGGCAAACAAGTTCTCGGTTTGAGGCATGAAGCGCGCGTCCACAACACAATTTTCTCCCATCACAAAAGTCTGCGCCGAACTTTCTTCTTTGAACGGAGTGAAAACGTCGACGCCTTTGTTTCTGCGACCGCACAGCAGAACGTTGCCCGTGCCAGACCAGTCCATGCAGGTGATCATGTGCTGCAGGGTGTCCCCGTCGTGTTCGAACACATTTTCAACACGCATCCTACTCAGCATGGCGACGTTGAAGTAGTTGTCTGACTCAAAACAGCTGGTTGTTTGTAAGGATGAGACTAGGGACTTTTTCTGCAAATCTTTATATAGATTGCTCATTTTGGTTAATATTTTCTTAAAACTAGCTTGCATAAAACAAGCTTAAAAGCTAAAGATCACTTAATGAGCTTAACGAAGTTTGTTCATAAGAGTAAGCACTGATGTTGCTGAATATGAATACTGCAGAGTGTTTTTGGAATTTAAATGTAGGTTTGGTATACATAAAGTGTCTACAACGTCTACTGTTAACAAAATTTTTGTAAATAATAAATTAAACTCTAAATACATTTTTTTAACTGTTTTATAACATTTAACTACGATTTAATGTATATCAAAATTATACTTTTCATAAGAACTAGTATAAAAATAAAGTTTTAGTCTAGTGTATTTAAAGTAAAAACTAAGAACGTATCTGCTATTACGTAGCGTAAAATAAAAGGTGTTAACACAAATTATAATTTTTTTAAAAGCTAAAATAAATAAAGAATGAAGCAAAAGTAATTAAAACAATAGTTGTACAAGCTTTAACAAAATGTTTATGCAGTACATGGTAGTGAACTTCAATATTACGCACAACTTAAAATTAAGTAACTATGACTAATTTAGTCTTAAAATAACTAATTTATTTTCAACTAAACTATACTTAAACATTGTTGAAATTCAATCATATATATTTATTTAGTCTACGTTTTTTGATATAAACTTACACTGATAATAAAGGTACAATGCAATATCTTATAAAAATGTTGTCTTTAAAATTTTCAAGGAATTAATTTTTGAATTATACTTATATATGTAAATCGTAAAAGTATTTCAGCTTTTTCACTTTACTTTCTTTAAAGAAGTTGTAACCTATAATTCAAGTATTCCTACGTTTGCTATTAGTGTTATTTATCTTATTTTAAAAGTTAATATAAATTTATATATACACATTTTTTAGTTCTTATCTTACTAAACAAAATTCATAGTACATTATTAAACACAAAATTCAGTTAATTTTCGTTTATTATTTTTTTCTTTCATTTTTCCTTTTGTTTAACTGATTGTTTTATTACTAAAGATTTGAATATTTAATTGATGAAAAAAATTATGTGTAATAGCTTGTAAAAAACTTTATAAGCATGTGGTGTACGACTCGATAACCGAAAGGTTCCTTTGTACACCAGGTCCTTAGACCAAACATTTTGAGCGCTTTTTTTTATCGTTCAGTAAACAATATATCCGTCAGTAAACCAAATAATATTTTGTTGAATAAAAAAGTTATATACTAGTTATTTTAGCAAAAAAAATTATTATTAATATGAAAATAAGACATTTTAATGACAGAAATTTGACTCTTTTAAAGTTTTTTTGTAATGTTAAACTTTTTGATAATGAAAAATCAAAATTACTGCTTTGATTTCGAATAATACAAACGAAGTACTGTTTAATTACTTTGAATAAACAATATAATTTTTTAAAACAATTTTAAGCAATAAATATACCTAGAGTTTTTGAATTAATATTAAGGTTTTGAATTAATATTATAGTAAAACCTTATGTAAGTTTAGTACTTTATAGCTTTTAAACTGCTTTAAACAACTTCAGGTTAAAAATTGATTAAACTACTGTAAAAAACTGACAGTATAAGTTTACAGTTTAAAACCTTTTAGATCTTTATAAATGTGTATATGTTTTTATGTATTAGAAAACATGTTGTTTCATTTAAGTTTATTTCATAGTGCTCTTTTGACACAGTAAAGCACTGTAAACTTAGTCAGGCGAAAACTTTTAGCATAAAGCTAGTGAACTACCGAATCCGGCCTTTTTGGACTCGGATTCGGCCGAATCCTAATTTCAAAATAAGATTCGGATTCGGTAGACCACTTTAATTTTTTTGAAAATTACTTAATTGTCTATCAAAAGTTAAATGAAATGTTAAACTAGTTGATTATTTAACGCTTAAGTGGATAAAAAAATGGTTTTTCGCACTTATAAAAGCCTTACCAATTTTTATTTAGAGTTTTGCTTACGGTATAAAAACTATGATAATTTGTTTTTGTTAGACTTCAAATAAAATTAATCATAGTTAAGGCGTTCGATCTCAGCTTTCTGGATAACCGCTCTTAATTATTCATCATATATTAAGTTTTTATGTTTTCTCGTTGTAATGAACTGCTACAAAATAATAAAGAAAAAAATGCAACTTAAATATGTAACATTAAAGCAGATGCTTGCATACTTTTAGCTATATAATTTTTGTTAATATTTTACTATTTATTTAAATGATAACTTTAATTTATGACATACATGTTATAACTTCAAACATTTTAATATTCAGTTTTAAAAACAATATTTTAAAGAAAAAAATCTGTTAACAATAAAATGTGAATTAATTTGTAATAAACTGCTGCAACTACTTGCATTAGTCATTGTTGAACTTTGAATATCAAGAGAATATTTAGAGCTTGCTGCAGTTATGAGATATAAGGCTTGAAAACAATGACACAACATTTCATCAAAAAACTTTTGCCTAGTGATTTATAAAAGCAGCTTATATTTTTTGAGTAAGAATTTTTGTAATATAGTTTTGTGTTTTGTGTAAAAGATAAATAACCTAAACTATCTAGTCTAATTTATTTTAAGTAGTCTAAAACAGTCTTTATTATTGATAGACAAAATTCACTGACACATTATAATAAGTTAGTATAAAAGCATTTTATTTATATTATGTCCAATTTAAATAATATAAATACCAAGCTGCCCGCAGAGTATCTACCCATAGACAGTCAACGAGACCCAACTGAGACTTTGGATGTCGGCCCACCAACATCCATAGCTCACAAATTTTTGATAAAATTTTATTTTATTTGATGTTTTATTTTTTGGAGTGAAAGACTGTTATGAAAACAAAATCTTACAATAATTGAAATTGTATCATTCTCTTTACAGGGTTGACAAAAAATCTAGAACCATGGAGTTTCTGCTACCTGAAAAATCTGGAACCTCAGAAATTTTGAAAAAAACTTTGAATTTTGAACAAAAATCACTAAAAAAACTGGAATTTTAAACAATTTTTACATGTTAAGTAGTAAAATTTTGATTTGACAAAATAAAATCTATAATATAGATAAAAAAAATTTGTCATCATCACAATTTTTTATTATTGAAAAACACTTTTAAAGTAGCCTAATAGTATCTTTTCAATGTTTTTATACTTTGTTTTATAACCGATATTGTTAAAAACTTGATTTTTATTGATGTCGAAAAGGTGTTAAATTTTTTCTAAGGATTTAAAAAACTTCGAGGTGACTCAGGACAGTTTAAGCTGACTCAGGGCAGTTTTTTTGACTTAAAGAGTGGCAACCCTGAATGATGTAAATGTTGTTGGTATTTTATTTATGATCCAAGTAGATTTTGACCAAACACAAACAAAAAGCCTTGCTACTTGTTCAAGATGTGAATACAAGGTGGAACTCAACATATCTTATGCTAGAGAGACTGAAAAAGCTAAAATCAAGTGTCCGGTACTATGTGGCTAACTTTAAAAACAATCAAGATTCGAATGTTACACCTGAAGAATGGCAGCTGATTAATGACATTATTTACTGCTCAAACTTTTTTTTGTAACAAAGGGCTGTAGTAAAAACAATGCATTGCTCTCAAGCGTGATCTCGCATGCAAAATCACTAACAAAGTTTATTAACTTTTATGAAAATTCAGAAGAAGTATCAAATATTTGTAAAACTTTAGCCAAAAATATAGGAGAAGTTTGCGAAAGAAGTTTCCATACCAATAACAACAACTTAAACCTGAATGACAACAAATTACTGTTAGTCACAACAGCTGTTGATACACGATCTCGACTTTCCGCTATCCCTTCTTACGTCAAAAATAACGATAAACAGCAGCTATATTAAATTTTAAAAAGCATATCTGCTTCGAGGCTAATCAAGGTGGCGATTCTCCTATATTGCCACCAAAGAAACCAAAACCACAACACTCTGTAAATTTTGATCCGAAGAAGTTTTCAACTTTCTATTCTTTGTTTAAATAGAGTCAAACACAGCTACACAGGAGGATGAGCAACAGAGTTCTAATGATAAAGAAGTTCAACCACAAATAAAGGGCTTTTTTACTAGAGAAAATTTGAATGCAGAAACTAAGGAGGATAAAGTCTTTAACTTGTGGAACTTTAACAAGACAAAGTACCCACATCTTGTCAGTTTTGCAAGGAAATATCATGCTGCACCATCATCTTCTGTGTATCCTAAAAGAATATTTTCTGAAGCTTGGAATTTGTTCTAGCAAAAGCGCAATTGATTGCTTCAAAAGACCCGCGAAAAGCTTTTATTTTTCCACAACAACTTAAAAAAAAACAAGAATATTCTTTTGTAGTTTAACAGAGACATCTTTTGAGATTTCATTCGTTTTATATGTTTAAACAGTTGCTTAAGTTAATCTATACTTCTCTTTTGTTATGGTAAAAGTGTAATGCTAAGTTAAACTTTTTATAACAACTGCAATTCCTAACCTTTTTTAGGCTTTTACTACAGTTGGTATTATATTTCAATTTATTTCGGATCCATGTTTTTCATTTGCACCTTTTTTTTATAAATATGAACACTTGCAAAAGTTTATGTTCTAATTCGTTTATTGTCATAATAAGAACTAACTCTTAAGTTAGATGTAAAATGTTTTCTCCTTTAAGCATTTATCAAAGTCTGTAATTTTTTTATTTTGCATAACAAAAGTACAACTTAATTGTTTATGTTGCTTGCATGGCCATCAAAAAATTGAAATCAAAATTTTTGGGTATGTAGCTTTTTTTTTCCAGCAAGACATTCGTTTTTTTGTTCGCTTTTAAAATAGACTATTCTAAAATAAAAATGTATTTATTTATTAACACGTTAAAAATATTGTTCAAACTTTTTTTACGAAATAAGTTATAATATAATACGTAAATGTTATTTATAAACTTAGATTGTGTTTACATAACAAGCAGATTAAATGAGCAGTAAACAAGCAGTTTACATATCAAGCAGATTAAATTCAGCCGAATCCTAATTTGAAATTAAGACTCGGATTCGTACTCGGCCGAATCCAAAATTTTTAGATTCGGTAGATCGCTACATAAAGCTTTAATTCTAAAATATATGTAAACTAATTTTTTGTTTGTATTATAAGTATGTAGATTACATACTTATACTTATAGTAGAAAAATAAAAATTTACAAATTAACTTAAACAATGAGTTTCGAAGAAGTTAAAAAAATAAAAATTTAGTGTACATACACTGAACATTAAATTATTGATTGTATAATATTTTGAAACAAAAATGAAGCTGTGTTTGAAATCTACAGCTGAAAGCGTTGTTCTTACTAAATTATTCGGACGTCTTTAAAATTTAAAGAAACATGTCGATACCACTTTTCTAATTTTATCTTCTAGAATGATTTATGTTAATGACAAAAGTTTATTTAACTAGGCAGTTTGCAGTAGCTTTGTGTAAAACCATGGTATTTTAAAATCTAAATTATTAATATAATTGTCAATACTTTTATTCATTTTCTTTCTTATAGTCTGTTTGTAAAGTACCAAGAGTGACAAGATCTTTTGGTTTTACTAAAGGTATTTTGTCAATTTAAAGACACAAGTATTTTTTGAACCGCTAATTTCTAATTTGCATACAACTGCCATATTTTTATTCCCTAACCAATTTTTCCATCCAATTATTTTCTACTTAAGTAATTCTGACATTCAATTAACTCTTATTTTATTTTTCTATCCCAAGTAGTTTTCTTTATGATCGGTTTACAAGCAAATTATTTCTATACTAAATCACTTTTTATAAGATCTATATAAATATAAAATCTTTATCAGCCAAGTACATTCTAATTATCTTATTTTATTTATTTATAAGGTATCCGTGGTGTGCGATTCGATAATCAAAAGGTTTTTCATTCAGCAGGTCCTAGGACTAAATATTTTGAGCGTTTTTTTTTTCGTTCAATAAACTATGATAACATATTGTGTTGGTTAGGAACTGTGTATATCATATTTACAATTTTGGTTATAAAATTCTGACTTTAATCTTTAAAATAAAATTTCTTTAACACTAAAATATATGTATTAACCATGTTTATATATATTTGACGGATGGAATTTTTTCTTTATAAGGTAAACTTCAATAAACTTTTTTCATTTATTCAATTCTGAAGGTTAAAATACAACTACCGGGTACAACAATTCGATTTCTTAAAAATCAGACACCAAGTGTTAAAACCCAACCATTTGAGCTATGACTGCATAAATTTGAACAGTTGAAATTGTTTTGTTTTAAATGGATTAAAATTCTACCGTAGTTTGTTCTACGAGCCATAATTGTCTGGAAGTAAAGAAGGTTAATAAAACATTAAACAAATTAAGATGATTAGATAAAACTTTATCTAAGACAAACAAAAAAGGATAACATTTTATGTAAATAATTGTATTAGTTTAAAATAAGTTAAAATGTCAGCAAAAAAATATCTAAAAAAAATAAGAACTTTTTTCAAATAAAGTTTAAAATTTTACTTTTAAAAGATTCTTATATCGTTGAAAAAAGTTATTTAAAACTTTTCTTAGGAGAAACTAATTGATTAAAATAAAAATATACTTAGTAAATCTGATTTAGGTGTAGGTAGATTGAAATGATATATAGTTTTGATGATGTTTGATCGAATGCAAATGAATATTATACCAGGTATACATACCATTTTAATTGGTAAGCTTTACTGTTATATAATCTACAAAGTCTTTAAACTATTTTTATTTTTTTTATAAAACAAAAGCTTTTATATAACATAGATATGTTTGTTGTTTCATCTGGCATAAATTAAAACATATTTTTAACATTATTAAGCTTTGTATTTAACAACTTATATTTTTATTTCTGCTTTATGTATGCTGTTTTAGTTGTTTAAGACGATTAACATACCAATCAACAGATTTTTGCAATAGTTTAAAAAACATCTATAACTAATGCATTGTACTAAAACTTGTAGAGCAAAAAAAAACCCACATTTTTATTACTAGCTTATAAAGATAATTTTGAAATCTTATTACCTTACCTATTTATAATCTTATTACCTATATAGCAAAGGTAAAAATATACTAAACAGTGTCTGCATAAGTAGTCCCAAGTAAATCATCTCAATTATATTTCTGTGAAGAAATTCAAACTATAGAACTATTCACCAATATTTCTTTAAATTTTCTATTATTGCCAAACTTTGTTATGCATGTTGTTAATTTTAAATATGAAAATGAGTATAACATTTTCTTGATTTAAATTTAAAATTGTTTTTAAATGTTATAAATGACTTATTATGTTTAGAAGATAATTATAAAATGAAAATACGACTTCTAAGACATTAAGCAAAAAATATTTAAGATTGTAAGGTTTTTTATTTACTTAAATAAAGTAATTAGGTAAAAGTTATTTTAACAAAAAAGTTATTAAACTACACTTAGCTTTGTATTCAACATTATCTTTGCCTAGAAATTTAGTTTCGAAATACAAAACACAACGGAATTATTTGAAAAAAATTGTTTTACAAAAAAAAATTATCGACCGTTATTTTAAGGTAATAAACGTTTTGCTTTGGCTGAAGTTGTATCCCAGGCCCAAAACAAAAATACAAGCTTAAACAAGTTTTTAAAAGGGAATGCCCCTAAAAAGTTTTAGGACTAGTAAAAACAATCACAATCTATCAGTCTGTTTTGTTTTATGGAAATATAACAATATTTTTAACAATAATCAATAGTTAAATTACTAAATTTAAATCTAAATACTTTATAAGATTTACTAGTTTATAAATTACTAAAGGTATCTAAATTTATTAGCTCTGTTAAATTAGGTTTTTAAAAGTTTCATAAATTTAATTTAAAATAAATAAAGTTTATTTTAAACACTCTTCAGAAAATTTAAATTATTATTTATAGCAATTTTGCAGCAATATATTTTTTAAAATGATTTGAATCTCTATAAGTTCTTAGTTCAGTTTGAGTATTAAAAAAATCCTTGTCTAGAAACACTAAAATAAAAAACTCACTGAGAATGAATTAAAAGTTAACTTTTGTTGTCACAAGGGGCAAATTTATTTGTAACTTATAATTGTCATAGTTTTCAAAAGTTATTTATTTACTGTAAACAAGACTAATTTTGTGTTTATAGTTTTAAATAAACAAGCTAATGTTTTTATTTTTAAAAGATAATTTGACTATCTTACATAATGAAATGTATGCAAGAGTGTTTTAGTATATATATATATATATAGAATTAAGTTATTTAAATTGATAAATCAAATCTTTCACACTGAGCCCACCTTAAGGGCTTTAATAAAAATAATAGGCAGCATAAATGAGAGTGAAACTGAACTTTCAAAATATGTTAGTGGCTTAATGCGCAGCGGCATTGACTTTGAAATATCCTTGGAAGTTTAAAAAGAGCACAGCCTATAGCTGACGCAATAGCCCAATATGTAGGCTGTGTCTTAAAGAAGCAACAGCCGTTGTATATGCACAGAAAGAAAAGAGATGCCTAAATAAAAGAAGGGAGTTTGTATCGTCTTGTAGACATATAAAAAAATTGCTTTTAAAGTTAAAGAAGTTTCAATTACATCTTAAAATATTCTAAATTTTAGTTTTTACCTTAATTTTATCTTTATCTCTTTCAATTATCTGTCCTAAAATATAGTTACTTACTAAAGTTTTATGAATTTTTGCCAGTTTATTGTCAATTGGTAAATTAATTTTTACACAAGCCGTGTTGCATGATTTTTGATAATTTCAAAATTATGTCATAATCTATTTATGATAAATTATTTTAACTTTCATTTGTGTGATTTGAGCTTTATTTTAAATTTGCTTTGAAGCTGGTGAGTGCATAAGCACAAAACTCGAGTTCTTTAAGTTTTACATCTTGAAATAAACCTTTATATATATATATATATATAATTTTATATAATTTATTGGAAAAGTACGATTTTAAAAATACTGGTTCATATGTTTCATAAAGCTTTAATTTTTCATAAAGCTCTAATCATCAGCCAGTTCAATTCAAAATAAAAAGCACTGTACTAAACATAGATGCAAAAGTTATGCAAAAAAACAAAAAACAGTATGACGTAATATTTTGCATTACAAAAATTCAGTACAAAAATCAATCTTCCATCTAACTAATCAAACAACTAAAATTCACAAAGACAACTGTTAAATGACTATAAAATACTTCAAATTTTTTTGTATTTTAAGAGGAGCTTTTTCATATGTTGACAAGACAATATGAATTTGCTCCTCTTATTTAAACAACTTTCCTTTTTTAATGCATACATAACGGCTGTTGAATCTTTTAAGCACAGCCTACAAACAGGGTTATTACCATCTGCTATTAGCTGCGCTCTTTTTATCACCTCCCAAGTTAATTTAAAATCAATGTTTTTGCGCTTTAGGCTGCAAACATAATCAAAAGCTCAGTCTCATTTTCATATACACCACCTTTAAAAGATTTTAAAGTATGTTTGTGACCAAAAGCGCAAAAACATTGATTTTAAATTAACTTGGTAGGTTATAAAAAGAGCGCAGCCAATAGCAGATGGTTATAACCCTGTTTGTAGACTGTGCTTAAAAGAGTCAACAGCCGTTATGTATGCGTTAAAAAAGGAAAGTTGTTTAAATAAGAGGAGCAAATTCATATTGTCTTGTCAACATATGAAAAAACTTCTCTTAAAATACAATAAATTTTGAAGTATTTTATAGTCATTTAACAGTTGTCTTTGTGAATTTTAGTTGTTTGATTAGTTAGATGGTAGATTGATTTTTGTACTGAATTTTTGTAATGCACAATATTAGACATACTGTTTTTTGTTTTTTTGCATAACTTTTGCATCTATGTTTAGTACAGTGCTTTTTGTTTTGAATTGAATTGGCTGATGATTAAAGCTTTATGAAAAATTAAAGCTTTATGAAACATATGTACCAGTGTTTTTAAAATGGTACTTTTCGGATAAATTATTTAAAAGCCCTACAAATGGGCTCTGTAGAAGGTGTTCAAGTTTGAATAATAACCTTATTTTATATATGTATAGATGTATATATATATATATATATTAGTATTTAAACACAACTTTTTTTATATTCAAAAGTAAACAAAAAAACTTTTTTTTTGTTAAATTTTTTTTATTTTTTTATGTTTTTAAATTTTGTTCTGGCAGAATTTTCTAAATATTGCAAGAAACTTTCCTAAAAATTTGAGGTAGTTCTCTCATAAAACGTAGGAGTAGATAGATTTTTAGTGGTTTCTAGTTATTCACCGTTTTAGTTTGTGCCTCTCATAAGGAACCAATTGTAATCTCAAACTTTGACCGGCTAGAACTCAAATTTTTTTTTGAGTTTTAAAAATTTGTAAAAAGCAAATTGTAGCTTAGTTAAAACTCAAGAAATTATTAAGAAAAAGTTAATTAACCCCCTATGCCCTTAACTCATAACTTAGATCTTAAAAAAATAAAAATAGAATGGATACCATTGAAAATAAGTTTTATGATGTAGATGCTAGCTCTTTATACTTTTAATGTTTACTTCCTATAGTTTTATGACATCTCTTTTATAACACAGGGCTTTTATTTCAAATATTTCTATTTAGAAAATATTATTAAGATTTCAATACTAGCTTGTAGATTAAATAAACTTTGATTTTTAAACTTAATAACATATATATATCCTAAGTTCCATTTATCAACAATAAGTTTGCCTTGTAATTTAATAATGTCTATCATATGCTTAATTATTTATTGTATTTTTTTTTGTTAAAGTAGAGTTTGGGTTTGATGTTTTTTTACAATATAAATATTATATAGTTTTTTTCTTATTTTTTAGTGAAAATACTTTTTGAGTAACTTAAGTTTGTATTGCCATATTTTTTTGTAAAGCCTTGTCAAATTTAACTACTGTAAACAAAAAAATATGACGTTAACATAGTACTAACTAATAAACTTAAATGCTTCATCTAATTTGTTAATTTTTTAGTCTGTAAAATCCTACCTTTTTTTTTCAATGTTCATTTACAAATTTGTCTAATAAGTTAAAAATGGGTGCAAAAACTATTTTATCTTAGTGTTTTAACCACTATTTTATGATTGTAGAGCTTACTTTGATTTCAAGTATATTGTTAAATGTAGATTATAATAATAGGGTTGCCAAAAAACCTGGAATCCTGGAAAAACCTGGAGTTTGACAATTAAAAGTAAAACCTGTCAATATATAGATTTTTAGAAAACTTTGAAAAAAAACTTGAAAATTTGAACAAAAATCACATAAAAACCTGGAATTTTAAACTATTTTTGCATGTAAAGTAAATAAATTTCAATTAAATTCAAAAATCTATTATATAGATTTATTGGAAGCGGTCAGGTTCGCACTAAGACACTTTTGCACAAAAGATCTCTTTTCTAAAAAAACACTTTTGCACAAAAAGTCAATTTTTTACATGTGATAATTTTGCACAAGAGTAGTAAAAAAATAAACAAAAAATAAATAGTAATTTAATAAAAAATATTTACTGACATAATGGGTATTGTTTACAAATAAGAGTTATGGGTAGTTGAAAAATATGTAAAATAAAATAAATTGATAAAAAAACAGTAAGAAAAAGAAGAAGAAAAAAAGTTACCTATTAAAGTTAAGGCTTAAGATTAACAGTAATAAAAAAATTAAATAAGTTCGTTAATAAAATGAAATAAAGTTTTAACCTGTACAAAAGTGACCCTTTGTGAAAAAGTATCTTCATGCAAAAGTGTATTTGTGCAAAACTGACATTTTGTAAAAAAAAGTTTTTATGCATTTTGACACCTACCCAGATCTATCATATCAACTAAAAAACTAAGAAAGTTTTAATGACTAAACAACATTGGAAATAAAAACCTTTAACAACCCTTAAAATAGATTGATTTAAACCTCTATGTGTTTTTTAATTGATAGTGGTAGATATATTTAATCTAACTTTTTATAACTTTTTAGGTGTTATTTATACTAAAGCTTAAGTATTTACGACTGTTAAATTAGTTATTAAAACTAAAAATAAACATATTAACTTAAACTTTTTAAAGTATAATATCTTTCATTTGTGTTTATCCTTATGTTTAATTGAGAGTTATAAATAATTTTAAACTACAAAATAAAATAACAGCTTAAAAACTTGATTTTTATATATATACCTTGAAATTTTTACTTAAAAGACTCTAAAAAGCTTTTATTTATTGGTGTAAAGTATTTTTGCTTTTGTGTTTTTAATTTAAAAATGTTAATATATTATATTTTATTTTTATAAGCTTGCAGTTTAAATAGGCGTTAGCTTTAGTATTAAAAGGTCATAAAAAATTAAGATTAAAATAAAAACAGTGTAATTCAAACTAAAACCCTGATAAATATTTGATGATTTTTTTTCAGAAAATAAGCATGTTAGCTAAAATAACTTTGCAAAAGTTTCTTTTAAAATCAAAAGTTTTACAAAGCTGTAGCTTGCTCAGTTCAAAATGTAGATTTAAACACACAGAGAGTGGATCTTGGGATTTAGATGACGAATCTGTATTCACTAAAGACCATGAGCAGCTTCGCAACTCTCTAAACAAAGTAATTCTACAAGAAATTAACCCATTCATTGATGCTTGGGAAGAAGCTAAAATTTTTCCAGCTCATGACTTGTTTAAAACTCTAGGGAAGGCTGGTTTTCTTGGTGTGACAAAACCAACTGAGCATGGTGGCTTAGGGCTAGATTATTCTTTTAGCCTTGCAGTTGCTGAGGAACTGGGAAATATTAGGTGTGGTGGAATACCGATGGCTATAGGTGTTCAAACAGATATGGCAACCCCTGCTCTTGCTAGATTTGGCAGCCATGACTTGAAAGAAAAGTTTCTGGAGCCATCTATAAAGGGAGAGATGGTTGCTTGCCTAGGAGTGAGTGAAGTTGGTTCTGGAAGTGATGTAGCTAGTATTATGACAACAGCAAGAGAGAGTGGTGATGATTTAATTATAAATGGAGGCAAGATGTGGACAACAAATGGAACACAAGCAGACTGGATGTGCTTATTAGCCAACACAAAAGCAGGAAATGATGTCCATTCCAACAAATCCTTAATTTGTATGCCAATGAGTCTTCCAGGTGTTACTGTTGCTAAATCAATAGACAAAATAGGAATGCGCTCATCTGATACTGCTCAAATATTTTTGGAAGATGTTAGAGTACCTAAAAGCTACATAATCGGAAAAGAAGGAAAGGGATTCGTATATCAAATGTTACAGTTTCAAGAAGAAAGACTTTGGTGTGCTGCTGTTGCTTTAAGACCACTTGAAATGTGTATACAGGAAACACAAGAGTATTGTAAGGAAAGAAAAATATTTGGAAAACCAGTGTTGCATCATCAAACTGTCCATTTCAAATTAGCAGAGCTTCAAACTGAAGTTGAGCTTTTAAGGTCTCTTATATATCGTGCCATTGGTTTGTATGTTGAAGGTCATGATGTAACAAACTTAGCCTCAATGTGCAAGCTGAAGGCTGGACGCTTAACTAGAGAAGTAACTGACTCATGTCTTCAGTTTTGGGGAGGAATGGGTTTCACCCAAGACAACCTTGTTTCACGCTTTTACAGAGACCTAAGGTTAACATCCATTGGTGGTGGTGCAGATGAAGTCATGTTGTCAATTATCTGCAAGTACATGTCCACATTGCCAAAGTAGCTTCACATTAAAGCATTTAAACTGACATTATACATAACTCTTAATCAATTTTCATACTGCAAATGCCTGTTTTAGTAGCAATAGTATACTTTTAATTCAACGATTTTTTAATGGTTTGATATTAGTTTATGTAAAAGTTTTAATAGATGATTTCATGTTAACAAATTTTTATTGTGAAATAAAATAAACAATAACTAAAAATAAACCGTTAAAAAAGAAGCTAAAAAGTTTCAATTAAAGTATATACTGTCTAATTTTTTTTTTGTTTTTATAATAAAATAAAAAGTTTTTATTAGCCACTATATCATTATTGATAGTCAACTTCTGTAAAGTTATTTTTTTACCAAGTTATTATACTCAGTTTTTATAATATAAACTTTTTAAAAGTTTTATATTTTGTTTTGTTACTTTTCAATCATTACTTTGTTTTTAATTCTTCCTGGGCTGACTGTAAAGAAAAAATATTTTAAAGTGGCTTAAAGACAGTTATTTAAAGTAATTTTTGTAATTGATAAAAATATGATATTTAAAACAAAAAAATTGATAAACATGCAATAACTTAAGCAATAATATTTACTAACCATTAATTTATAAACCAGCAGTATGTTTTTACCATCAAAACATTTATTTAAATTTTTTTAAAAAGTATTTATTTACCCTAATCCATATCTTGGCAGAAGATTTTGTGTTGTGAGCTAAATTTGGTATGAAAGTTGTGCTCACCCCTGATCTAGACTGACAATATTTTTTTTGTACAACCCTAAGCCTAACAAAGTCATTTAAAACAAATTTAGATCTTTAACTAGATATCAACTTTTGAATAAGTTTCTTTGTAGTATTTAATTTCTACTTTATAGAATTTTATCCTAAATGTTGCTGCAAAAGCCAACAATGACAAAGTTTGCAGCTCGCAGCATGGAGATGATAAGCAGTGATGCAAGCAAGTACAAATGTGAGGAAGACTATTCTGCTTCTGTGGAGTCTTGGATGTACAAGGAGCCACTTAGATTTATTAAAAAGTCTGGTCACATAAATGTGGGACATCTCAATGTAGATAGGAAGTACACTAGGTTTGTGCTTTAGTTAAGTGTTTTATTTAAGTATTAAGAGTACTATTTATAAAACAGTACTAATTTTTTTATAAAGTGACTTTTATGGTTAAATTAGTACTAAATTAATTATCTGATTTTTTAAATACAGAAAATATAAGATGCAACTTACACAGTTTTACTATTATGACCAGAACAAAAATATTGTCATATGTTTTTTTACAATTTCAAACTCATAATAAATCCAATATATTTTCTAAAATGATGTTTTCTTAGTATAGTTAGTAACTTAGTAATTGTTGTTTAGTTAGTTTTAATTTAAATTCTTCATTTTTTTAGTTTTAAATCAAAATATACACAATTTGAAAATTTTCTACTTTTTGACATAGAGAAAAGTTAATATTTTTATCTGTTATATAACTTAATGAGATTTGAATATACGTCATAATTTTATATTTATGTCACGAATAAAACTGACTAGTTTTGTTATCATACATATTTTTTTCTAAAGTAAGTTTTTTTTTAATAACAATTAACAGTTCTGCTAAATAACAATTGATTTTTACTTAGTTTTTTTTTCAAGCTCTCAAAGTTTCTTCACAGAAGTATCTTTTTATACTTGATACATATTTTATCTTACAGTCTTATAATTTAAGTAATTGTTAGATTGAGATAAATAACATAAATGTAAGCATAACATCTATTTATAATTTTTTTTTATACAGTCATGCAAGTTACTTTAGTTGAACATCAATTTACAGATTTATAAACGACATATTTACTACGGGTGTTGACTTAAAATGGCGCTGGAACTTGTTGCTCTTTAGTGCAGCTTTCATTATTAGTTGGGTTGGATTTGCATCTGTTTACTATGCTATTTCATATATGCACGGTGATTTTACTTTGCTTAATATTGAAAACGACACTGCAAATGTAACTGAATTATGGTGTATCAGGGGCCTAGATCAAAATAAACAGTAGGTGTAATTATTTAAATTAACCTTCTAACTCGTGTCAATTATAGTTACATAATTTACATACATTAAATAACAATGTAAAATGAAAATAAATAACTTATTTAGCTATTTTGTTTTAAAATATTTTAGCTATTTTTTTGTGGTTCTGTAATGAGTTTATACTTTGTTACTATAATTCTATCTAATGTCTATAATATATTTTGTGTAAAGATTTGTTTACTTTTTGATATTAAATCAAGACCGTTTTTTCACAACTTTTTTATTTTTATTTTTTTGTATGCACATAGTAATTAAACTTATCAAATCTACATAAAAATTTAACTATAAATGATTGAATGTTGCAGAAAAAATACTTGAAAGTTAAAAAAACAGATTTGTGTCCATGTTCTTGTTCTCACTGGAAACTCAAACAACAATAGGCTACGGTGGAAGGTCAGCAGCAAGCAACTGTGGACTGACTATTTTCACTGTCATTGTTCAATCTGTGTTTGGCTGTGTTCTTGATGCTTTCATGATTGGCTTGATTATGGCAAAGGTGGATGCAATATTGATATTAATTGTTTGTATTGTGTCTATGTAGAAGTATTGATTATTTAGATTATACTTAGATTACTTTTAAAAATTTAGCAAACTAGTTGTACAAAAAGTTTCTTTTAAAATTCTTAAAAACCATTTGAAAGAGATACACATAACACATTTATAGTTTGTTTCATGCAGACACTGTTTCGCCTTTTCCTCAGTCATTATCAAAAACAAAACTGTGCAGAATAACTAAAAATTAGTGTTAAACAACTAAATATTTAACACAGATTAAGTAACAAGGTGTATATATAAACAGTTATATTCATAATACAAAAAAAAAACTAATTTTTGTATCGTTTAATAAGTTTCAACGTTTAACACGTTTCGTCAGAACAAACAGTTATATATTAAAAATTATAAACAACAGTATAGTTACAAGATTAACAATGCACATAAATACTTATACATGGTATAAAAATATATACAACTAATCGAAAATTCTTAATTTGTGGGAAGTATTCAGTGTAGTTAATTGTTTGTTTAAAATTGTATTATAATGTTAAATCAAAATAGCTTGGCTGATCAGAGTCTCAAATTTATTCCTACATTCTTTTAAAATACCAAAATTGTTAACAGTTATTCTTTAATTTTTACAATTATTACAATTACTAGTATGGTCAGATAGCGCTGTTTTTCCTTTTAAATACTCTTTGACTATTTTTATTAGTGGTCTCAAAGTAAATCCAATATATTGGGTGCTCTTATTCTTCTAGCACTTTTATTCGTAGACCACGTTAGATTTCAGTTCGTGAGATGTCTTGTTTTTGTTGTTGAAGTAATTACCTACTTTGCTTATAGTAAAAATAACTTTGAACTCTTCATATACACTTATATTCAATATATGAAGTTTAATAGTTTTTCTAGCTTCTTTTTATATTCACTAGTTGGTTTTTCTATGTAAGGTACTTTTAGGATGATTCTGAAGTTTGAACTACTTAGTTTTTCATTAGTACACTTTTTATTGTTGTTAACAGATCTTTCAATTACATCATCAACAAATTTCTTTGGATAATCATTTTTTATAAACTTTTCTTTGAAGTTTGTGATTTCTTGTTTGTAAACTGTATCAGTATAAGTTATAATTTTTGCTCTATTCAAAAACCATAGTATTAAAGCCCTCTTCCATTTGATTGGTATCATTGAACTAGAATTTAAAACAACATCTGTATCAATTTATTTTTTGTGTACCTTTGTTATTACTTTACTCTTTTTAAGTTTGTATACAGCTAACGGTATCAAGTTTTTCTAATTAAAATGTGTATAAATGTATATTTAATCATTTTAACTGTTTTCTCTAATATATTGTTATTGAAAATTACCACTTAAAAGCATATCATAAAAAAAAAAAAATAGTTATAAATTGGCTTATCTGACTTTTTTATTTTAACAGTAGTATAAAAAAACTTTAGGTAATTAATTTGTTTCTTTTGCTATAACAATTTTTAGTGTATTTAGTTGATAAAAACTGCTCTTGTAAGATAGTGTTTGGCTGATAAAATCTAAATTTTTTTTGTTACAGTATTTTACTTATATGGTTGTAATTAAGTAAAAAAAAGTCAGTAGACTTATAGTATCTAAAAGAAAAGAATAATAAACAGTATTTTTGCTTAAAACTTAATTTATTTTCTTATGAGTTTGTTTGTATAAATTGTCTAGATATTTTGTGTGTAGTATTTCAAATTAACCTAAACATATTTTGTTTTATATTTAAACTAAATCACGTAATTCCTAATAACGTTTAGTTCTATGTTAACTTGAAGAGTTGTTTTTGGTTAAGCTTGATTTTTTTTTTAGATAATTTACAAATTATTCAAAAATATGTAGTTTATTTTTATAATTAAGAGTTCCTTAACTACTGCTTAAGTTCATAAAAAGCTTTTCAAGTTAAGTAAAAATGTTTTTAATTGAAGCTTTAAATTTAAAAATCTCAGAATGTCTGTTCTTTAAAAAAAAAAATGTCATTAAAAGTAACTAAAGTTAGGTTTTTTGATGTATTTCTGGTCAACTAAATTAATTTTTATTAGTATTGTGTATAATGATTTTGTTAAAGTATGTTTTTGACTGAAATACTAGTTTGAGTTTAATTGTAAGTAATAACAGAACAAACTAGTGCATTACGTCATCTTGAATTTATTTAGATCAAATAAAATAAAATTGAAGCTTTAAAACAAAGAAGGTATGTTATTAAAATGTAAGAAGAGGAATAGAAGCTTATTAGGAAACTCAAGGTTTTTTTAAACTTTTATGTAAGCGATTAATACTTTTATAAAAGTTTTTAAGTTTTCTCTAACCTATGTGCATTTTACAAAATAAGTTGTAATTTATTTCGTAAAAGGATGTTTAAAATCTTGAAATTACCAAAACGTTAACTAATAGTAAATTTATTCTGGAGTAAAATTATTAAAGGTAGATTAAAAGGTGATCTAAATTAGCTCACTGATATAATTTTATTATACAAACTTGTACAAATTTAATGCTATTGCAATACTTGATGTTACCCTGTATATTTTTTTCGTGGCCATTTTAATAGAATTTCTACAAGTATTTTAGTATGTCTAATATGTTCAGTAAAATATTTATAGTTTTAGATTATTTAATGTAAATGGCTTTAGTTTAGTTACTTCAAAAATTATACATACTTTAAAATAGGCGTGGGCTACGTACGGCCTGCGGGACAAATCCGGCCCGCGGAGTTAAAATGACCGGTTTTCAAATTTTAATGGAATCCGGCTTGCGAGCGAAGTGTCCGGCCCGCAAAGGTCAATATTACAAAGTTTTATAAAAATTTGTATGATATTTAAAAAAAACAAAACTGTAAAAGTTTGACTTTAAAAACATGTTTAAAAACTGCTTTTTAATTTAACTTTACTGATAAAAACACCATTTTGTCCTAATATTTTGTCTTGTTCTAACTTAATTGAAATACATTTTTGTCAAATAACCTCAAGCAAAGTGTTTGTTTAAATCTGATATTTTACATACCTACCTTTGTCAATCACCTTGTCAATTTAATTTGTAGACATATAAACATCTGACATGTCTCAATCTACATCTTAAGTTGTCACATTTGAAAAATTTTTGTGAACTAGAAGGAATCAGAAAAGTTATCAACCGTATCTATAAAATTAAATTCCGGTCAAATCCGGAACTTTTATATATATTTGAATCCGACCAATCCGGATGTCGATTTAAAATTTGTATCCAATCAGATCCGGGTAATATTTGAAATTAGGATCCAGCTGGTCTAAAAAGGCATTATTTGGCTGTATCCGGATACTGGATCTGGTATATCACTAATTTTAAATGCTCCGGCCCGCCAAAGACTCAAACTTTCCGGATCCCGCCGATTAAAAACCTTGCCTACCCCTACTTAAAAATACTTCAATTTTGTTAACATTTGTTCTCAAGCTTTAAGTTTTTCTTCGGCTTGTTTTTACTAGTTTAAAAGCATTTTTTTTTTTTTTTTAAAGTTAAAGAATACCATTTTTAAAAATTACATTAAACATACCAACATTTGAGTTGTTCAAACTTTATGGTATACATTCATTAATGTTACATAATGTATTATTATTTATATAACTTTATTAAGTATTAATATAGGTGATGAGGCCTAAGAAACGAGCAGAGACGTTGTTATACAGCAAATGTGCTGTCATCAACATGCGAAACAATCAGCTTTGTTTCATGTTCAGAGTTGGAAATATGCGCAAGTCTCATCTTGTTGAAGCCAGCATCAAAATGCAGGTGTCTATTTATATTAGGCGGATAAAAATTTCTAGCTTATATAGTTCCATTCTGAGAATATTAAGAGTAACATTGAAAATATTTTTACCGAATGCTTCAAACAACCTATTTTTTTGCATACGAATCAAACATATAGTTTAAACAAGTTGAAACAATTTTTTTTACCTCAACATTGTTAATTCACAATTTAAAATGTTCAAAGATGGTGAGATCAAGAGTGACGCGAGAAGGAGAGCATCTTCCTCTGGAGCAAGTTGATATGGAGCTCGATCTGACGGGTGATGCAGACAGATTGTTCCTCGTCACTCCTCAGACTATTTGCCATGTCATCGACGAAAACAGCCCTCTGTGGAAACTGAACAGGAAGGAGCTAGAGGAAGGTTTGAAAATTATTTTGAAATTACAAAAATAAAAAGTTGTGGAGCAAGTTTTGTGTAAACAACTAATGTGGTCTACAAATTGTTTATTAAATTACTTTATAATCATTTAAGTTTGAAAGTTAATCTTTTTTTTTTAGTTTTTAAAAAAACTTACTTTTTTTTTTAGGTTTTATTGTATTAATTTAACAATATTGTTCTTCAAGTGTTGTAAATATAAATTAACAATATTAAGTTAGTTACAATACATATAATGGTAGTAAAACTAAAATTAACAACCAATTTATTTTTTTTGCTTTTAAATCTGGGACTTATAAGTTTAATATTGATTAAAACTAACTTATTTAATTATGTAAAATATAATCATTTAAGCAAAAATTTTCATATTAGTTCAAATAATTTATCAGTATGAACGTACTAAAACATAATTAAGTAACTCATACAAAACAGTGAAAACCAATAAAATAATTTTTTAAATTCATTTAATTTTTTCGAAAGTTTTTTTGTTGATCGCCATATTTCCTTAAATAGTAAAATAATATCCACTTATTTGTGAACATTTTAAAATTTGCTAGTTATAAAATTGTATATTCTAGGAATTGAATAATAGTTTTTATCTCGCCAGATTTAGTTTTAATAGCAACTAATCAAGTACTTTTTAATAATCTACTTAATTTATATTATGCAAAGGTCTGGTAGATTTTGAAATAATAGTTCTGCTGGAGGGTATGGTCGAAGCAACTGGAATGATGACCCAAGCTAGAGCTTCTTACTTGCCTAGTGAAATCAGGTATTGTTATATAGTTTGAAAGGTTACATGACAATTCAAATTCTTGAAAATATATTTAAAAGACTGTATCTCAAAAAGTATTATACATGTTTTTATGTTTTTAATAAGAAAAATTGGTGTAGGTCTAATTAATAAAATCATGATCGTTAAATAAAAATTTATAAAAGTATTAATATAAAAAGTAATTTATATATACTAAAATTTACTATATTTAATTACTTATTTTAGCCATATCTCAAAAAACATTTGATATTTGCAAAAAAAAATCTGTAGATAATTAATAAAGTTGCAACCCTTTTTTTTCGAGTAACAATTACTTTTTGAGATATGGTCTTTAAATTTTTTTTCTGAATTTGAATTGTCGTGCACCCAGTTTGAACTTCATTAATTTAATTCTTACATTTTAAAGATATCGTTTCTTCTTTGATAAGAGGTGTTTACAACTTATATGAATTAACTCACATGTAACATCTGTGTATCTAATCATTTTTCACAAATACTTATAGATAGTTGTATAGATAAATATATAAAAAGTTGTTTTGAAAGATAAGTTTTACTGATTAAGTAAGATAATTTTAAAGTAATGTAGTTAAATTTTAAAATTTTGTTATTGTTTAATGACTACTTAAAGAATTGTATTACTTAAATTTTAACTTTTACTAACTTTTTTTTTAACAAAAAAAAATCTGAAGGACTTTGTTTTATAAATAACCTTTAGTTTATTTATGTTATAAAAAACAACTAATTTTCGAATCCATTACTTAGTTTCAATGTTTAGCATATATCTTCAGAACAAAATAAAGTACAAAGCAAGGTTTTTAAAGAATCACACAAAAAACACATTGTGACGTTTCAAATAAAGTTGAATAATTTTAGTTAGCCTTTTCTAAAAACAATTTATGTACAAGTCAACTTATTTTTTGTTTTGTTTGTTCTTGTTTTTGTATTAATACAAACTAAGTAAAATTTGTATAAATAAAAACTAAATATTATAATTTGTATTAGAAAACAATTTCTAACATTTAGTTTAAACAAATTCGAATTTAAATCTGAACCATGTTATTATATAAGTATACTATTAATACAGTTTCTTTACAAAAACTGTTACATAGCGCAATGCTTTAAATATATTTGCTACAGTTTAATGAAAAAACTAAGTAATATTTTTCGATGATTCACTTGTCTAAAATTTTTTCAACTTTCATTTGTTTCTTCTATTTATTTTCATTAAGTATATGATTTATGTATCTTAGAAAAAAAATTATAAACATGATAAAATTTAAAACTCATTAACTTAAATAAAATTACAACTAAATTTTATGCGCCACAACAGCTCTACTTATATTTTCATTCCAGGTGGGGATACAGACTGCAAAACGTCATCAAGTACCAAAAGTCGAGGGGCTACAAAGTGCAGTTTCCCAAGTTTCACTCGGTCATTCCCGTCCCTGGCTGCCCCACGTCCAGTGCCCAGAAGCTTTACGAGGAAAAGGGGTTGAGCGACTCGCGAAGGGACTCGATCAGGTTTTCGATCGGAAGGTCGTCAGGAACCGACGTTAGAAGCACCAGCAGTTCCTCATTGGAAAACAGCAACTCGGATATTTCTAATTTTTGAGAAAAAACTCTTGCCTGCGAAAAAAGTTGTCCGTGGTGTTTTTTTTACTTTCAGAGTTTGTATACACAGTTTATATAAAACGATAAAAACTATTAATAATAGGTGAGGTTTGCTAAAAAAACGAACTAAGCTTATTGTAATTTGAAAAGTACTTAGCTAATAAAAAATTAGCTTCGTTACTCTCTTTTAATTGTTAACACATTTCAACGAAGTTTTTATAAAGTAGACGGAATTACTATGAAATAAACTACAATCTACTTTATTGGAACTCCGTTGGACTGTGTTATTAGTATAAGGTATAGAAACGTAGTTACCATTTAATAAATTGAGTACTTTCCTAATTTTTGTTGTACAACTAATATATTCTTTTATCGTTTCTCATATAAAGTTATGTAAATTGAGTAAGGTTTGAAAAAGTTTTATAGTGAAGTTTGTCATTAAATTTGAATGACTTTCCGTCAATTTTAATTTTGTTTCTAAATAAGAAATAGTATCCGTTTATGTAATTTTTATCACTTTACAAAAAAGTATTTTTAATGTTGCTTAATACTGTTATAATCTAATAAGTTTACAATCTCAAATATAATGAGTGTTGGTTAGAAATTTTGTTTATGTTATTGTAAATCTTTTTAGATAGTTTTTTGAAAATTTATTTGTGGTAATTGACTGTTTTTTATACGATTAATAACGATAGTAATATCTTATTTTTGCTCATTGCCTCAAAAAGTAGTTTTTAGTTTCGTTACTAATGTTTATCTTTGTTCCATATGGTTTTGTAAACATAGGTTTGTGTTAAAAATTACAGACCTAAATATAAATAACATTTCATGTTGCTTTTCTTTAAGCTTGTTGCTTGTTTTTATAAATTATTTTTGAAATCCTTAATTTCAATGTAATTTAAATCAGTTTTATTTTACTCACTTAAAAAAAGTATATGAAAATATAATATTTAGTAATTGTAATTAATTTTTTGTCTATAATTAAGTATTGAATGATGTTACTATTATAAAAAGTCCACTTACAATAAAACTGTTATGATGTAATACGCTTATTATGATGTTTACGTATTGTAAAGTTTATTTTATTTTGCAACACTGTCGACCTTTTCTTATAATAAAGTTTGTTTTTTATGTTTGAAATCAAAAACTTTTTTATACAGTGAATATGAGTATCAATCAAAAGTTTAAAACATTTTATAAAGTTTGAACATTTATTAATATGTATGGTGATATTTTTTGTTTAAAAGTTAGCATGACGTAAATCCAAATTTTAATTGTTATAATGCTTTCAAACTTGCCTGGTATTTAAACTTGTTTTAAATCTGTCATTTGTGTTGCTTTCAGTATATATTGCTACATTTTTAAAAGTTTTTACTTTAAAATTTTACAATAGCAATTATTTAAAAAAAGAATCACAAAAATATTTCGAAGCTCATTTGTTTTGTATACATTTTGTAGATAATCATTTGTTCATTTCTTTATCAACTTAACTCCTGCTTATTTTCTGATAAGTTTATCGCAGCAATTACTTATAATGTACATATATTAGTATACTTTTAGTTTCAGTAAAGCACATTATGCCTGCTTTTTAAAATTTAAAATTTTTTTATCAAAAAATAAAACACAAAAAAATATATTTTAAATAAATGTTACACTTTATGCTACTACAGTCTTGATATATTTTTTAGTTGATATCAAATTTTTTTTTTAGAATCGAAAGTAACTATGATTATGATTAAACAATTTTTATATATTTTTTTTTTGAAAAATCCTTAAATTTAAAATTATTGAGAATATAACTTTGCTCTAAAAAAGTTTACAAAACCTTCTAGTTTTGCTTTTTTTCTATTAATATCTAAAATTTGTTAATAAATATTGCTTCAAACTTTTTTTGATTTATATTTACGATTGTTAGATAAAATTTAAAAAGTACACACATTAAAAAATTGTAAACAATTATGAAAATCAAATATTTTCTATAGCTTTAAATCTATTCAACTTTAACTTTTTACAAAAAAATGAATACGTTTGGTTACTACTTGCTGCTTACTTAAAATGCATAATTTTGTTTCGTATTTAATCAGACATTTAGTCGTCATCACATTAAACCCATAATACTTTGCTATGGTTGTATTTAACACATAGGTATTATTCTAATAGCAAATTTGTTTGACAATTTTTTTCTCAAGTAACTTGTGTTGTAATTGAATGTTCTTAGCTAGATAAATATACAAAGACAAAACAAACTAGAGCTTTAATATTTGATAAGGTCAATTTAGTAAAGTATAATTGCAACTCACATCACTAGTATAATAATTTTAAGTATTAACGCACTGAGTATTAACTTCCTACATAAACTCTAGTTAAAAGATCGATTGAACAAAACAGATTTATCTTAAAAAAAAAAAACAAGCTTTTAATTGTTTTATTAACCACCCTATTTTAAACCGAGCCTTTACTAAAGTTAAACACATTAAATCACATGTATACAAGTGTTACTTTTATTGTTTGATTGAAGTATTTAATAAAGATTAAACATATTTTTAATTGAAAATTAAATCATAAAGCTCTAAAAACCTCTATTACATTACGGTACACTATTATTGTTATTGAATTTAATAAAGCTAAATCTTTGAAACAAACTTTTTTGTCGTATTAACATAAGCTAAACGATTTTTACCCATGCTTATAATTTTAGAACCATAACAACTATTTTACTTAAGATGTTGTCGATAGAAGCTTAGTTTAAGTTTATTTTTTATTTTAAATAAATGCATCAATAATTTTTTTATATGTAAAATTAATAAGAAAAATCTTTAGTTTAAATAATCAAGTTCAAATAAAATAATTGAAATAAAGTAGCTTATTTTAGCACTTAATTTGTTAAACTACTCATGTATTTACAATAACATATATACTTTTGCTTTACTATATATGCCCTCTAATATAAAGTTTTTTAAAACGATTTTTTTCTATGTTTCACTACAAACTTTAAGTTGTGCTTTATTATTTGCTAATTAAAATTTACGTTTTGTGTTTTCTTTTGTGTGCATTTCTGTTTAAGTGACCCTGGTCTAGCGTTGGACTACTTACAAAGTAAAACTAAAGAGTATTTTTTATATCTTGCTATTTTTTTTTTAATTTATTCAGTGCTTTATACCAATTTATAATAAAAAAGTAGTTCAAGGTATTTAATGATTTTACAATCTTATAAGGTTCGGGTCTGTACAAGACATAATTTAATAAGGTTATACTTAATTATAAGTTTAAGCTAAAAGCATGCTTATTTAAATCAACATATTTTTCGAATATAGCAAAAATGCGAGTAATAGCAGTTTTCTATTTTTTCCAGAAGTTTCGAAAAGTTTTGAAATAACGACTAGTGTATAGTTTTCTAACATTCTTTTGCAACTTAATGCGTGCTTATCCAAATTTTTATCTATATTATGTCTCAGCCATATGCATTTTTGCAAGCAACTTTTGAAAAACTGTTTATGACGCCCTGCTGCATCGCTGTCATTACTTGCTCATTATAAAAAACTGATAATTAATTTGCTGTGCCAATATATTGTGCTGGTTAGTTTAAAACATTTCGAACTGTATGCAATTAATTTTGTTTTTCAAAAAATTAATTTTATGAGAGTATATTTAGGTTCTAATGAATAAAGGCACTTTATGGTTTTTATTTTAAGTTATACTATTCCTAATAATAAAATAGTTCAAAGTTTCGCTAAATATATTAAACGACAGATGATTTTAAGATACCTATAATGTAAATATATAACTCAAACCTTAATGTTATGAATTTAATTGATTAGCAGTAGTTGTACTAAGAATATTGTAACTATATATTTTGTTTTAATCGAAGTAAAAGTATTCAATAATATAAAATTCTATGCATCACCAGAAAACTTTTAGTTCATAATTTTTATTTAAAGAATTTAATTTATAGTTGTTCAAAAAAAAACTTATATGATGTTTTTAGGGCATTACTAGACTTTAACTTTAAAATTTTGTTGATAGTAATTTTTGCTATTAGAACTTGTTGGCACATAAAAAATTCAGTGAATTTACTAGGTCACACTAACCAAGCAGAAAAGTTTAAGCGAATCCCATTATGAGTATCAATGTTTAATGAACAACAGAAGGTTTTTATCGTATATTTTAAAAAGTATTTTAGGGTTCACAAAAGGATATATTTAATTATTGAACCTTTTACTTAGTACTGTTGAGTTGTCTATGCTATGGTCATTTTAGTTGTAGCAAATAGTGTCAATTATATCGGTTTTTATTCTAGTAAACAAACTAAAAAGCAATAAATAGCTAAAAGTAGATATCCATTTCAGCTATTTTTAAAACAGCTATAACTACTTTTTGTATATGTGTTCAACGCAGAGAATTTCAAAGCCATCATTATGGTTTTTACGCCATCAGGTTACACATTTTATTGAAAATTATGCAGACTAATAATTTAACGAAGCTTTATTGATAGATAGCGAAGATATTTTTCCCTATGTAATAAGTATAAATGTTACTGATTAGCTTAACTTTAAGTTTAACTTAATCTTAATTTTTTTTTTTGTTTTTTCCAATTCCAAGATGATAATGAGGTCCACTGAGGATACCAAAAAGAGAGTAACAAGTGAAATATTATAAAGAATGTATGTTGAATATTTTATAAACGATTTGCATTTATTATATTTTACCAATTTAATACTATATAACTACATCAACTTAAATAGTTCAAATGAAATTAAAAAGTAGCTCAAAGTAAAACTTTCTAATTATTATAAAAATACAGAAAAATGTTTCTCTAATGTTTGTATGGATTTTTAACAGCAGTGATCAATGTTTAAAACAAAATTATTTCTTGTAAGGTAAAACTGTTGATTGGATGCACATTAATTTTAAAATTGAAAGCTTTGAAGGTATGATCTAATTGCTTTAAATGATTACCAGCGTAAAATTTATTGAAAACGACTAGTTACTGTCTTCTGCCTGTATCAACCAATGATTTTATGTTTGATTGATTTTAAAAACTAATTAAATCTTTTATAAACACTTAAACATTGTTTATTTTGTACAATAAAGAAATACTACTGTTAACAGTTTAGTTCATCTTTTATAATTTTAATAGATTGCAAAAATTTTTTCGATAAGTAATTGTGTTGTTAATTGATCACTTTTAATCAAATATTATTACTATTACTGTTATTGAACGACAAAAAGAAGCGCTCAAAGTATTTGGTTCTAGGACCTTGTGCACACCACATTTGGTTGTCAAGTCGCACACCACTTGGACACCTTTTAACGTTTTGTCCAGGATGATAAAAGATAAAAAAATAAGTAAAATTAAACTTTTATCTTTAACTTGTAGCTGAAATGTATCCACAAAAGGGATTTACATACAAGTACTAAGCTAGTAGTCTTTATCAAAAACCTCTCAAACTTTAAGATAAAATTTCCTGTATTTCTAACATAACATATTCAATATAAATTGTTTATTGAACGAAAAAAAAGCGCTCAAAAATTTAGTCCAAGGACCTGGTTTACAAAAAAACCTTTCAGTTATCGAGTCATACACCAGGATAAAAACTAATGCCATGTCCAGGACAAACAGCAGTGAGCAAATAACAGTAGATCTTATAATGTGTTCATGCTAAACTGTTCTTTAAAATAATTTTACAAATTATTTAATATAAAAATGGTGTGATTTCTTCTTTTTCAAAACATTGACTTTTATTTTAATTTACAAGTAAACTTACAAGGTTAAACTTGAGTTTTGTGATAAATGTTACACGTTTATCAAAATCTTATCAAAACACAAACTAAATCTAGATTTAAGTTGAGTAAAATCTTGTTAAAAGGTAAGTTTTATAAGCTAAGCAACTTAGATAGACATTCATGGTTAAAAAAAGCATATACAAAGCTTAAAAAACAGTGAATTTAAAAAGTTAAGTATAGCTTAAAAAATGTAATTAAAAACTACTCAATATATTCATTATTTAAACTGAAAATCAAAGAACTTTTCGGTTGAAAGTTATAAGCTCAATGGTAGACTAGACACTTCAAACGTTAAAATATTTATAATTTTAAGAAAAATTTCAGCTTTAAGTTACTTTTTTTTTTTTTCTACAAGATACAAAATTTTAAAAGTTCTTAAAGTATTTTTTGTTACAACTTTGAACTTTAACAATCTACAAACTTGGCCAGGGCGTACAAAAAAGCAGCCGATCTACGTGATTTGGCTTAACAAAAATATTTGTTAGCTTTTGTAAATGCACATATCGAAAGCACTGCTGTAAAAATTTTAAGTAGTTATTTTGTTAAACCAATCTTTCCACAATTCATTTTTTAAACTTTTTAAAATAAAATTAATAAAATTATGTATATACATATAAATCTCTTCAGCTACTTTATAAAAATGTATGAAGGCTATAGCTAAAGTTGTAAATTGGAGAAAAATTTTAAACATGTTTATATAGTTAAATTAAGTTGCGTGGACTGGTGTAATCTTTTGCAGCGAAGAAAAAGTAAACAATACTATTTTTTTACATTTGTTAGTAATTGTTTGCTTTAATGGTTAGAAGTGGCATACTACTTTTTCTAGTTTTATATACTTTAGTATGACTTTTACTCAGCTGAGTAGGTTTAATTTTTTTTTGTTAAGCAAGTAAATATTAGCTTTGTAGCATGGTTTGTTATTTGTTTTAAAGACAGAACAGTTTTTGATTACATACAAATTAAAATGTAATATTTAGAGTTGTTTGAGTTTTGAAAATCACCAAAAATTTCAAGTAAGACGAAGTTATTAACACAATTATGACGAAACATAACTTCATGTAAAATAGAGCAGTTTATCCTATTTAGAATAAGTTAAAATGAGTTGAAATCTGTTAGCAAAATAAAAATTATTTATAACAATAATGTACTTTTTTTAAAACATTCAGAATAATTTTACTGCTTTGTATAAAAGTACTTGTAAATATAAATTAATGAAGTTTTTACTAATAAATGTGCTTTGAATAATCCATTGAAAGCTGATAAGAAACATCGTAATCATCTAAAACTATATTTTTCTAACTTTAATTTACCCTTTAAAATTTTAGAGGCATAGTTTAGAGCGCTGATGTGTTAAATAAATTTGTTTTTTTAGTTTAAAGAGTTAAAAACAAATGTATCAATTTAAGGTTTTATCTTTCAACTTTTTGTTAGCTTTTATTTACTATTCTTATGTTTAAAAGGAGCATTTTCTACTTTGATAAGCTTATTTTTTATATGAAATTATAAAACATGACTGGAGATAATTCAAAGATTACTAGCTCATTAGTAACATGCACACTTATGGCTGTTGTTGGATCTACCTTTCAGTTCGGTTATAACACGGGTGTCATCAATGCACCAGAAGCTATAATCAAAGATTTTTGTAACCAAACTTACTTTAAAAGGTAAGGTGCGTATTATTTTTCTTAAATGAATTTTTAAAACCACTATTACCTTGACAAAGGAAACAAAAAGTTATCACTAAGTTTAAGTTTGTTAAACCTACAGGTTAAAAAAAGTGTTTCTTTATAAGCTAGTTTGTAAAAAAATAAAAAACGCTTATTAAAAACAAAATTTTAAATTAAGGTGTTTTTATAGTCATAAATAATTTTTTATTAACTTGTTTTCGAAACTTTCAATCAATTAACTATTGTATCTATTTAAAGTGGTTCAAATTACTTTGCTAAGTAAGTTATACCACTAGTTTAGTTTAGAATTAAGTAATCTCAAATTTTTATGATGTCTGTGAAAAGAGTCTTTTAAGATTACTTTGTGACGTTTTGTTTTCATTTTTAAGCTGCTCCGAATTTAAACGTAAAAGAGCTTTATGTAGCTTAAATTGTAATTTTATTTACTTAAAATTATTTAAATTGCTACTCAAAAATTATACCAAGTCTTTCTCACGTTTTTAATATAAATCTTTAACTAATAGAGTCGTACATCTAACGTGAATAGCAACATCATCAATCTTAAGTACATTTAAAGTTTAACTTTTAGGTATGAAGTTTATATATCAGAGAGTGGCTTGAATTTACTTTGGGGCTTCACTGTAGCTGCGTTCGCTGCTGGGGGGATGATAGGATCGTTTGGAATGGGCTCAATAGCCAACAAACTCGGACTTATTAAGTGCTTTTGGTACAACAACATTCTTGCTGTGATTGCTGCCGCTCTGATGGGTTTCAGTAAGCTAGCAAGCTCTTTTGAAATGATTGTAATCGGTTGGTTTTAGTTTGTTGTTATCTTTAGAGCCTTTTAAACTTTAAATGCTCTTTCTATACTGGTTAACATAGTTAAGTATTTAGTTTGATTTAAAATAAAATTTTCTGATGCCTTTGTCATCATCGCCTAAAAAACAAATGCATTTTTTCCACTATACTAGAGGTGGGCAACCTACGGCTCGCAATAGAAACTTCTAGCGCGCAAGGAATTTTTTAGTTTGTGAAAAACTTGCGCAAAGTAAACTGATTTGAGTTTTTTTGATGCTAATTAATATCATTAATATCAATAAATCATTCATTTTGTTTTTTATATTTTATTACACAAAGCTTTTCAAAACCATACGAGTTTCTTTGTCAAGTGATAAATTTTAAATGAAACTTGAAAAAAATTTGTTAAGTTAATAGCTTAAAAAATAACTTTAAACTATGACGTATGAATAAATTCAAATAAATACAAACACTAAAAATTCAGTAATTAAAACTAAAGGTATGTTTATTAATAGATTGTTATTAATTTTGTTTTTCTATGTAATGCTACTTGCGTATTTAAGTTAGGTCGCTCTTCCTCAATCAATATTAATTCCAGGCTGTAGAGTTCGCTTTTCTTACATCGTTTTAGAACTTTAAAACCTAACCTAACTTAAATACGCAAGTAGCATTAAATGGAAAAAAAAAATAATAACAATCTATTAATAAACATACTTTTAGTTTTAATTACTGAATTTTTAGTGTTTGTATTTATTTGAATTTATTCATACGTCCTAATTTAAAATTATTTTTTAAGCTATTCACTTAACAAAATTTTTTCAAATTTCGTTTAAAATTTATCACTTGACAAAGAAACTCGTTTGGTTTTGAAAAGCTTTGTGTAATAAAATATAAAAACAAAATGAATAATCTATTGATATTAGGTTGCAAATGGTATATAAATACGTTCAAAAACCTTCCTATAATAGTAATATCATTAATTTATTGTATTTTCTTTTTTTTCTTTTACAGCACAGTTTTTCAAAATTACTACGTCGCTAGAAATTTTTCAAACAAGCCCGGCCTGCGAGAGACTTTTTGTGGTAAATCTTACCAACCAATTAGAAAAATGTTTCACCTCTACACTATAACTTAATCATTTTCTTTTAAGTAAACGTTTTTTGTTCCACCATTTTTCTACAAGTTTTATTTTTAACTTTTATTTTAATTCTTCAGAGACCTAGTTTCGATTTATCATGGGAAGTTCTCACCAATTTATATTTCATGACTAACATATTAATAACTATTGTTCAATTTTAACTTTATTGTTTGTTGGTTTACTATGTAAGTATGTTAAAAATGTGATTTCACAAGTAGTAAAAAAAATAACTCGAAAATATGTTGTGGTTTTTTACTTTGTTTTTAGATTACAAGTCATGAATATATGAACAATTTTTGATTTTTACAAAATTTATTAATTAATCTGTAATTAAAAACACACTAAATATATCTTCAACTTATTGTTTTTAATCTAATAACAAGATTTTAACAGTTCTTATAACTATGGAAGACTTTTAATGTAGACCTCGTTTATAACTTATTTTATAACCTCCAGTATAGTGATAAATTTAATGCAAGTTTTAATTCTAAATTTACTCGTCAGTTTTATTAAATAATTGTTTTTACAATAATTAAATAAGTATTGTTTAGTTAATTTATAAATGAAGTTTAGTGCCTAGTTACTGACTAAAAATATGGCTTTACCTTGTTTCATATTATTCAGTATGTCACAAGCTATTTTATCTTAAATTGCTTTTATAATAACTGCGATAATTTATGTTGATGAAAGCTTATATTCAAAAACTGTTTTCAAGACATCTGAGAACCTAAAACTAACTGAATAATACAGATTAGACTATATTAAAACGGAACCTTTGTTAAACATGTACTGATCTCATACATTTTATATTAAACTATGAAAGTTATAAACAACTTTAGTTTTAATACTGAATATAAAAACTAATCTTTGTTTGCTAAATTGTTTTCAAACTTTTTTTATAAACCTATGAAAATCACATTAAAAATATAGCAGGAATTATAAGTTTTTAAATAATGAATATTATAAAGTACATTTTGCAAAACTTTTGTAAAAAATACAAAAAAAAAACATATTTTGGTTTTTCAAAAAGTTAACAAAATATTATCAGGTAGATTTATCATTGGAATGAATAGCGGGGCAAATATGGCGATAGCTCCAATGTACCTCACTGAAATCGCCCCATTAAAATACAGAGGAAGATTTGGAACCCTCGGTCAACTTGGCGTTGTTTCAACTATACTAATTTCTCAGGTTTGAACTTGTAAAACTTGCAAAGCGTAAACATTATTAATAAAAAAATCTAACTAATTTTTTCTAATATATTTAAGGTATGATTTACTCTATATAATAAAAGATAAATGTATAATTTTTTCAAGGTTTTTGGATTAAAAGAAATTTTAGGAACTTCGGAGTTGTGGCCACTGCTACTCGGACTAACAGGAGTTTTTGCACTTTTTCAAATTATTATTCTACCGTTCTGTAAAGAAAGTCCAAGGTTGAATTGAATTTTTTTCATAAAAATTAAGACGCGGTTATTTTTATATTGCTCCTTAAAAGTACAATTCAAAATGCTAGTTTGAAATTTTTAATAAGGTCAACCATAATAAACTAAGCTTAAAGCTCTATTTTGAATTTACATATTCTATATCGCAATACTGACTTTTTTCAAATACTTTTGCTAGTTTTTTGGAAGAAAGTTTACTTTACAGGTATTTGTTAGTAGAAAAAAACAAGGAAGAAAAAGCAAAAGAGGTTTTGATGAGTTTAAGAGGACCTGAATACGATCCCACTGAAGAGTTGAATGCAATGTCTAAAGAGTATGAAGAAGAACAAAAATTGGAAAAAACTAGTTTGTTTTTGTTTGTATTTAGTTATATATACCCTTGTAAGTAACACAAAAAAATAATATATTGATATATTGCAAAATGACTTTAACAAGTACTTTAACTTTAAGCGACAAATTAATATCATTATTATTTAATTGTAATGATTTTCGTTACTAAAATTTAATACTAATTCACAGCATACAAGGAAATGTTTACGAGAAAAAGTTTGAGCAAACCACTTTTGATAGCTGTAGTAATGCAACTGTCACAGCAATTTTCCGGTATCAATGCTGTTTTTTATTATTCAACTGGAATTTTCATTGATGCTGGAATTCCCGAAGAATACTCGTAAGTTAATATTTTATTAATAACTTTCTTGCTTACGTTTTTAGCAATTTTCTAATTTTTTATGCCGATACAAGTTTATTTTCAGAATAAACTAATACATTTATTGAAAATATAGAACTTAAACATGTAAAAATAGTTTGTAGAATTAGTGTTTTATACAATTTTTATCAAGTGCGCAAACGATGAAGTTTTTTAAGTTTAAGTTTTATGTATCTACATTAACCAGATACTATAAGGACACCTTTAAAACCGTTTTCCACAGGCAAATTAATTATTAGAATACAGCCAATCACAGTGCTTTTATTTTTATCTTAATAAAATATAGGATCCAATTAAGAATAAAAAATATTTCAAAAACTATTAAGATAAATATTTAAAAATCTAAATCAAATAAAGCATGCTGAAAATTATTGACATTTTAAAATAACGTAAAGTAGTCCCAAAAAGTATGTAAAACCAACCGTACTATAAAAATGTTTAACCTTGTACTATTCATTATTTATTTTTCTTTTTTTCTTAAAATAAATGTGGAAATAGTACAAATTTTTTTTGTTTTACAAAATATACTAAACAGTTGTGGTTTTTGTTGTTATACCTATTTTGTACACAATTTAATTCAATTAAGTAAATAAGGCCTTTGTTTTGTGTAATGTACTGTGTAATATTTACTTTTAACCTCAAAAAGGCTTTTAATTTAACGTAACCTTTACATAGTTTAGTATTCTTTAATTCTTTTTAGTACCTAGCACAAACCTAGTATGTTTTAAATTGAATATCATCTCCGCTAATTGTTTATAAAATAAATGCGTTATAGTTTTAAAATATTTTAATTTTATAAACAATTTCAAAGTTAAATAAATTTTTAGTAAAAGTCTACCCAAATCAAACAATATTAAATATATATACTTAATATAAAAAATACTGATCTTAGAAAAAAAATCTTAAATGACAGTACAAATTTTGATTATAGGGTTTTTTTTTGGAAAATATTAATGAGTGAAAAAGGGTGTGCATCAAAAACTTATAATAAAAAAAAAATTTTTTAATAGTTGCAGTTAAAATTTTAAACACTTATTTTAGTATATTTAACTATTTACCATTAAAACCTTTTTGAAACAACCAATGGCTAATCTTAATTGATTTCTAGCTTTTAACCCCGTTTAAACTTTTATCATGGTTATTCGATAAAAACTTGTTCATTTTGTTTTTTAAAACCGCTTTTTATATGTTGTCTACTATTGTCAATCCTATATCATAGATGGCTTAAGTAAATAAAAAGTTGACGTCTTTTAAAAGGTAACTGCTTATCAGATTTTTTTTTAGACAGGTTTGTTGTAAACACTAGCTTTATACATATATTTAGGTATACATCATCAAATTTAAGACTTTATTCTGTAACTGATTTTGTTTTCGTTCATTTTTATCAAGAACTTTTATCGCTTGCATAAATTTTTTCTATAGTAATAAGGTTACAAAAATATATAATTTGATTGAACTGTTCATAAAATTTTTCGTGTTATTGTTAGAACACTTTCTTTATAATTTTTTGTACCGTCTTTAATAAATATATCAAGCTAATCACTTTTCATCGCATTATTCTAATAGTTTTATATTTTCTTTTTTGCTAAGACTTAATTCTAGAATTCTATTTAGATTTCGCTGTCTTTTTCAAAACTTTCCGCTAGTTAAACAAAAATAAATCTTAAGATAAAAATTAGCTGTCTTATGTTTTCTATGGATATTTTTTTTCTCTTAAACTGTATTTTTCAAAGCAGTTATCGGTTTACTTATTTATCTTTAACATCTACAAATGACTACTAAGTAATATTTATTAATTATATCAGTTACGATTTAATCATATAAATTTTGAATGTTATTTTAATTACTTCAAAAGTCTTTTTTTAGACTTACATTAGACAAGCGGTAGAAAACTAGTCTTGCAAAGTACCTTTCAGTAAAAAAAAACAACTTATGCAAAACAACTACAGTTTCATTTTTTGTAACAAACTCTACAAACACGAACAAAATCTGATATAAGTAAAAAATGGTGCTAACTTAGTTATATCGTTTAAATAGTTTTACTTAAAAACTTTGTTATTTTTGCATATTACAAAACTATAGCCGCGCGCGGAAAATTTTTCAAATAAATTCAGCAAAGATTTTTTGTAGTAAATATGGATTGTGAATTACAAAAGAGCTGTATACGTTTTACCTCTACATTAGACAACTTTTATACTAGCAAATTAAAGAAAAAATACCATGAAGTGTTTCATCTACTTTGTTATGTAGATGTGTACACAATAAAAGTGACACCTGGGTTGTGACTAAAAGTCGAACACCTAGCTTTAACTATTAATTTTATTGAATTACTTTCAAACAAAAACCATGCTATTAACATAATACCATACGTTATAATTTTGTTATATACTCAAAAAAAAAATGGTAATATTTCGTTAAATATTTTTAACTATTACTTTTCTGCAAAAAGAAAACAACAACTCGGTAATTATGTTAAGACTTTATAATAGTAACATCCAAACAGAGTATACTTGCTTAGCATTTTGCTAAAGAGCGATTCGATATGATTCAGTTTTAATTAAATCTTCAAACTAAGTCAAAAAAAAGCGATTTCATATTTAAAATATTTTTGAGAAATAATTATTTTATTTTTGTTTAGTTTGTAGAGTAAAAAGAATTGTAGTCATCTGTTTATAATTAAAAACATTAAGAAAATGACAATCAGTATGTACTATGTACTTAAGTTCTACTTTTATTTATAATAATTTAAGCATATATTGCAAACAGAGGATTAACAACGGTTGGTATGGGTTGTGTCAACGTAATAATGACCCTGGTCAGCTTGGCACTTATTGACAAAGCAGGTAGAAGATTACTCCATCTTGTTGGCCTGGGTGGTATGTGTGTCATGGCTGTATTCCTTGTGGTCAGTCTTTTGTAAACTAAATTATTCTTAAACGTTTATACCTAAGTAAAATGACAATTAAAATGCTTGTGTCTGTTTATAGTTAAACTTTTAGAAAACTAAGTTATGACAACTAAAAAAAATATTTAGTACTTCATATTGTGCTCGTTATATCTAACACAATAATCATTGTATTAGTTTACAGTAAAAAAAATATTTAATCTTTATAAAAAATGTAGGTTGTTTTGAACCTGGAGCAAACCACAGTGACGTCATACTTGTCGATAGCACCCGTGTTAATTTTTGTCGGGTTTTTCCAAGTAGGTCCCGGCTCGATACCTTGGTTCATAACCGCTGAATTATTCACGCAGTCAGCTAGAGCACCTGCAGTCAGTATAGCTGGTCTGGTGAATTGGTTCGGAAATTTTACTGTAGCACTCGTGTTAGTTCAATATAATTTTTATTACAACTATAGTTGCATTACAATTAGCCGTAAACTCTGATGCTGTTTTAGACATTTAAGTCTAAAAACAAAAAATGTTATGCCAATCTTCAAGTATGTATCAACTAGTATTAAATTTAGCTAGCTTTTTGCATATAATATCTTAACTTAAGGTAACTAAAATAGTACCAAGTATTTTTATTTAGTATTTCATATGTCTAAAAAACAAAAAAAAAAATCATTAAATTTTGAAATTTAATAAAGTTAATAGGTATTGAATAACTTCAACTAAATCACATATACAAACAGATACCCATTGATTGAAGCAGAAATAGGAGGATACACTTTTATCATTTTTGCTGTTCTTCTTGCAATATTCTACGCTTTCACATACTTCTTTGTACCTGAAACTAAAGGAAAGAGTATTAACGAAATAACTGCACTGTTTAGTAAAGACAGTGTTGACGACAGAAGAAGTTTGAAAAGCGATTCTAGCTTAAATACTGATCGAGGAAAATTAAACACAGCTTTCAGCGAAAAGTTTTAAGTAATTTTATTCGACGTGTACTAATAACTATTAGTTTATTATTTCATATATTTTTGCACCGTAATCTTGTTTGTTGACAGAGTATAATATAACCTGACATGTTATTATAATGTTGGCTTGATTTTATTAATTGTTTTTACTAAAACTCGTTCATTAGCTTTGTAATCAATAATAACCAAATTTACAATGTTTGTCTAAGCTTGTACAGTACAATATTTGTTTATTTTGAACAAAACTTTAATATTTAAATTTAAATCTATTTGTAATCAAATTAAGTTTTACCATACTAAAAGCATCTTATATAGCTAAGCTATAATCAATAAATGTAAATTTTTATCATTTTTCAAATTAAAACTTACTTTATTAGACTTTTATAATTCTTTTGAATCTATGTGATTAAGTGTTAAGTACGTTTCTCAAACAAAAATTTTCTAGATTTTAAGTTATTCTAACTCTGAGATTTTAAAACTTAATTTTTATGTTTGAAACTACGTTTCTTTGGAATAATTTTTATTTACAGTTTACATTTTTTTCATTAAAGTAATTATTTTTATTAAAGTAATTAGTTTCATGAAATAATTTTAGAGTCAAAATAGTTATAAACTATAAAATAACGAAGTATTATATTTTAGAGAGTTTAATTAAAAATTTATTATTATCAAATTTTAATTTAACTTTAATATAAAATTATACTATTATTTGTAGTTTGCTAATCAGAAATATTTTTAGTTAGTTTAGAAATACTAATATAGAAAAACTTAGGCTTTCACATAAGAAAATAGTTTAAATTAAATGGTTGAAAATAAAATAGATAAAAAATCTATTTTTTACAATAAGAGACCTTAAAAAAACTTTATTAATGTACGTTAAAACATACATTTTAAAACTCTAAATTGAATTTACTCAGCAAAAAGCATCTAAAATTTTGATGTTTTACCTTATAGTCAAAGATTTGTAGTTTATGCCACAACTCACTAATGAGATGAGTCTGGATTACAAATAAACTGTTATCAAGGTAAGTTTCACAAGGTACAAGTGCCCTGTAATACACAACTTGTAAACAACTCGTTAAAACATTTTAGATAATGAAAATATTTAACGTTTTATAAATCTACTTTGTAATCAAAATAAAAAATTCTTTTCAGAAAAAAGCAGTTTTCTGAACATCTTTAACATGTTTGTAGTTTGTTTAAAAATCTTAGGTTGGCCTGGATTTAATTGTCCAAAGTTATTTTAAAGTTAAATACAGAATAAACCAAGTCCCTTTAGCTTAAAAACTTCCGACTAGTATAAAAAACTAGTATCTACTTTATAAAAAAAATAGATGAATAGTTATTTAATTTTGGATTAACACTTTTGTATAAATTTTAAACAGAAAAAAAAAATGTCATGTGATGCTTACAACAAGGTCTTTGTTAAATATTTATACTAAAGCTAGGTTTTCACGTAAAACAATACTAAGTCTGAGTTGTGCTTTGTAGAATATGCTAGTATAAAAGTATTAAACGGTCTTATTACACTGAATATGATTTTAGTGTTACAAACAGTTAATTAAAAAAATAAGTGTCACAACATGGAAGTTTTATATAAACTATGATAATTATATTATTAAACGACATAGTTAGTCTAATTCTGCGATACTAAATTAGATAATACTTTTTCTTTTATTTAAACTCTTATTGCCTACCTTTGTTATGGTTTTATTCAAATACCTACCAATCTTGTAAAATTTGTGTAATTTCTATACACCTGAAAAACAAAATGTTTCAATAGTGTTCAAAAACAGTTAGCTTTTTTTTGGTGACCCTTGCGATATAAAGGCCACTACTAACGCATGTAAACATTTTTAAAATATGTACAGCTAAAAAATTGAACCTCATACTTTACTGAAATCACAAACGCAGATCTACAATTCGTTTAAAACTTTCAATATAAATTAAACAAGCTATATTTTAATCTACAGTTAGCCAAAGATTTTGTTCATGATAAACTAATAATACCTTAAACCAGTGTTTCTCAAAGTGTTCACCTGTGTATAATAAGTTTTGAGACATACTTTCTTGAACAGTTAGTGAACTAATAAAGCTAGGCAAAAGTCACTAACACATAATAAAAATCAGATGATATTGCTCACAAAACTTAAAATTTAGAATTCTATAAGAAACTACCCCAAGCTATCGCATTAATACATACGTAGAAAATTTTTAAATCTTAAAGCAAGACTTCCCTTATATTTAGGATAATCAAAGCAAATTTATTTTGAACGTCTTATGTTTTCAGTTCTTAATTGTGTATTTTAATTGGCCTGATTTAACGTTAGTAAGCAATTGTTACTACAGTGTAATTTCACCCTAGATATTTTATTAGGTTTTAAGCTTATTAAAAACTACTCTATAATTTTATGTCTAGTACTTTTTAGCTCACGCTGTTTTAGTTTGACTTGGTTTTATTTTGAAATAGTAGTAACTTTTATAACTACCTTGTATGCCTTTGAATGTAAATTAAATATGATAAAAACAACCGAAACCTCAGTTTAAACCTATTAAAAAGCGTATTTTTTTTTTAATGTACAAAACTTTAATTTGTAAGTAAACACGTGATACTTTTCGCTTTTTTGATTGCCTTAAAACAAGTCATAGAATTTTTTAGAATTTCAGGTGACCTTTATCATTAGTAACATATTAATTTGATTTTATTTGTATTTGAGTACATTTTTCATTTATTTGATGTAAAGATATTTTTCAAAACTATTAAATTTTATCAGCATGAAATCCGCAAGAAACATGCAATAAATAGTAGATTGACAAAAGAGTTGGCTATTTAAAGCTAGTTGGTTATGTAGAAATATTTGATTTATGCGTATGTTAACGGTGTGCAAAGCTTAAAATCGTTATTGCTATCAGTATTGCTACTATATTTAACTGCTCATCCTAACAACCAGCATCTTAAACAACTAGTTCAAGAAAAAATATTTTTATGGCCTTCTAAATAACTTATACCTTGTTTATAAAACCATTTTAGGTACTTATAAACTCACATAACAAAATATTTAACACAAAACTAATTAAAGCCTTTTTAGTTTATACGTTAGATTTAATATCATATTTTTAAAATAAAAGAAAAATATAAAAAGACTGTACAACGTACTCTTACAAATAAGAATAAAGTTTTTTTCAATTTAAGATAAAACTTAAAGAGTGGGTGATTAAGTAGATAAGTTTCTGCTTAAAAATCTGCTTAAAAATAACTGTTTTATGGTTTTTAAAAATACTATTCAAATCGGTTTTTTTGATTTGTGTAAAAAGACATGTAAAAAACTGTTTTCAAAACTAAATTGTCAACTAGAAATGCCTAAAAGTTAAGTCTGTGACCACATTGAAGCAGTAAAATAAAATTTATTTTTTAAGATATAACTGCTTTATGTTAAATAAAGCTTTAGGTTTTACTACTTAATTGTCGCTTTGTACAACAATCCCTACTGATCATTGCAGCTGTAGCTTCATTAGAAGGTTTCAACAAAAGCTATGTGTTGTCTGCCGGAGAGTCTACAGTTGGAGGTTGTGTTATGCAGTCATAGAAGTTTAAATTTCAAAATTATGAACATGTTTGACTTTTTTAGGTCATCAATATGTTTTCTTATGTAGGAAAACTAGTTACACTTCTCTTTTATATATTCGCATAGTATAACGTTGTACTTTTTACTGTTTTTTTATATTAAGTAAGTGAGAGCAATCATATTTTAGTTAATTTTTTCAATTCTCCTGTAGTTTTTAAAGTTTGTCTTCTAAACCCTGATATTTTATATGACAAAGTTATTTGTTAAAAACACTTAAATGCAGATTTTAGTTGGCTACGTTAACGGATTATCATTTAACTTAATATTTTTTTTAATCTAAAAAAGAAGTTTCATATATCAATATATTATTAGTGGAAAAATACTTCTTCAAAAATAATTTTTATCTAAGTTAGTTTACGTTAAAAGCCCTAAGCTAAGTTATTTGTTAAAAACACTAAAATGCAGATTTTAGTTGGCTACGCTAACAGATTATTATTTAACTTAAATTTTTTTTAATGTAAAAAAGTATTAGTTTTACTATAAAAAAAAGTTTCATATATCAATATATTGTTAGTGGAAAAATATTTCTTCAAAAATAATTTTGATCTAAGTTAGTTTACGTTAAAAGCCTTAAGCAAAGCTTTATACTTCTTTTAGTTTTGATAAACTGTTTATCGTTTTGAAAAGCTGCAAAAGTAGGAGAAACAATTAAGACACACAATTTTTAAATGACGTTACTATATTAAGATTTATAACACGTTTTTTACACAAAACTGTGAAATAGTATTAATCAAAGTTACGACAACTTGTTGTGTTTTGTTGTTGTATTAGGTTTGTAGTTTGTTTTTATTTTGCTTCTAGCTTTAACTTTTAACGAGATTTCATCAGGTGAAGCTAGATTTGGATTGCTTTTGCAATAACTTTCTTTGAGCCACACTTATTTCTTTTAAATGTCAGCAGCTGTTTCTTCTACGTATGCTTCTTAACGCTATATATTTATTTATTAAAAAAAACAAAGAATATTATGCTTTAAATTTTGTTATACAAAATAAACAATGAACTTTACCGCAAGATCAACAATAAGAGCATCCGAGACAATCCTACGACCGGTTTCGTCCTTATTTGGACTCATCAGGCAGGAATAGTCACGAAAAACCGCTAATGTGATCTTAAACAAGCGGGCTTAAGTACAAAATACAGAAGTGACCGTTTGTGGGTAAAGTTGAAAAAAGTTGAATTAGCTGTGTCATTCTTCAACTTTACCCACAAACGGGTCGCTTCAGTACTTTGTACTTAAGCCCGCTTGTTTAATATCACAATAGCGGTTTATCGCAACTTTTTCTACCTGATAAGTCCTTATAAGGACGAAACCGGTCGTAGGATTATCTCGGATGCTGTTGTTGTTGATCTTGCGGTAAAGTTCATTGTTTATTATCGATGGCATATAACATCTCAACATTGTTGATGATGGCCGAAATAAATACTGGTTTATACAAAATGTAATAAAATGGTATTTTAGCTAGAGGTAATTTGATTTTTTATCTAATTTTCAACTCACATAAAAAGAAATAGCTAAGTTAAGCAAGTAGTAAGGATAAATTTAAAACTTTTTTAATACTTTTGTAAAAATTTTTAACCTTTAGTAAGAAACTTAGTTTGTTTAAATTAGCAAATACATTAGTAATTTACAAAGAAAATACAAAAGTATTACAGAGACTTGTAAAAAAACACAACTTTTTATAAAATAACTTTTCATCTAACGAGTTACGTGATAAAGAATTAAAACTAAGTAAAAATAGTTTCCTTATGCTTTTATTAAATTGATAAAAAAAGTAGGAACTTTAATTTTTTGTCTTAACTATATTTTAAAAGTAAAGTTAGTAAACTACTTAAAACAACCTATATCGTAAATCTATACTAAATTCATTTAATAGGCATTTACTTTAATTAGTTTTAAAACAATCCGTCCGACTTTAAAAACATATATTTAAACTCATTTTTATTTTATTTTTATTTTAGGCTATTTGTAAAACTTAGAAGTTACTAAAAACTAAAGAAAACACAATTTTTGTTTTTATTTTATTTTTGGGTAGACTATTTTTAATAATTAGTAATAATTAGTAATAACTAGTAATAACTAGTAATAACTGAAAACAAAGACGTATAATGTAAAAAAGTACAAAAATTTTTTTTTTTATAATAGTTTTAGTGAATAATCTTTTTGATTTTTTTTTTTAATTTCAAGCTACTTTAACTACTTAAGTAAGTCATTAGGTATATGAAAGGTTTTTTTGTACACCAGTTCCATAGACCAAACTTTTTTACTGTTTTTTCATTGTTCAATATACAATATCTCTAATATGTAAAAGTAGGCAGAAGTTTTATAAATTATTTCTTAAAAAAAATTATTTGCTTTTTGCTGCAGTGTTTAATAATAGGAGTTAAATATTTATTTACAACACTAAAACGCAGTTAAATGTTTTCTTATTAATGCATGGGAAAAATATTTAATCTGACTTAGCTGTGTTTATTTCAAATGTATCAAGTAGAAAAAAAACTTGGTAGTATAGTATTTTACGTATCAATTTTAACAGTTTTCTCATATACAGTTGTATAAACAAAGTTTCCTTTAACTTTTGGGCATTTCGTCATGGTCAGTAAGGTTCGGCAGCAGTAAAAGTGTTTTGTTCATTGTATGTATGCAAACTAGAAACCGTAGTGTATTAATTTAGTAAAATATTATTTTTTAAACCCCTACTCCTAACCAACTTAACCCTAAAATTTTAAACTAATCCTTAACCCCTACAAAACCTTACCAAACATATGATTAATGGTATTTTTATAAGTCAAATATAACTTGAAATCTAATTAAATTTAAAACAAAAAAATCAAACTTTAGCCTATGAAATATGAGCATTACTACTGCAGCTAGAAGGTTCAGTAAAACTAAAGACGTTCACTTTTTCTTGGTTGGGTTAATTAGAACTGTTTATAACTGTTTCTGTAAATTACGACTTTTGAAACTAAGAATTAACAAAATAATATATCATTAGTTTACACTATTGTTAAAATTGTTTTATACATTACTTAAAGTTATTAATTAAAGTAAACTATAATAAGATGTAAAACTGTAAATAAATTTAAACAGCTTTATTATTGTGGTTAAACATTTTAACAACAAATAAAAAAATTTATAATGACGTCTTTTATGAGAAATGTGTTGAAAATGACGTATAGTGCAGCACAACCTTATGGGGGATCTGCAATGATTCGAAGAGTAGTTACTATGGACGATTACAAACAATTGGACCCTTTTCTGTGCCTGAACGATAGCAAAATGAGTAAACCAACTTGGTTTAAAGACCATCCTCATCGTGGTTTTGGATCTGTAACCTACGTAATAAAGGGTGCACTGAGGCATGAAGATTCTTTAGGTATTTTTGTTTTGAAGCTTACAGTTTTTATTGAAAATTTAAAAAAAATAATAATATACGGTTTTTTAATGTCAAAAACCTTATTTAAAGTACGAAAAATATTTAGCATAGTTAGAAGTATTAACTAAATCATACTTTAAAGTTTATAATTCAAAATTATTTTATTAAAAACAATTGAGAAATTAATTATAATTTCTAAACAAGCAGTAATCTATTTGTATTGACTTCATTTCAAAGGAAGTTCATGTTGAAATAAAAACAAAGTTTTGGATAGTTTTCTTTGTTTAACTATCTCTAACTAATATAACATAAAAATTCAACGAACAGAATCAAAATGTAAGATAATTAAAACAAATTTAGTTTTGCTTTGAAACTTTTTTTTTATAAGGTCTATAAAAGACCAATTTATTCAGTTTAATATATACTTTAATTTTTATTTTGGACATCATATAAAGATTATAAAAGTATAAATTGGTAATCGGTAGTAATCTAGTGATTAAATTAAACTGTGAATACTTTTTTCAATTTCCAAAAAAACTTGTTACTTTTTTTAAAGCTATTTTACTATAAGATAAAGCGTCAAAACTTAGAGTATTAGTTACTCTGTAGCTATCATATGTAAATACAGGGTCTGTAAACCGAAATCGTCCTATTAATTAGCTAGTAGCTAGTATTTTTTATGGTTTATGATCGGTAGGACTTTTTATGGGTAGTTTTAGATATTGGGTACTTTTGATTGCAGCAATTTTTCAAAAAAAGTACCTAATATTTTGATGACGTTATTAACTTTACTTTGGGTAGTTTTGAAGCGGTAGGAATTTTTATGTGTACTATTTTATGGGCACTATTTTATGTGTAGAATTGCTGCATTCAATTATACACATAATTTGATGTGATGTCATCAAAATTATGTGTAGTATTTAGATGTTGCTGCAATTAAATGAAAAATAAAATACTGTCCAGGCCTTATATAAATATTATGGATAGTTTTTGTATTTTTAAATTTATAAACAAACAAAATCAAAACAACTTGAATACACATAAACCAATAGTTTGATTTATTTTTAAATTTATTTAAATTATGTTTTGTAGACTGACAGACGTAGTGGCTAGACTTACTAAAATAATATGAAGAGTTTTTTTTATGTAATATTTAATAAAGAAAAAAGTTATTTGATTTATAAATATATTTATGTAATTTATTTTTTTTATACTAACAGAAGTAATGGCTTTGCATTTTATAAATATTTTGGATATTTTTTTCATTTAAGATTTTAATAACAATATTAAAAAATAAAAATTGAACACACATAAACCAATAGTTTGATTTATAGTTGTATAGATGTAATTTATATTTAGTAAACTTATAGAAGTAGTAGTTTGGTCTCATGTGTACTATTTTATGGGCACTATTTTATGTGTAGAATTGCTTCAATCAATTATGCCCATAATTTGATGTGATTTTATTCAAATTATGGGTAGTATTGAGATGTTGCTGCAATTAAGTTGCTGAAATTAAATGAAAAATAAAATACTGTCTAGATCTTATATAAATATTTTGGGTAGTTTTTATATTTTTAAATTTATAAAAAGTTAAGATTAATTCTGTTATATAGTCTTCTATTTTGCTGCTGACACTTTTACTTCTTTTAAGTTTTAAATATTGTAAAAAAATACAACATTTTTCAAACAATACAAAATATATAAAATGTTAAAATTATATTTTCTTGAAAAAAAAAAAAATTGTAATAGATTATATATTACTTTTTTAGTTAGAAATATAAGTTTCCAATATGAATAACAAAAACAAAAAAAAATATTAATCAATTTTTATGACAAAATTAAAAGTGACACACTAATTTTTCTAGTGATTTGGCTATTTAAAAAAAACAAGCATTTATAAACTTAACTATAAGCAAATTTTTAACACTTAAACACTAATGTAAATTTTCAGTGTTTTGTTTTAGTCAGTATTGTTTACATAGCATAAACATAAATTTAAATTCAACATTTTAGAGGCCTATACAGTTTTTGTTTGTTTACAAAAGAAAAGTGCAAAAAATTATTTTACTTAATTGCAGCAACTTAATTGCACAACATCTAATTACTACACATAATTTTGATGACATCACATCAAATTATGTGTATAATTAAATGCAGCAATTCTACACATAAAATAGTACCCATAAAATAGTACACATAAAAAGACCTACCCGTTTTGAAGCTTAAACTTTGTAAACAAAGCAAAATTTCTGTCCAGGCCTATGATAAATTCACATTGTTTATTTTTTTAAATATGAAAATGCATAAATCTGAATAAAAACAATGAAATAGTACAAAACATTTCCCTTTGTTATTAAAGTTATAGAAATATAATTTCTAACTCTGATATTTTTTGTGTAAGTTACAATTTCAAACTCAAAACAAATTAAGCTATTATCTTTTTAATTTTTCCTTTTTAGTTTATTATTGATGACTTTAAGTCATTGAAAAAATTTAAATTAGTTATACATAAGTTTTGTAATTCAATAAAACCTAGCACTTTTTTAGTTTGAAATAAAGCTAAAATGATGGTCATCAAACCTAGATGTTTATTGGAATCTTGGAATGTTGTATAAAATCCTAGAATAACTTAAAATTCTGATGACTTTTTTTTATAGAAAAAAAAATAATACTTGTAATTAAAAAAGTATGTTAAATTAGGAAAAAATTGAGCGAAATTTAAAAAAAATCTTAGTGTAGTTACAGGAAGGGTGTAGATCAGCTTTATTACAACTTGATGTTATTTTACAGATTTTTAAGTAAACCACAAATAGCCTTATACAGATTTTTAATACTAAAACAAATTTTTGAAATAAAAAATTATATTAGTGAGTACAATAGGTTTTTATTGTCATCTTTTATTTTGTTTTCTTTCTTTATATAAATATTCAAAGATATATTTCCTTAAGATTTGACAGGGTCGCCAAAACACCTGGAATCCAGGAACTTGACAGTTTAAACAAAAACTGAAAACAGCTTGAGTCTGTGGAATAAAAAAAAAAGAAAAAATATGGTATTTCAAACAAAAATCACCAAAAAATATGTGATTTTTAAACTATTTCTGCATGTAAAATAATAAAGTTTTGATTAGACATAATAAGTCTATCATATATATGAGTTTTTATTTCTATCAATAAATTTATTTAACTATAAACACATTTTAAGTTTTTTTACAATATCTTTTTAGTGTTGTTATACTATTTAAGATAGTTATTTACCTTAAATTTATTAGTTTATGCTATAATAGATAGATCAATATATTTGTTGCCTTAAAAACTTAGAAGTAATTCTGAAAACATGAAAAAAGTTTTAAAAATATCTGTTTATGGTATTGATCTCAAAAACGTAGGAGTAGAAAGATTTTTAGTAGTTTAAGTTAACCCCTATCATAAGGAACCTATTGTATTCTCCAACTTCAACAGGCTATTTCTCACAAAACTTTTTTAATATAAAATTTCTGTAAAAAGTAACTCAGAGCTTAGTTAAAATTCAACAAAATAAGATCAAGTTATACAAAAAAGACTAACCACACCCTCCCCAATCCCTAAGTATTTTTTATTATTATTAAACTAAATTTAATGTTTTACTAGCAGGTATATTTGTAGTGTTAAGTTACTAAAATGGCAAAAGAAGCATTTAATTTCATTCAAAAGTGGAAACACTTAGGTGAAAAAGATTTTACAGAGATTTTTTTGAAAGAACTTCCTAAGTTTGGTTTAGGGCCACTTGACCCATATCGAGAAAATGTACAATTTGAACCACCTCAAAAGGTTTATGATGTTGCAGTCAAACTACAATTAGGATTACTCACAGACTGCATACCAATCCAAAACTCAGGGGCTGGGGATTGTTTGTTTAAGGCTATTTCCCAGTCCCTGTATGGCGTTGAAGACCATCATAGAAAAATTAGGTTAAAAGTATTTATTTGGATGGTTAAAAATAAAGATGCAGTTGTACAAATAAGAGAAAAGTACATACACTTTACATTTGACTCTGTATTTTCTTTAACAATGCAAGTGGGAACACCGCAAACGTGGATGGGAGTTGCCCACATTGCATGCAGTGCAATGGCACTTAATATACATATAAATACATTCTACCCATATGTAAATGGTCTAGAAAATACTATAGCCAAATTGCTTAACACAATTTTTAATTGTAAAGTTTATGGAAATGAAGTAAGTATTGTAATTCAATGGTCTTCCATAACTTTTGTTACTAATAAATATTGGCAGCCAAATCATTTTGTTAGTTTGGTAAGTAAATTTAAGCAAAACAGTAAATTTGAAATAAGTAAAAGGAGAATTAAAATTGTTGACAGCGATGATAAAGACAGTGATGATTTTTCAAATGCTAGTGTTAATGTTGATTCAACTTTAAGTGAGAATTTGTTTAAAACAGTTAAAAACAATAAACAAAATGAGCCTCAAACAAGTTATTCCAGTAATAGTTCAGATGATTTTGTAATTAATTTTAATGCTAAAAATAAAAAAGGTGGTAATTTTTATAACACAAAACACTTTTTTAAGCCTACTGAAAGAAAAAAAACAAAAAAATCTTGTTATGTTCAACAACCTTATTTAAAAAATAATACAGATAACAAAGATATTGTCAATAATATAGATGGTAAATATATCAAACCTTATACTGAAATTAAAAGGCATAAAGATATTTTTAAGGTATTAGAAAATTGTGACAAAGTTTTAGATGCTGTACCAAAGATTATGAAAAGTAATGTGCAATTTGTATTAAATAAATTTAGTTTAAGATGGGAATACTATCTATGGGTGATCCCAATTGTAATTTGACTGCAACTCTATCAACCTCATATGTGTCAAAGTGTACACTTTGTCTCAAAGTTTACAATTTCAAAAATAAAATTGTGACAAAGTGTTAAGTGGCCCTAAACAAACTTAGGAACTTCACTTAAATAAATTTTTTTTAACTCTTTTTCACATACTTTTATTGTGATTGAACTAAAGTACTATATTTGCCTCTATAAATTATTAGTGCACAAGTAGTTACCTAGGACTAATGATATTTCATTTTTTGTTATACTAAAAATATATGTTTTAGTATTTCTTTTTAGTTTCTTTATTTGTTAGATTTAACTTTGTTTTTGTTAAGTGCTGTTTTAGTTCAATTGTAAAAATAAATTTTTATCTGAGTTAGTCTGTTTTAATTTTTGACCATATAATTAAAAGTAAATCATAGTTACATACTTAACTGTTTATTTTATAAAATCAGAATTGTGTTGTTTTATGATCTATAACTGTCAGTAAACATTTTAATTAGATTTTTAAGTGTTAATTTTCTGTTTAAATATCAAGTACTATTAATATTGATAACCAAAAATTGCTTTTTTAAACAGGATTACCTAGGACTAATGATATTTCTTTTTTTTTTTTGTTATACTAAAGAGTGTTTGTTTCAGTATTTCGTTTTAGTTTCTTTATTTGTTAGATTTAACTTTGTTTTTTTAAGTGCTGTTTTAGTTCAGTTGTAAAAAGAAATTTTTATCTGAGTTAGTCTTTTTTAATTTTTGACCATATAATTAAAAGTAAATCATGGTTACATACTTAACTGCTTATTTTATAAAATCAGTTTGTTTTTTTATGATCTATAACTGTTAGTAAACATTTAAACTAGATTTTTTGTGTTAATTTTCTGTAGTATTAATATTAATAACCGAAAATTGCTTATTTTAAACAAGATTACCTAGGACTAATGATATTTCATTTTTTGTTATACTAAAGATTGTATGTTTTAGATTTATATACCTGTTTTTAATTTTTCAACACATTTAACGGAAGAAATTGTTTGTTTTTATATTAAAAAGTTTAAGTATTAAAAGTATTATAGATAGATGTTTTGTTTTCTGCTTTTAAAAAAACAATTTTTTCAAAATATGTTTGGATTATTTTAAATACTTAAGGTAAGTGAATTTTTTATTGTGTTTTATAATAAATTATGAATCTTATACATTTAGGTAAATATAACGTTTTTTTTTAAGTTGTTGTGTGTGTGAAAAAATTAACATAGTTTAAAATAATAAATTTTTAACAAATGCGAAAATGTTTCATTTCTTTATTTATTAATTAAAATTACAGGAGATACTTATTTTTGTATACAACTAAAGTTAACTTTGAATTCGATTTAAAGTTTATAGTATAATAAAATGTTATAGTTATAATTGAATAATTTTACAGTTTTAACTTAAGCTTTAACTAGAAATAAGAGCAAGTAATAAAATTTGTTAAAAATAAATTTTAGAACCCTTATGGCTTGTTTAAAGTATTATTTAAATAATTATGAAAAACAGCTTACAATAAATTAAAACTTTACTAGGTTTTTGAATTTTAAACAAAATGAGAGTAGTCTCTTTAGATTTAATTTAAAACTAAATTGGTTATTTATGCCTTATTTTAGTTTATCTATACACATCACATTACCGGCTTTAATCATTATATTAACTGGTCAAGTATGTTTTTTACCGAAATCATAACATAGAAGAAGTCTTATTGTATCATGTTAAATAAGTTTTAAATGTATGATTTCAAAATTACTAGTAATTACAGTTTAATTAGTGTTCTTCTGTAGTTATAACTAAGTAAATAAGTTTATAAAGTACACATGACTCAAAGAAAATTACATATAAATTAAAAACAACCCACTTTATAATTGTCATTACATTTCATTAAAACTTAGTAAATATTTAAAATAGTTTTTTTTTTTATTTCTATATATGTGGTTGAATTTGATTAGAATAAAAAATTACATAGAAAGCGTATTTTTTATAAACAGAGACGCTTGTTCTTGTGTTTACAAAAATAAAGCTCCAAAAACTAGCAGTACGACTTTTAATGAAGCCATTTATATAGAATTTTTAAATGTAAAATTGTTCAATTTACTTTTCAGCGCGACGTATTTTTACAACTTTTTTGTATAATTTTAAAATCAAAACTACCCAAAATATGGTATGACGTCATCGAAATATTGGAGCCTTTTTTTGCAAAATTGCTGCAATTATACTCATGAAAAGTACGCAATATTGCTCGAAAAAAAACTACCCATAAAAAGTCCTACCCGTTTATGATTAAAAAAATACTTTTAAATTACACGTTACCTATTTTTTAATGATGCTGTTTTATTACCACTAAAGTGCATTCGTTTACAAGTATTTTTTAAGTAGTAATAACTTTGACAACAACAAAAAAACGTGTAGAAACGAAATTAACATTTCAAGTGTAACTTGCAGTTGTATCATTTTTTAAAACTATAATTTTCAGTTAAACAAAATAAAATCTAGCCAAAAATTTGAAAGTTTAGAAAAAATCACAAAAAAACTGTTGACATTTTAGAAAGACTTGAGAAACTAACATGTAAAAAAGTTACAGAATTTTCAACTAGTTACTTTTAGGTTATGACGTCGTAGTAAAGGAGGGTAGTATGCAGTGGATGACAGCAGGGAGGGGACTAATGCACTCTGAGAGGCCTCATGGCTTAGAAGAGTGTTGGTACACAAACTTATGGACGAACGCTCCGGCAAACAAAAAATTTTGCGCTCCTAGATACCAGGTGGTAACAAAGCTCGAAGTTCCGAAAATTGCTGAAAAGGGAGTTGAAGTTTCAATTCTAGCAGGGGAATACTTAGACAAGGTAGCAGCCATCTCAACCTTAACGCCAATAAATTACTTTGACATTAAGCTTTCTCCTGAAACAAAGCATGTTCAACAAACACCACCTGACTGGAATTTGTTTGTTCACGTGATCGAAGGTGAGCCTACTATAAGCGGAGAAGTAGCAAAACCTCATTGGAGTGTGCAATTCCTTAAAAATGGCGGTGATCATATTTTGATTGAAAATAAAACATCCAAAGTTTGCAGGCTTCTTTACTATGCAGGAAAACCAATCGGTCAGCCTATGGTCCATAAAGGTTTGTATGTGATGAGTGACGAAAAACAACTAATAAATTGTGTTGAAGATTTTAAAAGTTTTAAGAACGGTTTTAAACATGCCAAAGGCTGGAAAAGCTCAGATGATAGATGAATATGTTCGTTTGTTTAAAATTTTTTAAACCTTTAAAAAAACTATCATTTAGCCAGAAAATTATGTTTTTCACTGTTTTTCTTTAATCTTTAAAAAAAAAGTTCTTACTTTAGTTAAAAACCAGTTTAATATTTTTTTCTACTATTTAGGTTTGTTTTAATGTTTTTATTTTTAACTTTACTACTACTCGCTGTATAAATACTATTTACAGTAATAATAAACACAGATAATAAATAAAACTTCTAAGTTAGTAAAACCAATTGTTTTAAATGAAAATGACAACATATTGGAGGTATTTTTGTAAGACTTTATTATTATTTTAAGTAACTATCAATAAAGTTCTATAGACTAATTTTCAGCAAGTAGTTAGACATAACACTAAGTGGTTAGACATATTGTCCAGGACAAGACTTTAAAAGGTATCCAATTGGTGTACGGCTCGATAACCGAAAGATTATCAAAATCAAAAGTAAACCAGATCCTGAGACCAAATATGTTGAGTGTTTTATTTTTGTCGTGCAATAAACAATACAATGACAAATATTTTTTCTTGAAAAAATTTGTAAAAGCTTCTAAAACGAATCGATAAAGCTAAATAAATAAAAAAACGTAATCCTTGTATTTTGTGCTGCTAATACTCTTACAAAATAAATTATTAAAGTAAGTTTTACTTCTAACAAAACACCTAAACGCATAAAAATTTCAAATATATTTTAGCATATAGGCTTTTATATATAACTAAAAAACATTATTTGCATATTTCTTAACTTTTAACTAGCAAAAGAGTTGCATTAATTTAATTTTTCAATATAATTACTTTAAATCTTCAAAACTACAAAGGTACATAGTAACATAAAACTAGAATATAAAAAAAGTGCTCTATAATTTTTAAGAAAAATACATAGTTAAAATTAATAAAAAATACACCATTAAAAAAAAGTCTATTTCTATTTTGTAAGCAATGTTTTAGATTTATATGCAACACTACGTAAATAAAGGAAACAAGTCATAATCAAATTAACCGTTTATTGCACGGATCACTTTTGTACTATTCGTCAAATTTGTTCAAGGTTTCTTAATAATTTCTATTAAACGAACCAGGGTTTAAGGTTAAAAAAGTAAAGTTAAGGGCTAAAGATTGAAGGCTAGTGACAATATATATTGTAATAATTAGCAGTTTTACAATACTAAAACAACAGATAAAGTTTAATATTAATAATAACAACGGTTAGTTAATAATGTAAGGCTAAAAGTTATATGAGTTAAAATCTAGGAGCTGAAGTAAAATTTAATTTTTTTATTAATTTAATTTAAACTTCTAATGTTTGTAAAAAATGTCAATGATTAAATTATCAGCTTTATTGAACTTTTTTAGTCTATATGTAAATGTGAGGTTAGTATTAAAGTTTTGGACCAAAAATTCAAGTGTATTGTGCTTGGAACTAAGATATACCAATTAAGCTAAGACAACCCCTTAAATTTTGATAATCCCTACATTTTAAACATTTTGTACAAAAGATATGTTCAGTTTTGTGCAAGTCTTACCTTGATCTAATAAAATTGATTTTTAAAATGCTCAGAGAGCTGTTTTAATGATGGATAAGACTTAAGTAGTGGTCCAAGGATAATAGTAAAGTAGTATGACTATTTCAGCTGAAAGAAAGGCAAAAAAATACTGTTACAGTTCAAAACATAGAACTGTTAAATAAAACTCGTATTATTAGGTTTTCAATTAAAAGAAGAAGCAAAACTTTTATTTATTAGCTTAAGAATAAAGTAATCTTGAACTTACCGTACATACTTGTCAAAAAGTATACTGTTAGTCTAAGTTTAGATAAAAAACAATAAAAAGTGCTATTTTGAAAATGATAAAGTTTTTCAACTTTTCTTCTAGATAAACTAAATAAAACAGATATTAGAAAAAAAATATTCAAATAACACAAAAAATGTTTTCTAAATTATATTTACTGGAAAATTAAAAAAAAATTTACAACCATACTGCAACTAAATAAGTTCTAGCTTTTTTTTTTGTTAGTTTGTTTTTTGCCAGACTCAATGAAGTGAGTAATTAATGTTTTGTTGGTTGTATTTTAAGTAGAACTATCATGTACATTAACACTGAATTTGGATATATATTTCTAGTTTATTAACAATATAACTTTAGCGATCAATATTTATATACTTGTCGTAGCTGATATTTGATATGCATATGATTTTTGTATGTTACATAGAATTTTTCAGAAATTATTTTATATAAACAACCTCTCAAAGTATCCATCGCTAATTTTTAACTAACGCAACTAATAATAAAATTTCAATCCATTCTTTACTTCGCCAAATTAAAAATAAAAAATGTTTAGTCTATATTAAAACATTTGAAATGTAATGAGTTTATTATTAATAATTGTTGCCAACTTAGCCAGGACCACAAGATTACTAAGCAGAGGTTCCGAGGTAACCCAAGTTGTTAATAAAAAATTATTTCATTTTAAAATGTACGACTTGTTGTTACACATTTTGCATTATAATTCCAACTGATGTTTATCTTAAATAACCAGACTGGCCTTTAAGTATACCAGCCATTATTTGTTTATATATAGAAGAAGTTACGCAATTTACTTACATTGTATGATACCAAAATTTATTTTCCAACATAATAGTATTTTTTAATTTTGTGATTCAAATTGTTAGTTATCAAATATGTAAAAGACCCAAAACATACTCCATAAGGGATACAATGATAATAAGTTCAAGGAACCCATTTAAATGAACTCAAGAAACTTTCCTGTACCAACTAGTTAGCACTGTTTTAAGTACATTAAAGACATTTACTTTTTTCAAGTACTAACTTGTCACCAACTATTATTTGTAACTTTAATAAGGATTACTTTTACATTCAGAATCAAAATGTAACACTGCTTCAAAGGATTGTACAGTTTTGCATCTGTTTATACTAACTGCTTGGTTTAAAGAAAACCATGTACATTTTGTTTATGTTAGATAATAGGTATTTACAAATTTAAGTTGTGAATCGAAAAAAATAACTTCTTAGTAATTTTTTTTGCACTAACTTATTTAATTAAATTTCTACGTAGTCTAGTAGCGTTTACCAGGTATTAAAACGAAAAAACATATGCTTTGATATTAAAGTCGTTTATTAGTTATAAAAAACAGTTTAATTTTTGTTAATTTTACAAAACAGTTTTAATAATTAACATTTCCAAAATTAACTTTTAAATAAAAAAAGGACAATTTGTAAGTCTTTACGTTCAATGATCTATAAATTATACAGATTTTACAGATCAAAAACTGAAATTTAATTCTTTAAGAGCAAGAAATATAATAGAACAATATGTGAAAATTTGATATAAAAGTTTAAATTGTTTAGAAAAAATAAATAAACAATTGAAATAAAATCATGAATATTTAATCCTCAACGGGACTTAGTAATACAAATAAAGCGTATGTACTCATATAAAGCTTGTTAAAACACCTTGGCACAACAAACAAAGTTGTGTATATGTAAGTTTGTTAAAATTGAAAACTTTTATAAAACTAGTAGTTTTTTACAGTATTTCCTTTAAAATTATCTAAAAACTATTATGAAAACTAAGAAAAATACTTTATGTAATTTAATTCATAGTTTGTTATCAAACAATCTTAAAACTTGTTTCCATTTTTTTTTGTTAAGATTTATGTTCTTATTCAAGGCAAATAAATATTAAGGATTTAAACAGAAAAAAATAAGTTGACAAACTTAAAATAAAGAGACAGAACTTTAAAAAAACTTGCCGATAGATTTTGTTTATGAGTTTGTTTTTAAAGTTTTTGGTCTTGAAAAAATAGTTTAAACCGAGACTGAAACTAGATTTAATTCAATAAAATAATCATAACTGATCAGTAAAATTTAAAATTAAGCTCAAAAAATAAATAAAACGTAAGGCAAAAAATATTGAATTAATAAAAGGCATCAACACAAATAAGGCCAACAATAAAATTAAATCAAATAGTGAAAGGCATAATTTAAGGCATTAAAATATATATTTTCAAATACTTTTTCATTGTGAAAACATAATGGATATATTATCAACTAAACAATACTTAGATTACAGTTTGATTCATGTGATTGAACATTTTTTTTTAATAAAACTTACAAAGTTTATAGTATTATTTCCCTAATTCAACTAATCTAAGTCAATTTTGGTTTTACATTTAAAATATATAACAGCAAAACCAGTGGAACGAGTTTAAAAAACACCGTCCATAAAAACAAGAATCTCTAACTCTAATAAATCAACAATACTGTACCAGAAGTCTAAACAGTTGAAGGCTATACCGAACAAAAATGAACCGAACATTTAGGGGACTCCAGTGATTACAACGATTCGCGTTAAAAACTATCAGATTTTTAGTTAGTAAAAGAAGGATGCAAAAAAGAAACATTATTATAAACATAACAAAACAGTCGAGTTGCTCAGAAATTGTTGAAAAGGTCGTTGTTTCCAGTAGTGGAGGGCTGGTTGTTGCCACCAGGACTGTCGTACATGACGATCTGGGACGAGGAGGACGCCTGGTTGGTGTGGATGATGTGGCGTTGCTGGTTTGCAGGCTGGATTGCTGTTTGAAGTTATATTAGCAATTTCTTATAAGCTTTTGATAAAAATAATTACGTTTCAACAGTTGAAATATTTTCAAACAAATTTCAAACAATTGTTTTTTAATTGTTCCGAGTTAACAAGGTTAGTTCATACCAATTTGATCATCAGACCACAAGCTTTAACAAGTACTTTAACAAGTACTTTAACTTTAAGCGACAAATTAATATCATTATTATTTAATTGTAATGATTTTCGTTACTAAAATTTAATACTAATTCACAGCATACAAGGAAATGTTTACGGGAAAAAGTTTGAGCAAACCACTTTTGATAGCTGTAGTAATGCAACTGTCACAGCAATTTTCCGGTGTCAATGCTGTTTTTTATTATTCAACTGGAATTTTCATTGATGCTGGAATTCCCGAAGAATACTCGTAAGTTAATATTTTATTAATAACTTTCTTGCTTACGTTTTTAGCAATTTTCTAATTTTTTATGCCGATACAAGTTGATTTTTAGAATAAACTAATACATTTATTGAAAATATAGAACTTAAACATGTAAAAATAGTTTGTAGAATTAGTGTTTTATACAATTTTTATCAAGTGCGCAAACGATGAAGTTTTTTAAGTTTAAGTTTTATGTATCTACATTAACCAGATACTATAAGGACACTTTTAAAACCGTTTTCCACAGGCAAATTAATTATTAGATTTTAGCCAATCACAGTGCTTTTATTTTTATCTTAATAAAATATAGAATCCAATAAGAATAAAAAATATTTCAAAAACTATTAAGATAAATATTTAAAAATCTAAATCAAATAAAGCATGTTAATAATTATTGACATTTTAAGATAACGTAAAGTAAACCCAAAAAATATGTAAAACCAACCGTACTATAAAAATGTTTAACCTTGTACTATTCATTATTTATTTTTCTTTTTTTCTTAAAATAAATGTGGAAATAGTTCAATTTTTTTTTGTTTTACAAAAATACTAAATAGTTGTGGTTTTTGTTGTTATACCTATTCTTTACACAATTCAATTCAATTAAGTAAATAAGGCCTTTATTTTGTGTAATGTACTGTTGTAATATTTATTTTTAACCTCAAAAAAGGCTTTTACTTCAACGTAACCTTTACATAGTTTAGTATTCTTTAATTCTTTTTAGTATCTAGCACAAACTTAGTATGTTTTAAATTAAATATCATCTCCGCTAGTTGTTTATAAAATAAATGCGTTATAGTTTTAAAATATTTTAATTTTATAAACAATCTCAAAGTTAAATAAATTTTTAGTAAAAGTCTACCCAAATCAAACAATAGTAAATACAAGGCTCATAAAAAACTTAAAAAGTTTTAAAAACTAATATTTTTAGCTTATTGTTGTTACTAAAAATATTAGTTATAAGTTAGTTAATTATAAAATTTTTAAGCTTTTACATTTTTTTCTGTTCTAATTTACAAACAAATATTTTAATAGAGATCATTATATACTGTAATTAGGTAAATGTTATTAGTTTAACTACTTACTCTTAATATAAAAAATACTGATCTTAGAAAAAAAATCTTAAATGACAGTACAAATTTTGATTATAGGGTTTTTTTTTGGAAAATATTAATGAGTGAAAAAGGGTGTGCATCAAAAACTTATAATGAAAAAAAAAAATTTTAATAGTTGCAGTTAAAATTTTAAACACTTATTTTAGTATATTTAACTATTTACACTTGAATCTTTTTTGAAACAACCAATGGCTAATATTAATTGATTTCTAGCTTTTAACACCGTTTAAACTTTTATCGTGGTTATTCGATAAAAACTTGTTCATTTTGTTTTTTAAAACCGCTTTTTATATGTTGTCTACTATTGTCAATCCTATATCATAGATGGCTTAAGTAAATAAAAAATTGACGTCTTTTAAAAGGTAACTGCTTATCAGATTTTTTTAGACAGGCTTGTTGTAAACACTAGCTTTATACATATATTTAGGTATCCATCATCAAATTTAAGACTATATTCTGTAACTGATTTTGTTTTCGTTCATTTTTATCAAGAACTTTTATCGCTTGCATAAATGTTTTCTATAGTAATAAGGTCACAAAAATATATATTTTGATTGAACTGTTCATAAAATTTTTCATGTTATTGTTAGAACACTTTCTTTTTAATTTTTTGTACCGTCTTTAATAAATATATCAAGCTAATCACTTTTCATCGCATTATTCTAATAGTTTTATATTTTCTTTTTTGCTAAGACTTAATTCTAGAATTCTATTTAAATTTCGCTGTCTTTTTCAAAACTTTCCGCTAGTTAAAGAAAAATAAATCTTAAGATAAAAATTAGCTGTCTTATGTTTTCTATGGATTTTTTTTTTCTATTAAATTGTATTTTTCAAAGCAGTTATCAGTTTACTTATTTATCTTTAACATCTACAAATGACTACTAAGTAATATTTATTAATTATATCGGTTCAATTTAATCATATAAATTTTGAATGTTATTTTAATTACTTCAAAAGTCTTTTTTTAGACTTACATTAGACAAGCGGTGGAAAAACTAATCTTGCAAAGTACCTTTCAGTATGAAAAACAACTTATGCAAAACAACTACAGTTTAATTTTTTGTAATAAACTCTACAAACACGAACAAAATCTGATATAAGTAAAAAATGGTGCTAACTTAGTTATATCGTTAAATAGTTTTACTTAAAAACTTTGATATTTTTTGCATATTACAAAACTATAGCCGCGCGCGGAAAATTTTTCAAATAAATTCAGCAAAGATTTTTTGTAGTAAATATGGATTGTGAATTACAAAAGAGCTGTATACGTTCTACCTCTACATTAGACAACTTTTATACTAGCAAATTAAAGAAAAAGTACTATGAAGTGTTTCATATACTTTGTTATGTAGATGTGTACACAATAAAAGTGACACCTGGGTTGTGACTAAAAGTCGAACACCTAGCTTTAACTATTAATTTTATTGAATTACTTTTAAACAAAAACCATGCTATTAAGATAATACCATATGTTATAATTTTATTATGTAAACCAGTGCTTCTGAAATGGGGTTCCGCGACGCCTCTCAGGGGTTCCGCGAAGCCTTTCGAAATTTAAAAAAGAAATTTGAAAGAAAAAAAACATAAGTATAAAACTTCAAAAAAAATGGAACACATAAAATGGAAAACATATATAATTATAGCATTCATTGATCTGCTTAGTGTGTATCTAGCGGTAGGACTTTAGATGGGTATTCATTATTAATAGGTGTCCTGGTTGCCCAATTTTTTTGAATTTCTTTTTTTAGTGAAGTCATGAAAATACTTGTGTTATCACTAAAGCAAACAATGTAGGAGCAATCAAAACAAATTCTAAATGTTTACACAATAAAACTATATAAAAAATCTTTATCAGAAACTTATTTCTGGTATATTATATTGTTTCAAATGCTGTAAAAATGTTTAAAAAGATGTCTATTAGCTTGATTTGAAATTTAATATGTATAAAAGCTTATTTTTAACTTTAAAAATGCTACTATAATTTTTAAAAAATCTGGTCAGGCCTATAAAATTTTAACAGAAATTGAATTTTAAATAGTTTTTTTAAACTTACATGATAAAAAATGATACTCTAATTTTTAAAAATTGTGGCCAGGCCTTTAAAATTTTAACAGAAATTGAGTTTGAGATAATTTTTTAATTTTACATGATAAAAATGTTTAAATGTCTATGTGTTAGCAAAGTTTTAAAGTTTGTTATTTAAGTAATTGCTTTTTCTGTTTAATTATTATAACTCAATGATATTTTTTTTGATATTCATTAATAAAAAAACTTCTGTTGAAGTAATGAAATGTGTCGAAAATTATTTCATCAGCAAGGGTTTAGAGTGGAATAAATGTGTCGGCATTTGTACTGACGGTGCAGCGTCTATGACTGGGTCCAAAAATGGTGTAGTGAGGAAAATGAAGGATAAAGCAGTTGAAGCTAAATGGATACATTGTTTTTTACATAGAGAAAATTTGGCAACAAAATATCTTCCTTCTTGTTTACAAGAAGTTCTCTCAGCGTCGATTAAAACTGTTAATTTTATAAAGAAAAGTGACACAAAGGCCAGATGTCTCAAAGACCTATGTGAAAGTTTAGATGCTGACCATCTGCGACTTCTTTATCACAACGAAGTTCGCTGGCTGTCGAAGGGGCGGACACTGGTTCATTTCGTTGAATTAAAGAAGCAGGTGTTCACCTTTCTTAAAGATGAAGGCTCAGAATTAGTGAAGTTCTTTGAAGATGATGTTTTTTTGGCCAGGTTAGCTTATCTCACCGATATTTTCAAAGAATTGAACGCTTTGAACTTAAGCATGCAAGGGAAGCAAAATTCCATTTTTGTCATGACAGACAAGTTTTAGGCGTTAAAAAATAGATTTAATTTTTGGAAGAAAAAGGTTAGCAATGGTAATTTTGCGATGATTCACCGGTTTGATGAGGCCATGAAAAATGCATAGAATTCAACTTCTCTGACGAAATATACAACCACCTTGATCTTTTGTCTATAAAGTTTCAACATTATTTTCCTGAAGATGTTCGCATCGGAAATTTATGGATTTTAAATCCTTTTATGTGTGATATTGCTTCAGAAGAAGTGAATCTTCCTACAGATACAGAAAACGATTTGCTGCAACTATCTGAAGATAGAAATTTAAAATTGAGTTTCAAAGGGAAGGAGCTTTTAGATTTTTGGATATGTGCAATTTAAGAGTACCCCGTCTTAGCAAAGCGTGCAGTAAAATTTCTTTTATCATTCACCACCACTTATCTTTGCGAGTCTGGCTTTTCGCATGTAAGAAACATTAAAACGAAGCAAAGGAACTGTATGCTGACTCCAACCTTATCTGCCTGTATCAGTCTCAGTCTATCCAAAATCCAGCCGCGCATTGACATGCTTGTTGCAAAAAGTCAAGTTCAAGTTTCGAACTAAATGTTTTTTATTTATTTTTCGTTAGGCATCTTACCCGTTTATTACGGTAATCTGTAAACTTGATTAGGTTCATATTCATTTCGTTATTGTTTGTAGCTCTCATTTAGTTTTTATTATGCAAGGAAAGATTTTTATGACGTTGCGATTAATCATGTTTGTTTTCGTTTATTTATTATAGAATCATAAAATAGCTATTGCCTCTGGCGCACTTTGAGTTTGATTCGGCTTATTACTACTACAATTGGTATGATTTTTAACAATGATATATTTTTGCTAAAAAATTCGTTTTTCACTGAAATTCTTTTGTTTTTGCAGGAAATTTTATATTAAACATTTATGTAAAATCAAATTAGGGGTTCCGCGAAAAAGTTGACCTTTGGAAAAGGGTTCCGCCACTAGAAAAAGGTTCAGAAGCACTGATGTAAACTCAAAAATAAAATATGGTAATATTTCATTAAATCTTTTTCACTATTACTTTTCTGCAAAAAGAAAACAACAACTCGGTAATTATGTTAAGACTTTATAATAGTAACATCAAGACAGAGTATACTTGCTTAGCATTTTGCTAAAGAGCGATTCGATATGATTCAGTTTTAATTAAATCTTCAAACTAAGTCAAAAAGAAGCGATTTCATATTTAAAATATTTTTGAGAAATAATTATTTTATTTTTCTTTAGTTTGTAGAGTAAAAAGATTTGTAGTCATCTGTTTATAATTAAAAAGATTAAGAAAATGACAATCAGTATGTACTATGTACTTAAGTTCTACTTTTATTTATAATAATTTAAGCATATATTGCAAACAGAGGATTAACAACGGTTGGTATGGGTTGTGTCAACGTAATAATGACCCTGGTCAGCTTGGCACTTATTGACAAAGCAGGTAGAAGATTACTCCATCTAGTTGGCCTGGGTGGTATGTGTGTCATGGCTGTATTCCTTGTGGTCAGTCTATTGTAAACTAAATTATTCTTTTACGTTTATACCTAAGTAAAATGACAATTAAAATGCTCGTGTCTGTTAGTAGTTAAACTTTTAGAAAACTAAGTTATGACAACTAAAAAAAATATTTAGTACTTCATATTGTGCTCGTTATATCTAACACAATAATCATTGTATTAGTTTACAGTAAAAAAAATATTTAATCTTTATAAAAAATGTAGGTTGTTTTGAACCTGGAGCAAACCACAGTGACGTCATACTTGTCGATAGCACCCGTGTTAATTTTTGTCGGGTTTTTCCAAGTAGGTCCCGGCTCGATACCTTGGTTCATAACCGCTGAATTATTCACGCAGTCAGCTAGAGCACCTGCAGTCAGTATAGCTGGTCTGGTGAATTGGTTCGGAAATTTTACTGTAGCACTCGTGTTAGTTCAATATAATTTTTATTACAACTATAGTTGCATTACAATTAGCCGTAAACTCTGATGCTGTTTTAGACATTTAAGTCTAAAAACAAAAAAATGTTATGCAATCTTCAAGTATGTATCAACTAGTATTAAATTTAGCTAGCTTTTTGCATATAATATCTTAACTTAAGGTAACTAAAATAGTACCAAGTATTTTTATTTAGTATTTCATATGTCTAAAAAACAAAAAAAAATCATTAAATTTTGAAATCTAATAAAGTTAATAGGTATTGAATAACTTCAACTAAATCACATATACAAACAGATACCCATTGATTGAAGCAGAAATAGGAGGATACACTTTTATCATTTTTGCTGTTCTTCTTGCAATATTCTACGCTTTCACATACTTCTTTGTACCTGAAACTAAAGGAAAGAGTATTAACGAAATAACTGCACTGTTTAGTAAAGACAGTGTTGACGACAGAAGAAGTTTGAAAAGCGATTCTAGCTTAGATACTGATCGAGGAAAATTAAACACAGCTTTCAGCGAAAAGTTTTAAGTAATTTTATTCGACGTGTACTAATAACTATTAGTTTATTATTTCATAAATTTTTGCACCGTAATCTTGTTTGTTGACAGAGTATAATATAACCTGACATGTTATTATAATGTTGGCTTGATTTTATTAATTGTTTTTACTAAAACTCGTTCATTAGCTTTGTAATCAATAATAACCAAATTTACAATGTTTGTCTAAGCTTGTACAGTACAATATTTGTTTATTTTGAACAAAACTTTAATATTTAAATTTTAACCTATTTCTAATCAAATTAAGTTTTACCATACTAAAAGCATCTTATATTGCTAAGCTATAATCAATTAATGTAAATTTTTATCATTTTTTAAATTAAAACTTACTTTATTAGATTTTTATAATTCTTTTGAATCTATGTGATTAAGTGTTAAGTACGTTTCTCAAACAAAAATTTTCTAGATTTTAAGTTATTCTAACTCTGAGATTTTAAAACTTAATGTTTATGTTTGAAACTACGTTTCTTTGGAATAATTTTTATTTACAGTTTACATTTTTTTCAGTAAAGTAATTATTTTTATTAAAGTAATTAGTTTCATGAAATAATTTTAGAGTCAAAATAGTTATAAACTATAAAATCACGAAGTATTATATTTTAGAGAGTTTAATTAAAAATTTATTATCATCAAATTTTAATTTAACTTTAATATAAAATTTTACTATTATTTGTAGTTTGCTAATCAGAAATATTTTTAGTTAGTTTAGAAATACTAATATAGAAAAACTTAGGCTTTTACATAAGAAAATAGTTTAAATTAAATGGTTGAAAATAAAATAGATAAAAAATCTTTTTTTTACAATAAGAGACCTTAAAAAGACTTTATTAATGTACGTTAAAACATACATTTTAAAACTCTAAGTTGAATTTACTTAGCAAAAAGCATCTAAAATTTTGATGTTTTACCTTATAGTCAAAGATTTGTAGTTTATGCCACAACTCACTAATGAGATGAGTCTGGATTACAAATAAACTGTTATCAAGGTAAGTTTCACAAGGTACAAGTGCCCTGAAATACACAACTTGTAAACAGCTCGTTAAAACATTTTAGATAATGAAAATATTTAACGTTTTATAAGTCTACTTTGTAATCAAAATAAAAAATTCTTTTCAGAAAAAAGCAGTTTTCTGAACATCTTTAACATGTTTGTAGCTTGTTTAAAAATCTTAGATTGGCCTGGATTTAATTGTCCAAAGTTATTTTAAAGTTTAATACAGAATAAACCAAGTCCATTTAGCTTAAAAACTTCCGACTAGTATAAAAAACTATTATCTACTTTATAAAAAAAATAGATGAATAGTTATTTAATTTTGGATTAACACTTTTGTATAAATTTTAAACAGAAAAAAAAAATGTCATGTGATGCTTACAACAAAGTCTTTGTTAAAGATTTATACTAAAGCTAGGTTTTCACGTAAAACAATACTAAGTCTGAGTTGTGCTTTGTAGAATATGCTAGTATAAAAGTATTAAACGGTCTTATTACACTGAATATGATTTTAGTGTTACAAACAGTTAATTAAAAAAAGTAAGTGTCACAACATGGAAGTTTTATATAAACTATGATAATTATATTATTAAACGACATAATTAGTCTAATTTTGCGATACTAAATTAGATAATGCTTTTTCTTTTATTTAAACTCTTATTGCCTACCTTTGTTATGGTTTTATTGAAATACCTACCAATCTTGTAAAATGTGTGTAATTTCTATACACCTGAAAAACAAAATGTTTCAATAGTGTTCAAAAACAGTTAGCTTTTTTTTGGTGACCCTTGCGATTTAAAGGCCACTAATGACGCATGTAAACATTTTAAAAATATGTACAGCTAAAATAAATTGAACCTCATACTTTGCTGAAATCACAAACGCAGATCTAAAATTCGTTTAAAACTTTCAATATAAATTAAACAAGCTATAATTTAATCTACAGTTAGCAAAAGATATTGTTAATGATATACTAATAATACCTTAAACCGAAACTACCCTTAGCTGTTGCATTAATACATACGTGAAAAATCTTTAAATCTTAAAGCAAGACTTCTCTTATATTTAGGATAATCAAGGCAAGTTTATTTTTAATGTCTTATGTTTTCTGTTCTTAATTGTGTATTTTTATTGGCCTGATTTGACTTTAGTAAGCAATTATTACTAAAGTGTAAGTTCATCTAAGATGTTTTATTAGGTTTTAAGCTTATTAAAAATTACTCTATTATTTTATGTCAAGTACGTTTTAGCTCACGCTTTTTTAGTTTGACTTGTTGTTTTTTAAATAGTAGTAACTTTTATAACTACCATTGTATGCTTTTTTAATGTAAATTGAATATGATAAAAACAACCAAAACCTCAGTTGAAACCTATTAAAAAACGTAGAAATTTTTAGCCGTACAAAACTTTGATTTTTAAATAAACACGTGATAATTTTCGCTTTTTTGATTGCCTTAAAACAAGTCATAGAATTTTTTTATAATTTTAGGTGATCTTTATCAACATTAAAATATTAATTTTATTTGTAATTGAGTACATAAATAATTTATTTGATGCAAAGATATTTTTCAAAACTAATAAATTTTATCAGCATAAGATCCGCAAGAAATATGCAATAAATAGTAGATTGACTATTTAGAGCTGATTGGTAATGTAGAAGTATTTGATTTATACGTATGTTATTGGTGTACAAAGCTTAAAATCTTTATTGCTATCAGTATTGCTACTAAATTTAACTGCTCATTCTAACAACCAGCATCTTAAACAACTAGTTCAAGAAAAAAAATATTTTTATGTGTTTTTAAATAACTTATACCTTGTTTTCAAAACCATTTAAGGTACTTATAAACTCACGTAATAACATACTTAACATAAAACTAAATAACACCTTTTTTGTTCATACGTTAATTTTAGTATCATATTTTCAAAATAAAGTAAGAAGAAATAGAAAAAGACTGTACAGCGTACTCTTACAAATAAGAATAAAAATGTTTTTCAATTTAAGATAAAACTTAAAGAGTGGGTGATTAAGTAGAGAAGTTTAAGTAAATCTGCTTAAAAATAACTGCTTTATGGGTTTTAAAAATGCTATTCAAATCGTTTTTTTTAAATTGTTTGAAAAGACATGTAAAAAACTGTTTTCAAAACTAAACTGTCTACTAGAAATTTCTAAAAGTTAAGTCCGTGACCACATTGAGGCAGTAAAGTAAAATCTTTTTTTTAAGAAATAACTGCTTTATATTACATAAAGCTTTAGGTTTTACTGCTTTGTACGATAATCCCTACTGATCCTTGCAGCTGTAGCTTCCTTAGAAAGTTTCAACAAAAACTATATTTTGACTGCCGGAGAGTTGGAGATTGTGTTATGCAGTCAGTTAGTTTACATTTCAAATTTATAAACATGTTTGACTTTTTTTAGTCATCAAAATGTTTTCTTATGCAGGAAAACTAGTTACAGTTCTCTTTTATATATTCGCATAGTATAACTTTGTACTTTTTACTGTTTTTTTTATATAAAGTAAGTGAAAGCAATCATATTTTAGTAATTTTTTTCAATTCTCCTGTAGTTTTTTAAGTTTATTTTCTAAACCTTAATAAAAATATAGCAAAGTTATTTGTTAAAAACACTATATGCAGATTAAAATTGGCTACGTTAGCAGATTATTATTTGACTTAAATTTTTTTTAATCTAAAAAAGTATTAGTTTTACTATAAAAAAAAGTTTCATTTATTAATATATTATTAGTGGAAAAAATTCCTTCAAAAATAATTTTGATTTAAGTTAGTTTACGTTAAAAGCCTTAAGCAAAGCTTTATACTTCTTTTAGTCTTAATAAACTGTTTATCGTTTTGAAAAACTGCAAAAGTAGGTGAAACAATTAAAACACAAAATTTTAAATGACGTTACTATATGAAGATTTATAACACGTTTTTTACACAAAACCGTGAAATAGTATTAATCAAAGTTACGACAATTTGTTGTGTTTTTTCTTGTACAAGGTTTTTAGTTTGTTTTTATTTTGCTTTTAGCTTTAACTTTTAACGAGATTTCATCAGGTGAAACTAGATTTGGATTGCTTTTGCAATAACTTTCTTTGAGCAACGCTTATTTCTTTTAAACGTCAGCAGCTGTTTCTTCTACGTATGCTTCTTAACGCTATATATTTATTTATTAAAAAAACTTAGTTAAGAATATTATGCTTTTGATTTTGTTTATACAAAATATAATAAAATACTAGATTTTAGATAGAGATAATCTGATTTTTTATTTAATTTTCAACTCACATAAAAATAAATGGCAAGAAATAGCTAAATTATGCAAGTAGTATGGATAAATTTAAATACTTTTTTAATACATTTATAAAAAAATTTAACCTTTAGTAAGAAAATTAGTTAGTTTAGTTTATTTCGATTAGCAAATATAATAGTAATTTACGAAGAAGATACAAAAAATATTACAGAGATTTGTAAAAACACACAACTTTTTTATAAAATAACTTTTCATCTAACGAGTTACGTGATAAAGAATTAAAACTAAGTAAAAAAAGTTTCCTTGTGCTTTTATTAACTTTAATAAAAAAAGTAGGAGCTTTCGTAATAAGTTTATAATTTTAAATAACAAAGAATACTTTAATTTTTTGTCTTAACTATAGTTTAAAAGTAAAGTTAGTAAACTATTTAAAACAACATATACCGTAAATCAATACTAAATTTATTTAATAAATATTTACTTTAATTAGTTTTAAAACAATCCGTCCGGCCTTAAAAACATATATTTAAACACAGTTTTTATTTATTTTAATTTTAGGCTATTGGTAAAACTTAGTTGTAACTAAAATCTAAAGAAAACGCAAATTTTGTTTTTATTTGTAATAACTAGTAATAATTAGTAAAAACTGAAAGCAAAGACGTATAATGTAAAAAAAAACACAAAAAGTTTTTTTTTTAATAACAGTTTTAGTTAATAATCGTTTTAGATTTTTTATAAACTTAAGCTACTTTAATTACTTATTTAAACGTAACTTAGATCAAAATTATTACTACTTTTTAACTACGTTTTTTATTGTTCATTATACAATATCTATAATAAGTAAAAGTAGACAGAAGTTTTATAAATTATTTCTTAAAAAAAATTCTTTACTTTTTGCTGCAGTGTTTAGTAATAAAAGTTAAGTATTTATTTACAACACTAAAACGCATAAATAGTTAAATGTTTCACTTAATGCATGAGAAAAATAGTTAATCTGACTTAGTTTTGTTTATTTCAAATGTATCAAGGAGAACAGACACTTGGTAGTATAGTATTTTACTTATAAATTTTAACAGTTTTCTCATATACAGTTGTACAAACAAAGTTTCCTTTAACTTTTAGGCATTTTCGTCATGGTCAGTAAGGTTCGGCAGCAGTAAAAGTGTTTTGTTGATTTTATGTATGCAAACTAGAAACCGTAATGTATTAATCTAGTAAAATATTATTTTTTAAACCCCTACTCCAAACCAACTTAACCCTAAAATTTTAAACTAATCCCTTACCCCTACAAAACCTTACCAAACATATGATTAATGGTATTTTTATAAGTCAAATATAACTTGAAATCTAATTAAATTTAAAACGAAAAAAATCAAACTTTAGCCTATAAAATATGAGCATTACTACTGCAGCTAGAAGGTTCAGTAAAACTAAAGGGTTAATTAGAACTGTTTATAACTGTTTCTGTAAATTACGACTTTTGAAACTAAGAATTAACAAAATAATATATCATTAATTTACACTATTGTTGAAATTGTTTTATATATTACTTAATAAAAGTAAACTATAATAAGATGTAAAACTGTAAATAAATTTAAACAGCTTGATTATTGTGCTTAAAAACTTTAACAACAAATAAAAAAAATTATAATGACGTCTTTTATGAGAAATGTGTTGAAAATGACGTATAGTGCAGCACAACCTTATGGGGGATCTGCAATGATTCGAAGAGTAGTTACTATGGACGATTACAAACAATTGGACCCTTTTCTGTGCCTGAACGATAGCAAAATGAGTAAACCGACTTGGTTTAAAGACCATCCTCATCGTGGTTTTGGATCTGTAACCTACGTAATAAAGGGTGCACTGAGGCATGAAGATTCTTTGGGTATTTTTGTTTTGAAGCTTACAGTTTTTATTGAAAATTTTTGAAAAAAATAATATACGGTTTTTTAATGTCAAAAACCTTATTTAAAGTACGAAAAATATTTAGCATAATTAGAAGTATTAACTAAATCATACTTTAAAGTTTCTAATTCAAAATTATTTTATTAAAAACAATTGAGAAATAATTATAATTTCTAAACAAGCAGTAATCTATTTGTATTGACTTCATTTCAAAGGAAGTTCATGTTAAAATAAAAACAAAGTTTTGGATAGTTTTCTTTGTTTAACTATCTCTAACTAATATAACATAAAAATTCAAAGAACAGAATCAAAATGTAAGATAATTAAAACAAATTTAGTTTTGCTTTGGATTTTTTTTTTATAAGGTCTATAAAAGACCAATTTATTCAGTTTAATAAATACTTTAATTTTTATTTTGGACATCATATAAAGATTAAAAAAGTATAAATTGGTAAGCGGTAGTAATCTAGTGATTAAATTAAACTGTGAATACTTTTTTCAATTTCCAAAAAAAATTGTTACTTTTTTTAAAGCTATTCTACTATAAGATAAAGCGTCAAAACTTTGAGTATTAGTTACTCTGTAGCTATCATATGTAAATACAGGGTCTGTAAACCGAAATCGTCCTATTAATTAGCTAGTAGCTAGTATTTTTTATGGTTTATGATTTAAAAAATACTTTTAAATTACACGTTACCTATTTTTTAATGATGCTGTTTTATTACCACTAAAGTGCATTCGTTTACAAGTATTTTTTTCAAGTAGTAATAACTTTGACAACAAGAAAAAAACGTGTAGAAATGAAATTAACATTTCAAGTGTAATTTGCAGTTGTATCATTTTTTAAAACTATAATTTTCAGTTAAACAAAATAAAATCTAGCCAAAAAGTTTGAAAATTTAGAAAAAAATTACAAAAAACTGTTGACATTTTAGAAAGACTTGAGAAACTAACATGTAAAAAAGCTACAGAATTTTTAATTAGTTACTTTTAGGTTATGACGTCGTAGTAAAGGAGGGTAGTATGCAGTGGATGAGAGCAGGGAGGGGACTAATGCACTCTGAGAGGCCTCATGGCTTAGAAGAGTGTTGGTACACAAACTTATGGACGAACGCTCCGGCAAACAAAAAAATTTTGCGCTCCTAGATACCAGGTGGTAACAAAGCTCGAAGTTCCGAAAACTGCTGAAAAGGGAGTTGAAGTTTCAATTCTAGCAGGGGAATACTTAGACAAAGTAGCAGCCATCTCAACCTTAACGCCAATCAATTATTTTGACATTAAGCTTTCTCCTAAAACAAAGCATGTTCAACAAACACCACCCGACTGGAATTTGTTTGTTCACGTGATCGAAGGTGAGCCTACTATAAGCGGAGAAGTAGCAAAACCTCATTGGAGTGTGCAATTCCTTAAAAATGGCGGTGATCATATTTTGATTGAAAATAAAACATCCAAAGTTTGCAGGCTTCTTTACTATGCAGGAAAACCAATCGGTCAGCCGATGGTCCATAAATGTTTGTATGTGATGAGTGACGAAAAACAACTAATAAATTGTGTTGAAGATTTTAAAAGTTTTAAGAACGGTTTTGAACATGCCAAAGGCTGGAAAAGCTCAGATGGTAGATGAATATATTCGTTTGTTTACAATTTTTTAAACCTTTAAAAAAACTATCATTTAGCCAGAAAATTATGTTTTTCACTGTTTTTCTTTAATCTTTAAAAAAAAGTTCTTACTTTAGTTAAAAACCAGTTTAATATTTTTTTCTACTATCTAGGTTTGTTTTAATGTTTTTATTTTTAACTTTACTACTACTCGCTGTATAAATACTATTTACAGTAATAATAAACACAGATAATAAATAAAACTTCTAAGTTAGTAAAACCAATTGTTTTAAATGAAAATGACAACATATTGGAGGTATTTTTGTAAAATTTTATTATTATTTTAAGTAACTATCAATAAAGTTCTATAGACTAATTTTCAGCAAGTAGTTAGACATAACTCTAAGTGGTTAGACATATTGTCCTGGACAAGACTTTAAAAGGTATCCAATTGGTGTACGGCTCGATAACCGAAAGATTATCAAAATCAAAAGTAAACCAGATCCTGGGACCAAATATTTTGAGCGTTTTATTTTTGTCGTGCAATAAACAATACAATGACAAATATTTTTTCTTGAAAAAATTTGTAAAAGCTTCTAAAACGAATCGATAAAGCTAAATAAATAAAAAAACGTAATCCTTGTATTTTGTGCTGCTAATACTCATACAAAATAAATTATTAAAGTAAGTTTTACTTCTAACAAAACACCTAAACGCATAAAAATTTCAAATATATTTTACCATATAGGCTTTTATATATAACTAAAAAAACATTATTTGCATATTTCTTAACTTTTAACTAGCAAAAGAGTTGCATTAATTTAATTTTTCAATATAATTACTTTAAATCTTCAAAACTACAAAGGTTAGTAACATAAAACTAGAATATAAAAAAAGTGCTCTATAATTTTTAAGAAAAATACATAGTTAAAGTTAATAAAAAATACACCATTAAAAAAAAGTCTATTTCTATTTTGTAAGCAATGTTTTAGATTTATATGCAACACTACGTAGATAAAGGAAACAAGTCATAATCAAATTAACCGTTTATTGCACGGATCACTTTTGTACTATTCGTCAAATTTTTTCAAGGTGTCTTAATAATTTCTATTAAACGAACCAGGGTTTAAGGTTAAAAAAGTAAAGTTAAGGGCTAAAGATTGAAGGCTAGTGACAATATATATTGTAATAATTAGCAGTTTTACAATACTAAAACAACAGATAAAGTTTAATATTAATAATAACAACGGTTAGTTAATAATGTAAGGCTAAAAGTTATATGAGTTAAAATCTAGAAGCTGAAGTAAAATTTAACTTTTTTATTAATTTAATTTAATGTTTGTAATAAATAACTTCTAATGTTTGTAAAAAAAGTCAATGATTAAATTATCAGCTTTATTAATTTTTTTTTAGTCTATATGTAAATGTGAGGTTAGTATTAAAGTTTTGGACCAAAAATAGAAGTGTATTGTGCTTGGAACTAAGATATACCAATTAAGCTAAGACAACCCCTTAAATTTTGATAATCCCTACATTTTAAACATTTTGTACAAAAGATATGTTCAGTTTTGTGCAAGTCTTACATTGATCTAATAAAATTGATTTTTAAAATGCTCAGAGAGCTGTTTTAATGATGGATAAGACTTAAGTAGTGGTCCAAGGATAATAGTAAAGTAGTATGACTATTTCAGCTGAAAGAAAGGCAAAATAATACTGTTACAGTTCAAAACATAGAACTGTTAAATAAAACTCGTATTATTAGGTTTTCAATTAAAAGAAGAAGCAAAACTTTTATTTATTAGCTTAAGAATAAAGTAATCTTGAACTTACCGTACATACTTGTCAAAAAGTATACTGTTAGTCTAAGTTTAGATAAAAAAACAATAAAAAGTGCTATTTTGAAAATGATAAAGTTTTTCAACTTTTCTTCTAGATAAACTAAATAAAACAGATATTAGAAGAAAAATATTCAAATAACACAAAAAATGTTTTCTAAATTATATTTACTGGAAAATTAAAAAAAAATTTACAACCATACTGCAACTAAATAAGTTCTAGCTTTTTTTTTTGTTAGTTTGTTTTTTGCCAGACTCAATGAAGTGAGTAATTAATGTTTTGTTGGTTGTATTTTAAGTAGAACTATCATGTACATTAACTCTGAATTTGGATATATATTTCTAGTTTATTAACAATATAACTTTAGCGATCAATATTTATATACTTGTCGTAGCTGATATTTGATATGCATATGATTTTTGTATGTTACATAGAATTTTTCAGAAATTATTTTATATAAACAACCTCTCAAAGTATCCATCGCTAATTTTTAACTAACGCAACCAATAATAAAATTTCAATCCATTCTTTACTTCGCCAAATTAAAAATAAAAAATGTTTAGTCTATATTAAAACATTTGAAATGTAATGAGTTTTTTATTAATAATTGTTGCCAACTTAGCCAGGACCACAAGATTACTAAGCAGAGGTTCCGAGGTAACCCAAGTTGTTAATAAATTTTTTTTTCATTTTAAGATGTACTACTTGTTGTTACACATTTAGCATTATAATTCCAACTGATGTTTATCTTAAATAACCAGACTGGCCTTTAAGTATACCAGCCATTATTTGTTTATATATAGAAGAAGTTACGCAATTTACTTACATTGTATGATACCAAAATTTATTTTCCAACATAATAATATTTTTTAATTTTGTGATTCAAATTGTTAGTTATCAAATATGTAAAAGACCCAAAACATACCCCATAAGGGATACAATGATAATAAGTTCAAGGAACCCATTTAAATGAACTCAAGAAACTTTCCTGTACCAACTAGTTAGCACTGTTTTAAGTACATTTTAGACTTTTACTTTTTTCAAGTACTAACTTGTCACTAACTATTATTTGTAACTTTAATAAGGATTACTTTTATATTCAGAATCAAAATGTAACACTGCTTCAAAAGATTGTTCAGCTCTGCATCTGTTTATACTAACTGCTTGGTTTAAAGAAAACCATGTACATTTTGTTTATGTTAGATAATAGGTATTTACAAATTTAAGTTGTGAATCGAAAAAAATAACTTCTTAATAATTTTTTTTGCACTAACTTATTTAATTAAATTTCTACGTAGTCTAGTTGCGTTTACCAGGTATTAAAACGAAAAAACATATGCTTTGATATATTAAAGTCGTTTATTAGTTATAAAAAACAGTTTAATTTTTGTTAATTTTACAAAACAGATTTAATAATTAACATTTCCAAAATTAACTTTTAAATAAAAAAAAGGACAATTTGTAAGTCTTTACGTTCAATGATCTATAAATTATACAGATTTTACAGATCAAAAACTGAAATTTAATTCTTTAAGAGCAAGAAATATAATAGAACAATATGTGAAAATTTGATATAAAAGTTTAAATTGTATAGAAAAAATAAATAAACAATTGAAATAAAATCATAAATATTTAATCCTCAACGGGACTTTTAGTAATACAAATAAAGCGTATGTACTCATATAAAGCTTGTTAAAACACCTTGGCACAACAAGCAAAGTTGTGTATATGTAAGTTTGTTAAAATTGAAAACTTTTATAAAACTAGTAGTTTTTTACAGTATTTCCTTTAAAATTATCTAAATACTATTATGAAAACTAAGAAAAATACTTTATGTAATTTAATTCATAGTTTGTTATCAAACAATCTTAAAACTTGTTTCAATTTTTTTTGTTAAGATTTATGTTCTTATTCAAGGCAAATAAATATTAAGGATTTAAACAGAAAAAAATAAACTTAAAATAAAGAGACAGAACTTTAAAAAAACTGGCCGATAGATTTTGTTTATGAGTTTGTTTTTAAAGTTTTTGGTCTTGAAAAAAATAGTTTAAATCGAGACTGAAACTAGATTTAATTCAATAAAATAATCATAACTGATCAGTAAAATTTAAAATTAAGCTCAAAAAATTAATAAAACGTAAGGCAAAAAATATTGAATTAATAAAAGGCATCAACACAAATAAGGCCAACAATAAAATTAAATCAAATAGTGAAAGGCATAATTTAAGGCATTAAAATATATATTTTCAAATATTGTTTCATTGTGAAAACATAATGGATATATTATCAGCTAAACAATACTTAGATTACAGTTTGATTCATGTAATTGAACATTTTTTTTAATAAAACTTACAAAGTTTATAGTATTACTTCCCTAATTCAACTAATCTAAGTCAACTTTGGTTTTACATTTAAAATATATAACAGCAAAACCAGTGGAACGAGTTTAAAAAACACCGTCCATAAAAACAAGAATCTCAAACTCTAATAAATTAACAATACTGTACCAGAAGTCTAAACAGTTGAAGGCTATACCGAACAAAAATGAACCGAACATTTAGGGGACTCCAGTGATTACAACGATTCGTGTTGAAAAATATCAGATTTTTAGTTAGTAAAAGAAGGATGCAAAAAAGAAACATTATTATAAACATAACAAAACAGTCGAGTTGCTCAGAAATTGTTGAAAAGGTCGTTGTTTCCAGTAGTGGAGGGCTGGTTGTTGCCACCAGGACTGTCGTACATGACGATCTGGGACGAGGAGGACGCCTGGTTGGTGTGGATGATGTGGCGTTGCTGGTTTGCAGGCTGGATTGCTGTTTGAAGTTATATTAGCAATTTCTTATAAGCTTTTGATAAAAATAATTACGTTTCAACAGTTGAAATATTTTCAAACAAAATTCAAACAATTGTTTTTTAATTGTTCCGAGTTAACAAGGTTAGTTCATACGAATTTGATCATCAGACCACAAGCCTTCGGAGTCCGCTTTCGTGTTTATTAGGACTCATCAGTCTGTCACAACTGAAAGACTTGTAGTCATCAATCTACAAACGGCTGATTTGTAGATAGAAGCGACTGTTTGCTGGTATTGATCAGTGATGTCAGACATATTTTGAAACATACTTTTATTTAGGAGCTAACAAAATTTTGTTTCCAGGCACATATAAAAAAACATATGCATATTTGTTAGAAACTTAAACGTAAATAAAAATGTTTTGTAGTAATAACTTAAGCTAGGTTAAGATACACTCATTTTGTATGAATTAATCAATTTAATATTTCTGAAAAAATTTATTAGTCATTTTTAAAGCATATTTTTTTCCTGAATGTTATCATCTATGATACATTTGAAAACATTATAAAATTAAGATGTCTACATATTTATACAAACTCCTTCTGTTATACATTCTAAATTCTTATTAATATTCTGTTTTTAAACATCTTCAATAAACTATTTCTTTTATTATAAAAGATTAAACTTTTTTCTTTTTTCTACACAATTTTTTTAATATTTTCAGAAAAAAAGTCATCTTCGTATTTATTTCTTAAACAAGCTTTTACGCTCAAAACATATATCTTTGTCTAACACAGATTATTTTCATATTTGCATGCATGTTTATCTTGATTATTTTAATTAGATAGCTTTTTTCAACTTGTTATTCATGCTTTATACTGAGCAGAACATATTTTAAAACCCTTTTTATATATCATAAATTAAAACTTATCTTAACTTTCTATTAAAATGTTTTTAGAAAAATAAGTTTTTAGAATTTGTGTGACTAATTGTTTGAGTATTAATTAAAGATATAAAGTAAAACTAAATTAAAAGCAATTTTAGTTATTTTAAATTAATACGCACATTCTTGTAACATTTGAAAATAGTACCTACATCGAGTTACTTTTTATTTTAATTATATGTATCTAATTTATAAAAGTCTAAAAATAAATCTTTATGGTTATTTTCGTAAAACAAGTTGTAATTATAAACTTTGTGTAGTGACATCCATATCTTCTTCTGAGATGTCCTGCAGAAAGTTAGGATCTGCCTGGTAAGTACCAGCTGGTTGAAATCCTGATGTGGTAGTCGCTACATTGCTACCTCCCAAAAATGGATCGATTGAAGCCTGAAGTATAACATTAATTAGTTTTATTGAAAAATACTGTTTTTTTTTCTTAAAAAATAATTCAATTGTTTAATCTCTAGTTTTAATTAAATGATAAATACTTTATTTTCAAACCCTGAAAGGTCATAAAAAATAATGCTTGAAAAACTTCAATGTTAAAATATATATTATGTTTATTAAATTAAAAAACATATATAAACAAAACAATCAGGAGCAATATATGTGTTTATTAATTAATGTCATATGGTAAAAATTCAGGAATTAAATTGGTTTAAAGGAATGTTTTTTAATGTTAAATCTTTGAGTTAGTCAAACTTTATTTCTTTACTTAAGAATTTGTTTACCCCCCTGCAATTATCCATTTAAGTTGACTTTTAAAAATTAAAGTATTTTTATAGAAGCTCTCAAATTCTTGTTTTGAGCTAATATTGTAAAACATTTATGTAAATAAACAAGTTCAAACAGTACTTGTATTATTATTATTTCTTTCGAGTTGATAAAAATGATGAGTGCACAATTGACTAGTGTATATTTTAGGTTTACTTTATAAAAAATTTATCAAAGTAATATCGGTTTCAAATTTTTTATTACATCATAGGTTTTTTATGTATCGAACTCTCCATTGCAAATTATATATAGATACTGAGTTAGACTCATATATTATTACTTTATAGTAAAAGATAAATTTATATATGACAATGGCTGAACCAAGATGATTAGTAGACAATGAAATTAACTGCATGCAACATGTATATTTATTAACGAAATGAAAACTAATTTATTTGTTAGTTTAAAAAACGTTAAAATGAAAATATTCACAAACAAATTTTGACGATCATATTGAAAACAATTTAAGACATGTTTTATCCATTCGATGTCATTTACAATAAAAAATGATTACAAAACTACTTTACATGTTGATGAGATTCCACTAATAATTAAAACGATGGTTTTATATTTTATAAACTAAATAGTCTTCACCTGTTCGGTTGTAATTTATGCAGGCTTCCTTTTTGAATCAATAAATCGAGTTTCATAGGTGAAGGGGGATATTATAATTTGTGGTTTAAAAGAACTTTGTCGAAAGTTTTAACTTTAATAAAGCAATAAGTTTATTAAGGATTTAAAACTTTTAATAAGTTCATCAAAACTTATTTAAGAAAAATTATTTATGTAGGTTGTGTTCTTAACTGACAGCATATTTTTTATTTCATACAGTTCAAGAGTTCTATTCGTTCATAATTAGAAAAAATATTTAAAAATAACATCTCTTTCAAGCTTAGCAATAGATCACGTATAGATAGCAAAAGATTTTACACCAATATTGCCTTACTATCTATTAGAAGGAACGTTATAGGAATTTAGAACTTACTGGAAACTATATTAAACTTGCGCTTAAATTTTCACCCTTATATTTCATGAGTAAGGGCTTATACAGTTTGAGGTTTTTATTTATAACAAAATTTACAATAAAAGTAAAAACAATGTTCAAGGCTGATTCTAGTATGTGGATTAAAGTAACTTACTTTCTTGGAATTAAAAAATACTTTTGTTAAAAAAAATTAACTTGGTTACAAAATTACTTAAACAGTCTATTTATTCGTTAGCTTCTAAACGATATAAAACAAAAATTAAATTTTTCAAAAAGTTTTGTATTAAACGAATTTGATATTATTTTTTTGAATTTATTTATATTTTGACGTGACTCATTTACTCTACATTTTATTGTAGTCAGAACTAGGACTTTTATTGTCTACAGACTAAATTTTTTAGTAGATATAGACACGTGTATGTGACTATTTTGTTTATTTTTTAAGTTTTAGTAATAATGATTAAACAGTTATTTTATCTTTTTTTCATACTGTTACATCCATTATCTTTTCATTTTAAATTATGATCGTACAGCATGACAATATTTTGTAGTTTTCAATTTTTTCAACTTGATATGACAATCTTGAAATTGGCTTTATTTTAATCAGACCGTTTAACAAAATATATTTAGTAACGTAATTAGAAATAAGTAGTATTATTGATTTTATTTTGCAGTGACCGGATAATTTTGAATCCTTGAATATATATTTGATAAAACGTTGTCCTTAATTTGGTAATTTTGTTAAATTAAGAATTTAATTTGGTTTGCTTAAAATTATTTTCTAAAAGTTCCAACTATGATATACACTTGATGGTCTTGGTAACTTCGAATAACTGTGATAAGCTGATCCTAAACTTGTGAAATTATTGGAAACTTGCTGAGAAAAACTGTACGATTGATTAGGTGCATTAGTAGAATGATTACTTGTAAATGAAGCATTTGTAGAACCTTGATTTGGCCCAGAAAAGTTATCAAAGGCTTGTTGATGTACAGCACTGGTACCACTTGAATTTTGCACAGACTGATTGTAATTGTTGTGATGTACATAAATAGATGTTTGCTGTGGATGGCTAGTAACATTATGTGAATGCCTATACAACTGTTGAGGTAAATAATTATTATAGTAAGGGTGATGCTGCGGTTTTGTTTGGTTATAAATCAAATGAGTGGAAGTTGGTTGAGATTGTTGATGATTACTTGGATAAGATGTACTATTTTGCTGTGCAGTATGAATACTATTTGATATAACATTGCTAAAACCTTGTGTCTGATTATAACTACTTGAAGATTGCTGGGTTGGAATGTTTTTATTGTACAATATAGGGTAATTGTTATTGTATGTAGAATTATTTTTTTGCGCAGAAAAATCTGGCTGACTATTATGCATAGGTGGAATATCATTTCTCAGCCTACCTGAAGTATTATTAGTTTTATTGAAACTAGAAATATGTGTCTGTGCCTGAAACTGATTCACTGGTATTTTAGTAGGAACTGTACTCTGAGCTGTACTATGTTTGCTTCCCAGTGATTTTTGAAAATATGTTTGTGATGGTTGATTAAGATCATGGACGCTGTGTGCTGTTGGTTGACTTGCCGAACTGAAAGCTTCTTTATAACTAGGAGGCTTCTGTGGCACACTACCTGATCCTTCTAAGTGCTTCTCCGCCTCATTTACTCCAGGAACACCTGTCTGGTGCTATTCGTACAAAATTTGCGGGTTAATTTTGGTTTTTACTTCTGATTTCTACATCCAAACTTAAATGAGAAATTTTAAAATAGTTTTAGTTTTATTAATGCATTCAACATAAAAAGGCCAATAAAAAAGCGCATAAACTAAATAAGTAAAGTTATACGATTACAAAACTATATAATGGTATCAAGTTTCTGGAATTAGAATGAGATAAAAAATTGAACTCCAACAGTTAAAAAATTATTTTGTTTCTTTAAACGCTTTACTTAAATTTATATAATGCTACTATGTGTAAAGGTAATTTTGGATCAGAAGAAACTCAACACATAAATAAAACTAGTGTTATGCAACATTAAGAAAAAAAAAAATTGAATAAAAACAAATAATTTATTCAAGATATCCTATTTTTTACTTATAACTAAGTAAATTTGTGATAAAGGATAAAATAAATTTTGGGTGATTAAGATCATTGAAAAATGACTAATTTAAAAAGTTTTGTTATTTTAGAAAGTTTAGGTTTTGTGTAATATGCAATACTTATACCAAACTTAAATACCAAATTCAGACTGCAAACTGACTAATTAGAATTTGGGCACCAATAAATTTATAATTATGGATACAAAAAAATTTAAAAGCACTAAATTTTTTTTTTACATTTTAAAGCTAACCTTCATCATTTGATTAAGTTGTTGAGGGTGCTGGGATGATGGGTGTCCAGTTGGATGAAGATCTAAAAATTAATTTTCTTTAAATAAACAAAAAACTTTTTACGTTAAGATTTTTATGATCAAAAACGACTTAGTTTAAGAAACTATTGTCTTTTACATTATTTTTAAAAATTTTAGGGTTATATCAAAGTTGCTAATATTTGTAGAAAAAAATCAGGCATGTTCTAAAAAGTCACCAAAACTAGCCTGAGTTGATGGGTGTATTTTAACAATTAAAAATGCAAAAAAGCTTAAAGTGGTAAGCAGTAGTAGCCAACATCTGAAAATTTAATACTAATTAAGCTTTTATTTTATAGAAACACCAAAAACTTAATTTTACACCAAATAACATCTAAGCAGAAACAAATTTCACATTATTATATTACTTTAATAAAAATTAAGCCTGAATTAGCTTGTGTAAAGAACAACCCTCTAGTTTAGTATAAATCAAATAATGGTGTTTATCTAAATTAAGATGTAGTGTTACTTAACATTTATGTTAAAAATGTTATATTTTCACATACAATTATAATAATTCAAATATAATGCGCACAAAACATAAGATTTTATGTTCAAAAATTTTTAGTTTTTTAAAAGTTACAAAGTTAAATACAAGTATTCCGCACCCAAATAAATCACTATAAAACACAATTAACCACATAATTAAGCTAAACGTTGTTACTAGAAAATATAAAAAGGCCAAAGCTACAAGATTTTAAACGCGACAAAAACGAAAACGCCTACAAGCAATTCGCAGTGAACCAACAGCAGCTTTTTAAAGATTGCATTTCGCAGAGGCGCTGTAGATTTAAAAACAAAACTGATAAGCAGTCTCAGCTTTTCCAAACACCAGCAGCAAGTTATTCAGAGCAAAGCGAAAAGTTGCTCGACCGTGACGCTGTTCTCCGCATTCGCCTGACGTCATAAAAGAAACAAAAGAGAGCGCTGGAGCTACGTTTTAATGGAGAGCTTTCGAAAGGCGTGTTTTGTTTTCGTCGTCTCCTTGCCGAACTATCAATGATGCAAACTTTGTGCATGAAATACTTTTTACAATACTTTTACTTGGCGCTGGCTTTAGTGTACCTAACAATTTCTAAGTAGCGTAAGAACTGATTGTAAAACAATTTATATATGCTGAGCTTTTGATAGACCATTTGAAAATGAATATAGTTTAAAACTTTATTACATTTTACACGCTTTGGTTTTAAAAAGTATAAATGTATAAAAAACTATAACGCTTCATTTTCAAAACAAAATATGTGTATAAAGTGCAAAACAATCTAAAAAAAGCACTCAGTTTTTAAACTTATACGGGCAATGCTAAATTTTTGCTATAAATAAACAAAAGTTGTAAATTTAGATGCTTAAGTAAAAAAATATGTACTTGATAATAAAATATAAGTATATTATACAATATTATTACAAGTAATAATATGTATTTTAACTATGTACTTATAATTATTAAACGTATTTCAAAAAACATTTTTGATAGTACAGGATACATATTGAGTAAATTTTCGAACAGTTTACTACACTTATTCAAAAAAATTAACAGTAAACATAATATTTAATTTCAAAACTTTTTATATTAAAATATATCTAAAACCTTAATTTACCTTTTAGTTAAAGTATTTAACTAATAGTGTAAAGTTATAATTTTTGACAAAAATTCTCTAACAAATAAAGCTCTTAATAAATTATTGAACTGTGTTTAAACTTGTCATATATAATTAGAAATAAATATCTTTGTTGAACCCAGCTTTTAAACATTTTTAACTTGTTAGTAACAAACTCATTTTAAACAAAACAAGAGTCAAATGAGTTTCTCTGCAACAAGCTTTTTGTCGATTACACGCAATCAGCGTTGGCGAGTGGATGCAAAAACAACAGATATAACAACAAGTCACGCCCTTATTTGGCAAGAAGGCGTTACTCGAAGGCTAAAAAAGAGAGACTAGATGAGGGAATGTCTAGAGCAATTTTGACTCGATTTGGTGAAGTTGCGACGTGATGCGTGCTTTAAACCCTAAGGCTGGGTACATTTCAGTTATCAATCTTATTAACTAGTAAGAAAATAACTTATTAGTATGATGATATACTCTTTTATATAAAAAGTTTTCTATAATAGTTTTTAAAGAGTCGTTTTTGTAGCTTTACTTTAAATTTTGTGAAACAGTGTATGCCCTTTTTACATTTATATTTCTCTAAAGAGTTTAAAAGCAAATAATAATTCAATAATATTGAATGTAATTTTATTAATTAACTAAATTTACATCTTCTTACTTAAATTAGGCTAGAGTCCTTGAACTTTCAAAGAATGTTTCTTAAAACCTTTTAGTGTTAGAAATCGAAAACGTTAAGCATTTTTTATTTAGTAATTAGTTTTTTATAAATCATATTTTCATATTAAACATTAAAATTTAGATATAAAAATTTTTCATGAAAAATGATTGGTTTAAGTTATGTGAAAGAATAAAGAGTTCAGTTTAGTTTGATCATTTTATATTTTGATAGTAATTAAAGAAACCTATCACACTTTAATTGTTTTCAACTCATCTCGATAAAACATACTAGCTTTTTAAGTTGTTATAAGGACTTGTAACTAAACTAAAAATTTCTTACGAAGATCAACTAACTACAATACTATTATAAAAACAAATTGCTAATACTCATAAACGTAGCAAACAGATACAATAAGTTACAACTAACTGTAATCGTTACTAGGATTTAGCCATTGGTCCTGTTGTCCTGAACCTTGACGATAATGGTACACCTGCCCTGGACGCACATTCTGATGTCCACTTAAAGCTCTTTGCTTTAAAAATATAGGAGTAGCTATTTTAACTTGTTTTTGACTACCGTAAATTAAATATAAGAAACTTCACCTTTTTTCACATATTTATATCTACTACTATTTACTTAAAATGCATTGTTTCAAGGTGTATCTTATATAATTTGTAATTAAATTTGTGTTTAAATTTAAACAGTTTAATTGATCAAAACAAAATATAAAAATTTAAACTACCTTTTGTATGTGATCTTTGGAATTCATTTGATCAACAATCGACTTCTGACGATGTAATGTCTGCTGCTTCTGTTTTTGTATCTTTTTCAACTTTTCATTTTTTATTATCTTGATCCTTGGATCTTCCCATTGAGTAGTCTTATCGTTGTGGCTAAAAAATACATTTCAAAAACTTTAAAAACTTGAATTCAGAATCAACTCTGATAATAATTATCACAACTTCATAAGTAAACGAGATCTTATTTACAATCATTAAAATTGTCTAAATTAAAGAAAGAAACTTGAACAAATTTATGAGCGATTTCGAATGCATAGTTAAATATTTAATAAAAATATAGGTAAGTTTCATAGAATAATTTCAATATAGCTAATTCTTAGTTAACTGTATAGTATAATTCATCTTTTTTTTTCTTCAATTTTAACTACGTGACAATTTTATTGTTCGCTTTTCAACAAACACATAAATAATACACAAAAGAATATTACTATATCAAAACTAGTTTTAAATTAATAACTGCTTTTTTTACTCAGCACATCATAGTAATCACTTTAAAAAGCTTATATATCATTTCCACACACCTTACACTATAAATTTCAATAAAAAGAATGTTAAACTATCTTATTATAAAATAAAAATATCTCAGTAAACAATGAAACTTTAATTTTGGATATTTCAACTGTACAAATAAAAATTAAAAGTTATATAAAAAAGAAAATGATGAACAAATATTGCAAATTAAACAATATTGTTTTGAATATGGTCAAATATTGTATCAAAAAAAAATTAAAACAAAAAAAAACTTTTAAGTTTGAAAACAATTATGTACTAAGTTTAAAGTTAATTTTAAACAATTTATTAGTTTTAATTAGTAAACAAAGTTTCCCTCATTGATCTCATCAGTACTTAACTTTAAATCTGAAAAGATATGTTTAAAAGTCATGGAAAATACTGGTATGGAAACAAAACTAATAATATTGATTTATTTACTTCATAAAGTATAACTGATCATCACCAGTTTTGGCCTGTTGCCATCCAGGTGGCATTTGCATATTATTGATTTCATCAGGTGTGACTGTAATTTCTAACTGATTGTTATTAGCTGGAAGGCTAAGAGATCTAGCATGATTTTTCTGTTTGAAGAAAACAAATTAAAAATAATAATCAGTTTAGATCTATAATCAAACTTGTTGGTAAACACAATTTAAATTGTATTTATATCTGAAAAATACCGGATGAGCATTGGGCTGATATGGGTGTGAGTGTGGTACTTGTCTGCTGCTGCTCCTCTGTAACATTGCACGTTGCACACCTCCACCACTGCTCACTTGTTGATGAGGTACCAAGCCTTGGTTGCTTCCATGCTGATTGTGCTGATGCTGCACAATTGTTTGCGGCTGAACCATCTGCCCCATTGCATTGTTATTCTGATTCAAGTTCATTTGACCGTAGTTTAATCCCTGTTGTTTGAATATTTTTAAACTTTATTAAGCTTACCAAACACATTTTTATCTGTAAAATGTAAATTAAGGACTATACTAAACCTAATAAGTTATTGATGCTTTAAAGTTTTCTAAATAATACCTCGCATATCTAAAACTTGACATTTATTTTAACTACAAAATTAATACTGCTATGAAGCATAAAAATTTTAAGTTATCAAAATGAATTAGTTTATCGAATTTGATTATCAAACAAAATTTACCTGTTGACTTGCACTTCTTGAGTGATTAAACACTTGTCTTTGGGGATTCACAATCATAGAACGACTTTGAGTATGAAAGTTGTTAAGTCTCCTTTTACCTAACATAAAACAATAACAAGTTTAAAAAATACTTTTCTGTGCATAACTTAAATTTGTAAAGAACTAATCAAAAAATTTTTATTTATACTTAAGTAGTTATAACCTTGTATGAGTTATTTATGTACAGTTCATAATTTAAAAAATATTTCAACACTAAAAAACTAAGAGTCTTATTTATTAAAAAAAAAAATCAAGTATACATTGAAATTAAAGTGTAAAATGTTTAAGGCTTTAGGAAGTCAATACATTTTTTACAGCAATTAACATTGGCTTTTATGTGAATGCTATTATAAAATATAAATTACTTATTTTAGTAATGAAAATTTAAAATTTATTTTTCAGATATAATTAGTTTTGGAAAAGTTTCCATTACAAATTTTTAGTAGTAAATTTGCTATAAAAAAGAAAATTACAAACAAATCTCTACATTTTTTTGAGCTAGAGACATTAAATTTTAAAGAGTTTTGATTGTCAAAAAAAAATTAAAATAGATGAACTATTAAAAATTAGTAATGGACTAATGATTTTGAATAAGATTGTTTAAAAACTCAAGAAATAAATTTCTTCTTTTTAGTTTGTACCTTCTGTTAGGAACCTATTAGACTCAGTGACTTAGATTACTAGTTACTTTAAATTGAGCTAATTAGTATAAAATATATTTTAGTTAAGATAGTAACTTATAAGAAAGATCAACTTTTAAAAAATGATGGACCGTAACTGTGGCAATGTGTGATATATTTGTTAGGGATTGCAGAAAATTTACAAATGTTTAAAAAAACCTTAATTTGAAATTTTTTAACTTATTTAGAAAGATAAAAAAAATACAAATACAACAAAGCTCTTGTAACAATAAGTTTATTTTAAAAATAATAACTTTTACAGTTTTATAATGTTCAAATAAGTTTTTTTTTAGGTGGAACATCTGCTCTAATGCTACACACAACAAAACGCCCCTGAACCGCTTTATAGCTGGAACAGTTTTTACAAAAAATTAAGCATTTCTACATTTAGTTTATTCTCATTAAGTCTTTTTTCAATTAAAAATTGTTCTAATTAAAAAAACAAACTACTTAAAATTTGATAAAAACCACTAACTTGGCTCCTTATTAAAAGACTCAGGCATGTTCCTTTGAGAAAAAGGAGTAGAAGTATTGCTTTTACCTTCCAAAATTGAAGGGGTAAATAACATTTCTAAGAGTGTATTTGAATCTTTTCTTTCGTGAATGATAATCCTTCGTCCGTCTTCAATGTTTTCCTTTTTGATCATCATATTTGGTGAATGTTGTTGAACAGAAGTCATATCTATTAGTCATTAAAAACCTGTTAAAATTAGGTACATAATTTTAGTATACATTTTAGTGTAATAAGAAATATATTGATCAACAATCATTTAATTTATTTTTTATTTGAATTCTTTACTTACAATATACAAAGTTTTCTGATTAAAATTAAATTGTAAAACTGACATAATTTACTCATTCTAGTTGTATGCAAACTATGTTTTTTTGTTTTGTTATCAATTTTACTTCATAAATTAGGATTGCCACTCTTTGAAGCAAAATAGCCGTTTTAAGGAATCAAAAACTGACCTGATTTATGTTAAGCTTGCCAAAGTTAGCCTGAGTTTATAGGAAAATTTCAAATAAAAATCAATAGAAGTAAAAAATTAAACAAATACATATATCATTAATCTAGCTTCAATACAAGAAACATTAAAACAACAACAAAAAGACTTAATGAAAATATACTTTTATAAATGACTTAAAATAATCTAAGGGTAGTGAGTATTTAGGTGATGTTTGCTGGACACAATTAAACATATGATTCAGATGAGTTTTAGCTCCTGTAAGAAGAATTTGAAAACAATAACAAAATAATTTGCAAAAAAAATGTTGCACCCCAAAAAATACATATTTTTTGACTAAAATAGTAATAGTCAATTATACATGTCTTACATTTAAAATATAAATTTTAAATGTAAGAAATTGTAATACAGATAAGAAATGTAAGACATATAAGAAAGCTTATACTTGAAGACATACATTTAAAGAAAATTCAACTGCTGTAGACATAATATGATGTCATAATCACACAAAATATGCAAATTTTGTGTGTTTATGACTGATGTTTTTTTACCATAAAAAAAAAATCTTTCAATTTAGTTTAATTACCAGTTTGTAATGAATCTTATCTGCTACTAATTCAATTAAGCAAGTTTTATACTGAGGATTTTTTGGGTGTCTTGCCATAAATAAACTTTATTCCTTTAAATATATACTAGTTTTTACTGGTTAACTGAGCACGAAATATGCAGTTAAATACTATTTTTCAAAGTTCAACCCAAACTAGTTAAAAACAATTTGTAAGCAAATAAGTCAATTGAGCACCAACAAAAAAAAAAGTGAAAAATAACAAATATTTATTTTCTAAATTTAAATTTCAAAGTAAAAAAATAGTTGTGTATACTGTATGACATATACATTTTATATGATAAACAAAACAATTAATTGACTAAATTTTCTATATACTTTTTCTATGTTATTTAATTGCGGTTTTCAAACTTATGAAAGAAGATACTGTTAATCATGTAATATTTATTTTGAATCTTTTTATAAGTATTTTAAATTAATTTTAAATTAAAACACTTTAATCTATTTTCATTAAAAATTAATTTAATTTATAAATAAACTTTTTATCTATCTATAATATTTTTACTTGGTAAATAAGAACAACCGAACCCGTAATTTATTTTAAAAATACTTACTCGAATGAATAAAAAACAACCAAAATTATAATACATATTTGAAAAGCACATGCTTTTAGTTTTTTAAGATTATTTGTAAACTAGATATTATTTTTTAAATCTGTATTAAAAAACATTTTTTTTAATTTCTATTAAGTTTTTAGATAATTTAAAACTACTAAAATAATAAATTTATTCTTTTAAGAATTTATTTTACAAACTAAGTTTCGGTCAAAGACTGCTTGGTAAATTTCGACATTGTTAATTTTTATCCTAGCATTAGTCATGAACATTTTTCTAAACCCATAAAATTTGCAAAAAAACTTAACACTAGTAAAAAACGAAGACATAAAGCTAATAGAGCACACATGCAAAACAATTGTCCCTTATGATAATAGAACATGGGTAAAAAAATACAGCAACAGCCAATTTGATGTACCAATGAATTCGTTCTTCGGCGCGGAACTGTGCGACTTGGTACGCCTGTATGCCTTAAACAAACTTAGGCACTTATACAACTATAAAGATATCGGACTCTATAGGGAAGACTGTCTCGCAAAAATAAGCAGAAAAGGTAACCAAGAGCCAGAAAGACGAAAAAAAAACACAATAAAATATTTTAATGAACTCGGTTTTAAAATAACGATTGATATAGGCGCGACTAAATTCAATTTCCTAGATATAACTCTAGATACTGCTAATAATACATTTAAACCATACCAAAAAGAAAACTCCAGCACCAATTGTATTAACAAGTATTCAAACCACCCGTCCATTATAAAAAAGAACCTACCAAAAATGATCGAAAAAAGACTCAATAGACTCTCAAAGCCGAAGAAATTTTCAATGAATCAATAATCGGATACCAGAATGCTTTAACCAACTCAAATTTCAAACACAAACTTAAAAACTCAAACCACCAAAACAATCAAAACAAAAAGAAACCAGCACGAACAAGAAAAACAATCTACTTCAACCCTGTCTACTGTCAGTCAGTAAGAACGAATATAGGTAAAGCTTTTCTGCAACTGATAGGTAAACAATATAAAGAAGACCACAAGTTAAACAAAATAATAAACAGAAATGATTGTAAAATTTCATATAGCGCATGAGCAATTTTAAGAAATTAATCTAAAATCATAATCGAAAGTACTTATTAACAAAAAACGATGAACTAAATGAAACACTTTGCAACTGTAGAACAAAAAAAAACAAGTGTCCTCTTAAGAATAAATGCTTAGTTGAAAATATAATATATAAAGCGACAATCAGATCGGAATACGAAACAAAAAACTATTTGGGCTCAACGGGTGGTACTTTCAAAAAAAGATGGTACAACCATATTAGCGACTTTAAAAACTATAAAGAGAACAGAACAGAAACATCGAAGTATATATGGAAGCTTAAAAATAACAACATTGACTACAAAATAGATTGGGAAATTATCCACCATATTGGCAAAGCCAAAAACCCACAAAGCATTTGCAGTACTTGCATATTAGAAAAGGTCGCAATCGCCAAAGCAGACAGAAGGGACAACCTAAATAAACGGTACTAGCTCTTTTATTCCTGCCCGCACTTTCGAAAACTCCACTTCATAACTTAAGTAGCCTGCAATACAAGTTCTATGCATGCTTTTAATAAATTTTTGTGTAGTTATTATTTTCTTAAAACTAAGAGTTTTTTTTAAATCATTCAAGCAAAACTTCAAATTTTTGTAACTATTACAAGCACAAAACAACTTAAGTTTTCAATAGTCAAGTCACAATAAAAATTAGCTTGATTAAAATGCATCTTAACTTAAGCTCACTTATTACTATTAACTACATTTTTATTTAAGCAATGTTTACTCTGTCTGAAAATCAACTAAGAAGAAAATAGAAAGCTACATACAGAGTTTTTTTTATTATTTGTGTTGTTCTTTGATTTTGAAACTTAATTAAAATTTAAACTTTGCCACAAATTCAATATTAATATTATAATTTAACTTGTTTTGTTTTTAAGTAAAAACTTGTTTTAACTATAAGTTTTTATATAAAACATTCGGTCGGGATTCCAAATTTTCATACCTATTACAAGCACAAGATTGTTTAAATTTTCAATAGTTACGTCACAATTAAAATAAGCTATGTTAATATGCACCTAAACTTTTACCTAACTTTATTAACTACATTTTTGCTTAAGCAATGTTTACTTTGAATATTAACTAGAAGAAAAAAGAAAGCTACATACAGCTTTTATTATTATTATTGTTGTTGTTATTTTGATTTTAAAACTTAACTAAAATTTTAACTTTACCTTAAACTCAATCTTATTATTAATATTTAATTTGTTTAGTTTTTTAAGTAAACATGTTGAGTAAAAATTTGTTTTTATTTTAACTTAATTGTTTAAATGCTGTTTTCCATGACTGTCACATATCTTTTTAGATTTGTTTAAGCTCTGACGAGGTCTTTGACCGAAACTTAGTTTGTAAAATAAATTCTTGAAAGAATAAATTCATTATTTCTCCTCCAGTAGTTGAGATCTCTCTATTTATTTTCTTAAAACCAAAACATATAATATACCTAAATAATAATCTCATTATACACTTAAAATAACTAATTCAGACAAAAAGACTCTCAAGTATAAATACTTAAAATAATAAATACATTTACATAAAGTAACTATTACGTCCACAGTGGGTCCGCAACTGGAATAAGAAAAAAAAAGAAATTTTTGATCCAAGATTCGAGCTCTTTTAAAGCTGTAAACCAAGTTATAAATTCCGTCTACAACAGGGGTCGGCAGGTAGTTGGTGCTCGCGGGCCAAATTTCAAGTTTTCAAAATCTTCGAGGGCCGTATTTTTAGTTTTAGTGATATTTAAATAATTTTTTGGCTTTAGTTTTGGTCACACCAGAGATAGTTTAACTTGTACTCACTTAACTACTTTTAATGACTTTTAGCTACACATAGAATGCCTATTTAATATATAAATATCTATTGTAATAGAATTAACATTGTTTAATATACTTAAGTCTTAAAAAAATATGTACTTTTTTAAATACTTTTTAAGTTAAACTTAATAAAATACCTACATTAGTTTACTTACAACCTAACTCTCTATAGACTGAGCTTCAAAAACAGTTATGGGTCACTTTTATACATTTTTTATATTATAAAAAAGTAACCTTTTCATATTTAAAAAAAAGTTAACTTTAGAAAATAGTTTTTGCGTCTTAAATAGTTTACACTCTTTAGAAAATTCAGTAATTATTTAATTAAATAAAATTAATACCTATTTATACTGTAGATAAGCTAAATCAAAATTTTTAACATAATTAATGCTGGAATACTTTAATCAAATACTTAATAGTAATTAATTAGTCTTTTAGACGGTTGCCACTTTAAAAGCAAAAATGTCTGAATTATATTAAAAGTTTACTAAAAGTTAAAATAGCTAAAATCTTTCTGTTAATCAAACTTAAATACAAAACTAAAATATCATTATTATAAAATAGCACAATATTTAAGTAGACAAAAAGTTACAATTAGTAAACTACACGACAGTCATAAAAACTATTCTGAGAATTCGAAGATATTATCAAAGTGTTTGAAATAAAAGTTTCAGATACACCTGAGTTTCATAAAAATTTCTTAAACAGCTTTAACCTAGTCTGAATTTAAAAAAATTAAACTAGCCCGTTTGTTTGACAACCCTGTTTAAAATAAAATTCACAAAATAAAGATATACCGAAGTATATTAACAGTGAGTTAATCATATAACTAAAAAAATTAGTATAATTCAGCTTAAATGGGCAATTAAGTTTTTTAGCATTTTTAACAAATGTATAAAATTTATTAAACTATTAATGAATTAGAAAAACCTTTTTTTTTGAACATTATAGCAATTCTTTATCTGCAATAAAAAAATTACATTTAAAAAGAAAAAATGTGAATTAAAAGACGAGCTATAACTATAAGAACTATAATACGTTAGTTTGGAGTTATTGCGAAAAACGAAAAAAAAAAAAACGGTTAAGTCAGTTTCAACAACGCACATATTATGTTTTAGTAACTAAAGACTGATCAGAAAAAAAATGTTTAGGCAAGTTATAAAGTAGCAAAAGTAATTACTAAAAAAGATACCGTTGAGAGTTGAAAACTTATTTAAATAATTTGTGTTTGTGTTAGTAAAATATTTATTTTATTTCTTCAATATCAACAAGAAGTCGTGTTAAGGAAATTTCTGAAGATTATAAAGTCACATAAACCAATTTAAGACTTAAATCAATCTGTTAAGATGCGTGAACTGATACAACAGATATTGCTCATTTCATAATTTTTATTACAGGTTGTTTTACTAATTTTGACATTTTAGAAGAACTTCTAGGTTAGTTCCAATATAAAGCACAACAATAGGAAATCACATTTCAAAAGCAAAGGTGCAATGCACTAGTATAAAATTTTTAAAAGTACAACATTTTGCTTCTCTTTTTAGTATATAGTTAAGTTAAAGGTAAAAAAACTGTACTAAATAATATAGAAAAATTTAAGAGATACTGTTAAAATATTTTAAATGTGTTTTAAAAAAAAATATATTTATATGGTAGATTTTTTGTGTCAAATCGAAATTTCATTACTTTACATGTTAAAATTGTTTAAAATTACAGGTTTTTTAGATTATTCTTAAATTCAAGGCTTTTTCAGATTTTTTCAGTGTAAATTGTCAAATTCCAAGCTTTTACGGGATTCTTCGGCAACACTAATTGTTCACACTTATATGTATACAATTAGTATAAATAATAGCTCAAATTATATCAGCTGAAAGACTTAAAATTAAGAATGTATTTTAATTTAAACCAACGCTGTGAATAGAACAAAACATACATCATAAATTAAATTTACCACTCTTTAAAGCAAAAAAGTCAGTCCGAGTGACCAAAACTAGCCTGATATTTTAGCATACAAAAAGCAATTCAAGCCAAAAACTGAAAAAAAAGACTAAATTAGCCTGAGATTTGAAGTCTTCAAATAGTCAGAGTCTGAGTGTGTGGCAACTTTTATTTGTTTGTTTGATCAATTTGAACTATTTTAATTAGAAATGACAAACTTAATAGATTACCATTTCTCAATCTAGTTTGTATTAAATAGGTATTTCCAAAAAACAGCAACTGTTTATATTAGTATGCAACGCATAAAAATTAACTTATGCCAAAAAACATGGTTTGAAAATCAAAAATTATACCTAACAAAAGGTTTTTTAATTTATGTCATATATATATTGTTTTAAATGTGTCTGTACACACTTAGATATTACATGTAAAAACAAAAATGTTAGAAAATTATGCATAAACTAAATTCAAATAAAAAGTGGTTTAAAATATGAGCATCTTTGTTCATTAGTGTGCTTAGGAATTAATTTAAAATGCAAAGAAAACTTCTAAAAAATCAAAGGTGTCAAAATGAAAATAAAAGTAACCTTATTTTTTCTTCTTCTTCTTCTTCTTATTATTATTATGTTATTTTAAATGTTTTTGTGTAAGCTAGAATATAACATTTGGAAATAAAACATCTGTAATAGAAACAAACTGTAAATAAATGACATTTTAGTTAATTACTGTGCATTACTTTTGTACAAAACGGAAACATTTGCATTTAGTTTTTACCAAATATAAATTATATAACTATCTTACTAATTTAAAGCACTTTCTACATTCTTTATTCAGAAAAAAATTTGCTGTTGTAAGAAGAATGTTATTATGAAATGGAGAAAAAAACCTGGTAGAATGCTAACCTGTCTTGTTTTTGCTTTTAGGCTAAATCAGTAAAGTCTTTTAATTGTTTTAAAATGTTATACAGGAACTTAAAACTAAATTTATTAAACAAATTTAATTTAAAATATATTTTTGCTCAGCGGGCCACATTTACATGCTCGCGGGCCGCATTCCATTCAAAAAAATATTGTGCTCGCGGGCCGCAGATTGCCGACCCCTGGTCTACAACATAAGGTATTCTAGTTTGGGCGAGGCGGCTGAAAAATTTTTAAATAAAACAAAATTTTCTTTTCTAAAAATAAGAATTTAACCTTTAAATAAATAAAAAATGTTAAAACTTATCTTTACAAAAAATTTAGATTTTTTTATACTTTTTTGTTAATACAACTCAAAATTTTGTTTGTTAGTGATTTAAATTGTAAAAAAAAAACTAATCATGAAAAAAAATGTACGGTTTTTGGTCGTTAATTTAGTAATCATTCAAAGATTGTTAAAGACTTGTCAACCTAGACAATATAAACGTATATATCAAAAGAGTTCTTTGATTTTGTTAGTCATTTTTAAATCAACAACATCTTATTTATATTTAAGATTTTTTTATAACACTCCTTTTTATTTTTTATATATCGTTGTAGCCGATGTGATGGTATATACTTCTTTTATATAATCTTCATCATCTAATTTAAATAGATTATGATCTTTTAGCTAGTTTATTTTTTTTTTCTATTAATCTAAATATTTGAAATTATATTAAACTATGTTTTTTTTTCTAAACAAAATGAACTTTTTGTGTTATTTTTATTCCTCAGTTTGTGTGTCTTTCAGTTTAAGTGGCCTAGTTTTTGATGCCTGGGTCCATCGTATTGACAATAAATTTGCAATAATAGTAATAAACTATAACGACTTTATGTTTAATATATACTAAACATTTACAAACTGTTACACCAAAAAAAAAAGAAGTATAAGCTTAACTTGCTTCTATTTTGATTTTTTAGTTAAGTCTTACATTTAAAATAAAATAGAATAAAAACATTTTTGAGAGCTACTACTTAACTTTTTTCTTGTAGGCTTTTTTTGTTTAGTTTAAATATTTAGTAGGTTAAATATTTAGTAGGTAAAGTCTTGAACTTCAACAAGAACTAACATTTAAAAAGGTTAAGAGATACTAGTTTTATACAAAAATTGATTTCCTTTATCTATTTAAACGAGATTTGGGAAAACTATGAAGTCTAAGAAAAAATATACAAACTAAAATATTAAATTAAAAATTTTACGCATGATATTAGAATTAAAAAGTGATTTTATAAAGGTCTTTAATAATACGTATTCAAATTATGTACAATAGTTTTATAAAAAATAAGGTATAACCTACAAACGATTTTTTTATAATGACATCACAATTACTGCATGTATTTGTGATAAATAGGAAGAGGCTTGCAAACTAGAAAGAGGCTTTCAAAAAGTCTTAAATAGTATACTTACTATTTTTATAATATGTGACTACTAACTTTTTAAAATATAAGGTTCTTAATCAGAACTGTGTTCTAATTATTAAAAAAAAAAAGAAGTGTATGTGTTCCAATCCTGTTTTAAGTTTTAAATTACTTAAAATGAAATGTATAAGAGTTTAACTCTTTTTGTATTTTTATAAGTGACTATTATATGTTGTTCCAACCTTAACACTAAATATTTTATTGCTTTTTTTTGATTACAATTAGTCTTAGTTTTTCTTAAGATTACACATTTTTATGTCATTGAATAGAATATTCTAAAAAATGAATATTATTAGTAATTTTGACAAATGTTATGGTTTAAGTTCATGTTTACATCATCTTCAACAATATTTAAACTTATACTTGTTATTTATCTAAACAATACTTAAACTTATTGTGTTATAGGTAATTTCGAAGGTTCAATTCAAACTCATGTGCACACTTTTAGGTTACTTCTAAAACAAAACTGTAACTTCTCAGACAGTTTTGTCTTTTAGTTGTTTTGTTTGGACAATTTTTCTAACGCCCCACCCTAACCGCACTTACATGCAGTCATAAATGTTTTAAAAAAAGTCATTAAATTTTATGAAAGTTATAAGTCTAACTTAGCCTCGCAAACTGTTTAAACATTTAGATACCATTTAAAATAAAAACTTAGTATTAATTTTATTTAACAGAAATGGATTTCGAAGTCGAAAGTTTCTATTTCAAATTAAGTTAATAGTTTCTAAACTTACAATTTTTTAATGATTGAAAAGCTGTAATAAGTAAAGAAATAAAAAACGACGCTCAAACATTTTGACGAAAATTTGTATTAAATTTGAACTTTAAACTTCTGTATGTATCTTAAGTTAACAACCAAAGTTTTATATTTTAATTATTTTTTTTAGTTATATTTTGATTGCTAGTTTGTGGCTATTAAACATTTTACACATTATTTAAAGGATCAAATAATACTAAAATATAACAAATACTCGTTTTGTCGGTTTACTCTGTATACTGTAGTTTTTATGAACGGTTGAAATTATGTTAAGTTTTTAAAGATTTTAAGTATATTATGTGCAAGATAAGAAAAAAGACTAACTTTTGTATTAAGTAAAATTTGTTACTTTAATTAAAGTTTGAATACAAGGTGCTTTTTATCTGTACTAATAAGAAATCTTAAAATGCTATTAAATATTTTGCATTCTTAATTTTTACATAGGTTATAGGGTGTAATGACGTTGAATTAAAAAGAAAATATTTTTAAATATAAAACTTTTTTACTATAAGTTCGTACTTAAGTTTATATAGTATACTTCAATAGTGTATTGAAAAATTTAAATAAACAAGTTCACATAACAAAATCCGATTTAAGTATTTCAATTTGTTCTTTTAATTTTGCTATTTTCTTATATTGGTTCTAACTTATTATATTAGTATCTAAAAATAAAATAGAAATTAGAATTAAATCTTTAAGTACAATATTTTATGTGTTAAATTTTAGTTTATTAAACAATATAAGATCTAATTAATCAAGTCGAGTGTGATGAGAAAATTATACTTCTAAAGCTTACGAAGTTAATTTGTAATAAAGTAAAAAAAAAGAATCTAGTTTTAAACTGGCCATCATGTACATTATGAAAAATTTTAAACTCCTTGGAACTGTGTTATAAAACTAATTAAAGAAAACGCTGTAATTTTCAATAAATTTAAAAATTTAAATATGTTTTTGCTTAAACCTCTAACTACATTGGTATAAAAGTTTTCCAAAAGTAATATTTCAAATGCATTAAATAATTTAGTTAAAAAAGTACATCATTTTGCAACTTGAAAGACTTAAAGTAAATCAACCAATACTGCAACAAACAAGTAGTTTGTGAATACTTAAACTATTAATTTTTTGAGGTAAACAATTAGCTAACTATTTATACTAACTTAAATAAGACTTAGTGTTTGATCAAACCCTGTTTGCAAGCAAATTATACTTTTTACTGAAATTTAATCAGTTTTTTATTTATTAGGATATATGATATTCATCGAACAGAGTGACACAAAAAGCGTTTATGTAAAAAAAAATAAACTATTTAATTATTTATCTTTTTTTTTTATTTACGTAAATATATCATAGTTTAAAAAGTCTATAAAGCTTTGTTTAAGAAACGCCGTGGTCTACTGAGCAAATAAATTATTAGCTAAGGCTATTTTCGGCAGAAAGTTGTCCGCAAAACTCAATTACTTTTCAAAAAATAGTTAAGATGTCACAATTTTCCTTAGTCATGCAATGACTCACAGACTGGTCAGTTACTAGTGGGATAGTTTATAATATAAAGATTCTTACCATCAACTACAGTTTGGACGACCGAAGTCATTATCAAGATATTGCATGCAGGATTCAAATATGTCTGCAGTGCGAAGATGCTCATTTAGGATGTTGGTTTTAAGCTCTATTTAATTGAAAACTTTTTATTGTATAAAATTTAATTATTTTAGCTCTTTAAAAACAGCATATTCTTTATGTATATGAAATTTTGTAATAAGGTATACAAAATTTTAGAACAAATTTAATTTAAGTGATAACCATCTTTTTTATCATTCTGTATCTATGCATCTAAAATAGTTATTTTAAACTTTTTTTTTGAAAAGAAAATTGAAAAAAAAAAATTCTCAAAAGTTGTAGAATGCTTCAATTTATTTTTAAATCTAGAAGAAGTTTTATTTTAAAAATGTATACTTTTAAATACTTTATAAGTTTACAAACTATTAATATTTTAAAAATTGTATGTTTACTGAAAATTTAAGACAAGTAGGACAAAAATTTGAAAATTTGTTTGAATAAAGTAGAAAAATAGTTTTTAAGTGCTATTAAATAGTCTGAAAAACTTTTTAGAAAATTTTGTAAAACACAATGAATACTTTATTACAGTAAAAACATCTACGTTTTAATATTCTTTCACCTTTATAATTATTTTTTACTAACTTTAGTTATAATTTTTTAGTTGCGTTATATAAAAGTTTTGCGGACTGTAAAAACATCTTAGGCATATAATTTACTACAAAAAGAAAACAAGTTTTGGCAATAAAAACAATTTTATTTGCTTTTTGCGTAACTTACAATTATCAGAAACAAAGCAATAAACGTCATTGATCTACAAACAATTCTTTTTTGGAAAACTTTCTAGTTCATTTGTTTACGGGGTGTAGTCAACTTGAAAAATAAATTTTTATTGGTACTGGTATAAAAACTTTAATCATTTAAAATTATTTTTCAAGTTAACTACACCCCGTAAACAAATGAACTAGAAAGTTTTCCAAAAAATAATTGTTTGTAGATCAATGAAGTTTATTGCTTTGTTTCTGATAATTGTAGGTTACGCAAAAAGCAAATAAAATTGTTTTTATTGCCAAAATTTGTTTTCTTTTTATAGTAAATTATATGCCTAAGATGTTTTTACAGTCCGCAAAACTCTTATATAACGCAACTAAAAAATTATAGCTAAAGTTAGTAAAAAATAATTATAAAGGTGAAAGAATATTAAAACGCAGATGTTTTTACTGTAATAAAGTATTCATGGTGTTTTACAAAATCTTCTAAAAAGTTTTTCAGACTATTTAATAGCACTTAAAAGCTATTTTTCTACTTTATTTAAACAAATTTTCAAATTTTTGTCCTACTTGTCTTAAGTTTTCAGTAAACATACAATTATTAAAATATTAATAGTTTGTAAACTTATAAAGTATTTAAAAGTATACATATTTAAAATCAAACTTCTTCCAGATATTAGAAAGTAATAACTTTAAAACTTACTTAACTGCTAAGCTATTTTTTGTGTAACAAACACTTTTAATTTTTTTAATTTTTTTTTGTTTTTAAGCAGATCAAAATTGGTGTACAACGAAAATAATTTATTTAAGTTACAAAACGTATAAACTATTAAAGTAGTTTATAACTATTGATAGTTTTTTTTAAACTTAATTAAAAATAAAACATTTCTGAGATGACTATTAGTCTTAATGACTAATTTTACAAAAGTCTGAATTATTAAACAGGATTTGAAAATTTGTATACTTCTTAAGTATTTATCTAGAAAATTAAAAAGCAAGATAATACTTCTGAGTATGAGTCTTGTTTTCATGAAATTATTTTAAAAAATTTATTTTGATAAATTTAGAGTCTTTTTTTTTTGTGTTAAAGATTAAACTTTTTTTAAGTAACTTAGATGTTTAATTAAATTTTAAAGCGTCAATAAACATCTGTATCTGAAAAGCAACACAGTTTTACTTGTTTCTTTTAGCGGTTTTGAAATTCATACTGAACTGTATTAATTAGCATTGAAATTAAAATACAATATACCATTTGTTAGTTTTGTTTGATGACTATTTTAGTTCTTGTACTTAGTTCGTTTGGTTGTTCTATATAAATTCAAGTAAAAAGTGACAAAACAACGCTTAGTTTCATAAGCATAGAAAAAAAGCAACAATCTAATACAACAGCATTAGTTATGGCCAAATATACATTTTCAAACAAGCAAAAACTAAGTGTCAAAGCTTTGAGTTATTCGTCAATTATCGCTAATTAATATTGATCAGTAATGATCATTTTAGTGAATGCTTTTTATTTTTATAACAATAAGTGCTTACACTAGCTTCCACTGGAATTCAAGAAAACTAAAAAACTTAAAAAAAAAAAGGATTTACTACAGAAGTAAGTACATTATGAAGGAGAGGAAATTATATTTACTTAAAATTTTTTAACACTTAAAAATTATTTATAAAAAGTAGTGATTTGTATATTAATAGACTTTTATTTATACTATTCATGTATACAATGTAATATTCAAAAATTTGTAGTTAAAAACAACAGGCTTTTTTACTAGTTAAACAAGTTTAAAAATTGTTTCACGGTGCAGCGACATAACATACCTTTATGAAATTATTTTGCGGTTTGTAGATAGAAACGCACTTAAAGCTTTTGTTTTATTGAACTGTCTAAGTATGACAGCTTTAACATGTATTTATTTAATATAAGGTTAAATTGCAAAAATAATAGTCATGTTACCACAAAAAAACCAAGTTTTTTTATGTAAAAAAACATTATGAATTCATCCAACAAATTTTATACTAGTTATTGATAATAAGGAAATTACATTTAAAATTTTATAATTAACTTTTTTTAATATACACCACAATTTTTCTATTAAGTAACATTTTTTAGTTTTTTATTAAATTATAAACATCGTTACTTACTAAAATATAACTGTAACTCGTAAATAAGTAAGTAACGTAAAATTTGTTTTAGTGTTTTTTTTTTTTGTGTAAGAATTTTTCATGCAGGTCTAACCTGTTGCGTAAATGTAACCTTAATATTTACATAAAAAGTATTTACTCTTACATAATTAGATAAAATAAATAAACCCAAAAATATAACTTTAAAAAAAATCTCACTCATCTTCATATTAAGCTATTTACTACAGAACTTCTAAAGCTGTCATACGTATCACTTGCTTGAAATTTTTATAAAGAAAAGTTTAAATAGAAACGCTTAAATAAAATTGTTATGAATAAAACTTCTAGCAAAATCGTTTAAAAGATTGAACATTGCTTGTAGAGTTGCACTTGTTTTATAAAATGAATATAATAAAAAAAAAATTTCGTTTTAAAGTGTTCAACTAAAAATGTTTAGTTTGTTATCTTAATATGAAAAATTTTATAAAGTATTCTTTTATAACTGTAAATATTTTTCTATTTTTTTAATATTTGTGTATTATGAAAAATATTAGAAATACTTATAAAAAAAACAGTGGTAGAAGAATTAGTTAAAACGTTTTTGTTATATTCAGTAGCTCCAGTAATGTTATCTTATATCGATTATTTTCAATTAAAGTTTGTAGTAGTTAGTAGTTTGTAGTTACGCATGAGAATTTCTTTTTAGCTGACAAAATTTCTCAGCATTATACATTTGGTGCCTTTTAAACGTACAGTCATATTTAAGTCGGCATTTAAGATTAGCTGCATAGTTTCGAATGTACTTGTTTTTATTTTCATTGAAGACACAATCAAAAAAAAAAAATAAACTTTAAAAAATGATTTAGAGATTAAAACATATTAAAACATGTTATACCTTTATTATAAAAATTTAGTTTTTCATGCAAATAACAGTCTTTGTTTTTTTACTAGTTAATTGTTAGAGAGCTTCGGAAAGTTAATTAAAAAACAAGTTTTGTCTAAACAAAAATAAAAAGTAATCTAACAATTATATTATATTTTATTATATGTACCAGTGATTGTAAACCTTTCCAAAGCTTTGCATACGAAACTGCCTGAAAATAAATTCTATGTACACTATATTATAAATTTTTTTTTTTAAACTTTGAGTGTATAACAATAAATCAAAAAGATGCTAAGAATTGTTTTATGATATTAAAATTAGTTTTTTAATAAAGAAAAAGACAACATATACATCGTCGTTTATTTATTTTTTCAAAATCTTAAGTTTTCTGTGCATAGTAAAACAATTTCTATGCACACCGTGAAGAACATTCCTATATACATATAAAAAAGAAAATAAATCATAACTTAATAAATTTAAAATTAGTTCGTTGAGCTTACTAGGGAAAGGCTATTTATAGAAATTTTATTACTAAAATCAAATTTAAAGCTGTAGTTTCGTCTTACAACTCCTCAACTACTTAATAAAAGATTCATAAACTGGAAACATACAAACGAAAGTAAACAAACTACACAAAACTAGAAAAATCAGACGTAACCTTATACTTTCGAATATTATATAAAAGGTTTTATACAAAAACCAAAATTTGTTTTAAACAGACAAAAAATCTGCAAAAATCAAAGTAGTGACTCCAAAACTCGTTGAATTTTTAAAGTTGTTTTTTAATGTCCCCTAACAAAAACTTTTAACAGGCATGATATGCTAAATAGCTTTAAGTATGGAAAATTTGAAGAGAATTATCAAGGTGCATTACAATAAAATATAACACAAAAACACACAACATCAAAGTCAGTGTAATTGCGCAGGTAGCTACAAGTATAGTTTAGAAGAGGGCAACTGTACTTCAGAGAACATTGTTTCAGAACACAGTAAACTCTGACCTTGAGACAAAGTTTTACATCGGATTACAATCAGCACAGTTTAGATTAAGATATGCCAATCATGAAAATAATTTAAATACAACAAATAATAAAAATGAATAAAAAAAAACTTAGCTTTTAAAGAATGTTTGCAGCTTTAAACGTTAAAAAATTGACTTAAAAACTATTAAATATCTTATTTTAGTAAGTGATAAAAAGATCACTGCCTATAGCCAATGGTGATAACTCTATGTATAAACTGTGCTTGAAGAAGCTACCGCTGTTGTGTATGAGCTAAATAAAAAGGAATTTTTAAACAAGAGAAAAGACTTTACTTCCTCTCGTAGACCCATTTATAAATAATTTTAAAATTAAATAACTTTTAAAGTCACTTAAAGATGTTTGTAGACTTTATTATTTGATTGTTCAAAGCGTAGCTTGATTTTTTGTTTAATTTAAAAGTATAAAACTAAGTTATAATGTTTTTAGTTTTGTTTAGTTTGAATACTTCTTTTTGTATCTTTCAGTTTTATTAAAAATTTAGATAGCTGAGGAGCTAAAAAGAAAAATTGTGTTATTTCTTTATTTATTTTTATTTTTGTAACTGATTATATGTTTCAATATACAAATCTACAAATAAAGTTTTAAGCACGTGTTTTACTAACGATTTAAGATATTCCAGATCGATTATATACTCATTAACGGTTTTATTAATACAGTTTGTTTAAACAAACCACATTAAGAATTTGAGATCATATAAACTTTACTTTAATTTAGTTTTAGGTTTATCTTACGTAGTATTGAAAGCTTAAATTTACTGATGTTATCTTTTAATGTTGTTAATGACTTATGAAGTTACTAGACTTAAAATAGTGTTATTTAAAATGATTAATGTTCTTAACTATTCTATATTCGCATGAAATAGCTACAAGTTCTTTAGCAATCATTTAACTTGGTCGTGTTTAGTAATGTTAGTATCTTTTTAAACATTGTATTTTGCTACTGAGACAGCTTGTTTAATTTGACAAGTATGTAACCACAGTTATAACAAACAAACTTATGTATTTCTAAGTTATAAAACTAGTCAAGTATTAAAACAAGACAATTATAAGTTTTATACACTTTAGTTTAAGTTAGTTTTTATACGATAAGTTTCAGTTTAGTAAGCAATATTAGGAGAATTTTTTAACCAGGATAAAACTACTATGTTAAACAACTTTGTTTATTAGGAAAATGTGTGCTGTATTGTAATAACTTAACTGTTTTGTAATTTTTGAATGAAAATTTTAACATTTTCAAGTTTTTTGTAAGTTTTCAGATATCTTTTTATTAAAAGTTTTTTTTACTTAAATAACCAACTTAATTTCACTAATTTTATGTTTTTACAAAGTTTTAATGCTTTTTTTAATATACTTCTCTAACTAGGTAAAGACTGAACTATGTAAGTATGTGAAAAGCATTCATCTTTTTAATTTTATCAAAACTTTTATTAAATATAAAAACTAAAATAGTATTTTTTCAAAATTCATATGAAATTTTTTTTATAAACTCATCATTTAGAAATGTTACCTTTATATTTTGTGGTATACTTTGTAGAAAAAAAAGTTTTAACTACATTTTTTTTAATTAGGTTACCTTACCTATAAAAAATACTTATAATGTTGGATACAATAAAATAAATTATACCGTTTAATTTAGAACCATTGTTATCTATGACAATAATGTTATAACATTTTATTTAAACTAGTACATAACTTTTAATATTATGATAAAATAAAACTTGATTTTTTACTCCTTAATATAATAAATATTATTATCTAAAAAGTTCATTATATAATTTTGATACTCGCTAAAATTTTATATATTCCAAAGTTTTCATCATTTTTTAATAGTAAAAAAGTATTCTATATAAAAACTGTTATTAATTTTTGCCAATAAAAGATCTAAACAAAATGGGTTAGTCGGAATGTAACAACAACTGTTTTAGATGTGCACAATTTTATAAAAACTAAAACAACGTCTCTATTGTTAAGAAAAAAATCTAAACTTAAAATTTTATTTAGAACAAAATCTTTCGCAGATTAATTTTTTGCAAAAGAAACAACATATGTACTGCAAAATTTAAAACAAAATTTATCTTTTACTCAATATTTTTTTTCATGTTTAGAAAAACTTACTTTAGTATATATTAAGGTTTAGTCTTGAATAAAGCTTTTTTTTAAAGTGAGTCATTTTAGCTGTTTAAACAATAAAGCATTTTTACAAAATAGTACAGATTTCGATTTAATTTTTATTATTATTTAAGTTTTTTTTCTTCGTTGAACAAATTTTTAGCTACACTGTTTACTGCAAAATTGATGAGGGCATATACCATAACAAATAAGTAGAACATATTCTAAATTTATTTATTTTCGTTCATATTCGTTTTTTTTTTCTTCGCGTATAGAAAAAAAGTTTAGTTTTAATTTTATTTATTAAATACGTCTTCTTTAACGTTAAAAGTAACTTTAAAAAAAAATTATACAACTCAAGTGCAATTCTGTAAACTATTTGAAAGTTTTTAAGTAAAATTTTTAAGGATAAGAACACATATCTTAAAATTAAACTAAAATTGAAATAAAATTTTTAGAATATTGCTTCGAAAATAAACTTAAACACATATTTTCTAAAACAAATCTGGTTCTTTAAAGCAAAAAAAAAGCTAAAGCTATAAGAGTAAGAAATATATTCAGTGTAAAAGTTGGACAATTTAAGAAAAATTTAAATTATGGCTTTTGTAGAAATAGAATTATCGTCAAAATTTTATTAAACTTCCTTTACTAAACAACTTAAAAATGAATTTAATCTCATTGCTTTCTTTCCAAAGCCAATATGCTTTTATAATTTGTGTTTTGTAACTATTTTGGATTTAAGTTCTTATTTTTTAAAAGTGAGTTTATAAGTACTATAATAATATTAAAAAAAAATACTCGAAATACCTAAAGTTTTGTGTTTTATGTTAATGAATTATAAATGTAAAATTTATTAAATTTTGTATTTTTTCATAATTTTCAGTTCTTTTAACTGAATTTTTCTTTTTTAACTAAATAAATATATTGCGTCTTATGCGTTAATATATTATTTTTAGCTTAAAAAACTTGTGTGATATAATTAGAATCAAGCTGCTTTATAAAAAATAAAAATATGCCTTTGTTTGATTTTGACTAGAAAGTGCTTTATACTATACTATGTAATCATATAAATAAAATCTAGTTTTTAAATATATTTTTTTTAATTTAACTTTTCCAACCTAGGTGACAAGCGAAGATTTTATAGTAAATCAGATCTGACTGTTGGTCTAAACCAGGGTCGGCAAACTTCGGCCCGCGGGCCAAATGCGGGCCTCAAAGCCTAAATCTGCGGCCCGCAAGCTACTTTTTAGCCAAAAAGATTCTTTTTAGAAAATATAAAAATTAACGGTTTTGCAATGAAACTAACAATTAGGCTCTTAATTTAATAAATACTATTCAAAGGTGCTATTTTACTGCTTATTTTGTTATGTTTTTGGTTTAAAATAGCCTATTTCTACTAATTATTATATTTAATTTTAAATAACTGCGGCCCTCGACGACTCTTTTTCTAAAAAGTGCGGCCCGCGAATAACAAAGGCTGTCGACCCCTGGTCTAAACTTTAGTAAAATTATGGCTAAATTGTTAAATTTCTATTTCCTTATTAAAAATCTAAATTCTTTAGTCGAAATTTTATTCTAGCTGTTCATTGATAAACTGTTAGTAGGTACCTAAGTGTCTATTTACGAGTAAATAACTTTTAGACTGACAACTGTCAGTTTACACTTTATACCTCATACTTAAACTTAATTGACAACAGAAATTTTCCGCATTAAAAGATTAAAATGTTTTACTAGGACAACTTTAAACAAAACGTTTTTCATTCTTTATTAAAACAAAGGTTTGTAAAACGTTTATATGACTGCTTTGTTATCGAACATTTGTAACAAGTGTTAATAACATTTGTTACTAAACTTATAAGAAACATGAACTATAAACTAGTAAAATCTGTATATACACAAAAATTATAGACTCTTTCTTCAATTTATGAAACGTTTAAGTCTTATTTAATTGCACTTTTATATATATTTCTTAACTCTAAATTTAGTTTTGTTTTGAATCTAAATAAACAAAATTAAATTTAGAGTTAAAAAATATATATAAAAGTACAACTAACAAACTTTATTTTCAGCTTTTTTTATATTTCAGTTTCTTATTAATAAGTAGTATACAACTATTTGTATATCTATTTTGATTATTGAAAGTAATAAATTGAGTATATTTTTTAGAAATTTTTAATAAAGCTTAATTTTAGATAGTACCCTTAAATTACTTTTAGTTTTACTTTTAGTTTTAACTTTTTTTTGTTCAGAATATTAAATAACTTCTTTTATTATCTATACTTGATACATTTAAAAACTACTTTTAAATGAATGTTTTTTAAGTTTTTATTAAACTTTAATAGCCTTCATTAATTTTCTTTAAGTAACTTGGTAATAAAATGAACTTTTCATACTTATATATTTAATGTACATATGCAATATCTTAAAAGTTTAAAGTTTGCATTCAACTAATAAACACGTTTGATAAGAAAAAAGTAATAAATCTTTATAGGTAAAATATAATAATTATTTATATGAATTCAAAAAGCATAAAAGTATAGACATGTCTTTATATAAAAGATTACTTTGAAACTTATTTATTAAATGGGTTTTTTAGTACTTTTCGCCTTGTATATGTCTGGTACACATTAACTAATTGATTAAAAACTTTAGTAAATAATGTAAACCAATGATCACACAAAATTTTTTTACTATACCGCTAAGGTCGATTTAGAACAGCGGTCGCAGTCTTTTATAAGTAACGGCGGATTTTAAAGGAGAATCTTTTCTGCTGGCCGCCATGTTAAAAAAAAATCTTTTAACACCAAAGTTGTAATAAAATAACTCTTTATTTAGCACCACTGACAACTAAATTTCCAAAAATTTCATTATTAGATAAAAATTAAGATTTATATAGGTAGTTTTTTATTTCTTAAGTTCTTTTAAATAAATAACAATAAATAACAAATAAAATAATACGCGTGGTGGAGACTTTTGCTTCACAATCTGTAATATTCCTGAATTTATACATTGGTTATGTACTTAAAAAAAAGTATATATTACTCGGTAAAGTAGTAGAACTAATGTTATTAAATTTAATCTACTCTTGTACAGAAAACAATTTCTAAAAATAACTAAAACTAAAGTTTAAACAATATTTTAGACCAGCTTCTAGTTTCATAAACATAAAAGTGTTTGTGTTATACTTTCTAACGGCCTAATATTAAATACAAATAGAAGTTGTAAAGAACAACAAACAAAAAAATAATTAAAGAAACTTTTTTAAAAAACCTCTAGGTTTATTTATATAAAACTATTATCAATGATTACATTTTTTTTTAAACTACTCTGAATGATGTTATTAAAATCTAAATGAAAGAAAAACAACTTGAAGTAATTAATTGTAATGAATAACGTAATAACGATTCTTAAAAATAGTTATTTTAGATAATTCAATTAAACTTTCTTAGACTACTAACTAAACCAACTTCATGTTAAAAAATGTTTTCTGTTTCTAGTTAATACCGGAAGTAGTTTGAAACGCTAGAGTGATTCTCTTATAAAACGAAATGAATACCAATAAAAGTAAGTCGCTAAAAAAAGCTTAAAATTTAGAAGTTTATTTGAAATTTTATTACAGAGAAAGAATTTTTAATTTTTAATTTGTTTGAAACTATTTTTATTTTAAATGGTTTTTTTTATTGTTATCCTTTTCTAGCAATATTTTTTTTAACATTTAAAAAAAATAAAAATTTGAACTTTATTTTCAATAAGTCAGACTCAATTAGGAAATCAAGTAAGCCGTATCCGGGGTCAGAACAAAAGCCAATTTACTACTATTTCAGAATGTTATACAGTTTTAAATATTATATTAGAAAAAGACTATATCATAGCTCATAAACAACTGTCGAGTGAAATATAAACCGAACTATCTTTTACCAAGCTATCATCAATTTATTTGACATTTTCAATTCAATAACATCTGTTAAAAACTCAAAACAAATGTAAATATCAAGACCTTTTTTTTGAAGGTAATAGGATATCCAAGGTGATGAAATTAAAAAATACATATATACTATTATGTTAACAATAGCCGTTTAATCGTTCGGACTTTAAGAAAATTGGTATTATTGACCTCCTGGTCCATAATATTCAATTAGGAAATCAAGTAAGCCGTATCCGGGGTCAGAACAAAAGCCAATTTACTACTATTTCAGAAAGTTATACAGTTTTAAATATCAAATCAGAAAGACTATAATATAGCTCATAAAACCAAAAACCATATAGCTCGAATACGGAACGATTAAACGGCTATTATTAACACAAAAGTATATATATTTTTTAAAGTCTATACCTTGGATATTCTACTACCTTAAAAAAGGTCTTTTTGTTTGTGTTTTTAACAGCCGTTATTGCATTAAAATTTTAAATAAATTGATGAAAGCTTTGTAAAAGATAGTTTGGTTTATATTTCACTAGAAAGTTATTTATGAGCTGTATTATAGCCTTTCTAATTTGATTTTAAATTAGACTCCTAATTTTTCTATCATTTACTATTCGAAAGAGCACGCCTTTAAAGGGGCCTAAACGGTGTTTATAATAAATATTAGCATTTTTAATAATTTCATATAAAGCAAAGTTAATAAATATTGTAAGCATTTTTTAATAACAGTCTTTATAATGTTTACATATTTAGATAATGTAAAAAAAGTTTTTAAGCTTTGAAAATAATAGAGCTATGATTCTAAATAACAATGAAACAATGAACAACATATGAAAAAATATTCACCAGTGAAAGCTCAAAAAAAGTAGTGTAAAAAAAAAATCAAAAAAAGTGTACATTATTGTGTTTGGCGATTTAGAGAATAAGTTTTTCAAGTTCAAAATCCACTACTAAAACAAAAAAAAATATTGTATATTTCCCTTGTCATCTGCTTTAATAAAATTGTATGTTATATTTATACTTTTATTTTAATTTAATAAGAACACAAACTACTTTTAATTTAAATATTTCTTTTCTTTAAATACTTGAAAGTATATAGAAATTAATTCAAACTAAAACAGGTTTACATTCAAGTTAGTATCCTGCCTAATTTACGTACAATCAATTTTTGGCATTCACAAGCTTTTTTTATATTCGTCTTCAGCCGTAGATACCAAAAAAAATAAGTTAATAAAAACAAAATATATATAGATACTTAAAATAGTTATTTGTAAATATATTTTTTTCTTCTTTTGCAAACTCAATTGTCCTAATCCTTTGTAAAATGTACTATGTAAATCATTTAAACTATTTAGTTAACTCATTAAACGACTAAAACCGTATTTTACAGCATAAAATATGCTTTTTCAATTGGTATAGGTTTAAATTTAAGGTTGTTAAACTTAATCAGTACTTTGCACAAATTTTTAACAATATAATGTATAGACTTAGAAATTTTAAAATATTTTCAATATGCCTGTTTAATTTTATTGATAAAGTGTTTTTATAATTTCAAGGTTAAAAGATTCTACTTACCACATATATTTAAAAAAATTATATACTTTTTGTTTTTGTTAGCGTCAGTTAAATAATAAATAAAGCTTCTGCTTTATTCTCAACCCCAGACAAAAAATTAAGATATCAATTTCATAGTTTACCAACCAAAACTGCTACACTAATATATTTTGTCAGCCCTAGGCAGATTAGACTATTTTTCTATTTTTTTAGTACCACATATTGTTATACCGTGCATAAAGGTCTATGATTAATCACAATATTCAAATAGGAAGTTTGTAACTTCTTAAATGCTAAAGACTTTTTGTTTGCTTTTTAAATACGACTTTGATTTCTAAGACTTTGCTAACATTAACTGTACTATAAGTTTTTTTTTAATTGTTAGTACTTTTTGACATACAGTAGTCCACGACAAATTAATAAATAAGAAAATATTTTTGAGGAGATATGGTTTGGAATTTACGTAAATTTTAGGGAAAAAGGATAAAACTTATAAGTTTACGTTCGAATTCTTTTACGTACATTATTTAAAAGCATATTTTGTTTGTTTATAGGGAGTAGCCAACACAAGGAATGCTTATAGTAAAGCACTCTTTTTTTTTTTTGATTAAGTTTAGAATTTACAATGTTAAGTTTGTACAAAGACTTCCACTTTTTTATTTTAAATTAGATTTCAGTTTTGTTATTTTGTTTATACTGTTGTTTTTATAAAAACGTTTTTAAGTTTGTACTGAATTTAGTTTTAAATAATTTTTTTTACAACAGATTTGGAAATTTCCTATATTTAAAAAGTTAGTATGTGTAATAGGTTAAAACTTTCTTGCAAGCATAAAAGTTACTCCTATAAATAACTTGTTATTATGTTTATAGTTTTGTTTTATTTCTAGATGAAAAGTATTGACCTCTGATTGTACAAATTGATTATTAAAATGAGTAAAAATAAGTTTAAGTATTTTTGTATAAAGTTCTATAACTAATTAAACATTAAATTTTTAATTTTCCCTGTTTAAAACAATTAACTATATTCAAAAACAAATAGGTATACCAAAGACAAAACAACTTTAATTGAAAAACTTTTGTTTAAAAAAATAGTTAAAGTTCAACTTTTTTTTATTAAGAATAAATTTTAAAGGATTTTAATGTTTACAGAGATAAAGGTATTCGACTAGTTATAACATTCCTATTTAGAATATACATAAAAACAATTTTTAGGATTGTAGTTTGATTGTTTATTAACTCAAACTACTATGAAATGTTTTAACCATTTTTAAATATTTGAATTGTAATTTTTGAATAAGTAGTAGCTTTAATTTTTTTAAAGTACAATAAACATTTTTTAAATGTTTTGATTATTTTATTACTATCCAGGCACGTATACAAATCTACAGAAACGTATACAATTAAAAAAAAAAACGCGCTTTTGTTTCAGTTCTTCAGTTTAAAAAGACCCTGCTTTCTTAGCTTTTATTATTTTTTATATCTAGTTTTGCCCTCCTGATAGACAACTTTGAAATATAAACATTCTTTAGCGCTTGTAGTGTCTAAAAAGTTTTTTTTTTAATGCATTTAAAAATTGTATACACTTGACTCAGCTCAGATTCTCTTTATCAAAAAGCAATGCATTTTAAAAGCTACAGATTTTTTTAAAGTTAATTAAAAATCATGATATTTCGTTGTTAAAAATTCACTACAACGCGTGAACAATAAGAAAGGTAGTAAAGAGTTGAGCTCGAGCAGAAGCAAATTAAGCATCGACAACTCGAGCAGGGACAACTCGAGCAGAGTCAACTCGAGCAGAGGAAACTCGATCAGGACCAGAAAAGTTTTAGTCTAAAAAAAAATTATAATTATTAGGAAATTGTAAATTGCCCTTTATCCCCTATTACGTTATAATTCGTCACTACTTTTGTACTTTGCAGATTTGTAACTTTTTGAGCTAGCTACGTCTCTGGTACTACAGATTATAAATTGTTACTGTACTAAAACAAACTTGTTTAAATCATGATAAGATAGAATAAACATTTTTACAAAGTTCTTTAGAATAACCATAATATTTATTAAAAAAGCCGTTTATTACGCTTAATAACAGGCTTATGGAAAAGCTTTACATACTGCTAAAGTAGAAAATGTTTTAGATTTTTTGAATGTGGAGTTTACAAAGTAGAAGAAAAGTGCGAAATTTTATAATTGTTTTTATGTAGATGTGAGTTTTCTATTTTAAATACATCACAATTAACATTATTAATTTTTTACTTAAAAAAAGATTAGCTTTGAAATATTAAGATACACACAAAACTTTTTTATGCCGAAGCTATTGAAGTAAGTACAAATAAAATAGCTATAAAAAGTATATACTGCACGATTAAATAAATAAAGGTTGAGAAAATTTGTTTAAAAAAAGTACTAGTACACCTTTATATCTTTTAAAGCTTTTGTAGACGTTATCTCACCAAAAGTTTTACATATTTTCTCTGTTTTGGTAATATACATTTTTTACTAAAAAGCTTGTCTATAGTTCATAGTAATGACTCTGATAAAAATAATTTTACATGTACTATCGTACAAACAAAAAAAGTAAATAGTTTTGTTTTTCAGAATGGTTTTTCATAAGCAAATTAGGTCTTTTAATAAAAGTCTTTTTTATAAATACTTCTTAAACTTTAGTTTGAGATAAACTGAGACGAAAAAATAACTGCAAATTATTTTTTTTTTTTTTTATCAATTTATTAGATTAATTTTATATTTGTTAAATTAAATCAATTTAGACTATTTGTATCAACATTCATTAACAACATGCAATTTTAATAAGTCAAATTTCTTATAACTAACTGTTAAAATCTAAATATTATAAAGTTATAAGAAATTAAAAATATATAAAACCTAAATAATGATGGTAAGGTACAATTTAAGTAATATTAATAACTTTAAAATAATACTTGTTAGTGGAAATTCCAAGAACTTTTTTCCAAAAAAAAAAGTGAGACACTCGTGAAATATGCTTATAATTAACAAAATATCTCAGCGTTATGTATTTGGCACAAATGTTTTTTTAGTTTCCAGTTTTTAGTTGCGGCTTTTTTTTCTATAAGCAATTGCTTTTATAAAAGTATATCTACTCAGTTATATATTTTAAAGTCTTTAATATACAGTTTTTATACTTAAAGATAATTTTTTTTTGACATTACATTTTAACAGTAAATATTTTAATCTAAAGAAATTACTAATAAAATAAAAAGTATAAAACTTTAAATTTTCTAACTTAACATAACTTTATAGATAAAGTGTAGTTACGGTTATTGATAGCCTTTGTTTTCTTTTACTTTTTTGTTGTGATACATTTAAAAAAAATTCTTTAAAAATTACGATAAAAAGTATTAAAATATCTAGGTTTTTTTTTCTTTTGTATTTTTAATTTTATTTATATATACATATATATATGTTTATATTATTTAATTATTTGTAAAATTTATACTACTACTGCTTTTATACTTATCTTTTAGATTAAAAAAAAAATTTTTTTAGGTATTTATTTTTCAAACTTGAAATTACTTTTAGACTTCATAGTGGTCTAATCCAATATCTCATAAATAACTGAATTACGAATGAATTTATGCTGTGTATTTTATTTAATACTACAAGTATGATCTTTTACTGTTAATTACCTCAGTAAGCAAATTTTAAGACTATAGTGGTTGTCTAAGCATGTCTCTTTACAACACACATCAAATTGAAATAACTTTAAAAATTGCACCACTTCATGAAAACTGTGCAAAAGTTTTATAAGTTCTTAATTACATAGCTAGAATTCTGACCTATATTCTCATTTACATAGAGTAACTTTATTGTGTACTCTTAGTAGAGTTTACTTTAGTTATTTGTTTTCAAAGTTGTACAGAAAGCCAAAAAATTTAAACATATTTTTTATAGTTAAACATTAAAAAACAAAAACTATATCATAACATGATTCAAGTTACTTACTTCTTAAAATTAGTTTTAGGTTTAAGCAAATATTTATTTCATTTAAACAAAGTTACATTATTAGTAAAGGAATTTTTTTATACTTTGAAAATAAAAAAATTTTATTATATCAGTTTTAGTGGTAAAAAAAACTAATGAATATTTTTATTTATTGTCTAGTTCTTTTATTAAAAAAGTTTATTATATCAGTTTTAGTGGTAAAAAAAACTAATGAATATTTTTATTTATTGTCTAGTTCTTTTATTGATTCAAATATTTTTATATCAATTTTAGAATATTTATTTCATATACTATTTTTTCAGTCAACTTTTCTATTGTTAAGTTTACTTAGTTTTTAAATTGTTATTGAAAAAATTACGCCTTTAAAACACTTGTCAAACTATTTGTATCAAAACTTTATAAAAAGCCTTATAAATATATTTTACTAGTAGCAAGGCAAAGTCAAATTTGGAAAAAAAATTATTAAACATGCTTTGATTCAATACACTTATACCAAAAGTACTTACTTATAGTTTAATTAAATAAATTATTTAGTTTCTTAATTTTTAATAAAAGTTTAAAAAGTTATATTTGTGAGCGAAGTTAAGACTTATTTTATTGACAGAGAAAAAGTATTATAAAACTATAAGTAATTTTTTTTTTCTTAAAGTAATTATACAAATACATTTATCCCGAAAATAATGATATCAACTTTATGGTAGTATTTCAAAATCAAAAATAATTATTACTTATTCAGATAGTTATTGAGTTTCACCGCTGAACGGGTTTATCAAACTGTATACTACGGGTTATAGAACAGATTTTCAAACTAATTAAAATTCTAAGCTTAACCACAACAGCTTAATCTGTGAATGGCATATAATAAAACTTTTCTTTATTCATATACTATTACAAATTCGAACTCCTTTTTGTTTATTCTTGTTTTACAATAACTTAATAAATTTTTATACAGCATTTAAAATTTATACAACATGTTTTTCAATAATTTTCTGTTATATAAAGTTTTATAAATTTAATTAAATTTTTGCATAATTTTTTATTATAACTTTTTTTATTATAGAATCGCAACTTAATATTGTTTTCAGTGGTGAAAATAAGTAACTGTCTGAGTTGTAATTAATATTTTTCAGTATAAGAATCTTTAATTTAAATTGATTCTCTTGGTAAATCTGTTTTCACCACCTGTTTAAGTATCCTATAATTTTCTTTCTAAAATAAAAAAGATAACTTTTTAAATGTTTTATACAAGTGTACAAATATGATATTTAGTAATTTTGATTTGTTGATATAAATTTGAGTAAGTTTAATATTTTTTTGCAGTAAAATAAAATTTTAAACTTTAAAGCAAAATATTATTAGACTAACTTAAACTACAGCATATAGTTTATTGTTATAACCTTACATTACTTTACCAGTTATTGTTTTAGATTAGCAACAACTCCAATTTTTTATTGCTTTTTAGTAATTTTAGAAACTCATAAACTTAGATTAATGATTTTTGTTTTTCTAAAATGCTTGCTGATTTTATTTAGTAAAATATTAAACCATTGATACCCGTTTTCAGCAATTACTTTAACTTATCTTGACCTCTTCACAATGATCCGCAATGTAAAACTTAACTCAAGATATTCGCGTCAGACCTCAGCATCACGAATCAGCAGGCTTTTAAGACCTTCAAAGTCACGGTATGGCTATTTGGTTGGACTTTTGGTCGTGTTCTTAGTTTCTTGCAACATGTTTCAGTATAGCGTGGTATCAATGATTCAGAAAAGAGCTGTAGAAACGCAAAAGGAAATTCCAGACATTGTTTTAGAAGACAAAAAATTTGCATTTAAACTCACCAGGTAAGAACGTTTTACAATATAAAGTTTTTTACTTTTATTTAGTATGTTAGTGTACCAATAGCAGGTTTTGTTATCAAAGTATTTTTTTTATTCTTATTGAACTAAAATTTTAACACTAGTTTGTTTAAGTATTCTAGTATGTAGGTAAAAACTAGTTATTTTTTTGTATTTAAGTTAAGTATTTGCAGAGAGTGCCTGATTTACTTTAGATATGATTTAGGTCAAATGCATAATAAATATTTTATTAAGAAATTAGATACACCTGTTAACTGCTAAAATTGATACAATTTTTTCAAACAAAATACTGTATTATTTATACACAAGAAAAGCTTATTTAAACTTTCAAATTGGATAGTCATAATGCTAACTTAAGTACGACTTATTAGAAATGGCACTACTCAACCAATAATCAGTTTGTAAGTATAATTAAAAAATTCAATTTTAAAACATAATAAGCATATTGTTTACCTATATGACATAAAAAAAATACTATCTTTTCATAAAAATCTAGAATTAAATTTAAGACAAGCCTAACTAAAGTAACTATCTAAAACTTAGTATTTATAACTAGCGTTATATTTAATTTATAAAAAAAAGTAATACATTTTGATATGTAATGAAAAAGCACTAAAAGAGTATGCATATAAGTCTTCTTTTCTAAAGCTTTCTTTTTATTTTCTTTAACAAATTTTACAGGGAGCTTAATTCAATCGAAGAATTATTAAAATACTATCCAGAATCAGACTACACAACACAAATTAGAACCCATAAAACTGATAAAGTTGATGAAGCGCCAATAAACTACGCTGGAGAGTTTAATAAAATACACTTTAATGAAAAACTGCCTATAAATGATCCGACCATTGAAAGGCAAGCAAATTTGACTATCGCAAATTTGAAAACAAAAAGCTTACAATATAAGATATCCACTTTGAAAAAAACCAAAGAAGACTTTAAAAAAATTAAAGAAAATAATTTGTTTAAAGAAACAACGCAAGCAGCAGTATCCTCAGAATTAAAAGTTGCACCTTTAAAACCAGGTTTATTATTTTTTGGCATTTAGCTATGCTTAATTAACCTTTTATTCACTTTTTGTAACTAAAATATACTTTATGAGAAGAAAATAAGGATTTTTCTTAACAAACTGTTTACTATACCCTAAAGTTAGATAAATTAATACTTTGATTAAAGTTTAGCTTAACTAGAAATATAGAAATAAATAAAGTACTATCATTTTGGTTAAAACAAATAATTTTCAAATTTAAGTTTGTAATATGGGTATTTTAAAATTAATCTAAACTAACATAAATACGAAATGATTAATTAATTAAATTTATCATAAGAAATTCAACATAATAAAGACACCAATGGTGGTAGAAGAACAAAAAACAACCTTATTAAGTATTGTTTTATTTTATAAACTCATTGTAAGTTATAAATTACAATTTGAGTATTAAAATATATATAACAACTTTTATGATATTTTTTAATTTACAGCTACCTTACAACCGTTTTCACTGATACTTGTTTTATTGCACTTTCTAATAAATCGAAACAGCTAAAATATGAAAATTAATATAAGGTACTAGTAGTTCTACTGGCTTAAAATTTATTAAAAAAAAAATTCAGTTATTGATGATAAAACAATACTAAAGATGAAACGACATCATGAAATATACCACAAAAAATATCCAAAATACTATAGTGATTCAGAAAATACCAACTTACCAAAAAAACAAAAAGGTTAGCTTAATTTTATTTTTGTTAATATTTTAAAATGTTATTTTTTGTTTTATATTTACTTATTATTAAGCTTTATTTTATCAAATTGTATTTATTCTTGGCATGGTAACTAATTTTGTAGCACTAAACTTATTTTTTCAAAAATCTTATTACAAAATATAATCTGTTATTTTATTCAACTTAAGAAGTTATACGCATTTAACTTTAAAAGTAATATTTTATACAACTAGTTGTTTAAAATATTTCTGGTAAAAGTAATTTGATTTTTATAAGTTTTTTTTTTAATTTGTGTATTTTTAGAAGCTAATTTAAACAGAAAGTAAACTAGACAAAATGAAAAGAATTTTTCTTTTTCTTATTTATGATAAATAGCTTTGTAAACATGATAACCTTTAAACGTTTTCGTCTAATATTTTATAGTTTTTTTATTATAAGTCATTGCTAAGGGTGTTTTATGAAACGCCCTTTAAAAACATTTGTTTGATTTGTTAGTAAATAGTAGTTTACTCACTCATTTTTCAGAAGCGTAAAATAATTTAGTTCAGTAAAGATTTTTTACAGAAAACTAAACTTTAAGAAAAGTTAAGCACTACTTACATAACACCAATTGATACAATAAAATATAACATAAATCAACGAAGTTTCAATCAATCAATAAAATATATATTGAAATAACTTTTAGCCGTTTTTCTACAAACAAATTATCGATCTGGGTCAACGTTTCTCGGTCAGCTTTTCAATCAGCACCCCGACGTCTTTTACACTTTCGAACCTCTTTTCATGTTTAAAGATGACACTCGTTCTATGCGTCAATTGATGTGTGACGTCATAAAAAGCCATTTAAAGTGCAACATCCGTCCTGCAGTAGACATATTCGACGAGTTAAAATGGAGCGCATACAAAGACATCACTGGTATTCAGTGCCTGCTTAACAACATGTGTTTCAGGTCTTTTTTAAACAAAAATAAATTATTTCAATATTAGTTTATCTATGATAGTTTATAAGTAATTTTTAAATACTCTTCAAAAAATTCAAGCCTGCTATAGTGTAGCTCTTTCTTAAAGATAGAAGAATGCTACAAAAAATTGTGATACGAAACAAAGGCGAATTAAAACAAGTCAAAACTGTAAAAACTATTGAAAACAATATACCGTATCAACTTCTTTTCAATGTAGTTTATGTTCTGTCGCTTCACCCGTAATAAAAAAAAGCTTTTTTATTATCTTATACAATCCAAATAGTTTATATTTAACTTAAAATATTGCATTCACACCAATATGCAGTTTCTATTTTGATGAAAATTTTTAAAGTTTCAAATATTTTTTACTTAAACCAGTGTACTACCACAACTTCTCACTTAAAAACTAAACATTGTTCCAGGCAAAAAACATCAGGGTTGTGCGGAGAAGAAATGTGTCCTACAAGGGACAAAAGAAACTCCTGCTCTGCTTGCGGGCCTCTTAACATCAATAAAGTTAATAATTTTTGCAAGCAACACAAGGTTATTTGCAATTATTGAATTTCAAAGTTTTTTTTTTCACTTGACGTAACGTACATGAAGTGTAGCTATTAACAGATAGGATGCTTTTTACTATATAAGACTCTAAAAACATTATTGTCAAAAGTATTGATTAAAGTAATTTACCAGTTTTATATATTCATACTTAAACAAAAACTAAAGCAAGAAAAGAGTTTTTAATAAATTAGAAATATTAAATAAGAAAGTTTAAGTATGCCGATTATGTTAAATAATACTCTATATAAAGTTTTCCATTTAAAGTAATTTACAATATACAGGTTTCAATTTAAGTTTAGCATCAATTAAAAAATATTATTAAAATAGAAAAATATTTTACTACTAACGAGAAAAAAACATTATAATTGAAAGCAGTAAGTTATACCTAAACATTAACTCAAGAATTAAAAATATCTTAACTTGTAGTTTAAGTTAAGATTTAATATGGCTTTGAAACTTAAACACTAATTCCAAACTATAAATAAAAATTACTGAAAGTAACGCATTTTAAAGGATTAAAATGTTTTGGACATACTTTTCTATAGCTAAAAATAGCATAAACGTGCACTAACTTTCTTAATGTTACATTTTACAATCTAATTTTGTAAAAACCACTAGGTTTCTTTAAAAAATAATTTTACAGTTTTTACAACTAAAACTAACTAAACTAAATAAATGATGTTTTATAAATTTATACTTATGCTTGACTATGCATCAAATGTCGATGAAATGTAATTTACATCTCTAAAAATTTCACAAACTTAAAACATTTGTAGTTAACAAAAGTATTTAATTTTTTACGTTTTATAGATACAACTGTTAAAAACTAAGTTTACTTTTTTTACAAACATATATTTAAAAAATACTGTGTTAAAAACTATCTTGTATCTTTTTATGTACATACAGACAATAGCATTCGACGCTTTTTACGAATTAAAGTTTCAGATATTTTTAATTTATCTTAATTTTGATCACAGTTGCTATACAATCAGTTTATATAATACCAGTATTTTTAACTTCTCAAATGTAATAAGTAGAATCTAAAGTTTTTCGTTATCGTTACGATTATTTTTGGTTATTTTTAAAACAAGATAAACGAAATGTAGCTTAAACTAGTTTGCTTGAAATTCTTAAACTTCAAGTTAGTTAATTTTATTACTTTTTTATCTTAAGCTGAATAATTTTATACTTTGTATTTTAAGCGACGTATATTTCTGATAACAGTTTTGAACACTAGTTAGGTTTTAAAATAACAACAACTTTAATTTAAAAAAAAAAGTGTTAAATACTTGGTGAATAAAAATATAAGTTGAACTTAAACTTTGTGTACTTTTATTTACTTATTTTGTTCTACAATAAAAAAACTTAAGAAAAACTAAGTTTTCTTTTTTTAAAAGTTTTAAAAGTGTTCGAGAAACCCCGATAAACAATTTTTCTAAATTAATTAGAAAGTTGTATCTAATTTAGAATTTATATATTAAAAAAGAATTATTATTTTTTCCATCACCTTAAACTTTAAATTAATATTTGTGTAAAACATTATGTAAACAAAAACAGTTTGGTTAATCTTTATCGAATTAATTTTAATGGTTTTGTAATTAGTTTAATAAAAGTTTTAGTTAGTTTTATTTTAAACAAATGTTTTTAATACTGAAGTTTGTGTACACACTCAACATTATATTAGAGTTTAAAATTAGTTGTAAAGGCTTGTTTGAAAAATTAAAACGTGATAAACATCTGTTAAAAAGTATAAAATAATCATTGAACACACTTTTAAACATTAAAAAATTTACAATGTTTGCTTAAATTTACATGTCAGTTGTAAATCTTTTTAAATTATTTTACCTTTATAAATAACTTGTACCAACGTGAAGTCTGATTTGTCTACTTAATCAATATTTTATACAATTTTTTTTTCTGTAGGTTATTAAATGTTAACGTTTTCTAAAGTACACACTACTAGTATTTTTTATAATTATTTCTTAACTGTGTTAATTAATACTTGAAAATGTTGTTTTTAAATGTAAAATTGACTAACTTTACTACATAAAAACACAATTTTATTTATTATCATCTTTTGAAATCACTACTAACTTCATATATAATATCGAAAATTATTATATAAAAAAAAGCATCACTTTTATAAAATGTTTTACTTACTTTTCGAATTAAAGTTTCAATTAAACCTTTCTAAAAAAAGTGTGAATTTTTTTTTTGGTGTTTTACTTATAGTTTTCATAAAACAGAATACCTATTTAAATCATTCAAAGGTGCAATATAACTGTTTAAACTAATTTACATTTTGTTATATCTTATTATACTTAAACTTTTGACCAAAAATCTTTTGAAACTTGTTTGCATGTAAAAATTAAATTTTCACATGTGTTGTTATTAAGTTGTTTAAACTAATAATTGTTTTTTATTTAAACTGTCCTTAAAACTAAAACAATTCAAATTAAACAAAAAAAATTATCTTTTATTTAATAAAGTTTTTTTTATTAATTTACAGTATTAAACAGTATACAAATAAAATTCTTTATTTTATTTTGCACAACTCATTTGTTTGTTGTATTTAAAACTAATCTAAACGATTAAGCTATTTTTACATAATATAACTTTTTATAGTTTATTTTTTTATCACATAGATTTAAATAAATGCTTTACTTTAAGTAAACAAGCTTTGTTTCTGTGAACAAACTCTATTCAAATTATTTTACAAAACAGATGTCAGCAACAAAAGTAATCAGATTAAATGATATTAGTTGGCTCGAACCAGTTGTAAATGATTCTAACATGGATGTAAAGGTTTATAAAGTGAAAATTACATAAATCTACAAACGTATATTTGAAGTACAGTATCTAAAACTATAATTTTATTTAATTTTAGTACTTTTAATGGTCCTGAACAAAACATTAAATTTTATCGGTTGAGTATGATTCGGTGACAAATAAGTTTTTTTGCACACAAGTTTCTAGAGTCTAGATTAAATTTTTTTAGTGCATTTTTTTTTTTGTTAAATTAACAATATGAGTATAGGTTTAATCAAGTTGTTTTCAACTGCTTGTTTTTAAGAAAAAAATGATTTTCTATATCAAAGTTTTAAATTAGATTATTCATCTTATTCGAGACCCAAGAGGAATTGCTAGTTCAAGGCTAAAAATTCAAAAAGATTTTAGTAAAAACCGAATAGAGACGACATGCAAAAGACTCGTGAAAAATTCAATGCAGGGACAAAGCAAAGAAACGCCCGATTGGTTGAAAGAAAACTATATGAAAGTCAGGTTAGATACTTGTGTATATAAACTTTAAGCTAATAATTTTTTACTCATTCACCACTTGTTATGTTTATCATGTAAAAATAATTTCATTTAAGTTAAAAACAAAATCTTATTTAGAATAGTATAGTTGAAACTAAATAAATATGTTTAATTAATAAAAAATATTTAACGAAAAATTGAGGAAAACTTCTATTTTCGTATTTTATTTCAACTTCATAGGCTTGAAAATTTTATGTTTTACTTAAGGTTGAAATTAATTTAAAATTTATTTGATATAGCTTAGACAAAATATGCATGGATAAGAACTTTTTTACCTTTTTAATTTGTAATTGTCTTACTACTTCAATAAAAATATTATTAGTTTAAAATAACATAAATATTTTTTCTTAATGTGTATAATTTTTTTTAGTATATTTTAATGCTACTATAAAGTTTTTTTTGTTTATAAATCGATTAAGCGGTAAGAATTTTTAAGCCATAGTAAGTGTATGTGTTATGTAAGTCTTTTAAAACAAACCAACTTTCTTCAGATATGAGGACCTGTCAACTCGTCCGATTGAAGTTGCTTCGGAAATTTACGACTTTGTTGGACTCAGTTTTCCTGCTGAGTTGAAAAATTGGATTGTTAAAAACACAAGTGGAAGTAACTCTGATAAAAAACGCAACCCCTATGGTACTGCGAACCGCGACTCGGCGGCAACGAGCCAGGCGTGGCGACGGTTGCTAAGCATCGAAGAGGTTGTTAGCGTTCAGCGAAGTTGCTCAGTTGCCATGCAGAGGTTTGGTTACAAACCTGTTTGGAGTGAAAAGGAACTGCTTAATTTTAATAAGTCGTTAGTTCTTTGATGGTGGTATTTTGTTAAAAAGAATTAAGAGAATTGAATCAGTGAATTTGAATGCGAAAAAATATATGAAAGTTTATCAGAAGAGTTTACATTGATTGATGATCTTACCTTAACATATATACAAATACTGTTATTTGGTTTATTTACAAAAGTTGTTTTATTGTAGATGACAAAAAGACTAGTAAAACAAACGAATAATTTGTGAAAAAGTTTTTTTTTAATCTTATACATGTACAGCACAATTTTTTACTTATAACGTGTGAAAAAGTGGTACTTGTCAAAAGTAAGTTGGAGTTTAGTAAATTTTGCGTAACATAGTTTACGTACTTAAAAAAATATCTATTGTTATTGTGTCAACTATGCAGCTGTGATAGAAAATTTAGTTTTTGTTTTTAATGTTTAGTCATTGTAACTTATTTTTCGAATAAAAAATAGTTTCTTAATAAAGACCTAGAATATTTAATTATTCGTTTTTTTTTGTTCAAACTGAACTTCTTTCGTATAGCTATTTTGTATTCACAGCTTAAAATTTTTATTGAAGTTTGTCGGTCGTAACTAACAGTAAACCTAGTTCTTTAATATTAGAGTAAATGAATTCACATAATTATAAAAGTCTGAAAAACTCTTATACTATTAGACCTTTTTGTAATGCTAACTTGTTGTTGTGTCAGAAAGGCAATTAAATTGGTGCAGTAAAGCTCCCACTAGGTATAACAGTAAATTTCTAATGTTTAATAATAAAGATGCTTGTAGTTTTTTTAGTTTTTAGAAATAAAAAAAAAAATTTTAAATATACACTGTGTTTTTAATTCCAAGTCAATTTTCAAAATCAATTTAACAGCTTATCTGTGACAAAAACAATAAACTCTATTTACAGCTGTCAGCAATAGAAATATTACTGTCAATCAGTTTTATTAGTATAGCTGCACTTATTTAGCCTTTAAGTCAATTTTTGTACAGGCTATCAGCTCTCTAATAAGAAATATTTTAGTTTCCGACTATAATATATTAAATTAACTAATCTAATTTAAGATTGAGAGACAGAACTAAAAAAAGTCTACAAAGAGTATATTGATTTTACTTTTTTATTCAATTTTATGCAAAAAAATTACTTAAACTGTTTGCTTTAATAAATTATTTATGAATTTTGAAAGACTCAAAAACTGTAAGACAAATTCAAAAATTTAAACCCTATAAAGTAAAGACACTTTTAATGGTAAAAAAATCTTTGAAGATTTAATCATTAATATTATGTTTGTTTATTTTAAAAAGATTATTTTAGTAAACTTAACTACTAAAAATCTTGTCATTAAAATCAAATTTTAGATGTGGTTTAAAACCAACTAGGTTAAAAAAGATTCCGTTTTATAATAAACAGCTATCACTAAAATTTCATAGAAAAAAGTAGGGTAATCTATGGAAAAAATAGCAAAAAATTTGAAAAAGTTATCAAAAAATGTCCGCTAAACGATGTTAGAGAACACTTATATTTAGCTACTGTTCATTCACTTTATTAACTTACTTTTGCCATTATTTAAAAAGTTGATAATATTGTACTTATTTCTGCATAGTTATTAATTTCACTTTACTAGAAGAAAGTTTAAGATTTAACAGTTTTTATATAAACTATATATAGTTTATTGCATAAAGTGAAAACTAGAGGGCTATGTACACTGTACGGTACATTGTACGTTATAAAACTTTGTGCAGAAGTAGTATTCTAGTAGATCAGTACATTAGTTAATCTATCATAGGTCTTTTGAATAGTTTTTAAAGGTCTAATTTATTTTCCTGGAATCAAAAAAAAAACTTCAATTTATCTTTTATAAATATAATAGATAAGTACACTAAAAAGCTGAACAGTATACAAAAGTATTAATTTTATAAATAACAATTTAACAAAACAGTAATATTTTGATTGTGCATCGACTGATAAAACCTTAAAACTAAAATTAAATTAAAAAAAAAAATTAACAAAACAAAATAAACACATAACCTATTAGTATCCAACCAAGAAATAAGGACGTAGTCTCTTTAGTTTTTTAACACAGTTTTTTCTAGTATGTACTTTGTAGCTATTGTATAAAATCTGGTAAAGAGTCACTTTTGCACGGCGACTCTTTTGCACGAGCGTCACTTTAAAACGAGGGGAAACTTTTACACGGCGTCACTTTTGCATGCAGGGTCATCTTGCACGAGTGGACAAATTTTCACGGCGACTCTTTTGCACGAGCGTCATTTTAGCACAGGGGACATTTTTGCACGGCGTCATTTTTTCACGGTGACAATTTTTCACGGCAACATTTTTGCACGGCAATACTTTTGCACGACGTCACATTATAATGGCGAATTTTTTGCACGATGACTTTTTTGCACGGAACATCACTTTTGCATGCAAGCTAATCAAATGTTTCTAGTTAGTATTGAATCTGTAACAAAAAAAACTGAAAACTAAAATCTTATAACAGACTCATAACAATAACAAAAAAAAAACTTTAACATCAAAAGGGTATAGGTAAAAAATCTGTCTTAAGATTCGTGTTTTAAACCCTACTAGATTAAGTATACATTTCTTTTTAAAACTTAGAGAAACTCAGTTTGTTTTTATTTAAAGTATTTAAAATTATTCTAAATTGAAAATAAATAAAAAATTGTACTTATCTACTTCATTTTGTTAAGGATTAAAAATATAGTTAAAGTGATTCGTAGTACGTTGTTATATTATTTTAAGTAAAATTTCAAATAAAGACTTTATGCTAAAATTTATAAAAAAATATTACGTTATTTTTTAAAATAATTTGAGTTTTAAAGCGAATTAAAGTTGATGAAAATAAAATTTTATAATTATAATATTTAAATTTTTCTTTTAGAAATTAAAAATTAGAAGTGTGCAGAAGTGAAGATCCGTTTAAAATTTTCGCAGTGCATGAATAATTCCGTGAAATTATAACGCCATGCAAAAGTGGTGCTTTGCAAAATTGTCGCCATGCAAATGTAGCGTCGTGCAATAGGTTACTCCGTGCACAAGCGACCCTGCGTGCAAAAGATTCGCTGTGCAAAAGTATCCCCTTGTGCAAAAGTGACCCTCCGTGTATAAGTGTCCCCTCGTGCTAAAGTGACTCTCGTGCAAAAGAGTCACCGTTCAAAATTGTCCACTAGTGCAAAAGCGACACCAACCCATAAAATCTAGCACTTTTATCGCTTTAATTATTTTAATATTTATGTCTCTTTAAAAAAGCACAACTTTTACAAAAAAATGAAATAAACTGTTATCAATAATATAAAACATAGCACACAACGAGTTATAGTTTATCGAAGTAATGCTTGTACACAAGCAGCGTTTAAAAAACTAGCCGTAGCAGCTCAGGTAAACATAGTAAGCTAGAAATAAATTATAAAAGGTAAACGAAAATGACTAAAGAGCTCAAACATTTTTAGCAAACGAACCATATCGAAAACAGGTCATTTTAATATTTTTTCTAAATTTTTTTACTATTTTTACACCTTTTAAATTTAGAATAATAGAAAAAAAACATCTATACTAAATACAGAGTTGCCATTCTTTGAGGTAAAAAAGCCAATCCTAATAATCAAAAACTATTTTGAGTTGTATCAAACTAGCTTGAAGTTATAAAAACAAATGAAAAATATTATGAGCAAAAATTTGAAAAAAAAATTGTCCACATAATCCAAATTAATAACAAAAGTACTTGGTAAAAAAGTATAGTTTAAAAGAAAAGAAGTTTAAAGTTAAAAAACCTTTTCTAAAAATTAAAAACCTATCAAAATTAGCTTAAGTCAGACTATAATTATTTAAGTTTTTAAAACATATTTAAAATATATTATCACAAAAACTTCCGGCACTAAGCAAAAACATTGCAAAATCTAAGGATTTTAAGAATATCTCAATTCTTTTACATGAAATCATCAGAAAATTCAAAAGATCTAGGGAAATAGGAATCTAAACTATTGAGATTAGTTTATAAGCTTTAAATCTAGTTCCAAAGAAGTATTTCTTCAAAGCTTGTGTTTTTCTAAAACTAAGATAATTTTTATACTAGAAAGTTTCTAGTAGTTTCTATAAAGTTTCTCGTAGAAACTACTACTATTTTTAACTTATTAACAGTTTAAAACGGAACAAAATAATATTATTGATCAAATAAATTATTCAACCTACAAACATCCTTATCTTTCACTTGATTCTCTAGTTAACTGACTAGACAATAAGATTAAGAAAATTTCTTTTTTGGACTAACCTGAAAACTAACTTTAAAATTCAGTAATTTTATAAATGTACTTTTGTAATACTTATATCTCTATTTAAACTTTTTGCCCCTAGATTAAAGGGTAGGTGTCAGAAAAGCACAGCGTCACTTCACCACGGAGTGACACTTTAGCACTGCGTCACTCTAGCACAGAGTGACACTTTAGCACGGCATTACTTTAGCACGGGGTGTCACTTTAGCACGAAGTGACACTTTAGCACGGCGTCACTTCACCACATAGTGACACTTTAGCACGGAGTGACATTTTTGCACGTAAATTTTCAAAATGTTAATTTAAATAACGTTTAACTATCTAAAGTAATTAACTTAACAAACAATTCTGAAAACTAGTTTTAACAATTTTAAAAATATTGTCTTAAAAAAAATTATAAATAAAGTTTTTACTATGGGCTTAAAACAAAATAAGAGAGTTTTTAATCTTTTTATTTCTCACTTTTTTTTTTACCTTACGCTTAAAGTTGAGTTAGTTAAAGCAATCAATTAAAAAAAAATAATAATCTTAGAGCTTGTATTTATTGCTAACTTTATTAAAATAGTTTTATGTCGAAAACTTTAAAGTAAAAGTATCAAAATATTTTTATCTAAAATTGAATTGTAAAATAAGTTAATATAGTTTTTAAATTAAATTTTGTCTTAGTTTAAGGTAAAGCTTAAACTAACTCAATTGAAGCTTGTTAAATTTTAGTTAACATCTTGCATAGTTTGTTTTTAGATTTTTTTAAACAATACAGTACCTAATGTTATTTAAGTAAAGAAAAAAAAATACAAAATAAATTCTGCGCTAAAATGACACTCCGTGCTAAAGTGACGCTGTGCTTAAGTGTCACTCTATGCTAAAGTTAAGCCGTACTAAAGTGTCACCCTGTACTAAAATGTCACACCATTCTAAATTGTCACACCGTGCTAAAGTGTCACTCCGTGCTTTTCTGACCCGTTCCCAGATTAAACTATTAGATTATTATATTTCAGTATATTCAAACAATAAAAAAGGGAAGGCAAATTACAACCCACTGTGTGTTTTTCAGCTAAAAACATTTTTTGTGGTAAAAAGTTACAATTATGCTCTTAATTTAGTAATAATTCGTGTTTTGTTATTACAAATTGTTGCTTTGTTAATATAAATGTTGTTTATTCTACGGATTCCTTTTAACTACTGCTGCCCACGAACAACTGCTTAAAAAAAATTGGCTCGTCACTAAACTGCCGTGCCGTTTAAAAATATATTCTAAAAATTTAAGAAATTCCATCAACATGTTTTATTTTCATCAAGTTAGAAATTATATACAGTTTACATTGTCTAGTTATATCAAAAATGTATTTTATTATACCAATAGAAATTGTAGTGCTTCTTTACACAGCTTTTTGTAGAAAATCTTTTTAAGACTTGACCATATTTATTTAAAATACTAATTAGATTTTTTTTTCTATAGTTTTTTTACTTGGTTACTGTGAATTGACGTTGACGGTAGTTAAATATAAACTTTTTTCGTTGTAAGTTAATTCAAAGCATGAATAGAGTGCTACGTCGGCTTACTGTAACTGAACTATTATAATAAGATTATGATCAAACTAGTAGTTAACCTTAAAATTTCAAGCGCTAAGTTTTCAAAACACAATTCAATTATTTTCTTTAAAAATGCAAAAGACGTATATGTTTTTTTTTTTACTTTCAAGGGTGCTAATTGGTATTATTTTACTATTTTTCTGAAGGTCTTTCAAACGTTTAAATACAAATATTAAAGTCCCCTAGTAGGGCTTTATAATACTATGTACCGTTATTAAAACTGATAAATGTAACCTTGAGTATTAAATCACCTTATACTTAATGTGGATTTACTCTTTAACTAGTTTAATTTTTAACTGCTAAAACTTTTGTGAAACATAGTGTTTTCTACACGTTAAAAATAATTATTTTATAGTTTGTATAGTTTGAGCCAAAAACATTAACTAGAAGTATTGTTAACATTTTTAAAAGCTAACTAGCTTTGAATACAATTTTTTACAGATAATATTACCAGGCATGTACAGACGCTTGATAAATTTGCTATATTAATTTCATACATTTTTGTAAAACATAAGTTCATTCAGAAGCTCAAGTTTTTGCTTCAAAAATACTAGATTGATATTTAACATGTTTAATTTATGTAAAATGTATAAAAATCGCATGTGTTCATTAATGATATTTTAAAACTTTTTACTGTAAAATTTTTGCTACAAAAAAAAGTTAAAAAAAGCAAATTTTTCTGCTTTTCTAGATAAAAAACAAAGTTAATTTTGTTAAAAAGTTTATTCTATTTAGTTTTTAGATAGCCATTATTTAATGAGCGTAATTTTAATTTCAAAAAAAAATAGTTATTTTTAAATTAAGTATTTTATGATAACGAAAGTTGACAGAAAAATTGTACAAGTTATTATCTGTCCGAGTTCAAAACAAGTATCTGTTACCCAACCTAAATATTAATATACAGTTTCCAACTACTTATTACAACTATACTAGTATGTTTGACACTTCATCTGATCCTAAACTTCTTGATTTAGGTCTAAAATTAAAGTTTGAAAGAAACCAACTACACACCTCGTAAACGGTCTCAATGATAGATTTGTCAGCATTTAAATCTGAAGAGAAAACAAAAAAACGAAGCATAAACTATTAAAGACTTTAAATTAAAATATCAAATACTGAAAGATTAAAACTTAAAAAAGATATATTAATCAATTTTTTTTGTTGTTATTATTTTAGAGCTTTATAGAGTTTTGTAAAAAAATTTAGTTAATAAACATATAAAGTTATAAACTAATACATCAGGGATGCCAAAATTTTTTAAAACTTTTTTTGAGGTTTTTGAAAGTACAAGTTTTTTGTCCATTTCTCATCTAAAATTTAGTCTAAGGTAAAAAAATTGTCTAAAATAGTATAAAAATATTGAAAATGTACTGTAGTGCTACTTTAAATGTGATTTATAATAGATAAAATTCTATATGAGACAAAAATATTGTATGTGATAGATTTCTTATACTAAGTCAGATTTTTATTGATTAAATTTTTAATTGTTTAAAATTCAAGGTTTTTTTTTGTCTAAATTATCAAATTTCAGGATTTTTCAGCAACCGTGATACATAAATATATAAAACAGGAACAAATTAAGAACAAAGTTATTACGTTTGATATAAGAGGTCAGCAAATATAACTTAAGTTTCATATTTTGTTAAAAGTGTACGCTACGTTAGTTTCAAAAATAATTGGTTAAGGAGCTTTGTGTAAAGACCTTTTAATTAAAACTCAATATGATTACTTATCTACCGAGTTTTAGTTTTAGTAAATAACTTGTGCAATACTTAAAACTTGTACTGTAGCTATATATTAAAACAGTTAAAACTTGAATTGAAATTTATTTAAAAAATTGTTAAAAAATAAAAAACAAAACTCAGATCCTTTTTAAAATTATTTACATTTGGCAATTCTGTGGCTTATTTTTGAAAGACTAATTTTGTTGCCGAAGCTTTTGAATAAATTTTCTCCCCTTTGAGTTGAAAATTCTAGAATGGGAGCGACAGAGGGCCTTCCATGCGCGCATTGAAAAGGAAGCCTGCACTTGCTCAACTCCAACATCAGCTTTTTGCATCTTTCTATTGAAAGCTTATCGCCAAACCTTATTGCACCTTCATCGCGAATATGTACAGAAATTTACAGTTTATTAACAGATATAACTTTAAAACTAAATTTATGAGACGTAACGTGTAAATGTAAACAAAAACAAAAAATATAGAAAATACAATAATATTCCTGAAGAAAGGACTGAAAATAAATTAAAAGTTACTATATGAATTACCGTGGCATGCTCTGGAGTTGAGAATTTCTTTGATGCATTTACATATGGGACTCGATGAGTAGCTACCTCTTTTAATCATCTATTAATTATAAAGGTTTAAAAAATATTTTCCTGAGATTTCAAAGAAACAAATCAGACTTTCATTAGGATTTTTTTTATATAGTTTCAATAAGTCTACTTTAACAAACATTTAAACTTATTTTATTAGTCTACAATACATTTATTAATGTTTTGATTGAGTGAAAAAATAAAACAAGCAATATAGAAATATAATTGATATTCTTAGAACTACTTTATAATTATAAATAACAAAACTTTTACAATAATAATGGAAGATGTTATCAAAAAAAAACATAACAAACTACAAAAGTTTAGATAAAATAGTGAAGAAATGATACAATGCCGTAAACTACAATACTATAGTTTCCTAAGTCAAAGTTATTATTATTCACAAAAACAAGGAGTATTGACACTAACTAAGCTGATAACAATTAAGACATACTTGAGTAACTTCTGAAAACAAACTTTCAACATTTTTAGTCAACTTTTCAAGTGAATCACTTAATCTGTCTGCTTTCATATTGGTAAATATTGATGGAACTGTAAGTACATCTAGTTTCCCTAAGCAAATAGTTGTTAATTTTTTTATTCAAACTATTTTTTTCATAAATAAATAAATTATCGATTTATTGGTAAAGTTTTTATTTTGTCCGCATAATCATAAACTTCTGTATTAAACTACTCTTTGTTTGTTATTAACAACAATGTAGAATTTATTTTAAACACATGTAAAATATTTATTCAATACAGTAATAAAAACAATACCGTTTACCTCTTTCTTTTAAAGAGTAAGTAAGACCATATCTACGAAAATATTCTTCAGGTTTTTTATAGCTGGAATTAGGGAAAGACGAAGTCAAATTAAAATCATGCCACAAAACTTCACAGCAACTGTGATCCACACAAACAGGCAATTTTTTTGAAAGTTTAGTGCATAACAACCTTGAGTTTGAATCAGCTTTCATTCCATGAATAAAATTCTCGCAACAATCTTTTTGTACAAAATTACAAAATGTTGAAAACAAACAAGATTTTACGATATTAGAAACTTTACTAAAACAAACAAATTGTAAATGTAACAAATTTAATGGTATGGTAGTGTAAAGTATTAAAACAATAGTCTCAAACACTTAAATAATTATACTAAAGTTTATTCAAACGTATAACACACACTTTTTAGGATATTATGTTTCTTATACGTTTTAAATTAGATCAGGGGTCGGCAGGCAGTTGATGCTCGCGGGCCAATTTTCAAGTTTTCAAAATCTTTGCGGGCCACAGTTTTAGTTTTAGTGATATTTGAATAATCTTTGGGCTTTTGTTTTGGTCACACCAGAGATAGTTTTACTTTTATTCACTTAATTACTTTAAATGACTTTTAGCTACAAATAGAATGCCTATTTAATACATGAATATCTGTTATTTCTTAAATAATAGAATTCACATTGTTTGATATATATAAGTCTTAATAAAATATGTATTTTCTTAAATACTTAATAAGTTAAACTTAATAAAATACATTTATTATTTTACTTACAACCTAACTTTCTATAAAAACCGAGCTAGAAAAACATTTATGGGTCACTTTTATACATTTTTTACATTATAAACCACATTTCCTATCGAAAAATGGTAACTTTAAAAAATAGTTTTTGCGTCTTAAATAATCTTAAGTAGCAAAAGTAATAACTAAAAAAAGATACCGTTGAGAGTTATAACTTATTTAAATAATTTGTGTTTGCGTTAGCAAAATGTTAATGTTTATTTCTTCAATATCAACAAGAAGTCGCGTTTAGGAGATGTCTGATGATTATAAAGCCGCATAAACCAAATTAAGACGTAAATCAATTTGTTAAGATGCGAGAACTAATACAACAGATATTGCTAATTATAGAATTTTTATTATATGTGTTATTACTAATTTTTACATTTTAGAAGAATTTCTAGGTTTAGTTCCAATACAAAGCACAACAATATATAAAGGCAATTTAAAAGCAAAGGTACAATGCACCAATATAAAGTTTTTAAAAGTACAACTTTTAGCTTCTATTTTTAGTATATAATTAAGTTAATGTTAAAAAAAAAAGTCTTAAATAGTAAAAATTACAAGATACTGTCAAGATACTTTAAACGTGTTTTCTAATAAAAAATATTTATATGGTAGATTTTTTGTGTCAAATCGAGCTTTTATTACTTTACATGAAAAAATTGTTTGAAATTCCAGGTTTTTTCGATAATTCTCAAATTTATGGCTTTTTCAGATTTTTTAAGTATAAATTTTTAAATTGCAAGCTTTTCCGGAATTTTTGTCAACACTAACTGTTCATACTTATATGTACACAATTAGTATTAATAATAATTCAAATTATATCTTCTGCAGAACTTAAAATTTAATATATATTTTAATTCAAACCAACACTATTTATGAACAAAACATAAATCATAAATTTAATTTACAACTCTTTAAAGCAAAAAAGTCAAACCGAGTAACCGAAACTAGTCTGATATTTTAGAAAACAAAAAAACTATTCAAGGCAAAAACTGAAAAATGACTAAATTGGCCTGAAATTTCAAGTCTTCAAATAGTCATATTCTGAGTGTGTGGCAATTTTTATTTGTTTATTTGATCGAATTTGAACTATTTTGATTAAAAATGTATCAACTTAATTAATTATCATTACTCAATCTAGTTTGTATTAAATAGGTAGTTCCAAAAAACAGCAACTGTTTATATTAGTATGCAACGCATAAAAATTAACTTATTTTGCTAAAAAAACATGGTTTGAAAAATCAAAAAGTATACCAAATAAAAACTTTTTTAATTTATGTCGTATATATTGTTTTAAATGTGTCTGTACACACTTAGATATTACATGTAAAAACAATAATGTTAGAAAATTATGCATAAACTAAATTCAAATAAAAATTGGTTTAAAATATGAGCATCTTTGTTCATTGGTGTGCATAGGAACTAATTTAAAATGCAAAGAAAACTTCTAAAATATCAAATATCAAATAAAATGTCAAAACCAAAACAAATTAAACGTATTTCTTATTCTTATTATTATTATAATTATTATTATGTTATTAAAAATGTTTTTGTATAAATTAGAATATAACATTTAAAAACAAAACATCTGTAATAGAAACTTAGGTATAAAAAACGACATTTTAGTTCATTACTATGCATTTGTATGCATAATACAAAAATGGAAAATATTTGAATGTAGTTTTTACTAAATAGGTATTATATAACTATCTTACTAATTTAAAGCACTTTTTAACTTCCTTTTTCAGAAAATAATTTGCTGTTGCAAGAAGAAAATTATTAGTAAATTGAGAAAAAACCCTGGTAGAATGTTAACCTGTCCATTTTTATTTTAAAGCTAAATCATTAAAGTCTTTTAATTGTTTAAAATGTTATACAGGAACTTAAAACTAAATTTATCAAACAAATTTGACTTAAAGTATATTTTTGCTCATCAGGCCACATTTACATGGTCGCGGGCCGCAAAATTTTTTTTCGCGGGCCGCATTCCATTCAAAAAAATAACGTGCTCGCGGGCCGCAGATTTACCCTTTGCGGGCCGCAGTTTGCCGACCCCTGCTCTAATGGAACACATGTATATAGACTTTTTATGTCAAAGGTTGTACAAACATCATCTTTTTATGGCTTTATGGTTTTTAGAGAATCCATAAATTCAATATTTGAGTTGATTATCCATTTACTTTTCAGTAATGGTTTAAGTTGAATTTCTAACCATTTGCACAAACTATATTCTGGTTTTGGCCAATTGGTTTTCTAAACTATAGCTTTCAGAACATCTTTAGTTGGAAACTATTTTTCATTGAAAGATAGGATCAATAAATTCTACAGAAATTGCATCGTTTATAAGTTTCAATGTCCAGGTGACCTGGATACCCAGTATATTGGAGAAACGGAGCGACAACTGTTCGTCAGAATTAAAGAACATACAAAGCCTACAAATAGTGCAGTATTTTTACATATAGAACAATGTAAAGTCTGTCAAAATCATAGTCGTATTTTTAATTGTTTTGAGGTAATTAAGTTTTGTTAAAATAGAAATATTTTACCTGCAGTAGAGGCTATTATGATTAAAAAACTAAATATAGACTTAACCATCAACTAGGTCCTGATAAAGGATCTAGAATTACACTTAACATTTTTAAATAGTCCTTTTTTGTTATAATTACCTATTTTAGTTTTTATGATTAATTTGATTAGTTTTATATTGATAGTTTTTTTAGTTTAATAGTATTTTCTTTGATTAATTAATTTTTGTGAGTATTTATTTTGTTTTGAAAAGGAAATTAGTTAAATTTTGAAAGCATTGCTCAATAAACTGTTTTTATGAAAAAGATTTTATTATTAGCAATAAATTGGTACATAAAATCATGTAAACATCTTTCGCTACATTCTTTTAACAAGTTTGCAATTAAAACCAAAAATAAAAATCATGCCGTAATCAGGAATACTTAAGAAAAGCTTTTTTTGTTTTAATCATATTGAGAAAAAGATGTTAGTAGAGTTATTTTATTAGCTTACTTTTAGTAAAAAGATCAAGCCTGACTCTTTCGTGAGAGGCATGCTGATCGAAGAGCAATATTATTTTGTTCCTAACCAAAGTAGGATGATCAATGACTGCTGCTATAAATTTGTTGTCCACCTGACCTAAAACCTGTTACATAATGCTTCTTTCAATTTTTGTAATTAATGCTAACATTTTTCATTTAAACTGTTGAAAACTTTAAGTGTTCAATATAAAATTTATCATTTAGCTAACAGTTTTAATAGGAAATGTTAAACTTAATGGCTTAAAATTATCTCAGTGACAGGATCACAGGATAGGAATATGTTTGAATTATAAGATTTTTAATACTATTTTAAAACATCAACTTTTTAAAACACTCATTTATTAAAAAGTAATCGGATGTTAATTTTATAACGAAGTTTTACCAAGTTTTAAGCTTTTCATTTAGTTTCAACTGCAAGCTGTGTTATTTTATTATTTTGGGTCAAAAAAACGAATAATTAGGAAAAAATATATATACTTTATTCAACTTGTTTTGATTAGGATAATATGTTAATTATATCTTATTACTTAACATTTCAAACACTGTTGATACTTTTAAATTATATAGCTTATAATAACCCTATTTTTAACTAAATTACCTGGCAATTACTGATCATATCTCTTGTTAGCTTCAGTCCTTTAAACCTGTTTGTAAAAACTTTAGCCAAGGACTTGATTTCAACCTGTATTTTTTAAAAGGTTGCATAACTTACCAAATTTTTTACAAACACAATCTTTACCAAATATTTAATTAAGTAATTTGATAATAACATTTTAATTAAGTTGTTAAAGGACTATAAAAAGAACTAAGGATCAGAATTTTCTTAAATTATTTAAATAATAAACGACAGGTTAAAGCATGTTTATAGAGTATAAATTTTTTAAAGAACTTACGTCAGTAGAATGATAGATTGTTGTATCTAACAAACTAATGTTCAGATTTGGTATAACCGGACCTGTTTCCTCTGATAAAGATCTGAAAGTTTTTACACTACCTTAGAAAAAAATTACAGATAATTATCAAGTATAGATATTTAAATCCACAACAAATTTGACAATTTTTATTTTACATCAAATATTAAGATTTTTTCAACATATTCAAAAAACAAAAGATTGTTTCACTCTAGCTTCTCTAGAGATTGTCAGTAGTTAATTAAATCTGAAAAAAGTTTTCTTAATTTGTCTCCTTATATGTATAAAGTTGAGAACTTTTTATTGTTCAATTTAATAATAATTTACAGCATTAATATTTTAAAAGTATAACTCATTACTCTAAATATAAACAGTTTTCTTTATAGTTTTTCATTTTTTGACTTAACGAAGACTGAGTAGATGATCCAAAACAAGAGTTTACAAGTGATGAGTTTCTAGATATTGATATTTTTGACACGTCTGAAAATTTTAAATCCTTATTTAGAAAAAGTTAAACCTTGCTCTAATATCTACAATAAATTGTTTTTGATTATTATTGTAAAATAAGATATTAATACACAGTTTTAAGAAAACTTAACATACAACAAACATCTGTCTTACTAGATTCATCTATAAAAGAGTCTTGGCTAGGGCACACAAAAGAACTTGAACCGGTCAATTTGTTTACATAAACTTTTTTACGCCTTTTCTTGCAAAACTTTTCAGTCCAACCTTTAATTATATAAATTTACCAAGTTATTAACAAAATATTTTACAAATTTGTTATTGCTAGTGCGATAAAGTAGTAGTTTAGCAGTAGGAAATTATTTGTAGTATAAAAACAATTTAAAAAAAGTTAATATTGATTATTGAACTTTTATAAAAAAAACAATAATACTGAATAATTAATTGAAAGCATAAATAAAATTGTAACAGATAAATAATATTTTTCAAAATCTGTATACGGAATTTCAACAAACTTTTATTTACTTCAAAAGCATTCGCAGTAAAATAAGTTTAGAAATGTAAAATACCATTATAAACTAAATAACGTTAAAACATACCTTCAGGACAAATTAAATTTGGTGTGTCCCTTTTTTTAGGTGAGTTATTCTTATTTGGGAAATTTATGAAACTCTCCCGTTTCGATAAGGGCTTATTAATTGGTCCTTTGAATGCTAAAAATTATATATCTGCTTTTTATAAACTTTCAAAAAAAAATTGCAATTTTAAATTTACATCTATTTAAATTTATAATTTAATTTTAATTATAAATTATTAAACGCTGTGTGAATTTCTATATTTCTATTATTGTGTGAAAACTTTTATCTAAATAACATTTTATTTAAAAAAAAAACAGTTTCTAGAACAAATATTCTAAGTATAACTTATAGAAATCATCTCATTAACATATTTGAAGAAAATATAAATTTTTTATTTATACAATAACCGTTAACTTAAGGTTTCATTTTAACTAGTAGAAAATATTTTTTAGCATATGATTGCAACTTATAGATTAGAAACAGCCTAACATAGGGGTAGGAAATTCTCTAGTTTGCAGACCAGGTTTGGCAGCCTTACGTTCATTATAGACCTGGCTAATTAGACTTTTGCATGCCGTTTTACTTTTATAAACGAACACTAAAAAATAGTTTTTTATTTGTCTAACAGTCAAGTTATATTATCATCATAATAACGAAATTTTCACAAAATTTCACTTATAAGTTAATTTTCATTGTCATTGCAATGTTAAAAAACATATTACAATTAATTTATTTACTAAAAAGTTTTATATCTAAAATTAAGTTTCACATCGAATTAATTTGTTTAAGGCGGCGGATTCGACCCACAGGCCGTTACCTAACCTTATATTCTAGCATATTGAAAGTTTTTGAAAATTTGTACTGACACTACAGACTTCTTAAAATAAATAAAGAACGCGTTTAGAATAAACTTTTATCTAAAATGTCTTAAACATGTGTAAACTAAAAACATATTAGCATTACCTAAAGTTTTTAAACCATAATAAACAACTAAAATCAAATCGCATATAGCAGGGTTTTCCTGTCTTCGAAGCAAAACAGCCAGCCTGAGTTTTAGATTTAGTTAATTAATAAGTAGTAAAAGCCAAAAACTTAAAAAAATGATAGTGCTAACCAAATAAAGGTACTTGAAAACCATAAAGGACTTATAACTACGAGGAAAATACTTAATTATTAATAAAAAAAAGTCAATTTTGAAGTCTTAAAAGCTAGCAAGACATTTAGCAAAAAAAAACATTTATACTTAGTTCGGAGAAAACAAAACTACGAGCTTAAACCAGTCTGAGTTTTTATAATAATTTGATTGGCCTTATTTTTTTTCAAAATAGTTTGAGTGTAAAATAAAATAAGAAGTATAAAATGTTTCAAGTCTTAACCATAGCTTAACTAAATGTAAATAACTGAAACTTTATGGTTTAAAAAATTGACACAGCTTACTAATAATTAGCTAACCTTGTCTGCTAATCATAAACAACTTATCTTCAGCAACTCTAATCTTTTCACTCATGTCATTTATAGGTACCTAGTTAAAATTAAAAAACATTGAATGCGACAACTTTTTTTTATTATCTGAGAAAACTATGTATATAAAATGGTTAAATTCTTGAATATCCCCAAAATATTTATCAGTATTAGGAAAAGGCTTGACTTTGTTATCCAAACTTGTAGCATTACTAGTGACAAAAAATTTGGCTGATTCATATACATGCAGCTTATTTGGTAAAAATTTTAGAATCATGGTAAGGGTTAAAAAAACATTGTTTAGAAACTAATATAAAATATGTAAACAGACTCATTTAAGCATAATGTTAAAAAACTGCATGTGTTTGAAGCAGCTAACAGCTTCAAACCTCCCTCAATTTTCAATAGTTTTTATATTTATTTAAAATTTAAAAGTTTTTTTTTTGATATAAACATCAAATCTTAAAATACTGTTGCAATAACTACCACAGAAGAAGTTTCATCATTTTCATTGAAGAACAAAGTTTTGCATGCAGTTTTTGTGATGCAAGAAAGTATTTTGCTCCAGTCACTAAAAACTGGTTTTCTTTTGTTGATTTCCATTGAAATGTCATATAAACTAGGAGGACATCTGTTAAATGAAACAATAACAAATATTTTTTATACATTACGTTGAACTGCTTCGATTGAATTTGCCTTAACAAGCTTTTATTTGATTTACTATTTTTATAAACTATAACGCTATAAGTACTAACTAAGCTACATTTGTAAAGTGTAGAGTTGTGTTTATTGTTATTTTTATTTTTATTTTAGGTATAGATTTTAAGACATTAACAAGTAAATCACTTTTATTAATCTAATCTTTTACATAAATAAGTAAGCTCCCTGCTAATCTTTAATTTTTTTATTTTAAAAGAAATCTTAAGATATAAGCATTAAAAAATTGATAACTCAATAGGATTATTATAAAAGGCGCACAAACTAAAAAGGCACATAAGGATTTTTTCAGTAAAAAAATTAAAAATATATCCCCTCCTACAACTTTTGAGCAACTTATTTCAAACTTTCTCAGTTTAGTCTTGAAATCTATAAAAAAAACTGTAATTTTTTTTTCTAACTTATATAAAAATTTACATATATTCTCTTTTTGGTCTTTAAGTTTTTATTTTTCAACTTTGTTTTACCAATTTTGACAAATTTTTTTGAACACTAAAAAGAAGATTTTCTTAAATTCTGAAGTCTCTAGCTCAGATAAAAAAATTACATAGATTTTTGTGAAATAATTTACTTCTTAAACTTTTGACGATGAAATAGTTGTGGTTGTTAGGTTTTTAATTAAAACTTTTTAGAAAAACGTCTTTAAAACAAAGTTAGTTAATCTTTTTTACTTCTGTAAGAACTGACTTACACTTCATAATAGTTCTAGTTTTAATTTTGTTAAATTGTTATACTTCCTATGACTTTAAAAAAACTTTAACTGGAAGAAAGAGATGTAAAACTAAATAAATAATTAATTTTAGTACAAAAAGCATACAGTTAAAAAAATATATTACCATTTTAGTTTTAAAAATTGTTTCATTATCTCTTATTTTCTTATCACAGTTTTCCGTGTTTCTTAGTGGCTAAAAGAAATGAAATAGTTATCAAAAAAATAAATTTTGTTTGAAAATCTTTCAGTGTTCAACTTAAATAGTATGTAAAACTGAACAGAAATTATATTAAATTTGTTGAAATTATAGTTAGTAGAATAGAAACTAAAATACTTGATAATTAGAACATAAGCTGGATAAGAGTTGTTACACATTCTACCATTTTTATCAATTTCTTGTACAAAAAGTCTAGCTAAAGCTTTGCTTATTTGCTTCTGTAAAATAAAATTGGTCCTTAAAAAACTTACACAAAATATTATAATCATTTAATATTAAAACTATAATGAATAATTAATATACAAACTTAGAATGAAAGAATGAACTGTATATTGTAACTATTATTTGTAATATTTGTACATATCTCTTTACAAAGCTAAACTAAAATGAAAAAAGTTTAAAACTTACCGAATAAACAGTACGCTTGTTAAGATACACTAGCTGTAGTTTGTTTTCTATGCTTTTGCTTTGTTTTCCAGCATATATCTTCACAGAAATATCATCATTTTTAAAGAAAAGCTGACTAAACTCTGTAGTTTTAATTTTCAGTGAAGATTTGAAAACTTGGTCAAATCTGTAAAAGAAAACTGTTTTTTTCATTATATTTTTTACTCTAAGTAAACTAAAAAAATTAAACGAAAATTAAATTAATAAGAAACTAATGTAAAAATGAAATAAAACTTTGAAAAAAAATCCATTATTATCTTTAATTACTTTTATTGTTCAAGCAGGACAAATTGTTTTTTATTTAATTTAAAGTGTATTTTACAGCTTTTGCTTTGCATTTTTTACTTTTTAGTAGTCATTATTTATTATATTAAAATGAGTTCAGGTAAGCTTAGTATAACTAATAAGTAAGGGTTGTTGGTAACCTCAACTATTAAGAAGGTGTTTAGCCTCTAGAGTTTTTGTAAAAACTTAAATTACTTGACTACAGTAGACTACCGCTTAAGTACGCAAATTGAACCCGACCAAAAAGTGCGTACTTAGCACGGGTAGTGCGTACTTTTTGACAACATAGTATAATATGAAATTTAGTCGTTTGTTTTCTTTCTTACAACTAGCCACCAAATAATTAAGCCAAATAAACAAGTCTTTAATTTTAAATAACATTTAATACATAATTCTAATATGCAAAATTTTTTAATAGATTTTAAAATGATTTATTTTTTCTATAAAAAGTTTCTACATAATTAATACATACATTTAATATAGAAAGTCAATGTCAGTCAATGATATAAAAAAGAATATTAAGCCATATTTTTCGTATTTTGTTTTGTTAGAGGCAAAGTACCAAACTACATTGTGTTTACCAAACATTTTCAAATATCAATGTGTGTACATTTGAATTAAATTATGACTTAACTATGTTGTATTTGTAGGTTTTTTTTAATTTGTCATCTAGATTTATTTATTTTATAGCATTACAGCTCAAATATCATTATTCTTTTCAATTTTCTGCAACCACTTTATAAGTATTTAGTTTATTAACATTTAATAACAGGACTGTCACAATCTCAGGCCACTTAGACTACTCGGGATTACTCACCCTAGTTTAAAAGTTGTGAAAGTCTCAGGCTAACTCAGCAGGTTGGCCATTCTACTTGGAAACATAAAATAATCTGGAAAAACTTGATGATTGAAAAATTAGGCAATAAAACTGGAATCATTCTGGATAAGTGCGTACTTAAGGCGGGGTGCGTACCAAAAAAAGTGCGTACTTAAGCGGTAGTCTACTGTACTTTAATTTTTTTAATTCTATTACCAAAACAATGTTTTACTTGTTTAAACAAAATATATTTTTTAAATTATTATTAGAAATTAAAAGTTTTGAAAAAACTTTGTGCTATTAAAATAAAAACTAACAAAAACTTAAATTACCTTTCAAACAATGTAATTGATGGTTCATATCTGACAAAACTACTTGTTGATGCTTCTTTAAAATCAAATTTAACTGTGTAATTGATCAAAGCAATTTCCTGCAGCATAGCTCTTATATCTTCAAATTTTGAAATTAAAACAGAGCAATTAGCTTTGATATCATCCTTTTGGAAAAGACCTTCAATATAAATGCTTGTTCCATGGCCATAATGCTTAGACTGAAAATCTAAATCAACTTGACTGTGAATTTGACCGAAATTGCTGATATTTTTGTAGTATTTAATAGAAGGGTTATTAGGAACTGATGAAGATATTTTTACAGATCTAGAAAGACAACATATACTAGCAAGTGCCTCACCTCTAAAACCATAGGTAAGAATTTCATTGTGAAATTCAAGCAAGGAACTACACTTGCTTGTTGAATATCTCTGTCCTAAAAAAATTAATAACAATTTAAATTTTAAAATGTAAAACTAGTTATTATTATCTATAAATTATGAAAGTTACAATTAAATTTTTTTGTACATTCAAAAATATTAAACTGGTCAAAAAACTCAAGGGTTACCACTAATTTTCTTAAATTTATCAAGGACTTTAAATTAGAACTATTTTACCTTTTTTAGTCTAAAATAAAGCAAAAAATGGGGTAGAAAAAATAAGTAAATATTTACATGTTTTTTATAAATGTAATTTTTCTTAGGGTAAAAAAGCTATGAAAAAAAATCAATGTTTTTAGAAAACTTAGTTACTAAACAAGGTTTTTAATCTAATGCTTAGTTTAGTATAAATTCTACAGTAATAAAAAAATTAAGTTTACAAAAGCAACCTTATTGCAAAAACTTCTAAAAATTTTCTCTATCACACTAGTAATGTTATGCATAAAATTAATTAAAACTCTTTTTTAACTAAGTAATTGAAAGTGTAAGTGTTTAGTTTTTTAAGTTTTTTAAACTAAGTAATTTATTACTAGCAGTTTTTAGTTTGTTAAAATACCTAGAAAATGTACTAATACAAAAATGTTCATTAAAAATCGCAATGCTAGTAAACTACCATTGATTTATATTTCCAGTACTAACTTTTGTGAAAATAAAACGGGATTTCAAATGCTTTTTACACCAAGTTAAACACAGAAGATTGTTGTTGTACATAAAATTTCTAAACAACTTAAATCTTATTATAGTTAAATATAAAATGAGTAAATAATTTTACAACTGAAACAAATAATTGAACGTACAATAAATTTTTTACTTACAAATTTTAGTTGTTAACATTTAAAATTTTACTTTGAAAACCACTAAAACTTATTATTTGTAATAACCTACCAATTAACAATATTAGCCTTAAATTTGTCAACTACAATATAAAAAAATTAAACAAATCTTGATACAATATAAAAAGTTTATTTAGAAGTACTAAATCCATCACTAACTCAAGACATTTTTCAACAGAATTTTTAAATTGTAGGATTTCTAAAGATTTTTTTGCAGTCCTGACTCATTTACAGTTTTTTATTTACTTAATAAGCTTTATTTATTTTTTGTCTAGTAATATTTTGTTGTTGTATTGATATAATACTAAACAGTTACTTATTTATCAACGATATTTTAAAACTAATTATTAACCTGCTTTATCTAAGTTTGTTTTATTTATCCCTCTACCATTATCCTGTATGTGCAACACAAAGTTTTTGAGAGAGCAAACAATTGATATTTCATTAGCATTTGCATCTAAACTGTTTTGAATTAGCTCTTCTAAACATTGATCTAATGAAGGTATACAAAACCCACTCCTAATACTTTCATGAGTATTAACAGAGTATCTTTTTATTTTTTCCATTTATTTAAAGTTTTTGTTTTATAGTATATCTAAATGCCTATAGTAGTAGTTTTTTAGTTTTGAAGTTTAAAAATTCCTATTTTCAATCAAAAACTTTAAAAATTAAAATATGAAATAATTATTTGTTCATAAACTGTATAATGTTAGTTATAACTGTTCAAAAATATAGGTTTAATCAATTGCTAACAAAAGATCCTAGTGAAATAACTTCACTGGAATATAAATAAAAACAAACTGTACCGTAATCTTCCTTTATTGTACCAACATATGTTTCTGTGTGTTAACGAACCAACACACTTCAACTGGGTATTTTTCAACTGGGTAGAGTTATTCTTTCAACCCAGTTGAAGTGTGTTGATTCGTTAACACACAGAAACATATGTTGGTACAATAAAGGAAGATTACTGTACAATTTGTTTTTATTTATAATATTAGTTATAAAAATTTTAGATCTACATCAAACACACTGTAAGCTAATAGTAGTAAATATTATTTATAAAAGTTTTAAATTCTGCAAACTAACTATATTTCAATTATAGGAAACCATTAGTGGAAAATATTAGTGAAATATTGATTATGATAGATTTAAAATTATATTATAGAAACTTGAACAGTGTGGTAAGTATCAAGAAAATAAATCAGCAATACTCCAAAATTAACCTTTAAATCACCATAAAGTGTAAATTTGAAACGTTTCTGTTTTTATACTTTAGACATACTGTAATGCATGGTTACCAGTTTTTGAGAAATTTTTTCCAGTTTTTCTGAACTTCTTCTAGATTTTTGAATATATACATTTTTGGGTTTATTTTTTCTTTAGAGTATAGTTAAAGGTTAAAAACTGTCTTAAACAGCATAAAAACATCTAAAAGATACTGTAAAGTTACTTTAAACGTGTTTTTTAATAAAAATACTGTTGACAACAAAAAACTTTTATCTATATGATAGATTTTTTGTGTCAAATCAAAATTTAACTACTTAAAGTGTAAAAACTGTTAAAAATTCAAGGTTTTTCCACAATTTTTAGTGATTTTTGTTAAAATTTACAGGTTAAGTCGCCACTCCGTGTAATGTAATTTTTACTTGCTTGAACTTTAAATCATGTTTATTGTTGTAGAGAGAAGAATAATCTGATATCTACTTTTTAATCACAAAAACTGTTCAAGCTTGTGTTAAACAAAAATAAATAAAAACGTAAGGGGAGTACCCTTTAAGATGTATATTTAAATTCGGGTTTCCGATAGCAGATCTACTCAAATTATGTTAAACTGTTTAATACTTATATTCAAGTGATCTCAGAGACTTTACTTTTCTAAGATAATCGATTCAATAGAAATCTTCAAGTTTCTTATATTATTATGATAATTAGAAGTAAATGAGAAAAATAATAGGCTAAAAAATATTTTGTAAACAGTACATAATAAAATGAATTTAGTGTTTGTCACGTTTAAAAATTCCCTTCAGATTATTTTTAAGCCTAAATTAAGCAAATTAAAGTTATAAACGTTTTAAAATAACATAACTGGTTGTGATTTGTGATAAACTCAATAGTGTACAACTAGATGTATAAAAGTTCTTTTCTACTTTCGAAACACTAAAGTTTCCTTGAATAATCATTAAAAAAAGTTGTTCTAATTTTCGTAATTTAGCTAGTGATCTACCTCAATTACAAATGTCAGTTAAATTTGGTTAAATTTTGATATAAAAAAATAAGATCCGGCTGGATGCAAATCCGGATCTTGGATCACTAACTAAGGATTTTTAACCAATGCTAGTTACGTCAAATTATAATCTTGATAATCTTGATAAAACAAATTAAATTTAATTATATTTTAAACAAAAGTTTTAAGTCTACAGAATGGTGCAGTATATGTAAAAGTTATTTTTACACTTCAAAGTTTTAGTTTAGACTTATGACTTGGTTAAATTTAGGACATTGTTAGCATTGCTTTTAATTTTATTATACAACTATTAATTGTTTGAATTAATTCCAAATCATTCTCATTTTACAACTCAAAAAACTAATACTGCAAGCAAATTACAATGAGATAAAATAAACTTTTTGAATTAAATATTATAATAAAAATATAATACTGCGCTTTTTGCACTGATACTGCTAAATTTAAGTGCCACTGCCAACTAATCAAAAACTGTAGTTACTAAAGTTTTTTTTAATAAAGAAATTTCTATCTTATATTCATAATTACAGAGAAACTGTCTGTGAAGTTGTAAACCGTGCTTCAATGTGTTAGCTTGGTTATATGAAAAAAACAAAAAAAAAGTTTTATTGCATAACGACTTTTGTTCCTTTAAGCTTATAAATGAGGTGACTAATGATACATGGCTATTTTACATGAAGCTATCTTATCCAAAAAATTATTTTTTTATTGTTTATATAAACAAAAATAATTAAAGATAAAAAATACTTTAGAGACAACAACGATCTTTATGGAGGAAAACAGTCCAGACTAAATAGATTTAAAAATAGCTATTACTTACAATGAGTTAAGTACAGTAACCTCTCGCTTATTTACGCACATTGTGTCCACAAAAAAGTGCGTAAAGATATGAGAAATCGTAAAGACACGAGAGGTACCAAATATACATACTATAATGGCTGTTTTTTGATATTGCTTCTAGTTAAAAGCAGACTTGGGACCAGACAGTTGGGACTTTCCTACTTTTAACAATTGTTTACTTTATTTATGAATATGAAAACATAAAATAAAACTATACATAAAAAAAGATTTAAACTTATATAAAGTAAAAATACTTGTAGAAAAATTTTACTAATTTTAATATTAAGTAGATTTTATCTCTATCTTTATTTATATGTGACTTTAGCCTTATATTGTTTCTATAGCCTTTTACAAAAATATGCGTTTGGTGCTGTAATGGATTTCTTCCTTTGAACAAAAATATATGAAAAATGTTTAATAAAAATTGTTTATGTTACTACAACTTTTTTTAATTTAACCTCTTTTGTTAACAAAATTTCTGATAAACTGAGGTATAAATGTTTATCAATTAGTCAAGGAACATAACTTTACAAAGTCTAGAGATATAGAGAGGTGAGTTAACATTTAAAAACATATTTTATATTAGAAATATATAAATGGTTGCCACTGATCAAGCTGAGAAAAATTTCCCGACTTTTCCTGACTTTTTACCAAAATTTTCCTGACTTTTTTTAAATCAAACTCTTAAATTAAACTTATTCTAAAATACATAATCTAACACTTGAAACTATATAAACATAAAGCTTTCAATCTAATTTTAATACAGGTTAAAAACAACAGTTTTTTGCTGAATTCTATCATTAAACTTCCAGTACATCACTTAAACCATCTGTGTATGATTGATATATTTGCAATAAACAGCTCTATCAGCAAAATACTTGTATTACTACCTTATAAACACAGATTGTCTGAAAAAAGACACAATTTTTTAGCATATCCTAGCATAAATGTATCTAGATAAACAAACAACATATAAGGAACTTTTACAATTAAAACCTTGAACTAATAACGAAGTTTCGAAACTAAAATCTTAAAAAAATTAAAAACTTATACAGTTGAAACCTTAAAACAATAAAGAACACAACTTTTTAGCATTTCCTAGCATAAATGTATCTAAATAAACTAAACGACAAATAAGGAACTTTTACAATTAAAATCTTAAACCAATAAGAAAATTTCACAACTCAAACCTTAAAACAATAACGAACTTTTACAGTTAAAACATTAAAACAATAAAGAACTTAATCAAATACTGTTTTTTTAAATGTATGTACTAAAATTTATTTTCTTTGTTTTTTTTATTAGCACTTCAACCTCTTCATCTAATGAAGATATGATTTCCTTTATCTGAACTGCATTCCGCTTCATTTTCTTGGCAGTTAAAATTATTTACCTCATTTTATTTAAATCGCTCTCATCTGCTGCCCCTACACTTGTTGAAGAAAATCTTTTCACTAAATCAAGCCACAACTTGTGGACTTCATTTCTTTTCTTTTGGCACTCATTTATTTTTACTTTCATTTATAAAATATTTCCTCTTATCATTTAGTATAAAATTAGTAACAAATATATCACCGTTATTTATTTTAAAAACTTAAGTTACTCTACAAAAATAAAAATAATAGGTAAACTTAATCTTGGCATATACCTCTCTTATAACTTATTTTATAAATTTAAACAACTTTGAAAAAATTATAAAGAGGTAAAGTATACACATTAACTTGTTACATAAAATACTAAACTAACTGCTTAGTTATTAAGAAGTCAATTATTTACTTAAACAAAAAACACTTTGATTCTAAAATTATGCTAGATAAACTTTTGTGTATATATCACAGTTTCACTATGGAAGTGTCCTTGCTACAGATCATCAATACTAAAAAGCTTACAAAATCTGCTTTTTCAAGTAGGGTACTTGTTAAATATGTTAATAGAAAATTTTAGCAGTTTTGTAAAGGATATTTTACTAATTTATAACAGATGAAGGCATTGGAAATAAAATTAAATATTTTCGTAAATTTCTGAAAATTTTGGAATTTTTTTCTGACTTTGAAGGACTTTTAATCAATTTTTACCATTTGAAGGCTTTATATATCACAGTTTCACTATGGAAGTGTGCTTTGGAAAACAAGGATTTTTGTAAATTTAAACTGACAAAATCTGACTTTTTTTTAAATTTTATCAGATTTCCTGACTTTTCCTGACTTTTTTTCAAAACCCCCCATTTTTTCCTGACTTTTCCTGACTTTTGTAATTTTTTTTAATTTTTCCTGACTTTTCCTGACCGAGTGGCAACCCTGAATAAACCTAGTTTCAGCAATATTATAAAAATTAAAGTTTTTATTTTTTAATGTTTTAAGAATTCTAAAATGCGTAACTAAACGAGAGTGCGTAACGTCACGAGTGCGTAAAGATGATAGAGGTTACTGTAGTTTAAGAAATTTAAGAAAAGTTTTTTTTTGTTTCAAAGAAAAAGTTACTAAGTTTTTGGTAAGCAATTTCAAAATATTATAGCAAAAATCCAATGTCTAATTAATATCAGTTGATTAATTTATCATATTTTAGTTTAGTTTGTTTTAGTTTATAACATTGACAGTAAATCATGAGCAAAAATTAAAATATAACTATCTGAATATGAAAAAAAAACGTCTCGTGAATTATCTTAGTGAATTAATTTAAAAAGTCAGACTATATTCAGATTACGCATAACTTCCCTGAAAAATTAGAGATAATTAATGAGAAAGTTGTTATGTTGGAAAATAATTAAACAAACAAATGATAAATAATTTTATATAATATAGATATTTTAAACATATAGACGTAAACAGTTAGCAATACAAATATTGTCAAATAAAGTTTTCAGATATTTAAAGGTTAAGCCATCAGATGAGATTCACAAGGATATAACAAACTAACTTCTAGAAATAGGAGGTTTGTTCTTACAGATTTTAAAGTTTTCATAAAATTTCTACAACATAACTTGCAAACTTATCAAAAAACGAATTCCTAAGAAATGTTTTTTAATATGTGTGTAAGTAAAAATAAATTTTAAATAAGCAATCTTAAACAATGTTCTTTGAGATTTTGCAATACATTATTTTGTTCTTAAAAATATTGTTATTTTATTGTAATAAATGTAGCTGTAATATGGCTCAAAAAAATAAAAAAGAGTTATAAATCGACTGAACGTGTTTTTATATGATTTTTACAAATTTTAACACATTTTTTAAGTATAAAAATAACAAAGTTTACTTTTAAATAAGCCACTTTTATAATGTTGTTTAACATATTAAATTTTTATGTTGTTTTAAAAAAATGTTCTTTTTTTTTTTGTAGAGGTAATTTGTATATAGCAAATATAATACAAAATTAAATGTTAAAATTAATCTTAACGTGTTTTTATATTGATAGTAGAATATTTTTACTCAGTCATTAGGTTTAGTATAAAAGGCCATAAAAAAAAGAAAGTTAACAGATTATAAAAATAAGAGAAAATATTTGTACAGTTTTATTTGTTTTTAAAGGAAATAATTGAGTTAGAAGTCCAGCGGTACTTAGCTACCTTTTTAAAAATCAACCAATTATGTTTTTTATGGTATAAATCAAGCAGTCATAACTTAAAAAAAATCAGTTAAGCTAGAAGCAAAAATGGAAACGATTAGGAAAAGAAATAACCCTGTACAACATATCTGCAAATATTTAGTATTTTATGTTGAGAAATGAGTGAGTAAGATATAAATCGGTACTAGGTTGTTTTTTTATTAAATGAACGTGTTTTTATATGGATTTTACAACATTTTTACTCATTTATTTGGTTGAAACTTAAAATGTCATTTTTTTATAAATAAATTTTGAAACAAAAAAAAAAGTTAACTAAAGACTAAACGTAAAAGAACATATTTGCAAAGTCATACTTTATGTTTAAATGAAATAAATGAATTAGTAGTCCAGCGGTAATAACTTATCTTTAAAAAATCTACCAATTATGTTATTTATTGAAAAGTTCAAGCGTATCATCGTAAGTAGTATTAACACTTCTAATACATTTAAACTAGAACCGAAAATGGAAACCATTACAAAAGATATAACCCTGTACAACATGTCTGCAAAGTTTTAGTTGTTTATGTTGAGAAACAAGTAAGTCAGATGTAAACCGTTACTAGATTGTTATATTTAACCCAATGAACATGTTTTCTTACTATAAAATTCAAACTATCGTTTAATAAACGATGCATAATATGTTTTTAAAAGTAACTTCAATACAATGCCACAATAGTTTTTTTTTATTTTTTTAAATAAGATTCTAGTTTGATATTGATAGGTTTTTAACTTAAACTCATAAAAAAATGGTATTAAACTTTTATATGTTTTTGTACATATAAAAAATATACATAATATAAATACTGTTTGATATTTTGTTCTTACTTATTTATATTTTTTTAGTGTTAACAAAACTTTAGTATGACGTAAATAGGTTAAGAACCTAAACTCATAAAAGAACATCATAAAACTTTTATATCATTAAATTATGTATTCATTATTTTTAGGTATTAATAAAATTTTAGCTTGGTATAAATCAGTTTATTACCTTAACTCATAAGAGAATGGTATCAAACTTTTATATCATTACAATATTATAATTTTTGCTTAATACTCCTTTTTTTTTGAAAATAAAAAAATAGCGGTAAAATGTAAAAAAAGCTCTCTTTGTTTTAGTTAAACAGTAGTAAAAGTTATGTACTTTGTCTACGTATTTATTATTATTTAGTTTGTGTACATACTGTAAGACAAAAAATTTTTTAATGCATTTTACACTATTTTTAAATATGTTTTAAATTCTAATTAACTTCTTCACCCTATAATTAAACTCCGTGTTTATAATTTCAGTCATGTAGTTTTCATACAATGCATTAAAATCGTTTCGTTCGACAGTCTTTTAAGTATAACATTTAAGGACTAAGATATTAAACATATTAAATCATTAGTGTGTAATTAGTATTTGTTTATTTTTTTTTTATAGCAAAAAAGTTTTTATTAATAACGAACTACAATTTTTAATAATTGTGTCCGCAAACTTCGGCATGCATGTCAAGACTAAAAAATATGCAGCAATGTATACTTCAGATAAAAACAAACTTTTAAAGTATTATATATGACTATGTAGCAAAAACTTACAACTAGGCTCTTCATTTCATAAAATATATATGTTTTTTCTTTTTGTTTGAATTTAGTTCAGTCTGCAAAATTTTGTGTTAAAAAATTTGCTATTTTCTTTGTTCTAATAAATAGTTATAGCCGTTTTATTTTAATTACCTTTGTAAATTGCATTAAAATGCGTGCAGATGTTTGGTTTTTTAAAACAACTAAGGTTCTAAGTAAAAAACGTATTTTATCTCTGTTTTTTAGATTATTTAATTAAGTCATCAATTTAGATTAGTAAAAGTTTTTTAATGTACCTACATTTTAGTTAAACTATTGTTTATTGAACGAAAATAAAAAATCACACAAAATATTTGGTCCCAAAGACCTGGTGAACAAAGAAACCTCTAGGTTAATAATTCGTACACCATTTATATACAGTTTAAGTCATTTTCCAGGACTTTTATAACGTGGGACTTGAAACGTGGATCAAGATTCAAATACTCTACTGACTAAGCATTTTTATTTTAATTAACAAGTAGTTTTTAAATTTTTAAAAGTGAAAATATTTGTATTTATTTTTACTAGCTTATTTTATCATTGTAACAGTTTTAATTTGGCTGTTCTAATGAAAATTTCAATATTCTTAACGTTCGCATTTAAAAAGTTATTAAAAGTTGAAATACCTTTGTGTTTATTTGTAATAAAGACACTAACGTTTACAATTAGTAATAAAGTCTTATTATTTGACTCTATATATTAAGCAAACGCGTTTCAGCATTTAGTGTAGTATTCGTTACGTATTCGAAGGTTTTTTCAAAAAATAATTTATCATATAAAAAATAAGTATATACCAAAAAAAAGTACCTTCTTGTTTTAGAAGGTCTGAAGTTTAAGAAATAAAATAAAAATAACAATTTAAAAAAGATTTATTAGAATTTTGTTTAGTACACTAGTCAAAGCTTTAATTGTTTATATAATTTTTAACAATATTAATTAACTCGATACAATAAAATATAGTTTATTTATAAAGAGTTTCAAAAAAGAAAAAACGGCACACAAAAAACATTAAACTTGTAAATTTAATTTCAAAAACCTGTAAAAACCAACTGCAAGCTACGTCAAAGGTCTTTAAAATAAGTTCAACTTGTAAAAAAAGGCATACCCAATACTTTTCTCCTTTTTTAGTGTGCTCAAGAAAACTTTCTAGTTTTTTTTTTGGGAAAAAAAGAGATAATAAACTATTTTTACAGATTTTAAACAACTTTTTTGAAAACTAGTTTATTATAATTGAAGTTAAACTTCAAGTGGGCTTGAGAGTTTTCTGACCCCATGCATTCATCTGACCATTAAAATAGAGTTTTTTTTTTATCTTTTGGGATGTAAGTTTTGGTTTAGTTTTTAATAAAATATTCTACTGTAACGTTTGCATATTAAATAGTTTAATTAATGTAGGGTAGTCTAAAAACTAGACTGTTGTTTGAATAATATTTTTAAAGTAGTTTAAATAACTAAAAAAAAAAAGATAATTAAAAATTAAATTTCAAAAATTAACACCTTTAAGAAAACGCAATTACCATTTTTAAAGAACATTTTTGACTCTATATATAAGAATTCTCTAAAACTTTTTTTAATGACGAAAATTGACTTTTTTTGTGACGTCATTTTTGAACAAAATACGTCAAAATTTAAAAATCTCAGACTAATTTGCAAAACTACAGACCTTGAAGAAGACGCCAATACCATTTTTTTAGACTAACTTTGGCTCTTTATAGGAGAATTCTCCCAAACAAGATTACATCGAATACTTGGCGAATACGACACTAAATGCTGCAACGTTAAGCAAATAATAAAATAACGAATATCAATACAAAAATAATAAATATCAAAATGAAATGCATGTAATATTTTGTGCTCAAACAATCTTTATTGCATAGTTGTTTAGAAAGTCTTTTTAATTTTTAGTCAATCCATTCAGTAATCATGATGTAACCACCAAAATTTAGCTGAAGATGAATATTTTTATGATGTAATAATAACAAATTTAAACAGCACTCTTTCTTTATTTAACTAACACATGTTTCTGTGTTAACTTGCTAACACACAACTGAGCTATGAAGGTTGTTGAAAATGAAAGTTAACTTGTTAACACATTGAAACATGTGAGTAAATTACCTAGCATGATGTTGCACAAATATCATTCTGAAATTATATTCTATTTAATGTCTTTTTTAACTATAATTTTAGGTTTGATATATAAATACAAAAAAGAGAAGAAAGTTTAATTTTTATAATTTAAAAAACCTAAACATTTTAGGGCATAGGGGGGGGGTAAACACCCTTTTTTGGTTTTTGATCTTATTTTATATAGTTTTTACTAAGCTACAAGTTGATTTTTACGGATATAAAAGATTCAAAAGTTTTTTTAAGATATAGCTGCTCAAAGTCGGAGGCAACAGTAGGTTCCTTATGGGAGGCGCAAACTAAAACGCAAAAATATACTATTTCACTAAAAATCTATCTTCTCCTACGTTTTTTGAGATAACTACTTTAAATTATCAGGAAATGTTCCTTGATATATTTATAAAATTCTGTCGGAACAGAATATTTTAAATATTGCTAGGAACATTTCCTAAAAATTTGAGGTAGTTATCTCAAAAAACGTAGAAAAAGATAGATTTTTAGTGATTTCTAGTTATTTGCTGTTTTAGTTTGCGCCACCCACAAGGATCCTATTGTTACCTCTGACTTTGACAGGCTATATCTCAAAAATTATTTTGAATTTTTAAAATCTGTAAAAATCAACTTGTAGCTTAATAAAAACTATATAAAATAAAATGAAAAACCAAAAAAGGCACCCCCTTTATGCCCTTAATTGCTTTTAATTTACAATATTGTAATCAGTAGATAGTATTGTATTGATATTATTGTTTTATATTGTAAAATAACAGAAGTTAGATGTTGAAGGTGTATTAGTTTAAGATAAATAAGTTTAATGCTATTAATTTACTGTAATTAATTACCTGTAAAAATATTAAATAATGTGTGCCCCGATTTGTGCAGGGTTGCCGCACGGTCAGGAAAAGTCAGGAAAAACTAAACAAAAATACAAAAGTCAGAAAAATCAGGAAAAATGGGGGTTTTTGAAAAAAAATCAGGAATAGTCAGGAAATTTAACAAAGTTAAAAAAAGGTCAGATTTTGTCAGATTAGTTTACAAAGTTCCTTATTTTACAAAGCTTTCAAATAGTAAAATATTAATTAAAAATTTTTAAGTCAGACTAAAATTGCAAAATTTTCCTAGAAGTTTACAAAATTATTTAATTTCCAATGCCTTCATCTGGTATAAATTAATAAAAAATGTTTTGTAAAACTGCAAAATTTCTATCAACATATTGAACAACTACCCTACTTGAACAAACAGTTTTTTTATGCTCTTTAGTATTGATGATCTATGGCAAGTTTCCATAGTGTAACTGATATATACACATAAATTTTCTTGCATTTCTTTAGTTATGTGATATCTCTTATGCAGCCTTGTTTGACATTGTACCAGAGTACCCAGTCTGTTTTTGCCTTTATACATAAGAACATTTTGTTCTTGGTAATTAAATTGCTGTGCATCATTATAGAATACCCAATAATTACAAACCTCAGCTTAACCAGGCAGGTAATTCAATGATAAAGCTTCCCTAAAACCTGCCATTGATCTTGGTTGTGCTGCAACTAATTTGCTTGCAAATTTGAGGAAAAAAGACCTAGTTGAAGAACAAAAGGTCTTAAATTTCAACAAAAAATATAAATTTTTGGTTATAAAAGCAGTTGAAAATTTCCGGAGCAGAATGGCTATTGGAAGTACATGTGTAAAAATATGTCATGCCTAAATCCGCATAGCCTTGAAAAATTAGGAGTCTCAATTGTTGTTAAGCGTTTTGCCAACATTGTGCACTCCTTAACATAGTAAAAAATGTTATTCAACTCTGAAGGTGATACTAGCATCAAACAATTTAGAACTTTGGTAAATTGTCCAATGAATGCATTAAAGTTCAAGAGCTTTTAGCAAAAGGAAGATTGTTTGGACCACTTCTATTTTGAAACATTAAAATTTCCTGCCAAATTTTCTCTTGAAAAGTTGTTGCAACCATTATTTAAGTTGCACAATGACCAGGCTGAGGTCGAACTAGATTAAGTAGTTCAAAGCTCTGCTTGAAAACAGTATGAAATGAGAAACTATTACATTCAGAAGAAAAGTTAAAGCTTATATGTATGCATAAAACTAGAGCTGTATGAAGTTAGAAAATACAAGTATTTTGCTGATAGAGCCGTTTATTGCAAATACATCAATCTTACACAGATGGTTCAAGTGATGTAATGGAAGTTAGATGATTGAATTCATTAAAAAAAAAACTGTTATTTAAGCCTGTATAAAAATAAGATAGGAAGACTTATATAGTTTCAAGTGTTTGATTATGTATTTTAGAACTAGTTTAACTTTAGAGTTTAGATTTAAAAAAGTCAGGAAAATTTTAGTTAAAAGTCAGGAAAAGTCAGGAAATTTTTCTCAGCTTGATCTGTGGCAACCATGATATTTATAAAAGATTAATTTCTAACCTAAAACTATGTTTAAAAAACGATTCTATAGTTGGCTCCACATTCAAAGGCAAAGATTCATATTCAACACTATTTAAAATATTTCAACTTTTACTGATAATATCTTTATAATCTTTTGTACAGCTAATCTAATAAACCTCTTTGCTTTGGATTATAAGTTTCAAAAAATAAAAACAACTATTGACGTCAAAATCAGCTGTTTAAGGCGAAATACTTGTATAACCATTGTTTATTGTACATCATGCTAGGTAATTACATGTGTTAGTTAAATAAAGAAAGAGTACTGTTTAAGTTTGTTATTGAAATATGTTCCAGTGAACTTGTTTTGCTAGGATCTTTATTAGCCAACAAATAGCTTTAAATTTAAATAATTGGTTTCAAAAGGATCTTTTACAATACATTACAAGTTTTTGTAGAAATCAATCAAACATTAACAACTTTTAACATATGTGCAGTAATTACTATATTTAAATCGTTTCTGTCAAAACAAGAAAGAAAAAATGTTAAGCTCTTTATGGTAAGAGTCCGCAACTTTACAAATCAGAGGGCCAGATTTACCAGAAAAACAGGGTAGCCATTTAACTTGGTATTTGATTCTTTTAAAAACCCCTGAAATTTGAATTTGAATTTATTTACATACTAAATAATACGTTAAAAAATAGATAATAAATTAAAAGTTTTTATTTATTTTAAACACATTTTAAGTATCATTACAGTACTTATTCAGTAATTTAATGCATTTTCACTTTGAACTTAATTGCTACTAAAATAAAACTAAATAAACTTGCACCTTTAAAAACCTTCAAGAAATTAAGAAAACTTAAAAAAAACCCTAAAATTCGGTGGCAACCCTGGAAAAGTCTTTTGTGGGCCTGACTAGTACTAAAAACTATTGGCTGGCCACATAGTTTTAAAATTGTACTGACAAAATTTATAATAATGCTTAGATCAAAGTTTTGTATTCAACAGTTTATTTAAAAATATAAGATCAATTAATTTTAATAAAAGTGTTTGTTGTTGTTATTATTATTGTAAGTAATTGATAATTCTAATCTTGCTTAGTAATATGTAATTAAGAAGTAATTATAATTAGATGTTTCTTGCTTGGAATTTATTTTAGTTTATTTGCTAATAGTTGTAATTGATAAGGGTGAGCCATAATATGTTTTACCTTGTACCTGACTGAACAAATTATTGATGAAAATCCTGTTATTAATTTTTTTTATAAAAAAAAATTAATTTGTTAATGCTACATTGAATTATTCATTAAAAAATACTAAAGTTCAATTTTGTAGCACACCCCAAATATTAGTCCTTAAAAACAGTAACCTGCCAACTAGGTACTTACTTAATAGGTAAAAATTACCGGTGTGGTACAATTTTTTTAATCAAAAAACTATGTTCAAAATAAAATTTTATTTGTTTATAAAGCAAATCGAAAACTTGTAAAATAAAAGTTTATATTAAAAAAAAAAAAAAATTAAGTTACCTGAGCTCTAAAAAAAATTCAAGCTAGTTTGAATTATCCTGATTAGCCTAATTGACCTGAGATTGTAGTAACCATGACAAATACATATAAACAAAGTAAGTAATAAGTAAACTTATAAAATTAATAAAAATGTTAAGAGCTTGTTAAAAATATATTACTGCCAATATTAAATATAGAAGCAGTCTACTATATGAGCACAACACCATTTCCTCTTAAAAGCAACACACCTTTAAACATTGTTCTATAAGAGTTGCTTAAAACATGTTTGTATTAAGCTTAATTTAGGTAACTAAAAACTAAAATTTCCTAGGTACGCAGTACTGATTGGGAGCAGTAGGTTACCTAATTGATAAGTTACAGAATTTTTTTTTTTGCACAATATGAGTTTTAGCTAAAATATAGGTTTCTGCCAGAATTTTTTTTTGGCATGCAGTAAGTTGCCCATTCCTACCCTATGACCTTAAGTTGATTACTATATATCTTTTAAGTTAAACGAATTAAATCAATTTTTAATTATTATACATTATAATGAGTATTAATAATTTCAGATAGTGTATTTTAAGTGTTTAAAAATAATTTTGTTTGTGCCACAATGAGTTCTTCTGGAGTAAAAAGCAACAATCCTGATGAACCAACTCACTATCAAAGAATGATATCAGCTTGTTCTGGATCTCTGCTTACTTCTGTTTTTGGTAGTTAAATTTGAAATATTATTTAAACAAAAACATTAATGGTGTATATCAGGGTTTCCCAAACTTTTTTATCAAATGGTCCCTTTTAAAGAAATTAAAAAAGCTATGGCCCCCTTGTACCAAGATAACTCAAAATCTACCATAATAAACACCTAAGAATTAATTTTTTGTTCTCCATCAGCAACTCCAGAATATCTAGTGTAAGTTTCAAAACTTCAATATAAAACAACACCTAAAACCTTTTTTTTTTGCTCTTCATCAGCAGCTCCAGAATATGTCATGGCCCCCTTGTAGCTCCTTTATTGCTCATGACCCCCCTTTTGCACCTTTGCTGCTCATGGCCCCCAAGGGGCCACTTGGCCCACTTTGGGAAACCCTGGTGTAGATGTTTCAATTAATTGTTAATTAATGATTTATTTTGATATTTTTTTTATTGAAGTATAAAACACGCTTAAAGTCTGCCAAATTAATAATTCTGACTTTGTGTGATTTTTAGTCAATTATAATTGGTAGAGTTTTGCTAAATTATTAAATTTATTTTTAGTAAAAGTATGAGAAAAATAAGTTGTTATATTTTCAATACTAACTAGTATTATCTAAATATAATATTTAGTATTTAGTTTTACCTTGTTTGTTAATCTTCTTATTAAGTTTTCTTATTAAATCAAGCTATCATATTTTATTAATAAAGCTTAGTTTATGAAATAAGTTTGACAAATAATCATCTAATAGATAAAATTGTTTGTAAGATAAAGAAAAGACTTACAAAAATCCAAAATTGAATTAAGGGCATATGGGGGTAAATCACCTTCTTCACAATTAATCTTATTTTAATAGTTTTTAACTAAGCTACAAGTTTATTTTTACAGTTTTCTTAAAATCAAAATATTTTTTTAGATATAGCCAGTCAAAGTTGGAGACTACAATAGGTGCCTAATGGGAGGCATAAAAAAGGCAAAAAAAGACTAAATAACAAAAAATCTTATCTCCTTGAGATAACTACCTTAAACTTTCAGAAAATGTTCCTTGCAATTTAAAAAAAATTTATCAGAACAAAAAATAAATTATGATAGATAAACAAAAAAAAACTTTTTTTATTAATTTTTTTAATATTAATTTTGTATTTTGATTAAAAAAATTCTTTCCTACAGAATATTCTAAATATTGCAAGACTGCTAAATATCAATTTCTGCAATTTTTGTTTGTGCTTTCCATAAGGTACCTTATGTTGCCTCCGACTTTGACCGGCTTTATCTCAATTTTTTTTTTTTTTTTTTATATGTAAAAAGCATCTTGTAGCTTAGTTAAGGCCATAGGGGGTAAACACTTTTTTTTTACAAAAATTAACTTGGCTTTTATATGAAAGCTTTAAGTACAAACTACAAGCCAGTTTTTATATAATTCAAAAATATCATTTATCTTTTGAGATATTTTTTTAAAAGTTTCTGATACAAATATATAAACTGCAAATTTTTTGGAGTCAATTTTCTTGGAAAATTTAAAAATCACTAAAAATCTATCTCCTCCTTTATTTTCGAAGCAATCTTCTTCAAATTTTCAAGAAATGTTCCTTATATTAAAAGAAAAAACGTTACTTATGAATTTTAATGATTAAAAAACTAAAATTTTATGTAAAAAATTAAAAATATATTTTTACAAAATTTTTTTAAAGTCCAAAGTAATGTTTTTTTGTATTGTATAAAGATTAGACTGTAAAATTTTGAAGAAGATTGCTAAAAAAATGTAGGAGGAGATAGATTTTAAATAAAATAGTCTTTTTTTGCTGTTTTAGTTTTCCCTTACCATAGGGTACCTATTATGCGGCCCAACTTTGACTGGTCATATCTCAAAAAAATAATTCGAATATTTTAAAACAATAAAAAGCATCTTGAAGCCTAGAAGCTACTCTAAAATTATATCAACTTGAAAAAACATTGCTGACCCTCCTATGGCCTTTAAACTCTATAAAATCAAATCAAATTGTGTTAAAACTCTATAAAATAAGCTCAAATTATGAAAAAATTATTTATACCCCTACCCCCTTAATTGCTATTTTAGTCAGAACAAACCTTTATTGCAGTTTGAAAGCATATTCTGTACTTCGAAAAAATTAGGAAGCTAAACAAAGAATTTAATGTGAACATATTCGTTTTATATAGAATAAAATTATAACTTTTAAACACTAGGTTATATTTATGTTTTATTTTCAAAAAAAAAAAAAACTGATAAATTTAAATAATTTTTGAATTGTAGCTTATATAAGACTGTTTTTGCTAAGTGCTTCCTCATTAAGTTTTTGAGCTAAACCTGTTGTTTTTAATATATTTATTTATTATGTTTTTTTTCTGTTTTTATCTGATATTTTAAAAAATGTACCAGGTTGTCATAATTTTAATATTTTGATGTTAATTGTCTGGTAATTTGTACAAATTGAAAAAATATATATCATTATATGTTACTGTTTAATTTTAAGCAAATATATAAAATACTTTATGTTGTATTGCGGTGAAAAATATTTATGTTGCAGCTGTAAATCTTCAGCTAAATAAAGCAGTGCTTCTGAACCTTTTTCTAGTGGCGGAACCCTTTTCCAAAGTTCAACTTTTCCGTCAAACCCCTAATTTAATTTTACATACAATGTTTAATATTATATTTCCTGCAAAAAAACAAAAGAATTTCAGTAAAAAACAATTTTTTTAGAAAAACTATATCATTGTTAGAAATCATACCAATTGTTATAGTATTAAGTCAAGTCAAACTCAAAGTGCGCCAGAGGCAATAGGTATTTTATGATTCTATAATAAATAAACGAAGATTTTTTAATATTAAAAGTTTTTTGTCATTTTCTTTAGGTGTTTTTTTATAAATGAATATCAAAAAAATATCATGAGTTATTATAATTAAACAGAAAAAGCACTTAAATAACAAACTTTAAAACTTAGCTAAAACATAGAAATTTAAGGGCATAGGGGGAAACACTCTTTTTTGGTTTTTGATCTTATTTTATATAGTTTTTACTAATCTACAAGATGCTTTTTATAGATTTAAAAAATTCAAAACAATTTTTGAGATATAGCCGGTCAAAGTTGGAGGAAACAATAGGATCCTTATGGGAGGCGCAAACTAAAACAGCAAATAACTAGAAATCACTAAAAATCTATCTCCTCCTACGTTTTTTGAAATAACTACCTCAAATTTTTAGGAAATGTTCCTTGCAGTATTTAAAAAATTCTGTTGAAACAGAATTTAAAAAAATAAAAAACTCTTTTTTTTGTTTATTTTTTATATATAATTTTTATTTTATATTTTTTTTCAAATTTCTTCCGACAGAATTTTCTAAATATATCAAGGAACATTTCCTAAAAGTTTGAGTAGTTATCTCAAAAAACGTAGGGGAAGATAGATTTTTAGTGATTTCTAGTTATTTGCCATTTTAGTTTGCATTTTTATTATGTAAATTTATGCTATTTTAAAATCAGTTTCTGTTTTATAGGCCTGGCCAGATTTTTTTTTAAATTATAGTAGTATTTTTTAAGTAAAAAATAAGCTTTTATACATATCAAATTTTAAATCAAGCTAATAGACGTCATTTTAAACATTTTTACAGCATTTGAAACAATATAATATACCAGAAATAAGTTTCTGATAAATATTTTTTATTTAGTTTTATTGTGTAAACATTAAGAATTTGTTTTGATTGCTCTTACATTGTTTGCTTTAGTGATAATACCAGTATTTTCATGACTTCACTAAAAATAGAAATTCAAAAAGTTTGCAAAAGTTTGCGCAACCAGGACACCTATTGATAATGAATACCCATTAAAAGTCCTACTGCTAGATAAGCAGATCAATGAATGCTGTAGTTATATATGTTTTACATTTTATGTGTTCCATTTTTTTGAAGTTTTAGGATTTATGTTTTTTTTCATTTAAATTTCAAAAGGCTTCGCGGAACCCTAGGGTTCCGCGGACTCCCATTTCAGAAATACTGTTTTAAAGTATTGATTTTGAAAAAAAGTTGTTGTTTATTTAATCAAAAAGTCATAAATAAAACATTGTTTTGTTTTTAGCTTAAAAGTATCAATTAATGTTTCATTATTTCAATATGTTTGATATCATATTAGTATAGGTAGGTGACATTAACTTCAATATTTTTAACTTAAGTTTCCATAAGTAGCATTTTTTTATTAGTTAAGTGGTTTTAACTATTGTAGTTTTAAAAGCTTTAACCGTCATTCTAGCATGAAAATTTATGTTTTAAATAAACCTGTTAGAACACTTAAGCTAAGGAAAGTTTTGTTAAAAACATATGGTTGCTCTGCTGATAGTTATAAAGTAGGCCACCTTATTATAGTATTTTGCATAAGTTTTTATCACATATTATTTAATGAAATTTTTTATATTATATTTGGCCTCATAGATTTTATGATTTTATTAAATATATATAAATATATATATTTAAAACTTTATTAAAGTTTAGATGTATTTTTTGTATTATTTATGGTATAATAAGATAAAGGCTGCTTAGTTTTCTAAATGGTTTATTGTTTTTTAACTTTCAATTTTTTAAGAAAAATGAAAATTTCTATAACAATCAAACTGAAGTATTAAAAAAAGATAGTAACTCAAAAACTGAGCGTAAGTATTTATTAATTGTTAATTTTTGAATATTTACTATAAAAGTATAGTTTAAATGGGTGGATGTCAAATATGTACGAAGACTCTTTTGCCTGAAGACACTTCTGCTTGAAGGGTCAAATATGCATGAAGGGTCACTTTTGCACAAAAGATCACTTTTGGGCGAAGATACTTTTGTATGGTTTGAAGCTTTTTTGTTTATTTATTTATTTTTGTTTAAATTATTTTTTGTTTTATCTTTAGTTTTTTTTTAACCATCACTCTTACCCACTATCCTTACCTTTGGTCGATAACTTTTTTATTTGTTTATATTTCATATTTTCTAACCTTTGATCGTCTTTTTATTTTTTATATTCATATTTGTTTGTTTGTTTTTATTTATTTTATTTTTTTTGCTGTCACTGTTGCCCCTTACCCTTAGTTGGCAATTTTAATTTTTAATTTTTTTAAACTCTTCTGCGAAATTTTCTGCAAAATTGTCTTCGTTCAAAAGTGTCTCTTTGTGCAAATTTGACTCTTTGTGCAAAAGTGTCTTCGTGCATATTTGACTTGTTCCCAGTTTAAATATATCATAGCAAACTTTTTTATAAATTTTTACACTGTTTAAACAGTAACTCCATTTGATGTTATCAAGACGCGTCTTCAAACTTCTAATGGACCATCTAAATGTATGTCATATTGTAATTGTTGTGTAGAAGAATTATGCATGCAGCTGTATGGAAATCACAAACATGGACAAAACTGCTATCTTACTCCTAAACAACGCTTTAGTAGTACTATGGTGAGTCCACTTCTAAAGCCTAATGAGGTAAGTGGTCTCAAAACTTGTAGTGGAAATCATATGATTAGACTGGGTGATAGTTATTGCATTTTGATTATAATCTTCTTTACGCAGTGATTCTTGACAAAAGTTTTAGTTTTGATTAATATTTAGTTAATTTTCTAAATAAATGATTTTTATATATACGCGTTTATTTAAAATTACAATTAAGTTATTTTTTCTTTAGTAATTTATTAATTTTTTATAAAGATTTTCATTAGTGTAACCCACATGGAATTGTAGGTAGGGTTATAATGTACTTAAAACCTACACTATAACCTATAATAAATAAATAATAACAATACTAATCTAAGTAATACTGATAATAAATTATACTTAAGGCTATGCTGTATAAAACTAGGCTTACAATGAGTGAACATAATTTATTAAAGAACAATTGCAAACACTAACAAATATAAAGAACCATATTCAATATAAAAGACTATATCAGGGTTTCCTAAAGTGGGCCAAGATAGCCCCTAGGGGCTATGAGGCCATAACTTAAAACTTACACTAGATATTCTTGAGTTGCAGATGAAGAGCAAAAAACAAAAAAAGGTCTTATATGTATTTTATCGTAGTTAAGGGGGCCATTGCTTTTTCAAATTCTCTAAAGGGGCCATTTGCAAAAAAGTTTAAGAAACCCTGGACTATATGCTAAAGAAATTACTTTAAATGTTATTAGAAAGTTTAAACAAAATTTGAATTTAAGAGAATATACTTTAAAAATGTATTAAAAAAAATGTGATTTGACTACTTCTAATTTAAATAATAGATACTTATAAAAAGTATCATTGATAAATAAATAAATATATAATACAAGAAAACAATATAAATATCCATTCTGGAATTACATGTTTACTGCAGCAAGGCTGTGACACGACTCTGTCCACCACTCTCTGTGGCTGGTTTAAATCAGGAGTTTTGACACTTTATTTTCTCTTTGCCTAAATTGTATTAAAATTGCATCAGTATTTGCATGCGTCTCATTCTGGGATTTCGCCTTAAACACAAAACAGTTTTAAATACAGTTTGATGTACCTTACTTTTCCTCTCCTTCCACTTTTAAAAAGTTACAGTTAGTCAAAGCTTGTCCACTTTTGAAAAGTCTCAATTAGCTAAAATATTGTTCTTTTATTTAGTATAAATATTGTTTTGTTTAAAGAAGCAGAGTTAAAAAATAAAATACATTTCATGTAGACAATCTTTAGCTAATTTAATTAAAATTTAACACTCAATAAACATAGTAAAGAAGTAGATAAATTACACAAAAAAATATGACTTAAAATCGAATAAATGTATAAAGTTTTTCTGCAGAATTTCTACTTCACTTGAGACTAATATACGAAATTTCAATAAATGAATCTAAAAGTTGTAAAAATGCAATTGATAACTTTCAATTTATATTTGCAGCAAGATTACACTGACTTAAACTCAGAGTATTTTTATTTAACACTTTATAATTATGTATTATAGTTATTCTCATAAATTTCAATTGAAATTGCGATGATAGCTAAAATATAATTTGAAAGGGGTTATTTGTCTTTTGGAAAACATTATTTACAAGGCAACAGTTAACTCTGACCTTGATAAGTAGTTTCACATCAGCTGGTGCCCAACTCAGTTTAATTTACAATATGCCAAACATCATTTTTTTATAGCAGCTTGTACAAGATAAAACTGACTTTTAAAAGTACTGTTTAGGATATTTACTTTAAAATGTCTGTCGAGGTTTTAAAAAGAGCACATAGCTGATGGAAACATTTCCGTGTGTAGTTTGTGCTTAAAAGAAGCTACTGCTGTTGCGTTTAAATAAGTTTTTTTTTGTAGAAAATTAAAATTTCAACATTTAGTTCAACAAATTTTAAGGCTATAAGGTCCAACATATTTTTACTTAAATTAACATTGACTGTAAGATAAAACCTTAAAATATGAAATTTAAGTCAGTGTTTAAAGAATATAGAAGTTTCAATATACTTTTAAGATAGAGTCATATAAAAAAAGTTTAAGCTAGAAACTTATATACTGTAATTTTTATTGTCAGTTTTCTCAAAAGTTTAAAAAATCAATAAATATATCTTTAATTTTCGTTCTAGAGGCGTTAAATTATTAGGAAATGTTCCTAGCCATATTGAGAAAGATATGTCAGTAAAATTTTTAAAGTTTGAAAAATAACTCAATAATATCGAAAAAACGAGAGTAAATATTTTTTTCTATTTTACAAAAATAAAATACTAAGTTAAAAAAAAAGACTTCTGACAGATATTTTTTTTTATGAAGATTAGACTTAAAACTTTGCTCGAAAAATATAGGAAGAGATATAATTTTAGTCAGTAGTGTTTTTTTGCCTTTTTTTGCATTTCCATATGGAGTTTATGAAACTAAAAAAACTTTTAAAGCTTATATTTTAAAAGTTACTGTGAAACTAAAAAAACGGCAAAAAGAAACTTGAAGTTAAGTTACTACTATTAAAAAAACCTTTAAAACATTACAAAACAAAAAAAAATTAAGAACTCAGTTTTGGTTCAAACCATCTCTTTTAGATAAATTTTCAAAATCATATCTGTATTTTTTTAGTTTTATATAGTTTTACTATCAAATTTGAGAATTTCGGAAAGCAACCAAGACTTCTGACATTTTCCTAGATACAAATAGTATAGCACTATTGTTGGTTTTCCTTCTCCTTTCGCAGCTTTTTAATTCTGGAGTTGATTTAAAGCTTTTATTTCTTTTTTTTTTGTAGTTATGAATCTAATTTTTGCGTTTAAGATTTTATTAAAGCACTGGAATTTTTTATTATTATCATATTCTTTCGAGCATATCTTTTATCACAGTGAAAGCCGTCTGGCCGTCTGAGCTATTTAAGTATTTCTTAACTTTGTGAGTAGGCCTATCGAACATTATTATGTTCTCGTAATTTACTTGTTGTCATAAACTTATTTTTGCCTTGTTGCTAAGTTAAGATTTTAAACAAGAAAAGTAAAGTGTTTTTTTGCCAAAACTTAGACTAGTAAAAAAAGATGTATCATTAAAGGAAATATTTATATGTAAATAAACTTATGATGTGTTTTGGGATAAAAATAATATTTAATAAAACAAGAATCACTGCTAATAAATGATACATTCATTATAAAAATGCTTATTAACAGTACATCGTTTTTAATGCAAGTTTAATGGCCACTAGTTAATTAAAAATAGTTCTTCAAGTGAATAAATATTTTAAATATTTTTTATATACTTTATTGCATGATTTGTCTTTAGATAACATTTTTTTGATTTCATAAGTTAGTCCAGTTCTTGTTGACTTATTTAATATAAAGTAAACCCTTTGTTGAATAAACCTATATAACAAAAACTTAAAGTGCTGCATGCTTACTTTTTTTTTGACTGAAACTATATAAGTTATAAGTTAGTAGAAGAATATTAAGATTCACATACTAAAAAATAAATAACTAACTCTACTTAATATCAGTTTTTAGTTATTTTTTGTGACTACGATACTTGATAAGTTGATCACTTTCACACATAACAAAAACAAATTATAATAAACATTTCAAAATTTATAACTTTTGAAAGTTATTAATTTTGAAATTCAATTCTTAAATATATTTTGTTACCTAAATTATTATTAATAGTAAACAAAAAGTTCACATTGTATTTTTTAGCAAGTATTGTGGAGATTGGTCAGGCAAGAAGGTCCGAAATCTTTGTGGAGTGGACTCTCTCCTACTTTGTTAGTCTATGTATATATCTATTATTTTGATTTTTTTATTAAGATATCCTAAATGTCATCATTGGCTAGTTTTTTATATGTTTTTTGTTTAAATCTTATGAACTAAAAAATAAGAAATTATATTTTATTTAATTGCAAAATTTAAAGTTTAAATTATTATTCTATTTCTTAGTAAAATCAATATAGTTGTTATTAATTTGATGCAATTAATTTTTTTTAAATTCGACTAAAAAATAATACTTTATACAGAGCAATGGCAGCCCCATCAACAATGATTTACTATCCAACATATGAGCTTATTAGGGATAAGCTGGCACAAAAATACGACAGTCCTTTCGTTCCTGGAATTGCTGGTGGAATCAGTAGAGGTTTTTTTCTCATATTTTGAATTATTAATATCAGGGTTGCCACAAGGTCAGGAAAAGTCAGGAAATTTGACAAAATTTTAAAAAACGTCAAATTTTGTTAGTTCAATTTTACTAAATTCTTTATTTTCCAAAGTCTTCAAATTAAAAAATTTAATTAAAAGTACTTTAAAGTCAGACTAAAATTGCAAAATTTTCCTAGAAGTTTACAAAATTAATTTCTAATGCCTTCATCTGGTATAAATTAATAAAATGAGTGCAAAAAGAAAGGAAATGAAGCCCAAAAAACTGTGGCTAGATTTAGAGAAAATATTCTCTTCGACAAGTGTAGGATAAGCAGATAAGAATGATTTAAATAAAATCAGGCAATTGGTTTTAACTGCCAAGAAAATGAAGCGGTATGCAGACCAGATGAAGGAAACCATATCTTCATAAGATGAAGATGTTTAAGTGCTAATGAAGAAACAGGGAAATTAAATTTTAGTACAAATAGTCAAAAAAAACTTTATTTGATTAACTTCTTAATTGTTTTAAGGTTTTAATTGTAAAAGTTCGTCATTATTTTAAGGTTTTAGTTGTAAAAGTTCGTTAATGTTTTAAGGTTTTAATTGTAAAAGTTCCTTATATTTCTTTTCGTTTATTTAGATACATTTATGTTAGGAAATGCTAACATATTGTGTCTCTTTCAGACACGTTGTGTTAATAAATTAGAAAAAAAAATATTTTGCTGATAGAGCTATTTACTGCAAACACATCAATCATACACGGATGGTTCAAGTGATGTAATGGAAATTAGATGACTAATTCAGCAAAAAAACATTTAGATAAAAATAACATTGTATCTTATATGAAAGCTTGCAGTACAAACTATATGCCAGTTTTTATAGAATAAAAAATCTTTTTAACCTTTGAGATATTGTAATTTTTATAAAAAGTTTCCAATACAAACGCATGGACGACAAATTTTTTGGGGTCAATTTTCTCGGAATTTTAAAAAATTACTAGAATCTATATTCTCCTTCATTTTTTGAGCTAGAGACCTCAAACTTTCATAAAACTTACCTTTTATAGTTTTAGCCAGTATTTATTTCGGCTATCATCAACTAAGTTGAGATGTTTTATGCCATCGATAATAAACAATGAACTTTACCGCAAGATCAACAACAACAGCATCCGAGACAATCCTACGTCCGGTTTTGTCCTAATTAGGACACATCAGGCAGGAATTGTCGCGAGAAACTGTTGTTGTGATCTTAACCAAGCGGGCTTAAGTACAAAGTAGTGAAGCGATTGTTTGTGGGTAAAGTTTTAGTTTAAAAGACTTTGAATGTTGCGATTTTAAAAACATTAAAGAATAAGAATTTTAGATTAAAAAAATAAGGTGGTCTTTTTTATAAAAAAATATTTTCAAAGTTAAAAAAATTCCTGCATTCAATCTTTTTAAAATTTAATAATAGACTTGGTGTAAAAATTTGAAGAAGGTGGCTTAAAAAATGAAGGAGGAGATATATTTTTGGTGAAATGGTCTTTTTTTGGCCTTTTTGATTTGCGCCTTCCATTAGGAACCTATTGAGGTCACGAATTTGATCGCTTATATCTCAAAAACTACTTTGATTTTTTTTAAGCGGTTAAAAATTCTGATAGCTCAGATAAAACTCTATAAAATATGATCAACTTGTAAAAATCAAGGTGGACCCCCCTATGCCCTTAAAACAACGAAATTTTTGTTAGATACTAAATATCTATCATACACAAAAATTTTTGTAGTATCATACAGAATTTTATTATATAAAACAACTTTGTTACTAAAGTAGTATTGCAGTATCTTTTCAATGCTTTTATACTACTTAAGACAGTTGTTCAACTAAATTTAATTTTATACTTTTAGCGTTTGCTGTGGTAGTAGTGAGTCCACTAGATCTCATAAGAACGAAAATGCAGTCTAAAAAGATGAGTACTCAAGGTAATTTTGTAAATTTGTAAATATAGTATAAGTTTATTTTAAAGAACATGTTTAAGAACTTTCTTTCCACAAAAAAAATCAAAATAGATAATTAATCATTTTAGCTTTTTTTTTTGGTGGTTTTTAAAAGTGGTTTTTCCAAAAAAAAATTTGTGGAAAATTTAAGACTAAAACTTAAATTTACTTTTACATTCAAAACAATTTATATTTATTACCAACTTATCTTTCATTTTACTTTTTTAACAGAGTTGCTGAAAAGTGTACGAACGTCTGTGAAACATGAAGGACTTAGATCGATGTATATTGGTTTAGTTCCCACTTTGATTAGAGACGTCCCATTTTCAAGTAAGTCTGATAAGTCTTAACTAGACGCTTAACATATATAGCTTTAGATTTTAGATTAACTAAAAATCAACAAAAACGTAAGGAGTATAGTTTTAATTATTTTAATCTAATAGAGTTATCAAATGATCCTCTAATTTGTATAATTTGCGCTAAATTTGTTTGTAAGTTTAGTAAAAAATGTATAGTTTTAAATAAAAAAATGTTTAAAATTTAATAAGTTTTATTCCTTAAGAAACTATACCTAGTAAGTGAATTAAGTTTGTTTAAACAGTTTTTTCTTCAAAAGATATCATAAATAAAAAATATTTATTCAAATTAAAAATTTATATTTTAACTTATTCACTAAAAAGTTAATAGTCCGTAAAATTATTGTTATAATAAAGTTTGTGTTAGCTAACTTAAAATTCGTTATTTGTAAAGAACTAATAGAAATAATATGAATAGTTTTACTACCTGATATTTTCTATGTCTTCCAAATAAAATTATTTGGCATATAAAATGTTTAAATCGGTGTTTTATATGCAGTTCAAAAATAATATTTACATATTTTCTTAATCGAATTTTTTTATATTTTGTATAAATATGAAAATAGTTTTTTATTGTTGTATATATATTTTATCAATTAATACTTATAAAATATAGTTTTAATTTAAAAAATTAAAATGAGTTTTTCAAACTTTTAATGCTCTGTAAATAAAAGTAAGCGTGTTAATACAAATCAAATATTTCATATGTCATTTGAAGTTAATAATTAACTATATCATCTAAATGTGTACGAAACTATTAAAAATTGCTTGCTATCATTGCAACTCATCGCAGCTGTTTTGCAGACTTTTCTCTTCTCAATTGGTTATGAGTTTGCCTAGGCAAACAACCATGATTTCACGACGGTGTCATGTTTTTCTGTTTTTGTTTAATTGTCATCTATATAACGTTTTAATTTTTCACTTTTACTACCAACAAACAAAAAATTGAAAATAATAAAATTTAAAGTTTGTGTTTGACATTTTTCAGTTGAAAAACTTTATTTTAGATTTACAAAAACTGTAGTTTTGCCTCTAAACAAAACAAAATAAATACTTGCAAGCTTAATATTTGATTTTTGATTATAGAATTGATATGAACTTATTAATGATTTTTTGAATTAAAAAAAAATTGCCAATAAATTTATTAAAAGTATTTTCAAATAAATACTTCCTATAAATTTGTAGGGTTTTTAAATTTACGTATAAAAGTTTTCTATATATTATTTTAAATAGTTTAAATGCTGTAGTTTAAATGTCAGCTTTTTTTTTTCAGTTACTTACTGGTTTTTGTACGAGAAGATGAAAAAGGAACTGACTATGGAGTCTTTGTTTGTTAAATCGTTTTTGTCTGGAATATTTGCCGGTGGACTTTCAGCTTGCATGACTCATCCTTTCGATGTTGTCAAAACAAAAAGACAAGTCATGCTTGGTTCGACTAACCTGTTTGGAGGTTTGTGCTTTTCAATTTAAATGGAAACAAATATACTCTTAAAGCGTATGATACTTTTTTAATATGTACAAATACTGATTTGACACCAAATGATCATTACTTTGAGGAAGGTTAAGTGCATCAAGCCCTAAACATTTTTTAAGTAGTGCCTGTCTTATAAATTACACAATGCTTTTGTAACATATATTACGCGGTTATGTGTAAATAGTGATTTTAAATTAGCTCTTGATTAGTCACTGTATGTTTTAACTGCTCACTTTATATTGCTTAAACTTTAGTTTTTTTAAACGTATAAAGTTGATATTTTGTAGATCTACAAATTTTCTTCTATAAGTAAATAATTGTTTCTTTAAACTAATCGGCGACAAGTAAAAACCATTTAATTTATTTTTAATTTCATTTCAGTAAACCGAAAGAAGTGAAATTTTTACTAAACAAAATTATCTTACAAGTAGAAAATATATAATGTTTTATGCAGTTATTATATTTGTTTTTACAATATTTACACTTAAGTTATTAAGCAAACAAGGCGTTTCAACCGTCTGGTTGTGTAATATATGTTTGTTCTAAGGCAGTAAGTCGATATTGTATAATTATTGGTTGTATTTAGATGCCGCTCAATATACATCTTTAAGCTCAATAACAAAGAATACATTTAAAAGTCAAGGTGCAAAAGGATTTTTTGTTGGTAAGTTATTTTTGTATTCGTTTAATTGATAACACATAATGTTAAATGGTTTTTTAGAATTTTAGATAACCTTAGAACTTTTGAATAAAAGGTAATAAGACAGATTTTATATATAAAAGTCTAGGCTTTTGAATATAAGTTTATCCTAAAAATATTATAGTTGTTGGTAATTGTTTTAAAAGATATGATAAAAATTGCATAGCAAAAAGATTAAAAACAACAAACTGTATTTTTTAAAAGCTTGTTCACATATTTTTAAAATGATAAATTTTCTTTATTTAGAGCAATATTACAATTGTTTTATTAAAGTTTGTAAAATCTTTTAATGTTTGTTATTTTTTACTAAAATCGTTTTGAATTCTTATTTTACTATTTTTCTGAGTTGTTTTCTTAAATAACAAAAATCTGTAAAAGTTTGAATCATGCTGTACAAATTATATATTTTGAAACTGAAAATTATTAAAACGCAAACTGTGGTTTATAGTTTAATGTTTTAAATGTTATATACTTTTCATACAACAGGATTAACACCAAGAATTTGCAAAATAGCACCTGCATGTGCAATTATGATATCTTCATATGAACTAGGTAAAAGGTGGGTGGTTTTTTATTCAATACGGTACTTAATTTAAACATAGAAGATAAATGAAAAACGGTTTATAGTCAAGTTATAAATGTACTTGTTACTATAAAGTCTAGTTAAAGTTAGTTAACTTATTCTCAGATCAGATTAAAACTAAAAAATATGTTTTTTGTGCTTTATTAAATATACATGTAAAAAAAAACAATTACAGTAAACTTACAAACCTTTTTATTACTATATAAGTTTAATTTATAGAATTTAGTAAACAATATCAAAAAATGAATTTCATAATAGCCTGACAATAGTTATTGAATTATTTTTAATTTTGAATTTTTTTACAACAAATTTCATGAACTTTAAGTGGGGTTGCTGAATTAAAAGATTTATTTATGTACATTAAAGTAATCAGGGTTGCCACTCGGTCAGGAAATCAGGAAAAGTCAGGAAAAATTTAAAAAAATTGCAAAAGTCAGGAAAAGTCAGTAAAAAATAGGGGGTTTTGAAAAAAAGTCCGGATAAGTCAGGAAATTTGATGAAATTGAAAAAAAAGTCAGATTTGTCAGTTTTAATTTAAAAAATTCCTTGTTTTCCAAAGCCTTCAAATGGTGAAAATTAATTAAAAATCTATTAAAGTCAGAAAAAAATTCCAAAATTTTCCTAGAAATTTACAAAAATATTTAATTTTATTTCCAATGCCTTCTTCATCTGGTATAAATTAGTAAAATATCCTTTATAAAACTGCTAAAATTTTCTATTAACATAATGAACAAGTACCCTACTTGAACAAGCAGATTTTGTAAGCTTTTTAGTATTGATGATCTGTAGCAAGGACACTTCCATAGTGAAACTGTGATATATACACAAAAGTTTATCTAGCATAATTTTAGAATCAAAGTGTCTTTTGTTTAAGTACAGTAGACTACCGCTTTTGTACGCAAATTGAACCTGACCAAAAAGTACGTACTTAGCACGGGAAGTGCGTACTTTTTGATGACATAGTATAACATGAATTTTAGTTGTTTGTTTTATTTCTTACAAATAGCTATCAAATAATTAAGCCAAATAAACAAGTCTTTTCATTTTAAATAACATTTAGTACATAATTCTTATCTGCAAAAATTTTTTAATAGATTTTAAAATTATTTATTTTTTCTATAAAAAGTTTTTACATAAATAATACATACATTTAATATATAAAGTCAACTTCAGTCATTGATTTTTACATTAGCTAAAAAAAGTAGTGATGTACCGGACCCGGATCCGGACTTTTTTTTAAAGTTAGAATCCGGCCGGAACCGGACCCGGAATTTTTTTCAAATTAGAATCCGGCCGGATCCGATATCAGACAAAATTGGCAATATCCGGCCAAACTCGGATAGTGAGTCCGCTACATCACTAATATAAACTAGCCTGAGTCAGAATGAGGTTTTTAAAAACTGAAAAAAAAAGAACTTTAATTTAATAAATAAGTAGAACAGCTAGCCACAAGGTTTACAAATTTAGGTGTTATAAACAATTAAAAATCTGAAATCAAGTTCTTGAACAAAATACACTAGAAAATTACCAAATATTGAAATCTGGATCAGCTCAAACTCATTCAAAATTTAAAAGAAAACTAGCCTGAGTTTTTATAAAATCTAAACTAGCCTGAGGCAGTCCAAGATTTTCTAAAATTCCCAAAAATTTTCAAACTAGCAGGGTTGCCACTGTTTAAGTCAATAAAACTAGCTAGAGTGAGTATAAACAAGCCTGAGTCAGAATGAGGTTTTTAAAAACTTAAAAAATTACTTTAATCTAATAATCAATAGAACAGCTAGCAAAGGTTGACAATTTGGTAGTAAAGTTGTGGACTGATTGTGGTACACTTAACTTATTAGTACTACCCATCATAATTAAATCCTACCTTATTTAATTAATATCTAACAAATACTAAATTCTAACTGAGACTACTTTCTATAATCAGACACGACAGTTTTGAGTGATGAATCTTTTATATAAAACACAACAAGAAATACTAGCATATAAAAAATTATTAATTACTTTGGTAAAACTTTAAAAACTGGGAGCTATTTAAATCTATATCAAAAGACTTAAAAAAATATACTAAAAATTAAATAAAACTTTTAGTAAACAAGAAACTGTAAAATTTTTCATAAACTATTAAACTATAAACCTGTCTTAAATATTTAAACAATTAAACACCAGTTGAAATATTCACTTTTAAAACAGAACACTACTTACAATAAGCATTCACAAAAAGTTCAAGATATTTTGTTGCTACAAGCTGCACACCAAACTAACTAACTGCTTACATATAAACTGCCTGTCATGTTCTGATGTTTTGTTGCATCAGTATTTAGTTTGAAACATTTTGTCATATGATTCTCATTGGCTCGTACATTCAACCGTATTACTCTAAATATTCTCTGAGCTCAACTTTAAACAACAAATAATGCAAGTATTCATTCCAAAGTTTTCAATTTTACAACATATGTAAAGAGTTGCATTTTTGAAATGTTTATTTCATAGTTTAAATGTAAACAAATGTAAATTAGTCACGTGTACAAAATGAGCCAATCACGGTAGGTGTTTAATTTTAACTGACGAAAATGACTCTTATTAATTTACACAGGGTTTGTTTTTGAAAAAATACTTTTCAGTATGCTCTTTTTTACTAACTAGATCCGGGTCCGGCCGGATCTCTGTTAGGATCCGGCCGGACCCGGATCCGTTTTTTTCAAATTAGAATCCGGCCGGAACCGGATCCGGACTTTTTTTTCAAATTAGAATCCGGTCGGAACCGGATCCGGACTTTTTTTTTCAAATTAGAGTCCGGCCGGATCCGGATATCAGACAAAAATGGCAATATCCGGCCGGACCCGGATAGTGAGTCCGGTACATCACTAAAAAAAAGTTTGATTTTTTTTGTTTGAAAGAAAAACGTTTCACGACTGTTTTTGTAAGAAAGTTTATATTAGTAGAAACATTTATATTATAAGTGCACAATGATAAGATGCTCATTAGTTTTTTCTAACTTTAGTTTTTTGTTGTTGTTGTTGTTGTTGTTTCTTTTTAAATTTTTATTTTGACTTTATAAAATTAACTAGTTTTTGTGGTTAACTAGTTTTATATTATGTCACATTAAAATTAGTTTTTCTTTTGCAGATATTCTGAAAGTTTTTGAATAAAAAAAGCTTAGAAATTTTAGAAAAATTTAGAGAAATTTAGCAAAATGAATGGAAAGCGTCAGAAAATGATTCTATGGAACAAGTCTAAGGATAAAGGTAAAGTTGCACCAACAAAGCCAACATATACCTCCCGTGATAATATGAGGGAACTTCTTAGGATTTTCAATGCTGAAATGAGAGTAGATTCTCGATTTTGTCTTTCTGGATAAGTGCGTACTTAAGGCGGGGTGCGTACCAAAAAAAGTGCGTACTTAAGCGGTAGTCTACTGCAGTGCTTCTGAAATGGGGTTCCGCGGAATCCTAGGGTTCCGCGACGTCTCTCAGGGGTTCCGCGAAGCCTTTCGAAATTTAAAAAACAAATTTGAAAGAAAAAAAAAACATAAATCATAAAACTTCAACTGTCCACTGACGTAAGCGGCAAAGCCTTGTTACTCATTTTGTTAGATATTGTGGGCAGGAAGGATTCAACAAAGATATATTATTTTGTGGAGAATTACATACAAAAACAACTTCTGTTGAAGTAATGAAATGTGTCGAAAATTATTTCATCAGCAAGGGTTTAGAGCAGGGTTTCCCAAACTCATTTACTAAATCGCCCCCTTTTCAGAAATTTGAAAAATAATCGCCCCCCAAGATTTTAAAAAGTAGTTTTTCTCTTGAGTACAAACTTTTGAGCCAAATAATTTGTGTTCGAAATGTAATTTAGTCTGGTATTTCTTATGCACGCACTTTTGGGCTGTGTTCAAAGTAGTTTACAGGGCTTGAGAAAATAAGTTGCTGTTGTTTTCTTATAAACCTAGTAAAGTGTATTAAATACTTAAATATCAAAAAGCCTTGTGTTATCAATCCTGAATAAATATCAATTGTTTTGAAGCTAATGAAACTTTTAGGGTAGTGGTGGAAAATTTTTGTAGTCAGCTATTCATATTTACTAAAAATTTTTTTCTTGTTTCAACTCGTTAAAAAAATGTAATTGCGGGCTGCACAATTAAAAATAAATAACATATAGAAAATTAAAACTCGAGCATAATTTTAATAAAATGATTTACTATTATTGTGATCTAGGAAATACTATTGTGAAATGAAAACCAAATTGAAAGTGTATTTCAAAATCATAAGCATCAAAAAACTAAATTTTGTTTATTTTGCACAAGTAGTTTTCAAATTACTTAGCGGGTCGAAATTTCATTGGATCTGGACCGTACGTTACCCATTTGAAATCTTAACTGAAACCTGAAGTTATAACTATCTCTCATTTAAGGAATTTCGGACATTTAGAAGTGAATACTAAGTAACTTATTTAAGCCGCACAAAATACTTAAATTATTTTATAGATAGGCATATTCTAAAATTAAATACCAGAGATTAAAAAACTACAAAAGAATGAACAGATTATTTTACACATAATAAAATAAATATTAAAACACCATTTCTAATCCAGTTGTAGAAAGTTTTACCGACTGGTTGATAATCTAACATGAAAAGTGGTTTTATGAATAGCTTCTGTTAATGCAGTAAAATTATTAATTTCAATGCTAAAATATATTATAAGCAAGTTAGTTGCAGAATTAAAAATTTAATTTTAAACTATATGTTTTGTAGTAGAATACCATTAAATAGTATTTGACTTGGAATAACCTTTAGGAAACTGAACCTTAATTTTAACATTTTTTTCTTAATTTAAATTCAAAAAAAATCAAATGTTTTGCAGTTAATTCTGTGAACAGAAAGTAATCGATTAAAAATTCTTTTAATTATGTTTAAACTTTGTTTTGTAACTGTAGCAGTCTTTTTGATGGCTTATTTAATACTGTTTAATTTTATTTATTCTCTAGTTATTAGCCTACAATAATTTACCGAAGAATACAGTGAAAAACTAAAAACTAGTGTTGAACTATTAAAATAAACAACTTATTTTAATTGCTAATATATTAAAAAATAAGATAAAACAAAAAACAGTTGTATTAATAGTTTAAAATTATTTAATATATAGATTTTCTAACATTAATAAATCAAGTTAGAAAATAAATTTGAGTTTAATAATCTTTTAAATGAAAAGTTTGAAGTCATTTCAAATAGAGATATCAAATCTATACTCTTTTAAAACCGAAAAATAATTTTTGAAATAAAAACTTTAATGGTTATCAATATTTTTTTATTTATACAGATCAAACAAGTATTAACAAAAATATGTCAAACAAATTTCTTTCAAACAAATACTTTAACTACTATGCTATAAAAAGTTTTAGTGTAATGTAAATCGACAAATATAAACTAAAAACTAATTAGGTCAAAACAAAGCTATTAACATATTTAAAACATAAACAATTTTATAAATACAGTAGACTTCCTCTTCAGTTCGCGCTTTGAACAAAATCAAAAAGTTTAAACTCAAAAATTATTACCATTATTTTTACAAAATGATAAATTTAGATGTCTTATATGCAATAACGTTATGAATATACATGAAATTAACTAAAACATAAAACAAATATTCATAGAAAAAAGATCTATATAAGCTATTGTATTATAAAACTGTGTATTTTTTTTTAAATACTTAGTTAGTAATAGACTTCATTTAAGTTAAATTTAAGAAAATACAAATTTGCACTTTTTTTTGGGTTAAAAATGCAAACTCAAGAGGAAGTCTACCGTAATTAATAATTATTAGGCATTATTTAAACCTGTTAAAGAATAAATAACTTATAAGAATTTTTAATATAAAAAGACTACTTAAATACAATACAAACCAGGTTAAATAAGAAGTATTTTAAAAGATCAAATAAGTAAAAAAAAATTCATAAAATAATGTCTGCTACTGAATTCTAATATAATGCGAAGGATGAGGTTCATGAATGCTTGCAAGTTTTTCTAATCTGATTCTAAATCAGTCATATAAAGCCTCAAGTCACCTCCTTTACAAATATCTAGATTATATACTTTTCTCAAGATGATGATAACTAAACTGAAAGCTTTCTAAACAACGTAGCTAGAAGGAAAAAAACTATACACAACAATCTAAATTCCTCTCAAATGATTGAATACTTTTGCCTTAGTTTTTGTTGAGTCCAAAAGCTTTCATATCGTTCTTTATAAAAAATTAATTTAAGTTCAAAGTCAGTTTGTAAGTCTGAGAAGGTTTTCTGTGAGTCGTCAAAAAGATCTGCCACGAAGGGATACATATTTTTATCTATCTGATAGCTTTTTTGTGTCAAATCGAAATTTTACTACTTAATATGTTGAAATTGTTAAAAATTCCAGATTTTTTAGATTTTTTTTTGCCTAAATTGTCAAGTTCCAGGTTTTTCTAGGTAAGTTGGCAACCCTGTTTAGTTTTATTTCTTAGTCTAACTTAATGAATTTTCAAAAAACAATTGGAAATATCATTAGCTGATAGTTAATATCGATAAAATATATTTTTACAAACCATTTATGATCCTAAATAACATATATGTAAGGTTGAAAATAATGAGAGGATTTCCGATCGTCTATGATCTATGTAATTGTTAAATAAGAAAATATATAAATGAAAATATATAATTAACTTGAAAGTAGGAGTCATAAGTACTTGATTTTTTTCTCTATATTTTAAATAAATACAATAGACTTTTTTGTTTAAGTTTTACCTCAGGCTCAAATATTTGATAGCAAGCTAAAATTAGTAAAATATCAAGATAAAAAGTAAAATTTTTATGACAACCCAAAATTTTAAAATCGCCCCCTTTTCGCCCCCTTACTAATTATCGCCCCCCAAATAACTAAAATCGCCCCCAGGGGGGCGATATCACCCACTTTGGGAAACCCTGGTTTAGAGTGAAATAAATGTGTCGGCATTTGTACTGACGGTGCAGCGTCTATGACTGAGTCCAAAAATGGTGCAGTGAGGAAAATGAAGGATAAAGCGATTGAAGCTAAATAAATGCATTGTTTTTTATATTGAGAAATTTTGGCAACAAAACATCTTCCTTCTTCTTTACAAGAAGTTCACTCAGCATCGATTAAAACTGTTAATTTTATAAAGAAAAGTGACACAAAGGCCAGATGTTTCAAATACCTATGTGAAAGTTTAGATGCTGACTATCTGCGACTTCTTTATCACAACGAAGTTTGCTGGCTGTCGAAGGGGCGGACACTAATTCGTCTCGTTGAATTATAGAAACAGGTGTTCACCTTTCTTAAAGATGAAGGCTTTAAATTAGTAAAGTTCTTTGAAGGTGATGTTTTTTTGGCCAGGCTGGCTTATCTCACCGATATTTTGAAAAATTGAACGCTTTGAACTTAAGCATGCAAGGGAAGCAAAATTCCATTTTTTTCATGACAGACAAGATTGAGGCGTTAAAAAATAGAATTAACTTTTGGAAGAAAAAAGTTAGCAATAGTAATTTTGCGATGTTTCACCGGTTTGATGAGGCCCATGAAAAATGCATAGAATTCAACTTCTCTGACGAAATATACAACCACCTTGATCTTTTGTCTATAAAGTTTCAACATTATTTTCCTGAAGATGTTCGCATCGGAAATTTATGGATTTTGAATCCTTTTATGTGTGATATTGCTTCAGAAGAAGTGAATCTTCCTAGAGATGCAGAAAACGAATTGCTGCAACTATCTGAAGATAGCAATTTAAAATTTAGTTTCAAAGGTAAGGAGCTTTTAGATTTTTGGATATGTACAATTTCAGAGTACCCCGTCTTAGCAGAGCGTGCAGTAAAGTTTCTTTTACCATTCACCACCACTTATCTTTGCAAGTCCGGCTTTTCGCATGTAACAAACATTAAAACGAAGCAAAGGAACTGTATGCTGACTCCAACCTTTTCTGCCTGTCTCCGTCTCAGTCTATTCAAAATCCAGCCGCGCATTGACATGCTTGTTGCTAAGAGACAAGTTCAAGTTTCGCACTAAATGCTTTTTATCTATTTTTCGTTAAGCATCTTACCCGTTTATTACAGTAATCTGTGAATTTGATTAGGTTCATCTTCATTTCGTTATTGTTTGTAGCTCTCATTTTGTTTTTATTATGCAAGGAAAGATTTTTATGACGTTGCGATTAATCATGTTTGTTTTCGTTTATCTATAACAGAGTCATAAAATACCGAATGCCTCTGGCGCACTTTAAGTTTGACTCGACTTAATACTATTACAAATGATTTCTAACAATGATATAGTTTTGTTAAAAATTCGTTTTCACTGAAATTATATAAGTTTTGCTGGAAATATTATATTAAACATTTTATGTAAAATTAAATTAGGTCTTCCGCGGAAAAGTTGAACTTTGGAAAAGGGTTCAGCCACTAGAAAAAGGTTCAGAAGCACTGGTCTACTGTATAAAATTGAGTTCTTTATAACTAAGCAGTTAGTTTAGTATTTTATGTAACAAGTTAATGTGTATATTGAAGCGGAATGCAGACCAGATAAAGGAAACTATATTTTTATTGGATAAAGAGATTGAAGTGCTAATTAAAAAACGGAGAAAATAAATTTTAGTACATACATTAAAAAAAATCAGTATTTGATTAAGTTCTTTATTGTTTTAATGTTTTAACTGTAAAAATTCGTTATTGTTTTAAGGTTTGAGTTGTGAAAGTTCCTTATTGATTTAAAGTTTTAATTGTAAAAGTTCCTTATTGATTTAAAGTTTTAATTGTAAAAGTTCCTTATATGTCGTTTCGTTTATTTAGATACATTTATGCTAGGAAATTCTAAAAAAATGTGTTCTTTATTGTTTTAAGGTTTCAACTGTAAAAATTTGTTAATGTTTTAAGATTTTAGTTGTGAAAGTTAATTCAAGGTTTTAATTGTATATGTTCCTTATATGTCGTTTGTTTATCTAGATACATTTATGCTAGGAAATGCTAAAAAATTGTGTCTTTTTTCAGACAAGCTGTGTTTATAAGGTAATAATACAAGTATTTTGCTGATAGAGCTGTTTATTACAAACATCAATCATACACAGATGGTTTGAGTGATGTACTGGAAGTTTGATGATAGAATTCAGCAAAAAACTGTTGTTTTTAACCTGTATTAAAGTTAGATTGAAAGCATTATATAGTTTCAAGTGTTAGATTATGTATTTTAGAATAAGTTTAATTTAAGAGTTTGAATTAGAAAATTCAGGAAAATTTTGGTAAAAAGTCAGGAAAAAGTCAGGAAATTTTTCTCAGCTTGATCAGTGGCAACCATGAGTAATGCTTTTGTGAAAATATGCTTCACTCTAATTTTTTACGTTTATATTCATTGTCTAATGTTTTGTAATTTAACTCTTAAAAAATCAACTTTAGTATTTCAATTTTATCAGCTCAATGTTGATTGCAGCTTCTTTGCGGAGTACAACCGGCGTGAATAGCAACGCCGTCGTTGTTCTGTCACCAGCTACAAGTTTTCATTGTGATCAAGACCGAGAGAGTTTTATCCTTGAAAAGTCAGCAACTTGTCGGTTGTCCTATGATCGAAGCGCGCCAAAGCGCTTTAAAAGTAATGAGGAGATTTGTGTCTGAAAAGTAGTAGAAAGCAAAAATTTGAAAAGTTGTTTTGTTAAATTGTAAATAAGCTACATTGATCGGTAAACTTTTAAAAAGTATCTAGCTTTGTGTATTTAAATGTAAATATATATATTTATAAACTTTGGCATAAATAAAAATGTTTTTAAATTAAATTTTTAGTTAAAATAATAAAACTTTTGTTTCGTTGTTTAGGAGAATTGTATGAGTTTTTTTTCTAATTCAGCTAAATAAATTTGTTTATATGTTTGTAAATTAATTTTTTTCATTATTATCATGTAAAAATGTTTATTAATTTTCTGGTTGTCAAAACTACTTTTTTGAAAACTTTTGTCAAAAGAAACTTATATGTGGTAAATTAACCCTTTTTTCACATTAGGAAACTGAATACTCTACAAATTATTTTTTAGTTGATAAAATAATTTCCAACCAAAACAAACGTCGTTTAAGTATACATGTTGATTTGAGTAGTTAATATGTTGTAAAAGTAAAATTAAAGAAAAAAAACTATAAATTAAAGTATGATAGAGTTGTTGTTGCCACTTCCTCAAATCTATTTATCATTTGTTCTATGAAACCTGACTGTGTCAACTTAATTTAAGAAAAAACTGATTAGTTTAACACAAAGGTATAGTTTAAAAGCTTTGTAAATTGTAATTTTAAGCTCAAATCATTTTCAAAATGCTTTTTTACTTAAATAAAAAAACCTTTAAGTATTAATACAAAAGAATAAAATTTTTAATAATTTATCTTGTATTTAGTCAAAATAAATATAATCTTAAAGTACCAGACAAAAGTTATGAACTTACAAGATGTATTTCAAATGTAATATTTAAAACAAACAAGTTATAGTTAAAAACAAATTTATTTAACAAAAAAAACGAACAGTGCAACTCAAATATGACTACCCACTGATTAAAACATAGAACTAAAAAAATATTTAAAATATAATACATAGTTTTTATAAACGAAAATATTGAACAGTGCAATTGACACTTACATACCCCATGATTGAAAATAAATTTAAAAAGCGTATATAAAAAGCGAAAATACTGTAAATGAACATTTATTAGGGTTAATGTAGGTATTTTTAAATGAAACTAATGACATTTACGTGATGTCACGTTGGTTTTTCAGAGGATCATTGGTAACACTTAAATGAATATTTTGTTAGATTCAAACTTAAGTATAAACTTGATTTGGTTTATATGGATTATGAAAAAATATTGAAACAAAGTTTAAGTTAACTTGGAATGGGTTAATTACTTTTAAAAATTACATAGTAAAAAAAGTTCCTTTTTTTAAACTATTCACTTACTTTAAAGGGGAGCGGGTCAGAAAGACACAGCGACAAAATGACACGGTCGTCAAATAGACACGGTGCGTCACTTTGGCACAGCGACAAAATGACACGGTGCGTCACTTTGGCACAGAGGGTCACTTTGGCACGGCGACAAAATGACACGGTGCGTCACTTTGGCACGGAGGGTCATTTTGGCACGGCGACAAAATGACACGGTGCGTCACTTTGGCACAGAGGATCACTTTGGCACGGCGACAAAATGACACGGTGCGTCACTTTGGCACGGAGGGTCATTTTGGCACGGCGACAAAATGACACGGTGCGTCACTTTGGCACAGAGGATCACTTTGGCACGGCGACAAAATGACACGGTGCGTCAGAATGGCACAAAGGGTCACTTTGGCACGGAGGGTCATTTTGGCACAGCGACAAAATGACACGGTGCGTCACTTTGGCGCAGCGACAAAATGACACGGATGGTCACTTTAGCACAGCGACAAAATGACACGGTGGTTAATAAGGGAGGGAACGATTTGTTGTGAAACTTCAATCTTCATTGGTATTGACAACGATCTTATTGTTCTAGGAAACTTTTCAGTTTCCTGTCTTCTAACCGGTTTTGTAGAATCAGCAACAATCACATTGATTAACTTTAAAAACAAAGACCGCAGGAATTTTTGATCGTGACTTCATAAAATAAAGTGAAACACGTAATGTTTATACCTTCTATTCTCATCGTCGTACTTATAAACAACATACTCATTTTTAAGCAGTAGCAAGGTGTTAGGTGTGCTTAAAAGCTGTGCTTAATAAACGACAACTAGTTGTTTGTATCAAACAACGTTCACAAAGATGCAAAAGCCGCAACTTTTTTAACAAAATACGACTACCAAAATTAAGGGCAAATTAATTTTTGATTTTTTTCGAATGGAAAACCTTAAACACAGTTTAGTACTAAAACTTGAAACGAGTAATAAAGATTAGGAAATGACTTGCCATTTTACGACTAAAAAGATAAAAACTCATATAAACATATCTTTTAAACTTTAGCAACATTCTTATTTAAAAAATACAAACTTTATTTTAGATCAATCATTCAGTACATCAAAACAATAAATTGGTAGATGTAAATACAGAGGAAAATTTGTTTTAAAAACTAAAACTCAGACGTTATCGAAAGCAAATTTTCTGCTGTTGTAATTCTAAATTCTAATGCGGTTCTTATTTTACGTTTTTATGCTTAAACAAATTAATACTTGCGCTTTTTTGGCGACTTAATAGGTTGCAATTTCGAACTAAAATACTGCATTTCCTGACGAAAATATAATAATTTTTTTTTTTAATAGTTTTTCATCAGAAAGAAATTAACTCCTAATTAATAAACAATATTGTTTTAAAATTTTAGAAAAAAGTTTTTAGAAATCCTAGAAAACGTATTTATTTTTACAAAAAACTCCTTTTTTTATTCGCAAGATTATAAATAGAAAATCAAATATTATTTTCGTAACAGAGTTAAGACAAAACCGAGTTTTTTAAAACTTTGTATAAAAATCAAGAATATAAAGTCGAAGAAATGTTTTACAAGCAAATTAAAATCTGCTTTTAGTGTATTATTATGAAATTTATCTACTGATTTTGTATTAAATATAAATGCAATTAAATCCTTATATGCAGAGAAAAAACTATAACATCTGTCATACTCTAAGTTTATTTTTTTATATTTTAGACTAAAAAGTTTTGTAAAAATAAAAAATATTTAAAGTATTAACTTTAATAGAATGGCTGCAGCTTTATTTAGAAGGCTGCAGCAGCAATGTTGTATGTATAACCTCTTCTAGTGATTAATTATTTTTTAATTGATGAATATATAAATGCGCATGAATGGTTGCATCAGACTCTTAATTTTCTCTCAACTGTTCATAATACTATTTTAACATTTTCATAAATTTAGGTTCCAGGTCCGTTTATTTTAATTATTTGCTTTTAGACAAGTTTATTATATATTTTCAATACAGAGTTTTAAGTAAACATCCTAACTTATTAACTTTTGTTGAATATAAATATATATACATATTTAATATAAATGGCTAGTTACTACAAAAGCAGCTTAACTCTGTATTTTTAAAAACTAGAGTTAAAACACGCATGACTTATTCTTACTACGAAATAACTCTGTATTAAATTAAATCTTAGTTATTTTTTATAACAATTTCTGTTAATAATTAATTAAACTTTTAACAAAAAATACTAAATTTTATTCATTACATAAATATGAAAAGTCGTGAAACGTAAAAAATAAAACTTAAGAATATTTTTGTTTTTATACTATTACTTAAATTTAAAAGCAATGTATCATTTATAGTTTCAAATGTATCAAGCGACTATAGTTTTGAAAAAATATAATAAATCTTTTGTTTAACTAATTACTATCAAAATTTTACAATTAAAAGTTATATTATTAAAGAAGTTTAGTTTTGCTTATAAGTTTGTTAATCCATGCTACAGTGACGCACCGTGTCATTTAGTCGCTGTGTCAAAGTGACGTATCGTGTCATTTTGTCGCTGTGCACAAGTGACGTACCGTGTCATTTTGTCGCTGTGCCAAAGTGACGCACCGTGTCATTTTGTCGCCATGCTAAAGTGACCCTCCGTGTCGAAGTGACGCACCGTGTCATTTTGTCGCTGTGTAATTCTGACACCCACCCTTTAAAGCTTGTAGATTATTTACACTCAAGTCTGTAAAAAACCAAGATTGTAACTTAAACTCACTAGAAGTGATGCTATAAAATATGATATAAACTTAGTGTTAATAAATATTCTAGAGCTTGGTATCTTAATGCTTTATGAAGAAAAAAAGAATTTATTAAGTATTTTATATAATATCTAGTAATAAGCAATATTTTTAGTAAGTTAGTAGAATATTATTAATTCAGGGTTCTAAAACAAACCTGGATTTTGAACAAAAATCACAAAAACCTGAAACTTTAAACACTTTTACGTGTAAAGTAATCAAATTTCGGTTTGGCACAAAAAATTGTCATGTAGATTTTTTTTTGTTAAATACACATATAAATATATCTTTTCAATGTTTTTGTAGTAATTAAACAGTTTTTTACATTAAACTTAATATACTAAAATCAGACTCAAAAACTTGTAGTACTTTCGAAAAAACCTTTAGTAATAATGTAAGTTTTGAATTATACGAGTACAAATGTGTCGTCATTGGCATGGAGTATCTGTCAAAATCGTTAGTTAGTATAAATATGATCTTACATTGTATTTACATTGTTTTCTATAGAAGAGATAGTTATTTGCTCTTAAAAATGTTGAGTTCGTTTAAATTTAATTATTTTTTAAGACATATAGTTTTTAAAACTTATATAAAAATTTTTAAATTATAAAACGACCTAAATTCGAGTTTTAAATAACTACCGATTTAGCTCAGTCTGTTTAAGTACCGAAACAACATTTTATCAGGAACTGTACATCTACTTCACTCATCATCAAACCAACGTACCCCTAAGTTGCTCGACACGCTTAGATTGACCTTTAATTCCAGTAAGCGTTACCGAGAAACAAAAGTAATTTAAGACATCTAGTTAAAACTAAAATAACGGAATTGCAATTTGCACGTCCTTAGGTCGTACATTATTTGTCTAAAAGGGGACACGATCTAAATCCCGGTAAAATTCGAGAACCATTTACCAATCGAGTGTTAGGGGTAACAGTGATAGTGAAAAAAAAAGTAAAAAAATAAATAAATAAAATCTGGTGGATTTTGAACGCGGGTAGATTTTGATCGGGTGGATTTTGATAGTATACCGTCTATAAAAAGTTTCTATTACAGATTGTTTTATAACTTGTTAATACTTTTTATGGACATTTTTTATTAATTTAATATACTTTTTACCAAAGCAAAATAAACCAAAAAAATATTAGAATTAAGTCAAAAATCTGCATAGTTATAAGCTAAAATAATAACCTTTGTAATAGTTTTAAGCTATATAATAGTATAGGTTTTTTTTTCAGTTATAAACTTAAAGTTGTTTGATTTAAGTTGCAGCATGTTTAAGACTTTAATGTTATTGTTTTAGACGATTCATAATCATCTTTTCTTGGAAATAAGCAAGTGTTTTTTGATGGCGATATTGTATAGAATGCAAAAAAAAACCTGCAATTAAAATAATTTAGTTAAGTGTGTTTATAATTTTGCACAAAAAGCGTATATCTGTTTAACTATTATATTGCAAAAGTGTATTGCTTTCGTTGATATATCTAAACAAAAGCAAGGAGCTACTAAAATCAAATACATAGTTACTTTTTTTCTAAATATAAAGCTTGTTATCAATTTTCAAAGCTTTTTCGAACTTACTTATTTCATAAAAAATTAACATTAAAAAATCTTGAAGTGTTGTTAACAATTAACATAAAATTGACATAAAATAGTGTTCTTAACATTAAACAGTCTTGTTAATTGTTGAACAAACTTTTTAAATAGAGTATTTAAAAAAAAAATAAGTTTAAAACAAAATACAGTTGTGAGCACATGTTTTTGTAAAGAAAATTTTTGCTTTTTCATAAAAACACAAATTAAAAAAATATTTTAAAGTATAGAAAATTCTTAAGTTAACTAGACTAAAAGCTATAAATTTTAAGAATTTATTTTATTATAAAAGTTTTCAATGCAGTTACATAACAACGTAAAATCTTTGTAGCGTTTTTATTATAAAGAGTTATAATTAAAATCATGGCTTATTCAACGACAAAATAAAAGACACTCAAAATATTTAGTTTTAGGACCTAGTGCACGAAGAAACTTTAGGTCATCCAGTCGCACACCACGGATACCTTAAAACGTCTTGTCCAGGACTTTCTAGTAGGAGCTAAAAAGTAATATCACGTTAGTTGTTCGTTGTGAAAATTGTGTCATCGAACTTGAAAAATTATCTATTACATAATTATTAAGCCTGAATAGGTAAAAACTTAAAAAAAAATTCCTTATAAATAACAAAAAAAAAATGTTTCATCAGGTATTATAAAAGAACAAGCAGTTGTCAAATTTTTTGATATTTTTTTGTTTTTAAATATATATCTATTGTAAATAAATATTAAGCTTGAAATTGTGTAAAACGATAAAATTATACTCTTGAAAAATGAATAAAGTTTGTACTTAAAGAGCTAAAAATCTTTGAAACTTTTAAAACGAAGTATTTTGTAAAAACTTCAATAAGATTTATATACTTATTAAGTACTCTATTTTAGTTTTGACAACTTTATTTAAAACATTTTAGCTTTTTAAGAACTATAAGTCCACCTAAACTTTGTAAATTTTATAAAAACATAATTTGATATTTAAGGGAAAAGTTACAATTGAAATCTGGTTTTCCCAAACTTTTTTTCAAAAAGCCCCCTTTAAAGAAGAAAAAAAGCTATGACCCACTCCAACAAGATTTCTCTAAAACTACCATTCAAAACGCCTAAAACCTTTTTTTTCTCTTCATCATCAACTACAGAATATCTAGTGTAAATTTCAATATATGGCCTTTTATGGCTTATGGCCCCTAAAGTATTCCATAATATGTAGTATAAGTTTCAAAACTACTATAAAAAATGCCTAAGATCTTTTTTTTTGCTTTTCATCATCAACTCTAAAATAACTAGTGTAAGTTTCAAGTCGTGACCTCATGGCCCCTTTACTGCTAATTTTGTGGCTGCTAAATGTTTTTTTTTACTATTATGGTCATTAACAGTATCTCTTGATAATAAATGACTAATTTAGTCTTATAACTTAGATTAGAATAAGCTTAACAATTTGTATAAATTCTTAGACGTTTACTGTGAAAAACATGAGAAAAAAAGAATTTATGTATCAAAGAAACATTTGTCAGTTCATATAGAATTTGACATAACATAAACAATTTTTAGTTTAGTTCAGGGGTCGGCAGGCAGTTGGTGCTCGCGGGCCAAATTTCAATTTTTCAAAATCTTCGCGGGCCGCAGTTTTAGTTTTAGTAACATTTGAATAATATTTTGCTTTTAGTCTTACTAGAGAAAGTTTTACTTTTATTCACGTTGATACTTCAAATTACTTTTAGATATACCGAGAATGTCTATTAAATTATGAATACTTTATAGAACAAAATTTACATTGATTAATGCACTTAAGTCTTAATAAACTATGTACTTTCTTAAAGACTAATAGGTTAAACTTAATATTTTGTAATTTTACTTATAACTTAACTCTGTATAAAAATTCGAACTTAAAAATATTTTAGAGGTCGTTTTTATGCCTTGTTTGTACTATTAACCCTTTTTTCATGTTTCTAAAAATATTTATTTAAAAAAAAAATTGCGTCTAAAATAGTTTACACTCTTTAAAAAATTTAGTAATTAACTAACTAAATAAATCGAATACCTATTTGTTCTGTAAAAATCTAAAACAAATTTTTAACATGATTAACTCTCAAATACTTTAATAAAATACCTTTTTAGTAATTAATTAGTATTTTATATGGTTGCCACTTTAACAGCAAAATGTCTTAGTTATATCAAACCAGCCAAGTTAACTAAAAGTTGAAAAAGCATAAAACTTAGTGTTAATCAAGCTTAAATACCTAATTGAAATATCATCATTATAAAAAAGTACACAATAAGTAAGAAGACAAGAAAGAAAAATACAATAAGTAAACTACATTACGGTTGTAAAAACTATTCTGAGAATTCAAAGTGTTTAAAATAAAAGTTTCACACACACCTGAGTCTTAAAAAATTGTATATAGCAGGTTTAACCTAGTCTGAATTCTTCAAAATTTTAAACTAGCCTGCTTGTTTGGCAACCCTGTTTAAAAAAAAGTTCACAAAGTAAAGAAACAACGAAGTTTACTAACAGTGAATTGAATATAAATCAAATAAAGTATTAAAAGTCAATTTCAATGTACAATTACGGTTTATTAAACACTTTTAATACTTTTTTAAAGTGTATAAAAGCTTATTAAGTCTTTTATGAAAAAGAATAACTAACTTTTTATTAAGAATTAAAGCAATCCTTTATCTGCAATAAAAAGCTTGCATTTGAAAAGAGTAAATGTGAAATATAAGACGAACTATAAGCATTGAAAAACGTTATTTAGGAGTTATTGCAAGAAACGAAAAAAAAAGCAAATCGCTTAAGTCAGTTCCAACAAATCACATGATTATCTTTAGTACCTACAGACTGATTGAAGAAAAAGTTAAGGCAAGTTATAAAGTAGCAAAACTAATTACTAAAAAGAAGAAACCGTTTAGAATTTTAATTTTTTTAAAGAATTTATGTTGACGGTAGTATAAGATATTTGTTTATTTCTTTACTGACAACAAAAGTCGTGTTTAAGAAATGCCTGAAGATTATAAAGCAGCATAAAACAAATAAGGACTTTAATCAATCTTTTAAGATGAGAGCACTGATAAAACATATATTGTTATCTAAGAATTTTTTTTTGAGTTTTTTTTACTAATTTTGAAATTTTAGAAGAATTTCTAGGTTTAGTTCCAATGCAAAGCACAGCAATAGGTAAATAGATTTTAAAAGCAAAGGTGCAATGCACCAATATAAAGTGTGTGAAAGTACAATTTTTTTTTTCTGTTTTCAGTATAAATTAAACTAAAGGCAAAAAAAAAATTTTAAACATAATATCAATTTTGAAAAGATGCTCTTAAGCTACTTTAAATTAGGTTTCTAATAAATTATCTATATGGTAAGTTTTTGTTTTAAATCAAAATTTCATTACTTTACATGTAAAAATCGTTTGAAATTCCAGGTTTTTCAAAAATTTTCAATTCAAACTTTTTTCAGATTATTTGAGTATAAATTTTTAGATTCCAAGATTTACCGGGACTCAAATTTATGGCAACACTGATTATTTACACTTATATACAGTAGTATAAACAGTATTTCAAATTGTATCAGCTGCAAGAATTAAAATTTAACAAATATTATAATCTAAACCAACACTGTGTATTGACCAAAACATACATCATAAATTTAGTTTGCCACTCTTTAAAGAAAAAAAGTCAGCCTTAGTGACAAAAAACTAGCCTGATATTTTCGTATACAAAAAGCAATTCAAGTAAATAACTGAAAAAAAGACTAAATTGGCCTGAGATTTCAAGTCTTCAAATGGTCATAGTCTGAGTTTGTAGCAATGTTTAGTTATTTATAAAATTGAATTTGAACTTATTTGATTCACAATGTACAAACTTAATAAATTTACCATCCTTGAATCTAGCTTGTATTAAATTGGTAGTTTCAAAAAACAGCAATTGTTTATATTAGTATGCAATGCATAACATTTAACTTCATTTGCCTAAAAACATTGTTTGAAAAACAAAAATGTGTACACAACAAAAACTATTTTAATTTATGTCATATATACTGTTTTAAATGTTTCTGAACACACTTAGAAATTACATTTAGATTCAATAATGTTAGACATTTATGCATAAACTAAACTTAATCTAACTTAAGCAGTAAATAAAAAGTGGTTTAAAATATGAGCATCTTTGTACACTTGTGTGCATTGGAAATAATTTTAAGTGAAAAAAACTACTAAAAAATCGAAACGTGTTAAAACCAAAATCAAATAAGCCTTATTTCTTATTATAATGTTATATTAAATGTATTTGTGTACACTTAAATATAATATTTAGTAATAATACATCTATAAAAGAAACTTAGGTATAAAATACATTTAAAATGAATACCTAAACTGTAAAGAAATGCTATCTTACTTAAATACTTTGCACCACTTTTGTGCAAAATGAAAAACACTTGCATTTGGTTTATTTACTAAGTAGCTGTTATATAACTGACTTACTAAACCTAAGCACTCTTTACACTCTTTTTTAAAATATTTACTTGCTGTTGTAAGAAAGCTATTATGAAAATTAGAAAATTCCCTGTTAGAAAGCTAATCTTTTTTTTTCACACTTTTAAGCTAATACAGTAAAGTCTTTTTATTATTTAAAAAATTTTATACGTGAACTTAAAACGAAATAAAACAAAACCAAATTACCAGTAAAAATTTAACTTAAAACATATTGTTGCTCAGCTGGCCACATTAACATGCTCGCGGGCCACAAAAGTTTCTTTCGCGGCCCGCATTCCATTCAAAAAAAAAAACGTGCCCGCGGGCCGCAGATTTACCCTTCGAGGGCCACAATTGGCCCGCGGGCCGCAGTTTGCCGACCCCTGAGTTATTGTATACATCATCCTAGGTAATTACCTTTTTTTTTAGTGAAATTCAAATTTTTATAGATTAAACTACTTGAAAAAATGTTTTTAATATAAATATATATTTTTCGGCTCTTTTAGTTTTAATTTATCTAAACATAATACAGTATAAAAAAAAACTCCATTACTACTTATATGTTTTTTTATTATTTCTAAGCAGAAAAAAGCATTTTAAACACAAAGTTTTTCGGCTAAATATTGCGTAATTAACTGGCAGTGCATACCTAAGAAATGCGTACTTAAGCGAGAAATTAAGAACAAAAGAAAAAATTGTGAATCCCCTTTGAAAAAAGTCTAGACACGCCCCTGGTATACATGAAGTTTAAGTCATGGTGGTTTTATGTATGGCGCTGTAACTTAATTATTGGTCAAGACTTTGAAAGCTTAATAATTTTTATTTTTGTGCTTTGTTTTGAATTTTTAAAAATTTTCTGAATTTAAATTTAATCTGCTTTTTAATTGTATTTATCTTTAATTTTGTTATAATTTTGATTTAACGATTATAAACATTCAATAAACACATTATACCAAGTTTCAGTGACTTTTATTGCCTTTACTATTCTTTAATTTATTAATCCAATACTTAATGTTTGTTTTTTTACTTTTTATTCACAATAAATTACATACAACTTTTTTTAAAATTAAAGCCATCTACTACTTTTTCCAAACATAGTGAATAAATTATCTAACTTTGTAGTATAATTTAACTAGCTAGTCCTAATGTTCATATATATTGTGACGTAACTATTAGATACATTTTTTTCAATGATTAGTAACCAGTAAATGTTTTAGAATTAGTACTTCCTTCATTTTAATGTAAGTAGTTTATATTATGATTTGTTATCTTATTTTGTATTTTACTTTAGTTAATATAATTTATACTTAATAATTACAAATACTATATAGTTTTATAACACTCGGATTTAACATTAAGTATTTCATCTATTATTAACCTATTAAAACCTATAGCAATCATTTTAATTCTATAGCAACAATTTTTTATTTTTAATGGACACATGTGTATACCTACTTTAGCTTCTATTCTTTCCTTACTGTATTTATTTTTTTACAGAGCTCAGTTGAAGTGTGTTGACTTGTGTAACACAAAGAAACATATGTCAGTGTATTAAAAGAGGGATACTGTATAATTTGTTATTATTATTACATATATATATATATATAATTTATTGAAATGACGATTTTAGAAATACTGGAACATATGTTTCATAAAGACAAAAAAGATTGTCTTTAATTTTCAGCCAGTTCAAATTTAAAATAAAAAGCACTTTGGTAAACAAAGATGCAAAAATTACAAAAAAAACAAAAACAATATGACGTAAGAATTGAACATTGTACATTACAAATATTCAGTACAAAAATTGATTTACCATCTAACTAATCAAACAACTAAAAATTAACGAAAACAACAGTTAACTGTCTATAAAATACTTCAAAATTTGTTGTATTTTAAGAGGAGCTTTTTCATATGTCGACAAGACGATATCGTTAGATTAAACCAAGAAAGATTAAATTCACTTGGCTTAAATTTTCTATAGTAGATGTAAAAAAGACATAATAACTGTTTAAAAAACTTATTTGTCACACATTAGATAAGTTCCGGAACAATTTTTTAATTACTATCAAAAAAACTTTGTTGTAAGAGGAAAAAAAAAAGCTAACATGATTTCAAAAATATCCAATGGCAAAATTATTTTTCTCAGAACAATGATTTTGTGGATTAAGTTACTACATGATGTAGTTTCGTGCAAGAGGGTCAAAAGTTTTTGATAAAACTTGTTAAAAAAAAGTTGACTGTAAAATTAGATAAAAACCCTCCAATACTCAAAAGAACTTAAATTTTCAAAAATATATACTACAATTGATCATAAATTACTAATAATTATATTTTACGCCACCTCCCTAAAATACTTGAACGTTTTATAAATTATGAAACCTTATATGTTTAAAAAATTTTTAGAATACTAAATTTAAAAGATTAAGTTTTCTTAGTACTTTTTATGAATATTATCTTGTGATGTAACTCTACTTCAAATGTGAGTTCTTTCTACATACTTTTTATTTTGAACTATTGTATTTTATTCATTTAATTTTGTTTTCTAGATAATTATAAGTTTAAAAATATATGTCTCCTTAGTATTTGCTTTTCGTGTTTCATTTGTTTAAGCGGCTCAGGTTTTGATACTAGAGTCCAACGTTACACAATAAACAATACTAAAGAGGTATAGATGTGTGTTTTCTATGCTAATAAATAAAAGTATATATATATATATATATGTCAGTTCAAAGTTACTATAAATTTGTAGAACTTAACACTATAAAGATTATCAAAACAGTCATTCTATAACAAAAAAAAAACTAACTTAGTTAGTAATCAATACAAGTGATTTATGTTATTTAAATCATGAACCAAATTACCGATAATGTAAAAACTAAAGCCAAAATTTTGGAACTATTTAAAACTTCACTAGATAGACTTTAGTTTTCAAAACAGACCATTTTTGATGTGTATTTTCATATAAATAAAATTAAGTGTTAACTTTTATAGGATTTTAAACAATGGCCATTTTTAAGACTAGAAATGTTCAAGTACCAAAAAGTTCCTTTTTTAAAGAAACATAATAAGATTTAAAAGTTTAAATTATATAATGCTTAATTATTTCCGACAAAATTAATTGAACTTATTTGTAAAACTGATTAAGTATTAAAATTTATAGTTGCTATGTTAAAACTGGGTAGCTGTCAAATTTGCACGAGGGGACAAAATTTCAGAAGTGCACAAAATTGCACGAAGATACTTATGCACGAGGGAATAAAATTGCCCGAAGACACTATTGCACGAAGGGTAACTTTTGCACGAGCAGACAACTTTGCACAGGTTTATTTTTTTAAAGTTTTTTTATTTATTAATAATATTTTTATTTTACTTTAAATATCACCGCTAACCCTTACCCTCGGTAGGTAACATATTTTATTCTAATTTTGTTTATTGTTTTTACTATCACTGTTACCCCTAACCCTCGGTCAGTAACTTTTTTTTTCTTTTTTATTAATTTATCTTTGTTTTGTTTTTTTATTCTCGTGCAAAAATGTAACTCGTGCAAAATTGACCCTTGGTGCAAAATTGTCTTCGTGCAATTTAGTTTCCTCGTGCAAATTTGTATTAGTGAAATTTTGTTCTCGCGCAACTTTGTATTCGAGCAATTTTGACCCGTTTCCGTTAAAACCATAGCCAGGGTTCGTGCGCGGATTTTTTTTCATTTAGCCTGACTGAGACCAATTTAGCCTGACATTTTTTCAAAGTAAAAAAAATCCCCTTTAGAAGTAATTTTAGGTATTGGGGGGTCTTGATTAGTACTATTATAGTCTCCGACTTCAGTCAGCTTTATCTCAAAGATATTTTGAGCTTAAAAAATCTGCAAAAAGCAACTCATAGCTTAGTTATAACTCAATAAAATAAGACTAAATTGTCAAAAAGGTGATTGACCCCTCCCTATGCTCTTAACATAACAAATTCAATAATAAGTTTTAAAATAAGTGTTAGATATAATCTATTACTAGTGTAAAAATTTAATATATATTACTAAATACAATTGTTTAATTCAATTAATCACTAAGTAAAAACATTATAACCAGAAGATTTACATTAAAACGACGTGAAACGTCGTGTTTTATTTAAATTCAAATTGAAACGCTTACAGAAGTATTAAAATTCAAATAAACAGCTAAGTTGTTGAACTAAACTGTATTGTTTAAACTGTATTAGTTTGTTAAATTTTCATAATTATGACGTATATAATCTACTCAAAACAAAATTATGAAGACTCTTAAAAATTTTTAGAGATTCAACAAATGTTTTAAGCGTATATTTTTACAAATACTAACTGATTTTGTCTTTAATAACTAAATCTTTATTTAGAAATAAATTCACATCTCATTTGATCTTAAAAAGATTTTTCAATTTTTCTTTATCAAAATTTTTCAAGCACTTGAACTGAGAAAAACTGATATTCTCAAATTTTAAAATAAAAAACTGATTTAGCCTGACGTTTTTCAACTTTTTTCAAAAAAACTGATTTAGCCTGACGCGCACGAACCCTGCATAGCTATTAAAAAGTAGTAAGCAAAAATATGTTACATCGTAACAAAAGTCACATCTTAAATAAAAATTAAGACAAAAAAACAAGACCACTTTTATAATAAAAAAACGTTATAATTAACCAATTTAAAAATCTAAAAATACTAATTATAGCTTACTTTTACAATAAGTGCAGTGCTTCCTCATCTATCCGGCCGGTTTTAGTCGATAAGTAGATTTATTTAATCTAGCTAAATGCTTTCTAATATAGTATACACGCATGTTTTATTTGATTTTAATAACTTAGCAAGACGTTTATAGTAACACGATAATCTTTAAAAAGTTTAACTTGATTCAAATTTTTCGCACTTTAAAAATATAAGAATATTAAACCGAGGGCTACTCTAACCATCAAATTTTTAACTACGATGAAACCGTGTTGTATTTAGGAGTGTTGCCAGTAAATATCTTAGCAGTAGTACACAACCGGCCGGAAAACAAAAAAGCCAGAAACCACACCAGAAAGTGTTTCACAACTTTTCTGATTCCGTGAGTTTTATTTTAAGAAACAAGAAAGTTATGGCAAACGTTATGGCTTCAACAAACCTTCATTCTTTCTTTTCTCAGAAAGAGTTCTGATGATAGTTAACTGTTTAAGATGTAATTTGTTTTCGTTAAATCAATTTAACACTTTAAAAAATTTTGTTCGTTTATATTTGTTTGTTTTAGTTCTTTAGTTAGTTGAAGAAAGTTAATAATCTAACCATATTTTGTTCTTATCCGGCCAGGCCAAAGCCTAATCCGGCGTTATTTACAAAAAAATATTATCCAACATGGTCGGATAATCGAGGAAGAACTGAACTCAAAACAAAAACACTAAAAAATGTTCAGTTGTATCATTTAGTTCTAATTTTTTAAACTTAAATTATAAAATCCTTTTTTGTATAAATAATCTATTGAAATTTATTCTTTCTATAAAAACACTAAAGACAAAGAATAACCAAAAAACTATTAATTTACAAAAAATCACACAAAAACAATAACAAATAAAAATTTCCTAAGTTAAATTATAAATATATATTGTTTTAAATAGTCTAACCTCTAAAATACTAGTTAAAAACAATAAACAATTAAAGAAGACATAGAGTAAAATTTTTATGATTTTTAATTTAATACTTTAAAATTCAGTTTAAAAGTAAAGAATAAAACTCAAAAAAAAAAACTTTTTAGTCATCCAAATCGTTGTAAGTAAGCTTTAAAGTGAAAAAATATTTTTCACCGGATTCTTTTTCATCTACAAACTTACTGTTTATGTATTTGACAAAAGATTTGCAGTCTTCTTCTGCAAAAAGAAATGTCGCACTGTTGCTACATGGATTCACACTGATCAACTGTTAAAGTTTGTTGAGATGATAAAATATTTTGAAACAAGTAAAACTTCTAAAAGTTAAGGAGTAAAACTAGTTTTGCTTTGTCTTTTTTTTTTGTCTTTTACTAATTTTTCAAAAATGTATATTTTTAATTTGAAAAAATAACTATAATTTTAAATATACTAATAATGAATTTTGTTAAATGTTATAATTTCAAAACATTTTTTAAAACTCCCAAAAGACCCTAAATCCAAACTGTGAAAGCTTTTTGTGTTGTCATGGTAAAACTTTGGTTATAATATTATAACTACAATTTAATTTTTTTAAATTAGTAGTAAAAAATTATTTGGCGGGTCAGATATTTCTGCTTGGCGGACCATACATTAAAATATTAATTATGGCTCTATTTTTGAAAGATAAACTAAGCTGTTGTCATAATAAATGATAAGTTTATGTTTTTCAATCGAACAATTTAAAAGTACTACAAAAATAACGATTAATAATACTGAATTCTATTTTTTTTAAATGAATGTTCATTAAGAAATTAAAAAATATAATTAACTACTTCTTAATTTCTACTGACAACTTGTAAAGTAAAAAAAAATATAGCAGATTTTAACAAATATTTGTTACCGACAAGAGTCAAGTATAAAAAATGACAATAAAAATTTTGTATTTGTTATTTTTACAATACCAAAATACAAATAATTGAGTGTAATCTTATCGATGAAAACATTGGAGAATGTTATCAGAGCGTTCATGTTTCGTGATACAAGCTGAAGCTAATAACAAGTTTTGATCATACCATTTGGTTTATTAGACCGCAAGCTATCGGCAGACTGAGATATAGATCTCTTTCTGATTTAAAATGACTTATAAGTTTCAATAAGAACAAAACTTATATCTCCTTCTACTGAGAGTCTAATGATACATAGGTAGTAAGACCAAAACTTGAAAGCAAATCCTTGATTATAAGTTTATGATCTTCTAACCAAAAACGTAATAAAAATTTATTTTTGGAGCTCTATAAAAGTGTATTGATTAAAAAACATTGGTTTGACATATTAATGATAAATTATTATTTAAGATAGCTAAATCTATAACAGTTTTGACAAAGCAAATAAACTATAGTAAAAAAGAGGTTATAATTACAATTGTGAAGTAAAACTAACAGGTTCATTGTCATCAGCAGCACAATAATGAATAGTTCCTCCAAAGCTATCATCCCAACCTAAAGTTTTTACTTGTTAAATTCAAAATAAATAAAATATTAAAGTAGTGAGTTAAAAGTAAAAAAAAAACAATTCTATTAATTTTCAATGTTTTTACATAAGTTATTAAAATGTCTATCAAAAATTTTTGAAATCAGGACTAACAAAAACATACTTTTACAAAATTTGAAAGTTTTAAAAACTATAAAAGTAAAAAAATAATTCTAAAGCTTGTTTTAACAACAAGTAAGGCTGACTTAAAAAGTTTATAGCTTATAATGTTAGTTTAGTTTTCATAAGTATTGAAAAAACATGTAATTTTATGAAGAGACATAACATTAAACTTATTTTTTACTTTAGATCCAAGATTTCCGTACTTTAAATAGAAACTAAAAACTAAGATTACCTTTAGGAACTCCAAAGAACAAAATGAGTTGCATTGATGAAGTTGAATTTTCCTGCGTGTTTTTCAAATTCGAGAGAAGAGAATAAGATCCTCTTTCCCATAAACTCAACTCACATCTATTTGTTAGGTGTTTGTTTAATAAAAGTAAAAATATAAAATTAAATAACTGAAGGTTTCAGTTTAGTCATAAAAAAGAATCATATTAAATTGAAAATATGTAAAAACAACTTTTGTAAATAATTGCAATAGTAAGTGTCAAAAACTTATCTAACTTAGTATTTTAATAGTTTAAATTTTATAATTATAACTTTTTTATTATTGGTAAATCTAATATTTTCTTGAAACAAATTCGTACTATACAACACTTAAATTATAATGATCAAAATCAGAAAGCAAAATATGTATTTGAAGTAATTTTTTTTAAATAATCTTTATTTTTTAACTTACTGGCAGTTTTGCTTTTTCTTAGAAAGATTTTCTTTTTTAAAAGGGTCTAAATTCAAGTCTGTAAAAATACATTTATTAAAACTTTTTTGGAAAAGTTCATAAAATAAAGACATACGTATTATTTTCTTTATTATTATTTATATGTCATTATAAATTCTACATAGTTAAAACTTTTATTTTTTGTGAATATGATATGTAAGTTTTAAAAGATGACTTTAATAGTTTCAGTATTTTTTGAGCATATGATCATTAAAACAAAATAAATCATGAAATTATTAAGTACTAGTAGCCATAATAAGAACAAACTAACCTACTAGATAACATAATTATCTATTTAAATATTTAATAAATGACTAAAACATAGTAAGTAAAAACTTGATTAAAGTATAACACCACTTATAAAAAATACTTGTTCAATTTAAAAAAAAACAAACTAATACATATATATTTTTTAAAATCTAAATATAGCATGAGTTAGTCTACCCAAGTTGTAACATTAAACAAACATGTATTTTAACATTTAAAGCATTTAAGTTTGATTAATTGATTCTAGTTTAATTAAAAACTATTTGATTGAAAATAATTACCAGTCAAAGCTTCAAAATACTGAAGCATGGCTTGGCTAGTAAAAACTCGCACAAAATTCTGAACAATTTCTTCATGGACACTTGATTTGTCATTTGCAGATACACAATTATCAGAATTTTCATTGGTAACTTTGAACATTGAAGAAGGTAAAGCTTTGTAACTATGACTGTTCAGCATTTTGATAGATTCAAATTTTCCCTCATCGCGAAGAAACTTCAATGCGCTCAACATTTGGTCGTAAGTAAGAGTCTGAAATCATTCATTATATGTTACTTTAATTTTCTATAAAACAATTAAAAAAAAGCAATATTTTGCTCTAGTTTTTTTGAGTTGTATTTAAACAATAAAGAAAAGTTTTTAATTAATACATTTAATTGTAATAAACACAAATCTTATACAATACTTGAAACATATTAACAAAACCTGTAGAAAATCAATGAGTGTTACTTCAGAATTTTCTTCGAAATATTTCTGTCCTTCATCTATATACTCTTTATATTGAAAGGATTGATGAACAACATCATTCATTGTTTTTTGTTTCTTCAAACACATTTAAATGCTTAATTTTTATAAATACTATGTACTTTTATTTACAAACTTTGAAAACATAGATAATAGTGTTAGTAACTAATATGAATGAAAAGTATTGAAATAATTTATTTTATGTCTTTTAATCAAATTACCTTTGAGTTATACAAGGTTAAAAAAATTTAGAAAAATTAGATTTATTTCTAACTTAAAGTTAAGTATATAAACTTATTCAGTTCTTCTAAGTGTAAAGAATTTGTAATAACATTTGGACTAACAACTTTTAAAAACATTTATAATAACTATTGTAGTTAATTCTTTTACTTTTTTTATTTCTTTTTATTATGAAATTTATTTGTACTTTATATTTACTTAAACAAAGTATTTAGTGCTAAAAAAACTGTTGGGTCTAAACATTTTTGTAGTAAATTCTTGTGAATAACTGTACACAGTCTGCTATTAAAGTTTATATACTAAATTAAAAATGTTTTTCAACTTAATACAAAAACTTTCAAAGCTATTCTAAACAGAACAAAAAAAACAGTCAAAAGTTTAAAAAAATTAAAAGAACTAAAACAGTGTAGGAAATACCGAAGTTCAAAAAAATATAATAATTATTAAATTACCTAAAAAGTTGCCTACTTAAATTATAAAAATTTGAGGTAACTAAAAATAAAAAAAATAACTATACAAAAAGACTTTATAAAATTAAAAAATTAGAGATTTGTTCGAAAAGTAAAATTATGTTAAAGGCATTTTCAGAAAAAAAATGCAAGCTTTATAAAGCTAAATTCTGTATAACCTCCTGTAAGGTGTTTCCATGTTTTGTGACATATTTAAAAAAAAGGTGATATAATTGCTTAAATTTACATCATTTCAAACGTTAAAATAATTCAAAAATACACTAAAGTTATCAGTGCTAAAAAAACCTTGCCGCCTAATGATTGGTGAAGAGGCAGTGAATTCATGATCGCATCTTTATGTGAGGCTGTCACGTGATGGTTGACTTTTTTGTTCGAGTGAAACCAACCAGTTACAGAAAATCTCACTTTCGATTGGCTCAACACCTCACTAACCTGGGAATAACTGAAGCATAAAACGAAAAAAAAAAGTTAAGAACGAAACTGGTCAATACATTATATAAAAAATAGTATTTAATGTATAGAAAACATAAATTTAAGCAAAGTCTTAAAAATTAAAAGTAAAAACGTATCATTTTGATATTTTTAGACTTCAACTATCCATTAAAAATTAATTAAAAATACACAAAGTAATAAAATATTTATTAAAGAATTCAGTAATAAATTGTTGAATTTTTTTTTTAAACTATTCAAGATTTATCGTGATAAATATCATATATATTTGGCTAATTTTTTACCCCCCCATCATCAACAAAGTTGAGATGTTAGATACTCGTAGGTTGTCTCAGATACTGTTGTTGATGGTCGTGTGGTAAAGTTCATTATTTGTAAAACGTGTATCTTAAAAAATTTAAGCTTTTTGTACTGTATTTTTTATTTATTCTTATACAAAAGTCAAAATTAGTAACAAAATGTAGCAATATCGCATTCTTCACTGCTTTCTTAATTATATAATAGAAGAGTTTGCAAAAAAAAATATTTCTTAGTGCTAAAATATGACAATTTTTAATATACGTTGCTTTTTGGTAGAATGGTGAGCCAAAGTCACCTGCTAACTCTTTTTTATGCTGAGTACTATTTAATCGACTATTATGTTTATGTATTCTGTATAGTGTGTATTTACTCTATATGTATTGAAATGTCTAATAAATTATAAAACCTTTGAACAGTACTTAGGTTAATATCACAAAGAGATACTACTAAGAATGTATTAACAAGGTTAGATTTATATAGTAATACTTAATTTATATAATGAGTCATCAGGTCCTCTACTATTATCATAATCATATTACCTGAATTAACATATAGATATTTTGTTTACTCTTATTAGTATATAAATACAAAACTCAGGATTGCCACTGGTTTTTGGCAAATGTTTTCCAGGGTTTCAAAATTTCCTCCAGGTTTTTAAAAGTACATGTTTTTGGGTCTACTTTTAGTTAAAAAGTAAGTTTAAGGAAAAAAAAACTGTGGTAAATAGTATAACAACATTGAAAAGATACTGTGGAGCTACTTTAAATGTGTTTAAAAAAAAAAAAATTTGATGATAATATTTTATATCTATATGATAGATTTTTTGTGTCCGATCGAAATTTTACTACTTAACATGTAAAAATTATTTAAAATTCCAGGTTTTGTGGCAACCTTGAAAACTGTTTATTTTGAATCAACGACATATACTTCGTACCTTAATAAAAATATCAAAATTTATAAAACTAAACAAGTTAAAAATTCAAACCTGATGAAAAGACTTGTTACTGACTACAAACAGAACTAGACTATTTCGTTTTGGGAGAATTCTTTTTACAATGCTACCTGGTTTGTAAGCCTTATCTGTTTTACGAAAGAAAAGTTTAGTTAAAAAAATCAAAGCATTAATTTAAAAACTATTACCAAGCCTAAAAAACGACTAAATTGGTTTTACTTAAATACATAAAATAAAAACTTTGAAAGTTCTTGGGTGTGTAACTTAACTTGTTATGAGATATCACCATCAAATATATTAAAGAAAATGAGTAGCATTTACAAGTGAATAGAACATAAAAATCAACAACCAACTATTAAACTTGTAACTCACATTTTAAACCATTAAGGGGATCACATATGTTTTTACTAGTTGACCTTAATTTGTAGAGCTTTATCTTATCTTATCTATCAGATACTTCTATCAGTTTGAAAAAAAATTAAATTTTTTTTAGACATAACGCATAAAAATCGGTGAGTTTAATAAGTTTTTTACGGAAAGGGAAATAAAAAATTCGAAAAGAGAATATTTCACAAAAAAAAGATGTCTCTTTCATTTTTTAGCTATTCTACTTCAAATTTTGACAGTAAGTTCGTTGCTAATACTTAAACCGTCAGTAATTAAAATAATTTTATTCCAAAAAAAGAAATCTTATATGAAAAGTCACCCTTATTTTTATTTTTCTTATCTAAGTCTAATACTTTTTAATATTTTGAAAACTCCAAAACTTAAAAATTATTTAATTATCGTTTGCTTTTAATTCGAGATATCTAGCTAAAATAATTAAAAAAAAAGCAAGACTCTAATTATTATTTAAATATCCGATAGCTGGACATTGAAAAATTGCAGTCCTTATGTTTGCATTGAAAACTGTTTACAAAAATAAATATATTTACAAAGTTTGTAAAAACTATGATATCCTATAATAACTGACTTATAGTTAATACTTTAAGCTTTCATTTTAAATTAAACATTATTTTTTGTAGAAAAACTTATCCCCGACTTTATGACTTAGTGTATTATCTTAATAAGAATTTATAACAAAAAAGTACAAAAAGATCTTAAATATGTGTTTTCTTGACAAAGGATCAAAGTTGTGGTGAAAATATAAATATAGTATGCTTTCGTATTGGTTATTTTTTAAAAGTTGTTTTTATTTCTATTAGTTAATCATTTTTCATGTTATTTTAAAGACCGAGCTAATTTAATTTTGAAAGCATTGTATGCAGGGTTGCCACTCGTTTTTTCAAAATTTTTTCCAGGTTTTTGAAAGTAATTATTTTTGGGTCTATTTTTAGTGTAAAGTTAAATATAAGGTAAGAAACTGTGTTCAATAGTATAAAAAGATTGAAAAGATACTGTAAAGCTACTTAAAATGTATTTTTTAATAAAAAAATTTTTGGTGATGACAAATTTTTTTATCTATATGATAAATTTTTTGAGTTAAACCAAAATTTTACTACTGAACGTGTTAAAATTCTTAAAAATGCCAGGTTTTTTGTTCAAAGTTCCAGGTTTTTCCAGGATTCCAGGTAAAGTGGCAACACTGTGTATGTGTCGTTATAACAAACTTTCATTACGAATAAAACATTGTCATTAGTAATTAAACCGTAAAACTGAACAATTACCAGCTTTTTTTAATACAGAGTTGCTAAATGTTTTTGATAAATCTTCTCCCAGTTTTCAAAATTTCACCTAAATTTTTAAAAGTACAAACTTTTGGGTCTATTTTCAGTTTAAAGTTAAGTTTAAATACTGTGGTAAATAGTAGAAAAACATTGAAAAGTTACTGTAAAGCTACTTTTAATGTGTTTTTTAATAAAAAGATTTTTGATGATGACAATTTTTTTTATCTTTATGATAGATTTTTCGTGTCAAAATGAAATTTTTCTAGTTAACATGTAAACATTTTTTTAAATTCCAAGTTTTTTTTTAAAGTTTCTCAAATTCCAGGTCTTTTAGCCTAAATTGTCAAATTACAGGTTTTTTAAGGCTTCCAGGTTTTCCGGCAACCCTGTTTATATCAAAATAAGTACTACTGTATAACTTAAATCCTTCAAGACAAACAAGTTTGAATTTACCTGTTTTTATATTGTCGATAATGTCAAGAGACCCGCCATCCGCCTCGCTCCAACCATGAGGAGTTATATAGTAAACATATGCAATCCTCCTGTTTTCCAACAAATCATCGTGACACAACAGGTGGTCTGCATTAATATGTTATCAATAACTTATCAATATTAATACTAAACAGTTTTTTAATTTCATTCAAGTTTAGTGAGCTAAAAATTATTTACTATAAATGAAAAACTGGTTAGCATTTTATACGTTTACTTTATTCAATGTGGTGGATATAAAAAAAATGTTTTGTAATACATTTATAAAATCAGTAAAATAATGTTTTAATTTGAGTTAATAAATCATTTTGTAAATTATAGACCTGAAAAATACTATAGTGCTTTAAGTGACCTTTAACTAATATATAATAAATAAATATCTACTTAGTTTTTGTAAGGTAAAAAATAAGTAATTTTTGTTTCAATTGAAAATTTTATTATTTTTATTGGTCACTTCTAAAACTAATCTATTTTAATAAACAGCATATAAATATCTAACCAGTATGGAAGTACTGTGCAGAAAACATATCAACTTCATCATTCAGGTCAATACCAGTGCATTTGCAAAGCCAAGGCTGCAGCTGTTTCTTCATTATATCTTTAAACTCATTTAGCTTGGGAGATTTTCTATTAAAACTGAGATCTGTGTTAAAAACATCAGTTAAGTATTCTATTTTTTACTCTTTAATAAATAATTAAACTATTAATTCAATTGGCTTGATTATTCAAGTATTCGAGAAAATATTGTCAAATTAATAAAAATCTATGCTAAAACAAAGTTTTAAACTATTAGATAGATGAAATTAGTGTATGCTAAAAATATCAAAAGGTAACTAAACTATTTTAATACAGCTAATATTTTTTTAAAGTAATGTAAAGTTAAAGTAAGAATTAGTTGTAACTAAGCTTTCTTAGAATGTCCTTTAACTTTAATATTTTTATTTATATTTTAGAATTTTGAAAATCATAATACAATGGAGGGTTACAAAATATTACTTATAAAACATATACAGATTTGTTAAAAACTAGTCTAAATTTATGGGCGAATGAAAAATTGTAGTCGGTGTACCTTAGAAACTATCATAGGCTTCTAAGATTATACCTTTTGTACAACTACTAAATGCAAGTTGAGTAACTTACGCTTGCTGACTCTACATTTTCAAACACCTAGAATATTTAACTTTGTAATGTATCAAATTTAGACAAACTTAAAATAAAAAAATTATAAAAATCGTTGAGAAATGGATAGTAAGTAAGCTAAATTTTACTGAAAAAAAATACATGTTTTCAAATATTTACCTTTGTAACCTAGTTTATTATCTATCTAAAGTAACTATAAAACTTATTTTGAATACATGAATAAAAACAATAGAAAAACAACAAAAAAGTAATACTAATTTTTGAAAGTTTAAAATAAAAATATATACAAAATAATTTGAAGAAATTTTACACAGTGAAAAAATTTATTAACTAAAATTTTCCTCTCCGAAAAAAGATTGACTCCCTGTAAATAATATATCAGGAGTGCAATCACTCACGCTACTTTTAGGTTTAAAAACTCAACAAGCTAATTTAAATCATTCTTTTTTTTTTGCTGAATTAACAAGTGGATTAAATCTAAAAATGACTTGAGTGTCTTTTAAAATTTGTACTAAAAAAGTCAGTGTTTATTTAAACCAGATATCATTTATCAAACTTAATAGTTAAAACAAAAAATTCATGATTTTGAAAAACTTAGGAACAAACTTATTTTAAAAATTCTATCTTAAATAGAAGGTTAAAGAGTGAATAAAAAAATCAGGTAATATAAAAGTAATTGAAAATATACCCTGATCCATGAGTTCTTGTGTTTGTGAGAAGTTATACAGATCATTTGATTTTTCTTTATACTCCATATCAAGTAGCTCTTCTTTCATTTGATCTAATAAATTGTCCACTGAAGTAGCTGTTTTTTAAGTTGTAACGTTCTATATATCTTTTATAGTGCAATTCATTTTGCAATATATCAACATCAGAAATATTTCAATATACCCAGGATTCGTGCGCGATTTTTTTTTTCATTTAGCCTGACTGAGACCAATTTAGCCTGACATTTTTTCAAAGTAAGGAAAATCCCCTTTAGAAGTCATTTGAGGTATTGAAGGGGTCTTGATTAGTACTATTGTGGTCTCTGACTTCAACCAGCTATATCTCAAACATATCTTGAGGTTTTTAATCTGCAAAAGCAACTCATAGCTTAGTTACAACTCAACAAAATAAGACTAAATTGTGCAAAAGGTGATTGACCCCCCTATGCCCTTAACATAACAAATTCAGTGATAAGTTTTAAAATAAGTGTTATATCTTATCTATTACTAGTGTAAAAATTTAACATATATTACTAAACCCAATTGTTCAATTTAATTAAACACTAAGTAAAAACATTATAACCAGAAGATTTATAACAATACGACGTGCATTGTCGTGTTTTCTTAAAATCTAAAATGAAATGCTTACACGAGTATTAAAACATGTAAAAAATGTTTATTATAGTATTTTGACTAATACTTAAAATTGATACATAATTATAAATCCTTAACTCTAAAGTCTAAACAAATACAGTGATTGTTGATGTCATACCAGATTTAAAAAGCTTACACTTAAATTAAAAAAAAAACCTTTATTATTTTATTTTTCTAAAAAAAATGAATTGTACCTAAAATTTGTACTCCCACAAAACTTTGTACTTATATCTTAAAGCTAAGTTTAGTGTTGTGAATACTTATAATAACTTTAACAAACAGTAAAGTATATGAATAAACTTTTAAGGGTTTTAATCTAAAAAGTATTTGGTATAAAGCCTTTAAATTAGAAATAAAAAAAATTCAACCAACTAAGCTCTGAAAAACATAGCTGATGTAAACAAATTCAAACAAATAGCTAAGTTGTTGAACTAAACTGTAATGGTTAAACTGTATTTTTTTTATGACTTTTCATAATCATGACGTATATAATCTACTCAAAACAAAATAATGAAGATTCTTAAAACTATTTTAGAGATTCAACAAAAGGTTTTAAGCATTTATTTTTACAAATATTGACTGATTTTGTCTTTAGTAATTAGATCTTTATTTAGAAATAAATTTACATCTCAATTTGACCTTAAAAAGATTTCAAATTTTTTTTATCAAAAATTTTCGAGCATTTGAACTGAGATTCTCAAATTTTTAAATAAAAACACTGATTTAGCCTGACCTTTTTCAACTTTTTTCAAAAAAACTGATTTAGCCTGACTTAGCCTGATTTAGCCTGACGCGCACAAACCCTGTATACCAAAAACAAATATAAATTAAATTTGCTTACACCTTTAAGAAATATCTTTTTTTTACACATTAAGAGTTATTAATTTAATATTAATGCTTTTGGCTAATTAGCTGCAAATACAAGACTTTTCCTGTCATCTCAATTAGTACTAAACTGAACCACACGCCCATCAATAGCAATTCATGTGACATTGTGTAAACTGGTTTTGTTCTAGTTAAGACTTGTAACATATTTGCCTCTCTTTAAGTCAAAAACAGTATCCTGTAACCTTAAACTGTCCTGAGTCATTCTGAAAACTTTAAACCGTTAAAAAATATTTTAAAATGTTTAAGAATTCTAAATAAAATTCTCAAAACCAAAACAAATAAAGTTTTTGAACAAAATTGGTTTAAAATATCAAAATATTGAAGCTGAAACAACTAAATTTCATTCAAGATCTAGAAAGAAAACGTAGAATGAGATTTTCAAACAAATTTAAAACTATCCTTAGATTTTAGTAAAAAACCAAACAGCCCTAACTCATCCTGGTAAAAAAAGTTTAAACTCAGAAGTTTTCAAAAATTTAAAACAGTCTTAAGTTATCCTGAGTGTGTGGCAACCCTGTTTTAAGGCAGACTTAACCAAGATAAATTTTTGTATCAGTCTAACCTAACTTTCACTGAAAATAAAAACGTATACACAAAATTTTTCATGGAGGACTGTTAATAGTTTTGCGATTCAGTTTAATACGAATTACATTAGACTTAGAGTGTTAAAAACAGTTATTACATGTTATCAACTACTAATAAAAAATTAATATAATAAACCCAAATTTTTTTTTAATCTCTGCATGTTCAACTAACATAGAAACAGAACAGCATCTGTAGATAATTCTAGGGACAAAGACAAAATTGCACAAGGGGACAAAATTGCACAAAGATAATTTTGCACCAAGTGTCAATTTTGCACATGTTGCAATATTGCAAGGAGGGTCATTTTTCCATGAGGTTAAAAAAATAACAGCAGGAAAATGTATATAAAAAAACAGAAAAAAAACTAAAAGAAAAATTAATAAGAAAACAAATTTACTGACCTTTGAAAACAAAAAAAAAATCAATCAACCAAAAGAAAAAAAAAAGCTACTGACCGAGGGTAAGGGGTAACAGTGATAGTAAAAAAAATCCAACCCCCGCAAAACTGTTTGCTTGTGCAAAAGTGTCTTTGTGCAAAAATATCTTTGTGCAATTTTGTACGCTCATGCAAATTTGACAGCTACCCATAATTCTGATTTTCAAAAACTATTCAAGTAAAAGTACATAGCAATGCATTACAAAAAATAAAGCTAAAGGTAACTTTAGTTTTAATGTTAAAAAATTAAAAATATGTACTTTAAAACTACCTTTGTCTGTACTTTCTACAAAATTTTCAATAACGCAGTGTGGAAAAGGAGACTGACTCATTTCTACTCCATCTTTAAAATATAGTATTATTATAATTACATGTATAAAGCAACAGAAAAAAAGTTGATGAAATATTTTTGTCTTTTTTATGTACTTCACTAACTCATTTAAATTTTATATGTTTGTAAAGCATTGAATTTTTTAAAACAAATGATACAAGAAGCTGCTCCTAGACATAAAAACTGCACGCAGTACTTTTTATTTGATTTAGAAACTAAATACTTAAGTAATATGATAAAATTAATTTTTATACCACTAAGGTAACTTTACACTTTGAATTTATCAAAATTTTGGGTTAATGTATTAGTAAAATTAACCAATTGATGAATTGGAGTTAAAATTAAATTTAATAATTAAACTATTTTAAAACTTATAATTATTAAACATTATTAAGTTAGTTTTCTCATTTTCAACTTAAATATTTTTCATACTAGAACTCAATACACTATATTAATTCTATTAGTAACTTTTTACTAATAAAACATTTGTCCATAAACTTAGTAAGTTAAAAACAACACCAAGAAATATTTACTTTAGTTACTACCTTCAGAAGCATAACTTTAATAATCTAATATTTTTTTAGTTCACTACACATATTTGGTACATTTTTATAAACTAAACTTATAGTTGTATATAAAAGTTAAAAAATGGTAAGCCTTTTAAATGACTTTAAAAGACTTATTCTTATACTCAAACAAACAAAAGTACGGGTATAGATGATGTTAATGATAAAGCAGCACTTAAACAACACAACAGCAATAAAAAATTTAAAAGAAGCATTTAAAATTTTTTTGTAGAGACTACAAAAAGTATTCAAGCTTAGACTTTTTAATAAGTAAATGTAAAAAAGAAATTGCAAGCAACAATAAATATAAACAAAATAACATTATCGCTTTAAAGATAATTATAGTAATCTGTACAACATTTTTTTAAATATTTGACAAAAATTTAAAATATCATAAAACATTAAAGTCAACACTTGTGTTTTGATTAACTCCTTGTCTTTGTATTTGTTTTTTAGATTTAAAACTACAATCAACAACTTTAAACAAATTGGTTATAGACTCAAGAACATCTTAATACCTTATACTTAAAAGTAATAATTTAAGTTTTTTTTAGTCCCTGGTCTTTTTATTTTATTTATATTTATGTTAATTGAAGTTTTAGACTTCCCTCTATAGATAATAATATGTCTTGAGTTTAATATGTTGAAGGATACATCCAAAATATCTGTTGGGCAAAATCCAGATTCTATTGTCTTTTTAAAGTGGTTTTGTTTAAAAAACTTAACTAAGTATTTAACAGAGTTTTCAGCTGATCTCAGTGATTTGCTTCTTATTTTTACTAGTCCGTCATCTCTATATAATCTGAAAGCTTTTCAAAATGCACAAACTCTTAAACCAGTAATATAACTAAAATCAGCGTATTTTTTAAACTTAACTTGTCTTAATATTTATAAAAATTCTAAATTTCTATTTAACAGTAATAATAAACTTTAGCTTTACTGAGGAATATAAAGGGACAATACATCTAATATACAAAACGTTTCTATAAACCTATTGTTTGTTATTTAATCAAATTAATATATATGAATATATAAATGTTTTTGCACAAGTTGGAAGAGAGCAAAATATATTAAGAATTTATAAAGACTTACTATGACTAAAGTTCATCTCTGTTGAATTTTCAGTAAACAACTCTTTGACTGAATCCATAACAAAACTTTGCTTTAGCATTGTAGCCATGTCAATTGACAATTCATTTTTAACTTTATTTATGTCCATGGTTTTTTTTTTAGAAATAATTTAAATGCTAGACATTAAGTTTAAAAGTTAATTTTGTGAGAAAACAAAGTTATATTAAATCTTTAGTAATAACATTTCATAAAACTTATAAAAGTGAAACTAATTAAATCTTTTAATATATATTACTATAAATATTTAATTCACAGGTTTATAAAAAAAAATCTAGAAAAACACTTTTAGCTAAACATCAACAACTTTGTAGTAGTTTAATAATTTATTGATATTTGTAATAATATAGTAATTTATCATTATTAAGACAAAACTTTAAAACTGATAGCTACATTTTACTATTTTAAATACTTAGGACCATATTAATTTGTTTAAATGTGAAACACTGTCAACAGGGTAGGGTTCTTAATTAAAAATTATTAATAAAACCAGGGAAAATTAAAAAAAGTTTTAGGGAAAATTCTCAAAATATTTTTGTTTGCTAGATGGTGAAAAAGTACAAATTTATTAAGTTTATATCTCAAAAGTTACTTTGCATTTTTTTAAGTGTTTAAAAATTTCTGATAGCTCAGACTAAACTCTACATAATAAGATCAAGGTGGCCTAAATATTTAAGTTTTCTACAGGATTGCCAAGGTTTTTTGAGAATAACTTTTTTGGTCCATTTTTAGTATTAAATTTTATTTGAGGTAAATACTGTCTTAAATAGTGTAAAATATTAAATATATACCTTAAACCTACTTTAAAGTGTTTTTTTTAATGATTAACAATATCAAAGTGAAAATATATTACATTTTCAATTTTACACTTTGATAAGACAAGTATAGAGTTGAAAAGCTCTAAATCTAAACTAGACCTTAATTTTAGAGACTGTAAGGTGAATAAAAAGAACAAATATATATAAATAAAGAATAAAATATAATATATTAAAAAAAAATTATTTTTAATTTAAAGTTTGTATTTACATATACAAATTAATTTTATTTAACACAAAGTCTAAAATAATGCACGTACACTTAATATTTACATTAAATGGTGCTTTAAGGACATTTATTAATCCATATTTTTGAGCTTTAATTTTCTTTCTTATATTTTTTAAGATATTTTATTTTGGTTTCTAACAATACTTAATTGTTAAATAACAGGGAGATTGGTTAGTTTTGAAAAAGTACTTGTTGCAAAAAGGGTAACTTTTGCAAAACTGAGAATTTTGCAGAAGAGTATTAAAAATTACCAACTAAGGGTAAGGGTTAACAGTGTTAGTAAAAAAAACAAGAAAAAAATTAACAAATAAAAAAAAAAAAGAAAAAACAATAACTAATTGTTCAATGGAAATTACAGGGAGATGGTTCAGTTTTGCAAGAGGACTTTTTGCAAAAAGGGTAACTTTTGCAAAACTAAGAATTTTGCAGAAGAGTATAAAAAATTACCAAATAAGGGTAAGGGTTAACAGTGTTAGTAAAAAAACAAGAAAAAAATTAACAAAAGAAAAAATTAAGAAAAAAAAGTTAATGACTAGAGATAAGGATTAGGGCTAACAGTGTTAGTTAAAAATAAATAAACATACTAATTTAAAGTTTTAATAAGAAGAACTAAAAAAGTTACTGACCAAGGGTTAGGGATAACATTGATATTTAAAAAAAGAGAAGTAAAAAACTAAAAGTGTAATTAAATTTAAAAAATGAAATTAAGTAAGATTTAATCTATGCAAAAGTGTCCCTTAATGCATTTTTGACCCAAATTCCAGAATATTTTAACAGATTTGCTGAAAATGTAATCTGTACAAAGGCATGTACTATAGTCTTTGTTAAGGGACTTTTATGATAATATACATTCAACATTTACAACAAACTTAAAGGTGTTTTCAAACGAATTACTTTGATCACCATAATAGTGGGAACTAGGGAAGCTTCAATCAACCGAAATCGTACGACTGTGCATTATGTGAAATAAAAATTAGTTTAAAGATAACTGTACTTTTTACTTTTTGAATTTTAAATTTGTTTGTAAGAAAAGCGACCTAAAAATTTCACTTGTGTTAATTAAAGGTTGTCATGCGAAAATGATCTAAGACCTAAGTCACACTTTGAAACTTAATAGAACAGTAAGTTTAAAGTTGATACAAAGAAAATAAAGAAAACAGTTTTGATATAAATTTCAAACAGTTTATTAAGCTAGATTAAAGCTGTATAAAAATAAATAAAACAAAACAATTGATTTAAAACTGTTTTATATTTCCTAAACAAAAAATATAGTGTATTTAGTACGATAAAGAATTTGAACCTTTTAAGTTGTAATCAAAGTATCTGCTGGTGTGAATAAAGACTTTTTGGACATCGAGATTTAAGCTAAACACCAAGTTGTATTTCGTGTTTTACATGAGTTTAGTTAACAATGTTTTTTTAATGTTTGTTTGACATTACCTAAACAGTAGTTGGATTACTTAACTCTTTTAAAACTTTGGCTACCGCTACTCATGTACAACTTTCTTTTTCTGAAATCCTTAGATTTAAAAATTACGTTAAAGCAAAAGTTTTATGTTATTTTTTACTTTTAGATGTTTTTACTTTGTAAACTGAGATGATTTAACCTTTAATCTATTTAATTTATTTTAATTTTACCGTCTGTTTAAAAATTTAACACGCATAAAGCTTAAACATTTATAAAAACATACTTGAAAATTATTGTAGTATTAAATTAAATGTGTATTTTCATAATTGCCACTTTTGGATGAGTGCATGTCACAACAGATTAACAGTTTTAAATAAGACTCTCGTAAATTAAGCAAATGTATATTATTATATTTTTAAGCTTTGTTTGATAAAATTAAATTCATGCTCAAATAGAATAAGAAAAACAATTAGGAAAGTATACTTCTAGTTCAGTCTGTTTTGCACATTTGCTGAGTCAGCAGTTATTATTATTTTTTTAATACCGTTATCCCTACTCTACTTTACCCAAATATACTAAAAATTGGTCAAAAAATAAAGTTTCAGTTGTTAAAATCAAAAAAACAAGGAAAACTTTTTTTTTGCTTACTGAGCAAATTTTCAAATCAGAATGACTTAAAGTATATGTACTACTAGCCTTGACCTTATTACAGTGCTGGTGAACATAGTTGCTCAATTTCAATAAGAAAATTTCCACACATTAAATAAAGCATTATATTTTAGAATATAATAAACAAACGTTTATAAAGAACAATATTTATTTTTTCGTAAAGTTTTCAGAATTCTAAATATAAAATATCAAAAGTTCTAAATATTGTGAAATAATGTTTAATACTTAAATTTTAAATTTTATGCTCAATTAGTTTTGTGACATTTGCTCATAAAAATCTGGCAACTGTGGTGTAATTTTTATTCTTCTTTAGATTAGGTAATTTTTAATGTTTTTATTTATAAAAAAACATATTTAATTATAATAATAAATGCTTGAGTTAGATTCATATTTAGTTTTATGTTATTTAATGTATTGATTAAAAAAAAAAAAGAAAAAACATTTGTTTCTTTTTTAAAGTTTTATTATTTTGGTGTTTTAAAAAGTTTTTCTGATACTTTGTTTTAAAATGTCGATATTTAAAACTTGCAGTAAAAACTTTTATAGGTTTCAGTAAATTTTATTACAATCTTTATGTATAAGCTAATAAGTTTCAAAAGTTGTTTTTTAACTAACAAATGTCAAAGTTCTCTTCGCAAACTGCAGAGATAAATAGTTATTATATAAAAAAAATTTATTTTTATTTGCTTACGACATTTCATGCTCAAAGCATCTCAATTATTTCAATTGTATTATCCATTAAAATTAAAATAACAAAATTTAAATAAAAATTTTTAGTAACAAAAGAAAATATTAAAACCTAATTATATGTTCAAATAACAATATTATACAGTTAATTACGTGTTGTTTCTATATTGCAAAAGTACGAAACTTAATTTAACAATTTTGGTTTCCGTATAATTTAAAAGCAATAGCGTTTGACAGTTAAACATAAAAGTTAGAAGTTTTTTTTTTATCTTGATCATTTTATTAAGTGTATAAATTTGATTAAAGTAGAAAATGTAAATAGTTCAACAAAACAATTAAATGAACTTTTTAACTTATGTCTAGACAAACGGAAAGTTATTTTTTGAATTTGCTGTTTTATTAAAGCTCATTTTTAACCTCATGTTAGTAAAAAACTAGTAAAAGTATTTTCAAGAATAATTTTTTTTTTTTAATTCTTTCTGAGTAAAAAAATAAAAAAGAATTGAAAATGTGTTTAGATATACTTATTTTACAGAATACTTTTCTAATAAAAAAATACCAAAGTGTTTTTTAGTTTGAAAACAAGAAAAAAAATTAATGCTCACCAGAAAAACATAGAACCCTTAAAATGAAGTAAGTTATTTTGTATTTAAAAACGGTTTTTATACAGTTTTATATTTATTCTTATATTACTACATGTTTTCGTTGTTTACATGCTATTTGATTTTTTTGTAAGACTTAGTAGTTTATAACTGCATGTGTAAATTTTAATATTTAAAATGAACGAAATTTTTGAGAGGTTAACTAATAAGATATAGAAACACTGAATTGTTACCGTTTTTTTAAACGAGTTTTTTTTTTGAGTTTACTAAGTCTAAATAGTTTATTTACACCTATTTTTTGAAATAACAAAGTAAAGTTTTACGCTAAATCTTAAAGCTTGTGTAAAGAAGAAAAAAATTAAATTTAAACAAAGTCTAAACCTATAACGGTTGTAAGTTACTTAAATTACTAAATTTTTAAGTTTGTTCCACACCCATACTATAACTAATGTTTGATTTTAAACTAAAATTATAACTAAATCATACTTGAAGCTATTCTATACAATCTATGCATAACAAACTGAGTGTAAAATGTATTGAAGAACTATACACAATATTAAAAAATAAAGACTTTACTTAATAAATCTGAGAGACAGATACTTAAACAAATGTTTAATCTAAATGATAATTTACTAAAAGAACTTTAAATCATTAAACACTTTTAATAAATTACTCTGTTTAAGAAAATAATATTACAATAAATTATATTAACAATTATTAGTTACAATTCTGGAACTACATCTGGAAGGTCTTGACTCGAATCTTACTGCAATAAAACTGACACCTTCTCAACAGACACCTATATGCATAGTATAACTCTCTCCATGATAGTTATTGACTGCTTCAAGAGTTTTTGATTGCTTTTGCACTCTATTTACTTTTGTTCTTTATTTTCTCTTCATTTAAACTGTATCCAAGTTGCATCAGTTGTGTTTTCACTTGTCTCTTTTCGAAGTTTTTCAATTAAAACAAAACAGTTTATCAAATGCAATTTGATATCCCTTTAGAAAATACCTAAAATTAAAAAAAAACCTTTAGATAAGTTAATATAATTTGAGTATTGGACAAATCAAACCAGTTATTTAAAACATTCTTTGAACAACAAAAATTCAAGCGAATATTTATATACTATGTATGTAGCTTATTAAATAGTTTATTTTATAGCAACAATTTTATAAGAATTATTTTTTTTTTGTTAAAACATTTATCACACAGCAATTACAAAGGATATTTATCTAAGCTTTATCAAAGTAAACCAGGTAACAAAAACCAATGCGACGACCAAAAAAAAAAAAATATTCTAAATTAACAACAACTGGTTAGTTTTAAATTTAAACTTTACTTGTATAACTATATTACTTCATTCTAAAGGTAAAGTTAAACTTTATGCAGTTTTTTAGTTACCCAGTCACAGTAGTGCATCTTTAAGAGTCCTTTTGTGCACAGCAATGTACATTGGAATATTTTTTACTAGTTATAAGTATACAAATAAGTAGTACTACTTTATTTCAAATGGCTAATCATTATTTTCAACAATATATCTTAAGTTGTTTTCTGAATATAATATTTTGTTTTTTTTTTCACTTTTTATAGTACATTAGTTTGAAGCTTAATCATTTTTTTATAACTCTGCTTAAATTACTAGCATGTACATAAACTTTAATTCTCGGATATAGTGTGTACAGAAGCTTTATTTTTAAGTGACATTATTGATCTATGCTCTAGTTTAGGGGTGGGCAACGTACGGCCCGCGGGCCGGATCCGGCCCGCAGAGTGAAAATGACCGGCCCCCAAACCTTTTTTAATTTTAAATGGAATCCGGCCCGCGGACAACATTGATCCGGCCCGCAAGTGGATGATCCGGCCCGCTAAGCATTTTCAAAATTTATATAAAATCCGGCCAGCCAATTTAATTATCACAAAAATTGTACAAAACCTTTTTTGAACTATTTCATTAAACAAAACTGTAAAACTTTTACCCTGAAAGCGTTTGTTAAAATGGCTTATTATTTTGTGGTGATAAAACACTATTCTGTTATAGTATCTTGTTCTGTTTCAAGTCAGTTGAAGTAATACTTTCTCAAATTATCCCAAAGCAATCGTTTGCTGAAGTAACTTTGATGATCTTACCTACCATAATGTTTTCATAAAAAATAGACGTGTAGAAAATTGCTGTCTTTTCCAGATAAGTATTGAGTTGTTTTTTAAATGTTTAAAACAGTAAAAAAAAAATATCTTTTTAAACATCGACAAATTTTTTAAGTCAAACTGCTCAAATTTAAATTTTTGTCAAATGTTTTAAGTTTAGACTACAATTTGCAGTTTTTCTGCTATTGTTTTTTCATTAAGGATTTTTTGAATAAATATAGGGTTAAGTTTAGTGATGACCAATTGATGACAATAGTTTCACTTGATAACAAGTTTGGTCGTCGTTTTGCAGACTTTTAACAATTAAGTGAAGAATTCGACATTATTTCATCACCGTCGACGTTTGACACCGAAAATGTACTTAGTGATTTTGATAGAACTGTTGAACTTCAATGTGGCAGTACACAAAAAGAAAAGTTCAAAACTAAAAAATTGACAGATTTTATGACTTACTTAACAAGTCAAAATTTGTTAATTTAAAAAAGATGACAATGAAGTTATTTGTTCTGTTTTGGTCTACATATTTTTGCAAACAAACATTCTTAACCATTTATATAAACAAAAGTAAGCTGCGTTCAAATCTTACTGATACCAATTTGCATTCATTACTAAGAATATCTACTTCAAATAAACTTCCAGATTTTAAACAACTTGTTAAAAACTTTTATGATCGAAAAATGTTTCATTGACTTCTTTTTAGTGTAATGATTCTTGCTAAGTTCTTTAAACTTAACATTTAAAGTATAATGTGACAACTTTATGTTTTAGTTTTTCGTTTAGTAATATTTTCACTAGTGAAATCGATCTTAATCTAAAAGTCTTTTAGACTAAAATGTTTGTTATGCTAAAAATACATATTGATTTCTTATTTTGTTTCAATATTTCGTTATTTTATGTTAGTACCCTTATTAAAGTATTTTAGGTGCACTATTTGATAATAATATTTTTAAAGTACAGAACTTAGTTAAACTTCGTAAGTTAATTATAACTATTTGATATTTTGAAAGTAAAAGTGTTAAAGTTTTAAGCCAAAGTAATTTGTTATCTAAGCTTAACTGTTTTTTAAACAAGTTAATAAAAAATTTGAAATCAAACATATAATTTTTGTTGGTTTTATAAGATTTTTAGATAGATTTTATATATAATTGATCGAGATAAAGTTTGTCAACTTCTAAAGATGACCATGGAACTAGTTGTGTTGTTCGATACTTCATACTTTGAAAACAAACATTTCCGACCATAAACATTAACAAGGATAAGCTAAGTTCAAACCTAATCGGTATTTCAGTGCAGTTGCAGATTTTCCAAAACTGTCATGCAACTAGATTTAAACAACTCTAATACATGATCAACCTTAAGTGTTTCATCGAGATCTTTTATTTATTTTTTTTTGCTTTTTATGGTAAAACTGTTTATTATATCAGAATTATTTTAGTTTTGTTTCTTTTATACATGCAAAAAATGTAAAGAATCTCCTTTAGCTTAATTAAATTAAATAATAGTAGTTTAATATTGTGTTGTTTGTTAATTTTTGAACAAATATTATCAATATAAAGTCCAGATAAGGATTTCCAAAATTGATTAATTTCGAATAGTTAGCAATATTTTTTGTTTTATCTTGAAATTTTAGGCTCAAGTAACTTTTAGTAAACAAATTATAATTTTTTAGGACAAACTAGTATTAATTCGGTCCAGAGTTATATATATAGAATTGTGAATACTTAACTAAATTTAACATAAAATTCAATAAGCATCTAACCGGATCCAAATCTTTTTGAAATTAGCTTCCATTCGGATCTAGATCTTTGTCTAAAGTTAGTATTTAGCCGGATCCGGATAATATGTTTAAAATGAGATCCGGATCTAAAAAAAGGATCCAGCTGAATTTAAAAGATTACTAACTTGAAATGATCCGGCCCGCTGAGGACTATATTTATCTGGATCTGGCCCGTCAAATATTTACGTTGCCCACCTCTACTCTAGTTTATACTTGAGATTTTTGAGTGAAAAAACTTACGTTTTACCTATCTTAATTTACTTAAAAGTCATAGTTACAAACGCATTTATTTATTTGGCTGGTAGTATTTACTATAGTATTTTACTAAGTATATTTTACATTTTAATTTTTTTTTTTAAGAAAAACTTTACATAAACTGAAACTTTAACAGTTTTCGTCTACCAAAAAAGGTTCATTTTCTAAAAAGATTAAATTACAATATGGATCTAAAATAATAATAAACATTTTAAAAACCTTTCAATATTAAAGTTGTTTGCTTAAGTATTAACTTTAACACTAGTTGAGTTGCGACAAATTGTAAAAAAACAAAGGAAAATAATTGAAACAACTGGTTTCATTTTAATATGCAAAGACAAACTTCTTATAAGTTTTTTGTTTTTTTGCAAGTAAAGTGTTTACAAATAAATGCTTCGCAATTAAAAAAAAATGGTTACAATGAATTAGTTTTATTAGTAACTTTACTAAAACACCGTTTCTTTATTTTGTTAGTTGTTTAATTTTTCGTAACAACCTTGTAAATTTAATTAAACACTGTAATGTTTGAAAAGTTTTAAAGCAAAAACTTATTAAAAGAAGTAAACTATATAGTAAAACTTTGAAAGTCATATTATAAAATAAATAAATACTAATTTAGCTCTTCAATTGTTAATGTTTTAAAAATAGCTTTTAAGACCAATGTAAGCTACTTTATTTGAATAAGTACTGCTGTCAACTTCTACTTACATATTTTATTTTTGAATCATATCAGTAAACCACCTTTTTTTTAATAAAAAACGCAGAATTTTTTTTGCCAGCATACAGGAAAAGTTTTTAAACGAAGTGAAAAATGGCAACTTACAAACTGTTAAAGAAATGTTTCTTGAAGTTGAAGAAGGAACGTTAGAACCCTTTGAATTAAATACAAAGGATTCAAAAGAAGAGTCTCCAATACAAGTAGCAATAAGAAAAAAAAATGTACAAATGACGGAGATGCTTCTTCTAAATGGAGTAAGAACTTTTACTTTATGATTAAAATTCTTTCGACATTATATTTTATATAAAAATTGGTTTCAATATATGCTAATGTATTTAGGACAATAATGGTGATAGTAAAATGCACAAAACCTTTTTACTTTTAATGTACTTTTTAGATTGTGAAAGTCAGTAGATACTATACAACAAACGTTGAAGTACAGTAAATTCTTAAAACATTAAAATGATTTAACTTTTGATGATATTTAAAAAACAGGCAAGTCTTGAAGAGGCAGTATTTTGTGCAATAGACACAGAATTTGTAGAAGGAATAAAGTTCATTGTCCAAAACAATGATATTACAGACATGGTATCAACCATTGAAAATATATTTACTCCTGATGAAGGAGTAACGCCAATACAATTTAGCTCATACAAAAATAACTACCAAATTTATAAGATACTGTTTGAAAACGGACATTGTGTTTTAGTATGTTTCATGTTTTAAACTAAATTATATCAAAAAATTAGAACTAAATTTGCTTTTTTTTAAATAGCTGGTAACAAGTAAACTTATGGAATCAAATTAAAAAAAAAAAGTAGTTTTTTACGACTTATAAAAAAACATTTATAAAAATTCCAAAAAGGAAGCGTTTGAAAAAAGTATATTGTAATTCGGTTGGAAAAAGTATGAATAATAATTTTATTACACACAAAGTATATTTTAAATATCAAAAAAAACATGTTGACTGAAGAAACAGTACTTTTTTGAGTCATACAATTAAATGAAAATACTTTAAAAATTTAAATTTAAAAATCTATCTAAAAGACGTAAACTTATGCTCAATACATTCAAATCAATATTTTTATAAACTGTAATTTATTATTTTAAAATAAGCAAACATAGTTTTTGTCCTATAGTCTGTATACAAAATTTTCAAAAGTTAAAACATAAATTTTGTTTATAATTAACTTCATTAACCTATGTTCACTCTAATGTAGATAGTTTTTTAAATAAAAACAAATAACTTTCCAAATTTTTAAATATTTCCACTACTACTTCATTAAACGTCAAAAAAATCTTTATAAAATTACGCCACTAAAATGATTATAATTAACTACAATGTAGTACTTGCTTAAAGTTTGTTGTTTAAATGATGGTGTCACCAGTTTCAGAGTTCTTTTGTATTAGTCAACTATTGGCAAGTATCAAACACTAAGATATGTAGTTAAGTAGATTTATTCAATCAATTGAACCACAAAATCCTTTATTGGTAGTTTTATTAGTCTTGTGAATATATTCTTTTGAACAATTTTAAAAATACCTTGTTTATAGTAAAGAATTCAAATACTTTTTTGTAATTTAGCTTAAAAAGTTAACATAACTTTTTCCATTTGAACTAACTTTGGAATTGATTTACTAATTCAAAATATTATTCTAATTTAAATGTAGTCATAACTTGATAGAAACCTAAAGAGTTGGAGTCAGACGCTTGGTTACGAAGTTCATACAACTGGGGTATGTTTCTAAAGATAAAATGGTATTATGAATCAATATCTTCACCTGCTGCTGTTGTACTAACAAACGAGGTAAATTATGAAATTATACATTTTGATAATTTTTAAAAAATAGATTAAGTAAAAAAAATCATAAAATTATGAAATTAATAAAAAGAACTTTATTTTAAATTTATTTTGTAAATTTCTCAGTATTTAGATGGGAACCCGTTTAAGTCTTCTTTTAAGATACTAAAACAACTGAAAAAGAGAAGAACTAGAGTGGAAAGGTTTTCAAAAAGATTTTTAGAATTAGAAAAGCGTTTAGAAGTATTCATGAGTTGTCTTTTAGACGAGGTATTGTTGATTTTAGTATGCAAAATTTTAAAAATCAAAAAAAGAATCGCAAATTTTTAAGCTTCTTTTCTCGTAACCTTTTAAAAATATGCAACAAATATACTCAACTAAATTAAGCTCGTATAACAAGTATACTTAATGAGTTTCACGTTATAAGTGTTTTAAATACGTTGTAAGTTATAAAGGTTTTAATAAAACTTGTTTCAAATTTGCTTTTATTGAAGTTTTTATTTATATAAAATGAAAATATTACTAGATTCATAATGCAAAAGAACTGGCCTACGTCTACCAATACAATGAGATTATAGACAACAACTTAATTTCGATGAAAAATATGGAAGATAGATTAAGAATCAAAGTACGGAATACTAACAAAGTTTTTAAAATCGATGTGTCTTGTTTTTTAAACATTGTAGACTTAGCTTGTAAAAATGATCTTTACGAAGTAGTAAAACATCAAAACACTCAGGTAATTATTATGATAAACGTAAACCTGTATTTCTGTGTGAAGAAACAATATATTCAGATTGTATATTTGAAAAGAGTACAAATGTTTGTGTAGTTGATCTAAACACCTAGTTGTTTACCATATATAACATAATAAGGCGGTAAATCTTAATACTTAACAAATTATCGTAAAATCTTAAAATCCAAATAAAATAGATCCCGTTGGAAATTAAAAAAAAAATCTACGTAAATATTTTATTCGACTACAGTTGTAAACACTTGTAAATTAATTTAAATCCATTAGTAGTTCTTAAACTTTTGATGTAAAAAAATGGAAAAGCTTAAACAAAACAATTGACTTTTCATCTGTAAAAGAACTAAACAAGTTTGGTAAATTTTAATAAACTTAAATTCAACCTTAAAATGGTAAAAAATTGTCTAAGCTAAGTGGTGTAAAGTTTTAAAAAAGTAATTTGTAAAATTAAAAGATTTATCTTAAACAGTTGTAAGTCTTAGGATCATAATTTAGTTTTAACTACTACTTACAATTTTGTATGTTTTCAAAAAAGCTTAACAACAGGTTAAATTAGAGTTTAGTGGCAAATTTTACTTTTACTTACTTTGAAAAAAAAATATTATTAATAAAACATTAAAAAATTCAAAGCTACTTAAACTTCTCTGCAGATGGCTTTAAGCTTTGTTTGCAATCATTATAGAGAAGTAAACAAATCGAACTTAGATTTTCTTCCGAAACCACTTTTCAATTTACTTTGTATCCTAAGTGCGTTATTTTATCCAGTGCTGTCAGTTGTTTATATATTAAGTGACTTTTTTTGCTGTGGAAAAAATAACATCGTAAAAGGTAAACGCTTTTAAGATTTTACAGTTCTTTTTTATTTATGTTTTTTTTCAATTTGTACAACGTTTTGACTAAAACATTTAAAACATGCTGATTTAATATTAGTTTCACACAAACATTTTGAATATGTGCTTATATAAATAATTCAAATAAAACACTAAATTTTATTTAATATACTCGGTATAATTAATTTCTTAAGTAAGCTAGTACTTCAACGAATTCATTAACAAAACACAATATAAATCTTAACATGATTTTAATATTTTAATAATAATTAAATAGAAGTTTACATGCGTTATTGAGTTACAAATTTATGCAGTTTTAACCGGACACAGTGAAATGGTTAAGTTGTTAAAAAGTACTTGAAATGGCATTTAAAAAATTGTTTTCCATTATTATAAAGTTTATGAAATTGTGAAAACAGTGTGTCTGTTCAAAACTATATAAATTAGTACGTAACGAAGTTTGTAATCTTTTATCTTAAAGTGTATATTTCGATTTAAATTTTGTTTTGTTGTTAAATTGATTGAGACCTAGCTTACTTTTTGAAAACCCTAAACCGATTATTTTATTTAAACGTATTTTTTTAAATTTTAGTAAATATATATATTTCTTACTAAACAACTATAAATTAGAGAGGTACTCCACAACAATTGTAGATGCAATTATAGAGTTTTAATAAAATATTACATTTATTTTACGCAACTGTTTCACTTACTTTTAAAAGTAAGCTAGATCTTTACAGAAACGTATGTATATAGCTATGTTGTGCTACATAAACCAATTTTTTATAATTAGTTGTAGTAAAAAGCAACAAGTAAAGTAATTTACATTATGCTATAAAAATAATCTATTACTTTCTTAAGAGCTTTAATTTTTTAGAATTTAAAGTTGATTTTTTATTTTACTTTTATGTACAGCGTGGTTAAAAGACCCTCAAATTTTATCTAACTGCTATGTTGTTTCTGAACTTTATTTCACATTACTATGGTGTTTCACTCAATGGAAAAATTTAGGAAAAAAAAGAATTTCATATCATTTAGGTTGTCTGTTAAAAACTAATACTTCTAAACAAAAACATAGTTTTTTTAGCATTAAAAGTTACTGTAGCCATACTCAACTAAATGCATTGATGAATAAATTGTTAACTGAAGTAATAAACAACAGTTGTTAAGACTAACAAATTATTTATTTATAAAAATGTTACCTAAGTTTGGTTTGCAAACAGAAAACTTTAGTTTAATTTTATAAATTAGTGATAATAACTTTTACTGTTAATGTTTCTTTTAGTAAATTATATCAGTTGTTTCAAAACATTTATAGGCAAGCCATTTGATTACTTAGAGATTTTCTTTTATGTTTGGGTCATTAGTGTTGTGTTTAGCATATTTGAAAAGGTTGTTAAAAGAGGAACGAAATATGTTTTTAATAAATGGAATTACAACCGAATACTGTCTGTTACCTTGTGCTCTGCTGCTCTTGTGCTAAGGTTATTAGGTTTTTAATATAAAACTGTGAACTATAATTTAAAATATTTTTTTGTTTATGCGTAACTTAAAACAAGATATTACAAGTTTACATTAAATGAACAACACTAAATGTAAATGAGCATTGTATGAAACACACATCCAGGAATTCATGTGAAACAAAAAAATGTATACTTTTATTACACATTACACTAAAGTGTTTTTTGTTACAATAAAACCAATGATTTACACTTAAGAATAGATTTAGCTATATAAAACATCAATTATACAATAAGAAACGTTTAAATACATTATTTATTCGAAGTTTTATTCAGGTCTTTCGATTGCCAACATGCTGCAAAAGTTATAAAAGCTCCATTAAATACTAAAAAACTAACTGTTTCCAATTAAATAAGTACTTAATAACTCCTTTACAGGATATTCGACGTTGTATTTTATGAAGAAAATAAGAAGTCTAGAGCTGAATGGAAAGGACACGAATATATACTTTATTCTGACAACTTAATATCTATTGCTTCAGTGTTCATGTTACTGAGTAATTTGACACTTCTAAGACGAAATTACAGTTTTGGCGTGATTCTTGTCTCTATTGCAAAAATGATGAAAGACTTGGCATACTTTTTTATTCTTTTGTTTGTCACAATATTTGCTTTTAGTTTTTCTTTACTAAGTATTTTTAAATATTACAATACCGAAGAAGGGCATTTAGCATATTGCAACAAAAACAATATATCTTCATGTCCTTTAGAAAAGTTAGTTCTATAATTTAAACTTTGTAATTTATGTTATTAAAATCATGATCTATAAAACTAACAGTTTTTTTTACTATATATTGACAAACTTACTTATTATTTTTCATATCTTTCAAACTTAAAACTATTTATTTTGTTAATAAAAGTTTGATTTTATACAAGGTACTTTAGGAATCATACTGTGCGTCTTTAAATTTAGTTTACCAATAAAATAAGATAAGTTTGAAAAATAAACGTTTGAAATTGCTTTAACTATAAAAATTTCAAAAATTCAATTGCTGTTTGTAATTTGTTTATACTTTAAAGCACAACACAAGATTTTAACAAAGTTGGCTGGCAAATAACTTTATTTTGGATATTCTTTGGTTTGGAAGAGGTCTCTGACATTTACCATTATCCAATACATGAAAGTACAAGAACTATCGTACAATGGATACTAATTTTGTATCACACTTTGGCAAGCATAATACTTATAAATCTTCTGATTGCTGTAATGACTAAAACTTTCAACAATATAAAGTAAGTAGAGCGTTTCAATTTCAATTAGCATTTCAAGTACTACTTAAACACTTTGGTTTATTATCTTTTTGATTATTCTAACTTTTAAAATTAACCGTTTGTTACTATTTTACAGGTACAACTCAAATGTAATCCATAAACTTATGCATAAAAATTATTTAAAAAGTATTATTGTTAGTTAATTTATTATTCAATAACTTAAACCGTTTCTAAATCAAATTAAGACTAACTTAGTTTTGTATCTTTAGACTAACAAACTTAGTAAAATTGTAATAAAAAGTAAGCTAAATCTGTTTATGTTCATGCTTTTTTTACACGTATGAAGCCTAATACAACCTTTAGGTCAAAAAATTGACATAAATTTAAAAACTTCCTAGTGACTTTTAACATCTAAATATAATTCTGCAAAACCTCTAAATTATTAAATTTCATCTTTTTTTAGCTTTACTGCTCTAATGTTTATAGTTATTTTATGCTATTGTTTTATTCTTAAACGACTATAAATAGTTTTAATTATATTTTTCTTTAAGTTTTAAATTCCAATCGATGTAAAAATAAAAATAATCAATGATAAAAATATACTTAAAATAAGTTTAAATTTTGTTGATTAAGTCCTTATAGTTCAACATACTTACAACTAATATTTAATTAGTTTTTGTTGAAATTAAATGTTAGTTAGCTTAACATAAATTCATGCATAGTCTAAAACTAATAAAGAAACTATTACCTGTACGAAATAATTTCATATTTTAATAAACTCTGTTTAAGGATAATTGTTATATGTAATGTATTAATAAATAAATAACGAAAGTACTAACGTATTAACATATTAATAGTGCATTCTTGATTTTGTTCTGAAAATTAATAATAAATATTGTTTAAATAAATAGTAGTAATAAACGCTTAGAAATTTAAAAAATAAACTAAATATTTTTAAATTAATTTTTTAGTTAATTTTTATTTCTAAGTATTAATTTTCTGTTTTATTTAAAGCATCAATTATCAGTTGAAAGAGTATACAAATATATACACTAAATACTTTACAACTAAATTTAACTTAAAACAAAGTTTTTGAAGTTACTATTATTATTACTCAAAGTATCTTTTTTGTCTGTGTGTATGGTTAAGTTTTTAAGTATTTTGTATTCATAACTTTAATTAATCTAAACAAGGGTTCTTTTTAAAAAAACAAGTTATACTTATTCAAGTAAATATAAAAAAATATAGTATTTAAATTTTTTTTTGTGTAAAACTCAAAAACTTTATTTTATCTTTTTAAAAACTAAATAATATTTAATTTATTGAACCTTTATATAACAATATAACTTAAACTCATTCTATTGCAAAATGATTAAAAAAAAAGTAATTTACAGCATAACCATTATTAAATTAAATTTTATTTCATAAAAATAAAATAAAACATCTCATAAACTTATTATATCCAGCTTAGCTTATCATTATGTCTACAAATATTTGTTATTTAGCAAACTATTTTTAATAGTTCATTTTTGTTTGATGAAAAAGGAAAACTAAAAGTATTTCTAAGAAAAATAATAAGCAAAGCCAGAATTTTGTAGGTTTTTCAACATGTTCTAATATATTTATGAGTGCGTACAAACACTGAAAAGCTATTGATGATCTGAAGATGTAACGTATATTACAAAACAAATAATTTAGAAATACATACAATTTTTTCTGTTGTTTTATTTTCTAAGTCTAAATTATTTTTTTGTTTTTCTTACAACAGTGAGGAGAGTAAAGCAATTTGGAGAAAAGAAATTACGTCATACTGGATTCAGTTTATTAGGTTGGAGTCTCTACTTCCACCGCCATTCAATTTGATAGAAGACCTTCTCCACTATTCAAAAAAAATATTTACCAGCAAAAATTCAAAGTCCGGTGACAAAACTAATACAAAAGATGATATTGAGATGGGCTTCGTGAAAAGTACAAACAAAAAACAAAGTAGAATAAAAGTCTTAAAAAGACTAGTATGTAGATACAAGTTTCGAAATTACATTAAATAAAATTTTTAAAGCTTAATTCAATGCCAAAAAAATAGTTAATGTGCTTAAAAGTACGACTGATGATTACAATTAAAACTATACTTTTAATATATTGTTTAACTAGTCTTTATATATACTAAACTTTATATATACTAAACTTAATATATTGTTTATTAAGGTTTAAAATTTTCATGTGTTTTTATAATAAAAACATTAATGTTTTAATCGTTTATTATTTAGCTAGAATAAAAAGCACATAACAATCTAAATATGTTACTTAGTTTTTTTTTTGAAAGCTTACTTTTTCATTGATATAATGATTAATATTTGTTATAGAAGCAAATAAAGTATTTCACACAAAAGTAAGTAAATTGAATATACTAAAGAAAGTGATACTTATTTATGTTAAAAACTTTAAAATAAAGCTTTAAAACAATCATCTAAAAATTCAGAACTATTTATTACGTTGTACTTAACATAAAAGATGTTTTTTGTTATAAACGTATACTTATTTAAGTAATTACAAAAACTATTTAACAGTTTTTAAAACTGACGTATTATGTTGGAAGATAAAAAAATAAGTGCCTTCTTTTAATTTATACCTTCTGCATATTGTAAACGAATCTAAGTAAAGTGAAAAAAAGCAAGTGAGAAGTGATATACTTCATTTACTGATTTTAGTATCACATAAGTATGAACCTCACACATAGTAAAGACGGCATATCGCCTTTGCTAACAAGTAGCATATCTTCAGAAAAATCCAGTATTGTTTTCATTAGCTTGTCAGTATTAATCTTACTTGAAACAATTGTTTATTATCGAAAAAATCTTGTAAACAAACTAAAAAGGTACAACATATTTTTGTGCTTCAACGCATCAGCACTATTAGTTCAATGCATAACAGTTGCTGGTTTTACAACTAAAGGTTTACAAAGTGAAACAAAACAATTATTAATACCACTCATGTGGTTTGTAAACAGCTCGTTGAACATTTTTTCGTTTTTTCTGTTTTGTGTGCAAAGAAAGATGTTTTACAGACATACAGCTTTAGTAAACAACACACCAAAACTTGTACAAATATTTGAAACCTTGTTGTTTTCAGCTTGCATTCTGACAGAGTCTGTTAGATTTTCAACTCTTCTCTATCATATGAAGCTTAATATTCATACTTTTAAGACAAACTCTTGTCAAGTTGGAATGTCAGTAAATACAGCTGCTGTATTTTTTCTACTTAACGTGTTTCTGAAATTAGTCTTAACGGTGTTGATGCTACAACCGGTTGTTGCTTACTGGGGCAGACTAAAAAGTTCTAGCAGGTTACGGTTTTCACTTCACATGAGAATTAAAATTTTACGCCCTGGAGTTTGCTCAACTTGTTATTTGTTAATGAGTATCATGTATGCTTTGTTTTATTACATTGCTAAGAATCGTTACTACGAGTGTGAAGATGTACTCAAGTGGTTTTTGATCATGATTCAAGTTGTTCCCATGTCTTACATTGTTTTAATTATTATATCTATACAAGCAAATGTTCCCAGCCTTATAGTTAAGCTATGTGGTTTCATAAAACCAATTAAACGCCGTCGAAGATTGAAAACCAAAGCATATTCAACAACTAAATTGACTTAATTGAAGGGTTTATTTTATTTTGCGTATATTTTGATTTCTAGCCATTTTACAAAGACTGTTTCATGAAATCTATTTTTACTAGTAGACTTACTTTGTGTTTAAAACGATTTTTTTAATATTTAATATTATAACTTACCTGTTTTTTCCTTCTTTAATGGTTTTTTTTTTTTTTTTTTGTGTTCATTGAAACTTAAATTGTATAAGTCGAACAAGTAGTACTTATAAGATTTAAATTTGTTATAATTGTAATCAGAGGCTTCGCGTGAAGAGATGCATTGGAGCAGATATGCTCCACCTAAAAAATAATAAGCTGTTCAATATTATTAAACTATTAAAAATTTATTATTTTCGATAAACATTTGTTTTTAAACGTTGTAGTGTTTTTATCTTCTTAAATTAATTTTTAAACATCAAATTAATGGGCATTTAAATATTTGAAATTTTTCGCTTTCCCTAAAAGAAATACCACGCGTCGCCACTGGTTGTAATTTAAAGTTCTAATCGCGTTTTATTTTATCGATATTTGTTTGATAAAAGTAAGAAAATAATACTTTATGCTCAAACACATTTTTTCAACAGATTTAAACTTTTATTTTTATGATTTATTTATAATAATAAGTCGTTGATTATTTCACAAAAACCAAAACTGTTGCTAAAAAATATTTAAAATATGGGTATCAAACTTTGTTAGTTTTTTTTTAATTAAATTTAAAAAACTTTAATGTTTTTTATTGCATTGCTTGAATAAAGTTTTGTAGTTACTGCAAACGCCATGCTTACTAATACAAAATAAATAAATACAATATTTAAAACTAGAAAATTTAAAACGAACTTTCTTTTTGTTAAATAGTTGTAGATAAAATAAGAGTAATCTAAGCTTCAATAAGTTTTATTTAAAGCTCTTGTAACCTTAAATGAATGAAATTAGATTTACAACAAGAAAATCTAGATTTTTCAGCTAAAAGATAAACATATTTTTAATGAATCTGCCTACGTTAAATTAATTATACAAACTGCAAGAGTTCAAATTTTTTCAAGTCTTCATTTTATAGCTGAGTATAAGTTTAAAAAAAAATTTTAGCTAGATGTCTGTATGCGTTATTTTAGTACCCCGTATCAACGTTTTAAAAATGTGTATCACAAACTTTACAATTTAGAAAAAATTTTGACTAAAAATAAATTTGAATGCAATTAAAAGTTTACACTGGCATTTATGAAGAGCTGAAAAGGGTATACATTTAAAAATCAAAAACTGTTATTTTTAAATATTTTCATTTTGCTATGACTCTATTTAAATTAAAAAAAATTACTCGTTTTAGGCCGACTTATCAGAAAAAAATTTCTCCAAGTTTAAGTATCAGTATATAATAATTTTGTAAAAATTGTTTATAGATAATTATATGTAGTTTCAAGAGTGGTATCTAAGCTATTTGTTTTGGATCTGAAACTAATACAGAGATTTTACAAAAAAAAAATTTGATATTTTGTTAAACCTTTAAATATTATTTAATTAACAGATGTGTCTTAAAAACTAAACTTTGGTAGAATACTTGTTTATATTTATAGTTTTTTTTATAAATTACTCTATACTTTTATTTGCTGACTAACTGTGAAAACAAATAGACTCTCCACAAAAAACTGACTAACGGTTTACTTTTATTTAAAAAATGTAATAATTTTTTATTCAAAATATATATTACTGAATTTATTTTTAGCACAATTACAGTTTCATAGTTTTTATACAGAGATTAGCACGCGAATATTATTCAAAATTTAAATAAATTATATATTGTATGTAAGTTCATTTGTAGGTGCAAAGTTAAAGAAGTTAATTGAAGTAAAAGAACTTTTATGGTGTTCAAATTTTTTAAACATAAAAAAAAATTCAATAGTATTTAAACTTTCAAAAGTTTGTTTTAAGTAATAAATTTTTGTTAATATGTTTATTCATAGTTTACTTTTTTTTTGTAAATAAAACGACTATTTCGCATAAGTTATGTAATTTATTCAACTAAGTACGTATATAAAACACGTTGTATGATTTGAACGTGATCACTGTCACTTTTAGCTTGGTATTTTATTTAGTTTAAGTATTAAACAACACCAATTTAAAACGAGATGCATGCTTTTAAAAACTATTATTCCAACTTTAGAACTTTCATTCAAAGTACTATTTAAATAAGTGCTATTTTACTTTACCGTAGAACCCAAAATAAGAACTAAAAAATTTCATAAAATATTTAAAACCTATCTTGACGTTTAGATTGATTAATTTATAAGAATTAATAATTGATAACTCGAGTTGTTTAAATTAAGTAATATGATTTCGCTGTTATATTTTAAACATAACTGTAAAGAAAAAGCTTTTATAAATTATCCATTGACAGTTTTGAAGTTAATAAACAAACAGTTTTCGGATATATAAAGAGATAATTGATTTTGCCTCTGCGTAATATTAATTAAAATGTAATTGTATTCAAGTTTCTTGAAAAGACTGATATAAATATTAAGCTGTAAAAGCAATAACCTTTTAATTATATATCAACAAGGTATTTTTGCTCAAATTATTACAACAATTTTTTTAGAACATTTAACATTTATTAATTCATTTAACTTTATATCAAAAGTATAAAGCACATATTAACAAAGTATAGCTTTGAGGTTTTATAATCTATTGAAATTGCAACAAGCTAATAAAACTTAAAAAAAAAATCTTATCTGATTTATCTTTGAAGTTTAAAGCCAAAAGTTTTAAAAGTGACGTTTAAACGTGTGAGTGAAAAATGTTAGCATAGTTGAAACGATTTTTTTTTCATTTAAATAAAAAAACTAATTTACTCTTTTAAGTAATAAAATCAATAGAAATTAAAACAAAATGTCATTAATAGCTGTTTTAGTAAATTGTTTTTTTGACATTATTAGAACGTTGTTGAAAACAACAAAATGTTTTCTAAGATCAAAATTGTAGTCAAAGGAATCGCATTTACAAAAAGATCCTTCCGTCATCGAGCTATAATTTACTAAACTTTCATTTATTTCAAAATAAAAGTTTATCAAAAGACACTAAATGATTATGGTTTGAATTATTGTTAGGAGGTATAGTTTCAAACATATTCAAGTTGTTTTAGCATTGCTTATAAATTTATTCACTATTGTCGAATAAAAGTGACGAAATGTTATATTATTTTTTATCAACTACTTGATTTGCATCCATTAACTGAAAAATAGTATTAATTATTTTATGTTCACTAAGCTAATTTGGATATTATATTAAAAATGTCTTACGCAACTATTTAAAATATATGTTAATTATTAGTTTTATTATTTATTATAATATTATGTAAAAAGCTCAGAAATATAAAATATTTGAAATTTTTTGGCAATGGATTGACTCTACACCTGCAAACTATGCAGATATTAAAAAAAAGTAGACAAACCTAAAGCTTAAAAAAATCAGAAAGATAACATATGTGTATCTACTACCCAAAGTCTTTTAGATAAAAGTTTAAGACAACCAGCTTTAAACTTTATCTTTAAACAATACAATTAAAACAATCCGAATGTTTTTAAGCATTCTAAAGTTTTATCGGAATTTTATCAAGAACTTTCTTAATATTCTTCTTAATTTTTTTCTTTACGTTTTTATCAAACTACAAATAACCTTCACCAACTTTACTGGCATTTATCAAATAAACACTCTTTAAACTTATTGATTAATAACACTATATCAAAAAGAAACTAAATTGTGTATTGTACAAAGTTTTTAACTCGGATAATGAACTTATAAACTGTCACATCACACTACCTTATCATTTCAGTGAGAAATTTCGTCTGACGAAGACTTTTAAGCACAAAGGTGCAATTCTGAGACACGTGTTAAATATAGTTTAAAACTTATGTGTTTATTACTTTTAAATTGTAAGTAATTAAATTTGTGAGCGAATATCGAAGTTTTTTTTTCATTCTTAATGGATATGTTTTAAGTAAGAAAACGAAAACAACAGTCTTAAAATAAAGGCATAAAAGCACGAGCATTTTACAACGGTAGGACAGATACTAAATTTTCTTCTTAGCAGCTTCCCAAAAATATTTTCGGATTTACGTACAATATTTAGGAATTCAACTTCTAATTACTTTAAACTATTAAAACTTTTCTAAAAACTAACCTGATATCTTATTAAAAGAAAAACTATTACGCTTTTTTATTTATATTTAAATCATGATTTAAAAACTTAAACTTGTTGTGTAGCTTATGCTTGTACTGTTAAATTTAAATATCAAGTTGTACTTGGAAAACTTGCATACTTTTATAATACTCGCAAGAGTTTAAATTTGCTTTAATCAGTGGTTGTGAGTTATATGCTTTCTTTGGCTTTGAACGAAAAGCTACAAGGACAAAATAAAAATAAAAGCGGATTTATTAGACCACCACATTTAATCGAACTTTGTTTTTAATATTTTGCTTTAAATAAAGACTACGACTTTGTTCTTGCAAGTCCAACTTATAACTGTTAGCACCAATCTTGTTTGTTAGCGTGCGCGAAAAATTTATATTTAGTAAAAGTACTGTTAATTTGAGAAATTAATTAGTTTACGAGTTTTGATTTTGACAGTACCTAATGGTTCTTAAAGCGTTAGTACTAAATTAAAAATTTGAGCTGAACAAAAGTTTTAAGATTTTTTTAGGATATGTTTCAAACTCCGAAAATTCTTCTATTTGCCAGGAATATCTATTTTTTTCTGTTTAATTTCGATAAATTTGAAATGTTTATACTAATGACATGTGGCATCTTAATATGTAATAAAAGCAATTCATTTTCTTCAGATATGTAACAGATACTAAAAATAAGTAAAACATACAACTTTTTCTATGAGCAACAGCACAACTTAAACCAGTGGTCGTTCGTCAAGCTAATCAAATTCTATGTACACCAAGCTGCAAAAAATAAAATCAGTGCACCCCAAGATCTAATTTTAATAAGCGCTGCTAGTGGTGGAACTGCGTAAACACTTTTGTTAGTTCATTTCTCCTTAAAAGTCATAACTCAATTTGTATTTACATGCAAACCATTTAACAACTGAAGCTGAAACTTTTTATTTGATCCTCTTTTTAATTGACCTCTTTTTTTGTTTTACCTTATTTTCACAATGATATTTTAGTTATATGGCTTTTTCTTACATACTTATCAATTCAATATTTATTTTAACAGTTTCTTACTAACAAAACAATGTTTCACTCCAATACTTGCATATAGGAGATCCTCAGTTGTTGTAAACAAATCTGAAAAAAAAATCCTTAAAAAATCATTAAAATAAAGAAACAGTTGTAATTTGACACTGATGAGTTAATGTCAAAATTTAAAAATTGATTACAAAAATAAATATGTTTGTTCTAAATATGCATTAAAATAGTTTTTACTCTTTAGCCCCAGTATAAAAACTGAAAAAACTAATCATTTGCATTTGTTTTGTAATTAATAGCCAAAGTAGCTTATGTCACAACACAAGTCTTTAAAGTAATTTAAATTTGTGCACACTAAACTGAAAAATACAATTAAATGCACCCAAGTTGAAATTTAGCTATTTATTATGTTAGACTGTATTTTGTTGTAATAAGTTAAATAACGAGCGATAACTTAGCTCGATTAGCTTTTTTTGCAATTTTTGAAAAATATCTAAACTTTAGGTCCAATTATTTTCCTTATCTTTAATGCTTACTAAGATTTGTTTTATTCTAGAGAACGCTCCTTTGCGTTTAATTTATAAAAAAATCCTTTGGATTGGGTTTGAATTTTTGAGTAGGGCCTCTTAGATTAAAAAATTTTTTTTTTTTCTAACGGATGTTTTAGCATGAAAATTTGATTTTTTTTTATAATACTTTTACTTTGCAGTGTTCTCAAGGGTCGTATTTTTTTTCCGAATTTCTAATATTTTTATAATATATACAAACATGCCCATTTGTAAACTTCAAAGACCTTCAGTTTTCTAATGGTCACTTAAACAAAACTTATTAAAATTAAACTTATTTTAATACACTTAATTATGACTATTTTAAATGATCCATGCTTTATTTATCTAAACTGTTTTTATGTAAGACATGACCAATGCACGTTTTACTAAAATTATCATTATTTAAACATGAAGGCCCTCATAAAAGAAATATGAAAAAAACAACGACCCTTGAGAATACAGCAAAGTAAAAATACTAAAAAAAAAGAAAAGTCTTCTAGCTAAAACACCCGTTAGAGTAAAAATTCCAAAAAAAAATTTTTTTTAAGGGCCTCACTTAAAAATTCAAACCCCAATCCAATGGATTATTTTTTCATTTAAAGACAAAGAAGCGTTCTCTAGAAAAAAATCTTAGTTAGCTTTAAAGATAAGGAAAATAACTGCATCTAAAAATTAGACTTTTTTTTTTAAATTGAAAAAAACGCTAATCGAGCTTAGTTACTGCTTGTAATTAAATAAGAAGCAAAAAAAGTTGGGCAGCATTTTTTTTTGAAATTGTTTGTAGAGTAATAAAGTATCACGTTGTTACTAAAACTGCTGCCCGCAAAGATTTTAGTTTTGAAATTTGGCCCGTGACTACAAATCAGTACCAATGCTTATTTGTACTGATACTATTTGTAAAAACGATCCAAACTATTTTAAATTTTAATGATTTTAAGACAAATACTTTAAGAATTTTGTATATATAAGATACCGAAATATTTCTAGTAGTATATTAGTTTATTACAAAAACTATACATATAGGGTACTATTCATAATAATACTTACGATTGATGTGTGGCTTATTAGCACACTTTGTACTTTTTATTTATATGGGTTTACTTTGAATTCTGTTTTAAACCATTACCACGTTACAAACTATTTAAAAAAGTTTTAAATTCGAGGTACTCTGTATTGGTAGAGTTGTTCTTTTAAATTTATCTACACGAAAGTACAAAAATAAACTTTTTTATAAAAATAACTCATATTTCAGCGAAAACTCGTGCACCCAAAAATAAGTTTCGTGCACCCTAAAATTTCGTGAACCCATAATAAATTTTGTGATTAGCAAAATTAAAGCTTCAAATTTCATAACTTTAATAATAAACACTTTTACAATAATCTAAACATAACTTGAGATGCAGACTTTTCTAGTTTTTTTTTTAGTAAGCTAAGGCAGGAATTATTAAAAAAACTCAACATCACAGATTTATATTGAATTAGTTGTTTTTAAAATTCTAAAGATAGGCTAAACTTTAAACTTTAAAGTATACATTGCATTTTTCTAAATATGAAAATTTATTAAGTTAAAGCTTTTTGCATTTTTTTAGTTATTGGTAGAAAATAACAATTAGATTCGAAGAGACCTACAATTTAAAGGGGCCTACATAAAGCGTTAAAAATATTTTACTGAGTTTGCAATTGTATCCAATTAATGGAAAATTTTAGAGCTGTAATTTTCATTTAAATATATACCATTCCTCTCAAAAAACCTACCAAATAAAGATGTTTAAATTTACCAAATTATATCTAAACAAAAAAAGATAGGCAGCCTATTGATTTGAAATTTAAAGGAATAATGAAGATAATGTAATCAATGCTACTGATGAATTATATCCATACAAAAACACCTTTCAAACAAAGGGATCTGGACTTCTGTCAAACAAACTCAACCACTTTGAAGATAATGTATTTTAATTATATAGAAACATAAAAACAAAAATAACTTCATTTTCCAAAACACACTATAAAGTTCTATGAAAAGTATCAAAAAGAAGAAAAAGTTTTTTGAATTCCAATAAAACTGACAACTTGTATACAGTTGAAAAGTATAACTAAAAAAAGTTCTTATTTAATCTGGTCATTTCTAAACATAAAAAAAACGACAAAACAGTCAGAAATATTAACGCTGAGGTAATGAATTAGCAAGTTTTGTTTCAATCACGACTAATCTGCGTGCTTTGATTCTTTTAAACTTTCAGTCTCTTATTTAAAAACTATTAAAAACTCTAAGTACACATTTTGAGCTTATTATCAACTTGCTCAGAACTTCAACTCTTGAAAAAAGCGATTTTTTGACAACAAATTATTAATGTCTTCTACCAATATCTGCCGAATCACTTTTGAAGGGAAAGTCACTTTTGCAAAGCGTCACATTTATACCGGTGCAATTTTTGCGTGAGCCATCCGTTTTGCACAGGTGAATTGAAAATTAACTGAAATTAAGATATAATTAAGTTTACGATTGATTTTAGTATAACTAAAAATAAATATAACAAAATTAGACTTTAGTAATATTACAATAAAACTATTAGAAAATCTATCAAGTATTAATAAAAACTATATTTAAATATTTATCTTAACATAGTTGTTCAATAACATAGTTTCATACTAGTTATAAAAAATATTTATAGAAAATAGAACTTCTTTTTTTGTATTAATATCTATTTGGATAAGAGTTGAAAATATTTATATAAAAAACGAAACAACTCTGTATCTGTTGTTTTTGTAAAAGAACTGAACATTTTTTTAATGGTTTTTTAAATCAATTTTATTACATTTAGATCACAAAATTCAAAGCTGTCGAATTTCTACTATAAAAAGGCAGACTATCTTCGAACAATTCATTTTAATTTTTTTGTAAGTACTTTCTTTAATATTTCAGTGTTTTTACGCAAAATTTTGTAGTTTTAGACATTCATGCCTTATTTTAGACGGAAATTTTCCCTAACTTTTGTAGGTCGATGCCAGTTGGGCTTTTAACCAGATAAAATAAAGTAGCCTGTTAAGTTAGTTGTAACGTCGTTGCCTTTTAATAAAAGAACCCTTTGGTACATTTTTTAATTTCTATCATCTAAATAGATAAAGTCCCTGGAAATTTCAGTTTTCGAAATTTGAAGTGCCATGTAATTAGTACAGACATATTAAAAATTTTACTTTGAGAGTACTAGCTCACTACAGGGAGCAACTTGTCTCAAAAAAAAATTATTCGCGGTTTTTTAAGGCACAAGTTTCATTGTACCTTTTTAGAAAAATTAAATAACAAATAACTGTATAAAATAAATGATAAGAAACTGAAATGCTGTACTAGTTTTCCAATAAAGAATTTCTAGTTAATATATAATTTTATGTATGTATTAGTTAGTTTTTATGTGTTTCCAGGATTTTTATATAAAATGGCCACGCTGTAAATAAATTCTTATTTTTTAAACAATTTTCGCGACAGCAAAACTGACATAATTATAATACTCCACTTCCACTGATAAACGAATTTACCTTCTTGCAAATAATAAAAAGGGTCAATTGGGAGATTTAGAATAGAAAAATTATACTTCTCGCATGCTAAAACTAAAAGTTTATTAAAATAAAATTGCAATTTATTTATAAATAAAACTCAAACTATTTTTTTAGTAACTTGTAAGTTTTAAAGTATTTCAATTGACATACGCAATTTTGCTAACAGTTCCAAAATGTACAGATTTCGCCTGACACGTAGAAATTCTGTATTTGGTTGCATAGTTATATTGTATATATTTTTGTTAGCTAATGACAGTCTTACGCTCACTATACATTTTGAATATTTTTTAAGATGAATAAAATTATATTTATATTTTAAAAAATGCAAAGAAAAGATATCGAAATCCCATTTTTATAAATTTAAATAAGAAACCCATAAATGACATAGATAAACTACAGTTGTGTATATGAACAATAAATTAGACTGACTCAACTTTGGGACAGCTAGAACTACTATTTTGTAAGCTTTACTTAATTTTTTGAAACAAAATTACTTTTTTAATAGTAAGCTTAACTTCTAAAATAACTTTTTATCAACAGTAAATTGTACTCTTTTTAAACACTCTAAACTTATAACATTGTATATTAATTTAAAAAATATGCTATGTAATTATCATGATAATTTCATACGACTATATACTATTTTTAAATTTTGTGTATTTTATAAAATTAACTTATAAACCTTAAACATTTTTAACATTAAAATGTCAAGTAAAAGAGAATATCAAAAAAATTTCTTTAGATCGGTTATATTGTTAAAAAGGTCCAGCTAAATTAACTTTGCAAGCTAACACCAGGTTAAATTTGAAAACTAAGATATCTTAAACAATTAACAAAACTTATATTTGAAAACGGATTTTTTTAAATCTATGAACACTAAAGCACTTGTCATGGGCGTGTATTAATACTTTTATGTAAAAAACATTTACTTCAAGTTTTTTTTCTGGTCATTATTATATTAACAAATCAACAAAAACTATTAAATAAAACTTTTAAAATAATTTGTCAAAATAAATTTCACACGAGTTGTAAAGTCTTACAAAGTTTTAAAATTTTTGTATAAAAAACTATAATCATAAACAAAGCATAATTAACCCTAGTAGAAAAAAACTTCTACTTCAACTAAAATGAGAAAAGATCAATTAAATTATTTAAAAAAACATGCTATAAAAGTTCAGTGAATGATTGACTAACATAATAAGTTACAAACACTCGTTATCGTCTAATACTATGTAAAACAATTTAATTTATAACTTAAAGAGTTTCATTTGTTCACCTTTGTAATTTTAGGCAAATATATTTTAAGATGAAGAATGCATAAAACTACGCTTCATGAAGAGATTTCAATGCAAAAAATTGCAATTTAATATACAGTTAAAGAATTTTAATTCATAAAATCAATAATTGTATAAATCAAGTCGTGGTATAACAAAAACGAAACTCATTATCTTTTAAACTCCATATACCTTTTGCTTACTTGGAGAAATAAGCAGTAATAAAAGTGTGCTTCTCGTTTATAAGATGCAATGATAATACAAAAAAGTGCAACAATTTATACAGCTCTTAAACTCATGATTGAAAACTAAAAAGTAAAAATGATCTTGACTTCTTAGTAAAAAAAAACTTAAAACTTTTAAGAGCAGCAAAACAGCGTATTTTAACTGCCAGGTAAAGTAAACAAGTTCCATAAAAATTACAACTTTTATCGATTTTTTCTCAAACTTTTTTCTTTTTCATTCAAAGAGCTAAGTCTATCAAAAGTAGAGTTTGAAATACGAACATCAATTTCGGAATCAACATACTTCATTCTTTTCACTAATGGTGTGTTTGCTTTAGAAATATGTTCTTTTTGAGTTTCACTAACATTTTCTATCTCTGCAATCTGTTTTGTTTTCGCATTTTTGTATTCTTCTTCTAGACTTTCTCCAAGTTCTTTTTTGTTACTTTGTGGATTTGAAACAAGTTGCAAATAAAAATTATCAATTAAAACAAAATTTACCTATTTTGAAATGTACAATATAATAATATCTTGCTGTAAAACGTGATCAACGCTGTAGTTAGTAGATTTTCTGATCAAATCACATGAATGATTCTAAATATTTTAATTTAAGTATACACATAATATTAAAAATTTTTGTACATGTTTCGACCAGTGAATTTTGACCTTGCAACTAATACAGTTTCCGATGCTGTCATTAGGACCCCTAAGCTAATGAAATATTAAATTTAATAAAAAGTTATGTAAAAATTAATAAATTTTGATACTATAAAATTAATGTGTTTATTCTAATTTTCAATAGATATTTGATAAACAAAAAAATGTTTTAGACTTACTTTGAAACTAGTTCATTCCTATTTATAGTAATATTTATAATATATAACATTATACATTTAAATTTATACCATTATACAAATGTTCATTTACAGGTTTTCTCACACTTATTTTCAAAAGGACCCCCAGACAGAAATTAAAAAGTCTATGACCCTCACCAACAAGATTACTCAAAAAACTACCATTATTTACACCTAAGGCCTTTTTTTTTTGCTCTTCATCATCAACTCCAGAATATATAGTGTAAATTTCAAATTATGACCTCATGGCCCCTCTGTGGCCTCTTTACAGCTCAGGGCCCCCAAGGGGCCACTTTGCTTATTTTTTGAAACCCTGATTTACACAATGTTTGTTCTTTTATCAATGCTAACCTTTACATTAAAACTAGTGACAAATAATAGTAAAATAGTTTATTCTTTAACTAAGGTTTAGATTTTGAAAAAACAAAAGTGAACAGGACTTACAATAAAGCTCTAAAAGAAATAAGTAAACTATACTTTTGATTTAAAAATATGGTTCGTAAACTTTGTACAGTTAATATAAATAGTAGTTGTGTTTAAAAAGTGCACACCTAAACTATTACTATAAACTAAACAATTCATATCATATAAATCAATCACCGCTGTTAGAATTTAAACTATTTATAAATATATTTATTTTTATAAAGGCTTTATAATATGTAATAAATATAATCAAATAAAGTCATTAAACAAACATCATTCGTTAGTTTGGATCAGTGGTCGACACGGTGTACACTGGTGCACACTAGTGTACATGAAATTTATTTTAGGGTGCACGAGACTTTTGGGGTGCATAAAACTTTTTTTGGGGTGCACGATTTTTTTTTTCGCGCAGAAACTAAACTAAAGTTTTTTTTTTTAATTTTTATACATTTAAGACATATTCAACCTTGATATCTAATTGACCATTTTGTTGTTGTTAAAACGACCATTTTTGTACTCTCCTATTCCTATTCTCTTACCTTATGTAAAAATTCTTCCACCCTTAGCCGCCAAAAAAAAAACCGAAGTGAGCAAATCTCATAGATTCTTAAAACAAAATAAAACGGTTAGTTTTCAATTAATGTTTAATTTTATTAACTCTTATTGTTTTAAAACGTTTTCCTACATTAAAAATCACTATACTAATCAGCTTAATCAACTGATATTTGACAAAAAATTAGTTAGGCCAAACAAATTCAATTATATTTTACTTATAATAAAATCAAAGTATAGGAAGGGTCAGTAATATCAGGGCTGTCACGTACTTAGCTCTCTAAGAATCATTAAGTCTAGTTTTAAATCATGAAAAACCTAGACCAACTGAGGCTAGTTTTAACATATTTACAAAAACTCAGCTTGACTGAGACTAGTTATAAGTTTATTAAAAAATTTGGGTTTATTTTGATATCTTTTAAAAATCATCAACTGTTGCTTTACTTGAAATTTTTTAATTTGTAATTAATTATTAATATTTAATAATTCAAGATCTAAAAATGTCTGATTTTCATTGTAATTTAAGTTAGTTTTTTGCTTATATATACCACTCTTTAAGATTAGCTTGTGTACTAAGTCTAGTCTTTAGTCACTCAGGCTTATTTTCTGACTCAAAAAGTGGTTCAAATGTAATGGTGTCAAACTTACTTGTTAAATTTTAAATACTAAAACCCTGGTTGTTGTAAAAAGTAGATCATCGTGTTAAAAGTTTATTGAAATGGATAGGGTAAACTGGTAAATTAAAAGTTAGCGTGTAAAATTAACTGGGTGTTACAGAATTATTAGTAAAAAAAAAAAGCGATTAAAAGTGTTTACATATTCTTAAACACTAGCGGCGCTAAAGAATGCAGATTGGGGTGCACAAAATTCTAATTTTGTGATTTAGGGTTCATGGAATCGAAATAGCGTGCTGACCACTGGTTTAGATCATCTTATGCAAAAGATGCGTACTGCTTAATGAGATTTTTTTTTACCAATTGAAGCTCTATTTGAGGTAGCTTGTTTTATCATGATAAAAACAACAGTTGACTGCTTTCAAATAGTTTAAAAATTATTAATGATACAAACGTACGGAAGACAAAAGGAGAGATTTTTTAACAAGAGCAGGGGCCCTGTCGAGGTATCTGAGGAGTACCAACCACACCAGAGCTGAACCTCCCACCATTGTGCCTGTTGCTATCCAGAATGCCACTGCGTGCTGTGTTTGAAAAAGTAAATGTTTATTGCACATAGAAACATTTTTTTCGTTTCACATAAATAACTCTAACAGTTTAGTTTTTGATAAGAAGCTAATTGTTTAGATTTTAGTTTCAATTATGCGAAAAAATGTTACTTTAAATAAATCAAGTAGTGTCATTTCTTCTCTTGTTTTAGATTTTATAAAAAGTCAACTTACTATATACACATTGTTTTAGAATTGTAAAACAGTTGTCGTTCTAAACTATTTTGATCATTTTTTACACAAAACTTATAAATTTTAATAATAACTACGATTTAAATGATTATTATGAGAAAAAAATCAACAAACGATGTTTAAAATATCATGTAAGTAGTAGACTTTATTATATGAATTAAACTTTTTGTATAAAAACATTCTGTTTAACTTCTGCTTTATTTAAACTTAGTTTTATACTTGTTTGGAAATTTTGGTGAGTCAATAAGATAAGTTTAAAAATAGTTAAGTAATTTTAATCAAGAAATAAAAACATAATCTAAATTAAACCTTAATTTTTAAAACTATACTTAGTTTTTTATAAACTTCAAACTTTTAAATGTTTTTGTGTACTAATTGTATACAAGTAAATATAGAGAGTTAAAAATAAACAGATAATTCTTATATATAATTATATATTTTATTATATGTTTACTCAATGATCAACAAACTTCTTCAAGATGAGAAGTAAGATTCATACCAAACGCCATTCCTATCATGGAAAATAATGTGCAAGAAAACATTCCTATTGTCAGCTGGATTTCCAAGCGAAGTAGCAAATTTCTATGGCTATGTTTATGTTTAATTTTAATTAGTCTTTTATTAAATATATTATTAAAACTAACATCTTTATAACCAAAATTCCTCGACTGACTTGATAAAGAACAAACTTACTTATAACATTTTTAACATTATGCTTCAAATACTGTCCTGATATAAACTTTTAACACCCTTAACCGTAAAAATTATTTTTAATTTAGTAAAACCACATGGTAAATTAAACCCTTTTGGTAAAGACACTTTAATACTTTGATATGAGTTGTACATATTTGTGAGAAAACAGTTTATTGTGTAAACAAATTGAATTCTTAAACTTAATATAAACTTATTAATAATGATATACATATACATTTGTTACATTTATATCATGCATGCTTTGATATTGTGTAACTAAAGTTAAGTATGATATTAATACTTATATTTTTAAGTGTTTTATTTTAACATTAAAAACTTATTTGACAAAACTTTATTTGAGTTTATGTCAGTCGTAGTTTATTTAGTTAGCTCGACTTTATGGATAGAAAAAAAAACTTTATAAAGCCTTGTTCTTCCTTTAAAATAAGAATGCTTTGTTTATAATTGAACAAAAAAATTCAAATCTTCACAAAATTTACAAAACTATATTTAGTTAGTTTTAGTAAAAAAACTTATAAAACCTTTTAGTATAAATATTCTTATTTAGTCTTAAAAGCTTTAATTGAGTGTGATTAAATGGTGACTCTAAAAACAAACTAGCTTGGATTAGCGTGAGTTTTAAGTTTTCTAAGTAAAAAAGCTGCAGAACACTTACTTTTACTAACGCTCAATAAACTACAAATTTGGTTTGTTTCTACAGGCTAAAAAAAATAAGTATAATTTTTATTAATGTATATTGTAAATTACTAAAAATTTAAGCTAAATATAAGTATAAAAGTTATTGAAAAAAATATAAACTAGTATACCTGTCAAGGTTGATTAAAATTGCATTATTCGAATTTTCAATGGCAGTAGTCAGTTCAGACACTTTGTTACGAATTTCTTCTGCCTGTATTTAACCAATCAAATATTGTAAAAAAAAAATTTTCTTCACGTAATTTAGAAAATATTTTAGCGTACTAATAAATATTATACAGGTTTGCCAAAGGTTTTTAAGAAACTTCTTCCAGGTTTTCGAAAATACAAGTTTTTTGGGTCTATTTTTAGTATAAAATTAAGTTTAAGGTAAAAAACTGTCTTAGCCATAGGGGAGGTAAACCATGTTTTTTACAAGTTGATCTTATTTTATAAAGTTTTTTCTAAGCTTCAAAATGCTTTTTATCGTTTAAAAAAATTCGAATTATTTTTTGAGATATGATCAGTCAAAGTCGGGCCGCATAATAGGTTCCCTATGGGAAGGGAAAACTAAAACAGCGAAAAAAGACTATTTCATTTAAAATCTATCTCCTCCTACATTTTTCAAACAATCTTCTTCAAACTTTCACAGTCTAATCTTTATACAATAAGAAAAAAACATTACTTTGGAATTTAAAAATTATTTTGTAAAAATATAGTTTTTTTTGAAAAAAAAAAGACTGTTTTTTTTATTTTTTTAAATTATTAAAATTCTAAAGTAAAGTTTTTTCCTTTTATTATAAGGAATGTTTCCTGAAAATTTAAAAAAGATTGCTTGAAAAATGAAGGAGGAAATAAATTTTTAGTGAATTTTAAAATTTCCAAGAAAATTGACCCCGAAAAATTTGCGGTCCATACGTTTATATTGAAAAGTTTTTACAAAAAATGATTTATCTCAAAAGTTAAATGACGTTTTTGATTTCTATAGAAACTGGCTTGTAGTTTGTTTTTAAAGCTTTTATATAAAAGCCAAAGTTAATTTTTGTAAAAAAAAAAAATTTTGGACCCCCCTATGGCCTTAAGTATAGCAAAATTGAAAAAATATTGTAAAGCTACATTAAATATGTTTAAAAAAGATAATAAGAACAAAAAACTAACATCTATATGACTTATTTCTTGTGACAAATCGAAATAACATTACTAAATGTATATTATTTTTTAATCCAGGTTTTTCCAGGTTTTTATTGATTTTTGTTAAAAATTTTGGGTTTTTTCAGAACTTCTCAAATACGAGGTTTTTCAGCCTAAACTTTCAAATTCCATGATTTTCCAGGATCTCAGGTTTTTTGGCAACCCTGAATATATATTTAGGATTTGAGTCATTTTTTTAGTGATTTAGTAAATTTTCAGATTTCAATATTAAGCTATAATACAACTTCAACAGTTTTTTTTTAATTTCCCTTTTACCTAACACACATTTTATATAAGCATTAAATTAAAAAGAGTAAAAGCTGACATATTTTAAACTATAATAATCTTTTTAAATATATATTATGTATTTTAAAATACTCAGTAAAGTTTCAAGGCATACAAAATGTATTTTGAAGTTTTTTTTTTTAATTATTGAAAAAAAATTTGCCAGGCATAAACCAATTTTGTTTCAAAAATTAACTTATTTCAAATAGGATTTCTTTTAAATTAAAAGATTATTACTTTTGAAGTAAAATTAATTATAACAACGATTAAACTATTATTCAAAGCTAAAAAAAGTTATTACATTTTTTAGAAAAGATTCTAACAAAAGTTCCATTTCATCCTGCAAGTTAATTGTTCGGTCAAAATTCACGTTAGTGTTATTTGTCATATTTGTTTGTTGAAATATATGAGCGTCATATGAAGATCTGTAGTTTTTTAAATAAAACTATATTATCAAGTTTTATTTTAATCTAATTTACAAATTTCATAAAACTAAATGTATTTATATTGAGTAAGTTCGTATTGATTACAAACATTCTACAACAGTAACCTTTAATATTTTTCTAATTACATAAAACTATACCGATTATGACTAATATTACTATATTACTTAAATTTTTACACTGCCGAGGTATTGAAAGACTACTAAAAATTTTCTAGTTTGTATTTGTAGAGAACTTAAAATGCATATAAACACAACTTCTAATTAGCTGCAAAATGAACCATTTTTTACAAACAACTTTCTATGATGATTTTATTTTTTCTTTGACAGACAAAACTTTATTTATTTTTAGTTTTTAAACCCTGTTCAAATTTTTTGTTCACTTATTTTCAAAATCATTTTTAATTTAGAGTCATAACGAATCTTTGAATAAAACTTTAGAATTAAAATTTTTGTATGTCAATAATTTAGTGTTTCATCTAAAATTAATTTAATTTAACTTTATTTAATCATTAGTCTATATTTAATTTTACCAGCTTAATCCGCTAAATGACACAAACTCATAATTAAATTAGACGTTTTATACTATTGAAACATTTAATTTTTTTTCAGTAAACTCATTTCTAGTATTTTTTCGTTTAATTTGTTTTGAAAATACGCAAATAAGTGTTATTATTTTTTTGTTTTTATTTGTAAATTTTTCATACGCTAATAAGTATCATAAAAAGTTCATTATTTTCTATGTAAAAACAAAATAACTATTAAAATAAAAAAAATTAAACTATACTAAATTTTTTTATTATTATTATTTTCTAATTTAAAAAGAAAAGAGTATTTTTTCTACAAGTTGTTTTAAAGTATTTAAGATTACTCTGAGAAAGTTTTAAAACAATCTCTCAAAAGCTGAAGTAGAAGAAAAATTTATAGTTATTAGTCTATTTTCGCCTCCCATAAAGAATCTATTGAACTCTCAAACTTTGATTGCTTATATCTCAAAAGTTACTTAGAATTTCTAAAAACGGTAAAAAACATCTGGTTGGTTTTTAGTTTAAAAAAATGTTTAACTTTCAAAAAAAAGTTATTTACATCAGCCACTATATCCTTAACTGTAATTTTAGCTAAAACCTAGTAATCGCTAATATTAAACAAATAAGAGTTGTATTAAGCATTTACTATTTTGAAAGTATAAACTAGTTAGTTATAAGAATCGTTTAAATAAAATCTAGTTTTATAGTAGTGAATCGGTCTTGTTAACTACTTAGTCTAAACCAGTAATTCCAAAAGTAAGGGGACTATTGGTTTTTAATGAGAAACTAGTTATGTTTTAGTAACTTTCTACCACTTTTGAAAACCCTTAAACACTCTATGTCTTTTTGATATTTTTTTTTTGGAAATCAAACATTGTAAAACTGTATATCTCTAAAGTAAGCATATTCTAAATTTATTTAAGAAATATAGTAATAAATTGTTTATGAAATTAAACATTCATGAAAAAATATATTAAATTTATTTCATGATCAAACAATTTTAGTAACCTTATATTGATATCGTATAACATTTATTTACACAAATAGAAACCCCTTTTTTTTCTCAGTTTAATCTTTATAAACTTATTTACAATTCGAGATTGTAGTTTATGTTCGTTTAATTAATTAGTAGCGAAAATTGGCTATCTTCAGCAAAGATATGATGTTTTCGCCATCAAATCATAATCACTAACATTGAAAGTTAAAATGTCTTAAACTTTAAACTACATCATAAATGTCTAAAAATTTATACTATCAACTATTTAGTTGCGTTAATTTTTGGCTGTACTCACAAACAGATGCTTATTTACTAATGTGTTTAGTTCCGCCTGGTTAGATTTAAACAGTGGTTCATTGAGACTATATCTGCCTGATATATTCTAATGATGACTAAACCAGGTCGCAGAATATGACATGGACTGTTGTTGATTGTAGTAGTGTACGTACAGTTTACTTAGTGTTAATAGCAGTATCCTTCACCGTGTGCACGAAATTTGTTTTAAGGGCGCATGGAAAAAAACTATTAATTTAAAGCTAAATTCCGGGGTCGGCATTCAGGAGTAGCTAAATAATTCATAATATGATTGTGTTTTCCTTTATTGGCCATTTTGGTATTTTTTAAGATTCTTCTTAAATTGATGCGAGGGTCAGCAGGCATTCGGTATTGTAGGGGAATTTCTTTTAATAAAAATCTTCGCAGATTGCAGTTTAATTTACAACATGTTTTTTTTTATTCGTCACATGGTCTATATTCTATATCAACAAAATAAAATGTAACACAACATACAACTATATTACAACTTGGGGGTGCATTTTTTTTTTGCTATTTAAGTGCAAAGATTTTGATTAACTTGAAGACCAATGGTTTATAGCATAACGGCGAAAACATCTAAGCTTTGCTAACGGTACCCGAAACATTGCTAATACTTAAAAATGCAAAAAACATTTTAAAAATCTGCGACAAATTAATTTTAAGACGTAAGAGGAGAAATATTTTTCAATTTTTTTTTTGTTTGCCATGATGCGTTTGTATAGAATAAATAGAAATTGTGTATTTTAAATTTGTTCCTGGTATATACTGTGAGCTTTCAAATTAGAGAAAGTTAAGGTCATTGTTACCCTAAGAAATTTTTTTTTACCCACTTATGGCCTTAGTACATAATAATTTAAAGTGATTTGCTTTTTTATAATACCACATTGAATAACATGACAACTGACATTATTACATTACAAACCTTTCGTTGAAACCTTGTCTCTCGTCAATGGATATGCAAAGATCTCTGAGGTCCTCATCTGCTTCTAGCCACTCCTCTAAAACTTCTATAAAGTCTTTCACAACTGTTCCAAACTCGTTCAATCTTTAGAAAAATGTCAAGCTTAAGTTGTCAATTGAGTAACTGAAGTAACTATGCATTAGCTGATGAATAGTTTTTTTTATTAATAACTTCTATGTTCTAAATGATGCATTGATAAAAATATTTAATTTGAACTTTGAAATAACCTAAAAATGAATTAATCTAGGTCCTTAATTAGACTATAATGACTTTGAAACGACAACTTTAAAGCAATAAAAAAATAATTGACAAAAACAGCTCAAACTTTATTTTCTTACACAATATCTTAAAAAATCAACTAACACATACTAGATATAGTTTAACATAAAATACTTATAGGATAACAGTTAGATTATGTATAAATTCTACTCCTAGAGATGATATATTCGAAATTTATAATCATAACTTTGAGATAATTCTTAAATGTACCATAAGACTTCGTCAAATATATATTTTTACTATTTTCTACTTAAAAGTCTTTCATAAAAAGATTTAAACCTAGTTATATATGTTAAATAAAAACTGTAATAAACAAACTTAGTGCTTTTATGTAACAGTATATGAACAAGAGACCGATCAACAACTGATTTAGAAGGATCAGTTAATGACTTAAGAATTTTAGTCAAGTCAGGTTCAAATTCTGCTAGTGTGGTTGAAAGTTTTAGCACCTGCAAGTAGTAAAGTTATTTTTTTCTAGACAAACATGATTCGACTCTTTAATACTTCCAAGATTTAAATAACTTAACTTAGGCTTCAAAAACTAGAATTAAAAATATCAATTTTTTTAATTTGTGTAGAAAACAGTAATTTAGTTATTTAGAGTGCTAGAAAGCTATAGGAACAAGACAGCATTTAGACTACTTCAAGATTTTATTCAACGAGTTTTACACTTATGAACAAAGTTTAAATGCACATCTTAAGCTCTTAAAGATAGTTGTTAAAAGCAAAATAAAAATATCTAAATTTCTATGAAAATTACAAAATAAAAGTAATCAGTAAATATTGAAATAAAAGTCCTTATTAAATAGTTTGTAATTGTCAACCACTAAATTTTTAAAGTAGTAAGTTATCATTACTTCAAAAAGAGTAAGTTATCATTACTTCAAAAAGATTAAAACTAAATAAAAAACTTGTAATTTATATTAACTTATTTGTATATGCTATTTAACATTTAACTTGGATGTATATTATAACTTTAATTAAAGCTGATAATGAAAAACAAAACAACAAAATAATCACTAGTAATCAAACACAAAAATACTAGTAAAATAAGTATGCACTCAGTACCTGTATTTATAATAAAGAAACATAGCATCTAAATCATTTTTATTTATAAAGATTCATATTAAAATTCGGTTCAGGTATAAATTTTAAATCCATGATTTTTAAAATGATTAGATACTTTTGTGATACTTTTATGTTCACATTTAGAATTGTTTACAACCAAAAATATATTATCGCAGTTTAGGACAAAATAAATTCGTTCTTCAATTATTCTTAATTGGTCAATTCGATGTAAAGTAACAATTAACTTATCAAAAAAACCTGATATTTGTCATACCTTTATTTTGGAAAGAATTACTATTCTAGTTAAAGCTAATAAACATAAATATCTGTATACTGAGAATGAAGTAGATAATAATTGTCCGCAGTATAAATCTGGTTATTTTTTATTAGTATTGAATTGTACTAAGTGTACCTTTTGTTTGTACTTTAATTATACTTTTTTTTGTTCAGGGTACCCAAATTTTTATGAGAATTTTCTTCCAGGTTTTCTGAATTTCTTTCAGGTTTTTAAAAGTACAAGTTTTTGGGTCTATTTTTAGTTTAAAGCTAAGTTTAAGGTTAAAAACTGGCTGAGTAGTATAACAACATTGAAAATATACTGTAAAGCTGCTTTAAATCTGTTTAAAAAGAAATTGATGATAATAAAAAAAATTTATCTCTATGGTAGATTTTTCGTGTAAAATTAAAATTTTACCACTTAAAATGAAAAAGTTGTTAAAAATTCCAGGTTATTCCAGGTTTTTTAGATCTTTTTGTTCAAAGTTCGAGGTTTTTTAGTATTTTTTTTTTAATTCCAGGTTTTTTTTTTAATTTCTAAAATTCCAAGTTTTTAAGCCTAAATTTTCAAATTCCAAGTCTTTCCAAGTTTTTGGCAACCCTGTTTGTTAAGTGTTTATCTTTTGTTTTTTACAAAATTTAATTAAAATTTAAAAGTTATTAGAGTATTTTCAATTCTGTATTAAATGTTTTGAATTTTGTGACTTAATAACTAGTGTTTACTTTTTAAACTTAATGGTTGACAATAACAATCTACATACTTTACCGCACAATCAACAACAACAGCATCCGAGACAACCTACAACCGGTTTCGTCCTAATTAGGTCATCAGGCAGGCATAGTCGCGTGATACCGCTGTCGAAAACTAACCAAGCAAGCTTAAGTACGAAGTACTGAAGCGACCGTTTGTGGGTAAAATTGACAAAACTGACAGAGCTCAATCATTCACAGCCCAACGTTTCAGACATTGTTAGCTTATTGTGAGATTATAGTCTGTACTCGTTTGATCAGTTTTAACCAGTAGTTATTACGGCCATAATCAACAGAGTTGAGATGCTTCGCGCCATCAATAACAATTAATGAACTTAACCGCACGATCAACAACAACAGCATCCGAGACAACCTACGAACCGTTTCGTCCTAATTAGGACTCATCAGGCAGGCATAGTCGCGTGAAACCGCTGTTGAGATCTAACCAAGCGGTTTAAAATACGTAGTACTAAAGCGAACGTGTGCGGGTAAAGTTGAAAATTATTGTTGGCGCGAAGCATCTCCACTCTGTTAATGATGACCGTAAAAACTGTTGGTTAAAATTATAACCTACTTAATGATTACTTTAATTTGGTATCTTTATTATAATAAAGAAAAAATATTATTCCACATACACTTTACTTTTAGACTTTTTTAACTAGTAGATATAAAACTTTGTAAATAAGTGTATTATTTGTTAAATATTTTTCTAACTTTTTATGTATTAATTTAATTAAAAACAATTTGTCTTATCAAAAACTTTATTACAAAGAAATAAGTTTTTTGAAAGTGATTTATTAGTGTATTTGATCATTAAGAACTGAAATACAAAAATAATCAAGGATCAAATCTATTAACTTACATTGTATGATAGTAAGGACTCAATAGCTCGATATTCAAACGGTAGATCTCTAGCGTAAAGTTCATATCCTGTTATTAATTGTGGTAAGTCCTGACAAAATCGGTCAATTTCTATACTTGCACGTTTGTTATTTGAAGACGGGTCAATTATCATTATTGCGTCAGTGCAAATTATTGCTTTGAGCTCCTTTTGAAAAACTATCGTTAGATGGTAAATTTAAAGCATTAGGTTTTATAATAATTAAAAGTACTTTAAATTTTACCTACGTTTGTTAACATTTATTTTATTATGTTTTTTTTTACTTACTTACCATACCTATGTTTATTATACAATAATATTTTTGTATATGTACTTTCTTCAAAAACTAAATAATTATCAGAATTTTTTAAAGTTTTCGTATTTATCACTTCAACTACTTAAATTTTTCACAAAAATCTTTATTTTATATTAAAAATGTATCTTGTGATGTGTGACTACTTTTAAGCCTTAAAACTTTACGACATGTAGACAATTTGAAAAGTAGATACGAGTTTTCGTCAGAACTTAAAAACTTTTTTTAACTCTTATAAAAACTTGGTTTTTATAATTTTTTAGCATTTCTAATTGTAAAAAACAAAGTTTTAACACCAATTAAGGTAAAACAAAATTAAAAACTTACTTGCAGCCTTATAATAATTTTTTGGTCTCTTACATTGATCATATTAGTATGCTGAAATCTCAAATCTCTCATAGAACACCCAAGCTCATTGTAAAATGTTGTTTTTGGAATTTCTGTTTAACAAGATTTTATCAAGCTAAGTATTTATATAATTGTATAAATTTATGCCAATTTTTATTTGGTACTCTTTAATACAAAAGATTTAATTATATAGACTTTTTCCAATTTCACGTACTTTTTTATTAGAAACAATAATCTAAAAAAAAACAAAGTATTAATTAGTATTATAAACTTAGAAGTTTTTAAATAATTTATAAAACATCATTCTATTATTTATTATTAGAAACATATAAATTTCTAAGTTTAGGAAACAATTTTTAATTATGTAAGATACTTCAGTACACAGTACAAAAGTTGAGATATGTAAAAGTTTTTAAATATTTTTTTATACAACAAAACAAAACTACTAACTAAAATAAAAAACACTATAAATTTAAAAATAACTGTTATAAAAATCAAAGCTTTTATTAGTACTTCAGTAACTTTTTCAAAAGTGATAAGAAAAACAATTAAAGCCTAAACTTCTTAGTTTAGTTTTAAATAAAAACAACATTTTAAAGTTTATGGTTGTTTTATAAATTTAATGTAAGAAGTTTGAAAAGTTGTAAATAGTATAATGGTAGTAAAAAATTTTAAATATAGTTACAGTGATTATAAGACGTAGATGAATTAATTTTAACATTTAAAAATCGAAAAGTGAAAAACAGTTTAAACTAGTATCAGGGTTGCCAAAAGTTTTTTTGTAATTTTCTTACAGGCCTTCTAAACATCTTCCAGGTCTTTAAGGTTTTTGAAAGTACAAGTTTTTTGTCCAATTTTAGTATCGTTAAATTAAAGGTAAAAAACTTCTTAAATTGTATTATAATATTATAAAGATATTGTAACGCGATTTGAAAGTATTTTATAGTAAAAAATTCTAAATGGTACCAAAAACTTTTTTGTATATGGTAGATATTTCATATAAAGTAAAGACTCATTATGTACTTTTCAATTAAAAATTGTTTAAAATTCAGAGATTTTTTAAGATTTTTCAAAATTTCTAAAATTACAGGTTTTTTTCAAATTATGTCTGCCTAAATTGTCAAATTCTATTTTTTTCAGGACCCAAGTTATATGCAACCCTGTAGTATTCAATTTTTATATAAATTATCCTAAAAAAATTTTTTTACTCTTAACAATTTTAGTATAATCAGGGTTGCCACTCGTTTTTTCAAAAAAATTTCCAGGTTTTTGAAACTTCTTCCAAGTTTTTCAAAAGTACACATTTTTGGGTCTATTTTTAGTTTAAAGTTAAATCTAGGTAGAAAAATTGTTTTATATAGTATAAAAACATTAAAAAGATAATACAAAGCTACTTTAAATATGTTTTTAATGGAAAATTTTTTAATGACGACAACATTTTTTTATTTATACGATAGATTTTTTGGATCAAATCGAAATTTTACTACTGAACATCTGAAAATTGTTAAAATTCTAGGTTTTTCTAGGTTTTTTTGTTCAAAATTCCAGGTACTTCCAGGTTATTTTTGCCTAAATTGTCAATTTCCAGGTTTTTCAAGGTTTTTCTAGGTTTCCAGGTAAAGTGGCAACCCTGTATAATTCAACAAAAACAAAAAAAAAATGTTTATATCCTACCTAACTTTGTTGTTTCCCCAGACGAACTAATGCAAACCTAGAAAATATTTATGATTAAACTAACTGAAAAAACCTTTTAAATACTTACAGATAATCTAAATTAAAATTCAATCTAAAACTGTTTTACAAACTTTACTTTTTAATAAAAGTTGAATAAATACCAAAAATAAAAATAATTATATTTTTTTGTTTTAACTACATGTATTCACAAACTAAGTTTAAAAGCTGTAAAAGGTAAAGTTTTTTTTTATAACTAAAAAATAATAATTTCCACTAAAATTTTATTTGAATCTAATAGTACAAAAGACCCAAACTAAGTGTATTGATAAAACAAAAGTTAACATTCAAAATTTTTATTATAATTTTTTAATTAGTTCCTTTTAGATGCCCGGTAGAGTATCTTGCAACATGATTTTAAAAATTATATATACTATATAACTATTCAAAATATAAATTTAAGTGTTTGTTAACAAAATATCCTAGTGAAACAAGTACACTGGAATATATAATAAAAAAAAATCTTCCTTCCATTCATAACCCAGTTGAAGTGTTTTAATCTGTTAATACACAGAAACATATGTTGGTACAATAAAAGAAGGAGACACTTAATTGGTTTTTATTATATACTAAATATTTTTTTACTACAAAGATTAATTGCAAAACAAGTTATTTATTGTACAAAAATACTCTTAAGTAACAATAATGCAAGATGGAGATATACACTCAATTTAAAAAGTATTTAAATTAACTGATATCTGCTTCATTTGAGTTTAATTTTAAAAATGTAAATAATTTTTTTATGATACAAAAATGGAAGCTTTAGAAAAAAAAATTAATTAGAATACATAACAAAATGTTAACAAAAAGTAGAATAATAACCAACAACAAAACAATAGTGTTTTTGTTGAACAATTGTACTTTTTATAACTGAAGTACCTCAACAGTTTTATAAAACTGTATAGGTTAAAGATCTAGATTTAGATTAGATATTTATTTATAGTTATTGTATGTGCTAAAAAGTTTAAGTACTTAGAGATAAAAAATGTTGTAAACACATTCGAATTATTTAAAACTTTACAAATGTCAAACTTAAAAAGCTAATAAGTAAAACAAAATAAAAAAAATCTAAAAATATATATACTTACAATATTGAAGCTAGATGGTATTTTTTTAGCTATCAAAGAAGTCATTGAAGATTTTCTAGAAAAACATTTGTTGCCTAAAAATTAAAATATTTTATAATTTAGACTTTAATTGTAAAAAATTATATGAAGTTATATTTTGTTTCTTTCTTAAAATTACTAAGTAAAAATAAATATTTTTATTTATAATTTAACTAAAAAATAAAGCAATTAAATTATAAAACTTTTAAACTAAACTATTTCAGATAAATTTATTATTCTTTATAATTTATAGATTTATATTTATTTTTTAATATTTGTTTTATATGCAAGTTTTGGTTTTTAATATACTCTTATTGAAGAAACTATATTATACAAAAAACTATAATAACTTTAAAATATTTTTTAAGAAGCTGTTATTATAAAACAAAGAATACAAAATATACTACAAGATTTTTTTATCTCAACACTTTATAAGCCTAAACTACTCTTTTTAGCAACCTTATGTATATATTTTTTTATAAGGGGTATGGACATTAAATTTCCAAAAAGTACAAAGTACAGAGTCAATTGTTATAAAAAATAAAAAAATTAATTAACTTTTGAAATATAGTCATTTTCGTATATAGGCCTGATACAAACGTATAAACCACATTATTTTTGTCTAATGTTTTAAATATACTGTCCATTTTTTTTTTAAGTAGAGAGATGTCAAAATTTTCAGCAAATATTTATTTAAAAGTTAAAAAAATCAAATGTGAGAATTCTTTAAATACTGAATAATAAAGTTATTTGAAAACAAACTAAAACAAGGTGGTTCTTTTAAAAAAAGGCCAAGTTTTTTGACTTGTTGAGAAATTTTGAAAAGAGTTACTTATAAAAGGAAGGAAAAATATTTTACTAGTCTTTGTTGTCTTTTTAATTCTTTATAGTTTTGCTTCTATAAAAAACCTATTGAAATCAACAATATTAATCCCTTATATCTTTAAACTTACTTTTAACTTTGAAGCTTCTTTACTTTATAATAAAACTTTAAACTACTATTTATACTCTATACAATTAAAGTAGTAATAGTATACAGGGTTGCCAAAGGTTTTTTGTAAATTTCATCCAGGTTTTCTCAACTTTTTATAGGTTTTTAAAAAACAAAATTTTTGGTTGATTTTTAATATAAAATTAAACTTGAGTAGTTTGGGTTTTAGTACTGGTTTAAAAAAAAAAAATTAAACTTAAGTCACTCATTATAATACTCTTTATAAGGTATCTATTTATAGCTAGACATTTAAAAATCTTTGTATTTAACTAAATTTACACTATATTCTTATCAGTTTTTAGCAAGCTTATTCTGATGATACGCTATTTGAAATTAGTTAAAAATCTTTTTTTTAATGAGTGACTAATAAACTTTTTAGTTAAGATTAAACTTAAGTTAATAAAACTGTCTTAAATAGTATAACAAGACTAAAAAGATAATGTAAAGCTACTTTAAAAATGTTTTAAATTAAAAAAAATTAAATATACAATTTTTTTTAATCCATATGATATATTTTTTTTATCTTATTCAAACTTTGTTACTTTACATGCAAATTAATTAAAAAGTTTCTCCAGTTTTTTAGAGATTTTTTATTGAAATTATAGGTTTTTTCCAAAGTTTGTAAAACTCAAAGTTTTTAAAGTTTTATTTTGCCTAAATTGTCAAATTCCAGTTATTTACAGGTTTTTCCAGGATTCCAGGTTTTTTTGAAACCCTCAATGTAGAAATATTTTCACATAGGTGCAAAGTAGTGTGTTGGTAAAGTATTAGTTATACTAACATTATCATTATGTTAAAAATTAAAAACAAACTATTTGAAAAAAAATTATAAACTTATTTTTTTGATTTTAAAAACAAAAAATACATAACAATCCTCAATCAACTTACTAAGAATTAAAATAGAAGTCCATTGCTTGACTTGATATCTCAAGCATTTTGAAAACATTTTTTTTTAATTAGCCTGTTTTACATATTAGTTTTAGTAGTTATAGTAAGCTATTAAATTCATTTTCAACTAAATGTATAAAAAAGCAATACATAAATAATTTATACACTAAATTGAAACATTATAATGCAAATATTAAAAGTAGATCACTGTTGTTTTTAACTAGTTATTCTTTTAAATTATTATGTAGCACTTACTTTTAAGTTTAACTACAGCAAAGTTCCCAATAAAATTTCATAAAAAAAATTCAGGGTTGGAAAAGAAAAAAATTTGTTAAATTTTATTATACCAATTTTGTTAATTAGAAGACCTTACAAATTTTTGATCTGAATTTTTTATTGAAAATTTTGTAATTGACTAGGATGATGTTGCACCAATATCAGACTGAAACTATATTCATAATCAATTAATTTAGGCTCTATAAGTCTAACTAAACCATAGTTTTAGATCGTGCTTTTATCAAAATAAAGACATTGATAAGGTATGCACTTTAAGAAGTACGCATCTGAGTGTAAAGTACACACTTTAAGAAGTACACATCTGTGTGTAAGGTATGCACTCAATTTTTATTTACTTTAAGGTTTAATATGTTGCATGCACATTTATCTTTTATATTTAGTAGTGTATTTAGACATTTTATTAAATAGTAAATAACTATATATATTTACAGATCAAGATGAAGACAAGCTTTTTAGAGTAAAGATAGGACAACTTCTGGTGACCTTTCAGTCATTGGACATAAGTACAGAAGTTTAACTCCATGGTTAAACAAAGTGGGGAATGCATAACTAACTTTTTTTTTAGAACTAATGATTTCCCAAATTACCAAACTAGATAAATTGTACAAACAATAAGTTTTGTATATTCCCTCATGTACAGAAACCTATATTGATTATTCAAAATTACATTGCTATTGTATACAAAATAGAACAAAATAGTGTTATATATTAGGGTATTAACCATAAATAATCTACAATTGCCATATTCATTTTGTTTTATCAACAAGTAGTAAACACTTTTACAAACATCTAATATTTAATAATATTATAAGTTTATGTTGATTGTGTTATATATCTAATATTTAACATTATATAATATTACAAACATCATTTATTGAACTACAATTAAAACGCTTAAAATATTTTGTCTTGTCCAGAACTTATAGAGCTAGCACAGAACACTAAAGTTTTAAAAATTAAATATTTGGACTTAAGCATAATACTAAAGAAATATTTTATTAAAACATATAACTTTTAAACATTAATATATTCTTGGTTTTATTAAAAACTAAAATTTCACCTTAATCAAGCTTTTAAAATAAAAGTTAATCAAAACTTTTTACAATTAGTAGCATTGGTAAATAACTAAATTAAATAAAATAATTTCTTTTTTTTAAGCATTCACACAAAGGTTGACGTTTATTGCTTTTAAGTATGCAGTACTCTGCTATACGGTAGCGAAACACTTACGTTGTCTAGCGGGCTTGAGAAGAATATCATCACTTTTCACCTAAGATGCCTTCGTCGAATCCTTAGAATTGAATGGCAAAGAAAGATAACTAACAAGGAAGTGTTGAGACTAGAAGTCTTACACCATATTTAGTAATTGTCTGCGCAGGCTTCGCTGGCTTGTTCATGTTTTAAAGATTAGTGAAGATAGGATCACAAAGTCTTTGTTGTATGGCGAGTTGGCAATTAACAAACGCAGCCAAGGTCGCCCAAAGTTACATTTTAAAAACGTATGCAAGCTCTACCCAAAAAGTTTGTGCATAAGAACTGATGAGTGGAAGCTGCTCGCAAATAGCCGCGCCAAATAACGATCAACTGTACACAAAAGACTGAAAAAAGGGGAGAAACAATATTTAAGGAAACCGAAGCAGACGAACAAATGAGAAGCTATTGAAGTTAATTATATTTTATTTAGGTAGTTTTGTGTATTTAAGTTTTTTTATTATATTTTTTATTTGTTTGTTTATTGCATCACTGTGTTTATAGTTTATTACTAGTATTTATTTTTATTCTTTAATGCTTAATACGCATAGCCGATTTTGGCTGTCAGTGGGCCTGGTATTTTTTGTTTAAGCACAAATGAGTTTCATTAAAAGTTCAAAAAAACCTAATAAGCATTTAAACTATCGTACAAGCGTACCAAATAAATTAAATAAAACATGAAATTACATAATTTAGAATTGTTCATATTTTTAGATATAATTTACTAGTAATTAGTACTTTAAACCACACACTCTTGTCTCTAAACTTGGTAAAGTTTGTCGAAAGCCAAGCGAAAATATAACAGCATGTATACTTTAACTTGTCTCTTTAGTAACTAAATTTTAATTATCTAAAACATAACAATTAATAAAACTGTGTTTTAAACGAGTTGGTTGTATAAAAAAAATCAACTTTTAATCTTTAAAGTTGTAAATAAACGTTGAATCATTGAACTGTTAAGTGTAAAAAAAATAAACTAGCATATTTGTACAATAAACAATGAGTAGAGTTTGTTAAAATAAACATAAAACTAAAAAATTTTCAACGGTTTGTTTTAAGTTAAATTTAAGTTTGTGTACTTCTATTAAACATATAAATCTTATAGCGATGGAATTGCAGTCAATTTAAAGTCAAGCTTTGGTCACTACCAGTTCATTGTTTTAAACAAACAATTTTTGAAAATTCTTCTTTTTTTTTTCTTTGTTTTTTGTTATCTATCAAAACTATAATAAAAACTTTTAATTTATGAAAATCAAATCTGTAAAATAAGTTTGGATATTGTTTTTATTTACAAAAATTTTAGAAAAAATAGTTAAGCATGCTTAATTTATAAAAGTAAAATATTATGAATCAGTTTTATTTTTAAATTTAAAACTAGTTTAAGCTCAGATACTTTTACAGATAATTTTTTTATTGATGTTATTATTTTACTAAATAAGTGTTGTTAGTCATAATTTTAAATACTTTAAATAATGTATATTATAGAACCGGTTTAACTTTTTTTAAAAACTTTATATTACATGTTTTGATATTTAGAAAACAAATCAAAAGATCTTAACTATTATATGGGAAGTAATACATTTTATCATTTTAAGACTTTATTATGCAAACTAAGTTTCGGTCAAAGACCTCGTCAGTGCTTATATAAAAAATCATTCAAATAGAACATATTTCTATTTGAATAAGATTTTTTATTTAAAATATATATTTGTTATTTATTTATTAGTTTTCTTTTTAGTTTTTATCCGTTTGATTCAATTCCAAGACTTTATATAGTTAATACCTTTATGACTACTTAAGATACTGTTCTGGTTAATAAAATAATTCTGCATGTAAATAGCAAGAATCAACTTGTTAACTTTAAAGATTGTTTAAAAGTAATATGTTACATAAAAGATTTTAAATCAATCATTTTTACAAAAAAAATAATTAAATGTTTTTTAATGCAAATAACCTATTTTACTTTGTTTCAGTAAAAGTAAAGTAATTCATTTATAGTAAAAAAAATAGTGTTGGTATACATTGTTTTCTTTTAACACTTTTGCTATGCATTTTAAAAAAGTTTTTGAAATTGAAAGAAAAGTCGCAAAAGTGTATTGAATTATTTTTATAGTTGTGTTATAAAAATTTTTGAAATTTTTTTTGTAAAATTAATACTTTAAAAAGTAAAGTAAGAACCTTAAAAAAAGTTCTAACCTAAACTACTTTAAATATTCATTTATGTTTTATTATACTTAGAGAAAAATAAGCAAAGTATTTAATTTAAGCAGTTTAAATAATTATGTTAGAGAATGCTGACTTATTATCGTATTAAACTTTAAATATTTTTTTACTAAAAGTTATAAATATTAGTTACTTGAAATCAAAAAAGGTATAAAAAAAACTCTTAGTTTTTATATCACGCATAATAAAAAGTGAGAGATAAAGAAAAAAGTTTTATCAATTAAATCCACTTGCTTAAGTAAATTTGCAGAATTGAATTACCTTTTACACTTGAATTAAAGTAAGTAGACATAAATAGTCACGCTTTTTTCGAAATTATAGACTTAATAAAAATATTAAAAGTGTGCTAAACTGTTTTATATAGTGTAATTTTATTACTGTTTTTAAGATCTTTTTTGAGCATTGAAAAAAAATAGTGCTACAAAGCTTCTTTTTCATAAGTTAAAAGATTATATTTTTCCTAAAAATATTAAAATGCTTTGAAATAAATTAGAATAATATCTGTATTAAACTTATGTAGTTTTTTTGCACATCATTGTTGCTAACAGCTTAGTAAAAAAAAATATTTATTGTAATTCTAAGTATAAAAACTCAAAATTTTCAAAAAGTACTTTTGAGTTTTAACAATGTTTTAAGTAGTTTTAGAATAAGAATTATTTTTTTATTTATCACGTTAAAAATTTTACTATTTTACATAAAGCATACATGCTACTAGCACATTCAACTTTTTTAAACATTAACTTTTTTATCTTTTTTATGTTAATATGCAACAGTTCGATTGATTATAATTCTTTATTTAAAAATCTACTTCAAATATATTTATGTAACTTTTGAACCTTTTGAAAATATCTTATAGTTAGCAAAAAAAGTTTTTAATTACTTATCTTGTTAACTTGTAGATTTTTAAAAATGTATACAAATAAAAAGTTCGTAAACTCTAAGTTTTAAATAATTTAAAAAGTTTTGATTTTTTTTTAATTTATATATACACATAAATAAGTAATTGTTGAACTAAAGTAGTTAAAAAATGCAAAATAGTTTAAAAACTGTTATTCTCATTGGTGAAAAAAAAATGCATATGATTATTATATATTTCTTAAAACAGATTTTGCAAAACATAAACAAGCAGTTTTTTGTTGTCTGCAAAAGCCGTTGCAAACTAAATATTTGTTTCTTATACAAAGTTTTAAATGTTTATTTTGTCGAACCTAAACACACATTCTTGTGTTTTTGATGGAAAATAACGGGTACTCAGATCTCAAATATTTGATTAGTAAACAATCAATAAGTATGCATTATAAAGTATACATAAAGTTTGATAAGTCGAGCTTTCAAAACTTTTATTAATGTTTAGCGCTAGATGTTTAAACAATGATTGTTAAAACGTGTTTTGGCACAAAAAAATTCTTTAGTTTTTCTTGACGATAAAAGATGTTGTTAAGTGTTTATTCACTTCAGTATATGTAATTCTAAAACAAATTAAATATTTTATAAAATTTTCTCAAAAACTTACATGTTTGTAAAATTTAATTATCAATACTTCTTTTCAGATATAGTAAATAAACATAATGTCTTCAACTGACAATAGTCTTACTTTGGGTGAAACTAACAATCCATACGAGGAAGAAAAGTCTGTTTTCGAGTATCTTGCATTTAATTATGGTGGAAAAGAAGTTAATTGTATGTTTAAAGACCTAAGTCCAAAATATGGCTTTGACTTTCCTAAAGAAACTGCTGATATATGTTTAAAGCACCTACCAACCGTTAGTTGAAAAATTAAAAGTTTACACAACTTATCACACTAACGTTAAGCTTTCTTGTGTTATCTTTCTTGTGTTATCTTTCTTGTGTTATCAAATTTTCTTGTGTTATCAAAGTGAAGTAATCAATCATAAATCTAAATAGCAAACATTAATAAATGTTAAATGGTTTATTACTTTTACAATCTTCAAATCTTGATAAAGTCATACCGTTTTTTTTTACTAAGAACTTCTTAATCCAGAAAACTTCACTCAGAGCTCTTGATATTGGTTGTGCAGTTGGTAGGGCATCTTTTGAGCTTGGCAGTAAATGTCAGGAAGTTATTGGTATAGACTTTTCGCATAACTTTATTAAAGCTTGCAACCAATTGAAAAAAGACGGAAAGATGGATTATAAAGTTCTAGTTGAAGGTGACCTCAGGTCAGACCACACTGCACTTGTTTCAAGCAATCTGGTTAGTTGTGCTTTTTTGAAATAATTAGTAATATTTCCTTTAGCTTATCAATTATTTCATCAGAAAATGTTTTTTGACTACGTTGTTAAGAGTATAAATAACATTTCTTTTAAATTAGCCACTTTTAGGTTTTTAGACCTCTACAAAACTACTCTTTTGTAACAAAAATTAATACTTTATTAAAATTTGAAGCAAACTATAAGGTATGAGTTGGTAAAATTCAATTTATATTTAGGATAGATCAAGATGCAAATTTCAACAAGGTGATGCGTGCAATCTACTATCGCAAAACTTAGGAAAATTTGACTGCGTTTTGGCTGGAAATCTTATCTGCAGACTGCCTCACCCAAGAAAGTTTTTGGAGTCATTAAAAAATTTGACTAACTCTGGTGGTGTAGTGGTAATAACCTCACCATACACTTTTATGGAAGATTACACGAAAAAGGTTTTGCAACTAAAAAAATAATTTAAAATGAATTTTTAGTAAGTAGCAGATATATATTTTAAATTGTTATATATGTTTGCTGACAGTATTTTTTAATGAACTATATAAGTTTATATTATGTATTTTTAAATAATGTTTCCTAAAATAGTATAAACTTATTATTTTTAAACCAAAAATTGAACACTTCAATGACGTAAGTAAGTTATTTTCTTCATAAAGTCGTGTCAATATTATAAAAATAACTTAAGTTTCTTTTTTTAATTGATCGAAACATAAAGTAAACCTTTTCTTTAATTAATAAATGTTTTAGTGTTATTTTTTTAGGTACAATAATTTTATGAAGAACTATTGTGCAATTTTTTTTGATCAGTAAAAATTACACATCATTTAATTTGAAATAATTTTTCAACTATGAATATTTTTATTCTCGAGTTAAAAATACATAATAATAGAAGATAGTTTTAGATTTAATTAATATATGCGTGAATTTATTTGTTATTTTAACTTTCAAGAGCTTTTGGAGTAGGATATTAATGTTATATTTGAAAATTAAAAGTTTATTTTCAGTCAAACTGGCTAGGAGGTTATACGAGCAAAGATGGTAAAGAGGTAAGAGGTCTGGCAACAATGAAAAGTACCTTGGAAGAACACTTCGACTTAATTGAGCAAATTGATGTTCCTTTCATGATCAGAGAGACGTATAGAAAACACCAATGGACTGTTGCGGATGTAGTCGTTTGGAGACGAAAATAACTTTGTTTCACATAAACTACAAACTTGTTATATTTATTTGAATTGTTAATAAAATTTAAAACTTTTATAATGTGCATTTTCAAAATGAATTTCATATGAACTTATTAAAGTTGTACAATTTGAAAAGTATTATAATCTTTATACCACTAAGACAATAAAAGAAACCAAGTTTTTATTTTTGATCTCACTATATAACTCTTCAAACATATAAAAATATTGAAAACATTACTCCGTTGTTCAATACAAATTGTTAATTGGATTATATTACTTATCAAATAAAAATTTTTGTCTGTAAAGAACTTTTTGAAAAGTTTAGTACTGTCAAAAGAATAAGCTGTCTAAAAAAATTCACAACTTTTTTCTACAATTTTTCTAATGGTTTTAAAAAGTAAAATTTCAAACTACATCATTGGTATACTAAACCGGTAAAAAAGGGTTGAGATTCTTATAGAAATTATGTAAATACACTTTTTACTTTTACTTGCCAATTAGTACATATCATACAAAAAAAAATTATCTGCGTCCCAAATAGACGTAAGTAAGATAAAGCAGTTGTCTTCAAGATGGTCGAAATCTATGCACACTAAACTGCAAAAAAAAATACTCAGTTCACCTTAAGTTCAAATTTAGCTGTTTATTTTTAACATTTGTTTTGTTGAAATGAATAATATAAGGAAAAAAAAAGTCGCATAGTATTTTTTGTTTTGAAATTAATTGTTTGTAGAGTAAAAATAGGGTCACGTTGTAACTGAAACTGCCACCTTTGAATATTTTTATCTTAGAAATTTGACCTGCGAGTAACAAATGCCTGCCGACCTCATAATTAGTTACTACATTTTTATCAGAAATAATTAATATCATTACAAAAATTTGTAGTAGTAAAACTTCTATTAGTTTAAAAAAATTGCACAAAAGTTACATAAAATATTTGAAATTATTTAAAAAAGTTTGTAAAATAAACTAATTATGACGTAAAGCTGAGTTTAGAGTCAGTTACTTTTTGTTATAATAAGTTGTTTTGATTAAAATACAACTTTTTTAATTGGTAGTTGGACCAAAAAAGTTAAACTTAGTTTAAGGACAAGAAATAATTTATTTTACTAAGTTTAAAAAACTTAACAAAGTATTGTTGAAAAACGATAAAGATATGGAATAAACTAAACAAAGGTAAGTATTTTGCTTTGTATATAGTAGTTTAAACACAAATTCTTCATTGGTTTCTAATTAAGATTATTTGACAATACTTGTTTGCAATTTTCTTTTTATACCTAGCAAAGTCAACAAATTTTTGCTTTGCTTTTTTAATTTATATAACTTATAGTAGTTTAAACAATCTATTTAGTTCAAACAAACTTTAAACAAAAATTAAAAAGTATTTTTTACAATAAAGAAATGTTATTGAATGTAAAAAAATTTATACTTAAAAGTATTCTAACTTAAATACTTCTGGGCATATTACTTTTAGATTAAATAAGCATTTTTTTAATGAAGCAAATAGATTTTTTTAGCTTGTTCGAAGCAACTTCTAGTCTGGCTTTTTACATTTTACCGACTAAAATAGCTCCAATTACATTTTTTTAAGTTTTTATAGCCTCACCAAAAACATAGATAATATACTTTATTTATAAAATGTAATTATACTTTATTTTTAAAGTAAAGTAAAAAACTGATGAAAATTGTTTACGACAAAAAATGTTTGAAATTCCTAATTGTGCACAAAAGATTATTAAAACTGTAAATTGTATAAGGAGTTTAATTTCTACACTCCTGTGTATAATTACATAAAAATGCTAAAATTAAAAATGAGTTTGAATAAGAAAATTTGACAAGATAGTTTAGATTTTATTATCTGTGCTTAACTTTCTAAAATGTATACAGTTTAAGTTTATATAAACTATAAAATCTTAATCTTAAAAGTAATATTATCAATTAACTTTTATTTTCAAAATGTCTTGAAAATAAGAATCTACCTTGTAACATTATAACACAAAAAGTTTTAACAAGACATCGTAGAATAAACTATTTGAATTTAGAAAGAAAAATCAGTTGTATTAGTTTGTAAACCATCAGCACACTTCAGAAATTGAATTTTTAACATATTAAAGCCTGGATTTTTAAAACTTTGATTATTTTTATAAGATACTATAGGTAAAAACGTTAACAAATACGCTAACTATAACTTTATTTAAAGTAAGTTCTTAGGTAAAAGTTACTGATTATTCACTTTCTTACAAAGTTTAAAATGTTAAATAGAGATAATGTATTTAAAGTGCTCCTATAGTTATAAGCTCCTGCCTCCTACGTAACTATATATAATCTATTGAATGACAAAAAAAAGGCTTAAAATATTTTATTCTAGGACCTTGTGCACGAAAAAACATACCGGTTATTAAGTAGCACACCACGGATACCTTTAAACGTGTCCCGACGATATAAAGTAGAACTGAGTTGAAAGAAGTTTACAGAAAATGTACCAAGAGCAAACAAACCAAGAAAAAATTTACTAAAGTTTTAACATAACTTTGTTTAGACCGTTGTGAATTCTGAATTTACTGCCAAAAATAAGTTATGTAAATAAAAAAAGCAAAGTAAAATTGTGTTGATCTTGCTAGGTATAAAAGTATAATTGCAAACAAGTATTGTCAAATATCCTGAATTACAAGCTTATGAAAAATTAAGTAAGAAATTTTGGCACATACGAAATGTTGGACTCAGTTCTAGGAAAACAATGTTGAGCAAAATTTTGTAATCATAAAGTTTTTATAAGATTTGAAAAGCTCAATTTTATATCGTTTGATCATTCAAATTCGATCATAAAATCACAAGCTTTCGGTAGACTGAGACCGGTTTTGTCTTGATTAGGACTCATCAGTCAGTCACAACAGAAAAACTTGCAGTCTTCAATCTACAAACGGTTTATACATGCAAGCATGAAGCAACTATTTGCTTGCATTGATCAAGGTCGTCAGCATTGTCTTTTGCCGTGCAATGAAATGTAGTTATTCAAAATATTAAAAATAGATAAATATCCAATACATTTGAATATAATAGGTTATCCATGTTTGAGTTGAACATACTATCGAATTCTAAAATTTAATACAGTTTTTTTTAAATATTATATAATTTTTGCAGTATGTAGATTGAAGAAGAAAAAAAAATTTAACGATCTTACAAAGAGATGTAATGGATTTAGAAAAATATATAAGCTTTTACTTGGTAACAATTACAAAAAAAGGTGAAAAAGTAATGAGTAGAAAGAAGTTTGTAGAAAATTTATCAAAAAGTAAACAAACGAAGATTAAACTTAATAAAGTTGTAATAATACTCTGCTGAGTTGTTTTTTAATTTCAAATCTACAACTAAGAGTTAGTAATTGAAATCAAAAATGTGAGAAAGCTAAAGAAAATAAGAAGAATTAAAATTTGTTGTTACTACTAATATATTTAAAAACTCTCAGTGATAGATCAATAAAAGAATGTAAACTACAAAAAAATAAAGATTCTGTTTTGATCAGATAGTATTTAGATATTTTGATTTTGACAAGTACCTGAATTATCTGGAGCATACAATTGGAGAAAAATCAAGTTTTTCAAAGCTTGATAACTTAAAAACATACAATTGAATAAATCTCAGTTAAGAAAAAAATGGAAAAGAAAATTAACTGTGAAAATTTTAAAATCGTTTATTTAAAAAAACAAATACTTTACACAAATATATAAAAACTTATTTAAAGAGAAAAAAGTATTGTTGTTAGAAACGAAACATGAATTTTATCTATAAAATCAGTAAACTGAATACTATGTGATAGCAAAACATGGAAGTAACTTTTAACTATTTTCTATTGTCTGGTCTTCAGCAAGTCTCATCGAAAATTTGAAAGGTTAGACTTTTATTTAAACAACTTAAAAGCTAGTGACTAATTTTTACTCTGACAGGTCTTGCCTAAGTGTAAGAACGAATTGGAGTGTGTAAAAATTTTCAGTATGAGTAGTGAAAAATTATAATTATATATTTGTTCTTAACATAATATTTGTTTTACAAAAAAATCTCATGAATAAATTCCGACTATTTTCATACTTTTTTTTGACAGCAAATCCTTTACTGCAAAAAGTTCTGTTCTATTGATATTAAGCTGTAGAATACTACCAGTAAGTCTGTTTTAAGGTTTTTTTAGGAAAATCAATGAAAAAAACAGCTTTGTGTAGTATAGTTGTCTTTTTTAGGTGCTGTCAGTCACAACTTGTGACTGAAATTTATTAAACTTGAACTCTATGAAAAAATATATGTACATTAAGTTTTATTTCCTTAATAGATACGTTCCATAAATTTTTAGTAGTAATAATAAGTTAGTAAAATTTAAGCAATATTAACATTAGAAAACTACTAAAAAGTTTTTGTCTCTTAAGCAGTATCCAAACGGCGTATGACTTGATAACCGAAAGGTTTTTTTCGTGCACCAGGTCCCAGGACCAATTATTTTGAACGCTTTTTTAGTCGTTCATTAAACAATAATAAATAACCAATTTTAGTTTTATAATTAAACTCTTTTTTAGTTTTATAATTATATAAAACTATTTAATATTGTTTTAGTTTTATAATTATATAAAAGGCTTTGTAATAATATTTTTAAGAAAAATGCTAAAAATTAGGAAGTTTCTGAAAACTGCAATGATACATACAAAACAATAAAATTTTAAATTAAGTAAGACTTTGGTTTTTCTTTCACTTTATGTATAACAAAATATACATATTAAAACCATGAATCTAATTTTTACAAACCAACTAAGTTAACTAATCGTATACAACTGTTTAATTTTTATGTTCATTAATATAAAGCGTTTAGTATGTAACTTGCAGAGCTTGCTAGAACTTGATGAGGGTTCAATAGCTGTTGTGAGATTCTGCGACATGTTCCCATTGCGAGTTATGTCCATTTGGTGTAAGAAAAATATAAAAGAAAGACCAGACTACCACACATTCACCAAGCTAACCATGTCTGAGAAAGAACTGTTGAGACCCTTTAGATGTCCAACATTACATTTCTTTTGTTCTGTCACAGAAGGAGAGTTCCAAAATCCTTGCAGCCACGACGGAACAGATACTGCCTCTGAGTAGCTTGAGATCATCTTAAAATACTCTTACTTACAATATTAGGCAATATTAGAATATCAGAATATCAAATATGCATATCAACATAGGGAATATCAATATATGGAATCAATAACAATAACAAATACTAATAATAATATGAACATATAACAGGATCTAATAATTCTAAATTTTTATATATAAATACAGATAACTTAAACTACCACTAATATACTAAATAAATCACTAGTATATTATAAACAATTAATTTTTACTAAATTTTATTATTAAACAAATTAGAAATGTAAACTTGCAATTAAAGATAATAACGAGAGATAAACAGTATTTACAAGATAGCAGTTCTCTGAAGCCTTAACATGTTACTTTCAATACATAAATGTCAACTCAAGCCCTATCATTCTACTCTGCCTATCTAAAAACAACAAAACTTATCTATTGTTACGTAATATCTTTTGATTTTAGCGTTCTTAGAAATAAATAGCTATTTTGTACTTTTTCAAATAAGCCTAACATTACAACATTTAAAAATTTCTATAAAAAAGTTGTATACGATTAGTTAACTTGATTGGATTGTAAAAATTAGATAAGTTGGTTTGTAAGAATTTTGCTTTAGATCTGCCTTAAAACTTACACAATATAAAAGTTCTAAGTAATTGATAAAAAACTAAAATTACAATACTACATTTATTCTTATGTCAGGTATATAACACGACTAAATACGTTTTAGTAACTTAAATATATTCTTTAACTATTAAAAAAAAAAATTAAAAATAATTCTTTTTAGGCATATAACAAAAATTATACTAACTTTATATTAGTTCAAAGCTCAGATCTTACTACAAAATCTACAATGGGGGAAAGTTCTTGTTTATTTGTGAATAGAGACGAAAAACGCGTTATTTGAGATTCATGAACCACAAAGCGTCTTAACAATATTAATAAGCATAAGTCGTAATTTGTGTAAAATCCCATATTTTTAAGTTACAAATTATACTAGACAAATGTAATATTGAAATTTGTAAATTTGTAAGAGGTTGCCTGTAGTTGCTAAAACTTGGCAAAATTAAAAAAAAATTACTTGGGGTTTTTACTAAAAGTGCTACCAATTTTTTTATCAGTATTTATCAACAAAGTTTAGATGCTTCGCGCCACCAGTATTTTTTATTGAACGATTAAAAAAAAATACGCTCAAAAAGTTTGGTCTAAGGACCTGGTGTACAAAGAAACCTTTCGGTTATCGAGTCGTACACCACATGCTTATAAATTATCTTACGAGCTATTATACATATTTTTTATCACTTAAATATTTAAATCTATAGTAATAAAATAATCAAGTCCTGGACAATACGTTAAAAGGTATCCAAGTGGTGCGCGACTCGATAACCGAAAGGTTCTTCGTGCACCAGGTCCCAGGACTAAATATTTTGAGCGCTTTTTTTGTCGTTTATTAAACAATAATAAACAATTAAACGAAATGAAACAAATAAAAAATTAAATAAAATTAACTGAATTTTGTGTTTAAATATGTATTTAAAAACTTCTTCAGTAAAATCATTCTTTACTTACATTCGAATAGATTAGGGGTGGGCAACGTACGGCCCGCGGGCCGGATCCGGCCCGCAGAGTGAAAATGACTGGCCCCCAAACCTTTTTTAATTTTAAATGGAATCCAGCCCGCGGACAACATTAATCCGGCCCGCAAATAGATGATCCGGCCCGCTAAGCATTTTCAAAATTTATATAAAATCCGGCCAGCAAATTTAATTATCACAAAACTTGTACAAAACGTTTTTTGAACTATTTCATTAAACAAAACTGTAAGACTTTGACCCTGAAAACGTTTGTTAAAATGGCTTATCATTTTGTGGTGATAAAACACTATTTTGTTATAGTATCTTGTTCTGTTTCAAGTCAGTTGAAGTAATCCTTTCTCAAATTATCCAAAAGCAATTGTTTGCTGAAGTAACTTTGATGATCATACCTACCATAATGTTTTCATAAAAAATAGACGTGTAAAAAACTGCTGTCTTTTCCAGATAAGTATTAAGTTGTTTTTTAAATGTTTAAAATATGGTAAATATGCTTTTTATGGTAAAACTGTTTATTATATCAGAATTATTTTTGTTTTGTTTCTTTTATACATGCAAAAAATGTAATGAATCTTCTTTAGCTTAATTAAATTAAATAATAGTAGTTTAATATTGTTTTGTTTATTAATTTTTGAACAAATATTATCAATATAAATTCCAGATAAGGATTTCTAAAATTACTTAATTTCGAATAGTTAGCAACTTTTTTATGTTTTAGCTTGAAATGTTAGGCTCGAGTAACTTTTAGTAACCAAATTATAATTTTTTTAAGACTAACTAGTATTAATTCTGTCCAGCGTTATAATATATGTAGAATTATGAATACTTAACTAAATTTAACATAAAATTTCATACTTGACAACCTTGGTAATTAATATATTGATTCAAAATTCTGAAATACCCGATCAATAAGCATCTAACCGGGTTCAAACTTTTTTGGAATTAGCTTCAATTCGGGTCTAGATCTATTTCTAAAATTAGTATTTAGGCGGATCCGGATAGTATGTTTAAAATGGATCCGGATCTAAAAAAAGGATCCAGCTGAATCCAAAAGATCACTAACTTGAAATGATCCGGCCCGCTGAGGACTATGTTTTTCTGGATCCGGCCCGTCAAATATTTACGTTGTCCACCCCTAGAATAGATAAATGAACTATAGTATAATTTTTTAACAATTTTAAAGAAGTGAATTCTACTATAACTGAACTAAACTCTTATAAATGAAAATATAAAGATTATTACTGTAAAATTTAATTAAAAATCAATAATAAAAAATGAACTTTACCACTCAATCATCAACAACAGTATCCGAGAAAACCTACGACCGGTTTCGTCCTTAAAAGGACTCACCAGGCAAACATAGTCGCGAGAAACTGTTGTTGAGATCTAAACCAAGCGGGCTTTAGTGCATATGCACTGAAGATGAACCGATCACACGAAGTTGTTACTTTATTGTACGCGGACCTGGCAATTAACTGATTTAACGCGCTATAATAACAATATCTATGACGTTTACTTAAGCTAAAGTCGATTTATCAAATTTATACTAAACTTATACTGTTATTTAAATTTAGCCTATTTAAGTAGTAAGATTGTTGGAATGCTTAAACTACTAGTATAAAGAAATCGAGTCTCAAAACAAAAAGGTGTATTTGCAAATGAATAAAAATACGACAAAATACAACAACTGAACTAAAAACACAACACAAAATAAGCTACTTCGACTAAAATTTTGAGATGAAAACAGTCGCCATCGTTACGCTAGAACGATGGGAAATACATAACTCTATAAAAATACATATCATAAATAAATCACGGCGGCTGTTAGCGCGAACAAAACCAATAACAACTAAAGCGCGAACCACTAAAAACCAAACAGCAACTAACCAGCCTGTTTCGAGCGTAGCTCAGCTCTTATACTTAATAATTTGAGAGAAAATAAAGCCACTTTCGACTGCTAAACAATGTCAAGTGTTACAAAGCGACTGTCTGTGGGTAAATTCCAAAAAATTACGCAGTCAGATCGTTCACAGGCCAACGTCTCAAAAAATTTTCAGCATTTTGTGAGATTTTAGTCTACGCTCGTTAGGCTGTAAACAATTTGGCTGTGTCAATTTTTCGGACTTTACCTACAAACGGTCGCTTCAGTTCATATGCACTTAACCTCGCTTGGATTGATCTAAATAGCGGTTTATCACGACTATGCCTGCCTGATGAGTCCTAATAAAGACAAAACCGGTTGTAGGTTGTCTCGAATGTTTTTATTGTTTATTATCGATAGCAAGAAACATCTCAACTTTGTTGATGATGGCCAAATTTTACAAAAACAGAGTTTTGTTTAGGCTAAAATTAATTGATTGTTAAGCATAGATACTTTTAGAAAAATAATTATCCGATTTGAAGTAGTTATAGCTTTCTAAGTAGTTTAGATCTCAACAGCGGTTTCTCGCGACAATGCCTGCCTGATGAGTCCTAATAAGGATGAAACCGGTCGTAGGTTGTCTCGGATACTATTGTAATGGTCGAGTGGTAAAGTTCATTATTTATTATCGAGTGTTTTTATGTAATTACTGTCTTAAAATAAAAAATTTAAAATAAAAAATTAATTAACTACTTACTAAGAATTACTTATTCAAATTAAGTATTCTTATTCATACGACTAATATACTAATATTTCCGGTAGAAGATTAATTTCAAAAACATATAACTACTCTTTTTATTTCTTTTATGTTGTTTTTTTTTTTTTAAACTACTTTTAAATTAAGTATATTTAAAATTCCAATATATAGTGTTTTGAGTTAAACAATAAATAAGTAATTTGTCTTACAAGATGTATGTTTAAAAAAAAACCAAGTGAGAAAAACTATTAGAATAATTAAGCTCACTTTTTGACCAAGTGATTAAAAACTTATTAGTTTTTTTTTATGTTTGATCAGCTAAAAACTGTTTTTAACATTACTATAAGAAAAAGCCTTGAATTAAAACGGTGAAAGTAATTCAACTACGATTTGCAACTAAATAACTATACTTTCCATTTTTATAAATTTAAGTTTTTCAAATCGTATCTTTGATTCTTTGTTAAACGAAATGTAAAACAGTTTCGAAAATATTAGAGTTTTGAATTAAAATTAGTTATGAAGTTTTTTATATAAAACAACAAAATTGATTGACATTCATAAACTTAAAACCACTAAACAAAAAAAATATTTCATTTAAAAGATACTTTCTTTAGATATAGTTTCTTGCAGCTGAGCTTGTAGTTTTAGCAATAAGTGCGAACTACGAAATATAATTTTATTCAAACATTAAACAAAAATACTGGTAGTCTATGACTTTCGATGCATAATATACTTAGTACACTGTTCAAAGTCTTCTTTTGTCTTTTTTTTTATTTTGCATTTTATATGATCACATTATCATTTTAAAAACTTAAGAAATTTAATTAAGAACAGGTTTCCTAAATATTTTTGGCTAATTTTCGAATTTCTTCCAGGTTTTCTAAATTACATGTTTTAGGGTCTATTTTTAATTTGAAATTAGTTATAAGGTAAAAACTGTGTTCAATAGCATAACTAAATTGAAATGATATCTTAAAGCTTCTTTAAAAATGTTTTTACTAAAAAAGAATTTTTGATGATCACAATTTTTTTTATCTAAATGATAATTTTTTGTATGAAATAAAATTATACTACTTAACATGTAAAAAAAAATTTTCCACGTTTTTTTAGTGATTTTGGTTTAAAGATCCAGGTATTTTTTGGCAACCCTGTAAGAAAAAATTAATAAAACTTTGTATCAAGAAGACTAGATTATCAGTCGTCACTATCAGACGCGAAAAAATGTTTGCTGTTTTACAATTCTTTTTAGTGCACCAAATTGAAACTTATACTTCTATACGTAGTTATTAACTTTTTTAACAATCAAACATTTCATATATAGTTTATTGACGAGAAAACAAGCGCTAAAAAAGTTTTCCAAGGACCGTACGAAAAAAGCTTTCGGTATCGAGACGTACACCATTTGGATGGGAACGGGTCTAAATTGCACGAAGACAAAATTGCAATAAGGCACAAAATTACACGAAGGCACAAAATAGCACGAGAGAACAAAATTGCACGAGTTAAATTTTTGCACGAGAGTAAAAAATAAAGAAAAAAAATTAACAGAAAAAAACTAAAATATTATTTAAGAAAAAAAAAAGCTACCGACCGAGGGTAGGGGGTAACATTGATAGTAAAAAATAAAACTAAAAAAAAAAACTAACCCGTTCAAAATTGCCTGCTCGTACAAAAGTGTCCCTTGGTGCAAAAGTATCTTCGTGCAATTTTATACGCTCGTGCATTTTAGACAGCTACCCCATTTGGATACCTTTTAACGTCTTGTCCAGGACCATGTATTTGTATGTATGATACTTAGTTATGACATATTCATAATAAACTTTCTGGTATTAATTATAAATCGAAGTTAGTTTCTACCTTATATATTTTACAAAAATTTTGTATATATTTCGTAAATCTACACCTAACATGGTTCAATTTAATAAAAAAAAGTTACTTTTTGTTAATCATTTTTTAATAATTGCACTTTTTATAAATCGTATTTGTATCTGTAGTGAGAACTAAATTGGCAAACTACTTATAGGTTTATAAAAAAGCGGAGTTCAAAAACATCATAGTTAATTATTTATCAAGAATTTAAAGATAATTATGATTAATACTTTTTATTATTTATTCTAATTAGCATTAATACGACTAAAACCTCAAAAAAAGTATCAGTAAATGTTTAGTGTTGTGATAACTATCTACTAGAATGCTTTAAAGGGCGTTAGTTAATCTAATAAAATTAGTAATTATATTGTTTGATCGTTACAAATATCAATAATTTTAACTATTTTTCAGTACTGCAAAAATGACATTTTTTGTCAACTAAACAAGTAAACTAAACTAATAAAAACCTGTTTAAATTAAAATTCTTTAGTAAATGTGTGGCCTCTTGATGACTGAAGACTAGTAATTATGCTATTGTTCCTTAATCTATTTACACGTACAATTTATGGTGGTTTATTAGTTTGTACCTTTTCTAAAACATCAAATAGCGACCCTACAGACTAGTCTGCAACTTCCAGTAAGCAATTGTCAAGTCGATACTGATTTTATTTTACGTAGAAGCAATTCTTTATTATTCTTTCTTTAACGCATCATTAAGTGATTTTAAATATTTAGTCTTTCTTTTTTATCGTTTACTCAAGTACATCTTAATCTTAAAAAAAATAACTGAGGGATTCGATTAGTTATGCAGCTTTAATGTTTTAAAAATACATGCAGTTGTTTGATAGTGTATACATATTAGAGATAATGTTAGTCGAATTTAAATTGAAACCCCTCTCAACATTAGCTTGGCCAAAAAAAAAAATTACCAAGACTATCTGTATCAAGCCCGAAAGGTTTCAAGAGATTTGCCAAGAATTTTGAAATAGAATACAAAATATTTCTTTATTAATAATTGTTTTAGGTCAGTTTGTTCTTGTTTTATAAACAAATTTGCTAAGAACTTTACAATAGAGAACAAAACTTAACTTAGTAGAATCCAAGAACATAAAAATTTAAAAAGTTTACTTCAAAAATACGATGTTTAACAATAAAATAAGATAATACTAAACAGTTTGTGCGAGTACAATTAGATCAAAAGTGTGTTTATCACTTTAATTAAAATAAGCTTTATGATTTTCAGTACATTAAACAAATCTCAAGACATTTACATGAAAACTTTATTTAACTTTTTAAATCAAAATCAATAATTTTCCAACAATAAAAAATGTTGTTTGAAAAAATCAAATTACCTTTCTTAACAAAGTAAAATCCCATAAAATATTAATTATTCCATGTTTCAAGGCATTTAATGAAAAGCACAACTAATTTCCTAAGCTAATTTACTAAAGCTGAAGTCTTAAGCAAAAGTTAAAAACTAAATTTAAGATCCTATATCAACAAATTTTAACAATAACTAACATAATTAACAGTTATCTTCATATAAAAGCGTATAAATTAAGAAAGAGTTTAAAATGTGACAAGTTAATTTTAATTTTTAAGTAAATAAGAATTTATTCTATTTTAACAAGTATAGCCATTCAGAAATTGTAAAAAAAAATTTTTTTTATTTTTAGGTTACTTCATTTTCATTTTTTCCATGTACCTCTGTAGAGACTCTACGTCCTGCTTACATTCATGATCACTATCGTCCTCATCTTTGTAGTTTTCACTTTTATCTTCAGTGCCTGGTGTTACTACAAATGCAGAAGTACTACTAGCTTTACTGCTAGAGCAAGCTTTTTGTGATTTTTTATTTGCTTTGGATTTTAGTTCATCGTACTCCGGTTTGTAATCTGTGATGTACTCCTGTCTTGCTGACTCAATTGCTTTTAACAAGTCGTCCATTCCATCACCAGTGGTTGAAGAAAACCCAACCAGAGTCAAGTGCTCATAAAACTCATCTAGCACCAAACTCATTGACCTGCTGAGAACAGAGCTGTAACTTTCATCATTTTCCAAAGCAGCTTGGAACTTTTCAAAATCTCTTGTCCACTCTACTGCAAACTTGTGATCTACCACATCAGTCTTGTTCATCACAACAATAAATGGTAGTTTTGTTTTGTATAAAATACTACAAGCATAAAGCATATTGGACATAAAAGTTACTGGGCTGACACATCTAGCAGTGTCCATTACATAAATTACAACTGTTGGAAAAGAAGACGCCAATGATTCTGTGATAATTGTACCAGATGAAGACCACGTGAACACTTCAATCTGACCAGGTGTATCAGCAATGAAATGGTTAGTAGATGTAGCACGTTCATTTAATAAGCTCATAACTTGATCAAACTTAATAGCAAACAAATTTAGAGAGGTCATAATCCCGCCATTAGGGCCAAGGTTGTACTCCTTCATAACTTCTTTGTAGTTCACTGTATCTTGGATGTCAAGGTTTACTGGGTATGGCATGTTTGCAACTGCAGGGTCTAAGTTTATGATATATGGAGGTTTTTCAGATTCTTCATTAAGATGTGCTGACAAACGGTGAACGAATGTTGTCTTTCCAGAACCAGCCATTCCAAGCACTATAAGGGTTGTTGGTTTATTTTCGCAGTTATCTTTTTCATCCATATTTGACATTTTTTAATTAACTTTGTCTTAATGAATGATAATTTAAAAGCTTCAGACTAATAAAAAATATATTTCCTTTTTTTATACTATCAATTTAGACATATGAAAACTTATTAGTATTTAACATAGATTTAAGATAATTAAAAAATAAACACATGTTTATAAACTACTATGGCAACAGTAACAACATGTTCTAAGATGAAAAGAATGAAAAAGCAGGGTTTCTAAATACTTCAGGAAATACATTCAACACTTTTGAGTTTAACCTAACCTTGACTACATATTTGTTATTATTTTTATTTATTTTCAAGACATTGTTCCTTTGAAACTTTAAGTCTTAAGTTTTGAGATTCAAAAATTTTATTTTTAAATTTGTATTGCTATACAATTAACCAAATTAGTGGTATGCAAAAAAAAATAAATTCAGACTAGAAATAAAATACAGTAGTTATTATTAGTTCAATAACTACAAAAGTTTTAGTACCATAAGTGTGATGCTGAGATACATCAAAAACTTATATGCTATCTAAATATATAGCAAAAAATATTTCTTCAAAACTAATAAAAGTTTTTAAAGAATCTGCAAAACTAAAATTTGTTTATTTTTGAATATTTTAAATCTTATTAGAACTTATTTTAATTTATTTTATCTATTACTTTAATTGTTTTATTTATTTAATTTATACTTCAATCAAGTATTGTTATGCACAGAGTTGCCACTTGCTTTTTTTTAATTTTTTCCAGGTTTTTAAAAGTATACATTTTTGGCTCTATTTTCAGTTTAAAGTTAAGTTTAAGGTAAGAAACTGTGTTAAGCAATAAAAAAAATTGAAAAGATACTGTAAAGCTACTTTAAATATACTTTTTACTAAAAAAAATTTTAATGATGTAATTTTTTTTTTAATATATGGTAGATTTTTTGAGAAAAATCAAAATTTTACAACTGAACATGAGAAAGTTTGTTAAAATTCCAGGTTTTTTTGCCTGAATTGTCAATTCCAGGTTTTTCCAAATAAAGTGGCAACCCTGTATATATAAAACACTTAGTAAGGATACTTACATACAACTAAGAAAAATGAAAAATTATAGAGTAATTATACTACTTTATAAAAATTTTATATAATAACTCATAACAATAACAATTTAAGTGGTTTGCCACTTTTTTACAGGGTTGCCAAATTTTTTTTGAGAAATTTCTTCCAGGTTTTTATAAATACACATTTTTTGTAATATTTTTAGTTTAAATTTAAGTTTAGGGTTAAAATTTGTGCTAAGTGGTATAACAACATTGAAAAGATACTGTAAAGCTAATCTAAATGTGTTTTTTAATAAAAAAAATTTGATGATGACAAAATTTTTTATCTAATATGGTAGGTTTTTCTTATCAAATCAAAATTTTACTACTTAACATGAAAAAAATGTTTCAAATACCTAATAACCACATCATGAAAAAAAGGCTTAACAAAGTGATAACTTTGAGAAAAAAATAATTTAAGTCATAAAAACTTAAGTTGTTCTAAAGTAGTCTGAGTTTTTCAAAATTTCAAACTGGACGGAGTCAGCCTGAGTAGCCTGAGTCTGTGGTAACCCTGATACTTATACTTCATTTTTAAATCATTAAGAGCAGGACTATAACTTTCCATTAAGGCTATAAAAAATGGGATTGGGTCTAAATTGCACAAAGATAAAATTGGACGAGGTTAGTAAATTACACAAGGGGACTAAATTGCACAAGGGCACAAAACTGCACAAAGACAATTTTGGACAAAGGATCAATTTTGCAGGAGTTACATTTTTGCACAAGAATAAAAAAATACACAAAAAAAATAAAAAAATAAATTATTAAAGATAAAAAAAAAAGTTACTGACAGAGGGTAAGGGTAACAGTGATAATAAAATTAAAAAAACAACTAATAAAAATTATAATAAAATAAAAAATAATAATAACAAAATAGACAAAAAAAAGCTACCAACCGAGAAGGGGTAACAAGTGATAGCAAAAAAAAATTTTTTTTAATATTAATAAAAAATGTTATAATAATAATAACTAAAATAACTTACCGACCGAGGGTAAGGGTTAGGGGTAACAGTGATAGTAAAAAAATATAAAAAATAAAATTAATAATAAAATTAAAAAAAAAAATTAATCGGTGCAAAATTGTCTGCTTGTGCAAAAGTGACCCATTGTGCAAAAGTATCTTAGTGCAATTTTATTTTCATGCAATTTATCCCCTTGTGCAAAAGTATCTTTGTGCAATTTTGTACACTCCTGTAATTTAGACAGCTACCCATAAAAATAGCTTTAGTACAATAAGGTAGGGCTCCAAGGACCAAAATTTAGTTAAATAATTAAAACTAACACTGTAAGAAGTAAAATTAACAACAACTAAATACTAGAAGATAAGTTAAAGTCATAGGGAAAATAAAAATAACTAATCTATCAGTGTAAGCAACTGAAGATTGATGATTACTTGATTTGTTGGGACTACTAGTCATAATTAAATGCTACCTAATTATTTAATTATTATATTATAAATACTAGAGCCTATTTTTGGCTACTTTATATAATTTATACCTTGTTCTTTCTGGTGTACATCAATAACTAACAAAGTAATACAACACTAAAAGTTAATAACTTTGCTGATGATACACTAATATATACAACATTTAAGAAAAACACCAATAAAAAAGATAATGAATACCTAAACTCCCAATTAAAAAATGTATCAAGCTGGTTAATGGAAAACATGCTTTGACTAAATTTAAATAAAACAAAATACATGCTCTTCCACTCTGGCAAAGTTGATATTTGGAGAAACATAATTTATATATAAAAATTTATAATTCAACTATATCAAAGGTAAATAATTATAAATATTTGGGTGTTACAATTGACAGTAACCTTAAATGGTTTAACCATATTGAAACATTAAAAACATAATCATTAAAGACAATAGGTATTTTATACAAAACACGGTACTATTTAAATCCAAACTCTTTATATTCTATTTTTAATTCACTTCTGATGAGTCATCTTAGATATGGATTACTTTGTTGGGGTAGAGCAAGTAGAACTAAAACTACTGAAATCAATAAACTTGTAAATAGAGCAATAAGGTGCATCCATTTCAAAAGTTGGAATGAAAATTTTAGTAGTATAAAAATAGCTAAAAATTTTAGAAGTGGAAAACATGTTTCAGTGTGAGTTAGGAGTCCTTATGAACAAATTCAAAAAATGTATATTGCCATTTAATTTCAATTATTACTTTACAAGTATTCACAATCATTCAACAAGATTTTTGAGAAACAAATCACTTTTTCCTAGAGTAAATAATCTTTACATTTGTAAATCCTTATCCTTATCCTATCTTGGATGTAAGGTATGGGAGGAAATTCCAAAAAGCTTAAAAGAACAAAACTATCTTATGGCATTTCAATCTGGACTAAAAAATATATCCAAAATCAATCAGACAAAAGTCAATCTTAATTTTCTGATTTATATAGTATCACATAAAATTATTTCTTGGTTATTATGTTTTTACTCTCTATTTTTTCTTTTTAAGACTAATCAATGGCAGTTGTGTTGGCTGGGTGTTAGCGGAGTTGATTTGGGTCTTAGTTAGTTTTTGAACATGCAGTTTTCATTTACTAACTTACTCCTTTTTTTTTTCTTTGTGAGTTCTGTAATTAAGTATGATTATTATTTTTATTTATTATATTTTTAATTTTTTTTAATAATTGTTTAGTTTAATTCAAAGTAACAAAGTTTTTGTACATGTATAATTGGAACTTTTTTTTGTTTATTTTTATTTATAAGTGAGATTTATTAACTAATTTTCTATTTACTTATGTAGTTGTTAAGTTTTTTTTCTAATTTGTTTTTTTTTTACACTTAATTGTACATTTAAAGGTGTGATTTATTTGTTTTTATTTTCTTACATGTATCTGGTATTTATTAGCCAGAGTAATTTATATATTAAAAAAGTATAAGAAAATACTGAATGTTTTGGCTTTTTTGTACTTAGCACATAGATCTATAGATCTTATTAGAATAGGTTACGCTCTACAGTTAATGCTTATACACATGTTTCTTTTTACATACATAAAGGAAAATATGTAAGTTATAGCAATTTCACCATTTGTTTTATTATTGACCTTTTTATTGCACTTTTAAGAGTTGCTCTTGTAGAGAGGGCAAGTGAACGTACATGATCATATAAATCAAAATTTTTGGGAGGAGACGGTGTGATGCCCATGGTAGAGTATGGTTTTCATAGTTAATATTGGCAGTAATGGGTTTTAAAAAGAGTGCATACCTTTTTTTTTCTAATTAGTTTAAGTAAAAATATTTATTATTAATTATTAATGGTTATTATTTATAATCATCAATATTTTAATGTCTCATTCTGATTGGCTCATTGAGTGACACTCAATATTCAACATTTAACAATATCATACAAATAATGGAAGAGCATATGAAAAGTGCATTTTATTACACCAGTGACATCTAAACTTTTTAAAATACAAAATAATTTTGTAAATATAAGCCATAAGATGTTGAGACTTCATTAGTTCCTTATGGAAGGGACAACTAAAAGGGCATAAAAAAACTTTTTACTGAAAATATATATCCTACAATTTTTTACCAAAAATTTCAGAACTTTTATAGTCTTATCTTAATAAAGTGGAAAAAAAATATCAGTAGGAGTAATAAACTTAACTCTTTTTTGTATTTCTCAATTATTTAATTTTTATTTTAAATTTTTAGAAATTTGTTCTGAAATTTGTTTTAAATATTGAAACATACATTTTACTGAAAAATTGAGGTTTTTAGCGCTAAATAGAAAAGAAGATTGTTTTCTGAAAAAGTTAACATTTTAAAAAATGTAGTTCATCGGTTTGTATTTTAAATTTTTACAAGGAAGACTATAACTCATAAGTTAAGGGCATAGGGGGGGTAAACACCCTTTTTTGGTTTTTTATCTTATTTTATATAGTTTTTACTAAGCTACAAGATACTTTTTACTGATTTTAAAAATTCAAATTAGTTTTTGAGATATAGCCAGTCAAAGTCGGCGGCAACAATAGGTTCTTATGGGAGATGCAAACTAAAACCGTAAATAACTAGAAATAAAAAAAAATCTATCTCCTCCTACGTTTTTTGAGATAACTACCTCAAATTTTTAGGAAATGTTCCTTGATATTATTAAAAAATTCTGTTGGAAGAGAACTTAAAAAAATTAAAAATTAAAATTTTATATTATAATAAAAAACTTAAAAAAAAATATTTTTTTTGTTTATTTTTTATATAAAATTTTTATTTTTTAATTTTTCAAAAATTTAGTTCCGACAGAATTTTCTAAATATATCAAGGAACACTTCCTGAAAATTTTAGGTAGTTATCTTAAAAAACGTAGGAGAAGATAGATTTTTAGTAAAATAGTTTTTTTTTTGCCGTTTTAGTTTGCGCCTCCCATAAGGAACCTTTTGTTGCCTTTGACTTTGATCAGCTATATCTTAAAAATTATTATAATTTTTTAAATCTGTAAAAAGCATTTTGTAGCTTAGTAAAAACTATATAGAATAAGATCAAAAACCAAAAAAGCGTGTTTACCCCCCCTATGCCCTTAATTGATACTTTTATCCTTTGTACATAGCTTCTCATTATATTTTAAGTAAAGCAAAAAGTTTAACAGGAAGAAAATTGAGATGTTCAGATTTGCAATATTGTACATGTATAAATGAACACAATAATAATTTAGTCAATTTGTTGTGACAGGATAGCCCAAGGTTTTTTGAAAAATTTTTCCAGGTTAATTGAAGTACAAGATTTTTAGTTCATTATTAGTATAAAACTTAATTTAAAGTTATAAATGGTTTAAAAAAAATTTAAAACACTAATGCTACTTTAAATAAATTTTGAAATCAAAAAATTCTAAATGGTATAAAAAAATAAATTTGTAAATATAATAGATTTTTTATATTAAGTCTAAGTTTTGTTACTTTACGTGTAAAAATTGTCTAAATGGTTTTTCCAGGCTTTTTAGTGATTTTTTTGCCTATATTGTCAAATTCCAGGTATTTCCAGCTTTTTGGCTACAACCCTGTTGTGATCAGCAGCTTTTAATACTTTGTTTGAATGTGTATTTCAGTTTCTGGTTACTCAGGCTTTGAAGGGCAGCAGTCTTTAACAAAACTTCGAATATTTCACAAGAATTTTTTTTTGTAATTTATTACCTTTCTTCTATACTCTGGCTTAAAATTAAATGCCTTTTAGTCTGTTATCAACATGTCTATCTAATTAATAGTATCAATTTAATTTAAACTTAAAAAATAGTATATTTCATACTATTAGAAATTTTAAGTTTATACTTAGTGCAGCAATTATATTCACTTTCAATAAGACACTAATTATATTTAAAGAATTTTTTAAAACATTTAAAGGAAAGAAGAATTATTTTAACTGGAATTAAGAAACAGCTATTACGACTGATATGTGTCAAGGTCTTAGCAATATGAAATATTATAGATGTTCTAATTGGTTTCCTAATATATTCATTTGCTTTTATTTGTATGCACTTAAGTGTAATTTCAGCTATCATCACATATACTTTTTACAGAGATCTAACTGTCATGATCAGGTATGGTAAAATTTGAAATTCACTTTTTACAGCTGTTTTTTTGCTATAGTAACTAAAATGCTAAACTAACAAATTATAGCTAATTTTACCACATATTTTATACTTTATTTAGCTTTACAAGTTTTATGTTTACTACTTTTGTTGTAATAACTTTACTAAAATGTTTAACTACATAAGTTTTAATTGACAATGTACTTTAGTATTTTAACACCTGGTTTGAGAAATTGAAACAGTTTATAATAATATTTTAACATATTAGCTAATTTTTTTAATTAGAATCAACATTTTTAGAGAAGTAGTTTGATGTCTGATTTATAATATATTGAAATAAGTTTAGTTTTATGCGTGCTTCATCCACAAATGAGAGTTATAAATTAGTAGCTGAATTTTTCTAAAGAAATAACTACATAGTATAAATTTGTGGCTATAGTATAAGTCAATGGATTTAATCATTTTTGATATCTTCAGAATGAAAAAACCAATCTTAAGATATAAAATTAATTATTATAACTATTTTGTAAGAGTTATTTATTTTTGAGATTAAATAAAATTTTACTGCCAGGGATTTTTTGATAGTGATTTATTCAATTTGCAATGCCTTTTACCGCCCTTAATCATGATAAACATTAAAAAAATATGTTTATATAAATATGTCATCTTACATAGAATTTAGGTGCTTTCAGTAAATTTAATATTTTATGCCTAAATAATTTGATATAAGTATTATTAAAGACAGCTAGTATACTGCTCAGCTGCTACTTATTCAATTTTCAGTTATTAAAATATCATAAATTGTTTTTTTTTAACTCTAAACTTTTAAATTTAATGATACCATGTCTTGTTAAAAAGTGAAATATAATAATTTAAATTTAAACTTGAAAAAAAAAGACATTATAAAACTTATTTAAATTAGCAAGTCTAATTTAAATTATAATACAATTAAACTTTATAGTAAAGATAATCAAGTTTTATAGTAAAGATAATCTAAAAAAGTTGGTTTAAAGAGACAGCACGACTAAATCCTCCAGGATTTTTGAAAAGACAAGTTTTTTTTTTTCATTTTTAGTATAAAATTAATTTTAAGGTAAAAACTATCTTAAACAGTACAAAAATATTCAAAATATACTGTAATACTACTTTCAATGTGTATTTATAAAAAAAAAAATTTTAAATGAGACAAATAATATTGTATAATAACTGTTTAAAACTGATCAAAATTCCAGGTTTTTTTTTTAATTCCAGTTTTTTGTCTGAATTGTCTAATTCAAGGATTTTCTAGGATTCTAGGTTTTTTGGCAACTCGGTTTTTTTATTAGTTTAAATACTCCTTCTTTGTTTTACCAGTCAAAATATTTCTTTAAATATAATTAGCTTTTGTGTTTTTCAATAAAAATTTTTTTTGAAGATGACAAAAAAACTTTATTATATGATATATTTTTGTTTCAAATAAAAATTTAAGTACTAACATGTAAAAGTTGCTAAAAATTCGAGGTTTTTCCAGGTTTTCTAGCCTAAATTGTCAAACTTCAGGTTTTATGCCAACCCTGATGAAAGCTAAAATTATATACTATAAGATACTAAGAATTAAAAAAAACTTTATAGATATAGTCAGTTTTGTCAAAGTTTTCAAATACCTGCAGGAGAAATTTTACATTGTCATATTTCTCATAAGTTTGAAAAATTACTAAAAGTTTATCTTCTTCATTTTTTAATCTATTAACCTTTCATTTTCAGAAAATATTCCTTAAATAGAGGTAAATAATATTCTTATTATGCTCTAATAATAAATTAAACTTAAGAATTTAATGACCAAAAAAAATCCAAATTTAAAAAAAAAATTTACTAAAAGTTTTAAAAGTTTCTACAAAAGGTTGTTAACTAAAAAATTAAGATTAAACTGATTCAGTTTCAGAACTAATTATTAATAAATAAGGAGATGATATATCTTAAATAAAATAGTCTTTTCTGATTTATTTCTTTTGTCCTTGCACAAGGAACCTATTTAACTCTCAGATTTTGTACTCTCATATCTCAAAAACTATTTTTATATGACAACAATTAAAAAGCAACTGCTAGTTAAGTTATAGATCTTTTGAATAAGATCAGTATATATCAAAGTGCCCTACACCGGATTGGCAAAGAGGTTAGTTAACTGTCGTACATAAAAAATGTCATGCAAAGAAACTTTTAATTTAGATTACTAATAATTAAAAGTTATTGTTAATCTTTATTTTAAAACTAAAATTAAATTCATGGTATCAATTAAAGAGATATCTTTCAAAAATCTAAAAGAATTATATTTTTCGGGTGCCTGACTTTTAAATTTGGACAATTGATATTAAACATACACATTATTTAAAAAGTTTTATGAGGCCATATCTCAAAAAGTAACGTAATATTTATTAATAAAAAAAAGCTGTAACAATCTTAAACTGTCTACTAATTATTTTTTTATTTTGAATATTTTTTGAGATAAAAATAAAACACATCTTGAAATATGGTAATATATAATATTATTTTAAATGAGTATATTTTTACAACTTTATACTCTCATTATTATATCAATTTGATCTACATCACCATTTTTTTTTAATCAGGTATATATTACTTTTTGACACAAGCCTAACATTTTTTTTGGTTATGGTCGGTTTTAAGGGTGCATATTTTACTTAATAGATTAATCTTTTTTAGAGGTACTTTTTGACACTATATTCAATTTTTTATCTTAGCAGGGCTACGCCCTGCTAATATTTACATTTATTATCAAAGTTGCTACAGTAATAAACTATATTTACTTTGAGGATAGGTCAAAATTGCATTACGACAAAATTGCACGAAGACAAATTTGCACGAGATGACAAAATTTAACAATCAAAATTTTTCACAAAGGGTCAATTTTGAACGAAGATACTTTTACTCACAGACAAGTTTGCACGAGAGGACAAAACTTCACGAAGACAAATTCGCACGAAAGGAAAATTTTTCACAAAGACAATTTTGCATAAAGGGTCAACTTTGCACAAAGACAAATTTGCACAAAGGGTCAATTTGCACGAAGATACTTTTGCACCTAGACAAATTTGCACGAAGGGATACTAAGACAATTTTACTTCAAAAGTCAATTTTGCACGAAAGTTTAAAAAAACTAAAAGATAACTTGATAAAATACAAAAAAAAAGTTACTGACGATGGTAAGGGTACAGGTAAAAGTGATAGTGAAAATTAAAAAAAATTATAAATATTGTTCACAAAAAAACAAGAAAATGATTAAATAAACATAAATTAAGTAAAAAGAAAAAAAGCTACCAACCGAGGGTAAAAATTAGGGGTAATAGTAGAAAAAAGTTATAAAAAATTCATAAGAAAAAGATAAAATAAGTTACCGACCGAGGGTAAAGATTAGGGGTAAAAGTGATATTAAATAAAGTAAATTAATAAAAACAATTACACAAAGATTTAGTTGTTGATAATCTTAATTATTTTTTTATTAAAGCTGTAAAGTATTTTTAAAACGTATTATAAAGTTAACATTGTTATTACATTCAAAGTTTTTTTTTGCACTTCATTTTAAGTCGAGAAATAAACATTACAACAGTAATTAAAACATTTCGGGTATTAAATACAGTTAAGTAAAGTTTATAAAGAAGACTAACTAGAATAAATTTTATTACCTTCTGAACTGTTAAATAAATAAACAAGTCTATTTAACTTTCAGTGACTTTTTGCTCTAGGTATAAAAGAAACTTAGTTAAGTACAACTACAACTATTATCATTATTGTAAACTTAACTATCATTAAAATAATTAAATATAGCTACTTGAGCTTATTTCTTAAAAAGTGACAAAACTTTTTAGTTTAAAAACATTCTTTCTTCATGTTATCTAAGATGATGCAAGTAAGACACTTAAAAATAGTTTTTATATCCTTATAAAATGGTCGTTTCAAACCACGTGATGAGTATTATTAAGAAATTTAGAAGTTTTATATGCTGATGTAATTTTAAACTGTATAGTTATTGCTAACAGTTCATTTTTAGTAACAGTTGCTAACAGCTGTTATTAATAAGGGTCAGATAGATTATTTCTTACATGTGCTTTCTTAATAAACATTTTATAACTGTATTCGCTCAAGTTTTCGTACAAGTAGGTAAAAACAATATTTAATTTGTTTTAAATATTAAAAATGGTAACAAAATTTCAACAGTTAAGAATTTGAACATAAAAATAATTTTTAAAACATTAATTCGTAAAAAGGAAAGTTTAAAACATTCTAAATTAACAGAGTTGTCTATGTTTGATTACTCATGCATCCCTTAAGTAGTTATAATTATCTGTAAAGCTAATAAAAAATTTCAAATAAGTGTATATAATATACTCATTTTATATTTCTAGCAACTACATTGGTGTATACTTATTAAAATAAAAACAGCAAAAGAACTTACAATGTTTTATAGTAAATTTATAGTCTAATAACAAAAAAAGTTTTTTTTTTAATCACTTTAAAGTACTTTATTTCAAATAACTGCATAATGCAATTGCGTTAACTATGCTAGTTTTTTAAAATGTTATATGTTTATTAAAAGAAAAACCGCTTGCAGCAAGAGATGATGAAGAGTCATCTCTTTAAAGCGGTGCAGAAAATTGTAGCGGTACACGTGGGATTCCATATTTTTTACAAAAAAACCCTCTTTTTAACAAAATCTTTCAAATTACCCCACATCCTTTCAACCGTTTGTGTATGAACCCAAGGGTTGACAGGATGTACAAAACCTACGGCATGGTTCATTTTTTCATTTTTTAATATTCGTCATACAATGAACACTACTTTATGCTATCTTGATAGAAACGAATGTTTTTTTTTTTGTCGTACTTTATAAAGAGATAAAAACATTTTTATAGTGTTTTACTTGCATTATTTTGAATAACTTGAAGTAAGAATATTTTTAAACTAAAAAATGTCAACTTTTAAGATATAAGCTAATACGAAAAGCTTTATTTAATTATTTTATATGACAGTTAAATTTTCAATTATGATGAAAGTTGTAATTGTACTTATCTAAGTTTCTTTTATAGTTTTATTATCGTATTTAAAGTTTTATTATTTTAACTTGTTGACAATGCTTACTTTATAATACTTTTTTTTAAAAGTTTACAGTTTTAGAAAAAAATAATTTTTAGATTATCAACGATTATAACATTACATTGTTAAAAAAAGTTAACGTTTTAGCAAATATATTAAAAATATTTTAAACTATTTAATCAAACTCTTTATTAAACTAGAAAACAGTAATAAACTTTCAATTTTTACAATGAGCAAGCATCTATTTTTTTTTAAGAATACAAAAGTTATTGATAAAGGTACTGTGTTAGATATAAACTAAAATAAACAATTGATTATCTAATATTTTATCTTACTGAGAATGTTCGAAATAAAATCTTATCATTTAAACTAAAAACTTGTATTTATTTGTGTAATTGTTTTTATTTATTAACTTTTTTGTTTATTTTACTATTACTGTTACCCCTAATCCTTACCCTCGGTCGGTAAGCTATCTTATTTTTTTATCTCGTTGATTATAATAAATTTTTTTATAACTTCTTTTACTTCTACCCCTTACCCTCAGTTGGTAGGTTTTTTTACTTATTAATTAATTTTTACTTTTTAACTTACTTTTTTTTTTAAATACTTATAAATTATTATTTATTTTACTTTAACTGCTACCTTTAACCAGAGATGTTAAAATGCTAAAAGTTACTATGGTAATTCAGCAATGAAGTGTTTTATTTTTGGTTTGTTTTAAGTTAGTAATTTCACGCTTGAGTAAACAAAGCAGAGCTTTTTAACATGTCTGCCTTTAACTCTTACCCTCGGTCAGTTACTTTTATTGTTTAGTTAGTTATACATTATTTTGTTTTAATTTATACCATTTCCCTGTTTTTTTTTTAACTGTCGAGCAAAATTGCCCCTTTGTGCAAAAATGTCTTCTTGAAATTTTGTCCCTTGGTGCAAATTTGTCTTCGTGCAAAAGTGTCCCATCGTACAAATTTAAACCTTGATGCAAAATTAACCCCTCGTGCAATTTAGTCCCTTGGTGCAAATTTGTCCTCGGTCAATATAGTGTCAAAAAGTACCTCTAAAAAAGATGAATTTATTAAGTAAAATACGCGCCCTTAAAACCGACCATAACCTTTTTTTTTATATTTTATTAAAACTTATATGGTATGGAAAAAAGTAACAAAAATACTGAAAAGTCCTTGCAAAATTTTCAAAACTTTGTTGAAGACTGATGCCCTTCAAAACCCTAGTTTTTAGCTAAATTTTGTTTTTTAAAGAGGACTACACTAAAGGTTTAATCATAAGTTTATAAACTCATTAAAAATTTTATTGTTAAATCGCAGATGAAATGGTATGTTAGGATTAGGTTATGTTTCAATACTATGATTGAGTTTAATTAAGTCATATATGTGAAAGTTATTACAAAATACACAAAAATTTTGCTTATTTATCTGTTCTACTTTTACTAAAAGTATTATCAATCCTATACAGTTATGTTTTAAGGGTATTCGTAAGACCTTAAGTTTAATCAGACTAGTTTTTTTTATAAATCAGGGTCTAAGCAGAATCAATGTTATTTATTTTTCTACTTGTTTCATTTTAGTAGCAAAATATTTTCTTTATTTTTGTAGTGAGTCTTTTTGTAGTTTAAACGTAAATCCCCTACTCTAATTAGTCAATTATAACTTTCACATCGAGGACAAAACTTCAAATGTATAACTAGTAATTTACTACTAGTAAATGAAAACTACATTATCAAGGAAAAAAAACTTCAATGTAGATATTATAAAAGTTATTTATTGTAATATTTAATTACACTACTTCGAAAAATTCCAATGCGAACAAATCTGAAAAATACTTATTGACCATAGGTAAAAGTTTAGGGTTAATAAGACAGTAAATATAAAAAAAGTATTTTTTATTAAACGACAAATAAATACGCTCAAAAAAATTGTTTTAAGGACCTGGTGTACGATAAAAACCTTAAGATGTAAGAAAAAAATTAAATAAATGAAGAACTAAAAACTTCTACCAGATTAAATCTGAAAACTGCTTATCGGCCAAAGGTAAGGGTTTAGTTAGGGCTAAATAGATTGTCGAAAGTAATAAAAAATAAAAATATTAAATAAATGAAGAACAAAAAAATTAAGTGGGATGGGAATTGATCGCGTGTGGAGTTGGTGACATAAATTAATATAGTTGTATTAAACATTTTTAATTAACGTAACGTAATTAGTTAAAGATAAGAAAAAGAAAAGAGTACTAAAAACTTGTCTATAAGAAAACAGTTACAATAATTATTATTAAAAAAAAAGTTTATAACAAAACAAAAGTATAGATTACTTAAAAAACTAAAATATCAAAATTAAAAAAAAACTATATTCAAACAGCAAAAACAATAAATATTACATATAAAACATTTTTTTTGAGTTACTTAATAATAACTTTAAGTTATGTACAAAAAATCAATAAATAAAAAATACTTTATTTAATTTAAAAAAAAAACTAATTTGGAATTAAGCAACTATGTTTTTGTCAATAAATTATAAATTAAATAGTAAAATGTATTTAGAACCAAAACTATAACAGATTTATACAATTCTTTTTTTGAATATTTTAAAATATTTGTTAAACAAGCAAAAAAAATTTCATTGAAGAAAAGAAGTTAAGTAAGTGTATTTAATTAGCAATATAAAATTAATCTAAATGAAATGCATATCTTTTTATTTTTAATCGTTTTACAAAATTAATCAGATTAATTCATCAGATTTTTTTTTGTATTTTTTTCATTAACTGAAGTCTCTTCGGGCCAAGTAGCTGTAAAGTTTATTTTGTAAAATTGAAAAAAAAATTAAAATAAAGTAAAACTAAATTGATATTTTACTAAGCACAAAGTAAAGCGATATGCTTAAATATATAGTAACTTAATACTAAAACAATTGTTAGCGAGCAATTAATCAGTTAGTAATTTCTTGATGAAATTAGTAATAACTATCAAAACTTTTAATTAACGAGTGTGAAGTTAGCTTGGTAACGTTTTTAAAGAATTTTTCAAAAATGTCCAAACTTTAGATCCAATTAATTTTCTTATCTTAATAGCTAAATAAAAACTTTTTTTTTCTAGAGAACGGTCCTTTGTGATTAACAAAAAAAATCTTATGAATTAAGGCTAGACCTTAGAAAAAATGAGTTTTTTTTATCAATTTTTACTTAGCTCGAATTAAAAAGAAAACAAATATATTTATTTTTTTTAATATTCATAATTGTTAGTTAATGAATTCTGTACAACACTTTTTTTTTCCAACTGTTAATATTTTGTACTATTTAGCCTTATTCTAGAATTCCTAATTCCTGAATAAGGCCAAATAGTACGAAGTATGAGTTTTGTTTTCGATGTTTACTTAGCTCGATTTAAAAACAAAAGAAAAAGTTAAACTAAATTTTTTTTCAAATTAAACACAAAGGTCCGTTCTCTAGAATAAAAAAAGTTTTTATTTAGCTAATAAGATAAAGAAAATAATTGGATCTAAAGTTTGGACTTTTTTAAAAATTATTGAAAAACGTTACCAAACTAACTTCACACTCGTTTAGTTGTACTTATTATTTACTAGGTCCAAATTTTTTTACTCTCTTTCTGTATACTATACAATACATATACATTCTATAAGAATTATCGTTAAAAGGCGTTAAATCCTGGAGTTCCTAAAAGCTAAGCTTATCGGAATATATACCACAGATGTTTTTGTGTCAAAACCATATTCCGACTAACGGCGTTTCACTGCTCTAAAAATAAATTTAAGAACAGATCTACGGAGTCTATAAAATATTAACATACCTTAGAAAAAAAGCATGTATAATTATGTAAAGTATTTATGTGAGTAGTAACTATAAACGAACTTTATGGTTTAAAAACAAAGGTTAAAGTAAAACATAAAAAGATAAAATTGTCTACAAAAACTGCAAATTTAATAAAAGTATATACTAGCGGCAAAATTTATCGAATATTTGTCCCCACAACTGACGATTCTACTTTAAACAACTCTGTCTAATTATACACTTATTTATTTCACAACATTTCCATATACAATCACAAACACTTACAAGTTAAATACTATATGTTTTTAAGCTGCAAAGATTATTGATTATTTTGTTAAATTTATTATGTCGTAACATTTCTGCACAACTTAATTTAATTTTCATTTTGAAAAACTTGCCTATTCTTAGAGCTTTTTTGAGGTTATTATATACTTTTATTAAATTTTAAGTTTTTTTAGACAATTGTATATTCTTATGTTTTACTCCAAACTTTGTTTTTAAACCATAAAGTTCGTTTAGAGTTACTACTCACATAAATACTATAAATAATTATACATGATTTTTCTCTAATGTGTGTTAATTTTTTATAGACTCTGTAGATCTGTTCTTAAATTTATTTGAGAGTAGTGAAACACCGTTAGTCGGAATAAAGTTTTGACACAAAATTATCTGTGGTATACAATGTACAATATAGAAATCTAAATCAAAGACTCTTTTAATTTACTCATTCTTAGTAAAATTACTCGTACAAGTAAATTTAATATTAATTCTGACTTAGTACATTTATTAAAATTTAAAAGATTCCACTAATAACATTAGTTATTGAACTACAATTTAAAAGTAATCTACAGTAACCTCTCGGATCTTTACGCACTCGTGACGTTACGCAATCACGTTTAGTTACGCATTTCAGAATTCTATAAATTTCAGAAAATAAAAATTTTAAATTTTTTTAATATTGCACAAATTAGGTTTAATGTATGTTTTTAAATTAAAATATGTTTTTGAATAATAACACACCTCTCTATATCTTTAGACTTTGTAAATTTATGTTCCTTGACTAATTGATAAACATTTAGTTATACCTCAGTATATCAGAAATTTTGTTATCAATAAGAGATTAAATCAAAATTCTGAAATAAACATGACTGTGTTTAATTATGAAAGTAATAATGAGATAATGAGAGTTTAAAACTCAAAGAAATAATACAGCAGTCTTGCCGTATATTATTATAAACACCATTTTAAAATTGTAAAGAAATGCTTAATTATAAATTGAATTTGCTAAGTAGAATAGAATATAAATGTCACATATAAATCAAGATAAAGATAATTTATACTTATTATTAAAATAGTAAAACTATTTCTACTCGTACTATTATTATTTTATAGAAATTCAGGTTCTTTTTTTTAAATATATGTATAGTTTTATCTGTTGTTTTAATATTTATAAATGAAGTAAACAAATAGTTAAAAGTGGGAAAATGCCCAGTCTGCTTTTAACTAGAAGCAATATTAAACAACAGCAATTATAGTGAGTATATTTGGTACCTCTCGTTTCTTTACGATCTCTCATATCTTTACGCACTTTCTCTGTGGACACAATGTGCGTAAAAAAGCGAGAGGTTACTGTAAATAATTTTTTGAACAAACTAAAGAAAGCAGTGGTTTGGATACAATTTTTTGAATTTTTCATGTTAAGTTTTTGTTTTAAGATTCTGGTCGATGTTAATTAGATTAAAAAAAATATTATTAGTGAAAACAAGCATCTAAGAATTTAGATAAATTTATTTTTAATCAGCTGAAGTAGGCAAGGCATTACTTACTACTACAAATAAATTATTGTAAGAGTCTTGTTTAAAAAAAAAAGAACAAATTACTAAACTAATTTTCTTTAAATAGTTAGAAGTGCTTTAAAAAAAATTGAGTTTAAACGTAAAAAATTCATTGTTGCAAAATTTCAATGTAGTTTAAATCTAGCGGTTGTAAACACCATAGTTTCATTAACTTAAACTTTTAATTAAAGTATCTTAACTAGACAGATCAAGATCACAAAAATACTATTTGAAAACAGCTAGCTTATGTTAAATTCTATTTTAAACCGTCGTTCTTCAGAACAAAACGTTTAGACTAACATAAAATTTAAAAAAAGAAAAGATGCCATAGTTAATCTTTTTGATTTTATATATTACTTAAGCTCAAATGTTTAAGTGGAAAAAAAGTTAGTTAATTGATCTTGTACTTCTTATTTTTGACAATTTTAGTAAAAATAGTTTAGTTAGATTAAGTTTCAAGCACTTAAAACAATACATTTAATGATAAGTATACATTGTGCATTACGAAGATTTTTTTAAGTACTAGGTACAAGTACAACTATCAAGTTTAATACTTATGTTTAGTCAAAGTTTCTATTGTTTTAATAAAGTTAGTTTTTACTAAAAATCATTTAAATACTATTAAACATCCTTTTAAGATTGCAACTCAATTTTTAGAGATTACCCAAATATAAATAAAAAACTAGATGTTTATAAGTTACATTTTTAGTTTTTATATTTACTATTTTCTATTAATCTATAGCTAATTTTTTACTACTCTTATTTTTTTTTTAGATAACGATTACTTTATTTTATAGTTAAGAAATATTCACGATTAATAATATACAAAATTGTAATGTATAATTAATTACATTTAAATGTAGTTTTAATCCCTAAACAGAACCAATACCCCGTTTCTTTTAATTTGTTGTACGACTATGGAAAACTTTACTATAACTTTTATTTAAAGTAATGCTTAAAACTAATATATAAAAAGTTTAGTTTATTGAAGGAAAAAAAAAAAGCGCTCAAATATTTGGTCCAAGGACCTGGTATACGAAAAAACCTTTCGGTTATCGAGTAATACACCAGGATATAGTTTAAAGTTATGGAGTTCAATTAAGTTTGTGAGAAGTTAGGGCGTAACTAAATTAGTTTTATTACATATTAACTATTGTTTATTTGATTAATAACGTAAACGTTAGAATTTATTAGTAACTCTTTCCTTTTCTTATCCTTTTAAAATGTTAAAGCTCATGTACATAGATTTACTATTACAATAATAAGCTACTTCACTTATTTAAAAGAGTTTTGCATTTCTCCAACTACAAAATAATTTTTTTTTGTTAGTGTTATAACAATCGCTGTTTTTAACTTTCTTAAACAACAACCTCCAACTTGATTAAAAAAATTAGATTTTTGTTCTGAAAATATTGTCCCTCTACAGTAGCACAAAAGTAGTATAAATACTTTAATAAATGTAGCACTACTAGTGTTGAGAAAAGTTAAATTTTTAACCAATTGTAAAAAAATGTTCAATCTCTGTGATATGGATAATTTTCTTGCAGTTTGCTCATATTTTATATCTTTAGTATATAATTTGTTTAATGAGACTCTTTGTTTAATACTCAGGTTTGACCTAGGTTGGTCCTGGGCATGATGTTAAACTGTTCTAGTGTTGTGTATGACTCAATTACCATGACTCAATATATGAAAGGTTTTTTGTGCATCAGGTCCTTTGGACAAAACTTTTGAGCTATTTTTTTGTTTTCAATAAACAATATATTATGCCACAAAACCAGGAGTCCTGGAAAAATCTGAAATTTAACAAATTAAGCTAAAAAAACCTGAAATATGAGATTTAAGAATAAACCTTGTATTTTAAACAATTTTTAAATGTAAGTTATGAAATTATGATTTAACACAAAAAATCTATCTTATAGATAAAATTTATTTATCAAAAAGCGTATTTAAAGTTGCTTTACAGTATCTTTTTATTGTCATGCTATTTTAAACAGTTTTTTACCTTAAACTAGTTGTTTTAAACTAGTAGGCAATGAACATGAACTTTCAAAAACTTAGAAGAAATTTTTTTAAAACCTGTGGCAACCCTGAATACTTCAAAGTTAGTTAGTACATAGTTTTTTCATTGATGAAATATGTAAAATTACTACTGTAAGTAAACATTCATTAAAAAGTCTACCCCTACTTTACTTTAAGTAAAAAAAAATTATCAAAAAAAAACAAATTCTATTAAACTTATTAATGTTTTAAAATGTGTAAATTACAGCTAAAAAACTACCCAGGAAAAACTCAAGCTAATTTGTAACTTTTGACTAGTTTAAACTTTTTATAAAAACTCAAACTTATCTTGTCCAGGACACTGTTTGGTATATCTAGAATATTTAGGTATGTTGTAATAAACTAGGGTGTTTTTAGTTTTAAAGCTTGTATAAAGGAGTAGGGAGGGCAAGTAAATCCCTTTTTTTACAATTTGATATTATTTTATATAGTTTTTACTAAGCTACAAGATGCTTATTACTGAATTTTAAAATTCAAGTTAATTTTTGAGATATAGCAGGTCAAAGTCGGAGGCAGCAATAGGGTGGGAGGCGCAAGCTAAAACTACAAAAATAAACTATTTAACTAAAATTCTATCTTTAAGTTTTTTGAGATAACTACTTAAAACTTTCAGGAAATGTCACTTGCAATATTTAAAATATTGTGTGGCAAGGAATTAAAAATAATATATATACAGGGTTGCCACTTTACCTGGATACCTGGAAAAACCTCAAATTTGACAATTTAGGCAAAAAAAACCTAGAGAAACCTGGATTTTAAACAATTTTTACATATTCCATAGTGAAATTTTAATTTGACCTAAAAAATCTATCATATAATTATAAATAAAATCTTTTTATCATAACCATTTTTTTTTCATTAAAAAGCATATTTAAAGTTGCTTTACTGTATCTTTTCAATGTTTTTATATTATTTAACACAGTTTCTTACCTTGAACTTAACTTTAAACTAAAAATAGACCCAAAAATGTGTACTTTTAAAAATCTGTAATAAGTTTGGAAACCTAGAAAAAATTTGGAAAAAACAAGTGGCAATCCTGTATAAAAAAAAAAACAGTTTTTTTTTGTCAGAATATTTTTATATTTAATTTTTAATAAAATTCCTTGTCACAGAATTTTCTAAATATTGTAAGGAACATTTGATAAAAGTTTGAGATATTTATCTCAAAAAACATAAGGAGGAGTTAGATTTTTAGTTAAATAGTTTATTTTTGCAGTCTTAGTTTGCGTTTCCCATAAGAAACCTACTGTAGTCTCCAACTTTAACTGGCTATGTCTAAAATTTTATTTTTATTTTTGAAAATCTAAAAAGCAACTTGTTGCTTAGTTAAAATTTAATAGAATAAGACTAAATTATGAAAAAGGTGATTTACCCTCCCCTATGCTCTTCATATAAGTTTTTTAAGTATTTATCTTAAATAAAGATCTTATTTTAAAGTTGTGCTGAATCAACTTAAATTTTTTTAACTCCCTCTAGGTTTTTGTCAATAAGGCTGACTTATCATATTCATCAATTAGTGACTTAATTTTGAAAATAGAGATTGTAAAGGTGTTCTGTATTATACAAAATTTTATTGATAAAGTTGGCTATTTAACCTGGATTCATTGAACAACAGGGTAGCCAAAAAACCTATAATCCTGCAAAAATCTGGAATTTGACTAGTTAATCAAAAAAAACTTGAAATTTAATTTTTATTTTAAAACCTGGAGTTTTAAAATATTATAGATAAAAAGCTGTAATTTTAATGAACATTTCAGAATTGTTAAAAACCTGGAATCCTGGAAAATTCTGAAATAAAAAAATTCAGGCAAAAAAAAATCGGGAAAAACTTGAAATTTGATAAATTTTGTATAAACCTGGAATTATAAACTATTTTTACTTGTAAAATAACAAAGCTTTGTTTAAGTACAAAAAATCAATCATAAAAACAAGTAATTTTTTGTATTATTTATATACTTTTCATTCTAAAACACGTGTTAAGTAGCATCACAATATCTATTCAATGATTTATACTATTTTTGACAGATCTTTACACACAAAGTTAAGTTTATACAAAAAATAAACTATAAAGTCTGTTTTTTAAATACCTAGAACAAATTAGAAAACTTAAAAAACATTTAAAAGAAAGTTTTGGCAACCCTGATTTTTACATTTAAAGTAATAAATAGATACATAGTAGCTATCATATAAAAAAAATATACATTTTTATTAAAAAACCCATTCAAATTAGCTTTACAGTGTTTTTACAATTGCATTGAAAGAATGAGTTACTATTGTTATTAAACATACTTACCATGAACATAATATTTTTATACCATTTATTATAACCAATTATATCCAAACTTTTATGTAAAAAATCTAACTTTACCTTTATCTAAAAGTTTCTAATTTGGGTTAGGCATAAAAGTGGAAAAATAATTGATTTAAATTGTTCACATATGCTAGTTTTTTTTTATTCTGAACTTCAAACCTCAGTTTAAGAGTAAGTTTCATCTAGATATATGAAGTGTAAGTTTCATAAATTATCTTATGTGGGCCATGAGTTTGTGTGCAATATTTTACAAATTTAGTCTGACATTTTCCCAAAAGTATGAAACAACATAATCTGTTAACTTTGTAGTAAGTATGTCAATTTTAGTAGTTTAAAAAGATATCTTCCTTGAAAAATATCATTAAAGTGTTTCAGTTTTTGGAACTTGAATTGTTTTATAACTCCTATAGATATATTTAAGGGCATAGGGGGGTAAACACCCTTTTTTAGTTTTTGATCTTATTTTATACAGTTTTTACTAAGCTACAAATAATTTTTACAGATTTAAAAAATTCAAAACAATTTTTGAGATATAGCCGGTCAAAGTCGGAGGCAACAATAGGATTCTTATGGGAGGCGCAAACTAAAATGGCAAAAATAGACTATTTCACTAAAAATCTATCTTCTCCTACGCTTTTTGAGATAACTACCTCAAACTTTCAGGAAGTGTTCCTTGATATTTTTAGAAAATTCTGTCGGAAGGAATTAAAAAAAAAAAATAAAAAAATTATATAAAAAATAAACAAAAAAAAACAGTTTTTTTTTTGTTTTTTTATTATAAATTTTTTTTAAAATAATTTTTTTATAATTCCTTCTGACACAATTTTCTAAATACTGCAAGGAACATTTCCTGAAAATTTGAGGTAGTTATCTCAAAAAACGTAGGAGGAGATAGATTTTTAGTGATTTCTAGTTATTTGTTGTTTTAGTTTGCGCCTCCCATAAGGATCCTCTTGTTGCCTCCGACTTTGACCAGCTATATCTCAAAAATTATTTTGAATTTTTTAAATCTGTAAAATGCATCCTGTAGCTTAGTAAAAACTAAATAAAATAAGATCAAAAACCAAAAAAGGGTGTTTACCCCCCCTATGCCCTTAATATAATTCAAACTATTTTTTGGTCACTCAGGCTAATTTTTTGCATTAAATAATTTCAACCCTGTTATTATTATATTGTTTATTGTGCAACATACATTGGACTCAAGCATCAAAATCTGAGCCACTTCAACAGGACACACAAGAAGAAAAATAAAATGAATTTATATTCAACAATTTAAGATAAAAAATAAACTTTAAAAAAAAATTAAAACAAAGTTTAATTTATAAAGAACTCATTAATAAGTTTAAACTTAATTATATAATGAATAATATTCTTTCAAGACTTTATTTTACAAACTAATTTTCGGTCAAATACCTCATAAGTGCTTAAATAAATCTAAAAAGATATGTAACAGTCATGGAAAATAGCATTTGAACAATTAAAAAAAAAAAAATTTTACTCAAAATTAAAAAAAAAAAAAACAAATTAAATTTTAGTATTAAGATTGAATTTATGGTAAAGTTTAAATTTTAGTTAAATTTCAAAATAAAAGAAACAAAAAAAAAAAAGCTGTGTGTAGCTTTCTTTTTCTTCTAGTTAATTTCAAAGTAAAAATTGCTTAAATAAAAATTAAGTAATAGTACTAAGTGAGCTTTACTTAAGATGCATTTTAATAAAGCTAATTTTAGTTGTGATATAACTATTGGAAATTTAAACAATTTTGTACTAGTAATAGCTACAAAAATTTGAAATTTTGCTAAAATGATTTTTATAAAAACTTCTAGTTTCAAGAAAATAGTAGCTACACAAAAACTTTTTAAGAGCGTGCATAAAACCTACATTACAGACAACTTAAGACTTAAGTTTTGAAGTGGAGTTTTTTGAAGTGTGGGCAGGTTTATTTATTTATTTTAAGTATAAGGTGAGAACTTAGTACAGTTCTTAACCAATTATCCGGACATGTTGGGCAAGTTTTTTTGTAAACATGTCAGGATTATATTGTCTAGAGTAAATTATAAAGATATATTTGACTCACTAATTTTTTTTGTATCATCTGCAAATAAACTTATATCACTTTAAATATCAATGTATGAATTAGTATCGTTAATATAAATTAAAAAAAGAAGGGGACCAATTAAACTACCTTTAGTAATACCCTGTATAAGGTTAAAGTGTCCAACAGCAGTTAAGGGCATAGGGGAGGGTAAACACCCTTTTTTGGTTTTTGATCTTATTTTATATAGTTGCTACAAAATGCTTTTTACAGATTTTGAAAATTCATAATGATATTTGAGATATAACTGGTTTAAGTTGGAGGCAACAATAGGATCCTTATGGAAAGCACAAACTAAAACGGCAAAAATTGACTATTTTACTAAAAATCTATCTTCTCTAAGTTTTTCCAGATAACTACTTCAAACTTTTAGGAAATGTTCCTTGATATAGTTAGAAAATTCTGTTGGAAAGAATTAAAAAAAAAATAAAAAATTAAAATTCTATAAAAAAAATAAACAAAACAAAAACAGTTTTTTTAGTTTTTTTGATATAAATGTTTTATTTTTTAATTTTTTTAAATTCAGTTCCAACAGAATTTTGTAAATATTGCAAGGAACATTTCCTAAAAATTTGAGGTAGTTATCTCAAAAAATGTAGGAGGAGATAGATTTTTAGTGGTTTCTAGTTAATTGCTGTTTTAGTTTGCGCCTCCCATAAGGTTCCTATTGATGCCTACGACTTTGACCGGTTATATCTCAAAAATTATTTTGAAATTTTGAAATCTGTAAAAAGCATGTTGTAGCTTAGTAATTGTAATTCAAATTGTAAAAAAAGGGATATACTTACCCTCCCCTACGCCCTTAAGGTAAAACCTTGTTAAGTCTGTAAATTCAAACAAAAATTATTGAAAAAACAGTCTGGATTTTAAAAGAGTATTTATAAATAAAGTGTTAAAATTTTGATTAGATTTTTAAATCTATCACATAAAAAATATTTTTATAATTAGATATTTTTAATAAAAAAAACTTTTAAAGAAACTTTACAGTATCTTTACAATATTTTATACTGTTTAAGATATTTTTACCTTAAGTTTAATTTTATACATAAAGTGGAACAAAAAACTTGTTATCAAAATAACCTAGGGGAAATTCAGAAAACTTTGAAAAATTATTAAAAAAAAAATTTGCAATCCAGAAAGTTTAAAGTATAAACTGCAGGCCAATTTTTATTGAATATAAAACTTTTTAATTAGTTTTTGAGATATAGATCTTTTTGTAGACTTTTTTATGGACTGCAAATTTTTTAAGGTCAATTTTTTCATAAATATAAAATTCACTAATAATCTATTTCCTGCTTCAATTTTGAGCTAGAGACCTTAAACTTTCAGGAAACACTTCTTTTATAGTTTGTTATGTTTTTAAATGTATTAAATAATAAAAAAAATAGAAAATAAAACATAAGGTAGGTTTTTTTTTCTATTTTAGTTTTTATTTTTCAAAATTGAAAAAATTCCTGCACTCAGTCAGTTTATTGGGTATCAATATTAGTAATGGATTTACTGTGATAATTTGAAAAAGATTGGTTAAAAATAAAAGAGGAGATTAACTTTTAATGAAAATGGTTTGTTTTTGGTTTGCACCTTCTGTAAAAAAAAACCTTTGAGGTCACCGACCTTGATAGCTTATATTGTTTATATCTTTAAAGCTACTTTGAGTTTTGACAAGCTGTAAAAAATGTCTAATAGCTTAGATTAACTATACAAAATAAGAACAACTCATAAAATCAAGGTGGAGCCCCCCCCCCCTTATGCCTTTAAATGATCATTTTAAAATAATTTAGATTATTATTTTTTAAATATTATATTTTTTAATCACTACATTACCTGCATCTTTGTGGTAAATCTTGCCTATTTACTTTAAAAGTTGAACTATGTATCAACTATTACTTTCTACATATACTAGAAATAAATACTTTTTGAATCAATATTTTTAGGACAACTGTAGCCTGTAATTTACATATTGCAGGGTTGCCACAAAATATCAAATTTGAAAATTTAGGCTAAAAAAAACTTGAAAAAACTTTAACTTGAGAAGCTTGGGAAAAACAATTGGAAAAACAATTGGAAAAACCTGGAGTTTTGAACAAAAATAACTAAAATTTTAAACAATTTTTACATTTAAAGTTGCAAAAATTTTATTTGACACTAAAAATCTATCATTTATTCACCATCAAATTTTTTATTAAAAAAAATACAGTTAAAGTATCTTTACAGTATTTTTCTATTGTTTTTATACTACTTAACAGAACTTGTGACCTTTAACTTTATTTTAAACTAAAATAGACGCTAAAAACTTTCACTTTCATAACCTAGAAAAATTTCAGAAAACCTGGTAGAAATTTCTCAAAAACAAGTGGCAACCCTGATATTGTATGGAATGCACTCTCAACATTCATTTGATATTTTATGATGTTTAATAGTAATGATTGATTTGTTATATATTAGTTTTACTTTAAAATTTAGTTGTGGGATATATCTGTAAAATTTGTTAAGTTTTTGTCTATTAAACAGGGTTGCCGGTATTTGTGGGTAAAACTTGGTATTTGATAATTTAGGCTAAAAAATCCTTAAATAACATGGAATTATAAACAATTTTTACATTTGAAGTTAATCTAATATAATTTGACATAAAAAAGCTATAATAAAGATAAATAAGTTTAGTTATTATACTTTTTTTATTTAGAAAACTTATTGGCAGTATATTTTAATGTTGTTATACTATTTAATACAGTTTTTTACCTTAAACTTAATTTTATACTAAAAATAGACCCAAGTACTTGTACTTTCAAAAATCTGTAAGAAATTTCTCAAAAAAGTTAAGCAATCATTATTGAATTTTAAACTTAACATAAATTTATTATGTATAGTTAGACTGTAAGACAATAAGCATTCTAAATATAAAAGAGTATTTTTGACAAAAAGTAGTTGTGTTTTTAAAATCTAATAAACATATTTTAAATAAATACACATGATTTTTTCAATAGTTTATTTGATTTTGACAATGACGAATTCCCAAAGACTGAAAAAACTACATTTGTAATTCTTTCATATAGTTTTTATAAGTTCAAATATCCCCACATGTATTTCAACAAATACACTTTTCCTCAATAAAAAAGATAACAGTATTTTTCAAGAAAGTTTGAATATTATAAATTTTAGAAAGATAGTCCACCTTGAAACTTCTATTATCTTGTAGGTTTTTATTACAAGCTCAGATACTTATTGATCTTTTAAAATTCATGGAAATTAATAATCATCTATAGGTAAAATTAATAGATAAAATATCAAAGATGTTAAGTATCTTAAAATAGTAAGTAAAAAATATTTTTTTTTAAAAACTTATAAATAATTTTAATATTGAAAATTTATTTCAACTACTTGTATTGAAAAAGTTAAATACAATGCTATTTTCTTCAAAATTTGAAGTCTCTATAAGTAAAATTAAGTTTTTAGAAAGCTCTTTAATTTTTTTATTTTTGCTTAAAAAATAAATTACTGTAAAACTGTTTGTATAGTAAAAAAAAAATTTGACCCAGTTTTAGGACTAATTTATGTTTGTTATTTAAGAGAAAATGTCTATTTTTGTAATAACTTAGTTTTTGAACCTCTATTCCTTTGAACCTCTTTACAGTATTTTACTTATGATTTACACAAAAAACATAGGAAAATCTGTATATAAAAGTCTTAAAAATTAAAATCTTTCTAAAATACTTGAAGTAAAACAAGTAATTAAAAAGTAAATTAAAGTTTTAACAACTAGGTTGAACTTAAATTCTTATTTTGTATATTAGCTATAGTTATACTAAGTAGTTATAGTTTACAATATATATATTTTAATTTTTTTTACAAATTTCATCTTCAAGTAATTGAAAAGTGTACTATTTAGTATTCTTTTCTTGCCTCAAAAAAGTAATTAATAAGTGAAATTTAAAAATTTTAATTTTTCTTTCCTATCATTTTACATTTTCTGTATATTATTTTGAGTCAATAAAAATCTTATGCAGTAGTGTTATTTATTTTAACATAGATCTAATGTAATTGAGTTTAAGCTAAATACCTTTTCTTATCTATAAAACATATTTAGAAAGTTTTAAAAGTTTAATAATGGCTAAAGTTCAAACCATCCAGATGGACTCAAAGGTCACCATGAAAATGGCCAGTTATTGTCAAGAAGGCATAGTAGCTGAAGACTACTCATATGGTACACTTCTTGGAATGATAGATGGTGATAAGATGGAAATCACTAATTGCTTTCCTTATCCAAAGAAGGATGATGAAGACTTGCAACAATATGAGCTTGATATGCAACGTTGCTGCAGAAATGTTAATGGAGACTATTTAAATGTTGGATGGTTTACTCCTTCAGTCTATGGAAAGTTTCTTGACCGTAACTTCATTGAAAATCAAGCTCATTACCAGTCTAAGGACCCTGATGCAGTTGCACTTGTATATGACCCACAAAAAACTGTAAAAGGCTGTTTGTCAATGAAAGCTTACCGCTTAAGTGATAAGCTTTTGGAGCTGATTATGGATAAAAGAGTAAGCTTGAATTGTGATGTTATGAAAGAATGCCAGCTTAAGTTTTCAACAATGGTAGTAGAAATACCAATTCAGGTTAAAATGTCACCTCTTGCTAACATTCTTGTTCAGAAGTTGGTTGCAATGAACCCTGTGCCCAAAAAAGTTGAGTACTTAGATTTGTCTCATGGATCTTCTTTAGAACACCAACTTAGAGGAATGATGCAAAGTGTTGATGATTTGGCACAAGAAAATGGAAAATTTGTTCAGCATCAACGTTCAGTGTTTAAGTACAACCAAGCAAAGGCTGCTCTTATTTCTCGCCACAACAATGAAAATGTTGAGCGTGAACGCCGTGGAGAAAAACCAATTGCTGATGTTGACTTGAGTAAAATCCAGCGACCAACACAAAATCCTGACCGCCTTACAGCTATGCTTGCTGCTAAGCAGCTTGATCAACTAACTGATCAAATCACTCAATTTTCAAGCCAGTCTCTTGGACGAGTTTTGATGACTGAGACAATGGAAACAACCGGACTATAATGTTTGCTTTACCAAAGCTATTCTTGCTCCTAAATTGACTTTAGTTAATGTTTTAGAACATTTTAGTATGGTGTTAAATTTGGTGTTTTAAAAATAATTTATTTTTCACCCCATCATTTAGCTTCTAAATTTGTAAGATATTAAGTATTTATAATGTTTTAAATATTTAGTGCTGATTACTGTATTATAATATTATTTATGTAAGTTAAATTAAAATGCAGTTTTAAAGGAGTATATGCACATAATATAAAATAAAATGATAAAGATATTAGAATTAAAATAGGATTTTTCAGATTTATAAAAACATGTCTCAAAAGCACTTACTTAAAAATAGAGTTGACTTTATATCTCCTTCGAATCCATTAGTTACTAATGTAGAAACAAATGTTCAAAAATCACAAGCAGTATTAGATCAATGTGGGAAGATGTTAAAAATTTTTATTTAGAAGTAATAAGCTCAAAATCTGAAAAAGACAAAAAGATTTCTACTTCTAATCCTTTGTGTAAAAAGATAAACAAAAGGAATAAACTTAAAAAAGTTATACCCAAAACTAAATTTAAGGTAGAAAAAATTGTTTACAAGCCATCTTCTTTTCTACAGGCTGTTCAAAATGGTAACTTAAAATTGGTAAAAACAATGTTACTCAATCAAAAAGACTTGTTGTATGAAAGAGATGAATTTGGCTGGAATTATTTAATGGTTGCCGCCTCAAATGGAAACTATGATGTCACTAAAGAGTTACTTTTAGCTGGAGCCACTTGGACTAATATTGTAAGTTTTTATAAGTTAGTTTTAGAAATAGTTAATCAAATGATGTTAAGAAAAATACTTTTTTGCTTACTTATGATGTTGTAAAACTAATATTTTTAGCCAAGTTGTTTTTAAACCTTATATTTATCTTTTCATTGTGTTATTGCTTTAATTGTCAGTTATTTACTTTAATTCTAACTTAGAAAATACTTTTATAGTTCAACAATAAAGCTAAACATGTGATATAAAAAACTATATATTTATTTTTTATATAAATGTTTTATTTATTTTTTTTTATAAACTAAACTTTTTATTTATTTATACTAAACTAAATTTTTTATTTATTTATACTTCGTATAATTTTTGCAAGCTAGAAAAGTTAAGTAAAAAATGTCTTATTAAACTTAATTGAATGGTCTAAGTTTATATTCAAGTATTTTTAGCATTGTTTTTTTTTTTAACAATTAAATTTTGTTTATTATGTTTAAGTTTTTCTTTTGAAGAGATTTAATTTATTAGTATGAATTTAAGAATAACGCAGTCAGCAAAGACTTATTTTTTAACAATTTAAATCTTAAAAAAACTCTCTGCTTAATCTTGGAGTTAGTTAGTTAATTAATATAGTAAGCCTTAAAATAATTTATTTTATATTAAATTGTAACAACATAATAAGACAAATTATGTTTCATCAAAGCTAAGCAACTTTATTGAAAAGCTTTAAAGAACTTAAAAATCACAGGTTGCAATAAAATAAAAACATGTAAATCAGAAAACCTGAAATTGTGTAATTTCACAATTTAAGCCAAAAAAAAACCTGGAATTTTGATCAATTTTACATGTAAAGTAATGAAATTTTAGATTTACACAAAAAATCTGTCATATAATTATAAATATTTTTTTTAATTATAAAAGACATTTAAAGAGCTTTACAGTTTCTTTTCAATATCTTCTTAATGTTATATACTAATCAAGACTAACTTAAAATCAATTTATTTATACTAAAAATAAAACCAAAAACTTGTACTTAAAAAAAATCTTGAAAAAAATTATAAAACTTGAAAAACAATTTCTGAAAAACTTTTGGCAACTGTGTGTAAAGTAAGAAGCTTTATAACTTTTTATATAGTAATTTGAAACTATTAAAAACATGTTTTTTATCTTGAGTACACTATAAACAGGATAATATAACTTGTACTTTAAAATCATTGTTGAAGTATAAACACTGTGACAAATTTATAAAGTACTTTTAGCACTACTTTTTTAATAATTAGAAAGTTCCATTGAAAAAGTACTTTCCGAAAATTCCAACAGAATGTTTTAATATGTCTGCTTGATATGTATTTTGGTATGTATATATTAAATATGATTTCAGATATTATATATTTGTAACCTCTTTGTAAAATATAGTTATATTTTTAGGCAAAATTTTTTTGTTTGTATTAATTTTAAAAAGTGAGCTTGACAATTTTTTGTTAGCATAATTTTATGTTTTAATTATACACTGATAAGTTCTATAAATGCATATTGCATATAAGTTTTTAATCAAGTGGTTAGAGTTTAACATTAGATTTTTAGATGCATAGCTTTTAATTTAATAATTAATAAAATTTCATACTTATTTATTTTAAAGTCTAAATAAATTTATAAATTAGCTAAATTTACTATTTTAAATTGCAAACAAAAAATGAGTTAAAAAATAAACTGAAATTAATCTAATAAGTTTTTTTTCTGCCTCTATAGTTTCTTTTAATTTTAAACATAGGCTAGTTTAAAAAATTTAACAGTACATACAAAAGTATTGAAAAAACTAAATTTTATTTTTTCATGATGTTTTATTTTTTTTTTGTTTTTGTAATCTAAAGAAATTAAGTTTTTACTTTCTTTATTATTAAAAAATCAGAATCTTATTTTTTTTTTGATAAAGACCGAATATGGTTTAAATAAGTAACTTTTGCATATTTAAATAAAATCATTTTGTTTGTAACACATATGTTTTTAATTGTTAGAAGTTGGTAAATATGTACTGCATAACTATTCTTTTTTATACTGCATAAGTAAATGTAATTTGCTTATATATTATCGTTCATTATCATTTTCAATATTTATCAACAAAGTATTTGATATTTAAAAAAGAGCAATCAAATCTTATCAAATATATTGTATACAGAAAGATGCTGGAAACAACGACGCCTACTCACTGTCATGCATGAACGGTCACGTGACAACCGCCCACCTTCTCCTGCACCACCAGCAAGTGATGACGCGTGAGAAGATGCTCATCATGACTTGCGCCGCTCTCCACAAAGTTAAAAAGGAAAAGATGTGGTGCGCCGAGTGCAAACAGCATTATTACGCCAGCCCCGATCAGCATTCATCTTCCATCAGCCATCAGTACACCAAGTTGAGCGGCAACCCTCTGCCTCAACACAACAACTTCTTTTTGAACCACCATAACACTGGGTTTAAAATGATGGAGACTTTAGGTTGGGATGGAAAAAGCGGACTGGGACCGTCACTGAGTGGTAAAAAGTATCCGCCTAAAACAGTGCTTAAAAGAGATCGGAAAGGACTTGGTCTAGATAAGAAAGCTGTGGCCCGGATCACTCATTTTGATCCTAATGATATAGAAGCAGTAAAGAGAGTTAAAATTGACAAAAAAACATTTAAACGACAGTCTGAGATCAAAGAAAAACGTGAAAAACAATTTGAAGTAGATTTCCGTCGCTATTGCAACTCCTGATATTTTAAATAATTGATGTTCGAGGTCATTGCCATAAGTAACTTAGTATTTTTTGTAGCAACTAGATTTATTAAAATTAAGTTTTTTTTCTGTATTTGTGTCATAAATAAAATTTTATGAAAGTTGTTAAATTAAAACCAATAAGTATCTTACGTAAGTTAAATAAATGTTTTGTTAAAACATATACAATATATAAATAGTATGATATCATACAACTAAATGCTTAATTTTGTATTTTTTGTTTAACTTAATGGTTATGTACTTAATTTTAATCTTAACTTTTATTTAACACTGTTAAACTGTTTAATTATGTAGTTTAGTTTTTAAATTATTGTAATGAAACCTAAAATTTCATGTGATACTATTTTCATTGTTACATAAAAGAACATGATTGTCATTTACTTAAGCTATTTTAAAAGTTTTAAGATGTATTTAAAAATGACTAGTTCTCGTCAAAAGTTAGTTTATTAACATAATTAAGACTAGTTTGGAACTATTTTAATAATATCAGGCTAGTTCTAATGACTTAGCCAATTTTTTTTTTATTAAACTGGTATTTTTTGTAATATGATGTTTTTGTTTATGATAATATTTTGCTTTATTCCTGTATTAATGTTAAAATAACATTTTATTTTTAGCTCTTGAAAGATTAAAAACTTTTTTCTATTAAGATGTTTTTCATAAAAAAAGATAGACTTATAGGCTAGTTTTCAGCGATTAAAAGTGGCTTTTTGGTTTGAAGAGTTGCAACCCTGTATTTCTACCTAGTGCACATTTCCAAAAGGGTTGCCATGCACTTAGGCTACTCAAGGTAACTCCGGCTAGTTTGAACTTTTTAGAAAAATTAAATCTGACTCAGGCTAGTTTTGGTAATTTTTCTACATCTCAGGCTAGTTTTTGTGTCTTTAAAGTTTTTTTAAAATAAGTTTCTGATAAATCCTTTTGTTGATATTCTGTTGTAATTAGGTATTTGAATATTGTTAGAAGTTTTTTTTATAATTTTCGTTTATATTAATGTTTTATCTCAATTTTCTTTCACGCTCAGGCTAGCTTGATATAACTCAGACTATTTTTTCTCACGCAGTTCAAATCTCAAGGGGTGGCAACCTTGTTTAAAAGTTCTAAAAAAGTAGAATTAACAATGTTTAACATTACTTAAAAAGAAAATTTATTAGTTTTCTTTAACATTTATTTGTTGCTTATTTTGTTTTTTTAGTGAAATAATTAGCTTGCATATTTTAAATTAATTATAATATATGTTTTATCAGATCGTAAGCTTTTTCTGTTGTTATCAAACCTTAAACTTTTATTTCTAGAGTGATAAAACATATATTCTTTTAAGGTTGGCAAAAAGTGCTCTAAAACGAGTTTTAATTTAAGACTGTCAAGTACACCTAAAAGCAGTTCTCTTTTCACATGAAAGAGGACAGACAAATGTATTTAATATTACACCCAGCTATTGAAGATAGTAAAAATTTAGATTTGTTTTTAAATTTTAAGAACCCAAACTAAATAATTTGGTTTTTGTACAAGTATTTGTTAGAGATGTAAGCTTAAAATTACTAGCGCCAAACAAACGATGCTTCCATATCGAACTTGAACTAGTTTTGTAAAATAGATAACCATGCAATGATATTTATTAAATATTATGTTTAACACGGTAGCTTGAAAAAAAAAACAACGGTAGCTAAACAGAACTTGGAAGAAAACATGTAAAGTTAATTTTTAAATTCATTTTTATTTGAAAAAGTTTAGTTTTTTCATGCATTTGCTTAAGTCTGTTCATTAATAAAATGTAATAAAAAATATTATCAAGTTCACAAAAGCATTCAAAAAAGTTTAGTCAACTACATTAAAAAAAAAATTAACCATAGCTAAAACATTAAATCGTTTTAATTACAATGTTATATTTACAGGAAAATAAAGTTAGTAATGTCATATTACAACGATGCCGAAAAAGTCCTGAAAAGTCTTGAAAACAAAAAGACATCTTTGAAGAAGGTCGTGTTCAACTCCAAGTTTGACAACAAAAAACGGCTGTTTGCCATGGTATGCGGTACTTTAAACTACAGACAGGCCTTGGAGCAAATACTTGAGTTTTCTGGGTTTCAAAAGAGAGCTAAACTGAGCAAAGAAATCTGTCTACTTTTGGTGTACGATCACTTATTTGGAAAAGGGGTTAATTGCAGCGGTAGGCTGAAAAAATCCATAGTTTCAAACAAGTCTTCTTTACATTCTGCCTTAGTCAGAGTAAAAGTTAGGAACAAGGTTTCAAAAAACGAGGATTTAGCTCAGCATAAGTCAAGTGATGAGAACATAAAGTATTGTAGAGTCAACACTTTGATAACTAACATGGAATCAGTCATAGAAGTCCTCGAATCTGAGGGTTACAACAAAGTTGACACTATTAAAGTAGAAGAAAAACAATTCTACATTGACAAACACATAGAAAACCTCATAAGAATTAAAATAAAAAAAGACTTTACGAAACGTGATTTGTACCTTTCAGGCAAGCTTATAATACAAGACAAAGCTTCCTGCATGCCTGCTTTTGTTCTCAGCCCGCCAAAAAACTCAACTGTTATTGACGCTTGCGCCGCGCCTGGCAACAAAACGTCACATTTGGCAGCTATCATGGGAAATACCGGAAAAATATACGCTTTCGACATTTCGTCGGAACGATTGAAGACTATGGGTATGCTTCTTGAAAAGGCTAAAGTTACCAATTGTGCTACGAAGAACCAAGATTTTTTAAAATCAAAGCCACAAGAATATTCAGAAGTCAGTTTTGTTTTTATATTAAAAGTAAAATAAAGATAACATCTAAGTTGAGAAAAAAAGGAATTGAATCAAATTAAAACTGTTTATTTAAGTTCTATAAAAGTTTTAAGCTTAGTTAAGTTTAATAATATTTAATAGGTCGAACATATATTATTGGACCCATCCTGTTCAGGATCAGGTATAGTGAATAGACTTTCCGACCTGACAGACTCTGCAATTACACCGGAAAGGTTAACAAGTTTACACAACTTCCAGACTAAGATACTGAACCATGCTTTTTCATTTCCAAGTGTAAAATCAGTCGTATATTCTACTTGTTCCATACATAAAGAAGAAAATGAATTAGTAAGTCATTTGAAATAATTTTTTTTTGAACACCTTCCATTAAGGGTATAAAGCAGGGTTTCCCAAAGTGGGCGATATCGCCCCCCTGGGGGCGATTTTAGTATTTCGGGGGGCGATAATTAGTAAGGGGGCGAAAGGGTGGGCGATAACAAGTAAGGGGGCGAAAAGGGGGCGATTTTAAAATTTTGGGTTGTCATAAAATTTTTATTTTTTATTTTGCTATTTTACTAATTTTAGCTTGCTATTAAATATTTGACCCTGTGGTAAACTTAAACAAAAAAGTATATTGTGTTTATGTGAAATATAGAGAAAAAAATCAACAACTTATGACTCATACTTTCAAGTTAATTACAATTTTTCATTCATATATTTTCTTATTTAACACTTACATAGATCATAGACGATCGGAATTCTTTTCACTATTTTGTAACCTTACATATATGTTATTTAGAATCATAAATGGTTTGTAAAAATCTATGTTTTCTATATTAACTATCACCTCATGAAATTTCCAATTGTTTTTTGAAAAGTCATTAAGTTAGACTAAGAAATAAAACTATACAGGGTTGCCAATTTACCTAGAAAAACCTGGAATTTGACAATTTAGGCAAACATTTTTTTTAATCTAGAATTTTTAACAATTTCATCATATTAAGTAGTAAAATTTCGGTTTGACACAAAAAAGCTATCATATAGATAAAAATATGGATCCCTTCGTGGCAGATCTTTTTGAAGTAAACGACTCACAGGAAACCTTCTCCGACTTACAAACTGACCTTGAACTTAAAGTAATTTTTTCTAAAAAACGAAATGAAAGCTTTTGAACTCAACAAAAACTAAGGCAAAAGTATCCAATCATTTGAGAGGAATTTAGATTGTTGTGTGTAGTTTTTTCTTCTAGCTATGTTGTTGAGAAAGCTTTCAGTTTAGTTATCAACATCTTGAGCAAAATATCTAATCTAGATATTTGTAAAGGAGGTGACTTGGAGTTTATTTGACTGATTTAGAATCAGATTAGAAAAACTTGCAAGAATTCATGAACCTCATCCTTCGCATTATATTTGAATTCAGTAGCAGACATTATTTTATGAAAGCTTTTTTATTTATTTGATTTTTTAAAATACTTCTTATTTAACCTGGTTTGTATTGTATTTAAGTAGTCTTTTCATATAAAAAAATATTTTAAGTTATTTATTCTATAACAGGTTTGCATGCTGCCTAAAAAATATTAATTACGGTAGACTTCCTCTTAAGTTCGCACTTTTTACCCAAAAAAAGTGCAAACTTATACTTTCTTAAACTTAATTTAAATAAAGTCTATTACTAACTAAGTATTAATAAAACAAAAAATACACAATATTTAATAGCTTATATAGATCTTTTTTTTATGACTGTTTGTTTTATGTTTTAGTTGATTTCATGTTTATTCATAACGTTATTGCATATAACATATTTAAATTTATCATTTTGTAAAAAAAATGGTAATAATTTTTGAGTTTAAACTTTTTTTTTGTTCAAAGTGCGAATTGAAGAGAAAGTCTACTGTATTTATAAAATGTTTTATGTTTTAAATATGTTTATAGCTTTGTTTTGACCTGGTTAATTTTGTAGTTTATATTTGTCGATTTACATTACACTAAAAGTTTTTATAGCATTGTGGTTCAAGTATTTGTTTTAAAGAAATTTATTTGACATATTTTTGTTATTACTTGTTTAATCTGTATAAATAAAAAAGCCTTGATAACTATTAAAGTTTTTATTTCAAAAATTATTTTCGGTTTTAAAAGAGTACAGATTTGATGTCTCTATTTGAAATGCTTCAACTTATTCATTTAAAAGATTATAAAACTCAAACTTATTTTCTAACTTAATTTATTACTGTTAGAAAATCTATATATTAAATAATTTTAAACTATTAATACAACTGTTTTTTGTTTTATCTTATTTTTTAATATATTAGCAATTAGAATATGTTGTTTATTTTAATAGTTGAACACTAGCTTTTAGTTTTTCACTATTTTTTTCTAGTAAATTATTATAGGCTAATGACTAGAGAAAAAACAAAATTAAACAGTATTAAATAAGCAATAAAAAAGACTGCTACAGTTACAAAAGAAAGTTTTAACACAATTAAAAGATTTTTTTTTTAATCGATTACTTTCTGTTCACAGAATTAACTGTAAAACATTTGATTTTTTTAAAATTTAAACGAAGATAAAAAATGTTAAAATTAAGGTTTAGTTTCCTAACAGTTATTTTAAGTCAAAAACTATTTAATGGTATTCTACTAAAACACATACAGTTTAAAAAGTTTAGAATTAAATTTTTAATTTTACAACTAACTTGCTTAAAATATATCTCAGCATTGAAATTAATAATTTTACTGCATTAACAGAAAGTATTGATAAACCCACTTTTCATGTGAGATAATCAACCAGTCGGTCAAACTTCCTAAAACTGGATCAGCAATAATGTTTTAATATCTATTTCATTATGTTTAAAAAAATCTGTTCATTCTTTTATAGTTTTTTAATCTCTGGTATTTAATTTTAGAATATGCCTATTTATATAATATTTTAAGTATTTTGTGCGGCTTAAATAAGTTACTTAGTATTCATTCTAAATGTCCGAAATTCGTTAAATGAGAGATAGTTATAATGGCAGGTTTCAGTTAAGATTTCAGATTGGTAACTTACGGTCCAGATTCAATCAAATTTCGACCCGCCAAGTAACCTGAAACTACTTGTGCAAAATAAACAAAATTTAGTTTTTTGATGTTTATGATTTTGAAATACACTTTTAATTTGGTTTTTAGTTACTTTAGTATTTCCTAGATCGCAATAATAGTAAATCATTTTATTACAGTTATGCTCGAGTCTTTTAGTTTTCTACATGTTATTTTTGTAAATTATGCAGCCCGCAATTACATTTTTTAAACGAGTTGAAACAAGAAAAGATTTTTTAGTAAATATGAATCGCTGACTACAAAAGTTGTCCACCACTACCCTAAAAGTTTCATTAGTTTCAAAACAAATCATATTTAAACAGGATTGATTACTGACCACACAAGGCTTTTTAATATTTAAGTATTTTTATACACTTCACTGGCTTATAAGAAAACAACAGTAACTTATTTTCTCAAGCCCTGTAAACTATTTTGAACACAGCCGAAAAGTGCGTGTATAAGAAATACCAGACTAAATTACATTTCAAACACAATTTTTTGGCTCAAAAGTTTGTACTTAAGAGAAAAACTACTTTTTAAAATTGTGGGGGGCAATTATTTTTCAAATTTCTGAAAAGGGGGCGATTTAGTAGATGAGTTTGGGAAACCCTGGTATAAAGGGTCAAAATTTTTTTACACAAATAAAAATTAGCCTTTATTTAAAAGCTTGAAATGTTTACTAATATATATCTTTTATAGAAAAAATAGTGCTATTAGTTTTTGTGTTTAATTAGTTAGTAAAAATTTCGGATACAAGTGTATGAAATATAAATTTTTAATGACTAATTTTATTCTAATTTTGAAAATCTTACTATAACTTTATCTACTCCTTCATTTCAAAGCAGTTTACTTGATTTTTCGAAAAAAAAATTCTTTTAAGTATTACAAACAACTTGTAGGAAGTAAAGTTTTGAAATAAACATAAAGAGTATAACTACATTTTAAGAAAAATTATTTTTTTTTTGTGTACCAAAAAAAAAAAGTGATACATTAAAAATCTGTTTCTTTTAAGTTTTTTGTAACTTTTACAGATAAGGCTGATGAAATTTTAAAACCATTTCGTATAAGCTGTAAAAGGTGTTAAAAAAATGATTTATCCCCATGCCCTTAAATATATTAAATTAAGTCATCCTAACTTATTCAGTTACCTTTAATTTGAGGATTAAGTTTAAATTTTAGTCACAAGTTTAATTTTGGTTTTTTAATTTAATTTGCTTCATAAGGATTAAGAAAATTAACACAAGAAAAAAACCACTTTGTTTTAAGAGGCTTGTCCATTTCAATGCTAGTCTTAATTTTAAAACAAGATTAAGAAATAAATTTTAATGAGTCAATTTGCAAAGTTTGAGTCTATTTGAAAACCGTGTTTAAAAATTTGAAACAGCCCAATAAAATAATTTTTAATTTTGTTAACTTCAGCGTAGAAGTCTTACTTATATGGATATCTGTAAAAGCTATTAAAGTTGGTATATTAGTAACATTAGTACAAATTAATAATTTAAATAAATAAACTGATATATTAAAATAAATTTAGGAATTTAAATCTGAATCGTACTTTAAACCAAAATTTAATATATTATAATTTGTATATATATTAAAGGTTATCAAAAAATCTACATAATTTCAGCTCAGCTTATTATTTTTCTTTAAATTACTTTCAATTTTTTCTCTTTAGCAAACAAACTTTTTTAAGAAAAAATTGAAAGTACTTCAAAAATAAAACTAAGTCAATATTTTGTAGATTTTTTGACATATTTTTATATATAGAAGTGTAAAATCACAACAAAAATAATCATGGTAAAACTGTTGACGAACTACGACGATTTTTGGAACTAACATGTTAAAATATTATTATTGTTCTATTATTTAGTTAAGTATCCTTTGATTGTTTATTTATCTAATGACAGTTTGAAAAAATCTTAAAAACTTGGACTGTGTCCTGGATATATTTAGGAATTATTTTTATATACAAAAGTTTATTTGTTATAAAATAAAAGTATATATCACTTTCAATATCTCAGGTGGTGCAAGAAGTTTTAGAAAAGAATCGCAATTTTAAATTAAAGAAGATACTGCCGTCTTGGAAAGGGAGAGGTGACAAAAGTGTGTTTGATGATGCCGAAAGTACCATCAGATGCAACCCCAATCAGCACTTTACCAATGGTTTTTACGTTGCCCTTTTCGTTCGCACATAAATTAGTTAATTTATTCGTAAATTTTTGTTTTTGTTGCACTATTTAATGATTGTTAGATAAATTTGTATGGACTTTATACTTTGTTTGCTTTAGTCGGTAATGTATACGATCAACGAAGAAAAAAAATTGCCTTACAGTTTTAGAATTTCTTCTAGATAGGTAAGGTATTTATGTCATATTTCTTAGGTAAACTTTTCAAAAAATAAATTTTTAGCATATTAATTTTGTTTGTAATCACCTCAAGTATATCTTCAAACGCAAAGAAAAAAAATTTTTTTGTTTGTGCCAGGAAGACATAATCAAAAGTACTTGCTAAATAAGCTAAGCCAAAATTATCTAGAATATTTGATACGATTTGAAATATATACGTGTACAATATAACGAAAAATAAATAAAAGATTTCTTGACATACTATGATGGTGTAAGAACTAACGTATTACTATTTTATTATATTTGTACGTTTTATAACCCTAATATTTTTCATGGCTCTAAAACTTAGTTAATTTTAGAGATATGGTTAAAATAGGTTTAAAAGTTTAAAGTATAGTAATTGAAGTAATTTTAGTAATTATAGGTTATTATATAATATTAAAGGTAATTAAAGTATAGTGTTTTTCTCTTTTTATAAGTTTATTTTTTGTTTTAGACGTATCTTAATAGGAACGGGTCAAAATTGCACGAGAGTAAAAAAAAAAAACAGAAAAAATAATAAAATAAAATTTAAAGCAAAATTAATAAAGAAAAAAAAGTTACTGACCGAGGGTTAATGGTAACAGTGATAGTAAAATAAAAAACTAAGTTAATTAATAAAAAAACCCGTGCAAAAATGTCCCCTCGTGCAAAAGTGTCTTCGTGCAATTTAGTCCCCACGAGCAATTGAGTCCGCCCGTGCAAATTTGACACCTACCCATTTTTATGTTTTTCAAATGTTAATCGGTTTTTTCAGATGTGGCATTATAAAAGTTTTGGTAAGAATTTGGTTTGTCATCCAGTTCTAAAAGAAGTTCATTTAAAATTTACCAAGTTTTAGAGCTAATTTTAAGAAAATAGTGTTAAGTATTCTTTTAGAGTTTTATAAAGTAATTAGTTTCTTTTATAAGACTTAGTTGAATAATCATTTGAATAGAAATTCAATTTGAAAGTGAACAAACGGTCTTCTTATCTTTGTCCACTTATAGTTTGTTATCTTATAAAACATTGTTAAAAAATGATTTACATATTGTAAAGTTTATTATTTCTAAATTCTAATACGTAGTGTATCACGCATAACAGTATATTTTAAAGTTTGAACAACAATAAAGCATTTGGAAAACCTATCAAGATTTCCTTAATTTTTGAAATTTTAGTTAGAACTCAGTGAACTACTGTATTCAGTACTAATTTAATAAACGAACGCATGTAATATATACAGCCCTTCTACTACTATTGCACCTAATAAAGGTAAATATTGCAACCATTAATATTATTCTTTCTTTTTATAAATTTTATCAGGAGAACAATAAAATGGTTTTTTTAAACAAGCGCGTTGGAGTTTTAGTCAGTTAATCATAATAAACTAAGTGCCTACAACTCTATTTAGATAAATTGAGACTTAAGCAGCTTCAAAAAATTAATATTCGTATTTATTAAAGTCAACACTAGCAATACAAATTATATAAAAATGAATTTTTTAAATAGTCGTACAACAAAGCCCTAGATCACAGATCAGTAGCATTTAATAACTAAAAGCAAATTTCACTAAAAAATGCATTCCGCGGGCCGCAAATATTTAAAATAAATATAGTTGTCTACAATAAAGTGCTGTTTAAACCAAAGGTGTGATAAAATAAGCAATTAATATAACTTATAATGGGAAACTATTTTATTAAGAGTCAAATTTTTCAACATTGATAAATTTTTTTTTTAATTATTGTTATAAGAAAGTACGTTTTTAGCTAAAAAGTACATCGCAGATACTTTTTTAGCTAAATAGTACATCGCAGACGGCAGATTTTTCTAGCGAGTCTCAGTTTGCGTATCCCTGCTTAATATTAACAATGTACAAATATTTCATTTGCAAGCAACAAATTAATGCGATATCAATTTACTTTTAAATTAGGTTTTTTTACTTCAAGTTTTGGTTTAAGTTTATATCAACTGCATTATCTGTTTAGTTTTTCGTATTTTTAGCATCGATGTTTACTAAAACATGATAAAGAAGTCATTTACTGACTTAATTCCACAATAACTTTCACAACTAGCTTAGAAAACTTGCTTTAACATTGGTTGATTTCTCATTCGTAGTCAATTAACATCCGGACTATTTCCTAACCTTAAAATTTATATCCAAGTTATTTTGCACACAAACTATTGTTGTCTAAAAGATTATCACTTAATTTATGATGTAGTTGAAGTCTTATTTACTCCGAACTTATGATTGAATATCATGACTAAAATACTTGGTGATACAAATAAGTGATAATACTTGTCCATTTGTCTGCTATGCGTGTTTCTACTGAGTTAATCGGTAAATACAGTTTTCCATTAACAAACGCTTACTAAAGATATAACAAGTTTGTATATGTTTAAGTTAGTAATTAGATTTATATAAAAAACTTGATGATTTTGTTATAGTCTCTGTTTATTATTAGACCCTAACGAATAAATTACAACTACGTTGCTCAACAAAATAAAGTTTTGTTAAACTCGGGCATCAGTCAAAATAAAGCTTATTTACTACTCTATTTAAAAGAGACAGCAATAAGACTTGTTGTAATTCAAACCTTTAAACTTATAGTGTATGTTAAGAAATATTTTTATATTTAAATTGGAATTTATTGTAGGTGTATTTCACGAATTAAGTCGTAGTGAATCAATATATTAGAAATAATAACAAAGGTTAAAAAATAAGTTAGTTTTATTACATTAGATTAACAAAGCTATGTGTATCAAAAATTCTTTAATTTGATGGGTTCTAAAAAGAGTCAAATTCGTTGTTTCGAACTTTTTAATTTCATAGACCTCATTACATGAATTTTGCACAGGTGTCAATTTTGAACGAGTAATAACTTTTGCATAGCACCAGTTTTTTTCAATTGGTTGCATTTGCACGAATTGTCAATTTTGCACAAGAACTCACTTTTGCACGTTGTAAATCATGCTTTCTTAAATTTTGTGAAACTAAAAAAAATAAGTCTAAATGTTATTACGTCGAATTGTAATTACATCATCTTAATCAAAAGTTAATTTAAACTTAGATCATACAAAAATTCTATAAGATAATAAATATATTTACAATTAAAGTTAACCGTGTAAGAAGACACTTCGTGGAATAAAATACTCGTTCAAAATTTACTACTTGTGCAAAACTGTCTCTGTGCAAAATAGATGAAACGTGCAAAATTGACACCCGTGCAGAAGCGACGTCCTGCAAAAGTGAACGAAATTTAGTTTGCATGCTATAAAAAAATCTCCACTAACAAACAGTTTTAATTTTAAGTGTTAAATTTTAACTCGTTAAAACTTTTAAGTCAAATTTGATCGGGCCATTTATACACAAATTGATTAGTCGTTAGATACTTAATCTACAATAACTGAGTTCTAAACAAAATTGTTTAAAGTGTCTATAACTAGTGTTTGAAAATTTTCTTAAATATAGTTATTATGTTTTTTTTACAATTTTCAGAAATAGTTTAAAATACCAAAATTATTATTTTAATACAACTCTACATTTTTAAAAGCTTCCATACTTTTTTTTCTTAAAGACACTTTTTTTTAAAATTTTAAATAGTATTATCAAAATAAAAAGTACTTTTTTTTAAAGCAATACATTAACAATAATTAGTTGTACATACAAAAAAAAACACTACTACGAAGACATAAATAATTAGAAATGTGTTCTTTATTTAGCTATAAATTAATTTTTATTGAGCAGTTAATTATTTATTTTGTTTCAAGCAACAAAAGCACATTGTTTACTTAATGCATAAAACTTTTATAACAGATAGTTTATTATTAACAAGAATAAAACTATTTGACTTTATATTATTTGTTTTCCATATAATTTAGTTTTGAAAGATATTTTATTTTTTATTAAAACTTTGATGTACCTTAGAGTTAAAAAGTTTTTGTATCAAGTTTTTATAATTTGTGTATGATATTTTATTATGTTTGAAAATATCTGTTATCCGTTTTCAAAAAGAAACAATTTCTATAAATAAAGTAATGCGTTAACAGCTTGAATGTGTTTCGGTTAAAATTCGTTTGGTTAGAAATAGTTTTAGTTTAAGTATTTTTGTTTGCAAGTACATTTACAAAAACTATAAAAACGTAGAATTTAATTTTATCAGTAACCTAAATTATACAAAAGCTTATAGTTTTTGTGAACTTCTAGTAAATAAATATTTTCTTATTTTTAAATATTAATTCTATACCATACATCGACTGACTTAAATAAAGGACTATACTGAATAGAACAAATATGTTCTACTATTTCCGTTTGATTAAGTTATTAAACCTTTTGGTAAAATTAATAAAAAAAAAAGTCTGTTAAAATTTAAAAGATATTTTATATTTTTACAAACAAAATTTATACTTTATATTAAAAAAAAACTTCCTGATTACGTTTTATACACAATCATGTCAGAAAAAGAAGTTCACTTGTTTTATTTTTAATTATAATATGATGTTTACTTTTAAAAAAATCTTTAAATTTATATTGGTTACACTTATTGGTACAATTTTTTAGTCTAAAGAAAGTTTTCTCTAACACTTGTGTGCTTGAAAATATACAACTAACTTAGTTTATTACAAGATAGCAATTGCATTCAGAATGAAAATTACCAAAAAGACCTTTTCTATACTTTTTTATGCAGTTAGATTATAAGAAATAAAAAACTCATACATGTTAAAAAGTTTTTGACAAATTTTAATTTTTCCCACTTAAATATATTTTTTTTTATGTTGGTAATAAGCCTTATTTATCTAAAACAAACTTAAAAATGATACATTAATGCACCATTTTAGACTTGATCAAGTAGTTAGGGGTAACAGTTAAATGTATTTTTTGAAGTCTAAGTTTATCGATTAAACGACAAGAAATAAAGATTAAGCAATTAGTTTTATGATAAATTTTAGGTTAGAGTAACGACTGTATGTGTAAAAAATAGCATATAGGTGTTTTTTTTACTTACTGAAACCTCAAAGTTTATGTTGCTTTTGCAAAGGTATATTGTTGTTAATTATATAAACTAGTTTTAACTCTAAGAAAATTTATAAATAAGTACAAAAATATTTATGTGGTTGAAATATTAGTGTTGAATATTTTATAATAAAACTCTTTAAGTCGTTATTGTATGCTACTAAAAGGATCAAATTTAACTTTACAACTGCTTTAACTCAAAAATTTAATTTTATTTTTCAAAATATTAGTTAGAAGCTGTTTTAAAATTGATAAATGAGTATTAAATCCGATAAAACTCGACTATGTTTTTGAAAACTTTTACATACAAAAAAGGTATGAGTTTACAGTTGGAAACAATTACAACTTTACTAAACTCATATGTGTTTGTTGTTATATTTTTATAAAAAACATCTAAAAAGAAATAGCTGTTTTATAGTTCTATAAATGTTATAAACTTGTTAATATTATCTGCCTTGTTAAATGTATTAAACTAAGATGTTAAAAATATTTTTTTTTCTTAATAAGAATATTATTATTTAATCAAATGTTTTTCTCAAAATACAAGTAGAACTTCGTAAATATTTTAAAAATTTCAGTCAATTTTTGTTCATGTATGACTTTACATATCTGTCGAGCAAGATTAATGAAAAAAAGTTATGTAACTTTATATACGTAATCTTTTTCACTTATGGAAACATATGGTCAGGTTTTGTCGCAGTTTTACCGGTCTTTGTTGCATACACTCCTACAAAAAGGTTACGAATACAAGTTTTATAGATTATTATTTTATTTATCAATAGTTATATAATTAATTCGATAGTTGCGTCAAAGCAATAAAAATACACTTTGTTCTACACAATAGTTTGAAACAATTTTTAGTAAACTACTAATTAAAGCAAAGTTTTTTAGTACGAATTTGCCTTAGTTTCCCATTATTGCTCTGGTAGACAAAATTTTAAGTTGATTTTATTACATGGTTTGTTACCAAAAGTTTAACTTCAAAGTCAAAAAATAGTTAAAAACAAGTTTTTTTTAACCAATGTTTTTATCTATAGATAAAACTATAAAAAAATTTTTGATTTTGGTTTTTGTTGAGAGTCTTTTACTATTAATTAAAGATATATAGCGAATGCTTTGTGTTGAATTAATTTTTCTAAAATTTTGTAAGTATGTTTTCGCTTAACAATTAGATATTAAAACCATTTTTATCTTTGAATAATTTAAAAAACTACTCTCTTTATCTTCGATCATAGCAAAAGTAATAATGTATGTACAAGTCAATTTTTTAAAACAAATATGCAAAGTATTTAGTTTTATACTACTTTTAAACTAAATGTATTGATTTAAAATATAAATTAAACAAATTTAAAGTCAGAAAAAGGACAATAATAATGTTTTTGTTTTAGCAAATAAATCAGCTATCTAAATATAGTCCAACCACAAAACCTACTTGTAATGCATTTTTTTAAAAAGTTATCTACCGGATCCACAAAACTAGGATCCGGCTGATTACAGACGAGGATCTTTTTTTTTTAAATTTAGATCCAACCGGATCCGAACCCTTAGTTAGTTTCAATTTTCCCGTAATATGTAGCACAATTTAAAAAACCTAGGACCTTTTTATTCATTTTGTTCTTCATTAAAAGCTCAAATATATTTAGTGTAATTTCTTTTAAATTCACTAACCAAAGTCCATCCACAAAGTTAGGATCCGGCCGGTTTTGGATTTATTGCTTAAATTAGGATCTAAATCAAAAAAAAAAAGCTGGATCTGGCCCGTTAGATCAATAGTTGAAACACTATCTATTGTTAATAAAAGTTTTAAAAAGTAAGTGATTTTTTTGATATTGTAGATGCAATGTGCCTCCACTTGATAACCCAAAAATTTATCCAAATCTCACAGAAAATCAAATACTCAACTATACGACACCGAAAAAAATAAATGGAAACTACGATACATGTTACAGGTATTTTTTATTTAAAGCTGTAACTACTATTTAAAACAATATTTCAGCTTAAAAAAAAATAAAGGTTTGGTTACAACTTAAGTAGATGCACAGGGGTAGATTTAAATTGTGTCAACCAAACATACAATAAAATTGAATGTGACAATGGATATTACTACAGTCAAAGCACAATGCATTCTACATCTGTTACTGAAGTTTGTTTATTTCAATCATATTATACTTACCTAATAAGCTGTATCAATGACAGATTATCTAAATGATAATTGATTGTTTAATTTTAAGTTTGTGTAAAACAAACTAAACTTAAAACCCGTATATGTAGCCAACTTAAATTGAAAAAAGATCTTAGTTTAAAAAAATTTTGCTGTAAAACTAAAAAAAAACTTAAGTCATTTACGATATATAGTTATAATTTTTTGCCAATTTAGAGCTGAGTTTTATAAGCATCAGAAAATGTTATGACACTATAAATGTTTAAGTTTAAGTAAACAATTATGTATACATCTTTATAGTTCAACCTTGTTTGTAACCGAATGTTTCTTAACTCACTTTCAAACTCTATATTTTTTGTTGGGATGTTCATAGGAGGACTAGTTGCTGGAAATATAGCTGACAAGTAAGTGCTATGCTACTTTTCAAAGCTAATTGGTAATCATTTTTAATCATATTTTTACATTCAAGTTACATATTGATAGAGCTTTACTTAAAAAGATAGTAGTTTTGATAATATTAACAAAGCGTTCATTTACAAAACGTTAATTAGTACGACTTAAGTTTTAAAACCTTATGGCGGATCTTCAGGTACAATTTTACTGGCTCTAAGGGTTTTAAAAACACGTACATATCTTTTACGTATGCTCAAAGTACCTTATTATTTGAAGATTTACTAGGTTAACGACAAAAAAGTTAAAGAATGCTTATTTTTTATTTTTGTTTGTATTTTCTTATGAAAAAAAAAAAAGTTTTTAAAACTACTACTCAAACTCTTAAAATTTTTTTTAAGTACCCATTTAAGTCATGATAAATTAAACAAAACACTTTTATACGAAAATAGTTTGTATATTATTTTTTTCAATGGTTGATTTTATACTGAAGACTATACCAAATCTTTTTCTAAGTGAAAACCCTTCAAATTGCTTCGCGAAAACTTACATAAATTTTGTTATAGACATAACTTTCTTGTTTGGTTTCAAATTACAAATGCGCTAAAATCTTGGCTTTTAAGACGTTATTTTTCAAAAAATATTTAAAAATGCTTTTTTTCTTATTTCCAATGGAGGGTGGACTTTGCTGTAATTAAAAACAAAATTTAGTAGAGTTTGTTATTTTAAAATTGTTGCACATAAATAATAACAAAAAAAAAATTAAAATAATGTTTTTAATTTTTTCAGTTATATTATTTTCAAAATCAAACTTCTACTATCAGTTTTTCTGTCGAAAAAAACAGTTTCGTAACAAAAGGGTTTTATATAATTTTCTTGTATTGACTTAAGTAAACTATTTTAGCTTTTTTTTGCGCATAAGAAATAGTTAAGTACATTTTTTATTTTTAAGAAACTATAACTTAGTAAAGCAACCAAACTTTGTAAGTTAAGACTAAAACTAAATATTGTATAAAATTAAAGATTTTAAAAATAAATCTTTTGCTGTGTACTTTAATGAATTAAAATTAAGACCAAAGAAAAAAAAGTATATTTTTCTTATATTACATAACTAAACATATAAAATATTAATGCAGTTTTGGGCGTCAAAAATGCATGATAATAGGTCAGTTGGTATTTATTGGATCACTTGTAACGAATTCGTTTTCAGCAAACTTATCAATGTATATGTCTTTTCGAATGATGTATGCTATCGGGTTCGCAACTCAATCAATTGGTGCTCATGTTTATTGTTAGTTGAAATTCAGCATGTAAACTAAAAATAAAAGTTTCTTGTATTGGATACAAAAGCAAACCACCAAACACAAACAAACTCACAGAATTAAATCCTTTTTAAAATGTATCTGATAGTTCTTGTAAAGACTTGAAAACATTTATTAAAATAATCTTTTTCATAAAGAACTTAAAAAAAATTAAATGGAAAGTCCCAAGGTTCTTTTTGAACTTTATTGGCATATGTTTTTCTTATTTGAAAAAGTTTATATTAACTTTATACCCTTCATTTTATGACACACCAACTATTTAGACACTTGAACAATCTGTATTTTTTAAAATTTTGTTTTTCTAAAGCTACAAAAATTTGTATAATTCATTAGTGTTCTATAAAAAAGTTGATTGATGGATAATCTAAAAAAAGAATTTTATTATCTGATATTACCTATTAACTAATAGCTAGAGCATAAAACAAGTTTAAATCAAATATCAATACCATATTTGCAGTCTAGTTTAACATTTACTATTTTAAAATGTTTTGTTTATCTAGACTCGTATCAGGCTAGATCTTTACTTGAAAACAGATCTAGTTCCGGTAGGTCACCAGTCATAATCATTACAGTATAAGTTGAGCTATTTGTATTTTATGGGTTGCAAATAACGCCATAGGTTAACTAAGAATGTTACATTATAAAAACTTTAGTTTAGTACATTTTGTATAAATACAAAAAAAAAATTGTGAAGATCGTAATCTGCTTTATTATGCAACATGATTTAAGACGTATGTTTAATAAATTTACAGTGAATGAGCAGTTTTCAAGCGAGAAGCGAACGAAATATAATGCAATTATTAATGTCGGTAAAGTTATTGGAATTCTTTTGTCTTCAGTTATTTCTTATTGGTTAAAAGACTGGCGATTAATAACGGTTAGATTAAAAAAAAATTTTTTTTTTGTTTTGTAAAGGTTTCTATAACTTTAGGCCAAACAAGTTTTTCTTTTCAATAACTGCTAACTCTCATAATAGCAGTTTCTTATTATGTATATTTATCATTAGTTAAACAAATGTTTACATATTCTAAAACACTTCATAAAACTTCTTCCAAGTTATAAAAAACAAAATAGATTTTGATCAAAAATAATTAAAACTAAAACAAGAAAGTTAGTTTTGATAATAAAAAAAATATTTTTTTTGTTAATTTTCTAGCTATTTTGTGCAGTTGGATCAACAGTCTATCTGTTTGCTACTTTAATTATTGGAGAATCGGCTCGTTGGCTATTGAATATTGGTAAAACTCAACAAGCAATCAAAGTAAAAATGTCGTTTCATGCAAAACTTTTTAGCTTTTATCTATTTCTAATTGTTTTTGATAATAAAAGTATTTCAACAATGTTAAACAATTTATTTAATTTTTACTTTTAAAGAATAAGTAAAAAGCAACTTTAAAAAAGTTTTTATCATATCCTGAACAAATATATAAATTTATTTATTCTATTCAAAGTTAAACTTTATTGTAAGTCGAAATTGGTCGACATAACAGTTTATTCAATAAAGGTTTTAAACAAATGGGCAAACGTTAGTAATGTTGAGATTACGGAAATAGACTGGAACAAAGCAGGGTCAATTTGGACAAAAAACGTTGAACAAAAGGTAGCTCATTAACTGAAATATTACTTTTTTGCTTTCATTTAATTTTCTAATTTTCAAACTATATTTTTTCTAAAGAACGAAACTGTCATAAAAAACTCTTGCTTTTAAGCTGGAAATATAAATAAAAGTAGTAAAGTTGTAAAAGTCGCGAATAAAAACAAAGTTTTTTTTTGCTTACAAATTCAATTGAAACAATGTAAATGCTCATTTATTCAGTTTTATTTTGTTAGTTTTATTATACTGTAATTAGTTAGGATACAACTTTTTTTTGAATTTATTCTTGAACAAGACATTAAAAGGTATCCAAAAGGTGTGCGACACGTTAAAGATAGGTTTTTACGTGCGCCAGGTTTTAGGACCAAACATTTGGAGCGCTTTTATATGGCGTTCAATAAACAATATATTCATCTTACGTTAAAAGTCCTTAAACTTCATGAATTACTTTATATAAAACTATACTATTTCTATACAAACAAATATTTTATGTATTTAACATACATTTAAACTATGTACTTTTTTAAATACTTCTTTTTAGCAAAAATAATAGTATGCCTTTTATCTTCAGCCAAAATTAATTATATTCATCGTTTTTTTTTAATGTAAAACTAAAAAAAATATATTTACAGCTGTTTATATACTGTTTTTTTTTAAGTTTTTTTTATGTTAAGCTCATCTTAAAAAGACTATACTGTTTTTTGTTTAAAGTTAGTTAATAAATTTTAACCTTATTTTTTTTCTAAATCATTCAAAATTTCAAACAGTTGCTCGTGTTCTGATTCTTTTACTTAGTTTTTATACGTAAACTTAGATAATAACAATTATTATTATCAAGGTATGCTTAAATAACATTGTAGATAAAAACAAAAAAATGAAAATAAAAACAAAAATTAAGCAAGAAAAAGATGAAAGTGTATTTAAAAGATCATATATAGAGCTGTTTAAATATTCGAAAATGAGGAGAATAGTTTTGCTACTGATGTTAAACTGGTATTTTTTTTCACAATTATTTAGATTAAAGTAAAACTAATTCCAATTGCTTACTTTATAAAATATGTGGTTTAATTGACGTATAACTTGATAGTAAAATGATTTTTTTAAATAGCGTTAGCCAAAGAGTATTTAATTTTATAATAAGTGCTACAATAAACAGTTTTATAAATGCCATACTCGAGTTCATATTTTTTGTATACATTTACCTGTTTTTTGTTTATTAATTACAAAACAACTTCTAATAATCTAAAACTTTATATAAACTGTTATCAACAGGTTTTGCTTCAACTTTATATACTATGGGTTATCAGTTGGTGCACAGAACTTATCTGGCAACGTGTTTATTAACAATGCGATAAGTAAATTAGTAGTTACTTAGATTTTAGTACAAGAAAATTATAAAAAATGTTTTATCTACTGTGTAGAAATAAATAAGCAACAACGTATAAAAACTAGTTTTTCAAGCATTCTCTGTAGAATTATTTAAATTTTTAAAATATTTTTTTAATAATAGTTAGTTAAAAGTATAGTTTCAATTTTTGTTGTTGTGCACTTATTTGGTTTTTCTTGTTCTTTTTTATATATAAGGTTATGATTTATACTATTAGTGTACACACAAGAAATTTGTTGGTAAAATTAGAAAGTTCTATTTCAAAATAAGTCTTCACTAGAGGATATTTTAAAAGGTAACAAAAGTCCTGGAATTTTCTTTATTTTTTTCTTTAACTAAAAATAAGTTTTATAAAGTATGTCACACAATTGTTTTCTTTTTGTTATTATATGTTAAAAACTGAAATATGTGTAAGTACATATTTAAAAAGTAAAAACTTGTTAATGTGTTAGCTTAAAAGTTTACTTAATTTTCGAATTTTATAAATAATAAAATTTTTATAAAGTTTCGAAAAAAGTCATAAAATTTCAAAGTTTGTTTATTTAAAAAATTTAATTAATCCGTATATGACAAAATACAGCCGTTTATAACTCGTTTAACTATAAAATTAACCTAAATTATAGTTAAAAGCTAGCTTTTTTTTTTTGATTGATTAATTTTGTTAAAAATTTTTGGTTTATCACTTGAAAAATTCTACTATACTTGAAATCATTAGCAGTTATAATGGTTTAGGTATCATATAGTTGTTCAATTTGTAAATATTCAAAAACTACAGAAATAAAATTTTATAGTATTGAACATTTTTTAAACAGATGGATTATTTGAACTTGCTGCTTATATTTTGCTTTTATTTACCCTCGATAAATTTGGTAGAAAAACAAATTTAGTTTGTTCCAGTTTTATAGCTGGATTTGGACTTTTAATAAGTATGTTGATGACCATAATATCTACTGAAAGCCAAAGTAAGTGAGTTCACTAAATTAACAATTATACGTAAACACGGTTTAAACATTTATAACAAATAATAAGAAAACCTACCAGATTTTTAATATTCTTTACTTTTAATGTCTATTCAAATTTACGCTGTAGTTCTTTAAGATATAATAAAGCATTCTTTTATAATACTTACAAATTATGTATTTTTACTTTGTACCATGTGCATGTTACTTAAATATAAATTATTATTTCATATTTTATTTTTGCTTGAAAAGGTCGCAATCTCTTGCCACCGAAACCGGTCGCGAATAAAATATAAAATTTTCATAAAACTATTTAAATATAAATCATTAAAAATAACTACCGTAATACATTCAAACAATCAGTTTATTGCACTACAAGCAAGGTGTTTTCGTTTATCGGAAAGTTCGGTGCATCAGCATCTTTTGCAATAATTTTCCAGTATACAAACGAGCTCTTTCCAACTTGTCTCAGGTTATTTTTGTACTTATTATAGATTTATTAAGTTTCTTATTTAGACATACTTTCGTCTGATTTTTTTGTCTTTTATACAAGCTTTTGATTTATCCGAAAAATTGTAATTGTTACAACATTTTTTGATAAAGGAATTAATCTTTTTGTATTAATAACTTAAGTTGAGTTTTTATTTAGTTTTAATACTTAATTTATAATTGACCAAGAGCTAGAACAGCATTACTATTTCCTGTTAAAAAATATTACGTTTAGAATTTAAAGTAATTATAAAACGGATTTACGATAATAACTTACAATAAAACAATTAAGCTTTATTAATACTTGTGTTGAAAAGTCTTAGTCGAAAGATATTTATAAAGAATTATTTATTATAAAATAAGTTTTGTTTAATGTCTTAGTAAAGCTAAGCAGCGAAAAAAGTTGTACAATAGTTTGTATCTATTTAGGTAGTAAAAGGTTCTAATCAATTTAAGTACAATGTTTTTGTGTTACAGATAATTGTAAATATGTAAACAGTTTTTGAAAGGATGTAGTTAAACCTGTAGAAAATATGTTTTAGGAGTAATGGAATGGCTGTGTGTGTGGTTTTTGGAAGAATTGGTTCGTTTATAGCCATGTATTTAATTGATATGCAACAAATTATTACGTGGTTACCTAATTTACTCTTTGGAGTATCTGGTGAGTTTAATCGTAAATTGCTTGAAGTTAACAAATTGTATACTTTGATAACCAGAAGAAAGTTTATATTTAACATTAGGTCTAATAGTAAAAAAAATTTTCTCACTTCTACTTTATAAAACTAATGAGCTTTACTATTAAATAAGAGCTTTGTATCAGAACGTTATTACTTTTCAACTTTTGTTTAACAATATAATAACAGAAATTTATAAAAAGAAAAAGATGTTACTAAACATCGGTTGTAATATTTTTTTTCAAATAACAGGTATAATAGCTGGTATTAGTAGCTTGTATCTTCCTGAAACGAGCGGATTGAAACTAGTTGATACCATTGAAGAAGCACTTGACTTTTATAAAAACTGGAAGCAAAATAAACATCTGCAGTCTTTCGAAAATATAAACTTTAATTAAGATAGTCTTTTTTTATTTCTTTGAAACTTTTAATTATTTTAAAATAACAAGTGATGCATGCACAAAATTTAAGAATTTTATTTTCCATGTTGTAATAAATGGTTTTTTCAGTAAAACAACGCTAATAAAATGTTCATTTCTTAAGTATCAAACTAAATAAGCTGAAATTTTAAAAAAATACTACTATAAATATACACAACAACTAGCTATTGGTCTAATTAATCCAGCGGGCGGAAATTTTCTTATACAAAAATTCCGAAATTTTTATTCCTTTACGAGGTGTCGCTTCACCTTTGCTAAAGAAGGCATGTCATTGGAATTTTTCTAATATGACGTTACATACTCGGTTTAAGTAGATCAGTTAAAATTAAATGTGATGTAACACCCACTTTTTGCCTAGAAAACGTTTATCGTTGAAAAAGGTAGAGTACGAGACTGATGCTATTTGTACCAAAAAAAAAGAAAAGATCATCAAATAATAAAATAGCTACTTTTATTGTATTTTCCGCAAAAAAAATAGAAAAAGTTCACACAAATCTTTAATCTTTCGGCTGTTAAGTTTAATTCCAGTTTGAATTGTCTGACGAGTTAACGCTTGTTTTTTACATTAAAAGTGTGATTTATTTGCTATTAAATACCAGGCTTTCTTTTGTTTATCTTAAAAAATAATTATAACTTGTTATAGTATTTATTGTACTGATTATAATAAAAAAATATTGTAAGAGGTACTCATTACTTTTACAAGACTTGTAATTTTTTTTTATACATAAAGACAAAAATGGTAGGGCCATAAAAGTTCTAAAGACTTATTTATTACTTAAATACAATTTAATACTAGTTACACTTTGATAATACCTAAATTCAGTTTTAAAATTTATAAACTTAAAAATAATTGTAACAACTTTTTAGATACCATATAATCGATAAAATAAAACATTAAGTAAACACCTAAAATATTTTTTTAACCGGTTTGTTACGACCAAAAACTGCAATTAACATTAATAAACTTGTGCATTAGAAAATAGTGCCTTTATTAGTACAAAGATTGCATTTTAGATTTGTACTTGAAACAACAACTTTAACTGACAATAAAAATTTAATAACTAATGTAATAAAATTTATTAGTTTATTAGACTAATTACAAACGCAGAATAAACAGCTGAAACTTCAAAAAAAAAAGTATAAATATAAAGTAGGAAACAAGTTATATTCAAAATTATTTATCAGTGAAAAAAAAAATTTTTGTTAAAAAAAACATTTGTTTAACTAGTTCTTGTTTAAAATATCAATTTCTTATTACACTAAAGGTAAGTTTAGCTCAATAACTCCGATCAAAATATAAACTTAAACAGTTTTTCTTAATAAACAAAACTGAAACCATGTAAAATGAATAACTAATGACATTTAAAGCGATTCTGAAGATGATTCTGATTTAAAGATTTTATATTTTTTTTTTAAATAAATATTAATATGTCATTTTTCTTTTTTGTTCAGTTTTTAGGTTTGCTATTGTGTATTTCAATTTGTATCATTTTCATTAAGAATAACTTTTAATGCTGATTATAAGAGATATGATCGTGTCACATTAGTTTTAGTCATATGTTAAAAACTATTTTTTTAAATAAAACATTTTTATGAAGAATAAAAATATACAAATATTAGTAAAGAAATTCAAAAGTGTGTTTTCAAAAATAAATGTTATATGTCTAAACTAATAAAAAGTTATTTTTCTAATACAAAATCTGTGCTAACATTTTGAAAGTTTAAGTTTAATAATAATATTTTATTTGGTTGCTTATTTATTTAAATTTGATTCTTAATAAAAAAAGTTTAACAGAAATACCAAATAGTTTAACAAAAATAATTTCTTTAATGAATAATTTTATATAAATAGCTAATTATTTAAGTATATTTTATCTAATCATTAGAATATTGAAAATTTCAATTGAAAAAGGTATTGTAAAGACTCCAAAAACTAAAAAGTACCTTTATTCAAAAGTTTATCAAAAAAAAAACATAAAGTAGTTTTTGAATGTTTTAATTACAAACTATGTTGTCGTTAAACTTAAATAATTTTTCGATTAAAAATATTTGGTTGTTTGTTTGCAGCTGTCTGGTATTACTTAATAAATTAAAACAATAGAAGTTTTTTGAGTACGTCATGTATAGTTAAGTTTATCATATACCTTAAAAGGTTTTAAAATTACATCTAAAAAAAACTTTTCATAAGTACATTATCTAGTTTAAGTTATTTTACTTTAAGTACAAATTTATTTTGCAAAAAAAAAAAAACAGAATCTTAAAACGTTTCAGTAAAATAAATTATATGAAACAAATACGAGCAAGTATACTTTTAAGGGAGAGTACAATTTTTATGAATTGTAAAAGTACAGGCTTCTCACAAAAGAATAAAATGATAACTTTGAATTTTATATACTTAAATGTTAGAAATAAAAGTTGCCCCTTCAGTGAACTTAATTTTAGCTAAATACAAATATTCCTTGTACGAACAGTTTTGGCAATATAGTTTTAGTAGTAATATATTTTTAAAACTTAAACAATACAAACGATTGTATTATTCAGAAAGCTTTTTTGGTTATTAAAAATCATCAAAAAATTAAAATTCAAACAAACTTAAGGTAGAAAAAATATATACTTTTATTTTGTTAATCGTTATACTTAATGTAAAACTTTTATTTATAGACTAGTGTCTACAGACTGCTTATTAAATACTTAAATATTCATGTAAAGTTTTTAATTTGCCTTTTGTTAACTTTTTATACGACTGAACTTCATTTAGTGATCAAAGTTTATAAATAAACCGCATAAGCTGTTGTGCATAAACTGAACAAGATAACATCTCTACAGATTTCAATTACAAACTCTTAGTATTTAACCCATATTTCGTAAGTTTTAAGATTTTTCAAAGACACTTGAATATAATTTTTCGGAAATTAAGCCCCAAATGAGACTTGAGAAAGCATAAGTCTGTAGTGTTCGAGGAAAAGATACGAAAAAAGTTCAATGAACAAACCAAATTAGCCGTAACAAAGAAAGTCTTTGCTGCTAAGAGATACAAAAAAAAACTCGGAGTTTGTACTTTTAAGATTAGATTGTTTAAGTTTTTTTGCTAGTATTGATTACTCGAAACTTGTTTTGTATTAAACTTTTAAAAAGGTCATTTCATAGTAGTTTATTCAATTATCTTAGTAAAGTAAGTTGAATGTTTTTAACTTCTGTTAAATATTAATACTAAGTGCATAAAACAAATTAATTTTCGTGTTTGCAGATTAAGTTTTGATAATAATTCTGTTTTGAACCAGTGTCATCTATTTATTAAAGAAATTTTACAAACCACCATATATAAAACTAAAAAGAAAATTAAAAATTGATAAAATTTTTGTTTTTACTAAATGCTTCAAAAAGTTTTATTGAAATATAGTACTTTAGGTAAAGTTAAATTTAGTTAGTTTATAGATATTTTTCACTTTTATTTATTAGAATTTATAACAAAATTTATCTAGGAGACATTTTTGAACCAACAATATTAACATTTTTTGTATCTTTCAACCACAAACTTTGTTAAGCAAAGAACTTAAGAAAGAAAACAAATCGTTTTGTCATCTCTTTAAATTACTCGTCATGAGTTTAAGTTAGTTTAAATGAATTAGTATTATTGATGTCTACATGGAATTTTTATTTAGATATTTACTTACTGCAAGACAAGCAAAAAGATCAGCAGTTTCTGAAAAAGTTTTAACGGCAAGACAACCCAAAGAAAGCAAGTGATTGGATAGTTATTTCAATTCAACGACATTAAGTTCAGAATATTTATAGCTTGAATTTTCATGAAGAAAATTCACTTAAAATACGATAGTTTAAGACGAAGTAGAGTTTAAATCATATGAGTAAATGTAATATGTTTAACTTTGTGTAAATTTTATTTTAGCACTACAAAAATGGAACTGTTAGTTCATAAAAGTACTGTGTTATTCTTATAAGAAAGTAAAAAGCTGTTTAAACTACTTACTGATCAAGTAACATGTAAATAAACATTTTATACTTTTAATTTAAATTATAATTCTATCATTTTAAACTAGGTGATTAATGGCTGTATAAAACTACTAAGAAGTTTTTAATTAGTCTGGAGTTTGTTTCAATAAATAATTTAAAAGGCTATTATATAAAAAAAACAAACAAAAACTGATATGTAGACTACCACTTGTTAATATTCTATCATAAAAATTAACATTGTTCCTCAATAAGGGAGTGCTTCCAGAAAAGCATGTTTGGCGTCTCACCATCTTCTTCGTAGTTGAGGTATCCAAGAGTTCCATCTAACTTCATTAACTTGCCGGACTCGTTAGTGTATAATTTAGATCTTCACATTGTTTGCTATTATTCAATGCAGATTTGAAGTTATACTTGTACTCGGCCACATTTTCTGTTTGACCATCATCTTCAAGTTTGAATATGACTCCGTCCACTAGTCGTTACGTCTTTGAAAAAGTCTTAATATCATCAAAGTTTACCGATTGAAGAAGGAAATCATCAATCATGTCGATTACTTATTCTTCTGAGGCTTCTTCAGCCGAAGCGTTTGGTCCTTTTAATTTTTCGATTAGTTTGTTCTCTGTAACAAGAGTGCATGTGACCTTAATGAGGCAGTGTTATCCAGGAACATAGGTGATCGTGAAAGTGTCATTGGTAATCTCGTCTCTAGTAAAAATGTACTTGTAGATCTTCATTTGTTGCTTAATAAAATTAAAGAACTAACTCCTAAATATTTTCAATATCAATATTATAAAGTTACGCATACTAATGAAACATGACAATTAAAATTCTACTTATTAAAACAACGTATTTAGAAATTTGAACTATAATCGATTTGCATAAATTTCACCTTAGATATTATATATTCTAAACTTTTACTCCTAGCTATCTAAGGTACAACTATTTTTGTTTTATAACTTCTGATTAAATGCAGTGTAATTTCCAGAGTAATTCTGATTAAACTTCTTAATTAGTTCTTATTTATAAATAATTTCAATAACTTACTACTACTGTCACTACCACTAAATTATTTTATTTTAAGTATACATCGCTTTTATTGACATAAATAAAGCCTGAGGTCGTCCCAGTCTACGGCTTAAGGACGTATGCAAGATTGACCTAAAAAGCTTTAACATAGAACTGATGACTGGGAGTTGCTTGCAAAGGACTGCGTCAATGACGATCTGCTATACACAAATGACTGCAAAAAAAGAAAAACAATACCTTATGAAACCGAAGCAGACGAAGAAATTAAAGTCAAAATGGGTTCTATTTTATTTATTTATATTTATTATTTTTTGTTAGATTTAATTATTGCATCACTGTTTTTATAATTTACCTTGTACATAAATTTTATTTGTTTTATTTATTCTTCTATGCACAATACGCATAGCCGACTTTGGCTGATGGTGGATCTATTTTACAAACATATAAATAGATAAGTTACGGTTAATAATGCTTGGCAACAAAAAAACAAAAAAAACTAAAAGGATTATCTATACAGGAAAGGTAGTTTAATTTAAGAACAAAAGTCATTGAAATTAGCATGAGAAAAATTATATATTTAAATGTTTATACATAAGGGGATAAATTTCCTCAAATTCATTAAAACTAACTTAAGATTATTTAAAAAAAAATCGAACTAACTTGAGTTTTTTTTAAATTCATACAAACCTGAGAACTTTAAATAAAGGTTTTAAGCATCGAATTGAGCTAATAACTCGGACAGTAATATTATACTCCACAAATAAACTGTAGCAGAAAACTTTTTAAATTTAGAAAGCTATAAAATCAAAGATCCAACATAAAAAAAGTTTAAATAAAGATGTCAACGATATTTTTAACCTTAAAACATAATTTCTCTATTCAGAAACAGGTTAGGCAATAAGAAACCTAACATAGTAGCAAATCACTATTGTGATTTAATATAATTAATAACAGATAGTAGAATTGTTTCCAAAAATAAATTTCGAAATACTTACACACTAAACGTATCTTAAAATGATAATATTACTTTTTAAACTCATTTAAAAGTTTTTTTAGAAAATTAAACGTTTATATATTTTTTCCATAAATATTTTAAATCTTAAGCTGTTATTTTTAGCTTTCTTCGCTAAAGCTACTTTTATTAAAAGCTATTGCTAAAATACAGTTTCATTTAAAAAAACTTTTTAATTAAAGCATTTAATTAATTCTCATTGATGCATAATTAAAAACTATTAGGAGTATAAAAACTGTAAGAAATAAAAAGGTGCTTTTAATAAATGGGGTAAAAAGTTTAATAAACGAGTAAGTGAAAGATCATAAACAAAATTTACTTATTGGAATTAGCATGAGATTTATTTTGTTTTGTATTTTTTGTAAAGAAAAAAAAAAGAGATCTTTAAGTTAGCCTGAGACTTTTTTAAATTATCTAACTTTGCTTAAGTCTGTAAATAAGTCTTAGTCAGCATGAGTTATACTAAAGTTTCAAAGTTTTTAAGTAAGCTAAAAAACACACAAATAAAACTTAAATCCCCCTCATAAAAAATCTTCAAAAATTCGAAGGCAATATATTGAAAATGAAAAGTAAAACCAATTTATTTTTTTTGCTGAATTTAGAGTGTTGATTTTTTTGTACAGGTCTATTTTATACCAGCAAAGTTTAAACTGGTTTTGAGAAATACTTTTATATATACCTAAGTTGCAGGTGAATTGATTTTCTTGATCTGTCCTATATTTTTGTTAGTTGTTTTTTGCTAAATTTTTGATGTATTTTTACCAGCGGTTAAACTTCATCTTTAACTTTGTCGATCAAGCCAACAAAAATTAAGAAGCTAAAACAGTTTTAATTAATTTTGTATTTTTATCATTTGTTATTAAAGTACTTTTTTTGAAACTAGCTTAGCTAAACATTCGTGTATTGGTGTCGTTAGTTGATGAATTCCAAGTAAAGAAAAACTCAGTTTCACTCGAATTTTGATTGATGGCATTTTTTAAGAAGATTCCAAAATGAGCTAACCTCAATCATATTAGCAATCAGTAGTGATCAGTAGGAGGGTACAAAGCAACAAAATATACCTAAAATGTATTTGGTTTTTTAACTTAGATTACCATTTGAAATACAACTGCAGTCTTAGGAAAAATTATGTTTTTTTTTTTAAATAACAAGACTTAAGGTAGTTGGTGTCGCCGGTTTTCTTTATGATAATTGAAATAAATGCACACAAAACTAGAAAAAAACAAATTCTATTGACCGAAAACTTAAAACTCTCCGAAAAAGTAGTGACTATTTTTCAAATCTTACGTAATATCTACGGAAATTTTTCAACAGCCCCTTCAAATACACCTCCGACTTTTATTAATCTTGCTCTTAATCATCAACTCCAGAATAAAAATATAAACAAAAAAAAAACGCTCAAAAAATTAGGTCTAAGGGTCTAGGGTAGGAAAAAACTTTTTGTTTATCGAGTCATACACGAAAGATACAGTTTAATTGGTTGACAAGGACTAGAAAAAAGTATTTTGAGATGGACCCAAATCTAAAGTTGCTATATAAAATTGATAAACTCAAACTATAACTCAACTAATCTTCTTTTAATATCCCTAACTTAAATAAACTATGCTTATAAATTGGTTGCCTTAATGACTCAAACCTAATAAAAACAAATTACGATATATACGCTTTTTTTAAACACAAATATATATAGTTAATCAATATACAAAACACTCTACAAAAAACAAGAATTAATAGAAATGAAACAGTAAGTACTGACAAGAGAGGCAGACAAAGTTAAGCCAAATAGCAAAAAGTTAGAAAATTATAAAAACTTTTTGAAACTAATCGATTAGGGCTTAGCAAAGCCTGATCTCATACATTTTCTCCTTTTACTCACCTCTTTCAACTTTTTATAACCTGATATCTCTCTGACTCGTCGCGTTAGAATCGAGCCGTCAAATCTATCTGCTCTCGTATATAAACTTTTTGTTAAAAAAAGAGTAAACTTAAAATTAGTTTATTTAATAGTTCGAGAAAAAATGCCTAGACTTTTAATCTTTCAAGACTTTTTTATGCAAACTAAGTTACGGTAAAAGACCTCATCAGTGATTAAATAAAAAATATTATCTAAATAGAATAGAAATGGAATAAGAAATTTTATTTAAGCACTGACAAGTTCTTTGACCGAAACTTAGTTTGGATAATAAAGTCTTGAAAGAATAAGTATACAAATTTTTATATATTTCAGACCAATTCTTTACTTTTTTGCAAAAAATCTTACTAAACAGGTACTGATAAAACAAAAAATAAAACTAAATAAGGATATAAGTGAACTTATTTTGTTATAAATATGCGCCTCTACATTAGTTTCGTACAACCTACAACTCTCCACTCACCTCAAAATAAATTTTGTGAATTCTAGTGTGCATGGGTGCACGTGTGAGACCACTGCTCTAGGCAACCAATTAGCCGTTTTATAGCTTGTATTGGTAATTGTTTTAAATGAAATAAAAAAAAAATATTTCAAATGGAATATAAAATAAAGAATGTTGGTGTGGTGATTTTTTTACTTTTGAAGTGAAATATATAGTTCTTATTTAAGAAAGGACTTACTTAATCTAACTACATCTGTAATATGTTCATTTCATGCAAAATATTTTTTATAAAAGTCTAGCTCAGGGTTTGCAAAGTGGGCCTCCTTGGAAATTTAATGGGTCATAAGCTGCAAAGGAGCCAAAGGGGGGACGTGAATAATAAAGGGGCTATGGGGGCCGTAAGGCCATAATTTGAAACTTAAACTAGATATTCTGGATTTGATGACAAAAAGCAAAAAAAAGATTGGCGTATTTATGGGTAGTTTTTTAAGAAATATTATTCGAATGGACCATTGATTTTTAAGTTTCTTCAAAGAGGGCGTTATGAAAAAAATCCCCTGTAGCTTTTCTTAAGTCGCGAAGTAACTTTCTTATAAAAAGTTGCTCGTTGGTCGTACTCTATAAAAAAGTTTTTGGCAGCCTGATATTAATTGGAATAGTTTTATTAATCAACAACAATTTAATATTTCAAACAAAAAATTTAATTAATTAAGCAATATAAAGCTCTAGTGATTCTAAATAGCTAACTAAGAGCCTAATTGTAAGTTTTGACTAGTAATTTTTAAATATTTAAAAGTGAATCTTTTTAGCTCAAAATTACATAGCAGGGTAACAGTTTACCGACCCCTGAACTAGACGCATAGCTTTTGTACGTATCTATACTTTTCAAGAGGAACAAAGTTGTAAAACTGATGTTTAAATCATAAATTCAAGAATAAATATAAACTTTAGGCAAAGGGCACTTAATAAGTAGGTAAACAAAGAAGGAACTATACAATAATTATTAAAGTACAAAAATTATAACATTTTAAATTTTACTAATAAATACTTTTTAGTTTGCATATGTTTTTAAACGTGTCTAAGTTTTTACCTATAAAATTACTTAACCTTAAAACTATAACTATAACTAACCACTCAATATATGTAATTACCGATTCATAGGCAAATAAACAAATTCATTTCGAAGACACATAGTTTGTTAGGTGTCCTGTTTTGTCCATAATACTGAATCAAACCTTTAGATTATAAGTATAGTTTGTAAGACGACAAAAAAATTTAATCAAAATATTTGGTCCTAGGACCTGGTGCACGAAAAAAACCATTCGGTTATCTAGTCGCACACCACGGATATATTTTAACGTCTTTTCTAGGACAAATATAGTTAAGTTTTAAATAGTTTATAAAACAAAAGGTTTTTACACAATGAAAAAGTGTTTTCTTACGGTATTTTAAGTTTTTTATGCTCTATAGTTTAATATTATACGAGTGTTTTGAAGCAAATAAGTTAAATTTATTAATTAAATTAAAAGAAACTAAAATTGTTTCTGTTTATTTTTTGCTTTTCATGTTTTTACTCTGAGATTAATAGTAATAATGTAAAATATACCTTTAGTTTTAGTTTAGAAAACCTAAGAAACAATAATTTTTTTTTATACATAGTTAATTAGACTTTTTTTCAATAAGAATGTTTTGATATATAGCATTGTCAGTTTAAAGTATTTTAAAATATTTTTTTAAATTGAAAAATGTACAGTTTTTTATCAGCCACAAGTTTAAAACTAGTAAATTAAAGTTTGCACACGTTGAATTCTATTTAATTTAAGAAAATGTAAAGTATTTTAAAAGTTTTAATAGCTTTATTTTTGTTTTACCACTAGTTACAATGAAAATTTAAAGATTATATCTACAGCTTCAGAAAAAATACTTAAGTTCTTACTAGCTCAATTTTTAAAATTATGCCTGTAGTAGTTTTAATTCTTCATATTTTGAATAACAAAGTGCACCTGTTTACTACGTTTAAACTATTAAGTTTGAATTTTTTTTATTCACATAAAAGCTATACAACTTAAAATGTAGCGTCAATAATTTTTAATGATAGTAGTTTACAGCTTAAACTATGTTTTACTTTAAAACAAAAACAACTCATATCACTTTACATATTTTGTAGTGAACAAGATAATCTTTTGAACGAACGAGAAATTTCGTGTTTTTTCACTATTTACTTGTGTATTATCTTTAATAAATATCATTCGTTAATATTTTTGTTGTTAAACTTGGTTGAAGTAAAATTTAAATAAAATTAGCTACTATATCGTAAAAAATGTTTGCATTTAAAGCTTTATTGATACTATATCAAAACAAACAAACAAACTTACCTTTTTGTGCAAAATTGTTTTTTCTATTTCTTAGCTTTTTGCATTTTCTTCCGATTTCAAGCATTCCATAGCAATTAGTCACACTCACACAATTAAAACAAAAACTTAGTTGTATTATACAATTACAATGTATATTTTCAAGGGTATGTAATGCAAAAAGTATTTTTTTTTACAACTTTATATAAATTATATCTTTATTGCTTTGTTAAAGTAAATGTACTTAGAAGGTCTAATATGAGACAAACTAACTTATTTAAATTTAATCTGAAGTTTATCTAGAAACATTTTTTACACTTTTTATAAACATTATAAAATAAAGTTAAACTAAAACTAAAAAAAACTCTTAGCTAAGTTATCTTTTTCTTCGAATGCTATTAAATCTTACGATAGTGTACTACTAAAGTAATTAATCTAAATAATTTTCCTATAATAAATGTAAACTGTTGCAAGGATTGTTAATAAAATTTTGCAACTAGTTTTAATACACTAGATGAAACTTACAACGTTTGAATCGTCTGTCACTAAAGAGAAGCCCATTTCAGCTGACTGCAGATGGTAAGAAGCATGATTCTTATCCGCACTTGAGCCTGAAAATTTAGTAATAAATTATATTATCGTATAGTTATAAATTTTTTATTACATAATTCACTAGTAATAATTTTACCCATTAGTTTTGCTTTTAATAGAACTTTATGAATAGTTTTTAAAAAAAATAATTTTTGTGTTATTTAAATACAAACAAATACAACTTTATCATTAAAAAAACCCATATGACACTCAATTGATGACTTACCTTAAGCTAGTTTTGAGTAAGAATAACTTTTTACACTTTTGTTATAGCAAACAAAACAAAAATGCTGTAAATTGTATAATTTTCATATATAAGAACCACATAGTTCTTTTATAGTTGTACATTTTATTACATGCATGATAGAAAATATTGAAACACAGAACATTATTGTCAGCTTTATAAAGTTCAAAGCTAACCGGAAACGGCGGTTATTTTTTAACTAAAAGATTGCAATGATCTAACTTAAAAAACAAAGTGAGTAGTGTATTATAAGTCATTTTAGCGAAAGTTTACTTGTGGTCAAATAATATTTTACTAAATTTACTTTTAGAACTGTATTGAAATTTTTACGACTCTAAATTTAAGCTATAGTACGTAATTTTTATAAGTATTTTTATGTAAGAACTTTAAGTTTTTAAGGTATGTTACAAAATAATAAATAACAAAAAATTAAATAATAATAAAGTTTTAAATACATATTTTGTAAAGAAATATAACGAAAAACTACTTTTTAAAGTTTTTTAAAAACTAGAGTTAGTTATTTCTAAAACTTTCAAGACTACAGTTCACTAATAGAATTGATCTCTTAGTGTGTCTTTGCAATTGCGTAGAAAATTTAATTTCGATAGTTGGTGTTGGCAGCCTTGTTTTTGTCAGTACGTAAATAATAAGATAGTAGTAAGCATAAAAATCTTAATGAAATTATTTTTTAGTTGTTACTACTGTACTCCAACATTTATTAAAAACCTTTCTAATAAAAAATAAGTTTGCTTTAGTCTAGTCTAAACTGAGAGTATATGCACTGGACTATATGATATACCGGTCCCTGTTCTTTATTTTAAATAGAGTAAGAATTAAAATAAAACTGTTTAGTTTAGTAGTGTATACTGTTAATGAAGTATTCTAACTAATTAATTTTAAGTTTTTTTTTTGTACTAATAACACAAATTTATATGTAATCTATTTAACTGAAGTTATAAAAAGAGTAAATATTTTTTAGGAACATTCAAAAAAATTACTACTTCAATGAAAGGATTGACCAAAACTAAAGTTTTAATGTTTAAATTTTACTCTCTTGTAAGATTAACCTTCTAAAACCACACCAATTACATCTCTTATTAATGAATTAACAATGTTATTCAGCTGGTCAAATTTTTCTACTTCGTAAACATGAGAATGACTATGCTTAGAGCTCGTACTGTTTCCATTTGCAATAAGCTGTTTAAGAATGTTTAGAGTTTAAATACAAAAAAAACTCTTATGATTTTTCAAAGCATGAAAACTGTATTTATAATTTTTTTTTAGCAAACGTCGTAATTCGTTTATAAACAAAATATACAAGGTCAAGGTAAAATTATTATAACCATTAAATGATCGTTTATATTAAAAACAACATTATGTAACTATTTTCTTTCAATAAAAATTAAAAATGTAAAGATTATAAATAAACTTTAATAAAAAACGTAAGTGATACATAAAAAATAATTTTATCTAATAAGATCTTTCTTTTAGTTTAGTTTTTAATAACCTTAAGCTCATCAATGTTATAATTTCCAACACCAATAGCGAATATTTTTACTGAATTGTTTCGAACTTCATCTGCTGCAGGTAAAAGTTGATTACTGTCGGTTGATCTGCGAATAGTAATAATAATGAAATAAAACAGTAGGTAAAAATATATATTGTTTATAGTAACTGTAGAACAATAACCCTAATAATTTGAAAATTAGTTGATTAAAATAAAAGCTATAAAAATCAAAAATTGTCCTGGACATGACGTTAAACTGTTCTGGTAACTCGATAACCGAAAGGTTTTTTCGTACACCAGGTCCTTGGACAAAACTTTTTGAGCATTTTTTTGTCGTTCAACAAACAATATAAAAGATTTGTGAAATTCGTTTTGGTTTTATCATCAAGAGTCAGCCAAAAAATGATGTTTATTTTTATTTTGGAGATAGTTATAAAATTCAAGTTTAATAAAACTTAGTTTTAAGTCAAGTAGCTATCTAAGAAACAAATTAGTTGTTCAAGCAAAAAATAATTGACCGATTTCACACTTATAAAGAGATTAAAAATTTAACTTTCTTTTATTTTAAACACATTTTAATTGTTTGTAAGTACTTATTATACATTCAAAGAAAAATAAGTCTTTTAAGTAAAAACAAAGGGTTACAAACTCTCCATCGGTGAGAAGCACAAGAACTTTTTGAGTGTCGTTCATACTCCATCTAGGTGATTTCTTAAACTCATTTAAAGCGTACTTGAGACCGTAAGCAGTGAAAGTCTTGAACCCAAAAAGCTTTATTTTGTCAACTTGTGTCTGTTAAAAATGTTACCCTGTCACTTAAGAATTGTAAGATAGTTGTTATTATGCTTAAAATAAATATACTCTTTAAAAATTGGTTTCAATTACCAAATAAATTTTGAGTAAATTATTTTTAAAGTGATAGAACATTGAGAATAAAATAAACACTGTTAATATCAGATTTAGCTAATTAAATTTTTATAGAAGTAAAGTTTTTATTTTGATGCTTAAACCTAGTACAATGTAAAAAGTATTTTTTTTAAACTTAATATTAGTTTGAAAAGCTTAGTATAAATACTATTCTTATTTAGTAAAATCAGTACAATCCAACCTTAATGTTTAATTTGTAGACTTCAAAAAGTTTCAGTTTATTTAAAGATTATTTGGAAGTGGCTTTTTTTATTTTTAAACAGTTTTTACTAAACTAAACTTTGCCCAAAAATTGAGTATTAAGTTTGCTTGTATAGATAAGTAACAGTTTTTACATGTAAGTTAATTATGTTTAAAAAAATCTAAGTAATTTTTTAAACCTTTGCAACAAATAATAAATTTTAATTAAAAAAGAAAAAAAAGAAACGCATACAACTATGGTCAATGGGATTGGTGTGAAAAAACACCTTTTGGTCATCGAGCTACACACGATTTGCTTGAAAACACTGCTTTGAGTTATTTAAATTTTTATATTAATAAAAATATTCACTTTAAGTTTTTATAAAATTATTAAATCAAAAAAAAAAATTTAAGTTAAACAAAGTGGTAAGAACTCTTTTTTAAAACCCAAAATGCAAATATTAACCACAAAAACTGTAACCTACTATGGTAGCACATCGTTTCCTCCCTTATATTTCGACTTCTACCATCATTTACAATACATTTTTCTTGCCTTATATACAAGAGAGATTACAAAAATTGCAACAAACAACTCAATAATAAATAAAAAGGAAAAAAGGTTAGGATTTTTTAAACAAGATGTTTAATAAAAACGTAAAACTGTAAAGTCACAAAAAGTCTAAAAAAGTGTGTATAAATCCTTATTTAATGTGCTAGTAAGTAGGTAAAAAGCAGCAAAAAAACATATTAGAAAACATTACGAAGCCTTATTTGTTGGGTACAATATTCTTTATTACGAAAAAATGAAAAATAAGAATGTTGTTTCTAAAGTTTTGTTTTGTAACTGGTACTTAAATGATGGTTTGCAAGCTAAAATTACAAGCAAATATTCTTATAATAAATAAGTAAACTCGTAGCAGAACTTGACTTTTGGCTTATCTGTTAGTTAAAAATTTAAATAAAATGATTTATGAAATAAATATAATGAATATTAAAAAATAACTAAATTTGTTAAGATAAAACTTTGGTCGTTAGCATTTATAAGTGGTGAGCCAAAACACCTAGAAAAAGATGCTCGAGGACCGCACTGTAAAGATAAAAAAATTCCGCGGGCTGAACTTGTAAAAGTAGTTACAGTAAAAAAATAATAATTTAAACAAAAAGTGTAATAAAATATGAAAATATAACAAAGCTCTAGCAATCAGTTATCTTTAGGGTCTAAAAGTTCTTTACACCATATATTTTTTTTTTGGGTACGTATATTCAAAACTGAAAACTACATCGCGGGCTGCAGTTTTTCAACCACCGTCAACGATAAATTAAACTTAAAAATATACTAAATTACTTCATAGATTTTATAGAATTCTCAATAATTTTTTGTTTAAATTTATTTTATAATTGTATCAGTTTTAGCAACATTATAACACTTCTCTAAAAAAGCATACTAAACCATTATCAATGGAGAACAAAACTATTTCTAATAATAAAACCTATTGAAGAGATTTTCCAATTTTTCTACAGTAGCAATAAGTTTAAACAATTGTATATTGTCTAGTTATATTGATTTAAGTTGAAAATCGGATGTGTTACTTTAAAAACAAAAAGCTTAACATTAAGAAAACACTTTAAATAAATAAAGGCGGCTAGCTGCCCATAATATGAGAACTGCTTTCCAGTAAAGTATCTGTAAAGATTATCGTCCATTAAAAAGAACAAGAAAAAAAAGTGTCCTAATAAGTTACCTCTGATACTAAACTTTATATAAAAACAAATAGTTTTTAATTAAACTTTTCGCTTAAGCTATTAATTATGACGAAGCTTATACACTTAAAGGTTTTATATATAGAAAAGAAAACTTAGAAGAAACCAAGTGTATTTAAGCTTACAGAATTCTCATGACTTAACTGCAGTGCCAAATAATTAAAGCTTCTTTTAAATGTTTAAAACATTTAACACAATATTAAAAAAAAAAAATAAACAATTTAAACTTTTTTAAAACAGTTTTACATAATAAAGTTTACCTAGGAAAACTCTTTATTAAAAACTAACTTTGTCTTACCTTTAAATTTAAAATTAGTTTTAAAGTATGATAGATTTTGTTTAAACTATTCAAAAAAAATTTAAGTTAATTTTTGTACTTACATTTAGTACCTTTAGGTAAACAGTTTTTAATGTCAGTGTTGTTACTTTATTCTTTTTTACTAAATATTTATTTAAGTTTAGTTTTATAACAAAAAAAAACTTCTGCTTTTCCACATACTAGCTATTACTCTATAAAATTATATTTAAACCGAAAAACTTTTATAGATTAAAACAAAAACATACTTTAAAATCTTTGTATTTTCTGTATTTTCCTATTGGTATATGGACTTTTGTATATTGCTGGTTTTTCATACTGTAAAGAAATGGAAAAACCTTGTTTTATTAAATTAATAAATATAAAAACTTATTTATTTGTCTCTATAGCAGTAGTCATAAAATTTTTTGTTTATTTTATACTGTATTGTAAGTTATACTTTAATAGTTTTATTTTAAATTAAAGCACTGACAAAACATATTTAGCCTTAAAACTACACTTTTTAACACACTTAAAACTATAAGTCAACAGTAAAAGTAGTTTTTGAGAACTTTAGATATCTTTTTTTTTCAATTTACTTTCCAAGTAAGAAGCAATAGTTTTAAGACTGTTTACTAAACAAATTAAATGTAAAGAAGTATATTTTTTACTTTAAAGCACAAAATAAATACTCTATAGATTTCCACAATATTTATTACCTTCTTCCCTTTTGGTAATGTGAGAACTGAACAACTCCGATCCTTATCTTTTTATCTATTTTGTACAGTTTAAGTGCTAGTTGTTTTGTCCAGTCCTTAATGTTTATAAAGTTTTTACCAATAGAGCCTGAACCATCTAACAAAAAAACTATGTCCATCTTGTGTTCTGGGCATACTGTAAATAGTTGAATATTGTAACACTGTTTCTGATATACGTATTAATTACACGTGTTTTTCAATAAAATGTTGATTTATATATTTTTTTGAATTTGTTTGTTCTGTATGTTTTATTTAGCTTTAACCTTTGTGTTCAAAAACAATGACCAAAAGTATTAATAACAAGATGAATAATAAATCAAAAGTTTAAAAACTACAACTATCTGCATCTTTTTTCAACATTTTTATTATTAGTATTCATCTACGAATTTACTAAGTAGTGATTATATTTTTTAACATCATTATTTTTTAAATAATAGTACATTTTTATTTTCAGATAAAGTGAGGATTAAATGAAGATAACTATATTCATTTCTTTTAAAATGTAGAGACAAATTAGTAAACTACAATTAAAAAGAAAACTGATTCGTAAGCAAAAATAACAAAATACCTAAACTCTCTAGGTACTAAATTTTAGGTAAAATAAAAATAAAAGCTAAACTAAAGCTTACAAAACACACATACATCTCATTACTTTATAATAATATACTATAAAGTTTGTGTAGTAATTACTGATCTACCCGATCCATTAGTTACGACCTGGTCAAATCCGGTTCCAAATCTTTTTTTTTTAATTTAAGATTCGTACGGATAGAAATCTTTTTTTTAAATTAGAATCCGGATCCTAAATTTTTTAAGCTTTCTTTAGTGTAAACAGACAACAAACTTATAAAAATTAATTACTATAACACCACTAGTTTAGTATAAAAAAACTTAATCATATATCTTGTTAAAATAGAAAAACTATGTTACTGTTAAACTATTTTATTTTGAACACAAACAAAACAAAATTAAACTTCGTGCAAACAAGACAAAAAATTCTGTCTATGAGAAATCGCAGTTTAGATTTTAAGTTGTTGTTTCAAATTACTTATACGATTGAACTTGAATTTTGTACCTTTTATGATGTAAAACAAAAATTAATTTAATATAAATGCTTTAAAAATAACAAACTTTAATCGTTTTTTTTTGTGGTAGTACTAGATTAAACTTTTATATACAAAAGTGTAAATTAGAAGATGAAGATTAACTACTTTAGCAACTGTCTAAATATATAAGAGAAAGTAACTTAGTAAACAACATTTACTCATATCCTCGCTATTAAACTTCAAAGAAACCTGTTTTAGCTTTTTAAAGATGTGATGAAAAAATATATAAAAAATTCGCCGGTTTTTGAAAGCTATAGACTTTACTTTTAATCGTACTAGTTACCAGCTTCAGAAAATAACCTTTCAGAACTAACAGAAGATGGAGGTGTCAAAAGATACTTCCATGCAAACTTTTCGAGATGTAGGATATTTTTTTTTGTTTGAATTCCACCAAGATAAGATTTTAGCTTCTTTAATTTATTAAAGTTAGTTTTCTTCAGCAAAATAAAAAACTTAATTTTTGTCTCAATCTCTTGATCATCTGAATTTTGTTGCTCGCTTTTAGAACGATAAAAATTCATTGGAAGCATCATTTCTTGATAGTTGAGTTTTAAGATTATAAGGCAGTACAAGAGGAAAGTGGCTATTTCTATCAGTCTCACGACAACTATGCTTTTTACTTCTAATCTCAACAGCCTTTCAACCTCCTATTTGAGATTAGGAAGAAAAAAGTAAAGTCGATACCATGGATCAACAGCTGTTGTGACTAACAACAAACTGTTAATATGAAGGTTTAAGTGTGAGATTTTATTTGGAGCATACAACCCTCTTTCGAAAGCTTCTTCTATATTTTCTGCCAAGGTTGCTAAGTTTGTAGAACCACTTTGACCTGGTGGACTATTAGCTTTAAAACAAAAATAAAGTACTTCTGCATGCGGAAGTACACTAAACAGCAAAGTGTTGTTTCTACTAAACGGTTGCCTTACCATGAAAAAAGGTTCAAGCAGTTCAATAATGTGGCTAACAAGTTACCATTCTTCAGCTGTAACAGTATAATTGGAATCAAATTTATTGTAAACCACGTAAACTTTCTTTTAATTTTTAAGTCTTTCTAAAATTAAAATCTACAGGAAAATTCATTTTAAAAGTCATACACTTAAATATTGAAATCTTTTTTTTGTTATCAATAGACAATGAACTTCACCACAAAACCAACAACAACAGCATCCAAGACAACCTACGACCGGTTTCGTCCTGATTAGGACTTATCAGGCAGGCATAGTTGCGAGAAACCGCTGTTGAGATCCAAGCGGGTTAAAGTACAAGGTACAGTAGACTACCGCTTAAGTACGCACTTTTTTTGGTACGCACCCAGCCTTAAGTACGCACTTATCCAGAAAAAAAAAATCTAATTTATTTTTATTCAAAAATTTTCAGAATATCTGCAAAAGAAAGGCTAAATTTAATGTGAAATAATAAAAAACTATTTAACCACAAAAACTAGTTACAAATTTTATAAAGTCAAAATAAACATGTAAAAAGAAACAACAACAACAAAAAACTAAAGTTAAAAAAAAATTAATGAGCATCTTATCATTTTGCACTTATATTATAAATGTTTCCACTGATATAAACTTTCTTACAAAAACAGTCCTAAAACGTTTTTGTTTCAAATAAAAAAAGTCAAACACTTTTTAGCTAATGGAAAATTATAATAAATGTATTACAGTTTCTAAATTAAATGTTTAATAGAAATCTCAGCTATAAAAAAAAAAAAAAGTTTTTTTCTAAACCGAAACAATTTAGCAAATAACAGAAAAATGGTTTCAAGTAATAAATAAAACTAAGCTTAGCTTGATTAGTAATCTATTCAGAATTAAAAAAATAATCTTGGTTCTATTTCATCATGTCAAAAAGTGTGAGCTAAATTTCATATTATACTGTGTCGTCAAAAATTACGCACTACCCGTGCTAAGTACGCACTTTTTGGTCGGGTTCAATTTGCGTACTTAAGCGGTAGTCTACTGTACTGAAGCGACCGTTTGTGGGTAAATTTAAAATAAAAAGTTGGTGGGTTAAGTTTTTTATTATCAGTCAGTAAAAAACTTTTACAAAATTTTACAGTTCTTAATTCAATAATATTCGTAATACTACAAGTTATTTTTTCATTTACACAAATCTTTGAAATTTTAATTTCATTTCATATATGCATCTTCTTTAAAATAAATGACCATGAATATTTCTAAAACTGTCGTAAACAACAATCTTATTTGATTTGTTAGATACTAAAAATGCGCTAAAGAGCAGTAAAGACTTCTAGAAAAAAGTTCTAAGCAAAAAGCTAAGTCGTTCCAATAAACTTGATCCATATCCAAATCATAGTTTAAAAAAAAATCCGGATCCGCCTGAATCTAGATTTTTTTAAATTTTGATTCAGAAGGATCTGAATTTTAGATCCGGTAGATAAGTAATAATAGTAGTTTGTTATCATACTTAAAAAATAAACTCTTTTGGTATTAAGTAGCTACGTAAAATATTTAACCTTTTGAAGGGTTTTTTCCAAATTTTTTCCAAGACTTTCCACTATCAGTACTCTTGTAACAACTTCCTGGAACAAAGTGAAAACCGTCACAATTTTGCACAAAATTAGGTATACAGGTCTAAAAGAAATCGTTATTGTATTATTATTTGTATTTCAAAGTGATTTATACTATAAGTTATATTTCAATACAAAATTTAATAAAAAAGAATCAACTTTATAATAACAGTTCAGTTTCTTTAAAATTAAATGTTTTTATTGAGCTTTTAAGTTTTTTTTTTTTCTTAATTAGAATATTTATATCTCATACAGATAGCTGCGTTTATGTCGTTTAACAATTGTAATAAGAAATTACTAAAAAAACACTTTTGGCTTTTGTTTTTAACATCAAAGCTATTTTAAACAAAAATTTAGTTTTGATCAAACTATACTCGTAATTTTATCAGTTATAAATTTTATTACCATTAAATCATTGTTGTTAGGATCATGTTTTAAGTTCGAGCCAAAATAGGAGCCTTGTTTTGCGAACTGGGGAGAAACTGCGTTATGATCGCAGACGATTTCACTGTCGTGCCATGTGACGTTGCGTTGCAGACACGAAAATACACTTCCTTTTTCTTGTGAAAACATTATTTGCATATAATAAATTTTCTTTAAATTTTATTTTTATTTTAACCCTGTAGTATTTTAAAACCATCTCAAAAAAGCATTTGCTCCTAGCTTACTTTTTAGTTTTTAATTGAAACAATATTTTTAATTTTGACTTATAAAAATTTGGACAAAGCACATGCTTTCGAAACAAAAATGCAATAGAATTTTAAAAAAGGGTTAAGTTATTACCTTTATGACCAGGCCTTAAATTTTCCCGGAGAACGCTCTCTGCACTATTTTTTGTGAATTCTGGCGCTCCTGCTACTACTCTGTGGTATTTTTTACTATTTAAAAGTTTATAGAAAAAATATTTTAAATTTCTACTGAAGCTTTTAAAATAAGTATGAAGCTTAGTTCTTATTTTATTTCTTTGTTTGATAAAGCAGACTTATTAAAAAAGTAAAGAAGTATTTTAAGTTTACATAATGATAAAAGTCTTATATGAAAAAATATTTCTTTAACTAGCTTTTAAGCAATGAAAAAGTATTAACCAACCTACTTTAAGTTGCTACCATCTTTCACACAATCGAAAGTGTAGCCAAAAAACTTTTTATATTCTTGAACATTCTTCTTTGTATCTTGTGTCTCACGAAAATTTTGTATCGTTTCCTTTTTATCAGGTTTAATAAAAGTAGGCCGCCTGAGATCAAGAAATAAATAGCAAGGCTTTACAAGAAGCAGTAATATAACTAAAAAGCTTGCTGAAGTTTTGTTTTGTATTTTCATCGTATTTTTTACAGATTTAGCCTATAAGTTTAGAATAAATAATATTTAAAACAAATAAACTTAGCAGATATTAAACGTATAAACAAATCATTTAGCTATTAAAACTTAATAAAACATTAGAAAATAGTACTTCACAGCACAACGTAAAGTGTATGTTTATTTGTTTTAATAATAGTGTAAAATATTAAAAATAGAATTTTTCTATATATTACACTAGTAAAAACTTAGTTATACTACTATTTGACCTTTATAGATACAATGCGAGACTTAAAATTTGAAGTCTTAGTTTGTAAAAAAAAATATTTTCAATTATTAAACAAGTTAAGCCTATAAGCTGTTTAGTTGTAAAATATAGAAATAAAATACAGAAAACTACTCAGTTCATTAAAACTTTGGGTTACTCTAAAGTTCAAGCATTTTCAATTTACATTAAATAAACTAGCTAAGTTTTGGTTGGTAAAAAACAAAAAGTAATATATATTTAATATATAGAAAAAGGAGATAAACTAGTTCGATTTAAAATCCAAGTTTAAGAATTTTATTTGATAGAGCTCTTTAAATTTATAAATAAAATATTTGAAAAAAACATAATATAATATACGCTTTTTTGTTAGAGTTTTCAAGCATTTCACAATAACTAAACTATAGATCGAAATTTGTATTTGGAGACGCTCTTATACCTTAATATTGCTTACATATATCACATTTGCATCAGTTTTGTTCTATATCTTCTTTGTCAAACAAGCATAAAAATATTATCTATCTCAAAAGTTAAGCTAACAACCAAACACTGCTTATCATTTTGCAAACAGTTCTATAAATAAAAAAAGTAATAAAAATGTGTTTCACAAATTTAATTTAAGTGAAAACTTTTCATTTATTTATTAGTTTAAACATAACAAAGTATTGTAGTGTATATTATTGAAAAATATTTTATTCAATGAAAACGGTCAGTTAAGACTAATTTTGTAGCAAAGTCAACAAAAAGTTAAATATTTTTCTTCAGCAAAATGGTTTAATTTATAGCTATTCAGAAGATGTTTTTTTTTAATATTTTTTTTTTTTTGAATTGACTAGTTGTTTTATAAATTTTATTATAAAAGTTTTAGTGCATGCATTAATGCTTTTGAAAGTGTACCTTTGCATCGAATTTATTCTATATTAATAGAAATCAAATAACAGTACAGTTTTATGAAAAAAAAACTTTAACAAAAGTAGCTTTTGTTTACTATTTAGTACAGGGGTCAGCAAACTGCAGCCCAGTGCCAAATGCGGCTCTAAAATCAAAAATATGCTTCCTGCGAGAAGCATTTTTAATAAAAATATACTTTTTTTTAATCTATGAGAAAAATGTTAATTTTCTGGTAAAAACTAACAATCAAGCTTTAATTTAATAAATACTCTTTTTTAGTGCTATACTATTGCTTATTTTATTGCATAATTTGTCTAAAAAATGTTTTCATACTTGTAAGTACCAATAAACTACCATTATTACTTTTTTTATGTTTTCTGATAGAACTTCATACATTTTGAACACAAAAAATTTACAAAACAACTTATTTTTCAAAACATCTATGAAAACTCAAAAAAAATTTAAGAAAATAAAAATCTGATTATAATTTAGTTTTCGGTTTTTCTTAGTATTATTTGAGTATACGCTACTTATCATATTAAACTAATACATATTTTTATATAATGTATAATTACAGTGTACAAACTTAATAAAGTTCTTTCTTTGAATTTCAAATGATAATTAATTTTTATACTAAGTAGTGAAAAACCTATTCCATTACCTTAGCACTTACATTAATTAGCAAACCTAAGTTACAACATTATCTATCACCAATATCACGTGTCAAAACCGCGTCATTTTAGTTTCCGTTCTACAGGCTTGCGTGTTGTAAGTTTGTTAACTTTCTCTCCTCACACACTTGTAATACACAATTGATACCAACACACAAGGCCTCAAGTTTAGTTTTACATGATTAATTTATTTTAAAATTTAAACTAATATAAATATAAATTGTATCATCTAATGTAGACTAAATAACTGCCTTTTGAACACTGCTTACAACACTTTGCTGCTTTGCACAGTATTTCAATGCAAGTAAAAATTTTATTGGTAATGAAGTTTATAGCTAAAAATTACAATTATGACACAGATAAGAAAATATTAACTTTTGCAAACTAACTGTTTTTAAAGTTGAAAGGTGAAGCATGTTTTTTTTATGTTTTTTTTATTTGTTTAATATTTAAGGTCATTAACTCATTTCAAATAAAATCAAATGTCTAATACATCTTTACAAAAATTTTATGTCTTTCTATTGAAAACTTAATGGTAAGCTTGTGTTCTGTTGAAATACTAATTATTTTTAAATTATTTACCTAAGTTATAGCAAAATTAGTTAAAACGGCGGTTGGAGTATTTTTTTTTTCCTTTGTTTTTTATGATTTTAACTTTTTTTTCGTACACTAAACAAAATTTTTGATTTGTAAATTCGAAGGTTGTTTGGTAGTTTTGATTTGTGGGGTTAAAGGATTTTTTGTTACTTGATAATTTGTTTCTACTTTAGTTGATTGTAAAAGGTAAATGTTTTAAGATTTATTGTTACTTTAGTTTGATTTGTTGTTCACATTAAAACATCTTAATTTGGTTTTTTAAGTGCAGTATATGTATTAATATTAAGACTTTATGCTATGCATAGAAAATCGATTTCTATCAGTCTTAGTCTTGCTTCTGCCGTTGTTTTAAAACCCAAAACAATTAAGATTTTCTTTAAATCTTTTAATTCTATTTCTGCGCTGTTTGGATAGTTACATCGCTTTTGAATTAAATCAGAAAAAAAAATAATCTAAAACAATAATATTAGATAAGAAGTTTTAGATTTTTACAAAGTTATCTAAACACAATATTATTACTTTTTGATAAGAGTTATTAACTTTACAGGCAGAAAAAACGTGAAAACCCTTCTTAAGGGTTAATTTTTTTTAACATATTTTACCTGAATGATGCTCGTGGTCGATTAGAAATAACTTCGTTTAAATTTGTATAAGGAAGCTAACACTTTAAACATTTTTGAAAGCCTCTCTTAATACAATTTAGTTTATTTCAGTAGACTTTGAAGTAAACGTTTTCCTTAACTGTCAACTAAAGACATAAAGTTAAAAAAAAACTTTTATGGTACATTAAAAAAATAGAGTTACTACAGCTAGCTGCAGCTTACAATCATAGAAAAAAAGATAACTTTTTTTACTTATTATTTAGACTGAAGCTCAAAACTTTTGCATACTTTTGAAAAATGTAAAATTATTAAAAAAAAATCTGCAAAATAAAAATCGTCATAAAGTATTTATTGATAGCTAGAATAATTAGGCGGTTCGATTTACAAAAATCGAATCAAAATCAATCAAGTACAACTTGAATATGTTTGGTCAAACTGCCCTTCTAGGAGCGAAACCTCGCCAACCCATCAGATGACAATCTCAATCAAAAATTTACCTGATGAAATCCAAACAAGAACTACTAATTTTAGAGAACAGCGGTACTAGTCGCAATAATATTTTTGTAAGAATTTTTTTCCCACCAAAATACAGGATTAAATCAAGCAGAGCTCAGAATTTATTTGCGAATTTAAGTTTCAATGCGTAAGGGTAGCTATCTTTACAAATGAATTTAAGCAAGTCCGAAGAAAACGAAAATAGTTGCAAAGACAACTGTAATTTTCCAAAAAGACCTATCTAAAGAATCAAGATATCTTTATACAATTGGACTATATCTTGAGTGTAAAAAAGCGCAGTGCAGTTGAATAAGCATGTTTGTTTTGTAAAGAATAAACACAGGAAAATTAGTTGTTTTGATTAGTCCAAATAAAAAGAATAATATCTACAAAACAAGATGAAACATTTAAGGTGCTTTTTGTTTCAATCAAAAAAGAATTGAAAGCTATATTAATTTTAATAGATTTTTTTTCTTAAATAATGAATAAGCACGTAAAAAATTAGTTGGACCAAAAGTTCATAGAAAGTATTCTCTCAATATTTTTGCTTAATCTAAATATACAAGGTTATACTTATGATGCAATGCCAATCGATTAAAAAGGTTTGTGTTAGTTAAAAATTAAATTGTAAAACGTAAGTGAAACAAATTAAATTAAAATTTGGAAAAATTGCAATAAAGTGTTTAGAATTCACAAATATCTAGTTTTGAATATCTGCCAAATTTCACCTTCCCTCATTGACTTAAGAAAAATATTTATTATCAGTATGGTATGTAGTAGTAGTTTTTTAAGTTATTTAAACTTAAGTAATGATAAAATAAAATACTTTTATAGCAGTTTACCATTACTTTCAAATAAATATATGCATTAAGTGTAAAAAATAGTTGTTTGAAATTTATTGATTTGCGGTAGTCAGAAAAACAAAGTAATTGAAAATAAAGTTGCAAATTCTCAATTTTGTTTGATTCTCATTAAATAAATAAATAAATTAGATTATTTCGTCTAATAAAAATACTTATAATAAATAATAATACCGATAACAAAAATTGTACATTTATTTATTAAAAAACAGTAAATAAAACAAAATGAAACTTTAAAACATGAATTTTAAACTTTATTCGTTAATCAACTTGAAAAAATTATAAAGAATATGTTATGCTCGATATATACCGATTCTGTTAGTACAGTGTGGACAGAAGTGGAGGACATCGTGGCAACTTGTTTGTTTTATCGGGGCAATCCAAACACAGAACACGCCACAAAATAGAAACAAAATGCAACAGTACAGCAGAGCAAGGCCTAATAAGCTTTATGTTGTAAATCTAGTTTTATGTTAAATTAAAAAGACCATAAATCAAGTGTGTTTAACGAATGAAAGTTAACTTAATTTACAGCTTAAAATACTTTTTTTTAAACTGAAGTAGTTTTTTAATTTTTTTATGTATCGTATTTTAGTTTATAGAAGTTAAAAAACTATAAAAAACTTTGTTGATAAAACTTTAATAATAATAAATATATTTAATTATGTAGAAATAACCTATATTTTGCTTTTTTTTAGATACAAAACATAATTTTGTTTACCTCCGATACGATGTTCTGTTCTTGTAAATACAGTTTTTTTACATCTAGTACAATACATCCAATTTGATTCTCTTCCTGTTATAAAATTTTCTTTCTGCTTAAAAAAAGTATTTAAAATCAAGAAAAAAAATTTTACCTAATTTGCTAAAGTATTTTACTTTTCAATAAAAAATTATACGTTTTAAGTTTACAGGGATTCGACTGGTATATTAATTTTTTCTTTTCTATATATTGTTTATTTGAACAGCTTTTTTCCGGTGCATAACTTATTATATATATATAACAGAATACATTTCATTTTCTTTAAATTTATTTTAGTACTTTTGTAGTAGGGCTCATTAGAAATAGTTTCTTACTGAATTGGAATGAATACAAATAATTTGTATTCATTCCAATTCAGTAAGAAACTATTTCTGATGAGCCTTACTACGAAAGTACTAAAATAAATTTAAAGAATATTAAATGTATTCTGTTATATATTTTTAATATTGTTTATTGAACGAAAAACAACGCTCAAAAAGTTTGGTCCAAGGACCTGGTGCACGAAAAAACCTTTCGGTTATCGAGTCATACACCAAAACTGTTTAACGTCAGGTCCAGGACATATAAAGTAAACTATAAAAAAGGGGTTGGACAACTGCCGCGAGCAAGTTTTTTATTTAAATGTCATGCGACTTATGAAAGGTAATATTTGCGCGAACACGCAAATATGGCCCCTGAATAATAATTAATAAACTTACACTAGATTTTCTGAAGTTTGAAGTAAGAGCAAAAAACATCTTAGGTAAAATTTGTTGGAAATTCAAAACTAAAGCTAAACATTCTACTACTTTGGGTGTCTGCTCTGAAGAGTAAAAATTGAAACTACGACTTTTAGCCACGAATATTTTAATTTCTAAAATTTGGGCCACGACCACCAAATGCCCGCCGACCCCTTTTGTATAGCTATAAAAAGTGTTAGTTATTAAAAATGCTGTTTTACATAAGTATATGTATATATATATATAAGTTGCAAAACTTTTGTTGTAATTTTACATCACAAACCAAGTATGATTGGTTTTGAGTTGTCGCATTCGTCTTCAATCCCAAACCATACTTCATTTTGACACAGTTGAGAAGTTTCGCCCATTTCAACATCAAAATCAAAATTTTTTGTATGCATCATAGTTTATTGTTAGTTTTTTTTTGTATTGTTTATTTACATTAAAAGAAAATTTCAAGAAGTATTAGTTGCAGCTTCTTTGACTTGATCAGTATCGTAACAAACTCCTACAGTTGAAAGTCACTAATAACTGTTTATGAAAACATTGCTTTTTGCTTGATTTTATAAGTCTAATAGTTAGTTTAAAAAGAAACAAGAATCAATCAACCTGAATTATAAACTTAGGCTATAAAACTAAGTAAGCTAAAACTTGAAGTGATTTAGCTAAAACTTCTATAAATAAAATGTACAAAAAAATATCAAAACGTAACAAAGACTTTTGTTATATAAATTCATAATTAAATTAACTTTAATCAAAAAGTTTTACTTAAACTTCACTTTTTATTATTTTTAAAAGTTAAAAATACTATCAAAAATTCTGAACAAAACAAATTAAAATAACAACAAACACTAACTTAACTTTGAAATTTTAAAAGAAAATATATGTAATGATTCTATTGTAGTTTAAACAAACTTTTTTTTTTATTGATTTACATTTTCCTTGAACACCTACAAAGTACAATTGATAATCATGACATAAATTGACACTTTCACTATATAACATGAGGTTTAGTTTATTGTGATTCTTAATGAAATAACTTGTATTATAAAAACAGTCAATAACTGTGCAATTCTTAAAGATATTTAAATTTTTTTTACACTTTGTTTAATCTTGAAACAAAAAAAGTTATAATGGTCTTTCATTAACAAAATTAAAAATAACAATACTTTCTATTTTATATTATTAGTTTTAAAAAAATTTAAAGGACCTACCTAGGAATTTATAAAAACAAAGCAATTACAAAAAGTGTACCAACATTTTAGTTTTTATTTATAGTTTACAGCAACTTAATTTTTCTTGTTTCATAGTTTCTTATCATTTAAGTGTCTCCCTTAAAGTTATATTAGTTCCAAGAATACTTATAATTAAAAGTAAATATCTTTTAACTTTCTTTTTTTAATTGGATTTGTATCTACTATACTTTAAACATTGTAAAATTAAAGCTAAAAAAAATTAATAAAAAAACAATAATAAAATATTAAAAAAAAATTATTAATACTACTTTAGTTTACTTATATGAACTTTAAATATCATCAAAATAAAAATGAAACTACCGACTATTGATGGGTAATAAAAATATAAGTTTTACTACTTTTTAGATATAAAAAGCTTTACTCATATAAAAGCTTGACTATTAATATTATACAATTGAGATATTTAATATTTTGATAGTAATTTCTTTAACTTTTTTTATTTAATTTTTTTTTTATACTTAGAAGCATTAGATTTTCGTTTATAATAGTTTTCAGAAAACAAAAAAAAAATTCAGAATTTTTTTGTAGAACAAAAATAGAAGTAATTATCGCCACGCTCATCATTAACTAATATTAAATAAAATGAAGTTGTATTTTTAATAGCTAAAAAGCATTTTTATGTAATAAACATGAAATATTAATTAAGATACTAATTAATTTAAATCGTTTCTGAGGCTAAATTAATTGAAAACAAAAAACGTAACACAACTGTAATAATTAACTAAATAAATTATACAAGCAATCAACGAAAACTCATCGAATAAAACAAAAAAATCAAATAAATAAATTTATTTTCCTTGTAAAATTCAGGATTCATATATTATCAGTTTGTTTATTACGTCCCGTAAAGCTTATACAGTTTTATCAAACAAAGAGCTATTTTATCCAGCTTCCATGTTTACAAGACTTGATATTTAATACTATAGTTGGCAACGATGAAAAACGTCTTTTTGTCCTTTGAGTTACTAATTCTATTAATTCCTAAAAATCCAGATTTGATCGGTATAAGTTTGACCACAAAACTGTTTTGATCGCTTAAAGTAACCCTATATAAGTTATCCAATAAATTTGAAGAAAATTATTGAGAGTTGTTATACATTTTTAAGTTTAAGAATCCTTTTTAGAACCAGGTTAATACAAGAGAAAAGACTATTAGTTATTTCCGCTATCTTCGAAAGAGTTAGGTTTTTACGCCATAATTCAATAAACACTAGACTGCACCGAATTATCATCAATCCACGTAATTATCTGCGACCTGGTTACGTCTTTATTAGGACTGATCAGGCAGACAAAAAAATACAAGAATAACAACCCACAGTAGTAGCATGTAATCTATGAGTGTAAACAAACAAACATACGTGGGTAGAACAAGTGACAACATAATAAACGGAGTCAATCAACATCCAACATGAAAATATAATCAACAATATCATAGTCTCAAACAAGAAAATCGAGGATGCAGATACCAATTAATAGTTTTTAAGCAACTTGACAATACTTGATAAATAGTTCGAACTGCTTTGACAACTACAGTGTGAATAACTTTTAAATTAACAAAAGGACGAAACATTTTTCGTCTAAAGAAGCAGTCTACATTTTAGCATGAAACCCGAGTTTTGTAGGCAAAAAAAATGGGTAGTGGTCCATTTGTTTTTTCGTTTTATATTAATACATTAATTGTACACTTTATTTAGTTAGTTATTGGTGTCATTATTTTTTTTATTCTTCTTCAATTAGCCTTGTAATTTGTTATGTTAAAAGTATATATATGTTTTTTAGTCTGTTCAAATACTTGATTTTAAAACAGCTAATTTAACAGAATAGTTTATACGGATTGGCATGGCAAAAATTACTTCTGTTTAGATTATTTGTGTTAAAAAAATACTTTTTTGATACAAACAGTTGTTTAAAATCTATATAATTTATTTTCTAAAAGCATAAATATATTATTTGATTATTTTTTAAAGATACTAGTAAAACATTTAATCGCTTTGATACTTTCAAAAGTGACTTTTATTTTTTAGGAAAGATTTAAATCTATAGTGTTAATACAATTTTATTTCATTTTGTTTGGTTTTTCAACAGCTGTTGTGATATTAAAGTTTAAAAATCATTCAGGATAAGTTAAACTAGGTATCAACTACAAAAAACCTTCAAAATCTAATAAACTGAATAAAACTTAAAATAATTACCTAGTTAACTTAAAACTTAAAACATTTGATATTTGAAATTCCGTGGACAACTAAGCAATCGGTATTTATGTTTGAGGCTTATTTTTGGCACTTTTGATATTATTTTTTGCAGGACTTAAGTTTACATTGCATGCAAAGGAGCTCATTTCGAACAGATTTTTAGGCTCTTTAAACAATTTTTTTTTTAATTGTTTTAATCTTTCTTTTGTTATTTAAAACACAGTTTTGTAATAACATGAATAACAATTTGTAAAATGTTTAAACATTAGATTAGTGACTAACTTTTTATTAGTCAGGTTTGTGGATAGATTTCTGCTTCAATTATTTTTTTTTTGCTCAATAGTCCATGACATTTCATATATATAGTTTTGTAAACAATAATATCTATATATAAATTCGAAAATTAAATTAATTTACTGTTCAAAGTTTTGTTCGATTATAGATGATGAAGGTTTTTTTTTTGTGTAACCCTGTGGTTTAAAACTAAATTCAGAGTGTTTAATTATTTTCTGTCAGTTTCAATTTATTAGCCCGTGTAAAATAACGTTTCTAACGAAGTAAGAAAGTTATGAAACTAAAATAAAATTAGCACAATTTAACTATGTCAGTGAAAAATAATGAGCATATTTTATTCGTACATAGCAGATATGCATACTAAATATAACCGCAAACATTTTAAGAAATACTGCTGTTTTAATACTTTGTTTTATCAAAAGAATCTGTTTGAAACTTATAATGTTTCACTTGCAACTTATTTAAGACTTTTTTTGATAAAACTTGTAGTTTGAAATACTTTTTGATTGATCAATATCGACCAATGTGATAAAATTTTATCTGTACTCTAACTCACATAGTAAGAATAAATCTAAGCTTGTTTTTAATCTATAAAAATTAAACATTTAATCCAGTTTTTAAAGTTATAGGTATGTTTTTTTAATAAATTAAAATACATTTTATTAGCTTTTGTTGGTTATCTTTAAATACTTCGGTAATTATTCCACGTAAATTATGTTTATACTAAAAATAAAAGTATTGTATATATTTAACAAAATTGGTAGATAAATGTTAATTAGTCAAACAAACAAAAAAATAAAGTAAATTTTTTTTTTTAACATTGAACTTTTTTAGTTGAAATATGCAGCCTTAGAAGTTTGATAAATTTAAAGAGGTTGACACAGAAGTGAAATTATAGATTATCAATCACTTCCATATCTAAATGATATGTTACTACATTACCGTCATTGCACTTAATAAAAATATCATAAACTTTTTAAAACTAATTGCAATACTTAAATCCACTTTAAAAATAGATCTAACTGTTTGGATGTATTAAAATGTTTTTTTTTAATACTGCAGATAATTAAGCTAGTCGAAACTTAAAACGTTTATACTGCTTTGTAAGGTTATCAATTGTAAAAATATACTAATAATCTTTCATATAAGATAAGACGATTATGTTACAGGAACATATTGAACCTTATATATTAAAAAAGGTTATATTAATATTATTTTATTGATGAGATTTTTTTTTTGTTACTTTTTTATTTAAAGTGAAATATATCAATTTACTAAAATTTGAACTTGATATTATCACCCTTTTCATTTATTAAATTTCTGATGGTGCTTTATAAATATAGAATTTTAGAGAGTAACTTATAATTTTAATAAGTTGAGCAGAACATTGATTAAATTTTAGGCTAACTACACATATTTATTGTATAATATGTGATATTAAAATAATTCACTTAAATAGTTCATATAAATATATCATGAACAGTTTTCAACATTCTTTACTTCAGATAAACTGTTTGAAAAAAATGTTCATAACAAAAAAAATAGTTTACATACAACTTAATTTGTTAACCCTATTTTTCATCAATATTTAACTGTACTACTATTGTTTATTAAACGACAAAAAATACGCTCAAAAGGTTTGGTCCAAGGACCTGGTGTACAAAAAACCTTTTGGTTATCGAGTCATACACCGGAACAGTTTAACGTCATGCCCAGGACAGAATTACTAAATGTAATTCAAATAAATATAAAGGTAATTTAAGAAAACTATTATTTTTTACTTATAAAATTTTTTAGATACTTTCTTAACTTTGTTCGCTGTTTCTAGTTTTAAAACACTAGACCAAGGATCGACAAACTGCAGTGCTCGGGCCAAATATTGCACACAAAACAGAAGTATGCTGCCTGCGATGTACTTATCAGCTAAAAGCATACTTTTTGAAACATTAGAAAAAAAATTTTTGATATAAAGTTATATTAGGCTCTAAATTTTACAATTACCTTTTAGCTAGTAACTCTTAATCATTGCTTATTTTATTACAATTTAAGTTAAAATATTAATATAATAAAACCAGAAAATTAACTATAATTAATTTAAACAAACTAAGCCTTTTCTATATATTGCGACCAGCGAGCAGCTTTTACTTGGAAAATTAGCCTTCGCTAATAAAATGACTTTTATGTAAAAACGAACTGAAGCTTTATTCTTCTTTAAAACACTGTAAGTTAAGTTTTTCTGTTTTGTTTTTAAATTTAAACAGCTATTAATTTTATTATTAAACAAATGTTGCTGATATGTATAAGTTATGAGTTTGAGGTAAATGTTTATGATTTCACAAATAGCTTTAAAAGCTATATTATTTTATTTTTAACTTCATAAAAGTTCATAAATCGTAACTAAACTAGTAATTAACAATTTAGATTTCTGTAAAGTGTTAAGATTATGTAAAGTCTTTTTTTATAAAAAAAACAAAATAAGGATTTTTTGTATAGTGAAAAGTTCTACAAAATTTTAATAACGTTTTATATTTTTTTAAAAAAATTTAAACAGTCAATAGTTTATTGAACACGATAAAAAAATATTTCTTAAAAGTTTTGGTCAAACCCATACTGTATAGGTCTAACTTTCGATCATAGAGATCCACTCTAGCTATTGACTTTATGTATATTGTGGTAGTAGAGACTTTATTAGGATCAGAAATTTTCGGAAGTATTTTCAAAATTTGGTTAGAATTTTTGAATAACAGAAATAAAAAGTTAAAAAAAATTAATTCACATATTTTAAAGTCGCTATATAAGAATTTATAGTAAGTTTTCTTTTAGTTTATATTTTAATCTATGATCATTATATTAGTTAAACCTTTAAAAATATTTAAAGTTAATGTCACTTTTTATATCACTGATTCGGTAGTTAATAATTTATAAAGAAAGACTAACCAAATAAAACAATGAGAATAAAGGTTTATCAATTAATATAAAATTAATAATTAATAACTTTAAGGTACTTCTTTAAACATAGATATTTACTCAAAAAAAAAACAAACAATAAAGCCATACTTTGAAAAACTTTTTGCTATAATTCAATATTTTTGTATACATAATGTTTTTAGGTTCACTGCTATAACTATAAACGAACTTTAATTAGAACTATTTATTGCAAGATTAGTAATCACACTGAACTATATCTATATAAAATTAAATTTGTAAAATAAACTATTTTGAAATTTTTGTTTGTAGTTGTTGTTAAGAACCATTGACAATTATTCAAAAACTAACAACAGGTTTATTACAAAGACCATTCTAAAATGGGAATTAAAACTTACTTAAAAGTATATTTTACACTAGTCAGTTTTTAGGGTTGTAGTTACCTAAGGTTTTAAAATACAACGGGTTAGTAATAAGTTTACTTTTTAATACTTTTTTTCTAAACACTATAACTATATAGTTTTTAAGATTGTATATTTTGCTTACAATTGTAAAGAAGGGTGAATTTTCATATATTCTTGTTCATACTAACGGCAAGGTTAAAAAAGCTGTTTATAAAATTTTGTTTTTTTTTAATACTAAATAAATAAGTATAAACATTTTTAATTACACACATATAAAACAATAGTTTAAGTTATTGCATTAAGAAACTTATCTAATGCTTTGTTATTTATATTTCATATATATATATTGAATACTTACTTAAAAAGAGTTTGCCGAATATATTTTATGATAGTTTATTTATTTTTATAACAAATAATATTTTAAATTTGCATAACTTTTCTATTGTTTTTTTTTTAATTATAATATTATCTTTTTTATAAATAAGTAGAATAAAACAAAAGTTTAAAATGTTTCCTAGTTTTTAAAGAACAAATTTTTTGTTGGGTATTTGAAAATTTTTATAACTAGTTTGTTTCTAGTTTTTAACTTTGTAATATTTTTGTAGTTTAACTTTATTTTTATAACTCTATTTTATTTAAATTAAAAAGTTATACTAAAACGCAGTCCTTGGAACTTGAAAACACAAAAAAAAAACTTTCATATAATGGCTTTAATAAGTTTTGAGTTTTAACACAACCGAAAAAACGAACTGCTCACAACCTTTATTACAAATATTATGCTACAGTTTTAATTCTGTCAAAGTTTTTTGTTTGTAAATTTAACAGTAGCAAACTAATTGGTAAATATCGTATGACTAAGCAAGGAAAAGCTTTCAACTTGCTCAACCTACCAACTAGAATGTATTGATTTTTGAATCTATACATTTGTTACAGAAAATACTTTTTATATGTATGAAACTAAAAAAAAAGTTTTTTTTTTTTATAATTTGGTAATAACAAAATAAAGTTAAAAGTTAAACAATTTTAAAACACTTAAATTCACAATCCCAAAAATAATTATTAATAACTGTTTTATTCATATATATAGCAATAGAATACATCATTCTTATACACATACTTAGCTACATATTTTATAATATAGTTTATTTGTTATATGTAAACTAAAAAGATATCTTAGATTATAATATCAGGTAAAATTTCGACTACTAACAAATTTTTAATAACCTTTTTTTTTAAATCTCTGATTAATTAAATTTTATTTCCAAAAAACAAATTTCAAAAAATCAAAAAGTTTTTTTAAGCAAATATACTTCATATGATATTTTTTTAAATGCTATATAAGTTTTATAAGTTTTATTTAAAACTTAGAAAGTAAAACTATAAACTAATGCCAATAGATATACGATAAAGTTGACAAACAGTTTTACTTATGATTAAATGTTTTTTTTGCATAACATAATAAACAATTGTACGACCCGTGCAGTCTATTAAACTCCACTTCTACTTTCATACAAAGCAAAAGTCTTAGCAAGGACTGCATGGTGCAATGTGTGAATTATTAATGAGATGAAAATACATTTGCCATGTGAAGTTAAGAAGAACGAAAATGTAGGGACGAATCTGTTGTGACGTATACTTGCTTCTGTTTGTTTTCTGTTTATATTTTGTAACTTCTACATTCAATATTTTTCGATATCTCTGTTTTATTTCTCATACGTGTTTCGTATTAGTCGGAAAACATATTTTCTATACAAATAAATTAAGTTAGCAAACTACATTTTTTTTAAAGTTGTGCATTTAAGGTCGGTTATGAAAATACAAAATTTATTGAAACAATAAGCAAACTATTGGTATTTGGAGCAAACTTTTTTTTGAGCACCTTCGTTTTTCGTTTGTTCAATTTAACTTACTAACAATTTTTTGCAGATAAATTTACAATATGTTGTACATGTGATAAACACTTGAGTTTTTTGAGGACATTTTATGTGGTTATAAAAGTCTTTAATTTGTTTGAGATGATTTGATTATTTTTATTTTAGTTATTTGATAATAAATTATCTCCTTAATGCTTTTATAGTTTATAATGGTAATACAGATTTAATAATTAATGTACGACTAGCTTATATGTTATTTTAAGTTTAGTAGGCATGCGGAAAAAATATTGTATAAAATTTAGTTTCATAAGTTTTCTAAATTTAATCCGACAAAATTTCTGACGCTAGATTAATTAATCTATATTTTTAGGTAAACTATTATTTTATACAACTTTTCGTATTTTGAAAAACTAAAGTATCAAGTTTGATTAAAAATAAGTATTTAATTACTTAGAAGCAAGGTTAAATTACTGTAACTTCAATTGCTAGTAAACAATATACTAAATAAAAACAAAAACTATAAAGTTATAAAAAACAATATTTATACATAAAACTTTAGTTTATTAAAGCTTTTTTTGGTCATAAAAGAAAAAACCGTTTTGTGGAAATTGTTTATTCTCATAAAGTTTGAAAAACTAAACACTAGAAAACACAAAATTAAAAAAAAAAACGTAATCTGGCTAAGTTTAAATACATGTATTATGATATTTCACAAATATATACAACACATAAACTTGCTAATAGTCGATACATAAATCTTGTTTAGTAATTGGCTGCTGCCAATAAAAATCAAGGGAATGTTTCACAAATACTGATGTTTGCAGACAAGTCTAAATGTTTTAGAAATCTTGATTTTTCAAAAGGGATATTTCACATTTACAGAGCACTGATAATTCTTAAGTCAGTTTTAACAACTACTGTGCGAAGACGTGAACGTGTGAAAACATAACGGGGCAGATTTTACTGAAAACTCAATTAAAGGTAGCTTGTTGTTTAAACTGCATCGTTAAAAAATATTACGGTTTGATAAAATTTTGATTTCATTGAGTAAGAAAATATTTTGCTTAGTACTTTGCATTTAAGTGTATTATGCTATAGCAACAACAAAAAAAAAGAATGTAATACAAATGAATCATGAACCAAGTTACTCAGCAGCGGGTTTCGTGTCACTGGACTGCTGCTGTCCTGATTCCTCGTTTTCCATTTCCTCGTCGATGTCCGACGACCACAGGGTCAGGTTGTCCCTCAACAGCTGCACGATGAGCGTTGTGTCCTTGTACGAATCTTCAGTTAAACCGTCAAGCGAGTTGATGGCGGCGTCGAAAGCCTTCTTGGCCCACTCGCAAGCCTTGTCGGGCGCGTTCCTGATCTCGTAGTAGAAGACGGAGAAGTTGAGCGCCAGTCCCAGCTTGATCGGGTTGGTCGGTTTGAGGTCCTGCGCGTTCTTCGAAGCCTCCATGTATGCTTCTTCACTCTTGTCCGCTATCGCCTTGCGCCCTTCTTCGTCTTTAAACTCGCACAAGTACCTTTAATGTTGTAAAAATTAATTGTACATTCTGACTTTTAAGGACCGGAAAGTTAAGGGCCTTCGACTATAAAAATAGTTAGGTTTATAATATTTTCTTTAGTTTTAGACTATTTTTTTGTTGTTTTACATAATTATAAACATTAGACAAAAACTAAAGTGTTTATACTTTTGGGAATACAATCAATACATTCATAAAACAGCTGTATATTATGTAGGTTAAGTTTAAGCTTGTTGTATAAACTTTTTTACTTACCGTAAAATATTATTTAAGTTTGCGAGGTATAATAAAAACAAAAATATTTGTAAAATAAGTAAAAAAAATTAATACTATCAAATTATTAATTTAATACACTCACAAATATTTTTACTTTCTACTTGGTCGACTACAATATTCTTTTCAGAAATTTTTCTAATTCTAGGTTAAAGTTTAAAAACCTCGATCATATACTTAATATAATTATAAGTTTTTTTAAATTGTATAGCTTTTGTAAGTTAAATCTTATCAAATTTATACACAAGTTTTTATATTGGTATTTTAACATTTAAATATTAAATTTTGTATACAATTTTTGAAGTAAAATTAGTTTTACTTTTTAAATTACTAATGGTCTGAACTCTGAACTTAGTATGTATTTTAAGTATTTCACTTTTGAATAAACTTAAAACTTCTAAAGCTCAAAATATTAAATTTCTATTGCTAGTTTTGTCACCATTTGAAAAAACTAGCGAGGTCTAGCTAAATGCAACTATGTTATTTTAAATATATGCAAAAGTCTGAGCTCGTGTTAATGACAGAACTGAGATATTAACATCGTCTCATCATAAAACTTATCTTAACATTTTATTAAGACTAGCTTTGACTATCCATTTAAAAATCATATTCCATTTGTAAACAATTTAACACTCATTACCTGTAGTAGTCACCCTTCATCTTGTAAAAGAACACACGACCCTCGTCGTCGGAAGCACTATTTAGAAGGTGATCGTCAAGTAGTAAAATTATATCCTGTCCACAAATACTCTTATAAACTTATGAACGTGCAGAAAGCTTTTTTATAGAAATTTCAGAGGTCCAACAAATTAGAAGATTTACAAACAACAATTATTTAAAAATTCTATTTAGGAATATTTTTTTACCAACGTATTTTATCGAGCTCTATAGTTTAAATAACATAGTTAGTATGGATAAACTTTGGATGTTTTTTTTAATAAATTAACTAGTGAATTTATATGCACTTATAAATTTATAACCACCTACTTTTATTAACAACTTTTACATAAGAAGATTTATCAAAATATTACTATTTTTAATTTTGTAGTCAATTTTTCCGTGTTAACTATTATATTGAAATTACAGAGCTTATTGTTAGTTTAGATACTTTTTCAACGTTTCTTTGAGGAATTTAAAATAAAAATTTCGCATTTTAATTTTTGAACGTGGTTTTTATTTATTTTTATTGTAACATTATTACAAAACTTTTATATTCCTTTAAAGTAAGTACTTAAAATTTGTTATCAACTTCATAAAAATTGTATTAAATGAAAATGCAAAATTAACTAAACACAAATATCTCTTTATAGTTATAACTATAATAATTAAATACATTTGTAGTACTGTTCTAGTACTTACAGTACTGTTCTGTGTAACTACGAGTGCAAATAAATCTTTTTAATTTAAAAAATTAAACTTAAACATAGACGGCTAAATTATTGTTAGTAAGTTTATATAAAAAGGTTCTTTGTTAATTTTAGAAAAGCTAACCTACAATAATTGCGTTTTTAATTTGTCTTTATCGAGTAAACTAGGTCTTATTATATATTATTAGAATTAACTCAATTAATGAATCGAGTTGTTTAATGTATGTAAATCTGATATTAAAATAAACTTTTTAATGGCATAAGTAGTTGCTCAAAAAAATTGTTATAAGCTTTAAAGATAGTTATGATCTAAATTATTATAGCCGTAAAATTTTTAAAACTTTTAAAAGTACCATATAAATGTTGAACTTTATTGTTTTTTTTTTCTTTGCACAAAACTTAACCTTTAAAAGCATAAATAATGTTTATCCTTATAGTTTTTTTTTAACTTTAGAGATTAAAAATTATTATTTTTTTATTTAAATTAAACTGTTTTTTTTTTGTATCAAAATTACACTACAAAACTAAAGTAAAATAAAAAACAGTAATCTTTTTTAACGACAGTTCGTCTATTAGTCAAGTTTTTATTTCTTAATTTTTTTAATGTAGTTTACTGAAATAAAGAATTTCAGTACACAAATGTTATCACTTCTATCTTTACTATTTTAAAACATGTTTTTCAAAATCACAAGATCAAAACATATTGATTCGTCTCAAGCTGTAAAAAAAACCTTGCAGATGTCCTCCACTTCAACTTCTATCTTGCACCTGTACTCACTCGACAGCTTCTTGCTGCTCGCGTTACCTTCACTTTCGAACTTCTGCTCGTAAGCCTGCAGCGACCTGCAAGCGGCCCTCCTGTGGCCAATCACGTTCTTGTACGCCACGGATATCAGGTTCCTCTGCTCGTCGTTCGGATCCGGTTTCAGCTGCACAAGCTCTTTCGCGTACGCCACCATGTCCTTATACCTGCACGTAGTTTTTAAGTTGTTGCTGTATGTAACTCTTTAAGAATAGTAATTATATAATTTGGTAGTACTTTCGACTCGCTTGGTTAAAGTTTTTTTTTTTTTTTGTTTAAATCCAGCAGTAAATGAAAGCTGAATAAGAACTAAATAACAAACTTTAGACTTTTTTAATCCAAAACACTATGCTACTTACTAATTTTGAATCTCAAGTAGAAGATACCGTTTTTATTAATTAAAAATTTAAATACACAAATTAGCAATTTATTATAAGATTATTTCTTTTACTTAAAAACATTTCTTAATCTAACTGTTGGTTTAAATTCTTATTGTTTTTTGTTCAAATTTAATATCATTTGGTTTTTTTTTTGGTTTTATAAATATAATTATATTTATGAATATCGTACAACTTTGAAATAACATTTTTTTGAGTCAAACAGAATATGGAAAAAATTTAAGAAAAAATCGAACAATATTCTATTTTTAATTCAAACTTAATTAATAAAGTATCGTATAATATGACTAAATAGTCTAAACTATAAAAATTGTAATAATATGTATTTTTTATACTTTTTTTAAAATCTATACAGTTTTCTTTTTGCTTTTAAAAACTAAAGTAATACTTTATCGTTAATTTTTTGTAGCACAAAATTTAATACTGGTTGTTTTTTCCCCCTTTGTTTACATCACAAACTTTTTTTAACAACTTTTAAAAACAAAAATAATAAACAAAAAAGTGAAAAAATTGGAATTTTTTACACTATTAATAAAACTAAGTATTATTTTTAATGCATTCACTTCATAACTTTGTGTTACTCAAGCTTATTGTGTATAGACAGCAAAAATGCCGTTATATTACAACATAAATAATTAAAGAATGAATGAAAATTGTAAGTTAGAAAATTTTTACCTCTCCGCTTGCTCGCTCAGCTTCATTTTAAAGACAAGACTGTCCTCCTGGTCCTTAGTTTTTGCATCAACTTCTGCTGGTGCCGCCTCAGTTGCCATTTGCTCACTTGCCATACTTTAACTTTTAACAACAAATTTATAGAACTGTTTTTTAAATCAAACTAAATAGTAAGCTAAAGATATTTCAATTTCGAGATAAAACACTTCATTCAAATTGTAAGCTGTTTAGAAACGTTAATTTTTCTTTTTATTAAAAATTAGTAAACAGTAAGTTGATTACAAAACAGTTTTAATCTAAATAGTAAGTTTTGTGTTACAAATTTGTTAATGACAAACTACTTTTGATTGATTAAAACATTATTATATTAAGTAGTACTGCTTTATTTTAAAAATAAACTAATTAATAGTTATAAGAAGTAAACTTTAATCTTGTTTTGGATGCAAACATATAAAACATTTTATCATCTAAAATATTAATAATTATTGTGTTATAGTTTTACATTAAATGTTTAAAAAACTTAATCAATAAGCTTTAGTATTATTTTAAACCGAATATTATGAAATTTATACATAATTTATAGTTTGTTCCAAGATATTAAACAAACAAAGTAATTATCAATTTAAGATTATTTTTTAATAGCTTGTCTGTATGCCTATTTTGACATAACTTTCATAAAAAATAGTATTTTCACTATAAAAAGTTGCAAAAAAATTTTCAAAATTTAATAATCAATATTCAGAATTTCTGATTACTTTTGTACAACCGAATTTTATCTGACTTGTATAACAATAATAAACATCGCAAAACTTTTACTTAATACAAAACTAATTTTTGAAAGTTTACAAATTAATTAATTTACAAATTAAATAATAAATATTGTTTATTAGGCTTTAAGATAAGAAGTAAATTAATTGCTGCTTTTCTAGCTAAATAGAACTAAAGTCATTTAAAACTAGATCATTTGGCCAGAACTTTAGCTTAAATAAGACAAAACTAAAGAGCTGAGTAGCGACCTAAGTAAAAGTAACTTTTTAAAACAAAGAAAACAGCCTGTAGAGTGAAAGAAAGGCACTTGACACTTTTCGAGTACGAGCTGCTCAAAGGTTCAGAGAAACATCTTATTATGACGTAAATAAATCAACACTTTTGCTGATGCGTACAACAAAAGCAAAGCTTCATGAAATCATACTTTTAAAACGTCAATTTTTATGAACTAATAATACTTTTTGCTATTTGCTTAAATGTAACCATATAAATTTTGTTAATAATTATTTAGCGCAAATTATAAGGTTTTATTTGATTACTTTTGCATAAACTTTTATCTACTCAAGAAATTTAACAACACAAAAACTGTTCTTTCAGAAGAAACATACACTTAAACAGTTTTCATAAATAATAATGAGGCATAAAAAAGCTATCTCATTATGTTGTTTATTTTAAGACATACTTAAATAAAATTATTCATTTTTTATTGTGTGAACATCTATTTCGTACTTTCGTCTAGCCAATTGTAAAGTTAACATCTTAAGATTTAAAAACATTTTTTACAACTTGATTTTTTTTAGATGACAACCTAAACAAAATTATAAATGTAAAGAGAAAAACAAAGAGCCGAAAATTATTACTCAAAACATGTACTAATGATAAAACAGAATTTTACAAAAATATACAATTATTTCATATAAGTTTGTATGATATCAGGTTACTTATAAAACTTTGATGTGTTTTTAAGCTTTTCTGTTAAAATTTAGATTCCTAATTTTATGTGTTTAGTTTGCAACACAAACTTTCAAACCAACAGATATTTTACTAAAAGTTAGTCTGACAGTAAAGTATTTAAAATATAATACAATAAATAAATTCTAAATTAATTTATTTATTCCAACACATATAGATATACCATAAACAACAAAAACGTTATCTTAAATTGCAGATTTACCTAAGGTATCTGTTTAGATGCTATCTAGAACATACATATTTATTTAGAAAACACCCGAAGAAAGAATCAATACTTTAAAAAATTTAAAACGTATTTTTCTCAAAAGTATTTGAGATGTTAAAAGTTCTATTCTACAAGTACTTTTATCAAAATTATCACATTTTAACAAAAAAAATTACTATTTAATTGAGACAGTTAGCGTTCTTTGTCTATGAAACAGCTTATAGTTCTCTTTTAGTACAAAAGTTTATTGTGTAAAAATATATTTTCTCTTTATATTAAGCATGATAAAAAAAATCACAAAAACTTTAGCTTTATTGGTTTTTTCTTACTAAACATAATAAAATAACTAGATATATTTGTGATAATATTAGCTCACTAAAAAGCATTCTTCTTCGAACAAATTAATTTTTTGAAATTACTGTTTATAAACAATATTCTAAAATATAGTTTACCTACAGTCTGGGATAAGTAAACAAGCTATTAACCGCTTCACTAATTTCACGATTTGCAGATATATTGGTTTCACTAAACATTTTTTTTTCCTTTTTTCTTTTAATTTCTACAGCTGCCATTTCCTAAGATGTTCAAAACTATAGTGCAAGATTGTTTAAATCTTCTAACTAATGTATTTTTTCTTAATAACATTCAAATTTTTAAATTATAGCAGTGCCTAGCAAACAATAAAGACTGTCTTATTTGATATAAAAGTATAACAATCAAAAATTTTTGCACTATAGTTTAAGATTTTGTGCTAATTTATTATGTTTTATACTCTTTGAATACTATTTGCAGTTATAATGTTATAAAATTACATATTTCAAACTCTGTCTTACTTTGATAAAGTACTTTAAGTCTATAGATGTTTATTGAAAAAAGATTAAGTTTTAAACGAGTTTATTTAAGTATTACTTTTTTTTTACTGTTTATAAACAAAAAAGGTATTTACAGTCATTAATCTATAATCAACATTGTAATCAGTTTCATTAAAACTTATTTTTCGTAATATAGTACTTTTTTACAATAGTTAAAATTAATTTCTTAAGTTTTTGAGATAAGTTTAAAACAAAATTTCGATAAAGATACAATATCTTGAGCCTATTTGGTTCAAACACTATTTCATATCTTTTATTAGTTTTTGGTTTAAAACTCTTTTAGTATTATACATACGATTTATATATATATATATATAATGATATATAAACATACATGTTCTATACTTTTGATGATAAACTTATCTATATTCTTGCGTTTTAACATAAAAAAATATTATGACACTTTAACTTTAAAACTTTATATTTAAACATAAGTTTCTTTTAATTTCTTGAAAAGTCAAAAACTGTGCTGACTTTGTTGCTAATATTAGATATGCTAAGCATTTTATATTTGCATAATTTTTATGTACAACTTTTGCATTCTACTAAAACTGTTTTTATTATTTTATACCCTTTTTAATTGTTAACATAACTTATTTTTTTCAAATTGTATTAAGTTAAATTTTTTACAAGATGCAAAAGTTTTACGACTCGAAAGTTTTACAACTTTGTTGTGTATCTAAATTTTTTTTTGCTTTAAAGAAGAATCAATAATTAAAAATAAAATGATACTCAGTTTAAATTTAACTTATAATTCTGCAAAATACCGAATTCTATATACTTAATAAAATACTTTATTCTGAATTAATTATAACTATCTTTTTTTTTTTGAATTAATTCGAGTCTTTGAAAATTCTAACCCTTATGTTATTCAACTTTAAAAAGATTAGATAATATACATGCTTTTAGAAAGTTTTTGTTAAAGAGCTTGATATTCCATAGTTATCGGCCAAGTTGTTTTTGACAAAATAGGTTTGTGATAAAAAAAATATTTAAATTGATATATATTTATTTAAATTTTAACTAAAGACAGTTAATTTATTCAGTACTGTAATGTCATTTGAAATTCATTTATTTGCAAACATGTGGTACTTGATTTCATAGTAAAATTTAAAAATATATATAACTAATGTACGCATTTTAAACAAAAGTATACTTCTCATACTCAAACACTTCTTAAATTTTAAGAACACGTAAAAGATTTCTGACCACCTTTTTTAACTATTGTTACAATAGAAATAAACAAAACCAAGTTAAATTTAAACCTTATTGCACTGTAACAGTACCGTTCTGTGTTTTTTAACTAACGAACTCTAAGGTTTTATTGGATCATAAAATGTTAAATTTAATTTATGACTAAATATTTAAAATAATCTCTATATTTTGCGTTTTTTTTCGTCCTTTAAATTTTTATATTCAACTAATCTTTGTATGAAAAGTTATGCTAAAACCTTTTTTGTTTTACTGATTAGTAAACAAAAACCAAAAATAAGTCTATTAAAATATCAAAATGTACAATATAGACATTATAAAATAAAGTTGTTACAAAAATTGTTGATCCAAGCTTAAAACTCTATAAAATATGTACTATATTCTTCACAATAACCTCTTAAATTATTTCAATAAAATTTCTACTAGCTTCACCAACACATTTTTTATTTGAATAATTTAATTATATCTATTAATTTGAATACTTTTCTGAAATAAAACATTTAATAGTTTGTTGTACACCCCCTAATTTGAAAACAAAAGTAACATTACTTTCAATATATACAAAACATTTTATAATCGTAAAGTTAAAAAATCTAACTAAAAAAGCTTATGCGAGTTTAAAAACACCTTACAATGTATTTTTTAAAGTTTTCGTTTAAAATAACTGTTTTATTTTTACTCATTTAGAGAAAAAGTTCTTTAGTTAAAAAAAAAAATAAATATGTTTATACTTCCCTTTTTATATATTATTATTTTCTGCTTACCTGCACGTTTATGTTAAACAACAAAAAAGAAAGTACATTTTTAAGTAAGTTAAAATGCCTGCTCGAAACAACGCATTGCTACTACTCTTTTCTGTGACGCAATATTGAGCTTAATGTAACGTCACTGCTCTATCGATCGAGTTGGATTTCTGTTGCGCTTGTTTAACTAGTGTTTAGTTGTTTTAAGTTTTTGAAATTTGACTTGTTTAAGTTTTGCTTTATTTTATGTACACTTTTTATAGTTTTCGACCATAAAATTTATATAGAACATTCTAAAGAATATTATATATCGTTTATGTCTTTCAATACAGTTTAGTTATTAAGAAAATAATTTATTTGCTATAAAATTGCTAAAGTTGTATAAATTATAGTAAATAGTTGAAGATTATACCAAAAAATGTACGCATAAAACCTTATGAAAAAAAAAGTTTTCATGAAAATATGTAGATACTTCTATAGCTAAGTTTTATATGATTTTAAATAGTCTAGGAAATTATATTTGAATAACTAGCATCATTAGACAAAATGGTAAACCAAAAAATATGAAAATTTTCTGTTAAGTTTGATTCTACTTTACAACTTATTAAATTTAAGCTTTATCCAGTATTAATACTTTCATAGATTTATAAATCGGAATTAATCTAAGCACTGAGCAGTATTTCAATAATGAAAACTAAAGTCTTGTGTTAATGTGATAAGTATAGAAAGCTACACGATCAGTCTTTTTATTTTAACACTTAATTTTTATGTACCTTAAAGAAGTTACATTTTCAAACTTGAATATCTTTTGAAATTACTTTCATTTATGAATTACAAAAATAATAGCCGAAGTTCATGTCATTGTTTAGCAAGTATTTCGTAAATCTGTGCAAATTTTCAAAGTTTATTAGGCTTTAAATAACAATTATTCCGACTAAGATCGTCCAAAAAGTAAATCTTAGGTTGTTTATTGAGCTTTTTTAATAAAGTCTTTATATGTTTTTTTAATTAGAACAAAAATGTTCTTATTGATAAAGCCAACACTAAAAAAAATCAAATGCTCAATATAGTTATAAAAAAAATTAGTAAAAAATTAATAAAGCTTACAAATACATTTTTATTTACTCGCAGTAAATATTTATATTTTTAACTTAAATACTTACTTTTAGACTACTACCTAATGTATTTGTATTTAAATACTTAAAAAAGTACTCTTAGTCTTGCATAACCTTAGCTAGAATTATTAGTTTAAACTTATGTTAAACGTTTGTAAGTTTGAATTAACTATCTTAATATAGAAAAAGTTTACTACTAGCGCAATGAATGAGAAAATAAAGGGTGTTTTATAAAAAACATATGTAAAGTTTTAGCTAAAAACATTTAATTCGTGAAGAAGCTATCAATTAAGTTTTTTAAAATTTTCTTAGATTAGGTTAATAAATCTTCAATAAAAAATATAAAAACTCTCAAAAAAAAAAAGATATCCTTTAAAACTGTTAGAAGTATAGTACTGTACAGGAAGAGTCAAAACAAACTCAAAGTTTAATTATAGATTTAAGCTAGATAAAACCATTTAAGCAATAAGTAGTTACATTTTAACCATTTTACTCTTTATATTCCTTTTACCAGCAATAAATTAACTAGAATTCGTATAAGTTACAATTATAATTTTATAATTCAGGATTTTTTATATATTCATTAAGAAAATATGATAATCTCTAAGTGAAATAGATTTAAATACTTGTACATTTATAAAACAAAGTAAAATAACTTCGTATAAGGTTTATTTCTCACGTCTTAAGTCTTTGGAACCAAAACAAAACTTTTTTTTGTCTTGGTAATAAAAAAACTGTTTAAACAAAGTTTTCTAACACATTTAGAACAATTTGATCTAGAGCTTTAATTTTTAAGTTATCCGATGCACCATATATAGATAATAGTAAAAAATTAGACCTAAAACAAAACTATGTTGTATTTTAAACTTATTTAAGTTTTTATAAAAAATCATAAAAGTAATGTATTTTTTTATCTCACTTACCATTAGTGATGTAGCGGACCCACAATTTCGGGTCCGGCCGGAAGCGGATCCGGATTTTTTTAAATTAGGATCCGGTCGGATCCGGAACCGGATTCTTAATACTCTAAGTTATTTGTAATGTAAATAGTATAAAAACTACTATGTACGATAATGCAATTTTATATAACTAACTACAAACTAAGTATAATTGTGTGAAGTTTATCTTTTATGTGTTATATCTAACTACATCCTTTTGAGTTTTGAGAAATTATAGTTTAAAAAGAAAATTAGACGAAAAAATACTAATATGCTGCTAAAATAATTAAATAATAAGAAAGTTTATGATATGTAATTAAGGTCTAGTTAAGATTAACAGTTAAAAATAGTTGCTGGTATGTTTGCTAATTTTTTGAACAATATTTACATTTATATTTTATTGAAATTGAAAGTGCAAAAGAAAAACTTGAAATTGAAAGAATAGTAAAAAAACTTCAAACTGGAAGAACAATAAAAAACACTAAAATATCTATTTTGCTAAGTTGTGGTGAAGAAGTAAAAGCTTTTCCCTAGTATTTGGAAGTAAGCGATTGCGCTTATTTTCATACAAATTGCCAGCATCAGAAAACAATCGTTCTGAATACACAGAATATGGAGATACAGACAGACATTTACTTACAAAGCTTGCGAGATAGGGGTAAAATGCTCGGTTTAAGTTCCACCATTCTAAAACATCGGCTTCTTTGGCATGATTTTTAAAATTTACTTCGGTTAAGAAGCTGTTAACCTCAGCAACAACCTCGTCACTTTTTATATTTTGTTGCTCGTTCTGTGCTTCTTCTTCAGTAGAGTAAAAGCTAAGAAAGTTATTTGGATCAAACGTTGAAGATTGTGACTTTGAACTCTCTAACGGTTTATGTGTAGGAGAGTCACAACGTTCATTTGCTTCACAGCTGATATGCTTTTTGACCTCCAATTGCAGCAGTGTCTTAACTTTTTCGTTTAATTCAGAAGGAAAAACTGAAGGTTAACAGTAAACTGTTATCATTCAGGTTTAAATCCGAGGAGGTACTGTATAACCTGTTTTCGCACGCCTCTTCCATTTATTTGCTAGGTTTGTAGCAGCATTTAAATCGAGCACGCAACGTGCTTGGTGACCGATGAAGTTCTTCAGTGCTCGTGCATGCATCGGGATAACATTAGAGAGTAGAGCATCATTTTTGCTACAATCTTTAGTAACTAATTGAAAAGGTTCAAGAAGCTTTACTACCTGACATACCAATTGCCACTCTTTTTCTGTAATGATAAGAGCTTGCAAATGGCTACTAGCTACATAGTTCTGGACACAAACTTTTAACTTATTTAACTTTTTAGCATTAGGTAGGTCTAATTCCACCTCGTTGGGACATCTTGAACAAGTATCAAGGTTGTTTGCTTTGTTATTGTGGAATCTAGACCAACTTGAATTAATTTTAGATTTTCACAAGCTGAGGAGGAATGGCTGAAATGGCCAACAATTTTTCGTGCTTTTGATAGCAACACTTCTTCATCTTCGTCCGCAAACAATGAATCCTTATAATTAATTGTTGTGTGTTTAAAGCAAGGAATTAATGTTATATTTGACAACACCATACCAAGCCTCATATTGTAAGCATTATCTCGCACAATCAAGTGCACCTGATTGTGGTTTATTCTCCAGGTTTGTAGCATATCTTTAATGTTAGCAGAAATATTGAGTCCAGTACGGCGACCTTCCATTTCCCGGCAATTTAAGATACGGTGAATATAAACAAAACTTTCATTCAACCAATGCGCTGTCAGTGAAAGATATGACGTATTGGTCTTTGAATTAGTCCATATGTCTGTCGTAAAAGAAAAATTTGAAGACTTTTCCAGAAGTTTAGAAATATCAGACGTCAAATTTCGGTAAGCCCGTTGAAGCATTACATCGTTAAAATATTTTCTGCTTGGAATCAAATATCTTGGCTCTAAATTGCCAAGAGTTCAATGAACCCTTTATCATTTACTATTGAAAACGGCTGGTTGTCAATAGCAATCATATTTATGATTTTCTCATTAAGCATAATTGTTTTTGGATCATCTTTGCCCCAAGGCTTGAAGTTTTTAAAATCATTCATGGTTGATTGCTTCATAACAGCGAGCTTTATTTTTTTTTGGAGCTGAAGGCGAACCAGTGCTGCTTCCTGCCTTTTCTGCTAAAGTTTAAGTCGAAAAAAAAACTAGCTAGAGTGAGTATAAACTAGCCTGAGTCAGAATGAGGTTTTTAAAAACTAAAAAAATTACTTTAATCTAATAATCAGTAGAACAGCTAGCCATAAGGTATTTAAGTTTTAAATTTTACAACATAGGTAAAGAGTTGCATTTCTGAAATGTTGATTACATAGTTTGAATGTAAACAAATGTAAATTAGTCACGTGTACAAAATGAGCCAATCACGGTAGATGTTTATTTTTAAGTGACGAAAATGACTCTTTTTATTTTACACAGGGTTTGTTTTTAAATAATACTTTTCTGTATGCTCTTTTTTACTAACTAGATCCGAATCGGCCGGATCTCTGTTAGGATCCGGCCAGAACCGGATCCGAACCCTTTTTTTAAATCAAGATCCGGCCGGAACCGGATCCGAACCTATTTTTTTCATATCAAGATCCGGCCGGATCCGGATATCAGACAAAAATGGCAATATCCGGCCGGATCCGAACCCGGATAGTGAGTCCAGTACATCACTACTTACCATTCAAAATAAAATAACATCTTAAAAATTGTTAAGATTAAAGAACTTTTCTACCAAGAAGTACAGGTTTTAGGGACGTGTCTAAGCTTTTTAAGTGGGGAAGCATTTTTACTTAAAATTTTTTTCTATATTAGCTTTTCATAAAAAACTTTTTTAAATAATATAAGTTTCTAGTAAAATTTTAAAATATTTGTTTCTTTTAAAAAGTACTAATAGTATTAGTTATAAAATAACAGTAACAAAATTTTCTTATGATAAAAATCTTCATTTACCTTAACTTAAATTTTGTAACTTTTTACTCATAAACAATGTTTCACTTAAAGAGCTTATTAGTGAGTAGTTCTGACAAAAAGGTTTAATTAAATTAGTTTAGAAGAAGTAGACATTAACTTTTGGCTAAAACTTAAATATAAGTTATAACAAATCATAAGTTAAAAACAAGTTTTATTTAAACAATGTTTGTTAGGTATGCCATGCAGGTGGTACTTTAGAACAAAATAAATTACAAGTTAGAGACTCAAATAAATAAATTGAATAATTAGTAGGGTGCTTATGTTTACAGCTCCTTTTAATTTTCCAGCTGGAAAAAAAATATGTTTCGGAAATATCATAAAAACACCCTGTGCAAAATTTTAGATGATTTTAAGTAACTTTCACCTTGGCACCAACTGACTTTCTAAAAATTACCCCAATGTGATCCGAAAATTGCGACCTTTGAGTTTTAAGCTCAATTTTTTTTTACATGTGGCTAGTTGTCACACAAACACGCTGTGTTCAATTTAAAACGATTTAAAAAAAGTTATATGGTAAACTTGATTTTATGTAATTTTTATCTTTTTTCGTAAATTTTTTTGAACTTTCAGTATTTTTTCTTAAAACAAGAAATTCTACCATAAAACTTTCTTTAATTCGTTTTAAATTGTTCACAGCGTGTTTACTGTGACAACTAGCCACATGTGAAAAACATTTGAGCTTAAAACTCAAAGGTCGCAATTTTTGGATTACATTGGGGTGGTTTTCAGAAAGTAGGTTGGTGCCAAGGTGAAAGTTTCTTAAAATAATCTAAAATTTTGCACAGGGTGTTTTTATGATATTTACAAAACATTTTTTTCCAGCTGGAAAATCAAAAATTGCTGTAAAAATAAGTAAAAAAATTTTAAACCAATAATCTAAATCCTCAAGTAACTATTAGTTAGTTGATAATAATTTTATGATATACTTTGAAAACTAAAGTTATATAGTTTTAGTTAAATCAACTTCAAATACTTCGGTAAAAAAGTTACTACTTTAGCATTAAAATTTTTCGAAAATCTTGAAAAGATAAAACAAAAATAGGTTTATTAGTTGATTACCAAATAAAGAAGGTATAAATATTTCACTATTTCGATGTCGTGGTCAAGTAATAGAAACTTTATTGTCAGTTTTTGTAAAAAATAAGATTCAAAAATTTTAAAAACTTAAAAAAAGATATAAGCATTAAAAAGATAATATAATGCATTAAGATTTGTAGTAATCAACTTTTTCTGTAAAGCTATAAGTATTGTTAAATAGCTCTATCTTAAATTACGTTCTTAAAATAGCTTTTTTTTTCAAAAAGTTGTAAGTTTTACAAACAGGTTCTCAAAACATGAAATTTCCATATTTTGTTATGGCAGCTAGTTTTTTATTGTTTATCATTTAAAAATTTTGAAAAAAATTCACAACTAAATATATTAAATAAATAGATCTGATTTAACTACCTTTGTAAGGTTTTTTTCTTTCTTTTTTATATTTTTCAGGGGTCGCACTGGCTCCAGAAAAAAGTCTAAACACGCCCCTGACAGGGTCTCTAATTATCATTAGCTTGATTTATTGGATGTCTCCGTAGTAGTTCATTTTTAAAACTATAAGTAAGGAGTAAAATATGCACAAAGTTTCAGTTTTGCACGAAGGCACTTTTGAAACAAGGGAATTTTTCAAACGAAGACACTTTTTCACAAAGGGTCTTTTCCACACAAAGATTCACTTTTGCGCGAAAGTGAAAAAATAAATATTTATAAAAAAACCGACTAGGGGTAAGGGTTTATAGTGATACTTTAAAAGTTAATTAATAAAACAAAGAAACAACTACATAGAGGAAAAAAAAATATGTACAAATAAAAACCAAGAAAATTTAAAGAAATATATAATTAATTAATAAAACATAAGAAAATAAAAATTGCTAACAACCAAGGGTAAGGGATAATAGTGATAGTAAAAATAAATTAAAAAGAAACATTTAGTCAGAAAAATTATAAGTTATCAATCCGCACAGAAGTGTCTTTTTGCAATAATGTCCCTTCGTACAAATTTGACACCTACCCAGGAGCTATTAAAAAATATTAATTAGTGTCAAATTTTTTAAGGACTTTTTAAATTTTAACTAGCAATATTGATGGATTATCTTATAACTTACAGTTTTAAATTTTTTGATACAGTGTTTAAGGTATTTCTACATCAACTAGAAACATAAGTAGAAAATATTTGTAAATATGGTTATTTACAAGTTTAATGTGAAAATATTTTCATCAGAACTATATCTTATATGTAATATATTATTCTAAACAAGGAATTTATAGAGGTGTTCTATACAATTTACAATAAAGGCTTATTAATTACAAAAGTAAAAGTTTTGTATTGCGTTTAGATAACTGTAAAGTTAGAACTCTACTTCTCAGACGAATATTTTTAAATTATGATCAATAAGTAGCCTTTAAAACAATACTTAAATCAGTTTGTTTGCATTAGTGTCTGGTGTACGTTTATATGCATATAATTATGCTTAGACTGTAGCTAAAAAAAGTATATTGCCAACAAAGAACTCGTTAGTTATTTTATTTAATTCTAAGTTATTTATTTTAAGTTATGAAAAATCTTAAACACCAATCTCACAGTCATGTCATTTTTAAAGGAAGTATTTAGTGTTTTGTATAACTTTAAACAATAAAACTTTATGTATCTAAAAAACTGTTTAATTGCTGGATGCTTTGCTACTGTATTTCAAAAAACCCTCCTAATCTCTTGAGAACAACGCTAAAATTGCAAAGCACAAAATATAGACGAGAATGACTTATTAGTTTAGTAGGTTATGGATATTCTTTACTGTTGTTCATAAAACAAGGAATAAGCAATATGTAAATGATACTGTTAATAGAAGCTAAAAAATAGAATAGTCTTAATCTCAAAAATTTAACAGTTTTTATTCTTCTAAATTATTCAGTAAATGAAAACAATTTTCAATATTTATCATTATCATGAAAAACAAGTATATAATTAAAAAGTATATAGTTGGGTAAAAGACTAGGTATATTAAATACTCTAAAACTTCTCAAGTTACAGGGTTACCAACTTTGTTCAAGGAATATCTTCCATGTTTTTGAAAGTGTACGTTTTTATGTCTGTTTGTAGTTTAAAGCTAAGTTTAAATATAATCTTTGCTAAGTAGTATAACAACATTGAAAAGATACTGCAAATTGTATTTTTTTATCTATATAATAGAATTTTCGTGATAAAGTAAAGTTTTACTGCTCAATATGTAAAAACTGTTTAAATTTCCAGGTTTTTTAGTGATTTTTGTTTTAAAATCCAGGTTTTTTCAGTGATTTTTGCTTGAAATTCAATTTTTTTACCAAATTCAAGATTTTTCCAGAATTCCAGGTTTTTTGGCAACACTGTAAGTTAGTTATAACTAAGTAATAAAAAAATTTCATTTTTTAATGGTTTTTAGTTTGGGTGTGCAACCTTTCAGATGCTTCTGACAGTTTTATTTCACAAAAATAGTCAGACTTGTGTAGTTAAAATTTACAAGTACCTTACAATAGCAATGATAACTCAGCTTAACTTAGTTGGTTTATTAACTAAAGACACATGAAAGCAATTCATAACAACAAAAACTTCAAAAAAACACAAATCTTTAGTAATAACTCAAATAAAGGAATAAATTGAAAAACATATATTAAACTTGATAAAGTAAGTAAAGAATATTTTTAGATATATTAAAGTAATGTCAACTTTAGATATCATAGCAGTGTTTGTAAAGATTATTAGCAAATGATTGTGGTTCAGAAAGACATGATTAATACTTATTCAAAAAGCTATTGTACGAGTTATGGTTACGTCACAGAGATGAAATTGGTCATGGCGTCATTACTAGTAAGTTCTACTACCGGTGCTAGATTTACTGGCCGCTTGAGAATGCTGCAATTATATATTTTTATTATTACATATTTAAAAATAAGGTTCTTATCTTGTGGGTAAATAAAGTCATTCAAAAGCTTATTAAAATTTTTTTTTTAATAAAATGTCATGTAGTAGATATTAAACACTTAGGTTCATACTGCTACCACTATGATTTTATTATAAAAAAATGCAAATATCAAAATTTATTCAAAGTATCTTTTTAATAAACAGGTTTATTTTTTTAACAAAATTCAAATTGCACAACTAACCAGATACTCGTTCAAAACACGTGTAGCTTCGGTTGCTCGCTCTATCAAATACTTCGGATCTACAATCATCTTCAATATTTCTTTATTCTCCAGTTCCAACAACATTCCGGTTATTTTTCCCGGATCTGAATACTTGGCCGCGATCAAAGGGTACAATTGTTCACCTAAGTTTATTTTTTCTATTTAGTAATACTGAAAATTATTTCATATTCTTATGAATTTAGTTAATTTAACTTATTCAGCTCACAAAAGCAGCTATTTAAATACTATTTAACCACAACATCGTGTTAGATATAGAAGTAAATATGTCTACTCTTTTTTACTTAGTTATTCTTATGTTTCATAAAAAAATGATTAGTTTATAAAACCAAAAAATTAGAACATTTAAGAGGTAACTTTTAAATGGCATTTGAAACTTAATAGCAATATAATAATTTTAACTGTATCGAGAGTTTTTGTTCAGTCATTAGACTTTAAGATTTATGAATGCTTACAGTTTTTAAGTTCTTTATCTATTTGTTTCAAAAAAACCTAGATTTTGTTTTTGATTTTCCAGCGATAATTGAAGAAAATTTTCTTTAGTAGAATCAGCAGCTTGCAAAGTCTCGGTACATGCAGAAAGTTTTGGTTCGCACTGATTTCTCATGGTAGCTGTTTGTAGCTTAGGTACCTGTGGTCGTTGGTACAGGTGCTGCGTGCCAGAATGAACTTGATTGGTTTGACACCAAGACATTTTGTGCATTTCAGATTTGGACAACGGATGTTGATATGGCATACCTTTATAAAAAAAATTATGGTTATACATTAAAGTCTCCTTATATACTTTTTTCAACACCTTCCACACTGGCGTTAACTTCTTTTTTGCATAAAAAAGCAATACAAATTTTTTTCGAAGTAAATTTTATTTATTTTTTACAAAATTTGTTAACTTCCATGAAAAAAAAATTAAAATACAGAAAACATAAGTATATATAATTAGTGTTACATAGTCAACGCAGTTTTCTAAACAACCACTTTAGATATTTATAAATTTTATTTATAATATTGATCATTTATGTTTGTAAACTATCTAATTTACGAAATTTGAACTACATTTAGATTTTTTTGATAATATTTACAAAATCTTTTAAAACTTTAAATACTCTCTTGCTCTACACCAGGGGCGTAGCGTGGGGAGGGACGCTGGCGCATGCGTGCCACCCAAAAAAAAAAAAAAGAAGTAAAAAAAAAAATGCAATATCTTTGTCCTTTATTGTTTATTTAGTCTGCTTAATTTGCCTTTTTTCAACTATGTTTTTCTAGTACTCGAAAAGTAAAACGAAATTTCGAATACAAATTAGTGACAAGTTAGGGATAATACCCAGTATACTGATTCGGTGCGTAATTGCAAATGCGCACCGATGTTGATGAAAAACTCCATAAGGAAAAATTTTACAACTTCATTAACTTCATAAGAATTTAGACTCAAACAGTACGCAACTAGTTAGTGCACCGCAGTAGTATAACCTTATGACAGATATTTTTACAAGGACACATGCTAACATTTTGTTAACAAACCATAAAGCTAAATCTGTTTTATAGTGATAATGATTCAAGAATAAACAAATTATAGTAAAAAAAGCAATAAACTGCTAATAAAATAAAAATAAATTGATAATAAGAATAAAAAATATTAACAACATAATTTAAAAGATAAATAACAAAAAACAGAAAAAAATAAAAAATAAATTAAAACAAATAATAAACAAACAGTTCATACTGTGATTACAGTTTTAATCTCACTATACAAAAAGTATTGTTTAAATTATCTTAACTTAAAAATTTTAATTAAAAGTGGTTTCTTTTTTTATTAAGATATCAAACAAATCAAACTTTGTTATTCTATCAGCCATAAAGTTTAAAAATTAATCAACTTTTGTAGCAAGTAATTTTAAAATTTCTTTAATCACATCATGAATAAATTTATAGCAACTTGTAAAACAGAATTTTTACAATCAAATTTTAGTCTAAAAGACATAATTGATTAATTTTAAATTTAAATTTATTTTGTTTTAAATCAAATTTTAAATGGTATTTAAAAAAAAATTTCTACCAACTGTTTTTAGTATTTAAAAAATGCTATTCCCTAAAGATCTTAGAATAACTGATTTTAAGATAAAAGAAAAGTTATATTTCTTGTGAACTTTTAAAAGCATTGAAAAAGTTGACCTTAAAAAAATTACCTTTTTGTTTTGTATCAGAAACATTTAGTAAAATCTTTCCACACACTCAGGACTTTATGAAGTTTTGGAAAACTTTAGTATGACTCAGTAAAAATCAGGATAACTCTGAATGTTTTAAGTATTTTTAAGCTCAGGATAGATTTGTTTTTTTTTTAACTCAGGGTAGATTTAGTGGTTTTTAAAGGTTTATTATAAAGCCTAGTTTCTATTAGTTTAAAAACAATAAAAAAAATCTTTAAAAGAATTTAAAATGCTTATGATGACACATGACATTTTTAAACTAACTCAGGACAGTTATTTTGACTCAAAAAGTGGCAAGGCAATCCTGATATCTTCAAAGTTAATTGTTTTTTTTTTTTTTTGTAAAATATGTTTTATAATACTATATAAAAAGAAAACATTTGGTTTCATTAATTTTTAGATTATTATTTTTAAAAATATGCAAAGTAATATTGTATGGAATGTTGCAAGTCTAAAAATATGTCAGATAGGAAAATTATCTGAAGTTCAAAAGCTTGAATTGAAAAATAGCAGACCAACACCAGATATTAAAATTACTCAAGACTGCAGTTCAAATGGTATGAAATTTTTATTTTTAATTTCTTTTATATTTCAGATTTTCTTTATTTGTAAAGATTTATTTTTACAGTTTTATATTGTAATATAAGTAAAAATGAAAAAGTTAAAAAAAAAACTAGCTTATTAGACTTCTTATACAAAAAATTTAAAACTTTCAATTTTAATACTGAAAATTTAACATTTTTATATAAAAGATAAAGATTGTATACTAAAAGCTGCAACGAACTAAAAATATGAGTTATTTTGAGTTTAATACAATACATTTTGTTGATACAAAAAAGATATTGAACATTATTTAGATATTGAACATTATTTAGAAATTGCACAGAGAAAAATGTTTTGAGGTAATTGTTATACTTAGTTGACTAATTATTTGTAGTTTAAGGCCATAGGGGGTTAGCCATTTTTTTAGAAGTTGATATTATTTTAAAGATTTTTTCTAAGCTTTAAAATGCTTTTTATTGTTTTAAAAAATTCGAATTATTTTTTGAGATATTACCAGTCAAAGTCGGGCCGCATAATAGGTTACCTATGGGAAGGGAAAACTAAAACAGCGAAAAAAGGCTAGTTTGTTTAAAATCTATCTCCTCCTACATTTTTCAAGCAATCTTCTTCAAACTTCAACAGTTTAATCTTTATACAATAACAAAAAAAAAACATTACTTGTGAATTTAAAACTTTGTAGTAAAAATTTTTTTTTTTGAAAAAAAAAGACTTTTATTTTTATTTTTTTTTTATAAAATTTTTATTCATTTTAATTATCTAAATTCTTAAGTAAGTTTTTTTCCTGTAATGTAAGGAACATTTACTAAAATTTGAAGAAGATTGCTTGAAAATTAAGTAGGAGATAGTTTTTTAGTATTTTTTTTAATTTCCAAGAAAATTGACCCCGAAAAATTTGCGGCCCAAAAGTAAATTTAAGGGATTTTTTGAGAAAAAAAATTGCGCTCTCCCTGACCAAAATACCACGCTACGCCACTGCTCTACACTATATAGGATAATGCATCATATTTATAGCAGCTTATTCCACAAAATATTTGTTCTATAGACAATTTAATTTTTCCACTGGCTATTTTTAAAACATTTCTTAAATATTATTTGTTTACTACTTCTTTTTTATAAATATTTTCTTTAGAAAATAATAAAATTTATAAATATTTTCTTTAGATAATAATAAAATTTATAAATATTTTCTTTAGAAAATCATAAAATTTATAAATATATTGATTAAAAAATACTTCGTTTACCATATGCAATTTTTAAAAGTCATTAAACCCCTTTTCCATAACATTAACTCAAGAGACTTAAACAAAGTTTTCAATCTATCTTTAAATCAATGATTCAAATATATAATTATAATATCTAAGTTTTATAATTATATAGATATGTTGCAACATGCAAATTTTCATTGTATCGTTTCAGTTTTGTTAACACCGTTTTTATAATATAGGGACAAAGGGAGTTTTGAAATCTAGCTTAGGACGAACATTAGATATGCATGAAACTTTTTAATAATGTTTATTTTAAAGCTTTTTAATATTTGGTATATATAGTTATGTAAGATTAAATGTTCATAAGTTTATATTCTCAGGTCTTTAAACACTGTGGTTGAAAACAATTTAGTATTATTTAGAGACCAAAGGGGTTTATTTTCTTTTATGGATATTATATTTGACTTATTAGAATTATTTCAGTTTTGTTTCTAGCTATGTAAAAAAAATAGGCGTATTTGTACAACATTATTTGAATTACTTAATACTTTGGCATCATCTGCAAATAAATAAACATCACTGTGAATAGCAATCTCGGATTTAATTCTTAAATAAATATTACAAGTATATAAAAAAACTTATCACTCGCCCTTGTGGTACTCCACTAAAATCAGTCAGAGTTTAACAATGTATTTATTTACTTAATGTAACTAATGTTTAGAATTTTTTCAAATAATATTACTATCTCTCATAGAGTCTATACGAAGTTAAAAGTTTTTATTAGCCTTTGATTTGACACGGAGTCTGAGGTCTTTTGAATAACAGTACACACTGCTTGTATAGATTCATTAATAGTACATACTAGTTTTTTAATTTTTATAACAAGTGTTTAGGTAGAACCTTTCGCAGCTTTTTATGTTAGCCTTCAGCTGTTAGCCTTGTGTGTTAACATTAAGTTATATATAAGTTCACAATTTTCAATATAAATAGTTGCAGCTCATGCTTAATTAAAACTATAATGATTAATTATCTTAGGATTTTGTCTAATGTACTACAACTTTTTTTTACCTGTAGGATTACAAGCAAGATGCTGTTGACTACTTGGACGCATTAAGAGCTGGGAAACTGGAAATGGATGTGGAATGAAATGAGGGTTGAAGTTGTTAAACCGCTGCTGCAAAGGCGGATACCGTGGAGGTTGCTGAAATGAAATTGATTTGTCACATTTTTGATAATAACTGTTAAAAAAAACTTCAGTTTATCACAGTAAAAGTACCTATTAAGTTTCGTGACACTTTTTGTTTAAGATAGAATTTTTTTGTTCACATTTATCATTATATAATACTAGTTGTGTGTTTCATGTTTTGCTAACAAAAGGGTTGCCAATTATTTATAGCAAATTTTCTCCAGCTTTCAAAATGTCCTTCAGATTTTTATAAGCACACATTTTTGGGTTTATTTATAGTTTTAAATTAAGTATATGTATAAGGTGAAAAACTGTATTAAAAAGTATAAAAACTTTGAAAAGATACTGTAAAGCTACTTTATTTGTGTTTTTTATACAAAATGTTTTGATGATGACAAAAAATTATCATCTATATTCTTTATGATAGACTTATGGTGTCGAATTGAAATTTTACTACTTAGCTTAGCATGTAAAATCTTTTATAAACTCCAGGTTTCTTTAACCTAAATTGTTAAATTCCAGTTTATCCAGGTTTTTTGGCAACACTGTAAAAAAGACAAGATAATGCAATTAGTTTTTTTTACAGTTTTTAGTTGTATTAACTTTACTTTATCTTACTAAGAGTAATTTTAACATAGGTTTTGTGGTCATGTTGTTTTTATACTTTGATTCAAACATTCAGACCTCATAACTGACTCATAAACTAATAATACAATAACTTTGTTTAGAAAATTACTAACAGAACGAGTTTAAATAACTCACTTTAGTCATTTTTCTTATATTAATTCTACTCATGTGCTCAGCAGCCAACTGTGCTTTTCTGTCTCGTTTGTTCTGAAAAAGGCCAACATAAAGTGGCTTACCATCAATAAATTCACCGTTTAACCCTCTAATTGCATTGGCAGCTTCTTCTGCAGCACTAAAGCAAACGAAACCAAAACCTTTCGAACGTTCGGATTCTGTGTTGTACTCAACCTGTTGGTGATAGATTGTAATATAATTTTATGTGTCTTAACTAACTTAATTTCAAGTTAAAACTGCCAACATCTTGAAAAGCTTACTTTAAGTATAAGTAGAGTCTTAAAACTACTGTTAATTTACTTGGTGTAATCATTGTTGATTTAACATTTAAAAACATTTTGAACTAAATTAACAGCATACTTTAGGGTAAAATACTAGTTAGTATTTAACAAACTTCAAATAAAAATTTTGTGATCTTTAAGGCCAACATAAAAGCCAACTTTAAGGCCAACTATTTTAAGAAAAATTTAGTCTGTAAACTTAAAACTAACTTTAGCAGAAGTGATGTTTCCATATCTTCCAAAAATGCTTCGAAGTTTGTCACCATCAATGCTGTCTGCTATGTTTTTAACAAACAAGTTTTGACCAAAATTAGTAGTGTTATCTTCATAAAAAGCCTTTTGCTGAACTGTTGAATTGCCCTTACGAAAGTTTAGGTCCTCGCTACTAAAACTTTTTGGGTGCAATCCAACAACAACTGATTGGTCTGTTGCATATATAGATTTTAAAAATTTTACTATACAAAACATTTAACCCTAATTGCAAATTAGGTATTTTGTGTTCGTTATTTTAAACATAAATATTTTGACATTAGACAAAATAAAGAGAAAAAACTTAGTTCTGTCAAATTCAATGACTTACAATAGTTTAAATGAAGGAGTGATAGAAATTTTTAGTTAATTACCTCCAATTTTAATATTATTTAGAGCTTCAACTGCTTTTTTGGCTTCTTCAAGGTTTTTCATTGATACAATTCCTATGTTCTTACCTTTTTTACCAGGTGATATAATAGCACTTATTACAGTTCCATGTTTCTGAAATTTTAAATAAAAATTATTATTTAATTTTTAATATATCAATTATCAATAACTGTATTTCTACTTTACAATACATTTTTTACAAGTTTATACTCAAATAGTTTTAAGACAATTTATATTTTTAACTATACTTATATGATATAAAGAAAACATTTAAAAACTTAGTTCAAGTAACAATATCAAACTTTATGTAGTGTAAGTTAAAACTAACAGCAAACATATCACTAAGACTTTTTTCATCAGCAAAACTTCCTAAGTTCTCAATCGAAATGCTGTAACCTTTGCTCTTTTTACGTTCTAAGTTTGGTACAAAGACTTTTGCATACACCTTCAACGAAATTTAAGATGTGAACAACTTTTCTTTCAACAAATTTAGTTAAGATTTTGTGATAGTTTTTTTTACTAAGCTCAATTCGAGCAACAATCTTTCATAAGTTTACTCATTAAGCTTGATTCAACTTATTATTTTGTTTATATTGAAATACTAAACAGTGAACAACTAAAAATAACAAAAAGAGCTTGTTTACTATTAAGTAATTATCTTTATTAAATTAAACAAACTTCAAAAAAAAGCTTAACCTTCATTTTGTAGAAATTGCTGATTTTATACATGGATTAACTTTATGATGTTTAATTTGTTAACTAGAGATATTAAGAAATAATACTGTTTAACATTTCATAATAAAAAAACCTATTAAAGAAAAGCTGTTTAAAACAACTTTTTATTGCAATTTTTAACTATGTTTTCATTAATAAAGTTAAACAGTATTTCACTATTGGTTTCTATATTGTTTTAATTATTACTGAATTCACATAACCTTTTGACCACAATTCAATCCATTAAGATCTGTTTCATTTATTTCATCAATTGCTTTTTGAGCTGAGACTGAGGAAGCAAATTGAACATAACCATAACCTCTTGAGATGATAGAGCAATTTTTTCCGTAAGGTATATAATGTGCAATCTGCACATCAATGATTATTTTATAAGCTATGCTAAAGAAGATTAAAGACCAATACAAAAATTTTTTAGAAAGTTATTTTCCTAAAATTAAGAATATAATGAAAATTTGCTTGAATTCATGTTTACTTATTTTAAACTTAGATGTGCATTACGTACAAAACGCTTGAAAAATTCAACAATAAATTTGCTTAGTTTTAATTTAACTTTTTAAATCAAATAATTAAATGTATACTTAAGATCTACTATCCTTACATCTTTATAATATTTAGAATAGACAGAAACATATTCCTGTTATTTATATATATTTGATAAAAATTTAAGCTCTATAAAATATTTAATTTGTTTTGGTACATAATATCAAGTACAAACCTTGACTGATAATATTTCTCCATAGTTTTTAAAAACATTAAACAGTTGTTTATGGGTGATGGTCTTTTTTAAGTTTTTAATGAAGACATTTCCAAGTCCAGACTCCCTCAAAGTTGAATTTCTATTCTGCCACATTATTCTGATAGGGCATCCCATAAGAGTGTCATAGTTTTTAGTCTTCAAAATATGATCAGCTGTTTAAAAATAATTTTAAAGTTATTATTTATTTTAAAACTTACAAGTTTTAAATTGTTAGTATTTTTTAACTCACTACTTTTTAAGCATTTTTGAATTTGGGATTTAAACTTTATGTGTATATATAATTATTTTTAAAATCATCAAAGTATTAAAAAAAAAAACTGTTAAGCTTTTATAATAAACAAATTTGAAAAAGTTGAAAATTAATACTCAAAATTTATTTACTAAAACTTGATTTTTACACTGATTTAAAAACTCAGGGTTGCCACATTTTGAAGCAGAAAAGTCAGCCTTATTGACATAAAACCAGCCTGGTTTACAACAAACTAGTCTGAGTTTATTTAACCCTATGTAATAAACTACTAACAGAAAAAATCTGAAAATAAAGTATAACTTATTTAAATATGTACAAAATTCAAGATAAAACTTAAACCTTAAAGGAAGTTTATAAAGTTACTTTTACTTTTATAATTAAAAAAGTAATTTCATTAACATAAACTAACAAGTTAGGCATTCATTTAAATTTTGCTTGAGTTTTGTAAAAAACTGCAAACATGTTAGAGTTTTCATATAACCTAATATTTTTTAACTATCTAGAGTTCAACTAAGATTTTTTTAATTTTTAAGAATGGGAGTTTGCGTTAGTAGTCTAAGTGTGTAACAACCCTGAAAATCATAAAAAAGTAAGAAAATCAAAAACATAATAAACATTTATATCAAGCCTTATATTCAGTCAGCAGTACTTAATCTGGATTTTTTTAAACAAATTTCAACAACCTTTTATTAACATCTTGACATTTGTTATGACACAGGGGTCAAAAAAATAAGTAACATTTTTAATATGCTTAAAAAAGCATTATTTATTACAAATTATTTTTAACAAAAAATTTAGGCAATAGATTATTATTTTAAGATAAAACTAACCAAAATTTTAAACATCTTTTTAATTTTAAAAACAAAATTATTCAATTTCAATTGCAAAACATTTTGAATGCAGGCCCGTGAGCCCGTTTGCCAATCCTTGATTTAACACTTGCAATATACAGCATTTGGTAACAAGTTGAATAATATTTAGAAAAAATTTCATAATATTGATACCGTCTATTTATGTAAAATAACCTATAATATTTAACCTAAAATATTATTGTAATTGAAAAACTTCAAAGTCAACTTTTTTCACTGTCCCTAACCAAAAATATGTTAACATCTAATCCTTATGTTTATTTTAAAGCTCTATTTTGTTTAGAGAAAAAAAGTCTTTACTTTAGATACCTTTTAATTTGTCAGAGGACAAAGAAAATTTTAAGTATTACATAAGATATGCAGATATAACTTATTGAGCTTTTTTTACATTAGTGTTATTATTATGGTTTTTTTGTACACTAAGGTTTACAGAATTCGCAAATGCTTGTATTTGGGGAAAATTTAGTGTGTATTTTCAATTAAATAAGACATACTGTAAAAAAAATACACCTAGTCCTAGTTTCATGTCGAAAGTAATGAGTAATTTTTTTTTGTTTGAAATAAATCATATAGGTAATTCAAGGATTATTTAACACCTGTTTAAAATAAATTCATAAGTTGTATAATTTTACGTCATTATAAGTAAGTTAATTGGTATAAACCAATTAGTGGTATTAAAGTTACTGTCAAATACTTAGAGAGAAAAAAAGAAAACATGGTATTTATTTGGAGAAAATAGTTAAATTATTTTTGTATGTAATATTTATTTCACATTTACTTATGGGCTATAACTACTATTTAAATACATTATTACTAATCTCCTTAATAAAAAATTTCTACAAGATAAAATAAAATTATAACAGTTTGCTTTAGTTAACTGATTAAATCAATTTAAAATGAGTACACCTTTTTTTGAGTCTGAAATACTTGCTGTTTAGTAAGTTTGTTCAGATAATCCTGAATTAGAAAATATTTTCTCTGAAATACTTTTTTGATTAGTTTCTTGAATGCTTTATTAAGCAGATAAGAACTAAAGAGAATAAATATTTAACATTACTTTAATTACAAAAATATATTTCTCTGTTTTGTTTATTTTACATTTCTATCTAATATAAAGAATTGCAACTAATATTTAAAATACCAGAAAAAATAAATATTTTTCTTTTATTATTTTAAAATATTTCCCTTAATATTCTCCATAATTTTGTTTTTAGTTATAGAGTTTTCCAATGTTTTCCTTAATTACAGGGAATCCCTATAAACACTAACAACTTTATTTTCTTTTATTACTGTTTAAATTTGAGAGTTTGAAACCTTTAATAAAACTTTATAACAAATTAAATAAGAATAGAATCTATATAAACAAACCATCGACAGTATGTTTGAAGTTAACATATGCATAACCCAAAGACTCCTTAGTTTTCTTGTGTCTACAAACTTTAATGCTAAGAATTTTTTCAGGCAATCCTTCTGAAAACTTCTCAAATAGGATGGATTCTGTGATTTTTGGGTCTAAATTACCAACATATAGCGTCTTATTTTGGCATTCATTTTTAAAATTTTCAGAAACAGGTGAATTCAAATTTTTCAGAGAATCAATTTTTTCAGAATTCAAACTTTTCTGGAAAGCATTTGGCTCTTTTGAGTTTGAAATATTTTTGGGTTTAATATCTTCAACAGGTTGGTTTTTCATTAATTTTTCTTGGTCAGTACTCATTCTGCTGTAAATAAGTAAAAACTGATTTATGAGAAATAAAACAACTTGATAAACAAAATTAAATAATTAAGTTTTTATGTCATCTAAAAAATACACATATATGTATATACATATAGAACTTTATTTAATTGTGTTATAAGACCTTTTTAGAAATCTAACTAAAAATCATGCATTTATGATTATCTTTTTTTCTTCACTTGAAAAAAAAATGATAACAATAAATTAATTTACTTATCATTTTAATTTAAGACATTAAATTTGACCAAGAAATTAAAACTAAATATCTGCTTAATTTGTTAACTACTTCTGATATTTCTTAGTAATTCAAGTTTATTAGTTGAGAAAATGAATTGTGCACTGCTATAATAATCTAATTTAACATAATTAAAACAATTTAAGAACATTAAAATAACCACATTTAACGTACACATTTAATGTACACATTTAAAAAAACTATCTTAAATATTCTTTTAAAATATGTATCTTTAACACAATTTTTTTTTCAAGTTTGTTAACTCATAGTCAAGTTTTAATTAAATATCTAGCTAATTTTAAATAATGAAACCATAGACATGTTAGTTGAAAAATTGAATTGAGTAAACTACAATCTAACATTTAAATTAGGTATGAAAATACAAATTCTTAATAATTAATAATTCCCATTCATAATATTCCACAAGCTATCTTTTAAACATTTTTTAGAGATTGCAGCTTTATTTATAACTTAATTTAAAAAAATTAATATTAATTAACAAACTTTTCATAGCATTAAACATTTTTCTGTTTTTTTTCAAGTGATTACTTTTTTATTGTATAATTGTTTTTTCTTTTCACTTCATTATTACTAACATGTTCACTATTAATTAATTTCTTAACATTACTAAAACATCTTAACATTTGTAATTAATTTTTAAGGATTTTAAAAAGTGCGATGTTAGAGTTAGTATAATTTGGCTTTCTCAGATCCTTAAAAGTTGGAATGGAAGTCATGTACAGTTGACTGACTAGCATCGAGAAATATACTAATATAAAAAACTATATGTTTTTTTATATTTTTTTATATTATGTTTAAAAATAGAAGCAAATTTTTTTTATCTTTTCATTTTACATACGTTTAAATATTTTAAGACTGTACTAAATGTGTACATTTTTTCTTCGAAGTTTACTTTTCTTTTAAAACAAATAAGTTTTTTTTTAAATTTTACGATATACTTTATAAAAGTTACTCTTATAAATTTATACGTAGATAGACTTTAAACAAAATTAAAAGTATATAATATTTTACGAATTACAATTAAATTGTCTAGAAAATTCAATATTTACTAGAGTTTTATTTATAGGTGGTTTACACTTGTCTAACTTTATTAATAACATGGTGCTTTGTTTTCGAATTAATTTTGAAGGACACTTATCTAATTTACAGTTAGTGACAGATTTGATGACACTCTGTTGATTTCTGTACTCAGATTTGAGTAGTGTGCTTTCCTGTGGATTACAGCATTGAACAGTTGAGCTAGTTGACTATAATCATTAAAATGTTTTTTTTTTTGATGGAAGTAATATTTTGAATAAGTTATCACTTAGTATTAGTACCATTAGTTTTATACCATTGTATTATACAGTTGCCAGAATTTTATAGCTATTTTTGCCCTTATATAATTTTCAATGAAAACTTGACATACAAAATATTTTAACCGTTTGGTATCTCACAAGAGCTAAGTTTGACTTACTTTGAATATCAATGAATGCTTAGCTTACTATTAAAAAGTTATAGTATAGTGCTTTTCTCACAAATTTAAAGTTTATGAAAGTAAACTTTTTCATGACTAAATACTTAAACTAAAGCCTTTGCATCAGAGCAGAGCAAATTCCTATACTGTTTTTTAGGTGATTGAAAAGCTACTTTCAAAAATTATAATTTTTTGTTTATAAAACTAATAATTATTTCTAAATGGAGAACTTTGTGAGTTCGCACATTCGGTTAAATGTGCAAGTTATGAGTTTGCACTGCTGCTTAAGTTTGCATTTTAAGAAATTGTGTTAATAGTATTTTTTCTATTTTTTGCTAAGTAAATTAAACTTGAAAATTTTTTTTAAATGTAGTTATTTTTAATTCATTAACTTCTATTTAATATACTTGAACGAAATATATTAAAAAATATTATGATACAATGCAAAAACTACATTAACATTAAATGGTCTAATCAACAAAAACCATTCGCTAGTTTGCAGTTTTAGCGATATTTTAAAACTAAATTTACATAAGTAATCAATACTTATGCTTTTAAAAACAAAAAATTCCCTAAATACTTTTGTTCCTTTATTAAAAACTTACCTTATTTGTAATAAATATTGCATTCAATGTTTACATTTTTATCAATACCTAAACTATTTTACATTATCTTTAACATTTATAAGCTCTCAGTAAAAAAAATAAGGCTTTTTCATAATTAACATTTTTATCACATGTGAAAGTCATGTAAAAGTTTTAAATGGTTAACTTTTAAAAAAATTGTAAATTAACCCTATAGACAGTAAAATATATTTAACAACAACAGTATACATAGAAGAATTTTTATTTAAATTTAAGCTGGTCTTATAATATTTTTTGTTCATCATAACAATGAAAAATATAAGGATTAAAGCTATTGAAAAAGAAAATAGATACTTTTATTGGTACTTATTAAAACTGAATCATAGAAAATAGAATTTCCGATTAACGGTTATTTTTTATTGATTATTTTTTAGATTTGAAAAAAAAAATTCAAATGGTATAAGTTAATCTACAAAAAACGCTTTAAAAAGAATAATAAAAACTAAAGCTTTTTTACAAATAAAAATCAAAGAAAAAGTAAATGTCAATATATAAACTGAAAAAGTTAAGAAACAGTTTATTATTTGTAACTTGGCAAAACTGAAAGTGTGAATACACCCTAAAAACAGTAAAATTTATTTATTAATGAAAGATACATATAAGCTTTATTTTTAATTTGAAGCTGGTCTTATAATCCTTTATGTTCATCATAAAAATGAGAAAACATATGGATTAAAGCTATTTTAAAAATTACTTACATTGGTATTTATTAAAATTATTTAAAAATTATATATGCTATTTACATTCTTGTTCTAATAGTTTTATGTCATTAGCTAAGTGAAAATGAAAAAAAGATCAAACAACATCAGTAAATATACTTTGAAATGTAAAAAAATTGATTAAGAATAGTATCTTCACTGGTATTCATAATAGCTAAATTTTAATCAAAATGTAGAGCTTAAAATTATAGTTTTAAAAATTGAATTAAAAACTTTCAGTGTGTAATAAAAAAACTAACTTTTATCCATACTTTTAAAAATAAATAAAATCGATGGGAAGATATGGCTTAAAATACTTTTTTCACTCATATAAAATTGAATATCAAAAACTACAACATTAATTGGTAGATTACACACTTAACCTCAAATGTACAAGGTAAAAAAACAATTAGTTTAAAGCATTCATATATTACCAATGATGTAACAAAAAAAGAGATTTAAAAAAAAAACAAATTTAATATTAAATGTTTTAAAACATTACATGAGCTTCCTTATATACAATAATTAACAATAAGCTATGTTCCTTTAATCTAATTAATTTAAAATTTACTACACAACATTTTTGATCATATAGTATATATGAATTCCGTTTTGGAAGTTTTTTTCTTCTGAGATTAAAAAAATTAAACTACATGTTTCAAATAACTTACTACAATACAACTTTCAAATAAGTTTTAAATAACTAAGCTTTTAAAATGCATTTTATATTGCAAGCTTGAGTAATTTTGTTTGTTCTACATAAATATGAAAATCAATTAAAACAAAACATTTTGAAATCAATTTTTAAACATAAACTTATTTAAATGTAGTTTAATAAAAATAAGTATAACAAAACACTAAATAATAACCTTTTTGTCGATATTTAAGTTGACTTAAAAAGTAAAGAAACTTTTAATGCAATCAAAAACTAAATTGCTTTAAACAGTTACTTTTTTTTGGAGTCACCTAATTCTTTAAAAAAGCTTAAAGTAGCATCAAAGTTAAAAGAAAATTCACACAAGAAGGAACTTTCTTTTGAAAATTTTACCTTTTCAACATAAAATTATATAAAAATGTTCGTTAAAATGTTATATGTTTGATTTGTTATTAACATGTAGAAAACAAAAACAGCAAAAATATATCTTTTTGTTCAATTTAAAGTAGATTAACACACTTTTATAGTTTAATACAACAAAAAAATAGAATTAAACAGGAGATTTTAAGCACATTTTAAGTTACAATACTTTATCTAATTGTTAAGACTTTTACACAAATCAGTGATTGATAAAACTATAATTCTAATAAAATGATAAAACAATAGAGGAACATGTTCTTTGTTTAAAATAAATTAAGTTTAACTTTTTAGAAAAAAAACTTTGAGTGATAAAACTACAAATATGTACTAAACTAATAAATAAAAAACATCTCTAAAAAGTTTTCATTTCCTAAAAACTCAGATGAAATAAAACACTAAGAACAAACTATTTCAATATATCAAGCATACCTAGCTCTGAAGTTTGTGATTTTACACTTAAATCTTAATAAAGATTGCAAAACCTCTAGGAAACACAACAACTTGTTCATAATAATACATACTGTTATCTAAAATTACAAGACATGTATAAAGGTAATTTAAAATTTTTTACAGAGTTTAAAATTTCAGCTTAACCATTTAAAAATGCTTTTAGCATTAAAACATATTCTAAAAAAACAAGTTTCAAACCTCTTGAATTATATTATTGGGTAGTTGAAGCATCTAATGTGGGTCTGCTGTTTTTTGAATTGAAATTTTTAATTTCGGACAAAGAAGCTAATTTGAGGTTTCTATCCAACCACTTTAATTGGTAGTATTTTTCATATCAACCTACAGAATATAAAAAGTAGTTATGCTCCCTTTAATATATATATACTGGTTATGAAAAGTGCATGAACAAGGGCATTCAAGTAGACCTACCAAAATCAAAAATAAAAGTCAAGCTATATACAATTTATTCATATAATTTTTGAACTTGTGATTAAAGAGATTTTGATAATAATGTTTAAATGTTCGAGATGATCAACAGAACTAGAATTGACTATTTTCTAAAACTATTTCATAAGAAAAGCGTTACAATTTATATGTATAATTTTTGTAGCTTGTTTTACTTAATTTGCTTTAAACAACTTTTACAGCTTTTTAATTTTGGGTAAATTTACAATTTATAATAACAAGCGTTTTTTGTAAAAAAAACTGTTACTTGGTTAAACCCATTCATATTACAAAAGACTCTAAAAATAATTTTCAAAATGATTACAAATAAATAATAATTATATATAATATTATTACAAATTTATAAATTAAAAACTGAAAAATTAAATATGAAATTAAAACCTTTCTACTAAATAACTAGAAGAACTTAATTAAATTCTAAAAAAAATAACTCTTTACAAGCAGTACCAATATTACATAATGTTAATAAATTTGGTATATATAAAATAGTTACAACTTTTGGATGCTTACCAAAATAGCTGATTTCGCCAGCCTTAACAGTAGCCTTGTCAACAAAAAGGAAATTATAAGTCATCTCCAATTTTCTTTTTGAGTAATCCTTGCACATGGGCCAAAGGTCATGTTTTATTACAGCTGTGCACTCGGTACGCCTCAAACGAGCAGCTTGTACTTTATCATCAAACATTTAAGCAAGCAGCTGCTTATGCCCAGTATTGCCTCAAGCATCTTAGCTTGAGTTTTAACATGTATTACAGCTATTGTGAATGATGAGGGAGCCTGAAGTAGATTTGTTTTTAAGCCTCCACTACAAATAATTGATTGTAACTTAATAGTAATTATAATTTCAGAAATCTACTTAAATTCTCTTTATTAAAATTAGAAAAAGTCATACTACAAAAACTTTTGTGAAAAAGTCTTAGAGGCCAAAAAAAAATCAGTAAGTTTAAAAAATGATCTTTGCTCTTTTTCCAAGTATACTTATAATTTAGTTAATTTAAATTTAACTTACTTTTTTGAATTTAGTTTTTATATTCAAGTTTAATTAATTTTGTGTTTACAAATTAAGCAACAATTACAACACTGTTACATAATTAATTTACAAAAATATTTTTAGAGTACTTCAAAGTTTCTGTAGGGTGAGATTTGATTCACATTTAATAAACTTTTAATAAATAAAAATTCATATATGTCGAATGAACACTCATAGTTAATAACACCATATTACAGAAGGCGCATTCAACTAACGCAGTTTTACAAATGTACAAAAAATAACTTTAAATAATAGCTATATTTTTATGAAATGTTTTTAGCTCAAATTAATTAAAACTACCATTTGTTAAATGCTGGCTACTTATAGCATGGTGCATTAGAGTAAAACTTTTAGTATTTCGGTAATATTTAAAACCCATCAATTATTTTGTAAAAATAAATAAACTACATATATAATCTGTCCATACTATTTATAGGTTTTGTTTATGTCTGTACAGTTTATTGTTATGTTTATTATATTCTATTACTTTTACTTAGAAAAATAAGTGAACAAACTAAAAAGCATCTAGAAATTTATCAAACTATACAAATATCTGCTGAAAAATATGCATGCAGTTATAAAAATTAAAACAAAATATTCATGCTCATGCATATCTCTTTTATCAACATTTATTTCATATAAACCTGCTTGCTTTTGATGTAACAATCAAGATTAAAAAAAATATTTTAAGAATTTAAACAAATTGTAACATTTCATAGCATAACATTTGTTTCAAATCAACCTGCTTGCTTTTAATGTATCAATTATTTTTTCTTTAAAAAATTTAGTATTTTTTTTTAAAGAATTTAAACAAGTAGAGCAACAAAAAACAACATGTAATTCATAAACAAATTTAACAGGGAAGCTGAATATTGACATATTTGATATCCGTTCTGAGTACAGATATTGAAAGTACACAGTCTAGTTTTAGACTAAAGTTAAGGTTAAAAACTGTGTTAAGTAGTATAACAACATTAAAAAGATACAGTTAAGCTACTTCAAATGTGTTTAAAAAAAAATTATGAGAGATTCTTCATGTCAAACCAAAATTTTACTACTTAATATGTAAAAATTGTTAACAATTACAGGTTTTCTAGTAATTTGTTTTGAATATTCAAGGTTTTTCCAGGATTCTAGATTTTTTTACCACTCTGTCAAAAGTTTATCTTTATGTTTTACATAATTTCTATAATAATTCATTAGTTGGGTCTATTTTACATTCCATACCACTTGTTAAAATATTTTTAATAAACAGGGTAGCCAGTGATTTAAAAAAAAAATTCTTCCTGGTTATCTGATTTCGTTCTACATTTTAGTTTTTAAGTACAAGTTTAGTTGTTTTTTTAAGTATAAAATTAAACTAAAGGTAAAAAATAATGAAAAGATACTATACAGCTACTTGATATAATGGGTTTTTTATTAAACAAAAATATGAAAAATATTTAAACATATTATCAGTATATAATAGTTCATTTTATAAAGAACTTGTTTAAATTTTTAGTTTAAAATTCAAGGTAAAATGGGGAACTAAATAAGTTTTCTTTTAAAAAATTTTGAGAAAATTTTATAAAGTGTGTTGTACCTTTACACAGGGTTGCCACTTGTTTTTAAATTTTTTTTCCAGGTGTTCCAAATTTCTTCCAGGTTTTTAAAAGTACACACTTTTAGTTTTAAGTTAATTTTTATATAAGAAACTGTGTTAAATAGTATAAAAACTTTGAAAAAAAACTGTAAAGTTACTCTAAATGTGTATTTTAATAAAAAAAATTTTGATGATGACAAAATAAATTTACTTATATGATAGATTTTTTGTGTCAAACTGAAATTTTACTACTGAATATACCAAAATTATGAAAAATTCCAGGTTTTTTGATCAAAATTACAGGTTTTTCCAGGTTTTTTTCAAAATTTCTCAAATTCCAGGTTTTTCCAGGTTATTTTTGCCTAAATTGTCCAATTCCAGGTTTCCAGGTATAGTGGCAACCCTGTTTATAATCAAATTGAAAAGTATTTCAAAAAACAGTGTAAAATTAAGTGCAGGAGCACAAATATAGAAAACCAATATAATATGACAAAGTGTTAATAGCCTCCTAAAACAGATCAAACTTATTTTTAGTCTGGAACTATTTAAAAAATCATCAAAGTAAATTGTATATATAAAAATATAACAACTAGTCCAACACTATGCAAAATTAAATCTATTGTTTTTATCAATATTTTCCAATCACCATATAAAACAACAAACCGAACAAAACAGTTGCAAATGTTTCAAAATGACATTAAAAAATCAAGAAGTGATTTTTGTAATTATTTTGAAAATAATTTAAGGGCATGGGGCATATAATCATAAGACACTTTTTTTCACAATTTGATCTTATTTTATATATTTTTACTAAGCTACAAAATGCTTTTTACAGCTTTTAAAAATTCAAAATAATTTTTGAGATATAGCCAGTCAAAGTAAGAGGCAAAAATAGGTTCCTTACAGGAGTTGCAGACTAAAACTGCAAAAATAGATTATTTCACTAAAAATTTATCTTCTCCTCCGTTTTTTGAGATTAGGTATTTTAAAAGTCTGGGCCAGAGAGAACCTTGTATACATTAAACACATTTAACTTTGATCATAAAAACTAAAATGTGCAATATTGTATCTACAGGTAGAATTTAAAAAACAAATTTACCACTTCTGTATCAAAACAGATCCTTTCTATTTTTTTTATAAAAATATCCTTTAAAGATTATCCTTTTGAAACAGTTAGTATTTTATAATCTTAAACTAATATATCTACCAAAAATTCAACTTCACAAACTTCATACAAATTTTGTCTTAAATATAAGTCCATTAGCAACCAGAGAAAAAGCACATTTTCAATTTATAACTTAAAATTTATTAAAAAAAGAAAAAGAAAACATGTGAGGCTCACAACTAAGGTCAATGGATTGGTGTGCAGAAGGACCTTTCAGTCATGGGCTGCGCACCATTTGCTTGTGACTAATACTTTGAGCTAAATTTAAAAACAATAATAATAAGTAAAAAATAAACAAAAAACTTAACAACTATTTATACATACAATAAAAAAAATGGAAAGCACTTTTTTTAACCTATTACTGCCAATATTGACCGTGGAAACTATAGTCTACCATGGGCTCCGCCCACACTGTCTCCTACCCTAAATTTTGATTTTTACATCATTTAAATTTTACTTTTCCCTTTCTACAAGAGCAACCAAAAAAATGCAATAAATAACTCAAAAATAAATAAAAGGAAAGAATTAGTAAATTCACTACAATAAAATGTTTAGTATAATCATAATACTTAAGAGCACCATGTATTTCAAATATTGTCTAGAAAAATTTTGTATATGTATGTAGGTAAAAATTTTAAATATTTGCTTAACTGTTTTATTGATTTGTAAACTTGTTTTATTGAATAAAACAATTAACATGTCCAACCAGCATAAAGTTTGTTTTAATTTAAGTAAATTAAATGAAAAACGTAAAAAAATGTCTAAGTGCAAAAAAGAGTTGAAAAATTTGCTTTTTCACATTGCTATGTTTACTTATAGAACAATATTCTGGAAATTTTAGTTTGAAATTTATAAAGTTAATTTTTAAGATATAATATGTATAAAATGAAATGATAAAATACTTTCTATCAAAAGGAATAGACATTTTTTTAACTAATATACTATGAATTGAGCTGTTTGATTTTTTCTATATGGTGAATAAATATCAGTCTCAAACTCTACTCCTTATTTTATTCAAACAATGAAATTATTTTAATTATCTTAAACTAACAAACAAGATTATTGTCAACTTAACCTTTTTAATGACAGTTTTTAATAAGATTTCTAAATATTTTTTAAGGAAAGAACTGATTGTAATAATTTTACTTTTATCATTCAACAAGCTTAAAGCTAAAATTTAAGTTAATTTAAAACTTATTTTGACAAAAAATTTCATTTTCATACATTAATTTCAGTTTACTAATTATTTATGCTGTTTTACTCTTTATTAAAGGTTACTTTAGAGCAAGAAGCTATTACTAGATGAGCTAAATGTTTGAGTCACCAGAATTTAAAAATTTTAAAGCTTTTAAAAAAGGGGGTTTTATTTATTCTAAAAGCAATTTTTTTATCAAAACAGCAATATTTTTTTCCATAAGCTTATAGTGTAAAATCACTTATCGCAATTATTTAAGGGCTAAAAGCTAATTTATTACCACCTTCCAAAAAAGCAATTTTTTTACTAAGATTTATAGCTTTATAGCTACTTATGGTAGCTGTGATTGTATATATCTAAATATGTTTTTTTTAACAAAAAATTTTAATAATACTTTTCTTGTTGTAAAATAGTGCCAGTAGTTTTTCTTTAAGTTATCATTTAAGTTGTTATTAAGGTTTAATATTTAAGTATATTGACCCATTACATTATTAAGTTACAATGAGTAAGCCACGAAAAGGGAGCATAAGAATCAAGAATAAGCGGCTGTAAACTATTAAATCTTAAAATTTAACAGGGCTTTCAGACCCAGTGCCTGCGGGTTTAAAATTAACTTAACTAACTTATAAATTCAATTTATTGCAGTTTTATTTAATCGTTGTTTGTAGTTATCTTACTTAATTAATATTTACTTGCTTTTTTTTTTGTTCTTTAAGTTTTGAAGACCACTTATTCTTTACCTTTTGTGTTTTTCTTTTAAACTTACTTAGAAATAATATTGTACGCTTTCAAGTGTAAGTTTGACTAAAATTTTATTTTCTCGAAAATAAATTTTGTAAAATTAAACCATAAAGTTTAAAACATAAAAAAAATATAAGTAGTAAAACAAACTTTTGAACAAGCTTCTAAAAGTATAAATTTACTTTAAAACACGGTTTTTAAATACGTTTTATCTTTCAGCCAAATCAAAATTTTATTGTAAATTTAAAGATGCTCTTTTTTACTTGTTTAGACAAGTGTTAAAAAAACTTAACTCCGTAACAAATCAATTTTTTTAAGTTATGTACTACTTTTGCAAAATAGTACACTTTAAAGTCTTATGATAAGAAAAAAAAATCATTAATCATAATCATTTTTTTAATTTTTTTTGTCCAAGCTTTAGTTTAATTTAGATCATATCGTTTACTTTACTTTATCTCAAAGAGTTTTATGTTTAACTATTTTTGTCAAACTACTTAAAATAAATTATTCACAGTAATTTTTAATTGTTTAATAAACCTAGTTAAAAAAAGCAACGCTACTTTTTTAAACCTGTATTTAAATTTAGTCTTTTTTATTTTCTGAATGTTCGTGTGGTAGGTGTTTGGATATTAAACATATAAGTTTCATCCCTTTTTCTAACCTCTATACTCAAGTACCATAAACTATTGAAAATTTTATTATTTTGTGAACTTTCAACAAATAAAAGAAAAGTCATAAATGATGTTCGTTAAGTAAAGCTTTACGAATTAAAATTTTAGTAAAGACGTAATTGGGAGTAAATTTTTAATACTTTAAATTATCAATATTCACTTACACACAGCACAGTTTACATCTAAAAAATTAATTATAATAAAAGTTTAACGTTTTTTTGTTCTATGTATTTGAAAAAAAAAATTCAAAACAAAAATTATACAAAATAATTTACTATTGTCGTTGTTTATTGAACGATAGAAAAAGCGCCCAAAAAGTTTGTTTTAAGGACCTGGTGTATAAATAATAGTTTCGATTATCGAGTCATACTCCATGACTATGAACGTCTTGCCAGGACCACGAAACAAATTAGAACGAATTACTTGAAATAATTTTTTCAAAGTATTCTTTTTTTCCTATCAGCGCCAATAACTTTCTTTAAACCACTTAAACATTTATCTAAACCAAAAATTAATTTAGCTGCAAACCTAATTCTCTTTTCAGACTTTATAAAAAAAAGATCTAAATCAAAAATTATTATTAGTTACAAAAAAAGGATATCATTTTCAAGAAAAAATTCTAAAATAGCACTGTACAATTTTAAAAAAGTTTTAAGAAGATATGTTTTAATTATTCAAAAAAAATTTCGCTCATTTATACTTTTTATGAGCATCAAGATCTTTCATTTTAATTAAAAAATCGTTTTTTTTTTAAACTAAGTTTCGTTGTATTCATTTAAAACTTATCAACAAATATATATTTTATTGATAAAAATTAATCTAGTTTCTGCTTGATAAATGATCATCATAATCATTTTAACTTTAATTCTTACGTTTATTTCAAACAAAATAAAAACAAATTTGACGCTTTTACAGTTTTAATTTTTTATAAAATTTTATATATTTACAGTAACACAAACTTAATAAAACTTTATAGTTTCATATAAACTAGGAAACTTAAATCAATGTTGGGACTTTGTCGAAATAGGTACTACTAGCTATCGGGTCGAATGGATGGAAACGACAAAACATTTATTAGTAAATTGGTTATGTAATTTAAGGGTGGGTTAAACCTAAAAGATTTTTGAAGACAATTATGGGCTGAATGACCTGATTACAGTAACCTCTCGTTTAAGTACGCACTTCTTGAGTTCGCAGACTTTGTTTTAGCATTTTTACAGTTCAGAATTTCTTGAATACGCACTTTTGCGCTGTGGACAAAGAGCGTACTCAAGCGGCAGGTTAGTATTTATATCAAAAACTGTCTATTTTAAAAAATAAATTAAGACAAATTAATCGAATGGTTGTACAATTAACTTTATGTATATCTTAATGTACAGGCTCATATAGTTTATTTGTAATTAACCTGAAGTGAATTTTTATATTCAACCTATTTAATTATCACTTTATTTACATGATTTTCCACTAATTAAGTTTAAAAAGTGCACCATTTTTTTATTCTACATTTAACTAAAAGCGTTTAGAACTTAATTAAATATACCATATAAATCAGTAGTATATAAAGTTAGATTACTAATTACTCAACATATTTGACTACACTACGGTAGTGTTTATAGGTCAAAGCAATGTAATTTCCTAAATTCACAAAAGTTGCCTCAATTCTTTTTTTATGTTTGTGCCATCTGTTGAAATCAATTTTCTTGTGTTTATATGTTTAATTGATCATTTAAACTTCGATAAGTAAATAAAATTATTTAAATTTACACCAGTACTTTATTGTTTTTCAGACTATTTGTTTGTCTGAGCAATGGAACACGTAGTTCTTGTGGAGAATATTTTATGCCATGCAAACCCAAACACCATCAAAAACAAGTTCAGCATTTTTGGTGGGATTTGCAGTGTTGGCCTGCACAACAACAAACTTTCGCGTAGAGTAAGAAATGGACATGCCTTCGTCAAATATAAGCAGGCTTGCAGCGCTCAAAAAGCAGTGAAAAGTAGCGGTAATATCAAAGTTAGAAGTTTAAGAGTTGACGTCTGCATGCTGGCTGATGCAGCCAATGAGCATCCGTTCTTTGAAGCAATGTCATCGGCTACTAGCGAAGAACCAATTTTTTCGAGTTTTATAAATGAAAAATTCATTAAGAGTTCAAAAGCGGTTGAATCTATTCATTTACTACAAAATCAAAATTATCAAAAAACTTTTCTTGAAACATTCAAAAGATCACTGGTAATTAAAGACATAGATCCTACGCAGTTTGATGCAGTAAGGTTTAACCAAAAGGTTCACTATTTGGCAAAAACTGTTAATTTTAACATCTTCTGGGACTACAGCAGCAATACTGGTTTCGCTTTAGTTGAGTTAAAATCTTTTCTGCAGGCAAAAAAGATAGTTAGGTTTTTGGATAACTCCGAAATCTGTGGCACCAAAGTCCGAGTTATGAAGCCGCAGTCTTTGTTTAGTTCAGTGGATTTCGCTGACGGAATGTGCATGAAGAACCCACTGTCTTTTTCATCCGGATCTGCTAGTCTTTTGTCAACCGAGAGTCATGTATTACCGCTGCAAAATGATACCAGTCCAGCTGAAAATTCTAGTCTCAAAACAGTTGTACCATCCGTACCAGTGCTTCAAAGCAAGTTGAGTAATGGTGAATCAACCAATTATCAGCAGGCGTGTGAAACCGTTGAAGTTGAACTTCTCTCAAAATCTGTCTCTGAATGTAAACAATATGGGAGCAATGAGTCCCCTATTCAGCTTGGGTTTGATGATGTAATAGTTAAAAAGATTGGAACTTCAACAGTAAGCGATGACGTAATTAGGGGAAAACCGAAGTCTACTGTTGTCACATTCAAAGTGCTGTCCAATCGCTCTCTCGACGTTAAATTTCATAAGGTCGAATTGGAAGATCGAGTTGTTGTGAAGGTTTTTGTCTAAGTTCGTCGGTTGCTCAAGGTTTTTCTCTGTTTAGATTCTATCAATTATGTTGACTTAGAATTTTTATGTTACATTTAAAAATTTTGTTTTCATTATCTACTTTTTTTCGATCAATAATTTTTCTGTTGAATGATTATCGACTATTTTATAATTATATACAATATATAGTAACAATAAATCAGTAGCATTCCATAACTTTTAACTAATTAAATTGACTCACTGTCTTTTTATTTATTCCCTAGAAAAAAAATATATTAGTAATTTTTACCTACTCAATTCATACGTAAGTAGGTCTTATAAAAAACATTTGCTCATTACTTTTATCAGACAATATATAAACCATTGCAAAATGTGTCAAAGAACTACAAATACATTTTCTCCCCTTTCATTGGTACTTGTAAGCAGAAAAAAAAAGTTTCAATAATAAATTAAGATTAAAATAATTTTGTAGGCATTGAAAACTAATAAATCAAATGTCTAATTATTAAATCATATATGTTTATTGATAAGTTGTTGAAAAACGTTTAATTAACAAGCAACATAAATTATAAATAAAAACCGGTTAAAATACTGGTTTTAATTCGATTACATAAGCATTCCTAAGCTCTATAAAAATAGCTTTTTTACTTAGTTGAAATACTAACCTAAACACAAATTTAGAGGTTGCTTGAAGTTTTACATAAGACAAATAAATTTGTATAACATACTATTATAGACAGCTAAACAAAACTAAAGAAAAGTACAGTACTATGAATAGGTAAACCAGAAGGTTTGAGAATTCTTTTTAAACCTTGAAAAATTATGATTACCAAGTTTATATAATTTGTTTTAAAAAAATATTCACAATTTTATTTATCAAAAATAAACTTAACTTATATAAAATAAAAACAAAACAAACGTTAATATTTTTGGTTAATTGAATTTGTGTAAAAAACTACTTTTCGGTCATAGAGCTACTCACAACTCATTTATTTAATTGTTTTAAGTTATGTGTAAAAAACTTCAAATATTAAAAATTAAAAATATAGAAAAAACAGTAAAAACTATGTGGATAAAAAAACAGACATTATAAATTATCTTATTAATATAATTTTTTTAACGTTTTGTGTAGTTAAAAATGCTTACAAAAACGTTATAAACTTTATTGTAATTAATAATGAATTTTTTAACTAAAAGCATAAAAAAAAATTATAATTTTTTTGGGAAAGAGAAAACATTTCAAAAACACATGAATTTATGTTTAATAGGTAGTTTATTTTAAACTATTTAAGGCGAGCACAGTCTAAACTCTGATGAATTTAGTGTAGCCTTTTTTTATTCATTTATGAAATAAAAATTGCTTTTGTACAAAAAAAAAACTTGAGTAATTTCATTTTTCTACCATATAATATGAACAGCTCAACATAAAGGTACATTTAAAAGATAAAACTATTTAAAACACACTTTTGAAGTAAAGTATTTGCGTCCTGAAACAGTAGTTTTGATTTCCGTCTGGCTTCGCTTGTTAGTATCTTTAAAATTTAACATCTTGTAAGTTGTGTTTTGTTATCACTTTGTATAATTTGCCGTTTTGAGGTGGTGAGGAACAAATGTGTATGGTAATCGAGCACAGTTACACTGTTGATGATTTTAAGCAGCTGAAATGTATCACCAACGGAAGCACAGTCATGAGTTATGCGTCAGCAGTGATATTTTTGTTAAAAAAAATTGATTTAAGTCTTTTAAAAGAGCCTTGAGTTTATATGTTAAAATCTTTAACGATAAAATTGTTTCCAGAATAATTAAACTAGAATATTTCAAATATATTAGTTATGTGTCACAGAAAACGAACTAAAGTATGTTATTATAAACGATATTTAAAAACATATAATCAAAATTATTGTTTAAGTTGTAGCCAGGGAGTATGAGTATACTTAGGTTAGTTGGTTTAAATTTCAAACTGTTACTTAAATTTATGTAGGGACTTATTTATTTACTCTCTTACAATATATAAATCAGGGGTCGGCAAACTGCGGCCCGCGGGCCAATTGCGGCCCGCGAAGGGTAAATCTACGGCCCGCGAGCATGTTATTTTTTTGAATGGAATGCGGCCCGCGAAAGAAAATTTTGTGGCCCGCGAGCATGTAAATGTGGCCCGCTGAGTAAAATTATATTTTTACTTAAATTTTTTCGGTAATTCGACTTAATTTGATTAGTTTGATTTTAAGTCTCTCTATAACATTTTAAAATAATTTCAAGTAATTACTGCTTTAGAAAATGTGAAAAAGACAGATTAGCGTTCTAACAGGATATGTTTCTCAGTTTCATAATTACTTCTTTTTTACAACAGTAAGTAATTATCTGGAAAAAGAGTGTCAAGAGTGCTTGGATTTAATAAGTTGGTTGTGTAATACCTATTTAATAAATAAAATAAATGCAAATATTTTCCATTTTGTACAAAAGTAATGCACAGTAATTAACTAAAGTGTCATTTCTTTATAGCTTAGATATTATTTTTCAATATTTTTTATACCTCAGTTTCTTTTATAATTTTTTTTGTTTGTAAATCTTATATTTTAGTGTGAATACATTTAAAATAACATAGTAATAAGAAATAAGGTTCATTTGATTTTTGTTTTGACACATTTTAATTTTTTATAAGTTTTCAATGAACACCAACTTAAAAAAAATGCTCATATTTTTAACTACTTTTTATTTAATACTTTAGTTAGTTTAAGTTTAGTTTATGCATACTTTTCTAACATTGATATTTATACATGTAATATCTAAATTTGTACAGACACATTTAAAACAATATATATGACATAAGTTAATATAGTTTTTGTTTTGTATACATTCCATTTTTCAAACATTGTTTATTTCAAGCTAAGTTAATTTTTATGCCTTTCATATCAATACACACAATTGCTGTTTTTTCGAGCTACCTATTTAATATAAACTAGATATATGGATGGTAAATTTATAAAGTTTGTACATTGTTAATCAAAATAGTTATATTCAAGCAAATAAACAACTAAACATTGCCACACACTCAGACTATCACTTTTTGAAGACTTCAAATCTCAGGCCAACTAAGCCATTTTTTAAGTTTTTGGCTAGAATTGCTTTTTGTATACAAAAATATCAGGAATGTTTTTGTTGACTCAGACTGGCTTTTTTGCTTGAAAGAGTGGCAAATTAAACTTATGATGTATGTTTTGCTCAATCCACAGTGTTAGTTTGAGTTTTAATATATGTTAAATTTTAAGTCTTGCAGCTGATATAATTTAAAATATTATTTATATTAATGTGTACATAAAAGAATGAACAATCAGCGTTGTCAAAAAAGTTGAATCCTGGAAAAGCTTTGAATTTGTGAATTTACGGTAAAAAATTCTAGAAAAAAACTTGAATTTGAGAATTTTTGATAAAACCTGGAATTTCAAACAATTTTTACATTTAAAGTAATGAAATTTCGATTTGACTCAAAAAAAATTACCAAATAAATGTTTTTTTATTAAAAAATATATTATAGTAGCTTAACAGTATTTTTAATATTGATAAATGTTTTAAGACATTTTTTTAAACTTTAATTAAACTTTATACTAAAAATAAAAGAAGGAATTGTACTTCCAAAAACTCCGTATTGGTACATTGCACCTTTACTTGAAAAATTTCACCGATTGTTGTGCTTCGCGTTGGAACTAAACCAAGAAATTCTACTAATATGTCAAAGTTATTAAAAACATCTCTAATAAAAATTCTCAGATGAGTAATAGTTTTTCTATCAGTGCTCTCATGTTAACAGTTTGATTAAAGTCCTAATTTGATTTATGAGACTTTATAACCTTAATGCATTTCCTAAACACGACTTCATGTTGTCATTGAAGAAATAAACAAAAGTTTTTCATTACCGCCAACATCAATTCTTTATAAAAGTTTTCAATTATAAACGATAACTCATTTTAGGTAATAAATTTTGCTACTTTATTACTTGCCTTAACAATTTTTCTGATTATAATGTAGTTACTGAAGATAATAATGTGCTTTGTCGGAAATGACTTAGGTGATTTTTTTTTATTGTTTCTCGCAATAACTCCTAACTAACGCTTTTTTTATTCTTGTAGCTCGTCCTATATTTTACAATTAACATTTTTAAATGCAATATTCTTATTGCAAATAAAAAATTGCTATCACGCTTAATAAAAAAAAAATTCTACTCTGCTAATGACTTAATAATTTTTATAATTTTGTTAAACTTGTTTAAGAAACTCAATTGTCCATTCCAGCTGACTTATATTTTTTTTGGCATGTAATTTATTTACTGTTAATAACCTTTGTTATTTCTTTATGTAGTGAACTTTATATTAATTGGATTGCTACACAAACAGGCTATTTTAAAAGCTTAAAAACTCAGGTGTGTGTGAAGCTTTTATTTCAAACACTTTAAAAAAATCTTCCAATTCTCAGAATAGTTTTTATGACTGTAGTGTAGTTTACTAATTGTATTTTTTTCTTGTTTTCTTACACTTTTTGTACTTTTTGATAATGATGATATTTTAACTAGGTATTTAAGCTTGATTAACAACTATTTATAAGCTTTTTCAAATTTTAATAAATTTAAGCTGGTTTGATACATCTCAGACATTTTTGCTTTTTAGTGGCAACCTTTAAAAGTCTAATTACTAATAAAATATTTTATTAAGGTATTTGAGAATTAGTTATTTTAAATCATTTGTTTTAGCTTTTTGGAATACAAACAGGTATTAATTTTATTATGTTAACTAATTACTAAATTTCTTAATGAGTGTAAATTATTTAACTCGCAAAAACTTTTTTCGAAGTAAATATTCTTAAAAATATGAAAAAGTGTTGATGATATAACAAATGTATAAAAGTAACCCATAAATTGTCTTTTAAGTTAGGTTCTTATAGAGAGTTAGGTTGTAAGTAAAATTAAAAAAGTATTAAGTTTAACTTATTAAGTGCTTATGAAAGTACATATTGTATTAACAATATTAGTACATATTTACTAAAGTATATTAGTCAATGTAAATCATAATCTAATGAATATTAATCTGAATAGGCATTATATGTATAGCTAAAAGTCATTTTAAATAATAAGGTGAATAAAAGTAAAACTTTTCTCTAGTGTGACTAAAACTAAAACCATAAGATTATTCAAATGTCACTAAAACTAAAACTGCGGCCCGCGAAGACTTTGGAAACTAGAAGTTTGGCCCGCGACCATCAACTGCCTGCCGACCCCTGATATAAATGCTACTTTAAGTAAATTAGACACCACAGTTGAGCAAATGATTGCAGCCTAGAAACGAATCGCAAAACACTGTTATAAAAAAACTATTTAAAAATAGACGCTACTTTTAAAAGTCAGTTGGTAAAAATTAAAATTTAATAATAAAATAAGCTTAAGTGAAAAAAACTTAAAAAACTTAAATCATTGTAAAACTATCAGTTGTATAAATTTACCTCTAACTTATAAAAGACTTAAAACGATTTAGTAATGCTTGAACAGGAACACTTTATATCTAAACAATAAATATATAATAACAGCTATTATACAGATTTTACAAAATAAACCTGAATATTCAGTCAGGTGCTTTCACGACTAACAACTGACTTTGTAAAATTTTATGTTCGATAGCATACTTTCAACTTCCATATATGCTAAGAACCCATCATTTTTTACAGAAGTCGTTTTGAATGACTGACTCAACAACAATTATTAATAATAACAATAAAACAGAAAGTAAAAGTTTAAGTTTCATAATAATTTTTTACATTTACTTATTTCAACTTTGTTTGTGAAAATTTTGATCATTTAATTAGTGTACCTATTAATAAAAATATTATTTGCAATAATTTTCTAGTTTAGTATACATATCTAAAATGTTTTATCATTCAATTGTTTGATTGTAGATTTATTTGATGCAATTAAATTTTTGCACTAGTTAAAAATATTTAGTTTAGACAATAAAAAAAAAGAAACTTTATCAATGTAATTGTTTTTGTTTAACTTACATATAAAAAATATTTATCAACAATGTAGACAGTTGTTTGTCGAACTGTTTTAAAAAGTTAACTTTACGAAATGTTCTTAACTTATCTAAAACATTAAGAATTTCTATCTCAAAATAATAACAAATAGGAAAACGAAACTTTAAAAAGAATAAAATGAAAAATATACAGTATTAACGATTTGTTTAATAACTTGTTATGCTGTAGTTTTTTTGTAGTCTACATTTATCAATTGAAAAAAGTGTTGTAAAAGTAGTACCTCTATATAAGTGTAATAAGTAATATCAAAAAGTTTTCAAAGTTTAATTTTTTTGGTATTTGTAACCTGAGTCCATCTCTCCAGATGTCCAAAGGTACATAACTAAAAAAAAGTAAGCATTGAAGACGATAAAATCCTTTGTAATAGTTTAAAAGCTTTTGTTATATTTCACATGCATTTGCCATTTGTTTTAAATTAATTTGCGTAAGAAAATATAAAAAACGAAAATTATAAAGTACATTGTTTCTGAAAATTATAAGTATGCAAAAATAAATCAAGTATATTAGCATTGACACACTTACTATTTTTTACTAAAAGCTATTATAACTTTTAATTTTGCTATTGGAGTTGTTTTATTTTTAAATTGGCAACTGAATTTTTTAATAAAAAGTTAAAAGACATGAACTAAACTTTTGGGAAATTGTTTGGAGGAGAATTAATTTTGTAAACGTCATTTGAAAACAATAAAAATGAGTTTGTTTAGGAGTTAATTAGTTTTTACTTTAGTAAACCGAATAAAATTAAATAGACTAACAAAGAACAAATATTGAAAAATGGCTAATACTACCTTAGTCAAGTTTTTTAAATAAAAATAAATTTGAATGCTGAAAAAATTGTCAATTTTTAACTTTATCAAGTTAAATTACTATTTTCAAATAATTGTAGTGGCGATATGCTGATAATATGTAAACTACATCTTACCAAGTTTTCATTGACTTGTTGACAAATTTTTTTTTTTTAATTGATATAATTACTAACCTATGTACACAAAAAAGCAATTGCAAAAGTAAGTAGTTTTAAGTTTAAGTCTACTTAAATTAAAAATCACTGAAATATTCGTTGAAATTTAGATTCACTTTATTTTAAATCCAATTTCATCACTAGGCTGAACCATTGTTTATTTGTATGTTAAAATCACAAATTACAAGCAACTTTTTTGACAAGTATGATCTGCCAAGAATATCATGTGATGGTGGAAACCATGCTTAACATTTTAGGCCCTTGGCTTATAGTTACAGATAGTTTTTTTCAAAATAAAACCAACATAAATATGGTACAAGTAATCAAAAATCGTATATCATAACATGTTCAATATTGTAGCAGCCAGTAGTATTTAAAAATTCAACAACTTCTGAATTTTGATATTTGCTCAATACTAGGGTTAATTTAATAGAATTTATTACTAACTCTAAACCTTAATGTCTATTTAACATAAAAAACTGATGTTATTTTAATTTATAATGACATTTCAACTGCTAATGTGATTTTTTTTTTACTGTTAGTTGTCTTAACGTTCACAGTTAAAAAAATTTAAAAGTTGAAATGACATCATCTTTTTTTGTAATAAAGACACTAATCTTTACAGTTGGTAATAAAGTTTATTAAGCAAATAATGAAATAACAAATATCAATACATGAAATAATGGATATCAAAATGCGTGGACACCTTTTGTACTCAATAACCAGGATTTTTTTCAATTAAATAGATATATACATTTTTTTTTTTTGTTATTTTAATATTAATTTCAAAAGGGGAGGTAGAGTTACAGGTTATGACAACTTACTGCATGACCTTCAAAAACTTATATTGTTGTAGAGGGAAGAGCAAGACTGACATTTTTCTACCTTAATATTTATCTAATTACTAAAAAAAATCAATTCTTTAATCCTCATAGAAGACTTGTCCAAAATGTTTTTCACAATTTAAACTATAGTTAGCACTTAAAGCAATGTTTTTTATTCAAATTATTGTACAATTAATATACAGGCTGTCCATTTTAGCTGGAAATCTGAAAATACCTGAAAAACCTTAAAACATTAAACTACCTGAATTTGAAAAGTTAGTTAAAAAATATGAATAAACCTTGAGCTTGATACTTTTAAAAAAGTTCTAAAGCTTTAAAAAAAACTTTTATTTGTGAAATAATAAAATACAGTTATATATAAGCTAGCTAATTTTTATGTAAAAAAAGTTTTCTTACATTGTTCCAAGTTTTATTTTGACTTATTATAAAATTTTTTTAGATAAGCATTACATTATTTTTAGTGATTATATACCAGGGTTGCCACACACTCAGGGAACTCAGGGAATCTCAGGGAATTTTCAAACTGTAGAAAATCTCAGGGAAACTCAGGGAATCTCAGGGAAACTCAGGGAATTTTGGCATTTTTCTTTTAACTCAGGGAAACTCAGGGAAGTTTTGATTTTTTCTCTAAATTTCAGGGAAGTTTTTCAAAATCTCAGGGAAATTTTTTTCTAGATCTAGAATGAGGTTTAGTTAATCCAGTTTCAATATTTTGTTCAAAAGTAGTAATTTTTATTATTTAAGTGGTTATTTAGAATTTTTTTAGCCTTGCGGCTAGTTCTTCAATATTCTTAGTATAAACATTGTAGTTTTTTTAAGTTTTAAATTTATATTTACTTAAGTAAAATCAAACAGTTTAGAGAAATGAAAGTTGTTGAAAAAAACAGAAAACAGTATTAAGATTTTTTTATTAGGTAATGTGAAATTGTTTTAAAATCAAAATTATGTTTTCAGTTATTTAAAATAGATTGTGTATGAACAACTAAAATACATAAAAAAAAATTTAATTTTAGATTATTTTGTATCAGTTGTTAGGTATTAAGTTGTACTTTGATATAAGATATTTCTTTAGCTATTTCTTTAAACTTTCTTTTTGCAGGTTTTTTTACAATAATGTTAAGCTTTTAAGTTTTAATTACTGCATTCAGAACAGTTGCTAGGAAAGACATACAAGTCATAATGAAGTTATTATGTTTGCATTTGAGTGAGTTCTTCATTTGAAATTATTATTATAGTATAATTAAATTTTGTTAATTAAAATGTCAAACAAATTAAACTTTGTTCTTTTATGTAGAAAGTTAACTAACAAGTTTACACAAAGTTGCGCAAAAATTTAGTTTTTAATTTTTAATTGGTTTAAACCTTTTAAGATTGAGTTTTTGAAAACAGTTTTTTTTTCATAAATTTAATGCAGAAGCATACACATACAACCTTCCTTTTATTATTAAAGAAGAAAAATGAGAATGAGGTATTAATAATTTGTGTTAGAAGAGAAAATTTTTTTTTTAAGATTTGAAAAATACTCAGGGAAACTCAGGGAAATTTAAGGTTACTCAGGGAAATTTTTGGTCACTCAGGGAAGATTTTTTGGCTCAAAGAGTGGCAACCCTGTATATAATATAAAAAAATGTTTACCTTAAAATCACTTTTCTACAAAGAATAGACAAGAAAACTTGTTTTTTAAACAACTTGATAGAAAATCAAAGTGTTAAACAAATTTCAAAGAAGTCAGTGGCCACCACGAATAAAGGAAAACTTTTGTTTAGTTTCATAATGTAGTTCTTATTTAATTAAGAATGTTTTTATCAAATTTTTGTTTTAAATCTATTTAACTTTTGGAAAATTTTTAAATTTTAAACTATACCTAAAAGTTCACCAAATTTTAAAGCAAAAAATTTTTTTTTTAAAGGAATGGTGTTTAAACTAAAATTTAAACAATATTTTTTAGTTAATAAGGATGATATTTTAAAACTAAACAAAATTTAATTCAAAATAAATCATGGTTCAAATTAGCATCAGACCAAACCAGTTATCAGTTTTTCAAACAGTTTCAATTTTAGTTTTGTCAGTTTAAATCCTTAAAACTTTATGAATTTTTGCAGTTAGTTTGAAAATAACTTTTTTAATGGAATATAATAAAAAATGGAATTTATTTCATACAGGTTGGCAAAAAAAACCTCAAAAACCTGGAGTTTGACAATTTAGACTAAACAACCTGGAATTTTATAAATTTTGAAAAATAACTTAAAAAAATCTGGAATTTTGAACAAAATCACTATAAAATCTGGAATTTAAAACAATTTTTACGTGTTTAGTAGTGAAATTTGGATTTGATATAAAAATCTATCATATAGATAAAAAAATTCATGATTTAAAGTAACTTTACTTTATCTATTCATTGTTATTATACTGTTTATTACATTATTAAAATTAAACTTCTTTTTAAACTAAAAGTACACCCAAAAATTTGTAGTTTCTAAAACCTTAAATAAATTTATAAGAAACCAGTGGCCACCCTGTAGTAAAAATATGGTTTTGTAGCTTTTTTTACTAAAATTCAGGTAATATAGCCAAAAAGTTATTAACTGTTAGTACAAAATTTAAAGTTTTTGAAAATTTAATATAAATTTTAGTATCAGTTTGTTTTAATTTGTATATATTACTGTATTGTGAATATCTTTTTAAATAAGCATTTGTTTTTGTAGCCCAGCACTCTGTAAGCTAGCACTCTGAAAGTGAAATATTAAATATGTCTGTATAGGTTACATGGCAGTTTAAGTTCAGTCAAGTTCTTATGATATTTTCCAGGAGCTATATCTAATAAAAAAATAGAAATAGAAAAAAAGATGTATAAATAAATTCTACTATTAATAGGCTACCATATAACTCAACTACTAGGTTACTACTGCCAGTTTTTATCGGTTATAAGCCCAATTTGCAGCCAACCAACAATGTGATCGTATTACATTGAGTTAAAAAAACTAGGCATATTTGAATAAAAAAAAACATAGAATTTCCTAGTTTTTGAAGAAACTCTTATAAGTTAGTCAAAATTTATGAAATTATCTAAAAAACATAGACTTTTATAAAAACTATATGTCAATAATACATTTTTGAGTAGATAACAGTAACTAGTGTACAAAATAAATAACTGACATGCTATACATTGTCTTGTTTTTATAAAAACATACATATTAAAGTAGTATTACAGTCTTTTTTAATTAATTTTATACTACTAAAAGCACTATCCTATCTTAAATAAAATCTTAAAATTAAACTATATTTAATTTTAGCTTTTATTGAAAAGGGTCAAAAATATTGTACTTTCGAAAATCTAAAAGAAAATCAGAAAACTTGTAAGAAAAAAAAAACTAGTGGCTACCCTGTAACAGAATTTTTTTTAGACTATTCTGCATAAAAAAAAGGTGACTTTTAAAGTAAACTGATAAATATTTGATTATAAAAACCAACTGCTAAAAAAATGTCTGTAAATGTAGTTTAATAAAAAAAGTTATTTTTATGTATTGAAGATTGTCACTCACTCAGGATAACTTGGATATTTTTAAGTTTTTAAAATCTTTGGATGACTAAGTATAACTTTCACCAGGGTCTTTTTTAGTTGAATATAAAAAAATTAAAACAGTTATTTTGATGTTGTCAAGGTAGGGTTGCCACTTACTCAGGATGTTCTGAAATTCCTGAAAATTTCAGGACAGCTCAAGATAACTAACTTTTTAACCATGCTAAAGTTTTTACAGTTAATTTGTTAGCAATATTTGTAAGTAACTCAAAAGTTTTTTTTAAGAAAAGTTGTGTTTTTTATTAAAAAAGCTTATCTTTTGTTTTTCTGTTTTAAATATTTCATTTTCAATATTTAAAAAATTCAAACATATAATATATTGAAAACTGTTTAACCAAAAGTCTTCAGCTCAAAAAAATCACATAGATGTTAATGATTTTTTGACCATAAAAAAAATTGTCATTTGTATTGTAAACTTTAAAAAAGTACTATATATCAAAGTTTAGTTTAAGTTTTTTACTATAAAAAGTAATTTAAATTTCAAATTTTTAACAGGGTTCCCATTTACTCTGGATTTTACTGAATTTTTGCAATTTAATGAAAAAAAAACAACTGTTTTTCTCAGGAGAAAATAAAGGAAAAGTTATAAAAAACACAGAATTTCTAAAAATTTTGCTTAGTGCAAAACCAATTTATAATTACACATACTACATTTTTTAAAATTTTTCTGTGAAGTGAACCAATATTTAAGGTTATAAGTTTAAAGAGAAGCAATTATAAAGTAGATAGTATACAAGATTTTTTTTAAGAGTTTAATATATTAGCCTATTTTTAATATAGTTTTAAAGTAAATTATAAACTTTTTTTTTTTAAATTGATTTATATTTTAATAAATTTACAGATTTCCAGTTTATTTAATAACTATATGAAAGAAAAAATAAATTTAATGTAAAGTTTTTCAGATGTAAAAAGTTGCTACCATATAATGTAATATTTCAAGTAAATCCTTAGATTAAAATAGGTAAAAAGTTTTGTTTTGGGTTTGAGAAAAAAGCATACTTAAACTGAAAGTAACTTTAAAAAAGTAAATTTGTTTTTTACTTAGTTAGAATATTATGATTAAGTTTTTTAAATTTTCATGTAACATACATTTTAAAGTTATTTAAGGAATTAGTCAAACTTTTTTGTGGTTTTTAAAAGTTTTAAGATAAGATTTTACCTAGAAATTGATGTTTACTGAAGAACAAAATAGTTCACAAGTACTTACAACTTTTGATGTCTGTCCAAAACTAGCTTTGTTTGTTTTTATTGATAAGAAAATTTTATTATATTGTTATTTTCATTTATAAAGTTATAATTAAAAAATATTTTTTATTTTTCTGCAATTCTTACAAAAAGCCTGAAATATAACATTTTAACAATTTTTTTCATCTTAAATTGATGTAATAATACAGTATGTAATAAAGTAATATGATTTATTAAAAAAATTAAAGATAAAAACAGTAATGTAAACTAAAATGAAATTAATATTGTTAATTGTTGTAATTAAAGTATATTTTTTAAATTTGTTTAAAAACATTTTTTAGCGTAATAATATTGCCAAAAAGAATTTAAATCCAAAACCAAATTGTTTTAAGTATAACTAAAAAATATAATACTTTATATTGTATTACAAATATGTATTAAAACAAGTTAAGGTTGTAGGGTTTGTGGTTAGGCAATATCTACAAGTTGGCAGTAATTTAAAGACTTTTTACTTAACTAGCAATTGCTTTTTACTGTTTTTTAAATTCAAGTTAATTTTAGAGATATAAAAGTATGAAGTCATAAGTTTAATAAAATCCTTACGAGTATTTGAAAAATACAAAAGGCTTCTTTAAAAAACTATTTTCTCCAACAGTTTTCATACAAATATTCTTAAAATTTCACAGTATAATCTTAATTTCTTGATAAACAATCCATTTGAAGATTATTAAAAAAAATTTAGTAGTTTCTTTTTGGTCACAAAAATTAAATTTTTATTTGTTACCATACATAGTTTTTCTATTATGTAAAAATTCCTATCAGTTTTAGGCAAAATGATTAAGAAATAAAGGCAAGAATATGTTTTTAGTAATATTTCAAGTTCCTTGAAATTTAATAAAGAAAAAAAATCCTGCTCTAGAAGTTGTTTTAAGTGTTAATGTTGTATAATAACTATTTTATAAAATATAACTAAAGTTTTCAATAAAGACTAACATAAGTTTTTGTAAAACATAAATGGTGGACTCCCTATGGCACTAATGGTATGAAACTATACTTGACTGATACATAGGTTTTATATTAAATTATTGTTATTCATAATTGAGTAAAACTTTCTAACTTATTGTCTGATAAAATTTGATAATAAAATGCTTGCATAATATTTTATTTATTATAAACTTTCCTTAATAATTTTTAAGTTTAAAATTTGAGCTGAACATCAGGCTGTGTTAAAATGCATAAGAATAATTTTATTTAAAAAAGAGTAATGGTTTTGTATAATAATGACTGTAACTACTACAAAAAAAGTTAAATATAAATTTAAAAAACAAAAAAAAATTGTTAAACTTAAATCTTTTACTTGTTATACAAATTCTTAATTGAAAGTTTTTGAATAAAAGAGTAGCAAAACATAATCAAACTTTAAAATCCTTTAATATATCTCTAAAACCCAACATAAAAAATAAGTTGAAGTCAACAGTAATAAAAGTTATTTATACAATAATTTTAGCTTTAACAACTAAAAAATCTCACTTATTGTATAAAACAATTAATGATTTTATTATATTTCTTTACTTAAGAATTTTCTAGATAACCTTAAATTGTTTATTTTAAAATCAACTAACATTTAGAAGATAAAAATAACTTCATAATTCTGATCGTTTTCATATTCGTGAAATGATAAAAATTTGTTAAAAATTTTTACTTGGGATATATTCCTTTTGAATTATAAAAATAAAATTTTAAAGAAGTTCATAAAAACTAGAAACATATCAGCTTTAAAAAAAAAACATCTTTGTTATATGAAAATCTTTAACATTTTAATTAGTTTTACAAAAAATATTCACAAACCAATAAATGTTTTTTTACAATTTTTTTTAATCTGTTTTTAGTATATAGAGACATGTATCTTGAATGAAATTTTGAGGCATACTATAACTTAAACCATATTAAAATTTTACTTTTTACATAATATAATGGTATTATATAAGATAGTGATAATGATAAATCACAATTATCATGTAACAATCCATTTGAAGATTATTCAAATTTTTTTAGTAGTTTCAAAATTATGACTATTATAGATTTTCAATTGTGTAAAATTTAACCAAAATACTTTTTAAGTAGGTATAGAATATTTTCGTATCCTTTTTGTTGCCTTGAGCTTAGTTAAAGCTAATTTTATTTATAAATAGCCTAATTAAATATAATATAAAAAATATTTATTACAAGCCACTAGATAGTAAGTAAAATTATCTGTGATAAATAAAATAATATCATAATATAAGTGATAAATAGTCAAACAAAGTTTAAAAAAAGGTTTCAATTATAAGTATGTTTAAGTATTGTGAAAAGTATACTGACATCTTTAAAAATCTTAACTGTAGTAGAGCTTATTTGCTTACTTATCTTAAAATTGATTAAAAAAGTTAGCTTTAAGTCTAAATTGTTTATGTAAGCATAAAGGTCAGAAAAACATATACCAGATAAAGTGGCTTAATTTTATACATATGATATAATTTTAGGAGCTATTTTTTTTATTGACAAATGTCAAAGTTCTTGATGCAAATTGCAAAGATAAATATCTATAAATAAAAGAAACCAACTATTCTTCAGTTGCTAATAACTGTTTCAATGTTTCTCGCATATCTTCAGAGCAAAAAAAACTTTTATTTGTAAAATTTTTAAAAGGTTACAAAAATACATATTGTGTTGTATCTAATAAATTTGAAAAAAAAAAGTTAAACACTTTTTGTACAAATTAGTTTGTATTTTGTGTTGTACTTTTAGTTTAGTTTTGTTGCTATTTTTAGTTATTGCATTATATTTTTTGAAATAGATTTATATAATTGGAAAAAAGAATCATCACTAAAGAAAAGAAAGACAACAACCCTTCCTCCATAACTATAATATGTATTGTAAAAAATATAATGCAATAATTGAAATTAGCAGCAAAAAAAAAGTAAAAGTACAACACAAAACATAAATTATTCTTTACAAAAAGTGTTTCAAAATAGGATACCTAAATTTATTCAAATCTATTTGATACGCAGAATATGCTTTTTGTAACCTTAAAAAAAATTGGCCAATATAAACTCTTTTTTGCTCTGAAGATATGTGTGAAGCATTATAACAGTTGCAAGCAACTTGAAGAATAGTTGTTTTTTTAATATTATAAACTTGATATAATTTCATATGTCCTACTTAATAAATATCCTGTAACTTAAGCAGATTAATTTATAAAGCAAATTAGTTATACTTTTACTAATTATTAAAATAAAATATTCCTTTTCAGAATTTTATAATAATAAAATTTTCTTAAAATGACATCAAAAAATTTGGATAAAGCTATAGATCTAGTTAAAAGAGCTGCAGAAGAAGAAACAAAAAAAGACTATGAAGAGGCTTTAAAACTTTATCAATCAGGATTGGACTATTTTATGCATGCTCTTAAGTATGAAATCACTACAAAAGGAGCCTTGAGAGATAATGTAAGGCAAAGAGTTGCTGACTACATGACAAGAGCAGAAAAAATAAAAAAGTATCTTGATGATTTAAAAGGTAGTAAAAGCCAAAGTTCTGACAAGAAAAAAAAGGCTGCAGAAGGTACAAGTGCAGATTCTGATGATGATGAAGACCCACAAAAAAAGCAGATGAAAAATCAGCTATCTGAAGCCATTGTAGTTGACACACCAAATGTAAAATGGTCCGATGTTGCTGGTTTACATGATGCGAAAGAGTCACTTAAAGAAGCTGTTATTCTTCCAGTAAAATTTCCACATCTTTTTACTGGTAAGAGAAAGCCATGGAGAGGAATTCTGCTGTATGGACCCCCAGGAACAGGTAAATCATTTTTAGCCAAAGCTGTTGCTACAGAAGCAGACAACTCAACTTTTTTGAGTGTTTCTTCATCTGATTTAGTTTCAAAATGGGTAGGAGATAGTGAAAAGCTTGTCAAGACCCTTTTTCAAATGGCAAGAGACAACAAGCCATCTATTATCTTTATTGATGAGTTAGATTCATTGTGTAGTTCAAGGAGCGACAATGAAAGTGAATCGTCCAGAAGAGTCAAAACAGAGTTTCTAGTTCAAATGCAGGGAGTTAACAATGATAATGACAGTGTTTTAGTTCTTGGTGCCACTAATTTACCTTGGGCACTTGATGCCGCTATCAGAAGACGTTTTGAGAGGAGAATTTATATTCCCTTACCGGAATCTGCAGCTCGTGTTACAATGTTCAAGCTTCACATAGGAAATACAAAACATGAGTTAACAGAACAGCACTTTAGGCATCTTGGTGATATAACAGATGGATACTCTGGTGCTGATATTGGAGTCTGCGTTAGAGATGCATTAATGGAACCAGTTAGAAAGGTCCAGCGTGCTACTCATTTTAAAAGAGTTAGAGGACCATCAAGCAAAGACGCCAATGTGATAGTAGATGACCTTCTCACGCCATGCTCACCTGGAGATGCTGGTGCAATAGAAATGAGCTGGATGGATGTAGATGGAGACAAGTTGAAGGAACCAATTTTATGTATGCAAGACATGCTAAGAGCAAAAGAAAGTACTAGACCAACTGTAAACCAAAAAGACTTAGATAAGTTTGTGGAGTTTACTAAGGATTTTGGAATGGAGGGATAATTCAAAAATAAACTTTTTATTTGGTCAAACTTGTATTTCAGTGTTAAAAACAATAAAGTGCATAGTATCTTGTAAATTTTATTGGCTGTTCTTTCATGTAATATTTTAAAAGCTAAACATTTCCTTTATAGTAAAACAAAATGCAGATTTTTTACTGCCACCATCTATAAGTTTTTAACACATTTATAAATTAATTATACCGAGATATTTTTCTATAATTTTAGTTAATTTTTTTTAATAGTTATTGAATTTGTATACACCCATCAATTAAATAAAGTTAAGATGTCTTTTGATTATTGATTGATTAGAATTAGTTCTATAAATAGTTAAGTATTTAAAACAATTTTTGCAAACTATTTTATTTTAAGTTATAATTAAGTTTTTACTGTAAATTGAATATAGCTTTGTAAACAATAATAGTTTAAAGAACTGAAATTTACATATTATCTTCTGAGTTAAACCTATTTACTGACTTCAAAAATGTTTGTAAATCAAACTACTTGAAAAAATACTACATTTACCAATTGAACTTTCCGTTTAATATTTTTATAGAGTTATTGAATAATGTTTTTAAGAAGCTTGTCACAGTCTTAATTCTTTTATATTTTATACATCTGTTGCTTATGCTCAAAAATTTTTAACAGGCTTATGTAAAAGTAATGAAATGACTTCTCAGTTTGATGATGATGTAAACTTTGATCATTTGAAGCAAGAGTTGAACAGTGCAGTGAAAGCAGATATAGTTTATAATCAAAGAAATGATGCGAAATTTCGTGCTGTTAATCAAAAAGTGGCAACTTACGAAGAGTTTCGTAACATTGTTGAAGCCTCTCACCTCAACCCACTTGACAAGAAGGATAAGGTGGGCGGTATTGATTACCAAAAATGGAATAGCTCATGTAAGAATAAAAGTAGTGAAGACTTTTCAAAGTCTATCAAAAATCCCGGGTTGATATACAACCCCAATGGCTATCAGCAGTTTTTACAAAGTTGGAAAATATGCAAAAGCAATCAGGAAAAGTTTAGTTATCTGAAAGCTGTTGACAATTCAAGTTTAAAAAAATGTTTTCAACTAGAATGCCCAATGAGTGAAATTATAGCTTGTTTAAGTCAAGTAGAAGTAGATGAAAATTGTGACCAAATCTTGTTTATTCTTGATGTTTTAACTAAGATGAAAAGGTTTACATTAGAGAAAAACTTTTTAGATAAAAAAGAACTTAACTCTTTAAAAATACTTTTTAAAGAGCTTTTGACTTGTGGCAAAAATAATTTGAATGAAGAAACACAGAAATTACAAAGTTTATTTTTAAATTAAACCATCCAAATCACAAGGTCCATTTATCACCTTAAACTATTTACTTCTATTGTATTGTGTTTAATTCACTGTGATAGTTTTAACTGTGAAAAGTTGTTTATTATTCAATTATTTTTATAACTATATTTTAGTAGTTATTGACACCTTTTTTAATTTAAATCTTAATAAAATTTATTTGATACACAAAGTCCAAAATTTTACTTCATTAAAAAAAAAGTTTGTAGAATTTAAAATATTAAAACGAACTTGTGGTAAATTTATTTAAACACTGAAACAACTATTTTTAAGCTAGTACTTTATTAGACTGACAACGTTTCGCTACTTCTAAAATAATAACAGCTCTAAAGATTCATATTTAATTTGCAGAGTGTGCCAAACGTCAACAGTCTATTAAAGTGTTTACGTACAAAAACATATATATTTTATGATGGGTTTTGTTTGTTTGGATTTCTAGGTTTTAACATTGTACATGATATAAACACTAAAATAAATTTGCTAGTTTTTATGGTAGCTCAGCTTTATGTTATAGCCTATGTTAAAACATTGCTCTTGAAAGTTAAATCTGTGATAAAACTTTTATTGTAAATAAAAGTAATTTATTTAAGTGATTTCAGTTATTTAAAGTTTATTAAAAGCTGAAACATGTCTGGAAAAGTACCACAGGATAATACTCAAATGCAGCAGATGCAGAGTACCAAGTATGCTGATCTACTAGCTGTCATTGAAGAGCTTGGCAAGGACATCAAGCCTACTTATGCTGGTATGTATCATACTTTTTCCCTAAATTGACAAAAGAAAATATTTGTTTCTTTAACTAGAATATTGCTCAAAGTTTTCTAAGATAACAGTAATTAATACAAAAGTTTTAGCTTTATGTTTGGCCGCTCACTGGAGAGTAACTCCTATAGGAATGTTTTAAACTGGTAGCTTTAATTTTTTAAGAAATTTCTTAATACGTTTATAAACTTATATAGAATTATACTTCCCTTTACCATTTAAAATTTAAATGCTTTAATTATTGAAGTTTTTTTTTAGAGACATTTAATTAAATGTTTTAAAATTATACTCTCTTTTGCTATTGTTGAATTTTATGTTTTAATTTCACTGTTGCTTTATTTAAGCTTCTTTACTTTGCCTACCTGTAAAAAATTGCTTTAAATCATAATTGTATAGAAATTTTTTTGGCTTAATTTTGTTAGTGAAGTCTCAGGGTTATTATGCATCAAGCAATAAAAATAGTATGTTTACTGTCATAAAAATGAATGAAAGATTATATATATTTTAGTTCTGCATTATTCTTGTTTACATTAATCTGCTAAACAATGCATTTAATGGGTGCACGACTGTTCAAATTCGGACAATTACTTTTTCTTAATTTTTTGAAAAGGATACAAATCAAAAAGTAATGTATATTTCAATAAAACAAAAATGCGAATGTAGGTCTAATTAATACCTACAAATTTTTTTTCTTAGAAAATTTTGAAACATTTTGGAGATATGGCTAAAACAAGTTTAAAAGTATATTAATTTTTCAAATACTTTTTGTAAAATAAAAAACTGTTTGTAGGTCATAGTTAGACCTACATACTCATTTTATTTTCTTCGAATATTTTACTTATTGAGTTGTGGCCCTTTAAACATTTTTTAAAAATTTGAATTGTCATGTAACCGTATTTAATTTGTAAATATAGTTGTGTTTTTAGTTATTTGTTAGTAGAAGTTTTATTTTAAAATAATTAAGGCAAATGTTTTATTAAAGATTCAAGTTTTACAAATAGGTTTTCTTTAATCAGTATATATTTTATAGTAAACTAAATTAATAATATTACTTATCCCAACTTAAAGATTTAATTTATTAAGATCATATAGGTGTCCACCTTGTATTTTACAAGTTGATTTTATTTTGAAGAATTTTATCTAAGCTGTCAGACACTATTTACCGCTTACAAAACTCAAATAGGTTTGAGATATTATCAAGGTTTCCAAAAAACCTTGAATCATGGAAAAACCTGGAGTTTGACAATTTTAGCCAAAAAAAACCTAAATTTTAAAAAGTTTTGAAAAAAAATAAAATTGAGCATAAATGACTAAAATGACCTGGATTAAAAAAAAGTTTTACATGTAAAGTAATGTAATTTCGACTTCACATGAAAGATCTATCATATAGACAAATATATTTTTTGTTTTTTTAATATTTATTGATATGAAAAACTGTATTAAAAATAGTTTTACAGTATCTTATAAATCTTGTTATACTATTTAAGACAGTTTGTTAGAGTTCAGTATGTTTCTTATGGAAGGCGCATACTAAAAAAACAAAAAAAAAAACTTATTACCTGAAAACAATCTTTTTCATCATTTATAGGTAATCATATCAAACTTTACAGTAAGTCTATCGCTAGTATTTAAATTTTTCTAACAAAGGAAATTTTTAATAAAAACTAAACTTTTTCAACTATAAAGAATTTTTATTTAAAATGTAGGTCTTTGGCTAAAAACTAAAGAATAAGATAGAATTTAGTAAATATTTAATATTATGAGGAATGTTATAATAATAATATTTTGTTCATAAGTTTGTATCGGAAACTTTTTACAAAATGAATACATCTCAAATGTTAATTAAAGTGTTTTAATTGTATAAAAATTACAAAACTTTAGTTTAATTTATACTTGTGCTTTCATATAAGAGCTTATTTGTTTTTGGAAAAAAATACTTTTAAACAGTTTCTAAAATATAAAACATTTAAAGTATTATAAGTTGTTTTTCAATGATAATATAATTTTAGAAATATTGTGTTTGCATAAAAAAAATAAGTAATAACAAAAGTAAATAGTTTATAAATATATAAGTTTTTGTACGTTTAAAATGTAGTATAGAGTATTATGAATGAATTAACCGCAACTTTGTTTGTCAAGTATAGTTATGGTGTTAAAGAAATGAAATCATTAATTAATGTAAGAGGTTTATTTTAAAACTAATGCGTGTATATAATAAAATAATTTATAACAATGATGATTTCTATGATACGTAAAAACAGGTAAGTAGTAAACTTAAAACTAAATTTTGTTTTATTTATTAATAGTATATAAGTTCATCTTAATTATATACTTTTTTTGTTGGTATTGTTTTTAGAATAATTTTTAATTTTTTATAATGCAATGTTATAAAGTTCACTAGACTTTATTTTTTAATATTTTTTTTAAGTTTGAAAGCTTTTTGTAAAGAATAGTATGACTATGTACTGCATTATATTTCTGATGTTATAAAATTAATCTAAATTAAAAGTTAAAAGTTCTAACAGACTAATGAGTTTTTATCAATTTATTGAATATTGTTCAAATGATGGTTTGTTAGATTTTTTTTTAAACATGGTTACCAAAAAAAACTAGAATCCTTGAAATTTGACAACTAAGGCAAAAAAAAAACTTAGAAAAGTATAAAGTCTTTTAAAAAGTATATCAATAAAAATTCTGGAGTTTCTAACAACTTTTAAATGTAAAATAATGAAGTTTTGATTATATATGAAAAATATATTATAAACCATATATTTTTGTATAATTTAGAATTATGTTTGTTTAAAAACACTTTTAAAAGAGATTTACGGTATCCTTTTAGTATTTTTATACTTTTAAAGAAATTTTTTATATAATAAATTTAACTTTATACCAAACATAGATAAAAATACTTGTTGTACTTAAAAAAAACCGTTGGGGACCCTCTTTAAAGCACAATTAAAAATTGTATTAACTTAAATGTGCATAAAACTTGTACATAAATTTTATAAAAAATACATTTAAACAACTTTGACTTTCATCGAGATCTTCGTAATATATATTTTTTCAAGTAAAATCAAACTAAAGCCTTAACTTTGTCACAATAGATTTTTTAAATTAGGAAAAACTCATAAGAAAATTGATAAAAATGATGCTGCATTCCTCTTGAGTCTAATAATTTTTTTTAATGAATAGGCAGCAGAAGCGCAAGTGACCGGCTGAAACGAGGAATTCTCCACGCCAGAGCTCTCGTCAGAGAATGTCTGATTGAAACGGAGAGAAGCGGAAGGTCTTAGTTGGTGACGTCATGCTTTGCGATTTTTGGAATATTCCACTGGCGTTTTACTCTCATAAGTCGATTTCATGCTATTAACAGTTTTGATTTTTCATGAATGTTTTAGAAGATGTTTTTTTTTAAATAAATAAGAGTAGTTGCATGATACTTTTAGTTAAAAATTTCTAATAATAGTTTAATTTATAATAATATTAAACTAGGGCTTTAGTATTGTGTTTAAATTGATTATGTCTTATAACTTTTTGAATAAATATATATAAAGAATAAGCTGTTGTTATAAAATAACAGTTTTATTTTTTTGTATTCTGAACTTAGTGAATATTTTACAAGTCAAAAAAAATTAAAAGTTATGTCCTAAGTGTTTTTGCTTGTATTTTTAACGTTTTTATACTTAAAAAAGTAAACATTAAATAAAATTTTCATTGTAATTTGCAACTATCTTCAAGATTTAATAAATCGTTCAATAAAACAAATTAGAACTATCTAATACTTTAACTTATAATTAAGTTTTAATTTTATATTCAGGTTTTAAGACTGTTTACTTAGAATTTTTATTTATTGTATAAGTTTGCGAATTTACTTAAGACTTAAATAAAACTTTTTTAGATTTAAATTTTAAACTTTTCTTGCAACCGATAAAAAACTAGTTTTAAATTAAAAAAAAAAAACTAGTTGTTTATTCGACCACTTATGCTTCTTTTTAAATTGTTTGTTTAAAAGTTGGTATTAGTTATCTACTATTTATGTTTCTATGATTCAATATTTGAATATTTTTTTTTTCAAACCTTGAATTTAAATATGTTTTCAATAAAAAGTTATTTTTAAGTGAATGTTATTAAAAAAAATTAGTTTAGAAATCCATGTAAATCACTCATTAATAGTCTTTACCATATTGATTTGAAATTTTCATTTCGTCATGTTTATTAGTTAAAACATTAAATATTACTTTTTAAACAGTTTTTTAATTTAAAACATTACTTTTTTGCGCAAAATTTTTTAGTAGTCGAATTAATTAACCGTTAAGCTTTATCAAAGTCTAGCTAGATCATGTTTAACAACGTTTTAAACTTTGAAAGTGTAAAACTGTTATTTCAAGTTTTATTTAGTAAAATAGGTTTTAGATAGTGTATGTATAAAACACCTCGAAATTTTACCAAATAATTAAAAATAGTCCTTTTTACATAAAACTCAATTTAGTTAATGAACCCTATACGTGATTACTTTTATCTTTTGATTTAATTCAGTTTCTATAATCTTGCTTCATCGACGAATTTTATAACCTTTTAGTTTTCTGTTTAACTATAATATTCAGCTTAGACATTTAAATTTGAAGAAACTTACTACAGATCTAAAATGTTATTAATATTGTTGCTAAAAGTGGATGAATAAGCTTTATAATGACTCAAAAATCTCTTCAAATACTTTTAAAATTATCATGTTGATCTATGTAAATGCAATATTTTTCCACGACCGTAATGTTTTATTATCCAGTGGGCCGTCCAGCCACACAGAAGTATTTAATCCTTGAAGTACTATTGCAATAGAACAATATGCACAAAACAGCTGTTAATTAATGTGCTCTTAATTCAATTTTCAACACATTACTCATAAGATATCAATTTTATTAAATTCTTTTCAAAAGTTAAAAGATTTTTCTTTTATAAACTTTAAAGATTGCGTGGCTAGCAAAAGAAATTCTGTTAATCTGACTTACTGACTAGAAAAGAAGCTCACCCTTCTTAATAGCGACCTAAAAAGACTAACTTTTAATTATAATCATTTTTTAGTTATCACAATAATATGAATAAAAATCGATAACTTTAGTTTTTTATTGTGCTTGGTCTTGCACATTAAATTATTCTTAAATTAAATACCAAAATAGTATACATTCATTTACTTGATTAGGACAATTAGAAATAAGTTGTTAAATAAGTAAAACTAAGTTGCAAAAAAAAAGAAATAATAAGGCACAGTTTAATACTTGTAAAAGAGTATGTTTTAGAGTGTGTATGTGACACATTTTATCGGGCTGCTCAAACTTTTTATATAAATAACAAAAAATCATTAACTGTAAATAAAATCCTTCTAAGTTTTTTAAAAACAAGATTCTACAAACATAAGAAAAGAAAACATGATATTTAGATCAGATTTACTTCATGTGTTTAGTCTGATTTTGAACAGAAGTTAATTTTTATACTTCAAAGTTTATGTTGAACACAAAATATAAGATGTGTCTTCTAATAATTGTTTAAAAGGTAGTTATAGTTTATATATATAAGTGTTAGAAATACAGTAGGTTAGCTTTATTAAATGTAGACTAATTTGCGAAAACTTTTTAAGTATATTTTGAGACTGTGATCAAATCCAATTTTTTATATTTGTTTTTTGAATAAACATTAAGAAAAAAAATCAGCAATTTTTTTTACTCGAACAAGTCAACAAAATAAAAATGTTACAACTTTACTCAATACAGAAAATGTTTTAAATTTATTATTAAACATCTGTTACGTATACTTTATTTTATAAACTAGAAAATTCAAACTCTAAAGTTCACAGTTGGCTTAACTTTACAGATAAACTTTTAAGTTACAATCTTAACATATAAAATTATAATAAATAACAAAAACGTAAAAAAAATACTCATGAGATTTTTAAATCTCAGTTTTTCTTGAGAACTAAATTAATATGCACCTTAAATACTCGTTTAATTTCTTTTTATAAATAAAACTGATCTAGGATTCTATTTAACAGTTTTATTAGTTTGAAAAGGTCAATAACAATCAATCAGAACCAATGTAATATATTAAACAGTTATAATTTGATCTATATGTTTATAATAGGTTTTAAAGGTATTAACTTAGAAGAATGTTTTTTACCACTTAGTTTAGATTCCGATTTTTTTAGGATAGATATATTACATAGTTATTTGACTAGATATTTTAAATCAAACTTTCTTTACCAATACTTTAGAGCAGGGTTTCCAAAACCCTTTTTTCAAATACTCCCTTTAAAGAAATTAAAAAAGAAATTTGTACAATTCAAAACTACCCCTAAAAACACCTAAGACCGTTTTCTTTGCTATTAATCACCAACTCCAGAACATCTAGTTTAAGTTTCAAATTATGACCTTATGGCCCCTTTACTGCTCATGGCTCCCCATTTGGCCCCTTTCGAAAATCTTGCTTTAGAGTAATCATGATCATTAATACGAGGCTTATCAGGTAGTTAAGTTATCGATTAAAATGCTTATTAGATAAGAAAACCAGAGTTCCCCTGGAAGGTTCCAGGTTGAAATAAGCGATATTTTACTAAAAATATAATCGAATATACAGTACTAGTATGCATGGGATTTATTTGTTACATGTTTTTAAGTAAAATGTTTATAAGTATTTTACTTTTGAAGTAGTTCATTGTTAACTATGTTGAGAGTTTCAGAATGCATTGGTTCAGTCTAGATTGTAGCAGTTTTTATATACTTAGATGGTTAGCTTGTAAATTAATTTGTTTAACTGTTAAGTTTTCCTTTTGTGCGAATACTTTCTTTATTTCTTTCAGAACTTCTCGATATAGTGGTACTAAAAAAATTGTAAAAACTAAATTAGCAGTTTAAACTATTGATTAAAAACGTTTTTTTAAATAAAAGTCCTAAACGCGAAACAACAAAAAATTAAACTATTTTTTTAATGTTTAATGCATTTTTTGTTATTAAATCGTTATAAATGTTAAGAAAAGTATCGCATTGACCTTTTTAAGTTCACACACTGCTATTAAATTTTATAAACCATTTAAAAAAAAAAACTTATTGATCGAATATCAGCTTTATAATTTTTATGTTTTCTTCTTAATATATTTTCATAAGAAATTGTTCAATTTAGTTTTGTTTGAAATATTAAAATTTTGAAGTTATAGTTTTGCTAAGTAGAATATAAATAAGGCAGAATCCTGTTTAAAAATATTGCATACTGAAATAAAACAGTTTTAAAACTAAATCATAGTCTAAAAAAACCCATATTCAAGTTTTTTAGTCTAAACAGCTGAAGATATTAAACTTTAAGTATTTAAAGAAACACTTTTTATTGGAATATAAACAGATAAATAAATGACTGTACCCTATAAAGTAATTACTGAATCACTGACTGTGGTACTTAAATGAAGTTTTAAATTAGTATTAAACTAGTTAACTTCTGGATAATTAAATAGAAAACATTAGAATCTAAACAAGCATAGGAGGCGCTATTTTTTTTATTGCAGTTGTTCTTCATAAAGTCACTCTTGCGCCTTGCAGTACATATCTTTCAATGTTTTTACGCTATTGCCTCTCACTCGCCATTGTTCGATCTCTTTCGCGCAACCTGTTATCCACATTTGCCTGTGTTTTTCCAACATGGTGAACCTCTTAGTTACATCGTTCTGTCTTTCTTTCTCAATAGCCAAAACTCTATGATTTCCTTCATCTACGAAATGTACAACACCTGAAAACGGAGTAATGTCTTGGTCTACTTTTACTATCACGCTGTTTTCATTTCTAAAGTATTCTTCATATTTGGCGTCCATCGACAAAACTTTATCTTGCAAAGCGTCATTTTTGTTCCTGAACTCTTTTTTTCCAAACATCGGGTTAAAGTAGCTCAGCCTAATTTTGTTCCGCATGTAGTAGCTGACATTTTTTTCAGCACTTTCATCCATGTTAATATGTTTTGTTAATGGTAGTTGTACTGAGGCACCAACGCTTCGAAAGCCGTTTCGAAAGTAAACCAGTGCGACGTCTCCGCTGCGGAACCAAGCGGTGGCCGATTGTGTTTCAACAATGCCATTTGTGGGGAACGCAGCAGCCTCGACTGACACGATCTTTCCTAAACTCCTGTTTTCCGTCGAAACTTCTCTTGTTGGTTTTCGCACTTCTTTTATTGGTTTTTTCTAAGCAATGGCCGGCAGTGACAATTTTGTTTTTATCCAAAAAAGCCCCGTTGCACCTCGTAAAGTACTCCTCCCCGTTCGACTCGTACTTGACGAGAACAACGGCGACGAAACCGGGGGTTTCGTGTACACTGTTTTGATGCACCGTTTGCATCGGCGTGTGAGCATTGATGGTGCTTTCTATGAATTCGTGTAAGTTGTGAAAAACTTTAACCGCCTCTTCCCTTGTTTCTTCGCAAACTTCCGTGTCTTTGCCCACAGACGTCACGGCGTAGACGACATCTTCCAGCAGAACTGGACCCCCCGAGTCGTTCGAAAGCGGAATGTTAAACTCTTGGTTGTTTTTAGCGTTGTGCTCGAGCGAGCCTTTTGTGTAAAGGTGCTTGTCCGTCTGTTTTTCGAAAACAACAAAACCGTAGCGCAGCGTCGGTTCGTCGTATTGAGGCCGCACTTGTCGCTTCCCCAGCCGTAAACTTTCATAACACTTTTTCAGGCATTAAGCTTTGCATTTCCATTTTGTTAACAATGGTTGCTGGACCGACGAAATTGTTGAACACAAACTTTTTAGTAGCTTTCACTAAGCATATGTCATCAGCATTAGTACCATATGTCACTTTCATTTGATTTTTTTTGAACTTATCATTCAAAAACTACTCCCTACTTATTATGGCTTGACTGTAAGCACTCGCGTATTTGGGAAAACTATTTAAGCTTGGTTGCAACTCACCGGCGTAAATCACAATGTGTCTTTGAATGTCTTCAAAGCAGTGCGACGCGGTGAGAACCCAAAGCTCGTTGAGGAGCGATCCTCCACACCGTCCAATTTATAGCTCATCACAATTCTTAAGCAACAAACCAAATACCTCGGCTGATCCTCCTATCTCTTCACCTCGACCCCCGACTTCACCTGCGCTCCCGTCTCCCGCGCGATCAGGAACAAAAACGCACAAAACGCCGCGCACCGCTTTATCATTCCCAACATGGGTTCGTGGTCGTGCTCTACTTAAAAAAATATTTTTTTCAAAAAAACCGAGTGTAAAATTAAAAAATACGTAATAATCAAAAACATTTTTTATCGAAAAATTTTTATTGCAAGTTTAAAATCTGTCATAAAAAGTATTTGAAATTACAAAATATGCAAAGTAGATAGAAACGTAGTTAAATAAAAAAAAAATAATTATTGTGAAAATAAATTTTTTGTACAGCATTTTCTACAAATTTATTTTTTGCTTTCATAAATTTAAACAAACTTTTATAATTTTTTGCACATTTTGTTATATCATAATACTTTTAGTTAAGAATCGCAGTTTGACAATCCAGTCAGCGGTGAAACTTAGTAAGTGCTTGATTTTGTAATAAAAATTGTAAATATTATATGACCTGGACAAGACGTTAAAAGGTATCCAAACGGTGTACGACTCAATAATTGGAAGGTTTTTCGAGACCAGGTCTTAGGACCAAACATTTTGAACGCTTTTTTTTTGTCGTTCAATAAACAATACTCTGTTATTAAAATCATTATCTGGGATTTATTTCTATGATTAAATTTGTTTTAACAATATACTTAAAAACTGTTTATTACCAAAATTAAGTTTTTGATCAACTTAAAACTGTGCTTACAAAGTAACAAACAAAACTATCTGAAATGAATTTTATGCATATAGCAAAAGTTATCCGTAATTTATAACTTTTTCGTATTAAATTCAAACAACATAGCTAAATTTAGATTATATCGGGAGAATGAAAAAAGTTTACGACAAAAGTCAGCAATTTTTTCTAAGTTACTAAAAAAAAGTTAACGAAGCAAACTTACTAAAAAAAAGTTAACCGCGGGCCGCATTAAGTTAGAAAGTGTTTTTCTTGAGTAAAATATACGTTTTAAAAAGTAAAAAAAAAAGCCAGAAATTAAGCTGAAATTTGATTATATAAGCAACACTAAAGAACTATTGTTTATTAATATATATTTTAAAAGCCTAGTTATAAGTTTTTGATTTTGTTGCTTTTTAAAATCATTTTAGTAAAAAATTATTTTGCAGGCTGCAGGCTTTGCTTGAGGGGCGGCAACTAAAAATCAAAAATATATATACATATAATAAAGACCATTCAAAAAGATCAAAACTGTTGATTTTTTACAAACTTTTGCATACAATTAACTTTGATTATTCATTAAACTTAATGGTTGAAGAACAAAACAATAAGTTTTGATTTATTAGGTATTATTGTTTAGAAAGATTTTATAAAAACAAAATTTATATACTTGAATACATAAAGTATAGTGTTTTAGTAACTCTTTAAAAAATAATAACATAAACAAACAACTCACGTTAATGGAAAGAAAAACTGATTCAAATTTTACTGTTGTTAATAAATGAACAAAATACATTTATCACATCTAATAATTACGTCACAATATAAATGAGGTTGTTTCAACTATTTAGTTAGTATTGATATTGCAAAGTATGTTAATTTAGTTTGTATGTTTCATTATTGTACAAAATAAAACAAATATGTTAGTTCAAATGTAAAAATCAAAATAGAAAAAATTAAAATTTAAGAAAACAAAACACAAAAAAAACCAAACTTGTTATTGAGCTTACAAAGTACTGACCGATAAATAAGTTACAGCGACATATATAAAATCACAATGACTTAAATTACATATATATTGTATTTAATAATTATTATAAATAATTCATTGATAAAGTAGCAGTCGGGTGTTTAAATTAAATGTCTCATACATATATTTTAATTATTTAATAAGTAAACTGTGGACAGGACAGCTCAGGACTTTCAGGACAGCTCAGGACCCTATTAAACCCAAATAAAGCTGATCTAGGCAAAGTTTCTAAAAACATCCTGAATAATATTTTATAGTCAATTATAGGTGTTATTTAGTTTAAAAAGTTTAAACTTCTCTTAGAAATTGTAAGTACGCATTTGTTTATGATACGCACTGTTATCTAGGTTCAAAAAGCGTACCTCATCAATGTTTATTTTTTTATACTTTTTTCTAGGTAAACAACCAATGTTGAGTATGGTAAAGAATCAAGTCAGAAACATTCGTGAAATAAGTGTTTGTTTTATATTGACTAAGAAATTTACACCAGTAGTTTCCTTTAACTAATCTTTCTTGGGAACAAGGATTTTCGAGCAATAAAAATTAAAAACTTTTGTTTTTTTTTCTTTATACTACAGTTATTTGTGTTAGTTCTTAAAAACTTTAGTAATACTAGATGAAAAGCGATTAAAGTTTTAAATTAGAAAATACTTTATTAAATTGAAAGTAAAGTCAACGTAATTTAATTAGTTTTTAAGTTTTTCTAATGGTTTAAAAAAATAAGTTTATATATTTTCTGCATTGTACTAAAATTAAGTTTTTTTTAAATTTATTTTAAAGTATAACAAAGTTTTGCTAATTGTAATTAAATCTGTTTTATTTTAGTAAACTATTAAGTTTCTATACTACTGTAAAAATTGTTTAATAAAGTACATTGTTTTTTATCTAAAATAGTATAAATCAAACTAAATTAACAGAAATAAAAAGAATTTTTATAGCTATCAGCAAAAGAATAACGCATAACAGTAATATTTTCTTGATAAAGACTATATTAATCTAATATTTTTAGTTTCAAATAGTTTAATTGTTTTTTTTAAATGTACGTTTAATGTATCCTTTGTATAAATTTTATCTAAATTTTATTAGTCTTTAAAACTAAAACAAAATTTTAACAGGAAACTGTAAAATAAAACAATTCAAAAATATATTTTCAATTTAATAGTACGTAGTGTTTTCAGTTAACAACTTATTTTCTCTTCAAACGTTGTTTTGCCAATAATTTATAACCTAATAACAAACAGTTTTTGATCTAATAGGAAAATAAAGAAAATTCAATTTAGTTTACGAAGTTTACAGCTACACAAACCAGTCTAGGTAAAAACAACTTACAAGTTAGATACTTTTATTTTTTCATGTAGTTTTATAAGAAAAACTGTTACTAAACTTCCATTGATAGATAACTTCTTATTTAGTATTTTACCTAGATAATTCAAAAAATATTTTTGATAGTTAAACAGTACGGATTTTTTTTCTTTAAGCCTTAAGTTAATTTGATTGACAATAAAAAAAAAAATGATAAAATATTTTGAATCAAAAAAATCTATAAACAACAACTATAAATACTAAGATTCGTTTCAAAAACTTAAACTTTGAAAAAAATCACGGAAAAATACTGCTTTCATAGAAAAATAACTTTAATGTTGTTTTTTTTTAATGTGTTTAAAATTAAAGTAATTTCATAGTTTGTTGAAAATTGAAATTTAAAAGTTTTGAAAAACAAATATAACCTATACTTTGATTTTTTAGTTATGACTTTGAATTTAGTAAATATTAAAAAAAACGGCTAAGCTACAATAAAAATTATTTAAAGATAAAATTTACCTGATGATTTCAAAAAACAATGAAAATTTTGTAAGAAATTACTAAAAAAAAGTATCATTAATATTTTTTTTATTAAGTGCTAACGGTTAATTAAAAAACCTTTAGTAAGGCTAAAATTAGTTACTCCGATAATTAATCACATTTTAAAGATTGAATTACTTAAATACAAATAGTTAAACTTAGTTATTTAACTAAAATATAATATCTGCAATAAAAAGTAAGTACTAATTGAAACGTTAAAAAATTTATATGTATGATTGCAAAAAACTTTACACTTATAAAGTTTATTAAAAATAAACTATTAAGTTTTAAACAGTTTAAAAGTACCGCTTAGTTTTCACATACTCCAAAATATTTTCATATAAACTTCAATATTTTAAAACAAAACTTAATGCTTTAAAAGTATAGTTGCGGTTTATACAATAATAAAAAATATTTCAAAATAACTTGGGAGGTGGTAAAACAAGCACAGTCTTTAGCTGACAATTTCAACCCGGTGTATAAACAGTCCTTAATTTTTTTTTGCTGTTGTGTATGCATTAAATCAAAAAGGCTGTCTAAATTAAGTGAATTAATTTTTTCTTCTAATAGGAATATTATACAAACACACTTCAAAGTCAACAAGTTTTAGAGTGATTTAAAATTTTGTACATTTTGTACGTTCGAAGAAAAGTTGAGTTTTTACATAAAACGTCTTGCGTAAGATTAATTATAAAACCATAATTTAGCTTTGTGTAATTTTTTTACATCTGTTTTTTATTTTGTTTTGAATCTTCTATTTCAAACCTTTTGATAGGTAAAGAGCCAACTAGCAAGATGATGTCTAATTTACTAAAACCTGAGTACTTAAATTGAGTCTTTTATAAAATTATAAGAATTTTGTAAAAAGTAACTTGATTTTACTTACTGAGTTTACTAAATAAGCTGCTAATAACAAAATAATAAATCAAATAACGTTTATGAAAAAAAAAACGCTTTATGACTATAGTTCGCGTTTATAAAAAGCTGAAAATATAGTTTGTTTTAAAAAAAATGTTTTATGGTAAGGAATACTGTAAGTTTTAAAGTTCAAGACAAACAATTTTAAAGTTACATTACAGTTTCGCTGTAAATCATAAAAATCATTTTCTTATAACAATAAAGTCATAGAAATATTATTAAACATCCAATAAGTAAAACTAACAAAAAATCTCAAAGTATATAGAATACTTTTACATAAAGAGTTATATAAATAATTAATTTAAACTCATCTTTAATTCACTAGAGAAACATAAATATATTTTTATGGTAACTCTAGACACCTTGCATGTAAAACACTTGATTTATGATATTATAAGAATCGATAATTGATACGAACTAGGTTAAAAGGTGCAGAAATATTAAGTTTGTTACAAGTTTTTTTGAGTAACAAAATCATAAGTCCTTATGTATTTAATACATCCACGAACTAGGTAAGCTAAACTTTTCATTTGTTTCAATACCCAATGAATTTCTCCAACTAATTTCTTTACTAAAAAAGAGAAATTTTTTAAATGTAAAAACAAATGTAAAGCTGAGTATGCCTTGTGTCTCATTTATACTATAAGTTAAATATTTGCCATAAAGGTTTTATATGCAGATCGGCTAAATAGTAGGTTTTTAGAAAAAAAAAAGTAATAACATAAAAACAGCGTTTTAGAATATTAATAGTGGAGCGGGTTTTCGTGCACTTTTTTGTTTGTGAAAAATATGTTAAACTAGTTTAACAATAAAAACAATAACCCTTAAGTGACAGACTTTCATAAGTTAAATTAACAAGTTTAAGGCTTATATACTTTGAAGGCTATTAAGTACTATTTTTTAACATTAAAATAGTTTTAATACAGAAGTTTGTTGTTGTACAATAATACCTTAAAAAATAAAAAAAATCCTTGAAAGTTTCCCGAAATAAAATAACAAGTGTGCTAATACTTAATAAATATCAGCTATTCTCATTTCAAGTTGTGCTATTAAACAAAAATATTTATATGCATAACAAAAAATATTATTATGTAGTATTCAACTTTAGAAGTGTAGAATTATCTTCTTTATCTTAAAAATAATTAAAATTCCTAGTTTTCATTCAAAGAAAATTATTTATAAATCGAGAAATGATAAATGACAAGTAGCAGTAGCTTTTTATTATTTTTGGCTCTTCTGATATTGTTAATATTTTAAAGATTTGTCATTAAATTTCTATTTTCATTAAAAATTAAGTTGTGTTATACGCATAGTTTTTTTTAAATATAAATATAAAGTTAAAGCATTTAAAATACGATTGTATAGGATGCATAAAACAAATTTACAGACATGCTTTAATTTTTTTTCAGCTAAAACTGAAACATTATGAGTCAGTTTAATTAACAGCATATATTTACAAAAGTCAAAAGAAACGATTATACAAGACAGCCATAATTGACCGTGAAGATCTAATATTCTAACATTTCAAAGCTATACATGTAAAGTTTTTTAAAGTAAACAGATTGTGAACTAGGGTCATAGAAAGTTTTAAAAATTTATGGAGTGATTAGTAAGTGAGTTTTTCAAATTAATATCAGCACGTTTTAAAGCTTTCGAAATTCGTGAGAGAAATCTTTTTTAAACCTGATATTCAATAAATAACTGTAAACGATAATAACTATGCTGTTTTAAAGCTTTTATAACTACAATGACATCTATTAAAATAATTTTCCCATCTAATTAAAAAAAATATCAGAATTTAAGTTTAAAAAACACACTTATTAAAGAATTAACTTTTGTTAAAAAATTACTGATTTTTATTTTATTGATCGTATTACAAAAGTTTTGAAGTTGATTTGAGTTTGTACACCAAATTTTATTTATAGTAATTTTCGTTGAAACTTAGCAATTTGGTAGACTAGTTTACAAATACTTGAGCTATGTTTCAATAAATAGTAAATAAGCATTTACTAGTCAAAGCTAGAAATTTTAAGTAATCTTATATAGCAAAGTGGTTAGTTTTTAACAGCACGAGCACAAGTAACCTATTATGTTGTTAAGTTGATACTTTTATTTGGTATATACTTGTAACATAAACAAGGAAACTTAAAGTTTTAATAACGGTTAAAAACTTTTTTATATTCTAAATATAAACTTTTGAACCTTATCAAACTGTATAAACAAATTTTTTGAATGTAACTTCAAATGCAGCAAAAATAGTTTACATAGTAGTTAGTACAAAAAACTATAGTTTTTTAAACTATATATATACATGTATATGTAATTAGAAAATTTTATTTAACTTAATAAATTAAATTTTTCACACATATGTAGTTTAAGTATACATAAAAAATACATAAAATACTTAGTAAACTTTTTTTTCTAATTTTCTTAATTCTTTTTATTAAAATTGTTTTATTACACAGTCAAATTTAAAAAGAGTTTTACTAAAAGTCTGCTGAATTTTGTAATCCAAATAAGCTTACTTTCTAAATTTTGGTTTTAGTTTTAAAGCTTACTCTCTAAGCATAAAATCAATAAATTTTCTTAAAAGGTGTATAAAACTAATAAAGTTATTTCTTACATAGAAAAACTCAAAATATATTCTGCTTGAACTTTAGTTTATTGTTAAGATTAAAAACAGTGGTTTTGTAAGCTTTAACTACTTTTAAACTTTAGTACAAAAAAAAGATCAATATTATAACTATACGTATAATGCGCTTTACTCTAAAGACAATATAAAAACATTTTTTTTGTCAATAACATAATTCATTTTACTAGAATATTTCTAAATATATGAGAAAATTTTTGCTAAAATTCTATTCATCTTTATTAAACACAACAAAACAACTGAAAAAATATTAGTATAAGATTTAGAATGTTTTTAAGTACTAAAAACGTGTTTATGCTTAAACTTTTGTTTAAAGGTTAATCGGTTTTTTATTTATTAGCACATGAATTTTAAACAAATTTATGATTAAAGAATTATTTATTTGTTAAAAACATAAGTATAATAAACTAGCCTTATTTATATTGATTTACGCCTGTTGGTAGTTCGTAAAAGATATTGAGTTGAGATTTGTTTAAAACTAATGATTTATCTTTGTATTATTTTAAAACCGTTTATCTAAATGAATATGTTTAATTACAATATTAGTTTTGTAAGATCAAAGTTGAAATTAATTACATATACTGTTATTTGAAGTAAACCATTTACAACTATTTTAAACAGTTTACTACATAAAGAGTTTAAGAAAAACATATTATCTTTATTTTGTTTTTATTTTTATTTTCAAAAACATTCAAAGTATTGATTAATAGGTTTAGCTGTACATATCAAATACTTTAACTGAACAACTTAACACGGAATTTAGACTTAAGGAAGTTGTGTTGTTTTTAAATTTATATGTTTTGAAAACTTAAACTCAAAAAGCTTTCAATCATCAAGATTTTTTATTATAACGCATGACTAGTGTTTAAAAGAAAATCAGGCATATAAAAAATCAATACTGTCATATAACGTATATAATGTTTATATACAAACCTAAACGAACTGTGAAATTCATTACGAGAAAATCCTTAGCTTTTAAAAACTATGTATACATTAGTTTTTTAAATACTATCGCAACGTCTAAAAGCTTTTTCATAATGGTTTGATTACGCAAAATTAACTTAATTTGTAACTTTAGTTATCGTGGTAAAAGTTATAAACAAATTTATTACGACTTCAGTAATACTTAGAAAAATTGAACTAATTAAAACAAAATTTTTATGGCTGACTACTATTTTTGAAACTACTAAAAAAATTTTAATCAAAGTTTAACTAAGACTTTAAGAATAATATAGTATACAAAAAACAGCATATTTGCATAGAATTTTAAATTATGGAACGCTTTAATATTAAGAAAACAATAACAACGATTCCACAAAATTTACTTCGTATTTCTTAAAGTCAAATTAAGCCACTTTGCTATTTTTTATTTTATTTTATTTTAAAGACTAAAAAAAAAATGTTAGATTTTAGCAGAAACAAAACAACTCTTAGGGTATGCATTTTTTAAATACCGGCTAAAGAAAATTGTAGTATTAATAAATTTTAAAGACAGTGGTATAATAATATAAATAAAATAAAGTATATTGTATGTCGAATGTAATGAAATGAAATAGTCTAATGACGCAAAGTTCAGTTTTTAACACCTATTTAAGGTTTAATAACAATAATATAAAAGCTAAATAAAAAAATAAAAACAACCTTAAAAAGTACTTTTTAAATTTAAATACTATTGTGAACATTTATGTTTGACATAAGTTCAAAACAACCACAATTTTATACTAATAGAAGTTATAAACAATTTTCTCATGATAAATAACAAGGCAAATAGTTTTTGTTTATAAGATCAAAACTATAACAATTGTTAAAAATTTTTTTTTAACTCATAAGTTGTACAATCTACTTAAAAAAGATATTAATATGTTTATATTTTTATAGGGCTCAAATCCTTTACTTTTTATAAATAAAACTATGTAAATATCAATTTACTTTTAAATATTTAAGTAGTTTTACTTGATTAAACATTATGTTTTTACTTTTTTGTTGATATCTAATTTTGTAGTTTTATTTAACTTTTTCAAAAATAAAACTATTGATAACATAATGTTTGGATACAATTAGGTTTAATGTTATGTTAATTGATATGGTTTTTATGCTTCTAGTTTTTGTGTTTTTACATAAATATTTACACAGTTTTATACATAAATAGTTTTTCAATTGATTTTTTTTAACGTTAGACTTGTAAAGTACAAAATTACTCTTCAAATTCGGAAACATATTCAGAGTTTTTATGGGAGGCTAGTTTTTTATGAAAAATAGAAAGATTAACATTCTTTTAGAAATAAAGTTTTACCGTTTTTATTTATATACCAATGTAAAGAAATATTTTTAGGTGCTTAAAATTAGCTTTGTCTTTATAACTCTGCGAATAAAGCTTTAAGTTTTTTTAAATAATTTTGTGACTGGTCATAACGTAACTAAAGTTTCATGCTAATGCTTAAGTTAATTAATTGTACAATTTTATTGCTCTATTTAAAGTAAAAAAAAGATTATAATTCAATAACTAATCATTAAAAAAAAGTTATCTTAGTTTAAATACAATAGTATTTTATACAAGTATTTGAATATATTGTTTTATGTAGAAAGGATGTAAATCTTTAAAAAAGTATTTAAATTTTAAGATTCGGTAGTGTGACTATGTTATTAAACTAAAAAAATTGCTAGAAAAAATACTTTTAATTTTCTCATTAACTTCATATAAAAATGTCAATGTTGTCTATACAACTAAAAGTTTTATTTTGAAATTGATTTTAAGTACTCGATTAAAAATACTAAAATTATATAGATAATAAATTTTTTTTCACGACAAATGTTTAGTTTAAAACAGAACCAGATTTAGTTGTGATTTAACGTACGCAATTCTAAAATGAGAGCTAGTGAATATAAAAAAAAAGACTATCTCTAGGTGTTACAGAAAGCAATTTTATTGTTTGCAGTTCGTTGTATTGTATTACAACAAATTATGAGGTTTTAGATGCAGTTACTAAAGTGTTTAAAAAAATTTGAAATTATTTTTGAGATAAAAGATCTACATTTATAGTGTAAATAACGTTAGGCTGTAGTATTAATTATAAGTTTATTCTATGTTAAAAAGTTCAGTGATTTTCAAAACTAACCGTTGTTTGTAAATTAAAACGTGTAAAATCATTAGGTTTTATAAACAACTTCTGATATTTTAAAGACTTAAAATTTAGAGTATTTACTATTTAATGTTAATTACTATAAAGTAGTTCGATAATAAACTTCTCAAGATTTTTAAACAGTTCGTATAAAACCAAATTAACAACTTATCTTAGTTAGTTCAATGTTTAAAACAAATATTGATAGTAACATAGTTCGTAATTTTTGTTAATAAAATTATTATAATATACTTGATCTTAAAAAATATATTTCAAACGGTTACATAAATGATAATAAACTAATAGTAAGTAAGCTATAGTGTTTACTTTATAACTAGTAATTATAATTATTAAAACTCAAACTCAAACTCGTTTTTAATGCAATTAAGAAAAAAAGGGCGACTTGCTAAAATCTATGTCTAATAGTCGGTCTTCAAAGAACTACCATTTCTACATCTGGCCTGTCAACAAAAGAACTTACCTAACTCTGTATTAAACTATAGTTGTTTTCCTAGTTTAATTTATTTTGAAATAGTATACAACACATTTTTGTTTTTGTCTTTAAGATTTTTTGACAATTTAAGAAGACTTTTTCAACCAATAAACTTAAAAACTGACACAAATTTTGCCGATCTTTTTAGAAGCTCTGTTATTCACTAGCAACAAAAGTTTGTACTTTAAATTTATAAATACTCTCTCTAAAAATATATAATCATACTTTTAGTAATCTAATTATACTAATAAAAGTTATACCATTTTGTTTAAAACTTTTGTTTCATAATACAGATAGGTACTTAAACAACAATTCTGTAGTACATACTTTGTTTTTTACATTAAGTAAAAAAGGGTACAAGTTACTATAATCTCTAGTTATTTAAATTAATCTCCTATATAATAGATATAACTATTTAAGTGTGTTATGACTCCTAAAACTTTTAGTTGCATAGCAAAAAAAATTAAATGTAAACAACTCTTTCGCAAGTTGATATAAAAATCATTTATTATCTTGTTCGTTAGCATTTGTTTAACAATAATAAATATATTTTGTACTATTTGCATTGTATATAATATTAATTTATGATCCAAACTAACTTTGTATATTTTAATGTTTTCAAATTTGCTTTATTACTATATTTAAACTTGAAAATGTCTAACAAGGTATAGAATTTAGAGTATTTTATTTTGTTTTTTACAACACAAAATAAACACTTTTCATTAAGTTTACGTCATAAGTATAATTATTATAGATACTAAACAGTTATATACGTTTTGAAAAGAAAATATATATAGTAATTGCAGTAAAAACCCAAGCAAGTGTTGATTGTTTGACAAATCTATGTTTAATACTAGTATAAGCCAATGATTGCTCTTTAAGTGCGATAAACTAAAAAAAAAATTGTGAAACAAGGCTAGTCAACTATTTTTATGTATTTTAAAAAAACAAAACTTTTTTAACTTTTTTATAGCGTTTCACTGTTTTTTATTTGGTATATAATTAATTTTTAAGAATTTTTTTAATAAAGCTCACCAATAATGTTTTTAGAGAAATAATAATCAAATGATTTATTATGATATTGCATAACATTAAAACCAAAAAAAACCAATGTTAAGAAAAAAAAAAGTATGTATACAGTTTCTTTAATTAGCTATAAGTTTTGTAAAGATTGCTCTTACAAAACAAAAACTAACTTAATTGCTTTGTAAATTTTTTATTGTGAACAATGAAATACTTGTACTAACTGATGTAAGGTAAAAATTAGTTGTATTTATTTTCATTTATGTTTTTCACTTACTACTATAGCTGGTAAATCTGCATCATTTTAAGTATTTTTCTGTGAAAAAAATTTAAATAGCTCATATAACTTAAATACAGCTTACTTGTTTTTGTTGTCGACCAAAAACAAAAAAAGAACAAACTAAGTTAAGTCATACAATAAAACTTTTATGCAACCTACACTTCTTTATTTATATAAACTATTTTATTTTTTGTTTAAATATTTTTTGGCTTATTAAGAGGTATGTTAGTTTATTATATACTTAGTAAAGTGTTTTTAAAACTTATATTGAAAAAAAATACAGTTAGTTATATATAAGTTTAATATTATTTAGTGTTTAACAAAACGGAAAAAAAATAATAAGTAGTAAAAATATGTAGAGATATATAGAAGTAATTTTTTTCTATAGTTAAAAGTTTACTTTTTAGTAGTTTTCCTTCAACTTGTATATGTATAATTTTTTAAAATAATAAGTTTTTAAATTTTAAGACTAATATAAAAAACAATCTTCTACATTGATGTCAAAAAATATTTTTGTATCAATTTCATATAAATCGACAATATTTTGTCATAATAAGTAAAAAATGAAGACTAATGAAAGCAACTTAATTTCAAATGCGATAATACAACATTCTATTAATATCGGACAATGCATGATTGGTATGGCACTAAATATTGGAATATTGATTCTGTTTTTCATAATGAAACAAGTAAGTTTTAAATTTTGTCATTATAAAAAAGTTAACGTTATAAGTAAATTAAATCTTTACTTTAATTTTAAACTGCTTTGATAAACTAATAAAAAGCTGCAATCATTAAGAACATATGTTCATTTCAATTTAAATACATCAAAATTAAAACAAATAACTAAATATATATTTTAAGTTTAAATATTTTTTGGTAGTTTTAGATAAGTTCAAAACTAAGTTTATTTTTACTTCAACGCTTTGTTAAAGAAAACTGCAAACTGGAAGTGGAGAACCTAATGATCAGTTTTAAATATAAAATAACACTTCAAGTCTCGCATAACTTTTTTTCTATAAAAGATATTTTTACTAATCTAGATTTTTTGCGATTAAAAAAAGTTATATATGCAATATTTAACGATAAAACATTATTAAAATATCACGTTTTTATAATAAAATAATATTAAAAATAACTTTAGGTACGAGGGTCAGTTTATGCATCGTATATGATTCAGATAGCAATAACTGACGTTATTGTATGCATTACATGGTTAATTTTCGCTTCAATAAATATTCATCACACGAAATCCATAAATGAAAAGCACAAAAAAATTGAAGGTTTTTTAAAACTATATAAAACAGTAAACATTATCAAGTACTAACAAACACTATGTTTCAGTATGTGTATTTGTTCAAAAAAGGTTCCAATTGTTTTTTTTTTTTGAAACTTTAGCATGGAAAATCAGTAAACTCAAAAGTACTAACATTACATTTGGCCGGCTATCAAGTAAATTTTTTTTAGATTTTTGTTTTAACTATTTACTACTTAACCACTGAGACATCACAACCTTCTACAAAGCTTCCCGTAGCGTGCAAAGTATCTTTTGTTTATTCACAAAGTAATCCCAAACATTCAGCTCATGAAAAGAACCATGCAATTTCGTGCCGTGTAGGATAAAGTACATGTGTTTATTCTATATTTACTAGAAGCACACTTGATCACTAAAATAAACCTACACATACTACAATTTATTTGTCTAGCTTGTACGGGTTTCTAAAAATGTTAATACTATAAAAAAATCAGTAATTAATCTTAGTTTCTGTTGTAAGCAAAACGTACTTGCTTGTTATATACACACGTTGGAAAACACTAGTTTAAGCTTTTAAGCAACATAAAAATTCACTTTAATACTCTCCATGCTTTGTTATATAAGAAGATGGGTTTATTTTAGGAAAAAAAAAGTATGTTAATTAAAAAAATTAACATTATGTCCTTTTTCCTTAGACTTTAAAACAGTCTTTTAAAACATTTGAACTAATTATTGTGCTACACGTTTTTTTTAGAAAAAAAAGTATTAATGTTTAGAAAACATGTTTTAAAAAGTCTAAAGTTTAAATTAAGTTAATTTAAGTTACTAAAAGAGACTACAAAATAAAAAATGTATTGATCAAGAAAATCTAATAAAGTAATTAAAATTGTTCTAACAGTGTCAGTTTTAAAATCTTCTCTCTTTAATAGCTTTATTATTTATTTTTTTCAAAAGTATATTTTATTATACATTTAATTGAATAAATAAACTTGACTATTAACCAAGCATGTATCGTCAACATTTTTTTAAAGTTTAGTTTTTTAGAAGAAGTTGCTCGCAAATCCGCAATGTTTTACAAATATCAGCTGACAGTTATTTAAAAATGTTTGTAGTAATCAACAAAACAATACTAATTAAAACTAAAATTATTCAAAACATAAACAAAAATAATAAAAACTATTTACTATCAAATTGAAAGCATAGTTGTGAATTGAATTAGTTTATTCTTTTTTATTAAAGAAAGTAAATTTTTAGCTCAAACGGCAGCAGCGTTTTTTTCTGGCCGTATTTGGTCCGCAGGCCGTAATTTGCCGACTCCTGTGATAGAGATAAAATAAGTAGCATTCTGTTATGAAAAACTAATAACTAATTTTTAAGTATCAAAACAATCTTAATGAACAATTATTTTCCTTTTTTTTTTGTAATAGTTTTTGTTAGAAAAATTTATAAAAATCCAAAATGAAATTCAAATGACTTATAAACTATTAAAAGTGTTTTTTTTTTAATTTACATGAAATAGTCAAAATATCTAACTTCACAGCAAGCTAAAAATACATAGTAATTTTACATAAATCGAATACATAAATAAAAAAAGCCTTTTAAAAGTATTGTTAAAAACTAAATAACTTTTTCGTTTTTGTCTAATCAAAGGAAAACAATTTACGAATTTTGCTTTATATGTTTAACACATTTAAGTTTTATAAAAAGCTTGTTGAGTAATATTTGCATTTCAAAATAATTGGAATAAATTTTTATAGGTGAACACTAAATACAGATTAAATTAATTTGTTAAAAAAAAACTAAATAGCTTAGTTATTCATATTTATAACATACATATATGAATTTAATTTAAAATTATGTAAATTTTGAAGTTGAGTTGATTTATATGCTATATCGTAAAAACCTCACTAAATGATATAGAACACTGTTTGTGTTACTAAAATTTTAAAATAGGTACTAATAAACCTTAGTTTAACGTCGTTTAAAAAAAACCGTCAACTTTGGTCAGGTGTTTATTTTTTTTTAAACTATTACTTACTTTTCCTTTTAAGATTATTTTTGTACATTAAATCTGTAGAATGCTTTGTTAAGGAATTACGTACTTAGAAATAATTCAGCCGTGAAATATTTTTCAATTAAACGTCTAATAAGATATGTACGAGCCTTAACGATGTTGTCTTTCAACATAACAAAGATGAAACAAAGTAGCAAACAAGTTATAAGCATTTTTTGAATCTATATTAAACACCATTTAATTGAAGAAAAAAAAGTAAAATAATGAGCTTAGAAAGCTTTTAAAATTAAAGCTCAATTAATAAACTTATGTATTATTTAATATGCTTTTGTGTTCGTAAAAAGTTTCGAAAAACTTTAAAACAAAGAAGCTACTTAGAAATCATTAATGTTGCGTGCAAATTAAAGCACATATCATAAAACACGCAAGGGTTTGGTTCATTAGCTGAATTTTTGAAGTTTCTGTGTTATTTAAGCCTACGAACAGACAACAAAAAAAAACTATCAATATTGATTACCTGGTGACAGTTTTAATTTTTTGAAATTTTCAGACTTAAAAATTGATAATGTACTGTTTAATCGTCTCTTAAAGTGTGCTTGGTAAAATTTGATAATAAAAAAATTCTTAAACAGTACGATTGCTTTTAAATTTGATAAATAAAACAAAAAATTAGTAGCAAACTAAACACTTTAAAATAACATCTTTTAAAGTTGAATAAATAAAAAATTTCTATTTGTTAAATAAAGTACAGAAGTGAACACTAGATATACCCTTAAAGTTAAGCATGCCTTAAATTCTACATTGAGTTTAATTGACAAACACTGCTCACTAAAGTTTTATATTGGTGTTAAATCAAATTACAAGGCTATCAAATTACACAAGTTCTTTCAAGGGATTTAAAAAAAGTAAGTAGTGTAAAATAATAGTAACTTATCTGAAATGTTTGAAAAGTTAAACCTTTTTACGCTCTTTTTTTTCATTATTTACAACTTATGTACAGAAAACAAAAATGATAATTATAATTACTGCTTTGAAGTTTTAATAATCAAAGCTTATGAACAAAATCTATTTTTAATATTTATTTTTGTTTTCTCGGTATAGTATTCAGCTTGTTAAAAAATGTTTATTAATTAAAACTATGTATTTAAATGTAGTGCCTAAAAATTTTACACCAACGCATTAGAAGTTAATTTAATCAATTTTTGATTTGCAGTTTATTTTATTCGATGCGTAAAAACGTTAAACTTTAAAATATTTATTAAAATAAACTGATTTTTTACAATAAACGTTTAAAATAAGTCTTTTTAAAACTTTATCTTATTATAAATAAATAAACATTGCTTTAAAAGATAAATGATATAAATCAAATTAATCAAGCTTATTTTTAAGTTTAGACAATTAGTTTTCCAAGGCGTAGTTGGTTTTGTTTATTAGATGAATTTGATATAATTTTATCTTAGATAAAACAAAATTATTAATCTGTACTTTCGTGCAACGTTTATTTATAACAAACGCTAATGCAAATGTTGTTTTGATTCAAGCCTAATGTTTTAGAATTGATTAAACGTCGTTCAGGAAGCATGCTTTTTCATTTACATGTGCAGCAGTTAATTGAAATTAGTTTACATTGCAAAACAATTGATAAAAATTACTTGTTTTTAAATTTTCTATAACAATAAATTTGATTAAAGATTTAATAGTCTCGGATGTATTTTAAAAATATTTAATTAACGTGTATTAGTTTAATAAAACATGCAAAAGTATTCAAAACTACCTTGATTCGATAATTAAAATATAACTTATAACTTTTTTTTTTTTTTATTACTTAGGTCTAACTTGCTTTTTAGCTTTTGAACGTTTTAACACGGTAAATACTATTATTTTATGTTTCATTCTATTAAGTAACTACTTAACTTTTCTCAGAGCTCATTGAAATAGACTCAAGTTATGATGATGAGCCTTTAATTGTCATAACAACTATTTACAACTTGCATTTTTACATAAACATTTTTCTACTGGCTGCCATGAGTGTTGAAAGATTTTTTGCAGTTTGGAAGTCGCTGAGATGCCAACGTTACAAATTCAACGTTAGTTATTTTAAGTTGACGTTGACAATTTTTTAAGTTTATTGTAAAACTAATAAATAAAAAGAATTGAAGAAGTTGCATTATCAATAACTAAATTTAAGAATTGTTTTTAACAAAAAGTTTTAGTTCAAATAAAATAACTAACTAAAACAAAACTAGTTAAACAGTTTTATATTTTATAAGACAAAATTTAACCAACAACTTTTTACAGTATGATATAATGTATGTTAAAACTTTAAAATTGTTTATACTTTTAGCTTATGTATACTAAAAGCTTTTTTTTAAACATTTTTTTTTTCATATGTTTTTCAAAAATTCCCGGTAAAATATCCCAGTTATTTTATCGGTAAAATTTTCTTTTCATCTAGTTGTATAACATAAGGTAGTTGAAACAAAAAAAAATACCTTACATAACATCTCTTAAAAAAACGAGACCAAATTATAAATGATAATAACAATGTATAATAGCAATACAAAAGCAATATGTTGTCCTAAGAACATAGTATTTATGTGGAAAATCCAAGATATAAAAATAAGTACTACTAGTAATTTGTTTATTTTCTTTTCTTTTTTGTTTCGTTTTTAACTTTACGTTTTTTATCAAATTTAGCACACTTCATGCTGCTATTAAGAACCAATTTTAAGCAAGCTTTCAAAAATGATCTTTATTTTATTGTTTTTCTTAAACTACTAGATTATATACGTTTGGGGATATTTAAATATTTAAGCAGTTTAAAATCTAAAAAGTATCATAAAAAGATATGTTCATCAAAAAACCTATTTTAAATGACTTAAAAACTAAAACAGTACTTTACTAAAAAACTTTGTATGCTTGTTTTTAAAACTTAAAACGTTTAGGCTTATACTTTTGCACTAACTATTTAGTACAAATTTAAAAGCCCTAACGTTTTTGTTAAAATTAACTTATTTAATATAGCAATCATAAAAGTTCGGCTCTAAATAACGAAACTTTATATTAAAAGAAAAAAGTAACATATGCAATCAGTTGCTGTATGTGGCTACTTGCCTTTGTGTGTGTGCTACCAACATTTTTTGAAAAAGACCTGGTTTTCGGAAAGAGAACGAAATTTAAAACAGCTTCGGACGATTTAAACGAGCTTCTGTTAGTTTGTCCACTATTATGAAGTTTAAAGTTTGAGACTCATAAGTTTTAAGTTAAAATCAGTATGTACTTAAGTGCTAAATAAGAAAAACTGTTTCAGTAAAACAATGATATCATTTTTAAATACTTTATCATAGTTACTAATGTTAGAAAGTTGTAAAAATATATTTCTTAAATCTTAACCTCTTACGTATTTTCTTAAATACAGCGTTTTAGACTTTAAATACTACGCATTACGTGTAAATATTTTTATGTTCAAGAAATTTTAACTAATTCGTATTTTCAAAATGAATGATGTTTTAATATTAGCTAAAAATAAAAATTTTATAAATAATTATCTGTAAAAAATACTATACCTTTACTATAGAAACGACGACATTCTTAGAAGCGGAAATGAAAACTGGAACAAATTCATTGATTGCACAAAACTTTACTCAGAAGCGCTGCGTTGGAACAAAACTAATCACATTATTAATTCTTCGGTTTACGTTGAAAGCTGCCAAGGCGTCAGCGTTGTCGATTGTGTAAACTTTTTACAACATTCCGTCTTAATTTCATATATTTATAACGACGAGCTTTACGGTGATTCAACCTCCATAGCTTCATCGGTTGAAAGTAACGAAACATCAGACTATTCCTATGAAGATGAAGACCCTACTGAATTTTATATTTTTAAGGAAAGTCGATACTCACAAAATACGAAAGTTAAAACGGTCCCGTTGGATATCTATTATAATTTATTAAGCATCGCTTTTCCGCTGATTTATCAGCAGGAAGAAGAAAGTACAAAGCACAGTATTTGCGAGCCTAGCTACGACCAAAAGGCGACAATCTACAACATTGCAGTGCAAGTTGTCATCGGGTTTTTCGTTCCGTACATTGCAATTGTTGTGAGCTATCTTGCCATTGCTCGCATGATCGGTAAACGTGCGAGAAATCGCTTGCAAACTGACGAACATATTTTTCAAAATACAACCGAAAACTACACTACAAAATCTGACATCACCACTAGGATGTCGGGATTTTTTAGAACGCTTACTTTGAGGTCTCACAATGAGAATCATACTTCAACTATCGAGAAGAAAAAGGAACATGTGCTCAATGCTAAAAGTAGCGACAACAGAATGTCTATGTTTATTCCGAACTCCGTGAAAGAAGGGCAAGACACGAAAGACTCAACAAACTTGCTAACAATGAAGAAACTAGGCGTAAAGAAAAGACCAATTAGCAACGGATCAGCCAGCTCAGGCGAAAGTTTTTTGACTGATCAGACTAGTGTTCAAGTCAGTCCGAACATGAGGCTTTCTCAGCAACTCTTCAACTATTCCACAAGTGAAAGAGTAAATTATGTTATGTTTGTTAGAAAAATATATTTTAAGAATATAAGTAATATTTTTTAGTTTCATTGATACTCTGAGATATGATTTAGTTTTTATAATCACTATTAGTTTAAAATTATGAAACATTTATTCATCATGTACAAAATAAATTAAAATGAAAACAGCTGTTTCCTTTAACTACTAAATATAACAGCAAAAACAAGTGAAAAGAGCTATTTCTGCTGACAGTGGCACTGCGAGCATACCAACAACAAGTTTATTGGAGGGAGAAAGTCAAAACTTACAACCAGCCTACACAAAACAACTTTCCAGCGAGTATCTGCTTTTTAAACCGTCAAATGTTGACATGAGACGACAAAGTTCGTGCTCTTATTGCAAATTTACATCATGTAAAACTTTAATTTTATTCTCGTTATATTACAAAGCTCATTTGCTTGAGTAAACTTATAGGTTTATTTTCATCGAATAAATAATGTGTCTTTGTGTTCTTAGATTAAGATAAACTATAGGACTTTGAAACAAATTTCTCTTTTATATTTTAAACAATATGCTTTAAGTTACTAATGAGTTTTTGATCGTATGCTAGAAAAGAACACTAATGAAATACTTATTCACAAAAATATGTTTCTTACAAAACATATAACGTAACAAAAATTATTAGGAAAAAGAAAAGACACAGTAGAACTGACAACAATGAATGGTCAAAACAATGAAAAAATTACCAGTTTTAATAACAATCATTCGAAAACAAATGAAACAAAACTTGATAATATAAACAGAAGTTTTTCAAAAAACTTCCAAGGCAATACCGATTGTTTGTACTTGGTTTTTGTATTTTTATCAATTTTTATAGAAAACATCTGTTTAATTTAGTTAAAGCATTTTTAAAACTTCGTTTTATTTATATTTTTATTTAAAAGAACAAGCTTTTCATTTAAAATATTAAAGTAAACTATTACATTTAAAACTTACTGAACTGTTTTTTTTTCAGTAGTTTAAGATAGTTTCATTTGATTGTTTAAATAATAGTTGTAAGCACTTTTAATCTCTAATTTAAGTTATAAACTAATTCCAAAAAATAGTATTTTAAAATATTTTTTAATTAAGTCGTTCATAAAACATGCCAAAGTTTTTTCTAATACAAAAACCTATATTTTAATATTGTATAACTAATGCTGCAATAATATCAAGATTTAAGTATGCAAGTTAAAGAAAAACTAAAATCACAACGTTTACAGCAAAATATCTAAGTGGTAAAACGTCAGCGTACAAGAACGCTGAGAAGCACTTGAAAATTGCGCGAACTGTGACAGCTTACGTGATTGTTTTTTCATTGTGCTGGCTTCCACAGCGAATTCACCTTGTCATATTTATCTTGCAGGTGCTTTTTCAATTAAATACTGCTAATGGAATAATAAGTTTTTTAAGCCTTTGAACTTTTTTTCAAACAAAATCGTAATGTTTAACATCTTAAAAACTTATTTTTATCAGATCAAAAAATATGTATATCTGTTTTACAAACAATACGAGAGATAGAACTTGAAAAAAAACTTTATTTCAAAAGTGAATAAAAAGTTGCTTTGCTTGTTTTTATAGTATAAGTAGCTTTATAAAGCTTTTAAGCTTAGTATTTTCCGAAAAGGTTTTTTTGTGATATAAAAGCCTATAATTGCTAAATAGAATAGCTTTTAAACTAAATTTTACTCACATATTTATTTTATCATAGTATGTAAAACTTTAGCTTTTAAGTAGCAAATTAAGTTTCAGTTCCACTGAAATACACTTTTTTTGTAAAAAAAAAAAGTTTAAATGATTTTTTATATTTAGGGAATGAAAGGAATGGAAGAGTCAACTTGCCACATGATAAACATGGCAGTAAGAATCGTCAGTTTTTTCAGCGTTCTTCTAAACCCGATAGTGTACGCCACCACACAAAGGGACATCAACAAATATATTCACAAGAACATTTTGTCAAGGCTGCGAAAAAATCTAAAATTTCCTAAATGTTTTGCATCTGCCTGCATGCCGAGTGGTAAGCTTAACAGCCTCAGAGAAAGCAGGAACAGAACTGGAAAGGCATACACAAGTCCATTGTTGCCAACACACGCATCGACGACTTTCAACAGGACCCCGATCGACGTCAGACATCAGAGCAAGTCTAATGAAAACTCGCCTGTTGCTGCCACAGACAAGTTCGAACAGGAGCGCAAAAACAAGCATTTTGAGAGGAGAAATTGGCTTGCTTCCAGACTGGCGTTCAGCAAAATGAATGAAGACGGAACTATAAACGAAGAAAGTGGATCGAGATGAAACCTATAAAACTTTAAACTTTAAAGGCAGACTGAATAAAGTGTGAGAAGATGTGTAATTAACCAGAAACGTTTAAAGTATTTTAAAAAACTTTTGTGAAATAGAAGTAACAGATGTAATGGTTCACATAAAAAGTATTATTGCTTTTATATAAGATTTTTGCTTCAAATCTGTCCATGCTAGCTAGAGGTTTTTATCTATTTTTACCTTAATATTTTGAAGAAGCTGTACAAGTATTGAATTGAGAATTGAATTTTTAAACCTTACTGAAAACTTTTGATATTTCAAATAATAAAAGTTTGTACTTATCTAGTTGAAAATAAAGTATATTTAAGCTACACTACACTAGACTAAGCTGAATACTTTAAAAATATTACATCTAAATTGAACTGCCTGATTTTAACACATTGTGAAAGTTGTATTCAAAAATGTAAATATATAAAATAAAAAAATACTGTGACTTTTGAGTTATAAAATCATTAAGTTATGAAAAAGTTAATATAGCCACAACAGTGTGTTTTATTTTGATAAATTCAAACTATAGCAAAATTATTTCATTTTTGCAGTCTTAAACAGTTTAAAATTAATTTAAAAACTGCGTTTGTTAGCTGTCAGTCTAAATATATTTTTTATAAACTTGAAATTTAATTATTTCTTTTGAAAAGAAAATATTTCAATAAAATTTGCAAGCAAAATTTTTTATCAATTACATGCATACTTGTCAATTCTAGACTTTATACTTTTTTATAATTAAGAAACTTAGTTAATTGTATTACAAAGAGTTAACTATAATTTAAGCTAATCATTCTGACTAGCATTATATTTTTTTGCAGTTCTGTAATTATAACGGAGTTTTATTTAATTGGAAAAAAAGTTTTACTATGCATTATAATACCTTTTTAATTTTAATTTGATCTAAAACTAGATATACAGATATGTTTTTGGTACACTCTATGACTGTTTGAAGACACGCGTATGGTTTTAAAGATCTATTCGATGTATATTAAATTAAATTATTGTGACAAACGCAAAAGATTAGTTACAGTTTATAAAAAATCGTAAAGTAGTAAAGTTGTAGTAAAATTAATTATTGTTTATAAAAATTAACTATTATCAAAAATTCGAATGAAGCTTTGGTCCTTTTATTGTTTTTGTAGTTGATTTTAAATATTAAACTTATGAAATTTTGTAACTTTTATATTAAACTGTTCTAAAACATTAAAACTGTTTTATGTTTTTGCGAAAAATTCATTTCTTTTGTTTAACAAATTTTTTAGCGATATATCAATACCATTACGTTATATTTAATATAAAGGTAACTTATTAGATCATTATTATTTGATTGATTTAAAATCATTTTTTAATGAATTGGTAGTAACCACAAAACTTACAAAAAGTCTAATAAATCTAATGTGTTCTTTTGTTTATACTTAAAATACCCTAAAATGTACATTTTACATATACTTCTAAAATTTCCAAAAAACTATTAAAACTGAATTAAGTAAGTTGTGATAAAATAAACACTATAACATAATAAGTAGAAATAGAAAAACTAATTATATAAGCTTTTAAAATAAATGTTTTGGGTTCTACTCTAAAAATGTACTTCTTTCGAGTATGTGGAAAAGCTTACAAATAATAACTAAGTTAAATATCACGAACTAATTTATTACACATTAAATTTATAATGAATTTAACGAAAACTTGTTTACAAAATTAAAAAAAGTTATAATACTAATATATATTGACATTTTTTTATTAAAACTTATACCTTCTTTTTCTGTTTTTAAACTACGTAAAAGTTATGTTTCTCAAATAAAAATAATTTTATTATAAACTTGACTTTTAACTGGTAACTTAGTCATAAAGTTAATATTTGTTAAAGCTTAGTTTTTAAAATGTGATAATATTTCACATTTATTAAAAACAACTTTCTAAACTACTGAACAATTCCAGTTTAGTTAACTAGCTGTAACGGAAAAATCACTTTTTTTGTTTGTTGCTACTTTATTCAAATTTAATTTTTATTTTATAAATTAAAAATGATTAATTTTTTAGTTTAAAGGTCTTATTACTAGTTTAAGCGCTTAAAAAACTATTAAAATAGTACAATTAGTGAAATATAATGTATAGTATGCACTCACTCATTTACTTATATTGTTTACTTTAAAAACTGTTTCGGTAAAAGTAAAAACTAGGTTAAGAAAAAACTAGAACAGTTTATAAGCATAAATAAAGTAATTGGTAACTAATTTCGGTAAGTAGTAGTTGTGAAAAATTTAGAGATAAACGTATAAAAGCATTTTTAATTATTAATAAAATGTAACTAATTTTTCACTTGAGCTTCCTCGCCTTCTATCACTTTTATTGAACTTTGTAGTTAGAAGTAGCTTCTTACACAATTGACCACTGTTATTATAGATATTTTTACAAAAAAATAAACTTTGTTATATTTTCAAAAGACTCACACTAAAATTTTAAAAACTTTTCATTTACATACGACTTACAAAACTCCTTACTAGAATAAGTTCTTTCGCAAAGTTTCCATACTTTTAAATATTTAGTTGCATTTGAAACACAAACTTATGTAAATTAACTTTTGTTAGAAATTTAGTATGTTAAACTCTGCATTGGACGTAAAATATGTTAAATTATTAAAAAAATAAAGTTAACCCTAAATAAAAGTAATAAAATTTATAGTTCACTAAATGTTACAAGTTATCACTAGACTAATTCAAAACTTGATTTAAACACCAGTTTTTTTATTTTAGCATTAGACCTGACAAATTTTGACCGTTAAAAATTGATTTTATGTTCTTTCCAAATTTTATAAAACATAAACGGTGTATTACCACAAAACTATATGAGAATAGCATATTAGTTTATACTTATCTATTATAAATTATATTTACTAAGCATAAAGTACAGTGCATTAAACATTTTAAAATATATAAAAGTTGCCAAATTAGCTAACTGCTGATCTCAACGATCAAAACTATTAAAAAGAAAAAAAAGAAAGTTTAGGAACGATTTATAGACTTAGTATTCGTAATACAAACCTTAAATAAAAGCTTAAAATTAGTAAAAACACTTTGATTTTAAAAAAGTTGCTATGGTTAAAAAATTTAAAGACGTATAAAATCTTGTTTTGTTTAAATAGTTTTTGAGAGTATCGTACCTAGCAGTTTTTAAAATTTAATTTTTAGCTACACATTTTTAAATAAGTTTTTGTTTCTTGACAACTCGTTGCATACTAAATTATAAGATTTGTTAAGCACATAATAAACAAACTATTCTTTCTAAACTACATTAAAACTATAATACAATAGGTTGGCTTTCTAAGTACTTTCGAAAATTCCATTATAATTACATTAGCAGACATAAAATATTTATACAAATAGATAAAAAAACAGAAATTTTGTAGCATGTAACACGTCTTTCTTACCTAACATAAGATGTTCTTTTGCAAAATTTTGCTATTCTCTAAGTTTATTTACGTAGAACTTAACAATTTTACGCTGGTAAACCTTTATAATCTCTTTTTAAAACTATTTTCGTACTAAAGCTCATTTTTATTTTTAGACTTTTTTGTAATATAAACAAAGTGAGATAAAAAAAATTATCTTCTCATACAATATGTTTTGTAAAACTTTAGTTTACTTTTGTATTATTAAAATGGGCAAGTTAAATTACCTATCTAAAAAGGTTAATTCAGGACATTTAGTTTTCTAGTCAAACTTAATGTTTTGAGTATTATAAATTCAAGACTGTTACAACTAAGCTTTTAAAAACTAATATTTAAAACTAAAAAGTTTTAAAACTCATGTATTTAGTACTTTTTTAAGTAAAATAACTTTATAGTGTAGTTAAGAGTTAACATATTATAAATAAGTGTTTAAAAAAATAAAAATCTCTAATGCTAAATAAAAATAAATGCTTACTAGCTTTTTATTTGAAGCTTTAGCAGTTCTAAGGATTTTATAAAATATTTAAAAAAGAAAAAGAGAATATCTTGAACAGTTTAAATTGTTTTAGTGCTTGATTTTAGTTTTTGATCATGAATTTCCCACAGGTTAAGTTGTTAACAAATTAAATTCCTTACAGTTCAATTAGGATAAAAAACATTTCCTCAAGGTATTTAAATACAATTAAAAAGTAAAATAACAAATGTTTTACACATTAAATATTAATTGTTCGCTCAATTAGTCTTACTGCTTCTTCCACAAGTAATCACAATAGAAATAGAGTCACACGTACAAACAAATTTAACTTGCTTTTATTTTAACTCAACTTCAAAAATATGTTCGTATTTATACACAAAGGGCTTAAAAGTAAATTTTTACATGAGCTATAAACAAATATTCAGTTACACAGTAATAAATAAAACAAAAACATACTTTTCACAATTAAAATAAACAATTTTATTTTTCAAATGTGAAAAGTTTAAAATAGGCTAAAATAATAACTGGGGTGATGATATCTTAAATATAAAAAATAAATAATATTTGTGCTATACAACAATAATACTAAAACTTTTTGAACAACTCCTTTAATTTATAATTAAAAGTTTATTTACAAAAATTTTTCTAATAAAAGAGTAAAGTAAATCAAGCAAATTAGTCAGCTTATTTTTTTTTAGGAGTTGATATATTTACTAAACAAAGCATCTTTTACCAATGAAAACAGCTATACTTTTCGGTTGGTTTTAAAATAAAATATACATAAAAAAAAACTTTTTACTTTTAGTTAATTAAATTATTTTTACTTAAATACCTATAATGATAACAAAAATTCTACGTTTAATGTTTTAATAGTGCAAAACAGTCTGTATTTTATTAGCTCTTCTGAATAGTAACATACTACCAAACTTTTCATACAACAAAAACTAACATTACCAATTTAGAAAAACTGTATTGTTATTTACAAAAAATCTTATTATAAATTAAAGCTAAGTTTTGTATGTAACAGTTGTTAAAAAAATGAACAAAATATTAAAGCAATTAATCTACAAATAATTAATTATTATCAAGCATATAAAGATAAAAGTATTTTCTCATGTTTTCTTTTTTATGAACGTATGCCAAGATAAGAACCATTTAACTTTGAAGTTTAAATTTTTCAATAACAATATTTTACTGCAATTTAATATTAAAAAAATATTACAGACATCTTAATAATTTTTATATCTTAATATACATTTTTATAAAAAGCATTGATGGAAATATCGACAAATTTCTTTAGGTTATATAGAAGATTTTTAACACTTAGGTTTACTTATACTAGTTTAGTAGTTAAATAAAATAGTGTATTAAATTAAACTTTTGTATAAAATGACAAAAACTAATATTTTTGTACGTCTATACTGTTATCTGTTTAAAACTGTTTTAAGAAGTAAATTTTTTGTATACTTGAAAAAAACATGAAAATTTACAAATCATATCTGTAACTTTTTCACTTTCTTTAGTTTTTATTTTCCTACCTTTTAAAACTTTAAACTTTTCTTTTGAACTAATAAAAAATTAATTTATAGTTTTTAATACTTTTAAAATGTTATTCAATTAATTAAGATTTTTCAAAACATTTAAGCTAAACTGAGAGACTAATAAAACGTTGCTCTTAAAATTTTTAAGGTTAGTTAAAATTTTTTGTGAAAAAGTCATAAAACTATTTCTTTTTAATCAGTTCTAGTCTCGTATAACTACAAAATAACTATTAATTAGTTTTTAAACACACCAAGAATAGAATAAAAATTCTAAAAACAAGTTTGACAATTTTTCTTTTAGCTACTTACTGATTAGCCTATATAAAACATTACACTTTAAGCATTTAAAAAACCTTATTGACTAGTGATTTTTGACTTATAACTCTTACATAAACGGTTAGGTAAAAAAAAAATATAGTAACTTTTTTTTTAAATAAAAAAACTAAAACTTATAAACTGCTTTTAAAATATTTATGTTTACTTACATTACAAAGTTTCTATTGTGGTAAAAGCACATGATTAGGTGATACGGTAAGTTTCTTTATCACTAACTTTATCTATTCATTTAAGTATAAAAGCTCTTGTGTTCTTATTAAAGACACCTACTTTACGTCAATTTACTTATTTTCCATAAACTTCAACTTAGTTTTAAAGTTTGTTTCTACTATGTTTAATAATTTTTCAATAAAGTTTTTTTTTATGTAGATTTTACACCACAAAAACGTACAGCTTGTTTTGATTACTAGCTTATTTATGACACTTTATTTTTGTTAGATAGTAAGAAACTACTCAAGTGTTTATCTAAATTTACAAAGGGATTTTTTATAGACTAAAAATATAGTACTTTAATAAACAAAAAAAGAAATAACTTTTTTAGTTAGAATTTGTACGTGTTAATTAAAAAAGTTGAATCTAACCACTTTACATTTATCATTTTTATCAATACTTACATTTGCCAAAAATAGCCGGATAAGCTAAAATGCTATAAATATTGTAATAAAACAAACATATAAGCAAAAACTAAACGAAAATTATGGCAACTATGATTGAAGCTGAATTTTAAGACAGTTAGTATCTAGTTTCTTTTTTTTTTAGATAACTATAATACTTTTATATATATTTATCAGTTCCCTATTTTTTAGTTCAAAATAAGTGTAACTAGAATAGTTGTAATAGTTTATTTAAGAAGCTATCAGTTTATTTTTTTGTTAAGCTTCATTTTTCGACTGTTTTCTTAAATAATAGGTTAAAGAAAAATTAACTATAAAAAAAAACTAAACTAGTTATTGACTTAATAAAAAATACGCTTAAACTATTTGATAAAAATTGTTCACTATAGAATGTTGACTATAAGCATTGTTTGTTTAGTTTTAACTAAATCAGTCTTTAATATCTAAATTTTAGAACTTCATTGATTTTTTTAAATGTATTTTGTAATAGGCGAAAATAAACCGTACTGTTTCTTAACTTTGATTTTAAACTAACTTTATCATAATTATTTTTTAATTTCTTTTAAATCTTAAAATTTAGTAGTAATTAGTTATTGCTAACTTATCGTAAAATATAAAAGTATTATATGTAAGCTATAATTTATTTAAGAAAGTTAGTACGTTTTGGTTAAGTATTTTCGTAATACTCTTATTAATATTTGTAAGAGTGCTTTTGAAAACAGCATAAGTAAATCTTTGAAAGTAAAAATTTATCAAGTTTGAAAATATACAATTCACTCGAATACTTGAAACATATGTTAAACTTTCTTTTATACTACAAAGTTACGTATTCATCTAACTTAGATACTACTTAGCATAGTTAACCATACAAAAAATAAAAATCTACGCTGTTTTTTACGTTTGATAATTACGCTTGTTACATAGTTAGTACAGTTCTTAGTTCAAATAAGTTAGTGAAACTATAAAACAGTTCTTTGTTAATTTTCTAGTATACTTATTTTTTTTATTTAAAGATATTGTGGTTATACAGATAATTTTAACTCAAACTCAAATAATAAAAAATATAGCTTTTCAAAAACATTAAGATAAAAATTATAAAGTCATTTTTTCTGTTTTGTAAGAAAAATTTTATATAAAAACATATTTGTAGTAGATATTAAAAACGTTACTTTTGTAAAATAATATCTTAAAGTTTTAGCTCAACAATTAAGACTAAAATTTATCGATAATCTTTGTTTTTATTTTAATACTGCATTTGTAAACTTTTATCAATCAAAACTTTTTGTTTAAGTCAAAAATTACAAACAAATTTTGTTAAAATTATTAAGTTAGTTTTGGTGTTAAAAACATCGTTCTAAATATGTTTATAAAGAAAACTTTTTTTTTTAATTCTTGAAATTCTAAAACTAAATTAAATATTTTTTTACGGCATGTAAAGTAGTTTTTGCTTAAATATATACACATACAGTTTATTTTATGTTTATATCAGGACATTCAAAAGGTACTTAATAAAACTGGCTAAAAAAGTGATAAACCTAGTTTTAAAGTAAGAGTGGTGCTAAAACCATTTTCTTTAAACTAATTCATAACTTTTTTATTAGTATATTTTATACTTTGAATATTAACTATTAACTTTTTGCAAAAATAAAAATTAATTTGCAATCGATAATATCAATTAAGTTTTTTTCTATACGTGCAAAGTTTTATAATTACTCTGATAACATTAAATTCCAGAAGAAAGTGTTACAAGTTGCTTTTAGAAAATTGAACATTTTATTAAGTTTAAGCTAAAAATGAGTATTTTAAATTTATTAACTTTTTTTTCTTATATAGATAAAAACATTTTTAGCTATACCTACAGTTATTGAAACGTTGGTTTTACGTGGTTAAGATAAAAAAGTCTACCTATATAGTTAGTACCAAGAAAGTACACTAGTGTCGACAAATACTATAAATTTTTTTATGGATGAATTCTGAACAGAAGTTCACTTCAACGAATGCGGTAATTATCCTTATTTAAGATAAATGTTTAAAAACCACTTTTCACGCCTTTTAAAAATTTATGAAGCATTCATTATGGTCAGATTATTTTCAACTTGATACTGATAGCGTTAGATCAATGGAATTAATGTCATAATATTTAACACGTTCTTAAATATTAATTTTGAGGTGAAATAAATTACTTAATTTAAAAACTAGCCATTTCATTAAAATTTTTGAGTCTACTAAAATTTTCTAAACTCATAAACTAAAGAAACTTTGTCTTCATTTTATATTATTCTTTAAACTTTTAAATTTGGAAAGCTTTTTGAGTTCTAGTCTAGTTTTTCTAAAAGTTATTACAAAAAAAAAATAAAAATTGAGTTGCTTCATTGTGTTAAAACTTAGCTGATTTATTTTATGTTTTTTAGTTCATTTACTATTTAATTTTTTTTCAAAACATTTCTGTAGACTGCTGACACGCGTCAAAAAAGAAACACCCATATAAATTTTTATAGCTATTGAAATATAGATCTATTATTTTTTAGTTAAAGTTCTTTTTACAATTATATATAAATGTCTTTTATTTTTTAGTCTTTTTAGTACCTGTCTAGCTGTTTATGTTCATTTAAACTCAAACTAATTTAAGTTCATATTTATAGCCTTTAAAATATATTTTTTTTTAGATAAAAATTTATCGAAACAAAAAAAACTTTTGCATTTATTATCAGTTAACATTATTTTAAATAATTTTTTTTACCGTTTTAAAATTACTTGCTTTGATTCTAAATTTTTATTAAGTAATGCTCAACATCCGTTAGAATTTAGATTATAAAGAGCAAAAACAATGTCACACTTTATTTAAATATTTTTAGTTGAACCTTGAATTAAAAAAGAATCAAAAGTTAACTTTAATTACAACATACGTTAAAATGTATTGTTATTAATCATGATTTCAAGATAGAATTATTTTCAGTGAATTTTCGTTTAGTTTTCTTTTCTTTCATTTCGTTAAATTGATTGTTTGATCACTAAAAAATTAAATACGCCTTTTTTTATCGTTCAATAAACAATATCAATAATTGTTTTTTAGATATCTAATTTAAACTTAAATTTTATACTGAAGCAATTATGAGAACTTTCATGTACAAACGTTTGAAAGCTTGATGTAAAGTTAGAATGTAATAAACAAACTCTTGGCTTTATTTTATTTTTATTTATTTCTTTGTTGTAATTATTTTCTAAAGTAAAATGGTTGATTGAAATATTACGTAGCACCAATGAGAACAAGTAAATTGTTTTAAACAATTTAAAATTTAGTTTAATTTTTCAAATTCACTTACATTATAACTTATTAAAAACTAACATAACCTTAAAAGTATACTTTTTTGTGTCTTTTAAGACAAAATGGTTAACATTGTGTTTGGTGGACTTTTTCTAATTATAGTTTAAGTATTTTGTTGCTGTCTGTAATTTGTTAAAGTTTTGTACTTGATACGCAAACATTTTTTTTCAAATTTACTTTAAATTTCTAAAAAAATAAGGTTTTTGCTTGTCTAGTTTGCAACGATTGGAAAAGTTTTTAAATAGTTTTTAAAAAAATTTGTTTAAAAAAAAGTCAAACTTGTTTTTTTTTTTCTTTAACAAGATATTGAAAGGTATCAAAGTGTTGTGCGACTCAATAACCAAATGGTTTTTTTGTGCATCAGGTCCTAGGACCAAATATTTTGAGTATTTTTTTTTAACAATTTTTTGTTTGCATGTTATTTTACTAATAACTTTTGACAACTGAATATTTTAAAGAATATTGTGGTACTGTTATGATTGTATCAAATCTAACTGTCTAAACATTGTGTAGGTTTTATATAAAAAACAAATTTAAATAAATGTAGATGTATTTTGAATCAGTGTACAAATTATTAACTACTATATATAAAAAGTATCAAAACAGTACGACGATAGTATTCAATATAGTATAATTGAAACTTTCAAAATAAAAACAGAAATGACCGTTAACCATGTACCAGTGGCGTAGCGTGGTATTTTGGTCAGGAGGTGCGCAAATTTTTATCTCAAAAAATCTCTTAAATTAAAACTTTTGTAATTGGCTAAAAAAAGTTCTTTTTTTAATTAATATAATTGAAATAAATTAATTAAGTAAAATAAGTTCCAAGTAAGTACTTATATATTACAAAATTAAACAAAAAAAAAGTATAAACTTTATTAGAATTATTTATACTTGCACAAATGTAAGCTTACTAAATAAAAACTGTTTTTATTACTTACAGTAAACTTTATATCTTTAAAAAAGAATATATTCAATTAAACGAAAGTATCTGTTTTATTTTCAAGAAAAATACCAAACTCTTTAATATACAATACAACACTAATAACAACACCTCATTGCACATAATTTAAATAAAGTTACATAGAAGTTAAAACAGACCAACTTTATAACTGTTATTACAATTTATTACAAGTTTGTAATACAGTTAAAAGTATCCTTTTTAAATTTAATTCATCTGATTGTATTTGTTTAAAATAAAAATCACAAACAAAGTTTATTTCTCATAGGCCGACACGCTTTTTCTTGTATGTTTACAAAAATAAAGATCAGAAAACTAGCAGTAGCCTTAACATTTATTGTAGAATAAAAAAAATCTGTAAAATTGTTTAATTTTCCTTTAAGCGTGACGAATTTTTGTAAACTTTTTGTCGAAAAATCTGTCATAAGGTTATACTACAGCGGTGCACTAATTAGTTGCGTTCTTTTTGAGTCTAAATTCTTATGAAGTTAATGAAGTTATAAAATTTTTCCTTATGGAGTTTTTCATCAACATCGGTGCGCACTTTCGCTTGCGCACCGAATCAGTATATTGGGTGATTTCCCTAAGTTGTCACTAATTGGTATTCAAAATTTCGTTTAACTCTTCGAATACTAGATAAAAATATTTGAAAAAAGGCAAATTAAGCAGAAAAATAAACAATAAAGGATAAAGATATTACATTCTTTTTTTTTACTTCTTTTCTTTTTTTGGGTGGCACGCATGCGCCAGTGTCCCTCCCCACGCTACGCCCCTGCTATGTACAAGGTTTTTTTAAGTGATCATTTCTTAAAAATGTGCTGTCGAATATAACAGAAAACAATTATGTTCATTAATCATATTCTAGTTTTTAATGTTTATATACAAAACTTTACACTAAAAAAAATCAACTTATGTAGTCGTGACCAATCCTTAAACAAAAATCTTGTACATAACAGTTTTTAAGTACATTATTTGAACTTTAACAATAATACAAAAAAAAAGTATTTAAAATCTTTATTTTACTTTGAATTTTATGTTTTTTGAAACAGTACCGTAAGTAGTCTCTTTTTTTTTAAGAAGCTCAACATACCTTAAGTATCAACAATGAAAAAGTTTGTTCACTTAGTTTTAAATAATTTACTAAAGAAGAATTTAAAAAAAAAAATTAAAACTAAAGTTTTTAAATTCATTACATAGAAACAGAACATACCCTAAACTAATAAATTAAATGACTAGCTTTTTTAATATAAAGAAATTTAATTGCCAAGTATAACTTTGAGGTTTATTTTTGTTTATATAAATAAGTTTGAAATTCAATGTAAAGAGTTATAGCTTTCGATTTTTATTCGCTTTTACTTTATTTTAGTAACAGTTTAAAAAAAAAAATTAACCAGTTTTTTCAGATAAGTATACTAATATTTATTGTCGTCTATGTAACATTTTTATAAATAACATAACGCTTAGATAACTATGACTAATGCTAAAGTTGTTAGTAGTTAAAGTAAATACATTCCTAATAAGCACTACTAAATATTTTTTGAACAGTTTTTTAACTTAGTTATGTAATATAAATGAATTTAAATTCATTTTAATTTCAAAGCTTTAGTTTCAGTTGTCCAACTAATTTATTTAACCTATTTTGGTTGAAGAATTGTTTTTTTAAATTTAAACAACGACTTCAGAAATTACTTTGAAAAAGTTTAAAACACACTTTATTCACTATTTAATCGTTTATACTACACATATATGTAAACTTGTAAAGGTTTAAAATGTAAACTTTGTTTATAAAAACAATAGCTTGTTTTATTGCACAGCTTAGCTTAGACCATAAGAAAATAACGTTAAATTAAGCTTTTACATAATGCAAAAAGTCATTATTTAGGAATATTGTTTACACACTACTTAGTTAGCAATCTGTTGAGACTACTATTACTAAATAAAAACAAAGTCTTACGATTGACTTTAACAAAAGTCTCGTTATAATCTCATGGTTAATTAAATTCAGCAAATAGTAAAATTATATTTATCTAACTAGAAAAAAATATTGACAGTTTTAATAAAAAAGTAGGTCAAGTTATACATTTAGTTTAAGTTTAAAATAGCTAATAAATAAATAAAAAGTACATGAACAAATGTTTCTTATTAGTGTATGACCATAGTAAGTAAAAAAAAAGTTTCTTAAGCTTTAAAAAATTTTAAGTAGTTAAACAAGTTTTCCTTTTAAACAACTACAAAGTATTCATTAAAACAGTTAAGAGGGATAATAAATAGTAAGTTTTAACTCACTAAGTATCAGTTTTTATTATAAATAGGTTTTTTTAAAAGCGGTTTCCTCAAACTAATTTTAACTTTTTAGAAATATCATTAAACGTTAACTACAGTTTTTTATAAAACTTACTACTAGAATAAAGTCCACACTTGCAATTTTTTACTAAAATGTAGTTAACTCTATTTTATGTAAACTTACTATAAAATTGTTAGGGACGGGTCAAATATGCACGAAGACACTTTTACACAATGGGTCATTTTAGAACGGGTCACTTTTGCACGAGTGACAGTTTTGCACTAGAGTTAAAAAAATTGATTAACTAAGAGAAGATAAAGTTTTAAAAAAGTTACCGACCAAAGGTAAGTGTTAGGGGTAGTGATAGAAAATAAAAACTGATAAAATAAAGTAAAAAGTTAAAAAAAAAACCAAGGGTGAAGGTATCAACAAAATTATTGTAATAAAACAATATTACTGCTACTGTCGTTGAAATGAAAAAATGCACGCTTTTTATTTCACTTTCGTTTTATTAAAAACATTTATAAGTAAGAACCGGCTTATTCAAATAGAATTTAGTGTCTGTTAGGAGTAACGGTGATAGTAAAAAAATAAAATAAATAAAAAAATATTCGACCAGGGTAAGGGTTAGGGGTAACAGTGGTAGTAAAGTAGAAAAATAAATATAAAAAATTAATAGAAGAAAAAACTTTTAACCCGTGGAAAGGTGTCTTCGTGCAAAAATGACCCTTCGTCCTTATTTGACACCTGACAAAACTTAATATACTTGATAAAAATTTTACAATTATATAAGTGTTACCTTTAAATACAAAAAAACTGTAAGAAAGATCTAATTTTATCTTTATGTTCGATTTTTACGTATAGTGGTTTTTTTAATAACTATATATTAATTTGACTTTTAATAAAAATCCTATAATTAAGTTTTTAACGCATATAGTCAAGGTAGTTTTCTAAAATCTAAAAATCTTAAACTATGGGTAGGCAGGCATTTAGTGGTCATGGGCCAATTTTAAATTGGTAAAAATTTTTCGGGCTTTAGTTGTACTTTTAGTTTATACAATTCATAGAAGACAAAAATTTTTTTTGAATTTCCCGTTAAATGTACCTAAAACAATTTTTTTGCTTTTCATTTCATTTCAAACACTAGAATATCTGGGAACGGGTCAAAGTTGCACAAGGGCACAAAATTGCACGAAGATACTTTTGCACGAAGACAAATTTGCACCAGTTGACTAAATTCCATAAGGGAATAAAAAATTCACGAAGACAATTTTGCACCAAGGGTCAATTTTGCACGAATTAAAATTTTGCACAAAGGGTCATTTTTGCACGAGAACAAAAAAAATAAAAAATAAATTGATAAAAAACAAATATAAAATAAAAAGTACTGACCGAGGGTAAGGGTAGGGGTAACAGTGATACTTGAAACAAAAATAAAAATTTAATTAAAAAAATTATTATTAAAAAAAAATTAATAAGTAAAAATAAACTAATTAAAAACAAAATAAAGCTACCAACCGAGGGTAAGGGTTAGGGATAACAGTAATAGCAAAAAAAATTCAAACTAATAAAAAAAAATAAAAAAATAATTCAACCCGTGCAAATATGTCTCTGTGCAAAATTTTCCCCTCATGCAAAAGTTACCCTTCGTGCAAAAGTGTCTTCGTGCAATTTTTGCCCTCGTGGAATTTTATCCCCTCGTGCAATTTTTTACGCTAGTGCAATTTTGACAGCTACCCGGAGTATTTAGTGTAAGTTTTTAAGTTTTCTTTTGCGGGCTAAATTCGCATGTTCACGGGTCTCACTTTTACCCTTCACCGCCCCTTTTTTAACTACCTTTAAACTAACTTAATATTAAACAAATAAATACTGTAATAAAAACTGTAAACATTTTATATAAAATTAATTTTAAACTGTTTTTTATAAAACAATAAAACCTTAGTCTATTTACACGGATTTTAACTTATAAGAAGTTTGTTCAATAAATTGCCGATTAAGTTTTTGAGTGCACAACTATTTAAATTCGTACAATTCACATTCTTAATAAAAAATTGAAACGGCTAAAAATAAAAAAAGTAATGTATATTTGTCTAAAATGAAAAATGCATATGTAAATCATGTTAATATCTACAGGCCATTTTTTTATTTTTGCGAAATATTAAATATTTTTTGAGAATTGGCTTTACTAAAGTAAAAATATAATTAATTTTAGTAACTTTAAAATACCTTGAAAAATATTTTATATTTTTCAAAAAAGGTTAAAGTAGCTTGCAGATATTGATAAGATCTACATATGCATTTTTTATTTTTTACATATTTATATTACTTTTTGAGATATAGTCTTTTTTAGATTTTTTTAAGAATTTGAACTGTCGGAATTCGAGTTGTCCGAATTTGAACTGTCATGTAACTAAGTTTTTATGTTGTAACTCAAAGCTTATTTCGAGTTAAAAACAAACATAATAAAAAAATACTACAAAAAATTTGTAGTTTTAATTTGTAAATGTTTGATTTTATTTGGTACTTTAAATTGCTTTTACTCATTTCTATATTAATACCTGTTTCTTATTATCATCGTCAGATTGTTTTCTTAATTTAAGTAATAAGCATAAAAAGTGTTTTAGCTTTTTGCTTTTTTTCTTTAATACTAGGTTTTCAACCACTGTTATTTTCTAAACTATTTTGTATCAAAATTAATATTTAGTATTTTTTACCTAAACTATCTTGATAACAATTGTATTTTTAATGTGATTTTTTTTTCTGAAAAAAAAAGATAACTAACTACTTTACAGTTTTATTACTTTTTTTTAATGACAGTAATAAAAAAAAAGACTATAGTATTTTCAACAAAAAATATACGTTTAACATCACATTAGCCTAAATGTTTTTAAAATATTTCTATAAATAAAAGTTTATAAATGTCTCTAAATGAATTTAAATTGTTTTACAAACAGAAATTTTGAAAAACATAAGGCTATATCAAAAAGCTTTTACATATAATAACTGAAAGTATTAGTTTAAACAAATATTTTATGGTAGAGTTTTAGAAATAAAGTTAATTGGATGAACAATTATAAAATCCGTATAGGATTTAAAAAGTGTAAGAATTCTAAATTATTTTTCAATGTGCATACGTTTAAAAAAGAATTTTTATCGAACATGATTTTTTATGGTTGGTCAATCCACTGTTTTATACTGCTGATAATATCATCCCTCGCTGTTTTGAGTTCTCTAGATTCTAGAAAATGCCCTCGTCTGTCTATTGTGCAGTGCATTGCATCAAACGTGTCAACTACTTGCAATGATATTCCAGTTGTGTTAAGACCACCTTTCGAAAATTGTTAACAATTTACACCTAAAAAAAACTTTAGGCATGTTATAGTTATTATAAAAAAAAACCTTTGTATCCCAGACTCGCCCAAGGGTCGTTTACTCCGTTGTACAAAGAAAGATTTGGAACTTTTAATACGTCAGACACTCTGTAAAGCTTCATAGTTTTTTTAATACCAGACAGTATTTTAGCTTTTGTCATTCCGAACAATCGATGACACGCATTCACCCAGAAGCTTGTTGGTATATCACGAACCATACCTTAAATTTAAAAATTATTTTAAACTTTTTTACTCTGAAAAAGCCCAAACACATAACCAAACAACCTAATATATTATAAACTTAATACATGCACAAATATCATGCATATTTAGTCAAAAGTTTATTAGGTTAAGATATATTCAAAATTTTTTTGATACATTAAATAAAGAATAAAAACAATTTGACGCTAGAATTAAAGCAATTTTGTTTTCGTTCATTTTTATTAATGTAGATAAATTAAACTTTTAAAAAAAGTAGTTAAATCACTTACGATTTAAATTTAATTAAAAAGATCTTTTTTTTGTTATAATATTTCTTTGCTTATTAATCAACTCTCAATATAATACTTAAAGCTGTTTTAAAAAAGAGTTGTTTTAATTTATATAAAATATGTTTTTATTAAGCTTTTTAAATATATAGTATTTGTTACTAATAGTTTAAACTACTTGTTTTTCTTGAATTAAACTGCTTGTTTTAATGAATCCTTGTTATGAAAAAACAAAAGTACTACTTTTATGATTAGTTTTCGTTTCTAAAGAATTTTTAGGTACACTAATATTGGTACTACAAAATCATATATTTCCCCATGTAATACTTTAACTTCATTGCAAATACACGTGCTTAATGTTATGTTATGCATTTAGAGAAGACTAATTGTAATAATTACGTAAAACAAACTTTAAGCCTTTTTGACGTAAAACAAATGTGCTTTTTAAATCAAAACTATCCAACAATTAAATTTAAAATATTCTATAGTTTTTATATATTAGTAATATATTTTCGTTAAACATAAAGCTTTTGTAATAGATAAATCTAAAAATTTTCTATTCATTATTTATAAGTACAAACCAGTCCATTTAAAGGCAACTTGAAACCAGCCAAGCTCATGGCAAGAAGTCCATATCCAAGGACGGACGGACTTGTAATCAAGGCCACCTAGTGTAAAACCCCTTCCTTCGTACTCCCAAGATGTATTCTTGATGGCAGTTATAAACCTTATTTTTAAAAATAACTTAAAACTAAATAACAAAATAAAACAAAATTTATAATAAATGTCAATCATAATGCAGATAAAATTAGTTAGTCTGTTTATATACTATATAAAATATTGATTATAATGTTATTAAAATTTCTAAATATTTAAAGCTTTAAAAACTTTATCTAAGATAAATGCTTCAAAATTAATAAAGTTTAATATTTTCTAGATAAGATTTTTAACTGTTTAGTTTGCTTTATGAATAACGTGTTTAATGTAAAAGCATAACATATTAATTATTAATTTTTTAGCCCCCTTTAACTTACTTACATTCTATTAGCCAACAAAATATAACAGCATTTTTTATTTAACGTACTATTTAAAATCGATAACAAATTAAACAAATTTTTTTTAAAGTTTTTTCCATCTAGTTTTAAAAATATAAAATTCTTAGCTATTTTTATTTTTACCTATTTTATTTCATTTTAATAGTCATGAAATAGCTAGAAATGGTTTAACTGATTATAAGTTTAAGCTTAATGTTAAAAAGATATTTTTTATTAAAATAAATTATTTCGATTACTTACTTGTAATCTGAAACTTCTAAACAGTCTTGTCCAAATGTTTGTAAGATTTTCTTTATTATTCCACCATAAACTTCAAAATTTACTTCAGGTGTGTTAGGATAATCATTAAAAGCATTACAAATGTAGTCTACCGAATATCCCCTGTTTAATCATTTACTTAAAATGATAAAATATAATTTGTTTACGATTTTTTAGATTGTAATAAAAGTCTTATATTTTTGCAGTTATTTTCTAAGTGTTAGTTTAGTTACCCGATATAAAATAGAAACTGAACTATATGTCCCTTGATTATCGACTAGTTATAATTTAAAAGTTACAACTTTTTGCTTAAAAAAAATAAATTTAAGTAAACATACCACTGGACATAAACTCCAAGAAAGGATGCAAGTGACAAGGTTGTAAGATGTTTGTCTCTTTTTTTTACTAGATTACATGTATTCAGCTTTTCATCTGTTTTGATAACGTTTTATATATCTTAATCTTTTTTAAATGTTTAACCCCTGCTTACCTTTATAACTGACGATATATAAAATGTGAACAATTTTTTTCTACAAAATATCAAACTTAAAAAAATATAAAGAAGCTTAGTCAAAAATTACTTTAAAACTAACGAATATAAAATCTCTTATTTTCTCTAAATTTATATCCTAATTGTATAAATGCAGACTCAATTCTTTTAGTGCAGTTAACACCACTTTTCTTTCTGATAAATTTCTCTACGTCTTGAAAGTATTCTGCAATTTTAACAAAGTTAGAGTAACTTATAACTTTTTTTCTTTATAAACTATTTTTCTAGAAAATTTTGATGCGAAGCTCAGACTCTCATACTTTATTGTAAATCGTCATTATTAGACATGATTTTACACACAAAAACAACTTAAGCTGATTTTTGATTAAGGTTTTAACTTTTGATTTTATTATTAAAAATTTCACTTTTACGATCAAACTGTACATGTTAACTTACCAGGAAAGACACTATTAACTTGCAACGGAGCAGACGACGCAACAGTTCCGTCTATTAATTTTCTGAAAGAGTATCTTGCCCACACTGCAAGGGTTCCTAAATATTTCACACCTTTGTTAATTTAACTATAACAACACTATGAAAATATTAACTTTTGTTTAAGCAGTCAATTATTTTATTACAAAACATCTTAAGGTTTGAAGCTGTTTTTTATTTTATAGATTTTTACCCATAATAAGATTTGTTTATGTTTCTATGTTTACTGTAATTTTTTTAGAGTTTTAAAGCTAATTTAAACTTTTATAAAATAAAAAAAAGTAAAAACTATTTTGATAAAATCAAGATAAGTTTCGTTGAATTTGCACAACATCTATTTAGTAAATTGTTCTTATACAATATTTACTTAATTTAAAAACATTTACTTCTTTAAAAACAAATTAAATATATATTTAAAAATAAGTTTAAAACTTAGCAAACTAGTATTCAATTATTTTAGTATTTAAAGAAAATGCTATTAGTATTATATGTTTTGATTTTTAGAAAACAAATAAAGAGATCTCAACTACTAGCAGAGAAATAATAAGTTTATTTTTTTAAGAATTTATTTTACAAATCAAGTTTCGAAACTTTTGTATCCCTTATAAACTTTTCTTTGACCGAAATTTATTTTTAAAATAAAGTCTTGAAAGATCAAATTGAAAATACTGTTAAGCTAATCAATTTCTATTTTAACTTGTATTCTAAATTTAGATCAAATTTTTGAAACCAGAATATGAAGAACCGAAAACAATCCATTTTCTTTTACCGAATGCTCTAATTCTTTTCTTTTTGATTATAAAATACCTTATATCCAACAAGGTTTGTCTTATTGTGAGGTACTTCATATTTTTCACACTCATATCCCTTATAAAAAATAACTATCTCGATATTATCTTAACAATAAATTAAACAAACTTAGAGAACTTTTGATATTTACTTTTTTTAAAGTTTTTATAAAAAAGTTTTATTAAAATACAAACTTCTAAGAGTATTTGTATATTAAATTAAAACAAAGTTTTAACAAAATTAAATACAAACGCTGTTGGACGACTCTCTCCGTAGTATCTATGTTCAAGTATAAAAGTTAAAGCTGAAAACTTTTTTGCTAGAACTCCAAAGTTTTCACGATATATACCGTCACTTATAGCCCCTTCACCCCCAATGTAAACAAAAATTGGTTGTTCACTAGTTCCTAATCCAAAATTTTTCTTCATATATCGCTAAAAAATTGTAGTTTTTTTGTGGATATTACTAATATGCTGATTTGGTAGTTAAATAGTTTGAATTAATTTATTTGATACTAATAGTTAAACACAACATTTTCGTACTATTTTAGTGTATCATTTATAAAAAGCTATTCAGAATAAAAGCAGTTAAAATCTATTTAGAAAATAACAACTTAGTAAACAAAAATAAAACTTTAACTTTTCTTTTGAAAAAAATTAAACTTGTTTTCCTTTTTAAGCATTTCTCAAGCATAAGTACCTAAATACTTTTAATTATTATTGATACGTTTTAATTACAACGATTTTTATACGTTTTAAAACTTTAGAACTATTAATAAGGGCAAATAATTTATTAAAGTATTCAAGCTAGTCTTATAAAAAAGAATATTGAAATTTTATCTTTAAACGACAAAAGTTTGCAAGTTTTCTTTAAATCTAAACGTATGCATAAAACTATTTATTTGCACCTGTTTCCAAATTGTTGCATTGGGTGTCCTGTCAAAATGGTTTAACTTTTGGTTAAACCACTTGACTTGCAACGGGCCAGCTACGTACCGCTTGTTATTTCCTTCATAAGCATCTGAATCTTCATTCGAAGGTGAGCTTGAGTAACATGTGATCAGGAAAAGTAAGTTTATTGAGATGAAAAAAGTCGTTTTATACATGGTTATGTTATTACAACAACTTTATTTGAATTAGATTTACTGCTTATTAGTCATCAAATTAGATTGTAGACACTAAAGACGTGATTAAGTAAACCTCGATTTTTTGAAGAGACGTGACAACTTAAAAATCTGATTAAAGAAAAAAAAAACATTATTGCTTAAAAGTAGTATATTAAGCAATAAGGAAATAAATTTTGTAAAAAAAGTTTAACTAGTTACTTATACAGTCTTTTTTTTAATTAATACTACTTAATTTTTAATATAAAACTTAGAATGCTAAAATATAACTAAACAAAATATAACTAAATTAGATTTTTTTAAAACCCCAACGTAAGTAGTAAAAACTCGAACTAATGTTTTTGTTAAACTTAACTAACTTTCAATGCTATTCTAATAAAAAAATTTATGAAGCAAGCTTTTTTATATACAAGGCTAGTAGTTGAGGTTTTACAGCTGTTGTATACACATTCTAATAATTTAAGATAACAATTTTTATTGAACCACAATTAAGCAGTTGCTTAATGGCCACCTACTAAGGATAATCTTTTCAGCCCACCTACTGTTTTGAACAAATAAATTTAAAAATCGCGTTTAAATATTACTAGTCTAATACTGCAAAGACTGTGTTAAGTAAAAAAATATTAATAAAAGTTTTCAGTTGAACATGTGTATGGCAAAACCTGCTTTATAAATTAATTCTAAACAGTTGTTTGAAAATGTCATTATAAATTTTAAAATGTTGCAATAATAAAAGATGTATACAAATAAATTTTAAATAGCTTGTTTTTATCATAGTTCAAAAATTGTTTTAGTTTTATATAATAACGTTGTTTTTGTGATAGTTAAATGTAAACTTTTTGAATTTTTTTTGTTTTTTAATCATTTTATCTATAATCATAGGAATAGTATTAAAAAGTAGTATAAACTTTTTTATGAAAAACTACAATATGTAAGAAGTTATACTTTAAAGGAATCAACAAAGCTTTTATATTAGACTTATTATAACTGCTTGAACTACTATCAAATAATATGTCAGCAAGCAAGTAAAGTAATATTTTATATAAAAACTATTCTACTTGCTTGCTGGCAAAGCATTTAAAAGTGTTTTTCTATAAAATATTATTCAAATTGGATGCTGACGAAGAATTTGAAAGTAGTTTAAGCAATTATAATGAGTCTAAATAAAAGATTTGTTGATATTTTGAAGTATACTAATTAAATATATGTAGTTTTAGGATAAAGTCAAAAAAAATCACAAATAAAGTTGATATACCAAACGGAAGATTTTAAAAACTTTAATATAATAATATCATCATTATAAAAACTTACAATTTTTTGGGAATACTGTAGTAGAAGGTTTTAAAAAAATTAGAAAAACTTCAAACTATTGTTTTATTATCCTTCAATACAAGGTTACTTTTTTATGATCAACTAAGTAGCTTTTATAAGCTTTAATTGTTCTTAAATAGATCAGCTTTGTTTTTTCTGTCTCCTGCTATTTTTATTTTCTATAACAAAAGTTTTCATCGTTTAGACATTTTTAAAATCAGTTTTGAATAGTATTTTAGAATACTTTAAATATTTTAGTTAAGTTTTTACAACATTCAAGTTCAAGCTTTTCTTTTACAATTTAATCTAAGTAATCGTTATAATAAAAATACAAGACCTCGGTTTCTTTAGATATAAAAAAAACTATATGTTGCTTTTATACCACATGTTATTAATTACTTCCTATTATTTGACTAAACTTACGTAGTTATTTCGTAATTAAGTACATTTTTTAATTTTCAATAGGTTTAAGGTTAAGCTTACTTCATATAACACTATCTGAAAGCAAAACTTTTAATTGAATTAAAACTGTAAAATTATCTTGCTTTAAAATACAAAATTAAAATTTCTAATGCTTTGAATACTTATAGAAAATTTGAACTAACCACTTTAATACAAACAACACGATATTTTATTAATAACTTTATTTGGACATTTGCCGTTATGTAAAGTTAAATTACATGCTATTTGTAATTAATTGCATGTTAAATTTATGTTTAACAATTTAGCTAGTAATATACAGCAAATTAATTTATTTAATATATAAAAAAATTTAATGATACAAAAGTTTTGAAACTAAGTCTTTAGATTAGTTTAAACTTAGAAGTAGTGGTTAACAGTATAATAGACAAAAGTTAAATAAGTATTTTTTTACAATAAAATGATAAATTTTCTTGTAAAAACGTTGAAATGTATTGAATTAAGTCGACTAAACTTTGCTAACTTTTTAATTCAATATCATGTCGGGTATATATTCAAAGTTTAGTTTCTATGTATTAAGTAAAATATTTTAGAACCGAAGTTAATTATCTTCAGCTACATCTTTGTAATAAAACTATTTTTTGATAAAAATGTAACTATAAAAAGTAGTAATCTACCGAGTCCAAAAATTTTGGATTCGGCCGAATCCGAGTCCGAGTCTTATTTTCAAATTAGGATTCGGTCAAATCCGAATCCGAATCTTATTTTCAAATTAAATTGTTATCTTCAGCTACATCTTTGTAAAATAAATGTTTTTTTTTTGATAAAAATTAAACTATTTAAAGTAGTGATCTACCGAGTCCAAAAATTTTGGATTCATAATTGGAATTCTAAAGACTTAAGCTGCTTGTAATGTAAATACAATACATGAATATTTATAATATTTACTTATTATATTATTACTTATTTGATAAATTAAGCTCCAACAAAATTTTTAACGTAATAATAAATAAACATATTTTTATTTAAGAATAATTTGTTTTTAAAGCTAACAAAAAAACAAATTTCTTGCTTAAAAAAATCGAGTTACGTATACAAGAACTTAGTTTTAATATTTTAATATCCATGCAAGCAACATTAACAATTAACTTGTAGTTTTATTATGCAAAATAAATAAAATATCGATTTTAATAAATGCTTAAAACAGAAAACAAATCACAAACCATTTTCAAACATTTTACGTTTAACTTAAGACTTAGTTTTTATTTTGACAAAAACCGAATTAGAACATAAGTCTTTTTTATACTACCAAATAATCTTCTTGTTTTTCAAGTTGTGGTGGAAAAATAAATTTTTTTGCCAGTCTTTGGAAGCAATCAATTATACTTTTCCTCGTACAAATTACAATACTCTGAAAATAATCTTTCAGAATCCACAGAAGATGATAAAGCAGCAAGATATTTTCTTGCAAAGCTGGTAAAATGTGGGTTTGTTGTTTTGTTAAAGTTCCTTCAGTTTAAGACTTTATCCTCTTCAGTTTCTGTATTAAATTTCTCTGTAGCAAAGAAAGCCCTTTATTTCTGCTTCAATTTCTTCATCAATAGAATTCTGTTGCTCGTCCTCCTGTGAAGCTGTGTTTATTTCTATTTTAAACAAAGAATAGTATGTTGAAAATTTCTTAGGATAAAAAAATACAGAGGTTGTAATGGTTGCAGTGAAATAGTTTGGTTTCTTTGGGGGCAATATAGGGGAAACACATTTATAATCAGCCTTAAAAGAGATAAGCTTTTCAAAATTAAATTTTAGCTGCACTTTAGCATATTTTTTTAGGGAAAGCGGAATCGTGTATCAATAGTTGTTGTGACTAACAGTAATTTGTTGTCATTCATGTTAAAGTTATTATTATTGGTATAGAATAGAGGTGGGCAATGTAAAACCCGCGGAGTTAAAATGACCGGCACACGACTGTTTTTTGAATTTAATAGGAATCCAGCCTGTAAATGAAAATGACCGGCCCGCTATAGAAGTGTCTGACCCGCAAAGTTAATTATTTAAAAATTTTCCTTAAAATTTTTATCACGTTTTTACAAAACAAAACTGTAAGATTTTGACATAAAAACATGTTTAAAATGGCTTTTCAAATTAATATTTACTGATAAAAAACCATTTTGTCCCAATGTTTTGTGTTGTTCTAATTTATTTGGAACATATTTTCGTCAAATTACTTAAAGCAAATTGTTAGTATAAATCTGATTTTTTACATACCAACCTTTTATTACCATGTCAATTCTACTTGTAGACTTTACATAAACATCTGACATATCTCAATCTACATCTTAAGTTGTCACGTTTGAAAATTTTTTGTGAATTCGAAGGATTTAGAAAAGTTATCAACCGTATCTATAAAATTAGACTCCGGCCAAATCCGAAACTTTTATTTAAGTTAGAGTCCGACCGGATCCGGATCTCGATTTAAACCTAGTATCCAATAAGATCCGTATAATGTTTTCAAATTAGGATCTGTCCGGATCCGGATTTAAAATTGCATCATCCGGATAATACTGGATCTGGTAAATCACTAATTTGAAATGCTCTGGCCTTCCAAAGACAAAAATTTTTCGGATCCGACCCGATTAAAAACGTTGACCACTCGTAGTATAGAACCTTCTTTTGCAAGCCTCTCCTATATTTTTGGCTAAAGTTTTTCTGAATTTTCATTAGTGTTAACAAACTTCGTCGGTGATCTTGCATGCGGGATCACGCTTGAGAGAAATGCATTGTTTTTACTACACTCCTTTAAAATAAAAAAAGTTTTAGGAGTAGAACAACGTGATTAACCAGTTGCCACAAAGCTCTTGATCGTTTTTAGCCACATAGTACCGGACACCTGATTTTAGACTTTTCAGTCTCTCTAACATAAGGTATGTTGAGTTCCACCTAGTATCTATATCTTGAACAAGAAGCAAGGCTTTTTGTTTTGTTTGTTCTTCTTTATGTTTCTTGCATTGTCTTGCAAAAAAACGTGAACACGATCATAAGTAATATTTCAGTTACTAAACTTATCCTAAATGTAATTACAAATGTTTTGGCCAGTGTGCTCTCCCTATATTTCTCGGCAATGCCAAACACGATGTTTGCAGTCAAAGTTTTCATTTAACTGATGAGCACTTAAAGGAATATATGGTATTAAGATAAATAACAATTCAAGGTCTACACTTATTGATAAAAAAAATTATGTAACTTCAATTAATTTAAGATTCAGTTTTTATAACAGTCTTACACTCCAAAAAATAGAACATCAAATAAAACAAAAGTTTATGAAAAATTAATTAAGATTATACTATTAACAGATTTTTTCATGAGAACATTATTTCTAAAATAAAGTATTATATGTAAGGAGTATTCCTTTAGCACAAACGGTCTCGACAAAACTTATTTTGGAAACAATATTAACATTAAATTTATTTAAACAAAGGCAACGTCGTTTCACCCAACACGAATCTTCAGGTCTGCAAAATAAAAAATAAGACGATCGATAACTTAATAAGTAGTGCAAAACAATTAATGTAATCAAAGTTATAAATTTAAAAAAATCAATATGTCAATTTAACGTTATTGTTAAAGTGAACAAAAAATAATTAAATTTACACAAACAAAAAATTTTAATAGTCATCTGTAAAATTACAAGTATTGATATGTTTTATACAGTTTTAGATGTAGCTTATTACAGCACAAAACAAATAACGAAACCAAGGAGTAGAGAGGATCTACGGGATGCCTATTCAAAAAGGAATGGTACGCGCAGATTAGTGACTTTGAAAAATAAAAAAAAACAAAGTAACGGAACTTACCAAGTACATTTGGAAATTAAAAAACAATAACACACGCTACGAACTAAAATGAAACATCTTGCATAAGATTGGTAATTAAAAATGTAGGTAAGATCTGAAAAACTTGCAACCTGGAAAAAATTGAGATAGCACTTGCTGACAAAAACGAAATTTAAATAAAAGACAAGAACTTTTTTACACCTCTCCGCACTTTAGGAAATTCTATTTTAAAACTTACTGTACTTATATTTTTAAAAAAATCGCTGTTATTTTTGTTTTTGCTTGTTAATTTTTACCGTACTTTTATTTTTTAAATGCCAATTTTGATTTGTGTTGTTTTAAGCTACATCTCAAACTGTATAAACATATCAATAATTGTAATTTTACAGATGACTATTAAAAATTTTTGTGTTAGTTAATTTAATTATTTTTTGTTCACTTTTACAATAATGTTAAATTTTATTAATGTTTTACACTATTAATTAAGTTATCAATCGTCTTGTTTTTTATTTTGCAGGCCTGAAGATCCCTTTGGGGTTAAACGACGTTTTCTTTGTTAAAACATATTTAATATTAAAATGTTATAAGTTATAACATATATGTCATAAACTAAAACTATCAATTATATATAGAAAAATGTTTTAACCCAAAAGTATATAGCTAAAAGTATGCGAGCTTCTGCTTTAATGTTACATATTTAAATTGTTTTTTTTTTCTTTATTCAAATAGTTAACCTTTATATAAAAAATCTGAAAAAAATCAATCTCATTATGACTTAGATTTTTTGTTTTTACTAACAGGCTCTCCAAAAAAACACAATAAGATGATAAATTTTTTAAACTTAGGAAAAAAGTAAAATAAAAAATATAAATCCTACAATCCTTGCCACAAACAAATAAATAATCAATAACATTCAAATAAAGACTAAAAACCATATTAACCGAACAAAATATACTTTAAATAGTTACATGGTTTTTGTAAACTAGACCTCCCTACTAAAAACTTTTTAAATTTATCCATAGAATAATTGTCATGAGTTTTCAAGATAACCTTAATAGAGATGTTTAGCGAATAAATCCTAGTAAGGTCTGAGCTTTGCAGATAATATTTCACTGAGCTGAGGTGATCTGAGGAAAACCTTGCTAAAATGAAACAAATTAAACCACCTACAAGTATATTTATTTTTTATATTCTTGTAAGAAAAAAGCCAAAATTTTATCTGAACCGAAAAAGGTTCACGAGCAAACATAAGAAATTAAACATATGATAAATAAGTAAGAGAAGTCATCCAACTAGCTGAGATTAAACGCCGTATTTATGTACTTAATTTTATTTGAGAGTCTGTCAAAAACAAATTATTATATTTTTATACTGTTTGCAAAAATCTAAATCAAAGTTGAGAAGGCATTTCTAAGTGTGAAAAAGCACTGTTTTATCAACTAAAGTGTGAATTCATTAGTTAGTTTTACATTTCATATACTTTTTGACAAACAATTGAGTAAAATTCAAAAAGTTTAAAGTGGTCTGCCGAATCCGAAATTTCGGATTCGGCCGAACCCGAGGCCGAGTCTTATTTTGAAATTATGATTCGGCCGAATCCGAGTCTCAATTTGATATTAGGACTCGGCCGAATCCGAATCCAAAAAGGCCGGATTCGTCCGAAACCGAGTCCGAATCTCTAGATCACTAATTAAAAGTATAACATCAATAAAATTAGTTCAGCATAAATAAACAATACTTATAGTTATAAAACTTTTGTTTTTAATTATTTTGAAAACATGCAATTAGTTTTTTTTAAAAGTTTAAACTAACATTAAACGAAAAGTTTTAAATTAAGAAGAATAAAAACTATTAAAAGAATTATTGTGTAAAAGTTATTCAATAAAAACAAAATAAAACCTATGCAAAAATTTTAAATTAAAGGTAAGTTGTTTTACTATACTTAACTTAATTTGTCATAGAATAGTAACTAAAGCCCACGAAAACTATTTCTATAAAAACTTGCCCGTTAACTATAAAAGGCTGCCGAGTGCCGACCCTCCACTAAGCAGTAAATTTCCTTCGAGTTAACAAACTTAATAAAATCATCATTTTAAACATTATTTTAAACTAAGCTGCGAAAATCTTAACAAAAGACAGTTTTTTAAGTAGATAAATTACTACATTCTGTGATTTACACGAATAAGTATTATGGTACAAATTCAAAACAACTACACTGTTTTTATAAACCAACAGAAATGTATATGTTTGTTGAGTATTTTTTGTTGCTGTTTGAATTTAAAAAGACACTTTTAAGTTTTTAAATATACTACAATTTCATTTTAAATATATTTTTAATTTTTTTTTTTTAAGTTTGTAAAGTTAATAATATGACACTTTAATAAATATCATAAATAGTTCAATTTTTAAAACTATTTAATATTGTTTTGTTTATTAGTTGTCAAAATAGTTTTGTAAAAGATGTTTCTAAAGTAGCAGCTTTATATTATGATTTTTATTTTTGTAGACGAAACTTTTCTAATTAAATAAAAGCTTACGCTTTTCGCTATTTATAAAAGTTCATTTTCCATCCTTTTTTTTTTTTTCGTATAAGTGTGTAACAAAAAAAAATAAATAAATTATTAATTAATAAAAATCTTTATATAAGTACAATATTTGTTGTAATGGCTAAACTTAAATTTATTACATACATAAAACAGTTTTTGGTTTAATTCTATACAAAAAAAGATAGTATGTTATAGGGATCTGCAGCCTTTTATAGGTAACGAAAAAACTTTGTTAAAAATTGTTTCTGTCAGGCCGAAATTATTTAAAATAAAAAGTGATTAACACAATAATACTAATTTTAGCGCTATTGAGATAGAAAAATGATATTAATAAACCAGGGGCGTATTTTGACTGGTTTGATGTGCGACACCCAAAAAAAAATGGAATAAACGTAATAAGAAAGTGATTGAATTGGTTTTTTAAACATTTTACTATAAGTATATATCTATATGTAAATTTTTTGATATAAAGTAAAGTATAGTTTTTTATTTAACTACGTCAAAACTGACGTATTTTTAAGTTTTTTTATTTAAAAATGTACAAACTATATTAAAATTTAATAATTGCAAAATTTTGACATTTTCAAATAGGAAAATTTCATTCAACATAATCCAGTCAAAAGTATTTTAAAGAACTAACTCTTTTTGAATGATTTTACAACTCCAAGGATTTCATTTTTAACGTTGGAAAATTTTGATAAATTCACATATAGTTTTCATTTTTACAACATTAGAAAAAATGTAGTTTTATTTATTATTTCATCAAGTTGTAAAATAATCATTCACGTTTACTATTAGTTTGTTTTCAAAAACAAATAATTAGTTTTTGATGTAACCTTGGTTTTTCGCTAATTTTTTTTAACTGGTACTGTTTGACTAAGTAATTTATTTACATATTATTGAATATGTTTTTTTTTTAAGACAAACTAATTACTAATTTTGTTTAGTACCTTGTTTTAGTTTCTATTTATAAATTATTTCGTTATTAATATAAGCTCCACAATGTAAGTCTAGTTTTTCTTATTCTCAATAAATACAGGAATTAGTTTATATTTATTTTTTTAAATAAAATTTAAAGAACTAGATTTATAATTAAAGTTTTCCTTTTTTTACTGGTATTTTCATGTTCTTTAAAGTTTAAACATCTTATGTAAACCTTTAGACAGTTGAGTAATTTTCTAAAATTTTAAATGTAGAGCTACTACGCAAAATACTCTATTATTGAACAAAAAAATTTTGCAACCTCTCTGAAAAAAGTCTAGACACGCCCCTGCAATTAATCAAAAAATTTCTGGGAAGGATTTTTTACAAACTAGTATTAACTACTATTTGAACTATTTGTCTTTCTAAAGAGCTCAAGTTTTTTTTTTCTTTATTATACCCTCAATATTTCTACAAAAAAATAATTAAGTTTTCTCTAAGCTACAAAAACATAAAATTATATAATATTTTAGAAGTAGAACTTAGTTATTCTTTCCATTCATAACTTAAGTTGAAGTGTGTTAATCCGTTAACATACAGATACATATGTTGGTACAACAAAGGAAGATTACTGTATAATTTGTTTTTATTTTATTATATTAATATTTTAGCTTTTAACTTATTTATACTCCTAAATAACATTTTCAGACTACTTTTACAAAACAATAGAAATATTCCACTTCAATTAAGTTACTTAAAACGCCTTAGTTTTAAAATATGGTGAACTTGGGTTGTCAGAATGCTTATGTTGCTATGCCAAAAGAACATTGAAAAAAAATTGTTTGCTCTACCTTAAAATGTAGTTCAAGAGTATTGTCAATAATTGCAAATTAAATTGGCAAGCCAGCTTTGAACATTAAATCTACAACTTTTGTCTTTAAAGTAAGTAAGTTATTTTATCTTGATGTTTAAACTTGCAAACTATATTTAATTTATAATTCTAAAAATCGGTAAAACTTATCAAAACATCATAAATTTAGCAAAAAAATTATTACTAAAAAAAGAACTTCAACAATTACAAAGAGGTATTTAACTTGTTTACTAACCAAATAAAACTAGCTAAATTATAACTTCATTGAGATTCATAATTATACTGAAGTCTTTTAAAGCATAATAACCTAGTCTGTGCTTTTTCCAAATATTTTGCTCCCTAGTTTTTTTTCAACTAGTTTGATGTAATAATAATAAATCTTACAACTTACGATCAGCAATAAAAATAAAGAGAAATAGTTACAATAACTTTTTTATACAATCGACTTACATTCTATTTAAAATAGATTTTAACCTTGGAAAAATGTCTAAAATTTAAAATGTAGAGCTACTACTCAATTACTCTATTATTGAATATAAAAATTTTGCAACCCCACTGCAAAAATGTAAAAAAAACTTCACTAGTTTTGGCTTTTGAGCATAATGTAATGATAACTTTCGAATATTAATGCTAGGGGTGGGAAGTTTTTAAAGTCAACGGAATAGAACCATAAGTCTTTCGCAGACTGGACTTAATACAAAGGTATTTGTGGGCTGCGTAGATAACATATAGATAAAATGTTTCCATTATACACTATAAATGTTTTTAAAAAATCTCTATAACGAAAATATATAATGAAATGATTCTTTAATGACCATTAATATGCAATAATAATCAAATTGAAGTCACAATTTGAAGCATTTGCCTAGAAAATCTAAATGTCTTGCATAGAAATTTACGAGCTAAAAAATAGCTAAGAGGGCCAGAGACTTCTGATTAGGGGGCCAAATGATACCTGCGGTTCGTAGTTTATCCACCCCAAACTTTCTGCATTATTTTCTTGTAATGTAATATATTTAACCTTATAGATTACAAAACATTCTTAAAAAGTTATTTTGAATTATATAAAACCTAGGAATGATTACCTAAAATGCTTATAATTTTTAAGTTATTTTTTCGAAAAATTACCGTAATTATTTCTCAAGGGTGGGTGTCACTTTTGCATTAAGGGACACTTTTGCACGAGCGATCACTTTTGCAAGGGTAACTTTGAACGTACTCATCCTGACCCTAACACTAAACCTAATACTAATCCTAACTTAGATCCTAACTCAAGCACGCTTCTGCAAATCCGCAGAAACGTATACAATTTCGCAAAAAAAAAACAGGTTTTTGTTTGAAGTCTTTAGCTTAGAAAGACTTTGCTTTCTTAGTTTTTGGTATTTTTTTAACTTAGTTTTGCCCTTCTGATAGATAGTTTTGAAATATAAACACTCTTTAGCAATTGCAGTGTCTAAAAATTAAACATATTTAAATTATATGTATTTAACTTAGCTCAGATTATCTTTATCAAAAAGCAATGTATTGTAAAATATAACTTTTTGAAAGCCACATATTTTTCATATGTGAATTAAAAATCAGGATCTTGTGTTCTTAAAAATTCATTACAACGCGAGAACAACAAGATAGGTAGTAACGTCTGAAGCAGGAGCAACACAAGAAAGGACAATTCGAGCAAGAGCAACTGGAGCAGGACCAGGATAGTTTTAGTTTGGAAAAAAGTTATAAATAATAAGAATACGTAAATAGTCCTGTACCCCCTAGTACGTCATCATTCGTCGCCCTTTTTGTTTTTTGCAGATTCGTAACTTTTTCAAGCTAGCTACGTCCCTACCCTGACCCTTCTTAACCTCGTGCAATTATCACACTAGTGCAAAAATGACGCCTCGTGCAAAAGTGACCAAGTACAAAAGTGATTGTTCGTGAAAAAGTGACTTTGTGCAAAACAGACAGTCCCAAATTTCAAGCACAGTAAATTAACTTAATATTAAACTAAAAAATATTAAAAATGAACTTAATCGTCATCGTCTCAGAGTACCTTTTTTTTTTTGCTAAATACATGTAGATATTAAGTATTTAACTTTTAACATTTACCTTAACTTATTCAAAAAGTATCATAATGATTGTACATCTTAAGCAGTTTAATTTAGCAAAAAAACATTATTTTTCTTATATAATATCATTCTAGGATATTCTTTAAAAAAATATTTTGAAAACGATTGTTTATAAATCATTATAATAATAAAATGAACCATGAAAATATTTCATTTATGTAATTAATTTCACTTATTAACATACAATTACAAATTTAAATACTCTAGTTTATTAAAATAAACAACATAAAATCTGTTCTACAATTTAAAAAAGATATAAAAATACTAACGAGATCATGCGTATAAATCTCAAAACGACATGAAGTAGCATACAGCAAATAGTATCAAAATCAGATAAGCACTACAATACTGCTAACGCGCAACTTAATGACCCGCTAATTGTCCGGACCTCAATGCTTCTTGGTACGAATTTCCGTCATCTTTCTTTTCAGGATACAGCTTGATGAGATCGTCGATTCTCAGAATTGTGATGGCAGCTTCGGTAGCCAGCTTGATGCTTTTTATTTTGATTAAAGCCGGTTCAAGCACTCCTGCTGCCTTGTTGTCCCTGACAACGCCGTTAATAAGGTCAAGTCCATACCACTTGAGGTCGCTCCTCTTTGGGTCTTTGTCATTTTTTTGGGACTCGTTGTGAAGAGCGCGTAACTTAGCAACAAGTTCGGTGGAGTCCTTAGCAGCGTTGTTAGCGAGTGTGTAGGGGATGACCAAAAGCGATTTAGCAAACTCCGCGATTGCCAGTTGTTCGCGGCTTCCCATCGAAGATGCGTAGTTCTCGAGGAAAATCGAGAGTGCAGCTTCAACGGTACCGCCTCCTGTAACTACAGATTTGCTTTCCAGTGCCCTTTTAACAGCACACAAGGCGTCATGAAGAGCTCTTTCCATTTCATCAAGCGCGATATCACTGGGTCCTCTTAAAATGACAGATGCTGCTTTGTTCTTTGGATTTTTTACCAAGATGAGTTCATCGTCGCAAACTCTTTCCTGTACAACCTCGTCTGCAGATCCCAGCATAGAAGCATCGAAGCTCTCTTCTCCTTCCAAGTTGGCCAGGCTGCAGCACATCGTTGCTCCAGTGGCCTTGGCAACGCGCTTGAGGTCCCTTTTCAGGACCCTTCTCACTCCCATCACTCCCCTTTCCACAAAGTATTTGAGGTTGAGATCGTCGATACCACCAGTTGTGAGGATGACGTTTGCACCAGCGTTCATTATTTTGTCGATCCTTTCCTTGGTGATATCCAGCTCCCTCTTGCGGATGGCCTCCAAATTATCCGGGGTCTGCACGACAAACTGAACGCCCATCTTCATCTTGGTCTTCTGCAAGTTGAAGTCAAGGCAGGCAATTTTGGCACCAACCACTTTCTTGGTCATGGCCTGGCTGGCCACGGTGCAGTTGATGGCGTACCCGTTGACGAGAACCGATTCCTTCGCTGATTTTCCGTGAGCTTTCAGCACATTCACCGACTTGATGGGATATCTGTTGCAAAAATATGATGCTTATTTATATTATTTTATACAAATGAGAAGTTTGAAAATTTTAAAATAAGAAAACATTTGTTTGTTATTTCTATTTTATCTGTATCTGTTAAACTTTACTTTTTTGATAACTTTAATTAGTAAATAGATAATCTAACTAACATCGCTACTTTAACAAATTGATTTTTGATATGATTTATTAATTAACTGTAATATAACTTAACATTTAAACATTTTTTTATTTTAATTAATTTAACTACTTAAAATGAAACGAATTTAATTTCTGTTGTAACTTTGTTTTCCCTTTAATAAAAGAAGCTCTTGTAAATCACCATGAAAATATGTGTAAAAAGACATTGTTTTTACAGCTAATGGATTTTTAAATGCATCATTCGCGGCAACTTTAAATGTTATTATAATTAGTTATAAATCAACAAATAATTAGTTGTGATGTGTTTATTAAATGACGACTAATAAAGGCCATATGGGGTCAAATTTCTTTTTTATAATAGGTCTTAATTTGTAAGGTTTTGTATTAATTATCAGACATTTTTTACAACTTAATTCAAAGTAATTTTTGAGGTATAAGATATGGAAGGCACAGACCAAAAAGGCTGAAAAATATTATTTTACCGAAAATCTATGTTGTCCTTCAATTTATTCTTATTCCCATGTATAAAGTTATTCCATCACTGGTATTTGAATGTTTCTATTGATGTTTCAATTAAAATTTAAGTTCTTGTTGTATTCAAAGACAACTTTTTTTGTATTTTATATTAAATAAACATTTTCTTATTTTTTTAATTCTAAAAATATAAATTCTATCAATATTTAACAGAGTTATATTTTTTTGAAACAAAAATGCCAACCAGAGTGACCAAAAACTATCTTGGGTTACATCAAACTATGCTTAACTTTTGAAAAAAATTAAATAAACTAATAGACAACAATTAGAAAAAATCACAAAGCTAGAATATTGAATTATCATAATAAAAACAAAATGACTTGTTACCATTTATAAAATACTTGAATCAGCAGAGGTTATTTAAATATTCTGTAAAAATTTGAAACTACGATAAATTAATCTGATTTATTCCGAGTGATTGCATTATGACCTTAGAAATGTTACTAAAAATTTTAAGTTTCTAGCTTAGAGAAAAATAACTTATAGTAGATATTTAAATTTATACATGTGTATCAGAAACTTTAAAAAAAATTATTATATCACAAACATTTATTGAAATTATAGTAAACTTGTTTTAGTATTGTATAAAAAATGATTTATAGTTCATACTTGGAGCTTTTATATAACAGCCAATGTTAACTTTTTGTCTTTACCCGCTATGGCCTTAATTTAGTTCTAACATTTTTTATATTGTCACAAATACATTTTTGATGACAAATAAATGATATAATAATAATTTGTTATTAATCTTTATTAAGATATAATAGTTATTGTTGAGACCAAATAACTACCAATTAAACTACTTCTTTTTTATAAATTGTAGATAATTTTATTTTATTTGATTTAATTAAACTAAATACTTTTGAACTACTAATATGAACAATATTTTAAGATTACAAGGAACATTTTTTAATTTGAAAACTATTAATGATTGTGCAAACAAAAGTGCATTTTATAACTGAAATCATTATATTTAATTACACTTGAAATAAAGTTAAGGCCATGGGGTTAAATTACTTTTTTATCACTATTTAATCTTAGTTTTTACATAAAAATCTAAGCTATCAGCTACTTTTTACCTTTTTATAAATCAAAAGCAATTTTTGAGATATAAGCGATCAAAGATAGAGAGTTTAATAGGTTCTTTGTGGGAGGCGCAAACTAAAAAAGGCGAAAATAGACTAAATCACTAAAAATATATCACCTCCCTTAGTTTTTGAACAATTGTTTAAAAACTTTATAAGTTTAATTTTTAATAAATTTGTACAACTTGGAAACCGATACTTTATTTAATTGAACAAAAAGTTATTTTATATAATATTCGTCATATTTCTTTTAATTGAATTTTTTGAAAATATGCTTTCTTCGAGTTGTTCTTAATGTTTGAAAAGTATTTCTTTAAAACTGAAAAAAAAATTTTTAATAATTTGAAAGAAAAGATAGATTTTTATTTAATATTTCAAAATTCCGATAAAATTTGCTTTGAAAACTGTTTGCTTCATTTGGTTGTGTTGATTTTTTTGCATAAATAGTTATATATTATAAGTTAATTGGAATCTTTAATTCAATAAAAAGTATCTTATAATATATACTCTCATTTTTCAAACAAGAACCAATTATAATTTTTGTTAAAAAATGTTTGACCCCCCCTCCCTTATGGCCTTAGTTTTTTTTTACAATATAACTTTCTGAATACAAAACTTGGTGCTTACAACCTTTTATAAAACTTTTAATTAATTTTTTTATTAAGCTAGTTAAATGAAGTTAAAACCTATAAGCAAAACTACATAAATCTTAATGAAAACTGAGTTTTGTAACATCAAAAACCTTATAGTAAACTAAACAACTTTGTACATAACTTCGATGGTTTTATAACTCTTTTTTCCGTAATTCAGTTTGGAGTTTTAGAAAAAAAAATCAAGACTTTAACCTTTAAGTGTAGCAAAATAATATTTATAAGTGATAAACTAATTTTAAATTTTCCCATTTAAAAAACATTTTGTAAAACTATTTTTACCTAGCTTGTCCCTTGTTGTCAGTAATTTTCACTGCTTCGGTTGCATCAACTACCATGTTTGAAAAGAAATCAGAATTGGCACCGATAATCTTTGAGGACATGGAAGTTTTGGCACAGTTGACAATAACGTCCCTGCCAAGATCCTGGGTCGATATGCACATATTCTCTTTCAAGTACTTGATTGATGTTGTGCATGCCAGCCTGTTTGAAAAAAAAGTACTTGTTAGCAAAAAATTACTAAGCTACAAAAACAAGTAAAAGATATATGAGCATGTTAATTAAATTTTAAATAATCTATCATAATTCACACCTTTTAATTTCATTCTATTGCTTTTTATAATTGCTTTGTCTTGCTATAAACCATTGAGTTTTTATACTTTACAATTGTAAACATGAGATAAATGCGTTAAGTAGATAAGGTAGGATGTTTTCTAATAAAATTAAGATAAGAAGTCAGTGTAGGAGTACATATAAAAATAAATTAACTCATTTAGATTAATAAAAATTTCAACTTATTTATACTTTGCAGTTTTAAACGGTATTTTTTAAGATTTAAATAATAATATATTCATTCCTTATATTACACTAGATTCTAAGCATTTTTTTAAATATGACAAATGTAGTTGGAGATTCCAGTTAGTTTTTTAGAGAAAGAGCAAACTAAAAGAGAAAAAAATAAAACAACTAAATACAAATGTATCATCTTCCTCAGTCTTAAGCAACCAGTTCTAAAACTTTTAGTCTATATTTTACTATAATACAATTTCTTTTTTTTTACGAAAACTTGTGTTAAATGTTGCAAGTAACATTTTCAAAACTATAAGGTCCCTAGCTTTTAAAAAACCTAGGTGTATATAAACTAACATTCAAATTTTATAATTTTAAGAAATTTTATTATAAAAAACTTGATTTCAAAACGTTTAGTTTTGAAAGTACATACTTTAGCATAAACTTTGATTGAATTTTTTATACACTACAAAAAGTAATTTGTTACTTTGAGTTTTTGTAAAACAACAAATAAAACAAATTTATATACATATAAATTATAATTAATTAATTTTTGGTGCTTATTTTTACAACTACTTATGAATTTCCGGCTGGAAAAAAAAAAATTTTGAAAATATTTTAAAAACACCCTGTGCAAAATTTTAAATCATTTGAAGAAACTTTCGCCTTGGCACCAAACGATTTTCTAAAAACCAACCCAATTCAAAATGTATGGGATCCAAAAAATGCGACCTTAGAGTTATAAGCTGATTTTTTTTTTACTTGAGGCCAATTATCACATAAACACATTGTGCACAATTTAAAACGGTTTAGAGAAACTTTTATGGAGACACTTCTAGACTATATGTATTTTTTATCACTTTTTGTAAGGGTTTTTATTTTTTGGTTCGTTTTTCAAAAAATCAAGAAGCGCCTCCATAAAACATTCTCTAAATCGTTATAAATTTTGAAAAATGCGTTTATGTGATAATTAGTCTCATGTAAAAAAGTATCAGCTTAAAACTCTAAGGTCGCATTTTTGGATCCCATTCATTTTGCATTAAAGTGGTTTTTAGAAAATCCGTTGACCAAGGTGAAATTTTCTTATAAACATCTTAAACTTTGCACAGGGCGTTTTTATGATATTTCCAAAACATAATTTTTTTTACCAGGCGGAAAATAAAAATTAGCTGTAAAAATAAGCACCCTAATATATATATACAGAAAAATAATGTAGTTAAATAAACTTGAACACTTTCCACAGAGCCCACTTGGAGAGCTTTAAAATAATTTATTTAAAAAAGTATATTTTCTAAAAAGCCAGAACATACGTTTCATAAAAACAAAGATTGTCTTTAATCTTCAGCTAGTACGGTTTTATTTTTATCTATCTAACAGATATTTTACTTAAATACAGAAATATTGATAATTTATATGTTAGGCCTACAATTAATCAATAACAAATATTACAACAAATATAAAAAATATACAAAATAGTATTCATCCTCAAACTTGGGAGTACTATTCATTGAATTAATTGATTTTTTTTTTAGTTTACCAAACATAAGAAAATTACCTATATAAAAATTTCAAAAGCTATTACAAATTTATTATTTTAGCCTATATCCAGTAAATGTTTCTTATTTATTTTGTGTAATACATTCTTTTATTGAAATTTATTTTCTAAAAAAATCAAGACCTCTAATAAGTATTCATCATTTGAGCTGATTGTTTGTAAATGAAGATTTTTTCGAAGCAAGTTTGCCATAATATATAAAAAAACAGTATTTTTTCTTTATTGAACTGAAATAAGTTTCTCTGTGTTAAACAAGTTAACCCAGTTCCACAGAGTCCTGTAAAAAATAATGATAAGTACTGCAGGAAAAGATTAGAAGATGAAGTAGAAGAAGACGATGAAGAAGGTGAATATGTGTATTTACTAAAGATAAGCCATAACACTATAGATTAATAGTTAATGTTAGATACATACAATATATATTAACTATTGAATTGTATTACATAACATAAAACAAATCAATAGTTAATATAATACCATTTCGTATCTAATGTTAATTATTTACATATTGTAACTATGGCTCATCTTTAATAAATACATATATTAACCTACTTCATCTTCTATTCTTTTCTTGCAGTACTTGTTATTATTTATCACAAAACTCCAAGAAACTTGTTTTACACAGAGAAACATATGTCAGTTTAATAAAAAAAAAGTTCTGCGCACTTTTTTTTAATCTCTAATATTCAGATTTTATCAGGGTGGCCTCTGGTTTTTTAGAAATTTCTTCTAAGTTTTTGAAAGTACACATTATTGGGTCTATTTTTGGTTTAGAATTAAGTTTAAAGTAAAAACTGTCTTAAATAGTGTAACAACTTTAAATTAGATTCAGTAAATCAACTTTAAATGTGTTTAAACTTTTGATGATGACAAAAAAATTATCTGTATGATACATTTTTTGTGTCAAATCAAAATTTCACTATTTAAGGGCATAGGGGGGTAAACACCCTTTTTTGGTTTTTTATCTTATTTTATATAGTTTTTACTAAGCTACAAGATGCTTTTTACAGATTTAAATAATTCAAAATAATTTTTGAGATATAGCCGGTCAAAGTCGGAGCCGACAATGGGTTCCTTATGAGAGGCGCAAACTAAAACGGCAAAAATAGACTATTTCACTAAAAATCTATCTTTTCCTACGTTTTTTGAGATAACTACCTCAAACTTTTAGGAAGTGTTCCTTGATATATTTAGAAAATTCTGTCGGAAGGAATTTTTAAAAAAATTAAAAATAAAAAAATTATATAAAAAATAAACAAAAAAAACAGTTTTTTTTTTGTTTTTTTATTATAAATTTTTTTTTTAATATTTTTTTTTAATTCCTTCCGACAGAATTTTCTAAATACTGCAAGGAACATTTCCTGAAAATTTGAGGTAGTTATCTCAAAAAACGTAGGAGGAGATAGATTTTTAGTGATTTCTAGTTATTTGCCGTTTTAGTTTGCGCCTCTCATAAGGAACCTATTGTCGGCTCCGACTTTGACCGGCTATATCTCAAAAATTATTTTGAATTTTTTAAATCTGTAAAAAGCATCTTGTAGCTTAGTAAAAACTATATAAAATAAGATCAAAAACCAAAAAAAGGTGTTTACCCCCCCCCCCTATGCCCTTAACACATAAAAATTGTTTAAAATTCCAGGTTTTTCAGGGTTTTTTTAGCCTAGATTGTCAAATTCCATGTTTCTCCCGGATTTTGATCTAGTGGACACCCTGTTTTATATTTCATACTCTACCTAAGGTGTTAAAAGTACTCAAACTTATATGATACAAGGTAAATTCTTGTTTATTCAAAACGTAAAATGCTAAAGTTAAAGAAAAATTTAGATATAAAATTTGTAATATATAGTCTATTTAAGGGCATAGGGGGTATACACCCTTTTTTGGTTTTTGATCTTATTTTATATAGTTTTTACTAAGCTACAAAATGCTTTTTACAGAATTAAAAAATTCAAAATATTTTTTAGATATAGCCGGTCAAAGTCGGAGGCAACAATAGGTTTCTTATGGGAGGCGCAAACAAAAATGGCAAAAATAGACTATTTCACTAAAAATCTATCTTCTCCTACGTTTTTTGAGATAAATATCTTAAATTTTCAGGAAATGTTCCTTGATATATTTAGAAAATTCTGTCGGAAGGAATTTTTAGAAAATTAAAAAATAAAAATTTTATATGAAAATAAACAAAAAAAACAGTTTTTTTTTTTTTTAATTTTTATTTTTTAATTTTTTTGAATTCTGTTTGAACAGAATTTTCTAAATATTGCAAGAAACAATTCTTGAAAATTTGAGGTAGTTATCTCAAAAAACGTAAGAGGAGATAGATTTTTCGTGATTTGCCGTTTTAGTTTGCGCATCCCATAAGGAACCCATTGTTGCCTTCGACTTTGACCGGCTTTATCTCAAAAATTATGTTGATTTTTTTAAATCTATAAAAAGCATCTTGTAGCTTAGTAAAAACTATATAAAATAAAATAAAAAACCAAAAAAGGTTGTTTACCCCCCCCCCCCCTATGCCCTTAAATCTTACTTATTTAAGTAGTTTAATGGAAAACTTTGACTAAAAAAGGCTACAAGTAGTTAACTAATTAGAGATACTGTATAATTGCCACTACTTATAACTATTGACTATATCTATCATAAAAACTATTTTCTTTGGTATAAAACAGTTTTTGGCTAGTATTTATTTAGCCAAAAACATCAATTAAAATTAACACAACGTAGAACAAATAAAAAGTATAGCATACAAGTGCTAACAAAGAGAGCAAACCTAAATATATTAACCCTAATAGAAATTCTTAACAAGTTTAGTTTAAATATTTCTTTTTAGCCAAAATTTAAAACTATTATAATAATTTCTTTTATATAATCTATTACTTAATACAAAAATATCGCACAAAGATATATAATAAATTACAGTCAGGGTTGCTGCTCCTTGAGTCAAAAAAATATATCCTGAGTGACCTTAAACTGTCAAGAGTAATGCTAAATTTTTCAAATTATTTAAAAAATCTTAAATATTTTTTTAATTTAAAAACTTATAAAAATCTACAAAAACCTAGTTTTTGAAAAAAATTGGTAATAAAATATAAAAATATTGAAACTAAAACAACTAAATCTCATTCAAGATCTAGAAAAACACTAGATTAGAATTTACAAAAATTCTTTAAACTATCCAGAATTAAAAAAATAATTTAACAGTCTTGAGTTATGCTGAGTATACTGAGTATCCTGAGTTTGTTGCAACCCTGTACAGTGCACAAAATAAAAATTTTCTTAATTAATAAAAACAAAATGGTCAACATGTATTTAAAATCATCAATACATATCTGAAATCTTCTGAGATACAAAAAACTATTAAATTTTTTTTACACTAAAAAAGGATGTTTCGCTATAAAGTCTATTTAAGAACCTATAAGAATACTGGCAAATAGGTACATTATAAGTCAATAAAATAAATATAAGTTTTATAAGAAAAGATTTAGAGATAAAAAGTAAAACAAACTAAACTAATTACAAAACAAAATAGTAAACTAATAATCAAAATTTTGAACATGATTAATTTTTTGTTTATTGGCAGAACTTTAATAGTATAAAATACTAAGTTGATTTTAAAACAGTTTTTTTTTTTCTAATTACTCACTAATTCAAAAAATATATGATATTAGATTTTACTTTTATAAATTTATTATTCTACAGGATTTTTTAATAAAAGTTAGCTTCAAATTTAAAGCTTTGTTAGACAAAATTACTGATCAGCAACTAAAGTAAAACTACAATAATTTTCTATGCACTCAAATTTTTGTCAACTTATACTTTTCACTAAATACCAAACAGGGTTGCCACTCTCCAAGTCAAAAAACTGTATTGAGTGACCTTAAACTAGTCCTGATAATCTGAGTTTTTTACAAATGTATAAAAAAAAGTTTTTTATTTTTTAAAACTAATAAAAACCAAGTTCTATTATTGGCTATAAAAAACTAAATATTGTAACTAAATCAACTTATCTTATTAAATTCTTGAAAAGAATGTCTTAATATTTTTTTAAAACCTAATACTATCCTGAGATTTTCATAAGAAAAACAAAATTATGCTGAGATTAAAAATAAAATTCGAAATATCCTGAGTTATCCTGAGCTGTCCTGAATCATCTTGAGATTTAAAAAATACTTCAACATATCCGAGTATCTGAGTGTTGGCAACCCTGACCATATCTTTTGAACATAATATTTTATTTGAGAACTTTTCTGGTAATAAAATATAAGGTTGTCACTAATTTTTAAGAAATTTCTTCCAGGTTTTTGAAAGTACAGTGCTTATTCACTTATCCGGACGCTCACTTATCAAGACAGTTTCAGCCAGAAGAAAATTCAAAAAAATTTCAATAGTTAACACAAAAATTCATTCAAAAGTTTCGCAACTTTTTAAATTTTTTCAGCAAAGTTTTCTGCTATAAGCAAACGTCTATTATTTCTAATTTTAGTTAAATTCCCAATAAAAACTAGTTTGTTAGGAGTGATATTTTTCCGTTAAATTGACTTTAAATTTAGTCTAAGTTTCCCGTTTTTTTTTTGTCTGTTTTCTAATTAAAAAAAGTCTTTCATTTCATTTAAAGAGATAGGTTTACATTATTTTTTGTTTTTAGAGACAAATTTCAATATATATTTTTTCTTAAATAAAAATTAATATTTTTTTTAATTAACAGGTAGGGCAGGTGGAATTACAAATGATGAATTTGCATTGCTTGACCCATAAAAAATGTATATAGTTGCAGAGGGTTAGTAAGTCTGATGTTTTTCTACCATTGAAAAAATAAATAAATTAAAAAATAAGTTAATTAATCTTAAGATTAGCTTTTATTATTTATCATTTTATTATATAGTACTTACAATTACTATGCATTTGTTTTTATCATCAACACTTTTATTATGCATTGCATTATATGCAGCAGTTATATTATTATATGTAAAAAATGGTTTTTTGTAGTTATCCGGATTTTTAGTTATCCGGACATGTTTACAGAAAAATCTTGCCCAACGTGTCCGGATAAGTGAATAAGCACTGTACACGCTATTTTGGTTTAAATTTAGCGTTTTATTCTTTGGGTCTATTTTTAGTTTAAAATTAAATTTAAATTAAAAAAACTGTGTTAAATGGTATAATAACATTGAAAAAATGCTGTAAAGCTACTTTAAATGTATTCTTATAAAAAAAAATGATAATGACAAAAAAATTAATATATATGATAGATTTTTTGTGTCAAATCAAAATTTTCTTACTTAACACGTAAAAATTATTTAAAATTTAGGGTTTTCTAGGATTCCAGGTTTTGAGACAACCCTGATAACATATAAAATTAGTAAAACAGTGACTAGAATTAGTAAAAAAAACATTAGTTTAGATTTTTAAAGTCTTTAAAACAAACCTGTAGCCACTAATAATAGAAGTGGGGTGAATGTTATTCCGAGCAAGCTGGTCAGCATTTTTTAATAACTCGGCTGCCATTAAAACAACTGATGTGGTACCATCACCTACTTCTTGGTCTTGGAGTTCTGCTAGCTCGCACAATACCTGATAAGGTAATTATTAAAATCATAGAAAAACTTATGTATAACAGTGACAAAAAGTATTAGAGTTTATATATAAATATATATATATTACAACAACTTTATTCAAGTAGTATACAAGTTTATGTTTTTTATTAGATATTTATTTTAAAAATATTCTAATCAAAAAAGTAAAACAAGTATTAGAAAATGCTCTTTTTTAAATGAAAAAAAGTTTCAATTATAAGACATTTAAAGTTTTTTTTTACATGCAAGGTTTAAATACATAATAATATTTCTTTACAGCTTTGAATAATTTGTAGATCTTTTTATTTTTAATAAGTTAGGCAAAATAGTCTTTAATTTAATTTATTCATAAAAATGTACTGACATATATAATATTAAATATAGAGTTTATCTTTTTTCAACTAGTTTGTTTTATTTATTTATAAAAACTCTTTTCTGCTCGTTCGTTTAGTTTTTAAATTCAAAAAAATAACTTTTTTGCTTAACAGCTAACTTTATTGAACCTATTTGTTTTTGAAGTAAGCTATTTAAAATAGTCTTTTTTTATTTTTGTTACAAACCTATAGAGAGTAAATTTTTTAGTCTATAAACTCATAACTTAAAAATTTCACTAAAAATATGTTATTTTTTAATTTTTAAACTAGAAACCTGAAGCTAATAAGAAGTGTTCTTTGCATTATTTCGAAAATTCTTGTGGAACAAATTTATTTAAAAAATAAAAACAAAACATAACAATAAAAAAACTTTTTTGATGAGTTTTGAAAAGAAAAAAAGGTCTTTTTTTTTACTTCCTTCTTAAAAATTGTCCAAATTTTATTAAGATAACAGGGTTTACACTCTGTGTGTAAAAAAAACTAATTTGAGTGAAAAAAAACTGTCCTGATTGACCTTAAACTGTCCCAAGTTATCCAGAGATTTTTATGTCCTTTTTTGAACAATATTGATAATAAAATATCAAAATATTGAAACTGGAACAAGTAAATCTTATTGAGATCTAGAAAAAAACTTAACTGTTATTTTCAAAACATCTTAAAACTTTTTGAGTTTTATTGAAACAAATTAAACTGTCCTGAGTTATCCTAAGTGAGTGGCAACCCTGAGATAAGTCTGAGAAAGTTTTTATAGTTTTATCTAAAGCTGTAAAGGAGATATACTTTTATTGAAATAGTTTTTTTTTTTAGTTTCTGCCTCCCATATGTAACCTGTGAAACTATCCAGTTTTTATGGTTATATCTCAAAAGTTATTTTAACTTTAATAAATGATAAACAGTAAATAGTAGCTCAGTTATCTATGTAAAAGATAAAACTAAAAAACGTTTTACCTTTTTATGCCTTAAATTTAATCTTTTTTTTTAATATTGTACCTAAAACCTGATATTTCCTGATATCTTTAATCTATCATTGTCTATTCAAAATTTGTACAAGAGTTAAGGTATTAATTCTTACTAGATACATTTAGTAACTTATATTTGTAAATCTTAACATTACATATTTAGTTTAGCATCACTTTATGAAAATTAAAACTAAGTTGTCAGTGTAATTGTAGCATTTGTAAAAAAAAAGAATGGAGTACTAAATTAAAACTTTTTACAATAAAAGTTCTTTACTTTTTTTTCATCACTTTCCCTACATGTTCAAACATTAGATTAAATATCACATAAGAGTTTAAAAACAGTTTTCACAAGAATTAACATTGGTCCTGTTTTAAAAGCTTTTGCCATAGGTTTTTTTTTTTGAATTTTTTTAAAAGTTTTGAAAATATAAGTCTTTTTGGAAATTCATAGCATAGATTTAATTATTAGGTAAAAAATTGTCTTAAATAGTATAAATATATTAAGAAAATAGCCTAATGCTATTTTGAATGTGTTTTATAATAAATGAAGTTCTAAAATCTAAATTATACAAAAACCAGCAATTATAATGATGTATTTTTTCTATCTAATTGTACATGTAAAATTTGTATAGAGTTCCAGGTTTTTTAATGTTTTTTGTTCTAAATTCTGGGTTTATATAATTTTTTCTTCAAAATTTCTAAACTTCCAGGTTTTTCCAGGACGGAATCCAGTTTTATGGCCATCATGACTTCTAGATACATTTTATAGAACAAAATATTTCATCTAACTTTGCTTAAATACTTCAAAAATCCAAATAAAATACATCTCCCTTTGGTTTTGTAAGCCGAGTTTTTAGGACATGAATGATAGAAAACATATAAACTATGAAAATATATTTTTTAATGACATTTTTATCAGGGGTGACAAATGTTTTTGAGAAATTTCTTCCAGGTTTTCTTATTTTCTTCCAAGCTTTTAGGAGTACAAGTTTTTGGGTCTTTTTTTAGTATAAAATTTAGTTTTAAGGTAAAAAACTTAATTAAATAGTATAACAAAATTAAAAAATTGTAAAACTAATTTGAATGTGATCTTATTAAAAAAAAAATTTTTAATCATTATAAAAAAAGTTACATCTATATGATAATTTTTTTGTGTCAAGTCAATGTTTTATCAATTTAGATGTAAAAATTATTCAGGGTTGCCAATTCTTTTTCGAAAAGTTTCTTCCAGGTTTCTAAAAGTACATATTTTTGGGCCTATTTATAGTTTAAAGCGAAGTTCAAGGTTAAAAACTGTGCTAAGTAGCATAACAACATTGAAAAGATATTGTAAAGCTACATTATGTGTTTTTTAAAAGAAAAAAATTTGATTATGACAAAAAGAAATTATCTGTATGGTAGATTTCCAATTTATTTATTTATTTATTTTTAGCTAATTTATGTAAACTTATTGTAAACAGGTTAAACCTATAGTAGCAGAACTTAAATTTAGGTTTTTAAACTTAACATATTTTGAAATTATTAGTTGATTTTTAATTTATAATTTCATTATAACTATTTTATATTTGTATTTACTGACTACTACAACAAGTAAGAATACATAAACCTTTTGATTTAATAATTGTTTTTATCTATCCGAAATAAAATAAAAAAATTGAAAAAAACTATTGACAACATTAGCTTGTAGCAAAAACATGTTGAATACTGCTACTACTTTAAGTTTGACAAATTAAGTGTATTTTTTATTTTGTTTAAAACATTTTTTGATGAAATTTAGGGTTATTTGAATAACATTTGTGAAAAACTAAAAAAAATTATATTAATGCTAAATTTTAGTTTTAAATTGATTTTAGTCCACTGTGTCCCCACTGGTTATATAGACAGTATCCCAAGTCATTTTAAAAACCTTGAATTTGAAAATTTAGGCAAAAAAAAAGAAAAAAAATTGAACATTTAACAAAAGTTCTTAAAAACCTGGAAAAAACTGGAACTATCAACTATTTTTATAAGTAACATAAAAATATATAGACTGTATGAGAAATGTGCATCAATTTAGTATCCAACTGTATCTAAAATTCCATCAAATTATGATTCAATTCCATGATTTTTTACTTTTTAATCTTTTATAATTTTCTTATGATTTATAATAAGTTTTCTTCTAGGGATACTTTTGAAAACATCAAATAGCTGAGAGTTCATTTATATTTCTTTAGATCTATCTAAAAAACTTTCAATATGACACTAAATAGCATAAATTTAGGGTGTACTTTTTTTTTCCATTAGATTTTTCTTATTAACCATATTGTTTAAAAGAACTCAGAGAAAACTTTAGCAATAAAAGTAAAGTTGAAAAACGCCTTTAAGGTAAAAAATTTTACATGTTTTTCTAACATCAGCCTATATTTTTCTATAAAATAAATGCCTTATAAAACTGAAAGTAATAAAAAAAAAAAACTAAAAATAATTATTATAAATCAAATTTATTAAAAGTTATGTACAAAGTAGTATCACAGTATCTTATCAGTAATTTTATACTAACAAAAACCATATTTATAACTTTAATTGAATATTATCTAAAAGGTACTATAAAACTTTAAAAACCTATAAATATTTCTTTACAAACCAGTAGCCATCTGTAATACAAACTTTAAAGGAAAATTAAATGTTAGAATATTTTTAAACCAAAATTAACAAAATTAAAACACTGATAAGTGTGCTTGAATCTGACTTAACATGCTGTATATGCAGGTCAGGTTAAACATTTTGTTCTTAATTATTAACTAATTTTATGAATATTTTTTCAACTTGATTTTTGGTAAACTTTTTTTATAGTCTCTTTTTTATAATTTATGACAAAATAAATTTAAACTTACACTAGATATTCTGGAACTGATGATTAAGAGCAAAAAAAATGTCTGAGACGATTTTAATGGTAGTTTGGGACGTACACTAGATATTATGGAAAAAAATTAGAAATTTGGGGCCACAATGTCATAATTTGAAACTTATACTAGTTATTCAGAAGTTGATGAAGGGCATAAAAAAAGGGTCTTAGGTCAAAGTATTACCAAAGTTAACCATTTACTACAAAAAAGTTTAAATTGCAAAACAAATTTATCATATTATTTCTTATAATAGTTTAAATTTATAGTCCTTAATACTCAGAAAATTAAACATTTAATAATAAAGAAATAAACTACTAATAAATTATATAATTAAAGTTCTAAAACTTTATGCCATATTAAGTAGTTAAACTGAGCACATACGTATTTTCAGATCAATGTTTATAACTACTGTTTAGGTTTAATTGTTTGATACCTTTCCAGCAGGGTGCTCAACATCAAGAAGCTTAAGAATTGTTGCTCCATCATTGGTAACAGTCACGTCACCAACCTCATCAACAAGCATTTTGTCCAAACCAACTGGTCCAAGTGAGCTCTTGACAATATTGGCAATGGAGGACGCAGCTAGAACGTTCTGAGTTCTTACACTCTTTCCACTGGTCCTGTCACCTGCCACGGTCAAGGCAGTTTGTGTTTCCATACTCATCATATTTTTAAGAGTTTTCAGATTGAAATATTTTAAACTGGAAATGATATGGAATATTCTTTCAAATTCTATAGCTTACTGTTTATAAATTCCCCTAATTTGAAACAATTATAGACCACTTTAGTCAGACTTTTAAGTTTTATGTGTGAAACAGTCAAAAGTTGATACCTCTAAGTTATTATATAATTTTTTTTTACCTTCATAGTTTTGTTACTTAGTGTTTGTGGCACATTTTTTTATTGTAAGGTTCAATTTTTTTTCTGATAAACGGCCGAATGAAATTTATAAACTTACTAAACATGGCTATTTTCAGCGACTCTGTACTATACCCTTTAATATGTATATGTATAAAAACATACAATATATTTTTTTTTCTAATTTCTGGTCGACAAATTGAGTTGAAGCTAAATATTTGTTTGATTATATAAAAAACAATAGTTTATACGACCGTTTCGCATATAAGATATATAACCTCATATACTCATCAGTAAGCTAAAGTTTATTTACAATTTTGAACAGAAATTTGGAATTTGAGATTTTATAATTATTATGACGTAGCTATAATGAAGTTTGTTGTACAGTAAGCTGAGTTCGAAAAAATGCTGATATTGTTAATTTTAAAGTTTAAGCATTTTGAAAAGTTTGGAAAAGGTTGTAGTTTTAGAAAAACGTGTTGAATTGCAAAGAAAAAAGTTTTAAACTATATCCCTAAATTTTTTTAACTATTCGTGTTTGCGGCTTAATTTTAGTTTGGTTTAATTTTTAGTTAGTTTTAATTTTTTTTTTAAAGTATTTTTGGTAATGAATGCATATATTTTGTCTTTCGCTTTTCTTGTTTAGTGTTATGTTCTTGTCTGATTTACTAATTTCTATTTTTTCTAAGCTACAAAGTTTGCAGTCAACTTTAGTATTGAATTTTGATTTTGTCCTGTTTAGTATTTCCCATTTAATATTGCCAGTTCTGTTGTATGTCTTTTTTTAATATTGTTGAATGATGATTTGTGGTTTCTATATCCTTTTTCGAAAATATTTCCTGTGGATCCTAAGTACTGTTTTGTTCTTTTATTGAATGTTATTGTTGCTCTATATATTATGTTTGAGACTAGACATTGATTGTTTTTAGGACAAGGTTTTTTGCGGCAATTGCAAAGTTTGTCTTTGCAATGAAGAGCATAAGGAATTGGTCTTAGGCATTTTAATGTAGTTTTTGAGAAATCTTGTTGAAGGGAGCCATACCTTTTTCAATTTCTCTCAAGGTAGCCTTTTAAAAAAAAAAGTTTGGGAAATCCTGTTCTATATAAATTTTGCAACAAGATTATATAAGTTTAGATTACTCACTTTCTTCTTTATTTATTTTCACAAGCGTTATCAAAATTACACAAAATTTATTTTTCAAGTGATGCATAAATTTAAAAACTATTTTATAAGTAGACAGCTAAAATATAAGTTTTAAGTATTGTGACGTATGAAAAAAAGATTTAAACAAGTACGAATTTTATCATGCAGCAAACAAAACGTAAGTAAAGATATGTTAATTAGTAAATTTTCAACAAATTTGTCTTCTAATTAAAGTTATTTGTGTGTTTAACTTAGACCTTTCTTCCTTAACTAATATCGATTACAAGCTGTTAAGTTCGCAATGCTTATATCGATTAAAATTCTTTAAGTTTTGTACGATGTCTTTTGACAGTGTGTGCAGCTAAATAGGTTCTCGAACATTGGGTTGTTTTTGTCTGTTTTACAGTCGTCTGCAATCCGTCAAAAACTTGTTTCGATGTCTCTCAAATAGAGGAAATGCTCTTATTAAGGAAGAAAAGCCTAGGTTAAACACGCATATAACATAAAACTGAAAAGTAAAATTATTGAAATGTTATCAATTGTCACATTTTTACTTAAGTTTTGTTTGCTACATGTTAAAATTAGAATTTTATTAAAACCTATATTTTCATACCTTATAAAACATTAAAATTATTTTTATACTGTCTACTTACTAAATATTTTTCATATTTATCTATCACTAGAAAAGTAAACTTTGTGTAATTTTGAAAACGTATGCGAAAATAAAATAACAACAAAAAAAGAGTAATCAAAACTTATATAATCTTATTTGCGAAAGATCTATAAATACTTACAAAAACCTTCTTATAATATTTATTATTATTTATTATTACAAAAAAATCTTCAGCAAGATGTAGCAGTGAATAATTACATAAATTTTATGCTTATCTCGATAGTCTATTGTGGACTAACGTGTTCACCAATTTAATCAACACTTACCAAGATGATAGCAACATAACTACTTTTTTTTGATATTCATACTATATTTTTTTTAACGATTTTTTTTGTCTGTTCTCAAAGTTTATTTCGTAAAAATGATTTTTAGAAGTATATTTAGTTTTACAGTTTAAAAAGTTTAACAGTGTATCGTGAATAATAAAGGGTTATTCCTTAGTTTATCATTCTAGCTAAAAAACTTTTTATCACTACAAAATAATTTTTATGTTAAGTTATTGTTAGTTTACTGTCACACTTTGTTTTTTTTTTGTCTTTTTTCTTCTAAAAAAATGGTTAGTGTTTTAAAATATATCTATTATATATAACTCAAAACAATTAAAGTAATTAAAAAGTGTGTAACTCAACAACCGTAAATTGATCTCTCTATACTTCAGGTCTTTTGACCATATTTTTGTGCGTCTGTTTACTTTCTTTGTTAAGAAAACTAATTAACAAAAAGTAGCTTACTTTTTTTAACAGTTTTGTAGATAGAATGTTTGTTGTTAACAAAACTTAATTTTTAAAAAACGGAAAAAGCGTCAAATTAGTTTTATTCTAGTGCAGATTGAAAAAAAAAAATTGCTAATAAAATTACTAAATTTAGGTTTAGTTTTTAATATTTTTTAGTAAATCTTTTAAATAAAAGTTATAGCTTAATTCAACGCAAAAAACTAGTATTCTTAGTATTATACAATACAGTATAGTTTTGTGTTAGATAATATTCATTACGAATGAATTTGAACTAAAATAATCTGGTATTTAACTTAAATATTCTGAAAACCTTTTACAATGATTAAGGTAATATAAACGGTAAAATCTAAAATATTTTTTGAAGGAATACTAGCTTATAAACAAATATTAATTTTGACAGAATATCTAATTTTTATCTAAATATACACAAAATAGAAACTTTACTTATTAAATTATATAAAAAAAAAGCATAAAAACTGCAAAAAATAACTTGTTACTAAAAATTTAATAAACTTATGGAGCTTATAATTGCATAAAAATGTTTGAGAACAATGCAGGTAAACTTAAATTGTACATTTAAGGTAAAGTTATAAATTTTAACTATTTTAAAACTATTTATAATTTAAGTATAATAATTACTGTCAAAGTTTTAAAAATTTAATCGAAAAACTGTCTAATTAAGCTAAAAAAACTGTTTTCAATTTAAAACGCTAAAGAATATTCTTCCGTTTATACTAATTTTAATAACATTGCATAAAATCAGAAGTTAATAATTTTTCATTTATATTACCAACAAATGTTAGTTTCTGAATGATAAGAAATTTAAAGATATCACAATGTAATCTTTTTATGCTAAGTTTATTCTGTTCTTTTATCGTTTAAGTTTTATTGAATGTTGAATAGTAATCGGTTGTTTTCAAAAAGAAGTCATTTATTTACTTTTTATTAATTTCAAAAGTACTTTAAAAGTACTTTTATCAACTATTGTAAATTATTCAAAAACACAGTTCTAGTTTAGTAAAAGAATTCAAAATTAGTTAAATTTTATTAAAGTATATTCAAAATTATTAATCTTTGATTAAAAAAAAGTTTTCTATATTTTATTTTTACTTAACCTTAGATTTTGCAATATTCTAAATATTACTCTTTTTAAGCTTTTTTAAGTTTAATTAGCAGTAAGTAAGCTTTCTGTGGTAATTAATAAAGTCCGTAGTAATTTGTTTAAAAGGTACGATAAAAGCTTATGTTTTGTATACATTAACTATTAACTAAAATAAGACAGAAATAAAATAAGTTATCTAATTAATTTATGCAAAAATAAATTTGACTTCTTATTGAATTTAAGTAACATAATATATGTTACATTTAGTATTTAAAATTATGATTTAAAAAATCAGCGGTAAACTAAATATCAGGATTTTTAATAAAAAACAGATTGTTAAAAAAATTAATAATAAATGTTTATACACTAGATTAACTAACTCCGTTTATAAGTTTGACTAACAGTAATTGCTAAAATAAACTATTTAGTTCTAAACTAAACTTCACTATTTTTTTTTGTATAAACTTTGTTTTTAACTTTAAACTTCAATAAATTTAAAAAACTATTAGTAAACACATTAAAAAAAAAGTGTCATACAACCTAAAACAATCTTAGAGCTGCAATTTTGAAATTTTATAAGTATTAATATTTATAGAAACTTTAAAATAGTTTTCTAGTTGTTTTTAACCATATTAGTAAAAAATTACTTTTAAAAGTATTCTACGTTTTAATTTACCAGTGAAAGTTTATAAAAACAGTTTAATATAGTTTTTAATAAGAACACACAAACAAACTTGAATTATTTATTGCAGTAATTTGTAGTATGTCTGCAGGTAGCATTAAATGTAAGTTATTATTTTCGTCAAGACTTTCGACTTGATTTTTGCTAATAACTTATGAGATAAGCAACATTAAAATTACCTTAAAAAACCATAGTTTAAATTTTAACTGGTCGAACTAATTTAATCAAAATGTACAAAACTATGCATTTTTCTTTTGTTAGCGTCGTACGTTAAAAGTTTAAAAAAAAGTATGTTTTCAAAGGGAAACTGGAATTATCAATAGCTAGTCATTATTTTTCACAAACTTGTAAATTCAATGATTTAAACCAGGGTTTCCCAAACTCATTTTCTAAATCGCCCCCTTTTCAGAAATTTAAAAAATAATCGCCCCCCACGATTTTACAAAGTATTTTTTCTCTTGAGTACAAACTTTTGAGCCGAAAAAATTGTGTTTAAAATGTAACTTAGTCTGGTACTTCTTATACACGCACTTTTGGGCCGTGTTTAAGGTAGTTTACAGGGCTTGAGAAAATAAGTTACATTTGTTTTTTTATAAGCCAAGTAAAGTGTATTAAAATACTTAATTATTAAAAAGCCTTGTGTAATATGTAATCAATTCTGTTTAGATATGAATAGTTTTGAAACTTTTAGGGTAGTGGTGGACAACTTTTGTAGTAAGCAATTCATATTTACTAAAAAATCTTTTCTAGTTTCAACTCGTTAAAAAAATTTAATTGCGGGCCGCATAGTTTAAAAAAATAACATATATGAAAATTAAAAAACTCGAGAAAAATTGTAATAAAGTTATTTAGTATTATTGTGATCTAGGAAATACTATTGTGAACTGAAAACCAAATTGAAAGTGTATTTCAAAATATTAAGTATCAAAAGACTAAATTTTGTTTATTTTGCACAAGTAGTTTTCAAGTTACTTAGCGGGTCGAAATTTGACTGGATCTTAACCGTACGTTACCCATCTGAAATTTTAACTTAAACCTCACATTATAACAATCTCTCATATAAAGAATTTCGGACATTTAGAAGTTAATACTAAGTAACTTATTTAAACCGCACAAAATACTTTAACTATTTTATAGATAGGCATATTCTAAAATTACTATACCAGAGATTAAAAAGCTATAAAAGAATGAACAGTTTATTTTACATAAAATAAATATCAAAAAATAATTTCTGATCTAGTTTGAGGAAGTTTGACCGACTGGTTGATTATCTCACATGAAAAGTGGTTTCATCAACAGCTTCAGTTAATGCAATAAAATTATTAATTTCAATGCTAAGATATTTTATAAGCAAGTTAGTTGTAAAGTTAAAAACTTATTTTTAAACTATATGTTTTGTAGTAGAATACTATTAAATAGTATTTGACTTGGAATAAACTTTAGGAAACTAAACCTTAATTTAAAAAATTTCTTTTTTCTTAATTAAATTCTAAAAAATCAAATCAAAATATTTACAGTAAATTCTGTGAACAGAAAGTGATCGATTATATAATCCTTTCAATTAAGTTAAAATTTTGTTTTGTAACTGTAGCAGTCTTTTTGATGGCTTATTAAATACTGTTTAAATTTATTTTTTCTATAGTTATTAGCCTATAATAATTTACCAGAAGAAAATAGTGAAAAACTAAAAGCTAGTGTTGAACTATTAAAATAAACAACACAATCTAATTGCTAATATATTAAAAATTAAGATAAAACGAAAAACAGTTGTGTTAATAGTTTAAAATTCCTTAATATATAGATTTTTTAACAATAATAAATCAAGTTAGAAAATAAAATTGAGTTTAAGAATCTTTTAAATGAAGTTTTAAAATAAATTCAAACAGAGACCTCAAATCTATACTCTTTTAAAACAAAAAAAAAAATTTGAAATAAAAACTTTAATGGTTATCAAGATTTTTTTATTTATACAGATTAAACAAGTAATAACAAAAATATGTCAAATAAATTTCTTTCAAACAAATACTTTAATCACTATGCTATAAAAATTTTTAGTGTAATGTAAAACGACAAATATATACTACAAAATTAACCAGGTCAAAATAAAATTGTTATCAGATTTGTAACATAAACCATTTAATAAATACAGTAGACTTCCGCTTGAATTCGCACTTTGAACAAAATAAAAAAGTGCAAACTCAAAAATTTTTGCCATTTTTGGTTTTAAATAATAAATTTAAATATGTTATATGCAATAACGTTATGCATAAACATAAAAATCAACTAAGACATAAAACAAACATTCATTAAAAAAATAGATCTATTTAAGCTACTAAATATTATGTATTTTTGTTTTATTAATACTTAGTTAGTAATAGACTTTATTTAAGTTAAGTTTAAGAAAATATAAATTTGCACTTTTTTTGGGTAAAATGTGCGAACTCAAGAGGAAGTCTACCGTAATCAATATTTATTAGGCGTTATGTAAACCTGTTCTAGAATAAATAACTTAATAAAATTTTTATTATAAAAAGACTACTTAAATACAATTCAAACCAGGTTAAATAAGAAATATTTTAAAAGATCAAATAAAAAAATAAAAAAATTTATAAGATAATGTCTGCTACTGAAGTCTAATATAATGTGAAGAATGAGGTTCATGACTGCTCGCAAGCTTTTCTAACCTGATTCTTAATCAGTAAAATATAGTCTCCTTTACAAATATCTAGATTAGATCTTTTGCTCAAGAATTTTTTTTGTTCTTTTTTGAACTGAAAGCTTTCTCAACAATATAGCTAGAAGGAAAAACTATAAACAACAATCTAAATTCCTCTCAAATAATTGAATACTTTTGCATTAGTTTTTGTTAAGTCCAAAAGCTTTCATATCGTTCTTTAGAAAAATCTACTTTAAATTCAAGGTCAGTTTGTAAGTCTGAGAAGGTTTCCTGTAAGTCGTTTACTTCAAAAAGATATGCCTCGAAGGGATCCATATTTTTATCTATATGATAGCTTTTTTGTGTCAAATTGAAATTTTACTACTTAATATGTTGAAATTGATAAAAATTCCAGATCTTTTTAGGTTTTTTTTGCCTAAATTGTCAAATTCCAGGTTTTTTCAGGTTATAGGTAAATTATTTATTTCTTAGTCTAACTTAAAGACTTTTCAAAAAAAATTGGAAATATCATGAGGTGATATAACTATCACCTCATGATATTTCCAAAAAAAATAAAAGTATACAGGGTTGCCAGTTTACCTAGAAATTTAATAACATATAACATAGATTTTTACAAACCATTTACGATCTCAAACAACATATATGTCAGGTTATAAAATGGTTAGAGGGATTCCGATCGTATATGATCTATGTAATTGTTAAATAAGAAAGTATATGAATGAAAATATGTAATTTACTTGAGGTAGGAGTCATAAGTACTTGATTTTTTTCTCTATATTTTACATAAACAAAAAAAATATTTTTGTTTAAGTTTTACCTCTGGGTCAAAAATTTAATAGCAAGCTAAAATTAGTAAAATAACAACATAAAAAGTAAAAATTATATGACAGCCCAAAATTTTAAAATCGCCCCCCTTTTCGCCCCCTTACTAGTTATCGCCCACCCTTTCGCCCCCTTGGTAATTATCGCCCCCCAATTTACTAAAATCGCCCCCAGGGGGGCGATATCGCCCACTTTGGGAAACCCTGATTTAAACATTTTAAAGTTTACTAGCTTATATGTTTTCAATAACATTTTGATTTAACAAATAAAACATTCATCAAGTCGTTTTCTTAAGGTTTAAGAAATCATTTATATAAAAAATTTGGTTAGCTGTCAAATTTGCACGAGCGTACAAAATTGCACGAGGGCACAAAACTGCACAAAGATACTTTTGCACGAAGACAATTTTGCACGAAGGGGCTAAATTAAACGGAGATAAAATTGCACAAAGACACTTTTGCACGAAGGGTCACTTTTGCACGAGCAGACAATTTTGCACGGAGACATTTATGCACGAGTTAAACTTTTAATTTTTTTTTATATTAATTTTAATAATTATTTCTTTAGCTTAGTTTTTTTTACTATCACTGTTTCCCCTAACCCTTACCCTCGATCGGTAACTTTTTTTTTCTATTGATATTTTTTTTCTTTTTAATTTATTAACTTTTATTTATTCTGTTTTTTTTTAAGATTTTTTATAAGTTTTTTTTTCTTAAACTGTTACCATTAACCCTAACCCTCAGTCAGTAACTTTTTTTTCTTTTTGTTTTTTTATAAATTTATCTTTAGCTTTTTTTTCTGTTTTTTTTTATTATTAATTTTTTTGTCTTTTATTTACTCTCGTGCAAAAATGACCCTCCGTACAAAATTGTAACTCGTGCAAAACTGACCCTTAGTCTTTGTCACTTCGTGCAATTTTGTGCCCTTGTGCAATTTCGTCTTCGTGCAGTTTAGTCCACTCGTGCAATTTAGTAACCTCGTGCAACTTTGTCTTCGTGAAATTTTGACCTGTTCCCAACAAATTTATAACTTATAAGATTTGAAATTTCCTTATAATAGGTGGTTACTTACGAAAAAGAAACTTTTAGTAAAAATTAAAACTAAAAAAAAGTTTTTAAGAAATAACTGTAGTTCTTTTCGCTTTTATCAGCCTTTAAAAAAATATTTTTGATTATGTATAATCTTAAATATGTTTTTTGTTAAGAAAGTCATTTATTAAAAACGTGAAATAATTTTGAAGATATCTTTTAGTATAAATTCATAAGGTCTTCAAAGTTAGACTAATAAAGTTATTTTCTTTAAAAAAATTAAATTAAATTCAACAGTACTATACAGTATACAGTACTATATACAGTACTACAAAAACAATAAATAGATTTTCGCAAAAGTATATTAACAACGTAATATTCAATTAAAAAATAAAATAAACATTTATTTTCAAAAATTTTAAGTCTTAAATTAACTGGAGTGTTATTTTCTTTTCAAGAAAAATAAAACTTAATTTTTTTTTAACACAAAATTATGTTTTACTGAGCATCCGATTACATAACTTCAATTTTACAATGAAGTTTCGTAACGTTGTATTTTTTTCGTCAAGTTACATAACACATACTTCAGAATAACAAAATAAGAACGAATAGTTGAAAGTATTTTATTAAAATTATGTAAACAAAAATATTTTATTAAAAATTGTTTTCACATTTCATACTTTTTTCTTCTTTCATTTAGAACAATAATTCATTTAATGATAGCAAATAAAATTAGGCACAAGTTATATTTATTAATTATTACTTATTTAAATTCGTCAAGAACAAAACATAGTTAAGCTAATCTAAATAGAATGAATACAAAACGTCTTCGAAGCTTGAAAATAAAATTAAAGTTTCAAAAACTAAATTCAAAAATATATTTTGTCTAACAACTATTAATAACAATTTTCGAAATGAGAACTTAGATATATTAACTAAAATAAACAATTTAAATCAGTTAAACAGTAATATACAGTTAACTTATAAACCATATATTTATATTTAGAAAATAAATAAAGCTGAAAAAATATACTATGCTATGTTAGTAGGGGTAACTTAAAGATAACATAGACAGTAAAAATAAGTAAAAAGAAGAATACCTAATCCCATAATGACTTTAAGAAAGAAAAATATATGTGGATATTGATGGGTTATTTAAGCACGACCTGTCACCTGCTTGTAGGTATAAAACGCCAAAACATTGCAATGTACACAATTAAACAATTTTTGAATTTTTGAATTCACACTACAGTTTTGATAGCTGTCAAAAAAGAATCTTTAAACAAGGTACTCTGTTTTAAGTACGTAATATACGTATTTAATTACACTTACTTACTATTCTAAGCTTTGTAGTGATTTTGTTATTTCATATAGAAACATTTTTCACGTGTATTGAAAATATTTATACTTAGATATATACCTACATAAGGCCTCGTCGTCCGTTTAATATAAAAAGATAAATGTATTAAGAGCGTTAAAAATATATGAGTATATTCGTGAGTTGATTAAACAATAAATATAAAGTAGTAATTTAATGATAAAAATTTAAAACTAAATACTCCTTTTTAAAATTTTAAACATATGTCTGCTAATTTTAATTTTTATACATAAAACAAGTCTTTTTCAACAACACAAATATATTTCAACAATTTTCTTCAGTGTGATTACAATTGTAACAAGGTAAAACAAATTTTAAACTTATATAGCCTTTTTAATTATATGAGAAATTATCAATCAATTAGTAAAAAAAAACCCTAAACTATAACAAAAAATTAAAAACAACAAGGAAAACATAATTAACTGTAACATTTAAAACAAAACAAAATTAGTCTAATTTAAACAAGGATAAAGAGTAATCAAACTCTCTTTTTTTGTTGAAATATATTTGTGTTGTTGAAAAAGACTTGTTTTATGTATAAATACTCCTTGTAAATTGAAGATACTTCTTAAACAGTCTTTAAAAATATAATAAGTTATCTTTTTATAAAGTATTGAACCAGTTTGTTTACGAGTTATCTAGTAAATACTTAGATTAATATTTAATGAATAACTAATATATTAATTATTTTTAATATTTCTTAAAGTAATAGTATATAGATAAAGCCGTAGATACATACATATAATTTAGCACTAAAGTAATTTTTACTCACGTGGTTTAAACTACGTTCTTTGTATTTAAAGGTGTTATTAGTACCTTAGTATAAAATAAATAAATAAATCTCTTAACTTTCTTAAAAAGGAAGCGTATTTAATTAAAAAGTTTTTATAAACACTTATAACAAATATAAAAAGTATTTTTTTTTATATGACTAAATTATTAAATCAAATTAATTAGTTATTTTACATGTTACCGGACATATTTTATAAGTGTTAAACGATTTGAATAAAGATGGGCAAATTAAATATTTTATTTACAAACGGGTTTCGGTGACAAAAAATTGCGACCTCTTCAAGTAAAATAAAATAGTAAACTGCACATAACAATATTGCTTATCTATCATGTTATTTAACAACTTATTCATGCATGAAAATCAAAACAAAAACTAAAATGTTACATATTCGAAAATTATTTAGGTAAAATTAGTGGGAGCCGATCATTTCTAACCCGCTATCATTTCTAACCCGATCACTTCTAACCCGATCATTTCTAACAAGATCATTTCTGACCCAATCACTTCTAACCCAATTAAACCCGATCATTTCTAACCCGATCATTTCTAACCTGATCACTTCTAACCCGATCATTTGTAACCCGATCGTTTCTAACCCATTTACTTATGTTACGTTTTAATTTTTTATCTGGATTTCATGAATAACAAACTAGTTTTAATGAAGTTATTAAAAAAATAAAAAAAATTAAACTTTTAGTTACTTTAAAACATAATGATTTTAATGTGTTACGTAAATTTAGTATAAATTTTAATTATAGTATTAACTTAACACAATCTTAATATATTTTTTTACCTCATTTTTTAATTTCTTTACCTACACATAATTTTAGTTTTTTTCTATTATTTATTTTGCTTTTTCAATACAATTTAAGAGACGTTTTTCGTTAATCATATACAATTTACTAAATTAATTACTTTAAAGTATTTTGAACTCTTCTTTGTAGGATTTTAAAATAAGCAGTGATAATTATATTTTAATTGGATCTTATTGTAATTAACGTGACTACATTAGTTTTAACATTAGCAAATCTTAAAAAGTAAACTCTTACAATTGTAATATTCAGATACAAACACTTTTATATTACGGTTTAAAAACTACATTAAAAGTCTGATGTAAATGTTTTATTATTGCTTACTAATGTATTAACCTTTTATAGTAGGATAGTTTTAAGTTTCATCTTAATAACTTATTCAAATGGTTATGCAACTTGCATAGGCCTATTAAGATAATGTAATTCAAACAAACATTAGGAGAAGTTAAAAACTTTTTTTATATTAAGTGGAAAAGCCTGGTTTTTTAGAAACCAGCTATTAAAACAGTTATGTCATATAATTAAATTGCAAAAGTTGTTATGTCGATTGACCGTCTAGATTTCACATCATTAATAAATTCCTACTTAGTTTTAGAGCAAAAAAAAAATTGTTTAACACTAATAGTTAAAAAGACAAGTTTATTTGTATAACAAGTTCGAGGGTAATTAAATCTCGCTTATGTTTTAATTGCGACTTAAATTAGTACTTTAATTGACAAACATTTCTATAAAATTACTTTATTATATGCAATTGAAATAACGAAAGTAAAAAAAAAAAAGTATTAAAAATAAAATATTTTGAAATAGAATAATAAATTAATTATAGTTAAATTAAGTATAATTAGGAGCAGAATTTTATAAAAACTACATTAAGTTCTTTGTTTCTTTTAATCAATTTTTTTTTAGACGATTATTACGCGAAACATATTTATTTTTTATTCATTACAGTAAAGCCAGCTTGCAGTCTATTGACTTTATTCTCGGTGGTATTTTGCACCTCTAAATTTCTATAAATATGATGAGTTTTTTCTTTATTAAAAATTTAAACCTGTATAATAGGTTTCACAATACAAAATGGTTTTATTATTTTGTTATAAGTTTTTAAGTTATATAGTTTACTCAAATAATTTATACTTACATTTCATATCAATGATCGCTAAATAATCCAAAGTTTTTGTGTTTTTGAAAACCTGTAAAACAACAGTTTTCAATAGATATCAAGAAAATTATTTTAGAAATATCTACTATTAATCGTGAGAATAATCGTGTTTTTGCAATTTCAAAATTCGAAAACTTTTAAATTTTTATGAAAAATGTAAATTTATTTTGCCCTACATAAATTTTATTTCAAAAGAAAAAGAAAAATTCGTAATAATAAGTTTTCGACACTAAACTTTTATAGTTAAGTTTATTATAATTAATTATAACTTAATTACAGTTAATCTTTATATACAATTTATCAGTTGATTTAAGAATTAATATTAAATCAAAGTTAGAGTAAATGACAAGTTCTGAATATTTAAAAAACCTTCTACCTCTACTTTTGGCTTTGTATTAAACAGTATACACTTTAGTTTAAAGAACTTAGAATTTAATGATATTAACTTTAAATGAAACCACCATTATAATTACAATTATAAGTTTTATTAACTGTATTATCAAAATTTTCATAAACGCTGATATTAATATTTTTTAAAAGTTGTATTTCATATAAATTCTCCCTGAATTGGCAAAATGGTAATCTTGTTTCTACACTTAAAAATATATATTAACCATATAGAATAATTTCAAAAGAAAGTACAGAATAGACTTTAACCGCTGCGATACTCATTATATTTCTTACATTGACGACTATCAAAGCTTAATATTTAATCCTTTATACAAAAGACTTATACTTTTTCTAATGCTTTTTAAAACTAATTAACTACATTTAATTAATGATCCAATTTTAAATCTTATTGTCAAAACAATAAATAAACCAACTAATATCAACAATTAAATTTAACAAAAGCTATCTGAATAATAGGTTTTATTTTAAACAAAATAAACTAAACTTCACAAAAAAACAATTTTGTTAGAATTAATTAGTTTTTAAAACAAATTCTTATCTTAAAAAAAATAAATTAATACATTAATACAGATCGGCTAAATAAATTTCGGGTTAGATATGATCGGGTTAGAAACGATCGGGTTAGATATGATCGGGTTAGAAATGATCGGGTTAGAAATGATCGGGTTAGAAATGATAGGGTTTAATTGGGTTAGAAGTGATTGGGTTAGAAATGATCTTGTTAGAAATGATCGGGTTAGAAGTGATCGGGTTAGAAGTGATCGGGTTAGAATTGATCGGGTTAGAAATGATCAGGTTAGAAGTGATCGGGTTAGAAGTGATCAGGTTAGAAATGATCGGGTTAGAAGTGATCGGGTTAGAAGTGATCGGGTTAGAAGTGATCGGGTTAGAAATGATCGGGTTAGAAGTGATCGGGTTAGAAATGATCATGTTAGAAATGATAGCGAGTTAGAAATGATAGTAAACCGTTAATGTAATAGTTGAAATTTAAACAGATTTAAGGACTGTCTAAAAAATTGTAAAAAAAATTTATTTAAGTTGAATTAAGAACTATCTAAAAATTTTAAATTTAAACCAAATATCAACAAAACTCAATGAAAAAGTCAAAAACCAATTTTGTACTAGTATTATAATCTGATTTAAGTCTTGTTCGTTTTTCAGCATAATAATAATAATTTCTTACTGTGTCAGCATGATTTCATTAATTCCGTTCTTTTTTTTTTTGATTCAACTTGTATCAGATTCAAGTATTAATAAAGATTCTTTTAAGCACAACCTGCATGTTATTGCTCATGGTTTAGATATTTTTGTAGTATTTTGCTACTTAATTTGTAGTTTTTGTTTTTTAATTTTTTAGTTTATGTGTCAATTTTGAAAGTTCGGTTGCTTGTTTGTACCAGAGGTAGTTTTTGTCGTTTGGTTGTCTGTTTATTGTTGTATTATGTGTTGATATACGTATTTAAGCTGATTGGCGCTCTTCCAATGTATATTTTCGATGAATTGTCTGTTTTTATTGTTGCCTGGTAAATTAAATTTTCTGCCCTACATTCTCCTCTTTCCAGGGGGCATGTTTGTTTCTATCTACAGTTACATGATTCATCTTTAGTTATTTTATTTTTGTTAAATAGTTTTTTGTTGTGGTTTTTTTTTAATTGTTACAATGTTTGTCATGCAGCTGTAGCTTATTTTTAAATAGTTTTTGTTTAAATATTTTTTCATCTTACTATTTTCTCCAAAGTGTTTGTTTATTATTTTTAGAAACTTTTTACCTATGTTTGTTTTGACAGATTTGCAATATGGGGGATTGAACCACATAATCTTTCTTTTTCTGTTTCTTTTTTTATTTTTGCATCCTTCTGTATAGTTAATTTCATAATTGTATCCATTTATCTTTAAAGCATCATTATAGTCTTTTTGTATGTTGTTGAACAGGTTTTTGTTACTTGAATTTTTCGAAAGTCTGGCCTCTATAATTTTGGGATTTGTTTGAGTATGGTTTTACATTTGTTTGATTTTATAAATAAAGGTTATACTTAAATAAACATATGTCATATAAAGAGCTAGCTTTGAAACATAACTTTTGAAAAAAAATCTTACAGGCTGTAGTAATAAATTTTTATTATGTAAGTGTTATCATGGAATTTATCTTTTATTTTACTTATTTTATAAGTATGACTCCAAAACAATTAAAAAACTATTATATTAAACAATATTTCTGAATACATACAAATTTGAATATATTTAATTTAATGTTAAAGATAACATTCAGTCTTTTTGTGCGGTATATATAAAACTGTTTATCATACTAAATATATTTTTTATTCTTTAATTTTAGTTCATCATATATATTTAATTAATTTTTTGAAGTATAAAAACAGTACAGTTGTAAAATATAATTATAAAAAAACTTCTTGTAGTTTTTAATTATATTTCAAAAAACTATAAAGTACCTTTATTCTAAAATCAGGCTCAATGTTTAAAAAATTTTTATGTTTTTGCATCTGAAAGAAAACATAGTTAAAGCGATTTAGAACAACGTTTTAAATTTGTAAAACTGTTTGTGTTTTTAATTCTGAAAGTTGCATGATTTATATTAGAAACTTAAGTACAACAAACATTAAAAAAAGATTTATATACAATTTTACTTGTTTTTAAACTTTAGTTTTAATATTAGGAATACATGTGTATTCTTAATATTGAAAAATAAAGGTTTAGAAATTAATTAAGATAGGTAACTGTTAGATCTTTTTATTATTATTTTGATATTAAACTTTACTTTGAGCGAGTTTTACAAAACTAAAAAAAATAAATCTTTCTAAAAATAAAAAAATAAAATGTATTAGTTGAAAGATATGTTTTAAAAAGATTTTTAAAAATGTGCTAAAAACTTAATTTAGAGTAAGCTCAAGGTACTAGTTACAAAATTAGTTTATTAAATTTTCTGATTAGACAACAAGTATAGTAGGTTTGCAAAAACACAACAGCGCGCGAAATCAATGTTCAATAAATCTGACCCGTTATTCGCAAAACGATGTCTAAGGATTAAACAAGAAATAAAATAACTGTTTTGAGAAAGCACAAAAGTTAAAACAACAAGTTACTTCATAAAGTAAGTTTCTGATTTTTGTATAAAAACACATATTTTTAGAAGTAAAGGTTTAAAAATCTTAGAGCACTGTAAGTGTTACTTTTAAATTAAAATATTTTATAAATTTCATTTTATTATGTAAACAACATATACTTGATGTTATAAAAGCCTCTTTAATAAATATCAATAATAATAGCTCCTGTAACTGTATTTAGTTAGTAGTAAACTCTAAGGCACCATTATAGGCTTCTTCGTTAAACTAAAGTTTTACATGTAAATCTAAACCGCTCCTTAAAATCGTCAAATTAGCGTTGGATTTGGAAATACATATTCTAATAAAATTTGTACATTTAATAATTTTAGCATAAACATAATAAAAAATTGGATTTATTTTAGTTTTAAATTTTTTAGACATTAACTAGTTGAAATAAAAAACACATTGTATGCTACTTTTAAGCTAAAAAAGTATTTCAACTGATATTTTTGTTACAGTACTAACTAGAAAAATATGCTAACTGAGTTTATTTAATTTTATCATTAGTTGTTTTTTACTTTACATAGTGTTGTTCGAAATTAAATGATTAGTCACTAAATAAAGTATTTAATTATTTTATTCGTTTATCAAACCCTTCTTGTTTAAGTTAATTTGAACAACATTTACGTAAGAAAAAATATCTTAGTTTAAAGTCTCGTTGTTTGATATTGCTCACGTAAAACCAGTTTCTTTTTACTGTAGCTAATTAAACATATGTAAACTGAAACCAAATTATAACAAAAACTATGTTAATTACAAAAACAAGAATGTAAGTATCAATTATATTACGGGGAGTTATTCCTTACTATATAATTTAAAGCTTAAAATCAATACATACCATAAAACACCGTAGTTTAAAAAATTTTAAAATTGAAATTTTCTAAAGTTTTGATTAACTAATTCTTTTTAAAGTTAAACTATAGTATAAATACTTGTAGTAGTATTAAGAAAATCTGTTGAGTTCTTTGGGAATTTAATTTTTTTATAGAAGCTTAAAATAAATGCTGAAAAAACTCATACTTGAATAAAGAATTGAATAAACTGCTGATAAAAAAACAAATCTATCCTAAAGTACAAAAAATGACATAATTATACGTTTTTAACTTATATAGGAAAAATAATAATTATTTTAGTCTCGTTTTCAAAATATCATTAGATAATTATTTTCTAATTATTTTTATAAAGTTGTTGACTACATAGTAGAAAACAGGAAAGACAATTTAATTAAAAGTGTTATTATTTAAAAACCAAATCACTAAAATGTACTTGCTTTATTCATTTTCATACTCAAAACAAAAAAACAATAGCGTTAAGCTATTGCAAGATCTAAAGCTACTGTCATAAAGCAGCTTGTTTACAGATTTGATAGTTTACTTTACTTTGTTTCTAACATTTTAAAAGCAGTTTGTAAATACAGACTGTTTGACTTGAATTAAAAGCTTAAAAATAACATTTTTGAAAAAAAAAATTCTCGTTATTGTCTGCAATAAACAGATGGAACTGATTATCACAAATTCTCGAATGTAACATTTCTTTTAATTTCTACACTTTTGTTTTAAAATAAACTTGTTAATAAAGCACTTTATATATAACGTGAAGTTATTTAAAACACGTGGAAAAAAACATTTTAAGATATCAACATTCAAATTTTTTTTATACTTTATGCAATTTTTAACTTTAATTGCTTAAATTTAAAGTCTAAAAAATTATTCTTATTTTCTTTGCTTATATATTACATTAAATTTTATCTTTATAAAAAACTAATATATTTTTCAAATATCAATGCATAAAACTTGTAAAAATATATTTACCTCTAAATTTTTAAGACATATATAAAATACATACGATCTATAAGACTTGAATCTTTACCTGAAGTATACTAAAAGCTCTAAGTAAAAATATTATTTTTAAACATTAATAAACTTTGAAAATAAACCTTAAATATTACTTTAAAAAGTATGTCTTTTTTTTAAAGGGTAAACATTTTATATAAAAAACGCTCAAAGAGATTGAAAAATAAGCTGTTCTAACATAAACTTAAGCTTTGTTTTTGGCTTTCTTGGAGTTTTTATGTTTACAGTTTTTTAATCATATTCTACTTCTTTTTATTGCTGTAAAATGGAAAAAGACACTTTCTAGTAAGCTAATAAAAAAATGTATTTTACAAGGAACTGAACTTATGTCTAAAGTCATTATTGCACTGCACAGGTTACAGTTTAAAACGAGTTATTACTTTTGCACAGATTAAATATTAAAATAGAGGTTTACAACTACAAAATTTAAAAGAAATAAGTTTAAAGTTTAACCGTAACAAAGATAATAGACAACAAGTTATAGTTAAGTATCAATGGCTTAAAGTTTTAAGAATTTAAAATCTATAGTGTGTTGAAATTTCAATGTTTAGTAAATACGCTTTAAAGATTGCAATTTAACTATATAAGACCAAGTGTAGTATTAAGAAAAAGTATATAGAGGTTTATGTTGAAAACCTACCCACAAAAAACGTTTTTTATCAAGTAAACAAAATTAAAGTTATTTTGAAATAAAAAATCTATATAAGTTTATTTAAGTGTTATATAAATTAACAGGTTTTAAAAATCAAATAAGTCTTAAAGTTAATTTTTTGAATTACATAAAATAAGTTTTCTCAAAAACTTATTAGTAAGCATAATTTTTATTTCATACATTACGAATTTTTGTTTATAGAACATGATGTACTTTTTTATTTATTAAGCATGTAATTAACATAAACTTTTATTGAGTTTCAATTGAAACATGGGTCTCAATCTACAGAGAGTTTTTGTTTTTGTGAGCAAATCGGTATGACTTTTATGTTAAATTGAGCTTGTCTCACAGCATATGTAATTCCAGTCTGACCTTGGCTATGATAGACTATCGCCAATCTTCAAGCATATTGTATATTTTTTCATGTATTATTATTCAATAAACTTATAATTGTTTTATTTAGGTTAGTTTATTATTTTAATAAAAAAATGGTGTGAACGAGTTATATTTAACAACATTATCTCAGTTTTTATTTTTTGTTTTTAATATACAGAATTAAATTGTGTTAGCCACAATTTAAATAAAAGTAACTAGTTTTGACAAAGTAAATCTATCATTATTGCACAGTTAAATCTTAAGTTTATTTTAATTTTAAAGTTTACCAACAATTTTAGAATTAATAAAAAAAGTTTGTTACGTACTTGCTTGAAAAATTCACGAGCACGAGCTGTCAATTGTTTTCTATTTAAAACCTAAAGATACAAACAACTGTACAAAAACTGTTTTAAGTTTTTGAAATTTTTTTAATTTTCTTAGTATAAATATTAAAAGTTATTTTAAATCAACTACGTAAATATGTATTTAGTATGTAATTTAAGTAAAGTAAGTTGTTTTATTTTTATTTAATATGTCAAGTAGGTGACATATTTATAGCTTACGTTGCTGTTATATTTTACACTATAAAATTAAGTTGTGGTCAAACTTTTTAATATAGTATTATTTTTAGGTGCTTTTGACAAACCATAATTAAAATATTTTTTAAAGATTGTTAAATTTTACAATTGTAGTTATTAATGTTTTCAAAAGGTCCAATATAAAACAAAATTTGTTTATTATAAGATTTAAATCAATCAAAAATTTTGTTTAAAGTCTAAACTTAAACTTACTAATACATTTATTTCGCTGAAAGTACAAAGTAATGCTTAAGTTGAAAGTAATAAGTATTACTTTAGAAAAAAATATTGCTTTAATGCAACCAGTTGCAAGTTTAAAATCTTAATTAGAAATGAGTTTAGAATAGCTTTTTAGACATAACTTAAAAAATATGTTCTACTAATTGTGTTATATTATTAGGTTTACATGTTTAGTTTTAAATTAAACAATTATCAATTTTAAACATTCAATTTTACCTTCAACTGAGCTATTAATAATAATATTATTTTCTCTCAGTAGGGCTGTTTAGTTATTAATTAAATGTAAAAGTTGGATTTCAACATATAAATAAAAGATGATATCAACCAAAAACAAAACAAGATGCTGATTTTTTTTTATATTTAGTGAAACAAAACTAAAAAAAGGAAATAATACTTTATTCACGATTTAAATTTTACAAACTAAAAATATAGAGTTTGTTTTTATATCAGCTCTTGCAAAACTAATACACAAAAAAGCCTTGATTTTACAAACATGCTTGCTGACTAAAAACTTAGTATAAGATTTAATATAAAGGTAGAAAAAGTAAAAAAAAGTTTTAAACTTTCGTTAGACACACGATATTTAGTTGAACTAAAGAAAGTGAAAGTGATAAAAGTTGAAGGATAAAATGAGGTAACATGTAAAAATGATGAAAGGGAAAGGAGATAATATGAATTTTAAATATACACATGCATTAAGGAATTTTTTCAATTAAAAAAACTACTCATAACTCCCATTTAAGTAAAAAACATAACAAAAGTTAGTGATGAAGTATCAATAATATGCTGAAACTTCATGTAACTACTTTTACTAACTAAAAAATATTTACACTTTAAGGTTATTCTAAATAGAAACTATTGAGTACATTAAACTATTTTGCTTAAATAATCTCATAATAAAATTTACATAATTCGTTAACATGTATAAAATGTTTTATGCCATAATCTTTTTTTAAAAGTTTTATCTTTTAAAAAAATTTAAACACACTGAATAACATATCTAAAAAATGATTTTGTTTTTTATATAGGTTTAAAATGTAGGTTTATATCTAAATATATTTAATTTTCCGTTTGAATATTATTAGCTCAACTTACTTAAACTTAAAAAAAAACTTAAATCTAATTGATATTGAAGAAAATGTTAAAATTATTAAACTTAAAAATGTATACGTTTAATGCATAATATATAAATGTGTTTTAGTTACTATATCGAAAACTATATGGAATTTATTTTTATTAAGATTTTACTTAACAAGAAATCTTAACTAGTAAATACCATATAATAGAAATATCATAAAGATTTCCAAAACATAACAAACAGTACGAAATTTAAATGAAAAATTTTATCTTTTAAATTCCAAATGTAGTTTGCCAGTTCTGTTGTATGTCTTTTGTTAATTTTATTGAATAAAGACTTGTAATTCCTATATCTTTGTTTGAAACTTTTTCCTGTAGATCCTAAGTACTTTTTGGAATTTAAAATATAGTAATACAGACTATAAAATTAATGGGAAATACTAAACAAGACAAAATCAGAATTCAATACTAAATTCGGCTGCAAACTTTGCAACTTAGAAAAAATAGAAATTGATAAATCAGACAAGAACATATAACTAAACAAGAAAAGCGAAAGACAAAATATATGCATCCATTACCAAAACTACTTTAGCAAAATTAAAACTAACTAAATATAAAGTCAAAGTAAAATTAAGCCGTGGACACGAACAATTTAAAACATCTTTCTATTACAGTTTAAAACCTTTTTCTGATACAACTTTTCTAAACTTTTCAAAATGCATAAAATCTTAAACTAACAAGATTAGCGTATTTTTTAAAACTTAACTAACTGTACAAAAATACCTTCATTTTTACTATGTCATAATAAATATAAAATTTTCAAATTCTAAACTTCTGTTAAACATTGACTTTAGCTTTACTGATGAGTATATTAAGTAATATATCTCATACATAAAACGGTCGTATAAGCCTTTTTGTTTTTTATATAATCAAATAAATACTTAGCTCCAATTCAAATTGTCGAGCGCTATCGACGAAAACTAAAAAAAAATATTAATATATGTATATATACATATCAAATTGTACAGTAATCTTCCTTTATTGTACCAACATATATTTCTGTGTGTTAACGAATCAACACACTTCAACTGGGTTGTTAAATGTTATTCTTTCCATTTAACAAGCCAGTTGAAGTTTGTTGATTCGTCAACATACAGAAACATGTGTTGGTACAATAAAGGAAGATTACTGAACAATTTGTTTTTATTTGTATTCCAGTGAAATTATTTCACTAGGATCTTTTGTTAGCAAACGATTAAACCTATATTTTGAACAGTTATATATAGATATCCCTTTTTTTTTCAAATCTTACGCATAAAAATATATATAAACTAAAGCTTTTTGTAAATCAGTCTAAATGATTAGCTTGTAACACACTGAAGACCTGGCTTAGTTTTAAAAGTTAGTGAAACTATTGTATCAGTTAAAAAACAGTGTGTCATTTAAATTTTGTACATACATAATGTCACAATCACATTGTTGAACTTAAACTAAAACTAACTATCTGTATTCAAGTAGACAAACTATATTATTTATTTTAAGTTTAGATTTAAAGGTGCTTTAATACTTGATACTGCTTAAATATAGTGATTAAAAGTTTACACTCAGTTTTTTAAACAGTAAAACAGGTCTGCAAAAATTCAATACAGGATTAATTTTGATTAAAGTAAATTATGCTATGCTTAGCCCTTTATTGACTTTAAAAAAAAATTTTTAGTTAACAAGTTTATGTTTGTTTCTTTATTTGCACAACCTTTTGTTTAAGACTATTAGCTGCTATTTTTTAAGCAGAATTCATTAATAATTTATCAAAAATGTTTACGGATTAAGTTTCAAAAAATTTTAATTTTATAAAAATAAATAAAAAGTATTGGCGTAAAGCGAATGTTTTTTGAGAGAATAAGAAAAAGATAAGTTTAATACATATGCAACAATTTATACTCAACAAAATGGTTTTAATTTATTTCAGAAGTTAGTTTTGAAGTGTAAAAGTTAATACAAGAATCTTTCGCTTTATGAAACGTGTTTAGATATAGTAGCTTTTTTCTATACCTAGCTAAAGTCTATTATCTTAAACTATTAAGTTTATTTATATAAAGTAACTTTTGTAGTTTTTTTCTTTTTGAATTTAGAATAAAACTTGATATTTAAGGCAGTTAATTTGAACTAATATATAAGTTTTTTTAAAGGTAATATTTTTTTAAAAGTAGCAATGGATTGGGAATATACACCATCTGAATTTAAATCTGATAATATTATTAATACTAAATCTAACAACATTTTCGAAGGAAATTTTATACCTCCTTCCCCTAACTGGACCTTTATAAATGAAAGCTTTGTTAGTTTTAGTTTTTGGTTGCTAAAAACAATAGCTTTTTAAATTTTACAATAAGCATGATTTTCAGATCAATTGTGATTACGAAGATCAAGAGATGGCAGTAAAAAGCACAAACTCTAAAAAATTTTTACCAAACTCAAACTACCAAAGATCCCAATCAATCACAACTTTGCCAAGTCAGCAAAGTAAAGAAAGAAGTAGCTGTACAAGAAGGTCATTTTATAGTAAGTTCAAGTCGAGGCTCTCCCAGAAACAAAAAACAACTGTAAAGCAAAACTCCGAGTCTAACTTGCTTAACAACAAGTTTTCTTTGAAGCCGGTACATAGATGTTCATCATGGCCGGCGAAAAAAAGCGAAAACGGAAAAGAATTGTTGTCTAGCCAGTAAGTTTTACTTGAAATAAGATTTCAAATTAAAAGTTGGTTATAAAACTTAAAATCAAAATATGTTTATACAAGTTAGACTTTTTCAAAATACAATTTTTTTTCATTTTTTATATTTCGTATTTAAAACAGTATAACAATGTGGTTTCAACCAAATACAGGAAAAAAACTGTTTCAAAAGCAAGAAAGTTAACTTTTGAATTATATATTTATGAAGAAACTAAATTATTTTATTATATTCTTAGTTCATTTAAACTTTTAATAAATAACTAGTTGTTCGTTACCAGCTCAACAAAAGTTATATAATAATATTTTAATGTAAGTATTTTTTATATAAATAAATAATAAAGATTAAACTACTTAATGGTAAACATTTTTTATAATAATCAGTTTTTACAAAATTTTACAATCAAACTTAACATTAAATAACTTAAAACTTTCAGCTTAAAAACGCTTAGAAAAGAAAACAATGGAGTACTTAAGCTTGAAACAGTTCTTAGAGACAAAAGTACGTTTGATAAATTTTTTTTTTTTTTTTAATATACCAGATTCAAAACTGTCACACTATTTATTACAACAGAAGCCCACGAAGCATTTAAAAAATTTCTAAAAAACGAATTTAGTGATGAAAACATCGAATTCTGGGCTGAAGTAGAAATTTTCAAAAATGTAGAATGTTTAGAAAACAGGAAAATTCGAATTGTGGAAATATATAGAACATTTATTGAAACAGACGCACCTAAAGAGGTTTATTTATGTTAAATTTAAACTAAAAAAGGATAAAAAAACTTGAAAAGTCAATTTACTTCCTAAATAAATAATTTTACATTAAAACTTGTTTTTTTTATTATAATCTTCCATTGATAAATTTCAAAACAAAATATCTTTATTATTTAGTTAGAAGTATGTTGAACAATTTTTGATTTTATTACATTACTTTACACAACATGTTTGAAAACAATTTGAAATAAATATTTCAGATAAATTTATCATACACTACATCGATGAAAATAAAACAATCAATAAAAGACAACAAAACTTCAGTTTTCGACGAAGCTCAGCACGAAATAGAGTTGTTGATGGAATCAGATCCGTACAAAAGATTCATTTTAGCTTCAATATAGTTTTAAATATTTTATAACAATCATTCAGTATTTTTTTTGTACAGTTTTTCAAATCATGCTTCGAAACTTTAGCGAATTTAAATAAACATATTTCAAAATTTCGAAATAGGTTTTATCAAAGTACTTATACAATTTTTTTATTCATTTAAAGTTTTATTGCTTTTTACAAAGTTTATAAACTTTATAAACCCTTTTTTTTCAATATAACAAATGTGTTAGCTTTTCTTTTAGTATAAATTAAACTATTTAGTGTTTTTTAGTTTCAAAAAACATAATCTTCCTAAAAGTTTTACTTCTGTTAAACTGTTAACGCTTCAAGAAATGCGCTTTTTATTACTCATTTAAGTAAAAATTTATTTTTTAGAACAAATAAAAATAAATAAATAATTGTAGATTCTCTATAAACAACTAACAAAAAAAAAACTAATAATTAAATTTTTTATTGATATAATAACATTTTTAGTAAATTTAATTTTTAACTCTTAACTATTAACGTTTAGCTATAAGGAACTTCATAAATTTTATTTAAAAATTGTCAAACTTCTTAAACGTTTCTAAATGTTTTAGTACTTTTTCGGTCTTTAGTTCTAAAGTACTGAACGTACAGTGTTATTATAAAATATTTTTTTTTGAATTAAGGTTTTAAGTTTTATTTTAAAGATAAATTCATAAAATTTAAATAAAAACAGTTAGATACTAAACATTAATATTTCCAAAAAATTTTTAATTTTATACAAAATACTTTGATTAACTTTTTTGGCCGCTTGTTCAATAAACAAAACTTTTGCTTCACTAGTACTACAATCAAGGATTTAAGTAACCTCAGAAAATACTGAACTATTTATTGATGGGCTGTTTTGTTTTTTCGCATTATAGATACAAACAAGTTGTGCTTTACAACCAGCAATCAAAAAAAATTAATGATATTTTAAAAGTTATAAAACAAAAACACAGTGTATAGTTTTATTTTGTTGGATGACACAGTTTAAAAGTTATACAAACTATTTAAATAATCTAAAAGAGCGTCAATTAGTATATTTAAAATAATATAATTAGTAAATAATATAATAAAAAAAGTCTAGCTTTGAATTCGTAAATAAAAGTAAAAGATTGTGTTTGCTCAAGTTCAATTTAGTTGGAATCTTATAATACTAAAGATTTTGATTTGTATTAAAATGATAAAAAATATTATTTTTTCGTTCTAAATAACAATGTTTTCTTTTAATATGGATTATAATTAATTGAAAACTTTAGCGTAGTTAAATATAATAGTTTTCTGGATGAGTAAACTATGCTTGATTTTTAAAACATAAGAATTTTTTAGAGCTTATTTTATAAACTAAACATTAATTCTACTTTTTTTTTTTTGCGTGTATAGTATGTTAGACTTAAAGTTTTTTTCTATCTCGATAATAATTTTGGTAATGACTAAAGTAATTTAAAAAAGTCTTAGTTTTTATAATTAAAAACACTTAAAAAGTAATTTATAGCATAACAACAGCATATCCTTTATTTTAGAATAATTTTAACTCCATCAGTTTTACATTACAAATTAATAAGAATCTTTTTTGACAAAGAAGTGTTTGTCGTTAAATATACTTTTAAATTAATCTTTTAAGAAGTTTAAGTGCTTTAAAATTTTATAAAGTTTACTTTATGTATATAAATACATTAAACAAGCTATATTTAATTTTAAACTTTTATAATACATTATTAAAGTATAAGAAAAAAATAAAACAAACAAAAGATCATTAATAGATTAAAAATATTTCAGAGTAGTTTTCAAATATAAAATTATGATAGTTTAAAAGATTCATCATTGTGAAAATAAGTTTTTACGGAAACTGACACACAGTTAAGATCGTTTAGGTTTTAGAAATACTTAAAAACAGCTATTAGATAGTAGTTCTAATTATAAAAATATTTAATTAGTGTTATGAAAAAGTTTAGTACCAAAATATTGATCATAAAACAATTTATACTAAACTTAGAAAAAGTGTTTCTAAAATTTTTTTTTTAAGTTAAACCTTTTATTTAATATGCTTAAAGTTTTGTTCTATAAAAATGTTTAACTTTAAACTTAAACTCTTATAGCATTTTGAACAATACAAACACGTTTTATTCAGAAAGGTGTCTCTAAAAACTCAAATAGTAAGGTTAAAGAAAAGTTCGTGCAGTATTCTTGTAAAACACCTTGGCAAAAACCTTTATTGGCAAAAACGTTTACTCGTATTTTATGTTTTCTCAGTAGTAATGCCTAATGTAAACGTTTGATATCAGTTTAACTTTTGTTTTTATCTATGAAGTATTAAATTAAAGTACATCTATTTCTACATTAAAAACAACCAGTAAAAGCTGATACACTCAATGTTTGTTTTATTATATTTTGTAATAAAAAAGTACAGTACAGTAATTCTTAAAGTTTCATCAGTAAATAAATATTTTTAACCTTAAACTAAATGTTAACTATAAACTTTAAAATAAAATACCTTAGTTTTAACAATTATACTTGCATAAGAAAACGTAATAAAAAAAAATTAACTATTGATTATGTTTCATTGTTAAAGCTTGTTTTACATAATAAAACTTAATAAATTTGAGAAACAAAAAAGTTACAAATGATTTATTAAGGTACAAAGTTAAATGTATTTCGACTAACCCTTATCAATCGCAGTTGTTAGAAACGGTATACTATCAAAATCCACCCGTGTTCAAATTCTACCTGATTTTTTTTCTGTATTTATTAATTAACTTTATATATTTTTTTGATTTTTTAAAGTTAATTTTAATTTATATTTCACTATCACTGTTACCCCTAACACTTACCCTCGATCGGTAAACGGTTTTGAACTTTTGGTTGATTTTGATCGCGGGTGGGTTTTGAACGTGTCCCGTTAGCAACTAAATTAAATTGTGAGCAAGAACAATACAGTTATAATTACGTCACAAGTACACATCTAATCAACAAACAAAATTAAAGTTAACAATAAGTTAAAATAATTTAAAATTTTTAACAAGTATACATTATATCTTAAAAAGTAAAATAAACAAAAAATTATAGTAATTTGTATAGATTTATTATAAACAAACTGTCGTTTACATAATTTAGACTTAAACGTTTTTATTTAAAAAAAAACTCTAAAACACTTAATCAATAAAATTTAAAGGCTTTACATAAAACTCAAAAACGACCATCATTATAATCGCTAGCCCGTTTAAAATTGTTTAATAAATGTTCTGTAATAACAGGATTTTGTTGATGGGCTTATGGAAGTATTTTGTTCATTTTATAATAAAAAAGTTATAATTTATGCTTAGTCAAACTCGTTATATACTGTAACTAATTGTTAATTTCATTTTTGTTTACTAGTAAATTAATGTGTTTTGATATTGCAATTACAAATGTATACATGCTAACAATTTACTTTATTTACAAGCTAACAACTTCAATTGATAAGGGTTAGCCGAAATATATTTTACTTTGTACCTGAATAGATCGTTAAAGATCGTCTTGTGTCTCAAGATTTTTTTATAAATAAGTAGTAAAATTAACATAATAAAACTAACTAGAAACTATTGTTAAATTTTAAGCTAAATATTAATTTTATGTATTGTATTAAGCTACAGATAATAAGTTTTTTTAACAAAAATTGTTTAAAAAATTTAGTACAAAACTTATATAAGTTTCGATTTATTTGACAAAAAAAAGTTTTAAAAGTTATTATTTCATAAAAGCGCTATTAGTTATTCGTTTACTATATATTTATTTTTAATAGTTAAGCAAGTTTAGAAAACAAGTTGTAAGTAGTAATAATTTTTGCATTACTATATATTAACATACTTTATATATCAATATCTATTATTACTTTATTAAGGGTTTTTAAATCAGATTGGTTTATTTTTGGATCTTAACACTTTACTAACCATAAGTTTTCTTAAACTTTATGCTGCTAAAGAGTATTTTATTTTATAACATTTAGTTTAATCATATCAATATTTAAACATAATGGTGAGTACTTAATTACGAAGTACGGATAGTTATTAAATGTGAATTTATTAAACCCTTTGAGTTCTTTTAAAAATAAAAATCTTTGAAGCCATAAGTTATTTTGCATTGTTTATACGTTATAGAATTTATTACTTTTTTTGTTATAAAGAATTGTTTGTTTTGTTTAATTAAGAAAGTTTTAATTGTGTATTTTGAGATAATATAATTAGCTATAAGAAAAATTTACGTATACTTAGTTATAGATAACAAGTATGTAGTAAGCTAATGTTAAAACTTGAAACTAGTTTATTGGAAGATCTATTGCTTTTAAGTTAATTAAATGTTTCTTGTAAGTGTATAACAAACATTTTCCAGTAATAAAAATTTAAGTTATATCACAAAAAATACATAGTTTTTATATAATAATAATGATTTGTTTATTTAAAGTAAAAAGAAGTATAAATATTTTAAATAATTGTATTGTTTTTTTTTACTCTTTATCAAAAAAATTGAAGTTTTTAAAAGTAAAATAAAGTTCTACAAACCAAATTATTTAGATTATACTTTAAAAAATAATTTGAAGCTTTAATTAAATTCGTCTTTTTTTGTTTTATATTAAAAAAAGTTTCTAAAAAAGTTTATGTTTATAGTTTTTAAGTCTGTAAAGATTACAGGTATGTTGATTAAACAAGTGCATACTTTCTTTGTAGACAAAAAAAAGTTATGTAAATAACAAATTTTCAATATAAAAAGATTTATTACACATGTTTTAACCATTAACAATATTGTAAATTGAAAAACATAAGGAAAAAAACTATGATACATTGTATTCTAATTAGTTTTACTAAATCACTCTTATTGTATAAAAACTAAATTTTTATCATACAGTAACTTCAATAAACTATTAACAACGTTCTAAAATTTATTGTTAAAAATATAAAATTAGTTTTTTAATTTCTTAATATCACAATTAAAAAAAAAAATATTTGTATTTTAATAAAGACCATGGCACTAATACATAACACTGTTGTTAAAATAATACTCTTAGTATAATAGTATATAATTTTTACGTAGATCTTTTAAAATTAATAAAAATTAGATGTATTTTAAAGACTTTAGTACTTACAAATAGTAGGTTATATTATTATCGTAATTTTTGGTTGGTTGTTTATTAATATGCACTTTTTTAGAAGACTTGCTTAGTAAGTATTATAAATAACTTCACAATTAATGAAATGAAATTAAAAAAAAAAAAAATATTTTGTTTTGATTGAGTTTTACTGAACAATATTTTAATACTTATAAATAACACTTGAGTTTATTTTACAACTTTTAGACTCTTTAAATTTCGTTCCCCTACATACTTTTAGTACATTATAAATATTAATGAAACTATAACATTTTAAAACCGTGCATTATTGTTAATGAGTTGCGGTAGGTTTAATTTCCAATTTATAGTATGGTTTAATTTTCATTGAGTATTTCAACTAGTGGGTAATTATTATAAAACCTTAAGTACTACTCGTTTACTTTAGAGTTTTAGCTCTTTTATGCAATAAAAATATTTTTGTGCTTTTTTAAAATATATTTAAAGTGTTTAATATAGGTTTATATTTAGTTGGCAATAGTTTTTAAAAGATAAGCTTCAAATATAACCGATTAGTAGTATGGTTGAGTTGTATATTTTCTAAACGAAACTAGTTTATTAACTCCAACGAAAATTTCTTGTTACTTGAAAAACATTTTTTCAAGTAACAAGAAAACAAAAAAAAAGTATTTATTATGTGAGTACTTTATTAAATGGCACTTAATATGAATAATGTAAAATATTTGATGCTTAAAGAAGTAAAAAATATCTACATAACTGTACACCTAGACTAGTACTTTAGAATTAATAACTTTTTTAAGATATTTGTATGTTGTAATATTGTTTTGAAGATGATAAATCTAAAGTTAAAAGCAAAGAAAAATGTTTTTGGAATATATTAGAAAACTTTGTTTTGAATGTTGCTGCGCATCATGAATTCAAAAAGTCTCTTTCTACAAAAGTGTATTACGTAAACATTGTTCGCCTTAAAGTTTAATTGTCGTGTTCAGTACATTTGGTACAATCAATTTTCGTTAAAATCATGTAACGTCATAAAAAATACAACATTAACGTTTTATTTTCATTATCAGTTTTAATAAAAAGAGTTATTATAGACAGTTTAAACTCTAAAACCTCTTGTTCCAAAAAGCAGTACACAAAAATCAAATTTTAATGTACATTAGTTTAGATAATAGATATAATTAACGATAATGATTCAAATAACCCAAAAAATTGTATGATTATAATTTTTTGTGAAAACATTATGTTCAGTTTTTCAAAAATTTTAATCATTTTTAAAATAAAATTCGATTAAGTTTATTCCATTTTGTGTTTAAAGTTAGCAAAAATCTAGTATACAAAAACAACAAGGGTTTAAAATAAATACATAAATTTAGAATTTAAATTAATTGTTTAAATCTATTCTTAATACATGCAACAACTTTTTAACAGTGTATTTAGAACAGTTTTGTTTGAATGAGATGATAACAATATACTTTTTTTTTGTTCTCCTTCTTTTAGTTGTAAATCAAAGTTATAAATTTTTAAGATATATATCTCAAACTTGTGTTGTTAGAATTTCTTTGGTCCTTTTAGTTTGTTTCATTAACATATTTTCTGTAGTTATTATCTAAAATTTTAGATTAAATATTTCTAAAAAAAATAAATTGTTTTTTTTTATCTTAAAAATAAAGAATAAAAATTAGTGTAAGTTAATATTAAATATCAAAGTCAATGAAAAATATATAACTTGTTATTTAAAGTTGTAAACTTTTTCACATTAAAAGCAATAGTAAAACCGTGATATATTGCTTTCTCATTAAACTTTTATCTTTCGAAAATATACTTTTACGTAACCATAGTTTATAAATTTCAGAACATAAGCTTTATTTGAAAATTTACATAGAATAATCTACTTGATGATACTTTACATTAGTAAAACTACAACGGATAAAAAACTGTATACAAAGTTTAACCTTTCGTAATCCTACAAGAAAGATAAGCAATTTAAATTCTTATGATTTTGACTTCTGTTTGAGTACTAAGCTTATAATATTTAAACTGTCTCTCAGTTTCATTAAAATGAAATATTTTAAAGTGTGTAGAAAAATTTCAATATATAATATTTTTGATAAACATTCGACAATTTAAAGAACTACTTTTAATCATAACTCACTGAACAAAATGTTAATTTATAAATCTAAGGAGTCACATTACATTAAATTATTAAAATATAAGACTTTTGCAATTATGTTTGGTATGATATATTTTCAAAAACTAACTCGATACTTATGTTTAACTTAACATATTTTTTATTATCATAAACTTTATTTGTTTTTTAAGTATTATTAGATGTTTATGCTTTTTATTTAAAATAAGCTCAATAACTTATATGTTTTGATTTTGTGAAAACTTATAAAAAGATTTTAACTTCTAGAGGAGAAACTATAGTTATTAAATTGTTTCAAGACTTTTTAATGCAAACTCAGTTTCATGCAAAAGTATAAATTCAATAATCGTATTTATAATTAAATCTAAAAAATTTTTATGTACCAGTTTAACAAATAAAAATAATTTACAAAAACTTGTTATCTTATCTCTAATTTTCAAGTAAAAAATTGTGAAAAATATTTTTAAAAAAATTTCTACATAATGACAAAAAATTATAAAATAAGTAAACAAAAGATAGTTAAGACGCTTTCAAAACATAGATAAAAGCCTCATTTCCAAACATTTATGTTTAGAAATACTGACTTTAAGTATAAAAATTGTATATAAAATAGTTCTAAACAATTATATTATGTAAATGTTTTGCAACTTGTTAGTTTACTATAACCAAAAAAAACGGATTTTCTAATCGTGTTAAACTAAATTTGATAAAATATTACGAAAACTAAGACAAAATTGTTCGAAGTAATAACTCTTGTAATAATTTTTACTTATTTCTTACTATTGAAATGATTTATTTTCTAAAGATTAGCTAAAACGGATCAAAACTTAAATGATTGCGACGATGTTTTTATTTGGTTTTTTTTTCCAAGAAATAATTAATAAATTGTACATACCAATTGATTTTAAATGAAAAGCTTTTTGAAACAAGTTTTGATGTAGAAATTCATTCATATAAAAAATATGTTGCGCTTAACAAACTTACTCAGCTACTTTAACCATGTTTTGAGTTTTTTAACTGACACGTTTCTTAAAGCTAAAACACATGTTTTTTTGATATTAGCATTAATCTTATTCAAATATTTTAGATGATTATTAAAATTTTCCAAATTTAGTAAAATTTGTTAAATTTTTTTTTAAACATAAACATTGACTGAGTCTTTATTAGCTTTAGACTAAAAATATGTTTTTATTTATTTAAAAACGAATAAAAATAATTAAAATTCTTAATATTTTTTATAAGTAAATCAGTTTAACGATTTAAAACCATTTTTTGTCGTTTTTAAGTTTAAATAAATAACTAGCTTACTTCTAGTTTTATTAAAACTTAAGTTTGCCACTTTTTTGCTTAGTTAAAAATTAAAGAATATAATTTTTAGTACATAAAAGAAATATCTTTTATAGTTATATATTCTTACAAAACATGTTTAAAGTTTTTTAGCTTCTATTGTACGTTTTCATTATAAACAATACTTTTCTTTTTAAGTATTTTTATTGAACTTCAACTAAATATTTGAATCATTATGTAAAAAATGGAAGAAAGCAACAAAAAAGTATATATACATATATATATATATATACATTTTTTTACTCCATGCTTAGCTAAACATCCAAATGCTACTAATATTTTTATCAAATTAGTTTTTATCATTTTTTACATATTTTTGTACTAAAAAAATAAATTAAATCGTATTACTTGCTTAGATCTTTCTTATGATACCTTATAAATAGTTCAACCTTTTGTGTTCTAGTTTTGCTTTAAAGAACTTTAATGAAGTTCTAATATTAAGCTAACATAGTTATTAAAACAAAATGAACAAGTTTAAGAATTTTTGAGCATAAAAACTATTTATGACTTAAATTACTGTGTTGCTCGTTTTTTTTTTGAAATTGATAAGTTCATATTCTATTATTCTGAAAAAAAGCGAAACTTTTTATCATTCTAATATTTCAAAATACGATATAAAGTTTTTTTTTTTAAGTACATAACTATGTTGAATTGATAATAGTCATATTTGTTTTAGATTTGTTGAATACTAAGCTTCTAAATAAATAATAAATAAATAAAATTTGGAATAAAAAAAAATTGCAAAAAAATTGTGTTAACTTAAAAAAAAAGTAATGGAAAAAATAAAGGGAGTAACTGAAAAATAGTAATGTAAAACTTAACCTATAAATTGTTATTAAAGAAATTCAAAGTTTAAATAATTCTATATGTAAGATAAAACGAAAAGTTGTTCTACTATTAAATATTAGTTAAACTAGTTTATTTACTAAACTAATATTGAATTTTTTAGCTTAATCTCAGAAAGTGTTTTCAGTATGAAATAATTTTAATATAAAAGATTGCTTATGTTTCATTAGTTTAAGTATGTTGTAATTTTAGTTTTTTCTCGCACTAAAATAAAATAGATTAATAAAAAACAAGTTAGTATTAGTTCTTTAAGATAATAAAAGTCAAAATTTTACAAAACGAAGGTAGTTCTTAAAATTTTATCAGTAACTTTAAATTTAAACAGAAATATCAAAATGTAATAACTTAATAATTTCATTATTTTAGAATTTGTCTATTAAAGTTTGCAACAATAAATGTTCGTTTTATTTATAAATGAATAGATAAGAGCCAAAGTATTAAAAGAGCTCGAAAAAATATCTTGTATTTTATAACAAACATAATAAAATTTTATAAAGTTTCTGATTTTATTTTCTTATCTTAGTAGTTCGTTAGAATAAAAACCGTAGAAAAACTTTGTTAAAAATATATACAAAGCAATAAATATTATTCTAAAACGATAAAAAATATAACAGTAACAGTAATCTTAATTTTATTTTTTTTATTTTAAAGTTTTAAAAGATTTCTAAAAGTTTGAAACTATAATTACTTTGTCATTCATTCCGTTTAAATTTTACATCATTTTTTTAACAAACTTGTAAGATAGTACTACTAAATAATATTATACAATTTATTGTTGAATTTTAATAAAATTTACAAAAATAAACTTCAAAACAATATAGTATCTAATTGTTATCTTGCATCTAGTATAACAGTAATATAAAATCAAATACTAGGATCTTTATATTTAAATTTTAGTATTTCTTTTGTAAAAAAAGTACTTGATAATATTTAAAATTATCTTTAGAGAAAATCGCAACTGTTACTATTGCAAGTTTTTAAGTCTAAGGTAAAAAAAAAGTATTTTTAAAAGACCTTTAAAAAATTTTTAATTATGATTAAACAAATATTAATTATTGTTTAGTCAGTTTTCATAACGTTATGTTATGTTTGAAAAATCTAAATGTTTATACCTAATAACTGTGTAAGAGGTAAAAAACACAACTTCCCACAAATATAAAATTAGTAAAATTCCGTAAATAAATTGGCAACATAAGATTAGCAGCCGAGACGTACTTGTCTAATATTTATGGTCACCAACCTAAGAAAGCGCAGGTAACGATGGCTTGGTAATGTTTTGAGTATTAATGGTTAGCTTACTCAAAAGGCTTTGCTATTCAACTAGTTAATCGTTAGTAGACATAACGCTAGTCGTCCAAAACTACAGTACAAAGACGATTACAAGCGTGACCTAAAAAGCTAAAAAGTAAGAACCCGAATGATAGAGCCTGAATTGTATGATCGCAATACCTGGCCATCTCTCATCATAAACAATCTAAGTTAAAAAGAAAAATAATCGTCAAGTAAATCAAAAAAGACAAAAAGCAATAATAAAAATATTAAAATTTGATTGTTAGTTTGAAAATATATATAATAATTATTTTTTGTCAATTTACTTACTTTATTTTTTTTTTGCCAAACTTGTTTGTAATTTTTTGACTTGTACATTTTGTTCTACCAATCTTGTGACCACGTGTTTACATTCGAATATTAGGTTAAAAAAAAAAGACTTTTCATTTTAATTTCTTAACACAGTATTACAAAAAACAAGTTTTAAACTAAAATGTTTATTCAACTTAAATGTTTCAGTTATTTTCAAAAAGTAAAAAACATTTTTAAAAGTATGTAGTCAATAAAGTAAAAACTAAATATAAGTAAAACATTGTTTGAATTATTAAAAACTAAGTACATAAAGAGTTAACAATGGGCAAATAATTTTTCAAACTATAAATGTCTAACAATTAAAAGCCAAAAATGTAGTTTTAATAAAACAGATTTTTTTTAAAACTTTGTTTTTATTACAACTTAGGTATGTTAAAGTATGTGTTTAAAAATATCACCACATTTAATTTATACAAAAAATAAGTTACTTGACTAATACCTTAATCGGAGTTATAAATATACTAAAGCTTATAGTAAACATATTATATAATAATGTCAATTATTATAATGTAAAAAGTATGCTAAAGCATAAGTCTTTTGTTTTGATTTTCTAAAGAAAAAAAACATGCTCTCAAATGCGTTTTTTATTGCTGATTCCGAACTGATTAAATGTTTTTGCAGAACCAAAAATTGTAGTTTTTAATGTATGAAGTTATTTATAAAAATAGCTCTAAAAATTAAAAAAAAAGTATTGATTGCAAATAAAACTTGTGCAGAATATATATTTTTTTTCTTTCAATTATATTTTTATAGTTTAATTGTCTTTTTAATATGTAACACTTTAAAACTTAAAAGTGCGTATCTAAAACAACTTTTTTAAACAAAGAAGACGAAATTTGCATTTATACTAGAAAATATTTACAGCAAACAAAAATTATGTGCAGAATAAAACAGTCTATGCGCACGGTGCCATGCCAACTTTGAAAAACATTGATCAAGATTTTTTTTAAAGGTTTTGGTTAAAAAAATTATTATAAAACAATTGAACTCTCTGAAGTTTTGTTGTAAACTTAAGTCAAACAAGATTAGCTGAGAATGACAATTACCTTTGAAGTTTCACTAATTTTAAAACACTTATTGTATATATAGTTTATTGAACGAAAAAAAAGACGCTAAAAATATTTTGTCATAGGACCTGGTGCGAGAATAACCTTTCGGTTATCGAGTCGCACACCATGGATACCTTTTAACGTTTTGTACAGGAGTCCTGGACTAATAAAACTTAAAGGTTTTAATGCGTAAAGCATTATACAACATCTTAAAACTATAAAAGTGTTGTTAGAAAAAAATACTATTAAGGTTTCATTTAAAATAAGCTTAACTTAATTTCATTATTGTTGCCTATTGAACAATAAATGAAAAGCGCTCAAAAAGTTTGGTCTAAGGACCTGGTGTATGAAAGATTTTTTTGGTTCACTAAATAGAAAACTTAAAGAAACACTTAATAGTCTACTATATAAAAAAAAGTTTTAGTTTATTTGCACTTAGTATATAATAAATATTCTTTTGATTTTATTTAAGTTAATTGAACAGTTATTTCATTTTGTGTGTACTGTGAATGTGTACCATCTAAGTATTCACATGTTATATATGTCTTGTTAGGGGAATTTTATTTTTAATTTAATATTACCATCCATGTCTAAAATCTAAAGCAGTAGAAGGTTTACTTTGGCTAATAGCTTTTTTTGTAATTTTTAAAAAATGTTCAAACTTTAGATCTAATTATTTTCCTTATCTTTAAAAGCTAAATTGGAACTTTTTTTTTAATTCTAAAGAATTTTTTTTGCCTTTAATTTAAAAAAAATCCATCTGATTGGGGTTTGAATTTTTGAATGGGGCCCCTTTAAAAATTTTAGGTTTTTTTCAATAATTTGACTTATTTAAGCGTTTATCCAAAAATAGAATATTTATATATTTTCTTTTAACTTTCTTATTAAACTAACTTAATTATTAAGGAATATTTTTTATTATATGATCTATGCAAGTTTTACATAAATCCATAGCATAGTTTACATCAGGGGCTTGTCTAGAATTTTTTCAAAGGGGGTTCACAGTTTTTTTTTTTGTTCTTAATTTCCGCTTAAGTACGCATTTCTTAGGTATGCACTGTCAGTTAAGTATGCATTATTTAGCCGAAAAACTCTGTGTTTAGAATTCTTTTTTCTGCTTAGAAATAAAAAAAACATATAAGTAGCTGAGACGTATATGTGGTAGATTTTAATAAACACTTTAAAAGTGTTTATTAATGTCTACCATATAATTGTCTAAAGTTTTCTTATTTACCTAATTATTTTTTACTTTTAAAAGTTAAAAAATACTAGTTTAACAGAAAGCAACAAATTGATAAGTAATAAATATCTTTTAATTTTAGTAAAAAAATTTAAAGATATACATTAGGTCATTTATTAATGACAATGCAGAAATTTGCATTAAAAAGTGAAGCTAACATGAATAACAAAAATATGTATTAACACAAAACTGAACACGAGAACTAATCAAAATAAGTAACTAAAGTGTCTTAAAATTAGTAAAAAATACTCAATGAAATTTAAATAATTTAATAAATAAAACATTAATTATACATAAATTCTACTTAAAATATTTAGCTAAACATCAGATTAAAATCAAAAGTTAGTTATAATTTTGAAAACGAAATATATAGTGAAAGTTTCCAAAGTTAGAAATGAAACCAATTGAGTTGGATTAACATTCAAAATTAGTATTATAAACAATTTTTATTGGCCTATTTTGTATCAAAAGTTTCATTTTTTGTATGTGAATCTTTTTGAATTATAACATTTTTATACAGTTTTTACTTTTTTTAACATAAATTCTTTTAAAACTAAGTCATAATAGATTAAAACTATTCAAAAGTTTAACAAAAAATCCCAGCTAAATCTACTTAAGTATGTAAATTATCCAATTAGATAATGTTTTAATTAAATAATCTAAGCTTTATTTCTTATGCTTTTTTTTATAGGGTTCACAGGAAACAGGAAACCAGTCAAAACAGGCCCCTGGTTTACATTATTATTTTTTTTTATTGTAGAAAAACATCAGAAAATACTCACTCTCCCCTCTGCAACGATAAACGTTTTCTGAAGGTCAAGCAAGTGAGTTTGAGCTCATCACATGTTATTCCACCTGCCCTATCTTTAAGTTTACTAAGAAAAAAAATTACCATTTAACTAAAAACAAAACTAAAAATGTCTATGTAATAAAAAAAAAAATTTAGCTAACTGAAATAAAAACTAATCCTAACCCTTTATTGAAAAAACCTCGGGTGACACGTCATGTGGCAAACACTCACAAGGTTAAAATTTCAACACTAAGAACCACAAATTGTGGGAGAATTATGAAGCTCAAATCCCCAAGTAAGTATTTGCCAACGCTACAACAAAAAACACACCAACAACCCAATCATGTGATCACTGCCACCAGTGTGAACTCACAATTAGCTGTTGTAAACTCAAATAAACCAATATCAAATTTTAAGTATTTAGTTCTAAAAAAAAAAATAAAAACTAACTAGAATAAAGAAATACTGTGAGTAGGGAAAAAAAGATACTATTTGTATTGAAAAAAATAACATATATATATATATATATATATATATATATAATAACCGCCTCCAGAAGATTTCTAGCAGTCAAAGCATTTTTAAGGAAACAACCCAACAATACCAGGAAGCTATAAGAGAAAGTGGGTACGATCACGAGTTAGCCTATAGCCACAAAAGCGAGAAGGGTAAGAACAAGAAAAGAAGGAGAAGAATATTCTATATTTCAACGCTCCATTCTGCAAAAGTGTGGCAACACGGGTTGGGAAGCGCTTCCTAGAGATTGTAGACAATAACTTTACTGAAAACCATCCATATTGTAAAGTTTTTAACAGGAAGACACTAAAAGTGTCCTACTCCTGCATGCCAAACATGAAACAACTTATAATGGCACACAATCGAAAGATGTTAGACACGCAGGACAAAGAGAGGCGAATGTGTGACTGCAAAAAACAAGAATGCCCGGTAAATGGAAGTTGCTTAATGGAAAATATTATATATAAAGCTACAGTCATAACTGAAAACCAGACCAAGTTTTATGTTGGCTCAACTGGACTATCGTTCAAGAATCGCCACACAAAGCACAAGTACAGCTTCAAACACCAAAAACATAAAAACAGGACAACTTTATTGCAGTACATTTGGAAACTAAAAAATAACAAAGTTAGTTTTAAAATTCAGTGAGAAATATTTACAAGAACAAAAAATAAATATAGTATAAAAAACGGATGTAAATTGTGTACTGCAGAAAAAATCGAAATTTTAAAAGTTAATAAATCAGAATCTCTAAACAAAAGAAACGAATTACAAACTGGCTGCATACATTATTGTAAACAATTTATCTAAAAACTATGTTACTAATTTTGTCTAAAATCAACTATCTATTATTACGTAATACCAAATTTTGTATAATTTTACTGCTGTACTTACAAGTTTGCTTTTCATTGAATAAAACTTGGCTGAAGAAGCGTATTAAACGCAGAAACAGCTGTTCCAAGCAAAAGTTTATTTTGTGTATTTTAATTTTATATATATATATATATATAATTTATTTAAATGGCGATTTTAAAAATTCTATTTTATTTAAAAAGCTTCTCTTAAAACACAACAAATATTGAAGCATTTTATAGTCAATTAACTGTTGTTTTCGTTAATTTTAGTTGTTTGATTAGTTAGAAGGTAGATCGATTTTTGTACTGATATTTGTAATGTACAATATTACGTCATACTGTTTTTTGTTTTTTTGCATAACTTTTGTATCTTTGTTTAGTACAGTGCTTTTTATTTTGAATTTAACTGGCTGATGATCAAAGCTTTGTGAAACATATGTTCCAGAATTTTTAAAATCGCCATTTAAATAAATTATTTAAAAGCCCTTCAAGTGGGCTCAGTTGAAAGTGTTTAAGTTTAAACATTAACCTTATTTTATATATATATATATCAACAATAAAGTCAATAAATAATAAGAGTTTTTAAAATTTGTTAGTATTAACTTTGTACAAGACTCAAAAAAATAGAAATAAATAAATAATAAACAAATAAAATAAGTGAAAAAATAAAAAATAAATAAAATAAATACTAAATAAACAAAAAAAAAAAAAAAAAACTAAAACTTTCTAAAAAAATTTATTAAAAATTTTTAACTTTTTAAAAATTAAAGAAATTATTCAAGGGACCTCCTGCTCAAGTGCTATGAATTTATGTAAAATTTGCACAGGTCATAAAATAGAAAATAAATAAATCAGAGAATTAATTTAAAACTTAGTAAATAAGCATATTAAAAACAATTTTTTTTCAAAAACTTTTAAGGAAAAATGTCATATCTTATTTTTTAAAAATTTAAAGAAAATAAAAAATTCCTTAGTAATTAACTTATTTTTATAAGTAAATAAAATAAAAAATATTTATTTTTGGAGAAAAGCTAGATAAAACAAGTAAAAAAAATGGAAAAATACGTAAATTTTTAAAGGGGCCCCACTCAAAAATTAAAACCACAATCAGATGGATTCTTTTAAATTAAAGGCAAAAAAAATTAAAAAAAAAAAGTTCCAAGTTAGCTTTAAAGATAAGGAAAATAATTGGATCTAAAGTTTGGACATTTTTTAAAAATTGCAAAATAAAGCTATTTGAGCCAAAGTAACCCTTGTAGAAATACATACTAAAAAGAAAGTGTAATAAAATGAATAAATCTACATTATTGTAGTCTATGGAACTGCTTTGAAGAAGGCCTTTCATTGAACAAACTTTAGACAACTTATTTTTGTTAAGTTGTTTTTAAGATTATTCAGTGAAATTGTAACCACTAAAATTAATAACAACAGGGATTAGCCAAAATAGTTTAAACATTTACATTATGTTAAGCTTTTAAACCCTTTTAAACTCCCAATGGTAATCATGAAAATCACAGTGTACTATTTACACCTTTTATTTCTCCAAAATATTTTAACACTCCTGTAACTAACATTAACATTTTGTCAATTGTTTTCAAATGAGCAAGGTTTGAATTTTGTTCTTGTTTTATTTAGTAGTAACACTACATGTATACTATTGCTTGGATGCATAAGGTGAATTTTTGGTAGTTCTGTATCAATTCAAAAAAAACAAAAAAGCTCAATTCACAAAACAAAAAAAAATACTGGCTCAACACTCAAAAAACATTTCTGGTTAAATAATAAGTATTTAATTATTTGTTTTTTGGTACAAAAACATCAGTTTAATTTTTCCCTTTGTAATGATAAACACTTTTTCGAAGTTCAAGTAAGTAATTTACACCATGTATAACTCTACCTGAATATAAAATATTATTGCCACCACTAGACAGCATATGTCATGGTTTGGGCTACAGTGTTAACACTGTTGTAAAAGTGTAAAAAAAAGTGACGCTTTTGATTTTTGTGAAACTGAGTGTCAAAGTAAATACAAATGAGACCCCTGCCTGGCATGATGTGATAGAACACTTTAGAAACATAAAATATCACATTCCAACATTACAGTGCTCCCTTTCACACTTTCAATAATTAGCCAATCTAAACCTAATTGACTTCAGTATTTGTTCCATGTAAGTTCCTGTTAACTTAGGCTTGTAACTTATGAAAAACAACAATTGAGTTATTGAGAAGGTCTCTAATTTGAGCTTGGGCCTAAATACAGCAGAAGAAGATGTGCATCAGTTTAAAGTTTTAGAGGACAAGTTAAGTGTGCAGGGTTGCCACTCAGTCAGGAAAAGTCAGGAAAAATTTTTAAAAATGACAAAAGTCAGGAAAAGTCAGCAAAAAATGGGGGGTTTTGAAAAAAAGTCAGGAAGAGTCAGGAAATTTTATAAAAATCAAAAAAAAAGTCAAATTTTGTCAGTTTAAATTCCTAGTTTTTTAAAGCCTTCAAATGGTAAAAAGTCTTTTAAAGTAAGTGATGTACCGGACTCACTATCCGGGTCCGGCCGGATATTGCCATTTTTGTCTGATATCTGGATCCGGCCGGACTCTAATTTGATAAAAAAGTCCGGATCCGGTTCCGGCCGGATTCTAATTTGAAAAAAAAAAGTCCGGTTCCGGGTCCGGCTGGATCTCTGTTAGGATCCGGATCTAGTTAGTAAAAAAGAGCATACTGAAAAGTATTTTTTCAAAAACAAACCCTGTGAAAATTAATAAGAGTCATTTTCGTCAGTTAAAATTAAACACCTACCGTGATTGGCTCATTTTGTACACGTGACTAATTTACATTTGTTTACATTTAAACTATAAATAAACATTTCATGAAATGCAACTCTTTACATATGTTGTAAAATTGAAAACTTTGGAATGAATACTTGCATTATTTATTGTTTAAAGTTGAGCTCAGAGAATATTTAGAGTTAATACGGTTGAATGTACGAGTCAATCAAAATCATATGAGGAAATGTTTCAAACAAAATACTGATGCAACAAAACATCAGAACATGACAGGCAGTTTATATGTAAGCAGTTAGTTAGTTTGGTGTGTAGCTTGAAGCAACAAAATATCTTGAACGTTTTTGTGAATGCTTATTGTAAGTAGTGTTTTGTCTTAAAAGTGAATATTTCAACAGGTGTTTAATTGTTTAAATATTTAAGCCAGGTTTATAGTTAAATAGTTTATTGAAAATTTTACAGTTTTCTTGTTTACTAAAAGTTTTATTTAGTTTTTATTTTTTTGTTTTAAGTCTTTTGATATAGATTTAAATAGCTTCCAGTTTTTAAAGTATTACCAAAGTAATTAATAATTTTGTATATGCTAGTATTTCTTGTTGTGTTTTATATAAAAGATCCATTACTCAAAACTGACGTGTCTGATTATAGAAAGTAGTCTCAGTTAGAATTCAGTATTTGATAAATATTAATTAAATAAGGTAGGATTTAATTATGATGTGTAGTACTAATAAGTTAAGTGTACCACAATCAGTCCACAACTGTACTACCAAATTGTCAACCTTTGCTAGCTGTTCTACTGATTATTAGATTAAAGTAATTTTTCAGTTTTTAAAAACCTCATTCTGACTCAGGCTTGTTTATACTCACTCTAGCTAGTTTTATTGACTTTAACAGTGGCAGCCCTGCTAGTTTGAAAATTTTTGGGAATTTTAGAAAATCTTGGACTGCCCAGGCTAGTTTAGTTTTTTATAAAAACTCAGGCTAGTTTTCTTTTAGATTTTGAATGGGTTTGAGCTGATCCAGTTTTCAATATTTTGTAATTTTCTAGTGTATTTTGTTCAAGAACTTGATTTCAGATTTTTAATTGTAAATAACACTTAAATTTGTAAACCTTTTGGCTAGCTGTTTTACTTATTATTAGATAAAAGTTCTTTTTTTTCAGTTTTTAAAAACCTCATTCTGACTGAGGCTAGTTTATTCTAGTGATGTACCGGACTCACTATCCGGGTCCGGCCGGATACTGCCATTTTTGTCTGATATCCGGATCCGGCCGGATTCTGTTTTGAAAAAAAAAGTCCGGATCGGGTTCCGGCCGGACTCTAATTTAAAAAAAAGTTTGGATCCGGGTCCGGTACATCACTATTTAAAGTCAGAAAAAAATTCCAAAATTTTCCTAGAATTTTACAAAAATCTTTAATTTTATTTCCAATGCTTTCATCTGGTATAAGTTAGTAAAATATCATTTATAAAATTGCAAAAATTTTCTATTAACATTTTGAACAAGTATTCTATTTGAACAAGCAGATTTTGTAAGCTTTTTAGTATTGATGATCTGTAGCAAGGACACTTTCATAGTGAAACTGATATATACACAAAAATTATCTAGCATAATTTTAGAATGAAAGTGTTTTTTGTTTAAGTAAATAGTTGAGATCTTTATAACTAAGCAGTAAGTTTAGTATTTTTTGTAACTTTAGTTAATGTGTATACTTTACCTCTTTAAAATCTTTTCAAAGTTGTTTAAATTTATAAAATTAGTTATAAGAGAGGTATATGCCAAGATTAAGTTTACTTATTATTTTAATTTTTTGTAGAGTAACTTAAGTTTTTAAAGTGAATAAGAGTACATTTATTTGTTACAAATTATAAGAGGAAAAATTTTATACAACAGATATATAGTTTTCTTTTTTATGTCTTTTTTTACAGTTACTTAAGTATATTCTTTTTAATTGTTTTTTAATTTAAGGATTTTATATTGAATAGTTTGGGTAGTATTTTATTAATCTAAGTGAACAGTATATATAAGTAAAGCATGTTTTAAGTAAATACATAATGTTGTTTCGTTTATTTAGATACATTTATGCTAGGAAATTCTAAAAAATTGTGTTCTTTATGGTTTCAACTGTAAAAACTTGTTATTGTTTTCAGATTTTAGTTGTGAAAGTTCGTTATTAATTCAAGGTTTTAATTGTAAAAGTTCCTTACATGTCGCTTGTTTATCTAAATACATTTATGCTAGGAAATGCTAAAAAATTGCGTCTGTTTTTAGACAAGCTGTGTTTAAAAGGTAATAATACAAGTATTTTGCTGATAAGAGCTGTTTATTACAAACATCAATCATACACAGATGGTTCAATAGATGTACTGAAAGTTTGATGATAGAATTCAGCAAAAAACTGCTGTTTTTAACCTGTATTAAAATTAGATTGAAAGCTTTATATAGTTTCAAGTGTTAGATTATGTATTTTAGAATAGGTTTAGTTTAGGAGTTTGAGTTTGATTTAGAAAAGTCAGGAAAATTTTGGTAAAAAGTCAGGAAATTTTTCTCAGCTTGATCAGTGGCAACCATGAGTGTGTGATTATGCAGATGGAAGATATTTTGAATTTAAATTGTTATATTGTTTTAAGAGGCTATCAAGTAAAACTTGAATCGTGCTACTTTTGTTTTTCTTCATTAGTTTGAAAGAAATGGTTATCTTTTTCAATAACATTTTTACCCTGTATATATAAAAAATTGTAGCCTAAGAATTTAAAGTCTAAAAAGAATCTTATAAAATTTTAATATCAAAATCTACAATTATCTAAGAAGGTTTTTTGAAAACATTATTTTTTCCATAGTAATAAGTCTTTATGGTCTTAACAGGGTTGCCACACACTTAGATTAACTCAGGCTAGTTTAAAGCTTTTAAAACTATTGGATGAAATTCCCATAAACTTTGAAAACTGGATCAATTTTCCAAAACTTTAAAATGGACTAAGATATGTTTTACTTAAAAATCAATTAGATAGTTGTCAAATTTAAAGTGTTTTATACTATCAGTTAAATAAGGTTCATTATTGATAGTGTTTATACTTTTTTGAGACTGATTGTGGGCAGTCTTATTTACTGGACATGAGCAGCACTAGATTGTTATGGTATTTTTTTTCTTTAATCTAAATTATGTTTTCATCTTTAAAAAAGAATGATAAAAGGAGGACTTTATTTTTTATTTTCCCATGTCATATATATTTCTGGATATACAGTAAAACATTGTATGGTTATCTTACTTGTTTATTTTTATTAATTTGTTTATTTTTATTTTGTTAGTATGTTTTAAAGTTAAGTTGTACAAATAAGCTTGGTTTTCGTTGATTTTAAAACAAGTTTATATATATTATTAGTTTTAGATTTGTTCATTAAAACTTAGTTATTTAGGTATATGTACAAAATATAAAATGAAGTTAAGCTGTTTTTTGTTTTTACCTAATTACAAGCACATATAATATAAGTTTATAAATTAAAGTATTGAGAAATTGTTATAGTTTTGCATTGTTATGTTTGTAATAAACATCTTATTTGTGGTGATATTACCGTTTCTACCTTCTAGTTTATAATATATGTAATTTGGTGCACATTTATGGTTGCTCTTGTATAAGGTTGTAAATTATAGTACAAATCAAAATCTAAGGTAAAAAATGGTGTGGTTACTATGGTTTTTAAAGTCAATATTGGCAGTAGTGAGTATTAAAAAAAAAGTGCTTACCATTTTTTTAACTAAAATTTTTTAATCATTTTTAATGACACAGTCTTATCAAATCTACACATATTCTTTTTAGGCTTCAAATAAAGTTACAAAACAATACACTAAACATTTGTGAAATAGTTTTTTGTATTTAGTATAAAAGTATTAGTAAGCTAAAATACAATCAACTTTGTCTCATCTTCTTTAACAATAATAACATAGTCATTAGACTTTTTTTTATCAAGGATTAAGCAGATTAACCAATCTTCATAAAACACTTACAGAGAAGTTAATATATTTTTTCTTAACATCACTTTAATTTTACAAGGTACAAATTATGTACAAGTAACTATTTTTGTATTGATCACTTATCATGCCTAATGCTTTACACTTTTTAATAGAGGTGGGCAACATATAGTCATATGGGCTTGATTCAGCCTGCAAAATAAAAAAAGTCTGCTAATATTTACAAAATTCAAGTTGATTTTGGCCCAAAAAGGTAAAAATGTGACCCGATAGTATAAAACTGGCCCACTTAACCAAATTTTGAAACTTTAACTATATATTCTGACAATAAAAAAGAAGACCAAAAAAAGTCTATTTAGGTACTATTAGGTACTATTTAAAACTATATATATGTTAAATAATTTACTATATTAAAACTAGATATAGTAAAAAAAGGTCATGGAAAACAAGTGTGGTCAAAATTAATTGGATAACTGAGTAATTTCTGTGAATTAAATAAAATTGAAATACTCTTTCCCGCTAGATACTATTTTTTTTACATCTATCCTGCTGACTAAAAACGTTGCCAAGTTCTATTCTAACTGGTAAAATTAATTCTTAATCCTCAATTTAACTCTTTATCCTAACATTTAATTTACTATTCAAAAACTTTAAGTGTAAAATCTTAAATATCTAATTTAGTATACAATTATTTACACTAGTATATATGTTATATAAATGTTAACTTTAACAGTAAAACCTTGCTAATGATTGGCTCACATCTCTTATCAACTTATTCTATAAACTAATACTTTAATAACATCCACTAAAACCTATCATCACATAAAATTTTTACTTATGTAAAGTAATAAGATGTACAAGAGTGTTATTTGTTCAAAAATGACTGATGTATTTACCCTGCATGTTTCTAATATGAAACAGTAAAAGTTCCTAATTTTCTGATCAATTTAAAACTATCCACTATTTCCTAATTTTTTTATGAAACCATGTAGCGAGCAAAAATAAAGTCTTAACTTATCAGCTCTTAAGATATATATATATATTAAACTTTTTTTGTTTAATAAATTACACTATTTAAATAATGACACTTATTAGATACACTGCAGAACTTAGTTTTTTTGTTATTTCTACAACTAGGTTTTGAAGTATAGCTTTTTACTAAACGAATAATTTATATAAATCTAACATAACTTAAAATATTAAACCTTAGCATTTCTATGTTTGATTTGTACTTATTTTAGTTGTACACAATTTCAAGCTTGATCTAAAGCTAGTAATTTATTTTTTAAGCAAAAAAACTAAGAAACCCTGTCTCTCTTTTTAGTTTTAAAATGTATGCAAGCAACAAAATTTTCAATAAACTTAAACAACATTTTTCTACAACCACTGCAAAGACAGTTAAAAGAAGTTTCATCCTAGGAATAGAGTCAACATTTGATGATACAGGAGCAGCTGTTATAAACTCATATGGTAAACTGGTTGGAGAATGCCTCATCACTCAAAAGAATGAATTTACTAAAACTGGTGGAGTAGATGTGTGGCATGCTCAGCAATTTCACCATCAATACTTACCAGTTGTAGTTAACAGAGCAATGAAAGAAGCAGGTGTTGGATACAATGATTTGAGTGCTTTAGCAACTGCAACAAAACCTGGCATGTATTTATGTTTGAAAGAGGGGTTAGAGTTCAGCAAAAAGATAATTACCCACCATCACTTACCTTTCATTCCAGTTAATCACATGGAGGCTCACTTGCTCACAGCTAGAATGAGTCAGCACAATGAAAATGAACAATTAGACTTTCCTTTCTTGACGTTGTTAGTTAGTGGTGGTCATTGCTTACTTGTTGCTGCAGAAGAGCTTGGTAGTTACAAAATTATGGGTAAATGTTTAGATAAACCACCAGGTGCTGCTATTGACAGAATAGCAAGGCTTTTGTTTCCCAATGATGACAGCAAAGTGCAAAGAAATGGTGTTTATTTAGAAAAAGTTGCAGAAAAAGGAAACTGTGAAAAATTTAAACTACTAGTTCCTATGTGTAGAAATGGAAGAAAAAATGACTACACTTGTGATTTTTCTTTTTCTGGCCTGCTTTCCAACACACAAATGTTAATTGACAAAGAGAATGAAATTGAACACCCAAACATAGCTGCCAGCTTCCAAAAGAGCTTGGCTTCTCATCTTTGTAGGCAGGCTAGTAGAGCAATTTCATACTGCGAGCTGTTTGACAAGAAGTTTTCTCAAAACAGGACTTTAGTTGTGTCAGGAGGTGTGGCTTGCAACTTGTATATAAGAAAAAAATTAATAAAAGTTTGTGATGATTTTAATTGGAAACTTATTTGTCCTCCACCAAAGCTCTGCACTGACAATGGAGTAATGATTGCTTGGGCTGGCTATGAATACTGGAAACATAACAAAGGCTTTAGCAAGGATCCTTTAAATGAAAAGTATCAATCTAAGTGTGATATTGGTCCTTATATAAGAAATGAGGTGGTTGCCTCTAAAATAAAAGTTAACTATTAGTAATTTTAAATATTAAATGTACTTTTTGGTTCAGTTTATTTTTTGTTGTTCACAAAATTGTAATGGTATTAGTTCTCTATGTTGTAATTAAAAATAGATTCCAAGACAAATGTAATTTAAATATTGTCTAAATATTGAATTACATTGTGTGTAAAAGTTATAGGCTATTTAAGATAGATATTTATATAACTGTTTTAGATATTAAAATATATTTTATTCAACGATTGTCAACGTAAGCTTACGCCGTTTCACCTAGAAGGATCTTCAGAGCTATTTTAAGTGACAATAAAATGATACACAGCACACAAATGTATATAAAAATATAAGGTAATGAGAAAGTAACTAATTAGTGATCAATTATTTTATTGCCACTTAAAAAAGCTCTGAAAATCCTTCTAGGTGAAACGGCGTAAACTTAAGTTCACAATCATTGAACAAAAAATATTTTTTAATAATTAAGCTCTTATATATTGAGCACTGCATTTCATATAGTTATATAACTTATGTAACTGTTTTAAATATATAAAAGTTGATTTTAAACGTTTTAAAAATATATTTTGAACAATAATCATATTTAGAGTACTAATATAGCTTTTGTATTTAATTGTTTAGCATTTAATACATTTACCTTTGTTAAAATGTTGCTACAATACTGCCATTAACATCCTGACATTTGTATAATGTTTAGAGTAATCTCTTATAGATTATGTAAAATTTAGTTTAAAAGTTTATGATTTTTATAGTCAAATATTTACAATAGAAACTTTTGATTACTATTTAAAATGTGCTCGTTTAATTTTCACAATTATAACTTTAACTTGCTTGACTTGTTAAAAAGGTTTTAAAACAAGCTTTGATCATAAATTTAAATTGATAAGTGCATTTTATTTAGTTGAACTGATGATAAAACATAATGAAGTTAAAGATGTGTGTGGGAAGCAACAAAAACTACCTGTTTTTAGTTTTCGAAATTTTATTAAACAACCCGTTTGTAAATGTAGTAAAATATCATGGATTTGAACTAGTTTATGTTGCTCTGTACACTCCATAATGTCATAACTCATAATGTCTTTTGCCCCTGGTTGCAACTAATCAAGCTAGTTTTGAATTTTAGAAAAACTCCAGCTTTTTCAAAATCAGTTGAAATTGTTTCTTATTGTAAAGTCTTGCCAGTTTATTTTTATTAAACATGGGATAGCTTTCATTTTAGTTTAAATAACATTTTATACAGTAAACTGCCAATTATGTACAAACTGCTGGTAAGGTACGCACTTTTTAACCAAAAAACGCCGTGTTCAAAATAAATTTAAATAAATAAAAAAAGCCTTTAACTTTTTATGCAAAAGCATTATATTTAAAAACAAGTTGCACTGAATTCAATAAAAATAATTTCAAACTAAATGATTCAGAAAATAAGTTATGAACTTTCAAACTGTATATCAATTCCAATGTTTAAAACAAATATTTTACAGTTTACTAATTTAAAAAGAATAATGAATAGTGAAATTAACGTTTACATATCCAATAATTGTATCATAAATGTAAAAAGAGTATAAAAAAGCAATACATGATCAATTAAAGAACTTTTCAATCGATACTTAAATACCCAAAAATAGAAAAATAATGTAAAAATTGTATAAAAAAGTGATATTAAAGAAAGTAAAAACTTTTCAGTTGAGATTTATTTAAACCTAGATGCTTTTAAAAACACTACTGTCAGTGTAGCTTGTTGTTTGGGTTTAACAGATACTTTTAGTTGTTTTTTTTTGAATTTTATAGCCCTAAACTAGCGTTTTTGAATAAATATAATTAAATAAAAGCACGATCAATGTTTTCATAAATAAATATTTATTTGAAATTAGTGATAACATAATTATGTGTACTATGTAACTTAAAGGTACATAGAAATAGAAGACAGATTTTTTAAAGTAGGTTAAATGTAAACTACATACATCAATAAAAATTTGTATATAAATACATAAGTTATATAAGTACTAAAAATTTCCTATTACTTTCAATAAATATGTTTTATTTTATGATGATATTTTTTTGTTTTTGGGATTTCGCTTGTACATGCAAACTTTAGTGGCTTTTAAGTATTTGTTTTAGGCTTAATGAAGCTAATTAAAGACTAACATTTCCTAAGTACGCACTTTTGTGCTATGTTTAAAGTGCGTAACTAGTTGGTAGGTTACTGTGTTGACTTTTTATTTATTTTGATTTTTCAAATATACTTTTAAACGTGTGTTTATTTGTTAGTACTTATATAAAATGATGAAAATTAATCATTGTGTTTAATAAATTCTACATATTTTAGTCTATTGAGTGCTTGTCAATTTTGTTGTACTTAAATAAATAATAAGGTTACCACTCTCTCAAAAGTGTTAAGAGTCTTGAATATAAAACTGGCAAAAATGGTTAAGTTTGCAAAATTTAAGCTTTTTTTTTTCTTTTAAGATTTTAAGACAGTTAAACAGTTATACAATAAAACATTAATCAACAATTTATTATAGTTTTATTTTCTGTTTATTGCTTTTATTTTCTATTGTAGCAATAAAAGCTCAAATTCCAGTTTATCCTTACACAACTATGATATCGCATCTTAAAAACATATTTTACTTTTAACTCGAAATGACTAAGATAAAGGTAAAATAAGCTTAAAGTAACAAACATAAACTAAAATTTCAGTTGAAAGTTGTCATGTTTAATTGTATTATAAAAGATTTAGGTTTAAAGATATAAACAAGTTAAACTATTTATACAGGTACAATGAGTACTTTAAATGTCAATTATAGATAAATATTATTGTTTAAAAATTCAAAAATAGTTAGTGATCTATGGTAAAGAATGTATTTCATTTTAGTAGTATGTGTAGTTTTTTATTGATATTTCTTCATTTTTATTTGATACGATGATAACTACTTTTATAGTTTAAATGTAAAAGAAAAAGCTCCTAAAACCTATATAACAATTATACACCAGGAAAAGGTGATTTTAATTTATGATTATAAATGCTTTTATGTTATTTTATTTTAAAACAGTTTAGCTAAAGTGGCTATTTGAAAAGTGTAATATAAATAAAATTAATCAGATTCTACAATTTAAAGAGTTTTAGTTTACAAAACTATGTTTTTTGAAAAGTAAACTATGTTACATGGTAAACTTTTGTACAAAAATACATATAGAAAACAAATAAAATGATTGAAGGAGAAGAAGTTGAGTATTTGGAAATAGTACACCAACCTCAGCAGAGAGGTATGAGGTTTAGATACGCTTGTGAAGGAAAAGCTGCTGGAAGCATTCTTGCAGAAAACTCAGACATGGACAAAAAATCTTGGCCGTCTTGTGGGGTAAAATATATTTGAAAAATAACATTTTACCTTTCATAGCCTGCTTAGTAATGTAACAAAATTATTGGTACAAAATGTAATAATAATTTAGATAAAGATTATAAAATCTTTATATTTTAGCTATGTTGGTTATTTTAACAAAAAAAATTTTTCAACAATGACTTGTTCATTATTATAAGAAAGAATAGTTTTTTCCATCAAATAAACAAATTCTAATGCTAAATTAAATTACAGTTAATTTATTTTTGAGTTTGCACTTAATAGGTAAGCACTTCCCTTTTAGTAGAATTTTTATAAAAAAGTTCTGTTCATAATATAAATCTGTGTTTTCAAATATGTATTTTTTTGGTTGCATTTAAAAATACTTTATTAGTAAGAAAAAAAAAACTTTCACATTTAATTAGATCTTGTCCTGCAAACAGTAAGTTTTTTTTTCTGAAATATTTTATTGAATAAGTATAAAATACTGTCTGCTAATGTAACATAAAGCAATAATTTAAGCTTATCTTAAATGTAAATTATTTTAGATAAGAAACTACTTTGGACCAGCACTGATGCGCGTTTCCTTGGTAACCAAAGATGATCCTCCGCAGCCACATCCCCATTCACTTGTTGGCAAGGGTTGTAAAAATGGCTTTTGCATGACAGCTGTTGACGAAAGCACCAAAATGCTTGGGGTGTCAGTATTTTTCTTGTTATTTAAAGCCAAACTTTAATTCTGTAAAGAGAATGAGGATAGAGTTTAAAAACTTGTATTTAAATCAATGCGTTTGAATCCATAAAAAAAAATTTTGTGTTTTTTTTAAATACAAAATTGTTTGCTGTAAATAAGTTAAGCTAACCACAGTTAACTAAAGCGTTAAAAATAAAAAAAACTTCATGTTTTTTTGTTTGTCAACTTGATTCCTTTTTGTAAAAATAAGTTATTGAATTATAATAGTAAAAGTATTAGTTTATAGTATTAATTCAAAAATTAATGCAATGATGCTTGTACTGTTACATTAATAAAATAGCAATTAAGTTCAATTACAAAAAGTATATTTCGTGCTACCTCACCACTTAAGTTTACAGCAATAAAAGTTATAAAAAAATTAAACTTAATTACAAGATTTTGATTTCACTGCATTTCCTTGAGTAATTGTAATTTTATAAAAAGACACTGGATTACCTTGGATAATTGTAATTTTAAGAATAAACTTTTGATTTCTTATATAATATAAAAAAAACTAATTTTCCTTAATTTTACATTTTTACATGGTTTTAGACTAACTTTATTACATGTATAATTGTTTATGATAAAGTTCATTTTTTATAGCTTATTATATAATATTAAGGTTATGAGTATAGAAGAAAAACAAAAACAATTTTAAAATTGAAAAAATAAAGCAGATGGTGTACAATTTTCTTTTTATAGTTTTCATTAGTAGTGCTCACCAGTTATAGAAACAAAATATAAATTGTACTACAAAGTTAAAACATGAGCAATCACTCTTTAAACTTGTTCTATTTTGATACAATAGTTTAATAAAGATTTTAATAGTTTCAACTTTTGATTTTTAGCTTTTGAATGACTCAAAATAAGATTAATTTAAAAAGAATTTAGATAGCCTATGAATCTTATATTGTATTTTCTACTAGAATGCCGCTCCTACACTTTGTTTAACACACAATGTATTATAATAAATACTTTATAATACTATTTGTAATAATAACTATAAAGTTTAATAAAATGTCACAATCTACCAACAAATTTTGGTAAAGTTTCTCAAAAAACTCAGGCCTACTAGCAAAAAAACATTATAATGTTTAAGTAAATGTGGTTTTCCTAATAACACAAAAATAAAGTAAAGTGTAAACATTTAGATGAGATAGCAAAGAATAGATTATGTATAATTAATTTTTTTATGGTATTTATTTGTAATAATTTGCAGAATTTTTCTAAAATGTCTATATAATTTCTAAATAAAGCAGTAAAATAGTGTGTTATAATTTTCATCAACTAGTTTAATAAAATTAAATTATTTGAACTTTTCTAATATATACAACCGTAGATGTGTCATAGTTATTGTAATTAGTAAAAGTTTTTTCATCCTTGTATGATGTTTGTAATAATATAGTTTTACATGAAACAGATTGCTCAAATTTTTTATGACTATTGACAACTAATTGTATCTATATATTTTTATCAGTTCGTGTTTGAAAGTTTTTAATACTATTAGTTTGCTAAACTTTAAGCTATTTTGTTTTAGATCAAAGTTTCCCCTTTTTTTTCATAAGGCCCCTTTAAAGAAATTAAAAAAGCAATGGCTCCCTCCAGTAAGATTTCTCAAAAAACTAACCTAAAATTTTTTTTTTCATCACAATGTCACAACATCTTTAAATTCGATGACTGTATGCCCCCTGTTGCAGCTTATGATCCCCCTAACTTTCTAAAAAAGTCCATTCTGGGAAGCACTGGTTTAGTGTAAGTTCCAAAACTACCCTTACATACGCCTAAGATTTTTTTTGCTTTTCATCTAGAATATTTTGTGTAAGTTTTAAATTATGGCCTTATGCTCTCCCTATGACCCCTTTAATAGTCATGCCCCCACCCATTTTGCAGTTTATGGCCTCCTTAGTTTCTGAAATGAATATTTCACAATGATCTAGATAAAAAAATTGAACAACTAATAAGTATAATATGAACTTATTTTATAAGTTAGTAGTGAATGACAAAATAAGCAACTGATTTTTAAATTTTTGCTAAAAGGTTTCCAAACTTAGGAATTCAGTGTGTGAGACGGCGTGAAATACAGTCATCAATAATAGGAAGGCTGAATAACCAGGTTAATCCATTCAACACTGATCATCTTCAACTGAGTAGCGAAGTCGACCTCAACGTAGTACGACTGTGTTTTGAAGTCTTTTTACTAGACGATGATGGTAACTGTAAAAAAAAGTTAAAGCCTGTTGTTTCACAGTCTATTTATGACAAAAGTTTGTTGTGTAATTATAAATTTTTAAATGGTTTTACGTGTTTCGCTCACAAAATATAGCTATAAAGCAAAGACTATTTTGCATAATGGGTAATTATTTAAATTTTTGTGAGCTTCTAAGTACTGCTCTTTTTTAATGTATTCAAAACTCCAATGAAAAAAAGATCTTCATGTAAAATGTTTTTTTTGACAGATTAAGATTACGTCATTTCATATTTTTATTATTCAACAATTTATTTTTAGAAGCCACATCTTCTTCAATACTTAAAATTTGTCGGATTGATAAAATACACAGTAGCTGTTGGGGTAGTGAAACTGTTTTTCTTCTATGTGACAAAGTTCAAAAAGGTTCTTATATGTTTCGCTTTGTAAATAGTGTTTAGGTAGATTAAAAACTAACGTTTAGAAGTAGATCTAAAAGGTTATTTATATATTGTAAGTTGTATGTTTTTATTTTAACATTTAAATTCTTTTTACAGGTATTCAAATTGTTACTGGTTTTTATTTACTTGTCCAAAGTCATGAGCTTTATTAGATTTTTTATAGAATATATTTAAAAGTTAAAAAAACACTGAGTTACAAAAACTATTACATATCTGTTTTTAACCGTAATTGTTTAATATAGTTTTTATATTTACAGTTTAATATCAACAAAACAATGTTTCATTCCTATATTGGGATATAGGAGATCATCAGTTGTTATACATTAATCTGAAAAAAGTTTTTGAACAAAATAAATGGAAGTAATGTAATAATATTAAGTAAAACAAAATCAAGTATTGAACTTATGGTGTAAAAACTTTTGATTTATTAAAAACCAAACTTAGTAATACTAAACTTAAGTAAGAATTTTGTAGACACTATAGATTTTAAAAAATTATAATAATAAACTGAAATCGCATGGAAGTTAGTCGCAAAAAAAAGGAAATATAATAGTAAACTTAAAGCTAGCAATTAATAAAGGTTTTATTTAGACTGCTGAAGATAAAAGTTCAACATTTTTTTAACTTAACTTCATGATGTAAACAGCAACAGTGCGTGGTGAAAAAACACATAAAAAAGTAATTTCATTTTTTTTTCGAATAAATATCTTTTCAAACTCAGTACAGTAATGTAACTTTATTGCGCCTCCTAGCGGATTAATTTTTTTTTGTATTAATACAATTTATCCAGAGTTTACTTATTTAACTTAAACTAGAGCTCAAAAACCCTTGAACTTTCGTAAATTTCTTATTAAACTGTGCTTATAAACGGTTAATGACATATTTTACTTCCTGTACCTTAAAAATATGTTCTTAACGTTTAAAATTTATTGTTTTTTTTTTTGATAATTTCCCTATAAATTTTCTATATTTTATGGGTTTCCCTATAATATTTTTATTTCATTTTAGTGGGAACCATGTATATTAAATTGCAAAAAGGATTAGGATCTAAAAGATTAGTATGCGGCCGGATCCGAATCCGAATTTTGTTTTGGAATCAGTTTCCGGATTTGAATCTCTTTTTGTAATGAGAATCCAGCCGGTTCCTATAAATCTCTAAAATTTTCCCGTAATATCTAGTGTAACTCTGAAAACTAACCTAAAATACGCCTAAGCCCATGTTTTTTTTTGCTTTTCATTATGAACTCAATAATATACAGTATAAGTTTCTAAATCTCAAATATATTTTTTTACAGAAACAACTAAAACGAATTAAGTATATTCTGTGACCTACCGGATTTTAAAAATTGGATCTTGATGTTTTTTTAATTAATATCAAGCCGAATCCAAACCCGAATCTTATTTTGACATTAGGATCCGATAGACCACTAGCTTTTATTTAGTGTTATTGATTTTTAAATAGCCAATATCAATCTTGTTCGCCCTTTTTTTTAATTTCGACATTTTGATGTAACATTAAAAATTAGATTAAGTTTCAAAACTTGCGTTTTATAGTAAAAATTAATGACCAATAATCTTAAAATTTTAACTCTGTTGAGTCAATAGCACCTAAAAGTCCCTTAATCTTACAGCACTACAAAATATTGTCTAAAAAGTTTAAATGAAAATCTTAAGCTTATAAAATGGAAATCATTTTTTTATAATATATTTAAAGTAATTTTTATATTATGTGGATAGTACAGGGCTCGTGCGCGTCAGGCTAAATCAGTTTTTTTGAAAAAGTTGAAAAACGTCAGGCTAAATCAGTTTTTTATTTTAAAGTTTGAGAATCTCAGTTTTTCTCAGTTCAAATGCTTGAAAATTTTTGATTAGAAAAAATTGAGAAATCTTTTTAAGATCAAATTGAAATGTGAATATATTTCTAAACAAAGATTTAGTTATTAAAGACAAAATCAGTCAATATATGTAAATATAAATGCTTGAGACCTTTTGTTGAATATCTAAAAAGTTTTTAAGAATCTTCATTATTTTGTTTTGAGTAGATTATATACGTCATGATTATGAAACTTCATAAAAAAAATACAGTTTAACATTACAATTTAGTTCAACAACTTAGCTGTTTGTTTGAATTTGTTTACGTCAGCTATGTTTTTCAGAGCTTAGTTAGTTGCACTGTTTTAATTTCTAACTTAAAGGCACTATACCAAATACTTTTTAGATTAAAACTCTTAGCAGTTTATTCATTTGTTTTACTGTTTGTTTAAAGTTATAAGAGATATTCACAACACTAAAACTTAGCTTTAAGATATAAGTACTAAGTTTGTGGGATTACAAATTTTAGGTATAATTAATTTTTCTTTACAAGAACAAAACATTAAAGGTTTTTTTTATTTAAGTGTAAGCTTTTAAAATCCGATACGACGTCAACAATCACTGTATTTATTTCGATTTTAGGATCTATAATTATGTATCACTTTAAGTATTAGTCAAAATACTATAATAAACATTTTTGCTTATTTTAATACTTAATACTCGTGTAAGCGTTTCATTTCATTCAAATTTTAATAAAACACGACAATGCACGGGGTATAAGGGGGTCAAATCACCTTTTTTACAATTTAGTCTTATTTTATTGAGTTGTAATTAAGCTATGAGTTGCTTTTTGCAGATTTTTAATGCTCAAAATATTTTTGAGATAAAGCTGGTTGAAGTCAGAGACTACAATAGTAGTAATCTAGTAGTTACCAATACCTAAATTGACTTCTAAAGGGGATTTTCCTTACTTTGAAAAAATGTCAGGCTAAATTGTTCTCAGTCAGGCTAAATGAAAAAAATTTCGCGCACGAACCCTGATAGTAGCAACTCTTTTAATTTTGATAATGGTATTATTCTTAAATTAGTTCGATGAGATTAGTTATCTTCATACGATAGGAATCTTTGCTTGGTTAGTAACTACTGAAGTTTTTGTTTGTATAAATATCTTTTAACTCAACTTCAGGAAGTTTGCTTTACTTAAATTGAAAATATCATTTCAATAAATTAAATGGTTTAACTGTAATACAAAAAAATCTAAAAAGTTTTATTTTTAATTCTTGTTTTGTTTTTAAGTTTGCTTGTGTTTTTCTTTTAATACCATTCATTAAGATTAGGAAAAAAGCATAATAAAACCAATACTTTTTTTTTACTTTCACTATAACAGGGTTGCCAAAAAACATGGAATTCCGTGAAACCTGGAACTTGACTATTTAGGTTTAAATAACTGGAAAAAACTTTTTTTTTTGAAAAAAAAAGAATTTTGAATGAAAATTACCAAAAAACCTGGGAATTTGATAAAATCATACAACCATGTAAAGTAATAAAATTTTGATTTGACACAAAAAAAATTATCATTTAGATGAAATTATTTTTTTATCTTTTATATTTTTAACTCATTTAAAATGGCATTACAATATTTTTTATTGTTGTTATACTATTTATGACAGTTTTTACATTAAATTTAATTTTATACTAAAAATAGACCCAAAAGTTTGTAATTTTAAAAACCTTGAAGAAATTTTTGATCAACCTTTGGCAACCCTGCTATAATTTATTTAATTAAATGATTGCATTATTATTTTTAGATTTTAAATAAAGTTATTTTTGTTGCTTAAAGTTATTTGATTGTATAGCAATAGTATTGTTTTTAACTTATCGTAAATTTTAAAGTAGAAAAATTTCTGTACGATAATAGTACTAAAATTAAATTAGTATAAAGTAAAATATTTGGATAACATATAACTGTATTTTTTATTATAACAGAGGATATAGAAATAGTTTTTTCTGATAAAGGATGGGAAGCTTATGGCGAATTCAATTATTTTGATGTCCACAGACAGGTTTTATTTTGTTAATATATAAAATAAGTTGATGTTTATTCATAATACTAATAATATTAATTTGTTAGATTTTAACGATTTATTTTAGATAAGGTAGTAATTTTTGCTGTTGTTTTTAAAAAGTATTTATACAAAGTTATATTTTGTATAAAAAGTATGTAGAGTTTTGGATCTTACAACTCCGTGGAACTGTGTTATCTTTTTTATATAATGTTAGTCTCGACTATTTTTTATTTCTTTAATCAAGATACAGAAATTTTTCAAAGTTTGATAATTTCTATAACTAAGATTAAAAAAAAAATCTCTTCTGAATGTTTTTTCTATTAAACTCAATTTATTTAAAAAGACTAAGTATACATCTTAATTGCATTGTTGTTTAGAACACTTTTTTGGTTCAGCTTTGTTGTTTTGAAAAAAATTTAAAAAGAAAGCTTTGTTCCTAGAAAGTGAATTGTATATGAGTTTGCCTATCTGTTTTATTTTATGTGCTCTAGCATAAGAAAAAAAGAGCTCTTCTATAGTTATTTTGAGCCTTATGACCCTTAATATACCCTTAGTTTTACCGGTTACATGACAATTCAAATTCGGACAACTCAAATTCCGACAATTCAAATTATTAAAAAAGTTTTTAAAAGACTTTATCTCACTTAATTTGTAAAATAAATAAAGTAAAATTAAAAAAAAAAAATACATATGTAGATCTTATTAATATCTACAAGCAACTTTTTTTTATGCAAAATCTTTAAAAAATTTCAAGATGTTTTAAAATTACTAAAATTAACTATTTTTTTTACTTTATTTAAGTCATATCTCAAAAAATATTTAATGTTTTGCAAAAAGAAAAAAATTGCTTATATATATTAACAGGACCTACATTTTTTTTTTTGAAAAGTATACATTACTTTTTAAGTTGTGGCCCTTTCAATTTCTTTTTAAGAATTTGAATTGTCGGAACTTAAATTGTCCGAGTTTGAATAGTCGTGCACCCAGTTTTACCCTAAAAGCACGGTTGAATTTAAAAAAATCTAAATCAAAAAGTTAAAAAAAAGAGCTTTCAAATAATTTATCTAGTATTTAGAAGCTACTTACTATATTCAAGAAAAGTTGTAAAAAGTTAACAAATCTAAGTGTTGTAATTTTGTATACTTTATCAGCTATTAATTTTGAGATTAGTTTTTATTAAATTTTGGTATTTTTAAGTTTAAAAAAGTGAAATTAATCTGCGCTTCAATTTACCTCATGTTTAGAATACTTAAAGCAGAAAATAACAGTTTTGTAACAAGAAATTAAATTCTACCCAACTATTAGAAGCACTTTGAACCACTACAAGATTTGCTTTCCGCGTACAAGTTCACTGTTTTGTTTTAAAATGGAGAAGAATTGATGTTTATGTGTTTAAAAAAAACTATTAACTATTAACAACTATTATTAACCACACATTCCAACCATATAGAAAAGAAAACAGCAAAATTATATATATTAATTCAAAGTCCAACCACCCTCCAGCAATACTGAAACAAATCCCAAAAATTATAGAAGAAAGACTTTCCAAAAATTCTAGCAATGAAAATTTATTCAATGAAATAAGTAAAGATTACAATGACGCAATAAAGTTAAGTGGCTATAATTACAAAATAAAGTTCAAAGATGAAGATGATGGAAAGAAACGGCCTAGAAAAAGAAAAAGAAAAATAATATGGTTTAATCCACCATACTGCAAATCAATAAAAGCAAACATTGGCAAGAAATTTCTCCAAATAATAAACAAATACTTCGGAGTAGACAGTAAATTCAAAAAATACTTGAATAAAAACAACATCAAATTAAGTTACAGCTGTTTGCCAAACATTGAGACAATCATAAAGAATCATAACAAGAAGCTCACAAACTGCAACAAGAATGATGAAGATGAAACATGTAACTGTAGAAACAAAGAGAAATGTCCTTTGAAAGGCGGTAACTGTAGAGCAAAAAATGTCATATACCAGGCCACAGTAAAAACTGACAATGCAACTAAATCATATATTGGTCTAAGCGCCAACCAATTTAAAAAAAGAGTGGCAACCCACAGAACAACAATAAATAGCAACCCAGAAGATAGAAATTATATTCAATACAAACAAGCAACTGAGCTATCAAAATACATCCACACATTGAAGAACGAAAATAAGAATTTTGAATTGACTTGGACAATACTGGAAAAAGAATATGAATCAAGACCGAGAATCGAGACGTGCAGGTTGTGCTTGAAAGAAGCATTAAAGATCCTACAAGCAGATAAGAACTGTATTAATAAAAGATCAGAAGTAATGAGTTCTTGCAGGCACAGAAACAAATTTTTATTATTCTATTGGAATGAGTCTAAAACCTAATAATTTAAATATTTTTAGCATTTTAATCATCCGTTAGTTTTTTTCAGAACTTTGTTAAGAATTTGTTGTGTTTTCGTTTATATTACTGCATTTAGTTTTTTAATTTCTTTTATTTTTATTTATTAATTAATACCAATATTTAGTTCACCTAATTATGCATTTTTCATTAAAATTTGAATAGTTAATGTTTATTTATTTTTTACGCATCAATGAGTTCAGATTCACATTACTGCCAATGTCTAAATGTTATTTACTGTTTTGAAATTATTTGAAAAGGTCGGCTAAGGCTCACCGAAACCAGGTAATAAACCAAAGCAGTGCTTAAACATTTGTTTTATTATAAATATTGTATACAATCTTCATGGATTTTTTTGAAGCGGTCTAGTCAAAAATAGTTGTTTTTGTTAATACAGTACACTACCGCTTAAGTACGCAAATTGAACCCGACCAAAAATTGCGTACTTTTTGATGACATAGTATAATATGAAATTTAGTTGTTTGTTTTCTTTTTTACAACTCGCCACCAAATAATTAAGCCAAATAAACAAGTCTTTTTATTTTAAATAACATTTAATACATAACTCTAATTTGCGAAATTTTTTAATAGGTTTTAAAATGATTTATTTTATCTATAAAAAGCTTCTACATAATTAATACATACATTTAATATAGAAAGTCAATGTCAGTCAATGATTAAAAAAAAATATTAAGCTACATTTTGTTTTGTTAGAGGGAAAGTACCAAACTACATTGTGTTTACCAAACATTTTCAAAGCATCAATGTAGGTACATTTAAATTAAATTATGACTTAACTATTTTGTATTTGTAGGTTTTTTTAACTTTGTCATCTAGATTTATTTATTTTATAGCGTTACAGCTCAAATATCATTATTTTTTTTTACTTTTCTGCAACCACTACATAAATATTTAGTTTTTTAACATTTAATAACAGGACTGTCACAATCTCAGGCCACTTAGACTACTCAGGATTACTCACCCTAGTTTGAAAGTTGTGAAAATCTCAGGCTAACTCAGCAGGTTGGCCATTCTACCTAGAAACATAAAATAATCTGGAAAAACTTGGTGATTGAAAATTTAACCAAAAAAACAGGAATTTTTTAGAAGTTCTAGTATAACATCCTTTACTTTGTCTTTCTGGATAAGTGCGTACTTAAGGCGTGATGCGTACCAAAAAAAGTGCGTACTTAAGCGGTAGTATACTGTAATAGATATTTAGCTACTGCAACTTTTTAGCTGTACAGAAGCCTTCTGAAATATATTAATTTAAAAGTACTATATAAATATGTATATTTTATTAGGTGTCAAATATGCATGAAGAGTCACTTTGGCACGAAGCGACTTTTTGTTTTTTTCTTTTTATTTAATTATTTTTTTTACTCTCGTGTGCAAAAAATGATCTTTTGTTTAAAAGTGTCTTTGTGCAAAAGAGACCCCTCGTGCAAAAGTGTCTTCGTGCAAATATTTCTTTGTGCAAAAATGTCCCTTTGTGCATATTTGACCCGTCTCGTATAATTATTTTGTTGTTTTATTTTAATTGAATCTATAGTTCTCTAAACTTTATAAATAAAGTAGAGCAACACATTTTTATGGTATAAAAAAAACAATTAGTAATAAAAAGATAGTCACTTGTTTTAATAACAAGGTTAATTTGACGAAGACTTGAGCATAAAGCGTTAAATTTGGAACATATGTTAACTATTGTTTTTTTTTACTACGATAAATATATATAAATTTGTTTTAGTTAAGTACTTTTGAAAATATAAAGGGCCTCAACAAGAAGTTTTAGATGCCAGTATACATTTAAATAAAACAAAATGGTTTCAGTGAGACAAATATTTAGCTAGTCTATGAAATATACTAAAATGTCAGTCAAATTTATTAAACAAAACATAAATCAAAACGTACAAATATTTAACTAAAAATTTAAAGAAAAATTATTAACAAACGCTTAAATTTATGTTTTCGAGTAGTTAAAATTTGTTACATCAATAAATTTGTCAGTTTTAAAGTAGACTTATTTGAGTTACATATACGTTTTAAACTATTTGTAATAACTGTTAAAATGTTAACAATTACAGATAAAAATTTTTGAAGCTAAGTTTTGTTTTATTTTTCCAATCTCTTTTTTCAATATTACAAAGAGTACAGCCGTGTTTTAAATTATACTTATTTTTAACCGCGCTAGATTTCCAAGCTAACGTTAAATCTACATTCCTGTATTTTAAATTTAAAATATATTTAAAAAAAGTGCTCTTAAACTTTTATAAGCTGTTATTAAAATAAAAAATAGCTCCTGTAACTACTTTTAAACGTTAAACGTGATGATCCAACATTGTGTTTTATTTGAAGTATAAAATGTATAGTTTTTTATACATAAATGCCATTGTTATATATAGTGCAGAAAAATGCTTAAGGCTGCACTGTATACCTGATGCCAAAATTTAGCTTAACTTTGAAAATATGCGCAAACTGTTTTGTAGAATCTTCAAGGTTATTAAATAGATATACATTATATTTTAATTAACTAATGAATATGTCATCATAGAAATTTTGCAATATTTTCTTAGTAAATTTTAGGTTTTGAAGAATTATTAAAATAAAAATTTTATGTTGCTAAATATTAATACTTACTAATTATAACCGTATTATATTAATAGAAATGGTGCTATTTCTCTTTTTAAATTTTTGTTTCAATCAAAGTATGTTTATAAATTGCATAGTTAGTTAATTTTAATTTGATATTACAAATATAAACTGTCTGTAGCATGAAAACGTTTATTATATTATAACTTGGTTTTTAAGTTACCTAGATTTATTTTCATTAAATAAAGAATTTTAAATCTATTAGTGTTGCAGCTGTTTTGTTTTAGTTTTTGTACTGTCTTTATATACTCGCAATTTTAGATCTTTTTCAAACTTAAATAACCTCAGTTAATTAGTTAAAAGTGATTGTTTTCTATTTTACCGATATCGTTTAAACTGTTGTATATTTTAAAGCATTTGAATTATCAATAGTGCTTAAATTAACGGGACAGATTCAAAATCCACTAAGTCAAATTCGAGAACCGCTTACCGATCGAGGGTTAGGGGTAACAGTAATAGTGAAAGCTAAATAAAAAATAAATAAAATAGTTGCAAAAAATATCTAAAATAAATAAGAAAATGTTTTTAAAAAAACGGATGGATTTTGATAGTTTGCCAAATTAACATACGATTAATATTTAAAGTATTTCAAGGTAGCAATAGTTTTCACCACTCCTCCTTACAAGGATGTCAACATAATGCGACCTGTTGAAGTGACTCTGTTCCTCAGAAGACCCTCTGACCAGGAAAAGAGTCAGGATATTGAATTTTTCTACTTGCCAAGGCAACATGGTTTGTTGTTTTTTGAAGTTGTTTGAATTGCTGAATTATTTTTTTGAAATTCTAACAATAGTATAGACATTTAAAATAAAACGAATACAACAAAATAAATTATATCTGCTTTAAATGTTTGAAAAAGTATTTGTATATTAAACAAAAAAATTTCTAAGTAATTCAATAATAAAACTAAGACGCTATCTAATCACTAGCAGAAATTTTGTTCTCAGAAGCTCCATGAAAATATATTAAAATGTTTTAATTTATTTTTTATCACAGCAATGTCTAAGTTTCAAATTTAATGACCCATATTGTGAATATAATTATCTTACTAAATTCTTTTTTATCTACTGCAAATCCATACAGTTTCATGGAAATAACAAAAAATAAAAAAAAACTACCCGGTCACATTACAAATGTTGTTTATTCGTAGATATAAAGTTAAATTAAAAAAATCATTAAAGATACTTGGTACTACTCCAAAAACAGTAGTTGAAATTTGAAGCTACCCGTCCATACTGATAATCAATCGGTAATTTCGACTAAAGTCATAATGTTTTCTATATTTGCATCAAATAATTTATTTTTTATTCTTAAAGTATTTATTAAACCTTTGTCACTCAATATCATTCTTTCTGAATTTTATTTTGTTGATGGAAAAACCTACTCGAATGTATGTACCCAACGTACATAAAAAATTAAGCAAGTGTTGTTTCCCTATAGAAATGTTTTTAAACTTTCCAGCTCATTTAGTACAATTGGTTATTCACTGTTGCTTTGCCAAACTCAATTTAAAATATATACTTTATCACTTTTAACTGGATTTTAGTTTTTATGAGATAATAAAAGATAGTTGTTTATTGTTCACAGAAAGATTTTCTTAACTTAAAAACTCAAAAAAAAAGAAATTTTGATGACAAAATATACATACTTTTAAAAAAAGTATCAAATAATTCTTCGTAAGTTTACCTAAAATTTAGAATAAAATATATATTGTGCTAAATACTGATCTGTTTTCTATATTTCATGATCAAATAGTTAAAGTTTAATTGATTTCAAAATAGTTATTTAATCTTTTTTTTTTTGACTTTTTAAGTACATCAGTTGAATTTTTATTTACTCCGGCAATTTTTGCGCAGTTGGATATTAAACATTTTCTTTGAGACAACTTTTAAAAAATTAGATTTTTAGATAAAAGTTATCTTTATAAACAAATCGTAACTTTAAGCATATGTGAGTCTAAAAAAAATTCTCATAGTATCAAAATCGTTTTAACATGATGAACTTGATTATTTTAAAAATACGAAATTTGCCGCAAATTGTAAACATTTTTTCTGAATAAACGGGAATATTTTCTAAATTAAGGACTGTCTTTTTTTTGTTGTTTTATTTAGATGTTGTTTTTGCACATTTTTGTCTAAGTTAAGTGTTCAAGATAATTAATAATCGTACTTGATTTTGTTTTGGTGTGTTTTAGCAACAAAGTATAACAAATCTTTTCCAACTAATTGGTTCTTACATTAAAATTATGTACTTCCTAGCAGTATATTACAGTTTGAAGATTTATTGGATTATCATTTAGCTTTAAAGTTTTTAACCAATAAAAACGACTTAATAACAAGCCTTTCTGTAAGTTTTACGGTAAGAATATAAATTTCTAAAAATTTTTCACTTGTTTTATTTTCGAACCAATATTGAAACTTTTTAAGACCTTGTGGTTGTTTTTTTATTGAAGACTAAATCCAATTTTTTACTTAACTATTATAGGCCAAAGTTGTTATTAGTTAACATTGTGTACTTTCGTAAATAAAAAGAAAACATTTTGTTAGTGTTGAGAATCAGCAAACTTTTTAAGTACATACAACTAAATCTTTTTAAACTCTTATTAACTTTGTCTAATTTAATGTGCATGCTTTTTTATTATTTTAGTATGTACTTATTTAAACTTTTTGTAAAAATTTTTACATAAAGTTATGTTTAAATAAAAATTTTAAAAAGTGTCTTTTAAGAATTCTTAATGAAATTAAACACTAGTTTGGAAAATAGTTTCCTGTAAACCAGTTATATAGTTTGTATAATATTTTAATTTAATGTCTAACTTAGTATTAGTTAGTTTGTAGTATAAAATATTTTTTATTTTAATTGAGAACTATTTCTTACTAGTTTATTGACTATATGTGTTTTTATTTTTTATCAAAATTCTTAAAAAACAGCTGAACTACTCGAACGACGGAAAAGGAGGAACATATTAAATGCTGATATAAAAAACTCTTGAGTTTAATACTGTAAAGTTTCTACGGGAAATTATGCTTCAAAGTAAAAAGGTTCCATAAGCAATATTTAATAAGAAAGTCAACAACCCTACTTGGAACACATAAGTAAATTAAACAAGGAAAATCTTGCTTTTCATCGGTTTCAGATTAACAACAAACAGCTTTGAATTATTATATAAAAATGATCCGGTGTTCGATTTACAAAATAATCACACAAAAAATATTACAAGTTATCCCTGAAAAGACAGTTCTGAGCAAACCATTAAGATTTTACAGAAAAACCCTGTTAAACAATTTTTTAATTAGTAACTGACCTATACTGTAAGGTCAACACACGTTTTTAAACCTACTTGCTATGAAAACTTCAAAAGCCTTTAGTGAAAATCGAAATGTTAATGATCAACTTGCACATCACATGTTCTTTTTTTTTAGTTGGATCAATAAAATCATGTTGATAAATTCAAATTCATTCAGTTTTCTTTTTTTATGACACATTAAACGCTATTTTTCTTTAATCTTTTGAGTTTTAATGAAACTGTTTTTGCTTCTTAATCATTTATCCCTTGTATACTTTTTTTTTATAAAGAATTAAATATTCTGTTGAAAATCCATTAACTATCTGTCTTAAATCATTTAATTTGAAATTTTACTTTTGAGTTTACTTTTGAGTTTTTAGTATAAAACCTGTTACATACTTTTACAATTTTATTTATTATTGCAAATTAATTTTATAAACAGCATATATATGTATATATATCCCAACTGTTTTGTATTCTATACTGAACCCAATCGTAGTAATTAAACAGTGTTTGGTTAACTACATTTTCTACTTTAACAAAATAATATTTCTCGTGTCGCTAGTCCAAACCCAGAGTGTCTGCCGGACACAATGGTCAAAACTCGAGTAAAGAGTGCTCGGATTCAGAGCCAAAGATCTCTTAGCCAAGAGTCAACCCTTAGACCCCTTCCCCTTCTTAATAGACCATTGGAAGTTGGCGTGCCGACAGCTACTGGTTTCACTTGAATCCGGCCGGATACTAATTTTACGGATCCAATTAGCCACTATTACTAATTCATTTAACTCACAAAAATTTCTCAAGTATGGACATTTAAGTGTTTAAGAAGTACTCAGAATTCTATATATATATATATATATATATATATATATAAAATAAGGTTAATATTCAAACTTGAACACCTTCTACTGAGCCCACTTGAAGGGCTTTTAAATAATTTATTGAAATGACGATTTTAAAAAATGCTGGAACATATGTTTCATAATGACAAAAAAGATTGTCTCTAATCCTCAGCCAGTTCAAATTTAAAATAAAATCACTTTGGTAAACAAAGATGCAAAAGTTTACAAAAATACAAAAACAATATGACGTAAGAATTGAACATTGTACATTACAAATATTCAGTACAAAAATCGATATACCATCTAATTAATCAAACAACTAAAATTAACGAAAACAACAGTTAGTTGACTATAAAATACTTCAAAATTTGTTTTATTTTAAAAGGAGCTTTTTCATATGTCGACAAGACGATATGAATTCACTCCTTTTATTTAAACAACCTTCCTTTTTTAACGTATACATAACGGCTGTTGATTCTTTTAAGCACAGCCTACAAACAGGGTTGTTACCATCTGCTATTGGCTGTGCTCTTTTTATCACCTCCCAAGTTAATTTAAAATCAATGTTTTTGCGCTTAAGGCCGTAAACATAAGTTGTTTTCGTTAATTTTAGTTGTTTGATTAATTAGATGGTATATCGATTTTTGTACTGAATATTAGTAATGTATAGAACAGTTTTGTATACTGATCGACCTCTAAATGGAATTTACAAAGATGTTTCTCCCACCCATGAAAAAAGTAACATCATCTATAAATTTAGTTGTCACTGTGGTAGTGACTAAGTGGGAAAGACATCTCAAAGGTTTCATGTAAGAATCGATCAACATGTTCCGAAAGTCTTGAAAAAGTGGTTTGATGGCCGTTCTGAGAAACCAACTAAAAAATACTTCTCGGCGATTGGGCAACATTTGTTGGACAATCCTCAGTGTGTTAAAAATTATAAAAAGGACATTTTTTCAGTCTTAGTGAGAGCGGAGAACTCTTTTCAATTGCATATTCTGGAAGCCTTATGTATTCAATCTTTAAGGCCCAGTTTATGTAAGCAGAAAAAGTTCGTTTACCAAACTAGACTTTTTAAATCCTTATATTAGTAATTTTAAAGTAATTAGTTTCTTGTTAAACTTTATTTTTAAGCATAGTTTAAATTTAAAAATTTTATTGCTTCTTTATTTAGATTGTTTTAATTCTACCGAGTTTTATTAGTATACCAAATTTGTTTAGCACTAGCACTTATTTAATTTTTAACATTTGATTATTACGTAATTTTATATCTTAAAACTCTAAACTGCAGTATAATTTTATTTCAATTTGTATTCATTCCAATCCAGTAGGAAACAATTTCTGACGAGTCCTACTTGAAAGTACTTAAATAAATTTAAAGAAAATGAAATGCATTCTGTTATATATTTTTAGTAAGTTATGCACCGGAAAAAAGCTGTTCAAAGTGCTTTTTATTTTAAATCTGTACTGGCTGAAGATTAGAGACAATCTTTTTTGTCTTTATGAAACATATGTTCCAGCATCTTTTTAAATCGTCATTTCAATAAATTATATATATATATGTTACCATGTTTCCATCAGCCAATAGCAGATGGTAACAACCCTGTTTGTAGGCTGTGCTTAAAAGAATCAACAGCCGTTATGTATGCGTTAAAAAAGGAAGGTTGTTTAAATAAAAGGAGTGAATTCATATCGTCTTGTCGACATACGAAAAAGCTCCTCTTAAAATACAACAAATTTTGAAGTATTTTATAGTCAATTAACTGTTGTTTTCTTTAATTTTAGTTGTTTGATTAGTTAGATGGTAGATCGATTTTTGTACTGAATATTTGTAATGTACAATGTTCAATTCTTACGTCATATTGTTTTTGTTTTTTTGTAAAATTTGCATTTTTGTTTACCAAAGTGCTTTTTATTTTAAATTTGAACTGGCTGAAGATTAAAGAAAATCTTTTTTGTCTTTATGAAACATATGTTCTAGTATTTTTAAAATCGTCATTTCAATAAATTATATACGTATATAATATACACGCGTAAATAAATATATATAAGTAGAGCCTCTTAAATTGATCATTATCAAAAAAAACGATGAACTTCGACCCAATAAAGTTCAACTACTCTATGAAAAATATACCGCTGTGCAACGAGAGACAGTATATGTCCAAGATGTACAACCAAGTATACAACTTCGTAGAAAGACTGAGATGGCGCGCGAGTTTCTTTAAGATCCAGAAAACCGAAATAAAGAAGCACCAAGAGGAAGACAAAAACCATCAAAGAAATGTTTTCCCTACAAGAAACACACCACCACCGGACGCAAGGTTAGCTGATTTTGAAAACGCTTTGTACAAGTTAATAAGTAACATTAAATTTAAAAAATACAACATCAGTTTATTAAACACCATGAAAAACGATATCAAGAGTCCTCTGACAAATTGTTTATTTTTTCTGACAAATCAATTAACATTTACAAAATAGACAAAAACACTTACAATAAACTTTTGAAAGAAAATATCACATCAGACTACAAAAAATCAGACCCGGAATAATTGAAAAACAAAATGAAGAAACCTATAAATTCATCATCAAATACAATGTAAAAGGCAAAATTAAAAAAAATAGAACAAAAACCTGCATTCATTACCATCAAAGGCCACAAAAAAGATTTTCCAAACAAACTAAACTGTAGAGTTTTTAACCCCTCCTAATCCCCTTTTAACAAATTCACGAAAGCTAAACTAGACACAATAAATAAAAGAACAATAACCGGTTTAAAACTAAATCAATGGAAAAACACTGACAGCGTTATAAACTGGTTCAATAAACTAAAAATAACCCCTAAAACCCGATTCATTAAATTCGATATCACTAAATTTTACCCATCCATAACAAAAACAACTTTAATTAATTCACTAAAATTTACTGAAAAATTCACACCAATCACAAACAACGATCAAAACTTAATACTACATTCCTGCAAATCTACAATCTTTCACGAAAACAAAGTATGGGAAAAAATAAACACCTCTGACCTATTTAACGTTAGCATGGGATCCTACAATGGAGCCGAGGTGTGCGACATGGTAGGACTTTTCATGCTAAGCGAAATAAAAAAAAACTAATATATTCAATGAAGAAGAATTCGGCATATATAGAGACGATGGCCTTGCGGTCATCCGATCTAAATCGCCGAAAACCATAGAAAATACCACAAAAATATTACACAAAATTTAAACAAATGGGGATTTAAAATAACAATGGATGCAGGCCTAATCAAAACAGATTTTTTAGATATCGAACTAAACTTACCCAACAAAACATACATCCCATTCAGAAAACCAAATTCGGACATCCTTTACGTAAACAACAAATCAAACCACCCTAATCAAATATTAAAACAATTACCTATAACTATTAACGAAAGGCTAACAATTTATCAAGTAACGAAGAATCATTTAACCGTATAAAACATAGTTATCAATCAGCACTAAAATCCGCCAACTACAAATTCAACCTAACGTACCAAAAAGCAAATGAAAAAACAACAAAAAAGCAAAGAAAAAGAAAAGTTATTTATTTCAACCCACCTTTTTCCCTAACTGTAGCAACTAAAATAGGCAAAGAATTCTTAAACCTGGTAAATAAACACTTTGACACAAACCACCAATATCACAAAATCTTTAACAGGAACACACTCAAAATTTCTTATAGCTGTATGGAAAATTTTAAAACAAAAATTCTTAACACAATAACAAGCTATTAAACAACCTAAACTTCAAACAAAAAGAAAAAACCTGCAACTGCAGGAAAGAAAAATGCCCGTTAAACAATAATTGCCTATCAAAAAATATAATCTACCAAGCAACTATAAAAACAGATGAGATAACAAAATTTTACGTAGGTTCCACTAGTACAACATTTAAAAACAGATATAGCAACCATAAAGCAAGTTTTACCAACAAATTAAAAAGACACAATACCGAACTATCGAACTATATTTGGGAATTAAAAGACGCAAAAAAAGACTATAATTTAAAATGGGAAATGCTCTGCAGAACCAAAACAAAACCGAAAAACAATAAAACATGCCATTTATGTTGCTTGGAAAAATACGCGATTGAAAAAATTTAAAAAGATTTATCATTAATAAAAGAAAAGAAAGGCAGCAACCCTGCCTACATAATCAAAACATGTATTTCAAAAGAACAAAAACCACTAAATAATAACAAAAAAATAACAACAAAATAAATCCAAAAACAAGAACAAGCAAAGCAAAAATAAGTTAACTTGTACATAAGTTGTTTTTAAAATAGGCTAACTAAAATTATTCAATTTTAGTTGAAACGTCACAATGTGTTTTTTTTTGTGTGATTCTTTGAAAATCTTACTTTGTTCTTTATTTCGTTCTGAGAAGATGCATAAAGCATCGAAACCAAGTAAACGATTTGAAAATTAGTTGTTTTTTATATTATAAATATATATATATATTATAACCTTGAGCCGAATTAATACTAATTTTATAAATACAATAACTTATTTACTAAAATGTACTCGAGCGTAACAGTTTAAGTTAAATATACAATTTTTTTATTAAGTGTTTTGAGTCATCTATTTTAGGCAACCCTGGGCTGGAGTATTACATTAAATTTACTAGAACAAATTTCGTAATATTTATCTTGGCGGGCCGGATTCCATTGGATTTCAAAATACGTCCCGGTGATTTTAACATCTCCGGCCGTACGTTGCCCACCCTTACTTTATGAGATAAATCCTTAAAAGTATGTATATAAGTTGTAAATTGAGAAACATTGTTGTTCTACTTGAAAATATTTGTAAATTTAAGGATAATTTTTTTTTCTGATATGCGCTTAAAAAAATTCTGCGAAGAATATCAAAAATATTTATTGATTATAGAATTTTATTTAACTGTTCTTGAATTTCAATTTAATTATTCATGTTTATTTACAATTCCACAAATTTTTTCTTCTCTAAAAATGAGATTCGTTTAATTTAATTATTTTAATGGACATAATAAAAAATTCAAAACTTCGGTCAAAGAACCTGGTGTATAGAAAGATCTTTCAGTCATCGAAATATAAACCAACTATTTAACTCATCTTTTTTTGTGTTATAAAACAAACGAAAAAAATTAGCATTAAGAATTTTGAGCTTAAAAAAACAAAATATATAAAAAGAAGAAAACTACATGCTAAAAAACATAACACAGTGTGATATATAACTTAAGAAATCTTGTCATGAAGCACAAAAATTATTATTTTAGTAATATATAATTAAATGGTTTTATAATTATTGAATAAATGTTGCTTAAAACAATAATTTAACTTCTTTGTTGGTTTCTTATAAATTGTTTTTAACTGCAACTGTAAACCTATAGACTAGACTAGTAGTCTTCTTGGTGTTTACAAAACACGTTTTGAAGTTCATTAAATTTTTAGGGTGCACAAGTTTTCGCTAAAGTGTGTGTTATTTTCTACTAAACTGATAAATTTTTAAGTACCGTGTGGATAAATTAAAAAAAGCTACTTTACATATAAAGAAAGCTGCAAAGTTTGATAGCTTTTAATGTCGTTTCAAACAGAACTAAGAAAAACCATTGAGATTATAAGTAAAAAGTTTGCTAATAAACTACCAATCAATAGTAAGTTTCATTAATAATACCATAGATATATACTATTTTTTTTATTAACTTATATACCACTAAAAACAAATCGATATCTTATATATACAAAAATCATTAAGTTTTCGTCTGAAAATAGTTTATTTTGAAAAGTTTTGACCGTTTTTACAATTATTAGAACTTCATTTATATAATTCAAAATTTAAGCAAAGTTTTTTTTTTAATTCTTACATGAATAAGCTTTTAGATTTAAAGTTCTTAGAAGCTCAAATTAAAAAAAAATAGTTTTGCAACTTAAGATGCATAATATCGACAGTTAGATTTAATCTAAATGGCAAGTTTAAAAGTTGTAGATAAAAAGCATTCATAAAACCAACTTTTTGCAAAAACATGAACGTAACCATCAAAAATTGCTTGCTTGAAATATAAAAATATCGTAATACACGGAAAACTTTTGAAAAAAAAATCTATCTTTGTTTTGGGTTCTTTAAAATTTTGGTTTTATTATTCATAATAATAACAATGACCTTGGTATTTTTTTTCATTTGTAATAATTCTAACAAGCATATTCTTCAACTTTGAATTTTTCTCAGAGTACTTAATTTAGAAATGATTTTGTGAACTTAATATTTTTTAAAAAGTAATCATGATATAAGTAGATAAATTACTGAAAACTCATAAAGTTAATATGCTTTTAAGATTACATTGTTGATAAGAAATAAGTTATTGGTTCTACCTCTATATAACAAAAGTAATTCCACAAAAATGTTTTCGATGCTATACAACAACTAACTTTGTTTCGGTTATTTTTTGTAAAACTTTCATCATTCTGTATAAAGTGCTTTTATTTAGCGTAAACAATCTTTAAATCAAATTCGATTTTTCTCACAAAATTTAACGTTTCTATTTTTTCTAACTAGGATTCATTCAATTGTTAAGTTTTCTGGCTTTTAAAAACTTTATTTTTTTCTCCAACTGTACGGTTTTGAAATAGTTCAAATACTTGGTCAGAATCAAAATTTCTAAGTACTATCAGATCATAGCAGAATCCTTATTTATTCTAAATTAACGTACTTTTAAAAATCTGTATATGAGCTTCTTTGAATGCTTAGTACGAACAACAAGTGTTGCTTTTCACTGTTTCTTTTCGTCTCTCACATTTTTTATTCAAATAGTTTACACTTGGTTGTAAATCTAGAATTAGAAAAGTACTCAACAGACTCCCATTGCAACTTTATTAACCATTATCTTCCTTTATGATTTTAATAAATTTTCTGTAAACTTCTTTTTAATCACTAATTATTTTTTTCAGCCTTTTAGTGAATGTTACTAATTAGGTGCTTATAATGCTCTCGAATTACTTAACGTCTCTTTTTCACTTTGTAAAAGGTGCTCACTTTGTAAATAATTTTTTATTTACCCAATTAGATACTGCAAAAAAATAATGTTAATTAAATCGATAATATAGTAATGGTATTATGAAAAATGATAGTCTTACATAGTAAATCTAACTTTTAAAACATGGACAACCTTTTAGATTTATATGTCTTGGATGTTTTTCTATTAATTATAAATTTACTGCACCAAACTAGAAAAATATTTTGTCTGTTTAAATTATTTTTAGTTCGGTAAGCATGATTAAGGTAAAAGACTAAAGCTTCATAATGTTAAAATGTTTTAAAGTTAGATTGTCGATAAAAATTAACTTATTGGCTCTGCTTCTTTAACTTTTAAGTGACTTTAACTTGAAGTGTTTTAAGAAAAAAAAGTGATAGTAAGAAATTTAATTACTAACTATAGTTCAATTTTTTCTTTCAAATCCACTAATTTAGTTCTTTTTTTTACTTAAATATGTCCTGGGCTTGACGTTAAACTGTTCTGGTGTATGACTCGATAACCGAAAGGTTTTTTGTACACCAGGTCCTTGGAACAAACTTTTTGAGCGTATTTTTTTTGTCGTTCAGTAAACAATAATAAAATAAGCTTCAAGACGACTTCGTTTTTCTTTTTCAGAGTTTTAAACGTTTCTATGTTCTCTTTATTATACTTTAAATTGTAAAACTGTTAACCTTTTTAAATCTTATAATATCTTTGTAAGTACAAAAGTTTGCTCAAAGTTGTTTTCCTAGAACTAAATCGTATACTTGTATGAACCAAAATTTCTAAATAGTTTTACATACAACCGAATTCTTCGCAAATTTTTAATTCAACCTATTCACCATTCCTTGTTTTTAGTTTCATTTTTGTTCTTGGCAAGAACAACAAACTCTTGCTTTTTTTCTTCTTTTTTTAAATTCAGCAACTTATTTTTGACAGTAAATCCAAAGTTAACAAAGAAGTCAACAAATTTTTATTAAAACTTTGGCAACATTTTTCTTGGTTTACTTTCTATTTCATATATCTTCTGTAAACAACTTTTTACTCATATAAGAATGCAAAAGCGTATAATACACTTTAAATTTCTTCTCTAAAGCTATAGCTTTGTAAGAAAGTAAACTAACCTTTAACTTTAGTTTATAACTTTTTCCTCACAACTTACTGTGAACTAAATGATACTTAAATTAGTTTTGAAAACGTAAACCTGTAGTTGTGGTTAGTATTGTATAGAAACTTTCAAAATTTTAATACGTTTGGTTCCTGAAATCTTTGTTGAAGTCTGCTGATCATTTAAATTGTGTAGTTTATATAGACAAAAATTGTTTTCATATAGAAAATTTAAGCAAAAAAGATAAAAGCTAATTAGATAAATTAGTTTTGTTAACTTTTTTCTGCTAAGTAATCTTTAATTTTAGTACTTTAATTAATTAAAACAGGAGTTTAGAGTTTAAGCTCATTACAAGCATATAAATAATAATCTTTACGATAGTTTTCAGCACAACTAGAAGTTTTCAAACATTTTTTGTCGTATGTTGCTTTTCTATTGTTATTTAATGTTATGTTCAAACTTTAATTTAAATTGTTTTTATTTTAATGAGGCTATATAAACCTAGATTGAAGCTTTTTGAATAGGTAAAGTGTACAAAACTTGAGTAATACTTTCTTTTTACAAGCTTAAAAACTGTTTGATACATTAAAATTTACACTAGTATGAATAAAGCAATATACTTACTTGATTTAGTTTTTTTTTCCATATCTTGAACTTGGTAAAAAAATCGGTTCTTGAACTCTTATTTGAAGCTTTTTTGGTTCAACTACCAATTAAAAAAGTTGTATTTAAAACAAAACAACTCAATATAACAAAAAGTAGCTGACCCTAACTGCCTCACCTTACGTCATAAGTAGTTTATTTTACAAACTTTTTTTTATAATTTTAATTATTTTATGTAACTTTTGTGCAACTTTACTTAAATTTACACAAGTTTTTCTAATTACCTAATTTTTGTAATGAAGTTTATTATTTCTGGTAAAATTAAAAAAAAAAAATCAAATGATTGTTTAGAAAATTTAAAAACTTTTAAGCATAAATTAGTTTAAAACGCATTCAGCTTTAAAATTCTTATTCAATAAACTATCATTAAAAAAGATTATCAACAAATTTATTTTAGTAAGTGTAGTAAAATCAGCTAGTATTCTAACGTTTCTCTTTTCAATAAAAGTATTACTAACCATAAGTAACCACTACTTAGTTAAAACACTTTTACGCTCTGAAGACATTCTAAAACTTAATCGTAGCCGATTAACACTCGTATATTTAGGACAGGGGTTGACAGGCGTTTGGTGGTTGCAGGAAAACTGTTGAAGACAAAAATATTTTTGGGTGGTAGTTTTAGTTTTTTTTTCAGGACAGACTAAAAATGTCTAGAATAAGTTTCAAATTTCGTAAATTGTGCCTAAGAATTACTTTTTTTATGCTTAATTTTTTATAACCATAATAAAAATATCTAGTGCAAGTTTTAAAGTTTTATTTTGTGGGGTAAATTTTCGTGTTAAAAGTATAGGTGATCAAGCTTTCGTGATAATAAAAACACGCTCGTGGCCCGCAGTTTGCAGACTCCTGATTTAAGATCTAGCACTGTAGTTATGTTTTTAAACTTTCCAAGCTAAAATATTTTTATGTTAGATAATCATTTATCAGTTTACTTTATGATTTTGATATGAAACAGAGAGTATAATGATACAAAATAAATAGATAAAATTAAACTACAGTCTAAACCAGGGGTCGGCAAACTGCGGCCCGCGGGCCAAATGCGGCCCGCGAGGGGTAAATCTGCGGCCCGCGAACACGTTTATTTTTTGAATAGAATGTGGCCCGCGAAAGAAAATTTTGTGGCCCGCGAGCATGTAAATGTGGCCCGCTGAGCAAAAATATTTTTTAAGTTAAGTTTTTTTCGGTAATCTGGTTTAATTTGATAAATTTCGTTTTAAGTTCCTGTATAAAAATTTAAAATAGTTAATAGACTTTACTGCTATAACTTAATATGTGAAAAAGACAGATTAGCAATCTAACAAGGTTTTTTTTTCTCAGTTTAATAACAGCTTTCTTCTTACAACAGCAAGTTATTATCTGAAAAAAAGTGTAAAGAGTGCTTAGATTTAGTAAATTATTTATATAAAACCTATTTAGTAAATAAATTAAATGCAAATGATTTCCATATTGACATAAGTGATGCACAGTAATTAACAAAAATACTATTTCTTTACAATTTAGGTATTTTGTGAAACATTTATTTTATACCTTAGTTTCTTTTATAAATATCTTCTCACTATAAGTTAAGCTTGAGTGTGCATAAAAACATTTAAAATAACAAAATTATAAGAAATAAGGTTTATTTTATTGTAGTCTTGATACATTTTGATTTTTTTAAAATTTTGTTTGCACTTAAAATAAATTTCTATGTACACCAATGAATAAACATGCTTATGTTTATACTTAAGTTAGATTAAGTTTAATATATAAGTTTGTTTACTTGTGATCATCGCTTTAGCGTGAAATAATTGTTAAGTAATAAACTCAATATAACTTTTGTCTTAATTGTAAGTTTAGTTTATGGATAACTTTCTAAGATTATTGTTTCTACATGTAATGGCTAAGTGTGTCTACAGTGTGTATGACATAAATTAAAATAGTTTTTGTTAGGCATGCATTTTTCATTTTCAAACAATGTTTTATGGTAAATTAAGTTAATTTGTTTGCGTTGCATAAGCATACTAATATACACAATTGCTGTTTTTTGGAACTACCTGTTTAATAGAAACTAGATTTAGGGATGGTAAATTTATCAAGTTTGTACATTGTTTATAAAAAAAACTAAAATTCAAAACTGTTTGAAGATTTCAAATCTCAGGCCAATTTAGTCTTTTTTTTTAGATTTTGGCTTGAATTACTTTTTGTATACGAAAATATCAGACTAGTTTTTTTGTCACTCAGGCTGGCTTTTTTGCTTTAAAGAGTTACAAATTAAACTTATGATTTATGTTTTGTTCATTTCACAGTGTTGGTTTGAATTATAATATGTTTTAAATTTTGAAGCTGATATAATTTGAAATATTATTTCCATTAATGTATTCATATAAGTGTAATAAATCAGTGTTACCAAAAAACTTAAATCCCAGAAAAGCTTGGAATTTGAATTTTATGCTTAAAAAATATGGAAAAAGCTTGAATTTGAGCATTTTTGAAAAACCTGGAATTTTAAACAAATTTTACATGTAGAGTAATGAAATCTCGATATGAAGCAAAAAACTTACCATAATAATGTTTTTTATTAAAAAGCACACTTAATTGGCTTAACATTATCTTTTTTATACTGATATTTTATATAAGAAAGTTATTTTTACTTTTAATTTGATTTTATACTAAAAGCAGGAAAAAAAAATGCACTTTCAAAAACTTTATATTGGTGCGTTGCACCTTTGCTTTTAAAATGTATTGTTGTGATTTGCATTGGAATTAAACCTAGAGATTCTTCAAAAATATCAAAGTTAGTAAAAACACCTCTATACAGAATTCTTATTTTCATTGATAAAAAACGAAAATCTTTCATTACCGCCAACATAAATTCTTAAGAAGATAAAGTTCTAAATGGCACATTCTTTTTAGTAATTAGTTTTGCTCCTTCATAGCTTTCCTTAACAGTTTCTTTGATCAGTTAGTAGTTACTGAAGATAATCATAAGCTTTTTTGCAACTGACTACAACGATTTGTTTTTTTTTTTTGTTTCTCGCAATAACTCCTAACTACCGTTTTTTAATTCTTATAGTTTGTTATATAGTTACCGCTTTTAAATTCAATATTTTTATTTCAGATAAAGAATTGCTATAATGCTCAATAAAAATAAGTTTTTCTGTTTCATTATTGGCTTAATAAACTTTTATACTTTTGTTAAAGATTTTTAATACACTTATTTGTCCATTCAAACTAAATTATAACATTTTTTGCTATATATTTTATTATTCACTGTTAATAGGTTCGTTACTTCTTAATTTTAAACAGTGTTTTCAAACAAACAGGCATGTTTAAAAATTTGAAAAACTCAGAATAGGCTAAACCTATTTAAGACATTTTTTAAAAACTCAGGTGTGTGTCATACTTTTATTTTAAGCACTTTGAATAAGTCTTCAAATTATCAAAATAGTTTTTATGACTGTAATGTAAATTACTAGTTATAATTTTTTTTTTGTCATCTTAAATATTGTGTACTTTATTATAATGATGATAAATTAATTAGGTATTTAAGCTTGATTATCAGCAAGTTTTTAGCTTTTGAGCTTTTAATAAACTTGTAAATGTTTAATATAACTTAAATATTTTTTTTAAGTGACAACCATATAGCATACTAGTTTATTACTAATAAGATGTTTTATTAAAATATTCGAGAATTAGTTATGTTAATATACTTGTTTTAGCTTTCTCAGTAAAAATAGGTATGTTTTTATAGTTAGCTAATAAATGAGTTTTTTAAAAAGCGTAAGCTATTTAAGACAAAAAAAAATATTGAAAATTATTAGAAGTATGAAAAAAGGGTTAAAAATATAAAAATTGTATAAAAGTACCCATAAATGTCTTTCAAGCTCGTTTTCTATAGAGAGCTAGGTTGTAATTAAAATTACAAAAATATTAAGTTTAACTTATTAAGTCCTTAAGAAAGTACATAGTTTATTAAGACTTAGGGATATTAGTCAATGTAAGTTTTATTCTAATAATTTATTTTAATTTAAGTAGTCATTATATGTATAGCGAAAAGTTATTTAGTTTAATAAAGTGATTTAAAGTAAACCTTTCTCTAGTTTGACTAAAACCAAAATATTATTCAAATGTCACTAAAACTAAAACTGCGGCCCGCGAAGACTTTGTAAATTCGAAATTTGGCCCGCGAGCACCAACTACCTGCCGACCCCTGGTCTAAACTAAACAATTAGCGTAAAATACAAATATTTTCCTGATTTTTGGTATGGTTAGTTTTTTTTTAATCCTTCCCTCGTAAGAAGCTTTTAAGATTTAACTTCGCTATTATTATATCTACAAACATAAAACTTAACTTGATCCTTCTTTTAAGTATTTAAGTAATATACGCGTTTTTTGTTTGTAAGCTGATTACAACTTAATTTATTTTATACCAAACTAGAAAAAAATACATAAACTCTATCGTACCTCTTGCACATTTTATTATACAGTCTTTGGTTTTCAAAAAAAATTATGACTCCAAAATGTTTGAAGCAAGGTATAAAGTAAATAGTTACTAACTAGTTTTAAGTATGTTGAAAAAATAATTTTCTCATTTGTTTCTACTTTTTTAAGCATTTAGTAAACTTGTCTTGAATTTTTTAAAAGCATTTTATTTTCGATAGAATAGTACCTTAAGCCTTTTAAAACTTCCAATAACAATATACTATAACTTTTTGTTTATACAAAGACATATAGCTTAGTAACCACAAAATTAGTTAAGTCTTAATTCGGGTGCAAACTATTCAAATTTGGACAATAAAGATTCTTTGAAAAAATATTTAGGGGACCACAATTCAAAAAGTACTACATGTTTTATGAAAAATAAATAAAATTAGTTGTAAGTCTAACTAAAACACTTCTTTTTTTTTAATGTAATTGTATTTTGAAATGTAGCTTTAAAGGTATAGTAGTTTTTAGGACTCTTCTAATATACTTTTTTTTATTTTTTTTGCTATTGTAGTCTTATTAATCATTCCGATTTTTTTTGTTTAATTTATTTAAATATGTCTTACTTTTTAAGTTGTGGCTGTTTGAATATTTCTTAAGAATTCGAATTGTCGTGCAACTCTTAATTCAAAATGGTAGTAAACTAACTGCCATAGAACCTAAAATTTCTACTTTGTATCTATTGAATATAGTAGCTATATATTTATAAAGCTTGTTAATTTTTAGATTAAGTTTTTCTAAACTATGATAGACCACACTACAGTATTCTAAAAATAATAAAAATGAATGGAATTTATTGTTTGTAACTTTCTTATGCTTTTAAACTTATAGCTGTTTGTTAGTAAAAATTCAGTTGCAATTTATCTACATAATTGTATTTGTTTTGTGAAGTATTTTATTATTATCTTAAGTTTCTGCTATAGATAAATACTTGTTTATTTTCATATATTGAGTTTTTTCAAGAAGTGTTAAGTATGAATATAATGATATGGTTGACAATCAATCACATTTTTATACAGTTTATACATTTTTTTACAAAACTCTACTGTATAAAAATAACAACACCTATATAGTTCAAATGTAATGTAACAACAAACTGCATAGATAAAATTATAAAAACATCTTGTTGTTAAAAATTTTACAGGGAATTCTAGTATTCATTATCGTCAATTTTGCATAGATCAAGTTGTACTTTAGTGCAAGCAGCATACAAGCTGGTGAGACAATCGACTTTACCAACCTCACAACTCCATTTCCCCTTTCCTTCTTCTCCACCATGCGGATTGAATTTATAAAAATCAAATCTCGCACAAGACTCGTACCGGCCTGTTTGCATCCTGCATATCCAGTAGTTGTGTAAATTATTTTTTAGTTTTTTTGTATGTATGTAATAAAAAAACTAAATCTTTTTTTTCTTGAAACTTTGTCGAAGTTATCTAAAAACTATGTTTCAAACTTGACTTACAGTTTATCCATAATTTTTAGTTCCTCAAAACATATTATTTTACCAAAAATATATATAATAGTAAATTTAAGCATTGAAAAGTTACAAAACTAAGATTTTCTTTTTGAGAAACCTTGCTGTGATGTGACCTCCAAAAGCGTATAATTCATCATCAAAGAATGCAAGTGTTTGAGCGCATCTTCTTTCTGGAAAATTCTTCAAGCTTTTCCATTTGGAACTTAACCTTGCTCCTTTTAACACCTACTCAGAAAAAATAAATGATGCACTTGTAAAATATTCGTTAGTTTATATGTGCTAAAATATTAATTAGAGCTTTTTCAGTAATAATCATAACTCACATGAATTTTCGATTAGGTTTTGAAATATTAGATTACTGGGTAAAAAAATAAATTAAGTTAATGCAATATTATTTACAACCACAATAAAAAACATTAACGATGAATGACTTTTTAACACACGTTCATCACCTCTAAACTGCTGTGTAAGCCAATCCTTCCAATTCCTCCTAAAACATATATGCTTTCCTCGTTACTGTCTTTGCTCACAGGAGAAACGGCAACACTGGTGAGAAATCGGGGTGTTATTAATGATGACATGATGTGCCAATTCCCAGAGTCGCCGTTAAAGCAGTACACGTCTGGTAAGATTTCCTGTAACAATATTATTGGTATGCTTATTGTATAACTTCTGACAAAACTAGTTTTAACATAACAACCTAGAAAGTCACAAAAAGCACTCTGTTCTTAGTATTGTTGATTATTGAGATTATATGTTTATACGTTATCATCTTAAACACTAAATTTTTTATTCGTTTTTCATACAAACATCCTCAAATATTTTTATTAATTGAGTGTTTTCTTCACTTTTAAACCGAAATATGAACTTGATGAAATAATAGATAAAAATTTATACTATATAATACTCTTTAAATGATCAGATACTCTTCTACAATATCTAATTATAAACAATGACCGTACATTAAAAAAATCTACCAAGTATTTAACTTTCAGTTTAATTGTATGTATCTTGTGGGTAGCTCTCAAATTTGCACGAGGGGACAAAATTGCACGAACGCACAAAATTACACGAAGATACTTTTGCACGAAGACACTTTTGCACGAGGGGATAAAATTGCACAAAGATAAAATTGCTTGAAAACACTTTTGCACGAACGGTCATTTTTGCGCGAAGACACTTTTGCACGAGCAGGCGATTTTGCACGGAGACATTTTTGCACGGTTTAAATTTTTGTTTTTAATTTTTTATTAACTTTTTTATTATTATTTTCATTATTTTTTTTAATTAAGTTTTTTTTTACTATCACTGTTACCCCTAACCCTTACCCTCGGTCGGTAACTCTCTTTTTTTTCATTTTTTTTTTTAATAATCTATCTTTTGGTTTTTTTTTCCTTTTTTTTATATATTCTTTTTTTGTTTTTTTACTCTCGTGCAAAATTGATCCTTGGTGGAAACTTATATTCGTTCAATTTTATCCCCTCGTAAAAATTTTTCCTCTCGTGCAATTTTTTCCCCTCGTGCGAAAGTAATTCGTGCAAGAATGTGCCCTCGTGAAATTTTGTATTCGTGCAATTTAGACCCCTCGTGCAATCTAGTAAACTCGTGCAATTTTGTCTTCGTGCAATTTAGACCGTTCCCGTATATTGTATGTAAACTGCAATAACATATAGCTAAAATTTTTGAATCAGATAAACTACATAACTTCACTTTTTTACACTTCTAAAACTAAATGTATTTTAAAGTTTACATATTTTATACAAAAGTATGTAGACTATTTTGTTTTAAATCTTAAACTTGTACATACTTTTTAAACATTTTTGTTGTACAATTCAAATGGTTCTTTAGTCAAAAAGCATGTTTTGTTTTTAAAAAATGTTAAGTAGTGTATTGAGTACAGTATTGTAAATATTATTTTTAAGAGGCTGAAAATTATTACCTTTTTTTTGCTTTTTTTTTTCTTAAAATCAAAATTTAATTTCATTACAATAATATTTCATTGTAGTAACCAAAAAAAATTTATAATAATGTTTTGTTGTATAAAAAAAACTAGCAGAAAATAGTCTAAGTTTGTCTATATAAAGCTTTTGTCATTAAAAACAAATCAAGTAAAAAATTAGTCTTATTCTTGTTACATTTTTAAATTTAAAAACTTTTTTTTACTACTTTTTTTTGAATTGTTCATAGTATAATAACAAAACTGATAAACTTAAGTTTAATTTTTAGTTTTTTTTTAAATTGTAAATGACTTGTAATATAGTTCACAAGTAATTTTTTAACTAAACATTATAAAACTGAACTCACTTTGTGTTAGTATATAAACTATTTTTAAATTTCTAAAATAAAAAAGCTGTTTTTTGATGGTTCATTATGTTAGCTATTCAAAAAATAATAATAAAACCAACATGTTTAGATTTAAAAGTGTGTGTGTTCACGTTAAGCCTTTTTTTATGTTAACTTTGAAAACACAACTATAAATTACTTGTTCTGTGTTTAACTGTTTAAAACTATACATTTCAATTTTCCAAAACATACATTTGATAAATTTCATAAAATAAATACGACAATTATATGTCTATGATATCTTTCCCTTTCAAAATTATTTTTAGGTTCTCTCACTTATTTTCATTAATAAGTTATCGAAATTTTCATTTTATATTTTATACTAACTTAAATTATATATAAGTTCATTGTCACTGTTAATAATTTTTAGCTGGACCAGTCACAAAACTTAATTTTTAAAAAAGTAGACTAACTTTCTGTATTTTCTTTAATTTTTACTTTAGATTTAGTCTTTTTACATTATACTACAAATAAAAACCAACTTTGTTCTGAGACTTTCCTCCTATAACAAAAATTTTGTTTGTTCGCAGGGAAGCGCAAGAGTGCCCATATACGGCTCTAATCATGTCATGACCAACTGACCAACTATCTGTGTCAGGACAATATATATCAACCCTTGAAACACAGCTGTTGTCTTCAACTGATTTCCCTCCTGAAAAATTCAAGCTAAAATGATCAAAAATAAAACTTTTCTTTTAATTTACTTAATCAGTACTCAACTTAGGAATATTGTTATCGCGAGTTTGCGTTTGGTAAAAAGATTTTTATTTTATATGAATCACCTAATGTAAAATAATTTTTACCAAATCGTATTTATAAAGCAGTTTAAGTTTTTTTGCTAGTATGCAATTTGTTTGAGTCATAACTGTATAGTTTACATTACTTTTCAAACTGTAATTTAGTAATTTTTAAAAGTGAAATAAAACATACCCATTACGTAAACACTTCCATTGGCTTCTCCGATAGCAGCCATACAACGTGGACTTGATAGAGATTTTTTCTGTGTCCATTTCAATTCTTGAGCATTTAATTTCCAAAACTTGCACAATATTTTAGGTTCGACTGATGATTCTTGTGAAACTATCTCAAGCCCTGCAAAATTTTATCTTTTATTTAGTACTACTTATTGTTAAGCATTGGCAGTTTTATATTTTTATTTTATTAAACTTTTCGTGAACTAAATTTAAATTTTATTACTTAAGTAAAGTTTATTACCTCCTAACAAATAAACAGAGCCATTGAAAGTAGAAAAACAATCACAATTTTTCAATGTCTGCATTCCGTTTTCATCAGGTAAGTCTTCACTGTCATCTCCATCATCTTCTTTTGTTGATTCTGAGCCATATGAAAGCCCTGTGTTTGGGTCGTATAGTCTGTTGTAATTTTTTATAAACTTTTGCTAACGCATAACTTGAAAATAAAGTATAAAACTCTATTGATAAATTATAATTATGCCGTATGGTTTTAAATTTATGTTTAAGTAAACTTACAACACTTTGAAATTAAAAACCATTTTAATAAAGTAAAAATTCGTATACAAATTAAGATAATTTGTAAAGAACCCTTGACCTGAGATATTTTTAAATTATTGTTTAGAAAAACCGGTATACTTATGTGGAAAATACATTTTTTTAAATACACCTTAAAACATAGAATACATTATACTTAATATAGTAAGAATATTTTCTAATAACTTTCGTATTAGTATACATTTTACTTTGTCAGTTTTCCAGTCGTAAAAAGTAAAAGATCACGTGATCTCATTCCGGCTCTTAACTGGTTATTCAATGGAATCCTAATTTTATTATTTTCTTGACCAATTTCAACGAAATAATGAGGAAAATTGTCTATTGAAAAAAAAAAAATTAAATAAAATTTTGTATCAGTAAAAAAATATCACGTGAAAACATAAACAAAACATAACAAACTTAAACATAAAACTAGCAAATAAACGTTTGAGAACATTAAAAAAAAGTATTTAGTGTTGTAAATCAGTAAATTTTTTTAACTTTAAATTACAGTTTTATAATTATCAACTTACTAAAAGTTTACTAAATTTTAGAATTGTACAAAATAGATTTAATAGTAAAATAACCCTAAAATAAAGCTAACAAAAGTCGATGTTTTCTTTGTCTTCTTCTGTACTAAAAATATTTTCACCGTCAGGTACCGCTAAAGAGCAGTTGTATTTTTCGCGCAAAGTATTATAACGTTTTGCCGCGCTCGCTTGTTGTTTTATTCCAGAAAATTCTCTCAACGAAGGCTCCTTTGTGCAAACATAAGTTTAAGCTTTGAAATTACACCCGCGTAAACTAACTTCAATAAAAAGTTTCTCTTATGTGAGGCGCACGTTTTATTACTTTTAATCTTTTACCATATAAACATTTCTTAGAATATCATTTAAAAACTAGATTTTTAGAAAACGTGTTTTAAATTGAGTTTAATTATCATTGTAAAAGTGTATTGAAGCAGTTGCCTAGATAGTATTTTTTTAAATTTTCTAAATGCATAAAAGTCATAAAATATAATTGGCTTTTTTTACTATGTCACACAACACAACTTTAAGAAGTATATGATTTATTATATATTAATTTATAGTTACTTTTAAAACACTGAATTTAAATAAAACTTTGAACTAATAACTTAGAATACAAAATTATATTATTATATAGTTAAATATGTAAACTGTTCAAAGACTTAAATTTAACTAAGTAAAAATATTAAAAAGCTTTCATAACTTATTTTACACATTAGTTTTAACTTTTTTTATTTATCTTGATAAGTAAGTGACATACTTTAAATATAAACTTGTATATGGATTAAAAGTTCAGAAAAAAATATATATAAATCAAAAGTCAATTAAATTATTTATAACTATAACTCACGTCAATTAAACATCTCTGTAAAAAAATTCCATTCAGAATTGCCATTCTAATATGAGAAAAAAGTTCTGATGTGTAATTTGTGCGTTCAATTATGTCGTGAGCTATCCAATTTAACACACTTTCGTATATAATTTCTTCATTGTCTATCTAAAATATTGTAGTTACATGAGTTTAGATACAAAATATCATATTAATGTTAGATTTTTTCTGTATGTTTGATATACCTTTTGTACAAGTAACAACATTTTAGCCTAAAATTTAGTTTTAATTAAATGTTGATATACAAATTTTAATTTAAAAAATCTGTCAGTATTTTTATTTATTGCATACCATGAGATCATCAGAGGAAATAACATCAACGACAGTTTCTTTAGAAACCATCAAAAACTCTTCACTGAGCAATACCATTTTAGTGTATTTACAAATCAAAGAAAAAGACGACTTTTTCAAGTCTTCGCACGAAATTGTGCAGGCAAACTGGTACGCTTCCAAACAATTATCACGTGATAAACAACCAATCATAAAGTTTTTAGCTTCTTCATACAAGCCTTTAACCTTAAAAATTTAGTTTTATATGAAAACAACAAGTTTGTATTTTAAAAATAAAGTATATTTTTGTCATTGTTTTTCTTTTTCATAAAGCAAAATATTGTTATATTATTTAAAATGTATAAATATATTTTTATCATACAGAAATGTTTTATTTAATCTATGAATTGTCACATTACAAAGAACTTAGGTTTTAGAAAATCAAAACTTTTAGAACTTTAAACTCCTAATAGTATTAAAACTACATATATTTCTTGTGAAATTCAGTATTAGGATTAAATACAGCAATATAAACTAATAATTAAAAAATTAGTCAATAATGTTTACTAACTTGCAAGATAGAGCTTGCAACAAGAACTTCCTGAACAAATTCTACTTCAATACCCGGTATCCCAGTGTATATATAATCAACAAGGGTAGAAATAGCCTTGTATGTAAATCCCTTCAACTCTACCACCTTTTTGTTTTCTTCTGCCATTTGATGGCTAAACATGGCGCGAAAGTATTCACATGACGCCGCCAAGACAACCCTATTAAATTGGAAACAAAAATGTTAATTTAGAAGTTTATTTGCAGCTATTTCAGCTCATCTATTAATAAACTCGATAACAGAAGGGTTATTTCATACACCATATCCACAAACCAACTTTTTGAGCACTTTTCTATGGTTGTTTAATAAACAATACTTTTCAAGAATAGTAAGCAGTTATTAAGTTTTGCTTATAAACATTCTAAGCTTTTATTTAGGTAAACAGTAAAAAAAAAAAGAGTTGTCTTTAGGTCATAATAGGTTTAATAAGATTATTTATGATAAGTTTTATTCTGAAAAGTAACACTTACAGCATGAAAATATACTAACTTATACCCATTATGGTCAAAATAATTTAATAAAATTTAAGCTTGATTTTTATCTTTACTTGAGAATATTCATTAAACTATTTAGATCTGATCTTTAAAAAAGTATACCGATGACAAGGTTTTATTTCTTTTCCTTCTACAACTAAAGTCACGTCAGTAAAAACTTCATTATTTCTCAAAAAGCTTAATCCTTTGACAAGTTCTTTATTTTGACTAATTACACGATTTACTGCCAACTCGTCCTTTGACATTGCTTACGTAATTAAATCAACGAAAATCTTTATTCAACAATTGTTTTGCTGTATTCAACTGAATTTAAACATTTAGTATCAAGTACATCCATACACTACTTATATTACTTGCTAGCATGCTAATTGCATAACAGCTGCACATGACAATACTTCTTCGATAGAACTTAAGTGTTAGATGTCGCTATTAGTCTACAATGGGGAAGCTTCAAAGTGTTAGCCGAATTTTTAGCACTGCTTCATATACATGTAGTCAGTTTTTTACTGAAACGCTTGAATGAGTTTGTTTTTATTTATACCTTTTTTTTACCATAATCCAACTAACTGTAAAGTTTTTTTTTTCATTTGTAGCTCATAATTTTGATTAAGTTGGGTGTGCAACTCGATGACCGAGAGGTCTTTTTGCGTATCCAGGTCCTTGAAACAAAAAACATTTCAATTTTTTGTTTTTGTTCAATAGACCACTTACCCAACAGCTTTACCGAAAAAAAAAAGCTTTTGCCACTAGTAGTTCGGCTAGCACTTCGAAGCCTCCCCTACAAATAACTAGTTATAAGAAATTTAACTATTTTAGTGTTTTGTTGCTGAAGTATAATTTATGGGTAAATTTTTAGAATTGGGATTTTTAAAGAAGTCAGACTCGAACAAATTAGACCTTTGTTTAATTCGCAAAATCACTTACATAAATAAAATGTTGTACCTTGTAAATACCAAACTTAAGCATAAATGTTTTTTTAAGTTAAATATTGCCTAATAAGCGTGACTTTATATTAGTAAACCGATAATTAAGGGCAACATATTGATAATTTAAACATTTCCAACGGCCGATTAATTTCTCCTTTCTTTGCTCAGTAAAAAATAGCTGACATTCCATTAGCTTTGTATTTGCACGTGCTTACGAAGTTTCATTGGTTTTTTGCTTCAAACAAGCTATTTTTCGTTAGTGAAAATTATAAGCTTCGTTTATTTTACACCATTTAAATATTGTGATTACATTAAGACCTTAATGTTTTCAATAATTTTAAAACTATATAGAATAACTTTAAAAATTTTGTATACTGTTAAAGTTTATAAGCTGAAGTAGAAAAGTTTGGTTCGGAAATATTCTTTATAATTACTGTGAACATTCATGGTATAAGTGAGTGGTCATTAAGTTTGATTTTTATTATTTACTGCGTAAACGAAAACAATACTGTCATTATTCAAACGATATCGGTTGTTTATATTCGATTACAATAGTTAGGAATGAATACAACTATGACGAATGTGAATTACTTATTATAACATGAGTAATTATGTTTGCAGGTTTGCTTATTAAAGAGCAAGTTAATTTCAACATTTGAGTCGACTTGAACTTTAGTCTAAAAATACATTAATACAAATACTATTCTTTGAGCTAGCATTAAAATAAATGATGCTATTTTTTATATGATACTGTAATAATTTGAGTTTAAATTAATTTCAACTATAATACTCGTAAGAAGCCAATCAAAAACTAAATATTATATATAAAAATTCAAATTTAAAATATTTTAGATGTACTAATATATTATTATAAAAAAAGACAAGTGTTTTGTTATTTCTATTTATTTACCATGTAGCAAAACTTCAAACCAAGTAACTTATTTAGAAATCCCAATCTATGGGACGGAGAATGTTCAATATGTTTACTAAAATGATTTAGATATAAAAGTTTTTATATTTATGTGTAGAAAAGCTAGTAAATATTGGTTTCAAAACAGTATCTTAGTTTACTATTAAATTTAAGTAGATTGATGAGCAATTAAATAGCTAATATAACTTGCTTAAAGTAAAATAAATACTAACTTTACAATGAACGAAATATTATTAGAATATATCTAGAGTTTTATAAGCTGTTTACACCTTACTAAGCCCCATCCTTAAATCATGCAGCGGGTACTCAATCAAATAATGGAGCTTAATATGGTGTAAAAGATAACTAACTAAGATGGTTTAAAATATTTAAGATAAATTTTTATACCCAACTTATTTAGAGAAATCAAGATTTAATTTGCTCAAAACTTAACGCTACTAACTTAAAAATTATCGTAAACATCAAGCTTAAACTTATACCAAACAGACTTTAGGTATAATTTTTTTTTTAATTAAATAAATATAAACTAACACAAGTTATAAAATTTGGTGGGTGGAAAATCGACAATTTTTTACTTTAGCATTTCTTAAAATACAAAAATCAGCGAATTTATCCTAAGTCTTGCTTTACTGTAATGAAATCAACATTATCTATTTACGTATTATAAAACTTTCTTTCATCAAAAATACTAAACTATAAATGTTTGTGTTTCTGATAAAAATAGAAGTAAAAGTTTTTTAAATTAACTCTGGCAAACAATTCATATAAAAAATAAGTCCTAGTAAATATAGGTTGAAAAAGAAGTAAGTCAATTCCAACATTATTCAAAACTAGTAACAATAATTTAAGTGTTCATTACACCATCACAAGTGTTTCCGAAGGAATTTTCTACATTGTAAAGGTGTTGCAGGGAACTGATCCTAACGGCGAGGCCTGTCGTTTTCAGACTGTCTGAAGCCGCCTCTGTCCTGGCGTCTGTCTCTCCTCATGTAACCGCCCCTGTTGTTGGCGTCACCGTTGTTGCGATCGTTTGGGCGCATGTCTCGCCTGTCGTTGTTGTATTTCCTACGGAAGTCACCACCTCCACGGTCGTTCCTCCTCTGCACTCTCTGCTTCTTTTCCTCGATGTTGATATCAAAGTTGCCCACCTTGCGAGCTTCAGGCTGTCAAATCATTGTACAAAAATTAAATGCTGAGTTAGTTAGACAAAATAGCAGTTGAGAAAAATGAAGCTAACTATTTTTGGAATATTTAACTATTTAGAAAGGAAGAGTCCTCATAATTAATTCATATTCAATTTATTACTAACTAGTTGCCTTTGACTACTTATTGTATGAATAAAAAATAATTATAAGTTTAAGGATCTTTATTGGGACTGTTCATTTAATTGAACATTTATATTATTAGAAAAATAGCTAATCAGTTAAGTATTTGTGTTGGCAAAAAATATTTCAATTAATTATTTAAGAAAATATTCACTTTAAACATTACTAAATATTTTCGATAATAAAACATAAGTTAATTAAGTAAAATAAACATAAGTAAGGCCATACAACATCAAATTCAACCACAGCTTACCTTGTTGTCAAGAACAGTTCTTGCAGTTTCAGGATCTTCGAAAATCACAAAACCGAAATTTGGCTGTCTACCATCAGGACTGAAGTTGATTCTTACTTCAATCACAGGTCCGTACTTTTCGAAGTGTTCCTTAATTTCATCCTTAGAGAGGTTGTTTCTGAGATTTCCAATGAAAACTTGTTGGTTGTCTGCGTAAATAATAGTGTTGTTCCTGGTTCTGCCATCATTCCTGTAGTTCTGGCGATCATCATTGTGGTTTCTATAGTCCTGACGAGGGCGGTTTTGGCGCTGCTGAGTGTTGTTCTCTGTGGTTGGTTTTGGCTCAGCAGGTTCCGGCTGAAAACAGGGCTGATATGGTTTCCACTAAACAAAGAAACAAGAAAAAAATTGTTTTTAATACAATATAATAGTGCTTATAATTATACGTATAATATAATTTGTAAATAGTGCTAAACTTAAACAATTGTCAGATTAGATGTTTGCTAAGAGTTTTTGGCTTGGTCAAAATTTTTATGTATAAATTTACGAATTCACTTACTGTTGGCTTCTTGGGAGCTTGTACTGGTTTTGGTACAACTTTTGCTACAGGCGGTGTGGGAAAGACAGGCTTATTAGGCTTGTTAGCGACCAAGTTTGCCCAGGATTTTTTCACAGGTTTTGCAGGAGGGCAGGCTACTTGTTGGGATTCTTGAATTTCTGTGAAACTGGGAACTGCAGGTTTTGGTACCGGTTTTAGTGGCTCCTCAACTGCAGGAGCTTCAGCAACAGGTTTGGGTTCCTCAACCGCAGCCTCTTCGATCTTTTGCTCTTCAGCAGCTGGTGGAGTTGCTACCTCTGGTTCTTCTTCAACTGGCTTTTCTTCAGTAATAGCTTCAACTGGTTCTTCAACAGCTTCCTCTTCCACAGCAACCTGCTCAACTTCAGCTTGCTCTTCTGGCTGTGCAGCTTCTTCAGCTTCTTCAACAGGAGAGCTGTTAGCTTGACTTACATCAGATTCAGCTTCTTCAGGCGCAGCAGGAGCTTCTGCTTCCGGTGTTTCAACTGATGGTTCAGCTTCAGAAGCTTCTTGCTCAACAGGTTCTTCTGGAACTTCACTATTAGCATCTTCAACAGGCCAGATGTTGTCAACATACCTGAATATGTCTGAAAGGACATAGTATTTGCTGCTGCTGTCCCCTTGTGGTGCTAATACAAAGGTTTGCATAAATCTTCGCAAGGCTTCATTGTTGTTTGAAATCTCTCCACACACTTGTACTGCAACTTGTCCATTACAATCACATGCATCAACTTGCTTAATGATGGTTTTCGCATTGTTGTAGTTTTCCAATTCTATTTGCTTTTTGATAGCCTGTAATAGAAAGGGTCATTTTAATTTCAATATTTAACTGAAACTTCCTTTATATTAAGGGCATAGAGGGGGGGGGGTAAACACCCTTTTTTGGTTTTTGATCTTATTTTTTATAGTTTTTACTAAGCTACAAGATGCTTTTTACAGATTTTAAAAATTCAAAATAATTTTTGAGATATAGCCGGTCAAAGTCGGAGGCAACAATAGGATCCTTATGGGAGGCGCAAACTAAAACAGCAAATAACTAGAAATCACTAAAAATCTATCTTCTCCTACGTTTTTAGAGATAACTACCTCAAATTTTCAGGAAATGTTCCTTGCAATATTTAGAAAATTCTGTCGGAACAGATTTAAAAAAAATTAAAATATAAAAATTTTATAACAAAAAAAAACTGTTTTTTTTGTTTATTTTTTAAATAAAATTTTTATTTTTTAATTTTTTCAAAATCTGTTCCGACAGAATTTTCTAAATATTGTTGCCTCTGACTTTGACCGGCTATATCTCAAAAATTATTTTGAATATTTTTAATCTGTAAAAAGCATTTTGTAGCTTAGTAAAAACTATATAAAATAAGATCAAAAACCAAAAAAGGGTGTTTACCCCCCCCCCCCCATGCCCTTAATGTCTGCATTATTTATAAATTATAATAAACATTTTTACTAAATAACTAAAAAACTGATTAAAAAAAAGTAAAAAAAATAAGTTAATTAAGTTAAAATTAAGTCTAAAGACTTACATATTCTTTGATATTAGTTAACTACTCTTTTCAGTTAACATATAAAACAACATAAATTTGTCTTGTAATTTATCTTTGTCTAAGTATAATATGTTTGAATACACATATTTATTTCGAAATATAAAACTGTTAAAACAAGGTGTTTAATTACTTAAGATTATGTAAATATATTTTACAGCTACTTTACAATTCCAAGGACTATGTATAAACTAGCTTTTTGAATAATGATAATTCAAAAACTAACAGCTTGTCCAACATATCGTTCGGCAGCTTCTCCTTCTTGATATTCATCCCCATGTGTGTATGATGATTTAGTTCCATAAAACCTACAAAAATTAGAACTTTTTTATGGTAATTAAAAGCAAGAGATATGTATAATAACAACTGAATAAATAAAAAGAAATATGAGGATAAAACTAGTTAAAAAAGTTTTAAGTTATCAAATTTAAGTTAATACATAAAATTTACTTAACATAAAAAAAAAGTGGTAGTAATCATTTTTTTTTCATTCATTTTTCTTGAGCACATTCATCTAAATTATAAAGCTGTCATAGGGGAAGGGAATAAACACTTATTTTTAGTCTTATTATTTTAGATAAATTACTAAGCGACCAATTACTTTCTACGTTTTGATTAAATTTAATTTAACTTATGCAATATAAGCAATCAAAGTTTGACTTCTACACAAAGGGAGGTACAAACTGAAAATTGATTATTTTGCTAAAAATCTATATACTCTCATGTTTGAGATAAATACAGGGTTGCCACTTGTTTTTAAAAAAATTTTTCCAGGTTTTCCAAATTTCTTCCAGGTTTTTAAAAGTACACATTTTTGTGTCTATTTTTAGTTTCAAGTTAGTTTCTATTTAAAATACTGTGTTAAATAGTATAAAAATATTGAAAAGATACTGTTAAGTTACTTTAAATGTGTTTTTTAATAAAAAAAAATTTTAGTGATAACAAAAAATCTTAATTATATGATAGATTTTTTGTGTCAAATCTAAATTTTACAACTGAAAATGTTAAAATTACTAAAAATTCCAGGTTTTACCAGGTTTTTTGATCAAAATTCCAGGTTTTTCCAGTTTTTTCAAAATTTCTCAAATTCCAGGTTTTTCCAGGTTATTTTAGCCTAAATTGTCTAACTCCAGGTTTTTTAAGGTTTTTCCAGGTTTCCAGGTAAAGTGGCAACCCTGAAAATACATCAACTTTTCAGGACATGTTCCTTGCAATATTTATAAAAAATTTCTATGGAAGAAAGTTTAAATTTGTATCTTAATATTTTTGCTTTTCAAAAAATGACAAAAAAAAATTGTTTTTTTTTTTTTTTTGAATATAGTTGTATGTATATGAGTAAAAAAATTTCCTTGGTGACCTTAAACTGTGTTGAGTCAACTAAAGGCCATAGGGGAGTCCAACATTTTTTTTACAAAAACTAACTTTGGCTTTTATATGAAAGCATTTAAGTACAAACTACAAGCCAGTTTTTATAGAATTTAAAAATATTGTTTTTTTTGAGTATTTAGTTTTTTATAAAAATTTTCCAATATAAAAGTATGGACCGCAAATTTTTTAGGATTAATTTTCTCGGAAATTTAAAAATTTACTAAAAATCTATCTCCTCTATCATTTTTCAAGCAAGGATCTTCAAATTCAGAAAAATTTCCTTATAATATAAGGAAAAAACGTTACTTTAGAACTTAAGTAATTTAAAAAAATAAAAAAATTTCCAAATTAACGTTTTTTGTTATTGATAAAGATTAAACTTAAAGTTTGAAGAAGATTGCTTGAAAAATGTAGGAGATAGATTTTAAATGAAATAGCCTTTTTTTGCTGTTTTAGTTATCCCTTCCCATAGGCAACCTATTATGCGGCCGGGCTTTGACTGGTCATAGCACAAAAAATAGTTTGATTATTATTAAACGATAAAAACCATCTTGAAGCTTTGAAAAAACTCTATAGAATAAGATCAACTTGTAAAAAACATGGTTTGCCTCATATTTTATTTAAAAAAATAACTATTTTTATTTATTTATTGAAGACAGATTTTCAATGTTTTAAATTCCTGATAAAACTGGCAATGAAAAACTTGTGGTCTATGTTTTTATCTGAAACTTTTTACAAAAATATATATACCAACAGTTAATTAAATATTTGTATTCTAAAAACAGTTTGAACTATATCTTTTACAGGGTTGCCAAATGTTTTTGGCAAATTTCCTTCAGGCTTTCAAACTTTCTTCCAGGTTTTCAAATTACATGTTTACAATTAAGATTAAGGTAAAAAAACTAACTTAGATAGTATAAAAACATTGAAAAGATTTCTTAATGCTTCCTTAAATGTGTTTCTGAATAAAAAAAAGTTTGATGATGACTATAAAATTTATCTATATGATAGATTTTTTGTATTAAATCGAATTTTTACTACTTAATATGTAAAAGTTGTTTAAAGTTCCAGGTTTTTACAGCTTTTTTTAGCCTAAATAGTCAAAGTTCAGGTTTTTCCAGGATTCCAGGTTTTTGGGATTTGGCAACCCAGGTTTTGGGCAACCCTGCTTATAGTTTATATTTTAAAATATCTTGTAACCAATGTTAAATTTTGTAAAAAAAAAATTTTCTTACCCCTAAGCCTTATTTTTTCTGTTTAAAAATTACCAAAAAACTACTTAATTCTATATTAAATTAATGCTTGCAAGAGCTCACAAAAATGTCTGAAATACTTATATACAGAATTGCTACTCGTTTATTCAAAAAAAAATCAGGTTTTTAAAAGTAGACATTTTTGAGTCAGTATTTAGTCTAGAGTTAAGTTTAAGGTAAGAAACTGTGTTAAATAGTATAAAAACATTGAAAAGATACTGTAAAGCTACATTAAATGCGTTTTTTAGTATAAAAATTTATTGATGATGACAAAAATTTATCTATATGATAGATATTTTGAGTCAAATTGAAATTTTACTACTGAACATGTTAAAATTCAAAGTTTTTTTAGTGATTTTTATTCAAAATTCCAAGTTTTCAGGTTAAGTGGCAACCCTGTATATATAGTAATTTTCTATGATGTTTATATTATGGTAGAGTTTCTCTTCAAAAGTATAGTTAAATTGTTTCTAACTCTTAAACACTTGAAAAATTTTAAGTGAGCAATATTTTACTTAATAAACTTATTTTAATGATATTTTTGTAAAAATAAAATTAAAAAGTTAAAAACATTTACAGTAATTAGATTAACAATTTAACTTACTATTTTATTTTTTTAAACATACTATATAAAAGGATACTAAAAATAAGCTAGGATCATGTTGCATTAATTAAAAATGTCATAGCAATGAAAATTGGTAAACACAATACAATGTCATATCTTTTTTTGTACTTGCAAACCTTTTATTATAAAATAAAAATAATTTTTGAGTTTTTTTTTCAACTGAAATTAGCAAACATGACTACTTTAATTTTTTTCAACTTTTGAAATACTTGATACAGAACAAATACAAAATAATTTTTGAAAAGAAACCCAACTATAAAATAATATAAATACTATTCAGTGTTCTACTTTATTACTTTGTTTTCAAATCACTAAAATAGTCAATTGCTGCTAGACTCCTTTTTAAACCCACAGTGTTGTAAGCAATTTTTAAAAATAATTGTTTTTGTCTATACTAGATATATATTTATTTACAAATTACTATTTAAAAAAATCAAGTTAAGTTTGACTTTTAGTCTCTTATTTAGAAATTAATTACTGAAAAACTATTGAAAGCAGTACAAAAAATTACAAAACTAAAATAAAATTGTATGAATTATTTAACTTGTATATCACTGTGAAAGGCTTCAACATATCTTTAGGTATTATTTAGGTTATAAGTTTAAAATACAAATTAGAAAAAAAACTTAAAATTTATATTTTGATATAAAACCACAAAACATACTTGATGTTTAAATTATTTCACCTTAGTAAAAAAAATTGTCTACTTGAGTAAAAATAATTATAGTATTTGTACAAATTAGTATTTCTTATTCATAAAAAAAATTACCTGTGCAAGTAGTTTGGTCTGATGTATAAAACTGTGTAGAACTGTTTTACAAATGCTTGACCAATCTGATTTGGATCTGGTTGTTCAATTGAAACATTCATATTGACCATGGTGAAATTTATATATAGCTAAAATATTTTTGTTAAAATTTAAGTGCACTATATATAAGCACTATATATACTAAAAATAAGCTAGGGTTATGTTGCATTAATTAAAAATAATCATTGTGTTTATTAAAACGTGAGATATTTTCTGTAAACATTATAATACAAAAAGGTTTTAAGTTATTATCTTTAATGAAAAACTAACAACTAATTCTACAGCATACCAAAATTTAATATAAACAAACAGAATAAAAATCCGAAGTTGAATACAGTTTAATATATGTTTAAGGTGAAACATTGTTAGCTCAGTAACAATTTGTTGAATAATCCTTTGATAATTATCTTTCTAAATTTTTATATAGCTTGAGCTCTTTAATTCATATATTTACTTAACTTTTGTAACTTAAAACAATAAAAATTAATTATTAAAAATCTATAAACCATAAAATAGTAACTAAGCTTTTTTTTAATCTATTATAATAATAAAAATATCTGAAAACAAAATGCTAATCTTTTCAAATAAGATTCTCCAAGTCATTAAATTTAACCTGAGATTTTGAAAAACTATCTTAACTAGTCTAAGTTTTTCATTAACTTCAAACAAGTCTGGTAACCCTATATAAGTTTAAATAAGCTTTATTAAGACTAACTTAGTTCATTTGAGTAAATGACAAACATTTAACTTATTTTTTAAGTTGTTTATGTCCATTTATAAAGTGAATTACTGAAATTTTGTATTAAGTATAATAATTACAGTATAATGCTGCTACAACAACTTAGTGTAAAAAATTTGAAACTAAAATTTATTTCTTATAATTTTGGTTTGTCATTTTAAAACACATTCTATTTCATAATAGATTGGAAGCTTCATGGTTAACTTAGATTAAACTTATTAACAAAAAATCATACCTAAACTTTAAAATAACTATCATTGTTATAATTAAGACTCATAGATAGGGTCAATGACTTTTTACGTTTATACACAATACTGTTTTGCTATTGGAATTTTAAGTTCTCTTTTCTTTTTCTTTTAATAAAAATGTTATTGCTTAAAAATTAAATCATCTAATTTCTAAGTATATTTTACTTGAATTAATAATTCAAAAGATACTTTAATCTATTTAAGATATCTTTACTTGGATATATCAAAAAAAAAATTCTTGTAAGTTAATGTTTTAAAAGTTTTTGAGTTAAGATTTTCAAAAAATATTCATAAACTATAAAATAACACTATAAGTAGAAATTTCAAATAAATATTTATTTATCTTTTTATTGATTCAAGACTATATAGAACTTGAAATATGACAAATTACATACAAATCTTAAAACTGATTTAATAAGTGTACTCATTTTTAATTGGTGTTTTTGTAATTACAAGTTTAACCAAGTTCTTTTTTTACAAATATTTTTTCAGACTCTTAAATTTGCAACTTGATAAATAAAATAATTACAGTGAAATGTTGATCTCTTTATAACTGAACAGTACAAAAATTTAAAAGTATGTTGTCCTATTAAAACAATTTATAAATTCAGAACAATTGTTTTAATGCAACTCCTAATGGCTTTTACCACACAAACTTTTTTAGATATTTGATCAAACCTGTTTATTGTAATTAATTTAACAATTCATATATATTTGAAATAAACAGTATAACTTTTTCAGAATTAATAATATAAAATATAAGCAAATTTAGTTTAATTATTTGAAATGTAAACAAATTGTCAGGTAAAATTAAAGTTATTAATTAAATAGAAAAATTCAAGCAAATTTGTTTAAATTACTTTAACTCAGCTTAAATTCCAAAAAATATCAACCAGCCTGGTTTAGACGTGAATGTAAGCAACACTATTTTTACTTGCATAATTATGCACACACATGTCTTAAAACCAACTCAAGACAAAACTATTTAAATATAAACAGCCTTAAAGCTAAAATACCAGTCTGAGTTATATCAAACTAGCTTAAGTCTACCTTAGTTTGTTTTTCAATTGGAAAAGTTGGATCATGAACTAAAAACTGAAAACTTCACCAAGTTAAAATAGCAGTTCTTATTTATGGAACTGCTGTGGAAAAATATTATATAGTTAAAATAATTTAGAAACTAAAGCTTAAGTATTTGATTTAGTTAGATATTTGACATAATTTACATCAACAAATTTAAGGGCATGGGGGGTTAAACACTTTTTTTTTTAATTTAATCTTATTTTATAGTTTTTACTAAGCTACAAAATGCTTTTTACAGATTTAAAAACTTCAAAATAATTTTTGAGATATAGCCGGTCAAAGTCGGAGGCAACAATAGGTTCCTTATTATAAAACTTCTATTTTTTTTTTTTTTAATAATTTTTGACAAAGATTTCTTAATATATCAAGGAACATTTCCTGAAAATTTGAGGTAGTTATCTCAAAAAATGTAGGAGGAGATAGATTTTTTGTAATTTCTAGTTATTTGCATTTTTAGTTTGCACCTCCCATAAGGATCCTATTGTTGCCTCCGACTTTTTAAAATTTCTGAAATTTTTAAAATCTGTAAAAAGCATCTTGTAGCTTAGCAAAAACTATATAAAACTGGATCAGACTTCCAAAAAAGGTGATTACCCCCCTATGCCCTTAACTCTTCAAAACTAGCCTGAGATTAACAAAAAAATACTTAAGCATGAGTCAGCCTGCGTTTTTCAAGTATTGTGAAGAAGATAAGCAGATTCAGCAGGATTTTTATCCAGCTTGAGTTAGAGTGTGGTAACCATATTTATTTGAGCTTAAAAAATTTTTTAGCAATTATAGACTATAGATCCTGTAACTAGATTTGCTAGGCTTGTAATGAATTTGTGGAACTTAGTAACAAGCATTTTTACACAATAAGTACTTAATTAGCCAAAATGTAAATAAATAAATTCTGCCCATTAAGTAAATTAACTAATTTATTGACCAAAAGTACTCATGATTTAACAACAACTACATAAATTTTGCCATCATCACCAATAAAAATTTTCAAATAATTATATTTAAAATTTCAATAAGATTCCCAAAAAAAAAACCTTGGTTTTTATATAAATAAGGCTAACTTTGATCACTTATTTGTTAAAAAATACTTAAAAATTTAACTGTTTTATTTTTTCTACTTGTTTTATTGTACAACTATGTAATCTTCAAACTCTTTTAATAGTTGTTATCATTTATTACAATTAAATTAGTCCCATCTAAAATGTTATTCACAAAACCTTGGGCAACTCCGTTATTAGCAGTCATTATTTAGCTAATCAATAGTATGTAGAAACTTTGGTTGCTTGATTTAAATCAGGGGTCGGCAAACTGCGGGCCGCGGGCCACATTACAATTTTTATTCAACTAATTTAATAAACTAATATTTTTGAAAACAAAAAAATAAAATTTTAGTGTTACACTTAAATGATATTCTATAGCTTTTTTTTTTTTGTTCAAAGAAATTGTCTTTAATTATGTTTTTTAAAGCATATAAAAAACGTTATTTTTTGATCTGGCAACTCCTGGTTTAAATCATGGTTTCCAACCACTCAAGGGCTTGTAATTAGGATATTATTTTAAAAATGTAGAAAAACCATGATATAAACCAAGCAACTAAAGTTTTTAGATACTATTGATTAGCTGAATAATGACTGCTAATAGGAAAGTTGTCCAAGGTTTTTTGAATAACATATTTATATTTCCTGAACTTCTCACAGGTTACTTTAATAACTAGTTTTTTGTGCAACTTTTGTATAATCAATAATTTTATGGTAAAAAATGTCTTAACAGGGTTGCCAAAGGTTTTTGGAAAATTTTCTCTAGGTTTACAAAATTTCCTCCAGGTTTTTAAAAGTACACATTTTTTGGTCTATTTATAGTTTAAAGTTAAGTTTAAGGTAATAAACTGTGTTAGATAGTATAAAAACATTGAAAAGATAATGCTAAGCTACATTAAACGTGTTTTTTAATTTATAAAAATTTTATGATGATAAAAGAATTTTATCTGTATGATACATTTTTTGTTCCAAATCAAAATTTAACTTTTGAACATGTAAAAATTGTTTAGAATCCCAAGTTTTTTTAGTGATTTTTGTTCAAAATTCCAAGTTTTTCAAGGTTTTATTTCAAAGTTTCTCAAATTCTGTGTTTTTTAGCCTAAATTGTCAAATTCCAGGTTTTTTAGCCTAAATTTTCAAATTCCAGGTTTTTCCAAGTTTTGAGATTTTTTGGCAACCTTAATCAACTTCAAATACCACCTAAAAACACTAAAAGGTAACATTAATTAAGTTAATAGATGAAATTTAGAAAAACTGAAAAATGGTTGAACTGAAGTCAAAAATTAGCCAAAAGTTTAGAAAAAAAAAATTCAAACTAACTAAGTTTTCAAAGCCTAAACCAGTCTGAATGTGTGACAACCATATGCTACTCTTTGAAAAAAAGAAAAAACCTGAATGACCAAAAACTAGCCAAAGTGACTGGAGACTAACCTGAGTTTATTATATACATCTTTTTTTTTACTTCTGCTGCAATTATACTTAGCTAGTGTGCATTTACACTATTGGACATATAATATAATTACCACAAAATAAGGTAATAGATTTTAAAAGTTGTTTAATCACAACAATATCAGTATAATTCATTCTTTGATAGTTTTTAACATTTTTTTATATTTTACATAACTCTAACAGGGTTGAAATTATTTAAGGTACAAAATCCAGCCTGAGTGACCAAAAACTAGTTTGAGTTATATCAAACTGGTCTTTAGACTAGTTATATATAAAAAGAGGAAGCATTTATCAAACAAAATTTTGAACTTTTCACAGAAACGTTTTCTTCTATAGCAGGGCTAAAAGAGAAATTAGTTTGTTTTTTATTACTGAAGTTTATTTAGCTGCTACTTTTAAAGTCATTTCAACTTTATTCAAAATAATTATTAGAGGTGCTGCCATTTAAACCCAGTTTTACAAAGAAACTTCTCATTTTTTTAGTTTAAAAGTATTCAAGTGATTTTGAATTATTTATGCATAAGTATTATATTTATCTTAACTTGTAAGTTGAAAGTATTAAAACTATGCAAAAGTTAAATGACATCATAATAGCAGCAATTAAATACACATCATTCATAAGCAACAAAATAAATACATTTTATAGTCTTGATATAAAAAAAACCGTATAAAACAGGGTTGCCACTAGTTTATGGAAAATTTTCTCCAGGTTTTAAAAAGTTTTTTTTTGGGTCTATTTTGAGTTTAAAATTGGGTTTAAGGTGAAAAACTGTGTAAAATAGTAAAGCAACATTGATAAGATACTGTAAAGCTGTTTTAAATGTGATTTTTACTTTATAACATTTTTTGATGATTACAAAAATAGTCTATTATATTTTTGACAGATTTTTTGTGTCAAATTGAAATTTAGCTACTCAAGATGTAAAAATTGTTTAAAATTCAAGTTTTTTAAAGGTTTTTTATGCCTAAATTTTTAAATTCCAGGTTTTGTGGCACCTTGATAAAACTGAAAAATTGTTGAACAAGTGCTGCCCAAGTTTTAGTAAACAAACTGTTAGTCAAGCTTAAGATCTAAAAATACCAAAATTTAACACTAATTTCAGGGAAAGAATATGTTAGACTATCTGAATTATCTTGAGCAGCCCGAGTGTGTAACAACCCTGAAAAGACAACTAAACCTTAGAAAAGTATTTCATTTATAAGTAAGAAGAAGTTAAATAATATGATAATGTGGATTAAACTATAAGCATTTTAATACATTTTTTTAGGCTTATACATATGATACATATATCAGGGTGCTTATATAAAAGGCAGCCTTTGAACTTTAACCTGGTAAACTTATATGCACCCTACTGCTCAACTTTTTTTTAAACACTTAGGCCAAAACTGTTAATATATTTTTTCAGACTTTATGCAATGACAAAATACCAAGAGAAGTACATTCAAGTTGTATTAAAGAAAAGCTAGCTCTAAAGAAGGAAAGTATTGCATAAATTAGTTTCAAGATTATATTAAAATTAAAAATTAATTATATTAACATTAATTATGAGAGTACTTAAACTTTCTCTAAGTCAAATATAATACTAGTTATTTTATTTACAACAACTATTAACTAGTCCTAGTTGGTCTGAGAGTGTGGCAACCCTGTTAAATGCAACACACTTTATAAAATAAACAAAACTTTTTTTGTCTCAAACAATGAAAAATTGAATTTTCACTTTAGTGCAAATGTGTAAGATAAAATTTTAATTGATGAAGAAATGACATCACTGACATTTAGTATACACTTAACAATGAGAATTCTAGTCAAATAAAAATTTTAAAAAACAAATATCCAAAGAAAAACGTAGCTGGAAAATATGCAGAAATATTACCTAAAGCTTCACAATACTTATTTCAACTCATACAAATAAACTGAAATTCAACCCAACAAATACTTTTCTGTAAAATAGTATAAATCAGAGCCTGATGTAATTGTTACCTTTAATACACGGCCATTGGTATACAAAATATATTTTTCAAGGTATGAGAACATGTTGGTGACATGGTGGTTTGAGCATAAATTAAATAGAACATAAAGATAGTTGATAAGGTAGTAAGTGTTTCAGTTAAATTTAATTTTGAGAAAAAAAAAATTGGAAGCATTTGCGATTAGTCAAGCATAAAAAAGTGCCCTAAATATTTACCTAAAAATCCTTAAAAAATTAAGTTACTAACACAATGCTTATTAAACGACAAAAAATGCGCTCATACAGGGTGTACGAAAAAAACCTTTCGGTAAAAGACTCATACACAACGGAAACAGTTTAATATCTTATCCAAGACTGAACTTAAAAGTTACTTATAAAAATTTGAAGGTTTTAAGTGTTGTTACATTAAAAAAAAAAAAATATTTTTATGAAAAACTATAGCTTAAACAATGTATAAGTAATTTTTTTTTTGTTTACTTCTTTTTTTTAAATAGATGTCATAACAATTGTAAAAAAATAACAAACATTTACAGCATTAACTAGAAAAAATGTTATGTTTAGTAAGTATAGTTTATTATAGTTTATTATTTGTAGGACGACAATAATAAAACGCACAAAATATTTGGTCCTAGGACCTGGTATACGAAGAACCTTTCGGTCATCGATTCGCACACCACGGATACCTTTTAACATCTTGTCCAGGACAAACTTAACTTAACAAATTATTAGTCATAAAAATCTAATAAACTATTAAAATCCGACGCAAAACGCAGTTTTTTTATCTTAATAGTAAATCAATAATAACCTGTATTATTGTTCGTATATTTCACTTAAGATATTACTAAAAATTTTTACAGAAATAAAAACTGTTTAGCACTGAATAAATGTATGTTCTTTTTTTTACATAAATAGTTTTGGTCCATTTTATTTACATTAGGCCGTTTTGCTGAACAACAATCGTCAGACGCAAAATAATAAAAGCTTTTATATTAGATAGAAACTTTTTTTGTCAGAATAGCTGTTATTCAGCCTAAGGCAATAAGTAAAGTAAACAAAATGTTTGTGTAAATTATATCTTCTCATCTATTAGACGTTAGAGAATTCATAACTCTGCTTTATCTGTTTCTATCAAAAATAGTATATTTGTTATAACTCAAAATGTCATACTCGATTAACTAAGAGCAGATTGGCTTGTAAAAATGTGGCATTTAAGCTGAAGTTAAGACTAAACATGAAATTTTTCATATAAAGCTATAAATAGCAAAGTTTTAAAATAAAAAAAACTATTAATTTTAAGACTTACTTAAATTTAAAAAAATTTACTTACTGTTACTTAAAAAATGCAAATAATGCAATACCTACTGAAAACTTAATAAACGTTTGTCTGTTTAATATAAAACACTCAAGTAATTTTAGTAAATAGTTTTGAACTAAAATAGTATGGCTGGATAACTACAAACATCCTTTTTTAATGAACTTCCTATTTTATGTTAGGCAATGCATACAATAAAACAAACACAATTTTTTTTTTAACATTTTTGAATTATTTTAAACGAAACAAACTATTAAAACAGAAGAAATATAAACAACAGTACTTTGATTAAGTTTAAAATTAGTCAAATTAAGATAAATTACGTCGTAAACAATTTAACTGTTATCGGAACGTTTTCTTAAAAGGGAAAGAATTGAGGCTTGTTTGATAGAGCTTTCTTGTTTCTAAGCAAAAAACTCACGGAATCGGATGAGTTGTGACACACTTTCTGGTGTGGCTTCTGGTTGACAACGAGAGTAAGCTAAATAATCATCCATTTTCTGCATGGCTTTAGCGTGAAAGAATGGACATTTAGATGTTTGGGGAACATCGTTTTCGTCTTCAACACCCTCATCGGCCTTTTTTTTGTTGTATCCAGAAATCAGTGGAGCAATTCCTTACTCGTTCATGTGTTTACACTCAGGATCATCGCAACTCATCCAGTTTTAGATCATATTGTCTGTAAATAAGATTTCTAAGCTTAAAAAGTAGTTTATAAGCTTTTATAATTAAAAAAACTACAACTGGATAATTGTAAGAAAATGTTTTAGTTTTTAAATTTAGATGTTTCAACAAGCATTTCGTTTGTTAAACATTTTTTATTGTACTACAGTGATTATTTTTCAGTGAATGTATGAAAATAATTTGTAAAAATCTATAACTTTTTGTGGCATAATTTTTTTGGAAAACTTTTATCTTAAAGTAGCTATTGATAATATATATATGTTGTTTATTGAACGATAAAAAAGCGCTTAAAAAGTTTGGTCTAAGGACCTGGTGTACAAAGGAACCTTTCGGTTATCGAGTCGTACACCACATGCTTATAAAGTTTCTTACGAGTTATTACACATAGTTTTTTTTTTATCATTTAAATATTTAAATCTTTAGTAATAAAACAATCAGTTAAACGAAAAGAAAAATGAAAGAAAATAAAACTAAACGAAAATTAACTGAATTTTGTGTTTAATAATGTACTATGAATCTTGTTTAGTAAAATAAGAACTAAAAAATACAAATAACTTTAGATTAACTTTTAAAAGGAGATAAACAACACTAGTAGCAAACGTGTGTGTATTTGAATTGTAGGTTACAACCTCTTTAAAGAAAGTAAAATTTAATACGCCTAAATATTTTTACGTTAAAAATTTATAAGTATTTTGTGCTAAAAAGGTAATTTTTATTTTATAAAATAATTTAACTTGAACAGTAAAAATAATTTTACATTTGAATACTTAAATAAACTGTTGTAATTTATTATTTTAATTTTTAAAGAAGTGACTTTTACTATAACTGAACTTAACTTTTATAAATGAAAATATGAAGATAAGTACTGTAAAATTTATGCTTTTAATAAGAAAAAAAAACTATAATAGTTTTAACAATAATGATATTAAGAACAAGAAATTTCTTTATATTTTTCGGCGAAAGTCAGCAGAGCAGAAGTCTGGACTTTCGTTTGCCGTGAGACAAGCTCAAGTTTAACAAAAGGGTTGATCATGCTAATTCGATCATCAGATTACAAGTTTCGGTAGACTGAGACCGGTTTCGTCCTTATTAGGACTCATCAGTCAGTCACAACCGAAAAACCTGCAGTCGTCAATCTACAAACGGTTTATCATGCTTTCACATGAAGAAACCATATGCTGGCAATGATCAGTCACGTCAGCATTGTCGTTTGCCGTGCAACGTTTAAAACATTGTCCACTAGGCAAGACATCTGGTACGCTCGTGGTTTTTCGGTTGTGACTGACTGATGAGTCCTAATAAGGACTAAACCGATCTCAGTCTACCGAAACTTGTGGTCTGATGATCGAATTAGCATGATCAACCCTTTTATTTTAGAATATATATACTTTTTTTTGAATACTTGTCCAAGTCTAAAACTGTAGTAATAGAAAGCAAACAACTTTGCAAACATAAAAAAGAAGATTTTTTTTCTTTGATTTTTTCAAAAAAAAAGAGATTTTTCAACTTAAGTTTGCTTGAAACAGTTATCTCAGCTTAATATTTAAATACTTTTTTTACTGCTAAACTATAAACATCTATAACTAGTTTTTTGCATTTGTATGCTAAAAAAGGAAAGTTTGTAAGTATTCTGAACTTAATTCAAAATAGTAATCTTTAAGAATGATATTTAAAATAACTAGATAGAAAATTCCAAAGCCTAGACTAAACCAATGTCATTCTAACCAAACAAATAAACTTTCGAAAAGTATAAAAAAATAAATTAATTTTTAATTGTTCACTAGCTACATCCTCTGTACCAAACCAGTGGAAAGTTTCATATGTCATACCAGTGCACAAAAAAGGTAGTAAGTACAACCCTTTAAACTACAGACCCATTTCTTTGACAAGCAGTTTTTGTAGAATTTTCGAACATATAATTTCTCTACAAATACTTGATCACCTTTTTTTAAATAAGCTAATTTCATATAAACAATTTGGTTTTCTACCTAATCGATCATCTAGTTATCAACTGTTGAATTGCTTACACTCATGGTTGGTTTCATTTCTAAGCAATTAGTCAACTAAAGTTATTTACACAGACATTCAAAAGGCTGTTGACTCTGTATCCCATTTTAAACTAATAAAGACTTTAACTCAATACAAAATTCATAAAAGTTTAGGTAGCTGGTTCAAAGAGTTTCTTGAAAACAGAACCCAAAAAGTAGTTATTGGTAGCACTTTTTCAAAGTCTTTACCTGTTTTCAGTGGAGTGCCTCAATGAGGGGTTATTGGCCCACTTTTATTTATAATTTATATCAATGATATAGCTTTAGAAGTAGATGTTGATAGCAACATAAATCTTATTGCAGACGATACAAAAATTTTTAGCCATTCTAACACAATTCTACAAAAATCTTTGGATAAAATTTATCATTGGCTAAAAGAAAGAAAACTAGTTTTAAATCCTAGTAAATGTTAGGTTCTAAACATTCAAAAAATACATCTAGTATCACTTCTGAATTTAGAATAAACAACATAAGGTTACCTTAAACTAAAGTTTTTAAAGATCTGGGAATTTTTATTGCTGAGACCTAAAATGGAACCACCATATCAATAACGTTTATCAAATTGCATCAACTATTTCTTTTCAAGTTTTAAAGAGTTTTAAATCTACAGATATAAACATTCTAAAGAAAATTTATCTCGTTTACATTCGTCCTAAGTTAGAATACAACACACCAATTTGGTTTCCATACTTGAAGAAAGATATTAACCATCTTGAATCCATTCAAAGAAAATATACAAGAATAGTCTTCAACCGTTGCAACATCTCATACACACTTTATTTTGATAGACTCTCAAAACTTGGTATTAAGTCTTTAGAGTATAGAATGATTGAGTTTGACTTAATTACTTTTTTCAAACTAATTAATAGTGAAACTACAATTAATTTACAGTCTATTTTTAAACCTCATAAATGTAATTATTTACTGAGAGGTAACAACAGAAAATTTATATGCAGACATAATTTCAATAATAATGTTTGGCATAATTATTTTTTTATCGTTCAGTTGAATAATGGAACAAGCTTCCAAACGAATTAGTTTCTTGTAAAAAAGTTGAGCATTTTCGGTTAAGGTTAAAAAAGTTTGATTTAAATAAATATTTTGTCAGCAAAATTCATAAGTAATTTTTTTTTGTTGTTATTTCTTCATTAACCACTGGTTGTATTTGTCTAATTTGGTTTAACCTATAGCTTTACTTTATTAGCGGCGCCTTTCCTCTGTGTATAACAAAACCTGTTTCTTAATACATAGTTTATTGGCCTGTTAAAGTGCTTGGGGCCTTGGGTTCTTAAGTTTTGTTTATAGTCAGTATTCTCAACATTTATCAGCTACTACGAAAGTCCAACAAACGCTGAGTTATCTGAGTATTAAAGATTTGAAAGTAAATATGAAGCAGGCTCTCCTAACAAAAGTGAAAAACGTTGTTCAGGTAAAAGCGGTTCTAGTTAAAGGAATAAAAGTGAAACAAGTTGTATGGATAAAAGTTAAACCAGTTACTCAAATGAAGGCTGAACCAGTTGTTCAAATAATGTGAAGCCAGTCGTTCGAATGAAAGTGAAACCAGTTTTGGAGTGAAACCATTTGTTCGGGTGAAGTTGAAGTAGGATATTGTTGTTCTCTTTTCGGAAGCACCGGAATTATAAATTTTGTGTTATAATTTTTGTGTTTTTATGTTAATTCTTAAACTTTAATTAGTTAGGCTCAGTTTTTTTTTTTTCATTTTTAATGTACAATTTTGGTTTGTTTTTGTCTTTTTGTTGTATGTCTTTCTGTATAAGTGGCCTAGGTTTTGATACCTGGGTCCTTCGGATGACAATAAACTTACAATAATAAAATAAATATTTGGATATTAAATGACAAATACTATTAACTCCTTAAACAAAAGTAAATAGACGAGTATATACTTGGTTAAAGTAGATTTAGTATAGAAGTAATTCAAGTGAAGTCTATTAACTTAACAACTGCTTTAATAAAAACCAAATTTCATCATTTAATGGATTATTAAACTTTAAGCTGTAAAACAAAAATAAAAAGACAAAATTGAAAAACAATAACGTGCATGCAATAACCTACAAAAGTATATACAAGATAGTATATTCAAAGCCATAAAAAGTATAAAACATTTAATGGATATTGCTTCAATTGAACTTAAAAGACCAATGTCACCTTAGAAAGTGCGAGGTTAAACCGAGGGACACTTTACTAAAAAATAACAGTCAGAAAAAAACTATAAAGAGGTAGCATCGGTATGTTATCATAATATATTCTAGAAAAATGCTTACAATTAATTAATTTTTCAGACAAGTCATTGTTCACTACATTAATTGGGTTAAGATGACTTTGGTCTAGACTCGATTGTATCAACTTTCTATTGTTTTTTTATATGTTAGGTTATTAGTAAAGTATTTTGAAATAAAGTACTTCTGTGTAAGTTTAATCACTTTTTCGAAGCTTATACTTTTTAAGCAGATTGAAATTTAAATACAGTAACATCTCGCTTATTTACGCACATTGTGTCCACAGAAAATTTGCGTAAAGATACGAGAGATCGTAAAGATACGAGAGGTACCAAATATACTTACTATAATGGTTGTTTTATGATATTGCTTCTAGTTAAAAGCAGACTGGGGACTTTTCCACTTTTAACAATTTGTTTAATTTATTTACAAATATGAAAACAAAAGATAAAACTATACATATATATAAAGAAAAGGATATAATTGATAAAAAATAATAATACTTGTAGATAATTTTACTAATTTTAATAATAAGTAGATTTTATCTTTTTTCTTTATTTGTATGTGACTTATTTGATACTTAACACTTATATTCAAGTCTACTAACCAGATTCAATTTACAATTAAGCATTTGTTTACAATTAAGAAATGGTGTGGTGTCTATATTAAAATTTGTTTCTATACCATTTTAGAAAAATATGCATTTGATTCTGTATTGGATATCTTTTTTCGAAGAAAAATAAAATATAAGAAAAATTTTTAATGAAAATAGTTTATGTTAATACAACTTTTTCTTATTTGACCTTTGCCCACATAAGAATAAACTTGTCTTGTTCTGTATTAAAGATATACTTATGGATTTAAAAAAAATCACAGTAAACCTAATTTGTGCAACAATAAGAAAAATTAAAATTTTTATTTTCTGAATTTTTAAGAATTTTAAAATGCGTAACTAAACGAGAGTGCGTAACGTCACGAGTGCGTAAAGATGCGAGAGGTTACTGTACCATTGTTTATAATTCAAAGTATTACTAAGTTAAGTAATGTATATATTTTTTTTCATTGAAATTTTTTAAAGCTAAAATTTTTTTCTTATTATCAGTTTATTTTTGTTATCAAAATTTTTTTAAATATTTGATCATTATATATATCTATGGCTAGCTGTCAAAATTGCACGAAGATACTTTTGCACGAAGAAACTTTTGCACTAGGGGATAAAATTGCACGAAATAAAATTGCACTGAGATATTTTTGCACGGACTAATTACTAAAAAAAAAATTTTTTGTTAGTTTTTTTAAAAATATATTATTAACTTTTTTTACTATCACTGTTACCCCTAACCTTTACCCTCGGTCGGTAGCTTTCTTTTATTATTAATTAGACTTTTTTTTAATAATTGTTTTTACTGATTTTTTTTAAATTTTACTTTCACTGTTACCCGTACCCTCGGTCAGTAACTTTTTTTTTTTTATTAAATAATTTTTTAGTTTTATTTTTCTGTATTTTTTTACTCTTGTGCAAAAATGTAACTCGTGCAAATTTGGCTTCGTGCAATTTTGTTCTCGTGCAATTAAGACCCGTTCCCATATCTATAGTAGATCTAAATTGATTTTTGAGTTTTAATACTCTTAGTTATTATTTTTTAAATAACTTAAAAAAAAGTTAAAAACCGAAAGGTTTTTTTCGTGCACCAGGTCCTTGGACCAAACTTTTTGAGTGTTTTTGTCGTTCAATAAATAATATAATATTACTTAGCACTATTCAAGACCTTTGCTAAAGTTTATTAAAAAAAAAGAATATGTGTTTCATCTTTGTTTTTTAACTTCGTACCAACTTAGATTATAATATGTGTATCTAATTCAAAGCTGTCTGAAGATTTTTCTTATAATATAAAAAACTACTAAAATATTTTTCACTACACAATTCAAACAACAAAATTAATTGCAACAACAAATAGAAAGTCCTTCACCACATCGAGGTAGTTAAAAGCCTACATACAATCTGCAAGAGTGTATCCTAGAAAAAATGGAGACAGCCAAAGCTAACAAGAAGTACAACTCGAAATGAAATTATTTGAAATCTGTCCATTTTTCAAAGAAACTCTGCTTTTAATCTTATTTAAAATTTTTGTAATAGTTAAGTGTTATCTGTACCTCTAGAAACTCGTTTTTATAAAGAGGATATGATTTCCACTTATAAACTTTAAATATATAAATTTTCTTCAATAGGGCTATTTAGAAAAAAACTAAAAAAAAATCCAATTTGTACATAAAATTAAACCGTACGATAATAATGTCCAAAAGCAATTTTTTATTTTAAACACTTTAAGTAAAGCCTTTACTAGTTACAAAGTTTACTATTATTTCTAACTTCCAACAGCTTTTCATGTGAATTCGATTTATTATATGTTTTTTGCAAACTTTCTCAGGTTTTTAAAAGTACACATTTTTGGGTCTAATTTTAGTTTAAAGTTAAGATTAAAAACGGTGTTAATTAGTATAAAAACTCTGAAAAGATTCTGTAAAGCTGCTGTAAATATGTATTTTAAATACTGTAAGAAAGGATAGAAGCTAATGTAGTTGTATACTTGTGTCCATTAAAAATAATTGCTATAGATTTCCAAAGTTAATGGTCAATAATAGATAAAATACGTTATGTTAAATCCAACTGTTATAAAACCATAAAATATTTGTAATTATTAAGTAAAATAAAATAAATTAAAATAAAAACGTTTTTTAGGCTACTTACGATTTTAAATAGCTTTATCAAATTAAAAGTAATTCCAGGAGTTAATACTTGCTAAAATTAAACAACTGTAAATATTTGATTTAGTTTATTAAAACTTTACGAAGTTAAAAGTGCCAAGTTGTTTAGAATTCTGTTTCAAAACAGTCATGTGTAAAATGAGCCTGTAAAAATATAAATTTTTATTAACAGCACATGCATAAATTAGTAAAGTAAAATATTTTTACGTTTAGGTAGATTTTTGATGCAGATCCAATAAACACTTTACACCAGTTAAATTGCACAGCGAAAAATAGTTTGTAAGGCAGAAATATACTTAAAAAATACTAAAAACCAAAATAAAACATTTGATAGGATATGTTTGTGTGTGCGATAAACAAAATAAGAAAAACAATTATTATCGTTAATAGTTTTTAAAATTTTGTTATTATGTATTATATTTTGATAAGATAGATTCAGTATTGAACGTATAATACGGCAATATTTCATAGTTCAATATAAAAGATATGTAAAACTTTACTCATATATAGTACATGATAAAACTTAAAAACTGTCTAATGGACTGAAAATACGCCAACAAAAGGTAACACTAAAATAAACTCTAGTATTAATATTATTAAAATTTACTTCATTTTACTAAAGCTACTACACCTAAATTTTTATAAGACTTAGTTGTGTTAAAATTTTTTGAGCGTTACATCTTTACTTCTTCAGCTGTAACTATACTTTGTATTCAAAAAAACATTTGCTTCAGCCAAGAAAACAATCAAGTAAAAAATATTTTTAAAAACAATTTGTTCACATGACTCCGCATGAGCTCGAACTCGGTTGCGGGTTGTCCCTGTTCTGTTGATCTCTTCTCCTAGCCGCCAATCTTCTTTCGTTCTCCTCATTCTGCAGTTGCTCCGCCATCATCTTGTCTTGTTCTTCTTGCGTCCTGAAAATATTTAGTTGTGATATAATGGGTTCTACAGAATTATAAATGTACTGTTTATTGCAATATTCCTTGAAAACAGCTCTTATGAAATTGGTAGTTTATATTAGAAAGAAATAAAGTTTTACATTTTGCTTAATATTATTAAATGTATAGATAGTCTATGAAAAAATTTAAATAAGAAGTTTAAGGTATAACGAAATTAAAGACGAAATAATTACTAATTTACTTGTTATAAAATACTTAGTTTTTTCATTATTAACTTAAAAAATACCATTTAAATCATTTTAAACTTGACACTAAAAAATATAAATAATTCTTAGTATATTTAATTTTTTTCCTTTAAAAACTTACTTGTAAAAGTTTTTTAAAAATAGAAATATTACAATAAACTTGTAAATACCAACGCCTATGACGTAGCAATGAAACACAGTTTATTATATTGCAAAAATTTGAGAACTTATTTACAGAAGCAGCTAATAATTTTACAAATAGTTTTGTATACCTATTGAAATGATTAAATTTATTTCTTATTTGTTTTAGTAACACTTTATAATTTACTGTGAGTATTAACAAATAGTAATTGAGAAAAACTTTACAAATAAAAATCATGATTAGATTAGTTTAGATGCAATAGTAAAACTAACATAAGAGCTTGAGTATCATTTAAAGAAAGCTGCAGAGCATAAGCCAGTTGTTCATCTTCTGTCTGTTTAAACAAATTGACTTATTTATTTAGGCTTAACATTGAAATTTTAAAGATTTAGGCATAATTAGACTAATATACTAAAAACAATATAAAATAAACAACAATAAATAAAATTAGCTTCAATAAAGTTCAATAACTAAATGTTTTATTGTAAAAAATACTTAGTTTTTAGGTCAGGGATATCTAAAATATAAAATAATTATAAACATCAAAAATATCTTCCAAAAACTTTGTAATCAAGGTTTTGAAAATAATGTGGCCGACGTAAGTATAGTACAAAATGTTAAACACCTAATTACTTTAACTTAAAATTCTTTTAATTTTGTTTGATGAGTTTTTTAAAATAACTAAATCTTACCATATTCCTACTTCTACCTATGTTTTGTTGATTTCGCCTCTGTTCGCGGAGTCTGTAAAAATAAATTACAAAATTGAAATAAAAAATCTCAACAAAGCTATAAAACACCTGTAAAAAATTACTGAATGTTAGAACAACATTGAGCTCTACTTGTGACGAACAAAACTTTTGAATTTTCAACATCCAAGGTTGCCCAATGCTTTTGAGAAATTTCTTCCAGGTTTACGAAAGTAAAAATTTTTAAGTCGTTTTTTAGTATAATACTAAGTTAAAGGTAAAAGTATGTCTTAAATAATATAACAAAATTTAAAAGATACTGTAGAGCTACTTTAAATGTGTTTTAGTAAAAAAAACTATTGAAGACAATTTTTTAAAATCTATATCAGGGTTTCCCCAAAGTGGGCGATTTTAGTAAGTTGGGGGGCAATATTTAGTAAAGGGGCGAACGGGATTTTAAAGTTTTGAAACTTACAAAAGAAATTCTTGAGTTGCAGATGAAAGTTTTTTGAGTAGTTTTGTTGGAGGGGGCAATAGATTTTTAAATTTTTTTATAGGGGGCAATTTAAAATAAAAGTTTGGGTTACCCTGATCTATATGATAGACTTTTTTCGTCAAATAGAAATTTTACTACTACTGTACATGTCAAAATTGATAAAAATTCCAATTTTTTTTCAAAAATTTTCAATTTTAAGAATTGTTAGCCTAAATTGTTAAGTTCCAGGTTTTTCCAGATTTCAGGTTTTTTGAACAACCTAATTACCTGAATATTTTTTTAAAATATAATAAGAACTAGGTATAAGTACAAAAAAGCTGGTTAATGAATGTAAAAACAAAACATTCTGACTTACATTTAAAAACTAGTTGTAATCTTGAACATGTTGAAACAAGTTCTTTATACATTATCGAAATAAAGGATTGTTATTTAGAATAAATATTTAGCCATGACTTTCTGTTTTTTTTTTTGAAAAACTTTAGTTTTGCATTATATACTAAATAATTTTATTAATATAAATAATGGTTTGGTTTAATTAAATATAGGAAATCTTCAAATGTTAGATATTTTACAGGGTGAACCAAAGATTCTTGGACCCTTTTTTATTTAAAAGTGAAGATATAAGAATAATCAAATATTTTTAAAATCAAAGCAGTATTTAGTTTAACTATTTTTATTAATATTTTCAAATTAGTTAGACAATATAAAATAATAAATTTCTATAAAAAAAGGAATATTTTATCCTTATTGTGCTGGAACGACAAACTCAGATAAATTAAGCTGTCAAAGGTTGCCAAATTCAGTTTACCATGTTGTAAAAATATTTAAGGAGCTTGGTACATCTGAATATATTCCTAAGAGTGGAAGACTTTGCTCGATTAAAAAGTTATTAATACCGTTTGAAAAGTAGGGAACAATCTGAAAAGGTCATCAAGACAAACAGCTTAATAAATGTAAGCTTGACCTCAATAAGAAGAATTATAAAAAAAAAATATCAACCATTTGCTACCCAAAAAAATGAGAATTTATCATAGAGACAATTTTTTTATCTATATGATAGATTTTTCGTATAAAATCAATTTTTTATTATTTAACATGCAAAATTTGTCTAAAACTCCACAAGATTTTTTAGTGATTTCTGTTCAAAATTTCAGTTTTTTCCAGGTTTATTTAAAAATTTCTCAATTTCCATGTATTTTTAGCCTTAATTTTCAAAATCCAGGTTTAGTGGCGACTATGAGTTCTTTCTAATAGACCTACTTTTAATTATTTCAAGAACTTTTAGCTAATCTAAATATTTATTGGCACTAAGTAAATAAAACCACTTTTGTATGGTTTGTAATTATATTTACCTGTTTAGTTCTGCACCAGATTGATTTAGTGTGGTTTGTTGTGGTCTTGAACGGTTTATACTGCTACTTTGTCTTGCTTGTTGACTGTGAAAATTTACTTACTTTATAGCAGCATAAGAAGTCAAAGTACTATTTAAAATAGTGTTAAGTTAAACAGCTGAATTACAGAAATTTCAAAAAAAAAAAAAATTTCAAGTAAAATATCGTACAAACTTTTAACGAAAATTAACAAAATATAAAAACCAAGTTAAAAGCAGCATAAACATTTTAAAACAAGCTTATAAATACATGAACGTGTTTTAAATATTTTACAGAAGTTTTGATGATACTTATCAAACACTGGAAATTGAACTACTATTTATTTTACCAAACTGATTTTTTTGTTTATCTCAGAATGAAACAATACTTGTTTAATTTATCAACCAGTTTTAACTTCGTGTTTTATACATGATAGCTTTCATTTTTTATTTGTACAATTCTATCAAAAACCATACTTGAGAACAACTCATCATTTACAACAGATATGTTGTTCTTTACATAGAAATTAATTAATTTTTCATTTGAGGTTGATAAGTCTGTTATAAACCTAAAATTTTTTGAATCGTTTAGCGTAACTGTAATACTATTTCAATTACAGTATTATAAAAAATAGTTAAATCATTTGAAAAAAATTAAAGCATGATTTAGGGATCACCGATTATTAAACTATTTTTGTTCAATCCCATTAAACTTTAAGAAAATTGGTTTAAGTAGTATCTTTAACTAAACACTATTGGGCACTGGCTTTACAGTTCATACAACTTAAAAGTAAATAAAGCAAAAAAAAAGAGCTTAAAAAATTGATAGCTTAAAAATAAACATAGTTTGTAAGGTTACATGACAATTCAAATTCATGGGGACAATTCAAATTCTTAAAGAAATGTTTATGAGACCATATGTCAAAAAGAAACATATATTAAAAAAAGCGGTTGTAGTTCTAATTAATAAGATCATGATTGAAAAAATAAACAGAGAAACAAATTTTCAAAAGATAATTTTTAAAATAAATGAAAACTAATTTTAGTCATATCTCAAAAAGTATTAAATTTTTTTCAAAAGTAAAAAAATAGTCTGCAGGTGTTGGTTGGACCTAAATACTTATTTTTTTAAATATGTTTTACTTTTTAGTTTGTGGCCCTTGATAAGAAATTTTAAGAATTTAATTTTTGGAATTTGAATTGTTGTTCACCCAGTTTGTAATTTAAAACTTCAAATAGTGATCATTAAAAAAAGCTATTTATAAAACACACAACTATTTAACTTTTATAAGCTTGTTTAAAACAATAAACAGTTTTCAAAAAGAAAAAATGTTTTAAGGACTACTGCGAACATACACATATTACCTAAAATCTTTTATTGTGTCACACAACGTGAATTAATAGTTATGTAGATTTAAGATAATAGAAATAAACTTTAAAATATATTTATTTTTCGTGAAAGTAATTTTTAGTATTTGATAAAAAGTTATACCTACCATTAGCATTAACTGACTAATAAATGAATTTTATTTAAAAAAAAAGTAGAATTAAAAAATACAAAACAACTGAAAAAAAACCTAGACTTTGTTGCGGTTATTTTACTCCACCGATCTCGCATCTTCTGATCATGGTAGCTGGTGGTTTGCTTTTTTCCAGTGCAATTGTGATCTTGGGGGTGGCGATGAAGGAGACAGAAATTCATCTGACATTTCTCACACTTAACTTCAATCCACTCCTTGTGTTTGCATTTTCTAAACGAACATCTGAAGGCCTGTTACATTTGAAAAGTTGTTATTTTAATAAAACTTGTTTTAATTCCACACAAATAAAACAAACAAAAACTTTAGAAGATTGCTTAGGCCAGCAATTCTTAACCTTTTCTTTTTATGCATTACCCCTTTTTGGAATGTTATTACCAAATTTACCCTGAATATACAAAGTATGTAGTGTTTAATTTTGAGGAATTTTTTTGAACTTTAAGCTTATTAAGTACAAAAAATTTTAAAATTTAAAGAGTTTATTTAACTTTAAAATTACAGTTAAATACTAACTTATTGATTGAAAATACAATTGACAAAAGTACTTGTAATCAAGAGAATTTACTCCCTAAAACAAGGGAATATACCTAAGGGGTAAGTTTACCCCAGGTTAAGAATAGATGTATTAGACTATTTAAATATTATTTAAAAAAACTATATTGTAGCTTAATTGTACTATAATGAATATTTTAACTATCTATTCAACTATTTTATTAAAAAAATAAACTCTATCATAAACAGCTCTTGTTTAGAATTTTGTAGCAAATATCAAAATATCAATGTAAAGCCTCTATATTTTTGAATTACAAGTTCTAATATAAATCAGACTTAAATTTTGTCATATAAATGGACTAAAATTTAAATTAAGTAGAAGAAAGTATATTATTTTAAACAAAATTACTTTTATATTTTTGTTAATTATCATCGAGATTATTTTTATAACAAAAAAAAAAACTATTAGAACTATTGTCTCTAGTAAAAAAATGGGTGCACAACTATTCAAATTCCGACAATTCAAATTCTTAAAAATAAATCAAAAGGGCCATAAATAAAAAAGTAATACATATATAAAAAATACATATGTAGGTCATATTAAAACCTACAAGCCATTTTTTTCTTTTTGCTAAACACTAAATATTTTTTGAGATATGGATTAAATAAAGTAAATAACATAGTAATTTTTAGTAATTTTAAAACATCTTGGAAAACATTTAACATTTTGCAAAAAAGAAAAAAGTGGCTTTTAAGATATTAAAAAGATCTACATACGTATTCTTTATATTTAAAATTTATATTAATTATTGAGATATAGTCTTTTAAATATTATTTTAAAAATTAGAATTGTCGGAATTTGAGTTGTCCGAATTTGAATTGTTATGTATCCAAAAAAACTCCTAAACAATGAAATAAATTCAGCTACTTTTTTGCAATGTATGTGGTTTTAATTGTTTTAAAATGTTTGACTATTTTTGCAGTTGCGGTTGTATGTGATCAAATTATACAAACATTTTAAAATTAGTCAAATACACAAATTAAACTAAAAAATATGAAGTTTAACAGTTAAAAAAAAATTGTGGAAACTGGTTATATTAGTTTTAATAAAACTTAAACAACTACTTAATTGAAAACTATCATAAAACAAGAAAATGAGTTATCAAATTTCATGTCAAATAAATTAAAAAACAGTATTCATTAAAGAGTTTGTTATGACAGAGAAAAAATAGTATCTTGATAGCAAAATACTCAGTGAAAGAGTAAATTAAATGTTATAAAAACATAAAAACTAAACTAGATCAAGATGAGAAAACAAATTAAAACAAACATTTTTTGTTGACTTAGTATTGCAACCACTGGCAATATGCCTGCTGACAACTTCATCAGGTGTTTGACCTGGTAAAATAGGTACAGGTTTGTTGCAGAGTGGACAGACTGGCACTCGTTTGTCTAACTGACCCACTTTTGTACAATTGTGTTTGCCATATTCAAAGTGGTCTTTGCTAAAAATTATAAAAATTAAATCTAATATACTATAAATGATACATTAGATACGAAACAAATAGTATAAGCGAGTAAAGAACTTACAGCAAAAATAGGAGTTATCTAATGTTAATATTACTTACAGAAATAATGAACTTTGTAGAAACCTAAAGGAAATAGTTAACTCAAAAACAAACAACATTTCATTTTAATACAAAATGCAATATCTTACTATTATAAAAACAAACTAGATAAAACTAGTACATTATCTTATTTTAAGAGTTTATTGTAATATTAATTGAATCATAATGTTTATCTTTGTATTTTATAAATACCATTTTAAAATTCAATATATAGTATTACTATATATCCGATAAACTTTTAGTTGTAATTTAGGTAACATAATAATAATAAAATGTTATTTACTAAAATAATTAATCAGCTCAAACAGTTAAATATTTTCTTTTAAAAATATAATAACTTATCAAGTTTTTATATAATGTAGAACATGTTTGTTACAGAGGGCGTTTATAAAAGCATTGAGAATACATTTGATAGAAAAAAAGATTTAATGTCTTATATGTAAATATATTTTTTACTTTTACAAAATTAGACAACAAATAAGTTTTCATTCTTTTTTAAAACTAGGCATAACAATGTTGTTGACCCAAGTTAAACTGTTGTAAACTTAATAATATACTTTTTCATTAAGTAAATACTTACTAAATTTTAAGTATATATATAGTAAAAAAATATTATTATACAAAAAGACTCACCAAAAAACTTTGTTGCATGCTTTACATGTTATTGGTAGCATATCTAAAAAAATTAAACTTTTTAATATAGAAGAAGGTTTCATTAGTTATATGTTTAAATTGTAAGGCATCAAATTATTATAGTAAAGAAAAAGGTATTTCTATAAGTGCATTAGCACGTTGCGGTCTGTTTGAGCTAAGATTATGCAAAAAAAAAGTACCTAACGTTCCACATGAGTAGTTACACTACTAAAATAGGTAGAGAATTTTTATGTTTTTTAATTTAGAGAAACATTAGAGAACACACTCTCCCCTCTGCAACGATAAACGTTTTTTGAAGGTCAAGTGAGTTTGAGCTCATCATGTGTTACTCCACCTGCCCTATCTTTAAACTCATCAATAAAACACTTTACCTTTTAATATACCTTTTAATATAATTAATTTAAAAATTTAATAATTAATGATTTAAAAAAAACTCTTAATTGAAGTTTTAGGTTAAAATAGTTCTTCTTACCCAATAAATTGCATTCAGCACAATGTTTTCCAATATGAGGTAACTCCATGTTAGATTATAATGTATAAAAGATTATAATCTAAAAATTGATAAGTTTTAAAATATAAAATCCTCACCTAATTTGATTGCTACTAAAATGTTTTTGACTTTGAAACTGCAAATTAACTAATTAAATTAACCAAGTGTAATATTAATATTTTAAATAGTACTATACAAATTAAAAATTATACAGTAAAAATAAGTTTAAATAGTTATAAATTAAACAAGTCTGCATTTAATAAAAAGTTTTAATAACTTAAAAAAAAGCTCAACACAGAGTTAAATTATACTCTTTAAAATAATTTGTTAGTTTTAATCTGAAGTTTAAACCAAGTAAATAGTTTTTTTATGGTTTTGTATTACATTCTAATAAAATGTACTTAATATTTTACTCTTGGAGTGCTAACTCACTAACTATTTAAATGACTTTAATTACAGCAACACTAATATACTTCCATTATGCATAACATAATAATTCCCTTTCACATCTTAATAATCTACTCAATTCAGAATAATAAAAAAATCTAAAATGTTTTTAAAAAAATATCAATTTTTCCAATATAAATGATTAAGACAGGCGCGTTCAAACCGTTTTTTTATATATACAAAAAAATTTAGTCTAGAAAATTCAGGAAAAAAGGGAGAAATAAGGTTTAAAATTGCACTTTCATACCATGAGACTGCTATTTGGAAAACAACCATCAAAATGCTTGTTTACACACAATTTGGATATTATACAAACTGGAACAGGTTGCGCCATAATTTAAACTAGTAAATCTGGCGGTGGTAAATGCTACACTTTCTTGCACTTAGTTAGTCATTCATACATCAAGTCTTGACGAATCAAAAAATAAAATTAGTAAAATTTTTGCTTGTTAGATTTTAATAAGCTTTATTAAGCCATAATATTTGTGTTCAAATAGCAATTTTCTATTTAGGCTGATACTGGTACTTCTTATTCCTTATCTCAGCTACGGTAAGAACTTCAAGTTGAGTAAAAACTTTTTGGCTGTATTAAAAGTGCTTTAGAAAAGAATAAAAAAATTAAATTTAAAGAACGAATGTTTTAGGTTTCATTTGCCGAGCTAGAAGATCTGATTTTGTACTGATGAGCGCTACTTTTGTTTAGGTTATCATTTTTGCAAGTGTGACATTTGTGCACAAGTATCATTTTTGCATAAATAATTTATTTTGAATTAATGAAATTATTTTGCCATTTTCGTTCTGTTCGGACAATTCTACTAGAATTAACTTTCACTTAAAATTTTCAAAACAAAAATGAAAACTTTTAAACACTAAATTTAACGTCAACCTGTTAGTCCTCATTCCTCAACTTTAATTTAATTTAAAATAACTCCATCATTGTTAAACCATTAGTTTTAACTGTTGAAACCTTTTAAAATATTTAGTTTGATTTTAAGTTTTTTAACTGAAGACTAAAGATAAACTTTTTACTCATCCTGCTCAATCTAGTTGTTGAACTTTATGAATTCTAGCTTAGTAATAGTCATGTAAAGGACTAAAATCGCTCTAAGCTTGGCTAGAAAATAAAAATTTGAAAAAAATCAATAATTGAAATAAATTACAAAAACTATCAGACTTTAAGAAGTAAACAATTAGCTTCCTAAAATGTTTTTGTTTTATAATTTTTTTGTACTTGAAAAAATAATACAATTTATTGAACGAACAAAAATCATTCAAAATGTCTAGTCGTAGTACTTAGTGGACGAAAAAACCTTTTAGTTTTTAAGTCGCACACCACTTGGATACCTTTTAACGTCTTATTCGGGACAATATAGGTTTGTTTTAAACTTAAAATTAGGCAACTTAAACTAATGTTATGATTCATTTTATTCTGTAGCTCCAAATGTTTATTAGATGTAAAGTAAAAAAGTTTTGATGATGAAAAAGTCCTTTTTCTAATAAAATTAATAAACGAAATGTAAAAAAATAAGTCAAACAAATTAAAAATTACATTTGAATAGTTTTGTAACGCTATTAAAATGTTTTAAATATTTGGTTAAAAAATTATATATCCCCTAATTTTTCGCTAAGTACCTTAATCTTTAAAGGTTTACCAGATCAATAAAAAAATAAAACGATAAATTAAACATAACAGTTCTTTTCTAAAATTTTGATAAAACTACTTACTAAACTTTTTTTAAAAGCTTTCAACGATCTTTGAACTATGAAAATGTAAATATTTTTTAATTTCTAAGCATTAAAAGAAAGATTTTTCATTGACAGTTGATTTTCTATTTTTAAAGACAAAAATATCAAAATATTCCAAAACTGTTTAAAATTTTTACTCTAACTAGTATAACTAATGTTGCAAACTTAATTTTAAAATTAGTCTTGAAGCTCTAAATGTGATAAACGATTGTTTGATTTAAATGTTTCTAACAAACTTTTAACATAGATCATATAAGAAAACATATCAGAGTATTTAATTTGTAGATTCTAGTGTAAACATAACTAAGCAAAAAAGTTAAATTAGATACTAAATTAGGAACACCTCTGTCGAGTATAGAATAAAAAGCACTTATTAAACAGTACAATAAACAAATTTATTTAATTAAGTACTCTTTCAGAGCATGCATGTTAACATTTTTTTTTGTTTTCAGACAACTAAAAGTTGTTGCGTTAATATGAAGAAAAAACAAAAGATATAAATGGTTTGTATTATTACCAATTTTTTAATTATAATCTGTAAAAAGTTTGAAATAATGAAAATTTTGTCAGGAAAGTTTTATTTTTTAAAATTTACTTTATACTTATAAACTCAATATTTATACTACCAAATAAGAATTATATTTTTGTTTAAAAAGATCCAAACAGTTTTCACTTAAATATTAAAAAATCATTTTTTAGTTAGAATTATGTTTTTATACTGCTTGAACGATTTAAGCACCATTTGTAGCTAAGTAATAAGAAAGTCGAAACGTCGTCATGCGAATAAATTTTAAACGTAGAATGTGTTTCTTACTGAATTGGTATTTAAAAACTCCAGTATCCCCACCTGTTTTTTAAGTAATAAGAGCCGATTTTTATATATTTTGATTTTCTAACTTGCTTCGTATCTTTTACTTTTTGAACTTGATGTTTTTCATTTGAATACATTTATAACTTGATCATTTCCAATTTGGTTGTGGTGAGTTTCTTACCCAATTCGATTTTAACTTACTTTTTTTTAACTCAATTTGTTAGTTGAATTAAAGTTAGATTTTAAATGAACTTAAAGTTACATTAAAAGTGTAACTACATTTAAATTGATAATTAACTAAAGTTAAGTTTAACAAAATTAAAGCAAAATAAACTGGGAACGGGCTAAAAATTCACAAAGACAATTTTGCACGAAGGGTCAATTTTGCACGAGTTACAATTTCTCACGGAGGGTCATTTTTGCATGAGAGTAAAAAAAAAACAGAAAAAAAAAAAACTAAGTAATAAATCAATTAAAAAACAATAAGAAAAAAAAAGTTACTTACCGAGGCTAAGAGTTAGGTGTGAAAGTAAAAAAAAAAAAATTATAAAAATAATTATAAAAACTAGAAAAATGAATAAATAAAATAAATTAGTTACAAAGAAAAAAAAAAAAGCTACCGACCTAGGGTAAAGGTTGGGGTTAACAGTGATAATAAAAATAATAAAAAGCAAATAATAGAAAAAAAAAATATTAATAAAAAAAAAAAATAAATAATTAAAAAAAAGTTACGGATCGAGGGTAAGGGTTAGGGTATAACAAGGGTAGTAAAAATAAATAACCAAAAATTGAACCCATGCAAAAATGTCTTCGTGCAAAATTGTCTGCTCATGCAAAAATGTCCCCTCATGCAAAAGTGTCTTCGTGCAGTTTAGTCCCCTCATGCAATTTTTTCCGCTCGTGCAAATATGACACCTACCCAAATAAACTAATTAAAAAACTTACCAAATTTTAAACGAGTTTAGTTTACAAACAATTTTTACACACATAACAAACTAAAAACTAGAAATGTACTAAGTAGCCAAATTAAAGTTATAATAGTGTTTATTGAACGAAAAAAGATTAGCTTAAAAGTTTTGTCTAAGGACCTTGTGTACGAAAAAAACCTTTCAGTTATCAAGTCGTACACCACACTAAGCACGTACTTACTAAAAAAAGTAAGGCTATAAACATATGTAGTACAAAAAAATCAAATTTTGAAATAAAACGAGTTAGAAAAGAATAAGTTAGAAACGTATTTTTTTACGGTAATAGCACTCCTTAATTATTTAGCAAAATTTATCTGTGACTCAATCGTAAAACTTTCAATTAAAAAATTAAAGTGATTTGAAGTAAACTAACTAAAAAAAGTTGACGATAAGTTGATAAAAATTTTTTGAGAATAAAAAACTAAATTCAAAAAGACTACAATTTTTTTCATTTTATCTATTATATATCTATGCACAGATCTAAAATAAATAAAATATAAGTATTTTTTAATAATTTAAGCTAAATTATAGTTCTTAGTCAGTAAATTAATAAAAATGAACTTTTATTTCTCGTAAAAGTTAAAAATCTAAATAGTTATTTAAATCATGCTTAAAAAGTAAAAGCATTTTGCAAAAAAGTTCAGTAATTATGTTTGTTATAGTTTCAAAGATACTTTTAATAATTAAAAAATGTTTTAATTGAATTAATTTTGAATGTTGATAATAATATGTTAGCTTTGGTAGTTATCTTTTATTTTTTCACAAATATTTAATCAATGACTCAATTTTTGGTAGTTGCTTTATAAATAAAACGTTTATTTTAAAATATAGTTTACTCTTTTTGAAAAATTTACAAAACTTAAGTTAAAACTTTAGAGGTTTGAAAAATAGACAATGAAAGTGTTAAATTATCTAAAATCTTTATTTGTACCATATAATCAAACAAATTTACTGTAGCTTTATAGTGAACCTTTGGTAGAAGCTTTTAAAATTTCACCGACAACACTTTTTGTAATTAAACGCAAAGTTATTTATCATAAAAGTAACTCTTTGGTAATACTTTTATTACACATACGACATTAAATCACAATTGAGTATGTAGGAATCATTCCCCGTACAGACACAGAGTTGTTCTGAGTTAAATCAAAAGATGAATTCTTTTGAAGATATGGTATAAAAATCGACCTCTACTATATAAATCAGTTGTGCCATTTGATTTCTTATTATTCAACTTACTTATAAAATGTTTTGTTTGAAACTTTCTGTTTGCATTTTGCTCGAAAATAAGAAACAAAAGTCAATTTTCTAACTTGGTTTTCAGCACTGCAGTAACTAGTACATTTCAAAAGTTCTCGACTCATGGAAATAGAGTCGTAGCAAAAGCAATTTTTATTAGTTACATGTTTTGGGAGAACAATACTTTATGCATTGTTCATATAAAGCTGCATAACATTTTTTATTTAAAAAAGTTATTAACTATGCTAGAACTGACCCCTTGCAGATAAAAAGAACGTTTCTGTATTTTTCTTACATCGTATTGGTCATCAGGTTTGATTTATACGTGTAGAACTTTGAAACTTTTGTGCAACCATTGTTATTTAATGAGCTTAACATCTTTATCCGAACTTATTGGTACTTCTGTGTTGTACTTGATGGAATCCAATGCGCTTCTTTCAAAAAGACGCTCGCGCAATTTAGACACCTACCCCTATTTAGACCTATTTGTCTAATAACCAAGTTCGTATCAAAAAACAACTTAACAATTCATCTTATTTAATACTACAGTTTATCGAAAACATTTCAAAAGTACGAAATAATTTTTAACGATAGAGTATCATCCAAAACAATAAAAAACTAAAATCACTACTAGAGGTCCTTCTCGCAAACGAAGCTCTTTTTCACGGAACCGCATCCCTTTTAGTAATTTTGTTGAAATTTGAACGGGCCGTAACTGTCGCTGCACCACTCCCCCCAGCCGCATACGGGCAGCTGCCTCTCGTAGTCGAGGCAGTCTTCGTCGTTGCTTGAAAACGCGTTTCTCACCCATATTTCGTCCCAGGTGCTGGTTAACGGCCAAAGCGCGTCCCTGCATGAGTTTTTGGATTAAACTATAATTGTTTGTTGGTTGGCTAACCCATAAAAACGTTAAGGGTGTGGTTTAACTATGCGTCGTTAATATACAACCTAATCTTGAGCGTCTTATTTTGTTGTTCAATAAACTATAACTTAATGTTAAAGTTAAAGGTTTGTTTAAATATCAATGAAAAGTATATCTTAACTTTAAGCACTTAAAATATAATTTTATAATTTATTGTTAAATTGTAAGTTTCAAAAGCAAATATTACAGCGATGACTGAATAAATAATTAAATTTTTTACTAAATATCAGAACTTTTGGAAACATTGACAAACTTAAATTTATATTCGTAAAATATACGGTAACATAGATTTAATACAATTGTATTTAAATAAATTTAGCTTTACAATCCTTAAAATCTAATTCAAGCATAAATAGTTTGTATTCTATTTGAATAAGATTTTATTATTAAGTGATGATCTCTTTTTTTTTTGAGCGAAACATTGTTTTAAATAAGACCTTAAAATATTTGAAGTCAAAAAAAGTTTGAGTAAAAAAGTATAAGTACTACTGAAAATTACTTATTCTTTAGTAAATACTTTTAGTTCAACAGTCGTAAAAGTTTTTGCTAAAATCAAGCAAAACAGAATTTTGGTAGTATTTCTAAAAAGACGTTAACATTTAAACACCTTGACTAATTAGTACCTACTGAGTTGTTTTGTGGTTTCAATGCTTGTTTTAAAAATTGTTAAAGATATGATTTTGAAAAAATCCATACTTGTAAAAAATGGTTGCATATAATTAGTATGAGTTTAAGTATACTTAAGTTTCTAACTTTTTTAATCAAATTACTTTGAATAAGGTAAATTTATAAAAAAGTAAGATAATAAAAGTTATGATTAGTTTGTTTAATCTAAAAACTAAAGGTGCTGTTTTTTGAACTCTTTTAAAACTTAAATAAAGTAAAAGTATTTGCAATTTGTTTTGCCATACAATTAATATAAATTAATAATACATTAACCTCTCGCATCTTTACGCACTCCTGACGTTACGCACTCTCGTTTAGTTACGCATTTTAAAATTCTGAAATTTCAATTTTTTTTATTTTAATATTGTACAAATTAAGTTCGTTGTATATTTTTAATTTAAAAAATGTTTTTAAATGCTTACAAACCTCTTTATATTTTGAGACTTTGTAAACTTATGTTCCGTGACTAATTGATAAACATTTAGTTATACCTCAGTATATTATAAATTTTGTTTACAATAAGAGATTAGATTAAAATTCTGAAAAAATTTGACTGTGTTAAGTAAAGAAAATATAATGAAATAATGACAGTTTAAAACACAAATAAATAATACAGCTCTCTTACCCTATGTATGAACATACATCTAAAAAAGAAATATAATGAAACTTCCTAGCAAAATGTAGCCTAGATAATTAATAAATACAGATCTTACACTTAACACAAATCTCAATTGTTTTTTTAGTAAACATATCACTAATTTTCATTTGACGTTTTTTTTTTACTTTAAGTTCTTCTTCTGTAACACGTGCTTTGCACAGCAAGCGTTGAAATTTTTCGCACGTAGCCTTCAATTCTTCGTAATGCTCATCAGTACCAGTTACAGCTTTGGAAGAACACAACTGCACGTTATAATTGGGAAAGTCCCCAGTCTGCTTTTAACTAGAAGCAATGTCAAAAAAAGCCATTATAGTGAAAATATTTGGTACCTCTCGTATTTTTACGATATCTCGTATCTTTACGCATTTTTTCTGTGGACACAATGTGCGTAATTAAGCGAGAGGTTACTGTACTCATGGTTTACATCTATGTACAATCTGTTAGACTAGTGAAAAATTTAACTAGATATAGGACGAGTAAGTTGTTATTTCTTACTTTCTTTAATAAATCTACAAAACTAGCTATTCAGCTATGTTAGTTTAAACATAAGAATTTGTTTCCTTTTTACAGAGTATTCCAATTAACTTTACACATTCTAACTTTAAAAACACGTTTTTTACAGCTCTTACTTATTTTAACAGTTGAAAGTAGTCATGTCAATAAAAGAACAGCTTAAATCTGATAAAAATAATGAAAGTAAAAACGACAAACAGCGTGATACCGACATACCTTTCCCAATATTGCAAATAATCCATCTTAAAATAATTCATAGGCTGCTGAAGTTTCCTGATCCGGTGGACAAATACCAGCTAGAAGGTTGTTCGCTGATCTCCCAACAAACCCGCTGCGCCACCAAACTCTGTTTCATTCCGTGAAACTCCGAAAGCTTTAAAGTCAGAAACTGCATGTCAAAAAAGGAATAAGGAAGGTTAACATATGAAGAGGAAAAGAATCTGGCAGCGTTGCGAAAGGAAGTAAATAAGTTTAAGACATAATTGAAGACAAAGCTAATCCCGCAGTCTTTCAAAACACGTCGTCAAATTTTCAAACCAAACCTTCTGCAAATGTCCACTTTTCTTCAAGTTCTAACGATAGGAACAAAAATATTTTTCTGACAACATCATCTTCAGTTGAGATCTCCTCTGAAATTGATGATCCGAAGACTGGTAATGTTCTCAGTGAAGCTTTACAAATAAAAAGTCGCATTGTAGGTTGTTCCCCAGCTGAATCTTATATTCCAAGCATTGATGTAACCCTTGCAGAAAATATTAGTGTTGACAAGAAAGAATCTAAACTTTAAAAGCAGTTATTTTACGTAATAATATGTTTTTCAATTATTCTAGCTGTGTTCACTTACGCTGTGTAAGTAATTTTTGAACGGCATTTGTAATTGTGGCTGCAAAAATGTAGGCGGTGGTGATCCAAGCTAAAAAGTAGTTAAGTTAATTCTTAGTTTTTGATTTTTTTCATTTTTAATTTCTTGTGTTGTTTTAAGTGATATTGATTTTAAAACATATTTTTGTTTAAACAATGTTATGGGTTATTTTTTTTTGTTAACTGTTATATGTGAAGTTCGTGAAAAGTAAAATAAGTGTCTTATTGTATAATAATTGAGTTAATATATATAACTAAAACTTTTTATTAATTTGGAAACTATTGAAATAAATTGTTTAACACAAAAATTAAAAGCTATAACAAATTACAAGCTTAGAGCTATTACTGAAATAGCCAGATACGCTAGATTGAAGAATAGTTTGTTCTTTTAGTAAAAGCTTTACTTATCATTTCAGTTTCTTTGAAATGTTTTCTAAACTTGATCTAAATAGTGTTTTAAAAACCCATTAATTAAATTAACAAGTCCAAGCCCGTTAGTTTATTATGTGAAAGGTTTAGTAATTGATAAATGATTTGCTTTTTTATCGGATTTATGTTACATTTTATTTGTTGCCGCTTATTTACTTCTGAAAATACTCCCTTACCTATTATTTTGAAAAATTGCTATGTTTCAAATGAATTAAGTAGATTTTTAATTTTAAACCATATAATTTTTTTTTGAAGTATACCTACTGTAAAAGTTTGTTTTATCTTATAGTCAACGATGTGATTTAGCTAAATATAAGACTGCTATATCCAATTAGTAAAAAACAAAATATATAGTTTTTTAAACGTATATATATATATAACTTATGCTAACAAATTTTAAATTTTTTTCAGTTTACTTAACTTTCAATAGTTTTACGTTTAAACCAGGGTTTCTAAAAGTGGGCGGTACCGCCCCCCTGGGGGAGATTTTAGTAAGTTGGGGGGCAATAATTAGTAAGCGGCGGAAGGGGGGTGATTTTAAAATTATGAAACTTAAGATTTTCTTGAGTTGCAGATGAGGAGCAAAAAAAAAGAAAAGGTCTTCAGTAATTTTGAAACTTACACTGGATATTCTTAGTTGCAGATGAAGAGCAAAAAAAGGTTTTAGGTGTATCTAATAGTAATTTTGAAAGTTACACTAGATATTCTGGAGTTGCGGATGAGAGCAAAAATTTTAAATGGTAGTACAACCTGGGGCGTGTTTCGACTGGTTTTTTGTGCGACCCCTGAAAATGTTTGAGTTAACGTAATAAAAACGAATAAATAAAATTTTTGTTTAAATTAGCTGGGTCAAGTAAAATAAATCACTTGTTTTTACAAGTAAAAAAAAACTCAAAATATTTTAGCAAAAAAGTCAAGTTTTTTCAAATAATATATTAAATAAAACAAACTTGTTCAGTTTTATATAATTTTTAAAAGGAATTGTAAAGTAGTATTATTTTTTATTTAATTTATTGATTACTTTTTTCTCATAATATTTTTAATCATCCCTGTTACCCCTTACCCTTGGTCGGTAACCTTTTTTATTTTTATTATTTTTCTACTATCATTGTTACCAATAACTGTTGTTCGTTTTTTTAGTTTATTAAGTAGTAAAAAGGTAACACCAACAGTTTGAAAAAGAATTAAAAAAAATTTGGACCAAGTAAAAATTCATAGACATCTTTTTTTTAAGATCGAGTAAAATTTAGTTTTTTTTTTTTCGCAAGGATTATGTAATTTAATAAGCTTATGTAGAAAAATGTATAAACATTTCAGGAGTACAATTTAGAAACAAAACATCTTATCTAAAATTAGCTAATCAAAAGTGTTCTTAAAACTAACTTTGAATGATTTTACACCTCAAAGGGTTTCCTTTTTAGTAAAGATACTATTGATCAATTCCCATATTGTTTTTTTTTACTACTTTTATTGGAAAAAGCATAGTTTTTAATTTTAGTATTTTCATCAAGTTGTAAATTGTTCATGACTTCTACTAGTCTGTTTTTAAAAATATAATTAATTTTTGGTCTAAATCTGATTTTTAACTAAATTATCCTAACTAGAACTGTTTGACAAAGTTATTTACTTACATACCATTAAACATGTTTTTCTATTATTGAAATGATTTAATAACTAATTTTGATTAGTTTTTAGTTTCTTATGTATACAAAGTTTTTGTTATAAATGATAGTTTTACAAAGTAAGGCGAAAGTTTCATTTTGTAAATAATTACAAGACTAAGGTTTATATTTTAATTATTTTTACTAAAAAGTAATCAAGTGAACTAATTATTCATACTTTGAATTCTGTTTTACTAGTACTTTTAAGTTTATATATCTGGAAAAGTCTTAAACAAGTTATGTAGGTGAGAGTTATATTTTTATAAAGTTTAATTAAAAGCTAATACAGAAAATATTTTTTTTTTAATTTAAAAGTTCTGTTACACACCAAATTACAAGTCTATACACGCCCCTGTTAAAGATCTCTTCAATTGTACAGAAGTAAACTACTACAAGAAAAATTAAGTAAAAAAGTTTATTTTACAATTCGCGTATTTATTTAAATTAACTTATAACATTAAAAACAAATTTAAGATGAGTAATATCTTTTAATTTCTGTTGCAAAGTTTTCAAAATCAACTTGACGATTTCGGACTAAGTTTTGGATTGTGATTAAAAACTGCCACAAAACTAATGACAGGGTTGCCAATTTTTTTTCAAATTTCTTCCAGATTTTTTAAAGTACACATTTTTGGGTTTATTTTTATTTTAAAGTTTAGTTTAAGGTAAGATACTGTGTTAAATAGTATAAAAACATTGAAAATATAGTCTAAAGCTATTTAAAATGTGTTTTTAATAAAAACTTTTTTTGATGATACCAAAAAATTTTTGTCTATATGATAGATTTTCAGAGTCGAACCGAAATTTTACAACTTAACATGTTAAAAATTTCAGGTATTTTAGCAATTTTTGTTCAAATTTCCAGGTTTTTTTGCCTAAATTGTTAAATTTCAGGTAAAGTGGCAACCCTGTAATGAGTATTTTATCTGTCGTTACTGATACCACAAAACAACTCATTACTGATAAAAATTGATAAAGACAATGTTTTATAAAGTTTGGGTTATTCATGCAAACATGAACAATTGAGTTTATTTATACGTAGTTTATGATTGTATCAAACGATTATGTCTTAAAAGAAATTGTTTAGCTTCTACAACTGTTTCCTCTAATTTTTTACGGCGTTTTTTGTAAAATATTAAATTTTGTCAATTATTTTCAGTTTAAATGTTAGAAGTATAAAAACTCAAATAACAGATATTTGTTTTTTAAAAGCTCATCTTTATTTGTTCTATTAGTAACTTATTTATTAATTTTAACAAAAATTACAAGTATTTAATTCCAAATTCCGTTTTAAAACTATGTTTTGTTCTTTTAGTAGATCATCTATTTTATTTGAATAGGAATTTAACAACAGCTGAAGATTTCTAATAGAGTGAGACATTGTTTAAGAACAAAGTCCTTATAAATAAAATACTAATCTCTTTAAACTCAAGTTGAGAACACTAATTGTTACAGTTACTAAAAGTATACTGTTACCAACATTGTACAAATATGTATTGCGAATGTTATTTTAGTAGCAGAAATTATCTTAACAGCATCGTTAATACTAGTGATCTACCGGATCCGAATCTTTGTTCAAATTAATATCCGGATCTATTTTTTAACTTTAGATACGAATCCTAAAAGTTTTAAGTAGTTCAAATAGAGAATAAACTTATAAAATTCAATTACTTTAATACTTCTTGTTTAGAACAAATATTTTGTTAAAAAAACACAATGCTATAGTCTAAATATTTATTTTAACACTCGAAAAAAGAACTTTGTAAAAAACATCAACCTATAGGAAATCTTAGTTTAAATATTAAATTTCAATCTACTTATATGCAGGATTCTCACTAAAATTTCAAAAACAATCTATAGGGAAATCCATAAAATATAGCAAATTTAAAGAGAAATTATCAAAAAACAACAATGAATTTTAAATGTACTTAGTGTAAAATATGTCATTAATCGTTTATAAGCACAGTCTTAAAAGAAATTTATAAAAGTTCGAGGGTTTTTGAGCTCTAATTTTAGTTAAATTAGCAAACTTTAGATAAATTGTATTTGATATAAATAAGGAAAAATTATATCTGCTAGGTCACGGTTAGTTTAAGGTAAGAAACTGACTTAAATAGTATAAAAACATTGAAAATATACTTTAAATTTACTTTAAACATGTTTTTAATAAAAAAAATTAATAAAGACATAGTTTTTTTTATTTATATGATAGAATTTTTGAGTCAAATCGAAATCTTACTACTTAACATGTTAAAAACTCCAGGTTTTTAAGCCTAAATTGTCAAGTTCCATCTTTTACAGGTTTGAAGAATTTTTAGCAACTCTGGTTATTTATTTTTTTGTGATAACCTTTACATTATACTTCTATTTACAAAATTTCGAACTATAAGATGAACAATAACTTCTTTAGCAGCTATTAACATATACGAAATTTAGCAAATAACATTTACTCATACCAACGCTATTAAGCTACAAAGAAACCTATAAAAGTTGTGATGAAGAAATACAAGTTTTTCGCCAGTTTTTGGAAGCAATCGATTTCGTTTTGTTCGTACAAGTTACCAGCTTCTAAAACTAACCTTTCAGAATAAAAAGAAGATGGTGGTGCCGAACGATACCTTCTTGCAAACCTGGCAAGATGTATGTATTTATTTTTATTTGAATTCCACTAAGACAAGACTTCAGCAGGTAAATTTTCTTCTGTCAAAAAACTTAATTTCTGTCTAAATCTCTTGATCAACTGAATTTTGTTGCTCACTTTCGTGAGTGTTTGTTTCCAATTTAAATTTAGAATAGAACAACATAAAAATTTTGAGAACATCATTTTTAGGTAGTTGAGCTTTAGGTTTATTAGACGGTACTATAGGAACTTGACCATATTGACCAGTCTCACGACAACTATGATTTTCACTTCTGATTTCAGTAGCCTTACATCCTTTTGTTTGAGATTAGCATTGAAATCTTTTAATGAAGTTGGTTACATAAAACAAATAAGTAATAACAAAGTATTTTTACTGGTTAATTTTATATCTAAAAAAACAGTTGTAAAGTTTAAAAAAATCTTAAAATTACCTAGTTTTTTTTCCAAAAAACTAAGTTAGCATTAGTTTTTTTTAAATGTTTAACTAAGCATTATTGTCTTGAGTTATCTAAAATATTTAACAAATTAAAAAACATCCCGAATTATACGGACTGTACTTAGTATACTGAGTTTGTGGCTGACATTCTTGCTTAAATAAAAATTATCTTAATAAATACTTTATATGTATATATATATAATGAAGTATTTAAAGTATTAGGTCACTATAACTTTAAGAGGCAGCAGTTGTTCAACAAAATTTTAAATTACTATATACTTTTTTGATCTAAACCATGGCTAAAAATAAATTAATTTTGTTAAGTGAAAAATAAAATTTTTAGTCAAACAATTGCTGCCTCTTTAAGTTATAGTAGTGACCAAATATTAAATTAGCCTTATTTGTAGAGTTTATACTTAATTTAAAAAAGAATTAAAATTCAAATTGTAAAAAATTTTAACAAATTGAAATACATTAAAATTTAGATATATGTTTTATATAGTGATGTACCGGACTCACTATCCGGGTCCGGCCGGATATTGCCATTTTTGTCTGATATCCGGATCAGGCCGGATTCTAATTTGAAATAAAAGTCCGGATCCGGCCGGATTCTAATTTGAAAAAAAAATTCCGGTTCCGGCCGGATTCTAATTTGAAAAAAAGTCCGGAACCGGTACATCACTAGTTTTATATTAATAACAGAAAATATTTTAAGTTTATAAAGAGAACTAAATTATTGAGTCATTAGAAGAATCAAATCAGCAAGAAACTTTAAAATAACATTCACTGTTTTTACTCTGATGGTTGTATGTTTACAACAAAAACACAGGGTTCGTGCGCGAAATTTTTTTCATTTAGCCTGACTGAGACCAATTTAGCCTGACATTTTTTCAAAGTAAGGAAAATCCCCTTTAGAAGTCATTTTTGGTATTGGGGGGTCTTGATTAGTACTATTGTAGTCTCCAACTTCAACCAGCTTTAACTCAAAAATATGTTGAGCTTTAAAAACTGCAAAAACCAACTCATAGCTTAATTACAACTTAATAAAATAAGACTAAATTGTGAAAAAGGTGATTGACTCCCCTATGCCCTTAACATAACAAATTCAGTGATAAGTTTTAAAATAAGTGTTATATCTAATCTATTATTAGTGGAAAAAATTAATATATATTACTAAACGCAATTGTTCAATTTAATTAAGCACTAAGTAAAAACATTATAAGCAGAAGATTTATAATAAAACGACGTGCATTGTCGTGTTTTATTAAAATTTAAAATGAAATGCTTACAAGAGTATTAAAATAAGTGAAAAATGTTTGCTATAGTATTTTGACTAATACTTAAAGTTGATACATAATTATAAATCGTGAAATCTAAATACAGTGATTGTTGACGTCGTATCAGATTTAAAAAGCTAACACTAAAATTTAAAAAAAACCTTTAATGTTTCGTTTTTGTAAAGAAAAACGAATTGTACCTAAAATTTGTACTCCCACAAAACTTAGTACTTATATCTTAAAGCTAAGTTTTAGTGTTGTGAATATCTCTAGTAACTATAAACAAACAGTAAAATATATGAATAAACTGCTAACAGTTTTAATCTAAAAAGTATTTGGTATAAAGCAAGCTGTATTTGTTTTATGAATTTTTATAATTATGACGTAAATGATCTGCTCAAAACAAAATAATGAAGATTCTTAAAATTTTTTTAGAGTTTCAACAAAAAGTGTTAAGCATTTATTTTTACAAATACTGACTAATTTATTCTTTAGTAACTAAATCTTTATTTAGAAAAAAATTCACATTTTAATTTGATCTTAAAAAGAATTCTCAATTTTTTTTTATCAAAAATTTTCAAGCATTTGAACTGAGAAAAACTGAGATTCTCAAATTTTTAAATAAAAAAACTGATTTAGCCTGACGTTTTTCAAATATTTTCAAAAAAACTGATTTAGCCTGACGCGCACGAACCCTGAAAACTACTAGTTTGTTTCGCTTGACTAATTTTATATATATTAAATATTCATAACACAATAATCCAAGTATATAAAACTGAAAAAACCTTGATCGCGGAAAACAAAGTCTTTCCAAACTTACTGGATCCGGCCAAATCTCAGCTAGGATCCGGTTCTTTTTTAAAATTAGGACCCTAATCAAAGCAAAAAATGGCCCACTATACTTTGAATATTTACATCAGGGTTTTCTAAACTTATTTTCATAAACTCTACCTTGAAAGAGATTTAAAAAATACTACCACTTGTCTTATTACATATATAATTTTTTGCAGTCTTACTAATTATCACACCCAAAGAGTGATATTGCCCACTTCAGGAAGCCCCTATTTACACGCTGTCAATGTTAAGTGGATTTAGAATACTTTAAAGACAAGTTCAGCTGGTGTTACGTAATAAAAATTTTAATATTAAGAATAATTTATACTGTATTGTTTTATAGAAAATATTTGTTAAGCAGGAATTTCAACGAAATAGTCAGTTTTGAATTTTTACAGCAAAATAAATGTCGAAAAACTTTGTTTAAATATTTTAGCAAAATTTATTGTATTTTAACTACTACACTAAAAACACTGTTTATTTACATAAAATAAGTTCATAAATATACTATAACTTACATAGCTGTTTAGTGACTAATGGCAACTAGTGACATGCGACGATAGTTTTACTTATATGTTGGTGTTAGAACGGTACTAAACTATTACGACTAAAATATTTTTTTTAATTTTCGACAAACTAAAACTAGGTGAAGCTATTGTATAAACTAAAGGTTTAATTTTTTTAAACAATGTTATTTATAGTAAAACTCTAATAACACTACTTAGCTACGGTAGTTTTATTTGAATTACTAAAAGATTTAAAGTTTAGAAATGTATAACTTTGTTAGATAGTAGGCTTTAGTTTTCAGTTATAAAAGACGGTCTTGGTCAAAAATTTAACTTATACTTTCGAAGTTACAAAAATTAATTGGTAGAAAGAACTTAAGTTGAGTAACAATATCGACAATTAAATCTCATTTTATTTAAATATTAACCTGACTTTAGTCAAAAAATGTTAAAATAATTTTTTAGTAAAAAAATCGAACTAGTTTTAATACAGGGGTCAGCAGCCTTTTTTGGCCCGCGGGCCAATTTTTCTTACAAAAATGCTCGCGGGCAGCACTATTTATAAAAAAGTCTTCGAGAGCCGCAATTATTTTTAAATATTTGCATTATTGGTTAAAAAATACAGTTTTAAGCCAGATATATAAAAAAGTAAGCAATAATTAACCACTAGTAAACAGTAGTTATTGAAATAGGAGCCTTACCTAAGATTTAATACAAATCCTTTTATTTTCATGGTTTTAAAAAAGTATGTTTTTAGCTAAAAATTACCTCGCGGGCCAAACATTTTGGCTTTGAGGGCCACATTTGGCCCGCAGTTTGCCGACCCCTGTTCTAATACTTCAAAACACATTTACATTGTTTACTTAAGTCTTAGTTTTCATTAACTTTTTACCTACTTGAGTATGAGGTAACCTTTAAATACTTATGACTGCTGGCAATAATATGGTTAGGTAACATGCAAGAAAGGACTTTTTTGACAGGGTTGAAACTTTTATTTTTCTCGTGTCAAATTGACCGTCTCCCAATAAAATTGCTTACATACAAAAAATAAATGTTTTGACACAGTTTATAAACTTATTAAACTAAAATTAACATGTTTAACTAAATAGACTATATATAAATATACACAATTCTATATTTAATTTTTCTTCTGTATTTTATTACACATTTAACAGAATAGAATGGCCACTAGTTTAAGAAAAATTTCTTGCAGGTTTAAAATTTTGGGTCTATTATAGTTTAAAAACTGTCTTAAGTAGTATAACAACATTGAAAATATATTGTAAAGCTACGTTATATGTGTTTTTTAATCACATTTTTTTAATGATGACAAAATTTAATTTATCTACATTATAGATTTTTGTTGTGTCAAATAAAATTTTTACTACTTAACATGTAAAATTTTTTTGAAATTCCAGTTTTTTTTTTTAATTTCTTAAATTTCAGGTTTTGTGGTCACCATGATATAAACTTAAAAAGTACTATTGAGAGCTGGGATATCGATTAATTAAAACAAATTAAGTTTAACAAAGTTATCTAAAAAATTTTGGAAATTATATTTTTATTTTATGATCATAAAAAGTGATGAAACTTGACTAAATACATTACCGTAATAATTTTTGGTTAATAAAACAGAAGATCAAGACGCTAAAAGGAATTGCAGTTATTTCCAACACTAGAGTTGAAAAGTAAACTTCATCAAACAACATTTCGCTGTATTAGTCAGGTATATGAAAATTTCTCCTAATAACATAAACACTAAATTGTATAAACTTAAGTGAACTGTAACTTTTGTTTAATTTGACCGTCAATTTATACAACATTTGCAGCGTAACACTTTAGATTTCATTGTCAGAGAATTTAAAAAAAAGTTCCAAAACCTCATACATCTATAGATATAATCAATATAACATGCATTTAAAGCGAAACTCGTGTTGATTTTTTATACTAAAAAAACAGACCAAATTCGCCATGCGTCAAGGGCAGGACGTTTTCGACTCTTGTCATAAACATTAATAGTTTCTTGGAAAATTTTAACTTGAATACAGTAGCTACTTTTTAGGTTAAAATCTTGTGTTTAGCAACTTAATATAAATTGCTGGTACAAAAATTGAACTGATTAACACATATGTTATTTGTCTACAGTTTTGTAGACGAGTATACTTTGCTTTTAAAGCATAACCGTATAAGCTTTCTTAAATCTGGCGGCAACTTTTATACACTCAGTTCGTCAAGACTAGATGCATGATAGTGTAGGAAATATAAGCATTAATAGCCGCTAATATAGGAAAGGTTTCCCTCTTTCATAATTACCCAAGACGCAGGAATTATAAAATAATCGCCTTTTTTATTAGATTTCGCCCGTTTTCTATTGAATTACTAAAGTACTTTAAATAAAATAATTCAATTAATATTCAAAGATATAAGTAACCCTAAATTTTAATTAAACTTGAAATAAAGGGATAATTTAAAACATTCGGCACAGCTGGAAAGCTTTTTGAAGCTTAAATTAAGTTCTAATCTACTTATATAAAATTATTTTTTTTTAGAATCCGATAACTTACTTTTTTTCGGAAAATATTACAGTCATTAAATTTTATTTTTAATGCAAAATTGAAATGGATTTGGCTATTAATTAATGAAACTTTTATAAACAAGTTACAAGTATTACAGACATACCTTATTAGTAACCAATTTGATCTTTTTGCACCAAATTCGAAACCTTCATTTGAAAAAACAATCAGTTATAGGATTTTCTTAAGGGTGCACTGTAAAATGCCCATATATATGTCTCGTTAGCGGCTTGTAAATAACTGCGAACTACCGAACGTGATATAACTTGACAAGTGGTATTACAGCATGATAACTCTTATCTGCAACAACTCTCCGCTATCATACAAATCTGCTAGAAAACAGTACAATACAGCCCTGTCTCCGTACTACAGCCAGCAAACTAAACAGCTACTACTTTCAGGTAACACTGCTTACTCTGGACAGCTTACACAGCTCAGCAACTAATTAAGAAATTTATATTAGACACACATTTTATTAGAGTTTAATGTAATCGTAATAAAATCTAGAAACAGCAGTTTTAAGCTTTTTATTATAGCTTTGACAAAGTCTATGTACACAATGAACTCAATTTAATTAGTAAAAAAGCAGAACGTCTTTACAAGTCAACAACAAAAGATTAAAAAATATAAACAATATAAACTTTTATGTTAGTTTGTGTTGAATGAGTTTACTGCTAATATTATTTACCATGGTATGATACAAGTTGATAAAAATTGCTTCACTATGCTTAGTTTGATCTGGACCTAGACTTGCTTCTTGACCTTGATCTGGATGCAGACTTGGACCTGGATTCAGACTTTGATTTAGACCTTGAGCGACTGTAAAATGTTATTGCATATGACATACTACAGCAGATGCTTTAAATTACTAAGGTATCAAAAAAAGTGATGCTTTACTTAAAAAGGTAAAATGAAATTAACTTAAATTGAAAAACATTTTCCTAGCTTACAATAATTGCAACTCTCAATAATTAAAAAAGTCGCTATTTAAATTAATGTTCTTCTATAAATTAGTTTTATTTTTATTTTTTAGTTGCAAGCAATTCTATATAAGAAACTGAATGAAAAAAAAACGTTTTGGACTTGGACTTTTCATAAGATCTTCTTCTCTTCACAGATTCGGATCTCGACCTTCTTCCGCGGCTCCTCGATCTCGACTTCTCGTCCCTCCTGCTTCTTGATCTCCTGTCCCTCGACCTCGATCTGCTCCTTCTGCGAGGCGACCTCGTGCGTGACCTTCGCCGGCGTGGCGAGCGTGACCTGCTCCTGGACCTGGTGACAGTGATACAATAATTACTTGGCTAAGTTCAGAAAAACAAAACTTGTTTTGGAACACGAATTAAGTTTACATATTGTTAATTAAAATAAATCATTAAAAACTTGTAAATAAAAGTATAAAACGAAGGATTACAAACGCAAGGAGAATTAATTTTTAACATCATAAAACATCGTTAAATGAAAATAGTAAACTAAATATTTGTAACAAGTTTATTTGATTAATTACAAATAAAAACTTAGTTTCAAAACACAAAACACCAGTCCAACCTTCTGCTGAACCTCCTCGATGGGCTCGGTCTGGTTCTTCCGTAGTTGCTTCTCCTCGCAGGCCTGCCGTACTTGGCTTCGGCGATTCTCAGGTCTCTGCCATCCAGCCTCTTTCCATCCATACCGTCCATTGCGTCTTCCATGTCGCGTTTGTCGTAAAACCTGACAAACGCGAACCCGCGCGACTCTCGTGTGTAGCTGTGTTGAATTATTTAGTACCAATTTTGTATTGTAACAAAACAGCAGTTAAAAAACTATGGGACAGTATTGGCAACTTGAGGAAACAAGTGAATTTGAATGTGCATCAACGATTTTGTGCAAAATAGAGAAATACTTCAGGGCATTTAGTTCAGTCGCTCTTAAAGTAAAATACTAGAGTCATTTATCAGATAAAAATTTTATAAACGTTAAAAGCAAACTGTTTAACTTTTAAAACAAATTTATAATTATTTATTTTATGATTATATGTAGTATCAACATTATTTATGTGAAAAAAAAACTTAAGTTGTGTAAATTATTTTGCTAACTAACTAACGATTAATTTGCTTTATTTTATACCTAAACTTCTATATGACACTAATAACATTTTACAAAAATCATGAACTTAATTTGTTTTTTTGCATTTGGCTTTTAATAGAGAAAGAAGTTTGCTAAATAAATATTTAGGAAAATATATTAATTTTCTCATGAGTCTGTCAAACATTAGGACATAAATAAATTTAAAAATATTGTATAAAAGTTTTTTTTCGAGATTTTTATGCAACATTTAATAGTATCATTGTAAATTTGTTTTACCTTGATATTAAACAGAAAACTGGATACATAAATTCCAATAGAATATATAAACTTTATATTTTTGATAGTTTTGTTTTATATTAAAATAAGAGTAAAATTGTTATTAAAAATATCTCTACTATGACATAATCAGACAGAGGAAAAGGTAAATTTTTTAAAATATAGGAATTCAAATACAAAAAAAAATACTAATATGTAAAATTCACCTAAAAACAAACAAATATATTTGATAAATAAAACCTTTAAAATTTTTGATTTGATTGATTTATGTTATGTAAAATATTTTAAATGTATTTAATTAGTCTTAAGCAATCTTTATTCAAGTTCAATAAGTAAGTAAGTAAAATAAAATAAACCTTACTGGTTGTCATTGTAGAATTTAGCATCAGTTTTTAAAACCATAAAAAGATTTGAAAAGTTTTTGCTCAAATATAATTATTATAAACTATGAAACATTTATTGCGTTAGAAAACTTAAAGTTATGATTTAAAAAAAATTTGATTATATAAAACTTATAAAGAATTCAGCACTTTAATCTTAATGAATTAAGAGATTTAATATGATATAAAACATAGTGTAGTTTGATAACTAGTCAAGATAAGATTCAAAACTAAGTAAATAAAATTAATAAAGTTGTAGTAAATAGCATAAACTCACTGATCTCTTGGAATATAAACATCTCCTACATCACCGTATTTTTCAAAAGCACGTCTTAAAGTTTCTGGTGTTGTTCTATATGGTATGTTGTCCACCTTTTCATGAAAAAAAAAATTCCGAAAAAATACTTTAAATAGTAATTTTCATCCTATCAATAGGAATCAATAAAAAAAAAACTTAAAATTCATGTTTTAATTAATTACATACAAAAAAATCAAGTAAATAAAGATATCACATTTAAAAAGAAAGTGATTCATACCTTAAGTGAAAACATATGCTCCACTTCACTAGGTTGGCGATTTCTATATGACATATTAACTATATGTACTTCTGTCAATACAAATGTAATTTAAATTACAAATATAAATAGATAATTTCCCTACGAAAAATAACCTAACATGTCAAGCGAATAGTTCAAAACGACTAAAAACAAATAATGATTGTCTTTTTTCTATAAACCTATTCTGTAATAAGTAAAAACTATTAAAACATTATTAAAATACTGCCAGAGTATAAGATAGTGTCCTTAAATAATTACTTAAATCAGCATTGATAATTCCTCTAAGTAATTTATGATCGTGGCCTTTCTTTCTTTCCAGTGAAAAGTGCATGTAAGCTAACATTAGCAACTTTGACAATCTTGAACCTGACACCAGGTATATCACCAACAGCATGTCCAGATCGCCCAAAACCAGCAACAAGTACTTCGTCATTCTCTTCAATATAATTCAAACAACCATCATTTGGTACAAAAGCAGTTATCTTTTTTCCGTTTTTTATCAGCTGCACTCTGACACACTTTCTAATGGCAGAGTTTGGCTGCTTAGCTTCAACTCCAATCTTTTCAAGTACTATTCCCTTTGCATGAGAAGCTCCTCCGAAAGGATTAGCTTTTAAAGCTGTGCCCAAATGAGACTTCTTATAGTCCTTGTCAGCCCAAATTTGTTCTCTCCTTCTGTTGCGGAGTTTTCTTGCTGCAATCAAGCCTCTAGGTTTTCCCATATTAAATAAATTAAACTACCTGAAAATTCATTGGGAACATTAAAAATATTTGCAAAAAAAACTTAAAAATATTAAAATTGTATTCTTAAAGTTTTAGAAAAAAGTAGTAAAATAAAGGATATATAAAATTTATCATAATAGACTTTAAACATAAAAGCATTTTTAAATTCATTGAGTTGATATGCTTGTTATATTATTTTCTGAACAAAAAAATTAATGATTTATTAGCACCATATACTAGAAAACCAAAATAAAAAAGAAAATCGAATTTGTTTATCCTTTTGAAAACTATTGATCAGAAAGCCCTGTATTCTTTAAACTTGAAGTTTAAACAAAATTATCCAATTCAATCTATAACTGAGTTATGCTATTTGACTAAAATTATTTATAAGGTTCTTTACTAAAATATAGTTTGGATGGTATACTGACAATTCCCATCCCCAATCATTTCCCACATAATTTCTTTTCTATTTTACTTAATTTTTTTCTTAACACTTTTGTTTTATTTTCATTTATTATTTTTTACTATCACTGTTACCCCTAACCCTTGGTCAGTAAGCGGTTCTCTCGGATTTGACAGATTGGGATTTGATAGCTGGTTGGAAATGAGCGGTTCCTAGTTTGGATAACAATCAAATAAAAAACAACAATAAAATAAACAATATAAAAAATACCATGAGATGAACTTGTTTGATTTTTTTTAATAGTTTTAAAAACATATTTCAATTTTTTTATAATTAACTTTATTTTTCATTTATTTTTGCAAAAGTTTAAAAAAATTATTTGCATCTTATTTGGCTCTGAGTTTAGTAAGCCAACTAATTGAATTATAAAAACTTCAAAACTAAGAAAAAAAATTATTGAATGGTTTAGATATTAGTAATTAGCTTACTATTTAAATTTGAAGAAGGTTGGCTACAAAAGACAGAGAAGGTGAATTTTTAATGAAATAGTTCTTCTTACTAAATTAAATCACTAGATTTTCAATTTAAATTATATGCTGTTTAAAGTGGATGATAACAATGATAAAGCTATGTAAGATAACCTTGTAAAAAAATAAGTAGATCTTAAACCTGTAGACTTAATTTTTCTCAAAAGATTTAACTGCTTACAAAAGTATCTGTAGTTTAAGCAAAAAAGTACTGTTGCTTATCTTTCAAGAAAAAAACTTCAAAAAAAAGGCTTATAGTAAATCTTTTATTTTCTGCTTTAGCTGCATCTATAAGCTTTTGTTTTGTATGAATTATTTAGTAAACACTATTCAGGGTTGCCAATTTTTTTTGGTAAATTTTATTCAGGTTTTTAAAAGTACACATTTTGGGGTCTATTTTTAGTTTAAAGCTATGAAACAAGCTAAAAAACTATGTTAAATAGTATAAAAACATTGAAAAGATACTGTAAAGCTACTTAAAATGTGTTTCTAATAAAAAAAAAAAATTTTGAAGATGACAATTTTTTTTATCTATATGATATATTTTTGTGTCCAATTGAAATTTTACTACTTAAAATATGTTAAAATTGTTAAAAAATCTAGGTTTTTTTTTTAACTACTCGAATTTTAGGTTTTTCCAGGTTTTTTGGCAACCCTGATCATTAAATGCTGCTAACTACTATATAAATGAATTTATCTGCAGTTAAACAGGGTTGCCACTTTTTGAGGCAAAAAATGTAGCCTAAATTATTATAACCTAGCCAGATTTAAAAGTTAAATACTAAAAAATTTATTAATAAGTCAACTCAAACTCATTTAAAGTTTAAGAAAGAACTAGCATGAGCTTTCTAAATTATTTTAAGACTAACAAAAGTACCTCAAAAAAAAAACTAGCCTAACTTGGTAGATATTTTAAAATATTTCAAACTAGTGTGAGTTATGCAGTAAGTTGTTAGTTAAAGTCAATGTTATTGTGTGGCTTTATATTTTTATAACAGGGTAGCCACTGTATTTTAAACTTATTCTAAATTTTCCTTGTTTTTTCAAAGATTTTTGAAATCACAAGTGTTTTTTGTCAATTTTTGTTATAATATTAAATTTCAAGTAAATATTGTTCAAAACTGTACAAAAATATTAAAAAAAAAAGTAATTCAACTATAAACATTATTTATAAAAAAATTCTAACTGATACAAAAATTACTTATTAATGTTTATGATAATAGATATTTTGTATATTATTTAATTTCATTACCTTACATGTAAAAATGTTCAAAATTTCAGGTTTTCCAAGTTTTAGATATTTTTGTTTAAAACTTTTACCTACATTTCTAAATTCCAGGTTTAATGGCCATCCTCTATTAAAAGAGTTACCTATCTTTAAAGCATAAAAACACTCCGAGTAACAGATTTTGGACTGAATTTTAAATAAATATTTATTTAAATATAAATAACAGCTATGTTATATAAATAAACTCTTTTTTTCTAATTGTATATTAGATAATTATTTTAGTAGCAATATTTAAACAACTTTAATCTATTTAAACAAATCTTGTATATACAAAATTAAGTTTTTTATATTTTTATATAAAAACATATATGAAAACTTTACATTAAAAATATAAACAGTAAAATTTTATTGAACCAAAAATTTAACTCAGAAAACAACCATTAAACGACACAACTCTAATTAAATCTAATACAAATTAAATAGACCTAACAAGTAATGTAAATTAAGAAACCTGTTGTAAAACCAATAACAATACAAAAACATTTAAAGTTTTTGACAGCCTAAGGTATAACAAGGTTGCCACTCTTCCAATTAAAAAAACTATCCTGGGTGACTTTAAACTATCCAGAGTCATCAAGATTTTTTTTTAATACTTAAAAATGTTTTTGGTCTCTGGTGCAAACTACTTATATCTTATGTTTTTTTTTCTGAATTAAAAAGAAAAGCCGTATTAACATCAGATTTGCCACTTGTTTTTTCAAAATTTTACCAGGTTTTCTAAATTCCTTCCAGGTTTTTAAAAGTACACATTTTTGGGTCTATTTATAGTTTAGAGTTAAGTTAAAGGTAAGAAACTGTGTTAAATTGTATAAAAACATTGAAAAGATACTGTAAAGGTACTTTAAATATATTTTTTAATAAAAAATTGTTTTGATAAAGACAAATTTTTTTATTTATTTGATAGATTTTTTGAGTCAAAAAACTACTAAACATGTGTTAATTGTTAAAATTCCAGGTTTTTTTATGAATTTCTGTTATAAATTCCAGGATTTTTTTGCCTAAATTTTAAACTCCAGGCTTTTCCAGGTAAATTGGCAACCTTGTTATATACTTCTACATTTTATGTTGAAACAAATACAATTATATTAAATAACAACATAATGAAACTGGATCAACTAAATCTCACTCAAGAAATGAAAAAAAAAACCAGTGGTGATATTTAAATAAAACTTCAAGCTATCCTGACTTAAAAAAAACTAGTCTGAGTCAGCCAGAGTATGGAGTAAAAATAAAAATTATTTGGAGATTTTCAATTATTTCAAAATATTCTGCATTAACTTGAGTGTGCGGCAACTCTGTAATAAACATTGTACAAGGGGTAGATATGTGTGGGTAAAGATTTTTTTTCTAAACTAAAACCAGGTTCAACTCTTAACAATAATCTGCTACTTATACTAAATTCTTATTATTATTTTTTTCAAGGTTTAGTTTGGAGAATATATTCAAGATAATAACTATGCTGGTAGCTTCTTTAAAAAAAGCCAGTAATCAATTAAGGGCATATGTGGGGGTCAACCTTGATTTTTACAAGTTGATCTTATTTTATGGAGTTTTGTCTGAGCTAACAGGCATTTTTAAACACTTGAAAAAATTCAAAGTAATTTTTGAGATAAGAGGGATCAAAGTCGGTGACCTCAATAGCATGGTTGCCACTGATCAAGCTGAGAAAAATTTCTAGACTTTTCCTGACTTTTCACCAAAATTTTCCTGACTTTTTTAATCAAACTTATTCTAAAATACATAATCTAACACTTGATCTATATATAGCTTTCAATCTAACTTTAATACAGGTTAAAAACAAGTTTTTTGCTGAATTCTATCATCAAACTTCCAGTATATCACTTAAACCACCTGTGTATGATTGATGTTTGTAATAAACAGCTCTATCAGCAAAATACTTGTATTATTACTTATAAACACAGCTTGTCTGAAAAAAGACACAATTTTTTAGCATTTCCTAGCATAAATGTATCTAGATAAACAAACGACATATAAGGAACTTTACAATTAAAACCTTGAATTAATAACAAACTTTCACAACTAAAATCTTAAAACAATAACAAAGTTTTACAGTTAAAACCTTAAAACAATAAAGAACACAATTTTTTAGAATTTCCAAGCATAAATGTATCTAAATAAACGAAACGACATATAAGGAAATGTAAAAAAAAAGACTTTAAAAAGTAAACTATATATCTGTTGTATAAAATACTTCCTCTTATCATTTAGTATAAAATTTGTAACAAATAAATATAATCTAATTTACTTTAAAAACTTAAGTCACTCTACAAAAAATACAAATAATAAGTAAACTTAATCTTGGCATATACCTCTCTTATAACTTATTTTATAAATTTAACAATTTTGAAAAAATTATAAAGAGGTAAAGCATACACATTAACTTGTTACATAAAATACTAAACTAATTGCTTAGTTATAAAGAACTCAATTATTTACTTAAACAAAAAACACTTTGATTCTAAAATTATGCTAGATAAACTTTTGTGTATATATCACAGTTTCACTTTGGAAGTGTCCTTGCTACAGATCATCAATACTAAAAAGCTCACAAAATCTGCTTGTTCAAGTAGGGTACTGTTTCAATATGTTAATAGAAAATTTTTGCAGTTTTATAAAGGATATTTTACTAATTTATACCAGGTGAAGGCATTGCAAATAAAATTAAATATTTTTGTAAATTTCTTGGAAAATTTAGGAATTTTTTTCTGACTTTAAAGGACCTTTAATTAATTTTTACCATTTGAAGGCTTTGGAAATCAAGGAATTTTGTAAATTTAAACTGACAAAATCTGACTTTTTTTTAATTTTATCAAATTTCCTGACTTTTCCTGACTTTTTTTTAAAACCCCCCATTTTTTCCTGACTTTTGTTATTTTTTTAAATTTTTCCTGACTTTTCCTGACCGAGTGGCAACCCTGCAATAGGTTCCTTATGGAAGGCGCAAACTTAAAACACAAAAAAAGACCAATTCACTAAAAATATATCTCCTCCTTCATTTTTTAAGCAATTTTCTTCAAAATTTAACCAAAAGTGTATTATTAAATTTTAAAAAGATTTAATGCAGGAATTTTCTTAATTTTGAAAAATAAAATTCTTATTAAAAAAAACCAGCTATTTTTTTGTTTTTTTTATCTAAAATTTTTATTTTTTAATATTTTAAAAATTCCAACATTCAAAGTCTTTTAAACTATAAAAGGAACCTTTACTGAAAGTTTGAAGTATCTAGCTCAAAAAATGAAGGAGTAGATAGAATTTTAGTGATTTTTTAAATTTATGAGAATTGACCCCTAAAAATTTGTGGTCTATACGTTTGTATTGGAAATTTTTTATAAAAACTACAATTTGTCAAAAGTTAAATAATATCTTTTAGTTATATAAAAACTGGCTTGTAGTTTGTAGCTTTCATATAAGATTCAATGTTATTGTTAGTAAAAAAATGGCAGACCCCCCTTATGCCCTTAAATAACCGCAAGTTATCATAAGAAAAGAATTATTACTGATCATTAAGTAATTCAAAATAGCAAAAAAAATAATAATAATTGAATTGATCTGATAATTTTTAGATGAACTAATAAAAAAGAAAGCTTTAAAATCTTGAAAAATACCACCAATCTGAAAATCATGATGGAATATGATTTAATTTAAGAAAGAAAGTGAACGCTCACAACTATGGTCAATGGATTGGTGTGGAGAAAGACCTTTTGGTCATCAAGCCTCACACCATATATAAGAAAAGAATTATTACTGATCATTAAGTAATTCAAATTTGCAAAAAAAATATTAATAATTGAATTAATCTGATAATTTTTAGATGAACTAGTAAAAAAGAGAGCTATAAAAACTTGAAAAAATACCACCAATCTGAAAATCATGATGGAATATGATTTAATTTAAAAAAGAAAGTGAACGCTCACAACTATGGTCAATGGATTGGTGTGGAGAAAGACCTTTTGGTCATCGAGCCTCACACCATATATGTGTAAATAACTTTGAATTAAAATATTATATTTAAACATTTAAAACAAAATTATTAAAGACAATAGGTATTTTATACAAAACACGGTACTATTTAAATCAAAATTCTTTGTATTACATTTTTATTTCACTTCTTATGAGTCATGTTAGATATGGATTACTTTGTTGGGGTAGAGCAAGCAGAACTAAAATTTCTGAGATCAATAAACTTGTAAATAGAGCTGTAAGGTGCATACATTTTAAAAGTTGGAAGGAAAGTATTAGCAGTATAAAAATATCAAAAAAAATTTTAGATGTTGAAAACATGTTTTGGTATGAGTTAGGAGTCTTTATGTACAAATTCAAAAAAAGCATGTTGCATGTTAATTTCAATCCTTACTTTACAAGTATAAACAAGATTCACAACCATTCAACGAGATTTTCAGAGACAATTTACTTTTTTCCTCGAGTAAATAGTCTTTACGGTTCCAAGTTCTTGTCATATCTTCGATGTAAGATATGGGAGGAAATTCCAAAAAGCTTAAAAGAACAAAACTATCTTATAGCATTTCAATCTGGACTGAAAAATGTATTGCTCAGAAATCAATCAGACAAAAGTCAATCTTAATTTTCAGTTTTAAATAGTATCTCATAAAATGATTTCTTAGTTATTAGGTTTTACTCTCTATTTATTTTTTATTTTTTTGAGAAAAATCAATGGCAGCTGTGTTGGCTGGGTGTGAGCAGAGTTGATTTGGTCTTGGGTATAGTTTTTGAACAAGCAGTTTTTATTTACTAACTTTTTTTTTTTTTTCTATGTGAGTTTACAATTAAGAATTATTATAATTTTTATTCAATTACTATTATTTTTTTAAAAATAATTGTTGAGTTTGTTTTAGAGTAACAGAGTTTTTAACAAGTATAGTTGAAACTTACTTTGTTTATTTTTATTTCTAAGTAAGATTTATTAATTATTTTTTTATTTACTTAAGTAGTTGTTAAGTCTTTTTCTTATTTTTGTTTTCTTTTTTAAACACATTTAGTTTTAGAAAAAGAAAATATATTACTTATAGCATTTTCACAACTTCTCCCTTTTGTTCTATTATTGACCTTTCAATTGCATTTTTCAGGGTTGCTCTTGTAGAGAGGGCAACGAGAAAAATGTGAACGTACATGATCATAAAAATTTAAATCTTTGGGAGGAGATGGTGTGGTGCCCATAGTAGACTATGATTTTCATGGTTAATATTGGCAGTAATGGGTTTAAAAAAGAGTGCATACCATTTTTTTCCCTTTAAGAATTAATTTCTTTAATTAGTTTAAGTTTTAAAAAAAAATCATATTTAACTCAAAATTAGATTTTATCAAAGTTTTAAATAAAACTTATCAAAGTTATTTATACATATATGGTGTGAGGCTCGATGACTGAAAGGTCTTTCTCCACACCAATCCATTGACCATAGTTAGGAGCGTTCACTTTTTTCTTTCTTTCTTTGGTAAGATTTATTTAAAACTAAGATAAAATTTTATTTTTAAACTAAATTTATGATTTTTTTTTAACTTCAACTAATTAGAGAAATTAATTCTTAAAGAAAAAAAAAATGGTATGCACTCTTTTTTAAACCCATTACTGCCAATTTTGACAAAAAAAAATCAAAGTCTACCATGGGCACCATTAACCCTTACTCATTAAAAATATTTACAGAATTTTTTAAAAACTTATGAAAACAAAACTAATTAAATAGTAAAATAACATGCACATAAAATTATTTAAACAACCACGTTTTTTATTTTCCTCAGAAATTTATTGATTGATGAATTTATGACCTTGATGAAAACTCCACAGTTTCCAATTTTGAGAAAAAAATTGAACACTTCATTGTTGTAAACTAATGATTAATCTGTAGATTTTAAATAAAAATATTTAATTTACCTTCTCCTAATTTTAAAGTTTTTAAATAGTTGTAGAAAAAGTTTTATAAACATAAAATTTTATAACCAAGTTTCAGTGTTCAAAAAGTTAGACAAACCATATTTGATCAAACCTTTAATTAAGCAAAAATAAAATTAAGACTTATTTGAAAATACTAAGAACGTTTTTGGAAAAATTCGCGGTTAAATTTAAATTTTTACATTTTAAAATAATCAAAAGAAGAATTCATTAAATTTAATCAAGCTTTTTTTTTTCAGTTCTAAACACTAAAAAACAATGTAAAAGTTTTCTGATGAGATTTAAAAAAATTCTGATTCCTGAATGGTTAGTTCCCTTGCTTATTTGCTTTCTTAATGTTTATTATCTATCATTAGTAACTGAAATTTATGTTTATCTATATAAGTTTTTATTAAAAACAATTAATTTACTCCTTAGCGTTGTTAGACTAAAACTAAAGTTAATGATTTGACCATATATAATATCATTTTGAATCAATCTATTCCCAACCTCACAATTCCCACTCGATCGAATCCGAGAACCGCTTACCAACCAAGTGTAAGGGATAGGGGTAACAGTTATTGCAGAATTAAAACAATAAATAAAAAAAAAAACAAATAAATAAATAAATAATGAAAACTGAAAAAAAAAATTGGGTGGGAATTGGAACTGTGCGCAGGTTGGATTTTATCGCAATTGGGAGTTGTAAGTATACCTACAATTTATAGTAAATATTAACTTCAACAACTACGATGATGTATTAGACCCTGTTTGGGTGTTATGACTTATGAAAGAACACTTAAAGTATTAAGATTTCACCGTTCATCAGGCAAGTGCTCCCTCTCAAATCTCCAACAAAAGTAAAATTTGTTCAGAAACATTTTTCGAGGTTTTTGAATAGAAATTGTGGCCTCCTTCATTGCCCAGTCTTAACCTAATCAACTTCAGTTTAAGAGTATGTTGCTCACGAGTCACGACACACAGCTGTGAAGGCTTTGGTTAATTACTTGGTAAAAATGCCGTAGAAAAAATTGTGTACGGTGTAGCATTTTAAAGCTTCAGAGCACGCATTGAGTGAGTAGTTGCTAAAAAAGGAGGTAATAAAATAATTTTATAGAGGTATGGTTAATTAATACTTTTAAATAAAATATGAGACATTCAACTTTTGTTTATCGATGTGGTGTACGACATATGTGGTGTACAACTCGATTAACGAAAGGTTCCTTTGTACACCAGGTACTTAGACCAAACTTTTTGAGCGCTTTTTTTTCGTCCAATAAACAATAATTGTCTACATTCGTTTCTGTTGATGTCATTTTATTGCTAGTATGTACATGAAATCTCTGCATTTAAAAAAATGGTACCTAATTAGAGTTTTTCGATGTTTTTTTTCTAATATTTAATGGTTTTATTACTAAAGTTTAATACTAAAAACTTGTTTTGGTAGATGATGCAAGTTAAGTTAAAATGTATAAAACAAAATAGTTGATTATTTTTCGTCTTGAACAATAACCTTAAACTGTAGCCAAGTGGTGTATGACTCGATAACCGAAGGGTTTCTTTTACACAAGGTCCTAGGACCAAATAGTTTGAGCCAATTACAAGAAAGTATTTAAACGTAAATTCCAACTTTAAAGAAAAACCTTCAAGTACACCATAAAATATTTTTAACGTTAATAGCTAATAAGTTTTAACAGTTTAATTACGATTTACTAATTGATTGGCTAATTCTATACAGAGTAAGTAAGTTATAATATTTGTATCAATTAAAAAAAATTAAAAATATTTATTTTCAACCCTTCCATTTGAAAAAAAACTTCTTATAAAATTAAGATAAATAGTAACCTAAATGCTTTATGTTATTTTATGAAAATAAACATTCGTTTACACTATAATTTACAAAAGCTTTGAAATAATGAAAGTCCGTTTACTTTGTTTTTTAAAGTATTTAATTTACATAATTATAGAAAACACACTACTGTAGAACAAAAAAAATTGTGCTAAACTTTACAGTATTCAAACTAAAACAAAGTAATTTAATAAAGTCTGTGATCAAAATAAGTTGTACACGCTTTATTTATTAAAATGGGCTACGTAAACATAGTTTAGTTTCAATAACTATTTACTTAATGTAACAAAAATTCAATCTATTTTTAGCTTAGTTTAGTGATAATGTCATGAGCCAGAACAATAAAAAATTGGGTGATTTTCATTTAGATTTTGACGTATAGTATTGTTATTCTTTTTCTTAATGTTTTTATTTTTACATACCTACAGCAATATAAATAACTTTAATATTTATTAATAATTTTGAAAAAAATATTCTATAGATAGTTTTGAGTAATTGAAAAAACTTACAGGAAGAAACATAGTGTGAAAAAAAAAGTTTTCTATAAAACCTTAACCTCACTGTAAACCTTAACATTGTATTAACTTTATTTGACGTACCTTTATGCTAAGACCCAGATTTTTCCGGAATTTGATTACAAAAATAATTTGAATTTTTATAAATTTGATAGAGCGTGAATTTAGAGTTTTACGTAAAAAAGGATATCTAAAAAAATCACACTTATTTTATAGCATAAATTCTCTTGATAAGCAGTCAAGCAAAAAAAAGTCCAAAACAGACTTGATAAAAGGCAGTGTTAAAAGTGTTGAAAACTCCGGCAGTAGTATTTATATTATGATATTAATTAGTTTAATTTATACTGAAGGAGATTTTTTAGCACTTATAAAACTGCTTTTTACCCAATCTGTTCCAAAGTGTTTAAATACTCATAAAAACAAGTAATTGGGTTGTATTTTAAAAGTTTGTTAAAACCTTTAAAAAATTATAATTGTGATAGAAATTACAAAAATATTTACTGAAAAATTCAATGTAAATTCTTAACTTGCACATTATTTGAATCGATCAAAGCAAAGTAAGTGATTTATTATTAGTCATTCCTTCTTTGCTTGACGTACCAACACTTATTTTGTTCTATCTGAACTCTTATTAGTTTTTAAGTAACTAATTACTGAATTAGTTTAGTAAATTAACTTTAAAGTAATTTAATAAATTTTTGATAACAAAATCAAATCAGCTATGAAATTATTCATTATATTTTTTTTAAAGGTTGATACAAAAAAAAAGTTTTCTCTCTTAAAGTTACTCAAAATAGTTTATTGCTACCAAACGTTTCTCCACTTAGGTAAAGTTATATCCAATGCATTTTTTTTAAAGTTGGTTAACCAACCTAATCAATTCCCATCTTTTGAGTTCCTGTCCTAACTTTACTCAACCAAATTGTTTTCTATCTAGTAAATTCTCACTTAACCAGTTTTCGTTGTAAAGTTCGATATTAAACTTATCCAAATCAAGAACTTATATGCAAGAACTATCTAACAGTTCTTGTTTTTGTTCAAGTTTAAATAAATCAAAAATTCTTATCAGCTTAAGTATATTTAAAAATAATTCTTACTATTGGTTGGAAATTAATCGAATTGAAAATATTTAAATTGAAACTAACTAGATTGGAGATGACTTGGACGGATAATTTTTTAGACAACAATTATTAGGATGTTACATAAAGACCATTTTCTAATAAAATACCTGCATTAAATATTCACAAGACTGCAATATACGAAAAATAAGTTAGGTTCTATATCTAAAAAACAAAATAACAAAAAAACAATAAAAGAAAACCAAAAACAAGAACATACATAACAAAACAAAGACTATAATTAAAAATGGGAAATAATCTGCAGAACCAAAACAAAACCGAAAAACAACAAAACATACTATTTATGTTGCTTGGAAAAGTACGAAATTGAAATAATTAAAAAAGATTTATCATTAAATAAAAGAAAACAAAGGCAACAACCCTGCCTCCATAATCAAAACATTGTATCATTTTTTTCATAGATATTTCGATAATGATCTGCAAAATTAACAGAAATACTTTTCATATAATTTATGTTAAGGCAAAATGACGTACTTAAAAAAAGTTGAATTTACAAGACAGTTAGCTTTATTATTTATATAAAAATATTTTGAATTTTATTTTTAATACCAGAACCAAATTTTAAGTCATGCAAGAAAAATTATCGCTTAGTGTCTGAACAAACATTTTTTTTCTTGAATTTTTGCTAAAAGATTTAAGTAAAAACAACTATTTTTTTGAAATATTTTTTTTCTATTTATAAGTTTTTATCTTATTGATTTATTTACTGGTGTTGTAGTTTTAATGTGCTACAACTAAACTTGTTAGATTACTAGGTATTAAAAAATACAAACAAAATATAATTCAAAATTATTCCTAAGCAGTTTAAAAAAAATTCTATTAGTTGAAATACTCTTACTAAACTCAAGTATGCGAAAAAAGGTTTTAAACTTAACTTTTCGTAATAACTTTAATGATAAAATACGATTTTCTACTACTAGAAATAAACTACTTCAAATTATAACAATAAAAATTAAGATTTAATTTATAAATCTATTGTTTTTTTATACTAAGATCTTAGTCATAAAGTTTTTAAACTTATTTTAGCACCTTAACTTTTTAAAGTCAATCTTACTAGTCTTTAAATAAATAAAAAGTTTTGAAGAATCTTATTATTATATTTGAAAATTGTTTTATTTTGTTTGTTTAAAAACAATTTTTTTGTTTGTTTATTTATTGAACTAAATAAACATTAGTTTTCAAGCAACTTAAGTACAATTTAATGTTAAAAAGTATAAATATAGATATTTTTAATTTATTAAAAAATAACGATGTTTGAAGTTCATTAATAAAACAGTGATAATTAAAATATTTTAAAAAATGGTTTATGTCTAAAAACTGTGCTATTTAATCTGTTTATTTAAATGTAATATACAAACAATTTCTAAAGTTTTATACAACTTGTATTGATTTATTTAAAGAAATTCTCTAATAAACAATTACACCGTACGGTTTTACAAGTTGTAGTACAAAAATCTTTTTCGAAAACTTTTAAATATAAAGTTATTATATTTGCAGGTATTTTCTTATTTTTATTTTTAAGGCGTACTAACTATTTTTCAAGTACAAAAGCTTCAATTAAGCTTAAATGTAAATCAAGCAAAAATTGAAATTGTTAAAATTTTAGAAAAGAGCTTAATAGTATGAGTTCAGATTTTCAAAAACATGAAAAATAGAAAACGCTTTATTGATCCTTTAAAATTTGGTTTCTTTAAATTAACACTAACAGTTGATATATCATTAATATAAAAATATTCTTTTTTTTCTTATGTGAAAACTTTCCTCAGTTTAAGTGAATTTGAAAGTTCATTTAGTTTAGTAATTTTAAGTTATTATAAAGCACAATAAAAACACTACGCAAATAGATACGTAGATACAATTATAAACAGACCATGATTAGATTAAAAGTAGTTTTACTATTTATTTTTTACGATTTGAAGCTTCAATTTAGTTTTGTTACAAATGTTTAAAAAAAGTCTACCTTTATTATTTATCAAAATAAAAACTGCGACTAAATTATTTTGCCAAATAAAAAGACACGATAATCAAAATTATATCGTTAATTTACTTGATTACTAAAACTAAAGACTTGGTAATTTTAATGAGTGAAAAATTTTTTTTTTAAGTAGTTGTCGTGTAAAAATATAGGTACTTTAATTTTTCTAAACATAACTAACGAATTACTTTTAAAACAATACTTAATATTAACATATTTCATATTTAACATTATGCCCAATAATACCTTTACTAAGATCATCAGTTTGATATAAAGACTTAGTTTAAAAAAAAATATATCTAAATATTTTTTTTTAAGTCGCTGAAGTTTTTATAAAAAGTACTCCGAAAATTTAAAAATATATGATAAAGTTGCTAAAAGTAAGTTAGTTAGCAGAGTAAAAAATCATTTAAAATAGAATCAAGTTTTATTAAAACGTTCTACTTATGAATATAAATAATCAAACTCTTTTCACTTTTTAACTTGTTATAAAAATATCCAAATATGTTTTAATAAATTTAGTAAGCAAGTCATATTTAAAACTTATATTGAGGCTTTCTCGGTTGACGAATCTTTATTAAATAGTAAAAGTTTTGTTTGTTGCTAAAGTTACAAGTTTTAAAAATAGTTACAACTTATTTTCTTATAAACAGATTGTTATTAATAATGTTTAAAACTGTAATAGGAAGTATTCGTTTATTGTGTATGGTTTTTAAGATAACTTAAATCAAGAAGCTGAATTTAGCTTTTTCATGTATTTTAGACGTTTCTTTTAAATTTTTTCAGTTTTTAATTACTTACACATTTTTAAAAGATTTATAACTTTAATAAAATAAATTAGTTGAATTTTTTTGTTTCATCTGTATGTTGCGCACATATCTTTATGGTTATAATTATACTAAACTAAATTTTTGGTTTGTCAGAGTTGATTTTATGAACTACAAGTTTTTTAAATATATATTTATTAACAGTCTTTACAAACAGCCCGTGATATAAAAAACTATTAGTTACAAACTATGATATACTTGTATGTAAAAATTTATTAGTTTGGCTATTTTAGCTTAAAACGGTACCAATACAAAATCCATGTAACCTTTTCTAAGTAATTTTTTAGAAATAAGTTTAGACTAATCTATATTTTTTTCATGCTAGTGACTTAAAGGTTAACTCGTTTTAAACTGCTGATACATAAACTTGATAGAAAGCTCACTTTATAAAACAGTTATAGGATATATAGAGTTTAAAGTAAAGTACGGTTTGTACATTCCTTGTTTATTTAATAAGTCGAACTAGATTATTAGAAAATAACTATGCAACTATTGTTATATACAAAACTCGATTTAACTTCTTTCACTTTTTAAATTTTTTTATAAGTTACATACTTTTTCGATGATCTACTACTAATATATATTAAAAAGTTAAAAAAAGTACAAAACATAGCATACATATACTTTTTGGAATAAAGACAACTTTTTTGACTGCTATATTTATTCAATATACAATTTAAATGACCACTAAAACGTCAAGTTATGTGCACCAAAAACATTTTAACGACAAAAATCAAAATAGCGAAGCAGATAAAAAATACACTATAATCACACACAAGCATGACAGCAACTTTTGTAAATAATTAAGCTTACTTTGTTCGAGAACAACTTGTCTTCAATAATTAAACTAACAAGAAATATCACGTGCTTTTTAAAATGGGCGGTAAATTAATTTATTGAAGTGTGTACAACGCAAATATATAGCAACTTTTTTGTAGACCTGCAGCCGTAAAAATTGTGTACCTTATACACTGTAACCAGCATTTATAAAATAACTTAAGCAGTACATTGAATAAAGATATTCCAAAATAAAAAATGTATAGTGAAACAACTGATTTAAATTTCTTTATTTATTATCCAAGTATTATATATTTATTTATTTATTCGACGTTAAAATTTTTTTTTAATTAAGCTCCATTTAAATATATCAAAAAAAATCCGCTGTCAATTAATAATACAATAACATATAGAAAAGAAATACAAAATACAAATATGATAAAAATAAACTGACTATATACAATACTTCTTGAACTAATATAAATGTTAAAGTACGATTAAGTTTTATGACCAAAACAGCAGCTCTAAGCGGAACTTCAGTCATGCAAGTTACGCTAATTTACTCATGTAGAAGCTTTATGTTTGAGCAGCCTTGAACTATTAATCGATACTATTGTTGTAAATTATTTACTTTTAACAATTAAGCATTAACTTATAAAATAAAAAAATGCTAATACCTGCGAAAATAAAACTAAACAGTAACATAGTCGAAACTAACTTTTTAACTAGTACTTAGAATCTTATAATTCTTGGTGTATTTTATATATAACACAAACAGACAATTTATAGCAGTGTTGCTTAAAAGGAAATTAGGGATCCTTCGTAACTATTTAGCCCGTTAAGGGCTCGAAAACATTGTTTTTACTTATAAAAATATGTCATATTGTTTTTTTTTATATGTCATTTAACTATGTTTAAAATTTCAAATAAGCTTGATAAAAAATCTCGCATTATCTCGGTTAACTGTTTTTAATTATATTGTATATATTTAAATTCTTGAATTTATTGATTGGTAGTGTCTGCATTCAAAAACATAAAACTATTCTGACACGTGTTTTCTTATAGTTGAATTTCAATCAGATATGTTTTAATAAAGCTGTTGGTTGTTCTTGAATAACATTGTGCCATTGGTGTATATGCTTGAATCTAAAAATAGAGATTTGAAAATAATTACTTTACACAAAACAGTTTTAGTCGCTTAAAAAACGATATCAAGATACTTTAATTTTTATCACTTTATAAAGTGTAGTTTTAATGTGTATGTTGTTTCAAAAACAAACCTTTACTTATATTAGCTGTAGCTTCTGCGTAATTAGTAGAGTGTTCGTTCTGGTTTTTCGGTTGGTTGGTAGGAATCGATGCAAATGCCATGGCAACCTGAGCTTCAATTTGCTTGTTGCTGTTGTTGTTCAAGTTTGCTTCTTGTTTAAGTTTACTCGTCCCGTTGCTAAACATCTGAGACATTTTGGAAGATGGTGACATTGTAGCTGAATGTTTACAATAACTTTTTAAATTTTTGTTTAGCAAAATCTACTTTTTTGAAAATGTTATTGGTGTTTAAATAAAACTTAATAGAAAAAACATTATATGAAATATGTTTGTTTTACAAACAATTATGGTGTAGAAAGTAAGTAAACTCCTTAATGTGTTGTTTTTATAATTACCACTTAAATAAAAACTTTTCTCTGTTTTTTATAAACTTAACAACTTTGCTTATCAAAAAATAATCCTCCCTTTATATTCAGTCATATATAAAACCTAACAATTTAACACAAACACAAGTACATCAATCAAACCGACTCATTGCAATCGAAGTAGCAGACGCCAACGTATCGCCTTCCAATTTTCCTCCTTCAATCGACACCCTTCTTTTTTTGCATTGCGGAGAAGGACTTCTTGAATCGCCTGAACCATTGCTTACTTGGTTTGCTCTGGCTGAAGCTACTGACGCAGGACTGCTGCGCGGAGTTATCTGTTGCTGGGGAGCAAACTCTTTCGGAGAGTCAGAAGACCTAGGGCTTGATCCTTCTGATGACCTTGTTTGTACGTCACCGTCTGTAATTAGTTTACATGGTGGAAATAAATTTTGTAAATAGGTTTTACAATATCGTTAAATATTTTTTTTTATGAAGATCGTGTTTTAAAAGTTTAATTAAGTTTTTTTAATAATATCATTTATATTCTAAAACCTATTTTATGGTATGAAAGTAATAAGAGTTCGTGAGTTTTATTGTTACATCTGTTTCTTCGAGGATATTTTTCGTAAAAGCACTTTTGAAAAAACTTACTTAAAAAGTTCATATTAGCAACTTGATTGTTTCGAAGACTTTCTGTGTTACAAGCTGCCTGGTTAACAGCAGTTAAGGTGTTTAGGAAATGTTTGAGGCTGCAGAGCTGTGTGGAAAGTGTTTTTGTCGTCTCTTTTTCTCTTGACAGTTTTTCGCTCACAGCGTCTGTTGGCAATTTCGTTCAAATAAGCACAGTTGAAGCGGATTTATTAGTTAAATACTAAAACGTGCTTTTTGTATGAATGTTGCAATCAGATTTACTCACATTAAATAAAATCAATATTTAGTCTGTACTGCACACAACCTTAAAAAACATTCAAAAACCTAACAAAAATTGTATTAAGAAAAAAATTAAGTTCCCAATCGTCGGATAGAGTAAACTCTAAACTTAATTTATAAACATTTTAAGTGGAAAATTTTATTTACTAGTAAAATTTTTCACAAGAAATTGCAGGTTTAAGAACTAGAAAAAAAGTATTTCTGTATGATAACCTGGATATTTGTTAACGCAATTAGTGTTATAATGTTTCTGCTTTTTGTGCTGTTTTATAACAAGTATTTAATTAAGTAATTATTAAAAATGTTTATTATAAAATATTGAAGATATACGTGATCTTTTAAAGAAGACTAAATAATCAAAAAATTAAATAAGAGCTAGTCTAAGAATAGTCATCTAAAAAAAAGTTTTGCGTTATTTTATTTTAAGTTGTTTGTCGACGTTTTGTAAAAAGTATAAACAAGTAAATTAATTATCTTAGAATAAAAATGATTAATTGACTTAGTGGTCACAGTTTTGAAACTAGACTATGGTTTAGAACTTTTATACTTGTAGCATTTTGCAATTAAACAACTTTTACGTTGAACTAAAATATTAATACAATAATAATTTTATTTCACCAAACTAATATTGAGAGTAATTTATAAAACCTCATTCACATTGAGCTTTGAAAAAAAAAAGAAATATTTTTTGTTTAAAAACTATTATAATAAAAACAATCTTATAAAATTTGAAAATCCAAAAGATATTAAAAGTAAATAAAAGAGTCCAAAAGTTCGGTATTTAAGTGCTATTATTAATAAACTTGTTATAAAAAAGTGCGTACTAGCAAAAACCATTTAATAGAATTTATACACTTTACGTCAATTCATTTTCGCATTAAAGCCAAAAGTATTTTTTATGTATTTAACTACTAACATTCTGTAGATCGATTAATTAAGTTATTGTCTGTGTCTTATTATTTGGAATGAGTAATGAAATAAACTAAGTTTATTAAAAAAATTATTTTTCGAGTTATTGGTCTCAGAGAGTCATTTTGTAATAATTTGTGTTTAATTTTGCTCAATATTGTGTCTTATGTTGTAAAAAGGCGAATCGTTAATAATTTATAAACGTATTTGAAAAAATTAGAGAAATAAAAACAAATTACGACGGCATGTTTTTATTATAGCGAGTTGGTCGTTAGTACGTAAAAAGATGTGTAATTCAACAAAAACAAATATTAGGCATTATTAAAAAATTTAATATTTTTCACAAATTAAATTTACATGCTTTAATTTAAAAGCTGTATAGAAGTTGAAAAGTTTGTGCATAAAAGCTGTTTTTGTTTGTGTTTAAAACTCTTGACACTTTCTAAAGTCAGCTATTTAGCGACCTACATTTGTATTTATTAACAACAAAAAGTGAAATTTATTCTGTGAAAACCTTTTGTGTCGCAATGTGTGACAGACATACCAAAACACACACACAAACTAATAACTAAAAAAGTTTAAGTTAATGAACCAGTTCGCATGTTTATCGTTGCTGACAGGAAAAACAAATTGAGCGTTTAAGTTTTATTGCGTCATAATTGTTCTAAAACTCACGCAGGTTTTTGTTGCTTTCAAACAGCTTCTTTTCAAGTTGTTCGCGTTTTTGACTTTCCTCGTCAATTTGTATCTTTAGTTCAGCTGTTAGAATATTGTTCAATTGTCTTTGTTTTGTATTATGGAAATTGGTATATCAATTTCTTTTAGTGAAATACAACATTTTAAACAAAACTTTAAAATAATGATTAAAAGCTGTTGGTGAATAATAAGTATAGTTTTTAAAGTTTTATACAATTTAGTTTGAGCTTAAAATGAACTTATAATTATACAACTTGATTATTCAAAGGGTCATTTATTTCTTTATCCTAATAACTATATGACATCAAATAGTAATTAACTTCATATTTTTGTTCATAAATAGGGTAAAACTATTTACGGTTAATATTGTAATAAGTAGATAAATTTTCTATAGTAAAAGTTATATAATTTTATATTGCTTACAAATTTGTTTTTGGTAGAAGACGGAACTGCTCACAGCCGTGTTTTTAGCCTCTTCAACCATCGACTGAATCTTCACCAAAATGTTTTCAATCGTCGGGCCCTCCCGGTTGTTTTTTTGCTCACCTGATTAACAATTACAATGCTTTGTTCCGTTACTTTTATCAGCATATTAAAGGCAACATAACTAAAACTCTTGTTTTTGCCAACAGAAAAACATGTTAAGGGCGATAATTGGCCCACGTTTTCTTATCTTTTACCTCATAAATAATCATCATCATCCTCTTTTCACGGTTCAGGGACCTCTCAAATTCTTATCAAGCTTACTTTATTTATTTTCCTAACCAGAAAGCTCTTTATCTTGTAGCATAATGCGATTTTGAATGTATTTGTTGTTACTGCGGCAACCGGCTACTCATGTAGCTTATATTTAGCAGCCACATGTATTTGTTAACAAATTACGGATCGGCCCGCTCGCTCGACCGTGCAAAATGTCCCCCATTTTCGCCTTTCACAGCAATCGCTTGGCCACCCCAGTAGTAGGCAAGTATTGTGTCGGGTTCCGACCAGACGCATCCGTTGCCTACCAACAGGAAATGAATAGTTTTCGGCGGATGAATGCTGAGGGGGCGGTCGTTTTGGTAATGGAATCAACGTGAGGCAGCGTAATAACACTCGAGCTGGCATGACAACAGAACTACGTGGTCAGCCTCATAAGCCCACCGTGCAAAAATAAAGTAAGGCGGATATTGGATTAACGTTGGAATAGTTGCTTGTTTTTTGTGCTTATATAAACTTAATTTCGCAGCGAGTTTTATTGGCAATGGTGTCAAGTTTTGTCTTGTGGAGAGCCATTAAATCATTCTACACTTGGCTATTTAACGTAAAAATAAATTCAATTAAATTTAACTGTTCTGTTTTATTATATTTCTACAGTAAAAGAACAAAAGCAGTCTTCACATATAAGTTTTTAAAGGTTTTAGGTATTTCTTACTGAAAATTATAAAACAAATATTTTTTAAGTCTTATTACTTAAAATAATTCCAAAAAAAAATTTAGTAATAAATAAATTTTCAAACAACATACATAGACTTTTCAAGTTTGTCGCATGAAGTGATTTATTGCTTCTATGGTTACCAAGCGATAATTTATGCCCCGTTGCAGAATCATCGCTGCTTGATCGGCACTTTACGTTCGAGCTCTTTTCAGCCCCGTTGCACCCCATTGATGACGTAACGTTGCCTACGGAGTTTTTGCGACCGCTGAAAATTAAATTATTATAGTTCAAGCGTCAATGTAAACTTTGTTTTTATTTACAGTCGCAGCTGTTACTTCGAACAATTTTAAGTTTCCCCGCTCTTGTTACATCATAAGAGCGAAGTCAGTAAGCGATTAAAACGTCAATATTGTCTCGTCAGACACCGCCGACACTTCGGGTTTAACTTCAAGTTGCAATCGAAAAAAAGGTTTCATAAAAGAATGAGAATAGGAAAATGAAACTAGTCACATGTTAAGTGAGCCGCGCCACACTTTAACCTGTCAATTAGCCATCCACTAAAACATTTTAACAGAGCAAAAGTATAAGAAAATCGATATATCCGAGAAATATTGAAACATAAAAACGTCCTTACTCGACTCTTTAATGTATTAAATTATTGAGATCGGCTTCCGCGAAAAAGAGCTAAAACCTGTTGGTATACTGATGAAGTAAATTTTTTTTTTTAAATCAAGTTGCTTACTTTGGTAAAAAAGTGTTTTCATCATCAGACCCGCCTCTTTGCTTTAAATTGTTGTTGTTTGTGTGCTTGTTATTCAATTCTTGTTGCTGTGATTAGTTTTAGTGTTACCAAGGTTTAAATATATACCTAAAAATTACGATATATAAAACGATGCATGAACATACAATGCAAAATCTTAAAAAGTGATTAAAATTAACTAAAGGTAAGTAAAAAGTTTAAAAACTTTAAAAAGCAATCAAGCCTTTTACATACTCACCCTTTGTAAAAGTGGGTTAAACATCAAGCCTGGCTGTCCATTACTAGCAGCTATTTGCGCCGCTGCCGCAAACGCCCTTCCGTTGGCCATTTGTGACATCTATGTATATAAATATGAACGTTATAATATTTGTTAGAAAATTGTTGGTAGTTTTACGTAGTAAAACGTTTAGACCTTTTATAGAACATTAGTTTTTTAGAAAGGTTTAAAACAGAAAATATAAAAGATTGGTATTATTGACAGAAAATAAGCTATTTACCCATACCTGGTTAAATTGGTTTATCATCATTGCTTGTTGTTGTGGGTTGAACATATTTAAAATCAAAGGATTGATGTGTGAATTGTTTTCAATGTTACCACCGTTTTGCATATTGTTTGCAAGGCGGTACTGACTATGTAAAGCCTATAAGTGAAAGAAATATATAGAAAAGCAAAAGTTAAAAAGTATAAAAACAAAGCACAAAATTCTAAATTAATCCAAAATATTTTGCAGTTAAGTTTATTTTTTTAGTATTTTGTCTAGATATTTACAGACCAATTCTCAAAGCATTAAAATACAATATATTTGATGTTTAACATGAAAGTCATGAATATAGTTTTTAGAAATAAATTTTAGACAAACTTGAAGGTAAGCTAATTGGGCAGCAGAACTGTTTGGAATATCGGAGTTGTTTAGACCTGATTGGTTACTTCCTTGATTTTCGTCTTTGTTTGGACTGGTACTTGCTTTGAAATTTTCCATTGTTAGATCTTCTATTTTTTTAATATCATATACTGAATAGTAAAACTAATACTCAAACTAACTTTTTCTGTCATTTTTTGCGAGATCCTGCTGACTAATTTTATCCAATCTAAACCGCTTATTGTGCTGGAACAAGTCAACTGGGTTGATCATACTCTAATAAACGAAATTATGAAATATATAAAATATCCGAAAACACAAAATAAGTATCAACTTTTGTAATTCATTCTAAGCTCTAAAAACAAAAATATGCACAACAAAAAATTACATTGCTCTGAGATGTCATGTTATTTCCATGATGATTGCTCAGGTCTGTCGGAGGCAACATTGGGTATCTCTTTGGGGGGCGTCCCGGGCGACTGTAAAAACATTTTTATTTACCTGCCTATAAGAAATATTTAAATAACATACCTTTACTTTTAGAAAATAATAATAATAATAAAAACTATTCGTTTTCTATTTTAACTAAAGTAAAAACTTTTCATAAACGAAAAACAAGTATTGACGATATTTATTTACGATCAGATTAGATAAAATTATCAATTAATTTCCAATGGGGTCATCTACCGTTAATGTTCAGCTCTTCTAAAAAAAGCTATTGTAATTATAGTAGACAACTTTTTAGTTATTTAATTAATTGCGACACTAAATATATGCACCCAAAAGAGAAATTTCTAAATGCGCTAGTAAAGTAAAAATTAATAAATGCATTCCAATATACAGAGCTTTGAGCACAGACTTGGAAATGATCTAAAATAAGAAAGCGTAATTCGTTTAAATCGACAGCTCATTTTGATGTCGCCCCCTCAAAACTCAACCCAAAATTTTTTTCTTTTACATATATTGCAGCTAATTCAATAAAAATACGCAGCGCGCAAAGTTTTGAAGAGTAGCTGTCAAAAACGAAGAAAATATTGTGCAGTACACCACTTGAATGCCGAGATGTTTATTGTTTTTAAGCTCAAATGGCTGAAAAGTCAAAATGATTCATTATTTTAAGCGTTTTGTCGATCATAAGCTGTGTTCTGTTCGTAGGGCGGGTTTTATTGATTATCAATCGACTGTAGAAGCTTAAAGTTGCGGCAAAAAATTAACTTTTTTAGCTTCTTTTACAGGCAACGTTCTAACCCTTATGCTTAATTAAATAGTGCATAAACAGTTTCAAAACATTCCTTTTAGTCTTGTAAATTTTTTTTAGTAATTAGATTTGAACTAGTAGTTTAAATAGTTTTAAATTATAACTTTATTTTACTCATGTTTTATAATTTCTATAATGACGTGTTAATGTAAATGATTCTTATAAAATATACGAACGTGAGTTACAAAGTATTCGAAAACGGAAATACATATTATTAAAAAGCACTAGATAAAAAAGTCTTAAAATGAATCCTTTTTGATACGTTTAAATTGATCAAACATTGAACTTAACTCAAGTACATTTAAAATTAAGATGCACTATTAAGTGTTCAATGTTTGATTATTGATAAAACTCATTTATAAGTTAACATAAAACGAGCTAATCTACCTTTAAGTGGTTGAAATTCTTTGCACATGCTAAAACGTCATGCACTGAAGCTTGTTTGCATAAGTTTACAACTTAATCAGAAGCCTTACTTGCCATTTTTATTAAACTAATATAGTTATTGATAAATAATATTAAATACTCTGTGAGATATTTTAACATGTAAGTTTTTAATTATTGATAATGACCCAATATCTTGTGGTTTAGAACTTAAAATACTGATGTTTTTATTTATCATAGCTTAATAAATAAAACAGTATACAAACTAGCATAATAATCTTTAAATGCGTAAGCAATTTTATAAAAGAAGAGAAACAAAACCATAACTTACTTGGAACACATGATTAGTAAAAATAAAAGGCTTTTGTGGTAGCTAAAAACTTTTTTTGGTAACTGTTACTTATTGTCAAAGGAAAAAAAGCTGCAAAGTTCAATAAAATTCAGTGTAATAAGAAAGTTTGAATTCAGAGCTTGAAAAGGAAATGAAACGAAACAGTTAGTAATGGATTTACAACTAAAAACACAAATGTGCACTTAAATTTAAGAACAGGGTCACCAATACCAATGTTAAGATGGACAGACTGTCGTAAAGTAAATCATTTGCAAAATCAATTGTTTAATTTGCTTCACCCAACCTCTATTGAAATCTCATTTAAATGGTAATTACGTCGCCTAAACTTTATCGCATTGCTATACGAAAGCGCTTTTTCTGGAAGTTTGATTGATTTGGTCATTTATAAAACCATTGTACGTAGAGTTAAGCTGATAAAACGTTACGTATTGACTGTTTTTTATTTCGAATAGTTTGTGTATTAGGAAGTTAAAAAATGCAACAGGTCTTTTATGGACTTAAAGCTTAAAAAATACGACCAGAACATTAAATTAAATAATTGACAAATGTGTATTACAAATCTAAGGTTAATATAAAAAGTATATACAATAAAAAAAAATGATACTGATGAAATTGAAACTTTGCTTTTCTAAAGTAGAGCAAATAAAAGTTTTATTATTTAGCATACTTATTGTTAGCAAAACTTTAAATCCTTTTTTTAAACATTTTTATCTGGTAAAACAATATAAATGCTCTATTGAATAGTTCAAAAATCAAGGAAACTAAGTTATTGTTAAAACTTATTGCAAATAAAAAGTTAAAAAATAACATATTTTCTCTGATTTTTGAATTATTCAATAGAGCATTTATATTGTTTTACTAGATAAAAATGTTTAAAACAAGGATTTAAAGTTTTTCTAACAATAAGTATGCTAAATAATAGAATATTTAATTTGCTCTACTTTAGAATTAACAAAAGTTTTAACAATAGTTGACTAACTTTCCAAAAACAGCTAAAAAACAATGAAAATATTTGGAAGTGTGTTTAACAGTTTAACGTTAGTCCTTAAAACAATTGAAGCAGACTCAAAACCTAATTTTAAGAAACGTTTTTTCGTAATGTTAAAACAATGGCCACAGTAACCAACTCACTTGATTTTGAAAAAGGTGAAGTACATTGCATGAAAGTAAAAGTTGTTAAGTTATGTAAATTAGTATTGTTATATATTCAAGGAAGTAATAAACTTTCTTTGTTTACTAGTTTAGAGCAATTGGTTAACTGTTTCTTCGATGACTTATGTTGTACAAGTATGAATTTGTTAGTAAAGTTAAACAATAAATCAAAAAACTTTACAGTTTTAGTTAGCTTTTTATCAAAGTTATTGAAGACGGCACCTTCAATGTCACACTCACGCATAAAATTAATTCAGTTGCCAATTAGTATACTTAAAATAAAAATCAACTTATTTCCATCAAATCCTTATTAAAGCTTTTTTATTTTTCTTCATACCGTTTTAAGTGTCCACATTAATAAAATTTGATGGAAAGTTGAATGAGACTCAATTTTGAAAACTTTTGTAAAAAAAAACTGACCGATTATTTTCTTATCTCAGCTGAAAAATAAATCTGATCAACAAAATATGTCAAAATGAGCTGATTGATTATAAAGCGAATTTTTTGTTGTTCACTTCGAAAGAAACCTAAACACTTTCGCGTCTAGCTCGTGATATGAATTGACTTTTGTCTTTTGTGAGATCTCTCGGTGTTTGTTGTGATCCGCAGCCAGTTTGTTTTCTATTACTTTTGTCTTTTTGTTTTTGCCGTACCGATTACTCATACCGAAGCGCGACCTTTGCCCCCAACCAATTGTCCTCACAATTAAGTACATAGGTTTTTCGTGATAATTAAATCGGTGATTAGCACTTTTGTTTTAGGTTTTAGGTTAGGCTGGTTTAAATGTAAATGTGCAGAAAATCAGTTGTAATTGAAACTTTATGCGAAGCTGATAAGATTAAGCCTTAGTTTAGTTTGCAAAAATTTAAAGCTGACAAATAAAAAAAATTAGTCACAGTTTAATTTACGTAAAATTTTAAAGTAACACTAACAATGTTATATTATACATGTGATTTAAAAGAAAATAGAGGGTTCTACTTTATAAGAGGAGAACAAATATCTCTTTTTTTTCAAATGTAACAATAATAATACTTTTATAGCTGCTACTACAAAAAAAAAACGTTTGCAATATTTTTTTGTTTTTTTTTATTGTAATAAATTATCAATAAGTCTTGTTATGATGCTTAGAGAAAATATATAAACTTTGTTGCTTAAAAGACGTCTTTCAAAAAATTAATTTTATTTGTTTGTGGAATGGAAAAATTTTAATTGTACAAAATTAACTCAAAAAATTCATTTTTGCTTAAAAACAAACAAATAGTCATTATTAAATAATAGCTAATAAGTACTTTTATAATCGTGCAAACTTTAAAAACTTTTTCAGATTAGATGAAGTTGTACAAATCACGAATGTTATTATTTTTAGAGTGTTAACCTTAGGTTGAGTCACGATAAGTGGCCTGAACTGGTTTTACAATCATTGAAATGCATTGTAAACGGAAATGCACATTTGTTTTTGAGATGTGTATCTTGAGAGCTACGGTAAATGCAAAAGGTCAGTTCATGTATTGTATTGCAAGCTGCTTCATTACGCTGATAATACATACTTTTTTGCTTTGTTTTTATAAGCAAGTTTAAACAAAAGAGTGATAAAAAAACCCGTTTCTGCCAGTAAACTGGAAAGATTTACAAGATATCCGTTTTGCACATACAAAAATAGAGTTAATTAATACAAAAAAAAAAAACTGACACGCAAATTAGAACTGGAGATAAACATCCACTGTGAGTTCAAATCATCATTGGACTTATGATTTCAAAGATTAACTGAGAAACGCTTCAGTAATCACACACGCTCGCATTGTCGACAGCCACTGATTTTTGTTACTTTTTGTTTGCGTTGATGGATTTTGTTTTGGGTTGAGCGCGCTTTGATGTTCTCCTTTTTGCTTCACAAAACACAACTAGCAACACCCCGCCCCTGACCCACGCTTTTGGCTGCACACCATCCCTTTTGATGTCTTACAAGAAAGTAAACAGCAAAAAGTTGGCAACATACACCGCGTGCAGGAGACAAAAAAAACATATAAATATGTTAATTATTGTTCTTGCTAAATTAAACAAAAACAAAAGTATTTTTAAATTTTAGTTAAGTACATGACTTAAATTTTATTTCAATCAGTTCTATTTTTATTCGAAAAGCTTGACCCACAGTGACCTGCAGCCGAACTTTTGTAAGCTTTTATTGTAATGCTAATTGATAACTCGATGAAAGATTTTGTTGTTTGTAAACTTTATTAAGTGTAAACTACTCCTATTGTCTAACATGTTCAGAAGTTGATGTCATTGCAACACGTAGTGATATGTTTTATATAACTTTTTCAATACACGTTATACAATATTTTCATAAAAAACATTACACAGTTAAGGAAGAAAGAAAAAGAAAAATTAACTATTTAAATCTAAATACAGTTATATAAGATCAGCAAACCAGTTTAATTTAAAATAAGTTTTACGAAAAGAAAAAAGTAACTTGCACTGTAATCATAACTTTAACATTCTCCATATAAAAGAATTTAAACAAAATTAAAAAACTGTATTTAATCGTATAATTCAAACCTTGCGGTAGTGCAGTCTTGATACAAAGTTTCAAAGTCTTTCTTTGTTATTAGTTTACATCTATTTACCCCAGGTTGAATAGCTCCCTTTCCTCTTAGTATACGTACCTGTTTGATAAATATTTAAAATTTATTTATATCTGAATCAATAAAATTTTGAGTTCATTATTTATATATAGCTTTATAAAACTTAGTAAGCCTGTAATAGTGTCTTTAATTTCCTGCTGAGTAGTTATTTTTATCATAGTCTAAGGGGTAAACAAATATAACTAAAATAAAAAAACAGTTAAGATTATTTTACATATACCAACTGTTACAGGTAGAAATAGTGAAGTTGTTAGAAGTAATTTTATTTTTTAAATATTGTGTTGTGCAAACAGATCATCATGCCGTGCCACCATCGCACTTTGTCACGATTTATTGCGTTTACAAATTCAAATTAGTTTGTGGTCGACATAATCTGATTTAATTTATAGATTTCAGTTTCTTTCTTAACTTATTGATGTACAACGTTTTTAAACTCAAATTTTACGTTTTTTTTTACAAACTTAGTCCCGCTACAAGTTGTAGTCCAAATTTTTCAAAGAAAAACCTAAACATTTGCAATGTTACACCTGTTTAGGTAGAAAAAATTGGTTTATTTGCTCAACAAAGTAAACAAACCAATCACAATGATAGCTGCAAACACTAAAAAGTTCTTTTTTTTTTGCACAGAATAATCTGTCATTCTCAGAGGCGAAGCGAAGCAAATACGCAGAGAGATTCGTTAAACATAAAAGTAGAGTTGTCAACCAACAAATCAACTTAAGCCAAGCGTGCCTCGCCGCAGCTACACCGGCAGTCTTTTTATCTGCTTATTGTTTAATTCCACCCGGGTCGTTTCCTGCGTCTGATCTTATCGCGCGGCATCAGTTCAGCTAAGCCTACGGGACCATGTCGCCGCAATAATGGGGCCCGGAAAGGGAGTCGAAAAGAAAGTTTTGAATAATCGTTTGGCGCCTCAGTTCATATGCGGTTTGAGAGAAAGTTTTCATTCAAGAGGCTCGTCCTTCAAAACACATGTTTGGTTTCTGCCGGGTTTCGTGCTCAATCACTTCGCTTCGGCGTCTTGATCAAATAAAAAGTCAACGCACAAATAAAAGGCCGTGTGACTGATTTAAGAAAGCAAACTTTGCCAGCTTTAGCTGAAACTTTGAAAACGCGTACTCTGCCGTATTTGCACAGGCCAGCATTTTAAAGTGGTAAAAATATTTTAAACAGCATAAAACTTTTAACTAGTTTTTCAGAAAATATGAGTTTGTTAAATAATGTTTTTACAAAGTTTTAACTTTTTAGAATATTTTTGATTTAGACAGCGCACTATCTTAATAAAACTCTTGATTGTTAAACGTTTTAAAAAGATTGCATTTTACAAAAAAAAAAGCTAAAAAAACAATATTTTTCCTAAGAAACAAATTGTTGATGACAAACAAAATAAGTTGTACGAAATTCTAATATTAATTCATTAAATAAACAACCGACCTGTTCAACATTGCAAACAACTGGTTGTATACTCAATCTTTTCAACTTCGTGTAAACTGTGTGCAACCCTCCTACCAAGTGCTTCAGAAACAAATCGAACGCCTTAAATATTAACTTTATTTATACTTCTAATTGTTTTTTGTTGAAAATCTATACCAAAATAAAGGTACGTTTCCTCTGAAAATGAAGAACAAAAGAAAAAAAAAAGTGTTAACTCTGCGTGCTGGTAACTGTTAAAAAACAGTATTAAAAAAAGTTAACCTGAGGTAAACAAATGAACTGTTCGTTATTTATTTGAAATGACGCCACTTTTGATCCCCTCAGTTCGACCATTCGGCACTCGTTGTTGGCCGGAGTGTTTTCAACCGGAGGCGGAGTGCTGTAAGCTGGCCTCTCCATCTTGTAATTAGAAAAAAATAACTAAATTAAATAAGTTTCATAATTTTATGCGGTAGTGATTTATTTATTATAAACTATAATATATTAACGAAAATAATAACGGTAATATTATAACGGAAATAGTTAAACTATTCATATGCTTTACTTAAGTTTACAATGACTAAGATATTACTTTTAATATAAATGAATAATAAAATTTATTGTAGTTTGACTAATTAAATATGTTTAGATTTATCAGCAATCGGAAAAAATCTCTAAAATAGATTACAAACTACGCTTTATTACACAGGAAAGCAGACAAATAAAAGTCGCATTGCCATTTATTAAGGCAATAAATCTGGCGCAAAAGACAAAAACTCGCAGAAAGTGACAATAAAATGGTTGATTGGTGTGACAATAGTCACGATGTGGGTTATCTCCATGACAACAAACAGTGCACGCCCTGGTAACTGTAGTTGAAACACATTTAATAGAAAGCTTTATTATTCTCATTAGAATAGATTTGATTTGTTCGCTCGAAGGTGCTCAGCCACAACAAATAGGAATTAGTCATACGTCGTTGTCTGTTTTAATCCTTGTGTTTTCGCGTTCATTGAGTCACATCTCGAGTCTTGTTGATTTGTTTAAAATAAAAAGAAAGAAAAGTTTTAATGAACCTCAAAACAACATCAGATAAGCATCTTTTTCGGCTGATGCTCAAGTATTCTCTGAGTTTAATTTCAGTTTTAATTGAATTATGCGAGCACGAATTGTGGATTTACTAGTCTGCTTTGAGATATAATTAAATTTTGGTGCATTAAAAGACGTTTACATAACGTTTGAGACTCTCAATTAAAAAGACATTCTTAAAATAGAAAACCTCAAAAACGAAGCTAACAAACAAGCTTCTCAAATCTCAACGTTTATTACATAAATATTATTTATTCATACAACTCGTTACGCAACAAACTTGTAAGTAAAAAATAAAATCTCTTTTGGTAACTAATACAACACAGCAAATATTAACAAAGCAAATGAGTAAATTGTAATCATTCGACGAGCTTTGATTGTTTAGTAAAGATAAAAAGAGAACAAACAAAAAATAATATCGTATTAGCTTGGTCGTGCCATTAGTAATATAAATGCAAATAAAGTTATCAATTTCCTTGCGCGCCAAGCAGAAATTACAATTTTAATTTATATCAGTGATTACGTCATTTCATTGGTATTGTTGATTTCTTAAAGCAACTTCCTTAATTTCTTAATATTGCTGAAAATAAATTGTCTTTCTGTTTGTTTGTTCATTTTATAATCAAATTACCTTACGAACTTTTGTATTTAAGTGTTAGGAAGAATTTCAAATATGTAAAATTGTTTTTTTTATTTGTATATAATTAAAAATAGAATTGATAATATTAGTATTTGTTTGATTGAGATAAAGTTACTATAAGATAATTTTTAACTTATATTGCCAACCAAGAAGTAAAAATAGCCCAATAGTAACAAGAGCGATACTTATACCTAAGATAAAGTTATAAATAAACTAACTACTCTACATTGTTCGCAAAGTGTACGTTATAAATACCGACAGGTAATTTTGTTGTGAAACAAAACCAAAAGCGTGTTAATGTTTACAGAAGTCGCTACCAAAGCTGCTTGTTTATACACTTTACAACTCAGAAGACTTCTTTAACCGGAAACTGATCGTTTTGCAAAATGGCGTATTCAGTCACCGTAGAGTGAAATAAATAACTGGCGCCATTTTCATTTCCGTTTCAATTTCACACCTTCGTTGCAGTGTATTTATCCGTAATTTGATATTTATTTAAACTTATTCATTTGAAAATAGATTTTGTTACGTTTAATACAGCTTTTCCTTTGGTATTTGCAAGTTGGAAACCTTTGGTATTTTAGATGCAACAGCTGTTAAAAAATTACTTTGATTTAAAGAACTGTGTTTTATATAACAAAAGTTAAATCTATAAAAGTAAAGTAAATAAAAAAAGTACCTAACTAGTTGTTGGATATTACTTAAAAACAACAGAGTAAATATACCATTCTTATCTTGAGTACGCTGTTTAATGAGAGCTTTAAATTGAGAAGGGTCGTATATTATATCAAAATAACTTCGTTACCCAAACAAACATAAGCAAACAAGCAGTGTGGGGGATTAATTACATAAATTATCACATTGACAATGGGGTGATATGTAGCCACTGGGAAATGAGATGGGTGCTTAATTGATGGAGGCGGAGGCTTGGATGGCGATGGTTGCTTATGACGTGTGATGTGCTTAATTTAAGCAAATAGTTATTTTCGTGCTTATCAGTCACTTTAAACAAGCTAATTGCTCAATATGAGCGGGACACCACGTTGAGAATATTCTCTCAGTTCAAATAAATTGTAGAACCAGTTTTGCTTAATTAAGGATTTGCTGAGTTTACTTTGTTATGTGTTGTGAACTAAAATAAAAGTCTTACTTCCTTGTAATTGCACTTACATGTCTTAAAGTTAATGAAGTCTTTTATACACAAAAGTGTTTAACCTAGTGAAAAATCAGTACTAATTGTTCTTTAAAAATCTTCAAAGCCTTTCCATCTTTAAAATTAATAGCAAACTATTTTATAAAACAACAACATAAGTATTGTAAACTTAATAGCAGATATAATGCTTAAAAGTCATATACTTCCAAAAAGTTCTATAACCATTTAAACAACTAGTTAAATCTTTTAACACTTAATAGTCATAGAAAATCAAACGTATTTTTATCTGAAAAAAGTCATTAAAATAGCAATAACTAAAACATTTTTATAGTATGATATACTCTATGTGAAAGACTAATTTAGTCAATACAAGTTTCTAGTTTAAATTTGATAACTCAAACATTTAATGTCAAAAATAGCTTTTAAGTTAAAGCAAAAGAAAGCTTGAAATTTACATATTGAATTCTAAAAACTATTTTTTGTAATTAAAGTGATATATTTGAAGAAAAAATTATAGCAATTTTAAGGAGGAAGAAAAAAAATTGCAATTAAGAAAAAGCTTTTTTGTTACTTCAAACTCTTTCACGTATATGTTGATGCTAAACTTAATACTGTAGAGGAAATTCATCTATAAAAGATAATTTGTAGTTTTTAAAATAAACATCAAATATAGTACAAAGTCTTTATGATAATACAAACAAGCATACCTGTATCATTACAAATGTATATTACAAATAGTGATTTCTTGAACTAAAAATTAAGTTTTTACTTAATTATTGTACAACTTTTGGAACAATTCATACTAATTTTGTTTAAGTTTAATTTTAATAATAGAACCAACCTTGTATGGCACCTGTTGGGTTGTTAATCCAACGTTTTCCCATTGTTTTGGTAGCATCATGGTGTGAGACATCATTTAAAGTATTCAATTTAAAAACTCAAAACTTCTGTTAACAAAACAAAAATACTTTTAACAAAACATTTACTAGTTTGAAATGGTAACAAAATTATAAACAGTAATAAACTTTTCGTCTTTAAAATTTTCCTTCATTTACATCTTAATACGATCGTTATAAAAAATTGCTACGGAAAATAGCTAATGTCAAAACTTTTGATCCCATTAAAACTTAAACTTACAAAAGTTAGCTGTATCTTATCTTAGTTATTAATTTCAATATTTTTATATTTAACTGGTTTAATAAACTTTTTGAAAAGTTTAGTGTATTGGATGTAAATTGATACGATATGCTTGGTTAATCGCATTTTATTTAGGAATTATTTTTACAACACTAACTTGATTAGTAGAGCTTAAAAATATTTTTAGCTAACAACAAACATAACACTTTGTATCATATTAAGTTACAACTCAATTTTTTTCCAATTTTTTTCTTTTTTTTTCCTTATCGTTTAGTTTCTTGGTCTAACTAAATAAACATATTCGTAAGTAATTAAATAAAATAAAACATCAGTACAAATTAAACAAGAGACCCTGTATCATTTTAATGTTTGCTTTTCTCATGTTAAGTCAGTTTGTTTTATTACTTTTAATTTATACTGAACGCAAATATCAAAAAACTCAGCCTCATCTATCTGAACAAATAAACTACTACCTTTTTTTTCTGACATTCGTTAAACAAAAGTGCGGTAATCAAAATTTTTTCAGCGTGAATTGTAGTCCAAGGTAACTGTAATAAACTTTAATTTATAGTTAAAAGTACGACTCTGTAATTAAGTCGTAAATTCGGAATTTCTCTTTCTAAAAAAAAAATTAGACTGAATATTTAGCGACCCTCGAACAAAACAAAAGTCTTTAAGGGAACCGATGAGTTACTACAATTTCAGTGCAAATGTTTGCAAAGGTCATAAAAGCGCAGACAAAGCAAACGAGTTTTATCACGCCGTAAATTCATTTAACTGTTTAAGTTTAATAAGCAAAAGCCTCTGATCTAATATCTGCTTATTACCTAACAAACAAGCAACTTTTTTTCCAGGTATGCATCTCATTGTCAGGCCACGCTTTTATTAACAATGGCTCTTAACTCGATCTAATATTTAATAAAAACTTTCTTTAGTTTACCGAGAGAACCTGGTCGCTTCAGTGCCATCGCGTGGCCAAAATATTTCAACTTTCTTTTTCTTTCCGGTTTTTTTATACGTGTTGCATTGAGTTTTGTACTTAGTTTTATTAGATGTGTTGTATTTTAATTAATATTAGTAATGCAGGTAAAACTTATCCAGTTGCATATTTGTAAAATTTTAGTTTTAACACATCGATGGATTGACTTGTTTTAATACAATGTTTAAATATAAACATTCGAAAATAACCAGAAAAAAAAACACTATTTAACAAATATATTTACATTTATAAAATATAACTTAGTACTTTAGGCATTTTCACATATTTTGTAGCTGTTTAAAAACACGTAAATAAAGTACTTTTAACTAGTATAATTAGTTTTTTAAAAATGTACAAATCGATTAAAGTCTTAGAAAATTACTAACAAAGTATACGCTTTTAAAACTGATTTGCTAGTCCTAGGGTTAAAAAAAGTAGTTTTTATGAACAAAATAACAGTTGCTTACTAAATTCACGTAAGTTGCTTTAAAAGTATTAAAAAGTATTATCCTTATTGTTTTAGTTCGTTAGTTAAATTTTAAACAAAATACTACAAATATATTTTATACTCACGAGTTTCATTGTCGAGAAAAATGGCATGCTGACCGGATACTTAGCTTACAATAAATTTTCATATAAGTCTAAATACTAAACATGTACTCGATAGACCTTCTAAATTTCGACATTTACATTTTAGCTTTCATATACGAATAGTTATCATATATATAAACTAATAAACAAACATTATTTTTTTTAAATGAAATATCTGTGAAAGTTAAGAGTAAATGTATCATCAGAAGTTTCAATTTTTGTTTTAATTAAGTGAATATTAATTAATAAATCTTTTTGTATTTAATAAAAATATTTGTTAATTTAAACTTTAATTTTTTTAGTTTTGTGAAAGTTTTATTGCTTAATTTGTTTTATTTTTTTATTAACGAGAGCTTTTTTTTATCATAAAAATAATTACATGATAGATTTTTTTAAATACCTTTGCAAAAAACATAAAAATATGAGTTTTTCATCTTTAGATAATCAAAAAATCACTTTTTTAAATACAATTTTAATAGTTTTTAATAAGCAAATGTAAAGACGAAATTAAAAAAAAAACAAATAACAGTTAATAGTTATTCGTAAGTAGTGTCGTAGTAAGTAAAGTAGTATTTAACTAAACTTTTTTGAAATAAGTAATAAAAGTAAAGCTTCAGTGTTAATACTCAAGAACTTTGGTATTTTATCAAAAACTATTTTTTAAATTAGTTGCAGTAAACTAAAGCCAAATAAATAAACTTGAGTAATAATATTTGAAAATGAGTACCAACAGCATTATTTGATGCAATAAAATATTCTTTTCTATCTTAAACACTACATAGTTGTTGCAATTTTTTTTTCAAAATACTTTAGATAAATTATTTAAAATTACATTTCCACTATATAATACTATAACATATTAATTTATTGAAGGACAAACAAAGCGCTCAAAATGTTTGGTTTAACAAAATCGTACGAAAAAAAGCTTTCGATTATAAAGTCTTACTCAACTTCACCAACACAAATTGATGTCTTGTTCAGCACAAGATTGATTTAAGATTGATATATATCAAATATTTTTTTTAGTAACGTAAAATAATAGTAAAGTATTATTATAATTCTATCGTATAGTTTTATAATGTACACAACGATCTATGAAACAGTTATGAAAACTTACAAAAAGAAATGTTTTAAAAGTAAAAGATAATATAAAGACAATTTAAAAACAAAACTTCTTTAAACGTTTATAACGAAATCAGTTTTGAACTATTTGTACTCGTTAAAAAGAGAATCTATAATAAACTGTATGGATATATCTATATAGATAGATAAAGTATACTTGTTTCAAATATTTGAAAAATATAGGTTATAATTAGTTTGTCGTACGTCATTTAGTAATTAGAATTAATAATTTATTTTTTTAGACAGAAAAGAAAGTTAGCTATTTAGTTTTAATATTTAAACTATAAAAATTTATAAAATACTTAGCTTAATTTTTTATAATTCTAACAAACTGTCTGAATGAATAAAAACATAAACTTTTATAAAAGATTGAAAATCTTTGTGAAAACTAAGTTATTAAAAGCTTATTATCCTTTAAAACAATAACACTATATACGTTTTTTAACATAAAATATAAAACGGTTGGTTAAAAATTTCTTAAAGTTCGGTTAGGTGTTTTATAGTAAGATTTTTTCTGAAAAAAGGATGTAACAAAAACTTTAATTTTACATCATAAATAATTTTTACTAGTTGTAAATATTATTTATTTGCAAAACACCAGTTTTACATTCATAGCTTGATTTATTAGAATAAACTACCACTATTTTATTGGAAGATAAACTTACAATAGTAGTGTAATTTTTTAAAAGCAGCAGTAGAACTGATAGTATAAAAAAAACTTCGTCGAAATTTATTTAAAAAAATATGAAACAATAATGGCAAGTAGTGCAATAAATCATATCAAAATTCTTGTTTGATAAATTTTAAGACAAAAGAATTCTACTTAACATTATTGAATCAAAATTTTCTCGTTAGTAACCGGTAAATTGATACCCAAACTTGCTATGAGCAAAACACATATCGTGCCTAACAACCATCGTTATTTACTCGTATCAACGTGGGAAAACGGTCTTAAACTGTCAACTTGCTTTCCTGTGCTTTATATGAAATATGATTAGCTTTGACTAGTTTTTAATTTGCTTGAATTTTTACATAAATTAAAATATAAGTAGCTTTATTACTTTTTGTAATTAACTTAGAGGCGCATTCTAAAAACATATATTCAAAAAACATAAGTTTTTTTCGTTTAATTTGTTTAAATTAAACTAAAACTGCTAACTGTAAAATTTTTTGAACACATTTGGTTTTAAGTAGTTTCATAGATTATCAAAAAAGTATACCGCTACTGCTTAAAAAACTTAAAGTAACTTCGTGTAAAGTAGTCAGACTAATAAAAAAAAAACTAAATAATAAAGTTGTATATTTTTACGATTTACTGATGCTTATAACTATAGTATAGACTAATTTTTAGCTTTTGTGTTTTTTAATAAGAGTTGCATTAAATCAAGTACAACAACTGTAAACGTAGTAAAAAAACACAATAGATACAATTTTATTAACTGTATTTTACCAACATAAAAAAACCTTGCAAAAATCTCAATAAAAATACGTTATCGTATAGGCTAGTTTGAGCATTTGCTATAATACTCAGGTATTCAAATATTGTCATACAAACAAGTTTAACGTAAAAATCATAAAGTTTAGCAACAACTGTCACTTTAAACATAAGCATCATGAAAATTTAATAAATTATGCTCTTTTCGGCATTATCAAGTTATTTGTGCGACATTTAGCTGTGTTTTGGCCACAAAGTCAAAATAACAAAAGTGGTTTAAAGTTTGTGTTTGCATGTCAAGTGACTGGATTACGTTTTGCTGACTGTTGGCAGAAAGAGCTTAAAGTTTCAAGGAAGCATATGAAGAATAATTGATGAGTTTGAAATATGATGGCTTCGAATTTAGTCGCGTATAATTTAAATGGCAGTTCAGTTTATTTGTCCAGCCATCTACGCTGTATTTGTACAAGTTAATTATTAATTCACTCAAGCAAGCCAGATCGAAATGTCACAAAATTTTAAATATTTGCTCATCTTTCTACCTGTGCTGCCGAAGCACATTGAAATTATAATTTGTTTTATCGTGGTGTAAGCAAACACACATTTATAACTCAAAGCTGTCTTCTTTCACATAAATTTAGTTATCACTCTTGTACTTAATTACCACGGCTAACTTAAAATAAAAATTTCATTGGTTTTTTTTAAACAGTATCATTGCTTTTTTTGATAAAAGAGACTTTTTTGATAGAGACTAAAGTTTTTTACAAAATGTGCTAAGTAATTTTTTTAACTCATGCAATTGAAAACGTTAAAAAAAATATTAAGTATTAACATTCAAACCATACTCAATGTATTCGAAGAACAAATCATAGTTGTACTTACCAGCAAATAAATTTAAAACCCCGGAAGTTAAAAAAGTTGATTTAAAGTTTTTTTGACTTCAGATTAAAATACTTTAAACATGCCTAGTTTAATAACTATGAAAAAACTTCACAAAGCTTAAAAAAAATTTTTAAGTTTAAAAAAGCAAAGTTTTAGATAAATTTTCATTAATTCTATAGTTAAAACATTTTTTAATACTACATATTGCTTTGATTAAAATATAATTTAATTATGTGCCATCAAAGTTTTCCTTTTTTAAACAAAGATATCGTTATAAATAAAACTTATTTTGCTTTATTAGTTTGTAAAAGAGTTACTGTACTATTTTAAACGTATCGATTTTAATATTATTTTGAATGAAAATAAAAATGCAGAATAAAAACTAATAAAGAAATATCTAAAAACTAAAAGCGATTAAGTTTACAAGATTGTCAAGAAGGAACATTATAAACACACGATACCGAAAATGTTTATCTAATTAGTAAAAATTTCTAATTTTCTAGAACAAGTTTGAAGAAACTTTATATAAGCCGTCACTGAAAAACATAGGTATTATAAAGGCTTATCAAACAGTTATTTATAATTACTAGATGTTTTTAAGTGCTAAATTATCTATCCTATACAGACTAGACATTTATGTTATTCTAAACAACATATACTTATACTTTTTTTGTTAAATATGTAACTTAATGCATATTTGTAACAAACTTGTTAAACCACAAGCTATACTATGCTTTTTTGAAAATTTGTCTTGCGCATTCTTATGAACAAATTATAAAATGTCTAAGCAAATGTTTTATATACAATAATAGTTTTTAAATTTTAATAGTGTACTTCTAAATAACTATTTAAATCAATAAGTGTTTAAAACTCACAGAATGCTAAAAACTATTTCTAATACATGTTATTTAGTTTTTACACCAATAGTACTGTGTTTCGCTTCAAAATTTATTTAGAACCTTTACACTAATTCAGTTTAAGTATTGTGATACTTGGTCATTTGTATATTTTTATTTTTTTCTGATACTCTAATTTTTAGATTTTTACTTGAAACAAAATATACTTCGTATTATTTTTGTTGATGTACAATTTTTTTTTAATTTTCTTCTTTTACGGCATGTATCATTAGCCTCTTTATCTAAGAAGTCTGTAGCTATTAGTATTAATCTACATGATTTAGTTATAGCACTTTTTAATTTTAATAAAAATAATGTTGAAGTAATTCATAAGTAAGCTAAAGTAGTAAAACAAATAGCATAAAAAGTTTTACAAGATAATTTTAAGTTTAAAACTTAGTTCCTTGTAATTAAAAAAAGTTTGAATAGGTTTAAATTAGAGTTGTTAAATCAAAGCTTATTTTATAATCCTCCATTTGGCGGATATTAAAAAAGTAATCGCTCTTTTATAAATTAGTTAATAATTCACTTTTTCACCCTCTTTTTAGTTACTGCCTCCTGATTGTCAATGTAGCTTTTAAGGAGGTAAATCGAAAATTTTTGGAAACACTGATCTAGATCAACAAATCGAAATGAAAGTGTCCCGGACAAGACGTTAAAAGGTATCCGTGGTGAGCGACTCGATAACCGAAAGGTTCTTCGTGCACTAAGTCCAAGAACCAAATATTTTAAGTTTCTTTTTTTTGTCATTATAACAAACTATAACAATTAAAGATCATGTTTGATTGTAAGTCAGTCTAACATTTCAAGAAATGGTATTATTAATGACTTATACATTAAGTTAAAGTGTTTTTTTGTATTATTTTTACTTTCATTATAACTAAGAAGAAGGCAGAATGTTTTTGTTTGCTCTAAAATCGAAGCTTAATATCTAAATAACATTTATAAAGTTATTGAACTTTTTTTTAACCATATGTACTCATTAAACTTCGTATTGTACACATAATTTGCTTCAAACCTGTTATAGGGTTAAAAAAAACATATATTTAAAATTACTAAGAATATTTACAAAAGTTTACTTAAACTTTTTACTTTATTGTCAATATAATTAGCGCTAAAGACAAATTTTTTAAGAAAATAATTATTTTTATTTATTTTTTTTAATAGTAGTAGTAACACATAAAGATTAACTTAGTAATCCAATACAATTAGTTTTTCTGCGTTATAGTTTTTATAAAAACATACTTAATTTTTGAGTGCAATGTTTATATAGTCGGAAAAAATTAATCATTAATTTACTTCAACTTTTATTATGGTATCAAAAATATTCAAAACAGTTTAAAAAACTTTTTTGTTCACTTTTATAATTAATAAACTAATTAAAATGAATTCTAAAAGATTTATTAACTATTATTATTTTTCAACTTAGATACTCATGATTAAGTTTGTTAAAAAATTAAATTGGCATAACTCAGTTTTTATTCTAATCAAAACTATTTATTTATTTTTCTAAAAATTAAAACATTTAAGCAAAGTAAAAAAATGTGTGCTTGTAGTGATTCATTCGTAAATGTATGCTTAATTTTTGAATACTATTTAAAAATTAATCCTTTTATATAATAAAACTCACTACTTAGCTCAAAAGAAAGTATTTTTAAACTTCTGATTGAGTAAAAGTATCTTTTCATTTTAAATAAAGAAGTATAGTTGTACAATTAAGAAAAGAATGTTTTACTCAGAATACACATTTTTGAATAAAAAAAAATCAGTTAAAATAGTTGTTTTTACTAGATAGAAATGTAACTTTCTACAGATACTTAATCATACTAAAAGTTCTAGATTTGGTTTTTAAAACAGCAACTTTTATAAAATTCTATTTGTTGCTGTTTTCGAAAATTAAGGTATTAAAAAAAAAGAACTTTATTGATTAGGTATAAAAAATCAGATTTTAGTTAGTTTCAAAATAATATAAGCTTTAACGAACTAACAAAATTAAAAAAAAAAGGAGAGCCACAATGCTATATTTAAAACTTATACTAGATACTATTGAATTGATGGTGAAGAGCAAAAAAAAAAAGAAAGTCTTAGGCGCGTATCAAAGGGTAGGGGGCCATAGTTTTTTATATTTCCTTATGTTATTTGAAATATGGTTTAAAATATTATTTAAAGCCTTATGAAAAAGAGTTTTGGAATCCTTTGGAATATTTGTTCATAAAATTTTAGGAAAAACTTTCAAAACGAATTATCAGTTTTTTGATGAGTGAGACCTGTAAACACTGCTATGTAAATTTAATTAAACTGATACACTGGCAAACAAAATAAAAGTTTAAAAGCTGCAACTTCTTTGATATTACGTATACGATGCTATACCTATACAAAACTATACAAAAAATTCAAAAAAAAAACAAATTTCAGTCTTAAATATAATATATTTGGATTTAACTTTTATATAACGTCTAGTATTTTTAAGATAGACCAATACTCATGAAAATTTTTATTTAGCTTGTAATTTAATTTTAAAAAGTATTAAAGATAAAACATTCTTACAAAAAACAATAACACATAGCTATTTTTATATGGTTACCTATAACGAAAATAAAAACAATAAAACCTGCAAATATATTTAAATAAAGCTCCTAAACTAATAAAAAATAATACTTAAAAAGGTTTGTTTTCTTTACGATGGTTATATAAAATGCTTTTAGTATTATCAAACATAGTAAAAATATATGTATCAAAATTTTGAGTATGCTTAAAACAAAACTTTAGTATCTGTTTGACTAGACTCTATTATTAGGCTTATTTAACACGATAAAAATATCGAAGCTCAAAACTATGTTCGAAGAACTAGACGTAAAGAAAGACTTAACGGAAAGAGCTACATACTACTTACTTACTTTTAACTAATTTGATCTGTGTGGAAAATTTTTTTTACATAAACAATTATTCTAATAAGAAAATAACAATTATATAATAAAAAAAAGAAAAAAGAGAGGTTTACTGCAGATTAACTAAAAATGAAATAAATAAGCTAACTAAGTACCAGAGCGTATAGACTTATTTTAAAGTTGAAAAAGAAATAAAATTGTAAGATGTAAATCCTATGTGCTTCTAGAAAAATATTTTTTTTACTTATTTAAGCTGTTATGTTTTTACAACTGTATACATAAAAACTAACTTATAATTTCAAATATAACGAGAAAATTTTATACAGTGATACAAAAGAAAACAAAAATTTTAAACTATACTAGTATGTTGTTCAGAAGAAATTAAATATAAAAGTTAGCTAAGAAAACCTCAATTTTATATATTGTTAATAGTTTCAGTCATTGATTTAATTTTTCTTAAAATAATTATATCAAGGTCCTAGTAAATTTATTTACATGAAAAAAAAAACTTCTAGATTATCTTTGAGGTTGCAAAAAACCGTCGACTTAACATACAACTTTACCTGAGTGTATTTAAATAGGCTCAATGTTTTTATTAAAAAAAAAAAAATAATAAAGTCTTTAATGGATCATTAAAACAAATAAATTTATGATTTTACACTCCAGTTTTTTTGCTGTCTTTACTTATTTTGTTACATAACATTATTTTTATAAGTTTTGAAAAAATTCCAAGGCTTAAACTATAAAGTTTTTTTTATTAAAAATGATTTAAAACTATATTTTTAGTATAAAATCAAACACGTTGGCTATTTAAACTTATAGCTCCTTATCTTTTAAAGGTTAAGCACACATGAACTTACAATTATTTGTATACAATTGTAGATTATTGATAAGTAGATGTTCATGACTATACTTAAGATTATTTTTTGAGTGTGAATCTTTTTTTAATTTAAATTATTAAAGTAAGATAGAATTGCATCTACAGTAAACCTAACAGCATTGTTTTGTATATGTACTTTAAAATTTTGTTATATACAGATAGTTTGTTGATGTATGGCTTTTGTTTGTTTCTAAACACGTTTATAAACTAGCAAGAATTCGGATACTTTTTAATAAAAATTATTGAACAAAGTATTTACAATCATAATAAAGTTCAAACTATTATGTAAATGTTTAATTCAGTGTTTAAAAATTCACTGCGTTTAAAAGTATTGAAAAGAAACTAAACTTTTTGTATAATTATATTCTAAACAAAAAACTCGAAACAACTTGTTATTAAGTAAAACTTGTTATTGTTTTGAAGTTTGCATAACGAAGTTTATAAAGCTTAGAAATAGGTTATTGTGATACTTTTTTTCAATATACCTTTTTTGGTTATCTAGTTGTCATAGGCAAAATTCATCAGAGCCAAAGCCTGCCCTATCATATGCCTTAAGACAAGCTGAAGTTAACATAAATATTCGATCATAACATCTGGGTTATTATCAAATGATGTTAAATTGTTTAATTTATATAGCCTAGAAATAAATTTTATTCACAAAAAAAAAAAAAATAGTTGCTTTAATAAAATAATACCAAAATCAGATTTAACTAAAAAAAGTTCAGTAAACTTTAAATAGTTAAATTCACCTGCTAATTGTTTTTTTAGTTGATTTACGAATTTGTGCATTGATAGTTTGATAAGTAAGTCTGTATTTGTTTTATTTTTTCAAAAATATGTTTTTTGTGAAATTTTGAACATGCTTTTTTATTTGTTTAAGTTTATTTTATTAAAAGTATGAGCTCAAAACTTACTTGTTTGAAAAGTAAAATAAAAACTAGCTATTTAAAAAATTTGAACACATAGTGCATAGATGCGCTTTAGAAATTAGTTAATAAACTTAGTTATAACTATATTTATAAAATTATTTAAAAAGATTTGTATAATTTTCTAACTTTAAGCACTGTTTTAAAACGCTTATAAAACTAAAAAACTAAAAAGAAATTTAAAATATCAATAATAATTTATCCGATTCATAACTTTTAAACATCAAATACGTGAAGTATTTTATTATAAATTTTATTTGATTTAAGTATTGATTCTTATTAAGTTATCATACTTTTTTTTTGAAAAGTACAATTTCAAATGATTTGTTTTTAAATGAATAGACTTTTATACAATTACATAGTTTATGTTGATACTTTTATTTATATTTTACTACAAATAAAAAATGCCATACTTTTACTTGTTACACTATAAAAAACTTATTAGAAAACTTACTAAAACTTTGAAACATATTCATCTACAAATTATTAAATTAATATAACAAATTTTATTGTGACAGAACTCCTATAGATTAAAATGTTATTAAGGGTTGAAAAGCTTGTAACTAAACAAATTATGAATTAACAAAAAAATCATAGTTTCATATATTAAAAAAAATATGACAAAAAGACACTTTTTTAAAGTTATTTTAAATATATAATTGGTGACTTAATTGAAATATACAGTTTTTCTCAATAATAAACTCTATATATATTCAAGCCTGCACGCTCGTATTAAAAAAATATAAATGTTTTAAGTTTATTTTAGTTTACCATAAAATAATTAAACTACCTATTGGTTACCTTTTTAGTTTTTGCAACCATCAAATCAAAATAGTTTATAAATTTTTTCTTACGCGTATAAAACTTTTACAAAATTGTTATTAAATTAAAGATAAATTAAAACAAAACTTAATAAATAAAGATTGTTTGAAATTATCAACGCTTCGAAAAACTAAAGATACTATAAATTTTTACTTTTCTGTAAGTTTATCAAAAGTCAAACATCTTTTTTTAATCATTTTTCCTTATAATTATAAAAAACAAATTATGTTTAAGTTTCTATTAAACTTATAATTTTTTAAATTGAAGAACAAGAAGTTATAACTTTCTAAAGTTGCTGTAATGACACTATCCGTAGTAATTCCTATGGTTTGAGAAATAGAGTACTTAATTATACATATTTTCGGGCAGGTGTCAAATATGCACGAAGGGTCACTTTTGCACGGGTTAAATTTTATTTATTTTTTTATAATACTTTTTATCCCTAATCTTTACCCCTGGTCGGTAACCTTTTTCTTTCTTCAAATTTTTTTTTATTAATTTAATATTTTTTTATTTTGTTTATTTATTTCTTAAGTATCACTTTTACCCCTAATCTTTACCCTTGGTCGGTAACTTTATTTTCTGTTTTTTTTTATTTATTTGTTTATAGTTTTTTAAACTATACTTAATTTTTATTATATTTCTATTTTTTTACTTCATGCGAAAATGACCTTTCATGCCATATCGTCTTCGTCATATCTAACCCATCCTTATTTTTTCATACAAGAAAATGATTGAACTGATAATGAAATGATTGAACTGATTATTATAAAAGTATAAAAAATAGTAAGAAAATTGTTTAACAAATTGTATATTAAAACTTAAATCCTGATTTTCTAATTTCCAAAAAGGACGAGTTATAAGTCTCGTCTCGATATGATCATTTTTTAAAAACTTTTTCAGTTGTTTTATCATTGAACATTTTTATTACCAAAATGTTTAGAGTTCATTTTAAAAAGCATAAAAAGCTACAACTTTTAATTTTGTATAATATATAATTTTGTTTAAACGTTAATAATATTCAAAAATATACTCGTTTATAGTATCTGCTGAAATCAAAAAATTTTTTTATCATTTATTCAATGTTTATTATTTATTAATCGATTTAGCTTTAAAACTCAATAAAAATAAACTAGTGTTTTGGACTGTTGTTCCTGACATAGTTTTTAATAGTACTACAAATTTAATAAATCCTAGATTTAAAATGTTGGATGTATCAGGAATAAACAAAGAAAACCTTTAATGAAATATTTCAGTTAAATAAAATTAAAAACGTAAAATTTAAGTATGTATTGGTGTTATGTAAAGTGAGTTTTTATAAGAATTATTAATTTAGAAATTTAACAGCATGAAAACAAAATTATAAGAAACAAAAATTATCGTTTTTATCATGTTGCTATCAAATGTGTACTACAGTCATGTCTCACGAATCCACACACATTGTGTACATAGCAAAAGTGCGTAAATAAACGAGAGAATATAACTAAACGAGAGTTAGCAAATATATCTATATATACTTAGCTGTTTTCTTATACTGCATTTAATAAAATAATTTATAGAAAGATATTTCTCTTACACCATGCAAGACAAGTTCAATCTTAGGAGGGCAAGGAATACAGTAAAAAAATAGTGATTTATTGACTTAAAATGAAACTTTACGTCATAAGAATTGTAAAAAACTGAACATTGTACCTTGTTTAATTAAAAAGTATAAATTAGTTCTAAGACACCTAAACTATAAAGAGCAAAGCCATAGAGTTAAATAGGTTTCTTATGGAAGGCACAAACTAAAAATGGGAAAATGTTTATTTTCAAAATATCTACTTCAATTTTTTTTTTTGCAATGTTTCTTTCATTATTGTTGCCATAAAACCTGTAATCTTTTAAAAGCCTAAAAAGACTTCTCAAATTTTTTTATGGTACTTTATGAGAATTATAAAATGCGTAATTAAACGAAAGTGCTTAGACTCGCGATAGGTGATTGTCTTTATTACGTTTATACAATTTTTAAACTATGTAAGTAAGAATTTAGATTTTTGTAGTACAAAAATTTAAGAAAAATACTAATAAATGTAAAGCATAAATAATCATAGATATAAATTAAAATTGTCTTCATAATAAGTAATATTGTGTAACAGAAATGTAATAAACATAAAAGAGACTTAAAATAAACTGATATAGGAAACAATTCGTTAGCTTTGGAGGATATGAGTCAACCTGTGAAAAATGTGAAGTTGGAGTACCTCAAGGCTCAGTATTAGGACCGTTGTTATTCCTTATACACATAAATGACTTACAAAATACCACTAGTCTTAAAGTGCTCAATTTTGTAGATGATACAATGTTATGCAAAACATTCACAAAAGACACATACCTAAATGACAGTAAAAATTTTAACGCAGAACTAAAAAAGGTATCAGCTTGGCTTATTGGAAACAAACTTAAACTAAACCTTAATAAAACCAGAAGTATGATTCTTCATTAATCAAAAAATATTTTATGGAAAAATATAGAACTTAATTAAAAATAGGTAAAACAGTTATAACAAACACAGATAGCTATATAAATATTTGGAAATAATTTTAGATAGAAATTTAAAATTGACAGAACACATAGAAGCTATAAAAACAAAATTACAAAAAACACTAGGTGTATTATATAAAACCAGACATTTCTTAAATGAAAAAGAATTATATTAAATCTTAAATTCTTTATTTATTAGCAATGTTAGATATGGCTTGTTGTGCTGGGGAAGAGCAAATAAAAATGTATAAATGATATAAATGTTTTCATAAACAGAGCACTTAGATGTATATATTTTAAGAAGTATGATGATAGTGTAAGAAAATTAAAAACTCAGAAAAAATATTAAATGTTGAAAGTTTGTATCTATATGAAATAGGTCTGTTTATGTTTAAGTTTAACAATAACTTGTTACCAGATAACTGTAAAAATTATTATAAAAGTGTAAAAAATGTCCATAATTATTATACAAGGTCTTCAGAAACAAACTTTTTCCTACCTAGATTCAACAGCAATCAAATAGGTCATAAATCGCTATCCTACCAAGGAACTAATTTATGGATTAATCTACCATTATACTTAAAAAATATTAGTCATTTTGTAAAGTTCTAGGATTAACTTAAAATTTATCTTTTAAATAGTGATTCTCAAGGTGATCATTCTTACTCGTCTGTTTACTTTGTTTAAGGAGTTAATAGTATTTGTCATTTTATATCCAAAATTTTAATTATTTTTTTTTTTGTTTTTTGTTCGAAAGTTGATTTGTTTGGTTACATTAACATTGGTTTAGTCTAGGTTATAGCATTTTCTATCTTGCTATATTATAAGATTTTTCTTAAAGAATACTATTTTGAATTAAGTTCAGAATACTTAAAAACTAATTTTTTGTTATGCTTACATTTTTTTTCTTTTTTAGTATGCAAACGTAAAAAAGTAGTTATAGATGTTTTTACTTTCGCAGAAAATTTAAATAGTAAGCTAAGATAACTGTTCCAAGCAAACTTAAGTTATTTTTTTTTTTTTTTTGAGGATATCGAAGAAAAAATTCTTCTTTTTTATGTTTGCAAATTTTGCTTGCTTTCTATTATTACAGTTTTAGATTTGGACAAGTATTGAAAAAAAATAAAATAAAAGAATATTTAAAAATAGAAGGAAATTTTTGTTGTTAATATCATTATTGTTAAAATTGTTATAGTTTTTTATCTTTTTATCTTATAAAAGCATAAATTTTACACTATTTATTTTCATATTTTATAAAAATTAAGTTCAGTTATTGTAAAAATCACTTCTTTAAAATTCTTTAAAAAAAAAGACAATAGTTTATTTAACTATTCAAATGTAAAACTGTTTTTACTGTTTAATTAAATTTATCAAATAAAATAAAATTACCTTTTTAACAAAAATACTATTTTTTTTTTTGATTTCAGCGTACTGCACTTTACTTTCTTTAATAAAGTTGTAACCTATAATTAAAGTATTCACACGTTTGTTATTAGTGTTGTTTATCTACTTTTAAAAGTTAATTTAAAGTTGTATATATATTCATTAGTTAATATGTTACTAAACAAGATTCATAGTAAACTATTAAACACAAAATTCTTTAATTTTCGTTTAGTTTTATTTTCTTTATTTTTCTTTTTGTTTAATTGATTGTTTATTACTAAAGATTTAAATATTTAAATGATAAAAAAAACTATGGGTAATAGCTCGTAAGAAACTTTATAAGCTTGTGGTGTACGACACGATAACCTAAAAGTTCCTTTGTCCACCAGGTCCTTAGACCAAACTTTTGAGCGCTTTTTTTATCGTTCAATAAACAATGTTATAGCTACAAACATTTAGCAATTTTACGAATTCAAAGTTTCGTTTAGAAACTATCAAGTTTTTTTTTAGTAATAGTTGATGTAAATGTTGATTTAAAACTTGACGGCTTAGTGGGAACACTAAGTTGGGAGTTGGGACTCTGTTTTTAAGGTAAAGTAAAATATTTTACTTCCTTGCAGTTGAAACAGATGTTAAAACAATGTTGAATGAAACTGTTCCACCGTCTGAGAGAAAAGAGTGTTAGAGATAATTAATACTTACAGTTTAAACAGTTTTGAATCTCAATTTAATAAAAATCTGATTTTTTTAAATAATTTCATTAAATACACTAAATGAATAAAAAATATAAAAAGATAATGTTTAAGAATTTAATCTCTGGACTAAAAAGAGACTAACGATTAGATTATAAAAATAAACTAAAGCTTTTGATGGATTCTGAAATTTTATGTGTAATAAAAGTTGACGTAAACTTACTAGATTTTCTATGGAGAACCACATTATTCTCTTTAAGATAATTATTTGAGTTATGTATGTATATTATTCAAAAAACATTAAGTTATTTACAATAAAACTATTCAAGAAGTAAGTTTGTTTTTATAAACAACTTTTTTAAAGTTTTGAAAGCTCTTTTCTAGCAGAGTTGTTTTAAACATTTCCCGACAGTTTTTAGGCCTGTTTTATAACGAACTATAACTCCTTTTAGTTTCATTATTACAAAAATTTATATAATTTTATTGGTTCATAGTTCAATGCATACAAACATATATCAATTATTTGTGTTTGTTATAAATAATAAAAATTCTTTTTAATAATAAAAAGTCCTACAGAAAATTCATTATCAACATCCATGTATAAAAATTCACTATTTCCATTACAATATGTATGCACTGCACACTTTAAAAACAGTGCATAAGATCTTTTTTAAAGTTTTCAACCATGCATTACAATTTTTTTTATACTTACAAACATTAGTTACTTTAAAATTTTGTTTTCAAGTTTTATTTAAAATTACTTAGAGAATTTTTGATGCTCCTGTTTTCGTGATAAAATATAGGAATTAATAAAAAAATATTTTTCAAATGAATTTGTCTTAAAGTTAGCTTATAAATAGTTATAACATGCTGTGCACGGTATAAAGTTTTGAACAAAAAAATGTTGACTGAAAATTCTTTCTTATAATTGCAACTCAAGTTAAAAAACAATATTTGATAAAAAGTTAAGTTTTGATTATTTTTGAGCAAATGTTTAGAAAAGTGGTCTTTTAATTTTTTTTTTATTTGCTTACATTTTAAACAGGAGTATTAAAATGGTATGTGAGAAATTTGTATAAAACTTTTTTTTTTATTAAAATGTAACGAGATTTTATCAGTATAAAAAACCACCCCAGCAAATTATATGCATAGGTTTAAAATCACTTATACAATACTAAGCAGGGTTGCCAAATTTTCTTCAGGCTTTAAAAATTTATTCCAGATTTTTTAAATAAACAACACGTTTTATGGTCTATTTTAAGTTCAAAAATTAAGTCTATGGTAAAAAACTGTGTTAAATAGTATAACAATATAGAAAAGATACTGTAAATCTACTTAAATGTGTTTATAAATAAAATCTATACGATAGATCTTTTGTGTCAAATCGAAACTTTACTACTTAACATGTAAAAGTTGTTTAAAATTGCAGGTTTTTTGGCAATCCTGATTGTGGAAAAAATGTTTAACTAATTTTCAAGATTAATCTATAAAAATATACACAATTCCTACCGTATTTGAAAAAAGTGCTTCATTATAAAAATATTTAAATCAATTGTAAGAATCTCTTAAAAGCGTGTTTTTAAATTTATATTACAATATATGTTCACAAAGCAAACTATGTATACTAAACAACTGTTAATTTATTGCATCAATCATTACATATTAGGTCTATCATTAGGGTTAGAAAAGGAGCTTTTCATGGTTTAGGAAATAAAAACTTTATTTCTACAGTAAGTCAATTAAATAAAAGTAAATATTTAAAGACTAGATGTACTGCAAAAACTTAATGTAAAAATATTGTGCAGTTTTAAATATTAGAGTCCATCAATATCATATTATACTATCGTAAGACGAAAATACTTTTAAATTAAATTTCATTTATTTTTTTTTTGTAGAAAATTAACTGTGGAGATCTCGTAATAAATTTTATTCCATAGTTTGTCTATGATGAACTATTAAAAACATTTGCAAACTTATAAGCTTTATATTTTTTAGAAAGTGGTTATTGAAAAGAATGGTGACAAAATACTTAAAAAAAAAACAAATTGGAATAAATCATATGAATATAATTTAAAAGACATTTAACTTTACTTTTTTAGAATCATCAAGATTCTTAAAAAAGAAAAAAAAGTTTTTATTATACTTTTTCATTCAAAAGTATGTCTCATGTATTCATCAATCGACTATTCTATTTCGTTGATGACACAAAAAAAACTTTAACAAGTTTAAAAAGAATATATTATACCTATGCAAGCTTTAAAAACATTCAGAAGAAGTAGAATTTTTTGTCAAAATAACTAAAATTATATTTTATTTTTGTTAAAGAAAATTTTTTTTTAGTTATATATAACCATTAAAAGTAGATGTTTTATAAGTAAAATAGGTTTTGCTATAAAACCTTTAGTAGAATAAAGAAATTCAGATGGATTTCGAAACAAAAAATCTTCCATTACAAAATACATATAAATAAGTGTTTTGAAATGATTTAAAGGTTGAGATCTTAAAAAACATATACATATTTTATATTAACATTATATTCGTTGAATGAAAATAAAAATATTATAACATTTTAACAACTAAAATTAATTTTCAAACTAAACTTATAATAATAAACTAAAAATAATTTGGAAATAGTGTAAATTTTTAGACATAATAGCTTAGTGTGCCATACACAACTTTAAACTGTAATTTATCAAGTAAAGTGTACATTATTAGGTTAGATATATTTCAAATTTAAGAAATGACGCAAGCATCCTTGGTAACTTTGATATCTGGCTCCTTCACTGGTTTCACGGGTGCATCCTTTTCAGGTGATTTCTGTGTTAATTTAAATATTTATTTTGCTTTCATTTTTATCTTATTATTTTTAAGATATATTCAAAAATCTTTATAACACATAAAACTGAACTTTTAAGGTAAAAAGGACAATTTAAGCTTTAAAGATATTTAATAAAAACTGTTAACGTTATAAATTATAAAGAACTATATCGAAACCAACGTGTTTTTTATCTTGCACATTTTTACTGATAGAGAAGCCAGCGTATGCTTGAGAATTCCACATGGAAGATTTAGCAGGAACTTCAAAGTCAATTGGCTCAACTAACCCGTGAGTTGCTTGAAACGACATTGATGGTGACACTGGCGGTACTTTTTGGTGATATCTTTATTAAAGAGAAAAATTTATGTCAAACATTTGAAGTAAATATGCATGTTAAATAATAAAGCAGAATAAATAATAAAGAAACAATATATTCCATAAGGTGTGGTTTAAAAGTTCTGGTTTTTATAAAAACAAACCTTATTCATACAATTAAAACTGATGATATTAAAATTTTCATTAATCAAAAGACTTAAAAGAATTATTTAACTTTAACTTTTAAAAACTTACATAAATCCATTTTCGTGTTTTGCTTTTTCAAACCTTCTCGTCATATCTTTAGTGAAATTAAGATAAAAAGCATGCTCATTGGGTTTTATTGTAGAGCCAGCACCTTTAGCTTGCTTGTATTCCGAACACAACTTGTGTGTTGCATTCAAACCTGTTATTAGTTATATGGTTTGTAACTTTTATACAAATATTTCTGACTTCTGCAAGCAAGTAGAAAAATTTTAAAATCAACTATGCTGATCTTAATTATGTTACAGTTTTTTAAGGCATGGTTTTAATTAGGGGCGGGCCGGATGCGGAAAAATGTATCCTTGGTGGGCAGGAGCATTTAGAATTAGTGATATACCGGACTCAGTAACCGAATCCTACCGGATAATATTTTTCGGATCCGTTATTAAAAAAAGACTTGGATTCGGCCGGTTACTAACTTTATGGATCCGATTAATTAATATTTCGAATTCATCTAATTAACAAAAATTTCTGAAGTATGACATTCTAAGTGCTTATTAAGTAGTCAGAATTTTTTATGTATTATAACCCTGGGCCAAACTAATGATAGGTTTATAAATACAATAATTGTTTACTAAAAATTACTCGAGCGTAACAATTTAAGGGAAAACAAATAACTTTTTTTATTAAATCTGCGGAATCATCTATTTTTGGCAATCCCTAGCTGGAGTGTTTCAGCAATAATATTAAATATACTAGAACAATTTTTGTAATATTGATCCTAGCGGACCGGATTCCATTTAATTTTAAAAACGTCAGGTGGCCGGTCATTTTCACTATGCGGGCCGGATCCAGCCCGCACGTTGCCCCCTGGTTTTAAACAACTAAAATCTATAAATGCATAACTAACTAATCAAGTTAACTTTCGTTGAAAATAAACATTTAAAATAGTTAAGTAGTTAGACTGAGTTTTACATTATGACTACAAATTTAAACATTAAAATGCCTTTAAAAAAATTAACGCGAGCTCATCAGTAAATTAAGTTTGAGTTAAAAAAAATAATTTGCAATTAAAATTTACAGAATAATAAATAAGTTGAATAAAAATATTTTAAATTTTATAAATGATCTAGACTTTTCTAATTTTTATAAATACTTAAATTGCAAAAACATAGGCAAAATCCGTTTCACTCGATGAAAATGTCAATAAATGATGAAAGTTTAAGAAATCAGTTAGGTTTTTTATTTTAATAAACAGCTTAATCTTAATCTCTAGAGTATTTTTAACTAAATGTTTTAAATTTTTTTGCACCAATATTTAGTATAAACAGTAAAATTATTTATTATTTATAAAATTAATTTACAAGAGTCGTAAAACTTTTGCTAAAATCTTAGATAAATATATAAAAAATTAACTAGTGACTTACTGTCAGAACTTTCTTGAAATACACGAACCGAATCACCACACTTTTCTTGTTCAAGCAATGAAACTCCATAGTAACACAATGCCTTTATTTAGTATATAAAATAAAAATACTTAACTTTTAATTTGTGTCAAAAAAATAAAAATAAAAACAATTAGAAGTTATAGTATGCTTTGTTCATTCAATTAAAACAAATTAATAAAAATAACTGCAGAGCTATGACTTACAATTTCTAACAATTCTTAATTTGTAACACTGTCTTATAAAAACTTTAAAAAAATTTATGATTTTTAAAAAAGATAAAAAATTGCCTAGTTATCATTTATGCAATAAAATATGCATAAACTAAAATTAAAATAAGAGAGTTTCCAAATTTTTTTCAGGTTTCTAAAAGTATTTTTTTTTGTCAATTTTAAATTAAAACTAAATTAAGGTAAACAACTGTCTTAAAAATATTGAAAATATACTGTGAATCTACTTTAAAAGTGTTCCATAACAAATTTCTAAATGATACAAATAAAATTATTTTACTTGATATTTTTTCGTATCTGATTAAAATCTAATTACTATACATGTAAAATTTGTTTAAAATTCCAGGTTTTCTTTTGCCTAAATTGTAAAATTCCAAGTTTTTCACGGGTTCCAGGTTTTTTGGCAACCCTGCAATGACAGTTATTTTTTTCTTTTATTTCCTTTTCGATTTAAGTACATATACATATTAGTTAGCATGAAATTAACAACAAAGATGTCTAAAAAAGTATAAAATGAACAGTTTTTTATTCATTCTATAAAGAAAACCGTTCAAAACTAAATACTATAAGTTTGAGTGGATATAAAAATAGTGGTTGAAAATGTATACTGACATTAAATTAACAAGCCGGTATTATTTTTTATATCTTGTTTCTGTCAAAAATAATATGTTGGAGAATAGTTATGAGTAATACTTATTATGAAAATAGTAAGTTTAGAAGTAAAAGAACTAAAACAAAGAACATTTAATACTTATTCTTTTACCGAATAAACACCCATTAAGTATAAAATATAACAAATAAAATTATGTGAGGTTTAAAAGTGTTTATTACAATTTGAATAACAGGGTCTCGCAAAAGTTTTTATAAAACTGTTTCAAGTTTTTTGTTTTTCTTCCAGATTCTTTCAATTATTTTTTTTAATGATTTTTAAAGTACAACTTTTCTTGTCTGTTTTTAGTATACATTCAACTTAAGACTAACAGTTAGTTTTAACAATTTTAAATTAATTGAATTATAAAGTACTACTTTACATGCTTTTTATTCCATTGCAAACATGCATTATAATTTTATATTTAATTTTTTTTAAGTTCTTATCACAACACAAGTTAAGGCATGTGTTGGTATAAAATACTAGTTTTATTATTTAGTTGCAAGTTTAAATTAATTTAGAAAATTTAGTTTTTAATATGAATACCCGTAATAATTTTTTTCTGAAAACATTTTTGACAAACACTTTTGAACAAATTAGTATTGTAACACAAATCTCATCAGCAACTTTAGTTTCTATTACAAATTATTGTTGGAAACTAGTAGTTTTATCAAATAGAAAAATATGTAAATTATTATTATATTTCAAGTACAATTATCAATTCAAGGTATAGTTTTTAATAGCAATACTAATCTAAACAATATTAGTATAATATACAGTAACCTCTCGCATCTTAACGCACTCGTGACGTTACGCACTCTTATTTAGTTAAGCATTTTAAATTCAAAATTTTTTTATTTTTTTTTACTAATATTGCACAAAGTAGGTTTATTCCTTAATTTTAATTTAAAACATGTTTTTAAATGCTAACTCACCTCTCTATATCTTTAGACTCTGTAAACACTCTTGCCCTATATATGAATAAACATCTAAAAAAGTAATATAATAAAATTCCCTTGCAAATAGTAGCAGTGATACTTAATAAATATAAACTTACACTTAACACAAATCTCAATTGTTTTTTTAGTAAACATATCACTAATTTTCATTTAACGTTTTTTTATTTAGTTTAAGTTCTTCTTCTGTAACACTTGCTTTGCACAGCGAGCGTTGAAATTTTTCGCACGTTGCCTTCAATTCTTCGTAATGCTCACCAGCACCAGTTACAGCTTTGGAAGAACACAACTGCGCGTTAAAACTGATATTCTTAATTAACTTTTTAAAACCTTTTTTTTTAATATATGTATAGATTTATCTTTTGTTTTTATATTTATAAATGAAGTAAACAAATTGTTGAAAGTGGGAAAGTCCCCAGTCTGCTTTTAACTAGAAGCAAGTCAAAAAACAGCCATTATAGTAAGTATATTTGGTACCTCTCGTATCTTTACGATCTCTCGTATCTTAACGCTTTTTTTCTGTGAACACAATGTGCGTAAATAAGCGAGAGGTTACTGTAGGTGTAAATAAATTTATTGCTATGGCAATAAGTGACCAATGCATTATATTTCACAAAAATTAACACATGCACTTAGATTAAAAATGTAAGAATGAACTTTCTTAAACCATATAAAAATTTGATTTGACTTTCAAGGTGCAGTAAAGTTAGAAAAACCTTTCTAGATTTTCGTTTTTTTTGAAGCTAAACACTTTTTATTTAAAAAAAATATATCTTTAATAGTTTTAGAACGCTTAACTGAGGATTTAAAAAAAAACATTGAACTTGTCTTCTAATTTTTTCCTAAAGTTAGAAAAATCATATACATTATTAGAAAATAAGGTAGGTTTTTTTAATGTGTCTTCGATCTTTATAATTAGAAAAAAATGCATACAATATCAGGGTTGCCACAGATCAAGCTAAGAAAAATTTCCTAACTTTTCCTGACTTTTAAACTCAAACTCTTAATTTAATTTCATTTTAAAATACATAATCTAACACTTAAAACTATATAAAGCTTTCAGACAAATTTTATTACAGGTTAAAACAACAGTTTTTTTGCTGAAGTCAATCATCAAACTTCCATTACATCACTTGAACCATCTGTGTACGATTGATGTATTTGCAATAAACAGCTTTATCAGCAAAATACTTGTAATATTACCTTATAAATACAGCTTGTGAGAAAAAAGACACATTTTTTTAGTATTTCCTAACATAAATGTACATAAACAAACGAAAGGACACATAAGGAACTTTTACAATTAAAACCTTAAATAAATAACAACTTTCACAGATAAAACCTTAAAATAATAACGAACTTTTACAATTAAAATATTAAAACAATAAAGACTTTAATCAAACACTTTTTTTTTAACTTATGTACTAAAATTTATTTTCTCTCTCTCTTTTTTGACACTTCAACTTCTTCATCTAATCAAGATATAGTTCATGGCATATACCTATCTCTCTTATATACCTCTCTTATAACTTATTTTAGAAACTAAAACAACTTTGAAAAAAATATAAAGAGGTTAAGTATATACATCAACTTGTTACATAAAATACTAAATTAACTGATTAATTATAAAGAACTCAATCATTTACTTAAACAGAAAACACTTAGATTTTAAATTTATGCTAGATAAGCTTTTCCGTATATATCAGTTTCACTATGGAAGTGTCCTTGCTACAGATAATTAATACTTAAAGGCTTACAAAAACTGAATAGCTGTCAAATTTTGTACGAGCGTACAAAATTGCACGAGCAAAATTTTTTTAAATCTTTTTTTTTATTTACTTTTTTATTTTTTCGCTATCATTGTTACCCCTAACCCTTACCCTCGGTCAGTAACTTTTTTTTTTAATTATTCTTTTTTTTACTATAACTTTTACTCTTTACCCGCGGTCAGTAGCTTTTTTTTAAATTAACAATTGTTTTCTTTTTTCTAATTATATTTCTTATTAGTTATTTTTTTATTTATATTTTCACTATCACTGTTACCCCTAAGCCTTACCATCAATCAGTAACTTTTTATTTCTTTTCGTTTTTTATCAATTTATCATTTAGTTTTTTATCTGTTTATTTTTTTTACTCTCGTGCAAAAATTTAACTCATGCAAAATTGACCCCTTGGTGCAAAATTGTCTTCGTGCAATTTTTACCCGTTCCCTAAAAAAACTGCTTGTTCAAGTAGTGTAGTTGTTCAATATGTTAATAGGAAAATTTTGCAGTTTTATAAAGGATACTTTATTAAATTATACCAGATGAAGGCATTGGAAATTAAATAACTTTGTCAATTTCTAGGAAAATTTTGCAATTTTAGTCTGACTTTAAAAGATATTTAATTAATTTTTTACCATTTGAAGACTTTAGAAAATAATTTGGAACTTTTAATAAGGAACTTTGTAAATTTAAAATGACAAAAACTGACTTTTTTTTAACTTTGTTAAATTTCCTGACTTTTGTCTTTTTTTTTAGTGTTTCATGACTTTTCCTGATTTCCTGACCTTGTGGCAACCCTGCAGTATGTCTTTTTTAAGCAGTAAGTATACTAGAAGTTTAAAGGATTTCAAAACTTAGTTCATAAAAAAAATACTTAAGCCCTAACTACTACTTACAAATGAACGATAAAATGCTTGTTTCAACTGAAGATACTTTCTCCATTTTCCAACAATATTTTGATCTCTTATTTTTAAGGAATCATCTGTTGAAAAAATAGTATGATACTACAAATGCAACATGTTATAAATTTTCTTTTTAAATCATTACTTTATCTTAATGCTCTTATGTATATAAATTAAGTACTGTCATAGTTCTCTATGCATCTTTTGTTGCAGAGTAAAACATTTATTTTATATAAACAAAAATTTATTTTGAAATTGCTGTCAGCTGTTTATAGCGTTATATATACAGAGCTTTTACAAATTTTAACAAAAGCTCTTATGACTGATCCACAAAATAACCAAAAAGTAAGTATAGTTATAGTAAATTAAGTACATATTATTCAGAAGCTCTGTTTTTGTTAAAAACCAAATTATTCCAACTAGATTTATAAATTATATATCAGGTAATATTTTCTGGAATACTAATGTAAAACATGTTAAAAAATGTAAAAGAAAGACAAGAATATTGGTACATAAATATTTTGATCTAAATTTTTGCATTATAAAGTGTAAATTAGCGCATTATTTCCGATAATTTATCACAATAGCTGTTATTTAAAACTTATCTAATTTATTGATAGGTGCTCAGTTTTTCAGATTTTTAAAAACAAAACAAGCAAGTCTTTATGTTAAACATGGTACAAAATAAGTAGAACTTTTTTAAATGAATATACAAACACATACTGACAAGACTAAAGAAAATTTTTGAAAACATTGTGAAGTAGTAGACTAATTCATAGCATTACAATTTTTGAATCAAGTGCAAAATTTACCCACACGGGAAAAATTTTGAACTTGACATTTTTCATGGGACTAATGTTGCACTAGGTTTTTTTATAAAGAAAACTTAGACACCATATTTTTTTTTGGGATAACTTGGCAAATAATATTGAACAAGCTTTTGTAACTGAAAATAAAATATTTAACTTGCTTTTTATCTTTTTTACACTATAATTGCAAAACTTCATTTATATTTTATTGCTAAAAAACATAAAATCTATGGTATTTACTCTTGTTCAAAAATTTAGCCAAAAAAAAAACAACTCTTTTAAACCGTAAACATCCACCTAGTTCACCTAAAGTTCAAATTTTATTCTCTCAAAGTTTATTATTTTAGATAAGTAGTGGTTTAGAAATAGAATTTAAATTAAAATATTATTTAGTTTATACTATTTTTAAAAACAAACATAATAGCATATGAAAAAATTTTTACGCAGGATTTTTTTTCGTAGGAATGAAATTGCAATAGATTTTTTCATAGGAAAAGTTTAAAACTAAATTTTGCCTTAAGAAAAATTTTGCAATGAACAATAAAAATCAAAATGATAATTTGAAAATAATAACTTAAACAAGCATAAATACCAAAACAATTTTTAAGAATATAAGTTTATAATGTTTTTAAGTTAATTAACAATTACTCAAGAAATAACTTATAAAAACTACATTAGCTACATAATAACTAACTTAATCTGATTAAATAAAATTAAAACAAGTAAAAATATTCTATGATGTGAAAGATAAACCTGCTTGCTGAAAAAGTTTTGATGTTTCATTTGCCAAACCAGCTATCAATTTTGCTGTGTGTTTCTTTTCAACAGCTCTAGCTATTGTAACTGAAATATAAATTCATAAGTACTTAAGTTAAGCAAATCTGTTATCAATCACAAACTTATTTATATTCGCACCGCTTACACAATTATTTATCATGTTAAAAACCAAATAGTTAAAATTTTAAAGAATGAATTAAAGTTTTTTTAACAGTAGTTAATTTTGATTAAAGAAGTATAAATAAATAAAAATGATATAAATTCATTTAGGAAAAATACAAATTGTGATAGCAACTATTATATAAACTTATAAATGCCAATTTGAAAAATAAAAATTTTGTACTCCATGTGAAAAATATAAACTTTTTAGATAAAATTATTTAAACTTTATCCATGAAAATAACTAAAAAACCTTCTTGAGCCTCTGCTTGAGATGAAAATATGTAAGCATCTAAAACAAGGTCGTCCAAATCAGAAGATTTTGGTCTTTCTTGAGTTAATAAACTTAGCATATTTGTCTGTAATTATAACTTTATGTGAGAATAATTTTTCTCTTTAGCCAACTAGAGCTTTGTTTTAAAATTTTTTTAACAGAACAAAACAAAATATAAGTTTTGAAATTTATAGCTTTAAGTTAAATTACAAATTATAAAATTCCACTAATTGAACTCAAATTAAAATCTAAAATTTTATGTTTAGCTAGCAAATTTCCATCTAAAATTTAATTTTAAAGATAATTAGTTACCTTTATTGCTTTAAAAACTCCTGCTGCTTTCTTTAAACAAGTGTGAATTAATTTTGCATCTTCCATACTTATTCTATAAAATTAAACTACTTTTTTGATCTTTAAAAACACTAAGAACAATGTTTAAATTTAGTTATACAGAAATGTGTTTATCGTAGCTTACAAAAAAAACCTTAAGCAATAACAAAACTTAAATTAAAAACAACTTTTAAAAACAGTGTTAGGTTTGTCTAAAAAAAAATGTATTTGATTAACAATAACTAATTAAATATCATTCAATAAAATAAAAATGGATTACTAAAAAACTTTTTGGAAATAATAGTAAAATATTTATTATCTTATTTACTTAGATCTTTATTAATCAATGTATTTGTTTTGAAACAACCTTTACTTAAAATTTTTTTTTTAATAAAACGAAACCAAAAACAAACTCAGATTGTGCAGCCAGTTTTGCAGCATGTTTAGAATACCAAAGACCAACGTTAACAATCATGTTCACCATATCAAACTTGGCACTTGAATCATCCCTGTCGTATATAGTTTAATATCTTATATAGATTGTTTAATTATTAATTGAATTCAAATTTGTATCAAAAAACTTTGAATGGTACATAAATTAAGGCTGATCTTATTTTGAAGCAAACTTTAATTTATGTTAGCTAAAAATTGACTGATTACCTACAAATATTTTTTACTAAAAAATATAATTACTGCACTGTTTACTTTAATGTTACTATCAGTTAGACTAGGGGTGGGCAACGTTTCTCAACCGGCGGGCCAGTTCTGGAAAAATTTAGTCTTTGGCGGGCCAGAGCATTTCAAATTAGTGGTTTACCGGATAATGACTTTTTTGCAGTAATGGCATTCAGATGGACAATTACTTTTTAGATTCGGATCCGGCTGGATCTTAATTTGATCCGGATCCGACTGGAAACTAAATTAAATCAAAATTTGAATCCGGTTGGATTTTTAATTAAATAAAAGTTACGAATACGGCTGTAATCTAATTTTATGGATACTGATCAAATTTTGAATCCTCTTAGTTCACAAAACTTTCTGAAGTCTGACATCTTAAGATGTAGATTGAAACACGTTAGATGTTTATATAATGTCTATAAATAGAAATGACATAATAATTGACAAAAGTAGGTACGTAAAACTCATACTTAAATAAACACATTACTTATGGTAATATGAAAAAAGGATATCCCAACTTAGTTAGAGTCAGGTAAAAATTTATACTATTTTAAATGATTTCGTTTTAGCAATTTTGTCTTATAAATTACTTCAAATTAGCTTATTACAACTCAATTCTATTTTAAACTTTTTCTAAACAGACTTTTATATTTTACGACATAACTATTTTTAGCTAGACTTTTCAAATTCATTGTATACAACTAAAATTACATTATAATATTATGAGTTTTTAGTAATATTATTCTGAGGATGCGCTAAACGAAATTAATTAATAAACTTTTTTCAAAAATGAATGAGTTATGTTTAAATTTTTTAGTTAAATAGAACAATATAAAATATCAGGACAAAATGGTTTATCTATTAGTACACATTAAATTGAATAGCTATTTTTAAACATCTTTTTTAAATCAAATTTTTGAAGTATATTTTTGTAAAAATATACTTTAATACTGACCCTTTGCGGGCGTGTCACTTTGCTCGTAGGCCGGTCATTTTCATCTGCAGGGCGGATCCTATAAAAATTTAAAAAACGCTCGGGGGCCGGTCATTTTCACTTTGCAGGCCAGATCTGGCTTGTGGGCCGTACGTTGCCCACCCCTAAGTTAGACCAATTTTATCAAAAAACTATATTTAAAGAAAAACTTTGGACAAACTTTGTTAGCCCTAGTTATTAAGATTAGGCGGCAATGTTAACAAAATTATAAACTTAATTTCTAACAAGTCTGTCTCAAACTAAGCAAAGAAGAAAAATTTAATTTTTGATGGTCACAAAGTTTTCACCTACATTTGTTATCAAAGGTATGTATTACCAGATTGCCAAAGGTTTTTTGAAAAATTTGTCCAGGATTTCTGAAAGTACTGTTGTCAATTTTTAACATAAAACTAAATTTAAAGTAAAAACTGTCTTAAATAGTATAAAATATTGAAAGTATACTGTAATGCTTCTTTAAAAGTGATTGTAAAAAAAAAATTCTAAATGATAAAAATAAAGTATCGCATATCATTAACTTTTTGTATCTTTTATAAATTTAATTACTTAACATGTAAAAATTGTTTAATATTTAGGTTTTTTTTATTGTTTTATAGTGATTATTGTTCAAAAGTATATGTTTTTCCTCAATTTCTCAAATTCCAGGTTTTTCCAGGATTATAGTTTTTTATCAACCATGATACTATAATTTCAGGGTGTCACTCCAGATAAAAAATCTAGCAGAAACTGGTCTGATTCAGCCTGAGTTTATAGGAAAATTGAAAAAACTACTATGAGCCTAAGTTTTCAAAAAAATATTAATACTCAAGCTTAAATACCTAAAAACACCAAAATGATAACAAAAAGACTATAAAAACATATTATATAAGAACAAATTTAAAGTCATAAAAAACTAGTCTCAGATTTAAAATATATTAATTCTAGCCAGAGCCAGCCTGAGTTATTCAAAGTTTCAAACTAGCCTGATTTATCCTTAGTAATATGAGTGTGTAGCAACCCTATAATTAATAGACAAATAAATGTTTTAGTTTTTTAAAACTTATATAAAATAGTATTTTAAATACTACAGGGTTGCCACTCTTTGAGCCAAAAAATCTTCCCTGAGTGACCAAAAATTTCCCTGAGTAACCTTAAATTTCCCTGAGATTCCCTGAGTATTTTTTAAATCTTAAAAAAAAAAATTCTCTTCTAACACAAATTATTAATACCTCATTCTCATTTTTCTTCTTTAATAATAAAAGGAAGGTTGTATGTGTATGCTTCTGCATTAAATTTATGAAAAAAATTGTTTTCAAAAACTCAATCTTAAAAGGTTTAAACCAATTAAAAATTAAAAACTAAATTTTTGCACAACTTTGTGTAAACTTGTTAGTTAACTTTCTACATAAAAGAATAAAGTTTAATTTGTTTGACATTTTAATTGACAAAATTTAATTATACTATAATAATAATTTCACATGAAGAACTCACTTAAATGCATACATAATAACTTCATTATGACTTGTATGTCTTTCCTAGCAACTGTTCTGAATGCAGTAAATAAAACTTAAAAGCTTAACATTATTGTAAAAAAAACCTGCAAAAAGAAAGTTTAAAGAAATAGCTAAAGAAATATCTCATATCAAAGTACAACTTAATACCTAACAACTGATACAAAATAATCTAAAATTATTTTTTTTTTTATGTCTTTTAGATGTTCATACACAATCTATTTTATTTGCGTTGTCCTTAGCAGCTATTCCTCTTGCTAATAATTCTTCCATTGCTCCTAAATCAGACTGTTTGTTGGCATCTGCAGTATATTTGTCATAGTCTTCATTCAAACCAAACATTTGAGTTGCTTTGTAAGTTTACTTTTTTGTTCTCCTAACTTGCTCAAAGCATCACCTTTATTTGGAACAGATATGCCAAATATTGGGCCCTAGAAGATTTTACAAATTTTAACAATTCAGAACTTAGTTCAACTGTGCTTGGTTCTAGACTGTTTGCATATAGATGATCTTTGATCATTCTTCGGGATCTTATTGTCATCTCTCCCATATTAGTTGATATTACTTCCTTATTTAAGCTAAAGCCCCGTTTAACACTTGCCTGGCCATTGTGAAGCACAAAAACAGCCTCAAGGACTCTTGTTAAATCTTTATACTTGCTTGGGATATCGAGTGTGTCAAAATAAAAGGTGTCTAAACTGTGACGTTTTTCAAGAAAATTTTCAAAAAGTATTTGAGTGTTAGAAGAACTTAACAAATCAATGTATTGATTAATGCTGTCATCACCCTCTTTTGCTTTTAGTATCTTCATGCTGACAAGTTGTTGGACCAACCTTGTAAAGTTTCTGACACAACGGTCTTTACCCATTCCAATTAGACATGCCGGATTTAAAACAGCATCCCTTCTTAAAAAGTTCAAACCAACAGTCATTCTTGTTTTAATTTTTTTTATTATAGCAAATATAAAAAGTTTACATTCATTGTGAAATGACTTGAACAAAATGTTAGAAACTTTACCTTGATTTAGCAAATCTTGAACTAAAGTAGAAGCAGCACATCCTAACTCTACATCTTTTTTGTGAAAACTTTTATTTTGAAAATGCTCATTATTTAGTTCAAGTAGCTTTTTTCCATTTGAATGGGCGTCCATGAAAGAAGTAGTAAAAACAATATTCATTAACTTGTATACTAACTTCTGTATATCATCATACATGAAAAGAATGCTTGGGCTGGTTTCCTGATACCTTGTTAAATATGGAACCAAAATTGAGGCAACAAAGCTAAAAAAATAGTGTTTTTTAAACTACATAAATAACTAAAAATAAAAAGTTTATTAGAACTTTTCAATGAATAGTTAACAACAACTTTCATTTCTCTAAACTGTTTGATTTTACTTAAGTAAATATAAATTTAAAACTTAAAAAAACTACAATGTTAATACTAAGAATATTGAAGAACTAGCCGCAAGGCTAAAAAAATTCTAAATAACCACTTAAATAATAAAAATTACTACTTTTGAACAAAATATTGAAACTGGATTAACTAAACCTCATTCTAGATCTAGAAAAAAATTTCCTTGAGATTTTCAAAAACTTCCCTGAAATTTAGAGAAAAAATCAAAACTTCCCTGAGTTTCCCTGAGTTAAAAGAAAAATGCCAAAATTCCCTGAGTTTCCCTGAGATTTTCTACAGTTTGAAAATTCCCTGAGATTCCCTGAGTGTGTGGCAACCCTGATACTACTTAAACAAAACAATTTTACAAGTAGTAGTAATTTTAAGTAATTAAAAGGAAATATACAAATAATACAATTAATATGTAAAATATTTTCTATTATTTGGTATTCTATAACTTTTAACAACAAAATGTATAAAATGAGTTAAAACAAATGGTCTAATTTGATAAATCAACAAAACTGGTAGTATATTAAGCATTTAGTTTGTAACAACATAATATGTAGCAAATAAATAAACTTACAAAGGAGGCTTGTCAACATGCAGAGACTGGGTCCATCTAAACTTAAAGAAAGAATTCAACATCTGCTTCTGACCAGCAGGTACGTTAGCATCATCGTCTTCATATGTTAAAAATTGTTAAAACAAGTATAGAAGTTTAGTACTAAAATTTTTTTTAATATTAAATAAAATGACTACTATTAATCAAGAATTATTTTAGTAAAATTTACCCCAGTATAAAATGCTCTATTGTAACTAGGTTTAGTAAAAAAAAGGTCCTGAGATAAGTTTTTTAAAGTTTCTATGCTTTAATTTAAAACTTGTGTTTTTGTGAATGAATCTTACTATTTTTAAAGAAATTAAATATCTTTTTTGTTTTTAATACTTGTAGAAGTAAGTGGAACACTTATAAGTATAATAAAGTATATAGCTTAAAAAACTAATGCCTTTGTTTAAAATTCAATAAGGTGAAACTTAACTTTTTTTTGTAGTTTTAAATTAAAATACATTCTAATATATAAATATAGTTTAAGTGAGAACTTATCTATATAGCTTTTGTTTTTTTAATTTTTTGTTTTAAGTGTCACAATTAGAGTTATCAACCGGGGTTCTAAGAGATAAATACAAAAATCTCATTAAATAAAAAGAATTCTACATTTATGGATTATTTTAATATCCGTAATTTAAATATTACTGAAGGTCTCTAATCGAGTGAAACATTGTTTGATAACATAACTCTTTAAGTTAATTATTTTTAGACTTCTTGACTAAAAATTTCATTGAAAAATTTATACAGTTACTGAGTTTCACCCAAAATAGATTTTAAAACTGTGGTTCATATTCAAATACAGTAGTGTCTAAAATATTTTGTAATAAGAATAATTTGTCTTAAAATATGGTAATGTCTTAATGACTAAACAAAATTTATAACTTTTAAAAACAAACTTTTACTATCACTAGCATTGCCTTGGTCTTCTGAAGTTGTATTAGCTTCTTTTGGTTGGTTTTCTGATGGGACCTCAAACAAGCCTTGAATAAGGGACATGTACTTAGTACTGACTTCCTCTATTTGTTCTGGTGTTGTGGTTGTTAGTTGGAGAACTTTTAAAAGTTCTATCCTAGCATCTCTAACATCACTAGGGAGTTTAAAATATTTAAATTTACTTGTTATTTAGTAAATTTAAAACACAATTTAAAATTTAAATAAACAGAAACTTTAAAAAAAACTATTTTAAAAAGATTATAAAAAGATTAACTCTTATTTCAAAAAAGTTCATATCATAGACTCCACAAATTCTTTTGTAAAAAATAAGCTTTATAACTTACTATAGTGTTAAGAAGTTTTAAATATAACACAATATTAATAAATATTACTAAAAATAATTAAAGAACACATACTATATAACTTTCAAGAAGTCACTCTTTATGGAAATTTTACTGACATCAAATTTTTGCTGAGCGGTTGCTTTGTAAGGATTTCTATGAAACCAATGAGCCATATTTTTATAGAATAAGTCTAAACAAATGAAAATTAATTAAAAAAATAAAGATAAGATAAGGTTCTACAGCTTTACAACAAACAAATCTATATATTTATAAACTTTATTTTTATGTTACATTTAAATATATATATATATGTATATATATGATAACTATTCAAAATATAAGAATAAAAAAATGAAAATTTTATTAAAAAAATTAACAAATTTGTTTTTTGTCAAATTTTTTTTATCTTTTAAATATTGTTCCAAAAGAATTTTATAAACATTGCAAGGAACAATTCCTTAAAGTTTGAGGCATTTATCTCATAAAACATAAAAGAAGAAAGATTTTTTGTGATTTGCTGTTTTAGTTTGTGCCTCCCATAGTAACCTATTATAGTTTCCAACTTTGACCAGCTAAATCTCAAAAATTATTTTGAGTTTTATAAATCTGTAAAAAGTATCTTGTAGCTTATTTAAAATTCTGTTAAATACAACCAAATTTTGAAAAAGTGATTTACTCCTCCTATGCCCTCTTAACATCAAAGTGAAAACAAATGGACACAAACAAAAAATAAAAATATGTGACTTGATTGTGTTAGGGTCCAATGACACATTGAAACTCTCTGAATTGAAAGGTGCAAAACCAAAACCATATGGTCAACACATATATAAAAAATATTAATGAAACTATCTTGCTAAACAGAGAATCTGTTTTTATATAACCATGAAAAGTTATGTGTAGAATATATGAATCAGCATTTTGTATATGCAATTCAGTTTACAAGGTACAGAAAAAATATGTTTTATACACATAAGCTATGTAATTAAAACAAAGTTATTTATTATTTCTTTGATCATGTATTGAGAAATTTTATAAACATAAAAATAACGAGCATAAAGTTAATTTTATAGGCAAATTTATTAATTTTTCAAAAAACATAAAACTTTAATGTCAATTATATTCCTTATCTTAAAAGCTATCTAAAATTTTTTTTTTTTATTTTAGAGAACGCACCTTTGTCTTTAATTTAAAAAAAAAATTTTTGGTTTGGGGTTGGAATTATTTCATGGTATAAAGGTTTTTTTTTTGGTTTTTTTAATTATTATTGTTTAGAACCAAAAATAAATATTTTTTTTTAATTTTTTTTTTTTTTTTTTCTCTTATTTTGCATGTTATTTAAACTCTTAAATGTTTATTTTATAAATAATGTTAATATCTTTTACGATTTGGCCCCAAATCAAAATGATGTATATTACACTATCATTTGCCTTGGCCATTTCCTAGATAAAAAATTGATAAAAGGAAAAAACAAATTAATGAGAATGTAAATTACAACAAACTTAATTAAACTAAAGTAATTTAATAAAATTTGTTGTAATGCACATTCTTATTAATTTGTTTTTTCCTTTTATCAATTTTTTATCTAGGAAATGGCCAAGGCAAATGATAGTGTAATATACTACATTTTGATTTGGGGCCAAATCGTAAAAGATATTAACATTATTTATAAAATAAACTTTTAAGAGTTTAAATAACATGCAAAATAAGAGAAAAAAAAAAAAAAATTTAATATTTATTTTTGGTTCTAAACAATAATAATGAAAAAAACCAAAAAAAAACCTTTATTTTTGGAGGGACCCCATGAAATAATTCCAACCCCAAACCAAAAAAATTTTTTTTTTAATTAAAGACAAAGGTGCGTTCTCAAAAGTAAAAAAAAAATTTTTTAGATATCTTTTAAGATAAGGAAAATAATCGACATTAAAGTTTTATGTTTTTTGAAAAGTTAATAAATTTGCCTATAAAATTAACTTTATGCTCGTATAAAAATAAGCTGTAATTATGATTTGTTGCTAAATATGCTGGAAATAAAAGCTACATTTTTTCTGGAAACTTTTTTAATTAAATGCAATGAGAAAAGAAAAGAAAGACCATTATAAAAAAGACGTTATCACAAAACTAAAGTTTTAATTTCTAAGCTAAAGGTCGGCTAACTGCGGTCCGTAAACAGGTTATTTTGTAAATTTGGAAGCAGCCCATGAAAGCTAAAACTGTAGCCTACGAAATGTAAAATACAGCAACTTACGCTAGAAATTCCAGAATCTGAGATGAAGAGCAAATAAACGGTGTTAGCCTAACACTGTTAGGTACATTTAATGAAAAGTTTGAAACTTGAATTAGATATTTCGGGTATGTTTTGAACTATAAAGTCTACTACTACAACTGCGCACTATAAGTTTTTTTTTTTTAATTTGGCCTGCGATTACCAAATGCCTGCCAAACTTTGGTTTAAGAAAACATCTTACTTTTCAGTTAAAAATTAAAACTCCCCTTTTTTAATGTACTTCTAGAGAAACATCCCAATAATAGTTGCATATTTTAGAGTTTTTTTAATTGTAAGTCTTAGTAGTAGTATTAATTCTATATAATAACATAATTTTAGCACATAGGGGTAGGTTAATGTAAAACAGTTTTGTTGCCATAGTTTAAGAATTAAAGGTTTTTTAACTTTGATGAACGTTTGTTTTAATTTAAATTTATGTGATCAAGTAACTGTGTGTTGATTTTCTCGTACAAGACTGGCAACCTTTGTTTTATTTAATTAAAATATTTTACTAATTCCCTACAAGTTTTAACTACAAGCTGTTTTTCAACTTTTGTGTATGCTTAAGACTATGAAGAGTTTTTACAAACTTACTAGTTTTTTTAAAACCAAGCCAAATAACCATATTTTAACAGAATTGTAATTTTAAATCCATTTGACTTACAAATTACTCTATATGACATCTAAGTTAAAAAAACTCATTTTATTAAGTGTTTAGTGGTAAATTGGCATAGTTACATTTATTTTAGAAATTTTGCTTCCAATGACCTAAAATTACAAAGTTTTTAAATAAATTTAAACCAATTTTTAGAAACTTTATAATAAAAAGTTTGGTTTAATTTAAATTAAATAAAACAAGTTGTTTATTTGTACATTCAGTTAAACCATATAGTTTTTTCTGTTTAAGTTAAACCATGATTTTATTAAAAACATTAAAAGAGATGCTCAAACTACTCTCTATTATCCTTTGAAAAGGTTTTAATCTTTATTTTAGAAAAGTTTGTAAACTTTAAGTGGAGCTCCAATTCAGACTTATGTATTAAAAAAGCCGATTATTCCAAACCTGCCCCTTTTTTTGCTCGTTACTTTTTTTTGACCTTTTACTGACTAAAATCGCCTAAAAAGACATTTTTAAACAAAATGACTAATACTTAAAGTTTTAGTTAGTTTTTTTCATAGTTGATAGCCTTTAGTTTAAAAATTTTATTTAATTTTAATTCTAGTAGTTTACCTAACTTTGTATACTTCGTTAAAACAACAGTAAACTTATTTTAAATTAAGCTATAAACAATAACTTTAATTACTTATCTATTTTAATTAGTTTAAAAAGTATAAACTTAAGCCTTAGTTGCACTGTTTTATTACTCAGTAATTATTTATAGACTTAAACGGTTTTGTTACAAATTTTGTTGACACTAGTTTTTACGAAACTGCATATGTCATTTATTTATTCTCTTAAACTTTTATGCTACTAAAAAAAAGAAAAGTTTTCTATAAAGACCAACTTCGCTTATTATTAAGCAAAAACATTACAGACTTCTCATATATAATCAACGGTTTCTTAAAGTGAGTGATCTTGCTTCACTAATTAACCCCTTACTTTGAGATTTACAAGTATTGTTTAAGAGACAGATTTCATTTGGCTACAATCTTGTATTTGTTATTTTTTGTTCAAAACCAGGGTCGTGGAAAACTAAGAATTTTTAAAGTCTAGTGAATATAAATTTTAAACAATTATTCACTTATTTTGTTAAAAACAAGCTCATAAAGATCTAACGGTAAAATTATAACAGTTATTTTATCAAGCTCCAGATATAGAAAAACTTAAATTATGGTAATGTGGTATAATATATTAACTTTTGTAAACTAACAAAATAATGCTGAACTCAGCAAAGTTAAATTTATTTTAGTCCTTAATACTGGATATTTGGGTTTAAGACCTTTTTATAAGTTGATTAAGAGAGCAAAAAGTTTAACTATTTTTACAAGCTTTAAGAATTATATTTTAAAATAAGTCAATAAACAAAAAAAATTAAAGGCAAAATTTAGTATTTCCTGAAATAAAAAGGTCTTAGTATTGAATGAATGTTTGTTTTAACTTCTTGCTATGGAATTTTTTACTTGCTAAAAAAACAAGCAACTATGTTTTAATGTATCTACAGATACGGTTTAGTTTTATATTTAGTCTATTAATCACAGTGATTTAAGTCGTTATAATTTTATAAAATAAACTAATTTTTAAACAAATATCAATTGTATCAACTAATGTTTCTTAAAGTGTAAATAATTTAAAATTTATTTAAAAAATAAACTAATCCTCAATAAACAACATTGCTTAAATCCAGATTTATCTTAAACTATATTTAAGATGTCAACAATGTTGCTAAATTTACTTGATATTTTGTTTATTATTATTATTACTATTAGTATTATAAGTAAACTATGTTACTAAGCTAAAACTCAAGTAAATTACCTGCACTATAAGGAAAATAATATGCAGAAGATCGGCCTATGTTATTATTTTTAAAGTAAGGCTTCCCAAATTGGGTGATTTTCGCTATCAAGAAGTAGTAAGGTATTAATGAAGTAAATGGGTATTTAGCTAATAGAGGGGTGATATATCTTAAAGGCGGTCGATAATTTCTTTATATTTCTGCTAAGTAAACGATTATGAAAATGAGTTAGGAAAACCATGCCTTAAAGGAAATACCTTCACTGCTTATTTAAATCAAATGATCCTATTAGTTCCATCTTAATAAATTTTTAAAATAAAAAAAACCTTTAACGTTTTCTCAAACAACACTTTTGTTTGTTAAAGTTTATTAAAGAACTTAAAACAAAGTTATACTTGCTTAAAGAGATAACATTTCATACAAGTATAAAAAAACACAGTTTTGTACTTTATGTAAAAAACAACGTATTTAGATAGATATCGACTAAGTTTATTTTTGAACACGAGAGAGATATATTTTATGTCATGATTAGCATAATATGACGAATATCCGCATTGAACTAATTTACATCGATAAAGCAATACTCGCAGTATTATTTATAGTTATGTTTTGTTTAAACTAGCTTTTAGTCAGTTCATAGCAAAGAAAAAAGCTTTAAAAGTTTCTAACCTAATTAATTGTTTGAAAAATTTCAAGTTAGTACTAATCAGTAGTTTTTAGTTTAAAAAACTTCAAACAGCTCTTTGAGCAAAACTTAGTTTAGCGCATGTACCTTTGAAAAAATAAATAGTATTTAGTGTTATTAAAGTGATTATACGCTTATTATAAAACAAAAAATATCAAAAAATAAAGATAAACAAAGTAATTTATTATAAAAAGTTATTTTATTTTTTTATATATTCAGATAAAGGTCAAATAACTAGTTTAATACATTTTATAATACAGCTTATATGAGTTTACTGAGTTGTTCCGACTTGAAAAAAAATCCTCCTTTATTTTGATAGGTTTTTTATTGAATAAATAAATATAATTACTAGCCTGGAAAACAATGCTGAGCTGATTTTAAATGTAGTATGCTGTACAACTTAAATTTTCTAGCAGTATTAAGCGATTGCAAAAAAAAACTTACCGCCTCCTGCTTATCAAAACTTAAAAAATCAGTAAGAGTTGTTCCTTTCTGATCTCAAAAGTTTCTTCTAAGATAGGGTTTGCAAGTATTTGACACGGGCCGAATTTCTAAAACAAAAATATTCGCGGGCCGAAATTGTAGTTGTTAATATTCATAAAAACCCTGATGTACCTAAAACAGTTTTATTTTACTCATTATTTCGAATTCTAGAATATCTAATATAAATTTTGATTTTTTTTTGCCCGCCGGGCTTGCATCTTTGCGGGCCGCAGGTTTTATTCTCTCATGGGTTGCATCTTATTCAGAATAAAAAGGTTTTATTCTCTCGCGAGCCGCAGTTTGCAGACCCCTGATCTAAGACATGTTCAGCACAACTTACTTACAGCTAAACTAAACCAGAGCTGTGTAAGCAAAATAGTTTATGTACATAGCTAGATTGTTAAATTTATAATAAAACAGGTACTTGTTAAATTTTTATTAAACATTTTATAGTTTAAATTACTATATAAATATAAATTTTAGCTTTTGTTAACAAAAATCTGCGCAAAACAAGTCCACTGGAATGTATAATAATAATAAATTTAACAGTATTCTTTATTTGTTACACCAACAAATGTTTAATTTGTTATTATAAGTTGAAATACTAAAGTTTGATTTTCAAAACTTGATTTAACTTTATACTCTAAATTATTATTTTTAATTCTAACAATTATTAAGAATATTAACAACGTTGATATCATGTTAACATTATATTTACATTATAATTCATTTGTAATATGAAAAAGTAGTCGACAAGCTAGAAAGAAAAATATGTTTTGCATAGTTAAAAATAGCTTTTCATTTTGTTATGATGTAACAAGTAGAATTTCAAAACTTTAAAAAAATTGTAAAATAATTGATTTATATTTTTTAAATCTTAATGTCAGCTTAAAACTTATTGACTACTGTTATTCATAGTTTTACTTACAAAAATAATTAATCATACAATAAAAAGAACTTTAGAGTTTTGCATTTTTACAAAATACTATTGAAGTTAAAATTTTACTCCAGAGTTAATCTTTGAGTTATAAAAATATCTTTTTTACCAGTTACAAAAAAATTAAACAATGGCTTTAAAATCTACAAGTTTATTGCATACTTTAGTTCAAATCGATTTCGGACAATCGTCTTTCTTCAGTGAACAGTTTAAAGTTCACTGAAGAAGGACGATTGTCTGAAATCGATTTGAACCAAAGTATGCAATAAACTTGTAGATTTTAAAGCCATTGTTTAATTTTTTGTAACTATTGATGCAGGAGAAAATTCACAAGTAAAAACAATTGACTGTGTCCTGGACCAATTTAAGAATTATATATAAATCTTGTCTTGTTTTTTTACCACGAAGTCCAAATGAAAATAAAATCCAAAACTTTTTTTGAAGGTATTACTCTCAATCGAAATTGAAATATCAATTAATGACAGTTTATTCTAATTTTGAAAATTTGAAATAATACATATTTTAATATTCAATACTTGAGGTAAAAACTTAAAGTTAAATTCAGTCACGGATAACATAGAATTTTAAACATTTTGTTTTTGTAAGCAAATTTCTTCTGCTTACTTTGTTCTCTGGTAGTTGATTAACTCTAGAGTGTGTAACTCAAATAATTAGTTTTAACTATGGGTTGTTGTACAAATATCCGATGGCTTTTAGTTAAAGAAAAAATAAGCTATTTTCAACTTTCTGCTTTCTAATCTTGAATTTTTTAGAACGTGATGTTCTTCATTATAAGAAACTTTCAATTGGAAATTAGCACTGCAGTTAAATACTTAAGATTTTGTTAGCTATTTATGATGTTATACACAATATTGACCAAGTACTTTAAAGATAATCCAATAAGTTTTTATACAGTTAAAGAAATTTTGATTAAAATAAATTGATTGTATTGTTCAAGTTTTTCTTATACTTTTGTAAGAAACAACATGATAAAAAACAGTACCGAAAACGTTCTTGATAAAATAAAACAGAGAGATCCTGATCAAAAAGAGTTCATACAGGTAAATGCATGTAAGATAAAATATAGATAACTAGTATTATTTACATTACAAGAACGTTGAAAGAAGCTTATAATTTTTTAAAAACTTATTTTAAACAATACCAATAAATGCTATTATCTTTATTAATATGTGTATACTCGTTGCAAAAAGAGATTTATTTAGAAATAAAATATAAATTAATAACACAACTTAGTTTTTAAGATGTTACTTTTGGTTTTATTTTAAACTAGGCTGTAACTGAAGTATACGAATCACTTTTGCCTCTGTTTGAACAAAAACCAAAATACTTAAAAGTTTTTGAATCAATTGCAGAACCAGAAAGAGTAATTCAGTTTAGAGTACCATGGCAAGATGACAAGGTAACCTGGCAGTAAAAAATAAAAATAAGTGTTGAATAACAATGTTTTTTTTCTTTTAGGGTGTTATGCACATTAACAGAGGGTTTAGAGTCCAGTTTAACTTAGCAATCGGTCCTTATAAAGGAGGTCTTGTTAGTTAAAGTTTACTGTTAAAATAAATAAGATAAAAAAAATATTAATTATGTCTTTTTATTAAGCTTTATTTTTTTTTATAGTTCATTATACGAAGTGCTGTACATTGCTTAAAAATGTTGAATAAAAATTAACAAAAACGTTTTAGTAGATTTAGTTGTTTTTTTATATCAAAATTTTCTCTTTATATTATTCGTAGGTAATAACTGTTATAAAATAAAGTTTAACTAAAAGTTTTGTACTTTTAGTTGTGAATGTTTATCTGTACTTTAACAGTGCAAACATTTCTTAACAATTTTTTCAGCGTTTGCACCCTACTGTCAATTTGTCTATAATAAAATTTCTCGGCTTCGAACAAACATTCAAAAATGCACTGACAACGCTTCCGCTGGGAGGAGGCAAAGGGGGCTCTGATTTTGATCCAAAGAACAAAAGTGATTTTGAAATACTTAGGTTTTGTCAAAGCTTCATGACGGAGCTTTCGCGCCACATTGGGCCTGTAAGTTTGACATTTAAGTACTTTATATAGATGTGATGCACTATAATATTAAGTCTTTTTATAGACAAAGGTAAGGGAATAAATAAAAGCAACAACATAAAAATAATAAAATAAAGTTATACTGGATACGTGTATGCTCAAAAAGAAAGTTAGGTTTTGGGTCTTTTAAAAGAATAGAACAAATAAATAATTGTAATATGACAATAGCTTGGATAAATATGTTTTTGTTGACTGCTCGTTCTTGCTTGTTTAGCTGAGCTTTAAAATCCAAGATAAAAAGCCTAATGTTGTTTACTTTGATAATTTAAAGGATACAGATGTTCCAGCAGGAGACATTGGAGTAGGAACGCGGGAAATCGGGTTTATGTACGGACAATACAAGCGAATAAGAAACCAGCACAACGGAACTTTTACGGGTAAGGGGTGGGGATGGGGCGGAACCCTGATAAGACCCCAAGCTACTGGTGAGCTGGTTGCTATGTTTTGAAACATTTCAAACTTTATCACAAAAAGTAAAATAATTAATATCATTAAAAGTATTGTATACTATCAAAAACTGTTGGTTTTACCTTGGTACTTGCTATTGTTAATAAAATAATTATTTACAAATGTTACAATTATTTAAATAACAGGATATGGTCTCGTTTACATTCTTGAGTGTGCAATGAAAGACCACAAAGATGAACTTAGAGGGAAAAAAGTGTGCATATCAGGATCAGGTAACGTGGCAACTCATGCTGCAGAAAAATGTATTGAACTTGGAGCAATAGTCCTCACTCTCAGTGATTCTGACGGAACTATACACGAAGTTAATATCATATTTGCTATTTCTTTATATAAATATTAGTTATTTTTTCTATTTAATAAAAATTTAGTTGAATTGTTATACTGAGATAAGTCTAAAAACAAACATTGCCGAAGTTTAAGTTTAAACGTAAAACTAATTAATAAAAAATAAGCGACAGTTTTTATGAACGTGCTTACACATTCAGATTTTCTATACTTTTTTTATGTCTCAGTTACTTAGTCTAAGTATAATATGCAGCTGATCATCAAATAGGAATTTGGTTAAATACTTTGAAAACCTAGGTTTTATAAAATAAATTGCTGTAAAATGAAAATCTTGTTTTGTAGCCTGAAGGATTCAGTACAGAGCAGCTGCAACTTATTAGAGATGTAAAAGAAAATAGAGGAAGATGCAAAGAGTATTTAAAAAATTCAAAAACAGCTAAGTTAGTAAACGTTTTGTAAATTAAAACTAGTTTTGTTATTTTTTTGTTTCATATTTTGATTTACCTTTAAACAAATCTTTTCATTTAAATATTATTAAGCAACTTGATAGTTAAGTTATTTAGTTTTTCATCCTTCGTTTTATGTCTAGTGCTGTTTTACAACAAAGTTTAAAGCTTCAATAACAGTTACTTTCATTAATAATTAGGTACTACAAGTCAGGTCGGCCATGGAAGGTTCAGTGTGATGTAGCACTGCCGTGCGCGACACAAAACGAGTTGAACAAAGAACAGGCTGAAATGTTAACAGCAAATGGGTGCAAGTGGGTGTTCGAAGGAAGTAACATGCCAACCACCAGTGACGCAATAGACCACCTAAAAAGCTGCACAGGAGTTGTTTACTTTCCTGGCAAGGTTAAGTTTTACAATATCATTCACTTGATTTAAGTTTAATTTGATTTTAGTTTATGTACATTTATTAAAGACTTTCTATTTGAAATTTTAGATCAATAAAACGAAAACTATAAACTGTTCGGAAAGCTAAATAAGCACAATGTTTATTTACTACAATTCAAACCATTAACAAATATATTATAACACATCTCGATTGAAATTAACAAGCACTTTCAGAAGATCTTTAACAGTAAAAATAAATCAAGAAATATCCCAACAATATTATGCAAGCAAGTGAATAAGATCACTAGTTAGCTTACAGCCAATAATACGAAAAAAAAACAGTAAAAAAAAAAGAAGAACAAGTGTATGAAAATTCAATGCTATTTTTTAGAAAAGCCTAGCGACAAGTATAAGCTTCTTAAAGATTGAATTAAAATAAAGCTTTATTAAAAAAAAAAATTCATTTAGTAAGATTTTAACAGGAAAACACTAAAAATATATTTTTAGCATGCCAATTATGAAGCAACTAATAATGTCTCTAATCGTAAAATCTTAGAGATCTAAAAAAACAAATTTGCTACCACAAAAAAAAAAGGCTGACCTGCTGAGGGTAAATGCTTGATAGAAAGTTTTACATATAATCTTTATGTAGAGACAGAATTAAACATTAAATCCTATCTTGGTTAGCTGAATTGTATTTCAAAGATACATTACAGAGTACAAACACAGTTTTAAACATGAAATACATCGTAAAGCTTTAATTTTATTGATTGCAACATAAACGAAATTTAGACTCAAGTTAAATTTAACCAAGCTGAAATTAAAGTTTAATGGAAAATATTAAAAGCAAAAAATTAAAATTTGTTTTAAATTATGTAACCCCGAAAAGCTTAAATTTTTAACATGATAAACCTATAAACAAATGAAACGAACTACAATCTCAATGTTTGCACGTAAAAATTTCATATAAAAGACTTTTTTCTCAACTTTGTCAAGCTATACATGTATTTATATTGGTACTTAAAAAAACAACAATTTTACTTTTCAAAAGTATTTTGAGATGAATTGGCCGAACTTATTTAATACGTTATAGTATGCATTTTGTAAACTTTAAAAAAATTTTGCTAACAAACTTTATTTTGTTTAATAATATAAAAAGTGTACATAGGCTTTCAGAAATACAAAACTGTTGTTTTTTATATAAAATAAGTATATTTATATCTACAACAAAATTTGCATAAAGAACTGTGACAATTGTCAACCAAAAAAATTTTTAATTTCTTTGTTTTGTATAGTAAATATGTCCTAGGAATAAGATAATAACAACAAGTTTAATAAACTAATCTTATGCATTTTATTCAACAACCATGTTATCTAAAGTAATATATTTTAGTTAACCTTTTAAAAGAAAACATTTTAATAATTAAACGTTTAATACTAATCTAATATTTTAAACATTAAGTCATTTTAAAACTACTAACACACTATATATAGCAACTGAGATTTATTTGTTATATAACTTAAGTAAAAAAATTTGTACTACTAAAGTTTTAACTTAAAACAAATAAAAACGCAGGCATCAAACGCAGGAGGAGTAGCTTGTTCAGGTTTAGAAATGTCGCAAAATTCCACGAGAATTTACTGGACAGAAACTGAGGTGGATGAAAAGTTAAAATCAATTATGAAAGAAATTTATAAAACCTGCAAAGAAACTGCAACCGAAATGAAGCATGAAGGTTTGTATAGAATTTTAAACGATTTATTATAAACAGCTCATAAACTTCATGAAAATTATGTTAGAGCAAGGATCGGCAGCGGCTCTCAAAGCCAAAATTTGCTACATACTATTCTAAACTAATGATCAGTAATATATTTGTAGTAAAAACTTACAAATAAGCTCTTATTTTAGTAATTCCTCATCAATAGTGCGCTTTTCTTACATTTTTGGTTTACAATGTTATTTATATATTTCATACGAAAATTGATTGAGGATTGCCTGCAAATAATTTTCTCAGTATATTGCGCTCCGCGATTTAATGCTACTGAACACTGTGTAAGAGTAATAACCAAGACAGATTTGCTTTAAAACTCCAACACCTAATGTTTCTATGGCATAAACAACTACTGTCTGTATATTTTTAGAAAAAAAAAGATATCAACTTTAAATTTTAATAATAATGTGTCTGCTAACAGATGACCAGTTAATTAATTAAGTTATGAAAAATAAACTAAAGACATTACAATTTTTTAGTTTACTGATTTTTAACTGAGTTTCGGTTACTCATGTGGTTTTAGTGTATCTATGTGTAAAAAAAACTTTCGTTCTTTTTCGAAAACTGTAACTTGTTTTGTTTTATTTCCAAGTTTTAGCTTATAATGCATAAAAACTTAAAGTTTTAAAGATTTATTAATTAGTTTGTACTGACGAGCTATAAACTTAAAATATAAAACTAGTTCAATTAGTATAATTTTCCATGATTTAACAATCATGTAAAGACTTTGAAAAAGTACTAATAACAACGTTTATATTTCTTGAATAGTTTGGTTTTGGTACTGGTTTTAACTTAAAAATTTAAACGTAAGTCACTCATTTTCAAAAAAAGTTTATTAATTAATTTCGTTTAGCGCATCCTCAGAATAATATTGCTAAAAACTATTGATATTATAGTGTAATTTTATTTATATACAATGAATTTGGAAAGTCTAGCTAAAAATAGTTACGTCATAAAATAAAAAAAAATAGCTTAGTACAACTCAATCCTTTTTAAACAGACTTTTATATTTTATGACGTAACTATTTTTAGCTAGACTTTTCAAATTCATTGTATATAACTAAAATTACACTATAATATCAATAGTTTTTAGCAATATTATTCTGAGGATGCGCTAAACGAAATTAATTAATAAACTTCTTTTGAAAATGAGTGACTTACGTTTAAACATTTTTAGTTTATATTTACAAAAACTACTTAGTTTTTTTTTTACATTTAACGACTATAAAAAGTACATTACTTTTTTTTTAAGAAACGAACTAATTAAAAACTTTAATAAAGTTTTTAGAAAATAAATCACTTAACTAAAGTACTATGATAGATTATTAAGTTTTTGGAGGTTTAGTCTTTCATTATAAAATAATTAAATTCGTTATAAAAAATTAATAATACTGATAACAATCCAGGAGACTTTCAGTTAGGTGCAAATGTTGCTGGTTTCAAAAAAGTGGCCGATGCAATGCTTGCCCAGGGATACGTCATTTGATCTTATTCAATCGAGAAAACGACTTTCATTTTCATTTAGTTTAAAAAGTAATGACAACCTTCAGTTTTTACTGAGGCATTTATAAAAAGTTTGTCTGTGTTAATATTTGAAAGTTACACTAAAGCTTTTTATCAATAAAACAAAATATTTTTTTTACAACGTTTTGGATAATATTTTTTTATTTAACAAAGCCATTTATAATTTTTTTAATTCTGTATACTGCACTTAAAACTTCATTTTCTGCAACAGTTTCTATGATTAAAACATTGTTCAAATTAACATAAAACAGCAAAAAAAAAACTATATTTAATATCAGAGTCTTAAAGTTTGCTAATTGTATGATTGTAAGTATGCTATTTTGCTTTTTAAAATTTTTATTGCAAAACTTTTGTATTGTTTTGAGTATTGTTTTTTATGTTATTAAATAAAAATACAGCAGCTGCAAAAGTACTATGTTATCAAACTAGTGTTGCAAAATTTATTTGTTTATTATTTATAAAATACTGCTGTAATACAATAAAACTATGAGGTTAGTAAGTCTTTTGTTATATTTTTCTTTCTCATGTTGCTTTTAAGTTTATAGCTCATTATTTCAGTTCTAATTTCTAAAAAGAATTGTTAATGTTGATTGACTTGTCTCGACATAATCATGGGCTCTACTGAACACCAAAGCAGGACTTTTAAGTGTAACTTTAATCCTTGTTTTGAAACTTTTAAAATTCAAAAAATGTTTTTGTTTCTAAATAGAAAAAAAATATTAAAAAAAGTACTCAAATTTTAAAAACTAAGGACGTTCCCCTTGTTAGATTAACAATACAGTTATACCGACTTTTAAATATATAAAATTATTTCAAGAATAGATCATGTATGGTAAAATATAGAAGTATGTATTCTATAGAAACAAATATCTATTACTTGTTTGGTTAGGATCTGTTTCAGCAAACTATAAACTAGTAATATTTAAAACTTATATATACATTATGAATCTACAGTAAGTATTAATAGTTTAGACTTTAGAGTATTTATTAGAAATGGTTGTTAAAAACATTTTGCTGAAGTTTTATAAAAATTGATGTAGTAGAACTTAAAAGTTTTATAAAGTATTTCAAACGGTTTAAATAAGGAAGAGTCTATAACGAGTTGTCAATAACAATAAAAAACTAAATTCGTAAAGTAGATAAAATTTTTACTCAAAATATAAAGTGTTATAGCAGCGGTCGGCAGCTTTCATAAACCGCGGTCAAATTTTCATAGAAAAAGAAACTAAGAGGCCGCACTCTATAGAAAATTCTTCCGCGGGCCCATTAGTAGATGTAATTTTATTTTCTAGCTACTGTTCTTATAGTAAATTATGAAATCTTATTACTATATTTAAAATAGTAATAAGATATCAAAATTAAACACAGCTACGATTTGAATATTAAGAGTTGTTCAAAAAAGACAAATATTATTTTGTGAGAGTTTGTAAAGAAGCAAATATAATATATTTTATTTTAACTAGATCAAAGTAGACATGATAACCGTTTTAGATTTGTTTGTATTAATATGCGTAATTGTTTAACGTAAAATTATGTAAACAAAATACTACAACTAACAACAGCTCGTTACGCTATACCTAACTAAGTAAAATAGTTGTAAAAAATCTTAGTGAACAAGTTAGATTAAAGTGGGAGCCGATCATTTCTAACCCGCTTTCAGTTCTAACCCGTTCACTCCTAACCCGATCATTTCTAACCCGATCATTTATAACCCGATCACTTCTAACCCGATCGTTTCTAACCCGATCACTTCTAACCCGATTATTTCTAACCCGATTTAATCCAATCATTTCTAACCCGAACCTTTCTAACCCGGCCATTTCTAATCCGATCATTTCTAACCCGATCGTTTCTAACCCATTCTACTTGTTTATGTTGTTTTTGTTTTTTAATCAGGATTTCATACAAAAACAAGCTAGTCTTAATAAAGTTACTAAATTATTTATTTTTTTTTTAGTTTTTTTAAAACATTACGATTTTAATGTGTTACGTAAAAAAACATTGTTAGTATAAATTTTAATTTTAGTATTAACTTCACATAAGTTTAATTTATTTTTATTACCTCTTTTTTTGATATTTCATCCTACACATAATTTCTTTTTTTTTTTCATTTTTTCATACTTTTTGGTTCTTTCAATCTACTTTAACAGTCGTTTGTCGTTAATCATATACAATTCACTAAATCTTTAACTTAACAATATTTTAAACTACAATTTTTAGGATTTTAAAATAAGCAGTTATAACTATATTTAAGTTGAATCTTTTAATAAATTCACGTGGCTATAATAATTTTAACATAAGCAAGTTTTAATAAACCTTTACAGTTGTAGTATTAAAATACAAAAACTTTTATATTACGGTCTAAAAACTACATTGTAAGTCTGCTGTAAATGTTGTAGTATTGTTGACTAATTTATTAACGTTTTATAGTAGGTTAGTTTTAAGTTTCATTTGAATAACTTTTACAAATTGTTTTACAACTTGCATAGGCCTACTAAAATAATGGAATTCAAACAAAGACTAGGAGAATTTTAATACCTTTGTTATTTTAACTGAAAAAGCATGATTTTTAGGTATAACCTATGTATTAAAACAAACATGTCATATTACAAACCGCAAAAGTATGTTACGTCGATTGACCGTCTTAATTTCACATCATTTATAAATTTCTATTTAGTCGTATAGCAAAAAAGTCACTAATAATTAAACAGAAATGTTTATTTGTATAACAAGTTCCAGGTTAATCAAACCTCGCCCAGGTAATCTTCTTTAAAACCTTCACTTAAATCTATACAATATACAAAATGTTTAAATTACGACTTAAATTAGTACTTTAGTTGACGAGAATTTAATTTAAATTTACTGTATTTTGAACAATTAAGATAACGTAAGTAAAAACGAAATAAGTACTGAAAAAATATTTTGAAATTGAGTAATAAATTAATTATAGTTTAAAAAAGTATAACTAGGAGCAGAAGTTTATAAATACTCATTTAAGTTCTTTGTTCCTTTTAATCATCTACTTTTTCAGACGATTATTACAAGGAACATATTTCCTTTTATTCATTAGAGTAAAGCCAGCTTGAAGTCTATAGACTTTATTCTCGTTGGTTTTTTGCACCTCTAAATTTCTATAAATGTCATGAGTTTTTTCTTCATTAGATATTTAAACCTATATTAGAGTTTCACAATACAAACAAATTTTATTACTTAATTTAAGTTTTTAAGTTACATAAATTAATCAAATAACTTTTATTTATATTTCATATTAAGTATCGCTAAATAATCTAAAGTTTTTGTGTATGGAAATCTGTGAAACAATAACTTTTAAAAGATATCATGAAATTTTTTAAAGAAGTTTTTACTATTAATCTTGAGAAACTATTTTTGCAATTTTAAATTTTGAAAACTTTTAGATTTTCATGATAAATGTAAATTTATTTTGCTCTATATACATTAAATTGAAAAGAAAAAAAAGCAAAATAATAAGTTTTCGACACCTAACTTTTTTATTTAAGTTTATATATATATATAGTGTCTTATTTAATCTTTAAATATAATTTGACATTGGCTAAAAGAAAGAAATTTAAATTTTATTTTTAGTAAATGACAGGTTCTAAATATTATAAAATTGTCTACCTCTGCTTTTAACTTATTAAGCAGTATACACTTTCGTTTTAAAAACTTAGAATTTAATAAGGATAATCTAAATGAAACCACCATACTAATTACGATCACTAAATTTTATTAACTATATTATTTCAAGTTTCATCAATACTGATATTAATATTCTAAAAAAATTGTTGTATTTCATACAAATTCGCCCTAAATTTGAATGCAACTTGCCAATCTGGTCTCCATACTTGAAAAACATAGTTCAACCATATAGAATCTCTTCAAAGAAAAAGTACGGAGTAGTCTTTTACGGCTGCAAAACTCATTACATTTCTTACATTGACGACTATCAAAACTTAATATTTAATCTTTAGAATTCAAAAGACTTATACTTTTCCTATTGATTTTTAAAACTGATTAGCTACAATTAATTTATAACTCATTTTTGAACCTTATTAAAATAATTAATTACCACGAAAACAAATCGAAAAATTCATGCAGTCATAAATATCTTTCAGTTTAAATGTGGAATTAGCTTTCAAACAAAACTAATTTAGGAAAAAAAAACAATTTAGATTTAAGTTTACTTGATTAAGATAAGATACTTTATACTAGAAACTACCAGTAATTAAAAATTTTTTTAAACCTATAAACTATTGATTTAAAATGTAGAATTTGGTTCATTATATAGTTTGATTTTATTAGCAGCGCCTTTCCTCTGTAAATAATAAACCGTTTTTCAATATTTTTGATAGATTTTTATTTGACCTGTATTCTTAATGTGCTTTGGAATTTAAATTTTAATTTAGTGGTTAGTCAATGCACATAATTTATTGATTTTTATTTTTATAATTGTCTTTACTTTAACTCCAACATTTTTTTATTATTTTATCGATTATGCTTTGGCAAAGCGACAAAATAATTGATAAAAATAAAATGAAATACCAAACAGTTGCACAAATATACAGAACCTAACTCTAAATGTCAGGATGTGTATATCCGGTTGATGTTTGAACAAGAATAAATTTTATTTATGAACTTTTGTAGTTTGTTTGAATTATGACATTCTAGTATGTTCTAAACGAGTTTTATAAAAATAACCATGAACCCTAATTTAATGAAGAATTCAGACTATTTTGCTGATTGCTGTACTAAAATCATTGAAATAGTTTACTAAACTGTCTCAATATGTGTTGCTGAATTTTAAAGAGAAGGTTTTGAAATTAAAAGAAATGTTGAAAAGAAATCGGAAGTTAATTCTAAATTGAAAAATTGTGCAGCTGTGTTTGGTTATATTGGAACTCACAGATCGATGAAAGAATAGATGTTAAACTTGCTTATTATGGAGTTAAAACCAAATTTGTTAAAAACCTTCAAATCATAAATAAGACAATTTTATACTAAAGTGTTGATTCTTTAGCTGTTAGTTTATAAATATTAGGTAGAACTGTAGTTTTTGATTTTAAGGTATATATATTTTCGTCTCTTTGTTAAGTGTCATTCAGTTTAAGTGGCCCAGATTTTCTAGTCTAGCGTAGGATAACAAACTTCCAAAGCAATAAATATCAAATATTAAATTTTAACCAAAGCTATCTGAACATTAAGTTTTATTCTAAACAAAAAAAAAACTAAATTACATTAAAAAAACAACTTTGTTGAGATTAATTTGTTTTTCAAACAAACCCTTAATTTACGACAATAATAAACAAACATATTAACACAGATCGGATTAATAATTGTCGGGTTAGATCGGGTTATAAATGATCTTGTTAGAAATGATCGGGTTAAAAGTGATCGGGTTAGAAATGATCGGGTTAGAAGTGATCGGGTTAGAAGTGATCGGGCTAGAAGTGATTGAGTTAGAAGTAATCGAGTTAGAAGTGATCGGGTTAGAAGTGATCAGGTTAGAAGTGATCGGGATAGAAGTAATTTGGTTAAAAGTGATCGGTTTAGAAGTGATCGGGTTATAAATGATCGGGTTTGAAGTGATCGGGTTAAAAATGATCGGGTTAGAAATGAAAGCGAGTTAGAAATGATAGTAAACCGTTTAAAATACAGCTGTACAACTTCTACAAATTTTTGTACATAAATAAAGGATGTGTGGTAACTAATATTTATTGTGTTTATAGTTTAAATTCACTTAATTTACAACTACAAATCTTATAGTTTTAAAATATACAAAATTTGTAGAAATGTTTAAATTTTCTATATATTTTATTTTAAATATAGACTATATCACTCAAAGTTTACAATTTTCTTATATAATAGTGTACATTTATAAACTTTATGATTAAAGAAACAATTGCATTTTTTTTGATATACACTCCAGGGGCGTGTTTTGACTGGTTTCCTGTTTCCTGTGAACCCCTGAACAAAAAGAAAAGAAAAGAAAAAAATATTCTTAGAATATCACTAAAAACGTTGTTTATTGACTTTGTTTTGGTTATTTGATAAACTTTGAATATTGAATGTTGAATTTATAACACTGAAAGATTATAAGTTTCATTAACAAAAAATGCTCGTTTTTGCCCAGCTGAAATATATTTCAAATAAAATTTTAATGGTGACGTGATAATAGGTAAAAATTTTAAAGAGCCATTCTTTTCTGGGATTTTTTTTACTAATATGCTATTAGTTCCCATTATAAATTGTTACTTAGTGTAAATAACTTTTGATTAAGTATTGTTTTTCAACTTGTAAGTACAATTTTACTTAAAAAATGTCCATTAAATCACTAAAGTTTTATTTTACTTAGTTGATTGTATATAATAATAATGTGTGAAGCTAAGAACCTTGAAAAGTTCAATTCAAAGAGTTTTTAAAATCATCTTTAGACCTTTACACACCTGGCAATTTATTCTTTTATCATTTAATGGTATTTTAATATTTTTATTTAAGTTATTTTATTTTTGTATATCTGTTGGCCACAAAGTTGATTCTTGATTTTTTTAAATTTTCAACTCAGAAAGATTTCAAAACCATAGTTAGAATCCCTGCACCATCAGGCAAACATTTAATTATAATTTAAAGATATGTTAATTCAATTGTATAAGTCTAAACATTTGTTTAAGTAAAATTTTAATTTTTATTTAAGTTGTGTTATTTTTGTATTTGTTATTGTATATTTAGTGAAATTTCAAATTTTGTACATTAAATTACTTGAAAAAATTGTTTTTATTATAAATAGATATATAAATGTAAAGATGTTAAAAAAAAAAAAAAATGTAAGAACTCCATCTATACTAACATTTAAACTGAAATTTAAATTCTTCTTATAAAAGCTTATTCTAGATGTTTTAATTATTTTATAATGTTGTTTCCTGATATAAAGGTTAATATTTTATAGAGTAAGTTAGTTATGTCTGTAACAGTTGAAGAGATAAAATAATAAAATTTGTAAGTTCATAACTTTTTTCTAATTCTTTTAGTTTTAACTTATCTAAATTTGATACAGTATAACAAATAAAAAATAATAATATTTTTCTATTACTACTTATATGTTTTTTTAAATTTCTAAGCAGAAAAAAGCATTTTAAATACAGAGTTTTTCAGCTAAATATTGCGTAGTAGCACAATGTGTACTTAACTGGCTGGCAGTGCATACCTAAGAAATGCGTACTTACGGGGCAAATTAAGAACAAAAAAATAGTTGTGAACCACATTCGAAAAATGTCTAGACACGCCCCTGATACAGTCCATAAAAATTAATACTTTTATAAAATTGGTTGTTAATAAACTTTTTTGTTTAATTTATCTATTAAAAAATATATTTCGGTAAACTTAAACAGTAGCGTGCGAACTTAACATATTTTTTTTAAATTTTTTATTTTTTAGTAAAAAAAAAAAGTATGATTAATGATTAATCACGTTAAATTGACTATTGGATTTACATAGCATAGAACTTATATCGCTTTTAAAGTATTTTTTATTTTTTTTTTCCGCTATAATTAACTCATACTTATATTGAAAGAGATAAAATTGGAACATTTCTAGGTGTTTCACTCTATGCTTGACTTTTAGTATTAAGAAAGAAGGTTGAAAAATTGTGTTTAATTTTTTTCTCAAAAACACTACTACAGCTTTGCTAACATTTAATAACTCCTAAACTTATAAGTAAATCTTGTATTAAGGTTAATTTAAGAATAGTTTAGTTTTGGAATTTGTTTACTGTTTGAACGACAAAAAAGCGCTCAAAATAATTGATGTAGTACCTGATGTACCTTTCGGTTATCAAGTGGTACACCACCTGTAATCAGCTTAACGTCTTATCCAGGACTATATACTTTAGCGATATAAAAAAATTATTCTGATTCGTTTTAAATTTTCCAAAGGTTTTTGTTTTTTGATTTAACTCTTAGACATTTTTTTTTTGTATAATATAAACTGTTCATGTATTTAAATCTAATATACAAAATAAAGATCCGGTAACAAAATACATACCATATATAAATTTTTGTTTAATTAACTCATATCAAAGAGAAACATTAGCTAGTGTCATCAAAACCAAAACTTGGACTTTTATTTGCCGTGAGACAACATATATGACAAAAAGTTTTACCTTCGTAGTGATAGATATAAGATTAAACCACACATTCGGAACTGTTTTTTATTTCAATAACAAGTAAACTTTTCAAACTAGTTTACATACTTAAAGTACGTCAAGAAACTTTATTGTTAAACATTGTTATTTCTTAACTTTTAAAATAAAGTAGTATAGAGGTAAGAGTCTAAATAAGAAATAAGTTTACATACATAAAAGTTTTAACTTTTTTTAATCAGTAAACCTTACATCTAAACAAGTAGCTCAAAAAGTTTTGTTTAAAAAACGTTTTGTATTACGCTTTGAAAACAGGATTTAAAAAACATTATTTTTTTATTTTTTTTTCATTAGAGTACAAGCACAACCGAAAAATTTAGTGCTTTTAGAGTTTATAAAATAAACTTGTTTTCTAAATATCACTTAATTTTTTTCTTCATTATTTTTATAAAATAAAAGAATGTTATCTTAAAATTATTTTTATAGGTAATTTTTATCCTATTGCAAAATTAAACTATTTTAATTAATTTTCAATGTCTAAAGTTCTTCTATAATTTTATATTTCTACTGTTTCAAAATGTTTGAAACATGTAATTAATGAAAACAAAGTATGTTTTATTAATTGTGCAAACTATATATACGAATATTTCTAATAATATAAAGTATTATAGCAAAAAGTTTATAGTAAAAGGATGAAAAAAAAAAGTTAACAGCTCTACTATACTTAAATTTTAGATAGATTATTGTAGTTCATTTAAGAAAACAGTAAAACTTAATCCAATTAGTTTAAGTTTTCTTTTTTTAATAAAAAAATAATCTTATAGAATTGAGCGTAAAAAAAAGCTAAGAAATTAAAAACTTTCAATTTCCAAAGAAAAATACAGTTTGTTAAGGTAATAAAATGTACAAAGTTTAACTGAAACCAAAATCAGATTCTATTTTTCAGTCTTAAGAATTCTTACATAAAAAGTGATAATGTACATACTTGAGAAATGTAACATAAAAAGTGGTTGTTATAACTTTGACTACTTAAAGCATATAAAATGTTTTCAAAAATAGTTCAAAACTGAAAGTAAATGATAAAGGAAAAAACTTAACTATGTTTTACTATGTTGTTTTTTACGTTTAGACTTCAATGAAAAAAGTTGTGCAATAAAGAAAGTTACTAATTTCCTTGTATGCCTTTAATTACTAACTTTTGTATTTTCGGGTTTTTATTATTTTTTACTAGCAGTTTAACTTTTCATTAGTTAATTATTATACTTTTAATTACCTTGAAAGCTTTGAAAACTATTTACGTTAAAGTTATAGATAGGGAAAGGTTTTTATATTTAAAATTTATCAATTAGTTTATAAAAGAATATTTTAAAACAGCAAAAAACAATCATAACTCTGTTAATATTTTAATGTTTTTATTTCATTTCTTTTAGGTGTGACTTAAGTTTTTCTAGCTTTTTTAAACTTTTACTTTCTTTATCTAAAGTATTTTATCGATAGTTAAAAGAAATAATTACAAATTAGCAGAATAATGATTTTAACATATTTTTAACTAAAATTATAAATTTGTAGGCTTAAAACTTAAACCATTAGTGTTCAATTATTTGATTATGATAGATTATTAGATGATGAAGAATTTTGTCAAAGAACCTTATGTTTGAAAAGATCTCTAAATCATCAAGCTACTCACCATAACAAATAAATATCTTAATATGAACAAATTGAATTTTAAGAACTAAAAAAACATATGACTAAAAATGACACTTTACTTAAGAAAAACTTTAAATTAAAGAATAATAGTTAAGTGGTAGAAATATTGTTTTTTAATAATAAACACAGATTTTTTAAATTGCTATAAATTAAAGATAAATAGATAAAATCATAAGAAATAATTTAAATGTGCTTCCAGAGTTTTTTCTAATTATATCTTGAGGACTAACCTTATAAATTATAGCTATTTTTATCTTTATAACTTTTAGTGCTAATATTTTTAAGTTTAGTCAAAACAAGATGAATTATGATGATTCACAAGCAGAACCTAAAGGTATGTGTTTCATAATATAGTATTGTATATAAGAAAAAATAAAAATATTTGAATAAATATTTATTAAATAAAACGAGTTATTAAATAATTTACTTTTCCTTAAATTTTATTCAAAATGTATACTATGCAATTTACCGTTTCTGTTAAGAATAACTTACGACCTAAAATCAAGCATAATTATTTTAAGGCCCTTTTTAGAAATATTTATTATTTTTTTGAAAGAAACTTAAAAAGAGATGTTTGTTAAATACTAAGAAAACTGATAGATTTCCAGAATTATTTGAATTATATTTTTGTTAACAAAAAATGAAGAACAAATTTACTATAGGTTTAGTTTAAACTGTAGAAATTATGCTTTTTAGGCAGAAATATAAAAAGTGGTTTTCAAAAATAAACTAAATCAAAGTAATAAAGTAAAAATTTTAAAATGTATTTTCAGTTAACCTAGGAAAAGTATCAATTTCTATTATTGTATGCATCATTGGAGTTATTGCAAACTTGGTCAGTATTTTTGTGATTGTTGTTCTAAAAGAATATAAGAAGTCTGTGTTACACATGTAAGTAAATTGGTTTTGTATATTATGTACTAAGATATCTATACTTATATTTAAGTTTTGTTGTTGAAACTTGTTTGAAACAAATAAGTTTGTCTATAAGATGAACTAAAAACACTAAATTATATTTCAAGTTGTTTTAATTTTATGTAGACAACTAAAAAAAAAATCTAGAGGACCTAAACTAAATTTTTTGGAAGCAAACATGTTCTTCTAACAGTTATGATATCTTTAAAAGTTTATAAAGCTCAAAAAAAAAAATCCATACTAAATTTGAACGAGTTATCTGCTGATATTCGTAATAAAGACAAACAATGTGACACTTTTGCTTTATCAAAAAAATCAAAATTTTTAGAAAATGATTAGGTTAAATGTAGAAAGTACAAGAAACGTAAAATACTTTAACTAACGTCAAAGTTTAAATAGTGTCCAAAATTTAAATAAACTACTTTTAATTTGACTTTTGATAAAGCAAAAGTGTGACATTGTTTGTCTTTATTATATCTTACGAATATCAGCAAAAAACTCGTTCAAATTTAGTTGGGATTTTTTTTAAAACTTTATAAGTTTTTAAAGATATTAAAACTGTGAGAAAAACATGTTTCTTTTAAAAAAGTTAGTTTAAGGTTCTTTAAATTAATTCAGAGAACTAACACAAATTGAAATATAAAACAGTATTTCTAGTTCATCTTATAGACAAACTTATTTGTTTCAAAAATTTTAAGTTTTGACGTTATTTAAAGTATTTAATGTTTTTTTACATACTGCATTTAATCTAATAAACATTTTCTAAAACTTCTAGAAGAAAATTGATCACAAACTTACAAAAATTATGCGTTTTAGGTATGTTTTACAACTAGCGTTTGCTGACATTTTGTTTTTGTTGACAATTCCATTTAAAGTAAGTGAGGATTTTCATGGATCGTGGCCTTTTGGAAATTCGCTCTGTAGTGTAAAAGAGACTATTCTTTTTCTGAATTACAACGCCTCAGTTTTCTTTTTAGTAGTAAGCTTTTATATTATTATTCATTATTTAATAGTTTTGTATTCATATACTATTTAAGGAGTTTAAGGTTGATACATTTATACAAAATAGTCTTCCAAAATTAGAAAAAAAAAACTGTAAGGATTTATTTATTTAATTCAATTAAAACAAAAGTTAAATAATGACTAAAACAATTTGTTTCGGGTATTAAATACAGTTCTTTAAAAGAAAAAAAAATTACTAAAATAACTAAACTCAAAGTTAAACAACTTTGACAAAGTTTTTTTTACAGTCTAAAAAGTTTTTTTATTGAAAGATAAAAAAAGCGCTCAAAAAGTTTGGTCTAAGGAACTGATGTACAAAGGAACCTTTCAGTTATCGAGTCGTACACCACATGCTTATAAAATTTCTTACGAGCTATTATAAATAGTTTTTACCATTTAAATATTGAAATCTTTAGTAATGAAAAAATCAATTAAAAGAAATAAAAGAAAAGAAAACTAACGTAATTAACTGAAATTTTTATTTAAAAATGTACTTAAAAACTTGTTTAGTAATATAAGAACTAAAAGTATAGATATGACTTTATATTAAATTATAAAAGGATATAACAGTACTAATAGCAATTACGTGAATACTTGAATGCTAGGTTACAGCCTCTTTAAAGAAAGTAAAAATGTAATACTCTGAAATATTTTTACGTTTAATTCTATCAGTATTTTGTGATTAAAGTGTAGTCTTTGTTTTATTAAATAACTTTACTTGAACAATAAAAATAATTTTACATTCGATTAGATAAATAAATTATTGTATAATTTTAAAAAAATTTTAAGATGTGAATTCTACCATAACATAACTAAATTTTTATATATGAAAATATAAAGATAAGTACTGTAAAACTTATGTTTTAAATGAGTAAAAAATAAAACAAATTTCTTTTTGTTTTAAAATTTAATTTTTTATGTTTTGAATACTTGCCTAAATCTAAAACTGTAAACAAAGAAGGCAAACAATATTTGTAAATATGAAAAAGAAGAGTTTTTTTTTTGATTTCCATAAAAAGATAAATTTTAAAACATAAGTTTGTTTGAAAAAATTATCTCAGCCTACTATTTAAATATTTAATTTTCTGTTAAAGTATATATATCTATAACTATTTTTTTACATTGGTGTGCTAAAAAAAAACAAAAAAAAAGTTTGTAAGTATTCTGAACTTAATTCATAATAGTAATCTTAAAGAATATTCTAAAGAATAACCAGATAGAAAATGCTGCAATCTATACTCAACCACTGTTAATGTAACCAAACAAATCAACTTTTGAACAAAAAAAACAAAGTAAATAAAAAAAAGTTGGTTATTAAACGACAAATACTATTAGCTCCTTAAACAAAAGTAAATAGACGAGTAGCAATGATCACTAATGACCTTATTAGTAATTTTTTAATAGATAACTTTTATGTTCATCCTGGAACTTTCCAAAATGACTCATATTTTTAAACATAATGATAGCTTGATTCATAACTTACTTCTTTGTAAGGATAGCGATTTATGACCTATTTAGCTGTTGAATCTAGGTAGGAAAAAAATGGTTTCTGAAGACATCGTATGACAATTATGGACATTTTTTTATTTTTTTTATAATAGTTAGTAAAGTTATTTGGTAACAAATTATAAAACTTAAACATAAACAGACCTAATTTGTATAGATACAGACTTTCAACATCTAATATTTTTTTCTGAGTTTTTAATTCTCTTACACTATCATCATATTTCTTATACTGTATGTATCTAAGTGCTCTGTTTATGAGAACATTGATATAATTTATACATTTTTTGTTTGCTTTTCCCCAGCACAACAAGCTATGTCTAACATTGCTCATAAGCAAATAATTAACGATCAAGTATAATGGGTTTTCACTTAAGAAATGTCTGGTTTTATATAATACACCCAATGTTTTTTGTAGTTTTGTTTTTATAGTTTCATAACGTTCTACTACTGTACTGTTTATGCTTTTTTATATGCAGTATAGAAAAAAACAAAAATTAAAGTTCTAAACTTATTGTTTCTTATAAAATTAAAAGCAACAAAAACTAAAAAAAATGCAGATAATGAGCATTGATAGGTACATTGCTGTTTGTCAGCCTTTTAATAAATTTCTTGGAAAATGGAGAAAAACAAAGCCAGCAATATTAACTATATGTCTTACGTGGATAGTTTCTTTACTTATATGTCTTCCGGTAATGCAAAATACTCAAGTAGTTGGTACTAAACCAGAATGTTTTTGTCAGTTAGTTATTTAAGCACACATTATAACAATTTTTAATTAATGTGAAACAAAAACTATAATCAATAAAAATATCAATTTAGATAACTTTGAACATGATCGTATTAAAACTATAAATAAACTTTTTGTACAAAAAATTAATAAGATAAATCTTTATTGAAGTTGCTGTTTGTCTTTGAAAGTAATTCTTTTTAATTACATCTTATATTTTTTTTTGACTAAGTTTTTATAAAGAGTAATAATATTATTTTCTGTTACTTTAATAAACTTTTAATTCTTATGTTTAGAATTGCAAAAACTTAGGTGTGTTAGAAAAGACGTTTTACTTTTTAGGTTTAACTTTAAAAAAGAGTATCATGAGCTGATAAATGTTTGTAAAGAAGTTGGTTACACCTCGGAAACTCAAATTTCAACGTGCCTTGAACACAGCATACAAGCACAAGACGATGGAAGAATTTGTAGGTTTGTTTTAAAACATAGTTATAATTAAAATTACACTAGCTTTTATTTAAGTTAAATTGAATTTTAGATTACTTTGTTTTTTTATTAACAGCCTTGTATTTCTACTTTACTTTTAACAACTGAGTATAGTTTCTTTTTTGCTGATAAAAGTGTTATCTAGTTGAAAAAATTGATTCACTCAAAAAGTTAGTTACATGTGCATTTTATTGGAAGCTAACTAACATCGTGTCTGAACTCTCAACTAAAGCTAAAGTTGATGCGTACCTTATTATAACTTTGTTACTGTATGTTTTAGATTCTACGCAAGTTTAGTACGGCATTTAAGAGTCGGTAGTTCGTAAGACTTGAAGAAAAAAAAATACTTAAATAGCTTTCCTAATTAGAATAACAAGTTTTAATAATACTTGCTTTTAATAGTTGGGCGGATGGTTACAGGTTTTGCTCTAACAGTATACTTCGAGTTTTAGGTTCTGACGGACTATCGGAGATGGTTTATTCAGGCTGAAGTAAACTGTTTTAAGTTTTTTATTGCTTGGAAAATCGTATATTTAAACAGAAAAATGTAATGATTTTTAGTGTACGTTTAATATATTGTTCTAAAATGATTGTTTTGTTATGTATGTTACTTGTAACATTCAATTTTTAGTCTATCGTTGTTATGCACTTAATATTAGTTAAAATAATTTTTATTGCTTATTTTCAAATTATAAATAATCAGCTTCACGATTATTTTAGACCAAGGGTCGGCAAACTGCGGCCCTCGGGCCAAATGCGGCCCTCAAAGTTAAAATCTGCGGCCCACGAGCTACTTTCAGCCGAAAATATACATTTTAAAAACAATAAAAGTTATATTTTTTGTAATAAAAACTTACAGTTAGGCTCTTAATTCAATAAGTACTCTTTATTAATGCTCTAATATTGCTTAAATTGTCATATTTTTGATCTTAAATAATATTTTTCTACTGATTACCAGAATTTTTTTAAAATAAATGCGGCCCTCAAAGGTTTTTTCTAAATAGTGCGGTCTGCGAGCAATTTTTCCTAGGAAAATAGGCGCGCGAGTAACATCAGGCTGCCGATCCCTGATTTAGACATATAACTAAATTAAGCTGCGCAGAAATACAAGTAACAAATGCACGGCTACTTTATAATTTTTTATTTTGAAATAAGACGATTGGCTTAAGGAAACTCCTGATTTTGAGGTGTACTTAATTAGTACACCAAGATCATTACAGGTGAGTTTCATTTTTTTCAAAGTGATACATATTGTTCTTCCAACAGCTTATCAATGTTGTTTTATACTTAGGTTTTTATTTTTATTTTCGAAGCTGTTTACTGTTCTTGAAACCTTTTTAAAACTTAAGTTCTATGTAGTAATAGACAATTAAGCTTGTTTATCATCTGCTTAGAGACTAACATTTAACTATTCACGTTTAAACTTGTCGACCCCGCCTTGCATCGTCGTCCCTCTTACATGTCTTAAGCATGTGAAGCTACGCGTTAGGTAAGTTTAAGTTCATATGATTATTACAAAGTGATCAAAAAATATCAAAGGTATAATAAAATTAGGTTAGTAAAATGTTATCCACGTTTTAGTTTTTAATATACAAGTTGTTTTAAACTTTATTTACTTTTAAAAATAATTATTCTTAAAACCAAAATAATTAACTATTTGCAGTGACAGCTATCCAGACTACTATGAAGAACTAGGAGACTATTACAGTTATTATTCCTCAGAAAATGATACGAATAGAAATACTAAAAATAACAACTCTACTGAAATTAATTTAACAAAAAACATGACCTCAATTTCAAGCAATCTGACATTTATCGACGAGGAGGAGTCGTACTATTCGAGCAAATGGGAAGATGAATTTGACCCTAGTGGTGATTATTTACCAGAAAATGGCAATACCACAGAAGGTTCTGAGGATGATCTGTTGTACATTCAAAGTATAAACTGTCACTACAGAAATTCTCCAAAGCGATGGCACAAATTTCTGTACACAAACTTCATAGTTTTATACATTTTTCCAGTATTGGTAATTTTACTATTTACATTTTTTAGCTTACTTATACTTTTCTTTTTACTGCTTAGAAGTTTAACACTAAACCAAATGCTTGAAAACTTTTTTAAATAACATTTATTCAAGCTGTTTAAGTCAGTTTTTTTTTCAAAGGAAGCTTGTAAATAATGCCTTACGTTGATGTTTTAAATTATTTTCAATTCACATTTTAAAACATTTATACGAAGGCAATGATTGCAACGTACGGCATGATCATCAAAAAAGTGAAGTTTTCAGGAGGAGTGTCAGGAGGCAGGCAGGCGAAAGTGAGGAACAAGGTGACCCTGATGTCGGCACTCCTGGTTTCCACCTTCATCATTTGCTGGCTGCCATTCCACATTATACACCTGACCAAAATAAAGGGTCTGCCTTACATGCAGGTAACATGTTAATGCATGTAATTTTGAGACAAATTTAAATGGTTATTTCATACATAAACCTTTATTATTTTTAATCAATTTATTTTTACTTTACTAAGATTGTACAATTTATTTTTCTAAAAAAAATTAGTTCTGTAATTAAAACGTTACTGAAACTAGTCTGTTGATTTTTTAAAAATAGTTCAAGTATTAGATAACAGAAACTATAAAACTAATTAAAATTTCTGATAAAATTTGTAACAGAATTTTGTTTAGTATAATTTCAGAAGTTATAAAGAGTCAATTTTTTACTGCTTCAAACAAACAGGGAGGTTCATGTGAAAATTTGACGATTTTTTCATCGCTTCTCGCGTATATAAACTCCGTATTAAATCCAATATGCTACAGCTTTTTGGGAACTAATTTTAGAAAAAAAATCGGGTATACAGTTAGATCTATCGTAAGAAGCATTACTTTTGTACTATTTTAGATTATTGCAATACATTACAATATTTTTATTGTAGTTAAATTAAAGTTTTATTAATTTATTTCAATGTTTTTTAAAATTCAAGTTAAATTTTTAACTTCGTAAGCTTTAATTTTTTCATTAAAATAATTTTTTTAACTAATTAACTTTCTAATTCTTTGAAATAACCAAATAAAGTTTAATTTGCTCTTGTATTAAATACACGGAAGATCAATGCGAAAGTTACTGTATTATGTCATGTAATAGAAAGCTTACTACCTAATGTACTTCCTTGTTGCTTTCATGACTAATTTTTAAAATCGTATTACACAATTGATGAGTTTGAAAATTAACAATAAGTTTTTCAATAGCTTTACAACACTATTTATTTTTCATTTCAACAATTATTTGAGAACAACACAGAATTTATAATGTAGAAGAGCAAGCGAAACAGTTCGTAGAAGTGTAACAGGTAAACCAAGCAGCAGAAAACTCAACACAAGCACCAAGTCTGAAACTGCTTATACGAGGGCGCGCGTATCTTCTAAAAGGTTTTTTTTAATGTTTATTCTAATTTTTCACAATAACAAGAAACTAAACTCTTATGAAACTAAAACTAGCTAGTTATATATTTCGTTAAAATTAAAATACTTATTTGCATTTGTAGTGTAGTTTTATTAAAGATAGAATACAAACTATTAGTAAGAAACATCTTTTCTGAATTTAACGTTTGAAAGAGAAAATAAAAGTTAAAAAAAGTAGTGTATTAATTAAAAATGTTTTACTTTAAAGACGCGTTTTAAGCTTCTTTAAATATACCTTGACGGCTTGATTAAGGAAGAAAAATTTTCTACACATGAGACTGTTAATTTAAAGTTAGCTACATAGAATATTTTTATTAAACTGCCCTTAATATTGTTATGTATATATATTTTTCTCTAAATCATAAGTATGGTATTCATAGTTCTGTACAAAACAAAACGTTTACAATATAAAACAATAGTTTTATTTATCATTTAAATTGTTCTTAAAACTTTAAAAAATAAAAACACTGAAGCAAAAAACGGTAGTCCTGTAGTTTAAACTTTTTACTTGTAAAGTTGTTATTATTTTTACAGCAGAGCTGTATCATCTTCATGATTGGAAAAATTGGAGAATAAGAAGACAATAATACCCATTTTAAAATGAACATTTAGTTCTATGTTTTTACCAATATATTTTTTGATATATTATTGAAACATACTTAAAGTTTGACTGATCAAAACATATATTTTTTTTTCAAACTTGTTAGAGTTTTTACTGAAAATTATAGTATCTGGTTTTATTACTGCAATATTAACTTAAGTTTTTTAAATAAAAAAACATTTTATTATTATTGTAAACACTAAATTTTTATTTGTTTCGAAATAAAGTTTCTGAATAATGATATTGTTTAATTTTATTGTCTTTCACGAATATTAATGAAGTCTAAAAAGTGTATAAGTTTAAGTATACTTTACGGATTCAGATATTTTTATTTTTTATTTTTATACTGTTGTTTTAAATTAAAAATAAACAATTTTTCATATTTTATGAAACATAGATATAAAAGTATTTTTTTATAAGTTTTGAATTAGCCTTAATATAGATTTGTATAAGTTTTACGAGTTAACTTTTAAAAACACACAGTTTTTAAAAATACTTTATCTATTTTTGTAGAATTACTTAAATAGTTTTACATAAATTAAGGTTAGTGACTTATATTTTCAAATGCAACATTTTAAAATACGTTATTCTACTTTTGAGTATGCACTTTTTATGTACGCTCTTCTTGTGATTTTAAAATTGAATTTTATAATTAGATTTTACTTTCTTAGGTACGCACTTTTGAGCTATGTCCAAAATGTTGTATAAGTTTATATGTGCTAGTTTTTACAAAAATAATTCAACAGAAGTTAAAAAAATACATTATAAATCTTTAACAAAATCAAGTTGAGGAAAATGTTATTTATTAATAAAAACAGATCATACATATTACTATAAATAACACTTTTTCTAACTAAAAATCAAGTTTGTCTAAAAACTAATTTCATTTACATCAAATTAGCTTGAGCTTATTAGAAATTTACGAAAAAGTAGTGAGAGTCAAAAAAAAAAAAAAGGTTTTTTTTTAAAGCTTGAATACTTTAAAAATCATAAAAGAAAGAAATAACTTAATGTATAGAAAAAAACTTGACTTTTATAAAAAAATTGAATAAAAACACACAAACCTAGCCTAAGATTTACGAAACAAATTTAAACTTACTAAATTTTTCAAGAATATTAAACTAGCATAAGTGTTTGGCAACACTGGTTGTAATATAAAGGCATACTTATAATAAATCAGAGCTACATTATTTTTTACACAAGTGTACTATTCAATTGATTACTTACCTTACATTACTGAAAACTTTCAAGAACTTTATTTTAACGTTTTTCAAGACCAAGGTTTTCTGTAAAAAGTGAAGTATCGTAGTTTATACAAAATATAATACACAATACAATATACACACATTAGTTATACCTATCAACAACATAAATATGAAGGTTAATCATTGAGAAAAAAAGCTTTCGTTATATATCTATATGAAGTACTAATCAAAAGAAGTACGATCAGACTAAATTAATTAACATTACTCAACCTCGTGAAATCTATTATTTTTATTAGTTTTTTCTGAATTGTTGAAGGGGCTCTGTCCAATTTTGATAAAAGAAACGCAGTTTGTGCAGTCTTTTCGGATTTAAGTAAAGCATTTGATAGTGTAGATAGAAATATCTTACTAAGGAAATTAGAATGTTATGTTGTGAAAGGAAATATGCATCTACTAATCAATTCATATTTAGATAAAAGAAAACAATTCGTTAGCTTTGTAGGATATGAGTCAACCTGTGAAAATAGTGAGGTCGGGGTACCACACGACTCAGTTTTAGGACCGTTGTTATTCCCAATACACATAAATGACTTACAAAATAATACTAGTCTTAAAGTCCTCAACTTTGCAGAAAATACAATGTTATAAAAGACATTTACAAAAGAAACATACCTAAATGACAGTAAAAATTTAAACACAGAACTAAAAAAGGTATCAGATTGGCTTATGAGAAACAAACTTAAACTATACCTTAATAAAACCAGAAGCATGATTCTACACCAATCAAAAATAGTTTTTAGTAATTTATAGAACTTAATGTTAAAATAGGTAAAAAAGTTATAACAAACACAGATAGCTATAAATACTAGGGAATAATTTTAGATAGAAACTTAAAATAGACAGAACACATAGAAGCTATAAAAACAAAATTACAAATATTATTGGGTGTATTATATAAAACCAGGTACTTCTTAAATGAAAAAGCATTATACATTATCTTTAATTCTTTTTATATGAGCAATGTTAGACATGGCTTGTTGTGCTGGGCAAAAGCAAATAAAAAATGTATAAATTATATCAATGTTCTCATAAACAGAGCGCTTAGATGCATACATTATAAGAAATATGATAGTGTAAGAGAATTAAAATATCAGAAAAAAATTCAAGGTGTTGAAAGTCTGTATCTCTATGAAATAGATCAGCTTATGTTTAAGTTTAACAATAACTTGTTACCAGATAACTTTAAAAATTACTATAAAAGTGTAAAAAACGTCCAATATTATCGTACGAGGTCTTCAGAAACAAATATTTTCCTACCTAGATTCAACAGCAAAATAGGTCATAAATCGCTATCCTACCAAGGAAGTAAGTTATGGATGAAGCTACCATTATGTTTAAAAAAATATGAGTCATTTTGGAAAGTTCCAGGATGAACTTAAAATTTATTTTTTAAATAGTGATTATCAAGGTCGTGATCATTCCTAGTCGTCTATTTACTTTTGTTTAAGGAGTTAATAGTAATTGTCATTTAGTTTTCAAATTTTTATTTATTTATTTTTGTTCGAAAGTTGATTTGTTTGGTTACAGTAATATTGGTTTAGTCTAGGTTTTAGAGTTTTATATCTTGTTATTTTTTAAGATTATTCTTTAAGATTACTATTTTGAATTAAGTTCAAAATACTTACAAACTTTTTATTTTAGCATGCAAATGTAAAAAATAGTTATAGATGTTTTTACTTTAGCAGAAAATAAAGTATTTTAAAAGTAAGCTAAGATAACTGTTTCAAGCAAACTTAAGTTAAAAAATCTCTTTTTTTTTTTTGAGGAAAGCCAATAAAAATTTCTTTATTTTTATGTTTGCAAATGTTGCTTAGTTTCTATTATTACAGTTTTAGACTTGGACAAGTATTCAAAAAAAAAAGAGAAAAGTGTATTTTAAAATAAAAAGAAATTTGTTGTTGTTGATATCATTATTGTTAAAATAATTATTGTCTTTTTCTTTTTTTTATTATTAAGAGCATGAATTTTACAGTACTTATCTTCATATTTTCATTTATAAAAGTTAAGTTCAGTTATTGTAAAAATCACTTCTTTAAAATTGTAAAAAAAAAAATTACAACAGTTTATTTAAGTATTCAAATGTAAAATTGTTTTTACTGTTCAAGTTAACTTTTTAACAAAACAAAAATTAACTTTTTAGCACAAAACACTTATAAAAAAAATTTCGTAAAGTATTTCAGCTTTTTCATTTTACTTTCTTTAAAAAAGTTATACTATAATTCAAGTATTCACACGTTTGTTATTAATGTTGTTTATCTTAATTTAAAAGTTAATTTAAAGTTATATATAATTTTTAGTTCTTATGTTACTAAACAAGATTTATAATACATTAATAAACACAGAATTCACTTAACTATCGTTTAGTTTTAACTTCTTTAATTTTTCTTTTCGTCAAACTGATTGTTTTAATACTAAAGATTTTAATATTTTAATGATTAAAAAAACTATGTGTAACAGCTCGTAAGAAACTTTATAAGCATGTGGTGTACGACTCGTTAACCAAAAGGTTCCTTTGTACTTTAAGACCTTTGTCTTTAGACCAAACTTGAGCGATTTTTTTATCGTTCATAAACAATATATTATAAAAAGATTCAAACACAAAGTCACCCGGTTGTTTAAAAAAATAGTATTTGTAATCTTAATACCAATCTTTATTAATATTTTGTACACTATTTTTTGGAACCTTTCAGTTTTAAATTGCTATCAAATCTCACCTGGTCAAATCTGACAACCGCTCACCTTTTAAGGGTAACAGTGATGTTAAAAAATAAAAAGATTCCATATAATCAAAAAAAAAAAGGATAAAAAAGTAATGAAAAAAAGTTTGTTGGGAAATAATCGCGGATGGGAATTGTAAGTATACCCTTTTTATAGTTATTATTAAACTATTTCTTTGCACATTTAGAAAGCTATCAATAAATTTAGAAATAACCATAAAGAGTTACTTTTGACAATAAAAAAATCAATTTCAAACTGTTCATTTTTGAATCAATTTATTATTTAGACAGTTGATTTTTTTATTTTTAGCAATTTAGTTTTTTTGAATTATAGTAATACTGTAAGAATTCAATAATCTAATAAATTCGTAGGAAACGATGTAACCATTGTAATCTTATAGAATTCAAATATATTAAAATATTTAGTAGTGTACAGAGTTTTTTAATTAAAAGCATACTATGGCAGTATCCTAAAAATTAAATAATCAAAATAATGTTTAAGTTTGTAAAGACTTAGTATTTTTTATAGTTATTAAACATTTTTAACATAAGCTTTTCATCAAATGTAAATGAATTTAATTCTAGTCCTTTACTAAATCCGCTTAAAGTTTACGAAGTAAACAATCAAAATAAAATATACTAAGAGCTATCAAAAAAAGTAAACTAGTTATTTTCACAATATTATATTACTAAGTGTTTTAAAACACTGTAAAATAGGATACTATTATTTTGATTTGATTTAAAAAAAACTGAGGTCTTTACAAAGGAGAACAAATATATACTACCAAGTTAATTACTTAGCTTTCACCTAAGATAATATTTTTTTTGATTTGTTTTGTGTAGTTATTGCTTAATATTTTAAGCAATTGTTTAATTGACTTTTTACTTTCAATGACATTTAAATATAAATTTTAAGAATATTTTAGATTTTTTTAAGAATTGACGAGCTCTTTGAGTTACACTTAGTTTTCTAAAAAAAACTTAAAAAAATAAAAAGTATAAAACAGAACATCATGATTCATTTTTAAATTTTAAATTTTATAGAGCTATAAGAAAAATATAATAAATCGTTTAATAACGTTAGTTTATAAAATAAAAAAGATAAGTTAGTTTTTGATCATAATATAAATTTTTTTAATTCCATTTAAAAATCTAAAATATAAATATTCATAAAGCTCTAACTTTTTTTATAACATTTTTAATATTTTTTAGTGTTGTCGACTATCGCAAAATAGGAATTTAGAAAAAAAATCAATGGGTCACACCTTTCATATTTAATTTTTGTAAGGTTCACGGGAAGGCACGAAGTAATTCTTGAGAGTCGAAGATAGACTCAACAGTGGATTAAAGTAGAAGTTTAAAACGTGATTTCTAGCAATATCTGGTTAGAGAATGTACATAATGGTAATTAAATTTTAACAAGTCAAGGTTATACAAATGTTTAGAACTTTAGATTATATCAAGACGTATAACTTAATTATTGAAGAGAACAACGTGTGCTTTAACGAAGTATCTGTGTAATTTTTTCTTATTTTTGGTTTTAATTAATAATTTAAGTATTTTTACATAGTTTAAATAAGTAATGAAGTTTTTACAATGTAAATTAATACACATAGTATAACTAAGTATTAATAACTTAACAAGAAAAATATACTGAATGTACATTTAAAACTTGTAAGACAATTTGATTAACAATACTGTGTTGTAAAAACTCGACAACTTTATGTAAATATTTTGTTACAATTTTTTAATCGCAATTTTATAATTTGATATTTGTTTCTACTTATAACTTTAGATTTTGAACAGAATAACAAATAGTTGACTACTTACATGTAAAAAAAGCAGCTTTGTAAAAATAAAACAACAGTTGTACTTATTTTTTCTTTTCACAATTAGTAAAATCGGTATTTATTTAAACTATTTTTTCTACATACTGAACGAGAAATCGAAAAAAAAACACCGCCGAAAGGTCAAGATGAAAGTTTTAGTACACTCTTCGCGACTTAATTTAGATAAACTAGCTTAAGTTATTTTTCCACAACTTATCTACACCAAATTAAGTCTTTGCTTAAATTTTACTGAAGTTTTAAAAGAAGTATGGGTCCTTTTTGTTGGAATAATTAAAGATTTACCGGATCCAAATACTTAGTATCCAGCCGGATCTGAATATAATTTTGAAATAAGGATCCGAATATCATTTTGTAATCAGGATCTGACTGGATCCAATAAATATCTCAAATTTACCAGTAATATCTAGTGTAACTTTTTGCAAAACTACCCTAAAATACGCCTAAGACCTTATTGTTTTTGCTCTTCGTCATAAACTCCAGAATATCTAGTGTAAGTTTTAAAAGTGTCTTTTAATTTTTTTATAGAAAATACTAAAACAAATTCAGTGACCTACTGGATTTTCAAATAAGATCCCGGTATTTTTTTCAAAATAATATTCTGCCGGATCCGAAAACTAGTATCCGGTAAATCATAATAATTTTAATGAATGATTTAAATGAACATGTTGGAAATAATACAAAGGTTCTGTCTGTTTGCAAAAAAATCTATACATTTATTACTTGAAATATATCTCAAATTTTATTTTTACATCGACAAAAATCTAGATATTATTCAAACCTTAATCATATCATAAATTATTACTATGTCCTTAAGACTAAAATTTTTAAGCGTTTTTTTTTTGTTCAACAAACATTCTAGTGTGGTAAGCTACTTTAAATAACCGAAAAACTAGTATAAAAATAAATTATTCCAGAAAACATATTCTTAATAAAAGCTGTACATTTATTAGTACATACTACACTATTAATTGAAACCTAGTAGAAATAAATACAATTAAAGAAAAACACAAAAAAGTTTTTGTACATATTTAAATGATTTTTTAATAATAAAACTTGGCTGAAGACGCGTATTAAACACAGAAAAAGCTGTCCCAAGCAAAAGTTTTTTTTGTGTATTTGAGTTCTAATAAAATATTATATATTAAATGAATAGTACGAAACTAACAACTAGTTTTACGGCAGAGCGGCTTTAGACTGAAATGATGAAATTTCTGATTTATATAATAAAAGTTTTAAAGATGACTTGCTGGAGAAGTTTTTTTTTGTAAGTTTGTTATATTAAGCAAACTTCTAAATGTTTATTACTTTTCGTTTCAATTTTGATTTTTTAGTATTTTTAAAATTTTCATTGCAAAAATAAATTTCTAATTAAATATGATAAAAAACAATATTATACTTCTTTAAGTATATAATGTTTGTTTTATCTTATGACTATTAATACAAAAAAAACACTAACTTTGTAATTTAAACGAAAGTTTTGTAAAGTTTAAAACAAATTTTATTTTTTTAGTCATCAATGCTAAGATGTAAATTGATAATATAAAAGTTGCATATATAAACTATATTAAATTAGCTAAACGTTTGTTACAGTCTATTTTTTATTATTATTGAGCATAACAATTTGTCATTTACCGTATAAATTATAATACTGTCTAAACAAATTACTTCGTTTTTTTAGTAGTACAAATTATCAACAAAGTTAACGTTGAATTTCGCAATCTTATATTTAACGCTAGGCTATCACCATGAACACTAAAATCGTTTCTCGCGAAAGATAAGGACCAAAACAAAGATACTAACTAACATTATTTTAGTCGTTGACTTGTAGTAGTTAAGCTGCTTGTCCCTTGTTTTAAAGTATAACCGCGAACTGAAGCTTCAGAAAGATGATACTAAAAACTGTTTATTCCATTATAAATCAACAAGTGAGTTGTAATAGTAACAAAACCAGTATCGCAATCAGCTGCAGGACTTTTTACTGATGGTGGTCCAGTGAAATGCCAATAGCTTTATATTAAAAAGTCACTATATGTATACACTAGTAAATCCACTATTTTTTGAATTTTTATTTATTTCATAATTGTTTTAAACTAACTAATATATATTTTTTTAACTCATAGTTTTTGAATGCACCAGCAAAACGAAGATAAAACAACGGCTTATCAAAAATAGAAGCTAAAATTGTAGATTAACGAAGCTAGATACTTTTTGTTTGATTATCTGCTAATACATAGTTTAATATTAGTATTTCAACATTCATAAATAAAAAGGGAATAATATACAAATTGCACAAACGAGAAACATCAAGTATATGTCATACAAAAAAAAAAATTACCAACTAAAAAATAAATAATTAATTTATCATTAAAAGAGGTGCTTTTTTAGCTGTTGTTAATGTCTTTGTGCAAAATAAAAACATTAATATGTACAAACATTAATTTAAAGATGTGTATGCCAAGATAAAAAAAAAATCCTGCTTTAAAAAAATTTGAGTGATCATTAGTTTGAGTTATCTAAAACGTAACATGTATTAGTAATTAAAAAAACTTTTTGTTGTAATTTTATAGAGTATTATTGTTTTACTCTTTTGTAAAAAGTTATAAAATAATTTGATTTTTATAAAAGTTAATAATGTTGAAAATTTAAATAAAACACCTAGCAGTTTTAAAAGCATTAAAAATATGCAAAAGTATTTTATATCTAAGTCTAAAAGCAAATCCAAATAAACAAATAAAAATTTGTAACATTATTAGTTCAAATAACAGAGTGTACTGACAAATGCATCAAAAGTGAACACATAAGATAGTTACTGCAAACATTCTTTAATTTTAGTGAATAGCATCGACCCAATGACCATCTTTTCACAATTGACAGTCAGACTTATGTCATCACCAACTTCAACAGTTACTAGCAACGGGTTTCCATGACTTAATGTTTTTCCTGCAAACCTGTTAACAAAATATAATTGCATAGGACAATAACTATAAAAAGAAGCATTATTAGTTTTTGTTCTGCAAGTAAACTATTTAAAAGTTACCTAAATTAAATTAGTTAAACTCAGAATGTTATTTTAGATCAGGGTTACCCAAAAACCTTTTTTAAAGGCCCCCTCAAACAAGATTTCTCAAAAATTACCATTAAAACCGCCGAAGACCTTTTTTTGCTTTTTATTATCAACTCAAGAATATCTAGTTTAAGTTTAAAAATATGACCTCATGGCCCCCTAAAATTACGTAATGGCCCCCAAGGGGGCTACTTGGTCCAGTTTGGAAAACCCTGGTTTATATGCTGTTATATGTTGATTTTTGTTTATAAATAATTTCAACTTAGTTTTTTTTGATAAATTAAATTTGCAAAAGTTTGTTTAGTGGGTACTAGAATTTTTTTATAAGTTTTTAACCTCCTTTAGAAAAAATATATCAGTAATTATTTTATAGTTGTGAATATATTAAAAAGATAAACACTTTAATACTGTAAATACTAAAGATTTGATAGACAGAAGTAATGAACTTAAAGTAAGTAAATATATTTTTAGTGTGTTGTATAAGATACATAAATAAGTAGAAAAAGTGAAAATTTATAGCTTTTTAAGTTTTAAATACAAATTTAAAAAACCATTAAATATAAATTAGCTTTATGTAAAGTTTCAATGTTAATAAATTAGTTTTATATTTTATTGAAATACTAAAAATGTTTAAGTATAAAAATAAAATTGCTGAGCTCAGTCAAATAAACTAATTTATTTTCGATATACCTGTGAACATTGTTGTCTGTAGAAGGAACTCTGCAAACATGAGCAGCTTGCATGACTTTCTTGCTTATATGACCAGTTTTTGTATCGGATAATTGAATCTTGCTCTTGTTTTCGTTCATTCCAGATAATGAAGCTGAAATGATATAAAAGTTTCAAAATTTCACTGTTATATAAGTTATAAGTTTTATCTTAGTCTAAACTTTATACCTTTACTCTGCAGAAATTCATTTTGAGGTACATTCCATGGCTCGACAAGCTCACCTAGCGGAGGTTTGATACTCACGTTAAACTTTCGAGTTTTTGTCCTATAAAATTGAGATGAAATAAAAAAATACTTTAGCATTATTTATAACGATAGTATTATAATTTTATTTGTGGTTTACAGTTTCACTTACGTTAATATTTATCAAAAAATAAAACCTGAGTTCAAATTCAAGGGTTTGGGTTGAATCATTGAAATCAACTCCAATCAAAGTAGTAAAAGGTTTGCCATTTTCAACCATACCTTAAATATAGAAACTAGCATTTAGTACTTTTACGGAAAATTTTTAAAACAATAGTAATAAAAAATCAGTTATAACTTATAAATAATAATAATTTTTGCACTGAAACTTGTGACAAATTTATAACATATTTAGTTAAACGTAAAGTAATTTTAAATATTAAATAGAGTGCTTCAAAAAAAAAAGATGCTTGAAATAGCTTGTAGTTCCTTATTAACAAAGAGCATATTTACGAGAGTTTAGTGTACTTACTTATTTCTTCAAAACTATGAATGCTAAGCCCTCCTTGAAGTTTCTATAGAAAAAAACTTAATAAGCTTGTACAACTACATAAATGTAAAAAATGATGAACATTATGCACACTCAGCTAAAAAGCTACTTGATTTTGATAAAAATTCAATTGATATATTCTAAACCAGCAGTTATTATTTTTTTTTTTTACATTTTACCCCTTTTTAGAAGGTAATTACCAAGTCTGAAAATAATTTTTTAATTTTGAGGGAAAAAACTAGATTTTTGAACTTTAAGCTTATTAGTTATATTAAATCGTAAAACTTAAAGAGTTTGTTTAACTTTAAAATAAAAACAGTTAAATGCTAACCTTTAAATTAAAAAGACAATAAATAAACATTAATTGACATAACTTGTAATAAAGAAAATTTACCCCCAGGGGTAAATTTACCTCAGGTAAAAAATCGCTGTTCAAAACTAAAAAACTACCTTTTATAGATTTGAGAAAATACGCAATTGTAATTCATACATTTAAGATGTAGAAAAATGCATCTATTGATATAGAGTTTTAAATATTTTTCGATTATGACTTTTTATGCCGAAAATGCACAACCAACCTTATCTCCAATACAAATATCACGAATCGGGTTGACAGCGTGATTTATAAATTCAAGTTCAACTGAGACCATTTTGCTGTTTGCTGCAAACTTTGTTCGTGTGAACCTAATAAATAATTGTAACTTGAGTAAATTAAATAGATAAAAACAAGTAACTAAAGTACTTTGTAAAGTATAAAACAGCATTACTCTGTTTTAACTATCAAAACTAAGTAAGATAATTTTTTTTTAATAAACGACCAACTACCGTTCAAAGTAGTTATAAACACTAACGTTCAAACTAACGTATCTAGTTACATATGTAACTTGTATGAATAACTTGTTTAAAAACTTACTTGTATTTAACTTCCAATCCCTCCCCGGTAACCCTGTGCAGCAGTTCGAATTGGGGCTTGTTGCTAAGTGAAGTTGATGACGTAATTTTACTATTTAGTGACACGTCACCGGCTCCAAACGACAAACCTATTAGCCGTTGATGAAAACTAGGTTTAGTAAAGATGTAAATATGCAATAGTTAAAAAATAAGTATTTTCACGTTTGTTGACATTTCTAAACTAAAAAAAGCGTTGAAGTACATTAAAAGTACATACAACTGTTTCCAATATTACAAAAAAACTATCTCAATACCAATTATTTCATTTATAGTTATTATAATTGTTAGTTTTCTTAAGTTTAATAATTTTTGTAAACCTGCGAGATCGCTACTTATTTGAGGAGTGAGTATGTCCATTTGAGGAGGTGGTGATGACAGTTGAGGAGCCGCAACAAAATCATCAAGATCTAGAAGATTTACTTCTTTCTCTGCAGATTTCTGCTCTTCTTCAGAACTCTCGTCTTCTGAACTTTCTTCGTCTGAAGATTCTTCTTCTTCTAGTGAACCATCTGAAGACGAAGACTCGCTTTCATCTTCTGATGATGAATCTTAATGGTTTATAGTTCAAAATTTTTTTAAATTGTACTAATATTTTATTTTTTTTAACCATAAAATATAGTTTAACTTAATTATCGAACTTCGATATCACAACAGCCATTTAAGTATTTTTACTTTGAGAACATTCGGACACCATGAAATTCTAAATTTATACTATTAACTGTAGGTATTAAAAATAAGTTCTAAAATTTCTTTCAACATAAACACTAATTTTTCTACATTATAACTCTACCTTGTTCGTCGTAGCTGGGAACTTCGTCTTCTTTCTGCTTCATCTTCGGAGATGTAACGCCTGCATCTGATTCTGACACGTGCGAGTCAGGACCTTCTGTTTCGCTGGAATCCTCATCTGAAGAACTTGCCTCCGAAGATTCGTCAGAATCACTTTCTTCCTCGGAGCCCGAATCTAAACCATCTGAACCTTGGTAAATAGAATACTTATCAAAATATTTTGTAACAAGACCTTAACATATTTGCAAGCTTATCGGACATACTTGTTACAGACAAGAAGAGTTATAATAGGCTATAAGCAGAGCTAAACACAACATTGAAATAAATAAAATTAGATTAAAGTTCTAAAGATTAAAAACTCTTCGAACTAAACAATTGTTGTCAACAATTAAATATAAATTTTTACAGTAAATCATTAGTGTACTAACATACTAATATTCACAACAAACGTTTCGCTGAATTAAGAGCTTAAGAAGTAAACTAAAACACAATGATCCTACCAAAGTATATATAGCTTAAAGTCTATAAATTAAAAAAAAAAAACTTAAGACCAAGAGTTAACAGCCTTTTATAAGCAACCGGACAGAAATAATGAAAAAGTTCTTTACGGGCCAAATTAAAAATATTCTCTCGCAGGCTACAAAATTTTTGAAAAGTTTTATTTAAAAATCAATTTATATGTAAGGGAAGGTACAGAATAAAATACATAAGCAGCGGTTTACACCAGCAAAAAAAACATAACTATTATTAGTATTAAACTTATTTTATAAAATAAAATGATATCAACTTAATTAGTTGTTTTTTTTTGCTAAAATGCATGTGGAGGTTCAAAATTTATTAATTGCGGAGCCGCAGTTTACCGGACCTTGCTTTAGATACTTGTGTTTTTGTTTACTCCAGACGAGCTGCTAATACAATGTAACATTTGTTATATATAGCAAAATCTGAAACTGCTTTTTGATCGTTTGTATAACTCAAACATTTTACTTTGTCTAGTTAGTTTTATAACTTATTATATATTTTTAAATACATAATCTAACAAAAATATTAGAAAACTAAAGGTTGGAGCTTTTAAATATGTAAACAGGACCTATAAAATCACAAAACTATTGACAACGCTTTTAGTAAAACATTTAAAGTTACGAAAAAAGGAAATTCATATACGCATGTAAAAACAAACAAGACGTCAGTTGGGAAAAATAACCCCTAAATAAATATATTTTTAAGTTTTGAAAATTATTTCTTAGCAAACCAGATTCTTCTTCTTCCGTTGAAGAGTAGAACGATTTTTCCTTTTTTTGCTTCTTTGAAGATCTTTTGAAGATTTGGTCTGGTTTTGACGGTACTTCTTTCTTTGGTGGCTAATATTTAGAAAAAGTTAAAATGACAAGTGTTAGGTTTAAATGGAGATAAAGTAATATTTTTTAGTTAATTTTATAGTGAAGATAAAATTTTATCATTACTAAAATTGTATATTTTCAAATATCATTTCAACTTATTAAATGTCAACAAGTTTTAGGCAGTCTTTTAAAAAAATTAAACTTCGAAAGTATACTTTTAATAGGCCTGCTATCAGCCAAAAACGGCTATGCGTGTTGTGTATGGAAAAACAAGAAGAAATAATAACAATACATTTTAAACAAATTATACAGTATTCTTCTTTTATCACACTAACATATATTTCTGTGTGTTGGACGAGTCAACACACTTCAACTGAGCTCGGTAAAAAATTAATACTGTAGGAATGAATAGAAGCTAAAGTAGGTATATACATGTGTCCATTAAAAAAAATGCTATAGGTTTTTATAGATTAATAATAGATAAAATACTTGATGTTAAATGCGACTGTTATAAAATTTGTAATCATTAAGTCTAAATTAAATAAATTAAAGTAAAAATACAAAATAAGATAACAAATCATAATATAAACTACCTACATAAAAATAAAGGAAGTACCAATTCTAAAATATTTACTGGTTGCTAACCATTGAAAAAATGTTTCTAATAATTACGGCATTACGCATATGAACATTACGACTAGTATAATTTATACTACAAAGTTAGATAATTTATTCCTTATATTTGTAAAAAGTAGTAGAGCGCTTTAATTAAAAAAAAGTTATACGTAATCTATTGTGAATAAAAAGTAAAACAACAAACATTATATAATGAATTAATAAATTAAATAATAGTAATGCCTTTAAATTAATGACTCGTTTAACACACAGAAACATATATCAGTTTAATAAAAGAAGAATACTGTATAATTTGTTATTATTATATATTCCAGTGAACTTGTTTCGCTAGGATCTTTTGTTAACAAACACTTAAATTTATATTTTGAATAGTTTTACATTTTAAAATAAAGTTTAAATAAATTGAGCATTGTAATACTCTAATCTACAACCTCAACATTTCTGACACTAGGATCAGGTTTTTCAAGTGGAAAATCAGGAAGTGGCTGGTATCCGTTCACTTCAGTGTTTAGTGAATGTGAGAGAGATCCTATCTGATAAACATCTCTTCCTAGAGTAAAAAATAATATATACATTTTAAAAGATGTAAATTACTTTCACGAGACATTTACTCTTTTAAAGTAAAAATAATAAGTTTTGTCATCAAATAAGCTAGTATATTATATAACTTTACAGCTATCAAGTTCTTTCATGATAGTTTAACTACGTATCAAAACCTATAAAGCAATATTAAAACTACCTTTAAACAAAAATGAAGTTTGAAACCTATCGAAAACCTTTAATTTAATGTAAGATGTAAAACAAATTATTAGTAAATATAAAATTAAAAGCAACTTTTTGTTGTTTTTACTTTTAGATGCACTTAAGTACATTAAAAAACTAAAACATTTCAAATCAAAAACTATACAGACACTTGATATTTTTATCATAAATTAAGTTCATTTTTTAAAACTTTTTAAGTTACATCAACAATAAAAAAATGCAGTTTTAAAGGTACGTTAAGCATAAAATTTAACAAGACGAATTTATTTTTCTAATTTAGTGTTTTTCTAAGTTTACCTCTGTGCACAGTAGTATAAATTGATTTTTTGCTGAAAAAAATTTACTAAACATTCTCATTATGCTTTACTGTGTACCGTTTTTTATGATCTACTGTGCATAAATGATACACATATAAATTTATTTTCTAAATAAAAAGGAAGCTTTAATAAATGCTTTTTTTTTTGCACATAACTCGTCAGAATTTACCACCGCTAGATTTACAAAAATTCGCATCATGGCAGCTATGCTACTGCGCACGGTTTTAAAAAATATATATGAACGACTGGTTTAAATCAGTGGTTTTCAAAGTGTGCACCAGTGCAAACAAAATTTATTTTGGGGTGCACGAATCGTAGCTTAAAAAATTATCCTACATTTTGAAACTTACACTAGATATTATAGAGTTCGTGATGAAGAGCAAAAAAAGTCTTAGGGAGGTTTTTATGGTAGTTTTTTGAAAAATCTTGTTGGAGGGGGCCATAGCTTATTATAGCATAACGGAAACCTTTTGAAAAGTTTGGGAAACTCGCACTGGATAATACGAAACATTTGAAACTTATACTAGAAATTTCGCACATTGGGGTACACAGAATTTTAATTTTGCAAATTAGGGTGCACAGATTTTGACTAGCTTAAAAACCTTTGGTTTAAACGATTGGAACTAAAAAATTATTACTTATTTGCAAAATAAAAAAACCAGGTAAATATTTAACTTTATAGAATCTTAATAATTTTCCTAAATAAATACTTAAATTTATTCTTATAGTATAAAACTTTCCATATATCTTGCACAAAGTTTAAAAAAAAAAGTTACCTTTGAACTGCGACTCGAGCACAGGCGCAGGCTTGGCAGCAAGCAGAATTTTTTTGGCGTACTTTCTGAGGTTGGCTGAGTCAGTGGGTTGTGGCATGATGAGGTGCTTGATGAACCTGGCTCTGTCGCGTATGTCGTAGTTGCTGTCGTATTTTGCCAGCTGCAGCACGTACTGCGTGATCAGCTTCGTCTGTGTTTGAAACCTTTTTTTTTAATAAAGTTTATATTATACTGTGCTAGTTGTACATTATTTCAACAGGGTTTTCAAAGCTCAAAATAATTGGTATGAATTTAAGAAATAATCGCCACCCTTAATTAGATTTCACCCTTTTACTAGGTAATTACCAATTTAAATTATTTTCCTTTATAGCTCTAGGCCCTTTCTTACTTAATTTAACTAGTAAAATAAATAGTTATTGTAAAATTACTAAACAACTTTTAAAAATGTTAAAATATTAACTTTATTTCAAAAAATATATGAAGGTAAAATTATGATTTAATAGTGCAACTAATTATAACAACTAAGATCGAAAAAACAACTGTTACTTCACAAACCTGCTTTGAATTAGTAAGATATAGCTTAGCAGCGAGATTTATTATCTGCAACTTAACGATTTGTTCTTGCTCGATGAAAACCTTCGCCAGCTTTCTGAGCACATCGGGCGCTATTTTGGGAACAATTTCGCAATATTCACCTATCAGCCACACTATACTTGCGCGTGCCATTGGTACCTACAATCAGCAGTTTGAAAGCAAACAATAATTTTGAGTGTAAAAAGTTTTTGTTCGCTTCAGAAAATTATATTATAACTTTTTATAATAATTTAATTGTAATTTATATCAGCGGTTCTTAACCTTTTTTTCACGGTTTACCGCTTTTTGGAAGGTAATTATTAAGTTTACCCAAAACTAAAGTAGTGTTTAATTTTGAGGGAAAATTTTTTTTTTCAAACTTTAAGCTTATTAGTTATTAAAATAGTAAAATTTAAAGAGTTTGTTTAACCTAAATATAAAAACAATTAATTACTAACTTATAAATTAAAAAGACAATAAATAAACACTAATTGACATAACTTGTGATAAAGAAAATTTACCCCCTAAAACAAGGGTATTTACCCCAAGTTAAGAATCTCTGATTTAGAATGTGATAGACTTGCTTATTTCAACTTGTTTTTCAACAAGTGAGTAAAAATGAAGTTTAATTTTTAAAAATCAAATTTAAATAAAAACTTTAACTGCAAAAATACTATAGTTGACGAAGTATGCGTTAAAAATACACATACTTGTAAAACTAAAACAGACTTGTTATATATACCTGTATTTGATCAAGAAGTTTAGACATTTCTTTTATAATATCACTGTGTTGTTTTGGATTCATTTGCAATAACTTCTTAATAACAACTACACTTTCTGCCACTACAGATTCTAAATAGAAGTAAATGTATGATAATATACATTCTAATAACTATTTCATAACTATTAAACAAAAACCTACTCTGTTTACAAAATTGTTACTCTTTGTTTAAATTTAAACATATATTTAAAATAATGTTGCTCAAAAACTAAACTAAACCATCTTTTTGCTAATTTTTTTTAACATTTACAACACAGCTTTAGCACTAAAATAAAATAAAGTTTAAATCTAAAAGTATAATTTTATAAATTTTACATAATTAATTCATTTAGACGTATTCAAGTGCGACCTAAAAATCTTTAACATAAGAACTGATGAGTGGCAGTAGCTTGCAAATGAGCGCGTCAAATAGCGATCTACTATACGGAAAAGACTAAAAAGGGAAAAGCAATATCTGATGAAACCGAAGCAAAGGAAGAAATGAGAAGCAAATTATTTTTTTTCTTATTTATACGTATTTTTGTACTTATTATTTGTTTGTTGTACCTATTGCATCAAGGTATTTATAATTTATTTTTATTATTAATTTTAATTCCTTTATGCACAATAGGCATAGACGAATTCGGCTGATAGCTGACCTGTTATTATTATTAGATATAATGGTAGTTTTAGCCATCTTAAGTTATATGCACCTAATTATAACGCAAACAGTTTAACTAATAAAGTAATTTAAAAGTTATAGATAAATAAAACAAAACAGTTTAGTACTTTTAAATTAACTAAAAGAACTTATTTTATCTTACTCCTTCGTTTTAAGAGTATTTAATGTTAATACTCTTAAAGGTTTTGGTCTGAAATTCTTTTATTTAATAGCACTTGTATTTCTACTAAAAAAACTTACACAGTTAAATGTAAGATAAAACACTATAAATAAATAAATGTAAAAGCGTAAAATTGATATTCGTGCAATCAAAACTTTTAAGTATTTATTGATTGAATAAAACAAACCGTCTCTATTAGATAGCAAGTTTACAAGCCCTTGCAAACAAGTATCAGTGACTTCATTGATATTAGTGGCACATCTTGCTATAGCTTGTATTGTGCAAGCTACAAACTTTTTGTCTGAACTTTTCACATAAGTCTGTTCGACATTTTTAAATTCGGCAAGAAAAATTATGACAAATTAAAATGGTTAAAAAAAAAAACTTTGATTACAAAGTTATGGTTAAATAAATACACTTTATTAACAGTTAGACTACTTTATTCATTTTTTCTGAAACCTTCAATCAAATAGTATTGATATTGCGTAAGGTTTATCCCTAAAATAGTTTTATAAAACGTTTAAGTCGATATAGTCTAAATACATAAAAATAATAACAAACAACTTTAAAAACTTTATCGCTAGTGATTGTATAATTCATAATGTAGTTCATCAAAATAGCAAATTTACCTGAAATTCTCTCAATATAACGGGTATGTTGGTCTCAGTGGCCAGGTTGGTCAAAACTTCTAACTTGAGCGTTTTAATGTGACTTGGGTCTGTAGACCTAACGTAGAAACTTTTCAAGTATGGACCAAATACTTTCTGTTAAAACATTAATAAAGTCAAAACAAAAGGGTTTTTAAAAAAATTACATAAATTCTATCTAGTAAGCAAAGAAAAATATTATAAAACAAAACTTTTAAGAATATGTTATTAATTTAGTATACAGTTATTGAAAAGTTTATATAGAGTAGTTGAATATATTTTTTAAACAGAAGAGTAGTTTTAATCAAAAACAAATACTATAACTTTGTATTTTGTATATTCATTTTAATATAGTTAAATGAATGAAACTTTTAATGGGGAGCCTTAATAAAAGTTTATGGTTTATTAAAACTTAAAGTGTTTCAAACGTATTTGATATAGAAAATAAAATCAGCTAAAATATAAATAAATAAGAAATTAAATACATAAAAGTATGACTATGTATGTATACAGGTATAATATATAGGTGATAATTTTAAATACTAAACTTTTATACATACACATATATTTAATTTAAATTTACTGCTTGCTTATAACAAAAGAAGTTATAAAAAAATCCAACTTTTCTAGTAAGTGAAATGGAAGCGATGTTTTGCAGCACAATGTACTGGACTTCCCTTCTGCCTCTCAAAAGCCTTATAAGCGCCTTCACACAAACTTGAAAGTCACTTTTGGGGGCCACGTGGTAGTACAGCTGCGAAACTGCCATCACAACCTGGTGTAATTAATATGATAATGTTAATATACTTTGAAATACATGCGTAGAATATACTCTCATATCTAATTTGATATTTTACCAAGACCGGTTTGTCGAAAACCTTTGTCTGGATTTTTAACAACAATTAAAAACCACACGTAAATATAAATCATATTTTACGAACAGCAGAATTTCTAGATTGTAGCAGGGACTTGGTTGCCTTCAGCAGTAGCTTGTGGTCGTGATCCATGAAATACTTGGTGGGTTTGTCCTCCTGTTCATCTTCTTCATCACTTTCCTCATAAAACGGCTTGTCCTCTTCATCTTCCAATCCACCGTCCTATGAAAAATTATATTTACAAGTAGAATCACCACATTGAAATTATTATGAAGTAATTTTTTAAAATGTAAGAAATTAAGAACTTTTAGTATTTTTGATCACAATAAGTTCGTCATTTCAATAAAAAAACATTTGAGTATCTTCGAAAACTAATATTAAAACTATAAGAGTTGTCAAAATTTTAAAAACTTGTATACTTTAAAACATTTCTTAGTTTTTAAAGAAGTATAAGCTAAGTACATTTAAATCAAAACCTAGTGTTGAAAGTTTGAGTACAAAAACTAAAACTTATTAAATTTTGAATTTAGTTATACTAAGTCTCCAAGCTGACATACATATCTTATTAGTTGGTAGAGTTCTAAAAACTGATATTCAACTAGAAAAAGACAGCTTAGATAAAATTACATAAAAAACTAACATTGGCATTCGGGTTCAAGAACTGGGTTCTGGCGTATCTGGTTAGCATGGAAATGATTGCAATCTGGCCCCACTCATCCACGTCAGCAATGAGGTTGCACAGCTTCCTGAAATGCCTGTGTATCAGGTCTATTCTGTCTGGACAAACTTCCTCGAACGCCATCACAACACTGCCGGCTACAAGCTGTTTGAAAATTTACATTGTTTATATTAATTTAGTGAGTTGTGTGGACAGGGTTGCCACAAATCAAGCTGAAAAAAAATTCCTGACTTTTTTAATCAAACTCTTAATTTAAACTTATTCTAAAATACATAATCTAACTTTTGAAACTATATAAAGCTTTCAATTCTATTTTTATACACGTTAAAACAACAGTATTTTTGCTGAATTCAATCATCAAACTTCCACGACACCAGTTGAACCATCTATTTATGATTGATGTAATTGCATTAAACATCTCTACCAGCAAAATACTTGTATTATTACCTTATAAACACAGCTTGTCTGAAAAAAGACACAATCTTTTAGCATTTCCCAGCATAAATTTATCTAAATAAACGAAACGACATATAAGGAACTTTCACCTTAAACTAATTAAAACCTTAAATTAATAACGAACTTTCACAAATAAAACCTTAAAACAATTAAAACTTTTACAATTAAATCCTTAAAAGAATAAATAACTTAATCAAACACTGTTTTTTATATGTACTAAAATTTATTTTCTCTGTTTCTTTATTAAAACTTCAACCTCTTTATCTAATAGAGATATGGTTTCCTTCATCTGGTTTGCATCCCGGTTCATTTTCTTGGCAGTTAAAACCATTTGCCTCATTTTATTTAAATCGTTATCATCTGCTGCCCCTACACTTGTCGAAGAGAATCTTTTCTCTAAATATAGCCACAATTTGTGGGCTTAATTTCTTTTCTTTTTGCACTCATTTATTTTTACATCCAATTTTGCTTCCTTAATTATTTACTTAAACAAAAAACACTTTGATTCTAAACTATGCTAGATAAACTTTTGTGTAGATATTACAGTTTCACTGTGTAAGTGTCCTTGCTACAGATCATCAATACTAAAAAGCTTACAAAAACTGCTTGTTCAAGTAGGGTGGTTGTTCAATCTGTAAATAGAAAAATGTTGGAGTTTTATAAAGGATTTTTAATTAATTTTTTACCATTTGAAGGCTTTGGAAAATAAGGAATTTTGTTAATTCAAACTAACAAAATCTGACTTTTTTTTAATTTTGTCAAAGTTCTTGACTTTCCTGACTTTTTTTCAAAAACCGCCATTTTCTCTAACTTTTGTCATTTTTTTTAGTTTTTCCTGACTTTTCCTGATTTCCTGACCTTGTGGCAACCCTGTAAGGAGGTCTCTAGTACATTATTCATCACGTTTGCACCTTGATATACATTATACCTTGATATACAAATACAGATCTGTCAAAAGTTTTTTGTATATGTTTTTCAGGTTTTCAAAACTTTCTTCAGGATTTTTAAAGAAAATATTTTTGGTTCATTTTTAGTATAAAATTAGCTTAAAGATAAAAAACTTGCTTAAATAATATAAAGATTTAAAAAACATACTGTAAAGCTACTTTGTATGTGTTATTCAATAAAAAAAGCTTAATGGTATTTTTTTCTTAGTATATTTTTTGTATCTAATTGAAATTTCATTACTTTACATGTAAAAATTATTTGAAATTCTAAGTTTTTCCAGTGTTTTTTTAACTAAATTGTCAAATTCCGTGTTTTTCCAGAATTCCAGGTTTTTTGGCAACCCTGCAAATATACACAGTCACGTAAAATTTACTGTTTAAAAAATCTATATTAATTTAAAGAAACAATTTAGAATAAAAACAAGCCTACAACCTTAACATTTATAATAGTTTCAATTTAATGTATTTGTTACTGTTAAAGGTGAAATATATAGTTACCTGCTGTTATTATTTAAAAAACTTATAAAACTTTTTTTTTGTATTAGACTACAAGTATTATAGAAATTTCATAAAAGTGAAAGCTATAAATACCAATTATTTTTATTATTTAAAACAGTAAGTGTTATTAATATTTTCATATTCTTGATTTATCATATTTAATATGTGGCAATAAAGGGGTTGCTTACGAGTATGAGATGGAAGAGGTTAAAAAACATCTAAGATTGTTAGTAAAGTTAAAGTTTATTTTTATAAACTAAAAAACGAGGATTGAATGCATATTACAACTAGCTAGACTAGAACTAAAGTTGATAAAATAATCAAAGACAAATGAACAACAGCTAATAAGTATCTTAAAACTAAAAATTAAGCAGTCTCGTTTTATCTGCTAAAGGTAACAAATTTATGGATAGTAACATACATCACCACCACTTCTAACTTCGAGAGATTGTAAGTAAAATGATGTTATATTACAAAAATGTAACTCCTTGTAATGAATTGGTTTTATTTATTTCAACAAAAATATGTTTCGAAGAACTTCAAAGTGTTGTTAATTAGTTCTACTTTTTAGTGTATTTGCGTATCTTTTTAATTCAATAAAAAAATAGCGTTGTCGCGGCACAATAAAATACAACCTTCAAACTTTGATTGTTATTAAATAAAGGCTGAAATTGAAACAATTTTAAAACCTATTTTATAAAACTTCTAAATGGGTATATATGTATTAACTTCATTTAATATTTTAGCTTTTCATAAATAATTTCTGCTAATAATTTTAGTTTTTATTACATTTATAACATTCTATAAAGTTATAAATGCAGGGTTGTTACATATCAGGCTGAAAAAAAATTCCTGATTTTTCTAAATTAAATTCATAATTAAAGTCGATTCAAAAACACTTGTAAAATAAATTATGGTTAAATAAATTTAAGTTTTCTATAAAAATTTAATTAAACCCTGAATAAAGGTGAAAACCTAAAGCAAAATATTTAATAAAATAGCATTAGCAAAATACAGTTTTTAAAGATGATGAGCTTTCTTATTAAGAGCATGTTTATATCAAATTTCCTGACTTTTCCTAACTTTTTTTTAAACCCTCTTATTTTTATAAGTTTTGTCTTTTTTTTTTCCTTACTTTGTGACAACCCTGTGAATGTATTTTGAATATATCAAACTCTAGTAAATAAAATTAACATAACTAAAGCTTATACTCTGATAAATAACCAAAATTTTTCCAAGGAAAAAAATCTAAAATAAGAAAATATTTAAAATGTATAATTAAAAAAAAAAACTTACAGTTGTTCGATCACCTAAAATTTTGTCTATTATCCCAATCAAGTTTTCTTTTTGGTCCTTGTCAAGACTATAAAAAAAAACAGTTGTTGAATACTATTTTGTGTACTAGAAATACAGAAGTTGTTGGTTAGTAAATAAATTGAAAGCATACATTCTATAAGAGAACTATAAGATGTTTGAGCTTTTTATTTTTTACTTCTATATATGGTTAAACTACTTTGAAATACATTTCAGTTTTTTTTTTCAAACCACCATTTAATTCTATTAACGAGAAATACACTTAAGTTTTAATTGTTTAAAAAAATGAAACGAAAAAAAATAGTTGTAGTTGCTCTTGTATAAAAGCATTGATGAAGCTTTTAAAGAAATTTTCACCTGTACAGTTTAGGAATAGCGTGGGCTGCAGTTTTTCTCACAAAAGGACACATGTCACTGACTCCCTCTTTGATGGCAATCAACATTATTGGCACAATTATTGACACTCTGATACTTGAAAGCACTCTTAATGCGCTCGCTCGTATCATTTGGTTTGAATCCTTTCAATTACGTTTGTATTTTTACTACTGCTACAGTTTGATAATCCTAATTTAACATTTATATATATATTTTATAAAAACTCAAATGGATACTTTTTGAATAAAAAAAAGACTTTTTATAGTTGTGTTTAGACTTAAATACTTTAAAAAAAATAAAAATATTAAATATACTCTTAATGGAGCTACCCTAATCATTCAAGTGAAACACTTTTAAGACAATCTTGCTTAAGCTCGTTATAATTAAGGGTATAGGAGTTAAAAAATCAATATTTTAACATTTTTCCTAAGCTACCAGTTGTTTATCTGTTTGTAAAAATTCGAAGTAATTTTTGAGATTTAAGCGCTTAAAGATAGAGATTTGAATAGATTCTTAATGGGACGCGCAAACTAAAAGACCAAAATAGAACATTCAAGAAAACTCTATATCCTCCTAAAATTTTTGAGCAACATTTACTAATGTAATCTTTAATAATCTAAAAACAACCTCTAGTAAACAATTTTTTTTCGCTTTTAATTTTTTATTTTAACTTTTTTCATTTATCCGCTTCCTACAAGTTGTACTATTAAAAAAAATCTTTTATAAAAGTTTTAAGTTAACTGATTCAAAATAGTAGAAGGAAGTATGTTATTAGTAATTATTATTTATTATCCATATTAGGTTACTCCTCTCATAAGGAATCTTTTATACTATCAGACTTTAACTACTTATATTTAAAAATTATTTCGAATATTATAAAGCTATGAAAAGTAACTTATAGCTCAATTAAACTGATACAAATTAAGATCAAGTTTAAAAAAAAGTAATTTACTCCCTCCAAGTATGAAATATATTTAAAACAGTGCTTCAACAAAAACTGCAGTTTTTTTCATAATAATAAATAAGTTAGCCATTTAAAGTTTTGAAATTAAACAATTAAAAAAATTCATATACACATAACTTACTTTTAGACCTCTTTGAAAAGTGGATATAGAAAGCAAAGCAAGATCTTGTTGCTCTTCAGCATACCTTTCAAGATAGACATACACCAGTTTCTTTACCTCAATGTTTTTACAAGCAACATTTTTCACAACTGCAGGAAACAACATTGAAGCGTTCTTGCCTCTTGCTATCATCTGTTTAAAAACAAATTTACATATAAAGACATACACAAAAATTTTACACCTATAACAATTTTTTTAATTTAAAACTAATTGTAAAAACACTGCTTTAAAATTTGTTATTAGATAAACATTTTGTTAAAAATTGTTAACTTTAAACCTATAAACTAATTGTATTTTAGTACTTGTAGTATTAACTATTTTGTATAACAATAAACTTTAATATTTAATTTTAAAACCAGGTTTACTCAAGTGTAAAATATATACGAATAAAAAGAAAAGTAACTTATTGATAACATTTTATTAGAAACTAACTGTATTGAAAATAAGACAAAAAACTTACACCAATTATACGCTTCATTGCTTCTAACTTTAAAGAATCTTTATTTTGATCAAGCATATTTTTTAGATCTTCATGTCTGAAAAATTGTATTCAAAACATCAAAACAGCATTTAAGATAAAGCAAATTTATAATATATCTTTTGTTTACTCTTGAGCAACATTAGAATACAGTTATGATTGAACTTTAAAAGCTAGTTGCTATTGCTTTTATTTAAGTTGTTTATATATATTTCATAATATTTTAAAACAAGACATAAAAAGACAAAACAGAGATTAAGTACTAGAAAATTAATCCAGCTTTAATATGTTAGATTTCTTTCAAAAAAAAAAGGATTTTAGATATGTAAAAATGAATACAAAATGTTTATTATTATTTAATAAATACTAGTGATCTACAGAATCCAAGATTCGGACTCGGATTTGGCCGAATCCGAATTTCAAAACAAGACTCGGATTCAGCAGAATCCTAAATTTAAAATAATACTCTGATACGGCCGAGTCGTAATTTCAAAATAAGATTCGGATTTGGACTCGGCCGAATCCAAAGTTTCGGACTCGGTAGACCACTTTAAACTTTTTGAATTTTACTTAATTGTTTGTTAACATTTAAATGAAGTGTAAAACTAGTTAATGATTTCATGTTTGAGTAGATAAAAAGATGGGCTTTCTTACTTATAAAAGCATCATCAATTTTGATTTAGAGTTTTGCACACAGTATAAAAACTATGATATATTATTTTTGTTAGACTGTCAAATAAAACTAAGTAAAAAGTTAAGGCGTTTAATCTCAGCTTTTTAGATAACCGCTCTTATTTATTCACCATATGTTTATTTTTTTATGTTTGCTCGTTGTTATGAACAGCTGCATTATTTAAACAATGTTCTAAAAGTAAAAAAAATCGTTAACAATAAAATCCAAATTAATTTGCAATGAACTGCTGCAAATACTTTCATTATTCATTGTTGAACTCTGATTATAAGGAGAATATTTAGAGCTTACTGCAGTTATGAGAAATAAGGCTTAAAATCAATGGTGCAACATTTCATCGTAAAACATTTGCCGAGTCATTTATAAAAGCTTTGAAAGCAGCATATATTTTTCGAGTAAGAAGTTTTGTAAGATTGTTGCGTGGTTCTTTTGTATAATATATACTTCACCCATACTATATCGCCTAATTTATTTAAAGTAGTCTAGAATAGTCTTTAGTATAGTAATAAAATTCACTGATACAGTATAATAAGTTAATATAAAAGCATTATATTTTTAATATGTCTAATTTAAATAATACAAATACCAAACTGCCGGCAGAGGGTCCTAAGCATAAACGTACTAGGAAGTCACCCCGTCTGCAGGAAAAATATGAGCAAAAATGTCAGGTTGACAATTTTCTCACAGACAGTCAACCAGACCAAACTGAAACTTTGGATGTTGGCCCACCAACATCCATAGCTCACAAACTTTTAATTTTTTTTTTGATGTTCTTTTCTTTGGAGTAGAAGATTGTTATGAAAACAAAGTCTTAAAATAAATAACGTTATATCATTTTCTTTACAGGGTTGCCAAAAAACCTGAAACCCTAAAATTTGAAAATTTAGACTAAAAAACTTAGAAAAATCTTAAATTTGTGAAATTAAAAGAAACGTGATATTTTAAACAAAAATATCTAAAAAACCTGAAATTTTAACAATTTTTAGATATTAAGTAGTAAAATTTTGACTTAACACAATGAAATCTATCATATAGATATTTATTTTTAGCATCATCACAATTTATTTATAAAAAAACAGTTTTAAAGGAGCTTTACAGTATTTTTTGAATGTTTGCATACAATTTAACAGAGTTTTTAACCTCAAAATTAGTTTTAAACTAAAAATAGACCTAAAATTGTGTACTTTCGAAAACTTGGAGGAATTTTTTAAAACCTTGAGAAAATTTGCATAAACGTTTAGCAACCCTGTCTTTAGCAATAAGTTGAGACCTTTATTTGTTATATATCTTTGAAGACAACAGCTTTAAAAAAATTATTCGGCTAATTTTATACTGTTTTTAGTGCAGAAGTATAGTTTACGTAAACCATTTATTTTTAAATAAATTAATTGTTATCTTTAATTAATTATAGCAATCAAGGGTTGTCAAACACTTAGGGTACTCAAGGAAACATAGGGTTTTCTAAAAATTTAGAAAATCTTTTGGAGTTTCTGGGAAACTCAAGGTAGTTTTAATTTTTAATAAATAAATCAGAGTAGTTTTAAGACTTTCAAAATTTTAGGCTAGTATTCATATATATTGAATGAGATTAAGTTGAATTAGTTTAAATACTTTGTTTTATGGCCAATTTTGTTAAAAACTTGATTTTTATTGATGTTGAAAAGATGTTAATTTTTTTCTAAGGATTTGAAAAATCTCGAGGTGACTCAGGACAGTTTATAGTCACTCAGGGCAGATTTTTTGACTTAAAGAGTGACAACCGTGAATAATGTATTTTTTTTTGGTAGTATGTTTATGATTAAAATATTTTTTATATATTCTCACAATTTTATTAAGCTTATTTTGTTAATTTTTTCATTTTGGAGATTCAGTTAGTGTAGATTTTAGAAATGTTTTATTTATATTTAAAGTTTTTTACTTAATGTCAAACATTTATGCCAAGAAAATGAATAAATTTAATCGTTAAAATAAGTAAAAAATAAATTATATTGAAGCAGATTTTGCAAATTTTTAGCTCTATATTATTATGCTTATATAATTTTCTATTTTTATTCTGTTAGGAATGTAAATACATACAAATGCTAAAATACAATGTAATTAAATTGTTAATTTCATGAAATACGTTTGACTCACTAGATCACAATAAATAAAGCTTGAGCTTTTTAATAGCATAAGCTTAATAGCTATTTGATGCTATATTGTTTTGTATTTTGTAGTATTATGTTTTGCCTAGTAGTTTAAAATACAGTTTTTTTGTATCCATAAAATGTTTTATTTAAATAAAAGCATAATTTAAAAACAAAACTATAACGAGCTATATTAACAGCTTTATCAAAGTATAGTTTACACAATATAGAAATTAAATTACTATTTAGAATTAAGATTTAGTGGATGTTAATTTTATAATTCTATAATATTATTGTTCTATAGTTATTTTTGTTTTACAGTATCAATAATGTCTTCAATAGTTTGGCAATATTTCACTATAAGTTAGAAATATAACTCCGTTGCAGTATGCAATATCTGCGGAGCTAAGATAAAAAGAGGAAGTAGTAAGTCTAAGTCCTATACTACCTCTTCCATGCACAAGTATTTGAAAACTCAACTCAGCAAGAATTACAAAAAGTCTCAAAGTGAATCTTTGTACAAAGATAGAAGTTGTATTGCACTTGAACCTCCGAAAAAAAGAAAGCTTGAAGTTATCAAGCAAACTAGCCTTGATGATTATAAGTCTTTAAAACTCTGGGACATTAAGGATTCAAAAGCAATTAAAGTTTATAAAAAATCATTAAAATATTTGGACTCGGACTTGGTCGAATCCAAATTTCAAAATTGAGATTCATATTTGGATTTGGCCAAATCCAAAATTTTTGGACTTGGTAAATCACTAATAAATACCTTTTTTAAGCTTGCCTCAAGCTGTGAAACTGTTTGAAAATTTTAGTTTGCATTATTATAAAGTAGTTAGTTACACAGTAGGAAAGAAACTAGAAATAAGGAAAAAAAATTATTTAAAAATCTTTAGCATAAAGACAAAATTCTAATGCATTTAAAGTTTAAGACCAAAATTAAAAACTCTACTGACATCAGAAACTATGCCAGTTGGCGTTAGGCAATTTGAACTGTTTTTGCATATAAAAAGTTTTTGATGTCTTTAAAAATAGAAAATCAACCATCAATGAAAAAACTATTTGTGAGTATTTTATTTATTTTCTCATAGTTTTAAAAAAGCATCTAGATTGTTTAATTAGTAGTTTAATCAGTTGTCAAACTGAGTTTTTTCTGAATTTTATTTTTATCTTTGCTGTTTTCGTTCTTAACCCATAAAACCTTGAAAGGTCAGGGTAAATTCTGAACGATTAAGGGATATTTATGTCATATCTTTACAAACCATAGACTTATTACTTTTTAATAATGTTATAAAATATTAAAAAATAATCTTCGAAATATTATTTAAACTTTTTTTGTTAGTCCGTGTCCTCTTTTTTTCAAGCTTAATTTTTTAGTCTCGGTAGAAAAAATTCTATTCCATTATCAAAACTTTATATTTGTTATCTACAAATAATTTATAAGTTACTTTAAAAAAATATTACAGTATTTGTTTGACTTTCTCCATTTTGAGGTTTGAAATAATTTTATTTCTAAATTAAATAGAGGTGTGCAAAGTAAATATTTTATTCACGACCGGTTTTTGTGGCAAAAAAATTGTGACCTCTTCAAGCTAAATAAAATATTAAAATTTATTTAAAATTAATAAAAATGTTAATTATTATTAAAAATATTAAATTTATCAAAAATTATTTCAAACTTTAAAAACATCAAGCATAAAATTTTAAAAATCTCCTACTTTAAGTCTGATAACTTTTGTTTTAAAACAAAATGTATAACTTAGATTGAAAAAGGAAATAATTAGTATTTTTGGTAAGCTATATACCTTTTTTTATTTATAACTATTAGTTTTATACAAAAAATATTCCCATTGTAAAATATAGATTAGACATTCTGGCTCTTTGTCAGTGAGATAAGAATAAATTTTTTTTTGACCTACAGAATTTTGTACTACTATTTAAAAAAAAACTATATAACATGTTTGAAAAAATATATTTGAGTCTTTTACAAACCAATGAAACAAAAAAATATTTTATTAAATAAATGTATTACTAGTTTTTACTTTTAACTAACTAGTAAAATTTTAAAGTTTTGATGTAATAATTTCAATAAATTACCAAAATATGATTATGTTAAATAAATTATTAAAAAAAGTACTGTTTTAAAAATAATGAATTTTTATTGGTTAGCTTAGTCATTTTATGTCAAACAAATTAACCAACTAACTTTCTATAATTAACACTAAAAAGAGCACCAGCAGATGGATCTTTCAACTTATCATCTTTGTTGTTGCTTGAAGAAGCTGATCTTTGATTGTAGGTTGCCATGCTTTTTAATATTTTTAAATTACTTATCCTGCAGATTATACAAAAATTTTTTGTTAGTTGAAAACTTTATAATAACAAGTAGAGATAAGAATATATACTCACACAGTAATTAAAAGCTAGAATCTGTTTTTAATGTTCAGAACTAAAGTACACAGAATAGGTATTTACAGGATTAAACTATTCTTAGTGTTAAATTGTGCTTTTAAAGAAATATGGTTATACTACACAGCTTATTTGTAATTATTTTATAGTAATTTCCTGATTATTCATCATTTATTTATTTTTAGTTGTTCTTGTAGAAAAGGAAAAAGTAAAATAACTGTAAACATAAATATTTGTAAGAGGCAAAACCTAAAGAAGGAATCAATACATGTCCATTGTAGACAGAGGTTTTAATTATTATTCTGATGATGCAACGTTTTTTCATTAACCAAACGTTTTGTTAGTTGATTCCAATCAGTACTGAACACCTGAACAAACAAATTTTACAAAGTTACCTTAAGCAAAGTTAATTTGAAACTTACACTAGATATTCTGGAGTTCTTGATGAAGAGAAAGAAAGAAAAATGTGAACACTCACAACTAAGCTTAATGGATTGGTGTGGAGAAAGACCTTTTGGTCATCAGCTGTGCACCATTTACTTGTAACTAATACTTTGAGCTAACTATAAAACAATAATGAAAAAAATATATATAAATAAAACAAAAAACTCAAAAAGTAATGGTATATTCATTAAAAAGAAGATGTTTTTTCTAATTTTTTTAGTTTAAAAATGGTAAGCACCCTTTTTTAACCTATTACAATGTTTATTCACTTATCAATTATTTACAATGATAACACGGTTTACAGATAAATCTTGCCCGACGCGTCTGGATAACTAAAAATTCGGATAACTACAAAAATATTTTTTTTTCATATAATAATATAACTGCTGCATATTATGCAATGCATAATAAATGTTATGGTAAAAACAAATACATAGTAATTGTAAGTAATATATAATAAAATGATAAATTATAAAAGCTAAACTTAAGGTTAATTAATTTATTTTTCTATGGTAGAAAAACATCAGACTTACTAACCCTCTGGCAACTATATACATTTTTTATGGGTCAAGCAAGTAAAATTCATCATTTGCAATTCCTCCTGCCTATATTTTAATTTGAAAAAAAAATCAATTTATGTTTAAGAGAAAATATAAATTAAATTTATCTTTAAAAACAAAAAATAATGTAAACCATTCTCTTTAATTGAAATAAAAGACTTTTTTTAACTAAAAAACAGACATAAAGAAAACGGGAAACTTTGACGTTTAAAGTCAATTTAAAGGAAACATATCACTCTTAACAAACTAGTTTTATTGGAAGTTTTAACAAAATTAGAAATAATAGACGTTTGTTTTATAATTTTTCCACGTTTTTTAGCAGAAAACTAATGGAATTTAAAAAGTTCCAAATTTTTTGAATATTTTTTTTTGAATTTTCTTCTTACCAAAACTGTCTGGATGAGTAAGCGCCTGGATAAGTGAAGTCCGGAAAAGTGTTAAGCACTGTACTGCCAATATTGACCATAAAAACGTATTGATATGTATTTGTTTTAGTTTAAATAAAGTTTAATATGGAAAAGTATGCAATTGTCACATGTGTGTACTTTAAAAAATAAAAAATATGAAAAAAAGTTTGTTCAACTTTGAGGTCTTAAAATAGTATATTAAAAGTGATTATATCAAAATTAAACAAATCATTGACTAAATTCAAAGCCTAAGGAACACATGGATATGTGTTTTACTTAATTTGAAAGTATACAATTGTGTCACATGCCTGTACCAAGATATAATTTGCAAATTATTAGCCTAATTTAGTAGTGTAATTACTCAAGTGGAACTTTAGATGCTCAATTTTTCATAATCTTAGTCTATAAGTTTTAGCCCAAACAGATTGGAATTAGATAATTTATCTTAAATAAATGGTTAAAGGATAATAAGCTAAAACTAAATGCTGATAAAATAAGATGCATGTTATTTCATTCAATTAAAACAGACAATTGGAAAAACATAAATTTAGATATTAAGATAGATAACTCATTTATAAAAAAGGTAAATAGTTACAAGTACTAAGATATTACAATAGATGTAACCTAAATTGGACTGAACACATTACAAGTTTAAAAACTAAATTACTAATATCAAAAAAAAAGGTCTAGGTTTTTTTTTTAAGGTAGAAAAACATCAGAAAATACTCACTCTCCTCTCTGCAATGATAAACGTTTTCTGAAGGTCAAGCAAGTGAGTTTGTGCTTATCACATGTTATTCCACCTGCCCTATCTTTAAATTTACTAAGAAAAAAAAAATACCTTTTAACTAAAAACAAAACTAAAAATGTCTATGTAATAAAAACAAAAAATTTAGCTAACTGAAATAAAAACTTATCCTAACCCTTTATTGAAAAAACCTCTGGTGACACGTCATTTGGCAAACACTCACAAGGTTAAAATCTCAACACTAAAAACCACAAAGTGTGGGAAAATCATGAAGCTCAAATCCCCAAAGAAGTATTTGCCGATGCTACAACAATAAAAACACCAACAATCCAATCATGTGATCACTGCCACCAGTGTGAACTCACAATCAGCTGTTGTAAACTCAAAAAACCAATATCTAATTTTAAGTATTTAATTCTATAAAATAAAAATAAATAAAAAAATAACTAGAGTAAAGAAATACTGTAAGTAGGAAAAAAAGATACTATTTGTATTGAAAAAAATAAAATATATATAAAATAAGGTTAATATTCAAACTTGAACACCTTCTAATGAGCCCACTTGAAGGGCTTTTAAATAACTTATTGAAATGATGATTTTAAAAATGCTGGAACATATGTTTCATAAAGACAAAAAAGATTGTCTCTAATCTTCAGCCAGTTCAAATTTAAAATAAAAAGCACTTTAGTAAACAAAGATGTAAAAGTTTACAAAAAAACAAAAACAATATGACGTAAGAATTGAATATTGTACTATTTAAAAAACTTTTACCTCTAATTTCTAATAAAAAATATAAATAAAATGAATTATCTTAAATCTAACACAATAACAAAATTAAAACAAGTAAAGCAACTAAGCATTTAACAAAATTTATTACAATAATTTATAACAATCACTATTTCATTGCCAGGACATAAATAAAAAGTGCTTTTAACGGTAGTTTTTTGAGTAGTCTTGTTGGGGGATGCCATAGCTTTTTTTATTTTTTAAAGGGGGCAATTTTTAAAAAGTTTGGGAAAATCTGTTATAGAGTGATACCTTTAAACGTTTTGTCCAGGACCAAGTTCATTAATAATTTTCAAACCCCAATCAATGGAGAACATTAGTTCTACTTATAACCCAAAAATTTTATTCAATACGTAGTTTAAATAAACAGAAATCAAGTCAAAGCCAATATTTGACTCCTTGATTTCACTGCCTTGGATAATTATGTATTGTATCTTTAAAAGGTAAACTATTTGCAGGGTTGCCACTCTTTGAGCCAAAAAATCTTCCCTGAGTGACCAAAAATTTCCCTGAGTAACCTTAAATTTCCCTGAGTTTCCCTGAGTATTTTTCAGATCTTAAAAAAAAAATTTTCTCTTCTAACACAAATTATTAATACCTCATTCTCATTTTTTTTCTTTAATAATAAAAGGAAGGTTGTATGTGTATGCTTCTGCATTAAGTTTATGAAAAAAACCACCAAAATAAGAAGTAATTGCATTATTTTTACTCTTAGAGGCTTTCAATTTAATATGTTTTTTTGACATACTGTGCGATTTCAATGCCCTTATACCCATGTTGGATAAGGCCATTGGTGTATCATCACCACACCACTTACATTTAAACTTCTCTTTGTCTACATCCCCAAGTAACCAATCTTTGAAGTCTTCATGGTTAAGCCAACATTTTTTAAACAAGGTTTTAAACTGTACTTTACTCATAATACTTATAAAAGCTTTTAAATTAAATCTGCAAAAAAGTTGTAAAGTATATTAAAACATTCACACTAAAAAATTAATTACCATTACTGCTACTACTTTTGAAAATATTATTTATAAAAAAAAATTAACCTCTATTTTTTTAACAAAAGTAATACAACACTAATCTGTATTCATTTTAATTTTTTTTACTGAAAACAAGTAGTTGTAAACAAATAACAAATAACTTTATTATTTAAAAAATAAGAACTAATAGTACAACATAGTGTTTTTTAAACTACATAAGTAACTAAAAATAAAAAGTTTATTAGAACTTTTCAATGAATAGTTAACAACAACTTTCATTTCTCTAAACTGTTTGATTTTACTTAAGTAAATATAAATTTAAAACTTAAAAAAACTACAATGTTAATACTAAGAATATTGAAGAACTAGCTGCAAGGCTAAAAAAATTCTAAATAACCACTTAAATAATAAAAAATTACTACTTTCGAACAAAATATTGAAACTAGATTAACTAAACCTCATTCTAGATCTAGAAAAAAATTTCCCTGAGATTTTCAAAAACTTCCCTGAAATTTAGAGAAAAAATCAAAACTTCCCTGAGTTTCCCTGAGTTAAAAGAAAAATGCCAAAATTCCCTGAGTTTCCCTGAGATTCCCTGAGTTTCCCTGAGATTTTCTACAGTTTGAAAATTCCCTGAGATTCCCTGAATTCCCTGAGTTCCCTGAGTGTGTGGCAACCCTGTATTTGATAGTTGTGTTTCAGGTTTTTCACACATTCAGAGATTTTGTTTTAGTATTAACTTAGGGAATTCTTATTTATACTAATGAGGCAATGTACACTAGTTCATTACATATTTCAAACATTCTTTTTATAGATAGTACAAATACAAACTAAGGCAATACCTTTTTTCCAGGGACCGGCAGCCTTTTAAATAAACTGGCGAGATTTAATATAAAAATATTGTTTAAAAGATTGAAGATTTTGTTTTTAATTATTAAAAACAAAAGCAATAAACTTTTTTATATTAGTTTAACAACCTAAATAAAAGTCACTAATTTCTTTGTTGATAATATTATTTAAACTAGAATAACGCTTAATATTTAAACATAATATTTTTTCTATAAAAAAAATACTTGTAAAAATAAATCAAAATATTTTATGATATCAGAAAAGTATTTTAAAGTTGTTTTTCTCGTTTGTTGGATGTTACTTAAAAAAGTTGACTTGCATTGTTTAAACTTAGAACTTAAAAAATATTTTTTTTTATACACCACACCACAATAAAAGTTATGTTATACAATGTGGTAAATACATAAGTATTAAATTAAAAAAATTCGTCTATGCTGATCCAGTTAGAACACTTAACATGATTTTTCCATTTATACTACAGTTAAAACTTATTGTGTATTTTCAAATAGCGAATTTGATATCTTTAAAGTTTAAAAAAAAATAAAGTAACTAAAGATTTTTAAGTTTTATCTTGTAATACGTTGTTTTAAATTTGTATGACTTAGTTAATTTAGATTGGCTTTAACTCTAGCTTGTTTATCCTAAAATCTGACTCCTTAGAAATTAAAATAATTAATAAGTTATCTATGTTTCTAATGTCTAGTTTAATAGTAGTCTTACAAAAACCGAACATATAAAAGGTTGAAAAAATTAAAGCAAAAAAGACTCATAAATTATTTAAATTACTTCATATTGAAAATACTGAACTGTAATATTGAAAGAAAAGTGTTATACTTTACTTAGGATCTAAAACATTGTACAAGTACAACAATGTAAGCGGCTCATTAAATTGTAAATTTTTAACAGTAAATTGTCATCTTTACAAATCCTTCATTATTTAAAACTAGATAAGGTATTATTCTTCATGAACAACCGTTTTTTTAAAGTGGTTATTATAAAGTGCCTACCTTTTGACTCGAATTGTCAAAAATTCCTCAATAGCTGAACATTTGATAAATAAAAAAGAATGTGCTTGATTTATTAAGTATATATGTTTAAAATTTTTAATTATTGAAATTATGTTTTTGACTTTCTTAAGTGAGAGTTATTTAAATGTTAAAAAAACAGAGTAACAGAGTTGAGCAAACAAAAATGATTTAGTTATAGTGTGTCATTATTAAGTTAAATTAGCTTCTTTTTTTAATTGTATTTTAGTTTGATTTAATGATTGCTTTACATTAATTATTTGTTACTCTCATTTAAGGAAGCACTAGAGGACCTTTTAAATAAGGTTGTATGGTCAAATTAGTGATTTGAAAGTCCACAAAGAAAACGGCACCGAACTGTCGAAATATATTTTGAAATTAAAAACAATTATACTGATTACAACATTAACTGATACATTTTACATCACATCGTCAAAATAAGGAATCCACAGAGAATCTGCATGACCTGTACGTGTACCTGTGAGAATATGGAAACAGCGAACACTGACGGTGGAACTTCATTTAATAAAAAGTCCGAGTTAAAATGCTCATGTGTTCATTATGAAAAGCTTTGTTTTAAAACTTAAGAAAAGTTGATAAATACATCTCTTTTTTAAATTGTACAAGCAAATATTAAAATCGAAAAAAGTTTCAAATTTATAGCACTATTAGATTTTAAAAGCCTAACTTATAGTTACGTCACATTAGGACAGTTTAATTTTTTTAAACAGCAAAAGCAGTAGTTCAGTTTAATGCAGGGGTCGGCAGTCTTTTATACTTTGTGGGCCAATTTTCCTTGAAAAAATTGCATACGACCTAGTTATTTTAAAACAGTATGGTTATAAAATAAGCATTAATAAAACACTTTATAAGTGGTAGATAATAATTAAGAACCTAGAGGAAAGTTTTTAGGACAAAAAGCATAATTAAACTGTAGAACTCAGCTGATTTGATTTACAGTTACTATTAAAACTATAGAACCCTCTAAGCAGGACCACACATTAAATTGATTATTAAAGTAAGCACTAAAACTTTATTTTCTTTAGTTTAAAAACAATTCAATGACTTTAAATCTAAACTTTTCAAACATTGTATTCCAAAAATTTTTTTGGAAGATAAAAAAGTGTAGCTTAGTTTCTTAACTTCAACTTAGTAAAGCTTTCATTTTATATGACAAAAATTTATAATACTCAATAAAATTTAAGTATTATTAATTTGGAATAAGATAAGACTAAATTATAGATTAACACTATAGAATACGAAAGAATGGTATATAAATAACTAATGACAACTTTAGAAGATATTTAAACTAATACATCTGGATTTTAATGTCTTAGTACTCCAACTTAAATGCTTTATTATTTTAAAAACCAATTTTATTGTAACTTTTGTTTACTAAACTTAAAAAATTGTAATAGAAATGCTGAGATCTACTTGTTTGATTAACTTCAATAAAACTTTTTCGGTGCAGCATTTTTTCTCAATAGTTTCAAAATATTTAATCATATGCAGTTGAGATAAACTGTTAAAATGGTACTTTGTTTTTTATCCTGATATATACTATGATAAGATTGATTTTGTCTTCTTTTGTTCCTTATAAAAGTTATCTAACTTGAATTATCCATTCTTGATAATCTTTTTAAAGCCATATGTATTTATCGACTTCGGATAATAGGATTTGCCATTTTTATAATAAATTTTTTCATTACTTGCTAAAATTCGAAAAGTAATGTTTCGTAAGAAAAAATATAAGTTTTTGATTGTTTATGTTTGTTTAAACTGATGTGTTTAACAATTTCACAGTTGGATTATTATTTCAATAAATAAATAAATAGTATTTTGTTATACATATTAATAGAAACATGGTAATTTCTTGAAGATTCATTTGTTACGTATGTTTGTATCTGTTAACTACACCACCGACCGCATTTTTTACTTTGCAGGCCGCATTAGGTCTGCAGTGTGTCGACCTCTTAACCAAACACATACTTCTTCGTTTAAGAACTGCAAAAAAATATTAAGTAAATCCGCCTAAATTTAACAAAAAAGTATTTTTAACATTTTTATTGTTACATCATCTTTCTACAAGCTTTCACGTTTTTTTTCATTAAATTTCTTTAAACTTTTAATCAGTGGACACACAAATGTTGGGAAAAATAAAATGGTGCACTTTATTGTGCTTGTTACTTTCCCTCCTCAATTTCACCCGGGGTCAGGTTTTCGAGGGAACAGAAGTGACTGAGCAGCGCGACCAGCCGAGGCACCTGGTCTACCTGCGCGCCTTGCAGCCCTCCGAGCGCGACCCGAACCTCAAGAAAGTGCTGATTGTGTGCGGAGGGTCCATCATCAACGAGCGGTGGGTGCTGACAGCGGCCCATTGCCTCCACCCTTCCAATGACGTCGACCGGGCCTATTTCGAGATCTACGCTGGCGAAGTGAGGCCCGATTTGAACAACAGCAACCACCGCCAGGTGATCGAAAGCCGCCGGTGGTTCAGCCACCCGGACTTCAAGTACCCGGAGGATCCCGCCGGCATAAAAAGCGTGGAGGAGGCGAGGAACGACGTCGGATTGGTGCTGGCCGACAGGAAGTTCAACTTTGACGATTTTGTGGGCCCGGTGGTGATCGCCAACAGAAAGGAAGACGACCGCTTGAAGAAGAGACGCACGCTGAAGATATACGGCTGGGGTGCGCCCACCTGCCAGGAAGTACCCATAGAACAACTAAGGCTGCGGCACGGCTACATGCATTTGGATGCGTTTGATGACAGCATTATAAGCTTGTTATACTCCAGAATGGTAAAGAGAGACGGCCGTTTGCACCAGGAGCAACTGAACATGGCCACCAGGTTCGATTCCGGCGGTCCGGTCACCTTCGAAGGAACTTTGCACGCCCTGATTTCTTGGGGTAACGACGTGAACTGTCAACAACCGAGGCTCATTACGACGAGAATTCCGTACTTTGTGGACAATTTCATCGAGCCGACGGTCAACGAGTGGACGCCCGAGCAGACCATACACCAGAACAGCCAACACAGGAACCCCGGGTTCGTGGCCGTCGTCATCTCCAAGTACCAAAGAAACAAAGAATTTTATTACACTAGGTGCAGCGGAGCTTTTTTGGCGGAAAACTTCGTCATCGTTGCCGGCCACTGCATGGAGAGGAACAATCTGCCCGGAAACGGTAGGATCGATTCGGTCCACGTGACCAGCCTTCCATCTGGGGGAAATCCCCGTGATCAAAAAGAAGCAAACTCGTGGTACACCAGAGGCAGCGTGGCACTGGTCTACTTTCGCGACGGTTTCCGAAATGTCAAGGACGTAAAACTGCCGAAAGATGAACATTTGGAAGAAATGGAGTACATGCTCTTCGGCGGCAAGCCGAAGCTGAGCTACTTCAACCCGCTCATGGGAGGGCCCGCTTTCAACAAACACGAGGACGCTGTGAAGGGCGAGCTGATGACAATGGACGCCATGTACATGGACGACGACGGCAACGAGGCCGAGTTGAAAGTGCCCAAGGGCTTCACGCACCACTCGGCACTGGCGCACTACAAGGACGAACAGGGCGAGAACAGGATTCTGGCGGTGGAGCTGCACAGGATGAACGGTTTGAACAAAAAGTTTGCGATGATCGATGCTGCGAGCAGGGACTGGGTGGTCGGGTGCGCGGAAGAAGTGGAGAAAGCCGGGTCGAGCGCGGATTTGAGGTCGATGTGCCGCCAAAATGATGAACTTTAGTCGAAATGTGTCAATATTGTTTTATGTGATGGACAAGATAATAAAATTAAGCTAGTAATAAACTTTTGAGTAAAAACAAAAACTTTTTATTAAAAATACAAAGGAAAACACAAAAAAAGTTTAAAAGTTAATGATTTAGTCAAGAAAAGTGTTTGTTTATGTCTCTTTAGTTTTTAACATTTTTAACTGTTAGTTTAAGCCAGGAGTCGGCAGGCAGTTGGTGCTCGACGCATTCGTGTACTTTTATAAACAAAATATATGATAAAAATTATAGGTCTTAAAAAAGTATACTAAAATTGTTTATATTAAAAATAAACTTGTTATTCATTAACTACAAAGCCTAAGAAACGTATTGATATGTGTTTTATTAAATTTAGATAAATTTTAATAAGGAAAAGTATGAAATCGACACATTCGTGTACTTTTATAAAGAAAAAATATGAAAACAATCAGTCCAACTTTTAGGTCTTAAAAAAGTATATTAATAGTGTTTATATTAAAAATAGACAAGTTATTCATTAACTACAAAGCCTAAGAAACGTATGATATGTGTTTTTTTAAATTTAAATAAATTTTAATATGAAAAAAGTATGAAATTGACACATGCGTGTACTTTTATAAAGAATATATATGAAAAAAAATAGTTAAACTTCGAGGTTTTAAAAAGTATATAAAAAGTGTTTATACTAAAAATAAACAAGTTATTCATTAACTACAAAGCCTAAGGAACGTATTGACATGTGTTTTATTGGATTTAAATAAAGTTTTATATGAAAAAGTATGAAATCGACACATACGTGTACCATGATAAAGTTTGCAAAATATTAGCCTATTTTAGCAGTGTAGTTACACATGAACGTTATATACTCGATTTTTCATAACCTTAGCCTAGAAATTTTAGCCCGAACAGATCGCAATTAATTTTTAGTCCACTGAAGTAGTAAGGTTTTGGATTTTTTTAGCAATACTATTATGCAAATGAGACAAGGTTACAAAACAGGAGTAGTTTATTGAACATTTTTAACTGTTAGTTTAAGCCAGGGGTCGGCAGGCAGTTGGTGCTCGAGGGCCAAATTTTAAATTCTAAAATCTTCCAGGGGCCGCAGTTTTAGTTTTACTGAAATTTAAATTATTTAATGGGTTTGGTTTTAGTCACATTTATAAAAAAAAAGTTTTCCTTTTATTCAGTTTATATTCTTAATAATTTTTAACTGCACATAGAATGCCTAATTTTAATTTCAATAGTAACAAATTAAAAGAAACACTGTAAGGAAAGAATAGAAGCTAAAGTAGGTACATATACATATATATATATGTGTATATTAAAAATAAATTTAAATACTACAGATTATTGTAGATTAATGCTTAGTAATAGATACAATACTTAATGTTAAATCCGCCTGTTATAAAACTATTAATATTTACAATTATTAAGTCTAAATTAGATAAAGTAAAGTAAAATACTAAATAAAATAACAAATCATAAAAAAAATAAGTGGTTTTAGACTATATATGTTTTTAATTATTTACTTTTTAAAAAAATTTTCACGCTTTAAATATTTTGAAATCTTTAGAAAATTCAGTAATTAGTTGACTAAATATAATCAATATCTATTTGTCAATAAAAAATAACTTTATTAACTTTTTTAGCATAATAAATGCTAAAATACTTTAATAAAACACCATATTAGTAATTAAATAGTGTTTTACATGGTTGCCACTTTCTAAGAAATAATTCCGAGATAAATCAAATGAGTCTAAGTTTATAAAAAATCGAAAAATTCAAAGACTTGCAACACAGTAAGCTTAAGTATATAGCTTAAATATCATCATTATAAAAAAGCACATAATACGCAACTAGACTAGAAAAAATTACAACTAAGAAACTAGACTAAAGTCATAAAAACTATTCTAAGAATTCGAAAATTTATTCATAAATTTTGAAATAAAAACTTTACACACACCTGAGTTTTTCAAATTATTTTAAATTGGTCAGCTTGAATGGATAGATAAGTTTCTAAAATATTCAATACTAAATATAAAAATTTATTGAGTTATTATTTGAGTAGAAAAACTTATCTTTATTAAGCATTATGGCAATTCATTATTGCTTTATCTACAATAAAGATATAGCTTTTAAAAAAAAATTAACTGTGAATACAAGACAAAAATTTAAGAATTAAAAATTGTTAGTTAGGAGTTATTGCGAGAAACGAAAAAAACAAATAGCATTAGCTAGTTCAAAACAAAGCACATCAGTAACTACAGACTGATCAGAAAATATTGTCGAGGCAAGTTATAAAGTCATAAAAGTAATTACTAAAAAGAAGACACCAATGAAAATTTAATTTTTTTTAAAGAATTTGTGTTCACGGGAGTACAAACTTTTAGCTTTTTTGTTCAATGACAACATAAAGTTGTGTTTAGGAAAGGACCGAAGATTATACAGTCGCATAAACCAAATTAGGGCTTTCATCGATTTGTTAAGATGAGAGGAGTGATACAACAAATACTTCTTATCTTAGAATATCTATTAGAGGTGTTTTTAATAAATTTAATATTTTAGAAGAATTTCTAGGTTTAATTTAAATAAAATATTTACCAGTAAAATTTATAAGTGATTAGTTTTGTTCATCTCTTTAGCCATTGATTTGGTGTGTGGTATGTAGTTTATTGGTAGTTTAATCTGTAAGCTACACCTTACCCTTATAGATTTTAGGTACTTTTCAACTTTGATTTTTTGGAAGGGCTGTTGTTAATGTGCTTTGGGCTTTAGATTTTGAAATTGTTGGATATTCAGTTGATTCCTAAGCTAGATTTGTGAACTGTTGCTGCCAAATTTTTGAAGTGATTTTTGACTGAATTTGCCGTCATAACGAGTGGCAAATAATAGCTGAGATGAATGTTCTGCAAGATGAAGACAGCTTCTGAAGATTTGACATAAATGCTTGTTACAGGAATTTGTTGCTTTGGAACGTATAATTGGAGATTGGTGACTTTGGAATTGTTGAATATTTGGTTGTGAAAGTTTTAATTTATTCAGTTTCTGCTTTGTATAAGCTTTATGTTTATGTTTATTTAATCACTGTAATTTGTTTTTTCTTTTTATGTTAGTGTCTTTCAGTTTAAGTGGCTTAGGTTTTAATGCCTAGGTCCTTCGTTGGACAATAAACTTAATAATAATAATAATTCCAATGCAAAGCACAACAAAAGACATTTTAAAAACAATGTTGCAACGCAACAATTTAATGGGTTTTGATCTTAATTTTTTTTCACAAACAATGTTGTTACTGCAAATATTGCTGAAAACACGATGGTAATATGATTTTGTTTTAAAACAATATTTTTAGCATTTCAAGCCAAAAACTGACACAAAAATTCCTAAATTGGTATGAGATTTTAAAGTCTTCAAACTAGCCTGACTTAGTCTGAGTGTGTGGCAATGCTTAGTTATTTATTTGCATAAATTTGAACTATTTTGATTAATAATATAACAGAATCAATAAATTAACCTTCTTAAATACAATTTGTAATAAATAGGTAGTTCCAAAAAAGAGTATCTGAGTTTCATTAGTATGCAACGTATAAAAATTAACTTAATTTTCCAAAAAATATTATTTGAAAAAGAAAATATATACTGAACAAAAACTATTAAATTTTGTTTAAAGATTGCTACTTTAGCTGACATTGTTTCTCCTAAAAGTATCTTCAGAGCTTTTTAAGTAACAATACTTAATATTTAATAATTTGATATTTGATACTTTCGCTTTTATGTATTGAGCACTCTAATTTATACAGTTTTCTAACTTATGTAAACGAAAACCATTTTAATACATGTGTCTGTACACACTTAGATATCATATGTTAAAACATTAGTAATAGAAATTTGTGCTTAAACTACACTTAATCGAACTTGAGTATGAAATAAAAAAAGTTGTTTAAAAAGTGAACATCTGTGGACATTGGTATGCATAGGAGTTATTTCAGAGAAGTTGCACAAAAAAAGTCAAAATAATAAAAACCTTATTTCTTATTAGTATTTTATTCTAATATTTTTGTGTACACTAAAATAAAACATATAGTTATAAAACATCTATAAGAGAAACTTTAGTATAAATAACATGTTAAACAAAATACCTAAATTGTAAAAAAATGAAATTCTAGTTGATTACTTGCATTACTTATTAATTTTGTACACAACGGAAATAATTTGTATTTTTTTATTTACTAAATAGGTATTATATAAACAATTTACTGAATCCAAGTACTTTTTTTAAAATACTTTATGTTTAAAAATACTCTATTTTTTAAATCATAAGCTGCTATTGTAAGAAGAAAGTTGTTATGAAACTGAAATAAAAACACTGCTTGAACGCTAATCTGTCTTTTTCACATTATTAAGTCAAAGCTGTAAAGTCTTTTGATTGTTTTAAAATGTTAACAGCGACTTCGAAACTAATCAAATTAAACCAAATAACAGTAAAAATTTTAACTTCAAATATATTTTTGCTCAGCGGGCTGCATTCCATTCAAAAAAAAAACGTGCTCCCGGGCCGCAGTTTGCCAGCCCCTGGTCTAGTGTTTTAGTCGCAAGAGTTTTTTTTTTTTTGTATACAAATATTACAAGCCTGCCAATTGTAAGTATGTTTATTTTTTAACTTTTAAAATTTATAAAATTATTAAGTAATTTCGTTTTTCTAACCTTAACATGAACTAACCTGGTAACATTGTTATTTTCCTAAATTGATAGTATTAAACTATTAGCTTTATTTTGTTTTTTTACTTATAATAACCAATTTTATTTCGAGTTTAGCCTAATGTCTTCTTGGATGTTTAAAAAAAAATTTACAGATTGTATTCAACTGATGATCTCGTTTGATTTAGTTCAAAAAAGTGAAACATTGTTTTGTTAATATAGTTTGAAAATTTGATTGATCATTCTCCTTATTATTAAGTCGAGAACTTTTATTGTGATCTCATAAGTAAAAAGCACACTCTCATTGATCAATTAATTAGTTTTAATTTTGTTGTTCTTAACAAAAAACTGTTTATATTTGCTTCTTCAGTATTTAGTGTTAGTTTCTGACGATAAGTAGAAAATTTACTAAACTGCCACAAAAAAACAGAGTGTTAATTTGTTTGTACCTTATTAAAAAATTACTTATTGTTAAGTTTATCTGTCAGTTCTTAAATAATTTTTTATAAAACACGGAAACAGTTATTAATAATTTTTGAAGAATTTTCTCTTCGTTTTGTCTTATTATCGTATTCAAATCAAATTTATAGCTGTTTTGTTAACTTTAAGTTCTCTTATAAATTGTATCTAACAAAAAAATCTTTTAATTTAGGTTTTTTTGGCTAACTTTGTTTTGAATTAAAACAAAAAAAACATTAGTTTTTTAAAAACAATAGATTTTTCTAAAGAGTTTTTTGAATATCATAATGACCCAAGTATTTACAACAATGAAACATTATGTTCTTCATTTTTGATAAATGGAAACCAAGGTCTGAACAGAAATATTTTGAGTGCGAAAAGTTTTTCTAAGTTGGACGAGCAAATAGATCTTCTTGTTGGACTTCTACAACCATACAAATGGTTACAATAGTTTCGTAGAATTTTAGTATCTGTTTTAGTTAGAAGTTTAGTAACTTTTTGGGTTTTGATAATATGGGTAACATATGTACTTTTAGTTTTGTAATCTAGTGTTTTATATTACTGCCAAATAAATTGCTTCATTTCAAACTTGTTGTGTGTATTTTTGAATAGTCTCAAGGATTGTTTGGTTTTTTATATGTGTACGAAAAATTATAAAATTAAACAAGAAAAAGCATTTATCCAACCATTTAGCTAATACTGTTGCTTAAACACAATAGCTGTAATTCTAGTTAGAAATTAAGACAGTTTTGTTTGTTTTGTACAACTGATCTTCTACAACTGCATAAAACATAAGTCATGAGACGAAAATTTCTGCTTGAAGTACCCGACGAACTTAGTTTGTAAACTAATTACTACTAACCCTTACCCTTATTAAGGTATACGGAGATTAACTTTTGGTGTAAAATAGCAATAACTATTGCACTTAAGGAAGACTTTATTTTAATAATTTTTATGAAAAAGCTTCTTGTGTAAGTACCTAAAATCGGCCTAAGAAATAAGTCAATACAAACAAATATAAACGTCTATTTATTTAAAGATAAGCTGGTTTGATATACAAATTTAGATTATGAAAGAGGAGTCTAAAAATAACTGTGTAATGAAGAGACTAGTTAAAGTTGGTGAACACTATCAAGTAAAAAAGTACTTTAGTTACTTATTTTACTTTAATTACATAAAGGTTTGGTCAGTTTTTTACTTAACATCGTTTTGTTTTCTCGATTGTTGAGCAGAACCTGTTAAATAGGTTATAGAAATTGTTTATCACAAAAGTCTTATTTGAGTCTCCAGTACTAAGCTTTAGGGTTAAAAGTTTACACTTTGTTACCATTGTAAGTTATTTTCTATACTAATGCTGTTCTATTTTTGGTGAAAAATTGTAAACAACAGTTTTGTTTTTTATCTATACTAATTTTCAAAGAGTTTGCAAAAATTTTCAAAATCAAGGCAATGCTACTAATAAGTTATAATGATTAGTTTAGTAGAACAATTTTAAAGTCCATTGTCATAATTTTTTTTTATATACTTTATTTCTACAACATAAACCTGTGACTTTTGTTTGTTTTTTTTGACAAATATTTATAAGCACTGTATTGAAATTAAAGCAGCTCTCAATTGTTTGCAAATTTTACATGGTAAAACAATTTATTTCAAACAAAATGTATTTCTAAAAAAAATTTAAATCAAACTAGTATATTTGTTAGAGTTGCTTCTGTGATGAAAATGTTTAATTATACTAAAAGAAATGTTTTTGTTTCTACAAGTTTTTGATAAATTCAACTAGATGTAAAAGAATTAATTTCTGGTAAATCATGTTCGATCTGTTTTGTACTTATAAACAAAAGTATTACAAGAAGTCGTAAAATTACGAAATTTAAAGTTTTTCATAATGACGTGATAATATAACGTTTAATTAATTCCCGTTCAAAAGTATCACCACTGCAATTTTTCAATTAAAATACTTTTGTTTAACCTATTTTACAAATGTTAGTTATTGATGGAAACTAACATCAGTGAACATATAATTTATTCTAATAACCCAGAAAAATCTTCAAGGTTGTTTCAAAATGGTTTTGCAGTTAACTATTCAACCAGTGCAGAGTTTTTATTTATCATACTATGTATTCATCTGGGAGGTAAGCGGTAGTATAGTTCTAATAGTTTTCATTGTTTTTTATTTAATGATAGAACTTTCAGTTTCAAGTCTTTTTTTATGTCTGAAGAAATAATAATGTTTTGTACTATTTTCATGTTTTACATTATAAATATATTCTAAAATTAATTTGCCATAAATCTTGCATAAACATTCTTAGTAAAAATCATTATTTATAACACTAGCTATATATTCTAATACTAATGTAAAAATTACTATTTTGATTTATCAAATCCGTATTTTTTGTATTTTTATACCCTTTTAAATCAATGTTATCATGTAAAAAGTTTAAATTATATTTAATAAGCTCAGATTAAGTGAGAAAATTTGGAATATATTTAAGTTCAAGTTCAACAACTTATTTTTAAAGTTTTAATTTTTGATAAGTTTTTTTTATCATTGTTAAAATACCGTAGTTCTAATACAAAACATTGTAAAGAGCATACTGCTTTTGTTGGTTCGGTGTCAAAAATACACGAAGGGACACTTTTGCGCGGGTTAAAACTTCATTGATTTTGTTTATATGTTTTATTAATCTAATTTGTGTTTCAATTGTCTATTATTTTTCATTACCACCTTTGTTACCCATAAACTTACCATAAACATAACCCTTGGTCGGTAGTTTTTATTACTATCATTATTTTTCTTTTTACTCTCTTGCAAAATTATCACTCATGCGAAATTGACCCTCCATGCAAAAATGACCTTTCGTGCAAAAGTTACCCATCTCCATTTTTGTTATACTTAAGGCCTAAAAAATCATGTGTAAATAGCTTATATGGATTTTGTTACACAACAACCGTATAATATATAATTTTCAAAAGATAATACTAAACCACAAAAACCAAAAACTTATAATTGAAAACCTAAATTTTATTTTAACTTAAATATTCAATAACCAATTGTCAAACCTTCATTTATCCAGAGGTCTATTTGTTTTATTTATACGTCAAAAAAAAACTGTACAAACAATTGTAAACTTTTTTCAATACTGTGTATGTAAAACCAAAACGTTACATTTTTTATTATTTCAGCATTATTAAGAGTGGCTAGACGGTGGGCTTCTTTTTATGCCAAAGCTTTAGTTCCAATCAACTTAAGCGTCAGCTATTTGGCGCTAGTTTTTCTGTTAGGATGTGTGAAAGCGTTGATTGGAGGTGCGTTTCCTCACGTTAGTCTTGCTTATTGTTGCAACTTGTGTACTTTTAATCAATAACTTTTTTTTTTGAGAAATGAACCAAGCCCTGGCTGGAAAAATAAGGTTTTAATTGAAAATTTTAATTATTTTACTTCACACATAAATATGTGCATAGCATCGAAAGTTATTTATATTTTTTGAGATTGAAATCAAAAAGGTAGTTATAAAACTTTCTTGCTTTATGCCCAGTTATATATTAGCTCATCATAACATACAGTGAAAAAGTATATAAATTACTTGTATTTCAACAAGTCTTCATAAAAAAATAACTTTTCTTTTAATATAAATTGATTTCAACAAAAAAACGTATTTAAAAGTAAGGTTATAATTTTTCATTATTAAATTTTGAAAACTATGCAAAATTGACTATTACTTGCCGATTGTTTCTTTAAAAAAGTGTTTAATTCAGATCATCGAGAAAAATCTGTTAGACAGAATTGAGATGGAGTATCTTTTTCAACTTTTAGTTCCAGTAGTTGTATTTGAATCTGCATTTAGCCTCGAGCTTGGCGTGTTTAAAAGGTAAATTTTGAAAGTTTTTTTAAATAACTTATACAACAAAATTTTATCGAAATAGTATGAATGTTTCTAGCGTTAGATTTTTTATTTAGAAATGTACAAAATCAGCAATTAGTACGTATTTTTAGTATACCTTAGTACTTTTAACAATAGTATAAAAGTTTTATAGTTGTTCGTAAACTATAAATTTTAGCTGAGAATGTAATAGCGTGTTTATCAATAGATAAGTAGAAAAAATCATTTTAAGATATCGATATAATTCAATAATAAATAATATGTATTGAGAACAAATTTTTGATACTCAATTTAACAGAGCTTAATAACCATTTGTTTAACAATAACTTTTTAATATAATACGTTTAAAACTAATACATTTTGTGCATACTTTTTTTCATACGCAATGTTTTTTATAGTTCATAAACCAATACTTTGTAGTACGCGTTGTTAGAAACTTGTAATGGGAATTTCATAGCACGTTCTAACACATAAATCTTCATGATTTTATAAGTATACTGAGAATTTTTTTAGTTTAGTTAACTCTTTTTCTATACTAGATTAACTTAATAATTTTTGTATAAGCTAATGTTATGCTTGTTAAATACTCAATTAGACTTATAACTATTTTGCGAGGTTATTTAAAAACTGTCTACATAACTTAAGTAAATGTTTTAAGTTTATACTGGTCATAAGCGACCAGCTATTTTTAACTTGGTTAAACTATTTTAAATAAAATTTGAATTTACAACTAAAAATTTATATTTCAGACCTATAGTATATATTCATTCAAAAAAAAAAGTTGTAAAAAATGTTATAATTTTTAAATAAAAAAGCTTTTAATTTAAAATTGATATGAAAGCCGTATTCAAAACACTTGAAGACTATCTGAAAATAAATTTTATCAAAACAACACAGTAATTATTGAAATCAAACGTATATAAGCCAATACCTTACGACAACTTATCACTATTTCAAACATACAAAACTAACACTTTACAATTAATATTTATACCTAACTTACTTGTTTGTGATCATAATACAAAAAAAAAACACAGAAACGCGTTCAGCATACTGCTTCTCTGCTTCAGCGACATAATCGTCGGCACTCTGATAGCCGGAGCGATCTTCTACCTGTGCTTCTACTTGAGTCCGGGCTACAACGTCGCGCAGCAGTACAACGTCCCACAAGGCGTAATAACTTTCGCCTGCTTCATATTCGCCTCTGTTTTGAGAGCCACCGATCTGGGTCACGTGACCAAGAACCTGAAGAAATCAGGTTTTTTGCTTGGCGTATAAAAATAAAATTGTGTAAAGTAGTGTAATTAGTAGCGCTATCAAGTTGTAGCTCTTTTTGTTAAGTTTTTTTTCAAAAAAAGTTTCTCTCAACAAGCTCATCAGTGTACCAGATAAGTGTTGTTAATTCAAATATAAAATAAAAACAAATTATACAGTAATCTTCCTTTATTCTACCAACATATGTTTCTGTGTGTCAACGAATCAACACACTTCAACTGGGTTCTGTAAAAAAATAATTACTGTAATGAGAGAATAGAAGCATAGAATAAAGTAGGTGTATACATGTTTTCATTAAAATAAGGTATTTTCTATAGATAATAGTTATTAATAAGTGAAATACTTAATATTAAATCCGACTGTTATAAAACTATATGATATTTGTAATTATTAAGTCTAAAATAAATAAGTAAGCTAAATTACACAACAAAACATAATATAAACAAACAACTCACGTTAATAGGAAAGATAACTAAATCAAAATTTACTGTTGTTAACTAACGAAAAAAATACATTCGTTACAACTAATAATTACGTCACAATGTAAATGAGGTTATTTAAACTATTTAATTTGTATTGTGAAGAACATTAATTTTGTTTTTATGTAATCTATTTTGAACAAAAATAAAACATTAACCATTAGTTAGTAAATCAATAAAATTTAATAAAACTTAACGACGCTGAAGGCAATAAAAGTCACAGAAACTCGGTGTAACATGTATATTATATATTGAATGTTAGTAATGATTGAATCAAAGTTATATAGAATTAGGAAGCAGATTTAGTTCAAATGTAAAAATCAAAAAGTGAAAAAATGAAAAATTAAACTTTAAGGAAAAAAATTAAACTTTAAGGAAAAAACAAAACACAAAAAACATAATTATTACTAGGCTTACAATGTACTGACCGATAATTAATTTACAGCGACATACATAAAATCATAATGACCTGAGTTAAATATATATTGTATTTTATAATTAATAAAATAATTAGTTGGTAAAGTAGGAGTCGGCTGTTTAATTTAAATATCCCATACAGATATTTTATATATTTAATAAGTAAATTGTGTTATATATGAAAGTTAAAATGTAAAACAACAAGGTAGTCATATGCTAAGTATAAACAGTTGAAGTGTGTTGATTCGTTGACACACAGAAACATATGTTGGTAGAATAAAGGAAGATTACTGTATAATTTGTTTTTATTTATATTCCAGTGAAGTTACTTTACTAGGATCTTTTGTTAGCAAACAATTAAAACTATATTTTGAACAGTTAATTCAAATATATTAACTTCTCAAAAAGTCAAACATTTTTTGTTTGAACAAAATTTATTGATTGCACTGGTGAGCTCTTTGAGCGAAACTTTGTTTACAAAAAAGTCTTTGGGAACAATAATAAACTATACCTGTTCTTTTTCTGTAAAGTGAATACTTTTTTTTACTATCGTTCAAAACTATTTTTTTATTCATCATATATCAAGGCAACCAAGTGTCGATAGGAGAGCTGATTCAGGGGTACGATCTGGCGAACAAAGCGGTCTCAATCGCTGTTTTCGGTATTTTGCTGCGGTCACACAACTACTACATCGGCGACGTTGCTTACGACTGTGAGTACAGATATTTCAAAATACACTGTTTTACGTAAAATGTTTAATCACATCTGTTTTATTTATTTGCAACTAGCATCTTAAAAGGTTTGTGGAAACATACTAAGCTTAAACTAATGCGACAAAAGCTAATATTCTAAACGTAAAACACTAAAACATAGATATATATTTTTTCAATAGCTTTAATTTGTTAGCATAAATATTGTTTAACATTTCAGACGACTGGACACTGCTGATTGTGTTTTTACAGTTTTTTGTAACTCCGCTGATTGGTTACTTTTTCGGACTGGTTACCAGCAGAATACTGAATATCGTTTATTCCGATCCGCTCATGCAGATACTGATCATTTTCAGCAACATTTACCTCACAGACTTTTGCTGCAAAGTTATTTGAATTTTCTATTTTATTTTTGTTTGTGTTTGTTTTAATTATGCTACTATAAACTGTACTGGTAGGCTAGAGTTTAAAAAACAATGACACACGCTTCGTTAAAGCTATTTTGCTTGGTTTTATATAAATATTATTTATGAAACTGAACTCATTTTATGTTATATTATTGGAAAAATTCTATTATATAAACTTAACCAAACAAAATTTTCAGATAAATTTTGCATACACGTTTGCTTAAAATAGTTTTGCTTAGTTTTTTTTTTTTGTTGAAATTAAACTCAGTTTTTTACGGATATGTCCAAACAAACAAGTTATTAATTATTATTCTCTTTAATTTTTTTCTCCTAGAAGTTTAACACGTACTTGTTGTACTTTTCGGATAAATGGTATTAAACAAAATCAAACAAACAAACTTTTCAGATAACTTTTGCATCCGGGACGATTGGGGTGGCAGTATACGGGTTGACGATTGATCACACCCTGCTTTTTCCAGAAGCGAGAGATTGTGTTAAAATGTTAGTTAGTTTGACCAACTTGTTATTAGCTTGCCGTGAAAACCTGTTACGTGCGAATATTTTCAACACTTACGGCTGATTATTTTGTTTGCTATCAAATAAGAAAAAGTGGTTCCACATGAAATACCTTAAGAACGTTTTAGTAATAAACAATTTTCAAAAACATTTTTACTGTAAATAGAATGAAATGAATTTCGCTTTAAACTGTTTTTGAGTAAGCTCAGGCATGACATAATTTTTTTTATGACCGACACCAACAAAATTTTTCACACTTCATGACTTTACTACATACACAGGTACGCACTGATATTTTACAGCATCGCAAATCAAATAATGTTCGGCTGTTTGGGACTCCTAGTGGTGGAAAACATGGGCGTACTGACGAGCATAGATCCCGTTTGGATATTCATATTTTATTCAGTCTGTTTGCTTACCAGGTCGTGTTGATGTTCTTGTTTGAATATTTGAAATATTTTTGGACGTGTTTAATTAAATAAAACTTAACTCAATACTATGCATATTATAGTAATAAAGATTAAAGCCATCAATAAAACTAAAAGAAAAAAAAAGGTAAAAACTTAAAAGATGAGTCTTTTTTTGTTGAGTTTATAACTTACTAATTTGAACTATATGTAGAGCTTTAGTTAAAGTAAGAAACAATGGTGACATTAAACTGCAATTTGCTAAAAGTCTCCTTTATTGAGCTTGAATAACTCACGAGCAGATAAAACTTTGCGATCTGCTTCTGAAGATTTATTAAAAACAGAATGCTTGCAATAAGTTGTGTGAAACCTGTCGTGCGCAGATTAACTTACGGGTTCAACTGGAAACACATGGTTGCCGCCACTTGGGGCGGGGTGAGAAGTTCCTTGTGCCTTTTGATGGTCTTTAGTTACTATAACGACTGCAGGTTTTACTAATTTGCTATATTCATATGTACAAAGTTTTATAACTTTCCCGGTACAAAAAATGATTCGTTAACTTTATTTTATTAGGTTAAGTAGAGTTGTTATCTAGAGAAGTTTTTTAAAATTAAAAGTATTGTAGTGAAAAAAAATTAATGGAACAAAAAAGTAAAATCTTATTGGTTTTGGTATCATATAAAAAAAAATTCTAGACAGGAAATTGCATTTTTTTAAACAACATCCGAGTAAGTTAATTTATTAAACTTAAATTGTATGTCACTCACTACAAAACAGTAATAATATTGTTAAATAGTAAAAGTTATTGATATTAATGTTAATAGATAAAATTAAACTCAATTTTCTAACAGAGTGTATGATAGCCTTTATGCTAAAGAAAAAAGCAGAAAAAGTTTGAACGAACATATAGCTTTGTGTAAGCAGTTTTATAATTAAAATATAAATAGTACATTAACACTAGTTGTTTTGCAAAAACATTTTATTATACTTTATTAAGTTGTAAGCAAACAAAGTAGTTCTAAAAAATTAAGATATGCATAAAAATATAAGCAAGCAAAATAACTTTATTTTTTTAATAATTCGAACAATTTTAGCCTATATTGGAACAGAAGGGTTTCAGTTTCTATATAAAAAGGTATGTTGTGAAAATTATAAGTTTTTGTTAATATATTTTATTTACGAGTTTTCTGTAATAATAAAAAACACAGCATTTCATATATTTTTCCTTCAGTAAAACTAACCTTTATCTATTTTAAAAAAGTTCTTTTTTCCGTTGTTTTTGATTTAAGTAAAACTTTGTTATTTTTATTAAAATTATTTATACTAAAATAAAAGTTTTATTTTGGTACTTTTTTTTTTTGATATATATGTTTTTTTTTATTATTACTGAAAATTCGTAATTAAAATAGTTTAGTAAACGAAAAAATAAAACATAGTTACTACTTTTAATATAACTACATGCAGTTCAAAAACTTATTAGTTTTATGATTCTTTCGGCTTAAGAAAAAAATAACAATCTAGATCAGAGTTTCCCAAACTTTTTTTCACAATCGCCCCTCTTTATTACAAACCCAATAATATATAGATTTAAATTTCCCCTTAATTATGTTACCTCAAACTTTTTTTTTACTTTTCATTACAAATCCCAGAAAATCTAGTCTAAGTTAGTTGTCGCCCCCTTTCTAGTTATTGCTCACGACTTACTAAAACCAACCAAAAGGGGCAATATCGCTGATCTAGATGCAGTTTCTAGTTTGAAAATGTTTCTGTTCAAGTTTATATAAACTAGTCGATTTTTTATACAGGTGACAGTTCACGTAGGATTAGTGGTTCTTATAAACTTACTAGTAAATCACAGTTCCATCGAATATGTGATGAAAATACTCGGTAGTCAACTTTTGTATAAAAGTTTTTTAAATATAAGTATAAGTTATTTAAATACAAGTATTTTTTTAAGTAGTGTAAAGCATTGAAAAAAAAGTGTGTTGTTAAGCATAACTTTATAGTTTAGTAATTAAGCAGTGCATTTTATCATAAATTTTCGATTTCAGCTTTAAAGTTTTTGTTTAAGTCTACATACAAAGTTTTAGCTTGTATATATTTTGGCAAACAACAAGAATTCTAATTTGTTACATTAAACAATCAAGTACAAGCTGACTGAAAATCAAAATAAGAATCAGGACTTCTCAACATATAACTCAACTTTTTTAGTTTGTTTTTTCACAACCGACCACCCACACTCAAAAAAGTATATAAACACCAACATTTCTACTTGTTTTTTTTTCAGTATTTATTATCTTTAGTTTAAAAAAACACGTTTTTTAAGCATAACGTATCTCATACGACTCATTCTTATTTGAAATTTTTCGCGAATAATATAGCAAAGAGGTTTCACTCTTATTACAAGTCTCCTGAACTGTTTTTAAAAAAGAAAAAGAATGTTAAGCTTAATATGATGTTTTTATTAAAATTTACTAACTGAAAATAATGAAAAAAAGTTTTTATTATCATTAGTGATACAATTGTATAAACCACCAAACAAAACACGTCTCCTGAAAATTACGGAGTTAATATTTTATTTTTATTTTTTTCCTAAATTTTTTACAACAACCAAACAGTTTCCACTCTCAACACAAAAACGTTTAACTTATTTTATTTTCTCTAACCTCGAGCCTCTTGAAATGCAGCTTATAAGAACTATTTTTATAAAAATTTCTCTTTTTTTGTTTTTCACAACAGCCACACAACTTCACTCTCAAAACAGTAGTTAAACAATGCAAATGTATGCTTAGAAAATTGCAGTTTGTGTTATAATTTATTTCCTCTAATCACAGGCCTGCTGAACATCACGGAGGCGCAGCAGAAGACGATGGAGAACGCGGTGAAGAAGATCGAGGAGGAGACGCAGCGTCTGATCACCCAGCTGAAGGGACATTCGCTGTACAGCGACGCCAAGTGGACCATAGTGGAAGAAATCATTTCCGTGAAGAACCCCTACGCCGACGCTCCAAAGTCCATAAAGAACGCGGTTACTGTTGCTATTGTTATCTATTGTTTATGGTGGGGTCCTTGCATAAAAGCTAGTTTGCTGATTGAATTCAGAATCGTATACAATTTTACTTTAGTTTTCATTTTATATATGCCATAATTTTGTTCACTGCAATAAAGCTACTTCCTATATCTTGTAAAGATTTGTTGATAAATTGCTATTGATATTTATTGTTCAACGTTTTTATAAATTCCTAGCATAAAAGTTTATTTAAAGAATGTGTACAGGGTCGTGTAGAATAATTTTTAGTTTCATTTTTAAGTTTTTTATAACCACTGAGATGTATTCATAATACTACTTATGTATATGGTCTTAAATATGAGGTCTCCAATTACTTAGCTAAATTATATGTCTTACTTACGAGTAGCTTAAAATACTTTAGTTACAAATAATGTACTCTTACTTAAAGTAACTTATTCCTAGGTTATAAATTATAACACACTTTCAATCAATTAAAAGTACTTTATTATTTATATATTAATTACAACAAGACTGAAAGAAACTGTTTCAATCACTACACAAGTAAAATATATAATAAGTATTGACAATCGGAAAGTTTATAATTACTAACAGTTTAGAAGAATTACTATTCGCTATTTGATATTCTTGATCTAGAAACTAGATGCTCGCTGTTTTTAAACTCGTAGCTCTTATCTAGATGTTGAGTTTAACTTAATGACTCGTTGATCATGTAAACTTCATCGTAACTTAATACGGCACACATCACAATTTAAAACTAATGCGTATTTGAAAGACAAACGCCGATATATACGCATCGGAAAGAAATTAACTCCTTCGAATAAACAATGTTGATTTGGGAATTTGGAAAATTGCTTTCAGAATGCTTAGAGAACATTAATTTTTATAGCTGTTTTTAGTTCCAAAATACTTTTTTTCTCAAAACTTTAAAATAATGCATGCCTTTTGCACATTTTTATGATTACTATACTACAATAAAACTACTTCTTATTATATTTTTTATTGAACAATAAAAAATACGCTCAAAAATTAGTCTAAGGAACTGGTGTACAAAGCAACCTTGCGGTTATCGAGTTGTACACCACTTATGGTTTGTAAAGATTTGTTAACAGATGTAATTTTTATGACAAAACAGGACGTAACATTGTTTTTAAAAATCAAAAAAATGATATCAAAGTAACGAAATCAAAATAATTTTCAGATTGCACACAGGGTCATATAAAGCTCGTTTGTTGGTTTGTTGAGAGAATGAAAGTTTAAGTAATAATTTTTTTGAAATTTGTTTTAATGTTTAAACTTTACTCCTTTTTTTGGTTAATTGTAAGTCATAATTACGCTATGCTACAACTAAACTAGTTTCATAAGGGGTTTTAAATCTATCTGAGTAAGCGTAAAAGCAGAAAATAATTTTGATAATAAGCAAGTATTTTTACGCTAGTGTTTTCTTTTTAAATAATTTCAGTTTTTAACTATATTATTTTTTAGACGGAAATAAACTCCAAAGATTCTGAAAAGTCGCAAGCAGCAACAAATGAGAAGGTGGAAGAACGAGTAACAAAAGTAAAGCAAAAAGCAAACAACAGTAACACTAGCATCAGTGAGAACCCTGCTAATGATCTCTCGTATAAAGTGGTACTTTTTTTAATTCAGTTTTAGATTTAAGTGGAAGACTTCTTGGAAAATTAAATAGTTTTAGCTACGACGTGATATAATTTATAACTTTTTGTATTTTTATAGTAAGATTCATTTTGGCAACTACGTTTATTTTATATTATGATGCTTGTTATTAAAGTTTCGAAGTTTTACCAGGAGACAAAATCTAGCAGTTTCATGAGAAAAGACAGCAAAATGAATCAGGAAAACAGAAAAAGTTCCAACAGAGTCAATTCTAAATCGGTAAACTTGTTTTTTTTAATAAAATATCTTATTTTTTTTAATACAAGTACTTTTTTTAATTTGTTGAAACTTTGGAACTAAATGAGCGGTAAACAAAACCAATTCATTTAAAAAGTTAAACCTCATTAAATGGCTATTCTTGCAATAACATATTTTATACTGAGTACGCGGTGTATATTATAGCTTAATACGGAGTTTTACTATACTAAACGGAGTTTTTTTTTTCAAGTCTGACGATAAGAGGAGGCAGAGTTCTGGAACTTCGTATTTCAGCTTGATTCTCGGATCGAAAATAGGATGGAATCCACGAGTGAGTTCTGCGTTATTTACGTTTTTTTTTTTGAGCTTATGAGTATAACTGTTTTTGGATGTTATGTTCCTTTTGCAGGACCTACATGAAAATGTTGACTTTGAAGAAGCCAGAGCGAGGCTTTTAAAAGCGCTTAAAGTAAGTGAACGAAACAATGTTTTTTTAGAGTTTTTTAAGTGGTTGTTTAGTGATAAGAAAACTTGTTTTTTTTTAATATCTTTAAGTTTTTAAAGTTTGTCGTTAAATATATATAAATAAAGAATATTAGTTTTACACATTAGAGTAAATTTCTTTATGTAAATAGTAGCTATTTAACGTACTGGATTGAATTTTTCGATGGTAGTAGAGCTTAAAAAGACTAATTAATACTTATGTAAGATTTAAAACAATAAAAAATATTTTTTTCAAAACAGCTTTCTTTTGAGAAGCAACAAAGAGCCGGGCTTTTGAGTTTTTCAGAAACAAGGACACTTTTGAACATGGCAAACAGCATTTCGAGCGAAACTGGATCGTAAATAGCTTATTTGTAACATAACTTACTTCAAAAACATTAATACTAGTGTAATTTATACAACTAAAACCAAGACATATAAAACACCAAAAGGTTTTTCGTGCGCCAGGTCTAAGAAGCAAACATTTTGAGCGTTTTTTTTTTGTCGTACAATAAACTAGACATACATGATATATCCGTATTTTCAAATTTTATGGTTTTTGTTTTTATTTCATACTATTATTTGACTTTATATATATTTGTTTTTTGAAAAACAAAAGAAATGTGGATAATGTGAAAAAAGTTGTATACTTTGAATGTGACATTTTTTTAAATTTTTATCTTTTTATTCGTTCATCATGTTTTTCCTTCTAACAAATTAATAAAACTAGGTTTCTTCAAACGGAAGACATAAAAAAGCATTTCAAAGTAAACAAAGGTTTCTGGGTCTGGATAAATTCAAAAATAGAAAAGCTTACTTACGGGCAAAACACAACACATGTAATTCCTCCAAAGTAATAAATTTCTTGTGATTTACTTATATATTTTATCTTAGAATTTATATTTACTTGTTTAAATGCAATTTGAATATACTTTGTAAATGTTTTAAATTGTCTATTTTCCTTTTTTCTATATATTGTAACTAACTGATGTCATTTATGGTTTTAAGTGTTATAAATTAAGGTTTATACCAAACTTAGCCGCAACTAAAACTGAATATAAAGTAAATATAAAAGGTTTTCTAAACATTTAAAATTTTAATGTATAGTGTAGGTTCTATGTTTTGTATAATCTGAAACTCATCATTACAGAGTGCATTGGAGACGCAAATTTTTCAAACTTGCCGAATCAAAGCAACTTGACTTGTTAATGCAGATCATCATCGTACTGAACTTAGTTCCTATAATTTTAGATCTTAGTTATCAAAACTCATGGGGACACAACTACCAGTGGTATATATGGCTTTTTGTGAGTTTGGAACTGTTATGTAAAACTCTTTGAGTTAAAAGGAAAATTTACTTTATTTTTTAACAACTTTTAAAAGAAATCTATAGTATTTGTAGTTATAGTTTATCCATTTTTCTTCAACAGTTATGCAGTATTATCTTATTTGCAAAATAATTTAAACGACAAGCAAATGAAAAGTTGATTATTTAAAAAAGATTTGCTAGTAAAAGAACTAAACGTTTTTTAATTTTTTTTTTTTTAATTTTATATTTTAACAACCTTTTATAAAAATTTAAAAGTCTCACTTTTATATTTTTTACAATGTCTTTCACTTTTAAAAAGACTTTTTTTCTATGCTTTTAATAAAATAACAACATTTTTTTATATTATTGCAGGTAATAAACATCATTTTCATTGTGTTCTACCTTATTGAATTTGTTATCAAGGTTAGTTTTGAATTACTTTAACTTTGAAAAAATCGTCATATATAATATCTAAATAAAATTATTACTATTTTTAAATTGTTATCAAACTTTGAAGTAATATTATGTGAGGAACCGTAATTATTTTAATCAGAAATAACAAACTTTAAAACGAAGTTAAGTATAACTTTATAATGTACAAGAAGTATTTTCTTTATTCAAATGATACATACTCTTGTTTTTACGACAAACTTTTTCTTACTTTGCTTTAAGTCGGGTATTCATCAAGTTAGTTCTTAATCATTAAAGTTTCATCAATAAAAAACGATATTTTAAAAGCATTTTATAAAAAAATTAAAATTTGTGTTAAAGCTTAAAAGTAAAAAATAAAAGTCAGTTTATTTATAGAATAAAAAATAATTAAATTTTGATATGCAGTTATTTTTGTAAAAATTTCCGATGCAAACGTATATACTGCAATTTTTTCACCGTCAATTTACTCCACAATTTAAAAGTTCAATAAAAATATATAGTTTTTTTCAATTTTCAAGTTATTGAACTCAAACTTTTAAGAAGTGTTTCTTGCATTTTATGAAAAAATTCTATAGTAAGAATTTAGAGAAAAACAAATATAAAAACTATATGACTAAAATTTAAAAAAAAATTAAGCAAATAATGCATAACATGTATATATAACACTCTCCCAAGTTTTTCTGTGATAGTTTATACGTATTACACTACTTTTCGTAAGAACTTAACAGTAGTACAAATTTAAAATTATGAATAATTTTTAAACAAAAACACAAAAAATTGAAACTAACAAAGTAATAAGCAATATAAATAATCAGTGTAAGTAATAAATAATTAAACTCAAATACTACTAACGGATAAAAAATGGATAAATTAACTAAATAAAGACAATTTGTTGTCGAATTCCTTTTGTTTGCACAGTTCTGGTTTCTCCAAAAATATGGAGATAGCCTTCAACTTCACGAGATCAAATACACTATTGCAATGATGGATTATTCTAAATCTGGATATGTCATATTTCCTAGCACAATCTCTATTATTTATTAGATGTTCTGCAACTGAAGATCTTTTTGCTGCGTTTTTTGTTGCCGCTGACTTGACTTCTGGTTCTTTTTCAATGAATTTCAAAACACAAGCAGGTAGACGTTCTTTTATCCTGGTTTTTAAGTGCCTTGAAGTCTGACTGATATAGCTCTTTTCGCAAGAGCAATTAAGCTTGTACACTATACAACTTTTGTCTTGGTCTGGTATCGGGTCCTTCAACTGCACTTTTAATAAAGGTTTTGAAAGAAATATAACTCTTGGACACATTTGATTGTAAGATGTTTTTGTTAAGTCTTTTACTTTGCTCTCAAATACACGTGATTTTTCTCCAATATAAGGTAGTTTTAAAATTGCTGGCTACTTCTCTCATATATCCTAGGTTGATTTATGTTAATGTGGTGTGATTTTATCACCCTCTTAATCAAATCTGGTGGGTAGCCATTTTTTATTAAAATTTCTTACATTCTCTCAACCTCTAAACGAAGTAATTCTTTCGATCAGATTTTGTATGCTCTATAGTCTATGGTAAAGTGTTTTGATTAAGTTTACTTTTTGTTTCTTACTACAAAATGATTGGTAGTGTAAGTATTGCCCAGTGAAGGTTGTTTTTCTACAGACATTCGTTAAGAAGCTTGTTTTATCTTTTATTATCAATATATTTAAAATGGCAGCTGGTTGTTCTCTTCTACTTCTCTAGTGAAAGAAATTTTTTTATGTAAGAAAATAAATAGTTATTTTTACTAAAAATTTCAAAAATTTCTGCAATAGGATTGTTTATTATTCAGTTAAGAATAAAATTTGAAAGTTTGAGAAAGATTGCTTAAAAATTGTAGGAGAAGTTTTGTTTTTCATGAAATGTTCTTTTTTTGCTTTTTTAACTTCCCATTCCATAAAGATCCTATTGAACTCTCCGACTTTGTCCCCGTATATCTTAAAAACTAATTTTTATTTTAAAAAAGCGGTAAAAACAATTTTAAACTAAGTTTAAGATCTTTAAAACAAGATCAACATGTAAAAAAACTGCCTTACCCCTTACGCTCTTAAATGCAATATTTTAATAATTTGGAACATTACTTACCTATTGAGTTTTGTAAAAAACATAGATTTTATCTCTTAAAAATTGAAAAAAACTTCTTTGGAATCGTCTACCTCTATAAACCAACTAAGCATCATTCAAGTTAGTTCTGTCTTGCTAACTGTAAAAACCTCAAGAACGCATTTACATAGTCAAACATGTTTAAAAATGTTTTCTACGTTTAAATTTACATTGAGATTAAACAGCAAGTTTGTATAGAGTTTCCTCGTATTTGACATGTTTTTTTAAATTTCCGACCTGCTGATTTACCTTAAAAAATTTACAGAAGTTATATGATGTTTGAACAAAGATATTAGGGGCTTGGGCTCAAGTGCAAAAAAAAAGTTGTAGATTTAAGGAAGCTATATTTATAATGAGTACTTGAAAACAAACTTTTTTTGCAACAAAATTGACGCGAAAATGGCTACTGTGGCACAACATAAAAAGCACACAACATATAAATACAGACAAAGGACTGGGCCCGAGGCAGAAAAACATAAACTATGGTAAACAGTAAACCAAGTAACAATAAACTTCTTTTGAACTATGTATTTACAAAAAAGATATATATTGTTTTAATTAGTTTTAATTAGTTATCCACAAAACCTAAAGAACACAAAACATAGTCTAATTATTTTCAAAAGCTTACCATGCTAAGATTGAACTGTTAGCTCTTACTGAACTATATATTTACTTTTACTATTTAACATTTGAGTACAGATAATAGGGCTAGGTCCGCGGCAGTACACCAAGATATTCTGGAACAAGCTGGACGTGCTCATACTCATAAGCGCCTTCACTGAGCTAGCCGTCGAGCAAATTTTGTTCGCCACGCATGGTCAGTCAAGCACTACGCTTATCGAGTTCATGTACAACGCCGAGCAGCAAGTTGTGGACAACTCCCTCGTTTTGCTCCACCCTTCGCTCGTCAAGTCCAACAACACCAACTTCTTGAAGTTAGTTTTTGTCGGTAGTGTTTGTGAACTTAAAAAACTTGCTTGTTGAAAGTTTTGTGAACAATGTTCGTAAGCAAACGGAAAGTTTGTTGACCACGCTTAATTTTGAAATTAAGTATACAAGATTGGAAATTTATTTTTTTAATAAAACTTACACTTTGCGTGTTTTTTTTCAAAGTTTATATGTTTTTAAAATTAGTTTTAAAAATATACCTGTTTATTACAACTAAATTCTGTAATTTATTTTTTTATAGAGCTAGTTTTTTATAGTGGGAAAACAGTTCTTTTAAAAGTTACTTTTACAAGTATTAAGAACGTCGTAGTATTCGAGTAAGTAAAAATACTTGAAATTTTTATTTTTGCACTAAAAACGTTTCTTCTAATAACCCGGTAAAACTAACTCTTACTTTAGAACGTTCGGCTTTATCAAATTTCTTCGGGTGTTCCGAACGGTTCGAATCTTGAAGATCACCAAATCAGCTCTGCCCAGAGTGCAGAGGAGAGCCGCTCGCCAAATTGACAAACGGTAAGATGCTATTTTATTGTACTTTTTGTACGAGTTTTTCTGTAAAAATAAAACAAAAAAATGATTTTTTTTTTCTGCCTATTTAAACTTTCGTATGTGTATATCATGTAATATACACAAATAATTAATAAATTTTATTTTTGGGTTTTCGTAGTGTTAAGGTCACAACATATTTGTTTTATTTAGTTTTAAACTTTTTTTTGTAACACTTGATTATCGTTATGCTCTTTTTTTTTCATGGGTCCAAACTAAACCAAGGTTTGAAACAATTAATCTTAATTAATTTCGAATCTGGTTTAAGCCCAATGATTTGAAACAAGTATTAGTTTGAAGAAAAATCTGTTCAAGTAAATAATTTTACAATTTTTACGATATCTATCTTTTATATGTTCGAACAACAAATGTAACTGCAGGGCATAATTGCCATAAGGACCCAAGCGTGTAGCGAACTATTACACAGCTTTGCATGTGATAATTCTAAATTCATGTCAACAAATGTAGGGTGGCTTACGAGTTCAACATAGGAAAGGGTTTTTTGTTCGGGGAGGAGGTGATAAGCAAGCTTTTGCATTCTATATACGTAAGGAGGGACGTTCTGGACATGCTCATCAAAAACAACGAACAGAACAGAATCGACTCCACATACGAACTTCGTTTGTTTTTTATTGTTACATGCGTTTCTTTTTGCACATTGCTAGATGCTGCATGCAATCTAGTTAAAGGCTTTTAAATTGTTGTAAACGTAGATAGCTCTTGTAAAAAATTATTTTTAATTATAAAAACATTTTGAACCAAAACATCAGATTACTGGTTGTTTTGGTTGTATCTGTTTTAAATGTTACCTTTTTATACAGTTTGAGTACAACACGAAAACTTTTGATATGATTGTTATGGAAGTAAAAAGTTTTGATAAGAACTGCTTTTTTATCATAAAACTTTAGAATCGAAACAATTGTTTACTACAGTAAAAAAACTTTAAACAGTGTAGTTCTTAAATCAAAAAACTTTTTTTTTTACAAATTAGTTAAAGTAAATATAAACTAAAGTGTTGAGTTTTTATTTAACTCATTTTATTTTTGCAAAAATAGCATACATGTGTGAATTAATTTTTAATCACAGAATGTAATCTAGTAAAGTACTATTTTAAATCATAATTATAAGCTTAAGTAAAATGCAATCAGTCAAAATTATAAACATATCTTCATACGATTTTTTAGACATGTTTCTTCTACATAGTTAGTTTAAAAATTAAGGTAAGTTATTCGGAAAAGTATTTGTTATTAAATATCATGCTAGGTCAACTGCAGAGAGAATACGTGAATGTTGGATCGAGAGCTCGCACGAAAAGTGCCATAAGAACTATTCTCAACAGTTTGTGGGACTATGTTGAACAAAAACTTACAGGTTTTTTTGTAAAAGCATTTTTTATCAATATTTCTAGTTATTATTTCTCAACAAAAGTTGTTCAGAATAGTGATCCTCAATGTTTCAAAAACTGCCCACATTAAATTCCTTTATATAATTTGTGCACACTATACACCTCAGTATAAATTTTATCACTATTGAAACTAGTTTACTAAAGTTAAATTATTTTTTTAGGAAAATGTACTAAAATAGTGAAGAAGTAACTATTTATTAAAAATACCTTTTTTTAACTAACTAAGATATATCAAACAAATTTAAAATATATATGTCTATCCTCATAATTATTAAAAACTCTTTAAAATTTTTACCTTTGAAGCCTTAAAAAAACTGTAAAGTACATTTAAGATACACGTTTTTTTACAGTTTTATCTGATCGTATAAACGTCATAAAGTACTAATGTACTATTTTCTTAACAGAGGGAATTTTTAGCGAGCACGAAAAGCTGCTGATTCATTACGAAATAAAGAAGCAGATGACGATAGAGACTTCGTTTCCATGGGAGCTGCCCCAGAGAGACCCCAGTGTTATTTTGCAGCACATTAGTTGGATTGCAGGTAAATTGAATATTAGGAAAATGTAGATTGTTAGATATTTACTTTACTGAGATAATAAAAATTAAGACTTATGTACTCAAATAAACTTTTTTTTCAGTAGTTTTAGCATTTTACAAGTTTATTGCTAAAAACAAACTAGTTATAAAACATTTTTTATACAGCTGTTTATTAAACTGTAAAGTAATCAAGCCTTTTAAATTAAAATTGTAATTTAAGTTAAAAACTTAAGAAAATTAATTAAAGGAAATAGAAAAATGAAGAACTATTTCTTCAAACGAGCAAAATTAAGAAACTACGATTTAAACGAATACGTTTTACTTGATAATGACGTTTCTGACGGAATACATATAATTGTTTATGGTATGGTTAAGGTATGAAAAGTTTTTAAAGTATTAGTCCTTTTTATCATACTAGCTGGTTTGATTTAGAAAAACTTAGTTGTTATATAATTAATCATATAACTCAAATATAAGTATTTGAAAAAAATTTTCAACTATTTAACATAAACAAACTCTCAGTTTTTAATCGTTTTTATATTTTAAGTAATTTTCATCAGATTATTAAAGTTTAAAAGAAAAAGTAGCACATTTTTTATCTACCACTTAGTAGACATAGTTTTTTACAAAATAATAAAAGCTATACTGTTAAATAAACTTACACTGTTTAAAAAAATAATAAAATAAAATCTACGCTTTTTGTTTTAGAGTTAAGTTTTTGCAATATTAAACCAGTAAATAGTTTCAAAGTACTTAAAAAACTTTAGATCGAAGGAAAACCTGACGGTCATGTTAGTTTTATTCCGTTTTATCCGGAGAAAATGCACCGATACAGTAGGTTAGTGTTAATTAATATAAATATGTTGATAGAAATTTAAAAACGTACAACTAAAGCTTTTTTTTTTGTTTAGCCTTAGACTGTTCAAAACTAGTACAATTTAAATTTATACACTGATATATTATACATTTTATATATATCAGTGTAAAGTATAATAGTTAAGTTTTTTTAAACAAACGAAACTATATCCATCTCTACAATTTATCTTAAAAACTGATCTTTTAATAAATCACTTAAAAAAACTAGACAAAAGTAAAGTGATAAAATTTAGAGGCAAAGAAATGTATCCCAACTATCTTGGTGCCGGTTGCGTATTAGGGGAATTCAGATTCATGACAAACTCAACATTTAGTCCAGCTGTGATTTGCGAAACTGCTGTGCAGGTTTTTTTATTATTATTAATATTTTTAAAGGCAAAAAACCTCAGTTTTGTTTAAACAAGATTACTCAAGCTCAATCCAATATGACCAATTATATTTTAAAACTAACTACTGGTATTTTTGGTTTATACTTAAACAAAGTTTTATCAACATCCTTAGCTGTTTAAAACTTTATTTATTTTTTACCTTTAATTGTGCTAATCTTTTAATTAACAGATTATTCAAGTGTTTTAAAAGGTTTGACTAAAACTATTTGTTATCAAAAAAAGTATTTTTTATCATGTTGTACTAAAAGTAGTTTTTCTGTTATTTGAACAGCATTACAGGTATCTTTTTGCGTAACAATCCATCAGTTTGTTACTAATACTTTTACAAACTTACATATGTTTTGTTTTTAATGTCCAGACTTTATTTCTGCCGCGTGATGTACTTGAAGAGGGCTTCGAAAGATTCCACAACCTCGAAAAACGAATTTGGAAGATCTTGTCATTTCGAATTGCGTTGCCGTTGTATATTGCCAGCAGAAAATACGAGGTTCCTATTTGTAATCATAAAAAAATGTTTAAGTTGTAATTAAATTAAGAATAACTGTTTTCGTTTGCAGGGTAAAACCAGTCTAGTTGTGGCTCATCATCTAATTGAAGGTAAGTTTGTTATTAAAATGACAATAAACTAAAATAAAAGACTGTTCTGTCTTAATGGTAGCATATGTATTTAAGGTTACATACGAGTAAAAAATGGAAAAGTTTAATAAAATAAAATCTTAAATTAAATTAAATCTATGACAATATTCGATATAATCGTTTTTCTTTTTAAAACCATTTTACACTACGTTTGCTGGAATATTAATTGTTTCGACTATTTATTCACAGGTTACCCAGTAGAACTGAGTGATATGAGGTCATACTATTACATCGATGACGTCAGCGTTCAGGAAGTGGTTCTGATATACGGGCAGGTGAGAGACCTGATGACCGATGAACTCATTACCGGACCTTGCATCATTTCCGATGACGTTGTTGAGGTTAAAAACTTATTTGATTGTTGTTTTATAAAATATAGCTACAGTAACCTCTCGCATCTTTACGCACTCGTGACGTTACGCACTCTCATTTAGTTACGCATTTTAGAATTCTAAAAACCTCAAAAAAAAAAAAATTTTGCACAAATCATGGCATGAAATTTCATTCCTACTCAAAAAATTATATATCTTTAATACAATGCAAGACAAGTTTATCCTTATGTGGGCAAAGGTCAAGTTAAAAAAAGTTGTAGTAACATAAACAATTTTTATTAAACATTTTTCTTATATTTTATATATCTTTGTTCAAAGAATAAATCTGTTACAGCACCAAATGCATATTTTTGTTAAAGGCTATAGAAACAGTTTTCATTAAAGACACCACACCATTTTTTAATTGTAAACAAATGCAAAATTATAAATTAAATTTGCTAAGCAGAATAGAATATAAATGTTAAGTATCAAATAAGTCACATATAATTAAAGATAAAATATACTTATTTTTAAAATTAGTCAAGTTTTTCTACAAGTTTTATTATTTTGTATAAATTTTAATTCTTTTTTTCAATAAATGTATAGTATAGTTTTATCTTTTGTTTTCATATTTATAAACAAAGTAAAGAAATTGTTAAATGTGGGAAAGTCTTCAGTCTCCTTTAACTAGAAGCAATATCAAAAAAAAACAGCCATTATAGTATGTATATTTGGTACCTCTCGTATCTTTACGATATCTCGTATCTTTACGCATTTTTTCTGTGGACACAATGTGCGTAAATAAGCGAGAGGTTACTGTACTTTGAATAATTTACGGTAAATATGCAATTGAAAGATGGTCGGGTTTCAACTGTCTAAATTGAAATTAATTTGAGCATTTTGAAACGTTTATAGAAGTTTAACAAAATAAAATAAACCTTTACAATTTACAGTAGTTGTACACAGCTTAAATTTTTGTAAAATTTAAGGAAAATGTTATTAAATATTTCACTATATATTTTTTTTTCTTTTATAATACTAGAATTCTTGTACGATCTAACTACATGCAGTTTTTATTAGTAAAACATCTTAGCTTGTGTTTTATAACTGACTGAAGTTTTAACTATAAATGCAGGTTTCTTTAAATGAAGAATTTTCAAATACAGCAATTTTATTGGTTATTCCAGTTACCGAAGCTTCACTTTTGAAGTAAGATTTTTACTGTTAAGTTTTGTTTAAAATAATAAACATACATTAAATAAACATAAATAGTTTTTGTCGTTATTGAGAAAAAATGTATAAAACTTAATTGTGGTGAACTATAGTTTGCAGTAAGTTTTGTTTTTGTATTTAATACATACTAAATGTAAATTGCATGTAATATTTACTGCAAGTATGATAGAAATTTTAACTAATTTATGCTTGCAGTGGAAAAAAAACACGGATAAATTGAATTCTTCTCGACAAAATTTATTCTTGCAATCAGAAAACGAAGTTTACAACAAAAAAATTTTTGCTCAGAATTTCTATACACACTCTTTTTTTTTCTCGAAATAAATAACTAATCAAAGTTTATTTTTTTAAAACTAAACTTTTAATTAAAATAGCTTGGATATATCATATTTTAATGATATAATTTTTCTTTATACTTTTACTTGACTTACTTTCAACTTTAGTTTCAAATGATAATTTATAACTGTGTTTAGCTAGCTGTTAAAAGTATGCTTTTATAGTGTTAAAAATAAAAAAGAATAATACCTTTTTTTTGTTTGTTTCAAAATACTATAAGGATAAAACTTGCAACATAACTTTATAGATTTAGATTGTTTTATTTCTAGTTCTTTATTTCAAGTAAACTAGCAATATTTTTGTGAGCTAAGTTTAAGTTATTTGTACAAATTTGTTTAAATTTCTTAAGATTTTAAGAAAAAGTAAAACATATTACTAAACAATTTTTAGCACATAAAAAACTATGGTTTTTAAAATATGTTCGTTAACGTATTTTGGGTTTCGGTTTAAGTATTATTTAGTTAAAATTCATGTAAAATATTTTGTAAATCTTGTAAAATTTTATTGCAATTACATTAGTTTTAAACAGTTTACATGATAAATACAAAACTTAGTTTGTATATTAACTTATTTTAGTAGAAACTAATCTTTAGTAAAGCTTAAAAACACAGCAGATTGTACTTATAAAGTTATAAAAAACTTTTTAGCATGGTCACCAACTGGGTTCTATCTCTCTTTTTAAGACATATTTTTATGTATTGCATGAGCAAATAAAGATTTGTTTTAAAAGTAAAAAAAGCTTCTTATGTTTTAAAATCATTTTTTAATTTCTTCAAGTTAGAAACTTAATAGTTTATGCTTTTACAAAACCTAATTTCAAACATTTGAGCAATACTGATTGATACTTGTAAAAGACGAAAATTGTACTTATTAAAGGTAAAAATTTTAAAGCACTATTTATATTTACATTATAAGTCCAAACTTAGTTTAACCACAAACTGTCATTGTTTTATTTACGAAAAAAAAACAATTTTATTTAATACCAAAACTTAAGTCTTTTGTCCTCAGCTCTATAAACTGGGCCCATTTTCTTTGGAGGATTGTCGTCCATGGTAACCTTGTTGTTGAAAGTCAATCTGTCTCCATAGTAGTTATAAATGTTAAGTTTTTTACTAAAATATTCAGTAAGTTGCCTACACGTCATTCAACTATGCATTTAGGTTGATGCACTTTCTTACTTTTATTTGGTAATCACGGATGTATCTTTTCAATTCAGGGTTGACTGCATTCTCAACATTTGTGTGCGTGTTATTAATTATACTGTCGTTTTAATACCAAATTTACTTACAATGTTAGGTTAGGAAGTGCTACTAAGCTTTAAACAATAATAAAAAATTTACAAAAAATCAAAAAAATCTTTTTTTAATGAAAGACCTAAAAAAAATTAGGTTTAATAAACAATAAAAGCCTTTTATTTTTAAGACACACAATTGTACAAACTGCTATTATGAATACTGTACTGCCGGTTGCAACTAAAACTCACAGTATACACTGCTTCTTGGCCTTGCTTTTATAATTATAATTTTTTTTAAATACACTGTTATAATGTATAATTTTCTTAAGTTGAATTTTATAAAGCCTTAATTTTATTAAAGCAAACAAAGACTACTTTAAGATTTGTTATTGTCACTAAAACTGTAACATTGTAATAAAAACTAATAGTTTTTACCTACAAAACTATTATCACTCATCGACAGTACGATTTTTGCTCTGCCTATTATTACTATACCTTCAAAACTGTAAACTCTTCTGGTATATTCTGGCGTGTCGGGAGAACTTTTTTGATAGAAGTGTTCTGTAAATGATTTGTTTTTTTTTTTCATTTAACAGTTTTAGTTTAGTTTAACTTAAATAAATGTTTTACCTTCAAAAAAATCATGTATTTATTATTATTAAATACAGTCAACCAATGCTTAAAATTTTAAACTTAAAGTCAGGGGTCGGCGAATTGCGGCTTGCGGGCCTCATGCGGCCAATAAAGCTTAAATCTGCGCCCCACGAGATACTTTTTAGCTATAACAGACCTTTAAAAACAATAAAATAAAAGTTTATACTGTAAAAACTTACAAATAGAAAATAATTTTAATTACTACTAATTACTAGTTCTCTATTATTGCTTAATTATCAAAATTTTGTGTGAAATAGTAATTTTTATTGACTACTTAAACTTTTTTAGATAACAGCTGCCCCGAAGACTTTTTCTTTACACTCTGGCCCACAGTGGGCTAGAATCGCGCTGAACAATAAATAGGCTTATACAGTTGAAGAAACTTATGTAAACTACATTAATCTTCTCTAATGTGTAACTTATAATATATTTCAAGTATTAAAAAGTTGTTACAGACTTCAAACTAAAAACTTCAAGGTTTTGTGGCTATTAAAGCTAAAAAAAAGTGTATCACGAAAAAGTAAAATAAACTGATTTTTTTGTAATAAAATTTTAATTTTTTTAAACTATGTTACAATTGACTTTTATAAGTATTGAAAGGAACATTTCTTAAAAATTTCAGGTATTTATTTCATAAAAGGTAGGAGATAAATTTTTACTGATTTCTATTTATTTGCCGTTTTAGTTTTCTCCTCCTATGAAGAACCTGTTGCACTCTCCGACTTGAGCATATCTCAAAAGATAATTTGAATTTGAAAATCTGTAAACAGCAACTTATAGCTTAGTTAAAACTCTACAAAGTAGTATAAAGTTAAAAAACGTGATTTACCTTTTTTTTATGCCCTCATTTTATTAAGATAATTAGTTGTATAATTACTGTAGTATCCTCAAAACCAAGACTTCAAAAAAAATTAGTCTACTTAAACTAAGGTTCTTTGAAAAAAATACACATTACACATATTTATGTAGCTCTCGAGAATAATACGTTAGCAATTGAGTTTTTACTGTATTAATGGCAAAAACTGTGAGAAAATACGTATTTTTTCTAGTTCTCTAAATTATTTTAATTTAATTTTTTAAAATTTTGAAAAAACTTTTCTTAAAACTTATAAAACATAACTTTAAAACACCTTAACTATGAAAAAAAATATTTCAAAAACATAAATATCTATACAGTTTTGTTTTTTAACGATTTATTTTTAATTTTTAAACACAGATAATTTGATCTTTGCAAAAACCCTTCAACTCGTCTCGAGCCAATTGGCATGACTTCTGTTCGAAACAGAATTTTAGAAATTAGTTAGAAGCTTTAAATTAAAGACAAAGTCAAAAAAAAAATTCCCTATTTCGAGTTGCTGGTCCACTGTGTCGCCCGCAAGCTTTTTTTTCAGAAAAATTTTCCTGCGACTTGTAAAAGGCTGCCGACTTCTGTGGTAAATAGTACATTTATATTCTCAATATTAGACTTAATTTTGCCTACAGTAACACCAGTTATGTAGTAGGAAGTGGATAGCAAAATATTTTCTATATATTTTTACGTATAACATCTGAGGAAAAGTGTAAAGACACAGTAAATTTTTGGACTCTAAACAAAATTTCTGCGAGATTCTAAAAAGAGCATCAGAAGAGATGTGTCAGTAAAAGAAAGAAATTGGTCAGCAACATTATAGACGGAAAGTATCTTTTAGATTTTTATTTCCTAGCTGCAGCGACCGGCGCAAGTAGGAAAGCAGTCATGTCCTCTGTAAACAAAGCTGATATACAAGAAGAAGCACAATCATGTGAAGCAATTAAAAGTGAAACATAAAAAACTAAAAGTTTTTAAAGTGGGTACAGCAACTCTTTTTCTACAGACACTGCATTCTGTAGCAAACACAATGGTAAGCCAAAAAGCAACCTTTTGTATATCAGACTGCTGCAAGTCGTTTGCAAAGAATAAGTCGGTTGAATACCAAAGAGAAGGCACACTTGAGACAGGCATTCAGAAAATTTAAGGTGTTGTAGCTAATCTGGCTAACAAGCCGAATCATTTACCCGATATTGAACACATTAGGAATGCTGAAAATGCTATTGACAGATTGGATCTAAAGATGAGTCATAAATTGCAAGTTCAATTTGCTGCTGATAACAGAAAAAGAAAGGTATAAGTCATCTAGCCGCCTAGGCAATAGACGATTGCGTTCTCAACACTACAGAGGCTCAAAATTTCCCTGCAGAAGTCACTACTAGTCCTCATCGAGGGATATAAGCCCCAGTCCAAGACATAATAGCAGTAGCAGCATATATTATGATCAACCTAGCAGATATAAAAAATTTATTACAGTACTATCCAGGAGCAAATCAAATAAAGTAGAAGCCAGTACAATGATTCACAGGTGTTTCATAGTAGCTTAGAAATATATCCAGTCATGATTTTCATAATTCTCTTGATAACAATGGTGAGCATTCTAATGGTACTACTACTAGCCAAGTAACTACAAGTCATATAGAAAAAGAGTACGTTCCTGCTTCAGTGGTTCCGAGAAAAAATGTTGTACCACTTGCATAACGATCATATGCACCAGAAAGACTTTAATGTGAAGTAAATGGTATAATAAAGCAATAAGCATTTCCATTTGACCGAGATGGACTTAGTGTAGACTTCTAGATAACTCAAATTGTATGCACTTTAATTTAGATTCTTGATTTTTTTTAAATTATGATGAAATTCTAAGTAATACTTTCTACAATTTTTTTTTGTGTCAAATTTTTTCAATTTTTCTCATTCCCTCTAAATAAAAAGTATGGTTCGAGCTTTTATTGAGTCAGAGGGATGTAGAGTTGATTAGCTCATTACATCGTACTTCATTAACTATTATATTTACAGATTGAATGAAGAACTATTTTTCAAACAAAACCACACTAAAAAAACGACTTACAAAAAACACCCCCTAATAATCAAGTGTGCAAACATATATTGTTTAATGATTTACTGTCCATATGTTTTGTAACCACTGTTATAAGCAGTGTAATTATAATATGGATTGAATATAAAAAATTTAAGGCAGTTTTAAGATATTTTTGGTGATTAACTTCTACATTTAAAAGGCTCAGGAAAAAAGGAAAGACTTATAGAAATTACAATAGATTTTCAAGATATGAATTTAGATATAAAAGCATATTTGTAATAGTTATAAATTGATAAGAACTCTAATAAATATTTTTAAAGAGGGAAATTTTACCAAAAAAATCAGATTTATAAGTTGAAAAAAACTTCATGTGTTTGAACTTGAAACATTGTTTAACAGTATTTTGATTATACATTTGTCTATATTTAACTTTTTTAAATAGATATTTTAAAAACTTAAAATATTCAATGTTTTGTTTTTACTGAGACTAAAAACTATACACGAGTGCATATCTTTTTAGCTAAGAAAATAAATTCTACTACAAGACCAAATTAGAATCAAAAAACTATTTTTCTTCAATTGCTCTATACAAAGTTGTCAAAGTTTTTTGAAAAATTTTACCAGGTTTTTTTAATTTCTTCAAGGATTTTAAAATTACAAATTTATTTGTCATTTTGAGTAAGAAATTAAGTTTATGGTAAAAAAGTATGAGATAATGAGAAGATACTGTAATAATACTTTAATTGTGTTTTACAATAAATAAAATTATAAGTGGCACAAAAAGTTAATAATGTATATGATATACTTTTCGTACCTAAAAATATTTTATAATTTTAGATGTAAAAATTGTTTAAAATTCCTATTTTTTTAATGATTTTTGTACAAAACTTCACTTTTTTTCTCACATTCTAGTTTTTTTGGCTACGCTGCATATAATTTTGAACCTAAGTTTATCTTAAGTTTAGAGTTTAGTAAAAATAACAATAACTAGCCATTTAAACTTTTATTTTGTTACTTGATGAAACAAACATATTGCATAGTAAAGGACATATTCTGTTTCAAATAGAAAAAACTGGCAAACTTACTTTTATGTACAAATGCAAATAGAAAGCACATTTGCCATTGTGGTGATAAGTGTATCGCCCAAAATTACTCGAGCAGAACATTTTAGTTAGGACAAAGATTCACATTATACTAAAAAACATTAAGTTCTGACAACCTTGCTTGGAAGCTTCTAATTATGACTAAAATATTTTTTAGCTTTTATTTAGGATTTAAAAAAAAAATCTTGCAATACAATAACATATATTTAAGGAAATGAAAAGTTTGTATTTATTTAAATATTAAATATAAATAAACACATTCGATTTCGATTCAACTAGAACAACTTCCATATATTTGTTTAACTTTGTCGTAAGAGCAAAGTGAGGATGTACTCTTAAAATAAAAATTGTTATTTTCAATTTAAAACAATAGGATGTTTTATAAAAAGCTAAACTTGACAAAAAAAGATTTTTGTCTTATTACAATTTTGATATTATAAGGAACTATAATAAACTTTAAGCAAGTTATATAGGTTTAATACAAAATATTTAAATTGACAGATTGTTAGAGAACCTTTTTGTTAATTTACAAACAAGGCGCCGTGATAGGCGAATCGTGTAGCCTAGCTTCTTGGAGGTATTTAATGGTTATATGTATATAAAAACTTAAAAGTAAAGATACTCTACTGTTTAACATAACAACCTATAATAAGTTAATAACTACATACATTAAAATTTTAGATTAAAAAATGTATCAGTATATAACTAGGAAGAAGATTGTTTATCTATTAAGGATTAACCTCAAAGACAAATTTGATACTCAAAATGTTATAAATTCTTCAACTTAGTTGTAGTTTGTCCATAAACTTAAACATAAGTAACATAGCAAAGTCAAAATTTTATTAAATAAATAATATGTAAAACCTATCTTGAACCATTGATAAAATACTTTTATTTTTGCTAAAAAAAATGTTTAACATCTTTGAATAAAATATATACCCTACTTTAAATTTTATAAAAAAGGGTCAATAGTAAAACGAGTTGTAAGTTTGCTAAAAAAAAAAATTAAGCTATATTTCATGTAAAAATGTTTTTTATATATAATACTTCATAAAACATTATCTATTTCATTCTGAGAATAAATCACAATAAATTTTAGCATGCAAAGGTATAATCGTAAAAATTTTAAACACTTATTACCAAATCCAAAGATTAATTTAAGACTTCAGTTCTCAGGTTTTTAAATATTAACTTACTTAAATATTTTTTTTTAAACTTTTGGTATCCAAAAGTGACAGAATCAAATATAAACTATTTCTAAACAACTAACTTACTAGTTTAAATAAACGAGCATTTTTCTATACTCATGGAAAAAACTTTCAGTAAAGTTAAATACCTGTGTAATTAGTATTAACACTATTTTTTGAAATCATTAAGTATGCTTTTTCATCAACTTTACATTAGATGTGCTTAAAATACTTAAACTCAGAAAACTGAATAACTTTAAAAATACCTCTAAAAATTTATTTTAAATGTACAAAAAATTGTATAATATTACATAATTTTAAATAAAAAGTCAGAATTAAGTTTTTCTAAGCATATGAGCAATGATGTAATAAGTTCCAAAAACAACAGCTGATCCAATTACAAATAATTTGAAAATTCTTTTCCCAGAACTCCAAGTTGGGTTGATGCTGGCAGCCAGCTCGTTGTTCCTCCTGAAAATCACCAGCTTTTCTTGTATCATCCGATCTTTTATATCCCTGCTCAATTCAAAACTATCCATAGTTTTTTTAAGGTGATTTTTTAAGGTGAGCCTTGACACTTCAGGTGGTGTCTCGAATGAAGAGACTCCTCGATCTCCACTTCGAAGTCCCAAAGAGTTGACAATGAGCTTTTTGAGGATGAAGCCACCGCTGAAAATGGCCAGGTACATGGTGTGCATGTACACGAGAAGCAGTTCTGGTTGCTCGTCAGTCACGCTGTTTGGTTAAAAACAAAGTTTATAGATGTAAGTTTTAATATAACTTAAGAATTTATAACTTTCAAATTTAACTTTGACAAAAATAGCTGAATAAAAAAAGTCTTTTTAGCCCAAACATTCTGAATTTTTGAGTAAGTTATATAGAATTGCTCTTATTGGTTTTACGTTATACCTCTAGTAAATTGTATATAATTTAAAATGTCCAAGCCTGACTGTATGAGAGTAGACTTGTACAGCAGCTATCAAAACTAATATTTTTAAAGGCAAAATGTTGACAGGCTCAAAATAATAAGTTTTTAAAGACATGTTATTGCACAGTGTGAGCAGATATAATAATTTTTCATACGAATTGATCTGTTTTAATGTGGACGTTTGATAAGTTTACTTTTTTTATAACTAGATTTAAAATTTGAAGTAAAATCTATTTTATAGCAATTATAATTGTTTTCACTTAGTTACTTTCAACTTTTTTAATGTATAAATAATTATAGATGCAATTTAGTTAAAATAAGTAAATATACAAATTCCTAAGTAATTTGTAACATACAAAACTAGATGACAATTTTTTTAATGCAACAAAATTAAAGAGAAGAATCACTTAACTTTGTAACAATTTAAACTAGTCTGAGTTTAATAGAACACTGAAACAAATTTAAGTGAAGGACAACTTGTAATTTAAAGTATTTAGAACTTTGGTATTAGATATTATAGCACAAAATATATTTCTATACACAAAAGGTAAATAATTTGGTAAAACAATTATAAATAGTCATATTTAAAAATGTTTATTATAAAAAGTACTACTTCAATTAAATACATTTAAGTATGTGACATATTTGATAAGTACCTGCAAATGTGATTTGTGTAATCCATAGCTGCAGGTGAACAATGTTGCAATTCTTTCCAACCTACACCTATTAACAAATTCTAAATTAAAATTTCTAGGTAAGCAGCTTAACTGAAATAAAAATATTTTAAAATTTAGGTAGGTTAAGACTTTAAATTTAAAAAAAGTGCACAGATAAAATAATTCTAAATTGCATTATCTAAGGTTCAAAAGATAATTGAAAATTAAAATTAATTTAAAAACATAACTGTTACTAGTATATGTATAAAACTTAATATGAATACTTCAAACTAGACACTACTTATTCTTTATTAAGCTTTGACTTACCCAGAAAAAAGCTAAGGTCTTCTGCAAATCCTGGAGTTCTTGACATTTCAGGCAACCATAGTGCGTTTACTAAGTCATTGCTTTGATGTTTTTGAACTTGACTCTCTATAGTTTCATAAACAGCATAAAAATCTCGTAAGACACTTACATACAACTTTTTATCCGTTAAAGCTATGGCTAATTTCAAACTAACAAATTTATCTGCTTTATCATGAACTGATTGAGTTTTTACTTTGAGTTCTTCAGAAAAACTATCAAAGTCATCATTTTTAGAAGCCATCTTTTGTAAACTTATATTGCTAAAAAAAATTATGTTTAAAGATTGTTGGACCATCCATCATTAACTTAAAAAACACTTGAATAATTTGAAAAAATCGATTTATGTTTTAATTAATATGTACTAAACTTTGTTTTGTATATTAACTTTGTAATTTAGGATAAAAAATAAAATTTAAGAATTTATGTAAATGAAATATCTATCAAGTTTAACATATTTCTCATGCACTATTTAGTAGGTAAATAGAAACAAACAACAAGTATCCTTTAAAACTACAGCATAATGGTTTAAGTTTTTATAAAAATTTTGTTTTATCTATAGTGTTAGATAAATTATTTTCTTGTTTAATAAAAACATTTATATTTAGTTAATTTATTTTACATGTTTCTCCAATAATGTAGAAAGTTAAACTATAACTAACAAAGTTAAAATACTTTTTAGTTAAACCTTTTTAAAAGTCATTTAGTATTTAAAACTTCTTCTTGTTTTTATGGCAACTACTATAATGGTTTTTAGGTTTAATAAACACTCTTTCATACTTGAGTAAAAAATGACAACTAAAAAAACATCTTTTATGTATATTTTTTACAGACTTTTCAAAGTGGCAAAAGTGTTACAATTTACAACAAGTTTTATATGATAGTTATGTTTGTATAATACTTGTTACTTTTGTTGTTCTTTTGATTGTTCTATAGAGATTTTTTTTTTTTGAAAAATTAAAATGTTTTGTTTCATACTTTAAAAACAATTATTTGACAAACTGAGATAAATTTATCACTTTAATAATAAATTTTAGCAGTGGTCAAGAGACTTTATTCAGGTAGGTGCAGAACCTTGAACTGTCTTAAATATGTTATCTTATTTATTTACAGTTATAAAAATTAGGTAATTAACTAGGATGATATTGCACCAATATCAAATGAAGACAAGCTTTTTAGAGCAAAGATAGAATACCCTAATTTTTGGTGAACTTGACATAAATAAAAAATAAATCATTATGAAAGTTTAAGTTTATTTAAAACCAATGCTAATAATGTAACAAAAATACAAACTTGTAACTTTGATAACTTAAACAATATATGTCTTACCATTTACATAAAGTTTACTTATCTAACACTTAAGTAAACAAACTTTTATTATAAATCGTTTTGATAATAATTTTAAAAAGGATCACTAACTAATATCATGATAAATCATATTTTTAGAGGAACAAAGATAAACCCACATACATTTTACATTTTGATATGTAAAAAAACTATTTTTGAACTAAGTTATGTTTTACAAAGATTAAACAAAACATATAAGGCAAATAAATATTAAAGTGATGTTTTATTCATTTAAAAGCAAACATTATTGGAAAGAACTACAACTCTTGGTTAAAATAAGATATGTGCATACACTTGTAAAGACAATAAAAACAGATAAAGGGCATAGGGGGGTTAAACACTTTTTTTTTGAAATTTTATCTTATTTTATATAGCTTTTACTAAGCTACAAGATGCGTTTTACAAATTTTAAAATTTCAAAATAATTTTTTAGATATAGCCTGTCAAAGTTGGAGGCAACAATAGGCTCCTTATGGGAGGCGCAAAATAAAATGGCAAAAATAGACTATTTCACTAAAAATCTATCTTCTCCTATGTTTTTTGAGATAACCACCTCAAATTTTCAGGAAGTGTTCCTTGAATATTTATAAAATTCTTTCGGAAAGACTTTTTTTAAATTTAAAAAATAAAATTTTATATGAAGATAAACAAAAAAAAAAGTTTTTTTTTAGTAGTTTTGTTATAAAATTTTAACTTTTTTTCAATTTTGTTCCTACATATTTTTTAAATACTGCAAGACGAGGCTGAAGTTTGATAGACATTTAAATATAAGATTTTTAACACATTCAAATTTTTTACTTATAGTCATTACGGCACTTTAAAACCGCTCATACTTACATTAGAACAATGAAACTCTAGAACCTTGTTCCATGTGCGTAGAACTACGTCATGAAAAAAAAAATTAACTTTCTACTATAAAAAATAAAATAGTTATGGTACTCCGATAAATATCGAATTTATTATTAAAAAAAAAGAAGAAGCTTAGTAAACATCGTTTAAAACCGCTCATACTTACATTAGAACAATGAAACTCTAGAACCTTGTTCCATGTGCGTAGAACTACGTCATTAAAAAAAATTAACTTCCTATTATAAAAAATAAAATAGTTATGGTACTCCGAAAAATATCAAATTTATTATTATTAAAAAAAAAAAAGAAGAAGCTTAGTAAACATCGTTTAAAACCGCTCATACTTACATTAGAACAATGAAACTCTAGAACCTTGTTCCATGTGCGTAGAACTACGTCATGAAAAAAAAATTAACTTTCTACTATAAAAAATAAAATAGTTATGGTACTCCGATAAATATCGAATTTATTATTAAAAAAAAAGAAGAAGCTTAGTAAACATCGTTTAAAACCGCTCATACTTACATTAGAACAATGAAACTCTAGAACCTTGTTCCATGTGCGTAGAACTACGTCATGAAAAAAAAAATTAACTTTCTACTATAAAAAATAAAACAGTTATGGTACGCCGAAAAATATCGAATTTATTATTAAAAAAAAAAGAAGAAGCTTAGTAAACATCGTTTAAAACCGCTCATACTTACATTAGAACAATGAAACTCTAGAACCTTGTTCCATGTGCGTAGAACTACGTCATGAAAAAAAAATTAACTTTCTACTATAAAAAAAAAAAATAGTTATGTTACTCCGAAAAATATCGAATTTATTATTAAAAAAAAAGAAGAAGCTTAGTAAACATCGTTTAAAACCGCTCATACTTACATTAGAACAATGAAACTCTAGAACCTTGTTCCATGTGCGTAGAACTACGTCATGAAAAAAAATTTAACTTTCTACTATAAAAAATAAAATAGTTATGGTACTCCGAAAAATATCGAATTTATTATTAAAAAAAAAGAAGAAGCTTAGTAAACATCGTTTAAAACCGCTCATACTTACATTAGAACAATGAAACTCTAGAACCTTGTTCCATGTGCGTAGAACTACGTCATGAAAAAAAAAATTAACTTTCTACTATAAAAAATAAAATAGTTATGGTACGCCGAAAAATATCGAATTTATTATTAAAAAAAAAAGAAGAAGCTTAGTAAACATCGTTTAAAACCGCTCATACTTACATTAGAACAATGAAACTCTAGAACCTTGTTCCATGTGCGTAGAACTACGTCATTAAAAAAAAATTAACTTTCTACTATAAAAAATAAAATAGTTATGTTACTCCGAAAAATATCGAATTTATTATTAAAAAAAAAAGAAGAAGCTTAGTAAACATCGTTTAAAACCGCTCATACTTACATTAGAACAATGAAACTCTAGAACCTTGTTCCATGTGAGTAGAACTACGTCATGAAAAAAAAAATTAACTTTCTACTATAAAAAATAAAATAGTTATGTTACTCCGAAAAATATCGAATTTATTATTAAAAAAAAAGAAGAAGCTTAGTAAACATCGTTTAAAACCGCTCATACTTACATTAGAACAATGAAACTCTAGAACCTTGTTCCATGTGCGTAGAACTACGTCATGAAAAAAAAAATAACTTTCTACTATAAAAAATAAAATAGTTATGGTACGCCGAAAAATATCGAAATTATTATTAAAAAAAAGAAGAAGCTTAGTAAACATCGTTTAAAACCGCTCATACTTACATTAGAACAATGAAACTCTAGAACCTTGTTCCATGTGAGTAGAACTACGTCATGAAAAAAAAAATTAACTTTCTACTATAAAAAATAAAATAGTTATGTTACTCCGAAAAATATCGAATTTATTATTAAAAAAAAAGAAGAAGCTTAGTAAACATCGTTTAAAACCGCTCATACTTACATTAGAACAATGAAACTCTAGAACCTTGTTCCATGTGCGTAGAACTACGTCATGAAAAAAAAAATAACTTTCTACTATAAAAAATAAAATAGTTATGGTACGCCGAAAAATATCGAATTTATTATTTAAAAAAAAGAAGAAGCTTAGTAAACATCGTTTAAAACCGCTCATACTTACATTAGAACAATGAAACTCTAGAACCTTGTTCCATGTGCGTAGAACTACGTCATGAAAAAAAAATTAACTTTCTACTATAAAAAATAAAATAGTTATGGTACTCCGAAAAATATCGAAATTATTATTAAAAAAAAAAGAAGAAGCTTAGTAAACATCGTTTAAAACCGCTCATACTTACATTAGAACAATGAAACTCTAGAACCTTGTTCCATGTGCGTAGAACTACGTCATGAAAATAAAAATTAACTTTCTACTATAAAAAATAAAATAGTTATGTTACTCCGAAAAATATCGAATTTATTATTAAAAAAATAGAAGAAGCTTAGTAAACATCGTTTAAAACCGCTCATACTTACATTAGAACAATGAAACTCTAGAACCTTGTTCCATGTGCGTAGAACTACGTCATGAAAAAAAAAATTAACTTTCTACTATAAAAAATAAAATAGTTATGGTACGCCGAAAAATATCGAATTTATTGACAAAAAAATTGACCAAGCTTAGTAAACACTCTTTAAAACCGCAGCGTTTATACAGCAGCGTCTTAAATTTTGCAACATTACATCAATAATTTCTTGTCTTCACTTTATTTTCTCCTTATGTTAACTTGCATCAGTAAAAAACTTGACCTTGCGAGCTTTCTCGTTAACGCTTGGATGAACATGGATTGTAACTCAAATATTTCGTCAAATCTAACCAGTAATCAAGTTCAACTTGATACCCTGTTACAGAAAATATAGATTTTCAAACATTGAATTGATAAAGATCTTATGATAACTATTAATCAATTTTAAATTTAATTTTTTTTAATTGATTAATTTTGAAGTACTGTTGCACACTCAGAGTACTCGGAAACTCAAGAATTTTTTATATGTCAGAAAATATTATGAAAAGTAAGGAAGTCTCTGGAAACTTAGTGTATATTGTATATTTTTTTACAAACTCAGGGCAATTATTATATTTTAATACAGTTCCAAGCTATTTTTTGGAATTTTAAAAGATCTAAGTTTAGTTTTTTATAGATTTTGTATTAGCTTTTGGCATAGTTTAATATTAATTTTAGAATCAGTTTAATTAAAAAACTTAACAATTGCCGGTGATGAAAAGTTTTTTTATTTCTTCTATCAATATGAAAAATCTCAGGGCATTTTAAGGTCATTCAGGGCAGCTTTAGGTCAATAGGGCATTTATTTGACTTAAAGAGTGGATATTCTGTAATTTCAAAAGTACCAGAATAATGTTTATAAATAAAAAAAATTACTTTTATTAGATTGAATTTGTTTATATTTATTTGAGGACAGAAATTTTTATCTTATCAGGGTTGCCACTTTACCTGGAAACCTGGAAAAACCTGGAATAACTCGGAATTCGACAATTTAGGCTAAAATAACCTGGAAAAACCTGGAATTTGCGAAATTTTGAAAAAAAAAATGGAAAACCTGGAATTTTGATCAAAATTTTGGAAAAACCTGGAATTTAAATAAATTTTAACATGTTCAGTGGTAAAATTTTGATTTGTTACAAAATATCTATCATATAAATAAGATTTTTTGTCATCATCAGACATTTATCAATACACTTTTAAAGTAACTTTACAAAATCTTTTCAATGTTTTTATACTATTTAACACAGTTTCTTACATATAAATAAACTTAAAACTAAATATAGACTTAAAAATGTGTACTTTTAAAAACCTAGAATAATTTTGGAAAACCTGGAAAAATTTTTGACAAAACGAGTTGCATGCAACCCTGTCTTATACTTAACTTTTTAAATTGAACGGAATAAATAGGATTTGTTAATGGGCTAGGTAATAATTATTATTATTAAATATTAAGGTTTAAATATGTTGCAGCATTTTATTAAGTTATCTTAAAAGTTTTTGTAAAATGTTAATATACTTAGATATATTGTAATAAAAACAAACAATTAAGTATGCCAATGCCAAACAAAAGATATACAAATTTAGTAAAGAAAACTCTTTTGAAAAAGGAAGAATTGTTGAAAGAGGCGGACAAGTGTAATTTTTTTTTTACATTATTAGAAGAAAAAAATAGATCAGAAGCTTTTTCAAAATTATATCAAGGTCTAGGTTTAGATTTTCAAAAGGCAAGCAAGCATGAGAAAAACCAAATTAATGACAAGTTTAGGAAAGCGTTAATTAGATACAAAGCAAGTGTAAGTTTAAAAAGGAATATTTAAGTAATGTGATGACTATTCAAAAAGTATTGTCTACTAGTATATAATTATTTTAAACTGATGACAAACATATAATTTTATAGTTATATTTATCTTAATATTAATAATACTTATTATAAAAATAAATAAAATTAGCTTTCATACTAAAATTGTACAAAATTTTGTAGTTCTAAAACAAAAAATATAAACTTCAGAATTTTCGCTAGATTATTATAAAACCTAACCAGTATTTTTTTTACTATAATTGTGATGACTTAACTGTTATAAATTACTACACAACTTGTAGTTTTCATATGGAAATTTATTACCGTAATAAAAATCCTATTTATTAAACATATAATAATTTATTTTCAAGGAGGATAATAAGCTGGTTGCAAAAGAAAAAAAAGACACAATTGTTAGTTTAATCTCATTTATTTAAAATATTACTCGAAAATTTAAAAATTTTAATTAAACAAAATTTTAACATTTCATTCAACATTCATTACTTAATAAATTATAAATACCTTAAAGGTGGATAAGTCGGAAGAAAAAGAAAAAAATGACACAATGCAGGACACGATTGTTAGTTAAATCTCATTTATTTAAAATATTACTCAAAAATAAAAAAATTTTAATTAAACAAATAGTTCAACATTCATTAATTAATAAATTATAAATACCTTAAAGGTGAATAAGTCGGAAGAAAAAGAAAAAAATGACACACTGCAGGACACGATTGTTAGTTTAATCTCATTTATTTTAAATATTACTCAAAAATATAAAAATTTTAATTAAACAAATAGTTCAACATTCATTACTTAATAAATTTTAAATACCTTAAAGGTGGATAAGTCGGAAGAAATAGAAAAAAACTGTTTAATTGAAGGCACAAATGTTAGTTTATTATCAGTTTCAAAACAAAAAGAGATAGAAATTTTAAATATATGTAGAATGTGTGTTTTTTTAACTAGTCTTGTTAATCTAATAACACTTTAATGAAACGATGAAACCAAAAAGAGATGTTGTTAAACAACTTGATGCAAAATATTCAAATATATAATTTTGTACTAATGCTGCTTCAGCGTAATCATACAGTTCTTTGTTCGTGTGCATTAATATTAGTGATTTTTAAGTTCATTATGCGTTAATATTTATCGCATATATATATGTTCTTTTTTTTTTCCAAAGTTAAATTAAAACTAAAAGTTATTAAAAACGTTATTGACCAAATCTTCAAATTTGTTTTTGTACCAATGCTTCTTTAGCGTAATCATACAGTTCTTTATTCGTGTACGTTAATAAAATAATATTTATTTACTTTGTTGTATGTGTATTAAAATAAATAGATTGTGACTTTAATTCGAATATTTAAGTGCTTTTGAAGGTACCGTAACTATTTTATATTTTATAGTAGAAAGTTAATTTTTTTTGATGACATAGTTCTACGCACATGGAACAAGGTTCTAGAGTTTCATTGTTCTAATGTAAGTATGAGCGGTTTTAAACGATGTTTACTAAGCTTCTTCTATTTTTTTGTTAATAAATTCGATATTTTTTGGCGTACCATAACTATTTTATTTTTTATAGTAGAAAGTTAATTTTTTTTTCATGACGTAGTTCTACGCACATGGAACAAGGTTCTAGAGTTTCATTGTTCTAATGTAAGTATGAGCGGTTTTAAACGATGTTTACTAAGCTTCTTCTTTTTTTTTAATAATAAATTCGATATTTTTCGGAGTAACATAACTATTTTATTTTTTATAGTAGAAAGTTAATTTTTTTTTCATGACGTAGTTCTACGCACATGGAACAAGGTTCTAGAGTTTCATTGTTCTAATGTAAGTATGAGCGGTTTTAAACGATGTTTACTAAGCTTCTTCTTTTTTTTTAATAATAATTTCGATATTTTTCGGCGTACCATAACTATTTTATTTTTTATAGTAGAAAGTTAATTTTTTTTTTCATGACGTAGTTCTACGCACATGGAACAAGGTTCTAGAGTTTCATTGTTCTAATGTAAGTATGAGCGGTTTTAAACGATGTTTACTAAGCTTCTTCTTTTTTTTTAATAATAAATTCGATATTTTTCGGAGTACCATAACTATTTTATTTTTTATAGTAGAAAGTTAATTTTTTTTTTCATGACGTAGTTCTACGCACATGGAACAAGGTTCTAGAGTTTCATTGTTCTAATGTAAGTATGAGCGGTTTTAAACGATGTTTACTAAGCTTCTTCTTTTTTTTTTTATAATAAATTCGATATTTTTCGGAGTACCATAACTATTTTATTTTTTATAGTAGAAAGTTAATTTTTTTTTTCATGACGTAGTTCTACGCACATGGAACAAGGTTCTAGAGTTTCATTGTTCTAATGTAAGTATGAGCGGTTTTAAAGTGCCGTAATGACTATAAGTAAAAAATTTGAATGTGTTAAAAATCTTATATTTAAATGTCTATCAAACTTCAGCCTCGTTACTGCAAGGAACACTTCCCAAACATTTAAGGTAGTTATCTCAAAAAATGTAGGAGGAGATAGATTTTTAGTGATTTCTAGTTATTTGCTGTTTTAATTTGCGCCTCCCATAAAGAACCTACTTTTGCCTCCAACTTTGACCGGCTATACCTCAAAAATTGTTTTGAATTATTTTAATCTGTTAAAAGCATCTGTAAAAAATAAATACAAACTTTCATAAGGACAATTTTTCATTTATGTCAAGATAAATTTTAGTTTTGCATGTAGATAAAATGTTGTACATAGCTGAAAGATCACCAGAAGTACAGTATTCTAACTTTGCTCTAAAAACCTTGTCTTTATCTCGATCTGTAAATAGTTATATTTATTTAGTTTTTAATGAAATTCCTATAAACACCACTAGACATAAAAGATAAGTATGCAATAACTTATTTCTAGATCAGAGGAAATAAATTATGATGAAGTTTACTATTTGGAAAGTGTTTTATAATATTTCAAACAAAACCAAACAATCTAAAATCAATTGTATTACTGTACTGGTTGCTACAATGTTGCAAGTAGGTTAAGCAATCAAACTAAATAATATTAAAACTTTAAAATTTTAGTTTAGTAAATAAGGTTTAAAAGTTGTAAGATTAAAATATGTACACATCTTAACAAAAGACCTCAATGACAAGAACTGAGTTACTGATAAAATAGAATTTTCCAAAGATTACCCAAATGCATTAAAAACTTAATTTATTTTTTAGCAATAGAAATATTTTTGGCTTAAAATATACCTTTGCTGTAATTGAAATGAGCCAGGTTTTTGAAAAACATTTCAAGTTGTGTCTTAATATCAAACTCAGATTTTACATTTCTGTCTTACAATTTTTTACTAATGGTGCAATCCCTAAGTAGTTGCTCATTGCAGAACTCTAGTTTTTATTATCAGTATTTGGGTTTTCAATAAGATTGTTTTAACGAGCGTTGAGTTAGCTCGATTAGCATTTTTTGAAAAACTTTAGATCCAATTATTTCCTTATCTTTAAATCTAACTAATTTTTATTTTTAGAGATCGCTCCTTTGCCTTTAATTATTTTTTTGCTACAGTTACCATTACATAATTAAAATGTTTTTAAAATTTACAATCAGGCATATTTGTATATATATACTATTAAAATATTAGAAATTTTCAAAAAAAAAACGACGAACCTTCATAAGACAGCAAGGTAAGTATATTAAAAAAAATTGTATGTTTTGGCTAAAACATCTGTTAGAGTAAAACTTCCAAAAAAAACATTTTATTCTAAGGGGCCCCAATCAAAAATTTGAACCCCAGTCCAATGGATTTTGTTTTTAAATAAAGGCAAAGGAGCTTTCTCTAGAATAAAATTAAAATATTAGTTAGCTTTAAAGATTTGGAAAATAATTGGATCTAAAGTTTGGGCATGTTTTAAACGTTGCACAAATTCTTATCGACCTAAGTTAACGCTCGTTTCAATGAGATTGTTTTAAGCTGAAATATTAAAAAGGTAAAGGATTTTCAAAATAGTATTAAATTTGTACCTTATTAATAAAAATTGGAAATTTCAAACATTTGCTAACATTAAAAAAAAACTTTTTGTCAACCTGATAAGAATATTACTTAGTTCCATCAGGAAAGCTGAAATTTTTCAGATATTCGAAATCAGATATTCGCGTTTTTGAACACTTATTCGCTATATACACGTTTTCGTAAAAAAAATAATCAAGCTTACAGTTTTTATTCAATTTAGACAAAAAAATCTTAAACGATTAGTCTTGCCTTGTAGATATAAAATTTTTGGTTTAGATCAAATAAAAACATCAAATAATAAATATTTAATTTTTATTTTAGACCTAAAAGATCAACTATTCTTTTTTTTTTAAATTAAAAGTTCAATTATTTTTTAAAAATTTTTAACCTATATAAAAGAACTAAGTTTTTCAGAAAGCTAATAGAGCTTGCGATTCTTATTAAATTTAAACAAAAAACATCTTAAACAATTCTTCTTGCTTTGTAGATATGACATTTTCGGTTTAGATTAAATAAAAACATCAAAGAATGTTTTTGTTTTTCTGACCTAAGAATTCTTTTTTTTTTCTTGTTTAATTTATATAAAACATGGAGCTTACGACTTTTATTCATTTTAAACGATAAACTTCTTAAAAGATTTGTCTTACTTTGTATACATGACATTTTTATTTAGATTAAAAAAACCAACGAAATAAAAAAAAAATTAAATAAGACTTAAAAATTTTATTATTTTAATTAAAGTTAAAAGTCTTCAACCTTGAACGTTATACTTCGTGATCATTTTCATTTGCTGCTTCTTTCTTTAATTCATCTGTTAATAAAATTGGGAAAAAAAACTACTATAGTTGTACTTTAATTGAACATTTTTTAAAACTACTTTTTAATTGTTACAAACCTCCAGCTTCTTAAGTAGAGATTTCAATGTCTACTCTTTTTTTTTTGGATTTGATAACCATATTAGTAAATTTTATTTTTTTCATTTGGTACTTTTGGAAATACTCTCAGTGTTTCTTCAGTCATCTGCTTAGAACTTATTGAAATAATTGAATAAGATTTAAGTTTAAGCAACTTCTTGTTTACATTTCCACAACTTTTCCTGTCCACTTGTTGCTCATGCTTACTAAAACCTGATAATTAAACATTCAATACTTCCACAATCTTGTTTTAAAACAGCGCTAAAAATATAAAAAACTGTTAAATAGCATATCTTTTTTAATAAAAATATATAAGATACAAAAGCTTTACTTCAGTCTGACGAAGGCTTTTTTGTATTTGTAAGTTGATCAGACTCTATTGTGATAAAGGGATCAAAAATTTAGATTTTTTCAGCGTTTAAATACTGTAAAAAAAAGTTTACAATAACTGAAAAATTTTAATTTAATTTAATAAACTACTTTTACTTAGAAACAGTCTCCAGTGTTTGCCATTAAGTTGAAAAAATGGCAGTATTGCCTCGTACATGTAGAGTTTATTTTGTGATTTAGTGCATATATTTAGTTCAAGATTTACTTTTTTTTGTTTAACTTTAAAATATTTTGTTACCTCAGTCATAAATTTTGACAAAGAATATCACAAAGAAGATCTAAAAATATATTTTGGAGTATAATCTCTTTAATAAATCAGGTATTTTTTAAATTTTCGTAATTAAGCGAATGAACGTGTTGCCAATAATCTACAAATATTTTATAAATGATCACTTATTTTAAAACATTTCAACAAATAAAAATAACCAACCGCGTTTTTAAGATAATAACCTAATGTTCTAAGATCTTCTATCAAAAAAAGTTTTGTATGCATTTGGCATGTGTGGAAAACTATAAAACTTTTTTAAAAATAACCTTATTCCATCTCTTTTATTAACTGTTTAGAAAAGATTAACGCTTATAAAATTAAAAAAAAATAATAATAAGACTAACAGCTTTCAAATTATTTGAGATATTTTTTGTCTAAATTAACTAGAAGTTGTAAGCATCATTAATTTTTTAAGAAACTTAGTTGCTTAATATGGACCAAAGAAGAAAAAAAAGTTGATTTTTTAGGTTAAAAAAAAAAATTTTTGATGTTTTATTTAATTTCAACCGAAAATGTTATATCTACAAAGCAAGATAAATCGTTTGAGATGATTTTTTTTCAAATTTAATAAGAAATGTAACCTCCATTATTAATTTTTAAGAAACTTAGTTGTTTTATATAGTATAAACAAGAAAAAAAAATTTAGATCATAAAATAATAAGTTTTTGTTGTTTGTGCTAATCTAAACCAAACATATAAAGCAAGGCAAATCGTTTTAGAATTTTTAGTCTAAATTGTTTAAGAGTTGTAAGCTTCATTAATTAAAAACTTAGTTGTTTTATATAGAGTAATCAAGGGAAAAATATAACTTTTCGGTCAAAAATAAATATTTTTGATGTTTTTATTTAATCTAAACCAAAAATGTCATATCTACAATACAAGACGAAATCTTTTTAGGTGTTGCTCTTTTGATAAATAATTAAATTCGTAATTTAAATAAGAAATGGAAGCTCAATTATTTTTTTACGAAAACATGTCTATAGATAGGAAGTTGAATATTTGCAAAACTTAAGCTTCTCATTCAATAATCGTTAATTTTTATTTAAACAATGATGTATTTCAAATTTTTTTTATTAAAAACGAATTAGAATTTTTTTTTAATAATATCATAGTAACAAAATACACAGGTATTAACTAGGAAGGGGTCTAAATTGCATTAAGACAAAATTGCACGAGGTTACTAAATTGCACGAGGGGACTAAGTTGTACGAGAATAAAATTGCACGAGTGCACAAAATTGCACGAAGCCAAATTTTCACAAGGGCACAAAATTGCACGAGGGAACAAAATTGCACGAAGACCATTTTATACCAAGGGTCAATTTTGCGTGAGTTACAATTTTGCACAAGAGTAAAAAAATACAAAAAAAAACACAGAAAAAAAAACTAAAAGATAAACTTATAAAAAAAAGAAAAGCTCCTGACCGAGGGTAAGGGTTAGGGGTAACAGTAATAGTAAAAAAAAAGCTACAAATTTTTATAAAAAAAATAAAATAAATAAAAAAAAAGCTACCAATCGAGGATAAGGGTTAGGACTTAGGGGTAACAATGATAGTAAAAAAAATTAAGAAAAAAAAAAAACTAAAACTAAAAAAATATAACTTACCGACCGAGGTTAAGGGTTAGGGGTAACAGTGATCGTAAAAAAGAAACTTAATTAAAAAAGAAAATTAAAATTAATAAAAATTTAAAAAACATTTAAAAAATAAAAATTAGTAAAAAATTAAAAATTAAAAAAAACATCCCGTGCAAAAATGTCTCCGTGCAAAAGTGACCCTTCGTGCAAAAGTATCTTCGTAAAATTTTGTCCCCTCGTGCAATTTTGTACGCCCGTGCAAATTTGACAGCAACCCGTATTGAGTGCTCAATACTAAAGTGCTTAAAGATTATTAGTTAAAAGCTATGAAGATCTTTATAAGAAAAACAGTGATAGCAAAAGTAATAATCGTTGAATAAACTTTTGTTAATAATAAGTTAACTATTTTTAAGTTTTTTAATCGAATTTCAGGTTTATTGTTTATTAATTAGAGCAATGTTAAAACACTAAAACAGTTTAAATACCATAATTTAAACAAGGTAATGTAAATAGTAAAATAGTCTTAAGTCTACAAGTGTTCTTTTGATGTTTGAAATACGGAAAAAAACTATCACTGTTGTTAGGATCTTTGGCTAATAATAAGTTAACAAAAACTAGATTAGAAAATTTTTATTGAGGATAAAATCAAAACTTTGTGAAGTATTATAATTTTTGATTTGTAAAACAAATTATAAAGTTTTTAAAACAATATTCTTTTAATAGTTTAATTGTACGTTTAAAATGAAATAAACTAAGAACATACTACGTTGAATTGTAAAATTAGACAACTTCTAAGATTTTTTTTTAAACATACAATTTTTTTATCTACATTTTTATTTTTACCAGACTTCTAGATTAGCTTTACTTTCATCGCAACTATTTATTATAGTATGAAGTTAAAGATTTACAGAAAAGTTGACTGGAATCAAAAAATTAAGAGTTCTGAATTTTGAAAAATAGTTTTCTTATTTAACTTAGATATAATGTTTGTATAATAACCGTATTCTTAAAAAAGTCTGGAAACTATGGTTTAATATAACGTTGTGCATTTTAAAATTGTGATAACACAATATTCTAACTAAAAACACTTGAGTAAGCTAGAGTTGTGTTTTTTTCTAGGTTTTTTGATAAATTTTATTTTTCCATTTTTTTTTATTGAAAAAAATGGAAAAGGAATTCCCAGCGTTGACAGTTAATTAAACATACAACAACAAATAATGGTTTCAAACTATTTTAATTTTCCTAAAAAATTATCTGTAGACTTAAATTTTGAATGCTGAATGTCTAATGTATTAGCATTTTTAAGTCTCAAAAAGTTCACAGAAAAGAGCTAATAAAAGTTTAACATATTTTTATTAAACCTTCACAAACCTAAAGGCATCAAGAAGAAACAAAGTTTTTATAAAATTTATGATGGCTATGAATATAAAACCAACTGCTTTTTACAATGTTCTGTATACATGCTTTTAGTTTCTGCTTTATTATCATTATTATACCAACTTATTCTAATCCAGCTCTACTTACACCCAGTTTATGAGACCAACAGCAATGGATAGGATAATAACTTGGGAATTTTTTGCACAAATTAAAAAGAGATATATTACCACAGGGTTGCCACATACTCAGGGAATTTTCAAGTTACAAAAATCGCAGGGAAACTTGGGGCAATTTTTATTTTTTCTAAAAATTTCAGGGAAATTTTAAGATTAAAAAAAAAATCTCAGGAAATTTTTTTTATAGATCTAGAATGAGATTTAATTAACCCAATTTCAATACTTTGTTCAACAAAGTTTTTTTTATTAATGTTTAAGTGCTTATTTTGAAAGTTTTTAACCTTGCGGCTAGTTCTTCAATATTCTTAAAATTAACATTGTAATTTTTCAATAAATAATAAAATTTTTAAGGATTTAAAAAAACTCAGGGAAACTCAGGGAATTTTCTGGTCACTCAAGGAAGATTTTTTGACTCAAAGAGTGGCAACCCTGTTACCAGTTAATTGTAATCCTTACTTTACAAAGGTTAATAAAATACATAATCATCTAACAAGGTTTTTGGAAAAAAAACTATTTTTTTCTCAGAGTAAATAGTCTCTATGGTCTTAAGTCATTATCTTACCTTAGTTGTAAACTATGGGAAGAATTGCCTAGAAAATTAAAAGATCAGAGCTATCTTGGAACATTTCAATATGGACTAAGAGTTTATTTACTTAAAAAACTTCAAGCTTAATCTTTACATATCATTAGTTAAACTTATATCTATGTATTGGTGTTTGTACTTTTTTTTGGACTGATGGCTGTTGGTCTCATAAACTGGGTGCAAGTAGAGCTGGATTGGTATTAGTTAGTTTTATTATTCTCATGTTATTTATTTGTTTTCTAATTTTTTGTTTCTTGTATCTAAAGTTAAATAGTGTTGCTTCATCCTCATTGACAGTTTGATTAAACAAGTAGGTGTATTTTATTTTTATTATTTGTTTTACCAGATCTTAAATGTTTATCTGTTTCAGAAGTTAGAGATTCTAAATTTAGGTGTATAAACTTCATATTTTTTACTGATTCTTGTTATTTAATTTAGTTTCTTAAAATTTAGTTTTATATTTACAAACAATTAAATTAACTAACTTAAAATACTTATAAATAAAAATAAATTATACAGTAATCTTCCTTTATTGTACCAACATATGTTTCTGTGTGTTAACAAATCAACACACTTCAACTGGGTTCACCCTCTTATTTAATTTTGAGATATTTGTTGCATTTTTTGTGGTTGCACTTGTAGAGAGGGCAACATAAAAATGTGAATGGTCATAAAAATTGAAATCTAGGGGAGTAGACGGTGTGGTGCCCATGGTAGACTATGGTTTCCATGGTCAATATTAGCAGTAAAATTTGCAAAAAATAATTTAAAAAAATTGCACAAATTATGTTAAAGCTAGTGATAACCAAATCTAAAACTATTTACTAGCAAAATAAGGGTTTCCACACACTTAGGCTTCTCAGAATAACTAGTTTGAATTTTTTTAAAACTCAGGCTGACTCAGGCTAGTTTGAACTTAATTGAAAAAGCTGAGCTACTTTAAAATACTTTTTATAAATATTTGTTTTTATGACTTAAAATTTGTATTTTCTCAAAAATTATGTTTTTGTTATGTTTCTGTGATATTAATATGCAGGGTTCGTGCGCGTCAGGCTAAATCAGTCCAAGTCAGGCTAAATCAGTTTTTTGAAAAAAAAAGTTAAAAAACGTCAGGCTAAATCAGTTTTTTTATTTAAAAATTTGAGAATCTCAGTTTTTCTCAGTTTAAATTCTTGAAAATTTTTGATAAAAAAAAATTGAGAAATCTTTTTAAGATCAGATTGGAATTGAATTTATTTCTAAATAAAGATTTAGTAATTAAAGACAAAGTCAGTCCATATTTGTAAAAATAAATGCTTAAAACCTTTTGTTCAATCTCTAAAACAAAATTAAGAATCTTTATCATTTTGTTTTAAGTAGATTATATACGTCATATTCATAAAAATTCATAAAAGAATACAGTTTAAACATTACAGTTTAATTCAACAACTTAGCTGTTTGTTTGAATTTGTTTACATCAGCTATGTTTTTCAGAGCTTCGTTGGTTGAACTGTTTTAATTTCCAATTTTAAGGCTTCTCACCAAATACTTTTTAGATTAAAACTCTTAGCAGTTTATTCATATATTTTACTGTTTGTTTTAAGTTATGAGAGATATTCACAACACTAAAACTTGGCTTTAAGATATAAGTACCAAGTTTTGTGGGAGTACAAATTTTAGGTACAATTCATCTATACAAAAACAAATAGTTAAGAATACAAGAATATTATATGTTTTTTTCAAATTTAAGGGTAAGCTTTTAAAAATTTAATATAATATCAACAATCACTTTTTTATTTAGAGTTTAGGATTTATAATTATGTATCATTTTAAGTATTAGTCAAAATACTTGATATACATTTTTTACTTCCTTTAATACTTGTGTAAGGGTTTCATTTTAATTTTAATAAAACACGACAATGCACGTTGTTTTATTATAAATCTTCTGGTTATAAAGTTTTTACTTAGTGCTTAATTAAATTGAACAATTGTGTTTAGTAATATATATTAAATTTTTACACTAGTAATAGATCAGATATAACACTTATTTTACAACTTATCACTGAATTTGTTATGTTAAAGGCATAGGGTAGGGTCAATCACCTTTTTCCTAGTTTAGTCTTATTTTATTGAGTTGTAACTAAGCTATGAGTTGGTTTTTGCAGATTTTTAGAGCTCAAAATATTTTTGAGATCAAGCTGGTTGAAGTCAGAGACTACAATAGTACTAATCAAAACCCCCCCCAATACCTAAAATGACTTCTAAAGGGGATTTTCTTTACTTCTAAAATGTCAGGCTAAATTAGTCTCAGTCAGACTAAATGAAAAAAAATTCGCGCACGAACCCTGATATGTTATTTTTAGGTATTTAAAATTGATATTAAAATAGTTTCTTTTTTCAAATTGTGACTCATTATAAATACTTATTTGAATTTCATAAACATGCTAGTTTGATGTAACTCAGGTTAAATTTTGGTCACTCAGCAGGAATGCCACAAACTCAGTATATTTTAAAATTATGGAAAATCTCAGAATTACTCAGTATAACTCAAGATAAGATATTTTGAATTTCTTTTACAAACTCAGGCTGACTCTGGATCAATTTGTTTTTTTACAAAAAACTCAAACAGTTTTAAGATTTATGAAAATCTTATGTCAGTTTTTTTATAGGTTTTAACTGAGATTTAGTTTTAATATTTTATAACCAATTTTGTTGTAGATTTTTGAGTTGATTTTTCATGGTTTTGAAAAGTTTTGTAACTTTTTCTAAGGATTTGAAAAAAAATACTTAGGATAACTTTAGACAGTTGAATGTCACTTGGTACAGTTTTTTGACACGAAGAGTGGCAACCCTGACTCGGGCTATTTTTTGGCTCTAAGAGTGGCAACCCTGTTTTATGTTTAAATGTACTTTTAATTTTTTCTATTAAATTCTAAATAAGGAGTAGACAGCCAAGTCTTTTGTAAGTCACAGGCCAATTTTCTTAGAAAAAGTTGCTTGTTGGCTACTCTATATAAAAAAATATTTTGAGGACCACAAAAAGTAAATATAGTAATTATTATTAAATTTAAAACAAAAACGTAATAAAATGTGCAAAAATAAAGCACAAGTAGCTAGTAGTTATTTAAAACATAACCTAGTCATAAGACTTACCAAAAAAACTTTTAGCTACAAGTACTTTGCAGGCCAATTTTTTTTAATTTGCGGTAGAAAGTTTGCTAGCTGTAGATAAATGTTAACTATTTCAAGATTGCCACAAAGTCAGGAAAAAAAAGACTAAGTCTGGAAATTTTATATAAACATGCAGTAATAACAATAAAGTAGCAGTCAGTTGTTTAAATTAGATATCCCATACAGACATTTTAAGTATTTAATAAGTAAACTGTGTTATATATGAAAGTAAAAAAGTAAAATAACAAGGTATATGTTAAGTATAAACCTGCAGTAAAAAACCTACTAGCTCTCTTGGGCGTAGTAGGTAAAAAAAGCACGGTTTATCTGTGATTTAAATACAGGCTTCCAATTAAACTTGGAACTTAACACATAAGGGTATGAATTATAGTAGGAGGGTTAAGTGAATATATGAAATGTCAGAGAATAGAAAGTGACTTGTGTGAAATAGATATGTAAATAGTAAATAAATAAAACTATATATTACTTGGGATATATAATTATACTAATATTAATATATGTTAAGTGAATGTGTGTGTGTGTGAAATGTGAATGAAAAATATGGAAGGTGAGAAAGCGCCCAGGTGTTATTTGAATATTTCATATAACCTTTTATCAAAATTGTTAATAAATAGTTTCTGTAATGCACACTTCTTAAACTGAAAATTTAGTGCTTCTTTCAACTTAAAAAACTTCCAGTATTTAAAGAGGGTTGTCACACACTCAGGAAAACTCCAGATATTTTGAAGTTTATTAAAATCCCTGGATGACTGAGGACAGCTCATAACTAAAGATATTTTAAATTTTACTTCCAAAATTAAGCTGACTCAGGATAGATTTGTTGTTTATTGAAAAACTCAGGACAGTTTTAAGTTTTTTTAATAGAATATATAAAAGATTTAGTTTCAGTATTTTATAACCAATTTTGATTATACACTAGATTTTTATTAGTTTTTGAAAATTATAATTACTTTATATGATATGAAAAACTCAAGTTACTGAATACATTTTTTATGACTCAAACAGTAGCAAACCTGTTGTACATATGGAAATTATGGGAACAGGTCTAAATTGCACAAAGGGACTAAATTGCACATAGACAATTTTGCACCAAGTAACAATTTTGCGCAGACGGTCATTTTTGCACAAGAGTAAAAAAAAAACAGAAAAAAAAACTAAAAAATGAATTAATAAAAACGATATAAATAAATAAAAAGTTACTGACTGAGGGTAAGAGTAAGGGTTAACAGTGAGAGTAAAAATAAAAATAACTAATAAAAATTTTTACTAAGAAAAGCAAGAAAAATGAAAAAAGGGTAAGAGTGATAGTAAAATAAAAAAATTAAACCAGTGAAAAAGTGAACCTTTGTGTAGGGGTAGGGAGTACTTGGGTGATGTTTGCTAGACACATGAGGAGTCTTGATTTGGATGTGTTTTGGTCTAATTAAGAAGAATTAAAAAAAAATTAAAAAAATTCTTAAAAAAAAACTGCACCCCAAAAAACTGATCTGGACCCCAAAAATCACATAATTTTTGATTTTTTGACTTAAATAGTAATAAAGTCACTCATACACGTCCTAGACTTATATTTTATATCTTAAATTAAAACTAATAATTATAGGCATACAATTAATGACATTTCGACTGCTTTTGGAATATTATGACGTCATAATTACACAAAATATGCAAATTTTGTCTGTAAAATGGAATTTTTTCTATTTTAAAAAGCAAATTCTTCTGCTGGTTTTACTTTTAGTTTCTATGATTTAAATGACGAATTCTGAAGTCAATCAACCAGAAAGATATTACTAAGTCATTTCAATTGTTTGTTGATAAAGATATAAAAAAAACACTATAAACCACTTTAAGATATTATATTTATTTAGAGCACCTAAGTAAAAGTAAAAGAAATAGACATATATTATAAGAACTACATGTAAATTTATTAAAATTAGTGTTATTTTATTTTTTCATTATAAAGCAGGGTTGCCACTCTACCTGAATCCTGGAAAAACCTGGAATTTGATAAATTTTGAAAAAAAACCTGGTAAAACCTGGAATTTTTAACAATTTTAACATGTTCAGTAGTAAAATTTCAATCTGACACAAAATATCTATCATAAATTAAAAATAGGATTTTTTTGTCATCATCAAAAAATTTTTATATTAAATTTTTTATTTAAAGTAATTTTACAGTATCTTTTCAATGATTTTATACTATTTAACACAGTTTCTTACATTAAATTTAATTAATTTCTTAATTTTTAATTTTAAACAAAAAATAGACCCCAAAATGTGTACTTTTAAAACCTGGAAGAAATTTGAAAAACCTGTAAAATTTTTTTTTTAAATGAGTGGCAACCCGTTTTTAAATGAGTGGCAACCCTGAAAGATTTATTATTTAGTTAAAAAACAAAAGTTATTTGTTTGTATTTATTTTTTGTTAAGGTTAAGTATGTAATTTTTAATGTTTGTTTTTACAGATGAATAATAGTAATAAAAGTTTTAATATAATTCTGGGAGATCGCCTACCAACAACTTATGATGTTGCTATAGATATCTTTAGCATTTGTTGTACACCAAAATCAGAAAGGATGAACAATTGTGTTTGCATATTCAGAAGCACTCATTTTACAGTGGACCAAAGCATTTGGTGAAGGATATGTTCAAACAACAAAACAAGTAAAATCAAACTTGTTATTAGTAGTAAATGATTACTATAGTAAAGTGTATTTGGAGCAGTACCGAAAGAAATCAAAAAAAAAAGGTGTCCCTTTTGTCAAAAAGAGTTTGAGGCAGCTCAACAAAGAATGGAGACAATCTTCTATACTTAAAGGTAGACACAAGAAGGTAACTCTAATTGTTGACAAATTGTTTGACATAGGCAAAAATGTGGATTCTCTTACTGGAGATGAACCTTGGTTTTTACTGATCATATAAGTTCCCGTTGTTGTTGTATAAGTGAAGATGTTGATTTAAAATATGTAGCTGAAAAGCAAACTGAGTTAGAATCAGCAGAAGCAGCTCTGAATCAAGACAGGAGTGAGGAGTCATACATTTCAGAAGTTGAAGTTGAACCTCTAGTTTCCAGTTCACAATGGAATAGTAGTATTGTAAGCACCAATCGTTTGGGATTACTATGTTTGACTAAAAGTCACCAAGATGTTGGTGTCCAATGCTTTCTGTCTAATCGTCCTTCAGTTAGAATGGTTAGAAATTGTACTGATACTATAAAAAACACATTGTGTGAAATTTCAGTGAAATGTAATTTATCACTAGAAGCATCTAGGCTTGCTTTTAAAAACGCTTGTGGCTCATTTTATGGCAATCAATATTTTTTATCTAAAGAAGAAGCTATCAAAAATCAATCTGAATTAGTTTTAAGGGCATAGGGGGGTAAACACCCTTTTTTGGTTTTTGATCTTATTTTATATAGTTTTTACTAAGCTACAAGATGCTTTTTACAGATTTTAAAAATTCAAAATAATTTTTGAGATATAGCCGGTCAAAACCGGAGGGAGGCGCAAACTAAAACCGCAAAAATAGACTATTTTACTAAAAATCAACTAGAAATCACTAAAAATCTATCTCCTCCTACGTTTTTTGAGATAACTACCTCAAATTTTTAGGAAATGTTCCTTGCAGTATTTAGAAAATTATGTCGGTACAGAATTTAAAAAAATTAAAAAATAAAAATTTTATAACAAAAAAACAAAAAACAAAACTGTTTTTTTTGTTTATTTTTTATATAAAATTTTTATTTTTTATTTTTAGGGGGGTAAACACCCTTTTTTGGTTTTTGATCTTATTTTATATAGTTTTTACTAAGCTACAAGATGCTTTTTACAGATTTTAAAAATTCAAAATAATTTTTGAGATATAGCCGGTCAAAACCGGAGGGAGGCGCAAACTAAAACCGCAAAAATAGACTATTTTACTAAAAATAACTAGAAATCACTAAAAATCTATCTCCTCCTACGTTTTTTGAGATAACTACCTCAAATTTTTAGGAAATGTTCCTTGCAGTATTTAGAAAATTATGTCGGTACAGAATTTAAAAAAATTAAAAAATAAAAATTTTATAACAAAAAAACAAAAAACAAAACTGTTTTTTTTGTTTATTTTTTATATAAAATTTTTATTTTTTATTTTTTTTTAAATTCCTTCCGACAGAATTTTCTAAATATATCAAGGAACATTTCCTAAAAATTTGAGGTAGTTATCTCAAAAAACGTAGGAGGAGATAGATTTTTAGTGATTTCTAGTTATTTGCCGTTTTAGTTTGCGCCTCCCATAAGGATCCTATTGTTGCCTCCGACTTTGACCGGCTATATCTCAAAAATTATTTTTAATTTTTTAAATCTGTAAAAAGCATCTTGTAGCTTAGTAAAAACTATATAAAATAAGATCAAAACCAAAAAAGGGTGTTTACCCCCCCCCCCCCCTTCTTGCTCCACCTCATTGTCTTCTCCTTTAACCAAAAGACATTCCAGACGTAGTAGACAGTCTTCCTTAACCATGTCTGAAGCTGCTAAAAATCTTCTGCACACTAATGAAGAATGGAGAATTTATGAATATGTTCTTCCAAGTGCACGCACCTTGACAGATCACAAGCAGTACAAAGCTGTGTAACATGAAAATCAAGTAGCAATGGCTTTATATACAAAACCAGACAACATTAAGTCAACTTTACACTTTGATGCAACATCATAAGATGAGTATATCTACAAAGTTTTATTTTAAAATATTTTGTTTTAATTAGATTAGACAACCAGCTATGCTTCTTAGTTTTTTAAAACGCACCATTTTACAGATAAAAATTTACATGTTTTGTGTGATTATGACGTCATAATATTCCAAAAGCAGTCGAAATGTCATTAATTGTATGCCTATAATTATTAGCTTTAATTTAAGATATAAAATATAAGTCTAGGACGTGTATGAGTGACTTTATTACTATTTAAGTCAAAAAATCAAAAATTATGTGATTTTTGGGGTCCAGATCAGTTTTTTGGGGTGCAGTTTTTTTTTTAGGAATTTTTTAAATCTTTTTTTTAAATTCTTCTTAATAATACCAAAACACATCCAAATCAAGACTCCTCATATGGATTTTACAACATGACCAAAAAAATGTGCTGTACTCCCTACCCCTACTTTGTGCAATTAAGTCCACTTATGCAAAAGTGTCTTCGTGCAAAAGTATCTTTGTGCAATTTCGTCCCCTCATGCAATTTTGTCCGCTTTAGCAAATTTGCCACCTACCTGGGAATTACATTATTATCCAGGAAGTATTAGGAACTGTTTTGAAACAAAAAAAGCAGTCTTTTTTCAAACTCAGCTTTATAAAGTAACAAAAAGTTATTCTTTTATAATAAATTGTTTTAAAAAGTTTAGTGGTAAGGTGGATCATTGGGTCAGATACTCAATCTGAAAAAAAACAAAATAGAATATTAAATACTCTTAAATTTTTTATTTTTAGTTAAACTTTTGTCTACAATCAACTAGTTATAATTGTAGTATTTTTATCTTACTAACTCAGTTTAAAAAATAAATTTAAGTCCAACCCCTAACAAAATACCTCACTTTGCTCTGGTGAGTACCATAAAACAGCCACAGTCAGTTATTCTTGATAAATAAGTACAATTTTTATAACTAAAATTTCTTAAAATTTTTAAATAAAAAAAATGTTTTTTATTATTAGCATTATTTGTATATAAAATTTTAGTCTTTAAAACAAAGTTTGATATTTAAAATATTTTTGTAGTTGTGTACACTATGTATTCACTGTAGCTGACTATAAATAGATAAAATTTATAACAATTTGGTAGTTATTCTATCGTAGTTGTATATGTTTTTAAAAAAACAATAATGATTTTACTAAAAAAGTTTTTTTAAATATGTAAATAGTTTGTAATATATTGTCATGCTTTTTACAAACACTTAATGTCTGAGAAACTTTTTGTTTTAAAAATTTATTTTGTAACTACATTTTAACTATACATTTGTGTGTATTATTTATGTTTATAGTAGTATGGTTGCCACCTATTCAGAAAAGCTACCTAAAACAATTTTGCTGAAAACAATTCAAACATTTTGTATTGGTATTTGATTTATTTGTCATTTTATAAGCTAAAATTATAGTGACCTTTTCTAATTTTGTTAGTTTTTGCATATATGTACTAATATGTACCTTATATATACTAATATTGATCTAGTTTTTTTAGTTAATGTTTTATTCTTAAAATTTCTTTTTAATTAAAAAATATCAAATCACAGTTACCAGTTTTAAGAAATTATGATAGAACAATATATTTAGTTTTGAAATATCATTCGTAATAATTTTAAAATTATATGGGGTATTTTTTTTTTCATTTTCATTTATAGTTTTAAGAGTATAAAAATCTAATGTAAATAATAAAACATGAAATTGATTATTCAGTTATGTTTGCCAAATAATATTGCTGATAATTTTATGTTTTATATGAACCAAAATTACAGTTAGTTAAATTAAACTTAAAGTGTCACTCTCAGTTTGTTAAAAACTATATAAAGTACTTATCAAGCTATAATTTTATTTCATTTGTAACAGATATTTATACATTCACAGTAAAATAGTAATTACAAATAAATTACTTCTAAAATGAGCACGAGTCTTAGAACTAAAGTGCTAGCAGCATTTAAGGAAATTCACAAAGCTCGCTTACAAGTATTTAAAGGAGATGAGCGTGCTTTAGCACACACTCGAAATGAAATTAATAACAGATACAGAGAAAACATAGCTGTTAAAAACCAGGAAGAAATTGAAAATCTTATTAAACTTTCAAATGAGTGTGGTGAAGTTTTAAAAAAACATGTTGTTCAATTTGAGTCTATTGATGAAGAAAAAGTTGATAAACCTACCAGGTACAGAGTAAACATAACCAAGGATACTCATTTAATGGACAATAAAGAATTTCAAGAAAATGTATCCAGAAAAGAGTTAATGCAAGCTAATTATCTTGGAAAAGAAAAGTCTAGAAAAAATTTAAGAAAAAAGAAGACAAATCAATGATTGCTTTTAATATCATTATGATTTTATTTATAAGACAATTTAGGAACTATATTTGTATTTTTGGTCTAATATACTTTGATATTTAACTTTAAAGTTGAGATCACTTTTGTTTAGTTGCTAATTAAAAATAAAAATTGTTCATGTAAGATTAATTCAATTTTGATATTACCTTAGAGTACAAGATTACTTAAATACTTAAGTGCACTACAAAAATTAAATTTAAGCAAATTACATTTATACATTGTGCTTCTATAATAAATATCAGTGTTTTCAGCAGTCCTAAATATTAAGTTTATTATAAAATAACTAAATGACTAGAATTGATTTATTTAACAAAATTTCATAGGCTAGATAGTTTAAATAATGTTACGTAATAAAAGAAAAGCTGCATTGAAACGGCCTCTAGAGGTAGAAGAAAAGATTGAAGAACAGGTAGTAATAAAACAGGCAAAATCTACAGATACAGTTGACAAAGAGGTAACTTCTGATAGTTCAAAAGATATATTTTTTACTCCATCAGATCTTGACTCTGGTCACTCTGATAATGAAGTTGACCTACAATTTTCTGACTCAGATGAAGAAAGAGATGTAGTAGATATTTTTGAAGCTAGGATAGAGTCTAAAAAAGAAGTGGTGGAGAAAAGAGTACCTGTGTATCAGGACAGTGATGATGATGATGATGATAGCTTTGCCCAACAAGAGTTTAATCGAGTTTTCAATCAAAAGGCCAAAAAGTGGGCTGACAAAAAAGATAAAGCTGAAAAAGACCTGTCAGAAACATCAAATTTAATTTCAAAAAAGGAAAAAATTCTGTCAGCTACTCAATTAGATATTGTAAAACTTATAGACGTCAATAATGAAGATAAATCAGCAAGACGGCTTACAATTTGTGAATTTAATCCAATGTTTAGGTTGGTTATATTTTGTTCTCATAGTTCTAAAAAATAAATTTTGTGGTGTAAATATTTTTTTAAAATAATTATTATTTTTTCTTATTAAAAGTACTATTGTCCTAAATAAAATAAGTGCTTACTTTTAACAAATTAAAAATTAGTTGTAAAAAACTGCATAAAACTGTAAGAAACAAAATTTGTGAAGTTTTGTTGTCCTTTTATTTTTACTTTGGACTCAAAAAGTAGTTAGACTTTTTATAGCTTTTAAAGTTATATGGTAGCTAGGATGAAATTTTACATTCTATTACAACATATAAAAATAAAGTATTGTAAGTTTTCAAATGAAAGTTGGTTTAACATCTGATTTTGACTTAAAACTGTTTTGTGTTGCAGGGCAGCCCTAACAGCTTCCAGGGATACCAGATTTCAATTGTTTGCAGTGGATGGAAAGACTAATGAAAAAATTTATTCTTCAAAATTTGAACAGTTCACTCCTTCTGCAGCTCATTTTATTGATGGTGGAAAGCAAGTTAGTAATTTTATTGTAAAAAATATACAACTAGGTAAATACTCACTTAAATAAAATAAATCAATATTTTAATAAAAAGTTATGGAAAAGTGTTTGTTTGAATATAGTTTAATTTAAATTACAGTCTTTATAAAACTTTATTATTTACAAACACTTACAGTTTTACAAAAATAACTATATACTTAAATTATAAATAAAAACAAGTTATACAGTAATCTTCCTTTATTGTACAACATATGTCTCTGTGTTAACTAATCAACACACTTCAACTGGGTTCGTAAAAATAATTATTGTAATATGAGAATAGAAGTATAGAATAAAGTAGGTGTATACATGCAGGGTTGCCACTCGGTCAGGAAAAGTCAGGAAATCAGGAAAAGTCAGGAAAAATTTAAGAAAATGACAAAAGTCAGGAAATAAAGGGGGGTTTTGAAAAAAAGTCAGGAAATTTGATAAAATTTATAAAAAAGTCAGATTTTGTCAGTTTAAATTTACAAAATTCCTTGTTTTCCGAAGCCTTCAAATGGTAAAAATTAATTACAAGTCCTTTAAAGTGAGAAAAAATTCCAAAATTTTCCTATAAATTTACAAAAAATCTAATTTTATTTCCAATGCCTTCATCTGGTATAAATTAGTAAAATATTCTTATAAAACTGCAAAAATTTTCTATTAACATATTGAACAAGTACCTTACTTGAACAAGCAGATTTTGTAAGCTTTAAAGTATTGATGATCTGTAGCAAGAACACTTCCATAGTGAAACTGTGATATATAAACAAAAGTTTATCTAGCATAATTTTAAAATCAAAGTGTTTTTTGTTTAAGTAAATAATTGAGTTCTTTATAACTAAGCAGTTAGTTTAGTATTTTATGTAACAAGTTAATGTGTATACTGAAGCGGAATGCAAACCAGATGAAGGAAACCATATCTTCATTAGATGATGAGATTGAAGTGCTAATAAAAATGCGGAGAAAAAAAATTTAGTTCATACATTAAAAAAAAAAAACAGTATTTGATCAAATTCTTTATTGTTTTAATGTTTTAACTGTAAAATTTATTTATTGTTCCTTATTGTTTTAAGGTTTGAGTTGAGAAAATTCCTTATTGATTTTAGGTTTTAATTGTAAAAATTCCTTATATGTTGTTTCAATTATTTAGATACATTTATGTTAGGAAATGCTAAAAAAATGTGTCTTTTTGCAGACAAGCTGTGATTATAAGGTAATAATACAAGTATTTTGCTGATAGAGCAGTTTATTACAATCTTCAATCATACACAGATGGTTTAAGTGATGTACTGGAAGTTTGATGATAGAATTCAGCAAAAAACTGTTGTTTTTAACCTGTATTAAAAATAAATTGAAAGCTTTATATAGTTTCAAGTGTTAGGTTATGTATTTTAGAATAAGTTTAATTTAAGAGTTTGATTTAGAAAAGTCAGGAAAATTTTTGTAAAAAGTCTGGAAAAAGTCAGGAAAAGTCAGTAAATTTTTCTCAGCTTGATAAGTGGCAACCATGTACATGTTTTCATTAAAATTAAATAAGATAATTTACTACAAATTTTTACAGGTTAATGGTTAATAATAGGTAAAATACGTAATGTTAAATCCGACTGTTATAAAACTATAAAATATTTGTAATTATTAAGTCTAATTAAGTAAAGTAAACTAAAATACACAACAAAACAACAAATCATAATATAAACAAACCACTTACATTAATGGAAAGAAATACTTGATACAACAAAAGAAGATTACTGTATAATTTGTTTTTATTTATTTATATTCCAGTGAACTTGTTTCACTAGGATCTTTTGTTAGCAAACGATCAAATATATATTTTGAACAGTTATACTGAAATTATATTTATTTTGTTGATTTTGTAAGTATTAAACTTAAGTTGTTTTATGTAATAATTTATTAAGCTAGACCCTTATAAAATCAATAAGAATTTAAATTTATAATATACAGTTTTATCATTTAAGGTATTTTGTACAACTTATTTTAAAATTTACCATCTAAAATATAATGTGACTTTTAAAATTCTTTAATTATTATATTATGTAAAGAATATATTTAAGTAATGATAATCGATGTTTTAAACTATTCGTTTTGAAATTATAATATTGCATTTTTAAATTGTTTTGAACCAAAGTTGTTGTTTATTTTTAAGTTTATTTTCCAACAAAAGTCCGAGTAAATATACTGGAAAACTGATTTTTAAATTATACTCTATATAATTAAACCTCAAGTAAATACATTGAGTATTAACTATTGATTATCAGCAAGTTAAATAATATAGATTACCACAAACATAATGTAAACTAAAAACTTTAATTAACTTTAACTAAAGCCCATTTTATTGTGCTTACTTACAGACTACAATAAAAAGTGGTATAATAATTTTTTGTTAAAAAATCTTCCGATAAGTACAGGGTTCGTGCGCGTCAGGCTAAGTCAGGCTAAATCAGGCTAAATCAGTTTTTTTGAAAAAAGTTGAAAAACGTCAGGCTAAATCAGTTTTTTTGTTTAAAAATTTAAGAATCTCAGTTTTTGTCAGTTCAAATGCATGAAATTTTTAAATTAAGATCAAATTGAGATGTGAATTTATTTCTAAATAAAGATTTAGTTATTTAAGACAAAATCAGTCAGTATTTGTAAAAATAAGTGCTTAAAACCTTTTGTTGAATCTCTAAAATAATTTTAAGAATCTTCATTATTTTGTTTTTAGTAGATTTTCTACGTCATAAATATAAAAATTCATAAAAAAGTACAGTTTAAACATTACAGTTTAGTTCAACAACTTGACTGTTTGTTTGAATTTGTTTACATGAGCTTTGTTTTTCAGAGCTTAGTTGGTTAAACTGTTTTAATTTCTAATATAAAGGCTTTATACCAAATACTTTATAGATTAATACTCTTAGCAGTTTGTTCATATATTTTATTTTCTGTTTATTCAAAGTTATTAGAGATATTCACAAGACTAAAAAATTACTTATGTAATATCACGGTTATTTTAATTAGTTATTTTAAAAATTAAGATGCTTTAATGATAACATAAAGTTTTTGAGAGATGTGTTTAATTACATTTTGTTTTTCTTTTACAGACTTATTCACATTTCTGTTTTAATAAAATCTTCTGGTCCAGTCATGTAACTTATATTTGACGAATTCAAGTACTAATTGACACGAACCTTGTATATGGGTGATAAGTGGTGGATGTAACTAAGCCCCAAAATTTAATAAAGGTATGAATTTATTGAAGCAGAAATTATAATGACCAGTTAAAAATATTCAAGTTGCTGGGTAAGGGATTGATAGATGTTGAAAAATATTTCATTTATATTTTTATTTTCTTTAAAAGTAGTTTTGTGAATACTTTTATTGCGTTAATTTGCTAATTAAGACCCCCCGATACCCAAAATGCCTTCTGAAGGTGATTTTTTCTACTTTGAAAAAATGTCAGGCTAAATAGGTCTCTGTCAGGCTAAATGAAAAGGAATTTCGCGCACGAACCCTGTAAGTAGAGCAAGTACTATAAAATAATATAATAATACTTCGAGTGTACGGTACTATTAATTTTAAATTTAATTAAAAAATACATAAATTTGCTAACATATCTGAACTAACGTTTAACACATCACTTACAATATTACTATTATTAGAATAATTCCAAAAAAAAAGTTTTTGATAGATATTAGCAGAAACTCTTTAACAATTTTGGTAAAGTAAAACTTTTAAATAAGTTTATTTTATACTTGAGATAGTTTTAGATAAAATATTTATATTTATTCAATTTTTAATTTTTTTATATGAAGTTGTAAAATTAATGGCAATATGGTAACATTAGTCTCAAGTTTTAATTTTTTCAAAATAATTTAAATACATCTTGACATTGTATTACTATTACAGATTCTATTTACTTCAAACATGAAGCATATGTATGTATTGAACTTATTCTCAGATAAAAAGAACATGAGCAACACAAACACTCATGACATTAAGCAGTTCAGTATAAGAGGAATTGATGACACCAGATTTCCTATTTTCAAAGTGTCACCTAACAACGTTCACATCGTTTTTTTGTCGAGGCAAGTTACCTTTCGTTATATTTTTAGAGTAACATGATTTCTGGCTTGTACATAAATAAATCAACCCAAAATTTTCAAAACTTAAGTTTTGAATAATTTATTTTGTTTTAGTTTAGCTATATAATATTTTATTAGAAAAGCTTATACAAATCATTTATATCAGTTAAATACTATTTACTGACTTTACTAAAGTTTTGAGTTATTTTTAATTTTTTGTGTTAATATTTGAATATTAAAAGTTTAAATTTTTATTTTCATGTTTTTGTCCTATGTTTTTTATATGTAATTTTTTTTTAAAGCAATTTACTTAAGATTGTTAGTGTATTTTCTTTCAAGTATTAGAATTAACTTGCAGGAATGATATCCTGAAAAAAAAAACATTGTTGTTTATTTTTGAAAAAAATAATTGGAAATTAGCGATCCATTTCCTACAAGTTATAAATGTTTTATTAAATATTAAAAATTATTGCTAAAAAATTGTTGGAAGAGATTAATTTTAAGAAAATAGTCTTTTTCTACTTTTTTTGTTCTCGCTTTCATGAAAAACCTATTGAACTCTAGTATCTCAATGTTTATTTAAATATCAAAGTAGGTAAAAATCACCTGGTAGCTTAGTAATAAATCAATAAACTAAGATTAACTTAAACTTTTTTTGCCCTTTATGACACCTTATGTATCACTAAATTAATATAAAAATCAAGAAGCTGCAAAACCTAAAATTTTCATATTTTTAAAACTGCTCAACTTTAACATTGAATTAAAAAAAAAGTTAGCTGTATCAATATTTTTTTTGTTTTTAGTAAAACATCTTTGTCTTTGAAAAATTAACAAAGTATGGGGGATTACTTTTAAGAAAGGGCTCCTTAAAAAAACAATAAGTTTTGGCTGTTTTTGAATATAGCTAGAGTTCTACGTGGCAAAGTATTTTAAGTTTTTATCTCTAGAAAATAATAAAATTTATATTATTTCTGGGTTTTAATTTTTATTTTTAGTTTTAAGATGTTTTCAAAACATGTTTTCATCAAACTCCTGAATGCTGTCATTGTAATTGGCGTTCATTGTTACATTTTTGACTGATGTTAATTTTTGTTTTTTTTCTTGAAAATTTTATACCTCAATTTTAAGAATTAAGTTTTTAAATTTAATTTAGTCTTTTAAATGTATTCTTTAAAATTTTGCCTTATTTTGAAGTTCGATAAAATTTTTAATATTTAAAATTAAAAGCTTAAACTTTTTTTGGTAAATTTATAAGTTCTATAAAAAAGTTAAAAACTAAATAAACAAATATAATAATGTGGGACGGGTCTGTTTTGCACTAGGTTCACTTTTGCACCAAGACAATATTACACGACATCACTTTTTCACAGATTTTTGCACGATGTCAGGATTAGGTTCAGTTCTAGGGTTAGATACAGGGTTAGAGTTATATTTATAGTTATTATTAGGTTCAGGGTCAGGATGAATATGTCCAAAAAGACATCATGCGTAAATGACTGCTTGTGCAAAAGTGACGCAGTTCAAAAAGAATCTTCGTGCTAACGTGACACCTACCGAAAATTATGTATGTTAATTAGTAAGTCTAAGGTATTCCTAAAAGCACTATAGCTAAGCAAGTATAAATTAGTTTATAATGATATTTTTAACTAAGTTGTTATAACGAATACAATAATAATGATAGTTGACGTATTCCAACTGTGATACTAGTTTAATTTTCATGCAATTTTTTATAGATACGGGCAAATGCATGTGGTCCATCAGAAAACCAAGCAACTAATTAAGACAATCTCAACTAACGGTAATCTTGTAGCAGACGTGTGTTTCTATGCCAACGGTGACATGATGATGTCATTCGGTAACGATGGCCATATTTTTACTTGGGATTTGAGAAAACTGAAATGTACGGGAAAGTACTTTAATGCTGTTAGTTGTTTGTTATTTGCTGTAAACCTTTGCTATGTAAAAGTTGTGTTTACATGTTGTTTATGTCAGTGTCTCTCAAAGTTTATTTTAAACTGTGCACAGTAAACACTTAAAATCACTGTATCTTAGTATTTATTTAGACTACTTACAAATTGTTTTTTTCTTGATATTATAAATTACTTAATAATTTGTTAAGGCTCTCAAAATTAATTTTCAAAAACGAATTAAACTAAAGTTTCATCTTTTGTTACATATTATTTTATTATTATTTAGTTCATTAGGCTCTTCATTCTTTCCTTTTCGAAAAATTTAATGAACACTTTTTCATTTGTTACAAAACCATAAAAGGCTGTTCATTAAGAATAACTCCTTATTTAAGTTTGTGAAGCTTATTAAGTTTTTAATATTGAACGACCTGTAATGATTTTAAATATAATGAATTTACTTTTTGATGAGCTGCATAACTCTCAACTACTTAATTAAAATGTTTTTACTACCAATAAAAATTTCTGCGTACCGCGATTTCTGTGCTCAATTTTAGAAATGATAGTTTACACCTTACTAGATTATATGTGTATTTTATAGAAGTATTTGTTATAAATCGTTTATATTTCTTAGTATCTAAACAATTTTAGATAAAGTCACTTTATTTATTAACTTTTCGAAGTTGTATTATGTGAAGTCTTATTTTATTGTTTATATTTGTATTAAGTTAAAAATATTTTTTTTTACAAGAAAGCTAGCATTAAGTATTATGTAATCTTGTCAATAAAATTAAAATAGAATGAAACAAAGTTGACAAAATGACTTTATACAAAATGACAAAGTATACTATAAAGTTTTGAAATCTTGTTTAATATTTTATCATGTTATAAATCTTTAGTCTAGTTTTGAAGCTATTATCTTTTTAGTTATAAAAATATACTTTTAATTAATTTGTCAACTGAGCATTACCAAGTATTTGAAAAAAAAAAATTAATAATAATTTAATTCAAACAGACTAAAAGTAGAAATATGTATATACTAAATAAACCAGTAAAAAATAGATACTTACTGCTCTAGCTAGATAACGGTTTATACTACATCAGCAAAAAATATGTAGATACGGAGATATTAAACTTATATTAAGCCTTTTTAACTTTTATTTCATGAACCAAAGTATACATATTAAAAAAAATAGTATACATAAACATTATTATTCTGTCTAATATTTTTTTTTGTTTTTCTTATCATAGTAAGTATAGGTTATAAATTAGTTTGTAGTCTGTTTTAGATATTTTTGTTGTAATAGTAACTTTAATATTTTCTTCAAATTTATCAAAATCTGATATAAATGATACTTCAGGATCTGATCAATGGAACGAAGATGGCGTGCACTCGCGATGGAACCAAGTTCGCTTGTGGAACTAAGAGCGGTTGCGTCGATCTCTTCCAATTTACCAGCGCTAACATAAACGGCTGCAAAAAACTTAAAACATTCAAAAACCTTCGTACTAGAATCACACAGTTAAAGTTTTCTAACAGTGGTTAGTAATTGATTAAATTTTTAAATTGATTTACATAAAAGTTAAGCGTTTTACAAAGTTTAACCAAAAAGCTATTGTTGTACATATAATAATTTTAATAGAATTTAAAAGATTATTATTTTAGTGCTTACGCTTAGAAAGTGAAATTAAATATAAACGGTTTTGGTACTTTATTATACTAACCATTTTGTTTTAATCACATAGAAAAGTGTAACATTTAAAAAAGTAGATAAAAGAGTTCACAGTTACAAAAACTAGTATGAGAATTAGCTTATTCTATATTGAAATTTTACATAAGGTAAGCTTAGTTTTAGGTAAGTTAGAAAGTTTTAATTATGTTAAAATGTATAATATTTACTTCTAAATGAATTTTACTAGAAATGCATATATGGAATTAAAACGACATATGAATAGTATATGATGACAAAGCAATTAAATTTATTAGTATAATAACTTTTGTCAACTTAAATTTTTAAACTTTATTGTCAAAACAATATTTCACTCGTTTGAAATAAATCAAACGAGATCCTCAATTAAATAGTAAGGTATGTAAAATTATTTTTAAGTATAAATATGCAAGAAGACATTAGGATAAACTTGAAGTCAGACTGGCATTTTTTAGTAAAAAACAAACAAAATAAAACTTATAGTTTAAAACTACCAATTTAGAAAAATCATAGTATTAACAAGTAAGTTTATGCTAAGGTTAGAAAAATATAAGCTACTCTATAATATTATAAGGTTAAAATTAGGTTAAATATACATACTCACAATTAGCAGGATTGTAAAATTTGTGACAAACCAAATTCTTCTTACTAAAGCACTAGAATGAATTACTATTTTTACTGTTTGAAAAAAAATTAAAATATCATATTGTGACTATTATTAATTAGTTATAAGATTTGCTTAAAAAATCTAATAGTACTGTGCTTATTCACTTATCCGGACATGTTAGGCAAGATTTTTCTGTAAACATGTCCGGATAAGAACAATTTTTTTTTTTATAAAATGATATAACTGCTGTATATTATGCAGTGCATAATAAATAATAAAAAGCTCAGCTTCTCTTTTTCTACTTAAAACAGGGTTCCCACTTCCAAATAAATTTGCAATTTTTTTAAATCAAAATCTTTCTGTGATTTCGTGGCGCCACCTAGTGGATAAAAAATTACCCTTATCTTTTTTATTAAAAAAATTGTAAAGTTTGCTTGTTTAACTAAAATTAGAGCTAAAAAACCCTCCAACTTTTGTAAATTTCTTATTAAGACTGTGTTTATAAACTGTTAAAGACATATTTTACTTTATATACGTTTAGAATATGTTCATAACGTTAAAATTCATTGTTTTTTGATAGTTTCTCTATAAATCTTTTTTTGAAATTTTAGTTGGAACCCTGTTTAAACTTTTCTTCACTTTAAAAAATGTTGTACAAAGTCGACCTGTCTATGCTAAACTGCTCTATTATAAATAACTTTGACACATTTTGTTTTAACCATTTTACAATATTTTTGTTTTTTTTTTTCATGGATAGTGCAACTCGTTTTGTTTTTTTAATGTCTTGTCCATTTCTAAAACCTGGTACGTTGAGTGTGTCAAACTTATTTAACTTATAAATAAATAAAAAAGTCTGTCATGCAGCTCATCGTAAACAAAAAGTGTTTGAATTAACAATTTTTCTAATATTGTTTGAATTAAACATCAAACTTAAAACAGGGTTGCCACTTTACCTGGAAAAACCTTGAATTTGACAATTTAGGCTAAAATAACCTGGAAAAACCTGGAATTTGAGAAATTTTGAAAAAAACCTGGAATTTTGATCAAAAAACCTGGAATTTTTAATAATTTTAACATTTTCAGTTGTAAAATTTTGATTTGACACAAAAAATTTATCATATAATTAAGATTTTTGGTCATCATCAAATTTTTTTATTAAAAAACACATTTAAAGTAACTTTACAGTAAATATTTTTATACTATTTGAAACAGTTTCTTAAATAGAAATTAACTTTAAACTAAAAATAGACCAAAAATTTTTACTTTTAAAAACCTGGAAGAAATTTGGAAAATCTGGAAAAAAATTTAAATAAACGAGTGGCAACCCTGTTAAAAAAACTGTTATACATTCATTTTCTAAAAAAAACTTAAAATCATACTTTATATAACAATGTTAAAAACAATTTAAACTGAATTAATTTACACATAAAAGTTTTTGAAAACTTAACTAGTTTTTAACAAAGTTTGAATGTAAGCTTTAATAGTATGAATGCGTCATAATAATGAAATAAATTGCACAATTTATAAAAATTTTTACAGCATGAAAGCTTAAATATTTGTATCGGTATGCTATCAAAATCCACCCAATTTTTTTTCTCCTTATTTGTTAATTTATTTTAATCGTTCTAAATAAAATAGTCTTTTTTATTTTACAAAAAAATCTACAAATTTATAAGTACTCGTTATATTGCCTAAAGTTTCAAAAATTCTTCTTCAATAGGCAACTAGAACTGAATTCAGTTTCATTCAAATCAACCAAGGGAAGATTTGAGATACTTAAAACTATAATATTCTTACTGTTAATTTATTTTATACATTTTTATTTATTTTATTTTTCACTATCACTGTTATCCCTAACCCTCGATCTGTAAGCGGTTCTCGAATTTGACTGGGTGGATTTTAATTGGGTAAATTTTGAACGCTGGTGGATTTTGAGCGTGTCCCTTTGTATCACACAAAACTGTTTGTGTTTAATATTAAATTTTTTTGAACTTTCTTCCTGACTGAATCTGTCCGGATAAGTGAACAAGCACTGTATTATAAATTTGCGGTTAACTTTTATCAGTTTTAATATTTACTTGTACAATTTATAATAGCAATGTATTTATCTTTTTTTTTTAAGTTTTAAAATAAAAAAAAATTAAATGAACACATGAAAATATTAACTTTTTCCTTATATTTAATGAAGTTCCCTTGTCAGCGTTCGTTATTTCCATCTTCCGATAGTTACAGGTCATGAAGATTCTCTGCGTTTTCCTTATTTCTCCGATGCGATGTAAAATGTTCCAATTAATTAAATGTTTTTAACACATAAATCCCAATTTTAGTTCAAGTCTATACTAATGTCTTCTTGCATGTTTATATAAAAAAAAAACAAATTTTATTATTCAACTGAGGATCTCGTTTGGTTTATTTCAAACGAGTTAAACATTGTTTTTACAATAACATTTAAAAATCGAAGTAGATTATTCTTCTTATTATTAAGTTGAGAACTTTCATTGTAATCTCTAAAGTAAAAGCTACATAACAACTTGTATAGTCAGTTACTTATTTTAACTGATTGATGGTCTTTACAGGTGAGATACTAGCGATGGCGTCGAGCGAATCGCTGGAAGGCATCAAACTAGTGCATGTTGCCAACCAATCAGTATTTCCCAACTTCCCGCTCATCCAAAGAAAAGGAGAGATCGGTAATGTCATTTCGCTAGATTTTTCACCCAACGACGGCTACATGATGATAGGAAACAACAAGGGAGCAGCTCTCTTGTACCGACTGAACTACTACACTGGTTACTAACTCCGAAAGTGTTTTGTATGATGTTTTAATATTTTATGATTTAGGAAAATTTTGCTTTAGTGTTGAAAATTGTATTTTAGAACAAATTGAGAATTTAAAAAATTTAACTATTTGTTTTTATGTGTCACTTTTAACTAAAAATTTGAAAGCTTTAACAGTATTTTAAACTTCTTTTCTGCTTAACTCGTTTTAACTTGCTTTGATTGAGCTAAAATAGGTAATTTAAAAAAAGTTTTTTACAATTAATTTATTTTTTTTTAATATAACTTAGTTCTACTGTAAGTAGATTTAGTAAAATAGTTAGATGTGTTTTTTAAATTTGTAATTAAGCTAAAATGAATTTACTAAAAAACAGGCGCTACTAGTTATAAAAATACTTTTATCTATTATTTGGTTTTTATCACAATAAATGCATTTTACATCTTGTTATTTATAAAACTTGAGTTTAATTTTTAATGTTTATAAATAATATTTGATGTATTAAAACGAAAAAAATTACTTAGACATATATTTAGTATATAATTATAAAATAGGCTAAATAGCTCAATATTTTTTCTTAGTTCTTTAAAGAGTTATGATTTTATTTAAAACGCTAAAATAACTTATTACCTTGCTTAAAAAGTTAAGTTTCAAAGAGTAATTTTTTTATGTAATGTAAAATTGTGACTATATTTATAGAGCTTAAGTGTTTTTACTTCACCATATAAATACTTTATGATACAGAAGTATCAGTTAATAAAATTACAACTTATCAGTTAACTAATTAACGATGTTCTTAACTTGTTTACAAAGCATTATAACAAATGGATTATCAACATTTAAACTTGTCTAGCTTAAATGATGTTTAAAAATAAATAAGTTTTCTTGATAATTATTTAATACCACAGATGTTTTTGTGTCAAAATTTTATTCCGACTAACGGCGTTTCACTGCTCTCAAATAAATTTAAGAACAGATCTACGGAATCTTAAAAAGCTCTAATGTCTCTTTTTTGAGACTCCGTAGATCTGTTCTTAAATTTATTCGGGAGCAGTGAAACGCCGTTAGTCGGAATAAAGTTTTGATACAAAAACATCTGTGGTATACATTCCGATAAGCTTAGCTTATCAGGATCTCCAGGATTTAACGCCTTTTAACGTTACATCTTATAATTATTTAATATGTATTCCAATAATTGAAAATTTGTTCACTGTACCTATAAAAGATTAAATGTATACAATAGATACCTTTTTTACCAACCTATATAATATTAAAGAATTGTATAAATTTTTTCAGTAGCTTTGCAATTAAACTTTTGTTTTTGTGAGATTTGACCATAATTAGTGAATTAAAAACTTTAAACCACTCATACTTAAAATAACTTTGTTTGAATAACTTTCACCAACGAACCTTCTTAAACATGTGTTTGTTTGAGTAAGGTTAATTGTAAAACGTAATAAAAAATGTTTTTCTAAAAATGGTAAATATGACTACATCGTAAAAATTATCTTGAGTAGCCAAAAAAGTTTATTAAGTAAATTTTTTTTCTTCAACACAGTGGGCCCAAATCGCGGTGAACTTGAAATACCAGGTGAAGTTTTGTATTAAACCAATATTTGTAAATTAAATTTTAATGTAGTCCAAGATTATATTTGTTGATTACTTGTAAATAAATATGAATGTTACCATTAGTACAATAATTTATCAGACTTAAATTAGTACCTTACAACGGGTTTGATTAAAACTTTGGCTAGTTTAAATAATATTTGATTTATATTTGGTCTGTGAAACCTTGTAAATGTTTAGTAGATGTTTAATATAAAGTTATGAAATTGAAAAATAATAAGTTCTACTAAAAACTTTCGTTTAAAATTTAAAATCCAAGTTCTAAGGATTGTCTTGGAAGAATACCTCTTTTGAAATTGTCTAGAAAATAATTTTGTGTTTTTGCGAAATATTTTTGATCGATTATATTTATATCAGGTTTGCAGCTTGCGCTCTAAGTACCTTTATCTAGGTTACAAAATTAACCATCGAATAAAAAAAATATATAACTTTTTTTAACAGAAAATCTTTTATCGGTATGTACTGATAAAGCTGTTAGACTAGTGAGTAAATAATTTACAAATTATCACAACAAATTGTTATATTTGGAATCAAAAACATTATCTTTTAAAAATGTTAAGGAAACTAAGCGTTTTTGTTTGTTTTTTACAGTTTTTTAGTATCTATTTTAGTAGTTTTATAATTAATACTTTTGAACTTTATGTTCTAATAGGTTTATAGAGAGTCTATTGTTATAAGTATTTAAGTCTAAAAGATCATGTAGTAACTTTTATATTATTTTGAAAACATTTTCTGTAAGCATCAAAATTAAAAAGGATTAATTTTAATGAGCACTGCACTTTAAATACTTGCATAAAATACTTCACTTATTACTTTGTATGATTTAATGGTACATAACAATTTAGATTTATTTTACTTAGTGCTCTACTTCTCTGTTCTTCGAATCAAAATTTATGCTTTTATTTCAAGTACTTTACTTTAAGTTTTATAAAAAGCTTAGTTTTTATATATAATTTAACAAGTTGAATGTTTTATAGAGTTTACATAAATTTAATAGTGTATATAAGAGAAGTTTTGATACCATTGTTTTAATTCTAGCATTTTTATGTAAAAAAATTATGTACAACTAAAATAAATAGTAACTGTTTATACTGAGTTTATGTTATATATTTACTATGCCTGACCGACAAAAACTCTAACAATTATTTTTTTGAACAAAATGTAAGTTTCAACAAACCTAATAACTTGCTTTTATCGAATATAAAACTACTCGATTAAAGCCTGATATAAAAATTAACATCTATTAGTTTTTATTGCAGTCCCTTTTTGATTTTAACTATTATAGCAGTTATAAACGAAAAACTAGACAAGAATCTACGTTGCTTTTGTTATTATTTGTTTTCATCATTCAAATTTTTATTATAATTTTAGAAAAGTTTAGTTTAGTTTATACTATACATGTTTTTTTCTTTACATAGATTACATGTATGGTAGCTGTTCTACTTAGCCTTTTTTATTTGATTAATATTTAAATATACTGTAATAATGACATATAATTTCTGAAATATATTTTCATTTAGTATTATTTTTTTTCTATATATGGAACTCTTTCATCGTTGAAATATAACTTTGTAATGTGCAAAACTTTTACTTTTCAAAAAAATAAAACAAATTTTCATGTTTTTATCACAAAGAACTTCAGAAAAAATTTAAATACATGCAAGTAAAAAAATTAAAATGTTTAATTAAATAACAAACTAAATTAACCTAACTAAAAACAACTAACCAGATCATGAATATGTCATATATAATCAAATATGAACATTTACTGCCAGAAAGCTTTCAAAATGAGTTTAAACGCATTTTTGCTTACTACTAAGACGTTCATCAATTATAATTTACTGCTAGAGTACTAAACTTTAAACTTTTGTCTGAACTAGAAATAATGAAAACTTTTTAAAATGTTAGCAGTAAAAAGTAAACTATGTGTAAGAATAAGTAAAAGTAATCAGTATTAGTTATAACTTAATTAATTTTTAAAATTGTTAAAATGTAACTACAATCGTAAGTAAGTTCGTAGTTACCAAAACTTTAAGGTTTCGCCGACAAAACTATTTATAAAAATATGATGATTTTAACATTAATTGATATAGCAATTAAAATTAAAAAAAGCAACATACCTAAATATTAGATGAAGAAAAACATCATGTTGAAAATTTGTACAAGTTTATGGTATATACATATTTTTATAAGAAGATACAAATCTTCAAAACTTAAGTATCAAAACTATTTTAGCCTTTTTTTTTTCTTCAAACATTAATTTTCTAAAATAAATAAGTTTAATAAAAGTTGTAGATTTTCATAACACATCATATTAGTAATACTAAAAAATGTGTTAAAAAGTAGTTAGGATTAACAAATGTTGTTGGTTTTTAACAACATTTAATTTTACTTGCTAAAACTTTACATATTTTTCTAATTCTTATATGTTTTGATTTTTGAAAACTAATAAAAAGATCTCAACTTCAAGAGGAGAAATTATATTTATTTAATTGAAAGAGTTTAATAAATATTTTTTAATGTGATTTAATTGATAAAGAAAGTTTTCGACTTGTTTTTAATATATGTTGGTAAAGTAAGTAAGGGGTAAGGGTATAGATTAAAAGTTTTTGGTAAAAATGGTTAGGAATAGAGGTTTAGGTTTTATTAATATACTGATGTATTATGACTTTACCTCATTTGCATAAAATCATGGTTATAAATTTTCTATTACCTCACTACTGTAGCCGACTCGTTGAAAACTAATGATAAAAACGTTTTTGATCTCTATTAAAAGACAAATCTTTACTTAAATCTCATGACTTTTATTAAATCATAGTCAAATTTTTTTAACATAAAACTACTGTAATATACTGTAGAAACATTGATTAAATGGAATTTAATAAGCATGTAAGTCAAAACTTATTTTTAGCAAGCTCTTTTTTTCTAAGGGAATATGATTTAAAAAATTGAAAATATAATTTTTTCATTCTATAAAAATGATTTTTTGTTTTTATAAAAAATCATTATTAATTTTTTAAATGACTTTAAATTTTAATTAAAACGACTAATCAGTTTAAAAAAGAAACAGTTACTTAAACAGTTTAAACGAAAAATAGAAAAATAGTTTACTTCTCTTTAAATACTTAATTCACAACCGGGTTTCGGTGACATAAAATTGTAACCTCTTTAAGTCAAATAAAATACGAAACTTTTTTTTAGTTATAAACTAATCACCATTTCCAATTAAAATGGATCGAACTGGTTACAAAACAATTTATTTTTTATTAGCCATTTAAACTTATCAAAAAGTATATATTTTAATTTGTAAACAGAAAATAATATAACTTTGTTTTACTGTCAGCTTAAATTATAAAAGATAGTGTTTATTATAACGCTTTTTTAATTCCAAGGGTGAATATTGAAATGCTTTTACAGATCATTTTAAAGTAGAAAAAATTATGACTGACAAGTGCAGTAAAAAAGATTAATAAATATTACTGAAGTTTAAAAGTTGTGATCAAAGTTTGTTACCGCATAAAATAACTTGAAATTATGTAAAAAAAAAAACAGAAAGCTAAGTTTAATTATAAGTTTTTTAAAAACTAGCTTACGAATAAATCTCATAAAGCAATACTCCTTTTATTTGAAAAATATTCGACTACTATTGTTAAGTTGTCACATGTTTATCACTTAGCCACGTGGAAAAGTATAGAGTTCGTGTACACTGATCTTCATACTAGTTTAACTAGCTTTATGTTAGCAACAATCTGGTTCATCTATTACTGAATAATGTTGCTGTTAGATACGATTATTTTCCATAACTCAATCAATACGAGCTCACAAGTATTAATTAAAAACCGTTTGTAAATTGATGGTTGCAGGTTTTTTGGTTGCTACTGGCTTACGAATTCTAATAAGAACTAAACCCATGTCTCAGTCTACCGAAAGTATGTGGTGTGATGAATCAATTGGTATAATTAAACCATGTATCAGCACCAGGTTAAAATTTGTTGATATACTTTTACATATTTTTACAGAAAGAATCAAAGATACGAAGTTTTCTTTTAAACTAGAGGAAAGTTTATATAATATATACTCTATAAGTTAGTTTAAACTAAAAGCCCAAAAAATTAGGTAAAAACTCAATTTGTTTGACACAAATTCATTATTTATGATAATTTGTTTTTCTTTTATATTACTAGAAAACGAAGAAAGTTTGTAAGTTAAGTAAAACATGTGACAAAAACAAAAATTGTATATATCTTTGGAACTATGTCACCATATCTAATCGAAGTTTACATTGAACAAGTAAGCAAATATGTTCCTTTATAAAATATTGTTATTGATACTTGTAACGCTAATAGTTTTGGAAAATATGTTAAAAGGTATACGTGGTGAGCGACCTGATAAACTAAAGGTTCTTCGTGCACCAGGTCCTAGAACCAAATATTTTGAGTGTCTTTTTTTTCGTTGAATAAACTATAATATAGTGATTATTTTTTTCAAAATAAATAAGTTTTGGAGCTCCTGAAGTATTTTTTTCTAAATTCAGTTTGACACCATACCATGTTAAATAAATAATATGCTAAAATTGAAATGTACGTAAGTACAATCTAGACAAGGGTTTCTCAAACTAATTTTTATAATCGCTCTCTTGGTAGACAATAAAAAATTATAACCATCCTTTTTTTTCAGAGATCGGTAATTATTTGGTAGTCGCAGGCGGAATCTTGAAAATAAAAGTCCTTGCAGGCTGCAGCTCAACGAGACTTTTTTTACCTTTCATTACAAACCCTAGAACGTTAGTGTAAAATTTAAATCTCTCATGAATTATCCCTCAGACATTTTATTACTGTTCCGTGCGAATCAGCGGCGACGCGTGGTATTGTTGTTAGCGGATGCAGAAAACTTACAAGTATTAAAAAAAACTTTTGTTTGATATTTAAAAAAACTAATTTAAGAATATAAAGTTACTACAACTACAACAAATCTTTTTTTCAGAAAATATAATTAGAAAATAATGATAATAACCTTGGCTTTTTAGGTGAAGCATATGCTCCAATGCTTAAACCCTCGCGACGCCCCTAGTTTATGGGTAGCTGTCTAAACTGCACAAAGATACTTTTGCACGAGGGGGTAAAATTGCACGAAGATAAAATTGCACAAAGGGTCACTTTTGCGCGAAGACACTTTTGCACGAGCAGACGATTTTGCACGGAGACAATTTTGCACGGGTAATATTTTGTTTTACTTTTTTTTTTAAGTTTTATACCATTTTCTTTTTTTATTTACTATCACTGTTACCCCTAACCTTCGGTCGGTAAATTATATTTTTATGTTGTTTTTTTTAATTTTTTTTACTATCACTGTTACCCCTAACCCTCGGTCGGTTGCTTTTTTTTAGTTGATTTTTTTGTTCCTTATAATTTATATGAGTAAAATTTTTCTTTTTTTACTATCACTGTTATCCCTAACCCTTACCTTTGGTCAGTAACTCTTTTTTTCTTTTAATTAAGTTACTTTTTGTTTCATTTTCTGTTTATTTTCTATATTTTATTTTTTTATTTACTCACGTACAAAAATGTAACTCGTGCAAAATCGTCTTCGTGCAGTTATGTTCACTTGTGCAATTTTGTGTCCTCGTGCAATTTTGGCTATGTGCAAATTTGGCTTTGTGCAATTTTGTGCACTCGTGCAGTTTTGTTCTCCTGTAATTTAGTCCCCTCGTGCAATTTAGTAACCTCGTGCATTTTTGTCTTCGTGCAATTTAGACCCGTTCCCCTAATTTATACCTCTGAATATCTTGATTCTAAATTATTTTCACAAAAATCAGTAAAACAAACTATGAAATTTTTCAACGTAATTGAATAACTTTCTTCCTTTTTAGAGGTAAAATGTGAATCATTTTAAATAATAGTGATTCTAAACTAATAAATAAAAAATATCAGTATTACTTTATAACTATACGTTAGTTTACCTAGAAATTTGAGACTTTGGGTAAAGGTTTGCGACATTTATCTTTGAGACAACTTTTGCTATCAACAGACGAAAAAGTAAATAGGTATTTAACTAGTTAATAAGCGATATTTATTCATTTATAAACAAGTTTTAGGGAGCTCTGGTACTAGCCTAAAAAACATAATTAAAAAAAATTAAATAACTTTACAACTAAATATTTCTAAAGTGTTATATGTATTTAATAAACGAGAATCAGTTAAAATTAAGTGACTTATTTTAATAAGATAGTGAGCCTAATATAAAAAGAAATCAAACATGTATAAATACATAAACTTAATTTAAGTAGATTATTTACATTAAAATACATCTACAAGTTTTTTTTATATTTAAAAAAATAGTTGAATTCAAGGCTTTTAGGTGAAACTAAAACAAAATGAAAAAACAACAATATTTTAAACATATTCTTTTGTCAAACCTTTATAATAAAAAAGATTATAAAAACTAACAAAAATCTATTTGCAAAAGTTTTTTTGCTTAAAATTTAAGCAAAATAAATTATTTTTATTGAACAACAAAAAAGCGCCTAATAAGTTTGGTCTAAGGACTCGGTCTACGAATGAACCTTTCCGTTATTGAGTCATACAACAGTATTGTTTTTCAGCTTTGTATCCATTCATTTAAGCATTGCAAAGTAAAGAAAATAACATACAGTGAAAAAAAAATCAATTCTTTTAAGACTTTTCAGAACTCAACACCAACAACCTATAAATTAATATACTGATATTAAAACAATAAACAACATTGCTTTTATTAGGTGTGAAAACAATCAACAATCTAAAATAAAAGCCTGAGTTTCACAAAAAAAAAATAACTAAAAAAATTTCCACTGTTCAAAAGAAGCAATAAATTCAAAAACATTTCTAAATTTTATCAATATTTCGGTTTACAGCAGGACTGTTAAAAATAAATAGTTCTGAGTAAACTTAATTTTTTAGTTAAAATTTTATACTAATAGACTAATTTTCGGTGTTTTTAATATCAATCTAGCAAATATGCTCGTTAAAATTCTACACTAAAGTACTAATAGTTAAAAATACTTGTATAAGTACACAACTTATAATTATAGTGTTTAATTAAAGAATTATAAGCAAAAACATTTTAAAACCGAATACTTTTTTGAGAACTGTAAAACTTATTACAAAAGTTTAAGTTCTTCACTTGTTTCCTGAAGTCTGGGCTACTAAATATAGAAAAAAAAAACAGGAAGTTTTATCTAAATATTTATAGTTCGAGTTTTTAAACAAGTTTCTATGATTAATTTAAACGTTAAGTGTATGAACATGTTAGAATGTGTTGAGCGAACAGTGTTACTTTTTTAATTGCTTTATTTAAACAGTATATTTAGTTTTTAAACTTTGATTATCTTTTTTTCTTTTTGTGTCTCCTTTTATACTCAAAAAAGTAAAGTAAAAGCTCAAAATATAAACTAATCTGTTAATTGTTTTTTACTTTCTATTTTTTTTTTAATTTTTTTTTGTTTTTTTAGTTATAGAATGTTTAAAGAATAAATGCTTTTGCAGTTTATATTTAGTATACTTATACTAGAACACGAAATTTAAATACTTTTATCTTAAAGATTATTTGATTCTAGTGCAGCGGTTCTTAACCTTTTTTTATACTTTACTTCTTATGGAAGATTCTTACAAAATTTACCATTTTTTTTGAAAGTATTAACCAAATTTATCCCCATTATAAACAATAGTGTTTAACTTTGAGGAAAAAACACAATATTTTAACTTAAAGCTTATTAAACATAAAAAATGTAAAGTTTAATGATTTTATTTGACTTTAAATAAACTACAGTTAAGTACTAACTTATTTATTTAAAAAAAACTAACAAACATTAATTTACATAACTTGTAATAAAAAAATTTACCCTTTTAACAAAGGTTTTTACCCCAGGTTCAGAATCGCTGTTCTAGTGTAATTTAGTTGTTGCTGCCGTACTAGTTATTGCCTCTCTTTTTTTCTCTAAACTACAAACCCCATAATATTTAGTGTAAGTTACTAAAATACCCATTTACTTTCTTTCAGCATTACTTTTTAAGAGTCAAATACTAATTGGAAAACTAAAACCAGTAAAACAGCAAGCTAAAGTTTACATTATAACTAATTTCAAAATCGCTCACTTCCGCTCCCCTTACTAGTTATTATCCTGCAACACACTAAATTCGCTAAACGGAGGCTTATTTTCATCTCTGGCAGAGCTTATCTAAAATGTACATAGATCTTTAAGTTGTGTTGATATTTATTGAATGTAGAAAAAATAGACACTTATTTACAATCTTTATAAGTTACAATAAAAGATTTTTGTTCAAATGTTTGGTCTCACCATCACAGAAATTTATTGAAATTTACAAAAAAACATTAACTAGTTATTTTTCGCTATAGCGAGTCAATGCTGTTTTTGTTGTGAGTCTTAGTTTTCATATTTAAAAAAAAAGTGTATAAGATACTTAGTTTTTTAAAATAATTTTTCAATAGTTTGTTCTACTGAATTAAAAAGTAATTTAGAATTTTAGTTATTATTGCATTGGGATTTTCGTTAATTATAAATACATTAACTAAAAAAAAATTTGGACTTAATTCGCTAAAATTTTATATACAAACATTACTTTCAAATAGTTTATTAAAGCATTTTGTATATCGTTATAAGGTCTATATTTGTCATTAAACTATAGGTTTCATGTATTAGTTTATTTGGTTTTTATTGTAATATAGTAAAAATACTGTTTTTCATAATATATATTCAACTGGAATGAAAGAATATTAATTAATGCTAGACCGTGATTTTTAAATAAGGGACTAAAAAAACAAAACTTCAGCTTTAGCCGTCAGAGAGTAATTTAATTATAAAAATATAACTTTTAAGCCCAAAATTTTAAACTTAGGTTTAGTAAACAAATGACATTAATTAAAAAATCATTTATAATAATTTTTGGATATTTGAAAGTTTTAAAACTTCAATTTTTCGTTATATTTAAGAGTACGTGATAATTTACTTAAAACTCTATAGGATATTTTCACTGTTTAATGATTATAAGTTTAATTTTATAACTGAAAGTTAAAATTCATTAAAAAAATCATTTAAACTTTAAGATAGATAGAGTTAAGTAAAAACTTTTCATACAAACGTTTGTAGGGGAGTTTTTTTTTGTTTTTCTGAAAATTTTAAAACCTCATTGATGTTTATATTTTACTATGAGCTTCAAGTTTTATAATTTTTAAAATTGTTCTTAAAGTAATAATTGAAGCTTCAAAAGTATAATTAATACAAAATGCACCATCTAAATATTAAGAACTCCCGTTTGTAAACAAATAAAAATTAAAAAAAATGAAGGTTGATCATCAAATGTAGAAATTTAAAATATACATTTTTTTATTTATTTTATTTGCAGCTTCCACATTAAAGCTGCTTAACTGTAAAAGTTCGAACAATTAATTTCCTAAAATCTGCTTTCTCTTTTGTTAAGGAACAGAAAGTGTGTAAAAGATAAGACATAAAACTAAAAAATAAGAACAACTTATATAAAAAATTTAAACTTTATTAGCGCCTTAAAAGTTTTTCTTTGGGTCTAGTACTAGTTGCAGAGTTTGCTTTTGAACAAGCTTAAGTAATTTAGTTTAAGCTTGCTAATAGTTTAGAGAATTTAATTTTTAAGTTATACAAAATTGAAAATAAAAAAGTTCAGAATTTTTTTCATAAAAATTAAATTGTTTTACATATTTAATAAACTGTTTTTAAAATATTTAAGCGTATTTCAAAATAATCTTTCACCTGTGCTTAATATTATATTTAAGACAAACAACTTTAATTCTTTCGACAAACTACCACTTTTAAAGCATAATTTAAATAAATTAAAGCTTTAGGTATAATTAGTAATCAAGACTTAAATTGAGAGTTAATCTTGTAATATTACTAGAAAACAGATAAAGATCAACAAGTAATTCTTTTTTATTCGATAAAAGGTGAAAATTTTCATAAAAAACTTAATCTAATTCAAGTTTGAAAGTTTTGAAACTAATCGTTTACTTGCAAACAAAGCTTTAGCTAAACAATTACTTTCAGTTACTTTTTAAAAATAATAATTTCAATTTGATGCAATCAACTTTTATAAGTTTTCTTCAACTAAAATAAACCCTGATTTACTAAAAACATTTAAATAAACAAAAAATACTGTACTGCGATTTAGACTATAAGAACTATATATGTATATACATTTGTCTACAAACATTAGAAAATTTTTTAAAATACATAAACGACAAAAAAGTTAAACACGAAATTTAAAGTATCCAAGTTAATTTAAAAGAAGGACCAACATTTTCTAGCAATTTAATCTAACTTATACTGCTTTATTTGCTGACAATACTTTTAAAATGAGTTTTATTCCCGGTACTCCCCCCTTTCTTCAGCTTGTCAGCTTCTTCTTGCTGTTTGATCCACTGTTCGTTGTAAGCGCTCATGTCAGGCTGATCGTTGAACAGCAACGTGAACTCTCCCAACTTCGTTATCTTTCCAGTCTTGCTCCTGTACATTTAGTGAAAAAACAAAAGTAAAAACTTACAGTTAGAACTTTTTTACTACTTATTCAGCGGCTCTAGCTGTTTGAAGTTTTGTTAAATATATACAATAAGATATAACATTTGTAACCTATCACAACATGTTTAATTAAACGTTAAGTAAAGTATTGGAAGAAAACTAAATAGAAAGATAATACTTTAGATTATTAAATTTAAACTTTATTTGATTATTACATTTACCAATAATATAAAAATCTTATACTAAGTTATAAGTTACAGTAAAGTTTAATGTAGAAATAATGATAAAATTACTTATAAGCAACTCCTAACTATTTTTTACTAACACATTATTCTCTGTACTTTGACGGCCAAGTAATTTTTTCTCAAGTACTAGGGTTAGGGAGTACATCACATTTTTTGGTCATGTTGTAAAATTCACATTTATTATATGAACTGGATGTGTTTTGGCTTTATTAAGAAGAATCTAAAAAAATTAAAGCTCTTTCAATTTTAAAAATTGTTGCCCAAAAACTTATTTAACCTTCAAAAACCACATATTTTTCATTTTTTGACTTAAGCAGTAATAACATCACTTATGTCCTAGAATTATAGTTTATATCTTTAATGATAGCTTATACTTATATATATACATCTTAAGACATTTCAACTGCTTTTGATGTATTATAACGTCATAAACACACAAAATATGCAAAATTTGTCTGTAAAATTGTACAATTAATTTTTATAGTTATACTTACTTACCTTTAGAATTTAGGTGATGTGGTATGTACATTAAGAAGATTTTTGATATAATAATTAATTTTGATATAAATGTTAAAAAAATAAACATAAATACTTAAATTATATATAGTTATTCATTTTGCATACCAACAAAAAACAAAATATTTAGAGTCATAAATTTTTATAGGTAAGATACTGCTGTATTGTATACTTTAAGTTAATGATCACAAATTGAAGAATAAAATAAAGAAATGAAGAATAAGCAAAATAAAACAAACATTGCCTTGTATCATTTAGTATTAATATTTAGCAGTACTCAGGGTTGCCACTCTTTAAAGTCAAAAAATCTTCCTTGAGTGACCAGAAACTTCCCTGAGTAATCTTAAACTTCCCTGAGTTTTTATCAAAATCCTTAAAATTTTTATTATTTATTAAAAAATTACAATATTAATTCTAAGAATACTAAAGAACTAGCCGCAAGGCTAAACATTTTCTACATAAGCACTTAAAAATAAACAAAATTAACATTTTTGAACAAAATATTGAAACTGGATTAACTAAATCTTAATCTAGATCTAGAAAAAAATTTCCCTGAGATTTAAAAAACAAAATCTTAAAATTTCAATGAAATTTTTAGAAAAAAATAAAAACTGCCCTGAGTTTCCCTGAGTTAAAAAAACCGAATCAAAATTCCATGAGATTTTCTATAACTTGAACATTCCCTGAGTTTTCCTGAATTCCCTGAGTGTGTGGCAACCCTGAGTACTTCAAAATGACTTATACTATTAAAAATAACACTACAAAATAACACACATGATTGATAAAATCTAGTGAACTATTTGTTTGAAATAATTTGGGGAACAGAATATTCTTAAATATTAAAAAAACTATCTTCTATCTGTCTTTAAAATATATTTACTAATAATGATGCTAACTGGGTACAATTTGTCAGTAAGAAATATTTATTTAAAAGTTATTTTGAATTTTTTCAAATTGTTAAAAATGTCTGATAGCTGATGTAAAACTTTATAAAATAAGATCAAGTTGTAAAAATCAAGGTGGACCCCCCTTATGCCCCTAAAAACATTATATTCCTCAACAATTTTACAATAATTTTTTGAATTTACACTGCTTTAGAATGAAAAGAACCAGATATAAGTAATGTACAGTCAATTAATGTCCCTTTTGCTTTGAAGCATAGGTTCTTAATCTTTGCAATTGTCGCTTGTTTCCAAATCCGGCAAGGTGCCTTTCTGATTATTGGTTGGTAGTCCGTCTAGTTCATCTTTAATTAAGAAATTAAGTTCAGTAGCATGTGGTGTATTTGACAAAAAAAAACTTTCCAAATACATATTTTATACCTGTTCGGAAACCAAAAACTTGGGTGGCACAAGGACACATCTTGCTAAGAATTTAACAACACAACAACTATGTGGGTAATGTACCACATAGTCATATAAAGTATTCATTATTTCATTGCTGAGATCTTCATTCAGCTTAGGAAATACTTGTTGAGAGCTAAAATCAACAAAAATTAAAATGGTAGTGTAATTAGGTAAAGAAAGAAAGTGCTCAAGTTCAGTGACTAGAATTTCCTAGTAAACCAGTAGTTTGACGACTTCCACATACTGGTTGCTTAGATAAGTTTCAAATAAGCATTTGATGAAATAGAAGGCTTTGCAAAATACCAAAGTTTAGTAAACCTAACGTTCATGGTAAATTGCAAGGCCCTCAACTTGGTTCTCTCTGTTTAGAATGTAATCAAATAGACCTGCTTGATTTGTACTGTATGCTGACTTTTCATGGCTAACCAAACCTAATGTGGATGAAATTGCACACCCAGTTACACTTATTTTTCTTGCAAAAATAGCTTTACTGTTGGATTTAAATTTTGAAGCTTGTTTCGAAAGTTCAACTTAGTTTCTATTTCAGCCAAAACTGTGTTAGTTATTTTGATGTAACCACTAGATGTGTTAGTTATTTTATAATAATATTTTTTAAGTATCAGTCATTTTGCAGTACTCTTTTAAGTGTTTACTAAATGATACAGTGCAATGTTCGTTTTATTTTGCAATGTACTTTATTTTACAATCATTAGTTTAATGTTTAATTGATTACAGTACTATCTTGCCTAGAAAAAACTATGACTTTTTAATATTTCAGACTTTTTGAAATGCAAATTGCAAACTATTCAAGTTTTTTTTAACATTTATAGCTAAATAAACTATCACAAAAATATATCTTTAATATACATACTACATCACAAAAATTCTAAAGGTAAGTAACTATAAAGTTTCATTTTACATTAAAAATAATAAATTAGATTTAACAACCAGATGTGCTTTTTAATTTTTCAAAAATAATATTTTACAGTTTAAAGTAGCTAAAATGTCTTTAAATGTATGCATATAAGTTCAAGCTATCATTAAAGATACAAACTAAAACTCTAGGACTTTATTACTGTTTAAGGAATATTACGAAAAATATGTGGTTTATGAAGGTCAAATAATTTTTTGGGCTGCAATTTTTGAATTAGTAAACATTTACATTTTTTAGATCCTTCTTAATGAAACCAAAACATATCCAATTCATATAATCATACGTGTCCAGCAAACATCACCTAAGTTCAAGTATAAAATTTCTTGTTATTACAATTGCTGAGTTGTTACTATTGAGGTAGTTAAAAACAGCTTGAGTCACTATAAACTAGCCAGAATTGGTTTATTTAACATATAAATATTAAAAGCTACATTTGAAAGAAGAAAGTGAGGTTTTTAATTTATAATTGAGCAAGCTTTAACTATGCTAAATGAATAAAAACTAGATAATATAATTCAAAGTAATCAAAACATATATCATAATTTTAGCCAAATTTTCATTAAAATGAGTTTTGATAAAAAAGTTCAAATTGTCCTGATCAGCTTGAGTAATCTTAAAGTGATTTAGCCTAAAAGACTGTAAACAGTTTTTGAAACTCCATAATTACTAATCAAAATGGATGTAGAGGTTTTAAATCAAGAGTTCCCAAGCTAAACACTTATAATTAAAAATACTGTAAAATAGCTATCAAAATATTAAGTTCTTACCTGTACACTGTCAACTTATTTCTGTACAACTTTGCATAGCAGTTGTGCATCAACAAGATGTCACCAGGCTCAATAAGTTGACAGTACTCCCCCCAAACGGAAATGTCCACACAGCCTGTTTTGTCACCAACTTTGTAACCTTTTACCTCTTTGCCATCGTTTGTGGTGTATGTGTTGCCCTTAGCAGCAATCACTATGACATAAAGGTTAAACTGTGACATCATAGGTGTGAGGTCCTTGATGGCAACTGCCTTTCTCATTTCTTCTTCAATGTTCACCATTATTTTGAGAATCTCTGTTGCAAGTACTTCTTGGATGTGATGCTTATTGTGTATAGAGTGTAAGTCCAAGATACTACTACCATTAATACGATAATCTGTATAAGGATTTAGATATTTTTTCTTTTATAAATTACTTTTATTTTACAATGCTTAACAATGATAGTAGTAATTATTTATTTATTTAAGTAATTTGTATAAGACAAAGGTAAACAATTTAAAATAACAGCGGTAGATGCAAAAATTAGGTGTAAAGTATTCAATTTAAGTTTAAAACAGAAAACAAAACGATCAAATAATAAATATTTTTGCTGGCAAAGCACAGAAGTAAAGTATTAGAGAGAAACTTATACTTTGAAAACAATTCCTTACATTTGATATTATTTTTAATTATCTAAATTGTAGCTATTAGAGCCCTGGACGAGGCGTTAAACTATATCCAAAAGGTGTACAACTTAATAACTGAAATATTTTTTGTATACCTGGTCCTAGGACCAATTATTTAGAGCTTTTTTTTCAATAAACAGTAGTAGATTATCAGTTTTATTCATTAAATAATGATGTATATTGTTAATCAATGATTACTTGTACATCAACTAATTTTGTTTAATTAACTTTCCAGAGTTTTTGTTTACTATACTTATTTATCTAAATTATATTTCACTAAAAATAAGTACAATACTTTAAAAATGATAGTCGTACACTGTACAGGGTTCCAACAAAAAATTTGAAAATTTAGTGTAAACTATTTAAAAAATTTAAACGCAACAAGGCATAAAATTTTCAAAGCATATTTTTATATGAATCTATTTTAACCAAATTGTTAAGCTTTGCATGGTCACAAATTGAATAATAACTAAAGAAGTTTTTTAAGTAAATATATTTACATAAGGTACTGGCGCGCACATAATTTTTCTCCTGTAATCTATAGTGTTCATTTATCTAAGAACTTGCAAATTACTGACTTATGCCACTGTTCCTTTTTTTCTTTAAAATTTAAAAATGGTTTATAAATTAATTTCATTGTACTTTCTTTATGACAAAATAATGTTTACTCCTTTAGAGTAAACTTTATCTGCTTAAAACTGCTTATGTGAAACTATTTTGTAGTTTATAGTATTTATTACAAAAAAAAAATAGTCCAGGGGCAGCAAAGTTGACCCCAAAGACTAAATGAAACCCACAGAACAAAATCTGCAGCCCCAAGGTACTTTTCAGCAAAAACCATACAATGTTAAAAAAAGAAGATAGATTTGTGGTAAAAATTTACAACTAGGCTACAATCTAAAAATTACTCTTTATTATTGCTCTACTATTGCTTGTTTTATCATATGCATAGTTTAAAATATTACTTTTTAATTGATACTGCAATTATTTTAAAAAAAATGTAGAGCTTTACATTTAAACTTTTTTAATTTCTAGAAAAATTAACCTTTGACCTATAAAAGGCTGCCAACGCATAATCATAGAACTTCTGAACGGTTTTAAAAGGTTTGGTTTTGACATAAATCAGTTAAATTTTAAATCGTAAGAGAAAAATTATCATCAATAAAAGACAATACAGTGTTATAGAACTTCCATTGGGTCTTTGATTATTTTATAATCACATTTGAATTTAATTTTTTCAATATTTTGTAGTATTTAAACAAATCAGTACACAACAATCTAAGACTATACCCGTCTTACATTACAAAAAGAAAGAGGACGCTGTTTTAAAATTACAAGCATGATAAAATAAAAATAAAGTAGATAAACTTTGCGAAATTAAAAACAAATAAAAGTATCTTAAGAAAAATTCTAAACATACTTTCATTATAGTGGTAGAATTTTGTTATAATAAAATAAGCTAGGTTCAAATATTTATCTAGTAGCTATTAATTTAAAATACAATAAGACTAAAAAACTTCATTTAAAACCACTCACTTTGATGAATATTGATTGGTTCTCAGTTAAAATCTTTCAAAAACTTAAAACCTTACAATTATGCTTTAAAAGAACGTTATATATGCTGATAGCTAATTAAATACCAAGTATGTACCAAAAATTATAATTAAACTTACAAAAAACAATAGCTTGTTGACAGTTTCTTTACTTGTTGTCATAATAGATAAAATTATCTAATGTAGTATTTTAAAATTACTTGTGAATTTGAGATACAACATAGATATAAAGCTGTTTTGAAAACATTACATATGTTTATGTTTAAGTATGAAATTTTTTTACTACATAGTAAAACATGTGTAGAGATATATTTTTTTAAATATGTTAATAAAAATTTGCTTATAAAATAATTATTTTCATTACCACAGGGAAACAACTTGAACACATAAAAAATATTTTAGTTGTCTTAAAATAGTGAATTTGATTTATACGTTTTTTAAAGTAGCCCAAACTAAGAAAAAAAAAACTTTCAGTAAAGATGGAAGTCAAGCTATCTTCTTTATTTACAGTTGTCTACAATTATAAAATTAAATAACATTACCACTACATGAAATAATAACTAAAATATGGCAGATATGAAATAGATGACAATAAATTTTAAAATCATACACAAGTACAGGTTTAAAGTATTTTTATCTTATTAGCTGAATTGTTTTGTGGCATCTCCACTTAAAAACAAACTATAAAAGCTAGATAGCTATTGAGCTTCTACTCAACTATTGACTTAAATTTATCTAAAAAATGCTGTACATTCAAAGTTTTAATATATTCTAAAAAATACAAGATTTTATGTAACGTATAAATTACTTGCTGAACTAAAATCTTAAGTCTATGAAAAATTAAAACTTTAAAACAATAAGACTTTTTAATTCTTTCACTAATTAGTATATCTTTATTGGACATTAAACAAAAGTTAAGTTTTTTTGGCAGATTTATTATTTAAATCTAAGTTTAAAAAGCATCAGTACAAAAACAACATTCTTTATAAATATAAGGTATAAAAAAAAGGGTTGCCAAAGATTAAAAAAAAAATTCCAAGTTTTTTAAAGAAAAAGTATTTTTGGTCTGTTTCTAGTATAAAATTAAATTTAAGGTAAAAAACTGTTGTAAATACTACAAAAATATTGAGAAGAGACTGTAAAGTTATATTTTTTTTCAATTTCATGATAAATTTTTTTAAATATGGTAGACTTTTTGTATCTCAATGAAATTATTATTATTATTATTATTATTATATTGTTTATTGTGCAATGTTGGACTCAGGCATCAAAACCTGAGCCAATTAAACAGGACACACAAAAAGAGAAAAAGAAAATAAGCTTATATTCAACACTTTAAATGTAAAAATTCTTTAAAATTCAGTATTTTAATGATTTTGTTAGAAATTCCAGGTTTTTTTTCAAAATTTTAAAGTTCAAGGTTTAAATATTTTTTACCTGAACTGTCAAATTCCAGGTTTTTCCAGGATTCAAAGTGTTTAGGCTACCCTGAAAAAAAATTATTTTAATATTAATTTATTTAAAAACAATTTTTCTAGAACACTAAAATTACGTGTCAGGAACTAAGATAAATGACAAAACAAGTTTTAAAAAACTGAATTAATACTACAATTACATTCTGTTAATAAGTATTTATTTGAATATTGCTCAGATATACAACTATTAAAGCTAATTTTAGAAAAAAAATAATAATTTTTCTTTTTTCAAACACTATTCTAAAATTTGTATTTAAGAGGAAAATAAGTTTGCAACTTTTTGTATTTATAAATGTAATTTGTAGCTTAAACAAATCTTCATAGTTTTAAACAAAACAAATGCATAGTTAAAAAAGAACACTTAAGAGAAAGTATAAAACTAACTTGAAAATTTGCAAGTTTTCATTTTTTTCAAACATTAAATTTATGTCAGTACATATATTTCAAGGAAATACATTATTTAAAAGTTGTTTTTGAAATAGTTCACCTAATTATGTAAACAAAAAATAAATGACAAAATCAATTATTTTGTGTAAAAACAATTAGAATACAAACCATCATCTAGCTGCAACTAAAACAAGCAGTTTTCATTATACCTTCAAAAAATATTATAACATTTGTATTATAAACAACTATAAAAAAATAATCTAAAATTGTTCTAACTTTTCACAAATACTTTTTTCTAAATTATAATGCCAAAAGTCAACCATAAAAACAATTCTTTGTTCACCAAACTCTGCACAATAATTAACAAAATGTGGCAAGGAGTCATCAAAAAGCAAGCACTTTCCTTCTTCCCAATATCTTTTTGTACCTCCTACTGTTATTGTGCAATTAGATGAAGGAGTTGGAACTTTTAAACCTAAATGACATCTTACTCTTGCATTGGTAGGTCCACAATGTTCAGGTATAATTGTGTTGGGTTTTATAATTGAAAAGCACACATTACCAAACTTACTATAATTAACACTGTTCAGTTTGTTTATTATTTCAATGGTCTTTGGGCAGGCTTTTACATTCTTTTCTACCTGCTTGCCTTGATTGTACAAATAGAAAACACTCCAGCAACCATCAGGTGTATTATTATGCTTCCAAGATTTATTACTAAGTTTGTCATTACTAGGGATAACTTGCATACATTCTTGTAAGATAACCTTCCAGCTACACTCTAATGACTTAACATCTTTTTCAAAATGTTTATTGTCAATAAAGGGTTGATCTGATAAAACTAAATTAGGAATCAAAATTTGTCCATTTTTTTGCACAATTTGATCTTTATCAAAAGTCTCAATAGTTTCTTTAGAAAAATGTTTATTTTTAAGTAGACATCGAAAGCAGTCACTGCTATCACACGTGGTAAAAGATTTTATACATATTTTTTTCATAAGTTTATGACTTAGTAAAATAAAAGGTATATATACTATCATTTCTAGCAAAAGTGATGCTAAGGAAAAGTTATAAGTAATCTCATTCATTCTAAAGAAAACTATTTGTTCCAACAATTAATTCTGACTGAAAAAATTGGTTTTAATTGGTGTTTAGAGTAGATGTTTTGTGAAACTGTTTGTACCAGAAATATATTGCGATCTGTTTGGGCTAAGATTTCTAGGCTAAGATTATGCAAAATCGAACATCTAATGTTCCGCATGAGTAATTATACTACCAAAACAGGCTAATATTTTGCAAATTACTTTCTAGTACACGCATGTGACGATTGGACTATAATCGATATTAAACTTTATTTAAACTAACTAAAAAACATATAAAAACGTTCCTTAGGCTTTCTAGTTACTGAACATTTTGTTTGTTTCAGATAAAAACAAATTAAACATACTTTTTTAAGACCTCAAAGTTCGGCTAAATTTCTTCAAAAATTTTCTAAAGAAAAGTACATTAGTGTGACGATTGGACTATAATTGATATTAAACTTTACTTAAACTAACTAAAAAACATATAAAAACGTTCCTTAGGCTTTCTAGTTACTGAACATTCTGTTTGTTTAAAAAAAAAATAATTAAACATACTTTTTTAAGACCTCTAAGTTCGGCTAAATTTCTTCAAAAATTTTCTAAAGAAAAGTACATTAGTGTGACGATTGGACTATAATCGATATTAAACTTTACTTAAACTAACTAAAAAACATATAAAAACGTTTCTTAGGCTTTCTAGTTACTGAACATTCTGTTTGTTTAAAAAAAAACTAATTAAACATACTTTTTTAAGACCTCAAAGTTCGGCTAAATTTCTTCAAAAATTTTCTAAAGAAAAGTACATTAGTGTGACGATTGGACTATAATCGATATTAAACTTTACTTAAACTAACTAAAAAACATATAAAAACGTTTCTTAGGCTTTCTAGTTACTGAACATTCTGTTTGTTTAAAAAAAAAATAATTAAACATACTTTTTTAAGACCTCTAAGTTCGGCTAAATTTCTTCAAAAATTTTCTAAAGAAAAGTACATTAGTGTGACGATTGGACTATAATCGATATTAAACTTTACTTAAACTAACTAAAACACATATAAAAACGTTCCTTAGGCTTTTTAGTTACTGAACATTTTGTTTGTTTCAGATAAAAACAAATTAAACATACTTTTTTAAGACCTCAAAGTTCGGCTAAATTTCTTCAAAAATTTTCTAAAGAAAAGTACATTAGTGTGACGATTGGACTATAATTGATATTAAACTTTACTTAAACTAACTAAAACACATATAAAAACGTTCCTTAGGCTTTCTAGTTACTGAACATTTTGTTTGTTTCAGATAAAAACAAATTAAACATACTTTTTTAAGACCTCAAAGTTCGGCTAAATTTCTTCAAAAATTTTCTAAAGAAAAGTACATTAGTGTGACGATTGGACTATAATCGATATTAAACTTTACTTAAACTAACTAAAACACATATAAAAACGTTCCTTAGGCTTTCTAGTTACTGAACATTTTGTTTGTTTAAAAAAAAACAAATTAAACATACTTTTTTAAGACCTCAAAGTTCGGCTAAATTTCTTCAAAAATTTTCTAAAGAAAAGTACATTAGTGTGACGATTGGACTATAATCGATATTAAACTTTACTTAAACTAACTAAAAAACATATAAAAACGTTTCTTAGGCTTTCTAGTTACTGAACATTCTGTTTGTTTAAAAAAAAACTAATTAAACATACTTTTTTAAGACCTCAAAGTTCGGCTAAATTTCTTCAAAAATTTTCTAAAGAAAAGTACATTAGTGTGACGATTGGACTATAATCGATATTAAACTTTACTTAAACTAACTAAAAAACATATAAAAACGTTTCTTAGGCTTTCTAGTTACTGAACATTCTGTTTGTTTAAAAAAAAAATAATTAAACATACTTTTTTAAGACCTCTAAGTTCGGCTAAATTTCTTCAAAAATTTTCTAAAGAAAAGTACATTAGTGTGACGATTGGACTATAATCGATATTAAACTTTACTTAAACTAACTAAAAAACATATAAAAACGTTTCTTAGGCTTTCTAGTTACTGAACATTCTGTTTGTTTAAAAAAAAACTAATTAAACATACTTTTTTAAGACCTCAAAGTTCGGCTAAATTTCTTCAAAAATTTTCTAAAGAAAAGTACATTAGTGTGACGATTGGACTATAATCGATATTAAACTTTACTTAAACTAACTAAAAAACATATAAAAACGTTTCTTAGGCTTTCTAGTTACTGAACATTCTGTTTGTTTAAAAAAAAAATAATTAAACATACTTTTTTAAGACCTCTAAGTTCGGCTAAATTTCTTCAAAAATTTTCTAAAGAAAAGTACATTAGTGTGACGATTGGACTATAATCGATATTAAACTTTACTTAAACTAACTAAAACACATATAAAAACGTTCCTTAGGCTTTCTAGTTACTGAACATTTTGTTTGTTTCAGATAAAAACAAATTAAACATACTTTTTTAAGACCTCAAAGTTCGGCTAAATTTCTTCAAAAATTTTCTAAAGAAAAGTACATTAGTGTGACGATTGGACTATAATCGATATTAAACTTTACTTAAACTAACTAAAACACATATAAAAACGTTCCTTAGGCTTTCTAGTTACTGAACATTTTGTTTGTTTCAGATAAAAACAAATTAAACATACTTTTTTAAGACCTCAAAGTTCGGCTAAATTTCTTCAAAAATTTTCTAAAGAAAAGTACATTAGTGTGACGATTGGACTATAATTGATATTAAACTTTACTTAAACTAACTAAAACACATATAAAAACGTTCCTTAGGCTTTTTAGTTACTGAACATTCTGTTTGTTTAAAAAAAAACTAATTAAACATACTTTTTTAAGACCTCAAAGTTCGGCTAAATTTCTTCAAAAATTTTCTAAAGAAAAGTACATTAGTGTGACGATTGGACTATAATTGATATTAAACTTTACTTAAACTAACTAAAAAACATATAAAAACGTTCCTTAGGCTTTCTAGTTACTGAACATTTTGTTTGTTTCAGATAAAAACAAATTAAACATACTTTTTTAAGACCTCAAAGTTCGGCTAAATTTCTTCAAAAATTTTCTAAAGAAAAGTACATTAGTGTGACGATTGGACTATAATCGATATTAAACTTTACTTAAACTAACTAAAACACATATAAAAACGTTCCTTAGGCTTTCTAGTTACTGAACATTTTGTTTGTTTAAAAAAAAACAAATTAAACATACTTTTTTAAGACCTCAAAGTTCGGCTAAATTTCTTCAAAAATTTTCTAAAGAAAAGTACATTAGTGTGACGATTGGACTATAATCGATATTAAACTTTACTTAAACTAACTAAAAAACATATAAAAACGTTTCTTAGGCTTTCTAGTTACTGAACATTCTGTTTGTTTAAAAAAAAAATAATTAAACATACTTTTTTAAGACCTCTAAGTTCGGCTAAATTTCTTCAAAAATTTTCTAAAGAAAAGTACATTAGTGTGACGATTGGACTATAATCGATATTAAACTTTACTTAAACTAACTAAAACACATATAAAAACGTTCCTTAGGCTTTTTAGTTACTGAACATTTTGTTTGTTTCAGATAAAAACAAATTAAACATACTTTTTTAAGACCTCAAAGTTCGGCTAAATTTCTTCAAAAATTTTCTAAAGAAAAGTACATTAGTGTGACGATTGGACTATAATTGATATTAAACTTTACTTAAACTAACTAAAACACATATAAAAACGTTCCTTAGGCTTTCTAGTTACTGAACATTTTGTTTGTTTCAGATAAAAACAAATTAAACATACTTTTTTAAGACCTCAAAGTTCGGCTAAATTTCTTCAAAAATTTTCTAAAGAAAAGTACATTAGTGTGACGATTGGACTATAATCGATATTAAACTTTACTTAAACTAACTAAAACACATATAAAAACGTTCCTTAGGCTTTCTAGTTACTGAACATTTTGTTTGTTTAAAAAAAAACAAATTAAACATACTTTTTTAAGACCTCAAAGTTCGGCTAAATTTCTTCAAAATTTTTCTAAAGAAAAGTACATTAGTGTGACGATTGGACTATAATTGATATTAAACTTTACTTAAACTAACTAAAACACATATAAAAACGTTCCTTAGGCTTTTTAGTTACTGAACATTTTGTTTGTTTAAAAAAAAACTAATTAAACATACTTTTTTAAGACCTCAAAGTTCGGCTAAATTTCTTCAAAAATTTTCTAAAGAAAAGTACATTAGTGTGACGATTGGACTATAATCGATATTAAACTTTACTTAAACTAACTAAAACACATATAAAAACGTTCCTTAGGCTTTCTAGTTACTGAACATTTTGTTTGTTTCAGATAAAAACAAATTAAACATACTTTTTTAAGACCTCAAAGTTCGGCTAAATTTCTTCAAAAATTTTCTAAAGAAAAGTACATTAGTGTGACGATTGGACTATAATCGATATTAAACTTTACTTAAACTAACTAAAACACATATAAAAACGTTCCTTAGGCTTTCTAGTTACTGAACATTTTGTTTGTTTCAGATAAAAACAAATTAAACATACTTTTTTAAGACCTCAAAGTTCGGCTAAATTTCTTCAAAAATTTTCTAAAGAAAAGTACATTAGTGTGACGATTGGACTATAATTGATATTAAACTTTACTTAAACTAACTAAAACACATATAAAAACGTTCCTTAGGCTTTTTAGTTACTGAACATTCTGTTTGTTTAAAAAAAAACTAATTAAACATACTTTTTTAAGACCTCAAAGTTCGGCTAAATTTCTTCAAAAATTTTCTAAAGAAAAGTACATTAGTGTGACGATTGGACTATAATTGATATTAAACTTTACTTAAACTAACTAAAAAACATATAAAAACGTTCCTTAGGCTTTCTAGTTACTGAACATTTTGTTTGTTTCAGATAAAAACAAATTAAACATACTTTTTTAAGACCTCAAAGTTCGGCTAAATTTCTTCAAAAATTTTCTAAAGAAAAGTACATTAGTGTGACGATTGGACTATAATCGATATTAAACTTTACTTAAACTAACTAAAAAACATATAAAAACGTTTCTTAGGCTTTCATCAATAAAAAAGGCTTTCATCTTTAAAAAGACTACAAATTTTTTTTCTAAATATACAGTGAAAGTAAACTAACATCTTCATATCCAGGTTTTGTCATTTTGTGATTGTTTTTTAAAAGCATGTTGTCTTCGTTTACAATTTTTTTCCAAGTTTCTTCATCAATATCTTTACTAACACTTGTGGCCTCGTCCAAAATTTCAGCAAGCATCGACTTGTCACAAAGATGCTGTCGTGTTTCATTCATGTGGTGATGGTCCTGTAAAATCAAAAGACTAAATAAAAAAGTTTATGAGTATAATAGTTTAAGACTATAATGTGGTTCAAGTTTTTATTACAAAAGTTAACATAGATTATTTAGTTATTTCATAATTATTTAATATTCATAAAATATATTTAAAACAACATCAGATACTAACTTCTATGTTGCTTAGTCTAGAATCCTCGAACTGCGGTTGAACAAAATCGTCTCCACTGTAGAAGTCTTCATCATTTTCGGCAATTGCTTTTCCGAGATCATTTATCCAGTCCGCTTCCTCCATCCCGTTGTCGATTGCTGCTGCACTCCCGTTCTCGAAGCTGTCCATTGCTGCACTCCCGTTCTCGACGTTGTCCGTTGCTGCACTCCCGTTCTCGACGTTGTCCGTTGCTGTACTCCCGTTCTCGAAGCTGTCCATTGCTGCACTCCCGTTCTCGACGTTGTCCGTTGCTGTACTCCCGTTCTCGAAGCTGTCCGTTGCTGTACTCTCCTCAAAACCATTTCTTTTGCTTAAACTTCCCTTTAAAACACCTTTAAAACGCCTATTCACAAGAAACTCAGTAGAACTACCACTAGCAAGAGTATTTACATCCAATTTTTTCTTATTGTTAATTTTATCTTTAAACATAAAGTTTCTATTTAAAACAAAGTCAAATGAGTTATTTTTAGTACCTGTAGTTTTTTCTTCAATACCTTTATTTAATACAAAATTAAAAGAGTTAGAACCATTTTCTACATATTTTTTTTCGACATTAAATTCTAAACCAAATGAGTTAGACTTAGTTTCTGAAGCTTTTTTTTCAACAACTTTAACAAATGCAGATGGCTTATCTACAACTTTACAACATTTAGTGCTTACAATATTAGAACTTTTATGTACAACTAACTTACTATTACCATTAGAATAAAAACTTGTATTATCAACGAACTCATCATCAGAGCTATCTAAATTAGGCCTTTTAACTTTTGAACATAAACTGTTGTTATCAACAAATTTTCTTTTTCTACTAATATTACTTTCATCTTTACTTTTTACAATATGAGAGGCTGAGCTAGATGGTATATTAGCTCCTGTAAACATTTAAAACTAAGAACAACTACAACTATGAAAAAAGCAAAATAAACTTATCTTCACAAAACAAAAACTTTTAAACAAAAGTATTATAAAACGACAAAAAATGTTACTAAAAATATTTTAATTTAACAAATACTGTTAAAAACAAACACTGTACTATATAAATTAAAAAAACCATTAAAAAAAGAAATAAACAAGTAAAAAACCTTTTAAAACCGTCTCATACATCTCTTGAATGCCATTACTGTTATTTAGCCAAGCTCTTCTAACCATCTGTATATCTTTAAACTGTACATTTGCTGCCTTACAGTTTTTGTATTTCTCGACTACCTTCTTACAGGCTTCCCTCTGATTAGTTGCAAAGATAACTTTGAAATTAATACTATGCATAATATTTACAAGCTTTTTTGTGTCTTTATAAAGACATAAAGCAGTTTTTCGTTTCACCATCATGAAAGTTTCAATAGTTCACTAGAAGTTTCAGTGTATACTAAACTTTAACTTTAGTCTAGACAAAACCGCGCGAAAAGGTGTAGTGTTACTAAATTTATATCTTAAATTGAAGTTTCAGGAACAGAAAATACTTTTCTTTAGAAAATTTTTGAAGAAATTTAGCCGAACTTTGAGGTCTTAAAAAATTATGTTTAATTTGTTTTTATCTAAAACAAACAAAATGTTCAGTAACTAGAAAGCCTAAGGAAGGTTTTTATATGTGTTTTAGTTAGTTTAAATAAAGTTTAATATCAATTATAGTCCAATCGTCACACTAATGTACTTTTCTTTAGAAAATTTTTGAAGAAATTTAGCCGAACTTTGAGGTCTTAAAAAAGTATGTTTAATTAGTTTTTTTTTAAACAAACAGAATGTTCAGTAACTAGAAAGCCTAAGAAACGTTTTTATATGTTTTTTAGTTAGTTTAAGTAAAGTTTAATATCAATTATAGTCCAATCGTCACACTAATGTACTTTTCTTTAGAAAATTTTTGAAGAAATTTAGCCGAACTTTGAGGTCTTAAAAAAGTATGTTTAATTTGTTTTTATCTGAAACAAACAAAATGTTCAGTAACTAGAAAGCCTAAGGAACGTTTTTATATGTGTTTTAGTTAGTTTAAGTAAAGTTTAATATCGATTATAGTCCAATCGTCACACTAATGTACTTTTCTTTAGAAAATTTTTGAAGAAATTTAGCCGAACTTTGAGGTCTTAAAAAAGTATGTTTAATTTGTTTTTTTTTAAACAAACAAAATGTTCAGTAACTAGAAAGCCTAAGGAACGTTTTTATATGTGTTTTAGTTAGTTTAAATAAAGTTTAATATCGATTATAGTCCAATCGTCACACTAATGTACTTTTCTTTAGAAAATTTTTGAAGAAATTTAGCCGAACTTTGAGGTCTTAAAAAAGTATGTTTAATTTGTTTTTATCTGAAACAAACAAAATGTTCAGTAACTAGAAAGCCTAAGGAACGTTTTTATATGTTTTTTAGTTAGTTTAAGTAAAGTTTAATATCGATTATAGTCCAATCGTCACATGCGTGTACTAGAAAGTAATTTGCAAAATATTAGCCTGTTTTGGTAGTATAATTACTCATGCGGAACATTAGATGTTCGATTTTGCATAATCTTAGCCTAGAAATCTTAGCCCAAACAGATCGCAATCCAGAAATATTTATTTGTATGTTGATACAAAATTATAATTAAAACTCAAAGTATACAATTTAAGTATGGAATCAGTTTCAGCTCAGCTGTAGTATAAGTTGCTTAGAACTTTATGGCTGTTATTTATTTATCACAAACAGTTTTAGGAACATTTTTAACAAAAATTTTCAATCTATATTTATACCCCTATACCTAACCCACCATACCAAAACATAGAAAAAAAAGATCAAAAAAAACTAACATTTAAAATAGAATTAAATTATCTAATCAGATAATAGTTTTATCTAATCAGAAGCGCTTTAAATTTGTAGTTGACAGACAGTTTTATCTTAGTGCTAGAAATAGGGTAGCTTAAAAACCTGCTAATAGTTTGAATATATGAAGTCAAAATTAATTTTTATATCTATTACTACATATTTTTATAATCTATACCCCTATCCTTAACCAACCTTACCCAAAGAAATAAAAGTTTCAATAAATAAAATCAAAAATAGCATTTTAAAAAATCTTAGTTGCAAAGATGCAAATAGTCTCACACAGACTTTTAAAGCTATCGTTAAAAATATGACTATAAAGTATCAGTAGGTAACAAACAGTCTTCGAACCTGATCTCGCCCGCAACGGAATTTTTGCTAGAAAGAAATATTTTAATTAAAATCTGAGATTTCGTATTACTGATAATTAAATAAAACTTTGTAAATAAATTTTAGTAATAAACTTTATATTCATAGATGTTAAATTTGATTTAGCAAAGGGAAACATAATTAATCAAACAGTAAGTTTTAAACTAAAGCAAAAAGTAGTTTATTCAGTATTAAAACTCATTATTTAGGATAAAAAAAACTTATATTTATTTGTATAGTTATTAAACATAAAAAGCAATGTTATAAGGTGGTGGTGGTGGTGGTCTAAAAATCCGGTTCTAGTTTTAAAAAACGGTTCAATTCGGTAAATGAGTCATACACTTTATGCTTAAAAAATATTTTTGACTATCACTGTAGTGCTTGTTAAGTTTAAACTTATTCTAGCTGTGATTTTAAAGTATATAATTCTTATAAATCAAAAAATAAACATTGGCGAAAATCTACAGAGCTTAAGCCTGACTAAACTTTTTTATGCCGTTAGACAAGCCCAAGTTTTCAGAAAGGTTTGGTCGTACCAATTCGATCATCAGATATTAAGCCTTCAGTAAACTAAGACCCGGGTTTCGTTACTATTGAGACTCGTCAGTTAGCCGCAACCTAAAAACTTGCAGTCGTTAATCTACAAACCGTTTATCATGTTTTACTGCAAAGCATTGTATTCAGTACGAGCGTACCAATCAGCTGTTATGCCTTATGGACAATGTATTAAATAATGCAAAGCAAAGACAATGCTGACGTAACCTATCAATACCAGAAAACGGTTGCTTTGTGATAATACATAACAAACTGTTTATAGGTTGCCTACTGCAAGTGTTTCGGTAGTAGCTGACTGACAAGTCAATAAGAACGAAAAACGGGTCTTCTCAGTCTACCGTAAGCTTGTTGTCTGATGATCGAGTTGGTTTGTTCAAACTTTGTGATAATTTTCAAAGTAAATATTACTAAAAAAAACTATGCTTGCAATTTAATAAAGCGGCCAACAAAATTTTTACCTAGTTTTCCTTTTCGATCAAAACTTTATAACAGGGTTGTCACAAATTAAAGTAAATTTAAACAGGCATTACTTCATTCATATTGATTTGTAAAAGGTATACATAAAAAAATGTATATACAACAGTCTTTATTTTTAATTGCAAGTTTTTAAAATGTGGAATTTAAGTAAACCTTTTTGGTAGTCAATCTGATTAAATGAATAGGTTTAATGACATTTAAATCAATGTTATTATTAGAAAAATAAAATTTCCATGCGATTTAATAACACAAAATACAATACTTAGTTTTGGTAAATCATATTAAAAAAAAATATTAGATATATTAAATAAATGATGACTAAAGTAGTCTGATGATCGATGTGGTATAGTCAAACATTTATGTTAACTTTAGCTAGTCTCTTGGTATACGTAAGTCCAGCTCAGACTTCTGATCTGTTATACTTTCGCCGATGTTTCCTTTAATTTTATAAAGAAAAACAATTTTGACTATTTTTAATTAATTTTTAAAACTGATGAGGTTTTTTAAAAGCATTCTATTTAGATTTATTGTCACCCTTTTGTTAGAGTATTGATGTTTTATTATTTGTTTTATTTCATTTAGTAATAATGTGATTTTATAAACATATGAACGTATTTATATTCAAACTGCTTTATGAGAACCGTGTTTTTTAAGAGATTCATTAAAGTATAAAATATACTTGAAGCACATTGATTAAAAAAGTATAATTTTTTAAAAGTTATGTTTTCAAAATTTAAATTAATAACAAAAAAGTTCCAAAATTATCTACATATTTTATAAAACTTAAGAATTTTTTTGTTCTTAAGTTATTATACATAGGAAAAGTATACATTACAATACACTTTACCTGACAATTTTTTGGTGGGGTGCACGAAAGTTTAAACTCGGACAACTTTTTTTTTGAAGGGCCAATACTCAAAAAGTAATGTATATTTTTAACTAGTAAGAAATACATATGTGAGTTTTTATAATAGTTAATTTTAGATATATTTTAAAACCTTTTTTCATACTGAAGTAATTCATAAGCACAGAAGTGTTGTTATTATTATGTAACTCCTGTTTAAACAATATCATAAATGTTTTACTTGACTTTTATTATTAATATATAACATTTATTAGTTCTTTTTATGTATTTTTCCTTTACTCAATTATTTAAATAAAAGAGATGCTGTGAAAGCAAGTAGTAATACTTTTGTGTTTTAAATACTTGATGTTAGCAGTGTGGCTCGTAATATAATAAAACATCTTTTCAAATAAATGGCTATTTTTTAATAGAAAATTTAGGGTTTTGTAAATAATTTTATATAGTAAACAAAAAGTACATATGATTTAGTTTTTTGTTTAACTTATACTAAACACTTAGTGTCGTAAATAACTAGATTGTAGGAGCCTTCCAAGTATCTAAGCTTAAAATTGTCTTATACTTATATTAAAATTATATTGATACTTAATTTAATATAAATCCTAGTTTTTTAAATAGTTTTGTTTCTTTTATAAATTTGCAAGTAAACAATAAACTAAAACCAAAAACATTTTTATACCTTTATATTTAAGAAATAGTAATCAAATATTTAAAAGTTATGTTAGAGTTACTTTAAACCAGGCATATCTATTTTTTAGCTCATTGGTTTTAATGCAATAAAAATAACTAACTAGGCTGCCAAAAAAACCTTATGTGAAATAATCAAAGAATGTATTTTACCATTAAAGTAGTTACTACTTACTCTATAATAATATTATTTGGAAGTGAAACTGTTTATCTCTTCAAATACTCAAGTACATAGCAAATGCTTTTTGTTAGATACTATTTAGCCTCAGCTAATACTTGAGTACATTCTAGTAATCTTAAAATACACTATCAAATATAAAAATAAATATTTTTTCATTAATATTTACTTAATGTTTTTTATTGTTTCAATAACCCATTTTAGACATCAATTTATAGAATAACTTTTCTGTATTACTAAGTCATCAAGAATTTTAATATATAAAATATCGTTAGAAACTTTAATAAAACAAGGAGTAGATTTGTTTACTTGATGTACATTTTTAGTTCAGAAAAAAATATTTCGTTATTAAAAAACTAATCGATTATTTTTTGTGTATTTGATTTGACATAATTTTAAATAAATTTTAAGTATATAAAAGTATATATAAAAACTATTAAAAAAAGAATTTAAGTTGGTTTCCACAGTTAAACTAAAATTTTTTAAATGAAATAGTTAATTCAATAAGTCAAAATAATTACTGACAAACTTTCAAGCTGAACTTCTCTGTCTTGAAATGTTAAGACTAAAAAATGAGACTAAAAAGTATTTGATGCACTTTATTAAATGTACGCAAAATTAAAAGTTTTTTTGACAAAGCGATAAAATTTTTTTACAAACTAAATTGTATGAGAAAATCATTACATACGTTAGATATAAATTACATTATTTTAGCTTAAATTACTTTTTGCTTAGGCTAATTTTTTGTATTAGCAATGAAGTTGTCAAAATAGCTTAAGTTATAACTTGTTTCCTTGCAACTAAAAGCACAAAAATAAGGTTTTCAAAATACATTTCCTTTTAAAAGTAAGTTTTTACGTCAACTTTTGTTTCTTAAAGTTATTTAAAACCACCTTGGTAAAAGAAAGTGAGTGTAAAAAACTATAAAATTGAAAATCAGCTTATACAAAAATATATATAGTAAACTGGTTAAAGTAAAGTAATTAGGTTTGGTCGTTTAACAACACTGTAGACTACTATTTATGGTTTTTTAGATAAATAAAATAACAAATTAACTTTTTTTTATAGATACGTAAAACTAAATGTCTTCTTAAATCTTTGAATATTTTATTTAAAAAAAACTGAAAGTTACCAAAGATGCCAGTTATTTTTAAATATCAAAACTAAAAAATACATCAAATATTTCTAACTTAGCTTAATTTAAATGCTATAATGTGATAATTTTCGTTCAATACAAAATAAAACATTACTTGTGGTCGGTGACACGAAATGTTATAGGTTTGAAATATAAAAAATATTCAACTTAGTGCTGAAAAGTAAGGTATTTATAGATATTTTAGAGCGCATTTTTAAAGAAATTAATAATACTTTTATCATAACCGTTTGTTAGGCAGTGTCTTATTATTCAACCTTTGCAAACAAGGTTTTTTTAAACATACTATTTAAGTTCTGTATCAAATTAGACGTAATAACTTTTACCAAGCTTAAGTTTATTCAAAAAATATGTTCTTACAAGCAAATATTTAAAAAAATTTGAAATTGTGCAATTTATTCGAATTATCACATTGATTTATTTCATCAATTCTTTTGATAGAATTTAATAAGCATGAAATTAAAAAATTATAGTAACCATACCGATATCTGACTGAACAACTACCTAAAAGATTATATTTTTTAGTCGTTGCTCAGAATACGAAAACGTTGTTTTTTTTTAAAGAGCATAGTATAAAAAAAATTAAGCTTTAAGCATTTTATTACTTTCAAAAAATATGTGAATTTCTAAATAAATTTTAGTATGAGATTTCAGGTATGAAAAGTTCATAAAACTCATAACATATCAGATTTGCTTTATCATCAATTGTGTATCAATAATGTTCTATTTTGATACATACCATTAATGTGATAAAAAGTAAGATTTACTATTACGTTTGTTCCTGGCTCATTAATGTTCAGAAAACGTTCTGTTTACTTATCTTAAAGTTTACTTTGAAAGTTTTACTAATTTCATAAAATATTTTATATAGTAACAAAACATAACCTCTCATCTTTCAGGTTTAGTGTAAACATTTTTATATAAGCACTACTAAAGTATCTTCAACATTTTAATGTTTATATAAAGGTTTTACACTTTTTGATAGTACTTTACATTTAAACTTATACCTAACTTTTTGTATTGTTTTGTTAATTAAATATTAATGAGTCTGATACAGTTAGGCTTTAAACAACTTTTCAGAGTGATTTTATTAGCATAGAAAAAAAATCTAAAGTTTTAGGAAACATAAAACAACCTTAGATTTGCCAATACTGATACAGTCTTTATTATCATAAATAACACGTGTTTAATTTATTGTGCCCCGAATATAGCACATTCCTTGAGTGTTTGCTGCCAAAAATACCGCATGTTCCATCGACACAGCATCCGATGGGTACAAAACTGTCATACTTTGAATGACTCGGAACATAGCCAGATCTTCTAGCGCCATTTGTGACGGACCATCGGATCCTAAAATGTACTTTTTTTTAATTCAAACTTATAAGTTACTGAATACATAAGTTGTATTCGTTTTTGTTTCTAAGGTCACATTACTTGCAGAAAAACTTTTTAAAAGTTAAAAATTTAATTGTCTGCTCAACTAGAAAAATATGCTTAAAGTTTTCGATATGCTTATTTTATTAACTTTACATTAAAACATTCAAACATAGTTTAATAACTTTTAAACATAGTTTTATGTAAATGAAAACATAGTTTAATAAAAAAACCAATGGAAATTCCACCATGAGAACCGAATTTTTAGATGTTAGACTGGGGGATTGCAGCCATTCTAATATGATCGTATGCTCGGCTAAAAGATGTTGCTAATGTAGAGAAAAATGTGATTCATGCGGTTTCTCGTTGACATTCCTATTGCCACCCCAACCTGTTGATTTTAGAAATAATTTGTTTCGTTAAAGTCTAAAGATTATTTTATTGTTTGTTGAAGGACAAAAAAAAGCGCTCAAAACATTTGGTCCTAGGACTTGGTGCAAAATAAACTTATTGGCTATCGGGTCACACACTTTTTGGATACCTTTTAAGGTCTTGTCCTGGACTTTAACGTCTTGTACGTATTTACAGTTAATATGCTCCTTATAGTTTATAAATAAGAAATTTTTGTTTAAAAATATTTTTAAGTACCACAAAGTAACACTTTTAAGTGATAAATGATGTCAAAACCATTTTAAAACCATGCTTTGTTCTGCAATAAAACATTCAACAAAATTATCGGGAAATTCGATTTTGAAGTCTTTTGCAAAAGTACAGTTTTCATATCACTGTCCAGTGCGTATATTCTGTCGTAACACTTCCTTAGCTTGATCAGGGATTTACCAGAAGCTTCACGCGTGGAAATCTAAAAACAAAGTTATGCATGTTAAAATGAGAAAGCTAGAAATAAGTATTCAGAGTAGATGGTACATTATAAAAAGATTACCATTTTGTCCAATATTGTAACATGGAGGTGAAGGAAGATTGATACGTTGTATTTTAATTCGGCTCAATTTTATTTCTGCTTTAAACACTAATTTACCTGGTTTAATGTCCATGTTGTTCATATTTAACTCAATACTGTACAATTTGTCTACTGCATCAGGTTTAACTGTTTGACCGTGAAATCCAAGCTTGTTTTCTTGCTCTGTTAAATGGAATATTTTTAACACAAAATTAACAACTTGTTTTACTGGTTGCGTATTAATTGGATTACAACACTACTTCAAGTTTAGATATTTCCTATTTAAAATTCACAACATTTTACTGTTGACGTTTGGTCTGCAGTAATAAAAACTTAACTTTAAAGTATATTAAATTAATTTAAAACCGAGTATTCCTTTTCCTTTGACAGTTTTAACAATCAAGCAACTAGGTCTTCCCGTCTCCTTTTTTGCTTTAGAAAGTTGGAAATTTAGTTCTTCTATGTCATGACTCATGACCGTTTACAGCGACTGAATTCCAACTGTTCATTCATTAAACAAGATTAAGTAGTAAACAAACTAAAGCTAAGCATGAAAAGCTATCATACCCAAATGAAGTTACTCTGTCGAAATAAGTCTTAACGTCGTGTCCTACAGGAGTTACTTCGGATTGTCCAAGTCTATTCGCATCTATGATAGCAACTAAGTTGTCCAGCCTAATTTTTTTCAACTTCATAAAATGTTAAAATAAGAACATTTTTTAACATCACAAATACTTAGCATACTTGATAATCTTTACCGATTAGTTTTTTAAATGTTATGTTATCAATGACATTTAAGTTGTTTTATTAATTTTTGTTTATTTTAACCAAGAATCTGTAAATCGTAACTTTTTGTCTATAGTTTATTGCTTTTTAATTGGGTTGATTTTTTAATTAAATTTTCGTAACAAACTTATTTGAATTCTTTTACCAGCTAGTAAGTTAAACTACTTATACCTTACTTTTAAGATAAAAAAAAATTATTCAAAGTAAAATACTAATTCAAAAAAGTGTTTAGTTTAAACTTGTGCTAAATTTATATGTGCTAATTTAGTATAACATATGAGTTAAACTATGTAATAGTGTAACAAAATCTTCAATATAAAACAATGAACACTTTTAAGTGGAAACAGCGAACAGTACAAAGGTACGTTCAAACCATAGTTATGTTAAAAAAAAAGTAAAATTGCTAATCTTTTAGCTAATGAAATATGTAACAAATAATAGTTTTTCATCGTAAGTAACTATTTTAAATAAAACTGTTATTCTAAAAAAAGGTTTTATAAACAACTTGAAAGAATGGACACACATAAAGAATAAATGTTTTATTGCTAAAACTTTGTTAACATAAGAGTTAGTTAGTTTTTGCGTTTCTTCTAAAAATACTATCCCATGATTAACTTGTGATTAATTAATTTGTTAACCAAATTAATTATTTAATCTATAAAAAAAAATTAACTAAAAATATCTACATAAATTAAACTTGTAGTGACTTGCGAATACAAACGCTTCCCAAACACTCCCCTCCGACATCTCCCCATCTCCAAGAAGACAGTAAACTCGAAAACTGGTTTTATTTGAAATTTAATAAAACTGAATATAAATTATTGAAGTTATATTCAAATACTTTTAGATCAAACATCATTAACAACTAATTAACTTAATTTTAGAACAGTAAAGCTGCATCTTTGTTTAATTTAAGTATAAGGCAATTCTTAAAAAATAAAACTACCAATTTTTCGAAAAATAAATAGTAATATATTTTATATACAACAAATTGTAATTTTACAAAACTTTAGAAATAAATGTATATTATAAATTTATCATAAATTTAGCAAATTAATTATGCAGTTTAACAAGCCTTTTTTTAATTTTTGTATAAACTAACTTAGTTTTGTCTACATATTTAGCAGTGTAAGCCATACCGCAAGCAATGTTTATACCTTGACCTAATGAGCCAGTTGCTACATCGATGAAACTTATTTTCTGTTGTATGTAAGATTTATAGGTTTTACATCAAATACTTTAATTTTAGTATTTTAATTAGTTTTTATAGTATTAGCTTTAATAAACAGATAAAGTTAATTAATAAAGCTATATACATAATTATAAACTGGATACATAGTTTAGTCCTATAATGTGCTTGTATAAAAGGAAATAGTTGTTACTATTTTTTATTAATAAATCTAAAAGATTTTTCGATCATAAAATATAAAAAGGATGTACTTTGTAAACATTTAATATCATTAAAAAAAAAATAATTACTAATTACTGTAAGTAATGGTTTCATTAAAAGATCAAAATCATTTATGACAGTTTATCTCTATTTTGTAACGCGTACAAGTTATAGATCTTTTAAACAGAAAGTTTTTCAATTTAAGGTTTTTTTTTAAATAAAAGTGGTTATTCAATGTTTTAACTTTTTAATTAACTTTTGAAGACTAATTGCATGACCATCTACGTGTAGAAAATCAAAACATATAAAAACTCTTATTTACAGCAGCAATGGCGCATACATTTGATAGATTGAATGTTTTAACTAACAGGAGTTTGATGTCCCTCCAATAAGCAACCTTTTTTTCTCAGTTTTAATAATTCTTTCTCTTCAATAACTTCATTTTCCGCCCAAGCTGCATACAACGCAGGACAGGCGTGCCCCTTCATAAAACTTTACTAGCTTCTCAACTCTTACTTGATTATTCACACAAACCGTTAAAAAGTAAAAAACAACTTTTTTAATTATACTTACACCTTCAAATTTTAAACCATTTGTACTGTAAATACCGTTGTTTAAAGTAGATTTTACTATGTAAAACAATATTAAGACCAAAAAAAGGTATGGAAATATAGTTTTTTAAACAATACTTAATCTTGAATAACTCAACGATAGACTTTGTACTTTTGAATTTTTGATTTTTTTACAGTAACTAAATTTATGTTTTTTACAGTAAGATTTATTTACAGTAGGCTTACATTCATTATCTATACTTTAGTGCATATTACTCATTTCCTTCACTCCTATATTAGTACTGCACACACAAGGATAAAATGAAACAATATTCTTAAACATAATAAATTAAAATATTAACAAAAAGCCTAAGTAAGTGTCAACAATAAGTGAAATTTTCTTTGTTTTTATGTGTAGCCAATAAGACTAACTTATCTTTACTTGACACAATAAATTAAATATGACCACAATTGAAAGGTTAATTTTTGACAATGTTTCATTTTTAGGACTTTTAGCATAAGAAATTTTTAAAATTATAAATAAAAATAATAAATATAAAACTGTCTTTGATATGATTTTTAAGTCACTGATTTTCTTACTTTTTCAGTAAAGAAAATAAATGGGACAAAAAAAAGTGAAAAAAAAATCAACAGCACAAAAATAAAAGAAAAAATAATTGATTGAACACACTATATTTCATGAAACTAACCTAGTTATAGATTATTATAAGCTTATAAGTGAACCTTGGAAAAAAATTTTTATATAAGTAAAATTTAAGTAAAGCATATTTATTTATAACAAAGAATAAATAAGACTAAACTGAAATATAAAATAACAACGTCATATAGCTTAACAAAATTTTGGTAATTTAGTAACAGTATAACAAATTAAAGTACGGTATGGATACCATTTTATAATACATTAAAATTGTATTTTAATTTCGTACATTAAAATAAGTTAATTATTTTTTTTAAATATTCTTTTTATTTATTTATTCCACAATTTTGTGTTTTACTATTTCGTACAAACCATTTAAGAAGTTAAAAATTTCCAAATAGATAAATTATTTGAGTTTAAAATCTAAAGTAAATTTATAACAGCATAATCAAAACTTATTTTCTTTAAAAATTTTTTTAACTTTCTGTCTATACTTCACAGGATGAACATGCATTGCAAAAAACTTGATGTGCATGTTTTATATTTTAGCAAAATTTTCCTAGAAATTGTTTATTTCTAACTAAGCCATACGTTCAATTTGTCACCTACTTGAATACTGCTTACAAAAATTTTACTAATCCTACTCGTAAAATCACTGTTTTTTTTCTACTAAAATGCTTTACTTAAAGTAGTTATTTATTTTAGTCTATACTCTTAGCTTCAACTAAACTTTTAAGATTAGTAGAAAACTGTTTAGACTGTTAAATACAAATAAATATCCAAACAGATTTTCAGTACACTATTGTAACAGTACAAACTTTTATACTTATAGATAATTTTATATTGTTAGCCTAGGTTTTTTATTAAATATATTAAAAATAAAATATTTCAGAAAAATTAAAAAGATTCTTAAATAGAAAATATAAAAATTCACTCAAAACTAAAGTACTTTCGTTAGTTGACCAGAACTATACTACGCCTATGTTATTTTAAGAGAAAACTTTTTAGTTGTTTTAGTACTCAAATGTTTTAATTTTTTTTAACTTTAAACTTTAGACTTAGTTAGTTATCAATAATTACAAAGTATTTACTTTTGAATATATTTTTTTCTTACTATAATTTTATTTTTGCATAATTTAGTCGTTATTAGTAGAAGTTGCTTTGTTAACTCAGACAGATTCAAATTTTGAAAGCATATGTAAAGCTTAAAAAAAAGTTAAATACAAAAAAATATTAATACTTACGTACCATATTAATTCATGGGCATTGTGCAGTTAATAATTTTTTATGACTTATTTTTCAAAATATGCATTAATCGTACTGGAAAAAGTTTAGAAAAGTTCTAAACATTTGAAAATTATTAAAAATTACTTTTACTGAGTATAGTTTAAACTAAATTAAGCAAATAGTGTTACATATGCGCTAATTTGTTGTTAAAAGGATAAAGTTTAAAAACTGTTTGCTTTTCAAATTCTAGACCTTTTAATTGTGCTAAGATGCGAGAGCACTAAAGTTTTTCTCAAGTAAAGAAAAAAGCGTAAACAAATATTGTTGGTTTTGATATTCAAGTTCATAGACGATGGTTTATTTTCAGAAACTAAATTTTGAACTGAGTTGGTGTTTAATGTCCGTTTAATTTCTTCACTTATGATTCAAATTCACTTATAATTCACTTATGCAAATTTTTCTTGCAGAAAACACAATTAATAAATAATTTATATTTTTAAACTCATGTTAATTTAACTAATTTAAAAAAGAATTAAAATGGGGAAAAAGGTTGAGTTAGACACATTGTCAACAGAAGAAAAGAAAAGAGTTCTCGAAGTTATCCAAAGAGATTATAACTTAAGAAATAAAGAAAAACAACGAGTCGAGTAAGAAATTATTTTCTTTAAATATACTTAGATTTTTATTCATTTCACAAACAAATCTTTATAAATTATAAATAGTTATTTCTTTTTGAAATTTTAGTTTTGGTTAATAAAAACTTTATAACATTTGTAAGCTTTTTTATTTTTATTTTTTCGTGAGACTAACTCGTGAGACCACCACGAGTTTTAAAAATGGAGTACTCCATTATTTTGAAGTTAAAATTTATAAATAGTATATTGTAGTTAGATTTGAGTATAGTATAATTACATAATACTTTATGTATTAATTCTTTTATTGACTGCTAGAAAACAATAAAAATATTAATATTTTCAAAAGCTGTTGTAGTGCTTTTAACTTGAATTGAAGTCGTAAGTTTTAGTCGTATTGAAGTAATTGTGTTTTAAGAACTTGTAGAAAATATTTAAAAAGTTGACGTATTACGTCTAAATATTTGCAACTCCCAAAAAACAAACAGCACATATGTTTGCGCTATAAAACAGCCTAAAGTTAAATTGAATATATATTGAAATAACTTATTTGGTTTGTTTTCTAAAAAAAAAGAAATTAGAGATCGATTGAAGATTAACTAAATTTATTTTCTATACTTTAATGTGTACAAAATTACGCGTTTTAAGCAAGATTAAAAGATAATCACATCACGATTACTAAATTGAACTAAATCCAATGAAGTTCAGTACTAAAAATTGAAGATAAATTAGTTTTGAAGATCGCAGGTGAAGATTGCAACACTATTAAACAAATTAAAGCGTTTTATCTATCTTAAGTATTTGTTTTTGTTTTGCTAGACAGCGGTGTACTATCAAAATAAATTGTTAGTCAATCTTAATAATTAAGATGTTTAAAGCAGTGACTACTTTTAAGCATTTATTAGTGTATAAATTTAGAAATTTTTCATTTATACCTATGTGAAATAGAAAAAATTTAACAGGAGAGTCCAGCACGATTTTAAACCAACAAAGCCGAAAGATGGGGACGCACCTAATCTATCTGATACCTGCAACATGTGCGGAAAGAAGTTTATATGGCTAATTCGAACTAAAGTAAGGAAACTATTGTTATAATTACTTTAATTACAATTGTAAGAAAAATAAAATTGTTCGGATGCTTAGCTGATAATAAATTGTACTTAAATTATTAAAACTTCTAGGTAGATAAAGTTAAAATTTTCATTGCTTTCTCTACTAAAAAATATTAAAACTCAATTAAAGGAAATTTGTTCAAATTGTGGATATTCAGTGTGCAAATCGAATGATTGTTCGATGATAACATATAATGGGCGGACTTGTAAGATATGTAATGCCTAGTGAGTTTTATAACCACGCTCGTAAATTTAAATTACTATTTGACTTAAAAATAGTTAAACTATTATTTTTCTGAAATTTAACATTCTTAAATTAACTTAGTATTATAGAGGTACATTACTTATTTTTATTGTTAACAATAACAAATTAACAAAAAATAACAAGACTTATTTACAATCATAGTTTGAAAACGTTTTAGTAAGCTTATATTATGTATCATACATACTTTTAGTGAATGTATCGAATGTATTTTTATCTTTTTAATAAAACTACAAATAAATACTTACTCATCAGCCTATTTATTTCAGTGCTCTTCAAGTTGAAACAAATCAATGGTTTCAAAAACAAACAACCGGAAAGTTTAGAAGGCACGCAGGAGCAAAGATAGTCAGGCAGCTTCACAAAGAAACAATGATGCAACTGGAAACAAACTCAGAACGTTCGTTTTTGTATTTGTAACCATGCTCAGATTTATTACTAGAATCAGTCTTTTAGCAATGATAATCTTTAGTTTTTAAACGTTGACATTTTTGTCTGATAATCAAATACTAAACATTTGTTTAAATAGTTGTTAAATAGTATTTTGTAATCGTTTTAATGTTTTTTAATATATTTTAATTTACAAATTATCACAAAATAAACTAGTTGGTTATATTACTTTGAGTTCTTTTTTTTAACAAAGCATATAGTATCAAATGAGTTGTTTTCTAATGCTAATTTATTTTAAATAAAACTACAGTAAGCCGGAGCGTAATGTCATTATCTTTAAATGAAAGTCACGAACTAAGTTCAAGTGGTAAGTAATTTTTTATCTACTAGTTGAAGTTGAAAAGTTTTATAGTTTTTTAAACGCAAAAACTTACTATCAATAATATTTTTATTTTCTAACTTATTTGAGTTGTATTCATTAACAACAAAAGTTATTTAAACATGAAGAGTACAAATTTATTTTATTAAAACAATTTTCTTTTATAGTAAACTATGCAAATTTTAAATCAAACTTTTTTCTTGTATAAACTAATACTTTTTTTCGATAGCTATATTTATTCAATTTCTAAAGTTTTTTATATATAAGTTGAAAAAATATAAACAAAGATGTTTCTGATAATATCTTATTGGTTCTAGATTCAAGTTCTACAACTAATGAAAGCGTTTCGAGTCTTAGCGACAAATCAAACTATACTGTTAGCTTAAAATATTTTTGTAATACTTTTAATGAAAAAAAGAAGCTTATTTAACACTTACTTTTAAAAGAAAAAATACATCTTTACAAAGCTTTTATATTAAGAGCGTTAAGTTATAAATAATTCAAACTAATTTAAAATACTACTGTATGCTTTATTCTAGTTAATTAAAAAAACTAATATGAAAATTTATCTTTAATTTTAAGATAACAAACGAAATACAACGAGAATCAGTCAAGAAAAAAATTCGAATATTCGAACAAAACAACTTACAAATGTCTGAAAAGAACAAAGCTTTTACCCGAAACACACCAAAAATTAGAATCAACCCTGTAAATGGCCCATCGTTTTCTGCAGACGAAACTGAAATCAGCACAGAAGAAATAAAAGAATTGGCCAAATCTCATATTGAGTTATTTAGTTTCAATGGAATTACTAGCGACAACAACGTAGAACAAAATTACGAAGTTTTTTCAGAAGAACATAAGTCTGAAACAAGCGAAAGTTTTAGTTCAAGTTCAAGTTCGTCTTCAGTAAGTTTGCAAAACTTAACCAATGATAAAATTAAAGTTAAAGGTGACATCATAAAAGTAAAAGACTTCGGTAAAGAAAATGAAAATAAGTTTGAAAATGTTTTAATAAAAGTCGAAGATAAACAAATTAAGTTAGATGCGTCTTTATTACAGTCTGACCAACTAAATAAAAATGAAATTGATGTAAAATGTATAAATGCAGAATTTAATACTTCAGAAAGACAAACTGACGATAAAATTAATGCTAAAAATAGTAGCACTAATATTGCAAATATTCAATCAAAACGAAGCTTATCCTCAGAAAAACTTGTAGTACCAAAAACAAACGAAACTGAAAATAGAGAAAAAAATGATTCAAAAACTTTAAATGATGATAAAGTTCATGCTCAGAACGACCATAACCAATCACACTCAAGATCGTCATCGGAAAAATCATTAAGTCTTAGTTACAATGGAGTTAACGTAAAAACTGATGTAATAGAAATTAAAGATAAACAATCAAGCTCAAGTTCGTCATCAGAAAAATCAGTAAAAGTTAGTAACAAAAACAACGACAAAAAAGATAAAGATGAACATTCAAGTTGTGCAGAAAATGAACTTACGGAAGTATCTGCAGGTTACTAATACATATTTGGCAAATAAGCTTCTGTTTTAACTGTTGAACTTAAGTTTTAGTAAAGCGTATGTGTGTTTTTAAATGAGTTATTTCGTTTAAAGTATAAAACTTTTTAAATAGAAACTGGATATGCTACAACTGACAAAAACATAGAAGATTTCAATATTAAAAAAGAAATTACCATAGAAAATAATAAACCTCTTAATTTACTTAGTTTTGAAAATGAGTCGATAAAGGATGTTGAAAAAACTATAAATAGCATTTTAACACCAAAGTTAGAAGAGTGTTAGTAATTTTTATAAATAGTTTACTTTAAAACTATAATAAAATGTTGACTATTTACTTTAGTAAAAGTAATTATTTGCATTTCTTGAATTTAGTTTCTAATAAATACTTATTTGTTGAAAGGGTTATATAATATTTTAGTAAAAGAAGCACAAAGAAAGCAAGCTTACCAAATAGCTAGAGATGTTTTCGAAAAATATTTACAAGCAAACAACGTTAAAGTGAGATCAATTGACGTAGTTTACAAATACCCTGGGATTTTAAAGCAACCATTTTACGACAAAGCTAACCTCTTTTGTTTAGTTTGTCGCATAAAAAAATTAAACTTGCTAACGTTTTATATCTAATTTTATTTGACTTTCGGTTTTTTTTTTTCTAAAATCACTTTTAATAAAAAAATAGTCAAAATATATTTGAATTTTAATAGAAATCTTATCATATAACATTTTTAAATTCTAAATTTTTTGTTATGATAATTATTTTAAAACAGTCTCAACAAAAATCTGAAGCTGAATTAGAAGGTAATGAAGAGATAATGTCTAGGTATCTTAGAGACCAGAAACAAAACATCATCGAACAAATAATAAAAACACTTACAGATGTTAGACTTGTTTCTAAAACATCATAAAATTCATATATTATCTTTTTCATTTTCTTAAAGTTAGCATTAAAATAATATTTTCTACAAATACATTATATTATAATTACATGGTAGCTACTACTCTAACTATTATTAATTAGAAGTTCTTACCAATATTAAAACAATTAACTTTTAAACTGTTTAAGAAAAAATATGTTTTTGTAACTACGAAAGTGTTTTAATTCTATGTAAACTAAATACTATTTCGCTTTAATTAAATTATTTAAAATTTTAACTATGAACAAAAACCTTATCTTTTACTTGAATTATATTATGTAGTTTTTAACATTCAGCCAGAAGGTAAAACATTGGAAGAACGAATGGCTAACTCATCTATAAACTCGTCAAAGCAAGAAAATACTGTAGAGAAAAAACTATCTTTTAGCTCATCAAAGCCTGAAATAGTTGTGAAAAGGAATTCTTCGTTTGCTTCTTGGGAAGATTTAAGTATGTTTAAAAAATCTAAACACATCCAATATACAAATTACACATATAATACGTATATAAATCATACATACAACATAAATAGTGTTGCCGAACTTAATTCTTTAAACATAAAGGTTTAAGCTTAATACTATGTCAATGAAAAATTATTTAAAATCCAAAAATTACTAAATACTTAAAAATTTAAAATTTATAGCATATACAGGTCTTTGTTAATAATTGGTTAAGTTTAAATTCCTGGAAATATTCCTTTCATATTTTGTGCAGCTGATAAATATCTAAAACATATTTTGATATTATAAATCATTTTCCTCAATAAATTTTTAAACAGTCAACGCCTTCTATTTGAGTCTACGTGGTTTTTATACACAATAAAGCTACACTTTTTTAGTATGAGTACAATGAAAAATAAATAAAAGCTTTGATAGAATTAAAAGAGTGAGAAAATGTTAATTGAACATTTTTGTAAATTATATGAAAAATACCATAACACAATACAAATACGTTTAAGTATTTAAAAAAAACTTATAAGTTAAAATAAGCATGCAACAGGTTAAATTTGTTATAACTTTTAAAATCTTCTTTTGTTGTTAATTTGTTTAACCAAACAGCGTTAACATAAAAGCTATTTACTAAAACAGTATAAACTGACATGACAACAATTCAGCATCTTATTTTTCTAACAATAATGTTTTTGTTTTAAAACAAATTAGCTGTTGTTTAATTTAAAACAAAGTATTTCAAAAAGCATAAATTGTACAAAATTAACTGTGATAACAGGGGTAATTAAACTGCGGCCAGTCAAGCAAAACTTTTTTGCTAAAAGACTATAAAAGTCAAAATAGACTATTAAAGAAAAAATTATTTTTTATATTGTTTATTGAACGACAAAAAAAGCGCTCGAAAAGTTTTATTTACAGATCTGATTAACGAAAAAACCTTTTGGTAACCGAGTCATAAATCACAGTTACAGTTTAATGACTTATCAAGGACAAATTTATAATAAAAGCTTACAGTTAAGCGCTTTTTTTAGTTGTGAGATGGCGGTAAATTTATTTCTTACCTTTATAAATGTATATATGCTGCAAAGAACTTTTTCAGTAAATATCGCCCGTTCCTCGTATAAGGCTGCTGAGCACTGTGTAAAAAACTACTTTTTTTTTAAACAAAAGCTTAAAATTGTTTCTTTAAGTATTAATTTATTTTCAGGTGAACAAAGTTTAAAGCCACAATTTAGAGCTTCAATTGTTCGTAAGGATAATACTTCTAGAAATAGCAGTATGAGAACGAGTAGCATGAGAACAGTTGAAGGTAACAGCGGTATCCACACAAAAGATCAGACCAGAGCCCAAGCTGAAATTGAGTCAATCTTCAGTGGCTACTTGAATGGTGTATATTTTGTATTAAAAATTTTAAAGCATGTATAAGTATTTTTATTTATGTTTAATAAATCTTCTCATTTTTAATTATGTTTTTTTGTGTAAATTTTAAGCTTGTAATTTTTAATAAAACAAGGTTTATTTCAATACATAGCTTCGCACAAATAAGAAAAAGCTTGAAATTAAATTTAAAGCAGGAACGAGTAAAATAAATGAAGAAAACTTGGTCGAATTTAACACGGATGTTAACTTGACGCAAAACGATCTATATTCAAGCTCTTCTTCATCCGGGACACATGCCGATTATATAGAAGACAACTGGGATATACAAAAAACTTACAATGGTCGACCAAGCTCTTCTGTTCGTTTTTTTAAACTAACAATAAGAACAAATCTCTTGGCTAAAAATCCTTATTTTCAAAGTGTTTAAAAGAGTACAGAAATTTATATATGTTAAATAAAATTTAAGCATTTAGAAAACAATATTCAACAAGCTAGATGAGATGCTAGTTAAATTGTTGGTTTTTACTAGACACTAGCTTTTCAATAAACTTAAGTTTTTACTACTTGTTTTAGAATAACTTTAACACTTTATAAATTTTTACAATAGGCAAAATTCTTTCCACATGTTGGTATACCTTCTGCATACGATGGTTTGAAATCTAGTTCAACATTAATTGATAGTAAAGAAAGTACTTCGAGCGAAAGTAACAAAGAAAGCAGCTATTCATCAAGCATCTCATCTAATTCGGATTTAGAAAGGTTTTAGCAAAAAAAAACGTAAATTTTCTATCATATTTGAAAATTTACATTAACTTATATTACTGAATGTTTCACATGAAACAAAACATATAATATAAAGTTTCTAGTAGCTGCAATAAGAAAAATCTTAAACTGAAGTAATTTTTTTGAGTCATATACTTGTATTTTTTATCGCTTTTAAAACCTGGTAAATCTTAATAAGTTTTGCTAATTCTAAATAATAATTACTTTAGAAAGCAAACAACAAAAGAAGTCATCGAAGAAAAGTTAAACAAAAACCTCACTGTTAGAATTGTTGTGTATTGCTTACCATTATTTGATACTAGTTGGTGATTAAAAAAATTAGGCAAAAAACGATTAAATATCTTGTATTTAAATTTTTAAACAAAATGTCTTCTGCTAATTAAAACGAAAATAAACACGAAATATTTTTAATTGACCTTTTACAGTGGAATTTTTCAACAAATGGTTTTTTAACAATTTTATATAAATTGATAATGTTGAAGCATCCTTAATTTTTATTCCTTACAACTAAAAAAAATAGCTTACTGTAAATTAAAAAAAAATCTTCTTAATGTTAGTCTTTAGATTATGATAACCTAGAGTTCTAATTTGTTGAAAATATTTAAAGTTATTAATTTAAAAAATCAAATTTTACGTTATATCGACTAAAAAAATCAAAAGTTTTAGATATGTTTTGTAAAATACTTTAAGGAAGAAGTAATTAAACAAAGCAAGACTGGCGAGGACAAAAAGATGAACAAACCCGTCACTATACGGGTAAGCTAGTTTTATTTTTATTTTCTAAAATTACTATAAGCAAAGCACTATTGATAAAGAAAAATAACTAGTTTAGTTTAGTTAATTAAAAAATATTTTCATTCTTCAACTAACTTCTTGTATAAAAGTAACTTAGATAATCTAATAAATTAAAGCTATAAGCTAATTTTTTTTGCTAAATTACCTAGTTTAGATAATTACTATAAGCATGCATAGTATGTTTTTAAAGTAACAAAAGTCTTATGCAATATTTTATTTAACTCTTTAATCGTATATTTTTTTTTTTAGTTAAATATAAATCAGCTTAACAAGTACTTAGATTTTTTTATAGATAGAATTGTTTTCTTAACACGTATAAAGTTGTTTTCAAAAGGTTAACTTCTGTTCAATATTAATCTTTTTATTTATTTTTAAATTAAGTTTATCTTAAACTTATTATTCTAATTTACGCGAGTTTGGTAGTGTAAAATTTAAAGAAATGGAACTCAAAAGTAAGACCAGAACGTAAGGGTCATTTTATCAACAAAGCGATGAAAGAACCAGATAGTGAAAGTGCACGAAAAAGTAGAAGAAATTCTTTAGACTTATTTGAGAAGTACATTATCAAGCAAAACTTAAGTACCAGTTCACATGGGTCTAACAACAAAATCAAGGTTTAAAACGCGTATTTAAATATTACTGTAGAATCTATATAGATAACCACATTTATGTTTTTGTATTAGTTATCTGAGTTAGTTCTTTTTATAAACCATTCTACTCAAAAGTACTTTTAAAGACTTTTCCTAAGTAGAATGTAAGAAAACTTTGTATGTTTAAGAAAGTCTATGGATATGAAAACATGTTTAAAATTAATTTTATAACGTTGTTTGTTGAACGAAAAAAATAACCGTTAAAAATATTTTGTCTTAGGACCTTATACTTAATTGTTTTATTTCAATTCAGCTCTACCACTCATCTTTTTTGTATTTTTAGCATAAATGTAAAATTCAAATCAAATAGTACATACTGTAATTTATATACTTACTAAATTTTTATTTTGCAATCGAGACTCTTAAAAACAATACAACAAAGTTTTATATAGCAATAAAAAAAAAAAATTGAACTTATACTTAATGTTCATAAAAGTTTTAAACCCTCGTTTTACAGTTTTGAGTGTGTAAAAGACTTTACAGTTAGCCAGGCAAGCTGTATAGCAAAATCAAACTCTATAGTATAACAATTATCAATTTTGTTATTGTTTTCTTAAGATAACATTTGGATATCTTTCTAATCTTTTAGACAAGGCTTTCCGAAAGTAGGCAATAACGCCTTTTTTAGTTATCAGGGGGCGTAAACTCGTAAGCATGCCATAAAATAAATGGGTAATTAACTAGTAACGAAGATTAACTAGTAACGAGTATTAGAAAAATATTTGCAATTGTTTTTAATTTACCGCTAAGAGGACGTTTATAAAATGGAGTCTGAAAAACCCTGCTTTAGACTAATATTTATGATGGTCAAAACTGCAATATTTTTAAGCAAGTACTTTTGCAAACTTTTTGAAATTAGATTTTGAAGCATTTACAATATTTTAATAACAACACTTTTGAAAAAAGAATATCACTTAAGAAATATCTTCCTACATGGAAAAATATATAATCAAAAGTTAATTTTTCTTGATAAGGTTTAGCATATGAGTTTTGAGTTAAATTTTTAAGCTATAATATTCAAAGAAAACTCTACAAATACATTTAGAACTTTGACTACATATATTTGAAATTTTAACTATAACTACATAAACTTAAAGGATAATGAAAGTTTGAGTGGTCACGAAGCAGCATTGAAGCAAATTTCAAACATTCATCCACAAGAAAAAGTAGTGTTTTGATTTTGAGTTTGTGACAACTACCTTAAATTAAAACCTTTATTAAAGCTGATAAATCTATAATTACTAAAACATTTTACAATTGAATAACCACTATTTAGATATTTTCTCTTCTTTAACATAAACATCGTTTTGTCTTTCACTTAACTTAGCTTTAACTAGGTTGAAAATTGGATGAAAACGTCAAGTTGCTCTTCAAAGTCTGACTCCGACTCTTCTGAAAGTTCTGAAGAAAACATCAAAATCAAGTATAATACTATAGATGAAAAGGTTAATTTTATAAGTTTATGAACTTACTAAATTAGAAAATATATTGATATAGTTTTGTAACTGCGAAAAGAGTTTAAAGTAAAGAATTAAACTTTTATATCTGTATATTTTATATTGAAAAGTTTACCAAAATCTATATTCATGTTATAAAAAAACTAAATAAAAATTAAATTATAACTTTTCTTAAATACATAAAACATAAATACATTAGTCACATGTATGTATGTTTTATGTTAACGTTTAAACAACTATTTTTTTAATAGGTTAAAGAAAAAACATTAGCTAATGATTATACAGATGCGAAGTCAAAACGTTCTTCTGTATCAAGACAAGTTTCTATTGTTAGTGTGAAATTTGTAACCATCCTTTAAATAATCACTTTCAAAAGTTTCTAAGTAGGTGTATCATAACTAAGATTACGTCAAAGTAAATCTAAGTAAAAAGTTTGTGCAAGTCCAGTTTAATGTTGTAGAAACAGTAATACACTTTTTTAGTTTGATGATTGGGGTAGGAATAGTGCAGGTCTAGATTATCATTACAAACCAGAAGCGATTACTACTTCAACAAGCAAAACCTCAGAATCGTACATTGATCTCGTCAATGAGGCGCCGTACAGCGGTGAAAAGGTAAAAATGACAAGCAAATCTCATTAACATTTTCATTTACAAGAAAATCTTCTAGTTATTCAGGAAAATAAATATTTTTGAATGATTAGGGTAAAGCAGCATATTTCTGTAGGTCAAGCAAAAATAGTTAAGAAAAAAAAAGTTTACAAGGCATACTTGCTAGGAATTTAAACTAATTAGACGTATTTAAAACATTTTTTACTAATAATTTAAATGTAAGATTTTTCCATAACTCGTGAAAAAACAATGAGCTTGTTGTATACTTAATACACATAGAAAACCATTTTACTAATTTCTTGTTTTAGAAAGAGATAGAGCAAGTTTGTTCTTGTTCTGATGACAGTAGGCATGGAAAAGTTAGAGTGAAGTTAGAGAATAACTCAATAAACAATCAAGTAATTTTGTTTTTGTTAAAAATCGCGTGGTATTGAATTGGAATTAATTTTTTATATTAATATTTGTAATAAGTAATAATGTTATAACAATAGTTAAACAAAAGAAAGTCACTTACAATTCCAAAAGTAGTCGTACTTGAAAGAAATTCCGATTTTAGTTTAAGTTCTTCTACTTGCATAAAGAAACCTGAAGTAGCGGTTAGTTTGCTATGTAATCTTTAAGCTTTCAGCACAAATTTAGTTGTTTTTGCAAAAAATTAGTTTCTAAAGGTTTAAATTAAAATCGATATTAAAAAAATTAATAAGTTTTTAATTAGATTAGAACAGCGATTAAAACAAGCTTTTGAAGTATAACATTTTGTATTAAACTTATAAAGTATTTTTTTCACAAACTAATATATATATGTATATATGACTGTAAGGTTACAATACTGTTTCTGTTTGGTTTAATGCTCGTAAACTAAAGTTTCAATGACTAGCATTTAAAGTCAAAGTACCTATATTAATTTAAAAAAGGAATTGCCAAAAAAGAGCTTATTTTCTGACGAAGCTTCAGTTGTCTCGAGTAACTGCAGCCGATCTTCAAGAAATTTTTCTATAAGAAGTTTTTCTAAGGAAAACAGGCTTGAAATTCAAAGAGAAGTTAGCAATTTTGAAAATTACATTTTTGTTTTATGTTAAAAGTAATTCCTATAAATTAGTTAAAAACTTCAGTTTTAAAGTTCTAAATTTACTTTAATTTCAAACAGCTCGTTTGTGTTAGCTATATGTTTGCAAAATTTTGATAATTATCACGATAAAGTCTACCATAAACTTATACCAATAATCTCATATTATTCAATAATCAAAACAAAACCATTTAAGTTTAACGACATAAAAAAAAATAAACTAAATAAACATTAAAGCTTACTATTTTCAATAGTTTTTTTTTTGTTACTATCCATTACCGTTTTCAGAGTAGAGACATCAATGAGATTTTTAAAGAATTAAATGCAGCTGGAATAAGAGGTCGACTAGGAAAATCAAAAATTTCAGTTAGTAAAAATATTACAAAGGTAAATTTTAGCATAAAAAAAACCATTAAGTATTTAAAAAACAATTAAATTTGGTCATAAGTATCTATAGTATCGAAATTTTTGTAGTAAAATTATTGTTTTAACTAAAAATTATATATATTTATTTATACGAGCAAATATGCTAATTAAAAATCAAGGTTTCTTTTCCAAACAAATCTGAGGACATTACATATCCGAATACAAGTTATAACAATTGGGCAGAAGAATATAGCTTTACAAAAGAACAAGGTTTAAAAGATATTTCTATAAATAACACCTATTATTTTTAAATTTATAGCAAGATAATTTGCGTTGCATCTTAAGTACCTTAGTTTGTTTTTTATACATTTAAATTTAAAATATACAAGAAAAAGCAATTAATTTTTAATGACTTTTAAGTATTTGAGATACTGTTTTTCAACTTACAAAAAAATATCTTTATAAGTTTAAAGTTTTGCAGGTTAAAAGTTGAAATTTTTTTTTAATTTCTAAGCTAAGTATTTATTAGAAAAAAAAACTTTATTGTCCAAATTACACTTAAGGTAAACTAATATTTTTATTATTTTTATAGAAGAAACAGAAGTTTACATTTCACCAAGTAAGACTTCCAAAAATAGTCTTTCGAAGTCAGGTTTATTACTTAGATTGTTTTGAATGTACTTGTTGGTCAAGTAAAAATAAAAAATATTTTACAGATATAGAAAAAGTAAAGATCGGAACAGATAATTTTGGGTTTTTGTTTTTATTTAGTTATTTATTTTAAAATAGTAAATTTAGAGATAAAAAAGATGACAAACATTAATAGAAAATTTTGGCTGAAGTTTCTATTAATGTTTTGTTTATGTTGCTTAACAAAGTGTACATAGAACTAGAACGATGAGTGTAAATCAAAAAAATGTTTTAATAAAATAAATTAAATATTTTTTTGTTTAATGAAAAGTAATAACCTTACTTTAAATGTTTTAGATAAAACATTGGTGCTAAAAATTAATAAAATGACATTGGAAAATACACATTTTATGTAATAGATATTTAAAATGCAAATTAAACTTATTAAATGATAAATTCTTAATTTTCCGTGAAGTTGTTAAAAGTTATGTCTGTATAATATATAAGCTTAATGTAAAAAGTAAATCGAGTTATAGTTTTTACTCATTAAGATATCCGCATAAACAAAAATAATTATTTAATTTTAGAAATCTTTTCAATTGTATAAAGTACTATTTTTTATAAATTATAACTTCAAAGTTTTACATATGATTTACATAACATTTAATTGATTAAATATTACGTTTAATAAGTTTCAAATGAATTATAAACGTAAAATCTAGTAAACTTCAAATTCTTGTATTACTTAGAGTCGGAAATTCTCGTATAGATGAAAATGTAGACACTTCACAGAATAAGTTACAAAAAGAAGAAAAGATTAAAAATTACGACTTGTCAGTAGGCAAAAGTAATAGTGTAGTAAGTAGTACTTTATCCGAAACTCCAGAAACTTCGAAAAGCACTAATGAAAAAAGAATAGAATCAGTAAAAGCTGTCATTGGTTTCAGCTTGAAACGAAAAAGTTCTACTGATAAAAAACATGAAAATAATCAAAAATTTGATCAAAAAGCTAAAACTTTTGCAGAAGAGGTCAGAAATAACTATGTAGTTAATGATCAAGAAAAAAGTAGTACTAACAAAGTTATGTCTTTTAAACAAGAAACTAACAGTAAAGAAAACAGTTACAGCCAACATGAGATAGAGTTAAAACACAAAAGTGGTGACGCCATGCAATCAACAGATGATGATTCATCAATTGAATCAAATGAAATTGAGCTAGAAGCAAGCATCGAAGCAATCAAGAGAAAAGAAAGGACTTTGTCTTCTTCTTTGTCTGGTAAATTTTTTTCTTAATTCTGTATTTTATACAAAATATTATAGGTAAGATTTTTCAAACGATCAGAAAAGCTTAAAATTATGTTGACTTTTTTTACTAAGAATTTGAATGAAAATAGTTTGTATTTGATTATCGTAAGCTCTATTTACTATGATACAGAAAAAAAAGAATCTGACAACCAAAATGTTAGCTTTCCTGAAAAATTATCCGATACTGAATATTCAGACATTGAAAACAAGTTGACATCTTCAGGTTTGTAAAATATTATGTAATATACACTGCTTTGACAAATTACAAACAAACCTAAAATTTTCGATCAAAATATTTTGAGTTGGTGCATTAATTTTCAGTAAACAATTTATCTTACTCTTTAAATTTTTACATGTTCAGAATCTGAAGACGAAATAAGCTCTGAAGAATTAGAACTTTGGATGGAACAAAGTTTTGAAAAAAATAAAAATTTAAGCGATTTAGTAAGTTCAATGTTGTCATCGGGGTAAATTTTTTCACGAAGTAGTAATAGTTTTCAAAAGTAACAACTGAACTAAACTTTAAAAGTAAAAGTTGTGTTAATTTAATTTAATGCAGATGATAACTAAAAAATCTGACAGCAGAATTTTAGTTAGTTCTAATTTATATTTTAAAAATAGTTTTTTTTTTGACTTGAAGTTAAAATTAACAGTTATAAATAGCAGAAGATATCTAAATACTTTTAATGTATGTACATATATTACATATATTATACAAATAAATAGTTACCCATTTTTTAAATAACAAATTAGTATGTGTTGATGACTCGATGATCGAAAGGGCCTTAGACTTTTTTTTGAGAGTTTTCATTTACCTTATCAACAAACTTAATATTAAAGCAAGCAAGTTTTAGACATTCTATAATCTTTAATAAAAAAGCACTAAGAATTTTTAGAAAATGGATCATACATTAACTTTTAGTATAAAAATAAAATTATAAATTTATTGCATGAAACAAGATTGAAAAATAGTATACACTTAAATTAAAAACGCATAAAGCATTTTTTTATTGTAATACATTTAAGCTTTGTTAAACACATACAAATTTAGTACTTTTATTCTATTACCAAATAAATTATTTTTTCCTTTAAAAAAAATATAGCAGTTGGAATCTTGTCAATCAACATCTTCAACCGAAAGTTCAAGTAGTGATTACTCGATAGGAGAAGATGGATCGATACTTGTATAATGTGACACCTTGATAAATAGTTCTTTATTAGTTTTACTAAATATTTTCAATAAATGATTGAAAGAAACTGAAAAAAATAGTTCGGAGTGAAAATTAATATGTTTGATTATTTTTATTTAATTGTTTTAGAATATATCTAATTCAAAAGCTACTGCTTTGCAAGCTTGATGTGACCACAAAAATATAGTATTTTAATGTAGCAAGCTAGTTAATTTGTATTTTAAGCTTGATTTCTAAACTTACTTTTTTTACAAAATACTGTACTTTAATTCTAACTTAACACATAAAAAGAATAAGTAAAAACTTACAAACTCATGTAAAGTCATTTAGAATAAGTTATTATCTTTTTAAATAGTTTTAAATAGTTTACTTTTTAAACCAATAAAAGCAAAACTCTAAGACAGTTTAAAATATTTTTGAAATTATTAAATAGACTGTTTCTACAAACTATCCAAAGTCTTATTTGTTTTTTAAGTTCTTCTATATATGCACACAGTTTCAAAAACTTTAGCCCTACTTTTTTGTTTTTACAGTTACGATACGATAATAAACTTGCACAAACTATTATAAAATTATCTTACTACATTTGAACTAATTACTTAAAATAAAGTTCAAAATGAATTATTGAACAAACTTAAACTAGAACTAATAAATTTTTAAACATCTTAAGAAAAACTAACTAATTTTAATGCCATGGATATCCATTTTTTTCTTTTTGTATTTTGAATATGGTTTCATAAGAACTATTAAGTTCTAGATTTAAAAGTATTAGTTGGTGCTTAACAGATAAGTATTTGTTTTTATACTTATTATTTATAAACACGCATACGTACATTATAAGCTTAAAATAACTTTTATGTTTCCTATTTTATAGAATGTTTTTGAAAATTTGCTTATTTTTAATGTATGATTATTCAAGACTAACGCTTTTTTGAATAAAAACAACCTCAACAAGTCGATTTTCCACTAGGTTAACTTAAACTACCACTTAATTTATAAAAAAGTCTAAAAACCGATGATAATTAATACATTTATTAGTAAACTAAATTTAAGTTATTTGACTTTTATTTAAAAAGCAGTAGGGATAAAACTTATAATCTTTGTTTCGTTATGATGCTAACCAGGGGCGTCGCGCGGGGTGGAACGCTGGAGCTGTAGCTCCACCTAAAAAATATATTTTTTTTTTTTGATTTTAGAGTTTAAGCCTTTAAACACGCTACTTTAATGAGTCCCTGCTTCTGCTGTGCAACCCCAAACTACGTCAAAGTAACTTTATTTTAAAGTTAAGGAATTGAGATTTAAAATTATATAAAACTTGCTATATTAGCTTAAAAAATTAGAAAGTTATGTTATCATGAAGTTGTACAAAAAATTCAGCCAAATGTGTGTATGAACGTCGTTAATTCTCTGCTGAATTGTATTTTTTCAAATTTTTATATTGGATGTTCAAAATGTTCGTCAAATTGGAGCTGCAAGATCAATCTGTGTCAGCTGCATCTTAAATGTTTACAAGTTTTCAATACAAAAAATTATGAAAAGTTGAATTCTGGAGCTGCATGAACTGTCAGCACCATGTGAATTAAATCATGATTGTTGTTTGAAATTTACTACAACGCGAGAACAATTAGACAAGTTAGACTCGAGCAGAAGAAACTTGGACAGGGAAAACTCGAGCAGGAGCAATTTAAGCAGGGAAAACTCGAGCAGGAACAAATCGAGCAGGAGCAACTCGAGCAGGAAAAACTCGAAGAGGAAAAAATCGAGCAGGGAAAACTCGAACAGGGAAAACTCGTACAGGGAAAACTCAAACAAGAGAAACTCGAGCAGGAGCAACTCGAGCAGGAATCTCGAGCAGGGGCAACCACGTTTTTTTATAAGTTTTTTCCCTTTTTTTTTGTTGTTTATTACTAGTTAGAAAAGTCATAAAATTAAGTTTGTAAATTTATTATTGTGCAAATACAGAAACTTACATGTACATAAATAAAAATAAAAGTAGCCATAGTTGTTAGGAAAGGGTTGTTAGGAAAGGAAAAGGGTTAGATATACAAAGGTATAAGATAGCTTTTTTTTTATGTTTATTTTTTTATGTTTTATATATTAATTAATTAAACAAATATTTTTAACTTTTTTTTCTAAAAAAGTTGCTATTTCTTCATAGTACCTTTATGATTCTAATATAAATGTTTCAAACTAGGGGATTTTTTTATTTGACAATGTCAATCTGCAGCACCCCCTAACAAAAAGACCACGCGACGCCACTGATGCTAACTATAATATTATTTGAGAATTAATCTCTTTTACAAACCGTTCTTTATTTGTAATTAAAACTAAATACATTAAAACAACGATTTATTCTTCAAACTTAGCAATATCGCAAATATATTTGACGTGATATTCATAAGTTTTTATTAATAATACCAGTATTATTTAAAGTAGTTTCCGACGTTAGATAAATAACTCTTTCTTTAATCAGCAATTTTTGAAGTATTAATACGATTTTTTTTTAGCAACCTATCTTTATAATTCTTTTAACGTAAAATGTTTTTTTTAAGTTCAATTAAAACAAGTTAAAGGTAAAATAATATTACTTAGTTAGTATCAACAACATAGACATAATTTTTAGATTTTAGTCTTAACATCTAGTTATAACAAAAACTCTATACTCATATTTGTTTATTAATCTAATAGAAACGCCTTACTTAAATTTCTTTGCTGAAAACTAATCAATAAAATTTAATCTTTTCACACTTAAAAAGTTGCTGTATTACATCAGTCAAAATGCAATGTAGTTTTTTTCTTGTCTTTTTTTAAGCTATGGTTTTATAATAACAAAAACTGGGATTTGATTATAAATTACACCCTATTATATTTAGAAGCTTAACTTAGATTACAACAACAGACATTAAAAAAATTGCTTTTGAGTGAACTTGTTTTATCAGAAAGATTTTATTCAAGTATAATATACTTTAAAACAAAACATTTTAGCTACTATAGCTTTTTTTTTTATACTTTCGCAAAAAGTACATGTGTTTTCATAAAAAAAAAAATATATATTTCATTTAAAATTCTGTTTTGTTTATAAAATCATATTCATATGTATTTATAGTTTATTAAGAATATTTGAATTGAAAAATAACAGTACATATGTTTTATGAAAATAGTTAATGTTTATACATATATAGATATATGTCTATGAAGTTTGTTTATGTATAATTATATATAGTACTCTATAGTCTATTCTTATACAAAACACGTGTAAGTTAAGTCTGTTTCATATAAATGATCTATATTTTTTTTTTTTTTAATTGTATAACAATTATAATTTTTATTGAACGACAATAAAAAAAGCGCTCAAAACAATTGGTTCTAGGACCTGGTCTAAAAAAAAACATTTCAGTTACCGAATCGTACACCTCTTGGATAAAGTTAAATGTCTCGTCCATATATAAGATTATTTTTGATCAATTTTTATTTACTTATTCGTTTATCAATGCTTCTTTTTTAACAAAAACGTAAACACGTTAAGTTTTTTAAAGCTAATATTGTACTATATAATAGATTAGATAATTATTTTTACTGATATTTTAAGCAACTTTTACAAAGCACTACTTTGTTTAGTACTACTTAGGCTTTATAGTATTTTTTTCTTTTTAATCACATCTCTCAAAAGCCAAAACACGTCTCATCTTTTGTTATATAATGAAAGTATTATGTTGCTTTAAATGTGACCACTAAAATAGTAGGAAATTTTTTTTTTTTGCTTTTTGCTTATCTTAATCTCTTTGAGAAATAAAAGCTTTTTATAAGTTTTATAAGGAAGTAAAAAAGAAACAAGATTTAAGACATTACTTTATCAAAATTAGAAATAAGGAGCTTTCATAGAAATCTTAATATATAAAAAAAAAATTGTTCTTCTATCTAAAAGATAGTTTTGTTGTTAGTAAATTTTCTTTAAAAATTCTATATTTTATTGTTTAATTACTAAATCCTAGCAAGAAACTATAATATTTTATCAAATTATACAATTACTTACTTGCCTAAAACTATGAAGGTAGTTTTAAGAAACAAAAAATTAAAAAGCCAGAAACAAAGTTAAAAATATAAGTTTAATATTGTCATGTAAAGGTTATAAAAAATTATTTATTACTAGATGTTTCCGTATGGTTTCAGTTGTAACGTTAAGTTTAATATACTACTGAGTAATAAGTGTACATATTTTTTGCTGAAGTAATATTAGAACTTTATTTATGTTTATATTAATTTAAAAATACTGTTGTTTTGATTTGCACAGTCTTTTTTTCAATTTTAAAAATCTACTTATTAAACAATTCAAAAAGTTGCACTTTAAAAGTAGAACTTTTTATAACTTAAGTTTCAGTAAAAATGCGCTGTTTGAGATTTTGTTCTTGTGTAGGTATACTATTAAAGATTAAAATATACTAGAATGATGAAACAAAATATTTTTTGAGAACTGAAAATCAATGAAGGGTGTTAGCACAAAACTTAAAAACTTAAGTGTAACTAATAGTATGGTATAAATATTATTAACATTATCCTGAAAAATAGAACTAGCATACTGCAACTTTAATAAAGTTAAACGTATATATTTAAAAAAGTTCGAAAGTTTCTGTTTACTTTCTTAGAACCAAATTTTTAAGGTTTTAGCATGAATGTTTTTTAAGTCAGATATTTTTGAACTTATGAAATAATTTTTTTTATTTGTTTTTAATGCCATAAGTTAATCCATTTTATGCAATTTTTTATTTTAACTTAACATTAAATAAGTTATAAAAATTTTAAAGAAATATGAACAAACAAAATAAACAGAGCTTAAAACTTTAAATCTTATTCAATTAATAGTAATGTATAACTATACACCTTCTTTTTTTATCTTAGTTTTTTTTAGTGTAAAATTATTAAAATAAATGAACCCTACCAGTATTTAAATGTATTTGCCTTTTTAAAAAACACAATAATAAAGTGATAATTGTACAATATTTATGACAGAAAATGAATAGAAGATAGTGTCGTGAGTGACAATAACCATACTATACTAGATACTGAGAAAAAGTATCTAAAAAATAAATATTTACTTTGTTAGCTAAAAGTGGTTAAACTTTTTTAAATTTACATCCAACTCCGTCAAAAATTATCATAATAACCTTTTTAAAAGTCCTATTTGAACATTCTCTTTATTTTTTACAGTATAACATCATATTTTTTTATTAAGTTATGCAATTCATATTTTTTTTAGGTTTGATTCAAAGAATTAACGAAAAAAACTTAATTTTTATTTTTACAACTATTATTGTGACTTTTAAAAATTAGTTTAATAACTTCTAGCTTACAAAATAGGATAAATAATATTTTTTACGTTGTTTAGTTTTAAAATGTCTTTTGAAAATACATATTTATTAACTTAAATTAATTGTTTAGTCAAGCAATTCATCCTTTTTAAATTTAATACGCATGCATTTTTCAAAGGATGTTTTAAATTATATAATTTTTCAAAACTTCTAAAACATAAGCTAAAAGAGTAAATATTTTCTATTTAAAATTTTATTGAGAAAAAAACTTTGATAAAACTATTACTTAACAAATAATTTTAATTATATTAACAACTTTAGTTTAGAAGAACTAACTTAATTAACAAATATTTTTAAAACCATTAGAAAATTGTTTTTAACTGTTTCAAAGTAGTTTGTTTAGTTATCAAATTATAACACTTGTTTATAGTAAAAGTAAAATAAATCTGTTTTTTTATTATTTTTTCTTTAAGAAAAAATTAAACTTAGAATTTTACTTTAAAGTTTGAAACATTTTTCTAATTTCACTCAACGAACTATTTCAATTAAAACTGTCTCAATTTAATTTAGTATAAAAACTAACTACTTTTTTAAGACAACGTAAAACACACACTTAAAAAAAAATTATCGCTACTATATTATCAAATTAGCTTGTGTAAAATAGATTTATTAAAAAAAAAATTTTTTTTAATTTTCAGTAACTTTCTTAAAACCTAAAAGCTATATAATTTCTATTTGAGTTTTATCTGTTTTAATTTTAGTACTTTAGACAATTTTTTGTTCATTAAACACATTATTTTTGAAAGATTTACGGATTTAGTTATCTTTTAGATTTTAATTGTAAACACGCAGAAAACAAATGGTATAACAAAAAAAATCAAAATGCTTAACCTAAATTTGTAAATTTAACAATATAAAAGAAGAGCGTAATCGAAAAGGATGTTAATAATTTATTTTACAAGAGCAAAATTCCTCTTAATTTAACTTCATCTTTATTTTAAATCTAAAAAGATATAAATTAAAAATATGAAAGTTGATATATATGTTTTTTAAAATACTTGTTTTAAAGAAAGCCTGTATAAGTTATACCTAAATGTCGTTATTTATTTTACGTAAATGTAAATTACAACTAAATAAAATTGTCAAATTTTAAGTCGTGAACTAAAAAAAAAAGATACTTAAATTAAATTAAAATTTATATCTTTTATTTTTTAATAATTTAGTTTTTTGATATTTTAATTGTTTGCGTTTTACGTCATTGCTACAACAATGTGTTTAGCAGTATTAATAAATTGATAGTTAGAGAAAAAGAACGATCAAAAAGACAATTGAAAATACATAGTAAAAAAAGATTAAAAACTTTTTTCTTTCTTTTCTTTTAAATAGCACACATTTAACTAGCGCGCTAAAGTTAGTCGAATATCACCGCGCGAAGCCAGTTAGCTGTTAAACTACTGTATGATAACAAATTCTAGCCAATGGGAAACGAGTGTTTATGATTGACGACAATATTACTCCGCGATGACAAAAGTGTAAATATCTCGTAAACCAGAGAAAGTACAAAGATGAAATTTGAAACATGATAATAAAAAAAAAGTCATATACAAAAAACAAAATTTTGATATGTGACACTTAAGTTTTTGTTTTTATAATATGAAGCATTCTACCGTGAAGTTGAATGCTTTAGGCAGCTAGAACAGCCCTGCTACTTGAGTTTTCTTTTTTCTGGCGTTCTTCTAGTTAAACACAGTAGAAAAAAAAGCTTAGTGAGACCGTTTTGAAAAAATTGTTAGTAAAAAAAGCAAAGTTTTTATAATGTGAGTTTTACTTTTTTGTTTGTTCTTCTATCAAATTTTAAAAATACTATGAGTGAGAAATGACATAGTTTTTAAACTTTATCGATATAAGTTTTATTTATAAAGTATTATAAATATTTTTTACTTAACTTAGTCATTGTAAAAGCATACTTTGAACTAAATAGTTTTTTTAGCTTGTTTGGTGTAAATTAACACTTTCAAAATATTTTTTAATATAAGCATTGTACAAGTATATATATATTACAATTCAATTTATTTCAAAAGTAATAAAACTGAAAAAAAATCAAAACAGTAGTTTCTAACACTATAAATCAGAGATAAATTTATTAGTGATCTTACATACTTTTATTATATTTATAAAAGTCTTATTTTATTGATTTACAAGGAAAAATGGAACAAAAATTAGGTATAACAAATAAAAAATAGTATATTTTAATAAGATATATATGAAATAAAAAAAAACTTATGAAACTTAGTTTGAAAAATTGTTTTTAAGAACAAAACTTTAAAAAACTTAAAAATTTTGCTGAAATTTTTAATTTAAGTATTTTTCACTAATGTTTTGTTAGTATTTAAACTTATAATATTCATAAAATTTTAAGCTTAAAATCTTAAATTTCATTTTTTTAGATCAAAAAATCCAATATTATGTAAAGTTTTGAACTTTTTTTATTATAAAATTCGTGGCTAATAATTTTAGTTTTTGTTTTATAATCTAGTATAAACACTTGAAACATATGTATTAAGGTTTTTAGGTCTTGTAACATACTTTATTTAAAAAGATTTAAAAAATTTATTAAGCACAGTTTAATTGTTTGTTTATATAACTAAAGTTCTATGAAACTAAAAAAACTATATTAATCCAAACTATCACAATTTTTTAGTTTTACAGTACTTAAGCAATCGATTCGTTTTTTTATACTAATAGTTTATCTTATTTAATTTTTTTTTTTCAAAAAGCTGAAACATTAATTTCTAAATATTTGTTAAAACTTATTTCTTTTAGAAATAAATTTTTCCTAAATTAAAAAATATAAAAATTTTAAAATATAGTTATACAAAATTATCCATACTTTTTTTTTAGATAATGGACCAGCAAGGGTCAAACAGCACTTTTTATTGGTCTAATCCATCTGAAGACAACTCCGGACAGCAAAATGGAAACACTTTTATTCATGAGGAGATTGAGAGCCAACAGCATACATCTGAAGTAGTTTTAGTTTTTATTAAATTTAACTAATAAATTTTTAATTTAGAAAGAAAACGAAAAAAAAAAAAACTAATTATCTGTTTGAAGAAATGTTATACATGATTATGTTATCACATAATTTTAAAACTAAAACTTAAAAATATTTCAAACATTTTATTATTTATATTTTAGAATCATCATTAAAATTTTCATAGATATTTTTGGTTAAGTTTTGATTCATATGTTAAAAAAATAATTAAAATAAGAGCTCTACAAGTGTTTTATTTTTTTTAACTTCCAATTTTTTGTAAGTCAAAACTAAGTCTTATTTTTTTTAAGTTGAAGTTTATTGTAAGGATGAATTTAATTTTTATATGGTGAAAACTTTTAAAGTTTAAACAGCACTTTGGAATCTAATTAAACGTGTTAATACAGTAGTTTTTAGTATAGTTTTTAATTTACTCTATTATATTACCAATATTTTTGATTTAAACTAGTTTATAAAGGTTAAATTGCATAAATTTTTATCTTATAGAGATAGACTGTAGTAGTTTACGTATTTTAAAAAATCACAGATTATAAGCATTTTTAACTGAGTACACATTTGTTTATTAAAAAAACAAAACAGTTTGTTAAAAACTGAGATTTACATTTATAAGTTATTATTAAAAACTGTAATTTATGTATTCATTATCGGTAGTACCTTGCTAAATAATTCAACCTTTTAGACACTAAAGCCTTAAAAATAGAGACATAAACAAAAATTTACTTTTGTTACATAAGGTACTGTGAATTTTTGAATTAGATACATTTTAAGTAAGGGTTTCCAAAATGCGACTATATTTAAAAATTTCTGCATATGGGCGATTATTAAAATGACTTTTGGAAGCCCTGTTTTGAATGAATAAGATTTGTGAGAATAAGCTTAAAAAAGTTTATTTTATTTGAAATATACCTATTTTTATTGATTAACAAACCCGGTAAAATTTAAAAAAAACTGGTAATTAGTGTGTAAATACAGCCACGAGGGTCAAACAATTAAAAATGTTATATTTTATATAAGCAAAAATAATTAATTAAACATTTAGTAACTTTGTTGTTCCGTTATATTAAATATAGACCCGCTCCATCATCCTAAACTGACCTCGTGTATTGTGGTTAAAAAAAGTTATGTACAAAAACCTTAACAATAAAATCAGTTACAAACACTTTACGCAAACTAAGACAACAAAAAAGGGCCTATAAATATTTTTTTATTTGCGTAATATATTTAAAGAATATTATGATAAGCATTGTTTTAATTTTTATAATGTTTAGCAAAAGTATCTTTACCCATCAATAAACTTATATTTTCTTAATTTTATTTTCGCATTCGAAAAGCGAAATTTTCCAAAAAAAATACAAACTTTATATAAAAAACAAACACATTGATCGTTAAAGTTAGTTCACTTAAAAAAAAAAAAAAAAATTGTATATAAATTTTGAAATTTGTTACGTAAAAAGCGAAAAGTAAAAAAAGTGAAAAAATAAAAAAATAAGTAAAAAAGCGAAAATTTCTTTCGTTTTCTATGGCTTCTAACACGGACTCGATAAACCCGAGCTTAAAAAAAAAACACAGACTATTTTAGTTGTATCATTTAGCTATCAAATTCTCTATAAAGTATTTTTTGAGAACAAAGTTAAAGAAATTGTTGTGTGTTGAAAGTTTTTACTCTAGAAAAATTACTCAAACTTATCTTTTTTTTAGATTCTTTTATCAGTTAAATAGAAACTTACCTTTGTGTTAATTAAATTTTAATACAAATTTAATGCAAATTTAAACAGCAGTATTTTAAAAGTCCTAAATTAAATGTATAAATACGACAATCATTCAAAAATAAGTAAGTTTGAGTAATTTATCTTGATTTAACAACAATTTCTTTAATCTTTGTTCTTGAAAAACACTTTATACAGAATTTAATAGCTAAATGGTACAACTGAAATAGTCTAAGGATTTTTTTTGTGTTCCGGTTTATCGCGACGATGCTAAAATCCATAGAAAACGTAGAAAATTTTATTTTATTTATTTTGCGTAACATATCTCCAAAATTAGGGTCTAGGGGTTCAGTTGTAAGTTACTGGAAATGTTTTCATTCATAACATTATGCAAATGAGGTAAATTGATAATTAAGCAGAATAAGAACATTTATACCTTTGTCCCTAACCCACCTTACACAAATATATAAGAACAAACCGAAAAAAAGTTTTATTACTTAAAACTAAAAATAAAATATTAGCTAATCAGAAGCGACTTTAGAACTGCAAGCATGCCAAAGGTAAAGCTCAAAGGGACTTATCCTTGCTGTTTCTTTTATTTAGTGATTCTGGGTAGCTTGAAAAACCTGTATTTGCTTGGTCAGTAAAATATTTTTACAGTTTTTCAATTAATTGAGAAAAGTTATACCTTATACATAACCGACTTCACCTGAAAATAAAAAGAAATTAGTAGTTAAAAATAAAATAAGATAAAAAATAAGAAAAAATAATATGCTGACTCAGCAAATATGCAAATAATTAGCAAGTTTTTCAAGCTAACCATTTGTGATTCTTATGTGAATTTACAGGTTTGAGAAAAAAATATCTAAAAAGTCAATTTTTACATTTTCTTTAAATGGGCAACATCATCACTAAAAACAAATTTTAGGTACAATTAAAATCTTTCATAAATTATTAATAATATAACTTTCTCTAACTAATCCATTGACCATACTTGAAAATTTTCACTTTTTTTTGTAGAATAACATTAGACTTACTCTCCCCTTAACAATGATAAACATTTTTTGAAGGTCAAGCAAGCAATTTGTTATCACCTGTAATTCTACCTCCCACTTAAAAATTAACACTAAACTAACCAAAAAATTGAAATTAAATACTATAGATCTGATAAAAGTCCCTTGGTGACAAGTTATTTGGCAAACACTAACAAGGTTGAATTCTAATTGCGATCTGTTTACACTAATACTACAAAGCTTGGGAAAATCATGAAGCTCGAATCCCCAGGCAAGTTTGCTACAACAAAAAACACATCAACAATCCAATCATGTGGTCACTCTACTAAGAAAGATATATTTATTTAGCCACCACTGTGAACTCACAATCAGCTTTTGCAAACTCAGATAAACCAATATCTAATTGAAAGTATTAAGTTATATAAAAAAAAATACTGTAAGTAGGAAAAAAATATTATTTTAAAAAATATATACATCAACAATAAAATCAATAAGTGTTATATAAGTTTGTTAGTAGTAAGTTACTATTTAACATGAAAAATAGTAAAAATACAAGTAATAACAATAATTCTATTTCTATTAATGTTTTAGTTTTACCTCTAATTTCCAATAAAAGTGAATAAAAACTTATAAAAGGAACTATCTTAAATCTGACACAGTAACAAAAAGATAACAATTAAAATAAATTAATAATAAATATATTTTTTTTTAATAATTTATAACAATCACACTTTCATTAGCAAGTCATTCATTAAATAAAAGACCCTTCACAATCTGCTGCCCATATTTTTTCTCACCAGCCTCAATTAATTAATTCATCAACAATCTGGTTCACAGCTAATTCAGTCGTACTTTTTTCCTTAAACCCAAAATGTTTCTCATGTAGTACATCATACAGCAAAATTTTTTTTTTAATCTCTCACACACTAAAAATTCAAAAATTTTCAAAATGATCAGAAATAAGTCAATAGTTATTAATGTATTTTTTTAATCAGGTTATTTAATTGGGATTACTTCAGCATATTCAAGTGACTCAGGAAACACACCATATCCAACCCATTTATTATACAATTTAGAGAGTTATGGAGAAATAATTTTTTCACTAGGCTTAACAAAACAAATACTAAAGCATCAGAGCACACACTTTTATTTGGAATCATAGTTTTAATATAATTCTGAAGTTACTGTCTAAAATTTCATTAAAAACAAAATAATTTTATTACTAAACCAGAACTACACAACCATTCATCACACTAACAAAATCCTATCTCTCTTTTTACAATTTGTCAGCAATGTTTACAAAATTTTTATCCATTAAATTGCCTACACCTTTTGGGTGATCCACAAACACCTTCAATTCTAAAACTAGAGGTAGATTTAGTTTAAACAATACTATTCACAATTTTCAAGAAAATTCTTACTGTTTTCTTTATTTTTTTTTACTACTTGTTTAAAATTAAGTCTGTTAAATTAACTCTGTTTAGTAGATTTTCATACTTGAGTAAAATAGTGGAAGTTATTTTTTTTTTGTCTTTGATGACAAATTTAAATATTAAGTTTTTTAAGTTAATTGAACTTATTATACTATTGGTTACCCATGGTTTTGCTTATAGTTTTTGTTCCTTTTTACTTAAAACTTGATAGGAACACGATGAAATACCATCTCACTAACAATCTTTCAAGTTCATCCTAACATCTATTAACATCTTCACAATGTTTAGCACACAAACTCATGTTTTGCAATTTCATACTAAAATTGTTCAGAAAAGCTTTAACTTCAGATTTACTGAAGTCTTCTGTTAATAATACTCATTTTTAGAATTTTCAAATTTATATCACAAATAACAGACATATGCTCAGATAGATATAATCCACAACATTAACATTTAGCTTTTCATGATAGAAACTAGAATAAACATAACCAATTAAAGAAGTAGAGGAGTAATCAGTAGAGTGCCCAGTTAAGGAAACAACAATGGCAAAGCACCAGCAATAAAAATACAATCCAAATAGTCACAAGTACACTGATCTCTATTTAATAAGTTTGTATTTATATCACCACCAGATATATAATCTTTTTTCTTTTAACTAACAAGTCTAAAACATGAAGGAAGTTTGCTTTAAGAGTAGGAAATGCAGGGCTTGGGTGTCTGTAGACATTACCAACTATAACAGATTTATTATTTTCAAATTTAAAATTAATACACAAATCATCAACATCACACTATTTGGCAATGTTATTGTACAAATAACTAATAAAATAATAAAATCTGTATATGAACTTGTGAAAACCTTTATATTATAAGTTCTTGATTTTTTCAATGAGTGTAGTGTGTGACCTGATGGAGTAGTGGTCCTAATGACAGCTTTTAAAATTATCTGAGTTAAAGGTTGCAAGATCATAACCCATGGCCGACACATATATAAAAATTAAAGATTTTAAAAATTAATATAAAAATTAAAGATTTCATAAATTAATATAAAAATTGTGTTGATGGAGAGGTTTAATTTATTTTGCTGATCAATCTAAAAAATTATTACTTTTATTATAATTTTTTTTTTGGTGACATCATAATTTTTGTAGAAATTGATATTAAAGTAGGAAGCAGTTTTGAAAATGTGTTAAATAAAACATATAAAACTTTTGATAAACACATGTGCAATATATTTGCTAAAAATAAGGTTCTTATTTGAAATTGAATTTTAACATCCCCTGATAAGAAGTTTAGTATACTGCTCATAAAACCATACTTTTTTTTACTTTTGCACATACATAATTCACTGCTTAAAAATTAGCACAATATCGTCTAAATGTAAAAACTTATAATATATATTTCTTTTTTTGATCAAATAGAATTTAAAAATGTTTATTTTAGCTTTTTACTTCTACTAAAATGTTTTATTTTAATTAGGTTTCTTTTAAACTAATAATTTTTTCATGCTAATTCAAACTTATAGATAAACATTCTTAATGTAATTTATTTATTGTTTTGAGTAAAACTACTTTATTTTCTTGAAAATAAAAACAAAAAACAATTGTGTTTTTACTTGTGGTCCTAAAGTGCTTCGATTATTAGGTGTTACAAAAGGCTTTCTTTTTCAAATAGCAACAGGGTTGCCAAAAAACCTGAAAAACCTAGAATTTGACACTTTAGGCTAACCGCAAAATTTTCAGGGTCAATTTTCTCAGAAATTTAAAAAATCACTAAAAATCTATCTCCTCCTTCATTTTTCAAGCAATAAATTTCAAATTTTCAGGAAATGTTCCTTACATTACAAGAAAAAGACATTACTTATTAATTTTGATAATTTAATTCAAAATAAAAATTATGACAAAAATTAAAAAAAAAGTCTTTTTTTTTTTCAAAAAAAAAATTTACTTAAAATTTTTAAAATTCACGAGTAGATTTATATTGTTATTGTATAAAGATTAGACTGTAAAAGTTTGTAGAAGGTTGCTTGAAAAATGTAGGAGGAGATAGATTTTAAACAAAATATTCTTTTTTTGCTATATTAGTTTTCCCTTCCCTATGAGCGCGGCTTACCCCCCTCTCATGGCCTTAAAAACCTGGAAGAAAATAAGAAAATATGGAAAAAAGTTCTCAAAAAAATTGGGCAACCCTGAAGAAAGTAACCTTTCCTTAAAACTTTTAGGTTAATTGCTTTATGTGCAATTGTAGGGTTGCCTTTAACTCAGGACATAAAAAATCTGAAAATCTCACAGCTTTAAATGACTCGCAGCTTAGAGTATTCTGAATTTTTTTAAAACTTAGGTTGACTCAGGATAGTTTTTTTTTATAAATACTCAGGATAGCTGTAAGAATTTTATAAAATCTCAGGACATTTTTTTTCTAGAATTTCAATAAAAATTATCTGAGTTGGTTTAAATATTTTGTTATTTTACAACCCAATTTGTCAAATAACCTAATTTTTATTGGATTCCTAAAATTAAAAAATAGTTTAATGATGATTATAAGGAAAACTCAGGATGACTAAGTACAATTTTATGTCAATCAATGCATTATTGGTCACTTAGGATAGTTTTTTAACTTAAAAGGTGGCAACCCTGTTTAAAGCAATGTATATAAAAAGAAATATATACTTTATAAGAAATAAACTGTTTTTATAATCAAATGTGACAATTAGAAATAAAATCAACTTGTAAAACTAAATAAAAAATGCAGACACAACCAGAGGAGCTGAGACATCAAAGTTTAGTTGAAACACCATCACCATCATCAAGGTTAGAGTTATTTTCTTAGTATTATTTTATATTTGTTTGGTATACCTTTTGTAAATATAAAAATTGAATGAAATTGGATGTTTAAATATATCTGTGTTATGTCTTAATTTTGCCTTACAGGTTTCATTAGTTTTTAGAAAATTTCTATCACTAATTTTCAATTTTATATATAGTATAGAAAAATTAGATAATATTTTATGATTTACTCAATCAAAAGGTTTGTTACATAATTATAACATATACCTTAATAAAGTAAAAATTCTACAGTGATCAGACTAGTCTACAATCTGATATGGCTTCACATAGTGGAATTCGTCCAAATCAGGTTATACAAGTGCCTAATACAATTATAAATCCTGAAGCTATTATACCGAAATCAAGAACTTACACTTGCCGTATTTGTGGGGTAAGTCTAATTTTAGATAAAAGTAATTTTGTCGAATTTGTCAACAAAAAGTGTATTTCTTTATATAGTTATAATCTACTAACTACTTTTTACAATTAAGTCTTAGTTGTCAGCAAGTGGCAAAAATAGTTGCCATCATATTAGTTAATTCAATTAGTTTTAAATAGTTTGTTTTTCATAATTTACAATAAATAGTAATTGTCAATGGGTGAAATTTTAAATTTAAAATATTCTTATTTAAAATACTTATGAGAAAGTTTTAACATTATTTCATTACTAAACCTAGTTAAAGTTTTCTTTGTCTATTCCTAATAACAAATTTTGGTCTTTAATAGACCAGTATAGAAATAAGGAAACTAAGTTGATACAATAATTTTTCTCAAAATTATTCTTAGCTTTCAGGAAAATAATATATATTTTGTCTGATGCCATTGCACAGTTAACTGGCAAGTGGCCATTAAAATTAAACTAAGAGTTTTTAGTTTGATTGTTTAGAGCTGGGCTTCTTTTAAACACTGGGTCTGCTTTAAGTATATTAAAAGTTATCTAGGTTTAAATGTTGCAAGTTTTTGCTATTTTGAAGTTCAAAAATAAATCAAAAAAACCTAAAAGTTATGTCAAAATAAAGGCCTACAGCAACTGCTGTAAAATGAATAAAAGCTTTTATACAAATACTTTTTTATGTATTTTTTTTGGTTTAGTTTTAATTGAAAAAAGTAAAAATTCTTTGAATGTTTGTTAAAAAAGTTTATTATTTTTCATTAAAAAAACTGCTGTTCTCTCTAAAAATTAAGGGCATAGGGGGGGTAAACACCTTTTTTTGAAGTTTTATCTTATTTTGTATAGGTTTTACTAAGCTACAAAATGCTTTTTACAGATTTAAAGAATTCAAAATAATTATTGAGTTATAGCCGGTCAAAGTCAGAGGCAACAATAGGTTCCTTATAGGAGGCGCAAACTAAATCGGCAAAAATAAACTATTTCACTAAAAATCTATCTTCTCCTACAATTTTTGTAATAACTACCTCAAACTTTTAGGAAATGTTCCTTGATATATTTAGAAAATTCTGTTGAAAATAATTTAAGAAAAATTAAAAAATAAAAATTTTATACAAAAAATAAACAAAAAAAACAGTTTTTTTTTGTTTTTTTGTTATCAAATTTTAATTTTTTAATTTTTTTATATAAGTTTTTGTATACAATTTTTTTTTGTTTTATAAATGTTTATTAAACATAAGAAAATTTTATTATTGATTACAAAATGCAGATGCAGCTTAGATTTAACAATTAGATATATTCTTATCATAAGTTAGAAAATAAAAATATTCAATATCACTTCTAATAAAATATCAAAAAAAAAGGTTTTTTAGGCTTCAAAAATTTTCAATAATATTATTTTTTAAGTTAACATGTTTTTTGAACCATTAAAATCATTAAGGTTTTATTAAGATATATATGTTGAATAAAGATGCTAAAGTTAGGGACACAAAAATAAAAAATTTAATGTAAAAACTTGTACAGATGAAGTTCAATAACAAAAGTGAAGTTACCATGCATTCTAGAATTCACACTGATCAAACTGGTAAACCATACAGGTAAGTGTTGATTGTTGAGCAACTATTTTAATAATTTTATAGTAAGAATATTATAGTTTTAAGTATCTCAAATCTTCCCTTGGTTGTGTGTAGAACTTCGTGATTTTTTTGTCTTTATCAAAATCGTTTAAAAAAAAAAAAAAATTTTTTGATTTTACAAAAAAATCTACAAATTTATAAGCATTTGTTATATTGCCTAAAGTACTTACAAATTCTTCTTCAGTAGGCAATTAGAACTGAATTAGTTCAAAATTTTCTTGCATATAAAAGTTAAAAAAAAAGTATACTATTACGTAATTATAAATCAAGTTTTAAAGTGAACTTTGTTTTAAAATGCCTGTCTTTGAAAATTTGAAAAGTTTTTCAAATATTATTATGTCTTAGACATTTTAAAAACAGGCATTTTAAAACAAAGTTTACTTTAAAACTTGATTTATAATTACGTCATAATATACTTTTTTTAAACTTTTTATATGCAAGAAAATTTTTAATTAATTCAGTTCCAATTGCCTACTGAAGAAGGATTTGAAAGTACTTTAGGCAATATAACGAATACTTATAAATTTGTAGATTTTTTTGTAAAATAAAAAAAATAAAAAATATTTTTATTTAAAACGAATAATTTTATAGAAAAGTTAAACATTTTGTTTCAAATTTGCATCTTAATGCAAAATACATTAAAAGACAGGGTTCGTGCGCGTAAGGCTAAGTCAGTTTTTTTGAAAAAAGTTGGAAAACGTCAGGCTAAACCAGTTTTTTTTGAAAAAAGTTGGAAAACATCAGGTTAAATCAGTTTTTTATTTAAAAACTTCAGAATCTCAGTTTTTCTCATTTCAAATGCTTGAAAATTTTTGATTAAAAAAATTGAGAAATCTTTTTAAGATCAAATTGAGATGTGAATTTATTTCTAAATAAAGATTTTCAAATCAGTCAGAATTTGTAAAAATAAATGCTTAAAACCTTTTGTTGAATCTCTGAAATATTTTTATAAACATTCAATATTTGTTTTGAGTAGATTATATACGTCATAATTATGAAAATTCATAAAAAATACAGTTTAAACATTACAGTTTAGTTCAACAACTTAGCTGTTTGTTTGAATTTGTTTACATCAGCTATGTTTTTCACAGCTTAGTTGGTTAAACTGTTTTGATTTCTAATTTAAAGACTTTATACCAAATACTTTTTAGTTTAAACTCTTTGCAGTTTATTCATATATTTTACTGTTTGTTTAAAGTTATTAGAGATATTCACAACATTAAAACTTAGCTTTAAGATATAAGTATACTAAGTTTTGTGGGAGTACAAATTTTAGGTACAATTTATTTTTCTATACAAGAACAAAATATTTAAGGTTTTTTTTTTAGTTTAAGTGTAAGCTTTTTAAATCTGATATGACATCAACAATCACTATATTTATTTAGAGTTTAGGATTTATAATTATGTATAAATTTTAAGTACTAGCCAAAATACTATAAAAAATATTTTTTTACTTGTTTTAATACTCTTGTAAGCATTTCATTTTAAACTTTAATAAAATACGACAATGCACGTTGTTTTATTATAAATCTTTTGTTTATAATGTTTTTACTTAGTGCTTAGTTAATTTGAAAAATTGTGTTAAGTAATATATATTAAATTTTTACACTAGTAATAGATTAGATATAACACGTATTTTAAAACTTATCACTGAATTTGTTATGTTAAGGGCATAGGGGATGGGGGTCAATCACCTTTTTGACAATTTAGTCTTATTTTATTGAGTTGTAACTAAGCTATGAGTTGCTTTCAGCAGATTTTTAAAGCTAAAAATATTTTTGAGATAAAGCTGGTTGAAGTCAGAGACTACAATAGTACTAATCAAGATCCCCCAATACCTAAAATGACTTCTAAAGGGGATTTTCCTTACTTTGAAAAAATGTCAGGCTAAATTGGTCTCAGTCAGGCTAAATGAAAAAAATTTCGCGCACGAACCCTGATTAAAAGAGCTGTATAAATGAATGTTTTGTTTATGATTTTAATTAGTTAACTTACCTAAGATATTTCTAGAATTAAATAAAAGAGGTCATTAACTGCTTTAGGTGTCATTTTTGTGGTAAAGGATTCTCAACCAACTTTTATTTGAAGCAGCATGAGCGCATCCACAGTGGTGCCAAGCCATACAAATGCCCGATGTGTGACAGACGTTTTAAGCAGCTCAGTCATGTTCAGCAGCATGTCAGGTACATTTAGTGCATTACTGGCTTGTTTTAGATTGATTTATATTGGAGTATTAGTTTTTATACACAAAAGTAGTTCATGTTATGTATCAGAAATTGGCAGCTTTTTATTATTGACTGACTAATTTTCAAGAAAAAATGCTCACGATTTGCAGAAAATGGCCATTTGTAGAAAAGTCTTCCGCAAGTGAAAATTAATTTAGATAAATGTAGTTATCAATAAATACAATATAATAAGATGAAATATTCAGTTGTTAGATACTAGCATTTGCTAACTATAAAATAAGCAGCATAATTATACGTTTTTACCACATAAACTACAATTCTATTCTCTAAAGAAATATGTTTAGCTGAAAAATTCATCACAGGCTGCAGGTTTAACTTCGCATGCCGCCGTTTGCCAACCCAAGTTCTATATAGTATTTGTTTTTGAATAAGATTTTTATTATAGTTAAATCAGCTTAATATTTATACTGTATATTAAAGTGCAAAAATCTACCTGTAAAGTTGTAAATTTAAATAATTTGTACAAGTATGTTAAAATTGAAAACACACACAGAACCCACACTGGTGTGCGGCCTTACAAGTGTAGATGGCCCGGATGTGGAAAAGCCTTCTTGCAACAATCTCATCTGAAAAGTCATGAAGCAAGGCATTTGCCAAAGTAAGTTTATTCTGTTTTAAGGCCATAGGGGGGGTAAACCATGTTTTTTAAAAGTTGATCTAATTTTATAGAGTTTTTTCTAAGCTTCAAGATGCTTTTTATCGTTTTAAAAATTTCGAATTATTTTTTGAGATATGACCAGTCAAAGTCGGGCCGCATAATAGGTTCCCTCTGGGAAGGGAAAACAAAAACAGCAGAAAAAGACTATTTCATTTAAATTCTATCTCCTCCTACATTTTTCAAGCAATCTTCTTCAAATTTTCACAGTCTAATCTTTATACAATAACAAAAAACTTTACTTTGGAATTAAAAAAACTTTTTGTAAAAATATATTTTTTTGAAAATTTTTTTTTTTTTTTTTTTGTGATAAAATTTTTATTTTTTTAAATTATTTAAATTCTAAAGTAACGTTTTTTTCTTTTATTATAAGGAACGTTTCCTAAAAATTTGAAGAAGATTGCTTGAAAAATAAAGGAGGAGATAGATTTTTAGTGAATTTTTAAATTTCCGAGAAAATTGACCCCGAAAAATTTGCGGTCCATACGTTTATATTAGAAAATTTTTACAAAAAATGAAATATCTCAAAAGTTAAATAATATTTTTGAATTCTATAAAAACTGGCTTGTAATTTGTACTTAAAGCTTTCATATAAAAGCCAAAGTTAATTTTTGTAAAAAAAAATGTTGGACCCCCCCTATGGCCTTAACAAATTAATGTTATAGTTTATATTTTTATAAACTTTTATTAACATTTTTTTAAAAAATGATATACTTACTTTGTTATTTTAGAATAATGATGCTTCTTTGTTGTTTATTTAAACTTGAATACATTGAAATATTATAACTACTAGTAAATTTAAGGGATCACAATGGTGAAAAGCCATATTCATGTCACTGGCCTGATTGTGGTAAGTCATTTGCCCAGCTTTCCAACCTAAAATGCCATTTGGCCCGCCACACTGCAAGGAGCAAGCCTAAAGTTGAAAAAGCAAGCAACCAGACCTCTGTTGTGCTGAGTATGGCACCATCACAAGCTGAACTTAACAGACTGCAGAGTCTTAAGAATGGCGAAAATGGGATCAAAACTGAGGTTAATAATTTACATTGACAAATTTTTTTTTAAACTAATATAGTCATATTTATTCTTTATTTTCTCTAAAGTACTTTTTAAAACTTATATATCTATGGTTGAATTTTAATAACACTCAAACTTATGATTGAATAAAAGCTGCTTAAAAAAAGTTCCGAAATTAAAAAAAAATTTGTTAAAAAAAGGATTATACCCAATACTTTTTTTGGTATTTGGATAATTAGTCTGACACAACTAGTAAATAGTAGCATATTAAAAAGTATTTGCTTGGTCTTGTTTAAATGACAATTAGAGCAATTAGTTAAGTTGCAAAAATATTTACATATAAATGATTTAGGCATCAGGCCAAGGGATTCACACCAATCAGTACGTCAAATCTGAAGAACAGCACCAAGATCTAAATGACGTCATTAACCAGGCGGCTGCAGCTGCTAATATTGTGCCAACTTTCATCGAGGAAGAGCAGGAAATTAGACCCTTCCTCTGCCCTGGCTGTTCAAAGCTGTACGTGAGAGAGGCTACTTTTAAAAAGCACCTTGAAGAGTGCAAGCTTAAACTACAAAGAAGTATCACACAGGTTTTTTACTGTTTAAACATTTAAATTCAGAACATTGGTAGTTAAAAATTTTTGTTATTACTAAATACTATGTTGCATAAAAACAAAACTGTATTTTTTTGCTGATGTTTTAGAAACTTACTAACAATATCTTACTCATTAGGTGGCCTCTTCATTGGGTCTACCAACTCCAGCAATGCCGGACTTCAACCCTATTGAGCTGCACCCTACTCCTCCCAATCTACCCGCATCCATAACTCCCATGATATCAAAACCCTTGCAATACGAGCCTCCAGCTCCACAAAAAACTGCTTCCAATGGCAGCCAGGGCCTCAGCGGCGTCACCCTTGACAACCTGATGAGCTCAGCCGGGATTATACCCTCTTCTTCTGCCGCGTCTTCGCCTAGAAACGATCAAATCATCAAAGAGCCAGTTTCCGAGGCTGTAGTTGTATCTCCGAATGACGTCATTAAAAATAGAGTTCCAACGTTTGGTAATTACAAGGTGGTGTACAACAGCGGTCCTGTTGGAGTTAGCAACAGGTTGAGCAGCCAGCAAAAGAATTCTTCTAGTAGCAGCAATGAGAACGGGCAGCAATCCGAAGGCCAGGTTAATGGCAGCCAACCTAATGCTTTGTACAGGTTAGTTGTTACTTGTTATAATATTTTTTTACTTAAAAAATTAAAAATGTTAAACATCTAAGTTAGTAGTTTTAATTGTCCCTTACGTTTTTAAAGGTGTACAAAAATATTTCTACAAATAATCAGATTTCCTGCTGTCAATATCAACCCATCCGTTGTGTCACAAAGTCAGCACCAACAACAGGTTGTCATGACATCACAACAGCAACCACAACCACGGGAGACCATGACACCACAGCAAGTCACCATGGCCTCACACCAGCACCAGCAGGGAATTGAAAGCAATTTGGAGTTTGCTGGAGGAGCAACGCCGAGGCAGCAGGATTCAACAATCAACTCAAACGAAATAAAATGGGAAGATTGGTCGTCGCAGTCGCCATCTAACGGTGAGAATAACTCTAACCAGAACGAGTCAATACCGAGAATTCATTTCAACTAAATTAAATGCACGTCTGAGAGTTTGATTTATTAATACCTTGTTTTTCTCTTTTGAGCAACTAAAGCGAAAAATTATATGTTAAATTTTTCAGATGATAGTTGTTTTTAAGATCCAGTAGTATAATATGGAAAAATCATACTGTCGATAACTCAAAACATTATAAGTTAGAATAGTTTATGTTTGAATCAGATCATTTCATAAAAGAAATCTATATTATTCTAAAAATGAAATGATAACAAATTATTATTATTTCCATTATTTTAATATTTCCAAGTTTTTACAAGTACAAAACTTGGTATTGTCAAATTGGAAAGGATCATTTACTAATTTTTTGGAAATATGTACTAAAAACCTTTGTTGTTTTTATTTATTTCCCTGCTAAAACGTCTAATATTGATCTTTGTTTTGGTTCTCGTTTAGGTTTCAAGTTTGGGCATACCAACTTGATCTTATTACCTAACGTTTTTTAAATTTTCTTAAGTAATTTATAGTAATAAAAAAACATCCATGTTGCTTATGAAGGATAGTATGTATACAATCTTAAAATTGTGTTTTGTATGAGCATGGGTTTATTAAAAACAAGAAAAAAGTAGGAACTAATTTAACTTTTTAGGTAATTATAATTAGATTCTGATCATAATTATTTAAATGATATACCAAAACTATACCTTTTAATTTTATTCCAGCAATTGATAAATGACTTAAAGTAGGTTTACAATTTAAACATAATTAAGTAGTTACGCTAGTTGATTTATTTTAAAGATAAGAAATTACTCGGGATATTTTATAAAGATAATTTATAAGTTTATTATAACTTATTTGTGGTTATGATTTAATGGTTTTAAGAATTCTTATAATTGGTAATGCCCATTAAGTTTTGTCATTTATAAATGTTGCATCATTTCATTTCGAACATATATACAGTAAGTAATGATATTTGTTGGTATTTCCGGAAATTTAGATGTCATTTGAACTAAGCATTGTTACTACATGTCATTTAATATCATGTAATTGGTTTCTGAACATTTTTTCTCGAACTTGTTTCTTGTTACATCTAGTTTACCTTGTTTGTACTGCAGTTATTTGAATTTTTATTACAAATGGTGTTTTACAAGTTTACAATGAACTGTTTGATTTACTTCGTTTTACTGAACAATAATAATGAATTAAGTAATAGGCTTAGGTTATATAGATTTATATAATTCACACCGGCTGCAGTCTAATTGTTTTACACAAGTAACTCTCAAGTTTGCTGCTTTCATGTATCAATTTAGTTGCAGTTTGTGCGTTTGGATCTGTTTGAATTTAACATAGAACCCTTGAAAAAGCTTGAGTATCTCGTTTAAGGTATTCTTATAGTTTCCCATAATTAGAAATGATTTTTTCAAATTACTATAATGAACCCAACAAAATCTTTACTTTTTATTTATTTTTTAACTCAAGAAACTCTTTTTCCATAATTTTAAGAAAGACTTGCTGATTGATTTACGGAGCTTTTTAAGTATTATTATTACGTTTCTATCGAAATGATAAAATCTTTAGACTGGCTTGATTATGTTGCACATTTTATATTCTACGACTCATGTGAACTATCTTTTAAATATTTAGTACAATCACCTGTTGCATAGTGCTTTTTTCATAAAATACTATTTTACACGCTTAACAACTAAGTGAGCCTTTTGTAAGGTTTTATCTACACAAAACTAATTGTTAAACCATTCATTCCTTGGTTACCTGAAACAGAGACACACTGCCTCAAAAATTTTGAGCAGTTGTTAAAGAATTCCGAATAAGGGTTATTATGGTACTCATGTAAAACATCATTTTAAGTTGAAATTTTTGTGAAAACAGTAGAATTATTTCTATATTTTAAGCACATACATTTTACCTTTTCAAATGTTTCAGTAAGTAACATTCTTGTAAATGATATTATTACTATTTTACTCCGTAGACCAAATTTGTTTACTCGCAGTAATTTTTCTAAATAGTTGTAAACCTCGTTATTTGTTCTGCTTTACTAACTTAACTTCTATTAGTTTCTTATTTACGTAAAAGTTATGCTAAGTAATTTTTGAATATGTGTATTACATCGTATATAATAAATATTTTACTGCAGAATTGTTCTTTTTTATTTAAAGCTTATTTTAAGATCAACTAAACTTAACTGATGAAAACGTTAATTAAATTAATAAAATTTTTATTCAAATGAAACTGAAAGTCGCTTTAATGATGGATGCAAAGTAAGTGTGGTGAGGTTATCTACATATAACTGTTTAAATATAATTAAAGAATATATTAGTTTTAAATAGTTAGTAGTTAAAAACAAGAGTTTTTGATAAAATAGAAAGTTATAAAACTTAAATGTTTTATGTCAATAAGCTGAAATGAAATTAAAAAAAAAAAATCATAGATAATAGGATTTAACAAATTTTTCTTAAAGATTTGACTAAACTTTATTTTGTTTCTTAATTTGTTGACTTGAAAACATTTAAAAATTGATGGTGAATGCAATGAAATTATATATTACATAACAATTATATATCAGGGTTTATCAAAGTGAGTCAGATGGACTCCTTGGGGGTCATTTCAGAAATTTAGGGAGCCATAAGTTACAAAGGTGCTGTGGCTAGTAAAGGGGCCGTAGGGAGATCCTAAGGCCATAATTTGAAACTTACACTAGATATTACGGGAATTCTTTTAAATTTACACTAGATATTCTGAAGTTCATGATGAAGAGAAAAAAAATATAAGGGTTGTTTTATACAGATCTTATTGGAGGGGGTCATTGCTTTTTTTGTTTCTATAAAGGGGCCTTATGAAAAAAAGTTTGTCAAACCTTGGGAGTATATGTACCACTCGGTTTTAGTTTCATAGAATATTTTGTTCCAAACTACTTCATAAAATACTTAAAATTTTTGGTTTACACTCTTTAATATTTGTGACAGTAAATTATTTATTATAGAATGTATTCAGTAGACACTATTACTACTTTTAATTACAAAAAAAAGTTAATTTATATTAGAAGTTTCTTTTAAATATGACTTATTTGAGGGTATGTACCACGTACGGTCATTGTTTACACGAATCAAGTTGAATCCGTCTGGTAAAAGGAAAAACTGAGGCCCGCGAGCATACATGTCTGGTCTGCAAAGCCAAACTTGGAAACTTTCTTAAGATATTCTGGGTTTTGAGTTTAAAAGCAAAAATAAGTTCTTAGGTACAATTTACAGGAGATTTGAAACTTTCACTGGATATAGTAAAAAAAGGTCATAAAGAACTAATATTTTGTCGAAATGGTTCATTTAGTTGAGTAATTTTCGTAAGTAAAACTTAAATTTTTTGGCCTGCCAAATACTAAATTTTCAACATCTAGTCTGTCGACTAAAAACATTGCCTCTCCTACTACAGGTATTTTTAAAAAAGACTTAATTGTTTTTCTAAATTAAGAATTCGGATCTTATTTTAAATTAGGATTCGACCGAGTTCGGTTCCGGATTTATTTTTTCAAATTAAGATTCGGCCGGTTCCGGATATATTTTTTAATTGAAGATCTGGCCGGTTCCGGATCCTTAATGTTTTAAGTTTTATGTAGTTTCAATAGAGAACAAACTTATAAAATTTAACTAGTAAACATAGTTTAATACAAATATTTTGTTAAAAAAAACACAGTGAAATTGTCTAAACATTGTATTTTACCACTATGAAAAAAAACGTTGTGAAAAAATACTATTTATATAAATCCTCAGTTTAAATGTTAAATTTCAAGCTACTTATAAGACTAAACTTGAATTTTGTATCTTATATGACGTAAATGAAAAGTAAACTAAATTTAAGGATGCTTTAAAAATAACGAACTTCATTTAATTTAACTATTTTAAGCTTTTTCGAACTATAAGATGAAAAATAACTTCTTTAACAATTTAGATATAAATACATTTAAAGTAGCTAATTTAGAAAATAACATTAACTCATTTCAACGCCATTAAACTACGAATAAATTTATTCTAGTTTTTTCAAGTTGTTATGAAGATATAAAAGTTTTTCTCTAGTTTTTGGAAGCAATCGATTTCGCTTTTGTTCGTATAAGTTACCAGCTTCTGAAAATAACCTTTCAGAATAAACAGAAGACAGTGGTGCTGAAAGATACCTTCTTGCAAACCCGGCAAAGTGTGTGTATTGTTTCTCGTTTGAGTTTAACTAAGACAAAACTTCAGCTTCTTTGACTTCTTCGGCAGATAAGTTTTCTTCAGCTCAAAAAAATAACTTACCTTCTGTCTCAATCTCTTGATCAACTGAATCGTGTCGCTCACTTTCATGAGTGTTTTCACTCGATTCCGATTTAAATGTAGAGTAGAACGACAAAAAAATTATGAACATCATTTTAGCAGGGAAATGAGATTAGCAGGGAAAAAGTCAAGTCAATACCGTATATCAACAGCTGTTTTGAGTAACAACAAGTCGTTATCATGAAGGTTTATTCATGTGCTGTAATTAGTAGTATAAAACCTTGTTTTTGAAAGCCTCTTTAATATTTTATGACAAGGTTGTCAAGGTTATAGAACTACTTTGACCTGGTGGACTAAAAGCTTTATGATTAAATTTTTTTAGTACTGCTGCATGCGGGATTACACGTGACAGCAATGCGTTCTTTTTACTTCACTGCTAACTATATAAAAAGGTTCCAGCAGTTCAATAAGGAGGCTACTAAGTTTCATCAGCTGTAAGAGTATTTTCGGGTTTAAATTTGTTCTTAGTCAAGTAGTTCTAGACACTTATTTTTAATTTTTCTACTCTTTTCAGCATAAAGTAAGTTCAGTTCCACCTTGTTTCAGCATCTTGTACAAGTAGCAAGGATTTTTGCATTGACACTGATGAACCTAATCTATTTTACGCTATTGTGTCCACATTTAAGGTTCGATTTTCTTCTTGACTATTTTTCAACACACTTATTTTATTTTATCAGCGGGTATTAAGCAGTTTTTTTTTTTTTTTAACTAGTTGCATCTTCACAACCTTTACTGAACAAAATATATTCTAGTTTTAAATACTTTTCCACACTAGAATACAACTCAAGTAAAGATTGCTGGAAAAAACAACATAGTTTTAAAATAAGTATTTTAGGCTTTAGCATACTTTATACTTTTTTTATATATAAAAAATCTAAGTAAACTCCTCAATTGTCAAGTTTAGTTACTAGGTAAAATGATATTTCTTATATAATTCCTTTATTTTTATACAAAAAAATATTAGCTGTCTTGCTGTTGTATTTAAAACAATTTATAGATTAGAATAGAAAAACAAGGTAGAAAAAAGTATTTATAAACAAATTATAGTGTACAACACTCATACAGTTTTGAAAAAGTATACTTCCACTATTGATTAGAGACAATAAAACTTTAACAAAATTCTAACGTTTAATTTTCAAGCTTAATATTTTTTTCTTTCAAAATAAATAGTTTTAAGTATAAAAAATATAAATTGAATTATAACTTGCAAAATTTACATTACAGTAATGCAGAAAAAAAAAACTTTAATTAATTTAAACTTGATATTTTAAATTAAATAAAAAAAAAGGAGTTTGTTAAAGTATAAGCTGCAATGTTATTTAAACAAACTGCTGCTATAGCTAAAGCTATACTTATGAAAATATAAGTTTCTATTTAAAAATATAAATATAGATTTACAAATTTAGATAAACTGTTAAGACTGAAACGAATACGTCAAATGCTCAATTTTAAACCGTGACTGTTTTTTCAGTTACTGAATTTTTTTTATACAAAAAATTACTTATAAAACTAAAAAAAAAATCTAGGTTTATCCACCTAGACTAGTATAGAATTATACAGGTTAACTAAACCTGTTATATTATTTTCAAATAAAACAAGAGCTATAAAACATAAAAATTTATATACTACTTAATTATAGAAGTAATTAATATTAAGAGTTCAAAGTTCTTTTAAGGTTTATGGATCATTTTTAAGGATCAATTTTATGGATCATTATTAAGGATCATTTTTGTTGTTGAAGTCCTGAAAAAGTTACTAGTTCTTATATATTGTTATCAGATATATCAGACCACTTTCCACTTTATACTAAACTGGAAAAATGCAATTTAATTACAAATAAAACAAAGAATAAGAATAAATATGTGAAAGACTTTTGAAGAATTAACACTAATAAACTTTTAACTGATGCTACTCAAGTTTTCAACAAAAATGAAACAGATAAAATTATTAAATCCAAAAAATTCCTTAAATACCAAATTCAATTACTTAATAGACAAAATTAAAGAGATTACTGACCAAAATGTTCCAACTAAAAAAATGTCCAAATCTAAATTAAAACTAAAATCTAAATCCTGGATAACAAAAGAAATATTTAAGTCCGTAAAAAGAGTAAAATAGATTATATAAAAACCTTTTCAAAAGTAATCTTAATAACTACTGTTTATTGAACGAAAAAAAGCGCTCAAATATTTGTTTCAAGGACCTGGTGTACGAAAAAACCTTTCGGTTATCGAGTTATACACTAGGATATAGTTTAAAGTCATGTCCAGGATAGCCCATTTAAACTATAAGAATGAAAAAATACAGAAACAAACTTAAAAAAATAATAACAAATTCTAAAAAAACATATTATGAAAACATTCTAGAAAATTCTTAGAAAAATAGATCTATAGTTTGGAAAGTAATAAATAACACCACTAATAGGCAGAAGAAAGACGCCATTTTTCACACAGACTAGATGTGGATCAAAAATATTATGCAAAACCAATACATATAGTAAACAAACTTAACATTCATTTTTATAAGATTGGAAAGCAAACATCAACAAAAAAGGTATCCCACTAGGCTTTACTGACAATCTCAGAAATGTTAGTAATTTAATAGTTTTTTTGGTTTGATGTTACAGAAACTGAAGTATTTAATATTATTAAGAGTTTAGATCCAAACAAAGCCAGAGGTGAGGATAGTATATCTGTAAAGATCCCTAAGAAAGTAAACAATTTTATAACCCCAATATTAAGCAAATTAATTAACCAAGAATTTTGTGAAGGTGTTTATCCAAGTAGCCTAAAACTTGCAAAAGTAAAATAAATTCTTAAATCAGGATTTAAAAACATTACCAGGAAGTTATAGACCCATTTCACTTCTATCTAATTTAAATAAAATAACTGAAAAAATAATCTATAATCGCCTGTACACTTTAAAAAAAAAGCTTTAAATAGTTCTCAGTTTGGCTTTCCACCACTTGAGCTTTGTCTGAATTTGTTGAAGGTTCAGCCTAACTTTGATAAATGAAACGCAGTTTGTGCAGTCTTTTTTGGATTTAAGTAAATAGTTTGATAGTGTAGATATAAATATATAACTAAGTAAATTGGAATGTTATGGTGTGAGAGGAACTATGCATCTACTAATCAGTTCATATCTAGATGGAAGAAAACAGTTTATTAGCTTTGGAGGATATGAGTCAATCTGTGAAAAAGTGAAGTTAGTGTGGTCAGTATTAGCATCGTTGTTATTCCTAATACATATAAATTACTTACAGAATAATACTAGTTTTAACGTCCTCAACTTTGCAGTTGATACAAAGTTATACAAAACATTCACAAAAGACACATACCTAAATGACAGTAAAAAATATTTTAACACAGAACTAAAAAAGGTATAAAGTTGGCTTATGGGAAACAAACTTAAAGTAAACCTTAATAAAACCAGAATCATGATTCTACATAAATCAAAAACAGTTTTTTTATCGGTATAGATTTTAATGTAAAAATAGGTAAAACAGTTAAAACAAACACAAATAGATTCAAATATTAGGGAATAATTATAGACAGAAATTTAAAGTGGTTAGAACACATAGAAACTATAAAAACAAAATTACAAAAAACATTAGATTATTATATAAAACCAGACACTTCTTAAATGAAAAATCGTTATACTTGATCTTGAATTATTTGCTGATGAGCAATGTTAGATATAGCTTGTTGTGCTTGGGAAGAGCAAGTAAAAATGTATAAATGATATCAATATTCTTATAAACAAAGCACTTAGATGCATACATTATAAGAAATATGATGACAGTGTAAGAGCATTAGAAACTCAGAAAATTAAATGTTCAAAGTCTGTTTATATATTGTTATTGATCGACAAAAAAATACGCTCAAAAGGTTTGGTCCAAGGACCTGGTGTACAAAAAATCTTTCGGTTATCGAGTCATACACCAGAACAGTTTAACGTCATGCCCAGGACAATCTATATGAATCTATATGAATTAGGTCTGTCTCTGTTTATGTTTAAGTTTAACAGTAGTTTGTTACCAGCTAACTTTATTAATTACTATAAAAGTGTAAAAAATGTCCATAGTTATCATACGATATCTTCATAAACAATTTTTTTTACTACCTAGATTCAACAGCAAAATAGGTCATAAATCGCTATCCTACCAAGGAAGTAAGTTATGGATTAAGCTAACATTATGCTTAAAAAATGTAAGTCATTTTGGAAAGTTCCAGGATGAACTTAAAAGTTATATATTAAATAGTGATTATCATTAGTGATCATTGCTACTCGTTTACTTACTTTTATTTAAGGAGTTTTTAGTATTTGTCATTTATTAGCCAGATTTTTTTGTTTTGTTTTTTGTTTTTTTTATTTCAAAAGTTGATTATTTTTGCTACAATAACAATGGTTTAGTCTAGATTGCAGCATTTTCTATCTGGTTATTCTTTAGACTATTTTTTAAGATTACTCTTTTGAATTAAGTTCTTAATACTTACAACTTTTTTTTTAACTTTTTTTAGCATGCCAATATTTAAAAAAAGTTATAGATGTATATACTTTAACAGAAAATTAAGTATTTAATTACTGAGCTGAGATAACTGTTTCAAGCAAACATATGTTAAAAAATCTCTTTTGTTGAGGAAATCAAAAAAAAAAAATTTTTTTAATGTTTGCAAATATTGTTTGCTTTCTACTTTTACAATTCTAGACTTAGACAAGTACTCAATTATAAAAAAGTTTATTTTAATATAAAAGGAAATTTGTTGTTAATACTTTTAATGTTTTTTTACTAAAAGCACAAATTTTATAGTACTTATCTTTATATTTTCATTCATAAAGTTTAAGTTCAGTTATGGTTGGAATAACGTCTTTAAAACTACTAAAGATTTATAAAATGGTTTAATTATTTATTCCAATGTAAAATTATTTTCAATGTTCAAGTAAAATTATTCAATAAAATAAAAATTACACTTTTAGCACAAAATACTGATAAAATTTAAGGTAAAAATATTTCAGCGTATTACATTTTTACTTTCTTCAAAGAGATTGTAAACCTATCATTAAAGTATACACATGGTTGCTATTAGTATTGTTTATCTCATTTTATAAGTTAATTTAAAGTAAAAAGTATTTTTTAATTGTTATGTTACTATACAAGTTTATAAGTATATTTTTCAACTCAAATTCAGTTAATTTTCGCTTAATTTTTTTTTTTTCATTTCTTTTAATTGATTGTTTTATTACTAAATATTTAAATATTTAAATGATAAAAAAATATGTGTAATAGCTCGTAAGAAACTTTATAAGCATTTGGTGTATGACTCAATAACTGAAAGGTTCCTTTGTACACCAGGTCCTTAGATCAAACTTTTTGAGCGCTTTTTTTATCGTTCAATAAACAATAAACAGTTATGCGATTTTACTTATTTATAAATTGTAAGATACTTTAGCTCTTTTTATATTAAGTTCGAAACATATTTTTATACTTAGTTAAAGCTTACTGCTAAAATTAAAAGTAACTTTGTTTTCTATTTAGCTTGTTTGATACCAGAGTTGGGAAATTTTTCTTTTTAGTAACTTTTTACTGCCCATATTTATTTGAAAATCTTCTTAGGCCGCGAAGTATAGAAAAATTGCAATATAAAAGTTAAAACTCTTTAAAATTAAAGTTGTATTGTACTAATAGATTAATGAACACTGTGTGCTTAAAACAAAATTAAAAGCAGGTTTCAAAATATTTGTTAAAAATTGTGAACTTTGTTAGTTTTGTTAAATTAGGTTTTAAGCTGAAAATAAATCGCGGGCTCGAGATTTCGAACTGCGGCTGTACGTTGCCCCCAATCATTTTATACCAAAAATGACAGTAGTGTTAATAAGTAACTAAAAATTTTAATTATCCAGTAAGGGTTAAGTTTTTTATTTAGTGACAAGTATGTACATTTTTGTTAAGTTTTCGATCCGAGACTGGTGAGTACAGTTGAGTTAAGTAAGCTTAAAAAGTTTTAAGTTAAACATTTATTTACTTTAATTTTCAATATTTTACTTGTTTTATAGGATAAATAATATTAAAGCAGTAAAAAACTTTGTCTATAATGTAATGTATACTGTTAAACACGTACTACTGAAATATTTTGCTTATATGTTTTTTGAATAAAGTTAGTATAAAAGTTCTTAAGTTTAATAGGCAGCCAAAGTTCAAAGTAGTCCCTAGTTACGACATAAATACTCATATCAAAAAAAAGAGTTTTGTCTTTGCTTATACCTTTTAAGAAAAAAAAGTCGATTTGCTGTATTCATCATAACTTAGGTCTTAGTTTATAATAGACTTTTAAAAGAAAGTTAAACGCATGTAGAAAAGAAATCTATACAGTTGGATGTCATTAGCGTAGTACTATGAAAAGTTTTAAACTGAGTCTATAATTTTTAGTAATACTAAACGTGAATTTTATGAAATGAAACTTTAGGTTTTTACATATACGTTGTAGGGTTTTGTTAAGTTTTCTCAAATTTAATTTTATAGTTGTACAAAACTTTTATAATAGTTAGTTATTTTTCTAATTTGTCCTCTTTATTAATTATTAAATATTCTTATATTAATAAAAATGTTATTAAAATTTTGATTGCACAAAACAATAATAATATAGGTAACTCCTTGTTTGTTCAATTTTAAACTTTTACTCTATTGTCCTGGACAAGACGTTAAAAGGTATCCGTGGTGTGCGACTCGATAACCGAAAGGTTTTTCGTGTACCAGGTCCTAAGACCAAATATTTTGTGAGTCTTGTTTTGTCGTTTAATATAAAACTAAATATTTTTTGTTGAACTGCCGTTTATTTCAATGTTTTTAGCATAAATGAATATTTATCAAAAAATAAAACTAAGTTTTAATATTCACAAAATTTTGTTTTTAAAAGCTTGTTTCAGGAGTTCATATTTGAGTTTTCTTTACTTTTTAAAACGTAACTTTCTCTAATTAAGACTTTTAAGCTTTTTAATTAAATTAAGGAAACACTACATTGTACAAATTTCTATAATACTGAAAAGTAAACAAACAAAGTATAGTATAGTTTCTATAGATATCTTTTGATTTTAACTAGATTTCAACCAGCAAATTGCCGCCCATGAAAGGTATAACCTGCAGCCCGCGAGCATGTATATGTGGCCCAAAAACAAAAAAATTGAATTTATATTATACTATGTTCTGAGGTTTGAAGTGAAAGGCAAAAAAAAAAGCGATCTGTAAGATTTACTTAAAGTTTGAAACTTACACTAGATATTTTGGGTGTAAAATTACGACTGGGGCCGAAACTTTTTTTTTCAAAACTTTGCCCACAACCGCCAAACACCTGCCAACTCCTGTACTGGCAGTTGAATTAACAGTATATAAAAGTTAATATAACAAAGAAAAAATGCTAAACTTTCTTATAACAAAATAATACAGATACAAAAAGGCTTATAATGTAAAAGCTCTTGTACAAAAACATTCAATCAAAATAAAAATTGAAAACTGTAAAAAATAATACAAATCTAAGTTTTTATTTGTTTTTGATTTACTTGATGATTTTCTTAACTAACGACTTAATAAAAATAAAAAAGATAAGAAAAATAAACTTTAATAACCACTTTTTGTATTGTTAAGTAGTTCGAAACATCTTTGGTTAATAATTTTTTTTCACTTTCGACACCTACATTTATTTTTAGATTACAGTTTTCTTTAAGCAAAACTAAAAGTAAAACTTTGTAATACTTAGGGCACAGTTAATTTTTTTATCTAGATCACCTTAAAATAAAGTTCTCAAAGGGTTCAATATAGATTGGGAAAAACTTCAAAAGTAGTTTTTGAAATGTTTTCTAACTTTAATTATTAGCACAGTAGTACTTTAGTTTAAGAAGGTTCTATCATTTTAATAAATCTCTGTAAAAATGGAAAGTAGATTGAAGATAAAAAAAATGACTAAAAAATTTAATAAGCTAGTGAGAAATTTATTACTCAACACTCCTGACTTAGTATTATAACAAAAATGTGTTTTTTAATTAAACAACAACTTTGATGGTTCTAGAATTATTTTCAAACAAAGACTTTGAATACAAGGTGCGATGACAGAAAAAAATTTAAAAGACTAATTTAGAAGTAAATTTTATTCAGTAATGTTTTTCTTTGTATAACATGTTATGACACTAGTTATAAATTCTTTTTATAAGATAAGAGTTAAAATGTTGGCAATTTTATAACTACTTATTTTATAACTACTTTTATTCTTTAATCTTTTATAAAACTGCTTAAACTGTTTTTATCATAATTAAAATTTTAGTTGGGTTGTGTTTTTAGTTTTCATTTTTTTTACTAGTTTTTGATAATTTCATCAAAAAAAAACTTTGTACTTATTATTTACTTATTTTATTAATTTGAGGAAAATAAACCGATCAAAGCATAATCTAACATGTCTAATGCAAATAAACACAATTGTTTTTTAGAACTATACTGCAATGCAATAAGAACGGGTCAAATATGCACGAAGGGACACTTTTGCACGAGGGCTCACTTTTGTACTAAGGGTCATTTTTGCACGAGAGCATTAAAAAAAACAATGACAAAAATAAAATAAAAAGATAAATTAACAAAAAAAAAAAAATAATAATAAGTTACCGACTTATAAGGGTTAGGGGTAACAGTGAAAGTAAAAAAAAACAATTAAATAGAAAAAAAAACTAAATTAGTTTAAAAAAAATCTTTAAATGAATGAGTCTTTAAGATAAATTAATAAAAAAAAAAGTTACCGACCGAGGGTAAGGGTTAGGGGTAACAGTGATAGTAAAAATAAATAACAAATTATATCACTTACAGCTTCATACAAATAAACTCTGCTGTTTTTAGTTTGAATAGATTTTTTGAAACTTACATAAAAATGCATATGATAAAGGCTTTTAAACAAAATTATAACTAAGTTTTTCTCAAAAAAATACAGTTAATGATTTATCGAAGCTAAGTAGGATCACTGTAACTTTTCATAAATATATTGTCGTTTAAAACTTACTAAATTTTTGTGTACACTTATTTAAAATAAGTTCTTTTTATAAAGTTTTTATAAACTTTAAGCTTTGAATTAAAATAATCTAAATTTAAATGATTTAATCTATAAATAAGCTTACCAATTATTAACAAAAAATTATTCGAATGTACTAAAACAGGGACGTGCAAGGTTTTTAGTCGGTGGGACAGATTAAAAAAAGAACTAGTCTTTGGCGGACTGGAGCGTTTCAGTTTTATTCAATTTACGAAAACTACTCAACTTATCAATATATTTCGACAAAATATTAGTTGTTTGTGACATTTTTTTATTTACTTTATCTTATATAATAAATAAGTCCTGGACAATGACCTTAAACTGAATCCAAGTGGTGTACGACTTGACAACCGAAAGGTTTCTTTGTGCACCAGGTCTTTGGACAAAATTTTGAGCGCCTTTTTTGTCGTTCAATAAACAATGTATATAACTAAGTTTCAAATTTCCCGTTAATTGTACCGAAGACGTTTTTTTCTTTTTATTTCAAATCCTAGTAAAAACCATAATATAAGTTTCGAAATCTGGTTTCACATACTTGCGGGGCGTAGTTTTTAATTTTGCGGGCCGGATTTAACTAAAAATTTGTCAACATTGGCGGGCCGGTCACTTTTACTTTGCGAGACGTACGTTGGCTTTTATTATTTTGAAAATTATGCAAAAACAAATAAACTTGTTTACGGAAACAGCTGATCATTTTAGTTGTTAATGTATTTAAAATAACCATGATGTAAATATTATACAGTTGTACTTAATAACTGGATATATAACTCAAGATCAGAGTAACTGCTTAAATTTTTAGCAATACAGTTCAAATAATTGCTTTTTTGCTTATATCAATAACATATAAGAAAAATATTTAACATAGTTCTATTTGAAGAAAACTTAGCTCAACGTATTTTAAATGTAATCTGTAAACTACCAATTTTAAACTAAGGTTTTTGACTGGCAATACTTTAAAATATACTTTTAATTTAATAAATAAATCGAAATAAAACTAAAGTCTTTGTTAAAAGAAGAAAAAAATATTTGTTGAGTACTATGAGAAGCCCCTAAAGAAGTGTAAAAAATTTAGTAAATTTTCTTATTTTGTTTGTCTTAGTATTAAAAAATTAACTACTTTTTTGTTGTTTAAAATCCCGATTAATAACTAAAAATGTTAAAAACATCCTTTAATGTCAATGTATTTTAACAAGATAATGAAAAAAAAAACAATTCATTAACAGTTTAAAATATATAGTTCGCTTTATATTGCAATAGAGTTTAAAATAAATATAGCTGTAAAACTAAAAATGATTTTTTAAACTAAAATTGTAGTTATTTTTTTGCCAATAAGTAGTTTATGTTCCTTTCAGTTTTAACAGGTTAAAAAAAGCATTTAAAAACAACCAATTTAGTTTCAAGACTTTGTCGAGGTTTTAAAACTATAAACTAACTTAGTTTCAAAGAATAGGTAATTGTATCATATACAGGACTTTAAAAGCTAAGAACTTAAATTATTTTTTTTCAAGATTATATTTATAAATCATTAAATATTTAGTTTTGTTACTTTCTTTCTGAAAAATAATTATATTGCACTAACTAAATTTTTTTAGTAAATGACATAAATGTAAGTTACTTTTTAAATAAATAATTTTCGTTTTGTGTACAAAATCGTTTTTTATTTTAAAATAAAATGTATAATAAGTTACTTTTAACATCAAAAAACTATGAAATAAAATTCTAAAATGAAGATCGAAATAGTCTTACATTGATATAGTCCAATGAAAAATTTTTATTTTATACTTATTTAAAATGGAACTATTTTAATTTTAGATAGACTTTTTAAAAATATTATAATAATGATGATATTAAAATCTCAACATGTTAATCACATGCTGACAATTAATTTGTGACAATTAACAAACTTAAAATTGTTCGCTTTAAGTTAAAATGGGTACTTTATTTATTTATGAAAACAACATATTATTCCATAAATCGATAAAAAATAGAACAAAACTAAATATAAATATGTAATTATTTTTAAAGTTATTAAACTTTTAAGGTTTTCAAGATTCATCATAATAGTTTTAATTCCGATATCTACTAGCGTTTAATTTTTTTAGTAGTTGAAAGTCGTACTCAATTACGTTGCTAAGTTTTTTACATTTAAAAAAAGTTTTATATTAACTGCAAACCAAAAATTACATCTAATCTCAATAGAATAAATGTTAGACTTTAGAAGTGTTATATTAAACCAAAACTAAGTTTTTTTACTACTAAGATAAACTTATCTATTTATTTATTAGAAGCCTCGTTAAAAAGTACTAAAAATTTAAATGCTAACTGATCAACTTCAAAACTTAAGACTTTTAGATTAGAACTAGCAGGTTTTTATACGTTTTGAATATTTTACTAGAGTGATAATAAAGTTACAGCGTAGTGTTTATAGTCAAAAATTACAAAACAAAAGGGTAAAGTAACTCATCCGAAACCGAAAAAGTAAGTTAAAAGTTTGAACAAAAAATCCTTTTTTATTTCATACACTGTTTAGAAGCACTATATAGAGTATGCTTTTCATTACCAAATAAATCATTTTAGCATACCCATTAAATTGTTCAAACAATCTATAAATTTTTAAGCGTTCAATTTTCATTAATCAGTTAAAAAAACAGTAATATACAACAAAACTTTACTTTTATATGCGGGCAATCTTAATTAATACCGTTTCTAGACTTAAACTTTTTAATACTAACAAAATGCACGAGTGGCACTAAAAGTATTTTTTGTACAAATTTATATTTTGCGTAGTAAATTGAATAGAAAACTTCGGCAAGAAGATAAAGTTATGATTGTGAACAGAAAAATTTTGTCTTTAAACGAAAAATTTATCAATAAAATGAAATACTTAAAAAAATCTATAAAAACAATTTTGTCGCAAATAAGAACTGTAAAATTTAAACATTGTTGTGTTTTTCAGGAATAAAAAACAAAATCAATACACTTTAAAAACGAATATTAAAATTTAAATAAATAAAAAATTTAATTAACGGCCTATATTTTTAATTTACATAATTGTTCAGTTTGTGTGATCGTTCAATTTATGTCGCTTTCTGTCCATTACAAATTTACATGAGGACTGCAAATTCCAACCTTGTTTTCTTAGTATTTCTATACAACTTTCTCTACTTTTAACTCCTAAATTCATTAAATGCTCCACCTAAGATTTTTTAAATTAAATTTATAAGAAAAAAATTCATAAAACTGTCAATAATTTTCATATAAATATAAAACCTAAATAATTTATATAAAAAACTTAAGTTGGTTTCAATTATTTTATAGACAACTAATTTAACTTTTAAGAACTAAAAATTTTTGTTTTATTTTTTAATTTTGTTTAATTAAAAACTAGTTAGATACAAATATAATTAGATAATAGAACAGATTGACTCACTTTGAGATGTCTGACAGATTTATCCACATCGAAACAGTTCAACTTGAGAGACTTGCGACATTCCTCAGTTGTGCATCCGAACACCAGTGATTGAACTTTTAGACATTTTTCTGTCGGCCCCATTCGGGAGTAGTCGTCTTTGTTGCTATGACAACTGCTCGATGAAAGGTTGTGTTGAATGGTAGCTGAAAGGAAAAATACTTATCTAACTTTTGCTTTAAAAATATTTCACTGGGCAAAAAAACTCTTTACTTTGAACTTAGAAATAGTACAAGTACAACTTGTTAAATATATATCAATAAAGCAACCATTTAAGTACTCACTCATTGGAATCATGTTTTTAGGGGGTGGTGGTCTCGGCGGCGGAATCATGGAAGCTTGGCTGTTTGAAAACTGGTTAGCAACGGGACGAGGTATGGGGTACAGGGGTTCGCTTTTTAACCTTTCACGTCTCAACTGTTCCTCGGTCTGTTGATTGATTTAGTAGTTATCGGTAAAATTTGCAAAGGGCCAAAAAAGAATACATATACATTAACAGAAAACTGAAAACTTGTAAAAACAAAAAACTAAAACAGTGAAGTAATTAGAAAGTATAATGTTGCTTTATTTTTACCTTGTTATTTGGGAAGAGGTAGTAGTGAGTGTGCGATTCCTGAACTCCGTCCTTGAACCCGGCGTAAATTTTTGGTGGATTCGGACATGGAACAGTCGGGGGAAAAACCGAAACCGAGCAAGGCTGCCTAGAAGGCACGGTGGGAGCTCCATTTCCGTTTAAGCCCCTGCACGGAAAACTGTTGCTATGGAAGTTGGCGGTGCGGGTGATAGGGGGATCGAGCCAACCGTACTTTTGCTTCATTTCAATGGTTAGGTCCCTGAATTGCGTGTCTTTCTCCTCCTCATGAAACTCCTCTTTTGCGGAGTTGCGCTTCTTGGAAGCCATTTGCTCGATGAGCTTGAGCGTGTACTCCGGAGATATGTCCTTTGGAGCCGGCTGCTCAGTCCTCTGACTCGAATGTTTATTGGCTGATTTTTGAGGCGGAGGTGGAATGTGAACGTTGGTGATCGGTTCCATTTGGTAACTGGTGGGCTTCGCAACTCTAGATTGGAAATTTGAAGTTGCAAAATTCGAGTTACTTTTCTTAGAACTGTTCATCACGTGGTTTGGTTTTGTTTTTTCCGGGGTATTTTGGTTGTCAGGGAACATGTCCCAGGTGCTGCCGCTGTAATGGGAGGACACGGAGGACAGTCTGGAGGAGTTGTTGTGGTTGTTGGAGGAAAATTTCAGCGGTTTTTCTGTAGATTAATATTTGTATTGAAATGCTGACAATATTGATACACTATAAATTTCTTTTTTGACAATAACCAATATTATTTTTTTTGCATTAATTAAGTTAATAAAGACTTAATACAAATACATAGCATAATATACTATAAAAAATTGAAAAAATGTTTGCTAAAAACCTTTTGTTAATTGCGGCGTAGAATTGTTAGGCTTTTTGTGGGAAGTGTAAACATTTTCTTTTTTTAGAGATTTTTCGTTTAAACTTTTGAACTTTGAATTTGTTTTTACTGGTTGCCACTGAATTCTGTTGATTAAAATTAAAACTTTTATTAAACAGCTACTTTATAAATAACTAAGTAAACAGATAAAAGAAAGGAAAGTTCTAACACACCAAAAAAATTTGAAACAAATTTGAATCCAAATTAAACAAAGTTTTATTTGTTATTAAGAAAGTAAATGGCAAACCTAGAGATTATAACCACAAAAAATAAATCACACATGAGAAATTTGTTGTTGAAATTACTAAAAGAGAAACTAACTTTGTACTTGTACTGCTTTCGTTTGTAACTTTCTCCTTTCCTTTGTTCTTATTGTCTGAGTAAATGTTTGTTAGTCAATACAAAACTTTAATGGTAAACTTTTTTATAAAGCTAGACACACATAACAAATTATTCATAAAATATAAAATAAAACATTAAATACCTTTCTTGCACTTCGAATTTCTTACGCACCGGTTGTAAATTGTTTTCAGTTTCATTTTGTTAAAACGGTTATTATGAAACAGTTACAATAAAATTTTGATTAACTATTTTTCTAAAAAAAATCACTTTTTTGAAAACTATAAAAAATACTCACATATGCTACAACTTAAGTTTAAAAAAGTACAACTTATTTATTTCACTATGTTTGGTTATACTAAAAAACTTGCAATGAACTCACACTGAATAATACCATTCATAAAAAAATTTTGAGAGAGAAAAAAAAAGTTGCTCTCACTTTTTGTTGATTTATTTTTTTCTCCATACGTTATATTTAGGTGGGTTTTTATTTCTAACTGTTTTGTATACAAAAAATAGAATTTTTTTTTATTTCAAATCTTAGTCAATAAACCACATAAATTTTGTAAAAACTTATTTGTGGTCTCTTTTTTCTTATTAGAATAATTTTTATGAAATTTTATGAATAGAATTTTGATGAAAAAGTTATATAGTGAAAATAAGTAACTTTAATTTAAGTAGTACGTATTAATTATAACATAATTTAACACAGAAGTTCATATAACTATTATAAACAACTTTTTAAGTATTCTAATACAATTATAATTCTAGTCGATGAACTAAGTATAAAATAAATATTTTTAAATCTGCTAATCTTAAGTAAACAACGTTAACCATTACGCAGTTTAAACACGATTTAACTAAAAGGCAAAGTACTGTGGGAATTTTTATATATTGATTTTATATCTAAATATGCAAGAACTGAACAAACAAAATTTTTATTTTTAAATGCTTTAGCATTGTTATTTTGAAAAAATTTACTAAAATAAAAACGATGAACAAAGATAAAAATACAGCAAAGTGAAAAATTTTGATAAAAACAACAGATCCTTCAAAAGTGTTCTGTAATACTTAACAAAAACTTTTAAAAACAGCAATGTATTCCAAACTTAAGAAACTAACAGCTATATCACATTACCAAGTACGCAATGTAACATCTGCCTAAAATAAACTCTTAATATAAATCAACTACTTTACGCAACAAAATATCTATGGTAAAAAAAAATTCTATTAAAAAACTACGCGTGACGCACACCTTACGCTACATGTGTCTATTTAAGTTTGTGCTAGCGTTAGTTCGCAACTGCATGTGACTTATAAATATACACACACATATGAACACAAACTTTTTTCACAAGGACAAGCGAGCACATGAACCACGTGTGTGTGTATGTATTTACAATTAATATTTGACGGGTCTTCTGACTAACACAAACACTCGAAAATGTGTCGGGTGTAATTCTTGTGATGGGCCAATGAGAAAAATATGTTTACACTTGGCAAACATTCAGCGGTGAACGTGGGTTGTTTTGAGATTAATTTGTTGTTTGGAATGTCTACTTACAACACGTCTTTCAACGAAACAGTTGCTTCTCTGTTTGGTTCGAGTGTAAAATTTATCTTTGTGTTTTTTTGAGAAGCAAGCAACTCGAGAGTAAATTTATCAAACAGATAAGAAAACTTTATCATGTCAAACTTATCTCAAAGTTTTACGATTTTTTTTACAAAGGCCCTACAATGCAAGCAGGATATATCGAAACTGATTTTGATATTTCGAACAATCCTTTACGATGTGTCAATTGAGAAAATAGTGTTTCCGGAATTGTGAAACTTGCGTTTCTCTACATTAGTTTTCAAAAAATTACTTTTATTGCCTTTATAAAGCGTAAGTGTGTAAAGTGCAAGAAAAATAATTTATCGAACGAATTTATAAAAATAGCTTTAAAAAGTTTAAAAAATGTTTTTAAACACATAAAAAATAGCTTATACTTTTTACTTCATGTGAACTTTAGTTTTATTTCAATTGCTTAGATACTACAAGTATTCATTTTTACATTTGATAACTTTTATTATTCAATGATAAGAAAAAATATTAGAGTTTAAATTTAATACATGTGATAATAAATAAAACCATACATTTAATAAATTTTTATGCATTTCACAACATCTGATTAACAACTGCTTTGATCAACAGAAATAGAATAAGTAACTTTTAACTTAGTTGTCGTACTAGTATTGAAAACTTTAATGAAATTGTTTTATAAAATAACAAGATGCACTTGAAAAATCACAAATACTAATTAATTATTTGTAAACTTTTTCTAACTATAAACAACTTTACACTTTTAAATTAACAAAACTAAAACAACTTCAATAATTAACTAATACTTAAAAAATAAACATAAATCTAAATAAGCAACAAAAAGTAATAATTTTTTTTTTAAATTACATATATAAAAGCGAAGAAGAAATAAAACAAAAATCCAAAAACGTTGATAGAATTTAGCATTTAAAAATAAACAGATAAATATTAGTTCCTTCAATATTGCATGTAAACATGTCATAATACATCCGGTATGGAATACCATATTAAATTATTATTACTACAAACACGTCGGCACGTGAATCACGGGGATTATGAGGGATTTGCTAAGACAATGACGGGAAGAAAATTTCATACAAACCGCGAAAATAGTAAATACAAAACACATGGCATCCGACTTAAGTCTTGGAAAATGTAAGTAAAATTTGATAATAAATTTTATTGTGTTGAGTCTAATAAATTTGAATTTTATGATTCTTTGTTTGATGTTAAAAGCGTTTATTTTTCACATTAACATTTTCAAAACACAAAAATTAATAAAATTTTGGCTGTATTTATTACTAGTTATCATAAAAAACTATAATCCTTTTAAAATGGTAATAAAAGCTATAGTTTTAAAGTTTAAAAGTAAATAGTTTAAAAATATCTAAATAAATATTTTTTAAATAGTAATTTTAATATAAAAACATGTTAGAAGTTTTATTCATGCTATTTTTTGTTTTAAAAAACTTATAAAAGTTTTTTTTAATCTCAATTTAGTAGGTGTTTTAGTTATAAAACAACTAAATACATAACATTTGAAATTTCTTCAAAGATTTATAATTATACACATTCCGATAAAAAACTATAACTAGTGCTATGCTATGACAGTGTCACTGAGTACTAATTCATTTCAAATGAAACTATAAATTTACTTTTTTTATAAATATTTTACACTAATCAAAATATATAGATCCTACAACTTATACAATAGTTATAAATGGTAATACATGTAAGCATCGAAAAATAACAGCGGAAACTAGCAATTTTATATTTAGATTAACTGTGAAAAGAAGAACATCAGACAAGTTACTTAAGACGTATCACGATCACAAGTCAAAAAAAGGCTAATTAACTCGTGTTTATGACTAGTTGCTCTGTAAATGCTTTTAAAAAGATATCTTTTAGTAGATTATTTACAAGTAGTTTTTAATATCAGTGTAACAGTAAAAACCCTGTATAAAAATTAAATTAAAAGCAATATTTTTGATTAAAAATACTATTAATTTTTTGATTAGAAACCTAAAAGTGTATAATTACAAAATCTTTTTTTTAAAGTCACTGAATAATATTTAGGGTTATTTCAACCAAACTAGTTCTTTCTTCAATGATCTCTTCATTATAAAAAAAAAGTTATTTGGTAACTGGCAATATTTTTGAGCAAAAAACTGCTTTGTTTTTGCTTGTTGATAATTAATTGTATTAAAGAAAATTATTTCCAATAAAAGTGTTGAGTTTCATTACAAAAAGTTATCTAAAAACGCAAAAGTAATGTTTCTCCATAAGTTTTACGTAGAAAGTCGCAGCTGATGTAACACTTTAAATGTTAGAAATACTAACTTTCAAATTTTATCTCAATGCCTATGATATAAATTTCTTTAATAAAAAATATACAAGACATATAAAATTAAATTTTGTATTTGAAAACCAACCTAAAAAAATTAAGAGGCTAATTACCTATTTGTTTTTAAACAAGAAAGGAGGTCATAGTTGTTGTTCATAAACTAAAGGTTTAAAAAAATACTCAGATAAAATATATTTTAATAACTAACTTTTTAAATGTAAAACATACACTTGGTAAACAAAACTTGGCTTAGCTCAGGTTTCAAAAGTGTACATGTTAAGTGTTCACTTTAGCGTGAACAAAAAAACTTTCTGAAATATTTAAAAAAGTTAATAAAGTGTATATTATAACTAAAAATTTATTGAATGCTAATTCTTATGATGTTAAACTTAACGAAGAAATTTAGAAACGGTAAAAACTGTTGTTTCAAATACTGAATGTTATAAATGCATGCATTTAAATTTGATGTGCAAGTTTATTCTTCATAAAACAGTAGTACATAGGCATGAGATTTATTGTTAGAAACTTGTAAATAAAATATAAGTAAAATTTTAACTCATGAATTTTGTAAACACTTTACTACAACGAGTTTCAGATTGGATAAAAATCAAGTTTTAATAAACAATTCTTGATGTTAGTATATAATATGTATAAGAAAAGTTTTTTTAAACAATTCATAATGTGTTGTGTTTTTAATTGTTAATTCAAATTCTTTAAATAAACATAAATATGATCAGACGTGAAAATACGTTTGCATTGAAAAAAATTATAAAAACTTTTGGAAACTTAAAATTTTTTTCCTCAAACTTGTTTAAACAAAAACTTTATTAGGCATTCACGCTAAAATTTTGCTTTCTTTTGGTTTATCAGTTTTATAAAAAATAAATATTTGATTTAGTCAACTATATAATTTTCCGTTAATTTTTCAAACTAGTACGTATAAAGTTCGTTGTGCAATTGAATTGCAGATAGATTTACATAACAAATTACATTTTTTCTAGGTCATTTCACAGCGGAAACTACCAAAACCACACATAAAAAACCACCTGTTTATCAAACAAACATTGAATTGATTGTTAAAATGGATGTCTTTTTAAGTTTAAACAATTGTTTGTTTCATTACCAAATTGAAAATAAAATTCTTCTTTGTTCTTCAACAATACTAACAATTTTTGCAAGTTTTTATAAACTTTAAACAGTTAATAAACTGTTTTTTGAGATAAAGTTAAAAATAGATTAAGTTTACTTAGTAATTTTAAGGTCTATTTATACTGTACTTCAACAATACTGTAAAATGATCATTTTAAAGGATTGACAACATTTAATTAAGTTCTGCTTTTTCGCTTTTTTTTCGTCTTTTGAGTTAAGTTACAAATCATGCTATATATCAAAGTTTATAATTTATATTATATTTTCTTTTCAAATTAGTACGTTACACTGTGTATAATCACTGCTTATTTTAATAATAGTAATGACGAATAAAGTTTTTGCAAAAACAAGATTTTACCGCAAATTTTTCTTTTCTTATTTTGCATACAATACTGATTATTTATTTTATGTACATGTATTTAATATAAAAGCTAACAAGCGAAATTCTAATAATGTAGGTAACTAAAATTCGATTAGTTCGTTACAAAACCATCACAATCGTGTATAAAACAAGTTCAATTAAGTTTTAAATACAATCGAAAGTTTCTCCTTTTACAGTTGTTTACTATGCAAACTCTTATAAAGATACATGTTAATGATTTTTATTAGGGCGTTTTCTGTATTTAAGAACTTGAAATTATTTTCTGTTAATTAACGAAATTTTAAAAATAATAAACTTTACTATATAATATACAATTAAAATACAATTTAATAACTAGTAAACACTAAATTAAAAAATTGAAATACAATTATAATAAACTAAATTCCAAAAAAGTTCAACATTCTATCATATCAACAAAGAATAACTTTTCGTAATGTGCTTATCAATGCTTAACTTGACAACTATAGGAGACCCCAAAAAAGTAAAAAATAGTGTAAATATTGTACCTAAAACCACAAACTAATAAAGTATTACAAAACTTGTTGATGAACAATCATCCGGTTTGTTTTACAGAAAATATACATTGACGTTTAACAACCAAAGAGAAAAATAACTGATTAAGGTATTGATCTATAAACTTAAAAACTACAAACTATACTCTTAATTCCTTAGCTTGGATTTCTCATAAACAAGTCATGTTGTTTGGTCAAATCAGATTTTTTTGCTAGTAATATACTTAAATTCGAATACAATATTTAGCTTCACATTTTGTCAATAGAAAATCTAATACTTCCTTAAAACACAGGAACTACAAAAACATTTTGTAGGGAAAGTTCAACAAAAAAAAAAACTGCTTCGCTCTCGATGAACAGTACTTATTAAACAGCAATTCTCATAAAAATTAAGAACAGTTATAAAGGTTAGTTTCGCAATTTAAAAATATAAAGATGTTGTCAGAATATAGATATAATAAAACTTATATTCTAAATATTTTAGAGAGCCTTTATAAGCCATTAAACTGTCAAAAACTGTCTGAAATCTTAAAACCAAAATTTAATTTTTAATTGGCTTATGTTTTAAACAGCAGAGGAAAACTTAAAAGATAAGAAAGCTTTGTATTTTGCTAATATATTGTTATTTTTTTAATTATTAAAGTGTAACAAACATTTAAAACTTTTTATTTAAGTAGCCTCTTAGTAGTAGTAGTTTTGGTTGATTAGTTTATCAAAAATTATTATTCTAAGTAAAAATATGTTTATATTCTAAAGAAATGACTTAGTTTTAGAAAACCGATCAATAAAATAATATACCATTATTCTAAGTTTCACGCTTGAAAAGTAGCTTTATCTAAATATCTATCTTATACATAAATTATTATTAAGACGTTTAATGATAATTATATAGAACAATAAATAAAAAAATTTAACATATTTAGTTTTTACAAACCTTTTCCACGCTTATTATTTTTTTTGTACTGATCATATTTTCTTCTGAACTGCACATACATGCTGATAAGATTTATACCAATTTACGGTAGTTTAAAAAGCAGTGGCTTCGACGACTTTTAATCTTTTTATAACAAATTTCTCATACTCTAAATAAATAAAAGTAGAAACAAGTCAATAAACTTCAGTAATTTAAAAACAAAGCATCTATGATAAGCTTTCATTCATGAAAATTTTGAGAGAACTCTCTTGTAGGTTTATATGTATGGGAAGTACTTTTCTCTATACTTTTTGTTTGTGTGGGTGCTTTTCAAACTCATTCGTTCAATAATAAAATAAATATCAACTTTAAACCATTAACTTTAAGCTAGCAACAGTTTTGTTTATCTTAAAATTTTCAAAAGGTAAATATCAATTTAGAAGACTAAAAACACCTTACATACTTTGGGTTTTTCTTTAAAAAATTTAAGTATTAAAATATTGTTGATCACTTTACTTCAGCCAAAACTGAAAGCCCCAACTCTTTTTCATTGATTTAAAAAAATTCATAATTCACTAAAAAGTAATCAGTGTCGTAAAATAAATAGATTCACACACTTACTAAAAATATATTATAAAACTATTACAAGTTGTAACTGTTGATGAGTAACACTACGTAATAATAAGCATGCTATTATTATGACGTATTAAAGCCACGTTTAACTTAAAATCAAAGTTCAGTAAACAGTCGGAAATTTATTTTATTGATTTTGTTTTGGACGTTGATGTAACTTGAGTCTTAAAAACATTTTGTTTTTGTAAATTTCTCAGCTTTTTAGGAGAAAACATTAACAATTTTTCCAGCAAACTAACATTTTACAATGAGGTTTTTTGACTAGTGCTCACTTGGTTTTCATTAAATCTATTTCAGTCGGGAGAAAAATAAAAAGATTACAATTTTAGTAACAAAGCATAAATATAAAACTTCAACTGCCTAAATTCTATCAAATTATTTTATTTGTATTCTAAAAAACTGCTTATAATCTATATTCATTTACATTTAATTCATTTTGTAAAACTATTATATTTTTTACGTAGATTCTTCAGATAAAGTAATTTAGATATATTTTAATTACCAGTCTTTTAATTAATAAAAGTGAAATACAAGAATCAACATAAAAGATGACTTTTTAGAGATCTAAAACTATATGTTAAATTTTATGTGTATTTACTACTAAACACTATTATTCCTCGATTTTTTAAATTATATTTACAAGAAACTTATTATTTTATAAAACTAAAAAAACGTACAGTAGTATATCTAGTATAACAACACCAACTGTTGCTATAGGACGAATAACTTAATGATTTGAAATTAGTAATTTAGTTTTTTTTGTTAAAATACATGGGTAACTCATTTAAAAAAAGTTTATTAACTAAATTAATTTAGCGCATCGACAGAATAAGCTTGCTAAAAACTGATAAGAATATGATGTAAATTTAGTTGTATATAATGATTGTTAAATGTCTAGCTAAAAATAGTAACGTCATAAAGAGTTGAGTGTAAAAATCTGTTTAAAAGGTTTAAATTAGAGTTAAGTTATACTTTACTGATTTGAATTTATTAAAAAAAAAATTGTTAGAATAAAAACACTTAAGAAAGCAGAAATTTTACTTGAAACTAAATTAAAAAGTACTTTTAAAATACGACAATAAAAATACTAAAAACACGCTAATTAAAAAGTTTTAAGTTGTAGAAATCTCGTTGTTTACAAATGTTCGGCTCGCGGTTTTAATGAACAATATAGTACAAAATTTTAGTAAAACCAGTACCAAAACAAAAGTAAATGTATAAAAAAAGTTATGATTAGTCATCAGCAATATTTTATACTAATTATTCCAAAGCAAAACTTGAAACTGGTACAACACTACATTACTAAAATGAAAAAATTAATAACATAAATTTGATAACAAAATGATAACATTACTAAAATGAAAAAAAAAATAAAAAGATCATATACTAAAGTGAAATAACTTTTATCCAAAAAACAATTACATACTTTTAGTTTAAAATCAAAACGACTAATACTATAGTAACTAATACTCAAAGCTGTAAGGTAAAGAAGCTACCTTGTAAATTTTGAAATTGTTTTAATTTTAAGTTAACAAAATATCGAAAATAATTTTGACCTGCATGGACTAATTTTAAAACTTATAAGTAATAAAAAGAAAAGAAAGTAATTACTTTACGTTAAAACAAATACTTACTAATACAATAAAAAATATTTTTGTAAACATGATTGATATATTAATGTTTTAAAATTACTTGTACTACAAATTGGTAATTATAAATTTTGACAATACATAATGTTAAAAAATTTACAAAATTATTATGAGATTAATTAACGTTATTTTAATATGAAGTAAAAAAAAACAGTATTAATTAATGTACAATATACGAAAACTGTACATAACAATAATGATTTATATTTTATGCTAATTCCAAATTTTCAAATCAAAAATACTTAAAGAACATAAATTATTCAATAAATAAAATATTGCCTACTTGTCGTGATGACGATAATCAACATAATTTTATATTTTAAAGCAAATGTTGTGGAATAAAAACTCTGTAAAATAAAAATAAATAATTCAAAAGCTTTTATCAAATATTTTCTCCAGAGCCTTATAAATAATTTAATGCTTTTAAGTTATATGAAAGAGGATTTCAATAGTACATTTAAAAATATTAATCTTTTTTTTCACTTTTACTAAGCTGTTTATTTATGATTTTATCAAAAGAAAACTATATATTGATACTATTAGATTTAATACCATTTTATATATTTAGCTTTTGCATAAATTGTATAACTTTTCTTTTCAATAAACTGTTATAAAGTTTTAATCAAACAATAAAAAAGAGTTGAGTATATTTGAAAGTTATATATGTATATAAGTCTATAAATATTTTAAAGCATTTATATTTTAATATTAATCTTACTTCAAAAAAACGACATGGACATCAATATCTAACTTCCTTTTACATTCAACATTGTAACAAAACTTTGCATATCAAATTAGCTGACATAATAAAAAGACTTAAACTATTTGCTTAGTTTAAAACACTAACTGTTTAAAATATTTAACAGTATTTTATACTTAGCTTTTGTTTATTCAAGAAAAACAAATTTTATTATCTACCAAATTATATTACTAAAAAACTTGTTTTAATTTCTTGATTATTTTCTATAGTTCTAGTTTCATCATAAAAAATTTAAATCAAGGAACTTAAAAACCACAACAACAAATTTGTATAACAAAGACGATTTTTTTCATAACCTGCCAAAGCTACACATGTTGAACCCGGGTCAAAGGTGCGTAGTTATACAGTACACGCGTAGTTTTAGGCGGCTTCGAACTTTAGATATTAAATTATGCTCAACAGACATGACCGTCATTTAATGCATGGATACATTTGTTAATACAAATTATAATGACAAACTTATATACTTATGTATATATATATATATAGAATTAAGTTATTTAACTTAATAAATTAAATTTTTCACACTGAGCCCACCTTGAGGGCTTTATTATTAAAAAGGTTTATATAAAGATGCAAAACTCAAAGAACTCGAGTTTCGTGACTATTCACTCATCAGCTTTAAAACAAGTTATAACTTTATATTTATCTAATTATATAAAAACTATAATTTAAACAGCTGTTTCACACATTGAAATGTAAAATTTCATGTGATCGTCAGTAAGTTACAGTCTAAAGAAAGGCTTTATGTTTAAGTGGTAAATAAAAAAATAACTATAACAAATAATATTGCTGTGTTGGCACTTTACAACTTTATGGTCTTGAATTTTGAAAACTTTTGCACAATTGTTTCGTAATATATTTCCCTTGTAGGTAAAGTCTACTTGAGGTATTTAAAAAAACAATTGCCCCCCTTCAAATTATATTTACAGCCACCAGTGAAATTACACTGATTTTTGATTAAATTACTTTTGTTTAAAATCCTTTGATTGTGTGACTTAATTAATCTCTCCAAATTGGCCATTCATGAATAACTGATTCGCTTATTATGTTTGTTAAATATCTTTGATAATGGGTTATTTTTGTTGAAATGTTTTTTTACTAGATTTATAAATTCTCTGCCGATGTTTATTTTAACTGAAGTACAGAATGGGGGATTATACCAAATTATATTTCGCTTTCTTTTATTTTTATTGGTCGTTTCGTTTTTTTGCTCCGTTGTTTCAAAATTGAGTTTATCATTGTAACCGCATTTTTTCATTATTAGTTCGTAATCTTGCTTTGTCTTTAAAAAGTTTTCTTCGTTGCTTGATCTTTTATTTAAACGTTGATTAATTATTTTTGGTATTTGGTTTATAATATTTTTTGGGTGGCTAGAACATTTATTTATGTACATAATTTTTGCGTTTTGCTTTTTATAAGGCATATAGGAAAGATCATACAAGTTGAGCTTCACATCTAGGTAGTCAGTCGTCAAAATTGGTGATTCAACAGTGACTCGTAACCCCATAGACTTGAAGAAGGCGTGCGTTTGTTTTTTAGTCTTATAACTTAAAAGCCAGAAGAATTGTCAGTACAGCTAGACCATCGTCACTGTACAACCCAATTCTTTCACCAAAGATATTTTTCAACCCATCTAACAAAAAAAGACCTACTAATTCACATGCCTCTGCACCCATGAACGATCCCTGCGCTACATCAAAAACTTTGATTTTAAATTAACTTGGGAGGTGATAAAAAGAGCACAGCCAATAGCAGATGGTAACAACCCTGTTTGTAGGCTGTGCTTAAAAGAATCAACAGCCGTTATGTATGCGTCAAAAAAGGAAGGTTGTTTAAATAAGAGGAGTGAATTCATATCGTCTTGTCGACATATGAAAAAAGCTCCTCTTAAAATACAACAAATTTTGAAGTATTTTATAGTCACTTAACTGTTGTTTTTGTAAATTTTAGTTGTTTAATTAGTTAGATGGTAGATCGATTTTTGTGCTGAATATTTGTAATGTGCAGTGTTCAATTCTTACGTCATACTGTTTTTGATTTTTTGCAAACTTTTGCATCTTTGTTTACCAAAGTGCTTTTTATTTTAGATTTGAACTAGCTGAAGATTAAAGAAAATCTTTTTTGTCTTTATGAAACATGTGTTTCAGTATTTTAAAAATCGTACATTTCAATAAATTATTTAAAAGCCCTTCAAGTGGGCTCAGTAGAAGGTGTTTAAGTTTAAATAATAACCTTATTTTATATATATATACACAGTATCACAAAATCTATTTTATTTAATACTTTTCAATAAATTACTTTGATTGTTTTTTTAATTAACTTAAAAAAAAATTTGATTTGAAAACTCCTTCAAATAAAACCAAAACAATATCAACAATTATTCAATATAACTTTTTAATAAAGATAGTTCTACTATTGTTAATTTTTATAAACAGTATTTTTCTTTGTGTAAATAATCAAGAAAATTTACCACATAATTTTTATTCAAATTTATACTATTAGTATTTGTATGTAAAGAATCTTTTTATACAACAAAAAAGCATAAATGATGTTTAGTAACTAAACGATACTTTTTTTGAAATTTAAATGCTAAAACTATTTTTTGACAAAATACAAAGATATATATTTTATTTTAACTAAAATGCAGTCGCGTAAATACACGACAGGTTACTGTACTGTTGCTTAGCTTATTTATTAATATCGTTTAACTTTTCATTTTAACTTAAATATGAATCGCAAAAAAAGTCAAACAGTAACGACCATAAATAAAATGCGTTCTAATTCTCTTGGACTAAGAAAATTAAAGAAAGAAATTGAGTAAATTTTTTCATGAAACTCTGTAACACTACTTTTTAAATGCTTTCAGAGGATTTTAAAAGAGTTTGAAGTCTTGCACCATCTTATGTTTTTATTGGTAAAATGACTGACACATGATTTATTTCTGAAATTTTTATGCAAATGAAAATAATACTTTCAAAAAATCAAGATATCGAGGTAAACAAGCTAAAAATAATACTTTTAAAGTAATTATATTATATCAATTGATTTATATGTCGTAAATTACTTAAACTTAAGTCGACAAAATCGATAGAAGTTCTCAAAATAAAAAGCTTAGTATTTAATAACTAAAACTTTTATGTTCGTATAAGTTCCTTTTAAGTAATTTTTGTATATACAAAAAAAAAATAATTTGGTAAAAACAAAACTACTATCGATTTTGACGATTCAAGTTTAAAAAATCGATGACATATAAGATATACAACAACATAAAATTATGTTTATTTTCTTTACTTACTGAATGTAGACAATTTCAAGTAATAATTAATATAAAATTATATAATACATTTATTTTCTATTATCTTAAGGATAAAAACACTATTTATTGCTTTAACTCAGAAAGCAATAAAATTTTCGTTATAGCTGATTTTATTGTATTTATCAAAAAAAAGATTACTCTTCGTCTTAATCATATTTAAATAAAAACAAATTAAAAACATAATAACTAACTAGCTCTATAGAATAAAAAACATTTCAGATGAAAACTAGCTCAATTATTCAGTAACCTACCACAATAAAGCACTCATCAATAAGCAGCTACGTAACAACTGTACAATATTAATATGTAAATTGAAATAAAAAACCTTATACTTATGTTAAAGACACACACCGAAAGGGTGAGAAAATACTACAAAGTGTTACTTTCTCACTGCTTCATTGTTGTTTTTTGCCTTTCAAACTGGCTCAATAAATCTTTTAAAATATAAATCTGGTGCGAACGAAACATTGTGTGCTGTATTAATCATTAGAATACAAGATGTCTGTACCGAAAAAAGGCAAACAACAAACATGTAAATACAAAACGAAAGAGTTATATTACAAAATAACAGTTGTATACTAAACAAACTAAAAAAGATAAATTTAGAAATTTGTAGGACTTTATTGTTGCCGTAACAAAGTGATTTAACTATAGTTTTATTTAAGTCGGTCTGTTAGAATGTTTTCAACACGAAACAATTAAAAAAATATATCAAAGGAATCTTAATACGTAATTATGCTACAGCGGTTCAGGATAGAGCTTGGAATCTAGTCATAGTAGTGAACATAATATATTCAACAAATTAGTTGAAAATTAAAACGTGCCTACTCATAACCATGTAAAATGTACTTAACTTAATAAGAAAAAAGACAAGTTTTGATAGTGTTTAACAGTTGTTTAAACAAACTTTAAATAAGTGTATACGTAATATTGCATATAGTTTAAAAATTTGGATTACATTTATGTTTAAGCAAAAAATAAAAAGTAAATAGACTTTGCTAACTATTTTCTAATAAACAACATAAACAATTTATCTAATGGTTTATTAAGGGTTTTAGTGAATATTTTGAAAATATGACTTTAACAAAGATCTTAATATCTGTATACCTTTTATACAAACACAAACAAAATACCTTTTTTTTTGTCATAAAAAATTATGTCTCAATTAATTCAATTTTTTATATCGAAGTCCAAACTGCTGAAATCTAAATAAAGAATAATATAACTACGGAAATTACTGTCATTGATTAAATATTTAACAAAAACATAAATAAACTTACTTTTTGTATCAAACAGGAAACCTAAATTGACCTAAATTGTAAAGTAAACTTACAAAAGAACTAAATAAACAGAAGTGTTTTATGTTTAAGAACAGAGTACATTTAAGCTTTGTGTATGTAGTGATGTTTACATTTCAACTGTAGTCGAATTTTAATAAAAGTATGCGAAAGTTCAAAAAATATAGCTATATAAAGCAGCGGTCCTTGAACCCAGATGAATTTTTACATCTGCTGAAATGGACTGTGAGTACATTTTACTCACATTTAACTCACTACTAGTAATTAAGTTCTATATATTTTTCATTATTTACTAATCATCAACTTTTAGTACTTACGCCTGTAAACGCTTTAAGAAAGTGTAAAACCTTATGTAAGTTAACATTTAAAGTACATTATGCACTTAATATTTGAGATATGTTTTTTTAAACATTTAAAATGCGTATCAATTTGATTACTCTTATAACAAACTAACAAACTTTGAAACCAAAATGTTAGTAATAGTAGGTAGTGACCACTTGTTTAAAAATCAGCTTTATTGTCAAGTGACTATTCGTTTCAATAGTTCTGCAAAATCAATTTTTGCTTAAATATTGCACAGCCTTTAAACACGTAACAAAATAAACACAGACTGTTTAAAAAAAATTAAAGTGAACTATCACCTATTGAGGATTTTTTAATTAATCTGGACAATGTTTTATATTATAGTCTTCGATATAGAAGTAAAGTACTAGTTTTATTGAAACAAAGTTTTCTTTTGTTAGCTTTTATTTTTAAAAACACACATAATTAGCATATATTCCAAAGATTTCGTTCGAAAAATTATTAAAGTTTGCCGTATTTTACAGTTTGCCGTATTCAAAAATACTTAATAAATGTTTGCTTAGTTATAAAAACTTCTTCTAAAAAGAAAAAAATGGTGTACATTAGTTTTAAATATATTCCTTTTTGATAAAACTGTTAAGGTGGCATAACGTTTATTAGTACTTTAAATATTGAAAAGTAACAAACTTTAAAGAATTAAAAATACCCCTGTAGTATACCTGGCAAACAAAGACTAGTTTATATGTTTTTAAAAAGAACAGTCTATATAGCTATATTTGGATTTTTTTTTTGATATGTAACTTAAACTTCCAGTGTAGGGTACACACTTTGATGTTATTGTTCTACAGCATACAGTATTTGTATATTTTCAATGTAATCATTTACCATTCGATATTAGGTACGCAAACCCTATGTTTTTTTTAACTTTTTTTTTCTATTTCGTTGAAAAATTATTCTTACAGCGTTTAAGAACTTTTTTTTTCCATTACAAAACTAAAAACGAAACTTTCAAGTTGCCTACAAAGTTTAAACTTAATTAAAACTCTAATTGATATTATCAAAGTTTTGCTTCAAAAAAATACATAGAAAATGTGTAAATGATTTAATAATGCTAAAAAGAATTAAAATCTACTATAAAATAAAATTTTCTATAATTTTAATCAAACTATTTGAAACATATATTTATATTAACTAATGTAAGTCATTTGTAAACATTTCTTTGAAATATATTTGGCTTCCGTTTGTCATATCCTTATTTAACGGAATATTCAATAAAGTAGATACGTATTTATTTAATTTTCACAAAAAAAGAACAATTCATTACAATACTTATGTACGCACATACCATGATTCAGTATATACTTGGTATACTTAAGAAACAAGTCATTGAGTTAAATCTTTTTAATTGGAATATTAAAGTTTAGTGCGTGTGTTGGACATATATAAAATTTTCATGCGTTGCTATTTTCAAATTTTAAGAAACCTAGTTTACAAAACTAGGCTTAAACTTTTAACAAATATCGACTCAGTAACATTATACTAATGGAGCTATAAAAAATATTTTACTAAAACTGTGTTTACAATTGTGTTAACTAAGATTGTGAAGAAGTTTGAACTACAAAACTCAAAAATAGTTTTCAGTAAAAACTCAACTTTAAATCTATTTTATTAAATTCGATGTATAATTTATAAAAAAAATTAAAATATTTTTTTGTTATGTATATAAAATTTGCACAAAATTGATAATTTAATGTAATACTGATTATTATCAATAGTCAATAACACAAAGTATGTTCTCTAGTGATACTTAGCGGACGATTTGTTTTGTACAGTAACTAAAAAAAATTACAAAAATAACTTTTAAACTTTTTTTTTCTTTTTTTTGCATTTTCATACTGTTCAATTTTACAAATGTTTTTCTATCAACAACTTAACTTTGATTTTAACTTTGATAACAACTTTATTTTAACTGTTTGATTAAATATTTCAGATTTAAAGAAAACTGATGGTTGGTAACACTTCAAATAAATATAAAAACATTGAATTTAATGAAAATAAAAATGGTTATATTGCTTTTTTTGATGAAAATTTAATAACGAAACATATTTTTTGGACAATTTGACTCTGTTCAATAAAATTAGTCAAGCTTTAACTATCTAATAAAAACATTTTTAACCTTCATTAGTTAAATATACTAAGAGTTGTTATAGTCGTGTAAATTGTGCTTCTAGCATTAGAATCGGTTCAACAGATGGCAGCTGGTATACAACAAATTCAACTTTTATTTCAAAATACATTTAACTATATTATAAACTCACTAAGTTCAAAGCTTACATACTATTCATAAGAAACTCAAACTTCTCGTAAAAACTTCTACCAGTTTATTGTGAATTGAAAAATAAATTAACTAACCGCTACCATCTCCATATTTACAACTCTCGTATTCGGCCACTTTGTCGTAATGGCTTGCTGTGACGTCATCAGGAGTGACCTCGTCGTAGCACATGGCTTGGTTATCGTATGACGTCACGTCAGACGATTTGTCTGATTGGCTGAAGTCATGCGACGAAGCGAGAGTGGGACTTTTTGGAGCGTTCTTGTCCAACGAGATGGTGACTGGCTCCTTGCTTGCGTGCGAAGTGATGACGGACTTCTTTTCAGGGGAGCTGAGATCAATCAGGTCTACTGGCTGCATGGGGTTGTTCAGATAGATCCTGTGGTTTTTCTCAAACTTAAAGTTTCAAATGAAGACGATTTAACTTTCACAATAAAGAATTTAAGTATAAAATATAAGCGTTCCGACTTAGTTCTAATTATAACATTTGACTCAGTAATTTATCATCAACTTACATTGAAACTCTCGAGGAGCTTGTGTTTTGACAAAAAAAAAACACTCTATTAATGTAATAAGTGCTATACTTTTGATATATTTTAAGAAAGTAAAATTTAACTACTGCAAAACTACTTAACTCTTTTAAAACAAAAAGCAAACTTTTGAACATTAACTAACTGGTCAATATGATCTATATTTCCCCATTTGTGGTCTTTGGAACCTCCGTGACCAGTGTGAATAAAAGAATTTTTCAGAGGAAGGCTGATGTCACCACGAGTCATCTTGCTGTCTGTTTAGTAATTGTTTTCAAGTTTTATTTAACCATTATGTACAAACTGATACAAATTTCTAAAAGTTAAGTGAGAAAAAAATTTGTTTTAAAATAAAAAATGTATGTCTGATACTGTAATTCAGTGGTCGTCAAGCTAATCAAACTATGTGTACACCAAGCTGCAAAAAATAAAATCGGTGCACCCCAAGACTAAATTTTTATAAGCGCCGCTAGTTGTGGTACTACGTAAACACTTATATTAGTGCATTTCTCCTTAAAAGTCATAACTCAGTTTGTATTTACATGCAAACCATTTAACAACTGAAGCTGAAACTTTTTATTTGATCCTCTTTTTAGTTGCCCTCTTTATTTGTTTTACCTTATTTTCACAATGATATTTTAATTATATGGCTTTGTCTTACATACTTATTAATTGAACACTTCTCAGCAATTACTACAAAATCCCCAGTTTAGTATTCTTTAAATACTTTATTAAATATTAACTACATACTTAGTCTAACTCTATGTATTTTTTTTGTAATCTCAAAATTTCGTGCACCCCAAAAAAAGTTTCGTGTACATTATAGTGTGCACCTTGACGACAACTGCTGTAGTTAAACTTAATGTAAACAAGTTTATTGCAATATATAATATTATGTAATTCACTTTCAAAAATAATCGTATGTATCATTTAAATCTTGCTATAAAACTCAACACCAGCCTAAACTTATGTATGTTAGTAATACCTTCATGTGAACTGAAAAATGTAAACAACAGCATAAAAAATGAAAAACGATACTAGACATACATTACAGATTTATACACAAAAAATTGTTAATTTTTCTTAATTTTGAAGGATTACTAGTCATTCAAACAAAAAACTAGATTGAATAAATATAAACTAGCTAGAGTCAGTCTAAGCTTATTAACAAATAATAAAAAAAAGTATTTTAAATTCTATATACTGATAACTAGTCTATCAAAAATAACATAAAAAGACGTTAAATCACAAAAATTTAAACAAGCAAAGCCTAAAGGAAAATCAAACAAATATCTTTATACTTCATTTAAATGTTTTCAGAGCAAGACTATTAAAATAAGTGTTTGAAAACTGTATATTTACAGAACGTTTAAAGACATACATCTGTTAAAACTTAAAAACTATTATTATACAGAAGTATTTAGTTCAAAAATGTTTGTTTTTTTAATTCATATTTCTTAAGCACATAATAACATAAAATAATTATTTCAATTGTTTAATTTAAAAAGTTTATTTTATAGTTATAAATCTTAATTTTAGCAATAAATATAAAAATTAAAAAAAAAAATTAATTAAACATATCTACAAAGCAGAAAATTTGATTTAACTTTTGTAATCAAAAATACAAAAAATTAAATGAGAGAAAACTTTAAATTAAACTAAAAAATGTTGAAAACCACTTTAAAAGCGATTTAATTTAAGTCTTAACAAAAGATTAGCCTGAGTTACTCAAACCTTTTAAACTAGCCTGAGTGTTTGACAACCCTGTTTTGAATAAACTATTTTTACGAACTTAAAATAAATTGACTTTACAAAAAATCAATTGGTTTGCATGCGATTCAAAAAGAAAATGAACAAACTTTCTGTAGTTTGCAAAATATTTCTGGGTATCTTAAACACTTGCAGACTTTTTTTGTTTTGAACTCTCCACCAGTGATTGCCGGGTCTAAACAATATTATATCAAGAAAATTAGCTATACTTTAGTTGCAAAAAAATCTAGTAAATTTACATACATATTTGACATCTGCGTTTGAGTGTTTAATTTGTGAAGAAAATAAACTTTCACATAAAAATTATTGACAAAAATGCATTTTATTTAATGAAAACTTTTAATCGGCAGAGTATGCTGTTGAGTAATTTTTAGCAAAAAAACCTATTAAGATAAAAAAATATTTTCTCAACAGCTATGTGATTGCTTTATATTATAAACTTAATTAAAGAAATAATCTCACAATTATTTACGTATTTAGTATATCTCACTAACAAATTAAACATCCATTACTATGATAAAAACTTAGTTAAAAAACTTTCTGATAAGTATAGTTAAACTGATAAAATTGTTTAAAACAATAGTTTTAACTTAAAATTTTAGATAGAATTGAAAGCATAAAAATTATAAAGATTTCAAAAATTAGTTTTAAAATTAATATATTAATTGCACGATTGCTAACATAGTATGAGGTTATCTTTGATCTTTAAAACTTAAATATGAAATTAATCACAAAACTACAAATTACAAACAGTTTAAAGTGTTTCATGCTAAATTACAAACTACTTCGTAAAAAATAAATTAAAACTCTATAAAACAATAAAAAAACACCATTTTCTATTTATAGATTAGAATCCTATAAAAAAACTATAACATGAATTGAGCTTTTTATTTTATTTTATGTGTGATGAATATGTTATTATCTTAATTATCAAAACATCACGATTTCTTTAAACAGTATTTTATCAAAGTAATGTATTAACTATAGTGTTGTACTCAACCATTTAACTTTTATATCTTAGATGTTTTATTTTTTTTTCAACAAACATAATTACTTTTTTTTTGAAAAGTAGTTTTAAAATTTATTCACCTGCCTCGAATAACAGTAATCACTTCTCCTTTTTCAATAAGAACTTTCTCGTTTTTAGAGAAACTTTCTTTAACTTGCATTTCCCTAGGCACAAGCTGTTACAAAATCATTAGTAACTAGAAGCTCGCCAAAACAAATTACAATGCACGATTGATTTTAATTATTTAAGTTTATTTGCATATTATTTTAGGAGCAATTTAAAGTTACACAAAAAAACAAAATGATTGAAAAAACTTTATAGAAGAAAAGAATACTCGATCTGAATTCATGATTAAAACTTTATTAATATAAAAGGTGAGCAAAGTTTATAAATATCTATAACATCAACAGCAAAAAGCTCGAATTAAGCTAAATTTAAATAGCTAAATATTTCTAATTGTTATAAAGTTAGGCTTATTTTTATTGCACAAAAAAGAACAAAATTTGTTTGCTGTAAAGTAGTACTGTGAAAAACAAAGATATAAAAATTTTCCTTATAAATGCGTAGGGTAAACACAAAATAAAGTTATTGCATGTTGTTAAATTTTTGCTTGAGCTTTGAAAAAAAATAGCTTTAAACTTTATATGTTTGTTTGCCAACAAAAAAAAATCAATGCGACCTTTGTGAAAGTTTATTATAAAAATAAAAAGTAAAAAAAAAATTTATCATATGCTGTAATGCTACACTATTTGATCACAAAATTTTTGTAACTTTAGAAACTATGAAATATTAAAAATGAAACAGTTTTTTTTTATTGCAACTGACACTTAGAAATAAAAAAATGAACACATTAGTGTTAAACTGGATGTTTTAAACCATAAGCTGTTACATTAAAATATTTGTAAGAAAACATCTCTGTGTTAATCTTTCTTTGATTTACACTAAACAATTACTTTTATGAATTTATTTTGATGAAACTTTATATTCAGTTTTCAGTTTAGTTTACATTTAAACAATACAATCATAGTATAGCTAGAAATTAAAAAATAAATATATATATATACATCTTAAATATATAACTATTTTATACTTCTTAAATAGTATCTAAAAGCTTAACTTAAAATAATTCAATTAATAAACACGTAATGAACTTACATCTGTCAAATATTTTTCTATAGTGTTGAAGTTAGGTCTTTCACTTGGTTGAATACTCCAGCATTTCATGGTGATTTGATATATTTCATCGAAGCAAGCTTCAGGTTGCTCCAACTTGCCTCCTTTCTTTTCTATTTCTTGCAACACCTGATGTTAAATAAAGCATACATTTTAACAAATTTTGTAAATGTAAGTAGTTTTTTTATTTATTTAAATTATTCAAAACATAGAATTACTGCTGTTTTAAATAAAAAATCAATTGCTGCTTGTTTGAAGAAAAAGTTTACTTCAGTGCATAAATTTTACTAAAATAATGTAAAAACTTTTTTACACAAAACTGCCTTAGTAATAAATTTATATCTTTGCTATATAATCAAAATTAATTGTTTTAAACCACATCTGCATTGAACAGGTTTTCCTAAAAACAGCGATATCGCCCCAATGAGGCGAGTTTGGCTATCATGGGCGTTAATTAGTAAGTGGGTGAAAAATTAATTGAACACGTAACTAATAAAGGGGCCGATATCGATTATATTGTAATTTCTTCCAAGTAGGCAATTGTTAAAACGAATTTTGCAAACCCTGGCTTAGAACATTTGCTGTAAGCAAAACAGCAAAACATAGTTTAAATTGCAAATTCTAAACAAATAAAGGTATTTATTTGTATGTAAACATATGCTTGTAGCTTTAAGTGCGAAATACTCCAGTCAACTTCAAAGAAACTACTTTTTTGCAACCATATGATATTTTTGTTAGTACATATACGGAACCTAACAAGAAAATAAAAAATATGCTTTTAAAGACATTTTATTGTTATTTAGACATTATCAAAAGGATTTTAAATTAATGAATTCTTTGTACTCCTGAAAAATATCCTAAAGTATATAAATCTTATCGAAATTCGAGTTTAATGAATTTTCAAAAATCTTAGTACAGGGTTGCCAAATGTTTTTAGCAAATTTTCTCCAGGTTTTCAAAATTTCCTCCAGGTTTTTAAATATACTCATTTTTGGTTCAACTTTTAGTTTAAAGTCAAGTTTAAGGTAAGAAACTGTGTAAAATAGTTTAAAAATATTGAAAAAATACTGTAAAGCTACTTTAAATGTGATTTTAATTAAAAAAATTTTGATGATGCCAAAAAATGTTTATCTATAGGATAGATTTTTTGTGTCGATTATGCTTAACATGTTAGAATTGTTAAAAATTTAGCTTTTTTAGTTGTTTTTTTTTTTAAATTCCAGATTTTTCCAGGTTTTTTAGCAACCCTGTTAGTATCAAACAAAAAATAATTCCTCTTTTCAAAAAAAAAAGACTAAGTTTTATAAACATTAATTTTAACTCTGACTGTAATTTTAAACGAAAAATATATATTTAGAGGAGAGAATATTACTGAATTTCTATATAGGAAACATAACTACGTACACAAAATTTGTTTTTTATTTAAATAATTTAAAATATCATAATAATATAACATATATTTTATTTATTCTTTAATCTTTAATGTTTTACCTCAATTATATTATTGTAAACATAAATTAGTTGTTTAACTTGTGGTAGAATAAAAATCAATGATTGTACAAAGTAGAATTAAAGAAATTTCAAATAATCTAAAAATTAATAGCTATCTTATTTCAGTATTTTAAACTAAATTAAGTACAAAATTTTATTTAAAAAAAGGTTTACATATTAGACTTTACAAATAATTTTTTTGTACAATTAAGAGTATATTGAAACATCAAGGTTAGACTGCATAACTGTAGAGTTCATTGATAAAATCTTTTTAACTATTACTCACTTTAGAGACTGTTCAATATTTAAAACTAATTTTTGAAATGCTTTAAAGCAGGGTTTCCCAAAGCGGGTCAAAAGGCAATAATTTGAAACTTACACTAGATATTCAAAATAGGTCTTAGGCGTATTTAACGGTTTTTTAAATTTTACAATAGATATTTCGCGAAAACTTGAAACTTACACTAGATATTCTAAAGTTTATGATGAGAAATAAAAAAAGGTATTATGCGTATTTAAGAGTAGCTTTGAAACTTACAAGAGATATTAAGAAACAAATTGAAACTTACACTAGATCAGGGTTTTCCTAAAGTGGACCATTTTAATAAGCTAGTGGGACATAAGCTGCAAAAAAAGGAAATAGCTTTGAAACTTACATTAAAAATTCTGGAGTTCATGATAAAGAGTAAGAAAAAGAGGTCTTAGGTGTATTTAAGGGAATTTAAACTAAATGTTTCGGGAATTGTTTTATTTAAAAAAAGATACGGATGCGGCCGAATAATAATTTTATGGATGTGGTAGAAATATAAATACATAATAGGGACGAAACAGTAAATTTATGAAAAATTCTATTTGAGGATGCGATTGCTTTTTTATTTACATTAGTTTAAAGGGTTAAGTTATAAAAAAATGTTTAGGAAACCCTGTTTTAGAGGTTTAAAATATATTGTCTTAATGAATTATACCAAACAATCTTTTGTAAACTAATTAATTTATTATCGATGAAAAAACTGCTTTAATATATGTATTTAATAAATATATACATACGTATATTGAAACCGTTTTTTTATTGTTAATACCTTAACAAAAGAAAAAAGCTTTAAAAACATTGTTTGGTATATTCAATTTAGACAATCAGTTTAAAAGCGCTAAAGAATTTACAAAACATAATTGTTAGGTACAAGCTGTCTGAAATGTTGGAAGTTGTAATATGTTTTTGAGCATGGATTTTACGGCTCTCAATATCAGTTTTTTGTTCAAAACTAAATACACTTAGCAAATAAAACAAATAACTATGTTTCATGGACAATTTTATATCTTTCTAAAATGGATGAATAAACTACACTAAAGTAGTGGATCAGGAAAGGACGAAGAACCAAATTAATTTCCTATTGAGCAGGACAGTGCTATTCCCTTCAGTTTCACTGCAACTAACTTTTTTCAATCCTTGAGTTTAAATATCCAACGACCAACACACTGAGAATTTTGAAGCTGACAGATGGTGTTGTATACGTTCCAACCAAAGTTGATGGCTGAAAAAACCAGGTGAACATTGTTACTAAAGCCAAACACAACAACCACTCATACAGTTCATCCAATCATAGATATCAACAAATATAACAACACTAATTCGACCAATAGTTTGACTAGGGGATCAGTCAAGAGACGTGACTGGCTTTTTTCAGGAAATGGAAAACGTTTAAGTTAGGGTCAAATATAAGCACTGAAATTGCAGGATTTAAACTATTCAAATGTTTGCAACACAAGCTAGGTTATCTAATGCTTGCAATCGATTATTGACAGAAACTGAAAACTACGTAGCTAAATTGATGAAATCAGTGGCTGTAATCAAAGATTCAATGCTCAAAGTAAAATATCCGGTAGTCAACATGGAACATGCTGACAATGTTGAAGATAAAATAGTCTCTAAACAGTATCTAATATTTATTAAGGAAGTTAAATAAAGAGATCCAAGGTTTATTGTGGAGGATATAATGGTCGATAATAAATATCAAATTTTCAAATGGTCAAAATAGAATATCCAATGCTTATTGTGGAAGATCCTATAGCTATCACAGCAGATCTAGAGGTCAAATTGGAATATTTAATGGTAGAAGTTAAAAATCCAGTGGTCAGTATGGAAGATTCTATCGATGACAATACCTTTTGAACATTGAAAATGTAATGACATCAGCTTAATAGAGGAATACAGTTGTCTTGTAGGAAGTTTCCCAGCCTTCCTTATGTTAGATATATGTGTAAAAGAATACAGATACTGTAACTTTTGGAATCACATTAAACTGAGTTGTATAATACAGGAGCTTGTTAGCAACAGTATGGACGGAAAATACCTTTTGAACGTAAAAAGAGCGCAATCCTACCCGTGAGACTAGATCCGTAGGGGAAAGCAGTTTTTGATTTGTCCCCTGTATAATAACCTGATAATCAAAAAGAAGCATGATAATGTGATGCACTTAAAGGAGCAGCATGGAAAACTAAAAAGTTTCAAATCGAATACAGCATCGATTATTTTTCTACAAAGACTGCATTTCTGTCGCATACACAAAGGTTCGACCATCAAATGCGAGACTTGCAGCAAGTTATATGCAGAGAAAAAGTCGGTGGATAGCCACAAGAGAAGACTCACCAGTGAAAGGCATTCGGACCATTTTAAGTTTTGCAGCGAGTAAACAAGTTAACAAACAAAAGCATCAACCCAAGTTCAAACAAATCGGAATTATTAAAGATGCCATGGATAAAATAGATTAAAGGGTGATTCAAGGCTAAAGAATTGCATCTTTAATTTGCAGCTAGTAACAAGATAAAATCCTCTAAACATAGTCTGTTAAAATGAAAATCTTCAAAAAAGTGATTTAGTTAAAAGAAATATTCAAAAACTTTAACTTTATTAAAATATATCAATTGTAAATTAAATCAGTTGCTCTTACAATATGCATCTGTGCACAGTAATGTGATTAAAACTTATTTTACTGTACACAGAAAATCTATTAAAACTGAAATGATGCTCATTAAATGACGATTGGTTTTTTCCTTTTTATAGTATAAGAAGCTAAATATAAAACAAGTTAACAGTTATTAACACGTAATCTATATATTAAGACATTAAAAATAAAACATTTTCTTTTTTTTATATAGTCTACTCTAGTGTGAAAGATTTATCTCGTCAATTTACTGTGCATAGAATGAAAAAAGTAAATAAATTGACTTCATAAAATAGATGCACATGACTTTATTGTTTATATTTAGATAAACTTTTTCTAAATTTACAATGATAATTCAATACGTGGATAGTTCTAGCACGTAAAGTTGCTGATAAAACTATAATTATACGTTCGCGTGTAAACACTAACAATATATTATTATTTCAAACTATTATTTTTCAAACCTCTTTGGCTTTTAGACCAACCCACGGTTCTTCCCCAAAACTGAAAATTTCCCACAGTGTTACACCGAATCCCCATACATCTGAATGATGGGAGAAGATTCGCTTCCTCAGTGATTCTGGAGCGCACCTTGAAAAAAATTAATTAACTAATAAAAAAAAGTTGTTTCAACAAACTTGTAGTAATTGAAAATTCTATTGAGCTATACAAAACTTTAAATAGGTTTATATCAAAATCCTTAACGAAATTTGAGAAAAAAATCTATTTTAAAAAAGAATTATACATGGTTGCCACTGATCAAGCTGAGAAAAATTTCCTGACTTTTCCTGACTTTTTACAAAATTTTTCCTGACTTTTCTAAATCAAACTCTTAAATTAAACTTATTCTAAAATACAAAATCTAACACTTGAAACTATATAAAGCTTTCAATCTAATTTTAATACAGGTTAAAAACAACAGTTTTTTGCTGAATTCTATCATCAAACTTCCAGTACACCACTTAAACCATCTGTGTATGAATTTGTAATAAACAGCTCTATCAGCAAAATACTTGTATTATTACCTTATAAACAGAGTTTGTCTGAAAAAAGACACAATTTTTTAGCATTGCCTAGCATAAATGTATCTAAATAAATGAAACGACATATAAGGAACTTTTACAATTAAAACCTTAAATCAATAAGGAACTTTTACAACTCAAACAATAAAGAACTTTTACAGTTAAAACATCAAAACAATAAAGAACTTAATAAAATACTGTTTTCTAAATGTTTGTACTAAAATTTATTTTCTCCGTTTTTTTATTAGCACTTCAACCTCTTCATCAAATGAAAATATGGTTTCCTTCATCTGAACTGCATTCCGCTTCATTTTTTTGGCAGTTAAAATCATTTGCCTCATTTTATTTAAATCGCTCTCATCTGCTACCCCTACACTTGTTGAAGAGAATCTTTTCTCTAAATCAAGCCACAACTTATGGGCTTCATTTCTTTTCTTTTGGCACTCATTTATTTTTACATTCATTTATAAAATATTTACTCCTATCATTTAGTATAAAATTTGTAACAAATAAGTTATACTCTTATTTACTTTAAAAACTTAAGTTACTCTACAAAAAATACAAATATTAAATAAACTTAATCTTGGCATATACCTCTCTTATAACTTATTTTATAAATTTAAACAACTTTGAAAAATTATAAAGAGGTAAAGTATACACATTAACTTGTTACATAAAATACTAAACTAGCTGCTTAGTTGTAAAGAACTCAATTATTTACTTAAACAAAAAACACTTTGATTCTAAAGTTATGCTAGATAAACTTTTGTGTTTATATCACAGTTATATTGTCTTTGCTACAGATCATCAATACTAAAAAGCTTACAAAATCTGCTTGTTCAAGTAGGGTACTTGTTCAATATGTTAATAGAAAATTTTTGCAGTTTTGTAAAGGATATTTTACTAATTTATACCAGATGAAAGCATTGAAAATAAAATTAAATATTTTTATAAATTTCTAGGAAAATTTTGGAGTTTTTTTCTGATTTTAAAGGACTTTTAATTAATTTTTACCATTTGAAGGCTTTGGAAAACAATAAATTTTGTAAATTTAAACTGACAAAATCTGACTTTTTTTTAATTTATCAAATTTCCTGACTTTTCCTGACTTTTTTTCAAAACCCCCCATTTTTTCCTGACTTTTCCTGACTTTTGTAATTTTATTAAATTTTTCCTGACTTTTCCTGATTTCCTGACTTTTCCTGACCGAGTGGCAACCCTGATTATATTAAGATAAAAGAATGTGTAATAAAATAAACGTTTTAATAATCTTGGTGTCCTTAATAGAATTATGAGATACAAAATCAAGTGTTTAATTTTAATAGAAATAAAATCGAGAAAACTGTTACTAATCTGCACAACTAACACTGATCACAACATTACAGCTAATTTAAGAGCATAGGGGGTATGAAAACTTTGTAAGAACATTTTTTATAAAATTCAATATTGATTCTTATATGAAAACTTACAGTATAAACAATAGGTTAGTTTTTATAGAAAATAAAAACTCTAATAAATTTTTGAGATATAAATATTTTTGTAAAAGGTTTCCTGGAAATTTAAAAAAATTCTCAAAATATATCTTCTTCCTCATTTATTGAGCTAGAAAGCTCAAATTTAAGGAAACATTCCTTATAAAGTTGAAAAGAACTTTAATGTTGGAAATATTTTAAAACGCTTTGAAAATTAAATATTTAGATAAAAAAACAAAAAAAAAACGGTGTATTTATTATTAAAATATCAATTTTTGGAAATTAAAATAACTCATGTATTGAAAACATGAATTAAAATTGTAAAAAATGAAGCAGAAGATAGTTTTTGAGCAAAAAGTATTTTTTCAAGTATTTGTTTTTTTTTTTTTCCATTGGGAACTTATTGAGTTCACCAAATTTGATAGCTTATATCTTAAAAGTTACTTTGAATTTTGTTAAGCAGTTGAAAATGTCTGATAGCTAAGATAAAACTTTTAAAAACAAGGTTGACCCCCTATAATATAACTTATGCTAACCGATTTTACTTGTCTTAGATTAATGGGAGCGAGTCAGAATAGCATGGCATGACTTTAACACGGTGCGTCACTTTAGCACAGTGGGTCACTTTGGCCCAGTGCGTCACTCTTGCAAAGCCTCACTTTAGCACGGAGGGTCACTTTAGCATGGCACGTCACTTTAGCACGATGGGTCACTTTTGCACGGTGCATCAATTTAGCACTGTTGATCACCTTTGCACGGAGCGTATTTTTTGCACGTCGTCACTTTAGCACAGCGGATCACCGAGCGTCAATTTTACATTATTTCTTTCTATTCTATTTTTGCTTGTAGCGTACTTTTTAACACTTTTTTTTGGACTAAGCGTTATTTTGCACAAACGAAAGTTTTTCAAACCTTCATTTGAATTTTTAAGAATAGATTTTTAATTGTAAATATTAGAACTCTGTAATGTACAAAAAACGTGCTTGAAATTGAAAAACTAAAAGTAAACACGCATTAGATTTGTAAAAAATTCTAACTTAATTTACGACTTTATTTTGGAATTATTTGTATAATGTTTAGAATGTACTATTAAGTTTTTTTTTTAACAACGGTGTAAAACTATATATATATATATATATATCAAAGTTTAATAAAAAAACATAACTAAAGAGATGAAGCAATCAATAAAAACATTTTTTTCGATCATGTTACTAGTTTTACTGGAATAAATATTCAAACAGTTTATTGTTAATTTGAGTTATTATTATTGATGTACCGGACTCACAATTTCGGGTCCGGCCAGACCCGGACTTTTTTTTCAAATTAGAATCCGGCCGGAACCGGATCAAGATTTTTTTTTCAAATTAAGATCCGGCCGGAACTGGACCCGGATATTTTTTCAAATTAAAATCCGGCCGGATCCGGATTCTTAATACTCTAAGTTATCTGTAATGTAAGTAGTATAAAACTACTATTTACGATAATGCAATTTTATATAACTAACTATTAACTAAGTATAATTGTGTGAAGTTTATTTTTTATGTGTTATATCTAACTATATACTTTTGAATTTTGAAAAATTATAGTTTAAAAAAAATTAGACTATAAGTATTAATGTGCTGCTAAAATAATTAAATAATAAGAACGTTTATGATATGTTATTAAGGTCTAGTTAAGATTAACAGTTAAAAATAGTAGCTGGTATGTTTGCTAATTTTCTAAACAATATTTAAATTTAAATTTTATTAAAATTGAATGAACAAAAGAAAAATTTGAAATTGAAAGAACAGTAAAAAAACTTCAAATTGAAAGAACAATAAAAAACACTAAAACATCTTTTTTGCTAAACTTATAAATTTTTCATGGTTTTTGGCAACCAGAATATCACCTAATTTTAGCTAATATCAGGGTTGCCATTCTTTGATTCAAAAAAACTATCCTGAGTGATTATAAACTTTCCTGAGTCAGAATGAGGTTTTGGAAAACCAAAAAAATAATTACTTTAAGCTAATAATCAGTAGAACAGCTAGCCACAAGGCTGAACATTTTAAGTGATGTTTACAATTAAGGCTATAGGGGCGTTAAACACTTTTTTTACAAATTGATCTTATATAATAGAATACTATTTTAGCTACCAGATGCTTTTAATAGCTTTACAAAACTCAAAGTAGTTTTTGAGATATTAGCGTTCTAAGCCGGAGAGTTTTATAGGGACCTAATGGAAGGCGCATGCTAAAAACGCGGAAATATCCATTTCACTAAAAATCTATTTCCTCCTAGGTTTTTTAAGCTAGGTACCTCAAATTTTCAAAAAAATATTCCTTACACAGTTTAAAAGCTTTTGAGTGTTGGAATTTCAAATAATTGAAATTTACAAATTTAAGGTCTAAAATTCAAATAAAACACCTTTTTTTGAAAAAAGAGGACTTTTTCTAAAAATAAAAATTCCTTCACTTAAATGATTTGAAATTTAGTAAAGAGAAAACTGTGAAAATTTGAATAAGATTGCTTAAAAACTGTAGGAGGAGATAGATTTTTAATTAAATGGTTTTTTTTTCGCCTTTTTAGTTTGCACCTTCTATAATAGGGGTGGGCAACGTACGGCCAGCGGGCCGGATTCGGCCCGCAGAGTGAAAATGACCGGCCCCAACCGTTTATTAAGTTTTAATGGGATCCGGCCCGCAAATGAAAATGATCGGCCCGCGAGCAAATTTACAGGCTCGCGAAGGGTAAATTTTACAATTTTTTTTATAAAACTTTGTATCATATTTTTACAAAACAAAACTGTAACAATTTGACTTAAAAACATGCTCAAAACTACTTTACAAATTAATGTGTACTAATAAACACATTATTTTGTCCTAATATTCTTTTGTTGTTCTAACGTAGTTGTTCTATCTTTTTGTAAAATTGACAAAAGCAAAGTGTTTTTTAAAGTACGATATTTTACATACGTACCTTTGTCAATTACAATGTCAATTCCATTTATAGACATTATTTAAACGTCTGACATGTCTCTATCTACATCTTAAGTTATCAGACTTGAGAAATTTTTGGATTTGAAGAATTTAAAAAAGTGATCAACTTTATCCATAAAACTAGATTCCAGCTGGATCCAAAACTTTTATTAACATTAGAATCCGACCGAATCCGTATATCGGCTTAAAACTAGTTTCCAGTCGGATTCGGATATAAAAAGTCATCATTCGGCTAAATATGGGTACTGGATTCGGTATATCACTAATTTGAAGTGCTCCGGACCGCAAAAGACTAAATTCTTTTGGATCCGGCCCGTTGATTAAAAAACGTTGCCCACCCCTATTCTATAAGGAAGCTATTGAGCTGGCCGGCTTTGACCCCTTGTATCTCGAAAACTACTTTGAATTTTGTTAAGCTGTAAAAAGTATCTGGTAGCTAAGATTAAAATCTACCAAATAAGATCAAATTGTAAAAATAAAGGTGGACCCCCCTAACGCCTTACCAATCTAAAAACAATTAAACACAAGTTCTTGAACAAAACTAACTAGAAAATCACAAACCATTGAAAACTGGATCATCTCAAACTCATTCAAAATCTTAAAGAAAACTAGTCTGAGCTTTTCGAAAAATCCTAAAACTAGCCTGAGTTTTTATAAAAACCTAAACTAGCCTGAGGCAGCCTTAGATTTTCAAAAAATCCCAAAAATTTTCAAAATAGCAGGGTTACCACTGTTTAAGTCAAAAAAAAAACTAGCTAGAGTGAGTATAAACTAGCCTGAGTCTAAAATTACTTTAATCTAATTAATTATCAGTAGAACAGCTAGCCATAAGGTTGACAATTTGGTAGTAATGTTTTTAATTTTACAACATAGATAAAGAGTTGCATTTCAGAAATGTTTGTTTCATAGTTTAAATGTAAACAAGTGTAAACTAGTCACGTGTACAAAATGAGCCAATCACAGTAGGTGTTTAATTTTCGAACGTATTTTCTGACGAAAATGACTCTTTTTAATTTACACAGGGTTTTTTTTTTGAAAAAATACTTTTCTGTATGCTCTTTTATACTAACTAGATCCGAATCGGCCGGATCCTAATAGAGATCCGGCCGGACCCGGACTTTTTTTCAAATTAGAATCCGGCCGGAACCGGACTTTTTTTTCAAATTAGAATCCGGCCGGAACCGGATCCGGATTTTTTTTTGTATCAAGATCCGGCCGGATCCGGATATCAGACAAAAATGGCAATATCCGGTCGGATCCGGACCCGGATAGTGAGTCCGGTACATGACTAGTTATTATTCAGTTTTGTAAAGTAAAACATTGCAAACTTAAAAACAAAGTAAATTTACTTGTGTTCTTAAATTTTTAATAGTATTATTTCAAGTTAACTATCTAAACAAAAAATATATTTTAATGTTTTAGAGTTGTATTTGCTTGATACATAAGTTTTAAATACTTAAAAATTCATTTTCATTGACAACATTCACACATACATAAACAAATCTTTAGTTCCTTTTTTTTACGTTTCACGGCTTTTATATTTATGCATTGAATGTAAGGCTTCTAATGAAAATATTGCAGAAATGATAAAACTAAAATCAAAAATTTTATAGATAAAAATCCAATTAAAAACAAATGTTAAATAATTAATAAATTGCTGCAAGATTATTTAACTACATAATTTTTTGAATTGAAATGTCTTTAAAAATACAAATATTGTGTTAGTTGATATACTAAGTTATAAAATGCAACTGGTAACTTTCAAATACATTAAAGAAAACTTATGCATCTACTACAATGCTAAACTGTTCAAATAAAAAAATGCTTAAATATCTTTAAGATCGCTAAGTTTAGTATAAAAAATACAATATAACTTTACTATACTACAGTAACCTGCTAACTAAATACGCACTTCTTAGGTATGAACTGCCGGTATGGTACGCACGTTTTAGCCATAAAACACTGTTTTCAATATGCAATTTTTTTTTAACTAAGAATTTTTATACTATATAAATAACACTACTTATGCTTTACTAGACTAATGCAATTTTGATTAAATATATTTATTCGACCAAATAACTGTATAATTGTTGATAGTTTTTGGGAAAAATAAATAAGTACATCATTGAAAATAAATTTTAAACTTATTAGAAGTAAAATTCTTATAAATGGTTTAATCTTTATATGTATAAATGTGTACAAATAAAAAAGTATTCAAAATTAAGGTTTTTTAAGTAAGTTAAGAATGACGACGTGAAAAAGTGACCTCTGAACTAAAAAGACGCTGTGCAAAAGTGACCCACTGTACTAAAGTGACACACCGTGCTAAAATGACGCCGTGCAAAATTGAACCGCCGTAAAAGTGACGCTGTGCAAAGGTGACCCTCCGTGCTAAAGTGACGCCAATTAAAAGTGACCAACCGTGCAAAAGTGACGCACCGTGCTAAAATGACGCAGTGCAAAAGTTACCCATCGTGCTAAAGTGTCGCTGAGCAATTCTGATACCCACCCAGATTAATAAAGTAAATCTTTTAACCCAAAAAGTTTTTATTGATAGCCAAAAACAATGGTACTTTTACTTTAATATTTTTAAAACACATATTAACTATATTTAAATTTTATCCACAAAAAACTTAGATTAGATAATTTTAATTGTAAAAGTTTATATGGACAACAAAACGCAAACTACAACGAATAATACATAAGATAAATAAAACATTTGGTTTAATGAAAAAGTCAACTAATTAAAAGTCATTTGTATTTTGTTTTGGATATCTCTACTATATTTGAATAGCTGATGTATATATAGCTGAAGGTTAGTCTACATGGACTTTTGTTTGAAACACAAGCTAAAATTTTGTTGGAACTAATGTTTTATAAAACAAACAAATTAAAAAACTTATACAACAAAAACTTAATGGTAAAAATATATAGTATACTTACACGTCCGTGCATTTTATTATGAGAAATGATTTATTACTTTTAGGGTCATGAGTATATAAGTAAATCAAATGTAAAACATTAAAACAATTTTGACACATAACATTTAAAAAGATATTATATTATATGTTCCTTTTTTATGCATACAATTAATTTAAGTTAACTTTTAAAAAACCGTATAGCTTAAATAAAAAGTACTAATTTTATAAAAATAAGTCTAACTTTTAAAGCAAATGAAACAAAACTTTTAAAAAATTATTTAAATTTGACACTATAACTCTAAAATTTATACACTTTTTAATATTTCAATACTACGTATATAAATTTTGCGACAAGGTAAGTTTTTATAATGTCGAACAACTACAAATAACTTTTTGTTTAATGAAATTTTCGAGGTTTCTGGTTTAAAGTTATAACCTGAGATACATAAAAAAATGTTTTCTAAATTTTAAACTTTAAACAAAGAAATTTAACATAAACGGTTTACTTAGCTTTCACTATGTATAGCTCATTTAGAAACAAATCATAAACTTTTATTCAAAAAAATTGTTGTTTTTATTAATTACTTACAATAAGTTATAAAACAGTCAAATTTTTTTTTTTTTTTAACATGTTAAGTTTATCAGGATAAACCATAAATTAAAAAAAAACGGCTTTAGTTTACATGTACAAATGTTATTATTATAAAATGCTTTAACAATTTAGAGTGCATAGTACAGCCCAAAGGTTTTCTTAGAACTATCATTCACGTATAATAATAAGTTTATAACGTTGAATTATTAAATTTTCAATTATAATTCTTCATAAAAGCACAATTTAAATGACATTATTAAAACTTTGCTAGTTCTGTTAACTCAATAGAAGCTTTTACCAACAAGAAATACTTGTAGTTACGTCAAAATTAGATAACAAAGTATGTTGGTGACGTCATAATAAAAACTTACATTAGTGACTTTTAAATGCATCTAATTTGTTAGAGCAATAAACCTATTTTTTTTAATAAGTAAATAGCGTAGTACAGGTGTATATTTTGTTTACGAAGAAACTAACCAGGCAAAAGGCAATTTCTTTTCGTTAGTCATCAAATAGTGTTCGTCTTCATTTTCAATTGACCTCATTAACCCAAAATCCCCTATTTTTAACTGCAAACAATTTTTTATAATTCAGAAAACCATCAATTAGTTAAGATGCAGGTACCAAAGCTTTCACAAGTCAACAAGTCGTTTAATAGACTAATTAAGTTTGTATTAGACCAATCAGAAAAATGTTAACTCAAAAAAATCACAAGATATCAAAATGTCTACAGAAATTGAATCAGTTAACAATACGAAACTCTTTTTTGTAGGTATATTTCCTTACAATTTTATATTCTATAACATTCATAACAAACTAAAAAATAATAATAAATTTATTGCATTGATCAATGGATCCAGTTTTTTTCACCAATACACTATTAAACTTTTAACCTGATACTTGTCTTTCATGAAAATATTTCTAGCAGCCAAGTCTCTGTGGACGAGCTTCATGTTCTGTAGATAAGCCATTCCGCTGCTTATTTGAACACCGTACTCATGAAGAGTCACCACTGAGTGCTTGTCCCATTTTCTCAAATAATTTAGCAAACTTCCTAGTGGTGCAAGTTCTACTACCTGATAACAACTTGTTTTAACTTTTGGATAAAAAGCAGACTTAAATCTTTTAAAGACCAAAGACAGAAACATATATCTTTTGAAGGATTTATTATACAGATATATAAAACTACAGATATACACAAAATTTAAACATAAATAATCATTGTTATAGATATGTTTATAGTTAAAAAATAATAATGAAATTAAGAGAAATGTAACACTTTCAAATAAATAGTTTTAATTGTGCTACTTTACAATCATATTTTTTTGAAATACAACATAATGTAAAACTTATACTGTAAATTGATCTTAAAACAATACAAATTATTACTATTTTTCACAAAGAACGAGGAAAAAAATTACAATTTTTTAAATAATTACTTTAAAACTTTTCATTGAGACAAACAACCCACCATTTTTAAAGGAGACAAGACAACTCCATACAACTTGATTATGTTTTTGTGATCTAATTGGTACATTGATTTGACTTCTTGCATAAAATCTGCTGTTACAAATTGCTCTTCATTTCGAGCTTTCAAGCTTTTTACTGCTACTTCCAACTGTTTATGATAGATTTATCTTTAGTTTGTGCTTCATTACATAACACTTTTTTAAACTTATTTAAATAACTCTATAAAAGTCTTCTCACAATTAAACTTTTATGATTCAAAAAATAAACAAGTTTTTGTTATTTAGGAAATTTAATATATATACTATTATTTATAGAACTTAAACCTTTGTTGATAAAAAGAATTTTCAAACAAATTTAGCAACTTTTTTTTTTATATTTAAATGACATGTATTATAACACTTATTATTTTCGCAACAAATAATTTAAGTACTGAATAAAGTAAAATAATTCAAACGCAATTTCATAAAATGGTTTAATGAAAAAGGCTACTCAATTTTTTAGGTAACAAAAAAATCTTCAATTTTAACTTACAATGTTACCAGAATTTTGCTTCCATTCAGCTTTAGTTACAATCCCATACTGGCCATTTCCTAATTTCCCGATATACTTAAGATGCTTATCACTAATAAAATGAACTTGCTGTGCTACTGTAGCTATCATTGGATCTTGTCTTTTCTGTTATATTACATTGGTTCATGTTAAACAGTAAAAAATTCAAGTAATGTAACGCTTTACATTTCATCTATGAGTTACAAGAATTCAGGTATATACTTAAACTTTTTAAGAAATTCAGACAAAGTTTTAGTTTTTTATTTTAGAATAAACTGATACTTTCAAAAAATATATTATTTATCTAAGCATACAGCTGAACTAAAAGGTTTTAGCTTTAGGTTATCTTAAACTTACAAATATAAGACTTTTTTGATTAATATTTTTTCAAGGTTTAAATTAGAGGTTGGCAAACATAAATAAAGGAAAGCTCATCAAAAATTTCTGACAAACATTATACAACGTATCTTTTAGTTTAAATACATTTATCCTAAACATTTTTACTTTGTAAATACTATAAATGTACCCTTAATTTTATTATGAGTAACCATTGGTGCTAATATAAATATTATTTGTTTTGTTATCTTAAAGTAAACAAAGAACTTTAAGAAAAAAAAATTGTTTGTATTCTAAATATTGTTTTCAAAAGTATTTAAGGGCTTATTTCTTAGAACTTTACTTATTGAGGACATTTTAGGATTCTATAGATACCTTACCACTTTAAAAACATTGATAAAGGTGTATTTTAAAGATTTTTAAATAATTTAGCAACTAAAATGTTCAATTACCATAAAAATTTAAAACTCACTTTCTTTATAAACTTCCTTTTCTTTTTTACTGCTTGCATTAACCTTCTTTGAGCTGGACCACTCATACCAATCTTTTCTAAATCTACAGCTTTGACATGCTTAAAGTGTTCTGGTTCTGTCACCTGCCATAAGAAGATTTTCAATCAAAAATATTTTAAAATTTATGATAACACTACATAAAAAGTAGCAAAAATTAAAATATAAGGATTATTCAATTTACAAAGTTCCAAGATATGAACATTTTAATTTCAAATAATTAGAATATTTCAATTTAAAACATATGAGAATATTCATACAGAAAACTAAATATTTTTTAGTAAGTTATATAAAGTTAAAACAGAGGAATTATAGTTTAATATGTTTTTAAATAAGTTTTAGATTTTTTTTTTATAATGAAAACCTGAAGTTGTTCAGTTATTTTCACATAAAAACTTTCCAATTGAACATCATTAAGAACATTTCGTAACCAATTTTTATTCATTTCAAATTAAAGTTTAAATCACCATGCATCTACTTATTATATATAAATTATATAAAAATGATTGTTTAACTAAATTAGTACATTCTTATTTTTTTTAAAGAAGTAAGGAAATAACTTTTTAATTAGAATGTAGATTGTATAACTTCACATTATAGACCAGTTTGCGTCCATGATAGACTAAAATTTAAGTTATTTTAATGAGCCAAAATTTGTACATTTTTTGAAAATAAATTAAAAAACTATGACTAATCAACGATGAAACTTAAATATACTATATTAGAAAAGATTTTATTAGTGTTTTGATAAACTATCAACTTTATTTAAAAAAACTAGTTTCTTCTTTTCTTATTTAAAACAATGCTCTAAGTATGGACTTAAACTTAATTTTCTTATTTAAAATAATGCTCTAAGTATGGACTTCAACAAGGTATTTTACCTAAAATATAAGGTTAAGTTAAATACCAATAAAAAGATAGACAAATAAGATCAATGTATAAGATCAATTTATCAAAATTAACCTTATTTTTAATGAAAAAATGATCTTTGTAACACAACTAGAAAAAAATAATGATAATTACACATAAAATTAATGTAAGACCAGAGCCAACTAGTTGATATTTAAACACTTAGCAATGCAATCTCTTAATAAACTCCCCAACAATAGTAAAGATTACGGATTCAATATCCATAAAAACTTACAACATAGTGTAAAATTAACAAATTTCTTAAATTAATAAAATCAACCAATCAAAATTTAATTAAAACTAAACAATTAACATAAACACTGAAGAAAAGTCAGACATGAAACAGTTATTAAAATTTATTTTTTACAAAAGGTTACCCGTTTACCCGTTTTGGCTCATTACAATTTAAAAAATGTGTAGCATCTATTTTTTGAAGTCTCAAAACTGTAACCAAACTGGACTATACCAGGAAAAATATCTTTGACTACTTCAGTAACAAAAACTCTCAAACAATTGTTGCGAATATCACTTAGAACTTTACTTGCTCTGATGATCAGAGCATATCCTACATAAAGACATCTATATGAGTTTTCTGAAGAATTGCAGACAACTGTTGAGCACACAAAAACTGCACAATATTTAATAACATTTTTCAATTGCACACACTATCAAAACTCAGACATTGTACAACATTTTAGAGTTATAAAATCAATTAAGAATAGTGAAATTTACAGCCTGGAATCAACAATAATTGAAGAACAAAGGCCTAAGTTAAATACTCAAATTACATCAAATGGTTATACAAGTATTTACTTATTAGCATATCTTTATTTAGGGATCAGGCCAAAATCTCAAAGAATAAATTTTGCTCAAAATGTTATTTTTGCACAAATCTTCTATTTTATACAGATGACACTTTTGGATGACAAAAAATTCCAATCCTGCAAAGCTAAATTTAAAAACAAGCTTTACCAAATCAATATTTTTATTATATGTTATGGTTTTAAGAGAACAAATAGAGAGATCTCAACTACTGGAGGAGAAATCTTGAATTTATTCTTTCAATATTTTATTTTACAAACTAAGTTTCGGTCAAAGACCTCGTCAGTGCTTAAATAAATCTAATAAATATATGTGACAGTCATGGAAAATACCTTTTAAACAATTAAATTAAAATAAAATCAAATTTTTACTCAAAATTTTTACTTAAGAAACTAAAGAAATCAAATATTTATATCAAGACTGAGTTTAAGGTAAATTTTAAATTTTAGTTAAGTTTTAAAACCAATATAACAACAACAATAATAATAATAATAATAATAGCTGTATTTAGCTTTCTTTTTCTTCTTTTTCACTGACGAGGTCTTTGACCGAAACTTAGTTTGTAAAATAAACTTTTAAAAGAATAAATTTATCAATATTAGTATCTAAATTCAGGTTCAATTGGAAACAAAAATGAACAACCAAAACTGGATTTTATATTTGGACTAATTTGTTTATAGCAAATACCTAAAGCAGTTTAAGCCAAGTCTTGTTCTACGTCAACCAGTTATAGAATTAAAATTATTTGAAAACCTTGTAGTGTGTGAATGAACAGAGCTAGAAAGTGTAAATCTATTGTGTACTACATCAAAATCTGTTAAAGTATTGTGCAAAAACTTTCAACTTTGTTATTTATAATATCATTTAATTTCAGCAGATCAGTTTTTTTAAACAGAAGGTTTGTTGTGGTCAGGACAGGCACATAACAAACAAAACTAATTATTCTTTTTTGCGTTCAAATATCTATTTTAAGCAACGGTCAGCAGCACCACCTTAAGCAGATATATAATACTGCATGTGTGGATAAAACTAACTATAATATATTTTAAGTGTAACTTTTTCAAAATAATACCTTAGTTTTGACAAATATACCAAATCCTAGACAATTTTGATTTGAAAGAACTCAAATGTTTCTCTAATTCAGCTTATCCACACCCAAGTATATCAAACAGAGTTGCCTAATGTTTTTGGCAAATTTTCTCCAGGTTTTCAAAATTTCTTCCAGGTTTTTTAAATTACACGTTTTAGAGTCTATTTTTAGTTTCAAATTAAGTTTAATGCAAAAAACGTATCAAATAGTATAACAACATTGAAAATATATCTGAAAGCTTCTTTAAATGTGTTTTTTATTAAAAAAAATTGATGATGACAATTTTTTTTTATCTATACCTTAGACTTTTTGTTTCAAATCAAAATACTTAACACTTAAAAGTTGTTTAAAATTTCAGATTTTTTCAGGTTAATTAGTTACTTTTGTTCAAAATTCCAGGTTTTTTTTTTTGCCTAAATTGTCAAATTCCAGGTCTCTCCAGCATTTCAGGTTTTTTGGCAACTCTGTTTATACTATAACTCTGCTCAATAAGAAAACAATTCACAACATTTGTAGTTTTATTAAAAACAAAATTTTGTTTTTGAATAGTTAATAAAAAGTTTGTTAGCATGCTAACGCTACCATTTATAAACTTTAACCAATTCCTTATTAATAACTTTATTCAAATAATCAGGTTATCAAGTTGTCATAATCAAAATGATCACTGTGTTGGTAGCCTAGGCAGGCATCATCAGCAAACAATCTCATATTAAACTCAGTAGAAGAAAAAATATCATTAACATAATACAAGAAATAACAAAGGACCCAAACAAGAAACTTTCAGTAATCCAAAATTCACAATTTCAATCTCAGACTTAACATTATTCATAACAGTTGATTGGCTTTAATCTTTCAAAAACTAGCTTATAAGTAAATCTAAGGTTAAGCCTTTTAAATTATAATATTTAAGTTTTGTTATAAAAATTTAATAATTAACCATTTAAAACTTTTGCTAAATCCAAAAATACAGAGCAATTTATCAACTTTTTCTCATTAGCCTCATTTAATTCAATAGCAACCTTATTTACAGCTATACAGATTCATTTGCACTATTTTCCCTAAACTCATACTGTTTCTCATGAAATTTTGTAAAAATAAGAAGCCACCAAAGCTTTTTTTTAAACAGTAAATAAAACTTTATATGATCTAACATATTTGCTTAACTTTAACAAAATTACTGGTGAAAAAAAAGGTAAATAGTCCTGTGTTCTTGGATTTTGCTACAGCTTTTAATACTGTTAATCATAAAATTTTAATATCAAAACTTAAATGTTATAATATAAAATGCTAAATGTTAAATTCTATTGAAAGTTATTTAAAAGATAGAAGTCAGTCTACTGTTATAAATAATGTTGTTTATTGTGTATATAAATGACATATTTTCAGTTACAAATATTAAATTCAGATTGTTTGCAGATGATGCTTGTCTGAGTTATCAACATTGTGATTATGACCATTTAATGCTGTTATAAATATGGAGCTGAGGAAAATTGATGAATGGCTTTGTAAAAACATATTGTTTATCAAATATTTAAAGACAAAGTTTTTGTTGTTTAATAGAACTGAAAAAAGAGTGAACTCAGTGTTAAGGTAAATGGTTTTGTGATTTAGCAGAAAGAAAATATTAAATACATAGGTGTGGCATTAGACGACAAGTTGAATTGGAAGGTACATTTAAAGTACTTTAAAACTTTTGAGAAGTTGTGTTATGATGTCAAAATTGAGATATTATTTGGATGTGAGTATTTTGAAAATAGTGTATTAGTTTGTTCTACCCGCATACCCAGTATTGTATATCTGCTTGGGGTAATGCTGCTGGTTCTCATTAAAAGCCAATTGTTAGTATGCAAAAAAGAATTGTAAGATATGTTTGTCACGTGCCTGCACTGACTCCAACAAATTCATTGTTTGTGAAAACTGGTATGCTGAAGTTAATTGAGATGTTTAATTTTGAAGTTTGTAAGTTGATGCTGAGTACTTTGAGAGGATTTGAGGTTGACCACAGTTAGACTCCAGTAAGTAAGGTTCATACACACAATACAAGATATTAAAAAAACAATAATTTTGAAGTTGAAAGACCTAGAACAGGGCTTGACCTAAACTCCTTTAGGTATTTGGGTCCTAAGTTGTGGTTTGGTCAGGGTTGCCAAATTTTCTTTAGGTTTTCAAAATTTCTTCCAGGTTTTTTAAATTACACACTTTAGGGTCTATTTTTAGTTTAGAATTATCTTTAAGGGTTGAATAGTATAACAATAATAAAAATATATCTTAAAGCTTCTTTAAATGTGTTTTTTGATAAAAAAATTTATGATGACAACATTTTATTATCAATACAACAGATTTTTTGTGTCAAGTCAAAATTTTACTACTTAACATGTAAAAGTTATTCAAAATTTCAAGTTTTTCCTGGCTTTTTAGTCTAAATTATCAAGTTCCAAGTTTTTCCGGGATTCCAGTTTTTTTTTGCAACCCTGTCTAGTGTTCCAGAATTTTTTAAAAACCTATAAAAAGATCAGTTTAATTAGAGTTACAAAAAACTTTTTGTTGAGCCAGTATACTGAGTAGGTTTGGAGTGCTTTGGCTGAGTAAGTTGTGTTCCATGCAGATGTTGCTTAATTGCTTTTGGTAGGTACTTGTTATCTGTTTATCTTAATATATGTATGTTCAGTATTGTGTATGTTTATTTTGATTTATAGTTGGCTGGTTTTGGTCTGTTGATGAGTGATGGGGAAAGATGTTTATATGGATGTGCATGATTGTTTGTTTGCTGTTTTCCAGTTTTGTTGTAATTTATTTGTTAGCTGTATATTAATTAAAATATAGTTTAATTCCCGCCCAACGTAATTGTGGAAGATGCCATACCTACCCATGATTTAAGTAATGTAGTATACATATTTAAATGTCAGTGCAGAAATGACTACGTAGGTCGTACATCTCAACGTTTCCACATTAGGGGAGAGCAGAATGTCACAAAAAGCTAAAAAGTTTTACTTTTTATGACAACTTTAAGCCAAAAGGTGAACAATCATCCCATCCATGAACACTTCCTCAATAACCCTAGTTGTGTAGAGAACTACCTATAAAGTAGATTCAAAGTTCAATCCGAAGCAAGAAACTCTTACCATCTCTTAGTTCTAGAATTGCTGTTTATAAGAACTTGCAAGCCAAAAATTTGTAGACAACAAGATTTCTACAATTTAAAACTTTATAAATAGCAGGTTTTTAGTATTATTATTGTAATTTTTTGTGGTTTTTTGTAATGTACTTTTTAATTTAGTTTCACGTAAATTTCGATTACCTTAAACATTTTTATTTTAACAATTTTGTCTTATAAATAACTTTAAATCTGTAAAGTATAACTTTACTCTAATTTAACCTTTTAACCAGACTTTTACACTTAACTCTTTATGACATAACTACTTCTAGCTAGACATTTCAAAATCTTCGTATATAACTAAATATACACTAAATTCTCATCAGTTTTTAGCAAGCTTATTCTGAAAATCCTCTAAATTAAATAAAATATTTTTTTTTTAAGAGTGACTTGTGTTTAAATTTTTTAGTTAAAACCAGTACCAAAACCAAACTGTACATTAATTACTACTGCATAACTTAATTATTTGTTCTTACTTTTATAAGACTAAAATTTATTCTACAAACACAAGTTTCAGAAACTACATTTTTTCTTTATAGTTTTTTTTTATTTTTGAGTATTATTTTGACAAAATTGTTACTTAATAGGTTTTAAAATAGTTATTTATGCTAATTTATTCATTATAATAAGAGTTTAAATTATTTTTTTAACAACTGATTTTGAGTTCACTCTGGTGGCAATGACATGGTTTCCACTGATCAAGCTGAAAAAATTTCCTGACTTTTCCTGACTTTTTACCAAAATTTTCCTGACTTTTCTAAATCAAACTCTTAAATTAAACTTATTATAAAATACATAATCTAACACATGAAGCTATATAAAATTTTCAATCTATTTTTAATACAGGTTAAAAACAACAGATTTTTGCTGAATTCTATCATCAAACTTCCAGTACATCACTTAAACCATCTCTGTATGATTGATGTTTGTAATGAACAGCTCTATCAGCAAAATTCTTGTATTAAAATCTTATAAACACAGATTGTCTGAAAAAAGACACAATCTTTTAGCATTTCCTAGCATAAATGTATCTAGATATACAAACAACATATAAGGAAATTTTACAATTAAAACCTTGAATTAATAACGAACTTTAATAACTAAAATCTTAAAACAATAACAAATTTTTACAGTTGAAACCTTAAAACAATAAAGAACACAATTTTTTAGAATTTCCTAGCATAAATCATAAATCATAAATAACTAAATAAACAAAGCGACATATAAGGAACTTTTACAACTTAAACCTTAAATCAATAAGGAACTTTCACAACTCAAACCTTAAAACAATAACAACAAGAAGAAAAACTAGTAGGAACCTTCTTTATCTTGCTAGAAGGTTTCAATAAGAAAAAGGTTGGAAATATGCATGGTCCTCAAGTGGCACAATTTTGTTAAGAAAAGATGAGAAGTCAAAAGTGAATGTTATCAACTCTGTTGAAGATATTTAAAAACTGCAGAACTAACAATAAGCTAATTGTTTATTATTTAAATATATTAAAAACTATTATATGTTTAAGCGACTTCTTTTAAACTTAAGTTAGATAGATTAGTTGATTTAGAATCTGTTTGTAGTGTATGTCAAAAAGATTTTGAACCTCCAAAAACTAATTCTATTTGTTGTGATAGTTGTGAAAAATGGTTCTATTTAAGTTGTTGTGGAATATCTAAACATGAGTTTAATTTTTAGGTTAAAAATGAAGATCCTTTTTATTGTATAGACTGTGTAAATAACCTAGGACTAATTAATGTTGGAATGATGATTTCTGCAAATCTTGTTTTAAAAAACTCTCTAATTTAGATGATTGTTTGTTTTGTGAAGGCTGCTTTAAATGGATACATCTTAAATGTTCAAAAGTATCAACTAAAAAGTTTGCAGAAATGTGCAAAAATGATTTACCCTTGTTTGTGAAACCTGTGAGCTAAAAATGTCTGTGTGTTTTAAATGTAAGTTGTTTTGTAAAAACTTTAAAAATTGTTTAACCTGTTTTATATGCTTCCAAAAATGTCATGTTGAGTGTGCTTCTGAAAATAAAATGAAACTAAGCCTATACAAACAAGGTGATTACAAATTTTATTGTGATATATGTAAGGAGTCTGTTTTTCCCTTTCAGAATGTTAACAACTTTGATTTTGATTGTTTTTATGAATCTGTTAAACCTAGTGTTTCTGAAATTAAGATTGAGAGTTACTTAGATCTGTATAGTGTGAAATTTAACAAGAAAAATTGTATTAGTATTGTCTTTATGAATATAAGAAGCTTGAATGCAAATCTATATAAAATTGAGGAATTTTTGAGTGTAACTGAGGGGTTGCCTGATGTGATTTGTGTGTGTGAAACATGGCTAACAAATCTGAGACCTTTTGTAAGTAAGTTGTATGGATATGATTTTGTAAATAAATTGTCTAATAGTAATTAATCTGGTGGTGTTGCATTTTTTATTAGAGCTTGCCACTCTTATGAGGTTGTAGAAGGTGTGTCTTTTGAGCAGTGTGATGTAGATGATTTGTGGATCTCTATTAAACTTGAAAACAATAAATCTTTTGTAGTTGGTAATGTATATAGACATCCAAGCACTGCATTTGATAATTTTAAAGAAAATTTCCCTAAAGTTTTAGACCTACTAAATGAAAAGAATAAATATTATATAATTGGTGGTGATATAAATATAAACTTGTTTAATAGAGATCAGTGTACTTTTGACTAATTGGATTGTATTTCTAGTGCTGGTGCTTTGCAATTTGTTGATTTGCAAACTAGGCATTCTGCTGATTATTTGTCTAGTTCTTTGATTGATCATGTTTATTCTAGTTTTGATTGTGAAAAGCTAAATGTCAATGTTGTGGATTATGATATATCTGATCATATGCCTGTTATCTGTGAAATTGAATGCAAAAAGTTTAAAAATGAGTATTGTGATCTGAGGTCCTTTCAGGACTTCAGTAAGTTTGAAGTTAGAGCTTTTCTGAATGATTTGAGTGCGAAATTGAGAGGCATGAACCTGTGTGCTGAAAATTGTGAAGATGTTAACAAATGTTGGAATGAGTTTGAGAGTATTTTTAGTGGGACAGTATTTGATCATGCTCCTGTCAAAATATTAAGTAAAAAAGAACAAAAACTAAAAGCTAAACCGTGGATAAAAAAAGGTATAATAATCTCAATTAACTTTAAAAACTTAATGTTTAAATTTGCCATTAAAGATAAAACAAAAAAAAATTCTGTTTGTTTTAAAAAATATCGAAATATATTAAACAGAGTAATAGAATGTTCCAAGAGACTTTATTATAAACAACTAGTTAAAAAGAATAAACAAAATAGTAAACAATTATGGAAAATTGTGAATAATATTGTTTCCACTAAATCTACATCTAGTTGTAAAATTAAAGGTGTGCTTGATGAGTGTGGTGAAATTGTGAATGACCCAAAATGTGTAGGCAATCTAATGAATAAAAATTTTGTAAATATTGCTGACAATTTGTTAAAAAAGAGAAAAGATGTTGTTGATGAAAAGAATGATGAGTATTTATCTGATTCAGTTAAAAATGATTTTGTCTTTAATAAAATTTCTGATAGTGAGATTCTGAATTATATTAAAACTTTAAATCCAAATAAAAGTGTGCGTTCTGATGTCCCTAATATTCGTTTTGTGAAGCTCAGTGCAAAAATAATTTCTCCTTATCTTTCTAAATTGTATAAAAAATGTGTTAAGTATGGTGTGTTTCCTGAATCGCTTAAATTTGCTGAGGTAATCCCTATTTATAAATCTGGTAAAAAAAATGACATTAATAACTACAGACCTATTTCTCTTTTATCCTCATTTTCGAAAAATTTTGAGTTTTTAGTGTGTGAGAGATTGAAAAAAATCTTTTTTTTTAATGAGGTGCTACATGAAAAACAGTTTGGGTTTAGAGAGAATAGTACGACTGAACTAGCTGTGAATCAGATTGTTGATGAGTTAATTGATTCTGGTGAGAGAAAATTAATAAATTGCTCTGTATTTTTGGATTTGGCTAAAGCATTTAACACGGTTAATCACAAAATTCTAATATCTAAACTTAAAAATTATTATATAAAAGGTTCAATGTTAAATTCACTTAAAGATTATTTAAAAGATAGAAGTCAATCAACGGTCATAAATAATGTTGTGTCTGAGCGTGAAATTGTGAATGTTGGAATACCACAAGGTTCTTGTTTGGGTCCTTTGTTGTTTGTTGTGTATATTAACGATATTTTACCTCTCTGAGATAAATATAAGATTGTTTGCTGATGATGCCTGCTAGAGCTACCAACATAGTGATCATGAGTATTTAAATGAAATTATTAATAAGGAGTTGGTTAAAGTTTATAAATGATTGCATGCTAATAAACTTTTTATTAATTATTCAAAAACTAAATTTTTGCTTTTCAATAAAACTTCAAAAAATTGTGAATTTAGTGTCAAGGTTAATGGTTTTCTTATTGTGCATAGTGATAGTATAAAATACTTAGGTGTGGTTTTGGATGATAAGCTGAATTGGAAGAAACATTTGAGTTCTCTGAAATCGAAATTGTCTAGGAGTTGTTATTTTTTGTCAAAATTGAGATATTATTTGGACACATTTACACTTAAAATGATATATTATAGTTTGTTTTATTTGCATATCCAATATTGTATATCTGTTTTGGGTAGTGCTGCTGACTATTACTTAAAACCAATTGTTTGTATGCAAAAAGAGTGATCGGTATGTTTGTCCAGAGCCTGCCTTGACCACAACAAACCCTTTGTTTAAAAAAACTGGTGTGCTAAAATTTAAGGATGTGTATAAATTGCAAATTTGTAAGTTGATGCGTAATACTATAACAGGGTTTGATGTAGAACACAATAGATTTACACTTGCTAGCTCTGTTCACACTCAATAAAAGATTTTCAAAGAAAATGAATTATATAACTGAAAGACCTAGAACGAGACTTAGCCTAAACTGCTTTAGGTATTTGGGTCCCAAGTTTTGGTTAAGTGTCCCTGAAACTTTTAAAAACTTAAAAAAAGAGCCTTTTAAATTTAGATATAAAAACTTTTTGTTGAATAACTACATGGAGTAGATCTAGAGTGCTTCTACATGTATGTTTTGTTTATGTTGAAATTTGATTTATGTTATTTGGGCATCAGATTGTAATGTGTGGGTCTTTATTTTATGAATGTCCTGGTAATGAAAGAGTGATTGTTATAAATTATTGTAATAAATTTTGTTTATTGCTGAGTTATTTTACTTGTTTTAATTTTGTTATTGCGTTAGATTTAAGATAGTTCACTTTATTTATGTTTTTTATTAGAAATTAGATGTAAAAGTATAAATTTGATACAAAATTTTTATTTATTTTTAATTAATTATTTTTAAAATTTTAGTTTTTTTTCTTTTAGTTTTTTTATTTGTTTATTATTTATTTTTATTTTATTTATTTATTTTTTTTTTTTTGAGTTTTGTACAAAGTTAATAATAACAAATTTTTAAAACTCTTATTATTTATTGACATTATTGTTGATATATATGTATAATCAAGAAACAAGAAATGCAAAAAACAAGAATGCCCGGTAAATGGAAGTTGCTTAATGGAAAATATTATATATAAAGCTACATTCATAACTGAAAACCAGACCAAGTTTTATGTTGGCTCGACTGGACTATTGTTCAAGAATCGCTACACAAAGCACAAGTACAGCTTCAAACACGAAAAACATAAAAACACACAACTTTATCGCAGTACATTTGGAAACTAAAAAATAACAAAGTTAATTTTGAAATTCAGTGGGAAATATTAAAAAGAACAAAAAATAAATATAGTTTAAAAAACGGATGTAAATTGTGTAATGCAGAAAAAATTGAAATTTTAAAAGTTAATAAATCAAAATCTCTAAACAAAAGAAACGAATTACAAACTGGCTGCATACATTATCGTAAACAATTTATCTAAAAACTATGTTAATAATTTTGTCTAAAATCAACTATCTATTATTACGTAATACCTAATTTTGTATAATTTTATTGCTGTACTTACAAGTATGCTTTTCATTGAATAAAACTTAGCTGAAGACGCGTATTAAACGCAGAAACAGCTGTCCCAAGCAAAAGTTTATTTTGTGTATTTTAATTTTATAATTTGCACCTACAAAAAGTGGAGAGCCTCTCTCACCATCAACAGACTTCAAAAAAAAGTAAGAAGTTTCTCGCTTTTTCAATTAAGCTGAGTCTCTAAAGTTTTAAAGATGATTAAAAGTATACACGACTTAAGACCTATAAACTTCAATTATTCATTAAAGAGCATACCAATAAGTAGTAGTAATAAAGAGTTCAAAATTTAAATGTACAAAAAAGTAGATAAACTGATAACTAAAATGAGATGGAAAGCATTCCATTTAAGGGATGAAAACACAGAAGCTAAAGTTTCAGATTATGACCGCTTATTTCCAACAAAAAAACGAGCTCCCGAGGATAAACTTCTAACAAATTTTGAAAACGACCTTTACGAGTTAATAAATAATTTAAAATTCCAAAAATACCAAAACTCTTTTACCCGCAAACTTAACAAAGACTTAAAGGAAATAAAGTTCACCAAAAAAGTTTTTGTTTTTGCAGATAAATCTCACAGCCTATACAAAATTAGTCGGGATAAGTATAAGAAATTAATTACAGAAAACATCACATCTACATACAAAAAATCGGAAAAAAGTCTCATCAAAAAAATTAATAATGAAGCAAAGGAAATAATTGTGAAAAACAAAATAAAAGGTAAAATTCCCAAACTTTCTCAACAACAATGTTACATTACTTTAAAAGATCATAAACCAAACTTCCCAACTAAACTAAGTTGTAGAATAATTAATCCGGCAAAAACTTTTATTTGCAAACCTGCAAAAACAAACTTAGATAAGATCAACAATTTTATAAGAACAAAAAGTAGTTTAATACAATGGAAAAATACTTATGAGGTATTGAACTGGTTTAATAACTTAAGCAATAAATCAACTTCAAGGTTTATCAAATTTGATATAGTGAGCTTTTATCCAGCAATCTCAGCAACAATTTTGGAAAACTCCTTCAAATTTGCTGCAGGCCTAACTAAAATCACGGAAAATGAAAAAGAGCTAATCAGACATTGCTGTAAATCAGTACTGTTCCACAAGGGTGGACCATGGTCGAAAAAGCATAACAAGAACAGCTTTGATGTACCAATGGGAAGCTTTCATGGAGCAGAAGTTTGCAAACTGGTTGGCCTATATATTTTAGATATATTGAAGAAGGAAAAGATTTTTAGAGATGGTAACTTTGGAATATACCGTGACGATGGTTTAGCAGTGGTGGACATTCTACCGGGACCAGATATGGAGAGAAAAGTCAAACATCTAAGAAAAGTCTTTAAAAACATTGGTTTTGATGTAACCATTGAAGCCAATCTGTTTGTAACAGACTTCTTAGATGTTACTTTAGATCTTCAAAATGAAAGTCATAAGCCGTATGGAAAACCAAATGCGCATACGGTTTATGTGAATAGCAAGTCAAACCATCCAGAGCATGTGCTAAAACACATACCAGTGGCAGTGAATAACCACCTCCAGAAGATTTCTAGCAGTCAAAGCATTTTTAAGGAAACAACCCAAAAATACCAGGAAGCTATAAGAGAAAGTGGGTACAATCACAAGTTAGCCTATAGCCACAAAAGCGAGAAGGGTAAGAACAAGAAAAGAAGGAGAAGAAATATTCTATATTTTAACGCTCCATTCTGCAAAAGTGTAGCAACACGGGTTGTGAAGCGCTTCCTAGAGATTGTGGACAATAACTTTACTGAAAACCATCCATATTGTAAAGTTTTTAACAGGAAGACACTAAAAGTGTCCTACTCATGCATGCCAAACATGAAACAACTTATAATGGCACACAATCAAAAGATGTTAGACACGCAGGACAAAGAAAGGCAAATGTGTGACTGCAAAAAACAAGAATGCCCGGTAAATGGAAGTTGCTTAATGGAAAATATTATATATAAAGCTACAGTCATAACTGAAAACCAGACCAAGTTTTATGTTGGCTCGACTGGACTATTGTTCAAGAATCGCTACACAAAGCACAAGTACAGCTTCAAACACAAAAAACATAAAAACACGACAACTTTATTGCAGTACATTTGGAAACTAAAAAATAAGAAAGTTTATTTTAAAATTCAGTGGGAAATATTAACAAGAACGAAAAATAAATATTGTTTAAAAAACAGATGTAAATTGTGTAATGCAGAAAAAATCAAAATATTAAAAGTTAATAAATCAGAATCTCTAAACAAAAGAAACGAATTACAAACTGGCTGCATACATTATCGTAAACAATTTATCTAAAAACTATGTTAATAATTTTGTCTAAAATCAACTATCTATTATTACGTAATACCTAATTTTGTATAATTTTATTGCTGTACTTACAAGTTTGCTTTTCATTGAATAAAACTTGACTGAAGACGCGTATTAAACGCAGAAACAGCTGTCCCAAGCAAAAGTTTATTTTGTGTATTTTAATTTTATGTTTTTATATATACATTATTTTCAATACAAATAATTTTTTTTCCTACTTACAGTATTTCTTTATTATAGTTGGTTTTTTATTATTTTTAGAACTAAATATTTTTAATTATGTATTTGTTTATTTGAGTTTGCAACAGCTGATTGTGAGTTCACACTGGTGGCAGTGATCACATGATTGGATTGTTGGTGTGTTTTTTGTTGTAGCGTTGGCAAATACTTACTTGGGGATTTGAGCTTCATGATTTTCCCACACTTTGTGGTTTTTAGTGTTGAGATTTTAACCTTGTGAGTGTTTGCTAAATGACGTGTCACCAAAGGTTTTTTTCAATAAAGGGTTAGGATTAGTTTTTATTTCAGTTAGTTAAATTTTTTTTTTATTACGTAGACATTTTTAGCTTTAATTTTATATAAAAGATTTTTTTTCTTAGTAAATTTAAAGATAGGGCAGGTGGAATAACATGTGATGAGCTCAAACTCACTTGCTTGACCTTCAGAAAACGTTTATCGTTGCAGAGGGGAGAGTGAGTATTTTCTGATGTTTATCTACCTTAAAAAAAAACACTTAATATTTTGTTAGCAAACAATTAAACCTATATTTTTGAACAGTTATCTATATGATAGATTTTTTGTGTGAATTACTATTGAAAATGTTAAAATTGTTGAAAATTCCAGGTTTTTCCAGGTTTTTTGTTCAAAATTTCTCAAATTCCAAGTTTTTCCAGGTTATTTTTGACTAAATTGTCAAATTCCAGGTTTTTCAAGGTTTCCAGGTAAAGTGGCAACCCTGTTACTATGTATTTATATAGCTTGTTTAAAACATAGTATTGGTTTTTTTTAGCCTAAAATCATGGTTAAATAAGACATCAAATGTATTTTAATTTCAGCTTGATATTGGTGCTCACCTAAAGTTAAGCATAACCTAAATTTTTTCTATTGTAGAAAAAAATTTAAAAGCTTAATTAGACAAAACTTTCTACAATAAGTAAACTTATTGTGGAGTAAATTATTATAGCTTATATGTTACACCTTGTGTAGTTTCTAAATACATATTAAAATAAAAATTCTTTTAAGGGGCATTACCAAAAAAAAAATTACTTAATAGTCTGCTGGTTGCAGTAGTACTGCTGAAGTCTAATTGACTTTAATTTTTATTAAACTTGTTTTTTAATTAAAAGAAGGTCTTGTAAATAATTTCATTAAAATTAAGATACTCAGATACATTTTTTTCGCGTCAGCTGCCTGTCTACGGCATTTCTGATTGACTAGTATTTTAGTTATTTCTATTTTAAGTTTAATTTTAAGCAATCAAATTTAAATTTTTGGTTTATATTTTAAACATTTGGGTAAGTTGAGTTAATAGTAAGAGTATATATTAAAAATTTTAGGTGAGATGGGTTAGGGATAAGGGTATAGATGTTCTTAATATACTTTTGTATTATTTATTTACCTCAATTGCATAATGTCATGAATAAAAAAATTTAAAACCTTACATCTGCAGCCGACCCTATTTTGCTAGTGTATGCTGGAGCGCTTTTTCGTCCGTTCGTTAACAATCATTATTCATGAGCAATTGATAACTTTTTTTTTTAATATCTTCGGCTTCTTTTTATTTTCTGAAATATTACAATTTCAACTATTTATTAGTTAACACCGGAATTGGCAGTTTTTTGTTAACGGTGGAACAATTTTCTTAAAAAAAGGTTGCTCGCGAGCTGACCGAGCTGGATAATAAAAAAGTCTCCCACGGGTTGCAGTTTGTTAAAATAAATGTAGTAATCAAAAAAATTAAGCAATAATAGAACTTTTTTGATTAGTAATCATTAGTACAAGAACCTAATTGTAAATTTTTACACACAAAACCATTGTTTTTGTTTTAAAATGTAAGTTTTAAGCTAAATTGTACATCATGGGTCGCAAGCTATTGCTTTGCGCACTGTAGTTTTCCAAACCCTGAGTTAACACATTCTTATGTTAAACAAACTTGCATATATTTAACACGCTAAATAAATTTTTTATAAAGTTTTATTAAATATTGTACATGGTAATAACTTAATCACTTTTAAAAATTTATAACTTACAAAAGGGGTTGGTAAACTGCAGCACGCAAAGCATAAATCTGCAGCCAGTGGTGTACTTACATATTTTTATTTATTCAAATAATATTGAATAAATATTTATATACGGTTAGGCTATATAGTTAATAATGACTTACTTTTGCTTATTTCATTAAATCTTATTTTGTAAACAGTACTTTACTATTTGTTATAAGTTATTAAATTTTTTCAACAAATGTTTGCTGACATTTTTTTAGCGAGCACCTTACCTTTTATAGAAAAGTTTAAGTTTGATTACGATTTATTTAAGTTTTATACTTTATGGTTACTGACCCTGGACTTATAACATAGTTTTGATTGACTTTGTTTTATATCCGATTGAATCAAAAACTTTCTTGTAAAAAAATACAAGAAAAATGCATTTTTACTCATTTATTTAAAGTTTTAAATGGTATTAAAACATAAAAAATATTTAAATAAACTTTTTTGTTAATATTATTGATGTTTTTTAATTTAGTGTCATTTAACTTTATTTAAAGATTTTATCACACGAAAATTTTAAAGATTTTTATTGTACATATTTTATTTATACTTTTTAAATTTCGGTTAATATTTTTAAAACGAAAATCGGAAAAAATATTTTCTAATTTAAACAACTTTTTATTCCAGAAATAGTATAATAAATAATAAGTTAAAATATTGTCGCATTATATTTTAATTTTACATTACCTTAAAAAAAAAACGTTAAGCTTTTAAGTAAAAGCAAATTTTAATTTATGCTAAGAATTTTGGACCCCTTATGGCGGTTACATGACTATTCAAATTCCGACGACTAAAATTCTTAAAAAATATTTAAAAGACTTTATCTCATACAAGAATGTATTTTTAAAACAATTAAAAGTACGTTTGTAGGTCTTATGAATACCTTCAGGAATTTTTTTATTTTTTGCAAAATTTTAAACATTTGTTAGGATATTTAAAAATTACTCGAAATAATTATATTTTTAAGCTTATTTTAGCGATATCTCTATAAATACTTAACGTTTTTCAATAACAAAAAAAAATGCCTGTAGATATTAAGTTAAACCTATATACAAATATTTTATTTCATAGGTATATACATGACTTTTTTAGTAAAGGTCTTTTAATTTTTTTGATGAATTTGAATTGTCGAAACTTGAATTGTCCGAATTTGAATTGTCGTGCACCCCCTTAAAGCTAGTTAATGACTTTGAAAAAATAAACTACTGAGGTATAAATTTTTTACAAAGATTTTCATATGCAAACATATAACTCATGTTAATAAAATAATCCCGTCAAGGAAACAAAAAAGTTGGAGATATTTAATAAACTAAAGATAATTCTTGCTAATTTTTAAAATTTAAAGTAAGGCAACCCTGTTATATAAATATTGGGTTTCAAAAGTAATCTTAATTGGTATGCAAATAAAGAACATTAATATTAATATTGTTTTTTTAAAGTTTACTAAAAAAGATCTTAACGAAACAAGTTTATAAGAATAATCAATAATAACAACAGTTTTGCACAGTATTTTTTTATCCAACTGACAGACGTCTCTTTGAGTTAAATAGATTATATAGGTCCACGGAGTTCTGAGAAGAAAAATGATATGAATATTTGTATATACTAAGTACAAGCTATTAATGATCTTCCGGATCCTATTATTTGATACTAACCTGGATTCAGCCGGATACTAATCTAGGGTGCACGACTGTTCAAATTCTAAAGAAAAATTGAAAGGGCCAGAAATAAAAAAGTAATGAATGTTTATCAAAAAAAATAAAATGTAAGTCATATTAATATCTACTGGAAATTTTTATCTTTTTGCAAAACATTAAAAAAAATTTTGAATTACGGCTAAATAAAGTAAAAAACTTACTTATTTTTAGTAATTTTGAAATATGTTGAAAAATAATTAATATTTTGCAAAAAGAAAAAAATGGCTTGTAGATATAAATAAGATCCACTTATTTTTTTTTTTCCAAATTTATATTACTTATTGAGATAGTCTTTTAAATATTTTTACAAGAACTTGAACTGTCGTGTAACCATTAACTTGGTAGAACACTAGTTCTGGCAAATTAACAAAAAGCACTTATGCATACAAGTGTTCATAACTTTAGGGTTCAGACTGTTATTTCTATTGATAATGAAACTGGCACTAGTTATTATGGAGTTTATGATAAAAAGCAATAAAACAGTTTTTCGGCATACTTGGGGAAAATTTTGAGCTTGTTGTACAAAAAATTGAGAGTTTAAAATAAATTTATTCGGATCCGTCCTGATCTTGATTTGAAAATATGATCCTGATCCGGTCAATTCAGATTAAATCCAATAAAAATATCCGATTGTAGTTAGGTCCTAATTTGTCAAATGTTTCTAAATTTTAAAATAAATCCGTGTCCTAACATCTGCTAGTGAAGCCATATTATGAATGGATTAATAACTAAAAGTAACTGAAATAAATGTTAATTATAAGTGTAAAACAGTTTAGTTTAGTTAAGTTGATAAGCATTAACTAATAAGTTTAAATTGTAGCATTACGGAAATATATATTATACTTGTTATTTAAACATACCAAAAAACATACTAATATATTTGAACCTATTAAGTTAGGAATAATATAAAGCAGTTTTAATATTAAGAAAAGTTAACATAAAACTACAATGAATGTTAAAAATAAAATCTACTGACGTTAAATGTTTCAAAAAGTAACTAAAGCAAAAAAAAAAGTAGTTTAGTAATATAATTTCTTGATAATACCTGCGTCATATTAAAATGACCGAAAATTTACAAAAAATTATGAATAAATATAAATAGTTTAAGTTTGTACAATTTGTTTTTAAAAAACGCATTTGAAAAGTTATAGATAAATAAAGATTTTACAATTAATCTGAGTATAAAATAGCAAAGTGAATAATATAAATAATAGTACATGAAACATTGATAAAAAAACTAAAATTATAGTAGCACAAAAAGTAATTGTAATCTTTGTAATTCTAACTTAAATAATAACAGCGATGGTAATGATAACACTAAAAATACAAATAATAATCATGGTTGCCACAGATCAAGCTGAGAAAAATTTCCTGACTTAAAACTAAAATTTTCTTGACTTTTATAAATCTAAACTCTTGTTAAACTTATTCTAAAATACATAATCAAACACTTCAAACCAGTGGCGTCGCGTGATATTTTTCTTCGGTGGTGCAGAAAAAAAAACTGAGTTTAAGGTGATCGATTTGCCCCTGCTCGAGTTGCTTCTGCTCGAGTTTCCTCTTCTCGAGTTGCTTCTGCTCCAGTTGCCTCTGCTCCAGTTGCTTCTTCTCGAGTTGCTTCTGCTCGAATTGCTTCTTCTCGAGTTGCTTCTTCTCGAGTTGCCTCTTCTCGAGTTGCTTCTTCTCGAGCTGCTTTTGCTCGAGTTGCCTCTGCTTGAATCGCCTGTTCTCTGCTTAGATTTGTTTTCATTTTTTGTTTACAATAACTTGTGGAATGATACTTAAACCTGTACTGTTTCAGGGAATTTTCAACTTAGCTTACTTACCGCAAGATACTGATTTTGCGGTAATTCTTGAATAAATTTTGCTGTTTTGAGTTCATTTGCGGCAGTCAGCTAAGAGCTTGCGGCAGTGAAGTGAGCAAAATGATCGTTTTCTAAATTGGAGTTTTATAAGAGATTATCTTCTAAAAAATAACGAAAACATTATAGATACTTAATTTTTTCTTACAAAACTTTAAGGTGGTGCAATTGCGGCAGTGCAACACCCCACGCGACGCCCCTGCTTCAAACTATACAAATCTTCCAATCTTATTATTATACAGGTTAAAACAACAGTTTTTTTGATGAATTCAATCATCTAACTTCCATTTCATCACTTGAACCATCTGTTTATTATTATTGTAAGTTTATTGTCGTACGAAGGACCCAGGCATCAAAACCTAGGCCACTTATACAGAAAGACATACAACAAAAATAAACCAAAATTGTACATTAAAAATGAAAAAAAAACTGAGTTTAAGTAATTAAATTTTAAAATTAACATAAAAACACAAGAATTATAACACAAAATTTATAATTCCGGTGCTTCAGAAAAGAGAACAACAATATCCCACTTCAACTTCACCCGAACAAATGGTTTCACTCCAAAAGTTTTGCTGTTTATGATTGATGTATTTGCAATAAACAGCAAAACACTTGTATTTTCTAACTTGATACACTTCTAGTTTGTATGCATACATATAATTTTTAACTCTTCTACTGGATGTAATAGTTTCTCATTTCATACTGTTTTCAAGCAGAGCTTTGTTAATACTTAATCTAGTTCGACCTCAGCCTGGCCATTGTGCAACAAAAAAAATGGTTGCAACAACTTTCCGAGAGAAGATTTGGCAGTAAACTTTAATATTTCAAAAAAAAAACTGGTCCAAACAATCTTCCTTTTGCTTGAAACTGTTGAACTTTAATGCATTCACTGGACAATTTATTAAACTTCTCAACTGTTCGATGCTAGTATTACCTTCAGAGTTGGAGCACATTTTTTTACTATGTTTAGGAGTGCACGATGTTTGCAAAACGTTTAACAAAAATTGTGACTCCTAATTTTTTTAAGGCAATGCGGATTTAGGCATGACATATTTTTTACAAGTGTACTTCCAGTAGCCATTCTGCTCCGGAGATTTTCAATCGCTTTTATAACAAATATAAAAAATATTTTTGCTTAATTTAAGACTTTTTGTTCCTAAAATAGGTCTTTTTTCCTCAAATTTGCAAGCAAATTGGTTGCAGCACAACCAAGATCAAGGGCAGGTTTTGGGAAGCTTGATCATGTAATTAAACCTTGAATAACTGGTTAAGCTGAGGTTCGTAACTATCACGTCTTTCATAATAATGTACAGCAATTTGATTACTAAGCACGAAATTTTCTCATGCATAAAGGCAACAACAGGCTGGGTACTCTAGTACAATGTCAAAAAAGGCTGCATAAGAGATATCACATTACTAAAGAAATGCAAGAAAATTTTTATGGAAGTGTTCTTGCCACAGACCATCAATACTAAACAGCATAAAAAACTGCTTGTTCATGTAGGATAGTTGTTCAATATGCTAATAGAAAAAATTTGCAGATTTATAAAGGATATTTTATTAATTTATACCAGATGAAGGCATTGGAAGTTAAATAATTTTGTAAATTTCTAGGAAAATTTTGCAATAGTAGTCTGGCTTTAAAGGCTTGGGAAAATAAGGAATTTTGTAAATTAATCTGACAAAATCTGACCTTCTTTCTTAATTTTGTCAAGTTTCCTGACTTTTTTTTTCAAAAACCTACATTTTTTCCTGACTTTTGTCGTTTTTATTAGTTTTTCCTGACTGTGTGGCACCCTGAATAATATGGGTGGGTGTCAGAATGACACCGCGACAAAATGACACGGTGCGTCACTTTGGCACGGTGCGTCACTTTGACACGGAGGGTCACTTTGACACGGCGAAAAAATGACACGGTGCGTCACTTTGGCACAGCGACAAAATGACACGGTGGGTCACTCTGGCACGGTGCGTCACTTTGGCACAGAGGGTCACTTTGACACGGCGACAAAATGACACGGTGCGTCACTTTGGCACAGCGACAAAATGACACGGTGCGTCACCTTGGCACGGTGCGTCACTTTGGCACGGAGGGTCACTTTGGCACGGCGACAAAATGACACGATGCGTCACTTTGGCACAGCGACTAAATGACACGGTGCGTCACTTTGGCACAGAGGGTCACTTTGACACAGCGACAAAACGACACGGTGCGTCACTTTGGCACGCAGGGTCACTTTGGCACAGCGACAAAACGACACGGTGCGTCACTTTGGCACGGAGGGTCACTTTGGCACAGCGGCAAAATGACACGGTTCGTCACTTTGGCACAGCGACAAAATGACACGATACGTCACTTTGACACAGCGACAAAATGACACGTTGCGTCACTATAGCATGGATAAACAAACTTATAAGCAAAACTAAACTTTTTCAGTAATATAACTTTCAATTGTAAAACTTTGATAGTAATTAGTTAAACAAAAGATTTATTATATTTTTTCCAAACTATAGTAGCTTGATACATTTGAAACTATATATGATACAATGCTTTAAAATTCAAGTCCAAGTATAAAAACAAAATTATTCTTAAGTTTTATTTTTTACGTTTCACAACTTTTCATATTTATGTAATGAATAAAATTTAGTATTTTTTGTTAAACGTTTAATTAATTATTACCAGGAATTGTTATAAATAATAACTAAGATTTAATTTTATGCAGTGTTATTTGGTTGTAAGAATAAGTCATGCGTGTTTTAACTCTAGTTTTTGAAAATACAGAGTTTAGCTGCTTTTGTAGTATCTAGCCAGTTATATTAAATATGTTTAATATTTTAACCTTGTAGTTTGTTTAAACATAAAAGTTTTATTATTACTATTTTTTAAACGACAAAAGGTTATCGCTCGAAAAGTTATACCAAAGAACATTTCAGTTATCAAGTCGTAAATCACATGCTTTAACAATCTATTACGTGCAGTTAAAAATAAATTTTTTTAAAGTTAAGTCCTAAATTTCCAAAAACATACAAAAAAATATTCAATAAAAGTTAATAACTTAGGATGTTTACTTAAAACTCTGTATTGAAAATGTATAACAAACTTGTCTAAAAGCATATAATTAAAATAAACGGTCCTGGAGCCTAAATTTTTGAAAAAGTTAAAAATAGTATTATGAATAGTTGAGAGAAAATTAAGAGTCTGATGCAACCATTCATGCGCATTTATAAATTTATCACTTTTAAGAAAATTAAGCACTAGAGGTTATACAACTTGAGTCCTAATAAATCAAAATTAGTTGTTCTTAAAAATAGTGTATTAAATGTTAAGTTTATCGTCAATTTAGTTAATTCTAATAAAGTTAATACTTCAAGTCTTTTTAATTTTTACAAAACTTTGTAGCCTAAAATATAAAAAATTAAACTTAGAGTATGACAGATATTATAGTATTTTTTTGCATTTAAGGAATTAAATAGCATTTATACTATTAGTTTTAGTATTATAATAGTAAGAAAAATTGTACTTTGTTAAAGCAAGTCTACAATAGTCTATTAAAGTGTGTAATAGTGGTTTATTGAGTTTTATTTAAAGAGATGCTTGATGTAGGGAATTTTTTTGCTAAAAAAAATAATTTATTTGCGGTTATTTGTACTTATACTTTTATCTATGCAGTTTTAGTGTTAGGTGCACAATTTTATTTGCGAAAGAGCATTATACTTCTACTTCTAAGTGCACGATATATGTTGCAACTAACAAAAGTCGCATAGAGGCGTAAAATTTCGATCTTTTAAGTCAAGTGCACAATGATTTTTTGAAGATGTTGCTACTAACGTAAATCGTCAGGAAACGCAGTATTTTAGTTCAAAATTGTCAGCTATTAAGTCGTCAAAAGAGCGCAAGTCAAAATCGAAAAATAAGAACCGCATTAGAATTTAGAAAATTACAACAGCAGAAAAGTTGTTTTCGATAACGTTTGAGTTTTAGTTTATAAAACAAATTATCCTCTGTGTTAACACCTACTAGTTTATTGTTTTGATATGCTGAATGATTGATCTAAAATATAGATTGTATTTTTTAAATCAGAATGTTGCTGAAGTTTAAAAAATAGGTTTATATGAGTTTTTATCTTTTTAGTCGTAAAATGGCAAGTCATTTTTTAATTTTTATTACTCGTATCAAGTTCTAGTACAAAACTGTGTTTAAGTTTTTCCATTCGAAAGAAATCAAAAATAAATTCCCTTTAACTTTGGCAGTCGTATTTTGTTAAAAAAGTTGCTGCTTTTGCATCTTTGTGAACTTTGTTTGATACAAATAATTATTTGTCGTTTATTAAGCTCAGCTTTCAAGCACACCTTACACCTTGCTACTGCTTAAAAATGAGTATGTTGTTTATAAGTACAACGGTGGACAATAGAAGGTATAAACATTACGTGTTTCACTTTATTTTATGAAGTCACAATCAAAAATTACTGCGGTCTTTGTTTTTAAAGTTAATCGATGTTATTGTTGCTGATTCTACAAAACCGGTTAGAAGACAGGAAACCGAAAAGTTTCCTAGAAAAACAAGATCGTTGTCCATACCAGTGAAGATTGAAGTTTCACAACAAATCGTTCCCTCCCTTATTAACCACCGTGTCACTTTGTCGCTGTGCTAAAGTGACCCTCCGTGCCAAAGTGACGCACCGTGTCGTTTTGTCGCTGTGCCAAAGTGACCCTCCGTGTCAAAGTGACGCACCGTGTCGTTTTGTAGCTGTGCCAAAGTGACGCACCGTGTCGTTTTGTCGCTGTGCCAAAGTGACCCTCCGTGTCAAAGTGACGCACCGTGTCGTTTTGTCGCTGTGCCAAAGTGACGCACCGTGTCATCTTGTCGCTGTGTCAAAGTGACCCTCTGTGCCAAAGTGACGCACCGTGTCATTTTGTCGCTGTGCCAAAGTGACGCACCGTGTCATTTTGTCGCCGTGTCAAAGTGACCCTCTGTGCCAAAGTGACGCACCGTGCCAGAGTGACCCACCGTGTCATTTTGTCGCTGTGCCAAAGTGACGCATCGTGTCATTTTGTCGCCGTGTCAAAGTGACCCTCCGTGCCAAACTGACGCACCGTGCCAAGGTGACGCACCGTGTCATTTTGTCACTGTGCCAAAGTGACGCACCGTGTCTATTTGACGACCGTGTCATTTTGTCGCTGTGTCATTCTGACCCGCTCCCGAATAATATAGACCTATAACTAAAAGTATTAGTTGAAGCACAAGTAAAAGTACAAACAAAACTGTGCCAAATAACTTATTTTCTAATAACAGTAGTAATAATAAGGAAGATAAGTCTGATTCTCAACTAAAACAATGAAATTATAAGTTGTAATTGTGGGAAATCAAAAAAAAAGTAAATTGCCTGTTAAAAAGGTTACTGCATGATAAAAATATTGTATATTAGGTGTACGTAAATTGTAATATTAATAATAAAACTTTTCAAATTATTGATTGAATTTGTATGGAATCGAGACAGGAAGCCATCTAAAAGACAGGTAAAAGTAGATAGAAATTCATTATGTCATGTTTTGGTGTATAAACTTGCAACTATAATTGAAAGCCTGTATTTACGTCACAAGTAAGCTGTCCTTTTCTTTGCGCATAAAAGGTGAAATAGATTATTGTTTACTGCAGGCTTAAATTGACACATAGTTGCTTGTGTTGTTACTTTGTTTATTATTATAACAGTTATATTATCATATTATTAAAATAAATTTTATTCGACGATTGTTACTTTAGCTAACACTGTTTCTCCAAAAAAATCTTTATCCCTAAATAATAAATACAAATAAAGAAAGTTTATATGCAGTTGTAAAAACATCTTATTTTATATTATGCATCTAAATTATGCAAAAAAATGTCATTAGGTTTAAACTTTAAACTATCAACATTAATCTAAGTAACACATTTTTATATGAAAAATAAAGCACTAAAAAAATCCATTAATTTCACAAATTTAAAAACAAGAAATAAAAACTTCAGAACACTTTTCTCAAAAGTATTAAATATTCTTGGTGTGTAACAAAAATATTTTTTTTTTATAAATCACACAGTGTTAATTATTGAGGTTTCAATTTTAGCATGAAATTTAATATAAAATGCAAAGGTAACATTAAATGTCAAAAACAATTTTAATTATTACAATCAAATTAAAGGCTGTTTAGAAAAGTAGTTCTTTAAAAGACTTCTAAAAAGTATTTCAAATGGGATCGCCACTTAAACTGTACAGTTTCTACTATAAATGATCATCAAAACTAAATTTTATATCATCCCATTAAGCTATCTTCATTTATACGCTGTTTTGATATAAAAATCTAAACAGTATATAGAAGAACTTAATTTCATTCATTTAGCATGTACTAATCGATTATTTTAAATACGTATATATCCTTTGTCCTTTTTATAAAGCTCATTCGTCTTTGAGATTAGCAGCATTTTTCAGTATGATGTCAATCACTCCCGGATGTGATTTTAGAACTTTCTGCAAATCTTGCATTTTTATAGTAAACACTTCCGCGTTTGTTTGAGCCTTCAATGAAGCAGGTCTTCGCATCTGAGTAATTTAAAACACTTATACTAAGCTATAACTTTTAATTTATTTTAGAAATAGTTCAATCCCATCTGTCCTAACAATAATGAAATACTAAAATTTTACTAAAAGAAAGAAGAATAAAACCAAAATTTTAAACGAAGATAAACTTCTGCTTCCATAGTAAAAAACTGAAATATAAAAAATTGCAATTCTAGTAAACCTTGTAGAGAACACTCAGCGGCATGTATGTGTCACCAGTAGTTAGCGACCTGACGACTGTCATGACTTTTCCTTGTTTTTCTACGACATCTACATATCCGCTTTTGATGACCAACATCTCAGATCTGCAATCCCCCTGTCAAAAATTAAAATCAAATAAGCGACTAATGTAAACTAAGCGGTGGTACAAAGAAACAAACATTAAAGTACCAGTCTTAGTGGAGCCATTATAGGTATAACTTAACAAGTGGACTTAATCATAGTGGAGGGGTTTTACGTAAAATTCTTACCTAACTTTCGTTACTTGAAAACTTAAATTTGAAGTGTAACTTTGGAATTTAAGTTGTCATGTAACTGGCGCATACATATTAAATAGTTTACTTTCAGAGTGCCTAGCTCAATCAATTTTCAATTTTTGAAATAACTTTAATTATAGCAACACTGATACACTCACTCTGTGTTACTTTAATTTTACAGATAAATATACTCATTTCTTTTCAAATAACCCCTGAATGCGTCAATCGAATAGTTTTAAATTTACAATATCTTTTTTTTGTATAAAAACCAGTGGCTTTTTTAGAAAAAAATTCAAAATTGAGTTGTTTATTCAAAAAAAATCGATTCCCAACCTTATTTTTAGACTTCAGGATATTTTTAAAGTATTTGTAGTGAAAAATGCTGCTATTTTGCAAACATTACCTCAATTAAAAATAATTAGGGGTATAAGGGGTAATCTTAATTTTACAAGTCGATCATATTTTGTAGAGTTTTATCAGACCTATCAGACACTTTTAACCGCTTAACAAAATTCAAAGTTACTTTTAAGATACAAGCAATCAAAGTTGGTGACCTCCATAGGTTCTTATAGAAGGTGCAAACCAAAAACGCGAAAAAAAAAACTATTTCACTATAAATTTATCTTCTCCTTAACTTTTAAACTAATCTTCTTCAAATGTTGACAGTAAGTCCATAACTAATATTTAAATCGATAGAATGCATTAAATTGTTTAATAATGAAAAATAAAAAGTTTATTAAATAAAAATTACCTATACTTTGTTTTTTCGTTTTTTTTATTTTGTATATTTTAAAAATCGCAACATTCAAAATCATTTAATCTACAAAACGAGTGTTTACTAAAAATTTGAGGTCTCTAGATTGAAAAATGAAGGAGAAAATAGATTTTTAGTAAAATTTTAAATTTACGAGAGAATTGACAGTGAAAAATTGCGGTCCATACGTTTGTTTTGGAAACTTAAAAAAAAACGTCGATATCTCAAATATTGATTTTAAAAAAATCTATAAAAACTGACGTGTAGTTTATACCTTAAATTTCATATAAGAGCCAATCTAAATGTTTAAAAAATAAATAAAAAATGTTGGACCCTCCGATGCCATAAACAGTGATCAAACTAAATACTTATTTCAAAAAAAATCACAATGTAAAAATCTACTAAAAACATTTTTAAAACTATTTCTAAACACTAAGCAAAAATACATGTTGCCAGTTTTTGGAAAAAGAAGAAGATTTAGTCTGATACGTAGAATACCTGTAGTGGTCATTAATTACTCAAACTATTCTTTTAAAGTTTGAAGCTTTTAGTTATACATTTTTATAAAAAAACAAAACTACTGGATAAACACTTTTTGCCAAATTATTATCATTTTAAAAGTATCGAGGGTGAGAGTAAGTTTGATAAGCTTTTTACTAAAACTTTTTGTAAAAATAAATAAATCTTAAGCCAAAACTTTTCAAATTCTTGTTTACAGTTAATTTAAAACCGAGATCTAATTATACTATCTCTACTTTTTTGAAAACTAGATAAGCTTATTGATACGAAAAACTCAAAACTGCTTTCGGTTATTATCGGGCGTAAAACAAAGTTGTTGATCTGTGTGTATATTTTACTAGTTAATTATTTTCAAATTAAACGAAATTTTTGCAAAATAAACTTGGATAACACACTTTGGAGCAGATGAGATCGTCGGGATTGTAGTTATTAGGTATCATTATCATGCACATGTGACGGAGGAAGTTATTTGGACATCCCTTGAATATGTCGATGTTGTCCACCAAATCTCCAACTACTTGCTCGTGAATATCCAACCGGAGACTGGTTAAATTCACGCTTGTTTATTAGCTGTTTTCTTTTTTAACTATTTATTATATAAATAACAACTGTGTAAATAAAGATCTTTGCTTGAGACTTTAGTTTTTAGCAGGTTTTAACAATTTTGAAATAAATTATTTATAATTTTATATATAAGATGTAACGTAAGGCGTTAAATCCTGGAGATCCTGATAAGCTAAGCTATTCGGAATATATACCACATGTGTTTTTGTGTTAAAACTGTATTCCGACTAACGGCATTTCACTGCTCTGTTCTTAAATTTATTTGAGAGCAGTGAAACGCCGTCAGTCGGAATAAAGTTTTAACACAAAAACATCTGTGGTAGTTTTCTATAGATAGTTTTCATACAAATTTAAAACGATAAAAAATCTTAATGATAAGCTTGAAACCATAAAAAATTCACTGTCTTTAACCATAGTCTAAGTACCCTCAGAAATCGTAGTTGACCTAAACTTTTAAGAATTTAAGAATTGACTAGATAAAAAATGTTTTTGACAAGTTTATCAAAAAACATGGTTTATTTGCAACTTAATTTATCTACAACCTCCTATATAAACATTAATAAGTATAACAAACCTGAAAGGCAGATCTGAGAACAAGTTCATGAGATCGATTCCTCTCTGGCGACTCCAAGTGAATTCGTAATACTTGACTACTGCGCGCCTCAGTTTTCCGCTGAAATTCAAACTCTTCATGCACTTCTTCACTGACTGTTAAAAGTAAAATAAACTTCTACTCCAAAAGGCATGCGTATATTTGTAGTAGAGTATTGACCTATTTTCAGCATAGTGTCGCTTTAAATGCTGCATTAAATTAACAGCAGTACCTAATAGTTTTTAAAATACCTATTATATATTATCAAAATATTTTGAACAATATATAATATTTAGCAGTATAAAATAAAACTGTAATATTTCTTTTGCTGGATTAATCTACCAATTAACTCAAATTACTTTTCTTAACTCTTTTAGTAGAAAATGACCTTCTATCCTAAAAAGTACAATTTTTAAATTTGTAAATTAAATATTCTTTCAAATGTCAAACTAATAATAAAAAAATATTTTAAATGTGCAACAAGCTTTATCTATCAGTAATACTGAGTTTTTAATAAATGCAAATGGAAGGCGTGTGCATAATAAATGCTCTAGAAGAAATTTTAAAAAATATTAGAAGACTTGAATAAGAAATTAGATACATACCTTTACTTTTTCTTTAAAGCCAACTCTGAGGTTTTCATCATTAGCAAGAGTAGCAGCTATCATACCTAACACATAACCAAGTGCTATCTTCCCAAGTAACATAACAAAACAAGATATCAACATTTCACCTGTGATAAAAAAAAATTGACATAAGCTTGTAATATACTTTCTGCTACTTAATAACAAAAAGTAACAGAAAGAAAATAGAGATTTTTCATTTATGTGTTTTAACTTTTTGTACAGAATACTGCTTTGTTGGAAAAACAAAAGCTTTAGTTACAGCTTAACAAATTTATAATAAATAAAATATTATTTACTTGTTAATTCATTGGGAAGGATAAAAAACATTGGTTAAAATTAAACAATATTAAAGAGATATAACGTACCGTACATAAACTGCTGGAGATCTAGACTAACAAGGACTATCAAAATACTAAAACAATTAAATTCAAAACGTAAATAAACTGTTTAAATACACATTATTTTAATGTAACTTTAATACATTTTTTTATATGTTGTTATATAGAAAGACTTTATAGACTGTTTAAGTTTGATATTCTTTTAATACAGGAGATTCGTTTTGTTAAAATAAAGTATTTACGGAGAAAATGTATATTTAAACATCACAAAACATTTTGACCAACTCTCTAATTGTCAAGAAGGTTTAAAATGTTTTTTTTTCTTTAATGAACCAAATACTTACTTCTATATGTATTTAAAAATACAACCTCTTTCAATAGGGTGTATGTCTCCATAACCAGTACTCGTAAGAGTGGCAGTAGCCCAGTAGATGCTGTCCATCCAAGACCTTAGTGAGTGGGAATATATCATATTGTTTGAATAATCTGTAATTTTGTTATAACTCATAACTTTTGAATGCTTAAAAATCTATGATTTGTTTAATTTTTAAGTAAAAAGGAGTTGAGTATAAAATACATTGACTTAAGTTATTATTATTGAAAATTATCAATATTAATTTATATGGTACAGTGCTTATTCACTTATACGGACACGTTGGGCAAGATTTTTCTGTAAACATGTCCGGATAACCAAAATTCCGGATAAGTACAAAAATCAATTTTTTCCTATAATACTATTACTGCTGCATATAATACAATGCATAGTAAAAGTGTTATGGTAAAAACAAATACATAATGGTTGTTAGTAATATTTAATAAAATGACAAATAATAAAGGCTAAATTTAAGGTTAATTAATTTATTTTCTCAAAGGTAGAAAAACATCAGTCTTACTAACCCTCTGCAACTATATACGTTTTTTGAGGGTCAAGCAAGTAAAATTTATCATTTGCAATTCCACCCGCCCTAACTTTTAATTAAAAAAAAATATTAATTTTTGTTTATGAGAAAATATAAATTAAATATATCTTTAAAAACAAAAAATAATGTAAAACTATCTCTTTAAATGTAAAAGAAAACTTAAAAAAAAAAAGAAAAAAAACAGACATAAAAAAAAACGATAAACTTTGACTAAGTTTAAAATCAATTTAACAGAAACTTATTACTACTAACAAACTATTTTTTATTGGAAGTTTTACTAAAATAAGAAAGAATTGACGTTTGTTTTTTAGTTTTTTCAGCAGAAAACTGATGGAATTTAAAAAATTTTGAAACTTTTTGAATGAATTTTTGTGTTTAATATTAAATTTTTTTTGAATTTTTTTCTGACCGAAACTGTCCGGATAAGTGAGCCTCCGGATAAGTGAAGTCCGGATAAGTGAATAAGCACTATATTATTATTCATATTTTGCCAGTATTATTATTTTTCAAACAAAAACCTTTAGTTATTGTAAAAAGTGTGACTTCACAACAGATAATGTTTACCTGTTACGTTAGAAATTGATGTCCATGACTGACTTTTGCACACATTCTGCTTGCAAGCGTTAAAATACCAAACACTAGCAGTTGTGTTGATTAGAAAGCTTAAATACACCGCAAATTTGAACATGCGAACCCAAATAACTCTGTAGCCATTAATATTATAATAAAACTTTGGTTTCAGATAAAAAAAATGTTAATCATTGTATAAGTTTCAAAAGCTAATGACCTTCATTTAACATTAAGTTATATTTATTATTTAGCACTCAAAATAATTAGTTTAAATTTATTTTAATAAAAAATAAATAATTGTATATATATTTTTTTTAAGTAAACAATTTACATTGGGAAACCATGAAAACTTTAAGGAGTTTCACCCACAGTAAATTAATAAATTTTAATACAAATATTTAGTAAGTAAGACAAACTTGTAATGAGTGTCTTCTTCCCATTTTCTGAACAAAGTAACAATCCTGATAAATCTCAAGACTCTGTTAAATCTGACTCCTGAAAAATAGTTGGTTATCTCAAAGCAAAAAAAAAAAACTAAGGAACCTTTATTTCTGTAAGTATTTTGTTGTTTGTAGATAATGAATTTAAGCAAGATAAACTATTAATTATAATAAAATTTACTTATGTAAATGTAGTAAAAAAAACTGTTACCAATTGTTATCTCTACGTATATACTTAATTTAATTAATATCAAAAGTACTTTATAAAAATCTACAGATATAAGTTATTTTTTACAGTTTATAAAAAAAGTCTATAAATTTTAGTAAGACATATTAAGTATTAGTTGTGAAATACAAAATAAATTCTTCAATTTTTCTTAAAACAACTGTTTTTATACGAAAATATCGTATTGACTGATGACGTTTCGCTGCTCATAAAATATGAACAACTAATATTCTCTGTGTAAAATTTCTAATGTCTGACTCTGCAGAGCTGTTCATATTACATGAGAAAGTCAATAAAGTATTTGCATACAAAGCAGTTTTTTTAGTTTTCTGGTTGTTTGGATTTCTAGAGTTTAACGTTATATCTTATTCTTTCAACTAACTTTCAAAAAATAAAAATCAAAAATATTAATATTTAAGTGCATGCAAATTCTACTTTTTAACTACGTTAAATTAGTTTAAAACTTTGCATTTCATTAATTGAAATAATTAAATTAAAATTTAAACAAAAAAAAAACAAACATTCATACAAAATCTGTCTCAAAAACAAAAGTAACAATGGTAAGCAAAATCTAATACAAACAAATAGAACACGCTGATATAATTTCAATGATTCAGTCTTGTGATGAAGTTGTTTGAATACAAGAATATAACAACTTAGCTTACAACTTGACACATTTATTAATGGCTTTTAACCGAATAACTCTTATAGAACCTTGCTCTCCAAATATATTTCAACCAAAACCTGCCAACAAGTTCCATTTCAGCGCAGTTCCGACGGAAGAAGGTAGAAATTGGATAACCATCCCCAAGGGAGCGGAAGAGCAGACGTCAAGGTAGAACAGCAAGTAGGAGGAGTAGTACCTCTTCCTGATTCTGTCCACGTTCCGCACCACTGCTTGCTGGTCGTCAAAATAACTCAAGTGGAACGTGACGAGCATATCGGAAAGAAACCTGTGTGGCGTCATTTACAACGGTTGTTGTAAATTTTCAAAACATGAGCGATAGAGGAAACTAAAAATAGTTAACTATAGGAAAATATGTTGAGCTTTTATTATTTTGAACAGTTCTTTTAAAAAATCTATAGTTCATAATAATTCAACAACTAAGTATTTTTTATACTATATGAAATGTGCAAAATAAAAGCCTGCAAAATAAAAAAAATATTTACAATAAATTTTATTTTTGTAAAAAAATCAAAAAACTATTAAGAAAAAACATGTTTTACTAAAATAACTAGCAAGATGCCATACTTATAAATTGTATCAATTAGTATAGACAATAATGAATTTAACAATAACTTACCAGAAGTCTATAATATAGCCCATAATGTACAAAACACGACTGTGACTTGAAAAACAAGCCTGGTACACGGCAAAATTTACGGAAAACAGAGCAAAAATGACTGTGATGTACTTGTACAGTTTCATGTACTTAGAGCTGTGATCCAAACCCTTGAAAATTTTAGAGCTTAGAACGAAATAATTGTTCAAAGATTTACAATTGAAATAAACTCTTTATTTTAATTGTTAATAAGTACTATATATATATATAAACGTATGTTCATTAAAAGTTTCCAAGGTTTAAATATGGTAGTACAGTCACCTCTCGCGAATCTACGCACATTGGGTCCACAGCAAAAGTACGTAACTAAACGAGAGGTAACAAATACACCTACTATACTAGCTGTTTTCTTATAATACATTAAAAAAAACATTTAAGGACTTCTATTTACAAAAAAAGTTTTCATTTACGTTGTAAATAATTTGATATTTTTCAATTGTTAAAGTGTATAAAAAGTATTTTTTCTACTTTGTTCTTTGTCCACCTAAGATTAATGTATTGAATGGTATTATAGAGATAGATTATATTCTAATACTATGCAGGATAAGTTCAATCTTAGGTGGACAAGGAACAAACTAGCAAAAGATAAGAGATTTATTGAGTTGAAATGAAACTTTATGCCATAAATATTGTGAGGAACTGAGCATTGTACCTTGTTTGATTTAAAGATAAAAAGGGCACAAAGACACCTAAAATATAAAAAGCAAAGCCATATAGTTCAATTGGTTCCTTATGGAAGTTACAATCTATAAATGCAAAATATTTATTTAAATTTTCATGAAATATTCCTATTATTATTGCTGCCAAAAAAAAATGAATTCTTTAAAAACCTAAAAAGATTTTTCAAATTATTATTTGTTGTATTTTTGAGTATTCTAAAATGCGTAACTAAACGATTGCGTACAGTGACAGAAAATGTAATTTAATTTTTTGAAAAAATCAGAACATGTAAATACTATTAATGTAGAAGCAAGATATATTTAAACTAAAAGTTAATTAATACAAAAATAATTATGACGTTTATGGAAATAATTTAGATAACAATTGCTCTTTAGAGAAATTAAGGCTGATCTTGTATATCAAAAAATAAATGTTTTATCAAATATATTATTTTTCTTTACTTACCTTGTCACGTGCACATGAAACAAAACAAAAAATCACAGCAAGTTTTTTTTTGTGATGTTTTATAACTATAAGCAATTTTTTTACTAATGTCGCAATAATTTGTTTCTCAAATTTTTGACTATCTCCATTTTAATTTTTATCTGCTAGATTGTCAAACTTCATCAATATACTTTCAGTTAAGTTAGTTGTTACAGAGTTTAATTTTATTACTTCAAAATTTCAACACAGCATAATGTAGCGGTAAATACTTGCTATATTAATAGTCTTTTAGCAAAACCTCTTATACATGAATGTTCTAATGAAATTAGAAAATTACAAAAACTAAACACATCTTTAATGAAAATGTTATTTTACAGTCACATCTCGCGAATCTACGCATTTGTATGGTTACGCATTTTAGAATTCTCAAAAACAAAATAATAATTTGAAATTTTTCTAATACTGTATGTTTATTGTACGTATTAAGTTAACAACATATTTAATTTTTTAACATAAGTAAAATTTTAGAAATCTTAATTTTTCAATTTTATTTCTTATTAATTGTCATTTAATGTTATTTTTCTGTTTGAACTATTCTTTTGTACTTCTTCACAGCAAACATTGAAATTTTTCGCACGTAGCCTTCAATTCTTCGTAGTGCTCTCCTGCACCAGCTACGGATTTGGATTTAACCTAATAGTCTTCCCAACTGTTTAATGATACTTTTAATGAACAGTTACGAAAACTGTTTAACGATAATTTTTCAATCATTCTAACAGCGTTGCCAAAGAATTGTGTGAAATTTTTTCAGGGTTTCTGAACTTCTACGAGGTTTAACAAACAAAAAAGTTGTAGGTCAATTTTTAGTACAAATTTGCTTTAAATTAAAAAAAAACGGTTTTATGTAGTATAAAAACATTGGAAAACTACTGTAAAGCTAATTTGAATGTGTTCTTTATGAGATTTTTTTAATTGTGCAATTTTTTTAATTTTTTTATCTTTATAATAGATTTTTCGTAGCTATCATGAACTTTGTTATTTTATATGTACAAATAGTTTGAAATTCCGTGTATTTTAGGCTTTTTATAGATTTTGGTTCGAAATTCCAGGTTTCTTTTCAAAACTTCTCAAATTCGAGGTTTTTCCACCTTTTTTTTTACCTCAATTGTCAAGTTTTAGGTTTTTCCGGAATTCAAGATTTTATTTTCAACCCTTTTCTAAGATTTAGTTTTATTATTGTCGGTGGGTGATCGGAATAAACGTCTACATAATTAATTTAACTGTTTGGTATCTTGTTTGGGTAAAATGTTATTTTTGTCATCAGTTTAGACCAAGGGTCGACAAACTGCGGCCTGCGCGGTACTTTTTAGCTAAAAATAGAACTAAAAAAAAACTAGTTTATGTGATAAACAAAACTACAATTAGGATCTTAGTTAACTAATTACTCATTATTAGTTTTCTGCTATTGCATATTTTATCAAAGTTAACGTTGAAAATAGTTATTATATAATTTTACTACAATAAATTTTAAATAACTGTGACGTGCGGAAGACTTTTTCTTATACAGTGAGGTCAACAAGCAACTTTCTTAAGTAAAACTGGCCCGCTACTTATAAAAGGTTGCTGACCCCTGTTTAAGACCAAAGACATATATTTCAAAAGCTACGTTTTTATTTTATTTCCAATATTTTTTGTACATTGGTTATTTTTTCATAAGTACCACAACTTCTTAATAACCTACTACTTTATCAGAATAATTTATTTTTCATTTCAATAAAATCATATAAACATACTAACATGTCAATTATGTCCAGATCTAACAATTCTAGTGAAAAAAATGAAACTTTTCAAATAAACGAACGTAAGTTTTGGGAGTTTATAAACATCCGACTAAATACCTTTGTACAAAACTTGAAAAAAAAGATAAAAACTAAGACTTTCTAATTTCAATTTATTAAAATAATTTGATATTTTTTATAACAAATCTTTTATTTATGTCTCTATTTTATTCTTTTTTTATTGTAAAGTAACTTCGTTTAACAAGTTTACATATACTTTTTAAATAAATATATAACAAATAATAAAGAAATATAAAGAAAAGAAAGGCAGCAACCCTGCCTTTATAATCAAAACATGTATTTTAAAAGAACAAAAACCGCTAAATAATAACAAAAAAAATAACAACAAAATAAATCCAAAAACAAGAACAAACAAAGCAAAAATAAGTTAATTTGTACATAAGTTGTTTTTAAAATAGGCTAACTAAAATTATTCAATTTTAGTTGAAACGTCACAATGTGTTTTTTATGTGATTCTTTAAAAATCTTACTTTGTTCTTTATTTCTTTCTGAGGAGATGCACAAAGCATTGAAACTAAGTAAACGATTTGAAAATTAGTTGTTTTTTTATATTATAAATATAACAAATATATATATATATATCAAGCTTTAAGCTAGAAGTAACAACATTGATTAATTAAAATTTATCTTTAACTACCTACGACATACAATTTTACTCTTGACTTGTTTTATGTTTTATTTATTTGTCATAAAAGTAACTTTTTCCCTTTGTATTACTGGACAGAAAAAAAAGACTGGTTTGGAACTTAAAAAGTACAAAAATAGCATTTGTTAAAACTGTTTGGTAGATTTTTTTTAACTTTATAATAAATAGAGCAAAGTACCATAGTCAAAAAAGCAAGTATAAAGTAAACTAGAATTTAATTATAATCAAAAATTCGGATTAAGATTAAGGTAAAAATAAAATTAAAAAATGCTGATAAAATGAATAAAAAAGGATAATATAAACAGAACACAAACCGTTTCATAATCGAAGCAGCTATAGCCGGTGTCATAATCACTATCGTCTAAATTTTCCTCATTTTTATTCAATTCTTCTATCTTGGTTCTTTTCTCCTCTTTTTCTTTTTGTAAATCTGCTCTTATCTGTAAAATTAAAAGTGTTAAAATATGTTTACAAGTTACACTGAAATTATCTTATATAAGTTTTTTAAGCTGAAACTAGGTTATAACTTGTGAGCCTCATTTATTGAAATTTAAATTATTGAAAATATAAAAAATCAAAACAGAATGTATATACTAACTGTAGCATGGGCCAACAGTCTGTTGTGAAACTTGGGAAACTTTTCTAAAATTTTTAATAAATCATCCTTGTGAATAAAGTAAAGCTCCGAAATGGTTTGTGAGACAACAGTACGATTTCTAGGCTTCTTCAGCAAAATAGCGTCCTTTTATTGAATAATAAACTTTTAAAGATTACTCGGTTAGTCAGGTTATTCAAATTAAATTATAGGAAAAAAATGAAATGTTATGTGATAAAAACAACCATAAACTGAGCAACATGTGTTAGTTAGAGTTAAAGAAAAAGTATCTTTAAATATTGTTTCTTAATATATTAGTTTAGAAAGCTAAGAGCGAGCTTTCAAACATTTGTAGACAAGTGAAAAGATGCAATAAATTCAAATCAAACTGACTTCACCGAAGTAATCACCAGCTTGAAGAATATTGATTGGAGTTTCCTCATTAACATCGAGCACCGCAACCTTCCCTCTCTGTATGAAGTACATCTCCTCACCAACGTCGCCCGCTCTGATTCGTATCGTACCCAATTAAAATTACTTTAAAGTACAAGTTTTTGCTTTGGAAGATATTTATTTGTTTAAAACTTTATCTTTTTCATTCATCTGACAATAAAAAACAACTAAAACTTATTTCAGGGTTCGTACGCGAAATTTTTTTCATTTAGCCTGACTGGGACCAATTTAGCCTGAAATTTTTTCAAAGTAAGAAAAATACCCTTTAAAAGTTATTTTAGATATTGAGGGGTCTTAATTAGTACTATTGTAGTTTCGGACTTCAACTAGTTTTATCTCAGAAACATTTTGAGCTTTAAAAATCTGCAAAAAGCAACTCATAGCTTAGTTACAACTAGTGATGTACCGGACTCTTTATCCGGGTCCGGCCGGATATTGCCATTTTTGTCTGATATCCGGATCCGGCCGGATTCTAATTTGAAAATAAAGTCCGGATCCGGTTCCGGCCGGATTCTAATTTGAAAAAAAAGTCCGGATCCGGGTCCGGCCGGATCCTAACAGAGATCCGGCCGGACCCGGATCTAGTTAGTAAAAAAGAGCATACTGAAAAGTTTTTTTTTTAATTAAACCCTGTGTAAATTAATAAGAGTCATTTTCGTCACTTAAAATTAAACACCTACCCCGATTGGCTCATTTTGTACACGTGACTAATTTACACTTGTTTACATTTAAACTATGAAATAAACATTTCAGAAATGCAACTTTTTACATATGTTGTAAAATTGAAAACTTTGGAATGAATACTTGCATTATTTGTTGTTTAAAGTTGAGCTCAGAGAATATTTAGAGTAATACGGTTGAATGTACGAGCCAATGAGAATCATATAACGAAATGTTTCAAACTAAATACTGATGCAACAAAACATCAGAACATGACAGGCAGTTTATATGTAAGCAGTTAGTTAGTTTGGTGTGCAGCTTGAAGCAACAAAATATCTTGAACTTTTTGTGAATGCTTATTGTAAAAAGTGTTTTGTTTTAAAACTGAATATTTCAACTGGTGTTTAATTGTTTAAATATTTAAGACAGGTTTATAGTTTAATAGTTTATGAAAAATTTTACAGTTTCTTGTTTACTAAAAGTTTTATTTGATTTTTAGTATATTGTTTTAAGTCTTTTTATATAGATTTAAATAGCTCCCAGTTTTTAAAGTTTTACCAAAGTAATTAATAATTTTGTATATGCTAGTATTTCTTGTTGTGTTTTATATAAAAGATTCATCACTCAAAACTGTCGTGTCTGATTATAGAAAGTAGTCTCAGTTTGAATTTAGTATTTGTTAGATATTAATTAAATAAGGTAGGATTTAATTATGATGGGTAGTACTAATAAGTTAAGTGTACCACAATCAGTCCACAACTTTACTACCAAATTGTCAACCTTTGCTAGCTGTTATCTGATTATTAGATTAAAGTAATCTTTTCAGTTTTTAAAAACCTCATTCTGACTCAGGCTTGTTTATACTTACTCTAGCTAGTTTTATTGACTTAAACAGCGGCAACCCTGCTAGTTTGAAAATTTTTAGGAATTTTAGAAAATCTTGGACTGCCTCAAGCTAGTTTAGTTTTTTATAAAAACTCAGGCTAGTTTTCTTTTAGATTTTGAATGAGTTTGAGCTGATCCAGTTTTCAATATTTTGTAATTTTCTAGTGTATTTTGTTCAAGAACTTGATTTCAGATTTTTAATTGTAAATAACACCTAAATTTGTAAACCTTGTGGCTAGCTGTTCTACTTATTATTAGATTAAAGTTCTTTTTTTTTAGTTTTTAAAAACCTCATTCTGACTCAGGCTAGTTTATACTAATGATGTACCGGACTCACTATCCGGGTCCGGCCGGATATTACCATTTTTGTCTGATATCCGGATCCGGCCGGACTCTAATTTAAAAAAAAAGTCCGGAACCGGTTCCGGCCGGGTTCTAATTTGAAAACAAAAAGTCCGGATCCAGTTCCGGCAGGATTCTAATTTGAAAAAAAAGTCCGGATCCGGTTCCGGCCGGATTCTGATTTGAAAAAAAAGTCCAGATCCGGCCGGACCCAAAATTTTGGGTCCGGTACATCACTAGTTACAACTCAATAAAATAAGACGATATTGTGAAAATGGTGATTTACCCCCCTATGCCCTTAACATAACAAATTCAGTGATAAGTTTTAAAATAAGTGTTATATCTAATACTAGTGTAAAAGTTTAATATATATTACTAAACGCAATTGTTCAATTTAATTAAGCACTAAGTAAAAAACATTATAACCAGAATATTTTTAACAAAACGACGTGCATTGTCGTGTTTTATTAAAACTTAAATGAAACGCTTACACGAGTATTGAAATTCAAACAAACAGCTAAGTTGTTGAACTAAACTCTAATTTTTTTATACTGTATTTTCTTTATGAATTTTCATAATTATGACGTATATAATCTACTCAAAACAAAATAATGAAGATTCTTAAATTTTTTTAAGAGATTCAACAAAAGGATTTAAGCATTTATTTTTACAAATTCTGACTGATTTTGTCTTTAATAACTAAATCATTATTTAGAAATAAATTCACATCTTAATTTAATCTTAAAAATATTTCTCAATTCTTTTTAATCAAAAATTTTGAAGCATTTGAACTGAGAAAAACTGAGATTCTCAAATTTTTAAATAAAAAAACTGATTTAGCCTGACGTTTTTCAACTTTTTTCAAAAAAACTGATTTAGCCTGACTTAGCCTGACGTGCACGAACCCTGTTATTTGCTTAAAAAGTGATAACGAAGTATATTTATGAAACATTTCAAATTTATTATAAGTATCAATAAACCAAACATTTATTTATAACCGCTACATACCAGTATTTTAGTTGTGTTACCAGTGAGCTCCTACAATTTATCAAAATATTCTGCGAAGTCGAAACGAACCTGCAAATGACGTTTCCAGTCATGCAAATGATGGGCTTAATGTAGGAAGACAGAAGCCTGTAGAAACCCTGCTTGTCTCTTTCCTCAACGACGAACCGCTTGTTGTAGTTGAGCGCCTTCAAACACGTGCTGATGTTCGCCGAGTACATGTACTGACACACGGTGGTGCGCAGCGAAGGGGGGAGGTTCTGCAGGAGCAGGTCAGGGGAAACACCTCTTGTGCGCTGCCACAAGTAGTGGTAGTATTCTAATACCTGTTATAAAAAATAGATATTTATAATATTTTTATGGTTAAACTTTAGATTTTTATTCAAAAGGTTGAAATTGATTTTATAAAGTATTGGAAAAATCACAAAATATTTTAAAGAATACACAGAGGCAATAAGTTCATAATTTAATAATGAAAAAGACACGTGTAACACTAACGCTTAATACTCATACAAGTAACAAACTATTTTAAACTTTTTTTCATTATTTGAGTGTGAGAATAAGTATTTAAAACTTATTAAGATGATAGACAAAATAAGACAACTTATAATATAACAAAAATAAAAGTAATGCTTACCTTTCTTGAAATAGCGTGCTTAACTTTGTAAACTTTGAAGAAGCGCTGTATATGAATTAGCTTGCTGGTGTATTCCGCCCTTCTAATGTCATCTGATTGCAAATTTGCTGATATCTGACCCAATGTGTACGAGTAAAAGGTCAGTCCTGCCAACATGACAAACATTGCAAGAAATCTTTCTACCTGTTTATCGTTGTATCCAGGTATATGAAAAATAAGTGAAGCATTTTTAGATGAAAATTCTACTTCAACATTAGAAAAAAATATTAGCAAAATTGAAATAAATAAAAAATAATATATATTTTTCTGTTTTATATCAACTTAAATTATATTCTTGTATTAAGTATAAAAAATAAATTCGATAGATTTAAAGCTCTAAATATTTATAAAACATATTTACCAATTATCAATAAGTCCAAAAGGAAGTATCAATTTAAAAAATGAGAAAAGATGTCAGTACGTAGAATTCAGCTACAATTTTATCTAATAATTTAAAGCTGCATAAATTATGAGACTATTTTTGTTCATAAAATACTACTTTTTTATGCTACAAAAACCAAAAATTAACCTTAACTTTGTTACATATTCTATATGTTGAAACTCACGTTACTTTGCGGCCAAATTTCTCCATAACCGACACCGACTAGCGTGACCGTCGAGTAGTACAAGCTAACAATGTACTGGTCAACCACTGAATTGTACAGATCCAAGCTGGGTTTGTTCTTGGCAGCCAGACTGAGCCACGAGTCAGTGTCGCAGAACATGTAGTCAGGTGCACTCGTGTTTGCCATGCTCGTGTTCATCGAGTCGTAAGTCTCTTTCTGTTTATGCAATATTTTCTGATTCAATTTGTCGTATTTTTCAGTATATACCACAGAAATTATTCAATTCAACTATAGCAACAGGAAAACTAATGATTGAATTTGAAAACTGAACATTTAAACAAATATAAAGTACTTTTTAAAATGGATTTTTTTCAATAACAGATTTGTAAACTTCTTTGAATCTTTAATTTATAAAAAGATTGTTCACAAACCTTGTATGAAAACTGATAATCATTTTAAACAATTTCAAGGATGCAATTTTTTAAACTAAAAACACTTGTCTAAATTTAGGTTTTTAAACGGAATAATTTGTTTGCGCCTCTGCCATTACCATCTATTACCTTGATCAATTAACGAAAATATTGGCGACAGTCTACAGAGCCGAAGCCTTGACTTTCATGTGCCGTAAGACAAGCTCAAGTTAACATAAGGTTTAATCATACCAATTCGATTTTAGACCACAAACTTTCGGTAGACTGAGACCGGTTTTGTCCTGATTAGGACTCATCAGTTACCTTTACTGATAATTAAGCATCAGAGATTAGGAGTGTTTGTTAGAATCATGTTGAACAAAAGATAAGGTTTATATCATTAAAAAGTTTTTAAAACAGTTATCTGAATAGATATAAAGTTCAAAATAGTTTTGGAAAAAAAAAAAAAAAGATTTTGGTTTTAATAGTTAAAATGTAATTAAGTTTCGTTATTGTGCGTTTAAGCTGTTTTAATTAGAGTATTACAACAACGTATAAACTGGGAACGGGTCAAAATTGCACGAAGGGTCATTTTTGCACGAAAACAAGTTTGCACGAAGACAATTTTGCATCAAGGGTCAATTTTGCACCAATGGTCATTTTTGCACGAGAGTAAAATAAAAACAGAAACAATTATAAATAAAAAAAACAAAATGAAAATTGTAAATTAATAAAAAAACAAAAAAAAAGTTACTGACCAAGGGTAAGGGTTAGGGGTAACAGTGATAGTAAAAATAAAAATAAGAAAATAACTAATAAAAGTTATTATTTAAAAAAATAAAAATGAATGAATAAATATAAGTAAACTAATTAAAAAAATAAGCTACCACTGAGGGTAAGGGGTAACAGTGAAAGTAAAAAAAAACATAATACTAAGTTACCGACCGAGGGTAAGGGGTAAAAGTGATAGTAATAAAAAGAAAATTATAAAATTAATAAAAAAAATAAAAATTTCAACCCGTGCAAAAATGTCTCCGTACAAAATTTTCTGCTCGTGCAAAAGTTTCTTCGTTCAAGTTAGTCCCCTCGTGCAAATTTTACACCTATCCGTATAAACTATACAACATAGGTTTGTAATAAGAGAAATTTTAGTTATAGTCGTGAACATTGCAGATTTACGCTTTAAATACCAAACTTAAACGGCTTTTTATTATTTCATAGAAATAATTAAATTTTATTTGATCAAAAATGTTCTATATTTACTTCGCATTTCAATAAGATAGAACTCGAAAATATTTCATACTTAACTTAATATGTTTTACTTAGTAGTTTCAAAAATTTATACTTATAATAATAATTTGCAGAATTATTTGCAGAATAATAATGATAAAATTGCTGTTTACTAAAGTCTGATAACTTTAGTTCTAGGGGTGGCCAAAGGTTCTTTGAACTTTTTTTGATGATTTTTGTATTTTTTCGGGGATTTATGAAAGTAAAAGATTTTTGTCCATTTCTAGTTTAACTTTAAATTTATGGTAAAAAACTGTCATAAACATTACAAGGATATTGAAAACTTACTGCAATGCTGTTTGAAAAATTTTTAATAATGACTAAAATTTTTAATGATACCAAAAAATATTTTATATGATAGATTTTTTTTTTCATCATTTAACATGTAAAAACTCTTTAAAATTATAGGTATTTAATTAATGATTCTTGTTCAAGATTCGAGGTTACTTGGAACTTTGGAGAAGGTATTATTTTATTTAGTTTGTAGAATTTTCGATAAACCTAGGGCTATTTGACAATTTATTTTTGAAAGTGTTAAATGTTGATATGTTTCTTATTTTAAGTTCCCAGTTCACTGTGTGAAGTTTAAAAAAATATTCATATTATTTAAGTAAGCATTCTATTCGTACCCTTTATATAAAAGCGAACCCTTACAAACTACGTAATTAAATAAATTAATCGATACCATTTGTGGTAACTGAAACTAAATATTAAGCTCAAACTTTTAGTTTATAACAATTTCTTTTGTCTAAGTTGACAAACTTATCAAAAAATATATTAACCACTTAAGTAACTGGTAGCTGCCAGGTAGAAAATTTAACTGACAAAAGAGCTTTAATACTTTTTACTCATTGTTTTAAGTTAGAAACTAAGAAAAACCCTGAGCTTAAAAAATCATTAACCTAAGCTTAATAAAAAAAATTAAAGATACTAAAATTAAAGTATGACAACCATACTAGTACAGTCATATCCGCGAATCTATGCACTCTCGGCTAGTTACACATTTTAGAATTCTCAAAAATTACAAAATTAATAACTTAAAAAGCATTCAGTATTTTAAATTTGGTGCAAAACCAGTAAACTTTATTTGAAAACTAAAAGATATGATTTTTAATTAAGGCATGCACTTTTTGAGGAAAATTTCAGCTTATTTATAAAGCTATATAGCTTAAGTATTTACTAAAGTGAGTTTTAATCAACGCATTAAATAATAAAACTAGTCCTTTGTTAACTAGTTCAATTTTGTAATTTTATATTTATTTTGTATTTCTAAGCGCAAGAATATTTACGATGTATTAATTAACATAAAATAAAAGCTCTCATCTTAATTTAAGAACGTAAATGCTATGTTACACTGCGTTATTATTTTATAGTAAGCATGTACTCTTAGAAAAAAAGTTTTAGAAGTCTAAAAAAACTTTTATTTCACTGTTTTTGAATAACAAACACATTCGATATAACGACTTTAAATTAGAGTAAGTCGTGACCTCACACTGCAAACAACAAGCAAAACAGAAAAAATAAAGTCAAAAGCAAATTACAATTAAACAAAGTTTATTTGTTAATGAAATATAAGAAAACAGCCAATACAGTAGGTATATTCGCTACCTCTCTTTTAGTTACGCACTTTTGCTGTGGACACACAGTGCGTAGACTCGCGAAAGGTGACTGTACTAAAAGATTAGTTATTAATTACACAAATAGATTACAAACAGCATAGAAAACGCTTGAAAATTGTACAACCAGTAATTAAAAAAAATCAAATAATACAACGCAACAAACGAGATGGATATACTGTGGGCATCCGACAACAAACAAAATGCAGGCCACCCAATGATGAAGTACCGTGCCATACACGATGTAAGTGACGTTTTTCAGCAGGTGACGTCTGTGACGAATGTCGTTGAGAAAAAACTTGAAGAACGACACAACCTGTTCATACAAATATCTATTATAAACTCATGATGATATTTCATATAGTTTATCTATTTATTAGCTTAATACTATAAAACAAAAAACCAAGTTACATGAATTATCATAGCGGAGGTGTTGTTAAACGAGAAACTTGGTCTACTAATTTGTTTTTGACTTTTTATTGGTATAGAAATATTACTCTTGTGTCGAAATTAACTTTAGACGCTATTTAATAACTTTTGAAATCTAACTTAATCACCTTTATTAAACTTTTTTTTCAGAGTAGATAAATAAAACAAAAAACTTTTGATCAAAATGATCACAAATGTTTTCGTTGATTTATTTCACAAACAATTTATGTATGAAGAGGAATCTTTAAAAAAGATATACCTTTTTATCATATAATAAAAATGAAAACTTCTAATTGCTAAAAAGGTGACAGCAGCTATTTTAGTTTAACCCTTGTACAGGAACTTATCTATTAAGTTCACGACCTTAAAAACTTTAACCCTAGTCGAAACACAGGTTTTATACAAAGCACCATGCATAAAAACAACTAACCTTGACTAGTCCAAATATTCTTGTAATTCTGACAATTGCGATCAGTCTGATGTTCCGTTGACTTAACTTCAATTCAGAATGTGTCAGAAGCGCAATTATCAACTCAAACGGGAACCACGCTAACAAATCGATATAAAATCCCCAGCTGAAAAAGTTTTTTTTTTTTTTTTTAAGTGGTATATTTAGATAATAACGACTAGTAATAAAATTCACCTAGAAAATTATATAAGTTAAGTTCACAAAGAAAAAAACTGCATATTTAATTGTATAAACTTATTTACAACATGTATGCTTAAGTTGGTGATGTCTATGTTCAAAAAAAGTAAGTTAGTTATAGTTTTAAAATCAGTAAAATAATTAAAAAAGCTTATTAAAAATATACAAAACCTTTAAAAAAAAGTTTTATATAACTTTATTAGATGACAAAGTAAGAACCTAAAGCTTAACTAAACTCTTACATAAAAAAACTATTTTTTCTATTTTTAATGAAAAATAATTAATATTTTAAAAATATAAGATGTAACGTTAAAAGGCGTTAAATCCTGGAGATCCTGATAAGCTAAGCTTATCGGAATAAATACCACAGATGTTCTTGTGCTAAAACTTTATTTCAACTAACGGCGTTTCACTGCTCTCAAATAAATTTAAGAACAGATCTACGGAGTCTATAAAATATTAACACACATTAGAAAAAAAGCAGAAAAAGCATGTAAAATTATGTATAGTGTTTATGTAGGTAGTAACTATAAATGAACTTTATGGTTTAAAAACAAAGTTTGGGATAAAAACATAAAATTATAAAATTGTCTACAAAAAATTCAAATTTAATAAAAGTAGGCACTAACCTCAAAACGCTCTAAGAATAGGCAAGTTTTTAAAATGAAAATTAAATTGAGTTGTGCAGAAATATTACGTCATAATAAATTTAACAAATTGGTCAATAGTTTATACAGCTTAAAAACATGAAGTTTTAAGCTTGCAAGTGTATGTAATTGTAATGTGAGTATTGTGAAATAAATTAGTACATAAGTAGACAGAGTTATTTAAAGTAGAATCGTCGGTTGTGGGGACAAATATTTGATAAATCTTGCCGCTTATTCAGAAGTAGGTTTTTATCTTCTGCTGCAATTACTGACTTTGTTTTTAAACCATAAAGTTCATTTATAGTTACTACCTACATAAACACTATACATAATTTTACATGCTTTTTCTGTTTTTTTTTTTCTAATGTGTGTTAATATTTTATAGACTCCGTAGATCTGTTCTTAAATTTATTTGAGAGCAGTGAAACGCCGTTAGTTGAAATAAAGTTTTAGCACAAGAACATCTGTGGTATTTAAAAAATATGTTTTTAATTTATTAAGCATATACATTTTAGGAGACAAATTTTAAAAATTTTGGATAACAAAATTCTGAGAAATTTCTTAAAAAGATTTTACACTCGTGAATATGTTATTCGATTGAGCAAATATAAGCTATTTCAAAAGAGTATAGTTTCTATTATCTCAATATATGTAAAGGCTTTTTTTTTATAAAATAAATTGATAAAATAAATTTCAATTAAAGGTGAAGCCAATTGATTGTTTCAAACTTACTTAAAAGAAATAGGCTACTTAACCATTAAATCATTTAAGCCTCACTCAATAACATAAATAAGTTTAACTTTTATAAACAATATGATAACGAAACCTCGCTAAATATTTTTTAGCAGTTTTGATTGGATGCAACACAGGTAAACCATGATTGTCATAATACAACGTGTGAGCTCGGATTATCTGATGCAGCAAGCCAATTATATCCAATGAGTACTGGAGCATTATTAGTGTCACATTGTATGGTATGAATGCAAACTGTTGCAAAAAATTAAAATAAGTTTGTTTCATTTTTTTACAAACTAATTGCGCTAAAAAAACTAAATAAATAATCTATACTTTAGATTACGATTAGCAAAATTATTTAATGTTACGACTAGCAAAAAATATGGTATTTAAATTTTAAATTTTTTACATATTTTACATGGCAAAACTTATATGATAAAAAACCATTTGAAACTCTATATAATTATTATAATAAGTCATAATCTATATTTTACTTAAAGAGTTTTAAAAAACTAGAAATGATCAGTATCTTGAGACTTTTTCTAAATAAAAAAAACTACAAATATATCTTAGATACCATTTTGTTGTAAGACTTAAAAATTTTTGACTAAAAAATTTATATTCAATTTAAGCGCTTTCGAAACTCACAAATTCCCTTGTCAAAAAGTTAAACACTCACAAATTAATTAAAAACAATATACATAAAGTGAAACTAGATACTTAATAAAAAACACAGTTAATAAAAACGACAAGTATTTAACAAAAATGAACTTTTTTAACAAAAAATCAATTAAAACAAAATGGACTATTTAAATATGTTAATAGTTACTCTTGATCCTTTATCAGGACCAAGCTGATTATTCAAATTTGATTGAAGTTTTTTAATTAGTGAAGCTTCTGAAGATAATAGATTAGTATAAGAACTGCACGTTTTAATAACTTCAAAACAATCATAAATGTTGTTATAACTTGTAAAATATGCACAACTCTCGATATGATTAAATACTGCACTATTAGTTGGAATCACATGCTCTTCGATTTTTACAAAAAGTTGTCTTTCAGTTTCACCAGCATATTGGTTGTTCAGATCACCTGGACACGTAAACTTGTAAGCTAAGCCACTTTGATACATACGAGTTCTTTAGGGAGAAATATTTCCCCACCTTTTGTGTTTAATATGCAATATGTATTTTTACTCTGATTTCTTCGAACATAGCTTTGATGTTCTTGGAGAATTTCTCGGATATCTTTCTGACGTATGGTATTGTAATGTAGTGTTTATTTTCAACTATAACTTCAATTAGTTCTGATTCGAAGTTGTTTTGCTTTGTATCTACTCATTGACAAACTTGGTCGAGAAAGAGTTTTTTATCAAAAGTTCCTTAACCTTTTGCCATTCGATATGTTGTAGATCTTCTGAGACGAAATTTTGGTTTCTGTAATTTAGGTTATTGCATAACTTCTCTTCCAAGACTGCAGTACACACAAGTTTAAGTTCATAAGCACGCCCGTGCTTGTTGGTTTTCTGTAGATTAGATAGATGTGATGATCTTGTTGTCTTTTACTGGTACTTGTATATTAAGATATGGTAGTTTACCTTAATGACAAATTTCATATCTCTGTGCATTTTTTTCGCCAAACTGATGTATTTGGTCTTTGTTTTCAAAAATGCAGAATATGTCGTCAACATATCTTCAATACATTTTAGGTTTTGTACTTTAGTTAAGAAACCAGTTGGCCAGTAAAGGGGCAAGAGGTGAGCCCATTGATAACCCGTTCGTTTGTTGACATACTGCGCCATTGAAAAGAAAGATGCTTTGTGAGCATACCCTTAGAAGATTTATAAATACTGTTTGAGTCATTTTTGATCGAGCAAATATTGAAATTAGATTATCCATGTATACTACTTTCGTAACTTTATTGATAGTTTCTTCCAATGGTACATAGGTATACAAACTCTTGATATCAAACGTAACACAAATGTCTGTGTTTAACGGTTGGAATGTTTTCAGTTTTTCGACAAAGTCAAAACTGGAGCTAATAATCCAATCACCTTTTAAGTATGGTTTAAGTTCTATATCTAGCCATTTACATAAGGCGTATTCTGGTGTTTTTATTGCCGATAGAACTGGTCTAAAAATTTGGTCTTCTATCAAAAAAATCTCGTCTCAGAAGATCTTCAACATATCGAATGGCGTAAAGTTAAAGAAATTTTAATGAAAAACCCTTTCCCGACCGAGTTTGTCGATGAACAGATACAAAAGCAAAACAACTTTGAATCAGAACTAATTGAAATTATAGTTGAAAATAAACACTACATTACAATACCATACGTCAGAAAAATATCCGAGAAATTCTCCTAGAACATCAAAGCTATGTTCGAAGAAATCAGAGTAAAAATACATATTGCATACTAAACACAAAAGGTGGGGAAATATTTCTCCCTAAAAAACTCGTATGTATGAAAGTGGCTTAGCTTACAAGTTTACGTGTCCAGATGATCTGAACAACCAATATGCTGGTGAAACTGAAAGACAACTTTTCGTAAAAATCGAAGAGCATGTGATTCCAACTAATAGTGCAGTATTTAATCATATCGAGAGTTGTGCATATTTTACAAGTTATAACAACATTTATGATTGTTTTGAAGTTATTAAAACGTGCAGTTCTTATAATAATCTATTATCTTCAGAAGCTTCACTAATTAAAAAACTTCAACCAAATTTGAATAATCAGTTTGGTCCTGATAAAGGATCAAGAGTAACTATTAACATACTTAAATATTCCATTTTATTTTAATTGGTTTTTTGTTTCAAAATCAAATTTTGTTAAATACTTGTCTTTTTTATTTACTGTGTTTTTTATTAAGTATCTAGTTTCACTTCATGTATATTATTTTTAGTTAATTTGTGAGTGTTTAGTATCTTTGACAAGGGAATTCGTGAGTTTCGAAAGCGCTTAAATTGCAAATAAATGTTACCATGAAAAAAAAATTGTGTCTAGCAATAAAATTGTATTTAAATACATTCGAAGGTCTATCTATATGTGAAATATATCTTAGTTTATGGATTTTAGTAATTATAAATTTTGTATAACTATTTCTTACACGTTTGTAAATAATAAAAAGGCATTTAACAAGTTTACTAACAATTGTTCAAAAAATAAAGTAAAAGTATGTGACTTATATAGTTTAATGAACTTTTAAAGGCTTGATTTTAAAAAGTAAGATCATTATTAACTTATAATTACTTTTAAAAAAGTGATAATGGTGTAAGTAGTTAAAAGATTTAAAGAATGCAGTATTTCGCTAAAAAACTTGAAACTAAGTGAGAGCTAAAACCTTGACTTTAATTTGGGGTGGGCTATATACGACCCAAATCCAGCCCCGACACATTTTTAATCTTCAAAACAGCTTGTGCAGTACAGATGGATTGATCATTTTTATAAGATACATTCATAAGCGTATTCTTAATTAGATATTTTGAGTCATATAGGGTGCTTATTGAAAGGTAATTTTATAAAAACTTGGATTTTTTTAGTTACGCCGCCAGAAAACATTTTATTTAAAGTCCAGTCTTCTAAAGGCTTTTTTTGCTAAGTCTGGCCCGCTGATAGTAAAGTTAATACGAACCCATAGTTTAGAGTACCCATTTAAGTTAATTAATAGTTTATACAAAGGTAAAAACGGCACTATAAACTTGAAGAGGAACAATAATCAGGTTGAGTATAGTGAGAATGGTAGAAAATTTTTCATAAGTTTGATATCCTTTTTTCTGTGGATTGAAGACAACTGGCAAAAGTAGGCAGGAATACCACATTGAATAATTTGTTAGCTCAACCTGTAAATTAATTGTAAAATCCTATATGTAATCACCTTACTTTCAAGTAAACGAAAACAAAATAACTTTGTTTATATAAAAAAAAAAAAGTTTTATAACAGTATTTATAATATTTATTTTATATCGTTATTTTAAACAAAAAAGCCCGTTCCTATTTTCAGACAACTATTTATACTATTTAAACCTGTTTTTATTTTATAAAAACCACAATTTAAATTGGTATCTGCAATTGAGACTAAGTATTTTTTTTAAATAAACTGTTCTATTTATAAAAATCTACAAATTTTCCAATATATTTGAATTGCTGATAGTTTATAAAATATCAAACTTGTGTTTTCTTGCTGATTCGCTGTATGAAGGGAGCTCTCTTGACTCGATGAGTGAAATAAGTTGCCTGGTTATCTGACTCCTTACTCGTTGCAAACTTGTTTTTGTATACTTTTCTGAACAATGTAATGTGTCAAATAAACTAAGAAACTCTTTTTAATGCAAACTTTTTCGAAAGCTCGAACGCTAAAAACAGGTGCGTTAAGATATATTTTTAACTTCTTGTATTTTAGTCTTTGAATTCTTGTTAATAAACAAGCTTAATAAATATAAAACGGTATTTCATAAAAATACATATGCTTGCTACACAGCTTACTCCTTATGTTAAAAACCTACTGTTATATAGTTGTTTTATTATAATAAAAAAATATGTAATAAACTACTTGAATGAAAGAAACGTGTTTAAAAACTATACATCAAGTTAAAATCATCAAACTTTTCCTGCAAAAGCTGTTCGAAGGCGTGGTAGTTGAGTTTTTTTGTCACTTCGCTGAAGTGATGGTGGTGAAGCTCCATCCCAGTTATTATTTCTCTGAAAAAAGGGAATTCCTGCAAAACTTTGTCGATGTCGTCGCGGGAAACCACTAAAAGCTCGCAAGTTGTATCAGCTACTATGGTGCTAGGTGCAGGGTAATTGAAGAAGACCTGACGGAATTTTTTTTTTTTAATTTTAAGATTAATATGTATTTAGATTATCTGTTTTTTAGTAGTACAAACACCGAATCATTTCCACTCATAGGTTTCAGGTAAATTTATTTGGATAATGGTATGATAATGGATTAAGAGTTAACAAAGTTAGTTACATATAACTCGATTTTTGTTTATAAAAGTAAAAAATCGGCGAAAGTCCAAAAGGGCCTAAGCCTGGACTTAAATATGCAATGAGACAAGCTCAAGTTAACACATGTCTTGCCAATTGGATAATGTATTGTATCAATGCACCGCAATTAGATAAAGCTGACGTCACTAATCATACAAGCAAACAGGGGTAGTTTTATGGGTAGTTTTTTTTTTGAGCAATATTGGGTACTTTTCAGCATATAATTGCAGTAATTTTGCAAAAAAAAAGCTCCAATATTTTGATGACGTCGTACCATACTTTGGGTCATGTTTTCAGAGTTTCTTCTAAGTTTTTAAGGCAACAAGTATATTGATCTATTTATAGCATAAACTAATAAATTTAAGGTAAATAACTATCTTAAATAGTATAACAACACTAAAAAGATACTGTTAAAAGACTTAAAATCTGTTTATAGTTAAATTAACTTATTGATAGAAATAAAAGCTCATATATATTATAGACTTATCATATCTAATCAAAACTTTATTATTTTACATGCTGAAATAGTTTAAAAATCACATATTTTTGGTGATTTTTGTTTGAAATACCATATTTTTCCTTTTTTTTTTAAATTTCACAGACTCAAGGTTTTCCAGTTTTTGTTTAAACTGTCAGGTTCCTGGATTCCAGATGTTTTGGCAACCCTGTAAAATTTTAAGGAAATATATCTTTGAATATTTATTAAAACAAAAAAAAACAAAATAAAAGATGACAATAAAAACTTACTGTACTCACTAATATAATTTTATATCTCAAAAATTTGTCTTAATATTAAAAATCTGTATAAGGCTACTTGTGGTTTACTTAAAAATCTGTAAAATGACATCAAGTTGTAATAAAAGTGATCTACACCCTTCCTGTAACTACACTATGTTTTTTTTTTTTAATTTCGTTCAATTTTTTCTAAATTTAACATACTTTTTTAATTACAAGTCTTATTTATTTTTCTAGAAAAAAAAAGTGATCAGAAATTAAAGTTATTCTAGGATTTTATACAACATTCCAAGATTCCAATAAACATCTAGGTTTGATGACCATCATTTTAGCTTTATTTCAAACTAAAAAAATGCTAGGTTTTATTGAATTACAAAACTTATGTATAACTAGTTTAAATTTTTTCTATGACTAAAAGTCATCAATAATAAACTATTAAGGAAAAATTGAAAAAATAATAGCTTAATTTGATTTTGAGTTTGAAATTGTAACTTACACAAAAAATATCAGAGTTAAACATTATATTTCTATAACTTTAATAACAAAGGGAAATGTTTTGTACATTTCATTGTATTTATTCAGATTTAATCATTTTCATATTTAAAAAATAAATAATGTGAATATATCATCATAGGCCTAGACAGCAATTTTGCTTTGTTTACAAAGTTTAAGCTTCAAAACTATCCAAAGTAAAGTTCATGACGTCATCAAAATATTGGGTACTTTTTTTGCAAAATTGCTGCAATCAAAAGTACCCAATATTTAAAACTACCCATAAAAAGTCCTACCGAGCAAACAGTAGCTTTATGGTTAAAATCTATAAACCACTTGTAGATGGGAGACTACAAGCCTATCGGTTGCGACTCACTGACGAATTTCAAGAGAAAAACTGAACTGAATAGGTATTGTAGTTTTATAGCTTTAAACATTAAACTTTATTTGAATGCAATAGATACTGTGGAATAATAACTTTAAAAATATTTTAAAATTTCGTATAAAATGTTATTATTAATCACTTATATATTATTTAGTTCTAAATAAACATTAAATGATCTTTTTTGGTAAAAAACAGAACCAGACAGAAAGAAAACACCTAATAGATGCAATTAACTTTTCCAACTCCTATTCAAAGTTCACAGAATTTGAGATAGAGACAATTATGCACACATGCAAATCAGTAATGTTTTACGATAATAATATGTGGAAAAAACCAACACCAATGACAACTTCGATGTATCTATGGACTCATTTCACGGCGCTGAAATATGTGATCTTGTAGGTTTATACCTATTACACTATTTGTCTACGATTATAAACACTGAGTCAATTGGACTCTACAGAGATGATGGACTTGCCGTTATCAATCAAACAAATAAGAGTAATATTTACAAAATAAAAAACAAAATAACAAGAAAACTAGCAGACATAGGATTCGATATTACAATTAGCGCAGGTGAAACCTCCACCAACTTCTTGGACATACATTTAAACCTCCTAACTGATGACTATTGCCCATATGTAAAGCCAAACGCAAAGACCATTTATATTGACAAAGATTTTAACCATCCTAGAACAATTATGAAAAATATCCCAAAAGTGATCAAAAATAGAATTTCAAAACTAACAAAAAGCAAAGTATCATTTGATAACGCGAAACAAATCTACCAAAACGCTTTAAGCAAAAGCAACTTCCATCATAAGCTCGAATATAATCCAACAATTGATATCAACAAAGCAAAAAACAGAAAAAGAAAATGTATTTTTTACAACCCACCTTTCTGCGAATCAGTAAAAACCAAATTCGGAAACCTCTTTTTAAAACTGCTTGACAGGAACTAAATCAACAGAACTACACAAAATCTTCAATAGAAGTTCAACCAAGATATCATACTGTTGTTCCCCAAACATAAAAGCATTAATTAGTGGACATAATAAGAAGCTGCTAGAAAAACCACCTATAGAACCGAAGCTATGCAACTGCAAAAACAGAGTGCAATGTCCAGTAATGAATAAATGTAAATTAGAAATTTTAATCTACGAAGCAATTGTCTCGTCTGAGAAAAATGAGAGAATGTCATATATTGGATCCACCCGAAGAGCATTCAAAAATAGATTGTACGAGCATAGAGTATCATTTCCAAAACCCAACAAGAAGAAGCCCGCCAACTGTACACAACTACATTTGGAAATTATATGAAAAAGGCGAAAAATTCACTACTGAATGGAAAATTCTCAGACAGACAAAAAGCAGATTCAAACTAAACTTCATGTGCTCACTATGTAACCTTGAAAAACTGTTTATAGCAAACGCTAACCAAAGAAAAATCCTTAATAAGAGAAATGAACTAGTCACGCAATGCCCTCATTACCCTAAGGAATACTTTTAGTTTATTTTTTATCGCATTAACTTAGTTTATTTTATTCTATTTAATTTGATTGTTACATTGTATTTATGTTTGTATTGTGTAAAGATTTTGTTTTAAAGTTAAAACCTTCCCGTAAAAAGACCATTTCTGTTTTCTAAAAATCCCCTATAAATCTTAGTATTTACATTTTTTCCAAAAATATATTAAATACTTAGTAAATAGATTACCAAAATATATAAAATCTATAGTTAATAAATTATTTAAACTAAACTTACCTATATTTCATTTTAAACTAATTTAACTTTATAATTTAACTTTTGTAAACTACATACTAATTAAAACTCATATTTTAAATGTAAATTTTATTTTTCTTTTATGTGTGTATTTGTATTTTTATTCCCCAATTCATCGCCTTGTATACTTTTGTTTTCAGCTTTTTTTAGCGTCTGATGAACTGCTCTGCAGGGAAACGGCGTAACGCAATAAAAGTTTAACAATAAATTTATATTAAATGATCTTGTTTTGATTTGAGTGTTAACAAAAAATATATCCTTGGATCATAATATTTTTTCAACATAAAAAAAATAATTTCATAACAGTTTATTAGTGAAGTAGCTTTATTCTTAAAAACTTTAAATTGTTGTTAAAAAACTAAAGTAAAACTAGAAAAATAAATAAAAAACTAAAAAGTCAAACAATTGGAAATTAAACTAATTAGCTTTAAACATTAACTTTTTTCGCTCAAATTAAAAAAAAAATCTTTTGATACAATAAACAAAGTACTAAATTTGATAGTTGCTATACTTATTTTATTATCAGGAGGAATTCAAAAGCTTAATTAATTTTACACAAAAGAAATACTAGGAAATAATGAGTTTGTAATTTCATCTAAATCCTCGTCTATTGACGAACTAGTGCCTTTTTCAGCTGACATGTTACAGTCTTTGACAAAAAAATTCAAAAAACTTTTAATCAGATAATTTTCATCAAAATGTTCAAACTTAAAAACCTCAATACCAAATCGAGGGTCAATGACAGACATATGAACAACATAAGACAAATCTTTGTAGTAGAACCTTGATTGAAAATCCTCTATTCTTTCATCATTTGCTTTTATTTTCCAAACAACAAATCGTTTTGCAAGTTTTCCACAAAACTTAGTGTTACTCCACAAAACTTCGTCTAAATATGTGTTTGAAACGTTGACGATGAGCAACTTTTGAAGTTCGAAAGCCTTTTGTAAAACTTCTTCAAAATTATAATCTTGAAGAAACAGTTTATTTTGACAGTCATCCTTTTTATAAGCTCTTAAACTAGTTTCCATGGTTTTCTTTTAGGTACAAAAAGACATAAAAATAATAAATTTTTGTATAAGATGCTATAATTTAAAATGTTAACACTTGTATGCTTTCTTTTAAATTTTGTTAATATTATAATCTTTAAAGAAACTTTAAAATAAAAAAACTAAAATAAAATTTTTCTATGACGTAAAAAACCTATATTTTTTATTTAAAAACAAAAAAATATGTACTTGAAACTTGAAGATTTTTTATGAACTACTTTTTTTAATTAAATAGTTGTTACATCAAAAGTAAGTAGAATTGAATTGTTCATAGGCTATCTAAATTTTTTTAATCACAGTAGTTATTCAACATTAAAATTTTAATAAAAAAGCGTTAAGTTAAGTTTATTTTTATCTAAAATTTAATTAAAGTTAGATGACGATAAAATAAAACGTTATACATTTACTAGTTAAGTATTCTAAATAGTAACACAAATTATACACTTTTAAAAGGAAGTTTTAGCTCATATATATGGGAGCCGATCATTTCTAACCCGCTATCATTTCTAACCCGATCACTTCTAACCCGATCACTTCTAACCCGATCACTTCTAAGCCGATCATTTCTAACCCGATCATTTCTAACCCGATCAATTCTAACCCAATTACTTCTAACCCGATCACTTCTAACCCGATCACTTCTAACCCGACACTTCTAACCCGACACTTCTAACCCGATCACTTCTAACCCGATTACTTCTAACCCGATCACTTCTAACCTGATCACTTCTAACACGATCATTTCTAACCCGATCAATTCTAACACAATCATTTCTAACCCGATCATTTCTAACCCGATCACTTCTAACCCGATCACTTCTAACAAGATCACTTCTAACCCGATCATTTCTAACCGAGCTTAGCCCGATGACTTCTAACCCGATCACTTCTAACTTGATCACTTCTAGCCTGATCACTTCTAGCCTGATCGTTTCTAGCCCGATCGTTTCTAACCTATTTTACTTGTTTACTTACGTTTATTTTTTTAAGGATTTTATGCAAAAACCAAACAATCGTAATAAAGTAAATAAAATAATAAGAAAAATTTCAATTTTTAATTTTTTTAAAACATAATGAGTTACGTAAAAAATATTTTTTGTATGATTTTTTATTTTAGTATCAACTTAACATGATATTATTTTTCTATTTTTACCTAATTTTTTGAGTTGTAAAAACTAATGTAGTAACTTATATTTATAATTCATTTATAATGATCGCTAAATAATCTAAAGTTTTTGTGTTCTTAGAAATCTGTAAAATAATAACTTTTAAAAAATACCAAGAAAAATATTAAAAAAGTTTTTACTATTTATCGTGTAAAATTATTTTTGCAATTTTTAATTTTTTTAACTTTTAAATTTTTATTAAAAATGTAAATTTATTTTGCTCTATATACAACCTATTTTAAAAGAAATATTAAAAAATCAAAATAGTAAGTTTTCGACACTTAACTTTTATATTTAAGTTTAATTTATAATATTTCTTATTTAATCTTATTGTAATGAAACTAACATTTCATTTTAATATTTTAAAGCTCGTGAATAAATATGGAATTTTTTGTAATAATAAAAACAATTTTCATTATTCTCAAAACAAGCTTTTCCAAAACAATTTTTATAACTCTCAAAACAAGCTTTTCCAAAACAATTTTTATAACTCTCAAAACAATTTTCTTAAAACAATATTGTTCACTTAAAGGAGTTAATTTCATTCCGACGAGTATATATCGGCGTTTTGTCTTTCAAATACGCGTTAAAGTTAGTTGCAAAGTTATTACGCGGTACGATCAAGTAACGTTTTACTTCAATTATTGAGAATCAAGAAAACGTCTACATAGCGGAGTTGATGTTAGTATTTATGTAACTTTACGATTGTTGATACTTTTTATAGATTTTATTTGTGTCGTGATTTAATAGTTTCTTTCTTCAGAACTAAGAATTATTATTGAAAATAAATTAAATTGCATTTATTCAAAGTGTGTTTTATTCATAACTTAGGAATAAGTTTGTAACTATATTAAACTAGCTCGAAAGTAAAACCCAAGTTGGTTAAAGTGGAAACCACGCAGTGTCTATTAAGAACCTTGAATCTTCTGGTTACAAATCTTTAAGCAGTCAACAGAATAAATGCACACAAACAACAATGACGATATCAATCTTAATAATTCTCATCAAGCAGAGATGATGAATGATAATGCTGAATTTTATCCGTCAAACAGCATTCAACAACAACTTAGAAAATCAAGCGAAGTTAAGCAGCTAACAAATGAAGAAGAGTTAAGAATTTTGCAAAAGCAAATGAAAAAGTTAAATAATAGATTAAAGCAGTCTAGATCACCACATTTCGAACGTGCGATGCTAGAAAAACGCGAACCTTTTTACAATGATTACGAAAATAGTAATCGAAATAATTTTAATAACTTTAGCGACACATTTAAGGCGCAAAGACTAAGTAAAAAGTTTAAAAGGTTAGACTTTGTAAGAAACCCTCGTGATATTATTAGTTTTTTCGAAGAGGAAATGTTAAATGAAAATAATTCTAGTAATACAGAAAAGTATAAATTCTTGACTGGGTTTTGGCCGAGAGAAGAGTTTTCAGACTATTATAAAATGACAGAACGAGGTGAAAGAAATTACAGTTCTTTAAGAAACTTTTTTATTAATAGGGACAATCAGTTAGCTGAAATTTTAGATAAAATTCCAATTTGGAATGAGTGTACAAACTTTAATAAAATATTTGCTACAGCCGTAAGTTGGGCCAAATGTCGAGAACAGGACAGAATTAAGTTTTTTCTTGCATATTTAATGCCCTTTTCGATCAAAGATAAGATTAGGGAACATTTTGATGAAAGCTTAGAACTTTTTAAAAGAAAAGGACAAGCCATATGGAATGCTTATAAAGAAAACGCATTAGTACCTAAGCAAGTTAATTACAATAGACTACAGCAGTATGAGCAAAGTCAGCATAGGTCTAAAATAAATTACCATAAGCGAGTTCGTCCTAATTATCAACAAAATTTTCATTTTAGAGATAATGGTATTAATCATAATTACAATTATCGTCAACATAACCAAGATAGAGATAGTTTTAAACCAAGAAAATCATACAATGGGAATAGTAGTAATAATGTTAACATAGCACAGTGTTTGTCATGTCATCAACACTTACCTACAAAAACATCTAATACAAGCAAAGAGTTTCAAACAACCAAAGAAAAAGCTCAGGTAACCAAAAACACTATAGCAGTTGGAGTAACTGGTCAAGTAGTATGGTTTAATGTTCGCAAAGGTTACGGTTTTATTCAACGTGATGATCGGAACAGCGATATTTTTGTTCATTATACAGCTATCATCAAAAACAACCCTAACAAATTATTAAGGTCTCTTGCACAAGGAGAAAAAGTCCAGTTTGATATTGTTGTAGGTAAAAATAACATGTCAGAAGCCGCAAACGTGACAGGTCCTAATGGTAAAACAGTTCAAGGGTCTAAGTATGCTGTAGATAAAAATTCAAACTACAATCAAAAACTTCAACAAAATATATTTAACGCAAACCATCATTCTCGTAACCTCCAACAGCAGAAAATAAAAGCTAGTAGAGCTTATAAGCAAGCTGTTGCTTTTACAGCAAAACAAGGTAACCTTAGCAAAGAAAAACATCAGAAACAACATCAGAAAAATAGCAGTTACAATAAAAAATATGATAGCGAGCCAAAATATCAAGTGACAACAGTGCAGCTTAAAAGTTATAAACAAGACTCAGGCTATTACAATTTTTCAAAAACAAAATCACAAACTAGCGTATCAAGCAACATATTAGCTAAAGAGAAAAACAATTTGACGGTACTTAATTCCTTTGACAAAAAAGAAATTATAACACAGAATAAAAAAGAGTCAGAATTACTAATAGCAGGTCTAAAACTTTTACCATTTATCATAAAGTCCTTTTGAAGATAAAATATAAACATTTTTACAAAACTAACGAGACATACTTTAATAAAGGTAAAAAGTTGTAACTTTTTATTAACATGAAAATCTATTTAAATATTTTCTAAACTCAGGTAATTTTTTTAAGAAGTTAAAATGAAAGAAACTATTACGTGTATTTATTTTGTATTCTTTTCTGATAAAATTTCTGAATTGTAAAGTTTATAGCTTTTTTACTTTTAATGATGTGTTATGAAGTTTTTTATATTATAAATTACAGCTTGGTACTAATTAATTAAAAGCTAAGACATAACAATTATATTATAAAAAAGTTTTATAAGCCTATTTTTATATTAAAAATTTAGTAACTACATTTTTTTCTAATTTTAAAACAAAACTAAATTACCAGATTTTTTTAGCTCGTAAAATAATCAAGTTCAAGTTTAAAGCTTTCAAATTCGACTCGTGATAAATAAACTTTTCCTATAAATTTTGAATTTAAAAGTACTTTCAACTCCCATTTAGTTTTGACTGTTAACGATCGAAAAAAAGCACTCGCTAAATTTTTCTCTTTAAAATTTCTATAATGCTCAGAAATTGCTCGTGTTGCTTTTTGAGATATTTTATACTTGAATTCTTTAAAAGTTTGTGCATGAAAATACTACTTATTGTTTTGTAAAATATTTTAAAGAAAATGTTTTCTGTTTTGTTTATTAAAGTTTGCGAGTTGAATATTAAGAACATATGTTTTTTTAAGTTAAAAACAAAATTAAAGTTTTTCATGTTTTTTTAAACTATTAATTTTCTTTTAATGCATCTTTAAATGCTTAATTTTTGTTTTGTTTTGTATAAAAAAATGGGTTTGAAAGTAAATACTGACAGTTTCGTTATTGTCTTTTGGCATAATAACATAGTAGTTTTTACTAAACTTTCTTGAAAGAATATCTCAACTTTTTTTTTTGAGCCGCGTATTTTTTGGAATGAATTCTTTCAAATGAATACTACAATGATGGAAAATGAAAAGATGAATATTTTCTATGTCAACAAGTGAATTCGATGAATTTTTGAATTTGAAGTTTAGAGAAGAACAAGCGAATTAAAAAAATTCGTTCCTGCTAAATAAACCACCGTAGAAGAGAACGTAAGAGAAATGCCGGAATACAACAAGCCCAAGGACACAACCCCGAGGACTACAAGCCCAAGGACGACAAGCCCGAGGACAACAAGCCCAAGAACAAGAACTTCGAGGACAACAAGCCAGAAGCCAACTAAATGACTATCATTGTTACCTTGTTGTGTTTTATCAAAGTTTTTGTAAATTATGTAATTTTTGTAATAAGAAATACAGTTTCTTTTTCTTCCTTTTTTTTTTAACCGGACTTTTGATACTGTTAAAAAAGTTTAAAGTTAAGTAGAATTTTAAGGATTTAAATTATTTAAAACCAGGCTTTTAATACTAGTTTAAAAAATAATAAACAAGTAATGTAATGAAACTAACATTTCATTTTAATATTTTAAAGCTCGTGAATAAATATGGAATTTTTTGTAATAATAAAAACAATTTTCATTATTCTCAAAACAAGCTTTTCCAAAACAATTTTTATAACTCTCAAAACAATTTTCTTAAAACAATATTGTTCACTTAAAGGAGTTAATTTCATTCCGACGAGTATATATCGGCGTTTTGTCTTTCAAATACGCGTTAAAGTTAGTTGCAAAGTTATTACGCGGTACGATCAAGTAACGTTTTACTTCAATTATTGAGAATCAAGAAAACGTCTACATAGCGGAGTTGATGTTAGTATTTATGTAACTTTACGATTGTTGATACTTTTTATAGATTTTATTTGTGTCGTGATTTAATAGTTTCTTTCTTCAGAACTAAGAATTATTATTGAAAATAAATTAAATTGCATTTATTCAAAGTGTGTTTTATTCATAACTTAGGAAATAGTTTTGTAACTTATACTGTTTGTATATTATTTACTTCTCGTAAGTATAGCAGTCAGTAAGTTACTGGAGACCACGTAGTTAAGACAAAAACATAAAAACCAATAAAATAACCCAATTGGTTAAATTATTTAATAATAATTAAGAAAATCTAATTCAAGTTCTAGTAAATGACAGGGTCTATTTATAAAAAAAAATAAACGTTTTCCTCTACTTTTTACTTTTTGTTAAACAGTATAAACTTTCGTTTTAAGAACTTATAATTTAATGATTATAATTTCAAATGAAATAACCATACTAATTAAGATTACTAAATTTTATTAACTGTATTACTTTAAATTTTATATATACTCATACTAATACTCTTGAAAAATGGTATTTCATATAGATTTGCCCTAAATTTGAATGTACTTGCCAATCTGGTCTCCAAACTTAAAATTTATACTAACCATATAGAATCTCTTTAAAGAAAAGTAAAGAATAGTCTTTAACCGCGGCAATGCTCATTAAATTTCTTACATTGACGACTATCAAAACTTAATACTTAATCTTTAGAATACAGAAGACTTATACTTTTCCTAATGCTTTTAAAATTTAAAACTACAGTTAATTTCTAATCAATTTTTGAACCCTATTAAAATAATTAATTATCACGAAAATAAATCGAAAAATGAATGCAGTCATAAATATCTTTCAGTTTAAATGTGGAGTTAGCTTTTAAATAAAACTAATATTTGCATAAAATTGAACAAGTTCGATTAAAGCTTACTTGATTAAAATAAGATACTTTATAATAGAAACTATCAGTAATTTAACAAATTTTACACTTATGAACCATTGATTTGTAATGTAGGATGTTGTAAATTCTATAATTTGATTTTATTAGAATTGCCTTTCTTATGTAAATAATAAACCAATTTTAAATGTTTCCGATAAATGTTTATTTGACCTGTATTATTAATAAGCTTTGGACTTAAGGTTTCAAACTTAGTGGTCAGACAATGTATTTAAATTTTTGATTTTTTTTTTCAGCTGTATGTACTTTAATTTTAATAATGTTTATTTTAATTTTTCGATTATGCTTTGGCAAAGCTACAAAAGAAATTATAAAAAAAATATGAAATACCAAACGGTTGCACAAATGTGCGGAACCTAACTCTAAAAGTTAGGATGTGTAAACCTGGTAGATGTATAAACAAGAAGAAGTTTTATTCATAAATTTTTATAGTTTGTTTGAATCCTGACACTGTGGTATATTCTAAATGAATTTTATAAAATAATACTGAACCTTATTTTAATGTAGAAGTATGTGATTCAGACTATTTTGCTGATTTCTGAACTAAAATCATAGAAAAAATTTACTAAGTTGTCTCAATATGTATTGCTTAATTTTGCAGAGAAGGTTGTTTACTGAAAAGAAATTTGAAGTTATTTCTAAAATGAAAGATTGTGCAGCTGTGTTTTGTTTTATTGGAACAAACTGATCGTTGAAAGAGTTGATATTTGAGTTGCTTATTATTAAATTAAATTGTTTGTTAAACCAAGTTTGTTTAAAATTTTCTCCTTCGAATCATAAATAAGTTAATTATTCTTATAATAAGTGTTGATTTTATTTGCTGTTAATCTAAAAATAAGATAAAACAGTAGTTTTTGATTTTAAGATATATAAATTTTTGTCTCTTCGTTATGTGCTATTTAGTTTAAGCGGCCCAGATTTTTATGTGTAGGTCTAGCGTAGGAATAAAAACAACTCCCAATAAAAATAAGCATCAAAAATTGAATTTTATTAAAGCTATCTAAACATTAAGTTTTACTTTAAACAAAATAAACTAAATTTCGATAAAAAACAACTTTGTTGACATCATTTTGTTTTTAAAACAAATTTTTACATTAGAAAAATAGTACATTAAAATATTAATACAGACCGAATTAATAATAGTCGGGTTAGAAACGATCGAGTTAGAAATGATCGGGTTAGAAATGATAGGGTTAAATTGAGTTAAAACTGATCGGGTTAGAAGTGATCGGGTTGGAAATAATCGGGTTAGAAGTGATCGGGTTAGAAATGATCGGGTTAGAAGTGATCGGGTTAGAAGTGATCGGGTTAGAAGTTATCGGGTTAGAAGTGATCGGGTTAGAAATGATAGGGATAGAAGTGATCAGGTTAGAAGTGATCGGGTTAGAAATGATCGGGTTAGAAGTGATCAGGTTAGAAATGATGGTTTAGAAGTGATCGGGTTAGAAGTGATCGGGTTAGAAATGATCGGGTTAGAAATGATAGCGAGTTAGAAATGATAGTAAACCCATATATATATATAGTTTTACTTTAAATCAATTATACTAAAAGTAAAGTGCTTAATATTACTTTATAAGTATCACTACTTTTAATAATACTTTATTAAATTAATTTAGCCACTTTCAGCGCAGCTCCGATTCAATCGATTGGCGCGCCGTTACGGAGAAACGCGGAGGTTGTGGGTACGAGGCTCACCAGGAGCACTTTCTAAGGTTAATATATAAGGTAATTTTCAATACATATTCTAGCCACTAACAAATCAAAGTTGATATATTTTAATAAATTCTAATTTAAAATCAAAAATTTGCTTTGCATTAATAAAAATACTTATATTAAAGACTTAACATAGAAACATAAAAAAGAAATATTAAAAAACTAACTTCAATTTCACCGAAGTAGTCCGCAGGTTTGTATTGATTTATGACATTCACAAGTTTTTCATCCATGGCATTACAATGACCTCTCCTAACTATGTACAAGTTTCTTGATAAATCTTTCTGGGCAGTAAATTTAAAAAATTATTTACTCACATTATATTTTTCAAACTTAAAATTCTTTAGTTAAGTTGTTTAGTTCAGTGCTTCTGAACCTTTTTCAAGTGACGGAACCCTTTTTCAAAGTTCAACTTTTCCGCGGAACCCCTAATTTAGTTTTACATAAAATATTTAATATAATATTTCCTTCAAAAAACAAAAGAACTTTAGTGAAAAACGAATTTTTTAGCAAAATTATATCATTGTTAAAAATCATTCCGATTGTAATAGTATTAAGTCGAGTTAAACTAAAAGTGCGCCAGAGGCAATAGGTATTTTATGATTCTATAATGAATAAACGAAAACAAACATGATTAATCGCAACGTCATAATAATCTTTCCTTGCATAATAAAAACAAAATGAGAGCTACAAACAATAACGAAATAAACATGAACCTAATCGAATTCACAGATTACTGTAATAAACGGGTAAGATGCTTAACGAAAAATAAATAAAAAACATTTAGTGCGAAACTTGAACTTGTCTCTTAGCAACAAGCATGTAAATGCGCGGCTGGATTTTGGATAGACTGAGACGGAGACAGGCAGATAAGATTGAAGTCAGCATACAGTTCCTTTGTTTTGTTTTAATGTTTGTTACATGCGAAAAGCAGGACTCGCAAAGATAAGTGGTGGTGAATGGTAAAATAAATTTTACTGCACGCTTTGCTAAGACGGGGTACTCTAAAATTGCACATATCCAAAAATCTAAAAGCTTCTTCCCTTTGAAACTCAATTTTAAATTGCTATCTTCAGATAATTGCAGCAAATCGTTTTCTGTATCTGTAGGAAGATTCACTTCTTCTAAAGCAATAACATACATAAAAGGATTCAAAATCCCTAAATTTCCGATGCGAACATCTTCAGGTAAATAATGTTGAAACTATAAAGACCAAAGGTGGTTGTATATTTCGTCAAAAAAGTTGAATTCTATACATTTTTCCTACCGCTAGATACACACTAAGCAGATCAATGAATGCTATAATTATATATGTTTTCCATTTTATGTGTTCCATATTTTTTGAAGTTTTATGATTTATGTTTTTTCTTTCTTTCAAATTTCTTTTTTAAATTTCGAAAGGCTTCGCGGAACCCCTGAGAGTAGTCACGGAACCCTAGGGTTCCGCGGAACCCCATTTCAGAAGCACTGGTTTAGTTAAGATAAGACACAGTAAACATATGATATTTTTCTTTCAAAGTGTTCGCTAAAGTCTTCCTATTTTGGACTAATAATATCAAAGCTTATATCGACAAAACAGGGTTAAAATAAATTATATAATTATTTTTTTAAATTTAAAAAGTAAAGTTTAAGTTACAGTTCCATTTAGTTGTAAATTTTACTTTGTATGTTATTGGCTTCTAATTTTATATACAACTTTTGCTTTAGTTTTGTTTTACTATATAATTACATGTAATGAATTTTGAACTTAACTTAAACTTAAAACAAAATCGACAAAAAACATCTGTATAATGTTAAACAAGCTTTGAAACTTTTTTTAGATCTATTATTAAGTTGAATTACAAAAAATCGCAGTTAAATTCATACAATATAATTTTGCCAAGATTCATTGATCATTTTTTTACTTCCATATCTACTTTTTAATTTTGAAATTTTTCATCTTAATTTTATTATATTATTTTTAGAACCAGTAAACTAATTATGAATAAAATAAGTACTACACCTACACAACGCGTTAACTTTAACTACCGAAAAAGACCCAATAAATCAAAAGGGGTTAAATATATATAAAAATTCTAAAGTGTATAAAAAATTTGTCGAACTGAAAACATATTTTCAAAGGTTTGTAATTCATTCTAAATTTGCTTAAAATGCAATTTTATTAAACTTAAATATATATTGTATGTTTTATATTTGTATAAACCAAAAATTGATACTAAAATATTTGTTGTTAAAATAAAATTATACTTAATAGTATTAATTTATACACTTTAATTTTTTTAGTTTTGGAAACACTGATTTAACAGAAAGTCTTAAAATGATTAAGTAGTATCAGTTTATGTTTTTTTTTAGAAACTTGAACATTTCCAATAATGTGTATTGAACGCTAGTTTGATCAAGCTTAGTTTAAAACAAATACTTTTGTTGCGCTTTAACATTTTTACATTTAATTTAGTATTTAAAATGAATTTGTTATTTCTTTTTGTTTTTCTTTCCGTTAGATCAAAAAGTTCAGTGTATATAAACAAATCATATAAAGATTAAAACAGGTTTTTAAAATTTAAATTTACTCTTTTAAATCTTTAATTTTAGTATATTTAAAAAAAAACTTAAAGTATCAAAAAAATTATCTAGATGATCTATTTGAAAATAAAAAAAGTTTGTTAAGTTAGTATAACATAAAATTTAAAATAGTATACAAGGTTAAAATTTTAAATTTCTGACAAATCAATAAAAAAAACATTCAATTAATTTTTAACTCTATTTTAAAATATCACTACGATTTTGAACCATGGTCAAATGTGCAAAGAACCGAAGCAGGTTAAACTTTAAACTGGTGTTTACTTTCCTTTACTGTATATGATTAAAAATATAAATTAACTAACTAACTATTGACAAAGCATAAACAAATACTTATAAACATTTTTACACAAAGGTAAGTACTACAAAAAAATTGAAAGTCAAAAAAATAATTTAATTCATTTTTTTTTATTTACTTAAGTTTAGAAAGAATCTAACATACAAAAATTAAAAAGCTCAATAAAAGTCGAACATTCCAAGTAAATTTTGGAAAGTTTTAAAGTGACGCGACTGATGCGAGAATGTAATTGAGAATTTTTGACGAGCATTTTGTTGAAAAGTTTAAAATGTGTTAATAAACTAGTATAAACAATTAGTGTGTATTATACAAAAAGGTTCCAGCGGGGCTCGAACCCGCGACCTTCTGCGTGTAAAGCAGACGTGATAACCGCTACACTATGGAACCGTACGCTAAATTATATTATTGTGCGTTTATATATTAATACGGATAAGCATCGTTGTAAGATAGCAAACAGCGGTATTGTCAAACTTGTGTAATGAGCATAGAAATTACATTAAGAATTAAGGGGCAATATCAACTACCAGGTTTTTGATAAAAAATCATTATAATGAACAAATTGTTACCCTTTGGGAAACTATGTTTAATCTTTTTTTTTTCTAATACTTCTTATTATTTTTAGCATGTTATATATTTACCGAGGCAGTAAAGTCAAAACAAAACAGTAGTTTTGTTGAAATTAATACGTACTTCATGGTTTATCATCATTACCATTTTTTACTCCTTAAATGCAAAATCTTTAAAGAAATTTCATTTTTAACTTAAATAAGAAATAAATTTCCAAGTTTTACTAAGAAAAATAAAAAGAATAATGGTATATCTGACTATAACAGTAATGTTTTGTCTAATGCAACAATTTTTCAATATTTATAGAAACAACCTTTGATCCGTATAATAGAAATAAATTCGAAGAAAAACTAGTCATCTTTTTATGGAATATAAAGACAGCAAAGTTTTAAAACAACATTTTATTTTATTTATAGCAACTTTACAATGATATATATATATATACTATTTACAAATTTCATAATGATATACTGTCATATAAAACTAGATTAGTTTGAAAACCCTTAATAATGTTTACAAACCTTAAACTATACATAGTTTATGCTTAAATATACTAGAATAAAAACTTAACAATTAAAATGTGAGCGATTTTTTTATCATGTACTACCCTTTAGACCAGTGGTTACCAATATGTGTACCTGTGGACAGTATTTTGCATTGAAAAATAAAAAAATAAAATTAATCTAGAAAATGTTTTAAATATATATACTTACTTCATTGTAATTATCTTAAATGTTCTTTTTTCAATTAACTTTAAAAACTTGTAATATATTTGATGTATACTATCAAATAGAAGTGGATCATAGTGATTAAAAAAATATAAGGTTATTAAGTATTCACCTTTGTTTTAAAGACTTTTTAGAGTCTTGTTTTACACAGCTTTTAAAAAGTTTAAAACTTCTGGCCAATACTGTATGATACTGAAATTACATACACTAAACTGTTTAATTAAATAAAAAAGTTAGAAGTTACAGGGTCTCAAAAGGTTAAAAAATATAAATAAGATAAAACACACCATGAATCAAAAAACATTAGTTACTTTTGGAACCACCTTGTTAGTTAATTGTAGTCAGCTTGAAATTTAGAACATTTTTAATTTGTAGTTTTTAAAGGTTAAAACAATTTTATTTCTGAAGTCATCTGTTAATTACATGTTTTTATTTTACTACTATTATCATTTGAATATAAATTATTATTAGTTATAGTTTCGGTTTGTTAATAAAGTCAATGAGCTTTAGAGTTTTCAAAAAATACGTAAATTAGTTTAACACTTAACAATCTAATACAAAGACATCACGTCAATCATTAAGAAGCAGGGTTGCCACAGATCAAGCTGAGAAAAATTCCCTGATTTTTTATTAAAATTTTCCTGACTTTTATACACAAATTCTTAATTTAAAAATATTCTAAAATACATAATCAAACACTTTAAACTATATAAAGCTTTCAACCTTATATTTCCTCTCATCATTTAGTATAAAATTTTTAACAACTAAATCTACTCTTTTTTTAAATTTCAGTTAACTTACAAAAAAATATAAATAAGTAACTTAACCATGGCATATACCTTTCTTATAACTTATTTATCAAATTAAAACAACTTTGCAAAAATTATAAAGAGGTAAAGTGTACACATAAAATTGTTACATAAAATACTAAACTTAGTGCTTAGTTATAAAGAACTTAATTATTTACTTAAACTAAAAACACTTAGATTCTAAAATTCTGCAAGATAAACTTATGTGTATACATCACAATTTCACTATGGAAGTGTCCTTGCCACAGATCATCAAAACTATAAACCTTACAAAAAATGCTTGTTTAATTAGGGTATCTGTTCAATATATAAATAGAAAAACTTTGCGGTTTTATAAAGGATAATTTACTAACTTTTACCAGATGAAGGCTATGGAAAATAACGAATTTTGTAAATTTAAAAAGAAAAAATCTGACGTTTTTTCAAATTTTGTCAAATTTCCTGACTTTTTTTCAAAAACCCTTATTTTTCCAGACTTTTGTCATTTTTTTTAGTTTTTCATGACTTTTCCTGACATTGTTGCAAACATGAAAAAGACAAGTCGTTAAACTAAAAATTTAGATTAAGTACTAATACTATTAATTGAACAAATAAAGCATTTCTAAAAGAAACTTAGTAAAATAATTTAAATATGCATAGCTAGTTTAAAAGTTAGTGTTTAGTATAAATGGACAATAATCAAGAAACTTATTAAGCAAAAATAAACGTAAAAGAAACGTTAATACTTGATTTGAAATAAAAGTTGATATATTTTGATTGACATTTGATCCTTATAATTAAGGTACAACTTTTATACAATGAACAACAAGTAAGCAAACCTCGTACACAACGATATCGCCAGGGTTGAACAGGTATGTTCTCACATAGTGGCACAAGCTCAACACAAATGAGTCGCTGGTATTATCAAAAAATGGGATTTCCTTCAGGTACTTTCCCACGCTTTCGTAAAGCAGCATGTCTCGTAGCTCGGTAGGAAGTCCTGATAATTTGTTATTAGTAAAACTAATGCTAACTTTAAAAGAATAGTTGTGTGGTTTAAAATTAAGCTAGATGAAAGTTATTTTCTACAAAACTCCTACAGAACTTATAAGGAACGACTGTTTAAACATTCTTATAATATGGAATAAAAATATTTATATATGGAATGAAAAAAAATATTTTGTCTTTTTTACTATCGTTAAAAATTATTATTTTTTCATTATCTTTATGTTCACTATTACAGAGCTATTTACTTAAAAAGTCCAACAGGACGAAATATAATTGTAATAAACTCTTGTGAATATTTGTACATTCATATAATTACATAATAAGTTGCTGAATTCCATACAGATTCATAAAACAATTACTGAAAACCGCATGATTTAAACAGATTAAAGTTTTAATGTGTCACTGCACTTAAATTTTAAGGAATTTTTCAATATCGATGTTTTAATAAGCTTGCTCCTGTTTTCACGTATTTGAAAAAAAAACTATTAATACTTTTTTATTATAATCTCTAAACCGATGTTTACTTTACACCGTTGGTCTACTAGAAATAATAAAAAATAATTGTTGAACTTTTCAGTTAAAGCTAATGGTTTGAAAATCACAATTCTAAATTAAATCTAAAAATATGTCTACAACTGGAGTTATGCTAGTTAGCGCGAGGCCGCTTTGGTTTAATTTAAATTTGAATTCGTAAAAATTTGAAAAATCTAGCTTAAAAAAAAACAAAAAAAAATTATATTTACATAAAAGTATTTCATTTCTTTTTCATAATTTTAACTTGAATTCATTCAACTTTTAAAAATGCCGTGAAAGAAGAAAAAACAATAAAAATTATATTAACGTAAAATTAATTTATTTCTTTTTTATAACTTTAAAAGTATATTTCAAAATTTGTTAACTAGTTTTAGTTAGGTATTTAATCAAAACTTAAACTTCAATTTTAGCATAAATCCAAAAATAAAAAGAACTATTATATGTTTTTGCATTTTTTAAGCTTTTAACTAGGTAAACTTTTAAAAATTGAGAAAATTGGCCTACATGAACGATACAAACATACATATTAATAAAATCCTGTAATTTCAAATATTCTAGTTTTGATTAGCTTTTATTTTTTTCAAATATAGTTCTGCTTAAAAATATACTGTATAATTAATCTATTTATTGTATTTAGAAAGTTAGGTAGAACGTTTTAAATTATCTTATTTATATTAGGGTTACCAAGGGTTTTTTTCACAGGTTTTCTAAACTTATTTTAGGCTTTTGAAAATACGAGTTTTTTATTCCATTTTAGGATTAAATTAAATTTAAGGTAAAAAAATATCAAAAAGTTACTGTAATGCTACTTAAAAAAATTAATGTAACATTCTTAATGATACATAATTATTTTTTTTTTGATCTAAATTTAATATCTTTACATGTGAAAATTGATTGAAACTCTATGTTTTTCCAGTTTTTTTGTCTTAATTGTCAAACAGGTAATTCCAGGTTTTATGGCAACCCTGTTTTATATACAAATGCATAAAGAAAATACTTTAGAAAGCTACTTTTTTAAGCCTGACAACTTTAAATTCAAAATAATTTAGTTTGAAAAATATCATTTGTATATGAGGTGAATCTATCTAAACATTAAACTAAAACACTTGTGTGGTTCAACATACTACTAGCAACTTCCAGGTAAATATCGAAAGCTTTTTACTGACCGACTTCAGAACCGATAATTGGACCACCGGGTGTCGCCTCCCCCTTGTACCTCACCCACTCGAGCATTCTGACGTTCATCACTCGCTTGATTAGTTCTGTCGGCACCTGTTGCGGAGTGCACAAAGACGCTTTGTATATTTGACAGTTGAATGAAAATAAAAGTGCAATAAGAAGAGTTACTGTTTTATTACCTTTAAATGCTATAATTGAAAACCAACTGATGTACACAGTTCAATATTTATTTTAATTGGTGCCATGCATTTCTACTTACATTTGTAATTAATAAAATTGAAATTATTACAAATTGATACTTTTGTTAAAAACGTTTTCGTTTAGTGATGAAAATTTAAAAAACTTATTTTAATTTATGGCCATAACACACAACTCTGTTTTTCAGGATACATACACTATCCTAAAAACGATGATTTAATTTAAATCTTTATTGCATTGTCTGCAAACTCATCATTAAAACATAACCAAAACCTTCTGCGCTTGCAAGTAGAACTTTGTTGCGCTCATGTACTGCTGAAACACGGAATATTCTCTCAGTTGGTTGCTGATAATGCACGATATGAGAGCGACGAGCCACCCGTACATGGTACTACCGATCAACATGGTCAGTATTATCAGGACGTGCTCCAGTAGTGTCCTTGGAAGTATGTCGCCGTAACTGTAACGTTTTACTGTTATGATTTTTAATTTAAACGTTAATACAATTGGTTTTCTAAGCAAACTTCTGACAAGATTAACAATATTTTCAAAACGATGTAATGAAATCGACATTACATTTTATAATTTTAAAGCGTGTGAATAAATATGGATTTTTTTGTAACATAAAAAACAGTAATAAGTTTCTCAAAACAATTTTCCCAATTCCCAAACCAAAATTGTTTATTCGAAAGATTTAATTTCATTCCGATGCGTATATATCGGCGTTTGTCTTTCAAATACGCGTTAGTTGCTATATGTGCTGCAAGCCGTATGTCGCTAAGCTACAATAAAATAACGTTTGCATGATCAACAAGTTAAGCTCAAGCCTATAAAGCATAACCTACATTGAAGAAAATATACGTTGTCTAGCGAAGAATAAATGATATTTTGTCAAGCGACCAAATCACTAGTTAACGTCTAAAAACACTGATCTAAGCGAGTTTCGTAGTAGAAAAATTATTTTGTCAAGTTCGTAAGTATTTGTTGCATGCATTGTATTATAATAGATTATTTGTTTATTAACTAATACAGTTTCTTTCTTGAGTTTTAATAAACTACTTGACAAAAATTCAAAGTGTATCTTATTCAAAACTTAATAAGTTACTTTAAGTTTTGTAACATAAGTACTGTAAACTACTAGTAAGTAAAGCAGTCAGTTTAGTAAGTACTTGGAGACCACATATTTAAGACCATAAACATAACCAGTATAAAAATATATCACTGTGGTTAAAACGATATACAATTATATGTCAAAACAAAACAAATAGAATAAACAAAGCTTTGGGCTTTAAGACATATAAAGTTTACTTTAATCAGTTATGTTAAAATTGAAAAACAAATACAACTAACCCGGTGCCAGTTTGCGTAGTGATGACCCAGTAGAGCGTTTTCAAGTAGTCGCTATGCACGGAAGTACTGTGGGTTATGCCGTACTGCCGACCCCATGTTGAGTTGGCACACTTCGAAGTTACTACTTCAGTGTCACTGCAATGTTTTAAAATCGACAAAAAAAACTTTTAATATCTTTAAAGTGTTCGTTAATATAAAGCCAGATAAAATATACTAACGTCATTAAAGTCTTTTATATTGACCTCTTTAAAGTATATAAAACCAGTATTTTTATATAAGTATAACTAGTGGTTAAATAAGCAGGTTAGCAGCTGGAACTCATTAGAGAATAAGATAAGAATAAGACAAAAATAAAACAATTTTCCACCAAAAAATATATTTATTTTAAAAACGATTTTACAACTAACTCAAAACTTCGTTGAGGTTTTTAATATTTATATCATTAAACGATTTAGTTTTGTGGAATTTTGCACATTTTCTTAAACATTTTTATACTATGTGCTTGTTTTTAGAAAACAATTAAAGTATCTATTTTTTAGAAGATGAACAAATAAATTTTTATATTTTCTCAAAAGTTTATATACCAAACTATATTTCGCTCAAAGAGCTCGTCAGTGCTTCAAATAAAAAATTGTAAAAAAATATGTAAAGTCATTGAATGCAAATTGTTAATTGAGCAATTAGTTAAAAAATCATTAAAAATTAAAAATAAATAGTTTAAAGCAAAAATGTTATCATGAGACAAAAGCAAAATAACTAATTGAGTAAGTAATAAAGTAAATGATAATTTTTAAAACAAGAATTATAAGGTAGGATCTATTACTTTATTTCATTATAAGTGTTAATCCTCATACTTAAGCTGACAAGGTGTAATATTCAGTGTTTAAATCAAGCTTGTTGCAGTTATCAGTTGTACACTGAATTTCTAAAGGACATCTACTAAACATTCTAATGGTAATTTGCAGTCAACTACTTTTCAGAGCTACTACTTTAGTTTTTGGAAAATTATTAATTTTAAACTAGAAACTGGTTGTACATATTAGATATTCGCCAATTCGGTAAACCCAGTGTAATGTCTTAACTTAACACAGTATATTTTTATAACAGGGGAAAGTAAAAAGTCAAATACACATAATATTGTATTAAAACAAAATGTATAATATTTAAATAATTTACCTTATTTAATAAAGTTTGCAGCGTACTTTATAAATAACCTTTGCATTATAACCATGAAACAAAAATATAAACTACTGTAGCTAATGAACTTAAACACTAAGAGATATTGTAAACTTAATAATGTAATTTATAAATGAAGTAAATCTGTTATCCTTATTTGATACCTAGAACATTTTCAATAAATACATATAAGTTTTATACAACAAATGAACTACTTAACAAAAAGTATACAAAACAACCATAAATTTCCTAATCTAAGAACTAGAAAACTTTACAAGCTGCATATTATTTACACAAAAGAAACTAACTCTACACTCCTGTAACCGCAGGACCACCAGTAGAGGAAGCAGGCGCAGATGTGGGTCATGGAGTAGGCGTATATGGCGTACTTGACGAGCTTGACCAGCGTTTGGCGACTGGTGTGGCGCCTGGTGTATAGATTGAAGACAACCGGCAAGTTCCTCACCGAGCTGATCACCCTGTTCATTCTGAAGTAGGCTCTGGTGACCGCCTTGTCGTACATGTAGCAGGAAAACTGTTAGGTTGCACTTTAAAATTAAGTGGTAAAAACAAAAAAATATTTTCGAGTCTGTTACTTATAGTTACTAAATATTTTGTTTGTATGAATAAATAACAGTTGTTAATCATGTTATTAAAATTAAATCTTAGGTTCAGTCGTACTTGTTTCTTTAATTTTTTTTAGAAAAACTCTTTTAACTTAGATTTGAAATTCTAATAATAAAAATTAGTTTTAATTGCTTTTAAGTCATATATATATATAATGTTTGACTAAATAAAATTTTTGTTACGAAAAGGTCCTAATATAATTATCTAAAAATAAACTTTTTTTTGCTAACTCTGTAAAGTAGCCATAAAACTATTTTTTATTCAAACTGATCTTTAACTATCAGTTTTTCCAAAGTTTAAAATACAATAAAGTTTAATAAATAAAGTAGTTATAGATTTAAAACATTTACACAGACATTTATATAAATCTTTCAACTAATTTAAATAGAAACATAAATAAGTAAAAAAATGTTTAGAATATTAGTTATTGATGATATTTTCAAATAAAAATCTGAAAAAAATTTTTTTGTTAGAATATAATAACAACTATTTTAAAGTACTCAGCTTAATAAAACCATTGAAGTTTTTTTAGCTAAATTAATAAAGCCGTCGACATAGTCCAAAAGATATAATGAATTTAACGAGTAGCTCATATTATGAATAAAGTTTGTTTATGTGTTTTCTAATCATAAATATAACATGGTTGCCAAAGGTTTTTGGTAAATTTGTCAAGGTTTTTTTAATTTTTTCCAGGTTTTTGAATGTACAAGTTTTTTTGTCCATTTTTAGTATAAAATTAATTTTAAGGTCAAAAATTGTCAAAAACAGTTTAAAATAATTGAAAAGATACTGTAATGCTACTTTAAAAGCTGTTTAAAATAAACAACATTTTAAATGATAAAAAAAATGTTTTGTGTATGATAGATTTTTTATACCTAATCAAACTTTCGTCATTTTTTATGAAAAAAAATGTTTAAAATTTAGGATTTTCCAGTTTTTTAGTGATTTTTTTTCAAAATTCCAGAATTTTTTTGCCTGAATTGTATAATTCCAGGTTTTTCTAGGATTCAAGGTTTTTGGCAACCCTATATTTATATGCTTTTCATACTTTATCAAATTGTTTTATAAATTATAAATTGGAAGCGTCGTTCGCATTAACAAAATAAAAAACTTAATGTAATTTAAATATTAAACTCTGCTTTAAAATAAGTTAAAAATAATATATTTAAGTTGATACCAGTTTCAAAAAAAAAACCTGTGGAGCAAATATTTCAAAAGGAAAAACAGCCGCTATATCGCGCCAGAAACCTCCACCGGTTGCAAAGTAAACTTTGAAAATTGAACCAAATCCAATATATGTTTCTGCAGTGAATATTTGTAAGATTCAAACTAAAATTTAAAAATAATTCCTAAAACTTAAATTCTTAATAATGTTTTTCGTATTAATTTTCTTTGTAAGAAAAAAAACTATGTGTAAACTAAGAATTAAACTGCTTACCATACTATTTTAAACAATACCATATAAAGAATAGTAGAATTAATATTTGTAATAAACCAATTAAGCTTGTAACTAATTTTTGCTTACTAATAGGTGTGACAATAGAAATACGAAGATGGACAAAAATATTCAGAAACAAAATGAAATCAATAACAACTGCCAAAATTGTGTTCAATATTCCTTTGGTAGTTTCAACTGTCAATCCAGCAATAGATAAGTCGTAATTAGTTGGAATTTGCAAACTGTTAAAACACCGACTGATTAAAAATACAAATACTTTATTTAAAATTAAGTGTCTATAAACATTTGTCAAATAACAAAAAACTACGTTTTAGGGTTGTAAACAGGAAATAAATAATAATTTAATGGATCAAATAAAACACAAACCTTCTAGTCATGCTAAACTATAATAAATCTAAAATGAAATAAAATACCTGTAGTTTCCAGCTTCATTTCTAACCAACAGTTCAGACATGTGTTTTGAAAGGGACATGAGGCAAGATGCGTAATCATCAAAATTTGCCAATCTATCGCGTGGACAATTCATTTCGTAATAATCAACTGTAGTTTTGTTGCAAGTCGTGTCTCTTGCAAACTCGTACAAATTTGTCGTTCTTACTTCACTATCTTCCAAAGTTTTGCCTTGAAAAATTAGGTTTATTTATAAATTCCTATTAAATGAAGCATATTGCTTTAAAGTATGTACAAAAAGTTTTTATTGAACTTCTTTTTTCTACAATAAATAGCTTAAAAATTAAGCCATTATTAAAAATTTTCCAAACAAACTTATACAAAGGCTAAAATTGAAACAGAACAAAAAACACATTGATGTTTGTTTATGTAAGAAACATGAAAAAAAAAAAAAAAATTAATCTATAAACAAGTATTTCTATCTAACTTTTATTTTTCTAATACTACCAAAAAACAAAAAAAAAATATTAAGTCTTTAAGCGTATAATGATTGACAGGATAAGTTATATTTATTATACAAAAACTGGACTGAAAACTGGACTAAAATATTTTTAAATAGATAGCTTATGGTTAATCATTAAGCATAACCAAAAAGACAAAATTTGATAAAACAATTCAAACATGTTACCTGGCGCGGGGCTACTCATGAAAAAAGCCATGAAAGTTGTTTGGAAAAGGGCGATGGTTGAAACAATAGCCATGATGTGCTTCCAAACCACCAGGAACATTCCGTCCGGATCGACAGCCGTCACTATTAAAAACTGCTTGTAGAAGCTGTTGCTTATTTTAGCCTGAAAAAAAAACCTTTTCGTCACAAAAGCTACATATTTAATAAAAAAAATTTGTGGTGGTTTACATTTAATGGTACTTCGAGAAAGTAACTGAAATTTGCGTCGTGAGACGGCAAAGAATCAAAATAGAGTGTCTTGTTTTTCAACTTAAAGTATGTTTAAGAGTAGGTATGGCTTTGTCGGTAACAAGATTTAGAAAAATAATAGATAAATACATAATTATTCTTCAAGACTTATGGAAAGTTATTGCATTCCTATTTACGTGAATAAAGCATGTGGTAATTATTAATGAAGCTATGTAAAGTTTAAGAAGGTAAAATTCCAAAAATAAAATATTACGCTATGTTTGAAAAATATATAAGTCAAAGACATTTAAACTTAATCTAGGCGTAAATAAAGTAAATATTGATGGCCTAAATGAAACTACAGGAAGTTTGGATATGCAAAAAACGTGATAATATTTGGTATCATTTCAGCTACACTAATACTATGATAAAACATTCGTTTTAATATTTCTTTCTTGCCAATTAAAACGTCAAAGTTCTCACTTTTGTATCTTTACCATACTAAAAACCTATTTAAATATCTTCACCATAATTAAAAAATAGTGAAATTTTTATTCAAACTTACTTATCTCTATAAGTAATTTTACATAGAACTTGATGATTTATTGGATATGGATATTTAAAAATTCAAAACAAGTTTATATAAAGGTTGGATTTTTTCACAACATAACATTCAGTTTTAAGTATAAAAAACAATCATTTTGTTTATATTTTTGGTATAATAAAAAAACATTTGATTTAAACATATGGATTAAATATAAATAAAGTTTTCGTAATTTGTAAAACAAATAATTCTTAATATTATTAAATGATTTAAATAAAAAAGCGAAGTTATCAGAACGTAAACTTGATTATTTATTAAATACTTTAAAATGTTTATTAGTACTAATCTATTTTTTGTCTTATAACACGATTATTTTAATTACATTTAACAAAATAAAACTGAATCACTTTATTAGTTTAAGATAATCTAGCAATAAAACTTAAAGTTATTTAAGATTTTTACATGCTTTAAGTAAAAAACAAATATATAAAGACCCAACTTATGAAACAAAACTCAATAATGTTTTTAGATATTTTATTTTAAAACTTGATATCAAGTTATTTTTTATGAAAACCTCAAACAAATTTAAGCATTTTTCAAGTAGAGATTTTAAGTGTAATCATGTGGAGATTAAAATAAACTGTTCTTTATAACTGTATACGTTAAAAAATCAGCAGTAAACTCTATAAATTGTAATAAATAACATGAATTTTAATAAATATATACTTTTTTTAATTATACTTTGACTTTTTTTTGCAAAAAATTAAACACAAACAATCTTTTCAGTTTAAAAACTTTAAGATTTGTTTTTTTTTGACGTTTAAAATTTAAAAATTAATAATTTTAATGTTTTTTCGATACACTTTTTCCTTTAAATAAAACAAAATGTGGAGACGCCGGGAATTGAACCCGGGGCCTATCGCATGCGAAGCGATCGCTCTACCCCTGAGCTACGTCCCCACTTATTCGTTGCATAAAATTATAATTAATAAATCAGTTTAAATAAGTTTATACTTTTTTAAATTTTATTTTGACTTTATTTTTGCAAAAAAATTAAACACAAATAATCTTTTTAATTTAAAAAATTTCAGATTTGTTTGTTTTGACGTTTAAGATTAAAAAATTGATAATTTTATTGTTTTTTCGATAAACTTTTACACTTAACAAAATGTGGAGACGCCGGGAATTGAACCCGGGGCCTATCGCATGCGAAGCGATCGCTCTACCCCTGAGCTACGTCCCCACTTATTAGTGCACAAGTTTGGTAGTATATAAACATAACAATCTTATACAAATTTTATTTAAATAACAATTTTATATATAAATGTATATTACAATGTAATGGATAGTGCATCTAATCATGCTATATCGTAACTATAAATAATGAAATTATTGTATAACTGAACTAAAAATAGTTAAATAAAAAAACACTAGTATAATAAAAATATTGCAAAAACTATTCTTTATAAGGTATAAGTAATAAACCTATTTCAAAAACAGCAACAAAAAAATTATATAAATTTTATAAACTTATAAATGCTTCAAATAAAACTACAACTTATTTGTTTAAAAATAGATTAGTTAGATATTGGTGAAAGTCATATATGCAACTTGTAATTCGAAAATTAAATAAAATCACTATATTAAACTATTATCATCGAAATATTATAAACTTAGAAAATTTAAAACAAAGTACAACTACAGTTATTAATACTTTTAAGTAAACTTTCTTTAGTAACATAAACATCACGATTCAAATAAATTACAGCTTTTTAAAGGAATTGGGCTGGAAATTAAACGAATAAAAAGTATTAATAGGCAGTCAAACGTTCAAAACATCAACACTATAAATAAAATATTGAACTTTAAGATGCTGCACATACTTTTTTCTTTATTTATAGATTAAGTGATATTTACTATTTCATTAATAAATTATTTAAAATACATATACTAAGCAAACCAATTCATTACTAAATACAAAAAGTTACTAATGAGTTTAACAGGGTTTTTAAAAGTGATACCCCTTCTTTAATTGGGTTCTGTAAAAAAATGACTGTAATGAAAGAATAGAAGCATAGAATAAAGTAGGTGTAAACATGTTTTCACAAAACATGTATACATGTATACACTTACTTTATTCTATGCTTCAATTCTTTCATTACAGTAATTATTTTTTTAAAGAACGTAGTTGAAGTGTGTTGATTCGTTAACACACAGAAACATATGTTGGTAGAATAAAGGAAGATTACTGTACAATTTATTTTTATTTATATTCCAGTGAAGTTACTTTACTAGGATCTTTTGTTAGCAAACGATTTAACCTATATTTTTAAACAGTTACTCCTTTAGCGATTTTCATTGATCAGTTCGCAATTATTTCTTTGCCTTAGTTTTATCAAAAATTTTAAGCATAAGGTTCTATAATTTCACTGAATTAAAAATTAAAAAACTTGCAAAATTAGTATTTTTAAGTTTCTTAATTCATTTCAAAAATTAGCTCGTGCTTTAGCTGAAAAAACTAGCCTAAGCTGCATATTCAAAGCAAACAGTTATTTTTTAATTTGTAGAAGTTGAACCAAATATTCAGTAATACGTTATCAACATTCAAAACAAAGTATAAGTTTTGTAATTTTAGGTTGTTTAAAGTAGTTGGTTGGGTTCAAAATTAGTAGTGCTGTATCAACTCTCATCTACATCAAAAATAGAAAAGTCCTGATAACTACTTAAAGTGGAAAAAATAATTGTTTTCAAAAACTTAAAACTTTTTTACATTGGCCTCTGTGTTAAAACTTAAGATTTAAATGTAATACAGCTATAAAGTCTTAATAAAACAACTCTATAAGATGAAAGCATTTGAAATATTTCACCTAAAGTAACTCCGTTAGGAGGAAATTTTAAACCCGAAGCTTTGGCGAGTTAATAAACTAGTTTGGGAAACTCTGATTTACAGACTAAAAAGAGAGTAATTTAAAGTAGCATTTAAGCATTTATTACAGGGTTAAAATAATGAACCAATTAAAATTAAAAATCATTTAAAATAATTAAGTTGTTGAACTTTTTAAATTGCGCACACTTGGTCATATAGAAGTAAAGGACTGCACATAACATTTACAAAATTACAACTAAGGTATAATGTTTTTTTGTTTATTATTGCTACTCATACATTTTCTCTCGTCTATAACAATGAACAAACATTTTATTTTTATATTTTAGATAAAATAATTCTACATTTAGAAAACTATTGTCCAGAAAAAAATTAAATGAGTAACTATTCTATTATGTGCAAACTTTTTATAACACTTTGCATTTATAATAACTAATTTTTAATTTCAAAAATATATTAATGTAATTCATAAACTATTTCTTCAGTGATAAATTAAATACTAGACAGCTACTTTACTGCTAATAAACTAACAATTTAAAGACAATGCTGATATTAACTTATTTTACCTTCTAAGTTTAATATAGCTTAAAGTCGTAAAATTTTATAGAGCTACTTTTTCTTAATACAAAAAAATATTTTTTAAGATGCATAAGTTTAAAAGAATTAGTAATTTTTTAGGGAATTTCTTTTACAAAACTGTTTGACTTATGATATAGATAGACTTTTGAATATGGAAAAATATTAAAATGGCTAATAAAACAGCCTACATTTTTAAACTCCTTATAGCACTACAAACAAACCTGATCTGTTTGGAGCTTGTTAAAAACCTCAATGTGTTCGTCAATCATAACAGAAGTTCTTTTTGTCGTGTAATAAGTTTGGTTACGCAAGTTAGATATTATGCCTTTATTTTTCACCTCTTCCTTTTTATCCGAAAGCAGGTTCAAGTAAGAATTTGCCGAATTCGACTTTTCTGATTGTTATAAATTGCTTATATTTACAAATTAATTACTACGAATGCAGAAAAACCTAGTACAAACTAGCTTAGTGAATTATTTCATGGACAACAAGTTGAAAAAATTAACACTTAATACCTATTAAGCTAATTAAAAGCTTACTTGGAACTAAACAACTCTGAAACTTTCTAGGAACAATAAATTAGAATGATTATACATACTCTAAAACTTTACCGTGTTTTTAAAACTTATGTTAATGTAAAAAAAAAGTTTAATAAATTAGATTACAAACATCAAGGTGTTTAAAAATTTTTGCTATAAAAAAGAAAAAAAAAATCAAATAAAATTCCGCATTGAGTTTAAATTAGATAGTTGAATTAATGGTATAAGTATTTCAAAATATGTCAAAAAATAAAACAAAGTTTAGTAAGGGCAAAAAAAATTAATATATAAATTTTAATTAGTTGTTATTTAAACTTTATAACATTAAATGCAAAGAAAATAAACATACTTACTTTATTTATACAAAACAAATGAGTTGCTTTTATAGTATACTATTAAAATGTAATTGTAATAATTATAAGGAAACATAAATCATACTTAACTTAATAATCACAAACAAACTCTGTCACGTTTTCAATACTTTTTTTAATTTTGTAATTGCACAACAAAGCTTTACAAAAATGCGTCATAAAAACACGATAAGTCGCCTATTTAGCTTGTCAAGGGATTTATAAAAATTCAACAACTAATTTCCTATTTTGACAAGTGAAAAATAACTACTATAATGTATCTTTTTCAAAGTAAAAAACAATAAAACTTAAGTAGGTTATATAATTACTTTTCATTACCAATAAGTGAGGTTTTCATGTTTTTCTTAAGTTTTTACGGAAATACTTTGGCATTTATTTAAATTAAAATTTTTCTGCTTTCATCAAAACAATCTTTAAAACATTTCTTTAAAAGCTTTAAGTTTCTTTAATATATTAATTGTTTCAACTAAATTTTAACAACAACTTTTAACTTAAACAAACTTTTAAAATTTAAAAATAATTTAGAAAAATAAAAATATTAATCTCAGAAAGAAATAAAAAGGTTAATATATTAGCTGTCAAAGAATGTAAATTTTATAATAGTATCTAATTAGACATTTCAAAGTTATACTAACGAGGCAGCTGTTTATTTATATCGATTCTTATCAAGTTTGCTCCGCCATAGTTATTTGTAGAAATTGTTTGCAACCTACAAGCATAATTAATAATTAAAACATTTTTATACTCAGTTTCTTTCAATTTCAAAAGTTCAAGTGAAACAAAAATTAAAATTCAAGTTTTATTTTTGATACAATTTATCTTCCCTATAAGAAAAAACTATTATAAAGAATTTACTGTAAACATTATTTCATAATTTTAAATACTATTAAGGAAAATTTTTGATCGTTAACTTTAAATCATAATAAAATTTCAAATAATTATTTTTTTGGAAAGTTTAAAACTTTGCTTAAAATTAACTCCAATCAATCGGAATTCTTTACTTTTAGTCCGAATTAATCTACACGTCCAACTTTGTCATTAATTGAAATAAAAACAAAAAGTTAAAAGCTTACAAAAGTAAAATCACAATAATAAAAACTAAACTACTTAAAATAAACCAACATAAAAACATATCAACCTTCTAAATTGAGAAGCCTCCGGATCTTCCTGATTCTCCTGAAAATTGCCAGGAATGACGATTTTCTCCGCCGCTTCGCCCAAGTCTTCTTGCTTCGTCTCATCTTCTGACTTGAATATTCGGGAGATGCTCGCCTGCAGGTTCTTCGCCTTGCTCTTCTGCGGCTTCTTCCGCTGGCTGGTGATGTTCTTTATCTGTTCTCGCACCTCGGATCTCTGCGAGTTCGGCCCGCTTGGTATTATGGACGACCTCCTTCTCTTCTGGTCTATGTTGCTGTTGTGACGTCATAGAGTTTTTTAAATTAAAATGTTATGTTTTTTAAATGTACACACCAATCTAACAAAAACATAACTTGAAAGTTTTTTTTTATTTGTTGTCTGTCTAACATTTGTTTAAAATATTTTTTTAATACACAAATTCATTTCTATCGCCTTTGTCACTTCTAAGTTCGTTTTACAATACATTTTAAAAAATACTAAGAAAAATTTATAGATTGTTTAAGTTTTTAATATAACTTTTTTTCATGATAAGTTGTAAATAAATAACTAAACAAAATTATTTTGTAAAACTTTTAAGAGTTTACATAAATTCTAATTATCGATACATCAAGACTTGTTCAATTTGTTTGACTGTTTTCTGTCTAAACAATAAAACTTCTCATCTCACAAGTTTAATTTGTGTATAAATATCACAATAAACACCTTGAAAATATATATTTACTTTTGTCACAAACAAATAAACATTTTTATTGGCGCATCGAGCGAGAATTTACTCGAATTAAAGTTTAAACGAGCTCAAGTTTTTGCAGGAAAAAAATTATATAAACAACAGCTTTTTTAAAAACTAAACTTGTTTTATCTTTAAAGTATAAAAATATAGTGAATTAAATACAGTTTAATTTCTAAAAAAATAATTTAGTAAACCGTCTTACAAGTTTAGAATAGCTTATGTTTAAAATGTGAAAAACAAGAAGCTTTTCGAATAAAAACTGTTTTTTAAATGTATTTAAAACCAAAAAAAAAATTTACATTTTTATTTATTATATTTCACTTGTTTTCAAAAGGGATAAAATATTTAACGAAAATAAATCAAAAAACTGAAAGTATTCACTTAAAATGTTATACTTTAGTTGTAACTGTAAATATGTATTAATTAAACTCAAATGTTTTTGTAGTTTATACCCTTAATTCCCTTTTTCAATTTGTTTATAATTAGAATTAAAGTCAATAGATTATAAAATTGTTCTACAACAAAGGTAATATTTTCACACGCTTATATGTGAAAATACGTTCAAATTAAGTCTAAAAGGGAATGTATTGCTACGAATATTTTATCATGTTCTACATACTTTTAAATATAGGATATAAAAACTAGATTGAAAACTGTATCAAGATAAGAACAAAATAAATGAAACATATTTCTAACTTAGTTTTAATACTTTTTAACACTTAAGTACAAAGATTTATTTTTAAAATACTTTAAGTCATACTTCTTTTTTAACTTTTATTAATTAATTACTTTTTTTTATAACTAATATTTTTAGATAATTTTAAATTAAGTAAATATATAAAATTAAACTTAAATTTATGCAAACATAATTAATTTGTTTTCTTTTTTTTTTCAATGTAAAAACTAATTTGTAAATGAAGAAAACCTATTAAGTTTTCATACTAGATAATTATTTGGAAAACTAACTATTTAAATATTACCATTTATTGCAATGTTTTTTAAGAAAGTGACTAAGTAAAGTAAGTGAAGAGAAATAAAAAAATAAGCAACATTAAATTAACTAGTGGTAAAAACAACTTGAATTACATAGCATTTATGATACATAACTTAAGCTAATTTTTAAAAAACTACTAATTAATACAAATTAAAGAAATAAATCAAACAATTTTTTTATATATCGAGTGCAACAAACTGGAATTGTTTAAACTAAGCAAACAATTAAAGTAAAAGACAGTGACTTTTATAGCAAATTATAAAAACAGCTTTTATTTCTATTTTAAGTAAAATTAATTTTTTTCTTAAAATTTATATATAAATTATTTAATAATAACTAGTTTTCTCATAGCTTAATATATACTAACTTGAGTGCAGTGCTCAAATGTTTGGTTTCTATAGGTTTGAGCGGCCATTTAGCACTCTCGCCAAAACATTTTAAATTGGCAGTTTCCATAAAAGTTTCAGCATCTGTTTAAATAGCGGTTTAAAATCATCAATTTTAAGAAAATTGTAATTAAAATTCAAAAACTCCAAAAATTAATATTCGGGAAATTCCAATAATTTAAAACTACAAATATAAAAATACACTATACACAAAAACTTGGATATAGATAAAGTATTTTAATTTATTTTAATATGACTATGAATTTCTATTTTTCTAAACCATGACCTTTTGGATAGTCGCTGAGCAGATCATGGAAATCGTCCTTGTTAATAACAAACACGGTACAATTTGCCTTGCACCTGACAGAGTATGTCCTGGGTAGATTGTAGACCATGTGCACTTGTCCAAACGACTTGCCCTGGTGCAACAACGCCACAGTCTTGTCCTCATCTCTTTCTAAAACCTAAAAAACTGAAGCAATATGAAAAACATATTAAAAAAAATATGTAAGTAAAGATGCTGGATGGTAAAATGGCTAGTTAATAATGTGTCAAGGATTAAGGAGAGGTTGACCTTATTATTTTACAAGTGAATCTTATACTGTAGTAGTTTATCTTAGCTATAAGAAACTTCTTACTACTTAAAAACATTCAAAGTAAGTTTTTAAATATAAGCGAAAAAAATCGATTAGATTAATACGTTCCATAAGGAAGACACAAACCAAAAAAAAACACTTAAACAAAACCATCTGCTTAATTTTTTTATCTTCTTCAAAACATTAAAGTTATTCCGTTTCTAACATTAAAATATTTCACTTTAAGAGTTTTTTTTTGTATTAAAAATATAAGTTTTTTTCGTGTTATTGACTTAATTACTTTCTTTTTAAATGTTTTAATTTATCTTTCTGAACAAGTAAATCTAGTTTTAGTGAAAGTATAAATTTTGAAGAAAGTAATAATGAAAAAAATTTACTCTATTCTTTTGTATAAGAAGCTTTTTCCAAAATTACTATATCTCAAAAGTCAGTCAAAACATTTATATTCCATAAAAACTAAGTTATTGTTTATACTTTTTATAATCATATAAGAACTAATGTTAATGTTTGTAAAAAAAAGCCCTTAACTTAAATTATATGTATATACATACATGTTTTGAATATATAAAAATTGTTCTTTATAAAAAAAAACTATTGAGGGCAACAGTTTAAAAAATAAAATTTTTAGTTGATATATATTATAGTCGTCATAAGTATAAAAGTTTTACAAATAAATAAAACCTTTGAAAAAATATTAATCCCTACTAAACATTTTCTAATTATAAAACTTGTAACACAACTAGAGCATTCAAAAATGCTATCATTCTAAAAAAAGATAGTTTGTAATTTATACTTTAAAATGGCACTTTTATGTGGTTAGTCGTATGCTGCTATTAAATAACTTTTTTTTTTTAAATGCTATCTGAAAGAATCGAACTTAGTCATCAACTATTGTAGCAAAATGTTTAACTTCTAAAATACTTCTCACATTCCATTAGCTATTACTTTTTTTTTGTTATTTTGAAATGTACCAGGGAAAATAAATAATACATAAAACATATATAATTAATAAAAGTTTATACATTTTTTTATTTGTGTTTTGTTTTTAGAATTAGATTTGGCGAAAATTTTATATTTTAAATTAAACTAGTATTAAAGTAGCTTTTATTATAATTTATTTACTTGCTTACTAGTGTAACAACCTTATTTTTTTGCCTCATGTTTATTAAAAAAATAGTTAATATAAATGTGTATTTCTGAATATCTTACAAAAGGTAAACTACAAATGACTAATAATTTCACGACTTTGTAATTATGGTAACCAAAGTCAAACTATTTCAAAATTATTATACTAGTATATAAAAAAATAAACTATAATTTAAATATAGTTATGTTTATTTTAGTAACTTGTATTAATTTTCAAATAAGTTAATTGGGAGTTTTAGAACGCGCATAAAAAAAAAGTCGTCTTCAAGTTCTTTTTGAACTTATAATTTATACATAAAACTAACCTATATCATAAGGAAATAAACTTATACTACAATAAGCTATTGTTAACGCAGTATTAAAAAATTGAATAATTTTTTATAGATATGTTTTCGATTGAATGCAGTTAAGTTCTTAAATAAATCTAATTAAATATTTATTTGATAGATAACCCTCGGTAAAGCAAATACGAAGAGTATAATTGAACTTAATTCTTAACTCCTACAAGCGAAACTTTTTGAGACACAAGAAACTTGCCCACCTATAATGCATCAAACAAACTTACCGTCTAAAAATTTTAATTTTTTATCAGAAGTGGTATCTTAAACGTGTACTACTTTATAACTTGAAATGCCGTCTTATCTTTAAATTATACCTTTTTGTTGGCGTTGATACAGATTAAACTTAATCTTTTACATAAAAGGTTTAATATGTATATCAAATGTTTGATAAATATGATACACTGTTTCTCAAAGTTTTAATTTATTCTTTTCGGGAATTTAAATTCGTCGCAATCTACAGTGATATATACTTATGCTGAGTCTAAATTAAAATTATTTCAGTTTTATATTTATAATACTAATTTATGCAAGCTATACCTACTTTTCCGAATTCAGTTTATTATCAGAACTTAAATTAAAATTAAAGCACTTAAATATTTGCCCTTTTAAAGTTAGAATAAAACTAATGATGCTTAGAAAATAGAACACTAAAAATGTGTTGATCACAATATTATTGTATTAACAATAACTTAAATTACAACTAATTATTTCATAATATTAAAAAGTAAAAACGAATTTATTGGTGTAAAACTTAAGTCATATACTGATGACTTTGAAACATTTAAAAAAACTGAAATTTAAATACTTTGATATGATAAAATGGTTAGATTAAAAGCTAAGAATCACGTGATTTTTAGTTTTGTGACGACATTACCAAAAAAAAATAAAAAATACTATGAATAAAATACATTTTCCTACATATTTTATACTAAATTCATATAAAATATCGAACTATTATTTTAAAACTAGCTTGCTTCTAAACTTGCACTTTACAGGTTAAAGTTATTTTGAGAAGTTTTTAACTTAAGTGTTTAACATAAATTTAAAGCGATTATCACTTAAAAATCGAGCAACTAAAAACAGCAATAATTCATAAATGCGCTTGTCTTAAAGATTTTAGATAGTTTCTTTACAGCAATATTCTAACATAAAACAATATCATTGATTCATTTTCGCACAATGTATGAATTAACTTAATAAATTACATTTTGTTTTCAATACACAATAAATGTTTAAAAAAATATTTCTTTAAATTTTAACTCAATTTTTTGACGCCTTAAAAATAAGGAGGTAAAAATATTTAACATGTTTGGTGTACAAATAAAATCATCTTGCTGTGCAAGTCATTTACTGACGTATATAAGAGTTGTCTGAAGTAATAAACAAAGGTTTTAGTGACAGGTACGTTGTGTACTCATTTGAATGGAAGGTGTAAATTACAACAACAGAAAATAACTTATTAATTGTCAGCAGTCAACATTGTGCGATAGAGTAAAAACAAAACTTCATTTTGCAAAATCATTGTACAGCAAACTATTATACTGCGTAGATATTTCTTTTTATTTATTTATAAACCTTTAATTTTAAAGTTTTCATTTTTGAATAAAATTAAAAAATAATCTTATTTTTGGTAAATTTAAGCAATTTATCGAGTTTCGCTGACGTGTTAGAATATTTCTACAAAAACTAAAAAGGTTGTTCAATTTTTTAGTTACATTATATACATGGGTGTGTACTTTTTTTTCTTGTGCTAAATTGGTATATATTTTAAATCCAAAAAACTTTTTTATAAAGTTATAAACATTAGCATTTCTTATAGTATATCGCTTTTGTAGATAATTTTAAAACAAATTGAGTTATATTAATTTTTAATTGTACAAAACAATCAAAAATATGCTTCTAAACATACTTTATATACTATGTTATTGAAAAGATTTAGAATAAGGACTTACTACATATATATACTACTTTAAAAGTAGTTCAAAACGTTATTCTAACAAAACCAAATTAGTAAGTTCAGGCTAAAAAAACAAATATAACTGTGATATTTTTCGATATTAAAATTTACTTGTTAAAATTAAATCGCTATATATAATTTAAATTATACAAATTTGTATCAATAATAGCCACGAAAAATAATGTAAGTAATTTAGTTTATCCTATATTTTGCACATTTTAAAGTACATAATTTTTAGCATACGTAAGTGAGTTTTTGAAAGCTCAGACTTGGTTAGTATTTCTATTTTCGAAACTAATACTATGTAAACTCAATGTGTACACAACTTTAAATCACTCTTACTGACTTGAATAATTTATAAAACATTTTAATAACTATAATATGTTTAAAAAAATTTACATAATTGATATAACAAAAAATTTTTGGAAAGTTTGTAAGTAGGTATGATTACAAAAAACTGAGAGAGATAAGCATAACCACCAATGTTTTATAAATAAATTTAATAACAACTAGCTACAGGAAATTGAACACATGCAGCATTAAGCTTGATTATATTTAAACCTCTTATATTTTGTCAGACAGCAAAATCTTTTTTAATTTTATTATTTCAAATCTTTAAAAAAATTAAAATGTAAGTTCTAGTAAAAACTAAATTACTCTTATTAGCATAAAAACATAATAGTCTCATTATAAATGATACCCGAATTAAATGATAAAACAAAGAGTATAAAAAACCAAACATTTTAAGTATTCCTTTTTTAGATTTAGTGACAAATATAATTTGGTAAGGTGTTCCGTTAAACTAAATTAGAATAAATACTTAGTTAATTAAACTTTATTTTATTAAATGTCTAAATTCATATCTAAGTGTTATCAAATTTTAGTTTATAAAACTGTCAAAAAATTAACACCCACCAGTAAATAACAATAAAATTTTTAAAAAATAAACGGTTAATATATATTTTTTATAACTATTTTAGTACCTAACGCAAATTTACTAAAATAAAAACCCAATTGTTTAAAATAAACAACACAATTATATTAAAATATCTTCATAATTTATCATTTTAAACTTAAATTACCATAATCATAAACTTATAAATCTATCGTAGGTCTTTTACCATAACTTTCTCACTATAACATATTTAATATATCAACTATTTTTCACATAACTAAAAAGTAGTTAATTAAAATTTAAACATCAATAACAAATAATCAAATAAATAATTATACAATTAATTATTCGTAAGAGTTTTAAATGCTATTTACCGAAACGCTAGAAGATAATTTGAACGTAAAATCTATTTCTCTTTTTTTAAATAATCGAGTTTAAATATTAAATTTGAGTATTGTATGATAAACAACCTTTACCTTACAAAAAATTAGTATTCAGATATTTGAGTAAAAGCATAAATCTATTACAAAACAATTACCTTTCATTAATTTTATCTATCTTAAGACTAGCCTCATATTGATTACTTATTGTGACACACCTTTAAATAATTTTACAATGAACTAAAACTTAAAACCATTTTAACAGTTGAAACAAGTTTACTGTATATATAAATACAGATATAAATGTAAAAAAACATTTTAGAATAAATCATTCTTTAAAATATTTATCCGAACTATGAAGGATAAAAGAATTTATAAACATCTTAACTTTTTCAAACGTATCCTAAGCTGTGTACTTCAACTTAACTAGCCTCTACAACACCCTGATGAATGTAACACAAAGTGTCACCTATCTCACCGCTTCTCTGAATAAATTGCCCTGCTAAGTATATCTTAGGCCTGATTATAAGAGTCAAATTTCTTCGAAAAGCTTCGCCCATTCCTTCAAAAAGCTCTACCTAAAATTGAATTTGATTAATTTTAAGAAGTTAATTCAAGCTTCACTTTGTATTTATGAATTTTCTAAATGAATCATTTTCTGCTTTCATTCTTATATTATTACAAATGTACACATTTTTATTTTAAAAAACATGGTGACTCTGAAAAATTTAAAAGTTTTCTACGAAAACTTCATTATAAGTTTGTACACTGGTATAGACTAACATAACTTATACATCAATTCAAAAGCTAAACAAAAATCTAGAAACAACAAAAAAAGACTCAATACTGACTTTATTAATAAAGTTCTTGTAAGTTGCCTCACAAAATTTAACTTTTAGAGCTTCAGGTAAAGCCATAAGTGTACCATCAACCAATACAGAGGGGCCTTCGTATTTGTCCCATATGAAGTCCAAGTATTTGAGACACAAGTCTCTAGCAGTGTCGCTGACTTCCATCCGACTCTAGAAATTTTAATCACCTTTTTAATATACTTCATTGTACCAAATAAAAGTTACTGAAATATTTAACCGGTTATTCTATTTTAAATCAGAGTTGCTAAAGGTTTTTTGAAAAAACTTTCCAGGTTTTTGAAAGTACAAGTTTTTGTGCCAAATTTTAGTATAAAATTAACTTTAAGGTATAAAGCTGTTTTTAATAGTACAAAAGTATTACAAATGTACAGTAAATGTGTTTTATAACAAATAAATTCAAAATATAATTAAAAAAATTGTATATGATACACAGTGAGCCCAAATCACGTTTAGTTGGAAACAGGGAATGTATTTTCTTATAAAATCAATATTTTTGAACCTCTACAAATATTTATTTTTAAAGTAGTCTAAGGTTGTATCTATTGAAAACTAAATGAAAAAAATTCTAATAAAACAAAAGTTATCGGACTTTAAGTAAAATATTTTTGCTCTATACATTTATTATATCACAAATATTTTTTTTAATCATAAAAATAAGACAAATTTAAATCCTATTTTATTTTATTTCGTTATTAACAGCTTGTAGATATTTAGTAGATTTTAAATATTTGAATATTCTATTTGAATAAGATTTATTTAAGCACTGAAGAGGTCTTTGACCGAAACTTAGTTTGTAAAATAAATTTTTGAAAGAATAAATATATTACTTCTCCTCCAGCAGTTGAGATCTCTCTATTTGTTTTCTTAAAACCAAAACATATTATATGTAGATTTTAAATACAAAGTTTTAACAATAAAAAATAGTTTTTTCTACTAAAAAAGTAATAAAAAAATTATAAATAGGTTCTACGGGGCGTTTTTGAAAAATACGTTAGCTAATTCTTTCTAGAATGCTTCCAATCCTTTTTATTAAAAAATGCATACTCAAAATAAGATTTGTTAGTTTTATTTCAATCTACTAAATCTGATGATTTTAACAGTCAAAAATGTTACATTACAAATTCTCAAAACCTTCTATCGTATGTTAAGCTCAAATTGAGACTTCTTATTTTCTAAGTACACTTAATATGAATTACTTGCAATTACTAACCACTTCAGAAAGAAAAGTTTTGTATTGATGTGAAAATACTGATCTTTTTGTGTCGTAATTACTAATCATTGAGGACATTCCACTCAGAACTGTTCCAAACACCAGTGTCATACCTGAAAATGTTTACAAATATTATAGAATTCAATTTAATTTCTTAACATTTTTGTAAATTTTATTACTGTTAATTTTTCAATTCAAAGTTTTTTTTTACATGTCAAAACTTTTACTGGATAATTTGTTTGTTAAAGATCTAAGCGTGATTTCAAAATAGCAATTCCATTATTTAAAAAACTTTTTTAAGCAACATGAGATAGTAAATAAACTTCCAAAAGTACTAAAACAAAAATATATGCTTCGTCTAACAACAAGTAATAGTTTTTTTTTTAATAGTTAAATAATTAAAGAAGTTAGCAATAAGCAACTTATTTCTAAACTCACTAGTTAATTTATTTTTTGTGTACTAGCTAACAGTAAATTTATAAATATACAGCAAAAACTGACTTGAAAGCATTACTACGACACTAAAGAACTTTTCAAATAAACTACTAGGTCTCACATCTCCATACCCTGTGAAAGTCAAAGTGGCAGTGGCCCAATACAGGCTGGCTGTGTATTTTGTCAAAATACTTATGCTAAACTTGTTTTTAGCAAAGCTTGTTAACTGCACTGATATTCTGTTGAACAGAAACATCTTTTCTGTAGGTAGAAATATTTTTATTAAATAGATAAGTTTAATAGATTTAAAAGCATAACACTAACTTTGGTTTACTTTTCTTTATTGTAAAAACATACCTTAAAGTAGATAAACTATCATGTGAAACTTGGAAGTCATTTAAAAGCTAATTGCAAACAAGTAAATATTTCATTAAAATGCAAGTAACTTTAATTAAAGGTATGCTTCAGAAAATTAAGTATATAGTTTAAATTAGTTCTTAAGTACAATTTGCAACTTAATATAAAAATCATAAATTAATCATAACCTTTATATTTTTATTTTATACAAACTTTTTCAACAATTACTTTCTGTCATTAACAAGTAAAGATATGTATTCAAATTTACACACTAAGTTAGGGACTTATTATTAAGTTTAAGATACTATGATGTTTACAAATTAGATTTAAGTTAATAAAAATGTTTTATTTATTTTATCACTTAAAAAGGACATAAACTTTAAGTTAAAAACGTCTGTATACTATGAAAATTGAAAATGAAGTAAAATGAGTAGTTTTTGCTTATTTATACAAAGTTTTAAATGGTATCTGAAATCTAATACAAACCTTCTTATAATAGTATACATAAAATTATTTCTTTATGACAATTAGTTTTAGAAAAATTAAAAGAAACTTGCTTTATAAATTATAAACTTTCTTTATATTTAATAATTTGCTTGAAATAACATTCAAATATATGAAATGCAAATAAAAACAAAGACTGAACTAACCAAATTTAAAGTTCTGATACCAGGAATTAGGGACACATAACTCAATTAAATCTCCATTAACATTAGTAGGATAGCATGCTATATTAAAAAACCAACAAGCGCAAAAATGAAGAAGTAAGAAGATACATATCAAATATTTGATTGTTCTAAACAGGTAGGTGTTAGAACCAGGCTTTTTTTCAACAAATCCTTAACAAAAACTTAACTTGTAATTATAATTAACTTTGAATTACTTGATTAGCTTAAACATCAAAATATTAAATTTATATTTTGATTTTTTTTTTTGCATCAAACCATAATTTCTATTTTTAATCTGTAAAATTATTACTAAGAAGTATTTTTACAAACTTATATAACTATCATACTACATATAATGTAGTTAAACAAGTAATTTTAAGACTCAAAAAATAAATAAAAGTAATAAAACATATATAGGCACAAGATAATTGTTGTTTTAATAAAAATTATCTAGTTTTGGACAAAAATTATTGATAAAATGAAAATGCTATAAAAAAGGCATATGTAAGTTTAAATTATTTAACTAAGTTTTTTACAACTGTTTTAACATAATTTTTAAAAATCTAAAACTTTTAATTTAACTTTTACTGAAACTCACCTAAATAAGCAAATATGAAATGAAGTCTTATATAAATGATAACTGTGTGACTTTTTAAATACCAAGATTCATAGGATGACCCTGGTGTTAACACCCAGCGAAAAAAATCTATTGGTAAGTATGGTATAATGTCTAACCAAACATATACTTGTTTTTGACACCTTGAAATCATAGTAATTAAACATTTACTATGTGTTTTTTTTTTTGCACATAAAACTAATTAAAGTAAAAATATATACTAACTTTAAGATAAGTAGTTTTTAAATATGGTTTTAAGCAACATAAAAATTTTCAAATACAATTTTTGCTTATATAAAAAAAATAACTAATCATATAACAGGGTGGCCACTAGTTCTTTAGAAATTTCTTTCAGGTTTTTGCAAGTACACATTTTTGGGTCTATTTTTAGTTTAAAATTAAGCTTTAAGATAAGAAACTGTGTTAAATAGTATAAAAACATTAAAAAGATACTGTAAAGCTACTTTAAATGTGTTTTTTAATAATTTTTAAATTTTGATGCTGACAAAAAAATGTTATTTATAAATATATGACAGATTTTTTCTGTCAAATCAAATTCTACTACTAAACATGTTAAAATTCCAGATTATTTAGTGATTTTTGTTCAAAATTCCAGGTTTTTCCAGGTTTTTTGGCAACCATGTGTGTTAAAAAGTATAACAATATTGAAAAGATACTGTGAGTGTAAAGCTACTTTGAATGTGTTTTCTTAATAGAAAAAAAGTTTTGATGATAAAAAAAACTTGGGTTTATGATAGATTTTTTGTGTCAAATCTAAATTTCACTACTTATTTTTTAAATTTTTTTTTTAATTCCAGGTTTTTTTAGCCTAAATAAAAAAACTCTACGTTTTTCCAGAGTTCCAGGTTTAGTGGCCTTACTGAAATAAATAAGAAAGAAACTGATAAAAATAATAACAAATAGCAAACCTTTTCCATATCTTTCGTTGATCAAAAACTTCAAGACCATTTTTAGTAAAAGAAGTGCGTAAACGTAAAAAAACAACAAATCCATAGAAAAAATCAGATATTCTATAAAATACTGGTAACAGATAATGATCTCTTCTATAATAAAACATGTATGAATGTAAAATGGTAGTAGCAGCAATTATTAAGCAAGAAACATTATAAAACATAAGCAAATAACGATTGTATGATGAAATTGTTGTATTAAAGCAACTTAATTTTGTTGCTTTAACTTGTGTTTTACTATCATTATTAGTAGAGTTTTCACTTTCATTTTGAATAGATATAGAAACTTGGCTTCCAGTTTGAGTTGGTATTGATGTTTTTGACAAGACTGGCTGCACATGGTTTGATTTCGAGCTGATACTGTTTTCTTTTGACTGTTGAATTGAAAACATGTTAATATCGAATAAAACAACCAGTAAGCTGTGAACTGAGTATTTTTAAAATTAGAATGTGATCAAACAAAGATTTTAAAATGTTGTTTTGAAAAGTATGATTTTAGTTTGACTAAAAGTTTTTCTTTAACTAGTTTTAAAAAACAAATTGTAAATCAAAGTTCTGTTTTACTTGATAAAAGTTTAACTGTTTATATTAAATAATATATGTAAAAACTATTATATATTCAAAAGTACAGCTTTAATGTTTAGAGTGGTAAAAAATTAACTTTTTTTTCACATTTTTCTAATAAATAGAACATTTATCTTTAGAAAAGTTTTCTTTGTTGTTTTTCTTCATTATAAAATGTTATCTACTTACAAACTGCATTTTAAAAAGCTGAACTTAATTTAATACTTTAAATGTTGGTGATTATAAAATTTTAAAGAGGCTTCTACTTGAATACTACTTAATTGATACCTTCTTAAAATTTTAATCTTACTTCTTTTTAACTGTTGAAATAGCATTATTTATTATAATTAAATAAAGTTTAACATTTTGTAAAAACTGTTACAAGATTTTTGTTGTAATCTTCTTTACAGAAACTTTTATTTTTTATGTTAACTAATTAATTCTTACAAAACTCTTTAAATAAAGAAAGTTTAAACTAATATATCACATTTTTTTATCACAAAATAAAATATTTTTTATTTCAAAACAAAGAACATATGTTTTAAAAATTCAGTTATTAAACTTTAAGTATTGTATAATTAAAGAAAATCAGAGAATATCAACTAATTATACATAATAAAAAGAGATTATTTATATATACAACATATATCAAAACATTTTATTAAACTTTTACATCTAATATTTTTAAATATTTGTAAAAACTGTTAAACTTAAATTATTTTATTGTATACTTAATAAGAAAAAAATTGTAATAAAACTTAAACTTATAGATTAATTTGGTTTCAATTATCAAAATAAAAAGTCTAGTTAATTTAGTTAAAAACTAATATTTTATTCCTGTTTACATAATTGATGCCAATGCACCACAATTGATTAATCTTAAATGCGAAGACAAAAAAATAAAGTTTAAAACACCAATGCGGTATTTTTTAGACCAATAATTTTGAGTGGAAAATGATTTTGACATATGTACAAAAACTTTAGGGTCTTGTTGTAATAACAAATTTTAAATAAATTTTAAGAATGTATATACATACTTATTGTAACTAGCAAACAATAAATTGTTATGTCAACAAGTATTGATAACAAAAAATATTTATCAGTGAAAGTTGTATGCACATAAATTTTAACATATTCAAACAAAAATATCAATTAGAAACAAATTCCTTTTGTATGTAAACACTTTAACTACTTTATTTGTAAAAGATAAACAACGAGTTGATTTTTTAAGCTTAATACATTGTAAACATAAAAACATTTTATCTACAAAGGGTAAAGGTGTAAACTTTTTTTCAATTTTATTTTAAGTTATGTAAAATTTTATTTTGTCTTATAGTCAAATTTATCTTTTATATAAAAATTCTGAATCATATTTAGAAGGATTTACAAATTTAGTAACTTTAGAATAAGTGATTTAATTGTAATATTTTTATACAAAGAAATTATATATTTATAAAAATTTATAAAATTAGTAGCACCTTAATTTATAGACCTTTAATAGAAAGAATTTAAGAACTGTTCTGCAAAAATTTTAAACTAAAAAAATAGTTGAGTAGATCACACTTATCTACACTTTTGAAGTTTAGAAAATATTAACAACTTCTATACTTGTAAACTTTTATTGACTAACAAAGGATTTTTTGACTTGAAGTTATAGTTATTATATAACTAATCTTAATTAAATTACTATTGAATAAAACAAATACTTTGATCTATCAAATTATTTTCGATTTTATTAACTCACAAAAATATAGTTGAGCGTATACATTACAAGTATAATGACAACTTAAATTTTTCACTATTAGATATCTGTTACTTGCTAAAACTATATTTTCAAACAATAATTATTAATTTAATATAAAATTAAATCAAACCAATAATAAAAATTAAAACTCCAAAAATAACAAATCCAAGTTGTAGAAGTAAAACATAAGTTAACTATAAAACATCCAAATTTTTAAAACTGAACCAACTAAAACTTATTTGAAGTTTCACCAGCCTAATGTAAAACATTTTTTAAGTTAATTCCTAATTTTTTCAACCAAAAATTATAACTAGTCATAGTTTTTCAAAAAATTAAACTTTTTAAAGTTAGCATGAATTTTTTTAATTATCAAACCAGCCTTAACCTAAGTTAGCTTTCTTAGTTGTATGCCCTATTGCAATGGTCTTCAAGCTAACCCTAAATCACAAAATAAAATTATGTACACCCCAATGTGCTCTTCATCACAAACTCCAGAATGTCTAGAATAAGTTTCAAATTTTCCTGTAATATCTAGTGAAAGTTTTTTTTAATTTTATCTTAATATCTAGTGGAAGTTTCAAAATTAGCCTTAATTACACATGAGACTTATTTTTGCTCTTCATCACAAACTCCAGTATATCTAGTGTAAGTTTCAAAATTTAGGATAATTTTTGAAATTAGGATTCATGCACCAAAAAATAAATTTTGAGCACACTTTGAAGTACCACTGCTTTATTGTATCAACCAGCAGAGTTTAAAAATTCACCAACTTTTGAAGCAAATTAGTACACTTGAAAATAAATTTATTAAAAAGTATTTTTATCTAAACTGTATTTAGAGATACTTATTATGTAAAAGTTGTTCCTTAAATTAAATATTTATCTTTTTACATGGAAAATCAATTTCTTAAACTTCATAAAAACTTGTCTAAAATACTCAAATAATAGCAACAAGTAAAAAGCAAATTTTCAAACTCATTTTAAAATACCATGTTTTTTTGAATGTTTTTCATTTAGTTTGGGTAGTATTTAATTTGTTTTTGATGTATAGTCATCATTTAAAAATTGATTTAAACATAAATATTTTTTTTAATATATATTTGTTATATATTATATAAGTATGCATATAAGTATTCATAAGTTTTCAGCATTAAATTGTTTTTTTTTACCTGACAAAATTAAACTGGACAAATAGAGGTGAATTTTAGATTTAGATGGTCATGAAATTTATACTACTTTAGTTAGAACAAATGTATACTATGTAAAACATTTGAAAACAATCCTGCAGAATTTGAACTGTTTCTCTAAAGAACTGTTTGTTTTAGAGTGTTTTGGGTAATGGCTTATACTTTGAGGAAACAAACATAGATATTTTATTTACGGTACAGCTCTGACATTTGTGACATTTTTAATACATGTACTAAATTGTACATTTAACTGATTTTTTTGTAATTCTGGTAAATTAAAGTACTCTAATTCTGGTTTGAAATATATATTAATGTAGGAGGCTCTTAAAATGTTTACTTTTTCAAGTTTTACAAATTTTCACATTTAAAAGTTGAAGTAAAATAAAAAATCTTATAAAACAACTTTTAAAATCTATGTACTTTGTATGAAAAATAATAATAGTTCAGTCCTGTGATCTTCATATTGTGCACCCATGCACACTAATATCAAAACAATTATTAAATTTACACTAAACATTCTAGAGTTTAGGATGAAAGAAAAAATAAAAACAATGATAGTAATAAAACTTGTGGGGAAATTTGAGCTTTAGGTTCACAAATTTTTTTATTCCAATTTATTGAGCACATATTTCAATAAGCTAAAAGACCATTGCTTAAGTCAATGAGTAAACTACCTATTTTTAGCACATCATTTTGATTTCAACTAACTGAAATCTTATTTAGTAATAAAATTATCAAGTTTTATAAAGATAAGCAAATAATAGTTCAACTTACTTTAAATAGTCTTTTCATAACTTTTAAAAATATTGCTTTAATTTAAAATTTTATGTAAGTTCTAGAGGAAAACTTGAGTTCATTGCATATTTTCAATTAACTTATCTTATTTTCTAATCAAGTCATTAATTTACAATATTTACTATTGTAAACAAACCAAAAAACAAAGTTTTATAGCAATTCGACATTTAAAACATAAAATGAGCCAGAAATCTAAAACAGACTTGTATAATGTATGGTAGTTGTATGGTAGTTGTCAGAAATCAAGAAATAAATAAACCCGGAAAATTATTGTTTTTTGTTTGTTCAACTTAATTTGTCGTGGTTGAATATTAGTCGGCAACTTTTTTTGAAAATATTGTTTTAATTTTCAAAAAATAGCAACTTTAGTACTATTATACGGCTAGTATACGTAAAGATTAGTCTGATTTGACTTTTCACACCATATTAAAAACTAGTTATAAGTTAATTTTTAGTAATTAGAATTTAAAATAATAAGAAAAAAAATTATTGCGACTCATCAGGTATGCAAATCAGACAGACTTTAAGTATACTGGCAGTGTAATAGTACTAAAGTTGCTATTTTTCGAAACATATAACAATACTTTCAAAACAAATTACCTATAAATATTCGTGCATGATTTTTTACGTAAAATTTAAAAAAATGTTAATTTTCTAGGTTTATTTATTTCTTGATTACTGGAAACTCTGCATGCATGTACAAGTAAAAACACGATAATCAAATATTTAAACACTAAATTCATGAACTTTTCTATAACAACCTTAGTTTTAGGATTGGCTTTCTAAAAAAAATGCGAAAAAATCCTTACCTTAGTGTCTTGTAAATCTTACATAAAAAAAAAGCTACAATTTGTGACCTTGGAAAACTTTTATCTTAACTGTCTACGTTAAGAGTAAATTAAGAAAGTTGTAGGTAAGCTATTTTTTTAACTAAAAATTTAAACATAAGTCACTCATTAAAAAAAGATTTCTTAATTAATTTCGTTTAGCACATCCTCAGAACAATCTTCCTAAAAACTGGTAATATTGTTTGTAAACTTAATTATAAACAACAATTTTGAAATTTCTAGCAAAAAATAGTTACGTCATAAAGTATAAAAGTCTGTTTGAAGGTTTATATTAGAATTGAGTTATACTTAGCTAATTTGAAGTAATTTATAAGACAAGTTTGCTAAAAAGAAAACATTTAAGATAGTATAAATATTTACCTGAAACTAAATTAGAATCGAAACTAAATAAAAAGCACATTAGAAAATACGACAAAAAAACGACAACAATAATACTAAAAACACACTATTTATAAAGTTTTAGATTGTAAAAATCTCTTTGTTTGCAAATTTTCGGCTTGCAAGTTTTAATAAACTAAGATTCTAGAACTGAGAGATGGTAGGTGTTTCTCGCTCTGTATAGAATTTTGAACCTACTATCCAGGTAGTTCTCAGCACAAACAGGGTCGTTGAGGAGTTGATCATGAATAGATGACTGTTTACCTTCAGGCTCTACGTCTTCATTAAAAATAAACCTTTTTAGCTTTTTCATGCTGCTCTCGCCTGACGTGGAAACGTTGAGATGTTCGACCTACGTAGTCATTTCCGTAGCTATATTTTTACAACTAACTAAAGAAAAATAAAGCAATTTACTAAAAACAAAGAGAAAATGGGATTACAAAAATATTTGCTGCTAATACGAACTATTCAAAAGTGAAAAGAATATGTTTTATCCAAAATTAAAAATTTTATTTATTCGTACATGTATGTTTACGTATAGTTATTATTAAAACTGAATAAAACGCTAACTTTTTATGTGTAACAATAGTAAAGTATTAGACATGTAAAAAGTATAAATTTTTAATAAGTTTTACGGGAACCGTTTTGGACCAATGTGTCCAAAAATTAGTTTTATTTTAATATCTGTGGCAAAATATTTTATACGGAATTTGCTCAAAACGTTGTTCACCCTTAGTTTAACGCTAACCAAAAAATATTTTAAATATTTAAACGCAAAAGTTTTGATTAAAACTTTTAAAATATAACTAAATTTTAATTGAACATGATTGAAAAAAGAAGAAAATTAAATAAAAGGTAATATTGTATTAAAAATATACGATCATCGAACTACACACTACTTATTAATTAAATTAATTTAAACATTTAAAAAATATTTATTACATTAAAAAAATATTAATAGAATTTAAAGAGAATAACAAAAAGAACCTAAAATAAAAAATAAAAACAAAGTATGACACATCTTAGATTAAACATAGATTTAACTTGAAATATAACAAAAAAAAAGTTTGAATAATTTAGAAAACAATTCTTAAAATATCAAGTATAACAGTACGAAAAATAAAACAAAGCCGTAAAATTTAAAATTAATAAGCCTGCACAAAACAATTTTTTTTGAGCTTACTAGTTTTAATTTTGTAAATTTATATATCTTAACTATAAAATAGTTATAATGATGTTAAGTAATTTATTTTATTTTACTGAATTAAACTAAATTTTTAACTCGTCTCAGCTTTTTTTACTGTAACAAACAATTATTAAATTGTATAATAATACCAAACGCAGCAATCATTTACTCATAGTCAATAAATGACATTTGACAAGTATTGTTAACTAAAATATTTACCATTTTTTTTTTTTTACATTGAAAATATTACACAATAAATTTCTCTTAGTATGAAATTTTAAAAGAGTAATTTATTAAATATAACATTAAACAAAAACTTAACACCTAATCTCAAACAGCTTTTAGTAAAGTAAGGCAAAAACAAGAAAAACAAAGTTGCGTTTAATGATAAAGTTTTAAACATAGATTATTTTAAAAGTATCTTATAATTACTAGAGCTTTTTAGTTCCCTTAAATAAAAAAACATTTAGCATATCTTTTAAGTATAAAAAGTTGAAAAGCTTTTTTGTAGAATTATTTAACATAAAAGGATCTACATTTTTACGACAGAAAACATATAAGCTAAATAGTAAACAAATCAATCATTAATAGATCTTTTAATTCAAAAATTGTTTGACTATAATGAATTAAAATTACGAAAATGTATAATTTACTGATTAATTTTTTTATAAAATAAAGGTCTGTTTTTTAATAAAAGTAGGATATTTAAAGTTATTTAAATGTAGTCGAACTAAATTGTTTTCTACTTAAAATATACCCTTTTCAAATTTATTTCCAGAATAAGTTGTTGAATAATTTGGGTCAATTCTTTTAATCTTTTTAAATTGAATTTTCATTACTTTAAAGTAACTTAAGCTGTTATTTCAATTAGTTATAGAAGATGATCAGAATATTTTATATAAGAGTATAGTTTTAATATACAAATTGTATATTTTAAAAGTATTCTTTAAAAGGTTATATAACAGTTATCTCTTTTGTACTTAGAAATATAAATTTTTCAAATTTTACTTTCTAAGCATATTTTAAATAAACGTTAAATAGACATTCAAAATTTTAGAAAATTAAGTTTTTTTTTAGTAAATTTGTTTAAAATATTGCAGATAAATCTAGTTAACTTGTTTTTAGAAATTAGCTAAAACAGATTCAAAAACTCAGTAACTTTTATTTACTTTAATTGTCATTTCTAAACCATAGATTTTTTGTTTTTTTTTTGACTTTAATTCTTCGTAATGGTATAATAAAGTATACTTCTTGTAGTAGGTTTCATACAATTTTGTACAAATGATTTTATTTTATTAAAAAAATACAACTGATAAAAAATATATAATAGAATGTAAAGCAATAATTTACGACAATAAGAAAAACCATGAAATTAATAATCAAAGAATGTTTATTATCTTACCACTAAACAAGCTTTTAAGGTAATATACAGATGACATGGTGAAAATCTACTAGCAGAAAATTTTTGTTGTAAGTAAGTTTATTTCGGCCTTTTACATAAAGTTTAGCTTGTTTTACTTAAGTGTGTTTACTTTACCGCTGAAAACATTTAAACAGCCTATTGCAAATGTATTTCTTAATTAGAATAAACAAAAAGCACTTTGAGCAATACTAGCTTGCTTGTAATTACATCAAAAAAATTTCAAATTTTGTAACTGATTGTCATTATTAAGCAGAACACAATGTAAATTTTTGTTATAGTTTTTATTTGTAATTCTTTAAAATAATATTAGCAATACGACGTTTTATACTTAATTTACTCATACTTAACTAACTAAATAAATTTAAACTTTTAATAGGTTTTAAATAGTTATAAAACTTTGTGGCCATTTAGGATTTCTTGTAAACAGCTTTATTATTTGTAACAATAAACTTTTTCTGACTCTTATGTATTTTTCTGTATTTTAAAATCATTAACAAAACCTTTTTGAATAAGTTGAAAATGAACAAATAATTAGTTTCAAGAAATTTAAACGTGAATTTTTTTTGTAAAATTTGAACAGACAGCGTAAAATTAACTAATCATAGTTTTATTTTTAAGCATAGTTATAAGAAAACTTTAGCTTAATCAGCATACCTTTAAAGCAAAATTAAACACTACACAGAATTTCAGATTGACTTTTAACAGTTTTAAGATTTTAAAGTTATTGAAAACAAAACTATTTATTATTTAAATGCACATAATAGTTTCACATAACTCGGATTGACTTTTTAAGCCACAATCGTAAAACATCGTAAATCACACTGAAAACACATTAGAGTACTTAGGAAGGTGGTAAGGAAGTGTCAAACCTTTCTGAAACTAATTTATTACACTTCAGTATAATCTGTTACATTTCGGACGTGTATTTATTGTGCGGTTGAACACCCTTTTCATAAAATAAATTGTAATTTCGAAGTTTGTTTGCTCTTTTGAATAAATCTTTCAAGTTAAGAAGTTTATTTAGAACAAGTAAAATGAAAATATAATAAAAAAACCTTATTATTTAAAATGTTTTTAAAGTGATATAATAGTTGTAATAATAAGTATTCTAATTGTTTTTATTGCTGTGTAACTTATTTAATCTACCTTAAAACTTTAATAGTTAAATAATTCAAAAACTAAACCGTTGTTCCAATCACAACGGAACCTGTGTATAACTGCTTAAACTTATAGAAATAAAACAAAAAGCTTTAAGTCTTGTGTCCGATATGTAAATTAGTTTTTGACTACAAAGTTCTAAAGTAAAAGCTGTTAACTTTATTTTTTATAGTATTCAAGTTTACAATAAATGATAAAATTGAAAATACTTTGTTTTTAAACGTAAAGCTCATTTGATACCTAAATGCTAAACGATAACAAAAAACTGATACCTAATAAATTGAATAAGTATTATAATCACTCTCAAAGGTTATGACAACATACAAATTTTTTTTTAATTTGTTTTAAATTTATTTGCTAACCCTTAAAAGCTATACAAAAGCTATTATAACTAGTAGCAAAGTAACTCTAAAGTTCTATAAAAAGTAGTGATTTTTTTTATAAAAGTTTTTAAGCTTTACTGTTATTATTTTATCTTTCTATATCACTACAACTTTGAAATATAGTAAAATTGTTTTATTGAAATATGTGAATTTAATTATTGTTTAAAAAAAACAAGTAAAAAACGGTTGAATTGTACAATTTTATTTACGGTGGTTACTAATCCTATTTGGAAGAGAAAATTGTCAATGAAGCTAATTTAATTAGGAGGATAAAATTAAACTTTTAAAGCGCTTTCGGCACCTGGTTTTAAAAGCAAAAATTACTATAAATCCAATACAAAATATTTCTATGGTTTTAAAGTGTACAAACTTCTAAAGGTTAAAATTTTTTTTTGCTCGTGTTTTGTGTATGAATTTATTCTTATATTTATTTCTACCAATTTAAAGCAATAGAGTTTAACTATAATTAAAATAACATGTTTATTGGTTTTTTAAGTATTATTACCCGTAAAGTTTGATCAAGATTAAGAAATACAAGCTAAAGATTGGAATTGATTTTTTTACTAATTACCTTGTTTAATGAGAATTTAAATAATTTGATGTAGTTGTAATTATCAGAACTGATTTAATCTTTTATTAATCGACACAAATTAAGCTAATGGGACTTTCACAACTAAATAAATTAAATTCCAGTTATGTAACACGCACACGTTGAGTTTTACTGATATTTGATTTTTAGCAAAAAGAAAAAGCTTAAAGTACTTTGAAAAAGTATATGTATAACTGACAACTTTTCTACAATACTAGAACAACTTAGCTTATGCAGTAAAGTGAACCCATTTTGTCTAAAAAAAAAAGTTTTGTATAAATGTTTTTTTATTCTTGATCATTAATTTTAAACTTTGAAACTAAAGCTTTTGTTTGCTCGACACACCTTTTATTGATTTTTACTCAAGCGGTTGCAAATAAAACTTAATTGTTTCAATTAACACCTTAAACCAATTATAATGAGCCTAATAAAGCGTGTAGGTTATTATAAAGTTTACATAGTTTATTTTTTAAAAGGATGCCTCGTAATAAATGTAAATAATTGTTTAAAGCAATTAAATACATAACATAAAGCGGCCAATAAAAATGTCAAAATCGGATTAAGAGCTTATTTTTGTCGTTTTCTTGTTTACTAAGTTTTAAAAGGTTTTTGTTTAGCTTATACGTTTTAAAGCAGCAGTAAACAAAATGTTAATTATTTAGTTTGTATACACTTCAAAGGTTCAATAAACATATGTTTAAAATGTAACTATGCTTTAATGAATTGTAATTTGAATACTAAAAAAAATATTTAAAAGATATAAGTTACTAAAGAACTAGAGCTCAAAATTCAAATTAGTATTTTTTTAGTTTTAGCAAATAAAATTCAAATAAAAGTTGTATTCGTCTGAAAGAGAGTATTGATTATAAAAATATTGTTTAATAACTATGTAATATGTAATAAAAACTCTATTCAGTGCAAACCTTAATGCTTTCCATAAATATTTACTACTATACTGAATATAAGCACCGTGATTTTTGCGATATTTAATGAAATTCCATGAACTTTTGAACAATTACGTTATTGTACCCCAAAATTATTCTCCAAGAAATAATTACTTTCAAGCTCACTGTAGCTTCAAACCGACAAAGTCTACGGTGAAGTTTGATTGAAAGCTCTAAACTTTTCGATTTAACACCTTTCCAGCGTAGATCCCGAAAAGGAGATTATGCTAATTCTTGTAATCACTGCACCGAGCCAAGTTTTTACAATGATTAAGCCCGGGAAGGATTAAACACGAGCATGTTTTACCGTTGGCGTCTCGTGTGTTTTGAAATAAAAAACAGCAAAGTTTCTCCTACAACGATGTTGAACATGTGGTTTTAGCAAAAGTTTTCAAAATAGTTTTAGTGCATACAGTACAGAGTAATTACAAGATAAAAGTGAAGATAATCTAAAAAAATTAGTCTAAATTTACTTTTATAAAAACGAAAAACATGAAGAAAAATTTTGTTTTTTTATTTGATTAAAGGATTTCGGCACAAGCATTTAAGATGTTAATCAACGGTTGGAAAGCAAGCGTCGTCAGAAAGTAATTATACCTTTGAAACAAGACCGCTTTAGCATAAATAATTAATTATATATAATTAATTTTGTGTGTCTTGTGATGAAACGAATGCAACGCGTGAGATTATGCTTAACAAAATCTCAAGTGCATCACAAAAAATTTTCAACATAAACAAAGCTCTTAATTTTTGCGACATAAGATTGCATACCGAGCTTTCGCTTTCTGCCTCAAAAGCACGTACGAGTTTGCAGAAACACTGAATATACGAGCATGCGCACCTGCGAGCCAAATTACGAGGAAATTCTGCATCCGCGTGAAAATATTTAAATTACATTTGCTTCATGTTTATTTGACCGTGACGAAATTGCGATCAGTAACCATGACAACGGCGTCGCTTGCATGCATGCGATGTGAGAAACTCGAATTTTTTCTTTGAATCTGCGCCTTTGCTGTTGTTAAGCAAAGCTTGGTTTTAACTGTTTTTGTCATTTAAAAAAATAAATAGTGAGTATGGTTTAGAACGACTTTTTTAGTTTATAAAGTGGATATACACTAAAAACTTAACAATCACAATATTACAGAGCGTTTTAATAAACAAAAAGTAAACACTTTTAAAAAGCAAGCAAAAAAAATTTAAAATAAACATTTTAAGCTTGCCTTTTTAAGGCAAATTTTTAAGCTTAAAGTATTGCAAAAGAAATACGTACTCTGGCTATAAAAATTACACGTACTAAAATAAAACTTTACTACAGAAGTTTATCTTTTAACTTTAGCCAAAATTTGTTGTTATGCATTAAGTAAAAACTATTTTATACTATCTTTAGTGAGAAGAGTAAATTTTGAAAACTGTGAACTACGAGTTTATTTTGGGAGGAGCAGTTAAAAAGTATAAAAGTTTTCTAACGCAATATTTAGTACTTTAAACTAAATTCAACGTTAGTACTTTAAAGTTTTTTCTATTTAACATATTTAAGAATAAAATTTAGTTACAAACAATTTAAAAAATTATTTTAGCAAAAACTTATCATAAGATTTCTTACAACAGTTTTTATATATATTTATATAAAAAATGGCACTAATAAAAAAAACACAGTATGATATACTTTAATCGCCCTGCGAACATAAATTTTTTAAAGAGCTTGTACAAAATTAAATGCTTTTAGCCAATTGTGCATTTTTTAGAATTTCCTTAAATATGTACAAAATTTACCATAAAAACTTCTAATGAAATATATTTAAAACTAATATTTTAAAGGGTTTTTACAAAAAAAAACATTTTTAACTTTAGAAATATAATAAATTTTAGCTGTTGATATTTAAACTACTTCCTAATCATCAGGAGTTTATTAAACCCAAATGTAAAATATTTTTCCCACATTTTCTACTTCTAAAGGTCGAACACGCCTTTATTTACTACTAAATCGAAAAATCGATGAGGGCAAATCATCTTCTCTTGTTGAGCAACCTCATATCTCGCACGCTGTTCGTAATTATCTGGTGGTCGCTTTCCCCCGAAGATGACGTCATGAGAAGAGCGTCTCTCTTCCGGTACGACGACTTGCTTCCGTAGAGAACGTCGTTCGGGTGCGGACTTACGGGAAAGGAGATCGCGTTGCGGCGACCGAGCGACTTGATGTGCTGATGGTGCTTCGAAGAAACTCTCTCATTGTTACACGGGGATTCGATGTTATTTGAGGGAAGCACCGGAATCTTTTCTCCCTTCATGCACGAGCGCGACTTGAGGACAGCGATGTTGTTGTAGATTTTCCCGCTGAGCTTGCGGCTGAGGGAGCGTGGGCTGCTGCAGCTGCCGTAGACGTTCCTCGACTGTCGCCACAAGTCGGCAAACAGCTGCCTGGAGTCCTGAATTGTTTCTTTGACGGAAATCTCACGGAAGATGTGGCATCGGAGCTGGTCGGAGAGCTTGCGGCCCTCATCGGTGGTCACCATGCGCTCGTTCAGGGCCAAGTCGGTCTTGTTGCCGATCAGGGCGCACACCGGACTGCGGCCCTGGTCAGTTTTCATGTTGGCGTGCGTGTACGAAGCGACAAATTTCAGTCTGGTCAGCTCGTCGAAGCTGTACTTGTCTGTGACGTCATAAACGAAAATGAAAGCCTCTCCCCATTTGCACTTGTCTTCGAGCATCAACGGGGAAGTATTCTGTCATACAAAGTTTTTATTCATTTTTAATAAAGTCAATAAGTACTTGTTTTGTTTAATTAAGGTTGCACTTTTTTTAATTATTTAGTTTTTATAAAGTATCGCAGATTATATTATATTGCTTTTTAAATTAAAAACCTAACATAAATAAAAAATGCAAGCTTGTTTTTTTTTTATAGTTTTGAATGTAAGTAAAAAATATAAACCAATTAACGACTATCTTAAAAGTTTAATACTTTAAAAACCTAAAGAACTATATACATTTTATATAAAAAGTAGTTTTTAAATAGTTTTTTAATAACTCAAACCAAGTATAATGAAACTTTGTGAAAAAGTTTTTACATATTGTAATTTTAGCAAGTATTTAATATAAAAACTTAATTAAAGCTTTTTAAAGATATCATAACAATTCTAAAATAAAAACTCCTTACAATTTATTTAAGTTTTAGCCAGTAACTGAGTTTGAAGAGTACATGTAAATATTCACTAATTTGAAACTAAGTTTTAAAATTAATATGATAAATATGTTTTTTACAGTTATTGAGTTAATAAAAAAGCAAGACAGTATGCTTATTGATTATTAATCTAGACTAAACTTATAAAAGTCAATGATACTTTAAAGTTTAAATAAATCATCACACCTCATTTAACAAGAATTTTAAGGGCTTAAATATGTAAACTAATGAGTGTTTCGGTTAATAAAATATCTACTTACATGTCAAAAGTTAACGTTGAGATATTATCTCACTATTCTGTGTATTTAATTTAATTTTTCAATAAGTTGTCGTAAGAAAATTATTACAACCTTTATTATGAACTATTTATCAAACAATTGCTAAAGTGCAAGAAATAAACTAATTCGACCTTTCTAGCAAACAAAAGCTTGTATAGACTTAAAAACATTAGTTGTTAGTTTGATTTATAGGTAAAAAGATAAGTTTTAAAACAAATATTTTGAAAACTACTTTCTTAAATTAAACATTTTTACTTTTGTATTATCTATTAATTAGTATACAAAAAATAAGTAATGAATAGTGTTTAAGTATTTGTAACAATGTTTTAAGTTTTTAAATACTTACATAAGCTATTGACAAAAAAACTGAAAGGTTTTTAACAAAACTAAACAGCCATTCGGCAAATATCATGTAATATTTTGACATTATATTACGAATACTGACTAAACATAACCTTTTCCACTACATTTTTATGCTCATAGTTTCGTTTTTTAAGGTTTAAGCTTTTTGTATCTATGTATAACAGCTTAACGCTACTACCAACTTTCAACACATTTAAATAAAACAGCTTTTAACTTGATGAGAAATATCAAATTGTTTGTCACTATAATATAGTAGTAAACAATACCATAAGTTTAACTACCTGATTATGAAAAAAGTAACTTGCAACATGTGTTTAATATTGGCTTGTTTTACTTATACTAACAGTTCAAAATTATTATTTGAACTAAATTTTCAAGAACAGTTTTTATAAAAAAAAGGTAAAAATGCCAAAGTTTAAGTTCTTTTTATATATTAATGTTTTTTCTATTTAAGCAAATATAATGTATTAAATAAAACTTATAAACTTCATTATACACTTTTTAACAGTTTATTTTCAAACATCTTATCTTTAACAACTGTTTTAGGTTTATAGTTAAGTATGATTTAAAAGTAGCGGTAAACCTAATGTTTTACATATTATAAGCATTATAAAAAACACAATCTATTACAAGTTTTAGTATTAAGTAAGTTGATAATTGGTAAGTTGCAATGAATTAACATATAATAGCATTTTTTGTCATCAAATTTTACTGGTTATAAAAGTATTAGTCTTCCTTTATTTAGCCTCTTTATACATATTCATTAAAAAAACAACATAAAAACTTCAAATTATATTTTAAGATGCATCAAAACTCTTACGAATGTTTTTTTTTGCCGGTTTCGCTTTTATTTGTTTGTTTGTTTTTGCCGGTTTCGCTTTTAACACTGGTTTCGTTTAACTTATCTTGAAAGTAATGGTAAACTGTAAAGCATGTAAACTAAGTTTGAAAATTAAATTAATGCTTTTTTATTACATAGTTGCTTGTAGTGTTTTATAAATAAAAGTTTTACGTTAAAACAAACTTACTTGCAAATATTTTGTAGAAACTAATTATACATCCAGTTTATACTTACCTGGCCTGAAGCAGTATCCAGTACTTGAAACTCCACTAAGCAGTCGTCCACAAAACAAGTGTGGTAATATATTGATTCTGAAATTGCATTTTTTAACGGAGGTTGCATAAGGGTGTTATTAAAACAGATGCATATAATTTTTAAACATGTAAAGTGATACGATACATGTCCTTAGTTTCTAATATTAGTTTCACGATGAACTTAAATTTTTTTTATTTTTAGCCAAGCTCACTTCCTTAGTACACGTGATAAAATCGTAATTTTACTCATGCTTCAAAATACTAAAATAAAATATTATAAACAAGTTTAAAGAAGTAAAAATGCTTAAAAACTATTTCATGCTTAAATTTAGTTTAGAAACTGCTGAGTAAAAACTCACCAAGATTTGGATCGTAGTCACCAATAAAACGGTTAGTCATGAATCGCACTGTCAATGCTGAAAAAGTATACTTGGTTCTATCAAGAATTATTTTGCTTTATCAATAGTTGTTAGAAATAAATATTTTTAAGCCACTAAATTTAGGTATTTTTGACGGCAAAACATTTGCAAAAAAATGTTTTTGTTTACACGCGTTCAACATTAACTCTATGTTTGAACTGATTAACCTTTTTCTTAACCTCTTTTTTTCATGTTTTACCCTTTTTGAAAGATTTTTACCAATTTACCCCTTTTTGAAAGGTAGTTACCAAATTTACTCCAAATATACGAAATAGTGTTTATCTTTAAGGAAAAAAACTAAACATTAATTTACATAACTTGTAATAAAGAAAACTTACCCCCTAAAACAAGGGAATTTACCCGAGGTAAAGAATCGCTTGATTAAACTAAATACATACAAAAACTCATAAACTTTTCAAAACAACACTACTTACTTTTTTTTTTACTTACAAAGAGCTAACATTTTAAATAAACTAAATCTGTGTAATATTTTAGTTAAAATAACTGTCTTAAAAAAGTTTAGTAATATTTTACGACGCATACGTTTTTCAAACAGAAAAGTATATAAAAAAAGTAGTATTTTTCCTGTTAGTTTTTACACGTTAAAAGATCCATTTATACGTACTTTTTAAAACTATAATCCTTTCTGAAAAAAAGATAACGAAGAGTATAAACAATAGAAATTTTTGTCTTAAATATCTCATAATGAAAAGAGCTTCAAAAAAAAGTTTTACGTTTGTGAAATAGAATATTTAGTTACGAAATGTATCTTATTATGTCAGTAACATGATCTGTTTATCCCGTAATGACAGCGTCTTGTCTCATGAAAAAGACCAACACTACGCTTTTGTATTAAAAATCATATCCAATCAAAAATTTGTTCTATTAAAAGACTACAAAAAGACCATACTTTTTCTTCAGAAAACTTGTGTATTAAATTGGATGATTAAGTTAGGAAAATATTTTAACCAATAAAATCAAATTTCTACATACGAATTTTAAGTTTTAGTAAACAAAAATGGTTATAATACTAAATCAATGAAATCAAATTTCTGGATATAAATTTTAAGTTTTAGTAAATAAAAATGATTACAATTTTAAAACTAGAGTTTAAGAACAACAATATATTTATGTTTAATTTTTCATGCAGCAAATTATACTAGAAGTATAAGTTCAAAGTAAAATGAATAAAAATAAAACATATACTTTTTGTTTAAACATAAACAAATATGTATAACATCATATCTAAATTAGTTATTAGTTTGAAATAATCTAAAAAGCTATATTAGTAATTACATTAATTATAAATTGGTAATACTTTTGTAAGTTTTATTTTCACATAGTGTTTATTTGAATTAATTTTAAATGCAATTAGTGTAAAACAGTTAGATTTATACTAACTAATAAGACAATTTTCATAAGAATACATAAAAAAAGACTAACTAGCTATATGTTTTTAACACGACAAGATTTTTATTAAAATAGCTAAAAATATTAAAAAAAATTTTAAAACTTTAACTTTCATTTACGATGCATTAAAAAAAATCTACAATTTCATTTTGTCGGATAATTGCAGGTTCTGTATAACTTTGCCGAAGCATCAAAGCCAGATGTAGTGTGTTTATTGGATAAATGTCAACTGAAAGTACTAGGTTTTATGTTAAAATCACACAGGTTTGTCCTTTTACGTTTAATCTACCAGATTTCGTTTGTACAAGTAAAACATAACTTAAAATGTTGTACTAGTTTTCATTTAAATTAAACTTCTTATCATTTGATAAGAACAACATTTTAATATAATTGGAGAACTGTATTGATATAAAGTTTAGCATAACTACAAAAATTTAACTGGAAATTTGAATGAAAAATATCTTTGTATGTTTTTTTACTTTTATGTATACATACACAAAAGTACTTGAACTCTTGATGACTCAGGTTGTTGACAAGTTGATAAACATTTGGTAAACAAACTTATAATTTTAACTATTATTTCAATTATTTTGATTAAATTTAAAGTTAATTATTGTTTGTTTAATTAAAGGCTTCTAAACGGTAAGAAAAATATTTGCTTTCATTTCTGAGTTGTGAAAAACTTGCTAAGTATTGCGTTTATACAAAGAGCTAAAATAGTGACGCGTAATCTAAACACCGAAACTTTTTATTATAACAACTAGTTCACAGCTGTATATATTTAGATTTGATTACTACTGATAGGCTTGAGAAAACAAACTGCACTTCAAGCTATCTTCTCCTTGTGTTATCAATACACAGTATACAAAACACACATCATTCCTATTCGTATTGTTTCGACAAATTTAAAACAACTAATACGGTTTAGTTTTCATCAATTGCTAAACTTATACATATTTACATACATAAGGATCCTTTTTATTTATTAAAATAAATTTCGAGGTTTAAACTTCTATCGTAACTTTTATTACATTTTGTAAAACCATATTAAATGTTTTAAACACTAGTAAAAACAATCAGTATCAATAATTAACATTTTAAATATTTCAATCAACATTACTTTTCACACATGTTAAAAATCACATAATAAATATAATTTTCTGAGCATGAGGTAGTTAACGCTAGAAATATTTTAATACATATATATATATATATATATATATACATACATATATGTACTACAAGTTTATTACAAACCTGTTTTTCCCACTCCACCAACTCCTAGTATAACAACTCTGAATGATTTTAATGGTGTCACACCTGAAGTTACCTGAATGCTACTGGGAGTACTGTGACCCCTTTTTATACCGTAATGTGGCTTCAGTGGTAAGTTCAGCAAGTTTGTAGACAGTGATTTAGCAACACTCGGAGTTTTCGTTTTTATAAGAGCCATTACAGTTATATTCAGATTTTTTAAACACAATACCGTCACTTTTTTTTTTAGTTTTATATTAGAAGCATAAAACCTTTAAAAATAAATTATACTTTAAACACCATTTTACTGCTTTTAGAAAATTAAGAAATTAATTGTATTTAGATTGTTAAAAATAAAAACTTTAAATTATTATTTTATTTTAAATTCAATAACTTTTTATTTTATTTTAGTAATTATTTTTTAAATGCTAAAAAACGTTTTTATTGCCAGCTTTCATTAATTAAAAACTCTATGGTATACAGTTAAATATTTAGGTCTGATGTTAAATAGTAATCAAATAACCTATGTTTTTATTAATGCTATACTTAAAAAAAATAAACTGAACGACCTGTTTTTTACTATTATATAAATTATAAATTTAGTTTATAAATATAACTTTATGAAATTTAACTTTTTACAAAAGGTTTTCCTAATGTAAACGATATTGCCCTCTTTTAGTCGACTTTAAGATTTCAATTGGCAACAGGCAGTAACAAGGTAAATAAGAACTGATATTAAATTTTAATTTATGTTATGAAATCTTTTTCCTATTTTTTTTCTTACATAAAAACTAAAAACATAGAAATACATATTTTTATGTACGTAAAGAAAATTGAAAAATTGTATTGGTTCAACAAGTAGTTGTTTTTTAGTGTCTCAACATTTATAGAGTCTTTTGAAAGCAAATGTTTCTTGATACTTGTGCATATACGAGTTTTTGTACTTTATTAGAATTATATCATCTAAACCTAATTTAAAATAGGTTGTAATAATATATATTATTACATATCATAACTTCTTTAACATAAATTAAACTTACAGCTGTGTTAAGTTTTTATAGTTGTATTGGTATGTTTATAGTAGCTAAAAGTAAATACTTCGAAACTTAAATTTTACTTGTTATACTGCTTAAAAATAAACTCTTTCTGCCTGTTTTTGCTAATCAAAAAACATAATATTAAAACTAATGTGCATAAACGATATTCTCCTGTACTCATACAATAAATGCTAAAAAATAATGATACTTATCTGATTTTGCATTTGATATTTTTTTAAAAGGTTTGCCCTATGCATTACAGTTTTGTGCATCAATATGAAATTATTTTAAACTTATGATCGAAAAACGATACAGTTGTAACTGAATTATTTATCTAAAACTTCTTTTGGTCAAAGATGCGATTTTTGTTTCTAGCGTTAATAGTGGGCGATTTACTTTATGAGTTTGGAAAACTCTGATTAAAAATTATAAATTCTTTCAAAGTCATAACGTTAATACATATCATTTTAACTACATGTATTAGTGCTTAATGCCAAAATTGAGTAGCATTTTGTTCTTAAAAATTAGTGATTTAATGTCAAAAAATGAAATTGGGATTTAATTGGCATAAAATTTAAGTCCTGTAGCAGTTTTAAGGAATATCATAACTACTTAAATGTCTTTGATAAACACGAATAATACAAATTTTTTACTTGGAAAATTTAAAGTCTGCCAACAAAAAACTTATTTGTATATATTATTTAGGCATTAAAAGATATATAGTATTTTACATTTAATTGCTAAAAAAGATTTTATATATCTTACTATAAACGTTAAAACACAATACGAAAAAAAGGTTTCTATACTTTAAACGACAACCATTTTATGATTTTTTTTAATAGCTTGCTTAAACATCTTTTTAAAGAGAAATACATTTCTAAAGCGTCTTATACTGTAAATAAAAGATACTGAAGAAATTAGTTTTTAAGTATCTTCCACAAACACTAAAAATCTTTACTTTATAAGCAATTATTGAGCTAAATAAACTATTTAAAAATAATGAAATCGATTTTATACATCGGCGCGATAAAAATCAATCAAACCTAGATTTATTTGGCTTAGCAAGATAAATAAATAACTTACTTTCATAAATTTGTATTTACAAATAAAAAATTGGTAGTAAGTAGCTTAAATTTGTAAACATGAGCTGTTATCAATATCAACTAAGCTATTTTAGTACTACTTTTAAACGAAAATGTTAAAAACTACGAAAATCATTATTTGTTGTGAAATTAAACCGTAATTTTTTTTATATAACAATAATTACAATAAGTATTAATTTTATTGTTCAATGCTATTATTATACTTTGTGTAAAACAAATTTTTGGTCATATTGTTTTCTTAAAACGTGTTTCCTTTAAGATTCAAAAAAAAATTCAAACTATGACAGCTGTGGACGTTTTTCTTCACACCCTTTAATTACTTTGCTACGGTCTGTCATTAGCATAGCGACTAGAAAGGCGTAAAAAAACTTTAATTTTTGTGGTACCATGTAACAGACCAGGGAGCTACATGGAAAGATTAAAATTTGCTAAGGCGACCAGGTCTTTGTGACGCAATAACAGACTTGTACGTCACGCGCCAACAGTTAACCTTGTGGTAATGACAACTTTTGTCGTCTTCCGCTTAAAAAAAAGGTTGTTTTGCATTTGGAATTTAACTAGCAAAAGTTAAGTCGGTGGTCGAGCGCAGAAAAACGTCGTTGACGCAATAACGATTTAATTGGTAGTATTTGTGATATTTTAGTACAATTTTTTACAAATAAACTATTTAACTAAGTTTTTTAATGATAAAGCAGATGCCGATATAATTAAGATTTTTTTACTTATGTGAAGATTAAAGTTCGAAAATCTGCATTTGAAAAAATATCAATAAAGTTATGTAAAAAGTTCTATTAAACGTACGCAGCTATCAAAACTTTATTTTGTTGTTGTAAATAATGTTTTGATAAATTTGTAAACGATGCTTACATTTTTTAAGTTTTAGGCTAATTAATAAAAAACACAATTAACGGTTTTTTGTTTTGCTAACGTTTTTAATAGTATAAAAATACAGTCAAAATGTTACACATAAACCAAAAACAAGTTCGGTAAAAGATGTATAAATTTAATATTAAACTTGTTGTTTATGTAAGAGTTAGCAAATGTTGTTTCAATTTCATGTTTTCATATTTTGCTAGTATTGTCATACTTTCTTGTAGTATGCTTATAAAACTTTATGTTTCTTGGTGTAAACAAAATTCTCTAATACTATTCTATACTCTTTTAGAATCTATTAAAAAAGAACAACGTTTTTGTTAAAAATTTCTTACGTATTTCGACAAAATAATTTACAATTTATTATGAACTTTAACACTATTTTATATAACATTACATATCTGACGGTTTTATCTGTTTAGTAAAGTTTTAAAACTTAGTTGATATTTTTTGTTTTTCAATATTTTAAGCATTTCTTATAAACTAATACTCAAAAATTGCATGCTGAGCTTTTTTTTACTAAAATCTTATTTTTTACTGACTCTTTTTGTAAAATAAAATGTTTTTAGAACTAAGCAACAAAACGCATATACCTTAACTCAATTTAAAACTGTTTTTAAAACTATACTTGTTGTTATTAAAACTAAAAATGTTGAAAGCTAGATTGCATATTTTTGATAAAAATAAACGAACAGAGTATAAGAATAAATTAATATTGTATAAATTACAAAAGACTTTTAAAAACGAAAATATCTTAGAGAGTTTTTATCTTCGAGTAACAAACAATAATTCACAGTACGATTTTTAATGTTTTACTGTATTTTTTCTTTTGTCTCTCTCGAAGTGTTGACTTTTTTTGTTTTACAATGAAAAATACGAAAACAACCAACACTTTTAATAAACAAAACAAGTTTTTAGCCTTACAAAAATGAAATTATGTTTGGAAGATTTATAAAAACAGAATATACATTGATTTAAAACAAAATTTAAAACTGAACTATTATACTATATTCGTACTTCTTAAAATTATTTTTTTTTCTTTTGTACAACTGTAGTGTTCGGGTTTACAAAAATCTTATTAGCTGTTAATGTTAATTTTTGAAGTTAACTAAAGATCTAGCTACTTACTTGTACAAACTATAAACTTATACAATTTTCGATATTTCTATAAAAATTAAATGTTTTTTTTTAATATGGTTAGTTTATTTATAGTATTTCTATTGTGGATTAAAACATACTTTAAATTGTGATAAAGTTTTGTAAACTGTTTCTCCATTTCAACTTAAGACAAGCACACTCATCAAAACTAATTTCACTACATTTATGTCTAAAAACTTAAATATGTTTTTATGTGTTTACAGCTACTTCAAATACTTTAGAGCACAAAAGAACTAATTGACACCAAAGATTATCATTGTAATACTAATTTCAAAATTACTGCTTAACAACTAAGAGCTTCAATTAAAACTTCATAGCCTTAGTTATAACTGCAAAGCTCAACTAAAAGCATTAAGTTTTTCAAACTAGATAGAGCAAACTACTAAAATATTACAACAATTAAATTTGTAAACAGTTTCTTTTGAAAACAGCAATATTAATAAGCTTTAAATAATATATATATATAGTAAAGAAATTTATCTTAATTTTCAATATTTTAAACTTAAAGCAATGTTATAAATTATGAGAAGACGATAAACATTACTCATCGATAATTATACAGACTAATTGTAAATTTAATTAATTTTTGTTGTGTTTTCTTTGTTTTAGTTAAATGTTAGTTTATTTATTAATACTTTGCTCGTTATAAATGCTGGTAGAAATATATCATTATACTTTTAATAATTTAATAATTCATTTTTTTATTTTTTTGGTCTATTTATAAAGCTTTTGTTATAAAAACTTTATTTAGAAGCACAAAGTAGAGCAACTTATTACTTTTTTTAAACGTAAAAAAAAACTTTTTTAGTCATTCAAAAACCGAACATAGTTTAGGTACTTTAAACCAATATTTTTAGTTCAAAAATAAAGAAAGCAGTGATGAATTGTTAAGATTAGTTGTTAGGAAGTATTAGTTTACACAATCTTTCCTTATTCAAAAACAACTTATTTAGCATTTTTAGCAAACTAAATTTCGTTAACTTAAATTTCTTCAAATCGTTGACCTTTTCAATAATAGATTGCGTTGAAGGTCTAAAAGTTTATCGTCAGTATTAATATCTATTTACTCTTTTCAGTAATTTTATATAAATTAAAAAGTGCAACATAAGTTCAATTTAATTATTGTTTGAGATTATCTGAGTGTTAAAAAATTTTAAATTTATTTTTAATACTTGATTGTATAGTTTTTAATTAAAACTTTAAACTATGACCTTAGTATATGTTTTAAAAAACTTGTTAGTCTAGTTTGAAACAGAGCAAGTATAAAATAATTAATATTTTTAAACATATTCAAATTATAAAAATTTAAATTAACCATATTATAGTTTTTATTACTTAATTGTACACACGTCAATGTTTTTTTTTAAACTTTTAGTTTTGTTATATTGATTTTTTAATAATAACTTGTTATATCTTTAATAAATATTATATATTTTTTTTAGTAGTATTTTTTATAAACATTTTTTTTGAATATTAGATTAGTCAATACACACAAAGGAAAAATTCATTGTTTATTGAAAATACTTTAACTATAAAGTTTCAATATTTCTAAGAAAATTTTCGATTAAAAATATTAAAATTGAAAAGAATATAAAAAGTTGTTATCATCTATATGTTTATTATTAATTAATATCAGTTACTTTCATAAAAATTAATGAAGTATTGCTTTGCAGTTTTAAACTTTGTTGATTAACGTATAATATGCTTATTAAACATTGTTGGTATGAATCAATAAGTATTAAAATTTAAACAGATATTTATGAACGTGAGCGTACGAAAAGTTCTAAATTAAAAAAACATTGTAGTAATATTGCTTTTATCTAAAAAAAGGAGTTAAACTATTACATCAAAGATAAAAATAATCTTTATTTTCTAAAAGAAGTAACTTTTACTCTTATCGTCTTTTTTGTTGTGTAACTTAAAAATAAATAAATTTCCAAAGCTTTTACTCTTAAAACTGATCGCTGATACATTTTTTACAGCTCATGATGTCTTTTAATTAAAGTCAGAGTTATATTTAAATAAAAGTTAAAAGATAAAGTTTCGATAAAAATAAGAACCAAAAAAAATTATGTAACATTATAATATAAAATGATTGACCGACGTTTACAATAAAAAAAAACATTATTATCCATGAAAAAAGCTAAAGTAGAATTTCTAAGTTTGCTTATAAAAAGTTGTTTTTTGTTTAACAAAGAGCTTTTATTAGAGTTATAACACTTAGTTTACTATCTATACTAAATTTCATAGCATAAGTATAAAATATTTATCATACTTTATGTTTTTATTAACAAAAAATATATATAGTACTAATATGTCCGATCAAATAAAAACGTGCTTATAAAAGTTTATACTAACTTTTATAGAAAAGCGTTGAAAAAATTTAAGTTACCAATAATTTCAGACCAATTTAATGTAAAATAACTCAATAAATTGCCAAAATTAAAAGCTTTGTGTCACAAAATTCAATTCAAAACCACAAACCTCCAATTTAGTTGTTCAAAACTACAAAAAATATTTTTGAATAAATAAACTGACAATTAAATATCACCACAAGTATACTTAAATGTTTAAAAACTTAATTGTCCAATGCCCATTATAAAAAACGAACCGAAAACGAAACATTTTTAAAGTGTTTTATATAATAAAAAAATTACTATACTGTATCAAAGTAGTTTCTGAAAAAAAGTAATTTTTGTAAACAAAACTTGCTAAAAACTTTAAAAATATGAAAATTTGTTTCGGAATACTTTAAATAATATTTTTAAATTTTACGATTATAAACGTTATTCAAGTTTGTTTAAACAATAACCGTTTAATAAAATACTTATACAAAATATAAACCAATCCAAAATACAAAATAAAATTTGTTTTAATTAATCTTATCTTAAAATTTTGAACACAATAAAGAAAATAACTACTATTAGACCTCATGTATTAAAAAGACTTTTGTTCATCGAGCTACACACCGCTTCGCTTTTTTACGTTAACTATTTCAGCTAAATACAATAAGTTTGTTTTTAACAATAAATACTTAATTTTAAAAACATTAAAATTGAAGTGTTAATATATTAACTTTGAAAAAGTCTATAGGAAGCACAATACTTCATAGATAAACTAGATGTACATCTTAAGGCCAAAAAGTAATAATTTTATCTGAAGTTAAAAAAAACATGAAACTTAAAAAACCTGATACGTACTAATACATTTTTTATTTTGCTTATACCAACAAGTTTTAAACTTTAAAGTACTTTAGGACCACTTACATTTATGTGTTTATGTGTTTGCTGGTGTATGTTACACTACTTTGTACAAATGTTTTATTAAAGCTCCAAGGTGTTTTTTTTTTTCTAATGTAGTTCTGGTTTCAGAAAACAACAAAACTTCAGGAAAACACTGTCATTACTTTTTCTGATAATACTAGCAAAATTCTAACATAGTAAACAGTTGTCTTTTTTGTATGCTTAATTTTTATTAATGTATTAAAGTAAATAGTGACACTCATAACATGAGTTTTGCACAACTATTCTGTCAAGTTACACTAAATATGCCTAAGATCATGGTAACAAGAAAATTTAGTTTATTTAGTAATTGTTTGATAAAAAGCTTATAATTTATCATAATAAAAAGTATAACACCTTAATAACATTTTCAGTGTTAATGCTTTTAAATAGTTACAATTTATAAACCTTACATATGTATACATGTATTCAACCCACTTTAATCAAGTTTTTCATGTGTTTTTAATTTAAAAAAAGTGTTTCTGACTACTTAAGTATCAGTTTTCTCGGGTTTTTAAATGACAGTTTTATAGTTCATAATTAAAAATTGTCCTAAAAAAATAAATAAACTTTAGAAAGGATAATATGTTTTTTTAAATTCCTTATGTTTCTTTATCACACTTTTCATATTGAATTGTTTGTTTGGTTGCTGATAAAAAAAAATAAAATTCTTTAGAACAGAAGATTAAAAAAAAAACATTTTAAAGCTCATAATTAATTACTGTTAAGGTATGCTAAATTTTACTAACAAAATTTTATATTTAAAAAGTTGAAAGAAAAACCGTAATACGATCAAAACAATAAATATTGGATATATTTATTTAAAACTTGTAAGTTTTCAACAGTCTAATTGTTATTCCATTCAAAAAATATTATTTATTAAAACTAAAATTAACTAAATAACAAAACAAAAGTTAAAATAATAATTTTTGAATAAAATTTGAACTATGTGTTGTAATATAAATTAAATTCTTAAAAAGAAATTTTTTTAAATTTAATTAAAAAGATTTCCATAGTTTCTTTTATTTCATACCGTATGTACTTTTATATTTCTTTTTTGTTTTTTTAATTAAAAAAATCAAATTTTCTTTATATTACTTCTATTCTTAGAATTAAGCTTATCACCTACTTCTTTATTGATATAAAAATGTTACCTAAATTAAAAATCCTAGTCGGTAAATTGTTTTTAGTAAAATCTATTTGATTTTGTACATTTTTTTAATTAGTAGAATTATGTTGATGCTAGAGCTTAAACTTAAAAAAAAATACTTCAAATTTAACATTTATACAAAGTAATAGACATATACTTTCTACTAATGAATACTTTAATGAATTTTCATTTACTAACTTGATATGTAGCATGTTTATGTATTCTTTGTAATTATATCTTATTCAGCTAAACAAAGATATTTAAATTGATCAATATAAAAAATATAGAGAAATTTAAAAGAGGTTATTTTGTCCTCCGACGCAAGGCTACCTTAATTTTCTGCAATTGTAAATTTCCGTAAATGGTACGGTCTTTCACACATTGATTGCCATGTTACTAGTCTTTAAAAAATAAGGTTTAGAACTTTAGAACATATAAAATTTGGAATTGCTATATTTACGGAGGCTTCGTTTATAATGACTATACTTCAAAAACAAATAACTAGCTAATCGATCAGTATTTTTTAATAGCAACTATGCTTTGAAGTAATTAATCTTAGATATACAACTACATGAAACAAATATATAAAACACAACATCATATTTTGGTAAGCATCAAGGCAGCGTTCTTACAATGACTTTGTTTACAATAATATTCAGCAAGACTGTTTTACAAAAACTAATATATTTTGCACTAGGTATCTGACTGACGGAAGTTTCTTTAACATGGGTCTCTAAAAGCTAATTCTAAAACGACGGAAAATCCGATCATTGTAGATAACACGCACGCCTTAATGACCAGGCCAAAGCAATTTTTCTGCTATGGAAAATGCTTAAACTTGCTTTTTTGCATTAGTTTTTTGGTCAAAAAGAATACCTATTTTGTCACCAGGTCTCTGTTGTAGTCTATCGCTAGTTATAAGATGTAACATAAAACAGTTTTCAATCCTATAAATCCAAACAATAAGAGAACCGAGTTTGCTGTGTTATATTAACTAAATACTTATATATAAGCTAAAACGGTAAATTTAAACTAATTTCCGTTTTTAGCTTCTACAAAATTATTGCATTGAAGGGCTTTCTACAAAAAGTTTTTTTTAAAAACGTTTTACCTTATAAGAAACTTATTTTAGGAACTGTTTAAATTCTTTGATTTTTGCTTTAAAGACCGAATACATAATTGAATAAAAGTAAGTCAAAACAAGAAAGTGTTCTTTAAAACGAGATTTTAATTCCGTTCACATTTCAAGCAAAAACCAAATTTAAACTAAGTTTTTATAAAGAAAAAAAATTAAGATCAGTTATTGTTATATAACGACAAAAAAAAAAAACTTACAATCAGTTCAAAATGTCTTATTGAAGTCATTCATTAAAATTATCCAAGGTAGTCAGGTCATAATTTTAAATAGATAATTAAAAAACAATAAACTTGCTTTAAAGTATATGTTTAACAAAGTTATTTAGAAACAACATAGTTGATAACAACTCTAACTTGCCTTTTGATTAGATTAGCTTTATAAGTGTTTTAAGCCTGATTATTGCAAGTTTAAAATTTGTTGCAAATTTTTCGTTTTACGTTAAACTGTACAGCTATTAATAATAGCAAAGATTCAAATTAAATATGTATTCATTCTTTTGTGTATCTTATTAAAACTTTATAGGTACAAGTCATGTAGAAATAGTCTAACCAATTAAAATCAGAACACAATTTAGTTCAGCTGTAGCTAAACAATAAATAAAAAAAAATTTCCTAGTTTAGAAAATTAGATCTGAATAATGATGCTAAAAGTATATAAATTATTTAAGTGTTTTCTACTGAGCTTTTATTTTTATTTAACACTTTTATTTGTTTTAATGATCAAGTTGACGATCAGTGTGTGTTCATATTATAGAACGATATAAAAAGTTTTTAGTGTACTGAAACATTTCAATGCAACCCTGATAAAAAATATTCCTATAAGCATTTTGAAGTTAACTGTACATATAACTTAGTTCTTTTCGCAGTATTTTAGCTACCAAAAAATTATCAACATAAACGAAGAAAATGTTAAAAATCAGCAAAAAAAATTATACATTTAAATAAAAATAAAGCTTTTATGTTGAAGTATTTTGATTAAGAAATGATGATCGACCAGATTGTTGACTCTTGAAGACAGATTATAAGAGTGGCTTATGACTAGTAAGCGTTATTTTCTGAACGTCACAAGTTTACAAGTTATTTATTTAATAACTTTTACTAAAACTAATTAGTCGTTTTGCATTTATCATGTAAAGCTGGGAAATGGAAGGATAACAAATTTGAAGTAAATGTTGATTAGTTAAGCTTTAAACAATTCAACAGTTACTAAAAAAAGTTTAAATACAAAAAAAAGTAATAAATCACTTTTTAGTGTGTATAAAACTGTAATTTAGTTTACTTAAAAATATATTTACAAGTTTTGTTGTTTTTTTTTATAAAACTAGTTACTGCCAAAAAAACTAACTTTATTAAGACTAAAAAAAACTTAATTTCAATTTGATTTATATTTACATAATCACTACCTACTTTCCTTTTTTTAATTGTACACATGTACAAAGTAGTGTCCATGGAGCGCTTTTGTTTTATGAAGAAAATCTCAGTTACGCTAAAATAAAAAAGAAATAAAAACATCTTTTAAATTTTAATCGGTTGAAGTATTATTACGAGATTCGTTGTTTTTAGAAGTAAAAACATTTTAACAGTATATTTATACTACTTTCTTAATAAGAGTTTATTTTCTTTAAATGTAATAATTGATGTTGCGTGGAAGTCTTACTAAATGCTTTAAGAAAACAATATAAAAACTATATCACTTTTGATAAAGAAAAAGTATATACAAGAGTTAAAAGCAGTAGAAAAATATGTACAATATAAATAATTTAATTATATTTAATTAAAAACTAAAGCTAACCATTATAAATTATCTTTTAATTTTCAATAAAAAAATTATTTTTAGATCGCAGCATTGCAACTTTTTTACATTTTAACAAATATATACTTGTTAAACTTTGTGTTTGTTATATCCTTAAACATTTTTTTTACAATTTGTTTTGGTGTTATACTTATAAAATTTATTGTTCATTTTATTGTTCCAATTTTTAAGAATTTTGTTTGAGGCGTTGTGAAAATATATAGCATGATTTATTATTTTTTTCATATTTTAAAGCTAATACTTTCCAATATTTCAAGCTTGTACATAATTTTTTTTATATCTTCTTGTTTTCTTAAAGTTCTAAATCGAAATTTCACAATCTTGTTGATAAACAACGTAAAAACATAAACAAGTTTTTGTTGCTTTGAAGAAAAAGAAAATTGTGTTACTATATTTGTATAGAACTAAAAAAACTGAAGTTTTTATGAATTTCTATACAAACATAAAAAATAAACATTAAAGATAGCTTCTAAAAATTTTCATTGTAATATGTCAACCAATTTATTTAATAGCTATAAAATCCCTTTATAAATGATTTTGAATTACTTATAATAACACCTGAATACGCATAGAGCTTAATTTCATTGAACTTAATTTGCCATAAAGTTTTATTTTAAATGCTATAGAAACCCGTAAAGCAGTACCATCGTTAAAATACAAAAGATTTGGTAGCTTACAAAACAGAAAAAACTATTAAGGGTTGTTTTATAGGGTTAATTATTTTTATTTTTATGTTAAACCTTCAGTTTAAGTTGTCCAAAACGAATTGTTGTTGAAAATTTTTTTTTTTTAGCTGTGTTTTTCTTACTGTATAAAAAATGTTATTATTAAAATAAAAAGTAAGTTTTATATAATTTAAAATTAAAACGATAATGTTTAAATACAAAAGCTCACTAAATTACATAGTAGGTGTTTTTTGTATTCGAACTCTTAATAGGTATGTTTAACAGCGAACCAACCAGCTTTAGAATACTTTTTGGCTTTAATGAATTATACAAAAAATAATAATATCTTGTTTTTGTAAAATTTATTCAAAAAAAATTGATCTATGGTAAACTAACATACTTTCAAAAGTCTTATTTTTACAACAAAAAATAAAAATGTTTGAACATTAGAACTATAGTTCATAAAAAATATTTTTTAAATATGAAACTTACTTAAAGAAAACGCAAAGTTGTTGCAGACATAGATGTTTTAAGTATAATAATCATTTATAACTAAACTATCATTATATTTACTGTATAAATCAGACTAAATTGTTAATGTCGTCGTATGAAAATGTTTAAGCAAACTCTTTTAGCCTAGGTCAAAACGGGACACGCGACATTTAACTTTATGGTAATATCAAGTAATAAGTCAATATAAATTTTTTCTTGTAAAGTTTTCTTGAAATAACATTAGTAGTCAGCCAATTACCATGCTAACACTACATTAAATATATGATTAATTGCGGCACACATCAATTTAACATCAACCGAAGCAAACCTTGCATGGAGTGTTTTGGCTGTATATATATTTTTTTTTGATTAACGTTATAGGTGTTTGTTGGTGATTAATGAAAATAAATATAATATTTCTTGACAGCTCGATTAAAATTTAGAAAATAAAAACAATGGATTTGCAGTGTACATGCTTATTGTGTTTATCTTACACATTTAAGAAAACAGATTTCAATATTTTTAATGATCATAGGAATGTTTTGTTTTGAAATTTGTTTATTAGATTTTATTATTATTGTTATTTGAACTTTCTTTTATACATTAAATGTTTTTATTCTACAGTGTTTATTGTCTTTATTGCAATAAAGACAAATTCGTATAAACATTTTTTTTTACACGAAACAAGTTTTTTAATTAGATTTTGTGGTAAGACTAAATACTTTACTTAAACTTGCATTAAATAAATTTCTGTTCACTATGATCAAATAAAAACTAAAGTTGTTTTGTTTATTATTTTTAAGAAAAGATAAAGATCATTCTTTAATTTTAATTTTATTGCCTATCTTTTAGAACACTGCTATCTTTATTTAAGTTTTTTTGAAATGGTACTAAGTATTATCGTAATATTTTTAAATAATTGAAGATTGAATAAAATGGGTAGTTTATTAAACCTAAACTTTTATTTACAACTTAACTTTTTTCATTAAAATTAATAAAAAATTAATTACATGCTGAAATTACTGATATAGTTTAAACTTAAAAATATTTTAATTTTTAGATTTACTTTTTAATTTAGAGCTCAGTATATATCTTATGTGTCTTTAACATCAAATTACTTCGCTTATTTTATTATAAGTCAAATTATTAGTTCTTAATAAACATTTGACTTTAATATATATTAACATAAAGTTATTATTCAAATTTGAACACCTTCTACCAAGCCCACTTGAAGGGCTTTTAAAAAATTTATTGGAAAAGTACGATTTTAAAATACAACTTTATGTACCAGTATTTTTAAAATCGTACTATTCCAATAAATTGTATATATATTTAAGGTTTTATAAAAAGTTCTGGTCGATAGTGCTTACTGAGGAGTACATGAAGTTTTATATTTCATGTATGAAACAGCTGTATAAATTATAATTTTTATATAATTAGATAAATAAATAAATATATATCTACATTTGACTATAGTTTTTTTTTCATTTTAAACTACTTACTTTTGTAAAATTTAATAGTCTGAGAAATTATAAATTTCTATCTTAAAAAATTCAAATCTTAAATACTAAAAAAGTATCTGTTTTCTAAAATTTAAAGCAAATTAATATGATTGAAATTCCATTTTTGTACGGGTTTTGTTTACTAATTAAATGTTATTAATTTTTAATCATGTAAAGTAAACAAATAACTGAATAGCTGTAATTGCTGATTAAAACTAAAATTCGAAAATATTTTAGTCTATTTTCGTTATTATTTATTTTAAAGAACATTATTATATTGTTTATTGTGCAATGGTTTAAATATTTGCTTGATAAATAAGGCGATAACTTAGTACATACAAACACATTGTATAAAAAAAATTAAAGTAAATTAATAGTCTGTTAGCGGGGAGGCGTAGAGAAATAAAAATAGTTAATAATACAAATAGAAAAATGGGGAAATCACTAGTTAATTTAGGTGAGATAAACATTACAAAATTTTATTTATTTTTCTGTATTGTTTTTGTGGAAGGTTACTGAATTTTACTGATATTTATACCATTTAAATTGAATCTTTTTAGTTTTAAGCGAAAATTTTCCGCCCTCTCTTACGATACCACATTCTGTGGTAACCTGTTCCACATAGTCTTTGCTCTGTGAAAAAATGAACCTTGCCACTGATTGTTGTCAAAATTGTGTTTAAATTTTATACTCTTAACAATTCCTCTTAACTGATATTATTATGGAAAAACTGAAAAATTGACTGAAAAAACCTTGAATCGCCATTAATAATTTTATAAATCGTAAATAAATCAAATTCCCATCTTCTATATTCTAGAGATTTCAATCCAAGTTTAACCTATTTACCATTATACGATGTATTAGATATGTTACAACGACCTCATATCAAACGGGTAAAATTTCTTTGCACAGACTCAGTTTTGTTAATGTCTTTATTTTTTAGTAGGGTGATCAACTTTGTGTCTTGTATTCAAGCATAGGACGAATGTATATTTAAATATTTTTGTCAGAACAGTAGCCGAACTAGTTTTAAAACGTTTTGATATTTGATAGGATAAAACTTGTGCAACTTTATATAATTAATCTATACGTTGGTTCCATTTTAAACTTTTAGAGATAGGTGTTCCTAAACCTTTAAGAACTTTAACTGTTGGTATCTTAGTGTAATTGATTAAAAGGTCAATCAATCGGGTCACACGGTTTTTCTTCTTAATTGTTAAAACTTAACATTTTTTAGGACTTAATTCGAGTTTTCTTGTTTTTAGCCATTTGTAGATGATATCTAGAGTAGATAGTAAAGAGATATTTGACTCACTAAATTTTTTTGTTTCATCTGCAAATAAAGTCATATAAATTCTTAAACTAATACTGTTAATGTATATTAAAAAAAATAAGGGGACCAATTACACCACTTTGTAGTACTCCACTGTATATCGATAAAATCTCTGACAGCGTATCATTAATGACCACTCTTTGTAATCTCCCAATTAAAAAACTATTGAACCACTTCACTGAGGATTCATAAAGTCCATACTGACTTAATATTTTTAAAAAACGTTTGTGTGATACTGAATCGAAATCATTTTAAATATCAGTGTAAACTACTTTAATACATTTGTTTTTGAGATATAGAACTATCAATGAATATAAGCATGTTATTAGTTGAATGTTTGACGAGCGTTTGGGGACAAAACCAAGTTGTTTATCAGATAGTAAATTATATTCTATATTTAATTATACATTCTATATATAATTAAAAAAATATATAATCTGTATTAATACTTTATTTTGCTCATTAAGTAAGTTTTGATTTATTTATATTAATTCACAGTTGTAAAATTTATATTTAGGAAAAAATCGTTAAAACTTTTATTTGTATATTTTTTAGTATTTGTTTTTCTTGAGCACATAGTTTTCAACTGCTGTAATCTTTATTTTAGCTATATTTTCTGAAATTATCAATAGTTGACATGACTTCACTTCTAGTTTTCGTTTAGTTTTTAGCTTTTACTGTTTTACTCATGTAAATCTATTGATAAGTTAACTGACGCAGTTAGTCTAGTATCTTGTTTTTTTTTTTCATTTTAAAATCCTATTTTGTGAGCTTTTCATTTTTAGAGTGTTAAGTTTTTTCTTATCTGATTATAACTTTTAATTAAGTGTAGTGTACGACTCGACGACCGACAGATCATTTTGTACACCCAGGTCCTTATACCAAAATTTTATTTGAGCATCCAGGATTTTGTTTTGTCCAATAATCTACTTACTAAAGAGTGTCATATTAAGAATTTATAATTTTTATGTAAAGTTAATGTATTTTCTAGAGTTATTTACTTAATCTAAATAATAAAATTAAAATTTATGATTGCATACTTATATTAAACATGGTTTAGATTACAAAAACTATTTATTCTTATTTTGTAGAAATTATTTAAAGGTCATAAGTCTCACGTTCGTTTAAAAAAAAATATATAGAAAAAAAAAACTTTTTTTCATTTGGATGGTATATTGTTGAAGTAGTTTTGATTTAAAAAACTCCATTTTTATTTTTTTAAATCATAAAATGTTTTAAAAAACTAAAGATTGTAACATAAAACAAAAAATTTAAAAACTTTGTCTTTAGCAAAACACGATAAAAATAACAAAAGTGTTTTTTTACAAAATAAAACTGAATAAAATTTTAATATAAAAATTAAAAATAAATTATTTACTTTTTGTTAAACCGTACCTTGTTATAGTAAAAGTAAGATCTAAGTTTTTACACAAAAGTAAAAAAAAAATTGTTATATAAACTATATAATTTGATGAATTTTTTGTATCACTTTTGAACAGAGTTTAAAAATAAATAAATTAGTTATCAGTATATCGCATAGTTTCAGAGTACTGTCTCCTTATGCTTTAGTTTAGTTCATAGTTAAACTAAATAAACTTCTATACTTAAAAAGTTCTTTGCATCAAAAATACTCTTTTAGGTTTTTAAAAATTAAAATTTTTTGTACAAAAGTATAGAAATAAAAATGAGCGTCAAAAACTATATTATTTTTATTTAAAACGTTTCGAATAGTATCAAACTCTCTAGCTATACCTAGCGAACATATTTTAAAACTACTAAGCATAAAGTGTTAATTATAATCTCTAAAACTAAATAAAACTTTACTAATGGATTTTTTTTTATTAAATCATATGTTTAAAAGCTCCATGTTATTTAAGTTTAAACTAATAATACTAATTGAATCTTACAACCATGAAAAGCAGTATAAATAAGATAAAGTACTACAAAACTTAGGAAAACATTAAATTTTTTAACGACAGTAGAAGTTACGAATAGTTTCATATTAACTTAGTTTAAAAAAAATCAAATTTAAGTACGACTTATGTAAACGATTATTAATGTACAATAAAGTTTGAATTAACCAATTCGTGAATACCATAAAAAGTAAAAGGTGAGTTTGAGTTGAAGTTGAGAGTAATTTAATATTCTCATAAACAATTATCTAGTCACTAGTATGTATAAACAACAATAAACAAGTTTCATTTATAGTTTGTTTTATACACAGTGCTTTATGGACAAAGGTAATGTCAACGACATAAAACTAACTACAATTTATACAAACTTTTTTGTGTAATTTTTGTGTAATAATAAACCTTTTTTTTTAATTGCTATTTAATTTTTTTTTTTCTAGAGAAGTGTGATAAGCACAGAAACAGCTGTTGAAGTTGAAAACAGTTTTGCATATATTCTATTTATACGTATACATAAAATATACATATACAAAAACTTTATAACTTGAACAGCTTTTTCTTTATTTAACACGTTTTCTCAAATATTATAATATCATCTGAGTTCATTCATGTTAACTATGTCAAAGTATCCAGCTGTGATAAAAAAAAATTAAATAAATATAAAAAAATTCTACTAGTTTTGGATAAATAACTTTGCTATTGTTAAAAGTAACTCTTTGTAAAAATTAACATTTAAAAGATTGTTAAACATTTTTATAAGACATACAGCTTTATTTCGAATAATAATCTTGGTTAGGTTTTGATAAAGTATAAACCAATGAACATTATTATCTACAAAAAGGTATTGCTGTGCGAAGAAAGCTTAATACAGTGCTTATTCACTTATCCGGACACGTTGGGCAAGATTTTTCTGTAAACATGTCCGGATAACTAAAAATCCGGATAACTACAAAAAATCATTTTTTTCATACAATATATCTGCTGCATATAATGAAGTGCATAATAAAAGTGTTATGGTAAAAAAAAATACACATAGTAATTGTGAGTAATATATAATAAGATTGTAAATAATAAAAGCTAAACTTTAGGTTTACTAATTATTTCTTTATGGTAGAAAAACATCAGACTTACTAACCCTCTACAACTATATACGTTTTTTGAGGGTCAAGCAAGTAAAATTAATCATTTGCAATTCCACCTGCCCTAACTATTAATTTAAAAAAAAATATCAATTTTTTATTAAGAGAAAATATAAATAAAATATATTGTTAAAAACAAAAAGTAATTTAAAACTATCTGATTAAATAAAAAAAAATTTTTAATTAAAAAAAACAGACTGAAAGAAAACGGGAAACATTAAGTAAGTTTAAAATCAATTCTACGGAAACATATTACTCCTAACAAACTAGCTTTTATTTGAAGTTTTACTAAAACAAGAAATAATAAACGTTTGTTTTATATTTTTTCCATGTTTTTAAGCAGAAAACTCATGGAATTTAAAAGTTTGTGAAACTTTTTGAATGAATGTTTGTGTTTACTACGGAAAATTTTTGAATTTTCTTCTGACCGCATCTGTCCGGATAAGTGAGCGTCCGGATAAGTGAAGTCCGGATAAGTGAAGTCCGGATAAGTGAATAAGCACTGTACTAAAAGAAAAAAGCATAAATCAAATTTACAATGTTTTTAGTAACTTAAAGTTTTAATTTAAAAAATGGATAACTAAACTTCTAACAAAAATAATGCAATAGAACTTCTATTAGTTTAACTAAAAACGCTTCTTAATAATTTAATGCGTAATGAACTTCTTCTTTAGTAATTAAATGTGCATCTGTTTTTAAAATGTTTACAATAATTGGTCTGATTATTTTTCTTAACTCAAAAGTATGTGCTTGGTTATTGAAAACAAAGATTTAGTATCTAAAAGGTTTAAGCAGATTTTTAGCGTTTTACAAACTACTTAGCTCATGGTCAACTATCTTTAATAATATCACAAAATTCATTTCAACCCTATAAAAAAGAGTACAGTAGTTAAGGTAAAGGATTAATGTTATTTTTTGATAATATGTTTATTGCTTATAAAATATTCTCTAAAATGTTTAAAAACGCTATCTGTTGTACAGTAACTAATTTTAATGTAGACACTGTTCCTACCAACAGCGAGTATTTAGGGAGTTGCAACAATGACATAAAAATAACAGTTATGTACATTCAAACTTGTATAAAATCAATGAAAAAATGTTCTTTAAATTTTGATAAGTGTCTATTAAAACGTTTTTAATGCAATAATATTTTTTACATAATCTTTGACTAGGTAAATAGTTATTAAAAAAGTTTTACAATAAGTTGGCAGTTTTTAAAACTAACTAAAAGCGGACGCGATGATTTAAAAAGTACTATTTACAATTTTTTTAACTTTGATCAAAAAGTTAAAGAATTGAAAGTTGCTGTGTAGTAGTTTTTGATAAACAGCTTTGAACTTATAAAGTAGTAATACTAAAAAATATGAGAACTAATATAATGTACTGTTATACAAAATTACAACAGTTTGAATTGAATGAATAATAGTTTTCAACAAAACTGTTATAAACCTACAATGACCTCGATAAAATTAGGTATAACTATTGATTTAGAACCTAAATCAACTGTTTCTTAAAGTCTAAGTTTTTAGTGTCCAACTAATATCAAAAAACTTTCAAAAAAATATTTACTATTTAAAAGTTTTTATTTATAAGTTTTACTGCGTTATGATATAAATATGGCAAATTTCATAAATAAGTTGAATACTAGTTGAGGCGGATTATAAAACATTACAAAACTTACATTTTATGTGTTATTAAATTATATTAGATAGATTTTTTTCGTCAAGTCTAAGTATTTGTAGTAGCTAATATACGTTTAACTTTATTCCTGTAATACTTTAGTAATATCAATTTCTTAGTATAAAGTACTTTTTTGTTTCATTACATGATACAATGCAAATTTTTAACGTAATTGTTTATTTAAGGTAAACAGCATGTTACAAAATTAAACATTTTTCGGTTTTACAGTTGAAAATAGTAGATAGTTCAGGTTCAAAACAAGTAGTAGCGTATTAGCGTATTAGATTCAAAATATTTTGTCAATTTAAATTTTTAATCTCATTAATGACATAGTTGTTTCACTGTTTTTAGAATAAAATAATTTTTAAGCAAAACTCGAAACTTAATGTAAATTTCAACACAGAGATAATAGAAACATATCTTAATAAGATGTTTTGAAATAACTATAAAGTTAATATATATTAATATAATTGTGTATTTTTAAGTTTTTATGTATCATAATTTTTAGTTGTTGTTCTAAGTTAGATGCAATAGCTTTAAACCATTAAATATTAAACTATTTGATTAAGATTTAAAATTTTTTATGGTATTATTGGAAAGTTTTATTTTTTTAATATTAATAAAATCACAAATGGTAAACATTTTAATTTAAAGTACAATATTTTTTTTAGTTATAGGTAACTAGTTTATTCATCTAAATATTTAAAAGCATAATCTTTTAAAGATTAAATAAAGCTGTGCTTTTTTTTATACCGTAGCTTTACTTTAGTTTTTATAGTTAACTTCTTTAATTTAAAAAATGATGTTACAAAGTTAATAATGGACTAAACGCCTAAATATTAAAGCTTTATCCATTTAGTTAATCTACAAAACGATCTTTTGTTTAATTAGTACTGACTTTTATACTTAAAAACTACACACTTTTTTCTGAATTGTACAAACAAAACGAGTTGGTATAAGTGTGCAATATTATTTGAAACTTTTCAAAAAACACCATTAGTTTTGGATTACAAAGTATTACTTTCTGCTACTTAAAAAAGAAGAAAACTTAGCAAGCTGTCAAACGTAGTGACGTCACAATTGACTGATGAAGACATCTGCTTTTCTTCGCCCGACAACGCAGGGGTCGTGGGACCCAATGCTCACCGTCTGTTGCCACGGCAACAAGGACACGCGTGCAAGAAAAGCGCCCTCACTCGGCGGCAAACCTTTTTTTGTATTGTAATTGTTACGTCACATAGGATTGTTCGTTTGCGCGGCGAAAAAGGCATTGAGATAGTATCTGAGGTGTAATTGAAGTAAGTTTTTGTTTGATGATTTGCAGATGAAAACTTCGATTATCGTCTTATTTTTAAACAAACTTTAAGTAAATAATTTGTTTTGGTTTTACTTTTAAAATTTTTTTAAAGGTATTTTTTAATGTAAGTTTATACTTTTTTTTTGATATAGTAAAGCTTTAGTATAAAAAACATATTAATATGTATATAAAAACTTATTTACAATGTTTTTAAAACAATTTATGTTTTCTGTTTAGCTTCATAAGGTGCAGATAGATTTAGATTAAAAATACAAAAAAAAATTTAAAATATTTTAAAATAAAAAAATTAGTCTGTGTTGGTAGTTAGATTAAAATCTAAGATAAAAAAAGACTTATTGTGCAAAAATAAATTAATAACTTAATTAAATTATCATGCTTGTTGTTTTATCTTGTGTGCCAGTTTGGAAATATTTTGAATTTCTTAAATTATTTTGACATATTTCAGTACATATCCAAATGCTAGAACTTTCGTAGATAGTAAGAACATAATTTTTTAACGGTGCTTGTATTTTCTCGTAAGTTTATATAAAATACAACGATTATTTATTTTTTTTCTTATTCTGAAACAACTTTTTATTTTTTAAATACCAAAGCAGTTTTGAAAGTAATGTTTAAGATAGGTAACTTTCTTAATAAGACTAATAATCATTTTACGCTTTACAAGTTCATAAAACCATAACTAAATAATAAGTTTATGTTTTAGTCTATCAACAAATTTTTAAGAAGCTTACTTCCTATGACAACAAAGGCTTCTGAATTTAAATTGACTCTCTCAAATGCCCAATGCAAAATTTTGAGTCGGTGCCAACACAAAGGGGTTTTAGTATGAAACGAGAAAAGTACTTTACAAACGATATTAAACATTTACAACACATTTGCTGTTGTAAAGTTTCAGTTCAAGTTAATGTTTGTTGAAACATACAGCTTTAAGAGTTTATATACTGTTTAGTTTTTGTTTGCAAAATATGTCTAAGTTAACAAAAAGCAAAAATATATTTTTAAATTTTTTTTTTTGGGAAATATAACAATAAAGTTTGTAGAATGTCTATTTTTTTCTTATGCAGTTTTCAGTGACATGAAATACTAAAATTGCAGAACTTTATATTTTACAACACGGCTGACAGTAAACAATTGTTGGAAAAACCTTTAAGTAAAGTTGCAGACATCTGGCAGCCGTGGTTTTTATTTAGGGGATTATTTTTGCGAGCAGCTGCTAGACGTTTCATGAGTAATAAACTAGGCAACATTGCTTGTTTTCATCAAAGTTAAAAAAATGCGCCAAAGTTTTTGTTTATCAAATTTTTGTAGTTCTAATGAGACTAATCTGTTATGTTAATTAGATATTCTTTGTTTTTTCTAATAAGTCATATTTTAGTTATTTTGAGAAACAAGAAAAAAGTACAGATTATAAATTTGTAAACATAAGTCATCACTTTTTTTTTTATATCATAGTATTTAAGGGTGATAGGACTTTAAAAAAGCATCCAAAAAAAAAAACGATTCATTCTATTAAACAAACAATTTCGTATAAAATTAGCCACTTCCAGCTGTCAAAATGTGATAAGGTCCGGAAGTGCAGATAAAAACAAATTTGAAAGAAGTTCTGAGAAGAGTCTCGAACTTGCTTAAACTTGACATGTGTTTTGGTTGGTGGAGATCACAACAAATTCGCACGACTTCACAACAGCTTCGCACTTTTCATATTCATTGCTAGTGACAGATTTTTCGACCAGCGCATGACTTAGTTTGTTTTGTCAACTGAAAAAGTTATTTTACACTTTTCTCATCTGAAAACAAGGTTCAGTTACGTCGGATTTCCATCGACACCGAACAAATATCAGTTTTACTTTTTAAAAGTCACGAACAGATTTGTTTTTATTAGTTTTTTAAGTAAACAAAAATTTTCAGATTTTTATAACTACTTTTAAAGTATGCACAGTTTAAAAGAAAAAATTCCAAAGAGTCTATCTATTATTTTTCATAATGACTATTATTTTTTCATAGCAAATTGTTTCACTTACACTTCTTAAAATTTTTGTGCATACTTTAATCATTCATAAACATTTTTAAACTATACAGTATTTATTTTATTAAGTTTTAAATGCTCCTAAGCAAATGTTTTAGTTATATCAAAAAATCAGGAACAAAGCTAAACATGAAAAGTATACAATATCAAACATAAAAAAGTTTGATTAAAAATAACCTTACTAAGTTACCAGTAGCTAAAGATAAAGCTGCTGGATATAAAATAAAGAAAAAATATCGAGTTTGTAGCATGAAAATTACTTATGACATGTGTGTGCATCGTCTCATCGAGGCCGCGTCGCATCAAATCATGTCAAAAAGTGTACAGGGGAGAAGAAGCAAGAAAAAAAGTTGCGCGAGTTTTGACACAAACAGGCGATGCTCGCTGTATCGCTTCACAGCGAGCAGCCAGGCACGATCAAACTTCAATTTTATTATTAAGTTTCGCTTAAAATTTATGCCGCCTTATGCACAAAGTAAACAAGTCGGTGCCTTGTAGAAGGCAGCTGCATATTTGCAAAAAAGTTACTGCCGGCATTGAAATTATGATGGAAGGGGCTTTGTGCAAGAAGCTGTAATGATGCATTATTTTGTTAATGGTGAAAATTATGAGGTTATTTGGTCAAGACTCGTTGCTTCTTAACGCCCCATTATTAGCTGTACATCTTGTTTTGGGTGTAATTCTCGCTTGTTTTTTCATTAAGTCTCACTGTAATGGAAGCTAGGTAGCTTATGAGTAATGTGTTTGAAGTAATTATATTTTTCGTTCTAAAAAGCAGTGATAAAATTAGTTTTTGAGTATATTTTACAGAAGGCATATGGGAGGTAAAAAAGAAAACTTTTACTACTTATATTTTAGTTAGCTTCGTACAAGTAATTGTTTTTTTTAATATTTTTAGTTATTGAATTAGAACAAAATTCTTAAATAGCTTAACAACTTTTGAAAGAGAGTTGGAAAAAGTATTATTTTTAAGTTAAACTTTAAAAGACATCTGCCAAATTTTCTACTTTATTTAATAAATTTCAGCGTATCACTTGGCCTACTTGTAAGCTAATTTATTAAATAACTAACTTATCTTTCAAATATATCAAAGTTGCTTTTTGACCAAAGTAGTTTTCAAAGCTGTGTTGACATATTTTTGATTGCTCTGTTAACAAATTAATTACTTAAAGTGCTTTTTTTTCATTAGACAAGTTTTATTTTCAAAACTTTTTAAACTTAATTAATATTCTAAACAAAGTATTAAGTTTTTTTGTTTTTTGACAAACTTTAACAAAATTTCAGACTTTTTTTACCCTTGTTCTTTTTAAAGCTTCTAAAATGAACAAAATTGTAGTCATAACATTATTGACGACAACTTTGACAAACATCTGCATTTCCAAAAGTGTAAATACATCAGATTGCAAGAAAATAATTGTTTCCGAAAACACCAATGGAGGTTGTTAACTGATAATTTTAAAATAAATTCTTATAAAACTTGCTTATAATATTTTATTTAAAATGTTAAACAATGTTATACATATTTTTGTATGAACAGTTTTCAATAATTTTATTCCATGTCCAAAAGTTTGGTGTTAAACAAGTTTCAAACCCAGCATCATTAGATAATTAATTATTAATAGTATGAAGTAGCTGAATTTTATGTCACATGTGTCGTATTACCAAAAACTAATTATTACATGCAATATCTGTGCACATAACAAAATTCTCTTAAATTTTCTTTTATACGTGATGTTATAATTATTGTATATTTTGCACACACGTATAAAGGGAAAAACAAAAATTAAGCCGTTTTTAGTGAATACTTTAAATCTTATTATTTTTAAATTTTAAGATAACTATTTAGTTTTTTCCTCATAAATAAAAAAGTAAAAAACACTTTGTAAACAAAAACAAGTTAGCTTTTATTTTGTTTTAAACGATACAAAAAGCTTCACTAAAAGCTCTAAATTACCAAATAAAAATAGATTTCAAAAGCACCACTTTAAAAGGGCAGTTTCGCAGCGAGCTATATTGCAATATATTTTGAACATGGCTGAACCGCTAAGTTTTAGCTGCTAAAGCTTGCCGCTGACAAATTTTAGCTTGATTGAAAATATATTGGATGTTGTTACAGAGTTGCATCTGGCTGCACGTGAGACTACAAAGCTTTGCCGTGGTCGTTCTGCTGCAAGCATGCCTTTTTGCTTGTTTTTAAATTAGCGCCAAAGAGTGCGAACAACTTTGAAAAAATGCGGCTTATGATTTGAATAATTAAACGATTTGCATTTATTTGTTTGCTTACACTGTGTTGCGTTTTTTCAAATTTGGATTTTATTGTTAGTCACACTTTATTAAACGTTTCAAGCGAGAAATAAGTTTTATTGCCTTAAAATTGATCTTTGATATCCGTGACTGACTATAAGCTATCAAAAGTTTGAATATTGCTATAAAGTTTTAAGGCAAAAGTTTTATTATAAGCACACAGCTTAGAAAGAAACTTTAGATTATAACTTTGTGAAGATTGAAAGCTGGAAATCTTAAAAAACATCAGTATGATTAAATTTTTTCCTACCAGAAAAATTTTGAAAATTTAGTATACTGTATCTAATTAAGAAATGTTGCCAATCTAGTAACTTTACTCCGTTAGACTGACACAAATAAATGCGGGTAATCAAACCAACAAACGAAACTAATCACGTGCCATAATGCAAGCTAACCGCTGTAAAGCTGCATTTAAAAAGTGTTTCTCTTCAGCGCTTTGACACCTCTTACAAGAGCTGAATAATTCATCAGGCAAGGTCATCGGCAACGCTGCGGGGGCTTGCGGCGTTCGGCGGAGGTCCGAAGTGACGGAGTTCGTGCAACTGGTGGAGGAAGTGATGAGGGACGAGACGATGCGGAGGACGATCCGGAACCCGGAGTTCGGAAAGAGGAGGGGTTCGAAGGGGCGCAAGAAGAGGAGGGACTTGTTCAGGACGGACAAGCGGACGGGGGACATTGTGCTGGTGGGCCGCGTCGACAGGGAAGAAATCTGCAAGAACTCGCTCGTCTGCAACGTTGTTTTGAAAGTAAGTAGCTGTGATGATAAATCAGTTTATTAAAACTATTAGATTTTTAAATAGCTTAGTTGTAATCAGTAAGTTCAAACGAGTACAGTTTTCAAGTGTTTTTTTTCAAGTTCGCGTAATAATGTTGAGATTTTTAGTTCACCAAAATTTGAAATAAAACAAGCATTAAACAGCTAACTTGAAGTAATTTTGTAGTGGGTTTCGAATTCTTTATCAAAGTACGCTGCTAAACGTTGAACAAGATGTAAGAACTTCTCAAAAGATGTTAAAACAAATTTAGGAAGTATATTAAAAGTTGCAGTTCGTAAAACTTTTAAGCAAAAAACTTTTTGAAGAATAAGTCCTTTAAATTATGTATAAAACGTGCGTACCAGATTAAAAGTGCATTCGAGTAAAAAAGTCGAGTTCTGGGATTACTTACAGAAAATGAGCTTGAAGGTAAAAGAGTAGCATAACAACATCAAAGCATACTGTAATATGGCTTTAATGCGAGGCAGCAGCTTTGTAAAGTTTAAAGAGTCATTTTTTAATCTAATAATACGGCTAGCAGTGTGTTTTAATGCATCACGAAACTCTTGGTGACCGCCGCACCTTTGCAAACAGTTATGGTATTAGCGCCTTGTTAATTTGCTTTTATGAGCCGGGCTCAGCTTGTTATTACAGTTTATTTGTTTTAAGCTTAAATATACTATATTTTCTTGTTTTCAAAAAAAATGTAAGCTTGTTGTGCTTCGATGCATTACGATGTAAAATGTTAAATGTATCAACTATTGAATTATAAGTTGGTTAATTCTTATTAAATGTTAAATCTAAAGAAATTGCTTTATCTTTATATATTAATAATTGTTTATTCAAAACGTAAGTTATCTACTTTACTCGTATTTACTACAAAACAAAAACTTTTGTAGCTTGTAATTATCAATCAATACAAAAGTTAACTTTTTTAAATGCAGCCAAGTAGTTTATAAATTATTTTTTTTAATAAAATAACTTTTGATATTCTAAATTAGCTCAAAGATAATATTTGGAAAGCAAAACTAAATAGTTTCACAAAGCTACTAATATTATGAAATTAGTTTTGTCACAATAAGGCACTAAGTAACTCAATAAATGACAGCTGACACCATAAAAGTCATTAAAATTTATCGACCAGGAAATAAATTTACGGATAGATTTCCTATCTCATGAGATTTTTTCTTAATGCGTTATATAAAGTGCTTTACGTTAGTCTATAAAAATTATTTGCAAGTATCAAATTATTTTAAAAGGTTTTATTCCAACCGACCAAGGTGGTGGACATAGTGATTGAAATTGAGGATGTGAATGACAACAAACCTACTTTCTTCAGGAGAAACATACCAGTCAACATAACTGAATCTTACACGAGCGGTGATTTCGTATCACTAGATGCTGATATGGCAGTGGATCAAGACTCTGGTGATTATATACTATTTTATTTCAGTTGAACAAATTTTTTTACTACTGTTTTATTTTTGTCTAACGTTTATAATCTATAATCGGCATGTCAGTTTTTTTTATTTTAATTTGTTTTGGATTAAAAAATTCAATATGAAGGGAGAAACTCTCAAATTAAATACTATTTGGAGCAAAACGACGAATTCAGTGTAGAAGAATATCTGGATTCTAGTGGCACCCAGCATTTAAAATTAAAAGTTCTCCGGCAAATAGGTGAACAAAACAGTTCAATAAGTTAATTCAAAAACAAAAACTCAAGTTTTTTTAAACATGATTTTATATAACATAAAAGTTGTTACACTCGTAAAAAAGTATCAATGACAGACTACGAGAAGAAACCTTCCTACCAACTCACACTGCATGCTCGAGATAGAGGGATGCCAGTGCTCACCGGCGAAGCTACACTTTTGATCAATGTTATTGATGTCAATGACAACTCACCTATTTTCGACCAAAAGGTTTGGAATATGCTCCATATTTTAATAAATTTTGGAGCTTAATTTTAAATAAAATCATTACAATAGCCTCCAATAATGTCAATACTAGAATAATTTCTAAAGCTCGGCTTGTTTAAATGTTTTTAAACTTTTAATCATTTTTAAGGATTAATTGGAGAAAAATTTAATTTAAAGTTAGAGTATTTTTAAGAAAACAAGTTTCTAAATATTCAATTTATTTTTTTGTATAAACTATTTTAACATAAAATGGTATATACAAAAAATGGTATATAAACTGCCCATGAAATCACGCTTATTAACTAATTTTATAAATTATTTACTAGCTTCTGTTTTTTATATAAACTTGAAATTTGAAACTCATGAATTATAAGCTACTAAAACATCTTGAATTATGCAATGGCTAAATTACTTTATGAAATATTAAAACTAGTTATAAGCACTTTTCCAATACCTCAAAAAACTTTAAGCTATCACATATTATGTCATCTTTTTTTGTATGCGCAGTAAAATAGACGAATAAGTAGGGGTAATCTATTACTTTAAATTTTACAAATTTATAAGAATCTAGAAAAATCTGATATTTATGCACACTTTTTGATTTTATAAATTAAATTGTCCAGCAACGTGTAATATGTTTTCTTTATATTAAAAGAATCATTGCACAAGTTGTAACGTATTAAACATATTAATACTTTATAAACCTTTTTAAATGTAAATATACGCTGGCTAACAGTTAAAAAAAACAGTAATAACTTTGAATATTTAATAAACTAACTTTAAGGTTTACACGGCAGTCGTCACTGAGGACACGAGGACAGGTGAAACCATAGCAACCGTACGAGCCACGGACGCGGATTCGGGGGAGGCGGGAATGGTGATGTACAGGTTATCAAAAGACAACCCCGTACACATCCATTCGTTTGTCGATGTCGATCAGCTGACTGGTCGCGTTTCTTTGAAGGAAAAACTTGACAGAGAGTCGTATGAAAGGTAGTAGACTCGTACTTGTTATATTCAAGTTTAACTTCTGACAAATAAAGTTATTAGAACAAATACTGGTTCTTTTCTTAAATTTTTATATAACTAAAATTACTAAAATAGCATTTAGATAATGTATGAAAACGAATATATATTAAAAAGTTGTTAGATAAATGGTAATTAATTTATTATTTTAAAGTTCCGTAATTTAAAAACTACGCTAAAATCGAAGAATAAGTCAGAAATATGCCAATAACGTCATTCAGTTGCTGCAGCAATAAAGCACAACTTTGCTTTAAAACACTTTTTAGAATTAACTTCGAAACCTACAAATATGCTGTTTAAAAATTAATCAAGTTTAGGCGTAAATGCAAAAAAATGGAAAAGTTTGTTTACAATGGCAACATAGAGAAACATATTAGAAAGAAAACAAGCCGCTGTTTTTCAATTAACAGTAAAAATAAGATAATATTTAACTTAGTGGTTTTACTTAACACATTTGGGAAATTTTAACACGAAATGTATTAAATCTGACTTAAAAATAGTTAAATCATCACACTTTAATAAAAAAAAATTAAGTAAGTTACTTTTAAGTGTACCATATATTATTTCAACAGCTTAGATGTATCAATCATAGCGGTGGATCAAGATTCGTCAAGTTCTAAAAAGGGAGATTGTCAACTCCTAATTTACATTGAAGACATTAATGACAACGCTCCAGAAATTGACCTCAGAGTTATTGTTGGAGGATCGCATGGAACAAAGGGTTAGAAGTTATATTCAATTAGACACTTTAGAGCAGGGTTTCTCAAAGTTGGTCAAATGTCCCCCTTGGGGACCATGAGGAGTAAAGGGTACAAAAGGGGGGAGGTATGAGCTGTAAAGGGACCACAGAGGGGCCATGAGGTCATAATTTGAAATTTTCATTAGATATTCTGAACTTGATGATGAAGATAAAAAAAGGCCTTAGGTGTAAATAATGGTAGTTTTTTGAGTAATCTTGTTGGAGGGAGCCATAGCTTTTTTTATTGCTGGCCTTTAAAAAAAAAGATTTTTGGAAATCCTACTTTGGAGCAATAAAACCTATATTGCTTAGTATTTATTGAACAGGTATTATTTGACAGTTTTTATGAAACATAATAAAAAAAAAATTCAAGTTTTTACTTTCTCTAAAATAGTTTGAGGTAAAGCATGTAAGTGAGGTTTAAAAAGCTCTTAAACTTTATAATAAAAAAATAACGATTAACTATTTTACTTTTTGTTAGAGTTTCAATCACGTTGTAACTTCAGCTTACTGTACCATCGTTACTATAGAAAACTTGAATACTGATTTTATAACTCAAAAAGAAAGCCACCTTGTAATTTATAAGCCATTGTTAACAAACTTTATAATACTATATATAAATAGTTTGAAATTATTTTTTATTTTTGTTGTATTTGTTTGAAAACTTTTTTTTAGTCAACTTATATAATAGTTTAATATTTATTAAAATAAAGGCAACTTTTAATTTATAATTTATTTTAATAATTATTCTATTCAACAAACAGTTTACGTTGAGGAGAATGCACCTCTCGGAGAATACCTCGTTTATGTCAGCGTCAAGGATAAGGACTCTGGTTTGAACGGTGAGTATGACGTCACTATGGCTTCTCTGGGTGGAAGCAAGGCAGACATGTTTCGACTTAACAAAGACAACTTCATTGTGCTGAACGGGCAACTTGACAGAGAACACAGAGACGAGTTCAAGCTGCAAATCAAGGCGTGTGATCGCGCCAAGCATCAACAGTCAGTTGAAGCTTTTTTTTTTTGTTAAAAGTACTAGGTTATTAGTTTTTACAGTTAAATTAAAATTTGCGTTTTTTTTTTTTGTTTGTTGAAAAATAGGTAGATTCTACGTTAGTAAAAGAAAACTATATAAATTTAAGAACTCCCGTAATAAAACTCTAGTATAATAAAAATATTTTCTACATCTGTTTTTTAATACTTACGATTTTCTTTTATTCTATGAATTTTAAACTACATTTTTACACGTTTTTTAAGCAAAACATCTACTTTTGATATATAATATTACTTGTCTACATACAACTTCATAAAATCTATATGATTTTTTCAAATACAGAAAATGCTCAACCGAAACTCTTAGCATCGTAGTTTTAGATGTAAACGAGTTTTCCCCCGAATTTCAGTTTATGTTTTACACATGCGACTACCCAGAAAATACCAAGAAAAACTCAGAAGTGGTTAAAATGGAAACATATGATCGCGATTCTGACAACTCTCCATCTTTTCGCAAAAACAAAGTAAGACATTTGTTTAATATAAACAGAAAAAATGTGCTAACAATATTTATGTTTGGTTTTTTCAAGGTATTTCAAAAGGTTTACTTTCTATATTTAAACAATTTGAATGCAGTCATTTGACGTCCATCGCTTTAAAGTTTAGCACCAAAGTTGATATTTACACCGCGCCAAAAGATAAACCTTTAGAGCTTAAATTAGAATGTTTTCACTTTTCAAAAGTAAATAAATTTCGTCCAGCACGCGATATCAGTTTAATAATTCTTTATTGGGTTCGCTTAATCTATTCAGCGCTACTTTTTTATCGCTTGATGCTAGAAGCGGTTGACAAAGAAGAAAGGCTGAAGTTAGTTTTATCGTCACTGTTGATGAGATTCAATAAGATTGTCGGCAACTTTTATTATTTTGACAGTAAAATTGTTCCACTGTCGCTAGTGTAAATAAACTAAATGTCGATCTTTGTTCGTCCGATAATTTTTATTTTTAAATCGTATTGCGTACAACTTAACAAAAAGACCAAAACAAAAGCTAAAAACATAAACTTGATAAGAAAATTTTTATTTAAGTAAATAAGTCACTAAAACTGTCTAACATTATTTTATTTTCAATAAATGAAAATAAATATATAAAAAATTATAAACCATTTTATGTTACACACAACTCCTTGTTTCAATTTAAACACTGTTTAGCAAGTAAAAAATTAAAAAGGGTAACTTAAAATTTCAAATTGACGATTTTTTCCAATCAAGGTTATTTTAAAATTTAACAAATTTTGTACAAAGAATGAAATAAAAGCAATATAAAAAAAATTTGAATTAAATAAATATTTTTTGTTTATATGTATCGTTTGTTTCAACAACAGAAAGGAGAAATAGAAAGATCAACGAATGGAGTTGTCAAGTACTCACTGGTCGGAGGAGGAGGCAACTTCACTATAGACCCCAACAGCGGAATGATAACAGTTAAATCTAAACTGGACAGAGAAGAAAAACCAGAGTGGAATGTTAGCTCCTCTTTAAAATATACTTTTATGCAAAATTGCAGCCTGCTAATAAATTAATTGTTTACTACAAAGCAAGCCGTAGTGGAATTTAAAGCCAAATTACTTTCGCTCAGCGAAGAATTTTGTTTTGATAGTAGCTTCGCGTTGTATCTATATTATAAGAACGGTGTGTTTATAGATTAATAGCAAATCGATTCAAATTAATCTAGCAAAAAACTTTTACCAAGAATACGCACGCTAATTTTACATCAGCCAAAACTCTTTAAAGTCATTCAACGGAAATAATTTTTATTGTATCGTTAAAGACTTTAAAAGTTTATAGCAAAATCAATTTTTCAAAGGTTGCTTCTGAAAACAAGTTTGCGAATGTTTTAAAATACACGACTTGAGTAGAAATATTTAATGTAACAAAAGAAAAACTTAATTAAGACAAATTTTTCAGTTGTTAATCGATGATTTTCCAGAGTCTATAAGCTGTCAACTCGTTTTTTGCGGGCTACTTCTTGTTCGAAACCCCTTGCATTACATTTCAAACCGTAATAGAAATCAATAGCAGGCTTTTTTCGCTTTTCGTGTGTAGATAGAAAACAATGGCATCAGTTGTTGAAAAAGTCACCTCAAAAACGTTTTGTTTTGTGTTGGAAAATGTAAAATTAAACCTGCTTGCTTGTTTATATGTCGAAGCTCTTTTCAGTCAACGCAGAACAGAATTGACAAAAATTCGTGTTTAGTAGGGCGAAAATTGTTTTGATCTAGATAAAAACAAACAAACTTATAGGCTAATTTCATCAATGACGCAGTAGACTTAACTTTGGTTTAACTTTTAAAACCTACAAACTAAAAAGTCTGGTTTAAAATGGTTTATTAAACTTTTTTGTTTAAAACGAAAATAATATATCCGGGTAAAACTAGCTTCCAATAGAACACTTTTAAGAATAAGATTGATAAAATTGAACTTTAAACCATTTAAAAGAGCAAAATAACAAATATACTAAAAAAAAATTTATACCAGCTGACAGTTTGGGCGAGTGACGGAGGGGAGCCGTCTAAAATGAGCAAGTGCAACTTGTTGGTGCGAGTTACGGATGTCAATGACAACGCACCCAAGTTCACAGTTCCCCGTGACAACAGCACCCTTGTGTACGCCACTATCGTCAGGGAGCACGACATTGTCGACTTACAAGTCAGTAGATAAACAGTACTTTATTAAAATTTTATTTTTGAGTTAGTTGTAAAGTTATTTTGATTAACTTTCAAAAGTTAGCCAGATTTGGTTTTATTAGTTGACGATTTTGTTTCATTAGCTAAAGATAATGTTTGGTTTTCATATTAATCTACATAAGATTTAACTTATAAGTATTTATATAGTTGTCTTTACATAAATTTAAAATGGTTAATGTATTTTTCAAAAAAAAAAACAGTTTTTTAAAAAGTAACCGTTTACAGTTGAGCTATAATCTATTTTTATATAATATTATTTTTGTTTTAGTTTTTTTGGTAAGTATTTAAAAAAAATACTTGTAAAGTTTTTTTTTTAGTTTCACAAGTTTCTACCTAAATCATTATATGAAAAACAAGTCCTATTAATTTATCTAGAACTACTTTTAACAATAAAAAATATCTTTCCTTCAAACTTATCAAGATAAGCCTTACAACAACTGTTTAAACATATAAGGTTTCTATACTAACACAAAACAACTGTTTAATTTCGTGCAAGCATAGTAATAAAGTTGTTAGTTTTATATTTTAGTATGAAAAAATAAAAATAAATATTGTTTAATATATTCTTGTATTTGTAACTTTCTACAGCTCATGATTATTTAAGTATGCTTGAATGATGAGATAGAAGTTATATTTCCTACCATTTTGTAACAGAATTGTTCATAAACTAAAACTTATTTACCATTTTCTTATCTTTACAATTAAGTTGATCTAAAGTATAAACTCTTTTACTTTTAACGTTTTTTATGTTTACCCTTACAGCTTATTTTTCATAAAAAGGTTAATATTAGTTAAAGTATAATTACTTGATGTGAACTTGGCTTTGTTTTTTTAGTTATCAATACCTTTTAACAAGCCACACTTTCATTTTTGCTTTTAACTTCCATATGCTTAAAGCCACTAATCATCTCCCTGTGGGTTCGAACCGCTGTTTGTTTTAGTTTATCAAAAAGAAAGGTGTCAATTAACTAGAAAGAAAAATCTTTAAAATGTAGTATAATATAATGTTTTATTACTAAGTAGGAATATATAAAGATCTCATGATAATCTTATAAGTCATTAATTGCTTATTTCAAATGCCTTTAAAGCTATTCATTTAACTTTCAAAAGCTGCTAAGTATGAAGTACAGTCACTTTTCGCAAATCTACGCACATTGTGTTCATAGGAAAAGTGCGTAACAAAATGAGAGATAGCAACTATACCTTATATATAGTCCTGGACATGACGTTAAACTGTTCTGGTGTATGACTCGATAACTGAAATGTTTTTCGTGCACCTGGTCCTTGGACCAAACTTTTTGAGCAGTTTTTGTCGTTTAATAAACAATATGTAATATATTGTTTACAAAATTAGTTATTATTTAAGTTGTAAATTAATTTTAAAAGGTTTCCAAGAAAAAATGTTTATGTCTATACAAAGCATAAGAAAGATCTTACTCTTATACCATGCAACACAAGCTTGATCTTAGGTGAGTTAGGAAAAAATCAGCTAGAATTAAGAGATTTACTGAGTTAAAATGAAACATTTTGCAAAAAATATAGTCAGGAATTGAACATTGTACCTTGTTTGATTTAAAGGTATAAAGTGGAGACACAATTATTTTTTTACCAACCGTAAAGAAACATTATTAAGTCCAAGCATATATAGAGGTCAGTTAGCATTTAAAATTGTATATGAAAATTTTAAATGTACTGCTAACTCAGTACGTACAATAAATTTACAATAGGAAAGATTTTCCTTTGTTTTTTTTTTTGTATTTTTGAGAAATCTAAAATGCGTAACTAAACGAGAGTGCGTAGATTCGCGAGAGGTGACTGTATTAGATGATATAAATTAATATTTTTCTTGGTATAACGTTCTGTCTTAATTTTATAATAAACGCTACACTTTTTAGGTTTTTCAAAGAATTTAAATAAAACAAACTTAAACACTTAAGCTTCTTATATTGCAGGCTATTGACAAAGATGAAGGTATAAATGCAGAAGTTAACTTTAGGATTTTGTACGAAGACGGAAAAATGTATAATGACACCCATCAGATGTCAAACTTGTTTCTGGTTGACATGGAAACTGGACAGTTGCGACTGAACATGCTCCATATTGACATCGAGCGGAAATTAGGCGAACACAGAATCGTCGTAGAGGTTCGTAACTTTAATTTTTTTCTGCAATTATAAGTACATTTTAGAAAAACTACATGTAGAAAATATACTTTTTTTAATTTTATAGGTTATTTTTAAAAATAAGTATAAAACAATACTTGAAACTTAAACTCAGTTTTTGATCGTCTTGTAAAAAAACTTAATGTATATAAGTTTAGTTTTATTTAAAGATTTAAAATTAATTTACTTAGATTTCGTAAAAAATGAAGCTTTGGTTTTGTAAAGTGTTTACCAAAGATATAGTAGTTTAGTTATATAACTTAAAAAAAAAATAAGTTCTTATAAAATAAGCAAAATGCCTTAAAATGTTCAGTGATTTATTTTGAGTAACATTTGAGCATTAATATTCATAAAACTAGTTTTGGAACCAATAAATAAAGCCTCAGCTGTTTGTTTCATTTTTTTTTAATACCACGAATAAAATTGTTGCATAACTAAATTTCAGACGCAGCCAATTTTTTTTTCAAAACAAAACTAAGTGAATTGCTTCGACAGAGCTTGTGCCAAAACTAACAATAAATAAATATATAAAAGTTTATTAAAATATTACCGTTTAATAACAAATTACACAGTTTTAAAGTGTTTTATTTTACCGCTATGTATACCTTTACAAGCTTAACTGTTAACTGTTTCTTAAGTTACGTTACTACTGCGTTTTATGCAAGTTTTTTATATCAAGCTTTATTTTTTCGTTTCATACCTCCAAAAAAGAATAAAAAGCTTAAGTTGTTAGTTATTAACATTTTCTAACAAAAAATACAACAAAACGAATCTGTTAAAAAATATTAACAAAATTTTTTAAAAGTGCTTCATTTGTAAAAACTGAAGAAGCTTCTCAGTTCTTTTCATGGCACAGAAATAGGTGATTTCTTTTAATAATTAACTAGTTTTCAAATATTTTATTAAAACAATTATCTAGTTATTTGTCTTAACTAAAAAAGATTGCTCAATTTACTAAAATGTAAAGAGCTTATTTAAATAAAGAAGAATTATGAAATTAGTTTTACAGAAGAATGCAAAGATAAAATAAAAAATAAAAAAAGAAGAATTGTATGGTTTAATCCCCCATATTGCAAATCTATAAAAACAAACATAGGTAAAAAGTTTCTAAAAATAATAAACAAGCACTTTGGAAAAAATGGTAAGTTAAAAAAGTATTTAAACAAAGCCAATACAAAATTAAGCTACAGCTGCATGACAAACATTGAAACAATAATAAAAAACCACAACATAAAACTAATAAACAACAATAAAATAAACAAAGTTGAATCATGTAACTGAAGAAAGAAACAAACATGCCCCCTGGAAGGAGGATAATGTAGTGCAGAAAATGTAATTTACCAGGCAACAATAAAAACAGACAATTCATCGAAAATATACATTAGACTAAGTGCAAATCAGCTAAAAAAACGTATAGCATTACACAATACCACAATTTAACACAAACGACAAAAACTACCTCCAGTACAAACATGCAAATGAACTTTCAAAACTAACACACAAACTAAAAAATGAAAACAAGAACTACAAATTAACTTGGAAAATACTGAAAAGGAAAAAAATCTAAACCAGGAACAATAACATGCAGGTTGTGCTTAAAAGAAGCTGTATCTGATACAAATTGCATCAACAAAAGAACGAAATTAACGAACTCATGCAGACACAGACAAATACCTTTAAAATTTTTTTTTAAGTTCTTAAATCAGTTAATTTTTTTTGACCCATTGGTTAATTAAATTCAATTTGTTTGAAAATTAGTACTAATTTAACTTAATTATGCACTGATAAGCTTATATTTTTGAATATGTAGCATTTAATTTTTTTGTTTAGATGTTCATTCGTGAATAAGTTTTAAAATAACATTACAGATAAGCAACATTATTATGTGCAGTTTATTATTTTATTTTACTTGAAAAGATCGCAATATTTTTGTCACCGAAACCTGGTTGTAAATAAAATATTTAACTTGCAAATCTTTATTTAAAATAATTATCAAAATTTAAATCAAAATTTCAATTTACCTCAGATTTATCTAATAATATTTTTTTCAAAACCCTAAAAACATAAAGTAAGTCGAAGATTTTATTTAATCTTAAGAAAAATAATTTTAAATCAGTTTATACTTAAAAGTGTAGTTTTCAGAAAAAGTTAAACTTTAACAACACTATTTTTGATACAGGCGAGAGATAAAGGTACTCCGTCACTTGCATCAATAATCAACATGCGAGTACAAATTACCAATTCTGCAGATATACCCAAACCACAATTTACACAGAAAAATTCATTCAATAAAGATCAAGTCCCACCAGTTCTGATCGGTGTTGTGATAGTTTCTGCAATTCTGGCTATTTCCATTGTTTCTGTTTATATTTATGCAACATGCGCGTGCAGAAAGCCCATTCCACAGGTTTTTAATACTGTCATATTAATTATATATAAACTTTTCAGTTTTATTAAAGTATTTTGAACTCTTACAATCAATTCATTAAACTACTCAACATACTAAAAAAGTTAATATACTTTTAGCTTTGATTAAAGCCAAGATTACTAAACATTTAAACTTTGCGTTATTTATGTTATCTTCGTTTTTTTATAAACTGTGTTAAAGATATATAAAAAAAGTTTAAAATTTTATCATCTTTTTTTAGAAAAAACCTGTAAACTACAGTACTAAAAAGAATGAAAACCAAAACTTTGATGTTATTAATACAAACAGCAACAACCAAATATCTCAACAAAGGTATAGATTTTTTTTAAATTCTTGTTGTTTGATTTTTTGATACTTAAAATTTTTTCAAAATAGAATGAAAACTTCTGAGTCAGAGAACAATTTTCAATGTGTTAATGACGATCATATAGAAAATACAATTTCAAAGGAACGATTTTCGACGTGGCACGCAAAATCTGTTAGTTGTGAACAAACTATTTTTTTTTTTACTAGAAACATTGAACAAACAATCAAAACTTTTAATAGAACAAAATTAGAGTATTGCCTTTGGATATGTGTGCAAGTATAGACGAAAGAAACAAATCCGTCATTTCAACACTGAAACAAAACAGTAAGTTTCTTTTTCCCCGAAAACAAACAGTTTTCAAAAATAGAAGATATGAATTTGCTTTACAGACTTGATGCATAATCTAAATGCTCAAAGCTTAAGAGGAAGCGCTTCAATAAAATCAAGCAGCCCAATGCCGAGAAAGGAGATTTTAGGAAAACATTGTAGTGCAAAATGTCTTCAATACGGGCATGGAGATGCTTGCTGGATGCCATTGATAGGTATTTTGAAACTTTATACAATCTCGGAAGTATTTACAGTTGTCTTGATTTAATTTTACTGTTTATTAATCATTCTCAGCTAGCTTTTTTTTTTAATTTAAACTTCACATTTTGTATAGCTATAGTGGTTTATTGAACAAAAAAGAAAAATTGCTCAACATTTTTTGGTTCAAGGACCTGAATAGGCAAAAAAACCTCTCGGTCATCGAGATGCATAACCAACTTAAACAAAGTTATAATGAGCTACAAATAATTTACAAATATACAAATATATGTTCAATTATACTATACGAATTATTAGGCAATTTAAACACTCATAAAGCGTATTTGTATATTAACGAGTCTAGAATTTCAACTTTAGTTAACATAGTTAACTTGTAGTAGAAGTTATCTTGTTACATAGTTGTAAAATATAGACTTTTTGACCTATCAATACATCTTCTAAGACTGTTTTTTTTTTTGTCAACAACAACTTGTTTTTTCTTTACAAAACAAAAAAAAAAGGCTAAAGCTGCCCATGTTTTACAGTATTTAAAGCTTATTAAACAAGCAACTAGATTAAAATTTATAAAGTAAATATTTTCAGACAACAAGAACCTCAATGTTGAAAAGTGCATTCGAACTGAAATGCAGTCTCCAAACTCCGTACTTCTTGATCCAATCCCTGAAAGCTCCCTGTCTTCCTCTTCTTGCAGATCGAACATGAGACACAACTACAACAATCCTCACTTGCAAAGTACTTGTGAGATGATAAAAAAAGTTGAAAGTTTGGCGGGTCAGCACAACTGCAACTCAAGCGAAAGTGTGACGACCGGGTATGTCAGTGAACACGAGTGCACATGAAAACTTTTGTTCACACTGTTTTGATTTCAAGTTTCTTTATAAGTATTAAAAAAATTAAGGCAACTATTCATCTTATTTATGTGTATTTAATGCAGATATATTACTAATTATTAACAATTAAAAGTATTTGTGATACTCAATTCTTCGGATCTTAGGTAAATTTCTTTATAAGTTAAAAATAATCGGACTTTCAAGCTATAAATAATCTTTTTTTTTTACACTTAACTAGTGATATTAAATTATTACACATAGATTCTAAGCTTAACAAGTACAGCTTTTAATTTATATCTTTAAAAGTGTAGTGATTAAGTTTTACATGCTGCCAGTTTTATGAAGTTTTGTTTTGTTTACTTTATTGTTTTCATGGCTAAAATAAACTATATAAACAAATTTAATATTAATACTCGTAGAAACTAAAATAAGTTTTTAAACTTAATTACTAAAAAATATCTAAGTTAATGATAAAAAATAAATCAGTTTGTATAATTAAAACTAATTTTTAGTCAAGTATCTATCTAAGCAAACTCAGACTTTTTTTTTACGAAGTTCAATTCTCAGCAAATCATAAAGAATAGATTTTAGGCTTTTAGTTTTCTTATTTTATAATAAAACTTACAAACTTGATTCTTAAACTAAACAAGTTAACTGAAAAACTTATTTTGTACTCATGTGGCTACAGTTAATTTATGTAAAGCGTTCCACTTGTTTACATTACATTAATTCTAAAAGTCCTTCGAACCTATGGTCGGATGAAAATAAATGATTTTTATAAGGTTTCAAGTTATGTAAATTATTTCAATAAAAATGTTAAATAAAGGAGCATATTATATTTATATCATAATTTATTGCACTTTTTAAAAATGTAAAAAAATTAACGATTGTTTTAGTATAAACCAGTAGTCTTCACGTATTTAAGAAAAAGTAGTGTGCATTGAAGTTATTTCACTAAGATTATAAGTTATTTTTTTAAAGTTTTAGCATAGCATAAATTAATTTAAATATTCTAAGATAATTCAGTCAAAAAAAAGAGTGCTTTTTAATAACAATTTATACTTTTTATAGTCTAGTTTGCACAGAAACTATTTTCCAGTAGTTAACTGTGCAGAGCTTTAGAAAATATTGAAGACCACTAGTCTACTAAATAAATAAATAATGGTCACGTTATTTCATAGATTTCAGTTTTAAACTTACTTCTGGATAAAAAATTCAGTTAGAAACCAAAAATCTGAACTTTACAATTAGTTATTTTACTTGATGTGTGTCTAGTTGCAAAAAAAATCAAAAGAATTTATAAATTTTCAAAAAAAAGTAGGAAAACAAAACAAGATCTTTTTAAAAGACGTTTCACACAATGAAAGATTATTAATTAACAAACTTTTATGTAACTTAATCCATATTTTAAACTAAATAAAAAATTTATAAATAATAACCTTAATACTTCGTGCTTGAGTTTAATTTCTTTCATACTTACAAATTTTAACTATTTTTATTTCCGTAGTATAACAGACACTTAAGTTGTAATAAACTTCATTAAGATTGAACTTATAAACATTAAAGGTTTTACTAACAATTGTGAAATAATTATGTTATCAAAAGAATAATATAATTATTCAAATGTATGTTGATTGATATAAGTAAGCCTTGATTAAAATTAACAATGATAGTACGAATAGTTCATTTCCAAGATGTTTAAAACTATTAAAGTGATTTAAGTTAATTTAAAATGAAATTTTATTAGTTGTGAAATATATGAATAGAACATTTTCCTAAATATATGAATCAAACTGATATAGAAACATGTTAAAATAAGAATTATAACATTTAAAGATTACCTTGAGTTATTCTGGAGATAAATAATTATTACAACTTAAATACCATCATCTTTAGTAAAAAAACAACTTGGTTGTTTAAAATTTAGTGTGGACCTACTAACACTTTGATACTAATTTAAACTTATAAACTAAAATTATCTTATAAAATTCAAAAACAGCAAAACCTAAAGTAAAATTTGAAAAAATTTCAAATAGTGAAACATAATCATAAAGTTGAATACTTATTGATATGATCAACATCAACGTTTTATTGCAAGAATACTTACAGTTTGTTTAAATTTTAAAAAATATATATTCTAATAATAGCAACGTAAGGTGTATACGAGTTTTTACTACTATTTCCTTTAGCACAATCATTTTCTTCATTATTTTTTCAACAAGTTATGAACGACGTTTTAATTATATTTAGTTTATAGTTTGTTTACTTTAGAAGTTAGTAATGTTATCGAGTTACGGAAAAATATGTAAGTATTTTTTTTAATATTCATATAATACTAATTATTTCCCTTGTTCAACGAACATTTGTTTATATTGAAGTACCAAGTTTTATACAAGTGCTTTATTAGTGTACAATTAACAATAACTCAATTCAGTCACACAAAAGACTCAGTTAAATTTCATCAAACCAACCAACAGTATTTAAAAAACGCATGAACGTAACAACATAAATTGTAGTAAAGAACAAAATCATTCTTAAGCACCCTAGCTTGCCATTTCAACGCTTCAAAGCTTTCTTTTTAGTGAGATCTTTCGCCTTCCAATCAAAGGTTCTCTTCTTTTTCTTGTACTCTTCACCTATTTCAGCAATCAGTGCGTGATCTGCATCTGGATTCTCGATGCGGTCCCAAAGAGCTTCCAGCACTGTTATATTAATTAAATTTAAAATTATAGTTTTGGATTATTATCCGATAGTTTAATTTTTACTCTGTTTTTTAGTATGGTTGACCGAGCCAGAAAATAAATAAAAATATGGTACAAATGGTTTTTGTAGATTCTTGTTTTAAACTTTTGTTTTTCCATCACAATTATTTTAAAAATATATGTAATTATAACTTTTCTTAAATTGTTATAAGATAAATATTAAGTCCGGCAAAATTTACTGTTTTAAATTATTCTAAAATTGTTAAACTACATCAATTTGTTTTCTTTACAGCTTTAAGTAGGTAACCTTATGAAAAATTGCAGTAAAACAAAAACATATTTCTCTTAAACATAGCTTTAATAGTAAAATATCATTAAATACATGAGTTAATGTCACTAACTAGCGTACATCTTGATAGCAGGTTTCCATTTCTCAGGGCTAATGATCGGAAGGCAAACTTTTCCAGTTTCATCGACGTTCGGATGGTAAATTTCAGTAACAAATTTGATTTTTGGAGGCTTGAACGGGTACAGATCAGGGAATTTAATATCAACCAAGAATGATCCCAAACTGTATGGCCCACTCTAATAAAAACGATTAAACTAAAAATGGTTTTAAGTAGTTATACTATAATTAGTGATGTAATTTCTTTACTTTTATATAATTCTTTTAGTTTTAAATCTGATAACTTAGAACTACTACGTTTTAAGACTCAGACGTCCACTGTTTTTATTTTACTATATTATTAATAATTTACTTATCTTATTTTGAGTATTATAACATAGATTGAATAACAAAATAAAAGAAAGCGCTCAAAAACCAGTCATGTTTTGAAATAAACTACAACTTAAGGTTCACGAAACTTACAGGCATTATCTTCACATTCCAATGAGATATCTGAGCGTCAACAAGCACTAAGTCTTTATAACCTTTAGGCAAACATGAACTCTCAGACAACTCAGCATACTCCTACAACATATATATTCAATCAAGTTTAAGTTTATCCAAGAGCTGATCTACAGAATTTTACTAATAAGCGTAAAATAGATTATTTGGTTTTGATTATTTTAAATTAATTAAAAATAGTTGTGCTAACTTTCATCAATCTTTTTCGACCTTTGCTCATGATTCTAAACTATAAAGTAGTTTGACCTGGAAATTTTCTATAAATTAAACTGACTTGAAAACTTAATTATTAACAGTTGAAAGATTTGTTACAAAACAACCAAGTGAAATGGCAAGCTAGATAGGTCAACTTAAAGGTGTATTATGAGATAGTTTAAAACTAATTATATTGAAAATTAGTAGAAGTGGGAAGTTAAAAAAAAACTGGTTTTATTTTGTAAACAGCATTATAAAAATAACCTAACTTTTACAATATTTAACTTATTGGAACATTTTTTTACATCCAAAAACAAAAAAACATAGTACTGAATATTATTTAATGTATAAAATATACTAAAAAACGATGGCTAGTTAAGATAGTTAAATAAATATATGTATACGTATTAACACTTTTGTGTTCTTGTTTAATCTAAAACATTTGTAGATAGTTTGAAAGTGAACTTTAAGATAGCTGTTGTAGACTAAACTTAAACATCAACAGTATAAATTTCCTTCAGTAGAAAAAGATAACAAAATTCTTTACGGCAGGATCAACTAATAAAAGTTTAATCTAACGTTGCATTTGGAAGCAAACAAAACTGCTAATCTATAAAAATAACTTTAATGAAAGTATTATAACACCAAAGCAATTATCTTTTTAAGTCTAGCTTTAACGTTTAGTTAAATTGTCAAAATAAAAGAATTAGTTAAAATTTTATGATATACTAAGTCAAATCTAATACTCTTTATAAAGAATATCTAGACAAGTAAAACCATAGAAATTTTTCTCTTTAATTTGAATCAAACTTCAGCTCAATAAAGGTAACTTTTAATTTTAAGCAACATTTTGCATATTTTGTAGTTTAAACTCAGATGCATATAAAAGTGTTTAAGAGTTATAAGTTACATGATTAGTTAAAGCTTATCAGAGTTTTTTTTTTAATTTTGTTGCAAACTGTCCTAACAATTAAAATGTTGAGCAAAATTTTGTTCGCTCTTTGCAGCAAGCACCTATCAAACAACCTATTCTAAATATTACTAAGGCTAAAAATTTACAAGCAAAAAAAACTTACTGATCGTAGTTTAAACTTTATAAAAAGAAACTATATAATACATCAATAGCGTTTTTCATACAAAAATAAAAACTATTTTTTGTTGGAGATTACAAAGGAAATGATTTAAAAGCATAAATATCAACACCAAATAAGAACTAGTTATACAACATATCGTTTCTTTGCTACTACGGTTTGTGTGACTTTAAGTTTACATGAAAATAAAACTACAGGAGTCGTGTTTTTTTTTAAGAAAAGTTTAAATGTTATGATGACTATTTTAATTATTAGACAACTTAATTCCAGTACTAAAACCTTAAACTCAAGTTTTTGTGAACAAATTTAATATCAATAATGTCTCGATTATTAAAAAGGGCGTTTTAAACATTTTGAATAGTTTTAAAATACAGAAAATAAAATGAAAACGTCCGCTCAAAATTACAGGTGTTTTTTTTGCCTGAAGTCACAAGGTCTGAAGAAGTTTCTGAAACTTTGTTATAGTCGATATTGATTACCAGGAGAGTGAATTTAAAAGTGCTTATACCTTTTTAATTTTTTGTGAGTTCTTCATACGGTACGATATATGACAAGAAGCAGTAAAAAAAATCGCTTTATAAAACCTGCCCAACGTAATGGTATTTCAGTAAAATTAATTCTTTAAAACAATTACTTTACTTTTTATGCAGGTCAGAATCGTAAAACTAGTCGAGACATTTTAGTACTTTTGTGCGTAGTTGATAACATATCCATGTATTTAAACCAAACAGAAGCGCTGTAAACTGCAAAGGTAAAGGCATATTTTTGTTACAGTTTTAAGATTTTTATTTATCAAAACTCCTATTTGCAATTTAGACTTCTAAAACACAGCCTCATTTTTGACTTTAAAACTGGTTTTCTATGCATTTAAAGATATTGAAAAGAAAAATATAATAACATATTTTTAGTTGCTAATGCATAGGAGTTTTGTGTTGCCTTTGAAAATATGAGTTTTGGATGAAACTTTTATTGACGCCGATAAGTATAAAACTTCGGTTTTCATTAAAAAAATTTGAAATCAAATGATTTTATTTGTGCTAAATATTTAATTTAGTGCTGCAACATCGTCTAAAAGGCTGCATTATCAGCAAAGATTTTTTATTATATATCTTTTTAATCGTTTTGATATACGTTACCTTCTTTGGTTGGAGAGACTGTCATCCATTCACTTACAAATGCACACTCCATGTTTTTCGTTAAAATTTACATTTGAAGATTAAAACCTCTAGTTTCAAAAAATAGAGGTGTACGACTATTTAATTTCCGAATATTCAAGTAATTAAAATATTATTAAAAACAAAACTTGAAATTTGATATATATTAAAAAAGTAATTAAAAGTGGTTGTAAGACTAACTGATCCCTAAAATCTTTTTTTTCAGATTTTTTAATATTTTATGAGGTATTTCTAAAATACGTTTTATAATATAGTAATTTTGAAAAAATTACTATTAATAAATTAGTTTTTCAATTTTTTTACTATCATAATCTTATTACTTAGACCTACAAATTCATTTTTTATTTTGTATTTCTTTTTGAGTTGAGGTCCTTTAAACATTTTATAAGAGTCTGAATTCTCGGAACTTGAATTTTCCAAATCTTAAATGTCATGTAACCAAAAGATAGTAAACAAAGAACAGAATTTGTTAATAGTCTGGATAAAAACTTTGCGAAAGTTGTTTATTGTATATTTAATATAATTCTTTTGACTTATCTCTACTATAAAACTTAAAAACTTTTAAAAACAACCAAAATATTTGTGGACTCTAAAACAAAGGCTATATGGGCGTCAGTCAGTTAATTTTTTTTGTACATTTTATAAAAGTAAGCAAATAATATTCACGACTTTAAATTCCTTATAAATGTTCTCTTTTTTTCATTAGAAAATATAATAGCTCTCAAAATAGTAGGACTATGTCTTACGATTAATAAACTGATTCTTTTTTTTATTTATATAGAACTTTTTTGTTAAAATATGTTTTTTTTTTAACATATTACACAAGCACACTTTTAAAAACATTTGTAAATACTTTTTAGTTAAGTTACATGCATTGAACAAACACTATTAACTAGTTTCTGAAAACCAAGTTCATTATTTCAAAAAAAAAAAAATCAAATATTCAAGATGTTAATAAAACAACTAAATGCAAAACACTATTTTAATTAAATATAATATTATTTTAGTCCCGACTCAAAAGTTTAAAAACATTGAACCATGGTCTTTAAAGTGTAAATTAAGTAACTGCTATAAACATTGGTTTAAATATCCAAAAATGCTTTTCAAACTTATTTAAGCTTAAAGTTTAAAGTTTTTCAAATTTATTTAAATCAATAAGCTCAAGATCACAAACAAATTAAAGTTTTTCGCAAACGTTTTTCTGTACAAACTTAAGTGAAAGCAAACAATATTACATTACTTAGTTATTTTTAATTTTAACATTATGTTTTAGAAAATATTTTTTATTAGTTATAGATTTAAAATAAAATATTTGATATTGAAAGTTTGCCTATAAACAAATATTACTATTAGATTATGATAAGTATTTTACTTCCATTAGCATAAACTTTCAATTGAAACTTAGAAAATATTAATGTTTAAGTTATTAATTATGGTCAAATTGTATTAATTTATTTTTTATACTAGTAAAATTAAAAACTTTATTTTTTATAAACACATTTCTTACAAAAAAAAAGTTTGACTTAAAAAAAAATCTTGTAAAACTCTAAAAACAGTTAAAGCTAACTTGCTTCTTTTAAAAAATGAGTGTAAAACTAAAAGTTTGTAAGTAGATCTTAAATTTTATTTTAAATCTTAATAAAACATCAAAACATATTATATTCATCATTTTGTAAATCTAATACAGATACTCTTTTTATCAGTATAAGTTTGTTTATATTAGGTTTTATAACATTTTTTTTTCTAAAATGTATACAGCTTTTTCTACAGTAACTAGATTTTTTATATACTGTTAATTTATTACGATAGATCAAAATGAAACAAAAAAAATAAAACTAAAAATAAAGAATATTAGTTTAAATTACTTTTAGTGAAAAATATTTCAAAAAAAAATTTGTTCTTAAAATATAAGATCTAAGGGCAATGCTTGTTGTAAAGTACAATACTTATAATAATTAAAAATACTATTACCGCTTAGTTGTGTAGTTTTCAAATATTTAAACAAAGCATTATGTTTCAAAGTGTTTTAAAACGTTTGTTTACATTTACATTTAGAAAAAATCTATTGTATTCTTCGTTCTACTAAACTAACTTTTTTGCTTATTTCTTTAGCTCAAATTTAACATAGTAAAAAAATACTTTAGTTTATTAATATTTTAAAACTAATTATGGATGTTTTGACTGTTAATAGTTTTGTTCAAAACTTAGTGGACCAAATAGTATCAAGTAAAGATGAAAGCAGTAACAAATTTATATCACCGTCAAGTATAAAAGCTTTACTGAGATTACTTGAACTTTGTTCCAAAGGAAATACAAAAGAACAAATAAAAAGAATACTACCTGCCAAAAATAGCTTTAATTAAAATCTTTCAAAATAAAAAAGGAAAATGTTTTTGAAGTTAATGGACTATTTTTAGACTTTTCATTTCCTGTAAACGACCTTAACCTTTCTAAAATAAAAGAAAGAGTACATATTGTAGTGAAAAGCTTATATTTTCAAAATTTTCCAGAAAAGTCTAGGAAAAAAATTAATGATGTTGTAGAAAAGCAAACAGAAAGCAAAATTAAAAATATGTTGAAACAAAATACAGTTAATAAAGACACTTCCATGATAATATGTAATGTTTTGTATTTTAATTGTGACTGGGAAACACCTTTCAACACCTTGTTAACAAAGAAAACTAAGTTTACTTGGTTATGTGGAAAAAAGAGCATGGTTGACATGATGGGTCTGAAACAAAAATTCTTTGTTAGTTACAACGAAGATCTAGAAGTTCGGTGTATTCAAATACCATTTAAAGACAGCCGTTTTACAATGGCTGTGTTTTTACCTGTAAAAAACGAAAACTTTAAAAGCACAGTTAAAAAACTAACAATAAAAGAAATAGAAAAGCTTATTACCAACAGTGTTGAAGAGCAAGTTTTACTTAAACTTCCAAAATTCAAACTTAAATGTGAACTTCACGACTTAAGTACAGTTATTAAAAAGTTAGGTGCAACGGACATGTTTAGTTTTGAAAAGGCCAACTTTAAAATAATCAGTCATGCGGATGAACTGTTTGTCAGTAAAATCATTCATACGAGTTTCATTGAAGTAAACGAGCTGGGTGCTGAAGCTGCGTCTTGTACTGCCGCTAAAGCAACTTTCAGTGGACCTTACGTGCCTACTCCTACTTTTGTGTGTGATCGTCCTTTTGTTTTTGTCATAAGAAACAACATAGATAAAGAACTTTTGTTTTATGGAAAAGTGGTTACTATATGATTTTTTTTGTATTTCCAAAAAAAAAAAACTTATCATTTTCTTAATTTAACAAAGCTTTTCTAACCACAATTAGTTGTATAAAACTTGTTCTTACGAAACTGCTTTCCAAAATTACCTTGATGATGTTACAATATTTTTTTTGCAAAGCAAAAGTGTTAAGTTAAGTACAAAAAACAACAAAAAAAGTATATTATTATGTTTTAGAAAGTTTAAATTTTTGATACACTAGTTTTTGAAATTATCGATTTAAAGTTTTGAATTGTGTTAAAAATAAGTGAGGTGTTGTTCAACGTTAAAATGTCAATTCTTTTATACTTGTAACTTTTGTTAAGCTTATATGTTTATATCATTTATATGGTGAGAATTCAAAGAATTTATTTTACAAGTTTTATAACTCGTTAAAAAAGTATTAGTTTTAATATTCAGTAAAGAAATTTTGACAATAATAAGTATTCGGTTACTTTTCTTTGATAAATAGTCAAAAGTTTCAGTAACTATTAGTTTTTTTTGCGAACAATTGCGTTTTAACTTGAAAAAAACTAAATTTTGTTTATCTTAAAGGAACTTTATTTTACGTTTACTATCATTTTCACATTACAACTCTTCTAATTTTTACCGCAGCTTAAAGTCTAACACAAAGCTAAGTTTAAGTGTACAATCCTAAAGTGTCGTAGCTATCCTAAATTCTAAGGATATGTACCAGAAAGTACACTTATCAATCGCATAAATTCTTATTTGCTAAAATAAAATTTATTAACTTAAATACTCTTTATATACGATGTCTAAAGTACTAAAAACTACAAATTTATTTCAACTATCATAGAAAAAGCAATAAGATAAGCTTTAAAGTTAGTGCAAAGTGTATTAAAACTTATGTTTAGAATCCTGAAAGTCAAAGTTTTAATTTTAGGTAAAATGGAAATTAAAAGAAATATGTAACGGCTATTTTTTTGAAACTTAAATGACGAGTCTTACGATCATTGATAAGTTCTTTTTAAATATCATAAGTGCTTCAAATTACTTAAAAAACTAATTTTAGGGATAAAGACCTTTGCTACACTACTAAAAGTTAACAAAAGTCGTTAAAGTCAGTGCTAAACGTGTTATCTTTAAACACTGTAACAAAAACAAACTCATAAGTCTCTATGTAAAAGCAAAAGTCTAATGTGCAAATAAAAAGCTTATGTTGTTTTAAATATACTTTAAATTGACATGATATCAGCATTAAACAACTTGTATTATATTTTCACAGCCCTACTGAATCCATTGCATGTATTAAGTGCACCAATATCTGTCTGACGTCTATCAAACATTTTGATAAACTACAAAAAAGACTACCTTAAATAATGTTGTGTATTATAAAATTTTATGGTGAAGAAGTTTGTTTGAAATTTGACATACTATAAGTTAAATTGTCATTCTAGTATAGTTACTTAAGTTGATAAGTTATTTTGTCTACATACTTTCCATAAAATGCATGTACTCAAAGCTCAAGAGGGAACAAATTTGTTTCAAGCATGATTGTCAAAAAATCTTTTTAAAATAAACATCTTAAATAAGGCACAACAAAACAAAATCAAACAAGAATAAATTCTTCTAATGGACATTCTTTTTCAACTTTCCAGCGTCTTCAGACTCAAATGAAAAGGCAAAAGAAGCTAATCGAACTAGATGTCAGTAACAGATGACCTCTTCTTGTTATTTTCGATTACAGTTTAAAACTTTCTAAATGTTTAACTTTCTAGCATAAGTAGGGATATGTTAAAACGGAACAAAGTATATCCAATAATTATTAAATTATCCAATAATAATTTGATGTATTTTGTTCAATCATTGGCAACGGTAAAATAAGTTTGAATCAGTTTTTCTTTCCATTAAAGTATATGGTTTGTAAACATTATGATTTGTTGTTTTGTTGTGTATTTTAGTTTACTTTACTAAATTTAGACTTAATAATTACAAACATTATATAGTTTTATAACAGTCGGATTTAACATTAAGTATGTTACCTTTTATTAACCTTTAAAAATCTGTAGTTATTATTTTATTTTAATGAAAACATGTATACACCCACTTTATTTTATGCTTCTATTCTTACATTACAGTATTTATTTTTTACATAACCCAGTTGAAGTGTGTTGATTCGTTAACACACAGAAACATATGTTGGTACAATAAAGGAAGATTACTGTATAATTTGATTTATATTCCAGTGAACTTGTTTCACTAGGATCTTTTGTTAGCAAACGATTAAATCTATATTTTGAACAGTTTAACTTTAAATTAACTTACAAAAGAAGATAAGCAATACTAATAGCAAACATGTGTATACTTGAATGATAGGTTACAACCCCTTTAAAGAAGGAAACAATTATCAAAAATCATATACTATATAGTTTTATTGAAGTTTAGTAAGCTTTTTTCTAATGTATTCTTAGCTGATTTATATCTCTTTTGACACAAAAAATTTAAGGCTAGCATAAAGGTTTAATCACAGCATTTCGATCAACAGACCACAAGCTTTAGGTAGATTATGACCCAAGTCTCGTACTTATTGAAACTCGTCAGTCAGTCGCAATCAAAAAACTTGTAGTCGTCAGTCTACAAACGGTTTGTTATTTTTTAACATGCAGATACCGTTTCCTACTATGATCAGTGACGTCAGAATTGTAATATATAATACATTACGCCGTGCAACATATAATACATTATCCACTTGGCAAGACTTGTTTTGAAAACGATCAAAGAAAAAATCAGCGAAAGATTATAAGGTCAAAAGCAGGACTTGTGTACCGTGAGACAAGCTCAAGTTTACGTAAAGGTTCGATCATACCAATTCGATCATCAGACCACAAGCCTTTGGTTGACTGAGACCCTGGTTTTGTTTTTACTCGTCTTTAGTTTCAATAAAAACGAAACCCGAATCTCAGTCTACCGAAGGCTTGTTGTTTAATGATTGAATAGGTATAATCAAATCTTTATGTTCAGTTGAGCTTGTCTCACGGCACACATAAGTCCAAGTTTTGGTCTTATAAGACTTTCGCCGACGTACTTTCACCTAAAAATAAATTAAGACATTTTTTTTTTCGAGTTGGTAACATTTTTAATGTATTAAACGTTATCGTACCATTATTTTTGACAAAACTAATGTATATATAACTATTTAAAATATGAGTACGTCCATCTTCATGTGAAATAATTAGAGGTTTTTATGCAGATATGTAATCAGTCAACGTAAACTTATTTTGAGAAAGTATCCTATAAATGTCACAAATTTTCTGAAAATAAGCATTTAATAAATCCATTATTATCAATAATGTATTCTTTTCTTTTTTCTATACTTTATTATAGGCCATTATGTCATAAAAAGCAATTTTTTATTGATATCTTAAGTTATATTAAATAACTGCGGCCTGCCGAAGACTTTTCTACATAGTGTGGTCCGAGAGAAATTTTAATTAGAAGGTCTGCGACTTAAAAAAGACTGCCAACCCCTACAGTACATAAGAAAGCAAAGATTACATTATTGATAACACTTAAATAATTAAATACTACTTTTTTTAAAGTTGTAAAATAGTCGCAGGCCTTCTAGTAAAAATTTCTCTCGGACCGTACTATGTAGAAAAGTCTTCCGCAGTTATTTAATATAACTTAAGATATCAATAAAAATTTCCACTTTATGATATAATGCCCGATAACAAAGCATTAATAACTATTAATTATCAATCGCACTTATAAGTAATTATTATAAACAATTTTTTTAATGTTTTAAAAAAAAATTGTTTGGCTGATAAGTACTTTCAGGGTTCGTGCGCGAATTTTTTTTTTCATTTAGCCTGACTGAGACCAATTTAGCCTGACATTTTTTCAAATTAACAAAAATCCTCTTTAGAAGTCATTTTAGGTATTTGGGGGTCTTGATTAGTACTATTGTAGTCTCCGACTTCAACCAGCTTTATCTCAAAAATATTTTTAGCTTTAAAAATCTGCAAAAAGTAACTCATAGCTTAGTTACAACTCAATAAATTAAGACTAAATTGTAAAAAAGGTGATTACCCCCCTATGCTCTTAACATAACAAATCAGTGATAAGTCTTATATCTAATCTATTACTAGTGTAAAAATTTAATATATATTACTTAACACAATTGTTCAATTTAATAAACTACTAAGTAAAAACATTATAACCAGAAGATTATAAAACTACAAAATTTAATCAATTTAATGACTAAAAGCATTTTTCAAAAGTGATATTTTTCAAATAAATTTTTAACTATTTTTTAACTTGAATTCTAGCCCCTTTTTTTCTCGTCTGTCTGACAAACTATTTTAAACTTAGCCTTTACAACTGTAGTGATACAGTTTAAAGTACAAAATTATTTTTATAAAAAGGAATAAGTTCTTAAATTATTAAATTTATTTATGTAAACCCAACAAGTAAGAACATTTTATACTTTAAATTAATTGACTAATTTGTTATTCAATAACTAGAACTTAGTTTTGAATAATGATGTATAAGTTTCTACATAAAAATCCACGACAATTCAAACTAATTAGTTTATTACCAACAACAAATACGCTATCCGTAGTTTTATAGAATTATATTTTAATAAAATATACAAAGTATTCAAAATTTTTTAACGAAATTATTTTTTATATATTATACAATTACTGAAAAACAAACACTTCTAAATAAAAATTATATTACAACAAATTTTACAATAAAAATTGTTTCAATATAACAACAAATGTATTGTTTATTAGTAAAACTTAATCTAAATTACTTTGAAAACTTTATTATTACCCTGCTTTCTATGAAGTGTTTAATATACATAGAAACTATAAGTGAAGATTTTCTCATTGTTTAATTCACTAAAATTAAAACTTAAATTTGTATATTAAAATTTTACTAACAAAAAAGATTAATATTTTTTTTTTGTTAGCACCAATTAAATTTTAAAATTATTCAGCTTTGGTGAGAGTAAAATAGACAGGGTAAAAGGGTTAATCAGTGTTAATAAAACGGAAAACTTAAGCAAATTTCTGTAATAATTTGATTACCAAACAAAACAACAATAACAAACTAATATAACAAATGAAAACATTTTCAGCAAGGGAGACTTTTTTACAAATTCAATTTAACCTGGCCACTTATAATAGAGTAAAGAGTTGAAGTGTGTAGACCTTTATAAACAATCATCCCTAGTCTTATTTTTAAACCACTAAAATAAACCCCTAAAATCAAATAAAAAACTATCAAATTTAACTTCTGTGAAATCTAGAAGCTCTGAAAAAACAAATTTTAAAATTATTTTTATTTAAAAAATTACTTTTGTAATCATACTCGAAATTATATGAAAACTTGTAAAAAAAATCCCTGACTGAAATATAAAAAGTAAATATGATCATCTCTTTAAAACTTACAATTTCCTATGCTTAAAAATGTTCACAACCTAACCGTTAAAATGGTGAATTATCTAAATTTGAAAAAACATTCTTAATTAACGAGTTAGAATCCAGCAGCGTAATGTAGTATTTTTATTTTTCGTAACCTTAATAATGACAAATATTCCAAGCATAATTTTAATCATGATTCTATCAAAATTGTTATATGCTTATTAAAACAAAGCTTTTTTAGAATTTTAACTCTAACAAAACATTTTTATAACCGAGACTAAAATTTTCTTTTTTTGTATTCTAATAATTAATCTTTAATATTTTATATCTTAATTTAAGTATAAATACTAAAATGTTTCACATACATAGAAAAGCTTTTAATAATGAATTCTAAAGACTGAAACACTGATAATCTTCTTATTTTACCAAAACATACTGCTTACGGAACTCTTATTTGGAAAAAGAACTTTTTAAGAGAACAATTTAAAAGTTTAGAAATTAATAAATACTTTTTGGACTATTTTCAAATTAACAAAATAATATCTTTTTTATCTTTGATAATTAAATTTGTTTTAAATGGCTTACCTAAATAAAAACCCCTTTAAACTCAAAACCTTAGTTATGATGCTAATCAGCTATCAAAAATATTACCGATGTGACAGTTTTTTAAGAAAGAAAGAGAAAGTAATAGCTAAAAGGTACTATTTGATGACACAACTACAATTATCTACATTTAGTGGTGGCTTAGAAGAACCTGAGGACATTTCTACTCCTTGGTCAAAACTTACTCTTGTGATGTTTCTTTCGTTTCGTTTTCTGGTTTGTCGCCTAAAATATGGTAGTTTATTATTCATATTTTGTTTCGTGATAAAAAAACTAAAATTAACATTCAAATACTAAGATTAATTATTCTTAAATCTACTTATAAATTGACAAGTATTTACAAAATTTAAAACAATACTTTTAATGAAAGACAGTTTAAAAACAAAAACTTACATTTGACAGAATTATTAGTGGAAAATTCGTTTGAAACTTTTTCATCTTCCTTTTCCTTCTGTTTTACGACAATTTTTTCATACAATCCCTGCCTTGCATTGTTGCTGAATATAATCGGCTTCACTGCAGCAATTCTTGGTACATCAAGAACCTGAGCAATGATCACTTTATCAAAACGTTTTCGTGCAATAATTTTTTTTTTTAAATAACAGAGTATTTGACTTTTAAAAAAAATCTAATGAGGTTAAATTAATTACTAAAAATATTTTATATGATGTTGAGATAAATATTACCTGATGGATAGCACGGAAAGCGATCAATGACAGGGAAGTTTGTGCGAAAGCGGTGATGTCCTCCAACACTTGCGGGTGACAACCTGCCAGTATGTCCTGCTCTCCTTTTTCACATGGATCTTTTATACCCGGTCCGTCTATATTTTATTCTAAGTTAATTTATACTTGTCTAAAATGGTACGTATTTTGTAACATAAACTTTATTTTTAATTAGTTATAGTTGAAACTTGTCTTGAAAAATTGGCTGAAAAATGTTTAATGGATTAAATACATCAAAATTTCAAAACAAACTCATTTTAGTTTTTTATAGAACAGTATTTATATGATTGAAAAATAAACTTTAATACTTTTAATATAAATGATTGTTTAAACGTCTTAATTTATATGCCTTTTTAGTTATTTATAACTATAAAATTTGACACTTTTAAAAGTCTAATAATATACCGGTATATAATTTAAATTTAAGTACCAAAATATACTTATTTGTTTAATCGTAACTTAATTCGGTTGTTGTTTTTTATTTGTTTTTACTGTTGTAAGAAAATATGAAACAAAATACTTTAGTTCAGGATAAAAAATAGTTTTTCAGAGCTGAAAACTTTACTTGTTAATTTGTTTTTATGAGAATAAAAACTTCATTATATAGAAACAATTTTCTAAACATGTCTAATATTTCAGCTTATAGTATAGTTAGTTAATGAGTTTTATTCTTTTAAAACTCTTATTATAACTAAAAATTGAAATAGTAGACATGCTTAGAAAGTTGTTTCTGTAAAAATATACAACACTAAAAGAAGTTTAATCTCTTTTTTTTTTGTATTCAGTTTACACCATATCTAAATTTATGCTATTTTTTACACTGGTGGTTGTTATCTAATTCACACTACTTCATTTGTTAAAATTTTTATTAAAACTAATGAAATCTTTAGTTTTTCAAGTATTTGTTAGTTTACATAATATAATTTCCGTTTTATAAATGAACATTTTGCACGAACAACGACTTCCTTAAAAAGTTTAATGAATATTAAACTTAATAAAAATTATCAACTCTTACTTTTTATTTAGATAAAAATTTTAGGTGTATTACTTACTTGTATTCTTCCTTCAAATAAACTACTTATCAGTCAAGTTTTTCTTTAGCTACTTTTTTTTAAAACTTTACTATCAAGAACTAACCAGGCAGCAAGAGACCTCCTGCAATTACTTCCAAAACTCTTCTGAACGCATCAGCAGTGCTCATTTGTTCCTTAGATGAATTCAGTGCTTTGTACACGATCACTTCCAATGTCTATCAATATTGTTGCTTGTTTAGGAAAAAATTAACATATTTAAATTTTACCAACTCATGTCATTTAAAGTTTGATTTTTGCAAGGAGGTTAGTTAAAATATATTTATCTCAGCAGTTAAGTATATTTGGAAGCATAATTGTAGGTTTTACTTTATATAAGCTTAATTATTTTTTTAATTTTGAAGTCAAAACAAAATGGTATATTTGTGTACTTTAGACTTTAACTTATATATAACTCATTATAAATTTTGAACTTATTATAAACATTCTACTTCACAATGAACAAGTTTAAAATATTAAAAAGGTTTATAACTTCATAGAATTTTAATTATATAATAGATTTAAATTTGCTTAGTTGCGATAATCATACATACAGTAGAAGACTGCTTAATATAACTAAGAATTAACATTAAAAACAACCAATTAAAAACAACAGCATAGTCCCACTATGCTTTGTTAAAAACATGGCAATTATAATAATGTAAAGCTGAAATTTTTTTAAGCAAAACTAACCCAACAAGGTAGAGACTTCCAAGCTTCCACTCTGTTTTGCATGTCTCTAAAAATTCTGATTACCGTCATGCAAGTTTCCATTCTACTGGCGTGTTGCTGTTATCAAAAAATTGTGTTCAAGTAAAGTAAAAACTACATACATTGCGGATATTAAATCATCAACAGCTATACATCATAACGATTAAGAATTAAAAACAAACATTCTCAACTGCCAACAAAAACTATAATGTATCCAAAATAAATCAAGACATGTATAAGGAAAACTTTACCTGAAACCATTTGGCTTGTCTGACTTTGGCGAGAGCTTCAAGTTGTAGCTTCTCACTCAGCACATTTTCTGGGAGATCAATCATCGAGATGTCTTCATTCTTTTTATCAGCCAATGTGGCTTCTTCACCAGTTTTATCATCCGAAGATGTTTCTTCGTCTTTCTTTTTTTCTTCCACTTCACCATTTTGCTTCTCTCTTCTTGAGTCCATCTTTACCCATGTCATTGTCACAGCGAGCTGTTAAACAGTTTAGTTTGATAAACTGCAGTTCCATGGTTTATATTTTAATGAAGTGATAAGATAAAAACTTTACTACTAACAATTGTTAGAATGTTTTTTAATAAAGATGTTACAATTTCGTTATGTAGTTTACATACTGCATATACTTGCTTATCATCTTTCTTGGATATACAATATGCATATATTAAATTAAAGACTTTGTTGTAGAAAAAGTAACTTACAGTGATTTTAAATCGGGATTCAGCAATAACATTGAAACCAGCTTCAGTTCTTTCAACTTTGCAAACTAAATCCTCGCTCGCTTTGTTCAATTCATCTGTTTATATTACTTGTTTTATAGAACGTATTTCATCACACAGACAATTTAAACACTAAACAAAAGCATAAAAATTAAAGTATTGCTATAACATTTATAATTTATTTCAAATTAAAGTTTCATATAAATAATTATTAAAACAACGAACAATAAACACACCAAAGAAACAATTATAGGTAAAATAATCAAACCATTTATAAGCCACTTGATCTATATTAAAATAAGTAAAATTTATAATCATAATAAAATTGATTGAAGTTATAACACATATAATTAAAAGTTTTCCTATCAATTAATCTACCTGGAATGTGTTCCATAACTCTTTCAAGAAGTTTCGAAGTAGGAACTTCCCCGCAGTAAGCAATTATTTCAACAACATTGTCACCCTTGATAATGAGACCCTTTGAAAGATGTCCCACCCTGCTGACCCCGTTAAGTATCCTGGGGCGGTCGTCAAGCACGTTGGTCGTTGACGAGCTCTTCTTTGGTCTTTTTAAACTATATAAATAAAAAGTTTGATTGAAAACGAGATTATGATTTTAATTTAACCAAATTTGTTTAAATCTAAACAACTTACTTCGAAACATACAATAAAATTCAATCTTTATAAATCAAACAAAAAGCGACACATATGAACAACGTTATTAAAAAGCGACAAGTAACGAAAACTATTATGACTATAATAATTAGTTTCCCTTTTTTAACAAGTATGTGAATAAAATACTTACATTTGAACTTTCGGTTTTTGTTCCTGTTTTTTCGGAGAAGGCTCGTCACCTGCACCTTTTTCAACTTGCACTTTGTTTGCGACCACTTCAACAACCTTGCTAGAACCGTCTCCACTGCCCAAATCTGTTAATAAACGCTTACCAGAATTATCAAAAAAAAAACTAGTTACCTAAACTAACAATTGAAAAAACACTACTGTTTACTACTGGCAAAGAAAAAACACAAACTAAGTTAGGTTATTGTCTTTTAAATATTGACCTCATCTTCTGAAAGTACGTAACAAACAAATAATAAATGGAAGAAATTAAGATTATTTTCAAAAGTAGAAATAAATAAAAACACCGAATTGTGCTGCAACAATTGTTAACAAAAAGACTATTAATATTACCTTGTTTAGCTTCTGGGCTGGTGATTGGGTAGTCTTCATTGACAAATTTATCAGACAACTTCTTAAGCACTTTCTCAGTGACACCCACGATCTTTTCAAAAGCATCCAGTTCACTTTTATTTGGGTAAATTTGATTGTGTTTGTCGTATACGTGTCTATCATCAAGCGACATTTTCGCTTGCTTACTCTTTGAGATTATATGTTAATGATAACTTAAACTAATTTTATTTTAATAGTATAAATAAAAAATAAAAAGCTAATGAAAAATCGAATTATAAGCTAATAAAATTGTAAAAGATCAGTATGACGATAATATTTAAGATTTATTAAACATTGATTTTTAAACTATTTATTTTCTGTGAAATAAGTATTTTTCAACATCATTTTCTAACACCATTATTTTTACGCTTTAAACTTAAAATATGCTAAGTCATCTAAAACTAGTCTAATTCTTTTGTAGTTAAGAAAAGCTTTAATTAATTGGTAAGGCAGAGAAATTCACAAGCATTTAGACTAAATTTTAGAGCTTCATTTAAACTACATTGAATTCTATAAGGATATTTTTATAAGTATTGATACTCAATTAATACTATGTATGTACAATCGCGTAAATAATAGTTACATTCAAACTAACATTGTTCCAGTCATCTCCAAGCCTCATATTAGGACCATCAAACATTTCACCTGTCTGCAACGCAGCTTCGCGTTGATTCATTATCATTCTGTCTATGAAGCTGTCCGCTGATGGAAACCTGAATTTTATTGTTTTAATAACTAGTTTCTTTCATTCAGAAAAACTTACGCACGGGTTCAAGAAAGAATGCACATAATTAAATATAATTCTAATAAAACTTGACAAATGATTATGATAGCAGTTGCTAATATGTAAAAATCTATTAAAACTATTTTTGCAGAATTTTTGAAAAAACGCTCAATAAAAAAATAAGTATTAATCATTCAAACATTAAAAACAATATTTGAAATTAAAGTAGCTAAAACAATATATAATATGAATATTCTAATATAAAACCTTTTTTTTATTTTTTTACTTCTAAAAAACGTTTGCCAAATAAAACTTGATATTTTTAATCATTTAAATTTTTAATAAAAACAAACATCTCTTCATCATCCATGTCGGGATCCATAAAATTAATTGGGTGTTGATGGGGTGGCTGCGGATACATCATAGGGTGGTTGCCATGGATATGGTGGGGCATCATCATTGGGTGGTACGGTTGTGGCATCATGGGTCCTTTAAGTATTGTTTAATAACATTACCTTATTCAGAATTTGTTGTCATTGAATTTAACTTAATTTCAAACTGATAAAGTTTAAAAACAACTAGACTTTTTGTTTTTATTATTAGTTATTTCTTTAATCTGTATTTGTTATTAGAGCAGGGTTGCCAAAAGTCTTTTGTAAATTTCTTTTAAATTTTTTAAATTCTTGCAGGTTTTTTAAAAACAAGTTTTTTAGTCCATTTTTAGTATAAAATTGAATTTAAGTTAAAAAAAACTGTCTTAAATAGTATAACAACATCCAAAAAATACTTTAAGTTACTTTAAATGTCTTTTTTTAAGTAAAAAATTTTATTGATACAAAAACTTTTTAACTTTATGATAGATTTTTTGTATCTTTTTGAAGTTTTATAACTTTACATGTGAAAATTGTTTAAAGTTCTACATTTTTCAGACTTATTAGTGATTTTTTTCAAAAATTAGAAGTATTTTTTCAAATTCTTGGTTTCTCCAGTTTTTTTATTGTCTAAATTGTAAAACTCCAGGTTTTTCTAGGACTCAAAGGTTTTTTGGCAATCATGTTAGAGGAAATTTTTACATGTAATGAATTAAGTAATAATTATTTTATATTGGATAATAAAACATGGCAATTGAAATTCTACAGCATGAAATAAAAATAAAATTATGTGAAAAACAAACTTGGTCCGTTAAACATCATTGGTGGTCCCATTGGGTGAATTCCGTGGTCAAAATGGGGACGGAAGTTCTGGCCCATCGGTGGACGGAAGTTTGGGCCCATAGGAGGGGGAGGACCATATGGGTACCATGGCATCGGTTCGTGATGCGGGGGTGGGCGCTGGTGGTTGCCTTGGTGACCATTGTTGAAAATGAAGGGTGGTGGAATTGGCACGTTGTTTTGTTGCTGTGACTTTAATTTAATATACGTCGTTTGTAAAAAATATAAAAATAAATGATTTAACTTGTTTTAAACAAACGAAAATGAAATGAAAAGATTTAGTATTTATTACTTTTAGAGCTTTGCAATAAAAATCATAAACATTATTAAAACTGACCTTGTTGTTGCTAGCAACCACATGGTTTGTTACAGCATTGTTCTTAACATTATTTGTGTTTGGTCTGATATTTTTGTCTGCAATCGATTTTTTGAAATATTTATTTTTAGTCTAAGCATTTCCATAAACTACTTATTTACTGAAAAGGAACGTTGAAAATGAATAACTTTTTTTAGAACTTTTTTAGGTAATTTCGACTCTTTTAGGACAGATAAAACTTTAATTAACAACAATGATATAAAAATTAAGTGCATCAACTTATTTTAATTAAAATAAAACTTGTCGCTATAATACACTTTTGACTTGTGAATCTTACTTATCTGATTTATTTTTAACTTTAATGTAAAACTGCTTTAAAATGAAAAATTAAGTTAATAAAAAAGCTCTAGGTTATAGTTAAAAAATAATCTAAAAAACTAACATTTGCGATTATCAGGATTATTGAAATTGTTTTTTATCACGTTACTTTTAGCATTGTTTGTCAGAGATGTGTTCTTCAATATTGTAATGTCCTGTTTAGTTTTTATTTTGTTACAATATTGGTTTATTTTATGATGCAAATACAACGAAAATTAAAACTAACGCTTTTTGTCTTATTTTTATTGTCAATTAATCCAGATTTTTCTAATTCATTTAACAAGCAGCAAACTGCTTTTTCAACAGCTTCTTTCTGATCTACAGAATCTCCTACACCAACTAGATTTTCATACTTCTCGTTGAATTTTAACTAAAAAAATATTCAAATTAAAATTTCAAGCATTAAAACTATAACAGTAAAAGAATTTTGCAACAGCTGATAAAAGTTTTGTTTTGAATAGTCCTGCATTTTACTATATTAGCTTTCAACTTTAACTAAATTATGATACTTTGAAATTTACACAACAACTTTTTTAAATTAATTCACAAAGGCAAAACACTTTTCTTTAATAATTTTAGTGCCAAATATAACTATTAACTACAACAAAAACTAAAACATACTTCAACAACCCATTTAGCTCCGTTTACATTATTAGTGACCAACTTGGTAGACAAGTTGTTTCTTTCCATGAAACTTTTAAGCTTTGCGATTTCTTCTGATCTTTGGAACTTTTCTGACAAACTCTGTAGATTATTGAAATTTTTTACTCATGTAAAATAACAAAACCTAGTTATTTAAAAGTTAAAAATGTTTTTAAAAGGTAACGAATAAAAATGTTTATTTTTAGTTTTTATAAAATTATAAGAACTTATTTTCTTATCTAGAAAATATAAACAACTTGAAGAAATCTTTAGTAAAAAATCAATTAAAGAACTGACCATTATCAAGTTTCGATTTGTACTGGGTCTTGGCACTATTTTTTTAGGAGCTTCATTCTGATTTATTGATGTTTTTCCGAATTCTTCCATTAACTTCATCACGTCCGGTGCCTTTGCCTTTCTCTTATCAACTAACTGCTGGTTACTATGGATAACTGGCGGTGGTTGGGACTTGTTGTTAGGGTCCCACAACTGCTTGCCCTTAACCTCGCTTCGAGACTTACCAATCATCATCTGACTTCCTGATGTGTTTTGGTATTTGAATTTGTTGCTCATTTGGAAGTCCTGAATACTGTTTAAATATTTTTATTTCAGTTAGGTCTTATATGACTATTAGGGTAACAGTATATCCTATATAACTTACTAAAGTATCTTAATTTAAGTTATATAATAAACTTCAGCATTATATAATTTTTATTTATTTAGCATTGAATAATTTATAGAAACCAATAAAATGTTAGACTTTAACAATCCATCAAGTTTATATTTTCAAACATAATGAACTTTTACTAACCTTTGATTCTGGTTTCTATCCGGGTGAACAGGCTGTAAAATAATCATTTTTAAATACAAATCTAAAATACATAAGCTATATCTTCAAACGAAAGCTATTGATGAAAACATATAGAAGTTCACAAAACAAAAACTAACAGGTTGCCACAAGTTGTTCACATCAATGTTAGTGTTTTGCCAGTTGTTGTCACTCCTCATGGTGTGTTGCTGTCCCTGCCGCATGAAATCCTGTTGCTGCTGCTGCTGCTGCATGAACCCTGCCGCGTTCCAAGCTGCTTGAGCTCCCGGGTTCTGCTGCAATGTTGTCTGGCTGCTATCGCCATGGAAACTAGAAGCTTGCTGGCCAATCACGGAAGTTTCGTGCATTGCAACTGATCTTGGGGCAACTTGGCGATTGTAAAGTTGCTGAGAAATGAATACGATTAATTATTCAAAAGCGCAAATTTTGCAAACTAGTTTTACAAAGCTTTTATTTGTTAAATACTAATATTTAAAATGCAACATATTTTAAAATTAAAACGGGGTTTTATTCATCTGTATAAATGAAAAAATTGTTAAAAAAAAAACAAATAAAATAAATGGTTTATAACATTAAATAAATAAATTTTTTAAATTACCTGATTACCAAACAATCTCGTACATTTAAATTGCAAACCTGATGGGAAGTTTGATGGGCCCATGTGTTGTCATGCTGTTGCGTGGAAACCATATCAGGTTGTACATACTGATTGTTGTTCCACGGACTCGCCTGTTGTTGAATACTAGCAGCAGACTGACTGAAATCGTGGTTGTTGCTCAGTTGAGCATTACCCTTCAGCATTCCAACCATCATCTCGTTGTTACCACCCATCGAATTTCCAGATTCTAAATGTTTAATTTAACAAATACTGCACAGAATTTCCAAACAAAAATAAATCAAAAAACTTATCAATTTACCTTTAAGTTAGTAATTTAAGCATTATTATTACCATAAGAATTAATTTTAATTTACAAAAAAAAATATCCAGTAGCCAAAAATATTAGTGTCAGTTACAAAAATCATTGATGCCTTAAAGAAAACAGATCTGATTGCTTTTGTACACACGGAGAAAAAAATCAGCTAGATCAAAAAACTTTTAAAATAAATACATTATTTAAAGCAGTTACATTTAGACTTTAATAACTGTCACCCTAATAAGATTTGTTTGATCATAGAAGACTTAAATTATACCTGAGCAGTAAATGTATACAATTAGATAGTATAAACTTATTATACGTAAATTTTATGAAGTTAACTTTTATAACTAATTATTTTCAAATACTTCTTTAGTAATAAAACTCACGTCTTGATTGATATTGTTGCATGTTTGATGTTTGGTTGAGAATATTAGCACGCGGTTGTTGGTGGTAATTAGCGTTGCTAGCCATCTGTGGTAACCATGACATCTGAGCATTTTGAGTGGACACCACAGGGCCTCCAATCACAGAACTGGTTGCACTACTTCTCTGTACAATTTTATTTAATGTGCATTTAATTCAACTATTAATCAACATATTTCATAAACATGATTAGGCTTTAGGCTTTTTTAAAATCGAAAAATTAAATACTCTTTGCAATTGTTTTGACCAAACGACTCATAAACTGTTACAATATACTTTTAAGTATTTTTTCTAATTTACTGATAAATAATATAAGCACATGACCCTAAATTAAAGTCACTTTAAACTGTTATAAAATATTTATGTTTACAGCGTTAATAATAATAAAATGTAAAATAATTAATAGAAACTGCTAAAATGGAGAAAGATAATAACTCTTTAAATACTTTCAAAGCGATGTTTTTAAGATAAAATTTTTTGTAACTCAATTCAAACCTTCTAATACTCTACTTAAATTTTCAAAATTTTAAAAAATATTTAAAAATATGAGTGTATGTAAAAACTAAATTATATTTCCAATATACTATGTAAAAAATTACCATAGGCGGTGGATTTTGACCAGTGATACTAAAAGTTGACCTCTGGTTGTCAGTTGAGCCCCAACCTAGTTGCTGAAAAGTGTTGCTATGGTGATACATCGATTGGTTGCCAGGAGAAGGTCCTGAAGACATCAGCCTATTTTGAAGCCCTCCAACTTGGTGGACTCCTAACATTATTTTGGTATCAACTTAGCTTGAATCGAAAAATAAAGATAATGTAGTCAACATATTAGTAGTTAAAAACTTTAGGCAACTATAAAAACCAACCCTTGTTCTTTTTCTTTTAATTGTTCTTTTAAGCGAATATTTATAGTTTATTTTCAGTTGATAATAATAAACCTAGAGAAAAAACTTAATTAAGTATTAATCAAAAATTCTTTAGGGTTTAATCAACATAATTCTTTAAAATTTTTCAGTAATGTAATTGAGCAACTAGAACAGGGATCAGCAAACTGTAGCCTTCCGGCAAAGAGTGGTCTAATAAGTATAATAAATTTCTGGCCGTCTGCATGTTTTAAGTTAAAAAAAATATTTCAAAGATTTTACTTCGATTTAAAAAAATAAAATAGAGTATAGTTTTTATTGAAATTATGGTCTGCAAATGACTTTTTGATTTTAAACAAGTTTTTTTAAAGTTGCAGGTCTTAAAATACTAACTAGATTTAATTTCGTACGTTGTATTATTTATAAAAAATTTATTAAAATACTAAATTAAAACAAAAATAAAACAAGTAAATTTCAAAATGTTACTTAGTTTTATGAAACAAACTTCATAAAACATTGTATACACTGATGAACACAAGGCTTATGGATGACTAGCAAGCAACTAAAAGTATTGCATCACTTACTTTTATTTTTTAATGACAATACTTATATATTAAACACAATTTAAACATTACAGGCTTTTAGAATGCTTTTAACAAGCTTAATTAGTCACTCAAAAAATTACAAAAAATTATTATTTTCAACTGTATGTCAAATAAAAAGTTGACCAGAACTAGGCAAAAAGAGTGAAACCCAGTTTTTTATAAAAAACGCAGTTACCAATTGCAAGCAATTATCAAGAGAAATATAGTTTAGATGGAATTTTGACTATATTTCTTATACACATTTTTTCTTCTATTAATTTAAATATAGAACTAAAAAATGTATATAAGAAATATAGTCAAAATTCCATCTAAACTATATTTCTTATACACATTTTTCTTCTATTAATTTAAATCTTATTTTCTTAGGTATACACTGATACTTCGTAACTCAACAAATAACCAACCAGTAACAGCCTGGTGTGACAACTGTTGTTGATTCGAACCATTTCCATTACCAACACTGCCACCAACTGCGTTTGAAAATGGTGCAGCAGCAAATTCACCATTTCGTTGCTGAGTAGTTGAAGCTGTGTTCCAATCTACCAATGATGAAGATCTTATATACATTTGGTTTCATAAATCAAACGATTTCTATATAGATTACACACTTTGTAATACTCTATTTTATTAATATAGATATGATAATATTTGATAAAACAAAACAACTATGCTGAAAAAATTATTCTCATAATATTAGCTTTTTTAAAGAATTTTCTTAACTATTTTAATTATATAAATCGATATAGAAATGCAGTTTAAAAAAAATCCCATAATAGAATATTATATATTAGAAAAAACTAATAAATGGAACAAAACTATCATACCTAGTTTTATGTTTAAATCTTTGTAAAACTCTTTAAAAATTAGCAAATAAAAAACATTTAATTAATAAAATTAAATTAATGTGTAACAGTCTTAAGTTTAAACAATAAATAAACAAGTTTTTACATAAATTTGCTATGATGTATTGTTCTTCTACTATTTTTTAAACACTACAGTGGCTTAATTGCTCAGTAATATTCAAATTTTAGTACTAAACTAAATGACAAAAGTAAAAAGAAAATAAAAAACTATACATTTTAAAACTTTAAAAAAGAAGAACATTAATTAGTTTCCAAAAGTTTACAATAAAATTTAAATTATTATCTAACTTTTGGTCTACATCTAAACTTTTTATAAATACACAACAAAACTAAACCTTTATTAGAAGGTACTCCATTGCTCAATTGATCACCGTTAGTTGGTGGCATAGTAGGTGGTTTGTAGGTGTTTGTATTCACAATAGTGCTAGCAACTGTTAAATATATTTTGATACAGTTTAGCATTTACTTTGCTTTATAAAACTTGAATTATTAAAAAATATTCATTTCATTTAAATTTTCTAAAAATATCTATTTCGTTAAAAACTTAAAAAATACGAGTATTCTAGTCATTGCTAAATTTTATTTCCAACTTTTTGTCGGTTAGTTATTTTTTTCAACAAATATTTTTTTATACTTGTGAACTTTTCTTTCCTTACTCACCTTGTGGAAATGTTTGCTGGTACATGTGAGGGCTCACTTTAGCAGGCATACTTCCTTGATATTGCTGTATTGAAATATTTACCAATTAGTATAAGCTTATTTAAATTACATAAATAACTGAACTTTTGAATTACTTCAGTTTCACAAATAATATTCTTAAATACAAACTTAAAATATAAATTATATATAGCTTTATACAGTAGAGACTAAGTTTAACAGAACTTTTAATTTTAAATATTTTAAGCCTTTTTTACGAAAAAAAACTACTAATGTTTTATGATAAAATTTGGAAACATTTTATATGACAAAAAGTATAAAAATCATAACCTTTTATAAAAGTTAAAATAAACACTTTGAGAACCACTAAGACAAAATTTAAATTTGTTAGTAAAACAATTACCACATTACAAGTGTTCTAATATCACTTTACTTGTTTCGAACTTATATAACTATGTATCATAAAGTATTAAAAGTAATTAAGTTAGACCTACTTTAGAGATGTAAAAGCAGTGATAAAAACAATATCATACTTAAATAAACTGCAATTAACTAATAGCTAGTTAAAGTTAATATTATTATAATTATTATTATTTATTATAACTATAGACTTAAAAAAACAAAAATTCTTATATTTTTGTTATATAATGCTCATTTAAAAAGTAAAAAAAACTTGAAATCTTATTTTTATATAAAAAAGGCTATTAGACTATATTCAAAGACTATTTAACTTTTTAAATCATAGAAGTAAATTTTTTTTCAAACTGATTTTTTTTAACATCCTATAAAAATAAGATTTTTTTCTTAAATAAGCTAAATCACAGTTTATTATTATATCACAAACTAACTCTAAGGTTATTAGTAGTTTGGGCATTAGCAGGGTTATTGTTAGTCAAAGGAACAGAGTTTTGATGAGGAAAAGTGCTCAAGTTGGCTGGAGTTGATGAGTACATGCTGTTGCTGTTAATACAAGAGCTTTTTTGCTGGGCTTGCTGTACATTCATTCCATTTTGTGTAAAACTGTGTTTCATTTGAGCCTTATAACCAGATAAGATTTCTAGGCTAAATTAAAACTTAATCTAAAATAAATAAAACTTATAGTGTGTAAAACTAAAGAATTAGTAGACTGTTAAGAAAACAAAAATAATGTTAGTAAAGCCCAATTAGAATCACATATAAAATTAATTTGTACTAACTCTCATTCACCAACTTACAATATACTTAATAAAGGAGGCATTAAAAATTAAGGGCATAGGAGGGTGAATCACTTATTTCACAATTTAGTCTTAATTTATTGTATTTTAACTAAGCTAAAAGTGACTTATTACAGATTTCTATAACTCGAAATAATTTTTGAGTTATAGCCGGTACTACAATAGGTTCCTTATGGGAGGCTCAAACTAAAATAGCAAATAACTAGAAATCATTAAAAAACTATCTCCTCCTACGTTTTTTGAGAAAAATACATCTAACTTTCAGAAAATGTTCCTTGCAATATCTATAAATTCTGACGCAACAAAATTTTTAAATTTATGACAAAAATCAAAAAAAAAAACGGTTTTTTTTTATTTTTTCTTTTTTTTTTTAATTTCTGGTAAGAGAATTTTCTAAATGTTCCAAGGAACATTTCCTATAAGTTTAAGGTATTTATCTCAAAAAACGTAGGAGGAAATAAATTTTTAGTGAAATAGTTTTTTGTTGCCGTTTTAGTTAGCGTCTCCCATAAGGAACCTATTGTTAGCTCCAACTTTGACCTGCTATATCTCAAAAACTATTTTTAATTTTTTAATCTGTAAAAAACAACTTGAAGCTTAGTTAAAACTCAACAAATAAGATCAAATTGTGAAAATAGTGATTTTATTCAAGTTTTTATACTTTGTTTAAAAAAGATTAAAAATTAGACTGAAAATTTTTTTAAACAATTGCTCTAATACTTAGATAGATTTTTAGTAAAATAGTTTATTTTCGCCTTTTTAGTTTGTGCCTTTCCCATAAAAAACTTATTGAACTCTCTATCCTTGACCACTTATTTCTTAAAAATTACTTTGAATTTTTAAAAGCAGTAAAAAACAACTGGTAGCTTAGTTTGATATGTAAAAAATATGATCAAATTTCAACAAAAAGAAAAATTACCCCTGTGACTTTAAGCAAAGACAAAAACCTACAAGTAAAAGATCATTTTTAAACTTAATTGCTTAAAATCTAGTACACTTCCAATTTGTAAAATATAAGTCTTATCTTATAAATAGTTATAAATTAATATTACTTGTGTATTATTAATCTATTTTCGTTCCATTAATAAGTTTGATAAATAGTTATTAATGCTGAACACTAATTCTAAAGTTTCAAAGACAGATGCTTTATTTATAGTTTTACATTGTTATGAGGAAAAATCATAATACTTGTTTAAAAATCTTTTATGAAAGTTCTAAAATTTTTTATATCTAATAAAACTGAAATTAACTTGTTTTAACGTTTCTATAGTTAGCTGAATATTTGAAACCTTACATTCTTATATTTTTTATCCTAATGCAGCAAACCTTCAGTTTTTGTTGTATAGTTTTAATACTTTGTATATGTATTCTTTTAAGTTGTCTAAGCCTAATTATGAAGTTTAAAAAAAAAGATTGTTACATCATTAGTATTTTTTGTTATTCTTCTAAAGAAAATAGTATTATTACTCTTAAAAAGTAAAATATTAGTTTAATTTATTTGAATGTTGAACTTACTGTTTAGACGACTTATAAGAATACATATACAAAGTATTAAAACTATACAACGTTAACTTAAGGTTTGGTGCATTAAGATAAAACTATAAGAATGTAAGGTTGCAAATATTTAGCTAACTATAGAAACGTCTTAACGTTTTAATGTTAAATAGAAGTCTTATTTGGTACTAAATTTTATTTAGTTACAGAATAAAAATTGACGTTAAAATATGAAAATAAAATTTATAATTTAAGGCCATAGGGGGGGTAAACCATGTTTTTTACAAGTTGATCTTATTTTATAGAGTTTTTTCTAAGGTTCAAGATGCTTTTTATCGTTTTAAAAAATTCAAATTATATTTTGAGATATGACCAGTCAAAGTCGAGCCGCATAATAGGTTCCCTATGGGTAGGGAAAACTAAAACAGCGAAAAAAGACTATTTCATTTAAAATCCATCTCCTCCTACATTTTTCAACCAATCTTCTTCAAACTTTCACAGTCTTATCTTTATACAATAACAAAAAAACGTTACTTTGGAATTAAAAAAAATTTTTGTAAAAATACTTTTTTTTTTTTTTTTTTTTTTTTAAATTATTGTGTTAAAATTTTTATTTTTTTGAATTACTAAAATTCTAAAGTAACGTTTTTTCCTTTTATTATAAGGAACCTTTCCTAAAAATTTGAAGAAGATTGCTTGAAAAATGAAGGAGGAGATAGATTTTTAGAAAATTTTTAAATTTCCGAGAAAATTGATCCCAAAAAATTTGTAGTCCATACATTTATATAGGAAAATTTTAATAAAAAATTAAATATCTCAAAATTTAAATGTTATTTTTGAATTCTATAAAAACTGGCTTGTAGTTTGTACTTAAAGCTTTCATATAAAAGCTAAACTTAATTTTTGTAAAAAAAATGTTGGACCCCCCCCCCCCCTATGGCCTTAACTGTTATATACATTTGGTATTAAAAAGGATTTGAATACAAATACTTTATTTCAAGGAATGCAATTATAGAAACTAAACAGTAATTTGTTATAAATAGTTAACTTAATTCTTTACAAAAAACTCTTTTTACGACTTGACAATTATAGAATTACAAACTATATATAATTAAATATTTTTATGAAATCAAAAAGCATTTTGGGTCAGTTTTCAAATTTACTGTAACTTATCTAAATGAACACACTGCAAATAAATAACTGACTGAAAATTAAATAAATAAACTAATAACAAAACTTTAGTTCAGAGATCAAATTGATTTAAGCTAAATCTAATTAAATAACTCACTTATTGTACTGAACTTTTTGCTGATCACTAATACTTATACTTAAATTTTGAAAAAAATTCTGGCATTCTTTTTCATTACTTTCTTGTAAATACCTAAAACAATTTAGCTAAAATTTATTTTTAGTAAAAGTAAAGATGTAAATGTTTGATAAATTTAAATCTGATACCTATCATTATAAAAATAATTAATTCGTACATTATAATTATTATACCTATTTCTTTAAGTATTGAAACATTTATTCTTACTGAAATTTAATTAATAAAAGGTTCTTATCTTTTAAAACCTACAAAAATTTTTGGCACACAAGGTTAATAATTAGTTGCTTTTTAATTACAAAACTCTTTGATTATGTCCTGGAACAATTTAAAAATTATATTTTATATAACTATTCAAAATATAAATTTAAGTGTTTGTTAACAAAAGATCGTAGTAAAATAAGTTCACTGGAATATATAATAATAACAAACTATACAGTATCCTTCTTTTATTACACTGACATTTTACAGAGCTCAGTTGAAGTGTGTTAAGGGCATAGGGGGGTTATACCTTTTTTTTTGAAATTTGATCTTCTTATATATAGTTTTTACTTTGCTACAAGATGCTTTTTACAGGTTTTAAAAATTCAAAATAATTTTTGAGATATAGCTGGTCAAAGTTGGAGGCAACAATAGGATCCTTATGGGAGGCGCAAATTAAAACAGCAAACAACTAGAAGTTACTAAAAATCTATCTCCTCTAGTGATGTACCGGACTCACTATCCGGGTCCGGGTCCGGCCGGATATTGCCATTTTTGTCTGATATCCGGATCCGGCCGGATTCTAATTTGAAAAAAAAGTCCGGATCCGGTTCCGGCCGGATTCTAATTTGTAAAAAAAGTCCGGATCCGGTTCCGGCCGGACTCTAATTTGAAAAAAAAAGTCCGGATCCGGGTCCGGCCGGATCCTAACAGAGATCCGGCCGGACCCGGATCTAGTTAGCAAAAAAGAGAATACTGAAAAGTATTTTTTCAAAATAAACCCTGTGTAAATTAGTAAGAGTCATTTTGTCAGTAAAAATTAAACACCTACCGTGATTGGCTCATTTTGTACACGTGACTAATTTACATTTGTTTACATTTAAACTATGAAATAAACAACTAAGAATTGCAACTCTTTACATATGTTGTAAAATTGAAAACTTTTGAATGAATACTTGCATTATTTCTTGTTTAAAGTTGAGCTCAGAGAATATTTAGAATTAATACGGTTGAATGTACGAGCCGATGAGAATCATATGACGAAATGTTTCAAACTAAATACTGATGCAACAAAACATCAGAACATGACAGGCAGTTTATATGTAAGCAGTTAGTTAGTTTGGTGTGCAGCTTGAAGCAACAAAATATCTTGAACTTTTTTGTGAATGCCTATTGTAAGTAGTGTTTTGTTTTAAAAGTGAATATTTCAACTGGTTTTTAATTGTTTAAATATTTAAGCCAGGTTTATAGTTTAATAGTTTATTAAAAACTTTACAGTTTCTTGTTTACTAAAAATTTTATTTAATTTTTAGTTTACTGTTTTAAGTCTTTTGATATAGATTTAAATAGCTTCCAGTTTTTAAAGTGTTACCAAAGTAATTTATAATTTTGTATATGCTAGTATTTCTTGTTGTGTTTTATATAAAAGATTCATCACTCAAAACTGTCGTATCTGATTATAGAAAGTAGTCTCAGTTAGAATTTAGTATTTGTTAGATATAATTAAATAAGGTAGGATTTAATTATGATGGGTAGTACTAATAAGTTAAGTTTACCACAATCGGTTCACAACTTTACTACCAAATTGTCAACCTTTGCTAGCTGTTCTACTGATTATTAGATTAAAGTAATTTTTTCAGTTTTTAAAAATCTCATTCTGACTCAGGCTTGTTTATACTCACTCTAGCTAGTTTTATTGACTTAAACAGTGGCAACCCTGCTAGTTTGAAAACTTTTGGGAATTTTAGAAAAATTTGGACTGCCTCAGGCTAGTTTAGTTTTTTTTAAAAACTCAGGCTAGTTTTCTTTTAATTTTTGAATGAGTTTGAGCTGATCGAGTTTTCAATATTTTGTAATTTTCTAGTGTATTTTCTTCAAGAACTTGATTTCAGATTTTTAATTGTAAATAACACCTAAATTTGTAAACCTTGTGGCTAGCTGTTTTACTTATTATTAGATTAAAGTTCTTTTTTTTCAGTTTTTAAAAACCTCATTTTGACTCAGGCTAGTTTATACTAGTGATGTACCGGACTCACTATCCGGGTCCGGCCGGATATTGCCATTTTTGTCTGATATCCGGATCCGGCCGGATTCTAATTTGAAAAAAAAGTCCGGATCCGGTTCCGGCCGGATTCTAATTTGAAAAAAAAGTCCGGATCCGGTTCCGGCCGGACTCTAATTTGAAAAAAAAGTCCGGATCCGGTTCCGGCCGGATTCTTATTTGAAAAAAAAGTCCAGATCCGGGTCCGGCCGGACCCGAAATTGTGGGTCCGGTACATCACTAATCTCCTCCTACATTTTTTGAGATTACTACCTAAAACTTTTAGGAAATGTTCCTTGATAAATATAGAAAATTCTGTCTGAACATTTCCTGAAAATTTGAGGTAGTTATCTCAAAAAACGTAGGGAGGAGATAGACTTTTAATGACTTCTAGTTATTTGCTGTTTTAGTTTGCGCCTCCAATAGGGATCCTATTGTTGCCTCCGACTTTGACCAGCTATATCTCAAAAATTATTTTGAATTTTTGAAACCTGTAAAAAGTATCTTGTAGCTCAGTAAAAACTATATAAAAGAAGATCAAATTTCAAAAAAAAAGGTGTTAACCCCCCTCCTCCCCCTAATCCCTTAACACACAGAAACATATGTCAGTGTAATAAAAGAAGTATACTGTACAGTTTGTAATTATTACATTTTATTTATTATTTTACTTATTTATGTATATACCAGTGAACTTGTTTCACTAGGATCTTTTGTTAACAAAAACTTAAATCTATATTTTGAATAGTTGTATTTTATAAATAAATAATAAAAACATCAAACTCTAAAACAAGAAAAAAAAAAATTTAATTTTAATAGTTTTTTCAACCTATTAATTTTATATAAAAATCAATAAACTTGGTGTTTAAGTTTACTATGAAGAATAAAAAATATTTGCTGTGAATTTAAAAAATAAATTTTAAAAAGATTATTATCAACTACTAACAATATTGAAAAATAAAGTAGAGATAATAATATTATTAAACTGTTCATTTTAAAAAACTATGAAAAAAATTAGTTGAAAATTTTCTTTTTTTGGATGCAGATAAAATGTTCTTTAATCATATGTATTATTCTTATCCAAAACTTGTAACATATATAATCTTTGAGTTATATTAGGGCAGATACCAACTCCTGCTTTTGGCTTGACATTTTTACAATTCATATTATTTTTTGGAATTCTCACAGTTTTTTAAGAACTGATAATGTCATTTCATTTATGTGATTTATTAACCACAATATTAATTATTGACATTTTGGTTTTTTCATTTAATTTAGAATTTAAATGATCTTAAAATTGAAATATCTTTAGTTATTTAAATGATGTAAATTTTAAGTTAAAGTTAAATTGACAATTCATGAAGTAAAAAATAAGTATGAAAAACTTGGTAATTACCTAGGATGATGATGCACCAATATCAAACTGGAAATATATCATTTAAAATTAATGTAGTGATATAATTGTTTTTTATTGTCATTTTTAACCATATTTTTGGCTAGAAATTTGTATTGTATATATATATAAATAAAATTAAACTTATATATCATAAACTTATAAACCTTAATTTTTAATTGCTTTTTTTGACAATATAAAGCAGGCGATTATATCAATATATCAATTTATATAATAATATCAAATTATACAGTATCATCCTTTTGTTACACTGACATATGTTTCTGTATGTTAAACAAGTCAACACACAGAAACATATGCCAGTGTTAACTTTTGTTAACGAACAATTAAATTTATATATTTTTAATAAAAACAAATTATACAGTAATCTTCCTTTATTCTACCAACATATGTTTCTGTGTGTCAACAAATCAACACACTTCAACTGGGTTGTTAATAGGAAAGATAACTATTAACAACCCAGTTGAAGTGTGTTGATTCGCTGACACACAGAAACATATGTTGGTAGAATAAAGGAAGATTACTGTATAATTTGTTTTTATTTATATTCCAGTGAAGTTACTTCACTAGGATCTTTTGTTAGCAAACAATTAAAACTATATTTTGAACAGTTATATTTTTAAAAGTTACATTAAGTTATATTAATTACGATCTTGTAAAACAAAGTTGATTAAATATTTTAGTTTATCATAATTAAAGTTAATTCTTAATATGTATTTATAAAAAAAATTTCAAACAAAGTATCTTTTAAGATTAAACATATCAGCCTTAAAACATTGATTTTTAGCATATATTTATGGTTAAAAAGACATTGAATATAATATATTTTCAGTTTGATATTGGTGCATCATCCTAAGTAATTATCAAAAACTTTGAACTTTAACTCTGTCAGGGTTGCACACTAAAAGACAAAAAAACAGATGAGTGACTAAAACTTTGTCAAAGTTAGCCTGAGTTTATAAAGAAAAATTTAGAAAACATTTTACCAAGCTAAAGTAGCAAAAAAGTTTTAGGTTTATGAAAAAAATCCGTATTAGCAGGAGTCAGTTGAGTTTATTTAAACAATCTGTCAAATTATTCAGCCTGTGTTTTTTATTTAAACTAACCTAGTGGCTTTCATGTGAGGCAACTAATTCCTGGTAATATTTAGGTTTCTTTAAAATATATAGCAACAAAAATTATTGTTCAAGGCTAAAACATTGAAATAAAATTAAATATATAGCTGAAAACTATGCTGGAAACTACTTCTTAATCTATATATTTTCATTTACTTAATATTTGCAAAAAAAAACAATTTCAAAAAATAATAATTTAGAAACTGACCCTTCCATTTTTTATAGAAGCTTTACAGGTAATTATCACCTCTACTGCAATGAAATTTAAACACTCCTAACACATATTAAGTATTTCTGAAAAAAACTTCAAAACTTTAAATAAAATATAATTGAATTTATTATTGTATTGATAATAAGCTTATTTATATGTACATTTCGTTTAATTTTTGGATAGTGAATAATGAACTTAAACTATAAGTAAAATAATGTATCCTATTTTCTAAATGATTATTTATTATTTATGTAACAAGCAAAATTAGTAAACTTTACTTTTAATTTTTACTTCCAAAGTAATGAAATTTAAGTTGAAAATAAAAATCTAAAAATTAAAAGAAAAAAACATTTTATTTTGTTGAAAATTCAAGGTTTTTCCAGGTTATTTTAATCTTTCTAATTCCTGGTTTTTTGGCATCTTTAAATTAGTTAAAACTATTCCAGTTTAAATTTGTTAAATACTTTTAAGTAAAACAAAGTACTGTCAATAATATTATTTGTATTAAATTAAGTATTTACTATTAAGTGCATCATTACTAAAATGTGATTTTTTTGTATGTTTAGTAAATATAAAATAAATATATTAGTAAAAAAAGTTTTAGTTATGCATATGAGCATCAATAGAATATATTAAAAGACATTATAATTTAACTATTTGGTAAATTTAAAAGTTTATTATTTTAGTCATAAAAATACTACAGTATCAAAAATACATGAAATAAAGTGCAATTACAAAGAACCTATAAAGAGAAAATTAAATGGACAATAAGATAGCTAAGTAAATTGCTACAATGCTGCAGCAAATTAGAAATAATTAAAACTTTGATTTTTCAACTAGACTAATTTTTATTAATTTGAAATTCATAATATTAATTATATGTTATCCTAATTTTGTTTTATTAAGTATTTTTACTAAATTTTTCTAAATGTTTACTAACTTATTTGTTAAAAGCTAGTCCAGAGAAAGGCAAAAAAAAAGTAAACCCAGTGCTTGTTTTTTATCTTGATTGGAAAAGTTTAGTTTTTTTGGTGTATCATTACAATTTTTCTGGTAGATATAGAAAATTTTGAAAAAGGTAGGAACCATGTTACTGCATAATATATTGATCAATTTTCTTTCAAGTAAACATTTATCATTGGTTATAACTTTAGATAACTTTTTGTATTAATGTTTTCATATATTCTTCATCAAAAGTTTATGAAACAAATTTCTGTTTTGCTAGAGTTATTTTAACATAGCTTTAACTGTTTTGCTCAATTTTTTGTGTCTTGGACAGGCTAAATTGTTGTATTTTATATATATTTCTTGTCTAAAAACAAAAAAAAACTTTTCAGGTTATTATTTTTTTAAATTATTAATTGGTCAGATGCAAGATATTTTGTATGAATCTCAAAAATCTACACAACAGTATACTTATTTTGAGGATAGTACATTTTTTTAAGCTTTTCCCTTCTATTAATAGAATGGAAGTTAATAAACTAAGTTCTTACCATATTTCAAAAAAAATTGTTAAGATTAACAAGAATTTTTATAAAATAACACAGCATGACTAGCTGTTTTTTTATTAGAACACTAAATTAACTTTGCAAACAAGTTTATAAAGCAGAAAAATTAAACATTAGGATTTATATTTAATGTTTTTTTTTATATTGTTATAATAATAGTTAGCAATAGTATATTTATTAAATTATCAAATAATTAATATTTCTGTATTTTATATTTAGTGCTTAGTATTATCATATAAAATTAATCAATTTATGTTTTTAACGTTTTATTGCAAAATTTGGCAGACAAGAAATAATAACTATTTTAGAGCTTTTTCTGAAGATAAACAAACTAGTTTATACAATTTATTTTACATAGTAAATGTCTCCAATGATCTCCAATACACAACTCTGAAAATGGCTCCAAATCTGGTAAAAAATTTTACCAGAAAAGAAAAAGTGTTGCCAAAAGTTTTTACTGGTAAATTTATTTACACTAACAGAATTTCCAAATAAATAAACATATCTACCTAAAAGACAAAGCAAAAGCATTTTTAGTAGAAAACTTTTCTTTTAGTAAACCACGAGTATTTTAATTATTAATCAAAAACTTCTAAAAAAAATAGCGTACGGGGATGTATAATGAAATAATAATAATCAAGCAAATTTCTAAAAGTCACTGAAATATTTTTATTTAACGTTAACTTTACGTTTAAATATATATGTATGTTGCTAAAAATAAATTAGTCAATTATCTTACATATTTTAGTTGTTATAAAATTTATAGCTTACTTCAGGCTCAAAATTTGAAATAGTTAAATATTTGACAGTATTATTATATCAAGTAACTTATCTTACTAAGCGAAACATTTACACAGACAAGTAAAAACTATAAGTAATTTAATTTTTAGTTCTTCTACAAATTATTCAAAATAAAGACGTTTAGAATCTACTTTTGATCCAAAAAGTATCCTGTACAAAACAAAGTTGATAAAACAATAATTTGTTAGTTGTCAGTTGTAATAGAGTATTTTAGTTTAGTTAGCTTGTACAAAATACTTTTTGGATCAAAAGTATATTTAAAACGTCTTTATTTTATATAATTTGTAAAAGAACTATAAATTACTTTTATGTTTACGTTTTATTAACGTTTTTCTTAAAATAGTAAATAAGCTTTTGTTAAAACTTTGTTAAATTTTGCAACAAAAAAAAAACTAACTTGGTAAAACTGCAGTTTGTTAATTGTCAGTTGTAATAAAGTATTTTAGTTAAGTTTTTTTTAATTTTTTAGATGCAAAATTTTAACTAAATCTTATTTTATTTACTGTCTTAAGAAAAACGTTTCAAGGCAGTTTTTATTTCACCACGGTTTCGACTAACAAGGACAAACTCGCTGTACAACAGATACTTTGGGATTCGCTCGTCGACCAGCAAAGCCTATTTTGGCTGAGCGGAAAGTCCTAGTGTTATGACCAATACGTCTTAAAATTTCTTTGTTAAGATTTCTATAGTCATCAACTTCTAAGGACACAACGGTGGCATTGTAAACGGAAATTGTTGATTTTCTTCTCCTGCTAAATTGATAAGGTTCAAATTTCGCTACCATGTACATACAGCATATATAATAAACCTTAGACTTCGTGCGAATACTTAAATTTGTTAATTAGTACTTTAACATTTTTATTAATTATTGTTTGATATTCAAATTTTGTATAAGTAAAATCTATTTTAAAACTATTTATTATTATTAGTCTTTACAATTTTTTTATTTATAAATAGTACCAAATTAAGTAAACTAACCTCCTAAGTTTTCTAATCGTTACATTTTTATATAAATTAAGTTAATTTAAAATTTAGAAATTAAGACATTTATAGTTTAACAATTCACTTTTAAATTTGAGTTTTCTCAAATTTATCAAAAGTTACAAAACGTTTCTGAAAAAACTCGTTTAAATTAAAAGAAAGGTATTAAGGTTTATACAACTTAATTAAAATTCAAGCATATCATTAATTTATAAAGTAATAAAAAATAAGGCTATTTGGGCTTATATTTAGTAATTAAACTTTAGTTTTACAAGTAAAACAGTTTACTATAGAGTTTTAAGCTACTTTCTAAATTATGAAATAAATGAAATAAAAAATGTCGTAAAATTAACTTAAAATTTAAGCTGAACACCGCAGTTCTAAGGTAAACAGTTTATTGAACAATAGTAAAAAAAATCGACGCTTTTAAATATGGTATAAAGACCTGATGTATAGAAAAAAATTTGATAATCTAATTACAAATCACTTATTTTAATTATTTTGAGCTGTATAAAGAATTGTATTAAAACAATTAAATACTAAATTTAAAAAGAAAGTAGAAACTACTGGTAAAAATAATAAAAAACCTTTGAATTTCAAAAATAAAGTAGTTCTTTCATCAAAATAAATTAAAAGTACACGTAGTAAGATTATTAAAAACTGTCATTATTAAAAACTGTCATTATTTGTATTAAATCAACCTTTTGTTTAAATTTTATGATTTAAACTATTTTGTTTAAGTTTTTATTGAGACAATATAGAGTTTAAATAATCTAATGTTTTCTAATCTAATTAATATGTTAAACTTCAAAAAAATATTCAATGCAAAAACTACAACAAATCTAAATATAAAATAAAACAAAGTAAAGAAAAAGCTTAGTACATAAAGTAACTTTTATTCTAAATCTTATACAAAATATATTTTTCCAAATACATCATTTCTTAATATTTAGGTGAACATTGATTATTAAGTTTTATAGTATTTCAAAGAATTTCAATAAATAACTTCTTTAACCTAATTTACATTGATGCTCATAAGTATCATTGAAAAATAAAAAAAAAAATTAATGTCAAAAAAATCTACAAAAAATTTTGTTTAAACTACTGTTTTGCTTTTAATATCTTGAACTGTCTTTGTAAAAGATATAATAATAACTTTTAAAAGAAAGATCTTTGATGCAATAAAACTATAGGCAAGTTATGATGTAAAAAAAAGTTCAACTTAAACAAATTTATATTAGATAAATCGTTAAATATTAATCTTAACTTTGTTTAAATTAAAGTTAAAGCTTTTTGTTTAAAACTTGTATTTTAAACATTACTACCTCAAAAATACTAAAGAAAGTATAAGTTGTAAAACTGTAAAATATTTAACTATGAAACCTTGAACGATAAATAAACGCTCAAAAAGTTTAGTCCAAGGACCTGGTGCACAAAAAAACCATTCGGTTATCGAGTCATACACCATAACAGTTCAACGTCATGTCCAGGACTATAAAGCTTATTGTTGGCTGGCTATGATTTAAAAACTAACTTAATAAATAATAAATAAAAAAACTCAACTTGTAAAATTTGAATCTAACGCATTAAGCTTTTTTGAAACGTATAACCAAAAACTTTTAAATTAATTCTTTTACGAATTAACTTTTAATTATTTTCTGTAAAGCTGTATAAATTTTTGGCCTATGTATTTTTATCTTACAGTTTAGTAACCCATATTTAAAAAGTCTAGTTAAGTATGATTTTGGTGGTGTCTACAAAAATAATTTAAAATGCTTTTTTTTTGATGTTGTGTGTTTTATGGCGTATTGTAGTTTAAGTTCTGTTTTGTAACTAACATCATTGGTGATCGTTCTTTTCCAGCTGTTCCAATAAAAGCACTACTTTTATGAAAAACAAGTAATTGGCGTATTCAACGTAGAATTAATTTTATTTATTACACCTAACCTCATAAACTCCGAAAGTTTTACTATTTACGTCCTTTAAAAGTTTGTTGTTTTCCCGTTTTTTAACTTTTTTTTTTAATTCTCCACCTCGCTTAAAATAAAATTTTTTGATTACCTGGAAAGACATTAAAAGGTAACCGTGGGGTGCGACTCGATAACCGAAAGGTTCTTCGTGCACCAGGTCCAAAGACCAAAAATTTTGAGCGTATTTTTTTGTCCTTCAATAAACTATAATAATAATGATGGCAAAACAGTATGATTTGAGAAAATAAAATATTATAAATTTTGCTGTATCGATACTCTATAATACCTGTAATAAATTTATATCATCATGTAAAACTATTTCTATTAAAGTCCTCTAACTAATAGTGTTTATTTAGTTTTACTTTAGTAAATTGTTTTCTGAGAGATAGTTGCATCTAACAACAATTTAAGCTTTGAATGCATACTAGTAAAACATAGATACGTATAGAAAGCAAACTTATTCTTTCTTTTTTCTTGTGTCCGTTACAATCTTAACAGAATCTGTAGAGATGTTCAAATTTTATGGACAGCGAAATGTAACTGTTTGAATTAAGTTTTTTCGTTCAAAAGCAATTATTTTAAATTTTATGAAAGGCTTCGGTTTTTTGTATCTTAAAGATTTGACTCCTTATTTAAGCTAGTTATATAAAACACTATCCTAGGTTTTATTTTTAAATAACACGACAACTCTCCTACTGAAACACACCCATAGTAGTCTAAAATTGTTTTTTAACTAGATTCAAAAGTTTAACTAGAGTATGTCTACATCATATGATAATGTTTTTTTTTTCCTTAGTTAAGGAATTGATTAAAAGTTATCACAAAATTTTTCCTGAACTTAAATTATGATTTTTTTGCGATTGCTACCTGGCGTTTGTGCTATAAGCCGTTTGCACCAAAAAATATTTAAGTAAATAAATACAAAAAGAAGTATATTTAGCGAATTTTTTTAGAATTTTCTACCTTCTAAAAAATTTGGATATAAGAATTTTATTAGCCTTTAAGGAATTTAGTTTTGAACAATAGTATATAACAAAAAAACTATAGTAGGCCGAAGTATCTGAAATTTATAACACCTAAATTGAATAATGATTTTTCGTTTTTAGAAGATCAAAATATAATATAAAAGTGCTAAAATACATCAAAAAAATAAAATTAAGTAAATAAAGTATACTAGTATACTACTAATTTTCAAATTGGCCATAAAAATTAGCTGTAAAAATCTGACACTCGTGTTTTAAATTCACAAAGTAACTTTGGTTAAAGTCGATATTTATAGTAAAAATTATTACAAAAAATATATTCATCACAAAGTAAAAAAAAAGTTCTAACTTGTAGTATTAAAAACATTATCTTATTTTAAAACTATAAAAAAAAGCTTAAAATTGTTCTGTGAAAATATTTTATAATCAAACACTACCACAACTTTATTAAACTTTTAAAAACTGGAATACTAAAAAGTAAATTAAATTTAAAAATCAATTGAAACAAACATATAATACTTTTTTCGTTTATAAATGAAAAAGTCTGTTTTTATTTAAAAATTATCCATAAGTATTACGCATTTCTTAGAAGTTATAATCCAAAACTATATCAAAATTAATTTAAATACATTTAAGTTTAATATTTAAAAAAGTATATTTTAAAAAGTAACTCCAACGCCGACATAAGCATGTAGCATAAACATGTTGAAAAGTACAGACTTTGAAATAAAATGGGAAATACTAAGCAGTACAATATCAAAATTCAAAACTAAATTCCGTTGAAGACTTTGTAACTTTGAAATCCGAATAAATAAAATAAATAAGACTTAAACAGGGTTGCCAATATTTTTCAAATAGCCCCCTTTAAAGAAATAAAATAGCTATGGCCCCCTTCAACAAGATAACTCAAAAAGCTACCATTAAATGCACCTGAGACATTTTTTTGCTGTTCATCAACAACTGCATAATATCTAGAATAAGTTTCAAAACTACCATTAAAAACACCTAAGAACTTTTTTTTTGCGCTACATAGAGAACTCCAGAAGATCTAGTGTAAGTTTCAAATTATGACCCTATTACCCCCTGTGGCTCCTTAAGTGCACATGACCTCCCTTTTGCCCCTTTTGCTGCTCATGACCCGCTGAGTATCTGTCATGGCACCGTAAGGGGCCACTTTGCCCACTTTGAAAAACCCTGGACTAAATAAATAAACAGCGAATAACGAATTATATGAATACATTATCAAACATATTTTTAGCTAAATTAAAGGTTTATATGACAGTTCAAACTTTTAGAAAAATGTTCAAGAGACTATATCTCAAAAAATAATATATACTTGAAAAAATAAGAAATACCTATGTAGGTCTTATAAATATCTATGACCAATTTTATTATTTTTCTTAAATGTTTAGTGTTTATTGAGAAATTAAAATACTACTAAAAATGATTATATTTAAAAAAATATTTTTCCCGTTTTTCTAAAAACACTTATAACTTTGCAAAAAGAAAAAAAAAAGCTGGCATGTAGATGTTATTAAAACCTCCATAAGTTTTTTTATTTTGATAAAATTGATATTAAATTTTTTGAGATATGGTCTCTTAAATTAAAAAAAAATTAAAACAAACAAAAGTTTTTCTGAAGGTTATACCAAATAAAAAGATTTCATAAACATATGTAATGTAAATACATGAAAATATGTTAAAAAGTGTGTTTTATCATTTTATTAAATACATACTTAACTACAATTTTATTTATTGAGCATTGTTGACGAAATTTTTATGATAAAATTACAAATACATGCATTTTCTAAAGTCATTCAAAAATAGTTTTTTATAACACTTTGATTAGCTAATTTTGAATAAAAAAATTATTTTTTTAGATATGCTCAATCCGTAATTATAAAATTTTTATAAAGTATATACTTTTTTTTACAAAAAATATATTTAACTACTTTATTTTTGACGCAGTTAAGAAAAAAAAGTATTTGATTATAAAAAGCTTACATAAAGAAAGATATAATTTTTAATAAACTATTCTAAAGAAAACAATATCTAATCCCTTTTTTATTATGTTTAACTAGCTTCTGTCAGGGGTCGCGCAGGAAGCAAGAAACCAGCCAAAACTCCTTTGGTGGAAGCTGGAAAGTCTTATTTTTTGATGTAATTTTTATCTTTAAAGAGTTTTTTAATCATCTTGTTAAAAGTTTTATTTTTAGTATTTATGTATTTGTTTTTAAGTTGTTGATTAAGTTTATTTTATTTATTACAGCTATTTTAAAAACTGTAAAGCTATTACAAGTGTATTTGATAAGTAAAACATCAAATTAAATTTTTTATGTCATTGTTAATTAAGTGCTCCTTAATGATAAGGAAAATGTTTAATTGTATTAATTCAAGCAAAAGTTTAGTTTTAAGAAAAGAAAAGCAAAAAACAAAACAGAAATAAATAAAATTTATATAATATTCAAAAACGACAGCAGGCTTGTAAAAACAAAAAAAAAAAAAAAAATGTTTTTAGTAGTTAATTAGGTACATGTTACGATTAGTGTATTAAGGTTTCTCAGTTTTTTTTTAAAACAAATTTTTGCAATAAAGCAATTAAAAGCAACCAAATTAAAGATACTTAAGTTTCAAATTATATACTCATCTAATACGTTTTTAAATCATATAAACTTCTGAATTTTGTTTAAATAAACAATGTATCTTACATGTGTTAGTCTTTGAACAATTTTTTAAGCTAATGGACACTATAATCGAAGTTTTCCTAAAAAAAAAGTGTAACTTATACAAATAAAAGTTTTTTTATGAAATATAAGTTATGAAAACATATTGAAAACTTATATTTCTTAAACGAATTAGATTAATAAAAAATGCTTAAATATTTACCTAAATACTGTTTCATTTGCTGGATTCTACCTACAGAGAAAATTTTTCGATATCTTAAAAAGTTAATGAGGTATTAACAAAACTGTCTTAGTTACTATAAACAAATACTCAAGTAATCTATTTAATTTACAAATTTAACAAATTTACTATTGTTTTATAGTTTAAAAAGTTCTGCAGCTTAAAACTAATGAAAAATTGTATTTTAATACCTGTGAATTGGAATGTTTAGTTTAAAGTCAAACTTTTATAAGTGCTATATGATAAGGAGTAAGTGTCCTAAGATAAAAAAACTGAAATGTTCTAATAATAAAACACTGAATAAAATTGCTTTTGTCTATAATAAAAGATATATACTGACTTTTAGAATATGCTTATATAAAGTTTTTTTTGACCAGTGGGGTTTGATTTATGATGTTCAATTGTTGTAGTATTCAATGTAGTTATTTGGACTTATATTCCTTTAAGATACACAAAAAGAAAGAACTAGAGTTCTAAACTCAAATATATTCAAGGAGATATTATGCTTAAGTTTATAAGATTAGAAATACACTTTTTTCTATAGAAGTAAAAGAGAAATTTTTAATATAGAAATTACTATATTATCAACTAATAAACCACTTTCCTGGACAAGACGTTAAAAGGTATCTGTGGCATGCAACTCTATAACAGAAAGGGTTTTTTTTTGTGCACCAGGTCCTAAGACCAACTATTTTGAGCGCTTTTTTTTTGTCACTCAATAAACTAGCAACAAAAAAGAAGTGAAAGAAAAGTATGGAACAAAAGCCTAAACCAGTGGTTCTCCAATTTTTAAGACTTTAAAAAACCTCTGCACTTAACAAGACTAAATGAAAAGTAATGATTTTCAAGTAAATACATTTGAGAAAAAAAAAACTTGAGATTATTTTATAAAAAAGTATGCCTTTTTATTAAACTTAAGATGAACAGTTAACTTATTCTTTACACACTTACTTTGAGAGACAATGGCTTAAGCCACAAGACTTTAAATGATTGAGAAAATTTTGTTATAAAATTACAAATTTTTCAACAGCTAGCAACAATGAACAACAGCTTTTATAAAAAAAAATTGTGGAACCCTATCTATGTAATATTATATTTTTTGTATGAAAAAAACAAAACTACTGTTTTAGCTACAAATGTTCTTATTAAATTAAAAAAGATCTACTATAAATAAAACTAAAGTAATATTTTTTTTTAAATGTATGTTTAAACCTAAAACAAGCAAGTATTTGCTAACAATTTTTTGAATTTAAATGTTTTTTTAAACATCTACAACAGGGTTTCCTAACAGGTAAGTCGGGAGCATTAACTTGTAAAGGGTCAAAGAGGAGAAGGTCAGTTTTGAAATTTTGGTCAGATAGTACATATTTGCTTTTTGTTTTACTAATTTAAGCTTGATTTTCCATTTTTTTTCCTGAGGTAAAATTTAAACCAGGGCTTTATAAATGGGGCCATTTGTAAGGGAGAAAAAAAGTAAATTTTTGTTTAACTTATAAAGGGGGCAATGTTTAACAAAGAGGTTAATATGAAAAACATTTTAAAAAACGCTGTTTATAAAACTATATCAACATGTTTTAATTTAGAAACATTTATAAAGGTATCTGAGGTAAATGCAAAATTAAAGCAAGTTTTTACATTAATTTAAAGTATGATCAAAGATTTTATTTAAGTTTACAAACTTAACTCAAGATTGAACTTTATATAGTTATATAAGTGTTTGTTACAAATTATTATCCGTTATTAAATGTCCTAAGTAAAAACTACATTAAGCACTGTTTAATTTAATAAAATTCTTACTCACAAAACTAATAAATCATTAGAAAATCCTTAAAAATAGTGTTTGGTTTGTTGGTCAAGTGTATATTTATGCTGTAGAAACTTGTAACAATTTAAGTTGTAAAATTCAAACCCATTGGTCAACACATATATTAAATAATCATTATAAACTTTTTTATTTTAAATGATAAAGGGCTAAGGTAGTTTTTATGTACAAGCATTTTGAGTTACATGAAATTTTGTTATTGTATTTTATTGTAAACTTTTGACAAATTTTTATATATAAAATAAATTATTTAAATTAGTCCAGGAAACAGTTAAATTTATTATGAGTTTTAATCAAACAAATGTTAGAAAAGGTTCTTATTGTAAAACAAAATTTATTCTAAACTGCTGATAGTCTTTTTATTTGTTTTTTTTGCTAAAATTTATTGTGATTTTGTCTTAAATTGTTACTTTGTATAGTTGATAAAGATAGTAAATACTTTTTTTTCTATCAGTTTAAGAAGTTAGGTATTTTTATATGAGAAGAGTTAAGAATTTTATGATAGTTTAGGAAAGCAGCTGTTATGAGTGGTAGTAAAAAGAAAAACAAAACAATTTTTTTTACAGCAACACAATGTTCTAGATGTTTTTGAATTACTATTATTATTTTTTTGAGTAAAATACAATCAATAACTATTTATTTAGAAGCTAAAAAATATTATTTTAAAATATCAATTATTTAAAGATACTAGTATTCAGTATTTTTTTAGTCGTTATACATTTAAATGAACAAGCTTTAATTTTTAATTTTAAACACCACATAAAAGAGCTGATATACTGTTATTAATAAAAATTTTACGTGTACTAAGTTATAAAGTACTTATAATCTTACAAACTATTATTTACTTTTATAATTTTTTACATCATTGGATTAAATTAAAAAAAAAAAATTATCAAGACAAACTGACTACATAATCTAGTTATTAATGGTACATATTTGGTGATTAACATTATTATTTTGATAATATATGTTTTGTAGCATACTCTCAGTTAATTTTAAAAATAAAATTCAAACAGTTAGCATGTATTTGATTACATTTATAAAGTTTTTGTATACATATTTAAAACTTTTGTCTTAAATAACTGAACCTTGAACTGTAGTAATTACTTAGTATTATTCTAATTTGCTAGATTTTATTTATTCAGATTATATTATAAGACAAAGTTTTGCCTAGTAGGGCTTGTCAGTTATAAACTATATATGAAAAATGCATTTTAAGTTGTTAAATAGAAGACATTATAAACTAAAAAACATAATATGAAGTAAACAAAGTAAATTGTTAGTAAATAACATTTTACAAATTTATTTTCTTATAACTACTAAGTTGAGACATGAAACTTTTTTATTTATGAAAAATATAAGAAGTATAATATAAGATATATAATATATAATTTTTATAAAACTTTTAGCTGGTACATAAAAATTACTAATTTATAAATTTCATTAATCTTATTAACATAGTTATTTTGATCATTTTATTTTAAGCAAGTGCTTAAAGTAATAAACAAAAAAGAAAATAGCCTAAAAGTATGAATTTAATTTAATTAAAAATACTTAAAAGTTCTTAAATATCAATATGATAAGTTTTAAACTTATTATGTAAACTATTAAAGTTTTTTTTTACAGTAAAAAAATTAAAAGTTTTAATTGTATTATGTTATATAATAGGCCTTAAAGCCTCTAGCTGAAAAATGATCAACTGCTCAAACACAAGCATGAGGGATTGTAATAATAATAAGATGTTCAGATAACAAACAATTTATACACGGTTTCACAACTAAGCAGATCTTCAGGTACAATAATAAAACGACAATCTAAAGCACTTTATATATGTAGAGATAGGAAGGTAATTAGAGGTGGTTAGTAATACTTTGATAAGTATTTATAAATATTAGTAGTTGTTATAATTAAATTAAAAATAGCACAATCTGAAGTGGGGCACAGGGCAGCGAGCTCTGTTTGCTGATTCAAGAATCTTTCTTTGTTAGACTCTGCAACAGAAATTCTTTCCAAGTTTCATATAGTGCATGCTTCCAGTTTGTTGGGGGGTTTGCATGTAGTTTTATACATGATTGTCCATGAGATGTTGGTGTGATATAAGTTGTTTTAATTTATATATGCTGACAATGTTGTTGATTATATTATGTTATTATATTATATTCTATTAACTTATTTTGGATACTTCAATAATTCTTAGAAAATAAAGAGTTTATAAGTTTATCATTTAATTTTAATTTAAAATGTGATAACTAAGCTTATTAAAATGATATAGAATTTATGACATTAAACAGTACATTTTGACTTTTAGGTTATATAAGTTAAAATTTAAATGAAAGTTTATATCAGTTTTGGAAAGATATTAGTTGTGGTTCTTTGTAAGAACCCACAAATGACAATTAAAGATCTACAAGATAAAGCTGTCAAGAGATATAAAACTATCATCAAAAGAGTAAGTACATTATAACTTTTATTTATTTTATAAATATTATGTTATTTTATTTAATATCTCAGTAGTATTTATATATAGCTACCAGTCTTGTACTTAACATTAAAAAATATATGTTTTATAAATTGTTGTACTTTACACTCATAAATATTTATTGCTTTGCTGTGACAACACTGTGTTAAACTATCATAGAGAAGTAATTCTTACTTTTTGAGAATGATTTTTTGACTGTGATTCAGACGCATTAGTAACATTTTAAAGAAGTTTTAATGTAGATATACATTTTTAAGTGTCTTTTATTTTAATAATTACTTAAATAAGTCAATTATGATTTTTTTAGGGTCCTGAGTATGAAGTTGTAGTTACAAATTTAGCATATGCTTCAACTGGTGCAATTTTAAATGAAGATGATGAAGTTGAAGATTTTATTGAAGATCAAGAAAAAGTTAGTTTCTTGTTTACTTAGTAGATATTTGTATACCATTTACAGCTTAGTATATAGAGATTACTCATTTTTATTTTATGTTTATTTCACAAACGTTTTAAAAACTTTACGAGTTTCATTGTCAAGTGGTAAATATTAAATGAAAAAAAAATAGTTAGTAAAACATTTTTTTTAAAATTATGACAATGAATGAATTCAAAGAAATACAAACTTTATAGTTTGGCAAGTATAACTTAAGTAAAGATATGTTAGTGAATAAATTGTTGATAATTTTGTTTTTCCATTTAATGCTATTTGTGTATTTAACTTAAGTCGTTCTTCCTAAATCAATATTGAGTCCAAACTGTAGAGTTTGCTTTCCTTACATTGTTAGAAAACTTTAAACTATTTCAGAGTTTTGATAAAAAAATAGAAAAATATGGTCAAATAATGCACTGTTTTTATCTGTTCTGCAGTGGTCTGTATTTCGTCAGAAGACTAATAAAATTAAAATGAGTAATATCTATATACTAGTGGCGTTGCGTGGTGTATTTTTTAGATGGTGCAGAAAAAAATTCCGAGTTGCCGGTACCCAAGTTGCCCCTACTTGAGTTGTCCCTACTCGAGTTGCCTCTGCTTAAGTTGCCTTGCTTAAGTTGCTTCTACTTGAGTTGTTTCTGCTCGAGTTGCTTCTACTCGAGTTGCCTCTGCTCGAGTTGCTTCTGCTCAAACCGCCCCTGCTCTGCTTAGCTTTGCTTTTATTTTTTGTTTACAATAGCTTGTGGAATGATACTTAAGCCTGTACTGTGTTAGGGAATTTTCAAGTAGCTTACTTACCGCAAGATATAAATTTTGCAGTAATTTTTGAAGAAATTTTGTTTTTTTGAATTCATTTGCGGTAGTCATCTAAGAGTTTGCGGCAGTGTATTGAGCAAAATGGTCGTTGTCTAAATTGGAGTTTTATAAAAGATTTTGTTCTAAATAATAACGAAAACGTTATAGATACTTAATTTTTTCTTACAAAGTTTTAAGGTGGTGCAATTCAGGCAGTGCAACACCCCACGCGACGCCCCTGCTATATACCAAGTTGCAAATGGTATTTAAATACGTTTAAAAACCTTACTATAATAATTAGTAGTTATTGTTTAAGTGTCTATCTAGCTAGATTGAAAGTAGCTAGAAGTTATATTACTAGTAAAAAATAGTTTACACACAAAACTATAACAAACTGTAACTTACTGTAACTCAATAAAACTGTGACTTACTGTAAGTCAATAAAACTAAATACTAGTGTTGTTTTATACATACAAGTTTAAAATAGTATATTTTGTTGATAAGAATTGTACCTTTCTATTATGTAGCTATATGACAACTTTTATATACTTCTATATCTAAATTTTGATACATATCAACTTATAAATATTTTGTAAGCTGTTTATATACTATAAGATAATATAGCTTACTTTATGTACTATACAACTTATTGTTTGTCTGCAACTCTAACTAGAAGCTAGATAAAAAAGATTAAAAAAAAAATATTTTCTAAGCTAACAACTACGACAGAAAATTAATAATTAAACAGTTGATTGCAATCTATGAGGAGCCTGAAGTTGAACCTTTTCAAGGATCATTAAAAAAATTTATCACAGACTTCCAAGGTAAAAAAAGTTAATAAATTTAAATTGTTTCTAATCTTTATCAATTACATTTTTTAGTAGTTTTTAAAATGAAGTAGCATATAAAACAGTTTAATTTGTCACAAACTTTATAAAATCATGACCGGTTTTTTTTTATAAATACCTTTTTTAATAATTACTATTTTTCACATTATGTATATGGTATAAAACTTTTAAATAATTTTTAAATAAAACTTGTGCTAAGTTAGTAGTTTCATAACTTCGATTATTACTGTAGAGTGTTTTATTTTAAAAACTTTTACAAAATAATTTATTATAAACATAATAGAAATTTCAATGGATGATAGAATTGAAAGCCTGTCAGGCAGCGACAGAAGTTCAATATCACAAAAGCAACAGTACAATCAGGTTAATTACATATAAATGTAGTCGTTGAAGTAACTAATAATTTGTTTTTTGAAAATATATAAGGTATTTGCTTTAAAACTCTATGACATTCCTAAACAAACAAATGCAATTTAAGTACGTTTTTTGTTAAAATGGTATACATCTAAAACCAATTACAACTTTTTTTTTCATATTTTCTTTATCTAATCTTATTATCCAGCTGAGATCAATGAGTTTGACTCCAAATCTCCACCAATATCAAGATGAAGACACGTTCAGCACAAACACAAACTCCTCATCACTTCTTCACAACAACCCTTTTATGAGGAAAAATCCACAATATCAATCCATTGTAAACAGAGGCTTCACAGGTAACAGTATGCTTAGTTTTGCTATTATTATGAAATATTTAAAATGATTATGATTAGAATAGTGTAATAAAATACTGTTTAGCTGTTCTTTGTTAATTTAAGTCTACATTTTAAGAAAAAACCAAGGTAAACTATTTTTTGGTAGAAAAATCAATTTTTGAACGTATTAACTTAGTTTACATAATTTAATAAAGGTGATAAAGTAACAGTTTTTTTAATTGATAAGTATTTTTTACTGTAAGTTTAGATTAGATTATAAATTATGAACATAAATATCTAGAAAAATATCAAACTTGTTTTGTGAATTCTTATCTAAAAAATGGATGAAAAATTTAAAGACAAACACTTATATCTCAAAATAAATTCTTTCACAGCAGGTAAATATAAAGATCAATACAGCAATGGTTACTATGGTGACAACATAGTTACCTCCTACAATGAACAATACGAGTTCCGCACCCCTACTCCCCAGAAAGATATTGAAAACGAAACAGTTATGACATCACAACATCAGCACTACAACCGCTTAAATCCAGCAGTTGCTGTTGGTAACCAACGTCGTCATGGTTATTATGTTTTGTGTTTATTTAAAAACCTTCCGTCAATGTACTTTTTTATTCAGAAAATTTTTTAAAAAGGCGCTTCATTATAATAGGCAATAGTTTGTAAAAGTTAAAGTGTTTTATATACTATAAGAATATATTAAACATGCTTTTGTATTGGTATATAACTATTTACTATTTTGTCCATAACTTATATAAAAAATACTTTTGTAAATACTATTTCTATCAAATCTAAAATTTTGAATGAATATTTTTTATAAAACTAGTCTAATTCTAAAAAGTCTATATCGAGTATTAGAAATAAATAACTCTCAGACTGTTAATTCTTGACGAGACTTATTTAATATTTATTTTCGTAAAGTCTCAACAAATAAGTATATTTCCTACGCAAAATTTAAAGTTTATTTACTAACACAGGTAACAATGTTAATAACAACAATGTTAAAGAACTTCCCGTTTATGACTTTAGAAAAAAAAGTAGGTCTTCAAGTCTTGCTTCCCAATCTCTTCCTTGGTTTTATAGAAAGTCAAAAAGAGTTTCCATAAGAAATGATGATGGTAAACCGCTGGGATTACAAGTGACTTTTGTTCAAGATTTTTTGTATTTGTTAAAAAAAGTAGTTCTGTCATACTTGGTTTTGTAAAATTCTTAATGAATTATTTTGTTGCCTAATAGTTTTAATCGAAACTGAAATAATTTTTTAGAAAGTTCTAACAAAATTTTAAATATAAAAGTTAACAAAATCAAAACTAATACAAATTAACAAACGTTCAGTTTTAATACTTAAACAAACTAGATTACCGTTATAATCTTTGTGTTATCATATAAGTATAAGTAATAGGTGTATAAAAGTCTAGCTTTTACACAAAAAAATAAGTTGAGAAAAACTCAAACGTTTTGCTAATAGAAGTACGACTAGCTGGTAAAACATATTTATAAACTAATATAATTATTTCAAATAAAAAAAGCACCATTAGCTAAATGGATTGAAAAAAAAAATGTTTATAAGTAGATAAAAAAATATTTGTCTTCAAAATATTACATTATATGTTTATCATATTGTTTTTATATAAATTTAAAGTGAGTCAAACACCTTTAATATTGAATGAATTCATAAGCTTAATACAAAAGTTTAAGAAAAAAGTCTTTATTATTATATGAACATGAAAAAAATTAAACTGAATATATGAAAAATATTTACTAACAATAAATACTGTGCAGTTAATGCAATACGATGACCCAGAATCTGGTGATTTTTGTGGATTGCAAATTAAGTCGATTGAAAGAAGTGGAAATTTCAATAAAGATGTTAGCAGTATTTTTAATTGCGGTGATGTTATAGTGGAAATCAACGGAAGGATTTTAATCAACTATAGCTATGAAAAGTAAAAAAAAAATTGACTTACCTAGTTATTTTTAAAGAATAATATGAACTCTTGTTTTAGATTTAAGATTTCTTGTGTTTTTCAAATTCTACGTTAAAAAGTTATATCTGATTTGCTGTTGCTGTCTTCAATACAAATACATAGTTAAAATACCATATTTAAAAAGAAATCTAGAATCAGTAATATTTTTACTTTTGTTTGAATTTTTTTTCAGTTTTAAAAATATTTTGTTAATTTAAGTTTGGTCAGGATACTAGATGATGATTATTTAGTATGTTTATATAATTTGAAACGACGTGTAATTAAAATGATCAACTGAAGCTATGAAAAGTGTCAAAAGTTTAACATTTTTACTTGAAAAAAAGACTAATCAAAAATCCTATTTATGTTTGTTTTTGTTCTTTAGTTTTATTGCTTTAGAGGTACATTTTTTTCTGATCATATTTGAATAATTTATTATACATATGTTTAATTTTAATATGTTATATATTTAAATGATTCACTTTGCTGCTTTTTAAAATGTTTACCATAATATTTTTAAAGTGGTTTATCTAAATTGTTAAAATAACTTTGTTTTTTAAATGTAAAACACACTTTGCATATAAGCTAAATAAATTTCGATTTTATTGATACCTAAAAGTGTAGCTCATGTTGCTTACAATTATATATTGAACTATATTTGAATTCAACGAATTGATTCATATTTTATTTTTATCGTTATAACTCGGTTGTATAACGCAGGCTAATTAAAATTACTCGACTAGTTTGATATTTTTTTAAAAACTAAAGCTGATACAGGCTTGTTTTGTTTATTATTACAAAACTCAGGCTAGTTTTGATTGAAAAATTTTTTCTTCCTAAAAATCGTATTTTATTAAGTCCTAGTGTCACTATTTTTTATTTTTAGGTACTTAAGCTCGATTAATAGTAGTTTTTTTCAAGTTTTTAGCTGATACTATTTTTTTATTTATATATAAATTCAGGCTAATTATTGGTCATTCAAGCTATCTTTTTAGTTTGTCTTAAAGAGTGGCAACTCTGTATATTGTATAATATATCTTTTTGAAATATATGAATAGTGGACACCATGAAAAACTTAAAAAATAAAATATTTATTGTTTGTTTTGAATATAAGATATAAATCTTACAATTTAATTTCTTTCTTTAACGTACAACTTAACATAACAAAAAAAAAAAAAAACAGAGCATGCAATGTATTACAAGATTTAGGCTCCAATACTGGAAGACAAATCAACTTTAGGATACTTCCTGCAGCGTCCAACAATAACTGGTGACTTGTATTTAGTATTTTTTTTTTAGTATCGGTCGTTGAGTTTTACAGGTACTTTTATTGATTTACAAAATGTTTCTTTTATCATACAGTATTGAATAATTAAAATACCACATACTGAAAAAGTATTTGTCTATGAATAAAAGTTTTAAGTTAGGTCGTAAAAATCTGAACACATGTTCAGTTGAAACATGTTTGTACAACATTTTTAAATTGTAAACACTAACCTTGGGCAAGGAAAGCTTTGTAACATAAAGCGTTGTTTAAAAATTCATCAATTTTTTGAAAGTCTAATTTTTTTTAAAGCTATGAAGAAAGATCAGAGGCGGAAGGAAATGTGGAGGAGTTTAATTATGACGTCAAAAACAACATAAAACCACATAAAATATCCTCTATGTCGTCATTAAGTAACGATTATCAGTATTATGGCGAAACCCAAACAAAGGAAATGGAAAAGTTTGTTAAGGCTACATGTTTGATTATTTTACTCTTAAATCAATTGCTAGTAATTAACTATGTAATGAAATAATTTTATAAACACCAAGTAATTATGGGATTATTTTATTAAACTTTTTATTTACGCAGTAAGCCTGTCCCCCCTCCCAGAGGTGCTTCGGTCCAAGCTGTTACAAATTTGCAGCACAAAATACAACAAAATTACATCGATACCAGCAATAGTAATTTAATTTCGAATCATCACGAGAAAATCAGTATTCATAAGTTTGTATTTTAGTAAATTATTGATGATATGTTGTTATTTTATAATATTTGTCTAAGTGAATCTCTATTTTTTCTTTATGCAATAATATAGTTTTGTATATTTATAGGAATAAAATTGATGTTAGGAATGCTCAGAAAGTTGACAATGGTACAACTGAAATACTTAAAAATATTTCAACTTACTCTAGAAAAATTGGAAAAAAAATAAAAGTTCAACTTCTAAAAGGTTGTTTCTTTTTTACTTAAATGCATGTGAATGAAAAAGTTATCTGCGTATTTTTGCAAATCTTTTTGTTTTTGGGATGATCGTTTTCTTTGCAAAACATATTTTTTTGCTGTTTATAAAAATAATTTCGTTTTTCAAAAATAACAGATTATACAATATCCTTTCTTTATTGCATTAACTTTAATTAATTAAGTTTCTGTGTGTTAACAAATTAACTTAACTTCATGTAAGTAGTTTATTTTATGATTTGTTATTTAATTTTGTATTTTTACTTTAATTTATTTAATTTAGACTTAATAGTTAAGGGCATAGGGGAGGGGGGGTCCGACATTTTTTGCTAAAAGTAACATTGGATCTTATATGAAAGCGTGAAGTAGAAACTACAAGTCAGTTTTTATTGAATTGAAAAATCTTATTTAAATTTTGAGATATTGTAATTTTTATAAAAATTTTTCAATACAAAAGTATGTACCGCGAATTTTTTGGGGTCAATTATCTCGGAAGTTTAAAAAATCACTAAAAACCTATCTTCTCCTTCATTTTTTGAGCTAGAGACCTCAGACTTTCAGTAAATGTTCCTTTTATAATTTAAAAAACTTTGAATTTAGGAATTTTAAAATATTAAAAAATATAAATATTAGATTGAAAAAAAAGTTTTTTTTTTTTAACAATTTTTTTTTTCAAAATTAAAAAAATCCTGCATTCAATCTTTTTAGAATTTAATTATACACTTTCTGTGAAAGTTTGAAGAAAATAGTTTAAAAAATGAAGGAGGAGATAGATTTTTAGTGAAATGATCTTTTTTCGCGTTTTTAGTTTGCGCATTCCATTAGGAACTTATTGAGGTCACCGACTTTGATCGCTCATATCTCAAAAAATATTTTAAACTTTTTCAAATGGTTAAAAATGTCTGATAGCTCAGATAAAACTCTATAAAATAAGATTAACTTGTAAAAATCAAGGTGGACCCCCTATGCCCTTAATAACTGTTCAAAATATAAATTTTATCGTTTGCTAACAAAAGATCCTAGTGAAACAAGTTCACTGGAATATAAATAAAAATATATTAAACAGCAATCTTCCTTTATTGTACTAACATATGTTTCTGTGTGTTAACGAATCAACACACTTCAACTGGGTTTATAATGGAAAGAAAAACTCTTTCCATTATAAACCCAGTTGAAGTGTGTTGATTCGTTAATACACAAAGACATATATTGGTACATTAAAGGAACATTGCTGTATAATTTGACTTAATAGTTACAAATATTATATATTTTTATAACAGTTGGATTTAGCATTACGTATTTTATCTATTATTAACCTATGAAAATCTAAAGCAATTGTTTTTACTTTTAATTGACACATGTATACACCTACTTTAGCTTCTACTCTTCCCTTACAGTATTTATTTTTCCAGAGATCCGTTAAAGTGTGTTAATTCGTTAACACACAGAAATATGTGTTAGTTAAATAAAGAAAGGATACTGTATAATTTGTTAATATTATATATACCAGTGAACGTGTTTCGCTAGGATCTTTTGCTAACAAACGCTTAAATTTATATATTTGAATTGCTTAAATTGTTTATATGTAATTTATTTTTTTACAAATTATTGTTCCTTTAATTTTGATACTAATTTTATAGTTGTACTAGTTTGGGATTTATCTATTGATGTTAATTGTGATATTAAACGTTTGTAATTTTTTTTTTCATAGTTTATACATTTAATTTTAGGTAATTTATTTTTAAAAAGAACCTTTATAATATAAAATAATTGTAAGTAAGTTTTTCTTTACGTTTTATTTGTTTATAATAGTTTTATTTTTTGATCTAAATTCAAAATAGGCTGACAGACAAAAAAGGTTGATAGCATGCAATTTTCAGACAACAAATGTCAAAACAGCTGTCAATTATAAATTCGATGTATGATTAATTGGCTTTAACATATTTAACTTGAGTCCGGTTTACAATCGATAACCTAGCTTGAAAGTCTTTTGAGCTTGAAAGTCTTAATTGGCTTTTTATTCAAAGTTTATAAACGATCACTTCGTTAAAGCATTATCAAACAGTAATTTTTATTTTAATGTTTTTGTTACAAGTTTGTTTTACGTAAAAAAAGTAAACAATCACGGTTTAGAAATAGTCTAATAACCATATATCTAACTATATATTACTTCTTTTTGTAGGTGTAAGTATATATTTGAATAAAACACAGCCAAATATTATTTATATATTCCAAATTATTTTGTTATATATACTTTAAATTATGAAAATTAAAATTGATAAAAAAATTAAACTAGCTATTATCTACTGAAATTATCACAATTAAGAGTTTTTATTAAGAATATGCAAATATCAAACCTAAACAAACTAGTTCAAAAATTAAAGTTTAAGCTTTTTCGCTCTCACAAAGTATATGTTTTTATAGTAAGTTTTTGTAGCGTTTTTGTTTTGTTATTTGTGGGTTTGGCTTTAGTAAAACTGGTTTTATTGATGTAAAGTTTTTAATTTGCAAAGTTAAAAAAAGGTGTTATTCTTGGAAGATCTTAAATAAAAGCCAAATGTTTTTTTAAAATTAAATTTCAGTGTAATACATAAATAAATAATTAAAAATAGTTTATGCACTCTGAATATCTCTAAATAGAACTAGTTTTATTAGATTTGAAAAAGCTTATAGCATGTAGTATACTAAGTCATTAATACTTTGTCATATCCAAATGTATTAATATAAGTTAAATTATTATAAATCACATTAAAAAAAATATATTTGAAATACTATTGTACGTGTCTTAATTCAACTGAGTTAAATGATAACTTTCAGTTAACTCACCTGTAGTAAGTAGATCTTTATAACTAGTATATGTTTTATACCTTGATGCAACCATTTAATTATTAATGTTGTTATAACGTGTTTCACTAGTTGCTATGCCAACTAGAAATAAGTGAAGCATGTCTGTATCATTATAGTCTTGCGCTTAGCTTAATTTTTTTTCTTTCAAAAATTAGACAAACTCCCTTCTAAACTTTTATACTTTATAACTTTATATAAAATCGAAACTTTTTTGATTGTTATAGATATTTTGAAAACATTATACATATAGATATTTAAATCTACATTGTAAACTTATTAGTTATAGCCAATTTATATTTAAAAACTTTATAATGTTAAGTTATACAAATACATGTAAGTAAGGAAAATTATTATTATAAAATTAGGTTTAATTTTATAAATTAATTTAAAATGTGATATTAGTTATTGTATAAAATATATTTGTTTATCAGGTATAATTTGCTTAAAAGTATCTAAATAAAACAGTTTAAAAACGTTTATCTATACTTGAAAAGTAATTAAATAAAACGTTACAATAACTGGTATAACTTTTTAAGGCCTATTTTACTAAAGTTATATTAGACTCTTTATACTGTATTTGTAGTATTAAAAAAGAGTATATGTCATTTAAAGATAAATTTATTGTTTTAAAGAAACTAACAATTTTAGCTTCTAATTTACATTTTTCCCTGTTTTTATTTGAAAACCTCTATACTAAGTTTAGTTAAAACAAATAAATGTTACAAATAAAACCAAGTTGCACTTTAAGCGGTTGAATATAAACAAATCTTAGATTTAATTTTCTAAAGCTAATATTTTAAACTTGTTAAAACTTTAAAACCATAAAAAAAGTTTTGAATTGCTGATTGTATTTACATTCTATATACTTAATTTTATATATTTTTTAGCTGTACTTTATTTTACTTTATTTAGATAAGTCAGCTTTCTATAGATTATATAGAACAACTTATTGAGCAAAATTTAAAACTTTATTTTAAAAATAAAAACTAAGAATAATTTGATCTACTTTACTATCATCAGCTTTTTATTACATACCATTTATCTGTTTTTATTCTTCTTACGATCTCATGTTGTCTTTTTTCATAATACTTTACCATAAAAATACTTTTTTAAATAGAAATAACATACAAATTAAAAGGAGAAAAGTTATTGTTCGTTGTATCATAATTATTTTGTTTACTTTAAAAATAGTTTAAAATATTTTGAAATTTAGTTGTAAAATCTTTAGTAAAAGTTCATTATTATTTTTAGATATAATTAAAAGCATTGTTAGTTTCAGTGTTTTGTATCTACCTATTTTTTTGATAATAAAAATGTGTTTTTTGATACAACAGCTCTCAAAATCAAACCTACAGCTTTTACAATATTTATTTATATATAATTTTATTTTGGTAGTAAGTTTATTAAAAAATAACGACAAATAATTTCTTGAATTTTTATAGAATTTAAGAGTTTAATAAAATTTGTTGTTGTTCACTTATCATATACTGTATACAACTGAACTTAAAGTATAGTAATGTTAGCATTTTAAATTTTTGATAATTGATACGTCATGATGAGTTCAACTTAGTATTTGGAATAAATCTATTATGGCAAACAAGTTAATAAGTTGTACTAAAAATGTTGTTTACATAATTTCATAAAATTCCTAGCCATATTGCATTTATTCCAAATAAGTTAGACTCATTATGAAGTATTAATTATTAAGTATTTAAAATATTAACACTATTATACTTTAAGTTCAATTGTATACAGAAGTAAATTAAAAAAATCTAATAAACTCTAATAAAAATGCGAAAAAAAATATTTGTTGTTATTTTTTATTTTGTTTTTTTGTTAACAAACTTTTGCAAAAAATATTTTTAAAAGTATTTTTTTGTGAAAATTAACAAACTATAAATTTCATAAATAACGAAATTAGGTATATGTTCAATTGAAATTAAAGTTAGTTGTTTTTAAATTAAACTAAACGTAAACGTGACAAAAAAATCTCTTTATAAAAAGAACTTATACATCACATCAATCAGAACGCAATAAAAAAATAATTTTAGAATTATATTCTTAAAATTACATTTATTAAAAGTAACCCGAAATAAAAATCACCACACTTGTAATATTAACACTTGTTTTTCAAGTAATATGAGTAATATAGTACTTGAGGTAATCGAAATGTGTAAAAATGAATATTCTGTAAATTAGATACTTTTCTAAGATTTAAAATTCACTAAGATCAAAAATTAAAGGTGGTAAAAAAGTTTAATTAAATATTTTGTAGTTTGGTTTAAATTTTTTTTACGTAAAATTAGCTAGACACTCCAAAAATTGAGCGGATATCAACAATGATATATTTGGTATCAAGTATAATGAATATAAGGTGTTTTACTTTTCTTATTCGTACTACATAAAACTGTATAAACTATATTTTTATACATAATCAAATGTACGCAAAATAATATCACTACAACTGTTGAACTATAAATTAAAATCACGCTCTTGTATTTTTAGTCAATGTTGTAAAGACGTATACTAAATTAATTAAGTATCAAGTTTGTTACTATTTACGTATATATACCTAAACAAATATTCTAAGAAAGAAAAGACTCATTAACTCCCTTAAGTGAGAAGATAAAATAACATTTAATTTATTAACATTATAATTTTTATCCAGATTCCACGGGTTTAGGGTTCAGTGTTACTTCACGTGATACGTTAGTTGGCGGTCTGAACTCACCAATTTACATCAAAAACATCCTGGGAAGCGGAAGTGCTGTGAGGGACGGAAGACTTAAGATTGGTGATCGGTTAGTTGCAAAAATTAAAGTTTAAACGATTTATTTTTGTGCTGTACTTTTAGATTATGATTAAAACAAGTATAATGTATGTTTGATTGTAAAGTTTACAAGACATTCTTTGAAAATTTAAAAACAAAACGATAATTTTCTTAAAATACTTGTTGTTTTCTTATACTTTCAGTTTTTAACTAATATGGTTCTGTTTCTTATACTACTTTTTAATTAAATAAGGTTTTAATATAGCTTTAATATAAAATTTAGAAGAATTGTTTTTATAAAACTGTACAGTTTATCACGTTAGTATTAACTGATCGGTTTAAATAGTTTAATAACAGCTTATTTTGAAACCTGTAGAAAGTTATATAACACAAAGTTATGGTAATTTAAGGTTTTAAAACTAATTACAGATTATTGGAAATAAATGGAACAGAATTATCACAACATACACAAAGAGATGTAGTTAATATTTTAAGAAGTATAAAAACTGGTGACAAAGTTGATTTATTGATTAGTAGACAGCATGACTTTATTCCTAGAAAAATGGTTAGTTTGTTATTTTAAATGACTAACTAAAACTTTTGATATACTTTGTAAAGCAATTAATTAACACATTATGTTGTAAACATATATTAAAAGTATGAAGCTAGTCTTTCTATAAGAATGTTTAAAAAAATTTTATTAATCATTTAAAAAAATACTTGTAAAAACATAAGCTTGATGTGTAACACTTATCTTTTTATAATAAATACAAATTTTAATTTTTAAAGAAAGTTCCTAGCCTCAACCATACTAAAGTATTAACTTGATTTTAGACTTGAATGTTAAACTTTTTACTATGATTGCCATTTCAGTTTGTTAATATCTTTTAAACATTTTTGTTTACTCGTTTGTTGTGTTAATTTTTATATGATACAATATCTCAATTAAAAAATATTTTGTTTGTTGTTTTTACAATTATAAAAATACTATTTTGTTAAATAAACAAGCTTCAAGTTTTGACAAGATTTTGTGGTAAAAGTTTATTAACTATGACAATATTGTATAAATGCTTTACGATTTTTATTGTACTATATATGCCATATTAATACTTTTACAATTTTTATACCATTTAATGTTTTTAAAAATATGCGATTTAAATTGATAACTTGAGTTTTATCTAAAATATTCATTGTAAATAGATAAAAATTTTAATAGAAAACTGACGAAATAGAATCTTTAAATTCTTCCGTCGAAAAATCATCCCTCAAAGAAAATTTAGAGTTTGATATTCAACTAAATGACACTGGTAGGTATACAATAACTTAGTCCGTACATTATTAAACTAGAAATAAACATATTTTTTATACATAAATTTTTTCTTAAGGGTTTATTAGCTATTAAATTTTTGATAGTTTTTAATATTTTAAATTTTTATTAATCCTATAACACGATATTGAAATGTTCAAAATCAGTTGATAGATAAATTTTTGAGAAAGTTTTATTTGAAGATTTAGTTTGTTTAGCTGACAATAAGAGCATTGGATTATTTTATTACGATATATAAGTAATTCATAAAACATTGAACAAACTTTGATGTACGTAGTCACTTGAAAGTTTAATATAATTTTGCTTAAATATTTCATTACTTACTTCAACATTGAACAAAACATTTATTTATAATTTCGTATTTTACACGTACTAAATATTTTGTTTTCATTTTCTCTTATTGTACTTTGATAATAAAATTTTATTATTGCATGATGTTTTTTTAGTCAAAATTAAATTTTAAGTAAATGTTTTGGTTTAAACTTTAAACTAAGTTGTCAATGAAATGGTTTTAATTATCTATAATGTTAAAAAAATATGTATGTAGAAACTAAAATATATTAATTAATGTACAAAAATAAGTGTCAGTAAAAAAAAAAGTCTCAATACAATAGTTTTTGTGCGTAGTAATTGTATAACAAATGTTTTCAAGTTTACAGACAATAGTGCTTGAGAGTGTTTACAGTGTTTTATTTTGATCAATGAGAGTTGCTTAAAAAAAAACTTAATTGTGTTTATTTTTTTAAAGCTTTTCATCATAGTTAGTGATACAAATATAAATTTTAAAGTTGATATTTTTAAATAAAAAATAATTTATTAAACTGTACAGTGTAAATTTGACACATAATTTATTTAATAAAGTAGTTTTTTATCTATTATAATTTTTAAACTTTTTCAAAACTTCTATGCATTTTAAGCATGAAACTTGAAAAAAACTAGTTCAAATTATTTAACGATATGGTTTTTTATCTGCAATAACTAAAAAAAAGTTAGAAGTATTATAAACTTTAATAAATACGTGATTATTTATTCTACCTTCACTTATTTGTTTCTAACTTGTTAAGATAAATATCGAAATAAAAATATTGGTTTATAATTTTAACTTTTATTGATTCGAATATTTTAAGAATAAGTACAAACAGAAATAAAAAATAATAAAACTGTGTAAATTATTACAAGTGTAAGTTTCTTATTTATTTAACGATGCTTTGTTTCACTTAAGGGTCAGCGGGTCTCGGTATCAGTGTGAAAGGAAATCAGAACAGAAAAACCGGGAAAGGTCAAGGAATTTTCATCAAAAACATTTTGCATGGTGGAGCAGTTTGGCAGGTTTGTGAAATATTTTATAGACTGTATTGTTTATAATTTATAATCTTTAAAGATATTATTTGTTAAACGATCTATTTATCTATTTCAAAATGTTTTTAAGTTGTTAGTATACTGTAATGAAGTTAAATGGTACCATTTGTTTTTAAAATATATTTGTAAATCATTAGAAAAATAATTATAAAAAACTATTACTCGGGTTATATATAATAAACAAAAACAAATTGTACAGTAATCTTCCTTTATTGCACCAACATATGTTTCTGTGTGTTAACGAATCAACACACTTCAACTGGGTTTTTAATGGAAAGAAACATATGTTGGTGCAATAATTTGTTTCACTAGGATCTTTTGTTAGCAAACGATTAAATATATATTTTGAACAGTTATTTATAATAACAATTTCAGAGTTTAAATTCTTTATGATAGTTTGTGTGAAATAAAAAATACCGTACATATTTAGAAAAAGAAAAATCTTATTTTTTTTAGATAAAAAACCAAAGTAAAACTAAATATTTTAGTTTAATAATGTAGTTTTACATTCTAGTTTTGCTATAAGAAAACTACTGCCATAAAAACATTAACAAAATTTAAACTCAAAATTTATCAGTATAATAAAAAAAACTAAGTTAACATAGTAATAGAATAATTATTTTTTATGAGTATAAAATTTTACAGTTATATAAAAAAATAATAAATTTTTATAATCACCCTTTACTTAGTAATTTTTTTAGCAGCATTGTATCATTTTTTTTTTTATACAGAGCTCTTAAAATTATTTTCCTACCAAATTTTTGATAACTAGCTCTAGTTTATTTAAATAACAATAAAATTATTATTTTTTTATTATCTTTTGAAATTCATTTAGGACTCCAAACCAAAAACTAACAAAATAAAGTTTTAAAAGTAAATAAAGATAAATGTCGTTTTTAACCATAAAATATTAAGGCCATAAGGGGAAGGATGGAATTTTTTTTTATAATTTCGTTTATTTTGTAGACTTTCAACCAAGCTAACATTTTTTAATCGGTTTTAAAAGTTCAAGTTATTTTTATCATATTATAGATATATGGCGGAAATTTTAATAGGTACCTTATGGGAGAAGCAAATTAAAACGACGAAAAAAAAACTATTTAATCAAAATTTTGTTTTTTACAGTTTTTAAGATTTTTTTTTCAAAACGCCTCCGCTTAATTTTTATACATAAATGAACAAATTCTCAAATTATTTTTTTATTCTTTTTGTACAAACATTTAAGATAAATTTTAAAAGTACCTATAGAGCATTTTTCAATTAATAATTTAAAGCATTTAGTTTAAATAAGCTTAGGAGAAGAAAGAATTATGTTTACAGGGTTGCTACAAAACCTGGAATTCGACAGATTAGGCTAAAATACCTGGAATTTGAGAAATTTTGAATAAAAAACCTGGAAAAACGTGGAGTTTTAAACAATTTTTACATATAAGTAGTAAAGTATTGATTTAACATGAAAAATCTACCATATAGATAAAATTTTTTGTCATCATTAAACTTTATATTTTATTAAAAAACACATTAAAAGTAGCTTTGAAGTATTTTTTTGATGTTGTTATAATACTTAACATAGTTTTAAACCTTAAACTTAACTTAAACTAAAAATAGACCCAAAGACGTATAATTACAAAAACTTGAAAGAAATTTCTCAAATACCAGTGGCAACCCTGTGTTTAGTTCTTAAAGTTTTAAGAAAATTTGAAAATAAAAATAACCCTATACACCTTTAATTGGAGACATTTTACAAAACTGACTTTGACCACTTTCTCCTTGAACCCAATTGAAGACTCTAATTGTTACGCTTAAAACAAAAAATATACAACTAAGTTCTATAAAAAAATACTTATAATTCATACTTAAATCCCTGAAATAAAAGCTAATTTTAATTTAAAAAAAATTAAACATAATTTTATGACCTCAAAAGCCTTAAAAATCTAAATAACTACTGATTAATTTACCAAGTTAATTTATCCAAATAAACCACACAGGATGGCAGACTAGAAGTAAATGACCAGTTAATAGAAGTGAATGGAAATTCGTTGTTAGGAATATCAAATGAACAAGCTTTGAATGTACTAAAGACGTGCATGATGATTGAGAACAGCAGTGTTATACAGGTTAGATAAAAAAAAAAATAATTGAGTTTAAAAAAAATAAAAATCTCCTATTTGGTCTTAGGTTTTTGATGTTTTATAAACATTAAGAAACAAGTATCTGATGATAACATTTTAAACTATTCTTTGGTTGCTTAACATTTGCCGTCAAGTTTTTTTTTTTTGCAATTGGTATCGTGGTTTTATAACGATCTTAGTAAAGTTACGTCCTTTACTGTTAAAATAAAAAGCATTTATTTAGTTTACGTTATTTTTTCATTATAAAATTAATTAGTGTTTTTATTTCAAATTTTAAATGTAAAAGGTAAATATCATTTAGAATATTTTTTTTTAGTATATTACATATTCTACATAAGTTATTTACTAACAAAATTTCGACTGTTATCGAAAAAACTGCTATATATTTTTTCATCATTGAATAAGCACTAGAATGCATCGCACTACCATCAACAACAGTCCATGTAATTTTCTTCGACCTGGTTTCGTCCTCATTAGAAGTTACTAGTGAGTCTTAATTACGACAAAACCAGGTCGCAGAGTGTCACATGGACTGTTTTAAATGGTCGTCAGTGCGTTCTGGTGTCTACATAAATTATAAAAATCTTCGCTTGTAGTGAAAAAGAGTAAATTAAAATCTTATAAGCAGATTTTTTTCCAAGGGTAAAATTTTAAATTTATAAATATTAAAACTATCAGAAAAAATAAGTGTAAACATGCTTTTTGACTTAAGATTTGCTTTGTTTTTAACGAATAACAACAAAAGATCATTAGTGTTATATTACAAGTTTTGAAAATAACAATAAAAATATAATAAAACTTTTACAACATTAAATTGTTAGGAATGATAGAATTTTAAATTTTCGTTGTAATGTTTTACTTAAAAAAAAATTTTTTTAATACTAATATTTAAGCATTTTAGGCTATGATGTAACTAAATAAAATGGATTTACATTTTATTAAGTTTATTGTACATTTGTAAACAACTTACATTTTTTAAGTATTGTGTTTGTTTAACTGAAAAATTTGTTTGCTTTTTCTGCTAACTAAACTAACTTTTGAACTTATTGTGTGGTTTAACTTGAATGTTTGTTTTACATTGTAAGTTTTAGTATAGTTTCATGTCTTTGGAGTAAGTTTGTTACAAAATTTTTTTTAGAGCTAGTTAATAAATTCATGTTAAAATAAACAGTTAAAGAGTACAAAGTCTTGTAAAATTGTAAATGCTCAACTTTTTGAAAGTTTAAATTACTGAAAATACAGTAGTGTTTTTAAAGTTGTTGTTATGCTTCATTAAATTATTACGTCACAATTACTTACTAAGGTGTGAAATTTAAACAGAGTTTTTGTTAGATGCAACAATTTTTTTATATATAATAATTTAAAAACACCAATAAAAATGTTCAATAGGAGATTGGTTATTAATCATAAAAAGCAGTCGCAAAAATAAAAAAATAAGTATATTACTAAGTGAAAATAAACGATAGGTGGTAGTTACGCGACGTAGCAACATGAATACAACAAATCTATCAAGTAATTTTGATAACAAATCAATGGGAAGTAGTTTGGAGTATATTCATACCAGTAGTGAGAATAATATAAGTTCTAACGAAGAACTGCACGACATTAACGATGATGCAGGTTTGTTTAGAAAAAAAGAAGATTAATTAAAATGTAATCAAAATATTCTTGTTGGTTTTTATGACATGTTTACTAAAAGTAGTATTGATATGCTGTGTTTTATGTTTAAAGATATTTTTGTTCTAGAGGTTATAAGTGTACATTTTATAACAAAAAACTTTAATTACTTGCTAACCCTATTTCTTTTTGCTAACTTAAAAAATTATTAATGATTTTGTTGAAATCTACTTTTGGTCTGTTTTTTGTATTACAACGTACTGGTTTTTTCGGATTTCTGAAATCAATATTTTTAATGTTAATAATTTTATATAAACTATAAATACTTAAGATTTTGTGAATTAAAAGCTTTTTAAAAGTTTAATGCATTATACAATAACAAAAGTTAGTTTTTAAGATGATTTAGCTTAAAATAACTATTTTTATTTTTAAGAATGTTTATTGATTAGAAAGTTTGTGTTAAAATATAAATACTTTATATAACTTTGCATTTGTATACTTTTTAAAATTTAGTATATTTATTTATTATTAAAATAATAGATAATTAATTCGAAACTAAACCAACAAGTTCTGAAAATTTATCAATTTTTAGGTGTAACTTTTTTATACTACTTTAAGTTTACTTATTTTTTCAATACTACCAACAGAGTCAGCAATATCCAGATTTAACAGAGATTCGATTTACCGACAATCGGTAAGCGAAAAGCGTAGAATTAACCGAAGTGGTGGTGATGGATCCAGTGGCAGATTTATTATAAGTATGTATTATTAACTATCATGTTTATTGTGATTGATTTTTTGAAAAATTTTAATTTAGTATCTGTTTTAGTATTTAGACTCTAACAGAAAACTTTATTACTAATTGAAGAAAATATTAAACCAGTTTATAAATTATTCTTAATAATAATCTAAAAACATCATAATCATTTTTTTATGAAATCTATGAAAATTCAACGACTGTATATTTTTAATGGTCGTACTTAGATTTATTTTCTTTTATTTTTGATAATATAGAATGTTATTTCAATGCTCCTTGAATTTTCGAGTTATAATTAGTTTCTTAACAAATGGTCAAAACGTTTTAATATTTTCAGTACTTGTTTAGTTTAGTAAAATTTAGCTATCTAAATAAATGTTCCCTAAAAAATTGTTAGAAGGTTTTATACGTAATGGTTGTAAAGGTTTGTTGTTTTGTTAAATAAATATATTTAACGAAAAAGAAAAGACAATCTGTTTTTGTAAATAAAATACTAATGATTAAAATGTTTAAAAATCGGCTCTTAATTTTAGTTAACTATTTTTATTTTAAAGCGTTCATATTTATTAAACATTTTTTAGATTCCAACAACAGTAGTCAAAGAAAGTATCCGATTTCAGGTGAGTATAAAAATAAACCAGCATCTTATCTCAATTTTTAAAATTAGTAAGCATAATAATTGATGATTATAATTGTTTCAGTTTCGTCACTTCAAGCAGAAGAAGAAAAAGATAAATTTAAAAAATCAAATTCTTTAGAATCACTCAGCAAAATTATCAACCCAAATAGAATAGAAAAATGTAAGATTTAAACTGAGACTTTTACAGTATTTTAATGCCAAAAAATTAAAATCTAAACACCTTTTTGAATAATATTCTAAAGTTTATTTAAAGATTATTTAAATATAACAAAAACAAAGAATTGTATTTTTTTTTCAATTTTAAAATAAAGTTTCGCTGGAAGCTATATTTTTGTAATAATTGGATAATTGAGTGTGACTTTTTTGTTATGGAAATAAAAGTTAACCTTACCAGTGTATTAAAAGAATTTATTATAAAAGTATACATGGATAAAAATATGTTTTTTGTATATATATATATTTATTTTTGAAAATAATGTACTAGAGTTTTTATACGACTTAAAGTAAGTTAATTTGTTAATGCATGTTTTTGTAAACCATCTGCAGGAAAAAAACTGAATAATAAAAAAAAGTATTTAAAATTCCAACTTTTTTTTGTTGTTCACTTATAAAAATTTCTTAAAATTATCTAAATTTTCTGCCACAGCAAACTACGGAATGAAGAAAAAACTTTCAAATTCTATGGAAAACTTACTGAGTGAAAAACCTGTAAGTTTTTAATATTTATATAAGTTTATTTTATAAAGATTTTTAAATTCCATAAAGTATAATAATAATTGTTTCAATACTCATTTTTTACTAGTTAATAAATTAATCCTAAAACAATAAAGTTGTAATTAATTTTCGTTATACAAGCTTTTAAATAAGAAACATTCACAAACTATAATACCACACAAAATATCGCTAGTTTTTATTTTAAATATTGACGCTTAAACTTTGATAAAAATAACATTAGTTTTAAGAAAAGAGTTCTAGTACTTAAGTTTATAATGATTTTAAATAAAGTCATATATAATAGAGAAGTGGTTCTTAAAATTTAAGTTTTCAAAACAGCTTGATACTTTACAAACAACTTTAACTATTTATTTATGATTTGTTATTAAATAAAATTAAAATAAAATATTTTGTATTTTAATTATACATATATATCTAACTCATTATTAAAAAGTAATTGACAATAGGAATAAACTGTAATAGTTTACTTACTTTTAAAAAGTTTAAGCACAGATTACTTTTAATTTTATAAGTAAAAAACTTTAATATTTGTATGTAACTTTTTATTATATATATTGTTAATATAGTTTCCTAACATTAATAATTTTTATTTGTGCATGCTTTTTCGTTTTTATAAATGTGCTTTAACAACTTTTGTAATTTAGTTAAATTAGTATGTATAACAATCTTATTATTAAAATTTCCTCCAGTATTAATTAAAAAAATTGCAATACTTTAGAGAAGCACGTTTTTTTACTACAATGAAAAAAATGTTATTCGTCAAAAATAAAAACATATTTTCATAGATTAGCATAAACTTGCATACCACGCATTTTTGAATGCAGTCATACAAATCTACTTCATTCATAAATACTTCTTTGTACTCTAAAATGTAGTGTAATTGATTATGCAACTTTTTCTAAAGATATTTGATTTTTTGTTTACTTTTATAGTTATATGTCTTACTTTTCGTTTAATAATTAAACCTGTTAGAATACTACTGTCTTTTGTTTAGTGCCTAAGTATTTTAAGTGCTGTTTCGAGTGCATTTTATGTATTTGAAGTCGATATTTCTAGCTTTAGAAATTTTTTGTTGTGTTTTTTTTTCTTGTTTTAGTCGACTATATATAAAAAAATCAATAATGAATAAAGAAAAATAAGTATTGTTAAATTTTTATGGTCATTAAATGCTCTGTTATAAAGTAGTTAAAAAATATTTTACGATTGAAAGTTATAACTATTATGTTTATTAAAGTAAAACATAATTAATCTAAGTTATAATAACGAAAATCTAAGTTAAGTAATTTTGTAATATATATGACGGTAATACCTTCAAAATATTATTTTATTTATTTAAACTTAATACAGTACGATAAAACATGGAGCTTTTTCATATCAGATTATTAAAAAGTTCTTATGACTGTTATTTTTGATAAATTTCTCAACAAAGTTATCAATATTTTTTTTAAATGAAATAACTGAAAGGAATCTATTAACAATTAGAAATGTTTTAAAAGACAATTTTTACAATTTTTTTTTGTTAAAGTTATTTTTAGATAATTAGACCTAATTTTATAAATAAAATTAGATATTGGAAATTTATTTATCAATCAGATATTAAAATTAACTTTATATTATTATTATTTTTAGACGTCCCTAATTGGAAAACCAGTTGCAAGATCTTACACTCCGCATAAATTTATGAACGAAAGTTTCAAAGCAGCAATTGATCAAAGCTCTGGTTTGTCATATTTTCATATAAACTAGTATTTATAATAGATTGAATAAAACGATTAGTCAAAAGTTTAAGTACTATTGGCTTCAATAAAAATTGTTTTAACGAGTAGATTTTTAAATGAATGTAAACTTTGTCTGATTTTTATATACTTGTTTATTTATTTAATTTGTATTGTGTTTGGTTTTTTTTGCTGCAAAGTTTTTAAGTAATAATGTACTACTACGGTCTTATACAGTGTTGTTAGTAGTGTGCTTACTTTGCTGCATTGATAACTGTACAATACATTAAAAAAAATTCTTATAAGTATGTATTCTACTTTACTTTACTTTTTCAAAACGCCATCATACTTTTAGTTTTCAAGTATCAAAATATTGGTTTTATTTGAATAAGTATTATTGTTAAAAATCTAGTGAACTTTATTTAATCATCAGTGTTCGAATGTTCACAATATTTCAAAAATTTGCAAATCACTGACGACGATACTACCACTAGAGTTTTAAATAGTTATAGAAAAATGTATCTTGTGGGTAGGTGTCAAATATGCAAGAAGGTTCACTTTTGCACAATGACACTTTTATACGAAGACACTTTAACGGCTTTAACTTTTTAAATTAAATTGTTTATTTTTTTATTGATAATTTGTTTATTATTATTCTATTTACTATCACTGTTACCCCTAACCGTTACCGTTGGTGGTTAACTTTTTTTTTGTCTTAATTATTAATATTTCTTTTTTTTTTACTATCACTCTACCCTTAACCCTTACCCATGGTCAGTATCTTTGTCTAATTATTTTTTTCTTTTCATTCATTTTTAACATTATTTATTTATTTTTATTACTATCACTGCTAACCCTTTCCCTTGGTCGGTAATTTTTTCATAATTAGTTTTTTTCTCTTTATTTATTCTATATATTTTTTATTCTTGTACAAAAGTGTCTTCTTGCAAAAGTGTCATTCCGTGCAAAAATGTCCTCGTGCGTATTTTACCCGTCCTCGTATCTTGTATACTTATTCTGTTAGGTGATTTTTTTGAAGTTTATATAGAGGTAATGTGATTGCAGCAGATTTTATCCATATATAACATCTTGATTTTACTTAAGTTTCAAATAATCTTATAGAGAAATAAGTTTTACTTGTACTTTTTTAAGTGGTTTTTTAAGTCTTACATTTTTAATAGTAATGGTGCTTTAACTAATAAGTATGTTTGTTTAATCAAATCAGAATATTCTAAATATGCAAGTCAGTTTATGGGCATTCTTTTCTATACTAGTTCATTTTAAAGTGTATACATGAATTTGTAGACTGCATAGAATTTGTTTTATTGTGAACATAGCGTGAAATAGATCTAGTTCTTTATTAGTTTTAGTATAATTTACTAATAATTTTTTTAACCATAGTTTAATTAAAATGTATACTAAAAAAGTGTTGAGTAAAAAATCAAGCTTCCACTTATTTTTTTTCTCCAGTAATTTTTTGTGCGTAGTCTTTCAAAAACTTTAGGGCTGCTGTACTTGTACTGTACTAGTCTTTGCAAATAAATTTTATAATACTTTTACAATTTAACTACTTTTTGACTTGAATTAACTGTAAGCAGAGCTTGCATACGTATCAATTACGACTGAAGATACTACATCAATTTGATTTAAATGAATTTAAGGCTTATGTTTTGTAATATTAATTAAGTACTACCTATTATTTATGATCCTTTTATATTAATTTTTATAAAAGCCATTGTTACGACCTTGAACGACTTCAAATCACTATGGTAAATAAAAATACAACGCTGTTTCCCAACACTGCTTGATTTATTTCTTATATTTTCAATTTTAATTAGTGTATATATTTTTATTTCGTACAAATAAAGTATATGTTTTATAATTAAGTATCTCTAGTATACGCATGTAAATTAAATTTCTTAAAGTAATAACATATGTTTACACCTTCAACGCCAAATTTAAGTCATTTTTAGTTAGTGCTAGTTTATTTAGTATAGGTTTATTCAAATGTTTTAGTATACAAGGAATTTTTTGGAAAATACAATATATTTTTTCCTTAAATTGTTTTATTTTTGCAGCTTTGTTATTTGTTTTGCGTTTAAATATGAAAATTATTAGAAACCAGATTAATAACATGTAATTTTTTTAAACTTTAGTAAATAAAAAAACTTACTTCTATTGTTTTTGCAGTTTCTTCTGTTAGCAAAGAATCACATACGAGTTCAACAATTTTCCAAATGCGAAAGTTAGTTTTAATATTATTAGTATTTAACTTATCTTTCAAAATTATGTTATTTGAATATTTTCTACAGACCTAAACACGTTAAAAGAAACAATGAAAACAAAAAGTTAGTTTTAATAAATATTTTTTCTTAATATTTTCTTTCAACTGCAAAGTATTTTAAAGTTCTAAAATTTTATAAAAAGTTCTACGATAAGTAGTTAATTTTATTTTTACTTTGATTAAAGCAGTCGTTATTTTTTTGGTAAAAGCAAATAAAAATAATTCTATATTGTTAACACTTTCAGTTTTTTTTTTGAGAAGTTAATAAAAATTCACTTGAACTAAATCAATCAAATATGTTAATATATATTTTAATAAATGATCAATTTTTTTGTAACTAATTTAACATAATACTTTATTTTAAAAATAACTTTTAATAACTTTGCAAAAATATATCTGCTATTTTAAAAACAAAATCTTAATAGAAGTTTTATTTATGAATAAATAATTAGACAAAATGACTTAACAAAAAAGGTAATATTTCATCAAGACCAGTTTATAATTGTGTACTATTAATTAAATCAGATTTTTATAGTAAACGCTGTTAATTTATACTTCTTTCAGGCATAGAAACAGAGAGCAAACTCCCCATAAACCTCAAATAAGAAGCAGTTCACAAGGTAGAAATGCCGCCAGGAAAGTTTGTACTAATTTTAAAAATATATCAGTTGTTTTAGTGATAATAAATAACAGCTAAAGTTTACTTAAATTAATAATATCTTTGAGTCACAACACTTTTCCTTTTGTTACTTATCAATTAATTTTTTAATAAGTCTGAGAAAATTGTTATAAAGTTGGTAGTATAATATTAAGAAATATTAGATATATTAATTATTTCATAGTATTCCTACATTGTTTTAATAAGTCAGGCATAATAAATGAAATATTGTTATGTTTTTTCACGTTTTATATACTTGTTGTTTTCAATGATAACAATATAGTAACAATACCAATAAAAGTGACATATTCTGATTATTTTTGTTAATATTTACTATAATTATGGTTTTTTTTTAAGTTTTTTCAATGTATGTAGCCTAATGCCTTATAAGCTAACTCAGGATAGCTGAAAAATTTAAATTTTATTAATTTAAATACAGTTATGTCTGTAAATTAATTAAAAAGCAAGTATCAAAGTTTTGTACTTAAAACTTAAATTAATAATTTTAGTGTCTTGTAGTTATTTATGGCAGAAAATTTTATTGTAATGCAAGTTCAAAGTTAGAAAAAAATTAAACCTTTGTTGAGAAACCAAAACTTGTTTCCTTTAACAAATAGTAATTTTGTCAAACTTTTGTTTAATTATTTATATGGAAAGTTACATTAAGTTCTAATTGAAGAAGCCAACTGAATATTATTTTTAGAATTGCACACAAGCTTATATTGTGGTTTAAAAAGTCAACTCTATATACATAAAGACAAGTACATTATTAAACTTGAACAAACACATTACTTAATAATCATTATAGACTACTCTTACTTTTTTTTTAGTAAACTTGTATACATTAAAAAATATAAACAATATTTGAATAAAATAATATAAATATACCAACTAGTTTCTAAAAAGTAATATATTCTGTACAACGAAGTAGTAACCTTTTTAAGTACTAAAGTGTAATTACGCATTTTTTTGAATCGTCAAATTTTTTCTAGAGTCTGACAGACAGACTTCAATCGTGCGTTGATGCGGTTACTCCAAACATTAGAAACTCAGGTAGCTATGACGTAACTGTACCCGATGGGTCCGCTAAAAGATCTTCGAGGACGCTTCCACGTCGCCATGGAAACAGCAAGGACGATGTCAGTGTCGGGAAATCACCGAACAAACTCAACACTTCCCACGACAAAATACAAATGAGGTTTTTTCATTGCAAAATTTAAAAAAAATCATCTGTTTAAATTTTATATGTCTTTTTGTTTTATACATTAAGTTTGTTCTATGTATTTACTTTGATGGTTTTTAAAAAATTCAGAAGATTATATTTTGAGAATTTGGAAAGTAATGAAATAGTCTGATTAAATTGTATTATAATTTATAGTTCTCAAAATTAGTTACAAGTTTTTTTACATGTTTGCTTCCGTAAATATACAAGCTAAAATTTTTATAAAATTTTATTAATAATTTATTAACGAATATTAATTATGAGGTTTTCAGGAATTTAAAAATAAAACTTTGTCTTTTGATATTGACATTATTCACTGTATATTGTAGACTCAAATAATTATTAAAAATTTAAAAAGTAATTAACTAAAAAAGTAGTTACAATGTACCCATAGTTGTAAGAACAGTTTTTTTATTTCACTATTTTGTATATATTTTTTACACTAGTTCTATTAAGCTCATATAGAATTAAAATGATAATAATAATTCGAGTGATTTTGGTGGATATTTTCAATAACACTAAAATTAGTTTTTAAATCATCATCAAAACTGAGCTAAATATTTTTTTTAAATTTAAATAAAAATCAGATGGTTGAAACCTTCAAAAATTATACAAAACACAGAAAATGAAAATTGAGGTAAAAAAGCATGACTGCTTTTAACTAATCAATCAAAAGTTACTTTTTAAAACCTTTTATTTTTTCAATACACATCCTCATTTTGTAGGTATTTGTAAATAAATCTTCACTAAGTTGATTTCTTTTGTTATGTTGTTTTTTTATTTATTTAGTTAAATAAGTTCTTTACTTGGATTGATTAAGTCTGAATAAAAACTTTTTTCAATACGTGTTTTAAAAGCTACTCTATTTCGTATTAGTTTTTAAAGCTGTTTTACATTTTGTAAAGCTTATAAGTCACTTTTTTGATTGTAACAAAACATATGCATGTATTTTATCAATTAAAATTGTTTGAAATAAATTTAAAAAAAAATTATTTAAGAAATTTATTGATTTTATAATCATAAAAAAATTATTGTGATTATGATTCATTAAAAATATTAAAAATTACTAGCTAATAGTTTGTTAATACAGATCCTAACGAAACAAGTTCGTTGGAGTATACAATAATAACAACAGTTTGCACAGTATTTTTTTTTATTTAACTGACATATATTTCTCTGTGTTTAACAACTAATTTCCACTTTGTTAAAAAATGTAATGGTCAATTTTTAAAACTTTTAATAGCTGCGTGGAACTGGATTAGTTGTTAAACACAGAGAAACATATATCTTTTAATTAAATAAAGTAATGTGCAAATTGGTGTTATTATTATGATTTATTACTTGATCTTTGTTTAAAAGTTAGTCTAATTTTTATACCTATTTTCAAAGCTTTTTAAGTACATCATTAATTCTAATTTAAAATTACTACTTCTACTAATTTAATAAATCATGTTTTTCGTCCCTAATGTACTAGATTTTCATCAAAGAATTGTTGCATGGACTTATTGGTGGCGGCTTTTTTACTAAGTTAAAGCTGTAACATATAACAATTGATACTTTAAATATTTTGTATTAGGTTAAAAACTTATGTTCTCAAAACAATATTGAAATCAAAAGTTTGTACAAATGTTGATGTTGTTTATATTTATCAAACTTCTATACACAGTTTCAAAAGTGATAAATTAATATTTTATGCTTCTAAATAAAAATTCTACTAAATTTAAAGCAAAGTGAACATATACATTTAATAAATTAACTGTTTTATAGATGTTTTTTATGTGAAGAATATTTCTTTTACTCTAAGACTTATAAACAAAGGAATGTTTTGGTGCACAACGATTCTAATTCCAACATTTAAAAATTTTTAATTCTAATTATTTTTAAATTAATTTTGTAACTAATAGTTTTATTTGATTTTTTAAACATTTTAATTTTTTATTTATACATTCAGGAATACTTTTTTTTTTAATTTGTTTTTTGAGATATGTTTAAATGAAGTTTTAAAATTTATTAGAATGTAGTTAATTTTAGTATTTATAATTTTTTATTATGTAAAATTTTAGAAATGTTATTTTAGCATCAAAGTTTTATTAATTAAGATCTTCAGGAACCTTTTTTTTTTTCCTTTTTAGAATTTGTCCCCTTTAAGTTTTCAAAAAAGAGTTTGAATTGTCGGAATTAATATTGTCGTATTTTGAATTTTTTTAATGTAACCACAAGTATTCATTTGAAGATTTTCTTTTTTATAAATTTCTTTTAAAGCTTAAGAGTCTTTTAATAAATTCATTAATTTTCAACAATATTAGAACTAACAATTTCAAAATTTTTATTTATTACGATAATTTAGGTCCTAAAAGCTTGATTTCATTTAGTCATACAAATCTTGAATTTTGTTGTTTTTTAAACTTATCCTTTTTTGCACAATTAAAAGGCACGAATAAAAAAAAATATAGTGCAATTTTAACAAATTCACTAACTTGTATGTTAGTTTTTAGTTCTTTTCATTTGATCAAAAATTAAACAGACTTAGAATGTAAGTAGAAACAAGTTTATTTTAAACTAATAAATGAACTAGAAAAAATTTAACCTTTTAGTCTTCAGCAAAAAAGTACTTACAAAAAATATTCAATATGTAATTACAGTTTATAATTTTTACTGTTTTTTATGTTTTTAATACATTTTTTTTGTAATTTTTGTCAGAAAAAAAAGGTAAGAATTCAACAATTGACCGTAATAGTAATTTTATTTTGTCAGGAGTAAAAGCGCAATGGGTCAAGCAGTGAGACCAAAGTCTCAATACGATATGACGTCTCAATACGATATGACGTCTCAACCCAGCATCATGTCGTCACAAAAAACTGCCAAAAAAGTGTCAAATTTGCGCTGGAGAGTTCCGCAGGCGCGCAACATCATTGTGACGTCATCTACCAACCGGCTTGGGGAGGCACCTGTCCCCCTCCCGAGGAGAAACTTTCCCAAGCGTGACTTGACCAATCGTGACGTCAGCGATAGTTTGTTAACTCAGAGATCGTCTAGGATTTATTACGACGACTTTGATGACGTAACAGTTGACAGCAGCGGAAGAAAGTATTACGTTATAAATGATCAGATAAAAACCACTCAACCTTATCAGTTGTGACGTCATTATTAATATAATTGTGAAGTCATTTAGAATTTTTTTTATAACTCTTTTTTAATTATTATTTTTTCTTTTTTTCATTAAGTTTTAAAATGCTATCTATAATATTTACATTAGAATTATATGTATAAAACCTTTTATTTGGTTGAGAAAATTGTTTATCTTTTTACTATTTCAGCAACCTTTTAGAAAACTACAATAAAGTAGTAGTTTGTTGACAAATTAACTCTTGAATTGTACTGCAAAAAAATTTAAATTCCTATTTATTTCTATTCTAAACAAGATTTTTTTTCATATAGTTTTGGAATTGTTGATTATAGAAAAACTTTTTTTTTATAGTTCTACTTTTGATGTGTATTTATTAAGATACATTTATGCATATACAATAAACAAAGTGAGTTCTATGTTATTGTATACAATACAAGTTGTTACTAAAATTAAAATTCTAGTACTTTAAAATCTCCTTTAATTTAAATAAGGTTTATTTTTCATGAAAGAACCTTATTTAATATTGTTCTTCGAATCGAGCTTTAACTATTTTCATTAAGTGTCATTGTTATTTACAAACAACTTTGTAAGTTAAAACTGTGAAAAATTTCTGAGCTTATTTTTGGCAAAAACTTATCACTTCATATGTACATTTCCTCATTTAGAAACATTATTTATATTTTCATTTATTCTTTTTTTTTGTCTGCTACATGAAGTTGAAAGAAGCTTTTGAATTTATTATTCATATAAAATTATATAAATTTCTTACTTTGTTTGACTTTTGTATTTTCAAAAACATTCAAGTTAAACTGAAAATCATGTACACAAAACTTGTTATTTTTCTAAACAATATATTAGTATTTTAAACAAATAACTTTTATGTTTTATAAATGTCAAAGTTCTATACCATAGTGTTTAAATAGATTTGTTTGTTTGTAGAGTTTTTGTGTAATAAAATTTGTTTATAATTCTATCAAGTTCACAAACTTAATGTACTAGTCTGAAATTTAAAGCTTAGCATACTTAAAGATAAACTGTTATTTTAAAATATAGTAGTTTAATAACAAACAAGAAGGGTGGGTAAAACGTTTATTTAAAGTTAATTGTGTTCAAATAATAATATAAAACCGTAATATGAGTTTCATCAAATACTTTTAGAATTATAATTACCATTACAATAAGTGTAAAATTTAATATTAACAAAATTAGAACAAATTAGAAAATAAAAACTTTGCGATTAAGATAAGTATTTTGCTGCATATATACTTTTGCATATTTATAAAATTTCACATAAATATTAAGTCAAGGCAACGATTTAAAAGACCATAGTCGCTAGAGTCTGTACTGTGTCAAAGTTTATTGTTACATAGTTTATTTTATAGCACATTAAATATATGGCTGGAAAGAAATTATATTTATATTACTAACTTTCAAACTTAAATAAAACAAAAAATTTTAAAGTTTAGAAAACTGTGACAATGTATATTTGATTAAAAGTAGATTTTATTTTACTAAAAATATTTTTTTACTTGATTATAGTAACAATAAATTAAAAGTCTACATTACTGTGTGCTACATCTTGAACTACATATATAGTACAATTACAAAAGGTTTTCCAAATTGTTCATGTTTAATTAAAACCAGTACGAAAAAAGAAAATGTTTATAAACATCAACAAGAGTAAACTCGGAAATTTTTATTGCAACTTCATAGTCCTGAAAATGCACTTGCTTGTTAAACAGCATGTACAGACATTTTATACAAAATTTTTATCAATCAATAACTTGTTTTGTTTTCTCAATTATTTTTTTTCTGGTAATAATCCATAAAGTTATGAGCTAGCAGGTTTCAGAAGTCGGGTTACACAGATGTTTCAAATGGTTCTTTCAAACTTTATAAGCTTCTACATTATTGATTAAAAACTTAAAGGAGTTGATTTAGCGATTTTCTAAAACTACTTGATAAGTTGTTGTATACTTGCCCTAAGTGTTAAGATTATACTTCCAAATTAAATGACTTACAAATTAAAGTCCAAAAATCTTGTTGTTTTCAAAATTTTATGTAAAACGACTCTTTGCTTATAAATTAAAGAGTTTTAACAAGTATAATCTAGAAAAAAAAGGTAGTAATTAAATGTTTTAATTTATAATTATGGCATTGGATTTACAAAACAACTTTAGTACATGTTATAAAGATATACTATTAAAATTTTTATCACTAAGTAAAATTTAGTTGCGCAAAGGTAAGCATTCTAGTGGGAAAGATAAAACAATAAACATAGTATTAATGTTCATATACCGTTCCTTTTATAAAACATAAACTAGACTGTTTATAATCCCGTATATTATTTCACTGTAAAGCTACTATTGTCTTAATAAAACAGAATAGTTTATATTTAAATTGTATATATTTTAGAATATAATTAAATTATATTTAAATTAGTTTTATATTTAAACTCAGTCTTTATAGAATAAAGCAAAGTAATCTTAATATTTCTACAGTAGTAGTTTAAAATTATTTTATTAATTTAGTACACTAAGGTGTTCAATATTAACACAAGTTTTGAATATTTAAAATATTATTTTTGTATGAAAAAGCATAAAAGTTTTAGTTAACGTGTATAAAATACGTTTATAACATTTTTATCGCACAAAAATAAAACCAAAGGATCTTTAGAACAACAAATTTAGTTTACAGTATATAAAATAAAATAAAAAGCAAACTTTTTAAATTATTTGCTGCAACTTAGTTGACTCATTGTAACTCGTAGGTAAATCAATTAAAACATCGTGCTCAAAAAATTCTTGAATTATTTATTTTGTTGAGTTTGGTTGTTACACCTAGTTATAATAACAATGTAAGCTTTTGTAGATTAAGCGGTTCAAAATACAAAAGTGTATTACATTTAGATCAAAATGCTGCTGGTTTTGAAGAACTAAGTGAAAAAATGGTAAGTTTTAGAACGACTAAAATAAGAGAAACATAATTTTTAAGAGCTATACTTAAAAAAAATCACAGCAGAAAAATTGACACATCCGTAAACAATGCATTATTAAGTGTAGTATTCGCAAAGTATTCGAATTTTTTTTCAAAAGATGATTTATCTTATAAAAACCAAGTAAGTACAAAAAAAAATTGTACCTGCTTGTTTTAGAAGGTCCGAAGTTTTTGAAAACAGTTTATATTTTTTGTTATATAATTTTTAAGTTATCTTAAATTACGTTACAAACGTAGTTTTTTTTTCTAAATATGCTATTCTAAAACATTTGTATCAGCTTGTTCTCCAACAAAGAGTCAAAAATTGTCTTTTGAATTGGTACGGGCTTCTTCCCCAAGGTATCCAGTTTTGCAATTCAGTCTTTGATTTTTAATTTTAGACCTTTTTTTTAAAGTAATAAAACTTTATAAATCTTAGAAAGTTCTTTACAATGAAAACGACCTGCTCATTAAAAACACTATTAGTTTCATTAGTCAGTTTTAAATAGAGGTATAGTTTTAAACAGCATGATATTTCAACAGATCAGTTGCAGTATTTGTGAAAGGAACTACCATTTTACTTGTCTGGGCTCGTGTTGTTTCGAGGCAATAAAAAAGAGCTCTTATTATTGTCGCTATAATAATTATGTTAGCTATTAACTTTTTTGTTTTGTGGTTTATTTTATTTTCAGTAATTTCAATCATGACTTTTTTTGTTTAATAATCTTAATTGTGAACCATGGTTTTTACTAGAATATTTTAAATACATAATAGTGACAAAAAAAGTGACTTCTTTTATTTTATAATTGCTATTTATTGTGAAAATTCGTTTTTTTTTTGTTTTGACTCAAGTATTTTTGTTTTTAAATAACATTTTTGTTAATATAAACACTTGACATAAGTATAACATATATTTTTTAATTAGATTAACTTCTCTGTTTTTAAATTGTACTATTTGTGAAACTTTTTTTTTGTTCGTTGTAATTGTGTGACACAAACATTTTACGTTTCTAAATAACATGCTAATCTAAGCATTAAACACAAAATAAACACTTGAAGCGTTGCTCATGTTTTTTAAGTAAAATAAATTTAGTTTGTAACTGCTAAACCAGCGATTATTGAAATTTTAAAAGCTGTATTTATTTCATACAGTTAATAAATTAAACACGAGGTTTGTTAGCACTAGGTATGTAAATTAAAACTATAAAAGTTTTTTTTTTGTGACGTCTTATATGAAAAATAATCAGTTAAAATTTAAAAATCAAGACTGAATTGCAAGACTAAAGATCTTAGGGAAGACGCCCATACCATTTTCAAAGACCAATTTTGAATCTTTGTAGGAGAATTTGCCGATATAAGATTACATTACATTTAATACTTTGCGAATACTACACTAAATGCTGCAACGTCATCCGTTAATTCAAATATAGTTTTCATTTGTTGGACTTTACCTACTAAGAAACTTTTTTTTTGTTACAAATCAAGGTTTAATAAAATCCATTTGACTATTTTTATTATATTATTTATTGAACAACAGAAAAAAAATGCTCAAAAAGTTTGGTCCAAGGACCTAGTGTACAAAAAACCTTTCGTTTATTAAATCATACCGAGGACAGTTATAAGGTAACTGTTGGTTATAAACAAAACAGGGTTGACATATACATAATTGTTAAAAAATTATCAAGAATTTATTTAAAAGCTTATCAAATTGTGGTATGTAAACTAAATCTGAAAAAAGTGTTTAAAAAATGAATGGATATTGTAAATCACACTTAATAAAATAATAAAATAAAAATGACTAGTGTTGTTGGTAAATAAAAATTACTTGAACTGATTTGTACCTAATATCAAGTTTTTTAAATATAAGATGGAATTATTATTACATGGAAATATACTAAACAAATTGTATACACAAATGGTATATAATACTTTTTAAAAACAAACAATGTATTTTACTAAACACAATATATTTCAACAATTTTCATCAGTGTGTTACAATTGTTACAAAATAAAGTAAATTATAAATTTGTTTAACCTTAAAATTGCATCAGAAGTTAGTTAATAAAACAAAAAAGTAATCAAAGTTTTACATAAACATAATTAAACAAAACATAGGAGCACTAATTAACTAAACAAAGATAACAAATAATCAAATTCTCTCTGCTTACATAATTTTGGTTTATTTAAATGAATGAATATGGCTTCAATTTTGATCAGGTCATAAATATTGTTACAACTTCTTAATATTCTAAATTTAATTTCATTGTAGCTTTTTCCACAAGTAGGATTTTTAGTTAAATGTTCTGATATTGAAAATCTTTTCATTGCATTTGAAGTTGCTATACTAATTGTCTTTGGCTGATTGCTAATATGATAACTTACACACTTAGGAATGTGCTCTTTAATTCTGGTTTCAAGGTACCTAGAGGTTTGACCAATATAACCTTGAAACCAGAATTAAAGAGCACATTCCAAAGTGTGTAATTTTTTTTTTACCCAAAATTTTTGAACTTAAAGCTAAATAAATATAAAAAGTCGTAAAATTAAAAGAGTTTATTTGACTTAAAAAAATTACAGTTAAATATTAACTTATAGATTAAAAAAAAAAAAAACATTAATTTACATAACTTATAATAAAGAAAATTTACCCCCTAAAACAAGGGAATTCACCCCAGGTTAAGAATTGCTGATCTAGAATGAAATGTAGTTGATCCAGTTTCAATATTTTGTTGGTTTATATATCAAATTTTGTTTAAGAACATGATTTTTATTGATTTTTAAAATGCTTATTTAAAAATTTTCAGCCTTGCTTCTAGCTTTTCACTATTCTTAGAATCAACATTGTAGTTTTTTTCAAACCTGAAATTAACTTGAATTGTTTTAACCTGTATAAAAATAAGGCTGAAAACTGAAGAGTCAGGAATTTTTTAAAGCTTGATCTGTGACAACCCTGCATAATGTGTAAATTTACTTGGCCATTAATTTATAACTTTTGATTAACCAAAAATAAAACAAAAATAAAAACTATTTTTTTAACAAAAAAAAAAAAAAAATTAATGAAACCCTTACTTAAAAAGTAATCGCAAATTTAAAATCTCAACAATTAAAAATACAAAGTATGGGAAAATCATGAAGGTCAAATTCTTAAGTAAGTGTTCACTGGTGCTACAACAAAAAATAAAACTAACAATCCAACCATGTGATCACTGCCACCAGAGTGAATCCACCATCACAGGGTTGCCAATAACCTTAAATCTTTGAAAAATCTGGAATATGAGAAATTTTGAAAAAAAAAACATGGAAAAACAGAGAATTTTGAGCAAAAGTTAAAAAGAAAGCCTGGAAAACTTGAAATAAAAAAGTTTTGACATGTAAAGTAATGAAATTTAAATTAGATAAAAAAATCTATCATATACAATTTTTTTTTGTATCATTTAGAATTTTATTACTTATAAAAAACTTCTAAAGTAGGATTGCAGTACCTTTTCAATATTTTATATTATTTCTACCCTATAATCTGTTGTTTAAAAAGGTTTTATGAACAAAACCACAAAGTATCTTTTTGTTGTGTATTTATGTAATTAAAATAAAAAGTTAAATAGTTCCTTACAAAAGATTTATCTGAATCTTAAAAGGAACTTTTTCTAAAATTTGAGGTATTTATCTCCAAAAAGAAAGGAGAAGATAAATTTTAGTGAAATGGTATTTTTTTTGCTTGTTTAGTTTCAGCCTCCCAAAATAACCTAGTCTGCTCTCCTACTTTAAGAGGCTATATCTCAAAAATAAGTTTGAGTAATAAAAGTATGTAAAAAGCTACTTGCAGCTTAGTTAAACTCTACAAAACAAGATAAAAACTAAAAAATACTGATTTAACCCCCTAATGGCATTAATTTCTGTTTGTTTTGTATTTATTTGTGAATAATACATTTTTTATTAGTCCGCAAACTTTTGAAGTTGCCCGTGAGCTGATTACTGTATTTCACATAAAAATCACAGATATTATAAATTTTAGTTGTTATTTTGTTGATCCTTTTGTTTATTTATCTGAATATTTTTGCTTGGTGTAATAAGGTTAACAACTATGTATAATTATATACATGTGTATTTTTCTTATACAATTACAAGGTTGCCCTAAAAACCCAAAATACTAAAAAAACCTGTAATTTTGAACAAAAATTACTAAAAAACCTTGAGATTTGAAAAATTTCACTTTCAAAATGAAGATATTTTGATTTGGTACAAAAATACATCATATACAATAAATTTTGTTTGTATAAATTAAATGTTATTTTTTATAAATCACATTTAAAGTAGCATTACAGTATATTTTTATAGTTTAATTCTATGCTAGGCAGTTTTTTACCTTAAACTTAATTTTATACTAAAAATGAACAAAAAAACTTGTACTTACAAAAAAAACGTAGAAGAATTTTTGAAATCCTGGAAAAAAAATCAAAATACCTCTTTCAACACTGCAACCATTTTAAGTACCATCTTGCATAAAGCAGTTGTTAAAAAATATGTATATTAGCTATTTTCATAGAAAAATGCTTCTTAATGCAGGAATTAGGCTACACTCTAATCTAAATAAAATTTGAGCTGCTGTTATTTTTAAACTATTGTCATAAGTGATATAACAACACTGCTTTATAGAAAAAATGTAACAAAATAAGCAATAAAATAGTTCTACTAGAGTAGGGGTGGGCAACGTAAATAATTGACGGGCCGGATCCAAGAAACATTAGTCCTTAGCGGGCCGGAGAATTTCGAGTAAGTGATCTACCGGATTCAGTTGGATCCTTTTTTAGATCCCGATCTTTATTCAAAAATGTTATCCGGATCCAGCTAAATACTAATATTAGACAAGGTTCGTATCCAAATAGAACTAACTTCAAAAGACTTGGATCCGGCTGGATGCTAATTGATCTGGTGTTTTAAAATTTTGAATCAATTTATTAATTACTAAGGTTCTCAAGTATAAAATTTTAAGTTAATTTTTATTAAGTACTCATAATTTTGTATTTATTACAACTCTGGACCGAATTAATACTAGTTAGTTTTATAAAAACAATAATACTTACTAAAAGTTACTCAAGCCTAAGATTTCAAACTAAAACATTAAAAAATTTTAAGTATTTGAAATTATCTAATTTTGGTAATCCTTGCTCGAGGCTACATTAATAATATTATTCAGAAGTTAACTAACATTCCAATATTAAATTACTATCTTTCTATTTAAAAAAACTTATTAAGATTCATTTAAAATTTTGTTAGATTGTAAACTGTTATTACAAACATACACAAATAAATCTCCTAAACAAATCATACTTAAAGTTAATAAGATATTGTTTTGAGATATTGTCATCAGTTGGTTCAGATCAAAAATTCCTTAATTAAAATATCAATAGCAGAAAAGAGTGCAAACTGTAGTCTCTACTTAGAATATTCTACTAAAATTTAAAGTTGAGCAGTTTTAATTAAAGTAGGTGTCAATGTTATTAAAAACTACTTTTTTTAACATTTATAAAAACAACTCACTACACATCTGGGAAAGACATCAATTTTTTACATGTCATTTTTTATGAAAATCATTATGATAGGTAGCAAACCATTTTTTAAAAATAATTTGAGAAAGAATTAATTCAACTGACTTGAAACTAGTGATGTACCGGACTCACTATCCGGGTCCGGCCAGATATTGCCATTTTGTCTGATATCCGGATCCGGCCGGACTCTAATTTGAAAAAAAAGTCTGTATCCGGTTCCGGCCGGATTCTAATTTGAAAAAAAAGTCCGGATCCGTTTCCGGCCGGATTCTTATTTGAAAAAAAAGTCCGGATCCGGGTCCGGCCGGATCCTAACAGAGATCCAGCCGGACCCGGATCTAGTTCGTAAAAAAGAGCATACTGAAAAGTATTTTTTCAAAATCAAACCCTATGTAAATTGTAAGAGTCATTTTCGTCAGTTAAAACTAAACACCTACCGTGATTGGCTTATTTTGTACACATCACTAATTTACATTTGTTTACATTTAAACTATGAAAAAAACATTTCAGAAATGCAACTTTTTACATATGTTGTAAAATTGAAAACTTTGGAATGAATACTTGCATTATTTATTGTTTAAAGTTGAGCTCAGAGAATATTTAGAGTTAATAAGGTTGAATGTACGAGCCAATTAGAATCATATGACGAAATGTTTCAAACTAAATACTGATACAACAAAACATCAGAACATGACAGGCAGCTTATATGTAAGCAGTTAGTTAGTTTGGTGTGCAGCTTGATGCAACAAAATATCTTGAACTTTTTTGTGAATGGTTATTGTTAGTAGTGTTTTGTTTTAAAAGTGAATATTTCAAATGGTGTTTAATTGTTTAAATATTTAAGCCAGGTTTATAGTTTAATAGTTTTTTAAAAATTTTACAGTTTCCTGTTTACTAAAAGTTTTATTTAATTTTTAGATTATTGTTTTAAGTCGTTTGATATAGATTTAAAGAGCTTCCAGTTTTTAAAGTGTTATCAAAGTAATTAATAATTTTGTATATGCTAGTATTTCTTGTTGTGTTTTATATAAAAGATTCATCCCTCAAAACTGTCGTGTCTGATTATAGAAAGTAGTCTCAGTTTGAACTTAGTATTTGTTAGATATTAATTAAATAAGGTAGGATTTAAATATGATGGGTAGTACTAATAAGTTAAGTGTACCACAATCAGTCCACAACTTTACTACAAAATTGCCAACCTTTGCTAGATGTTCTACTGATTAATAGATTAAAGTAAATTTTTCAGTTTTTAAAATCCTCATTCTGACTCAGGCTTGTTTATACTCACTCTAGATAGTTTTAATGACAGAAACACAGGCAACCCTGCTAGTTTGAAAATTTTTGGCAATTTTAGAAAATCTTGGACTGCCTCAAGCTAGTTTAGTTTTTTATAAAAACTTGGGCTAGTTTTCTTTCAGATTATGAATGGGTTTGAGCTGATCCAGTTTTCATTATTTTGTAATTTCTAGTGTATTTTGTTCAAGAACTTGATTTCAGATTTTTAATTGTAAATAACACCTAAATTTGTAAACCTTGTGGCTAGCTGTTCTACTAATTATTAGATTAAAGTTCTTTTTTCAGTTTTAAAAACCTCATTCTGACTCAGGCTAGTTTATACTAGTGATGTACCGGACTCACTATCCGGGTCCGGCCGGATATTGCCATTTTTGTCTAATATCCAGATCCGGCCGGATTCTAATTTGAAAAAAAAGTCTGTATCCGGTTCCGGCCGGATTCTAATTTGGAAAAAAAGTCTGAGTCAGGTTCCGGCCGGATTCTAATTTGAAAAAAAAGTCCGGATCCGGGTCCGGCCGGACCCAAAATTGTGGGTCCGGTACATCACTACTTGAAACAGAACAAGGTACTATAACAAAAGAGTGTTTTTATTATTACATAAGTCAGGGGTCGGCAGCCAGTTAGTGGTCGCGGGCCAAATTTAAAGTTTCCAAAGACTTCCGCAGTTTTAGTGACATTTGAATAATATTTTGGTTTTAGTTTTAGTCACACTAAATAAAAGTTTTACTTTTATCCACCTTATTATTTTAAATGACTTTTAGCTATAAATAGAATGCCTATTTAAATTAATGCTTATTAGAATAGAATTTACATTGACTAGTATACTTGAGTATTAATAAACTATGTACTTTCATAAGCACTTAATAAGTTAATACTTTTGTAATTTTATTTACAACCTAATTCTCTATAAAAACCAAACTTGAAAGATAACTTATGGGTTATTTTTATACATTTGTAATGTTATAGATCCTTTTTTAATATTTCTAAGAATATCTACTTCAAACCAAGTTTTTGCGCGTAATAGTTTACGTTCATTAAAAAAATTAGTAATTAGTTAACTTAGTAAAATTAATACCTGTTTGTATTTCAGAAAACTAGAACAAATTCTTTAACATAAATAATTCTTGAATACTTTAATAAAGTATTTTATTAGTATTTAGTCTTATACATGGTTGCCACTTAAAAATCAAAAATGTCTGAGTTGTATCAAACCAGCCTAAGTTTATTAAAAGTTGAAAAAGTTAATAAATAGTTGTTAATCAAGCTTAAATACCTAGTAAAAATATCATCATTATCAAAAAGTACACGAAGTTTAAGAAAACAAGAAAAAATTACAGAACAGTCATAAAAACTATTCTGAGAATTAAAAGATTTCTTTAAAGTGTTTGAAATAAAAGTTTTACAAATACCTGAGTTTTTAAGCTTTTAAAGTAGCCTGTTTGTGTAGCAACCCAGTTAAAATAACATAAAGAAACAACGAAGGTTATTAACATTGAAAAAATTACATGCCAAAAAAAATAAGTCAGCTGAAATGGATAACTAAGTTTCTTAAACAGATTTAACAAAAGTATAAAACTTTATTGAGTCATTACAGAAGTAGAAAAACTTATTTTTTTATAAAGTATTATAGCAATTTTTATGAGCAATAAAATATTGTATTTAAAAATGAAAAATGTAAAATATAAGTAAAGCTACAAAAATAAAAAAACGTTAGTTAGGAGTTATTGGGAGAAATGATAAAAAAAAAACAAATCACCAATATCAGTTCCAACAAAGCACATGATTATCTTCAGTAACTACAGAATGATCAGAAAAAAATTGTCAAGGCAAGTTATAAAGTAGCAAAATCTATTACCTAAAATGAGATTCCGTTTATAATTGAAAACTTTTTTAAATAATTTATGTTAGTGGTAATGAAAAACTTTTGTTTATTTCTTCAATGACAACAACTAATTGTGTTTAGGAAAGGCATAAAGGTTATAAATTTGCATGAATCAAATTAGTACTTTAATCAATCTGTTAACATGAAAGCACTGATAGAAAAACTATTGCTCATCTGAGAATTTTTATTAGAGATGTTTTAAATAACTTTGACATTTTAGTAGAATTTATTGGTTTTCTTCCAACGCGAAGCACAACCATCGGTGAAATTTTCAAGTAGAGGTGCAATGCACCAATACAAAGTTTTTGGAAGTACAATTCCTTCTTTTATTTTTAGTATAAATTTTAATTAAAGTTTTAAAAAATGTCTTAAAAAAGATATCAATATTAAAAAATACTGTTAAGCTACTTGAATATATTTTTTAATAAACAAATGTTTATTTGCAAAATTTTTTGTGTCAAATCGAAGTTTCATTACTTTATATGTAAAAAATGTTTGAAATTCCAGGTTTTTTCAAAAATTCTCAAATTCAATTTTTTTTTCCATAATTTTTAATTATAAGTTTTCAAATTCAAAGATTTTCAGGGATTCAAGTTTTTTGGCAACACTGATTGTTCACACTTAAATGTACACAATAATATAAATAATATTTTAAATTATATCAACTGCAAGACTTAAAATTTAACATATTTTATAACTAAAACTAAAACTGTGGAATCCACAGTGTGGATTGAGCAAAACATACATCATAAGTTTAATATGCCACTCTTTCAAGCAAAAAATCCAGCCTAAGTTAACAAAAAAATTCCTGATATTTTTGTATACAAAAAGCAATTCTAGCAAAAAAATTATAAAATGACTTAGTTGGCCTGAGATTTAAAGTCTTCAAACATAGATAGCTGAGTGTGTGGCAATGTTTATTTGTTCATTTGCTTGATTTTGAATAACAATATACAAACTTAATAAACTTACCATCCCTAAATCTAGTTTATATTAAATAGGTAGCTCCAAAAAACAGCAATTGTGTGTATTGATATGCAAATGTAAAAAAAAAAACTTAGTTTGACAAAAATAATGTTTGAAAATAAAAGTGTATACCTAACAAAAACTATATTAATTTATGTCATATATGTTGTTTTAAATGTGTCTGTACAAATTTAGATATTACATGTAGAAAAAACTATGTTAGAAAATTATGCATAAACTAAACTTAAACTAACTATAGTATTAAATAAAAAGTTGTTTAAAATATGACTATCTTTTTATATTTGTGTGCATAGAAATTAATTTAAAGTGCAAGGAAAACTTCTAAAAAATTAAAATGTGTCAAAACAAAAATCAAATAAACATTATTTCTCATTACTTTGTTATTTTAAATGCTTTTACACTAAAGTATATCATTTACAAACAAAAAAAATATATAAAAGAAACTTAGGTATAAAAAATATTCAAAAAGAATATCTAAGCTATAAACAAATGACTTTTAAGTTAATTACTGTGCATTACTTTTGTACAAAATGGAAAACATTTACAATTAAAAATCAAAAATGGTGTGACAATCTTGTGTGAATCAAATATAAAGAGCTTTTTAAACATAACCTATGTTTTCTAACAAACACAAGAAAATAAATTTTAAGCCATCATAACTAAGGTCAAGGAACCTGGTGTGAAGAAAAAATAGATCATAAGCTAGAAACATAATCATTTCTTAAATATCTTAATTTTTAAAGCAAAAACATTAATTTATTTATTTATCCAAAATTTTTTATGTACTTTACTCTATGGCACTACCTGTGCTTGTATCTTAAAAGCTGTTTGAAGTGTCTTGACTTGTGATCAACTTGAATAAACAACCTTAAGGGAGATGCAAAAAAAAAAGAAGTCATTAGGGATGTGTAGAAAATTTAAACTACCTTAAATTTTATTTTCAATTTATTTATTCATGTAGCCACTGTTACAAATGCAAAAACAATAAAATATGACATCTTAAGAAGACTAAATAACTGAGCTTATGGCAGTTGGTGTTTATTTTTTCATCCCTCTATGAGGCCATCATGCGTTGCCAAGTTTAAAATACTTTTCTTTTCAAGACCACCTTGTGTAGAATCACTTTAATGCTGTTTCAAAAAGCCCTATCATGCCATATGTAAGCAGCAAAAATAGCAAGTTCAAAACTGATAATTTAACAAAATGTAAAGATTGACACAATAATGATTTAGCAGAAAAAAATTATAATTTTTAGCCAGCATAAAAGTATACATTTATTAAATTAATATCATAACTTTTAAAGACATGTAAACTATCATACTTGATTGATTTTTTTTGCTGTATTTTAACTGTTGTTTGTGAGCTCTAAAGAATCTGTTAAGTGAAACATTTTCAGCTCAATAACAATTTAGTCAAACTAGAGTTTTTTGATTAAAACTTTACTTTTTGATGTCTTTAAAAACTCAAAATTGTTTCAACTATATAAAGAGTTTTTCATAAAAATGCGAGGCTCTAGTTCAAAGATTTAAAGAGAAATATATTTTTAGTTAACTTTTAAAATTTTAAGAAAATTGACCATTAAAGACTTGCTATTCAACCTTCTTTTTTTTAATTTCAATATTATTAAAGGTTTTCTAAAAGTAAACTATTAAATTATTAGTCTCATAGTTTTTTATTTCAATCATTTTATTAACTAATGGTAGCTTTTGGTCTTTCAGGCTATTTTTTAACAATTTGTTATCCTGTTATTAAATACACGACAGAAGCATTAATATTAAACACTAAAACTAATAGTTTTATGTCTTTTTTTAAGCAAAAAAAAATCAATGTAAAACGGGTTGGGTAGGTGTCAAATGTGCATGAAGGATTACTTTTGCCCAAAGACGCTTTTGCATAAAGGATCACTTATGCACAAAGACACTTTTGTACAAGTTGAAGCTTTTTTTTTACATACTTGTTTTTTTTTACTATCACTGTTACCCCTAGCCCTTACACTTAGTCAGTAGTTATTGATTTTTTTTTCTCTGTAAGCATATCTACTTTGTTGTGTTTTGAAGAGATTGATAAAACAGCAAAAAACACTATAAAAAGCCAAACACCACAAGAGAAGCAATTAAGCGTGTGTAGGCTTAAGTGTATGTGTGAACTTTTTGAACTTTGCTAATTGAGTGTTGCGTATTTTTAGTCGTAGTTTTGTGCTTAGTTTTTGAGCATTATTTTTGAATATGTTTTGGACGTATTTTTGAGTCGCTTGTATTAAGCATTATTTGTTATTGGGTATTGATTTACATTGTTGACAACTTTACTTACTGATTTTCTTTTGGCAAAAACCTTAGTTTCTTTCTAAGGTTGTAGATTGTTTATATTGTAAAATAAGTTTTGTGTGTTAATTCCCATTTGTTTACTAACAAGAATTTAATCTAATTAAGCTTATAAGGTATATTTCTAGCCTTTATTTATAGGTTAGACTATGTTAGGTCATTTTTAAAGTAGGCCTAGTTGTAACAAACTTTTATTAACACTATCTGTAGCAATAATCACTGATATATGAGTATGTGCCTTAGCAGCAAGAAATTAATACCTTTGTTGGCTTATGGCCGCTTGAAGCTGGTTACAAGCCGCTGAAAAGGTTTTGGATGCTAGTAAGCACATACTAACAAGTAACGCTGAACAGACTAACATATCAGACCGACACAATTTGTTGTCAGACAAACCAAAAATGTTAGTACCAAAAGCAGAGGGTTATAACCCTAATGTAAAATTGACCTTTGGTCAAAAATGACCCTTCGTGCTAAAGTGACCCTTTGTGAAAAAATAAATTTGTCCTAAAGTGTCTTGTGCAAGAGTGACCAATTTCTTGCTAAAATATCTTTTATACCTATTTTATAATTAACTTAAAATAGTTTATCATTTAATACATTTGAAAACCATTTTAATGAATTATTTATATAATTGGTTTGTCACCTGAAATGCAAAACAATTAAGATAGTTGTTGTTTGATTTTTTTAAACTGTTCTTATGATACTTAAATATTTGATAGGTCGTTAATTTCTAAGTATGGTAACTTACAAGTTACTTTCTTTGACTTTATTGCTACTCGTGCATTTTACTCCTATACAATGCAAGTCCAAGCCAATAGTAGTCACACTGGACACCAATTGGAAAGCAACCTCTTACATCCATGAGGCCAGTGAGTTTGTTAGCGAAGAAAGCTCACAGGGGTTTTGGAATTATGTTGACAAGATTGCAGACTTGAAAGACCAGGATTTCGGCACTATCAACAGCGAGACTGAGTATAAAATTGCATTGAAATTTAGCAGCATAGCCTTGGGAAACCAGCCTGGTAGCTCGAGCGAAAAGCTGCTTCAGCTGGCTCTTTCAGTCCATCACTACTCGCCCAGAGTTGAAATGTATCAACAGATGGCAAACGGTACTGGAAAGTGCTTAACTATATTTGATGTTAACGGTAAAAGAACCTGTGAACTTAATGAGGTTTCAAAGCTTTTACAAGAAAAAATAGCAGAACAGGTAAACATTTTTCCTAAAGACCACGTCTACCCAGAACTTTGTAACTCAGATAACAAAGTTGTAGTGTACGGGGACATGACCTCAAAGGGATTTCACAAGGTTCATCATGCCATGAAAAAGATTGCAGATGAAAGTCTTGCCTGCTATGTATTTAGACATTATGTGTCAAAAAAGGGAGACAAAAAGGTGAGTTTGTCAGGGTATGGAGTCGAGCTAGCTATAAAAAGCACCGAATACAAAGCAATAGATGATTCAAAAGTGAAAGAAAATGGAAATGAAAACTCGGCAGAGAACACAGAAGATGTTGTAGTCAGTGGATTTGATTTCAAAGTTTTGTCTGAGCTCTATCCAGAAAAGTCAGAAGAAATATCCAAGTTGAGAAATCACTTGATAGACAATATGGATGAAATGAAGCCAATGAAAGTTAGTGTTATTTATAAAAGTGATAAATGGTTTAATTTTAAAACTTGCATTAGTTTTTTTTTTAAATTTAAGTTTAACCAAGTTTTGAATTAAACACTTTCTTAAAAAAGTCTTATGAAATAGACTAAGTTTAAGCAACTTTTCAAAACAACAATCAATTAAATTAAAGTCAATAAAATTATGTCTTATTTGTTAAATGTTAAAAATTATATACAAAATACAATTTGTTTTACAAGTTAAAACAATTAAATTGTTATGACACAGTTGTTGGTGAAGTCTATCATTTTGTTTGTAGTATAAAAGGAAAGTGCATTTATGTTTATTATAATTAAATATAACTACTTTTTTTTAAATTGCATATTTAAAAAAATAATTAAAAAACATTACAAACACTTGGTTAATAGCACTTTATATATTTAATTACTAGCACAACCTTAAAATTCTATATCATGTTATTTTAAAGGTGTGGCAACTGCAAGACTTGAGCTACCAAGCAGCTGCAAGAGTGTTGGCGGCTCCAAAAGAGGATCAGCTAAAAGTACTGCAAGATGTCAGCCAGAACTTTCCCATGAGGGTCAGGTCACTTGTGAACCAGAAAGTTCCTCAAGCTATGAAAAATGAAATAAACCAGAACAGGTTAGACTTGTAAAATTAAAGTTTTAACAGTAATGTTTTGATACAGGTTGACACTGTTTCTCACTAAAAATATTAGTGTTTATTACATTCTCTATAAGTTGTGTTTTAAAATAAAATAATGTTAAAAATAAAGATTTTGTTATTTTGAATATATATTTATTTTTACAATTATACACTTTTGAAATAAATTCAAGTCACTTAAAATAATAAAAACTACTTTAAATCTTACTCTTTAACTTTCTGCCAAAAATTTTATTACAAAGCAATACAAATAAAAGTATTTTTTATGCATTAGAATTACATTCAGTTACCATATTATGTTGTGAGCTTTATATCAAAATCATGGTATTTTTTGTATTAATTTTTTTAAGGCTATATAGAGGGGTCTAATGTTTAAAAAAATATTTACTCTTATAAGAACATGAATTATCAATCAATTTTTGTGCAGAATAAAAGTTTATGTTTACTATTCAAATAAAGTCAGTTTTGTTAAAAGTGTCAAATATATATGTATTGAGAGTAAATTTTTCATTGTTTATTTTTTCAAAAATTTTAAAAATGTAATAAAATCTGTCTACTTTTTAATTTTTTGAGCGAGAGACCTTAAACTTTGATGCAAATTTTTTTAGTTATAAGAAAGAAATGATAAGTTGGGTTTTTTTTTAAGCATTGAAAAAAAAGAGTTGAATTTTATTTAATCAGTTTTTTTCAAAAATTAAATTGTGTATGTAATTAATTAGTTATTAGTGATGTACTTACTTAAAGTTCTATTAGAGAAGATAAGTGTCTAGTTTTTTTTTTGCTCTTTTTAATTGTGCCGTCCTTAATGAGCCTATTGAATTCACCAACTTTGATCCCTTGTACTTCAAAAGTTACTTATAATCTTATAAAAAACCAGTAAACAGTTTTGTTAAACAAAATTCAACATAATAAATCAACAGATAAAAAACAAAGTTGTCTCCCCTATGGTCTTAAACTAACACATAAATTAAAACTTAATTTTAAACAACTAAATATAAAGGACAGCGGATTTTTTCTTACTATACTATAAAGTAGATAATTCAAAACTTTCAAAAGAGTTCAACCACTTATTTAAATACTTTTTCTTTGTTTATTTAACTAACTAATCTATTCAGTTTCTCCATTAAAAAATCTTAATGAAAAGGAGAGAAGTGTGTAATTTTTTTTACACGTACAATATAATAATTTATTCAAAATGTTCAGGAGAGTGTTTGCAAACAAGTTGGGAATTCAGGCTGGTGGCAGCGCGCTGATGATCAACAATTTCATGCTGGACGTCAAACAAACCGACATCTTCGAATTAGTCGACCTGCTCAAAAACGAGGCGAAACTCCTGGAAGGGCTGAAGAATATCGGCGTTGATGACAAGAAAATTTTTGATGTGAGTTGTTTCGGTGAACTTTGCTAGCAGTTATTAGTTTAAATTTAATTCTAGCCAAAAATAGTGATTGTTTTTTGAGTAACAAATTTTATTTAAAAGATTAAGCAAGACATACTGGAAAATTTTTATTGAAAATGGTAAAATTACTTTATCAAAGTTATTTACAACAATTAAGTACTTTGTGGTTTTATTTAATTAATATTACCAAAAAAAAAAACTTAACAGCAACAAAATCAAAATTTAATCAAGCTTATAAACAGTACAACCTACATGTTATCCACAGGTTGATTTTGTTTTTAAAATGTATTTTTAAAACACAAATTTTAAATAATTAGAAACAGAAGCAAAATTTGCCAATTTTGTATAAACAATAAAACAATCCAACATGTTGTCTATACATGTATTGCTGTAAAACAGTGACTCGAACGCTTTTAAAAGCTTAAGCAAGGCATACTGGATAAACATATATTGAAAATAGTAAATTAACTTTTATTAGTTCAGGTAAAATTAAAACATTGAACTATATGTGGTTTTTTTTTATTAATTAATTATAAAGCTGACATTCAAATTACCAACAATACAAGTAATGTTAAACCAAATTCCTAAAAAGTGAAACCATAAAACCTACATACTCTCCACAGGTAGTTTATATCTTTAAAGTTTACTTTTAAAACATAAACTCTAACTCATCAGCAATAGAAGATAAGTTATGACAAATTTTAAAAAACCTTAAGGTATACATGATGTTCACACAGGTATTGGGGTTGTTGGAAAACAGTGACTCGGACGACAGCGAGGAGTACTTGTTGGACATGAGGCATGAATCTGTTGTGTGGCTGAACGATCTGGAGAACGATCCAATGTACAAGAGGTGGGGCAGCATCCACGACATTCTCAGGCCCGCATTTCATAATCAGCTCCGACACCTTAAAGTCAACATGCACAATATGGTTTGTTAAAAAATTTGTAGATCTATGGTATGCTGTCTAAGGAAACGTTTTTTGTTGGTGCGTTTTTTTAACATTTTTGTTTAATTTAGGTTAATCAAACTCTAGGGTGTTTTTCAAAGTTAAAAGTTAGTATCTTTTCTTTTAAACTTTCTGTTTCATTTCTGAAGGTTCGAAATCAAATGTTACATAAAATACTATTTCTATTAGAAAGAAACTTTTAATTAGTTAAAATTTTTAAACATTGTAGTTAAACATATTTAAAATTACTAGTTAATAAAGATGCTTTTTAAACCGATCAAAAAACTAACTCCAAATAAGCTGCTTCATTATCTATCTAGTTTTTAAACTTGCCTGCTGCTTATAAAAAGTAATTTTTACACAAAATTTTAAAAATATATAACAGAATGCATTTCATTTTCTTTAAATTTATTTAAGTACTTTCAAGTAGGACTCGTCAGAAATTGTTTCCTACTGGATTGGAATGAATACAAATTGAAATAAAATTATACTGCAGTTTAAAGTTTTAAGATATAAAATGACGTAATAATCAAATGTTAAAAATTAAATAAGTGCTAATGCTAAACAAATTTGGTACACTAATAAAACTCGGTAGAATTAAAACAATCTAAATAAAGAAGCGATAAAAATTTTAAATTAGAACTATGCTTAAAAATAAAGTTTAACAAGAAACTAATTACTTTAAAATTACTAATATAAGGATTTAAAAAGTCTATTTTGGTAAACGAACTTTTTCTGCTTACATAAACTGGGCCTTAAAGATTGAATACATAAGGCTTCCAGACTATGCAATTGAAAAGAGTTCTCCGCTCTCACTAAGGCTGAAAAATTGTCCTTTTTATAATTTCTAACACACTCAGGATTGTCCAACAAATGTTGCCCAATCGCCGAGAAGTATTTTTTAGTTGGTTTCTCAGAACGGCCATCAAACCAATTTTTCAAGACTTTCGGAACATGTTGATCGATTCTTACATGAAACCTTTGAGATGTTTTTCCCACGTAGTCACTACCACAGTGACAACTAAATTTATAGATGATGTTACTTTTTTCATGGGTGGGAGAAACATCTTTGTAAATTCCATTTAGAGGTCGATCAGTATACAAAACTGTTCTTAAATGAACAGAGCTGAAAACTTGGCTTATTTCTTAATAATCTTCACAAAAATCGAGGTTTTCTAAGAAAATTTCAGAGGAAATAAGCCAAGTTTTCAGCTCTGTTCATTTAAGAACAGTTTTGTATACTGATCGACCTCTAAATGGAATTTACAAAGATGTTTCTCCCACCCATGAAAAAAGTAACATCATCTATAAATTTAGTTGTCACTGTGGTAGTGACTACGTGGGAAAAACATCTCAAAGGTTTCATGTAAGAATCGATCAACATGTTCCGAAAGTCTTGAAAAAGTGGTTTGATGGCCGTTCTGAGAAACCAACTAAAAATACTTCTCGGCGATTGGGCAACATTTGTTGGACAATCCTGAGTGTGTTAAAAATTATAAAAAGGACAATTTTTCAGTCTTAGTGAGAGCGGAGAACTCTTTTCAATTGCATATTCTGGAAGCCTTATGTATTCAATCTTTAAGGCCCAGTTTATGTAAGCAGAAAAAGTTCGTTTACCAAACTAGACTTTTTAAATCCTTATATTAGTAATTTTAAAGTAATTAGTTTCTTGTTAAACTTTATTTTTAAGCATAGTTCTAATTTAAAATTTTTATCGCTTCTTTATTTAGATTGTTTTAATTCTACCGAGTTTTATTAGTGTACCAAATTTGTTTAGCATTAGCACTTATTTAATTTTTAACATTTGATTATTACGTCATTTTATATCTTAAAACTTTAAACTGCAGTATAATTTTATTTCAATTTGTATTCATTCCAATCCAGTAGGAAACAATTTCTGACGAGTCCTACTTGAAAGTACTTAAATAAATTTAAAGAAAATGAAATGCATTCTGTTATATATTTTTAGTAAGTTATGCACCGGAAAAAAGTTGTACAAAATTTTAAATTAAAAAACTTATTTTACTTTAAATCAGCAGTTAAACAAGATAGTTTTATTTTAATGTTTTACAAATATTTTTGTACAAAACTAAACCGAGGTTTTAATTAAACAATTTAACTTTTCCAAACTTATGTGTTAAACATAATACACGGTAATTTTATTTTCTAAATTTAGATTGCAATAAAGATAGAGCTTTACAGTAATGCTTAGGGTAATTAAATTTCTTTAGGCTATGCAAGTCTTTATGTTTTGGATAAAACAAATGAATGTAAAAAAGTAATCATATCATCAAAATGTCCTTTAAAATAAAACATGTCGAATTTTAAAGTTTTTTTTTTGAAGGTGTAGTAGAAATTGATGCACAATCTGCTTATATTTATGATATAATAATTTGAATTCAGCTGGTGATAGTCGACCCAACAAGTGAGAAGTGCAAATACTTGATGGAGTGGATGAATGTGTTTTGGACGAACGAAATCCCACTGAGGATGGGAATATCGTTCGTTGTTGACGATTCTGATGTTGTTGATGGTAGGTTTACTTGTAATTTATTGATAAGTTTTCAGCTCAGTAAAAATGTTTTTAGTTTAATATTTTTCATCTGTCTCTTAATCTCTACAATTAGCTTAATTTAAAACAAAAATTTTTTTTAATATATTTTATGGCATTTTTAAAGTCAAAATCAGGGTTTCCAAAGTGGGCCTGTCTCAATATAGGGGTTGCTTATGGGTAATAGGGGATAGAAAGGGTATATAACATATAGATTATGTTATATAAAACATATTGAATTTATGTTATTGTTATTTACAAGTGAGAAACACAAAGATAAATGCATACTACAGAGTGCTAGACTAAAAACTAATAGCAACATAAATGAATACAAATATACAGATCGATAACTAATAAGCACATAGTCAAACCTTAAGAACAAACATACTACATCTTATAAACAAATTAAGAGATATTTCAAACTGTTAAACTTACAACGCACTATCTAACTGTCGAATGCCAATGCTTTCAAAACCGTGTCTTTTTTTATATAGAAAGAAAAGAACATTTAATTTTTCTTACGATCAGAATTGTTTATTACTTTAACAAAAACTTATATCCATTTAAGAAACTTATAAGTGCAAATAAAAACGTAGACAAAGCATATTAATTATACTATCGTCTAAAATAAAATTCGTTTATTTGTTACATATTTTCGTTATGAAATTTGATTTTAATTTTTATTTTCAATTTATAGAACTAGCATCGCTTATTCGCTACAGGCCATGTGTCCCCCTTGCGGGCAATTTCAGAATTTTAGGGGGCCATAAGCTGCAAAGGGCCAAAAAGGGGGGCATGAGTAGTAAAAGGCTTACATGGGGGCCATGAGTCTATGTTTTAAATTTTACACTGGATATTCTGAAGCTGTTGGTAATGAGCAAAAAAAAGTCTTAGGCATAATTAAGGGTAGGTTTAGAATTTATACTAGATATTCTGGAGTTGATGGTGAAGAAAAAAAGGTCACAGGCGTATTTAACATTAGTTCTTTGAGAGAGAGGTCATAGATTTTTAAATTTCTTCTAAAGGGGCTTTTTGAAAAATAAGTTTGGGAAACTCTATCTAAATCAATTAAAAGGAACATTTTTATTGACATAATTTTTGTCCACAGGAACCAAAAACGCCGGAGTGGCAGTTTTGAGGAGTTACAACTATGTGAAGGAGGAGGAGTCAGGAGAAAAGGCGTTCCGGTTCATTGCCGATGTATATTCCAAGCTGGCGGATGATGAGAAAGTCACTGTGGATCACGTAAGAAAAGTCTTCGGGAGAAAGAACGTGGATTTTGATGAGATTGTTGGTGAAAATTCGGAATACGACAGCGAAAGAAGCGGCTCCTCTTTTCTTAAAAGCACCGGTATTTTATTGATAAATTTAAACTTCTTTTGGTTTATTTCTTTACAAAGTGAGCTTAATTTTGCTGCTGTTTGTATATATCTTTAGCAATGAGTTTTTATTTTTGTTGACGATAACATGCTACTGAATGTAAGTAACTAGTTATTAACACATTTTTTATACTAAAGTATAAAATATATTAAAATTTAGTACTTTACATGCAATATAAAGATTTTGTGTTGGTCTAACTACTCTAGTACAAATTTATAAAGCATTAAAAACATATAGATTAATCAAAGCTGTTGGCTAGCTTCTCTCACCAACTTTAAAAAGATCATGAAGTATACAAAGAGCAGAGTTTTAAAAAATTCCGACTAATAAATTACCTTTTAAACAACAAAAACGACAAACAGGACTTTCAAGCGACGAAGGTTACCACGTGGTGATCAACGGAAAAGTGCTGACACCAGCGGAAACTGGCGAGGATGATTTTGAGGAGGCGGTGATGAAATCAATCAGGCAGCAAACGAGCGATGTGCAGAGAGCTTACTACTACGGGCAGCTGCAATCAACCATGAACGTTCTCGACTGGACTATGAAGCAGCCCAACGTCGTACCAAGGTAAACTATATTTGCATATGCTTGTATGACTAAAAAATGTATTTTATGCCAAGTCGTTAACAAAACAACTTACAGCTTTATCAAGTATAAATTCTTGACAGTGAGTTTATTCTCTTTACGTAAATTATATTCTCTTGTTGATTTACTATCAAGCAAAACTGATATAGTGTTATTAAAAGTTTTTACGTAGTTAATAGTAGTACTTTTATACTAAAGGTTTGATAGTTGAAAAAACAACTAGAGGCCTCTACTAATTTTATTTAAAGTACTGACAAGCTCTTTTTGCAAAACTTAGTTTACCAAATAAAATTATGAAAAATTTATCATGTAATATTAATATAATTCTATTATATATAGATACTGTATATCTAATTAAGTTCTACAAAAGTATTTTTAAAGAAATTAGCATTAATTTGAAATGTTTATGAGGTGTTACTATGTTTTACTACTCGTTTCTTTGTCGTATTTAAAGTTTAGCTTTATGCTGAAAGCACATAATTTATACCGAATAACATATATCAAAACAACATACTTGTTTACAAAGTACATCGTAATACAGATCATTGTTTATACAAAAGATATTACATATTATCCCAGGTTGAACATGATGATTTTGTCCGGAAACAACCAAAATATCGATCTCACCGCCGCCATAAAATCCCCCGACCTGTACCAGAGCCCCCAAAAGTTCTCCGCGCTCAACCCCGCCCAGCAAACCGCGTTGCTCAGTAGCGGTTTGAGCGACACCTACGTCGCCAAGAAAGCCACCGACCGCGGAAAGCAGAGAGGCGTGACTATGTGGCTGGTGGCGGACGTGACCAACCAGAAGGGCCGAAAGCTGGTCCGCAATGCCATGAAATTTGTCAAGTCTACCCCAAAGTCTCGGCTGGCTATTATACACAACCCGGTTTCGAAAAAGGTAAATTCCCCGCTGATTAGAGCGGTGGAGGCGGCCGTGCTGAGCCAGCCGGAGCACGTCGCCAGGAAGCTGGTCGCCAAGCTGCTTAGCGATTCCAACTCGAAGAAGGTGTTGGAGGGTGACCACTTGGAGGAGTTGCTGAGTGACAACGCGGTTGACGGGGAGGCGTTCATGAAACTTTATAATTCGGAGGGTTCGGTCGATCACGTGACCTCGCAAATAAACTGGTGCAATAAAGTGCTCGGGTTGAAGGTAAATTGTTGAGTTTTTATTTTTATGTAATCTTAGTAAAATTGCAATTATTTAATGTTAATAACATCAGTTGATATTATAAACTAATAACTAAATGTTCAGCATTCATTCATAATCTAGCAAAATATGAACTATTCTCACGTTTCACTTTCTTTGCAAACTCAAAACACATTTACAAAAAAAAATCTTGTAAACTCTTTTGTTTACAATGGCACGCACTGTACATTGAAATTATTACAAATATTCATATCAACTTTTTTAGTATTTTAAAGCATCAATACAAACAGGAAGGACAGTCTTCTTTAGTCGCTAACGGAAAAGTGTACGGGCCTTTTGCGAAACAGCTGGAGGTTGATGATTTCCAGTTGGTCGAGTTGATCACATTGAAGTCGAGTGGGAAGATTGAAAGTTGGGTGAGAGGAGAAAAAGTTGAAGACGGGAGCTTGATGGTGATGAGGCTGCACGCTCATTTGAGCAAGCACGCTAATGAGAAACACCAGAGAATGCAGCCCCTAACCGGTTCGTTTGCTTGCTTGTCTACTAGAATGATTTTAGTAAGATTTTACTTACTTATAGTGTTACTATAAGTTATCTTTATATCTTTTTTAAGATTCTGTGTTAAACTGCAGTTTCTGTTCGTTGTTTCTTCGAACTTATTTAATTAATTTTTTCTTTAATACTTTCAACAAGTTTGCATTGTACATGAAAAAATATAATTTTGATTATTTGTTGCTCTTTTTTGTACAATGTAGTTTGCTCAAACATTTTGTGTTAAACAGTAAGTTCTGTTTTAATTATTGTTTTCGGTTCGTCGCTTATTTGTTTGAATTTATTAGAAATAAGTTTAAATTAATTTTTTGTGGTTACTTATCACACAATTATAGTTTTTAGTTAAAAAAATTCTTTATAAAAACTTTACCCTAATAAAGCTTCAAATTTAGTTGAAATGTTTGCATTCTAGTAAACTTAAAAGTTTTGTAACAAAACAAGTTACCTACTCAAACTATTCCAAGGTTAAAAAACTTCAATGCTTAAACAAGAACAAATACTATTATTATAAAACCAGGTCTCAGGAAGACGCACTCAGCATTGGTGCTTGGGTCGGAAAAACCATCACAGTTTGAAATAACAGCAGTCGTCGATCCGGCCAGCGACGACGCTCAGCTGATAGCACCGCTGGTTGCTAACTTGAAAAAAGTTTTGGACGCCAAGGTTGTAATTTACATGAACTGCAAAGAAAAGCTTTCTGATCTTCCCATCAAGAGATTTTATAGGTACTTGTTTTATCAAGTAGATATTTTTTTTGTCATCATCAAAAAAAATTTGATAAAAAAATCAGTAGCTTTACAGTATCTTTCCAATGTTGTTATACTACTTAATACAGTTTATAACCTTTAGCTTAATTTTAAACTAAAAATAGACTCAAAAAGTTTTCCAGTGAAATTCTTATACAGTTTTTAATTCAACAATTATTTCTCTATTAAACCTTATTTTCTTTATCAAAATGTAATACTTAAATAAGTATGTTTTAAAAGTCCTTTGTTATCATAAAATGACCAATTTAATTTATTTTTAAGACAAGCAAAATTGCATATAGTATTCGCTAAAAATATTTTCCAAAATTTATTATTCTCAAGTACTCATGTTTAAACAATTTGAAAAGGTACGTACTATCATTATACTAACTATAATTTAAAAAGTAAGAATTCAAAAATATACATGTTTGTTGAACACTTCATTTAATACTCATGTTCACTGTTTGAAGGTACGTGCTGTCGAGCGAGCCCTCGTTCAAAGTTGACGGGTCGAGAAGTGAAAATGACGCCACATTTAATGGCATGCCCTCAAAATCCCTGTTGACCCTTCAGATGCACGCTCCTGACGCTTGGATGGTTGAAGGCGTCTCCTCCGTATACGATCTCGACAATATCAGGTACTGATTAGAAAAAGTTTTCTTTTTGTACGTTGGTTTCTTAAGGGAAAACTTAAAATTATTATACGTAAGTAAAGTAGTTGAAGTGTAGCATTTTTTAACATTTACTTTTAAATTTTTTTTTAGAAGTTGAAGTTTAAAGTATTATTTGAACTGCTTAGTAAAAAATTTAATGGTAAAAAAAAACTTCTTAGGTAAATCAATAAAATAAGCACAATTAATTAGCAACATGAAGCTTGTGTTTTATGTGTATAGCCTTTTACATGTCTCTAACAAAAGTTGAGGCGAAGCAGCTTCAAAGTATAATGTTCTTTTAGTCTTGTTATTTAAAACAAAGGCCTGAAAGTGTTCAAACAAAATAATTCCCCATTTCAACAGGCTTTCAGACGTGATGGACAAAGTAGTTGCCGGCTACGAGCTCGAGTACCTCCTGCTCGAAGGCCAGTGCCACGACAGGGACGCCTCCATGCCGCCGCCAAGAGGCCTCCAGTTCACGCTGGGACGCCGCACAGACGAGGTAGTCACAGAGAAAATGTGGATTAATTTGTTGGGACTACTAGTCGTAATTAAATACTACCTTGTTTAATTACTGTCTTATAAATACTAGATGCAATTTTAGTACACTTTATATAAGTTAGACAACACAGTTTGAGCAATGTATCTATTGTAAATAAAATACAACAGAACGCTATTTTATAAACTCTATTTCAAAAGTAAAAGTTACTTTTATAAATAACTTGGAATAAATAAAACTTAATAAAAATAAAAAATAAAATAATCAACAAACTTAATAAAAATTTCAGTTTTAATTGAAAAATACTTCAAAAGTTATATAATGAAAACTATTAAATTACTAATGAACTGTAAGGAATTAAATATAGTTTAAATCATAACTCTTATATAATAATAACAAATTATACAGTATCCCTCTTTTATTATACCGACAAATGTTTCTGTGTCTTAACGGATTAACACACTTCAACTGGGCTCTGTAAAAAAAATAAATACTGTAACGAAGGAATAGAAGCTGAAGTAGGTGTATACATGTATTCATTAAAATATATAGCTATAGATTTTTAGAGGTTAATGGTTAATACTTAATGTTAAATCCGCCTGTTATAAAACTAATGTATACACCTACTTTAGCTTCTATTCCTTCGTTACAGTATTTATTTTTTTACAGAGCCCAGTTGAAGTGTGTTAATCCATTAACACATAGAAACATATGTTGGTATAATAAAGGATGCTGTATAACTTGTTATTATTATATATTCCAGCGAACTTGTTAACAAACACTTAAATATATATTTTAATTTGTTTAACTCTTATATATAAACCATAAACATAAAACTAGTATACAATACAGTTCTAAACAAAGTCTAATTAAAACTTTAAGCAAGATCTCAATACCAACTCCATATCATAGTAATACTAGCCTCTCTTTTTTGTTATGTTTTTATTGCTCTTAAACCAGTATTTCCACGCTCATTCTGGTTGGCTCATTTAGTTACATTCAACATTCAGTATTAAAAAAATTAACATTCAACATTCAAACAGTTAAATAGCATGATATGAAAGATGCATTTCAATACAGGTGGACCGCGACACCATCGTCATGTCCAACTTCGGCTACTTCCAGCTGAAGGGTGGTCCGGGCGCGTGGCACTTGAAACTGAGGGAGGGCAGGAGCAGGGACTTGTACGACATCGGCTCCGTTGACGGGCAAGAGGCTTCGGAGGGGAAAATTATCATCCAACAGGATTCGTTCCGGTCGCGCATGATCGACGCCCGCGTCGCCAAGAAACCGGCCATGCGGAACGAGGAGCTGCTTGTCGACAAGCCTTACAAGAAGCCCCAGAAGAAGGTTTGTTTTTTGATAAATTTTATACTAATGTTTAAATGTTCATTATTTTGTTTTGTCATTGCTATGTTTTATACTATTTATCATTAATGGAATTTATTAATATTTTTTAAGTTTGTTGATTATTTTATTCAAAAAGGAGGAAGTAGGAATTTGGAATTCGTTGAAATCGGCCCTCGGAGGCGGCCATGAGGAGGAGAAAAGGGACGATGACGTCCCAAAGGCGGCTATGAACTCAACGACAAGCGATGACGTCATCAACGTGTTCTCGCTAGCATCGGGTCATTTGTATGAGAGGCTGATGCGAATCATGATGTTGTCCGTGTTGAGGACCACTGAGAAGTCCAACGTCAAGTTCTGGATCCTCAAAAACTACATTTCGCCCCAGTTCAAGAAAGTCAGTTTTTTGATTTAATACTCCGCTTGAGGATTAGGTACGCAATAGAAGTTTTAGTCGAAAGAAGTTTGAAATATTATTTTAAATGTTGGCTTGTATTTCAAGCAAAGAATAATGAATCTGAAATAAAATAACACAAATTACAATCATATTTAGGCAATACTTAAACACTGTTTAGATAAAGCGTATTTATTTTTTAGTCTGAAAATCATTAAGTTTAAAGATGCCATCACTCAATACTTATTATCAGTGTTTTTTAGACTTTAAAACAGACTAGTTGTGCAAGTAATTTAGAAGCAATTTATTTGTCAGAATGACAAAAAATAATATTATAATTATTTAAACAACATTGTACAGTGCACTTTACTATTTTATTGATAGGTTATAAGTCCAAATTTTTTCTTACTGAAACCTGATAATAATTGAATAGTTAATTTGCACTTTTATTATTATTAATTATACAAAAAAATATAAAGTAAGTCAAATTTCCCAGGTGTTGCCATACATGGCTCTGGAGTACGGTTTCTCATACGAGCTGGTGCAGTACAAGTGGCCGAGGTGGTTACGTCAACAATCGGAGAAGCAGAGGACGATGTGGGGGTACAAGATCCTCTTCCTCGACGTTTTGTTCCCATTAGACGTGGACAAGATCATATTCGTTGACGCAGACCAGATCGTCAGGTCGGACCTCAAAGAACTCAGGGACCTCGACCTCGAAGGTTGGTTGTGAATGTAATATGGTATTTACTTCAAATTGAACAATAAAAAGTTTTCAACTTATGTACATATATGGAGTTTTGTTAATATTGAATAATTTGTTAAATACATAATACATTTATTTGTTCAAAATTTTTTTCAGATTTATTTAACAACTAAAATTTTTTTATTGTTTGTATTCAGATAGTTTTTAATAATAATCTGCACTATTAACATTGACTGCAAAAAGGATGATCAATTTACACAGTATAAAGAGCTAAATATAACATTATATTAATAATCTGCAAAAATAAAGTATAAAAAATGTAAGTGTAATATAAATGACAACTGGTTTGGTGCGTGTTTATTACTTCTTAATTAATCCTTACTATATAAAGAATGAAAACGACAACAACAACAGTTTTTAATAATACAAACAAACAGGAAATCCTTACGGCTACACGCCGTTCTGCGACGACCGAAAAGAAATGGACGGTTTCAGGTTTTGGAAGGGCGGGTACTGGAAGGGGCACCTGGGCGATAGGAAGTACCACATCAGCGCCATATACGTGGTTGACCTGCACAAGTTCAGGCAAGTGGCGGCCGGCGACAAGTTGAGGGGCCAGTACCACGCGTTGTCCCAGGACCCCAACTCCCTGGCCAATTTGGACCAGGACCTGCCCAACAACATGATTCACCAGGTGAGCATCATAAAAGTATTTGTTTTTGCTTCTTTGATGTTTGTTTAAGTTTGAAATTAATCATTTTTTAAGCAGTCTGAGTTAGTGCTTTTTTATAACAACTGATATTTTTTCAAGTAAATTTATATACCTTTTTTGGCAAACTTACATAAAAGCTTATCAGCTTCAAAAGAACAATTTGTTTAATGCTTGTGTATTTTAAATAATTTACTTGTATTTTTGTGTTTTTTATAAAAATTTATGTTTGTTGAATCAAAAATGAAAGAATATATTTGTTTCTAGTGCAAAATATTTACATAGCTATCATCTTTTCATCAGCTTTGACTTTTTATTACACAGTTCAAATATTGATAAAACTTTAAAGGTTTCAAATTAGTTAGAAAAAGTTGCAAACTTAAGTTTAAAACTTTTATCTTATACAATTAACCTCCTTTTCAACTCAAAAATTCAAACTAAAACGCTATTAAATTCGAAAGGTGGGAATAAAGTCGTTGCCGCAGGAGTGGCTCTGGTGCGCCACCTGGTGCAGCGACGAGAGCAAAAAGCGCGCCAAAACCATTGACCTGTGCAACAACCCGCTGACCAAGGAGCCGAAGTTGGAGGCGGCAGTGAGGCTGGTCGCGGAGTGGCCCGGCTACGACGACCAGATAAAAAGCATGATTGAAAGGTTCGAAAGGGGGGAACCACCTCGAGCGAAGGCGGAGAAAGTGAACAAGCCCGTTCACGACGATTTGTGAGAATTTTTTATAAAATTTTGATTTTAAGTAGAATAAAAACTAATTAGTTTTTGTTATAGTTTTTATAACCACTTTTATTGTATGTCTACTTAATACTTTTATGCTTTTCTGATCTGAAAGTTTGCTTAGTTTTAAATGTGTGTTGTGAATACTTTTTTTTAATAGTACGAAAAGCACAGAGCCAAAGTTTAAGTCAGATAAGTTAAATAGGCATATTGTTTATAGTACTAAATGTTAAGTTGTTTTTAAAATACCTTTAAATTTTTCGATATCTTTTTTGCATCAGTTTAATCATTTTAAAGTGCAACTTGAATAAAAATATTATTTTACTTGAGTTTAACAGTTATTAAGCAGTCTCTTAATTTTTATAAACCATTGCACCATAGAGAGTATAAACATTTTATGTTCCTTTTAAATGTAGATAGTTGTAAAGTATTAATTAAATTTTTTATGTTATGTGTTTGCTATTCCGTTCTTTTTTGTTATGTTAGTTGTAAACTAGAAAAATGTAATAGACAACTTTCTCAATTTATTTATACGGTAATTTTGTATACTTTTTTAATTGCTGTCAAACTTTCTTGGTTATCGTATGTTAATAAACAAAAAATACGATTTATTTTTTGTACAGTTTAACTACAGTTTTAGCAAAATATATGATACATTTGTTTGTTTTTTTTACAATTTAATTTGTAATTTTAGTACTAAATAAAGTTAATACCATAGTTATATAACTAAAATTAGTTTAGATCATTGTTTTTTATAGAAAAGGTCGTGAAAAGTTAAAAAATGTTTTAATTTGTTTAGATTGTATAAAATAGTAGTTGAATTCTACTTTTTGGTTTATGTTAAATAAATAAATTCATCAATAATTATAGTAAGATTATATATATTTTTTTTAATATACTTAATAATACTAGTTTTGATCAACTGTGCAGATTTAAAAAAAGTTTGAAAACCTAGGTTTATATTAATGTTAAGTAAAGTAGCAAAAAAAAAAATTAATAAGTTAAAAAAATAATTTTAAATAGCTAGGTTCCTAAGTAGTCAACTACAATTTCCAAGAAGAGATAGAAAAACTTACAATTTTGAGATATTTTACCAAAATCGGTTTAGGACACAGTCAAAAGGTTTTCATCTAAATAAATGATTTAAATGCTTTTGTTATAAAAATAAGTACTGCAATAGATAATAGTATTACTTTTGCATAAATAACTTATAACATAGTCTTGTAGTGAGGTATTTTTTATTTCAAATATTGTTTCAAAAATTGTTTTATGCATTTTTTTTACTGTTAAACTAGTTAAAAACTATTATGTTTTACTAATTTTACAAAAAGTTAATTTCACAGCATTTAAATTATTTGCGATATTAGATATATTTTTGGGTAGCACCTTTAAATTTAAATAACAATTTTGTATATGTTAATGCTTTCAGTCTTATCATAGACTATAGTGAGATTTACTTCAAATTTTTTTATTTGTTTCAATTTATCTCTTAAAGTAGGCTACAAGTTATTGATTATATAAAACTTAGCAAAGAATTTACTCAGTTAAGAGTACAAAAATCTATAGCTAGGTTACCATTTATAAGCTTAGCACAGGGAAACTGCGTTTATGAATGGTAGAATTGCTGCCCGCGAGCGTCTAAATAAATTGAATGCTAAAGATAAAATGCTGCTATTAAGTAAGTAAGTTTTTAAAACTTTAAACTAGATACTCTAGGATGTAAAATGAAGAGTAGAAAAAAGGTCTTAGGTAGATATTTATTAAACTAAATGTATTATTTATTTACGTTAACACCTTAAAGTAAATAAACAATACTTTTAGTTTTACAAACTCAATTTAGTTTTAATATTATATCATATCTGACTAGTTTTTTAACTTTCAGTTCTTAAAAAAGTTACTATCGTGAGAAATGTGTTTTATTTGAGTTTTTATAGGTATTTAAGCTTGTTAAAGAGTAGTTTCTTCAGATATTTTTCAGCATAATTTTTCTCAACTTATGCTAGTTTGATGTAAATGAGGCTCGTTTTTGGGGCTTACTAAAATATTTAAACCACTATCAATTCTAACCCGATCATTTCTAACCGGATCACTTCTAATCTGATCGTTTCTAACCCAACCACTTCTAACCCCATTATATCTAACCTGATAATTTCTAACCCGATCATATCTAACTCGATCATTTCTAACCCGATTGTTAATAACCCAATCAGTAAAAATTTCTTGTGTTTTAGATTTATTGTAACCAGTTTTATTTTAAAACCTAACTAATGTTAACGAAATTGTTCTTATATTTAAATATACTTTACTTTGTGTTAACAAAAACTTAATGTTTTTATAGCTTTAGTTAGAATAAATGTTAAATTGCTTTCCTTACTTAGAATTTTTTTATATCAACCTGCTTAATTCGAATTATTTTTTCAGATTAAATAAGGTTTACTACTTAGTGTTTTTTAGTCATGCTTTTTTGAATTCTTAAAGTAAGCTGTTTTTAATACACTAAAGTTATATACTCTTGTCATTTAGGCAACTAGAATGTTACTTTAACACAAGTAAATTTAGAAAAATAATCTGTTACAAATGTAATGTTCTGAAACAAAGATTTTCATACTACAGTCTATAAGCTTTGTTTTAAGTCTAGTGCAAGCGTTGTATAGTAGTTGACTTATCTATTACCGTTTTATAGTCTGTAAATTTCCACTTTAAGCTTGAAAACTTGCTCCACTTGCAAAGACCTAGTTAGATAATGTAATTAAAACAAACAATAAACGACTTAAAAACATCTTTTTTATAGGAAAATCATTATTTTTAAGTTTATTTTTAAAGATATAACCACTTAAACAGATTTGTTTATTAATGTGACATATCAGAGGGATTACAAATTTTAAAGAAGATTAGCTATACGAGATTTGATCATCCTCGTACTTGTTGTCTGTTAATAGATATAAATAAAGATAAATAAGTCTGTTTAAGTGTTATTAATTTTTTTGCCTTTGGTCCTGGTAGATTAATATTATTTTTATTTTCTGACTGAAAAATTTCAACACACAAGAGTTTCTTTGTTCTCAAATTATTTTTTTACAGAACTAAATAGCAAAATGATGCTACTAAAACAAATTACGTTTTTTTTTCGACTTCGGGTTTATTGTGTCGGTAAAAATAGAAAAATTGAAATATTTTGGCTATTTTTAGTCTGCGTAGCATATCTCATGAAATACATATATTTTTACTAATTTTCCTTGCAATATGTTACAGTGAACTAACTACAATAGTCAGTGTTTTTGTTTTTACATAAACTTAATATTCATTGGAATGTTTGCAAGTTTTGATTGTTTTAGTTTTTGTTTTTATTTAATGTCTTCTTACTTAGTCAAAAAAAATTAAGAAAGTTTAATTTCACTAACTAATAACGATATTTTTGTTGAAAACTGAAAAAAAAATGCTAAGTATAACTTTTTTTTGTTGTTACGGAAACTAAAAAAATATTCATAGACCCTTTTGTGGTTTATAGTTTGCGTAGCATATTAATAAAAGTTGTTCTATACTTCTTTAATCTTTAACACAGCGAATTTTTAATTTAGTTTAAGATAAAAAATTTAAGCAAGAATACCCTGATTTCTCCTTATTTTAGAATGATTGTCATGTAATAAATCTTATATATTCAAAAACAAAAGTTCGATATGAGCAGAGCAGAGCAGACTGCTAATAAGAAGAAAGTCGAAGTAAAGAAAAAAATGTAAGTATAATAAATTAAAATGAAATTAATATTAAAACTTTATTTTAAGTAGAACATGATAAGCACTAAGCTTTGTTTAAAACGGAAAACTTAAGCTTTCAATAAAAGAACATTTATGTAAAGTTTAGTTTGTTTTAAAAATAAACTCTGGTTTAAGAAATCTAATAATCAAAACAAATTTACAGTTTGTGGTAGAAATAATTGGGTTATAAATAATCACGTTTAAAATGATTAGGTTAGAAAAGATCGGGTTAGAAGTGATCGGATTAGGAAAATGGACTAAAATTTATAATAAAAAGCAAAAGTATTAGTAATTGTCTACTGCCCTATGTAAAGCTAAAATTGTCTTAATAAGACAGATTACTTTATTTTTGAACATAGTTATAACCAAATTATATTTCCTAAGAGTTCATTTGAATTATTTTTAAATTATTTGTAAAGTTTAACTCAGTCTTTATAAAAGAAAGCTTGATATTTCTGCAGAAATAGTTTAAGTTTATATAATTTTATTAATTCAGTATATTAATACGTTCAATATTGACACAAGCTTTGAAGATTTAAAACACTATTTTTGTATGAAAAACCATAAAAGTTTTAGTTAACGTGTGTAAAATATGTTATAACCCTTTTATCAGATAAAAATAAAACTAAAGATTTTCAGAACCACTAATTTAGTTTACAGTACATAAAATTTAAAAAAAGGAATAGGTGTTAATTTTTTATCGCAACTCAGTTAATTTGTTGTAACCTATCAGTAAACTAAAAAAAGAGTATGATAAATTTTTTTTGAATTATTTACCTGTATTTAGTTCGGTTTTTATAACTAGTTTTAATAACATTGTAATTATTTAAGCATGTTTTATAAGCTTTTTGAGATTAAGCGGTTAAAATTACAAAAATATAATACATTTAGATTAATATGAGTCTGGTTTTGAAGAACTAAGTGAAAAAAATGCTAAGTTTCAGAACGAAAAGAGTATGAGAAACTTAAATTTTAAGAGCTACACTCAAAAAAAAAAAATCACAGCAGAAATATTGCGCATCCGTTATTAATTCAAATATAGTTTTCATTTGTTGGACTTTACCTACTAAGAAACTTTTTTTGTTACAAATTATGTTCAATAAATTTCATTTGACTATTTATTTTATAAAATAAAATAACTGCCTATTAGAAACAGAAAATGTATGATGTATACACAGGCCAGCTCAGGCTAATTTTAGGATTTTTTTTTTTGAAAAATTCAGGCTAATTAGCTTTATTTTGATTTAAATAATTGGGTAGAATATGTGCTAGCTTGCTGTAAAAAATATTATGTGGCTTAATGGCCTAGCATTCCTAATAACCACTCTGAAAACTCTCTGAGTTGAACTCTAAAAGATTAAAACCTAGTGGTCAATACATAAACAAAAAGAAATTGCATTTTAGCTAGCTAAACTTTAGCTATTAGCAACCCAGTAACAATATCATGTTATATAGTTATTGTAGCGTATTAAATGCTAAAAGAACTGAAAAAAAACAAAGTAATCCTGTATAACTATAAAAAAAAGGTAATTCTTATTTCTGCATATGTGTAGTTTATTTAACAACATTAAAAAGAGGCACATGATATTTGGTCGTAGGACTTAGTTACCATATAAACTTTTTTTAAACCTCCACTATTTTGAGTTAAATTTTGTTTATTATTTTTAAAATATGTTCTTTAAAATTTTTATATAACATAGAGTCTGCAAGCATTTATCATAACGAAGGTTGTCATTCTTTAAGTTAAAAAAATATTCTGAGTGATCTTTAACTATCCTAAGTTATCCTGAGTTTTTGAAAATCCTTAAATAAGTTTTTCACCTCTGGCGCAAACTACTTATACCTCACGTTCATTTTTCTTTTTATTAATAAAAAGGAAAGTACTATATATTTGCTTCTTAACTTGATGTTTATATAAGTAAAATTATATTAAATAACAAAATATTAAAACTGGATCAGCTAAATCTCATTCAACATCTAGAATATGGATGTTTCAAAATTTTTAGAAACTCTTAAAACTATACTGACTATATTAAAAAAACAAAACTATTTCTAATTAATCCTGTGTTAAAAAACATATAATCCTGAGTCATCAATTCAAAGTTTTCAAAAATTTCAAAATATCCTGAGTTGTCCTGAGTGTGTAGCAACTCTGCTTATCAAACATCACGTTGCAAGACACTTTGGCAAACTCATACCACTTTAATATTTCCAAAAACTTGTTTGCTTTTTTTTTTTGCAAAACTCAGGCTAGTTTTTTTTAGGAATCACAGGCTAGTTTATATGACTTAAAAAAGATTTTATTACTTAAAAATATAATATTTTGTTTAAATATTTAGCCATTGTGTTACTTTTAAGATTTTTTAGAGTATTAAAGCTATATTGATAATAAATTTATGCAGTATTGGCTCCTAATACCATAAAAAAATTGTGTATAAATCATGCTAGTTTTTGGTCTTTTTTGCATCTGCTGTTTTTTTACTTAATAAAAGAAAGGCAACCTTGATATCCTGAGTGATTTTGATTAAAATAAACTGTATCAGGGTTGCCATACACTCAGGATAACTCGGAATATTTTTAACTTTTTTTTTAAACTCAGACTGAATCAGGATAGTTTTAAAACTTAAAAAAATTTCAGGATATATTTTTTAGATCTCGAATGAGGTTTAGTTGATACTTTAATACTTTGATGTATTATAACAAATTTTGTCAAAGAACTTGATATTTATTAATTTTGAAATATTTTAATTTTTTCAATCGTTTGAAAAAAAAACAGGATAACTCAGAACAGTTTAAGGTTTCTCATAACAGTTTTTGATCAATAAGACAGTTTTTTTGACTCAAATAGTGGCAACCTTAAAATATAAAAGACTAAGGTTAAAATTAGTTGCTCATGAGCCTCAAACTTATTTTTATGTTTTTTATAATAAACTCAGTCTGACTCAAGTAGTAATTTTATGGGTTTAAGATAGCCCAATTAAAGTAAACAATAACTATTCTATTACTTTCTTCTTGATTGACAATAAAACTATATTCATATAAGTTTTGATAATTAATATAATTTTCAAAGCAAGTGCAAAAGTTAGCACTTTTTTTTAGAACACTTTGTATGAAAAAAAAAAAAATTACATATAAAAAATTAATAAATGAATACTTCCTTTTTTAAGTGTTAGGAATAAAGGTATAAAAAAGAATATTTTAATCAAAATTAGTAAAATAAAAAAAGTGTTTGCTTTGTTTGATGTTATTGAGAACTGTATAAATATAAACTAAATCATGTTTATTGTTATAGAAAATAATTATAGCAGTTATAAAAATTAGAAAATAAGTAGTTTGTGTACACAAATTATTGCAAAAAATGAGGAATTTTAAATTCTTTTAAAAGATTAGTGAGTGTCTACTCTCAACATTTAGTTTATAAGTGAAGCTTAAAGATGAAAAATTTTCTTAAAAAGTTACAAAAAGGACAGTTTTGAAACGATGTTTCTTTCCAAAAAAAACTTATCATTTTATTGATAAATAAAAGTTGTTTTAATTCATGATTTAGTTATCAATTGACATTAAACTCAGATAAAAAACACTTACTTTTTGTATTAGACTAGCTTCAATTTTTAAAATACCAATAAAATTTTTTTTGTAGTTACAAAAATATCATGCTTATAGTTTAATACTAGATCTACTTTTACAGTTTTATCACCCTTTATTCTAAGTTATTTTATGAATTTTCAAGTAAGGAGATCTTAGTCTTTTAAGGAAAATAAAGGATTTTGTGCATACATTTTATAACTAACTAATATTTTTTAAGTTTAAAAATAGTATTAGATTTAACTATTTTATAAATTAATAGTAACACTTTATTAAGTCAAATGCATAAAGAAATAAATTGGCTAAATAAACATTAACAACTTTAAATAAAACAAATTACACAATTAAAATCTTTGTTTTTTATTACTTAACATTAAATAAGATTATTAATCAGAAAAGTATAACATATAATAAAAATTTTGTTTGAGTATTCTGCATTTAAATTTATTCTATTAGTTTGACTTTTTAGAATTTTACTAAAATAAAAAATGAACAAAATTGTAAGGAGTTTTTGCAAATCATTTAGGTTGCAAGAAAGCATTCTAAAAAAGTATAAAATTTCTAACATTCTTTTGGGTTGCAAAAATTGCACTAGAAACATTAACACTAGTTCTCAGAATAATGACTATGATCAACTTGAACAAGAAGCTGTAAAACTTTTGAATGATGAGAAAAAAACTTTCAATATCTTAAGCAAAAAATTTGTTGTTATCCAACCTATATTCAAAGGTAAATTGCTTTAATTTTTGTCTGATTATATACACTGTTTTTATTTAAAAATCAAAGTCTTCATTATAAAGCTTTAAAAATTTTAAAGCGTGTTGTTTTGTTATATTCCATTATCCACTTACAAATAAAGTTTGAAATGTTTTTATAGTATTCTAATACAAATACAAATTAGTTGTATTTTATCCTTGAAAACTTAACTATTTAAAAACTTAAAGCCTTGGATACAAGAGAAACTAAATGCAAAGGTTAACTTAGGCTTTTATTTGAAAATTTTAAATACAATTTTTTTTTTTTTTAGAACAAAGACATTTTATTAGCCTAAAGGTATAGTTATTTTTGTAAAAAAAAATATACTTACAAATATAAGGACTTAGTTCCTTGTTTTAAGTTTTATTTTTCTAAAAACTTTACAAGTATAACTTAACAATAAAGATATTTTTAGTTAGGAACTTCAAATGTTCAACAACTTTTATTGATTGTTTTAAAAATATTCAAATTATTAGTAAAAAAAGATATAACAAAAGTTTAAAAATAAGTTTAACAGTACAAAGGAATATTTTATTTTAAAATATCATATATTTTATAATAGATTACCAATAAAATAGTAAATACTAGAGGAATTTTTATGGAACTTGTATTTTATGACTTCTAGTTTGTAGTCTACATAATTAGATTTCATAATTTTCTAACTTGATTTATCATACAATTAGGTGATGTATGGCTAGTCAAGCAAAATCTGTTGCTGAGGAAGGTTTTTTTTTAATTTTTAAAAGCTATCACATACAAATAAAATGGAATTTTCAATAACAAAATTTTAAGTTTGGCCCTGTTTTGATTTTTACAACTGTATTGTCTTTTTTTAGTTATAGATTTTTTCTTTTCAACAGCTTTTTTGTTTCTATGGTATAACTTTTTGTACTGCTAGTAATTTTTTTTACAACTCCAGTCCTTGAAAAGTTTTGTTATTGATCTGACATAATAAATAGAAAAGTTACAACTTCTAGTCTTTCAAGTCTCAAAAACTGCATTAAACCTGTTAGACTTTTTGAACTATATTTTACCTCAGATAAAACTATGCTAAATGAGATTAAACTGAAAAATAGATGTGGAAATAAGTTGTATTATTAGCTTATTTAATTCAAAACTTTTTTACAACTTTAAACAAAAATAAAATTATTGTGAAAATTAAAAAAAGTCTTATTTATTTACATTTACAGCTCAGTATTTAGACTTTAAAGTAATACTTGCTTTGTATGTTAGTCTAAAAGTAAGTACACAATTTTTTCTAACAATTGAAAAAATTAAATTTAAAGCTATGAGTATTTATTTTTTCCATATTAAAAATTATTCATATAACCAAAAAAAACTTGATATCAGTAAACATAATTTTTCAAGTTTTATTTCAAAATATTTGTAAGATGAAGTTATTCAAACTTTAATACAAATATCAATTTATTTTTAATTTTTATCAGACAGAAATGATAAAAGTCTCACTACTCCTAAATTGAAACTAGAAGAAAGTGTTGGTTTAGTAAATTCTGTAGAAAATTGGAAAGTATGTCAGAAAGAAATTCTTTATGTCAAGTAAGTTGTTATGACTTATGATTTATTGTTGTAATAAAATATTGAAAATAAATGACATACAAGTTAAACTTTTACAGACTATGTAGTGCATAAACAAATATTTTTTATAAATTAAAAATAAAATAAAAAACAAGTTTGATAGCAGAAATGAAAAAAGAATTTTATTAAAACGGGAACGAATCACTTATGCAGGAGCGTCACTTTTGCATGAGGGTACACTTTTGCACGGAGACACTTTTGCATGAGGGGACACTTTAGCACTAGTGGACAATTTTTCATGGCAACTTTGCACAAGCGTTATTTTAGCACAAGGTGAAACTTAAAACACTGTCACTTTTGCACAAAGAGCCATTTTTGCACAGGAGTAAAAAATGTATAAAATAAAAAGAAAAATAAGTTGTAAAAAAAATAAGAGAAAAATTGAAAAAGGAATATTTGATAAACAAAACAAAATATAAATTACTGCCTGAGGATAAGGGTTAGTGGTAACAGTGTATGTAAAAAAAAAAAAAAAACTATAAAAAAAGAACTAATAAAAAGACAAAAAAGTTAAAAAAAAAAGTTACTAACAAAGCGTAAGGGTTACGGGTTAGTAATAGAAAAAAAAAAAACTTTATAAAAATTTTTAATCAAAAAAAAAGAGGAAAATAGATAAAATTATTATAAATTAATTTCAAAAAACAAAAAAAAAATACTGACTGACGGTAAGGGTTAGAATAATAGTGATAACAAAAAAATTAATAAAAATTATAAATAAAAAATTAAAAAACTTTCAACCTGTGCAAAAGTGAGGCCATTTAAAAGTGTCCCCTCGTGCTTAAGTGACACTTGTTGCAAAGAGTTGCCATGCAAAATTGTCAACTCGTGCAAAAGTGACACCCACCCAGTATAAACAGTGTGTTTTGTTTACATTTTTATTTACGTTTTAAAAGTTTGGTAAACAGATATAAGTTATTATTAACATTATAAGTAAGTCTTTATGTAAAAAAAGAGTAATGTTCTTTGCTTTCCTTATAAAATAGAAAATATTTTGAAAGCATGGATATTCGGCAGTCAGGTGGTGAGTTGTGACTTAAAGTTTAATTTTACTGAACGTTTTTTAAACCTAGAATGTAGTCCATTCTTAATTTTAAAGTATGTTATTATTAGTTATCAAACTTTGTATTAGTGTTAATTTTTGTTGTTTTTAGTTTTAGTATAGTTTGTGGTAGTGATCATATATATTTGTGTCCTTTAGTTTATAAACAAAAATAAAATTCTTTAGCTTTACAATAATTTAGATATTCTTACATCCTTATCTACCCTTCTATCATATAAATAAACTTGGTGTTTATAGCTATATAAAAATGTATGAGCTCATTTTTACTAGTTATTTACCAGATACACAAAATTAGGATCTGGTTGGAATTATTGTATTCAAGAACCATATGCTGCTTAAAATAACTACATTTGTTATTTTGATAAGTTTATATACTAAAAGATTTTTGAATTTTTTCTTCAATTCTTTGTCAAAAGCTAAATGAAATGTGAAACAGTTCTGTAAATTTAAACATTTTAAATTTAAAATATTACGACCTTGTTATACATAAACAAAATGAGTAATTTTTTAAGTAGAAAGTTGTAAAGTACAAAAGTGATCAATTTCAAAGTTTTACTAGAGTTTTGCCTAATGTGCTGTGTACAATTATTTATTTTAAACTTTGCAGGGTTTCCAAAAAACCTGGAAAACCTGGAGTTTGACAATTGAGCCAAAAAATATTGGAGTCTAACTAAAATCACTGAAAACTCAGTCTAAATTTTTTAACAATATTTTATATGTAAATTAACAAAGCTTTGATTATGTACAAACAATCTATCATATACAATAATTTCATTGTGTCATTATGAATTTTATTTGTTTTGTAGCACATTCAGATAGCATTATAGTATCTTTTCAATAATTTTATACTATTTGAAATAGTTTCTTTTCCTTAAACTTAATTTTATACTTAAAATTGACAAAAAATCTTTTACTTTGAAAAACCATAAGAAATTAAAAATCCTAGAAAAAAGTTTCAAAAAACCTTTAGCAACAGACTTTGCCAAATGTTTAAGTATTCTAAAAAACTCAAAGTGTAAAATTGTACTTTGGTTTTTTTTTTGCTCCTATTATAAGAGCTTTCTCTAGACAAAACTTACTTATAAACTTACTAGTTTATTATAAGCAAAAAGTTATGCAAAATTATATTTTAAATAAACCCTGTTTGTTATATACAAAACGGTGCTTTATCAGGTCAACTGACTAGAAAAGTTGCCTAACCTTAATAAAGAACACTAAAAAAGTGTACAAAATCATATTTGAAAACTAAAATTAAAAACACTACATTAAAAAAAGTAGTTTGTCTTAAAACAAAGAAAACAAAGTTGTTTGTTACATCTGTTTATTGATACAGCTTTGGTAAATGTTTGCTAATAAAGAGCGATTAAAAAGTTTTTTTTTAAAAAGCATTTTTGTATTTTTTTAGCACAAGAAACCACAAAAAAACTTTTGTAAACCTACAATACAAACAACAACAATTTATAAAAGTACTGATACTGTGAACTTTTTTGTACTCTCTAGTTTACTTGTGTCTTTTCAGGGATACTTTTTTTACACATTTAGTGTGGTTTTTTCTTCAAGTAAAAAATTTTTTAACAGAAAAACAACTCTTTATTGTTTCAAATAATTAGATCTGGCTCTAACATCAGATAATATAGGCCAAAACCAGTGATCTACTGTATCGAAATCTAATTTTTTATTTAGGATCCTACTGGAAATTGGATCTTGTTACATTTTGAAATTAGGCTCTCACAAGATCCAAGTGTAATTAAAGGGCTAGATTGACACAGTAGATCTTATAGTTCACTAGTTTTCACCTTTTACTTCACTAAAAGGTTTTAAGACAAAAAAAATCCTTTTTATATTTTTGAAAGTTTAAATGTTGCTAAATTAGTTTTGAAAGAGTTTAGTTGTATAAGATATCATTCTAAGTGAACTTAAAAAAAAACAATGTGAAGTACAATTTAAGTACAATACATTTTAGGTAAAGATTAATTTTTTTTTTCAATATTTCAGGTTCTACTTTCATTGAGATAAATTAAAAAAAAGAATTAGTAAAATCTATCTTTTTGAAAAAAAAAACACTCAGTTTTTCAAAACTGCTATTTGGTTTTAATTATGTCATATCTAGTAAAAATATTAACAAATCATTCTACTTTTTACTTTAAAATTTTTAGTTTTTGAAATAGACAAAAAGTTTATTTTTCTTGATACTTGTTCCAGTTATAAATTATCTTGATAGGTAAACTCTAAAGAAAATTAATACAGATATCATAAACCAAGTACAAATTAGATTAAATTCAAAAATATTATTTCACCTGTAAACATTTAAAATTTTGGTCTTTTTTATGATTTTTTTGATTAATGCTATCTAGACTCATTTATTTGATTTAAATTTCACTTCCTGACAAATTATTTTCAGAGTCTTAAGTTAATGCTAGTTTTATATAAGTATTAAATAAAAAATTTACTATAAATAAATTTTATTTCAGAAACAAAAGTTCACTTACTAGTAGTAGAAATTTTACTATAGTTATGAAAAGTCTTGCAGATGTGGGAATTGATAGTGTATTTGTCAGTCAGCCACGATTGACAGGTGCAGAAGTTGCAATCATCAGACAAACAACTAACATTGAAAAAATATTTGACAGGTTGCTTTTGAATTTACATATATAAAAAAGCTTCTTTTAAAAAAAAATCATTTAAATTATAATTAAAATCATTATAAAACTTATTTCAAAGCTGTTTTTTTTTTGTATATAAAATTAAAATATTAATCAAAAAAGTATTTTAAATTTTTTCGGTGTTTAATGAAAAACTAGTACAAAAGTAACTAATCAAGTGACATTAAACGTATTAAGTCTTGTACACAGACTTGTAAACATAATGTAGTTCAGTCTGAAATGAAATAGTCTGAAAATATTTACAAAATTCTGAATTGCAATACTTATATGCATTGTTTGTAATAACCTTAATTGTTTGTTGCTACTTTTGTTCTAGTTAAATCAGGGTTGCCAAAAAACCTGGAATCTTGTTAAAACCTGGAATTTGAGAAATATAGAAAAAACCTGAAGTTTTGAAAAAATCACTAAAAAACGTGGAATTTTGAACAAAAATCACTAAATAAATCTGGAAAAACCTGAATTTAAAAAAACTTTTACACCTGAAGTAGTAAAATTTAGATTTGACATAAAAATCTGTAAAAAATAAAAAATAAAATAAAAAAAACATTTAAAGCAGCTTTAAGACATTTTTCAGTGTTATACTATTTAAAACAGTTTTTTACCTTAAACTTAATTTTTAACTTAAAATAGACCCTAAAGCCTCTAATTTTAAAAACCTGGAAGAAATTTTGCCAAAAATATTTGGCGACCCTGTTAAGTTATTTTTTTATTAAAAATTGTTAAAAATAAAACTAGATAATTCAATGATATAATTCTAAGATTAAGAATTTAAAAGCTAGAAACAACTTGTAGAAACAAAGTTAAAAACAAATATTTTGAAATGTACTTTTGATATAACTTTTAGAAAAAAAGCCTATAAGGCCATAGGGGGTTAGGAAAATGTTTACACGTTGAATTTATTTTAAAGATCTTAAACTTAGCGAGCAGTTGCTTTTTACCTTTTTGTAATATTCAATTTTTATTGAGATATGAGAGTACAAAGTCGGAGAGCTCAATAGGTTCTTTATGGAAAAAATAAAGAAAAAAGATTGTAAAAAAACTATTTCATTAAAAACCTATCTTCTCCCACAGTTTGAACAAGGAAGAACTAAAGAACTCATGGAAAGTAAAATAATGAAAAAAATTATTCGATTAAAAAATTAATTTTGGTCATAAAACTCTTATATTTCAATGATTGTTTCATCAAAGTTTTACTTTTATAGAGTTACTTTTAAATTTTCAAGTAAAAAGTTTAAAAATTAAGCAGCTAGCAACAATTTTTTTTACAAGTACTACCTACGAAGTAAATGTTTTAGTAAATATGACCTACTGGCTAAAAAATATTTCCACCTCTGGTCTAGTATACATGCAAAATAAAGTTTTTATTGGCCGCATAATTTTGAAAGTTTTACAATAAATATAAATAAAAATACTTTTGAATTATAATGAAGCAACATATTTTAAGCACTACTGTGTGTTGTAAAGTAAATTATGAATACACTTTGAACATTTTATATAAAAAAGCTTGACTTTGTTTGTTTACACAAGTTGTTTTTAGTTGAAAACCACATTGCAAGCAAGATATTGCTGCTTGGTGGACTGGATCGGTCCTGTGCCCGTATGTTTAGTATTAGATAGTATTGATCTTCTGATAATATTTTGATGTTTTTATGTAAGTTTCTATGTTTTACTTAAAGTTGCTTTAAACGTTTGAAGAATAATAAGTTTTATTAAATATATTCATACCGACCAACTATTTGTACAGATACTCTTTAGTTCTTCACATTTTTAACCAAAGAGCCACTTCAAAACATTCTAAACTTCAGATTTTGCTAGCAGAGCTTCCTTACAAGAAACTAATGGCACAATACTCTCTTGATCAAAATTATGATACTGAGTTAGATTTGCTTGAGTTGAAGTATTTAGAGTGTTTTATACGTAAATAAAAGCTAAATAAAATTATAGTACATGTGTTTTTACAAAAAAGTGTCAGCTGTATTTAAACTATGGATAATTAAAAAATTTTGAAAAATACCATGAGTGTTGTTATATTATTTGATAATACTGCGTGGTTAAATACTAGATTAAAGTTAAATTATTTATTTGAATTTTGTAATTGTTAAAACAATTTTTATTTCAAAATTTAATTAACGAAATATCAAAACTCTGTGCGCGATAGAAAAAATTTACACATTTGCTCACAATTAAAAAAACACAATTCAATGTAATATTATTGCTTAAGTGTTTGATTAAATGTTAAAATAGAAGTTATATAACGCTTTTATTTTGAACTGATTTATATAGTTTGAAAATATTAGTGTAAACTAAAATTATGTTAATAAATTGTATAGAGCATTTTCAATGAGAGGTGAAAGCCACTATGAATTGATGATGAGAAAGTTTGGTCAGAAAGAAAAACAAATTAGAAGACTGTTAAAAAAGATGGACAAACTAAAAAAGTATAAACAAAAACAAACGAGAAGCTCGTTCATTCCTACAGTTGCTGTTGTTGGTTATACAAATTCAGGTTAACAATGGTTGATAGCTGAAGTATGATATATAACTGTATAAATTGATTGATTATTAAATTTGAATTGTGTATAGTAATAAATATTTTAAAAGTGTTTATGAGTCAGCTACTTCAAAAGGGTCTATACACCATAAAATTGATTACCATAAGACCATAAAATTGATTAATGTTTAGTTTTTTGACAAGTTTTGTGCTTTACAATCTTATGAATTTAATATGTTCGACAATTTATAGTTGTCTAACTTATTATTATTATACAAAAGGTAAGTTTATACCATAAATATATTTCACTTTACTTTATCTACAACGTATTACTAAACTAAATGCATACTTTATATTCGATATTTTCATTTTCATTTTTTTAGTTTAGTAAAACTTAGAAAAGCTTTCAAGTATTAACCTTATTTAACTAAATAAAACCTTATAGTTTACTAAAAAACTTGAAAATGTTAAACTAAATTTTTTGAAGCAGCTATGTTTTTTTAAGTATTGAAATAGTTTCATACAACATAAACTTGTTTAGATTAAATTTTACTTTTACTACATTTAAAAAATTATTAAAATACTTCTAATTTTCAATTTAGTTTTTAAACACATGTTATGTATATTACAGAAATCTAAATATTTATAATTAAAAATATTTTATTGAAAAATTGATTTAAAAAGGTTAGGTTTGTGTAAAATAACGCTCAGTCGAAAAAAAAAAGAGATTCAAGCAAAAATAGAAGGAAAGAAATAGTGAAAAAATGAAGCTCGGTGATAAACTGACGCTGAGCAAAAGTGACGATTCATGCAAAAGTGACCCAACATGCTAAAGTGACGCCGTGCAAAGTGACGCTCTGTGCTAAAATGACGACGTGCAAATGTGACCCACCGTGAATAATTCACACGCCATGCAAAATTGACCCACTGTGCTTAAATGACGCACCGGGCTAAAATGACGCCGTGCAAAAGTGACGCACCGTGCCAAAAAGACACACCGTGCTATTCTGACCTGCTCTTACTATGTGGTGCATACTAAATACTTTTAATGGCCAAATTAGGCTTAAGAAATATAAACACGTTTGAATTTCGATGCCTGAATCCAACATTGCTAAATAAACAATAGAATAATAATAAAATGTAGTAAGAATTCTAAGTTATAAATAATTTTACGCAGGTAAAACCAGTTTAATAAACAAATTGACAAAGTCTGAAAAATTTAAACCAGAAGACAAATTGTTTGCCACACTGGACGTCTCAACACAAGTATCTACACTACCACAAGGTACCAGGTAGTTTGTTCGTAAATTTAATTTTTGTTAGATCAGGGTTTAGGGTGGTTTTAGTCAGTGGGAGGCAATAAGTAATAAGGGGGTGATATTAAAATTTTGACCAGTTAGGCGGTAACAACTAACTTGTATTAGATGTTCTACAATTTTAATGTTTGTTTAATAATTGCGGCCATAACTTGTAAGGCATCAACAAAAATAATGTCTGAGTGATAATTGAGGGAGATTAAAAACTTTCTGATAATTTTTGATAATAAAGCCCTAAATTGTTTGAAGTAATAAAAATATTCAACAGTTCTGTTTTATAATAAAAACATAAGTTCTTACAGATACATGCTGATTGATACGGTTGGATTTTTGTCAAATTTACCTCATAACTTAATTACTGCCTTTCATTCAATATTGCAAGACATGATTAATGCTGTTAGTTTTTTTTCAAATAAATTCACAGCAAATGCCAAGCAATTTTTTAAGTACCTTAGTTTTACCAGTTTTTTAATTAAACAAGTGTTCAAACTACTTCATTTTAATAATTCAAACTTACTAAAATAAATAAAACTAGTTACAAATTGTAGGACATAATACTTCACATCCGGGACATTTCACACCCGGCAAACAAGCTTCAGTTAAAGGAAGTTCTCAAGACACTATCAAGTTTGCAGGTGTCAGGCTTGCACGAAATTGTCGAGTGCCGAAACAAATCTGATATTGTTCAACAAAAGTTAGCTACTTGATATTTTGTTTTCAATGATTCGTATCAAAAGATATTTTGAGGTATTGTTTAATTTTTTGTGTAAGTATAGAGTGCTAATTTTTGTTAACATCATTTGCGACTTAGATGAATGTCATAATATTTTTACTTAATTTTATTTCTAACGTTTTATTAGTGACCTTAAGAGCAAGCCAGTCATTTTCAAATGCGGAAAAAGCTTTCTCAAATTTTTTTTAGATTAAGAAAATTGTTTTAATAATACTTGTAAAAACTTCTTAAGTTGTACTTGTAAATTAAGGTTTTTTCAAACAATACTTTGTAAGACTTTTTTTAATATGATCAATTTTCAATAATTATTTTGTGTAACAGGAATAGTTTTAATATAAAATTAACTTATACACTTTTATAAATTTATTAAATAAGGACAGTATTGTAGGAATCTTATTTATGGACATCTTAGTTCTTGTTATAAATAAAAATATATGTGTTTGTAATTACCCCGGTTTTCTTGAACTTTTTGTTTTAATTTTCAAGATTCGGTTTACAAATAAACCTCAATAAAAATAATGAGCAAGAAGTTTTAAAGTATGAGAACTAGTATTAAGGTTAACAGCTTTTATTTAGCAGTTTTATGATCCACATTTTACAAAAATGAGAACAATGGATCAATTTGAAAAAACAGGATCCGCTTTTTCTGCAAAAAGTACTTAACTTCAGAAATATTAATTCTTTATAGATAACCAACTAGTTTATGAGATTTTTATTATTTTATTTGCAATAAAAATACTATTTTATATGTTTAAATTCTTTTTATTATATTAAATTGTAACCCACCGGATATTTTTCTGTATCAAAACCCGACTAGATCCGCAGATCACTAGTTTAGACAAGTTTTTTTTTTAAGATAAATCTAGATAAGTGTACTATTTGAAATAAAAAAATAAAGTTTTGGACAAAACGAGGTAAAGGCAATCCGACTGAAAAACAATGACAAAAGCAAAGTTATTCCATCTGTAGTAGTTAACATATCGTGTAAAACTGGAGTTGGTTTGTCTCAACTTGAGCAAATAATCGAGGAAGAATTATCAAGAAGGTGCCAACTTAGTAGGTCGGTTTTATTGATGTATTTTAGCTAACTTAAATGTTTAACACTTTCGGATAATATTATTGTAATTTTTTGTACTTAATTGAATAGTGCATTGTTTGTACTTTATAAATTTTTAGTAGTTTTTAGCAATAAAATAAAATGAATTCTGACCAAAGTGAACTCTGTTGAATTAATAATAAGTTTTGGAAGTTTTGATAAATTGAAAGGAAGCAAAACCTTTATAGTCAAAAGTAATTGCTTAAATTAATTTTTAGAATAAATATGTAGGTTTGTAAATTTCAATTTATAAATCAAACTAATTGGCTCAATAGTTTTTTTTTTGATTAATCGTCTTGCAGTTTTTATTTTTACTGTTGCACATTTTTTTAAAGTGCTCATATTTTTTTTAATGCTTAAAATGCCCATTAGAAAAAATTTTAATTCTATAATTTCTAAGATCATTCACAAGTAAAAGTGTTTTATTTTTTAAAGTAAGTAATATTAAGTCTATATACATAAGATAACGTGTACTCTTTTTTTGTTTAAAGAACTTCGATTAAAGCAAAATAGTTTTAAAAATATATAGCTTATACAGTTTTATTAAGTAATAATTGTTCAAGTAAAAATCATTAATATGCCAGTGATGAGCTGTTATGAAATCTAAGTAAAAAATTGTATATTTTCAAACATTGTAAGTAATCAAAATTAAAAAAATAACTTATTCAATACTTGTTAAAATTTATTTTCTGTTTTAATTAAAATTTCGACAGATACGTTTTAAAAGTTCCTGCAAGTGGAGAGCATCTTGATTATTTGTTACGTCATAATATGACTAATAATGACGTGCAAGGTGTTGATGATTTCTTTTTACAAGTTTCAACTGTTCCTCTTTCAAAAGAACAGTTTTCAAAATTCATTAGAAATTTTTCCGATATTGAAATTATAGAAAAATTTGAAGTAGTAGATAATGCTCGTAGAATAAATTAACATCGATTAAAATCATTGTTCTTTTTTTTTACTTCACCTGCTTTACTAAGTTATCAAAACTTTTACTTTTTTCATTTGCTAAATATATTTAGAAGGCAAAACCTATAAAAATTAGCAGTAATAGAAAAGTTACCTAGTTGTTATAAAGCATTATGTTTTTAATAACCAATAGTAATGTTTTGGCTATCGTCGGCATACCAGAGATTTTCTCACTGTCATGCAATTAACACTAGACTGCACGACCATTAACAGCAGTTTCTCAAGAAGACAACGATCCCGGATAAATCTTATTAATTAGAGATAGTTAAAAGAAAACTCTGTATCAGTCTTACTAATAAGTATTGATTTAGTTAGAACTTATGCAACTCGAAGTTTGACTTCACACAGTTTAATTTAAACTACAAATTATCTATATAAATCACATATTTTATCAGCCTAAAATAATACTTTAAAAATATATTTTAAAGTAAACTGATGTACTTTCTTTTATAACTAATATTTTTTATAAAACTCACATCGATGATTTGATTTTTTGAAATTCTTTCAAGCTTAAATTTGATATTAAAAAAAACTTTTTTCCTAATTTCAATTGTCTTAGAATTATGGTTGAGGTTTTAATAAAATGAAAATAGTTCTATTTTTTATCCAAACATATCTTAAAAAAAGTTTTTATGAAACTAATGCTAAAGTTAATTTTACGTTTTTTTAAATAATTTTAGCTGCTCTAAGCATTGTAAAAGTTTTTTTATTATTAAAAATTACAACTTTGCAGGTTGAGGTTGAACTATGTTTCATTGTGTTTTGTTACTTAATTGATTTTTGAAGAATTTTCGGTTTTAACAGTTTACTAAGAGCAGTAAACAGGGTGGTCAAAAAAAACTTGATTCCTTAAATTTGACAAATAAGGCTGATAAAGCCTGTAATTTGATAAATGAATAAAAAACAAGGTATTAAATAATCTTTACGTGTTTATTGGTGAAATTTTGACTTATTACAAAAGTCTAATATATAAAAAAATATATATAAACTAAGACAAGATGTAACGTTAAAATACGTTAAATCCTTGAGATCCTGATAAGCTAAGCTTATCGGAATATATACCAAGTTTTTATATCTTAATTTATACCACAGATGTTTTTGTGGCAAAACTTTATTCCGACTAACGGCGTTTCACTGCTCTCAAATAAATCTAAGAACAGATCTACGGAGTCTATAAAATATTAACACGCATTATAAAAAAAGCATGTATAGTTATGTATAGTGTTTATGGGAGTAGTAACTATAAACGAACTTTATGGTTTAAAAACAAAGTTTGGAATAAGAATATAAAATAGTGTACAAAAAAAAAATTAATAAAAGCACACTAGCCTCATAAAAGTTCTAAGAATAGGCAAGTTTTAAAAAAATGAAAATAAAATTAAGTTGTGCAGAAATGTTACGTCATAATAAATTTAATTAATAATTAATGCAGCTTAAAAACATGAAGTGTTAAATTTGTAAGTGTTTGTGATTGTAAATGTGGATGTTGTGAAATAAATAAGTGCATAAATAGACAGTTATTTAAAGTAGAATCGTCGGTTGTGGGGACAAATATTCGATAAATCTTGCCGCTTGTTCAGAAGTAGGTCTTTATCTTCTACTGCAATTACTGATCTTTCTGTATTGCAAGTTGGGAAAATTCTACTTACTCCGTTGGATGCATGTTTGATCTTTGAATCAATACTCCACTCCATGTTTGGCCTTTTACCGTACCTGTGAAAAAAGCTCCAGACATAATCCGATAAACGCGTGCTTTGTTTTTTATTTATATTTTTAAAAGTATAGTAACCTCTCGCTAATTTAGCACACTGTGTCCCCAGAAAAAAGTGCGTAAAGATACGAGAGATCGTAAAGATACGAGAGGTACCAAACTTACTTAATATAATGGCTTTTTTTGATATTGCTTCTAGCTAATAGCAGACTGAGGACTTTTCCAATTTTAACAACTTGTTTACTTCATTTATATATATGAAAACAAAAGATAAAACTATACATATATTAAAAAAAGAATTAAATTTATTTAAAACATATAAACTTATGAATTAAGTAAAACGTTAAATGCATATTAGTAATATGTTTACTAAAAAATAACAATTGAGATTTGTGTTAAGTGTAAGATTTATATTTATTTAGTATCACTGCTACTTTTTGCTAGGAACTTTCATTAGATTTCTTTTTTAGATGTTTGTTCATATATAGGGCAAAAGTGCTGTATTACATTATTTCTGTTTTAAACTTTTATTTCATTATACTTTCATTACCTAATACAGCAATATTTCTCTCAGAATTTTAATTTAATCTCTTATTGTTAACAGAATTGCTAATATACTGAGATATAACTAAATGTTTATCAATTAGTCAAGGAACATAAGTTTACAAAGTCTAAACATATAGAGTTGTGATTTAGCATTTAAAAACATATCTTAAAATAAAAATATACAATAAACCTAATTTGTTCATAATACAAACAATTATTTTATTTTTTGAAACTTTTAGAATTCTAAAATGCGTAACTAAACGAAAGTGCGTAACGTCACGAGTGCGTAAAGATGCGAGAGGTTACTGTATGTTTATGGTTAGCATATCTATCCTTGAAACTACCTGCTGTACTTCCGATATAAATTTTATCAGGGCCCTTACTTTCAACTTTATAAATTACAATTTTAGTTAAACAATTACCTTTTAATGGGCAGTTATCTTTATTTATTTTACGGCAATTCATGGCAATTATAATAATCAACGTATAACTAGAAGTGTTGCTAAAATGATAAAAGAAAACTTAGAACAAGTAAGTGATAGTAGCGCTAAAAGTATAAGTAAAATGCATAACAATAAAACTATAAACAAATATTCAAAACCAACTAAGCCTAATAGTGATAAGTTGAGTAATATGCCTAAAACATGTAATTGCCGTAAAAAAAATAAAGATAACTGCCCATTAAAAGGTAATTGTTTAATTAAAATTGTAATTTATAAAGTTGAAAGTAAGGGCCCTGATAAAATTTATATCGGAAGTACAGCAGGTAGTTTCAAGGATAGATATGCTAATCATAAACATACTTTTAAAAATACAAATAAAAAACAAAGCACGCGTTTATCGGATTATGTCTGGAGCTTTTTTCACAGGTACGGTAAAAGGCCAACCATGGAGTGGAGTATTGTTTCAAAGATCAAACATACATCCAACGGAGTAAGTGGAATTTGCCCAACTTGCAATACAGAAAGATCAGTAATTGCAGTAGAAGATAAAGACCTACTTCTGAACAAGCGGCAAGATTTATCGAATATTTGTCCCCACAACCGACGATTTTACTTTAAATAACTGTCTATTTATGCACTTATTTATTTCACAACATCCACATTTACAATCACAAACACTTACAAATTTAATACCTCATGTTTTTAAGCTGCATAAATTATTAATTAATTTGTTAAATTTATTATGACGTAACATTTCTGCACAACTTAATTTTATTTTCATTTTTTTAAAACTTGCCTATTCTTAGAACTTTTATGAGGCTAGTGTGCTTTTATTAATTTTTTTTTGTACACTATTTTATATTTTTATTCCAAACTTTGTTTTTAAACCATAAAGTTCGTTTATAGTTACTACTCACATAAACACTATACATAATTATACATGCTTTTTTTCTAATGCGTGTTAATATTTTATAGACTCTGTAGATCTGTTCTTAGATTTATTTGAGAGCAGTGAAACGCCGTTAGTCGGAATAAAGTTTTGACACAAAAACATCTGTGGTATAAATTAAGATATAAAAACTTTTATTGTTAAAGAACATATTTTAAGTAGCTTTACAGTATTTTTTCAACGTTGTTATTCTATTTAACACAGCTTTTTTCTTGAAACTTAATTTTCAGCTAAACATAGACCAAAACGTGTACTCTTAAAAACCCGGAAGAAATTCTGAAAGCCTGGGTGTAACTTCTAAGAAACCAGTGGCCACCCTGAATAAAAACATAAGCTTAGTATAAACAACATACTTAAGAGGTAAAACAACAGTTTATCGACAATATTTGCTTGAACACTATGATGATCAAAAAAGTTTTCAGTTTTAATTTTGATATATGATTCCATTTTTTATTAGCTTTGCCTAATACAAACCTTAGCTCTTGCTATTTCCAAGATTTTTTAAAATGGTTTTCAAGAGCAAAGGTGTTATTTCATGAAATTCTAACTTGCGTTTTAAACTTTATAAGAAAAGTTTTTTAAAAAAGAATGTTCATTTCTTATATTAGATAAGGTTTAGGGTTTTAGAAATATAAAGTTTATGTGATTGAATTCTTTTGTTTTTATCATTAACTAGACAACAGGTTTCCTGTGGTCGTCAATATTCGACAGTTAGCACTAAACTTTTACATGAGAGCGAAATTTAAAATAACTCCGTTTGAAGATTAAGAATTTTGCTAATTACTTAAGGTAATAATAAAGATGAAATTTTGCTAAAAGTTTTAAAAGTAAAAACGGTTATGAACTTTGAAAAATATTTTTTTTTAATAGAACACGCACAGGTAAACTCTTTACTGGTTTAGTTTTTTATTCAAATATACTCTGAATTACTTACATGAAATATTCCTAGTTATGATTCAATTTACTATCTGTTTGCTTGTACTTTTTGTTGTTAACAGATTGGCATAAAGTCTAATTATTAGTTTGAAGAAAACTTTTTGTTCATAACTTATTTAACTTGAGAAAATTAACTTGTATCTTTTGTAGTCTTAAGAATTTGTGTTAAATTTAATTATTATTGTAGAGTTTATTAGTTTTACGTTTCTAAGAGTACACTTTTTGAAAATGTTCTAATCTATTAATATTTTTTACAACAAGGAAAATCAATTGGGATATTCAATATTAATTTATCAAAATTCACTGTTCTAAAAGTAAATAATTTTTTTAAAGTTTTATAAATTCTCAAATGAATAAGAATTTTTGCTTAACGTTAATAGTTTGTTTTTTACTATATTTAGGTTTTTGCGTTTGTTTGATGTAACAGTTTTTTTTGTTACACAAGAAGTATTTTAAAGCATGTTGTTTATTGATTTTTTTTTCAAGTTTTAAAATTTGTGTTAAAATGATTTAAACAAATAAGTATACCCATGATAAAAATTATCTGATTCGTATACATAATTTTTTGTCGATTTCTTATTGTTAAAGTTTATTTTATTATTTATTATTAGTTGTTTTCAACACTAAACTCAAGCCACTATTTTTTTTAAACAAATACACTAAAATATGAAATAAAATAACACCATTATATACAATACAGTTAATTTGGTAATTTAAATTTGTTTATAAGCCCTTTATAAGTCGCGAGCCATATTCCTAAGAAAGAAAATAACTTTCTCGCGAACCTCATTGTATAAAAAAGTATTCTGCGGGCAGCAGTTATTGTAAAATATTTCTAGTTACCAACGTAAAAGTAATGTTTTAAAACAAAAATGTGATAAAATAAGCATTAGTAGCGAACAAGTAAAGCGTAATTGTTAAACTAAGGGCATATGAAGAGAGTACGGCAATTTTTAGATGTTGATCTTGTTTTAAAGATCCTTAACTTAGCTAACAGCTGCTTTTTACTGTTCTTTATAATGAAACTTGGCTTTTGACATATGAGAGGACAAAGTCGGAAAGTTCAATAGGAACCTTATAGAAGGGCGAATTAAAAAAGGCAATAAAAGACTTTTTCATTCAAAATCTTTCTTGTCATACAGTTTTTAAGAAACTTCTCTCAAACTTTCTCAGTTTATCGACACGCTTAGAAATAGATAGAACATTAATTCTGTTAAATAAAAACATAGAAGATTAAATAAAAATACTTAAATAACATGTACAACGCACAGAAAGCAAAATTTGAAATACTAAGACACTAATTAAAATGCTAGAAATATACCTAAAATGCTATATAAAAGTTTCATGTATAGCATAGCAAGCATAGGTAAATATAGCTCAGAAATTCTTAATATGTAGTAAATATTTTAACATATTCATATAAAAAACTTAAATGTGAAAATTACTATAAAAAAACTATAAAAAATATCGGTAAATCATCTCTATATCTACGTACGATTCTTCACAAATCAACTTTTAAACAGCTTTTTTTCGGTGCATAACTTATTTAAAAATTTTACAAAACACATTCAATTCTTTCTTTTAAATTGATTTGAGTATTTTCGTAGTAAGTCTTATAAAAATTTTTATCTTATTAAATTAAACTAAACTGATATTGAAATAAAAATATACTGTAGTTTAAAGTTTTAAAATATTAAAACATTTGATTACTACGTCATTTTATATTTTAAAACTTAAAACTACAGCATAATTTTATTTCAATTTAGTTTAGTAAGATATAACTTTTGATAAGACTTACTACGAAAGTACTCAAATAAATTCAAAAGAAAGAAATGAAATGTATTTTGTTATATTTTTAAAATCAAATTTTATAGACTTTCATACAAGTACGTCTTTCAAAGATATTCAAAATGAGTAGCAACTTTATAACAGCAATCGTTGACATGATTATTAAGGAGGTGATTATGGAGCACCTGAAGAAAAGTCAGTTCTGTCAAATCTACGAAATCTAACTGAGAGATCCAGTAAACGAAATGCCGAGCTTTGAGGGAGGCAAATTTAAAAAAGGAGGTTTTGAGAAAGAAACGAAATTTGGTAATGCGAAAATTTGTAAGAATGAAATGAATCAGCTCAGAGATGGATGGAAAACCGAAAAGGTGTTGGAAAGTGATGGAGTAGAAAGATGCAAGAAAGACAATGAAAAAAATACTTCTGTTGAAGAAGACTCTTAAACAAATTATGGTGATTCAGATAATGTCATAAAGACTAATTATCAGAATGTGGAAGCAAAAAGTCTAATTGGAGAAGACTCTTTAATTAGCTATGATGGGCCAGATAAAGCCATGTAGGCTAATTATGAGAAAGTTGTAGCGAGTATTAGTAGTAAAAAAACTAACATTTTAAGATCCAACAGGGTCTTGCCTTGCCGTGTTGAAAGTGAGAAAAGAAACAGTATATCCAATCCTAAAAATTTTTTCACTAACTTTGGAAAAAGTATCAGAAACGGTTTTACAAGACTACTCGATAATAGCGGAAATAAAAAACATATCAACATTCGTGTATTTTGTGGTTTACCCAAGTTTATTTATTATAAATAATAATTTCAATAAATTTATATATTGAAAATTGTTGTTTGTTTGATATTGGTTAAAGTAATTTTATCTTATAAGTACTTTCTTTAAAGCCCTTATAGAGTCAAAATTGTACTACTAGCTTATAAAAATAGATTTATACTTTAATTCTAAAATAAATAAATAAAATTTCTATCTTATTTTAGCTTAAATATTGTCTCTGTATTGTTAATAAGCGTAATTGAAACTATTTAAACATCAGCGATAATATAAAGTGATTAGAGTTAATATATATGATTTTCCATATATATTCTCATTTGTATTTACTCTTTAGAGCTAGTTCGTCTTTTTTTAGAACAATAAAGTTTAGTCAAAATTTAAGAAAAGATTGAATTATCTCTATTAAAGTAAAAATAGTTGCTGACCAAAAGTATATAAACTAATTTAACTGTATGGTTTGCTTTAATATGCAACAATCATAAAAACTCAGATAGCAATATATAGAAAAAGGATAGCGGGCGGTTAGCAGTATAACTGCTGTATTTGTACACAATTTTACTTTGCAAGAATAATATTAACCCGTTGAAGAAAAGAATAAACATTTTAAAACTAATGTTTGTTGGTGGATATATTGAGATAAAACATAAAACTTGCATAGAACCAATTATATATTTTTTAAAAGTGATCTATAAAGACTTTTCATATAAAGACTTTCAATAACAGTAGTACAAAAATGAGCCTCTAAAGCAGGGGTCGGCAGATAGTTGGTGTTCGCAGGCCAGATTTTAAGTCTTAAAATCATTGCGGGCCGCAGTTTTAGTTTTTTAAACTTCAAATACGCCTAAGAGACCTTTTTTTGATTTTTTCTCGTAAACACCAGAATATCTACTGTAAGTTCCATACTATCTTCAAATACGCATAAGACCTTTTATTTTCTCTTTGTAATAAATTCCAGAACATCTAGCAAAAGTTTGAAAATATGATCTTATGGCTCCCTATGACCCCCTTTCTAGTAACGGCCTCCATTTGCAGCTTATGGTCCATTAGTAGACATGCCCTGATCTATACTGAGGAAAAACACTACTAGAATGCCAATTTGTTTTTTTCACACTTTTAAGCTTAAGCAGTATTTTTTTAATGGTTTTGAAATGTTGTAAAGGGACTTAAAACGAAATAAATCAAATTGTACTAAATTACCGAAAAAAAACAAGCAACAGCTTTAAGTATAGTTTTCTTAAGCGGGCCACATTTACATGCTCGTGGGCCGCAGCCTTTTCTTTCGTAGGCCGCATTCCATTAAACAAAATGTGCCCGCTGTTAATTGCAGGAAGATAGTTAAAGTCCGTGATTGCTTAATGTTAATCACTTTTAAGGGTAAAGACTACCTTATACATACATGACAATATGTTATAACTTTTTGTGAGTTCTATTTGGCGTTATTTCTTAATTAGTTTAAAATTATACGGATCTTCGATTTACCTTTGAATTTTTTTTTTCATTACAAAATAAGTGTAAAAACATACCTAAAATATTAGAAGTCTTACTCTTTTTTAGAATTAATATTTGAACTTACTTAAATAATAATCTTATAAATATACCACAATAATTAATAATATTTTTTAAATAGGAGTTAAAACTTTTAAAGTGTTACAAAAACCCCAAGAATTACATAAATTTTGGCAGATCAAAAACTTTAAAATTTACTATAAATGATTTAAAAATTTTAACAATAGCTAGCACTATTAAGGGTTTACATGACAATTCAAATTCGGTCAATTCAAATTCCGACAATTCAAACTTTTAATTAAATACTTAAGGGACTATATCTCAAAATGTAGTATATATTAGAAAAAAAAATACATATGTAAGTCTTATTAATATCTGAAAACAATTTTTCCTTTTTTGCAAAGCTGTACTTTAAAACTTATTTTAGACATATCCAAAAACATATTAAAAAAATAAAATTTGCTTGTAGGTATTAATAAGACCTAAATACGTATTTTTTTTTTAAAGAAAATATACACTACTTTTTGACTTGTGGCCTTTTGAAAATTTTTCCAAGAACTTGAACTGTCCGAATTTGAATTGTCGTGCACCCCTATTAGGGAATCAATTAAAGAAAGCATATCATAACTAAGTTTACCAGCTTGATTTTGTTTGTTTTTATTTGTATTTACATTAAGTTAACTCACTAAATGCCCGAAAAAGTTCACACCAAATTTAAATTTTGTTTCGAATCTAATTGATTGGAGTTGATTTAATGGGAGCACGTAAACTTTAAAAAAAAAAAAACAAGAACTCAAATAAATTCATCATATGATTTGGTGTACGAAAAAACCTTTTGATTATTGAATCGTACATCTAAAATACGTCTTTTCCAGGACTAAAACTAGGTTTCAACTGTAAAAAAAGTTTATTTAAAATAAAATCAATGGTGCAAATAATTATTAAGGAAATTTTTTTTAAAGCTCAACTCATAGATAAAGATTACAGAAAGTGTAACAGTTACAATACCTTAAAACGCTTCTGCTAAAAAAGAAAACAAACTGTGTTTTCCAACCTAATCTTTCTATAACTTTAAAAAAGCTTCTATCAAACTGGTTAATATCTTATATTTTATATTAAATAAACCAACACTGTAACTTAAGTCTTTAATTAAAAATTGCAGTTTAAATTAAACAATATATTTTATAACTCTTGGAAATTAGAACAAATATTCAATAAAAACCACAGTATTATTTATGATTTACAGTAAAAAGATTTAGTTCTTATTAATTTATATTGTACTAATAAATTTCTTACTTTTTTTTTTATATTATACTATATTTTAAAGCATTTTAAATAAGTTTGAAATCAGCGAAAAACTTAATTATTTAAAACAAAAATTTATTTAAATGCTAAAAATAATTTGAAGTGTTTTAAATTTATATTTCTAAATGCGTTTCTTAAGTATGCTCTGTAACAGTAATGATAATTTTTTGGTATACAGGTTAGGTAAAATATTCTCGTAAATATTTTTTAAACTAAACTACTAGTACTTTATTAAAGACAAGTATTCCAAAATTAATCTCGAATTACTAACTGTACTGCTTAATTTTATTTCAGGTAGTTATACTTAGTTAATTTAGTATGTTTTTCTGCTAAAACTGCTAAACGTGATACCATTGTTACTTCATAGAAGCCAGCATGTGTGACGATTTAGGCTCCAGTCCAGTGTTATAAAAAACTCGGAAATTTTCTCTAATTTTGAGTAGCAGGAATCCAATTTCAACATAAAAGCATGCATCGATGAAACTTTGGCACTTGTCTTGCGTGATATAATACAACGTTTAAAAAATAAAGTTCTCTCTATCAAATTTGACAGTGCTCCTCTCACACCTCTAAAAAAACAAAGCTTAGTGCTGAGACAGTTTTTCGCAGTTTTAGAGCAATTTATTACTCCATAGTCGCTTAACTTCAAATTAATTGACTTCAGTATTGGTCACAAAGCTTGTCGCTTATGACACACAACTGATTTAAAAGGGTAATTAAATAAAGCTTCTACTAAAACACCGAAGAAGAAGTTGCTTGCAGCAGTTGAGAGCTTTAATAAAAGAGTTTAGCGAGTAATTTTTGCTGAAGGAAGGAATACAGCCTGTATGATACAGGTTAGGTTTCTGTTTTGCAAGGCTTTGAAATAAAATATTAATTATGCAATTTTGGTTATTCTTCATTATTTAAAACATCCTTGCCCACGGGTCATGCTAGTCTTCTTTGTAATACTTAAACTTTAATGGGAACGGGTCTAAATTGCACAAAGATAATATTGTACAAGGGGATTAAGTTGCACGAAAGCACAAATTTGCACGAAGCCAAGTTTGCACAAGGGCACAAAATTGCACGAGGGCACAAAATTGCACGAGGGAACAAAATTGCACGAAGACAATTTTGCACCAAGGGTCAATTTTGCACGAGAGTAAAAAAAAAAAAAAGTTACTGACCGAGGGTAAGGGTTCGGGGTAACAGTGATAGTAAAAATAAAAAATAGCTAATAAAAATTATAAAAAAATAGAATATTTAATTAACTAAAAAAAAGCTACCGACCGAGGGTAAGGGTTAGAGGGAACAGTAATAGTAAAAAAAAATAATAGATAATAATAAAAAGAAAAAACTTAAAATTGATAAAAAAAATTAACCCGTGCAAAATCGTCTCCTGCAAAATTGTCTGCTCGTGCAAAAGTGTCTTCGTGCAAAATTGACCCTTTGTACAAAAGTATCTACGTGCAATTTTTTGCACTCGTGCAATTTTGTCCCCTCGTGCAATTTTGTACGCTCGTGCAATTTAGACAGCTACCCAACTTTATTATATGTACTGGTTGAAAAATATTTATTAGCCATAGGGGTTAAAACATTTATTTACAAAATTTAACATAAACCCTTTTTAAAAAAGAAAAATACACATTTTAAAACAGTTTTTGTACAACATTAATATTTTAATTACATTTTAATGTAAAGTAAGTTAAGTTAAAATTGTCTAAAAGAATTGCATTAAAAACTTTTTATTACCGATTTGCTTAGAATTTATAAAAATATATTTTCTTCTTTTACTTATCTATTTCTTTTTAGTATTATGAAGCGTTTTATCTCAAATTTTAGGAAATGTTTCTTGTATTATAAGAAAAATTGTATAGTACTAATTAAAAAAGATAAAGTAAAAATGAGAATTATATAACCATAAGTAGAAACATAAAGATGTCAAAAAAATTACTCAAAATAATAAAATTTCCTACTATAGGATTGTTTATTATTAAATAAAGATTAAACTAAAAAAAAGAGATAATTGCTTGAAAACTGTTCGAGAAGATATATATATATAAATATAATATATATTTTTTTTTGCATAACTTTTGTATCTTTGTTTAGTACAGTGCTTTTTATTTTGAATTTAACTAGCTGATGATTAAAGCTTTATGAAAAATTAAAGCTTTATGAAACATATGTTCCAGAATTTTTAAAATCGACATTTCAATAAATTATTTAAAAGCCCTTCAAGTGGGCTCAGTTGAAAGTGTTTAAGTTTAAACATTAACCTTATTATATATATATATATATAATTAAGAATTGCATCGTGTAGTTGTGGTTAACTTTTTTTTGTATTGAACTTTTTAATGTTTTTATTAGTAGTAATGGAATAAAACAAATATTTTTCTTTAAAGTTTATGCTCTTATTCGTGTATTAATTTTATTTTGTATTTTATTTTATTAAAATAAGTTATATTCTCAATAAGTTCAAGTAAGATGGTTTGGTATTTTCATTCTTAAGATATAGTTATATTACAAACATGTGCCTCGGTTAATTAATTTTTTTTTGAGCTTACTTTTATATTTTACCAGCTTAAGTCAGGCTTCCATCGTTTTAGTTGTGTTTTAATATTGTTTATGTGTTTCTATTTAGTTGTTGTTTCATTATCTATTTCCATTTTTTAAGTCACACTTAAAATGATTTACATTAAATAGGTAAAAATAAAATTAAATAATAAAAATAAACGTCGATATTCTTAATTGTTTTTATTACTAATTCCACTTATTTTGTGATCCATACGCGGGTACCTTAATGTACCTTATAGCAAATTGTAGATATTTAGACTTTGTAAAAAATAAATATTGAATATAAAAATAAAATATATAAAAAATCCTCAAAATATTGTAGAATAATGTTTGGAAAACCTTGAAATTCGTTTATAAAATGTAAAATTTTATACATGATTATGAACTTATAAAGAACAGTTAGAAGGGTATTTTAACAAAGTTCATACTTTTATAGTATAAACTTAAAAGTTAATGTATGAGTTCAGTTAAAAAAAATGTGAATATATTTAGTTTAACAAATAAATAATTAGCTAATAGTAGATAAAATATATTTTAATCATTCACATTGTAAAATGAAGTAAGTCATTGTGGGTGAATAACATACATTTTATCTACTGTTAGTTGTTAATGTGTACAGGGTTGCCACTTTACCTGGAAACCTGGAAAAACCTGAAATTTGACAATTTAGGCTAAAATAACCTGGAAAAACCTGGAATTTTGATCAAAAAACCTGTAAAAACCTGGAATTTTTTATAATTTTATTATTTTCAGTAGTAAAATTTTGATTTGACACAAAAATCTAACATATAATTGAGATTTTTTGTCATCATCATAAATTTTTTTTATTAAAAAACACATTTAAAGTAACTTTACAGAATCTTTTAAATATTATTATACTATTTAACACAGTTTCTTAAATAGAAATTAACTTAAAACTAAAAATAGACCCAAAAATGTGTAATTTTAAAATCTGGAAGAAATTTGGAAAACCTGGAAAAAATTTGTAAAAAACAAGTGGCAATGTGTGTAGTAATGATGGCTTATATTTTAGTAAAAACACATACTCAACTTCCATATCTTCTATTAACACTTGCAGTACTTATTTTTTTACAGAACTACTTAGAACTTTATTAACTTCGTCAACACAAAGAAAAATATGTCAATTAAATAGATAAATAAATGTACAGTGCAAATTATAGTGATTTTTGTATATTCCAACCATCTTTTTTTGTTAGAATCTGTATCACACTATTAGCTGATAATTTTGAATATTTAACCCAGAATATGTTTACCTTGCAAGGGGTAGACTTTGAAACTGATGTTTTTTTTACCATTTATTTGTACTATTTATGACCTTAATTAGTTCACTTTTTAATTTTAATTTGATCAATAAATGAGTTTTTAATCTGTGGAATTGTAAAATTTTGTATTAATGTTCCATTAAAAAGGGACAAAAAACTTGTACCTTCAAAAACCAGAAAAAAATGACTAAAAAACAAGTGGCACCATAAATGTGTCTGAATTTATTTTATTGTTTTTATTTTGTACTGTTATAATAGGTAGACAAACTCTAAATAGAGCTTAAATAAAATTTCAACATTAAATTATTTATTAAAAATGAAACACTTAAATCTAAGTTGAAAAAATAAATAAGAATTTTTTAAAACTTATTTTAAATGCTAAGTTTAAACAATAAGTTATCTGTTGAAAGTGCTATTGAAAAATTATCGTATTTAAAATAATTTTGTTTTTAAATAGATTAACAACAGTTTCTGAACTTCAAATGATGTTATCAAAATTCATTTAAAAAAAATAAAACATTATCTTCTAATTAAGTCTTGTCATTGACAAGGCATTAAACTGTATCCAAATGGTGTACTACTCAATAACCAAAAGCGTTTGTTTACACCAGATCCCAGGACAAACTATTATAAGTGCTTTTTTTCTATCCTTTTTAAAGAAAATTATTATCTTCAATTTTTCTACCAATTTATAATTTTTTGTCAATTTGATTTTAGCTAATATTTAAATAAAAAAATATAGTTTACAGTTTTTATAGATATAAAAAATTTGAAATATATTTCTTTTTTGATTTAAAGCTTTCAGACAGGTTCTCTTATATGTTTTTAAATAATTTTGAAACCTAGCCAACAAGCAAAAATCTGGAGCTGTAATTTAGCTAAAAAAAATTTTTTTTTAATAATTAAACTAGTTATTTTTGTTGAAAATATACGTTTGAGTTTTTTATAAGGTAATAATTAATATTTTATTGTTGCAAACTTTATTACATTTTTGGTTTAAAATAATATTTGTCTAATGACTAATACAATTGTTATTATAAAATTTATCCTGCGGAAAATTGTGTATGCAATGGTCAAGTTGCTAATTTTCTAGAAAAACTGGCTTATTTATTACTTATATAAGCCCGCCAATCCCAAATTAAAGAGAACACAAAAGTCAAAACACTAGAGGTTATAATTTTTGCCACTTTGTTGCTTAAATAATTGATTATTTTTTCTTATTTCCAATATTTTATATTTAGAAGAAAATGTATCTAAATATTTTACTGTAATACTTTTTTAGATTATATACTTATAGAACAAAAATTTATACAAATTCTAATCAAATAAAACAATTGGTTTCATTATTTTTTTTTGCAAGGCAACAAATTCAAACTATACTGAAGTGATATTAAAATAATGAAACTGTCATGAATCTGAGGAAATTGTTCAAGAGCAACAGTAGGAAAGCTCCTAATAGTGACGGAACTGTTGAAGCTTCAGATATTTACTACACTCCCCATAATTCACATTTGATAAAAAATTCATTTCCTAACACTTCATTTGTTTCCAATGATGATTTGATAAAACTTGAAGCTAATCAGAATCACAATAATGTTTATAATGAAAAAACTACTGTAATTAACCCCCAAGATTATTCAAAAAACTCCCCTCAAATGAAGCAAAGAAACAGCAAACATTTGCTCAACCAAGTTTGTGGTGATCTTAAAAAAGTCAACATGTCTGACGAATACACTGATCCGTTTGACAAGCTAGCAATAATTGACAACTCAGAACCTGGGTATATGGAACCATACAAGCAACAAGGTCTTAACTTTTTACCTAAGCGCCAAATTCAGCGTCCTAATTATGAAGACCCTTGGGATCATAAGAAAAAAATGGTTCAACCAAACTATGACAATCCTTGGGATAACCAGATAGTTCAGTATAATAAGGACTCTCTTGAATCCCCGTCTTCTTCCAGATCTAGTCTTAATAAAAACCGAATGGTCAAGTTAAATGCAAATAATGGCAGTAACAGCTCAAAAGTATCACCTAACAGATCTCCTAGACTAGACAGGCGTTTGATTAAACCATCAAATCAAGAGTTTAAAGTTCCAGCAACTAGTAAGCAGTTTGACGACAGACTAATCAAGGCTGAACCTTCTCTTCAACAGCTTAGGTACCAATCAAATAGAGAAAACTTCCAGCATCCAAATGAAGCCAACCAAAACCACCAAATGGCTAGCACATTGGGTCCGCAAAATGTTCATCGTTTCAGTATGACAAAAAGTCATTCCCTCAACTTTGCTTCAGTCCACAATGAAGCAGTGAATTTTCCTAAAACTGGAAAAAGCGCCTCTGATAATCACTTAGTCCACAGTCACATCCAGGCTTCTTCAGAGCAAATAAACTATGAGGACCCTTGGGACAAAAACCAAGAACAAAATCATCTTCATTTGAGATCTAGGTCTTATGACTTGAGACCTTTTCCTGCCCAGCAAGTAATCCATGAAAAGTCTTCTAGCTTTGATGCAGAGCAGAAAACTTGTTATGAACAGCCATGGGACAAAAATAATTTTCAGCAGTTGAGACTTTCTGAAGTTATACCAGAAGACCATCGTGAGTTTTTTTTTGTTTATGTAATGTTTGATAATATGTTTTTTGTCTAATGCTTATAATGATTCTTTGTTAAGTTTGTAACTATGTTTTGCTAGTTTTGTTAAGAAGTATACTAAATAGTTTTAAAAAGTTAATAATTATTGAAAGGAGTCTTAAATGAATTATGAAAGTACTATCAGTTTACACTGCCAGTTACTTTTTCAAATATCGTAAGCATTGACTTTATAAAAAAAAGTTCTTAGTTTATTAATTTTTTATAGTGTATTTTATTTATTGAATAAGATATTTCTATATGTACATAATAGGTATATTTATATTTTAGATGTTATATATAAAAAGTTTTATAATTTATATATAAATTTGATGTAAAACTAAGTTTTATCATAAATAATGATATATTGTTAAGTTGTTATTTTTCTCAGTAGATTTAATATTAAATATATATTTTGTAATGGAATATAATTTCGACTTGTTTTATATTTACTAAATTTAAAAAATGTTTTAAGTTATTTAATGAAAAATTTTAATGAATAATTATACGGATTTATTTAAACAAGCGTAATTTGTTTTTATATTAAAAATATCAGATAGAGTATATAAGTGATTTAAAAAATCTTAAATATAAAATAATTTTATAGTGAAATCAATGCGAAGATTCCAACACCGTCAGTTAGAACTTCACCCATCAGAAGCAATTAACAACTACAACATTAACAACTATATGTAAGTTTAGTATCTATTTTTTATATGTAAAAATATTGTTATGCTTAGTTAAAGTTGATACTTGTTTAAGAGTTTTTTGCTTGTACTTTGCTTAAGTTATTTTATGCTTCAACAAAATTTAATTGTTTCTACAAAAAATCTCTAAATGGGATATATCAAACTTTTTCAATATAAATGAACATCAGTTATACATAGTATGTTTGTAATGTTATAGATTGGCTAAATGTTTTTTTTTGGTGCAAAAATTTAATGTGAAAATACTTATCAAACTAATTTTAAGTATAAAAACAATAACAAACTAGTAAAATAAAAATAAAAAGTTTATCTATTTACCATTTTAATTTCTCAATCTGCAATTTAAAAGGTTCCGTAAACCTAAGTATGCAAATTGCATGAAGAACTTTTTAAACATATTTTTAGTAAAAGTTATGTATGTTACTAAAACTTATGAAAGAGTTTGTAACAATTAAGTATCATAATTTTAAAAACTTATTTGTCAGTTGTATGTGATCAAAACAATTTTTAATTTTTTTAAAACAACTAGAATTAAATATACATTGTACATTTACTTAAACACAGACTTGTTTTGCTTTTTTTATGGCTTAAATATTTAGAAAAAGTTAAAATTTATTTACTGTGTTATGGTTAGTGTTAAGCAATACTTATTTGGTGTGAAGCTAAACTAAAATATCAATAAAAATTTTTGAAACTAAAAAAGAAAGTTATTTCTGTATTTTTTTTTAAATATTTAATTTAAATATATTTGAAATACTAAGTAAACATCATAATTATAATCAATGTCATTTCCAAAAGATTACTCAAGTTAATCAGTTTATAAAAATATTATTTATTAGAATTTCTCACAAGCTGTTAAAAAAAATTCTGCTAAATTCTATGAATAGCCGAGTTCTATGAATCAAGCTTTGAAAGAAGTTTTCAAGTTACCAAAAATTTTCTTCAATAAATCTATTTAAAACTTATTTTTAGCATTAAAATAATTTTTTAATTACAAATTATGTATAATAAAAAGTCAGTATAATAAACCAATTTATTTTGTTCCTAGCTTAAAAATCCTGTACAAACCAATGGTATTTTTTTTCTAAAATTAAACGATGTATAATTACTTTCCATGCATGCTGGTTTATGACATCATAACAGATGTTGTGTAACATAATAATTGGCTTGTACACAAACCACCAGGCAATTTATTAAGCTATTTGTCAATATAAGTAGATGTAAAAATTTTGCAGTTTAATCCGGTATAAATGAGCATATTGTGATGATTAAGTTGATTTTATATGTTTACTGTGCTGTTTAAAAACTTAAAACATTATTGATTTATGTAAGCAGGTGACCAACAAAACTAAATATGATGCTACCTTTTAATTTAATATTCATTGCCTAGCAATTTATCATCATTGAATATTGTTTGAAATCGATTTGAATTTACTTTCTGCAAGAGGTTTTATATTGATTATCTATGATAAGATAATTAAACTCAGTTTAATGAAAATAACTTGAATAATATATATAAAATTACTAAAGTGTGCGTAAGTAATATGTATAAAGTTAAAAATACTGATTGATAAGGAGATCTCAAATAATACTTTTTACACATTGCTTTAACACTTACTACTATACTTTTACTAAATGCTACAAATTTTAAAACACAACAGTTGGTTTCACGCCAGCATAACACGTGACGAGGCCGAATACAAACTGGATAACAAAACTGATGGCAGTTTTCTTGTGAGAAAGAGTGAAAGCAAGTTGAACAGTTACAGCTTATCTGTCAGGTGAGAGATAATAACAAAGTAGACATGAAATAAATTTTCGATAATTTTATAAAACGTAAATTTTAACTTTTTAGAAAGTTTACGTTGTAAATATGTAAGTAAATAAGTTGAATTTATATTAAAGAAATATGTGTAGTTTTCCCTTATAAAATAATTTTTCATAATTGGTAAACAACACTTTCGACAAGTTTATAAAATTTATCGATTTTTTCTAATTAGTAAACTTGTTGAGGGCACTAGACATCAAAAGGAGTAGCAGGATTATAATACAATAAAGTTCTAAATGTTTTGATAAGTTGAGTTAGTTTCATAAATAAAACTACTTTTAAACTTACTACTTTTAAAAGCAAAATAATTTTTGCTTTAAAACAAAGTCTATAAAAATTGAACTTTTGTTTTAATTAGATATGTAAAAACGTTTTAAATTCACGTGAATAGTAAATAAAAAATTCTGCTATTTGTATTGAGAATGGTAAAGTTATTTAAACAAACATTTAATAAAAGTTATATTTACAACCTTAACAATAAAGTATATTTAAAGACTATTTAATGACTTTAAAAGAATTACTTTCTCTGCTTTTTAAAACTCAATAACTTGTAGATAATAAAATCTTCTTGGTTTTGCATTAAAATTATTTCCTATTACATTTTAAGTTATTGAACGTTATGTTTTTTAAATATAAAAGATTTTCAAAAATGTATTTATGTTATAAAGTTAACGATTTTGCTGACCTAGAAATTGAGATATCTTTGAATTTATTATTGAGTTAATTAGTTTTTATTAATAATTAAATATTATATAAAGATAAATTTAAATTGATTAATATATAGAATTTTTGAATCGCAAATAACCTAAATCAATAAAAATTAGTTTATCAATAATGCGAACTTTATAAGCTAATAAGAGGCAAGCAAGATTAAATTCAGCTTTAAGTGACAAGCTGTGACTCAAATATAAATAATTTATATCTTTAGAATAGTGATAAATTATAAACAATATAATTTCGATTTTAAGTGTACCATCTGTAAGGCTACAAACTGTTTGATAGTTTTCTAAACTTTAATTTTTAGTATAGTTAATTTGTAGTATATATTTAATATATCTTTGTAATAATTATTAAAATGTTGTTATAAATTTGTTTTGCTTAAACAACAAAATATTTGATTTTATTTAAAAAAAAATTGATATACAGTTTTGTTAAAGATTTTTATAAGTGTTTTATTTTTCATAAAATTGTGTTAAATCATAAAATTAAAAAAAAAACGAACATAAGGAAAACTGTTATTTTTTAGAAAGTAAACTTAATTAAGTAGTCAAGTTTTTCTATTATACAGGGTTGGTGCGCGTCAGGCTAAATCAGTTTTTTTGAAAAAAATTGAAAAACGTCAGGCTAAATCAGTTTTTTTTTTTAAAGTTTGAGAATCTCAGTTTTCCTCAGTTCAAATGCTTCAAAACTTTTGATTAAAAACAATTTAGAAATCTTTTTAAAATCAAATTGAGATGTGAACTTATTTCTAAATAATGATTTAGTTATTAAAGACAAAATCAGTCAGTACTTATAAATAAACGCTTAAAACTTTTTGTTGAATCTCTAAAAAAAATTCACGTTTACACTTAAATAAAACTATAAAATGTCGCTTTAGAAAAATTGTTTTATTATACATATTATTATTTTTCTAATAAATTTTCATTGTTAGCTTTATTAAACAATTGTTGTGTAGGGTGAGCACGGGGGTCATCCACATGGTGATACAGCAGAGGGGGCAGAGTTCGTGGGTGTTGGGTGAGTTCAGCGCCCCGTTTCAGTCGGTGGGGCACATGGTGGACCATTACAAGAACCACCAGCTGAAAATATCTGATGAAACTTTCACTTATCTGCGCAATCCCATTTCTTCGTACAAGTACCACGATATGCTGTGAAGAATGGATCGCCTGTTTTGAAAGATTGTTTTTGTTATCAAACTAACTCTTTTTAGTTTTGAAATTTATCTTTAAAACAAGCAAAAGTTACAGTTTAAGCAGTTTGTCTTAATTAAATAAGAAAATTACTTTTTTACTTTAAAGACTAATACTTATTGCCCAAAATAGTTTTTGGAATTTTGTAATGTTTTTCAGATTACATACAAAGTAATTGGAACTGTTAATTTAATATTTTAGATTTTAATGTATTAACTCTAAACGTTCTAGTTGCTTGTGGTGGCTTCAGATGTAAATGATTATTTCAATTTTGAACAATGGGAATTTTTATTGACAGCCAATTATGTTTGATTGATTTTAGTTTTAGAAAAATTCAAACCTACATTCATAAAACTTTGTTTCGAAATATTTTCTAAATTTTTTTAATTTAGTTATGAGCTACGATAATTCATTTTAAGTTGTTTTACTTGATTTTATACATTTATTGCATATTTAAATGGTTTTAGTGGTATAATTTTTAGAATACAAAAGTAAATATAACAACAAATTTTTTCTGTATGAAATATTATTTCAAGTATTAATGAAATATTTTTGAAGTATTAAATTTTTTGTTTAAACTTTATCTATTTATTTTTGAGCTTAAGAAACAACCGTAAAGTTTTAAATGTGTAGATTAAGTAGATTTTTTTTTCTTAGCTGTCAAGGTTTACGTATAGTTTTATATTGTGCTTTGTAATATTACAAACTTCTAAAAGTCGATAAATGTTTTTATATGTTATGCTCAGTAATACTTTTGTTTGTGTTTTTATCTTAAAAACTATTTTTTTAGCTTAAGCAAGCTGACTCATTCATTAGATTTTAAACTGTTTTCTTAAATTTTAATTGGAACTAAAATTATTTTTTTTTTTTATAAATCTAATTCTATCTGTGAAGTTGTTAGTTTGTCACGTATTTTGTTGTTGTTTATTTAAATTTCTTCATGCCTTACACTTTGCATTGTTCATCTTATGTGTAAATAATACTTTTTTTTATTTTGAAATCATTCAAACGTACTTCAGATACTTCCATTGAAATCAGACCAAACTTAAAAGCCATTTCGTACCAACTAAGGTTATTATCAAGGTTTTTAAATTAAGTTTCAAAAAGTTATTTCATATGCCTTAAGTTTCTAATCAAATTAAGCTTACTTATTTCGTGCTAAACTATTGGTTTTTTGGCCAAACTGTAAGCATACGGTTTTTAAGAATTAATATGAATTTAAGTTTCTTTTTATTTAAATGCTATTCAGTCATGTTTTCATATACTTTAAAGCTAAAATTTTTTTTGTATTTTAAGAAATATTTCACGATTTCGAAAAAACTTCTTTGTTGTCATTGACGCTCAGCTTAAATACTTTTTATTTAAAACCAATAGATCAACAATATTTCAATATGATTAATGTATAAGGTTTATGAATATTTTTTGTAAAGAGGTATTTAGTGTGCTTTTTGCTTTTTATTTATATCATGATACCGTATTAAAATTTTATCGTGAAGTATGTTGAGCTTGTAGTTATGTTTGTTACTTAAAACGTAAGTTTTCCTAATAAAACAGTTGGTTGCACTTTTCAGTTTTGCCAAGGTAATCTTAAGTTTTTAGTACTGATTAAGCATGATTGTAAGTTCATATGAGAACTTTATTTTAAATTGTTTTTGTAGGTACAATAATAATTTTTAAATAACAATGTCACCTTGCAAAGTACTTGTTTTTTTTTTAATTGACATCTTTTTCTGTACTAACCTAATAACACTATTCAACAGAGTTCTGAAAAAAAGGACTCTAAAAAAGATAATGCGTAAAAATAAATGTAGGTGTTTGTTTAAATATATGAGTAAACAAGTTAAGAATTAATAGTAATATTTTAATAAATATAGTTTACATTATTAATTTATAAGATTCAACTGTACCACAACAAAAGATTGCATGATAGTTTTACAGTAGGCCCGAAACTGGAACTAGGAAAAATATTGTTTTTTGAAATTTTCTTAAAAAACTTCAGAAAACCAAGATTGTTGCGCATTTAAAGTTTCAAACAAAACAAAAAAAATTGACTAGTTGGCGTGAAGCACTTTGGAGGGTTTTTACTTAGATCAGATTATTATGTCTTTAAAATAAATTGTATTAAAAAAAATAATGACATCAAATTAATTAAAATAGATAGTTTTGTGTAAAAATTAAAAAAAAAATACTATTTAAAGAAAAACCATAAGTTGTGTACACAGCTGCTCGAAATATATTGCCTTTCGTTTAACAGGTGTTTTTTATTTAACTGCTATGCGCTTGAGGTTGCATATTTGGTAGATCTTCTTCGCGCAACGGATGTTACTTTTGGCATAATGAAGAGTACTTCATTTTATTTCTGGTTTAGCACTTTACCTGTTAAAATACTGCCTAGCAAATCTGATAGCCTAGTACTGTTCTTTTACTAATGCGATTAAAAGTATGCTAGTAAATATATATTATTTTGATAAAAAAAAAAAAATATTTTGTTAGGCTTTGGTGATAAGTTTAAAATATTTTATTAAGAATAAGTAAACAAAACGAGGTAAAAAAATGTCTTGAATATAAAAGTGGCAAACAGATTTAATTTTACATATAGCAAGTAGAATCGTAAGTCTTCTTTTGCCTTCTATATATACAATTTTTTATAAAAATTAGTGATTAAGCTTGTTTAATACTGTAAAATGTTATGCTTGTAAACCTTATAGGGTTAAAAGATATAGTTTTATACTATAGTTATTACTACGTCCGAGAGTTTTCTTTAAACTAACGATTTCTTTCGTTTTTTCTTAAACTGTTTTTATCAACATATTCCGTTGATCTTTCTTCATAAAAAAAAACTCGTGCTTTACATATTCTCTATCAGTTGTCAAAAGAATTTCTGTTTGTTAACTTATACAAATAGGCAAGCTGTAATACGCTTCCTTTCGATCAAAGTTACTGAAAAAACTTGTTCACCCTCGTCAAGGTGTCAGGGAGAGAATAGGACAACAGTCGAGTGTGAGCAACAACTTGTATATAACAACTTCACAATCTTGTCAACTTAAACATTGATTAGATTCGAGGAACGGTCAATTAAGCGTTTATAACGACTTAAGACTGATTTATAGGAGCAAATATGGTTACCAACAACAGAGATTTATTTATATTAATACTTAAAACAAAATACACTAGATATTAGAGTAAAAAAAACTTTAAAAAAATCAGTTTTATCACAACAATGAAAACAAATATTTACAAAATAATTGTACTTATTCTTTTTTGATAAATTCTTCTGAAATCACTCTTTAGACTCGAGGAGCGGTCACTCAAGCGTATGAATTAACTATAGAACAATTAGAAACTTATAACATAAAATCAAATATCCTAATTTAAACAAAAAAAAAATATTAATAACAAAATAAAAGAGTTGAGACTCGTTTAATTACTTCATAATCTCGTTAACTCCTTCTAAAATCACTATTCAGATTCCAGGAGCGGTCATTTAAGTGTATAAAACGACTTAAGTCCGATTTAGTGGAGCAACTTTAGTTACTCAACACCCGAGATTCAGTTATCTTAACATTTATAACCAATTACAATAACTGTTAACGTAAAAAAAAACTTATAACAAAAAATATATTTCACAAACTAACTGTCAAAATATAGGTTTAATCGTTTGCTAACAAAAGATGCTAGTGAAATAACTTCACTGGAATATAAATAAAAACAAATTGTACAGTAATCTTCCTTTATTGTACCAACATATGTTTCTGTGTGTTAACGAATCAACACACTTCAACTGGGTTCTGTAAAAAAATAATTACTGTAATAAAAGAATAGAAGCATAGAATAAAGTGGGTGTATACATGTTTTTATTAAAATAAAATAATTTCTACAGATAATAGTTAATAATAGGTAAAATACCTAATATTAAATTTGACTCTTATAAAACTTTATAATATTTGTAATTATAAGTCTAAAACTAGTAAAGTAAACTAAAATACACAACAAAACAACAAATCATAATATAATCAAAGCACTCACGTTAAATGGAAAGAATAACTGATTCAAATTTACTGTTGTTAATGAATGAACGAAATACATTCATTACATCTAATAATTACGTCACAATACAAATGAGGTTATTTCAACTGTTTAATTTGTACATATTGCAAAGTTTATTAATTTAGTTTTTATGTTTGTAATCTATTTTGAACTAAATAAAACATCAACCATTAGTTAGTGAATCAATAAAATTTAATAAAACTTAATAACGGCGAAGACAATATAAGTCACAGAAACTCGATGTAACATGTATATTATATATTAAATGCTTGTAAAGATTAAATAAAAATTATATACTATTAGGAAGCAGATTTAGTTCAAATGTAAAAATCAAAAATGAAAAAAAATAAAATTTAAGAGATCAAAACACAAAAAAAAACCAAACTTGTTATTGAGCTTACAAAGTACTGACAGATAATTAAGTTGCAGCGACATACATAAAATTAAATTACATATATATTGTGTTTAATAATTATAAAAAATATAAAAATAGTTGATCGATAAAGTAGTAGTCGGGTGTTTAAATTAAATATCCCATACAGATATTTTACATATTTAATAAGTAAACTGTGTTATATATGAAAGTTAAAATGTAAAATAACAAGGTGGTCATATGCTAAGTATAAACCTGCAGTAAAAAAACCTACTAGCTCTCTAGATTACAAACATAAAAACTAAATTAATAAACTTTGCAATATGTACAAATTAAACAGTTGAAATAACCTCATTTATATCGTGACGTAATTATTAGATGTAATGAATGTCTTTCGTTCATTCATTAACAACAGTAAATTTGAATTAGTTATCTTTCCCATTAATGTGAAAGCTTTGTTTATATTATGATTTGTTGTTTTGTTGTGTATTTTAGTTTACTTTACTTGTTTTAGACTTAATAATTACAAATATTATATAGTTTTATAAGAGTCAAATTGAATATTAAGTATTTTACCTATTATTAACTATTATCTGTAGAAATTATTTTATTTTAATGAAAAACATGTATACACCCACTTTATTCTATGCTTCTATTCTTTTATTAAAGTAATTCTTTTTTTACAGAACCCAGTTGAAGTGTATTGATACGTTAACACACAGAAAAATATGTTGGTACAATAAAGGAAGATTACTGTACAATTTGTTTTTATTTCACAAACTATAAACTTTGCGAATTATAAAAATAAAACATATAACAAAAGAAATTTCTCTTTTGATTTCTTTCCAATCTTGTTCAACCCTACTGAAATCTTTGTTCAGATTAAACGAGCGGTTACTTAAGTGTATAAAACTACTTACGATTGGTTCATAAGAGAAACTTTAGCTACTCAATACACAAGGTTTAGTTATCTTAGTATTTAAAACAATTGCAAAACTATTAACGCAAAAAAAACTTATAACAAAAAATATATTTCACAAACTATAAACAAAAAAAAAACAAAATAAGTACTTATTTTTTATTTATTTCATAATCCCGTTATCTTCTTTTAAAATCACTGTTCAGATTAAAGAAGCGGTCACTTAAGTGTATAAAACGACTTATCACCGATTTATTGTAGTAACTATGGTTCCTCAACACCCGAGATTCAGTTATGTTAAACATTATAACCAATTACAATAACCATAAAAGCAAAAAAAAAAAACTTATAACAAAAACAAAAACTTTACGAACTATAACAAAAAACATATAAGAAAGTAAATGATTTTTTTTTATAATTTCTTAATTTTGTTAATTCCTTGTAAAACCTTTATTAAGATTAAAGAAGGGGTCACTTTAGTATATAAAACGACCTACGACCGGTTTATTGGAGAAACTTTAATTACTAAATGCACGAGTTTTAGTTATTTTAATTTTTATAACAAATTTCCATAACTATTAACGCCAAAACAAACTTATTAACAAAAAAGTATTTCATAAACCATAAATAACTATAAACTAAAAAAAAAACTTATAACAAAAACATAAACCTTATGAATTATAAATATAAAACATATAACAAATTAAATAATTAGTTTTTGATAATTTCTTAATTATGAAAACTTCTTCTAAAATCACTGTTTATATTTGAGGAGTGTTCATTTGAGGGTGATAAACGACTTAAGGTAAATTTATCAGAATTTAATTTATGGTTACTCAACACCCGAGATTCAGTTATCTTAACTTTTTCCCAATTACAATATTTATAAACTCAAAAAACAAAAAACTTATAACAAAAAAATTAACTTTACGAACTATAAACATTAAACATATAATAAAGTAAATGGACTTTTCTTTGATAGTTTTCAAATTTTGTTAAATCTAACTCAAATCTTTGTTCAGATTAAATGAGCGATCACTTAAGCGTATAAAACTTAAGTCCGATTTAGTGGTGCAACTATGTTTCTTCAAAGATGAGATTCAGGTATCTTAACATTTATAACCAATTACAACAACCATAAACGCAAAAGTAAAATTTATAACAAAAACATAAACTTCACGAACTATAAACAACAAATATATAACGAAATAAATGCTTTTTTTTTTGATTACTTCATAATCTCGTTAACTCCTTCTAAAATCTTTGTTCAGATTCGAGGAGCGGTCACTTAAATATATAAACGACATAACTCCGATTTATTAGAGCAACTTTGGTTACTCAACAAACGGATTCAGTAATGTTAATATTTATAACCAATTAAAACAACTATTAACACAAAAAACAAACTTATAAGAGAAAAATTAACTTAACAAACTATAAAAAAAAACATATAACGAAAAAGTAATAAATAATTAGTTTTTGATAATTTCTTAATCTTGTTAAATTACTTCTGAAATCACTGTTCAAATTTGAGGAGTAGTCATTTAAGTGTGTTAAACGACTTAAAACCGATTTATTTAGGCTACTAAAGTTTCTCCACACCCGAGATTCAGTTATGTTAATATTTGTAACCATTTACAATAACCATAAACGCAAAAACTTTAGTACTATAAACAAAAAACATATAAAAAAGTAAATTAATTTTTTTTTAATAATTTCTAAATTTTGTTATCTTCTTCTAAAATCTTTATTCAGATTAAAGAAGCGGACACTTAAGCGTATAAAACGGCTATTTCCGATTTTGGAGAAACTATGGTTTCTCAACATCAGAGACTCAATTATTTTAACATTTATAACCAACTTCAATAAGTATTGATGCAAAACCAAACTTATAACAAAATATCTTTTTTACAAACTACAAACAAAATCACATAAAGCTGTAACTACTAACTTATTATTTTTTAATGATATTGTAATATCGTTTCCCTTCTCATATCACTGTTCAGATTCGAAGAGCGGTCATTATAAGATAAACATAAACTTTACGAAATATACATACAACATATAACTAAGGAAATGGATTTTTTTTTGTTAATTATTTAATTTTGTTGACGACTTCTAAAATACTTGTTCAGATTAGAAGAGCGGTCACTTAAGTGTATACAACGACTTAAGACCGATTTAGTAGAGAAACTATGGTACCTCAACACCCGAGATTCAGTTATCTTAACATTTATAACCATTACAATGACTATTAATTCATTACAAACTTATGACAAAAACATAAACTTCACGAACTATAAAGTAAAATATATAACAATTAAATAGACTTATAAATTTTTAATAATTTCTTAATCTCGTTAATTTATTCTAAAATGTTGTTTATGTTTGAGGAACGGTAAATACGATTAAAACAAACGTTCAAAATTATAAGTACAATTAAAAATATCAGTTGAATATGTTTGTAGATTTTTTTGTACATTTTTCTCATTTTCAGATAGATAAAAATGAAACTGAATTAAGTTATGAAAGTTAGTGAAATCTATTAACTTTAAATTTAATTGAAACAAAGCTGAGAAGTTTTTTGTTATAACTCTTCAAAAACTAACTTTTTATTTTCTTTAATTTCAGTACATCCCTATAACTACATTCAATTCTCCCGTTGTTTCTTTTTCGGAAACTTACATTTGCTAATCATAGATCTCATCATTTGTCAATAGAAGAAGTTTTAAACGTTGCCATCTCGATTTTCGTTTTTCGTTTTGTTTACTCATCAACTGCTGTAAACAAGTTTGTTAAAAAAATAAAAACTGCACTTTAAAACGCCACGTTTCGGACTGAAAAATATTAAGATTTACGTCATAAAGATTTATGAAAATGACTCGTTCTATAATAATTTTACATTTTTTTCCGGAAGATTTCAACAATTTACGAAAAATTCGTCTAGGCTTAATTTTTTTCCAAAAGTTATATAACTTAGTTCTTTGAAACATTTTTAAGGATTAAAGCTGTATTATTAAATAAGCCTAGGGAAACGTTGTAAAATTAACGAATCGAGAACTTAAAAATGTTGTCGTTGTTTTTTATTACAGAATACTTGTTTTATTTCTTTTTTTTTTTAAACAGTAAGATATAAGTAGTAAACTTAAAAGCCTAAGTTTGTTTAGTTCTTTTAATAAGATTTATTTTTAAACCTGTAGAATAAAGAAACACTTTTACTATAAAATATACAACAATGTGAAAAAAACGAAACCGAATGTTATAAGAAAACTAAAACTTTTGCCTACCTAAGTATTAAACCTAATAAGCAATTCAGACTAAGTAGTATGATTTGATGAAAACCAATTAGTTTGTAATATTTTTATCAAACTTACAAAGTAACTCATTTTAAGTAGTTTTTACCTTGATTTACTATCTCTATGAGTAAGAAAAAAGTTGAGGTAGATAACTATTGTATGTAGTTTATTAGTCTTAATACATACTTTTACTAGTTAAATACTAATAGTTTTCAATAAATTATACAAATAAAGTTAGTGTAATGCACATTAAAGAAGACTAACAAAGTAAAATATTGCACTGTGAAGTAAAAACTAGATATTTGATGTTGAATTGTGAAGATGCTTCGTTATAGTAAACAGCTGAGCTCAGATTTTAAAAGAAATATTTAAAAACTTTGTTCTTCATTATGCCGTAAGTAAAAGTTGTCGATCAGATTAAAAAACAAAAAAACTATTATGGTATATGTTTCCGAAAATGGTCATTACTTATCTCCTAACGACTTATGCGAACCTCTTTTCAACTATATAAACATGATTGTCAATAGACTTGTACCAATTCTAAAAGTTTGTTTACAGTATATCTTATAGCTTCGAATTTTTTCATTGGTAAAAAGCTAAATGGAACATTTTAATCAACTTTTAGAGCTTTATGATAGAAAGTAATAAGTTTGTATTAATAATTTGTACTAGAACTTTTTACCATATTTTACATTAAAATTTATAAGTTTATATTTTAAATTAATGTAAGCATTTTTAAACATTTTAAAGAACAGCTTATCAGTAAATTAATAACAACATCTTTGATAACAGGTTTGCACTTTTAAAATAAAAATAAACATATTAAATAACTAAAAATAAAAATAAAAACAAGTTGTACAGTAATCTTCCTTTATTGTACCAACATATGTTTCTGTGTTATTATATTTTGAACATTCATATCAAATAACTAAACTTTAATCACTATTAAACAGTGTTTAACATCTAATAAATACAAAAAAGGTTTGTTTGAGTGCATAGAAAATAAAAAGAAAAGTAAAGAAAAATTTTATTTACCGTTTTAAGACTAGACGAGAAAAATGAAATAAACAGGCAAAACTTACAAAAGTTAATAGTCAATACGAAACTTTAAGTTGAGTAAGGTTGAAAGTAATATAAACTGATTAATTATTTTGATACCTTAAATAAATATTGTAAGTTTATTAATATAACGTAGAGATGGATTAATTTTAATTAATGATTTAAATTTTTTAAATTTTATTGTTTATTATTATCATTATCATTATTATTATTATTATTATTATTATTATTATTATTATTATTATTATTATTATTATTATTATTATTATTATTATTATTATTATTATTATTATTATTATTATTATTATTATTATTATTATTATTATTATTATTATTATTATTATTATTATTATTATTATTATTATTATTATTATTATTATTATTATTATTATTATTATTATTATTATTATTATTATTATTATTATTATTATTATTATTATTATTATTATTATTATTATTATTATTATTATTATTATTATTATTATTATTATTATTATTATTATTATTGTTATTGTTATTGTTATTATTATTATTATTATTATTATTATTATTATTATTATTATTATTATTATTATTATTATTATTATTATTATTATTATTATTATTATTATTATTATTATTATTATTATTATTATTATTATTATTATTATTATTATTATTATTATTATTATTATTATTATTATTATTATTATTATTAAATTATTAAATGTTTGAAATTTCAGAACTTTTTGTTACTAGAAACACAATAAAGTAGTTATTTCAAAGGAAACTTAACGTACTTGTAATTTTAGTTAAGAATATCAGTTAAAATAAAGCAAGTTTATGTATACAACAAGTCATTAAGTTTATATAAAATTTTGCAAAATTGTGTTGTTTAAATGTAAAACAAACAAAAATAGTTAGTTTAGCACAAATAGCTTTAATATAAGTATAATAACAATAATTTTATAAATAGGAATGATTAGGGTATATATCTTAAAAGAAAAGTATTTTGTACTTTCACTTCGTTTTCAAAATATAGGACCGAAAGTACATAGAAGTTAAGACATTTATAGGTAATTTGTTTGTCTTTTGTTTAAAAATTGATTTCATTATGTTTTTCAAAGGTATTATGTTTAGACTAGCTACTGTAATTATGCGTACAAATTTTACTTAAACAAAATTAGACTCGCTGTTTAAAAATATGAACTTCCCTAATGCGTCTGTAAAGATCAATGTACAAAAATAGCTTACAACATGTATGTTTTAATAATATCTACTTTTGAATAATGTTTTTTTTTTGTATAGTTATTACTCTGATGAGAATTTCATACACAAAGCATCAAGTTTGAAATAATCGAAAACTACCGTTTGTTATATTTAACAAATCTATATTTAAACAGGGAACGGGTCACTTTTGCACGAGCGTCATTTTTGCACGAGGAGACACTTTTGCTTGAGCGTCACTTTTGCACGAAGAGTCACTTTTGCACGAGGGGACACTTTTGCACGGCGACTCTTTTGCACGAGCGTCACTTTAGCACGAGGGGACACTTTTGCACGGCGTCACTTTTGCATGAGGGGACACTTTTGCACATCGTCACTTTTGCACGAGCGTCACTTTTGCACGAGGTGACACTTTTGCACGGCGTCTATTTTGCACGAGGGGACACTTTTGCACGCAGGCTCATTTTTTCACGGCGACTTTTTTACACGTCAAAACTTTTGCAAGACGTTAAATTTGCATGGCGACATTTTTGCAAAGCGTCGTTTTTACACAGCGTTGTGTTTTCACGGATATACTTATGTACTGCGAAAATTTTAAACAATCAGTCAATTTTGAACGGAGCTTTACTTTTGCACGCTTCTAATTTTTAATTAGACGAATTTTTATTAAACAACGCAAGTTGTTTCGAATGAATAAAATGTGGTAGTTTCATAATGAAGTTTTAATGTAAAGTTCTTATTTAAAGTTTTACGTAGAACAATATAATAACGTACCACAATACATTATTTTATATATATAACCTTAATTTAAATAAACTAGATGAATACACATTCTCTAATTTTTAACAAAAACAATTTCAAATACTTTATATAAAAATAATCTGAATTTTGTTAATTTTTAAACAGAAATATAAACTTAATTTATTAAGGCTTTAAAAACACGAATCTTAAGTATTATTTTTTACTTATATTCTCTTGATGTTAAAATTGTCATTATATAGTTGTTAAACAAATATTTTTAATTCATTTTAATTTTAAACAATTGTTAAATTCAAAAAAAGAAGATTCAGTTAGTTTATGAAGTGTAAAGGTATTTGAGATTTTACTTGTTGTTTATTTTATTTATTTATTTTCAATTTAGCGTGAGAATTTAGAAAAAAATCTAAGTTTAAGATAGCACTTGCTTATTCAGTATTGCATAACGAAAACAATTTTACAATTAAATCTGATTATAACAAAGCCTTATTTTTATATAAGGCCTTTACGAATTTAAAAAGTTAATAAAAACAGAATTTTTAAACTTATTTATGATTACAGTCTAGAAATGCAAATTTTTTTGTAAGCAATGGTGAAATAAATAAATTTATCAATTTATTGAAAGATAAAATAGTACGAAAACCAGATAATATTTCTTCGTATTTTATCAAACGTACTACTTTTTCTATAATTTTTCAAATATATCACCAATCTTTAATTGTTCTCTGGCAAAAACATTGGAAAATTTAATTTGTTATACCAATACACAAAAAAGGTAGCAAATACAACCCTTCAAATAACATAAAAATTTCTTTGACAAGTAGCTTTTGCAGAATCTTTCAGCATATAATTTATATAAAAATATTTGATCATCTTTTTTTTTAACAACCTTATATTCCCCAAACAATTTAGTTTTCTCCCTAACTGAACGTTCTGTTTTGATCTAGATTCCTAATACTCTTGGTTGGTACCTTTTTTAAGTAATACGTGTACTAAGTTATCTATACAGAGTAAAAGCTTTAAGCCTGTTTCTCAATTTGAAAAAAAAAAAACAAATTATTATTGAAATACAAAATTTAGTTTTTTGGTTAATTAGTTAAAAAGTTTCTAAATGATATAGCTTTAGAAGTTGATGTTAGCAGCAAAATTAGCTTTTTCGCAGATGAAAAAAAAAATGTTTTACCAATCGAACACAACTTTACAATGTTCCTTAGATATAATTTACGATTAGCTTAAGTAAATCAAACTAAACTAAAACCCTAGTAAATGTCAAGTTCTAAATATAAAAATAAAAACTACTATCTCTACTTTTGTTTTTAATATAAATAATATCAAATTATCTTTAACTGAAGTGTTTAATGATCTTTGAATTTTTATTGCTAAAAATATAAAATGGATCACAATATTAGTTACGTTTACCGAATTGCATCAAGTAAACCTTTTCAAGATTTAAAAAGCTTTCAGTCTCCGGATATAAACAGCCTTAATAGTTTTTATTCTCATTTTAACTCGTCCTAAGTTAAAATATGAAACACCAATCTGTCCTACAATATTATAAAAAGGTATTAACCATATAGAATCTGTTCAAAGAAAATATACCATATTAGTCTTCAACCGCTGCAATATTTCAATAATGAGGCTTGATGAAATTCATTTCTTATCGGTCAGTTGAAATATGGAACAAACTTCAAAATGAATTAGTAACTTGGAAAAAATTTAAGAATTTTGATTAAAGTTAAAAAAGTTTTATTTGAATTAAATTTTTGTTAGTAAAACTAACTAGTAATTTTTTTCAACCGTTGATTTGATTTTAAGATTTAGCTTAGTTTATTGTTCAATTTTATTAACATCACCTTTACTCTATTAATGATGAGACCTTTTTCAATGTGCTTAATGATTATTCATCTGGCCAGTCGATTGTTAATGTCCTTGGAGCATTATGTTTTTATTTTTGTTGTTAGTCAATGCATTTAAATATTTGATGTTGATCGTTCTACATCAAAGCGTAAATAAATATAAGTTTGTTATAAAAATTTTGCTTTTTATGTTAGTCTATAAATTTTGTATAAAGTTATGTTTTTATCATTGTTTTAATAAATATTTTTTTTTGTTAATTTTAATTTGTCTGTATGTGTCTTTCAGTTTAAGTGGTCTAGGTGTTGATGCCTAGGTCCATCATATGGACAAAAAACTTGTAATCGTATAGTAAAATATATAAAAAGGCATACTTGTTAATTAATTTATTAAAATTCGAAATAAACCAGAACAGTGTACTTACACTTAAAGTATTTCTTTATCTTAGTTTCTAAATAGATTAAGTTTTTGTTCCTGGTATGAGTCTTTTATAAATAACTTTTTTTTATCTTTTCGTTCGTTTGTTTCTAACTTTTACTGTTTAAGATTTTTAATCTTTTATTTTTTGCCTCTAATACAACTATGTTATAAAACTTTAGTTTTCAGCGTCTTTTTATGTTACAGATTTGGTACTAGCTAAAAAACTTTTAATCGGCATGCAAAATTAATGTTCCGTGCAAAAAAGTCATCGTGCAAAAATGTCGCTGTGCAAAAATTTCATCGTAAAAATATGACGTTGTGCAAAATTATTGTTGTGCAACAATGCTGCCGTAAAAAATTGTCATAGTGAAAAATTGTCGCGTGCAAAAGTGACGCCGTGCAAAAGTGTCCCCTCATGCAAAATTGACGCCGTGCAAAAGCGTCCCCTCGTGCTAAAGTGACGCTCGTGCAAAAGAGTCACCGTGGAAAAGTGTCCCCTCGTGCAAAAGTGATCCTTCATGCAAAAGTGACGCTCAAGCAAAAGTGTCCCCTCGTGCAAAAGTGACACCTACCCGTTTAAACAAGCATTTATAGTATAAAATAGAAAAAAAAAGTTTGCCTCAATAGTTACAAAAATAAAATTCAATAGTTTTAAACTTTTAAGATTATAAACTTCTTAAAGTATAACACTACGACTTTTAAACAATTTTTTTTAAATATTGTTTTACCACAACTTTTCTATAGAAAAACTTGCCTTTTAATAACGTAACACTTTTTATCTTTTATATTGTTAGAGATCGATTGTTTTTGCTTGATAAACGTAAAAATTAAAAAACTTTTACTAATTTCAAAGTTTTTTGAATAACTTTTAAAACATAAAATTGTTATAAAATCCTAAACTAAGTTTAATAATTTTCTAAACTAAAAGTGCATAAGTTAAAACTATTCTTAACTTGCAGCATTTTTAGTTTTTTAAGCTAGAGTAAAAAATTCAATTATGTGTTTTTTGTAAACAGTTTTTTTTTTGTTACTCTGCTGCTTAACATTTTTTAAAAGTATTTCTTTTTTCTTTATCAAATGTGTTTGTATCTATCTACTATTATTTTTCAATTTTGGTTTTTTAACTTTTATGGTTAAACATGTTTCTTCTAAAAGCTTCTAATTGTCTTCACATTTTTGACTTATTTGCTAAAGTAAAACAAAGTTTATTACCGATTGATTGGTCTTAATGTGTATAAAATTAGTTTGTTATTTTCTTTATTTTAACTATATGAACAAAAAAAGCAATTTTTTTCAAACTGCCAAAAAATTTGCGTTTATCACCATATTTTTGTTAATATAAATGTATATCGTTTTTCTAATTTCTTGTTATTTATTAGCCTATTAATATTTACAAAATTAATTTTTGACCGAAAGCACTTTTCACAAATTATAAAAATTGAATCAGAGTTAAAAGAACTAAGGTTTTGCATCTTACTTTATTCTTCATAAAAAAACTTGGTTTCTCAAGACGATCTAACTTCTAAGTGCTGATTTTGTTTTTTAACAAACTTAATTAAAAAAACAATATTTTCTATGTAGTTATTTTAAAAATTGGTTTTAAGTGACTAAAAATCTTATATTTTAAAAAGATGATAATAATTTTTTTTGTTGAGTTATTATAAAATGTTTCTGAAAATTGTTACTGTTGATCCATTTTTATTTTTGTACTATAAGTTAAATGGTTTAATAAACGAAATAGATTCATTTTACAGCTAGAAGTCTAAACTACAGTTTTATAATGTATTTTTCACACAAATTAAATTTTCTAAATTTATTGTTTTTGCTTATCGAAATTAGTGTGATTACTTAAAACTTATCACTATTAAAACTCTTAAGCTTTTAGGTTTCTAATATTCTTTGATCAGTTTATAATATGTACACAAAAAATTTTTTGTTTACTTTTAATGTTACTTATCCTTTCTTGTGTGAACATGAAAAAGTTTTTAAGTGTTTTAAATGTTTATTTTACCACAAATAGTTTTTTTTCTATCTTTGGTATAACTTAACATTTAAAAAAGCTGTTGTTATGAGCTTTGAAGTTTTGTTCATTCAACCATTTGAAATAACAGTTTTTAGACCAAAAGCAAGTGTAACTTGTAACAGTAATTCAGATAAAAAGCCTTAAAATCTGAAATTTAGCTAATTAATAACTTTACTCTCTATTTTAGACTTAATAATATAAAATAAAACTAAATGTGGATTTAAGTTACAGAGTTCGACCAAAATCACATATGGAAAATCATATCATATTAAAAATATATAACAAATCAATTTTAAGAGTTGTAATCAAAATTTTACAACTTTTACTAAGTTTCTTCAACACTAACAATATTAATCAAAACAATAAATTTCCCTGTTTAAAACAAAAAATCATAAAAAATCTCTAGATTTTATATTTTTTACCTGGTGCTGGACAAGTTATATGTATAGTTATCAAAGTTTTTTTTAAAAAACTTTAAAACTTTAATTTGACAATTTAGGTACGAAAACATGGTATTTAAAAATTATAAAAAAAACTTTGAAAAACCTGAAATTCCAAACAATTTTTACATAAAATTCAATTAAATTTAGATAAGCCACAAAAAATCTATTGTATTCAATAATTTATTTATTATATAACATATTTAGGGTAGCTTTACAGTATATTTTATGTTTTTATTCTTTTTAACACTGCTTTTTTCCTTTAAAATTAGTTTTATATAACAAATTGATTACAAACTCATAGTTTAAAAAAACCTGGTAGAAATTCCAAAAACCTTGAAAAAACCAACAATCTATTGTCAAACCTGAATTATATATGCACATTAACTTTTTATTATAATTTTGTTTGTTTAGAAACAAAGTATACTACTAGTAGTATTTAATTGATACTAATATACTGTTAAGTAAGTTAAATTTTTTTATTTCTATGAAAAACGTTGCCAGAAAGACAAGAATCAAGATTATTTAGAGCAAGATTTCTAAAACTTATTTTCACAGTTTTTCCTTTTGGCAAAATTAAAATATTAGAATTGCTTATCTACCATAAAAAATATTGCCTTCTTTGATATTTAATTACTGACTTACTTTTTAGCCCCCTACTTTGCTACAATATTGCCCCTTGTTGTTCCCCTTTTTGGAAAACCCAGGGTTTAAATCTTACTTCAGGGTAAAATATTTAAAACCAAGCTAATTCTAGTGATGTAGAAAGCTCAAAGCATAAGTTCTATACTGCCAAAAATTTTAAAGTCACCTCTTTCTTTAATTAGTGTTCATTTACTGTTTGTCTTTCTAAGTTAAGTGTTTGTTTGTTTTGTGTTTGTCCTTAATCAAAATCCAATCAAAATTGAAGTGATGTTCAATGCCCTACGAACTTCTTTCTACACACTTGTCGACGGTATCTCCAAAATGGTAGGATTGTTTGTTTCCTTCAACCTCCACGATAACACTGAGGTAAGGAACCAGAAAATCAAGTTTGCAGTTGGTATACTGGGCCTTGTTGGCTACCAATACTACGATGGACAGTTTAATGGATACATGACAAATGTTCCAAATGTTTACTGTTAAGAGCTGTAAAAGACAGAAATGTTAACAGCTGTCCAGGCTACTGGTAGTGAACACTAGGAGTAGTATGGAGCAGAGAAAATGAGGCTTTTTCCTCAACAAAGAATATACAGATGTATCTCTTTGGAAGAAAATGTTTACTACTACGAGCTGTAAACGACAAAATGTTTATAATAAGAGCTGTAAACGACTAACTTGTTAGTTATTGCCCCCCACTTACTTAAAACGTCTAAAAACCATGATTTTGAGCTTTTTAAAAATTTACAAAATTCTACTTACAACAGAAGTTATACCAGCTGGTGCAAGGGGATTCTAAGGGATTTTTGAATTGTCAAAGAAAACACCTTTTAAGACAACTTTTACTTTATTTTTTTTCAATTTGTTTTTTTGTAGATTAAAGGCATAGGGAGGTGAACACCTTTTTATTGAAATTTGATCTTATTTTATATAGTTTTTACTAAGCTACAAGGTGCTTTTTACAGATTTTAAAAATTTAAAATAGTTTTTGAGATGTAGCCGGTCAAATCATAACTTTTAATAACGGAAATAGATTTAAAATGTATTTTATATATATCAATACGCAGTTGAAATGACGTTATATCAGTAATATCTTTCTGCCTAGCTGACTTGACACATTTTATATATTAAATCAAAAAACTAAAAGTAAAACAGCAGAAGAATTTGCTTTTTATATTAGAAAAAAAAGTACAATTTTACAGACAAAATTTGAATATTTAGTGTAATGATGACGTCATAATACAACAAAAGCAGTTAAAATATCTTTAATTTATGCCTATTATTATAAGCTTTCATTTAAGATATAAATTATACGTCTAGGACATACATAAGTAATTTTATTACTGTTTAAGTCAAAAAATTAAAAAATATGTGATTTTTAGTGTTATCAGTTTTATTGGCAGCAACTTTTTTTTTTCTAAAATTATTATTTTTTTTTAGATAATTTTTAACTAAGCAAAAACACATCAGAGCCATATGTACTTATTTGAATTTTACAATATGACCAAAAAAATGTGCTGTAATCCCTAACCCTACAATTTACAGACAAATTTTGCACATTTAGGGTGATTATGACGTCAAAATACATCAGAAGCAGTTAATATGTCAATTAGTATAAGCTTTCATTAAGGATATAAATTATAACTCTAGGACATGTATAAGTGATTTTATTACTGTTTAAGTCAAAAAATTGAAAAGTATGTGATTTTTAGGGGTGAAATTAGTTTTTTAGGCGGCAAACTTTTTTTTTGATTTTTTTAAATTTTTTTTATCAGATTCTTCTTAATGAAGCAAAAACATATCCAAATCATATGTACATGAATGAATATTACAATATGACCAAATAAATTTGCTGTACTCCCTACCCCTATTTAGAGAGTGTTTCCTAAAAATTTTAACTCTTTAGCTACAAAAATAGAATTCAAGAAAATTGACCCTTAAAATATCTCTAGTCTATACAATTATATTGGAAACTTTTACAGTTTTGATTATATCTCAAAATCAATTATAATTTTTTATTATATGCAAACTTTTTTTTAGATGATACTTTGCTTTTTTGTGTAGGAGAAAGTTTTTATTGTTTATTTTTTTAACACCTTGATTCCCATATGTTCTTAACAACAAGTTTTTTTTTCAGTTTTTTACTCTCAATATATTTTAAAATATTTCTCAAACTCAGGTAGGAGTTTGTTTAGATGAGTTACAATCCTGAAAGTGTTTAACTATTTCTTCAGAATATACTTGAGCTAAAATAAGTTTTATTTTTAAAGAATTTACTGAAGTTTCATCTCCTTTTAGACAATTCGAAATCTAAAGTTTTATAAAGTTAAGTGTTTTAATTTATACACACTGAAATAAATAAAAACATATTGTTAAAAGTAAATTGTAAAAATAAAACTTTAACAAATTTAACAGCATTAAAAAGTACTTTCAACTTAAAAAAATATCTATGTTGTATTTTCATTCTAATAAACACAAAGTAACTATAAGTTATGATTCATATGCAGACTGTGGTAATTTGGTTTTGTTTGATAACCTCTTCATCAAATTAAATTTATAGTTTATTGAATGTTAATAAAATCTGATAAAATAACTTTGCTTTTAAAGTCATAAAACAAAACTTGCTCAAAAAATTGTTCACAATTTTGTTTGCAACCTTCTTAAAGATGTACTATAAACTAAAATCTATACAAAGTTGAATCACACTATAGAAAAAAAATACAATACAAATTTAACCAAAAATTATTAATTACATTATAATGAAAAAAGTAACAAAAAATGTTGTTACAAAAAATTTGAATTAACTTGATTAAAAATAAAGTGTCAAAAAAAGTAAACTTTTTTAATTCATATAAGTAAAAAGTATTTATACATTGAGTTGATTCAAATTTTAAGAGACTTAGTTGCTGTAATCAATTTTTTAAAACATCTATAACTAGTAAAATTTAAAGTCAAAATATTATGATTGCAAATGGTTATAGTTTTAAACTTAATAACAGTTCATTAAAACTTAGTTTTGATATTGAGATTAAACTATAAAATTATGACACTTTGAAAATTCTAGAATAAATTATCATATCTTTGATTAATATTGATTCCAGACTACAAAAAACAGTCTGGAATTGATTTTAAATGAAGATTAAAGGCCAAGTTAAGCACTAAAATAATATCAAATGGTAAAGCAACAGTAATAACAATTTACTCATTAGCTCATCTTTACTTGTTTTTTATTTACTACATCTAAATTAAAATTTTATATTTGTTTAAATTTTAATTGTATACGTCATACTACTTTAAATTCTTTACTCAGTAACTAATTTTAAATTCATTTTATCACTTGATCAATAAAGTTTTATGTGTAAAAAAATTTATAAAAAAAGAAAGTGAGTAATTATTACTGCTTAAATACTTTATGTTGCAAATAGTGTCTTAAAAATTACAAAAACTTTCCTACTACGTTTTCAAGTATTTATTTTAGTGTTTATCTACATCAGGGTGTCCCAAAGTGCGCCATAATCAGCAAAAGCCCCTAAGGAGGGGATGAGTAGAAAAGGGCGATAGGCTGCCTTGAGACCATAATTTGAAGCTTAAACTAGATATTCTGGAATTGAGGATGAAGAGCAAAAAATAGATCTTAGGCGTGTTTAAGGAGAGTTTTTTAGAAATATTGTGGAGGGTGCTATAGCTTTTTTATTTATTTAAAAAAGGCATTATGAAAAAAAGTCATCTGTTGAATTAAAAATATTAGTAAAAAGACTTGAAAAATAAATTGGATGATTTTTTTAAGTATTAGTGTATTTTTTTAGTGAAAGTCTTTAGAGTTTTAAAGGAAAAGCTTCTGTTTTTTCTTTTAATTTCTTTAAATTGTATGTTTTTTAGTTTTTGATTTGAAAACAATTAGTACAAATTACCAAAACTTTTTTATTCTGTTATAAATACTTATAGTTTGTTTTAAATTTGACTTTTAGCAACAGTAGTATTTATTTACAAGCTCAATCACTACAATTTTGTCTTTAATGATATTTAAAAACTGTACTGGTTTTTGTAAATTTATCAACAATACATTGGCGTTAAATTCTTTTTTTCTTACAAAATTATACCTTAAAATACTTTCTTTAGTAAATATGGTTTTATATTTACAAAAGGCTGCCAACCTGTTATTCATTAATGAATTCTAACAGAAGTTTTCCAATTGACAGTGTTTTAAAATGTAAAATCAAAGTTGTTTATTTTCATGATCCAGGGTTAATGTATTTTAATTAAAACTGATATTTTGTTTTAATGTTTACTTAAATCTTTAATGTATGTTTTTTTTACTTAGAATAATTACTAAAACCATACAAAGTAGTTATACTTTTTACTTTAAGTTTTGGTTTTAGTTATTTAATAATTAAATTTTTATTAAACAATAGTAAAACTAAATATGTTTGTATAAAATCTATTATGACTTAAAACGATTTTATTTTATTTAACAGATTAAACTAATGGCTGCAGTAAGTACTAAATTAGCCGCAGTTGGTCTTACAAAAAATACCAGGCCAAGGGTGTTTCTTAAATCAGTGTTGCAAAGTGGTGTTGGAAGGCCAGTTGTTCAGTTAAAAAGAGCTACAATAAAATTTTGTGACACATCTGAGCACAGCTGCTTTGTTAGAAAGTTTGTTGAAAACAATGTTGTTGACTTCTCAACTAAGTACCCAAGTGTTGCTTTATATGTTGTGCCTGAAACAGATCTTGCACCTTGTATTAAGGTTGAGTATTTAAATGGCCGCACTGAAAATAAATCACTAGAAAATTTTGACAATGAAGAAATTTTAGAAGTAATGGATACCTTTGCTCAGAGGTCTGGTATTGAAATATTTGAACTGAAAAAGAATTTTCACACTGATTACCCATCCATCCAAGGCCAATGGCATCCTTTTCTAAATAATAAAAACTATGACATCACAAAAAAGCTGGACTTTTCAGTTAAGAGGCATGATGCTTGGGATCAGCTTGAAAATCCATGGGAAGGATGCTACAGGCAATCAGAAAGTGCACCAAAGACTCCAAAGTTTGATCAGAAGTATCCTTTGGGAATTTATGGGCCTGATATAAAACCGAAGTATTAAATGACTAAGACTCATTTTTAGTAATTTGATTATAAATTGCATGTTTTTATTTTATACAATTCAAAAAACTATTGTTTTGTTATCAAGTATTGAAATGACGTGTTACTTTTTTTGCTAAAAATGATTATGTTTGTAAATTTAAACATTTAGAAAACTACTTTTATAACTTTTTAATAAGTTTTCACATTTAAAAATATGTTTTCTATAGGTTATCTGAAAAAAATCTGAAATAAATTATAATAGGTAATTTATTAGAGTATATTTATTAGAGTTATTGTTGAATGTATTTTTTATAAAGATTTAAAAAATTAGGTAAACATTACTAGATTATAATTAATCTGTGCAGCAATACAGAATGCAAAAGTTTTGGGCAGTTCCTTTTAAATATGGACTTACTTTTGGAATCATTCAATATGTTTCAATAACTTTTTTCTTCTCAGTAACTCTATCAGTTTTATTTTCATGTATTTTTTACTTACACCCACTTTTGATACCTGATGATTCTGATAGGCTAAAGAACAACATTTACATAGTTTTTATTGCCATCAATATACTTGGAGACTACTTTTTAGCAATGTTTAATGATGGAAAATGTAAAACAGGTGTGTTTGTTTAAAAATTTTATTATTTGTTTATTCATAATACTAAATTTTTAAGTTTTTAAAACTTTTGTAACTTTAATGAAGTTGTAACAAGCATTATGTTTATTTTCATTTTAATTGAACATTTTAATTGTGTAAAATTTTATTGGGTTTTTGTTGTTTTATGTTATTCAAAATTTAAGTAACTAAATTCACTTTGCTACCTTAAAATTAAGTTTATAAACCTTTTCCTGTTTAACTACTAAACTGAGGCTAGTTATTAGTAAGTCAAGCTACTCTAACTCTGGCTTGGTAAAAGTTATATGAGATTGAATTAATTTAGTTTTTGTTAATTTTTATTTATTAGTTTACTTTTGTTAGCTTTAAATTTTAAGTTCTAAATTTATAATTTGTAAAGTTATTAAAAATGCTTCGTATTAAAAAACATAAGTTAGATTTCATGTTTATAGTTTAAGTTTAATTTTCAAGATAATAAACTTATTAATTAGATATAAACTATCTTAAGTAAAATTTGATTAAATTTTTATTTGGGTAAACCCTTGAAATTAACAATTTTTAGCCTACTTTTAGTCTCTTGTATTTTGTTTTTGCTTTAAAATTTTTTCAATATCATCGAAATATTTATTAGACCTACTTATTTATTAAAGATTTGTTTTACAACTGAGGAGCCCTACAGGGCGAAACATTGTTTGTGTTTAGAATCTGTTAAATAAATAAGTTTTTATCAGTAAACTCTTTAACAGGAGTGAAAATGCTAGACCCGCCTCGTAGTTGGAAGTACTGTAGAGACTGTAACCAACACTCTCCACCAAGGACACACCACTGTTCACTGTGCAACTTCTGTGTTAAGAAGCAGGATCACCACTGCTTCTTCCTTACCAAGTGCGTCAACCTACACAACCAGCGCTATTTCGTTCCTTTCCTGTTAGTAATTCTTCAGTCAGTATTTGTAAACTAAGAAAGTACAATTTTGTCAGCTTACAGAATTTTTTAAAACTGACACGTTAATGTTATATCTCGTAGTTCTTTTATCTTCCTATACTTTTGTATATAAAGTAGTTTTAGTATTAATGACTATACATTTTTACTTAATTTTATTTTGATAAGGTGACTTAGAAAAAGCTTAATGTGAAAATAAACCTATGCAGACATTACAAAATAAGATAAAAATACACCATTAGTAAACTATGTAAAACTTTTTTTTAGTCTTGCAGGTTTCTAAGATTAACTCCTTTTGGCTACAATTAACTAGGCTAGTTTTAGTTTTTATTAATCAGTTTGACACCTTAGTGACAGTCCTATTATACCGATTATTTTATAAAAAAATTTAAACAATTGTTGTTGTGCAAAATCTAAAATTGTTAATAAACCTGATAGCATACTTGCAATCAAACGTACATTAACTTGTTCATACATTAAAAGGGTAATAGTTTTCTTTCATTTTATTTACAAACAATTTCTAATTCAAGGTTGTACGTGTTCCTAGGAAGCCTGCACTCGTTGAAGCTGGTCTACTTCTACCTGAACACCTTCTACCACCCGTTCAGCCTCTCCTTCCACGGCATCTTCTCCTACCTGTTCATCGGGGGCGTGTTCAACTGGGTGATGTACAGCGACCAGATAACCACCACCGTCACCACCCTGCTCATGCTCGCCATGCTCTACATCAACTTGTGCCTGGCTATCGGCTGCTTCCTCTTCTTCTGCGCCCAGATGTTCATGCTGCTGCGCAACCAGACACCCCACGAGTACGGCAGAGACATCAAGGATTACGATCAGGGATTGGTAAGAAATTTCATGTCGGTGTTCGGTTGGGGGCTTTTCCTGTACTTTTTAGTTCCGCTCCCTGTGCGCTACCGCGACCGAAAAGAACTGAAGAAGCTGTCTTACTTTAGTTGCGTTTGATTTCTACATAATCATCGCTTGAAATTTTATTTTATAATTTATTACTATGCATTTTTTTGCTTTTTTTTCGTCCGATAGTCTGATGTATTAGGTTGTTATGAATATAAAATATGGCTGTTATATTTACTATTTCAATCAATTGGAAAAATTCCATTTGTTTAAATTAAATCTTCATTATTGCACATGTTTTCATAAATTATATACTTAAGATGTGTTGTATATTATTTATAAGTAAAACTAAAATAAAACTTTTCTACGGTTTAGCAAAACAGAGTTATAAAGGATACAGTATAGTTTTATTATACTTAACACACAAGGTTTGAGCTTAGGTAGCTATTAGTATATCAAATTAAAACTCAATATAGCACCATTTTGACATTAAAAAAACTTATATATAAACATATAAGTGAGTTGTTATTGTTAAGTATATTCTATTTATCTTTTTATTCATTCAATCTTTAAAAATTTGTTATTGATAAATTTGTATTTTCAGGTTAGAAAATTTTTAACTATATACAAAACATTTTTTTTTTTGCATCTAGAAATTAGCTTGTAAAATTATTATTTTTGGTACACTTGTAGCTCTTTCCATTAATCTTATAGTGAAAAACATCTGTTATCTTACCAATCAATGTTTACAATGCATTTGTTTTTTGTTTGAAATTATTGACAGCAGAAATAAGTATTAATAAATTTATAATAATATTGGAGTAAAATTAATTTTTGTTGGTAGTTGTTTATTATACATTCTAAAATATATAAAAGATATCCAGCAAGTAAGCTTTAAAACTAAAATTGAAAGTTATAGTTTTTAAAAATTAAAACTGATTGAAAATTAAATTGCGTTTGTTTACTGGAAGTTTTTTATTAGTGTTGTAGAAATATCCACTTAATATTGCATTTCTATGAAGAAAATTATTTTATACCTTTACGATATAAATTAACATATATTTTGTTATTATTTTTTATAGGAATGTATATCTTGATTAACGTTTTAAAGTCGAATTAAAGTATTACAGAGTATAAATACTTGATTGTTCTTTATGATTGATTGCATTCTCTGATTTCAAACACTGTGATACTAAATAAACTTTTATGAGATTATGCTTTTTTTTTTGTTTTTACAATGTTTGAGTATAATAACAAAGTAAGAATATTTTTTATGCTATATTTTGTTAGGTAGTTAACTAAACTAAATGCGATTTAAATTTATATCAGCCGAAGAAAAATTGCTATAGACTTGTAATCTAAAATCTGCATAAGCTGAATTTTACAAGCTATTTATAAGTAGTCTTAAAATAATGTTTTGTAATGCATTTTTAATTTTAATATACTCAATTATTTATATTTTAGATGTTTATTTTAGATTACTTCAGTTAACTAAATATTACAAATCTGTAATGAAGCTCACATCTAATATTTAAAATGCATAGGTGTTAAAGTTTCATCTAAGAACATTTAAATGTCAGTTGTTTTTTAACCTTTACTAAAACACTATATTTACATAAAGATTTTTCGTAAAGTTATAAATTAATATATTGTCTTTTTTACTCAAGAAAATAATAAATAACAAAATGTTTCTGTTATGAAATGTTTTAGTTGTTTCTGTTGATGCAGTGTATTTTTATTACGATTTAACGTATATTTTTGTCGGATAAGTAAAGCTTTAGATTTTATGAATTTTCAATAATTTAAATAAATTTTATGGTTTGATATTTTAATTGTAAAAGTAATTGACATCACCATTTTATTATCTAAAACTTATCTTATAATTTTTAAATGAATGCAAGAAAAAATTGGTAGTTTTAACTAAACAATATATGTACAATGTACAAATAGTTTATTTAAGTTTCTAAAACGCAATTAATACTAGTTTTAACTTAAACATTTTTGGAACCTCTTTTAACTTTGTAACAGTTAATGCTATATCTAAATTAAATTCGTTACGTTTTGATAAAAGTTTTAATATTTAAGTTAGTATATCATTTTTTGTTTTAGAAATTTTTAGGCTATAAGGGTTATAACGATGTTTTTACAAAAATAAAATTTGCTTTTGTTTGTAAGTTTAAAGTATGCCCTATATATATTCTTATAAAACTAAAAAGAATTAATTGATCCTTGATAAATAGTCAGTTTTCTAAAACATTTCCGATACATTATAAGTTATTAGAATCGGCACTGTTTTAAGTATTAGGCAACGTTTGAAATAAATATGTGTTCAAAACACGGGTGCACGTCTCTTCAAATTCCGACAACTAAAATTCTAAATTTTATATAAACGGCTACAATTTAAAAAGTAATAAAATTAATAAAGTGCGTATGTAGGTCTAATTAATACCTACAGTTTTTTTTTTGAAAAATATAAAGTACTTTTGAGATATGACTAAAAGATAGTAAATTTTACTAACTAATTAAATTCAAAAAAATCATTTATGGAAAAAAAGTGTTTGTGTTAATAAGATATTCATTATTTACCATGGTCTTTAATAATGTTTATAATAAAAATTACTAATAATTTTTTTTAAATCTACAAAATTGCTTCACTGTTGCTTATACTTATCGTGCTATTAAGAATATTTCTACTTGACTCATAAGTCTTTTGTCTTACATTTCAAAAGTATTTAAAAGCTTCTGTTTTAATTTATTAACTACTATATTTAAGTTTAATAGTTTTTTTCTTATACATCAAACTTTTCTTAAAATTTTTAACTATTTAACGTAATTCTAAATTTAAATCGATAATTATGTAAAAAGTAAACAATAGTTGTTGTATGTAAAACTTGTCACATATAAAAGCATTCAACCCAATACATATTTTTCAATCAAGTTTAATTTATATACTTTACAAGCCAGTATTTCTAATAAGATAATTGAATTTAAAAAAAAAAGATTTTAAGGGCTTAAACTTAGAAGTACTTAAAAAAAATTACACTTAGCATGAAAGCATTTAAAAAAAATAATTTTCTCATTATGCTCATCTATTAGTTTCTTTTGCACTCTTAATCATCTAATTGCTTCTGCAGAATATACATAGGAAGTATTAAAAGTAAAGTCTAATTTATAATTGTTGATAATGAAATTCACTGAAGTTAAAGATTTAGAAATATTTTAAAGACTTAAAACTCATTTGATATTGTAATAAATACCTTAACATTGTAGTAAATAAATACTGTAATTAATACTGTAGTCCTAAACAAGACATTGGAAAGTATCCATGGTTTGCGATTCGATAAGCGAATAGTTTTTTCGTGCACCAGGTACTAAGATCAAATATTTTGAGCGTATTTTTTATCGTTCAGTAAACTACATATAACAGTTTTTAGTACAGTAATGTATTTTGTACAGTAATTGGTAATTATTATAAGATAACTACATTTGTTTAACACGCATTGTTAATTTGAACCCGAGTTTCCCAAATTTTATTTAAAAGGCTCCCTTTAAAGAAATAAAAAAACTATGGCCCTTTCAACTCCTGAAAATCTAGTGTAAGTTTCAAAACTACCTTTAAAATCACTTAAGACTTTTTTTAGCTCTTCATCATCAAGTCCAGAATATCTAGTGTAAATTTCAAACTACGACCTCATGCCCCCCTCTATGGCCCTTCTGTATTTTAATATACTGCTTATGGCCCCCTAAATTTCTGTCATGCCCCCCAAGAGGGCACCGTGGCCCACTTTGGGAAACCCTTATTTAAACCAACTTTACAATTTAGCTCTTACTTAAAAATTTTGTAAATAATATGTTATGCGTATATGTTTATCTATAAACTGCTACAAATTCCTTTCTTTAAAAAGCTTTTCAGACATCTTATGTTTTATTTCAGTGAACAAAAACTACTTAAAAATGTTTGCATACGATAGCTGGCTAGTAACTAAAAATGAGGTACGTGTACCTCCTTTTAAAGATTTACATATGAAAATTTTAATCAAAGAACACTTAAATTGTTTTGTTTTAAAACGATTAAAAATATATCAGTAATTAAAACATTATCAACTTTGTTATTATTATTTTTTAATATTTCGATGTATTAAAAAAAGACCACACTGTGTTAAAAAATATAAGAAAAAAAAAATGCAATCAAGAAAACAACCTAAATATTATTATAAGTTAGAATTTACCATCATGATTTATTATATAACTTAAATTGGTAATAAGAAAAAAATCCATTTAACTTTGTTTTTGATAGAAAACGACTAAATTTCATTATTCCGATATCAAAAAACGTAAATTTAAATTTGTGTTAAAACTTATATTAAACAACTTATATTAGCAAACTATACAAAGTAATCTTATGAGTATTTGAAAAACCAGTATTGCAACAACAAGTTAAATTAAAAAAGCTAAAGAGGACTTATACAATATCTTAATTAAAGTATCTTAAATAAAAATTGGAACTTTTTTATCAGTTGTGTTTTATTTTGTAGCATTAGAAGAAATATCAAAATATTTCATACAAATGTTAAATAAAATACTTCGAATGCTCTGACATAAAAGTTAAGAATAAACTTTATAAAAATAACTTTAAAAGAACATTTTTTAATAGATTAAGTAAAACTAACTTAAAAACTATGTAGTAGAATTGTAGTTTAATAAGCTAACAGCTGTACAAAAATCCGACAGTAAACTTTATAAAAAAAAAAAAAATGCTATAAAAACTCTACTAATTATCTATTTATAAAAAGACCATATTGTTTTCTTTGCATAGTGCTTATAGTAAAAACTACAACAGAAATAAAGTCATGGACTTCGTTTAGCAAGTTTAGCAGACATAACAAAAGTATTAAAAAGTACAGAAGGTTTAAGTTGTGATATAAGTTTTTCAAGGTAAACAAATATTTGATAAAAATCACATTTGTATGTGCGTAACTTTATGTAAATCTTTAAAAAACAGAAGTGAAAATATACAAAACTATAAATTTGATTTGTATTGTGTAGTAAAATTTGAATTATAAGTCCTCATGCTTTTGAAAACTAAAGAATTTTAAATTCTAAAATAAAGAAGAATTTAATAAACTATTTATAAAAGCTTTTGCTGGCTAACATTAAATTATTTTCAATAAAAATGTTAAACATCTTAATAGTTAGAAGTGCGATATTAAAACTAAGTTTAAACGTTCAACAACTATTTACTTTATAACAAACTATCACTAAAGGAATTAGTCAAAGTCAAAATAACTTTCAAATTTCTTACCATAGTTTAAGTTTAATTTGAAAAAAAGTTAGTTTTGTATACATTATAACTACTAAGTCACTACGATAAGCTTTGTTTACTATTGATACTTCATTAACTTTAAATTTGAAAAATATTTTATTGAACGACAAAAAAAAATACGCTCAAACTATTTGGTCCTAGGACCTGTTGCACGAAGAACCTTTCGGTTATCGAGTCACACACCATGAGTACTTTTTAACGTCGTGTCCAGGACAAAAAAAAAGTATTTTAAGTCATTTAGTCAGTATTTAGTACATTATAGCTTTTAACTTGTCCTGGACTAGACGTTAGAAGGTATCTTTGGTATGCGACTCGATAACCGAAAGGTTATTCGCGCACCAGGTCCTAAAACAAAATATTTTGAGCAATTTTATTTTTGTCGTTCAATACACTATAATAATTACTGATTTTATTTAGTTATTTAAAACGTGTGTATAGATTTGTTAAAAACATAAATCATTATTATTTTACTAGTATTAAATGAAATTTAGATAATTACCTAGTTAAAAAGTTCTAAACAACGATTAAAATGTAACAGCATGTGAGTTTTATTTTCGTTTTTCTTTTACCACTTCTTAAAATAAAAACTAAAATGACAGTTATATTTTAAGTAATTTGTCGAAGTATTAAAATTCAGTAGCCGTACATAAAAAAGTATACAAACTGATACTGAAAACTAATTTAAAAGTTAATTTTAGATTACGAGTAGTTACTGCAATAATATAATTTGGAGTCGTTTTAAAGTTTGGATCTTTTAAAGTAAAATACTTTGAAACGAAGAAAAGCTGCATATAAAACTAATTTTCAAATGCATGAACTTTTCGAAAAAAAAGTAAGTTTAGCTAAGCAACCAAAATAGCACTATTGTTCTTGAAAGCGTAATTAAAAATGTCTTATGGCAAATAAGCTATTTTTATTTAGTCAGTGTTTGTAGAATCCATATTGATTTCTCGACAAAATTTACTTAAAGCTAAGATTCTATATAAATATTTTTTAAGCTACTAGTGCAAGAATTGTAGAATCACATGCTTGCCAAATCCAATTTTTATTTATGTTTTTTTTTAGCTTGATCTTAAACATTATAAATCATTTACTTTTTTATTATTTAAGATATAAAACCATTATCAAAAAATTATTTCGAAAATATGGATATCAAAATTTATAAAATAAAGTAAAACTTTTCCAATCTATTTTTCGGGAAATTTTAAACTTTACTAATAAGTTCTTATACAGTCGTTGAGTGTATTGATAGAATATACAATAATTATGCAATTTTTTTTTTAAAGTTTAGATTGAAAGGTTTTAATTAGAGCAAACTAACTTTTTCTAAAACTTAAAGCGGTATTGATGTTTTAAGTTTCATCAAATCATGATTATTGCCCTTATATACTTAAACTTCATGTATGTATTAGTTTCAGATTTTTCATTTTAAAATATCTTTTCAGTATATCACTCTATTTGAAAAATTTTACTTAATTGAGTTTTTTTGTGATTAAAAGATCGAAACACTATATCCAGTCACCCTGTTTTAAACCTTTGTATTTTTCTGGTGATATCACAAACTAATATTGTAATCAAGCTAGCTTTAATTTCAACAACATAAAAAATAATAATTTTCAAAACTTAATTTAACATTTTTGAAATTAAAAATAACTAATTCTAAAAACGTAAAAATTTATCAAAAAACAAATTATTAGCTACTAGTTCACACCCGAATAGCTAAGTTTTACTTTATAAGTCATAGGAAACACAACAAAGTTTATATGTTTGTAAAAACAGCATTAGAATCTTGAGTATTAAAACTGTTTGTAAAATAAACCAAAGAAAAACTAATTTACAGTTATATTGAATTTTAACTTGAAAGAAATGGTTAAAAAAAGTCCAAAAGAAAAGTTAAATTAAGGTACAACAAATACCCAAAAAACTTAAACAACTAATATGGCGAATTATAAACCATTAAAAAAACTGCATTTAAACAAATCATCAGATAAACAAATATTATTAAGTTGTACATAATTCACCAAAATGCATAGTAAATAAGTACTAAAATAGATTTATCGAAAACTCAATAAAATACTACATAATTGAAGAAACTAGTTTAAAACTAAATTAGTTTTGAAAAAGTAGTTTGCTTTTGTACTAAAAATGTTAACATTTCAACCGATACTATTTAATAAAGTCAACGGTTTTTTAAATGATGTACACCATGATTTTTGTACCTTTATAAAAGTTTCGAGACATACTCCAAGTATCATTGTATAAAAATTACTTTGCTTGAGAAAAAATAAGATTACTAAGAATTTATGGTGCGATCATGATGCAATGTAAAATTTAAATGAGCTCTGAATCCTAATTTCATTAAGAAAAAGTTTGCGTTATCATCAAATTTAATTCATTATTTTATATAATCAAAATTAATTCTATTTTCTTATTCTATAATTATAATCAAACTTAATACATAACCCAAGTAAAAAATTACAGGAAAAAATAAAGCACGTATATCTAGTTACTGCAGAAAAATTCTGTTAAGTAGAAAACGAACTTTTAGTTTGAACAAAAAAAAATTACTACAAAATTTTAAATAATGACCTTAATATTAAATAAACAAAAATAACTCTTCGTCACAACATCTTTTTGATCCAGAAGTTTATATAACTACAATGACAAATATTCATGAAAACAAGTTTATTATTGAAATGATTTTATTAGAAAAATTGATGCTAAATCTATCTTTACTTGCATGAGTTTATAGGAAACTCAACATTTTGAAATACCAAGGGTAGCCATAAATTTTTTAAAATTTAATCTGACAAAAGATCTAATAAAAATTCATATTACACGATATTATTCAAGTTGAAAAGTGATATAATTTTGAAATTATTGCAACACTATACTTAGGTTATAAAAATATCTTTAAATTCTTTCTGCAACCATAATAACTAACTAGTAGCAAAAAATACTAGACAGATGTAATAACTTCTGGGAGTTAAGTAAGTTAAATGAAAGAGTCAAATTTTATTTAGTTTAATGTTACCACCTAACAAAGATAATTATAAAAAATTAAATTGTTAATATAGTACTGGATAAAAATACAACGTAAAACGTTATCTCTTTTTCTTTAACAAAGTACTTGCTGTGTTGTAAGTTTTTTTTCCTGTGTTATAACATAAAGTTATAACTATATAAAAAAAAGTGTACTTATACTTTTTGTTTAAGATATTTATATACACATATATTAAGATATTTATAGTATAAATAATAACTAATTTTCGAATCGTTTACTAAGTTTCAATTTTTAGCACATGTCTTCAGAACGAAATAAAGTACAAAGCAAAATTTTTAAAGAATCAAACAAAAAACACATTGTGACGTTTCAAACAAAATTGAATAATTTTAGTTAGCCTTTTCTAAAAACAATTTATGTACAAGTCAACTTATTTATTGTTTTGTTTGTTATTGTTTTTCTTTTATTGTTATTAATTAGTGGTTTTTGTTCTTTTAAAATACATGTTTTGATTATGGAGGCAGGGTTGCTGCCTTTCTTTTCTTCTATTTAATGATAAACCTTTTTTAATTTTTTCAATTTCGTACTTTTTCAAGCAACATAAATAGCATGTTTTGTTGTATTTCGGTTTTGTTTTGGTCCTGCAGAGTATTTCCCATTTTAAATTATAGTGTTTGTTTGCGTCTTTTAATTCCTAAATATAGTTCGATAATTCGGTATTGTGCCTTTTTAATTTTTTAGTAAAGCTTGCTTTATGGTTGCTATTTCTTTTTCAAATGTTGTGCTAGTGATATATCATATTAAGTTATATAAATTTAACTACAAACAACACTTTATTTAACTCAAAAAATGTAAATAGGAAAGTTAAATTTTGTGTTTTATATATTTCCTAGCTACATCTTGTGTTTTAGAGAGTTGTTTTAACCAGTTTTTCTCCAGAGTTTGCTTGTGGTAGTGGGAGCTATGAAATGAGGTAAAAAAAAACAATTATTGTTCAAATTAAAAATTTCCTTTTTGAAATATGTTTGTTTGTTGTTTTTAAATATTAAGATAAAATATAATTACTATAAGTTAAATTATAAGCACTCTAGATAGTCTTATAATTTTATTTCTTGATTGAAATGCTTCTAAAAAATAACGCAATATTTCTTGGTCCAATTTATTTCCAAAGAAAGAAATTTAAACGTACAAATGTATATACACGACCTTTTACTTGGCAAACAAGAAAACTAAAAGTACCACAAAAAAATATTCGAAACACTTTCAAAAATAAAATAGAAGAATATCAATAGACAAAATAAAACTTTTAAAAGTTTAATTAAAACACAAACATTTATAAAACTAAGTTTTGATTTATAATAAGAAAATAAAACTTTTATTTATCTTGAATTTAAAAAATCAAACTTAATTAACAACTAAAATTAAAAATTTTTAAGCTAGCAGCTCTAATAAATCTTCAAAGTAATTTCTTAGTGAAAAAATCAAACATTTTTTGACTAGATATTAAATATATCTATTCTTCTTATCTAAATATAACCTATTATAAAAGTATTTATTTACTAAACATGATTTACTATATAAAAAACTTGTTAGATTAGTTAGCAGGAAAATTATCTAAAAAAGGAACTATATTTAAGTGCAAACAATAACGAAGTATTAATATATTATCTATAAACTCTAAAACTACTTTTAACAATGTAAATTATTTTTTTATGTTAACAACTTTATTAAGTTTTGTTACTAACTCAACACTATATTGACGAACAATCAAAAATTTTCACGGTCCACATGATAACTTTAAGCTATGCCTTTAAAATCACTAACTTATTGTGAAAAATATTATAAAATGTAAAAAGCCATGTATCTTACAGTTCTATCGTATTTATCACATAATTAACTTGAAATATACAATATTTATATAGCAGATTAAAATCATAATCTTTCAACATAATAAGTTTATAGTTTTAAATAGATATTATATCATAAACTTTAAAAATACTACTTTTTAACTAAAAGCGAAGTTTACTTTTAAGTGTAAATTATTTTTGAAGACCTCGTGGTATTACGAACAATATTGTGTTTTTTGGTATATAATTTTATTTCTAAATAGAATGAGGGTTTTATATAAAAAAATCATGATCTTTTATTAAAAAAATGTACTTAAATATTTTACTTTTTTTTTTCTCTTAAAAAGTTTGCATTAGTTTGAAAATATTCCAAAATAGTTAAGAACAATAAGTTGTGTAAAAATTTACTAATATAAAATTAACAATATTTCTAAAATACACTTGAAGAATGGAAATTATGTACCATATAAAAACAAATCCATGTTAACTCCTAGTAACCGTTTATACCTAATTTTAGTACAAACTTTTCAGGCTTTTCAAGGCCCATAAAAACTCTTAAATCTTCAATCTTGGCTAAAATGCAAGCCACTGTGAGCAGCTTGTTACCTTCATAATCTTCCAACACTCTCCATGCGCGGTCTGGGAATTCAGTCTGCATTTTTATTTCTTTGATACAAAGTCCTCCTTGCAACTATAAATAAAACATTAATAATTTAGAACAAAAAAAAAAGAAATTATTAAAGGGTGGTTAATTTTTGATAACTGCCTTAAGCGTATAGAAAACTGAAAAACTTAATTTAATTAAAAAAAAATTAAGCTAAAATACACTATTTGCTTAGCTTTTTTCATTAAAAAATTAAACTTATTATAATTAAACTAACGATACATAACAAACAATATTTAATTAGCTTGAATAAAAACTCCACTTAGGTATACTTAAAAAATACACTGTTTTAATTTATTTCAGTTTAAAAAGATTAAGCTTGGTGGATTTGAAGGATGCATACCTAAAACTAACAAATTTACTAGAATTATTCAATTTTATAAAACTTTTAGATTTAAAGAAAATGAACAGAATCAAATCCATTTAAAAATTCAATGTATCTGAAGTAAGTTGGTCCACAATTTAAAAAAATTAAATTTTTAAGGCAAAATTGAGCTAGTTGAAAATAAATTGTTATACTAATTATTATAGCTTTATTATTATTTTTCTGACTGTTTCAAAAACTAATCTTAATTAAAATGTTATGGTTTTATGTTAGATTGGGGACACGCTAATCCACCCGCGATCTAAATCCACCCAGTCAAATTCCAGAACAGCTTACCAATCAAGGGTAACAATGATAGTGAAAAATTAATAAAAAATAAACAAAAAATTTATAAAATAAATTAATAAAAAAAAAGAGCATTAAAAAAAATCGGGTGGATTTTGAACACAGGTGGATTTTGATAGTATACCAGATTAAGGCTGTAGGTGAGTTAATGACTATTTGTTAAATTAGTTTTGTTGTTTACATATTAAACTAAACTACCATTTATAATTAAACACTTATATTAATTCAAAAAAATTTAAAAATATTAGTGATCAAGTTAGAGAGTACAACAGGTTCTTTATGATAGGCCAAACTAAAAAGGCAAAAATAGACTATTACACTAAAATTCTATCTCATACTTAAGTTTTTGAGCAATTGTTTTAAACTTTCTCAGTTTAATCATAAAACACTTTTTTCATAATTTGATCTTATTTTAATAAGTTTTTACTAGGCTATAAGATACTTTTTACAGATTTTAAAAATTTGAAATAATTTTTGAGACATGGCCGGTCAAAATTGGAGGCAACAATAGTTTCCTAATGGGAGGCTCAAACTATAACGGCAAATAACTAGAAATCACTAAAATTCTATCTCCTCCTACGTTTTTTGAGATAATTGCCTCAAATTTTCAGGAAATGTTCCTTGCAATATTTATAAAATTCTATCTGTACAAAATTTAACAAAATTAAAATATAAAAAAATTATAACAAAAAAAAAACTGTTTTGTTTATTTTCAACTTTTTTTAAATTCCAAGGACAGAATATTTTAAATATTCCAAGGAACATTTCTTGAAATTTGAGGTAGTTATCTCAAAAAACGTAGTAGAAGATAGATTTTTAGTGAAATAGTCTATATTTGCCATTTCAGTTTGTGCTTCCCATAAGGTACCTATTATTGCCTCCAACTTTGACCTGCTATATCTCAAAAATTACTTTGAATTTTTAAATCTGTAAAAAGCATCTTGTAACTTGGTAAAAACTATATATAATAAGATAAAATCGCGAATAAAGTGTTTTACCCCCCACTCTATGCCCTTAATTGATTTCTTTCTACAAAAAGTATCTTATAGTCTTTATTAGCTTTTAAATAACAGCCAATGTTAAATTTTGTAAAAGAAATGTTAGGTCCCCTATGGCTTTAACTTTCAAAATTTTAGTTAAATAACAAGTATATATAACTAATTACATAAAAACCAGTCGTTTCGGACATTTCTAAATGTTTATAACTCTTTTTATAATTAAAATCTTATATTTGAAATAAAACTATCTCAACCAATGGTCAATAAATGAAAATAGGTGATTTGATAATACATCTAAAGTCTAACAATAAGCATACCTTGAAGATATTATTGTTTTCTATAGACAGCTTTTGATTAACTCTGCTTCTTGCTTCTTCTCTGATTTCTTGGATGGGTGTCTTTGGTAGTACAAGAATGTTCATGTACATGTGATCCATCTGCGTTCTTTTATAACCATCTACCCATTTTGGCCTCTTGTACCACTCTATAACTGCATCAATTTCTACCCGCTCTTCATAACCATAATTTGATGTTTCATAGTGACCAGAGTTTTCATTGCTTACTGCATTATTTACTTGAAAAGTATTTTGCATTTCCTGATGCACCCCAATAAGCTGCTGTCCATTTTGTGTAACTTCACTTTTAATCTCTGACATATTAAGTTGCGAAGAATTGTTGTTATCAATTTTAGGTGTAACAGCAAAATTGTTTATCACTGAATGATTGAGATTGGTATTACTGCATGACACTGGTGTTGCGGTATAAATTGCCTGAGGGTTACTTATTGGCACAACCACTGGACTATGACTTTTTTGAAATGTAGTTACTACAACTGGAGCAGATGTAACTTTAATCAAACTTACCTTATTTGTTATGTCTGGAGCTTTTGGAGTGTCATTTATTTCTTTTTTTATTTCCAAATTTTTATTTTTATCAAGTAGATCATGATTGGACGTAAGGGGAAGTTTTTTTGTAGCATCAGTAAAACCACTTAAATTGACATTCTGTTTTAATACGGAAGCAATAGGAGGAATGATAGGAGTGGTTTGGTTAGTTTCCATACTGTTGCAAACAGCAGTATTTACTTCTGGCTTATCATTATTATAAGACATGTCAATATTATTCTCAGACATAATCCGGCTTGCACCAACCGGAGAATCTGTAGCGTTGTTGATATTTGGTGCCTCTAAATGCATTTGATGTCCATTTTTGTTGGTAGAAACCGCTTGTTGCATTACTACTGAACTTTGATTCATACCAAAAATTTATATGTATATTTACTGTAAATTTTCACTAGGTTTACTATTTTTTCAACAACAAAATATACAACTAAATATTATCAAATTAAATTATTATTTCTTTTAATTAACTAAAACATAACTTACCTTGATCCTTTTTATATTTATTTGAACATAAAAATTATCTTTAGTTGAGTAACACAGTTGAGTATTTAGCTTTTAGTAGTATCTATAAGCAATGATGCATATATGTAAGGACAAGTTTTTTTAAGAACACTGAAAAGTTTATCTTATTTGTAGAGTTTTATCTTTGCTACTAGACACCTTTAACATCAAAGTTCCTGATAATTTTAAGACATAAGCTAGCAAAAATTTCGAGTACAATAGGTTCCTAATGGAAGGTGCAAACACAGTTGCCACTCTTGAGGTAATAAATAATAATAGCTTAAAATAAATAAAAAACTTTTAATCAAGATTAATCTTCTTATAATACCAAAATAATAACTTGAGAGGACTTGGTAAAAACAATTAAATAAAATGACTTATAGTTTTAAAACTATCTTCATATTTAGGAAAAATATTAAAATTAGTCTGAATTTTAAAAAATAAATCAAATGAAGTTAAGTAAGCCTGAGTTTTTTAATACATTCCAAACCATCCTGAGTAGCCTGACAGTTTGTCAACTGGGTTATCTTATCTAAATTAACATGACTGCCACTCTTAAGTTAGAACAAAAATATCATAAGTGACAAAAAACTGTATTGGGTCATCTGAGTTATTTGAAATACTTAAAAAAAATTTAACGTTTCAAAATCAATAAAAATCTATTTTTTTAACAAGTTCAGCTATAAAATAAAAAGCATTGAACTAAATCAATTAAATACTATTCAAATTTATAAAAAACTGGCAGGAGATTTTCAGAAATCTTAAAACTATCCTTAGCCTTTTACAAAAAACTAAACTGATATGAGTCATCCTGATTTAAAAAATATAGTAGCTCTGATAATATTTTCAAAAAATACAAACTGTCCTGTATCATCTTAAATACCCTGAGTGTGTAGCAACTCAAGTTTAAAGACAAAAATATAATAAAAAACTAAGAAGAAAAATACTAGCAGTAAAACAAAAGTTCAACTTTCATTTTAAAAACTAAAAACAGGGTTGCAAAAGATTTTTTGTAAAAAACAACTAAGATTAAATAAATGTTTATTATGTTTTTAATGAACAAGTTTTTAAATTAAAAAGTAAAACTATTAAGGGCATAGGAGGGGGGGGGGGGGGGTAAACACCCTTTTTTGGTTTTGGATCTTATTTTGTATAGTTTTTACTGAGCTACAAAATGCTTTTTACAGATTTAAAATTTCAAAATAATTTTTGAGATATAGCCGGTCAAAGTCGGAGGCAACAATAGGTTCCTTATGGGAGGCGCAAACTAAAACGGCAAATAACTAGAAATTACTAGAAATCTATGTCCTCCTACGTTTTTTGAGATAACTACCTCAAACTTTCAGAAATGTTCCTTGCAATGTTTAAAAAATTCTGTTGGAACAGAATTTGAAATAATTAAAAAAAAAAATTTATAACAAAAAAACTAAAAACAACTCTAGTTGTATAGTGTACAAGTTTAATTGCTCTTGCAAAAAGAGCTATATTGGTCAGACCTCTAGGCACTTAAAAACCAGGATAAAAGAACATCTACCTGCTTGTGTTTTGAAATTCATTGAACAAGAACCTGAAATTAAGACAACAGCAACAAAAAACACAGCAAAAAGATCTTTAGATGCAGAACATCTAATAAACAATAGAGATTGTGCTAGGAAACATGACATATACAGATTTATAATAATCCATCATTGCAATAGTGTGTTTAAAAAAAAACTGTTTTTTTGTTTATTTTTTATATTAAATTTTTATTTTTTAATTAAAAAAAAAAAATTCTGACAGAATTTTTTAAATATATCAGAGAACATTTCCTAAAAATTTGAGGTAGTTATCTCAAAAAACGTAGGAGGAGATAGATTTTTAGTAATTTCTAGTTATTTGCCGTTTTAGTTTGCGCCTCCCATAAGGAACCTATTGTTGCCTCCGACTTTGACCGGCTATATATCAAAAAATATTTTGAATTTTTTAAATCTGTAAAAAGCATTTTGTAGCTTAGTAAAAACTATATAAAATAAGATCAAAAACCAAAAAAGGGTGTTTACCCCCCTATGCCCTTAAATTAATTATATATTAAATATGATTCAAATTTTTTTTATCTATTATAATTATCTATTAATAGTTATCTTTTATCTATAAATAATACTATGAACAGGGTGACCACTGGTTTTTAAGAAATTTCTTCCAGATTTTTTGAATTTTTTCCAAGTTTTTGAAAGTATTTGCTCTTAGGTCTATTTTCAGTTTAAAGATAAGTTTAAGGTTAAAAAATGTGTTCAGTAGTATAACAACATTTAAAAGATACAGTAATGCTATTTTAAATGCATTTTGTGGTAAAAAATATTTGATGATGACAAAAAATTTTTATTTATGTGATATATTTTGTGTCAAATCAAAATTTTACTGCTTAACATGTAAAAACTGTTTAAAATTCTGAGTCTTTTCAGGTTTTTTAGTAATTTTTGTTCAAAATTTCAGGTTTATTTTAACATTTTCAAAGTTTTTTTAGCCTAAATTGTCAAAATCTAGGTTTTTCAGGATTCCAGGTTTTGTGGCAACCCTGTATGAATAAAGTAATAAAACATGACAGTACAAAATTTATGCCAATGAAGAAATGTGCTGTCAGCTTTAAAAACTTACTGAGTTGGAAATTGCAAAATCCAGTATCCAACACATATGCAAAAATAATTTATTAAAAATTCACTTATTTTGAAATACACCACTTATTTATGATAAAAATAAGAAAAATTCAAACAATCTTATTTCCTTTCCCTACAAAAATCATCAAAAAAAGCATTAAAAGCAAGTGGTTGTAATTATTTTGGCTCTTACTGAAATTTACAACAAATGTTGTACTACTCAGCTATATAAAGAACTTTTATTAATACTTTACCTTCGTATTCAATTTTAATATTTTATAAGTGTTTTAGACAGGTTTCATTAGTGAAAATTTAGTTTGTTTACAAAAAGTAATAATTTTCATTAAAGGGTTGTCAATTTTTTGGCAAATTTTCTTCAAGATTTTAAAAGTACACATTTTTGGGTCTATTTTTAGTTTGAAATTAAGTTTAAGGTAAGAAACTGTGATAAATAGTATAAAAACATTGAAAAGATACTGAAAAGCTACTTTTGATGATAAATTTTTTTTAATCTATATGATAGATTGTTTGTGTCAAATAAAAATTTTACTACTTAACATGTTAAAATTGATGGAAATTCCAGGTTTTCATTCAAAATATCTGAAATTCCAGATTCCAGGTTATTTAGCCTAAATTGTCAAATTCCAGGTTTTTTGGTACCCCTGCATTAATAATATGTCCTGGACATGACATCAAACAGTTCTGGTGTATAACTTTATAACCAAAAAGTTTTTTTGTGCACCAATCTTTTTGAGCCTTTTTTGTTCTTCAATGAACAATATATAATATGAATTAAAAAAATTTCTGATAACTCTTCAATATCTTAAAAAAACAAAATGATGTTAATTTTTAGTTAAAACAAGGTTTTTACATTAAAATTAATTACATTAATTTCAATGTTATAATAAATTTGACAGTCTAAAGGAAATCATCAGTTTTAAGTAAAAATTGTAGGATAAGAATTGATAACAACAAATTAACAAACAATAGATTGAAATATCAAGCTAAAAATTTTTTTAAATGTAAACGGTAAAATTAAAATATTCCTTAATAAATAACAAAGTTAATGTAATACATCTAAAATCACTGTAAGAATGATGAGATCATTAAAAAAATAAGTCTAACCTAGAAATCATAGATATTATTGATTTTTCAATGCATGATACTGTAGTAAGAAAACTAGCTTTAAAGCGCTCCTTGATAACTACGTACAAAATGGATTTTTTTTATAAAACTTATTTGTTTTGCAGTGTAGTTTATCATTAGCTATGCAAAAAAAGTGCAAAAGCAATTTAGCTAATCAATAAAGTTGTTCAAAAGAAGTGGCTAAAAGTATTTTTTATAAATATTTCTTAATTCTTGATAAGATTATTAAAGGAAATTATAGTGAGTCTAATTATTTCTAATAAAACTTAAAAAAATAGTTTATAAAATGTAAATATTGTTTAAATATATTGTTTATTGAACGACAAAAAAGCGCTTAAAATTTTGGTCTGAGGACTTTGTGTACGAAAAAACCTTTCGGTTTTTCAGTCGTACACCACGGATACCTTTTAACGTCTTGTCCAGGACTGTTCTAATGGAGCTGTTCTAAATGTTCTAAACGTAGCTTTTCTAAATACTATAGTTTCTAAGTTTAATATTTCAAGCATCTAATTCTGACAAACTAAACTAAGATCAAATAAAAAATAGTTTTAAAACAGTTAAATTTGATAAAGTTTTATTTTTAAGGACTTATTTAAATATAGGGGTTGTTTTATACAATAGGTTCTATAACTATATTTAAAAAATTTGTATTTTTGTGGTCATTTAATTATAAATTAAAAAAAAAAATTGAGCGAAAATATTATATGAAGTTATGAAAAATAATATTAAAAATATAATTACTCGATTTTAACAGCAAATATTCACACAATTACTTGAGCACGACCTTTTAAGATAAAAACAAGCTAATATTTTAATTTATTTAAAACTTTTTACTTTTTAGAGTCTATTAACACTGCTGCAAAGAATATTATAATAATTAAAAATAGTTTCACTTTTTTTTTTAATAAAAAACAGCATTAACAAAAACATCGGCAAAAGTCTACGGAGCAGAAGCCTGGACTTTCGTTTGCTGTGAGACATTTTTAAAGATAACAGGATCTATGTATTTTTATTTATTTTATGAATATAAAAAAATCTCTTCAAATCATAAATGTGCTTATAATAATAAAATAGACAATGTTTTAGTTTTATAACTGACAAATGTTTTAATTTTTTACTTATACTTTAAGCAACATTACAAGATAAAAGAAAAAATGACATTTTCAAATTACTTTGTTACACATTTCACAGGTTCAGTTTTCGTTAAAAAATTTAATGCTTAAATTTAAACATTTTTAATTAAATTTATATAATTACTTTTGTTGTATTTAAAAGACATAAGGTTATTAAAATTAAAAAAAAAAATTGTTTATATATTGATTTTCTTAAGTTTTCTAGCTGCAAATTTTTAATTGTGAAGGTAAAACTTAGGTAAGTTGCGTTTCTTTATTTAATAAATGAACTTAATTATCAAATTAAAAGCCTTATAATCACGGCTTGTAGTTTAGTTTAGAATTTGTAAAGCACGTTTTTATATCAATTAGCATTGTTTTTTTAATTAAAAAAAAATATTTAAATGTTCATTTTTTTGAACTTAGTTCCTTTATTTAAAATGATTGTTGCCACAATAAAATTTATAATAAGAATATAAACCTAAAATTTAAACATCAATTAATCAAACTAAAAAAAATCTTTAACATCAGGAATTACAAGCACCTTGAATCATGTCAACGTCTGTGGTCAAAACTTAGAAATTTAAAAGCACTGACCTCCCACTAAAGGAGATAATGACCGCGAAAATTTGCGATCTTCTATACTCAAATAAACGAAAGAAAAGGAAACAATGCTTTAAGATATCCACGTAAATAATGACATCAGAGTATATTTCTATTAGGTTTTTGATATATTTTTGTTATTACTATATTGTTAATAATTTTCTTGCATTACTGTATTAATATATATATACGTAATGTTAAAGAAGTTGTCACTTTTAGATATTGTGCACGATTCATTATTTATTAGTTTATTTTACGATTTATTTTAATATGTGTAGTATTATGTCTAAAAGTCAACAAACGAAATATGCTATAAACCAAAAGTTAACAAGCTTTAAATGTTTAAAAGTTACAAGTTTAAGCTTCAACAAAACTTTGTGTTTAAATTGTACTAATAGTTATTTTAAAACAAATCTTAATTTTTTTCTTAATAAGATAAAAGTAAATTAAAAACTTTACTTATATATTTTACTATAAAACTTTAACAAATATATTTCTTTACCTTTGCTTTTATACTTTCAAAATATTTTTTTTATAAACCTAGAAAAATATACGAGATCTAGGTTTCTTAAAACATAATTTAATAAGCTTAAATTAGTTTCAATACGGTTAAGTTTTAAGCGTAAACTTAAATAAGAGGTGTAAAATATAAATATTTAAAGATATTAATAAATGATTTAGCTTTTCATTTAAAGTTCTGATAACTTGACATATTAATATTTTATATACACATGTTATTTAAATATCTTTATACAAAAGATGTTAAGTGCCTCTTATTTCCACATACACGCGTCTCGCAACTATTTTTATTACTTACCTATGGCTTATAAGTTTAAATATATACTAATACAAGGGTAAATAAACTTAATTTGAAACTTTTCTATCAGTTTAGTTGTTTTATCATTTTTATTGTTTTAATACTCTAAAAATCAGCTTAATTTAAATTACCACTAGAAAAAGAAAATTTGAACTTTATTAAGACTATACTTTGAAAAGTGTTAGAAATAATTTTCTTATTTATTAGTTTCTTAAGCTAAATAAGTAATAAGCAACTGAACACCATTTTAATGTAAACTAAAAAAAAAAAGTTATAAAATTACTGACATTCAAAAAAATTATATTTGTTAAAAAAATTCCTAAACACAAACAGATAAACAGACAAACCTTTATTTGATCAATTTTCATAATATTGTTTCTAAAACTATTTAAAGAATTTTCGAATGCAAAACTAGAATAAAATATTTTTAACAAATCTAACTGTGAACAAAAAAATAGAAAATATAAATAAAATATTTACTCTTACCTTATCAGCCTAGTTAAATGTCAAAATAAATTTTAAAGGATTCATATGTAATTTACATGAATTAATAATAGTTACATAAATTTATACCATATAAAATTTACGAATTTTTTATTTAGTGTTTAATAGTTTAATTACTATTAAATTAACCAACATCTTGCTTTATTTCATGGTACTTATTTTTATTATTTAGCATAGTTTTTCTCACAGCTTATAAATGATTTATTTTAACTTTTTGCTACCGGCGAGCGATTTCCTTAAGTATATATAGTACTTTATTTAAATAGACTGCCGAGCTTTCTTTTTCAATTTCCTCTTCACTGAAATGTAACTCTAAATGAAAATAACTTTGGTAAGTATTCTACCTCTTGAATTCACACTTTGAAAGGTCTAAAATGTTTACTGAAGAAAATGGTGACTGTATAAAGTTCAATAATAAACATTTTATTCAATATTATTTTAGGTACTACTTAACTTATCAACAAAAAGTATCATTCGTGCTTAATTACAGCTACATGGAAAAGTTACACTTCGTGCAAAAATTACGCCTTGCTTTAGTGTCACTCTGTGCTAAAGTGTCACTCCGTGCTATAGTCATGCTGTGCTTTTCTGTAAAACTGACTATAAACATTTTTACTAGTCAAATTATATCATATTGTCCTAAACATGACATTAATCTGTATCTATAAAGTATGATAAGTACAAAAAGACCAAGATTTTAAACAATATTTTGTTGTTTAATAAAACATTTTACTGTTTTAGTCTTTTACTTAAGAGCAAAAATTTAATTACTTCTATAACTAAAATTTGTTTAAAAACTCTAGAGAGTTTTCAAAAATTAAGCCTAACTAACAATATTTTTTACACGTTTGTTTTTATTGAAATTTGAATTTAACCCTTGTATTTAATTTAACATGTTACTAAGGAATAACAAATCCAAAAACTAACTAACTCGAACTCGTGAACAGCATAACAAGTTAAAGCTTTAACAAACTAGCGCAAAGCATTAAGGAGTGTTTAAATCTTGATTGAAGAACTTTACTGTTCAAATTTCATAAACATCACCGGATTTCTCGCGCTCGGAGGATTGTATTCTATGCAGAATTGGACAAAGTCAAAAAATTCACTGCCGGTTAAGTTTTTGATTACATAAAAACATAACTTAATAGTATCATACTACTAATGCAGTTTGCATTGGAAGGTAACAACAAAGTTGTTGTTCTGTCAAGTAATACGTTAAACTACTCTTTATAATTTGTTTTTTTTACTTGTACTCGTGTTATTAAAAATTAAGTTTTAGATGTTTCGTTAAGTTAGAACCGAATTATAGCTAGAACTAATTCACTCAACGTGATAAAGAAACCGACACTTAAAAATATGATCAAAAACCTGTTGTATAAAAACCATTACTATATTAAATAACTATATTTATAAAAACTAAATAGAAATATTTATTAATTTGTACAATAACTATTTTGGGTAGGTGTCAGAAAAGCACAGCGTCACTTTAGCATGAGTCGTCATTTTTGCACGAGGTGACACTTTAGCACGGAATGACACTTAAGCACAAAAAGACACTTTAGCACAGACTGACACTTTAGCACGGAGTTACACTTTAGCACGGGTGACACTTTAGAATTGAGTGACACTTTAGCACGGAGTGACACTTAAGCACGATTGATACTTTAAAGTAATTAAACTATATATTAATAAGAATATATTTCAAAAAATGTTAAAAACTAAACTTTATATAATCAGCATCCTGTTGATTACGCATTTTAGGCTCTTTAAAGTGTGAATTGAAAGGAAATTATGTCTACAAAAGTCATTTTTATTTAAAAATATAGCTAAGTAAGGAGTAAATTGTAAGACAAAGCTGGGCAGCCTTTAGAGTAAGTTACGAAATATACTTAGAGAAATCACTCGTAGGTAGCAATAAATTATAAAACATCTTTAGTAGGCTATATTTTTTGAGAAGAACTATACTTAATAACAAAAATAAGTACTTGAAAACAAGAAGTTGGTAAATTAATTGGTAATTAAACTATTAAATACTTAATTAAATGTTCTTAAACTTTATACTAGTTTAAATCACATAATAAAATACTAATATTTTACTTACAATCAATTTAAGCATTTTGCTTGGCTGACAACGTTAGAATAAATACTTTATATATGTAAAACACTAGTTCAAACTTTATTAGAAGAACAAACATAAGCGAAATTTACAAAGGTATATTAATCTAAACTAAATTTATACTGTATCCCGCTTACGAGTTCTAGTAAGTTATCTTTTTCATCAAATTTAGAAACAATACAAAACAGCCGCTCGTCCGCTTGCCGTAATTTTATCCTTTTAGGATCTGGTTGTATCCCTGCCAAAAGGTGTTCAATACCCAAATCTCGAGAATTTCGGGTGGTTTTAAGTAAATCAACGATACTCCAATGAATAGGGTGGCTTCTGTTGAGTACGGAGTATAATGCTCGGTGAGCTGCTTTTGCGATGTTATTTGTCCTATCACTCTGCGTAAGGACTTGGTGGTATTGATTCCAAAAGTGATAGGAATTAAGGGATGGCCTCTAGCACCTATAAGTTTTAAGTTTTTTACATTCTTTTCAAAAATAATGAAATCTATTATTTATGTACATTTCATTTTATGAACATTTACTTAAAATTCCAAATAGTACATTAAATTATAAATAAATATACTTGACTATAGCTTTATTTAAACATATTATCAAAACTAATTTATTTTAGCAATACGTTAAAGTGTACAAAATATTAATACATAGATTAAAATGTTCTTAACCTTCAACTTATTAGTAGCGGAACCATTCTAGAACCATTCTAGAACTGTGACTAGTTCTGTTGAAACTTTGGCAATTAGAGTTTCTAATCCTGAACTTCAAATGGTTTTTAAACTTTGTATGTGCTCAAAATATTATATATGACAAAATTTTCCGAACTTAAGATCTAAAAATCTGAAACTTACCTTTATAAGTGACATAGTGCATTAAATTGAATTTTTGTTTAAATCTAAGTTTAATCAAAAGTTTATTGAGTACTTATAATGCTTTATTTCTGTAATACTTGCATCTTAGGGTCAGAAAAATAAATATGACCTATGATGTAACTTAAGAAAGAAAATAGTTTTTACACAAGAAATAAAATAAAAACTTTCAAAAAATGGTTTAAGTGATTACTTATTCTTCTTTTTTAAGTTCCTAGTCAGACTTGTCTAAAGTTTCTTTATACTATAGTTTTGTCTTTAAATTATTTTTAAATAATTTATAGCTTAGTAAGTAAACTGACCAAATTAAGGGTTTTTTTTTTTGTGTTTAACAAACTTCTTTAGCCGTAAAATTTTCTGAAGTGTCGGTAATTTATGTTGTTAGATTTTTTAGAATGTTCATCTAAATGATGTTCAAACTTTTTATATTTATTAAGCTTAAAAGCTAAAAAATGCAAAAATTAGTCCTAAAAATTTTAAAACTATCGTCTTAAAACAACCAAATAAAAGTTTTACTAGAAAAACTTTAAGTTATGCTGTTTCTTAAAATTTATAAGAATGAAATGGCTAAATAGATAGAAAAAATTGTTAAATAAGCTAATTTACCTTTGCAGTAGTCTATGTATAAACCTTATAACACATACATACGTATAAAAAGTTGCGACACACGTGTATGTAGAAATAAGAGGAACTTAACTCTTTTTTGTACTGCGATATTCAAGCCTGTATGTACTTTAAAAATAAATTAAGTAAATTTTTAATAATCTATTATCGAAGCTTTAAAAAAACAAAGGTAATTTATTTATCAATTTTATAATTATCTATATTTTATTAACTAAAATTAATTTAAGCTTATTAAAAATGTTATAAAAAACCTGGAGCTCGTTTGTGTTGCTAGGTTTATACAAATAGTTTTATGTTGAAAGTATAAAAGTAAAAGTTTTAAAATACCAACGTTAAAATTTTTTGGTAAAATGAGTTAATAGAATTTGTAAAATTACTTTTATACTATTATTAAAAAGTTAAGTGTTGCTTTAAAATAACTAGTAGTATTTTATATTAAACACGAAGTTTTTCTTAAAGCTTTAGCTTGTAGCATAATTAAAGCTTGTTAACTTTTAGTCTATATGTTGCATAGTTTGTTTTTAGATTTTTAAACATAACAATTAAAATGTTATGTAAGCATTAAAAAAAGAGTGTCAGTTCATGCTTAAGTAACGCCGTGCTAAAATGTCACACCGTGCTAAAGTGACGCCGTGCTAATGTGTCATTCCGTGCTAAAGTGTCACCCCGTGCTAAAGTGTCACCACGTGCTAAAATGTTACTCCGAGCTAAAGTGTCAATCCGGGCTAAACTGTCACTCCGTGCTAAAATGTCACCCCGTGCTAAAGTGTTACTCTGTATAAAAGTGATGCTGAACCGGTCGACCAATGTTGTTACTTAAATTTACGCGGACCTGGCAATTAACTGACTTGACGTGCTATAACAATATCGGTGACGGTTACTTAAGCTAACGTTTAGAATTGACTAAGCTAAACAACTTAGCTAAGTCGATATATCAAACGCAACTTTAACTTATACTATCATTTAAACTTAGCCTATTTAAGTAGTAAGATTGTTGTAATGCTTAAACTACTAATATAAAGAAATCGAACCTCAGAAAAAAAGGTGTATTACAATGAATAAAAATACGAACAAACTGCTAACAGAATAACACAAAGTAAACTACTTTGGCTCAAAAGCCAAAGTGAAAAACATCACTCTTTATCAACAAAATGTCGTTAGTGCCAACTGCCAAGCTACAACAACTCAAAACGTAAGCGATAAAAAAGCTCAGCAACTAAATCCCTCGAACGTAGCTCTAGCTGTTTTAAGGTAAATAATGAGAGAAAAGAAATAAAGCCACTTTCGACTGCAAAACACTATTAAGTGTTTCAACGCCCGTGCTTTTCTGACTCATTCCCGAAATTGTTAGTTATCGTTTTTATAGAGTAAGAAGATAAAAATGTATGCACACCTTAGATCAGGGGTCGGCAAGCTAAGACCCACGGGTAATTTCCTTGGCCCATCTTAATCATTCTGAGTAAATATTAAAGCTTATTCAAGATAACTCCACGCCAATTCTTCTTATAGCCTACAAAGAATGATTTTTAACTTATTGCTACCTGCGAGTGGCTTCTTTTAGTAAAAATAGTAGTTTACCTAAATAGAGTGCCGATCTTTCTCTTACAACCTCTTCATTACTTGATTGTAATTTTAATGAAATTAACTTTGGTAAGTATTCTACCTCTTGAATTTACACCAAGAAGTTCCTAAAATACGAAGTGAACAGAATTCTGACTGTATTAAGTTCAATTTTAAATATTTTATTCAATATATTCTTAATTATTATATAAATCATTTACTGAAAGTATCAATTGTGCTTAAGTGAAGCTATATGCTAAAGTTACACTCCGTGCTAAAGTGTCACTCCGAGCTAAAATGACGTTGTGCTTTTCTTTAAAGCTAACTAATAAGTATTTAGTATTCAAACTAAATTATAGTGTCCTGGACAGAACATTAAGTTGTATCTGTAAAGTATGACTCGAAAACAAAAAAGATTTTCGTACAAACATTCTTAGACCAAATTTTTATAGCAGTTTTTAGCTGTTCAATGAAACAAATTACTATTTAGACTTCTCACTAAAAACTAAAATTTAATTGGTTCTATAACTAAAATTTGCAGATTTCATTTTCTTAGTACTTTATCAAAAAAAACAAACTTTTGCTAAATTTATTTTCAATTTCAAAAACAAACAGGTTTAATCAGAAATTTCAAAATGAACGCTACCCCTTTAAAAGTTAATTACCTACAAACTTTTTTGCGCCTTAACAATTTATTTTACCCCTGATAGTCGAAATCGTCCGTTTTGGAAAACCCTGATCTATTTAAAGATTTTTCAATTTTTTATTTTTATGAAGCTTTAAAACATGCTGCAAAAAGTTTTACTTAAATGTACAAGAAAGCATTACAATTTAAAATGTCAACTTTATCATGGCTTGTCATAACAAATTTTATTCCATTTATTGTGCTTTTTTTTAACAAATTTTTTACTAAATATGTTACTAACACGATGTTTTATTTACTAATGTCAGCTGTGAAAAAAAAAAATATTTTCTTAAACATATGGCTTTTTTCACAAAACCCAAGCTTATATAAATAATTTTAGATTTAGATGATTGATTTTTTGTGTAAACTTGTTTAAATAATCAACTTTAGCTTGTAGAAAAATGTTTAATACATTTTACTTGCAAAATTTGCAATAAAAACAAATTATTATGGTGTAACAACATTTTTTTTGTAGCCGTTCTCCGCACTTATATAAAAGAAATAAAACAAAGGTGATGACAAAAACCAATTAAAAACGATTCTTTTCAAATTATATAGTATATAATATAAATGCCAGTGTTTCTTTGAAACAATCACCATTCTGGAACATGATATTTTAAGTTAAAAAAATAACTTTTAAACGAATTTTTTTCCTAGAATTTTGGTAGCCGTGGTAAAAAATAATCTTTAATATTATAATTCCAAGAAATTTAGAAAAGAGCCCAAAAGGGCAGATAAAAGAGAAAAAAGGTTAGCAAATTCTAATAATTTTTTTGAAAAGTTTCATTTTTAATTATTTTTATATTTAAATGACTAATAAAAAATTAACTTAGATAAAATTAGTCAGATAATACTATATTTGACACAAAAAGAAAAGTTTTCAATGTGATATCGAAGATTTTTAACTCAAGAGTTAAGTATTCCGAAACCCTAAAAGGATACAACACGTCGCCACTACTTTTTGACTTAAATTAAAAAATGAATGTATTTGATAAAGTAAACTTTCTGCTAACAATATATAACTTTGTAATGAGTAAAAATGTAAACTGTTGATAACAAAGGATACGCGTGTTGTTTACGTCTATCTATGATATGAATAATAGTACAAAGGAAGTCATTTGTAATTGTAAAAATTTATACTAGTGTAGGGTTTATAGCTTTTACATATTAACTAAAAAAGTTTATGACTACTAGAAATTAATTTTAAAGATTATATTTAAAAAATATGCATTTTCAAAACTTCTTGAATGCTTTATTTTTATCTGAAATTATACGATCATATATATGATTTTTTCTCTAAAACTTTTAGTTATTTATCAAAGAAATTGTTAGTAATCATGTTAATAGAGAAATAAGATAAAATTATATGCACACTTTAGATCAGAGGTCGGCAAGCTCTTGAATTTGTTGGGAGTAAACAGAAAAGCTTATTTAAGATAACTCAACGCCAAACTTGAGTCTGGCCCTAGAAGACTTTTTTATAAAAAACATGTACTGCTAAAGATCTTTTCTAGATAGTCAGGTCTGTCCTTTGTAAATAGCTAAAAACCCTGCCTTAGATTATTTTTACACGTTTGTAAAAATGATCTTTTATTTTTTTTCAGGCGTTAACTTTAATGTTTTAGTACTTTAAATAAACTTCCCTTAAGTGTCCCGTGTTAAAGTTTTTAAAATGTAAATTTCGTAGCAATAAATTATGCATAAAGTAATCGTCATATGTTTATTAATGAAATTAGTTACTAAAGTGTTTGATAACTTTAGATTTATTATGTAAAACTTATGAAAGCTTTATATTTCAATAAACTGTTCTTAAATATATACACACGCTAGAAAATATAAATACAGCTACTTGGTAGTTTATACAAAATCAAGTGGTACAAACGAATAATTATAGAGTGGTCTTTGCAGAATAAAAAATTGTATTTAAAACTTGTTTTGTAAACTAAAATCTTTCAAGTAACAATCATTGAGCAAAAAACTTTACCTACGCTCTTTTATTAGCCATTTTAAACCACTAATATTTTGTACAATAAGTTTAACCATCAATATGTTTATTTCGTGTTACTTTTTTATATTTAAGACTAAAAGATTGTTATTCTTTAAATTAAACTAGATAGGTTTTAGAATTTATTTTGTTTGAATATTAAAAGGTTATTTTAAGAGTCTGCTCTTTTGTTTGTGTTTTTTTTTGGAAATCCTATATGTAGTCATTAATTTTAATTACTTTAAAAGTTTTGAGTTTTATTTATTGTTTCTACTGCAGTAAACTAAAAAGCAAAGAGTAAACATTTATCTAAATAAGCGTAATGTATAAAATTCTAATGTTATAATTTTCTAATAAAAATCTTCACACGTTATAGCTATTTTAAATTTAAATATAAAAATTAAAAGTCAGCCGTTTTACGTTTTTAGCTCAGAACTAAAAGCAAGATATAACTAAAAAGAAAAGGTAGTTGTGTCCTTTCAGAAGTTATAATTTTGAACCGTTCTATATTTTTTTGATTAGTCAACTGATAATAAAATATTTTTTACTAAGGTATTTGTGTTTAAAGATTTAAGTAAATACTTTATGTTAAAAACAAAGTACTAGCTATCATTTTTGCAGTAGTATGTAATATTTTTTCAGTAAGTAATTTAAACTCATAAAAGGAGTTATAATTGTTTTCGATGATGTAATTTCCGTTCTTCTTATAAAGTATTATTTTGTTTGTGTAGAAAAAAAAACAATGTATAGGGCACTAAGAGCAGGAAAGATATTATATGTATAAAAGTTTAATATGTTAAGTAAACATTTTACAAGTTTTATGCATTTTATTAACAACATTCAGTTATGAATAAAATATTTAATTTATATATATTTAAAAAATATTTATTGTTTATCTTAATTTTTTATCCACACTTTTCGAGTTTTCATATATTATAAAAAAAAATTATAAAGTAAGCAATTTTTTAAAATTTGCATGTTAGTAGAATTCCTTACATCCTTAAATTTTTTTTTATTTATATACATAGTTTTGCACAGTACTATTATTATTTTTAGTCAAAAGTATCGTTTCTAAAGTAATTGTTTTCACTATATTGAAATTAAACTAGACAAAATTGAACAATTTGTTATTTAATAAAATTATTACACCAATTAAAAATTTTAATTAAACTTATTCAATATCGTATTCTAAAAACATTTCTGAATAACTCATACCAAATTAAAAACATAAACTTAGTTTGAAATTATAACATATAGGATATAAACGATAAAGCCATATACCAATAATTTACTGATTAAAAAAGTTTTTTTAAGTTTTGACAGTTATATGAAATACTAAATCAAATAAAATTTAATTGTACCGTTTACTTATTGTATACATAAAATTTCCTGAATAGAATTCTATAACTTAATGTGTTTAAATAGTTGTCTGATAAAATGGGCTTTGGTATTTTACGACCAATTTTTAATACAACGTAATGGTTTGAAAATATAGCTTTATGTTTACACAAAAACAGAAAAACGGTCAAAACTTGAGTAAATATAGTTAAGTTTAATGTTCTTTCATAGAAAGCTATAAATCAAAAAGTTCAAATAATTTGAACATACTAAATATAAGGTTTGTTTTTAGTTTAACTAAGGTAGGAAGGCGTTGAAATTTTTCTTGAAATTGTAGTTTCTACTTTATATTTGTAAATTAAACGAAGAGTAAGCATATTTATTAACTACATTTAGATATTTTAATAGCTTTTTTATTTAGCTTGATATAAAATGTTGATATAAAATATAAAAACTTTCTAACAATTTAAGTTTGCAATTAAAGACAATATTAATACTTTAACACAGACTGTCTTCTTTACAGGCAAGTCTTTTCTTAATGTAAAGCAGTATTTTTATTGTGTACAAAAATAATAATCAAATTTAATGAGTCGAACTATCTGATCTTTACGCATTTGTCATATGTCTTAAATTCTAAATTAGTACTACAATAAAGTAAATTAAAACTTGAAAAAAATGTTTTTACGACAAATTATACTTTATAATTAATTTAAAAACTTATTTGAGTTTTTTATAAAATATAAACACCTTTTATGTGATTCTATATTTATCGAAAAAACTTAGAACTATACTACTTAATTTAAGTTTATAAGCTCACTAAAGTGAAGCTGAATTTTTAGAAAGCTAAATTTATATATTTCTAGCATAAAATATAATTTATTCACTATTTCAATGTAGAATAAGTTTTGTATATTGAGTTTATAATACCAATCAACCACATTTGTGTCCTTTGTTATCAAAATATTTTGTCTTGATAATTTGTTTTTAAACACGTTTAATGGGTTTATTTAAAAATAAAAACAACTCATTATTTTATTATTCAATTTTCTAAGGATAACAATAGTAGTTATTTTGAGCGAAACGTTTTATCGTATAAATATGTATTATTTCGTAGTAGAAAATTAGTTAGTTCAAAGTACTTTAAAAGTTCTGAGATTAAACTGTGTATACATATATATTTAAATTAAAAAAGTTCGAAATGAAATCATTTTTTCTATTAAACTACTTTTTTTAAAACAGGATTAAAGTTACTTAAAGCGCTCAAAAAATTGAAAAAGCCCTTATAAGTTTAAAGTATTTCATAATTTTTTCAACAGTGTCAGATATAAACTTTAAAATTTAAATGTCTACAGCAAAAAAGGAAGATGAAAACAAAAGTTTTCTCAATAATGTTAGTTTTAATTCACAATAGCTAATCACACTTTTAAAAAAGTCATACTTATTTCTGCTACCTTTTTGAATGCGTTTTCACTTTCATTTTTACAAAAATATTGCAGATATAAATGATTTAAAACTATAGTATTACTTAAGCTATAGGATATGTTATAGGCACACAAAATTCATTCTAATATATCTAAAATTAATTCAATATAAACTAATATACTTTATGCAATATTTTAAGAGTGTGAAAAATCTAACTTTGTTACGAGCTTGTTTAGGTATATATATATATATATATATAATTATATGTTAATAGTTTTAAAATAGTTTAGGTTAATAGTGCTCGACAAGTTAGATTGGAGCTAAACATTTATTTAATTATATAATAAACAACAGTTTTATGCAGCCGTTTCATACATGTTTCATACTAGGTATTTCTACCTCATATAATCCTCATTAAAGCTTTAGTTTATTAAACATGTTTTGTAGAAATTTAGAATCTAAAGTTTTTATAGATATTATGACGTAGTAATAATAAATGTTTATGTGCAGTAAGTAAGTTTGAAAAATACGCTGCTTTTAGTTTTATTATTGGTTTAAGAGTTTGTGCATTTTGAAAAAGTTTTAATTATTGCTATAAAAGATTTTGTAAAGGTTGAAAAGGAAAGGTTGTATTAGAATAATGTTTTAAACTGCTTTAGTGCGCGGCTTAGTTTTAATTTGATTTAAATTTAATTAGGTTTATCTTTTCTTTAAAAGAATTATTAGTAATGAATGCATATATTTTGTTTTTCGATTTTCTTGTTTAGTGTTATAGTCTTGTCTGATTCGTCAATTTCGATTTTTTAAGTTACAGAGTTTGCAGCCGAGTTTAGCATTAAGTTTTTATTTTGTCCTATTAAATATTTCCAATTTAACTTTATAGCCTGTGTTGTTATTTTTCAAATCCCAATTATAGTTTACCAGTTCTGTTGTATGTATTTTGTTAATAGCGTTAAATGAAAATTTGTGATTCCTATATCTTTGTTTAAAGCTGTTTCCCGTAGATCCCACGTACTGTTTAGTTGCATTACTGGATGCTACTGTTGATTTATAGATTATATTAGAAATTAGGCATAGGTTTTTCAAAGGGCAGGGTTCTTTGCGGCAATTGCAAAGTTTATCTTTTATTTTACTTTTATTGTTTATATTGTTTTTGTTTAAAATCTTATTGTTGTGTGCTAACATATTGCTTCTAAAATTACTTGTTTAACTGTATGATATTTTAATTGTCTTGTGATTGAATACTTTTTTTTTATATAGATGGTTTTCATCAAAGGATATGCAAATATTTATTTTTTTTGCCTATTTTAGAATTTACAGTTAACCTAAAAAGTGGGTTGAAAAATGTTATGCTTATTTTTATTTGTCTTTTAATTCTTTTTGATAGAATGGTCTTGTCGTATTTTAAACTATTATTGTAGTTGACTCAAATTAATGCTTTTATGATAATTAAATTTTACACTGTTAAAAGATTATTCTTTGTTAGAAAGTTTTATGAGTTATCTGTTTATTATTTCAGGTAGTTGTTTTTAGTACTTGTCGGGGGTAATTTGAATTGTTGTTTACGTATAAAATTGGTGAGTTTGGTTTTTTGTAAGGTTGGTGACTTGAGTTTAATGTGCTAAAGGATACATCTAAAAAACTGTTTGGAATAATTTGGATTCTATTGTTATTTTAAACTGTTTTGTTTAAATAATTTTATAAAGTATCTAGCAGTTTTTTCAGCTTATCTCGTTGATTTGCTTCTTGTTATCCCTAGTCCGTTATCTCTATATAATACGAATTCATTATCGGTAAAAATCTTACTTTTTTTATTTCAAAAGTTTAACAAAATTAAAGATAGTTCATTTAAATCGGAGATTTTTGCACCATTAATTATCCCATTCTAAGGTTAAATAACTGGTTTGAACTTATTTTTTCCCAGGTTTGATTGTTATGTGTTAAAATTGCCTGTAATTGGGTAAAAGTTTTTAGCGAGTTCTAATGCTTTAATTAAACTACTTTTTGTTGTAATTGGATACAACTTAGTAATATCGAAATTTATGAATCTGTGGTTTTTATTAAATTTCAATTTTTCGAACCAGGTAATTACTTCGTCTGGGTACGGAATGTTTGGTTTTCTTATAATTTTGGTATCTTGCCTTCTACGTTGTGTGTTTTTTGTTAGGTTATAGGTTTCATTGTTAATTTTATTTACAGTGTTTTTGTTTGATATTTTATATTGGCGCATATTTTTTGTAAATGAGTTTTATATATTTGTCTACTTTATATATGCTTTTTCAAATGCACAAACTCTTAAACTAAAAACAAAACTAAAAACAGCGTATTTTCTTAAACTTAACTTACTGCACAAAAACCTTATTATTACTACGTCAAAATACTTAAAAAAATTTAAATTCAAATTTCTGCAAAACATGTTTCATAAACTAAAGCTTTATTGAGAATTATATGAGATAAAAATATCTTATATATGAAACAGCTGTATAAAACTGTTGTTAATTATATAATCAAATAAATAAGGAAAAATAAATAAATATTCAGTAGTTTTTTTAAAACCATAAGAATACCGAACGTTGTTCTACTTATTTCAAATGACTTTCCAAATGACTAAAACTTCTATAATATTCTATTGAAAAATTAGATTATTTTTACTTAGAAGCAGTATGATGAGTCAATTGAAGACGTAAAAAAAACTCGTGAAAAGTGGAAAAGTAAAACCGAGTTTTTGCTTTCAGTTGCTGGAGGTTCCATAGGCCTTGGAAATGTTTGGAGATTTCCGTATCTTGCATTTAAAAACGGGGGAGGTTTGCATTAAAAAAGAAATTAATTTTCTGTAAATCACTCTTATAATAACATTTTATTGTAAAGTTGTGTATAACAGAATTAAGGTATTTAGTAATATATATATATATATAAATATATTTGGATTTTTTTAAAACTAATTATTTTTTAAACTGAAAGTATCGGATAACAAAGTTTTTTATCTCTAAAGGTGCGTTTCTGATACCGTACATAATATTTGTGATATGCGGTGGCATTCCAATATTTTTCTACGAAGTGGCAGTTGGTCAGTATTTGAGCGAAGGTGGGATTACTAGTTGGATGAGGTTGGCTCCAATCACTGCAGGTAAGAAGTATTATGTAAATGGTTGATATAATATTATTTATTATCTCATACTTTTATGAAGATTTGTTTCAGTTTGACAAAAAGGAAAAATAAATTATAACTTAAAAGCTGCATATTTCTAACAGTTTCAACTACGTCGCTATTGAAAAACTCATAAACAATATAATAGTTTTTAAACATATTGATTTATAACTCGTAAACTACTGCAAAAAATAATCTATACTTAAATTACATCATTAGTTTTACTAATTTGAAAGTTTTTATAAAGTTATAACTAATTTGATGATAATATAACATTTACTTTTCAAATCACTCTAAAGTTTATTACTGGAACTTAAGTACTACACCAAAAAAGTTAGCTTTAAATAAATTTATTCATTTCGCTTTAACAATTTGTTTTAAAGCATAATTATTCAAATTTTGGATAAAAAATTCTAAAATATTTTTTAAGACTAACAATTTAAGATAGATTAATTAATAGCTCATGAAGTGTCATTAGTAATTTTGTAACAACTTTACGATGAAAAATTTCGTTCTTATGATTTTAAATTTCAATGTAGCGGTACTGAAGATTAATGATCCGTATTTTTATTTAGTGTTTTTAGATACAAAAAGGTATTTTAAAAACTAAACTTTTTAAGATTTAAGTAAACTTAATTCTAAATTAGTTTGGCGGTTCGCAGTTAACGATTAAGATTATTTTTAAAATTGCATGCTAATTTAACCTTTAAGGATGTTTTATATACTTCAAAACAACTTTTTAAGTATTGAAGTAAAGTATAAACAGCTTGTATAGTTTTCTGAAAATTCATACAAATATAAAAATATATGAAAAAATGTTTTAGTTAAGATAGTTATCGACTATATAAAATTTTAAATAAATCAATTTACTAAAGATTCCTTCTAAAAATTAAATATAAAATTCTAGAATAAAAACTTATGAAAAATAAAACATTTTAAAGGTATAGGATACGCATCGGGTGTGATAGTGTTTCTACTAAACATTTACTATATTGTCATTCTTGCGTGGGCAATATTCTATTTATTTCAAAGCTTGATATCCCCAGAGTTACCTTGGGCTAATTGTGGACATCCCTGGAACACCGTTTGTTGTTCAGATTTCGTTTCAAACGAAAATAACTCGAGTTATAATAACACACTTATGGACTTTTCAAACTGCACAAAAATTGAATCACCGGAACAAGAATACTGGCAGTAAGTTTATAAAAATAAATATTGTACCAGTTTAATGCAGACAAAAAAAATGAAAATTACTTTTAATTAAATTAAAAATTAATTTGCGTTAAACAGTTCAAATTAGTAGAAGAATTTATTCAACTAATTAAATAAACTAATTTGATGTATACTACTTTCAAGCTAAGATTTACAAACGTTTCAGTTAGTTTTAACAATAATACACTTCAAAAACTTAAGCTTCTGTAAAACAGTTGAAAACTCGAAAAAAGAAAAGTACTTTAACTTTTTTTTTTTTATCTTAATGTACCTTTAAATAAAATTTTCAATGTTTTAATGACAAACTATATTGTGACAATTAACATTTGTCATTGTAAAGATTTATAATTTAACTAATTATTGTTTACTTTACGCAATGATAAATAAAGCTTTAAGTATTTCAAGTTAAACAACGGATAAACAACATAAGTTTTCTTATGGATTTAAACACAGGATACTACTGAATCTTGCTAAAACTGCCAAGATTTGAGTCTAAAAAAAGTTTTATTTAAAAACCATTTGTATACCTTCAGGGCTAGATCAGACTTTGTAGAATATTCCTATCTGGTTACGATAGGACATGAATTTAGATTAAAGTTCTGCATCTGGTAAAACTTTGCCAGACCTATAATTTAAATATTAATTCACGTCTAATCGGATATAAATAGGAACATTTTTTTCAAACCAAGATCCAGGTCTCGACAAGTTATAGTCAGATCATTCAGTATTCGGCGTTTGGATCCGGTAGAAAACTCATAAAAACATCTAAAAATCTTACACAACCGACAAAAATTTAATTTAATTAGGCGTCGAGTGCTTGGACTTTCAAAAGGCCTAAGTGATGTCGGTACAATCAGATGGGAACTTGCTCTGTGCCTACTAATTGCGTGGGTCGTCTGTTACTTTTGCATCTGGAAGGGAGTTAAATCTACCGGAAAGGTACTTTTATGTGTTATAAACCATATTTTACTTTATTTTATTACTATGTATGATATTTAATATACATAAGTAAGAGCTTGGACATTTGAAAAATCTGTAGTAGAGAAAAAAAATCTTAAGTTAATTGTATGTAATTTAATACTTGTATTAATATGTATCTTTAAAAACAAAACCTTATTTTCTCTTGCAACTCATTCATCTAGTTAAGTCTACTAAAATATATTATTTTTTCGTATAAAACAAATCTTTTCCAACAGTCATCAAATAATAACTAACTGTTTCATAACTAAGTAAAAAAAGTTAAAGTTTAAGACTAAGTAGTAAAAAATGTTAACTAACTGTGATATATGCATTTTTTACTTTAAATATTTAAATTTGTATATTCTATAGTATTTAAAATTAATAAAACAAGATTTTATAAGTGCAGCTAGGCTGAAATTTTCTAATAACAAAGCTCAGTAAATTTTATTTGTTTTAAGTTTAAAGTCAAAACTCTATAGAAAAACATATAAGATTGTTATTTGTTTTTACATATACATATTAACATTAACATATTTATTTATTTAACATGATTTAAACCAGTCACATTTTTTTAAGATTTTCTTAAAAACATATTTTCTTCTTAACAAAAAGTTTTTAAGTTTTTGACTAACAATATATAAGTTATAGTGAGGCAACCTGTAAGAAGTATTTTTACTGGTGTTTTTAAACGAATAACTTAAATTGACTTTTTAAAAGTAAACAACTTTTAACAGTCGCGTATATTATGACTAAGAACTAACTATCTATAAACGTTTTTTACGCTTTAGATATAAGTTAAGTTTGAATACCTTTACAAGCATCTTTATAAACAAAACTTAAGTAGTATAAAATGAAAAAAGTATGAATTTGTTAAACAAAGAACTTCTTATACGTGAAGTGCATTTTATAGATTAAATAATAAGTATTTCTAAAGGTTTTTTGCTTGATAAAATACAATTTATTTAAGTTTTAACTTTTGTTAATTTTTTATTACGTAATACAACTTAAGAAAAGATAAAAAATTGAAGATTAATATCTAGCCAAAAATTATCGATTAATCCTAATTATACAATTTTACTTATAAAATTTTTATAAGTTTATACTGTTGTTATACAATATGATAAAGTTGTTATACAAACATCAAATTCTCACTTGGTAGATTTAATACTTTTTTAACAATTTACTTTTATAACTTTATTAATTAAAAACCTTATGATAACATTTTCAACGAAAAAAATGCTTAAAACCTGTTGCAGCAATGTCAAATATAGTCTACATATTATGCATTAGTGATTTTTCTTACAGTGAGTATAAAAGTATAACATGTGTAATTATATTACTTTGTTAGGTAGTCTACTTTACCGCAACATTTCCGTTTCTCATGCTGATAGTTTTTGTGATCCGTGGTGTTACACTAGATGGTGCGATGGACGGTATAAATTTTTATTTAACTCCAAACATGACTAAACTGTCAGAAGCACAGGTATTAAACTTTTTTTTTGTAAAAAAAAACTTTAACTCTAAAATTATTAATTTGGATACATGATTTTATTTTTTTTATTAACATACTGGTACAATTTTTTTTATGAGTATAAGCAGACATACTTTTGTTTACCTAAGTTTTAGTTTGTAATTCATTATAGTTTTTACTTCTTAAGTTAAAAAAAAATAAAACTATTTCGGAAACTCGAATTAAAAACTTTTTACACACTATAAAAGTTAAATATTTTACTGTTCTTTATAAGTTATTTGTTTTTCAAACGGACCTAAGTAGAACTAAATTACGTTGAGCTGGAATTAAAAAAGGGTGTTTTAAGTAAAATCAATATTTCTAAATATTTTCACCAATTATGTTTTGATGTAATCGAAGATTATATAAATTAAACTTTTTATACGAAATGAAAAACCGTTTTTATTATAACAATGATTACCAGTAGTTCACTTCTTAGATGTCATGATAATCTTTAAAAGTTTTCAAGGCTAAGGACAAAAAAAGTAAAAAAAAACTTTTTTGTCTTATTTAAAAATTAAGTAATAAAAATAATGAATATACATATTAAACAACTTTTAAAACAGTTTTTATAAACAAATAAAAGAGAAACACAAATATTTTATGTGAAAGTTGTTTTATAGTGTTTTTTTTTGACGGTTTATTGTTAAAGATATCAAACTTGGTCTAAAAAAATCCCCCAAATTGACTTGCGCCAAGTTGCATAAAATCTATTATAAACGAACTTTTTTAGTTCGGTTTGAGATTTTCTAAACTAAGTTGAGTTTTTGAGTTTTCGTAACAAATTTCAAAAGAAATTTTTTAGATTTGATATACTTCTTATAACCAGTTGCGGGTCAACTGGTCCAGGGACGGCAATGAATTAACTTTTTATTTAACAAGATAGCTGTTTAATAATACTTTTCGTTTGGCATAACTATGACCAAAACAGAAGAGTTATACTATATATGTTTAAAATATGTATATAACTTTTTATCGATCACCATTAGAATATTTGGCAAAAATACCATTAAAGTACAATCTTACACCTAAATGTAAATAAACTTTTCAAACAAAGTCATCACTAATGAAGCTCACCTAATTCTAGTGTTTCTAATAAATATCTTTTTTTTTGCTTTTCATTTGACAAGAATATCGTAGCATTAACCATCACTAAGTTTTCAAAGACTCAAATTATGGCAACTATGCTATGCAGTTGTACAATATAATTATACAGCATTTATTACTACAGGTTTGGGTTGATGCGGGAACCCAAGTGTTTTTTTCTTACACAATATGTTTAGGAGCAATGATTTCTTTGGGAAGCTACAATAAATTCAACAATAACTGCCTTAAGGTTATAAAATTTAATACAAACCTCTTTTTAAATTTATTTAACTATGTTTCGTTGCAGCATTTTAGCTTTAACTGTGTTTAACTTAACTATATTTAATTACCATAAAACTTTTATTATCGTAGGCAATTTAGTTTTACTTTAGTTTCTGTCACTAAGTTAAGTTTTTTACAAGCAAATTTACTACCCTAAACTTATTTTTAAAAGCACACTCTAAAAATAAAGTGATTAACTATGTTATAACAAATTTATATCTATAAAAATTAAGCAAAAGTTTAAAAAATGTTATCATTTAAATTCATTATAAAAATTAATTTCTAATTTTTTTAATTTTCAAAATATTTGAGAAATAAGACACTACAAGTAAATTTTACTTAACCTTAATTTTATGTGCGTATGTTTTTGTTTTTCGCTTCAACTAAGATTTCAAATGGTTATGTATAAATTTCAAAAACATATTCACCTAAGTTATTTTACTTTTTAATCCTATATAAAATGACAAAAAAAATTATTTTCTAAAAATTTATTTTAGTATGTTTCAATACTAAGACTTAAAACATCATTGTTTTACTAAGATGTTTTCTTTAATTGATATTTTAATTTAGACTTTTACTTTTTCAACTGTGTAACCTAAAAAACTCAATCAAAACTAATAAGTTATTTTATAATTTCTATTTGTGTTTAAGTTCGTGGTTCACTTATAGTATTAATAAACGATTAAAATACTTATATCTTTTTTTTTAAGTTTAAAGTTTATTTTATGCTACTAGTTTGAATTTTTTTATACAGTCGAACACTTTAAAAAAGTAGAGAAAAAATATTTAAAATGCTTAAAGAAACTAGAAAATGTTTTTTTATTTTAGTTTTAGTCCAAGTTATAAAATATTTAGAAGCGGAAGAAAAAATATTGCAGTACTTTATACAGTAGAATGATTTGAAAAATTAAATGTCTAAAGTTTAATAACAAAATACATTAGCTACTAAAACTTTTTAAATTATGAACAAAAAAATTCAGTTTATGTTAATGTAAAGTGAAAATATACTTACATCAGTCAAGTGGTTAATAAAGAAATATCAATGACACGCTTATAGTTAAAAATTTTTAAATTTATCATTAAAATCAATTGTAAATTACTGCTGTTTATTGATACTAGCCAGTCTATCTTACAGTAAAAAGTACTAATTAACAGGAGAACAATACTGAACTGCTCGTAATTAAAATTAATTAGAGAACTTTCAGAAATTATAATAAAAACTTTTTTTTTTGGATATGATTTTTTGAATCATAAGTAAATATAAAATAGGTCAGTGTACTAAATTAATGCTTATTTTATTAAATTTTGTCGATAGGTACTTGTGAAATTATTTTTTTGATTTTTATAACAAATAAACTAAAACAGGATTGCATAATGTTAAGTATACTTAACTCTGCAACAAGTTTTATTAGCGGATTCGCTGTGTTCAGTGTTCTTGGGTTCATGTCCAAACAACAAGGACGTAAAATACAAGAAGTAGCGAGCTCCGGTAAGAACTACTTTGTAATAATATAAAAATATGTTAAGTAATTAAAGTTTAAAAAAAAATAAGTATTTTAGGTATCTTATTGATTATCAAAGACCTACTTTTGATGCATTACGTCTTTTTAAATTGTATAATACAAACTAATTATAACCAAATAAAACAAAATAAATGTGTTTAACTTATTATTAATCTTAATGAAAATGAACGATTTAAGGTTATCATAACTATAAGTTTTCAAAATATGTAAACTTTTAGTTATGATAACCTTAAATCGTTAATGGTTTAAACTTTAAACTACTATATTGTTTGTTAGGTCCAGGATTGGCATTTATAACATACCCAAAAGCAATAACTATGATGCCTGGATCTCAATTTTGGGCAGTCCTTTTCTTTATAATGATACTTTTGCTTGGTTTGGACAGTCAGGTTGTTTGGTTTCATATCTTTATTTAAATAAAATTTTAACTAAAATAAATAAATAGTCTAAAACTAGTTATTTAAAAGATTTTAAACATAAAGCATCTAAAATTTTACTTTTATTAAATAATATGTTATTTTTTATAGTCATAGAAGAATAGTTATATTATCTTTTAAGTTAAAATTTAAAAACTTAGGCATTTATATTGCCATTATAGTATAACTTGAAAATTTAAGTGGTGAAAATGTTTTTAACTTTTAAACAAAATAAAGCAGGCATTCATTAACATACTCATAAATAGAAAATTTTTAAACATATATATTTTTCACATGTCTATTCTAACTAGTAAAACTTTCGACAACAGTTATTTGTTTTTTTTTCGTAAAACGAGGAAGAATAAAAAAAAGCTTAAGTTAATATAAAACATTAAATAGATGATAGTTTAATTAGTCTTAACTTTTGCCAGTATATAATTATCTATACGCTACGATTAAGAAATAACTTAAGAAAAAATAAACAACTTAAAAAAATCAAACAGTTTGTTGACACGGAAGGCTTCATAACTTCAGTTACTGATTTGTTTCCTAAGCTTCGTAAAGAAAACAACAGAAAAGTTTTTATCGGAATTATTTGTTTTTTGTCGTACCTGTTTGCGCTTTCTATGGTAACAAACGTAAGTTTAAGTTGTTCAGAGTACTTCAAAGTACTACAGTATCTTAATCTAAAATTTATTGTACTAAAGTTTCAGTCATAAAAAGTTTTAACGAGATCAGTAAACTTGATATCCTAAAATAAAAAAAAAATGTCAAGAACTTTTATAAATGTTTAAAATATTTCATAATTACTTTTATATCTTTAACATATATTTGTTTGCTCAATCATTCTTAATGATTAAAAGTTAATTATTACTATATTTCTAAAAACAAATTAAAAAAATCATCAATTATAACTATTTGAATCGTAACTTGGTGAGTGTACAACGGATTAAAACTATAAAGTTTTATTCATACTTTCAGGGTGGAATGTATGTTTTCCAGCTTTTTGACACTTATGCAGCTAGTGGATTTAGTCTCTTATGGGTGGCATTCTTTGAAAGTGTTGCTATCACATGGATTTATGGTCTGATTTGTAGTTTTAGTAAATGTTACATATTGAAGTTTAAATCCAAGTAAATAAAGCAGTAATTTTTAAAATAGGTATATTAACTGAATTTAAGCTATAAAAATTACTATTTTAATTAACTAAAATTACTGAATTATTTTCCAAGAACTAATTCTTTTAATCAGCTTTGTTTATTTTAGGAAGTGAAAGAATGATGCAAAACATAACAAGAATGATCGGTTATCGACCGAACAATATTGTTAAATATGTTCTGATGGTCGGAACACCATTGGTTACGAGTGTCAGTTAAAATTATATCTTTTGCTTTATAGTAACACAACAACACAACTAGAACTTTAAACATTTTGCCACAAAATTATGTAGTATCTGTTTTTATAATACATTAGAAGTTAACCAAACCCTACAAGTTTTCTCGTTATTATTAATGCAAAATTTACAATTCAATCAAAAGTAGATTTTTTGACAATTTTTTGAAACAAAGGAAACTAAAACTAGATAGATTGACTTTTTTCTAAAGAGTACTATTCCTCAGTAAGTTTTAAATCCTTAACTACGGTGGTACCTTACAGCTACCTTACAGTTTTTTTATTACTAATATAGCTCATTGTAAAAGATTACTTTTATTATTGTTGATCGGTTGTAAAACTTTTAAACATTGAAAAGAATTACCATATTTAAAATCATCTTAGCTAATTTATGCTGCAGACTATATTCACATTCTCGTTGATCAAGTTTGAATCACCTACTTACAACGATTACACATACGATAATACAGGAGCCGCTGTCGGCTGGAGTCTTGCTTGCTCTTCAATGATCGTTATACCTACTTTTGTTTGTTGGAAGCTGATTACAACTCCTGGAACTTTAAAACAAGTTAATTTATAAAAAATATAATTCTGAAATGAAGACTTATAATAAATATTAATAACTTTGACCTTAGTTTTTTTCTGTTATCAGATCAATGTAAAAGGTACAACTAAGTATGTAGTTAGTTACAGGCTTGAAAAGAAATGTGGTTACTTTAAGTTATAGACACTTTTTAATTTATTTATTTGAAATTAATAAAAGAAGACTCGTACATTTAATTTTTTTTGTTCTTTTGAAAATATTTAAAAACTTTATAATTATGAAGTAAAAGTTTGGTTTGAAAACTAATACTTTTATTTCGAACGCCAAAATTTTTTGCTAGTAAACTCAATTGCTCTATGTTGTATATTGAAAAATTTAGTTATAGACGTACGTTTAAACGAGCGTATGCGAAACAACCTATGTAAAACACTTTATTGAATTATGTTAAATGTTTTACAGTTATCGCAAAAAATGAATATAATGTGCACAAATTTAGTTTAAATATTAGAGTGTACCTAAACTTTCTTAAAGTTTAAAGTTTTATCAACTAACAAACTATTCAATAACTTTTTAGCTTATATAGGACTAACTAAATTAAAAACCTCTATATGTGGGTTTCAAGTTTATTCATATCAAATTTACTTAATTTAATTTATGTTATTAGGACTAGATCAACTAGAAAACAGAATAAAAAGTATTTAAACATTTATAAACTTTAATGAAGTTTTCATTGTGTTTATTTTTCGTCCTTTAACTTGTACTTTAATGTGTTTAGTTTTTGTACACAAATTATAAATTCGTTCTCTTTAAAAGCTATTAGAAAATTGTAGTTTTAGTAAATTAATAAAACGTTATTTACTAATTAAAAGTTATTTGTTTAAAAGATTGTTTACTTTTATTTTTAAACATTACAGAGATGGAATAGACTGACTACGCCTTCATTGCACGGTGATCATCAAGATTACGGCGACCCTCTTTATTGCAAAAAGTTTTCTTTAGTAGAACGAGTTTTTAATGGAAAATTTACAAACAATACAAAAGAGCTTTCTATATGCCATGAACCATCTTTAGACGTACCGCTTTACACGAAGTGTGTTACTAAAAACTCTTAGTTAAATATTAAACAGTTTATTTTTACGTGTGTTTACTATTCTAGTGTATATGTTTGTTAAAAGATTTCATAGAAAATTAAGTTTTTATATATTAACAGTTTACATGGCACATGTTAGTTTCATATAACATTTCTAAACTAACTACTTTCATTTACACTACTATAAAGAAATGATTTTGATAGGAAATAATAAAGTAAACCATAATTTTTTTAATTCTAAACTTTCATTTATAACTTAATTTGAAAGATTAACATCGTTTTACATAAAAATTTTAAACACAAACTGAGCAAATCAATATTTTTTTGTACAAATAAAAACAAGACTTGTTGTAATAATTAATTCTATTGGTATTGTGTTAAATAGTGTAAATAAACTTTTCAAATTCTTAATATTTAATATTTTTGATTACAATACATACTTAACATTGTAAACAAGACGTTGTTTACTAAGCTATGGTTATGAATAAAAAAAAAGAAGCTAAGTATGATTGATTTTCAAAAAAAGTGATTAAGACTGTATTATAATTTGCTTTTATAAGTAGGTTGTATCCTTTGTATATACTTAGTATACAGTTGTAAGTATATATGGTATACTGTAAACAGCTAGTGTAGCATACTATAGTATTCTTGTTTCCAGAGTGTGCATAGCATTTGAATGACAAGCTTTAATAAATAGTCATAAAACTAACTTTAAATTCATTTTAAGCAAATTTATGCCGACTTACATTTTTCAAATCATAAACATTGAACAATTCAAGCATAATTATGAGAAATTTTATTGTAAAAGTTAAACAATAATAAAATGTAACATTTAATTTGATCGAAAAAATTATTGATCGAGACTGCGTTGTCCGGAGCCTAATATTTTTAAGTACTTTAAAGAAATCATTCTTTATCATTCCATAAGTCGTAAAAGATCGAAAGTCAAATACGATTTCAAACTGTATACCGTATTTTGTTTGTAGTCAACTTATTTACTAATCAATGTCGTATATTTATACTCTTCAAAACAAAACCTAAAAAAAATAACAAAATAATATAATTAAATAAATTTGCTCAAAGCAGTTTAAAGATTATTAAATTAAAAACACAAAGTAACAACATACTGTACTTTTCTAACACTAATTTATGCACATACTTAACACTTTCAATCTTTACTACTTCAGTATCTAATTGTATGCAAATCTGGCTATTCTAAGCTACGATCATTACTAAACTCAAAAACCATTTATATATTTTTTAAACAATACTTTACACTTAGAATTAAAGTATTTTGAGTAACATTGATAAGTCCTGGTTCTTAATACAATTCCCTTACTTCTATGTTTGCTCTAGCTAAAATACGATGTTTTGATAGACTTATAAGTTATAAGCCATGTCTCTTCAAATAAAAGTTTTATTTTTGGATTTTTTTTTTAAACCAGGGTTTAAAAAGGACAATTTTATTTGTTTGGGGGCAATAACTAGTAAAGAGAATTGGAAGTGTTTAAAATTTTAGGGCAGTCATATAATTCCAATTTTATAGCTAGCTGTTTTACTAATTTAGCTTGCGAATAAAAACTTGACCCTTAGGTAAGATTTAAAAATAAATTCATTTTGTTCAAGCCAAACTTATGAAAAGAATAATAGTTTTCTTAACATTCCTGATAATTTTTGGACTTTTCTGACTAAAGGCTAACTTATTGTTACGACATAAATTAAATTTGTTTGAGTTTTTTTTTCATAGAACAGTAATGTCATTCGACCTAAAAGATTAGGTCTAATTTGTTTTAAAAAAAACTCAAATTATGGCATCTATATTCATTAGCTTAGTTTAATTTATATGTATGGTTATAGTAGTATTAAAAACTTTTTAGTTGATACTATACTTATTGAAATACAGTATACTTTTAAGTGGTTATAAAAATTTATAGTTAACAAATGGAATAAAATAAAAGTTTATAAAGGAATAATAAGTAGATAAGCTTTTAAGTAGTATCTTTTTAAATAATTTTAAAAACATAATTTTTCATAGGCTTAGCAGATTTTATACTAAAACCAAAAAAGAATTTTTGAGTTTTTACACTTTTACAAAAGCATGTTTTTCAGCGTTTGTAAACATAGAAGGTGCCAGCAAATAGCTACAGTTATGAACTTAATAGTTAAAAAATAAGTATAATTAGATAGAAGTCTGAGATTAACTGTAAAAGATTTATTTATAAATTATAGTTTAGAAAGCCTTATCAAAAATCTTTAAAAACTTAATTCAAACGAAAAACAAGCAGATTTTTTTGGGAGTTTAAATGGATAGTTTAGTTTTGAAAACTTAATTTTACTAGCTTGCACAAAAATACTTCAGAGTATTCATAAAATTTTCAAAAGTACAAGATTCTTGATAATTCGATGATAAATGCAAATGTATGAAATTAAATGTATAAGAAACAATAAAAATAGAAGAAGACTATTAACAAAAAAAGGCATAAAAATTTATACTTTTATAATAAAAAAGACAGTCATATTGACACTGTTTATTATATTGGAATTTCACTTATATATCAAATTTTACAATTAGATAACTTGTACTTGAAATTTTTTTGTTTATCGCTTAATTCTAAACGTAAACAATAAAAAAAAATTGTTTAAGTTTAGTATGTACTTGTATAAAAGTTATGAAGCTATTTATCACTATTTATTCAATTCTTTAACTTTTATATAGTTTTTAAAACTTATAAATTTTCTACAAGTTGACTCTTTTATTACGTATAAAGCGCAACTACTTATCAGGGCAATCATATTCGCACAAAATTACTGGTGTGTAGTTATGACCCTGCAAGCTTTCAACAAAGTTGAGAGTGAAGTAGCAGGTCAGGTCGTTCAACTCGTTGTCATGCCAACGCACAACGCAGTCCTCATCGTCTATTTCCCCATAATAACCTTCTACAAATCTCGTAGGTTCTCCCTTCGCCCACCCCTTAACTTTGTCGCCATCTTCCCAGTAAAACTTCTCGTCATTTCCATTTATTTGAGCTGATACCCAGTAGTACACATTTTGGGGAAATCCCAACACCGACTCAACATTCCTGATTTGAACAAAATTATAAAAATTAATAGAATTCTGTTACTTTAATTATATAAAATCTGGTTATAAATATTTCAAAACTAATTGAAGCATTAGAGTCCTACTTTCAGTAATGGTAACGTTTAAATGAATTTAATTTTTCTTGCATTTAAAATAAATATATAATTATATGTTGAATTGAAAACAATACATACTTAAATCAGCATTAGTTTATAATTTTTGACGTAGGATAAAATACTAAAGTTTTGTTCGCTTAAAATTGTTTTTGCTATTTCTTTTGTTACACGGTTGTACAAATACATCAGTTAAAAATTGTCCTTATTATGGTTTTTATATGCTTTTAACAAGACACTTTTACACGAGCTTTAAATATTCTAATTAAGAACTTTTATAATTTAGTTTATTTTAAACGTTGTTTTCAAATAAGTAAATAAAAAATTTCTAGTTCATTTAGAATGGAATTTTTTATTAAACTGAAACCGTTTGCAAAAATAACTATCCCTGCATTTCTGACACCTACTCAAAAACATACCGTTTTTTTAAAATAACAATAAAGAATTTTTATTTACGAATTTTTTTTGGAAAATAGTACCACATATAGTATTAAAATATATTGGTGTTCAATTTACACCTTTAAAACTTTTTAAAAAATACGCAAGAAGTTACCAAAAGTTTATACAGTTAGAAAACAGTTTAGTTTTGTGAAAAAGTACGATACTTGGTTTATTTAATTATATTAAGAAACATAGTTTATGTTACTATATAATGTAAAATAAAAAGTTTCAAAAAATACTTTCGGTCTTCTTGTGTTTTCATATTTTTAAAAGGTAGACGTCCACCTTTTGATTCACATATTTTTTTTGTATCTTCGAAATCATAACCTTTCTCTTCCCAAGAATATCCAAGCTTGTTATACTTAGTTGAGCATGCTTGGTCTATATGTAAATCGAAGTAATATTTATAAATGCTGATCTAAAAACTGGAGTTTACTATTAAGTAAAACTCTTAGTGTTTTTAAATGTTTTCATATAATACTTAAGAAGACTAACTAAAACCTACAAATTTATTACTTACTTCTAGCTTAGAATTACAAAGTAACATAAGTTAAAGACATGTATTGATAAGTTTTAGTTAAGTAAAAGACACAATAAAAAAATTTACTCGTTGGTTCGCATTTAACACTTTTTGTATCGATTTGACCGTTTTGACACAAAAACTTAAGATCTGATTGAGATTTGTAATCTTCATCACATTCGTATTCCACATAAGAGTTATGCTTGACTAATTGCTTATTGGGATTTGCATTGGCAACAACTGGTGCTAGACAGCCTTTAAAAAAAGTTAAAACTAAAAACAGCTTAGACTACTATTAAGTTTTTCATAAAGTTTTAATGATCTAAAGTAGGTATCGGCAGTTATTTTATAAACAGTCGAACGAATTTACTAAAAAAAGGATTTTGCTGGCCGCTGTCTGTTTAAAAAACTGAAAAAAAAAAAATTTCTAACCAAAATTGTAACGAAACATACATTAAATAAATAAAACCAGTTTTAACTATCAAATAAAGATCGTATTTGAATCATTTTATCAAACTAAAAGCTTGTTAGTTGTTTTGTACAAATTTTTCTTCAACAAAATAAAAAACTTTGCAGACTATATGTTTTTGCTTGACAAGCAAAATATAACCTATCGGCCGTAATGTACAGAAAAAGTGTATTTAAAACTTATTAAGTTTAAAAAAAAACTTATTCATAAGTTATTTTAAACACAAGCTAGGAAAATATTTTAAAATCAGAAAAACATACACTTTTTTATAGAAACTATATGAAACTTTCACTAACTTTCAGTACAGGTAAAGTTCGAAAAACTTATTTCATTTCCGTCAATGCATTCTACTGTACTCACAATGTCATTTGGTAAAGTTGCTGTTCTGCTGATACATTCCATATCAATTTTTGCTCCATTTCTCATTTTCAAAGTTCCATTTTGATAATATTTAACAGCCGAGTTATCGTCTTCCGTTCGATAAAAAAGATGAGATGGTAGATAAATTTCACAGCCTTGAAAGTTTCATAAAATATAGTTTTATTATTATTGATATAATAAAATTAGATAAGTGGTTAAGCATACTAAACAAAAAAAGTATTTAATTAATTTTTTTATTGTACCACAACAAGAACTACATGGATCGTAGATTAAAATTTCTATCAACAACAAGAAGCACTTACCACCTATCAGTTCTTGAATCGTTGTCAAAAAGTTGTGAACAATGAGAAGTATATAATTTAAAAACATATAAAAAGTTGTTTTAGTGTTCTTATGATTCGATTTTTTTTAATTCACATAAACAACAATACTAAAATGTATAAATGTTAAAAAAAATTAAGCTGTCTAAAGATTAAAATTTATTTTTGAACTTATTAGCATCTTATACAACGACTCACTTTCTTTGCAGTTCATTAAAGACAAATCAAATCCCTTTCCATTTGTGCATGTTTTAGTAGAGTTTATATTACCCGTAAATCTGGCTGTACTACTTCTACAGCTAAACTGAACTACTGTGCCGTGCTTTAATGTTAGAGTTCTGTTATTACTTGTGTCCATAACGAAATTCTTCTTTTTCACTTCGTAAGTAAGATGATTTGGGACATCAATATTACAGTCTATAGGCAAATTAGATGTTCTAAATAATGTGACATTTTATAGGCGGGTTAGCTTTGAACAACAAAAGACAAATTGTGTCTAAATATTGTACTTCATAAGTCAATTTAACTACAAAAGTAGTAAACTAAAAGTTTAGTTTCAGTTTGATTAGTTTTATACAAAATATACCAAAAAAAGACATTACTTTAAATGTTGTGCTTTACAATTACAACATACTTTCACTACAAATGTAACTATTCAAATTAATCTCTTTTCCATTTTCACACGTTTTAGTTGGTTCAATATCATCTGGTAATGTTGCTGTTTTGTTCAAGCAGCTGAACTGTACTTTTGATCCATGTTTCAAAGTGAGCCTTTCTTTCTTCGAATAACTAACAACATTGCTTTCATTGCTCACATTGTAAGAAAGGTATTTTGAAATAAGAACTGCACAGTCTGTAAAAACATCACCCTGTTAGTACTTGGATAAAATATTAACAAAACTGTAAGAATTTTTTTAAATTTTTTTTAAATGCTGCTTTTGTTGCTACTATCTATTTAAAAGCCTGAAAATATAACCGAACAAGAATTTCTTCTCGAAAAGGAGTTTTGAATGAAATTTTGTTCTCAAATTTGATAGTAAAGACCATTTGAAAGTTTAAAAATTAAATTTGGATCTAATTTTGGTACTTTTTTTACCATAATAATTTTTCTGGCATATTTTATATTATATATTTAATAACAAAATGTTTTTTTTAAGTTTATAATGTTTTAAAAAACTTAAACTCAAGTGCTTCCTTTAAATGGATTTAATATTTGTTGAAATGTATATTTTTGTTAGTTTTAAACTTAAAAAAAAAAAAACATTATTACATCAATTAATTAAAATTTATATAATGACCTTTGTGGCATGAAGCACTTGTGGTATTGATTTTTCCGTCCACACAAGAAAACTTAAGGAGTTTATAAGTACTGAAATTCGAATAACAAGTGTAATAAACAAGGGAGTTATGCTTAACAACACTACTACTTGGAGTTGCATTAGCAATAGTCGGTGGAATGCAATTTGTTTTTTATAAGTTGAAAGTGTATTATTTACTACCTTAAAAAAAAAAATAATTGTTCTTTAAATATATGCTTGTTCTTCAAAATTTTATTTGATACGCTTAATTAGAAATTAATTGTATTTTAATTATATTGTCAAAAATATTAGCTCTAAATATAGATACATTTCTAAGGTATATGAGAAAAAGAAAAAAGTTTTGGGAGGCATTATGAATAAAATTACGTCATTATTTCTTTTTGTTACTTACCAGCGTAACACTTAAGTTCAAAATCTGTCGCTGAAGAAGTTAAACTCCCATTACTACAAGTCCAATTATTTTCTGGAGTGGAGTATCCTGCCCTACACTGTACTTGAAACGTTTCGTTGTATTTTACAATTTTTTCAGTGTTTTCACCGTTTTCAACGGATGGTATAATACAGTCGATGATTATCTCTTTGTTTGGTTCTTGCGAGAAAATAAAAAATTAGTTTTATTATAGTCTTTTTATTTATTAAAGTATTTCAACATTTTAGAGCAGACTCATTCTCCACTAGAAGTTGAGACTCTTTTATTAGTTTTTGATAAACCAAAACATGTAATAGTCTTTATGTTGAATTTTGTTTAAATGTATTTTTAAAAGTTTAGTCTTCTATCAAAAATAACTTTTTGAATAGATCTAGTTTATATGTTTTAATGAAAATTTACAGATTTTGTATTCAAAGACTTCATTCTACTAACAACGTTTCGCTGCCTATAACGTATAAAAACTCTACTAAGTCTGTTAAGATTAACGTACATTAGAAAAAAGCATGCAAATGTGTGAACAATTTTTATTTATGCACTAGGTAAATATATATATATGCTTCAACTTATATTTATAACTAAAAATACGATTAAAAAAAATCTAAAATAAGTTATATAAAGTAAGGAACATATTTAAACATTACTAATTAAAAACTCAGATTAGTAAAACAGTATAACTTTTAACGTAACCTTGATTAAGGATAACGTTTTGAATAAAGTAATTAATTAATTAATTATAAATATGGAGTTGAAGAAAATTGATGAATGGCTGTGTAAAAATAGATTGTTTATTAATTATTCAAAGACTAAGTTTTGCTGTTTAATAGAACTGCAAAAAAGAATGAATTCAGTGTTAAGGTAAATGGTTTTGTGATTGAGCAGAGTGAAAATATTAAATACTTAGGTGTGGTATTAGACGATAATTTAAATTGGAAGGCACATTTAAAGTACCTTAAGTCTAAGCTTTCAAGAAGTTGTTTTATGATGTCAAAATTAAGATATTATTTGGATACAAGTACTTTGAAAATGGTGTATTATAGTTTGTTTTATCCTCATATCCTGTATTGTATAACTGTTTGGGGTGGTGCTGCTAGTTGTCATTTGAAACCAATTGTTTGTATGCAAAAAAGAATTGTAAGATATGTTTGTCGCGTACCTGCACTGACTCCTACAAATTCATTGTTTTTAAAAACTGGTATACTGAAATTTAATGAGGTGTTTAATTTGCAAGTTTGTAAGTTGATGCTGAATACTTTGAGAGGATTTGAGGTTGACCACAGTTGTTTTACTCCATTAAGTATGGTTCATACACACTATACAAGACATTCAAAAAATAATAATTTTGTTATTGAAAGACCTAGAACACAACTTGGCCTAAACTCCTTCAAGTATTTGGGCCCTAAGTTGTGGTCTAGTGTTCCAGAAATTTTTAAAAACCTAAAAAAAGATCAGTTTAAATATAGTTACAAAAAATTCTTGTTGAGCCAGTATACTGAGTAGGTTTAGAGTGCTGTGGTTGAATATTTTGTGTTGCATGCAGATTTTGATTAATTGCTTTTGGTTGTTATTTTTATCTGTTTCTCTTATTATATGTATGGTCAATTTTGTTTGTGTCTACTCTGATCATGATTGGCTGGTTTTGGTCTGTTGATGGGGAAATATATTGTATGGTTGTGCGTGATTGCTTTTTTTTTGCTACTATCAAGTTTTTATTATATTTTTGTTATATTTATTTGTTAGCTGTATATATTAATTATTATTGCATAAATAAATTGTTTTTTTTTTTTTTTTTCTTACTTTTATTAGACTAAAATTAATTCCACCAATACAAGTTTCAGAAACTACATTTTTCTTAATAGTTTTTGTTTAACTTTTATTTATTTATTTTTATTTTTTTTCTAATTTAGCTTAATTTTTAGATTTTTTTTTTCTGAGTACCATTTCAGTAAATTAGTTAATTACCAAGCTTTAAGATAGTTATTTAATGCTAATGTATTCATTATAATACTAGTTTTATGCATTTGCTCAACAGCTGATTGTGAGTTCACTTTGGTGGCGGTGATCACATGATTGGATTGTTGGTGTGATTTTTTTGTTGTAGCGCCGGTGAACACTTACTTGGGGATTTGAGCTTCATGATTTTCCCACACTTTGTGGTTTTTAGTGTTGAGATTTTAGCCTTGTGAGTGCTCTCCAAATGGCGTGTCACCAAGGGCTTTTTATTTGTTTAAAAGATAGTTTTTTGTTTATTTTATTTTTGGATAGTTAAAGTTAAATATTAATGGGGCAGGTAAAATTACATATGATGTAACACACTCACTTTTCCCCAGAAAACGTTTATCGTTGCAAGGGGTAGAGTTTGAGACTGATGTTTTTTTACCATAAAAAAAAAAAAAAATATATATATATGTAGTACAATAATAAAAGTAATTGAAAATTTTAAACTCAAGTAACTTATAAGTTCCTAAGTGTGCAAAGTTTTCAAAACAAAAAAGTTGTACTGTAATTAAACCTGTATTATATAACTATATGATCGTTCTGAAAAACTCAATTATTAGTTAATAATGATTAAATTTATTTTTAATTTTAGAACTTTTTTGATATACTTTTATATCATACAAAAATCTAAGACAGGATTCATTCAAAAATTTTTTTATTAAAGCAAACAACAAATAAATTCGATTTTGGCTAACGCTTTTCAACTACTTTTGTTAGCAACTATTTTTAAGATTAAATTTTGAGTAAATAAATAGTTAGAGGTTACATCAGAAAAAACAATCAATTAACACTAATTAGCATAATTGAGCAAAAATTAATTAGACATTCGCAATTCATAAATACTTTTGTCACAATTTGTCGCTTATTTTATTGTTTGTTTTGTTATTGTTGCTAGTCTTAGTTAAATTACTGATCAACTATTTTAAATATGTATTTATGAATTGTTAATGTCTAATTAATTTTTGCTCAATTATGCTAATTAGTGTTAATTGATTGTTTTTTCTGATGTAACCTCTAACGATTTATTTACTCAAAATTTAATCTTAAAATAGTTGCTAACAAAAGTACTTGAAAAACGTTAGCCGAAATCGGTTTTATTTGTTTTTTGCTTTAATAAAAAATGTTTTTGAATGAATCCTGTCTTAGATTTTTGTATAATATACTTTTATATTTTAATTGTAAAATTAAGTGTATGTTTACAGTAGATACACCTAATACATAAATACCAATTGTTCTTTTTTTTTGCTTTGTATGTTTTTTTACTGTGTTTTAACCTTTACAATTTCTTAGAGCTGTTCATAGTTTAAGAGCAGCATACAATCGTTAGTCAAACAAATGTTTACGTACACAAATAGTTTACTTGATTTATCGATGGATTTTACTTGTTTTGATCTCTAGGAATCAACGCCTTTTTAAGTTAAATATGATATATCTTAATTTATAAAGTTTTTGTTTATTCGGATGAGTATTTGTATAAGTTTGTTATTTCAAAAAATAGTTTTTTTTTAATTTTTTGTCAGTTTTATAATTAAATTCTTTATTTATAAGTCTAAGTTTATCAATAGTCTTTTTTAACCTTTATAGTTTAATTATACAAATGAATGAACAAATGTATCTTAAATATAAAACTCGTGGTTTATAAATAGTAAACATATACTTTAAATAATAAAAATATCATTTGCTAAAAAAAATTGTTTCATTTCTCAAAAATATAAATTTTGAAAAGTATTATAAACATCAACAATTTTACTATATTTAAACCTCAACAATACTTTATATATTTATAACAGCTAGATTACTAACTATAAATTTCTTCACATACAAAATTTGACAAGTCTATGTGTTTTCCATCAAAACATGTTTGTATAAAGTTGTTATCGGTAGACAATACTTTAGAAATATTTATGCAAGCAAGTTGCATCTCAGCTCCATGTCTTAGTATAACTGATAAGTTTTTAGTATAGCCGATCAAATCGTCTTCATAGCTTACCTTGTAGCTAAGTTCATCGGGAATGTTCACTATGCAAGCTGTTATTGAAATTATATATTTTTTAAACAGTTTTCTAAAATGATAAATTAATAAGTAAATGTTTTTTAAGTGATATTAATTAGAAAAATAAATGAATGGGGAAGAGATTTGTCGCGTATTTATGTTTGTACAAGTCTATTGAAAACAATTTAATAGTTTTAAAGTAGGCCAGCATTCATATGAAACTTATTATCTTTTTTAGCTTTTGATTTTTCATAATATATATTAACGTTTATAACAAATTATTGGATCATATTCAAGTCTGGGTATGATCTTTCCATCGCTACATTTTCGTTCCATCTTATTGGTTGATTTACTCACGTGATCAGATTTACATTCATACAGAAATGGTTGGTCATGTCTTACAAAACCTACATCCGTTGTTCCAGTTACTAAAGGAAGGTTCCTACAATCTATATTTTATCAAAAAACTTTTAGGGTTAAGCAAATAAAATATTAAACAGCATTAAACGTTAGTCAAGTTTTTCAAAATTTTTTTTTACATAGTAAGTATTTAAATTAGGGGTAAGCAGCTTTTATAGTCGGCCGGCTGAATTTACCAGAAATTTTTCACGTGCTAAATTTATTAATGCTCAAATTAAGAGAACACTTGACCATATGAGTTTTTAAGTAGCTCATTTTAATTAAATTTACTAAGATGTTTTGAATCTAAAAATACGTTGCATTTCATAGAGTTCTCTATGCAGGCTGATTCCGTCCTTCGGTCTTTACGTTGCTTACCCCTAAAACTAAAATTTTTAGATTAAAAAAATTGCTAAAAACTGTAATAAAATAAATATTTTTTTGATGTATAAACTTAATTTTAGGAAAATTTTTCCTTTTCTAACTTTTATTTTGTAAATTAGAAATGTTTTACCTACAGTTATAAACAACCTTTAAAAATTTACTATGCAAAAAACTATACAAATAAACAAATCTACCACTGTAAGATACAAGTTAAGTACATTATTACTTATAAAAAATGTAAATTACCTCCCATACATTTAATCAACGTTAAATTTTTATCTTGTCCATCTAAAAAATATTTTCCATCTACACATTTTACAACATTGTGTGCAAAAGATAGCGTTCTAAAAGTATCAGAAACATCAAACTCATTTTTACACCAAACTGTTATTTTAGCATTATTTCTGAGTATAAGCGATCGATTATAAGAAAAATAATTATCGTCTACTTGACTTTCGTCAAAAGCATTGTAGATGATTTCATCGGGTATGCCAACTTTACATTCTGTTGTATTCAAGTCATTTACTTAGCAAACAATCTACTTAGACTTAATTATTTATCAAAACCCTGAAGTTTAAGTTTTGCGTATAAAGAAAAAACTTTAGATATGGTATTTAAGCATCGAAAATAAAGTTCTAACAATATCTATTGATTTAAGATTACATTTTCAAAATTCAAGCTTTCTTAATATTACAGTAGCAAAGTCTACAGACGTTATTTACAAATATGATATACAATTTTTAAAACTAGTTTAAAATTTATTTGAGAAAAGAAAACTATAAAAACACTAATTTAGAACTTAATCAATAACTTTTTAGCATTTATTTTTACAAAAGATGTATTTTTAATCGGGTTGAAGTGTTTCTAATTAGTGCAGTATAGCTTGAGTGAATAATTTTAGTTTAAACTTTAATTCAATGAATTAGAAATAAAATCTAAGAACCTTTAAAAGATTTTTTGCATTCAAAGCCTTGTGTATCAATTTTTCCATTAAAGCAACTTAACCCATCTGAGTGGTTATCAGTTTTATTAAATTGGTATCCATCAAAACATCTATAATTAATCTTCCCCCCATGCTTAACAATTTTATCAGTTGGTGTGGCATTTTCAACCAACGGCGATTTACAATCTTTCAATATAAAAAATAACTTGGTATTTTCTTAAACTATATGAATATTTAAATTAAACAATTAGCGATTTACGACACCATAATAAAATGGTTATATTGTTCTAGTTAAAAAACTTTACCAGCATAGCAGCCTAGCGGGAAATGGTCAACCGATGGTAATATTTTTCCTTCGCTACATTGACGAACTTGAATTAGATTTGAGTATCCATCTTCACATAACAAATGAAAAAAATTACCGTGTTTAACATGCGAAATTTGCGTTATTAAATTTTGTATTTGAGGTACTGAACAGTCTGTTTTAAAAATAAATGTTTTAATACATTTACTTTTTCTGCTTAATACTTTTCTACGTTTTTCACATGACTAAGTAATATAAAATTGATATACACTTGAAAATTTTATGTAAAAAGTATAATATGCAAAATATTTGAACTTTTTTTACTGTTATTCACTATTAAAAAAATAAATTAACGTACAACAGTGTGTACAATTTTTTTTTTGTATTAAAATTTACAATAATCAAAATACTTGAACTAGGTATGAACCTTTTTATGTATGTGTTTGAAACTATAAATCATAAGCTATATCAACTATCATATATTAAGTACTAAATTATATACTAAGTAGTAAGTAATAGTTAAGTATGACGAACAGTTTACTTCTATCAAACTTATACTTAATAATCTGCATGAAATTAATTGTTGGAAAATTGTAGTTTTTTTTGTAGCTGAAAATAATAAAATACTTTGAATTGTACAAATTGAACATTAAAGTTTTATATTTAATCGTAGTTTTATTTACTGTGCATGAAGCTAAAACGAGATTAATCAACTTAAATGATTTAACTAAAGATATTACTGATAAATTAATTATATATTATAAAATAGTAATAATAAGTTGTATAGAACTTACTGTTTTTAATTAAATATACTTTAGTACCTCTTCAAACTCTTTATTTCAACAAATATTATTAGTATCGACTCTTTAACAAAGCTTTAAATAACAACCTTTACTCTGTTTGTTGATGACAAAAGTAGTATCTGAGTCACATTTTAGTACTAAGACGACTACAACTCCAATAGCCAAGAAAAAAATAAAAAGTATCGCTACTGCGAAACTGAAAGTAATTTTGTTGTTTCCGCTCATTTGTTAAATGAACAATCACTGAACAAAAAATATGAAAGTTTTTTGGTTAAAATTGCTTTAACTATTTTTATCTTTTAAGAATTGCTTTGTGAATGAATAACTTTTAACTGCTTGTGCTTAGATTTTAAGTAATATTGAAAAAGAAAATCTTGTTATTATTCAAAATAGTATTTGTACAGGAAACTTAGATTTACAGTAAAAAGCTTCCTTGTTATACTGTATATGTAAATTTTATATTTAAACTTATGGTTGTAATTGAGAAATTCATCGATAAGTTAACTGCAAAATTTTGCTTGCTTCGTTTTTACTTTCGTTTACAAAGAATATTAAATTGAAAATAAAAGTTTTGTATACTTTTTAACAACTTTTAAAGTTTATGCACTTTTTAATCAGCAACCAAAAAGTTCTAAGAATAAAACCAAAAAAAAAATTAATGCTTAACTGACAAAAGTTAAAAAAAAACTATATGCTAAAAAAAGTGATAACCATTTTTAGGTTCACCTATAACATAAGTATCATCAAAATTTACAAACATTATAACTTAGTAAAGTTGAATATTCTTTAATTTCTAATCTTATAGATTATTTATTTTATCAACTATTTTTGTTATTTTTAAACGACAACATTCTAAAAATTATTATGTCGAATTTTCATTATGAATTTTAATTTTCTTTTATGATTTTTTTAAATCTTGCAAAATAAAAGTTATGACTTCAAACCCTTAACAATTTTATTTCATACTCAAGTTTAGTTTTAATAAATTTAAAACTTTTTAGAAACAGATTTTTTAATTTCTTGTTAGAAAAAAAAAACACGATTTGGGTTTAACTCACGATACGTTAAAGTTCACAGGCGCAAACAGTTTTCGATTAATATATCACAGAACAATTATTATATTTAAATACACTGATCAAAGAAAATTTTAACAAATTAATTTATACAAATTAATGATAACCAAGACCAACTGATAAGAATTTAAACTTAACTGTGATTTTCTGGTTAACTAATAAGAAAGTTAGCAAAATATATGATAGTTAAAATTACCATTGCTTTTAAAACCAACATCAGATGAAGCTAAACAGCTCATAATTTATAATTCTCCCAATTTAACATGAAAAATAAGCACAATCGTTAAGTCTAGAAGATAAACTGCTTCATCAGTATATATGGTTTTATACTTAATTAAAGGGGAGAAAAGCTCTTTAGACTAGTTTCATCTTTGACATAGTTTTTTAGGCTGTTGCAATGTTTAAGTATTTAGTAAATTTAAGCTTGCACGAGCATACAGCAAAACTGTACAAGTAGCTCGTTTATTGTTTTTAAAGATTATTAAAAACATCTCCTTATTTAAAAAGCTGATAAAAATACAGCGTTTTTTTTAACTTAGCTAGAAACTACATTGGCTTTTCTATGCATGCATATAAAAAGTATACTAAGCCACTGAGCTTGGAATAATTGGAAAATAAAAATATTATCATACTTACATCAAGAAGTCAATAGTCTATAATATATTATTTCTTTACTACATTTTAACTTTAATACATAATGATTTTTTGTTTAGTAGCAATTATTTTTTGAACTAAGAGTGAAGTCGTTTCATTTTGATTTTTTAGAATGAAAAACTTATTTATAATTCCGGTGGAGGTATGTTAATAGTAGTATTAGACTTTCTTATATTTAGGTTTATTATAAATTATTAACTTAATAAAGTTTTTTTTTGTTTATCTAAGACTGTGTGGTAAAAGTAGAAAACTCAGTGTTTCTTCTAGCTGTTTAAATGGTACTGTTAATACAGTTACTTAAAAATTAAAGGAATAAATGTTAGTTTAATTTTATTTGAATACTCCTAAAAAGAATAAAAGCTTTTTTTTGAAACATTTGATTCTTCTGCACTAGTAATTTAAATAAAGTTTGGAAAGCATACACTATTTGAATTAAATAGACAAGTATTTTTATTTAGTACACAAATTTTTTCAAAAAACGCCATACAAAATCTTTTCAATATATCAGAATTTTAACATTTTTGAAATACTAATCACTTTATAATATTTGTTGTATATACTATAGTGCAGCTTTTCTAGAATAAAACTTTCAAAGAAGCATTTTAAACAGGCTGAACTTATTTGATATAAAGTCTATGAAGAACTCGTAAAAAAAATATTTGTCAACAATAACCTCTTAAAAAGAAACATTTCAATGAATTAGTCACATCATAAACACAAATGTTTACTAAAAAATAATTTGAAGGCACATTAATAACTACTTATTATTGGAAAGCTAAACTTTCTTTGACTTTTATTGGATTATTTAGAGCTAAAAATTAACTTGCAGACCACAGAGTTCTGCTAGCCCCACACCTAGACGTTGCTTACCCCTAGTATAGTGCCTATCATAAAATAAGATGAGTTGTTTGAAAGCTCCAATTTTATTTGCTTACTTACTTTAAAAAGTATATTCTTCTAAATCAGAATTTCTAGCAGTGGGGATGTAGATCGATTTTGAGCGATTTATCACATAAGTAGGTAATAAAAACTATGAAAATGGTAAATAAGATGATTTTTTACCACCAGTTTTATCTAAACAAAACTATTTTAAACTTTCGTTTATTTACTAACGTTACTGAAGTTCTTTCTGCTGTAAAAAACTGCTCTATAGATACATCACATGATAAAAAATACTTAAGCCTCATAAATTAGAAAGTGTTACTAGAGAATTGAGAACCAAAATTATCAAGAAAAAACGAATTTAAACTTTTAGGTTATTATTCTAAATAAAAACACAATTCAAGGACTATTATTTTTTATTAGTATCAAACAAGAGTTCTCCAATGGTTTGTTTATTTAATGACAGTATTAAAAATCATAAAATTTATTGACTATGTCTTGGACAGAATTAAGATTTATAGTTTATATATAAAAATACTTGTCTAGTTATAATTTTGAAATAAAAGTTTTTTTATAATTTTTTTTTTCATGATCTTAAGTTAAGATTCTTAACCTTCTGCTAAAACGATATATTTCTTACTAAAATAGGTTAAACACCTTCTTATCTTCAGCCTTTCCAATTGGTTTTATATCTCTAATGAAACAATATCAATTTTTTTGAATACGCGGGTCAAACAATTTCAACGTGTTCATCACCAAACTTTCAAATTCTCATTGTCTGATACCAGTACCTCAAATATTTCAAAATTTTACCTTCTTAAAAAAATGTCCATCTGGTTAACTTTCTGAAACAAGTCTCCACTTCCTCAACTTCACCAACAGTTTTAGATAATCTTACATTATCTGCTTTTAATTTTTTTTATTGTTTTATTTTTATTCTTAATATTTTCATAGCCATTAAGGACACCCTCAGGCCTCAACTTGATTGCTTAGAACTTAACTGTTACTTCTAAACTATCAATTTTTTCCATCATCTCCTTCACAATATTCTTCTGACCTTTTTCAAGGTCAGCTTCCATATTCATTATAAGTTTTTTGTAAGTTTTTTAAACTGGGTTTTGAGTTTGATATAGACATTTTTTTTTATAACACCTTATTCAATCAGCATATTTTTACAAGTTCTATTGATCCTATTCAATCTAACTTAAAAATATCGGTAAGAAGATATCTACACAACAATTTATGTTATTACGCTTAGATTAATTAGTACTTCAAATTTTATTGCTCATTAATAACTTGACAGAAAAAGTTATTTTTTATTTTTTTGTAATTTTTTTCTAACTATTTTTATAAAGCATAGTCGATTTAAAAAACTTTCAATTAAAAGTTGTTGTTTTTGAATTTTTTTAAAGACTTTACCTTAATTCAATAAGACTAGACTATTGACGATTTAAGTTTAACAAGCTATAGTAATTAAGTTTTTTAGATTAAGGCCATACTCAAGTTTTGAAAACTTTCTATATTGTCAGTCTTGGGTAGGGGGTGATTTTTTATAAGCCTTGAATAAATTCATAACAGCTAAGGGGATTTTAAAAGGACTATTTAACTTTTTTTTGACAATGTACAGTGTTTAAAAAAACAAGGCTGAAAACTTATGACTATTTTTTTTTATAACAATAAATTTTTTAAGTTCTAATAGTTAAATTGTAATAAAAAACTTAAAGTTAACATTATTTCATTAACAAAATATGTTTAAATGTTATACATTCCATATCAGAGGGAAGTGGATGTAAATGAAATGTGTTATCATATTTTTTTTTATGGTAAAAATTAGTTCAAGAATTCAGTAAGTTTTTCATACTAGATCATTTTAAAATTATCTTAATGTAAATTAGGGTAAGCTGAAAATTAATTTTTGTTTTTTTGATATGTATTTGAAAGTTTGATTGAGAAAGTGTTTAGTAGCAGAGTTTATGTCATGCTACAATAAAAATTTTAAGCAAAAAAGGTAACAACTTAAAAATTAAATTATGGATAACAAAAGGTATCACAGGGTGGCCATGTAACCTGAGATCATTTAAATATTGAGTTTGAAAACCTAAGATAAAAAAAAACTGGAAAAGTTGGAATGTTAAACTGAAATAATTAAAAAATCTGGAATTGTGAATATTTTACATGGAAATAACAATTTTATTCTAGATAAGAAATAAAAAAAACAAAAATTTATGTAATATAGAATTTCATTTAGCATAAAACATATTTATAGTAGTATTACTACTGTTGAATTAAAAACAATTTTTAGCCTTAAATTAAGTTTTCTACAAAAGTAACAAAAAACTTGTACTTTAAAAAACTTTGAAAAAAAACCTAAAACATTTAAAAATCCTGTAGCCACCCAGGTATTTTTAATTAAAAGCAAAAAAAGTCTATTATCAATTTAATTTAAATAAAACTTTTTAACAAATTACTGCATTTACAACTTTAAAAATTCATATAATGTTGCCTCATAGCATAGGAGCGCTAATTACAGCTTTGAAAACTCTCCAAGTTCAACATTATAAAATAAAAACCCATGACCAAAACATATATAAAAATAAAATATGTGTACAAGGCTTAAGTTTTATATAAATTGATAATGAAAAAATTAGACCACTTTCTCATTTTTTCACTTATTATGTTTCTGGTACTATAAAATTGCCCAACAACAATAAAATTTTGACACTTCTTTCTATATGTGTAAAACTGTTGCTAAACAATGATTCAACTGTCAACTTTAAAAAGTAAAACAGTTACTGTATTTACAAAAATTATAACAAAAACAAGTAAAATGCCTAGTTCATACTTGTAAAAAGGCAGTGCTTTATTTAATTAAGCATGAAATTATTATCTTAAAATAAACAAAAGTTTATACCCATAATTGTTCAATTGGTATACAACTATTAACATTTTGACATTTTTGGCCTAATTTTCTGAAGTACTCACTACATTTAAATAGTGTTTCCAGTACTTAAAAATCATGTTAGTAACATTAAAGCAATGAATCTTTGATTTTTTCTATATGTGTAAAACTGTTCCTAAACAAAGATTTAATTGTTAACTTTGAAAAGTAAAATAGTTACTGTGTTTCGATATTTTTCATAACTCTTACTGTTACCCCTAACCTTTGATCAGTAATTTTTTTTATATTCTTGTGCAAAAGTTACCCTTCATGCATATTTGACCCATCTCCATGTATAGTAGTTTTATGAAAAATAAAGTTCTGGTTTTACTAGAGTAGTGTAGTGGTTTATAAGGCTACAATCTAAATTAGATAACATACTGATTTTTTTAGAATAAAGTTAGAGTGTAGAAACCTTATTTTAGACTAAGTTGGCAAAGTATGTAAGCCTTATGTTGCCCAACTTTAATGTACAACATATTTGTCATGAACTTTGTTTTTGAAAATTTATAGCTATTAATCCTTTGTTTTTTTTACACTTTTATTGTCAAAAATTTACTTATTACAGGTTTAGTGCTAGGAGCCATAAGCTTTGTAGCTGCTAGATTTAAAGTAGCTTTAATTATAATGGTTCTGATTGAAAAAAATGATTGATTACTGATATTAGACAAATAACTAGTTTATGATTTACTTAACAGTACAAAAAATTGTAATAGTTAATTTTTTGGGTGACTAAAGTTACTGATAACATTTTAAATGCATCCGATAGGCCTATGATATTTTATTTAAATGATAACTGATCTTCTAAAATTATCATAAAATTTTAGTTCAAATTGTTTATAGCAAAAGTTATTCATTAAGTATTGTAGATACTTTTATAAATTTTATAGTATGGTGTTAACACACACTCAGGCCAACTCAGGCTAGTTTTATATTATTTATAAAAACCTGGTCTAGGTTAGTTTCAGGATTGATTTCACCTTGAAACCTGTTGTTTGAAAATTTAAGCAAAAAAAAGAATTTTCATTTAGATTTAGTAACTAATTCAATACATCTTATATTTTTTTAAACCTAAACTACTATGTTTCAAGTTATGTCTAATTTTATTTACATGTGTTTTAGATTTCTTACTCAAAAACAAATTTTTAACAGTAGCAAACAACAACCGAATATGTAACTTATGCAGCTTAAAAAAATATGAAATCACAAAATAAAAAGAAATAGCATTAAATAAAAATTAAGAAAAACAACAAACCTTATTTCAATTATTAAAAAGAGGAGCAAACTAATAATAAAAACAGACGATGCTAAAACAAAAATTACATGCTTCTCAAATAGTAATTTTTAAATGGACTGACCAAAGTTAATTTACTAAACTCTTCACAACATGAATACTCGAAAAAATTAAGAAAATGGTTCTGATCAAATTAATTTGCTTTGATAACTGGTGCTAATTTTGCTAATAGCTGCCAGCAATATTGGAAAAAAGATTTTTTTAATAATATATATATATATATATTATATTTCTATTAAATTAATTCAAAAACTTTGATCAATATTTAGAAAAAAAGCACCCTGTAAACATGTGATTATCATTAGAACATCTATTCTAATCAAGTTGTAATAATTTTAAGTTTATAACACAAAGCTTAAAACAAACATATTAGCAAAAAGTTATTATACTATAAGTACTCTGAGAAACTCAGTTTACATACAATCAGATAAAACTGAATTATATAATGAAATTTCTATTCATCCTCTAGCATTTTATTGTTTAAATTCTTCAACATTATTTTTTTTATTAATTTTAAGAAAGGTTTTTGAAAAAAAAGTATTAATTTATAAAATAAGATTAGAAAAGCTTTAGGCAGTGATTAAAGTCACCAAGGGGCTTATGATTTGTGAAACAGTTTTATTAAATCTTGATATTATAATTTTGTAAATAATTAACCAAATCATTAGTTGCTTTATACAAGTATTTAAAATTTAAATTCCATAAGAAATAGTATGTTGAAGTTAAAAAGCTCAATAAGTTGCTTATGGAAGGGGAAACGTAAAACTAATTAAGTTCTTTAATTTAAAAAAAATATATAAGTTTAAAGCAATGGATTTTTAAAACTTTAGTCTACTACTTATAAACTTAAAAACAAAAATTTGCAACTACCAAAAATTCCTACTAAAAGTGTTTACCAAAATATTTTGAACATTAAAACTCTTTTTAAAAGATGTACTTTTGTTGAGCTTTAAATTTTTTCAGAAAATTAGTCAATAAATGTACGTTCTATATGTTTCTAATAGAAATTAAATCTCAATAGTAAAATAAAAATGTTATAATGAGTATAAATTATTTTTTAGTTTACACTTTAGACTTTCATTATGTAGAAAATTCTTTGGACCCCTGTGACCTTTATAATATAAACTTTTAAGAGCTTTTGCTCCAATAACCTCCAATTTTAATTGAGTTTCCTTTCTTTTTTAGTATGATAGTTAATTTTACAATTTATATAGTTATATAATTGGTATTAATAGGTATACTACTATTTGAAATGTAATACAACAGCAAGATAAAGTAATTAAATCTGATGATATACATTGCTTTTAGGTACATAAAATTAAATTTGATTCCAAAATATGCAAATCTTATTTAAGCATTTTTACTTCCGTAACTTAAGCCTAAATTTGCGTATATTAATATAAGCTATAGAGTAAAATCTTGAAAATGTGTGTAGAGCATTTAGTAAAGTAGTTGTTAACTTTAGATATAATTAGTATCAGAGTATTTGTTAAGATAGCAAAAATATTTTTCAATTTATTGACATTATGGTTATAATATTATAAACAGGGTTGCCACACACTCAGAATACTCAATACACTAAAAATAACTCAAAATATTTTGATGTTTTTGAAAATTTCAGGACAGCTCAGGATATTTTGAACTTTTTGTTAAATCTCATAGTTTTATTTTTTATTTAAAAATGCAGGATAGTTAAAGATTTTTTGAATTTCAGGACAGTAATTTTTTATAGATTTTGAATGAGATTTAGTTGATTTATTTGCAATGTTTTGTTCTTTTATTTCCAATTTTGTTGAAGAACTTGATTTTTTTTTAAAGTATAAAAAAATTTTTTTTTAGGGAATTTAAGTATTTCAGGATGGCTCAGAACAATTTAAGGTCACTTAAAACAGTTACTTTTACTTAAAAGAGTGGCAACTCTGTGTAAAATAAAGTTTTTTAATACTTATATTTTTATCAAAAATGTTTCAAAAAAAAGCAATTCAAAAAAAGTATAATACTTTTCCAGATCATAGTTATGCTTTTAAAACTAACAAAATTTCAGAAATTACTTATAGCAAATGTACCTGTTTTAATATTTGCACCTGATGCAATTGCTTCTTTTAAATCTCTTAGTGGAGACAAAGAGTATTTTCATAAAAAAGAAGAATTTGTGCCTATAACTTCTGTTGAAACTTTTGGTAAATTTGATGAGATAGTACACAGTTTCAAAACAATAATCGATAAAAAACCTGTAGACACTGCCAATTTATCAAAAATACTTAATGAAGAAGTAACATATAAAGACACTCTTGTTCATTTAATAGGCCGCGATGAATGCTTGAATTATTTTGGCAGAGATACCTTTTTTGAAAAGTATTTGTTAAGCTTTAACTTTCTGGAAGCAAAAAACAATGTAGAAACTTTTATTTCTTCAGACACATTGTGCCTACTGTACAAGCCAGACACAAGTGAACAAGATCAACCTGAAATTGGTAATCAGTTTTCCAGCACATTGCTGATAAAGTTAGACAAAAATGGCCAAGTATCTTCAATAACCAATAATTTTTTGTCTGTTCCTCTTATATCTGATGAAACTTCTGGATTGGTCGGGAAGGCAAGCAAGTTATTTGAATATAAGCGAAGACTTAATGCTTATTTCTTTTTAAGTTTTATAAGTCTCTGGAACTCATTCACAAATAAAGAAACACTAAGTCCTACTGAAATTGCTCTAGAAAGACCTAAGCCTAAAAAAAACTTGGAAAAAGATGTTTGAGTTAAAAATGTTTTAGAAATTTTACTAGTAAAATTGTTATGAGTTATAACTACTTATATACTAATACTTCAAAGTTTTATTAGATAATTAAACTTAAACTCGAATAGTCTAAATGTTTAAATTTATTCATATTTCAAAGTGTTTTGTATCATGGTTTAATTAAATAAATTAAAAAAATTAATTTTGTTAGACAATTTAGTAATTTTTTCTATATAGTAAAGTTTTGCATAGTTTTATTAAAGAAAACATTTTGTAAGTTTCTAAATAAAAAACTCTGATTGTTGCTTACTGAGTATATTTTAAACTTAATTGAAATACACACATTAAATGCTTAGTTTTAGACTTGCATTTATGTTGTAATGTTTAATTTGTACTTAAATTTAAAAGTGTAATTTTTTTAACTGATAAATTATATTAATATGTTTAGATTAGGTATTTATTAATGTCGTTTTTAACATATTTTTTGATAGTTTACTTTTGTTGCTTAAAGTAAATAAACTGAAAATATTAGAAAGTTACACTTGAATAAAAATCAATTTTCAAACTTATATTACTTTTTTTTTTACATTTAGATACTTATTAGGTTATAAATTTATTATTGAATGTATAGAATAAATTTCAGACTTCTACTTGACAATTTTTGTATGCAGGCTAATTCATAAAGTGAATGTACTAAATTTGTCATTTTTTTCCTATTTTTTAGTTGATTTGTTTTTTATTCACAAAATACCTAGTTAGATTTTTTTTAATTATCACTATTTTTATAACATAAATAAGTTTATAGTATAATTTCCTTACGAAATAAAGTTTTGTAAGTAATTATTTCATATATAATTATTTGCCTTATATAAAAAAGATTGCTCAATTTACTGAAATATAAAGAGCTTATTTAAATAGCTTATTTAAATATTTAAGTAATTATTTCAAAATCTATTGTGAAGTTTCTTAAAACAGTAATCTAAAAAATAAGCAATTATGCTTAAAACTCATTTATCAAATAATAACTTTCAAAAGATTTTTTACTTCTCAATTGAATTTGAACTAATTTTATAACTTAGGATTTTTTAGAATTAAATAGATCTAGCTTATTATTTCTAAAAAATAGTATCATTCATTTTATTGAGTCCTATAATAAACTCGAAATACAATTAACTTACAAGAAGCTATTTACGTAAGCCTCATTTTATATTTTTTCTAATTCCAATAAAAAGATGAACGATAATAGTATTATAAAGAATATAAACATTATATACGATTACTACCGAATAAGCATAAATTTAAATTTTGTAATTTGTTTGATCTAAACCTCAACAGTATACTTATTTTAAAACTGTTAGATTATAACACTGTTTTTAAAGGTTTATTGGTACATTTAAAATACTTGATGCATGTTTTTCAAAACCAAGTTCAAACGGTTTATACATATATGTTTAGTTTACATTTACTGCTTATACTAATATTTTTAATCTGAATGAGTTCGTAATTGAACAGTTATTAATTGGGAAGTCAATTTAATTTTTAATTGCTTTCGCAGTTGTTTCACGTTTGTAACATTTTCAACTCATTTGTTTGCTTTACGGTAAAATTCAATTCTATAGTTATTTCCGTTGTAATTAAATACTGATAAACTTTTATTAATTTTTCTGTTATTTCGATCAAAATCAACTCAACTTTGTTTATTAAGTTTTTCAACAATAGTTTTAGGTATTTAATTGAATTAGAAGCTTTAATCGGCTCTTCTTAATTAAAGTAAATTTCTTATAAAAATGGTACTATATTATATGTTTTCATTTTTAGTAAACAAAGAGATCACAACTACTAGAGGAGAAATATTATATATACTCTTTCAAGACTTTATTATGCAAACTAAGTTTCGGTCAAAACTTCGTCAATGCTTAAATAAAAAATCTTATTCAAAACTTTCAGCTCTACAGTATTTTAAGAAATCATTAAGCTAATTCTTTTCTTGTATAAAAATCAAACCAATTCTTGATAAAATTTGTAAAATAAACCAAAACTAAACATATTTTTACTTTAGTATTTTTTCTACGATAGTAACAGGGTTGAAACTCGTTTACAAAAAAATATAGAAAATTGTTTTTTGAAAGAATTAAAAAAACATGAGTTTTTAAATTTAGTGATTTTAATAAATTCTAAAAACTATTATAGAAAGCTAAATGTTGTGATCAATGTATTGATAAGTATTAGTTTCTACTATAAATTTAACTATTTTCGGTTGTTGAAAAGTTTCAAATAAGCTTAATTTATTTGCTATAGTTTTTAAACTTCCGTAAGTTTTTAAGTGATATGAAAAAAATTATTAAACTCTTTATAAATGAAGTGATACTATTTTATGTTTAACAAAGTCTTAAGTTTATATTAGTTTCTATTACCTTTCACCAACCTGGTATTAATATCTGGGCTTTAAAAAAATAATTTGTTAGTTATTTTTGGTACAATTATAGCGAAAATTGTCAGATTAAAAAACTTTATCATTTGGGTACTAGATTCTTCTTTATCATATTAGCAACTATTTTTAGGATAGGAAACTTAGTAATTTAAGTTTATAGTAAAATCTCATAAAAATTTTGAAAAACTGTTGTAAGTATTTGGTTTAGCCCTAGGCTTTTAAATTTGTTCTAGAACAATTAGTCATAAAAATCATTTGTTTATGTTAAAGTACAGGTATTTTTTTGAAATATAAAATAAAGTTTAGTTCACGCAAAAAATATTTCTACAAAACTATATGAAAATTTATAGTCTTAAAAAAACGCTTATGATATACAATCTAATTAAAAACAATTTAATACTGTAAATTTAGATACATTAAAGTGAAAAGACTTAATACAATTAAGTATATCTTTTGGCCACGGTGTATTTTTTGAAATAAAATACTTTAAAAGTAAAAAAAATCATTTTAACCAAAACTGCGGCTTGTGAAGATCTTTAATATAAAAAAAATAAGCCGGGCTCCTACCAAATGCTTGCCGATCCATGGATTAAAGTCTTAAAAACTGTTTTTACTACCGTCGTAAGTAATAATTTCTAATGATACTTTTTAAAATAATGGTTTACTGTCCTTGACATGACATTAAGCTGTATCCTGGTGAATGACTCGATAACGAAAGGTTTTTTCGTACATCGGGTCCTTAAACCAAATTTTAGAGCGCTTTTTTTTTGTTCAACAAACAATATATCCATTATGATATTTGTATAAGTATTTACCTAGTTTTAATTGTGTTTTGCATTACAGACTTTATCATTCTTGTAATTAGTTTGTGAATAAACTCGACCAAGAAAGATATATTTATTTATGATAAAGTCTAGCTGAATTAAATCAACAATGCCTGTTATTAAATGCCCTCTTGAGAGTTGCACATATGAAACACCAGACGTCGATGCTTCTGTAGTTGCCTCTTTGCTTATCATTCACAACAATGTTCACATTAATGCAAGTTCTTCAAAACCAAAGCCTCCAAAAATGGTCCGTCCTCGAATAGGGACAGACTGCAATGAAGAGGGTTGGAACATATTTGTACAAAAGTGGACTATTTTAAAGATAGCATGGAGATGACAGAGGTAAAAAAACGTCGTCAACTGTACCAGTGCTGTGAGGAAGATCTAGGTGATGCTATTTTGAAGGGAAATGAAGATGTAGTAAATTTAAGTGAGCAAGAGCTTTTAAGGATGATCAAGCAGCTTGCAGTTTTTCCTGTTTCAGTTGTTGTACGACGATCAGACTTTCTTAGTTCAAGACAGGATTTGACTGAAAACTCTAGATCATTTGCTGCCCGTTTAAAGGGAAAAGCCAGTACATGCTCGTACATATGTAAATGCCCAAAGGATGGCTGTAATCAAATGATAAGTTTTACAGACATAATCCTAAAAGATGTCATGGTAAAAGTTTTAGCCGATTAGGATATCCGTAAAAGGTGCTAGGATGGGAACATCTAGATGAGAAAAATGTCAATGAGATAATTGGTTTAATTGAAGGAAAAGAGATGGCACGTGATGCGATGTCAATACCCGCTGTTACAGCCTCAGTTTTCTAATACAAATCCTTAAAGAAAACCACACAAAAACCAAGTGGTAAAATAGCTAGTAGCATATGTAATAAATCAACTTATAAATTTGTTTGGAGCAGTAAAAATAAGAAGTACATTGAGTGTTCTGCCTGTAAAAAATGCTGGTTAAAGTCCCGTAAAAAAGTTTATCAAAGTCACCAAAATAGTGCTGATGAGTCAAATGCACTTCTGGTTGGTGGATTGTCCACACAAAATTCTGATAGCTTTTGCATCCGTGGTCGTAGGCAAAATATGTTCGAGCGTAAAAACGTAAAGATGAAAAAGGAGGTACAGGGACGGAAAAAGGTATTTCTACACACTGGATGGCGACGAAAACCGCACAAATCCCAAAGCAATCCTCGCCTATCTCCAAATGAACTATTGATTCGAAAAGTTCCCTTTGAATTGATTGTTTGTAATTATTTTTATTTCAGAGGGTGGTTTTATTTTGTAGCCGCTGACAGACTTACAGCTTGGACAGAACAACAAAGAATAAAATTAGGTACAAATGAGTCTGGTTCAAAAGGATTATGTAAAGCTTTGCGTCGTATTTTTGTTACTTTTGGTGTTCCAGTTGAAATATCTACAAATGGTGTTCCAGAGTTTTCAACAAAAGTTACCAAGGATTTTCTTAAACAATGGGGTATACACCACCGTATGTCATTTGCATATCATCTTATGTCAAACGGTAGAGCAGAACAAGCAGTAAAAGCCACTAAGCGTTTGTTAATGGAAAACGTTGGTCTAAATGGTGAACTAAATAACAACATAATTTTACAAGCTCTACCTACGCAGAGAAATACACCTGATCCAGGATGCAAACTATCCCCTGCACAGATCCTTTTGGGACGAAATTTAAAGAAGTTATTACCTTACGTCGAAAAGAGTGTTATGACTTACAATAACCCGCAAATCTCAAAAATGTGGCGTGACGTATGGAGTAAAAAGGAAGAATCTCTCAGTATTCATTTTGTCAAGTCTTTGGAAAATATAAGTGAGAACACAAAATCGTTGCCACCACTGAATTGCGGTGATCATGATGTGATACTAAATCAAACAGATAAATTTCCTAGCAAGTGGGGGAAAAGTGGAGTGGTGGTGGAAGTGAAGGACTGCCATCAATGTGTTGTCAAGGTTGATGGATCAGGTCGCTTAACTGTTGGAAGTCGTAAGTTTCTAAGAAGATTCACCCCTTCTGTTTGAAAATCTTTAAGTAGTATTCCTTATCTGAGAAAAGCAAACATACTACTGTAGAAGTTTGTCTTTTCTGGTAAAGTTGAGAAAAAAGATGTCAAGAAAAGTTTCAATGTACTGTGTTTCCAGAAGGTAGATTCTTTTAGAATAAGCATTGTGTAATTTCCCTCTGTAATAATGGCTTTCTTCAAAATTTATGTTGAACTGTAATGGCTCGGATTTGCTTTGATCTATATTTCCTTGATTTATATTTTCTACAGAAAAGCAAACAGACTACCAAAGTTTATTTGCGATCAACAATGTGTCCGGGATAAGTGTGTGAAATTATCGATTGTTTGCAGCGTTTCCGTGTAAGACTTTATGATGCTTTTCAAAAGCTTCGTGACACCGATGTTGCTGATATTCATTTATTGTCAAGTTGGAATGTTCACTGTAAAATAATGTTTTATGGCCTAATGAATGAGTTTCAGTCCAATCGTGACGTCATAAAGTTTGTAGTTGACTTTGCAGCAGACTTGTCTAACAGCCGTCTGTTCAAAGTGATCTTGAATGAGGACGCAGAGATTTTCTTTCAAAAAGTCGAACTGTTGGTTAGTATGAATATTAGGAAAATGTGTGTAGCAGTACTTCCTCAGTGTTTACTGCAATCAGTAATGCACCTTCTACTTTGTCTGAAGTCGAAAATATGATAGAGATGTTTATCAGCGAATTAAGTTAAGTTTCAAGGTGGTTAGATAAATGGCGTGTGGTTTCATTCTTCGAAGCTGAAAAATTCAAATCGGTGAAGCAATTAAGTTATGAGATGCTTGTATTCAGCAATTGAGTGAAGAATAGTAAATATTAAGTTTCAAATTTTTTTGTTACAGTGTGTTTGTTTAAATTGTAGTTTGTTTTAACAAGTTATTTAATAGTGAACTAAGTTCGTAATTTTTGAATGTTTTATGTGTTTTTGAGTTTAATTTCGTTAGTTTTTAGACCTGAAAACTGTGTTTAAGTTTTATTAAATTGTTTTGAAATAAATTTGTTTCGCTAGGTAAATTTATTGTTTTATCTCCTTTGTAGATCAAATCTGAGGGAAAATGTATAAGTATTTACCTAGTTTTAACTATGTTTTGCATTACAGACTTTATCATTATAGTAATTAGTTTGTGAATAAACTTAACCAAGAAATAAATATTTATTTAATATTAAACAACTCATTAGTATTTTATTGAAAAGAAACAAATATAAATACTTTTCGACCACGATCATCAGTATTTAATTTGTGATTTAAACTGCTGTTATATTATTAACTAATAAAAACTAAGTCTTTAACACAATATTAAAAATATGTAACACAACTTTACTGTTTAACTAAAAAGAGAATATAATCAATCAATTTAAGTACAACGAAGTAAACATTACGGTCGAATAAGAAAATTTCTTTTGTTTGAACAACTCTAGTTTTAGTCTTGTCAAAAAGATTTCAATTGTCTCCAGAGGTTTTAGATGAAAATTATTGTGTACTCTTGATATAGTTTGAAATTATTCGCATTTTAATTTACAAATCAATTTGAGTTATCGATTAAATTTTGACAAATTGCTGAACTACTATTTATTTTCTGTAGTTTAATACTTTTTTGTTGGATTTCTTAAACTTGTTTAACAAACTCGTTTATAAATGTTGAAAAATTCTGTTGATTAAGTTGTTGCTAGTTCTACTAACATATGTTTGCTTAAAGAAACGTTTATATTTATAGATTACATTAATGCGTTCAGGATGGGTAGCTTATCTTTTTATTTGGTCAGGAACAAATAATTTTTAAAGACTATAGTAATTAACAAGGTTAGGGTATCTAACAAGTAAACTGATATATTAGATAAAACAAACAGTAGTTCAGCGATTGGTCAACATTTGATTAATACTCATCTTTGATTTTTTTTAAACAAGCTTTTTTCTAATTACACCCGTTGTTCTCAAGTAAAAATACAGTTAGTTGTATAACAAAATAAACATGCTTGTAATCTTCTTTTTTTGTGAGAAACTATCAAATTAATTTTCTACACTAATAGTTATTTTAGTATTTAAGATATTCATTCTCTAATACAAAATCTTTTTTGCTATAAAAAAAATATTAATTCAAGTTTCTTACACTAAATTTTTGAACAAAAACGCCTTTAGTTTCATTTTGAAAAATTTTTATTTCTCAAAAGTAAAACAGTTGTAATATTTTTCTACAAACTACAAATTATTTTAAAGAGATATTAATGGAATTGAAGCTAGGTCAGTTTTGTTGATAAACCTGTTTATAATTAAAAAAACCTAGATTATACTTAAGTTGAATGAATTTTTAAAGTAGTTGAAAAAATATAATAAAGTAAGTCTTTAAATCAGCTTGAACTCTTTAAAATAATGTTGATCAAAGTAGCATAGTTTTTATTAACACACTTTTTATTTATTTAAGAAGATAAAAAGTTTAGTAGGTTAAAAGATAATTACAATCGGTAACTTATAGTTTTAATAAACTTTAAATTTTTTATACTTTCTACTACAACTTTAGTAGCAATATTCTCAGAATTTGTAAGACTAACTTGTTTAGCGGTTAAAAAGAACTAGGTGTGTTTTTAGTTATAAATTTTAAAACATGATTTAAGCTTAAGTTTTTAATAACTTTCTTAACATTGATAAATAAATCTAGTTGCTAATAAGTTTATGACAGAATAATTTTGTGAAAATTTAAGGAAAGGCCAAAGCAGGGGTCGGCAAACTGCGGTCTCCGAGTATACTAATTTTAAATCAGATGTGGTCAATAAAAAGTAGAATTTATGGCTTGCGAGCATGTCAATTCGGCACGCTAAAGGAAGTTTTGAAGCTTACACTAGATATTCTGGGAATCTTTTTGAACAAAATTGGTACAACTAAAAGATTTGAGTGAAGAAGAAAAAAAAAAAGGATTGGTACGCTTTGCGAGAAATTAAAAGTTCATAAAAGATAGTTTGGTTTTGTTGCAGGCTGGTTTCCTGTTTTCTGTGCACCCGCTAAAAAAGTAGAAAAAAAGAAATTAAAAAAAACGAAGCTTAGATTATTTATTTAAAACGTGGTTTAATCATAAACTTTACATATTTTAGTAGATTTGATTGTGCATTTTTACTAAAATTTTAAATAATGGTCGTTGAATTTACATGAACAGTTTAATTTTTTTTTGTAAAAAATTCATAAACTCTATAAAATTTTTAAATGATCGTTTTTAAAAAGAAAACTTTTAACTCGAAATTAGCCAATAAGCGTTTTACAAAGCTATTTTTGAATGAATCCATACCTCAAAGGGAACTAATAACCAAATCATCTATTGTTATGGTTTTTCAACATTAGAAAAAACCGTAACTTTGCAATCTACTTTTTATCTAGTTGTAAAATAATTGATCACATCTGCTACTAGTATGTTTTTTTAATTTTTAAATTAACTTACTTTTAATTTAAGTTCGGTTTTAGCTATTTTTTTTTAACTCGAACTGTTTGTCTAAGTAACATTTTTACATACCATTTAATATTATTTTCTATTATTTCTTCAACTAACCCCAAACGGTCGCTTCAGTGCTTTGTATTTAACCCCGCTTGGTTAAGATCACAACAGTGGTTTCTCTCGATTATTCCTGCCTAATGAGTCCTAATTAGGACGAAACCGGTCGTAGGATTGTCTCGGATGCTATTGTTGTTAATCTTGAGGTAAAGTTCATTGTTTACTATTAATAATTCATTTTGAGTTTCTTATGAAATTGTTCGTTATAAATGTTAGCTTAACGATGTATGCAAAATTTTCTAATTGTCAATAACAGCAGGACTTAGGTTTATATTTAAATTATTTTACTAAAAATTAAAGTTTTTTTTTTATTGTTAAAACTTCACATTCTGTTTAACTGGTATTTTCAAGTTGTTTAAAGTTTATGCTTTGTCATTTACCTTAAAATAATTAAGACAGTTATATTGTAGAACTTTTGTTATATTTTATGTACAGTAGACTACCGCTTAAGTACGCACTTTTTTGGTACGCACTCTGCCTTAAGTACGCACTTATTCAGAAAGACAAAAAAAAAATCAATTTTTTTATATTTTTTTAATAATTTTTTTACATATTTATATAAAATTTAGACATACTTTTAAACTAGGGTGAGTAATCCTGAGTAGTCTAAGTGGCCTGAGATTGTGACAGTTCTGTATTAAATGTTAATAAACTAAATACTTATGTAGTGGTTGCAGAAAAGTGAAAAGAATAATGATACTTGAGCTGTAATGCTATAAAATAAATAAATCTAGATGACAATGTTAAAAAAACCTACAAATACAACATAGTTAAGTCATAGTTTAAATTAAATGTACACACATTGATGTTTTGAAAATGTTTGGTAAACAGAATGTAGTTTGGTACTTTGCCTCTAACAAAACAAAATATGGAAAATATGGCTTAGTAATCTTTTTTTTATCATTGACTGACATTGAATTTCTACATTAAATGTATGTTTAAATTATGTAGAAACTTTTTATAGAAAAAATAAATCATATGAAAATCTATTAACAAACTTTGCAGATTAGAATTGTGTATTAAATGTTATTTAGAATATAAAGACTTGTTTATTTGGCTTAATTATTTGGTGGCTAGTTGTAAAAAAAAAAAAAACAACTAAATTTCATATTATACTATGTCGTCAAAAAGTACGCACTACCTGTGCTAAGTACGCACTTTTTGGTCGGGTTCAATTTGCGTACTTAAGCGGTAGTCTACTGTAATTTCCAAAACTGTATTATTTAAAACCCCTACAGAAAAATACTATATTTAAAAAAAAGTTCTAGACACGCCCCTGTAATACATGGTACATACTTAGTCTTAAAACGTTCACAACAACAAAGTTTATGCTAGTTTTTAAAAACGTAAGTTTAAAGCTTAAATTTAACATAAAATATTTAAGCATATACACAAAGCTTTAATTTATAATATTTTATATAAACTTAGAATGATTAATTAAAAACTGCAAAAATTAAAATGTATAAGTCTCTATGTAACTAATTATCCAAAAGCTTAACTTAAGTTTACATAAAAAATTTGTAGTTTTAGACCAGGGTTTCCAAAGTGGGCAATATCGTACCATTTTCTACCGATTTTCAAATCAGGGGGTAATAATTAGTAAGGGGTAGAAGAAGTAAATGGGTAATTAATTAGTAAAGAGGTAATGTCTACTAAAAGAGGCGATAATTTTTCAAGTTTTAGCTAAAGTGTGCGATTATGAAAATGAAATTTGAAAACCCTGTTTAAGAACTTTTTAATATATCATTATAGGATTTTATAAAAACATACAAAACTTTTAACATTTCAATGTGACTTTATAATCCAAATAAAAAATAAATATCAGAAATTCTCAAACAAAAAAGCTACAAAAAAACTTACAATCATCTTAATGTTTGTTTATTTTAAAGATTCATTTCCTAAACATGACTTTCAAAAAAGTTGTAAAAAGTTTTAACAACTTTTTTCGTATTTTAGTTGTAATAAATATACTTTAATATTTTAAGTATTGCTTGTATTCAGCTTCGATCAAAGTAATATTAATTATAAAGTAATCATTAATTATTCTAACACATGACTTTAATTATTAGTTACTTTTTTAATAATTTTTATAAGTTTATGCTCTACCAGACAAGAGCTTTTCAAAAATTTAGTAGTATAACTTGTTTAATTTTTCATTCTTAAATGTGAAAGCATAAAGTATTTAGTTTTTATTAAGTTTTAATGTGCTCGTAACCATTAATCAAGCTAGGACAGTCGTAATTCTTTTATAAAAATTTCAAAAAATGATTTTTTACCTATTTGGTTAATACATTTACTTAACTGTTTTAAATAAATAATTGAAGTAAATTCGGTAAGTTTTGCTGGATTACAGAAATTTTATTCTGTGCATCAGGTCTTTTAATCAAATTTTAACTGATATCTTTATCATGTTCAATAGTTACTAGTGTTTTAAACAATTTCTTTTCTTCATAATCGAGTTCTTTATTGATATCTTTTTTAAATGTGGTTAAATTTATAATTTTATTAAGTGAGGAACAGTGACACTAATTAAAAAAAACTTTTGTTAAAAATAAAAAAGTTACAACTAATAAATAGAAATTAAATTGCTTGGTTTACTTATAAGATCTTACTTTAACAAACTGTGCTGCAATAACTCCTTTTTTCAACACATAAAACATAGGTAAACACTAATTAACAATTTATTAGCAGAAATCAGATTATGCGGCTTAGTTTTTTACATTGTTAAAGCAGTATGCTACATGAAAGAAATTAAAATCAAATTAAAAAAGCAACAACATCATTGACCAGTTATATATATATCTATATATTATTTCAAAAAAAGTACAAAAATATACGAATGACTGACTCACAGTAAAAGTAGTTCACGGCTTCGGTTTATTTTGCTAGCTTGATTGCTTATTGCAGCTATTGGACATCATTTTTATTATTATTACCAAAAAAGTTAAAGGCTTAAAGCTATTCTTATTATTTTAAAAATAGTGTTAATAGCTTGTCAGAGAACGATGTATAGTAAGCATTGTTTGTTGATGCAAGCAATATTAAAGTTTGCAGAGTATATGAGAAAAAAACGCGTGAAGTAATTTGGCTAAAAACTGCGGTATTTAAAGTTATAAACAACTTAATTGAATTATACATTGGTAAAGTTTGAACTGACTAATATATCTATTTATAAAAGTTATTAATAAAAGTTACACCTTTTTAATCTTGTCAATAGTTTATTAAACTTGCAGTGCTATGTACAAATCTTAATTTATAAAAAATAAGATGTTATTAAGTTTATCATTAGCTTTTACTACCAACCTTATAATTATTAAAAAAAAATTATTAATTTTTAATATTTACAAAATATTTCTTATTTTGATAAAAAAAATTACAAAGTGTCTTACAAAACTTAAACGACTGGCTTTTAAATTTATTTAAATACCAGTTTTATACATATCAAATGTATTTATTTTATTATTTGTAATCAGACCAATTTTATTAGAAGTTGTAACTAAGTTTTTGCAACAAAAGTTTTTTTTTTCTTTTGTAAGTATTCAGCGTTTATAACTAAAGATCTACATAAAAAACACAGATAATAACTAAAATAGACTTATAAGAATATTCAGAAACTTATAAAATACATATTTATCATGATAACTTATACTTACAAGAAAAAAAAGGATGAGATATCTATTCAAATATATCATCGAAGTTGTCGATCAATATCCAGTGCTTTTTATAATAAATATCTCTCTAATTTAAAAAACTAAATATACTCATAAAAAATTTTTGGTTAAAAACTTAGCTTTATTTTAATTAAAATGTGAAGTTCCGTTTGAAATAACAGTTAAACATAACTAAACTAGATAAATATTCGAAAAAGACTTATGTATTACGTCTATATTTTTACGTTTATTAATTAATTTTAAGCTTTAAAATCTTATACTGCAAGTGATTTATTTGTTAAGTATCACATATAACAAAAGTTAAATACTACTTTATGTTGAGAAACTCGTCACCTTTCTACCTTTTACGTAATTAAGCTTTAAAATTTATTTAAAACCACTTAAATACAACAATTAGTAATTATAAAGTCCATATACTTAAACTTTGTCGAAATTGTATGCTTCAAATGCTTGACCTTATTTTGATAGCTTTAATTTATATTTGAAAGTTAAGTTCAAGTCTTTATTAAACTAAATTTAAGCACAGCATAAATTACAAAATTAAAATTACAGTTTTGTTTCATAAAGGAAAAACTTAAGTCTCTGCAAAAAGATCTCGATCAAACTTACTTACATAACATTATTTGACTTAACAAATACCTTTTTTAAGAAAAAGTTACATTATTTCATATATGTTGCTGAAACCTGCCTGACCTTGCGTGCACACGACACTGTCAAATTTGCAGACGTCATTTTACCCAATGTTCGGAACACGTAATGAATTTAGGTCTGGAAATTTCACTTGTTAAGTTAATATTAGAACAATATGTCATAACATTAAACATAAGGGTTATTTGAGTAATTAAATAATTCTCATATAAATTAACTGACTTTAAAGTTTGTAATTTATTTTACGTTTTTAAAATGTTCTCTTTGTTTGTTTAACACTTTGAAACTTATTGTTAGTACTACTTTTTAACTTAAAACTAAGTCTTGAAACTATGTTGTACTACAATTAATTTTAAAGATACACAGGTACGTTAAGTTGTTTAACTAATGAAATTTGTTATAATATACTCAAGTTAATTAAAATACATACAATTTAATTTGAAATTTTGTAAATAACCGCTTTTTAGCATAACAAAACAATAAAAGAAATTAAATCATATTTTTATATTAGTTAAATTTAGTAGTTCTCATAGAAAAAAATATAGTTCTTATAAATGCACAATAAACTTTAAATAAGTTTAGTGAACAGAAAGTTTTATTAAAAAGGCATAATAAATATCGTTTGATAAAGTTTTACTATTTAAAAATCGTGTTTTGTATAAAACTATATAACTTGGTGATTGGTATTTTCAGGGTGTTATAATACATTTGCTAAATTTAAAAAAGATAGGTTTAAGTTTCTTAGAAAAGTAAAACAGGTTTTTTGTCTATAAAGAAAGTACTCAAAAAAGTTTATTTTTTAAGTGATATATATATAATTAAAAACTCATTCAAATTAATTTTTAAAAGCAAGAAAATGGTCTTAATGCTAAACATTGTAATAAAAAATTAGCAAAACTTATGAGTTTAGTGCAAAAATGCTAATGTAAGAATAAACGATTCAGTTTTTAAAACTTTTTAAATCTAAAAAGATATAAGACAGCTTAAATTGTCAAAAATACAATGGAAGTTCTGATTCCAACTTTTTAATTTTAACGGTCTGTTGAAAATTTTTGCTGCAATCTTTATTTTTTTCATCAAAAGCAAGGCTAGCATTAAAACGAGAGAACAACCATAACGTTTGTCTCACAAAACCTTAAAAGCTGAGAAATGCGCTGTATATTACAAATGTGTATTAGCTCTGCACATATAGAAGAGAATAAGGCAGCCGCAGACTACTTCAAGTTCAACCGCGAAACTTTCCACTTGTCTTGTTGTACCTCGCAGCAGTGCGGCCGTTTCTTTATTTCTCCTCACGACCGGTGAAATGCTCCGCCAGACCTGAATAACGATTACCAGGCGTTTATTTTGCAGCAAAAAAGGCAGCTGTAAGTAAGAAAAAGTTTAGTTGTCAACTTTTGAAAAGCGTCGAGAATTTTTGATGTACCTTAAACGCTACCAGCATCGGTGGAAGTGCAAAAGTTTGGAATGGCACAACAAGCGGAGCAGCAAAGGCGTGGTAGTGGTGGGCGGTTCGTTGTGAGACAGGTTTTACGTTTTGAAAGTGAAATATTGAAATTAAAAGGGTTTTTGTTTAAATACAAAATAATAGACTAAAAATTCATAATAGTATTTTTTTTAGGAAAGCAGTTTTAGAATAACTAAACAAAATTGTCATAAGCTTTAACTTTTTTTTTAGTTTTATTTTGATTAGCGATGTTCACAACTGACTATTTTGGTCACAAAACAGGTGATCAACTACGGTAGTTCTAAATCCTACGAATCAATTTATCCGAAGAGCGAATACCGTTGGGTGAAGATAACGACCGCAGGAAACGCTGGAGTCTACATGGTAGTACCGATAGAACCAGAGAGACGATTTTCAACTGAGTCAATCAACTCAGCAAACGGCTCGTCCATGATTCAACCAACAAATCATCCTGACAGTTGCTGTGCCAGACCATCCAAAAAGATTTTTTTGGACAATTCTAACCAGGAGCAAGCTACTAACAAAAATAATTTTGAAGCAAGCTCTTGCCAACATGCAATTGAAGCAAGCCGTGAAACAAATAGAAGCATCCAGGAAAATAGTCTTGAATCGAGGTATGATGAAAAAATTTTTAGCTTTGATGAAGAATTTTCTCAAGATAACGATGACAGAGAAGTAGATGAAATGAGTGAGTTTTTTAATCAAAATAACTTCTTTAAGTTATAAACAAATGTTTAAGATATTATTTTATTGAAAATGCGCATTTTACGACAATAATGAGTCTATAGGACTGTAGTTTACTTAAAAAAATGATAATAATTAGAAAAATTATGCATAATTTCAAAATAGATTAAATTAAGAAAGTTTTTTTAAATTACAACTAAGACTTTATACTTAAACATTATAAAATTAATATTTTCATTCAATAACTTAATCAAATAAACATTTTTACAGTGTCAAGACTGAATTTTCACAGCTTTTAGAATCTACAAATATTGAAAAGTGCATTTCAACTTAGTTTATTTTGTTGAAGCAATTTCTTTGTTAAATAGTTAATAACATATAAAGTTGGCTTAATTTACATAAAAAATTCTATATTTTTACAGTTATGTTTATTAACTTTTTTTTGACGCTTTTATAGTTAATTGTTTTAATAGTTATTATAAGTTATATTAAGCTTTCTAATTTTTTCAACAGATAAATTTTTGCTTACCGCTAGCTTCTAATTTTTTTTAGCTAAATATTTTATTAATTTGTCATTATGATATTTCTTTTTTGCTAAACTATTTTTATTAATGCCATAGCTTTGATAATTTCGACATATCTAAAGCATGAACACTAAAACTTAGGAATATTTAAGATATTGAAAATGTATTAAAAATAACTCACATAAAGGTTTATTTAAACTTTAGATAAACAATTAGCTATAGAAAATAACAACAATTTCTAAAAACAAATTTTATGAAGTTTTATGATTTAATTTTCTTAACTTAAGATTTGTGGTTTTGTTTATAAAACTAAAGTTTATAACTGAAAATTAAAAAAAAAAACAGTTTTAACCAAAACTAAAACTAGTAGTGTATATATAAATAAAGTCCTTTTTGTATTATTCTAGACTTTTTTTTTTATCATTTTTATAAAATATTTGCAACAAAATAAAATAACTTAAAGTTTAAAGTTATAGTATTTTTTGAATTAAACTAAAAGAATAGCTGTTGTATAATTTTAAATGAGCTTTGTAAGTTTTTAAATATATATTGACATCAAACTTTTAAACTTTTTTGTATTTTATTCCGTTTAGTGAACACTAAGTTTTAAAATTAATCATATATAAAAAAAAGTGGGAAAGGTTAAAATCGCTCGAAGAAAAAATTTCACGAAGGGTCAGTTTTGCACAAAGATACTTTTGCACGAAGACATATTTGCACGAGGGGACAAAATTTTACTAAATTTCAATTTTGCACGGAGAGTCATTTTTGCACAAAAGTAAAAAAAAAAACATAAAAAAAAAGCTAAAACTAAAAGATAAATTAACAAAAAAATAAATAGAAAATTAAATCTACTGACCGAGGATAAGGGTTAGGGGTAACAGTGATAGTAAAAATAAGAATAAAAAACTAATAAAAATCTTTATTAAAAAAACAATAAAAATTTATATATATAAATAATTAATTTAAAAAAAAGCTACCGACTAAGGGTAAGAGTTAGTGGTAACAGTGAAAAAAAAAAAATAACTAATAAAAAAACAACAATAAGTAACTGACCAAGGGTAAGGGTTAGGGGTAACAGTCAAAGTAAGTAGAATAAATAAAGAAATTAAAAAAAAATGAAAATTAAAAAAATTAAATCAACCCTTGCAAAAATATTTCCGTGCAAAAATGTCCCCTCGTGCAATTTTTTCTTTTTGCAATTTGAACCTTCGTGCAAAAGTGTCTTCGTGCAGTTTTATCTTCGTGCAATTTAGTCACTTCGTGCAAAACTGTCTTCGTGCAAAAGTATCGTCGTGAAATTAGACACCTAATCTATAAAAGTAGTAGAAGTCTAGAGATGAAATTAAATAAATTAAAACAATTTTTTGTACACTCTAGAAGTTCTACATAAAACAAAAAAAAAGTTTAGCTTTTTTTATAATTGCTTTAAGAACTGAATAGTTGAAATAGTTTCTATTTAGTATTAGTAACAGATTAATTACTAGTCAAAAAATAGCTTAACTTCATTTAAACTACCGTCCATGCTAAGTTTAATTTTCAAAAGTACTTTTTTGTATGTACTGCAAAACAATAACATATATAACTTAAAACATCCCATTAAAAATACAGATAACAAATAATATTACTTTTCAGACATGTTTTAATAAAAACAGTTATGTTAGAGTACTTTAAATTATTTTACCTTGAAAGAAATAAAAAAGACTATAAGAAAAACTTATAACGATAATAAATTTTTGTTATCTTACTGCACTTAAATTTATCAAAATTAAGAGCGATATACAAAAAAAGTTTTATTTTGATCAGTTTCAAACTTTTAAACATTTCTGCACGCATTATACCACGAATACTTTAACAAGTTAAATCGTAAAGTTGGTATATAAACTAGACTAGACGTTGTTGTTACTCAAATTAACAAGTATTATTCTAGTTATTTCTCATTATATTACTTTGATAGATCATGTCAGATGTTACTTTTAGCAAATAGTTTATGACAAGAGCAAAGTTTTGATGTCAGCTAAGTTATTTACAGATAAGGTAAAAATTTAAGAAAACATTAAAAAGCCAAAAATAACTTGTTAAATTTAAGAAAGTTAAAATAAAATCATATTATAACTTTTTCTAAAGGTTTTAAAGTATTTACTAATTATACATAAAATATGAACTTTTAAAGTAAAATAAAATTTTGTGAAAAAACTTCAACACAATAAAAATTTTGAATAGATCGATTGCTACCAAAAGATTTACAAGGTAATTTTTTAATTAACAAACTAACTACTTACTATATTACTTCATTTATACTTAATCTTTAATTATTTAAATCTTTTTGTACATCTTTTATAATATATAAAAAAATAATGCATAAAGACTTTAAGTATTAAAAATGAAATAAAATATAATTTTAAAAACAATGTTTTAGAAATATAGAATAGTTAAAATCTAATGAAGAAAACTTTATAAGTTTTTTATCATATTTAATTTTCATTTTTGGTTTTAAAGTCAGTAAATAGATTATACACAGTACATATATATTTATCTAAACTAGAAAAAAACAAAATATAATAACTAATGCAATTGTTTTTAATAAATCTAAGTGTTTATTTCTATATTTTTAATTTTAGTCGATTAATATTATAAAAATCATTTAATTATAATAGCAGTTTTAAACTTAAATAGGTACTTACTTTTTGTCTAGGTTACATATATATGATAAATCTTTAACTAATAAACCATAATGATCTGGATTTTAGTTTAGTGTTTCTCAAAGCGTGCACCTATGCACTTAAGTTGCTTTACGGTGAAAAGAAACACATTAGATTAATTTATTTATAAAAACTTATGACGATAAAAATTTAGAGTAATATTTACACTTATTCGCTAAATAGTTAGTTCCAAAGTCTAGATTATTAATAACAGACAAGTAGTTTTAGTTAAAATTGTTTGACTAAAGTTATCACATTTTTTTTTAAGTTTAGTAAATAATATTCTATAATCTTATTTATAATTGATTATGTTCAATTTTCATAAAGCACTAACGCATAAACACTTACTATTCGAACCAAGGTCTATTCTAGACGAAAGGTAACATATTCTTTAGTTTTTGTTCTAAATCTCAAACAGTTTACTTACTGAAACATACTTTATACACTTGTACAAGTAGGTAAATTTTTGTATAACAAAAAAGTTGTCACAAAATTTTTTTTTTTAAATTTATTCTTGTAGTCATTCAAATGTTTTAAGTTGTTCTGAATAATAAGAAAAATATGCTATAAAAATTGTTCATGATACAAACTTGTCAAAGAAAACATCGGCGAAAGTCTACAGAGCCTTTGCCTTGACTTTCGTATGCCGCGAGACAAGATCAAGTTAACGAAAAGTTTGACCACTTAAGATTTCAACTATTTGTTCTCTAAGACATTATACAGATTCTGTCGCATCAAACGTTAGTCACTAAACCGTCAGAAATAAGTCCAAAAAGTTACCGTTTGGAAGCACTGTATCTTAACCTTCAAGTGTTTCTAGGTTATGTCAACGTAATATAAAGTTTTGGAAAAACTTAATTTAGAATCTTGTAAAATAAAATTACTTTTGTCTAGCAAGCAGAGTTGTCAGAATGATAATGTCGCTACGAAATCTGTTTACCTGTTTTTACTTGTTGCTTTTAAAAAATTGAAATCTTGCAACATTGCTAGGTAGAACGATTAGCAAAAAACGTTAATTTTTACTTCTGTAAAACTTTGTTTTTCATTTACATAGAGAAAAAAAATAAAATAAATAAGGTGAACAAATAAAAAGTTTTGCGGCATACTTCATCTTATATTGTTAGGACATTAGACTTGTTTAAATTTTAATGATTAAAATTTTTAACATAGATACGGATGTTAATTTTTTGCACTAAAACATATTATTTAATTTTTAAACAAGCTTAAAACAAATATGTTCAAACTACATATTTGTTTTTTATTTAGTTATTATTTTAAAATCATACAACAGCTAAATCCATAACATCAGTTCTTATGTTAAACGTATTCTTTTAAAACAATTAAGTATATGTAAATAGTCTGTATATATTTATTAATTTTTTAATCGTTCTTTTTAACCGTTTTTCTTTTGAGTAACACCTCATATTTTACAATTTGTTTAAATATGGTAGCGTCATTCTGATTGGTACAATATATCCTCTGCAATTTATTTTCTTAATGGACTAATATCTGCTTTCCTATTTATATTTTTTATTTTTAGCTTAACAGGTTTTTAAATTTATAATCACTGACAATTTTCTTTATGAATTAATTAAAATTTGATTACTATTTTTACTGTTAAGCTAGTTTTTATTTTAAAAGTTGCAAATTTTTCATATGTTCTCATTGATAAAGTTTATTTATTTTATTTTTTTTATAAACTTTATTAAATCGTCTTTTAGATTCTTAATTTTAACTATAAAATTTAGAGTTTATGTAATATGTTTAAAATAATTTAACGCAGAAATTCAGTTAGATATTAAAAGCTATTTTATATCATAACCAATTTACCTTAAATATATCTACTTTTATTTTATATTATCAGCCGCTTAAAAATAAGATTCAATTAGTGATTATAGTGATTAGCGATGAAATTATAAACATGTTGTAAAGAGTTTTGGTAACTACGAAAACAATTGCATTAATACAGAAGTGTAACATTTAAAAAACTAAAAGGTTGTTGCTAACTTGTGATTTTTAGTTATTAATTCTAAAAAGGTTTTTAGATTTATGAAAACTAAACTAAAAGTCTGAATTTAAAAATGTAAAAATAGTCTGGTAACGTCTAATACTCTAATTGTTGATTTTTGAAAGTCTGAAAATTTTTGAAAACAAAAATGTTCAAACTTTTTCAAGTAAACTTTTCTAGATTTATTTCCTATGTTTAATATTTTTCAATAATAACAAATTAAACAGTATTCTTTTTTTATCACACTTACACATATTTCTGTGTGTTAACGGGTTAACACACTTCAACGGAGCTCTGTAAAAAAAGAAATATTATAAGGAAAGAATAGAAGCTAAAGTAGGTATATATATGTGTCTGTTAAAAAAAAATACTATAGATTATTGTAGATTAATGAGTAATAATAGATACAATACATAAATTTGAATTCGACTGTTATAAAACTATACAGTTTTTGTAATTACTAAGTCCAAATTAGATAGAATAAAGCAAAAATACAAAATTAAATAACAAATCATATTGTAAAACCAGTTAAATGAAAATCAAGAAACTACTAATTCAAAATATTTAATCGCTGCTCATCATTGAAAAAAACATATAATAAATACGTTATAATAATACGCTTTTATATGTTAACATTTAAATAAGTCACTTAATTTAAACTAACGAACTAGATAATTTATTCTTTATATTTTGAAAAAGTAGTATGGTACTTTAATTTTAAAGACTTTTTTGCATTTACTACAAAATAATAAGTAATTAATTTTAAATGAAAAGAAGGAAAACAACATACATTTATTATTGAATTAATATTTTAATCAATAGTCTGTAGAAACTTGGGATAATATATATTTATAAAATATTTATAATAGTTGAACCTAAATTATAACGAAAGTAAACTTAACTATAACTTAAAATTATAAATTGAACTTAAAAAAAAAAAAAGAAAGCACAAAATAAATAAAAAATTTATAAAGCTTTCAAAGCTTTGACTAATAATTAAATTACAGCACCATACACAAAAAGACACCACAACTTAAACTGTATACATATAAAGCAATATAATTAATTATTACTTTAGAAAGAGCAGTCGGGTATCAAAATAAAAAAGATCTTATAAAGGTGTTTTTAATTTGTAACAAGTTAAATTATGTAATAAATTACGAGTTTTTATTTCATATAAAAGTTAAATTTTAAGGCATAAAAACAACAAGGTGGTTCGGTCATATGTGCTAAGTATAAACCTGCAGTGAAAAGTCTTCTAGCTGATTTTTTGGGCGTAGTAGGTAAAAAAGCACTGTTTGTTTTTGATTTGAATACAGGTTTCCAATTAAACTTGGAACTTAACACATAAAGGAATATGAAAACTATACAGTCGAGTAAGAAAAGTGACATGTATAAAAATAAACATATAAAAACAGATAAATAAAAATTACGTATTAATTAAGGATATATAGTTATGTTGATATATATAAAGTGACTGTGTGTCTGTTCAAATAAAAACGAAATGAAAGGTGAGAAAGCGCCAAGATGTTAGTTGAAGAAGAACTGTCGGTTTTGTACACAGTTGTTTGAAATATCAAGTGTTCTATTTAGTAACTGTTTACTACTAATTCTTATATCTACTTGAGAATGATTTTTTGAAACTAGTCGTAGATTTTTTTAAGCAAAAATATTGCAGATTTCTTTTAAAAATTTCTGAAGTATAACTTCCTAAATAATTAACTACGATCAAGAAAAAAAGAAATCCAATAAAGAAAAGTATACTGTGCTGGAAATATTTAAGGTAATTTTAAAATTAATTTGTATTCTGTCTACCTTCTGCTACAATTATCATTCGTTCAAAGTTACATATTTGGCACATCTTACTCGCGCTGCTGATGTTGTTGTTGGCGTGGTGAAGGACGATCCATTCCATTTTAGTTTGGTATCATACCTGTCAAAAAACCGCCAAACGAAATCTGACAATCTAGTGCTATTTTTTTATTAACATGCTAAAATTTTTTTAACTACATTTATCCCTACAAGCATTAACAAATTTAAGTCACATACAAAGAGTATTAAAAAAAAAATTTATTATTGTCACCAGCGTAAAAATATAAAAAATTGGTTTTGTGGTTTTACTTTACTACTAAATTAGGCAAACAAAACCAAAGAGTTTTAGAGCCTAAAATTAAAACTAAGCATAATAGTTGTAAAAAAACGGTTTGTTCTATTTAAACATCTTTTTAGGGAATCTACCCTAACAATAAATTCTTCTAAATATGATTATTTTGAAACTAAAGCAAGTAAGAAGAAGACAAAAATTAACTCTTTAGTTGATAATCTAAATTTTAGAAAGACTTAAGGATCATCTAGCTATCTATGCATAACATTTCTTAATCATTAGAAATTATATAGATAATAATTTCAAACACTATAAAGTTACTACTTTAAGTGTTTAATAATGAATGCTATTTTTTAACCTTTTATTTCCAATATTGACCATGAAATAGTTTTTCTGATGTTTTTCTACCATAAAAAAAAAAGAAGAAAATGACAGTTACCTTAAGTTCCACATTTTATTACTTTTATTCTTTACAATTGTTTTATCAGGGTTGCTTAAAACATGGAATCATGGAAAAATCTGTAGTTTTGAACAAAAACCTGTAAAAAGCCTGGAGTTTTAAAGATTTTTTACATGTGAAGTAATAAAAATTCAATTAAACAAGAACAATGTATCATAGAAAAGCAAAGTTTTTATTTTTTAAAACCTTTAAAGTTGCTTCACAGTATATTTTCAATCTTGTTACACTATTTAAGACTTTTTTTACTTTAACTTGAATTTTTTAAATAAAAATAAACCAAAAATCCTAGAATAAGTTTAAAAAACCTAGAAAAATTATTCAAAAAACCTTTAGCAACCCTGTTTTATACAAACTTTTCTGCTGCCTTTGATCAAGAGCAACAGTGCAAAAAAACTTTGGAAGCTATGTGACACATGAGAACAAGTTTTTTATTTCTACCTTAGGCAATTAGATGTATTTGTTTTAAAAATAAATAAATAGTTTAAATATCTTCTTTTAAAACATTAGGATCACAACAAGATTATTATGTTTATCTGTGTTACAAATTTTTGTCTATCTTTAGTGTTGAGTGCCCACTTCATTAAATTTTCATTGATAATTAAAAACATTATTCATTGATTAAAGGTACAAGGGCTATTTTTTTTGGTTAGCTGTCTAAATTGCATGAGCATACAAAATTTCACAAGGGATAAAATTGCAGGAGTTCACAAAATTGCACGAAAATACTTTTGCGCAAATATATTTTTGCACAAGCAGACAGTTTTTCACAGATAGTTTTTTTTTTTGTTATTTTTTTAACTTAGTCTTTATTTATTTTACTATCACTGTTACCCCTAACCCTAACCCTCGGTCGGTAAGTTATTTTTATTTATTTATTTTAATTTTTGCTTATTTCCAATTTTTTTTATTTTTTACCATCACTGTTACCCCTAACCCTTACCCTCAGTAAGTAAATTATTATTTTTACTTTTTTTTTCTATTTACTTTTTATTTCTATTTTTTTCTTTATTTTTTTTACTCATGTGCAAAAATGTAACTTGTGCAAAATTGACCCTTGGTGCAAAATTGTCTTTGTGCAATTTTGGCTTTGTGCACTTGTGCAGTTTTGTTCTCATGCAATTTAGTCCCCCCGTGCAGTTTAGTAACCTCGTGCATTTTTGTCTTTGTGCAGTTTAGACCCGTTACCATTTTTTATTTGCTTATAAAGTAGTTTCATTTAAACTTTAAAACTGCAATAACTGCAATATTTAAATTTATTTTTATTAACTACATAGCATTTATGTAGCTTTTATCAGAGTTTTCACAAACTCAGGCTAACATAAAAATTTCTGTAAAATATGGTCTGACTTAGCCTAGTTTTTTTCAACTTTAGACTAATTTGTATGACTTAAAGTATATTTTTGTTTAAAAAATGTAAATATTGTATCCTTTTGTTATTATTTTGGTATTTTTATGTATTAAAGCTTAATAAATAGTTTTTTTTTTCTTTTGGTGAATAGTAAGTTTATTTTTAATTTTCTTGAAACTTAGACTATCTTGATTTAACTCAGGATAGTTTTTGCTCACCCAAGCCTACTTTTTACAAAAAATGGCAACCCTTGACTATAATATTTTTATTTTACTTGTTTTACCAAAACACCTCAAACCATCAAAGTTTCAAAATAGTATCAGTGTATATAAATCTGTTATTATACTTAAAGGAAACAAAAAATAGATATTATGAAATTATTTTGTTTGACTCATTTTTATGTATTATTAACTTTAATCTGCCATTAGTATTCAAGTTTTTAGTTGTAACTTAAATAGAAATTTAAAGAGTTATCCTGATAAAATGATGTTTATTTTAGTGGTTGGTGAAATTTTCTATCATGAATTGACTTAAATTACTAAACAAACCAAGTTTGACTGCCAAACTCTGCTGCTGCAAATATAATACATAGTTTTATTTTAATGGTCAATCCCTGCTTAAAGGAATAAAAAAAGCTACAAAATCCCATCAAAACACCACTAAAGAGTACATAGGCTCTACAAGGGTATATTTTAAGAATAGCTTCAAATCTAATAAATCCATCCAACAAATTTTTGGGTATATAAAGCTAGATTGCAGCAACATCTTATGGTTCACTATGCACAAAACACTATGCAATCCCCACAAAAACCAAAAATGTGCACTTCTATAGAATTTGGAAAGAATGACCATTGCCAAATCCAACACAGATAAATAATTAAAATTAAAAAAAGCTCGCGGCCCTTTGTCCTAATTTCAGATTGTCTAATTTTAAAACTTAATTTATTGTGATTTTAATTTGTTTTTTAAATAGTTTTTTGTTTTCAAACTTGTTTTGTTTGTTGTATACCCATAATTTAATTTAATATAATTTTTTCCTACATGTTTATAACTCTAATATAACTGTTCAAAAATATAGGTTTAATGGTTTGCTAACAAAAGATCCTAGTGAAGTAACTTCACTGGAATATAATAAAAACAAATTGTACAGTAATCTTCCTTTATTGTACCAACATATGTACCAACATATTTATTGTACCAACATAATTACTGTAATGAAAGAATAGAAGCATAGAATAAAGTAGGTGTATACATGTTTTCATTAAAATAAAATATTTTCTGTAAAAACTATGTATTTTAACTATTATTAACTATTATCTGTAGAAAATATTTTATTTTATGAAAACATGTATACACCTACTTTATTCTATGCTTCTATTCTTTCATTACAGTAATTATTTTTTTACAGAACCCAGTTGAAGTGTGTTGATTCGTTAACACACAGAAACATATGTTGGTACGATAAAGTAAGATTACTGTACAATTTGTTTTTATTAATTCTAATGTAGCTATAGCATTTTTGTAAATAGCTATTTATAAACTCTATAAAAAACACATAGATTTTACTTAATTACTAATTACCATTAAAACTTAAAAATACTTATTAGTGCTTATTTTTACTAGTTGCTATCAATTATAAATAATTATATTATTTTATTTTTAAATATCTTAAAATACTGTTTATCTTTTTTTACCTGATGATCTGTTTTTAGCTTTTAAGCTTAGTTCAGGGTTGCCACTTTACCTGGAAATATGGAATTCGACAATTTAGGCAAAAATAACCTGGAAAAACCTGGAATTTGAGAAATTTTGAAAAATACATGGAAAAACCAGGAAATTTAATCATAAACCTGGAATTTTTAAAAATTTTAACATTATCAGTAGTAAAATTTTGGTTTGACACAGAAAATCTATCATATAAATTTGCATCATCAAAAATTTTTTTTATTAAAAACACAATTAAAGTAACTTCACAGTATCTTTTCAATGTTTTTGTACTATTTAACACAGTTTCTTATAAAGAAATTAACCTAAAACTAAAAATAAACCAAAAAATGTGTACTTTTAAAAACCTGGAAGAAATTTGGAAAATCTGGAAAAAAAATTGAAAAAACGAGTGGCAACCCTATTAGTTGTACCAAAAAACTCAACCAAACATTAATATTGTTATAATATTAAATACAAATTTTACAATTAAAATTACTCAAAGTAAGTTACAAACAATAGAAAAGTTATGCACTAGAAAATGAAGCACTAATTTTGGAAGCCAGTTAAATATTTTTTTCAAAACTATTGTTTTGTTTTTTTATAATGTATACTGGCAACTACAAATCTATAGTTTCTTGTGGAAGGCCTTTCTATTTTCATAACTAGTTACTATAAAAAAGTGATAAATAAATATACAATTAAGTTAGTTAAAGTGTAAAAATAAAATATTTTAAATTGTAATTTTTTTTAATTTTTGTTAGAATTAAAATAATAACCTTTTCAGTTAAAAAACATACTTTGTTGTAATAAGTGAAATAGTCAAAAACAATAATTATTCCTGTACAGGGTTGCCACAAACATAAACTAACTCAGCTTAATTTGATTTTTTTGAAAAACTAAGGCTGACCCTGGCTAATTTGTTTTTTTTTGAAAATAGTCTGACTAGTTTTAAAATTTAATAAAAAATTATTTTTCGATAGATTTTTAATAAGTTTGAGTTAAACCAACTTTTTTGTTTGTATTTAATACCTGCATAAATTTAAGTTGTGAGGTGTCTCAAAAATTTTTAAACGTTCTATAACAAACTCAGGTTAGTTTTTAGTCACCTAGGCTAGTTTTTGTCTTGCTAAGTTACAGTGCTGTAGATAATTTTAGCTTATGTTTTTTTTAACTGTTATCTCTAAAAAAAACTAAATAAAAAATGTCTTAATTAAAATATTACTTTTATTAACTATTAGTTTAATGTACAAGTATTTAAGTTAAATTTTATAATTTTTGCTTATTATTATCAACTATACTTTTAGATTAATTTAGATAAATTATTATGTCGTTTAACGCTAGTGAGATAATTACACTTCAGCTTGGTAACTATGCAAACTACATTGGAACTCACTGGTGGAATATTCAGGAGTCTAATTTCATTTATCCTGGCGAAAATATAAAAACTGAGATCAATCATGATGTCATGTTCAGAGCTGGAAAGAGTCTTAACAATCAGGAAACATATCTGCCACGTTTGGTAGTAGTTGATGCGGCTTGTAATTTCAAAAGCCTTGCTATAAACCATACTGCTTTGTATGATGATTTTAATCAAGACGTTGCTAGTAAGTATCTTTAAAAATTTGATTTTTTTCACTTCCTGAATAATAAAGTTTTAGCAATCAATGTTTTGTTCTTTTTAACATTACACCATTTTTTGACTAAATTTTAATGTCTTTAAAGAACTTTAAAATAAATATAACAGCTAATATTTATATTGAAATAAACAAAAATATAACATTTAATTTCTAATAAAGTTTATTATTTAGTCATATACAGGGTTGCCACAAAACCTGAAGTCCTGAGAAAACCTAGACTTTTGCAACTTGGGCTACGACAACTTGGAACAACTTGGAATTTTAAATAACTTTTACATGCTAAGTAGTAAAATTTTGTTTTGACACAAAAAATATACAATAGAGATAAAAAAAATTGTCATCATCAAATTTTTTTTTTTATTAAAATGCAAATTTAAAGTAGCTTTACAGTATCTTTTTAATGTTGTAACACAATTTAACATAGTTTTTTACCTTAAACTTAATTTAAAACAAAAAATAGACCTAAAATGTGTACGTTCAAAAACCTGTAAGAAATTCAGAAAACCTGGAAGAATTTTCTCAAAAACAAGTGGCAACCATCAATATAACTTTTTAATTTTACTGTCAATTTATTCAAATATATTTTATTAGTTTAAATCATATCTAGTTTTTGGTATAAGCTGTATAGTTTTTATTGTTTTGAAAGATAAAAATAATTTTAAAAATCAAGTCATTAACCCTTTTTCTGAATTTTTATTCTTACAATTCTGAAAAGCATTATGGGACGAAGAAACATTAAATGTACAAGCTGAGAGAGAAGACAGAAATGAGTTTCTGCTAGATTTAGAAAATCAGGATGAGTTTTATAATGGAAATGCAGAAGAGTTGACTGAAGAAAACAAGGCTTATAACTTGGATGTTGAAGCCTGGAGCGACTTTAAACGCTTAATTTACCACCCAAGGTTATATCTTAAACTTTTTTTTAAGTATCAAAATGGTATTTATTCAAAGATTAACTCCATGGTTTTTATCATTCTCATGTAAGATAAGAATTATTTAAGATAGTGTGTAGATAGTAGGTGGGACTAATAAAACTAAAATTAATTGTTATTTTTTAAAATTGTAGCTAAATTTTTGACAAAGACAATATTAAAAATACTTAAAATAACTTCTTACTAGCTATTGCTACTGTAAATTTAAGCAAATTATAGTAATGAAGTTTCCATTACACTGAGGCATTGTAATTGTTGATTAAAGAGGCTAAACTTATGACAATTTATTTTTCTTTTAATATTTTTTTTTAATCTATGTAAATAAATGAAGTTTAAATAAAAGTTTAAAAATAGCTGTTTTGAAAAGTGTAGTTTTGTTGTGTATTTTATTATCATCAATTTACATTTTTTTTGTTTCCTACAATACTCATTTTTTAGTATATAATTCGTTTTAATACAACACTGGCATTTACTTTGATGTACACAAATATTTTATACCATATTCATGGCTACTACAAGATCAGGAGAGTCAGAAAAAACTAAAAAAATGAAAAAAGTCAGGGAAAATGGTGATTTTTGAATAAAGTCAAGAAAAGTCTGAAAACTTGACAAAATTTGAAAAACGTCAGATTTTCTTAATTCAAATTTACAAAATTCTTTATTTTCCAAAGCCTTCAAAAGGTAAAAAAATAAAATAAAAATTCTTTATAATCAGAATAAAACTGCAAAATTTTCCTAGAAATTTACAAAATTACTTAATTTCTTATGCCTTCATCTGGTAAAAACTAATAAAATATTCTTTATAAAAATGCAAAATTCTTCTATTTATATATCAAACAACTACCCTAGTTGAACAAGCAGTTTTTTATGCTTTTAAGTATTGATGGTCTGTGGTAAGGACATTTCTATTGTGAAACTGTGATATATACACAAAAGTTTATCTTGCAGAATTTTAGAATCAAAGTTCTTTATAATTATACACTAAGTTTAGTATTTTATGAAACAAGTTTTTGTGTATACTTTACCTCTTTATAATTTTTTCAAAGTTGTGTTTTAATATGAAAAGCAAGTAAAAGCAGATTATTTTATTAACTTGTTATAAATCTACTGCATTATACTTGTTTTAATCATTTTTTTGAACTCTAATTATGTAATGAAAGTTGTATGATTGATTTCAGCAAAAAAAAAAGATGTTTTAACCTGTATAAAAATAAGATTGAAATATATATATAGTTATAAGTGTTTGATTATGTATTTTATAATAAGTTTAAATTATGAGTTTATTTTGAAAAAGTCAGGAAAATTTTAGTAAAAAGTCAGGAAATTTTTCTCAGCTTAATCTGTAGCAACCCTGCATATTAGATAGGAAAAAGCAAAACTTAGTACTTAGCTAGATTTTATTAACGCGTTTCCTAAAAGGACCTAATAATAAAGTAAAAAATGATTTTAACCTAATAAACAAGTGTTTTAATCAATTCAAAATGAAATAAATGGTTGATAATTTTAAAATATTAAAACAATTTAATAATAAATTAGAAACTGCTAGTAATGAACAAATATTTGTTAAAAAACTGCAGTCCTATACTACCCATTTGCTTAGAGTTTTCAACTAGCTGTTTAGTTCAGTTTTGTAATTGTGTAGTGTATGTGAATATTGCTTATTACTTTACTGTTTGTGTTTGTGGTTTACATAAGTTGTAAATTATAAATAGTATAATATTTATTGTATATTTCTTGCAATAACTTGTGTTTTGTTTGATTAGAGTTTTAGATAATGTCTAAGGTATTTCAAAGTACGTTAATAAAGATTTATATAATAGAACATTTTAGTACATATAAATATTTTTATTCTTTTAACTACTAATGAAAACATTCAAAATAATTAAACTGAAAGATTAGTAACAGTTTTTGCTTCTATCATAGGAAGTGTTTGTAAAACTTAATGGTCAATTATTTTTTTCTTAAATACAACGTAGGATGTTTAAAATTATAAACTTCGAAGTTAAACAATTTATTGTAATTATGTTTTTTTGGAAGAAAATAGCTCCAATTTTTTATAAACTGCTTTTGTAAATTACTTTTTATAGTTTATCTGAATCTACTTTTTTGACTTATTTCAGCTTCCAAGCAATTTAAAAAAATAGGTAAAGAATAATACTTTTTGTTTTTTTATTAAAAGTTATAAAAATGCTTAAACTTTTTTAAAAGTCCACAGTTGTTTGCACAAAAAATCTACTTTTAAGGTTACTTATTTTAAATTCATAAACTTTTCACAAATTTAATTTTAAGAAAAACCATACTTTTGATTTATATACAGTTTTTTTTTTACTTAATTTTATTAAATCCATTAGCTATAAACACTTATATACTGTTTAAATATTTCCCAAAATAATTGCTTATCATTAAAAAGAAGTCTTATTCTAAAATCAATTAAACACAACATGTTATAAACACTAATTTTACAGATCAGTTTGCGCTATCAACAACAGAGAATATTCAAACAGCTGGCTGCAAACTCGCAACAACACCAAGCCATCCTCCATATTCGAAGACTTCACGGAGAACGTGAGATTTTTCGCTGAGGAATGCGATTACCTTCAGGGCTTCAACCTCTTGTGCGACATGCAAGGCGGCTTCGGAGGCTTCACTGACTTGTGCCTGCAGCATTTGTGTGACGAGTACGGCACGAGCAAGCGCAAAGCCACCCACTTGACCTGTCCGTCCCTGCAACCTTCTCAAGACACGCTGGACGGCAAGTTGGATTCTTACCTGTCAACCGTGTTTTCTCTGAACAGCGTGCTGGAATACAGCAGCTACGTCGTTCCAATGTCGCTGCGATCTACTCTCTTCTCGAAAACCCATCGAGAAATGCCAAACACAAAATGTAACATTAGCAGCGATTATGACACAAGCGCTGTTCTGGCAGCTTGCTACGAAGCTGCAATGATGCCCACTCGAAGTTTAAACAAGCAGATGACGCTGGGTGACATCGAGCAGTCTCTGGTTGCTGGCGGCACCAACAAGCTTCTATCGCTGAAAGGCTCCTTCCCCTGCCAGTACTTTTTAAAAAACAAGGTACCCACTGTTGACGGGCAACTGACTTCTTTGACGCCTTGTTTCAGCACCTACGATCCGATGGCCCAAGTTTTCGGACAGATGACCTCGTTGGTGGGCACTTCGACGGTACTCAGTGCAGAAGCGGTCAACTTCCACTTCAAGTACGCCAGCGGGCACATTCTAGAGGACACCAACTTCGTCAGAAAGTTCAAAAACCCGCTGAAGGTGCGCACTCCATTCCCTGACATCTTCAACTCGAACGTCGACTTGGAAGGGAGAAGCGGCAGTAAAGATGCGGCGAGTTATGACGAGAGATGCAAGAATCAGTCGGCGGTCGTCTGCGCGCAACTGAGCTCGTGCCAGCAAACAGGGAAGCTGTGCAGGGAAGTGTTGGACTTTTCAAAGAAAACTTCCATGTTGATGAAGATGAGGTGCCGTGCAGACGGAGAAGAGGAGCGGGAAATTCACGAGCAGATGGTAGAGAGGATGGAGGGAATGAAGAACGACTGCAGCGAGTTTTCATCCGAAGACAGCGATTTCAGTGATGACTGAAATTTTCAGTGAAACTTTTATAGATTTCAAAAAATCACTGTGTTAAAGGTTTTTAGATTCAAGCTTCTTTAAACTTTTTTTTATCAAGTAAAATCTGTTCATAGATCTTAGCAATGTTAGAATAATTAATAAGTTAGGAAAGTTATATGCTAGGTGTAGCTTGTTGTCAATTAATGTAATATTTTAAAAGGATAACAGCTGCTTAGGTTCAAAATATTGAACATTGTTTTTGTAAGGTTTTGTTGTAAATTTTTAATTAAACGTCAAAAACAAGTTCTCCAAAAGTTAGGTCCAAGGACCTTGTATACAAAAAAAGTTTTCAGTTATCGAGTCATTTACCACAGATAGAGTTTTAATCTCTTCTCTAACAAAAACATTTTATCTTTATCTAATTTAGTTTTTATACAATGTTTAAAATATTAATAGAGTTTGCAACAGTAAATTGAAGCAATAAAGATTTAATTCACTAGAATTTTTGATACCCTTAATTAATAAGAATATTTTATTTTTACACTGAATTTAATTTTTAAAGAAACCTTGAGAAAGTTTATTGATAATTATTTTAGAGTACTACAGGTAATTTTGAATTATGTGTAGCCTTTTTAATAAAATATAATTTTTATAAATACCTTTAATAGTTGAACATTTATAAATGATGCAGATTTTAAAAATGTTTTTAAATAAAGTTTTTGAAACGAAAATACACTTGTTTTTAAGTAAATGATTTCATAATAATATTATTTATAATGACTATCATTATTATTTAAAAAACCTAAAACTAGTTTTCTACTATTACAATAAAATATTACATACTAAATTTTTTTTAATTAAATACTTATTAATAAGTACAAAAAATTCAGATTTATCATTTAATTAGCACTTATCATTTTGCAAACACTTAAATAAATTGTCTTCTATTGTTAAAAAAGTTTTTTTATTACTATTTATTTATTTTTCTAAAAGCTACTTTACTATTGTGTCTAAAATTTCTAAATATTGTTTTGGCTGTAAAGTTTTTGAAATAAATTAAACTCTATAATTGAAATGTGTAACTGTAACAGGTTGGCTGCTAAACTTGGAATCCTAGAAAAACATGGATAATGACAATTTAGGCTAAATCTGGAATTTAAACAATTTTTGATGTTAGTAAGTAAAATTTTGGTTTGACACCATAAATTTAACATTTAGATATTTTTTTTTGTCATCATCAACATTTTTTTTACTTAAAACACATCTAAAGTAACTTAACAATATCTTTTAAATGATTGTGTACTACTTTACACGATTTTTAACTTTAAACTTAATTTAAAACTAAAAGTAGACCAAATAACGTGTACGTTCAAATCCTAGAAAAAATTTCTTAAGTGTTAGTGACCAATAATTGAAAAATTTGTTTATATCAGAACAACCTCGAGCTTTGTTAAAACTGTGCTTTTAAGTTTTTACAAAATAAAATACATTCATTATTTACTGAAAACTTTTTTTTAAATATTTTCTCTGTACTTGTTTTTATATGCAAACTCTTTGCATTTTTGATTTAAGTTTAAGACACAGGTAAGGTAACTAAACTGAAAATTATTTTGAAATGTCTGGTAGTAACACTTTTTTTTACTGATTAAATCTTTAAAATTTACATACTCTATTTGAAGTTTGTTATTGAATAAAGTATTTATAAACTTAGATGTATAGTTTTTATACAAATATTAATTAAAAATAGCCAAAAATATGTACTTTAAGTATGCAAAATAGATTTATTACTATGAAAAATATCGATAGTTGAAGTTAGAAATAGTTATAAGTGTACCTTTATACGAAAAGTATTGTATACCCAACATCTGTATTGTTTTTGTTTATTTTTTATATATATATTTTTTTCAATTTCTATCCGATATAATTTTTTAAATATATCAAGGAACACTCTCTGAAGTTTTGAGGTAGTTATCTCAAAAAACGTAGGAGACGATAGACTTTTAGTGAAATAGTCTATTTTTGCCGTTTTAGTTTGCACCTCCCATAAGGATCCTATTGTTGCCTCCGACTTTGACCGGCTATATCTCAAAAATTATTTTGAACTTTTTCAATCTGTAAAAAGCATCTTGTAGCTTAGTAAAAACTACATAAAAAAAGTGTTTTACCCACCCCCCCTATGCCCTTAAGTTGCATTTTCTATTTAAGAAATATAAATAGTTTTGTGAAAGTACTTAAGACCTCTTAACAATTAAAATCTGTTAAGTAAGCAACTAACATTAAAGAAAACTTTATTCTGTTTAAATAAAGTAAATTATTTTAAGTTTTACCCTAGAAAACAAAAAATAAAACTATTTTCTCGTCTAAAAAGTAATAGTCTCTTAGGTATAAAGCAGTAATTTTATACAGTAATGATATGTTTAGAAATAAATAAAAACTCTGCAATTTTCTTTTAGTTAAATTAAAAGAACTATATTTATTTAACGAAAAAATATTCAATGAGATAAACATTAAAAAAACTTTATAAATTTGGGAAACAAGAAATCTAACTAGTTAAACGAAGAATGTCTAAGTTGACAAAATCATAATGAAAAATTTATTTATCTTATAGTGAGGTTTTGAAAGTAAAACACCTAGTACAATTAGTATTCCGTAGTCTGGGAACTAATTAATTAAACATTTTCGTACGACTGTGTTAGCAACAAACCAGATCATAGAGGTTAGTTGAATAAAAGTTTTATAATTTTCCTGACCTGCAAAATTTTTTATTGCTCTAAACTATAAAATGCTGTTGTTAATGAAGTAAATGATAAGTATTAAACCTAATTAAAAGTTGTTTCAATGGCAGAATCTAATGTCAAAAATTATGATGTTTTGGAGCATTAAATCTTAAATGATGTTCTTGTTTAGGTGCGTATTTATTGAAAAGATTTTTTCGCTATAAAGGTAAAAGTAAGGTTGTTTGTAGCTGATTAAGTAACCAACAACATACTGATTATGTTAATAATGTTAGAAATATGAAGTTTGATTTTTTTTATAAATGACTGCGTGCTAAACATATAGTCCAGTTAAAATTCTAATATTTGATAGAAATACATAAAGTTGTGATTCTAGTGTTTATGTTAATGACTTTGTTATTAAGCAAAAAAAAATCAAGTTCTTAGCAGCGATTTTTAATAATAAGTTAAGATGAAAAGGACATTTGAGCCCCACAAAAAGTATCTTTTTTGGTTTGCTTTGTCAAAACTAAGATCTTTTTTAAGTTTAATATATAAATGTAGTTTTAAAATAGTGTATCAAAGGAAGTTTATCCGCACGTTTTATTATGTATATCTGTATATCCGGTATTGTTTTAGTATAATCATGCTAGTTAAGGCCACTCACTTGATTAAGAAAGCTTTCTTAATCAAGTTAGTGGTATTAAAACTAAGAATGGCAATAATTTCAATACATTTAAGGCTAACTTGTTAGCAATTACCCACATTTATACAAGAAACAATACCGGACAAAAGTCAGTTCATCAATACAAATGAAGTAGTAAACACAATTAATACTATCAAAAAGAACGATAAAATTGTTATAGCAAAACCTGATAAAGGCTCAGGTGTTGTTTTATTGGTTAAAACAGAACATTTAAGTAAAATGAATAAGATTTTAAACAATTCAACATAATTTGTAAAGTTAGGACAGACCAGTAAATTTGAGTAAATAAGAGAAATTAATTATTGATTTTCTAAAAAAGCTGGTTTATAATAAGAAGATTGAACAATCTAGTTTCATGGCTATTAAACCAATTGGTTCAATTAGGCCGAGGATGTACGGTCTTCCAAAACTGAATAAACAACATATTCCTTTTAGACCTATTCGGTCGATGATTAAGTCTCTACAACACAAAATAGCCAGATTTCTGAATTTTTTATTAGAGCTGGTTTTAGTTTATTCTCACAGTTTGTTGTAAATGACTCTTTTGAGGTTATTGAAAGGATCAGCTACGCTAAATCAACTAATACACTTTTAATATCATTTGATGTTAAGCAATTATTCACCAATGTACCACTAAAAGAATCAATTAAGGTAAGTGTTAACAAATTATATGAAATAAAAAAACCTAACTTAGAGAAGAATAATTTTATAAAGCTTACAAAATTCATCGATACTTTTTGGAATATGCTCCTTTATCCTTTTGCCAAATTGTCTTGAGGTAATTCCGACATAACTAGCTTCACAGATGCAGTTAAACTAGTAAACTACCACACTTTGTTTTAAACTTTTTAGTGGGAATTATATAAACTTCATTCATTTTGTAGTATGAAGAGAAAGACAAATTTGATAAGAACGCTCTGTCATCGAGCACATAAAATCTGTTCAAGAAAATTATTTGCTGATGAAATAAAACATATAAAACTGATACTAAATAAAAATGGCTATCAACAAGAACTTGTTAATAAAATAATTAATTTACATCTTAAAAGTTTAAACAAAATAAAGCCAGCAGGGCCGGAGAAATACTTGTATCTTTTAGTACTACCTTATGTCAATAAGAACTCAAGAATTTTAGAAAGAAATATCTTTCAATTGGTAAGTGGGACTAATCATTCGGCAAAGCCGATCGGTATTTTCGAATCCTAACCAATGATTAGACCTGGGGGCAAAGATCCGATAGCAGAGTTTAAAAAAATTATGGTAGTTTACCAGTTTAACTGCTTCTGTGAAGCTAGTTATGTCGGAATGACCTCAAGACAATTTGGCAAAAGGATAAAGGAGCATATTCCAAAAAGTATCGATGAATTTTGTATGAGTAATATAAGTAATAAGAAAATTAAATACTTTAGAGTAGTAAATGCTACAAAAAGATCTGCTATTGCATAACACCTAGTAGATAAACTTAATTTTGCAAGTAATTGTAACTTGAAAAGATTTACAACTATTAGAAATTGTTTTCACATTTCTGATTTAATTAAACTTGAGGCTATTTTTATATTGTTAAGAAAACCTAAGTTGTGTAAACATAAAGATTTGATTATAATGTTTCGTTGATTTTTAAATTGTTTTATAAGTTGTTACTATGTTTTATAAATTTTTTAGTTGCATTGTAATTTGAAGTACTTATGTATTGTTAATTACCCTTTGCTTTATTATTATTATTACTTTTACGTTGATTACATTTTCACTATATAAGCCAGATTTAGAATTTTATTTTTATTGCTTAGTATACAACTGATGAAATAAGCATAAAATATATTTTGTTCTGAAAACTTGATCTTATTTATATTTTTTGAAAGAATTTATATAAGTAATCTATTGGTTAACTTAATTTTATGTTTTTAAAAATATATTCCTAGATCCTCAAAAACTCTAACTGTTGGTATTTTAGTGTTGTAGATTAATATGTCAATCGGGTCAAACGGTTTGTTTTTCTTAAAACATTTGTTAGGATTTAAATAAAGTTTTCTTGTTTTTAGCCATTTGTAGATGTTACCTAGAGTAGTTTGTAAAGAGATATTTGACTCACTAAAAATTTGTGTACCATCTGCAAATAAACTCATATCACTTTAATACCAATGTTTGAATTAATATCGTTAATGTAAATTAAAAAAAAAGAAGGAAACCAACTACACCACCTTGTGGTGCTCCACTGTATATCGTTAAAGGGTCTGACAGCATATCAATAATGACCACTCTTTGTGATCTCCCAATTAAAAACTATTGAACTACTTCACTAAGGATTCATGTAATCCATACTGACTTAATATTTTTAATAATCGTTTTTGAGATAAAGTACTATCCATGAATTTAAGCATGTTAATAGTTTGATGCTTGATGAGCGGTTAGGGAGAAAACCAAATTGTTTATCAGATAGTAAATTATAGTTAAAAAGGTAATTTAGAATTTTCATAAATAAAATTTGTTCAAAAATTCGAGAAAACCCACCAGTTAAAGATGTTGGCCTATAGCTTAACGCTTTGTGTGTATAACCTTTCTTATGGACTGAAATAACAAAAGACATTTTCCATTGTTTTGGTACTTCAACTAATTATATTAAGCATTTAAAAATCGATGAAAGTGGAAAAGTTATTGATGGATTCGGATACTTAATAAAATAGGGCGGGGCATTTTCTAGGGTTCTAATAACTTTATTTTTTAAGTGATCAATTGAATGTTTAATGTCTTCATAAGTTATAAAAATGTTTTTCATTTTACTACAACTTTTTGAGCTAGGTTGAAACTTTGGTGGTTATCATCTTTTTTAAGTACATTTTGAAAACTTCTATTAAAAATTGAGGCTATTTCAAAATCTGAGGTTACTGTTATCTTTACCATTGTCATATAAAAGATGTATTTTAGTACTTAAATTAAGTTTCGATTTTACGTAACTATAAAAAAAATAAAACTTGTGCTTTGCACAGTTTTTCTTCATATTCAAAATTGTATTTTTTAACGACTAATTGATATTCTTTTGACTTGTTTTTATAATCTTTAGAAAATTATTTATTTGTTTTACTTTATTTTTATAGGATGAATTTTTCGTTTAACAATTTTTTATGTGAGATGGATATCTCTCACTTTTATTATTTTTAGAAAAAAGTGGTGTAAAAAGTTAAGTTGAGCTGATGATTTGGTCATAAAAATGTTGGAGATTTTTTGATTGTTAAATTCTCAGGTCTAATTATTTTTTGGCAGGTAATTAATGATGTTTTCAAAATCTGCCTTTTTAAATCATATTAATCTTTTTTAGCATTGATAACTTTTTTACTTTCAATTTTTAAGTTGTTTTGTTTTTTGAAATCTCTTTAGTAAAGTAAAAAAAAACACAAACTTACGTTATCTATATAACACACTACAGCTAGTATAACCTGATATCAAAAACGGTATAAATATATAGCATTCATTATAAACTATCAATAGTGTATAAAAAATTTCACGTTTGAGGTAGTTTAACACTTGTTTTTATAACTTATCTATGCTTAAAAGAATAGTAAATATACTATGATTAAATATGTTACAATTATGGAGTGCATAAACATATTTAAATTTTAAAGTTAAAAAACGTTTAGAGTAAAAACATAACTTTTGTCAACAAAAAATTCATTTTTTACAAGCTTTGTTTTATAGAATTACCTCTTTTTTTAAATATATAGTATTAAAAAATTATGAAAATAATTCAACTCATAGAGCTTAGATAAATTTCTTGTTACTACATAAGTTAAAACTACATGTTAAATTCATTTGATTGACTAAAATAAGTAGCAGAAACTATTTTAGTTGTAAAACTATTTTTTTAAATATAAAAACATTGCTTATAGTTATGTATAATTTTTTTAACTGTTTAAAATATCATGAAATAATAATTTACTAATAAAATTTTCAACAAATTTTTATTTAACCTTCTGTATATGCTTAAATACTTATGTAAATCTAACGCAAACAAAATTTAATTGTAGAATTTTCTAAAACCAAAAAAATGTGATTATTAAAATTTACGTGTAAATAATTTATTTGTCGTTATCAATTATAAAAAAATTATAATCAAAAAAATAAGAAAATTTCAAAAATTTTCAGATTATAAAAAACATCTCTATAAAAACCAATTGCCTAGAATAAATAAAAAAATATTTATTTATTTTCATCTTTTGAAGGAACATAATTCTCTTTTTTTTTAGAATTTAGCACAAAGTGAGTGATTTCAATGGCAACCTGCAATTTTTATTGAATTCAAGTTAACTTTGTATTTAAAATTTATTTAGAAATAATAAATTGATGTTAAAAATACAATTACAAAGTTAAAAAATTAAGATATCCACTGATTACAAGTGTTATATTCTTATTTTGAATCTAAAATAAACGACGCTTTTATATACAGTATTTCATATTCAAAATATTTTATGATAAAAAGTATATTTGAAATAATTTTAATGAGTAAATGACTTTGCTATTTTAAAAAGACAGTCGACCACTTGTTAGGGGTCTGTAAACTGTTTTGAGTTACATGACAACTCAAATAAAAAAAATTCAAGAAAATAACTATACTTGAAAAATATAAAAAATGGTCTTGTAAGTCTTATTAATAGGATTACGATGGTAAAAAATTACTTGAAAATTTAAAAAATAAAAACAAAAACTATCTTTTACTTAAAATTACTACATTTTAATAAGCCTTAAATCTAGTTTTAGCCATATCTCAAAAAATAAGTTTAAACTTTTAGAAAGTACAAAATGCTCTTTTAAGTTTAATCAATAAGATAAGATGGTACAATACTTTTGTCTTTTGGTATTACAAAATAGACATTTATCAATAACTCAGAATAATTTAGATTGTTGGAAATTGAATTGTCAAAATTTGAGCAGCCGTGCACCCACTACTTGGCCAGTCAAGAAAAATTTTCTGATCTAAGATTTATCTTTTAGTTGAAAAAGCTTGTGATAAAAACAATTTGTAAAAAAGTATTTTAAATATATTAAATTCAACTAAAATAGGTAACAGCCTTATCAATTAAATATTTCAATAAATAATTGCTTTTGAACTTAAATTTTTATAAATTACAAAGAAAAGAGAGCACAAACGACTTTTTTTCATCAATTCTGTCTCAAGAAACATTTGTTTTTATAAACCCTGGCATTTGTCATTAGTAATAATTAAAATAAGATTCATAAATCAAAGATGAACTACTCTGAGTCTCTATAAAAACATTAAGTCTAAAACAAACCTCCAACATAATAAGTAGCACAATAAGAACTTCGACGTTGTAACTTTTCTGTTCAGTTATATGCGATTTAACTAGTTCTACCATCTCAGAACAGTAAGACAACTTCTTATTTATTTCTTCCACCCGTTTGTTTATGTCATAATACCTTGAAAGTTTTTATTATTGAAAAGATATAATTTACTTCCTATGTTTAATATAAATGTTTGTATTTTAAGTTTATGATTTTTATACTGATTTATAAATGAATTTAATTAATTATAATGATTTTTTTAACTTCAATTATATATAAGCATACTGTTTTATATACTATGAAGGCAATTATTAGTCAGCTTACTTACAGTGTAAAATACTTTCTAAAAATGTTATTGCTACTTTATGAATTATAAAGACAATATTTTTTCAGAGTTGCCACTATTCAAAACTTGCCTGGTTCATCAAAAACTGACTACAGTGAATAAAAACTAGCTGAAATTATTGTTTAAATATGTAATTCAAAGCAATTTTTTTGAAATATAAGCGAACAAAGTTGGTAAGTTTAGTAAATTCCCTATGGAAGGCGCAAAAAAAAAGCGAACGAAGACTATTTTACTATAAAAATATTTTCCAATTCATTTTATAAATAATCTTATTCACATTTTTACAGTAATATCTAAATCTTTAGAGTAAAGAATGTTTTATAGTTTTGAAAAACAATACTTTTTCTATACTTTTTCTCATCTAAATTATTATTTTTAAATATTGTTTGAATTCTAAGATCAGAACTGTTTTAAACTCTTTAAGCAATGTTTCTTGATAATTTTTAGAAACCAGCTTAAAATTTAATATATAATTTTAATAAAACTTCAAATGCCATAAAAATTGACAATGGAAAAACTTTATTCCATTGTTTATATTTAATTTTTACAAAGATAACTGTATATAAAATAAAATTAAAGTTTATATACTTTATAGAAACTGATTTGTAGTTTAATTTATTGTGTACGACCCAATGTTAGTTTATTTAAAAAATTAATACTTAACAATGATCTATATAACACCATACAATTACTAAATACATGTTCGTCAAAGTTGTAATCACCTCAAAAAGCATTATACTAAAACATTGTTAACTAAGTAATTGCCAGAACGCAGGCTAGCTAAACATTATTTTAAATAGAAAAAAATAATTGTATCTGATCTTAATCGTTTAGACGTAACTCTTATATCAAGCTAAAGCACTTTGGTAATCGGAGAATTTTTATGGTTATATAATTTGTTGAGGTCAACAAGGTAAATACAATAGATTTTTGTTTAGTACTATGTCTTCTTAAATTTGTTTAATTATAAGTCTAAGTAGTATAATTTTTGCAAAGCCTGATTTAATATAAGATAATAATCTTTTTCAAATTAACAATGTTTTAGTTCTGAAAATGCAGCTTACACTCTATAACTTTTACTTAAATTAATTGTTTATTTAAAGTTAATAATCAGCATAACAAAAGTATATCAATAAAAGTTCTCACTTTGAGGCTTGCAGGAAAATGTTTTCTAAACTTTCATTGTCCCAAAAAACGTCTGGTACTGAGTTTGAACTGTGCTGTAAATTAACTCTGTGCCTGTAGTATGTATGCTACTTGTTACACTATGTTTTGATTGTTAACTTAAATTATTTACATTATAAAATATACACAAAATTTAAGTTTTAGCTAGTAATTTAGCTCGGTGCTTTGGCAGGCGCATGTAATCTAGCATCTTAGAAGCTTGAAATTGTGAACGTCATTACTATACTTAAACGCAGAAAATTATCACCGTGTCAAATTTATCAAATATACAATATCAGGGTTGCCATGTTTTTAATAAAAAAACTAGCCTGATTTACAAAAAATAGCCTAGTTTATTTTTAATTTAGGATTTCCATTAGTTATTTATCTTTGTTCACTTAAAAGGGAACGGGTCAAAATTGCACAAGGTTATTAAATTGCACGAGGGGACTAAATTGCACGAGGGGACTAAATTGCACGAGATCAAAATTGAACGAGTGCACAAAAATACTTCTGCACTAAGCCAAATTTGCACGAGGGAACAAAATTGCACGAGTTACATTTTTTCACTAGAGTAAAAAATAAACAGATAAAATAAATAAATAAATAAATAAAAACAGATAAAAAACACTAAAAGATAATTTGATTTAAAATTAAAATAAAAAAGTTACTGACCGATGGTAAGTGTTAAAGGTAACAGTGATAGTAAAAATAAAAAGTAAAAAATAACTAATAAAAATTATTCTTAAAAAAAAGCTAGTTAAAAAAAAACTACTGACCGAGGGTAAGGGTTAGGGGTAACAGAGATAGTGAATAATAAATTAAAAAATTAATAATAACTTACCGTCCGAGGGTAAGGTTAGGGGTAACAGTGAAACTAAAAAAAAATTAAAATTAAATAAAAACTTTTTTTAAAGTTAAAAAAAATTCAACCCGTGCAAAAATGTCTCCGTGCAAAATTGTCTGCTCGTGGAAAAGTGATCTTTCATGCAAAAATTTCTTCGTGTTATTTTATCGCCTCGTGCAAAAGTATCTTTGTGCAATTTTGTCCCCTCTTGCAATTTTGTACGCTCGTGCAAATTTGAAAGCTACCCACTTAAAGAATGACTGTAAACACTTGTTTTTAAACTTACATCTAATTTTATGACTTAAGATCTAATAAATACTTTACTGTAAATTAATTGTGTTATTATTATAAATTTTAATTCAAGCATTATAATGAAAACTAATAATGATGTAATAAACTAACGGTTGCTGCAAGAAGGAATATTTTAACAAAAAGTTTGAATTAACTACAAAAAATTAACAAAAATTGAATGGTAGATCACAACTTAATAAAAAAGTTATACAATTTCGACAACTGAATCAAGTCAACCATGATAACTTTTTTTCAAAAAAAAACTAGTCGAGTTGACCTGAGCATTTTAAATATATAACAAGCCTTAGTTTTTTTCAATGTATGACAACCCTAATAAGAACTGTAAATGTGTGTTAATAAAAATAAACTAAACTATGAAAATTTAAATAAAATAAAAATCTTAAAAAAATAACGCAATCGTTTAGAATAATGAAACCTAAGTAGAAAAATTTGCCCAATATGTTTGAGAACGTTGTTGGAAGTGTTTTTGGTGATCCTGGTGTTGATCAGTTCATTGGGGAGCGGCTCCAACGAGTGAATGAGCTCGTCGAGTGCGAGTTCCCAGTGAGAAAGCTTGACAGATATGGCAAGTGAGCTGGCGAGTGCGTACATGTCAACACACTTCACTCCTTCCTTTGACGAATTGTTGATGTTCATGAAGTCTGCAATTGATTAAAACAGCTAATATACAAAAAATATCATTATTTTAGTTTGCAAGTTAAAAGCTGTTTTTTTAAAATTACAGTGAAAACCTTTGAATCTAAACACAATTTCAAACAGCTTTGTTTTAAGTTATCAATCTTGGCTTAAATTATAATATATAAAAAACTTTAGTTTTATATGTGATATAATATATAAAAGTAAAATTTTTGCAACTAATATAATTTAGTTTATATATATTGTTTTATATAATTAAACTATACTTTGAAAAATCGATTTCAACTTTATTTTATCATAGTAAAACTTTAATTCTTCAAAATTTTAAGCTGTTATAACATACACTTATTGCAATTGGCTATTACTTGTAGTAAAATGCTTAAAAGTATATTTAAAAGTTTGTATAACGTTAAACTTAAAAAGTTGTACAGAAAAGTAAGTATACAAAATTTTAAAAAAATTCTATATTAATTTTTCTTTAAATATTTTCTGATAGATCAACTGAGAGAAAAATCAGTTAATCTACTAGAAACTGAAAAAGGACAGCTAATTAAAAATGACTGCACATTTATGATGGTTACATGACAATTAAAATTCTGACAATTCAAATTCTCAGAATAATATTTAAGAGACTATATCTCAAAAAGTTAAAAAATATTTTTTAAAACTTAAATATAAGTATGTAGGTCTTGTTAATATCTACAAGCAATTTTTTCTTATTTGCAAAATTTTAAATATTAAAAAATAATAAAAGTTACTTTAAATAACTGTTTTTTAAAACTTATTTTAGCCATATCACAAAAAAGGGACAAGTTCAAAATCCACCCAGTCAAATTCTAGAACCGCTTACCGATCGAGGGTAAGGGTTAGGGGTACAGTGATAGTGAAAAATAAATAAAAAATAAATGTATAAAATACAAAAAATGTATAAAATAAATTAAGATGTAACGTTAAAAGGCGTTAATACCTAGAGATCCTGATAAGCTAAGCTTATCGGAATATATACCACATATGTTTTTGTGTTGAAACTTTATTCCGACTAACAACATATGTGGTAAAATAAATTAATAAAGAAAAAATAAATCAGGTGGATTTTTATAATAAACCCACAAAAAACAACTAAAATTTTTCAGAAAATAAAAAATGGCTTGTAGATATTAATACCTATATACCTATATACTCATTTTTCAGCTTTTTCAAAAATACTTAACTTTTTAAAACATAGTCTCTTAATTCTTTTTCTAAGAACTTGAATTGTCTGAATTTGTCTTGCCTGAATTTGAATTGTCGTGCACCCATTATTAATTGTTTTATTTTTCAAATTCTAAAAAAATTGCTACAAAAAATATAAATAAGTCTTAAATTCATAATCAAAACAATGAAAAAGCTAAATGTAGTTTTTATTTTTGTAGATAAATGCTTTTTTTAAAGTGTTTCTTTTTTTCTATTTAAAACTATTACTTTTTTATACTTGGCTGTAAAAAATAGTTCAAATTCAAATCTAATTCAATAAAAAAGATTATATATGTTTCTCTCCAACTGAATTTACATTTAAAATATTTTTAGCTTTGAGTCTAAGAACTTTGACAAAAAATAAATTAGTTTAACAAACTTTTATTCAAGCTAGTATCTCCTGAAACAAATTTAAAATTGAACTTTTCAGCTTGATATTCGACACTATTTTCTTTGTAAGAGTCTACTTCATAATCTTTCACAAGTTGGTTAATAATTCTTATACCTGGGTCAGATACATTCCAGTATGAAATTGTTCCAAAACTAGTGAAGTACTGATATATAAATATATATTACCAACTGTTGTTTTTAATTATTTTATAAAATTTTGAATAAAGTTAGATTGAAATTTGATATTGTACAAAAACATTAAATAAAGTTATTTAAATTTTTTTGATTTAAGTATATTGTCAAATATTAAAAATTTTTAATGTATCTAGAAAACCATGTATGTGATTATATAAACTTAATCACTTTCCACATAGCCCACTTGAAGGGCTATCAAATAATTTAATACAAAAATTCGATTTTAAAAAATACAGTACATACGTTTCATAAAAACAATAAAATTATTTTTGATCATCAGCTGTAGGTTTGAAATTAATTGTACATTGCTAAAGAATTATACAAAAGTTATAATGTTTTTGCGCTTTAGGTCGCAAACGTACTTTGAAGGCTCAGTGTCATTTACATATACACCATCTTTGATAGATTTTTTATGGTTAGCATATCGTAATCTGAACTGAGTTGAGCATAAGCTGATGAAGAACTTTTTTCTTTTAAATTATGTTCTCCAAACGGCAATGACCTCCTTTTAAGTTATATTTGCAGCCATCAGCGCAACTCAATTGATTCTGAGTTAGATTACTTTTATTTAATATTTTTGGATTATGTGACTTAATTAATCTCTTCAAACTCGCCGTACATGAATAACTAGTTTGCATATTATGTATGTTGAAGATTTTTGATAATGGATAATTCTTTTGGAATGTTTATTTACTAGATTTATAAATTCTCTGCCAATTTTTGTTTAACTGAACTACTGATTGGAGGATTATACCAAATTATATTTCGTTTTATTGTATTTTTTTGTTTGTTTTAGTTTTTTGCTTAGTTGTTTTAAAATAAGGTTCATAATTGTAACTTGATCTTTTATATAAACGTTGATTATTTATACATGGTATTTTTTTATAATATTTTTCTGGTGGCCAAAACATTTATTGATATACATAATTTTTGCGTTTCCCCTTTTTATAAGGCATATAGGGGAGATCATACAAGTTGAGCTTCACATCCAGGTAGTCAGTAGTCATCATTGGTGATTCAACAGTGAGTCGTAAACCCATAGACTTGAAGAAGGCATGCGTATGTTTTTTAGTCTTTCTACTTTAAAGCCAGAAGAATTAGGCAGTGTAGCTAGATTATGCGCAGGGATCGTTTATGGGTGCAGAATTATGCGAATTAGTAGGACTTTTATGTTTGACTGGTTGAAAAATATTTTTGGTTTAGAAAGAGTTGGGTTGTATAGGGACGATGGTCTAGCTGAAAAAACTAAAACAAACAATAAAAATAAAATTAAATTAAATATAATTTGGTATAATCCTCCAGCCAGTAGTTCAGTTAAAACAAATATTGGCAGAGAATTTATAATCTAGTAAAAAAAACATTCCAAAAGAATTATCCATTTTCAAAAACCTTCAACATACATAACAAGCAAACTAGTTATTCATGTACGGCGAATTTGAAGAGATTAATTAAGTCACATAATCAAAAAATATCAAATAAAAGTAATCTAACCCAGAATCAATGTAACTGCGCTGGTGGCTGCAAATATAATTTGAAAAGGGGCAATTGCCGTTTGGAGAACATTATTTTTAAGGCAACAGCTAATTCTGACCTTGATAAGAAATTCTAAGTAAGCTTATGCTCAACTCAGTTCAGATTCCGATATTCTAACCATAAAAAATCTTTATAAGGTGGTGTATATGTAAATGAGACTGAACCTTTAAAGTACGTTTGCGACCTAAAGCGCAAAAACACTGATTTTAGAATAACTTGGGAGGTGATAAAAAGAGCACAGCCAATAGCAGATGGTAATAACCCTGTTTGTAGGCTGTGCTTAAAAGAATCAATGGCCGTTCTGTATTCGTTTAAAAAATAAGGTTGCTTAGATTAGAGGAAATAAATAAATACCATCTTGTTGACATATGAAAAAGCTCCTCTTAATATATAGTAAATTTCAAAGTATTTCACAGTCACTTAATTGTAGTTTTGTGAGTTTTAGTTGTTTTTTAGATGGAAGATTTACTTTTGTACTGCACATTACTTAATAATTACGCCATAGTGTTTTTTTGTTTTTTCTTGTATAATTTTTAAACCATTGTTTAGCATAGTGCATATAATTTCAAACCTACAGCTGATGATTAAAAACATTTTTGTTGTTTTTATGAAACGTATGTACTGTATTTTTTTAAATAAGAATTTTCGTAATAAATCATATATAGAAAAAATGTGATTAATTAAACTTAAACACTTTCCACAGAGCCCACTTGAAGAGCTTTTCAACAATTTATTCAGAAAAGTAATTCAAAAAAAAACATACGTTTAAAAAGCTAAATGCTTTAAACTTATAGTATACATTATTATATTAAAAAAACTAGTATGATAAAAATCTAGTTGAATATTTCTTATACATATGGGAAGTCAGTAATATATATTTTGAAGGTAAACAATTACAGTTTGAACAAGAAACTTATTGAAGTTTTTTTTTGAGATATTATGTTAAACAAATAAATTCATAATATTTAGTAACTGTAAAATAACTAGAAGAAAACGTAATTTTAAAAGTATAAGAAGAAATTACTATTAGCTATTATTAGGTGTAAAAACAAAATTTCAAAACTGCATGGTATGCATTTAAAGTTTTCCTGGGTTCAATGTTTTTTTTTTCTACTTTTGTAACTAAGTAAGTAAGAGCAACTGACAAAAAAAAATTAACAATGTAATTAAACAACCACTTTTCTTAAAAAATAAATACTTATAGGTAAAACTCTCGAGCAAAATTACATTTTTTTCAATGAATGTTTTACAAACATTTGAAATTTTTAGAAGTTTTATAACTATTAAGTTTTTGGTTACAAAAAATGCTATAACTTTATTATACGTTACTGTTAAATTAGTGAATTTTAAAGCCTTAGATTTACAGGACGTGAAAAATAGATTTTATAACTTACTTAATTTACTTAACTAGAATTAGATTTACATAGTTCAGGTTCTTATTTGTTTAAAAATACGCTAATTTCACTTCTATAAAAAATTGGCACTTAATAATTAAAGAAAAAATTGGATTTAAAGTATCATTTTATATTTCAATAACTTTAGTCAATGTTAAAGCAACGCATGAAATGAATAAACGGAATTCTAATTTATAAGCTTATTATTATACAGACTTGTTTTCATATGAGTTTAAAAAAGAAACCATTGGAATTTAATCTACTTACCGAAAAATAAAAATATAAGCATCAAAGTTTTCATCTGCATTAAATTTTTTGTCATTTAATTTTATCAATGCAGCATCAGAAATTTCCATCGGGAGTTGAACTGTTGATATATTTTGGTGCTTTTTTAGACTTTCAAGTAAGTGTTCAAACCTGTGTTTCAGAAAACAAACTATAAAAATTTTATAAAAACCTTAATTTTTTGTACTGTTATTAAATTCGAAACTTTGATAAAATAGTTTAAACTATCTATACAAATATGACAGCCTAAATATATGAACTTGAAAAAAAGTATTTAAACATTATTTTGTTCAGATAGAAACATAATAAATATACTTTAAAGCTTTTTATTTTATTAATTTACTCAAAACAAACTAATACTAATAATTTAAGGGTAAGCAATAGCATAACTTATTGTTAAATGAGTATGAACTTAACAAATAAACATACATATAGAATAAATTTTTAAAAGATATATACTGAAAACATTAGTTTTATTATATTATACACATTTTATTGTAAAATCAATTATATTCCTTTTTTATTTGCTTTAACTTGTTACACTAACAATCTTAATTTGTAGTACAAAAATTTTTTGCTGAACTCAATTTGATTAAAATTTTATTTAAAAAAAATACTTATACAAATATTTCAAACATTAGACGCTAATTTCGAATATTCTATCTCAGCAGAGTATGGTACAACTTTGCAATTGCTGAATAAGACATAGTTTAATAATACTTGTAAAGATCAGCAGTTCCATAACAGTTTACAGGTAAAAGCTCTTTTTCAGTTATAATGTTTTTAATTGTCCTTTTTTGTCTTCTTCTTCGGACCAAAACCATCTTTTTCAAATCATCTCGGTGATGCATATATGAAGTTGCCATCCTATTCTTTTAAGCAAAACAAATTGATTAATAATTGATACAGAAAACTTAACTAATATTAAATAATAAATATTTCACTTTAGCTTCTAATTAAAAAAATCTACAGTAGACTCAAAACTGTGTTTAATATATTTTTTAAACAAAAGTCTTCTACGTTTATAGCTTTTATCAAAACTTAAATGTACAATAAATAAGAGAAGTTATGCCAGTTGGAAAAAGAATTTGAAGAGTTTTTGCATATGTCAAAATTTTACTTCTTTAAAAAGTCAACTGTCAGAAAAAAACTATAAAAAAGTACTTAAATTTCAAATTTTTAAAACTTATTATTTTTAAACTCATTAGTAGTTTATGATTTATATTTATATTTTATAAAAAATTTTTTTTGTTATTTTTGATTTTTTTGTCTTTAGGCTAGTTAACCTTTAAAGACTAAAGGTACTCTGCGGACAAGCACAAGGTATATTTGTTGACGTTTTTAAAGCCATAGATTTAATAATCTAATGAAGTTATTAAAATCAGTGCAAATCACCTAAATACATATTATTAAATTTTAAGACATTTTTAGCAATGATTTTTTTGATACCCTATAAATTACTTTTGTTTTGATAAGATTTATTTAGTCTGAAATATTTAACTGGTATAAATTTGGGCTGCATTAAAATGATATTTCAAAAAAACATTTATAAGTATTAGTTCTATAGAAAATTTTGCTCCCTATAACCAGTTCAAAGAAATTTTGGTTTACTTTTTGCACTTCTTAACTATAAATGTTATAAAGTAGACAAAATCTTATAAAACTATAAAACTTAAAGCTAATGTTTTAAAAATACACAATTATTACTTTATTTACTTGCATACTAAATATAAATAGTTTAGATATTTTTATGTTAAGAACGTTCTGTAATATACTTTATTTGAAATATGTACATCTTTTAGCTTAATCAAAAAAATAAACCTGGGTACAACAACATAAAGATATGTTTAGTTTTTTTCTTTGTAGTATAAACCCTGCTGCACGTAGTGTTACTTTTGAAATTTTAAACATTATTAATATTATTTTCAAATATTTATCTTTACTACTTTTAAAGATAGATATTATAAACCTAAATTATTTTTCAAGTAAAATTAAGTTATTGTGTAGTTTACATAAATTTAAAAATAAAAAGTTCAAACATTGCTATTAAGTTTTATCTGATGTTTGAAGAGGCACAAATTAGTGATCAAATAATAATTGTAGTTTCAAACTTTTATAGTTGGCATTTAACTTTTGTAACTTAAAAGTTAATCATTTTTAATAATGAAATTATGTTTTTAAAAGTATAGTTAAAAATTAGCTTTATATAAAAATATTCTAGTTAAAAACAATAAAAAACAAGTTACAAAATATATAAGCTAAATATTTAAAAATTTTGAGCTTATTCAACAACATAAAAATATCAATAAATTTAAAAGCTTTTTTTAATATTGATATTACTTTTTTAGCTAAATATTTTCAACAAATTTAACTTAGTTTTATTCGTCATAGTTAACAAATACACACTGTTTCGTTTATATATGAAATAATAAAATTATGCACTAAGATAAAAAAATGTATCATACATTGTACAAGGTTAAGAAAATTATTTAACTTTGCAATAGCTTTGCAAAAACTTATGATGTCAGATTTAAAACAGATGTAAAACTTTTCTAATTTAAACAAAGTCTAAAATATTTCAGATTGTAAAATAAATCTAGCACACATAACATTGGTATCACGTTATAAATAGTTTTTATTTCTCAATAGTTTATGATGTTAAAAAATTGAATTATAGCTTTTATTTTATTATCATAAGACCAAAAGCTTAACAATTAAAAATTACCAAGTCTAGTAGAAAAGTACAACTTTTTTTATAACTTGTAAATTCAGAAAACAAAATATAATCATAGTCAATTTAATTTAAATGTTTAGAATTACTTGAATATTAAATCAACAAATTTTTTATACTAAACTGTGTTCAATTATTTTACCTTTAATCAATTTTAATAACATCTAAACAGACATAGCAGTCATGGCTTAATATTGGCAAAACATAGCATATAGGTAAAATAACAATGGCTAAAACCCGTGCAACAATTAGACATAAACATAAATATCCTCTAAACAATATAAAGCTTTTATTAAAATAGTTGTTAAAAATGCTATTTCAACTTTTTACTTTGATCAATACTTAATTCACCAGGACCAAGTTTAAATAGCATACAAAATCCTCCAACTGTAGAGAGAATATGAAAAAATTCTTGTTGATAAAAGTTTTTCAATGGCAAACTATTTTCGTACTTCCAGAACTGATTTTGGTTTAAATTATAAGCTAATAACCAGACAATAAGAATTGAAACAGAGAACTTTGTTTTATAACCAAAAATAATTAGAACAGCTAGCATACAAACAACAGTATCATGAAATAAATCTGATAGGCTAGATTTAAAATGAAGCAAAGTTATAAACATACATACTAACAATACTCTTCCTAAAAGTTGTGCGATAGAATAGATGCTGTTACTTTGATTTTTTACAAAACAATAATCATCTCTACAAGAAGCTTCTACAACCAGTAGTATTAACCCACCAAATAATGCTAAATCAATTGCTGCATACTCCACTAATAAATATAAGTCAAAAATTATGTTCTGCGTTATGATTACAAGAAACAAGCATGATGAGGAAAAAATAACAAACTTTCTGCAAAGTAGAAATATACATGAAATAAGTTGAGTAAAAAGTAAAGTAACCACTACATAAAGCGAACAACTATTAGAAACATTCCATTTTCTTCTGACATAAACAGTTTCACTTTCAAAGTTAATAGTCATAAAGATTACATTGTTGATGTAGGGGGACAACAAAAGTGTTCTTGGAAACGTGAAAAATAAAGTTTTAAATAAATTTGCATATTTTTTATTCTCTCCTTTTGTTTCTGATTTACACATAATAGTATCTTATAGAACTAAGGCATATCTACAAAAAAATATTAGTTAGCATATAAGCATTTAAATTTATCTAAATTTTAATAGCAGCAAAAAATATGCATTTAAAAATATTCATTTTTAAAATGTTGTCTTTAAAATAAAAAGTTTTAAATTTATTTCAGCTAAAAAAAGTCGTATAATAATTAAGTATATAAATATTATTAAAAAAAACTTTTTTTCTTGCTGTTACCAGACATTATATAATTTTTATAGAGTTATGTATATAAATATTTATTTAATATGATGTTCTCTCAGTAAAAAGTTAGAAAATATGACATTTTTCTTTGATTTTAAATATAACTTTGTTAAAAAAATAAATTACCAAACAAGTGTTTATAAAAGTATGTAACTATTATGATGTTCTTTCAGTAAACAATTTCAAAATATGTCTAATCTTTAGAAAAATTATATTAAAAAAAACTGAAAATGCAGAAATTTTTTTAATATTTTGTTAAGTAGATCAAAAACTTACAACTATTTTAACCACAACTATAATTTTTACAAATTTTTGTCACAAAATCAGAGTTGCCATTCTCTGATACAAAAACTAGTATGAGTAGCTATAAACTAGTTTTTATAAATAGGTGAAAAAAAATTCTTTTAGCCAGTGTGCACTTAACACCGTAGTGTTTATATTGTACTTGGTATAAACTAAACTGCACTAGCTGATTAATCAAACTTTTTTTTTTCTTTATTCGAAATTTCTTAATTCAGCTTTCTTCTTAAATAAGTTAGGAGTAAATGCCAAAACAAGCTATAAATTATTCTTTCTGGCAACCCTTGTGCAATTAATTTGCACAGAAAAATTCTTGAGCTAAAAAATATGTTTAAATAAATGCAATTTTTTTAATGCAGTTATCAAATTTTAGTTTTTCATGCTATTATGAAGACAACTAAACCTTAAAAATGACTTAATTCTTATAAAAAAATTTGGTACTGTGCAAATTTTAACTTAATTTGGTACTTAGCAAATATGATTAAGATGCTGAGAACTGCTGAGTACAATAAAAATTTATTTTATCACTAAGAGCTTGACTCAAAATTTAGGCTTGTTACTTGATATTTATAGAAGACTATGAAAAAATATGTCTGTTATGTTCAAGTAGAGGTAGACACAAAGCTAAAAACTCTATTAAACAATTAAAATTCACTTAAATAATAGAACAATAATTGAGTATAAAATATTAAAAACAGGGTTTCCCGAACTTTTTTTCACTAGGCCCCTTTAAAGAAATAAAAAAGCTCTGGCCCCCTCCAACCAGATTTCTCAAAAGACTACTATTAAGTATGTCGACACCTTTTTTTTTCTTTTCATCATCAACTTGAGAGTATCTAGTGTAAGTTTCAAATTATGGCCTTGTGGCTCCCCCTTTTACAGCTTAGGTCCACTAAATTTCTGAAAACTTCCCATTTTATCTAGTGTAAGTTTCAAAACTACCATTCAAAACACCTGATACCTTTTTTTTTTGCTTTTCACCATCAACTCCAGAATATCTAGTTTAAGTTTTAAATTATTTCCTTATGCCCCTTCAATACTCACGACCCCTTCTTTGGCCCCTTTGCTGCTTATGGGCTCTTATTTTTCTGTAATGGCTCCCAAGGGCAAGCCATATGAACATTTTGTGAAAACCTGATTTAAAAAAACCTTTACTAAGTTAATCTAAGTCATTTTGAATATTAAAAAAAAACTAGCCAGAACCTTTCAAAAAATGTCAAAAATGTAGCCTGTGTTGGCCTGATATTTAAAAACAACTCAAACTAGTCTAAGTGTGTGACAACCCTACAAAACTATAATAACTGCCCTTTCTAATAAACTGATCATAAATTTTTAGAACTAAAAATATACCCTAGTGCTTTATTTAACTTACTTTTTAAACTCTTTACCTGAATACTAAGACAAGTAATTATTTTATGCAGTTTTTTAACATTTCAATACAACAATTTAAAAATAATTCACATTTGAGTTTGAAGAAAAAACAATTTAATAAATAAACTGTATTAAAAATATTACCTCTTCTTTATTAAATTTAAATTTTTGTGAATGTTTACAGGAATAACTATTTATACCTTAAAATGATATATTAGATATAACCTTTGTTATTTTTCTAATACAGAAATTTTGATTCAATTAATTTTCATATTACAGTCACTTAAATTTTTTGGTTAATTAAAGTTTTATATTTCACAAAAAATAAATTTTATCATTAACAATAGTTTAAATAATTAATAGTTGGTCCATCATTAGGCATAAAAAAATCCTGTGCTTTTTAAAAGTTTTCAAATTAATCAAGATAAATAATTTTTGTAGTGAATTTGCATGCATCCAGAAAAATACAGTGTAGTAAGAACCCTATCTTTGGGGTTTTAATTTTAATTACATTAATAGTATAAATAACAAAAATAAAAATGTAGATTGGCTTATATGTTAGGGGTACAAGATGATTACATTTTAATTAAATAATAAAGGTAATGAGAAAACAGTGCTTTCTATTCTAATATACTTTTTTGAGTGTTTAATACTATTGTCATAATATATTAAAAAAAAGAAGTAATTACCTAGCATGATGTCACACCAGTATTAAGCTGAAATTGTCCATAAATTTAGGTTAAAAATCAATGTTTTCAGTTTAATATATTAAGTCTAAAAAGATAATTTGTTTTAAACAAGTTATATAACTACATAAATAATTATTAACTTTGAAGTTGGATAGGTTGTATTTTTAAATTATATGTTTATAAGCCACCTACAAAATTTTACTAGATACTTCTAATTGTTTTTAAAATACATTTAAAGATAGTCTTACAGATAATAAATTTTATAATATTATATTAAATTAAAAAAAACATTGTACTTTAATCTAAATTTATATTCTAAAAATACATCAAACATTATATAATTTAGGCTTGATATTGGTGCAATATCATGCTAGGTATATCCAAAAAGTGTTAAAAAAAATAAAAATGTAGATAGAAGAAACAATTTAGATCTAAGAGACGACAAAGTATTTAACTAAATTGTATAAAAATTTGTAGATTTGGTGTGTTTCCTAAGTCTCCTAATTTTACAGAGATGGTTTATTAATGAAGTAAAGAAATTTCTTAATTATTTTTTTATTCAGAATGAAGTCAAAATTTTGAAATATGAATATAACCTACTAAACATAATTTCAACATAACAAAAGTAATTTAATAAATAAATAAACAAAATTTTGTAGACAAAAGGATAAAACCAGAATTATAGTTCAACTTTACACTATGTTTTTTCAAAGAAGAATCAATTTCATCATATGCACTCTAAATTATCTTTATTTTCTAGATACAATATACAACTTCTCTTGCATCACAATTTATATAAAGTCCATTAAGAAAAATTACAACAAGAATTCCCTTATAAGATACCTGACATGTAGTAAGCAGTTAACTTAAAAGTTTATAGAGTTTTGGTTCAAAACTTATTACTAAAGAATTTTTTTATAATGTTTAAAAGAACTAAAACAACTAATTTTTGTTTTTTTTTTAATCTCTAGTATCTATAAATGTTATTTTCTACTAGAATTGGTGTATTGTATTTCGAAAAATATACGTTAAATATACATTTAAAACACTATTTTAATTGAGCAATTAAATGCGTTTACAATTAAGTTAAAAATACTAATAAATATACCGTTAGCATAAAAAATTAAATGTCTTTAAAATATTTGAAAACTTTTTTTTTCTTTTAAGTTAAGGCTTGTAGAGTGTTGTACGTAAAATTGAATAATTTTTATAAAGTATTTAAAATTCGAAATATGTAGTGTAGTATTATAATTTTTAAGTTTTATTTTTAGTAAATTTTAGATATTTTTATTTTAGAAATTTTTTGTAAATTTTCTAAAGTTCATTTTTGTTCATTAGTGTTACCTTTTAATCTTGATAAGTAGCAATAATTAAAAGAAATCATATTATTATTTTTTTTAGGTATCTTTGACTCAATAAAAACTGGAGAAAAAAACTTATGGATGACTGATTACAGTTTTTTAATATTTAAACATTACTTATTAAGATAATATTTTGTAATTTAAAAGTATGATTAGAATACAAATTAGTTTTTATTGTTTAATAATATTTTCTAAACTGTTTCTGTAAACTCGATTAAAAAGATTTTTTTATGTGATGTGAGACACATCATAAGCTAGTATTAAACAATCAAAAGAGTAAAATTGTTTGATAACAAAGCATGACTGTCTTTAATTTTAAGAAATTACTTGATAGAGGTTTTCATAATAAGTTTTAGGATTAAAAAAATTTAAAACCGAACTAAATATATTCTTAAGGTTAACAACAAAAAAATGTTAATGATGGATATAGGGGTAATTAAAATTTTTCTTCTTAAAACTTTTGTAATACTACTGGTTGTAAAAAAAAATGTTGAATTACTAAATTTACTTTGTTTTCATAAGATGGTATTAATACATACAAATTAAGTTAGCATATTATAATTTAGCAGTATAACCTTAAACCTAAAATTAAAGCTCTAGTTAAAAAGAAGTTAAACCAGGTTAATTATTCTTTTAAGTTTTGAATAAGAAGCATATTTTTCAAGACTAATTTAATTTTTTCTAATAAATACTTACTGTAATTGCATTAAATAGAAATTTTTGTGTAAAATAGCTTTTATTGGCTAGACTAGAGAAAATTTATTTTAGTAATTTTTTGTTTTATTATAATTATCTTGAGCTTTTAGAAATAGTTAGTACTTAAACTTGTACTTTTGATCTTGTAGGGTTTTCTCAAGTACAGTTAAAGCTAAGCAGATTAAAATGACTTCGTCAAAACTATCTCCTGGTGAATTCTTCAAGCTGCGAAGTAACGTGCTAAGCGTTTACAAAACGTCAATAAAAAGTATTAGAGAGATGGAAACGAAAGTAAAAGAAGCAGTTAAAAACATAAGTGGCGAAAAAGGGTGCTCTAAAAAGGAGATTTCAAGGTAAACGTTAACGTTTTTTATATGATTTTTATTGAAGCTAGTGTAGCTTATTTCAGTTTTCCGATTTTTTTAGATAATGCTTTTGTTAAAATTATGTTTTTCTAATAGTGTTAAAATTTTACTTAAAAAAGTAAATAAGTAAAAATATGTTAGTTATGTCGTCATAACGGTCTGAAATAAATAAAATCTATTAACTTGATTATCTATACCGTTTTTTATATATTTTTAAAGGCACATCAGAGGAAAGTATTTGCTGACAATAAACCGAGAAAGTTTAATCTTTAAAGCGTTAAACAACTGTTTAGAAGAAGGATCGGTAGAAGAGCTGGAAAGAAGAAGAGGTTATTACATATATGCAAAGACATTATTGAAATTAGAGAGGGCCGTAATATCTAAAAAACTAGAAAGTCCAAAACTGGGTGCTAAATCTTTCGAACATTTTGAAGAAAGTGGTACGAAGGATTTGCTGGTTAAGGGAGATTCGGAAAGATCAATTTCAATGGTAAAAGTTATAAACATGAAGCAAAAACATTCTCATAAACATGAAAACTCCCCATTGTTTGATGAAAACGTGCCTGAAACTTTTACTATAAAGAAATCAGTGAGTTTAAAGCTATTTAAACGTGCAAATCACAAAGGTGTAGTTAGTAAAGAAAGCAACTTACGCAGCCGAATTTCATCTATAAATAACGATCTTATAGAAAGGTTATCTGTTTATAACAAAGAATTTACTATAAAAAACGAAGTGGAGGAGTTGCAACACGCATCAAAAAAAAATTTGACAATTGAAAGAAATACTGGAATAAGACCTACCAAAACTTTAAAAGATGCAAATAATGATGATAAAAACGTCTTAATATATTCAGAACCTATAAGTAAAATCCTTATCAAAGAAACTTACATTTCGCCAAGCCAAACTTCTTCTGAAAAAAATCAAAACTGTAACAGGCTTAAAATAGGTCAAAAAAGACACTTAGAGGTAAATGATTCCGTTATTAAATCCAAAAAAATAAAAAAACTTGGAAACGAAGAAAAATACATTGTAGATGAAAGGTGCGGTTTGAATACTGTTGACAAAAAAAATGTGTCATCAAAATTAAAAAATCTAAGCCAAAAGCTATGTTATAGACAGAATGAACTTCATAATACTTCGAAGCAGACTGAAAAGAAAAGAAAGGCTAGAGCTAAAGTAAGAAAATATTGAAGGATTTACAAAAGTGAGTGTGAAATATGTATGTATGAAATTTCTGTTTACATCTTTATACGCATAAAAACTGCCTAATATTGAATTTGTTTATAGTTAAAACCTTGTTTATAGTTAAGTACGCAAAACCGGTCAAGCACTAAATCACTTTTTATTCTAATATGATTAAATTTAATTGTCATTTTTTTTAATGAATTTTTTTTTAGTTATTGCACTAGTACAATTAAAAAAAATTGTTGAATGTTAACTTAGTATAAGTAGCCGTCTATACGTAAACTATACTTATCATTCAGTGTTTAATTTGACCACTGAATTAAAAGTGGCTGACAACTGTCGTTTATAAATTTCATAAATTGTATATTTAGTTTTGTTTTTATGTGTTTAAATTTGGCGCATACTTCGTTTAATAAAGATTTTTTCACAATTTTTTATTTATTTTTATTTAAGAATAAGTAAAAAAAGTAAATATAAACACATGAAGTAAGTTATTAAAAAATTTAACTTAGTTGAGAATTATTGGGAAACATCATGAAAGTAATTATACATACATATAAATTTTGAAATGAATTTAAAGTAGACATATAGTTAACTATTCAAATATTTGCAGTATGACACTAATATGTACAAAGTTTGTATAACTGAATTAGAAAATCTACTAAAAAAGTAAACTTTTAGCCAAAACTTTATAAGTTTACTTTCAAGTTTGTAACATAAGCTTAATATTGAGTTAATTAATCTTTTTTGGCAAGTGGTATGTTTTGTTTTGTGCTTTATTTTGAACTTTGCAGTTGAGGAGTGCACAGGCACGAACCTCAAGTCTTTCAAGTTTTTGAATCTTTCTGCACCACCTAAGAAAAATACCACGCGATTACAGATTACAGTACAGTCGCAATTACAGTTTTAAAAATTATAAAGATAACGGGACTGAAATAGCAAAATACATTTGGCATTTTAAACATAACAAAATCACTTATAACATAAAATGGAACATCCTCCATCACATCGGGAAATTAAAAGCGTATATAATATCTGCAAAACCTGTGTTTTAGAAAAAATAGAGATAGCCAATGCTAACAAAAAAGTCAACTTAAATAAGAGGTACGAGCTGTTTGCAACCTGTCCACATTTTCAAAAGCTCTGCTTTAAAACTTAAACTAGCACCTGTTAATTAGTAAGTTAAATTATTTCTAATTGTAAGGAGTTTTTATCGCCCCTGGAATTTTTTTTACAATAAAATACGATGCCAAACTAAAACTTTTGATTGCATAAACTTTGTCCAACAAGGCAATTTAACAAAATTTTCTAAAGTTGTAGCAAAGTCATAATACTTCAAATTGTACACTAATTTAAGCAACAATATAGTTACGTCATAAATATAAGTTAAAAAATTTTGAGCTTTAAATTTCAACAGTCTGTTTATAACATTATCAATTGCAAATGTGGTGCTTACTATTCAATTTCTATTTTTTTGGCAATTAATGTGAGTCAAGTTATATTACTATTTTAACGTATATAATATAACTTTTTTTCTAGTCTATATTACCAACAAAGTTCTTAAAAGCGTAACATAAGCATTAAATTTATACTCAATTTTAGTAATTTTAAGTTTTATTTTTGTTGTTAAACTATTACCTCAATATTTTGTTTTTAATTTTAATTTTGTTTTACTTCCATTTATTTTATTCAAATTTTTTTTTCAGATTTGTTTACAACAACTGAGGATCTCCAATATGCAAATATAGGAGTGAAACATTGTTTTGTTAGTAATAAACTTTTAAAATAAATAAAATGTTTATTTCAAGATGCAAAAACGTGCAGGACTCGAGTTTCGTGCGTATGCACTCCTCAACTGCAAAGTTCAAAATAAAGCACAAAACAAAACATACAAATGAAAATTTAAAATTTGAGCATAACTAGATTATGACGTAATTTTGAATAAATTTTGACTTACTTTGTCTAATGATTTTAAAGAGCTAAATAATATTAGTAGAAACAAAAAATAGACTTTGTCGATAAATACTAAGTGACAGGGGCGTAGCGTGGGGAGGGACACTGGCGCATGCGTGCCACCCAAAAACAAGAAAGAAATAAAAAAAATAATGTAATACCTTTATCCTTTATTGTTTATTTTTTATGCTTAATTTGTCTTTTTTCAACTATATTTATTAGTATTCGAAAAGTTAAACGAAATTTTAAATAACAATTAGTGAAAAGTTAGGGAAAATACTTAGTATACTGATTCGGTGCGCATGCAAAAATGCGCACCGATGTTGATGAAAACTCCATAAGGAAAAATTTTATAACTTCACGAACTTCATAATAACTTAGACTCTAACAGCACGCAATTAATGTAGTGCACCGCAAGAGTATAACCTTATGACAGATTTTTCTACAAAAATTTTACAAAAATACGTCACGCTTAAGGAAAATTAAACAGTTTTACAAGTTTTTTTTTATGCTAAAATAAATGTTTAGACTACTGCTAGTTTTCTGATCTTTACTTTTGTAAACATACAAAAAAAGCGTGTCGCCCTATGAGAAATAAACTTTGTTTGTGAGTTTTGTTTCAAACAAATACAATCAGATAAATAAAACTTAAAAAGTATAATTTTAACTTAAAAACTTTAAAGTAACAAACAGTTACTTCGAACTTATCTTACTTAATGAGTTTATTTCAATTATATTACTTATTAAAAGATCTTTTCATAGCTAATTACAAAAGAGGACTTTTTGAGAAAAAAGTTTGCGCACTCCTGACCAAAATACCACGCTACGCAACTTCTAAGTGATAAAAGGATTGCTAGTAAAAATTTTACGAAACCTTCCTGAGTTTGTACTTATTAGGTTTAACTTTTAAAGATTATTATTTTAAAGGTTAGAAAAAATGTTATTTTAGAATAATTTCTAATAAACTTTTGTGATTTATTAATAACTAAGATTTTATTCACATTAAATGTTTATAAAACTTTATTACCAATCCAAAACTGCTCTACCTTCTAAATGTCTCCTAGCTTTTTGGATTTAAGTAAAGCATTTGATAGTGTAGATAGAAATATATTACTAAGAAAATTGAACTATTATAGTGTGAGAGGAAATATGCATCTACTAATCAGCTCATATCTAGATGGAAGGAAACAGTTCGTTAGCTTTGAAGGATATGAGTCAACCTGTGAAAAAAGTGAAGTTGGGGTACCACATAGCTCAGTATTAGGACCGTTGTTATTCCTAATACATATAAATGACTTACAGAATAATACTAATCTTAACGTCCTCAACTTTGCAGATGATACAATGTTATACAAAACATTCACAAAAGACACATATCTAAATGACAGTAAAAATTTTTAACACAGAACTAAAAAGGTATCAGATTGGCATATGGGAAACAAACTTAAATAAAATCTTAAAAATACCAGAATCATAGTTCTATATCAATCAAAAAGAAGTTTTTGGAAAATATTTGGGAATAGTTATAGACAGAAATTTAAAATGGTCAAAACACAAAGAAACTATAAAACAAAATTACAAAAAACATCCGGTGCATTATATAAAACCAGACACTTCTTAAATGAAAAGGCATTATATTTTATCTTTAATTCTTTGCTTATGAGCAATGTTAGATATGGCTTGCAGTGCTGGGGAAGAGCAAATAAAAAATGTTTAAAAGAATTCAATGTTCTCATAAACAGAGCACTCAGATGCATACATTATAAGAAGTATTATGATAGTGTAAGAGAATTAAAAACTGATGAAAAAAATTTTAGATGTTGAAAGTCTGTATCTATATGAATTAATTATATTTAATTTTAACAATAACTTTATGCCAGATAACTTTATAAATTACTATAAAAGTGTAAAAAATGTCCACAATTATCATACCAGGTCTTCAAAAAAAAGTTTTTTTCTTACCAAGATTTAACAGTAAAATAGGTCATAAATCGCTATCCTACCAAGGAAGTAAGTTATGGACTAAGCTGCCATTATGTTTAAAAGACATAAGTAACTTTGGAAAGTTCCTGTATAAACTTAAAAGTTATCTATTAAAAAGTGACTAATAAGGTCATTTGCGATCATTGCTACTCGTCTATTCATTTTTGTTTAGGAGTTAATAGTATTTGTCATTTAATAAGCAACTTTTTTATTAATTTTTTATTCTTTTTTTTTTGTTCAAAAGTTGAATTGTTTGGTTACTATAACAGTGGTTTAGTCTAGATTGCAGCATTTTCTAACTGGGAATTCTTTAGATAATTTTTTAAGATTACTATTTTCAATTAAGCTCAGAATACATAGAAACTTTTTTTTTAGCATGACAACTTAAAAAAAAAGGTATAGATGTATTGCTTTAACAGAAAATCTAGTAAACTTCAAGCAAATTCGAGCACACTTATGTTAAAAAATCTCTTTTGCTGATAAAATCAAAAAAAAACTTCTTCCTATGTTTAAAAATATTTTTTGCCTTTTAGTATTACAATTTTAGACTTTGAAAAGTATTCAAAGTATAAAAAAGTATATTTTAAAACAGAAGGAAATTTGTTATTGTTAATGTTATTATAGTTTTTTATTTTGTTTTCTTATAAGAAGCATAAATTTAAGAGTAATTTTTTTTAAATAAAAATAGCACAAATATTAACTAAAATAAAAACTACACTTTTAGCACAAAATACTAATAAAACTAAACGTAAAAATATTTCAGCGTATTACATTTTTACTTTTTTTAAAAAGGTTGTAATCTATCATTCAAGTATTCAAATGTTTGCTATAAGTATTGTTTGTCTCCTTTTATAAGTTGATTAAAATTTATATCTGTTTTTAGTTCTAATGTTACTAAACAAGTTTTTAAGTACATTTTTATACACAAAATTCAGTTAATTTTTGCTTAGTTTTTATTTTCTTTCATTTTCTTTAACTGATTGTTTTATTACTAAAGATTTAAATGTTTAAATAATAAAAGTTTAATCTAATAGCTCGTAAAAAATTTTATAAGCATGTGGTGTACGACTAAGGTTCCTTTGTACACCAGGTCCTTAGACCAAAATTTTTGAGCGCTTTTTTTATCGTTCAATAGATAATAATATACTTTTAACTTATATTTTTACGCACAAGGTTTTTAAGCAATCATTTTTGTATACTATTTAGCTATCTTATCTTTTTCTTTAACTCAATTTGTGTATTGGAATTAAATTCTTTTTAAATATTATAAGTTACATAGCATTACTTGTAAGCACTGTTTAACAATATTTTATGTTCTAGGTAGCACTTGCGCACAAGTGATTCTATATTTATCGAAAAAACTTAGGACTATCCTACTTAATTTAAGTTTATAAGCTCACTAAAGTGAAGCTGAATTTTTAGAAAGCTAAATTTATATAGTTCTAGCTTTAAATATAATTTATTCACTATTTCAATGTAAGATATGTTTTGTATATTGAGTTTATAATACCAATCAAACACATTTGTGTCATTTGTTATTAAAATATTTTGTTTTAATAATTTGTTTTCAAACACGTTTAATGGGTTTATTTAAAAATAAAAACAAATCATAATTTTATTATTTAATTTTCTGAGGATAAAAATAGTAGTTATTTTGAGCGAAACGTTTTATCGTATAAATATGTATTATTTCGTAGTAGAAAACTAGTTAGTTAAAAATACTTTTAAAGTTCTGAGATTAAACTGTGTATACATATATATTTCAATTAAAAAAGTTCGAAATAAAATCTTTTTTTTTTTATTAAACAACTTTTTTTTTACTTTAGCATTGCGGAACTTAGCTTTGTTGGTATAACAGACATTTCAGAAAGTACGATAAAACAACTTATCAAATTTAGCTTACATACAAAAAAGATGTTCTAGTTTTATTTAAAACGCAGTAATTTATTTTTTTACAGGATTAAAGTTACTTATAGCGCTCAAAAAATTAAAAAAAACCTTCATAAGTTTAAAGTATTTCATAGTTTTTTCAACAGTGTCAGATATAAACTTTACAATTTAAATGTCTACAGCAAAAAAGGAAGATAAAAACAAAAGTTTTTTCAATAATGTTAGTTTTAATTCACAATAGCTAATCACACTTTTAAAAAAGTCATATTTATTTCTGCTACCTTTTTAAATGCGTTTTCACTTTCATTTTTACAAAAATATTGCAGATATAAATAATTTAAAACTATAGTATTATAGCTATATGATATTTTATAGGCACACAAAATTCATTCAAGCTATCTAAAATTAATTCAATATAAACTAATATACTTTATGCAATTTTTTAAGAGTGTGAAAAATTTAACTTTGTTACGAGCTTGTTTAGGTATATATATATATATATACATATATATATATAATTTATTGAAATGGCGATTTTAAAAACTCTGGTACATGTGTTTCATAAAGCTTTAATTTTTCATAAAGCTTTAATCATCAGCCAGTTAAATTCAAAATAAAAAGCACTGTACTAAACAATGATACTAAAGTTATGCAAAAAAACAAAAAACAGTATGACGTAATATTGTACATTACAAATATTCAGTACAAAAATCGATCTACCATCTAACTAATCAAACAACTAAAATTAACGAAAACAACAGTTAATTGACTATAAAATACTTCAAAATTTGTTGTATTTTAAGAGAAGCTTTTTCATATGTCGACAAGACGATATAAATTCGCTCCTCTTATTTAAACAACCTTCCTTTTTTAACGCATACATAACGGCTGTTGATTCTTTTAAGCACAGCCTACAAACAGGGTTGTTACCTCCCAAGTTAATTTAAAATCAATGTTTTTGCGCTTAAGGCCGCAAACATACTTCGAAAGCTCAGTTTCATTTTCGTATACACCACATTTAAAGAATTTTTTATGGTTGGCATACCGAAATCTGAATTGAGTGGAGCATAAGCCGATGTAGAACTTCTTTTCAAGATCAGAGTTAACTGTTGCCTTGTAAATAATGTTCTCTGACCGGAAATTGCCCCCCTTCAAATTATATTTACAGCCACCGGCGCAATTACACTGATTTTTGATTAAATTACTTTTGTTTAAAATCCTTTGATTATGTGACTTAATTAATCTCTCCAAATTCGCCATACATGAATAACTGATTCGCATATTATGTTTGTTAAATATCTTTGATAATGGTTTTTTTTTTGTTGAAATGTTTTTTTACTAGATTTATAAATTCTCTGCCGATGTTTGTTTTAACTGAAGTACAGAATGGGGGATTATACCAAATTATATTTCGCTTTCTTTTACTTTTATTGGTCGTTTTGTTTTTTTGCTCCGTTGTTTCAAAATTAAGTTTATCATTGTAACCGCATTTTTTCATTATTAGTTCGTAATCTTGCTTTGTCTTTAAAAAGTTTTCTTCGTTGCTTGATCTTTTATTTAAACGTTGATTAATTATTTTTGGTATTTGGTTTATATATTTTTAGGGTGGCTAGAACATTTATTTATATACATAATTTTTGCATTTTGCTTTTTAAAAGGCATATAGGGGAGATCATACAAGTTGAGCTTCACATCCAGGTAGTCAGTCGTCAACATTGGTGATTCAATAATGACTCTTTTAAAATGTTTTTTTACTAGATTATAAATTCTCTGCCAATATTTGTTTTAACTGAACTACTGGCTGGAGGATTATACCAAATTATATTTCGTTTTATTTTATTTTTATTGTTTGTTTTAGTTTTTTCAGCTAGACTATCGTCCCTATACAACCCAATTCTTTCTAAACCAAAAATATTTTTCAACCAGTCAAACATAAAAGTCCTACTAATTCGCATAATTCTGCACCCATAAACGATCCCTGCGCATAATCTAGCTACACTGCCTAATTCTTCTGGCTTTAAAATAGAAAGACTAAAAAACATACGCATGCCTTCTTCAAGTCTATTGGGTTAAGAGTCACTATTGAATCACCAATGTTGACGACTGACTACCTGGATGTGAAGCTCAACTTGTATGATCTCCCCTATATGCCTTATAAAAAGCAAAATGCAAAAATTATGTATATAAATAAATGTTCTAGCCACCCAAAAAATATTATAAACCAAATACCAAAAATAATTAATCAAAGTTTAAATAAAAGATTAAGCAACGAAGAAAACTTTTTAAAGACAAAGCAAGATTACGAACTAATAATGAAAAATGCGGTTACAATGATAAACTTAATTTTGAAACAACGGAGCAAAAAAACAAAACGACCAATAAAAGTAAAAGAAAGCGAAATATAATTTGGTATAATCCCCCATTCTGTACTTCAGTTAAAACAAACATCGGCAGAGAATTTATAAATCTAATAAAAAAACATTTCAACAAAAAAAACCCATTATCAAAGATATTTAACAAACATAATACGCGAATTAGTTATTCATGTATGGCGAATTTGGAGAGATTAATTAAGTCACATAATCAAAGGATTTTAAACAAAAGTAATTTAATCAAAAATCAGTGTAATTGCGCCGGTGGCTGTAAATATAATTTGAAGGGGGCAATTGCCGGTCAGAGAACATTATTTACAAGGCAACAGTTAACTCTGATCTTGAAAAGAAGTTCTACATCGGCTTATGCTCCACTCAATTCAGATTTCGGTATGCCAACCATAAAAAATCCTTTAAAGGTGGTGTATACGAAAATGAAACTGAGCTTTCGAAGTATGTTTGCGGCCTTAAGCGCAAAAACATTGATTTTAAATTAAAATGATAAACTTGGGAGGTGATAAAAAGAGCACAGCCAATAGCAGATGGTAACAACCCTGTTTGTAGGCTGCGCTTAAAAGAATCAACAGCCGTTATGTATGCGTTAAAAAAGGAAGGTTGTTTAAATAAGAGGAGCGAATTTATATCGTCTTGTCGACATATGAAAAAGCTTCTCTTAAAATACAACAAATTTTGAAGTATTTTATAGTCAATTAACTGTTGTTTTCGTTAATTTTAGTTGTTTGATTAGTTAGATGGTAGATCGATTTTTGTACTGAATATTTGTAATGTACAATATTACGTCATACTGTTTTTTGTTTTTTTGCATAACTTTTGTACCTTTTTTTAGTACAGTGCTTTTTATTTTGAATTTAACTGGCTGATGATTAAAGCTTTATAAAAAATTAAAGCTTTATGAAACATATGTACCAGAATTTTTAAAATCGCCATTTCAATAAATATTTAAAAGCCCTTCAAGTGGACTCAGTAGAAGGTGTTTAAGTTTGAACATTAACTTTATTTTATATATATATATTTATTTATATATATGTTAATAGTTTTAAAAACGTTTAGGTTAATAGTGCTCGACAAGTTAAATTGGAGCTAAACATTTATTTAATTATATAATAAACAACAGTTTTATGCAGCCGTTTCAGACATGTTTCATACTAGGTATTTCTATCTCATATAATCCTCATTAAAGCTTTAGTTTATAAAACATGTTTTATAGAAATTTAGAATCTAAAGTTTATATAGATATTATGACGTGTGCAGTAAGTAAGTTTGCAGTAAGTAAGCTGCTTTTAGCTTTTTTATTGGTTTAAGACCGAGGTCGGCAAACTGCGGCCCGCGGGCCAAATGCAGCCCTCAAAGTCAAAATCTGCGGCCTGCGAGCTCCTTTTAAGCCAGAAAAATACATATTAAAAACAATAAAAATTTAATATTTTGTAATGAAAACTTGTAGTTAAGCTCTTAATTCAATAAATGCTCTTTATTAGTGCTGTAATATTGCTCAATTTATCACATTTTTGATCATAAATGATATTTTTCTACTGATTAATACTACTTTTTTAAGTAAATGTGGCCCTCAAAGTTTTTTTTCTAATAAGTGCGGCCCGCAAGCAATTTTTCTTCGGAAAATTGGCCCGCGAGTTACATAAGGCTGCCGACCCCCGGTTTAAGAGTGTGTGTATTTTGAAAAATTTATAATTATTGCTATTAAAGATTTTGTAAAGGATGTAGAGAAAAGGTTGTATTAGAAAAATGTTTTAAACTGCTCTAGTGCGCGGCTTAGTTTTAATTTGATTTAAATTTAATTTGGTTTAATTTTTCTATAAAAGAATTATTGGTAATGAATGCATATATTTTGTTTTTCGATTTTCTTGTTTAGTGTTATAGTATTGTCTGATTTGTCAATTTCGATTTTTTAAGTTACAGAGTTTGCAGCCGAATTTAGTATTAAAATACTATTTTGTCCTATTTAAATTTCCAATTTAACTTTATAGTCTGTGTTGTTATTTTTCAAATCCCAATTATAGTTTGCCAGTTCTGTTGTATGTATCTTGTTAATATCGTTAAATGAAAATTTGTGATTTCTATATCTTTGTTTAAAGCTGTTTCCCGTAGATCCCACGTACTGTTTGGTTGCATTACTGGATGCTACTGTTGCTCAATAGATTCACACGTTATAAAATGTTTTTAAAGATATTACTATTTTTAATTTAAATGACAAATTTTACGCACCCGCAATGAATACAAATATAATATATAGAAAGACTACAGATAATCAAAACCTGTTATATATTTTTTATTCTATTGTAAATAATTTAAATAAAATTAAAGATGACTTGAAAAAGATAAATTATACACAAATTAATTAAGTTAGGAGATTTTTTTTGAGTGACTTGCTACATTTACAAAAAATAGACAAAATGTACCATATTTTCTGAGGGCTACAGCAATACATGTACAGCACCATTCATACTGAACTAATAATAATTGTCCTGGACAAGACGTTAAAAGATATCCGTGGTGTGCGACTCGATGATCAAAAGGTTTTTTCGTCCACCAGGTCCTACGACCAAACTTTTTGAGCGTATTTTTTTTCGTTCAATAAACTATATACATTAAAAAAATAGTTAAGAAAATTTATACATTACACTAAAAGATGAGGGTGGAATCCCTTTAGATTAAAAACTTGTTTTTATTTATTTAGCTAATCAGAACAAAACTGCTTTTATCTTTTCAAAAGAACAAATTTTTGCTTCTGTTTTGATATTCAATTCATATAAATACTACAAACGTACAAACAAGATAAGCTAAACTTCAGGTTAAAACATACATAATGAAAATAGCAACTGGTTAATATTTGCACGAGTGATATTATTTTTGCACGAGTAACATTTTTGCAGCGAGGGTCATTTTTGCACGAGAGTAAAAAATATATAAATAAGTATTAAAATAAAAACAAAGTAACTAAAAGATAAGTTAATAAAAAACGCTACCGGTCTAGGGTTAGGGGTAACAGTAAGAAAAAAAAAAGTATACAACTAAAAATAAGCTAATAAAAAAAAAGCTACAAATCGAAGGTTAGGGTATCAGTGATAGTAAAAAAAAATAACTAATAACAGGGTTGCCACTTTACCTGGAAACCTGGAAAAACCTTGAAAAACCTGGAATTTGACAATTTGGGCAAAAGTAAAGTGGAATTTGAGAAATTTTGAAAAAAACCTGGAAAAATCTGGAATTTTGATCAAAAAACCTGGAAAAACCTAAAATTTTTAATAATTTTAACTTTTTTTGTAGTAAAATTTCGATTAGACACAAAAAATTTATTGTATGAATATGATTTTTTTGTCATCATCAAAATTTTTTTTAATAAAAAACACATTTAAAGTAACTTTACAGTATCTTTTCAATGTTTTTATACTATTTAACATAGTTTCTTATATATAAATTTACTTAATACTTAAAATAGACCCAAAAATGTGTACTGGAAGAAGTTTGGAAAACCTGGAAAAAAATTTAAAAAAACCAAGTGGCAACCCTGCAATAAAAACTATTTAAAAAAAGAAAACTAAAAGATAAATTAGTAACAAAAAAACAAAAAAAAACTACCGATCAGGGTAGGGTTAGGGGTAAAAGTGATCATAAAAATTATTAAAAAAACAAAAAAAAAACTTTTGTCGAAATTTGAGTAGTCTTGCAACTTATATATGTAGATATTTAGACCTGGTGTTAAATTTATGATGAATATTATCTTGAAAAACGTTAACTTAAAATTTAAATGATGTATAAAACATTATTGAAGAAGTAAAATAGTAGTTTAAATGGGTTTTAAACACGAATCGGGGCACACGCTTTTTAGCATTATTTGCAGGAACTTTTTTTCTATTTTATAAGATATGCAATATACATTTACTAACAGGTCCAAATTTCTGTGATTTCAAAAAGTAAAGACGTCGTAAGGTACGCACTTTGAGAGGTACGCACCCGCGTAAGGTACGCACTATTAAAAAAACTTTTTTAACTCTTTATAATTGGTTTGAGATACTTATTAAAGACTTAACCTTTAAAAACTTTTTGCAGGTATTATCAGAGACGAATACAAGCTCTTAAAAGCAAAGATAGAAAACTGTAACTACTAGTGACATTTTAACTACGTTTGACATTTTTATTATATCAAAATTTTATCGTTATTTTTATGAAACATGTAATTGACTTAAACCAAATAAATTTAAAAAAAAAGTTTCGTAATATATTTAGTGAAACCAACGTTTAGTCAAACTTGTACTAGAACTGTTTTAAAAAGAAAATTAATTTTTATTACCAGTAAATAAAAATAAGAATGCAACTATTCAAAATAAATTAAACTCTAAAGTTTATCAAACTTTTTAAGTTTTAACTAACTAAGTTTAAATAACTTTTTAAGCTAAAGAGTAAAGACAGACCATTTTTTTAAATAAATATAAAACAACTTGAAATTAATAAATAAAACTAATTAAGTATAACAAATATACTATATTTTTATAGGAAGTTACTACTCAAAGTTTTTGTTTAATTTTGTTTCTTTTTTCGTTTGCTTTGTTTGCCGAAAATTAAATTCAAAAAAATATTAGATTGTTTTAATATAATTAAGGTTTTAAGAGTATTAAAATAGTTTCAAGTCAAATTAGTTTTAAAATATTTGAACATTTCTAAAAGTTAAACCTGTAAATTTCGAAATTATTTTCTTAAATATGATTATTTAAGTAAAGCTTAGCTATAAAAAGCCGTTTCATGGCAATTAAGAGGCGACTGCTACGCTCTTTTTAGTTTTCTTTTTATATACGAAACAAAAGTAAAACATTGATGTTAACAATATTAAAAACGTGTATTAAAAAAAAGCCACTACAGAGATTGCTATTTTTTGCTTTATATAACAATAAAATTAGATTAACTTATTTTTTTCTCTCTAAAAGTTTATGCATGCGTAAAATTTCTTGTTTATTTAAAATAAAACTTCGATAAATAGTTTAAACATATTAAAAAAACTATTGCACACAGTATGTATGTGCTTAATAATACGATAAAACTTTCAATTTTACTTTCAAGATTTCAAGCTACTTTCATACTACTTTTAGTTTTTTAACTACTTTAGAATAAATATTATGTTTTGCTAAAGTCAAGTCAGTCAATATAGTAGTTACGCTTAAAATGTAATCTTAAGTTTCCAAAACAAGTATTTATGGACAGAAGCTGTTTTTAAACAAAAAAGGTTAAAGTTAAAGTATTTTTGAGGCTAATTTTCTGATACAAGTAATAGTTCATTTTAAAATAAATAAAGATTTATATTTAAGATTGTTTGTTAGTTTTTTACTTAGCTTAGAAATTCGGCTGAAGCTTATACTTTATAATATTGTTTACCTAACGATATAAAACGCTTAAAAAACTTGGTCTAAATACTTTGAGTAAGATCAAACCTTTTGGTTATCGAGTCGTACACAACATGCTTACGTTTTTCAATCAACGGGCCGGATCTGGAAAAAATTAGCCTTTTTCGGACCGGAGCATTTTAAACTAGCGATTAACCGGATCCAATATCCGTATCCAGCCGAATAATGACTCGGGTTCTAATTTAAATAAAAGTATTGGAACCGGCCGTAATCTAATTTTATGGAAACAGTTGATCGCTTTTTTTAATCCTTCAACTTTACAAAATTTCCCAAGTCTAAGAACTTTAGATGTAGATTGAGACATGTCAGATGTTAAAATAATGTCTAAAAAATAGAACTGACATTGTAATTGACAAAGGTACGTATGTAAAATATTGTACTTAAAAAAAATTGCTTGGGGTAATTTAACAAAAAGATATTCCAACTAAGTTAGAACAACAAAAAATATTAGGACAAAATAGTGTAGTTATTAGTACACATTAATTTATAAAATAATTTTTTAGCATATTTTTAAAGTGAGATTCTTATAATTTTGTTTTGTAAAAATATGACACATATTTTTATAAAAAAATTGTTATATTGTTATTATATTGTAATATTATATTGTTAATAATTTAGTTAATATATTCTTAATAAATTTGTTACACCCTTTTCGGGCCTGTTACTTCGCTCGCAGTCGCGGTTCGGTCATTTTCATTTGGGGCCGGATTCCAATTAAGTTTAAAAAACGGTCGGGGGCCGGTCATTTTCACTCTGCGGGCCGGATTCAGCTCGCGGGCTGTACGTTGCCCACCCCTATATTACGATATAATAAAATATTTTTTTTTGTCTTTAACGGATAACACAAACAAAAATTCTGAATACTATATTTACTTAGTAAATTACAAACAAAATGTATACCAAAACTTTTCTAACAACATTGAAATCAAATAAGAGTTAAAAAAACAGTCGTGCCCAAATAGGTGTATATACTGTTTGATTACACTTAAGCATGTGTACCCCGACTGAAGTCTTGATACAGATATACAGTTAAAAATGTTTAAGTTTACTGTTTACTTGTTTAAAACATATGTTAAACCTATTAAAATAATTCTAAACAATTTCTGCTATATGTTATTGTTTAATTTCACTTGTTTTACGATTCAGTGGTTAAAATTGTAAAACCTTAACTGTGTAAAAACAAAAAACAACAACTAAACTCATTTTGTGTTAGATTTTAAAATACTTATGTTAAATAAACTTGTGTTTCTATATTAGATCAGTTGTTGTATTATAGTTGTTTAGTTAAACTTGTACCGTTTTAGTCAAGGTTTTTTTCTGTCAAAAACTGATGAATCAAATTTGAAAATTAAATTAAGTTGTTTATTTATTTAAAAAATTGTCTGTAGTTTAAACTTAAAAAGTTATTATATTTTATTCAAGTTTGATAAATTTTAGAGTTTCATTTCTTTTGATATTTGCATTTTTGTCTACTGATAAATAAAAAAAGTTCTTATCTTAAACTAATTTAAACTTACTATCAATTTTTGATTTATTTTATTTGCTTTTAATAAAATACATGTTTAATGAAAGTAATAACATTTATTTATTTGACGATAAAGTTTTGATATAGTTAAAATGTCACTAGTAGTTACAGTTTTCTATCTTTGCTTTAAAGAGCTTGTCTTCGTCTCTGATAGTACTTGCAAAAAGTTTTTAAATGTTAAGTATTTAATAAGTATCTCAAACCAATTATGAAGAGTTAAAAAAGTTTTTTTTATTAGTGCGTACCTTACGCGGGTGCGTACCTCTTAAAGTGCGTACCTTACGACGTCTTTACTTTTTGAAATCACAGAAATTCGGACCTGTTAGTAAATGTATATTGCATATCTTATAGATTAGAAAAAAAGTTCCTGCAAATAATGCTAAAAAGCGTGTGCCCCGATTCGTGTGTAAAACCTTTAAATGAGTATATTACTTGTAAAAAGAATACTTTTGTTTTCGTCAACTTAATTTATATTTTAGCAGTTATGTTTATGAAAAGTAGCATCTAGTTATCTATCAAATTTGTTTTTTGATTTTCAGTGCTACCTAAAAAAGTGTTTCAAAAACAAATCATTTGCATTTTTTTGTTTTGTACATCAAAGACTAAGTAGCTTACAGTTATTAATAAAAGGAAAAAATCAATGCTTAAAATCTCTAAAAGTATTTAGTTTAAAGAAATCTTTTCATGGGTATAAGACAGATTTATTAGTTTTGTGTAGAATTTTAAAAATTTAATAAAAAGTTCTATATTTAATGGGATATACCATAATATACTGAAAACATCAAATTGACCATTTCTATATAAACAATTTGTTTTATATAAAATGGTACATAAAAAATGAGCAGAAATTTATTTTATAAGTATAAGAAAAATATCAAGTAAAAACTATTTGTTTATCTTCAGATTTTTCTAAGAAAACTGAAAAAAAATCTATAATGTACCACTTTTTTTATGGGCTAAAGCACCATTCATACTAACCCAATAAAAAAAGTAATAGTTCGAAAACTAGATACTCAAAGCTAGAATATGATGGATAAAACATTATTGTAGAAGTAAAAATAAGGATGTCATTAAGCATGAAAACTAAAGAACTTTGGTAAGTACTGTAAAATTTGTTCAGTAAATAGAATGCATATCTAAGGACCTCTATATAAAGATCCTAGGGAAATTAATTCAGTTTGACTTTAAGTTTTATATTTATTATTTTCCTTATAAATACCGAAGTAAATTGCAAATAAAATAAATTTGAAGTAGGTCTTATGTATCTGCACTATTTTGCAAAGTTTAAACAATAGTATAAAAATTTTATATTTATTAAAAAGTAATATTAATTAATTTTTAAATTGGTATGTAATATTTAAAAAAGTAATACTTTTAATAAATCACTACAGGAGTAGATCTAGGGTGCTTTTAAATGTATGTTTTATATGTACTGAAATTTGATGCATGTAATATGTACACCAATTTATGCTGGATATTATTTTTGTAGTTGTCTATGTTTATTGAACAAAAAAATAAGCACTCAAATATTTGGTCCAAGGACCTGGTGTACAAAAAAACCTTTCTGTTATCGAGTCATACACCAGAATACAGTTTAAAGTCATGTCCAGGACAAAGGTTAATGTAAGGGTGACTGTTAAAAAGTTGTTAAACAGAATAAATTTAGAGATAATATTCTTAAACTTAAAAATTATTTTATTATTGTTAAATACTTGATTTTATTTTTTGTCTATTTGTTTAAAAACTTAATAAATAAAATTAATGTTTTTTTTTGCAAGTAAGAGTAAATTGGTAATAAAAGTTTAAGTTTTTTTTATCTATTATTTTATTTTACTTATCAGTTTTTTCTATGTTAAGATATTACCAACTAACTTTTTTATCTTTGAAATTTACATTTATTAGTTTTTAAATTTTAATATCATTTTTAATACTATTATAGTTTTTTTAATGTAATTTGTATAAATACATATATAAAACAGTGGATCAGTAATTTAACTAAGATAAGCAACAATAAAAAAAAATTAGCGACAAAATTTAAATTTAATTTATAACAACTTATAAAGATTAAATTTATAAACGTATTGTTGCTTACACAAATTAGGTTTGCATGTTTTTATAAATAAAGATTCTAAAACACTACGTTAATAATCGTTACAAGCTTTACTTATAATTGAAAAGTTACTATCACTATAGTTCTTTGTACAATCTGAATTGTTTAATAAGTGTTTGGCAATCGCTGATGATCTATTAGATGGTTTTTTTAAACCAGTGTCCATCCATCTTCTGAGGGAATTAAAAACGTGTTGGTCCCTTCTTAGATGGAATCTTTGGGACTTTCTGCCAATGTACACACTGTCACAGTGGCATTTGTACATATAAATTATTTTGCTTTTTTCATGATCAGCAGTATGGTCTTTATAAATTCCATTTAAGGGCTTTCTTGTAGCATGACTGATTCTTAGTTCTATAGAATTGAAAGTGGAGTTTACAGTGTATTTGACAGTCTTTTTGAGAGCAGTTGCTACTTTACCGAGATATGGCAATCTCAAATATACAGGGAATTTACTAGGACCAAATTTAACATGCTTTTCAAATTTTGAGATTGTATTGTTAATTGTCTTTCTGATTATATGGAATGGATAACCAAGAGCTTCAAATTTTTTTTATTTTATCTAATTCTTCTTTAAACAACTCATTTGAACAAATCTTGTGTGCTCTGAATACTAAACAGGAATTCAAACAAGTTTCTGAGATAAAGGGCAAAATGACTGAAATGGAATATATTGGCCATATATGGAATATATATAAATGTTGGTTTTCTATAAACAGTAGTAAGCAACTCAGAAGATGTACGCAACAGATGTACATCCAAGAAAGGTAAGCAATCGTCTTTTTCTTTTTCAATAGTAAATTTTAAATTTGGGTGTAAATTCAAAATTTTGCTAGATAATTCCTCAATGTTATATTTATCATTGTAAGACACAAAAATGTCATCTACATATTTAATATAGTTTATTGGTTTTTAATACTTGAAAAAGAGCATTGTTTCAAAGTATCCCACAAAAATGTTGGCTAAAATAGGGCCAAGTGGACTACCCATCGCAACTCCATCTATCTGTTTATAAATATAAGAATTAAGTCTGAATTCAACATTTTTTACTGCCATGTTTAACATACTAAGACAAACATCTTTTGGAATAGAAGGAGCTGTAAGACCAGAATTATAAAGTTCATTTAAACATATTTTTATAGTTTCATCTACTTGGACATTAGTAAAGAGGCTTTTTATGTCAAAAGAACACATGTTACTTGGTATCAAAGCATTTTTTCTTATGACATCAACTAATGAGAAAGAGTCTTTTATACAAAAAAAGGAATACTTACTGGAAACTGGTTTGAGGATTTTAATTAGTAGCTTTGAAATTTTATATTATGCAGAACTACTCATATCTAAAATAGGTCTAGTTGAAATACGGTCTTGTGGTTAATTAACCTCTAACTATTTATTTACTCAAAATTTAGTCTTAAAGTTAGTTGCTAACAAAAGTAGTTGAAAAGCGTTAGCCAAAATCGATTTTATTTGTTGTTTGCTTTAATAAAGATGTTTTTGAATGAATATTGTTTAGATTTCTGTACACTATATGTAGTACTAAAAGATGTTTTTTTAGAGCTTAGGTTTGTTAGACATTTTTTATTTACAATGGCTGATTGTGAGTTCACACTGGTAACAGTGACCACATAATTGGATTGTTGATGTATTTTTGTTGCAGTGGCAAATATTTGCTTTGGGGCTTGAGCTTTATGGTTTTCCCACACTTTGTGGTTTTAAGTGTTGAGATTTTCGTGTTTGCAAAATGACTGTCACCAGAGGATTTTTTTTTCCATTTAGTTTTTATTTCATTTTTTGGTTAGTTTAATGTTAACTTTAAATGGTAGGTAGAAGTACAAGTGATGACAAATTGCTTGCTTGACCTTCATAAAATGTTTATTGTTGTAGAGGGAAGAGGAAGTCTGATGTTTATCTACCATAAAAAAAATGTTTTATATTTTATTGTCATTAACTCATTTTGAAGTCTATCTTTGTTTACAATGGGTAGGCTAATTCGGATAAACCTGTTTACAATAATAAAGCCAAAGGTTTTTTTTTCCTTATAATTTATTTACTTGTATTTTTCTACTTTTTAAGTAATTAATTTATATTTTTTTACTATCACTGTTACCCTAACCCTTACCCTCGGTCGGTAGCTTTTTTCTTCTTTTTAATTTATTAATTTTATTTATTTATTTTTTATAATAGTTATTTACAATAGTTATTTACAACAGTTATTATATATTAGTTATTTATAATAATAGTTAAAATAGGTAATTATTGTTACTTCTAACCCTTACCCTTGGTGAGTAACTTTGTTTTTTTTTTTAATTTATCATTTAGTTTTTTTCTGTTTTTTTTTATTTTATTCTTTTTCTGTCTTTTTTACACATGCAAATTTGTCATTGTGCAAAAGTATCATTGTGCAATTTTGACCCGTTCCCACTTAAGCTATTGATAGAATTACTTATGTTTGAAACTGTGTTTAGAGTGTTTACAGGTTTTCCTGGTATTCATTACATTACAAAACTTTTTTATGCATATTATAGAAACAAATTAAATTTGACTTAATTTTTTGTTGTTTTTATAAAAAAAGTAATTATCAGATTTTTTAATAACTTGAATTATGCATTGCTAAAACATTTCAGCATAAATTGAAAACTATGAGTCAATTGATTAAAGCCTTTAAATGTTCTCACAACTATGTGAAAAATACAGATGGATCTGTACTGCTCACAGAAGGTTAGTTTTAATTATAAATTTGTATTTGTTGTCTAAATATTTTTTTATTAAATAGTAGGAAAAAAAAAACATCAGTAAATTTGCACTGTTTGAAATATATTTTTCAATAAACATAAATATATCACAGGCTTTTTTTTTGTATTAGTAATATCTATATTTTTCATAGTTATTATACATTTATCAGTTATGTTATAAAACAATTTAATTTAAGGGCGGACAAGTTTTTTTGTTTGTGGGCCAAATTAAAAAAAAAAATTAATCTAGAAACACTTTTATTAAAGAGTCTTTGCTTACTGCTAAATTGAAAATACTACAAAAGTTTATAAAACATTTAAAAGCAAATTTGAAATGACGTAATCATACTCTGTTATGTATTTCAACCAAAAAAAACCTGACTTGAAAAAAACAAAATGTTGAACTTTATTTGTTGAAAAAGTAGTTTTCTGACTATAAAAATGTGTTGTGGGTTTGAGATAACCTTTTGGCAGGCTCAAGGTTGGTTAGCCGTAGTCTAAATATTTTTTTTATAAAATTGAGTTTAACTGAAATTGAAACAATAGAATATTGCTAAAAGTCATTAAGATTTAAATTATTGTTTGATTAGTTTTAAGAAGCTATTTTTAATGAAACTAACATAAAATTTTGCTTTTGTGCATGTTTAATTAGTTTTATGTATTTTATCTAATAATAGTTTTATAATAAAATTTTATTTTTTTTGTGGAGTATAGCTAACTATTCTGTTATAGAAATGTCTTAGTTACCATACTCTCAGGGAATTCAGGTTAGTCAGAATTACAAAAAAAAAGCATATTCAGAGTCTTAACATTTTTTTTAAAACTAAAAACTCAAGCTGACTAAGACTTGCAAAACCAAGTTTAGTTTGTATCTTTGCAAATACTTCAGGCTAATTTTTATAACTTTAAAATACTCTTTTTTTTCTTTATGTATTATTTTGATGTGTTAAAATGTTTAATTTAGCTTGATTATTATAATTAATGCAGTTTTTGGATTTTGATACTTTTTAATTATTGTGGTAGGCTCTTTTGCTTCAAGCAGTTGAATCTTAAAATTATTTTTTAATATTTGAAAAAATTACTTGGTGGTAAAAAGTTTGTTTTTAAGACATTTAAATTAAGGCTGTCACACACTCTTTTACTCAGTATAGATTGATATAAAAAAATTTATCAAACTCATGACAGTTTGCTTTTTTAAGAAAAAACTCAAGATAGTTTTATGGTTTTTTGATAATGTCAGGCCAGTTTTTTAAAGATTTTGGGTATGATTAATTTAATCTATTTCTATTTTTTGTTCTTTTATAACTAAATTTGCTTAAAAGCATATTTTTTGTTGATACTGAAAGGTTAATTCAACTATGTTTAGCCTTTTTAATAACTTAAAAAACTCAGGATGACTCAGGACAATTACGATCACTCCTAATGGTTGATGTGATATAAAACTACACTTTTTACTTAAAAAGTTTAAAACTTAATTGTTTTACTTCAGTTATATAACATTAAATGTTAAATTGTTGCACAAAATTTGATGTTTTTGACAAACTTCAAAAAATATATTTACAGGAAAATCAGCTGTTATTGCTGGAGTTTATGGTCCTGCAGATACCAGAGAGTCTAAACAAAATGTTTCAAGGGGAATTTTAGAGCTTAACTTTAGGCCAAAAACGGGCATGCCAGCATTAAAAGAAAAATACTGTGAGCAGTTTGTTAGGCAGGTGTTTGAATCTGCAGTGATGTTGGAAGACCACCCTAGGAGCTGTTTTTATGTTATCATGCAAATAAATGAAGATTTCGGATCAGTAAGTTTTTTTTTTTTAAATAGTTCAAACGTTTAATTATAGTTGTATGTTTTGCTAAAATCTTAATTTGTACAACAGAGGTTAGTTTTAGATGACAAAGTTGTTTATTTATCAATAATAATTATTTTATTATTCTTAACCCACCCTTCTTTCCAAAAGTTGATATTTAAAAAGCTCTCATTTGTTATTTAACAAAATTTAACTTCAAAAATTTGTTTATTTAAGTAATTCTGTTTATGAGTATGATTTTATGAGTATATACGGATAAATGTACAAAGTAATTATACAAAATTTTCTTATGTTGTAAAAATCATATAACAAATTCTATTAATTATAGACAAACCCTTTAAAATAGATCTTTGTCTGTATAAAATGTTTTCAATTATGCATTTTCAAGTAAATGTGATATTTTTCCATAAGAATAAGTATGATTGGAATTGGTTTTATTGATCGAAAGATCTCTTTTAATAATTTGTGTAGAATTGAGACAGCTTTTTACCATAAATATTACTGTTGTATTGGGGATTAAAGTTAGAATGAGACAAATCAGTATTGCATAAAGGGTCATTTTTGCATAAGTCCTTAAATTTGCACAAGTCACAGTTTCGCAAGAAGCTGTGTTCAAGCTTGTTTACTGACAGAGGGAAAAATTTAGGGTAACAGTGATAGTAAAAAAGAAAAAGAAAAAAGCTTAATGTATAGATTTAAAATAAAAGTATATTATATAATATGATATATACATTTATATAAAAAAAAACAACAACCAAGAGTGAGGGTTAAGGGTAACAGTGATAGTAAAAAAAATAAATAAAATAGGATTAAAAAAAGTCTCTACCTGTGATTAAATGACCCTTTATGCAAAAGTGACAAAAATAAAAAATGTCAATTTGGCAAAAGCCCTTGTGCATTTCTGACACTATTATTATTAAATAATTTAATTTACAATAATAAAATAACTCTTTTTGCTGTTATATAAAGTTTTAGCACTTAATTCTTGACCAAATTTTAAATAAATATTTTACACATAAAAAGACTTAATACTTAAGAAAATTTAAAATTTATTATTTTTGAATAAAAAAAACAATTACTCAGTTTCACTGCAGAGCGGATTTTCAAATTGTAAATCTGTAGTAAAATAATAATGGTAAAAATGACAAATAATTAAAAATTGGTTTGAGTTAAGTTTTTTTACAAAAAAATAAATAAATAAATTGAGAATTATATTGATGCTAAACAATCTTTAATTTAAAAACTATTAAATTATAATCCACAAACAAATACAATTAAACCATGGTATACAGTGGGGTATTGATTTCTAAATATAATAAAGTAAATTGTCATATTATGTCTGAGATAAAGTTTTTTATTTGAGAATCATTGTTATAAAAATTTTAGAACTAATTTTTGGAATAAAATCTGTGAAATATCAAATGATTATCTTAATCATTCTACAGTTATACTTAAAGAGAACGATATATTTTAATTATTTTAATATTTTTAAAAAAAATTTAAGGGCATAGAGGAGTTAACATTTTTTTATTTTACTAAAAATAACATTGACTTTTATATGAAAGCTTTAAGTACAAACTACAAGCCAGATATAGAATTAAAAAGTATTATTAAACTTTTGAGATATTGTTGTTTTTGTAAAAAGTTTCTGATACAAACGTATGGACCGCAAATTTTTCAGGGTCAATTTTGTTGGAAATTAAAAAAAATCACTAAAAATCCATCTTCTCCTTCATTTTTGAGCTAGAGACCTCAAACTTTAAGAAAATGTCCCTTTTATAGTTGAAAAGACTTTGCGTGTTGCAATTTTAAAGATATCAAAAAATTAAAGTTTTAAATAAAAAAAAACAAAAAAATAAAGTATTTTTCAAATTTATAAATATTTTTGAATTAAATCTTTTTTAAATTTGGTAATGGACTTTCTGTGAAAATTTGAAGAAGATTGTTTAAAAACTAAAGGAGGAGATTTATTTAATGAATTACTCTTTTTTCGCAATATTGTTTTGCGCCTTCCATTAGGAACCTATTGAGGTCACCAACTTCGATCGCTTAATTTCAAAAATTATATTGATTTTCTTAAGCGAATAAAAATGTCTGACAGCTCAGATAAAGCTCTACAAAATAAGATCAACTTGTAAAAATCAGAGTGGACCCCTATGCCCTTAATTTAAAAGCTAACAATGATGGTAAACCTTTGTATTGAAATTAAAATTCAAATTATGATTACTTTTAACTAAGCACATTTAAAGTAAAATAGTATAATTATAATTATCTAGAAAAACTAATTTTATTTTCGTAGTTGAGCCAAAATTTCAAAATTAAATATGTTTTTCAAAACAAATGTTTCTAGCTTCAATTTTTTAATAAACTATTTGAATAATTCTAAATGTGCTGCTGTGATAAATTAAATATGTCTTATTTAGTTTTAGAAAGTTTACTAACTGATTTTTGGGTGTGTATTGTTTCAAGAAAAAATTTAAAAATATTTTCAGTTATTGCTTTTTTATTACTTGTATTGACATACTAAAATTAACTAATAATAAGTCTTAAAGTTAGTTTTGAAAAAAGAATCAGTATGTTTTGTTTTAAATGATTTCATTAAAAATAATATAATTTACAAAAATCTTTAGGTAGAAACGTTTGAAGAACTACCTATGAATACTTGTAAAGTTTTTCAATAGCAGTTTAATTTGATTAAAACTATAGTACCAAAAATGAAGCCTATTTTAATTTATTAAACAAGTTTTTTGAAACTACTAGTTTTGTCTTAAATTTTTCTTACAGACTTCAGCTCAATTTTTTCTTCACCACTTTTAACTACTTTTATAGATTTTAAGTTTAAGTTAGCTTATGTAGTAGTTTTGTTTTATATCTGAGACTTGTTTACTTAAACGTTGATTGTTTTACAGCTACTTTCAACATCGATTAATGCTGCAACCCTTGCCTTGAATGTTAGTTTTTAAAGCTTTGTTTATAAAGTAATTTTTCTTAGAAAGTATTTATTACTACTTCTTTGTATATAAATAAGGACAGAACTTTTGCTGTAAAGTTTTTAATAAAATTGTTTCTTGTAATAACTATTTAAAATTTTGGTATGTGTATAAATAATTAAAAAAAATTTTTTTACTAAATATATCATAAGTTGTTTGTTTTAAATGGCATATTTAAAGGTAATAAAAGAATCAGGGTTTAATGAAAACTTTCAGGAAATGTTTATTGCAATGTTTGGAAAATTCTGTAGGAAGAAAAAAAGAAATATATATATAATGACAAAAAACACAAAAATTTTTTTTTGTTTTTTTTTAATACTTTTTTTTTATTTTTTAAGTTTTTTTTTTTATTTTAGTGCGATAGAGTTTTCTAAACTAACAAAAATAGATAATGTTTGTTAATTAAAAAAAAAATCTTTTCGGCAGAATTTTCTAAATATTGCAAGGAACATTTCCTTAAAGTTTGAGTTATTTATCTCAAAAAATGTAGGAAAAGATAGATTTTTAATAAAGTACTCTTTTTTTGCCGTTTTAGTTTGCGCCTTCCATAAGGAACATATTGTTGCCTCCGACTTTGACCGGCTATATTTCAAAGATTGTTTTGAATTTTTATAATCTGTAAAAAGCATCTTGTAGCTTAGTCAAAACTCTCTAAAATAAGATCAAATTGTAAAAAAGTGAATAACCTCCCTATGCCATTAACAACTTTAATTAGTTTATTGATATTTTTGTTTAAATAATTTCAAAATACAGTCTTTTTTGTTTTTTTGTTATGATTTAGTTTAGTAGTTTTTAGAATTCATTATTCTAAAACTTGTTGTATAATGAAAAAATCTTTATATTTTAATATTTCACTGTATTATATTTAAATTGTTCTATGTTGTTTGTGTTAATATCAATAGTATACTATCTATATATTGAACAAATTTTACAGTCTATTATTTTATTCACTAAACATAAAATTTGCAGTCTGCCGGCGTCTCAATGCGGTACATGCCAATTTCAATATGCGTTGCTGTTTGCGAGAAGGAAGACTTTGATGGTAGCAAAAACGAAGTGAGTTGGAAAACTTAAAAAAAATGTTTAAAGCTCGTTCTTATATATTAAAAATATATTTACAGGTTTTGGTTGTTTCGCCAGATAAAAAAGAAGAAGAAAGTTCGAGTTGCGTTATCACATTCACATTTGACCACGCACACAATAAGCTTATGTTCACTCAGCAGGAAGGTAAAAGTGAAATTATTATTATATATTACTTATTTGAAATTTTTATACAATTAATTCTTTTAAGTTTGTTTGAAAGGTTGTTTTTTGTACTTCCTGTATTAAGTTTATATTTCAATTAAGTTATATGCCATTTATACAAAACACTAAAGATATACTTATAACTTAATAGTAATACAATAACTTATAAAATAGATAAGTTAGTACACTTTCTTAAAAAGTTTTTCAAGTAATCACTATAACTTAAATACAACAAGTCAAAATTAATTTCATAGTAAAGTATGGAATTTTATTAAAATTTAAGTTTATAATAATTTTTAAATTATATTTTTTTAAAGCTTTTAAAACTTTCTACGTTTAAGAGTTAATTGTGTTAATTGACTGCAAATACTTTCTTAAGATGCAAGGTAGTTTAGTTTTCTTATTTGGTTGCAAAGTCTTAATTTTCATTTTATTAGGCATAAAACTATTTAAACATCGCTTTTTGATGTTTACTCTAATAAAAAAATTAATTCAAACTAATCTTTTATAATCAGACTTACATTTTTTTTCAATCATATAAAACTTAATTTTTAAAGTTCTGTTGCAAAAATTAATAAATCTTACTTATTTTCTAGTTTGCAGTGCACGGTAAATAATGAATTAATTTTATGTTAATGTATAAGAGCGTAATTATAAATGTTTTTTTGAATGTTTAACAACGGTTTAATCTTTAGAATCACTATTCTTGAACTTTCATGTGAGTGCTTTATATTATGATTTGTTATTTTATTTTGTATTTTACTTTACTTTATCTAGTTGAGACTTAATAATTACAAATAATATATAGTTTTATAACAGTCGGGTTTAACATCTACAATAATCTATAGTATTTATTAATTTTTTTAATAAACACCTATATATGTATATATTCCTACTTTAGCTTCTATTCTTTCCTTAAGTATTTATTTTTTACAGAGCTCCGTTGAAGTGTGTTAACTTGTTAACATACAGAAACATGTGTTAGTGTAATAAAAAAAATAGTACTAAATAAATTTGTTATTATTATATGTTCCAGCGAACTTTTTTCGCTTGGATCTATATTAGCAGACGCTTGAATTTATATTTTAAATAATTGAATCACAACCCTAATTTTTCTTTTTTCCAGTTCAAGTCTAAGTAATCATAAGAACAACTTATTGTTAAATATTACATTTTTACGTATTATTAGATATAATACCACTTTTTCAAATTTTTCTCACAGGTTCAATTAGTAATGATAAGTTGGACGAATGTTTAGAGCTTGCTAAAGAGGCTGCACTACTCAAAAAAGATTTGATGACAAACGCAATGAAAGAAAAGTATATTGGTTGTAGATAACTTGTATTTGTGTTTTTAAGATTTTTACGCCTATTTCAATTTAGCTCAATTTAGATTAGAATATTTTATTTTAATATCTTTGTTAATAAAAAAACTTTTTTGTAAGTAGTTAATTAATAAATTATTTTAATAATGAATAATTTTAAAAAGTATTCAGTAACTTTATTTCTAAAGATACTTTAGCAATTTAATTTCGTTAAAAAAATAACTTTTTTTCAAGTTATTTTGTCAGGCTGTGAAAATATCACTAGCAAAATTAAAACCTCGTCATAAAATAAACTACAAGTATAATTTTGATTTTCTAATAATAAACATTCCTATTACTAGTAGAAACATTGTTCTAAATAAGATCAGTTATAGATTTTTGAAGTCAGTTATTCTTAAGTTTTTTGTTTTATTTAAAAATTTAAGAAAAAGTTACAAATTCTTTTTTTTTTAAAGTAAGATTTCTTTTTACATTATAGTTAAGGGTAAGCTTTATTACACTACTTAAAGTGCTTACTTGTAAAATTTAAACTCAAATTTGGTTTATTTAAATAAAAAGACTGATTTTTTTTTCTATTGTGCATATTATTCTTCTGAATTAATTTTGTGTAACTATTTTCTCGTTTTCTTTTTTCTACACAAACAGAATACAAGAGCTAGGAAATTGAGATAACTGAAAACAGCTAAATATTTCCATTGCATAACAGATTGAAATTTGACACCTAATCATGAGTATACTTATGCTATTTGTTATTAAATTTAGTTGTATTTTTTATATATCTGTTTTTGAATTTTTTATAATTAAACACCCAAAAGCGTTTCATTTAGAATTAGTCCTATTGTTGATGTGACGGAAATCCCCAAATATTTGCTTAGTCAGCATAAAAAAATTATAAAAAATTTATGTTTTAATTAGTTTTTAATATGTTTGGGTAAGGTGGGTCAGGGTTAGGGGTATATATATTTAAAAAAATGTTGAGTCAGCAAAAAAGGGGAATTCCGTCACATCAACAATCGGACCCATTTAGAATGGTTTATCAGAAATTGTCGTCGATGTTAAGAAAATACTTTTAATTTTTTACTAATTACATATTTAAAAGCATAATGTTATTTTAAATATACAAAAAAAATTCTAATCGTTTATTCTATTTGTTTATAGGTTTAAAGAAACTAATATGTCTCTAAATTTTCAAACAACTTAAAAACAAATTTAACAACAAAGTATTGTTTGCTATTTCTCAACTTTTTGTAGTACTTTTTATGGAATGTTTTATAAACGAAATAAAAATTCATATTCTAAATGATTTACACTTTAAACTAATATAAACAATGAACTTTACCGCACGATCTACAATAACAGCATCCGAGACAATCCTACGACCGGTTTCAGGATTGTCTCGGATGCTGTTGTTGTAGATCGTGCGGTGAACACTTTATACTAAGAAAGCTATTGTACTTTGTAAACAATAAACAAAGATTTTCACAAATGAAAGCTTCTGTTTGGTTTTCCACTCAAAATTTTATCTAATGTCACTAATTTTATGGAGCTAAAAGAAATGCCAATTAGTTAATCAGTTTTTAGATGAAGTTATCCTTGGTAAACTAAAGATAATATAAATAAAATTTCAATGACAAGCTTAATGTTTAGATAGTTTTAGTATATGCAAATCAATTTTAATATAGCAAAGGATCTTTTTAAAAAATAGTTTGTCTTAAAATAAAATATAACGCAGCTATTATAATAAAATTGACTACAAATAAACAGGTTTAAAAAGCAATTAAAAGCTTACAGTTTTTATTGCTTTTTTTTATTTATGGCACTGTGAAGACATTTTTTAGGACATATTTAGTTAAAGAAGAGTGTGTTATTTTGGTATTTTTGTGTTGTGAATATTGTTAATTTTATCTTTATGCTTTTATATAATTTACAATAATCAGAGTTGAATCACTGTATTTATGTACTAATGTGATCAATACCATTTAAAGTATTTTAATGGTAATAAATAAAACTACGAAGCAAAGATATCGTATGAAGACAGTTATTTCACGATAAAAAGCAAAGTTTTAACGTCGTTCTTTTGTTAGGGTGTAGAAGTAAAAAATTCCCGGAATAAGAAAAATATTGAATAATTACTATAATATAAGTTCAATTCAAACACGCTTATGATATCAGAAATATTTTTAAGTCAGAATTTAAACCCTATGGCGTCAACCGGTTAAAGAAATCAGCCTGCGGTGCATAAAACCATAAAACTATTTTAGTTTGTTAGTGTGATAAAAGATGTAACAAAATGTTTTATTAAAACAGTTAAAAGTTGTACTCTAAAAATTCATACTGCTAAATGTTAGCATGGCGAAAACTGTTGTGATTTAAACTAGTAAAACATAGTTTGTAAGTATATAAATTTGAAATATGTGCTAAAATAAATAACATTAAAAAAATATTAAAACGTATAAACCTATAAAAATGTTTTAGTAAAAAGAAATAAAGTTTGCACCATTTTTGACAATAACTGTTTAAAAAATTAAACTGTATGTAAATTGTTTATCAAACGATAAAAAAGGGCTTAAAAAATTTAATCCTATGACCTGGTGCACGAAAAAACCGTTTGGTTATCGAGTCCAGGAGATACCCTTTAACGTCTTATCCAGGACAACTGTTAATAGTAATAGAATAACAGTAATAGAAAAACTGTCGATAATCCTTTTTATAGTAGTAAAAATTAAAGCTATGTAAAATACGAGTTCCTCAGTACAAACGGTATACTTACAATTTTAACCCAATTTTATTTTCTTTACTTATTTTGTGTTTTACTATTACTGCTACCTCTAACCCTTTTTCGGTAAGCGGTTTTCGGATTTTATAGGTTGGGAATTGAATGCGGTTTGGAATTGAGGGGTTCCCGTACAATGAATTTATAGAAAAGTATACAAATGATTAAAATCCAGCTAAAACTGTTAGAGTACGGTATAATAATGATATAAACAAGATTACAATGAATGCCTAGCTTGTTTGAACAATTTAAAAAGTTTTGTTCTAAGCATTAATCATAAAATTTAATTTCGAAGAAATTTACAGAAATTGATACCAATTTTAAGAACATTTGATTTGCGAATATACAAAAAAAAAAAACAGTTTTTAAGTACTCAATTTATTAAAAACTGACGCATGTTTCTCTGCCTTAAACTAATAATACAGTTTAAAGAAGTTCTAAAATAGTACAATTTATCCAAAGAACAAAAGATGAATATGTGTATTCTACAAATAGATCGCTGTAAGATGATCAGTAAGTTAGATATGAAATTGAATACCTCCTTAAGTATTTCTTTTATTCTTGTTAACGATTACGTGATTTTGAGAATTATCGGGTCTCCAGCTTACAAAATGAATATACCACAGTTTTATTTTATTCTAAAACTAATAGACTACATCAAACTTAATACAAAATAAATTTTGTATTTGTTTTGTTAGTTTTCTTGTGCATACTTTTTAATAAAATGTACAAAATATAGCAAGTCAGGGCAGTGTCTACTAGACTTTTTGAATTAATGTAGCACATTTTTGTTATATAAGTTTTAAACAAAATCATTATTATTGTAATAAAAGTAAGTATTGAAATTTGACAATTTAGAAAATAAAACTGAAAAATCTTGAAACTTTGAACAAAAATCACTAAAAATACAGTTTTAAACTATTTTTACATTTAAAATAACAAAATTTCAATTAAATATGAAAACTCTATCTTAAGACAAAAAATGATTGAACTATAATTTTTTTTTTCATTGAAATTCACGTTTAAAGTGAGAACGGGTCAGAAAACCACGGACGTAACTTAAGCACAGAAACACTTTAGCACGGGTTGAAACTTTAGCACGGAATGACATTTAAGCACAAAGAGACACTTTAGCATGGATCGAAACTTTAGCACGGAGTGACACTTTAGCACGGCGTCACTTTAGCATGAACTGAAACTCTTTTTTTTCTCTTGCATAACATTTTGCTGCTATGTTTAAAAATCTAAAAACAAACTATGCAACACTTACACTAAAAGTTAATAAGCTTTAAATATTTTACAAGCTAACGCTTTTATATAAAATTCTACTAGTTATTTTAAAGCAAACCTTAAGTTTTTGATAATAATATACAAGTAATTTTACAAATTCTATTACCTGATTTTATCAAAACATTTTAATGAGGGTATTTTAAAACTTTAACTTTTATATTTTCTACATAAAACTATTTGCATAGATCTAGCAACATAAACAAACTCCAGGTTTTTCATAATATTTTAATCAGCTTAAATTAATTTAATTTTAGTTACTAAAGTACAAATACTAATAGATACTGATAAATAACCTTTGTTTTTTTAAAGCTCCAATATCTTAAATTGCAAAGACCGGTCTACAATCAAGATTACTATTTACTTAATTTACTTTACCAAAACAAGAACTATTTTGTTAATAACAAATTAAAACACTACAGTTTTATTTTTGATATAATTGATTCAGTTCATATATTAAGGATAGTTTATTAATCATTTTACTAATAAATATTAACCTAAGATATAAGCACATATATTAAGCAAAATTTTTTTAAACTGTTTCGTCGTTAAGTATATCACTTTAAAAATAGACACACTTGGTTTTCCATTAACGTTTTTTCTAAATTAGTTTATTTCTGAAATTTATATCTTTTAAGTTCCATATTCATTTTAGAAGAGTAGTTTTAGATTTGTATTTGCTGTCATTAAAGGAAAGTTTATGCCATTTACTTATATTAAGAATACTTATAACTAATTTAAATGTTTTTAAGATTTCAAATAGTTTCTAACATTGCTAAAGATGCGAAAATGATTCTGTCATTGGCATTTCTACCAACGGAGAAGGTTATCGACGGATTAGAAACTCTAATTGCCAACCTTTCTGGAGAACTAGTCTCAGCCCCGGAATTGTTTTCGCTACTATTATGAACATTATAATTTATGTATAAATACTTTGTGCACTTTAACTTACCCAAATAAATTTGTTTTGTTAATATGTTTAAATAAAACTATAGTAAGTACATTTGTTTATAGTTTTGGTGTAATATTTGGAATTTAAATTATAAATTATATTAATTAATATATATTAATATCAATTTATATTATGAAATGAACATAATTAATAGATTTCATTATTTTCGTAAGAATGTAAAATAGATCATTAGATTTATAGCCTACTAAAGATGTTTTCTAAGTTATTGCTACCTACGAGTCATTTCTTTAAGTATAATTCGTAATTTACTTTAAAATATTGCCAAGCTTTATCTTACAATTTACTTCTTACTTAACTATAGTAGATGTACTTTCCTTTAAAGTGCCTAAAATGCGTAATCAGCAGGATGATGACTAAATAAAACCAAGTTTTAAAGATTTTATTAAACGTATTTTTAATTACTTAAAAGTATCGATCGTGCTAAAGTGGTGCTGTGCGAAAGTATCACTCCGTGCTAAAATTTCACTCTGTGTTAAAGTATTACTCTGTGCTTAAGTGTCATTCCGTGCTAAAGAATCACTCCGTGCTAAAGTGATGCTGTGCTTTTCTTACACCTACCCTTTTGAAAAAAAGTTTTGGAAACCCTGCACTAAACAATGTTTTTATAACATTTGTTAAATAAACAAGCAGACTTAATAGTTATTAACTAATATTTATACTGGTGATCCACTGAACCCATGATCTGGTTATTTTTTGCTAAGATCCGGGTTGAAAAAATATACTTGGTTCCGGTTCAAGGCGGGTTAAAATTTAAAATCGTAATCAAGTATTTTTCTAAATGTCTAAAGTAAAATAACGGTAACACAAAGCTTAGTGTAAAACTTTTCCTGAAAAGACACAAGTTAACCATCAATCATCAACAAATTTACGGTATAGTGGTTTATTGAACAAAAACGAAAAATTGCTCAAAATTTTTTGGTTCAAGAACCTGGATACGCGAAAAGACCTCTCGGTCATCGAGGTTTATACCCAACTTAATCAAAATTACAATAAGCTACAAATGAAAAAAAAAAACTTTTTAGTAAAAATTGAAACTCTAAAACGAGACTTTACAACATTAAACACTTTTCTAAAAAAAAACAAATATAAAAAAATATATAATAATTTCTATACACACATATATCTAACATTATATACACACAAAATATATATTGAACTCTACGTCAAAATGTAAAGTTTCTATCTGAAACTTTTTAAATTTCAAAATTTATCAATAATTATAGCAAATAATTTAACGTTTTATATGAGTTAAAAAAAAAGAATATTTGAAGTTTTATTTACTTTTTAATATGTTTAAGAATTTAGACTGTACTATTAACTTATTAAATAATAAGCAAAAATAGATTAAAGTTTTACATAAAAAAAAACAAAAAATATAATTAATAAAGCTGCAAAATTAAAAAAAAAAGTAAAATGAAGCTGTATCCAAAAAAAAATTGCTTTAATTAGATAAAAAGAATAAAATAAATGTTTCCTTTTAATTAAAGCAACCAGTTTTTACAATCTTTATTAAATGTTTAAATATAGAAGTTTAACTATATCAAAACAATAATGTAAACAACCACAAAAAACCTTAAAATAGTAATTAAGTGTTTCCTTTAAAAAAAAATATTAAAATAAAAACAATTTTTTTGTTAGCAAACGATTAAACCTATATTTTGAACAGTTAAGATAAAAACACTAATAATCATAAAATAAGTCAACTTATTACTAGAATTAAATTTTATCAGTGATATCAGCTCATGACTTAAATATTTTAATTTCTTTTTTTTTTTCTGGCAAAAATATACTTAGAGACTAATAACTCTATTTAAACAGATAAAATGTATACTATGAAATTGTTTACTAATACACTAGCAAACTACAAACAGGAAAATAAATATTACAGCTTTCTACAAAACAGACAGAAACTATACTAATAAATTCAAAATGCTATTGAAATCCAGTTAATATTTAAAAAAAGTTCTTGTTCAATTTATGTAAATTCTATTGAATTAGTTCATCATTTAATAAATTATATTTTAGTTCAACCTGGAACCTTCCAAGATGGCTTTGGTCTTTTAACTTAATAGGCAGGTCTGTCCAAAGTTTACTACCTTGATAAGTTAGTAATTTATGACCATTACTGCTTTTAAATCTTGGTAAGAAAAAAAAACTGTTTTTGAGGACTTTGTTGAATGGCTATGTATTTTAGTTATATTTCAAAGTAACACTTAAAACTTACTGGTAAAAAATTATGTACAAATTTGAACATAAAAATTCCTAACTCATATTTGAATAAATTTTCAACATTCAATATTTTTTTGTTATTTTCAATTTTCTTAAACTCTCGTGTGCTTTTTATAGTGAATGCACCGGAGTGCTATACTTAAGAGTACATTGATTTCATTTACTTTTCTTTTATTGGTTCTGCCCAGCTTAACAGACCATACCTTAATTGGCTCATAAAAAGTGAATAAAAATTAGGTATAATTTTTTTTCACTTAAAAAGTACCTTGTTTTATAAAGAACACCAATTGTCTTTAATAGTTTATCTTTTATCATTTCAATATGCTCCGCAAAACTTAAATTATTATCTACTATTACTCCTTAGTACTTGTAACCTTTTACCATTTTTGACACAAAATTTTACATGTCTTCGACATGACATTAAACTGTATCCTGGTGTATGACTCGATAACCGACAGGTTTTTTCGTACACCAGGTCCTTGGACAAAAATTTTGATCGTTTTTTTTTCGTTCAATAAACAGTTTTATACATTTCCAAAAAATTGTTTTAACTGGATGAAATAGAATACTTCTTGTTTTACCTATATTTAATTCAATTCATTAGTGTATAGGTACTTTTACTAGTTTTAATTTACGTTTATTGTAAGTTTACATATATTTATAAGCATTTTCTTATTGCTAAAGCAAAAATATTTAATAAGTAATGGAAAGGTAAATTTTCTACTTGCTCTTTTTTGGCCTATGTATACCTTAATTATTTCAATAAAAGCATGTTAGTTGATTGATTCATAGTAACCTTACTATCTTCTTTTCAAATAAATCATTTTTTTATTTATCTAGTGTTTTAATTAAACGTAAGTTTATATTTATTTAGTGTTTAATTTTCTAAATAAAATAGTTTTTGTATTTTTTCAATGTTCTTTAATAGTATGGGACATCATCCCTTGTCGGTTAGTTAGATCTTGCAGCGTTTTGTACATAACCGTCTGGATTTATTTGATAAAGACTTTTTTAGGATGCTTTATTTTACTTAAACTATGTAATTTTATAAAGTAAACTATTTCTATAGAGCAAGGACTACTAAAACGAGTAAAATAACAACAAAATATAATTTTATACTTGTAGTTTACAGGGTTGACACTCGTTTTTTCAAATTTTTTCTAGGTTTTCCAAAAATCTTCCAGGATTTTAAAAGTTTTTTTTGTCTATTTTTAATTTAAAGTTAAGTTTAAGGTTGTAAACTGTGTTTTATAGTAAAAAATAATTAAAAAGATACTGTTAAGCTATATTTAAATATTTTTTTTAATAAAAAAAAATTTTGATGATGACAAATTGTTTTTATTTATATGATAGATTTTTTGACTCTAATTGAAATTTTACTACTGAAAATGTGAAAATTGTTAAATTCCAGGTTTTTTAGTGATTTTTGTTCAAAATTTCAGGTTTTTGTTAAAATTTCAAATTCAAGGTTTTTTTGCCTAAATTGTCAAATTCCAGGTAAAGTGGCAACCCTGTAGTTTTTGAAGAACACAGTTTATCGAGCATTTTTAAATTTTCTTAAGTAAATAACTATATAAATCACACTGGGCAAAAGTATTTAAATTATTTTTAAATAAAAAAATAATATTTTTTCAATGCACTAACAGCAAATTTTGTGTATAATCAAAGGTAAAAGTTGATAAGGTGTATGATTTTACTAATTAATTAACCACAAATTCTTTATCTGATTAATATTGTTAACTTGAACATACTTATAGATTAGGGGATAGGCGAAATGCAACTTTCGGTTAACTGTAGACTATTAAAGTTCCTCATCCCTAACATATGTAACAAAAAATGAAAATAATATTATCGAAAAGAATTAAACAATAAAAATTAAAACTAGTTTACTGGATACAGCCAAATCTTAATTAATACGAGTACCGGATGCAGGGTTGCCACTCGTTTTTTTAAAAATTTCTCCAGGTTTTAAAAGTACACATTTTGGGTCTATTTTTAGTTAAAGGTAAAAAACTGTGTTAAATAGTATAAAAACATTGAAAAGATACTGTAAAGCTACTTTGAATATGTTTAGAAAAAAAATTGATGATGACAATTTTATTTTTTTATATGATAGATTTTTTGAGTCAAATCAAAATTTTACTACTGAACATGTTAAAATTCCAGATTTTTTTTAGTGATCTTTGTTAAAAATTCCACGTTTTTCCATGTTTCCAGGTAAAGTGGCATTCCTGCGGACGGATCTTATTTTGAAAAATAAATCCGGGGAGATCTTAAATTAAACAGCAGATCTAGCTGGAAATAAATTTGAAGATCAAAACTTACGAAATAAATCAGAAAAGAAAATTAGAGACAAAAGTTAAGAATTAGAAAAAACTAAACAACTAATATATGTTAAACTTTAAAATAGTGTTAGTAGATTTTACCAAATGCTTAAAAACTTTAAAACCTTACAAATTATTTTTAAAACAATGTTTCATTCAGTTAAAAAATTATATCTATGAAATTATTGAATACTTTACTAAATGCTGGAACGTCAAGTTTATCAAGTCTAAGATTTCTTCTTTTTTTAATAGAAAGTTGGTGTAAAAATACTTTAATGCCATTTAAAATATGTAATGTGATATTTGCAACTCTTATAGTGTATAGTTTCTTTTTAATATATTATTTTTTCCCAAACAAATCTTAATTACTTTATATCTAAAACGTATTTACAACTATTTTTTTTTACAAAATATCAGCTTCCAGCATTTTTTACCTAAATTTTAATATTTCAGGTTTTTCCTGGTAAAGTTACAACCTTGATAACTTATATAAGTAAGGTTAGTTCTATATATTTAGTTTATTTAACGGGTCATCAGAACCTCATATCACTAAACCAGTGAATTAAATAAAAACAAAATGAAGAGTTGATAAAAACAACTATTAAATAAATAAAAAATCTCATATGATACAGTAATATTTCTAAAACACTACTTAACTGAAAGTTTAGAAAGTTTCTGGTATGCTGATTAATAATTTAAATATATATTTTTTTTTAATATTCAGCAAGTCTAGAAAAAATAGAATCTCTTGTAATATTATGTAATAAAAATTATTTATAATTAAATAGATGATTCATGAAAACTACATAAAAAAAAACATAATACACAAATAGGCTATGTTCCCTCGTTTAAGATCTTTCAACAGTACATTTAAAAAGTTTCAGCAGATCAACAAAACATAAATTTTTAATCAATAATTTTATTAATACATAATTTATTATTAAACGTGAAAGCAAAACAGTTATGTGTGAGCATCAACTAAAATTAATTTTTAGATGCTTAATATTTTAAAAATCATTTCAATTACAAATAATTACAAAATACTGTTGATTAAAAGTAAATTATCTAGATTGTAAAAGACCATTCTTTAAAATGTATGAAAATTTAAATTTGAGACTTAATTAAATAAACTTTAGCTTTAAACTTATATTTTTTTAATGTTTGGTTTAAACTATTTAAGTTTTATCCGTAAATAAAAAAGTCAAAAAAACAAATTAAAACCAACATAACTACATTTATAAAAGTTATGCTCAGGGTTTGAAAAGCCTAAATAAGCATTATTGTTTAATTAACAAGCATCGTAACCATATTAACTCTTTTGTGAACTAATTATCATACTGACAGCGCTTAAAACATTTTCGGCAGTAAGAAAACTACCTGAACAATCAACTTTATTTTCATCTCCTTTTTGGTACTTTCCTGTTTTCACTAAAACAGCTTTCATTCCCGCGTTCATAGAACCAATGACGTCATCATTATAATCATCACCAATCATAACACAGTTGCAAGCTTTCTCTCTAAAAAGTAAATTTTTGTTGTGTGTAAAGTTTGACTGCACTTACATTTTCATTTAACATAAAATATTACGAGGTCACATAATAAGTGTAATGAAAATCTTATATATTTACATAAACTTCTTTCCCTGATTTTAAATATGTAGATGTATAGTTCTCATTAGATTTAATGCATAATAAGCCATTTATAATGCGGTGAACGGGAAAGATATCTAACTGACATAAATAAAAAAATTTTAAACTTATTTTCATTTTAAAACTTTTAAAGTGTGTTAATTAACATAAACTAAATGTTAACTGTAAATTGTTATACATTTTGTGAAAACTCCGAATATATAAATCGTAAGATCCAGCAATAACACAAAGGGAGTTAGTAGTATCAGGGTTGCCACTTGTTTTTTCAAACTTTTTTCTAGGTTTTCTAAATTTCTTCCAGGTTTTATAAAAATACACATTTTTCGGTATATTTCTAGTTTAAAGTTAAGTCTAAGGCAAGAAACTTTGTTAAATAGTATAAAAACAGTGAAAAGATAATGTAAAGCTACTTTAAATATGTTTTTTAATGAAAAAAAATTTTTGATGAGGACAAATTTTTTTTATTTATATGATAGATTTTTTGAGTCAAATCGAAATTTTACTACTAAAGATGTTAAAATTGTTAAAATTCCTGGTTTTTACAGGATTTTTGTTCAAAATTTCAGATTTTCCATGTTTTTTTCAAAATTTCTCAAACTCCATGTTTTTCCAGGTCATTTTTGCCTAAATTGACGAATTCCAGGTTTTTCAAGGTTTTTCCAGGTAAAGTGGCAACCCTGGTAGTATATACAGCAGCTTCTCGAGAGAATGTCAGAATTAAATAAAAAATACAAAACTTCATTCTGAAAAACAAAAACATACAAGTTTTTAAAAACTAGTTAGGTGAGTTTATCAAATCCATTTATCTCATATATATATATAACCAGATGCCCAGGATCTTTAAAACTAATTACGAAACTTCTCAGCTAAAAGGAGCAAATTTTTTTTAATATTATTAAAGAGAGTTGGGTATCCCAATAAAACATACATTTTTTAGCTAATTTATGCTTTAAGTTTTATAAAGTTATGTTTTACAGATCTTAGTAAGAATATTGTTAATCGAGTAAACATATACAGTTATTCTGTTAGTGATCTTTAAAACTTAATACAAGTATTTAGAAGCCTAAAGTAAAAGTAAGTTGTGCTGGAGACATATTTTAAAACTATTTTGACAAGTTCATGTATTAAGTCACGAAGGCTTAAATTGTTCCTAGAACAATTGCAGTCCTGAGATTATATGATTTATATTAAAAATCTTCCAACTTTTTCAAAGCAGGAATGGTTTAAAGCAAAAGTTATTCTCCATATACTTATCTTATTTAAAATTCAAATAAATTAAATTAAAACAATAACCCTGACAAAGAGAACTCCCTTTTAGTAGCCAGCCGAGGTTTAGTTTTAAACTTAAAATGGTTCAATTAAACTATTTAGTTGAACAATGAACATTTTACAGAATAGAGTTATTTTCGTAATTAGTTAGTTTCAGCTTTTGTAGATTTAATTACAGTTGCTTATAAATAATAAGTTTAACATTTGATTGTTTCAAATTTTAGATAAACTACAGAACAAACTAATAGCAAATTATTTTAAGGAAAGTTACTTTCAATAATTATAGTTTGAAAACAACTTTTGACTAAAAGTGAATACTAGCCCAATAAATGTAAGAGCTAAGTCGAAAAATTCTTTTGAAGGTTTCCCTATTACTTTACATTTGGCACCAGTTGAGTACTCAAGAGCAGAAACAAGGCTACCTGCGGCTATATGCAAGCTTCCTTTAGTTTTGTAGAACCTGTAATTAAGTTTTCAAAGTATTGCTATTGGAACAATAATTTTTATCACTATTTTTTTTTCAAAAAAAAAAAAAACAAATTAATATATCTGAAACTTTTTTTTATTTTATTACTCTATTTATTTACTCGTATTTGAAAAAAGATAATAATACAAGTAATATTCCACTTAAATTCTCATTATTTAGGTACACACTTTTATTCAATTACGCAATTTTGAACCAACAAACTTTGGTATTCAAAAAATATCATTCTTGCAGCAATATAAAGTTGGTAAAAACTTTATCGTTTTAGTTTTGACATTTGTCATTAAGTTGTAACGTTTAACATAAAAAACTATAGCTTTAAAACAGTCTTTTAATTAGCTTTTTGCTTAAAAATTCGTAAATACCCTAACTAAAAAAAAAACTGTAAACCATATGTTTTGTTGCTTTTTTATCACAGTAAATTTTTAATTCCTGTTTTATTTACATATAAATTAATATGCTTTAAGTAAAGTTGTGTTTTTTTGTTGGTTAAAATAACTTTATCTTTTTTGTTGATAAGTTCTACAGATGGAGGACTATAAGTACTGATTAAGCTACAAAGTATAGATTAGGGGATTGTAGGTTTAAAAAGTAGCAATCCTTGGATGGTTAAAAAAATACTTTTATTTATTAAAAAAATTTTTAGGGTATAATAGTTTTAAGTGATAAGAAAATAACATTAAATTAATAGAAAAAGTTTAAATAAAAATGAGGCCAACCAGCTACGGTTTGCAGACCCCTGGTATAGATTTATGCTTATTGATTTTCACTTTATAAGTAAATATTCAATTATACTTAAAACTACTTTTATTTTCTAAAACAAAACAAACTACAAGAATATGGAAGTTGTTTATTCTTGCTAGTAATATTTAAAAAACACCCTTAGAAAGGTTTATTAAGATAAAACTAAAGATAAAATGGGAGTTTGGCTCTTTTGAAAAAAATAGTGCGACACAAGCTTACTGGAACGAAGCTAAGTAAAAGTAGTAGTGACTGCTTAAAAAACTCACTAAAAAATTGTAGATTTTTTTTCTAAAATAAAAAAGAATTTTTTAAGACGATTTTGATAAAGACAAAAAAATCACAAAGAACAACACACAACCAAGGGAAGATTTGAGATACTTAAACCTATAATATTCTTACTGCTTTAAAAAAGAAAATGAAATCTTTAATTCATAGTTGGTTACAATGAAATTTTCTTACATCTAAGTTTTTTAATTAGAAAATTATTAGTTTCATATTTTAGCTTATTCAAAATTAAGATTTAATAGAAGTTTTATAAAAAAATTCACTACCAACTGCTCTACTTTAAATATAAAAATATAGAAGCAACTCTTAAGTTTTAAGCAAAAAAGCTAAAAAAAAATTTGTTTGAGAAAAAAAATTATCTATAATTATAACTCAAAAAATCACACTTAAAAGCTTATTTTGTTTAAAATTTAATTTAAATAGTTTTACTATGAAAATAAAAATATCATGCACATAACAATTAAAGTTAAAATTTCCCCAGAACTAGTTTTTAAAAATTCTATCTTAAGTTATTCCAAATTTTTTCAACTTTTTTAACAACAAAAACAAAACTTTTTCAATTTTTTTGCATAAAAAAATACTAAAAATATTAGAAACACAGTATACTAGTATTAGAATTCATTCTAAGTATTTTGTTAAAATAAAAAATACATAAAAATTAAACTGAAGTTTAATTAGTAGAGATTTTACCATTTCTTAAAGTGATCATACATGTTAAGGCTCTATAATTTTAAATTCTCAACAAAAGAAAACTTAATATATACAGGGTTGCCACTTGTTTTCCAACTTTTTTCCAGGTTTTCCAAATTTCTTCCAGGTTTTTAGAAATACACATATTAGGGTCTATTTATAGTTTAGAGTTAAGTTAAAGGTAAGAAATTGTGTTAAATAGTATAAAAACATTGAAAAGATACTGTAAAGCTACTTTAAATATGTTTTTAAATAAAAAAAAATTTTGATGATGACAAATTTTTTTATTTAAATGATAGATTTTTTGAGTCAAATCAAAATTTTACTACTAAAAATGTGAAAATTATTAAAATTCCAGGTTTTTCAGTGAGTTTTGTTTGGAATTCCAGTTTTTTTTTTTCAAAATTTCTGAAATTCCAGGTAAAGTGACAACCCTGTATATATATAGTACAGTTTTATTTAGTCAAACCTTGACTTGTTGATAGCAATGAGTCGGGCGCCATTTAATATTAGATTAAATGCTTCATTTAAATCAGAAAAGTTGAATTCATTTGGAGGTAATCCGATGACAATAGAATTAGGATCTTCGCTTTTAATATCATCAAAGTACGACTTTGCATCTTCTTTTAAAATAAAATATGGTCTAGCTTTTGTTCTGCAAAATTATTGAGTTTTTAAATAAACGTGAAAAAAATTAATTATTTATCTATAAATTTATTTAGAATGTTGATAATAGAAATATTTGTTTTCTATAGACAGCGTTAAAGTGCAGTAGAAGCAGCATTATATTAAATTAAAACACTAGATTAGCATATCCTAAAAATTCTTAACATTTCCAAAAAAAATAATCTTATTTTAAATCACTCAACAATTTTTAAAACTGTATACAAATACTGAAGTCTGTTCTACTGGACATAAAATAAAAACAACAAAGAGTCAATAAAAAAATATCAAAAACTATCATAGTAATTACTAATAAAATTATCATTAACATACATTAATTTCATTTGTAAATAACATTAACTATGATCTAATATTTAAACTTAAAAAAATAAAACTATAAGATTTTAGTAATAGTTCTAATTTTATATAGTGTTTTCCTGTGTATTTTATTGGTAAAGCCGCAATTTTAGTGCAGTGAGAAGCAAATATTGAAAACTAAAGTACAAAAGCTTTAAGATCAATAAATCAATTTTTACTACTTGCTATAGCGTTTGTTAACAAAGAGAAACAAGTTCACTGAAATACATAATAATAACAAACCAAACAGTATTTTGTTTTTTACACTTACCCATGTTTCTGTGTGTTAACGGGTTAACACCCTTCAACGGATCTCTGTAAAAAATAAATAGGAAAGAATAGAAGCTAATGTAGGTATAAATATGTGTATATTATATATAAATACTATAGATTATTGTAGATTAATGGTTAATAACATATACAATATATAACTTAAATCCGACTATTATAAAAATATATAATATTTGTAATTATTAAGTCTAAATTAGATAAAGTAAAATACAAAAAAAAAAACAAATCATAATATAAAACCACTTACATAAAAATCAAGAAATAACTAGTTCAAAATATTTAACGTTACTAATCATTAAAAAAACTTATAATAATTACATCACAGTATTATGCTTTTATAAATTAACATTTAAAACAAGTTGATTAACTATAAACTAGCTAATTTATTCTTTACGTTTGGACAAAATGTTAAGGCACTTTAAATTAAAAGAGTTTTTTTTTGCAATTATTTTGAAACAATAAGTAATCTATCGTAAATGAAAGTAAAAAGTAAAACAACACATATTAATTACTGAATAATTAAATTAATCAAAAGTTAAGGTAATTAAAGCTATAGAAACTTGGGATAATATATACTTGTGAAATATTTATAACAGTTTAGTTTAAATTATAACAAAAGTTAAGTTAGATACAACTTAAAATAAGAAATAGAACTTAAATTTTGAAAACAAAGCACAAAAAAATAAAAGTGTTTTTCAAAGCACTGAACAATAATTAAATTACTGCGCCGTATATAAAAACACCACAATTTCAACCCTATATATATATTACATATTATGTAAGGTAATTAATTAATTATTTATAAAAGAGAAGTCGGGTATTATAACTGTAAAGATGTTACACAGATGCTTTAAATATATAATAAATTAAATCATGTAATAAATTACGAATTTGTTTATAATATGAAAGTTAAAATGTAAAACATAAAGGTGGTTCTGTGTTCTTGATTTTGATCGATCCATTAAATTGTGTGTTAACCCGTTAACATTACTAAATCAGCTTTAGCTATTCAAGTTGAAATGTTTAAACTGTAAGCATAATACTTAAACAAAAAATGATTTTTTGATTTAATAGTTTTTGGCTCATTTATTTAGTAACTTACTTATTTTGTCAAAATTAAAGAAAGAAACAACTTTATTTTAAAATAATAAAAATCAGCTATTGATTTAAGAACCTATCTTACGTGATTAAAAAAGGGTCATACGCAAAATTTTTCATATTTAGACTTGCATTCCACAATTCAAAACAATTTAGACAAACATTTTTTTTTAACTTTTAATGTTTGGTTTCTAGTTGGGCTTATACCCAGATGAAAATACATAACTTATTAGACTAGTTTAAACTAGATGACCTTATAATAACAAACGTTTTAGTACACTTTTTATTTTTTAAATTATGCACTTAATTAGATATAAAAAATATTAAAAAAATTTAAGTTTTTCGAACTTTAACTGTTATTTAAGTGCTACAGACGTAGAATCTTCATCTTCGGGCAAATTTGGAGGGCTTATTCGCTCAATTTTTTTCAAACTTTCCTTTCTATATTTTTTCAAAGGCGTTCGACAAAAGTCAGGTGCCTTTTTTTATCTAGATTTTTTTGGCTACCTCAAGAGAGCCATAGTTTTTCCCTCAGTAAATGGCTACCTTTTTTCTATGATGAGATATATCATCTAGGTAGCCAAAAAAAATTTGATGTTGAAATAATCTACAACATTAACAATTAGCTTTTCACATCCAAAGGTAGATCATATAAGGTCAATTGAAGAACTATAGGAATAGTCAGTAGAATGTCTATTAGAGAAAATATAGTTTTTTTAATCAATATTTTTAGCCTAATCCAAATAGTACTACCCTAGAGTATATCATTATTGTTGTCTTTTTCTTCAGTCTTTTCACAAACTCAACTCAGCTGAAGGTCAACTACTTTTGCTATTTTTACTGTCAAATAAACTACAATCTCTACTTTATTAAATGGTACCTCAGTGAGTCTAACAAACATATTTTTTAAGTTTTTTTCAAATTTAATTAAACTTTAGATTTGGTATATTGATCTCCTTCTTCATTTCATTTAATTAGCCATTTAACAACATGCTAAATTTAACCTTCAATTTTTTAGTATCAAGCACAAAGTTTTAAAATTATTTTATTCATAAAGTTCATTGCTTTATTAACTTCTAACTTCAATGTCTTGATACTTTGAACAGGTTAAAACTATTCAGTTGTCATTTCTTTTTCAATTGGTATTTTAATTTTGTTCAACATATTCTAATTCATTGGATTATCCTTCATATGTTAAAGTTCTAGTTTGAAAACTTGTCTTTTGTTGGGTATCAATTTTTATGTATATAAATATCTAAATAAACCTTATTAAAATAGAATCTTGCAGAAGAAAAATTATTTTCAAAAATTAAGATTAATATTTAAAAGTATGTCAACCTAAAATTATAAGTAGTTCATTACTACTAGTCAAGCAATAATAATTAAGCTTAACTTCTTACTTTTTAAAATATACTTTTGTAGCTGTTAGGCTTGAAAAGAGATTATTTTCATCAATATCAAAACCAATTTTTTTAAGTTTTATTTGCAACGATTGTATACTTTCTTTTGAGTTGTTGGTAATAAACAACTTTTTGATGTTAGTTTTTTCTTTTAAAAGATTTAGTGCTTTTAGTGATCCTTCTAAAGGTTGATCATCTACAAATAATGTTCCATTTAAATCAAACAACACAGCTTTAATACCAGTAAAAATGTTCTGAGACATAGTATCTTTTTAAAATTCTATATTTAAAAGTTAAGCTTTAACATAGCACAAAAGCTGAACAAAATTTATAGATATGTTAAGTAATTTGTTACAAAGTATTCAAGTAGGCTAAATAGTAAAATATTGTAATCTTATTTAACTAAAGCAGAGATTTCCAATTATAAACAAACAGGGTTGCCACTGGTTTTTGAGAAATTTATTCCAGGATTTCTGAGTTTCTTTCAGGTTTTTGAAAGTAGACATTTTTGGGTCTATTTTTAGCTTTAAGTTAAGTTTTAGGTTAAAAATTGTTTCAAGTAGTATAACAAAATTTAAAAGATACTTTAAAGCTACTTTGTGTGTGTTTTTAATGAAAAAATTTGATGAAGACAAAATATTTTCTCTATATGATAAAATTTTTGTGTTTAATAAAAATGTTACTACTAATTATGTAAAACGCCCAGTTTTACATAATTTGATCATACCAATTCGATCATCAGACTACAAGCTTTTTGGTTTTGTCCTGTTTAGGACTTGTCAGTCAGTCACAACTGAAAAACTTGCAGTCTTCAATCTACAAACCGTTTATACAGTTCTGTAGGCTTTGGTTCTGTAGACTTTCATCAATGTTTTTATTGATTGTATTCAAAACAATCATATCAGATGTCTTGCCTAGTGGACAATGTATTGAACTTTGCCAGAAAAATACAATGCTGATGTCACTGATCAATGCCAGCAAATGGTTGCTTCATGCTTGCGTGTATATACCATTTGTAGATTGAAGACTGCACATTTTTAGGTTGTGACTAACTGATAAGTCATAATCAGGCAAAACTGGTCTCAGTTTACCGTAAGCTTGTGGTCTGATGATTGAATTAGTATGATCAAACCTTGTAAACTTGAGCTTGTCTCACAGCATATGAAAGTACAGGTTTTGTAGACTTTTGCCAATGTTTTTGTTAACATATAACAGTTTTTTTAAATTCAAGGTTTTTGGAAATTATATTTAAATTTACTGGTTCTAACCGTCTAACCAAACCATTATTCTAGAAGGTGATTTTTACAAAAGAAATACATCAATAAGGTACACACTTTAAGAAGTACACACCACGTAAGGTATGTATTAAATTTTTATTAACACATTTATCTATTATTTAAAGATTCTCTTAAGAAGTACACACCTACCTAAGGTAAGCAATAATTTTTTATTTGAAAAAAGGTAAAAATAAAGCATGTACAGTTATTTATTATACTTAGAGATGTTTGTAGGAATTTTTATTAAAATTAAATAACTATAACTAATAACAGATCGAGATGAAGACAAGCTTTTTAGAGCAAAAATAGAACCATATAAATTCTGGTGACTTTTCAACTACATTTGAAATTTTATCTACATGCAAAAAGACAAACCCTCTTAAACAACCATTTTATTATCGGATAAAACAAAAGATCACCAACTAATACCATAAACTATATAAATTAAATTATTTTTTTTACAAAGCTTTATAAATACATGGATTAATGCAAATAAAAATTCTACCCATTTAATTGTAAAAAGAAAAATCATGCAAAAAAAAAAATAAAACATTCATAAGAAAACACAATTGTATTAATACTTTAGCTGGCATAATAAAAAAAATCACAACATGATTTATTTATCTAGAATTAGTTAATTAGTATGCATAAAATAGTATATTTGATAAATGAATCAAGAATTGTCTATTTTCCTTTAAAACTAAAGTGTATTTTGATCTAGTTGTTATCCCATGTCTACATATACACACAATATTTATGCTTAGTAGAAAAAAGATTAAACTGTTTTTTTATACCTATACATTTTTTTTGCACAATGTATGTGCTTTTTTTTAACAAAAAACTTTGATTATCTTGTTTTATTGTCTTGACAAGTATTTGAACGTATCTAATTTCTAACAAGAGTTGTGATCCTTACCATTATTGTTTGCTTTCAAATAAAACTAAAGTTAGTAAAAAAATACATCACTTCAATATTTATCACCTTATAAGCATTATTTAATCTTAATTTAACATAACTTAGTTAACAAATAATTTATTTACATATCTTAGTTTTTCTAATTTATCATATTACAAGGTTGCCAAATATTTTTGGAAAATTTTTTCCAGGTTTACAAAAATTCCTCCATGTTTTTAAAAGTAAACATTTTTGGGTCTATTTTTAGTTTAAAGTTAAGTTTAAGGTAAGAAACTGTGTTAAATAGTATAAAAACATTGAAAAGATACTCTAAAGCTACTATAAATGTATTTATTAATAAAAAAAGTTGATTATGACAAAAACTTTAGAACTATATGAGAGATTTTTTGTGTCAAATAAAAACTACTGAAAATGTTAAAATTGTTAAAAATTTCAGGTGTTTTTAGTGATTTTAGTTCAAAATTCCAGGTTTTTCAAATTTTATGTCAAATTATCTTAAACTTCAAGTTTTTCTAGGTTTTTTAGTAACCCTGATATTAAAAGCAGATGAAGTCTGGATGAAGCCTTAGCCACTATTACCAAAGAATTAATAAATTTGAAGAGAAAATTTTAAAATTATTATGTTGAATTCAACTTCTTTATTAAGTAGACTTTTTTAATACATACATACCAATTAATTATTTAGTTATAGGTTAACCAATTATGTAGTGTTTTTTTTTATCACAGCTAATGTTACAAAACAATTGTGTTTTGTTATTAATTTTGTAAAAAAAATTACATTATATATTTCACGATATTATTTAACCAATACCTATTTAAATTTTAGTGATCATTTATTTTATTTTTTTCTAATTGGTTTATTAAGAAGGTTTGTTTATTTTAGTTGTTTTAGTTAATTTACTTACATTAGTTAACTAAATTTTAGGTAAATAATAATATGTTATTTAAGTTACTAAAATTATGAATTTGTTTTTTTATTATAACTTTAGCTAATAAATAACAACTTTCAAAGTGAGAGTTTTTATTTATGTATAAAGTTTTGCATGTAGATTAGGGTGAATCTGTTGCCCCAACTTTTGAATGCTTAGTAAATTTTTTTACCATTGGGAAATCACATGAATAGAAAGCACAAAAAAAAAAAAGCTTCCTAGCTTTAAGTTTGCTGGAGCAAATTACTTTTGAAAATTTAGCTTTATACCTGTATATTTATAAAGGAGAAAAAGGACTATTTCACTAAAAATCTATTTTATCTACGTTTTTTGAGATAATTACTGAAACAACAAGGAAATGCTACTTGCCATATTTGGAAACTTTTGTCTTAACAAAAAAAAATTTAAAAATTAAAATTATGAATTTTCATTTTTGTGAAGTAAATAGTTAATAATAACAAAATTTTAAAAAGAGTAAAAAAAAAACCTAAATAAATTATTAAAAGAATAAAAAAATTACTGATTTTTTTTTGTATCTTTTGCATAAATTTTTTATTTTTTTTAAACTTTGTTAAGACAGAATTTTTTAAATATGGCAGGGGACATTTTCTAGCCGTTTCAGATAATTATCTCAAAAAACGTAGGAGAAAATATATTTTTAGTGAAATATTCTTTTTTTATCTTTATAAATTTACCAGTATAAAGTTAAATTTTCAAAAGTAATTTGCTCCTGCAAACTTAAAGCTAGGAAGTTATTTTTTTTGTGCTTTCTAAACATGTGATTTTTCATCAAAACATTTTACTAAGCAAAATTCCAAAATTTTTATTTTTGTAGATAAAATGTCAAATGTAGTTGAAATGTGACCAGAAGTTACAGTATTCTATATTTACTCTAAAAAGCTTGTCTTCATCTTGATCTGTAAATAATTATAATTATTTAGTTTTTAATAAAATTCCAAAAAACACCTCTAAGTATAATAAATAAGTGTGTGTGCTTTATTTTGAACCTAGTAGTAAATATAAATTTATTACGTATCTTATATGTATTTGTTTTGTAAAAATCACCTTATAAAATAATGGTTTAGTTACATGGTTAAAGCCTAAATTAAATGAATATGAATATAACTTCAGTTTGATAATGGTGCTACATCATCCTAGTTAATTACCAATTATTCAATTTATGTGTTTAAAACTGCACTCTATTAGTTATTATTTTAATAAAACTTATTACTTAAATATTTATTTTATGATCAAAAAAATCAGTCACTAACTATAATTTTTGCAAGAATAAATATTATTAATCTATTTCTAAAATATAAATATAATAACATCATTTAAAAGTTTCTTTGTAGTTTATTTCATTACTTTAAAGTTAGCTAAAAATAGTGAAGCAAATGGTGTGAAGATATGAAGAGGTCTTTCTCCACAACAATCCATTTTTTATAGTTGTGAGCACATTTTTCTTTCTTTGTTTAATAAATAAGTTTTAACTTACTCTTTTTATACTTTATCCCATTTAAGATATTGATTAGTTAACTTAGGTTGTGGTAACAAAAAATCACAAGGAAATTAAAAAGGCACCTTAAATATGACTACTTTTTAGCTTACTGTTTTTTTTTATTAATTGTCCAAAGGTTGGTAATCTCTGAAAATCTCTGAACCACAGTGTTTAAAAAACGAGCATAAAGTTATTTTTATAGTAATTTTCAAAAAACATAAAACTTTAATGTCAATTATTTTCCTTATCTTAAAAGCTATCTAAAATTTATTTTTATTTTAAAGAACGCACCTTTGTCTTTAATTTAAAAAAAAAGGTTTGGGGTTTGAATTATTTCACGGAGTTCCTTCCAAAAATAAAGGTTTTATTTTTTTTTCATTATGATCGCCTTAGAACCAAAAATAAATAATATATTTTTCATTCAATTTTTTTTCCTTAGATTTGCATGTTACTTAAATTCTAAAATGTTTGTTTTTTAAATAATCTTAATATCTAAAAAACATATAAGTTTCGACTTTAGTAAACTCCCCTAAAGTACTACATAGTAATTTTTTTTATACAATAACAGAGCGTAGGATGAAGGTTAAGGAAAAACTTTTATATTTTATTTATTTTTTAAAATTAGTGCCAAGTATATTTTTGTTGAATGAAGTTGGTTTAAACTTTAAAAAAATTCTGAAAAAAGTTTACTTTAGGTGTTTACACAATTTTTATAATCACTAATTTTCTTATACTGCAGCTAAACTTTTTGTATGTTTTTTTTAAACCGTATTTGATAATTAATCCAAACAAAAAAGAATATAAGTAATATAGTTGTGTGCTTTTTATTAACTTCTTTAGAAAATTACTGTCTTTAATTATGATATCTCTGTTATTTTTCGAAATTGATTACCTATAAGAAATTATAAGCTGTTATTGGTAAATTTGGTTGTTAATAATTTTATAAAAACTTTAGTTTGTTGATTAAAATTAAATTAATTTAAAAAGGTCTTGAGGTACTAATTGTTTATGAACATATTAAAGTAGTTTAAGTTTAAACTCCTTGTAAAAACTCTGGCATAAAATAGTTTTTATTAAAATAATAAAACACTTTAAACGGATAAACAGTTATACAAATTCTTACAATTCTACTTTCAAAAATTCAAGCGTTAATAATTCTGATTTATTTTTAATTATCTCTCTTAATAAATATCAAATATAAAGATATTTTTTATACATAAACTTTTTAGCATACCTACAAGAGCTTTTTTTTTAAATCTAAATACACTTTGAGATGGGGCTAAAATAAGTTTTAAAATATAATAAAATGGGTTTATTTTTAGTAATCATTACTTTACTATGTTTATAAATATTTTTATAAGACTTTTATACCATCATAATTTCATTATTTAGACCTAGATTAGCTTAGTTTTTAATCAAATATATATGACTTTTTGAGATGAGTTAGGCCCATAGAATTCTTTTTTAAGAACTTTAATTGTCATGTAAATACTTAAATTGTTAAACAAATAATTTAATTTTAGATTAATTCGTCTAATTTTACAATCCAACTATCGATCTACAATAAGAAAAAAGTTTTTTTTTAAACTTTTTGACTATAATTTATTGTATTAGTTGTAGCTTTTCATATGATATGTTTAATTTCAGTAAATTTTAAGAATATCTGCTGTGTTACTTTAAAACTAACGAATATTTAAAAAGATTTTTCTAAATAATCGTATGTACTGTGTATATCAGTATAATATTCTATTGCTGTATGAGTTAAGTAAGTGGTCAAGTTTACTTTTTGTTTTTAATGATTAAGCGTAAAAATGTAAAACATGCATTCAGAGCTTTGGTTTACCTTCTGAATAATGTTAACTCAATAATTGCTATGAAAATTTTCACTTGTTAAATTTTAATTCTAAGAAATATATTGGGTATTTAAATTCGTCGTACAGTTCGAACAAACCTATTTAATAAAGGCATGATTTATTAACCGTGTTGATAACCAATAAATTAATTAGGTTAACATTAACTACTAACTTATACTAACAAAAAGTTGATATACTTATAGAATTTTTTAAATAAAAAAAATACTTTCATTTAACTTGTTTAATTACGTTAAACAGAGTTGGCGTTAGTTGAAAACCTCATTTATACTAAAAATGTAAATATCTACTTTTTGAGGAAGTGTAGATAGATCATTAAACTTATTTTGAATAGTATTGCTTGTAAATTTTCTATAAAAACTTCATCTTATCATTTTAATAACAGACTTGTTTATTATAGTTGTTATACAACAAAAAAGTAAAAAAAAAAGACGCTCTTAGTATTTTGTCCATGGTCATGGTGCACGAAGAACCTTTTGGTTATCGAGTTGCACACCTCTTGGATACATTTTAACGTCTTGTCCAGGACAGGTTATTATTGGACTGTATTTTTTTCTAACTATTTTATTATAGTTTTTTTAGAAAATACATAAATATTTTATGTTAGTTATACCGTAGTAAATATATAAAAACTAGCTTGGAAAACCAATTTTTAAACCTTACATACATAGTAAAAGTTAAAACGCAAACCTGTTTTACATGTCAAATACTCTGCAGAAATAAGACAAAACCGAAAAACATGAAATTTATGTAGCTTAGAAAAATTGAAAAATTAAAATATAGTATGTATATACTTGCTTAATAAAAGAAAATAAAGACAGAAACCCTGCCTACAAAACCAAAATACGTATTTTAACAGAACAAAAAACATTAAACAAGAAACAAAACTAAACTAAAAATAAGAACAAAAAAACAAAACAAAGCATAAATTAACTTTTACAGAAGTTGTTTTTAAGATTAGCTTTTAAAATTATTCAAACTTATTTGACACGTCATGATGTGTACTTTTGTTATTCTTTAAAAAGCGTGCAGTTTACTTTATTGTTGTTCAGATGACACGCTTAAAGTGTAAAAACTGTAGTAAACATATCAAAAATTAGTTGTCTTTTTTTGTATTATCAATGTAGTAATTATATATTTTCTTGTGTTGTAATTATTTTTAAACACTAGTTTAACTTTATTTATTGTAGTAAACTTCTTACAAAAAAAAAACTGGTAGTAACTTTTAGAGAGATTGCTGATAAATAGTTTTCTCTTGCTTTTTGGTATTTATTTTAATTCTTTTTAACAGAAATCTATATATCTATAAATGATTCAATGTTCAAAGTTACTGAAAACAAACAATCATACAATTTTGCTACTTGAAAAAAATAACATCTTACAATATTTTTATTCACGCTGTTAGCTTATTCAATTATAACACTACTTTATTAAAATTATTAAAAATACAATTCTCTGGTAACTTAAACTAAAAATAGCTAGTACCAAAGAGCTGTTTTATCAAAACTAAACATCTGAGGAGTATACGTTCAAGGAATGAATTCTAAAAAAATCTCAACAAAGAAAAGAAATTCTTGAAAAATAGTAAAGAAAAAAGTTAATGTTTATAATCAAATTCCTTTGTAGTGAAGCTTTTGAACAATGCTGTAATAAAAGTCGTGCTTATTGCTCATTTGAATAATAAACATTTTTTGGGGTAATATTTCAATTAATGGCTAAGCGTTATACAGTTTAGTTTGCACAATGTGTTACAAAAACATAATTGATAAATACTTTTTTTACTAACTTTTTATAAAAATAGTTTAAATTACAGTTTATACCTTACATTTTTGAATAGGAGTAAAAAACAGATGTAAAGTAAGTCATGAAAATTTTGAAAAGCAAGAAATACTACTAAATACTTAAATTTTCAAAAAATTGTTGTATAATCACTTATAAAAAAGTAGATAAGTTATTACTTTAATAGTTAAATGTTAATCAAGGCTTGATCAAAATCAAAATTTAAAAAACCTTTTTTTTTATTTACTTTAGTTTGAAAAAGATAAAAGAAAAGATAAATTAAACTTCGAAACATAAAAAATTACTTTTTTTTTTAAATATAATGAGCATGTATTTGAATATACGGCTTGTCAAAGTTTTATGGTCTAATACTTGTTTGAAAAAAAAAACTTAATAAATAAAATCTACAAATCATTTTTCAGTAACTATATTAATAAAAGACTCAACATTTTAGTTAAAAAAAAAGAAAAATACAAAAACAAAATTATGTTCGAAAATTAATAAAGTTTTCAAAATCTATTGCCAAAATTTTGTTTTAAAAACATCTTAAACTATTTAAAAACTTGAAAAATTTAACATACGCTGTTAAATTTACGCCTTGTCCAAAAAAAAGATTCATTAAATAAGTCGACACGATGATATTAGTTTCTGTGAAAGTTATATACATAAAAAGTATCAAATTTTATCTAATATTATATCATTGTGTAAAATTTTTAAAATGTAATTTCAGAATATACTTATATGCTTTTTTTTTCAGAAATGTCAAATAACATACTTACTAGTATAAGCTTAAAGTATTTTTTTACTTTTTTCTTAAAGGTTTTAATAAAAGATTACGAATTTATAGTAGTCGATAATGTGAAAATTTATTTATTATAAATTTAGCTTTTGTTTACGACAAATTTCTTAAATTTTACTATTCTAAAAAATTTACAAAAATGAAATTTTAATAGTTTGATGTTATAAACATTAAAAGTAATTGATTACTTACAATCAAACCTATTGTACTGATATAAAAAAGTAAAACTAGTTTCGGTCTTAAATAAAGGTAATCACAATTTCGCATATAGTAGTGTTTACACATTCTAAAATTTAGAACTCTATTTCAAGACCTTTTTAATAAAAATGTTATAAAAAGAACAGCTTAGTCCGTGTAGATGTTTAAATACACCTTTTAAAATTCAAATTTGATTAAAACTTTTCTAGTTTTAAAATATTATTAGTACTTTATTTTACTTTAGTCTGTTAGTTTTCTTTTAAAAAGTAATGTTAATTTAAACTTTCAGAGCATTAAGTAAATAAATTATTTATGAAATGCGATAATGTTAGGTTTATTTAGTTATTAGAATTAATTACATATACTTTTTTACACTAAGTATTACTTAGTTTTAATAAGTGGATGATTAATGATAAAACAAATATAAGCCGTTTTTTTAGATCACATAGAGCCTTTAAAAATCAAAAAAAAATTATAAGTCAAAAAACAAATTACTTGTTTAGTATTTAAGATTTAGATTTATTAAACATTAAACAAGTTGACCTAGATATGACCGCATTTAGGTAAATTTGGCGATAACTTAGGGTAAAATGTGTATTAGCGGTATGTGTAATTAGTGTTATTAGTTTCAGTAAATCTTAAAATACTACAAAAAAATTATTGTTATCTAAACAAAATTATTAAATTTATTAATCATCTATTAGGAAATATATACAAACCGTTTAAGTATTTAATGTTTTAACTCAGGTATAGTATAAAATTAAACATACTTTTATCAATTTTTTGTACTTTTACGTGCTTAGATTTAATTTAGTACAAATTTTTTATTAATGTCACAAGAAAAACTTTAGAAATATCTTAGATGTTTTTAAAATATTATTCCAAGAAAAATTAGCTTTTTTAAACAATCGTTCAAAAGCATAATGTTTGAGTCAAAAATTAATAAAAAAAGCAGATAGATTTTATAATAATTTAAAAAATTTACTTTTAATTTACATTTGCTTAGATCAGTTAATATAGAAAATTAAGGATTAAAGATAAAATCGCCAAGTAATTTATTCAAAATACTGTAAATAAAGTAATATTGATATTACTACTAGCACGATAAAGTTTTACTAACCATAAATGTAGAACTACGAAAGCATTGCTATTTTTTTATGTAAATAAAACAAACTATTTTTATCCTAGATACTAACAGAATAATTAAAATCAAAATTTGACTTAACCTATATTTTTATCTAAATTATAAAAAACTATGAATCATGTTTTCTTAAACAATATTAAACTTAATTTTTCTCAATAATGTAGAAAAATATTTTCACGTGATGTTTTAAAATATTTCAACTCTAAAAATAAACTTAGTATTATTAGTGCTTTATTAGTGTTTAGTTATAATTTAGCTATTTTTACTTATATTTTATTTTAAGAAATGCCTCGAAAAATTCAATTAAATTTAATCTATTTAATCTTAATTTAACTTTAAAAATTATAAAAATAAACAAATTCATAGAAATTTTGTTTTGTTTAAAAACGAAGTTATCAAAGCTATTAGTTGCGTTTTTAGTTTTAGACTTTATTATAAAGTTTTTATCACATAGAAAATTATTTTAAGACTATTTATACTTATAGTAGGAATTTAACAAAAACAAATAAAAAAGTATTCCTTAACTAGTTTTGTAACTAAATAGTTTAGAGTTTAGATCTCCAGAAAAATATACAATTAAATGTACAAATGTTGAATATTTCAAAAACTAAAAACAAATTATTTATAAACAAAAATTATTAGATTTTTGATATATCTAAGTTGATGTTTAACTTACAAAAATTGTGATTTTCGAAACTTTAGTAAATATTTTTTAGTAAATAAGCTATATTGTTTATTTGTTGTCCGACGCTGGACCTAGGCTTTAAAATCTAGTACAGCTATATAAAATAATCTTAAAGTCTTAATATTATATATTTTTTTAACACAATGTCAAACTTATAGTTAAATAAAAAATAAAAACAAATAAAACACTAAAAAAAATAAACAAAAACTTTATTCTCTAGGGCGTATAAGCCTAAACAAAAGTATATAAATTATCTTTAATAAAACTGAATACAGTAAATACAAAAGAAATGTACATCATAATTTAAAAAATAATAAACTATAAGTTTTGAAACCCAAAGCCCAAGGCACACTAACAATAGACAATATGATAAAAAATTATACATATTTTAATTGAAAAGAACTAAAACGATTACCTTTACTGAGAAATTTTTTTTGTTAAAATCTTAAACTTTTGACCGTTTAATCTTTTGATTGAAAAAAAAACTTTTTGTAATAAAGAAAAACTTATAGATTATTAACAAAAAAAAAGGTAATTAACTTTGTGTGAACTATAAATTACAACACCATAAACATTATAATTATCCAAAACATAAAATTCTGTTTGAAGCTTTTATTTTAATACTTTACAAACTTTAAATATAGAATTTCCTTCAGTTGGTTGCAGTTATAAAGTGTAAAACAGTACATTGTTTGGTTTTGTTAGTAATTTTCTTGAGTTTTATATAGTTGGACTTTTTTTGCTTATACTCTTAAAAGGGTTTCCGAAATTGTTTTTGATTATGAGCAAACGTCTGAACTTTAAAAAACAAAATGTTTATAACTGTGGGTGGCAACCAACTTAAACTGTTTGGCAAACATGGTAATTTTTGTTTATATTTAATTTTTTAAACATACTACTGATGAAAGTTGTTCGGACTAACAGTAGGGTAAGTACTTAGATTTTTATATCTAAAATGAATTTATGTGTGATTTATATTATTCACTCAAACCCATTTTGCATCAGAAAGCTTTAACTTTGTTTAGTGGGTATTGAGGTAAAATATATAAATATTTTATAATTCCTATTTAAGTTTACACGTTATAAGTTAACTATATTACTGTACAATTACAATGCATTTTTTTGTGCCAGAACACAAAACTTAATAAAACTTAGCTGATTAGCAAGTTTATCTGAAAAAGAAGTGAAACTGTTTAAATGTTTTAAGAGTTTTTATTATAAATAAACCCAAATTTTTAATTTTGACCTTTTGATTAAATTTCTGATAAAAAAAATGTTTTAATTTTACACCTTTTATTAAATATATATATCTTTAAGCTATAAAATGTCAAGTTTTAATTACTCTACTCTGATACATGGATTATACTGAACTTTTAAAGTTCTAATTAGTAAATTAACTTAATGTTATTTTTACAATATTTAAAACTTATAGATTATAAAAAGTATTAAAAAAAATTCTAAGAAAACATTGAAGTTTTACATTTTTTGTTTGAAAAATCAAATTCTTAACTCCAAAGTGGTTATTTACTGATAATCTAAACACTCATGTATTGAAAAAAATCCCTAATAACTTTAATCTTCACACTATTATTAATATTTAAAAATTGTAACTTATAGATTTCCGTGATTATTCAAATCAAGTAATTTAAAATTTTTTAAAGTTTCACAATTAATGTGTTTTTAAAAAACTGTACAAGAAATTCAAGCAGCTACATTAAATTATTTTGAGATAAGATTATTTTAATGTAAACAACTAATGTGGTCAACTCCTATTTACCAACATATTTTTATTCATCCTAAAACTTTCTGCATTTGTTTATGCATGATACTTGTACCCTGTTAATAAAAATAAGTTTAACGCACAAAAGATGAAATTTGCTATAAACTGAGATTAATTTTTAGTAGTGTTAAATATTGTGGTCAAACTTAAAAAAAAATTTCAAAAATAATTATTTTTATATATAATTATGTGTATAAACTTTTTCTAGCTTTCCGTACAGTGTCTTAAATAAAAGTTTGATTATTAATTTATTACTTTTTATAAATTAAAATTAAACTTGAATTATAACAATTTTCAGTTGTTTGACTTTATTACATTAATTAAATTAACTACTTTTAAGTCTAGATTTAATTGGTTTTAAAAAAATGCTTTAAGAAAAAAATGTTGAAATACTAATCAATTAGTGTAACTTGATGTTGTTAGAAAGTAAATTTCTCATTCAAAACTCGAATTTAATCTTTTAAAATTTTAGTTATTTGTTTTCCAACTAAGTCCTTTTTTTATAACAAACTAAAACAGATCGTATACTTTCATATTTTAAAACTTACTTATCTACTTATAGATGTGAAAAACATTTGTATGAAAATTATAGTGAAAAATTAATGTAAATAACTAGAATTTGAAACTTTTTAAAATAGTTAGTAGTCTTCATTTTAGAGAGGAGCTCGGTAAACTGTGGCCTTAGAAGTGTTTTTAAAAGTGAAAAATACTAATGCAGAAGAAGCAGTATAAACATGGTTATTACTAAAATTTACAAACTACTTTATATTTGTTTTCATATTTGTTTAATTGCCTGTTAATAAACAGTGCAACCTACTTAATGACAGTTTTATTTCACAATATACCTAAATAGCATGTTATTATTTAAATGAAAAATTCAAAATACTGTTTTGAGTAAAGAAATCATCAAAAAAGGCTGCTGAACCTTTAGACTATCATTTCAATAACTTTGTATCTTATCGTTATGTGTTAATAAATGGATCTTTAAAAAAAAAATCAGTTACGTTTAATATATCTTATTGTATCACAAGCTAAACGAAAAATGAAAGATTGTTGTAATGTTATAATTAGAGTGAGCAATGTACGGCCCGCGGAGTAAAAATGACCGGCCGCCAATGCTTACAAAAATTAAGTGGAATTGAAAAATTTTAACTTCTCTTAAACTCCTAACTTTGTTGCTTTTAATATAACGATTACTTATTTTCTTTTACGCTTTAATAAAAAACAAACATGTATAACTTTTTCAGTACTATATATTTTGTATAGCACAGAAAAACATATGTTAGTTGAATAAAGAAAAGTACTGTGAAAAGTGTTGTTTTTTATAGTATAAAGTATTTCTTTTATTAAATATTTAAGCTGCGAGTACGAAGGAACGCCTGAGTTATCAGGCCAATAACTAATTTACATTTGTTTAAAAAAAATACTAGTTTTGTTTTAAGTAACAATTTAAGCGCAGACAATTTTAATTTTTTAAAAGTACACATTCAAAATGAGCTTTTGAAAGCTTTTTTTCTTTAAAAAGGTAAATTATAAATAAGATAAAATTTAATTTTTAACTTTTATACAAATTTTTTCATTAGTCCCGTTAAAGACGTTAACCTGTTTCCAAGTGGCCTACGACTCGATAACATACACTACATTTTGTACAATAGGTCGTTATACCAAGCTTTTTGAACGTTTTTCTTTTTGTCGCTCAATAAACAATTATAGAATCATTAAACATAGATTATAGTTATATTGTTTTACTTTAAAATATTTGAACAAAAAGTTTTTAGCTTTATATAAAAGAAAACTATTTATAACTAGACAAAAACAATTGTGTATTCAAATACTGAACAATTAATTTCTACCTACTTAATATAAGGTGATTAAGTCTATACCTAGTTTGTAGGCTTTTAATAAAAACTGTTTTTAGTTAGCAAAAAAATATTATCAAATTTTAACTTATCGAAAATCTAAACTATTAAAAAAAGTGCCTAAGAAACTTAAAATAAAATTTAATAAAATTTTTGTACAAGCTTACTACACTTAATTTATAGTATCTATGTAAGAAGATACTTAGAAAAATAAAGAAGTCTTACATTTATAAAGTTTAGCTAAACAAAAGTTAAAAGGTAATTGTTGAGGTTTATAGTACTGTACTACAAAAGTTTTAAATAAAAAAACTATAAAAAACTTTGAAAATAAAAATCTTATGTAAAATTTCTGAAAAATGTAATACAAAAGTTAAGAATATTTGTAAATACTTATTTAAAAAGTACTCTGAATTTAAGAAAATATATTTTTTTCTAAGATTAAAAAAAAAAAGCTTTCACCAGCTTAAAGACATTATTAATTAAAGAAATTGATAAATATAAGTATTTTGTATTTTGTTAATCAAAAACAATCGCTTGATATATTATTTTAAACTATATTATGAAGACATAAATAAGTATAAATTCATAAACTTATAATTATAATTAAATACTATTAGAACAAAAAAGTTAACTATATCTACAGTATCATTGTTTGTTCCAAACATATGATAAATAAATAATAGTGTATAAGTTGTTTAATTGAGTTTTTGAAGGAAAAATATTGTAATATTTATCATAAATACCCATGTTAGATATTTAGTATACCATTGGAAAATCCGATTTGCTTAAAACAATTAAATATATTAAAAGGAAATATTATACATTATATTATACATTATTATTTTAAAGTCTGTCCACGTAATTTTTAGCATAACGTTTTTCAAATTTTTAATCTTTAAAAACTTAAAACCGAACTAAAAATTGTAAGAGCTTGAAAAACGTTGCTTAAAGATATATAAACATTTCCGTAAAAAAGTTGTTTAAAGTCAAGCTTAAATATTTTTTTTAAGATTCTAAACAGTTAAAAAAAGTTTTTGTTCTTTTTAGTATAAGTTAACTATTGTACTATTTATTTTTATGTAATAGTAAGTTGTAAACTACTTCATATGATTTTTTGAACTAGTTGTAGATATATGCACGGATATGACTTTAGTAAATGTTTAAAAAAAGTATATAGTAAAACTTTGTTACTGCATAATCTCAGTCCTTTTAAGCTTTAAAATACTCGTCATTAAATGCATCCTAAGTTTAAAACTTGCGCTAAATTGATATTTTTTAAGTAAAAAAATAAAACTTATATTGCAATGAAAATAAAACAAACCCATTTTGTCGCAAAGATTGTAATTATTTTGTTTGCGTAAACGGTCATACCTGTCATTATACTGTTATCTCACAAACTGTATCTAATTACTATATTTTTCTTTTACTACAATCTATTTTTAATGTGATCATAGGTAAGTTTTACTGAATTAAAATTGAAAACGATTTAGTAGCAAATTGGTTATACATAGTTTTTTCGAGCCTGATTAAATTTATCAGAAATACATACAATAAATTATTAATAGCTATCATTTTAGAAGCTCAATATACTGTTTTAAAATGGATAATATTTTTATTGTGAAGCAATATTTTTAAGGTGCAAAAAGTTTAACAAGACACATTTCATTACTATTTATTTATCGTTAAGTACTTTCAACTTAAGCTTATCAAAATAGTATTTTAATAAATTAAACTGAAATATGTCGATATCAAAACGTATAAATATTCAAAATATAAAGTGACTTAGTAATCTAGTGTAAAATTATAATTTAAAAACTAACTAAATGTTTTTGCTAGAGAAATATAATTTTTTACTGTTTGAAATAATTAGATTTAGGATCATACAAAGACGGTCAACGATAAAAAGTTACAATAATAAAAAAACATTTAAAAGATTTAAGCTAACGTTTAATATAAAACTACTTGATAGAAACAATTAAAAAGTCTAGTCTGATAAAAGTTCATTTTAAATCTTTATATTAAGTAACTTTAGAATAACATTTTTATATTTTTTTTTTAATCGTACTACTGTTTGATGTTTTATTATGAAACTTTACACTAAAACTTTTTTTTATTTCAGTTTTTTGAAAGATAATTTTACTTAGTTTTATTTTTTAAAGCTGTTTATATTATAGAGACTTTAATAACATTGCTTTAGATAAATAAGCTGACAGTGAGTACTTTTTTGTAAATTTAAAGAATAAAACAAAATATGTTAAATTGTACAAATAATAAAGCTAAACGTTTTAAATAAATTGAAAAAATTAATTTGTTAAAAACATCCTTTTAGTAGAAAACTTTTGTATTTCCTAAACTTTAAGGTTTTTACAAAAAAGTTTCGTTAAACTAAATAAAAATAAGATTCTAGAACAACGTTTGTAAGAAAAATCCGAATACCTTTAACATTGTTTGTGTGACCTAACGTAAACACTTGTTAGATTTCGGTATGTTTATAGGCACACCCTGAACTGTTTTGCTAATGAAACTTCAAATATTTGTCTTTAAATTTTGTTTTTGTTCATATGACAGTTTTAAAACAACTTATAATTAAAGTAAAGTATTTATTAAAAGCAGTTAAAAATTATGAAATTGTTTTATAACTTAAATGAAAACTTAAAATACATTATAAAACTTTGGCTTGGTTATATTTTAAATATTGAAATATAAATGTATCGTATTACTTACGTATCGAAATTATTAAATTTAACACTTTTAAAAGCCCAAAATTCTCTGGTTTGATTAGTAATAAACGAAATAAAGTTATTAGATTGTATACTTAGATATTTAATAGTAATACAATAATAATATAGTAATATACTTACATAAACTTTATATATATATACAGTATTTTCAGCTGTGATTTGTATTTTATTACAAGTTTTATGTAATTTTTTTATTACTTTATTAGTAATAAAAAAAAGTATAGCTTTACAACTTCAGAATCTCACAATTCTCAAGTTCTCTACATTACGTGACAGTATTTAAAAATTAATACTATAACAAATAATAAATAATATTGATTATGTCAATATCGTATAATATTAAAAATTAAAACATGAAAAGTTGCTTCAAAAACTTATAAAAGTTATTTATCTTTAAAGTAAAATACATTTGATAAAAATCTTTGCAATAAAAGTTTAATTATATCGAAAAATAATTACAAGTTAAAACACAAAAATTATAAAACTATATATTTAAGTAAGAGATCTTAGTTTAAATCTTTAAGCATCAACTAAATGTAATCATACACAAAGTTTTTTTATCAAAAACAACAAAAACTGTTTATAAACAAAAAAAAAGTATAGTTTGATTCTAAGAATAATGTATAAAAGATAAACTTTCAGTTTATGGGTCAAGTTAAAGATGTTATAACAATTCTTATTTTATCAATTTTTATTGCATTAAAAATATTTAATGTACATGTCCGCAAAAGAATTAAATTTCGGTGTTTTTTTATTAAAAAAATGTCAGAGTTAATTTTTCACTCGTAATTCAAGAAAAGTGGAGAAAATTATAAGCGTAGAAGCATGCACAAGAAAAGTAACAGAAAGAGAAATAGAAAAAAAAGTAGCCTGAAGGCCCGATATTATTACTAGTTAACTCATTTGCTTTTATAGTGGTTGGTTGTTATGCTAATGATACTACCTATTTTTAACATATAAAAAGTTTTGTTTTTACTGTGAGAAAAAAGATATGATTTATACAAGCTATAAAACATTTTTTTCATGTATTTTTAAAACAAAAAACTGTTTTAGTCAGACACAAAAAAATAAAGATAAGAAAAATCGCATTTACGTTTTTTTGTACATAATTTTAACGATTTATTTTTTTTGAAATAATAATATATAACCTATCAACAAAATTTTCAGATCCAAAATAACTTTTAAGACATGTACTTAAGCCACACGATTTATAAACCACTCAGGAATCGGCAACGCGAAAAGGAGCCGACCAGGCATTACAAATTCACACATCAAAATCAAAATGAGGCGAATTCTTTGCTGAGAACGGGCTGCTCTTTCTTCTTTTTGGTGATGCTCTTGGTACCGTCAACGACGGCTATCTACGGTAAGTTAGATGTCAAAGCAATTTCACTAAAATGATATGCCTTGCCAGCCCATATCAAAACAATACGCGCATCGCCTACACATTTTGAATGTCGTAAAGATTTCGAATTAAGATATCGTTATTCTTAATTTTTTTTCTACCTAAAATATATATGCTAGTTTCCATGGCACAAATATTAGTTGTCTTGTAATCTGTATAAATTAAGATTTTTAAATTTTAAATTTAAAAGCTTTGATAAAAATTAATTAAAACAAAATTTTAATTCTAAAATGCTTTTTAATTATTTTTACTTAAGTTACGAAACAAATAATTTGTTCTTTGATTAAAAATATTTGATTGATTTTTGTTATACATGATTAAAGTTTTAATGGCTTAAAATGTTTTTTAACCGACTGTAACGAAATAGCAAACATGCATAAAAAACAAAAATTAAACTTTAAGCTTATTTACAGTCTATATCTACTTATTATTAACCGATTTTCATTGTTTTTTGAACATTTAATAAACGTTTTTTATTTCATTTGTTAAGTCATAGTTTTATCTTTCAAAAGTTAGTTTATCATAAGCGGTTCAACAAGAGGCTTAAGGGTAACCTGCTTAATCATTTATCAACAAGATTAACTACTTGAGTCCGAACGTCGTTAAGCGCTAATTAAACACGTTTAATTCTGCACAACATGACGTTGTTGCCAAGACGACTGGTGTAAAATTTTCGTATCCGATCTCAAGCCCGGGTTGATTGACACTTTTATCAGAGCCGCGCGTAACAAACCCGCTTGTCAACGAGTAATCCCCGAGAAGCTACAATTGCTCAGCATACGAATTAACTTAAATACTCTTACTTTTTAAGCAATTTGGGTTTGTGAACTCATAAATGTATACCGTACGTTATTTAGAGTTACGTGTATTATTAAAAAATTCTAACTAAAAATGGAACATAACTTTTTTTTTCAAACTTAATAATCTTTAACCAAAACTGTTAAATAGTTTTTATATTTTTTCTGAAACTAAGCACTTTTAGGCAGAAAGAAAACGTGTAAGAAGGAAGGGGAAATTTTTGATATAAAGCACATTACACAGAGTCCTTGTATTTCATGTTTTTGCAAGGTAATATACTTTATTTTGTTGTTATTGTGATTGAAATAATTTTTGAAACGTTTTTATTTAGATTGCCGTAGTATTAATAAACAAGTTTTTACTATCTCTACCAGAGCTTACTTTTAAATTAAATAATTTAAATGTTTTGTCTAATAATGTTTGTGAAGTATACTTTACAAGTTTGATATTATAAAAGTTTCGTTTAATGCTTTAAAATTTTTCATAGTTTCTGAAACATAAGTTGTTTTTTGTAACAAAGTTGTGTATGAATATCTTAGTTTAGGCTGTGTAAATAAAATCAAACACGCATTAAAAGTTATATCTTATTGAGCAATAAGTAATCAAAAGAAAAGGAAGATTTTCATGTTTATCATATGTTCTTGTTTGATAAACATGAATTTTTAAAATATAGTTTTCAGCAAACTTACTAGTACACGTTCGCTAAGCTTAAAGAACTTAATGTTGATACAAAAGATATTAAAGTCACTTTAAAACTTATGTTTTCTAATGTATTATAAATATTTTACTAAAGTTTTTAAAACAAACAATTATTTCAAGAACTCAATATATTATTTTCAGTTGTAAATCTAAGTACTCTATTTGGTAAATAATGTATTGACATTAGTATATTAAAGATGCTTAACTAAAAACTTTTTTTTTGTTTTAAGCACTTATGAAATTTTTGAAAGTCTAAGTAATCGACTTATAAATCATTCTTAGGTAAACTTGCCAATAATTACAAAATATTTTTCATACGAGTTTTAACTGCAAATTTTATAATGTTAACAGATGTTTCAAACAACTTCTGTGACAATCAATTAAACGTTTTAGTTAAGGTAAATTTGTTTAAAGACGACTAATTGAAATCAAAATAATCACATAAAACCGAGTATAAAGTGATTAAAAGTTATATCTAATTAGAGGTTGACTAAAAATTTTTGTGTTTTGTATAAACACTTTTCGGCGCCATTATTCAGAAGCATGCCGCTTTTTTGATCATTTTCGACAGCGCAGATTGTTTTTTACAAGTTTTTGAAAACTTAAGTTCGCCAATACAGCAACTAGATTGTTTTTGTTTAGTTTTTTTATCGTAGCTTACATTAAAACTGTTTTAAGCAAAAGAAGAACACGTTTACATAACATAAATAACATTCGACGAAGTTTTTTTATAACCAGTTGTCCGTTATGAAGTAAGTAAGACACCTTGTAAAAAAAGTCTTATAAAAAGATTAATTTGCAATAAAAAAAAAATACGTGAAAATACAATAAGTTTGAAAGAAAAAACTTTCGTGCAATAACTGTTAGGCTTATGAAATATAAATAAACAACAAATAGAAATGATAAAAAAAAGTCTGTAAAACTGGAACACTTAAAAGTTACGCTTAAACACTTTAGTACTATTTTAGTTCTAAAATATTCCTTTATATTCCATCGTACTTACTATTAATTTTAAGTTTTCAAACAAACTGTATTACTCTAGAGTTAAAAAGATTTTTTAGTAAACTTGAAGAAAAAACTAATATATATATAAAATATTTTAAGCTTTTCCCAAAACACCGAAAATTACGAGTTTCAAAGCTAAAAAAACGACGCAAAATTAATCGAAAGATTCGTTCATGCATGAAAATACTGCCCATTACACTTACGTAGGCTGCCGCAAGTAAATATTTTAGCTACTTTTCACTGTTGATTGATGAAAATAGACTTTTTGAACTCTGTCTTGCGAGTTGCTTAGCTACTTCTATGTCCATGTCTCTCTTTTTTTTTTGTTTTTTAAATTTTGTTAGCATATCGAAACAGTTAAAGTCATTCATTTTTAAGTTTTCTAAGCTACTAGAAACTTACATTTAAGCTTTATTTTAAAATTCTTCTCAAGGTTTATTTTGCTTATGTTTTAAACAAACTCTTCTGTTAGAATGGGACTGTAGAATGTGAGAAGGAAGTTTGTCCGTCTCAACCTAAATGTTATAACTTATACGAAGACAGAAACTTTTGTTGCGATCAATGTCAAGGTTCCGTTTACTTTTTAGATTCAAAGTACTTTACAATTCAAGCTGCCATTAAACGCAGCTTTTTAACTTTTGAGTACGAAAGTATGTACTCAGTTTAAAAAATATTGAAACAATTAAATTTATTTTACTAAATACTGTTATGTTTTGATTAAAGGATGTACTCTGAATGGAAACTTTATAAAACCTTTCAACGAATTGGTCAGAAAAGATTGTTCAATGGTGTATTGCAAAGTATGAAATACTTTTTGTTTACTTAAGTAATTTCAATTTTTTTTTTTTAGTTTTAATATTACTTTTGGTTTGTTAAAAACAATAAACACACTGTTATATTAAAGTTATTTTTTCTAAGGTTTAGACCTGTCAAATGATACTTTTGCTTCATATAAGATTAATATTTTTTTTTCTATTTCAAGTTTTTGCAAAAAACTGTGCCGAAATATACTTGAAAATAAGTTTTATACAGTAAAGTTTGATTACGAATTCTACTTTTTATAATTTTGACAAGTAAAATCTAGTTTTGTATAGCTTACTAATAAAAGTAAGTAAAGGATTAAAAAATAATAAAAACTAATAATCAGATAAAATAAAAACAAGAGCATTTGAGCAGCTGACTTATAAAAGTTCAAATCAATTTTAATAAATTTTAATTGTCCTTTTGACGACAATTTAACCTGTTGGTGGTGAAATTCAATAAAAATTTGTCAATATTTAAATAAAGATTATGCTTTGCAAAAGTGTTAAACACATTTATCTCGATCAGATAGTGTACCACTTAAAGTTTTAAAGTTTAAGTTTGAATTAAAATTTTTATGCTTTACTTTTACTGATATTTTTAAAAGTTTACGTCAGGGCATATTTTTTATTAATCATTTATTTTGAATATATCAATTAAGAAGTTTCAAAGTCAAATATTTTATCTGTTTATAAAAAACTTGAAAAAAAGTACTTGTGCAGAATATCCAAATAACTTAAGTTTAATTTCAATCAAATAGTATAATAATATAATATTGAAAATAAAAGAACTTTATGTTAATATATTCAAATAACTTTAGCTATTACAAAATCTTAAAGTTTTTTTTAACAATTTTTTTTAATTAAATTTATAAATAAACTGATCTTTACTGCAATGTTTTTTTTTTTCAAATATAAGTTTCTGATTGGTAGTAGCATCGACACTATGTTTTATCTTAAACTATAATCTATGTATAAAACTAAAGCAGATTGAAAGCAATAAATTTACACTTCTTGTTGTAAATACGTAACTGGCAAGAACAAATGTTTTATTTTGTGTTTTTATTCCAATTCGATGAATAAGTTCTACAACTACTTGTTGCAATGAAACACCTTATCCGATAGAACCTGAAGAAACTTTTATTTATGAATCAAACATTTACAGGATGGAATTATAACACGATCACATAGACAATGCATGAACTTGTCTTGCAAAGCACCTTTACCACCTAAAAAAGGACAATGTTGTCCGCGATGTGGAGGTAAAAAATTAAAACTAAATTTTTAAGAAATGTTTAAATGTTTACAAAGGTTTTAAATTATGGAACACATATAAAATTCCTACTTAGTCAAAACTTCTATACATTTGTTACTCCAAAAGTAACAATGTTTATATATAAAAAAACATTTTTATAGAACTACTTAGGGTTGTTTCATTATTTGCTTTTTTATACTTAAGGTTGTGAGTTTAGAGGAATTAAAATAAAAGAAGGGGAATCAATAAACTTGCCAGACGAATCTTGCATCAGTTGCAAATGCAAAGTAAGAATGTAATATTTTGTTAATGATATATTTAGATATTTTTTTTACAAGGTCTACTTTTCCTCTATAAAAGGATTGTAGAATTAATACTTAATTAATTTATTTTCGCTTATTTTTATTTGAAATGGGAATTTTGAGTTTTATCATATTTAAAACGTAGTAAGTTCTATCACATACTTTTGCATTTAAAACTACCTTTGATTTTTTTTCTAAACTAATATAACTTTTTAAATTATGCAGTTATAGCATTTGTTTAAATTTCAAAAAAAACTTATAAGCGATGAAATTTAGTTGTCTTTACTATTGTACTAGATATATATAACCTTTATGCCATATCAACATATTTTCTATTTATTTAAGTTTAACACAGATCTTAAAACACAAAAAAAGATTCATACAAATAAAATATTGCATCTTGTAAGTAGGTTAGTAAAAAAAAATTATAAAGTGTTAATTTTAAAATAACTTTATATTCAGTAATTTACTGAAAGCGTAATAGTTGTACAAAAAAAAAGAAGTCATTATAAAGTCTGACTTTTGTATAACTTAAAATGTATCTTTTTTATTTATGTATTTTCATAAAAAAAATTTTAGTCAGGTTCATTAAGTTGCCACAAAAAAGTATGTCCTGTACTTCCATGTGAAGAAAGTCAAAGGCAGCTTTCGATTGATGGTTGTTGTCAAGAGTGTGTAGGTATTTATAATTTGTTTCTGTCTTTTACAAAACATATCTTAACTTACGTTTAATAAAATAATGCTGTTTTTTAAATTTAATAGTTTATTTTATTTATTAAGGTTAGCTTGTTCTAAATTATGATGTTAAGTTATTTCAAATGTTTTTAATTATTAGTTTCTAAGAAATTATAGATAACATAGCTACAAAAACAATTGTAAGTTTTATAGATTTATTTTTTGATGAAATCTGAACATTATAAGTTTTTAAAAAAGATGCTTCCTAATACACGATATGTTATAAGCAGTTTTTATACATTTATTCATATATTAAACATTCTTATAAAATTATATAGCTTGTACAATACCTAAACATTTTCCGTGTTGTAATTTATATATAATGCTGCGCAGTATTAAACACAACTTTTACGCGCAAACGTGACCGAAAGCGAGTTAACAATGTTTGTTTTTATTTATCTTACTTAATCTGAACGGTTTTCCGTTTCCTTTGTACATTTCAGCCAAGGTAAGTTTTTGGAGCTTGTTTATGTAGGGTGATGTCACAATAAGCCGCACACATATAAACTGTTTTTGTCATCCGGCATGTTAAGGAGACAACAGCCGAACATCAAGGTAGCTAGCGTAAAACTAAAAGCTTGAGTATTTTAACACGTACATCAATGGTCCCCAAGCTGTAAAAAAACTTTTACTCGAATTTTGTAGTTTTGAATCAAAAAGTGAACTGTAAAAAAGCTCTTGTTTAAAAAAATTATAACATTAGATTTTTACATAATTAAGTTGCAAAAGAAAATTTTTGATTAATAAACATGTTATAAAAAAAAATTATTTTACATACTTTGATAATAAAAGAGATAAAAAATATATTTAGTTTTAAACTATCTATAAGAAAATTAGCAGAACTTTGTTATAAAAAACTACTCTGAATTTGGCCAATTTGTAATTTTGTTGTTTGGAAATAATCCGACCTATCAACTTAATTTATTATTAGATTCCAATACCTTTTCTTCTTTCATAAATTATACAGTCTGATATTTAGATTACAAACAGTTTTCATTGTAACCTTCACTTTTACTCAGTGAATTTACAGCTAAGCACACAATAAAATGTTTACTTTGAAGGTAATTTATTTGCTGTCATATAGAATCGTTGTTTGACATGCTTTAATTTTAATAAATTCGCCTTGGACTCAGTGTTTATAAACTTAGCATGCGATGGTAGCTTATTAAGTAACAGTAATTAAAAATAGCAAAAATATAAAGGGTCACAACGAGTTTTTATGCTGAATACTGGAAAGTGCTGGTTTAGAAGAAAAGCTCTGCAGGATAACGAAGTGAAAAAAATTGATGAATGTACGACCTGCGTGTGCAAGGTTGGTTTTTATACAAAGTTAAATTTTATTTGAATCAACAAAAATGCTTTAAACCTGTTCAGATTTTTTGCTGAATTTGAGTTTGATGAATTTCATTGAATTTTTTTATAAAATCATAACTAGATAAATTAAAGAAGATAAAACAGCACAAGTTGAAGTTGAACACTCAACTTGCTCTTACAATAATTTAAAGTATCAATATTATTTTATTGATAATTTAATTGAATGTAATTGTAATCGTTATTTACCTTGTTTAAACTGTCTAAAGATTTATTCATATAATGTTTGTTTAATATGATTTTTTTTGCATTTTTTGTTTAAAAGATAATTGGTATTAAGTAAAATTTAATATTCCAAGATTAGTTTAGTTTTAACTTACTTTATATTTTAAAACTTTTTTGTTTTTGCAACAGTGTTATTAGAGTAAACGTTGTATATTAATACCCTAAAACCGTTTTATTGAAAATAGCTTTTATTACCAAGTTAATTTTGTACAAAAGTGTTCATCATATTTTTATTTTATAACTACCAAACTTTCTGGTTCTAAGCTAATAATTACTAAACAATCTAATAATATGCAAAAATAAAGTTTTTGTTTGTAATAAAAAAATGAACTGTTGACCTATTTTTAAGTAAGTTTCTATCAATCTTGTTTTACGGTTTAAACTTCCTATCGTTAGCGGTTGCTGTAGCAATATGTGGTAACCTTGGTTATTGCAATTATTTTCTAACCTCAAAGACGACCGTAGTAGTTTTAGTGGCCTTGGCAATGCACAGGCCTTTCAAAATTGGCTCCTGGTTGTCTGAGACAGATTATTATTTCATAGTTATTTAACTATTAAGTCAAATTAATAGTGAACAAATAACAACTTGTCTCTTCAGTTCTTGCAAACAAAATAACGTTTAGCGTGAAACAATGACGTTTAATTCAAGTTAATCTAATGTTGTCGCATTAAGGCTAATTTGAAAACAGTAAGAAATTCATAAAGAAGATCACACATTATAAATAGTGTTGTTTAGATGTAAGTGTCTAAAAACGTTTTACAGCAACTTTTTCTACGAATACCAAGCAACTTTTATTAATATATTTGTCAATAGTCAAACAAAAATTGTAAATATAAATAGTTTAACTTGTATTAAATGTAGCGTGGCACTGTAGTGTGCGACCGTGAAAGCTGTCCGATTACTCTTAACTGCCCTCTATCTGAACAAATAAAGATAAAAGGAAGATGCTGCCCTGTATGCAAAAACGAAATGACCAAGCAATGTTCTTTGAACAAACCTGGTGAAAAAAGAAAGACAACAAAGAATGTAAGTTGCCAGGGTCGTAGTTGGTTTTTTTAACGGAAATTTTATAAACATTAGTTTGTTTATTATAGAATGGAGAAAGCTGGACAGATTCAGAAGACCCGTGCATAAAGTGCAGTTGCAAAAAAGGCAAAGTAAAGTGCAAAAACAAATCCTGTAGAGTGATTTCTAATTGCCCTAAAGTAAGTAGCAATTTTTCTAATTTTATTCACAGAAACAAACAAGTTTAACAACAGCTGTAACTTTATTTTTTTTTTTTAATTTGATAAGAATCTAAAAAACAGAATCAGAGGTTGGAAACTTTGCCTGGAAGCTGCTGTCCTAAATGCATCAAAGGTAAGACTTTGTATGATTTTAGAATATTGGACTCCTATACTAGTCAAGTGATACAAACATGGGGTGATAAAATTTTCAATTACTTGCAATGAAATATAAAACCAATAACAATATATATATGCTTAAGAAAGTAGCAAATTTATAAAAATTAACATAATTTGAACAAAAACTGCGCAGATTTAAAAAACTTTTTATTTAACCTTTTTACATTATTCAACAGAACCTGCGGCTTGCACCGTTTTTGGGGATCCGCATTACGTGACCTTCGACGACCGTCACTACAGTTACCAAGGCGACTGCAGCTATGTGTTGTCACGTGACTGTAAACAGCGCCACTTCGAGGTAGTGGTGAGCAATAATGCCAGAAGATCGCGTATTTATTCGTGGACCTCGAGTGTCCTTCTTATTCTGAAAGCTAAAGGTAGGAACTATGATTTGTCATTTATTCGTATGAACTTTATGATAACGAAAAGATCCATTACAAATTTAGTGTCGATTACGTAACTTATTGGCATTAGGTGAAAGTTATTAAAGTATTACCCTTTTTTTGCTGAGTAAACCTTAAAAGGAAAGTCTGCATATAAAAGTTGATGTAAAAATAGTGACATGTAATTTTACTTTTAGCTTATGTAACAGCTACATAAAAAAATTAAAACTTAAAGTAAATTTTGAAATTGAAAACAAAGTATCTATACACATCTTTCAATTTAGCATATTTATAAAACTTCATCAACTAAACAGGTAGTGTGCCTCAACTAGAATATTCTCTTCACAAACGACTTATAGCAAAACTGAATGGAAAGAGGGTAGAGTTACCTCATATAACAAATGAAGTGGTAATAAAATTAAACAAAGGTTTTATTCAGCTTAGAACTAACAGAGGTTATTTTTAATTCTATATGTCTTTAAATCTAATTTTTTGAAAACTATACAAAATTTAAATAAAAATTTTTGTAAATTTTAAAAATATAAATTAAAGACTATAAATTTTTGTTAAGTCAAAAGGTAACTTTATATAAATTTAAAAACTAATTTTTCAAATTACAGCAAGTTTTCTTTTTGTGTAAATGACTAAATTCAAAATTTGCTACAAGTTTTGGGTTTATGCTTGAGTGCGTTTTCGTTACTAATGACAACGGGTGCTTATTTACGCATTTATTTAATTAATACAGAAGTTGACCTAACAACGCTACCATAACAACCTTTTAATTACTAAAAAAAGTTCATGACATTTTTTACCTTTTTCGTTTGGAAGTGATATAAAAATAAATAAATTTTTTATTTTGATTGATTATCTGACAACAACGCAAACAAAAAGTAATGTAATTGTGACTACATTATTAATAGTCAGTATTTTTCTAAACAATACTAAAAAATCTAAACCACTTTAATTATGAAATTTTTTATCTTACTTTTCGATTAATAGTACTTTACAGCTTATATAAGATTAATGACTATGTAGTCGTTCTCGAATCTATAACAAAACAAAAATTTTAAAAGTTGAAAAGAAACGTACTAAATCGTCTAAAGATTTTTTTTTCACTTTTAACAAGACAAAAAAAAAACAATGTAATACTTAACTTAGGTTTTTATTAAAGAATTCAAAATTAAGTGTAAAACTTAAAAACTTTTAGCAATTAATGTATATTGATTTTTTTGGTTTATTATATATATGTATGTACAAACAACTTTTTTTATAAAAATTTTTACCAAAAATCATTTAAGGTCATATCAAGAGTGTTTAACCATACAAATTCTTTACTAGTAGTTTTGATAATTATAAGTTTTATTCTCTTTACTTAAAAAAGTCAAAACTCAATTTTTGTGATTCCTACTTCAGTCTTTTGTAATTTTATGCGTAAAATTATTATGTGCTTTCGATGAGCATAAACAAGTTTAAAAAACTTGTTATCATAGTTTTGTTTATACATAGTTATAAATATTGTGTTCTTGAATGGAAAGAACCAATAGCTAAACATAACAACATGACGCAAAAAGCAAACAAATGATATTTTGAAAGTTTTCAATCTTTAATATGGTATACACGATGCTACAACAACTTGAAAAAAAATAAAATATAATGGTAGAACTAATTAAAAACTGTTGATCAAAAAGAAATAAGTTTTTAACGAGCTGTTTAGTAGCGTAAAGTATAAAATGACTTTTTCTTTCAGGAGTTTGGTTAGATTGGGATGGTAACAACTTTCTATCTGTGATGGTTACCAAGCAACACGAAGAAGCGTTGTGTGGAATGTGCGGAAATTATAACGGTTTTCCAAGGGATGATTTTATTGGCAGCGATGGCTATTTCAAGTATGATGCCGTGTCTTTTGCAGAGTCATGGAAAATACCTAACTCGTTTTGCACTAGACCTAGTTTTAAAAGGTTTTATTCTAACAGTTAAACTACAAAAGTCTATAAATGTTATACTATAATAAAAAATGTACATACTAAAATCTTCTTGTCCGTTAAAAAATTCAAGTAAAAAACTAAAAGTTCAAACTAGGTTTATATTAGTAACTTTTTTTTTCAATAGACATTCATATTCTAGTAACAATGTTTTTAGTCTAGGATTTAAAAAAAAATTTTGATACTTATTCTATAAATTCTTAATATTAAAAAAAGCAAAGTTCGATTGTTTTTTCATTTTTTATCAAGCAAATTACAAGGAATTTAATTACCTATTATATAATTTTGTATAATGTTATAAGTGATTTTGTACCCAACAAACTTTTAAAAAGATAAACTTAAGAGAATACATAACTTTACTAAATCATGTATTCTTTCATTGCTTTTGAAAAAACTAAATTAGAGTTGTATCTCAGCTTTAAGCATTGTTATTACCGTTTCTGTACTGTCAAGGGTTAATAAGAGATCATAAATTTATAATTTTCTTTCATAATCAAGTATTTATCATTTTATTTTGAAAAGTGCGTCATCTTACTAATGTTTATGAAGCAAAAGTTAATTAAATTTAAAAAAAAGAGTAACTCAAACAGTTTTGATAACTTAATTATTTTAATAAACTTAAAGACTTCGAGAGCCATGCGATGGTAGCTTGGAATCTAAACTGAGGTCTCGAATGAAATGCCTCATTTTCAAGAATGAAAACTTTCAAAAGTGCTATCATGCAGTGAATCCTGCACCATATCACGAGTAAGTAGTATATATTTTTTTAATTTTAGAGATAATTTTTGAGTAAACTATATAAAAACATAACTTTTTATAGAAAGTATTTTAAATATTTTATTTTGCTTAGATTTATAAAACGATCTATTAGCAAATAAACTTTAATATACTAGAAAATTAAAAGTAAAGAGTTTATTATTTATACAACTTTTAATTTAAATATTTAATTTTATTATAAGGCTAAGAAAACTTTAGTTTATGTTTTTCTTTATTGCATATCTTGCAAACATTTTAAACTAAACGCATTAAACTTTTTTTTCAAAAAAATGTTTAATTTTTTTTTTGTAAAGCTAACACTTGAAAAATTATTTAAAACAGATCTTGCCTTATCGACACTTGCAATTGTCATTGGGATAAAAGTTGCGCTTGTGATTCAATAAAAGCTTACGTCATAGAATGCGCACGTCATAATGTTTTCGTAGAAGTAGAACTTGATAACTACTGCAAAAGTAATTTTATGTGACATGCTAAAAGTTTAAATATAGAACATTCAAAAGAATAAATCACAACTTTTTTTGTAATAAAAATAGTTAAAATACATTAAAAAATGTAATTATTGTTGGTCAAGTAGAAACTTAAAGTTAGTTTTTTGCTACAATATTGTTCAGTTTTTTTATCATTCAACTTTATAACCTAAAACAATAGAAATATGTAACTTAAAGTATTGTTTTAGCAATATAACAGTTTGTATGTCTAGTAAAAAAATGTTGAGGTTAACATAAGTGCTATCAGACAGTTTTACCTCTAAATTAAAAATATTAAAATAATATTTTTTATAGCTAAGTCCTGAGTACTACAAAAGAAGACTAATTTTTAAATTACTTTTAAAAACAATTTATTCAGCAAAGTTTTAAAATTTTGTTAACAGTTTTATCCAACTTAACATACTGTTAACCAATGAAATTGTTTTGTCTAGTTTTTGACCACAACATATATAAAGCTTAAATGAAAAATATTATACAACGGAAAACAATAGTTTTGTATTAACATTTAGTTTAAAAAGTTAAAATAATGTCTCGTGCTTTTATTATTTGAAGGTGCTAAAGATTTTAACCGTAACATAAGACACAGAAAAAGAATTATATTACAAAGTTCAAAAGTATTACTACATATTATAAAAAAACAAAATAATTTAGATATTGTAGCTAAAAAAACCCTAAAAACATACATAATCTTAGTTGTATAATACAAGAGCATATCAAAATCGAAAGTGAAAGGCTTGAACTTTGTCACACTATTGTACCGGCAAATGTGCGTTTTTGTGGCGTGTTGAGCTGTCTTCAAAGCGTATATGAAAGATAAATAAAGCAATTATGCGTTGATACATCGCAGTTTTTCCTAAACATTTATTCTATTCACTTTAATGTTTGTGGACGCACCCTACTTTGTTTTTGTAACGATTAGGAGCATTTAAGCGATTCAAAACTAAAGGCACGTTTTAATGATAGTCTTTATCACAACTAAAATAAATGTATATCGCCGTTTAAATAACTCAAACTGTTTTGATGCTTAAATATAAAAAGTGTTACGAAAAGAACAAATTTAGTATTTTACCAAATATTATGTTAATTCAAAACGAGCTAAACTTATAGTTTATACTTTTTTTAATTAATTATTACGGTACTTAAGAAAATTTTCAGTGTTATCTATCTAAAAAAATTAAACTAAAAATGATAAGCTATTCATTGACTCTCATTTTGATAACTTTGTAATAATAAATCTACTTTTTGTATGTAACACTTATGCAGGAAATAATAAATAGACTTAAAACTGTTTTGTTTAACTAAATTACATTATCAACTTATCATATTCCGTTTAGGTGTGAATATGTAAACTAGTTAGGTATATAATATCTAAAATATATAAATAGTATCAAACTGTAATAAACTGTGTTTTTTTAATTGGGTTATTGAAATTTAACATTTTAACTAAGTTTTACAGCAAAAAAAAAAACATATTTCACTAGTTGTTAACTAGAGTTTAATAGCTTTAACTTTTCACTAAAGTTTTAGTATAATATTCACCAACATTTTAATTAACAAATAAAATTAACCAAAAAATTGGTTGTCTCAGAAAAAAAAAATGTTTTACTACTATAGTTAGTTATTATATTAATATTTATAAGTTATATTCAGCTCCTCAACTTTGAAAGTAATTAATATTTTTAATTTTTAGTTACAACTTTAAGATTTTGAACTCATATTTTCATAGTTAAAAAACTGACAAAGTGTAAATTATCTTAGATAACTTGTTTTTTAAGCTAAATTCTATCAGTTTACGACAAAAGAAATCAGTACAATAAAATTTACAGAGAACTGCAGACATGGAAAAGTTTTTTCGTTTTGCGGACCAGCGTGCCGCTACAATTGCGGGTGAGTTTTTGTTGGTGTAGCAACGTGTTGTTATATATAACCGTAACTTGACTAAACCATTGAAAAGACTGATTCAAACAGTTAACTGTTTATTTTTGATATTGTTAGCAGTTTGTTTTTATTTTAATTTTGATAGTTTACTTTTGTTGTACAATGTTTTTGAACTATTAACTACGATTTTCTGTAGAAACTATCAAAACGAAAAGAGAAACAAACGGTGCGATCGAAGACAGTGCATACCCGGATGTCATTGCCCGGCTGGTCACGTGATAAAAAGAGGAAAATGCATAAAAGCTTCTAGTTGTCACAAAACTAAAAAAAGTCATCACAAAGTAAAAAACAACTGGAACAAATCGTTTCCGATACAAACATTGTCTGATTACTTTTCTAATGAAAGATGATGCGTTTTAAGTACTGTTTAAAATGTAGAAGACTGGAGTAGAGTAAAATTAAACGGGTTTTAAATGCAGATATCTAAAAAAAATAAAAAAAACATTTTTAAAGAAATTTTTATATGATGACATTTTTTTTTAAAAACATAATAAGACTTTTTTTTTACTTTTAAAAATTAAAAAAATGTGTTTTTATTTTTTGAAATCAAGTTTAATAATGATTCTCATACTGCCATTTTGATTTATAATCTTATAAATGCTGGTCATTTTAAAAATAACATGTTTAACTTTGGTTTTTTTTCTTATAGCTAACTAAACAAAGTTTAATCAATTTTGTTAAGCAGGGTAAAAACATTTATCTTTTTTTTCTCCAGTTTGTTTGTTTTCTTTTGTTATATTCAAAACAATCATAAAAGTACTATTTTTCAAATTATTGTTTATATAAAAAATTACTTAGAAAAGTATAGATTCTACTTAGTGATGCTTTAATTATAATAAAGACGTTTAAAACAATGATATAATTTTTGAACATATTAAAAATGTTAATGTTTTTAATATTTAAAGGGTTTACTTTTTGCTATTGTAGAACTTTTATCATTTGTATTTATTTATTTATCAAACACTATCAACACTTTCTACATATTCATATTCAAGTATTATAAGACTACCTTTACTTTTAAAAAGTTTTTAGTGGTACAAGCTATAGAATGTGTTCTAAACTTCTAAACACTTAAAAAAACGAACACTGTTTATAATTTGTATGTTCAAAATAAATTGTGTGAAGGTTAAGACACACTTTATTTATTTAGTTCTATATATCTTTATGTATGCTTACATTTAAAGTTCTGGGTTAAATATACAAACTTAAAAAACGTTTAAAAAACTTGTATCATTTTAGTTTTTACTTAATATAAGTTCATATAACTATTATACAATTTAAATTACTTAAAGATGTACAGAAACTTTTTTTATCGTAAAAAAACTAGGCTAAGTATAAAAAAAACAGTTTTAAACAATTGCATTGTATTAGTTTTGTTAAAAATTGCTTTATATTACAATTTATTTACCTTTGTAATCTTATACAATGCTATTATTTTTGAAAACTTAAAGATCATCACAGGGGTATAAAACTGCTTAAAGTATTCTATTTAGTAAATTTAAACTAATATAAGTTAACTGGTTTATCATATTTTCTACTTATACACTTTTTGAAGTTATTTAGATTAGTTAAAAAATAATTAATTATTTTGAAAAGAAAACTTTATATTAGACTTTTGTGCAAAGATCAAGCTATTTTCTTGAGTATATTTTGATTTTACACTAAATGTTAAAAAACAGCAATGTGACAGACTAAGTAAATATCGTTTAGGAAGAAATTACTTGATAAGAGCTTCATAGGCAACTTACAAAACCTCTTGTTTCAAGTGACTTCAAGTTTGATTTTATAATCTAATTAATTGCTTTGTTGTTCTTATCTACTTCTTAGTCAAATAATTTGTAAACCACGTTCAGTTTTGACACTTACATCTAAGCTAATGATAAGGATTTACTTTTAAACTCTTATCAATCAGTTAGGTACAGTCAAATACTTCAGATTAGGGTTTTCAATATAAAACTAATTTATTAAAACTAGTTAATTGTGAAATTAAAAAAAAAAGATTATTTATATATGTATAATAATTAAGAAGTATGTGAGTTTTTGTACAAAAGTGAATAGCGACGTAGTGCAAGCAACGACTTATTCTTTTTGTTTAATTTTAGCGCATATAAACCATGACCTTTAATTAAATATCTAAATAAGTGCTGTACTTTTTAATTAAAAATATTAGAACAGTTGTAATGCTTTTTTTATACTTTTTTTCCCATACAATCAAGAGATAAGTAGTAAAAGCATAACATAACCGGAAAAAACAACTTGTGAAAATAAAAGGGGATATGTTAAGAGGAAATTTTTCATTAACCTGAAGTGATGCATCATGTGAAATGAGCTGTGAAATGGAACTTAAATTCACTACTTTCTTCATTCAACATCTTGTAAGATGTTTGGCGCCATTAAAAAACGCGAGGCATTCGTTTCTCAACACTTATGTCGTGGTAACTAATCTGTTGAAGGTCGTTTATGTCTGTTTTAGAAAAAAAAAAGTTTGACATGTCATACTTTTTATCCAATACTTTTCTTTGTGACAGACAACCTATTTAAATACCGAAATAACGATGTTTTACGTTAATATTTAAAAAAGCAGATTAATTAATAAAATATTTAGCAGCGAACAAGTTTTTGTTGAAAAACGTGCGTTTACGTTTTTTGTTTCATAAAAAAAATGTAAAAACATAAAAAATCAGATTGATTAATGCTACATAAAGCAAAAAAAAAATCTTATCAACCAAGCTATATGCCTTTATTAGTGTTGTGTGCTTGTAAACTTTGATTAGTTTACTTTAATTATGTACTATTAAGATTTTAAACATTGATAACGGATATAAGCTTACTTACATATTTTGAAAAACACACTAATTCGTTTTCGTAATAACATAAAATGTAAAAGAAAGTAATTTAGTTAACTGCTTTAAGTTAAAAACATCTTACAAGTTTTTTTTTGAGTATAGATGACATACTTAAAATATTTTTTGATTAACAAAATTTCTATTTTTTGTTAATTAGGTGCAAATCTTTGGTTTATTTTCAAGCTGGTAATACAAAATCTATTTTAATTGCAACAACTAAAGAAAAAGATTTTATTTTATTTTTTAGTTTTATTGATTAAATTTTTGATATCTTTACGTAATGAAGGTTGCTTAAGTAAACGTTCGATTGAGTTTATTGAAAGCTTACAATATTTGAGTTTAGTAACTTTAATATTTCCATTTAAAAGTCCATGCGATCAAATCAAATCTTAAAGTTCAACGAATTTAACTAGGCTATTTAAAACAGATTGCTTAAAAGCAGCTATCCGACCCGAGGCTGCCGAATATTTACCACGAAATAAATGAGCAAATCAGAATTATTGATGGAAAGCTGTCCATTTCCGCTTTGCTGTCATAGCATAAACAAGCTATGTGATTAATTAACTTTTGTTTATGTTTGTAAATATATTTTTTGAATATTTGAAATAATTTAACATTTTTAATAAAGTTAAGCTTTAATAAGATGTTTTCACTAGTTTTTTTTAAGTACTTAATACTGCTAAAAACCTTTGTTAAGTTAACTAAAATCATAGTTTTTTTGTGAAAAAATATTTACTATTATAACAAGAATTTGAATAATCAAAATTTTTATTAACTTATGTAAATATGTTATTATAAAGACTTGTGAAACTATAGAAAAATGCACTTAAACATAATGAAAGCATTTTGTTCCTGTAAAAAAGTTTTTAGATTATGAAGTTGTACGATTGCATGTTAAAACAATAACACTCTAGAAAACTTTAAGATGAACAAAAAAAAAATTCTTAGTTTTAGTATTTGCTTTAAGAAAAAAAACAAATATAATTTTTTAGTAAAAAAAACAAGTTATTGAGTATAGTCAACTTTTAATGAAGTTCTTTTTGTATTAATATTTCGAAGATGATTTTGTTGCTTGCCTCGATAATATATTTTAAAAAGTAATACTTAACAAAATAGACCAATAAGAAAAACAGGTCTTTTATGGTAAACTTGTAAAAAAAAATACAATCATAGTTTAAGATTAAAACATATTAGAAAAAAATACTGAATTCAAAAACGTTAAAAAAAACAAAAACACGTTTGCTTTTTATAGTCAAATGATTAATTTGTACATTTAAGTTGTGTAAATAAGATAAGTTAAAGAAAACTGCGAAACACGAGTAAATAAACGTTTAAGCAAATTTACATTAAAACGAAAATAAAACAAAATAGCCGTCAGCCAAGCTGAATTGAGAAGCGATAAGAACTCCTTGGCGCCAAAATCATCATAAAAAACTGTAAATTTTGCTTGAAGTTACACTTCTTTTGTGAAATCCGATTCCTGCGGATGATCTTTCCACTTCTCGATATCATCTACTGTGTGGGCCGACTGCTAACCCCAAGGTAATGTGTTTTCAATTTGTAGGGGATGTATCACCTATTCGCCTTAATTATCTCTTAGCTGCAAAGGGGAAAAGTCGGATTAAAGTGGTTTGGCGATGAATACATTTAGTGTGTGATCGTAGGTTGGCTTCTTGTGTGGTAGCTTGTTTAAAGTACAATTTCATAGATAGGTCGGGGTAATAAACTGTCTACAAGTTTAGTCTTACCTAATGACATTTGTTTTTAAGTATAAGAAAAAGTAGATACTTTTATAATTTAAACTTTCTTTTTTTTATTAACACAGAAGTTTTAACAGAAGTTTGTTAGAAAACAATTTCACAAAATTATCGCTTTTCATAGACATTTTGCGAAAATAAAAATGTCTAATCAGTCTTTTGTAGTTGTTAAAAAGTTTAATCAAACTTACTTACTTTAACGTTACTTTAATAAAATTTGGTCTGTTTAAAAAACGACCGTAAATAGTTTTTATACATCCACATTAAAAAACATTAAAAATTATTTTCTGGATTAATTATTTTATTACATTAAGATGAAAAATATCTATAAAGCAAGACATTTAATGCTGTTTTAAATTTCACAACGTGGTGTAAATCAAAACAATACAGTCTTTTTTAAGACTTTGAGAATGTAATAAAATTATAAGAAATTTTATAAAGGTAAAAGGTGTCCCGTATACTTTTATCTTAAAATAATTTGAATTTTCAAATTACTATACTACTCATATATCTGATATTTTGAATTATTTTATGATGAGAGAAACAAAAAAAGCTTTAGTAATGCTTATGATAGCTTAAATAAAATGTCTAATATAAAAAGTAAAACTAAACCTCGATGTTTTATGCGCGTAATGTTTTTTACTAAAACTAGCGTATGCATGTGCTACTGACTTTAATTATTTTCTTATAATGCCACTACATTTTGTTTTTAGTATCATAATTTTCTAATATTTAAATTGAGAAGCTAGCGAAGTATTAAAACAATGTTGCTTATAAAAGTTATTCCTATCAACTTCTAAATTTATTATAATTGATTAATTAAGTATCCCTAATTTACTAAAAACTATCAACTTCCTTAGTAAGTAAAAATAATTAATAATAAAACTATATATTATCGAAATTTTCATTAAATATTTTGTTTACTTATTTAAGAATATGTTTTAAAATTGATAATTAGATCTGTAAAGTATAAGAAACACAGACATTTTTTTTGTTTGAAAAGTTTTAAAAGTGTACGAATTTTTCAGCATTAGTTTTGCGGGACATTTTAATATGTCAAATTTGATAATTTATTATACTCTACTATTTTAGACCAAAATCAGCTTTTATTTTAGCTATGAAATCATCTTGCTAGTAAAATTTGTAGTACTAACTGATATTGACATGTTTGAATTAATAATTAAACTTTAATCATGTAATCAAGAATGTTAAACATAAATTACGAATAAACAAAAATTTTTTAAATTAGATTTTTATCAAGCACACTTAAAATGATTAAACCGTCATTGGACTTAGATGGTAAGCATTTGTGAAATTAAAATAAAAAAGATGTTTGTATATTTTAAAAAAGTTAAATATTAGCATTTGTAAGCACTGCTGATTAAAAAAATAATTTATACTTTATTCAAACACTTATATGATTTTAAACTAAACGTTATGCCTTATAAAAAGTCAAAAATATCGACAAAAACTGTAAAATTAAAAATACTTGTTTTGTTTTGCACAAATCAGACATCTGAAATGAAGAAAAAGTATTTGAACTAAATTATATAAAAATTAGTATATCGCACATAAATCAGAATAAAACCATAACAGATTATTTTCTATTGTATACTTTTTATTAGTTACATTTATACAGTTACTAGGAAACAGTTGTATTAAAAAGTAATAATGTCTTCTACTTGAAAATATAATGTATTGTTTGGTGCTAAAGGAAACTTAAAAAGATTAAAAGTATAGTTTTTAAAGTTTATATAAAAAACTTTCTACCCCATCAAAAATAAATGTAAACAAAATTAAGGTTCTTTGAAAAAATATTTTTTAGATAAGAAAGGTTATAAAAAACAAATAAACGTCTTGAACTCGAGATATTTTATGAAAAAATGTTGTTTAAATGAGCTTAAAACGTATAAAAAAAATGATGTCTAAGAAACCAATAAACAGTATAATTAAGCTATTGTTTATTTTAAAAATTAAAAAACCTGAAATAAGATAGAACTTTACGAAAGTGCTATACTAATTTTTTTTTAGTATATCGATTTTAGTTTTATATTAAAACTTAGTTAATACATATATGTGCTAATATAAAAAAGTATTGTTTCTTAAAGTTATTAAATTTTGAAACTTGCATCAATTTGTATATCTAAAAACTACTGCTACTATCAACAACGAACAAGTTCACTAAACTAATTTCAACTAGAAAATAGTGTATTTAGTCTTTTATTTCAAAATGAAGATATATTTAGAGATTTTACGTTTTCAATTCATACTAAACACATTTTTGAACAAACAAGATTGAAAAAGTTAGCTTTTTTTGATAAACATTATTAAAGATTCAACAAGGTGTCTAAAATAACACCTTAACTATTTATAAAAATACAATAAGTTTTGAAAAAACTTTTACTTTATAAGCGTTTATTTAACTATTATCATTAACACTTTTTTTATAAGATAAGAAAGTTTAATTTTATACTTTCAAGTTTTAAACTAAACAGTCGGAAAATGCTATCGGACTTTTTAGTAAAGTACATATGAAAATTATTACACTATAACATTTTTCTTTTATCGATTAAGTCAAAATATTAAAATTAAAATTCTTTTTCAATTGCATTTATAAATTACGATATCAATCTGACCTATGTAATCCGTACTTACATTAATTTCTTTTCACGGTATTAGTTATTATTAGCAAACATTTTTGCTTTTGTAATGTTTATGTATCAAGTTTTATCATTAATTTTTTTTAACATAACAACAGTACTTTATTTAAATATTTTTTTTTTAGTAATTCTTGTTTAATAAAAAATGTATTTAAATATACTTATATGTTTTTAATTTATAACAAAACACTGTATTGAACTTAAAAAAAAACTATTTTAGTTATTTTTTTTCAATATTTTAATTTTTATAGAAACAACAGAAATTTTGTTTTAGTTATAACTCTAAAATCATAAATTTGGTTTAAACTAAGTTACAAGTGAAAAAAAATAGCACACAATATAAAAGAATAAAAACAAGTGTTATAAAGTTCCTATTAGTTTAGCACTGTTTATTTTTCAGAAAATATAAAATATTTAAAGATTGTTTATAAATAATAAACCTTATTTGAATTTAAAATGGCCGCTGTAAACTTAAAGTTAACAAAACGGAGTATAAACAATGGTGTTTGATGTTTGTGCGTAACTACTTAATAGTTTGTTATGCTTGGATAATTAACAAGTACTTTAAACTATGACTGTTTGTTGTTGACTGTTTAGTAAACAAAAACAGATTTATCCATGATAGATCATGTTAAACACCAACATTGTTTCCAAGTAAAAAGAAAGTTAAAACAGTAAACCGTTTCTAAGTTTTACGCTGCCTAAGTTTCAGATCATTTTAGTTTATTCAATTCAACTATTAATTTTCCTTCTATTGCTTAAAAGTTAGTTCTTTAAAATCTCCTCAACAAAAGTCTATAGCCAATTTTTAAATAAAGGGTAAAAAGACGAAATGGAGAACAAACAAATCTTTCAAAAAACCGTATTTTAATGGTTAGTTTATAAACACTAGTAAACAAAAAATAAAGCATGATTTATAAAACTAAAAATTTAACACATTTTAACCTAAAATTTGTTATATTAGTTAGTTAATGCAATGCATAAAACACTGTTATTACTGAAAAAGTAATAACTAGTTTAAGTACTAATAACTATTAATATTTTTCATAACACAATAATTATGCTTAAATAATATAATACGTTCTGATAAAAAGTATTTAAATACAAAATTGTAGGCCAAATATTTTTATATAGCTGATTAACAAAAAATTGTCAAACAAATACTCTGCTAATGGTACGTTGCTACTTCAATTAATATTTTTATAAGATACTATATATATATAATAGTTAATTAACGTTATGTCTGTTATTTTTACTTATTAAAACCTGAAATTCATTAAAAAACTGCCCTGTTCAGTTAATTGTGATAAAATTTCTTAGTTTAAGGTATACACAAACACAAACATATCAAAACTTAAATTTCATTTGAAAGATAACTTAATTTGCATTTTTAAATTTTATTACAAGTTATCTTGTAAAGCATGTAATAAAACAATGGTTAATAATAGTTGCAAAATTAATTTATTTCATTTTCTTGAAAATTTTATGTACAGTTTAGCGCAAACTTCTAATTAAATTTACGATAGTACTTAGTTCTGTCAGTACGATCAAATTGTAATCAATTTTTAACGTTTTCAAAACAAATAAAAGTATAATAGCTAAATAAAATTTTAATTTATAAAATATTTACAAGTTCAAAATATAAAATAATGCTCCAAGTAAACTTAAGGTCCATTAAAAGCTTAAATTGAATATAAAACTGATCCTAAGTTTAGCCCTTGACTTTGTTATACTTCTAAATGTATTGTTTGCGTGAGATAAGTCAAGATTTCTTTCTCATATTATTTGAATATGAATAGTTTCTTAAGTTAAAAGTTATGAATATCTGTTTTTTTATATGATCAAACTTGGAAACAAGACCAGCATACATTTTGCTTTATTACAAAAAAAAAATTAAAAGTATTTTTTTTTAAATTACAAAACTTTTTAACAATTATTTTTTAATTAGGAATATATTTTAACTTTTCTTGCGTTTTATACTTTTATAAGTTTGTTTTTCTAGTTTTTTGAGGGTAAAATATAAAAATATATCCAGCTTAAAAAGATTGATACAGAAAAATTTAGGAAATTAATAATAGTTTTTAAATATTTAAAACTTTTACTTAAAAAATTAAAATGTGTTATATATGATAAACTACTTCAATTAAATTACTCATTAAAAACTCATTTGTATTTGTTTATTTGTAATTTTTTCATATGTAAATACTTTTATATATATAACAAAAAACAAGTCACTTATACTTAAGTTATTTTTTGAAAGTATAAACGATGCAAACAAAATGAATAAAATATTTTTAGCTGACAAGGTTACATTTTCTAAGTTTGATTGTAAAAAATGTAATATTTAAAGGACAAGACAATGACAACTTGGTTAATTAGTATTTCTTTATCAAGAAATAAATTCTAAATAGTAGTAATTTCTGTAAAAAAAACATTAACTATAATTTAGTTGTAGATACTAATTTAATTTTATAGTATAAATAAATAAATTTAATTTATTTAGAACATAAATCAGTTTACAACATAAATGAAAATATAGATTATTTCGTAATTTTTAGATATAATATACAATTTAAAAGTATAAATAACGGGACGTATAAGTTTAAAAGTTGATAGTGTTTTCTAGATTGAGTTGTTGAGTAAACTTTTATTGGAATTTTAGTTTCTTCATTTTAATAATAAGATGTCTAAAATATTTTTTATAAAAGTTGTGTTATTTAAATAAACCAAATTTATAAACTATTGATAAAACAAAATGTATCTTATTTAGATAGAGATGTGTAAATTTTTAACTATGTACGTTAAATGGAAAAAAAAGTAATAATAAATAACTGGCTTAGCTTTATCGCGCCTTGTCGTTTTTATTATTATTTTATTTTATAAACGACCATTTACACTTGATTAATTACTTATGTAGGAACTTTTGATAAGCATTAGTAACTTATATAACTAAAAATTAAACAGCAATTATTAATTTTAACACCATAAAAGGTAACAACGAAATACTTTAGGTAGCTAAATTTTGTAAAACTAATATATTTTTTATATTATTATTTATTATTCATATACATTTTTGTTTTACTATTACTTCTCCAAGTATAAATGGTATACGTACAAGCTTATCTATCTTAAAGATACAAACCAATTTTAAAAAATGTATACTTTATATCTCTAAAATAATTGTAAAGGTTAGATTGAAAATGTTTTCTGTTTTACATTAAAACATATTTATAATCTTTAAACCAGCTAAACAGTTTGCTCCATATTGTTGTAATTTTTTACTTAAAATTAATAACTTATATTAAACAAACATACACAATGTTTGAAAGTTCTTATCAAAAAAAAATATCCGTTTTCTTTTAGAAAAAAAAAAACATTGGTTTAGAAAAGCTAACGAGTTAGAAACTAATGTTTATAGATAAGCTACTAACCACTGCGTGATTGACTTGTGGAATTGTTTGTCATTAAAAGCTACTTGAAAACTTTATAAATCTCTGTATTAACAAGAAAATACTACGTTGTTACTAAGAAAGCTAGTAGATTATGCTTACTGATAAAAGAAGCTTTATACATTTTTCTTTAATTACTGATTAGGCATATTGTTTTTTATGTTTTTACAGCAAAGTAATTCATTAAAAACATTTTTACAAAATATGCTATTACTAGAAAAACAATTTAACTACAGCATAATTAACTTTAAACAAATCTACAGTAATCAGTTAACAAAAAAAAAAATTTAAAAACAATTTAGTTAAAAAAAAATATTATTTAATAGTTTTATAAACTTAATTATTTTTTATAAACTAAAACAATTTACAGTATAAAGTACTATCGATATAGTAATAGTTACAACTAAATTTCTACAGAACAATATTATTTTAAAGCAACAAATTTGCATACAAGAAAAATTGAATACTATAAAATATACCACACTAATTAGAATGTACTCGAAAAACTGTGAATAAAAAGTATACATGCTGCAAAGTTATACATAGTGATTTGAAGAAATTAATAACTTTTTTTCTTAATTCAACATTTTATTTATTTATTCTTAATCTATTTTATTAAAACTAAATTGCTAGTTTATATTTGACCGAAATATTTAATAAGGATACTAAGTGGTTGACAGATGTTTTATAAATACTTCTACGGTAATCAATTTTAAAGTTTAGTTAAGGTAAACTGATCAGAAATACAGAATAAGAACAACGGGTTAAGCGTTTTTGTCTAATTAGTGGTTGGCTAGAACATTTTTTGTTGTATGTAAACATATTTCGGCGCCATTTAGAATTGTGCCGCTTTTTGACTGTTTTCCCTAAGCTAAGGTTGTGTTATTGTTGAATTAAGTCTAAAAATGCGTAGACTTAGGTTTTGTAAATGTACTAATAAAGTCTACTTAAATATATTTTTTAACTAATTTTATACTACATATGTAGGAATTATAAGGAAAAATTCATTTATTCCATTTAAGTTAATGCTTTAAAAGTTTTTACGTTTAAATATTTGTATTAGTATTTAAAGTAGTATTTTGACATGCAAAACAATATCATTGTAAAATAAGTATAAAATAAATTGTCATTTAAGAACTAAATTCAAATCGTTTACTTCATTAAACTAAAGTAGTACTTTTTGCTTTTTCTAATGGACTTTACTTAAAATCATTAGAAAAAATCGCTTTAGTTTATAAAGTCTAATAATTTTTACAGTAGCATCTGTCATAATAAAGATATATATTACACTAACTGTTTTAACAAACTAAAATAATTATTTTGCTATTGCAAATTATTTTACATAAATATAAATTATAACTATTCTAAAACTTTAAAACTTTTACATATTTGTTTACTTTTGCAATTAGTTATAATGAAAACACTTTATACAACTAGTCTACTAACCAGTAAATATTAGAAAAAAAACATTTATTGAACAAACAAATCAAAAATTCTACTTAGAAGCTTAGCTATAAAAAAATAAAATAACTGAAAATTGATAAAAATTAGATTAAAAATAACTTAAGTATTTAATTACTAAAAGTAGTCCCAATTTTTATTTAATCGAAACTAAAAACAATACAGGGTTTTTTAGGTTTGTGATTTGTAAATTTAACCTGAAAAAATCATTAAAATAAATAAGTGGAAGATTTTGTAAATCATAGGTAAAAGTAAAAACCGTTAATATTATGGATTAAAACAAATCAAAAGTTACTTAAATTGGTTTGTATCTACTATACTACTTAAAGTTTTGTAAGTTGGTGAAGCTCATAAAAACTGAGAAAACACTAAAATAAATAGTATATACGATTTATTATACATTTTAGACTAAATAAATATAGAACATACTAAAAAAAAGAGGAATTAAAAAGTAGGCTAAAAATATTATGAAGCTAAAATATAAATTGTCTTCTTATATGTTTTTATATAAGCTGAAAACTTTTAGATTTATAAAACAAAAATAATATACAATACTATAAGAAGTCTAGTTAATGCAATATTTTCTATAGAAGTAATAAAGCTATTTTTTAGTTGTAGAAACGTTTAGTCAATGTAAAGATTATGAATTGCAAAAAACATGTCGAAAAATAGAAAATACTTAGCTGAATTGAATTTTTTTTTAGATTTTGAAGAATACTGTGATAAATAGTTTTAATATGTTTGCAAAAATTTACATAAGTTATATTTTAACAGTAAACTATTTACTATTTAATAGTCTTAATGACGTTATTACCTTTTTTTTTGTTGGCGAAATACATTAAACATTAAGTGTGCTGTTAATTAAAACTATTTATGTTTTATTCATATTTAAACTACTTTTTATAAAGTTTGAATGCTCAAGTATACAAAAGCTAGATGTAAAACTTTAACAGTTAAAAATTTTATATTGCGTATAGTAGTTAAAATATTATTTAAAACACTAAAAACAAGTTTAGTTGTTGATACATAAAGCTTAAATAAACACAAAACTGCAAATTTTATTGGATTATAAAAAACTTTATGTTATACTTTTGTGTAAAATGTAAGTAATTGGCTTCTAATCAAAACTAATTGCTTAAGTACTTTTTGTTACATAAAGGTTTCGAAGCGTTCATTGTTTATTTAACTTTCGTTTTTAATTCAGAAAAAGTTATTTACTAAGCTTGTTTGAGCTAGTAGTTTTAGCAAAGTACCTTAATTGAAATGTCGTAACTGTAAACTTAAATAAGCTATGTAAAAAATAGTTAAGCAGTTGTAAAAAGAAAACTTAAAATATACAAAAAAAGTTAAGTAAAATTTCAATAAACTTGACTTAATTTTCATACTAGATATAAAAATTTTTGTTTCTAGAGCTTCAAATTAAAACTTGATTTCTGTCGTAAACATTGTTTAAGATATAAAGAATAAATAATACTAAAAAATTAAATGTGTAATTTTCGCGTTTTAAATAACTACAATTATAAAATCTTTTTTCTGCAGCATAGGTTTAAAATTTTTATAGCTGCTTATTTTTCAGTTAAGTTAAAAACAGACAGGTATTTTTTCGCTTAACTAGTTTGAAAATTATTAAATCAATAAATATTTACAAAGAAATTATTTTTTTTAAGCATGTACACACAAAAATGATAATTTGTCATTGTTTTTTTCTCATAACCTGGTTTCACGGGGAAAAACTGCCTTTTTTAAACAATAATTAAACAATAAATAGCACTTAAAAATGGTAGTAATATAAATGTTTTAAACTTATTCATTTATATATAAAACTATATTACGGATGTTAAACAAAAAACTTTTGAAATATTTTTTTTTGTTAACTAACTTAAGTGTCAATATTTTTACAAATTTTTCAAACTCCCAAAAATTTATTATTAACTTAATACGGAGTAAAGTCGTAAGTCCTAATTGTATGTTGATTTGACAAAAACCTAAACTTATATATGTTGCTTATTATAATACATTTACATAGTAAATTATACTCTGTGCGCACTTTTGGTCACAGGTGCACATTTTCATAAACACTGAATTACAAAGACAAATTTGGGTTAAAACTTACGAATCTGCAAAAACTATAAACGTTGTATAAATACGATTAAATTACTTATTGTAACTAAAATCAGAACAAAATAAGCAAAAGTTAGAATACGATCATGATCACTTTAGTTTGAGTTGATTTTTTGATTAACCTGATAGAGCTAAAGTAGAAACACACGTTTTTTGCTTAGTTTTACTTTTAAAGAAATAGTTAAACTGTCGTTTATATTCTTTAAGAATAAGTTATTGAAATTTTGGTTAAAGCTTACCATGTTAATTTTCTAAAGACATTATTCAATTTTAATTTAGAAACTAATGGTAGACGGTCTTTAAAATAGTTATAAAATGTCTGAAAGATAAATTATATTCAATTATTCAAAATAAATCCAAAAGCCGTAAAAGTCGGGGATAAAAACAAAGTTTAAAAAATAAGACAGCTTGTACTTAGTTAACTTATAGTAGTAAAAGCTTTTGAATGAAATAAAACTAAAATTCAATTCAAAAGCTTTTATCGTTTTATTACAATAATTTCAATAAAAAGCGAATTTGTAAAAACTACACAGTAATAATCTAGAAGACTGAAACATTGATGATGTATATAGGGTAGTGATCGGCCGGATCCTAGCTGAGATTTGGCCCGATCCAAATCCAGCTAGTTTGGAAATACTTTGTTTTCCGCAATCAGCTTCTTTCAGTTTCATATACTTATATTAATGAATAATATAAATTAAATTAATATAAAATTAGTCAAGCGAAACAGACTAATAAAAGTTTAAATAATTCAATTATTTGTTGTAAACATACAGGTACATACATCTGTTAGAGTAAAAGTAGTGAATTAGATTAGATTTATTACTGACTCTATAATTTAGTTCTTTTTATACAGTTAAAATATTTTCTTTTATTAATAAAAAATATGTATTTAAATTTTGATGTATTTCATTTTGTTAAAAGTCTTTACAATTTAAACCTAACTACTCTATTCTTATTCAATTATATTAAGTAATGTAAAAACTCTGCAAGTGAAAATAGAGTTTAACTTTAAACCTTGAAAAACAAAAGTAGTAGAAAACATTTTTAGACATAAAAAATTAACTTATATAACGACGTAAACAAACTTAATAGTAAACATAAATGACTAAAAGATGGATTCTTCTTCAACTTCTTTAAAAAGGTAAAAATAAAGTAATACAAAACAGTTTTATTTTTAATTTTATAAATATTTTATGATAATAGTTTAACTGTTTACTTTTTTTTATTTAGTAATGTGATTGTGACAATTAAAGAAATTTACCATTTATGTTGTATGTTTTTTTTTTACTTTTTAAAGCATAGTTTTTTATAAGAATTGATATTTTTTGAATGTTACATAAAGTACATCTAAAATGGTAATAAGTCTATTGATTAATCTAGTTTGTTCTTTCGTTGACGTTCCTTTTTTAACTGTATTGTTGTATTTTTAATTGTTTTAAAGATTTTTTATTTTTACTCAGCTGTAATTTAATGAAATTTATGTAATGAAACAAAAGCTTGCTTTGAAATTATTGCTTAATTTTCTTTCATTTTAGATTCAGTTTTAGAGCTTTTAGTATTTAATACAATAAAGTACATAGTACAAGATGTATAAAACTTTGAAATTTTAGTTATGTTTTTGACCCTAGCTTTTATGGCTCTCATAATTTTATTTAGGTAAAAGTATCAATTAAAATTAATGCCAAAAAAAAATTCAGGTTTTTTGGGGAATGTTAATGATCACTAATAAATAGTTTAACGTCAGCTGAATTATAACTAAAAATAGTTAACTGTATTCATTATTTAAGAAATTAGCACATATAAAGTTCAACAGTTTTTTTTTTATTTTAGAAAGCTGTACAAATTATGTATGAATACAAGTTTTTAATTGTTTAACAACTGATTTATTTTGTTTTGTTTTGCTATTTTAGTTGTGTTGAACAAAAAAGTCATTAAAAAGAAAGAATTCTTTGATTATTAAACATCAGTAATGTTTAAATGTATCTGTTTTAGTTTAAATACAATACCAGTTTCTTGGGTATTCTAATTTTTATAAAATCAAATCAGGTATCAAACAGTATTTACTAATAAACTTTTTATTACAACTTAACGTTTAAACAATTTTAAAATCGCTTTTTACAAACGCTTTATACTAAAATTACAATTTCTTTTAAATTCCCTGATGATTTTCACCTTACAGCATCTTAGCAAAGTTATTGTAATCACTTTAAAGTATTTCTGCAATTTGAAACAGTTAACGTTTTCATTAAAAAGTAATAAGATAAATTTATTAATTAAAAAATCTTTAAGCTAAGTTTAATAAGTTCATTGATTACTTAGTTTGAAATTTAAAAAAAAAGTTTCAATGAAAATTTATCAATTTTTATAGTATTGTTTCACTCCCGAAAAAATCCATGTAATTTAAAATTAAATACACCTTTATTTGCAAGCGAACAGTTTAACTGATAAAGTAGAATTAATTACGCATATAGGTAATTAGCGAGCAAGTCAGTAATGTATAAAGTTCACAAAAGTTTATTTGGTACAATATCAGAAAATGATGATAAGACAAATAAATGGTGATGATGATAGATAGGCTGACAACAGTGCAAACATAAACAATGGTGACTTCGAGACGACTTGAAGTTGTAATGTCTGAACGAATTCAAACAAATGTTCATAGATTTAGAGGAAAGTTAAGCATTATTTTTAATGAAGAAAAAATTTGAAAAAAGTAAGTTTGTAGTTTGTTAGTCTTTTTCTATATCAAACTAAGTATATACATCGAAAAAGTTCTGCTTGAAGTCTCCGAAACCTACAACAAAGTAGTTTGTTGTCGTTATTAAAGATACTAACTCAGATATTATAACAATGCAAATTTTGCATAATTTCGATCAAAATAATATTAAAACTAGAAGAATCTAAAATTATTATTACTGAATTTTAAAACGAACACTTGAAAAAATAAAAGTTACAGTACCATGGATTATGGTTTTTTAATTATATTATTCAACAATAATAACTTTAGCTATAAACTTAGAATTACGTAAACATATATATTTCCCATAAAGAAAAGTTTAATTTTAACTAAATAGCATTTAAGTATTTATTCATGTAAATTTAGTTTAGAAAAGTATATATGATCCAAGTATAAAAGTTTAATCGATTAGTAGTAAAATATTCAAATGTTTTAAAAATTTTAAATCGACTAAAAATTACATACTTTAAAATTAGATCGAACATATTAATTGTAATTTTTTAACAAACATAAAAGTGAATCAGTTAAGTTAAGTATAATTTGGTAGCAAACCGAAAACGTGTTTTCGGGTGATACTTTTCGTTGCTTTCAAAAGAATCATAAAACAAATTTAAATTTGGATGTCATTTCGAAAGGTCGTTGAGTTTGTTTTTAATTTTCTTGAGACTTAAGTTTTCTCAATTTCTTTCTTAAGTTATTAATAAAACTTTAAAATTTTGCGCTGATTTTTAGTTCGAATGATAGAAAATTTGTTAGTCACTATATAAATTAGAAGAATATTAAACTTATGACTAATTTTTCTTACAATGATTATTTTCTTATACGATTTTCTTGTAATTTTTTTATATAATGTAACTGCAAAAAAATAGTCAGTATTGAAATATTTTTATACACAAACAAAAAAACAATACTAAAAAAAATAATTGTTACTAACTGTACGTAATATTACTAAACCAATAAATGTTTTCTAATTCGACTACATCTAAGGCAGGTGTTTAAAAAACAGAAACTTAGCCAGTGAAAAAGCTTTTTTTAAAACCAGTCCTACTAAAAACTTTTAATTCTTAAAACTTAATTTAATATCCTATATAATCAACGGATTTTAAACTAATAAATTTATTTATGGTATTATAGATAATCTAAAAACTTGTCGGTTACTTTTAATATCAATTAGATAAAACCACATCAATGAAACTTCAAATAATATTCTATAATCCAATTAGTCAACATGTATGTCGTATCTATTTATCAGGAAATTGATTTTATAATAAACTTCTTTGTTTCAAAATTAAAAGTTTTATAATATTTGAATATGTTTAAACATATTTTAAAATGTCTTTAGTTTTTTTTTAATTTTATCAAAAATGTTATTAAATTACTTATAAAAAACTCAAAGTCTTACAATTGTTTATTTTTTGATAGGACATTTTCAAACTAAAACTAATTTATGATATATAATAACTTATAGTATAATTTGTACTAGTTAAAGATAAAATACAAATTACTAAGCAAAATACAAAAAACCTTTTTATTTGATTAAGCTAGAAATTTGATGAAAATATTCTCGGTGTATATTAAAAAAAAATAGAAACGTTGAAAAATTTGAGAGAATACCTTTAAATAACTTAGGTTTTTCTAAACAATAACTAAGTGTAATTTTGTAAGTTATTTAAAAAAATAGTGTAAAGCAATTAATAAAAAATATTTTAACTAAACTTTTGATTGAAACAAATGTTTATTCCTAAGAGATATTTCGGACTTTTTAAAATATTTCTTCAAGTTTTTTTGAATGCCTTAGTTTTACTACAGTCTCTTAAGGCTATGTTCATATTAACTGTATTTTATTCAATTTCGCTAAAACATTTATAATATTTACAGTTCATATAACTAAGAAATGAAGCTTGTTTTTTTAATAAGTAGTTATTAATTCTAAAAATAAAAAATGCATTATAGTAATGTTATTAATTTTTCATTTTTTATCTTTCAACTCTTTTGTATTCATTCAAAAACCTTTACCTGTAATTACAAAAAATAACGTTTTTTTGTTAATTATTAATGGGGTCAGGCTTGTTAAGAAAAAAAAAGCCTTAAACTAATTGTTAAAATACTGCTCTATACTGCTTTATACTCGTCTAGAAGAATTTATAGCTCTCTTAACTAATGGTTAATGAAATATAGAAAGTATAAACATTTTAATAACTTAAAAGAAGTAATTTTTGCTTTTTAGGTCAAATACTTTACGGCATTAAGATAAAATGATAAAATTAATGTACAATAATCGTTCACCGGCAAGAACGAATAATATGTCATGAATTTTGTTTATTGAACGACAAGATGTAGCGCTCAAACATTTTGGCCTAAGAAATTTATCGACAAAAAACCTTTCGGTTATCGAGTCATACTCCAAGGATACAGTTAATGTCTTTTTATAGAACCTTAATTACAGTTTTAATTCAACCTTTCACAACAAAATATAACACTTTTTTGCCTTGCAAAACATTAAGTACCAGTTTAATCATTCTACACTTTAATTTCTACAACTAATTTGTCATTAACATTTTGTTTGAATTGTTAACGTTTTTGTCTACCAATTAATATAATTTGAAAAAAGTTAATATTCTTTTCTAAAATAACTTATAACATTTTATATTCTTTACGTTTAAGTTGTCTGTCTTTTAAGGACATACATAGAAAAAATATTAAAATTTCATATATAGTTATTTTATAAAAAAAGTTTTCTATAGGACAACTTTAAGTTTATAAGTTTATCATTAAAAGTATATATAAATTTAAACGTGTTAACTTGTTTACTAAAAGCTAAAAAATCTACTTTAACTTCTTTGAAAATTACGAGTGAAATATGTAGTAAACAAATAATTAATAAACTAAACTACTTAGCTACCTAAACTTATCGAAAATTGAAACACTAGGCTTGCATAGAAACGTTTTCAGTCATCGAAAACAAATAATAACTTTTTTTTATTAGAGATTGTTTAAATAAATGTTTATTATAAAAAAAAGACAAAAAAAACTTATTCAAAATCATTTTTGATATATAAACATGCTTTGAAAAAATAAAAAATAAAACAAAACAGCCGAGTGGTAAGAACTCCATGGCGCCAAAATCATCATAAAAATTTGTAAATTTTGCTTGAAGTTGCACTTCTTTTGTGAAATCCGATTCCTGCGAATGATCTTTTCTCTTTTTGATATCATCTACTGTGTGGGCCAACTGCTACACACAAATTTTATTTTCATAAGTATCTACACACGAATTTTATTTTCATAAATATTTAAATCATTTCGTTTATTATGGTAGAAGTATAAATTGCACACATATGTCCACGTCTTTTTATTTTGATAAACAAAAGCATTTTTAGCGCCAGAGTGCGGACTCAACTTTAAACAATTTAAGTGTTATTAAAAACTCTAAATACTGATAACTACTAATATATATTTTTTTTTTTTTGAAATATGATTAGAAAAAAGTTTTTCTTAAGCTATCAAAATTCAAATTATTTTACATAGTAATTTCTTTTAAATTTCCGTTAGATTTTATAGCTATATTTGTATATACAAGCTTTAAATCCAAAATATGTTGAGTTTTAAAAAATTAAAAAAAAGTCTAGATAAAGTTAGAACTTTTGTCAGATACAACTTTCTGTAATGAATAAAACAATGTTGTAGATAAAATTTGTTGTAAATAAATAACAACTTATTAATTTAAAAATGGTAATACTTCGGAGCAAAATAAAATCAAATATACAATTGTATGTTTGCCACTAACTTTGATCAACTTATTTCAATTGTAGAATTTAAAGTCTGTTTAAAATCATATATAACTTAAAAATCAGATTAACTGCTGAAAAAAGTAGATAACTTTGCGTCGTCAAATCTAAACTTTTGTAGAGTGTTTAATACTTTATAGAATAACAAAAAGTTTGTTTCTATCATGAAATTTAAGAGTCGTTAGATCACTTAAATCATATTAAAAGGCAATAAATTTTCTATAGAAATAGCTTATAGTCCAAAACTGATTTACTTTCTAAAAACTAAATAAGTGAATTTTTATTAAATAAGTTAAAAGTAAATCAATATTTAGTTATTTATAGAGTTGTTTTTATTGATATAGAAAAATATAAGTTATAGGATAGCTGTTCTTTTAAAGTGTACAATTTATATTTTTGAAAATTTACAGAAATCTAGCGATTTGCTTATATAAATAATTAAATCTATAATGTATTTATAAAGTGTTTTTTCTAACATTAAAAATATTATAACAATTAAAAATAGCTCAAGTAGTATAACACATAAGTTTTGTTTAATCTGAAACAAAATAAAAAAGACGAATAAACAATTGATAATTTTTTTTAAGTACTATAACATATTTAAGTGCATCATCAAGGGTTGAATCGTATCCAAATATTTAACAATGCAATTATTTTTACACACAATAAAATTTCCTTGAAATACTGTTTTATAACTTGGCAAGTTTTACTATATGTACGCAATCACAAAAGAGCTAAAGATGAGAAATTAAATATTAACATTTTTTCAGACTGAATTAATTTATTAAAGTAATTAAAAACCATTAACAATAAAGTTCTTTATTTACAGGTAAAATAAGTGCTGATAATAAATTGTAATACAAAACATAAAGTATTCTAGTTTGATAGTTTATATAGTAAAGTATATACTTATAGCATGTTCGATGTTTATCTAAAAAGTTAATATATAATATAATAAAATTTCAAATTGAGTAGATAAATCATAGAAAAAAAATATATATAAATTTAATTTTGAAAAGTATAACAACTTGTTAGAGAATATGTATATTGTTTATTGAAACAATAAAAAAGTTTGTATTGGACCTGGTGTACAAAGGAACCTTTCAATTATTGAGTCGTACTCGACATGCTTATAAAGTTTTTACGAGCTATTACACATAATTTTTTTATTATTTAAATATTCAAATCTTTAGAAATAAAACAATCAGTTAAAGAAATAAAAGAAAATATAACTAAGCGAAAATTAAATGAATTTTGTGAATATTTGTGAATATAATTTTTGAAGAATATATATTTAGTTTGTTTCGTTTTATAAAATTATAGAAAAAGTTATTTACTAAAAAAAACAATGAAGTCTTTAAGAAAAAAAAGCTATACAAATACAACTAACTATGATTTTAAGTTATAAAGTAATTTTTACAAATATCTAAACTTGTTTTATTAAGATCACATAAAACCAAAATCTGTTTATTTATAATACAATACAATTGATATAACTTTTTTTTAAATCTTTAACTATTCTTTTAATATTTCGTACTAAAGTTTTAATAGCTTTGTTACAAACTTGAGACGATAAAATTAAATGCTTAGAAAAGTTCGAAAGCTGTCTTTAATATTTTTATTTTTGAAATATCTAAACTATTTATTTATACCTCCTTTAAATATAGTTGACGACTTTTTTCAAAGTTGTTGGTACTAGTTATTTTTTAACTAGGCATATATGTATGAATTTGCAAACAAGTTACTGTAGTTATTTATCAATTTTTTTAAACTAGTTATAAACAGCTTATATATCTTTTAAATTTTTTCAATCAAGAAAGTATCGACTTTTTGTTTTTTTAGTTAAACATATCTAAACTGTAAACAGTTGAACAACATGTGATGTATGATGCAAAATAAAAATTCTATTTTTTACTAAAAGTCCAAACAAAATTAATTAAGAACTAGTTAAAGCATTTGTTTTATGAGACGGTTATGTTTAAAAATAATCTATTTTTCATTAAGCCCTTACTTAAGTTTGTCAATAAGTTTATTTTGAAACTGATAGTATTCTTTTTAAAATTTAATTTGCTGCATAGTATTTTAGATAAATAGTACAGTCATTATGTTTGCTAAAATAATAGTATAGATGGCATAAAGGTAACAAAAACATTGGTTTAAAACATCACAACTCACCTTAAGTTTAAATAAAAATTTCAGTTTAACTCTAAAGTAAACTCAAAAATATTTTCCAACATATATTTTTAATAAAACAATGAAAGTATTTTATATTTCCCGGTTAGCTTAAAAAATTCTTTGTTTTTGAGTTTTTTATTATTATTTTCTCTCTTTTTTCCGAAACTTAAAGATCTCGTGCTTTAACCTTGTGCTTAATAAGCTACTTACAATGAACAACTATCTGAAACAATATTTAATAGGAAAATAAGCATTTTCTCATTTTTTTCCAAGTTGTTGTGACTTTAAAAGTTCGCGTTTTATAGTAAAATGATGAAATGAATGCAATCACGAACACCGGTTGTAGAAATAGTACTTTGTACTTTTTATCAGAGAGAAAAAATTGAAAAATTAACAATAGCACAAATGTTTATTTTTAACTGCAGAATTAAACATTCAGCCAAGTAGTAACACTATAAATAAACTCGAAATTAAATGGAATTTTTTCACAGTTGAAACAAAGATGTTGCTAATGAAGAGAATTTTTGTTTTCTATTTTGGACTTAAACAAAACTAAAACTTGGCGCCGTAACTGCTTACTACAAGCTTATTCGAGTTCAAGGAAAGTCACATGCAGTTACGTTGTTTATGACGTCATATCTTGTAGCATTTATAAAGAGGAAGGCTCAAAATCGTGACACTAACTTTACGGAAGTCGAGTAAACATCAACTGCCTTATTTAAATAATATTGTTTTACCTCAAAAAATTTATTTGTACTTTACTATGGAGACAAACTTCAATATTTATTTTGTTTATCTGTGTTTTTGCTTCTTTTTAAGTTAGTTTAAATTTTGAAAAATTAAGGTAGTTTTCAAAAAATTAAACGATAATTTATATCGTATTCATAGTGAAAGTGTTAAAAATTACATACAAACTTTTTCTTATTCTAGTTTGTATACTTGATACTAAAAGATAATAACAAATGTTATTTACTTATATTTTTAAACTTCGTTTGGTACTTTATTTATATAAAAAGTTTAGAATTTTGTTATTAAAGCTAAAAATTAGTTAAGTACTTATTATTAAACGTTAAAATTTTTAAGATTTGTCGAAATCAAGTAGTCAGTTACAAGAGCATCCTCCAATCAAAAATGGGAGTATTTTTGATTGGTCTAAAAATCCGCCAAATACATTTCAAAACCAAGCTGAAATTACGCTTAACTCTAAAGGTAAGTTTACTAGAGTATATACATATTTTTTTTTTTTTCAAAGGAAAATTTTTTGTAATGTAAGTTTATTTAGATGTATTTACAAAAAACCTTAACTAGTTCTACAAAATTTATGTAAATGAGATGTAAGAGTGTAAACGAAATACTAGCAATCATAAAGTATATAATAACGTATTAGAAAACCTTACGACTTTAACTTTCAAAACACAACTGTAAACAAAATTACATAGTAGTATAAAAAACTTTTTTGATCATTTTACAGTTATAAACATTGGTCGAATTTTCTCTAAAAAATTTGAACAGTCATTTATCAAGTTTAATTTTGATATAAAAAATTAGTTTTAACTAGACTACATAAGTTGATAAAAACCGAATTCCAACTTGCTGCACAGAAATTACCGATTTGTACAATGAGCCACTGAGATGTGGAGGAGGCTGGCGAAAATGTAAAAATCCATGCCTTCTGGGTCGTTTAAGGGATACTGAAGGGTGTCTGACTTGCAAATGTAAAAAGTCAGGAATATTTGAAGGGGATATTCTCGTCACAGGTTTTTACTTTTAGACGTTTAAATTAAAAATAAGAAAATTATAAAAGTGTATACATTGTAGTGTAACTTAATTTAAAAAACTTGAGAATAATTGTTATAGAATTAGTTAAGACACCAATGACCTTAAAAGTTATAAAATTTATGACGTTAAAAAGTTTTTAGCACTTATAAGCTTAAGTTTAGTAGATTTTTTTAAAGTTCTACATACGTATACTATCTTAAAAAAACAAACCTATAACTAAAACATTAGATTTTTTCTGTTCAATGTAATAAAAAAAGTTATAAAAACAGTTTAAGTAACTGATTTTAGATAACAGTATACAAACTCCACTTATATTAAACTAATAAAATTTTATACTAATATAAAGTCAGTTTTTTTTTGTTGGAAACGAATAAAGAATTCAAAAGCTATCTTACAGAAAAATCATACGGAAGGTTCAAAAAATTGTACGAGGAAGAAAGAAGAGAAAGAGGTGGGCTCAGGTTTCCTAATTCTGACTGGCCGAAAACAAACGGACTCGTTCATATTCCCTACAAGCTTCATAAAACTATATGTAAGTTTTTTAAACGAAAATAAATGTTTAAACTGAGATATTATAAAATCTCATAACAAAACCATACATAAATTATTATTCTACGTTCATACTTATACACTTTTACTTAGGGAGCAGCATTAATATAACTCCTAGAGCAGTTGTTTTATATAACTTTATTTTTCAAAGTTAATCAGCAAGTATAAATAAGTGTTTTGAGAAAAATTTAGTTTTTATGAAGAAAATAATAATCCATTACAAGAAATAGTCTTTCACAATCTTTTTTACTTTTTTCTTACGCTAAAAAAAACACAGCAAGTGAAAAATCAAAAAGAATACTAAAAGCCCTCGAAAGCCTCCACGAAAATACTTGCGTTCGGTTCGTGCCGCGCCACCTAGAGGAAAACTTTGTGGAGTTTGTTGGAAACAAACAAGGGTGCAAGTCGTATGTTGGCAGAGTTGGCGGGAAGCAACAAGTAAACTATTTGGCACCTTTTCTCCCGAAAAATTTTAAAACTAATAAATAACTTAGCCTCTGAATTTTTATAACAATGCTACTTTTTCAATAATCACAAAACGTCAGCTGTTTGAAAAAAAGATAAAAACTTAAATTGAAAATAACCTTTGCAGATAATAATCGGTGAAGGATGTGACGAAAAACAGGGGACGATTTTGCACGAGGTGATGCACACTCTCGGCTTCTGGCACGAACATTCGCGCGGTGACAGAGATAACCACGTGACAATTATGTGGAAAAATGTCGTCGATGGTCAGCGACTTTAGTTTTCTTTGAAAAAAATAAATTATTAATAAAATTATATTTGTAAAAAATTCTTACTCTTGCTTGTTTAGTGCAAACTCGTTGTTGATTGATTAATCATTTCTTGATTCAAATTTCGTTTTATAAAAAATAGGAGCTCAGAACCAGTTTAAGAAGCAAAAAGAATTATGGGAAAGTTATAACTCACCTTACGACTATTTAAGTGTCATGCATTACAGCTCAGAAGCTTTCAGCAAGAAGCCTGACCTTCACACTATTATCAATAAGAAGTTAATTCAAAATATTGATTGTTTAGAACCAAAAGTGTGTATAAATAAGCTTATAGTTAAACATAAAATGTTCATTTGTATTTTGACAGCATTTAAGCATATCTTGTTTTATTAACAAACTTTCAGAGAACAGTAAAAAAAGTATTTTTAAAATAATCATTTGCTAAGACATAAACTTTCATTGTAACATTAATGTATTTTGAAGGGAACTAACTTTGTTTTTGAAAAAAATGACTTAAATACTTTTACCCAAACAGAACTGGTTTACCAGTTGAATATCAAAGAAATGGACTTTCGAAAGAAGATATAAGACAAATAAATAAGAAATACAAATGCGAAAGTTTGTCTTCCAATCTTATATAAATTTTTTCAGAATTAAAAATAACTTATGTTTTGCTATTTTCAGATTCTCTTTCAAAGTCAATGATCATATGCAAAGACATTATTGATACAAAAGAGTTAGTTGAATTATTAAAAAAACATTTAAAATTTTGATATATTTTTGTAAATTCTAGATCTTTATTTTCATCACAGCACACTCAAATTTGTTTTATAGGTGTAAAGAATACAAAAAAGCTTATTCCTCATTTTGCGACAACCAAGTGTTTCTCTATAAATACTGCGCAAGAACTTGTGGAGGTTGTTACCAAGAAATGCCAATCAAATCAACAACAGTAAATTCCAAAGCAACAACAACAACAAAAGTACAAACCACCACAACATTAGAACCAACAACAACAACAATAAAAGAACAAACAACTACAACATTAGAACCAACAACAACAATAAAAGAACAAACAACTACAACATTAGAACCAACAACAACAATAAAAGAACAAACAACTACAACATTAGAACCAACAACAACTATTTTGAAAGCAACGACAACAAGTTTACGAACATCACCCACAGCAACAACAACTTTAGAACCAACATTTTCAACTACTAATCTTAAAACTTCAACTGTTGTAATTTCATATGGTCATTGTGAAGACTTACATCCGTTAGTTTTTAAATATTTATAGCAATAACATTATCTAAATTTCTACTTACTCTTAATTTACAACTTTCTCATCGTCTTACGCTTAAGGACTAGACTGAAATTTAGAGAACGTTTATGAGTTTATTAAACAATTTTTTTTTAATAACCTCTTTATTTTTTTGATTTTTTAATGACACGCTCCGTTTAATTTTTAAATACCATTTCAGGTAATAATTTTTTACTATTCTATTGACTAGTACTTTAGTAATAAATGTATTTCTTTGTATATAAATTGTGTTATTAGTTTTTAAAATTGCTAAGAAGTGTAATTTCTTTACAGCAAATGATATAATTAATATAAACAAGTTTACTAAAAGCTTATATTAATGTGGTATCTTAGTAAATAATTAGTCGTTTTGATGTCAAATGAAGAAAACTTTAACGTTTTTGTCACAGAAAATGTAATCAGTTTTTTCAAATGGGTTTCTGCAAATCTGGTTATTCGTCATGGATGGAAAAAAATTGCAAAAGATCTTGTTCCCTGTGTAAAACTGGTAATTTTATAAAACTTGATAAAAGTTATTAAGTAATTTTCGTGTTTTAAACTCTACTGGGACTGTTTTAAAATATTTTATAAAATACTTAGTTAATCAGACTACATCATAAAATAAAGTTTTTTACAGAAACAAAAAGGTCAAAGTGCAATGATGAAGTAAGGTAAGTATACCCTTATAAAATCATTAGAGATAAAAATTACAATTATTCAGATAAAAAACCTTTAATTATTTTGTTTACAATACCAAACAGTATGTGCAAACAGTGGAGTAAAATAAACTACTGCAAAAGTTACAAGTCATATATGGAAAAAAATTGCAAGAAGTCTTGTGGAGTTTGCACTGGCATACCACCACCTTCATCACCATCACCACCCACAACCCAACAACCTGTTTGTACTGACCGATTTCAACAGTCAGTTAATGGTTTTGATTATTAGTAGGAGCTAATCTGCCGATAAGTATAATACAATAGTACTAAAACAAAACAAAGAAAAATCATTTAATGTAATTTGCGTTTTGTTTTATGTAAAAGTGCTAAAGTGGCATAAAACTTTTATGGTTATATAACTTTTATACTTGATTTTAGTTTAAGTTATAAGAAAATTTAAGAACGAATTCATAAATTAATAGCTTGTTAAATATTTTCTCTAGATTAATTCTATCAACTCAAAAAAATTTATGGGTTTAAATTAAGTAACATTGATGTTTAGTTTTTTTTAATAAAAATAAGTTTAATAAGATAATGGTTGTATCTACGTTTTTAAATATTTAAAATTCAAAGTTCCTAATATAGCAAAATAATATCAAAAATAAGGTATAATGTTCTAATAACACTAATATTCATACGTCATGAAAATACGCAGGTGTAAGATTTACGCCAATGGTAACTTGTGCAACGACAATTTCTACCGAACATATATGGAAAAGTATTGCGCAAGAACATGCAAGTTTTGCAATGAGAAGGAAATTACAACTACCACTACAAAGGAAACAACATCAGCTGAAACTATTTCGACATTTTTTCTATCAAGTTAGTATTCAATTGTTTTAAAAATTCAATTATACAAATTTTAATAAAACTTTAATAAAAGTTTTTTAAGTATTTTCTCCAATTTAAAATTATACAGTATTCTTTTTCATTGACATCGAGCTTAACCTATCTTTATAAAAAATCATCTAAACTTTTATTGAGTTAAAACAATACAGCTGTAATAACTATAAAAAGTAGTTTAAAAAACTTAAGTCTATACAAAGTTTAAGAAGTTTTTGTTAATTTAATTTTTTGATTTGAAACTTATTTTAATTTCTTAACTAAAAATGAGTAAAAAACTTTAGATTTCTTATTCTAACTACAAGAAAAGTATAAAAGTTAATTTGAAGTCTAAAGTATATTTAATGATAGGTACTACAACGTCAAGCGAAGACAAGTTGCAGTGTGGGATTCCAGAAGTTAATTTGTCATATCAACTTATGCATCGAATAGTCGGAGGTTAGTTTTCTTTGTTTAAGCTAAAAATTTTGGTTAACTTTAAGTTTGATTTTAAGCTTTGTGTTTTTCTATGAAAAAAGGATAGCAAAAAGTCATTGAAAACGTTAAAAAAATACTCGACAATTACTATGTAATATCCTATATCATTGTCAATACAAAATGTTTTTATTTCTTGCACTAATCAAATAAGAATAATAAATCTCAATCACAATTGAATGTGTTTGATTTTTTTCTACTGTCGTAAAGGATAACAAAAAAAAAAGTTTGATTAAAACATAGAATTTTTTTAAGGCTATCAACTAATAAATAATGATAAACTCAACGGTATAATAGTTAATTTACTTTAATATTTTAACAAATCAGGTCATACTTCAACATATGGTAGCGTTCCATGGCAAGTTGGTATTTACACAAGCACAGACGTTTTTATATGCGGAGCAGTTTTAATTGGTCCTAACACAATTCTCACTGCTGCTCACTGTTTTACCAAGTATGTGACGTAATAAAAAGTTTTAATAGATGTTAAATTTCAACTTATTTCACTATATTTATAAAAGTGACTATATATTTAACTTTCTAGTTCTTTTAGTAATCAAGCTGAATAATGTTTAACTGAAGTAAAAGTTTTTACAAATATTAAATTAGTTATCATAACTTACAAGTAAAGATTAAATATAATTTAGTATCTTACAAAATTGTAGGGATCCAAATCCAGAAGCGAGTAGTTACTATGTTTATTTGGGAAAACAACACAAGAATGCTTTTAAAAAAGATGTTGGACAAATTAAAATGCAACTGTTACGAATAATTATTCATAAAGACTTTGATCCGATTACTTTGAATAATGATATAGCAGTTTTGAAAGTAATACTTGACTTTTAAGTAGTAATAGATTTTTAAAATATGATATAATATTAAAACTAAATTGTCTATTTAAAGCCTTACAGCATAGTAAATTTCATGATTTGTTTATTAATTTTCCATTTAGTAAGTCTTGGATAAGACATTAAAAGGTATTCGTGGTGTGCGACTCGATAACCGAGAGGTTTTTTGAGCACCAAGTCTTAGGAAAAAAATATTTTGAGCGCTTTTTTTATCGTTCAATAAGTAATATAGTATATATATATATATATATAGAGTAACAGAGATTTTGTTAGTGATTCCTATGGAAGTTTTTTTTTGTTTTCAGCCGGAAAAGCAAATAAAGTATACAAGTTATATTAAGCCAGCTTGTTTGCCTGACTCAATCAATTACGAACTTAAAAACAAACAACTTGTTATGGTGTCTGGTTGGGGAGAGACAAAAAGTTAGTTTTTAGTTAAACAACTTTTGAAATAAATTAATTAAAGTTATGAAACTTAACTTTTACGCATGAACAAAGTACGACTTGTACTTTTTCCACTTACTTATTTAAAATATTTATAGTATTTTAAACTCTTAAAAGATTCATGCTGTAGTAGGGGAGTAGAATGTTACAAGTTTTAAAGCTTACAATAAGTACAATAATAAATTATCTTTTTACAACTCTTTAAAATAAATTTATGAAATTAATTTCAAGGTCTGACCAACCGAGGAGAAGAGTTGCAGCAAGTTGACTTGGAGATGATACCAAACAAAAGGTGTAACAAAATGTTGGAAGAAACTTACAACTTGAAAGATGATGTAAACAATAATATGGTGTGTGCAGGATACTTAGAAGGAGAGAAAGATGCTTGTCAGGTACGATTGCATTTAATATACATTAAAAACATCAGTATAATTTTTTGTTAAACAATTTTTTACTCTAATTACTCTAATACAATTAAGTTCTACAACTACAGCAAAAGTTTTGTAGGACATTTACTTTTAAACTACTACTTTTATTTATAGTGTTCTTACTTTAAAATATTTTAGTTAACTGTTATAAATTTCAGTAGATGATACTGTTTTAAGATGGTATAAGTAAAGAAGTAAGAAATTTTCGCAGATAGAAGATAATTTTTCTATAATATCTCAGTATACTAGCATTACTGAAGTTTGAACCATTATAGTTGACATTAAAAGGAAATTAACAATTACTAGAATGTTTAATAAAATAAAAACTAAATATTTAAGTTAAGGATAATTTTACGTAAACATTATATTTATTGTTTATAGAACTACAAAAAAAAGCGCTAAAAATATTTTGTCCATAATTAATAAAAAAAAACACTTTTAGTTTAATTGGTTCTTAAAACTTACTAGGTTCTATAAAATACTGAGTAGAAAATAAAATAAACTAAAAAACAGACAGCTTTGGAAGTTAAATACAGTAAACTTTTTTATTGTCGATTTAAATTAGTTTTAATAAATGTTTATAAACTACCTAATTCAAAAAGTTACTAATTCATACAGGGAGATTCAGGTGGACCTTTAGTAACAAAAGATGAAACAAGACATGTTTTGGTAGGACTGGTATCTTGGGGAATAGGCTGCGCAAAGGCTAAAAGTCCAGGTATCTACACAAAGGTAATTGTGTTATATTGATACATTTAAGTTTGAACATAACTATACTGTTTTTTTTTATGTATCTCTAACTAAACAAATTAAACTTTACTTAGTTTATATGTAAAGTAGCTTTTATTAGTACAATTTTTTACAGGTGCAAAATTATCTACAGTTCATCATTGAGAATTAATAGCTTTCTCAACTTTTTATTTATTTAAAGTTTTATGCACTTATTATTGCAGGTTTTTAACAATAAAAATCATTGACATGTTTTGTTTGTTTACACTAAATTAGTTATTTACAAATAAGCCTTTTTTAATTTTTAGTTATATAGTTTTAGAATTAGTAGTTTACAAAAATAAAACTAATAAACAATTCAACAATATTACAGTTTACTTTTATTTACTTACTTTTGAATAAAACAGTTTAAAAGATTTACATTAGTTTTTCTAAAATATAGTTCAAAACTAATAAATTCATTAGCATAATATTAGTGAATCAAAAATTTAGTATATCTTTAAGTCTAGAAATATAAAATTTTAAAAGTCTATTATCGTTTTCTTTAATTTATTTTTATACTTACCTATGATAAACAATTTTATTTGGTTTATTCACATAAGTTAAACGTATATTAGACTCTTTTTTACAGCTAAAAAGTGTGTTTTTTACAGCTAAAATATTGACAAGATAATTAACAATAAATGTTTAATTTTTCAATCAATAGTCTATCTTGAAAATTGATAAAACACCTTGAAAGTATGAATGATTTTTTAAACTGAAAATATTAAGTGTAAGTAAATTTATTAGTATACTTGTGTTTTTCTATTGTACCTAGAAATTTCAAAATCTAACAAACCATGTTTAAAATTATTATAACTTTATCGTTTTTGCAATATTTTATGTTAAGTGTTCAATAAAACACTTAAAGCACGAGAAACTCGAATTAATTCAAAACTTTTTTAAACTTTTGAGTTAAACTGAGTATAAATTATGTTTAAAACAAAGACGTTGAAATTGTTATACTAATAATATATACATAGAAATTTCTATTCAGGTATTTAAATTCAGGTACTGTTTAAAATATGTTATTAAAATTATTGATTATTAAATTGATAAACTAGGAGTTCTAAGTAAAAAATTTGAATAAGTAGTTTACAAAGGTCAATTTTATTAGAATTCTAAAGTTTTCTCTCATTTAATATCTCCAGCAATGAAAATAATTCATAAATTGGTCATCTTTTCAAGTTGTTCGACTGTCACCTTGTGTTTGACAAGCGAACCTTCTTCTTCTGCTATTATATAACATTCGCCATAATCTTCATCGAGTAGTTTAGTATTTCTTGAGCTCAAGTAGGAACTCCATGTAACACTAGCTAGTTGTGTGTATAAAGTTCTGTTTATGTATACTTATCTTTTTTTTAAGCTAACAAGAATTAATAGATAATAATACAGCAAACGCGCGTATTTGACCGAATAATGCTTTTTATTTTTATCTGACGATTATTAACATAGTTTTAACTTTTAATTTAAATATATGATACTTAATAACATTTTATTGATTTTAGATGTACGAAAACACAGAATTTGAATTTTAATAAAGAAAAATATAATTTAAATTGTTAGTTGAATAAATAACGCTGCGTAGGTAGACTAAAATTTAAGCTTATTAATGAAAAAAATCCTTCAAAATGTTAATTAATTACTAAAATGTTGTTACACCAAAATGTATTTATTTTATAGAACATTTTATAAAGAATTTAATAAAGAAAATAATAACATTTCTTCTAATATTACTAAAAAAATTAATTTTAAGCCTTAATATACCTGAACTGATAAGGTACAAACACAAAATTAATTGTTGACAATGGGATCCAAACCTTAAAATTTTTCGTCAATTAGCCACATTTAAATAATTAGATATTCTGTTAAAAGACTGAATTTCAGAAAAAAACAATAAAACTTTAACTAAAATTTAGTTGTTTAATCATTACGTCTACATTTCTAACAACTGACAATCCAAGATGTTAGTTGTAAGTTTTTATAGTTTTTCCAAAACACATCTTTAATTTCTTGTCTGTTTATTCCATTAAGAAAAGGATGTATAACTGTTAATGCTGAGTTGTAGACAACAGAAGTCAACCCCTAAAAATTAAACTATTTTACCACATTTGTTTGATTTTATTTATATCACAATTTAGAATTAAATTTAATTATACTATAAAATATGTAATATTAATGATTTTATTTAAGTTTTAATATTCTAGCTTTTAATAAAATTAATAAAACAAAGTTTTCATGATTCTTTTATAAGCCAACAACTTTCTAAATATTAAGTGAAAGAAAATCTTTACATAAAGAATTACATAAATCACATTGTAATCAATATAGACTAAGCTTCTTGTACGAAGTCTTTACATACAAGTTTATTAAGCAACAGCAAGTTATTCAACGTCATAGAAAATAATATAATAACGCATTATAACCAAATGGCTTTAACTACGAAATCAAATATATAAACTAAAAAAAAAACTAAACAAAAAATAAAATGCATTTTTTCAATCACTTTTACAAGTACAAATGCAAGATAAAAGTTTTTTTGAAATATTAAATACACTTTATCAAAGAAAGCATGTCACCAATTATGTTAACAAAAAATACATAAATTTAAGATAAATTCGCCTACATAATGTTGAAATGAATAAAAGCAACACAACAGAAAATTAATAAATAAAAAAGAAAAACAAACGAATCCTGCAACTGTAGAGATCAAGCTACGTGCTCACTAACAGGAGGTAACTGCAGAACGGAAAGTTTAATTTACGAAAATTTAGTTAAGAAAACGAGCCAATATGTGTATTAGATTAAATTCAGACCAAATAAATAGGACAATTTTTCGCACAAAACAACAATAAAAGGCAAACTTATAAACATAAAATACAATCTTTGTGGTAATATAAACGAATTTTCAAACTATTAAGCAAACTAAAACAAAAACACAGTCATTGACAAAAATGGGAACATTTTAGTAAAGAAAAATAAGCTAGACATGTGCGGACTTTTTTTGAACGAATAGCTTTTAAACTTACAAGCAAATAGTAGCATTATAAATAACAAATCAGAACTTTTGGGATCATAAAACAGAAACAAACTAAACAGCTAAACTGGAAAGACAACGTAAGCAAGAAAAACCAAGAAGTTAAATATTTCTAAACACTTTTTTTTTCATGCAACATTCTTTTTTTTTTGTCATGAAGCCTTTTGTAAATTCTTTATCGATTGTATGTTTAAATTAATATCATTTTATATTATTTTTATCAAGTTTTTTGTAATATTTTTTATTGGTTATATTATGTTAAAGTTTTGTTTTAAAACGTGTTAATTTTTTGTTTGAGTTTTTAATAAAATTAAAAAATTAATTTCAGATAAATTAAATAAGTAGACTAGTGTTTTTGATATACGTAATAAGCTATTAACGGCTTTTATTACTGATTATTCGACAATATAAGGTTGACACTTAGTTCATCGAAACGATTGTCGTAAAATAAAGCAAATATTTTTTTAAGGATTTTTAGTATTTTTAAATAACAGTAAGACATATTACCTTTAAAAAATATTTCTAAGTATTGAATTTTGTTTTTCCAAAAAAATTGCAGAGCTTCAAAACTAAACCACTATTAACAAAATAGTTTTTACTTAAATTAAAAACAATAAACAGAAACCTGTTCGCACGCCACCGCAACCAGAGGCTTTATTTTATATCGGTAGTACAAGTTGACAGTAGCCCCATACATTGGACCCTACACAAAAACATTATGCTTTAAATATGAGTCTTTTACAATAGTTCAAATACACTGAACAGGAAGTACGGTTATTGTTATCATTTTATAATGATAAAGGAAATTCTAATTCTAGTTTAAAACTTTATGGACTTAAAATTAAGATAAAGACTTCCAGATACACCGCTTGTTTTACTAAGTTAGACAAAAAAACAGTAACTACCTAATAATTAAAGTTAATAGATCTAAGAATTGTTATGCTTATTGTGTTATAGATCTAAGTTTTGAGTTTTAAAATTTACATCAAATTTTATATTTAATGAGTTAATTTGAAAAGATTAAGCAATAAATAAAAAATTAATTTTGGTTATTAAGGTGTTTAAAAAAAAAAATATAAAAATACATAGTTGATACATACGAATTCTCATTACATAAACTTTATTAATAGTTAGATAGTGTTTATACTAATTATTTTTCTTTTAGTTAAAAAATACTTAAGATGGTTGTACACTGAAATCAGAAAGTTAAAAGAAAGCATCGGCGAAAGTCTATAAAGCCTAAGGTTTAAATTTCGTTTTCCGTAAGACAATCTCAAGTTAACATAAAGGTTTATTATACCACTTCGATCATAAGACCACAAGCTTTTGGTAGACTAATAATTGAAGTTAGATGATCAAAACTTTATCTTTAAGCATAAATTTAACTTTTACCTAATAAAAGTAAAAACAACTAATGATTTAGTCTACTTATTCTTAGTTAATAATTAAAAATTTAATAATAATTATCAAAAACTACTAACTTAATTATTAAAATCTCTAGATTTAAAAAATGAACGTTCACATGAGCTTTTTTGAATTATTAAAATAATATTTACTGTTAATTATGTTCAAATCTTTAATATGCAGAAAAAAGTAATTTTTATAAACAAAAGTCAAACTAATTTTTTTAAATGGATAAAGTACCTGCCAAAATAACCCTATTGATGTTTGTATGAGTGTTCTTTTTAAACTATATTGTTGGTGTTTGTTGTAAAAACTTTCAACAGATTGGGCTACACAGTCTCCGAAAGTTTGAATAATTCCTTTTAAAAACAGATGGTTTTATGTTTTCGTTTTAATGTTTAGTACTAAACAAAGTATTTTTAAAAGAGTCCTGTTAATAAAACTATTTTTTTACAAGTTGTACAACATTTTAGGGTTTATTTACTTAAAAAGGTAATTAATGAGCAAAATACTTTAAAGCTTTGTTTTTCAAGAAGCTGATTTCTCATAAATTCACTTTTTAAATCGACCTGAATAGAAGAGAAATATTTTCATTTAAAAAATAACAAAATATATCAAACTAATTTTGGAAACTTAAAAAATAAACCAACTATGATTTAACAACCGAAGTCAAAAAAAAAGTTCAATTTTAAATACTTATTGTAAAATTTCCTTTTAGTTGTTTAAAAAACACAAAAAATGTTATGAACTATCATTTATAATTGTTAATTGAACGACAAAAAATAAGCGCTAAAAAAGATTGGTTCCAAGACCTGGTGTACGAAAAAACCTTTTGGTTATCGAGTCGTACACCACGGATACAGTTTAATGTCTTGTCCGGGACTAATCTTTAAACTACAAAAAATATGATTAAAAAAACATATAGTTTAAAAACTTACATTTAGTTCAGCTAGTTTAATAAGCTTTTATTAAGTGATTACTATCTGCATTTAACAAAGTTATTGACATAAAAAAAAAAACGACAAAAAAAAAATTACGACTAATAATAGTTAGCTATAAGTAACCTGCAGTAATGATTGGAGTTTTGTAAGGATGTTTATTGAACAAAGCTTTGTAACAGCGTAAAAAAGACTTCATTTTGAAATACTTTGATTGTAATGGATTAGTTTCAAAACTATTGTTTATACCTTATCAAAGTAAACAATATGTTATAACTTCAAATAAACTTGACCGGGAAATAGTCTAATAGAAATAATGAAATTTTTTAAAAAAGAGCTAAGTGCTGTAAAAGAATTAATAATAATTATGTTTAGTAAAATTGTAAAGTAGCTTTTATGACAAACTGCTATAAATAGTCCTAGATATTTAAATACGTTTTGTAACTACGCTATGTGTAATAAAAGAACTTAAATATGGCAATCGACAAAAAACATAGTAATTATGACTTAAACTTAACTAAAACGGTCTAAGAGCTACTTAATAAACTGTCAATTTAGGTTGTTTAGCGATTTAAAATAGAATAATAAAGTTTGTAATATAAAAAACAAACAATTTAACAATAAAAATATCATACTAAATAAAATAGAAATTTAAAAACAATTATTTTTTTATTTATACTTATATTTAATATATTGACAATTTAGTCAATTAAGCAGTTATCAAAGTTTATTGTAATACAATTTTCCGTAAATTAACGTTAAAAATAAAACATATACTTCGTTTTCTTCAATAAGAAATATTACGTCAAGAATTAGTCTTTAAAAATATGTCTTTATTTTATAATTTCTTTTCTATAAATGTTCAAAGTTTTTAAAATGCAGTCGTTTTTATCACCTAAGAATAAAAATTTGGAGAAAAAAAACTTTGTGGTGTTAGTATTACAACCAAATTAAGTAACTATTAAACTTATCATCGCAACATTATTTTTTTAATATTTAAAAAAAAAATCACGAATTTTGTTGTTTAAGCTTTATGTAAATGTAAAGCCAGACAAACCGTAGGAGCAAGAAAATTGTATGTTGCAAAATTAGTAGATATTCAGTGTTGATGTTTATGCGTTATAATTAATTTTCTTTATATTTTTTAACGAAAAAATAAAGTTTTTTTTTTGTAATTAAGAATAAAGGTTATATGTATAGTCTGTTTAAAAATTTTAAACAACGGTAAGTAAATTTATTCTGCTTGTAAAGTTTTAGCCTTAAAAATACTTTTTATAAACTTTTAGTAAATTCGATGCAGTATAAACTTGTTAGTTAAATTTTTTACAGCTCTTAAAAGGTGCTTGCTGAGAGAAAAAAAATGGTCAACATTTTAATTGTTAGGAAAGTTTGCAACAAAATGTTGTAAACACTTTTTATTCTGATAAGCTTTGTCTAATCATGTACACTTATTATTGTTTTCCATAACTTATACCAATCAGAGTCTTAAACTTGAGCTATAAAATTTGCAACAAATTGTTTTGGTTAATAAGTTCATTCTAATAAGCTGAAGATTCAAATTAAAATGAAACATGTCAATGATATTACTTGTCTAATACTCTTTGTAAAGACTGTTTGTTCTTGTATATCACAAAGTTATAACTAAAATATATAGCTCTAATGTCTTTTTTTAATAGTTTTAAATTATTATACACTAAAGCTTGGATAATAAATGCATTCAATTAAGTTAATTTTGTAGATCAGCAGCTTCAAATGCAAGAATAGATTAAATCTTCATTGATTGATCTACTGATTTTTTTTTTATAGTCTTGTTGTTCTTTTGTAAATTAATATTATTAATGATTAAGTTAGATACAATATTTAAAGCTAAATTTGAGTTTTTAAATTGCTGTACACTGAAAAAAGGACACATATGGATTCAAATATATGTTTTTAGTTATCTTGTTCAACTACTGTTGTAGCTTTTTAGTCTATTTTATTCACTTAATGGTATTTAGTACTTATAAAGTCTATACTTGACTTTAAAATTTAAGTTAATGTAAATTTAGTTATTGTTGTAGTGCAATTAAGTAATTAAATCTGTTATTTTTAATACTTCTCTGCTTTAAAAACTTTCAGTGTATTTTGTATAAAACCATCTCAGAATGTTTATACCTTTAAGTTGACCTATTAGTTTGCCATTTCACTTACTTATTTTTAACACAATACACAAGTTTTCAATAACTAAGTTTTCATTTTACTTTAATTTGTAAACATTTTTCAGGTTATACTACTTAATAGTTTAGAACCATGAGCAGAGGACACAAAAGATTGATGAAGGTTAGCACAGTGTTTTTTTTTTTTTTTATAAAAGTGGTATTGAGATAAAAAATCAAGTTATTTGTTTTACGCTTGTTAATGAACTCCTGTAGATAATCTCTTGGATGAACTTAAAATTGATTGAATATATATGTTGTAGGAGTATGCTGAGTTGTCTGAGAGTTCATGTTTGCCCAAAGGTTTTAAAGACTTAGTGCTTGTCGACGCACAAATATCTCATTGGAATGTGAAGATAATGCCTGTAAGTTTTGTGAACCTTAAGTTGTAATTTATTTTAAAATATGACTGACTTTTAAATGAATTCTTTTTAGTTTCTAATTCAGTTTATGTCATGATACTCAAAATTAGTAACAATGGAATAAAATAAAATAGTGGACACCTGAGCCTTGAATTGTAGGAATTTTAAATCTCCATATTAAAGACTAAAACGAACATATAAAAAACCAAAAAAATTAAATCACTAAGCTCAATATAAAGACTAATAATATTTGTTGAATCTTTAAACAGAGTGGGCCATACAGCTTGGGGTCATTCTTGGTTGATATTAAATTCCCTGATTTGTACCCCTTCAAGCCTCCAAAGATCAAATTTGTTACACAAATTTACCACCCGAACGTCGATGAAACTGGAAAAGTTTGCCTTCCGATCATTAGCCCTGAGAAATGGAAACCTGCTATCAAGATGTACGCTAGTTAGTGACATTTACTCATGTATTTATTGATATTTTACTATTAAATCTATGTCTAAGAGAAATATGTTTCTGTTTTAATATTATTTTCCATATGATTACCAATTTAAAATTGGAATTAAAACAAGTACAACTAGTTTACAATTATATTAAAATTTGAAAAATACATTTTTTCAGGCTAAATATTTATCATATAATAAAAAATGGAAGAATATCAGATACAAGTTGTTTTGAAATAATAGAAATGAAAAAAAAAAGTTTTAAAAGAATATACAAAAACCATTTGTACAATGTTTTGTTAACTTTACCTTAAGATCCACAATATTTAAACTGACGAACATTTATCGGCAAATAAATAATTACTTAAAATTTATTTTATTTTAAAATAAAGAAATATTTTAAATTTAACAGTGCTGGAAGCTCTTTGGGACCGCATCGAGAATCCAGATGCAGATCACGCACTGATTGCTGAAATAGGTGAAGAGTACAAGAAAAAGAAGAGAACATTTGATAGGAAAGCGAAGGATCTCACTAAAAAGAAAGCTTTGAAGCGTTGAAATGGCAAGCTAGGGTGCTTAAGAATTAATTTTTTCTTTACTACAATTTATGTTGTCACGTTCATGTTTTATTTAATACTGTAAGTTGGTTTAATGAAATTTAACTGAGTTTTTTGTGTGATTTTGAGTTGTTCCTACGTACACTAATAAAGCACTAAACGTAAAATTTGATATCGTTATATAAACAAGTGGTTCATGACCAAGACAATAAGTATTTTATATCATTAAAATATAATTGTTTTTTTTTTCAATAGAACTATCTGAAAAAAATTTAAATTTCTAAAGTATTTAATTGTTTATAGCCACATAGTTAAAAAATAAGTCCTTACTAATTTAAAAGTTAAATATTCAATGATAAATACAAATTACATATGATAATAATAAAGTGTTACATTGCCGTTGAATAATTAAATTTTAAACACTACTTTTTATTAAATTCTTGTTGTACCTTCTACTTATCTATTTTATACGGAGAACAAAGTCACAGTTTACAACTTTTTTCTGTAACATAAAAATTAAATAACAAACAAAGTTTTTGATTAATATACAGTTTACAGAACTTTGCTCTTTTTTTTTTGCAATCTCAGAATATTAACTTAAATAAGTACTCATAACTCCAGTTTATTAAACATATAAAGCTCCACAACAGTTTGGTCCAAGGACTGAATGCACGAAATGACTCGGCCTTGGTGCGCTTACCCAACTTTAATCAAAATTATGAGCTAAAAAGAAATAACTCTAAAATATGTTTTAACGAGAGAAATCTAAATAAAAAGCAAATATATATAGTATCTGTCTTAAACAAATCTTGAACTCAGTGTTTCAGGTAGAATTATAAACTGATATCTTTTGAAATTTTATCAATAGACTTAGCAGACAGTTAAGCTTTTTTTAGTTTTATATCATAAAAAAAAACAGTTGTGATAAAGTATCTTAAAAAGTTGGATTCTACTTCAAGCTTATCAAAAAACTGCTTAAATTAAAATAAACACATCCTTTTAAAAACTTATTTTTACAAATTTTAATAAACATCTTTATCTAAGAGTTTAAATATAACTAAAATCATGATTTAAACAAGCACGAAAAGCACTTAAATAATAAATTAATTTTCTATGTACAATAAAAGTAATGATAGCAAAACAAGTCCACCTTATATTATTTTTACAGGTTATCTGCACTTTTAGCTTATTTAAATATGTTAATTTTTAAATTTATTTATTTACAAAGACAACAATGTTTCTCCCCTGAGGGATCTTCAGGCCTGTAAAACAAAATAAACTAAACATAAGACGATGGACAACTAAAGAAAATACAATAATGCAAAAAAATATATAATTGAATTCAAATTAAAAAATGTATAGTGCTATTACTAGATAAATAATTAACAAAATTAAAAGTTTTATAATAATGAAAAAGACTTTTTTAATTTTAAACATGATATATACTTACAATAGATGATTTGTTCTATATAGATTTGGATTTAGCTTATAACAACACAAAACAAAATGGCGCTTAACAAATGAGGGTACAAGTAATAACAAAAATAGAATTAAGTGATAAAAGAATTAATACGCTAAGTTTTAAAATAAAATTTCCTAATGTGCAGGCAGGTGTAGAAGAGCTCTTGTCTTTTGTTTAAAATTCGTTTCTTATTAGCAAGTGCTATTTCTATTTTTTCCAAATTGCAAGTCTTACAGATTTTACCTATATTCTTCATTTCTCTGATCTTGTGCATTATGCTCCATCTTAAATCGTAGCTGGTGTTATTGTTTTTTAGTCTCCAGATGTACTTGGAAAGCTCTGTTCCCTTGTTGTTTTCATTCTTAATGTCACTAATGTGCGCATACCATCTCTTTTTGAACTGGCCTCCTGTGGATCCTATGTATTCTTTTGTTTCTATCTGACTGGTAATCGTCGCCTTATAAACAACATTCCCCTGCAAACATTTGCCACTTAAGGGGCAGGAGTCTTTGTCGCGGCAGTTGCACGTTTTTCCTCTTGGTTGTTCTTATGATTCAGTTTATTTAGAATCTTCTAGTTGTGGCTACTTATTAATGATTTGACATTATCCATACAACAGTATGATATTTTGCAATTACTTCTGTTAAAGATCTTTTTCATGCTTTCTGTTTTGAAATGTTTGTCAATTAGGTCTAAGAATTTCCTCCCAATGTTGGTTTTTACTGACTGGCAGTATGGGGGATTAAAATACATAATTGTTCTTGTTCGTTTACGTTTCTTCTTGTCAACAGGGTTGGTTTTGTTTTCGTATTCAAGCTTGTGTTTGAAGTTGGATTGGAGCAGTGCAACTTGGTAGCTATGTTTTGCATTATCAAAGGTTCTTAGGTCTGTGGACAGTCTATTTAGTCTTTTCTCAATCATTTTGGGTAGGTTTTTCTTGATTATCTTCGGGTGGTTGGAGTTACTACTGATATATCTGATTGAGGAGTTTTCTTTTCTATATGGCATATGGCAATTGTTTGCGAGGTCTAGTGTGATGTCCAAGAAGTTGCATTTAGTCATACCAATTTCCATTGTTATCTTAAAACCAATGTCTTTAAAGGTCTTTATTGTTTGTTTTTTTATATTCTCGAGGTCCTGGTTGTTTTTGTGCTTGATAATCGCCAAGCCATCATCCCTATATAGGCCTATCTGGTTTGACTTGTATGTTTTCCCTAATCTATCAAGAATGTGCAGACCAATAAGGTCGCATAACTCAGCTCCGAAGTACGACCCCATGGGGACGTCAAACGATGATTCTTGATTTTTCTTGGTTCATACTTTTCCATCGTAGGTGAGAACTGAATTACAAGTGTGTGTTATAATCTTCACATCTTCTTCACTTATCTCAGTGAAATTTCTTGCAAACTCTATAGCATTCATAAGGTGTGTTAGTTTGATACTCGGGTAAAATTTTTGGATATCGAAATAAACAAAGCATTTTTTCGATTTTTCATCTATACTGTTAAACCATTCAATGACTTCGTAAGAATTCTTCCATTGGATTAACGTTGACTTCTTTTTAATTTGGTTTACAATATTTTCTAGTATATTCTTACTTATTTTACCTAGATAATTCTTGCTTGGGTTGATAGTTCTGCACTCGATGCTTAGTGGGAACTCTTTCTTATGGTCTTTAACCGTAATGAATGCATCAACTGAGGAGAATTTAGGATTTTTTTTGTTTTTGAGATTAAAATGCTCGGATGATATTATTTTCTGGGATTCAATGTTGATTTTTTCTATAATGTTGTTATCAGACACTTTGTATGAAGAAGTTAGGCAGTTTTTCATAAGCCGGCAGTTTTTTCATACGTGGCAGTTTTTTCATAATTTTATTTAAATATGTAAGTTTTTTCTTAGAAAAATTCCTTAAATTATTTACAGAGACGAAATATAGACTCCTTAGTGAAATTACTTACTAATACACTAATAAACTAAAAAAATAAAAACAGTAACAAACCTAGATAGAAAAAATTTTGTTTCCGAAGACCTCTTATGATGCTTACGGATATTTTTGTACCTATTACCTAATCATTTAAGATAGCTGGTATAAGCTATTGCTAAATTTTATAGTTAAAAAACCTTATTCATATAAATACATCAACGTTTAAAATGTTTTTTAGATTTATTCTATTTATGAGAAAATTGATATCATTTATACATTTCTTTATTTGCTCTTGCCCAACACAACAAGCCATATCTAACATAGCTCATAAACAGAGAATTAAAGATTAAGTATACGCTTTTTGATTTAAAAGTGTCTTTGTTTTTAATACATTCAATGCTTTAAGTTAAAATCAAAAATTTTACTTAAGACAATTTTTATTCGTAAAATTTCAACTGTAGTTTGAATAAAACTTTTTCTAAGCTTATTTAAGTGTTTTATGCAATTTTTGTGATAGTTCTCTTTTTTATATAAGTTCTTAAAACTTAAGTTTCTGACTAAAACTATTAAGTTTTATTTATAGGGAAATCTTAAACAAGCTCTTCTTTTTATTTTACAATGAAAATTCGGCGTATACGTATGTTAGAAACCGTAAGTTCATTATCGAAAGGTAAATGGTCGTTATATAGATAAAACTATAATTTTACCTATGTTATGTGCTTATAATGAGATTAAAATATATACATAAAAAAGTATATCTCATTTGAAGTTAGTACATCAGTAACAAGCTAGGTTTATCATTAAAATCGCTGTATCTTTCCTTAATTTTACTTTGTGAATAGTTTTTGTATGAGTAAAACTGTAATAAACAAATGTTTTTGTTTTTAAAAGAACATAGTTTTGCTTGTACCGAGGATAAATGATTTCTTTTTATAAAAACTATTTTATAAATTTTAAACATTACTCACTAAGTTTAAATAAATAAAATTTGAAAAAAAACATAAGAATGACGGTTTCTATTCTTTAAAATAACTAACTGAGCAAGAGATTTTCCGTTTCATAAAAAATAATTAGATTTTGTTGAAAAATTAACTAATTTTATTTAGCAAAAGTTTAAAATGTTTTTAGAAAACCATATAACTAAATTAAACACTTTTTATTAAGTTAAACTTTCTTGTATTTTTTCCTTTTAGTTTTTATTTTATAATATGAAAAATAGCTAAATTTAAATTTAGCGAAAATCAAATAACCTAAAGACATTTGTCTAATAAGAACTTTGGTTGTATATTAATGTTTAGAATGTGTGATATGCAGTTATATACTAACAAAAACAATTGCTTAAATTTAGTTTTAGCTTTTAAATTTATTGCAATTTTATCTTTCTGACTATTAATTTCATAAAATAAAAACAATTTTTGTTTTGTAAAATAATTTTTGTACTTTTCGATTCCAAGTTGCGAGCCAACTGTGAAACTTTAACAAGACAAATCCTAGGCATCTTATCGAAAATATCTAAATGACTTTTATAAGTAAAAAAGGCTAAAATAAATTAATAGAAGTTCAATTACTTTAACACCTTAATTCGTATTTAAAAAAAATTAAACAAATTAGCATCTTGTTTGACGTGTGTAAACTTTCGGCGTTGTTGAACCTTAAGATTTTTAGCTTTGCATCATAGTATAAATAAATTGATAGAAAATAAAATCCACAGACAACTGTATTTACAACTTTTTCTACAGCGCCGTAAAAAACTACTTTCACGAACTAAGTACTTAAATTAAAATGTTACTTATAGACACTTTTGAAAGCTTTATGGTTCCAAACCGAACACTAAAAGTTTTTTTTTCTAATAAAAGTATTTGTTTAAACGTCAAAACTAGATTAAAAGTTGTTTGTATAAAAAGTAAGACAAAAACAAAGATAAACGTAAATTATGTAAGCTACTTTTTTCTAATTATTTTATCTTAAACTATTTTATTAAAGCATTTTTGTATCAATAGCTTTTATGTTTATGACAAATCTTAATGTACTAAAAGGAAAGCTTTAAAATAGTTTGTTTGAGTTGTGAAATAAGCAGAAACACTTACCTTAGAAAAATATTTGACAATCTGTTATCAAATAAACTACTCGTCTACATTTTATGGTGATGTATTTTACTACTACTTGCATTTCATTTTAGATATAAAACAACCAATGTAATAATGTTATAGTTATATTGTTCAAGATCATATTAGCCAGTATAACTGTCGTTTGGGCGATGAGCATACAGCCAAAACTTACACATGCTTAACAGTTTAAGAAAAAAGAAGCATACATTTATAAGATTTTTTTTGCAGACAACACTCTGATCGTATTGCCTAACTGAGTTTGATTAAAAATTAAGTTTTTGTTAAAAATAATTATAACTTTTACACGTTTAAATATTTGCGAAACCTTAACAGCTTCAATAAAGGTTTCGCACATATTTTCTACAGAATAAACGTATGAAAGTCTAAGTGAATGAAAGCAATTACGACAGCTATGTCTACATTAAATCTATCCATTTGATATTATGGCAACCTTTTTTACTGGAATGAGTCATTTTTATATATTTATGCATTTTCTATAACCTAGCGCAGTAAAGTATTTAGTTTAATAAACTTTTATTTCTTTTAGCTAAAAACTTTTTATAGTTTTCTTTTTTAACAAAACCTTTCTTAAGATATTTATCAATGCTTCTAGATCAGGGTTTCCCAAAGTGGGCCAAGAGCAGCAAAGGAGCCACAGGGGGCCATGAGGCCATAACTTGAAACTTATAATAGATATTCTTGAGTTGCAGATGAAGAGCAAAAAAAGAAAAAGTTTTATGTGTATTTTATGGTAGTTTAGAAACTAACACTAGATATTCTTGAGTTGCAAATGAAGAACAAAAAAAAAAGAAGGATCCGGTGTTTTTTATCGTAGTTTATGAGTAATCTTGTTGAAGGGGGCCATTGCTTTTTCAATTTCTTTAAAGGGGGCCATTTGCAAAAAAGTTTGGGAAACCCGGTTCTAGATAAACAGTTCTCAATTAAACATAAACAGTGCTGAACTGTTTTTCAATTAAGCGTTATTAAGGGTATAAACCAGGGGTCGGAAAACTGCGGCCCGCGGGCCAAATGCGGCCCGCGAGCACGTTTTTTTTGAATGGAATGCGGTTCGCGAAAGAAAATTCTGCGGCCCGCGAGCATGTAAATATGGCCCGCTGAGCAAAAATGTATTTCAAATTAAATTAGTTTGATTAATTTCGTTTTAAGTCCTAGTATAACATTTCAAAACGATTTACAGACTTTACCGCTTTATCTTAAAAATATGAAAAAGACAAGTAAGCATTCCACCAGGTTATTTTTTTCTTAATTTCATAAAAACTTTCTTCTTCTGATAAAAGCAATTTATTATCTGAAAAAGAATGTAAAGAGTGCTTAGATTTAGTAAGATAACTATATAATACCCTTTAATAAATGAATTAAATGCAAATGTTTTCCATTTTGTACAAAAGTAATTCACACTAACTAACTAAAATGTCATTTCTTTACAGTTTAGTTTTTTTTTTTTGCATCTTTTTTATACCTAAGTTTCTTTTACAGATTTGCTGTTGTTAAATGTTTTATTTTAGTGTGCACAAAAACATTTAAAATAACATAATAAAACGAAACTTCATTTTTGGTTTTATACCTTTAACTTTTTAGAAGTTTTCTTTGCACTTTAAAATAATTCTTATGCACACCAATTAACAAAGATGCTTGTATTCTAAATCACTTTTTATTTAATACTTTAGCTAGATAAAGTTAAGTTTATGCATAATTTTCTAACGTTATTGTATCTACATGTAATATCTAAATGTGTACAGACACATTTAAAACTAATATTTATGACATAAATTAAAATAGTTTTCGTTAGGTATAATCTTTCAATTTTCAAACAATGTTTCTCAGCAAAACAAGTTAATTTTTATGCATTGAATACTATTATATACAGTTGCTGTTTTTTTTGAACTACCTATTTAATATAAACTAGATTGAGGTATTGTAATTTATTAAGTTTGTACAATTCTAATCAAAATACTTTAAATTCGGTTAGATAAACTACTAAAAGTTACCACACATTCAGACTATGACTATTTAAAGACTTCAAATCTCAGGCCAATTTTTCAGTTTTTGGTTTGAATTGCTTTTTGTGTACCTAAATTTCAGGCTAGTTTTTGGTCACTCAGGCTGGCTTTTTTGCTTTAAAGAGTGGCAAATTACACTTATGGCGTATGTTTTGTTTAATGCACAGTGTTAGTTTGAATTATAGTATATTTTAAACTTTAGTCTTGCAGCTGATATAATTTAGAATGTTATTTATACTAACTGTATACATATAAGTGAGAATAATTAGTGTTGATAAAAAACTTAAATCCCGGAAAAGCTTGGAATTTGACAATTTACACATTAAAGTAACTTAAAAGTATAATTAAATTTGCTATTTTATTTAAGACAGTTTTTTTACCTTCAACTTAATTTTATACTAAAAGTAAAAGCAAAAGTTGTACTTTAAAAAACTTTATATTCGGGTATTAAACCTTTGCTTTTAAAATTTATTTACCTATTCTTGTGCTTTGTATTGAAACTAAACCTAGAAATTCTTCTAAAACTTCAAAATTGTAAAACCACATGTAACAGAAATTCTCAAACGAGCAATATCTGTTGTACCAATTCTCTCATCTTAACAGATTGATTAAAGTCCAACTTTGAATAGTGCGGCTTTATAATCTTCAGAAACTTCCTAAACACAACTTCTTGTTGTCATTGAAGAAATAAACAAAAATATTTTAATACCGCCAACATTAATTCTTCAAACAAATTTTATTATCTAAAGAGTATCTTTTTTAGAAACTACTTTTGCTACTTTTTAACTTGCCTTAGCAATATTTTCTGATCAGTCAAAAAGTAATTCCTGAAGATAATCGTGTGCGTTGTTGAAACTGGCTTAAGCAATTTGTTTTTTGTTTTTTTCGTTTCTTACAGTAACTCCAAACTAACGTTTCTTAACTTGTTATAGCCTGTCTTATACTTCACATTTACTCTTTTAAAATGCAATATTTTTATTGCAAATAAAGAATTGCTATAATACTCAATAAAAAAAAAAGTTTTTCTACTTTATTAATAGCTTAATAAATGTTTTTACACTTGCTAAAAAATTCTATAGACGTAATTGTACATTCAAGCTAAATTATAATAATTTTTTTAGTTTTATAACTAATTTACTGTTAATAAACTTTGATATTTTTTCATTTTAAACAGGGTTGCCAAACAAACAAGCTAGTTTAAAATTTTCAAAAACTTAGACTGGACTAAACCTTTTTAAGACTTAAAAAAAAAACTCAGGTGTGTTAAACTTTTATTTCAAACCTTTTGAATAAATCTTTAAGTTTTCAGAATAGTTTAAGTTTTCAGAATAGTTTCAGAATATGACTGTAGTGTAGTTTACTAATAGTAAGTTTTTTGTGTACTTACATATTGTACTTTTTTATAACGATGATATTTTAGTTATGTTTTCAAACTTGATTAACAGCAAGTTTTTAGATATTTTAAATTTTAATAAACTTATAATCTAACTCAGACAGTTTTGCTTTTAAAGGGGCAACCGGGTAAAACACTAATTAATTACTAATAAGGTTTTTTAATAAAGTATTTGAGCATTAATTATGTTAAAAAATTTAATTTAGCTTATCTACACTATAAATAGGTATAAATTTTGTTTCATTAATTAGTTACTGTGTTTTCTAAAGATTGCAAACTATTTACGACGCAAAAATAATTTTCAAAAGTTATTTTTTGTAATATAAACAGGTGGCTCAAAATAAAAATAATGTTTAAAAGTGAACCATACATATTTTTTCAAGCTCGGCTTTTAAACAGAGTTACGTTGTAAGTAAAATAACAAAAATAACTAATAAAGTTAAATTTATTAAGTGTTTAAAAAAGTAAAAAATTTATTAAGATTTAAGTATATTAAACAATGTGAATTATATTTCAATAGATATTTATAACTTAAACTGGCATTCTATGTGTAGCTAAAAGTCATTTTAAGTAATAAAGTGGTTAAAAATAAAACTATCTCTGGTGTGACTAAAACTAAAATCAAAAGATTGTTCAAATGTCACTAAAACTTTAACTGCGGCCCGCGAAGATTTTGGAAACTTGATATTTGACCCGTGAGCACCAACTGCCTGCCGACCCCTGGTATAAACAGTTTTTAAAACATATATTACTTTTTTTCGTTTGTTTTTTGAAAAAATAATAAAGGTAATAGTTTTTAAGTGAAAATAAGTTAGGAAAACGACATGGTTAAAAACTTTTGGAACATTACTGATTAATTTCGAATAAAGTGTTTGCTGTAAGTAAATCTCCTGTAATTGATTAAAGTGGTTAATGTTTTGTAAGTAAAATGTACTAGTTAATTTTTTAACTAAAAAATTTAGTTATGTTATAAAACTATACAAGTTTTACATGTAAGAAAAACCCTGACATGGTAACTTAACATTTATGAGACTCTTTTTTTATAGGGGAAAACTTGTATAATTTGCCTAACAAACATGTTGAAAATGTAAAACTTAGCCTTAAATATGAATCCTTTTTAAGATAACATTTTCCAGCTGTTTTAGAACAAGGGTGATAGTTAATTAAAAAAAGTCAAATTTAAGTTTTCATATTTTGTTTTTCCATAACAACTTTAGTTTAACCCTAGGTGGCGTGTCTAAAAATGTGTTTACTTGAATTTTAAATAACTTAGTATTTCAAAATGCAAACAAATATTTAATGAACTGGTCTAAATTGCACTAGGGCATAAAATTGCACAGGTAACAAAGTTGCATGAAGACAATTTTCAACAAGAGTAAAAAAATACAGAGTAGTATTAAAAAAACAGAAAAATTAATAAAATAAAAGTTAATAACCAGGTAAGGATTGGGGGTAACAGTGATAGTAAAAAAAAAAAATCGTAAAGGTTAGAAAAAAAAAATTACTGACCGAGGGTAAGGGTTAGGGTTAATAACAGTGATAGTAAAAAAAAATATTAGTTAAAAAAAGTTATAATAATAATTAAAAAATAAAATAACTGTGCAAGATTGTTTTTGTGCAAAATTGTCTACTTGTGCAAAAGTGACTCTTTGTGCAAAAGTATCTTTGTGCAATTTTACCTTCGTGCAATTTTATCCCTTTGTTAAAATGCATCTTTGTTTATTTCTAGCTCATGAAATTTAGACAGATACCCAAATATTTAAGATTTTTTTTTAATGGTAACAAAACATCTATCTCAAACTCTACCCCTTGTAATGATAGACGTTTTTTAGCAAAAAATACAGTGTGTTACAGCATGTGTAATTTTACCTGCCCATAATATTTATCTTTTAACCAACCAAAAAATGAAAATAACAAGTATCTATCAAAAAAACTTATGGTGACATACCATTTGAAGAACACTTACAAGGCTAAAGTCTTAACAATAAAAACTACAAAATGCGGAAAAATCTTAAAGCTTAAATCCTTAAGCAAGTGCTCACCAATGCTATAACAAAAAGATCACAACAACAACTCAATCATGTGATCACTGCCACCACAGTGAACCCAGGATCAGTTGTTGGAAAAGCAAATTAAACTATTATTATAATAAACACATAAACTTTTAAAGATTATAAAAAAGTAATATTATACAACTGTTTTATTATAAATATCACTAATAAAAGTTCAAAAACATTTCAAAGGTTGAAGCTACTAAATCTTACATAGTATATTAAAATATAATCTAAACAAGTAGAATATAAAATAAAAAACATTTGTAATTAGTTTCTCTGAAAAAAAGTACTAATAAGAATATAACTATTTAGAAAACAGTAAATATTCACATATACATACTAATATATTCACTCATGTTAGTTTTTATATCAACAAACCAAAACTAACTAAACATATACTAGTAAAAAGTAAACAAAAATAAACATATGACAAATTTCAACTAATCACTATTAAGCAAAATCCACATATAACACAAATTACAGGTTTAAGGTATTCTAAATTTACTCTGTATACTAAGAATTTTTAGTAACTGTACTAAAAACTTTAAACTGATCCTTTGTTAAGGTTTTAAAATTCTTTAAACACTACATTACTACTAAGGACCCAAATACTTTATTGAGTTTAGGCCAAGCCCTGTTCTAGGTCTTTCAACAAAAACTTTTAGTTTTTTGAATGCCTTATATTGTGTGTATAAACTATACTAACTTTAGCAAAGCAACTGTGGTCAACCTTAAATCCCCTCAAAGTGTTCAGCACCAACGTAAAAACTTGCAAGTAAAACATCTCATTAAACTTCAGAATACCAGTTTTCACAAACAATGATTTTGTTGGAGTCAGTGCAGACATGCGACAATCATAACTTACAATTCTTTTTTGCAATAAAAGTATAATTTTGGTCTTGTTTAAAAATTGTGTTTATTTATTATAACTATAATGTAGTTTTTTAGTTGCGTTTTCAATATGACTACCAATAAGGAATATTTATTTTCAATAAATTATGTTTTCTTTAAAAAAGACAGTGAGCAATGTTTTAAACCTTAGTAAAATATTTACTGTTGTATAAAAAAAAGTAGAACTTCTAATAAATCAGCTAAATATCTAACAGATTTAGTTAACTCTAGTTTATTAATTCTCAGTTTTTTGGATACAAGTAGAATGATTTTGGCAAGTGGAAAAGCTTTAAACAAAATTTTAGCATATAGTCGAAATAAACTATTTTTATGTGGACAATCAACCACAAGCTTGTTTGAAAACAAAAGTCTTTCTGGAATGAGTGGACCAGAGACTTATGAACTGAGACACCATGTTGAGTCAGAAAAGCAATATTCTCGTAAATGGAAGACCTATAGAATCTTGTCAGTTGGTCTTTTAGGAAGTTGTGTTGGATGTTTTGTTATGCCTGGAAACCCAGTTGTTGATTTTGTTACTGTGACACTTTTGGTTCACCACAACCACTTTGGTATCAACTCAGTGATTGCAGATTACGCACCACTATTTCTACCAAAGTTTGGAGTCAGTTTGCTTGGGTATGTCTGGCTTTCAATAAGCATTGTCACTTTAGCTCTTCTCCTTTCCTTTAATTACAATGGTGCTGGGTTTTCAAACAGTGTGTCTGGATTTTTTAAACTGTAACAAATGTGACAAAAACACCAACTTTGCTATCTCTAACTTATTCTATAATTTTACTAGCAACTTTTTTATAAACCAAATTTGTTTAAATGTTTTGTGTATGGAATGATTGACAACATTCCTAATACTAAAGCTGCTAATAAATTGCAAAAACTAGTTTTCTAAAACTTTTACACTGTTTTCTTTATTACCTGTGGCAACATGTGGGATTAAGTACCATAACATAAACTACCTCAAAAGATATAATTTTTTATAATTAAATATAAATTTCAATATACTTTACAATAAAATTACAAAAATTGTCAAAAATATTTAATTAAATTTATCATATAATAGTATTTTAAGTGGGTGGGTGTCACTTTTGCACGGGGGACACTTTTGCAGGGCTTCACCTATTGCACAAAGTTACATTTGCATGGCAACATTTTGTAAACTGTCACCACCTTTGCACCAAGCTGTTATATTTTCACAAAAATATTTATGCACTGCAATAATTTTAAACAATTGGTCAATTTTGAAAGGCTACACTTTTGCAAGCTTCTAATTTTAAAGTTCTAAAGTAAAAATATAAATAAATAAATTAGATATTAAATTTTATTTACATTAACTTAAATAAAGTTTGCTTTTAAGCGCAAATTATTGTAGAATAAGATGTGATGATTTTTCAATGAAATTTTTAAGTTAAGTTTTTATTTGAAGTATTACTTAGAACAATATAACATTTTACTATGAATGACTTTAATTATATTTTCTAATCTTAATTAATATAAAGTATATAAGTACTTTTTTTAAATTTTTGAATTCAACAATTTTAAATACTTTAAATAAAAATAAACTAACACGGTGCAAATATGTTGCTGTGTAAAGTGACGCCCTGCAAAAGTTCCTATTGTGCTAAAGTGACAATCATGCAAAAGTGACCCGTTCCCATATTAAGTAGTTTAAGTTGTTGTGCCCACACCTTTCCCCTGGTAGTTACATAATATCCACTTACCCAAGCTAACTACAGCTAATTTAAAAGTTTTTAAATTCAGACTAGTTAATTATTTTTCCTTCTCAGGCTGTTTTTTTATTTTATTAAAATGGCTAGATGTTGAGAAATATGTTTTTGAGTATGTTTTTTATTAATTTTTACATCTATCAATGAATATTTGATAGACTGATAGTATTATAGCTCAACTTAGCTGTTGTTTTTATTTTTTATTTATTTTTTTACTATTTTTAATTGTTTATGTTTCAATTATACAATTTTTATTTTTACTATTAAACTCAGGATAATTTGATAGTTGAAGCCCTGTAATTATTTATAATTGAAACTTTATTATTTTGTTTTAGTTTATAACTTTATGCATTTCATATGTTTTACTGTATACAAGAGATATTATAAAACAAACTTCTTAGTTGTTTAGGTATCTATGCTTAAGCAAATAAAAATTATAGATATTTTTTGAAATTGTTAAATGAAAAAAATATTAGTGAAGTGGATGAAAATGTATCAAGGTATAAACCTAAACTTAAAAGGTTGAAAGTTGTGAACATGTAATAATAACAAAGCTTACTCATAAAATATTTTTAAAAGCTATTTATTTGTTCTTTACTATCAATAATAATTTGTGAACATTTTTTCTACCTTTTGTAGATGTAATGCTGTAACTATCATAAATACATTCTTAATAAATATTAATGTTTTTCTAACTTAAATAATTTAAAAAAAACGTAAATATGTGTACAGAAACATTTCTAACTTAGTTCATCTTATAGAAATTACCATAACTAATAGATTTTAATAAGTTTTTCCAAGTAACATTGTTAAAAACTACTTTTCTAAAAAGATTTTAAGTCTAAGATTATGTTTTGCAAGCTTTAACTTGTTAATTTATTTTTTAGGTTATTTTTTTATGGGTTTATAAAACATTTTATTGTTTGTTAACATTGATAAATTAAGAATAACATTAAAAGAAAAAGCAGAGATGTTTTTTTATTTTTAATATTTCCATTAAAGTTAAGTAACAAGACAACTATTTATTTCTCTCATGCTTGCAATAATGTAAAATAATGTAAATAAAATTGATGATAACTTTATTTTGTTTATTTAAAACAGTATGTAATTATTTAATGGTATAGGCACGTGTCCACTTTGTTTATTACAGAATGATCTTATTTTGTAGAGTTTTATTTTAGCCATCATAATTTTTTTAAATTGCTTAGCGAAATTGAATGTAACATTTTAGATTATGTAATCAAAGTTGGTAAGCTCAATAAGCTCCTAATGGAAGGTGCAAACTAAACTCAAAAAAAATTGTTTTACTTAAAATTTAATCATTTTAAAACTAATCTTCTTTAAATTTGTACAGTAAGTCCATTGCTAATATTTAAATCTTTTCAATTCACGAATTTCTTTAATAACAATTAATCAGTAATTTTTTTATTCAACAAATTTCACGATTCCAACATTGAAAGTCTTGTAATTTATTTAAGGAATATTTGCTGAAAATTTGAGGTACCTAGCTCACAAAATAAAGGATAAGATAGATTTTTAGTGAGTTTTCAAACATCCTTAAAAATTGGCAATAAAAAAATTGCTGTCATTTTTTGATCAGAAGTTTCTGATTGTTTTTAATCAAAAATTTCTAAACTTTAAAAGTTTATTAAAGTCTGTATATTTTATAAATACTGACTTAAAGTTTGTACTTAAGTTTTTATATAAGAATCAGTTTTAAGTTTTTTATTAAAAGTCTTACCCTCCCAATGCCATTAAAAAATATTTTTTCAATGATAAAAATGTGTTATATATGAACTAAAAGTTTTTAAGGAGTAAAAACGAGTGTTAATTAGGGATCTAATTCAGTTTAAGGAAAGTTTTTTAAGCAATTAAACTTTAAATAGTCATTTGATCTTCATTACTTTTGGAACTTGAAGCTTCACTCTAATTATTTTTTTCTTGGTTTAAAAATAGACACCTCAAGTTTTCTTAAAAGTATTCTGCAAGTATTCCAAGATATCTAAAGTATGACTATGAAGTTGAGAATATTTTATTTAAAAACAGTAATTAAAGTTTGCTTGCATTCGTTTTAGTTAAAATTAATTAAAACTCAAACTTTACATTAAATTGCTTAAAGACTGATAGTAAAAAAAACATAAGTAGTTTTGTGTACTTACTTTTTTGTTACCAATTAGTAAAAACCTCTTGTACTATTTGATTTAAGTATTTAATGTTTTAAAAAATGCTCTGCAACTTTTAGCTTTTTGTTAAAAAGGAAGTTCTATAAGAGTATAACTTTAAGAAAACAAGTATTATCTATGAAAATTTTTAATAAACTTTCTGTGATGTTAGAACAATCTTGTCTTTTTATCTTTAAGTCAGTTATGGTTGTTCATCATTTGTTTACCCATCAAAAATTAGTAAGTTAAAATACAGCATAAATTTTAGTTTTTGAATAATTAATAATCGAACTTATACTTATTAGCTATAAAATACAATAAAAACAAACGTAATAAAATACAAAAAATCATAAATAACACTGGATTTCCATTTTTAACTTTTTTGTTTAGAGCTTGACTAGTTTTAACTATGTATTCAGCTGTTTTTTATGAATTTTTGTCAATTTCTGTATGGCTAAAAATAATATTAAGCCTTAAAAAGCATGAATGAAGCCTACGAAATTTTATTATCTCTTTTATTAATACACTTAAGTGGTACTAGTTTACTTAATTTAACTTTTTTTGCACCAATTGATTTTCATTGTGTTATTATTGATATCATGAACCATACTCGTGAAAGGGTATTCTTTATTTACTTGAGCATGAAATAATTCACTTAAAACAAAGTTTATGTGCTTCAGTTCTCAATTGGCATAACAGCTAATAGTATTTTGACAGTTCTGCCTTAAACAATGTAAAAGTTTCTTAAAATGTTAATCTAATATATATAAAAGTAATCTATGAGTAAAAAAGTACAATAATATCAAATAATAAATTGCTATCAAACTAATGTAAAAAAAATCTTAATATTGTATTAATTTAGTGGTCTCTAACTGTTAAACATCTGTACATAGTAAAATAAATTGATAAATAAAACATATATAAGTAAATTAAAAGTTCTGTGCACACCAGACTGTAAATACATATCAAATGAAAAATTGTATGAATGCTAACCTGATGAGTTTTGGAAAATTAATGGTAAGAAATTTAGATGATAAATAAGTTTTACAAAGTCAAGGTATTTTAGCCAATAAAATTTAGTTACAATAATTTTACTTTAGCTTTTTTTAAATATTTTAGTTACTTTGTTTGTGAATTGTAGAAAAGTAGACACTAACAAGAGTTATCTAATTTTCATTTGTTTACAACAAAGTTTGTTGGCTACAAAAAAATAAACAAATTTAATTGGTTAACTTTTACTAAATGATAAATAAAGTAGTAGAAAAACTAATTTAAAAACATGTTGTGGTAAACATAAGAGTTTTAAAGATAAAAGATTTCTGGTTATTTTTTGTTTAGTTATATTTCAAAAATTTGTTTAGATTTTGAAATAGAGGAAATCTAGTAAAAAAACAAGAGTTCATTGAAATGTTTTGTTTGGTACTACATTCATTTTACAACAAAACAAAAGTTCAAGTAGTTTAACATTTTTTAAGAGTTAAAGATGATAGATTTATAAAATTTGTATGAAAAGAGAAGTAAAAACAATGGCTTAATTAGAAAAATATTCATTATTTTATAAATCTTCAAAATTTAACTAATCTTTACTTATTTTTTCAATTTATGATTTAAAAGTTAAAAAATATGTACATTCGTCAAAATTAATACAAATGAATGCACTTATTAACATTTCAAGAAAAAGTACCTAGCTCTTATACATATAAGTAATAAGTAGTACTTAATTTATATCATTTCTAGAAAATTGTATTCAAAAGTTGCCTTGCATAATTTTTAGTAATGTTTTTTGATTATATCTCAAAAATACAAAGAAAACTTCCACTCCATCAAAATCAGTTTTTGAAATAAAGTTATATGTATTTCTAAAATAAATAAAACTCCCCAATCCTAAAATAGTAGCTATTTTTTAAATCATAATTTAAATAAAAAATTGACATCTAAAATATAGAAAAAAAGTTTTTGAAATTAAGCCTAAATGTTATTTTTTTGTATTTGGAAAGTTTTCAAATAAAAATCGTTTTAAAATTATAACTGAAACTAAAATTGTTGCTTAAGAAATATTTATTATTTAACTTAAAATAAATAACAGCAATAGTGATGTAGTTTCTGGAAAATAGTTAAGTTCTCAATATTGAAAGAAGTAATACAAAAATAGTTTGAGATTAAATGAAAATTTGTGAAATAACTCATAATACTCTTAAAAAATATAATTAATGCTATTACTACAAAGTAGTTTTTTGAAACTTTTCTTGAAAAGCATGTATATTTCACTAAAGAAAAAACACAACATACTATTTGTTATAGATTTGTGTTAAGTTTTATTCATCTTATTTAGAAAAAAAAAAAGTAAATTATATTTTTGGTCAGTTGTGGTTTTCTTTTTGGATAGCTTTTTTAGATAATAATAGTTAGCACATTATACAATAGCAACAACAATATGTAAACAGTAATTAGCTTTAGTACAAGTTGACAACTGTTTAATTGTTTAATGGTTATATTTTTAAATAGACTTTATTATTTTAGTTAGCTAATAAGCTAAGTAATCTTACCACTAAAACGAAAGTAACTAATTGTGTTTACTTATGATTATACTATTAAATGAATGAAATATGCTGAAAGGGTCTTGCTATGATTACATTACTTGAATAAATATACAGTTTTGATAAATTAATTTGAAAATTTTTGTTTTAGACTTCTTTATTATAAAAATGACAACTGGAGAATCTCCTTGTTTTCTTTCCTTCATCATAACAGGTTTGTTAAAAACTTAAACTTTCAAAAAAAAATTAGAAACTGTAAGATGTTTTTTTAATGTTACTAAATACTTACTTTTTATTACATCATAATCTTTGATTAAACGCATTTTTTAGTTGATTAGTTATTTAAAGATAGAATAATTATTTAGAACTTTCTTATTATAAATTTTGCTTGTCTAAACTTCTAATTAATTTATTTTAAATTAATTTCTACAAGTTAGAAAATTCATAGTATTTTTATGATACTTGAGTTTAAAGTTCGTATCATGATATTTTTCTCAAATTGATAGTATATTGGAAAATATATATACCAGTTATATAATAGTTTTTTTTTAATTGATGTAAATTTGTTTTGAATACATTGTATCAGTTGCATATTTAAGCTACTTTTGTATCAATATTTTTTTTTATTTCTAGGAAAAAGTCAAAGTTATGAAAATTTGTAATATTTTAATTAATGTTTATAGAAATGATTCTCATAGAATAGTATTTTAATTTTTTATTCACAGTGTTTTTAGTTTAAGCTAATTTATATTTTTAGATAATTAAAAAATGAACATAGTTTTTCGAAAAAACCTCTTTTATATATTGAAGTAAAAAACAGTAAGAAATCATTTTCTCAAACATTCCTTATTTCAAAACTCCGTAAGATAAAATAATTTTTTTAAGCTAACTCAAAAAATACCTTAACGTTAGAATTGATTTTTTTAACCAAAACATATTGCTATTTAAAAATAAACTTTATCCTTTTCTTTAGTCTTGGTATGTCATAATCTTGTTTAAAGTTTTCTAGTGTATAAAAAAGTTATTGAAAGTTTTAATTTTCAGTAAATTGTTGAAATTTTTTGGTTTTAAACAAGTTTTTGTTATTCTTTCATAACTAACTTTGTATACAATGTAGTTGTGTTTTAGTATAAAGGTTTTGAAAGTTTAATAATTTTTATAATTTCTTTAAATTGATTTATATAGCTAGTTAGGTATAAATAACATTATTATTTTTAGTTTTTTATGTCCATTTTGTATTTAAAATTTTAAGGATAACTAATAAACAAAAGTTTTTTTGTACAAAAAGTTTACAGTGTACAAACTACTTTGAATATTATAATACTAGTAACTTGTTGCTGTTGTCAAGTTAAATGATTACGATCATTAAAAAGTTGTTTGTTTATAACTTTGAAATTAAAATTGTTTTGCCTGTTAAAAACGCTTTTGTTTGAATATTAGTAAATAAAAAACTGGTGTTGCAATTTAATATAACCCGACCAGGTATATCTGGATTCAACTTAAAGAAGTCGTTTTTCACACCACACCCGTATGTGAAATTGAAAATACTTCCGAGTGATGAGGCGGGAAGGTTGGCTCATCACCAGCAAGTTCACTCCACAAAAAACCAAGACAGCACTCTCAACCCTGTGTGGAGTGAACAGGTAGATTATTAATATATTTCATGGTTAACTTGTTTTAAAACTAGATTAACATCAATTTAGTCATCTATCTTTATTCGGTAGAAGGCAAAGTTAATCTAAATTAAGCCACATCTGCTGTTGCTCATTTGCACACCAGCAGAAGAATCAATCCCGCTGGTGGCCACCGAAATGCTGCCCCTCTCGCTCAGGTATCCCCTAGAGTTCACTCCGATCCTACCTCTCCCGCTACAAACCCCCGCCGCTCCTCGGACCGCACTTTTTGTCTCCTTTAATTTATGTTTCCCTACTGAGAAAGAATTTTTCTTAAAATTTCCTATGGATAGAAAAAAACTACATATTTTAAATTTGCTACTAGTTTTTTTTTAATTCGAATTTGTTTATGAAACCGTTTTTTTTAAATTAAAATACTGTTTAAGTAAAATTTTATTAGTGGTTAGTGAAAACTTTTTTGCACAAACCACGCGATTTGATAATATATATTAATGAATGTATTTTGAGATGTTTTTTTAATTATATGCTATACTTCTTATCTATAGTATTATTTACTATTTAAAATAAAACTAATCAAATTTTTAAACATGATAAAAATGATTACTTAGCAAAGAATTAAGAAAAGTAAACCAAAAAATAACATCAGTTTAGTATTTTAGAAACAATATAAAAAAATGTTATAGATAATTGTTAAAAATTTTAATAGTTTTTATTTTTACATAAGTATCTATTTTTCGACCTACGTTTTTAGTTTAGCTTATCAATTTCCTTTATTATGCCTACTGGAAATTTTCTTTTTATCGATTGTTTTTACAGCAAGATTACTAATTTCTTAGCTTTTTAAATTATTTTTTATACATTACTATTTTGTTTTATGATAATGTAATTACACACCTAATACTCATGTTTACATCTAATATACGTTTAAAATTTGCATTGCTCATAAATTATCATCTCGAACAATCTAATTTACACCATTTGTGTACACATTTAGTTTAATTTAATCATTTTGCTTTACTTAAAAATTATCTACTTAAATTATCCGGTTTAACTTAGTTATATGTTTCCTTTCTACTTTAGACAAATGATAAAAAAAAATTGATAGTTTTAATTATGTACTACATATAAAACTTACATTGTAATTACCTTTAGCTTATACTTACGTTTGTATTAAGTGTTTAATTCTTTTTAACATTTCATCTAGTAATTTGTCTATCAGTTTATTTATAAAAAAGCTTTATTTTTATGTTTTGAAAAATCATTTAGACAGCCGTTTAATATTGTTTTCTTAAAAAACAGCTTTACATACAAGTTCTGAGAAGTGATGTTTTAGAATTGCAAGTCAAAGACGGTAACAGCAAAAATACTTTCAGTAGGTTCCTTGGAAAAATACAAATTCCTATACTAGAAATACTGGATCGACTAAATGCCAAGTTCGTTTACAACTTTTACTACATTGGTTTGTTTCTTAGTATAAAGTCTATTTTGATCCGATTTTTGGATCATAGTTCTCGAGTATGAATTTATTTCTAAGTTGTTTTTAACAGTGTACCACTTAAGTTCTAGAAAGTTTAAAAATTCCTAAAATGCTTTTTTTTACGGGGGTGTTAACTAGTGTTTAACAATTTAAAGTTTAAAAAAAAGTTAAATGTAAAGTATAAGTAAAGTTGTGTATTTAAGTTTAAAGTTGTTATATTTAACAGTAGTACAAGTTATAATTTTTCAAATGCTTATTTTATTCAAAATAATTAAAAGTAAAAGAGTAATATAAAGTTGTTTCGTAAAATTAGCATTTAGTTTATATCATCACTTCTTAAAAATTTAAAGAATAAGGAACTATATTTAAAAACTATTAACTCCAAATTACTATTTTTCAAAAATGATTTCTTGAAATTGTTTTAATACAATGAATTTAAGTTTGTAGTTTTAAGATTGTAATATTTAAAAGTTTAATATTAAACTACTAACAATGTTAATAAATTACTTGTAAATAAATTACTAATAAAATAAAAACTTTTTACTCTTACAAATTCAAGCCTAGATTAAAAAATCAATATTTTGTTTATCTTCTAGAAACTTAAATATATTTTTAGTTTTAACTTACCATATAAAGCTTAGTACATTAATATCTACATTTTAGTTACAAAATTATAATCGGTATTAAATATAATCAAGCATATTCAACCAAAGCACACAGTGGTTAAGTTTTGTGAAGTTTGATTAAATAAAACATGTTGTTAAATTCCTTTCTGTATTTAAGTTACACTTAAAATAATTTTAATCAAGTCCACATGCTATGAAATTATTTTTTTTAAGCAATAAAGTTTACAATTTGCTTAATTTCTCAAAACTTATCTTTTTAGCAGAAGTTTTTTTTTACTAGTAAAATAATAAAATTTTGTTTTGTTTAAGTATGCGTTGATATTTTATTGTTTAGAATGAATAAAACAATAATCATTATTGTTTTTGATATTATTAAGAAATTTTTAATGTTCAAAACTTAAATCCCATATAGTATTGTTATTGCTACAATATGTAATAGTTTTTTGTCTTATGTTAACCTTGCAGCACAAAGTAAATACGGTTATTCTTCATTGTCAACCTAAGTATAAGGATCTGGCGTGAAAAGTTTTTATAATCGATAAGCTGTACAAAAGCTGATAATTTCATTACTTATATTTATCATCATTTTCCTAAATTGATTTTTTTTTAAATTTTAAAATATAACAAGTACTTCATTAGGAGAAATTATATGCAATAAATAAGCTCAAGCTTTGTTTTTTACTCATAAAAGTACAGTTTAAAAATGGTTAATTAATTCAAATGTATGTGTCTTAAAATTTCAACAGTTTTTCACACAACATAAAACAAGAAATTGAATTAAAATTTCATTAAAAAAATAAGTTGTATGTACTAAATTATTAACTATAGTATAGTATATAGTTATACTATAGTTAATTAATTTTATAAATTATAGCATCTATTCTCACCAAAAATAAATCAAAACTAAATAACTGCATGGAAGTAATTATCGTGTCGTTATTGAATACCATTAAGTTTTCAGTTTTGCTTTAGTTTGAATAGTTCATGTTATTGAAATATATAGTTACACTTGAATAAGTTTGGAAAAGTTTGGTTCCTCTAATCTTTGTTTTAAATCAACTGTAATTTTCATCTCTTGTTTAAATGCATTTTGAATAAACAATTTAAACTAACTTTGCTATCTTCTATTTAATTAGAAACTGCTCATGTAAAATATCTTTGCTAGTTAAAAAAATATGTTTGCTAAAAGTATACTCTGTTGCAAACTAAATTTTAATAAGTTAACTACTGATTTTCTAAGTATAGTTACTGCACTTTATGTTTTTCTAATGGTATTTAATTTCATATGATGATTTAACTCCTTAAAGTCCGGCTTAAAATTAAAGTTAAACAGTCTAAAAGTTCTTATATCTAGCAAACTATAGTAATAATATGTATATCATATTTTGTTAAATGTTAATTTTTGTAAAAAATATGTTGGGACCCCTCTATGGCCTTTGTGCTTGAAGTATTTTTCTAAGTATCAAGGTTAAGGCCATAGGGGGGGTCAAACATTTTTTTTTACAAAAAATAACTTTGGCTTTTATATGAAAGCTTAAATTACAAACTACAAGCCAGTTTTTATAGTATTCAAAAATATCATTTAACTTTTGAGATATTTAATTTTTTGTAAAAATTTTCCAATATAAATGTATAGACCGCAAATTTTTTGGGGTCAATTTTCTCGGAAATTTTAAAATTCACTAAAAATCTATCTTCTCCTTCATTTTTCAAGCAATCTTCTTCAAATTTTTAGGAAACCTTCCTTATAATAAAAGGAAAAAACGTTACTTTAGAATTTTAATAATTTAAAAAAAATAAAAAATTTATCACCAAAATTAAAAAAAAAAGTTTTTTTTTCAAAAAAAATATATTTTTACAAAACTTTTTTTAAATTCCAAAGTAACGTTTTTTTGTTATTGTATAAAGATTAGACTGTGAAAGTTTGAAGAAGATTGCTTGAAAATGTAGGAGGAGATAGATTTTAAATGAAATAGTCTTTTTTCGCTGTTTTAGTTTTCCCTTTCCATAGGGAACCTATTATGCGGCTGGACTTTGACTGGTCATATCTCAAAAATAATTTGAATTTTTTAAAACAATAAAAAGCATCTTGAAGCTTAGAAAAACCTCTATAAAATAAATCAACTTGTAAAAAACATGGTTTACCCCCCCCCCATGGCCTTAAATAAGTTTCTTTTGGAATGTGCAAATAATATAGGTTATTTAATGTGGTTTCATAAAAAAAAAATTATCCTTGTGATTTCAAACACTTGTTTATTTTTCAACTTTTTTACGTTCTTAATACAGAGTTTTTCAATAGAAAGTGAACATATAAAGTTAGATGTAAAGATTGTTTAACATTTATTTTTTAATAAATTTGAATATTCCAATACGATTAACAATTATTTAGATAATAATTTAATTAGTCGTTTTTATTTAAAATAAGTGTTTGTATTTTTTTATATTTATTTAATGAAAAAAAGTTTTTATGCTGTATGTTTTATTATGGTTTAAAGATATTTATTACAATATGCTGTATAAGACTGTTTTATAGCACAGTGGTCTTCAAGAAATGCACACTAGTATACACAAAATTTATTTTGGGGTGCACGAAATTTATTTTGGTCTGCAAGAATCGTAACTTGAAAAATAGTCCTAAATTTTGAAACTTACACTAGATATTCTTGAGTTGATGATGAACAGCAAAAAAAGGTCTTAAATGTTTTTATTACTAGTTTTTAAACCCATTGGAAAAAATTTAGGGGCTTACAAGTCTTAAAGGGGGAGCCACAAGGCCATAATTTGAAAAAAAAGAGGTTTCAGGCAGTTTTTTGAGAAATTTTATTGGAGGGTGAAAAAAAAGGTTGGGAAATCCTGCACTATAAATTACAAGAAGTTTGAAATTTTATGGATATTCACACATTGGGTTATATAAAATTTAAATTTTGCATTAGATGGTGCACAGATTTAAAGTAGCTTGAAGACCGCTGTTATAGAATATTAACTTTTTAAAAATCTAAGATTCAATGTTTCTAACTTTTTTATTATTTGTAAAACTTTAGCAGAAGCCTGTTATACTTAACTTTAGGTTTATTTTTACAAAACATACTGTTTTTTAAAATAATATTGTTTTCATAAGTATTCCAAAGATTTTAATGTTTAACGGTACGAGATAAAGAAAGTTATTTCTATTTTTTAGTGAGTACAGGTTTACTGGTGCTTTATCAAAACGAGGAAATATAAATTCACTTTCAAATGCTCAACACTTCGGAAGTATTTCATTTGTAATCACAGATGGTTGGTAAAATGTTATGCAAATGACTTTTCTTCATTTATTTTTGGGAACAATTTGTGCCACTTTTAACTTTGAGTTTTTTAATGTTAGCAACTTTCTTTAAATTATTGAATAACAGCTATATCTATCAGTATTAAAGCATTTGAAAAATGAAAATAAAACACATGTGTAAAATGTGTAAATAGTTTATATGTGGTTTTTAAATCTTATACCTTTGTATATTTTAGAAATATAAAGCTTTTTAAGCTAATTTTGTAATTTTACGTTAATCAAAAGTCAAAAATTAAGAATTTTTTAAAAATGTTTAAAGGTCGTTCAAGCTTGTTCCGAAATTTGCAGAATAGCATCAAAGCTACCACTGAAGAAGAAAACGAACTAAGTAATTTGTTTAACTTTTGTTTAACCTAATGTAGTTGTTTGAAAAACCATAATGCTACAATGTTTTAGCAACATAAATACTGCAAGTTTTTATTTCATTATTTTTTTTCTATTAAATCTTCTGATCATTAAACTGAAAACATTTTCATGTAGCTTTAAAATAAATTTTTAGTTATATTACATTTAACAATATATGTATTATGTAGTGTTTTAGAAGCAGTCCAAGTCTACCTTTTTTTTATACTGTGTTTACATTAACGTTACAAAACCGTACCAACTAGAAAATCTTATACTTTGCTTTTCATTAACTTGTGAAAAAAATCAGACAATTCTATTCAAAATAATAAAGCATTTCCTGTTGTTAATCGTTAACGTTATTTAAAAAAAAGTTAAACCTAAAAATCTTTTTTTTTTACACAAAAGTAGTCTCATTGCTCTCAATCTAACAACTTTTCAAAGTTTATTTTAATCTACCGCTTGGCGGTGTACAAAAGTTATCAATGAAAAAAATAATAAGATATTACGATTTTTTTATTATTGAGAAATAAAAAATTAGAAAAAAACTTGGTCATTAGCTAAATTTTTAATGAATATACCGTATCTATAAATATATTTTTAGTTTATAAAAATGTTTGATTGTAAACTGTATATTCTATCTGAACTCTTTCTAACTACAACTTTAATGTGTACTGCTGTTAAGTTAGTCTTTAGGTAGTCTTCACCTAGTTTAATTTATATAATAAAAAAACATAATATTTTTGTTAATTGTAACTTGAGTCAAATTTTCAAAGTCACAATAAAATAACTAGTTATTAAGAATAGCTGTTTTACTATTCTAATTACACATTTCTTTCAAATAATGTATGGTTGAATTTTAGTTTCAAAATTTATATAATTTTTTATAGCATTTTATAAACAACGATTTTTGAAAGGTTTGTTGTTTTAATTAAACTTTAATCATGTCATTTTAACTTAAAACAACTAATCTTAAAGAAAAAATGACACCATTGGGTCTATAGAATGTCTGAATTTCTGTCAATAAATTATTATGCTATTAATCTGGCAATCAGCTTTAATTAAATATTCCTTTAAGTTATTTACAATTTATATATTTTCAGTTAGTTATTATTAGTTTAATCAAACTTAACACTGTTTATTTACTTTTACAGATACTTCTGACAGTTATAGTAGTGATGATGAAAAGTAAGTTGATTATTAAATTTTAAATTTCTAAAAAAAAATTAAACCGGTTTTTAAATTTAAATTTTGTTACTGTAATAGCAATACATCTTTTCTAAAAACATTTTTTATGATAGATGACGTAATATAACTAGTTGTTTTCGTTATGTGCATAAAATTACTTTTGAAGAACCACAACTATAAAGTTAGTTTATATGAATATTCATTTATAGCATGAATATAATTAGAATATATAAATTAACTACTTGTTCATTTACTATTGGAATATTTTTTAACTATAAAAATTTTAACTATCAAAATCTGAATAGTTTTGTTTCATAAAAAGCTCACTGACAAGGGCAGTACTTTCAAGCATTGAACGACTCAATCATTGTTGCAATATCGATTGTGATGATGACGTCACAACTGCTAACAGTTCCGCCAATCACAATCAAAACAATATGGCTGGTGGGGGTCAGTTTAATTGTTTTTTATTAAGTAATAATTACTTAATTAAGAGCTTGAATAGTTAATAAACTTTTATGTGCTTATAAAAACGGTAATTTCTTCCTTTTTTTCACGTAAAAGTTTTAGCAGTGTAAAACGAATCAAAAATCTTGAAAACTGAATTTGCAACATATGTCTAGTTTCGTTTGCAGAAATGAAGCTACAAGTTTAAAAATAAACTTTTCTATACACAAATACAATTTCTAGTTAAATGTAAAACCAGTAACATTTAGATTCTCTTAAAACTATTCCAGACAACTTTGTTTGGTAAAATAAAATACCAATGAAAATATTAATCACTGAATGGTTAAAAGGAAATTTAAAAAAGAGACGTTAGATTGTAAATAAAAAAGAACCTTTACTTTTGTTTTAGTTAAAATTTTTATTCAAAATGATACAATTTAAATTTCCAAAGAATGTTTAATATTTTTTTTTCTTGAAGTTTACTAATGTTGATCATTGTGTTTTTAGAACTACACTTGATCAATTTAAAAATGAAGTTTCTTAAGTAACAGTTTAGGTAAAAGTAGAACCATGTCTACTGGTCTAAGTAGTTTTCTATTTTATCAAATATGAAAAAAAAGTGTTTTGTCTAAATTTAAATAATCCTTACTGCAAATTAAATTCATGACTTTTGAATTCAGACAATGAATGACTCATTTTAGTAAATCTGTTGTTGACAGAAGTTCGAAGCTTTTTAGCTATTCAGTACATTTTAATCTATTTATAACTTCTTTTGAACCGCTATACATGGCAAAATGAGATGTTAGCCCGGATTTCTCACGACCTTGGTTTGTAATTCCATACATTAATAGATATATTACGCGAAGAAGACGATCATGTAGCTTATTTAAATTTTTAAGAGGTTTTGAATTAAAAGTTTTACAATATAGCCAAACTTGAGAGTTTAAAGTAGGGTTGTTTATTGGTAAAAAAAGTAAAAAAAATGTGTGAGAATAGCTACAAGCCGATATAATTTGGGAGTTAGTTAAGTTTTAGCAGTATAAAAAAGTTTATGACATATTTATATTGCATATAAAAAAACTCCTGAACAAAGTATATGAGTTTTAATAGCTCTAGTTTTTCAAACAAGCTAGTGTTTAATGACCTTTGAAGTTTAAGGTACAATTTTTTTTATATAGACCATACAGTTTTTGTTATCAACCAGTTTAGTTAGTGTAACACTAAAAAATATACATTTTTGTCATTAAACTAATAACTTAAAAAAATAAAAATAACTGTATAGTATACTAAAGTAATCTTACTTAGTTTATTGTAATAAGTTTCCAAACTATAGCATTTTTCATATTAGAATTAGATACTTTGTAAAAATTTTTTATTTTTGCTGAAAATATTAAACATTTAGTTTAATTTTTTTTTTAAATTACCATTTTATTTATTTATTGAATTAAAAATATATATATATACAAAATAATATTCTTCTTATATTTAAACTTCTTCTAAAAATATTCAAATAAACAAAAGAAACTACAGTTTTTTAATTGTCGATGACTGTTTTACAACTTATATTTATCAAATACAAACTAGAAAAACTTGATTTTCGTAAACAGCCATAGTTTTCTGTTATTTGATTATTATTTAATGAACAGATCAAACAAACGTGAAAAACGGTTTTTCAGCTGTACAGTTGATGCAGTTTGTTTTATTGATTGATCAAAAACCACAGTTCGAAGCGGTGAGATAAATTTCTAATATATTTATAAATTCTTCCTTTGTAGAGTATACTTTTTTAAGTTGTTTTCTTCTTAGTATTTTAAAACATTAATTAGGTTCGTAAAACTGCTTTGAAACGAAAAAGAGTAGAAGTTGCAAAAAAGTAGTTTTTAAAATGTAATTATAACGAAAACTAAGTTAAGTCATGTTTTTAATACTTTTAAAACATTATATACGTAATGTTTGCTTTTATTTTAGTTTAAAGATCATTTGTTTCTATTAAAAGCCAACATACTTAAAATAGTTTTTTACCATCGTAAACTTATGTTATAAGTCTGAAAAAAAGCTTAATAAATGTTTATAAGACTTCTTTCGGAAATAAAGTTTAGTGCTTAATGAAACGTGAAAATATTTCATATTGAATTCCTATTGTTATCCCTTAACCTGAACGAGTTGAGAATATATAAACTAAACTTTTGCCTACATCTTAAATTGTTTTTTCATCAGGTCAAGTTATATACTTTAACTCATCTAACTTTGATTTTTTAAAAGCATAGAAACTTTGTGAAGAAAAGTGATAAATACAATCGAAAACAGTTAAAAAAGAAGTTTTACTAGTACATTCAAAAAGTTAATGTTTTAAATGAAATAACCATCTACAACTTGAACTACGTAAAAAACTGATGCTAATACTAAATGTATATAATATAGGAAAAAAAGACAATAGTATTTCAAAGAAGAGACAAACCGGTAAATTTGGGTTTTACGCTACAGGGCGGCTGTGATTCTATTTATCATCTATTAAAACAGGTTTGAAATGGATTATTTTATTTTTAATAAAAGTTGTTGTAGTCAAATGAAGTAGTTTACAGTAAAAATTAATGATAAATGACAAGTAAAATTGTTTTGGTAAGGTTTGTAATTTACAAAAGTAATAAAGTATATCAATTTCGTCGAAAAACTATGCTAACAAATTGTTTGTGTTTGAATGTAAGCAGCCCAAACTGTCAAACTAAAAAAATCAGTTGTATTGAAGTAAAATGTTATATTTAAAAAACTACTTAAATGCAGACAAATGTTTAATATTATTGTTGAAAACGCGTTTGCATCCATTAAAGTTTTATTATGAAAAAAAACACTATAAATTAGAAAAAAAATCTGCACGCTTATCATAGTGTTTTATTTTATATATTCTTCCAGTTTAATAAACTAAAACGAACTAAATGTTAAAAATTATCATTACTATGTTTGGTTAAAATATGTTTTTTAGAAAAATAAAAACATTGTGCGCTTATTTTTCATAAACTATTAAAAAAGATAACTTTAAAAACTTAATTAGTAATTTTTTGTGATAGTTTATACTAATACAATTTGTTCACCTTTTATTTAAGTTAGGGTTACTAAGTAGTCTAATTCAAAAAAATTTTGTTTGTTCAATTTCAAAAGTGCATTTGACGTTGAGCAACGTTTTGCCATACTTCTTACTGTTTTAGAATTTTATAAAAATTGTCGTAATTGAACTTAATCTCGGTTTAGTTATTGGAAAACGTTCGTAAACTAGAAAACAAGTAAATAAGAACCTTTTCAATTCTAGTTTGTCTTAACATCAGTATAGTTCGAGTTGCTGTTTATAATAATTTGTTGAGAAACGTGTGCATCGGTGAAGTTGGCGTGATGCAGCATATGGTGACTGACAACGTTTTCAACCGGTGACAATCCTTGATAAAATATTGATGCTGACCATTCATGCACCCTTGTATATATATATATATATGTATATGTATGTATGTGTGTTTAACCGTGGGAAGAGTGATTGGAATTGCATGGCATCTTTTCTGCTTGCTGTTGCAATTTTTCTGATAATTTGACTTACAAGCTAAATTAAATTTGCTTTTTGTCAGCTACCGGTTTCATTTCAAACGGATTTTGATTAAAATAGATGCCTACAAGAATGAGCTAGTTGAATTAAATTAATTTTCCCTTTAAAATCGTGTGTTATTGTATTTTGTCAGTTTGTTTTACTTTATGGTTATAATATTAGAAAAATAAATATTTATTTCGTATACAAAAAAAAATAGTTGAGTGTTGTCTTTAAAAACAAAATCTATTTTTAACTTTTTTAAAGTTTCTGTTTTTGTAAGATTTCTTTAACTTGTATAAGCCGATGACATAAACGAAGTTCTAATTCAATTCATTGCTTTCAGCAGCAAAATAAGTTATGTATAATAGCGTTAACTTATTTACATTAAAAGGTTTGCAAAAGTCGGTCATAATATTAGTCATAGTGTTATTGAACTAAGTGCTTATTATGATATTAATCATAAAGTAACAAGATTTAGTTTTAAATAAACTTGTGTTGCTAAGAAGATCATACATTTATACTTTTGTTTGTTTTTATGTTTTGTTCTATTTTTTACAACAATACTTTTAACAAACTCTTTTTTGTAGATAGATTATAGAAACAAAGGTAAGCATTTCTATTGCAGTTTTGTTGTTTGTTTAAAATACAAAGGTTTTTTGTTCACAGATTTATTAGCAAATAAAGTTTTGTATGTTTTATCATTTTTGCATTGTCTGAATGTATATAAAAACTTTGTTGTTTTTTATAAAGGAAAAATAAAACTAAGTTACTTACTTCGATAAAACTACTGTTGTGTTTTTTAAACGGTAAACATTTGAAAATTGAGTTTTTGAGTTTTTTATTTTTAGTCTTATAATAATATCAATACTGGTATGTGATTAATTATTTTAGGCTGTATTTATGTTTGGTGTAGTATAAACTGTAACTCAGTTGTAGTTTTAGTACAAAAGATTAATTTTAATTTATAAATATAATTATCACTTGTAAATACTTTTTGATCATTTGCAATATTCAAATGTAATATAGCAAAAAGTGACATCGCATTTATAAGTTTAACATAAAGCAGAAGTAGCTTAGACAATTTAGTTTTATCAATCTACACCAAGCTACATTTGAAAAGGGTGTATAGTTCTGTTGTTTTAGAATATTCATACAGTATAAACTTTCAGGTGCACGGTTACTTTTCGGTAACTTTCCTTTAACGAAACCGCAATCTACTGAATTAACGCGCACAATTATTCAAATGACCACTCATGTGAAACTTCTTTTTTCAAGTTTTTCTCCCACTTTTTGTTGGTTCTGTGTATCGACAGTTTCATTTGTGTCTAGAGCTTTTGCTGTCATATAGCAAGTCCGTTTTCACAGTTGTAAATTTCACAGTCGTAAAATCAGTTGTCAGTCGCGGCGTGTTTTGTTAAAGAATTTCGCGTCGCTAATGAATTATCTTAATTTCTATGCGTTGAGCTTTGTTTTCATAACCAAACGTAAAAAAAATACTGAATTTGTTTAATCTTTTTTACTACATTATGTGTTTTTTTGTTTTTTAACCTTAATTACAAACGTAAAAGTATTGAACAATTTTTTGGTCACTTTTATTGTTAAACATAGCTTGCTTTTAGTTTAGTTGGGTTTTAGCGATTTTTTTTTACCAGTTTTATTAAAAAATTAGATCAGGAACTAAGTTGCATTTGTTTGAACAGTAGTAAAAAATATAAAAGTATATTTTGTAGCCGAAAAACCAAAATTTTTCAGTCTATATAAGGCGTACCTATAGGTACGTATATAAGTATTGGTATTCTTCCCAGTTACAATTTTATTTGTTTAATCCTAATACTTACTTTTATCATGCCTTATCTTTTTGGAACTTTATTATTTTACTAGAGAAGTTTATAAGGTATATTAAAGTTTTGTTTCAAAACATTCAAAATTCTCAACGTGAGCACTGTTTTCAATTAAGTTTAGCTTGTAAATTTTAACATTAACTTTTGAGATGTATGAACTCAAAAATTGAACTAATTATGACGTTTTATACTCTCGATAAATCTAAAGTGTTTGAAGCACTCTTTGTTGTTTCAGTTTATTTAACAAGCAGTGAAAGCATAATGATCCCATAGGCATCACACACTTTTAAGTATTAAAAAGAAACTTGTAAATTTAACGTGGTTCATTTAAGTGCATGGGTGATGCCATATGTAGATCGGATTAAAATAGTTCGACGTAAACTAATAAGTTTACTGTTAAAAACTCTGAATCAATAGACGGTTTAAGCACAATCTGCTAGATATGTAAAAAAGTTTTACTTTATTTTAAAATTAGCAAATTCAATTTTGTTATGTTAAAAGTAGTATAAATAGTTTTTTTAGTTAATAATGTATTATTTCTGCTAAAAATAAGTATTAGGCCGAGATGAAGTTAAACTTATTTGTTTAGAATAAAAAGTTTTTGTTATCAAACAGACAATAGTATTTTTTTATTATTGTATACTTTTTTTTTAAGAATTTTTTGTTTCTATAGATTTTAACATTAGATATTCGCCCACTGTATTTAAAATAATATTAGTTGCAGCAAATATTTTAATAATTGTTAGCTTTTTATTTTGTTATTTTGTAAATAAAGAACTTCATATATTTTTTTTTAAATATCCGATGTTTTAGCGTACTCAATTGTGAGTTATACAATATAATACTGAAAGGCATACTCAATTCAAAAGCTCATTATATTATATTGAAAAATACCAAGTTTTTGTGTTCTGCGTTAATTTTTAAAGTTAATTAAATTTACTACGGAATATTTACAAAAGGTCGACTAAAAGTTTCGCCTAAAATATTTATACTTGTTTTGCTTAACCGAGCTAATTATTTATGAATTTTTGTTAGACTCCTAGACTAAAAAGAAAAATATTTTGGAAGTATATTTATAAATTTTTAACAAACTTACTTTACTATCAAGCTGCTTAAAAAATAAAAGTCAACACTAACTTTATTTCTTTCTATGAAACATTTTTATGCGTAAATTTAACTAGACGACCACGTTTTAAACTTTAGACTGAGCTTAAATTTTTATTTCCTTTTTACCTTGTCGAACGTGACTACTGTTATTTTACCAGCTTTTATAAGAAAAGTACAAAGACCAACCAGCAGTTGCTTCATTTCAATTTGCAGGGTATTTTCGTGAACAAGGTGGCGGCAAACAGTGAGGCGAGCGCGGCTGGTTTGCGAGTTTTCGATGAAATAGTCGCCGTGGACGGTTGCTCGTTGCACGAATGTCCCCAGGACTTTGTTGAGTCCATCATCACCCAGCAGGATTTCAGAGACTTTATCAGAACCAAACAAATGCAGGTGGGTGTAATTGTTTATTGGTTTGAGCAAGAGTTTGTTGTTTAAACAAATTGTTTTGGTTATTTGTAGTCGTACTTTTTTTTTAATGTGCAATACCTCATAGTTCTAGATTAGGGGTGAGACTTATCTAATCGGTGGGCCAGATTTGCCAGAAAATTTTCGCGGGCCGCGTAATTTTCATAAAATGTACTACACAATTTTTAAAATAATTTATAGTGCTTTAAAAACAAAACTGTCATAGAATAATAACTTAATAATAATTAAGATGTACTGAAAAACAAATTAAGAGCTTATTTTGATAAACATTTTATAAAATTTCTTTTTTTGTTTCGCACTAGTTGTTATAGATTTGAAATATATTTCGCAGGTTATACGTTGTCCACCTTTATTCTAGATTTATGCTTATTAAAAAGTACAATAAATAGGTTGAAAATTAAATGCGTTAATTTTAGTTTTTTTTTGTCTCAAAACTATCGTCATTAGAAAATATATTATTTAAATACAATATTTTGTAATTGTTCTTTTTTTTAGTTATGATTTTCTCTATTTTTTTTAATTTATTTTGTTAAGATGTCAGATTATAATTAATGTTTTTTACTTTTATTTGAACAAGTTTTGGTATTAAACACCCGTGTTATACTTCTGTACTAACAATGAACCTTTGGTTTAACCACTAACATTTTTTCTATACAATCTGACATTTTTAGAAAGTTTTTTTGTTGAGGTTAATTTTATAATACTTATATAAACTTCTATATACATTTTTATTTAAATTACTTAATTTCTAATATTTTTATCTACTATTTATTCTATACAAATAAAAACTTAAATATTTAAGTATAAAAAAGTAATATGCTGTTAAGTAGTAACATTGGTCTATGTGATAGGTACACAGGCAAATGTCTTATAATGAAGATTACAATCCGAGTGAAGATATATCTAAAGTTGTCAAAATACAAGTTCTTCGGAGAGATGATTTTGTTAAACAGGTGAATTGGATCATAATTAACACTTATTAGATGTAACTTTAACTTACATAACCCGGTTGTTTTTACTTTTTGGCTAACTGAAAGTAACTGTTTTCTTAAACGTTATAAAAAGGTTCTCGTAAAATTTAAAGAACTCAATATAATGTAAGTTATAAGACTTAGTTTGTTTAGTATTTTATTAAACCTAGTTTTAGTTTATCAACTTTTTATGTTATTGCTGAAACTGTTTACATTTATCTAAAAAAGTAAAACCTAAGCTATTAGGCACGGGTCGGCAATTGTGGCTTGTCAAGCAAAACTTTGTGGTACGCGGGTTGTTTTTTAGCTAAAAAACTATTGGAAATGTAAGAAGCAAGTTTACTAAGCTTCACTAGTTTAAACCTATAAAAAAGTTTACTGGTTTGTTCGTATGAGTAAATTGTAAGTGCTTCTTAATTTATATTCATTTCGTATTCGTTCGTAAATTTCTGTTTTTAGAAAAAAAGTGTTATACCCTAGAAAGTACGTTTTCAGTAAATTTAATCGGTTTCTCGTAGAAAACTCTTACTGTGAGGTTAACCCTTTTTTTTATGTTGGTAATGTTTAAGCAATATAATTACCTGTTCATTTATAAAATTTAAAACTTTAAAATAACTAGTCGTTAACAAACCAAATAAGTAAAACAAAATTATTAAATTTAAACAGCTAGAAGAACTTGACAAGAAAAGAGAATTGAAAAGAGGGGGGTCTTGCCCTGAATTCACTGCCAATAAAAAACCTCAATTACCATTCACAATCACTAGTTAGTTATAGCGTTACTTATTAATCAATCGCTTTATTGCTATTGTTTCAACTGCCTTATATCTAATCATATATTACGTTTTTAACAGATTTTTATAAAATTTTGATTTGAAAGTGTTTTAGGTTTTTTGTACTGATTTGAAAAATATTCTGATAAGTATAAACATAGTGATGAAAATTATGTACCCTTTAATTTAAAGTTATATATTAAAATTTTTTGTTTTGTTTTATTTAGTAATGTTTTTTAATAATATTATCTAAAGTTAAAGAAAAAAGTTGATTACCAATTAAAAAGTGCAATTACTTTGACAGGTTTGGTTTAAAGATAGTTTATTTATAATACTTAGATAATTAGTAAAGCTATTCAATCATACAACTGCTATAAACATAATTTAAGTACTGATTATTGTTACAGTTTAACCAGTTTTTGTTTTAATTAATATTAATTAGTCATATAGCTTTAGAAATTATCTTTTAATAAGTTTAAATTATCTAGGAATCAAAAGCGTAAATTGAATGGTTGTATTGCAAATTATCTGGTCTTACAAAAAAAAATGTTACATTTAATTTTTTTTGTCTTTCATTTGAATATTGACTATTGAAAATAAGCCAGAAATATTTTAATTATTCTGAAATAGCTTTTGTATCTTTATTATGCCCTGCTATCGGGTGCTACATGTTGTAAACGTAATTTTAAACGTTATTATATAAAAAGTTTCAGTTAAAATGTGTTTAGTTCCAAAAGATTTATTAAGATATAGGTTATTAAAATTTGAGTTAATAGAGTTTTTGTTATTTTGTTTACGTAGAAAAAATAAACCTAAAACAATATACCAGTATAATGCAAAAAAAATATGTGTTACGTCATAGAAAGATGAAAAGAAAGTGTTTACTACATGTTTGTGGCTATTTAATTATATATTAGAGCTTACACGTGTTATCACGTTTTATTGCTAAAATTAATTTGTTTATGTTTAAAGGTTATTGTCTAGTTAAATTGTTTTGACATATAATAAAAAATCTTAAATATGTTTATTTTTGAAAGAAATTTTTATTTTTCAAACAACGTTTGCATGATATATATTAACTGTGTTTTTTAGTTCTTTTTTACCTTAAAGCAAAAGGTTAAGTTTTTTTTGCTCAATAAAAGTTTTAATTTTTAGAGAAAAACAATTATGCTTTTTTTTTTCATGTGAGAAATAAATTTTATAGTTAATTAAGGATATAAACTTTAAGTAACTTGTATGCACAGCGGGTCTCCGATAAAACAGTGTGGAAGTTTCCATTAAATTTAACTTTTTGTAATGTAAGGAGTTTTAAATTCCCTGTAACATTTTGATATTGATTAGAGTAATACATTTTTCAATTACATTTGTGGTTTCAGTCTTGTATTTTCGTCTTTGAAAAAACTGTAAAAATTAATTTTAATTTTTTTAGCAGTACTTAAATGTTTTTTTGTTCTTTTTAATCTTTCTACAAGTTTAACAGTAAAATTGTTTAGAATGAAGACTTTAACTTGTAAGTAAAATAATTTAATACTTGAACAAACTTTACATAGTTTAAAATTAAACCAGTTTAGTTTCAATTATAATTGGTTAAAAATTAGATCTTGAGATAGAATATATACTTTTAATTTCAAAGTAAAAATTTAAAGGATATAAACTCATAAATGTATTTAATAATTTAGAATAACGTATAACTTTTGAATATATGATTCCTTTTTTTTTCCTCAGTTGATTGCTCGAGTTAAGTTAGTTTAAAAATTGTTTTGGTTTAAGAACTTAATCATCTGTAACTAAAACAAGCTTTGATGGAGCGTAATATTCCAAGCTGATTTTAAAACTATGTATGTATGTATTCCAACCATTAGGTTGTTAGTTTTATAAGCACACCTAAGAGAATTAGAATTTTTTTAAAAAAATAATTAATTTTTTAATAAATAAAATTCTAATATATGTGGTATATAAGTGTGCGCTGTGTCAACAATAAACGTTAGTAGAAATATATTTGACGTACTTCTTTTTAAATCAAAAATATTTTTCAACTCTTTGGAAGTTTTCTGCATTCGTGCAACATTTTAATATCCATAAACGTTTTTAAATGCAGCTAAAACTATTTACTTCAAGATATTATAGAGCTTTTTTTTATAAGTTGTAAGCTTAACAAAGAATTATTTTATTAGTATATAGAAAATATTATTCGTAAGACTTAAAAGCCCACGTGAAATTTTAAAAACTACAAACAAGTAATAATATTATAATGGTTTATTCTTTCTTGAAATAGTTTTATCAACTTAGTCTTATATAACTTTGAAAAAACTATTCAGCTGTATCGACTTAGTAATAATAGTGAAAAAGTATTTGAGTTTTTAGTTCACTTTTCTCTCTTTGAAAGTTTATTTGTTCAATGGCGCATTACATTAATGTTTAACGTGTCATCTGATTTATATGAATTTAGTTTGTCTGTATTTGTCGTTTTTAATTCATCTAGTCATAAGAACCGTTGTTATTGCAGAAAATTATTCTTTTTTTTATTTTTATTGATTGTAAGGTAGTGTTGAGGCATTTTAATTTTAATTTTTAAACAGCTGTTTTTTTAATTATTTAAGTATTTAATTACTAGGCTATAGTATATTTTTGATTATCTACAAAGTTTTTTTTAAACAAGTTTGTTAAAGTTAAGTTTGTAAATGATTTCTTTAAACATTATTTATTCACAGTTTTTACTTATGACTTAATTTCTTCACATATTAAAAAAAAATATTATACTTAAAGTAAGCTTATCTTTAAACAGTTAAAAATTAAACAAAACAAAATTTATAAAGTAAGAATTTTTGTTATCGTAAGCGTTTTAGTTTACAGATTACTATTTCTATTACTTTTATTAAATTGAAAACTATTTTTCAAGTTTAAGCACAATATTTTAGAAATTTAATTTGAACTTTCTAAAAAATATTTTTTTTGAATAGTTTTTAAATAAAACCAGGTTTAAACGAAGCAATATCAAGCAACTTAAGACAATTTAACCAAACTGTGAATACTGAAATGCAACCCTCGACATCGTTGAATGACACGAACCAATCGAATAATGAACTTCAGCAATCAACTTCTGCTGAGTCATCGGATAATGTTGCTAACGAAGTTGAAAATGCAACTGATTCGCCTGAACCAACAACACCCACCGTTTTCAATGTTAACACTGATTTTAGCAGCACTCTTCAACGGTAAAATATTGATTTTATTGTTTTTATGATCTATTTTCAGATTTAAACTTTAGTTTAGTTTTATTAGTTTATATTGTTTAAACTAAGATGGCTTAAAGTTGTAATTATTTTAAGTTAGAGAATGGGGTAACTTTAAAACTTTAATGAATTTAATATTGCACGGTTTAAACCAACTTAAAAACAAGTATATCGCATTCTGTTTTGTTAAATTTATGCTTAATATTTTTCAAAAATTTTGCAAAATTTGTAATGATACTTTGATTTTTTTTTTTTTGAAATTTAACTTTGTTATATTTTTTTTGAAATTTAACATTGTTATAAGTAGTGTTTAAAGAGTTTTGAACGTTCATAACACAAAAAATAACTTGTACAATTATTAAATAAAAGATATGGAATTGAAATATTTAAGTAATAAAATCATATAAACAGAGCTCGTACTTTAACAAGGCAAGCTTCATTGAACACTGCACTTAAAGTTGCCACTGATGAAGAACAAAGGGGTTTACCCCCCGGTAAGTACCTTTTGGTTATTATGACTCATTTGTAATGTTGTCTCTAGTAGAATGATGTAGTTAATTTGTTTCTGAATCGTTAAAATTTTAAAGCTGATCTATGAATACTAAAACTAAGTTCAAGCTTTCTCCTTGTTTATTGTTTTATTTAAAGATAAAGTTTAATTTACTGTTTATCAGTACTAAAACAAGTTGCAAAAAAATACGCTAAAAAATCAAAATATTGAAAACTGTTATTGCACAGTTTAATGTAGAATATATCTAAAAACAAAAATAAAAATTTAATAAAAACGTGTTTGATATTTGCGACAAAAATTTTAATTAATATAGTTTCATTAATTTCGATAATTAATTAACTTTAGTAAACTGTTATATTTAGTTTAGTTTATGTGCTATTATAACTTAACAAATAACTTGTTTTGTGTTATGAAGTTTTTTTGTACTTGGCTTTTGAAGCGCGTTCAAATATAAATAAACGACGAAAAGTATTAAATAAATGTTTTTTTTTTCAACTCGCAGGTTGGCAGGCAATGCAGGACAGATTTGAAAGGATCTTGTATTTGGACCACACGACCAGAGACCTCCAGTGGAACCGACCGTCGCTTAGCAACAACAACGAACCATCTACGTCACAATTGAGGGTGCCGCGGAGGGCGATGTCGGTGAAGGCAAAACCCCCGCCTCCTCCCCCTCAAAGCAGGAAACCCAAGAATGTAGCCGACGACCCTGGGTATCAAAATCTGATGCAGAGGTTTTTTTTTGAAATATTTCTATAGCTTTTTACATATAGTTATTTTTAATTTGTGCCTATAAGATATATATACATTTCAAAGTAATACGTAATGGATACAACATAATAGCTGTCAAATACTTTTCAGAATTATTTATTAGTGCTAAACTGAAGTTTTTTTTAATCTAAATTAATAACAAAATAATTACCAGATATCAAAGCATGAGAAGACTCGTTCGACCCCCGAAAATAAACGTCAATAAAACCAACGCTAGTAGTAGAAGAAGGTCTTACTCGAACAGCTCTCAATCATCTCAAGGTTTTTATTTTTTACCGATATAGTATATTTATTGTGTGATTGATTATTGTTTGGAAGTCTAAAAATTTAAATGTAAAATTTCAACAAAGACTTGATTTGAAGCATAAAGAAAAAGATTAAAATTATGATTACAAAGCTTTTTCATATTTGAATATGAAATAGCGAAACACATGTTTAAGTCAAATGATTTCATTGCTTTGAAAAAAAATATCATGGGAAATTGAGCGTGTCATTGATTATATCTTTGAATATAATTTACTTTGAGTTTAACCATTTGGAAAAATTTGGTTCTTCGGGAAAATTTTAGTATTGTTTAAAATTGCATATGTTAAGTTAATGAATTAAAAAAAAATCTCATATATGCAAATACAAAGCTTTAATTCAAATTACCCTCAGTATAGTTTAAAATTATCATTAACATTGTTATCAATTAATTTATCGATTATATTGATTTATCGTTTTTAAAGATTCGTCTTCTGAAAGTGATGAAACTGTTCAAACCAACTTGTCACCTAGCAACGATGCATCCCCTCCAACCCCACATACAGACGTTCCCCCGGACACCCCGGTGGCTCCAGCTAGTGACGAAGACCCTTTTCCGCTGGAAAGAAGCGTTGCCAATAGTCACCAGTCCGGTCCTCAAAGTTCGAAACAAGCTCGCCCCTCCTCTGACGAGGTTGCTTCTAGGTTGCGGGTTGCTGTCGAGGACAGCCCTCCTGTGACGTCACCAAGCAACCAAGTGACGTCATCACACGGAAGAGTCAGAAGTTCCAGGCAAGTTAATGGCCAGGAGAGGCCCATAAGAAGATTGGACACTTTATTTGGTTTGTTTATGTTTTTAATATTACCACTTTACAGATAATTGACTAGAATACTATTATTTAACATGTTTTAATGTTTATAAAGTTTTTGATTATACATTTCTAAATATCTTAACAAGTTAAGGTAATACGCTCTACTACTTTTATCGACTTATAAATTATGATTATTTACTCTATTTATTTTTGATTTTTTATCTTTAACCAACAATAAGCTCGATTACTATTTTTATTAGTACTTTTATTTTCTTTTTACATTTCAAAGTATTATAACACATTAAATCAAACACATCAAAGTTTAACAATTTAGTTTCATTTAGTCCTTTGTATTTAATTTGATTTTATTTTATTTAGTTTTTGCGAGTTTAAACTAGAGATACTAATAAGATTACTATGTGAAAAACTTTTCAAATTTTCAAAGCCAGGCATTTTAAAACAAAGTTTACTTAAAAACTTTAAAACTTGATTTATAATTACGTCATAATATACTTTTTTTAACTTTTTATATGCAAGAAAATTTTGAATTAATTCAGTTCTAATATAATTGCCATTGAAGACGAATTTTTTTGAAAGTACTTTAGGCAATGCAGCGAGTACTTATTTCTAATTAAATTATTTGGTACAGATTAGAAAAAATGTTGCTATTTTTAGGCTGTTTGAGTACTATGAAATTTTTAATACTAATTAGAAAATTTAAATCATATGTAAATTTTTTTTAAACTACTTTAAAATTATTAAATAATAACAAAGTATTACAATAAGAGGCTTTTTATTTTTTATTCCAAAATCTTTAGTTGAAATATTTACTTTTTTTTTTTTGCTTTTTTTCTCTTGTGTTCTAACATAAGCTTTGATACTTCACTAATATTCATCACACTTTACTGGAAGTAAACTTAAAATTTTTTACTTGTAAGCTTGAAAAACTATTTTTAATTTTATCCGAAATTTAATTTAATTTATTGCCAAATAACCAGCATGCTGCATGTAAAATAAAAATACACTAATTGCTTGCATATTATTTAATTCAGCTAGAAAAAGATTGCAAATTGAATATAAAGAAAGAAAAAGACACCGTCATAGATATCAAAATTTTCTCCACAACGGTAATAAATTACTATTTACTCATAATTTTAGGCTCTAGTAAATCAATTTTTCATATTTTATTGTTAAAGAAAATAAATATGCTTGAAAGCTTATTTGATGCAGCATTTTATAAAAACATTTTTATTAATCTATAAACTTTTCAATTCATTCAAAAATTAATTTAGAAATTCTTTTGCACTATATTTTTTTGACTAGTTGGCTTAAAATTTATTTATCATTTTTAAAAGCAATGTGTAATAAAGGCCATAGGCGATTCAGTGCATTAATCAATATATTAACTTAGTTTTGCATTTGCTTTGATTGCAAGCCAAAACATGATCATAAACATTTGATTTAACTAACATTCTAGTCAGTTATTTTATAAATCATCACCGTTATATTAACATAGTGTGTTTTTATTTCCTTGTAATACTTAGTGTTATAGTATAGTACATTTTATTGCAATTGTTATTATATTATTCTGTTTGCAAATCATCAAAACTGTAAAAAAAATTTAAAAAATAATATTATTTGCAACCTTTTTTACATGATCAAGGTTTGATGTTGAAATTTTTTTTTTCAAATTTGTAATCGAGCACAATACGGAGTTGTAATAACGAGTACAAATAAAATTTAATTTACCAATAGCATGTGATTTTGTTTTGCTTCAACGGCTTATTTGAGTGTAAAGATGTTTTTCCTAGCCACGTAAAAAATAGATTTTGTCGTAAACAAAGTAGTGCAAGCATATTTTCTTTAAACAATTCTTTTTATGTAAATTAAAGCAACGTAGATTTTAATGCACTTAAAATATAACTTTTTGCTCTTCAAAAAATATATTTGTTTATGACTTATGTTCAATGAGTTTGTTAAAAGGTTTCATATAAATGTATATAAGATAATGAATAAATTAAATATATCCAAAATATGTCTAGTACTTATCATTACTTTTGAACTACCTTTTTGATCGCCTTATTCTGTTACAATGAAAATTTGAATAAAATTGTGAACACTGTCAATTTGAAAAGTTGTGAGGAAATTTAATTTTCTAAGATACTGTTTTAAAACAAATAAGAAACCAAAAATTTATAACAACAGAACAAAGTGCATCGAGCTCAAACCAAAGGAGGAGAGTTCCAGTTGACTTCAGAAAGAATCCCGCTTACAAGTTCATCTGTCACCAAGAATTTCGAACCATGCTCAGCAACAATTCCGTTTGTTCTTTTTACTTATTTTTCTTAAGCTTATTCTTACTTTCGTTTTAATTTGAATAAATATCGTATGAAAACTTTATAAGATTTTAAGTCTTAATAATAATTTTGTTAGCTTTATGTTCTAGGTTAAACTTTAAAAAAAAGTTTACAGTCAAATTTGTATGTCATAGATTAATTAAAATTTGTATGTCTCTTATAGTTAGTTCAATGGTTTTTTTGTTGTAATCATAGCATTTATTTTTTTTTAATTTCATGAATACTGAAAATTATCAAATTACTAAACTGTAAGTTTCTTGATATTTATTATTCAAAATACAGGCTGCATATAACTTGTTTCATACAAACACCAAAATAAAGCTGATCGTTCAAAAAATACTGAAAAACGCTGATCAATTTGAAAAGTACCAGCATAACCCTGATCTAGTACAGTTTTTCAACTGGTAATATTTTCACTAATTTTCATATAACTTTTTTAAAGTATATTTTTTTAGCAAAAAAGTTTTGTGTACATATGCTTATACTTTACATTGTTTATTTTCTTATATCTTTGAATTATAATGTTATTAAGTATTACTAGTTTTAAGTTTTGTTATTAAGATTTAGATAAAAGTTTGTTCAAGTTTTATTACGTATGATAAATTTTATAGTTTATAAAAGAATTTTTTTTGTTGAAGCTATAAATAATTCATATTGCTTTTATGCAAACTTATATTATTAATTTTTACGTTATGCAAGGGTTTTAAAGTAGATGTGTCATGGTTTCAAAATTAGTTTTTTTATTTGTCTTATTTTTAACTGATCTATTTTACCATTTGTTTTAGTTAAAAGATTTCTCTTTAAGATGCTAGTTTTAAATAGTTGGTTAGTAATTTGTAACTAAAAGATTATGATATACTTAGTACTTTAAATTTTAAATAGCTAATTCTTTAGTGATTTCTAAATATTTAATGTTTTTTTTAATATTAGTTAATATATTCTGTTTATTTTAAGTTTAAATTTAGATAACAGATTAACTTATACTACTAGAAAGTATAAACTTGTTTAATTGTGTATCTATCATATATGCTTGTTATCAATTTTCAAGTTAATAAAACTATTTTTCGTTATCATATAAATACTTAGTTAGTATTTATGTTATTAATCAAAATAAAAAAGCATAGATGAAATTAACCAAATAAATTATGTATTTAAAAATCTGTTTCTTACAGTTTTGCTAACAAAAACGTTCCCCTTCCACCCGGATGGGAGAGAAAAGCGGCGGGTAATACCCCATCCAGCAGATACAACCAATCAGGAAGAAGCAACAGAAAACAAACGGAATTTTATGTCAACCATAATGACATGTACACCACTTACATTGATCCCAGGTATGTTTTCTTTGACCAACGCACTCAAGAGCAGTGTTCTTTAACTTTTTTTAAAAGCTTTACATACTAAACAACTGTAAAATGAATAATGTTTACACTAAACTATAAAAAGGTTTTATTAAAAATCACTTCAATTTATGTTTTGAAAGTCTCGTTGTATAAGTAACGTGTAAAAACTGTTGATTTGTATTTTGATTAGCTTTTTATAATATAAAAATACAAAACAAACATCATTGAAAAAAAATTTCAAAGTTAATAAATGCTGTGAATAGTAAAATAAACTCTATTTACACAACTTTATTCAAGTGCATACCGTGAAGACCAATGAACAAAGGGTGAGCAGACTTGATTTTGTCAAATCTTATTTGCCGATTCCTGCACTAGAGTTTACTGGACAAAAATGTTTCATAAATGTTTTTTTAATTCTCCCATAACCTCACTATAATTTTTATACATGCTAGTTTAAAATATATTTTGTATAATTGAAATAAATTGAGTGCAAGCCGATATAAACTTTATTTTAATTCAGGTCTTAAAGAATATATTATATATTAAAATTGTTTTATATTCTTATCAGGCTTCCAACAAATACAACTAGAAGTTGGAACCAAGGTGGTGTAAATGTGAGTTTCATAATTGTTGATGATATAAATCTGTTAAACAGGTTTTTTTTTTTGCTCTTTCTAATGACTCAAACATAGAAAGTATTTGTTTTTATTACACTAAAAGTTTATATTTAAATAAGATTATGTACGTTACCATCAATTAAGTTGTTTTTATCTTTAAAAGTAAAGTTTTTGTAATAGTAAGCATTTTTTAGTTTTTTTTTACAATGTTGTGAAATTTTACAGCAGCAAGAATCACAACTTCGCAACAACCGTACTGGTAACCATGGCAGCTCTTCAGCACCCACTAGCGACAGATTATCAGTTCAATCTCCAACCATAACCCAACCTCCCCAGGTAGCACCTCGACCTGCCAACACCCTTACTTCTAGAAGTAGACCCCTGGTTGCTACGACAACGCCGGCAACTAACGGAAACAGCGCCAGTAGTGGCAGCAACCCGCAACAACAAGTAGTTGCAGAGGAAGCCCCACAACAGTACAACGACAAAGTGGTTGGTTTTGTATATAAAGTTTTAAGTTGATATTTTTTTATGAAGTTTAAAAAAACATAAAATACTCTTAGTCATTTAAAATTTAGTCGTCATTGCTTTCTAAAGCTTAATCATAGTCGAATATAATTTTGACATTAATAAATACTTCTTAAAAGTTCTTGTGTTTTTAATAATACTTCAAGTTTAAAAGCTTTAAATAATTGCAGCTGGTGTTTTGTTTTTGAAATTTCATATTTAGTTTAAGCACTAATATCGGATCGGTTTATTTCGTGTTCTATTTTTTAATAGTCCTACTTAAAATATCATTTTTTTTTTGTTTCAAGGTTGCATACCTGAAGCAAGACAACATATTAGATATAATAAAGTCAAAATACCAACAAGTAACACCCAGTCTTGAACAAAAGATAATGAAAATTAAACAAGAAGGCCAAGCTGCACTGTTGACGTTAGTTTGAAAAGCATGATTATTATACTAAGTAGTATTTTTTTATTAGCCTTGATTGTTACAAATAAAATTGTGTTTATAAAATTTTTGTAATTTTATATAATCTAAACTAGCTATGTAAGTTTAAAATAAATAAAGGTAATCTTTACTATAAAAGTTATGTAAGGCTTCTTGAATTAAAGTACTTAATAGTCATTGTAAATATTTTTTTTCAGGTATGCAAACAGCACACAGTTAACTATTATGTTGAGTTTGTTTGAAGAAGATATCATGAGTTTCGTTGTTACTGTTAGTTTTAAGTTTGTAAATTGATCATAAATACTTGCTTTTTTTTTTTTTCTAACAACTTTGTTTTGTCTATACTTATAAACTATACATTTTGTTGATTTTTCAGAAGATTCAAACTGTTTTAGTTTTAGGGATTAGTTTTTCTATCAAAAATCGTATCATGACTTGTGCGAACAATATAAATAGTTAATTTCGTGTTGTTATGTCAAAGATAGCAGTTTACCTTTCTGTTTTTTTACAAAATATTAAAATTTGTTCAGCATAAAATATAATTTTAGTGTTTTCTTATTTTTAACATGTAAAAAAAAAAATCAACTGAATGTTTTTTTTAATTACGTTTTAGGATCACTCAGTACTAACTCAAAAACCTGTCAATAGAACTGAAGTTAGTCAACCAAGTAAGTTGTAATTAAATTATTTTTTTTATAAAAAAACTAGAACCGTAATGTATTTTTATTAATGTGCCTAGTAATAGTTAGTACTTGTTTAGTTTGAAACTAGATATATTGGTTTTATCAACAGTGTGTATTAGAATTAATTATTTATCAAGAGCACATACCTCAAGTTTCTCTATAAACAAACAAGCATTTTATCAATAAAATTATTTTAGAAAACTCGAAGTTCACTCTTTTTACCGTTTAAGTTTTAATAAAATAGCTTATAAGTTTCTATCATCTTTCTTCTAAATAACTTTAAATATATAAAAAATTAATAATTTAGTTTACTTATAAATAATTTCATGTTTTTTAGCTTCGGAATAGGTTTAAATAATTTACTATCAAAATTTTTTTTAACTCATTTAGCTTTTTTATTTATACCAGGTACTTCATCTAAAATAACCAGAACTAAAACCTGTCCTCGAAGTTTTCACTCGAAGTTGAGGAGTTTTTACCGAAAACTTGAACAAAAAGGATACGGTCAAGGACCAACGAAATTGAAGTAAGTTTTAATGTATGATAACTGTTATATAAAGTTATAATTTATATAAAAGGCTCGATTTAACTGTCGCTGTAATTAAATTCCACCCAGATGTAATACACATTAGTTTTATTAAAATTTGTTATAAACGCAAAATATGTTTTTATAATAATGTCACAGATTGAACGTGAGCAGAGAAAACATATTAGAAGAAGCTTACGTGAAAATTGTAAATCTTCCCCGCAAAGAACTTCAAAGATGCAAGTTGTTTGTTACTTTCAACGGGGAAGAAGGCCTTGATTACAGGTTTATTATCTTTTATTAAAAAGTGAAGTAAAGAAAAAAAATTACTAATTAAAGTTGAACTTTGTAGTAGCGTAGTTAAAATTGGCATATATATATTTACTTAATTTAATTATTTAATTTGTTAAACTTACTCTTTTTCTTTTCTTTTAAATGTATAACCATAACGAATAGTAAACGTTTAAATCAATATAAATACAATAAATTATTCTAGTTTAAAAGAATAACGTTCTTGGTTTTATAATGCTTTTTTTTTCTAAATCACTAGAATTTTTTATTTTCTGTATTCAGTTGTATAACTATTTATAAACAGTGGACCATCTCGCGAATTCTTCTTTCTTCTTTCAAAACAGCTCTTCAATCCCTACTACGGATTGTTCGAATATTCGGCAATTGACACTTACACAATACAGATCAGTCCCTTGTCTGCTGTCTTAGATCAGTCACTCAGCTGGTATTTGTTTTTATTTGACTAATCAGTCTTAGTAATTATAATTGTATGATACTTTATAAATAAATGTACAGATTAAGGTTGTTAGTTGCATAAAAGCAAATTATAAACAATATAAGCATTTTATTAGTAGAAATTATATATTTTTCTACATTAAATTTAAAAAGTTGTATTATAGATAAAAGTTTAAGACTTTATGCAGTAATGAACAGTTAACAGAATCACACAAAAAAATTATCCGAACAGGTTTCTGTTTGCCGGCCGGATAATCGGGTTGGCGCTGATCCACCGGTTCCTGCTAAACGTCTTCTTCGCTCGTCCCCTCTACAAGATGCTGCTGCGAGCCAAGCTGTCGCTTTCCGACTTGAGGTACTTGGACGAGCAGTTCTACCAGTCCATGCAGTGGGTGAAGGACAACGATGTGGTGGACCTCGAACTTGACTTCACCGTGGATGAAGAAAAATTTGGGAAAGTTGGTTGAAATTTCTGTTTTGAAAATAGATTATTAATGCGTTATAAGAAATGAGTATGATTATAAACTATTTTGAGTGGAAGAAAAAGATAACACTTTAGTTAAGTTTGTTCACAAGTGCTTTAATAAAACTTGAAAGTTTAAGACAAAACGAGATGAAGTGACTTTGAATTTTTGATAATTTTTGACATTCATAAGTTACTTATTTTATTTAGACAAACTATAAAAATAGTTAAGTGAAGTAAAATTAGATCTTTTAAAAAAGGACTCGATGTCTTTTTTTTCTAGTTTATAATTTGACTTTTAATTACAAATCTAAAACTACATTGTTTTAAAAACAGCAGCTTTACATCAAAATTTAAAATTAAGTTATTTAAAGTAAAGTTAGATGATAAAACCATATTTATATTAATTTGATTAATTTTAAAAGTTAATAAGTAGTAACTGAGTATTTTTGTTTTTAAAGACATACCCTAATTTAATCATCTAGGGTTTTTTTCTAATAAGAATTTTAATTAATGTTTTTATTTAGTTAAAGCTGTTAGGTTATTAACAACTTTAGACTTTATAGTTTGTGTAATAAAGTCATTTTCCAATCTAAAAGTTGTTATCATATTTATAAAACATTTTAATTATTACTTTTCATGAAAAGTCTGTTTTAGATTTGTTGTAAATTAGTAAGTGTATATTTTACAGGTTCTCTTTTAAATTGGTTTTTATAGTTTTTATAAAAAATACTCAGGCAATTTTTTATCTTCAAGTACAAATTTTGTTTTCTGCTTTTTAAATAATCAGATAGTTGAAACTGATTTGATATGATTTTTTTTTCTTTCATCTGATAATTATTTTTACTAGTTGAATTTTAAAGCAGTGTTCAACAGAATAATAACAATAAAATAAAATATTAATTTTAATTTCCTTTTTTAACTTTAAGCATTGTACTTTGCTCATCACAAGTTAACAAAAATGAAAAAACAATAAAATATTTTTATAGACGGAAACAGTTGAATTAAAGCGTGGAGGTAAAAATATTGCGGTAACTGAAAAAAATAAAAAGGAATATATTGATAGAATGGTGAAGTGGAGACTTGAGAGAGGAACTAAACAACAAACTAATAGTTTGATAAGGTTGTTGTACTTTTTAGATTATTTTTACCTAGATAAAACTGTAGATGTGTTTAAGATTATTTTTCAATGTTTTGTTTCATCAATTTCATTTAATACCAAATATAGTCCGAGTAAAATGTATTTAAAGTTAAATAAACCCTCTCTTAAATTTTTACTTTACCTCAAAAAGAATATATTTTCAAGTGTATAGTATTCTATACTTGTTTAAAGATTTTTAAATCTTGAGAATTTTACAAACCTGTATAAAATTGTTTCTAGCATCACGTGCATATTTTTTAACAAAATTACTTTTAAATTTATATTTCACCGTGGTATTTTTACCAACAGAGGGTTCAATGAAGTGATTGATTTGAAACTGCTGCAAGCGTTCGACGCAAAAGAACTTGAACTTGTTTTGTGTGGCACTGTAGACATCAACATCACTGACTGGAGGGATAATACTGAATACAGAGGCGGTTCGTTTAAAATTTAAAAATGCATTTACGCATTTTACGCAGCAACGAAATTTAAATAACTTATTGCTAAAAATTTGTTTAGATCTTCTTGGTAAGTTTATACGCACAACTTACACAAATGTACCTTGTTTTTTGATAAACAATACAAAGAATAAAAGTGGATATTATTAAGTTAAAACTCTACTTTCAACTCGTGATGTTTGTTTTTGATTTAACAAACAAAACTTTTTCAACCAATCAAAACTTAGGATACTCCAACGTGCACCCAGTAATCGAGAAGTTCTGGGAAGCGGTGGCCAATTTCGACCAATCGCGTCGCCTCAAACTGCTTCAGTTCGTCACCGGAACTTCTTCCATTCCTTACGAAGGTTTCAGCGCCCTCAGGGGTCCCAACGGCCCGAAAAAATTTACTATTGAAAAGTGGGGATCACCGGCGTCATTACCAAGGTACACTTTATTACCTGAGTTTTAGTTTTGCAACTTTTTTGTGTTTAAAATTTGGATGAACAAGACGTACATGGTTATTTCAAAATAAATAATAAAACAGATTTTCTAAACAAAATAAATAAAAAAAATGTATGATTAACGATAACTAAGACTTGCCTGATATTTTGTAACATTTAGCCCAATAGTAATTAAAATACTTTGAAGTTAAAAATGTTTCTATAATAGTTCAGAGAGATTATTTTCATATACAGTATTCTTAAAATATAGGCTTTGAAAAAATGTGTTCTAATAAATAGTAACTTTTTATTTAGTAAATTTATCCTTTTAGTTAACAAACGTTTATTTTTATCTAAATAGTATATTATATTGTAGGGCTCACACATGCTTCAACAGAATTGATCTTCCCTGCTACCAAACGTATGAGTTGTTATGGGAGAAACTAGTTATTGCAATTGAAGAAACTTCCACATTTGCAATCGAATGAGTCCATCTGTTGCCGGTTCGAATCCCGCGTCTGCTATCTTAATTTTCTATTACTTATGACATTACATTTAAATGAATACGTTATATAAGAAAAAAGTTAAATTAGTTTTAGTTTTCCATTCCGATTCTAATACTTACTTTTATTTGATTGTATTTACTTGTTTATAAATCAACAAAAATCATTATATTATTTTTACTTTTTAAGAAAACAAAAGTAGCAAGCTTGAAAATAATGTTTTATTTACGTTGAAATAGATATTTTTAATTGAATATACGTAGAATTAAATTAGCAACATTTTCTGTAGTTTTAAAGCTACACGTTTTTACTTTTTGTTTGTTTGAATAATTTATAGGTTTCTGCTACTAACTGATACATGTCTATACTATTGTACTACTTAAAGTTAAAATTTAACAAGCTCAAAGTTTGGAAATATTTATAACTTTTTTAATTTCTCCTGCCTGAAGGTTTTTTCTTTACTTCTATTATCCATTTTATGTTTCTTTTATTGTTTTTTTGTTGCACTAAGACTAATGTTTTTATTTAAGAAGCTTTAAATAACACATTTTTAAGTTTTTATAGTTGTTTTAACTTTTAATTCGCGTTTGAACCTTATAATTCATTAATGCTACAGTTAAATAGTATAAAACTAAATGTTGTTTTTTCAACATTTTTAAACGAATAAAAACAAAACTTATACTTAATTTAATAAATTTCAAACTTTTAAGTATAATGATATTTCTACAGTCCACTAATTAGTTTTAACTACCAAAGTTTTATTTCAATAGCTATAGATTCAGGCTGGCTAGGTATAGCTTTAGGTAACTCTTCTTCATTTTTTTTAAACATAACAATCATGATACTATTAAGAAATCAAAATTTATACTGAATTTACTTGAATTTTTTATCTATCTTAAACTTGTAAAGTTATTAACCAAGTCAAAATAAGCCACTTATATCCAATATCCATCGGATTTTTTTCAAAACCTTAAGACAAAAATCAAGATTTAAAAGCAGTTCGAAATCGAAAATTTTTCTTACTTTGCAGCAATTTATGTAGGTAGCTGTTGATTATAATTTCAAAAATGTATTACACCTTCTTTTCAAAAATATAATTTATTAATTAAACCAGCATACACTAGTCAAATTATTCGGGTACTTTTTTCTATTGTATGCTGGTTCAATTGACACCAGGTTCTCAGAAAAATTTGATGCAAATGTCGAAATATTGAAGCAAAATGAATTTAACAGTTTTAAATCGAAGAGCAGAAACCAAATCTGAATAATTCAAATTATAAAACTTTCTACACTCTTAAATAAAATAGATTAAATATATTCGCTAATACAGGACGTAAATGACTTTCCATAGCGACACCATCAGTTTGTCTATACACAAAATTGTTGAATCTAAATTCAACATTATTTACAGCCATGTATAACATGCTCTTAACTACTTCTTTGGGGATAATTGGTAAGTTAAGATTTGTAAACTTCCTTATGAGTTCCAAAAACTCATAAGTAAGGTATTCCATCCGACCTATTTTTATATGGTAAGTTCTGCCCAATATAATTTAGCTAAGTTTTTTACTTCTGTTTTAAATCCAGTTTCTGGGAATTTTTCCAAATTTTGTGTTAAAGAATCTTTTAATTTCGTTGAAACTTTGCGCAACAATTCCATTTCATCAGACCAAATGTGTTCTTTTGACATAAAAAGGCTCTTTACCAATGTCCCACTTGAGGAAACGATAAACATTCGTAAGCAACTTTTACATGTTGAGTAGTAAATTTTCGATTTGACTCTAAAAATCTATTGTATAGATAAATTTATTTTTGTCATTATCAAATATTATTCTTTTAAACACATTTAAAGAAGCCTTACGATATGTTTGTAGTGTTGTTATACTATTTAACACAGTTTTTTACCTGAAACGTGATTTTTAACTAAAAATAAACCTTAAAATGTGTAAATTTAAAAACCTGGAAGAAATTTTGAAAACCTGGAGAAAATTGAAGACCTGGCAACCCTGTTCATTTAATAAAACTCTTACAAGAATATAAACAACAATTAATTTCGATTATATATGTTTATTGAACGAAAAAAAAAGCACTCAAATATTTGGTCTGAGGACCTGGTGTACGAAAAAACCTTTCGGTTATCGAGTCATACACCAGGATACAGTTTAAAGTCATGTCCAAGACAAGGATTACCTAAACTACAACTGAATAAAATCAATTTATAAATGCCAATAAACAAAGTTTTAAATTGCTTGAAATTAAAACTCTGATATGAGTTATCCACATTTATATTAATATAAACTTGTATTCATAACTAAGCTTTTCTAAGTACCAAAAGTCCTAAATTTTCTATATTACAAAATTATTGAAATTTAGAGTACTAATATCATTATTTTTCAAAGTAACTGTAAAAAATTATTAACCTGTAAAAATCTGTAGAAATTACTTTATTTTTATTTTAATGAAAACATGTATACACCTACTTTATTCTATGCTTCTATTCCTACGTTACAGTAATTATTTTTTTACAGAACCCAGTTGAAGTGTGTTGATTCGTTAACACACAGAAACATATGTTGGTACAATAAAGGAAGATTACTGTACAATTTGTTTATTTTTAAAGTTATCATTAGTTAATTTTCATAGACGTTATTTTAATGTATAGTAAAAGTTGTATGAGTAGAAAAAATAAAACCAACAAAAGTTAAGTTTTATTTGTAAATTAGATATATTATACAGTTTATAGTAAACATAATTTATTTAAAATAATAAACTGCGAACATTTTTTAAAATTAATAACCAAGAGTTTTTTGAAATAATTTTTAGTTACTTTGTAAAAAAAAAATAAAGCATACTACATACAAAGCATCAATAACTGTATACGAATGTACACATTTTTAAATTAAACTTGAGATATTGTTACCCAGACTAGGAGCCTCACTGATTTCCTTCGAAATTGCCTCGGTCTCAGGCTCGACAATCTCATCAGATTCTAAGTTAGCAGTAGTCTCGGAACAACTCATTTCGGTGCACGAATGTGTGCGTGGCACTTTCAAGACTAATGCCTTTTTTAGGGGTTTTAAGGACATAACTATATAATTTATATAACTAAATATTTTAAAACTAAGTAATGTTGTTTTATTATGTACAAATAAACGCAATGACAGCTCACAATAAGTCTAAACACTTAAAGTTAACAATTAGAAGGAAAACGTGCTCTGGATTCCCTCCTTGACGTGTCACTGGTCTCCGGTCGCTCAGTTTCTGGCACTCGTCTCGTTTACAGAATCTTGATGAATGTGGCTTGATCTTCTTTCGTTTCCTTTCCGTAATCGGAGCGTGGCAATAAAATACAATATAAATAGGCACGATGATATAAATATGTATAAATATTACAATACAAGTACAATAGTAAGTAGATACGATAATATAAATATGTATAAATATTACGACAGAATTATTTAAAAGTACGAAAACAACTTGTTCGTAGAAGTGTAGCTAAGGTTAACGCCACAGTCTGTGTGGGCTTGCTCGATAAGATGAATGTTCAAGTTTGTTTCCTTGAACGCTGTGGACTCAATCGTGGAATTCAGTGTTCAAATTGATCCAAACAAGTTGTCTGCTACAGTATGCGTAGGCTTATGAGTATGGCACGTTAACAACTCAAATCGAGTTGTTCGCCCCGTCGACGTTGTTGAATAAGAAGGTTTTCTCGGGTGTTATCTAGCTTTTCTAAGATGGCGACTTATGTTCAGAGCGCCAAGAGAAGGTTTTTCCAAAGATTAGCTAGCTTTTCCAAGATGGCGGCTAACGCTCAAATTTGCGAGCAGCAGAGTGTCGCTTCGTGCTTGTTTCGAGGTAAATGACCTGCTTCACGCTCTGATTGGGCGTATTTATAGTTTTTCGATTCTTATTCTAGAATTTCCGATGGACTTTGGACTGTAGATCACGCGCTCTCTCATTTGATTCTCTCATTTTCCCTTAGCCAACAAGTTATTTCCAGTTCAATCACGAAATCAGAAACACATTTATTATAAATTAACACTTATTTTGTTTGTGAAAAATTGTTTTTTTGGGAATTAGTTTTACTATATTTATTTGTTGTTTTTTAAATGAAAAACATAATATCAAGTGAAAAACATTAATTTCTTTAAATCAAAATAAAATTTTACATAAGTGTCCTACAGAGAAAAACAAATGAATTTTTTGAGTTTTCAGGCGCCTTATAGTAAAGTGTTAAATGGTTTAGACGAAAAAGTCTTTGAGTCTTCTATTTTAATGGATATTAGTTTCTTTAATACAATCAACTCTCGCAAATCTACGCACATTGTGTCCACAGCTAAAGTGTGTAACTAAACGAGATAACGTAACTAAACGAGAGGTAGGAAAAATAGCTACTATATTGGCTGTCTTCTCATAAAACATTTGATCAAACACAGTTTGTTGACTTTCCTAATCTTTTTACTTACAAAAACAGTTTTAGTTTAAGTTGTACATGTATGTGAAACCTTATTAATGAACATTTTTATGTGTATATAAAAAAAAAATTCTACGTTGTTCTTTGCCAACCTAAGATTAAACTTATAAAGATAAAATTTTATTTTAAGGTAAAATCATTAGAGCAACAATTATCGTTTAAAAAATGGCTTGCTTTTACTGCTTGCAGGTAGAGAAAATTATTATAGATGATGTCAGCTTCATTTTTATTAACAAGATTAATTCAACAAGTGAAGAACTTTTAAGTTGTCATTGGAATCCTTATCATCTTTTGAGCGCAAAATAAACTGGTAGTTTTTGTCTGTAAATGAATATTACTCTGTTTTATGTATAGTGCAGTCATTATTCCTAGTTTAAAAAAATAACTATTTTAAATTATAATTGTTGCACTAATGATTTTACCTTAAAACCAAACTTAGATCTTAAAAAATCAATTTGTCCTTGCTGAATTGCATCCAGCTCTTTTTCTTACTAAGCAAAAAAGTTTTGGAACAAAACTTTTTTGATAGTCCTGAATTTAAACTAGAATGTTCTTTTATGAACATAGGAGCTTCGAACTTGTTGTATAGTATATATTAAGCAAAATTACAAAAGGTTTGTTTTCTCTCGATTTCAATTAGATATGCAGGAAAAACTAAGTCGTGTTGAGCTACAGCACATTTCACTTCTTCACGATCAACTTGAAACATACCGTTCAGAATTAGGTTGTTGTCAACTGATAATTAATAAACTTTAATTTTTTTCTCATCACCGATATATTCCTGTCACGATGCTTTCCTTTGTTTAGAATAGTTTTGTGTTCTCTTCTTTCCACTTGTGTAATTTGATTTGGGAAATGATTTAGTAAAAGGTAATGGACTATCACTTAAGTCGTTACTATTTATTATATAAAAATCAGAGGTTTTTGACTGGCTTCCTGAAGTCTGTGCTACCTCTGAAAAAAAAATTAAATACCAAACTATTTACTGAAGTCTTTTTAGACTCTGACAGTTTACGTTTGAGGAACGTAACGATCCGCCCGCCAAAATAAATCTCTATCACGCGACGTACTATTCAGCTTGAGAACAAGTCGTGCAATTTAAATATTTTTTTTATTTATTACAAGCATTTTAAAATTAATTTCAAATTTTAATTTTAATACAAAGAAGTGCCTAATAAATTATATTTTATTTGTATTTGTTTATTTTTTTTTTACAATTTCTCAACGTTACGCGTTTGTTAAATTTTTTTTTAAGATTTCCGGCCTGTGGAAGACTTTTTTCTGGTAAATTTAACCGACCTTCTAAAAAAATGTTTAACTCCTTTTTACATATATCAATAGATTTGCTTCTGCTTTCTTACTAACTTTATAAATGTTGAATTATTAGAATCATTAGAATGAAAAACACACCTTAATACAGCAGAAAATAGTTTAAAGTCATGAAATTATTACGACTCATCATAAACTTAATTTTTATAAGAGCCTACTTCAAAAAAAAAACTTCACAACATTGCACAAATTTTTCACTTTAAAATGCTAGTATATACAGGTAATTTAGTTAATATGATGCACTATTTATAAACTAGATACTATAACTTTACTTCAAAAGTAATTGATGCTATTTAATACTTGAATTAACCATGTTGAACTGAATTTTTCTATTAAAGAAAATGAATTTATGTGTAGCAATTATTTCTTTTTTTATGTGTATAGTATGTAAAATTTGGTTTTATAAAAGCAATATCCCGTTATTTTAAATGTTTGATTTTGTTTTAATCTCTAAGCTTTAATTCTTCTACTTCACTAAATACTGTCTTTTAAATTATTTGACCTTGACATTATTAGGGTTTAGTTTTAACGTTTCCCTTAACTTCATACCTAAATAAAAATCAATGTTGCATTATCCTTTAAAAGTTCTTTATTGATAATGATGATATAATAATTGGGTAGAGATCAAATTTGCACAAGCGTACAAAATTGCACGAGTGCACAAAATTGCACGAAGATACTTTTGCACGAAGACACTTTTGCATGGAATGAATTTTTTTTTTTTTTTCAACCACTGTTACCCCTAACCCTTACCCTCGGTCGGTAGCTTTTTTTTTAATAATAATTTTCATTAGTTATTATCTAATTTTTACTATCTCCGTTACCCCTAACCCTTACTCTCGGTCAGTAACTTTTTCTTTTCTTTTTCTTATTTTTTAATGAATTTTTCTTTAGGATTTTTTTTTCTGTTTTCTTTTACTGTTGTGCAAAAACTTAACTCGTGCAAAATTGACCCTTGGTGCAAAATTGTCTTAGTGCAATTTCGTTCTTGTGCAATTTAGTCCCCTCCTGTAATTTAGTAACTTCGTGCAATATTGACCCGTTCCCATAATAACTATGTGTTGTTATAGTGATATTTCAACTTTTATTTATTTAATTAACACTTTAAGTTAGAACTAAATTGTTTTATTTACTAAATATATCTAAACTAAAATAAAGTTCCAAATTTAATGAAAAGGTTAGTTATCACTATAGTAATGTATATAAACTGTTAATAGTTAAAACGACATGATCTGTTTGAAGCGAACTATACTAACTTCAATTTGGAACAAAAAATAAGAACAATATAAAAATTTTATTGGTAACTTTTTTAAATTCTACCATGTTGCAGTGGCGGCTGTAAGTTTTTTATTGGTTAAGTAAAAGAGGATTAAATATTTTATATAAAACACTTTGTAAAATGTAGTAAGTGTTCACTGTTCACAATTAAACTTGTATATTATACAAACATATATTATTATTGATAAAAGTGATATTAAGTTATTATAAATATATGTTTTAGTTATAAATCTTAGTTTCACAAGTATAATTTTTTGTACCAACAGTAATATAACTTTTTTATTTCGGAGTTCTTATTCTTATAAATAATTCAAAACTGAACTTAAAAAAAATAAGCCAGATTACCCAAATTAGCTTAAGTTTATGGCAAAAACAAAAAAATTAGTAGTGAAATTATTATATAATTGTAATAAACCAAGTTCCTTCTTTAAATTGGCTTTGTTTATTTTTAGCTCTAAGTATTGCTTATAAAGTTTCTCTCTAGTATATAGTTTAACAAAAAGGTTGATCATACAAATTCGATCCTAATCAGGACGAAACCGGTTTCAGTCTACCGAAGGCTTGTGGTCTGATGATCGAATTGGTATGATCAACCCTTTTGTTAAACTTGAGCTTGTCTCATGGCATACGAAAGCCCAGGCTTCTACTCTGCAGATTTCCGCCGATGTTTTTGTTGGTTGTTCTAGTATATAGTAACGAACATATTTTTTTAATTACAGATAAACTTTGTTTTTAGGTAGCATATTTTAAAAACTAAGATTTATTATATATGCTGTTGTTAAGAAAACTCATATATATACAAAGAGTTTTAGTGTTTTTATTAATAATCGAAAATTTACCAATTACTATAACATTATTTTCTCTTTCCTCAATATTTTAAATGTTTAAGTTATAGTTTAACAACCACTTACTGACAAAAGTTTTTTTAATTTTTAGTTTAAGCCAGAGTTTACCAATACTTTTTCATAAGGCCCCCCTTTAAAGAAACAAAAAAGCTATGGCCCCCTCCGACAAAATTTCTCAAAAAACTACTTTAATTAGGCCTAAGACCTTTTTTTTTTGCTTTTCATTTTCAACTTCAGTTTATCTAGTCTAAGATTCAATCTATATTGGCCTCCTATGACCCCTTTATTATTCATGGCCTCCCTCTGGCCCCTTAGCAAGTTATGGCCGTCTAAATTTCTAAAATGGTTTTCAATGGGGCCATGTAAACAACCTTGGAAAATCCTGGTTTAAACTAGCAAAAGCATCACAAAATCATGTAATTTTAATTCTAGTTACGGTTTGTAAAAACGTTATGCTTTCAGAATTAAAGTACTCTTAATACTAATATTATGATACTTTTATAAAATTGTAACATTATTTTGAAAATACTAACAAAAGTTTTCGATTCTAACTTAACTTCGACTATAACAGCTTTTTTAAGATATAAAAATTTAATTAAAGGCTTTCTTATTTTTCACTGTACACTAAAACAGGCTTTAATTTTTATTTAAAAAGGCTTCATATAAAATATATCGTTCAAAGCAAATCTAAAAGTACTTATCTATTCCTTCAACAAACTGTATGATACTATAACCAGAATAATGTTTTTTTAGTAAATTTTATAACTCTTAATTTTTTACTCTAATCTTTTTGACAATTTATAATCTATATAATTGCTACACAAATTTAGTAAAAAATCTGTAGCGGTTTAATTTAAAGATAGTTAGCAAAAATGATAAACATATCAACGATATTTAAAAAAAGATTTTCAAAGCTTTAACCTTTTTTTTCTTACTTAAAGACAAGGATTTTATAATGTGTTCAAGAACAAAAAAATAAAACTTTTAAATTTATTTATAATATGAAAACAAAAATTTAAGTTGATAAAATTAGTTTGAATACTTTATCATAGTCTAAAAAAATATGCAGCCTGAGAGCTATTTCTCAGGAAAAAAAATGTATTTCAAAGTAAAATAGTAAGTTTTTCTCAATATAAACTTACAATTCGGATTTATTACTCAGAATTATTTACTATATTGTTAGTTTTTTGTTTCAAAATGTTATTTTTATATTGCTAACTCAGCTATTTTAAAAAACTGCCGCATGCGGATGACTTTTTTCTATATATTGCGGCCCGTGAGCAAACTTTTCTTTAAAAAATGGCTTGCAACTTATAAATACCTACTGATCCCTGTTATAGATAAAGAAAAACTTTATCTTATTTTTAAAAAGGTGTGTAGCTTAATGACTAAATTATTGTTTATTGAACGATAAAAAAAGAGCTAAAAAAGTTTGTTCTAAGGAACTAGTGTACAAAGGAACCTTTCGGTTATCCAGTCGTACACCACATGCTTGTAAAGTTTCTTACGAGCTATTATACAAAGTTTTTTATCATCTAAATATTTAAATTTTTGGTAATAAAACAATCAGTTAAACAAAATGAAAAATGAAAGAAAATAGAACTAAACGAAAATTAACTGAATTTTGTGTTTAATAATGAACTATGAATCTTGTTTAGTAACATAAGAACCGAAAAATATATATAACTTTAAAACACTTTTAAAAGGAGATAAACAACACTACTAGCAAACGAGTAAATACTTGAATTATAGGTTACAACCTCTTTATAGAAAGTAAAATGTAATATGCTGAAATATTTTTAGGAAAAATTTTCATAAATGTTTTGTGCTAAAAAGGTAATTTTTATTTTATTTAATAATTTAACTTGAACAGTAAAAATAATATTACTTTAGTTTAGTTAAATAATCTGTTGTAAAATTTTGTAATAATTTTAAAGAAGTGATTTTCACAATAATTGAACTTAACTTTTATAAATGAAAATATGAAGATAAGTACTATAAAGTTTATGCTTTTGATAAGAAAATAAAAACATACAAAAAAAAAAAAAAATAGTTTTAATAATAATGATATTAACAACAAATTTCCTTTTATTTAATTTTTTTTTCTCTTTTTAATACTTGTCCAAGTATTAAACTGTAAAAATAGAAAGCCAACAACATTTGCAAACATAAATAAGAAGAGTTTTTTTTTTGATTTCCTCAAAAAAAAAAAGAGATTTTTCAGCATAAGTTTGCTTGAATTAGTAATCTCAGCTTACTATTTACAAACTTTATTTTCTGCTAAAGTATAAACATCTATAACTATTTTTTTTACATTTACATGCTAAAAAATAAAAATATAAAAATAAAAGAGGTCTTTTTATAAACTACAGTATTATTATAAAACATTTTGAAAGTTTATTCTTATAAAATTAGCCCTGTTTTTATAAAAATGTATCAAAACTTTATAAAGTTTGTGATCTGGGCACAAAATATACTTTTTTGAGTCTTTATTTTCTTTTAAATTGTTTTATGCATTTATTTTATCCTTCTGCTCAAAAGTATCATTTACCATTTTAAAAGTAAATGAACTAGTTAGTTTTGGTCGATAAAAATTTTTATCGGAAACTTAGTTTCAGTTTTTTTTAAATTTAAGATTAAATTGTTTGTTCTCGGAATAAGTTTTAACACCACACTTTGCTTTTTTAACTACACAGTATTTAAAAAAACAGACTAAAAGTACACCATGAAATAAAAACTTGTTTGTGTTTAATTTTTCTGGTTAAAGATAAAAGTAGACATGTGAATGGTTTGAAATTAAGTAAATATTAAAACACTCTAATTATGATAGAAAATACTTTAAAAGTTAAAACACTTATCAATTTTCTAGTACTAAATAAACTACTTATTGTTTAATGAAGTATTTTAAGGACACAAAAAAAGTAAGTAGTTATTAAAGCTAGAAAAATCATTGAATAAACACAATTAAAGCATTCTTTAAAAGTAAGTGTAAAAAGATTTTTTTTATCAAACTAAACAGAGCTCAAAATAATTAGTTTCAGGACCTGGTAAACGAAAAACTTTTTAGTTATTTTGTCAAAAACTACTTGGATACAGTTCAAAGTCTTGTCTAGGTCAAGACCAAGAGATTAAAGATTGATAAGTATAGAGTTATGATTTTTTTTTTGCAGAAAAAGTAAAACAAAAACTTCAGCTTTACTAGTTAATAACAAAAACTACACTTACAAAATTTTTAAACTTTTAAAAATATATTTCAAAACTGAATAAATTTTTAAAAGTTTATTAAACTAAAACAACAGAGACAAACAACTTTGTCTTTAAATAGTTCTGCTATAATTATTTACTAAAAATTATTTCTTAGTATAAGCAATGGCAGTAATGGTACATAAATTAGGTTATAAATATGATTAAGTTTATGAATTTTTAGGACGAACGGTAACGGTCAAACTAAGTATCAACTATTGCTTTTTGAACAACATCAAAAAAACGCTCAAAATATTTGGTCTCAGGACCTGGTGAATGAAAATATCTTTCGGTTATCGAGTCGCACACCACTTAGATGCCTTTTAACGTCTTGTCCAGGACAGTTAAAAGTTTACAGCTTGCCTTAGAGTTTAAGTCTTTTCAAGGACTTTTTTTTGATAAATATAATTTGATTATATATTAAGTTATTTATTTTGATTTCTACAAAACATGACTCAAGTTTTTTTTCTAACTCATACTTAACCTGACACCGAAACCGCATCTTAACAAAAATTCAAATAAACTAGTTTTAATCTATTTTAAGTAAAACTAACCCTATATTTTTTACATTAATAGAAATTGTAATTCTTTATGATTTTATTTTCCCAAAAATTATATAGTTTATCCATGCTTTGAAATGTTAATTTAGTTACTACATTATTTGTGCTATACGTAAAACTTTATATAGTTATAGGCTAAAGCAGTGGTCGGCATGGTGTACATGAAATTTCTTTTAGGGTGCACGAGACCTTTGTGGTACATGAAACTCATTTTGGGGTACATGAATTTGTTCGTGGCAATACCTTTGTTAAACACAGATAGTAATCGCTTAATAAAAAATCACTAAGTTAGCTTAACTAAATACTTAAATTTACTATTTAAGAAAAAGTACCAAGACTACTGATTGTTAATTGGGGACTGGGGTAGTGGCAATGTATCAAACTAATCTAGTTAGTATTTTAGACCTAGGTGATACAAGTAAAACATTGTTGTAAAAATTAGATCATCGATATTAAAAGTTTATTGAAATGGATTGGGTAAACTGGTAAATTTAAAGTTAGCGTGTAAAAATTAACTGGGTGATACCAAATTATTAGTAAAAAAAACAATTAGAAGTGTTTACATATTCTTAAACACTAGCGGCGCTAAAGAGTGCAAATTGGGGCGCACAGAATTTAATTTTGTGTTTTAGGGTTCACGGATTCGAAGTAGCGTGCCGACCACACGAGCATAAAGTTAATTTTATAGGCAAATTTATTAATTTTTCAAAAAACAAAAAACTTTAATGTCGATTATTTTCCTTATCTTAAAAGCTTTCTAAAATTTTTTTTTTATTTTAGAGAACGCACCTTTGTCTTTAATTTAGAAAAAAAATATTTAGTTTGGGGTTGGAATTATTTCATGGGGTCCCTCCTAAAATAAAGGTTTTTTTTTTTGTTTTTTTAACTGGGCTAAAGCATAGATTTAATTTTATTTTTCTAGTTATAAGTCTCTGTTTTAGAAAAACCGATATAGCAACTTTAAATATTATAATTTACAAAATGGTATAACTAGTAGTATTTATTAGTTGTTCAAAGTTTCTTATTTATTTTTTAGTATTTATGTTTAATAATTTTGAGAATATCTTTAACTATTCTTACTTTAAGTCAAAAGAATACAAATGAAATAATTTTGTTACTTAATATAAATGTTTTGAAAACTGTTTCAAAAAGGAAAAGTTTTAATTTTTATTTTTTGAATTAAGAAATTTAAACAGCTTTTACTTGTGTATAAATTTATACTTTTAAGAGTCCTGGACAAGACGTTAAAAGGTATTTGACTCGATAACCGTAAAGCTTTTTCGTGCACCAGGTCCTAGGACCAAATATTTTAGGCGTTTTTCTGTCGTCGGTCAATAAATAATAACACCTGGCTTTGCTGTAAAAAAAGTTAAACAGGACATATTAAGTTTGTACTTTTTTTTATTTTAAGCTATTTAATTGTTTTTTTTTTGTCAAAACATAGTAGTAGTTTATTGAACAAAAAGCGAAAAAAAAAAAAACAAAAATTTTTGCTCAAAAATGTTTTGGATCAATGACCTGGATAGCAAAAAGACCTCTCGGTCATCGAGTTGCATACCCAAACTTAATCAATATTATAATGAGCTAAAAATGAAAAAAATGAAAAATTTAAACTCTAAAACGAAAAGCTCTATAAAAAGAGACTCTATTAAACTTTACAACATTAAATATTTTTCTTAAGAAAAATAAATAGAAAAAAAAAAAAAGAATTTTCCAAAAAATTAAAGAATTTTTACACACTCATATATCTAACACTATATACACATAAATATATATCTAACTTTACGTTAAAAGGTTAAGTTTTTATCTGAAATTTCAATTTTAAAATTAATCCAGAACTTTGCAAATAAATTACCCTGTTATATAATTTAGAAAGAAAAAAAAAAAATATATATTAAGTTATTTCCTTTTTTTTATGTGTGTTTAAGAATTTCGACTCTACTACCAACTTATTTTAACCTATCAAAAAGTAAGTAACAGTAAAATATAACTATAACATTGAAGAAAAAAAAAATAAAAATAACGTAAAACTGCAATATTCAAACAAAGTAAAATAAAGCTTTATCCATAAAAAAATTGCTTAAACTAGATAAAAAGTATAGAATAAATATATCATTTTAATTAAGTATTTTGTGCTAAAAAGGTTTTTCCTTTTTTCCTTTGATAACTTAAGTTGAAAATAAAAATATTTCACATTTGAATAGCTACATAAACTATAACATAGTATTATATCTTAGTATGTATTTATGTTTTATTTTGATTTTTTAAGGGATTAAAATTAGCAAAAAAAAATAAAAAAAAGTGTCAATATACTTTGAACTGTTTTGATAGCAGATAATAAAAAACACATATATATCCATTCACCCATATACATTTCTTCAGAATAAAGATATTTAACTGATTTTAATCTTATCATATTTATAAAATATTTAAATTGTTTGTATCAACTTTTTTTTTTATTGTAAAAATGATAGTTACCGTGTTTTATTTAAATATAGCATTTTTTAAACTTTCTTCAGAGTTCTTCAACATTTTACAGGTTTTCTTATTAAGATTTTTATGTTTTTAGACAATTATCAAAACAACCAACTTTGTACTTTTTCTGCTTGACTAGTCAAGATCTTTGAAATATCATCAGTTGCTTTTGAATTCATTACCATCACTGCCAATTACCTTTTTGATCTAACTCAGTCTTGCCAGCTAAGCTAATTGATCTATTGCAGTTCTTAAAATAGAACTATCTTATTTGAAATGGAAATTGAGTCAGCTGTGAAAAAACAAGTTTGTTAACATTATTTAATTCAATTGTAAACCTTAATCATTATTTTAGTTTATATTTGTCTGAAATTATTAATTGTTTTAGCTTTGTTTAGTTAGTTTTAATTTCAGGTTGGAACGACGAATGTTCTTAAAGAACATAGCAAATCACCAGTTGAATGGGATTACAGTGATGCTGATATCTCTCAGTTAATTAAATCCTACTCTAGCCACAAAATTGATGAGAAAATCAAAAGTAAGAAAGCTGAAATTGATCCCCCACCAGGTTAATACTACCTGAATTTTTTTTAGCAAGTTAATCTGATAAAGATTACGTTTTTATTTTTATTTCTACCTTAAATGTACTATTTCAACGTAATACTTAATTTTAAACCTAAAAATGGACAATTTATAACAGTGTTTGATAAACAATGTGTCACCATGGTCATTATTTTGATATAAAATACATTCTACTTGAGGATAGTTTAACATTAAATGTCAAAAGGGTATGAAGGATTATATAACTTACTTGCTTAACCTTTTAAAAAATATGATTGTAGTAATGTAAAGGGAAGAGCAAGACTGATGTTTCTCAATGGTGTGAACAAAAAACCTACAATGAAAAATAAAAAAGCCTAAATAACTATTATTAAAAATTGGTAGATTATTAAATGTACTTTTTACCAAGATAATCTGCGTATTTTAACATGCTAAAGCAACGTTGGTTTCATAAAAGTAACTAAAATACCTAATAAAAGTAAATATTAATCACTAGAGTAATGATATCAAATTTTTTGTTGATTTATTTAGTTTTGAACAATAATTTAAAAAATACTATGGTTTTTAATATCATAAATATTTTATTATTTAAGACTTAAATAAAACTTCTGAAAATTCTACAGGTTTTTCAAAGTCGGATAAGTGTAAAAACAAAATGTCAAATCATTTTAGTAAATTCTCAGGTTTGTTTACAACTATATTTGTAGGTACATATTATGATGCTGTTATTCTTAAAAATATAAAATTACTTGATGCTATTTTGTAAGTTATAGTTTAAATCCTGTGGCCTTCTTATTTCTTTATGAATTGTTCTTTTACTCTGTGATTTAAAAAGTATGTCCTTGATTTATGTGTTTTAAAGAAAAAAATAGAATATTGATTAACAAAATGTATAAACTCATAGTTAACTTGAATATATTTTCAAGTGTAGCATTAATAACAGAACTGTAATGTTTGGCATAAGAGTATATAAAACAATTCAAAAAGCAACTGTATTTCTACTGTTTAATGAGTAAACTCCAAAATGTTTAATTCAAAAAAATATATATATTATTAGAACAGCATACAAAGATTTACATAGACATAGTTAAAATAACTAAAAAGTTTTTTGTGGTCTTAATTTAGTTTTGCTTATACAAGAATTTAAAAATATATGAATTTACTAAAAAAGACAAACTTAACAGTATTTTAAATCCTCGCAAACCTCTGACATAAATATAAATTAAAATTATGTAGTATAATTATTCATCTATTAACAAAAATTGGAAGTGAAACTACTTGATTTAATAAAAAGTTCTTTTTTTTTCTTTCTACATTTCAGATAAGTATTCCACTTTTAGATCATCTGCTGATATTGCTACTACCCCTGACAGTGGAATTTCTTCAGCAAGCTCCACATTTGAGTACCCAACAATCTTTAATCCAAAGTACATTTATCAAATGCAGACTTGTGATAATGCTAGAAAAGTTTGTCTCAGTTGTTAAAAATATTTTCAAACAAGGACTGCAAATTTTTTGTGGTCAATTTTCTTTGTTAACTAAAAAATCACTAAAAATCTATCTTTCCTTCATTTTTTGAGCTAGAGACCTCAAACTTTCAGGAAACGTTCCTTTAATAGTTTAAATGACTTTCAATGTTCCGATTTAAGAAATATTAAAATATAATTTATTATACAAAAAAAAATAAAAATTGGTTTTTTTTTTATAAAAATTTTATTTTTTAGATTAAAAAGTTTCGTATTCAATCTTTTTTTAATTTAATAATGGACTTTCAGTGAAAGTTTGAAGAAGATTGGTTAAAAATTGAAGGAGAATATAGATTTTATTGAAATAGTTTTTTTTTTGGTTTGCGCCTTCCATTAGATCACCAACTTTGATTGCTTATATCTCAAAACTACTTTGAATATTTATAAGTGATTGAAAATTTCTGATAGCTCAGATAAAACTCTTTAAAATAAGATCAACTTGTAAAAATTAAGGTGGACCCCCTATGCCCTTAACTATCCTTCTATAAAATTTAAATTATTGAGCAATTAAGTAAAGTCAGTAAAAATATTATGTTATTATTTTTTCTTATAAGAGTTTTTTAACTTGTACTACATTTTTACTAAGTTTTAAAATTTCTACAAAGAAATGTTAATGTTGTAGACATTAAAATGTTCTAAATAAATAGATAACTTCACTATTTTTATTTTAACCTCAACCTATAACTTAACCATCCCAAGCTATGAAAGTAAATTATAAATCGCATTTGAAAAAACTATATAAATTTAAAATAGAGTTCCATTGATTCTTCATACTTGTTACAAAGTAACCAAAGCAATCCAATCTTACCAAGACCATTTAAAAGCTTGAGCTGCAAATTTGGTTCTAAAGCATTAGTTACAAGTGGCTTTAGCACTAACAAAAATCTCAACAACAAGCTTGAACCAGTTAGCTATAAAAATGATGAAGATTTTGAATGTCCTGTATTTCAAATATTAGAGCAACATGCACTTAAACACAGGACTGCAGCAGGTAAATATTTATATGTATACTATTTTTGTTACTGGACTAATATTTGTTGTAAAAAAGCAAAGTTTGATATAAATGTTTGAAAAAATAAATTTATGTTTTAAGGGCATAGGGGGGGTAAACACCCTTTTTGGTTATTGATCTTATTTTATATAGTTTTTACTAAGCTACAAGATGCTTTTTACAGATTAAAAAAAAATCAAAATATTTTTTGAGATATAGCCGGTCAAAGTCGGAGGCAACAATAGGATCCTTATGGGAGGCGCAAACTAAAACGGCAAAAATAGACTATTTTACTAAAAATCTATTTTCTCCTACGTTTTTTGAGATAATTACCTCAAATTTTCAGGAAATGTTCCTTGCAGTATTTAGAAAATTCTGTCGGAACAGAACTTAAAAAAATTAAAAAAAAAATTTTTGTAACAAAAAAACAAAAAAAAAAACTGTTTTTTTTGTATATTTTTTATATAATTTTTTTTCAAAATTCCTTCCCGACAGAATTTTCTAATTATATCAAGGAATATTTCCTGGAAGTTTGAGGTAGTTAACTCAAAAAATGTAGTAGAAAATAGATTTTTAGTAAAATAGTCTATTTTTGCTGTTTTAGTTTGCGCCTCCCATAAGGAACCTATTGTTGGCTCTGACTTTGACCGTCTATATCTCAAAAATTATTTTGAACTTTTTAAATCTGTAAAAAGCATCTTGTAGCTTAGTAAAAACTATATAAAATAAGATCAAAAACCAAAAGAGGGTGTTTGCCCCCCCCCCCCCTATACCCTTAATGTTTATATTTACTTTGAGCATTAAAATTCTTAAAAAAAAAAGTTAAAAGGGGCTGTTGCAAAAATGTAAGATAGTTAAAGAATAAAATTATTTGCTAATTACTAGCATATTTAGCGGTTCTGTTCGTGATGTAAGATTATGACTTTTTAAAATATACCAATTTTAAGTTTCAAACATTCTAATTTTTATAAAAAATAAAATGTATTTCTAGCAACAGTCTTTATTTTGTTACCATAATAAATTATTGAATTAACATAAAAATTCAGTTTTGTAGGTCATAGCATTTCAAACAAGTAGATAAGAGTTTTATTATAATCTGCGAGGGCTAAATTTGTTGACTATTACTAAATTATACTGTAAATTATAATATTAATATATAGTTACACTGAAACTTAATGTCAAGCTGTAAAAAATCAAGAAATAAGTTTACTTAGAGAAAAACATTGATTTTAGTCAATATATATTTTTATTTATTTAAGTTAACAAAAAATAAGTATATTACTTAAATTAATTTTCTAATTTTAATAACTTGATTGTATTGTAATAGGTAAATGTGAGCCAGCTCTTAAATGGAATGGTGTTTTGTCAAAATATGAGCCTGAAAATCCCGTTCACTCAACCAAAGTTTTTGTTGGGGGTCTTCCTTATGACATGACTGCTCGTGAGTTTACGTGTTAAATTTTGTTGTTTATAAATTCTCCTTCAAAATTTTTTTTTTAAGCTTCTAAGTTATGATGTTTTTAAAACTTTTACCCCCCTCCCCTCCAGCTATTATCTAAAGATGAAAAACAACAAAATTAAGATTATAAGCAGTTACTTATAAACAAGTTGTAATAGGTTTATAACTCAATTGAAAAATAAATATTTTACAAAAATATTTTTTCACGCTAGTTGCATAGATATAAAACGTTTGTTATTTTTTAGTTTGATGAAAAAAACATGCATCACTAGTTTTTTAATTTAAATACCTAACAAACTGAATTTTGTTTTAACAATTTCTTACAAAAAATAGTTTTAGTGTGTTTAAATCAATGTCTTGATAACTTATTGAGTAAATTTCACCCTTTATCATATTAATTTATATTTATTTATCGTATTAAAAGTTAAATATTACAAAAGCAACTATAATTTGTACAGCTTTGTCATTTTAAATGTTAATAGTAAAATTATAAACGAAATACATAAATCTAATATACATTGTAAAACAATTTTGCAACTTCAGATTTTTTAAGCCCTAAACTACACTGCATGACCATCACCAACAGTCCATGTGATGTTCTGCAACCTGGTTTTGTCCTTAAAGTATATTAGGAGAAATTAGAAAATTAAGTTTAAATAAATTAAAAGCAAAAAACATACTTTTTCACAATAATTGTATTTGATGCAAAGCAAATTAATTTTTGTGCTAAGTAGTTTTAATATAGGGAGCTTAGTTAGCATGAAAAGTCAGAATAAAATTAAATGGCAGTTTTATAGCAAAATATCAATAGTTGTTTTTTTTAAACTTTTAACTTTTTATTGCAAATAAAAGAGCTTCACATTGTATTAAATTTAATTTAAACAAAAGAGCTTACTATAGCAAAACCTTTTCAAAGACCAATTCAAACTAGTTGATACATAAAGTAAACAAAAAGATTCGTATACTTATAAAGTTTTAAGAAATACTCTGTTTATCAATTAAAATTATCTTTTTTTTTTAATGAAAAACATCCATCTACTTATAGAATATGATCAAGAGACATTAAAAAGTTAAAACTTCAACTAGTTATTGAAAAAACAAAGTTCACTAGGATTTTTTGTCTTTTGATTCTTTTAACTATAATCTGCTTTTTAACTAGTTTTAAGAAAAAATTAGTTATTCCAATATTAGCTCATAAAAACAATAAAACTACAAACACTTAAATCTATATTTTGAACAGTTATTGAAAAAACATAAATTTTCTGCAAACTGTGCTAAAATAAAGTTAATTTGCTTAATTTTTCATTACAGAAACTTTATACGCTGTATTTGGGCCTTATGGATTAGAAAATATTGAGCTTCCTACTTCTGTAAAGGAACCAAGAACTAGTGATACTCCTTTAAAAAGTAAGTTGGGTGTTAAGATTTTTTTAACAAAGTATTTCTCAAACGTTTGATCAATAAATGAATTAGTTAATTCGTTTACAAAGTTGTTTTGAAACTATTTTTTTACAGTTATTTTATTAGTTTGTAAAGCTAAATAACCTTATAAAAGTATAAAACTAAATAACTTTTTTAAGTTAAAACATGTTGAAGCATTTTATCTACTTGAAAATTGAGCATCTCAATAAATATAATAATATAGCAGTATTTTTATTTTATATATTTTAGTGGGTTTTTTAAATGTTTGAATTTAGAAGAATAGAAAAATAAACATCTGAGAACGTATGATAACTAAGATAAAACTTAACAAAATAAGATCAACTTAAAAAAATCAAGGTGGCTCCCATATGGCTTTAATATTTAATAGCATTTTTTAAAATCTAGTTAACCAATTATTTTAAATTGAGTCTTTTTTTTTCATTTAACTTAATGATACTTCTTCAAACAATCAACAAGCTTGTTTTAGAATTAAATTGTATTCAAGGTGTACTTATAGACTAGTACAATAACCTGCCAACTAGGTACGCACTTTGAACACAGCGTAAAAGTCCGTACCTAGAAAATTTTGGTCTTAAATTACCTACGTTAAGCCTAATACAAACATGTTAAAAGCCACTAAAGTTAAAAAATAACTACTAAAGCAAAATCCCTTAAAAAAAAGATTTGCTTCAAAACCATAACATATTTGTTGAAAGTATAATAAAGAGTCTTAAGTACTTATTTAATATATGTATTTACATACTATTACAATTATAATAAACCCACAAAGTTTTTTGATCTATCTTGTATTTCCTTGTACGCTAAAATTATGATATAAACAATTTAAATGATAAAGATTAATCAACACTTTAATCATGCTTTTACTAAATTGTGGTTATTAAAAAAGCTAATTTAGGGTTGTAAAATTTCAATTAATTTTTCAATCTTTGGGTTTGCACATTTAAATTGCACTGTTCATTTTTTTAGATAATCTAAATTTTGTATGACTTTGAATTATTTTTTGTTCCTATGTTTTAATCATGGGGTATGCAAATTTAAATTGCACTGTTTGTTATTTTCGTTTAATAAGTAAACAGTTATATAATTCTTTTAAATATTGGATTTGATATACTATTTGTGAGTGCATAAATACTTTTATGGACCCTTTAATTTCAATTGATTGAAATGTAGTAGAGTGTAATTTATTTTGAAACATAATACTTTTGTAATAATAAGTTTTTTTTTAATTTTTTTTTTTTTTGATTTTAAAGTAAAGAAATAATTTTGAACACATCATTTTTCGGCTAAAAAGTGCGTACCATACCGGTATTTCGTACCTAGGAAGTGCGTACCTAGTTAGCGGGTTACTGTACTATCAAAAAAAAAGTATCAAAAGATTTAAAACGATTGCCAAAACTAAGGAAATATATTTATTCATAGTCAAGAAATAATTATAAAATTTAGAATTCTATGCACAGAATTCTACTATGAAGTTATGAGTTCTTAAGGCTAATTAAATAATATTTTTGTTAGTAAAACAATATATAAAATCTTACTGGTCTAAAAATTATCAAACTAAAAAATGTAATAGTTTCTATAATATAAGCAAGCAAAAAATAGTATTTACTTTTATATATTTCACAGCTGGATTTTTGTATTTACTTTTCAACAATGAGAAAGCAGTGAGAAATCTTCTGCTCAATTGTAATCAGGACACATTCACTAAGAAGTGGTATTTTACTCTTTCGAGTTCCAAAATTCAAAATAAAAGAATACAGGTTGGTTTAAAAAGTAGCTACAAAAGTGTGACCCTTTTAAATTTTTTTAATAAATTTGAAGCAAAAATAGACACCATAAAAAGTTAAATGTAGTTTTAGAACTTGCAGCTCCAGCTAAAAAAATAACTCAATAAGTTAAAAATGGTATTGTGTCTATATTGAATTAAACTTAAAGTTTTCAAAGTTGATTTATTAAAAAATGATTGTAATGCACAAACTAAATATTAAAACATTCAGTTTCTTGTAGCTAATTTTTATTCAAAGTAAATGCTTAATTTTTTTTTTATCGAATATCAATAGTTTTAACACTTAGTTTAAACCATCATCATTTTTATTCACAAGTTTACTTACTGATGCACACAATGTTAATTTAAACCAAATTCTATAATTTTTAGTAACAATCAGTTTTTCATTATAAGCAAAAATAAGTTGACTGCTTTGGTATGTAAACTCACAATGATTACACTTTTTTTAAATAAAATAATTATTCATTACTTTAAAACTAATTTTAAAGTAGTGAGATTTGAAACTTTTCCAGAGTGGCTGATCATATAATAAAACAACACTAAAAAAATAGCTTCCTCTTAGCTACTACCAGTTATGAACTGATGGTATTTGAATACTAAGTCTATTTTATATTTTTAAAAGTTCAGAGGTCAATATTTTAATTTATAAATTTTACACTTTTTGTTTAATTTTGTGCTTACCAGAACTTTAAATTTTTTTGTACATTTCTAAAATAATGTTTTAAAAAGTGGTTTATATTTTTGTCACTTAAAAAAAAACCACCAATAATTGTTGATGATTTATTAAAAACAAAAGTAAAACAGATGGTGTAATCTTTTTCATACTAGTTTGGTTCTAAAATTATGTTTTTTCAGAGGTTAGGCTTTTCCTTATTATCCTTCTCTATAACTTCTCTATAGATTGTCTTGAAACATGTCTTCATTTCTTAAAAAAGTTAGAAAATTACTGCACAGTTTAACATTATAAGTACGTCGTTAACAATACTCATATCATTTAATATTGCTTATACGATTAGGTAAACTTTATTGTTAATCCATAGTTCTGGAGGTTTGGTACGAAAAGAACGACTGCAGCCTACAAAAAATATTGACTAACTTCTAACTAAGTCTGCTGGATCTCTTTTCCCAGTAGCATTAGGCAATCAGTTTAGGTAATTCTTATATATTTCTTAAGATAGTTGCCTGATTTTGTCTTATTTGATGATTTAAAGCATCAGAAGCCTTGGCTTTGACTGACAGACTGGTGTTATTATAAAACGAACTAGTTTTCTAAAAATATACTAGAGATAGTGATTTATGACACTTAAGATAGAGGTTACCCTAAACTTTTCTAAACTTTGGTAATTTTGTAGTCTATTTATTAAATTCTCAGGAGCTCTTGAAGCTACCAGTGCAAATGATCTAAATAATTTATGTATTAATCAACAAATCGTTTTTCAAGTTTTTCAAACAAATGGTGTCGATTATTTTTTAATGAGTTTTGTTTTAAAAGCAAAACTTTTTTAAGATCGTAAATGACTTCGCTAATCCATCCAGCTTTACAGCTCCTAGACGTTGAATTGTGATAACAAGCGAGGGTTTAACGCCAGTGTAAATTAAGGATAACTCGACCAGCTCTTTGTGATCATTACACAGGCGTGACAAATTTCAGAAGTAATATCTGTAGTGACAAATTCTCCTTTACATTGTTGTCAAATTTATTTCAATATTTCATGAAACTTGAGACTTTTATCTATAAGTTTTTTGATTTTTTTATGGTTAAAAAACAAAAAGTTTTATCAAAAAGCAGCTCTAGTACATGTTGCCTACAAGCTAGTCAAAATATTGGCTCACCAAAACACATTTGAAATTTCCGTAGTCCTGTATTGCATCTTGTAGTGTCAAAAATTGTACCGATAATTCTGTTTGCACAGTTGAATTTTTTAAGAAGATCCATCACTTCCTTACAAACACTTGTACCTTAAATACTTATAATTTTTTTCTTACTGTAAAACTCCTAAAAAGTTTCTCTTCTTTTCCTGATACAGAAACCGACAAGTGTTTGTCCTTCAAAGTGCTATCCAATGTTGCGATAACTTTGTTGCCCTATGCACTAGAAGGTTTTTAGGAGCAGTCCATTTTTATTTGATAGTTAAAGGAACTTCTTGAATGATTTTGTTTAATTGTTTATAAAAATATGACAAAGTTCTACAAAATGAAACTAACTGTAAAATAATGAATAACCCCCCTTAAAACTTATAAAATACTGATAAAAACAAAAATTTTAAATTTCATTTGCTCAAGTTTAGTAAAATCTAGGAAGCTAATCTTTATATGGTTTGCTACGGTTTTTTTTCCCCAAAACTCCAAACTAAATTTGTAATCTAATTCTAGTATTTCAAATTGGTGGTTACCAACTTGTTCTGCTACTTTAAGTCTCTGTGATTAAAGAAAGTTTTCATCAAGTAAAAATTTAAATACACTCAGATCATTCCATGGATTCTGTCGAACAATGATGTGACGGTGAATGCTCAGATTGGGTCAGAAGTGGAAAGAACTGTGTTTGTTGGAAACCTGCATGGAACCACTACTGCCAGGAATCTTGCTCAAATAATGTCGTCTTTGTTTGGTGAAGTCGTTTACTGTGGCATTGACACTGATAAACGTCATTATCCAATTGGTTAGTTAGTTATTTATTTTTTTGCTTGTAATAACTAGTATAGCATTCTGAAAATTATTTAGATCAATTTTTTGTAAGATTTCAAGAAATTACTAAGCACAATATGTTACTTAATATTATTTATTATTATAATTATTTAAATTGAAATTTTGGGGAATGCTCAAGTTTCAGGTACGTGTACAGGGGTCGGCAGGCATTTTGTGCTTGCAAGCCAAATTAAAAAAAAACAGTGCGCCGTAATTGTAGTTTTAGTATTTATTTTTCATAACAGACCACACTATCTAGTAAAGTTTAAATTTCTCGTAAGTTGTACCTAAGACATTCTTTATCATTCTTTATTTTGAACTCCAGAAATCTAGTTATAAGTTTCAAAATGTTCTTTCTAGGACCGTATTTTACCGTTCGCGTTAAAAGTAAAAATATGTTTGCATGTTACAGTTTGTCCACCCTTATTCTAGTATTTAACTGTATCCTTTAAGCCTTCACTGGAGATTAGTTTCTGGCTTGTATAAAACTTTTTACCGTAAACTTTACATCTATTTTCTTTTAAAGTGCGTTTTAATAAATGAGTGATGGTTTTAAATATTTTTGACTTTTTGAAACTTATGGATGACACTCAATTTTTAATTTGATTTGTTCTGTTGTTTTTAGATAGATCTAAGTTTATACAATTTTATCACGCATATGTGTATATAATCTTCAATGCATCCGTAGAAATTTAGGAAGTAAGTTGCAACCGATAGAAACTATATAATTAAAATAAAAAATTTCAATTCGTATGATAGAACAGTGTTGCCATCTACTAAGGCCACTTGGCTAGTTAAGATTTTCCCCAAACCTCAAGCTAGTTTTTATAAATTTCTGATCAAAAACTCAATTTTGTTTAAGAATTTTCATCTAGATACATCGGCTTTTTTTATAATTGTGGTTGTTAATCTTAAATAACAGTAAATTTTTTAAGTTCTTGTCTCTTACTAATTTTTTACTTGGTTTATTCAAATCATTAATGGTCTTTTTTTTTTTTTTTTTTCTTTTTTTTTACTTTATGTTGTTGAGAAACCAACTAATTGACTATTATTTTCCTGAAGTTAGCTTAAGTTAATTTATGAAAAATAAGAATTTTTGAATTATTTGTTTATGTTACAAATGTTAACGTGTTTAAAATTACTGAAAGTTTAATTTTTGTGTTTTATTCAAGATTTTTTCAATTTGACATACAGAAGTACCCATAAGTATGAACTGATAAGTAGGAGGTAGTGAACTTTTGAATGTAAGTATTTTACTGATTTTTTATCAACTAAATGGTGTCAATTTTTTGAATGATGTATTCCTTAAAAATAAAATCCATTAGCACATTTTTATATTTGAACTCCTTGCATAATTTAGCTAAGTAAAGAGCACTATTTTTGCTGAATCATTTTACCCTATCTAATGTGCTGTTTTATGAACAATAAAAATTGTGTTTCCATCTAAAAGCCATGTCGTATTTACATTAATAGCATATAAAATAAAATTACTAAAGTTCAAGTGGTCTGTAGTAATTTTTGTTCATATACTATGGACTAGCGTCACAACTACTTCTACTTACTTCCTTTATATACATTAGCGGTTTAGACATTGAACGAATCCATAATAGACACCCATAATATAAAAAACATAAATTTTGGAGTTTTTAGGACGATAGAACTTAAATGACACCAAATAATTTCCAATTAACAATTAAAAACTATACTTCAAGTACTGACAAATTGTTTTTTAAATTTTCTAAGTTTTTGAAGTTGTTTCGATATATAAAACAGTACACTTTAAAAAAGCCAGTATGTTTTTCATCTATATATTTCAATTGTATTTTTTATATATAAAACTATTGAAAAAAAAAAAGTAATTAATCAGAAAAGTCATGGTATTTTAATAGATACTAAATTATCTTAATTCTTCAAAATTATTAAATCTCTGAAACTACGACTCAAGTTGGCTTAAGTATTTTAAAATATATTATTTTCATTTTGTAAAGTATTATTAGTATTTAGAATTAAGGTTAAAAACACACTAGCGTTGAATACTATGTTTTGTTTGTTAGTAAACTTAAACACTTTTTTTTCAAAAGATTTAGTACCCTCTATCATACTTGAAAGAACAAAGCAAAGAAAAAATGTAAAAGACAGTTAAGTAATGATAATAATACCAAACTTTTACATTTACAGGTTCTGGTCGAGTTGCGTTTAAAACAAATGAAAGTTACCAAATGGCATTAGAAGCTGCGTTTATTGAAGTAAAAACCCCAAAGTTCTGCAAAAAATTGCAAATTGATCCGTATTTTGAAGACACTGCTTGTGATCTGTGTAAAGCAAAAAAAGGTCAATTCTTCTGCAAATATACGGTTTGAACTTGATAGAATTTATGACCCAAAAAATTATGTATATTTACGTATATCAAGTTGTTGTTAAATTAAATATGATTTTTAGAATTAACTTGTCATTTTGATTATGCACAACGGTATAAGTGAAGTTAAAATTATGTAGAAACTTATTTTTACTTGATATTTATGCATAAAATATTGGTTTACATTATATATGAAAATAGTGGTAGTATTTAGTTCTACATTAGTCAAGACTTGTGGAAGCTATTATTTAAAAGTAGAAAATAACCACCAACTAATTTTTTTTTAGTAGTATTAGTTTTGCACAGAAAAATTAAATAACAAAGAAAAAAAATGTACTTAGCCATTGTGGCAAAATAATATAAATGTCTATGAGCTTTCATCAGCCAAGTTTTTTCTTAAACTTATTGTTAAGTTTTTGATGCATTAAATTCATACAAAAATTATAAAACTAATGTTTAATGAAAAAGTAAAGGTGAACCTAAACAGGACTTTAAGTATAACTTTCAAACATTGATTGTCACAATATTTATACTTATTTTACCTATTGAAATCTTAAGTTAAAAATTAATTAAATATTTTAATTTTTTGGTTTAAACTAAGATATGTTGAAAAAATTAGTTTTTAATTTCCATCTGAGTTAAAAAAACAAAACAAAATAGTTAGTTCTATCTTTCACATATTTCATCAATAAACTTAAAAATAAATATATTAACAGTGGGCAATGTACGGTTTATAGGCCAGATCTGGCCCATTAAGCAAAAATTTATTGCGTGTTTTTTAATCCATAAAAAACTTGTGCAAAAGAAATAAACTTGTGCAAAAGAAATAAACTTGGGCTATAAAAAAACTTCCAAATTAAGTAAATTAATGTTTTTTGCGTTATTTTAAAAATAATGCGGCTCGCTAAAGACTAAGTCCGGTGAATCAATCCCACAGCCTTAAAAGTTTGCCCACCCGAAATTGAATTAAAGTAATGTAATGGTAACATTGAAATTTTGACAGGATTGTTTCAAATATTACTGCCGTATGTGTTGGGTCTACAGGCACTCAGTTGGTGATTTGAGGGATCACAAACCATTGATGAGGAAACAGAAATGCCGCTAATTGCCCACAAACAAATCTGCCCATGGTCCCCGCCTAACTATCACATTGGAAGTTTTTATTCGATATGGTTTATAATTTTTTTAGACTAAGACTAAAATTTTAATAGTATTTTTTTGAACTTGAGTGTTTTCTAAAATTAAGGTTTTTAAGCAGTAGTCCGTTATTGTTTTTTTATATTTGTTCTTTGCAGTATATAGGCAATTTTAGTTAAGTTGTATGTTTACGTTGTTCTATGTGTCTTTGTTAACCCTCAGTTTTGTTATTCTTGTTCAGTTTTTGTTTGCTACTAAATTTATTGTGTACCTTTTTTGTGATTAAAACTGAATGCTTGACTGCACGCTAAAATTTCTTGTTATTTCTACATTATAAAAACTTATATAGAATTTCCCATAACATGCGTTTTTTTTTGTTTCATGTAGAATAGATTATCAAAGCTTTTTAAAGTAGATTTACATACATAGATTACACTTATTTAAAAAATGTGGACTTTAAAAATTTTACGAAAAAAAATCCGACACGATTTTGTTTAATCAATAAAATTAATCTTGTTCTTAAAAAAACCAAAAATGTCCCTAGTTTTTCAGGAAACTAAGAAGTTTTCTGTTTACATTAGATATATCAGATAAATTTTAAATGGTTGAAAATAATAATTAAAAAATAAAAATCAATTTGTCTACTGCTTCAAATTTGTTCGAAATCCATTTTTATCATCCTTATAAGGTTATAAAGTTATTCAAGCAAAACAGTTCTACATAGCCCTAATATATTACTAACGTTTATAATAAAAGACTAAAACCATGTTATATGTATTTAATCAACGCAGCTAGTAGCGCATTTATTCAAATTCGGTGGTTCTTGTTTTCTTAAAAATGAGCGATTTAGTCCTTAATTTCGGAAACCGTTACTACCATAAGTTAAGAGTCGAATACTTAGAAATACGTGTTCATAAATATACATGCTTTATGCGTTTTGTGCTTGAAAATAATTAAGACAAGAAGATAAATGGTAAACGAACAGTTGTAAACACAGTGACTAAACAAAGTAATAAAGTTTATAAATTTTCTACTTAACTATTCTAGATTGCCATTTGTAGAGGTAGTTAACAAGCACCACCCACATGAATACACTAAAGCTCATATGATCTTAAGTCGGTTAATTAAAAAGTAAATAGAAGTAAAATGTTAGTTAATATACTATCTTCTAGGCAAAACTAAAGGTTTTAGATTAAAATTGACAAGTCCAGAACTAGATTTTGAAGCCAGTCAGAATTGAATGCATGGCAATACTTTATTATTTTTACAAAATTAAAAACTTGTTTTAAATGCATCTAAAACATTTGAATACATAACAATTTGTATTTTAAAAATTTTTATTTACCTTATAAATAAGCTAACCTAGTTAAATCTAGAAAGTGCGAAGCAAATTTATTTAGAAGACATAGTATTTTTAGCACATTATTTAATGGAACTAGATGATAAATTTTAAACTGAGTATCATATATATACTAAATATATTATAAACGTGTACAAATCTAAATTGTAATTTATAAAACATTTTTTATTATAATAGGCGTGTTAAAACCTAACATCTTTTATTTTATAATGAAAATATTGCGAATGTTTTTCAGTATATGTAATGAGAAGAAAATGTATTCTTTTAAATATAAAACATATTCAGTTAGTTCGCATTTAATATTAGAGGCAAGCAACGCGCGGGCCACTCAGGATCCGAGCAGCCAAGCAGAAGTTTTAGCCCGCGTACTTTTTTATCTTGAAAACTACCTGGGAAAAAGAAATAAAAAAGGTTTTTATTGCGACAAATAGTTATGGTTTTCAGTACAATTTAGTATTTATTGAATGGCCATTTTATTACAGTTTTGCTCTGATAGGTTTCTTTTTATACTATAGTTTTTCAAAATTATGTGGCTAGCAAATATTATTTTGTCAACTCCGGCTCTTGATTTTTTTACAGTACTTCTTGGCCGCCGACTGAAAAGTTACCAAAACCACGTGTATATTGTAAAAAAAACTCATCAATTAGTTATTTAAAACTCCTGTTTTTGTCGCAAAAGATTACAGCTTGGAAAAAAAAACAATGCTAAAATCCATATACATTAAAAATTTTAGACATTAGTTTAAGGTTTCATATACAAAATGGCTTTAAATTTCTATACTAACTATTTTACACACTAACGAATTCAATTAAAATACTTAGTAATTATTGATTGATATGATTACTATATACAGCCGACTATTAATTTCAGACTTTTAATAAAAACTATTTAAATTTTTTTTTTGTGCTAAACAATACACGTTAAAATGACAAACTGTGCATTACGACTTGTTACCTAAGCACACAAACGATTTTTTTTAAACGAGAAAATTTTTACATTATTGTAGCTTAAAGAATTATCAATTTTCCACCCTTAAATAATAACTTTTTCTCACAAAGAAAAAACTTTAGGTTAGTCTTATTTTTGTAAATAAGAAATCTTTAAAAGTTGTTAATTGGTTGTAATTTCAAGTTGCCGCCTGAAACCGTTACCTTGTATCAAAAAAATGCATCAAAACTCATATGGATTTTTTAACGCAAACGCACAAAAGTACTTAATAAAGGATGGTATTGTTTATTGACGGGAAATCGAACTAAATTTTGTTTTCATTTGCTGTCCGGTGTTTTCAGAACAGTGAGCAGTTTCATGAGGCTGGGCTGCAACTCTACGCCTTGCAACTTCATCTTGAGATCGTCAAAGTCGGCCACTTCGATCTTCAGCCTCTCCGCCGCTTCCTTTCCCGACACGATCCTCGGATCCAGCTTGTCGGCGTACTTCGAGAAGTAGAGCCGCTCGGTGAGAGCGCACACGCTCATAAACAGCTCGGAGCTGACCCGGGGGGTTTCGCACTCGCGTATTTGCAGCATCGTGAACAGATCATCTAGCTGGTTCTCGCTCACGTAGCCCTGATGCACCTCAATAACTCCCAGTATCGTCTCCCTGATGCTCACCGTCTTCTTCATTTCTTCCTCCGTCAGCTTGAACTTGGCCTTGTGCGCGAGCTGCGCCACTTTTTCGCCCGTCAAGCCCGCATCCATGCTCTGTTCTATCGTCTGCCTGTTAAAGTCGCTGCTGGTGGATGCCGATCTGCTGGCTGAATCTTCTTGTTCCGACTGCTTCTTCAGTTTGTTGTTTTTGTTCGCCTTGCGTCGCGAAGCAATGATCCTGTTGTACGAGTCCATATAGTGGCGAACCCTGCGTTCCGACAGAAAGCAAAACTTCACCAGGTACTCGCTCGGCGTCATGTTTTTCAGGGAGAGCATGTCGCATGGCAGCCCGAACCTGCAAACCTGTTTGTTGAACGACATCCTTCCCTTCAGCCACGGCTCCTTATCAAGCTTGTGCTTCTGCTTTGCTTCCCACCTCTTCACCCTCTCCTTCACCTCTATCAAGTCTCTGTCGCCTCTTGCTCGAACCAGCATGACGTTTATGTTGTTCTGAGAGCTTTCCGTCGATGCTTCGTAAGTGCACAAGTTTTCGGGCGGTTGAATTGGAGGAGGAATAACTTTTGCCTTCTTCCCTTTTTTTATCTTACCTTTTATTTTTTTCTTTAACAGCGGCACGTAGGGAAAGTATTCATCGATGCCGGAAGGCTTCTCAAGTACTTGATCGAGGAAGGAGCATTCGTTTGCAGGATCCGAGTTACTCTGGGAGACGTACTTGAGGTCGCCGAACGACAATTCCGAGCTGGAGTCGATTGCGTTGTAAACTTCGTTTATGACGCCTACCCTCTCGCATTCATCGAGGTTTGTTTTTTGGTTGTATGCCATTGGTGATGGTATATAAATCCAACCCGGGTTTGAATCAGCCAACAGAACTTCTTTTTCTTTTATAACCGGCTTCAGACCGGGCTTCAGCCTCGATGTCCACACTTCCGTTCTGTAGTAGTGTATGTTTTGCTTCACTCCGTCCAAACTGTCTCTACGCATGAAGTCATCTTCCTGAGTAGCTTCTTTATTTAGTTTGATCTTTGAATCTTTGACCTTTAGCTTGCTTTTTGAATCTTTAACTGACTTTTGAGGAGTTTCTGGTTTTTCTTCTTCGCCGTTTTTGTTTCCTCCTTTCTTTTTGCCATATTTCACAGAAATAAACTCTTCCATGTCCCAGTCGTCATTTTGTTTTTTCTTCCACACCAAACCTTTTCTGTCGTCCAAAAATGCCCACGGTCTGTCCGTGTAGTCCTGGTACTCTTCTTTGGACGCCCTGCGCATGAGACCTTGCTTCCAAGCGTTTCGTTTTTTCGGAATTTTCACTGCTTGGTTTCTGGAAGATACGCTCGATCCGGACTCGGAGTTGTCATCGGTGAAATCCTGCTCATCGTTGAACATCATCCCTGACATACCGCTGTACTGTGAATCGGAAAAATCGATGTTCTTAACTTCACCCTTTTTGTGCTTTCCCCCCTTCATATGTTCCTTGTACTTAACTTTTTCATTCAAAGAAGACTTTCTGTCTTCCAGCATCTTCTTTCCCCTTTTCATGTCCTTTTCTTCATCCTGGAACACATTGAAGTAGGGTGATGCTTCAATGTTGCGCAGAGACTGTTTGCTGCCTGACTTTTTCAAGACCTTCGAAGCGATCTTCCTGGTTGCCATGAACGAGTCCGTGTCGCTTATCACATCTTCACGACTACTTTCTTCTGAAAGCCTGGCAGCATAGTCGATCACTCCTATCTTATCCTCTGAGAACACCGATAGCTCCGAATTTTTTTTTTCCATCAACTGTCCCTTCTTGCTGAAAAACTCTTTCATTTTCTGCCCGTCGAGTATTATGTTGCCGCATTTTTTCTGCAAACGTTCGAGCTTTTTCCACTTTTCTTTCAAATCTGGGTTCTCGTCAACCAACTTTTCGATGTCTTTGTTTTCGCGCTTGGCTTTCCTGATGGCCTTGTTAAACTTCCTGTACTCCTTCCACGTCATGCTTTTTGAATCCTGCAGGTTTATCGGTTCTGGAGAATTTTCTTCAAGAACTGATTCTGAAATATCCAAAATGGTCTTTAACTTCGAGTCTACTTTTTTCAAAGCATCGCCACGATTGCCTTTGGGCCGCCTCCTAATGCTTCTCGTAGACGACACTGATCGCAGTGAGCTCGTAGAGTCTGAACTTTGCAGCCTGCCAGTGTCCCTACTGTTCCTGCCGGCCTGCACAGAAGACGGCTTGCCGTGCAGCGACACGTGTTCGTGTAAGACAGTGGTCGAACCAATCACTCCAAAGTCCGGACCGCCTATGTTAAGGATGTTACCTTCGGCCCTCGTCTCGTTTCTGCTAGACCTTTGCACGCTTGCTGACGTCGTTGGCCTTCGGTAGCTGGTCACTCCCGATCTGTCCACCCTCTCAATCTCTTCCTCATTTTCGTGTTCATGAATGACGGAGTTTATTGTGAAGTTCGATCCTTGCACGTTCAAACCGAAATCGTTTGAGGCAGCAGCTTGCTTGTTGCTCGTTCTCGAACGGCTTTCATGGCTCCAGTTTTCTTTCGACCGAAATTTTTCCTCTTTCGACGACCGAAATATCTTTCTCGGCGAGTAAATTCTATTGAAAAACGATCTGTTTGAATACAGCTTTGTTGTGTTTTTGTGAAGATTTGTTTCGCTTCGGTAATTTTCTTGGTTGTTGACTTGATAGTGACTGTAGGGGTTTTTGAAAAGTCTCACCAGATCAGTATCTGAAAGACACTGCTTACGATCGTGTTTTTTACGCGCATTTTTTTTCATGTGTTCAATATATTTTTCAAGAAAAGGTGCAGCGGTCTCTTTGTAGATAGGACGAAAGTGTCCCAAAGAAAACTTGACCACCGGAAACTTGTGAAAGTCTTTAGTCAGCCCCGTTCTCCCGTAAATGTAGTTTCTGTACCTTTCCAAGTACGCCAAGTGCTCTATGTCTTCAATAGTGAGTTGCGAGTTGCTCTTATAAGAACCGCCATCTCTCGAATGAGGAATGAACATGTGGCTGTATTTGCCTTTGACCAGCTGAGTGGATGAAAGGTCTATGAGAGACTTGCTGTTGGTTAAATTCGAAGTTCCTTTCATAACTTCTTTGAATTCTTCCGTACTTTTCTTCTTTCTTTTGCCATTTCTTTGTTTTGAGTTGTTAACTTCTGGTTTGTTGATTAGGCTTTCAGAACTTTCAGACTGCATTCTTTTTACTTTTTATTCACAACTCAAACTTCTTCAGTTATAAAATACTCATTCAGATTGTATATTGCTTTTTTTGATTAATTCTAAAAGAAACAAAAACTTTGAGCGTACATTTATTATACTTGTTATAATAAAGACGTGAATAAAAGGCTGTTTTTTTTTTAATACTACTTTTACCATCTAAACAAATATAAATAATTAAAGTAACTTTTTTGCTTAAAAATATGTAGTGTATTACGTTAAAACTACCAAAATCTTATTTGATTTTTTTGTTATTTTTGCGTCATTATTATGACAAACTTAAAACGCTTAGAAAAATTTTGTTGAATATTTTTTTTATATTTTAATAAGACTAATTTTTATATGTTTTTGGTAGAAATTAAAATGTCGATACAGGATTCAGCAAACTTCGGGCAGAAATCACTCGACTTGCAGTTTACCTGATTAACGAAAAAATGTAAAATTGAACTATTTTAAGTTAAAAATAATTTTTTTTATTTAATTAAATAAATACTGTTGGTGTTTTGGTGGTCAATTTAATACAAGCTTGAGATTAAGAATTTAAAAATAATAAATTACAAAATTCAACGGCCTACAAATAACTGCTTCTATTAATCCTGCACGTTACTTATAAAATTATGACGAAATCTGAGTTAAGTTATGCTTCATAAGGCTTTTTACAACACAAACTGAAGCAGCAATCCCTTAAGTTGTAGACAGTGTAATTTATAAAAACTGTGCGTAAGAAATAATTTAAGGTTAAATTATTTGCACACTAAAGACTGAGAATAAATAAAAAATGTATGTTAACAAAAACTACTGGTTGAAAATATATGTAACTTTATCATAGCTTAATTGTGTCTAATTTGATGTAAAAAATTTGAAAGAATTATAAAAAAATACAGTTCAAATAAACTTGTAAGATAGTACAAACTTATTTAAAACGATTTCGTATAAGTATTCTGCAAGTAAATTAGATTTTATTCAGACTATTAGAAACACATTTTTAGAATGTTAAACTTAAAAATCTTGTTTGGTTGTAAATAGCAACAGACTAAGCAATACTATATAATTTTTATTAAGTATATTGGTTTTGATTTTATTAAGTTATATACATAGGCATAAATCTGTAGCTTATCAGGGTAGTAAACAATGCGCATAACTGCCAAATGACTTAAAAGACGAAGGCTGTTTTGAAAGGTACCATGTTCATGTGATGAGTTTTTAGTACAAGTAAAATTGATAAAAAATAAAGTGTGAATAGACTGCAATGGAAAAACAACTTTTATATATTATAGTTTAATTGTTCATCATATACTGATAATAAATTTAAACTTATGAATAGTACTTACTGAGTTTGTTGACTTAGTTTTAACGAACTTGATCTAGTTAAAATTTTAGAAATTAAATTATGAATTTATTACATTAAGACTGTTAGTAAATATTAATTTGAAACGTTAATAATTTTTTTTCTATAGGTATGTTTACAAAGTGATTAATATTAATGCTTGAAAAAATTAACCCAGCTCACTAAATTATTAACTTAACTAACTGTAAACATTAAAATAATCTTAGGAAGTTTTGTTTTATTTTCTTCTTATGAAGACTTATGTATACTAAACGGCCTACGCTAAGTTTTCCTTTCAGTTCTTTATGTGGTTTATCTTTTTATAGTTGAATCTAAAAGTATAAATATATATTTGCAGTCGTAAAAAAGTTAGTAGTTTAAAACAGACGAAAAATATTCATTTTCTGGAAGCAAATAAATCTTAACTTTAGAGATTTTAACATTTTTTTACAACTTAGAACAATGTGTTAGGTACGTACTTAATATTTTAAGCATAAATTTTTTTTTTATGTATAGTTGTTTTGGATTAACTTAATATTCTTTTTTTTCACCAATGTGTTTTTTTTATACCTTTGTTATTTTAAAAATACGAGTTTTGAGAATAAATTATATGTTTTATCTTTGTTTTTTAGTTAAAAAATATAATAGTTAAAGTTAAAAGTGGTATTTAGCTTGATGATTTAAAATTCTAAAGCTTTGCTTTCCTATATTTCTATTTTGAGCTGTAGGTTTGTTTACCGAGTTTAATATTTACTCATTAGATCTTATATAAGGAAGATAAAAATATGTAGTTAAGTGCTGTTTAAAGTATTAATTTATGTTTTTTTAACTTTTATCAATGATTTGTTTTAAATTAAAATGTTATATAAGTGTAATCAAAATACAAATCAATAATCTTCCTTATTATAAGATCTAATGAGTAAACATCTTAGGAAGCTACTTAATCTTATCCAAGTACATAATTGTAAAATAGACTCAATATCAGTAGATGTTGTTTTTAAGCTAGGGGTGGGAAACGTACGGCACGCAAAGTCCCTGGCCCGCAACGTTTTTCTTAGCTAAAAAATAACTTATTAAAACAACTAAATTTAGTAATTTTCATAAAAACAGTTTGAAGCTTAGTATATTTTTCAGCTCAAAATAGTGCTTATTTCATAACAGTTTTAATCATTCCACCCGTTAGGACTTTTTCTAACAAGTCTGGCCTACTAAATTATTTTAGTAGTAAGTCTGGGCTGCTTACTAAAAAATATATACCAGCATTATAAATTTACAAGAATTTAATTTTTTTGTAAATTTTTGAAACAAATGTTTGTAACTTTAACAGTTGAGCTGTTTTAATTCTGTAATACTGTATAAATCGTGAACTTAATGTACTGGTTATGGTTTAAAAATAACAGAAAAAAAATTAGTACTCATAAGATTTTATTTACAAACTTTACAAGTGAAAAAATGTTTTACAAGCAAATATTTAAAAAAAATAAAAAAGCAATTTCAAATTTTTTGTGTCAGTAAAAAGTTGCAAACAAATTGAAATTTTTGACATTTCGTTATAAATATAAAATAAACCTTTTCTTTTCAAATTCATAACTGAGTTTAATAGCTTTTAAACATGAAAATGTTGTTACGAATGTCGCTAAAACGTTTTATTGCTTTATAATAAACTTTTGCAACGTTTGCGGATTTAACATACTATTGTGATGCAGTTAAAACTTATTGTTGATTTATTAATACAATAGCTTAAATAGTGCACTTGATACTCGTTAAACCGTCATTTAAACTACAAAACAACAAAGTAAAGATTGTTTTACAGCTTTTCACATAAAAACATTGCGTAGCTTTTATAATTCAAGCCAAACAAGTACAGACCCAAAAAAGTTAAAAATTTACTTATTTACTAAAAAGCTTAAATGAAATATCGTTTTTATATTTAAGTTTATCTTTTCAGCGAATGATGTTGATGCGACGATTACATAAAAATTTGGAAAATTCAATTTCCAAAAATTCAAGTTAATAATAAGTATTTAAAGGGCCACAACTTAAAAATAAATATGTGTTTGAAAAATGTAATAATGCATGTGTTGGTCTTATTAATAAGGTTATGATTTAAAAAAAAATATTATAATCAACAAAAAAAAATTACTACGTTTTAAAACTTATTTATCCTTATTGCAAAGATTATTTAAAAAAAAAATTATTTGTAGGTACTGATTAGATCTACAAATGCATAATTTTTGTCGAACGTATATTACTTTTTAAGTTGTGGCTTTTTTAATATTTTTTAAGAACTTGAATTGTCCGGTTTTGAGTAGTCGTGCACCTGATGCAACAAGTTTTATATTCACAGAAAAAAATAGCAAAACTTTATGTGGAATAGAAAAAAAAGAAGCTACTTAGATAAAGCTATCATAGACTTTTAGTTAAATTAGTAATTTTTGACAGATTTAGTTTGACTCAATAATGTACAAAGGTTTGATTACAATTCCTTACCAGTTTACAGTATTTTACTTTCTTGTAGATAATTTTTAAAGCAAAGTTTTTAGATAATGCTTTAGTCAAAACTAGTCCTTTAAATCTAAGGTTAATGTAAAAAACGAAAAATTTTTACATAGTTTTTAAAACTCGAGAATAAATTTAAGTAGAGCGAATAAGAATATGTATAAGTTTCTGCTAGCTTCAATCACAATACTATTGCCGGTCTTTGTGACATCACAGTGTACTCCACCTGCAACCTCACAAGATCTTATTACAAGAGCAGACACGGCTTCTATTATGGCGTATGTTAAGGTAATGAAAATAATTTGATAACATTTATAAAGTAGTTCTTTAAATAGTAAAAAACATAACAAAGCAAGTAATTTTCTAATTACATATTATTATAATTGCTTTTTGTTCTTCTAATTCTCAGTAGTATTACTCATATAATTCTACTAAATTATTATTGCAAAAAATATCTTAGTTAATCAAATCATAATCTTTGTTAAAAAAAGGGTGAAAACTTTAAAGCTTGATTTAAAAATAACAAAAATATATTAAGAAAATTTTCAAAGCAGTTTATAAAATCTATATTATGTCAGATCATAAACATTGTGAACTACGACACCGAGTCTTACGGGACAACATACTCAGCTTATGCGGAACTCATCTGCTCACTTAAAACTGACAGGGGCACCATCTTACCCGAGTTCTTCACAATAAATGACCTCGGAGATAGACCTGAAGGCTGCCCCACAAGAACTGTGAATCTGAATGAGGACTACGTAATGTTTCTCACAAAGTTTGAACCTATAAACTACCATATTCTGTAAAAAAGAAACTTAGCAAGTTGTATTAAGTTTACGGTACAACAGTTTAAACTTTAAAACATCAAAACTAGACTATTTTTACTGGTGTGTTATGAACGCTTATGGAAGTATTTTAGTCTGGAATGTTTAGGATTAGTAACGTCCATATAATTTTTCTTTAAACTGCTCACCTTTAAAAAAGTAGAGCATAATATTTCGGACAGTTTTTAACTACTGATACAATTTTCAGACTATTAATAAGTATTTTTGCTATTTTAAAAAGTTTAACTAGATAATTTGATTAAATTAAATGCCACCTAGATTTAGTAGATCTCTTGCTCTTAGACTACCAAGTATAAACAAAAAATTGATAAAAATTTTTCCTATAATTAAATCAAAAATACTTAAAAACTTTCTTAGAATATCTTCAAATTAAAAAAAAAATCTACATCCTATATTATTTATTCGCTATCATATTGTTTTTATTTATTAAAAGTAATTAATAGAAAACTGTAAATTATATCGAGAGCTAGAACCCGTCCCTAATATTATTAAAACGATTTTTTTTTACTCGAGTTATACTGCTTAGCTTTTTAATAACGTAACACTACTTTTAACATTTTGTCAGAACTTCACCCGTCATATTTGCTGTGAATGAAATAAATGGCCAATCCGGAGTCATACCAGGTTCTTGGGATAACATGCAGGTAGATCACTTATTATGTATTTATATGTATTTAAGTATCGTAGAAAACTTAAACTCATGATAAAGAGCTAATTTCTGGGTTTACCTGAAGTTCTGTAACTTAGTTCTATTAATATAAAGCTTTTAAGTTTAAAATAGTAAAGTTTCTTGAATACAAGATAAAATTCTTCTGTACCATAATTTATTATTATAACAATTTTTTTGAATTAACTAAAATCAGAACTATTTGATTAAATATTTGCAATGAAAATGATTGCTTTTTAAAATATAAAAACGCATGTCTTACTCTACAAAACCTTCATCCAACCATATAGTTTGCAGCTTATCAAAGTTTATATTTTTTACAACCAATACTTTTTTCGTTACCAAAACCAACTTATCATTCCTTCAATAATTTATTTAAGACACTAACATCATACGTTCAATCGTGTTTGACTGGAAACTGCCGACCAGACATTCCCAGTTGGGTACCCATGAGTGAAAGTGACAGAGCTGAGCTGGCAGAGATAATTGTGTGGGTCAAGGTTACTAAGAAGAGCGACTACGGATCACAAGTTTGTTTCAACTTTTAGTACACATATCTGCTTTAAGAAGTTTATTTTATCATTTGATTTAGAACAACGTCTGTAAAATTTTTAGTATTTTTTTCTGAATATTTTATTTTAGCAAATAAAGTTTTATAAATAAAGCATAAAAAAAAGTTTTTTCGATTGCAAAATACTAAAATAAAATTTAAAAATTTAAGCTACGGTAGAAAAAAAACAGGGTTACTACTTGGTGCAAGCAGAAAACAAGTGTTCAATGAAGCTGCCGACCACATTGGAGTCCTTACCGTCACAGATCAATGTGACCAACGTGGGCGCTTTGGAAGGTTTATGCGAGGACCGGCACGTCAGTGAAGGGCACGAATTCATCATGTTCCTTGCCAGAGAATTTGCATATTTTCCTCTCCCGGGTTGGTTGATCTGCTTGATTGATTTGCAATGATTATTTTAACTTATATCTTTAAATACTAGTTAGTTATATACACTTTCATATGATAAAAATATCAAATATACTCTTTTTTAAGGGAACGCGTCAGAAAAGCACGGGCGTCACTTTAGCACGGAACGACACTTAAGAACAGAGTGACACTTTAGCACGGAGTGACACTTTAGCACGAAGTGACACTTAATCACGGCGTAACTTTAGCACGGAGTGACACTTTAGCACGCCGTCACTTTAGCATGGAGTGACACTCTTTTTTTATGCTTACATAAAGTTTTTACTATTATGTTTAAAAATATAAAAAAAAGTATGCAATATGTAGACTTTAGTTAACAAGCTTTAGATATGTTACAAGCTAATGCTCTAAGTAAAAATTCATATTTAATATGAAACAATACTAGTTATTTTGAAGCAAACCTTAACTTTTTAATAGTAATATAAAAATAATTTTAAAAATTATATTGACTCATTCTACCAAAACATTTTAAGGAAGGTATTTTAAAACTTTTAGTTTTAAAATTTCAACATAAAACTGTTTGTATAAACTTAGCAACATAAACTAGCTCCATTTTTTTTTAAATGTTTTTAATAAGCATAAATTAATTTCAGTCAATAAAATATAAATATTAATAAACACTGACAAATAAATCGTTTTTTCAAAGCACCGATTAAAAGATTATTAAAAGTTTACTTAATTCCTACGCGGAATACAGTTCAATTTTAGTATAGATTGATATAGTTTAGTAAATTTTGTTTTTGTTTGTTCTTTTAATAAAGTTTAAACTAGTGTTTTACATAAATAAAGTATTAAATCCAACCTTTTCAGCCAAGAAAAATGTTTAAATAAATTTTAAGTAAAATATTAGTATTTTATTATGGGAATTAAAATAGTACAAAATTTTATAACATTTAATTAAGTATTTAACAGTTCAACTACCAGTTAATTTACCAAGTTCTTGTTTTCTAGTACTTATTTTTGGTATTAAGTATACTTCTTCTCAAAAAATATAGCCTACTAAAGATGTTTTCTAACTTATTTCTACCTACGAGTTATTTCTCTAAGTATAAATCGTAATTTACTTTAAAAGGCTGTCAACCTTTGTTTTACAATTTACTCCTTATATAACTATTATTTTAAATAAGAAATAACTTTGGTAGGTACACTTCCCTTTGAATTCACAATTTAAAGAGCCTAAAATGCATAATAAACAGGATAGTGACTAAATAAAGTTAAATTTTAAACACTTTATTAATTATATTTTAAATTCGTATTTAATTTAATTACTTAAAAGTATCGAACGTGTTAAAGTGACGCTGTGCTAAGGTTTCACCCCGTGCAAAAGTGTCACTTCGTGCTAAAGTTTCACCCTGTGCTAAAGTGACGCCGTGTCACTCCGTGCTAAAGTATGTCACTCCGTGCTAAAATGACGCCATGCTAAAATGTCACGCCGAGCTAAAGTGACTCCGTGCTAAAGTCTCAGTCTGTGCTAAAGTGTCATTCTGTGCTAAAATATCATTCCGTGCTAAAGTGTCACCCCGTGCTAAAGTGTCATTCTGTGCTAAAATGTCACTCCCTGCTAAAGTGTTACTCCGTGCTAAAGTGTCGACCCGTGCTAAAGTGACGTTGTGCTTTTCTGACACCTACCCTTTTTTTAATGACCTTTTAAACACTTTTGATATTTCAACGTTGTACCTTTGTTTCTACTGTTATTTCTTTAAATCTTTGGAATAACTAATTTTAAAAGCAACTTGTATACATTGACTGTTAATCAAATAAAAAATCCTGAAATAATTTGCGGTTAAAACTTTTAAACTTTAGCTTTTTGAACATTTGATAAGCGTGACAAGACCTCATAGAAAAATCTAAAACGTGAAACATTTATACAAAACAGTTTTACTAATCATAAACACTGTAATAAAATTCTTATTTTACTATAACTGTCCTAGACAAGACGTTAAAATGTATCCAATGGTGAGCGACTCGATAACCGAAAAGTTTTTTTGTGCACCAGGTCTTAGGACCAAACATTTTGAGCGCTTTTATTTGTCGTTCAATAAACAATATGTATAAAGTTTAACTAAGGGGACGGATAGCATTTGTTGGTTGAGCCCAAATTTCGATGTAAAAGTATTTGGGCCAAAGTTTAAATTTTATGTATTTTTACATTGCCGACCCAATATGTCTACACTGTAAATGTTCAATTTTTTATTAGTACTTAAGTAAGCAATAAAGACTACACAATAAAGTTTTTGAAAACAACAATAATCATTTTAAACATAATCAAGCTATTGCTTTGTAGTTGGCTAAATATTTTTTTAAAGTTCAATGTTCATTCAACACTACAAACATATTTGACTAAGTTTTTAAACAAAACAAAGCTAACTTTGTTAAGTATTATGTTTGTTATTGATATTCTAAAAGTTTCTGAAAAATAATTTGTTCAGGTCAAACAATTCCCCCATTGCAGTTAAATAACTATGTGCTAGGACTTGATGAAGTAAATTCACAACACGCAATTTTCAATGTAACCGGTGAAGTAAAAGAACTGTTTAAGGATTACCTTGCCGACTGCGAAAACGCTGCATTGCTACCTAGCGGAAGTGTTTTTGCTTTTGCAGCTTCAGCGCTACTAGTTCTGACTAACCTTTTCTTATAATCTCATCAAAAGTATTAGCTATTTTGAAAAATTGATAAAAAAAATTCTAACGCTTCCAATAAAAGTTTAATTATAATAACTACTTTGTTTAGAACTATACTTTATCAGTTATACACTTATAGCTTATGTACGTTTTAATTAGTTAACAATTAATAGTAAATTCATTTTTTTTATAATAATTTGTTTTAGTAAATATTAAGTAGTGTGCAGCTCGATGACTGAGGTCTCTTTCTGTATATTAAGTCCTTTGACCTTATTTTTTAAGCTTTGATTATTTTGTCTTGTTCAATAAACTGTCATGTAATTATGTATGTCTAAACTTATCAAAATCTTTTTTGATATAAACCAGTTAGTTTTTACCAGGATTACCCAAACTCATTTTCATGAAAGCCCCCTTGGAAAAAAATGTTCGCCAACGTTTATCAAATACCGCTCTTGTAATAATTAATAACCCATTTAGTTCAATGCCTCTTATTAAGTAACGCTTTCTAATATTCCAAATGCCCCTGAAGAGGCGATATTACCCACTTTGGAAAACCCTGGTTTAAACAGTCTAAACACAACAGGCTGGCAGGCATAATTGGAACTTTTTAGCAACTAAAAAGTTTTACTGATTGTTTTGTTTGTGTAGTTTCTTCTTTTTAAACTTTGTTTTTTTTTTGCTTCAAGTATTTATTTAATATAAAATGCAGCCAATTTTTGTTATCTTTTAATTAGAAAATTATTTATAATGCTCATTTGTTTATTTTAAAATTAAGGCTTGCAAAAAGTATCTGAAATACTTATATGACTATTCTTTTGAATGTTTTTATCTCTAATGATATATTTTAAATTGAAAAAATCGATTTATAGTTTAAAGTATTTTTTATTCTGCTGTTTAGAGTTTATTGTGTTTCAGGAAAATTTAAGAACACACTTAGTGTCACACCTAAAAATTCTACTAAAAAACCTTACCTTGATTTATTAAAGTCTAGGGCACAAAAATATAGAAACTAACATATATTTTCTATTACTAGTACTCAGGGCATTTCTTAATTCAGGTTTTTCTAGACAGCATTTTGAAGCCTATTTACGTTTGTTTTTCTTTAAAATAGCATTAAAAAATCAACTTTAAATTTTATAACAACTTCTCTTATTTTCTATAAACAGTATATTATATTTCATAATTTAGAAAAAACAAGATAAATAAGTATTTTAATTTTGTTGTTGTTTTTGCAAGTCAATAATTTGCGAAAATTATGCAGAACTTTAAGTTATTTTTCAAGTTAAAAAAAGCCAAACCTGTTGCTTTTGAACATACATAAAATCTTAAGTTCTTGACGCATAAAAAAAACTGCTATTAAACTTAAAGCTCAGTCGTGACCATAATAGTCTGTCATATTTATTAAGTCAGCAAAATAAAATATTATTTTGTTGCTATTTTTTATTTTAACTATTACAACTTTATTTTTTGATTAATTTTTGATATGTTTGGGTAAGGTGGATAGGGATAAGGCTTTAAAAAAATGCTTTAAATTTTTGCTGACTCAGCAAACATGCAAATCAGCTTTAAGTTTACTTTCTAAAAAATCAGTTTTTTTCAACTGTATCTAACACTTGACTATATTATGATAACAAATTTAAGTGTATTAGCTTGGTTTAAAATTTATAAGTTTACTGTAAAAAAGACAAAAAAAAATTAGTAAAGTTTAATAAACTGAAAAAATCAACAAGTAAGAATTTTTGATAGTTTTAAAATTTTTCTAAATTAGTAAGAAAGTTCGAGTTTAACATAATACAAATCTATTGAAAGTTTTTTATTATACAACTTACATGATTTACTTTTAGTCATGTTTGTTATTACTGTAATGCGTTTTCTAAAGTGAAATTTTTTTTTTAAATACATAATTTTTCAAGTTGTTTTTACCCTAAAATATTATTATTATTTATTCGTTTAGAATACAATTTTAAATTTTAACAGCTATGGCTTGTTTCGTTTTGATTTTCCTTCTATTTTAAAAGTTAAACTTACTGTCAAACCTTTAATTTTTTTTCTGTTTTTAAGATACAAAAAACACTATTAGAGCTTTTAGATTATTTTTTTATAAAACATATGCGTAACTCACATAGACCCGCAACTGGAAATAGATAAAAATAATTCATATATGAATTTTCTTCAAAATTATCTGTTAAAAAGCAAAGACTTTAATAAGCTCAGAGCTTTAAACAATTTTTAAAAATCCATCTATAACTGAAACTATGCCAGTTGACAACATGTTGTTAAATAAAAATAAAGTTTAGATATGTTTAATTTAAAAAAATAAACTGTAAAAGAAAAAGCCATAAGATATTTTCTCAATCAAAATGTTTTCTTTCTTTTTTCAAGATTTTTTTTTATTTTAAATCAGATTACTAAAAAAGTCTAAATTGTTTCAGTTTCTTTTTTTTTTTTGCAAAACAGAAGAAAGCTAAATTTATATATTTTTGTCCTTGACTGTAAAGAAACAGCACAAGCGGTATCCATAGATCAATAAAACCATATATATATAGTTATATGAATTCTATAGACAAGTGTACGTGTCGTCCATGGATGCCTTTTTTTACTACAATTATCGTTAAAAACACCTTAAGTAAATTTTAATTCAAATACCTAATTATAAAGTGTTATTTTAAGACAAGAAAACTTTACATTTCTAAACATCTAATAAGTTAAAAGTATACTTTTCTAACAGAAAAATATATTGTTAAAAATTGATAAGAAAGCTATTACTATTTCAAGTCGGATAATTATTTTTCTAAAACAATCAATTAAATCTTAGGCTATACAAAACTCTGTTTTTGTAAAGTTCGGCCATCATCAACAAAGTTGAGATGTTTCTCGCCATCGATAATAAACAATGAACTTCAACATTTCTCGCTACACGACAAACAACAACCGCATCCAAATCAACCTACGACCGGTTTCGTCCTTATTAGGACTCATCAGGCAGGCATAGTCGCGAGAAACCGCTCTTTAGACCAATCCAAGCCGGTTAAAGTGCATAAGCACTGAGGTGACCATTTGTGGAAAAAGTCTGATAAATTGACGCAGCCAAATTGTTCACAGCCCAACGTCAAGACATTGTTAGCTTTCAGTCTCTACGCTTGTTTTAATCAGTTTTAGCCAGTATTTATTTCGGCCATCATCAACAAATTGAGATGTTTTTCGCGACTATGCCTGCCTGATGAGTTCTAATAAGGATGAAACCAGTCGCAGGTTGTCTTGAAAGTTTTTGTTGTTGATCGTGCGGTGAAGTTCATTTTATATTATTGATGGCAAAAAACATCTCAACTTTGCTGATGGTGGCCGAAATAAATACTGGCTAAGACTGATTGAAACGAGAGTAGAGACTGATATCTCACATTAAGTTGACAATGTCTTGACGTTGGGTCGTGAACAATTTGGTTGCGTTAATTTATCAGAATTTACTAACAAACGTTTGTTCTAGTGCTTATGAAGGACGAAACCGGTCGTAGGTTTCGGATGCTGTTGTTGTTGATCGTGCGGTGAAGTTCATTGTTTTTTATTTTTGTCAAGTTATAAGAAAAGTCGATTTCGACAAATTACATTCCCTATTTTCAGTTTGTCTCTACTTTGGCTCATGTTGTATTTGTATGTGTTCAGCTTTTTAAAACATATTTTTGCTATCAAAAAATACCTACTTGAAATGTACTTTAAAACTTCATACATAATCACTTTTATCTTTTAAATTTTTCTTAACTTATCACTTTATTAAAAAGCTCACAATACATAGTGTGTTTTAAACTTGTTTATTAATACATTTAACTCAAAATAGAGGTTGAAAAAATTGTATCTACTGAAAAATAATAGAAATATAAAAACCGGCTAAAATTAAGAAAAGTAATAATATAAAAAAATAATACTTAGAATTTTATAAAGGTAAAGTTTCAATGTATAAAACTAGTTGAAAAAACATTGTTGTTTCATTTCAAAAGCAACATAGTTTAATTCTTCAAATACTAATAAACAAAGTTGTCTAATTGAAGAATCTAACGTTTATTGCTTCAAATCAAAAAACACTCAGTTTTAGAATCAAATATTGCAAAATTCGACTCAATTTTAAACTAATATTTACAAAAAAGCAAAAACTATTAAATAACTATTTAAAGAACTTTATCATTGAGGCAAGCAAAAATAAACAAAAATAGTTTTTGCATAAAGCAAGTTTGACAGACTGTTTGTTAACTTAAAATGGTTCAAGTTATATTACAATAACCTTTTTTATCAAAAGACAGAAATAAAACAAAAAACAATTCTATTATACATACAACTTCAAAGTTTTACTTGTACTATATATCAACAACCAACAAATTGATGCATTCTAAAAATAAATAAAAAACCTATGAATGCTTTAACTAGTTTAAAAATAATTGTAAACTAAATTTATGAGAGCTAATTAGGAAGTTTGTCTTTAAAATTTAAAAATACAAAAACAAGAACCGTTTAATCAAGATATATTGTTCTGATCCGGCCTAATAAAGAAGATTTTAAGTAGAATAAATAAAATAAAAACTTTATAATTTCAATACTAATTTAATCTTTTGAAGAGTTGTTAAAAATCGATCATCGTATATTTTATTTATTTATCCTTTAAGTAAGCAACTTTAAACCATTTATTAAAAAAAAATGGAAGTGTCATTCAAACAACTGTTCTAAGTTAACCTAAAAACTTTTATAAGTTAAGTTAAAAATAAAAATAGCAAGTTAAAATCTGGAAATTTCTAAAACAGTTTTGACTAAATATCAATATCAGATTTCAAACAGCATGTAAATTTTCAACATTTTTCACGTGAATGTTGGGGTTGTTTATTGTTTCGTCATCATAGTTGGGATTTCTCCCCGCTCCCAAAGTAATAGTGACAAGCATTACGAACAGCAAGCATGCCACTACAACTGCAATCATGCTCTGACGCGAAAATGTGCGACATCTCAATTGTCTCGATCTGTACATTATTGGGTGACATATTAGGATATAAAAATATTAAAACTCTCTAAATATGTAACAAAAGATCTTAATATTTGCTAATTAAATTTTATTCTCATAAATTTAGACGGCTTTTTTTACGTATTTTACTAACTAACTTAAAATAAAGTAAGTTTTAGGTAAAACAATTACGCTACAGCTTTTATTAATCAAATTATAACAATAACAAACTATGAGTGTATTTAAACGTGTGACTATTGATTTAATATTACAATTCGACTATTATACATTAAAAGTGAAAAAAAGTAATATATTAATGAAAAAAATAGTTTTTTAAAGAAAAATTTCAAACAATAAAAACATTGTTTTTATTTAAGGTCTAATACTAAGCAATTGTTTTTTTTTTAAGTATATCTAAATTTATCTATAAAAATACTTGGGTTTAAAAAAATTGCACATAATATATAATGTTGTTACAGATAATCAATTCTAGATATGACCATTCTATTTTTCGTAAGTTTTTTGAGTTTTTTATTTTCTTAGCTATTGTTTTAAGTATATTTAAAGTTATATAATTGGGTGTCTATTTGATACCAAACATTTGTTATATTTTACTCTTTGTGTGATTTTTGTTCAAGTCACTCAAGTCTTGATGCCTGAGTCCGACGTTGCACAAAATTCAACAAAAAAATTTTATAACCATAAAAATCATTAGCAAACAGTCATACTTAAGCCATCTGGTAACGAAGGAAAAGGGAGACTTTTTCTTGTATTTGTCAGCATCATGGTCAACATTACCAATGTGATACGCAGAAAAATGAGAATTTGATGATTGCGGAAACTTTCTTGATGTGGTGTGCAGTGGACTTCTATCGTACTGAAGTATTGGTGGCTGTTGTGTGTTTTAGCTTGATAAGTATATTTTCATATATTTTTGAAATTTAGTGTTTCTGATATTTATCTAATTAAAACATAACATAAATTACTCACAAGAACTGGTTTTAAAATAATACGTCTATAAACCATAAAAATCGAAAAAGGATAGTTATACATGTTTTACAAAAAAACTAGTTTTATAAAAAACTATAAGCTTACTTTTAATCTTAAATTATTTCTGATAAACTTTTTGAATTAATAATTATTTCCTTCAAAAATTAAAATAATTAAGTTAACATACTAACTTTACTTAGTAGACAAGTTTTATAATTTAATCCCGATTTTTGTTGCTTGAAACGTTAAATTCTTGCTTTATCTTTTTATTTTTTTTATTTAAAGTAATATTATAAACATATGTTTGCTAAAAATAATTATAAGTAATTGAATTTTAGAGAGTATGCTAATAAAAAAAAAGATTGAATAAAACAAAATAATAGCACTAATAAAGAAAAAGAGCATACTTAATATCTATAAATGTATATAGACTTGTAGTGATTTCAAAAACCTTTAAAACATACTTTGTAAGTAAGCCTTTGTGCATAAGTAAATTGATGTTATGTTTGGTTAAAAAATAATTTTAGGTATTGTTAAAGAATTTAAATTTTACAAAAAAAAGATACACTTTATGTATATAAATCAGTATTCAAAAGATATTAAGTTTTAGTTTCAATTGAGCTTTTAACCTCTTTAATATCAACAAAATAAAACTTGGGTTTTACTACTTTAAACTATTCGTATCAGTTAGATGAAGTTTAAATTCTAAACATGTGGTAACTTATATGAGATTAATATAAAATCATAAACTGAACTTACACTGCTCCAATCTTTTACATTGTTGTTATACGAATTTGCAACAATAGGTACCTTTTCTTCCTTTTTCATCATGGGCTTTACCACTGAAGTCTTGGGTTTTTTGATGATCTGTGGCTTAACATAAGCCTTTGGGCTGCTATTATTTTTGTTTACAATTTCTAATGGCTTTACTTCATTTTCTTCTTTTACAGAAAGAGGTAAATCGTCAATCTGTAAAAAGTAATATTTAAAAGTCTTGCAAAGACACACTACTAACAGCATTATAATAGAATTTATAGAACTGCTAAATTAACTCAAGATAAAAGTTTATCTAATTTTGAGTTTCAATTAAAAATGTGAAGCAATTAAACTTAAAAAATATAAAAATTTAAAAGAAACTCTTAAAAGTTTTAAACATTTAGATTTTTAAGTGTTTTTTATAAGTTTTAAAAAACCAGCACATTATTTTTTTTTCTTAACAAAATAATATAAAAGTTTTATCTAACTTTGAAATAAAATAAGTTATTAATATAGTAATGAAACTCATACCAAAGGCAAACCAAGGCCAACACAAGCCCACTTGCACTTAGAAAGCACCTGCCTCAATTTGTCAACAACAGGTCCTGCCTGATTTTCTTTGGGAAACAGAGGACCAGCATTGTTGGGTGCGATGTAACCTGCAGGTGCAGTGTTAGGTGGCAGATTGCTGTAGTATTCTTTCAAGCATGCAACATGGTATACGTCTGTTTGAAACTTTGTATGTTAGATAAATTCAAGCTATAATTTCATATTCGATACTAAAAATTTATTTGTTTGCTATAAATTTATTACATTTCATAACTAGTTACAAAAATGTATATAACAGCTTATTTCAAGAAAAATATATAATTTTTCTTGTTTTTTAAATTATTTTTATATATCTGAAGTGTTTACATAACTTTTTTATAATGAAAAATCTTATATCATTTTCTTTTAAATTTCTAATCTCACTAAATATATATATTTTTTTAATATGGTTTTCTTTCATATTTTGTACACTTTTGTGAGTTTTAAGAATTTAAAACTCAAAAAAGGTTATGACTATAATGATACTGTTTTTTAAATTGGCCTAAAGAAATCTTTAATGAGTTTAATCATAATTTTAACTAAGTACTGACACTTTCATGAAGAATAGTTGTTTTATAAGATGACTAAATAAAAATAAAAAATTATTCAAGTTTGCATCTTCCAAATAAAACATATTGTGTTATTTTTTAGACTACACTATTCCAAAAACATCATAAAAGTTTTAAAACTTTTGATGAATATCTATTTATACTCTACCTGATACCTGAGGAAATGAAACATAAGATCATGATTAAATTACAAAGCAAGTAACAAATAAACAGTTCTGAAAATCTCTAAAAGCTGTACACAGTTGATCAGTAAAAAATTTTTGGCAGACTAGACTGTTAAGAATAAAATACTTAATAATCTTATCAGTGTATTTTGTAATGAAACTTAGTAAAAACTATCAAGACTAGCTTTTATTTTTAGAAAAAGTACAGTATACAGCTGCTATCACTATAACTATCAACATTTCTAGGCACATCAAAATATGTCATATGCACACTTTGAGAGCCACTAGACTAGATAATAAAGTTTTTTGTAGGTTTTACTAATAAATTTTATAAAGCTAAACAAAATCTGTCAAATACTTTTAACACAATTAAAGCTTATCTCTTAGAAAAAAATTAGTGTACAGCACAAACTTATCTTTTAATAGGAGTCATTTTTTTGATAAACTAAAAATTTTATATTACTAGTTTCAATTGTTTATATAATTCTTTAAAAAAACAATTTTTGAGTAAATTTAAACAAATTAAGTGATCTAGGAAGTTTAACAAACAACCAATTAAAGTGTAACTAATTGAAACTTTACAACTTACCATAGCTCATTAGCCTAACAACTTCACCTTCTGTTAAGGATACTCCACAAAGGCCACAATTTGGATTATAGTCACTGTCCTTCAGCCAATTTAGATAGGACTGGACAACACACTAAAAAAATAATGAAGCTGTCATAATTTACTGAATAAATTATAGTACGCAACCAAAAAACAAGGTAACAGAGGATAAGTCTAAATTGTTATCTAAAAAATAAAAGTGTAAAAAAAAAATTATTTCAGCTATATAATTTTCACTACTTAAAATGTGTAAAATATATTCTAATGTAGAAAATATAGATTTTTTCAACTAACTCTTGGGTGATTTTCAATGAGGCAATGCTCACATACATTTACACGATGCTCAAAGCAAAACAAATTTGTTACTTTACGCTTAGGACACTTGCATAAACCCATACTTTTTTATGCTAAACTGTAAATAATCATATTTATTTATGAATATATATATATATATTCTAAAACAAACAAAAATTAAAGAGTAAGAAAAATAATACTTCATATTTTTGTCACCATACAATTTTGAAAAAACATTATGATCATTTGCTACTTTTTCTGTTTTTATGGTAGGCTATTTTTTTTGCTGAATATAACTATACTTCAAAATAAAGTATATACTCAAAAAACTTGTACAACATAAAATTCACATGAATATATTGAAAATATAGAAAGTCTTTGGATTATGACCTTTCAATTAACTTTAAACTAAATATTTTTATAACTTAGTCAAAACGCTTATAAAATTTAGTGTAATCAAATAATTTTGTTTAAAATTTTTTGATTATGTTTGTATAATGTCAAAGTAATTTTAAACCACCAAAATCAATCGTGATAAATGTATGAGATGATTTGCTTAAATTTTATGCATTCATTTTATTCATATGTTTAAAATAGAGACTTTTTTTTATTGTATATATTGTGTAGGAGTGTTTAATTATATACTGTTAAGAGTAATAATTTTTGCAAGATTATTTTCTTAAGGTTTTTTTTTGGATGAGAATTAATTAAAGTTTTAAGTGAAGACGTCTTCAATGTACTACAGTTTATACTACAAGTTTAATTAAATGTGTTGAGATGATTTACTTTTTATTATAAGGTTTGTTGATAAAAGTTTGTATGTTTTATAACTATCAGTTTGTGGATTTTCTAAAAACAGATTTACCTTTTTTTCTTACATGATTACTACTACTTGAGACAAAAATTTGACACCAAATTTTAAATTGATTTAAGTAGACATTAAATACCAAGTTTTAAACAAAAAAAGGTTTTGTAAGGCGTTTTTGAAGAATAATTTAATAAAACTGAACAAAAACTATTATTAAATATAAAGAACATATGTTAATAATTATTTATTAGTTCTTTTTTATCAACTAATTCTGAGGATATAAAAAACATATACAAATATAGTCCAGGCATGCACAAAGTACCTTAACTTTAGAAAGTTTACTACAATGTCAATAAAAAAACATGCAAAAAATACATACTTCATTTTTTTACAAAAATAAAACGAACAAAGTTTTGTTAAAACACTGAATGAATAAAAAAATTAAATAATTAAAAACCTCTTTTAAACTATAAAAAAAATGCTTGATGCTAAATTATTTTTTTTAATAATTTTTATTAAACGGCTATTTTTGTTTTTAAAGACATCAAAATTTGAACTAATCAAAAAACCTTTGAATTGCCTCGTGCCAACTGGCAAAACTTTTGTAAGTGGTGGAACTTTTTGCTTAGCTTAAAGCACTAAGTGCGCTAGAAACTTGGCTTTCTACTCAAAAGCTTTCAAAGAAAATTCTTTTTTTTTTTTTGCTGTTTTCAATTGCTGGCCCACTGTGAAGTTACTGAGGGTTTTTTAATCAAAAGATAATGTTTTATGCTATACTTAACTTTGGATAAATACGTTTAACCAAAAGGCAGTAAATGCATCACAGGGGGCCGGCCTGTAACTGGAAATAGTAAAAAATGGAATTTCTCATTGAAAATTTGTTGCTAAAAGCAAGGATGCAATCTAATTTTGAGCTTAAAACCAAACTAACAAATTTCTTCTATAGCAAAAGTTATGCAAATTAGTGTGATGCAATTTGATTGGTTTTTGCTTAGTTGAATATATACTATTAAAAATCAGAAACCTATGGTCAAATAAAAAACTTTTTAAAATCTACTTTAACAAAAAAGTACTTTATTGATTTTTTCATACTTTAGAAATGTATTATTAAAGCTTTGTTTAATAAAATTTAATTAGTAATTATATCAAAATTAGCTTTTGTTTTTTTTTTAAGAATAAAATTATGTGTACTTTTTGCACTACTCTCTAGAAAACTTAATAAGGTTAAGGTACTGTACAACACTTTCCTTTTATAAGTTTATATATTTTGAAAATCTTTAGATTTAGTAGATTATAAAAACCTAATAAAACATTGGCAAGCTATGCCATTTTTGTATAGTGCAAAGTTTTATTTTTTCAGTTCATATACCGATTTAATTCAGTTTATCTACAATTTGTTATAAAACAGTTTTTTTTTTAAATATAAGTATTATTTTCCTCATTTTTAATTTTAAAACAAACACTTTTATAATAGAAAAACATAGAGCAAAAATATTTTATAAGAGCTAATATTTAAAGTCTGATGACTTTTGTTGCATTATCTTTTTTTGTTTACTTTGGAATTTTGTAAAGATACAACTTTAGACTTCATTAAGATTAAATAATTTCAAGGATTTTCAAATATTTGTTTTATAAGAAATTTCATTATTATTTCCAGTTAAATGCGATTTATGCTCACTTTGTGCATCTGATCTAATTTTATTATTTGACTTTTGCATAAAGTTTATCATCATGAAAAATCATATTAAGTACTGAAAAATATATTCAAAATGTAAACTTATTTTTGGAGGACAAATACATTACATCAATGAACAAACACTTTATTTTTAAACATTAGAAAGTTTTATAATTGTGAAAGTTTGTATACATACTATTGAAAACCTTTTTCAATTACTTTGTAATTTAAAGTTAAGTTTTTCAAAAATTATGATTCAAAAAATCTATTAAACCAAAACTAAAACAAAAAAATATTTTTTTATGACTTAAAAACTTATTACTTTCAGGGTCTAGTTAAAATTAAGAATTTAATTCAAAGAGATTTTCAATAGTACACTACATATACAAGTTTTCACAACTCCCTGTGCAGTAACTTTGCCTAAGTAAGGTTCTAAGCTAAAAACAGTTTTTAGTTGGAATATCATGATTATAAGAACTAATCAAATTAAAATAAGGTACATAGTAGTTATTCAAAATGAAGTAAGTAAATATGTAAAAGAAATACCAAGATTTATGTTATCATATATAAAAATATAATAGTTTACAAACAAATTAACACACAAATTGTTTAGAAGTATGTTAATTAGTTTATGTTTTAAAATACAATTATTATTTATGAGTATAAATAGCAACACCACTTCAACCTCAACCTGTACTACATTGAGTTACCTTGAATATATTTTCTAATACATTTTAATTTGCTGTTTTTAACAACTTTTCATGATTTTATTGGTGTAAAATCAAGAATTATTTGTAAATAAACACTTTTTTTATAAAACATCATATAAGTAAAGTTTTAAAAACCATCATTTAATTGCATTTTAGGAATATACAAACTTTTAGAAACTCTTAGTTATAAGTCTACAGCTAAAAAATAGCAATGAAAAGTATTTTTACTTTTTAATGAAAACCTAAGTCTGTCTACACAGTCTGATGATGGTATAATATAAAAAAGAACAGTAAATAGAAATTACCATGGTTTAACTTTTAAAACAAGATCATCATATAGCTAACATCAACATCTAAGGATTTATTTTTTTAAATTTAACTAAAAAACAAAACTATGTTATTTTTCATATCCTTTCTAGTGGTTAAATCATAAGTGTTTAGTTCAGTAAACAAACCAATGTATCTATCTGTTGTATAGTAAACATTGCACATGAAAATAGTGCTTAAATTGTAATCTTTGTTGTGATTACGTTTTGATTTTGTAAATTCCCTATTTTGTAAAACTTTATAAAGAATTAATGCTGAAAAAAGCATATTAGAAAATTTATAAAAAACGGAATAAAAAAATAACGTGTATTGTGATATATGGCGCTTTACGATGATTTTAGTATTCTGTATCATGTATCTTTTTTACTTATAAAAAACTTTATTTACAAATATTCTTAACTGTCTAAAAATAAAAAACCAAAAAATTGGATCGTTTCTAAAAAAAACCTAATTACATTTTAAAAACCATAATCTTCCAAAAAAATTTCAAACAAAACAGTTAAAATAGTTAGTAAAAATTAATTTTAGAATATTTAGAAGTGTTTTAGATCTGTGACTTTATAAATTTACTTTTTTTGAGACTATACAGACCTTTAAAAAAATATATACAAATAAATATTAGTTATTTCAAATTTAAATTATTCGCGAGAAACCGCTGTTGTGACCAAGCGGGCTTAAGTGCAAATGCATTGAAGCGACCGTTTGTGGGTATAGTCCAGGGGCGTAGCGTGGGGAGGGACACTGGCGCATGCGTGCCACCCAAAATAAGAAAAATGTAAAAAAAAGAATGTAAAATTATTATCCTTTATAGTTTATTTTTTTATGCTTAATTTGCTTTTTTACAACTATTTTTATATAGTATTCAAAAAGTTAAACGAAATTTTGAATACCAATTAGTGACAAGTTAGGAAAGTATATGTTATTACTCAATATACTGATTCGGTGCGTAATTGCAATTGAAAAACTCTATAATGAAAAATTTTATAAGTTCATTAACTTCATAAGAATTTAGACTCAAAAAGCACGCAATTAATACAGCGCACCGCTGTAGTCTAACCTTATGGCAGACTTTTTTTCTACAAAAGTTTACAAAAATACGTCACGCTTAAAGTAAAATTAAACAATTTTACAATTTTTTTTATGCTACATTGTTAAGACTACTGCTAGTTTTCTTAACTTTATTTTTGTAAACATACAAGAAAAAGCGTGTCGGTCTATGAGAAATAAACTATGTTTGTAATTTTTATTTTAAACAAATACAATTAAATGAATTAATTTTAAATAGTATACTTTTAACTATTTTACAAAGTTGTAATAAACTGTAACAACAGTTATAAAGTTGGTCTATTTTAACTTCTGTGTAACTTTATTAAATTTATGTGCAATGAGGTGTTGTTATCACTGTTGTATTGTATATTAAAGAGATTGATACTTTTTTCGTAAATAAAACAGATACTTTCGTTTTATTGAATATATTAATTTTTAAAGATATAAAGTTTACTGTAAGCAATAAAAACAATTTTTATTTAGTAAGTTTACATTTTTGCAAGTATAAGTTATTCTTATGAAATTTATACTTTTATTTAATTGTTTAATTTTGTAATATATAAATATTTCTTTAAAACAGTTAACCAACTTATTTTACTTAATAAATTTACTTCAATTATATTACTTATAAAAAGTTTTTTTATAGCTAATTACAAAAGTTTTAATTTAGAGGATTTTTTTGAGAAAAAAATTTGCGCACCCCCTGACTAAAATACCAGGCTACGCCACTGGTATAGTCCAAAAAATTTACGCAGGCAAATCGTTCACCGCCCAACGTCTAAGACATTGTCAGCTTAATGTGAGATTTAATCTCTACGCTCGTTTTATCAGTTTTAGCCAGTATTTATTTCGGCCAACATCAACAAAGTTAAGATTTTATATGCAATTGATAATAAACAAGGTCATTAAATATTATTGATGGCATAAAACACTTCAACTTTGTTGAAGCCTGCCTGATGAGTCCTAAAAGGACAAAACCGGTCGTAGGTTGTCTCGGATGCTGTTGTTGTTTGGTCGAGCGGTGAAGTTCATTGTTTAATATCGATGGCATTAAACATCTCAACTTTGTAGATGATGGCCGAAATAGATACTGCATAAAAAAATTATATCAATAAATCTTATTGTTAAAGCTTTTAGCTAAACACATCTTAAACTCAAAAGATATTTGAATATGTATTTTAACGCGAACTGTGTTTAATAATCGATAATAGAACCTTAATTAAGTCTACTTTATTTAATATAGTTGTGATAAACAATTAAGTAGACACGTTATAAATTATTTTTTTTTAAACTTCATATATGTTTAATGTTTTTTATTGGTTTTACTTGACAATCTTTTAAAGTTTATGACAATTAAGTCATGTAAAAAGTAAAAAATCAATAATTAATCAATATATACGTAAGATAAACAATTTTTTATATATAATTACTACTTAAGCGATTTCTTGCTTCTATAAAACAATTTGTAAAACCTGTTAGTTTAGTATTACTAATTACTAAGTAAAGTGTAAATATGTTTTCATATAACGAAGTTATAATTTCTTCGTAGTTTTAAAAAAGTAAAATTAATATTACTTACAACACAGTTGCTAAATAGTTCATATCTTAAAAAAAAAGTTTAAACCTCAAAGCAAATATTAAAAATTTTATGTGTAACTAGTTGTAAAAACTTTATAATTTTTTAAGGCTGATGATTTTAGTACTTTTCTTTTAATAAACTTAGGTTTTTGCAAATTAACATGTATTAGAACAATGTGAAAAACACACAAAAGATCCTAATAAGTAAATTAAGAAAATAAACAGATTATGTATTTTGCTTATTTAACAAAACGTTTTTAGATAAAAATTTAGTTGCGAGTCATGTCGAAAACTTGTTTTTACTTTATGTCGGTTTTACATTATGTCGGGTCGTCGACTGTTGATTCCTGTAGTTGTCTATAATAAATTAGAAGCTAGTTTTAACTATAAAAAATATGTTCTAGGAATTTAAAGTATAGCTATATGAATATATATACTGATATTAAAGAAAATTAAAAACCTCAAACTATTGAATTTTAATATTAAACTACAACAAACTTAAAAAAAATCTGAAAATATTGAATCAAGTAAAAAAATTGTATACAACAACGATATATGTTCTTCACTCTAATTAGTGACATCTTAAACTGCATTAAAAATATAGTCGCTACTGTGGGAATTTTCCTAAATTAGAAATAGTAAGTTACAAAGAAATGCTTTAACTAGTGATAATGGAATATCTGATTAAAAAAAACTGTCTCTTATTCTCAACTTCCAAATTTCATCAATAAATATTTATCTTGTTCCTTTAACTAAATTATATAAAGTTATTTTAAGATTTATTATGTTTATCCACTTAAAGTTCTATTATTTAAGTAAGTTTGCAAAAATAAGTGTTTTAAGTTTATTGATAAATATATGCTAAATGCTTGTTCATAACTATAAGTCATAGGCAGTAAAACATAATTTGATAAATTAAATACCAGAGTACAATAAAATGTTATTCTATATTATAGTTTTTAAGTTTTATGTAAAACTAAAGTGCAAATATCTGTTTTATTGAAGCCACTTTTTTTGATAGACAAAAACGTGTCAATATTTTTAATCAAGCTTCAACAAAACAGTTATATTAGGACCTTATTGCATATTATAAATATTTCAAAAACCTTTTTATGAGTAATAGAAAGTTGAGTTATATACTGGCTTTAGTTACACCAGTTAAAAAAAACATGTAACTGTGGACTATAAACTTTTTTTACTTAAATTTAAATATATATACCATCTATTATTTTTAGTTGTTGTTTATTTAACTACAATTATTTTTAAAGAAAATTAAAATTACTGATCTTAGCAGCAAAGACTTTCTTACTTGATTAATTTTATTTCAAACTTTTGTAGCTCTGCCATTTGTTTAAGAATTTCAAAAACCTTGCTATTAGTTAGATTTTAAAGATAATATTTTTTAAATGTGCATTTTAATTAAAAAAGAGCTAAATATAACCAAGAAATATTTTTATTCTGAATATAATTGGAATTAATTTTTAAAATTTAAGGTGCATATAATAAGTTATTTTTATTTAAATTAATTTCATTAAAGAACAAAAAGAAAATGTAAAAGAATCTCAGTCATTAAATAAAATAAATATTTTATATATTTTCATTAGAAACAATATATTGGTACAACATTATAGATTTTTGTGTAATAAGTACACAAATAAAAAAAGATCGATGAGTTTGTTTCCAGCAGCTGACCAAATTACTTCTTCTAAAAAAGGTTAGTGATATTTATTTTAAAAAGTACTTTTTTACACTTACACAAGTTCAAAAAATAATTCATATGGTTTTTTACAGTTCTGTAAGTTAAACTACAAAGATTAAAAGTTTTTTTGTAATAAAGTTGTGAATGTTGATAATTTTTTTTATCCTTTGGAAATAAATTCACAAGTTGTAATAATAAATAAATAAAGCTGTTATTTAAAAGTTAAACTCTTTTTCAAAAGTACAAAAAAAAGTTCAAGAGTAAAGAAAAAAGCTAAAAATGTTTTGTATTATATCTCATAAAGGTGTTGTGTAAATATTATTTAATATTACTTTTTAAATGAAATAAAAACTTACTATTTTTTAAAGACAGCAGTGTTTCTTCTTCTACTGATTGGCTAAAGAATAAAAGTTTTAAGAAAATAGAAAATGTTCAACCACCTAGCAAACAACAATTTTCAGAAACTAAGAAAAGTAGAGGTATTTTTTTTAGTGCAATAAATCAATTTTGATTTTAAAGTTTTGTTTTGTACTTTGTAGTATTTGATACTGTTTTAAATATATAAGTACTAAAATAATACAGTTTTGTTATTTTTTCTTTAAAGTAATAAGTTTTAATGTTAACCTTATAATAAATAGAAATTATATTTAAAACCATCAGTATGTATATATTTTACTTTTCTAATAGAGTTTTTTTTAAATCAAGATTTAAATTGATTTATATTTTGATAGATTTTGAATAACTGTATAATAAATCAAAAATTGTAGATAATTTTTTATTGTTATTTAAAGAGCAATAAATGTATATTTTGTAATATGTAATACTAACCAAAAAAATTACAAAATACTATTAGTTTTTAACTGTTTTTGCTATTAAGGTGTTTTCAAAAAATAAATTAGTTTTTGTAAAATAGATAGAAAACGAAAACAAGAAGACTCATCAAGTTCAGACACAGGTAACTTAGATTGATTATACTTAATTATTTTTTTGTGTTTATCTTTACAAAGCTGTGTTTATTAAAATTTTCTTTATATTTTCTTTAAAAGTGTGTGTTGAATTTTGAATTTTTGTGTTGAATTGAAAAAGACTAGTAATTTAAACTTAAGTCTTAGAATTAAAAAAAAAAACTTTTTGATAAACTTTGTTAAATGCAATAGATTAATTAAGAAGATAAAAAAAATCATTTAAATTAAACCAAAAGTAAGATATTTTTTTTATTTAAAATAAGGATGTTTTCAAAGGATATAGTTTAAGTAAAAGAACAAATAATCAGTTATGTAAAGTTTAACTTTATTACATGAGTTAAAATCTTATAAGTAAAAATAAGGCTAGATAGCTACGATAGTTTACATTTATATAAAAATAAAAATGCTTAAACATGGACTTAAGGTTCTATATTGAGTGTATTAAATATTTGATTATGCTTGTGTTTTGACTTTGTGCAAAAAAAAAGACAGTGGATCTAGTTCATACTCATTTGAAAGTACCTCTCTTCTGAAGAAGAAGATTGAAATTGAACAAAAGAATAAACCATATACTTATGATGAGTTCAAAGACAATTTTTACATACTTGACCGAAAGTATAATCATGACTACAAATGTTTCAACAGACCTATTGGTGCTATTATACCTAAGTTTGAACTTATTTTTTTCTCTAATGTTTTTATGATGTTGGCTTATTTATACTAGTAAAGTTATCTAAGTTTTTCAAGTCATACTTGTTTAATTTTAGTTGCAACTATACTTTAGGTTTCATATTTTAGATTATAGTTTTATATTGAGGTATGCTTAAGTTTTCATAAATAGAGTTTTCTTTTTTTTTGTAAATATAAAATATATCTATATTTTCGTTGGTAATAATTAAATATTTAAGAAGTACAATAAAGTTGTTTAGAGTCTTATAATCTCCATTAGTTTGAAGTTATAGGTTAAATAGCAAAAAAAATGTTTGTAATTGTAGAAAATTATTAAACTGCTTCTAAAAACTGATAAATAATTTGCATGCTTAAGAAAAACAGCTTACTATAAAGCTGGTTGAGAGATCCTCTAATTTGTTATTATTAATCTTTTAAAAAGATCTCTTTCACAAAAACATTGAGTGTTTTTTTTTTCTTATCATGAAAGATTGGTTAAGGCTAAAATTTGTCATACATATGCATTCAAATAGAATTGAAATTTTCAAAAGAGCAAAAACGTTTAGCAGGTAGTAGAAATAATTGTTGCAAATTACATTTTAGACTTTTTATAAACCATTAAATGATAAAATATTTTATTCACAAAATAAAGTTTCATATAAAAAAAGAATTTAAGCAGGGTTTGTTTCATTATTTAAAGTTGCAGGTCAACTTAGGTAAGTTTTTTTTTTGAAATACTTGAGGATCTTTTCAGCAATTAGTACATCAACTTCAAATGCAATGAAAATATCCTCAATATCAGAACATTTAATTATAAATTTTAATTGTAGAAAAAATTTCAATGAAATGAGTTTTTATAGTATTAAGAAGTTGTAATAATATTTATGACTTCATAAAAATTGAAGCCATATACATCCATTTATATAAACCAAAATTATGTAAACAGAGAGAATTTGATTATTCGTTATCCTTGTTTAGTTAATTTGAGCTCTTATGTTATGTTTAATTGTTTATTTAGAATTTAAATTACTTTTTTGTTTTGTGTTTGCTTGATTAATTAATTTCTGATGCAATTATAAGGCTGTATAAGTTAATTTTTTTTTTGTAACAAAAGTAACACACTAATGAAAATTGCCGAAGTATATTTGTGTTTAGTAAAATACCTTGTTTGTTTTTATAAAGTACACATGCAGACTAATGTTTAATATTATTTATTTGTTCTATTAATATTGAAAAATGTATTAGGTATATTGAAATAACATAATAAAATGAAATGATCTACATACATCTACAATTTTTATACAAAAGTATATATGTATAACATTTTTATATTAATCAGTAGCTTTTTATTACCAATTTTAGACAATTATTTTAATTAGTTTCTGATATGTACGTAGTGTGAGCTATGGATGTTGGTGGGCCAACATCCAAAGTCTCACTTGGGTTTGGTTGATTGTGTGTGGGTAGATTGTCAACCTGACCTTTTTGCCCATTTTCCTGCAGACGGGGTGACTTTCTAACACGTTTATGCATGGACCCTCTGCAGGCAGCTTAGTATTAATATTACATAAGTTGGACATGATAAATATAAAATGCTTTTGTGCTAACTTATAATTTATCAGTGAGTATTATCTATCAATTTTTACAGCTATTCTAGACTAGACTACTTTATATAAATTAGACAAGACAGTTTCAGCAATGTATCTATTATATAAAGAACCACAAAACAATACAAACACTATATTTCAAAAATACAAATTACTAGTAAAACTTTTGTAAATCACTTGGCAAAAGTGCAACATAATAATAAACCAAGTTTTAGTGCAGTAAATTATAAAACATTTAAATAACTGGTAACTATTTAAATATATGTCAATAAACTTAAAACAATTAACCAAAAATTAAATAAAAATTTTAGTGAGCAATAAACTATAAAAGGCTTAATAAACTATTAGATATGTAAATCTAGCTCAAATATTTAAGCAATTAAACACCAGTTTAAATTAATCTTCTATCTAAACAAAACTTACAATTATAAACTAAAATGTTCAAATAGGCTAATTCAGTTGTTCAAATTTCAGGAGTTCCTTCTCTCAGCTACATAAAAATGCACTAACTGCACACGTGAAAATTGTTTTGTTTCTTATGAAACATTTTGTCAATGTGTTCGAATATGGCCTTTTTTGTCTGGCTCTTATATTCAGGGTTCAAACAATGAATAATGCAAGTAATTGCAGCACTTCCTTACACTTCCTCTTCTTCTCCTTTTTGGAAGAGGATCTTCATTCTACCCTCTGCTTCCCTCTAGCTGGCAGAGTTTTAATGTATTTTTTAACCTAAATCTAATTGGTAGACAGCAAAAAAAAACGTTATAAAGCATATATAGGTTACCAATGAAATAAAAAGCGTCTTTCAATAATTTATTTTTACTGTTACATTTTATTAAAATTTATATCAGCATAGTCAACATAAAAAAAAATTGAAAAAATGGTAAAAAATTGGTGTTAACATTATAGTATTTGCATAAAAAAATAAAATGAAACATCAATAAAGTATCTGATTTTTACATTTTCAAGTAATTTTTTACTTTTACTTTTTATAGAAAAACATAAATTTCTATCACAGTATTTGACTCAGAAAAAAGATTAGACAAAATGATAAAAAAATTGGAGTTGACATAATAATATTTGCATAAAAAATAAAAAGAAATATGGTTAGTCACAAAGAAACATTACTCAACTGTCATGCCTGACATAGCCCTATAATACTAATATTCTATAATGACCATATCAAAACTTATTTGTTAATTCCTTAATCTTTAGTCTTATACTTTCAGCATTTTTTTCAATTTTTAGACCCTCATTTATCAACTCATCTTGTTTTAAATGTAGTTTAAAAATTTTGCTTTGAGATTTCACCAGTTCAATTTTATTGTTAAAAAGTTTATAACTTGTCGATTAATTTTTGTTGTCTTGTTTGAAGAATCAGTATGACTGTTTTCTTTTGCAAATTTTCTAACATTAGTTGTTTTAACCTGATAGGTTAATTGGTGGTTGTGTCTTGTCTTATAATTGTTTTGCTTTTCTCTCTGCTGTTTGTCTCTTAACTTTCAATAATTGTTGACTAAATAACATTTTTGTTGAGGTCTCTGCTGCCTGTTAAACCTCTGGTTATAGCTTGGCCGCCTGTATTGGGCATATTTTGAACCTTTAACTGGTTTGTTGTTAGGACTTGTTACATTTGCAGCCTGTGGCATATATTTATACTCATTACAAAATCAAACTGAACAAATCACATTGTGCAATAAACCTTAAGAACTTATTAGGTTTGTTTTTAGTAATGTCAGTGTGATGAACAAATATGTCACTATCCTTATCATCACGATGAATAAAACCATATCACAGGTGAACATTAAATCACACCACTCGGCCAGTTACTCCACATGCTATAACTTATCAGTGAGCTTTAGGTTTAAATGTTTGTAATGTTCTTTCTAAACTTACTGAAGCAGTTTTTGCAATTACAACCAAACAGTGTTTTACTGCTTTTTTATTGTCTTCATGTGGGAAAATGTTTTGGTTTTGATAGCAATCAACTACATGATGCATTTTGTCTTCGGTGTTATAGTTATAATGGTCTTTGCCATTATTTATACATTAGTTGTCTTCCAGCTTATAGTACACTTGATTGGGCTGGTTACTACTATGGTTATTATGAAACTTAATTTTATTTTCCTGACAACCTAAATTATTGTGTCTTTTACTTCTGTACCTACTACAGTGTGGTTTGTGAGGTTCATATGATTTTTTTTTGGCTTTCCTAATAACTCTCTGTTCATCTACCTCACATATTGACTCTGCGTTCCTTAAATTCCTCATAACTTAGCCTAAACTTTTCCTTAATTTTTCTTTTTAATTTATCAGGGGCATACACATACATAAAATACTTAATTCTACCTTCCTCACTTTTGCTTTCCCCACTTTTTTGCTGATAAGTTTAAATCCTGAATTTTTACTGGCCCCTCCCATGATTGATGGGCTCCTAAGATTATTGCCAATTTACTGCCTTTACTTTCTAAAAACTTATAAAGATTGTAGTAAGCTCTCTCCTCGTCGTGTTCTTCAACAAAATCCAGTATATATATGTTTTCGGCCAGATTCTCTGAATAAGTTTAAAAAATTTTCTAACATTTGTAATGCCATACGCCCTACACCTATCCTCAATAATTGGTACCAACTGTTTTTTGCTGTTTAAATAGTTCAAAGTAACTTATGAGATATAATAGATCAAATATAGAGGGTTCAACAGATTCTTTATGTGAGGCGCAAACTAAAAAGGCAACACTAGACTGTTTCACAAAAAATATTTTCCCTTCACTTTTTTATCAATTGATTATTCCATATAGTTAAATAGGGTTTTTTTTTACAAAATTGGCTGTATCTCAAAAGTTGGTTAATTTTTTTTTGTTCTATAAAATGCACCATATAGCTTACTTTATAAGCTTACAATGATAGCCAAAGTTAATTTTTGTAAAAAAATAAAATGTGGACCTTAAAATAAAAGTATTCAGATAATGATTCAAAAACTTAAAACTGAAACTATTATTTTCCAACTATTTGTAGGATTTTTTTAAAGGTTTAATTATGTATTACTTTTAGATTCAGAAGAGCCTCAAAATGTCTTGGGCTTCCTAAGCATTTATTTGTAGAGTTTAGAGAAGACAAGAAAAGGCGGAAAAAAATGAAAAGAAAAAATCAAACACTTGAGAGGTTTTGGGAAAATTGGGATATATCAGATGGTGAAAACACCCAGGTCTGAATTTTAACTTATTTATTACTTGTTTTTAATGTTATTATGTATTTGCATTGTCTATAAATCTGAAGTATATATCAAAAAACTCAGTTTAAGTTTTAGTTACAAATATTTTAAATCAATGGTTGTAAGTTATTAATACTTTCTTTTGCGGATAAATTTTAAAGATTTCTAATTAGAGTAAATTACAGTAAAAATTATTTTTATTCACTTTTAAACAAAAAAAATACAAGCAATTAGGCAAAAAATTATATTTTGAAGTATATATATTAAAACTGAACATTCAAACCAAACAAAAAAGTAAAAAATTGTTGTTTGCACAACATAGGCTTCAGTGTATCAAACAACAAGGAGTCCAGTATACTGTAAACAATTTGTATATTAGAAGTGTACTTAATTTTCATGCGACCATCTTACAGAGTTGCCACAAGGTCAAGAGATCAGGAAAAGTCAGAAAAACTAAAAAAGATGACAAAAGTTAGGAAAAAAGGGGGGTTTTTGAAAAAAAGTCAGGAAAAGTCAGGAAATTCGACAAAATTTTAAAAAAAGTCAGATTTTGTCAGTTTAAATCAGGGTTTCCCAAACTCATTTACTAAATCGCCCCCTTTTCAGAAATTTGAAAAATTTTGCCCCCCACGATTTTAAAAGGTAGTTTTTCTCTTGAGTACAAACTTTTGAGCTAAAAAAGTTGTGTTTCAAATGTAATTTAGTCTGGTATTTCTTATGCACGCACTTTTGGGCTGTGTTCAAAGTAGTTTACAGGGCTCGAGGAAATAAGTTACAATTGTTTTCTTATAAGCCCATTAAAGTGTATAAAAATAGTTAATTATTAAAAAGCCTTGTGTAATCTGTAATCGATCCTGTTTAAATATGAATTGTTTTGAAACTAATGAAACATTTAGGGTAGTGGTGGACAACGTTTGTAGTCAGCAATTCATATTTACTAAAAAATATTTTTCTAGTTTCAACTCGTTAAAAAAATATAATTGCGGGCTGCATAATTTAATAAAACAACATATAATAAAATTAAAAAAAAGTCGAGCAAAATTGTAATAAAATGATTTAGTATTATTGTGATCTAGTAAATACTATTGTGAACTGAAAACCAAATTGAAAGTGTATTTCAAAATATTAAGTATCAAAAAAAACTAAATTTTGTTTATTTTGGACAAGTAGTTTTTAAGTTATTTAGCGCGTAGAAATTTGACTGGATCTTAACCGTACGTTACCCATCTGAAATCTTAACTGAAATCTGACATTATAATAATCTCTCATATAACGAATTTCGGACATTTAGAAGTTAATACTAAGTAACTTATTTAAGCCGTTAGTTATTAGACTATAACAATTTACCAGAAGAAAATAGTGTAAAACTAAAAGCTAGTGTTGAACTATTAAATAAACAACTCATTCTAATTGTTAATATAATAAAAATTAAGATAAAACAAAAAACAGTTGTATTAATAGTTTAAAATTCCTTAATATATAGATTTTTTAACAATAATAAATCAAGTTAGAAAATAAAATTGAATTTAACAATCTTTTAAATAAAAAATTTGAAGTCATTTCAAATAGAGACTTCGAATCTATACTCTTTTAAAACCAAAAAAAAAAAAAATTGAAATAAAAACTTTAATGGTTATCAAATTATTTTTTATTTATACAGAATAAACAAGTAATAACAAAAAGATGTCAAATAAATTTTATTCAAACAAATACTTTAATCACTACGCTATAAAAACTTTTAGTGTAATGTAAAACGACAAATATAAAAAACAAAATTAACCAGGTCAAAATATAACTATTAACAGATTTAAAACATAAACCATTTAGTTAATACAGTAGACTTCCGCTTGAAATCGCACTTTGAACAAAATCAAAATGTGCAAACTCAAAAATTATTACCATTTTTTTTTACAAAATAATATATTTAAATATGTTTTATGCAATAACTTATGAATAAACATGAAATAAACTAAAACATAAAACAAACATTCATTAAAAAAAGTGTCTATATAAGATATTAAATATTATGTATTTTTTGTTTTATTAATACTTAGTAGACTTTATTTTAGTTAAATTTAAGAAAGTATAAATGTGCACTTTTTGTTGGGTAAAAAATGCGAACTCAAGAGGAAGTCTACCGTAATTAATATTTATTAGGCATTATGCAAACCTGTTGTAGAATAAATAACTTAATATTTTTTTATTATAAAAATACTACTTAAACACAATACAAACCAGGTTAAATAAGAAGTATTTAAAAAAATCAAATAAAATAAAAAAACTTTCATAAAGTAATTTCTGCTACTGAAGTCTAATATAATGTGAAGGATGAGGTTCGTAACTGCTTGCAAGTTTTTCTAATCTGATTCTTAATCAGTAAAATAAAGCCTCCTTTACAAATATTTAGGTTAGATCTTTTGCTCAAGATGTTGATAATGAACTAAAAGCTTTCTCAACAATATAGCTACAAGGAAAAACTATAAACAATAACCTAAATCCCCCAATGATTGGATACTTTTGCCTTATTTTTTGTTGAGTCAAAAAGCTTTCATATCGTTCTTTAGAAAACTTTACTTTAAGTTCAAGGTCAGTTTTTAAGTCTGAGAAGGCTTCCTGTAAGTCGTTTACTTCAAAAAGATCTGCCTCGAAGGGATCCATATTTTTATCTATATGATAGCTTTTTTGTGTCAAATCAAAATTTTCCTTCTTAGTATGTTGAAATTGTTAAAAATTCTAGATTTTTTAGGTTTTTTATTTGCCTAAATTGTCAAATTCCAGGTTTTTCCAGGTTTCTAAGTAAGTTGGCAACCCTGTGTAGTTTTATTTATTAGTCTAACTTAGTGACTTATCAAAAAACAATTGAAAATATCATGAGGTGATAGTTGATAATAAATAACATAGAATTTTACAAACCATTTTTGATCCCAAATAACGTTTATGTCAGGTTATAAAATGGTAAGAGGGATTCCGATCGTCTATGATCTATGTAATTGTAAAATAAGAAAATATATGAATGAAAATATGTAATTTACTTGAAAGTAGGAGTCATAAGTACTTGATTTTTTTCTCTATATTTTACATAAACAAAACAAACTTTTTTTGTTTAAGTTTTACCTCAGGGTCAAATATTTAATAGCAAGCTAAAATTAGTAACATAGCAAGATAAAAAGTAAAAATTTTATGACAGCCCAAAACTATAAAATCGCCCCCTTTTTGCCCCCTTACTAGTTATCGCCCACCCTTTCGCCCCCTTACTAATTATCGCCCCCCGACTTACTAAAATCGCCCCCAGGGGGGCGATATCGCCCACTTTGGGAAACCCTGGTTTAAATTAACAAAATTCTTTATTTTCCAAAGCCTTTAAATGGTAAAAAATTACTTAAAAATCCTTTAAAGTCAGATTAAAATTGTAAAGTTTTCTAGAAATTTACAAAATTATTTAATTTCCAATGCCTTTATCTGGTTAACTGCAAAGTTTTTCTACTAACATTTTGAACAACTACCCTACTTGAACAAGCAGTTTTTGTAAGCTTTTTAGAATTGATGATCTGTAGCAAGGACACTTACATAGTGAAACTCAAACTGTGATACAGTGCTTATTCACTTATCCGGACTTCAATTATCCGGACGCTCACTTATCCGGACAGTTTTGGTCAGAAGCAAATTCAAAAAATTTTCTAAAGTAAACACAAAAATTCATTCAAAAAGTTTCGCAACTTTTTAAATTCCATGAGTTTTTGCTGAAAACCGTGGAAAAACTTTAAAACAAACGTCTATTATTTCTAATTTTAGTAAAACTTTCAATAAAAACTAGTTTTCTAGGAAGGATTAGTTTCCATTAAATTGACTTTAAACTTAGTCAAAGTTTCCCGTTTTCTTTCTGTCTGTTTTTTTAATTAAAACATTTTTTTATTTAATTTAAAGAGATAGGTTTACATTATTTTTTGTTTTTAAAGATAAATTTAATTTATATTTTCACTTAATCAAAAATTAATATTTTTTTAAATTAATAGTTAGGGCAGGTGGAATTACAAATAATGAGTTTTACTTGCTTGACCCATAAAAAATGTATATAGTTGCTGAGGATTAGTAAGTCTGATGTTTTTCTAACATAGAAGAAATAAATTAATTAACCTTAAGTTTAACTTTTATTATTTATCATTTTATTATATATTACTCACCATTACTATGTATATGTTTTTACCTAAATACTTTTATCATGCACTGCATTATATGCAGCATTTATATTATTATATGAAAAAAATTATTTTGTAGTTACCCAAATTTTTAGTTATCCGGACATGTTTACAGAAAAGTCTTGCCCAGCGTGTCCGGATAAGTGAATAAGCTCTGTATATATACAAAAGTTTATCTGGCATAATTTTAGAATCAAAGTGTTTTTTGTTTAAGTAAATAATTGAGAAAGCAAAATTTGAGGTAAAAATAAATAAGTGCAGAAAGAAAAGAAATGATGCATACAAATTTTGGCTAGATTTAGAGAAAAGATTCTTTTTGACAAGTTTAAGGGCAGCAGATGAGAACAATTTAAACAAAATGAGATTTATTTTTTTAATTGCCAAGAAAATGAAGCAGGGTGCAGACCAGATGAAGGAAACCATATTTTCATTAGATGAAGAGGTTGAAGTGCTAATAAAGTAGCGGGGAAAATAAATTTTAGTACATACAGGGTTGCCACACGGTCAGGAAAAGTCGGGAAATCATGAAAAGTCAGGAAATATCAGGAAAAAATGAGGTTTTTTGAAAAAAAGTCAGGAATAGTCAAAAAATGGTCAGATTTTGTCAGATTAATTTACAAAATTCCTTATTTTCCAAAGCCTTCGAATAATAAAAAATTAATTAAAAATCCATTAAAGTCAGACAAAAATTGCAAAATTTTTCTAGAAATCTACAAAATTATTTAGTTTTCAATGCCTTCATCTGGTATAAGTTAACAACATATCCTTTTTAAAACTACAAAAGTTCTTTATTAACATATTGAACAACTACCCTACTTGAACAAGCAGTTTTTTTATGCTCATTAGTATTGATGATCTATGACAAGAACACTTCTATAGTGAAACTGTGATATATACACAAATTTTTTTGCATTTCTTTAGTTATGTGATATCTCTTATGCAGCCTTTTTTGACATTGTACCAGAGTACCCAGCCTGTTGTTGCCTTTATGTATGAGAACATTTCGTTCTTGGTAATTAAATTGCTGTGCATCATTATGAAAGATGTGATAGTTACGAACCTCAGCTTAAGCAGTTATTCGAGGTTGAATTAAATGATCAAGCTTCCTTAAAACCTGCTCTTGATCTCGGTTGTGCTGCAACCAATTTGCTTGCAAATTTGAGAAAAAAAGACCAACTTGAAGAACAAAAGGTATTAAATTTCAACAAAAAATATAGATTATTTGTTATAAAAGCGGTTTAAAATCTTCAGAGCAGAATGGCTATTGGAAGTACATTTGTAAAAAATATGTAATGCCTAAATCCGCATAGCCTTAAAAAACTGGGAGTAACAATTGTTGTTAAGCGTTTTGCTAACATTGTGCACTCCTTAAAATAGTAAAAAATGTGCTCTAACTCTGAAGGTGATACTAGCGTTGAACAATTTAGAACTTTGGTTAATTGTCCAATGAATGCATTAAAGTTCAAGAGCTTCAAGCAAAAGGAAGATTGTTTGGACCAGTTCTATTTTGAAACATTAAAATTTCTTACCGAAGCTTCTATCGGAAAGTTGTTGCAATTTGTGTTGCACAATGACCAGGCTGAGGTCGAACTAGATTAAGTATTAACAAGGCTCTGCTTGAAAACAGTATGAAATGAGAAAATATTACATCCAGAAGAAGAGTTAAAGATTATATGTATGCATACAAACTAGAACTGTATTAAGTTAGAAAATACAAGTATTTTGCTGATAGAGCTGTTTTTTGCAAATACATCAATCGTACTAGATGGTTCAAGTAATGTAATGGAAGTTAGATGATTGAATTCATCAAAAAAACTGTTGTTTTAACCTGTATAAAAATAAGATTGGAAGATTTATATAGTTTCTAGTATTTGATTATGTATTTTAGAATAAGTTTAACTTCAGAGTTTACGTTTAGAAAAGTCAGGAAAGTTTTAGTTAAAAGTGAGGAAAATTTTTTCAGCTTGATCTGTGGCATTCTTGATCTTATGTCTACTTATTGCTTAAAAATGTAAAAACTAATCAAGTTGATAAGTAGAAAAAAAAAAGTCATAATTTTTTATTGACTCTAGATAAGTTATATAAATTAGATGTAAATGTTTTCAATACATCGTTTTTGTATAAAACAAGAGTAGTTGTGTAGAAAGTGTTGTATTCGTGTAAATTAATTTGAAAACAACTGTTTGTCAGTATCAGAAATTTTTAGGATGAAACACTAAGAAATAAAATTGAAAAACTAAACGAAACAACTAGAAAAGAACCACAAAATATAAAGAACTGGATCAACCTGGTAAACTTACAAGATGGTAAGTGTCGTATTAGTCAAAAATAAAATTACTGAGATAAAAATATCTAGATTTATATTTTTATAGCATGTCTATTTTAAGTTTACTTAGAAAGTAGTTACTGAAGTTACAGTTGTTTCAACACTGGTTTAGTTCAATTAGTATTTAATCAAAAAACAAAGATTTATTGAATATATACGTTTTATAAAAGTTATAAAAGTATAATAACATGATAGTAAAAAAAGCTTTTAGAAAGTTGGCTAAGTTTTTTTAGTTACTTTAATTGTGGTTATATTTTTATTCAATTTTGAAGATGATTGTTTTAAAAAAGATTTTATATTAGTATTAAAACAACCTTCAAAAAAATAAACAAAAATGGTTTTGTTAGTAAACATAAAACAAGTTTTAGCTTTTAATTCTTTACTAGATAGTATTTTTCAAATATTATGAAACTAATTTTTACTATAAAACAGGGTTGACAAAACCTTGAACCTGAAATTTTGAACAAAAATCACCAAAAAACTAGAAAAAGCTGGAATTTTTATCAGTTTTAACATGTTAAGTAGTAAAATTTCGATTTGTTTCATAAAATCTGTTATATAGATAACATGTTTTTGTCATCATCAAATTTTTTTTATTAAAATACACATTTAAAGTAGTTTTAGAGTATCTTTTTAACTCAACACAGTTTTTTACCTTAAACTTAATATCAAACTAAAAATAGACCCAAAAGTGTGTACCTTTAAAAAGTTTGAAGAAATCTGGAGAAAATTTACCAAAAATTTTGGCAACCCTGTATAAAAACATCTATAGAAACTTATCAATTTTTGAAATTTTTCAATTATCAGAAACTATATGCAAAAACAAGGTGTTAGTAGCTGAAAAGAAGATATCAATATTAGACGCTGCAATAAAAGAAAATTTTTCAAGTTTTCAGTTGAAGCTCATGCGGCTACAAGTAAAACGTAAGTCTTACCTTAAATACATAACGAGTTTTTTAATTTGAAAACCGAGTATATTTTGATAATAAATTATTTTCTTCAGTTTCTATAAAATTAATACTTATTATATTTATTTAACTTGCTTTAATTGTTAATTCAATTCAAAATTTTATTAACAAAACAATGCTTCACTCGTTTGAACCAAATCAAACAAGAACGTCAGTTGAATAAAACCTGTAAAAAATTTTCTACATAAATATGCAAGAAGATTTAATTGTTAATTGACTGATTATTACCTTTCATCATCTTTTTTAAACTTAAAATAAAAATATAGTAACTGCAATAATTTATACTTTGTAAAACATTTATATAATCGATACAATAGCTAAGCAGAAAAAAAAAAATCTGAAAGTAAGCATTTTTACTTCTTCCTTTCTGAAATTTCAATAAAAATTTTCTATTTAAATTTGTACTAGAGAAAAGCAAAAAGTTTAAAGACATAGTAAGGGACACCCAATAAAATTCTTTATTTTTTATTGCAAAGCTATTCCACATCATGTGATTTTTTTTATATGCTTTTGGTTGTAGATTTCAAAGGATTCTATTATAAAATATTACTAAATTTTTTTAAGGTTTTTGTAATTTTTAAAGTTTTAAATTACTATTGATGAACTAATCAAAGCTCAAATTATTAACAATTAAAAGTTCAAAAAAGTTTTTAGAGGTTGCAAGCTTAACAGCTTAAGTAGCTTTATATTAACTGAATAATTTTGTGTAGAGTCTGTTGTACAAGACACAACTAGAGACTGGGATGATTTTTTGTTTCAGCATTACGAAAATTTAAACGCTTGGATGAATTACATCAATAAATTTAAAGTTAGTCTAGTAGTACTCATTTGTTTATTTTAACTTTCGTTTTGCTGCTTTAAACTACAGTTAATGACTTTACTAGTTTAATTAATAAAGTTTAATTGAGAACAATTGATCTTAATTTATTACATCTTTTTCGTAGCGTATTTACTTATACTATTGATGTTTTTAATACTCGTTGTACAAAAGTATTTATAAGTTTTGTAAACTTATTTTATATTTCGTATAAAAATTTACTATGAGTTTTTTTGTTAACCATATTGTTTTATAAGATTTCATATGATTGTTTTAGGGTAACTTGAATTAAAAGTTTAAGTTTGCTAAAAGTTTTTTATTTTTGGTAAGTTATCTAATGACCCGGAAATGAAAGATTGTTTTGACTTATGTTTAGATATAGTTCAATAAAGTTGTCAAAGTATATAATACAAAAAAAGAAATTTCCTAAAAAAGTCAGCTTTTGATATAATAATAAATAATTAATTAGTGAAGTTAGAACTTAATGATGGCCCTGTTAATTTTTTTAAAGAAAGTAAAGTTATATATCGTAATAGCTTTAAGTTTATCATTATGATCAGAAATAAAAAATGTAAGACTTGATGAGATAATCAAAACAAGAATTCACTATCAAACTATTTTGTCCAGACTGAAAGCAGCTTCAATGTGATCAAGGTGGTGGCAGCTTACGGCAAAGCGATAAGCAAGCTGCGGTCTGCAGACAGCTCGCAACACAACAAGCACGAGGGAAGCTTGATGAAGCTGCTCGAAGGAGTCGTTGATTTCATGATGGAGTGCGGGATGAGCGAGAAGTGCTTCTACCTCGTCTCACTCATGGCTGACGTCAACGTGAGAATGAACAGTAAAGCTCGTGTCGACTTCGAACACATCCAGCGCTTCTGCGAAACAAACCGACCTTTTATTGGCGAAGTCAATGCCAAAGGTTGGTCTAGTTGCGGTGAAGCGTAGTATTAAACGTCTTGTTTAGTTTATATAAGTTTAAATTACATAGATAATGATTTTGGGCTAAAGTTTAAAAATAATAAAGGTTTAAGTTGTACAGAATATAAGGATCTAAAATATTAATGTAATATAAACACTATAAGTTAATATATAATATTTATATTTACTTTTGTTTTACATTCTGAAATCTTATTCCACTTTATTATTTTTTTATATTTTTCATGTATAACTTCCAAATTCAATTGGAAGCCTATATAAAGTATATCTGTATTCAAATCACAGATACGCCGTGCTTTTTTTACCTTCTACACATCAAATAATTCGGGAAGTTTTTTTTACTGCAGGTTTATACTTAGCACATGCTTATCATGTTACATTACATCTATATTAAACCTAAACGTTAATGTACTATTATTTATTTAGAATAATTCTACTAGCTCTATTTACTTACTAATGTCCGACTGATTTGCTAAACCTTATTTATAATTTGCATATGTATCAGGGTTGCCACTTTACCTGGAATCCTGGAAAAACCTGGAATTTAAGAATTTTTGAAAATAACCTTGAAAAACCTGGAATTTTGAACAAAAGACCTGGAAAAACCTGGAATTTTTAAGAAATTTAACAAGTTCAGTAGTAAAATTTCAGTTTGATTCAAAAAATTTATCATATAGATAAAAAATTTTTGTCATCACCAAAAATTCTTTTATTAAAAATCACGTTTTAGGTAGCTTTACAGTACCTTTTTAATCTTTTTATACTATATAACACAGTTTCTTACCTTAAATTTAACTTTAAACTAAAAATAGATCCAAAAATGTGTCCTTTTAAAAACCTGGAAGAAATTTGAAAAACCTGGAAAATTTTTTGAAAAAACGAGTGGCAACCCTGATGTAACCAAATATGGTAAAAGGACTTAATTGTTATCAAAAATTTCAATACTTGACTACAGGTTTAGTTTTGTGTTTAGTATATTTTTTGTTGTTTTTGTGTTGTTTTATCTTGTATTTTACTTGTTTTTTATATATTTTAGATTTAAGCATTATTAACATTATATGGTTTTGTATTAATCCTAATTTACATAATTTTAAACACCTTAAAACGTGATAAAATGATAAATATATAGCATTTTGTAGTATTTAAATTTATTTATTAACTCAAAAAATGTAAATACTAATATTTTTTGATTTACACCTTTTATCTAAAGTTATAACAGTCGGATTATACAACATTTCTCTAGCATTATTAACTATTTTTCTATAGTAATTATGCTTATCTTTTGTAAACACAAATATTCAACTACTTAAGCTTCTATTCTTTTTTTGCACTCTTTATTTTTCACAGAGCTCCGTCGAAGTGTGTTAACTTTTAAGCACAAATAAACATGTGTTAGTGTAATAAAGAATAAGTACTGTGAAAATTTGTTTTTATTATATATTCAAACGAACTCGCTTCGCCAGGATTTTTTTCTAACTAACAATTACCTTTAATTTTTGAATTAAAAAAAAACTGACCAAGGCAAAGGGTTAGGGGTAACAGTGATTGTAAAAAATAAGTAATTAATTATATGAAAATAAAATAAGCTTCAACGTGTCAAAAAGTGACCCTTCGTGCAAAACTGTCCCTTCATGCATTTTTTATACCTACCCGTCAAAATTACAATAGAAACAATTTATTTAGTAGCAAGGTTTATTTGTAAAGAGCTGTTGACTGTAACTTAATAGTATTAAAACTAGCTACTTGCAAGTTTAATATTGCTTAGTCTATGAGTAATGTATTCTTCTATCACGTCTTAAATTTTGAGTGATTAGCAAATATAAATGCAGTTATTTAATTTTTCTCGTTTGCTTATTGTTTGTGAAACTAAAACAGTTGATAGACATACAGGTCATTCACTAATTTTTAATATAAAATAATTAATGATGTAGAATAACTATAAATACTAAATACTTTGTTAAGGATTCGAAACATGGCACGCTTATGACGAAAAAGGTGGGTGGACTTCCAACGTTGAAATTGATGAGTCAGCAGATTCAGAAATAGACGACGACGATCTTGTAGATGAAGAGTCAACATTTTTCCAAAACTGGCTTGCCGTCGAAGAAGCCAGAACACAAAGGTTTTATATATTTATTTTTCAAGTGAAAAATATCAAGTGTTTTATTTTGATAACTTTAAGAACTAAGGAAAGTAAAAGCTCAAAAATGTCGTTTTATTTACAAACTAACTTTTTAGAGTATTACAAAAGCAATTTTTATCTTTTAAATAAACGTAAAGTTTTTTCTAATAAGAAATAAAATTGTTTTAGGTAGATGAAATTTTACTTGTAGTTGTATAATTGTTTTAAGAACTCATATTTAACCTGGTGATTAAAATTGAAAGATATAACAAAAATTAAGTAGTTGGCAAACTAGATATTTTAATGTTTGAGTTTATAAAATAAAGAATCATTAAGTTTTTGATTTTACATGTTGTTTATGTCTTTGTTAAAAATTAAAATAATATTTTCAAAATTACTTTTGCCTAAGTTATCTACTTAAATATTCTAAAAATAAATCTAGTTTATTTTGTGCATTTGCTAATCGTTTTCCTGATATTTCTGTTTGTTTTATTTAATTTACTGATATTTTTAGTAGTTTTACAAAACATTTTTAATTAAAAGTGGTTTGTTTTTTTAGAATATAAATATTATATTTGAACATAAAAAATAATACTTTTTTTTCGAACTTATAGTTTACACATTTATAAAATAACGTTTCTCTCAATTATTAAAAATGAGATCTTCACTTAAAATAAATATCTGAATATTAAAATAAATATTTATGAGACATCAAGGCTTAGCTTAAGTTAACAAACTATATTAAGGGCATAGGGGCGGGTCCACCTTGATTTTTACAAGTTGATCTTATTTTATAGAGTTTTAACTGAGCTATCAAACATTTTTAACCGCTTGAAAAAATTATAAGATTTTTTGAGATATGAGCGGTCAAAGTCGGTGACCTCAATAGGTTCCTAATGGGAGGCGCAAACTAAAAACGCGAAAAAAGACCATTTCACTAAAAATCTATCTCCTCCTTCATTTTTTAAGCAATCTTCTTCAAATTATCACAGAAAGTGTAATATTAAATTTTAAAAAGATTGAATGCAGGAAGTTTTTTATTTTGAAAAATAAAATTTTTATTAAAAAAAACCACCTATTTTTTTTTTTTTTTTGTCTAAATTTTTTTTTTTATGTTTTCAAAATTCAATCGTTCAAAGTCTTTTAAATTATAAAAGTAACATTTCCTGAAAGTTTGAGGTCTTTAGCTCACAAAATGAAGGAGAAGATAGGTTTTTAGTAATTTTTTAAATTTCCGAGAAAATTGACTTCGAAAAATTTGCGTTCCACACGTTTGTATCGGAAACCTTTTATAAAGATTACAATATCTCAAAAGTTAGATAACATTTTTTAATTCTATAAAAAGTGGCTAGTAGTTTGTACTTCAAGCTTTCATATATGAAACAATATTATTTTTAGTAAAAAAAATAGTCAAATCCCCTATGCCCTTAAAATACATTATAAAAATATCTTAATAAAAAAATAATGAAAACTGGTAAACAATGTAGTAAAAAAGCTTAAGGATACTCTGAGTAAAACTTTAAACGAAGTTTGATAACAAAGTGTAATTTTATCTACTGAACAAATTGTCAATATTAATTTTGTATTCAAAGAAAGCGTGTTCAAATTTACAAAAAAATATTTGTGATTGTGGCAAAGTCTGATAAACATTGGTAATAAGTTTAAATTTATTTTAAATAATGCTAAAAAGAGATGTGTTACTAAATTTTTAACTAAACTAACTAAATAAGATATAAGAAAAATGAACACTAATAAATAATTTTTAGCTTCCAATTGAGCTTTGAACGTATAATTTTAATAACTATCTTATGATAAATAAAAACTTAGTTTTTTAGCTCAAATTTTATTAACTTATTAATAAATTTCCGTAATAAAAATGTTATTCATTTAATATTAGTAAAGCATTATAATGTAAAAATATATTTATTAGTATGTTTAAATTCTTTTTAATTCTCATAAGTGAACTAAAGTATTCACTTCATATTTTTTATAATAGTATTATCAAATTTTGATAGTCATTTTTCACACAGAGATTTCCTACCAAAACGAAATAAGCAAGATTATAGTGAAGATCAAAAAAGAAAAGTTCGTTTGGAATATTAAGATAATTTACTCTTGTTATTATGTAAAAAACATATTATCATTAACGTGATAAAAAAATAAATACATTTCTTAATTTGAAAAAAAAAACTGTCATCTATACTTTTTTAAATTTATAAAGTTACCTAGTTTTCAAAAAAATGTTACTAATCCTAAACATGTTAAATTGTTTAAAAGTAATTTGTGTATCCTACATATAAAGTCTGAGTTCCTCGTCACTAATAAAATAAAGTTTAAAAGTATGTTAAAAACATTTTATATTGTATATATTACGCAGGTAAAGCTACAAGAAGTAAAAAATTTAGTGTTTTTTATCAAAGAGGATAAAAACAAGATTTCACTTATCGAAATGCTTTTATATATTTCTGGAGTTCAGTTTAAGGTAAATAATCCCTTTAAATTTTAAGCAATAGTGTAGTTTTTTTTCTTAATTTTAAATTAAATACTTAGTTTTTTTAATGTTATGCGAAATTAAGGTTATTCTATTTCTTAATAAATTTGATAATAAAATTTTGAATTGTTGTTTTCTTTGAATTTTGTTATTTTTTAATAATTCTAATTACTTAATTTGTTTAATTTTAAAACGTCTAATAGGAAAGAGACAGTTTCGGCTTTAAATTTTGGAACCCTCTCTTATTTTTACACAAATGCTGCAACTATGCTGAAAACTACAAACAACTTCCATTTCCGTTTTTGCAACAAAACTATCTGCAGCCCAAGCTAGATCTTCTCAGACACCAGCTAGTGTTGAGAATTTTCGACCTTCTTAAAACTAAAGTGAAGTGTTCCTCAAAGCTGTTTTCTGCATTTGCCGGATTTGAGCTGGATTATCACCGTCAACGTCTGAATTGTTGCACTGGCAATGAGTCAAAACGCAAGTGCAGCAAGAAGGCAAAGATAGCAGCAAAAGTTTTGCTTCAAAAGCAGCCGAACAACATTTGTTTGTGGCTGAAATTCGCTCAAATTGAACTTGAGAGCGGTAAGACTGATGACTGCAGAAAGATTGTGTTGAATGCCATTAAGGTTTGACACAAACTTATAAACTGTTTTCTTGTAAAATGATTTTTTTATTTTAAATGAGTTAGTGTTTTAGTTTGCTTACATTTGATCTTAATAAACCTTTATAGAACACTAGAACTTCACTGTCTAACTACTATGTTTAAAGTTTTAGAATTTGTTAGTAGAAGTTAAGCTTTATTTAACTTAAATACTTTTTTTTTCTTCTCTTAAAATGTTTTAATATTGATTTATGTTAAGTTTCTTTAACTAATTAAAGTGTTTTATTTTTCGAAATAAAAAAGTTTAAGTTGTTTATGTTGAGACTAAAATTCTTAAAAAAAATATAAATGCAGACGCAACCTTCCAAGTCAGAAGAAGTGGCTTGTGTTTTTACATTATTATCATGGCAATTAGACGGAGAATTAGTAAAACGTGTAATAGTGTATACTGCCTGTAATAATCAGTCAGATTGCTTGAAATTCGATAAAGAAATAACAGCGTCTCACACATTAAAAACTGTAAAGTTTTTGCTCAACAAATGTGAGGAGCTGAGCTGTTTGTATTTGCAAGTATGTTTTTAAGTCTTATTAAGGTTTAGATAATAAAAAAACAGACATGCATCTTTAAAAATGTTATACAATTTTTTCTAAACTTTATTTTAAATTTCATGTAAAGTTTAAACAGTTCTTCAGGATAACTCTTGTAGTTGTGATAAAGTTTTTAAACTTTTATAATCAGTTAAGCTTTTTTAGTTAAAAATTAAAGATTTATATAATGATAAAATTAAAAATGAAATACTTTTATACTGATATGCTAAATGCTTAAAAAGTTTCTTTTAAACTGTAGAAAATTTGTTTTTAAACTTTATAATTAAAAAAAGTTACTATGCTTAAAACAGTTTTTACAACTGAAAATTATTTAATTAACGATATTTGACTTTTGGTATGGATATTTTCAACAGATTTTTTTTGTTGTAAGCCAGAAAACATTTAAAGTTAAGTACATATTAAATATAAAGCTGTTAGTTTTTATATATTTTACATTCCTTAACCTTTAAGATAAAACTGTTCATTAATAAAAATTCAGCCGCATTCAGGCGAGGAAATTTCACCATTTGCAAATTGGATTTGTATTCTCCATATTTTCATGCATCTTACTGAATACAGTAATACAGAAACTGAAAAACAAGCAAAAATTCACTTTGAGAAAATAAAACAGACTCATTTAAATGAGGGTAGGTTTGGTAAAATTATTTTCGTCAAATTTTATAATGTTATGATTACTTTGATAGAAGTTTAGTTCTGTTAAAGCTTATCTTGTAAAAAAAAATATTATGTACTCTTTTACTTTTTTTAGATCCGGACATTAGCAAAAAGCAAACTTCTATCGACATGTTAAAAGTTATGAAAATTCAAATACAATTATTAGAAAGGAAATTACATTTAAATAAAATTTATAAAGTAAGAATGAACGAGCTAATAATAAATGCAAGTGAATACCTACCTTACTCAATTTTCTTTGCTACAAAAAAGGTTTGTCATTGAAACTGTATATAAGATAAAATAGTTGCAACATAATCTTAAATCATAGATAACTAGTTTTAAACTGTTATTACAATTATTGATATTTATGTAATGACAAGTTATTAAAAAAACTGCTTTCAGTTTTTTACAAACTTTAACAGACTTTCCACAAACTAGCTCGTTTTATTTATACATTTACACTGCTTATTAATTTTTTTGCGTAAAAAAATAATTTTATAGTTAAGTTTAGTTTTAATCATTTATCAGTCCATTTATTAAAAAAATTTAAATACCATAGTTTTTTATTTTGTGGTAAAATAAATGATAGTTACTTAGTGTGTCTTGATTACTTATGTAATACTAGTTTATTTATTATTTTTTAAATTTGTTAAGTTTATATCATTACAACTTTTAAATTTATTTTTAATGTTAAAGTAAACAATAATTTTAAAGAAGTTAGTTAAAACCTAAATAGCTTCAAAGTAAACACTTTTTTATAACACTGCTATTTCAATACAGTACTACTGCTATTTAATTAAAGTTTATAGTTTCAAATATCAAATTCAATTTGATTTTATGGTAAAATTTGAAACGAATTTCAAATAAACTTAATAAGCAAAAACAAAAGTAAGGAAAACATAGTTTGGCAAAACATTTAAAAATGTTTTAGTTTAGAAAACTTTGCTGTACTCATAAAAAGTATGATCCTTCTTTTTCTAGAATACTACAGAAATTTAGTTTATTAATTGTAATTAATAAATGCTAAACATTTATTTATGCTTTAAGATAAAATACAGCGTACATTACTTGTAAAAAACAATGCCTATAGTGGGGTTTCCCAAAGTTGGCAAAGTGGTTAGAGGCCATGACAGAAATTTAGAGTGCCATGAGGTCATAAGTTGATGATGAAGAGCAAAAAAAAAAGTCTTAATTGTTTTAAATGGCAGTTTTTTGAGTATTCATGTTGGAGGGGGCCATAGCTTTTTTAATTTCTTTAAAGGGAGCCTTTTGAAAAAAAGTTTGGGAAACACTGGCCTAAAGACTCCTTCAACAAAAACTTATTTTTAATTTTTCACTACAACTTAAACAACAAGAAATGTACTTTTTTGTCTAGTCAATTGAAATCATGCGTTAAGAACTTATTGTACTTTTGTTTTGCTTTTTTAAATTAGGTAAATTATTAGCTTTAAGTAACTTGTTTTTAATTAAAAGCTATCAAAACCGCAATTGAAATATGTTACAAAAAAGTATGTAAAGATAAATTTATGTATGATAAAACTTAATAAAATTGTAAACAAGTTTAAATATATCAATTTCAAACTGTTAATTTTTTATAATAAACCGATAAAAAAAAATAATGCAGTAAAATTTAATTCTTTTCCAGTCATATTTTTAGAACTTCAGTTTTAATGCTGAAATGTTAATTTTCAATTTACACTGTAAATATTTTAAAACGTCTGTAAGCTCAAAGTTCCTCACTTGATAACTTTCATTTATTATTTAAATACGAAGTTGTCAATAGTTCGCTTATGTTTCAAAACTGGACAAGCTTGAAATTACTAATATAAGATTATTTCTTTATTTAATAAACTACTTAAAACACTGAGATCAAAACTGTAATAAAATGTATTTAAATGTTGTACTAAACTTCAATAGATAGATTAAGCTCATTTCTTATTAAAATAAACTGTTTAGTTTGCGTGTTGATGCAAGTATTGTTTTCGAATTTCAAGGTGTATGTTTTTTTTCAGAAACAGCACATTCCATACAGTACTTTCGACTTTGTTCGAAGCGCACCAAAGATAAGTTATGCAAAAATGACATCACAACAATTGCTACGTCATACATTGATTCGCCTGTCCAGCGTTACATCTTCCAATTTTACGTCATACTCACAATACAACCTCATTAAATCGGTGATGGATGAAAATCCCGAGTTGCGAAATAAGTAAGTGACTTCTTATTAAATTTTAGTGAGTTTTGTTTAGCCAAACTAAAAACTTTATAAATTAAAAATGCTAAAATCAAAAAATGTTTTTAACTATATATTTTCAAGATGTTGTTTTTTGAGTGCAAGCTCACTGGTTTTCATAGAATCAAAAATAAAATACTTTAAAAGCTTTTTATAATCTTATTATTTTTATTTTATAATTAAAGCCAACTTGACATAGTTTTAAATTCTAAAAAATAAAAATTGGCTAAAAGAAAAAGCTAAAAAATCTGTCGCGATTCTTATAAAACACAAACAAGGGATTTTTTGTTTATTAAAACATTTTTTTAACAAATGAAAGATGTCTTGCTTTTTTTTATTTGCTTTTTTAGAATTGAGAAAGGTTTTTTTTTCTTAAAACCAAATTTTACCAAACAAGCTGTTAAATTTTTATATAAACAGGGCAGACTATCTGCACATACCAATCATTTTAAGTTTTGAATTCTTTATCAAGTTTTCAAAAAGATCTCTTTAGATACCAATAAGTTTTTTTAAATAAAAGTTAAAAAAAATATGTAGTATTAACGATTAACAAAACTAAAGTAAGCATTTAAAATCTCTTTAACGATTTAGCGCCGTCTTGTGGCGAGTTGCGTTGCTCACTCATCCGAGACCGCATCTGGTGACCAATGAGGTGCAAGTCGGGTGTCCTTGGAGCAAGCAGCTACTTATTGACGTCATGAGAATTTTGGAGGGAAGCGGAGGCGAAGTGGAGGAAGTTTTGCAGAGGATGAAGAGGTGTGGAGTGAGATTGAGGACTTGTAAGGAGGAAATTGATCTTTTGATGTCAATATTCAACGTAGATGATATTGTACAAGAGCTGAATTCAAGAAATTTATTTTAAATAACTATACATTTATTTCTGATTTTTTTGTTAACACAAATTGAACTTTTTACTTATTTAAACCTTATAATTATTATTAAATTTTTGCAAAGTAAAATTGTTAATGAAAAAAAAAAAAAAGTTTATTAATAGTTACTATAACTCTTTTTAGTTTTTAACATTCATTTCTATTTAAATTAATTGAAGAAAATAAGTATTAGGAATTTTTCTTTTTATTTTAATTCTTCTAAATATTTATTTCAATTTTTTTAAATACTGCCGTTTTTTGTTCAGTTTACGGTTAATTTATAATACAGTACAAGTTCTTATGAACTTATTGTATCGATGATTTTGATTTAACTGCTATTTTTTAGGTTTAAAAGGATAAGTATTGAGCAAGTTTCGTTGTATACAATTTTGTTTAAGTTATTCAAGCCGTTACAATAATTAGTTATTAAACATCTTTGAGTTCAACGTAAAAGATATATTTTTAGTTTTTTGTACAAGTTTGATGAAAATATCAATTTAACTTTATTACACTGCACAGGGTGTTTTTTTTTTTGAATTTATCGTAGCCTAAAATAATTAAGTGTTAAGTTAAACTCAGGGTTAGTGCGTATCAGGCTAAATCAGTATTTTGAAAAAAAAATGCAAATATTAGTTGTTTCAGTTTTTTTGCTGGAAAATTTTAGTATTTCAGTTAAGATCATTTCAAATGCTTCGAAACTTCTGAAAAAAAAAAATTGATAATATTTTTTTTAGAGTAAATCTTATTAAGGTGTGAATTTATTTCTAAGTATAAATTTAGTTATTAAAAGCAAAATCAGTCAGTATTTGTAAACACAAATGAAAAACAAATTAGATTTTGTTTCTAATTTACAGACTTATTCAGAGTTCTGTTTTAATAAAAACTTTTTGATCATTAATGTAATATATAATTGACAAAATTAAATATTATTTGACACGAACCCTGTATATGCGTGATGTGTAGTAGATGGAACCAAGCCCCATAGTTTGATAAAAATAACAATTCATTGAAGCAGATTACAATGACCACTTAAAACTATTCTAGTTGCTGGGTAAGCGATTGATAGATGTTGAAAAATAACTTTTTAAAGATTTTATTTTCTTGAAAAGTAGTGTTTGTGAATATTTTTATTTTGTTAGTTTACTAATTAAGACCCTCGATACCCAAAACGACTTCGAAAGGGAATTTTTCTTACTTAAGTATCAGGCTAAATTTTTCTTAAAGTCGCGCATGAACCCTGCAAAGTTTATATATAAAGTTTTGTTTGAAATCATATATTTATTTCTATATTAGATCGAAAGCAAATTTTTTCAGTAATTAAAAAACTTAAGAGCTTTATTTGTGTAAAGACAATGCAAAAGTAATTTATAGTTTAATTAATATTTAACTTTAGTGTGTTTGTTAAATAATTTATTAATTACAACTGACTTTTGCATAAATAGAACAATGTAAATGTTTATCAAAACACTTAAAAATTTATTAAAGCATCGGTTTGAAGATTTGCAAACATTAAATCTGGAACTTCTAATGTAACTACTCCAAAATATAAATTTAAGCGTTTGTTATCAAAAGATCCTAACAAAACAAGTTCACTGGAATATATAATAAAAACAAATTATACAGTATTTTCTTTATTACACTAACACATGTTTCTGTGTGTCAACGGATTAACACACTTTAACGGAGATATGTAAAAAAATAAATACTGTAATGAAAGAATAGATGCTAAAGTACATGTGTTCATTAAAAATAGAAGTAACTGCTATATACTTTTATAAGTTACTGGTTAATAATAGACAAAATACATTATGTTAAATCCGACTATAAAGCTTAATATATAATACTCGTAATTATTAAGTCAAAATTAAAGTAAAAATACGAAATAAAATAACTAACAATAATAAAAACTACTTACATGAAATCAAGGAAGTACTTATTCTAAATATTTACTGGTTACTAATCATTCGAAAAAAATTCTAATAATTACGTCACGATATTAAGCTGTTATATATAAACATTAGGACAAGCTAGTTAACTTATAATACTACAAAGATAGATAATTTATTCTTTATGTTTAGAAAAAGTAGTAGAGTGCTTTAATTTAAAAAGGGAATATATAATCTATTATGAACAAAAAGTAATACTAATTACAATAGACACTAATTATTGAATTAATAAATTAAACAATAGTAAAGGTAATAAAAGCTACAGAAACATGGTATAATATATAGTTTATATTTATAGTGGTTAAATCTAAAATATAACAAAACTAGAGTTAAATACAATTAGAAACCAAATTGAATTTAAATTTTAAAAACAAAGCACAAAAATCTAACTTGTTATTAAGCTTTTAAAGCCCTGACCAATAATTAAGTTACAGCGCCATACATAAAACCACTATAACTTAAACTACACATATTTTATATAAAAAATAAATTAATTATTGTTTTAGAAAAGATCTTTTAAATATCTTAATTAAACATCTTATATAGATGTTTTAAATACTTAATAATTAAACTATGTAATAAATTACGGGTTTGTGTTATATATGAAAGCTAAAATATAAATCATAAATTAACAAGGTAATTGTATGCTAAGTACAAACCTGCAGTAAAAAAAATCTCTAGCCGTTCTATTGGTCGTAGTAGGTAAAAAAGCATGGTTTATCTGTGATTTGAATACAGGTTCCCAATTAAACTTGGAACTAAACACATAAAAAATATGAAAAATACTTATTAGGAGAATAAATTGAGTATATAAAAAGTCGGAGAACAGAAAGTGACATGTGTGAAACATATACAAATGAATAAAAACTATATATTAACTCAGGATACATTATTATATTAATATATATTAAGTGAGTGCGTTTATGTAAAAGATAAATGAAAAATGAAAGATGAGGAAGCGCCAAGATGCTATTTTAAAAAGAACTGTCGGTTTTGTACACAGTTGTTTGAAATATCACGTCTTTTATTTAGTAATTGTTAACTATCTTCTGCTACAATTTCCAAGTTCAAGGTTGCATATTTGGCAGATCTTGCTCGCGCTACTGATGTTATTGTTGGCATGGTGGATATAGCAACAATTTTTATTTTAATGGACAAATGTATACACCTACTTTAGCTTCTATTCTTTCCTTACAGTATTTAATTTTTTACAGAGCTCCGTTAAAGTGTGTTTATCCGTTAACACACAGAAACATGTGTTAATATAATAAAAAAGTTCTAATGTGTTAATCTTATATAAACTTTCTTTTTCATGTTCATTCAGTTTTCGTAATTTTCAGTAAAATTAACATATAAAGCTAGTTCTTGAAAAATTTCAAGGTATAACTAGATTTTTTTTTAACTTTCTATCATAAACAATATTTTGCTCAATTAGCTCAACTAAGTTCAAAATTACGTCAAAGCTTGTAAATGAATAACAATAAAGCACAAATAAAACTCAAGTTGATGTTCTACTTTGTCTATGTAAGCTACATAAGCTTACAATACCAATGAAATTAATTAATCTTAAAAGTTAAAATTTTCTAATTGACATTAAAATTTTATTTTTTAAATTCTTCAAATTTGCTAGTTAATATTAGCTATTATTTATTAAAGTTAACGAACTTGATTTAAAATCAGTTTAACTTAATTCTCTTAGCATTAGTAGCTATTAAGCAGCATAAACATGATAAAAGTTTAGTGTACAAACAAGTTGAATCATGGTATTTTAAACTAGTATCATAGTTTGTTGAACAACAAAAAAAGACGCTGAAAATATTTGGTTCTAGGACCTGGTACACCAAAAACCTTTCGTTTATCGAGTCGCACACAACAGATACCTTTTAACGTCTTTTCCAGGACTAGAAGCTGTTGTGAAAAAAAAAGATTCAAATAAATAGTTTAAATATGAAACAAACTAAGTAAGATAACTATTGGTAAACTTTTAAGTTTTAAATTATAGTCTTTTTACATGCTTTAGTTAGACATATATGAAACAATTCCAAACTTGTTTTATTTCCATTAGTCTTAGGGTATCAATTTTTTTTAACCTTTTAGATGTAATACTAAATAAATTTAAATTTTTCCACTATATGTATTATACTCTAGTTAATTAAAAAATATTTTTGCTACTTTTTATAGTTTCAAGTTTTTTTTAGTTTTGTTTTTCATAGACACTTTAATTGTGTTGTTTTTTAAATTACTGTTGTGATTTCACCAATTGTTTACAAAATTTCCGCCTGTTAAGCCTGAATAAACTTTAGGTTAGTTTGCTAAGATGACCGATACTTTATAAATATTTTTTTTTAAGAAGAATTAAGTAATTAGGGTCAATTTTCTTTGCTTCTAAATTGCAAAGTTTCATATTTAGTCGATAATAGTATGCTGTATAATAGTTTAAAATGTTTACTATTTTGTTTTAAAAGAGTGTCGATAAATGCAAGAAGACTTTTTCTACACTTTATTTTTACTGATGATAGGGAAGTAAGTCGGCTAATAAACTACTTTTCTTGTTCTTTCTAATATATTTTTATATTGCGTAAGTTTATCATCTGTGTAATAAAATTGTTAAATGAAAAAAAAACTATTTGTTTCATTATGTCTTGATTTCGAATCTTTATAGTACTTTTCATTGATTGATAATCAACTAATTTGTTTAATTATCAATGTAAGTTTTCTTAATTATAGCTGTGAGGCTCGAATTATTGTTATGTATTCTAATTGTTTGTGGTATGTGTTAAAATCGCTGTTTGAAGTGCATAAGGTTACGTTTCAAAAACTATACATAGTTTCAACTACTTCAGTCGTTATTTTAAATCTAAAAAAAATTATTACAAATTTTGTCTTTGATTATTCTTTTTTCTGTTTATAGTGACTCTCTGTATATTATAAAATTTAACTTTTTGACTTTTATATAAAGTTTTAGGATAGTTAAAACCCGATAGGACAATATATTTGTAAATTTAAGCTCAAAAAAGAATGGATTGTCGTCGTTTTTTTTCCATGTTTGTTCTTATAGGTTACCATAGCTGGGTGCACGACAAGTCAAATTCGGACAATTCAAATTCCAACAATTCAAATTATTTAAAAAAAATTGAAAGGGCCATAACTAAAAAATATATATATTTGTCAAATATAAAAAATACAAATGTAGGTCAAATTAATATATAAAAGCCCTTTTTTTCTTTTTGCAAAACATTAAATATTTTTCAGGTGTGGCTTAAATAAAGTAAAAAACATAGTTAATTTTAGTAATTTAAAAATGTCTTTTAAAATATTTAAGAAATTGAAAAACAGAAAAAAATTGGCATGTAGATATTAATAAGAAGTACATATGTATTTTTTATTTTTATCAAATTTATAATACTTATTGAGATATAGTCTTTTAACTATCTTTTAAAGAATTTGATTTATCGGAGTTTGAGTTTTTCAAATATGAATTGCCATGTAACCACCATAATTTTACATATGTGTCGCATTATTTAATGTTTTTAAAAAATGTTTCTTTCAACAACTAAATATTATTATTATTATTATTATTATTATTATTATTATTATTATTATTATTATTATTATTATTGTTATTGTTATTATTGTTATTGTTATTATTATTATTGTTATTATTATTATTATTATTATTATTATTATTATTATTATTATTATTATTAAATAAAGTGTTTAGAAATTTTTAGTGCTTTCTTTGATTATTCGTTTCAAAACTTGATTCACTAGACTAGATTAATAAAAGTTTATCTAATCTTTTTTTTCAGTTATTGTAAAAAAATCGAAATTTACTCTAAGCGTAATAGAAAAAAAAGTATTTATTCGAAATAAATATTTTCTAATAAATGTTTTGTGTTTTTAATTAGACAGGTTCACCATTACTAAATCATCTTCATACAGGTTTATCTACAAATACACCTTTTATATATCAAGTAAATAATTACAATTGTTTTATGTTGTAGAAATAAAATTTTACTATTATAACCATACTCATAATTTAAAAAAGAATGTGATAATAATTTATATAAGCATTCTATGCATAATGACTTTTAACAGCAATTCTTTGAACACTGATAGCTATTGTTTAAAATAAAATTACCAATATTAGTGATATATCTGGTGCCGGTGAAATATATTCCGACATATCCAGGGGTTTGGCCAAATCTTGATTTAATTAAGATTTCCATTGAATCACTAAATTTTACAAACTATTCTACTAAAAATGTGTAAGTTAATATAGTTTTGCAAATAAAACAAACAACAATCAAATATTGTTTTAAGTTTTTTTATAAAAAAAACTAGTATTTTTACTAAGCAGCTTTTTAAGAAAAAACAGATCCTAATATTCAAAAATGTCCCGGACCTTAACTTTTATTTTCCAGAATCCGTATGTCACTAGTATTGGTCTATTCAATTGAAAATAATTTAAAAAAATTAAAAGTAAAAAAAGTACAAAAAGTATCTTATATAACTAAATAGAATAGAATTTGTTTTAAATATTCTTCAGTGAATTAATTTTATTGGTCAGTGTCTTTGTATTTTTATAAACTAATATTTTTTGCGATAAAGGGCAATATTCAGTTTTCTTAGTATTGGTCATTAATTATGGTCTTCCTTCTTAGTCGAAAAAAAAATACTTTTCAAAAAAATCTTAATTCACTGACAAACAAAGATATTTTTGTTAAACATTTTGAAATAAAATAAAGTGCTTTCTTTATTTTTTTATAAAAATAGGTTGCGAGAACTAAAATACATTTATAGACCCTTTTGTGGTTTTTTAATTCACGTATAATTCAACTGAATAATATTTTAAAAAAATTGTTAAAATAAAGTATGTTTTGAGATACGTTCCGAGGACTAAAAAAACCGAAATGTTTTACTTTTCCTATGTGCTCTAGCACCGACCCAATAAAACTAAATTTAAAGATAAAGAAATTTTTGGTATTTCATTTAACATTAAAATTTTGTAAAAATATACTTTAAAACCAAAAAACAAATAAATTACTGTGTTTTGAAGTTTTTAATTCAAAAAAAAAGACTCAAACTTCTCCTTGTCCTATAACAGAGATTCTTAATCTTTTTTTAATATTTTACTCCTTTTTGGAAGGTTAGTATTACCAATTAACCCCCCATATACAAAAAAGTGTTTAATTTTTAGGAATAGAACTTTTTTTTGAACTTTAACCTTATTAATATAAAAAATCGTAAAATCAAAAGAGGTTATTTAGCTTGAAATAAATTACAGTTAAAAATTAACTTATAAACCGAAATTACAATAAATAACCATTTATTTTCATAACTTGTAATGAAGAAAAATTACCCCCTAAAACAAGGGAGTTTACCCCTGGTTAAGAGTCGCTGTTCTATAATAGTTGTCTTTTTTTTTTACCAAGATTTAATGAAAAAAATTCGAAAATATTTAGTATATACTTTAGCCTGCTTGGTTAGACCTCAGCAGCGGTTTCTCGCGACTATGCCTGCCTGATGAGTCCTAAAGAGAACAAAATCGGCCGTAGGTAGTCTCAGCCCTCAGGTACTGTTGTTGTTGGTTGTGCGGAACGGTAAAGTTAATTGTTTGTTATTGATGGTGTAAAACATCTCAACTTTGTTGATGATGGTTAACATAAATACTGGTTAATCTAATTCGTATAGTTTAAATTCAAAAATATATTTTGTTTACAACTAAAAATAATTATTTACATTTTAGTATAGAGTAAGTAAGTATTTAAAATATTTTCTAAAATTACTGATAAAATTTGATTAAAAAATATTTAAGATTATGATTATAACTTTTCTGTAGACTTCAATGAATATTATATATATTTTAAATGTAAGATAACTTTATTTTTTTTTTATTTTTTTTCATAGTTAAACTATTAGATATTGATGAAATTTTTAGTATTGTGTCTATATACTTTTTTGTTTAGAAAGTAAATTAGAAAACTAACGTGTGACAGCCTATACAAAATTTCTTTTTTTAAATCATAAGCAAAATTAATAAAGTTTTATCTATTTCTTAAAAAATAAAACATGTTAACATGGTTAAGATTCTATTTTTAGACATGTTTTGTTCACTACCTACATATATTTTTTTTAGTCATGTAAAGTTATTAATTAGTTGAATAGCTGTAGTTGCTAATAAATAGAAAAATTGAAAACATCTTATTCTGTACTTGTTAAATTTTTAAAACATTCCTCATGTCTGTCTTAACTCGTTTTTTCCGCAATAAGTAAATTTCAGTTTGTAGAAATTAGTTGATAGTTTGGAAAAAAACTGCTGAAAAATATATTAATCTTTTTTTCAATTATGTTCTTCTGACTTCTGAGCACATAGTTTTTTAGTTGTTGCAATCTATATATTTTTTTGAGTTTACTAAAAGTAAACAAAACTTAGTTACTTTTTTTGAACTAGCTTTTAGTTATTACAATTTTACTCATGTAAACTAATTAGTAAATAAGTAGTCGAATTTAGTTTAGATTTTTTTGTAAACATTTTTTACAAATATACATTTTCAATTTTCTTTTTTTAGAGTTTTAGTTTAGACTGTTAGTTTTCTTTTTTGCCGAATTAAATTAAAATCAAGCATGTGATGTACGAGTCGATGACCAAGACTCAAGAGATCTTTTTTTTTACACCCAGGTCCTTAGCCAATTTTTTTCAATTGAGCATTTTCGTTTTTTATAGTTTCGTTTTTGTTGAATTAGCTTAAATGCATTAGTTTACTTGCTTTTTCATTTAGCATATATTTTTGTTTTCAGCTTAGGTAATTTCCATGCAATAATTGGTTTCAAACCATTAATAAAAAATTACTTCAGTACCAAACTTTATAAAGCCAATGTATGTAATGGCTAATTAATAACTTAGCAAAATGTTTTGCTAAATTGATCATTAAAAATAATGTTTTGTGCATCACTGATTATTAATTTGTTTTGATCTTACAATATCCAACTATTATTACTTTCAATGACAGGAATCCTAAACCATCAAGCCACATGTTTTTTTATTAATTGCAGTTTCTAATTCAAATAAAAAAATACTGTTGATATGTTTTTTGTTATATTCATAGTATAGGTGTTCTTTGAAAATATAGGTGTACTGTCTATTCTTTTTCACAGTATAAGGATAATCAATTGTAGTTTTGTTATCAGAAAAGGTCAAGTTTTGGTTATAGTTTTTGAACATGTACAGTTTTATTGATTTGTTAGTTTTTTTTTAATGTCAGTTTTATAGTTTTTAATGATTCTTTTTATTCCTTATATAATTTTAAAGTTTACTTTTAAAAAAATAAAAACTTTATACTTTTATTTTTAAAACTTGTATGTGAATTATATTAATGAAATTGTTTATCATTTACAGTTGTAGTTGCTAAATTTTTTCTTTTTTTCTAAATATTTAGTTTTACAATTAAAAGTGTGATTTCTTTTTATGTAATTATTTTATTTTGTTTCTTTAAGTTTATTGTTGTAGAAGGAATAGTAAGTCAGATGTTTTTCTACTAAAAAAAGTTTGTTTTTGTACATTTAAAAGATAAGAAAAATTATATTTATTTACAATAACTTTACCACTTCTCTCTTTTAGTTTCATGCTTAATTTTGGCAGAAATATATTTGAAATAGTGCTTACTTTTTTTACTTTTAGATTTTATTTTGTTATTTAATTTAAGTAAAAATAACACGGAATAATTATTTTATTTATCTTTAAGTTACATTATTATTGCTGCTTTATTGAAACTGACAAAAAGTTGTTTATAAAATATATGGTGTGATGGTCGATGACAAAAAGGATGTTTACACATCAATCCATTGACCTTAGTTTTGAGTGTTTATATTTTTCTTTCTTTCTTACTGTATTTGTACTACTCCATATGCATGTACCCTGAAACTGGTTTGTTATAAATAACTGTTTTTTTGTTTATTTTTTTTATAATTTTTTTTTAATTTTGTACCAACACAACTTTCAAAATATTGAGAAACATTTCCTGCAAGTTTGAGGCAGTTATCTCAAAAAATGTAGGAGAAGATAGAATTTTAGTGAAATTGTCTTTTTTTGTTGTTTTTAGTTTGCGCAACCATAAGGTACCTATTGTTGCCCCTGATTTTGACCTGATATATCTCAGAAACTATTTTGAACATAAAAAATTTGTAAAAATCCTCTTATAACTTGGTAAAAACTTAACAAAATAAGATCAAATTGTGAAAAAAGTGATTGACTATCCTATGCCCTCAATCATTGTATTATAAAAGGGATAATGATGTAAACAACTTATAAGAAGGTATTAAAAGCCATCATAAATGTTTTATTTAAGTTAGATAATATAAATCATATAGTTTTCTAAAAAATATTTTAAATTATTGTATAAACTATGTACTTAATAAATAAAATTTTACATATAGATGAAGTTTTTAGAAACACTGATTTATTAGAAGCCTTTGCATTGTAGTGCTTGAGATTTTCAAAAGCATAATATATCAGGTGTATTTTTTACCTTTGTAATGACAAATTTTTTTTAAAGGAGTGGACATTCAAGTTAAATAACATGTGATCTTTTACACTTTTTTCACAATTTTATTATATTTTTTATAGTTTTACTTAGTTACAAGATGCTTTTTACAGATTTAAAAAATTCAAATAAATTTTTGAGATAAAGCCGGTCAAAGTGGGAGGCAACAGTAGGTTCCTTATGGGATGCGCAAACTAAAACAGGAAAATTAGACTATTTCACTAAAAATCTATCTTCTCCTACTTTTTTTGAGATAATTACCCAAAATTTTCAGAAAATGTTCCGTGCAGTATTTAGAAAGTTATGTCGCAAATAATTTCTAAAATACTGAAAAAATTATATATAAAAAAAAAAACAAAAATAAACTGTTATTAAATTTTAGTTATTAAAATTTTGTTCAAACAGAAATTTATAAAAATTGCAAGGAACATTTCCTTAAAATTTGAGGTAGTTATCTCAAAAAACGTAGGAGATTGATTTTTAGTGATTTCGAGTTATTCGTCCTTTTAGTGTGCGCCACCTATAAGGAACCTATAGTTGCCTCCAACTTTGACCACCTATATCTCAAAAATTATTTTGAACTTCTAAAATCTATATAAAGCAATTTGTAGCTCAGTAAAAACTAATTAAAATATAATCTAATTGTGAAAAAAAGTGTTTTACCCCCCCTCCTCCTATGACCTTAATGTTTTTTTATGTTTTAACAGTTATTATTACGATTTTAAAAGATATATTGATGCATAGATAACAAAGAGCTACTGTTGTTTACTTCTTTTGTTAAAATTATTTTTATATTTTGTTCTTTAGCAACAATATCATACTTCTAGGCCATTGAACAATATTGAAAATTATTATAAGTTAGTTTTACTTTGAGAATTTTCAATTAAATTACCTATTTTTATAACTCAAAGGTTTTAGAGATGTAAAGCATCGAAAATAGATAATTCTAGGGGCTCCTTATCTATGATGCAAACTAATCAAGCTAAAAAAAAGATTTATTCATTAATAGCTTATATATTGTCACAGTCATTAATGATTTTTTTTTGTTGCTTTCAAAATTTTATAGTCTAACTTTTATACAGTTTTTCCTTAACACTTGAAAACTACAGAAAAATCAATGTTTTACAAAAAACACTGAATAAAATTTGAAAACCTGACAGCTGCAAATTCTAGGAACTTTTGATTGGCTAAAATTTACCTACTTTTAACTTAAGTTTTAAATAATAAAACCTTTTATTTTGATTATTTTTATATTTTGGGGTAAGTGGTTTAGGAATAAGGATATAGATTAAAAATATTAGTTAAAAAGTCTTAGGGGTAGGGGTTTAGATGTTATTATATATACTGCTGTGTTATTACTCTTTATTTGCATAATATTATGAATGGAAAAAAATTAAAGTGTTATTTCTGCAGCAGACCTTTAAAAAAGTCATAAAAACACTTAAATAAGTTTTTTTATTTAGTACTGGAATATTTTTATTTATACATTAACACAATTGTTGATAATATTAACTTGTTTATTTTACTTAAGTATATCTATTTGTCACTGGAAGTATTTTTCAGATAATACACTGTTTTATCTAAAATTGGTTAAAAGCGCTCTAAGTTTAGCAGCGTAAGTGCTGAATAAATTTCATTCAAAACGTTTTTTTTTTTTTTAATTTACCTTCATTTTCTATGCTCAGTACAAAATATTGCAGTACTTTTAACAGCTGGTTAAAATTTTTGATTGATCAAAACAACATAAGTCTTTTAAAAGCTTTCAGAAGATTTATAATTTTAAAATACATTATATTGAACTACAAACGTGCTGTTCCTGCACTTAGTGCAGGGTTGCCACACACTCAGTAATATACTTGAGGATAATTTGAGATAAAAAAAAAAAGGTTGATTAAGGATAGTTTTTTTCTCTTTTTTTAAGTTTTTTAAAATCTCAGGACAATTTTTTTTCTAGATCTTGAATAATTTAGTTGATCCAGATGTAAAAAACTTTTAAGAAACTGAGGATGATTCAGGATAGTTTTTGGTCACTCAGGATAGTTTTTTTGAACCCTGAAAGTGTAACATTGTACATAGTAAATATCTTTTACATTGTTATTTGAATAACATAAAAAATATAAGAAGTTCTTAAGAATTTTTCTAGAGAAATAAAGTTAAAGTCTGATAATAAATATACATTAATATCAACAAACAAACCACTTTTAATAATAACAAAAAAGACGAAGAGATGTAAAATTAAAAAATCTATGTACAGTAGAAAGCTAAATATTGTTATTTAAATTGTTAAATAAATACATATCTTATAAAAATAAAAAATGGCTTGTTCTTATTTGAGAGTGCAATAAATTAAATATGTTTTTAAAAACAACTTAGAAAAAAAAAGTATTTAAAGAAATGTCTCAAAACTCATTTATCTCTTAAATAATTGTGGCAACCCTGTACAAAAGTATACTTTTTAAACAAGATCCTTGGATCCAGTAAAGTGTTTAATATTTATAGTAATGTAATTTTGATAAAAATATGAAAGTAAAGTAACTGATAATACTAAACATTAAATTGCAGCTAGCAAAAAGATCATAAATATTTTATTTTATATGCTATGCAACTTGGTATTTTTTTACTAGATTATATTTTACATATTTTAAAGAAAAAAAATCATAGTTCACTTTTTATCTTGCACTTGCTTAGAATGAATAAGAAATTTTATTTGTTATACTATTACCATTATATCTAGAAAAACAAAAAATACTATAAGTACTTGACTATTTCTATATTTTGAAAATATTTGTTTCAAATGTGAATATAACTTTAAAGTCATTTAAATACTTAAAATTCAGATATTATTAAATTAAAAATTTTTAGCTTGGCCCCAATAAAGATGTTTGCACAAGTATGTGAATTAATAATATTATTCTTAGTTCACCATAGATAAAACATTTAGTTGCCTTCAACTCAATTATATGATATGCTTCTTTATTTATAATGATATAAACATTTTGTTTTTAATTAATTTACATTCTGTAGATTATTGTATATTATAAACCTTTATTTAAAATGGCAGAAGAAGATTTTGCTAAAATATTGAAAACAGGTATTAGTCTGTCAGAAATAGAAAATGCTCTAGAATCTTATACCAGCAGTCTTCAAAACTTAAATTTTGCCAAAGGTATAAAGACATCAATTCGAGAATCAGTGTGTGAAATTTTAAGAACGCGTTATTTAGTAATGAGGAAGGAAATAGTTGTAACTAAATCACTTGAACTTTTACTTGCCTTAAGTAGAGATAAAGTTTTAACAAATACTGCTGCGTTTGATACAAAATTACTTGACCTCTTACTACTCATTGCTCAAAAAGATTTTAAGGAGCAAAAAATTAATTCATTGTCATTAAAATGTCTTTCAAACATTATTTATCAGACTAGAGATTCATATAACTTATGTAGCAACAAAAAGTTTTTAAATACTGTTGTTACTCAATTATTTAAGCAAGAAAAATGTACACATGATGAAAAAGTAATGCTTATTCGAACTTTATATTTATGCACTGCATTTAGTAGTGAAGGCAGGAAGCATTTAGTTGAAGAACTAAATTTAAGACAATTACTGCTAACTTTTTCAAAGACTTGTCTAGATATTGAAAGTAGTAGTAATACTCAAAACACCATAAGTTTGAAATCATCAGAATTGCTCAATGAAGTATTGAAACTACTTTTTAATGCCTTTATGGATGTTCAACATGCAAAAATAATCAATCAACAAACTGAAAATGAAATGAAAGAGCTACTGAAGATATGTCACAAAGTTTACAATGTCAGCTTTGAAAATGACAAAGTTCAACAAGACATTTACTTAAATGCAAGCTCTGCTGCGTACTGCATCCCACGATTGCATTTTGATGTTGACCTATTTTTACCATTAGATAAAAACAATGAAAGTGACAAAAATCCTGAAAAATTAAGAGATACTACTCCTGTCAAAAAATTGTTTGAAATATTAGAAATGTATCTTAAGATGGAAGAGTTAAGTGATCAAACCATGATAATACCAATTGTAGCCTTTTTCTCCCTTCTAAGCAGGCTTAACAGTACAGTCAGAAAACATTTGAAAACTTTGATTTTGCCTCCAAGAAAAAACTTCAAGCTGAGGCCGGAAGAAGGAGACAAAACTCAGCATAAACTGATCAAAATGCTGACTAGTGTCAACACTAAAATTAAAGTATCTGTTGCTGAACTGTTGTTTGTTCTTTGCAAAGAAAATTCTGAGAAGTTTGTAAAGCACACAGGCTATGGAAATGCTGCTGGTTTGTTGCAGTCCCGCGGCCTTCTTGGTATGAACGTTCAGAATACCGATACTTGCTATTCCAGTGACAGTGAAGATTCTGACACAGAGGAGTATAAAACTGTAGAGCACAAAATAGATCCAGTCACTGGTCACATACCCATGCCAAGAGCAAACCCAATGGAAAATATGTCAGATGAACAAAAAGAGTATTTGGCTGTTCAACTGGCCAATCAGATTTGCAAGCTTGACAGCAACTCAGCTATCCAACCAATGGTTGTTGACGAGGAAGGCAAACTTGTAACAATGCGTGAAAGAGTGCATAATATGAAAATAGACAGTGAAAACCATGATTAGTTTAATTTTTTTAAACAATTTCTTGTGTTCTCTGAATTCTTGCATGTAGTTTGTAATAGTTATTTGTTAAAAGATTTAATTTTTTTATAACAACTTTTTATAATTATAATATTTGTAGTTTGTTATAAAACTATAGTTTTTTAATTATTTGTAACTAAGATTATATTAATGATTTTAAAAGTATATATGTACATAGTAACAAAAGCTTTTTAATAAAGTTTATTACAAGAATATTTAATAAAATAATTAAATTGATGTTAATATTTTTTTTTTAATTAATAAGTATAATGCACCGTTTTTAAATTTCTATTTTAACCTGGTATAAAACACTATACAAGAGAATGTTTTTTTTTTGCCACATTATTTAATAAATAAACAAACACTCTTCTTCTCAAATAATTTAATGAAAACACTTTTGTTGCTGTTCGATTTTTTTGAACCTTGTTTCGTTTATTATCTTGTTCTAACTTTTATTTGTAGTTTTAAAGTAAAATATTTTGCCAAAATTAGTTCAAAATGATAATGAGCTTGTTTTAAAGGTGTTTTTTCGGTATATGAGAAATTTGTTATACAATACACTAAACACTTTCAAATGATTCAGTAATGTAAAGCAATGTTAATAATGGGTTTTACCATAAATTTCACGTTCTCAAGCAAAAAATAAAAAATAAATTAGTTAAATAGCTCTTAGTTAAAAAAATAAAAATAAAAGAATTGCTCTAAACTTTGTATTATTTTTTTACAACATTTCATGTGTTTAAAGGTTTTTAGATTATCATGATTTTACTTGACTTTTTTTGTTAGATGTTGTTTTCAAAAATAGTTAGTTTTATGATTTGATAAATAACTGGTTTTTAAAATTAGTAAAAGTAAAAATTATACATTTAGTGTTAGCCATCTAAAGATTACATAAATAATGCACATTCCAGTTTTAGTGTTCAGAGATTGCATAAAAGTTTTATTAACTAGTAAATCAAATCAAAATGTTTTCTATGTGTGTTTTACAGTAGTACAAGTATTTGATAAGAAATGTCCCGTACTTTTGATGAAGAAGTCAAATTCTTAGAGAAAATTAGCCCAGAATGCTGGAAAATTAAAAAAGGATTTGTACCAAACATGCAAGTTTGTAAAATTTATTGAACACTAGTAAAAAAATAAACTAAATTTACTTTTAAATTAAACTTATAAAATTTTATGCCCCAAAATTTGTTTTCAATAAATATCTAATCAATTTCTAAAAAATTGAAATTATTAAGAATATAAAAACCTTTTTCAGTATTATTAATGTCTTTTTCTTGTTTTTAACCAGTAGTTTTAATTAGAAACAAACTATTGTTTTATATTTTTTAAAAATCACTAAATTTCAAAAGCACACTTAAACATCAAACAAACTTATATTAATGCATTTATTATAGAGTATTTAAGTTTAATCTAAATTTTTAGAAAGTTTTCGAGATTTTTGTGTTTAAAATTAATTATAAATTATATTGTTATAATGTAATTTATATTGTTATTTTTAATAGCGCTTAATTTGTTTACTAAGCAAAGTATTTTTTTTGTTTCCTTGTAAATTTCTCAATGACTACACAACAAGCTAATTTGCATATAACTTTTATTACTGTTTAAAAAATAATGATGTATTACGTTTAGGGTTAATATTTTCTTTATAAATTTTAGTAACTCGACCTTGCTATTATTAGGTGGAAGGAATGTTTTACGTGAACAGCCACCTGGAGAAGTTGATGTTTGAGGAGTTAAGGAACAACTGTAGAGGGGGGACCACCACTTTCCTACCCGGCGTCAAGCAGATCGCCAATGTGGCTGCGCTCCCTGGCATTGTCAAGGTCTATTAAGATTGTCCTCGTTTTTTTTTTATTATCAGAGAACCGTTTATAAGAAAGCTTAATGCAGGGTTAGCAAAAAACCTTGAAACCTGGACTTGACAAATTAGGCAAAAAATATTGGAATTAGAGAAATTTTGAATAAAAACCTGGAACTTTTTATCAATTTTAACATGTTAAGTAGTAATTTCGGTTGACTCAAAAAATCTATCATATAGATAAAAAGTTTTAGTCATGATCAAAAAAATTTTTTTATTAAAAAACAAATTTGAAATAGCTTTAGAGTATCTTTTCAATGTTTTTATACTAATAAACACAGTTTCTTATCTTAAACTTAACTTTAAATTAAAAATAGAAAATGTGTACTTTTAAAAACCTGGAGGAAATTTGCCTTTAACATTTGGCAAACCTGTTAATGAAAAAGAAAATAGCAATTTAATTACTTACTGACCGCGCTTTTAAGCTATATAGTAGATAAATTAAAGTAATCAATTTTTTACTCATTACGTTTTTTACTTTAACTGATAATTTTATTTTGCTTATATAACTAGTTTTGTCAGTTCTATATTTAAAGCAGATTTTCATAATAAAACTTATAACTTAATGATTTATGATAATTTGTTTTATCTGCAATTTATGTTTAAAAAAATTATATTATTAATGTAGTATTTTAGAACAACTAAAATTAATTTTAAATCAAATATTGTACTATGATTTAAATGTAATTAAATACCAATATAAAATTTTCATAGATTTAAAAAACAACTAACCTAAGTTAAGAAATATATAATTTAAAAACTACTTTTAAATCATAACAATTGCAAAATAGTTTATAATTTTTTGTTACCCAGTAAGATTAAGAACTCTACTTCAAAATTTAGACACTGAAAATAAAAATTGTTATATGTCCTATTAATTGTGAAAACTTGACAACAGGCCTCCATAGGAATGCCGGATTGTCATGCTGGTTACGGGTTTGCAATCGGAAACATGGCTGCCTTCGATGCTGACGACCCGAAAGCTGTTGTTTCACCTGGAGGTGTTGGTATGTTTGTTTCGTTGTTATACTATCTGGTTGTACGACATGCTTGCTTCTGATTATTTTGTAATTTTTTTTAGTTTTGTACTAATTAGTTGCGATATACTAGCAATAGTTAAAAATTCAATTGAAGAAAATATCATATACAAAATTTAATTTTGTATGCCTTTTAATTAAGTTTGTATTTCATTTTAGGATACTTTTTTGTTACGCTTACATACCATTTGTAACTTAAAATGTTATACAAAAACTAACCTTACTTAAACGCTTTTATTTTTCACAAAGCTTTTCAACATTAACTTTGTACCCTAATCAAATGAAAATGAAGCAAAAATTACTTTGTAGATTAAGAATTTTAAAATAGGTTTTCTTACATTGATCGCCCTAAGATAAGTTATTTGTTTCTATTTTCATCATTATATGAGACATACTCTGTAATAACATATAAACTTTTTAACTGTAAATATGTAAATAGAAATTACAAATTAAAAAAACAATGTTTGTATGGGTTTTAAGTATTCTTTTATCTATTTTTTTGTGATACTTTTGTCTTCAACAATATACAAAATACCGTATAGTTTCTTAAAAAGTCTAATTTTATCGTTAAGTTTAAAAGCTGATAAACACATTTTTTTTTATTATACATAGTATAATTTTAGTTCATTTAAAACTTTACAAGAAGTTCTTTGTTAATTTTATCAAGTACAAAACATTCTGTTAAGTTAAATAATTTGAGCTTTTTAATTAAACTAATTTGAAAAGCAGTTATTTTGTGTAACTTTCAGGTTTTGATATAAACTGCGGAGTGCGCCTCTTGCGGACAAACCTGGACGAATCAGACGTGAACCCAGTGAAGGAGCAGTTGTGCCAGACCATCTTCGATCATATTCCCGTCGGTGTTGGCTCACGTGGAGTTATTCCAATGAACGCAAAGTTGATATCTTTTTTATTACTTGCCAAAACTTAATCCTTATTTTAGATTTTACATCTTAAAGAAAAATTATAAAGTGTTTTTGTTAAGTAGTTTGTATAGAATTTTTCTAGTGAGTGACTTTTACGGAGTTTTCAAGAAGCTTTTTAGTATTCCATTTCTGTACTAGAATGCTTTTTGTAAAAAAATGTTTCTCTGTTATACTAGTTTGAGACGTAAACGTACGTTATGTGCAATAAAGCAAGTATTTCGCAAATTTTTTGTTTGTTAGCTTAGTTGATTCACTATTTAAATAAAGTGTTAAGTAAGGATTTGAGTTTGAATTTCAAGCTTTATGATAATTGTTTAACTTTAAAATGATTTAGTTAAAATAACTTTTGTGTTTTATCATATATGACGAGTCTAGTAGTAAGCTACAAACAAATTTTGAGCAGAAGTATAGTAATTAAAAAAAATTTAGTTACAAAGCATTTTAACACCTTAAAAAAATTCAAAGTAGTTGAAAATTATAAAAACTAAACTAAATCATTTTTCTATAAGCTTCTGCATAAATTTTTAAAACGCGATGTTCAATAAATTTTAAAAATTATACTAAAATATTTATGACACATACCTTACACATAATTTATAAAAAATTATCCGTTTTTGCTGAATTATTAGTACTTTGAAAAACTAACAGTATTCAATGAGTATAAATTTTAAGGCACAGAAAAATATTTTTGTTGTCTATTCTTTTAGTCAACGCAATTTAAAGTAAGCACAAATATCTAAGTATATTTAACTTTTTTTTATTGTTAGATATATATTGTGATAAATAGATCATTTATAATTGTGATTTAATAGTGAATACTTGCAATGTTTTATTTATTAAATTAAATGTTCAAAGTTAAAAAAAAAGAAAAACTGCAACTTAATAAATACAAAGCAAAGTTGGATTTTTTATTTAAGTAACATGTAAAAAGGGATCTTGAAGAAGCATTGGAAATGGGAGTCGATTGGTCGCTTCGTGAGGGATACGCATGGGCTGAAGATAAGGAACATTGTGAAGAGTACGGAAGAATGCTGCAAGCAGATCAAAGTAAAGTTTCTGCCAGAGCTAAAAAAAGAGGCCTCCCACAAGTTTGTCACTTTTAAAGTAATACTTTTTTTAACTTGTAATTTTTAAAATATTTTATTGTAAAACTTCTATAATGCTAATAGACTAAAAATGGCTAAGAAATAAATATTTTTAAACTTAAATAAAGAGCTTAACGTTTTTTAAGTTAATAAACTTTTGAAATAAAATTAATAATATTTTCAAACTAATAAAAATAATGTAGGTCCTTTAATTCTGAAGTACATCTTTGAGTTTTTTAAAACCGTTGACAAAATATATATGTACTTTTAAAATTAATTAAGCTTTGTTAATTTGAAGTTAAGATACAATAATCTACCTACAATATTCACTCTTAACAGTTAGGAACATTAGGAGCAGGTAATCACTACGCGGAAGTTCAAGTAGTCGATGAAATATTCGACAAAAACGCGGGTAGAAAGATGGGAATTGACAGAAGAGGTCAGGTTGTGGTCATGATTCACAGTGGAAGCCGTGGCCTCGGTCACCAAGTTGCTACTGGTTTGTTTTTGAATATTACTTGATTTGTTTTGTTAGACTTAAATACTAGATTATACTTAAACCATAGTCTAAACTTTTTGATAGTGAAAGTGGTAACTTTGTTGAAAAGAAATAAATTATATTTTAAATTATTAAACTTTGTTAACTTGAAATATGATGTTTAAATTAATCATACAAACAATGAGTTTAAAAAATAAACATTGGAAAGTATAGCTTAATTGCAAAAAAACATAATAAACACTTTTATGACGTCATTCAGACGCAATAAACACGATGGAGAAGTCGATGCAGCGCGACGGTATCCAGGTGAACGACAGGCAACTTGTAAGCGCAAGGATCAATTCAGAAGAAGGTCAGAACTACTTGAAGGCCATGTGCGCTGCAGGTAACTACGCGTGGGTCAACAGAAGCTCCATGACTTTCCTCACCAGACAAGTTTGTTCGAATTGTTATATAATTTACTGAACAATTTTGGAAAACAAAAAATTGACTTACATTATTTACAAAAGTAAATGTTAACTTATTGATAATGTTATGTTTGCACTCGTTTTTGATATAAATTAGTTAATAAGATTAGTAAAATCATTTAAAGTTACCTAAATAAATTTATAATGCAGTTTTAAGTGTACTTGCATTAAAAAAAACTCAATATAAACATTTTTAACTTAAACTTTTTAAACAACGCATTTTTAATAGGTTTTTGAAAAACTCAACTTTTAAATCAATAGAGATATTTTTTAGGTATTAGACGAAATAATGAAAGTATAGGTAATTAATTTAAGTTAGATTATCTTTTTTAATTTTAGTAACAAACTTTTTTAATTTTCTCACAGTGTTTACACTCAAAGTAGAGCTTAAAATAAATCAAATTGTAAAACCTAAAGCAATTAATAATAGGCTAAGATTTTTTAGTTTTAAGCAGTAAATTATTCAATATTTTGGAAAATTGATATTTTATAAATGTAAAATAAACACTTTTTACATATTTTTTGCTATATACTTTATTAAAGTTTTAAGTAACATGTTTCTTTAAAACAAGCACGAACTTGGCTTGAATGGCTTTTTTTGTAATTTTCTAACCTAACTTTAAAATCAATTATTTTCAAGTTCTTTAATGCTAACTAAGAACTTTTTTTTTATTCTAAAGAACGTTCTTTTGCTTTGCTTTTCACAATAATTTCCATCGAATTGGGGTTTGACTTTTGTTTTGGGCCCCTTTAAAAATTTTGAGTTTTTTTGTATTTTTTTAATTTTACAAGTTTTTCTCCAAAAATTTTTTTTTTTTCAAATTTTTTTAAAAACACTTATAAAACTAAGTTTAAACTTATCACTTTTTTTCAATTTTTTTATATACAATAAGCCTAAATAAATTTCTCAGAAAAATTCCAGTTCTGCACGATTTTTGATTTTTAGGCTTACAGACTTATATGCAAAAAAAAAAAATTTAATAATTTTCATTTTTCACAGACTTGTATTGTTAATTTTCATGATGTAATTATATTTTTTCCCAATTAATTATTTTTATAGAATATATAACCCATACAAGTTTTACCTAAACACCTAAGCAAGAAATCCCTAAAATAGCTTTGCTAATAATTTAGGTAAAACTTGTATGGGTCATATATTTAAAAACAATAATTAATTGCGAAAAAAAAATACTTACATCATAAAAATTCATTTTACAAGTCTGTTAAAATAAAATTATAAAAAACATATTTTTGTATAAAAGTCTGTAAACCTAAAAATCAAAAATCGTGCAAAATTGGAATTTTTCTGAAAAATTTATTTAGGCTAATGGTAAAAAAAAAATGTAAAAAAAGTTAATCACAAATTTTAACTTAGTTAATAAGTATGTTTAAAAAAAGTTTGAATAAAAATATTATTTTCGGAGAAAAACTTGTAAAATTAAAAAAATAGAAAAAAACTCAAAATTTTTAAAGGGGCCCCACTACAAAAGTCAAACCCCAATTCGATGGAAATTATTGTGAAAAGCAAAGCAAAAGAACGTTCTTTAGAATAAAAAAAAAGTTCTAAGTTAGCATTAAATAAATTGAAAATAATTGGTTTTAAAGTTAGGTTTTAAAAAAAATTTCAAAAAAAGCCATTCAAGCCAATTTCACGCTCGTTTCTTTATATACTATATAGGTTTTTGAAGGCAATTCTCTATATTTAACCTTTCTTTTTACCATAAGAAGAAAGATATATAAGGAATTTATAGCATTGGTTTTCTTTTCTTAAATCAAATTACCCACTAATACAACATTTAGAAAATTTTGTTTACAATGTACAAGCAATATTTTGCTAGTACCGTTTTCAAAAGTTTAAACCAATGAGCAGGCGTTTGCAAAAACTTTCAACGAATCAGCGGATGATTTGGACATGCAACTGATATACGACGTTTCTCACAACATTGCCAAGATGGAGACGCACATGATCGACGGTAAGGAGAGAAATTTGCTGGTTCACCGCAAGGGGGCCACGAGAGCTTTCCCACCACATCACCCCCTCATACCCGTCGATTATCAGGTTGATTGTCTATTAATATTTTTATTCATTTTCTATCAGTTTTTTTTTGGTTTATCACATTGGGTATTTGAGTTTTTTAAGATTTAAAATAAAAAAATAATTGAAAGTTCCCAGCTTTAATTGGTTGTATAATATTACGAATCTAATATTATTATTAGTTAGTGATTGCCTGCTTATATTTATTTAATTTTTACTCTTGCGTGTTGGTACATTTGTCAAATATAGATCCACAGCATGAAATTGGGAAAACATTTTCTTGTTATAAGTATTTTTTAGTGTAACTTGACAGTTTAAAGATTTAAAATAACGTAGACTAACTGCTTAAATCTGTATAAATTTGTGCTTTTTAATTTTTACAGTCGATATAAGGCTTTAAAACGGAATTATGATAATAAATAGGAAACATTTTTGGACACTTTTTAAATATTAAAACATTTAAATTAGTCTTAATAATTTTGGAGATAATTTAAAAAAGATACATTTCGGCAGTTTTCAATTAATATAGTTAAAATAAACTAGATGCTTTTACGTTGAAATTTACATTTATTAATTTATAATTTGAAAAAAAGTAAATTAAGATAAAAGTTTGTTGGAAATATATTTACTATGAAAAGTTTTGTTAACATTTCCATTCAACCTAAAAAAGTTTTTCAAAGAAAGTTGTATTAATATTGAGTCTTGTTTCTTCAAACAATGAAAGTTATTTAATTGTTTATTAAACATTTGATACATTTTAGTTAACAGGACAGCCAGTATTAATTGGTGGATCTATGGGTACTTGCTCATATGTACTAACTGGAACTGAAAAGGGAATGCAAACTACTTTTGGTACTACTTGTCATGGAGCTGTTAGCATTGTTTTTAAATTTTTTAGTTTACTTTTTTAAGACTTAAGCCCGTGGAAAGCATAATTTTTTATTTTTTACCTTTTTCAAAAAAAAAAAAATTGCCAGTCAATATTTGTTTTTAAACTTTTTGTTGTCATGTATAAATTTAAATTAAAAAAAACTAGTTTTCTAGCATATATGACTATTTTTTTTGTACAACTTTGTTTTTTAAGTAGAAAATTTTTAAGTAAAAAAAGCTATACAAACTAGTATTTATTCTTTTAATTAAATTACTTAAACATTTTGTTTTCTGTTACTCTCTACTAGATACCTTAAATGATTTTAATTTCGTGTATCTTATAAATATTTTTCATACTAAAACATTAAGTCCCTATATATAAGCTTTAATTGTTTTTTATACTGTTTTATAACAATATAAATTATTTAAAACACGAAAGAATCATAAAAATTTTTTATACGAAAATCGTCTAAATTGATTTTTTTTTTCAAACGTATAGTTTTAACATAAATTATAAAGTTATATACATTTTTTTACAGGGAAGGGCCTTGTCTCGTTCAAAAGCTCGCCGAAAATTGGACTACAAAGGAGTACTGGACAAACTTTCAGAATTGGGAATTTCCCTTAGAATGGCATCCCCAAAACTCGTTACTGAAGAAGTTAGATTTTAAAATGATTAGTAACATCTTTAAAATGTATTCTAACATAAAAACCTTTTTATATTATTTTGAATTGCTCTTATGTATTTTAAGGTGATTGTCTTAAGCAAGAAAGCTAATAGTTAAATTAAATGTAGTATAGAATTTTTGTAGAATTGTATTTTGAATATAATTAATTTTAAATAGTTATTTATTAACAATATTATGTTGCATTTAAAAATCAGGTGTAGGCACAGATCTATACTTTATAGCAAAGTTAATTTTTGAATATATTAAATATCTTTTTCCCGTAATTTTGAATTTTTTTTTAATATTTCGTGTAACACACTTAAAAAATATTTCGTTTAGTTACTTTCGCCAAGAACCACTAGTAAAAGTTTAAGCAAACTAAATAGAAACTCAAGTAAGCAAAATGCAAAATATTAACAAAAAATAAATATTAGAAAACAGTATTGACATAGACTTTGAATACTTTGAATGAGTGGAAAGCCTACTATACAATATTTGAATATAATAAACTCTAAATCTTTAAAATTTAAAAGTATACTAACTAGTTTAATACATTTCATATCGTTAAAAACAAAAACTATCATTTATATAGTAAAACAGTTTAGTATAAAATGCCTAATCGGGTAGTTGATCGCTTTTTGTTTACATATGATATAAAATAACAATTATCCAGGCACCTGAATCATACAAAGATGTGACAGAAGTCGTTAACACATGTCACGCCGCGGGTATCAGCAAAAAAGCGCTCAAACTTCGACCCATTGCCGTCATTAAGGGGTAAACGTGACGTCATAAATTGATGTCATTAAAAATAGATAAGTATTTATTTTGAAGCCGTTTTTCTCACCTCTGGTGCACTTTTTAGGTTGTGGAATTTTTCTTTGTTTATTGCAATTTTATACCTACGTAGTTTTTGTATTTTTGTACCATTGTATTTTTTTATAATTAAAACTAATTCAACTAAGTTAAGTTAAAAGTTGCCCTAGGAAGTATATTTACTTGATATAAAGTAATTTACAAAAACTTAATCAATTACCTATTCTTTAATTATGATTGTTACACAAATACTTTTTTTTATTCTCAAATTTACATACTTTTTCAGTATCATTCAAGTAAACTATTCTCATTTTATACAATATCTAATACTCATAGGTAAAATATTTTTTATATGAAACTTTGTTATAAGTTTTACAAACACTTAGATAGTACTTATGCGTTATGGAACTTATTTATTTTCGCAAGAAGAATAATTAAAAAAAAAATTTTAGAAACTGTTTTTCATTATTAAGTTAAATAAAAATTTCGAAGCAGATGAAAGTTTAGATTTTTTAAATTATTATTAATTCATTTACTTTTTAAATTATTTAAAAAATCCAAATTTGTTTCTACTATTTTCAAGAAAAAAAACGTGCATAACCATATCTAAATTATTACTTAAGTTGTAAAAACAAAAAAATACCTATTGTATTATTTATTTAGAATCTTTTTAAAAAAAGTTATATTTACACCCTTATATACTTGAAACAAAGAATATAAAATTTATGATTTAAGTTAATTTAAAATATAAACTAGTAAATAAGGCTGAAAATATTTGTTGATACTTTATACGCAGATGATGTACTACAAAATAACCTGTTATAAAATTTGAATATGTAATGCAGAATAACTAATTTTAAAACTAACTTTCTGCATTTTTTTTTAATAGTTCAAATGTTTTCTAATCTTAAACAGAAACTTTTTTCTTTGCAGGTTAATATTTATTAAATTTGTTCCATTTTTTATTATAAATTAGTTTTTGAAATTCGTAGTTTTATTTGTAAAGTTATAGTATAAAAAGAATGTAGTTAGCAAATATGATCGAACAATATGTGTATGTATTCAAAACTTCCTTGTATTGTCCGGGAGACCTAGCAGCTCAGAAGTACATATAGTTTTAGAGGGTTAACAACATTAAATGTTAAAAAATCTTTAAGAAAAAAAAATATATTAGGTTTTATTGAAAAACAATGCTTGAAAACTTTGAAGTTTAAGACATGATTTTTGTCTAAAAAAGTGCATAATTTAATTTTTAATATTTCTAAAAAATATAAGTTAATATTTTTTACAATAAATATTTATTCGCATACCAAGTAAATTTTTCTTTAAGTTTTGGTCAGTTATTTAGTGCTAATAAAAGATATAAATATTATTTTCTTAAAAATGTGGTAAAAGAATCTGCTCCCTTAAAAAACAACTAAAATTTTCGGACAGCTTTTCATCATGCAAGAATGATCGTATACTTACATCAAAATGTTTGTAATATTTTTTATTATTAAATAATGTTTATCTTTATCAACTATTAAAAAATTCAAAAGCAAACCTAATACTTTGTTCAGTTCTTAAAAATATTTATTGAAAATGTTATTCGATAGTTTACTTAGATGTAGTACAAATTTTATAATGAGGTTTGAATAGATACTAAATGTTTGAAAGTATTTTGTCTAATTGCTACTTAAAGGCTAGAAGTCGGTCTGGCTAATTTTTTATTGAGGTTTTACTTCTATAAATTGACTATGGTTTAAAGATTCTAAATAGTGCCACCAGATCCGAGTTTTTTATCAAACTAAGATCTGTCTTTCAAATTGAAGACTTGATCGGATCAAAAAAAACTATAATTTTTTAAACTTTAAAGGCGAACTGGACTTCCTAACTTTATTTTAATCATTTTAAGTTTTCAAAAGATTATAGGAAACTTTTTTAGTCGATGGGTCATATTTATGAGGAAAGCCTTTTGCCGGACATATCAATATAATATTAAGCGAAAAGTTGTATTGAAATAGTTATTTTTACGTACAAAAGATAAATATAATAGCATATTTATTTATAGAAAGCTAAATTGCTTCTCACAAGTTTGTTCTCAAGATGAAGACTACGTATTACGGTTTTTACTTGTCAGGGCCGTACGTTGCCAGTTGTCAACCTTTGTTTGTGTTAAGGTAAATAAAAATAATCTGTCTTAAAAATTAACAGTTTAAACAACTTTTTATAGAATAAGGTGGACAAAATCCGGCTTTCAGGTAAAATCCGGCTTGCACTATTTTCAAATAAAACAATTGGTACTGAACAAATATAATTTAAAAAATGATAACAATTCTGTATTTCCTAATTGAACTAAAAACTAAAATTACAATAAATTTATAATACTAGTTGATTAAACTTACCAAAAATTGATCAACTCCATAAAACCTATAAACATTGAAACACCGTTAGAATAAGTAACACATGTCTACTGAATTTAGGGTGCATAGCGGTTTAGCTAATATAAAACTTTGTACTATTAGTTAAATAGATAAATTTATTTAAAAAATAAAAACATCTCTAATTTTATGTTTTTTTTTCAAGATACTCCGCCTATTTACAATTTATGGAGTTTAAAGCATAATAATTTATGCATCATGTCAATAAACTCATTAAAGATATTGAAGTTACTTGTTTTTGTACATCAAAAATTTATCATGAAAATTATTCTATACAGTAAGTTCACGCCTAAAAAGGTTTCTGGAAAGTTTTAAAACTTAAGTTTACTACGATAGTTTAATTTTGACTGGTACAAATTGTAAAATGTTTTTAAATCTTTAAGTAAAACACGAAAAATTGTTTTCAAATATAACAATACTTAGGATTTGTACAGCAATTTTTAGAACAAGTTGTAGTTTAGCTAGTGATTGTCCGGATCTTTTTCTTTAAAATAAAATTCGGTCGGACTCTGATATTTTTTCAAAACAGAATCAAAATATTTTTTTCTAACTAATATCGGGCCGGATCTTAACAAATTTTAAAAACTGAGATCCAATACTTAAATGATTCTAAACTTTAAAATTCATTTTTTTTTATATTGTATGATTTGATTCAGGAAGGAAATAAAAAAATCATTTTAACAAAGCTCTTAAAAAATAGATCATCCGAAAATATTTTTCTTTACTTATTTAAACTACAATCTCGGTCAAAGTATAAAATGTTATACTTTTTTTTGAGTTTAAAACAATTTTTTTTTAAACTGCTTATTTTCTAAAGATAATAAAACCAGTAAATCAAATTTCAGAGTCGGAAGGTATTTGGTGTTCTCAGGCCAAATAGCGAAAATAAAAGTATTCGTGGGCAGCGGTCGTAGTTTTAGTTTTTACTCTTCATAACTTGCCCGAAATATCTAAATTAAGTTTAAAGTTTTTCCGTAAATTTAACCTAAGACCACTTTCGCTGGCCAGACTTGTATACTCGCGGGCCGCGGGTTATACCATTTATGGGTCGAATCACATTTAAAATAAGTCTCACACCACGGATAGCTTTTAACGTCTTAACAAGGACTATATAATATAATATTTTGATTATAGTCGTCTTGCTTGAAAAGTTGCTAAAAAAATTTCATAATAATCTTTAGGGTAAAAATCTATTGTTTAGTACCGAATTAAATATTAATGTTTCAAGTTTAAGCTTATAACTTCTTGAAATTGAAAAACTTTTTAGTTTTTATTTAACTAATTTAAAGTATTATTATTTTATATAAGTTAAATTAGACAAAGTTTGTGAGTCCTTCAAATTAACACTTTAATAAGTATTTTTAGTTTGCTTAGAATTTACTTGTTATGTTTTTATCAGTTCTAGATTAAACTCTTTTGAAGTTTTGTCCTGGAACTTTACATGTTGTTATATTTTCAAGTTTGACTAATGAACATTTTTGTTTATTGTTTTGCAAAACTAGTAAGTACATGGATCAACTTAAGAAAACTTTCGTTATTTAGTTATATTTAAAAGTACGTTTGCTAATTTAGACTATTTTTAAGTAAAATATCGGAAAACTAATGATTTAAGCTGTAACATGTTTATTTGATTTTATCAGATAAAATGAATATAGTTTTGATTGTGCATCTAACAAGCTATAAAAAAAGACGCTCCATAAAATGGTCATAGGATTTTATATATAGAAACCATTTTACTTATTGATTTATACAGCACTTATATAATTTTAGTGTTTTAAGCTTAAACAAATTTAATGTATTTTAGTTTAGTATTAAACCTAATTTAGGCACAAGTTATTTATATTTTTATAAAAGGCAATAAAACTTAATTTAACTGGCTTTTATATGATAATTTACATCGCGAATTCCCTTAAGCTTCATACAACTAATAAATTACGTTTCTGATATTCACAAAACTTTTATAGCTTATTTTTGAAGTATATATTTTACACTTCTTCATCAACATGTGTTTATATGTCTCTGAGAAAAATATCAAAACTTTTACAACTAGTTTTAAGTACAACAATCAATTGTAGTAATTGTTAATATATACACAGAATAAGATTAATAGTTATTTATAATAGTAGTATATAACGAAAGCCTCTGTGTAAAATAAATCTAAAATTTACTTTTGTATAAACTAAGATCGTAGGTTAACAATTTAGCTTTGATTTTAAAAGTTTGTCATTACTAATTTTGCCATTTTAATTATAGCAATTTTAAGTGACTTATTTTAAACTACTGTAGTTTTATTTATTTGCAACATTAGTTAATTTGAATTTTTTTTTTTTTGATTATCACGTAATTATTTTATTTTGACTGTTTCTTTTACACTTTAAAACTAAACACTTATTAATAACGCTCTTATTTCTACTAAATATTTTCTTCGACTTGTGACGATAAAGGCAAACTAGGGAAAATTTACTAAAAATCTGACCACATACTCAAAATTTTTTACTTGTGGAAAAATAAGTCTGTCCATTATAGTTTGAAATACTTTTATCACTTTTTATTGCTCAATGCTCATACTTAGACTAATAAGTCTTTAAATTAACGTTTTAAGTACGATTTCATGTTATTTTTTCACTACTAATATGCTTAAATTGTTTTATACCCGTAGAATTTTTTGCAATAAACAAAAATATTAAATACATCGGCTTAACATTACTCTCTAAGTTGAGCTCGATTGTTGTACAACTACCTTGGAACAAAACGGAAAAAGTCTTTCCCTCCAATTGTCAAAAGTTCCAACAACACAAACAGCTGTTATGATAAGGTCCAGTCCTGCAAAGCTGGGCCAATACAAGAACATTTTGTTCCTTACTACCAACAATATGAACACGTTTATTTGCAAAGAACTTACACAGCAACCTAATGTGCAGATTAGAAGCCTCTTCAACATTTTCTTTAAACCTGCTTCAATGTTTTTCTTCTTCCTTAACATACAGTAAACTATTGGATACGCTATAAACATGAAAAGTGTCACCTAGAAGACAACTGTGAGCACACAGTAGCAAACTGTCATCACAAGAATGTTTATTTTCCCCGCAAATGTCTGAACACACGTGTTATTAACTTGCACCCAATCAGTTTCGTACAAAAATGCCACGGTGATTGCAACAACCAATAAGAGGTAGCAAACCAGAAGCAAGTAGTTTATGAAGTCAAATCCTTTAAAAGTGTACATCTTCATCATAGGGCTAGAGTAAAGTTTTCGTTGACGGTACCAAAGCATCCAAAAGGCCGAGGACAAACCAAGAAAATATGTTCCACCACCAGCAAAGTTGACCATGAGCGAACAAAAACCATTTGATCTATATTTCAAATAAAGAATCGGTATATCTTTGACAACCATGACAAAAGGACAAAGAGTATTAAAGAAACATACAGAGTTTAACATTATAACTTCTCTTGGTTTCCGTTTTTTCTCTGTATGTTTCAACTGGTATACTAGCAATGCAACGAAAATATACGAAGATAAAGCCAGGTTAATTGCTTGAAAAACAAAATCTTTTGTTGAAAAAGTAGTAGAGTGAAAATTATCACTGGCTGATGTTATTTCAATTGAGCTGTTGTTCATGATATTAATTCAATTGTTTAAAAATTTAATCTCTACAAAAAATTCATAAACAGTTAATAGTTAATTTACATTTTTACATTTGATACATAGTTTACTTGACCTCACTGTATAATTTAATCTCCATCAAAATAAACATCTTTCATAAAATGTTTTCGATAACTTTGCGCTTTAAAAAGCTCTTTTATTTTTTCTAAGGCTTATAAATTTAAATATAATCTATTTACTTAAAGAGTATATTTTTTAACAGTTTAGTAAACTCATATTACTATAAACATTCTCAAAAAAAAAATTGATAAAATTTCCACTTATAGTGAATCTCATGATTATTTAATCACAACTAGCTTGTTTGTACTCAAAATACAAACTAGTAATAAATACAGATAAATTTTAGAACCGAAAATTTTGCAGTCATTTTTACCTTTAATACTTTTTACAAAAAATTTTGAGTAATTTTTTTTTTTAATTTACACGTAAAATCCTTTTGTTAAATAAAACATTTTACTGCGCATTTCTAAGTAGTGTAAGTTGAACGTTTATTTGACTGATGAATGATGATTTAATATTCGATGAAAACCTGTTTCAACTTTGCTGTTATGTGCTTAAAACCTATGTTTTAAAAATCTAAGTTTTGTATGACAGTATGATAATAAAAGTACTTTTTCATCATTTCATTTGCTTGTATGTTTAAAGAAAAAAAATCCCAAAAAAGAACTAAGTTTATTTGCTGATATTATTTTAACTTAAATTCTTATAATTTTTAAGTAAGATATATATCAATTTCATACTTATAAATTTTAACTAACAATTTGTGAATAAGACTACAGTCAAAAAATCATAATAAATAAAAACTAAGTTTATATGTTTTGATTGCTTTATGTCTTTTCTAACTGTTTATTTCTAGTTCGCAACCAGTGTATTTGTTTCTAAGTTTTCCATCTTTAAACTTTAATGTTTTCAACTTGATATTGTCTAAATTCTAACTTTTTCTTTTCTACTTTATACAATTGTTTTTTTATATACTTTTAAACTTGATTCGTTTCTATTTTTACTTTTATAAGTTAACTCGTTTCTAGTTTAATAACCTTTAATTTTAATTTATACTTAGTTTATTTTTAAATTAGCTGAAATGTTTAGTTTTGAGTTTTAAGTTTTTAATTTTAAATTTAAGTTTTTTTAACAAGCTTTATAATACAAGTTTGATCTTAGTTTTAAATAAAATAGTAAATCATAATATAAACGGATTGAGAAAGAAACATAAAAGTAAGAAAAAAATAAAAATAAAATGATCAAGAATTAGAAATAATTAACTCCCGATAATGACTGTAGAATATTATTGAAACAACTAAAAAAGTCTACAAATAAACTTTTGTCATAAAATATCTTAAAACTTTACATAAACTTATTATCTTAATAAGTGTACTTAAGTTTGTTACCGATAACTATAATACGATAAAAAAAAAAAGCTTAATCTCGTTGTATTATAGAAATAAAATCTAAAATCTTTCTAAATGTTTTTGAATTATTTAAAAAAGATATTTTAATAATAATTCAAAATCTGTAGATAAAACAGTTGGTTTGAAGTTTACAATTAAGACATTTAATTTAAACAAAAGAACAAATTTTAGTTTTTAAAAATTTAAAGTACGTGATTTAATAACTTTTAAAAAATGGTATCTATAATATAATTGTATGATTTATTTGACCTCAAGCTTAAAAGTTTAACATAAGCTAAAAATAATAAAATGTCACGGATGCTTAAAATGTAGGGTATAGTTTAAATCATTCAAATAAAAAACGAAACCAATAAACCTAATAAAATGTTTAAGTTCGTTGCTTTTGAATTGCAAAAACAGTTTGTAATCATTTTATTAAACAGTGCATAAAATGTAGCTTTGTTTAGCTGTTAATTTTTTAATATATTCACTCTTTAATAATTTATCTAAAATTATATTGTTGACAATAGTTTGAACAAATCAATTAAGTAAGTAGATCAAACAAAGTAATTAGTTTATCTATATATGATTTGTTATCTTTTATACTGACAATATTATTATGTTCTAAGTTCTTACTGCAATTTCTATCTTTCTAAAAGCACAGTTTTATTAAAGTTTAGGCGCTAAAACACTAAAATTTACATATGATCATATACTAAATAAAAATGTTGAGTGATTTTTATTAATTTGCTTTTCAAAAAATAGTCATACCTGGCATAAAAGATTTCAAAAACACATAATAGTCTACTCTAGCTGACGTTGCTACAATGCAAAGGATAAACTATTTTAAATCATGCCTGTTTAAATATTCATACCAGTGTTGTAAACTATTGTAGAATGTAGGTAACGTTGAAAATAAAGTTTAACTTTTTCAAACATAACACACTAAGTTTCACACATCTTTAGCATTTAAAGATTGAATACTGATTTGCAAAAGCCTATTTTTAATAAAAGTTCTATAACAGACAGTATAAATAAAATAAACTTTTATTAAAGTAATGCACATCTAAAAGCAGGTATTAAGTAGTTTTACATTTTTTAGTTTGTATTTGTTTCTAATAAATTAATTTGGTTCGTTGCTTTTCAGTTAGAAATTAAATGAAACTAAAATTACCTAACCTTAATATCAGTTTGTAATTCATTATTATGCAAAAAAAAGTTTGAGCTTTTCAAAAGATTGCTCTCACAAACATTTGAGAACTACATACAATTAATTTTATTTTGTTTTGTTAGTCTAAACTTAAAAAAATAAATGTTGCAAATAGCGTTCAAATGTTTATTACGTACTTTTATGAGGTTTGTTTTAAATTAAAGGCTCAAATAAATTTCGCAACACAATTATAAACAATAATAAGTTTGTAGACTTATTTACAGAAAATATATATCTTTATTGAGCGACATAGAGACATTAGTTTTCAATAAGTTGGAAAACGATTGGATTTTATTTAAAATTTAAATAAACTGTACTGATTTATTTGTCATCAGTTATTTTCGTTTAGTTTTAATTAAAACTAGTTTGTAAGTTTTTAAACTCAAAACTATTTTAAAAACTTTGGAACTTGTTTTTTAAGGTTTTTTATGTATAAACTTCTAAAGATAAATTTATTCTTTTATGTTTTGTTTTAACTTTAAATGTACGAAATCCTATAACAAGAAAAAATAAAAAATGCTTTAAAATGTTAGCTCTGCTTAATCATAAAACTTACAAAACTATAGAAAGTTTTATATGTTTTTGAAACAAAAAAATTCTCTAATTGTTAACTTTCAGATTTGTTGACAATTCTCTAATTGTTAAATTTCAGATTTGTTGACAATTCTCTAATTGTTAACTTTTAGATTTGTTGACAGTTCTCTAATTGTTAACTTTCAGATTTCGATGACAAATAAGTGTTAAATATTAGATCTTAGAAACCAACTTACTAATAGCGCGTTTAAGAGTCATAAAAACAGTACATTTTAGAAAAGTCATAACTTATTTTTTAAACTAAGAAAAAAAAAAAATAGTTACAACTTTTAACTTTTAGTAGAAAAACGAAGCTCCACAAGAAGTAAGAAAGTAAAAATAGGTTATAAAAAACATAAATAATTAGATTTACTTTTTAAAGGTACCAATCATTCACCATGATACTTTTAAAAAAAGAAAACGTAAAATATATACCTAAAGTTTTTTTTTTGTAAACATTCTCATACAAACTATTTTGGCAACAATTACTAGTTATTGCCCCAAAATATTCAAAATCTCGTCGGGTGGTATATTGCCCATTTTGGGAAAAACATCTCTAAAAATTTTAAAACAGTATGACAAGGTTTGATAATATACATAAAAAACTAAATAAACTTTCAGATCAAAGTAAAATGTTAAAAAAACTTATTTCAATATTTTTTACTAAGTCTCGTTACACAAATCTAATAAATGTTGTAGTCTATTTTAGTGCATCCTTTTAAAATAACGTACCTTCATTTAAACAAATTATTAACTAATTTCAAGTTAAAAAAATTGTTAAATTAGTTATAAACGAAAACAAAATCTACTGTAGGAGAAGTTTCTCAACAAAAATTTTGAGTTTGTTTAGGAATATTTAAACTATAAGACATTTCCTCTAGAAAAATTACACCTAACATATAGAGATTTATTTTCCTGTTTTTAATATTTAATTTTTAAACTTATATTTTTAGTAATGCAAGTTATATTGATCACTCAATTCAGAATGTCAAGTCACGTCTTGTTGTAAAAACACGTCAGACAATTAAAAGTTTTCGAAGTTAATTAAAACATAGGCAAAGTATTTAAATGACTCATTTTTTAGTTAACACTTAAAAAAAATTGTTGTTTGACTTTATTTTGAGGAATATCTACTATAAAACTTTATTTTAAAGAACCGTTAAAGTTTTAAACCACAAAAATAAGTATGAGTCATGTGTGTAAATACTTTTAAACTCTATAATTACAAATAAAAATGAATTTGTTTAGTCCAACTTAAAATTGTCTAAAAATCTAAAATACAAAATAGTTGCTTTTTACTTTTATCACAAAATATATTAGCTATTGAGGGATAATCTACTTTCATTGTGCAAGTTATAGATATTTATGCTATTAAAACATTTCAAACTAGCTCAAAATAATGAATAAACAAAAAAAAATTTTATTCAAGAAATTATAAAAATTATTTCTAATGTTAATTATGAATTAAATTTTATTACAATGCATAAAGTTATCTATTATAGTAAGGTGGATATTAAAGTTCTACGACTTAAACCTTTACCATTGCATATTAATGCAATGAATATAAGAGTGTTTTTTTACTATTAAGTATATTTAGATTTTAATAATCTTTATTAAGTTTATATAAGTATACACATAGCTATCTTTATGTTATCATCAGAAAAAGGTAAGAGATAATAAACCTAAGGTTACTTTGCATAAATAGTTTGGACTTTACCGTAAAAATAGGTGGTTATAAACGATGTTTTAATTTCTTTTATTAAAGTAGAAAATATTGAATTAAATATTATTTAGAGATAGTCGAAAAAGATTTGTCAAAGTCTCTAAAACATTTTATTCCTCACATTTACATAAACGGTGATTTAAGTTTACTTTCAACACGCTAAACAAAACACTAGAACCAATTACAGTTCTCTTTGCTTAGTACACATAGCATCTACAATTTTAATTTGAAAATAAATGCATCTATAAATTAAACCGAATGTTTTAAAAAAAACACATAAAAACCTCAGCATATATTAAAACTTAAGGCAACTAAGCGGTACTTCAAAAAAAAACGGTGTTTTGAAGAAATTTTCAACTGTTAAACGTGAAAAAAAAGTTGTATGTTTGTATTAGTAAAAACTATTATATTGAAAATACAAAATACTTTGATTACAAATAAGTAGTTAGGTGATAGAAATATACAGAGGATCGCATTTACACGCATCATCAATTTTGCACCTATCGTCACTTTTGCTTTTTATAATAGTAAATTATAAAACAAATGTTATTAAAAAAAAACTTATCTTCATAAGTTTTCTGTGCACAGCAAACAATTTTTGTGCACACCGTGAAAACCACTGCTTAAGGTATAAGCAGTATTTACTCTAAAAAAAATGCAATCTGGGGGCATCGACCACTACGTCGTCCGCGTAACCAAGACCGCCGAAAATTGTATCAGGGCTCTGTCGAGGGACAACATGTGCAGCGCGACGTTCATCGCCATGGACAAGATGCGTAACAACAAGCGGGGACTTAGCAACAAACCTGACCCCAACTAAGTCGGGAACTTCCCACTTGTGCGGCCGAAAAAAGAGAAATTCTCGTTGGCGTTATAGTTGGCACTAAGGGATGCAAAAACTAATTCTTAAAATAAATCTAAAACTTTATTAAAACTGTAGTATTATAAAATAGTTTATACTTAAATAATTTCAACTTTGCTTTACTACTTGAATAACTAAAACATATTTAGCTTAGAAGTTGTTGTACACAAAGATCTAGTGGTAATGTTCAAGTATATTAAGTAATGAAAAGTGTAACATGTATTGATTATTTATAGAATTTATTTCTAAATTATTAAATCAAAGTGTAAGCAAAAAGTACAACTATTTTTTACGGTTTTTAAAGTTGTAGTTTATCGTTATGTCATAATTTAATTATTTTTAATTTATGATGACATACTTCAAGGTTATAAAAGGTAGTAACTAAGTATTAATCATCATTAAAAAGATAATTTTTGTTATGACTAATAGTTAGTTTTCTAATTCAATGGTGATAGTTTGTTTGTGCTTGTTTGACTTTCTGTATAAAAAAATTTGAAATAAAACAGAATTATGATTTTGTTAAAGTTTATTTTTAATTATAAGTTTTAACAGTTGAAGATCGCTGAAGTTTTAGGTTTCAATTACTTGACTTTAAGTTTATCTATTTTACTTTGCTAGTTTTAAAGCAGTTATAAAGTATTTTAACTTTAGACACTTTTAATAACCTTCTAATTAAACTGAAATTTTACTTTATTATAATAAAAATTCAAAATCAAAAAAAACTTAATGTCTTTTATAGAACTATTTTATAGAAATTTAAAAAATAAACAATTCAATTTAAATAAAGCTGCCATTGAAAACTCTAAACATACTGTGAGATATTTCTTTAAATGCTTGTTCCTTGCAGAGGTAAGTTATAAAAGTTTACTTAACACTGAAAATCTTTAAAAATAATTTTTGTTATAAAAAGCTTTTGTTCGATATAATGTTATAGTACAACAGTTTCAGACTCTTTCGAAATTTTCATTACTGAAGTGGTAGGTGGTTATTAGAAAAAATTAAACACCTAGTATGAACCAATAAAAACAGCCAATATTTGTAAACTAACTTATAAGTAAAATGAAAATATTTGTTTAAGTTTGACCTCATTAAAAAATTAACTACTATACTTAGAAGATTTAAAAAAAAGTCACATATAAGCTATGAGATTTGGAATAAATTTGACCATTTTATTTATTTAAGATTATCATCCTAGTTATTTTTTAAGTAAGTATAGTCCCTCTTCAGTTTTAATTTTTTTAATCAAAATATTAAACTTATAAAAATAGCTTATATAGATAAATTGCGTAGGTGAATTTTAGAGCACATAAATATCTAAAATAGATACTGAAAATAAAAATCATATCGCTTTTATTTGTTTTTTTTTAATAAGAATGTTTATAATGAAAAATTACTCTAAATATCCAATAATTTAAATATTTCTTGAACTAAATTAAATTCTAAAAAAGCAAAGTCAACAATTTTTTTCTAATTTTAGTTTCTTTATTAATTAAGTTTACAAAAGATAAACTAATCATTTCAAAGTTTTGTTAACTATTAAAAAATATTTATTTCAAAAAACAGTTATTTAATTTGAATTTAAGGTAGAAGAATAAGATATAAAAGAAAACATATATTATGTAAAATATAATCTGTTAAAGCCTCCATATAAAAGTTGCGTGAGTTAAGAAAGTTAAAAAAAATTGTTTTCTAAACTTATTTTACGCTTTATATTTAAGATAGTCTATAAAATTATACTTAAAACTATTTTTACAAAAAAATACAGCTTTATATTATTTCTAAACATTTCAAACACCAATTATGTTTTGTTTTTAAAAGTAAAGCTCAAAAACTTTTGTTTAATTTAATACATGTCTTTATAGTAGTGTAATATGGTTTATTTGGATCTTTATACTAACACTGTTTGTATATTATTACTTATAAATAAATTAATCAAATCCTTTAAATAATTGTTATATTTTCATCAATAAGTACCGGATTAGCATATTTTGTTTTGACTTTTTTTAAATAAACGTTATTTACTACTTAAACTTCAAACTTCTTTAACTATTTAATTTTTTTTTACAGATTAGATTTTAAATTTAAAGTATCACAATGTTTAATAGCTCGGTTGAAATAACAACAGCCAGTGATAAACTTCACTCTATTACTTTTTCAACTAAAGACTTGGTTTTTCAAGCAATTAACCTGGCTTTTTCTTCGTATATTTTGATTGCCCTGTTAGTATACCAATTCAAGTTCGAAAGCAAAAAAAGAAAAACAAAAGAAAGCATTGTGCTAAATGTTGTATGTTTCTTTAATACCATTAGTCCTTTTATCATCGTTGTGAAAGATCTACCGATTCTTTATATGAAAAACAAACCAAGCAATTTTTGTTCCCTCATGGTCAACTTTGCTGGTGGGGGACCATATTTTCTTGGTTTGTCCTCGGCTTTTTGGATGCTTTGGTATCGTCAACGAAAACTTTACTCTAGCCCTGTGATGAAGATGTACACTTTTAAAGGATTTGATTTCATAAATTACTTGCTTCTGGTTTGCTACCTCTTATTGGTTGTTGCAATCACCGTGGCATTTTTGTACGAAACTGATTGGGTGCAAGTTAATAACACGTGTGTTCAGACATTTGCGGGGAAAATAAACATTCTTGCGATGACAGTTTGCTACTGTGTGCTAACAGTTGTCTTCCAGGTGACACTCTTCATGTTTATAGCGTATCCAATAGTTTACTGTATGTTAAGGAAGAAGAAAAACATTGAAGCAGGTTTGAAGAAAATGTTGAAGAGGCTTCTAATCTGCACATTAGGTTGCTGTGTTAGTTCTTTGCAAATAAACGTGTTCATATTGTTGGTAGAAAGAAACAAAATATTCTTGTATTGGCCCAGCTTTGCAGGACTGGACCTTATCATAACAGCTGTTTGTGTTGTTGGAACTTTTGACAATTGGAAGGAAAGACTTTTTCCGTTTTGTTCAAAGGTAGTTGAACGGCTGCCGAACTTTTCGGAGCGAAACTCAACGAAATATTCTGAAAGTAAAACTCGCCAAACTTCGGTAAAGTAAACATTCTTAGTAAAAATAGCATGGATAAGTTACATTTTGTAAAAAGTATCCTATGTCGTGTAGATGTTATTGTGAAGGTTCGTTTAAATGTTACACTCAAACTAAATCTAACAACTTAATTTTATATTGGTAACAGTTGAAAAACACTTCTCACTAAAACTCGACTATTTTTCAAAGACTTATGTATAACATAAAAAATACTGTACTTCAGTAAAAGATTAAAGTTTTTGAAATTGTTTAAGTATAAACTTAATCAGTATGCATTTATCGTTTATACTTAATAGATTAAAAACATTTTTTTAAAGTTTCTGTTAATTAATTTAATAAATTCTCGCTATTTTAGTATGAAAGCCTTTTGTTTTATAATTTTAAGCAGTTAAAAATTTTGATAGTAGATTATACTTCAATTTTTTTTTTAATTAAGACAACGAAATTTTGATAACTTTTAATATAATAATAATTTTTAACAATCTGTTATTGTAGTTTTGTTACGAAAAGTATTGGAGTTTACTAAAAATTGTTCTAGACTTAAAGTGGGAAAGAAACATAAGAAAGATATCTATTTGGATAAAAATACAAACAGATTGTTTCTTAAAACAAAAAATACAAACTTGTATGTGATTGTTTAAAAGTAAAGTGTTATTGCTAACATTAGATTAATTTTAAGTGAATTTAATTTATTTCTGTTATAGTTTTGAAAAAATTATCAATAACAATAAAATATTGCTATTTTTAAACAAGACGTTAATACATCAGGAGAGTGTTTGGACTGGTTTTCTGGACTTTATGTGACTTCTGAAAAAAAAGTCTTAGAAAACACACTAAAAAATTGCTTGATCAAAACTTTAAACTAAATATCTTTGTTGCTTTGCATATGTTAATAAATTTCCTTGTTTTTTTTTTCTGTAAACTTTTTAACAACTAATGTTAAATTCATTAGATTCAAAATTAAGTTTCATTTTGTTGCTGCACTTTGCATTCTTATCTTAAAATTAAGAATTTGTTGTGATCTTTTAATAAATTTATAAACTTTTAGAGCTTAATTGAAACTTTTACTAGTATGCGTTAAGTTTTCAGTTAAAAATGCATTGCATAAGTAAATAAATCAAGTATATGCACTGTTTTTGAGCTAGAAAGTATTATTTTACTACAATGTTAATTATCAATGTTTGGTACATTGGTTACTTGTAAATAATAATTTATGTGATGAATATTTTTATTTGTTTCTATCAAATAAGAACTAGAAATTTAATTATAATAAATTAGATTCCACAAGTCTTTTAATATGATATTTTCATACTGTTATTTTAGAATTTTATTTTTATTTTTTTAGAGATTTAATTCTTTAGTTTAATGAATACCGACCATGTCTTTTTTACTATTCAACCACTATATTTTCAAAATGACATTTAAACATTTTCTTTAAAATAATAAAAAACTATAAATTTATTATGTTGCTTTATGTTTTAAAGATACTTTAATTTTTACTAAAGCTTATTACGAAATCATGAATAAAGTTTAATGATGACAGTACAACTTTTAAAGATAAACTTGATTAAAACAAAACATTTTTGTTACCGAAAGATATTTTAGTTTTAAAGAACGTTAAAATTTAAATCTTTATAAACAATAAAGTTTATTAAAATAATGTAGAACTTTATGTTATATTGGCTGAAGACGAAAGTATCATTAAATGTTACTAATACTTTTTTCTTAATTGATTATTTAAATCAGTTGTACAACTAAATGAGATATAAAATTTATAAAAAACTTTTCAGCTTGTCTTTAAATAAAATTTTTAATTTAACCAGAGATATAACGACTTTTTTACGTAATAAACTAATGTTATTATAACTTATGTGTGTAAACTGTCATAATTTACGCTAAAATTTCTAAAACGTAACTAAAACACTAAGTTAAATAAATGTTTTTAAAATAGAAATTGAAAATATTATTGTTTATCAAATAACAAATTTTCTCTGATAGTGAATTATTTTATTTCTAGTTTGCTCAGTTAATTAGTTTCTGTTTCTTGCACAGGTACTAAAGATTACAATGGGACTGTTCAGCTAAATTACGAACAAACCTTATAAAAAGTAAATTAGAAAAATCTTATAATCTTCTTTGATAAAGCTAAACTAAGAAGATTTAATTACATTTAACTTGAAAAAGTTTGCTAAAAGCTAAGTTAAAAAAGTGTAGATTAATAAACATTTAAAGTTACTTAATATTAGTTTAATAAACACATAATTTTATTTCTACTATAGTATACGAATGCTACAAACATCGGTAGAAACTACTTCAGCTTCTAAAATGTCTTGTTAAAAGCTAACATATAAAATGCTCTAATGTTGAACATGTAAAATATGTGCTTCCCACTAAAAAAAAAGTATAAAAACGCCCTTGTAATACACTTTTAGTATAAGTAACTTAATTTACACAATAACTAAACTCATAATTTTTCTTTAAAAATATGTATTATTTACATAACGTATTTAATATATATATAATTTTAAAATTTTAATAGATTTTTCAAAGTTATTGTTTTAGAATTTTTTTATTGAAGTTCTAAGTTTAAAATAGTATAATTCATTTTGATAAACTAGATTATTTTGACAAAAAAAAAACTATTAGTTTTACAAAAAAAATAAAATAATTAGAGGTAAAAGTTATTTCTTACCACATACCACAGGCCTTTTTTAATTAGATCCGGATGTTTACTTCAAAAATCAATTTTTTTACATAGCTAAGAATTCAACGTTATAAATTAGATTAATGACAAAAAGTCTATCAAAAGACGCACGTAAACCATTAGACACAAACAAATTTACAGTTTTACATAGTTTTAGAAATAGTTACTTTTGTAAGTTGTAATGTTTTATTTATAAATGTATTTCCGTTTGTATAAACACTCAAACACTTTGTAAACAAACTCAAAGGTTATTTTAAAACTAGTATATTGTTGGCATATATTTTCTTTAATTAGGTCAATAAAAGCATGCTGATTAATTTAAAGCATTTTTGCCTCCTAATTTTAATGACATGTTTATGTTTATTTTTCATGTATAAGTTTTGATGGTTTTTTAAAGTTCTAAACTATTTAATTTTTTTGTACTTTTTCAATGTTCTACAATATGGTTGGTCAACTTTTTAGTCGATGGTCGTCCAGCATAACAGGCCAGATTTGTTTGAAAAGGCTTTGGGAAACTTTACATTTGTAAAACTAAATTAAAAAAGATTTTAATTTTCTAAACACCGATTTATATTAAGAAAACAATGAAATTTGATCAACAAATTACTATCATTTTTTTCTTTTAAATTCTTGTAAACTTTCTTAATAACTTTTTACTATTTTTTTTCTAATATCTTTGTTTAGTTCAAATTTATCTCATTAAAATTTATCTCATTGAAAATTTTGTTGCCAACCGGGTCCTACACGCAACATCCCTGTAAAATTGTGAAATTGATTGGAATTAAAAATAAATAAGTATGTAGTTTCATTTAACTTACTGAATTATTAGTTAAAAGGAAGTGAAGGGTATCGTATTACCCCGGACCGGTTTTAGTCCGCCAAGCAAAAGCCTTTTGCGCGCGACATTTCTTTTTAGAGCAACTTGTACAAAATAACTATATTCGAGTGTTTAACAAACTACTATTTTTGACTTTTTGCAGTGCTTATTTAAACATTATTTTAAAACAACTTTGCTTTTAAATAATAAAAAAAGTAATTATAGTACAGTTTTCAAAAACTATTCGGCCAGTGAGGATTTACTTTTACAAATGACCGGCCTGCGAAAGGCTTTTGTGATAATTAAATTATGTTGACTAGAAAAGCTGTTCACTCTTGTTATAAGTAATAGACAAATAGAAAATTATACTCGAAAAGTATTCAACTGTTAAAGTTTTTGAAAAACCTTTTGTGTCAGACTTTAATACAGTCTGACAGACGTTTTGTAACAGACTAACGAAATTTTAAATATTATTAAAGTCTTTTGTTTTGTTTCTTTAATAACTTTAAGAATTAAATTAAAATTTATACTTGACAAAGACTTTTGGTTATCAATATAATTATTGTAATTCGTATCTTAGTTTGTTTTTACACAGCCTATGCCTATTTATAAAATATTATACGTTGTAATATTATATTTATAAAAGTATTTTTATTAAGTTGTTTTGTTTATAAGTAATCATTAGTAAATAAATCATTAGGTTTAAACTAAAATTCGTAGGTTATGTGAGTACTAAAATGTTTATTAGCAACATAAAAATCGATTAAGTGTATCAAGTTAAAAGTTAAACGTGTTTATAATAATTTTATTGACTAAAGAGGTAGCTTATTTCAATAACAGATTGATAGTTATTTGTAGCTAAAAAATACTTACGTTTGTAAAGAACGCACTTTATTTAAAACTAGCATGTTTTCTTGATTAAAGCTAAAACATCTACAAAGTATTTTTTAGCCAAAAAAATATGTCTTTATAAAAAAAAGCAGTCTTAAGTAATCAATGTAGTTTTGAGAACTAATAGTCAAACTAAAGCTTTGATGTTGCAACAATAATCAATATAATAATTGTGAAAAACCCTAAAAATGCAATAAATTTATTACTTACAACCGACTCTTTATATAATTTAAACTATTGGTAGTCGTAAACATATTTTAAATAATTTACAAACAGTACTTGAATTTAGAAAAGGAGTCAGTAACTAACTTTAGCTTTTTTAAGTATTTTGTTGTTAAAATTTTCAACTTTATTAAAAAACCATACAATGTAACGATTTTAACTGGTATTTAGCAAAATCATGTTCCATTAAATAACTATAAGCAGTTAAAATTAACTTACAATTTTTTTTAACTGTAGTTAATCAAAGTTCTTTCAAGTATAAAATAATCTAACAAAAACAACATCTAGTCAACATGTTTGCACTTTAAAGCTTGTATATATGAACAGTCTTGTTTTTCGCTACTTAGTACTGCTTGTTACTGATTAAGAATTAGTGTATTTGAATTTTATATAGTAAGAATTTTTGTTTAAGAACCTAATAAAATTGTATTCAAACTTAATTTTTTCATATGTTCTAATTTGATAGTAGCTTTTAATATTACAGCTATACCTATTATTTTAAATATTAGATACAAATTTACTTAGTTATACTTTGTTTCAATTTTGTTTATCTCATAACATTAAATGGTTTTAAAAAATGAATACATAAAACTAATTGAAACATAAAGACCTCAATTATCCAAATAAAGTGTTATTTACTGTTATTATTGATAGCTACTTAATTAGGAAAACTTAAGCTAGAAACAAAGCTTAAAAAAGTTTTAAAACATTTAAAAGGACAGTAAAAAGTTTAGAGATATCACTTAAAATAAAATGTATAAATTTCGGATCAAGATATATTTAAAACTTTAATACTTTTTAATTAATCAGGTTTTAATATTATCTTTTTTAGTTTTTCAGCTATTTATAACTATTACGCAAGTTATATATATATATATATATCAAGAAATAATAATATCTAGATTTTAAAGTAACTTGTACAAACTGATCAGTTTTAGCCAAAGTAAACTTAGTTTTTTTTCAGGACTAAGTGTTTTAGAAACACTGTAGTCAAAAAGTAGCGTCCATGAAAAGCATAACTTAAATGTGCTTATATCATGAATTTTTAAGTATAAATTATCATCGTTTATAAGTAAAAAAAAGTCATCTTTCTTATTCAAGGAATTACATTAAAGTAGTATTATTGTACTTTGAATGCAAATTATTAAAGAAAATTAATTGCATTAATTTTAAAAATATTTTACAACAGATGATATCAACATACAAATTTTAGAAAAATTCTAAATAACTGAAAAAAAAAGCAAAATTAACTAGAAATTAAAATAATTTGTTTTGTACTAAATTTGATTGCAATATTTAGAGTAAACAAGAACTATTTAAATATGTTTATTTCTCTTTTTGATATTGATTTTTTTCAGAGTTTTTAGTTTCAATCAAAAAATTTGTTTTTAAACAAAATCAATATTTAGTTTTACCTCGTATTTAACAAAAGCTTTAGAATTTTAGTAAAAAAATTTACGGATATACCGTTTAGAACTTTATTTAGATTTGCAAAAAGATTTAATTTAATTAAGATAAAAGTTTTAAATTTTGTTTAACGGTTTTTCATAGTATTTTTGTTTTTTTACGCAAAACGAATTACGTAAACCTACTAAATCAAAATAATTATTGATATAAAAAAAACATATACATTTTTCAAGCTGATTACATTTTAATCTGAAACTAAAACTGTTGAGTAGTTTAATATAAATGTGATGGTAATTAATTGTTTTTGCTAAAATGAACGTTTTAAATGTTTAGCTAAAAACCTTACAAAAGAAAGTGAAGAGTTGATTTTTTTTTCATTTAAATCGAGTTGCAGAGCTAACTACACCAGTCAACACTAGAATACAAAACCTTAATGTTTTAGTAATATACAGTTAAAACAATTGTAAAAAAGTACAGTAAATATAAATTTAACTCAACAAAAGAATTTAAATTAAATTAACGTGGTATAAACGAGCACAAAAATCGATTAATATTTTCTTTTAACATAAATGTTGTTGTTTTAAGATAAATTTTCTTGTTTTACCATTAATTTATGTTCAAAATAAATTTTAAATTTGTTTAAAATCTTTGAGCAATTTTCATCAATTAACACACTTTCAACAGCTATTTTTTTATAAAACCATTTAAGTTAATACTAAAAATATAATTTAGTTGAAATTTAAAAACAAATTTATACAACAGTTTTACTTCTAAGCTTTTTTTTTAGTTTATTTACTTTTTAAATACAAAAAAAAAGTTTTTTATTACTTTTTCTAACTTTTGCAAAATGTTATTTAAATATACTAACCTAACACAAAAAAATATGTCTATTCTTATTTAACTTTTAAGCTGTAACAATTTTTTAAGTTCAAGTTTTTATAAAAACAAAGAATTAAACACACATGTTAACTAACAATTTTTTTTTCGTTTTTTAACTAGTTTATGTTTTTTTTATATAGAGGCTTTATTTAAATGAAAGTTTATATTTTGTAAACAACTTACTATAAAAAAAAAGCATTTAATAATTTTTAGCTAATATAATTTATTTTAAAGTAGAGTATAAAACATATTAAACTAAAAAAGAAAAATGTTATATTACAGCAATGAATATATTAGTATACTATTTTTTACTTCTTCTATGTATACTAATTTTTTTCTTTTAAATTGTTTTTAACTAGTTGTTATAGTTATCATTTCAGTTTAAACTTTTCTACTAAACTTGAATACATTAAAAAGTTGAAAAAAATCTTTATTTTTCATTGTTTAAATAAAAGCAGTAAAAAAACGCTTTAGTTAATCACTAGTTAAAATAATATATTTTATTGAGAAAAAAATATTTACTATTTTTAGTTGTAAAAAAAGTTCAAAATAAAAATATTTAGCGATAAATAAACTTATATTATTTCAATAACTAAATCACGGTCTAAAATTGTTACATTAACCATTTTAAATTAGTTTATAATGTTTTATACTCAACTGTTTTATTTTTGAAACAAAAATAAGTCTATCTCAAAAACATTAGTCATAACATTTTGTACGTAGTTTGTACATTTGAAATACAAAAAAAAATACTATTTATTTTATTAGCATTTTATTTTCTCGTAGAGAAATGAATTCGTATATTTATATATAAACTATTTTTTTTTCATTTCTAAAAGACTAAATATATTTCATTAAATGTTAGTTGCTATTTTTAAATTGATTCAAAGTTTTTCTTTTATTTAAAATTTTAGTTTGTTTGCATAACTTATTTTATTTTATTTAACAGTTTTTCTTTGAAAAAAAACTTATAAACATAGATTTAAATTACTCCAGATTGTTTTTACAAAACTCTTAAGTAATAACAGGTATAACAAAACTGTAGAACTTTTTTTTTGCAGGTAACATGTCTTTAACAATGAACTAACTGAAAAGTTGTGTTATAAACTTACAATAAAAACAACTACAATAGTTAGTAAAATATTTTTATTGTTATGAGTTTTAGAGTTTAATATTTACTTACAAATAAAACATTATTATGAACTTTCTCGACAAAACTCTTCATCGTTTTTTTGGAATGAAGTTATTAACTATTTATAAATATAATAATTTATTTAAATCAGCTTACTATATTTAGAACTGTAAACAAATGCATCAAAGAGTGTACCAAATATTTGGGTACTTAAAAAACTAAAAAGTAATAATTAATAAACAAAGACTTTAGAATAAATATGTCTAAAGATTATTATATGATCTTAATAAAATTAGACATTTTTAAAACAAACTCTTCAATAAATACCAAAAAGTGTGTACTAGTTTGATAAAGTCTTCTTAAATAAAATTCTTAATAAAAAGTTGCAAGCTACTTCGTTTCATTTTTTGATAAGATTCGAAAACTTTTAATAATTACTATTATAATGTGCTATACCATATATTTTAATTAATAACTAAATAGTTTAACCTCATTTAAAAAAAAAAGTTACACTTAGTATCACAAAAAACATTAGTATTATGTAGTCTTGATTTTTTTAATAATGTTTTGTGTTTATCTCTTTACTCACATTGTTTTCTATAACTTAAGGTTACATAAAACTCTTTGTTAAAGCATACATTTTAAACAAACTCAACAAATTATTAAGCAGTAGACTACCGCTTAAGTACGCACTTTTTTTGGTACGCACCCCGCCTTAAGTACGCATTTATCCAGAAAGACAAAAAAATTCTAATTTTTTTATATACTATGTTATCCAGAATATTTTATGTTTCCATGTAGAATGACCAACCTGCTGAGTTAGCCTGAGACTTTCACAACTTTTAAACTAGGGTGAGTAATCCTAAGTATTCTAAGTGGCCTTAGATTGTTATAGTCCTGTTATTAAATGTTAATAAACTAAATACTTATGTAGTGGTTGCAGAAAAGTGAAAAGAATAATGATACTTGAGCTGTAATGCTCTAAATGAATAAATCTAGATGACAAAGTTACAAAAACCTACAAATACAACATAGTTATGTCATAATTTAATTTAAATGTACACACATTGATGTTTTGAAAATGTTTGGTAAACACAATGTAGTTTGATACTTTCCCTCTAAAAAAACAAAATATGGAATATATGGTTTAATATTCTTTTTTATATCATTGACTGACATTGACTTTCTATATTAAATGTATGTATTAATTATGTAGAAACTTTTTATAGAAAAAATAAATCTTTTGAAAATCTATTCAAAAATTTTGCAGATTAGAATTATGTATTAAATGTTATTTAAAATAAAAATACTTGTTTATTTGGCTTAGTTATTTAGTGGCTAGTTCTAATAAAGAAAACAAACAACTAAGTTTCATATTGTACTATGTCGTCAAAAAGTACGCACTACCCGTGCTAAGTACGCACTTTTTGGTCGGGTTCAATTTGCGTACTTAAGCGGTAGTCTACTGTACTTGTTATTCGTTCATACTTACCATTTTTAGTATTTTTTAAGCTAATTTAAAAAAAAATTGGTAAAATTATACTCAGAAACAAAATAAATGTTATTTTAACAGCAGATTAAGTATTATGTATGTATCAAAACTATAAACGTCACTTTTATTCTACGTAAAACTATTATTGGAGTAGCTTTAGTTTAAAAGTTAATGAGTGTAAGTTTGTTATCGTATATATTTTTTTTGCTTAAGCTGTAGTAATCATAATGTTATAATTCTAACTTTGTTTGTTTTTATAAAACTTTGCCTAGCAAACGATGCTTGCAGATTCAAAAAGCTTTATTAGATATAACATACAATAATAATAATAATAATAATAATAATAATAAATTTTAGATTCAGTTTTTTTTTTCAATAAAAAAATTGCAATAAACTGATCCACATTAATAACAACAACAATCCATGTGACATTCTGCGACCTAATGAGGACAAAATTAGGTCGAAGAATTTACGTGGATTATCGTTCTGTGCACTTCAGTTTGTCGTAATTGTGAAAGCAAGAGAAGATATAAGTTTTGCCGAAGATGGTCAAAAACATTACTACTAAGTAACTAGCTCATTAAAGGTTGTTAAGATAAATTTATAGCAAATAACCTTATTTTTTTGTACGGTTAGCTTAGCCGTATATAGTTTATGCTTACACTTTAAAATATAGTGTTACTATTTCATTCTCGATTTTTATTTAAAACTGTCATAAATAAAAACCCAGGTTTTAAATTTTTCACAACATTTTACTTAAAAGAAATATTCATGTACAGATAAAAATTAAAACTTAAAAGCTGCTAAAACTATACAAAATATCAAAGAGAATTGGGTTTGCGTTTAAAAAAAAAATTGATATAAACTAAAAGGGTTAAAATATATAAAAACCTTTTTTTAATGCTCGTAAGAATTTAAAAACTCAATGATTATTTTTACTTAAAAATTTTTTAGCTATATCTAGCTCAAATTTATTGTTTTGAAAGTTTAAATTATTCACCGTAAATATGCATTTACACATATTATCTTATGTAATTTTAAACTTTTAAAAGTTTATATTTCGTCTTTAGTTTTTAACACATTTATAAAAAAAAATTATGCCACTTATTTTAAACTTAAAGCAAATGTGGATAACGGTTTCATCCATTTTAAAAAAGTGCATATGAGAAAGGAGACATGACATTTTGAGATCTACTGCTAAATTATAAAATATTCATCGTTTTATTGATTTACCGATAAGAAATTGTTGTACATTTTCATATTAGATTCTCAACGTAAAAAATTATTTTTTTTTAGTTTTAAATGTACTAAATGTTTTGTACATATTTTTATACAATAAACATATATTTAAGCTACTTTATCTTTTAGATCAGTTTTTAGATGTTAACTGTACTTTATAAATAATTAAAACTAAAGTAATAATTTGTTACTCAGTTGCTTTTACTACCATGTTAAACAGAAAACAATAGTTTAAACTTATGTTGAAAATTAAAAAAAAAGTGCTTTTAAAGTATTTTTAATCCTTTGATCAAGATAAACTTTTAAAAATTCATTTATTTCATTAAAAATTCCTTCAGACAGGTGTTCTTACAGAAAATTTTGCTGCGTATGTAAGAAAAATAAAAAAAAAAATTAAAAAAGATAAATTAGCTTAACAGTTTAATTTAAAAACATTTAGTATACAATCAATCATTAGTACTTTCTTATATCTAGTATACTTATATTATAAATTCAACACAGTTCGGAAAATATTTTAAGAACAAATTTTAAATAAAATTTCTTATTTGATACTTAACATTAATGATTTATTGGGATTACATGTAGTGAAATGTATCTAAAGCTTTTCTAAGCATATATTTATAAATAATATTTTTGTTATTTTCATGTATTCATATAACTTTTCAGCCATATTTTTAATATGAAATAATTGAACAGCTAAAAACACTTGTTTAGATTATTACATATATTAAAAAACTATATGAAGTAGAGTTTAGATTGTTATAACTCTTTTCAATTATATACAAATTTTGGTAAACTATGCATTCTAAACTAAATGAAACTACGGCTTTATAAATGTTATTTCACAATTTTACAAGTTTACTTGAACGGAAAGTAAAATAGTTTTATTCTGTAAGAAAGCTCAAACTGTTCGATTCAAACATTGTAAATATAATTTTATGCGCAAAACATTTAACTAATTGTTATAAAATTAAAGAGATAAAAAGTAAATCAAAGAAATTTATAGATTTAGTTTCCTTTAAGTAAAAAAATAAGATAAGTTCTTTTAACGTAAAATTAGTTGATCAAACAAATTACAACGTTTTACTTGTACTAATATTTTTTTATAAACTTGTTAATCAACTGTCAATAAGCACTCAGTCGTGTAACTGTTTTTTATCAAAACCCGGACAAAGTTTGTCAGTTTTTTTGTCTTCAAAGATACTTTCTAAAATTTTAACGCATACTGATAAAGTTGCACAAAAATTAAAAACACACAGTTTTACACAGAAGAAGTTGGATGCAAATAGACATTGGTCTCGGAACGAAACTTCAGTTTACCGTAAAGTTTAATTGACATAAAAGCATTAATTATGCTTAGCAACGTTGAAATCCATCCAATGTAAAAACACCACCCAAAACTTGTGACTAAGTCTTCTGTGTTATTGTCACGTGAGCTCGTGCTTAAGTGTGATTGGCTGACTCTGACTGCTCTAATGAGTTCAACGTAGTCCATAAATTGCTTTTGCGCGCAATGGTCGTTCCAAAAACGAGCAGTGAATAGTGACATACTGACTACAAATAGCGAAGCTGCAAAATTAAGTCAATAAAAAATAAAGTATAAGTTGTTAATTAAATGAATTAGACGATTCTTTAGAAGAACGTATAAAATCTAACTAATATCCTTAGTTATATGTATTTTCAGTACCTTTATACTAAAAATAAATAAGCAATACAGATTATATCCTGGTTATGCATACTAATATTGTTTGCGAACTCAAACCTTCAATAAAAGGTCACTTCAATCGATTTTAGTAAAATTGAACATTTTTTATATAAAAACACTTAAGTTTTCGGTTTAATAACTTAAAGGTAACATTTTTTGTATTAAACCTTTCAGTTTATAAAAGGCCAGATTATTAGTAAATAAATATTTTTGATACTTTCATGATAATTAGTATTTTAAAACTTGGTTTTAAGAAAAATGTATGTAAATTTTTCTTTACTCATATGTACTTTTTATAAGCTAAGAGATTACATGGTTTAATTTGATAACAGTCATAAAATGAACAAAAAAGGAAATATGTTTGTTTAAATCTTTTTAAGTAGATTTATAAAATGTAAAGCTTTTTATTAAATTCTATAACAGTGGTTCATAAGCTTTAAAAAACTAAGATTTTGTGCACACATTTTTATTATAACAAAAAAATATTACATTTTAATTACTAAAATTTTAAAAACAGTATAATGTTTCACTCCTATAGAAATTTATAAGAGATCTTCAGTTGTTAATTAAATCTGAAGAATGTGTTTAGATATATAAACAAAAAATATAGTAAATTTAAATAAATAAATTAAATGTTGTTAAATAAGATAAATGTTAAAAACTATTATAAAGTATAAACAAAGAGTAAATAAAAAAAAATTAAAAAGGCTGAAAATCTTATTGATTAAAATAAATGTTAAACTTTGTTTTAAGTTAGTATTTTGAGTATAAACTAAATACTAAAGATCTCTTTTGGTTTACTAAATTAATGAAATATTGCATTGTTATTAATAATCTGCAAAATAAAATCGAATTCGTTTCCTTTGTGCACAAGTTGAGAACTTTAACAGTTTAATTAAAACTGAATTGCAATAGCAAAAACATTTTTGTTTTTTTTACTATCCCTTTCAGTATAAGACAAGCTATAATTTATTTACAAGCCAAATAATTAAAGCGTGAACTAGTTGAAAATTGATCAAAAATAATTAGCTTTTGCTTTTCAGTCTTTTTAGTACACAGTTAAGCAATTTCTACGCAAACTGCTTTTTTCAGCTGCAAACTTTACAATTTATTTCATTTATTTTTTATCAACACAAAAATACTTTTTTTTTTTAAAGCTTCTGTTTATTTTAAGTTAATTTTGTCTTATACTGCTGCTTGTATTTGTTTTAAGAATTTACAACGAAGTTTTATGAATACTAATTATACGACTAAGCTTGAAAATAAATTTGTAATAATTAGAGTTGTTCATATATTTAAGCACGAAAATTTATAAAGTAAGATGTATATGCAAACAAAAACTTACAACATAGAACAAAAACAATGTTTATAGCTTGAGAAATGCTAAGGCAGGTTTTACAGTTGTGATCTTTCTCTTTTGGTAGTTTTTGGATACAATAAATGTTAGACATCAACATAACAACAGATGAAAAAAAGTATACTATTACCCCAGTAATTAGAAAGACTCCTTCAATAGAAACTGAAAAGTTTTATATTGATTTCTACAGATTTCTTTTACGATGTAAAAGTATAATTTTTTACTATTTAGTTTTTGTAATACAAAACGTAGAATAATACACAAACAATAAATAAATAAATAAAATGTATAAAAGAAAAATGATAAAACTGGTAAATACTAAGTCTTTATAGAAACTTTCTGAATATATAAAATTTAAAAAAAGTAAAAGAAACAAAAACTACAAAAATATTAAAATAGTAACTTTTTGAATTAAGCTGATGAGCATATTGTGTGTCTACAGATATTTCCTGTTTTACAACACCAGTTGTTACTATCATTTCTTTATTTGCAATGTTATTTAATGCTAAATCATTTGCTTCAGTAAAATGCCGAATTAATCCAATAGTGACTATTGAAGGAAGCTTCAACTGTTTTTGTTTTAAAAGTTTGCAAAATCAATTATAATAATTGTATAGAGTTTTTAGTTCGTGATCATTGCATTACGCATGAAATACTGTGTAGAATAAAAACTCTCAATCTAAAATTGTCTTTTAAAAATTATTTATAAATTTTATACCATTATTGTTATTAACTGTAACACAGAATTGTTTATAAAGCACATGACTACTTAACTTACTTTAACCCAAAATGATGAGTTTATAGCTAAAGATAGCATGAAGATGACGATAATTGAAAGTAGAAAGCTTAAACTTAATGCCACTCTGACCATGTTAAATTGTCAATTAAGTTTCTTTTATACCATATACTAGTGCGAGACTGAGGTCATTTGTAGAAAATGTTTACTTATATAGATCAGGAAGCAAAGAAAAAAGGTTTTCTGTTGAGTCTCTCTTTTTTGTATTTTTTGAACAATGAGTTTAAGCTTTAAAAAGAGTCTTAATGTAATCAGTTTGGCACTTTTAGATAAAACTTTATAAAAAAACATTTATATGAAACTTTTAGAACTTCACACTTTAAACAATATTCTAAATTTACAAAAAAAAATTCTAAATAAAGTAAGAATTACTTTTCTAACTTAAAACTAAAAGAACGTATATATTTGTAAAAGCTGTATTTATTGCTACCAAAAAGTTTTCACAGAAAAAAACATATTTTTTGTAAAATGAGATGCCACTATCAATTTCTCATTAAATTTACACTCTTCTAGCAAAAAATTTTAAAACATTGATAACCATGGTAATTTAAAATTTTATCGATTGAAAAGTTTGATGTGGCATTTGGTTTGAATTATAAAAGTATTCAACTTATTTCACGGTATAACGTATATAATGTCAATTTGACACTACTTTAAACTTAGCTTACTTATAATCGTATAGATAATTTTTAGTTTATTTATGTTATAAGTATTTCTAACACATAAATTCTAGCTTCTTTTAAAAAGAAAAATTGTTTTTTATACTAATTTTACTTTGAGAATGGATCAAACTTTATCTTTTTATTTAAAAAACGTGTTTTCAATAAAGAATAACCCTTACATTAAGTTTAATTAAACTCACAGTCTTACTTTTGATAAATAGCTTTATTTTATTTAAATACATGATAAACATTGTCATTAGCATGAGAAAAAATTCCCTTAAAAATTACTTTTCATCTAAGACATTAATTTTAATTTAGTTCTCTGCAATGTTCACCTATTTAAATCCTAAAAATAGTCTACGTAAAATTCCATCTGAAAAATTAAATCGTTACTGAAGTGCCGAAGGAATATATTATTTTATATTGTTAATCGTAAACTTATTTTAGAACTAAAAACAGCTATAAAAAAAATATTCTCTGAGCTTTCTCAAAACAATTTTCCCAATTTCCAAAACAACATTGTTTATTCGAAGAATTTAATTTTTTTCCAATGCGTATATATCGGCGTTTGTCTTTTAAATATGCATTAGTTACATCTTGTTCTGCTGTGTTTCGCGTTTACAATCATTATATGACTTTTAAAAGAAGTAGCTAACCAAGTTAATAACAAACGACTCAAAAATATTGATCATCTAATATCAAGCATCTAGTTTCAAGCATCTTGAATCGAGTATCAATGATATCAAAAAGCGGGTATTAATTCGTCAAAACCAGGGTTTTCCAAACTGGGCCAAGAGGTCATAAATTAAAACTTACAATAGATAATTTGGAGTTGATGATGAAAAGCAAATAAAAAGATCAGAGGCAGTTTTAATAGTAGTTTTTTTTTTTATGTTGTTTGAGAGGCCATAATTTTTTCAATCTCTCTAAAGGGGGCCTTTTGACTAGTTTGCGAAACCCTGGTCTAAGTATTTTCTAGAACTTTACAATTGTTATTACTTTTTATAGTTTTTACTTGTGCAGTGACTTAAAGCATTTCTTTTAGAGAATTTATTAATAACAAAGTACTTAGGACTAAGTTATTTTAAGTAAGACCAATATTTGTAACTTTTGCATTGTAAGCTAGTAAGTAAGACACCTATTTTAGCTTAAGTGCTTTTCAGACCACGTATTTAAAACCTAAATATACTTAAGCCCATAAATATAACCTGTATAATACAGGCTGTATTATGTTAATACAATTCTGATGGTTATACTGACAGGGCATATCTATTATGTGTTTTGTTAAATTTTAACTTTATTTATTTTCTTTTATACATTAACTTGACTAGCAAATTAAATTAGTGTAAAGTACATCAGCTATTTTCTAAAATTAAAATGTATCACAGTTTATCTGAACTCTCAAATTTTCTAGATAAATCATTTTAAAACGAGTGTAAGTGATTATCATTAGTGTTTAAAATGTAGTATTTGTATCAGCATTATCAAAAATCGATATTGTATTTACAATAAAGGAACGGGTCAAATATGCACGAAGACATTTTTGCACTGAGACAATTTTGCACGAAGGGACATTTTTGCACGAAGTGTCACCATTGCACGAAAGATCATTTTTGCATGAGATTTAAAAAATTTAAAGAACATTGTTAAAAAACAAAAAATAAATAAATAAAAAAGTTACCGACCGATGGTAAGGGTTAGGGGTAACAGTGATAGTAAAAAAAAAATCATAGTAAAAACAAAAAGTTAAAAAAAAAGTTACCGACCGAGGGTAAGTGTTAGGGGTAACAGTGATTGTAAAAATAAAATAAATCAAATATTAAAAAAAAATCAATCCGTGCAAAACTATCTTCTTGTAAAAGTGTCCCTTCGTGCATATTTGACACCTACCGTTAAAATAATTTACTTAAAAAACGAGAATTTATGTTCTTCTGGGAAAAAATGATTACTTATGAATCTTAAACTACCAAAATTTTACAACTGCAAATATGTATAAATACGTATATACTCAACTTTAACGAGATAAAAAACATAAACAAACACAAAATAAAATTGTACGTAACTGTTTACTATAATAAATTGCTTAAAAAATAGCTAAGATTGTTTCAAAACTTATATTTTAACAGTAATCTTAATTAGTAATTTATCTATAAAACTTTTCTGAAGCATATATATCAAAGACTCAGTAAGTATACCTACACAAAAGAAGTATTAATTTACTAAATTAGAGTTTAATAATTGTCTTAATGTAATAAGAACAAAATAGTTATGCTACTATCTAAATGGGACCACAAATAAAAAAAACATCTAATTTTTTTAATTTCTTTGAGTACAATACAAAATTAAATTTACTTAAAAAAACACAAAAATAAAAGTCGTATTTAAACTTTTAGTTGTAAAACTTTCCTAATAAGGTTTAAAAATCCCTTACGAAAATTAATGTTTTAGTATACAAAGTAAATTAGCAAAACAATAAACTAGAACAGTTTATATATTTTATAACGATGAAAGAAAAACAGCGGTGAGTTTACATGTTTAGGTAATTTTTAAACACCTACAACCGAAAAATACACATTATAAAGTTAAAATATGAAAATCAACCTAATTTAAACTTATAATAAATGATTTTGTACTTTTTTAAATACAGTATTTTAGTTGAGCTACTTATCAATAATTTTAACTAAAAGTTTTCAACTTATATATTTTCTCAGCTAACCAGCTCTATTACATAAAAGACTGATAAAGTAACTATTTAAATACAAATTACTATTGATCGTTAACATATTACACAATTTTTACTTACCTAACTCTGTACTTTGTTAATCTGCTATTTTAGTTGAAAGAAATACTTTTCTTAATAAAATTTTGTTTTGTTACAAAGAATTCATTTGCTCTAGTGAGTCTAGTTTAAGCTGATTTTAATACAAAAAAAATCATCTGTCACTAAACTAAGTGCCTGCTGTTTTGATAAAATACAATTTTACATAACAAAACAAGTAAAACATAGTAGTTTTAAACACTTGAGTTAATTTAAAACTGTCAAAGTGTTTGATTTTTTTTTGAATTTAATTTTGTTTAATAATGTAAACAATAAAATAAACCTAATGTTAAATAGACACAAAACAAAGAAAAATTATTTACGTAACTTAGTTTTTTTAATTTATTAAAGTGCCTGCTGTTTTGATAAAATTTAATTTTACATAACAAAACAAGTGAAACATTAATAAATTTAAGAAATTAAGTTACGTAAATAATTTTTCTTTGTTTCATGTCTATTGAACACTAGGTTTATTTTATTGTTTACATTAATAAACAGATTTAAATTCAAAAAAAAATTCAAGTACTTTGACAGTTTAAAATTAACTCAAGTGTTTAAAACTACACGAAAATAAATTTCTAATATACAACAAATTTTTACTTTATTTCTTGTTAAAGTTTAAGTATTAAAAAACAAAAGAAAACAGTTTAGTAGTCTAAACAATTTTTGAATGATTATAAATTAACCATTTTACTTTAAACTGCACTGATTTATTTTAAGTGTACATAGTTATATAAACTGGTATATCAAAAAAAACTAAAAATTGTTTTAAATTGTAACTACAAATTGTTTTAGCTTTTTAAGTATTTCAAGCATAAAAACTGATAGATAATTTATTTATAAAATAAATACTAGTATAAAAAATTAAAATCAAAATTTTAACTAACCTACTAATAACGTTTAAAAAAATACTAGAGTTTTAAATTTGGTTGTACTTCTGTTTGTTAAAATATTTTTAAACCAAAAAATTAAATTGAAATAATAAAGATATATTGCTCCTTATTTTAAAAATATGTTGTGCTAAAAATATTAGTATAGTTTTTACCTAATCTAAATAACGTAAAGTAATGACCTATTACCTTAATTTAAGTTCTAAATTACACTTTTTGAGTAAAAATAAGTCAAATATTGAAACAGCTATATCTTACAACTTTAGAGAATCTTTATTGCATGGAAATTCAAGTTTTTAAATTTTAACTCAGCATTAACTTTTATTTTTAAATAGTAATGTCTATAAATGTGATAGCTTAGATATAACAAATTTGTAAAATGTAATATTTTTTAATTGATATGAAATAAAAACATTTTATTTGTAAAGTGTTGAAAATAATTAATTTTGGTATTTTTATTTCTTTTAAACTTAAAAGATTTATGCAAAGTTTTTGAAAATTAGAAATATAGTTAGGATAAAATGTTGTTCTTGTAAAAAAATTGATGCTTGGAAATTTATGTATAGATATGAAAGTAAATAATTAGTTTTTATATTTATTTAATTATATAAAAAGTATAATTCAAACAGCTGTTTCACACATTGAAATGTAAAATTTCATGTGACCGTCAGTAAGTTACAGTTTATTATAATAGTGAACAGAAATTTCGATTTTAGAATTTTTTATAATAATTATGACGTAGTAATGGTACAGTTTATTGTACGATTAGTTGAATTTGAAATACGCTGTGAATGTTATTCTATGCTTTTTAGGAAAGTTTAAAAAGGTTATTTTGGAAAAATGTTTTAAGCTATTAGAAAAATTTTTTAGTCTGTTGGGAAAAATGTTATAAAATGCTATAAAATACTCGTGTTTGCCGCTTCGATTTTATTTTGTTTTAATATTTAGTTGGTTTTAATTTTGTTAAAAAAGTATTTTTGATAATGGATGCATATGTTTTGTCTTTCGCTTTTCTTGTTTAGTGTTACGTTCTTATCTGATTTTTCGATTTCTATTTTTTCTAAGTTACAAAGTTTGCAGCCGAATTTAGTGTTGAGTTTTAATTTTGTCCTGTTTAATATTTCCCATTTAATTTTGTAGTCTGTATTGTTATCTTTTAAGTTCCATATGTAATTCGCTAGTTCTGTTGTGTGTCTTTTGTTAATATTGTTGAATGATGATTTGTGGTTTCTGTATCTTTGTTTAAAGGTATTTCCTGTCGACCCTATATACTGCTTTGTTGTTTTATTTGATGTTACTGTTGCTTTATAAATTACATTTGACACTAGGCATTCGTTATTTAAAGGGCAAGGTTCTTTACGGCAATTACAAAGTTTATCTTTTATTGTGCTTTTATCGTCTATATTGCTTTTGTTTAATATTTTGTTGTTGTGAGCTATTATTTTACTTCTGAAATTATTTGTGCAACTGTAAGATATTTTGATTGTGTTTCGGTTGAATATTTTATGGAATGGGTGGTTTTCGTCAAATGATGTAGTAATCAGGTTTAAGAATTGTTTGCCTATTTTTGAACTTATATTTAGACTGAATGGTGGGTTGAAATATATTATGTCTCTTTTTCTTTGTTTTTTATTTCTTTCTGGTAAAGTGGTCTTATCGTATTTTAAGGTGTTTTTATAATTGGCCGAATTTAATGCTTTTTGGTATTCATTTTTTACATTGTTGAAGGATTCTTCGTTATTAGATAGTTTTATTAGTCTTCTGTTTATTGTTTCGGGTAGTTGTTTTAGTATTTGTCGGGGGTGGTTGGAGTTGTAGTTTACGTATAAAATTGGTGAGTTTGGTTTGTTGTATGGTTGGTAACTTGAGTTTGATATGTTGAAGGATACATCTAAGAAGTCTGTTTGGAATAATCCGGATTCTATTGTTATTTTAAAGCCGTTTTGTTTGAATAATTTAAATAAATATTTAGCGGTGTTTTCAGCTGATCTCGGTGATTTGCTTCTTATTATCCCTAGCCCGTCATCTCTATATAATCCGAATTCATTATCTATAAAAATCTTATATAGAGATGACGGGCTAGGGATACTTCTAGCTTAGTTTTTGTTGTTAAAAAGAAAAAGCGCTTTAATTCTCGGCAACAAAACTGAAATGTTTTTTTCAAAGTTTAATCTTTGGTACTTTAGGTACTAGAACACATAACATTCTTTAATTCTCGGCAAAAAAACTGAGATGTTTTTTTAAGTTTAATCTTTGGTACTTAGGTACTAGAACACATAAATTCTTTAATTCTCGGCAACAAAACTGAGATGTTTTTTTCAAAGTTTAATCTTTGGTACTTAGGTACTAGAACACATAACATTCTTGAACGTAGCTATTTCTACCTAATTGAATCTTAACAAGTTAATTGCGTTTACTGTTTTAGATGATCGTACGTTGTGTTATGTCAGTACTAAGTATACTAAATTTGATAACTAGTTTTGAAACTTATGTGCAGGAAAATATCTAAAACAAATATAATTAGTATAATAATCAATTTAAATTTCTGTAATACTATTTATAAACTAACAGTTTAGGATCGGCTTAAATACAAGTACAAAGGTTAATTTTAAAAAATTAAAAAATTAATTTTCCTTTTGCTTAAAAGTACTTGCAAATTTACGATCTAACTTCTGCCTGTATTTTAGCAGTAGTTTTTAACAAAATATTTCAATGCAAAATTCCGAAAAAGCTAAAGTAAAATAAACTTTTAGCACTCAACTCGTTTCTCCTCATTAGGTGGCTGAATACATGGTTTGTTGTTTATAGTCGTGCGGTTTAGTTTATTGATAATTGTTATGGAGGAAAATATATTGGTATTGCTGAAAATGACCACAAATGTTACTGCTAGAGTCTTTATTTTTTATAGAATGTTCTACTGATAGTCCTTAAATGTAAATTATACAGTTATTACTGTTCAACTCAAATATATTAAGTATACATTATTAAAAGTTTAAACTTAGTTTTTTAAAAGCATTTCTCAGTTTTTCAAACGATAATGTTTTAACTAATAACTAAAGCTAGACAACTGTTAAACAACCGATACTTTGTATTTGTATAACTTTAAATTTTTTATCATTACTTGAATTTTTTTTAGTACAAAATGTCATATTTTTTAATCTAAATCAACACTCAAATGCCTCAAACGCGGTTTTTGTTTTAGAATGTTAGTAATGAAACTTTTGTGTAGCAATTTTTAATATAATGTAATTATTTTAACTTAAACAGTGTATTTAGATTCAAAAAATGTTAGCTAAGATTTTTAATATAACTAAACAAGCGATATTTTTATTTATTTATACAGGTACTATTCGTTTTGATTTTTATTACAAAATAATAAATTAACGCACAATGTTTACAGTTTCGTATGACACTTACCTTTTAAGCTGCTACTATAGTAACAAAGCAAACAAGATTTGCAATTGAGCTTTGAAAGAATGGCTAACAAAAGAAAGTATGAAAAGCAGAGAGCTCATTGTCACCAAGCATTTTTTCTGTACAACGAGAAAGTGTACAATTCAATTTGTAAAATATTTTTTTTTTGTTTAGGAACTTCTCAGCAGGATTTCTTTCAGTTATACCAGTGAAAATTGTTATTCTAGCTACTACAAAGTAGAATTTCTAATTTGTAAACAAATTTGAATTAGCAGATAAATGTCTCTTATAGTTTTTCATATATATTTTTTTTTACTTTAATTTTACTTTTTATAGTTAAAGTACAGTTATAAACTCAGGGATTCATATCAAATTATGAACTTAGTTAGTTCTTTAAAAAATAATAATTCAGGCTTCGTTTTGAATATTACAACACTTAAAAGCATAAAAACTGTTAAAATTGTAAGTATTTTTTTAAGTTATAGTAGATTTTTTTTTGTTAAAAAGTTTTAACAGAAACTTTTTATTAAGTACTTAAATGAATAAATAGAACAGCTTGCTATTATTGAAAAATAAATGGTTATTTTGTTTTATCATAAATTAAGTATTTTACGCAAATAAGTTGATTTTTTCAATTTCTATAATTGAATTTTTACATTTTTTTTCTTGTTAGATTTTGTTTATTTTTTTATCTGGATAGTTTATTTATTTTTGACTTTTAGCTTTGATTTATGTAATTTTCACTGCTCATAATTGTTTTCAAAATAAAACTTATGTAGATTTTAGCTAAAAACTTAAATATGAATTTTTGTCATTTTAGCTGTAAAGCTACTGTTAACTTTGTCTGTTTAAAACAAGTTTAGAACATTCAGTGTAAAAATGAAACGAAACTAAACATTAACTGTAGCTTTTTTAACTTTAAGTTTGTGTTTATATTGAAACATACTTTTTTGTTTACTGAGATAATTGTTAACACTCTTAGTGATAATCATAAGTTCATTTTTCGTTGTAAAAGTTTTTTTATGGTATACATTTTGATGGTTGTAAAAAACATTATTTTTCATTATATTATTCAATACGTATAAGATTATCAAATAATTGGTGCTAAATTCATCATAACTTTATGACTGAGTTTCATGTTTAAAACGTTTTACAAATATTTTTAATTTATTTTTATAAAACAAATTTATGTCAAAAGTATTAACAGATATATACAGATATTTAAGTTTTAAAACAATAGTTGAAATATATTTTATACAATACTATAAATATACACTTTTGAACTTTACAAAAACTACGCAACTTCGCTGCTTATCAAAAACGAATGAATTATTGACGGTAAACTTTTATTAAAAGAAGATGAGTATTGAACTAAAAGGAAAAATGCTATATCAAATACCTAAGAATATTTTGAATAATACAGACTCTGAAAACATTGATTTAAGTGACAATCAAATATATGTAAGTTGATTGAAATTATTTAGTAAATTAATTCTTAAAAAAATAAGCATATTTTATTTATTTACGATAAAGAAAATTGTAATTTGTTTGCTGATGATTCTTATAAACAGTGACTTAAAAATTACAAAAAATTAGTTAATCTTACATATTTGTTGACTAAGTTTGTGAAACATACTATTTTTGTTTTGAATAAAAAAGATAAGTCTTTACTTATGGATTTTTTTTAAACTCCTTGTTCCAAAACTAATTTAAAAATTCATTATAAAAGCATTTAAATAAGTAGAAAATACATTAAAATTTAAAACATTTTCAATTTATTTTAGTATTTTTACAATTAAAGGTAGCAATGATACAAATATATTTGTTTTAAATAGTTTTGTCTTTTAGCTGATCAATAAATTACAAATAACTAAGAGTATTTTTTCTATTAAAATGGATAATTTTATGTTTTTTTTACAGTAAAATCTATATACATAGTAGAGAACCTTAATAAACTTTTTTCAATTACATTTAAACCTTCATAATTAATTAAGGAAAAAAATTAAACATGTATAAAATTAAGCTCCTTACTCATTAAATTAAAAAAAAACTAGGAGCTAACAAATCCATTTAAGAAGTTTGAAAACTTAAAGACTTTGTATTTAAACCGCAATAACATCAAATACCTTCCTAGCTGGTCAAAAGTTTTTACAAATTTAACTGTTCTTGGCTTAAACTCTAACAAGTTAGTTCATATTTTTCATATTTTTTATACATTTTCTACACATGTAAACAGCTTAAGTAATCATAAAACCTGAAAAACTGTTTAAATTGACAACAAAATTGTTGGTTTCATTTTAAGACAACAAGTGTTTAAAATGTTATAAAAATAAAAAAAAATCTTTAACAAAAACAAACTAATTTATTAAACTGTAGTTCTATTTTGTTTTCTTTAATACTTTGAGTTTGGTATCTTCCTTTTTAAAAATTTTTAAGTTTAATATACCAATCGTGTTAATTTATCTTAAGGATAAACGAACTACCAAACAATCTGCACGATGTAATGCCAAATCTAATAGAAATAGGTTTGTCTGAAAACCTGTTAGATGAATTTCCGAAAACTGTTTCAAAAATGATACATTTGAAAAAGCTTGGTTTATCAAACAACAAAATCAAAATGTTTTAATTTTATGTAACATTTAATACTCTGCTTCATATGAATTTAATATAAAAACATTTCTGAAATTAAAACTACAACACTAGATAATTGTTTTATAATAAATGAACTCATGAAACTAAATATAGATACATTTTGACCGTCTAAATTTAAAGTATAACAACTAGAAAAAGTTGATCATCGCTTTCCACACAGAATACCAGATGAAGTTCAAAACTTGCACAATCTTAAGAAGTTTCACGTCAAAAACAACAAAATAAATAAACTACCGACATGCTTTTATAACCTTACTGAGCTCAATGATGTTGACGTCTCAAAGTAAATTTTTCAAAGTTACAATACCTAATTGATAATTTATGCTTACCATTGCTTTTTAATAACATGTTCATTAAACAGCCTGTTATTTAACTTTTTTTTGACAATGAAATAAAACTACAGTAACAAGATAAATCTATTAAGTGATGGAATTGAAAAATTAACAAGCTTGGAAATTTTCGATATAAGCAATAATAATTTGTCTGTCTTTCCATCAAATATTTCATGCTGTTCCAAACTAAGAATTGTTTGTTTATCCAAAAATAATCTTACAGATTTTCCTGCAAGTTTAGGTTACTTTTTATTCATTTTTTTTAAGCAATCGATTTAAACTAAACAAAATGCAAACAAACTAAAACTTAGTTTTATACTTTTGTTGAAATAGTAGAACTTTAGAAATATATGTATATAATTTATTTCAATTGTTAACGTAAACAAGTGTAAATCATAGAACTTATTTTTTAAGCATCTAAATTTAATAGCTTTTACAGGCTTATTAGAGACTCTTGAAGAACTGTATATCAGCAATAATAAATTTAGGTTTGTTCCGAATGTTATATTAAACTTTAAAAGTTTGAAAGTATTTCATTGTTCAAATAACAATTTGACTTCATTACCTGAAGATTTTTCACTACTTTCAGGCATAAAACAAGTTTGTTTAGCCTTTGTATTCAAGTCATTTATATCAGGACAAGGTTTTTAAATATTTCAAAATAAACATATAGTCAAACATTAATTATTAATTTTTTGACAAAAGTTTACAAAAAAAATTTAAAAAAATTATTGTAAAAAGTAAGTTTTATTTTTACTTGATTTAGTTTTAATTTACTTTAAGAAGAATATAACAGCTTTTTTACTATAAATTTATTAAAATTTATTTTTGAACACTGATTTTCGTTTTCCGAAAAAAAAAACTCAATCTTAGTTGAATTTCACTGAGTTTTTGACAAATTATGGAGTATAAAACAATTATAATGTTACAAATTGTAATCTAGCTTAAACTTACATTGATGAATTTATTTAAAATAGTTGAACCTCAGTGGAAACAACTTTCAAGAGTTTCCGAATGAAATTTGTTCTGCTTCACAGCTTGAAGTTTTAAACTTGTCTAACAACAAATTAACTGAAGTGTCACATTGTTTTGAGAACCTTTACAATCTAAGAATACTTAATTTAAGTCAGAATTTGTTCAAAGTTTTCCCTGAAGTGTTAGCTAGTTTAAAAAAAGTAATGCATTCTAATTTCAAATTTTGACGTACATCATTATACTGTTTATAAAATTTTAAAACAGGTTCTAGAAATAGACTTGTCCAATAATGATGTAGAAAGCATTCCAAAAGACCTTAGTTCTTTAAAACAACTACGAGAACTTAACTTAAACTACAACAGTTTGTTAAAAGTTCCTGTTTTCTTAACTAAACTCACGCATTTGAAGTCGTTGAATCTGGAGGGTAACAGTCTTGAAAAACTACCTTACGAAATTAGAGATGTAAGGAAAAATCCTTTTATTCTATGTAACTATGATAGATTTGAGTTTTTTAATGATATTTTTTAGTTTTTTACACTAACTTGAAGACATTAAAACAATTTTAAAAGCTTTACATTCGTCAAAACTTCAAATTTTACAAAGATAAGTTAAATTACTTTGTGAAGCTTTTTTAATAAATAAATATACAGTGAGAAAAAAAGAATAAAAATATTTAATAAAAACAAAGTAAAAGTTAAGCTTCGATAATAAATTTATTATTGTCTTTATACTTTTTTTAGTCTTAGATTTTTATTTATTTGTAGCAAAACGTTTAGCTATATAAAATGTATTGTTAAAACTTAAACTTAATTTGGTCTGATTTGTTTATTATATATTTAAAATGAATATTTGTAACTTTTTACTCTACTAAAGTTTATTTTCAGCTAAAGCATTTCAAAGTAAAACAGTACAAATTTTGAAAATATAATGTAATTATACAAACTATAGACAAATTTAATTATTATAACTAAATTTTATTTTGACTTTTATTTTAATATATATATCTATTGTTTTATAGCTTAGAAAACTAGAGCGTTTGAACATATCTAATAACCAATTCAATTCTTTTCCAATTGAAGTTTGTTTTGTAGAAAGTTTAACACATTTACACATTAACAACAAAAATGGGAAGAAATTGAAGAGTTTACCAGAAGCTATTGAAAAACTTTTTAAACTTGAGGTGTTTTTGTCTTAAAACAATTTTTATCTAATATTTAGTAACTTTTGCTTAGTGCGGAGGTCGGCAAACTGCAGCCTGCGAAATAGGGGTCAGCTATAAATTTACCTTTTAAAAGTATTTAAAAGAAAAAGCTCTCTTTTATTGATGACTTTTTACTAAAGCGCTTTTATTGCTTATTTTGTCAAAACGTTTATTTAAAACTGTGTGTATATAGCACTTACTACAACTGTGTTAAAACAACTGCGGCAACGGGGAGACTTTTTTTTGAGTGCAGCCCGCGACTTAAAAGACTGCTGACCCCTAACTTACTTAAAGTAATGTTTTCTAAAATATGCAACAAAAGGTTTCGTGATTTTTCAAAATACATTTTTTCATAACTGTATGTACAAATAAACATTTTTAAGGTCTATTTTTAATTAGTTACTTATAAGGTTATAAAGGTTTTTATTAATCAAACCTAATAAATCATATCGATGTGATTTTGAATAAAAGGTATAATTTTTACGGTCTAAAATACATATTTTTGTTTTTAATTAAACTAGTCTGGTAAATTTATACATAGATATTTAAATACAGAAACCGTTAAAGTGTTAAAAACTTCTGAGTAATAATCTAGATATGATTACTCATTGTCTTTTAAAATAAATAAGTATTCATTTTAATTGGTATTTTAATGTCTGTTAAAGTAGTATTTAATACTGTTTGCAAACGAAATCACTTTAAAATAAATAAAAAGCAAGAAATTTGTCTGTTTATTTTTCTAAATTTTAATCATTGAAGTTTAGGTGTTAGAAGCGAATAACAATCTGATTGGAGACTTGCCCCTTAATATCACTTCATGCTCAGCCTTATCCTTCATTTCTTTTGACAACAATAAGTTTAAAGAAATTCCTGAACTTTTAACACAGTTTAAAAGTCTCAAAAAAATTAGTTTTAAAGGTTTTTCATTTTTGTAATATAGACATTTTGTTACAATAATTTTTCTCTCTTTTACAATCAGACTTTATCGTAAATAACATTAAATTTAGTTACTTTATCTAAAATTTACATTTTCTATGTTTTAATGTAAAAGTTTATCCTATTAGAGAATAATTATGTTTAATTTTAAATTTAGCATAAAAAACGATAACAAAAAAAGTAAAACTTTATTTAATCAATACTATTAAGAATTTTTATTTTTTTGATTTATTATAGATAAGCAAGTTTTTAAAAGCTAAAAAAAACATTCAAATTCTTTTAAATGCCTAAGATTAGAAAAATACCCTTTTTCTTTGTTAGAGAACCGTGTAACTAGTATTCAAAAAAGTCTTGGGAAAATAGAAAAACTCGAGCATGTGTTTGTTGAAGGAAACCCAATGGAAAACCCTCCAAACTTTATTAACTTTTCAAACAAAGCAAAAGATATTCACAGATATGTAAAAAGATCTTTTACTAGAGAAGGTTAGCTTTTAAACTCTATGATTCCTTTAAAAACTAAATAAAATAATTTAACTCATTGTAAAAGTTATTTTTGCTTTTCAACTTGCTGTTTTTCAATATATATTTTACTGCCATTTCAGTTGTTTGTTTACGTTTCAAAATCCTAACAGTTATTTAGAAGAATTTTTAAATTTATTAAAAAACACTTACAATTATCAAATTATTAAACTAAAACTGTTTAAACCTTAACTGAACTTTAACAACCAGAAATTTTACTCGAAAAAATGATGAACTACGTTTCAATAAACTGCTCTATTAACAAATTTAATGTGTTTGTTAAAAAAATAAAAGTTGATGAAGAGAAAACAAAAGAAATTGTTGCCGACAAAACACTTATGGAACACGAACAAATTCTCAAACTTCTTAATCTATGGAGAGAACAGTGAGATTAACTTTTTAGTGAAAATAACTTTAAGTTTGTCTTTTAAACTTTAAGCAGGAAGTTTAAAGTTATACCTTGCAAATAAATAGTATTGTACTTTTTACCCCTACGTTTGATAAATTTCAAACTTTCATCACAATTTTTAAGCATAATCGTTTAAACAAAATTTTTTAAGCATTTTTATCATTTTTCATTTTCATACCAACTAAACTATTAAGTACTTATAATATTTGTTGACAGTTCAACTATGAAAAAATAAAACTTACCATCAATTTTTATTAAAATAACTATTAAGAGTATGTTTTAAGAGCATAAACACATAAATAACTACAAAAAATATTTAGTAAAAAAAAACAAGTAGTAACTGTGTGTATTAACCTTCCTGAGAAAGTTAAAGAAATTCGCTTTCATCTTGTGCTAAATAAATGTTACTTTACTTTCTTTATAAAGTTTCAAGCATTTTAAGCCAAATTTTAACAAAACAACACGTAGTCTAATTTTAACAATATAATCAAAACACATAAATTTAATAAACTAGGTTATCTATTAAAAATAATTGTTTGACCGAAACATTAGTTTCTACTAAAGCCAAACAAAACATAACCAACAGAACAAAGTTGTGTCCTGTTCAAGCGCAGAAGAAACTGATGTACAACGTTGAACTCGTAGATCAGCCGCGTATTCTCGATCATCTGAAACTTATGAAAGCTAAAGCCTCCGTTTTAAGCTTGTAAATTTTCATACTTTAACTTTACGCATCTTGTTTACATAGTTTAGTGTTTTTTATTTTCTTAATTAGTTTAAAATTCATTCCTTTTAATAGAAAGCTTTAGTATGGTAGTAACTAAATAATCATTTGTACTTTCAGGGTATAGTTTTTATTTATTTCAAATGATCATCCTCTATTTTGTATTTACATATTTTGTATTTACAGGTTTTTTAATATTTAATTCAATCCAAACTTTTAGTTACAAACTTTTAACTTTCTTAAATCATTAAGAATTTCTCGTTTTAAACTGTTTCTACCTGAAGTAAAAAATTAAAAATTAATTAAAATACACGATTGACTTATTTTTTTATTATTTTTCTATATTTAATTTTAGTTTATGTAATTTTTGATTACTTTTATTCAAAAGTATTAGAATTTACATACAAAGTTCTATAAATATATATTTATTTGCACAAAGTTTGAAGTATTTGTAGAATAATCAAAAGATATGTTTGAAAAATTTTAAAGTTTTTTAACCTCTACCAAGTTTTGTAAATTGTTGCAGAAAGGTTTCTTTATAGAAAAAAACAAGGAGTAAAATATTTATCTAAATGATGAATATATGGCAAAGTTGAAATGGTTTAGTAAGACTACATAAAGTCAAAATGATTTTTTTAATAATAAGTTATATTTCCGAAGTTTTTGTTTCTTTAATAATTTCTAGTTATTTTAGGAATACCTTAAGAAAACTAAAGTTTAGTTGAAACAAAACAGAAAAAATCGTACAAATACTGTTATCTAAGATATAACTTTTTATAGATTATAAAAACAACGAGTTTGCAAGGTTTTACGAAAAATAATAGTTAATAAAGAAAAGTAAACATTTAAAAAAAAGTTCATTAATGAACACTATTAAAACACATTTAAAATGATTAAAAATTAACTAAAAAATTAATATTTACGTATAAAAAGACAAATTTTATTTGTAATATTTTCACTATGCCTATATTGATCCTGCTCAATGAAACAAAAAACCTTATCAGCATTTTAAAGTAAAAATTTTATTATTTTGTCGGAATTCTGTTACTTTTTTAGTTTTATTAATTAATTTAACGAAAATTAATAAAGACTTATTCTATAACATGATTTAACCAAAATTAAATTGATAGTTAAAACGGTTTAATGTAGTCTAATATTGACAAACAACGTTTTTAAGAGTACTTATAGTAATACAAGGTTTAGAAAATTATAAATAACAAAATAATTTACAAAGGTAGTATTGCTTTTTTTGATTTATTTCAAATAATAATAAGAGATCATCGATTTCATTACATATAAACATCTTAAAACATTTCATCTTACACTATCATAAAAACGTTTGTAAGGTTCTTAATGGCTTTTATAGTTTAAAAAAAAAAATTATTTTATTTAAAACTATTTTATAAACTAAAATCTATAAAATTAAACAATTTTCTGAACTAATCTAAATGAAACTTTTATACACTGAAAAAAGACAATAAACTAGTGGACAATTTAACTAATATGTATTTTATTAATATAATAAAAAATATTCTACATTCTAGTGAACTTGTTTCGCTCGGACCTTTGTTAACATACGCATGAATTATACTATACCGTTTATACCTATATAGTTTAGCAACCGTTTTATATTTATTTACAAAAAAAATGAATAATTATATATGTAAACTACATTTTTTATGTCCAAAACTTATATTTAAAAAAGAATAAACCAACATCAAAGTATCATTAAATTGATTCACGTTTTAGAACGGATTGAGGTGAGTAGTAAATGCCTGCTGGTGGAAATTTGCATTGCTTTTCAGATTTTTTTCTAATTATTGTTTGTCCTATTTTGATCTAAGGATAGAATTAAAATCAGTTAGACAAGTAGTAAAACTCACAGTTTTTTAACTTTTTAACATCTCTTTTAACAGCCTATTTAATATTTTTCAGTCTTTAACGGACTTCTTCTTTAAAAATTTCTTCAAATTTAAAAAGTAATTATTAAAAATACAGTAAAAACAACTTACTGATAAACAAGTTAAGATAACAACCGCAAATACTGCAACTATTACGTAGATAATTAGTGAACTTGTTCGTTTTTCAACTTTGTCAGAGCGATTATTTTGTGTAGGAGTAAAAACTGTTAAAAATGTTATTGTAATTATGTCACTTCCTTATAATAATACTATAAAATAGTCTAACTTTTAAGTAACTTTGAAGTAGAATTAATTTCATTTCTTCTTTTAAACTGATTGGACCTGTTAATTTATTTTTTCTCTTATTAAAGAAACAATCATGCAAAACCTACTTAAATAAATTAGTTTACTAGCTGTAAATTCTATAATATTATTTCAAAACTAACATAGTTGTAGTTTTTCCAATTGAAAAATATTTTCTCTTCCTTGTGCTATTTTCGAATAAAGAAAAGTATTTGATTGGTCCAGTGTAGTTTGAGCTTAACTTGTTGATATCATTAGAATCTTTTGAACATTTACTTTTCATACACTCTTTGTTATCTGTTGCATTATTTTGACTTTTAATGCAAACTTTGCTTTTGCATCTTTTCGACGGTTCCAAGTATCGAGTTCTCCTCATGACTCCCGTGCCGCAAACAACGCTGCAGTCACTGAAGCGTGTCCAAGAACTCCAAGAGCAGTCGTCATGGCAACAGTCGGTAGCGCAATCACGCCGATCTTCACTTTCGCCTACGCACCCCGTTCCGCTTCGGTTGTTTTCAGTTTTTCTAGTGCGCTTTTGGTAGCCTCCCCCGCAAGTCTTCGAGCATTCGCCAAAGCTCGACCACGAACTCCATTGGCAACTCTCTGTAGTTTGAAATAACAGAAGTTGGTTAGCTTGGTATTAACGAAAAAATGCAGTATTACTTGGATATAATAAATAAAAGCATATAATGTATACTATAAAACTTTTAATATAGAAGCTATGTCAAAAATAAATATGTATGATCATAAGTATGTTGTCTTGCTCGAACTTGTTTTTTACAAGAAGTTTTTGAAAAAGTCACCTCTATAATTTTCTAACAGAAAAAAACTTTAGGCAGACAGTATTCTTGTAGTGAAATTTATTTATTTCGTTTTATATTTAAAACTTTAATATTAAAAATAAATAAAAACCTTCGCATGGTTTTGTATTGCATGAAACTGTTATAGGTAGACGACATTTAGGAGCACATTTTCCAGCTTTACGAAGTACATGCTCAGTTTTTGTTCCATTTCCACAAGTCTTTGAACACGGGCCAAAGTCAAGTCTGCACCTTTGATGGTCTCTAAAATTGCATCCAAAACTACAAAAATATCATAATTAACAATAGTTGTATTTGCTCACCTCAAGTATTTGTTAATGATCTACATAATCGTAATTTTAGGATTCGGTTAATAACTCTTGTATATACAATGATTTTAATGTCTCTAGTAAGTGAAATGAAAAGAATAATATCTAATAAACAAACTTTAAGACTATGTAGTTACAACTTTGTTTTAAAATAATCATAATATGTAAAAACTTACTTGAATTCAAACTCAAAGCAAACGGATATATCTTTCAGATATGTAATAACTATAATAAACAGAACCGCTTTCATTTTTTAATCTGTGTTAACATTGTTATTGTATATGCAAACATAAAAATTTGAATTGGTATGTGACCAAAAAACATTATTGCATAAAAGTTTATTTGAAAAAATTACAGACAGGCTGTGCTAAAATAAGAGTTTAGTTGAGCTTAAACTTATCAAAATTTTTTGTCTTTCATTTAAAAATGATATTTTCTAATAGTTATTGAAGAATTTTCTTTCTAGATTTTGATTAAGGTGCAAAAACTTAAAAATAGTTTAAATAAATGACTAAGTATATCGTAAAGCTAATGGAATTGGTTAAGATAACTAGTTGTTATAATAATAAATACTTTTGATACACAGCATAAGTTTAATTATAACAACTTTGAAAATTTTAGCGATAAAAAATTAAGTCTGAACTATAAATAATAATTAATATATCATCTATTATTTTCTAATATTTAGTACTAAGGGAAGTGACATGCAGGTATAAGACAGTGCTTTAGTAACAGAACTGTTTACAAACAGATATTTTTGAGGAATAACTTATCCAATACATACACAAACAGTTTGCTAAATATCAGCCTAAATAACAGTAACATCAATACATGGCTAAAGAGTTTTCGGATTACACTTACTGTTAGTAACGATCTTAAACAACTGGTAGAAACGATACTCTTACTCGCTTCGGAACATGTTAGTATATAAATATTCAACTAATCCTTAAGCGGAAAGTTATGTGATGTGACGATTTTTCGTTAGTACATATTTGTATTAAAGCGATATATGTTGCTATAAAGTTTTTGATTATATATTTGCAATAAATGCTTTTGGAATAAGCTTCTTGAATTAACATAAATGAGAATTACTTTCTACGTATTAAATTATAAAAAGTTTTATGGTGCTTCATCAACACCACTGCGCTGGTTAAAAAAATTAAAATATACTTTACAGTGAGAAAGTTTAAAAAAAAACTGTACAGAAAGGTCACCGCAAAAAAGCATAGTTTTAAACACCTCTAACTTTACTATCAGGCTATGTACAAAAAATATGAATATGTTTTTTATGAACTCAAATTAACTCCTTTTGGACTAATCCAGATTGTGAAGAAACTTTTAAATAGTTAAACAAATCTAGGTGATAAAAATTAAAAGCTACTATCTAAATTCTTTTTTTTTTAACCAACTTAAATATATCATGATAAAAAAAGTAACTTTTTTAGTTATAGTGACTGTAGAACAAAGGTATATATTTGTTTATGACTGCGCAACTGGTGCAGCAAAACGACTATCAATAAAACTTCCAACTAGTTAATTCCAGTATATAAATTAATTTAAACATATGATTACGACTTAAATTAAACGATCTTAAACTGTAAAACGTTTTACTGAACTATACTTAATTAGTTTATTAATACATAAATGGAGACAAATCACGATCGTTATTTTGTGTGTCATTATAGTAAAACACGAAGTCGACGCGGTTAACCACAACAGAAAACTTGCTTGAAAATGAAACTACGTAGTCGTCAAGCTGTTATTACACAAAATTAATTTAACTTTTTATGAGCATAATAATTTTTGGTCCATAAAAACTATGGAAAATTATTTTTAATTTTTGACTTACATTCTTTTTTGTTTTTTATTTATAATTTATTTTTCTAAGTTGGTTAACTAAAAATAGGTAATTCAAAAAACTTTTGTCGTACACTTAAAAATAAAACAAAAAGAATCAATTTACTCTAACAAAATACACCTTTTTATTTTTTGATTGTGATTTTTTCAAAACTTGTATATTATATTGAAAATCATTTTTATTGAATTGTTAGTATTAATATATACAAGCTAAATAAAAAATTTCTCTTACATAATATAAACTTTAAAGTAATAGTTTATTTTACAAAATTAAGTTTTTTGTTTATACTTAATGGAATTAAAACTGTTTATAAAACTTTATAGAACATTAAAAAAACATCTTTTTATAACCTTATTCTACCAATCGTTAGTAGTTTTCGAAAAATTTATTACATAATAAAACAAATGAATATATTTATCGATCTGAGTCGTTTAGTATTAAAGTAAAAGATTTTAACAAAATTGTACAGTTTTTAATCTACATTTTTTATTTAAAACAAGATTCGATAACACTAGTAAATTATCAAAGAGATAAATAATTTTTCTTAAGTTAAAGTTTAGATTTCATACTAAAATGTTTACTTTTTTTTTTGGTACTTTGGTAATTTGCTTCACCTTAAAACTATTGGTTACAAAAGTAGCTTCCCTTAAATCGGGATAGGAAAACTGCGGTCTATGATGTACTTTTCAGCAAAAAGTTATTTTTTGAACTATAAACAACAAAATTAAGCTCTTAACTTGATTTTTAGTGGTTACTAGTTTTTCACATTTCTTGTTTTATCAAATTTGTTGTTTAAACAGATTTTTTTGTTAATTATTATAAATATTTCAAATAACTGGGCCCTGCATAGGAAAGCTTTCTGTAAAGTCGAGCCATTTTTTCTTAAAAAACTCAACCGTTATTTATAAAAGGTCGCCGACCCCTGCCTTATATCAATATTTGAAAAAAAGTTTTTGGTTTCTGTATTAATTCAAAACTTTAATATTTTTCAACTATGTACTTGTATACAAGTAAGATACGACTTATATATAAGTCCTGGGCAAGACATTAAAAGGTATACGTTGTGTGCGCCTCGATAACCGAAAGGTTCTTCGTGCACTAGGTCCTAGAGACCAAACATTTTGAGTGTCTGTTTTTGTCGTTCAATAAACTACAAATGTATCAAAATTCTTGTATAAATTGTGAAATCGCAATCTTAAATTTTGTACAAACAACCTTTAATTGAGTTGTAACATATGTTAGAAGTACTAATATGTATATATTTTTTTAAGCACATACAAAGAAAATTTACAGATATTATCAAAGTATAGTATGATTTACATTTTTTGTTTTATACTTATGCTTATTCTTATTTAAAGGTTAAATATATGTTTTTCTTTTTCACAGCATTTTTACCACTTCTCCCTTTTTATGTAATTACGGAACTTTATATTGCACTTTTCGTGGTTGTTCTTGTAAAAAGAGCAACAACAAAAAAATGTGAACGTACATCATCGTAAAAATTGAAATCTAGCCTATGGTTTCCATATTCAATATTAGCAGAAATTGGTATAAAAAAGAGTGCACACCTATTTTTTCATTTAAAAATACTTTTGTTTTGAGTTTATTTAAATAATAAAACTTAAAAAAAAAATTTGATAACAATATTGATTTTTCTTTGATTTTAAGCTTCTTTTTATTGTTAAAACTAAAACTGCTCAAAAGATGTTATAAAATGTATGGTGTGAGGCTCGATGACCGAAAGATCTTGCTCCACACCAATCCATTGACCATAGTTGTGAACGTTCACAGTTTTCTTTCTTTAAGGTTACACGGCGATAGTGCGAAAATATTTTATAATAAAGAAAATATTATAACAACTTTAGTTGTAAAGCTGTAAGATCGAATTATCTAAAAATATTTGTTAGTAACGAATAAGCCGCTAAAGAGCTGTAACCATTTTACACTCATCAAAATAAAAACGTAAAGCTTTTTCATGTCTAAATGTAAACTTTCCTTTTTTTCCAAACTTAATCCTACTTAATTATATCCAGCTAAATAACTTTAAACAATTAGTTTTGAAAACTATTTTTTAATTTCCAAAGGTCTAACTTTTTACTAAGGATTTTAAGGATGAAAATAGGCAAGTAAAAGTTGCATTTTAAATGAAATAATAGTACTTTAAGTTTAATTTCGTAGAATTTTAGTTTAATATTTTTTTGATTATAACCGTAGCTCTAGTTCTTTTCTGATGGCGAAAAAGTGACAACATCATTTTAAAATCATTAAGTATTCTATTAAAGTTTAACTATAAGTATTCTAAAAATGAAACGAAAAAATAAAACAAAGATAATCAATGGTATAAAATCACATAAATCATCGCCATCACTAAATTCAAAACTTTAAAGCTCTTCTTCGCAACTCTGAGAAATTTTTCGTTTTTTCTTATCTTTTTTTTTCAAGGGTACAACCCGAAGAGCACGCAACTTTCAGAAGCCAGTTTTTTTTAGTCTAAGTACTTCGCACGAGCTGTCAAATTAAAAATGAAACTTGTACAAACCCGACTGCAAAACAAATGTTTAGTAATATCTAACTTTGAGACAGCCATTTCGAATTCCGAAATCAATTTTTTTGTTACTTAAATCGGAAAGCTCGAAGTTTGGCGTAACATTTCGTCTATTTCGTCCAGTTATTATTAAAAAAAAAGAGCTATATGAATTGAGTTATATGAGTTGATAAAGAAAAAAAGTTTATCAAGAAAGTGGATGATTCTTCTATGTTGCCGTGGTAAACTGCTATTCTTGATTTTAGTTTCTTTTTCTCAATTTTGAAGCTTTTGTTAACTTTCAAAACTGATTTAAACAGGTTTTCAGGATGAAACAACGTCATGCTCACGTCTCTTTTTTCGAGCTTACTCAAAGTGACTTAGAATTATCCTTTGCCGGCGTCATCAGTCATGGTCACTGAACGAGGTAGTTTTTCATCTTTCAGGGTTACAGTTTGGGTCGTACAGTTTCAAAACTTTGAACTTTTTGTTATAACCTATATTACATAACAATGGTTAAATCATCTTCACCTGACTCAACAGAAAACAATGATGTCTCAAGAATAACTGAACTTTGGTTTTCAAGTTCTGCAATCAAGTCATCAACAACGTTTATTTTTTATTTTACATCTTCCCAATCGTAACAACTCACCATGCAGTCACTGTAGCTTGTGAACACGTCAACGGCGCGTACGAACTCCGATTTCTCGTAGCAAACTTGCTTGATGAAAGCCTTTTCGATCAAATGCGCCACGCGAAGTTTGTTTGTTCTAACATAACTCGCGTCGTCAGAAGAAAAACTTGTGTCGAAACTGCTTTTGGTCTCGTTTTTACTAGATTCGCTGTAAAGCGGTAGAGCATCGTCGATTGTCGAACCGGTCTTTTTCTGTTGAACATGTTGAAGCAAAGTTCCAAGCCGCCGTTTGAACGCCTGACTGTTGGTGCGATCTCTGTTGAAAACTCGGGTCGTTGCGATTTGGATTGACTTTTTTTTCATATGGTAGAACTGATTAGTATAAAAAATATTTGAAAGCAGTTTTAATTAGCATATTAAGCGTCAAACCTAAACTGTGTATACAAAACAAATTTACTCAAACACTTTGTTTCAAATTTAAATATAAAGTATTTGAAAAGGCGTAATTGTTTATAAAGGTTAGTACTTTGTTCTGACAGTTATCAATTTGCTCAAGCTTCAAAAACGTAAAAGTTTGTTACAGCTTGTTTATATATTTTTGCTAAGTTTTTTTTTACTATTCTTTTCTGTATAAATATTTTACCTTTGGTAAAAAATTCTCTGGTAAATAAATCTGTAAGCTGTGGTGAAACGCCAATGTAAATTTGATTGGACTGTCTTGTAATAAATTGGATAGCACCAAAAAAAAAATTCGACAAAATTGAAAAGTTCCTAAATAGTAAAGATGCATTTGTACTAGTTTTAATTGTTAGTTTATATTTTTTGTAAAGTAACTAGTTTTTACGCATTAGCAGACCCCTGTACTATTAAATTGGAAACTTTAATACTTCTATTATTTATCTATTATGATTAAAACTATACTTTTTATTTCAGAGCCTAGAAAAATTTTTCTTGTAGTCATCAATAATAAGTGTGACAAAGATAAAAACGTGCAGGAATCTCACACAATATATATATATATATATAAATAAGCAAGCAGCAAAGGATCAAAAATACATCAATCTAACAAAAATATTAAAAACTTTAATACTAAGATTCAAGTTGTAAACATCGCAAATAGATTATATTCGGGTCTTGTGATGTGAAAACTAAGTTATAATGATATTCTTTAAGTTTTAAAACAAAATTGAAAATGTATCAATTAAAGATCTAAATACATGGGATCCTGTAGAACATAAAAAATTATTAAACTTGAACAAAATAAATCTTAATTTAATTCTTCTTTTCAATGTTTAATTTTTTTAACATCATGTATTTTATCAACTACAATGTATTTTATCATTTACATGTATTTCATTAACTACAATGTATTTAATTAACTATATTTTACTACAACGAAATAACTCAGTAACTTAAAATTTTAAGCTAAAAATATACTAGCCATATAACTCTATGCTTGACTAATAAAAATTTTTATAGAAGTATTTAAAGAGGAAATGCCAAAAAAGAAACTTAACTATTTATCTAATAGAAAATAAGGGCACATGTAATACTCGTTGAAAATATAATTGAGTGAACTAACTTTCAAATACTTATTTTTTCTATACAGCTCTTTATTTTTTGTAATTTTGTTAATTTATTAAACTGCCCTGATCATAACTAAAAATAATAACAATAATAAATGATATTTTTAAAAATTATATTGTTCTCATACCATAACTTGACAAACTAGTGAGAATTCATTAAGTTTTTGTTTGAAAAAACACTAGTTAAAACGGTATTAATTTTTTAATATTTTGTTTTGTCAATTACATTAAAAATGCCGGCAAGATAAGATAGTGAAAGAATACTTTTAATTTTCACATTACACATTTATATAATCAAAAAGAAGGTAATAGTAAAATCAAACCTACCTAATAATTACTTTTTTAGTCTGTTAATAAATTAGTTTACAAAGTAGTAAACTTAAATTATTCTTTTGTTTAAACACTTTGGAATTTATTAAATACAACAACTAATCGCTTAAAGCAAATTATTAGTATAAATATTACTGTTCATCAAGTTCGATTATTTTAGCACGTTTTTAATATAAACATGTCAACTTTCTTAAATGCAACTTGTAAATTAGACTAAGTCCATAAAAACTAAGTGCTATTAAAGGCACAGACTTTGAAATAATTAGCAAGAAGACTAAAATGTGTTTTCTAGGTAAAGGAGGCGTTTAAATTTGAAATAAAACTTCTTTAGAGATTCAAGGCAAATACACAGCACTGTAAAAATACTTGAAATATTAAATAAATTTCCTATGAAAAAGTGAACTAAATTATTTTCCACTCCTTTCCTTCTTTTGTGTTCTTTTCTTTTCATTTTCTTTTCTTTCTATCTTTTTTAATTTTTGAACCTCCAAATCCATCTACAATGAAAATATTAAAAAATAAACTTTAGCTAAATCTTTTATTTGTAGTTTTTAAGGTTATTTAGAATTCAATTTTATGAAAATAAATGTCTAGCTTACTTGCAACTAACATTTGTAGATCAGTAAAATAATTTAAAGCTTTTAAATGATTAGATAACAAAAATAAATATAAATTAATTTTTGTTAGTAAAAAAACATTTACCTAGGTAGTGATTTCTATTTATAATAGTTTTCTTTCAGTTTAAAAAATCTCGACACCTTTTTTTTTTAGATTCAAAACTTGTTTTTCTACAGATCGATTGTAGTTAGTCTAATATCATTACAAAAAATAATGATATATAAGTGTTTAGTTTAAACAACTATTCAAAATATGATTGATATACATTTGATAAAAAAAGCTTTTAACTTTTTCGATTTGTACTGAATACATTTTAAAATAGCGAGAATTGTTTCACTGCTACGTAAAGTGAAAAAATAAAGCAACAAAAAGTGTAAAACTTATATATTCTTCTTGTATATTTAAAAACCGTAAATTTTATTTTGTCTAAATCTATTACACAAAAAGATATACTTTATTTTGGTTGAAAAAGTTCTAATATCAATAAATTTAAATGTAAACAATTTAAAATCAATAGCTCAGAAATGTAACTCAGGTACGAACTTAAACTGTAATCTAAAAACAAACTATGCAATAAAAAGCTATATTGAAGTTTTATTTATTCAAAGTTTAGGGATATAAGATTTTTAAATTATAATATTTACCATAAGTGAATTAGGTTTCATCAAAATTTTGTAAAAGAAGTCTTTTAAAGAGTTTAAACCTCTTAACTATCATTTTTTTTGTAATATTTCATTATAACATGTTTGTAATACTAATAACCCAAAAAAAATTATACTGCTACTAACATTGCTAAACCACTGTTTAAATCTTGATTAAAATTTCAAAGTTAAAAAACTTATTTTAGACAACTTCATGATATAAAAACTTTAACATTATGAAACCTTATCTTTTTCCTTCTTCATCATAGCTTCTTCCTTTCTTTTTTCCCGCTGAAGTTTCTGCTGATTGGCAACATTTTGCACGTTTTCATTCCTACCAAACTTTCCACTGCTTTCTGTATTTATGCTTAAATTATTAAACTTTGTTATTTATAAAACTTGAAAACTGTAAATATAATTTTAATAAATACTGAAATAACAATATTAAATTTCATTATAATTTACAAACTAATAGTTTTAATTGTGTACTTAATTGCAATATTTAATTTGCACATAAAAAGCTTTGGCGATCATTAGAAATTGTTATGCGTCTTTTAAACAGGGTTCGTGCGCGAATTTTTTTTCATTTAGCCTGACTGAGAAAAATTTAGCCTGACATTTTTTTTAAAGTAAGGAAAATCCCCTTTAGAAGTCATTTTAAGTATTAATTGGTTTTGATTAGTAATATTGTAGTCTCCGACTTCAACCAGCTTTATCTCAAAAATATTTTGAGCTTTAAAAATCTGGAAAAAGCAACTCATAGCTTAGTTACAATTCAATAAAATAAGACTAAGTTGTGTAAAAAGTGATTGACCCCTCTATGCCCTTAACATAACAAATTCAGTGATATTTTCAAAATAAGTGTTATATATAATCTATCACTAGTGTAAAAATTTAATACACATTATTAATCACAATTTTTCAATTTAATTAAGCACTAAGTAAAAACATTATAACCAGAAAATTTATAATAAAACAACGTGCATTGTTGTGTTTTATTAAAATTTAAAATGAAACGCTTACATGAGTATTAAAATAAGTAAAAAATGTTTATTATAGTATTCTGACTAATTCTTAAAATTGATACATAATTTTAATTCCTAAACTCTAAATAAATATAGTGATTGTTGACGTCGTTTCAGATTTAAAAAGCTTACACTTAAATAAAAAAAATACCTTTAATGTTTTGTTATTGTAAAGAAAAAAGAATTGTAACTAAAATTTGTACTCCCACAAAACTTAGTACTTATATATTAAAGCTAAGTTTTAGTCTTGTGAATATCTCTAATAACAAAACAGTAAAATATATGAACAAACTGCTAAGAGTTTCAATCTAAAAAGTATTTGGTATATAGCCTTTAAATTAGAAATTAAAACAGTTCAACCAGCTAAGCTCTGAAAAACATAGCAGATGTAAAGAAATTCAAACTAACAGCTAAGTTGTTGAACTAAACTGTAATGTTTAAACTGTATTTTACTAATGAATTTTCATAATTATGACGTATATAATCTACTCAAAGCAAAATAATGAAAATTCTTAAAAGTTTTTTACAGATTAAACAAAAGGTCTTAAGCATTTACTTTTACAAATACTGACTGATTTTGTCTTAAATAACTAAATCTTTATTTAGAAACAAATTCACATTTTATTTGATCTTAAAAAGATTTCTCAATTTTTTTTAATCAAAAATTTTCAAGCATTTTAAATGAGAAAAACTGAGATTCTCAAATTTTTTAATAAAAAAACTGATTTAGCCTGACTTAGCCTGACGCGCACGAACCCTGTTAAAACACTCAATAAAAATAAAATTTTAATAAATTACTTCTATGCAAAGATTTATTATTAAAAAACAAGTGAGTGATAAAGGTATTGCTTATAACTCTATAACTTTTATAATAAAAAAATAATAAGTCAAAAATAGCATGACTTTTTAATATGGGGTTTTTAATTACATTAAGTCACCTCTCGCGAATCTACGCTTTCGTTTAGTTACTCATTTTAGAAAACTCATAAATTATAAAAAATAATTAGTGCCTTCCATAAGAAACCTAACGATCTCTATGGTTTTGCTCTTTGTGTTTTAGGCGTCTTAGCCCCTTTATTACCTTTAAATCAAACAAGGTACAATGTTCAATTCCTCACAATATTTAGGGTAGGAGTCAGATATGCACGAAGAGACACTTTTGCACAAAGGGTCACTTTTGAACAAAGACACTTTTGCACATGGGTTCAATTTTGAATTTTTTTAAATCTATCTTTTTTTTAAGTTATCTAATATTTTTAAATATTAATTTAACTAACACTGTTACCCCTAACCCTTACCCTCGGTCAGTAATCTTTTTTCTTATTGTTATCATTTTTTTTTATTAGTTATAATTTATTTTTTTATTTTTACTATCACTGTTACCCCTAACCCTTACCCTCGGTCAGTAATCTTTTTTTCTTGTTATTATCTTTTTTTTTATTAGTTATTATTTATTTTTTTATTTTTACTATCACTGTTACCCCTAACCCTTACTCTCCGTGGAAAATTTTTAATTGTTATTTATTTATTTTTCTTGTTTTTTCTTAATAATAATTGTTATTAGTTATTTTTTCATCCTTATTTTTACTATCACTGTTGCCCCTTATCCTCGGTCGGTAAATTATTTTTTCTGCTTTTTTTATTTTTATTTTTTTATAATGTTTTTCTTTTTTTAATTTTTACTCTCGTGCAAGATTGACCCTTTGTGCCTATTTGATCTTTTGTGCAAAAGTGTCTTTGAGCATATTTGACACGTTCCCCAATATCTATGACATTTAGTTTCATTTAAACTCAATAAATCTCTTATTTTTAGTTAATTTATTCCTTGCCCACCTACAATCAAACTTGCCTTGCACGGTTATAGATAAAAATCTTACTCTATACAATACAAAACAGATGGGTAAGGAAAAACGTAGAAAAAAAGTATTTCGTATAGACATTAACAATCATAAAAAATCATAAAAATTTTTGCATATATGTACAACTTGAATAGAAACTATTTTTGTAAATAAAAAAGTAAAAAAGTGTCCAAACTGTATTTTATCACGTTCATTATAAGAAAGTAACCAATATGGTACCTAATAATAGTTTGCTACCTCTTGTTTAGTTACGCATTTTTGCTGTTGACACAATGTGCGTAAATTTGCAAAGGTTACTGTACTTGTATTTATCTTATTCATTAAACTAACATATAAATTTATTATATAGCAGTTGAAATTAAACATATAAGGGAAAGAGTAAAATTTGTTTAACGATTTAGGGATAAAATGTTAACTACTATAATAAAGCTTAACTTTTTTGTTTTAAATCTTTAACTATTAAAATATGCACTACTTATTTGTAACTCTTTGATAAAGTTTGATCAGTGTTAAATGAAAAGTACAGTTACCAATTTACATTATAAAACACATTTATTACTATTTTTAAACTTTACTTGCTTGCATAAATATACTTATTAATTTCAAAAACCTTCATCTGAATCATCAATTTCTTCATCAGATATTTGTGAGTACCTCATCATCAGCGATTGTTTTATCAGATCTTCTTCTTTTGAAAGACCTTATGAAAAATTAAGTAACATTATATATGCAGCTTTTGAATAGATAATGATCAGTTTTATACAGGTGGTCTAGTTTAAGAGCTTATAGGTTAATCTGAATTTATTAATTACTTTAAAACAATTTTCTGCCATATTCGTAATACCAACTTGAAGTATGAAGTATAAGTGTTAACTATCTTTTAAAACTGTACTGTTTTATTTTGCCCAGCATTGTTTTATAATAAAAGTTAGTAACAGAACCAAAATATATAAATTTTTTAAAGACATTTTTAAGACTTTGTTATGTAACTTAAACTTTTTTAAGGAAGAACTAAAGTTTTTTTTTTAACTTGAACTTGAGGTATATAAAAAGGGGTTCAAATTGTTTTAATTTAACAAAAGCTTTTAGATGACCTGTATACTTTAATAACTATCTTAATTTTTATATTGTAGAAAAATAAATTATTTTATCATCCATATTCTGATTAATTTAAAATATACTAACATCTCATTTGCTTTTTTTAAAAAGAACTTAACTTTTGCTTCAATACTTTATTATTTTAAAGGCTATATTTTTATAAACTAAATTACAAAAAAATATTCATTTTAAATTTTAACAGTTTGTCTTAGAAACAGTCTTATATTAAATAATTTTGATACTTATTAGTATTTAACTTAAAAAGTCTTAAAAACGTGTTTTTAACAATTATTTAAGTGTTAAGTAGTGTTAAACCTACTTAGTTAGTATTTCAGTTTAATTTCCATTAAGAACCATATTATCATTCAAAAAAATAAATTTTAATTTTTTCAAGGTCTAAAAAGTGTCTATGTAGGTAATATTATAACCTACAAAACAAGATCAAGAAGTAAAATTTAAGTGGACTCTCTTTTCTTTATACACTGTAATTACAAACATTGGTTTTTGTTTTAACATAAACTGTTATTTTTTATTCCACTTCCTAAAAATTCAGTTTTATAAGTCACAGTACATAAACTATTTTTGAAATTGAAAACTATCTGAACTAAAACTTTTTTTTTAACTTCCAGCTATTATATTTTTAATCCTTGAAATAAAATACTAATGTTTCTGCCAAAAAAGTAAATTAATATATAAAAAACTTTATTATAGATTCCTTGAAATGTAACTAAACTCAAAGTCATTCAAGAATTTTTTGTCTTACTAAATTTAGTTCAACCTTTATGAAAACCCAAGACAACAAATGGAGAAGTATATAAAATTATACTAACTAATTTTTGAATTTATAAAATAAAATTGATTCAGTCTAAGGGCATAGGGGGTGAAATACCTTTTTTTGAAATTTGATCTCATTTTATATAGATTTTACTAAGCTACAAGACGCTTTTTATAAACATTTAAAATTCAAAATAGTTTTTGAGATATAGCTGGTCGTTGGAGGCAACAATAGGATCCTTACGGGAGGTGCAAACTAAAAAGGCAAATAACTAGAAATCACTAAAAATCTATCTTCTCTTTTGTTTTTTGACAAAACTACCTCAAAATTTCTGGAAGTGTTTCTTGATATATTTAGAAAATTCTGTCGCAATAAATTTTTAAAAAACTAAAAAACTTAAATTTTATATAAAAAATAAACAAAAAAAACTGTTTTTTTTTTATTATTTTATATATAAAATTTTAACTTTTTATTTTTTTGAAATTCCTTCCGACAGAATTTTCTAAATTTATCAAGAAACACTTCCTGAAATTTTGAGGTAGTTATGTCAAAAAACATAGGAGAAGATAGATTTTTAGTGAAATAGTCTATTTTTGCTGTTTTAGTTTGCGCCTCTCATAAGGAACCTATTGTTGCCTCCAACTTTGACCGGCTATATCTCAAAAATAATTTTGATTTTTTTTTATCTGTAAAATAATTTTTTTAGCTTAGTAAAAACTATATAAAATAAGGTCAAATTTCAAAAAAAAAGAGTGTTTCACCCCCCTATGCCCTTAATAGATAAATTTTAACTTTTCATATTGATACAGAAATTAACAAGAATAGGTATGGAAAAAAAAATTAGAAAGTGAAAGTAGTAAAACACCATTAGAATTTGTAAACAAAAATAAACTACTTTAAATATTATTTCTGTCAAGTATAAATGCATTAAAAAAAACTTATAAACTCTAAAATTCATAAGTTTGCAAATTGAAATTATTTTAAAAATATACATAACTTTTGCATCAATGCTCTTAATTTCAATACTCAGCTTATTAATACTTAAGTTTAAATGCAAATCATCATAAAACCTTCTTATTAAGTATCTAATAAATTGATAAAAAATGGTACTAGTTTCTTAGACATAAAAATAAATTAGTTGTTAGATAATAGTTTTTTATATATTTCTATAAAAATAGTGTATATATTACAATATACTGACAATTCCCAACCGTGATCATTTCCCACCCGCGCAAAATTACCACCCATTTTTTTTTTGCTTTATTTTTTATTATTTTTATTTATCCACTTTTTACTATCACTGTTACCCCAACCCTTACTCTTTGTCGGTAAGCGGTTCTTGGATTTGACCAGGTGGGAAATATAATCACGGATTGGAAATGAGCAGTTCCAAAAAAATTACTATCTTAATAATTAAAACTTTATGCTTGAATAGGACAGGTGGAGTTTTTTACACTAACTTTAAAAACTATACCATATGTAAAATTTCAAATATTATAATTTAACATATTAAAACTTTAAGTTCTTTTTTTAATCACCTCTTTGTCTTTTTCAAAATTTACTAAATAAATTAAGTTATTCTAAATTGCAAAATAGAATATATAAATGTTCTTACTTTTTCCCTTTTTCTCAATTGTTTGTTTTTGTGCAATATTTATTTGCTTGTTAAATATTTCATTCAAGTTTGATTCACCTGTTGAAATTTGAAAAAAAAATAATATTGTTTAACACACAGTATGTATTTTCAATTATAACTTGCCTTTTTCATTTGGTAAAGAATCTACTTTTTCAGAGTTGCTGAGTTTTTTCCACATTTGCACAATTTCATTACTGACATTTTCTAAAGGTTGGTCCTGTTATCAATATATTTGAATTAAAAAATATATAAACTAGACATAGTAAATTATCAAAATGTTAAATAGTATTTAATAACCACTAAAACATACGTGAAAATGTTTTGTAAACTTTTACAACTTAAGACAACACTTAACTTTTTAACTTAAATCAAAAAGCTTGTAGTACTATAAAAACATGGTGATTGGTCTTACAACATAGTTAATTTATAAATGTGTAAACCATATTGATTCTTAGTTTTATTAGATAACATAAATAAAATAAAAAAACAAAAAAAAACTTCAAAGAAATTAGTAATCAACCCAAAAAACAAGTTTGCCAGCATTTGTTTGCAGCTAGTTCACTGTAAAAATAACATTGATAGTTAAACAATTTTAAATAAACAATAATTATGAAAAATAATATGTCAAAATAATAAACTTAACTCTTGATAGTTTAAGTTCAAAAAAGAAAAATTAACAATACAACTTTTTCAATTCATCAAAATAAGCTTTTCATATCTTAAAACTTACTGAAGAAGCCTCTAATGTTTCTTGGATCATCTCAAGAATTTCGTCTTCACTTTGGTCTTCATCTTTAAGAATTTCTTGAATGTAGTCCAAATAGGTGTCACAATCTACATTAAGGATAGTCAACTTTTCTGATAAATATTTTTCAAACTCAGCCATATTACAACAAGCACTCTGTAAAAAAGGCTTATTTCACAACAGTTTACATAGGTAGTTGTTCAATTAGATTCCAAAAACCAATAGCATCCATATTTAAAAAATACAACATTAATATTAAACCGGCCTACACCAGCAAAAAAGTTTCTGACTACTTCAGCAACAACAGTAAATGCTTAGAAGTAATTGAGGCAAATGTTATTTATAAATACACCTGCTCTGCAGATCAGAGCATCTCTTACTTACATTGGAGAAACATCACGGCAAATATTCTGACAAATTACAGACCACTGCGGAACAGATAAAAACAGCGCAATATTTGAACATCTTTTTTATTGCACACCCTGTTAAAACTCTGACATAGTTCAAAACTAAGCAAAGCGAACTCTACAGCCTGGAATCAATATTGATTGAGGAAGAGCGACCTAATTTAAATACCCAAGTAGCATTAAATTAAAAACAAAATTATTAACAATCTATTAATAAACATACCTTTACTTTAGTTTTATTTGCTAAATCTCTAAACTTTGTATTTATTTGAATTTATTCATACATCATAATTTAAAGTTATTTTTTAAGCTGTTCACTTAAAAAAAAAATTTCAAATTTCATTTAAAATTTATCACTTGAGAATGAAACTTGTATAGTTTTGAAAAGCTTTGTGTAATAAAACATAAAACAAAATGAGTGATCTATTGATATTAAGCTGCAAATGGTATATAAAAAAAGCTACCTTACTTCAAAATATTTTAAAATAATCTCTATTACATATTACTATACTTTTTTCAGCTTATCAGGATAAGATTATCAGAAAAAACTAAGGTTTTTTAAACTCTGTTTCATAATCAACAATTCTGTAGAAATTTTAAATTAACTGCCCCTTTAATTAGATGTAAATATTAGATAGTTTTTATAGTTTGCACTTTAATAAGTTACATGTTTTTTAATAAAACTAACTATTTCTAAGAACTAGATTTACTATCAAATATTTTAAAAGGAATATATATTTAATCAACTTTTAAGCTAAAAATTACATACTAGCTAACGGATTCTTTGAATAGTTTTATTTAGGTAGTTATAATAAAAAGTTTCTTTTTGTACAGGCTTTACATCTGGATTTCCTGACGTTTCTATAGTTAGCTTAATATTTGCATCCTTATATTCATATTTATATCCTAGGGCACCAAACCTTAAATTGAGGTTGTATAGATTTAATACTTTATATATGTGTTCTTGTAAGTCGTCTGAACCTTAACTTGAAATTAAAAATTAAAAAAAAATATTTCTGACGCCATAATCGACACTTGAAGACAAAAAACCCGTATTAACCGTCTATTTAAGTATACCCTAGGGCACCAAACCTTAAATTGAGGTTGTATAGATTTAATACTTCATATATGTGTTCTAGGGTATACGTAACTAGACGGTTTTTACAGGTTTTTTGTCTTCGAGTGTCAATTATGACGTCAGAAATGTTTTTTTTTTTAATTTTAATTTCAACTTAAGGTTCAGACAACTTACAAGAACACATATATGAAGTATTAAAACTATACAACCTCAATTTAAGGTTTGGTGCCCTAGGGTATACGTAACTAGACGGTTAATACGAGTTTTTCATCTTCAAGTGTCGATTATAACGTCAGAAATGCTTTTATTTAATTTTTAATTTCAAGTTAAGGTTCAGACGACTTACAAGAACACATATATAAAGTATTAAAACTATACAACCTCAATTTAAGGTTTGGTGCCCTAGGATATAAATATGAATATAAGGATGCATATATTAAGCTAACTATAGAAACGTGGTTTCCTGTTATTGATTCTGCGTATAACTGTTTTTTTTTTACAACTTTAAAAACTGGAATATTTTATGCTAATTAGATTGATTACTATAAGTAATCATAACTATAAACAGTTTTTTTTTTTATAAAAAAAATTGTAAAACTAGCTTAGGTTTACCAAAACGCAAGATTAATGTCAAACATTTTTAAACAGCCTTAGATGAAAACCCTTATGCAAATATGTTTTGGTTAAACTTTAATACAGGGGTTAGAAAAATTTGACCCTTGATTTCATTTTTAACTTGAGTTTGAGACTGATCTGTTTTAACCAAAAAAAAATATTATAAAAAAAATAAAAAATAAAAACTACACTTTTAAAGAAAAATAAGTTGTAGCAAAAACCTATAGCTTAGCTTTTAAGTGGATAATAGAAATTGCTAGTTATTTATTGCTTTTTTGTAGTAAAAATCATCACTTTGGAACAATAAAGTTATCTTGGCAATATAAGCTTGGCCAAAACTCCTTCAGGTATTTGGGTTTTAAGTTGCAGACTTGTGTTCCAAAAGTTTTAAAAAGGATCAGTCTGTATACAGTTACAAAATTTGTGGTTGAGCCAGTATACTGAGTGTATTTAGAATGCTTTGAATATGTAATTTGTTTTACATGTGGATGTATGTTGCATAATCATGTTTGATTGATATTTTTCATCATGTGTGGTTTAGAACATTTTTTAGATAAATACTACACTTATTTTGAATAAATGTGTTCAATGGAAGACTTTAACCTTAAGTCTCTTACTTATAGAAGGCTACTGACCCCTATTTCAAAAATATAAAAGTTGAAAATAGAACACCACATTAAATTTTAATCAAGTATTACTTAGTTTCAATGGGTGTCTTGCCAAATAGGTGTACTATTTCTGCAAAAACGGACCTGTTTTTTATGGCTCACTGAGTATAAAAAAGACTATAAAATACTAACTTTCAAAGTTCAACAAAAATAATCAAAGACAATATGTAAGCTAACAAGTAAATTAAGCAACACAAAAAAGAAAGTCAATAATAAAAGATCGTTAAATTTCAAACTTACAAAGGTATATTAGCCAATAAATTAAATAAGGAACTAATTTGAAATTAACTATTTTTAAGTATGTCCAAAATTATAACATGATTTTTTTTATTTTTTCACTATAATTACAGTTTATTGCTAGTTTTTCGTTATATTTAATGTACTAAAAATGTATATATTCTTTAGCGTTGTTTTATTTCTAGAAGAAAATACATTGAATCATGAAAAAAAAAAATTATTTTCATCCTTTTTACCTAACATTTATTAATATAATTTACACTTTAATTTTTCTCATTAAAAACTAAAACAATTTATGACTAATACACTAATAAATTATTTATAATATTAATATAAATGGCTAATTTATCGTAGATATTTTTTTTCTTAATACTTTCTTGAATAACTTTAAATATATTAGTTTTGTAAAAAATGTATTATTTTTAACTGTATAACACATTTTTGTCATTAAGATTTATTTTTTAAATAATCGTGCGAAATAAAGCTCATAATAATACAAATAAACTTTTAATTTAATTTGAACTATGACTAAAAATTTTTATAAGACTACACACTTTATTATAAAAAATTAAATAATGAAACTTTTATACATAACAGTATTTCATTTAATAAATTGTTAAAGTATCTAAAAAGGCTAAATACATATGATCTGAGTAGACTTTTCTAGTTTTTGTTAAAATTGTGTTTTATTGACTGATTATTGATATTATTAGAATCCGTATCTAAACTATGATTTTGAAAACTTAATCAATTAAAGCTAAAAACAAGCTATCATTAAATAAAAACGAATTTAAATCCTGAATCGATTTCCTTCAACTCAATCTTTTATTAATTGTTTCTATTCAATTAATAAGACTGTCGAAATGTAGTTACAACTCATTAAAGTTTTTGAGAACAGTAATATCATTAAACACGCAATGCCTACGGTAAAATACTTTACATGAGTTAGTTTTGATAAATGAAATCTAGTAAGTGTATATTATTTTTTTACATAAAATTAGATTACTAACCAAAAAGAGTAATAGTATTTACGGTGTTTTTAAAGAATAAATTATAAATTTAAGCTGAGTGGAAAGAAAAACTCTTTAAGTTTATGATTAAAAAGTAAATGTAAAAATAAATAATTGAAACTAAGAATGGAGTAATTTATTTGTACTCAAAACTTATAAACAGATATAGAGCTTGTAAGTGGCAGATTTTAACTTTTTGTAAGTTTAAGTTATAATATTAACTTTATATTTCTTCATGACACCTTAAGTCAAAGAAATTAATACTTATACAAGGTTCGTGAAATTTACTGCTAGTTATATTGTTTGTTTCTCGTATTATTTTTATGGTGTATCACAATTTTTTTTTGTTTACTAATCAGTTTCAATAATGTACATATATTGTAGTGTTGCAAAAAACTATTTAATGTTTTGTAAGTTATAAATTATTAAATCAATAGTTGTGTATGCAATAACAATAACTAATTTTTGGTTAAAAGTGAAATATGTGAAATATATAAACCCTGAATCGGTCTAATTAGTAAAACTTGATAGCCGAAGGGCTAAAGTCGTCAATTTCTTAAACTTTCAAAACTTCAGATCCGAGTTCAAAGCCTCCCTAGGGAACATTTTTATTTGAAGTTATAATGGACTATTATTTAATTAAAAAAAATTAGTTATTTATAATCATAAGAATATAAATTAAAAAGCATTAATTGTTAACTAATTTTTTTAGATTGAAAGTAAACTTATTTTGTATTTATCAAAATAATTTTTTTATCTTTATATTATATAGTCATATTATTTTACAGGTTTATTAAATACTAATTTAAATATATTTATAGGTCATCTTAAATAAAACCAAAACAATTTATAACTTTCAAATATATTAAAAATTTTTTGAGGCATATAATACTTGTACTTCTGTAATAGATTTATATTTGTGGTTCTAAATTGAACAAAAATAGTTCTCAACTTTTTTAAATATAAGGAGACAAATATACAAGATTAATTATTCAAGATTTTTATTTGCAAAACTAAGTTTATTTTTTTAAGGGACCTTTAGTTACAATTTAAATTTGAAAAATAAGAGTTAAACAGAACATAGAAGATACTATAAAGCAAAACAAATTTGAAGTTCTAAATTAAACAAAAATAGTTCTCAACTTATTTAAAAATAATAAGATAAAATATACCAGATTAATTGCTCAAGAGTTTTTTGTTAGAAAATTTTTATTTTTAAACTTTTTAGAATTTTGTTCTATCAAAATTTTCTAAATATTTAAAGGAACATTTCCTGAAAGGTGGTTTACCCCCTCTCCCTTAAAGTTTTTAAATAAGCTCTTATAACATAGAACAATTGATTATAAATTGTACAAAATAATTAAATAAATTTTATTATTATGCAATCATTAAAGTGAAATATACTTCAAACTACACTGAAACTAATACCAACAAAAAAAGTAAATGCTACTTTTAATGGCATAGGGGGTAAGAGTTGGTGTGCCTTATTTTTTCAAGTTGATCTTTGACTTAGCTAGCAGTTGCTTTTCACATTTTTTAAAATTCTCAATTCCCTTTTGATATTAAGGTATGTACAAAGAAAAACAGTCCAATAGGTTCTATATAGGGTAGGACCATACAAAAAAATTCAAAAACTTTTTATTTTTATCTTTTTTGTCCTCCAGAATTTAAAATTTTCTGAGTTCAATGTGAACTTAATACTAATCTTTTCTCTGGTAAAATTTGCTTATCATTTTAAGTAAAAAATACTTTTTCTCAAAAGAAATAAGCAACTTTTTTCTACTTTTGGATACAAAATATTGTTGGTTGTGTGTTTGTAACTGTATGACCGTTGAAATTTTTTTTTTTTGATTTATTTAAAAAACTATTTACAACAAATCAAATAGTTACAACCACAATACAATGGAAATTTAAAAAGTTAGGAAAAACATCAAGAGTTAAGGGCTTAGCAAGGTAAAGGTTATTTTTTTTACAAATGTACAGACATAAGAGGATAGACTTTGAAACTTATTAATTAATATAATTTTGTAGGGTTGTTGTAATGTTGTATTAACTTTGAAGATATAGTATTTTTTGTAAAAAGTTTCCTGTACAAACATATGAACTGCAATTATTTCACTGTCAATCTAAATTAATAAAATATCTACATTTTCCTTTATTTTTAAGCTTTTGACTTCAATTTTTTACAAGAAGTTGCTTGAATTATAAAAAAATATACTATTGTATTTATAAAAAAAACTTATTGCAAATAAAAATTTATCTTTATTAACATAAGTGCACTTTGGTTTAAAATTTACACAAGTATTAATATTATATGTAAATATTCTGCAAAATTGCAAACAAACTTTTGTTCCTAAAAAGTTCCCCAAAAAAACTAAACTATCTAGTGTACTAAGCAACTGTTCTTAAAATAACTCTTTTTGTAAACAACTTCACAGTATTAACACACATGTTTTTCAGTCAAAGGGGGTCCTATCCTGTTTTTGACTAAATCCTTTTTTTGTTTTATCTTAGCTACCTGACATATTTTTTTCAATATTTATACATTTGTCACTTTGCCTGTTTTCAAGTTTTTTATCTGAAAATTTGAGGTATTAATAAACTGATAACCATATTGTATAAATTGTATATATATTTTTTTCTGAAATAATACATATCATATTATTTTGTATTTAATTCAAATTTCATAAAACTAAAAACAAATATTTTGAACTTCCATGTTTTATATGGTTTTAATAAAAAATTGAAGGTTTTTTGACTGAATTTTGAATTTATGATTTGAAATTTAAATTCCATATTTTCTTGTTTCTATGTTTCCAGGTAAAATGACCATTTTTTTTTTAATTGGAAAAATCTAATTTATTTTCTTCATTTTTCATATCAAATTTTAAGTTGGTTTACAACTTAGCTTGCTTTGGTTGTTCTTAGTGCAATTCTAAAACATTGTTATTTCATGCTCAGTGAGCCATAAAAAACATGTCTGTTTTTGCAGAAATAGTACACCTATTTGGCAAGACACCCAGTTTCAATAGGGCTATGGAAAAGTTTTCTTAGTTGTGTATTATTTTAGTTTTATATTCAAATAATTTATTCTACCAGGGCTACTTACATTTTTTTAATTGAAGATGATCTCTTCTCAAATGTTATAGTTAGTTTGATGTTGTTTTAGCATGTATTAAAGACTTTATTTAAGTATTTTGATCTTTGCTGAAACATTTTGTAATTTATAAATTAATCGTTAACTATAAGGATATCTAAAATCATTTCCTTTACATTATTTAACTTGCTCTAATAAACTCATTTTAATGTAATATACTATTTATTTTTGATCAAACTATATTTAAAACTACTTTAGGTTTTAAAATTCACGACTTTCTTTATATAAAACAAAAAGATAGGTAAAAAAGGAACAATGATTTATTTAAAACTGCTATCATAAAAAAGTGAAAATTCCAATTTTAAACCATACATACATACATTGTTTATTGAACGAAAAAAAAACGCTCAAAATACTATGACCTCGTGTTCGAAAAACTTTTCTGTTGTCGAGTAGTACACCTCTGACCAGGACAGATGAACGATGGAATGATGGCATGCAGATAAAAGTAGTAAGGAAAGCTTAATTCTTGCTAATAAATATACTAGCTTATACTCTTCTTAGTTTTTGAACTAACGATAGTTCTTCTAACTGTAGGTTTGTACATAAAACACAAGTATAAAAACTGATATCGCTTTAAACAAGGTATATAATAGTATTAATAACTTTTCTACTAGATCAATTGTTTTAAACTTTTATTTAATTTTTGTTTTACAAGGAAAAATAATATAAAACATTAATTAATATAATGGAGTATGACATTAGTATCATATTAACAGCTATAATAAATCTATCCAGTACATATTTTTAAGCTTTTTTATTTTAAGACAAAAAACCTTGAACGAACCTTAGCTCTTTTATAGTTTTAATAAAACTAAAACCAATATCTATAATTTAAAGATAGTTTTATATAATATTACCTAATTAAACTTCTTATAAACTTAGTTAAAAGGAACGAAATTTGATTTAAAATGTATATTTGGCTGTTTTTTTAATAACTTTATTACTTTGACTCGTTTTTTAATGATGTTTTTGTTATACTGTCCTGGACAAGACATTAAACCGAATCCATTGTGTATGACGCGATAACCGAAAGGTTTTTTCGTACACCAGGTCTTGGACCATACTTATTGGCGTTTTTTTCGTTCAATAAAAATTATATATACCGCATGCTTTTTTTACTAATTTCAGTATAAGTTTAAGTTATTGCATATATAAAATTTAGATTCAGAAAAAGTATAACCTTTTATAAGTTTTATGGTAATAAAGTTTGACACAAAGACAATCAAATAGTTATTACAACTAAAAACAGGTAAAAACTAAATTTTCATAGCTTTTTAAAGCTGCAAAAAGACATGGATCGTGGCAAAGGAATAAAAAATTTAAATATAAATAAATATAAACTAAACTACTGCATTGCATATTATATTTAAGTAATATACTACTACTCCTTTTTTACAAAGAGCAGATTTTAAAGCAAGTAGCTCAAACATATGTTCTTTTTTATTTGTGATATTTTTTTGTGACAATAGTGTTTGTGTTCTAATAAGATTTTGATAAATACAAAGTAAGTATAGTAATTGCCACTATTATGATATATACGAGACTGTTTAAACTTTAAAAATGGAAACACTTAAGCACTTTAGGTAAAATATAAGCTTTGTTATTTTTTGGTTTCTGTGTTTTAGAATGTATAGCAGTTTTAATAATCAGGTTTTAAATAAATGCATGAAGTTTTACTGGCCAAATGAAACTATTTATTATTTAAATAAAAAGACTAATATAAGAGTCAAGATGTAAGAGCTAATATCCTATTCATTTTACTTATAAATTAAGTTTAAATATAGACTAACAAGTATATATATGCTTTATTATACAATACAATCAAAGACAAGACTTTTTATTACTTGAGAAGGCTTCTTGCAGTTCACAATTCTAGTTGGGCTGTAACAAATGGTTGCTTGTATAGTTTACTGGTTCAGAAATTTGGAAATTATACTTCCTTGTTGACACTGGATAGGAGCGCGCGAGATAAAAAGATACAATACTTAAATAAAGAAAACGAAAGATAAGAGTAATAAATTTATGCCACCGAATGCGTGGGCTTATGGGTCAAGTTCAATGTTCAAATTGATCCAAACTGGAAGTTGTTGCTGCTTGTCTGCTGCAGTATGCGTAGGCTTATGAGTATGGCACGTTAACACTTCAGATCAAGTTGTACGCCCCGTCGACGTTGCTTAAGTAGGTATACAAAATGTATATAGAACAAGATATAAAAACTACGAATTTATGAAGTTAAGTACAAAGTAGATGTTTCAGAAAACAAACAAATACTTGAATAAGTATGTTTCGCCAGAGATCATCAGCTTTTCCAAGATGTCGACTTAAACTATAGCGCCAAGAGAAGGTTTTCCGGGAGTTCAGCTAGCTTCTCCAAGATGGCGGCTTACGCTTCGGACTGGAAACTGGCGTAGTGGTGCTTCTTGCTAACGTCGAAATCCAAATGATCTATCTTCTAGTTCGCTCGGCTGTTTTTATACGTTTTTCTTACATAACAATCGCCTGGTCAAGACATGGTAGCATGATGTAACATGCTGAATTAAGCATGAAACCCGGCGTGATCGGTAGTTAATTCTACATGGCAAAAATGCGTCAACTAACGGTTGTTATTATTTTTCGAAACAATGTTTTTTAAAAACCAAAGTGTTTTATCAATTTAAGAATTATTAGTAAAAGAAAAGGGTTTAAATATGAAATTACTTATAAACTCGACTTTTGGACTATGGAAGCGAAAATAATAAAATTTTCACGTCGATGTCCAACAGTTTTACTTGTTTACACTTCGTTTATAAACGTTTTTAATTATTGTTGAACAGTGTTACCTTGTAATAACTAAACAAAAAATAATTTCAAGTATAATTTGTTATAACCTTTTCATATTATATAATATGTGATTATGATTCAATTAAATTAAGATGTATTTTGGTTATATACCACATGAAGATATCGGTTATGAACAAGCTTGATGTAAAGAATGACTTCAGAAACTTAATACTAAAACTTTGAAAATATCGTTGATTATAAAATTGTTTCTACAAATCGATTTTTTTTGATAGTTAGTAGATTTTTATCATATCATATTTAATTTTTTCTTTTTCTATAAATTATTAATGCCGTTTTTTTTTTCCTGGGTATAGTAAATTTTTTAAACTTTGTTTTTTGATTATTAGACTGTTTAAATTAAAACTTGATTTTTTTACATTTTATCTAATTGAAATTAATTAACTTTACTTTTAGATTTTACAAACACTGCAGTTAAAACTAAAACTAGTTGTGTTTATACTAGATAGGTTATTTATTATTAAGTAAAATAGGCTGATGTATATAGTGTATAAAAAAAAAATTAAAACGTATAAATTATGCAAAAAAATTATTTTTAGCTGCCAATCAATATTGTTATTAGCAACAAACTTATCTAACAAGTTTTTCTTAGTTTTTAAACGCTAAAACTAAACTTTAGTGATTTGAACTTATTCTACACAAAAGATGACAGGCATTTAATGATCGCGGGCAAAATATATAAAAACACTTCAAAGCTGCATTTGCAGTTTCATTTGACTTTCTTCCAAAATATCTAGTATGACTTTTGTATTTTCAGTAAGTTCTACCTAAGATTTTTTATTCTTTTTACTTGAAACCTCAAATATCTTAAGTAAGTTTTAGTAATATTCTTTAGCGGACCAAAATTTTATGCTCGCGGGCCGCAAGTTATACCTTTCAAGGGGCGCATCCCATTTAAAATAAAAATGCTCGCGGGCCGCACTTAAACTGTTTACTGGCCGGAGTTTGCCGATCACTGTTGTAGACTATTTCAATTAAACACTAATGAAAAATTCATTGAAGTTTTTTTACGGCTGTATATAATAATTAATCGCTTTTAGTTATAAAAAGTAGTCGGTGTTATTTTTCAAGGAAAGTTAAGTTTTAATAAGCGGTACGGCAAAAAAAAACTTCTTTACATTTTATTTAAGCTTTACTAAGTTAAAAATGCAAAATTTGAATTATAGAATCTGGATTTTTATTAAAATAAGATTGATTTCTTTGACTAACTTAATAATATTCACAATTTTATTCAGTTGATAGTTCATTTATGTCTACTAGTAAGTTTTACTCACCTTTAATATAATTTGATAATGAACTTCCTAAGAGTTTTATTTATAAAAGCCTTAAGCTTTTTACTAGTTTTTATTAGCTTTTGTTATGTGTTTAAATATAGTTTGTAAACATAAGTTATGCCATGTCTCTATAAATATTTATTTTGATTTTTAGATGTTTTTATTACTGATGATCTTATTTATTATAATAATATATTTATTATTATAATTAGTGAAACATTGTTTTATAAATAAAATCGTGAAGAAAGTTTGTTAGAACAATATTTATATAAATTTTTTATCACTTAAAAAGTAATCTTATTTTAGTTCAGATTAAAACTTTATTCGTAATGAAACTACATAGCTATCAAAATTAATTGGTATTTAGATAAACTTATTTTAGTTCTGTAAAAAAAAAAGTTTCAGTTAAGTAAAACTAACATAGTTCAGAAACAATGTACTTTTTTTAGCCTTCTTTTAATTTTCCACATAATTTATAAACTAAATGATGAATATAATTTACTTAAGTTTTTCCGTTTTCAAGTTACTGATAATCAAAAATATATCTACACATATTTTAATGAATCCTTAAATGTCGTAAAAATTTATTGTTTTTATATATGTAAAAAGCTAATAGTTTTGATAGCATTACATTAATAAATATATTGCATTATTTCAAAAAATTTCAGATTTCAAAATATACTTTATACCTTAATAATAAAAAGAACTTTATAAAATAAAAAAACATCTGTGTCATTGTTTTAATTTATTTATCAGTCAAAAACAAAGACAAATATAAAAAAGTAAGAAACCTACTTAAAATATAATTTGTCTTTCAACACATAAATTATAAGATGAGTAATTAAACGACAAAAAATATAAGTTAAATAGTTGTAGTACAATAAAATATTTCTAGTTTGTTTTTGTTTAACTGGGAAACTTAAGTTAAGAATGCATTTATTTTCGAAATATAAACTTAACCTTTTTATGATTACTACAACACTAGTGCTAACAATTAGTAGTTTTACAACAGCAATTCTAGTTTAATTTTAAATAACAGTATAGACTTTTTCGAAAAAAATTTATTAAATAAAATTTATAATTTTTAAAATAAACAAAAATAAAACTCTACTATATCAACATTAATTCAAATTATCAAAGTTTTCTATATGTACACACGTATAATGACTCCAGCGTTTCTATTTTTCGAAGCTAAAAGTAAAAATTTAAATATTAAGTATACTTACTAATAAGGTAGCAATTAGTAGTTTAGGTAAAAGAAGCAGATAAAAACTTATCAAAATATATACATATATATATATATATATATATATCTTTTTCTAGATTATAGTATTTTTTTTGTTTTATACCAACTAATCAGTTTAATTAAACTTGAATAATAAAATGCATGAAATTAAAATTTTTATCTTTACATTGAAACCTAATTGCGTAAGTTGTTATGTAACTAACATGTGTTGGTCTTTATAAGTCCTGCTTGATGGATGAGATCATTTAATTTATTCGAAAATCGAACATATTTTTCGTCTAAAATTTTATATGACTATAATATATACATTGAATAATTATGCTTCATTGTTTTGACTACTAAACAGTTCTACAAAATTTCATTAAATAATTATAAAAATTTTATTTGTTTTAAATCAAACAATTCAAAGTTCTTGACTTTTTTTTACAGTTTATTATCAACAAAACAATGTTTAACTCCTATATTGGGATATAGGAGATCAATCTGTTTGAATAAATTTTTTTTATAAGAACTGATGATTTCCTTTATCCCAATATAGGAATAAAAAACTTATATAATAGTTTTAACAGAAAAGATATATTTGTAGCATATGTGTATAGAAGTTTTAAAAAAAAATCCTTTTAATATACTATATATTTTTCTTGAAATGATAATAAAGCAAAAATACTTATGCTCATAAGTTTAAAATAAAAAGGTTTTAAATGACAATTCATTTTTTTTGATTAAGAATAAACTTAGCCATGCTTATTTAAATATAATAAGAAAAAAAAAAACTGTATAAACTTTTAAACATATATAAAAAATTTATTAATAAAAAAAATCTTTTTTGAATATATATTTTGTGTTTTCTCAATTTATAAAATACTTAAAAATATATATGTATATGATCACAAGTTTAAAATTTTTTTTTTAATGATCATTATTTTGTATTTGATTAAGAATTAAATTAACATTGCTTATTTAGAGATAACAAACTTTAAAACTAAAAATAATACAATTTCCTTAACACGTTTAAACTCAAAAGTGTTTATTTTTAAAACACATCTTCTGCTAAATATTTTGCTACCAATTTTCAAGATAAAAAAAAAAGTTTTTTTTTTCTTGGTTCGTTTTTGGTAAACAAGAAATTAGTTTTATTAAAAAGTTTTATACCTTTGCAGTGCGCTAAAAAAGGTACACAGTTTTTATTGTATTCTAATTTAATACTGTTATATAAGTGTTTTAATCTTAAAAAACATAAATGACCAATGTTCTACTGCATAAATTTATGTTTGACTAGCAATAAAAATTGCCTACATTTAGAATTGTATGGAGATTTTTTGCAAAGACAATTTTTTAAGCTTTGTTATAAACACTTACTTTCTATATCTGTGTCGAGTGCTACAATGGCTCCAAAGTTGTCTTTTTTCGTTATCTGGAACTAAACATTTCAAAATGGTCAATTACTTATTTAAACTTTTTCAAGTAGTTAAACTTAGTGTCGGTATTGTTGCCTCAAACTAATATGTCAACTATATAACACTTTAAGAAAACTGTTTTTTTAATCTAAATATTATTTAACATAGCAGTAAAACTGTTTTTAAAATGTTTAAATATGTAGCTTTAAAAATGCTTATTTATTTTTTTCAAAATTATTTTTATTTAATTTGTATTTCTTTGGTAAAAAAAATTACAATAGCTTGTAGTTGTGATATTTTTACTATAAAAAAATTTATTTAAAATTGTTGTTTAGGTAAATAGAAACTACCTGGTCAAACTGTTCACTTTCAACCGGATGAAATTTCGGGAAAGCCAAGCTAAAGAACCACTCGTCAATATCCATGATGGTTCGGAACAGCTCCACCTTGTGTTCATCCGAAATGACATCTAAATGATCTGACTGGAAAAGTCGTATGCCTTCGACGAGCGACAGTTTTTCAACGAACTTGTAATCGTATCTTTTGTCTGCTATTGTGACGTAGCCCAGCATTGATTCGTACAACGTCATCAAAATTGCTTTCAACTGGTTCATGCTCACAAATGTTTTGTCGTAGTCTGCCCGTTTTAGTTTGACCAGTTGGCAAACGCTACTGTCTTGTCGCAGTTGGTTATGTGATGACATAGCACTTTGCTGCAAATTTATCAAAATTGGTTGAATGATTTTTCATTATATTAACTAGGTAGTACAATAGCAAGTCTTTAATAAGATAAATGTTTATTTAACAACAAAAAAAGCGCTTATTAGTTAGATGAAGAAATTTAGCCATTTTTTTAAATTTCATCAAAGTATTATAAAACCTTTGTAGCAAAGTTTTTTTGAGCTTTCTTAATTACACTTTATAAGTTTTTTAGTGAAATTTAAATATGTTTAAAAAAAAATCTTGATACAGTAAGTACAAAATATTTAACACAGCTTTACTTGCTAAAAACCGTTTAATTTTTAAAGCAACTTACAACAATAAATTTAGGGGCTGTAATGTGCTCCGGTTTGAGACGGCAATTTGAAATGTGGTTTCTAAAGTCAAGGTGGTCGCAACAGACAGTTTTGCAGTACCAGCAGGAGTAAGGTGTGCGACAATGATGCATGTTTTCGTGGCTTTTCAAACTTTCTTGACATTTCAACTGCATAAAGCAGATAGAACACTTGTAAGTTTTGCCTGAAAAAGATTTTGTTAATAGCTTCTTACTTTAAGTTTTATGGTTTTTGATTATTAATTCAGTTAGCATATGACTTGCTTTTAATAATTAAACAGAAAATTTAAACAATTTTTGTTCTAAATAAACATATGTACAACATTTTTACCAGACTTTGACTATTTTGAAATTTAGCACTTGTAAGTTCCATAGTTTTTTAAACTTAGATCGTCAAGAAACTAGTATTAAAACTTCATGGTAAAGAAAAAACAAGTTAAAACAGTAATATTTAAAGAGGCCTCATTTATAATGGCTCTGCTTTAAAAATATTAAAAGAAAGTGTCAGAACGTATAAAAAATAGTTCATTCAGGCAAGTATATATAATATTTTTTTTGAGCTAGTTCTAAAAGTTAAAGAGGACTTTATTACAAAAATAGCATAAACTTACTGTAAATTTAGGTAAACATACATCAATTTTGAAAATTTATATAAAATATATATTAAATTGTTAAATTGATATTTACCACTATCATTCTTTAACTGTTGTTGATTACTTTTGATTTTTCCAATAATAGTAATTCTTGGTAGAGAATTTGCTTTTCCAACTTTTGTTTTTTTTCCTAAAAACATGAAGTTTTTTTTTTGCTCTTTTTGTTCAAAATTTACATTTGTATTTAAAATCGACTCGACTTACCTTTTAGATACTGAAGGTCTTTTAGCTTTATCAATACTTTATTGGTCATATTAGAAATTAAAGTAAAGTATACCTTATGAGTGTCTAAAAAACAGCATATAGTATATATAATATATGCTTGAGTGACTAAAAAACAGAAAGCGAGCGTGTACTTAAGCAACTAGTTTTTGATACATAAGTTTATTTTTTTGATTTTGTAAACAGATGAAAATTTTCTAATAATTCAAAGTATTTTTAACAAGATTTTTAAAAACTAAAACAGCTTAGCTATTTAAGTATGGACTTCAAAATAATATTCTAATTAACAAACAGATGTCTAAAATGAGTAAATTAATTTATTGCTCAATAAACAAGTAATGTTTTAAGTTAAAATAACCTAACATGCTCAATTTATTGTTACTTTATAAGTTATATTATTTTTTTTCACTTTTTTCTGCATGAAAATTTATTCAAAAGTAAAAAACAAAAATATTAGAAAAAAAAGCTTTTTTTTTGCAAGGATATGATACTACTCTTGAAAAAAAAAGTAAAACACTAAACTACAAACTTTGTTATTCAACCAAAAATATTTTAGAATGAAGTTATTTAATAAAGTTTGTCTAGCTTTTGTGCTTTAATCTTGTAATTAAGTTATCAAAATTTTTATCTTATTAGGCACTCATTAAAAACAATTACAAGAAATCTTTACTAATTCGCGTTTTCATTTATTGTAATTAGGCACTTAGTGTATCAAGTTTTTATTACTTATAACTGAAATGGATTAATTAATCGTTTGTTCTAAATTAAATTAAGTAAACTGTTTACTTATAAGTTATAAGATAACTTGCTTTTTTAAATGTAAGTTCTGAAAAAAGTTCTATAACTTGTACAAAATTCCTTTTTTTAAGATAAGAAAAGCGAAAATTTTAAGTTAGTGTATTATTTAAAATATATTTTTACAAAATTTACAGTTACTCAGTTTCACCGCAAAACGTAAAAACAAGTTACTGAAGAAACTGAGTAACCTGATTTTTGTAATATTTCAGTATATGAATCTCCAATTTGAACTGATTCCTGTGTTAAATATGTTCTAACCATACAGTTAATATATTTTGTTCAGTGTAATTTTATATTTGGACTTTAAAATTAGTTATTATGATAAGCAAACAGTCTAAACTACAACACAAAATAAAATTACAACTTTATAGAAATATGTAAAAGACTTTGATAATCAGATAATAGTTTCTTTACTATTTTTCTTTAACAAAGTGTTGTTGATCAAAAATATAATTGGTTTTGACTAAACAAAATGTCATTATTATTACACAAAATATTGAGGGTTAATAATAAGTGTACTAAAAAAAAATCAACTATCTTTTTCTTATAGCATCTTGTTCAGTAGTTTTGGAATTAAAACATAAAAATAATTTACATTCTAAAAATTAAGTGAAGTTTAATTGTTTTTTAAAACTATAAGAAGTAGAATAAAAAAAATTATAAATTTTAAAGTTAAAATAAAAACAGGTCTTGCCGCCCTTAAACCAAAAATTTGCGGTCCGTGAGGTACTTTTTAGCTGAAAACGTACTTTAAAAAAATTTAAAGTTTTTTGTGACAAGAACTTACCTTGTTGGTCTTTAATTTAATAATAACTATTTACTAGTAAACTTTTATTGCTTTTTTTATGATATTTCTGGTTTACGATAATAACTTTATATTGATTAGCATATTTATATTTTTAAAAAAATACGGGCCGCGAAGACTTTTTCTAAGAAAATTTGCCTGTGACTTATAAAAGCCTGCCGACCTCTGTAGTCAATTTTAGACTTTTTTAACAATTTGAATTTTAATTATGGACGTCTTTTTACTGAAATGTTTTGTACAAACCAAAAATTATTAAAATTTTACTTTATTTAAGTAATCAGTAAAAATTTTAAGCAATATCAAATCATTTTGAAAATTAAGAATTAAAGTATTATTTGACTGTTACTAAAACACTTGCTATTTTTTTACAAAGTTTTTTAAGTTTTTTATGAGGAAAATATATAATAATGTATGATACATTTCAGTTCGCAAAAAAAAATTTTCACAGAGTTTTCCGATAAAGTTGTTTTACATAAAACATATGTAAGACACCTAAAGTATAAATAATTTTTAAAGTTAACATAGTTTCTGAAATCTTTCTTTAGATATAAGGTTTGATCATCAGATCACAAGCCTTCGGTAGACTGAGATCCGAGTTCGTCGTTATTAGGACTTACCAATCAGGTTTTTCGTCTGTGGCTGCCTGATGAGCCCTAATAAGGACGAATTCGGGTCTAAGTCTACCGAAGGCGTGTGGTCTGATGATCGAATTCGTATGATCAAACCTTATGTTAAACTTGAGATTGTCTTATGGCATACGAAAGTCTAGGCTTAGGCTTTGTACATTTTTGCCAATATTTTTGTGAATGTGAATATTTCTTTAGATGTGTATTTATTTTCAAATTTAAAATCTTTTATAATCTACATTGAGTTGATTTTACTTAAGATAAAGTAAAAGCTGTTCATGGACAGACAATTTCTGTTTTCACATATTTAATCAGTTATTAAAAAAAAAAAACATAGCGATAGCTGTATTTTAACTGTTTAAGCTGAAGATTGTAGTGACTATAGTATTAATAGACATAATTATGACTTTGTAACTTTTTAAAAATAAGTTAATATTTTTTGAACTATAGAACACTTAACAATCATTACTTAAAATAATCGTGATGTGATGAGGGAAAAGGCATTCATTAAGTTTAGGATATATAGCTAAAATATAGTATTAATAAGATACTAACAAAACTAAACTAATAAACTGTCAAAAAAAAGTAAAGTAAAACTATGAATATATAAAATTGTAGAGCTTCTTTTTCTGGTTAACAATAAAAAAAAAATTAGTAATTTTTTTATAACTTTCAAAACATTCTTTAGTTTTTTTATAGAGTATATAAATAATACTCTTCGCTTTTGGTGTTAACTATTTTATTATAATAGCTAAATAGATTTAGTAAAATTTGCATATAATAATTTTTTTATTAATATATTATAAATTTTAATCTTAAAGATAAATTCTGTCAGGAGGTTAATTTTGTTTACATTGAATTATTATTCATCAAAGTATATATAGTTTTTTTCTTACTGATATATGTTCAAAAAACTATAAAAAGCTGATATAGAAAAAATCCTTTACGCAAAAAAGTTAATGAAAATAAAAATTGACATAACTTCTCAGCTATTTTTATCTACTTGTCAGTTTTGTCAAGGTTAAGCAATGTTTTCGGACACAAATCATAGATATCTGACTTGCGACAGCTTTTAACTTAAAAAATAATTAAATATTGTAGAAGTAAAGCTTTAGTTTTTATACTGAGAGTTTACAAGATTTGTCATTGTGGAGTAAACTATGCGACTCGTTCATGTTTCTTTGATTATATATTCGCTCTTTGATGGCAAGTTAGTCTTTAATTTAGCAAAAAAGTCATAGAATTACTCTTTTACTAAGTAATTACCAGTTTCAATATTATTTTTTAGCTTCAAAAGAGTTTCTTTTTGTTCATAAAAAACTTTAACTTTCTAAATATAATATTAACCTGGTTAGGTTTGTTTTACTTTGTACTTCTAAAGTTCGCATTACTGATGTGTTTGCAGTTTTCAATCAAAACTGTTGTATTTAAAATAAAACCTATGTTTTATCGTCTAGTTTAAAAAACAAATTTTAATAATAGCTACTATTTTAAACCTAAGTGGTTATACTTATTACTTTTTTACAAAAATTAAAAAAAGTAGTACAAAAATTAAGAAACAATAAATGTACAACTTTAATGTAAATTAAACGATACTGTTTGTAAAACTGTGTTCTCATTTTACAGTTTATACTTTTAACATATTATAAAATTGAATTAAAACTAACAAAATTAACGAGCAGTGTAGTTAATATTATTTAAACCTAAATCAGCTGAAACGCATTTTTATTAAACAGCTTGTTTTTAAATTAGAGCATAATTTTTATTGTTATAATTATTTTTTAACACTTTACAAAAATTTACAAAAAATGTTTTTAAAAAAAAATATAATAGTATTAAAAACACTTTCCAGTTTCCACTAAAAACTTTTTAAATCGCTTTTCATTATTAAAATGTTTTAAATTCATTAGTATATTAATTCTATAAATAATATTTAGAATAGTAACAAACGGTATGCCCAAACATAAAAAAAAGAGACCTTTATTAAAGATAGATTAAAACTAACATAATCGACTGCAAATATGTTGGTTTAGTGTAAATGTATATATTTAGCTTTCATTTTGAAATTGATTTAATGTCTTTGTTTTTTTTGTATGTATATTTAAATGACTAGTTGGTTTTGATCTTGCAATGATAAAAAGAGTAAAGTTTATATAAATAAATACAGTGCTTCCTAACCTAACCGGTCCTCTCTTATCCGGTTCCCCGCTTATCCGGTCGGTTTTAGTTGATATGTAGATTTATTTAATTAAGCTAAAATCAATGCTGTACTTAAAATGTATGTCTGATCTGATCAATAACTTAGCAAACAGTTTATAGTAATTTATATTTATAGTTTTCTTTAGAAAAGTTAAACTAAACGTTATAAATAAAATTTTTTGCGCTATACAAAGTTAAAAAAATTAATCCGAGGGCCACAGTTGCCAGAATTTTATAGCTATTTTTGCCCTTATATAATTTTCAATGAAAACTTGACATACAAAATATTTTAACCGTTTGGTATCTCACAAGAGCTAAGTTTGACTTACTTTGAATATCAATGAATGCTTAGCTTACTATTAAAAAGTTATAGTATAGTGCTTTTCTCACAAATTTAAAGTTTATGAAAGTAAACTTTTTCATGACTAAATACTTAAACTAAAGCCTTTGCATCAGAGCCGAGCAAATTCCTATACTGTTTTTTAGGTGATTGAAAAGCTACTTTCAAACATTATAATTTTTTGTTTATAAAACTAATAATTATTTCTAAATGGAGAATTTTGTGAGTTCGCACATTCGGTTAAATGTGCAAGTTATGAGTTTGCACTGCTGCTTAAGTTTGCATTTTAAGAAATTGTGTTAATAGTTTTTTTTTTATTTTTTGCTAAGTAAATTAAACTTGAAAACTTTTTTTAAATGTAGTTATTTTTAATTCATTAACTTCTATTTAATATACTTGAACGAAATATATTAAAAAATATTATGATACTATGCAAAAACTACATTAACATTAAATGGTCTAATCAACAAAAACCATTCGCTAGTTTGCAGTTTTAGCGATATTTTAAAACTAAATTCATATAAGTAATCAATACTTATGCTTTTAAAAACAAAAAATTCCCTAAATACTTTTGTTTCTTTATTAAAAACTTGACTTATTTGTAAAAAATATTGCATTCAATGTTTACATTTTTATCAATACCTAAACTATTTTACATTACCTTTAACATTTATAAGCTCTCAATAAAAAAAAATAAGGCTTTTTCATAGTTAACATTTTTATAACATGCGAAAGTCATGTAAAAGTTTTAAATGGTTAACTTTTAAAAAAATTGTAAATTAACCCTATAGACAGTAAAATATATTTAACAACAACAATACATAGAAGAATTTTTATTTAAAGTTAAGTTGGTCTTATAATATTTTTTGTTCATCATAACAATGAAAAATATAAGGATTAAAGCTATTGAAAAAGAAAATAGATACTTTTATTGGTACTTATTAAAACTGAATCATAGAAAATAGAATTTCCGATTAACGGTTATTTTTTATTGATTATTTTTTAGATTTGAAAAAAAAATTGAAATGGTATAAGTTAATCTACAAAAAACGCTTTAAAAAGACTAATAAAAACTAAAGCTATTTTACAAATAAAAATCAAAGAAAAAGTAAATGTCAATATATAAACTGAAAAAGTTAAGAAACAGTTTATTATTTGTAACTTAGCAAAACTAAAAGTGTGAATACACCCTAAAAACAGTAAAATCTATTTATTAATGAAAGATACATATAAGCTTTATTTTTAATTTGAAGCTGGTCTTATAATCCTTTATGTTCATCATAAAAATGAGAAAACATATGGATTAAAGCTATTTTAAAAGTTACTTACATTGGTATTTATTAAAATTATTTAAAAAAACATATGTTATTTACATTCTTGTTCTAATAGTTTTATGTCATTAGCTAAGTGAAAATGAAAAAAGATCAAACAACATCAGTAAATATACTTTGAAATGTAAAAAAGTTGATTAAGAATAGTATCTACACTGGTATTCATAATAGTTAAATTTTAATCAAAATGTAGAGCTTAAAATTATAGTTTTAAAAATTGAATTAAAAACTTTCATATTGTAATAAAAAAACTAACTTTTATCCATACTTTTAAAAATATATAAAATCGATGGGAAGATATGGCTTAAAATACTTTTTACACTCATATAAAATTGAATATCAAAAACTACAACATTAATTGAAAGATTACACACTTAACCTCCAATGTACAAGGTAAAAAAAATAATTAGTTCAAAGCATTCATATATTACCAATGATATAAAAAAAACAGAAATTAAAAAAAAAACAAATTTAATATTAAATGTTTTAAAACATTACATGAGCTTACTTATATACAATAATTAACAATAAGCTATGTTCCTTTAATCTAATTAATTTAAAATTTACTACACAACATTTTTGATCATATAGTATATATGAATTTTGTTTTAGAATTTTTTTTTCTGATATTAAAAAAATTAAACTACGTGTTTCAAATAACTTACTACAATTCAACTTTTAAATAAGTTTTAAATAACTAAGCTTTAAAATGCATTTTATATTGCAAGCTTGAGTAATTTTGTTTGTTCTACATAAATATGAAAATCAATTAAAACAAAACATTTTGAAATAAATTTTTAAACATAAACTTAGTTAAATGTAGTTTAATAAAAATAAGTATAAAAAAACACTAAATAATAACCTTTTTGTCGATATTAAAGTTGACTTAAAAAGTAAAGAAACTTTTAATGCAATCAAAAACTAAATTGCTTTAAACAGTTACTTTTTTTTAGAGTCACCTACTTCTTTAAAAAAGCTTAAAGTAGCATAAAAGTTAAAAGAAAATTCACACAAGAAGGAACTTTCTTTTGAAAATTTTACCTTTTCAACATAAAACTCGTTAAAATGTTATATGTTTGATTTGTTATTAACATGTAGAAAACAAAAACAGCAAAAATATATCTTTTTGTTCAATTTAAAGTAGATTAACACAATCTTATAGTTTAATACAACAAAAAAATAGAATTAAACAGGAGATTTTAAGCACATTTTAAGTTAAAAAACAATACTTTATCTAGTTGTTAAGACTTTTACACAAATCAGTGATTGATATAACTATAATTCTAATAAAATGATAAAACAATAGAGGAACATGTTCTTTATTTAAAAATAAATTAAGTTTAACTTTTTAGAAAAAAACTGTGAGTGATAAAACTACAAATATGTACTAAACTAATTAATAAAAAACATCTCTAAAAAGCTTTCATTTCTTAAAAACTCAGACAAAATAAAACATTAAGAACAAACTATTTCAATATATCAAGCATACCTAGCTGTGAAGTTTGTGATTTTAGACTTAAATCTTAATAAAGATTGCAAAACCTCTAGGAAACACAACAACTTGTTCATAATAATACATACTGTTATCTTAAATTACAAGAAATGTATAAAGGTAATTTAAAATTTTTTACAGAGTTTAAAATTTCAGCTTAACCATTTAAAAATGCTTTTAGCATTAAAACATATTCTAAAAAAACAAGTTTCAAACCTCTTGAATTATATTATTGGGTAGTTGAAGCATCTAATGTGGGTCTGCTGTTTTTTGAATTGAACTTTTTAATTTCGGACAAAGAAGCTAATATGAGGTTTCTATCCAACCACTTTCATTGATAGTATTTTCCATATCAACCTACAGAATATAAAAAGTAATTATGCTCCCTTTAATATATATATACTGGTTATGAAAAGTGCATGAACAAGGGCATTCAAGTAGACCAACCAAAGTCAAAAACAAAAGTCAAGCTATATACAATTTATTCATATAATTTTTGAACTTGTGATTAAAGAGATTTTGATAATAATGTTTAAATGTTCGAGATGATCAACAGAACTAGAATTGACTATTTTCTAAAATTATTTCATAAGAAAAGCGTTACAATTTATATGTATAATTTTTGTAGCTTGTTTTACTTAATTTGCTTTAAACTTCTTTTACTGATTTTTAATTTAGGGTAAATTTACAATTTATAATAACAAGCGTTTTTTGTAAAAAAAAACTGTTACTTGGTTAAACCCATTCATATTACACAAGACAATTCATTTTTTGCATTAAATATGAATTAGCTGATAATGTTTGAAATAAATAGTAATTATATATAATATTATTACAAATTTAGAAATTAAAAACTGAAAAATTAAATGTGAAATTAAAACCTTTCTACTAAATAACTAGAAGAACTTAATTAAATTCTAAAAAAAATAACTCTTTACAAGCAGAACCAATATTACATAATGTTAATAAATTTGGTATATAAAAAATAGTTACAACTTTTGGATGCTTACCAAAATAGCTGATTTCGCCAGCCTTAACAGTAGCCTTGTCAACAAAAAGGGAATTATAAGTCATCTCCAATTTTCTTTTTGAGTAATCCTTGCACATGGGCCAAAGGTCATGTTTTATTACAGCTGTGCACTCGGTACGCCTCAAACGAGCAGCTCGTACTTTATCATCAAACATTTAAGCAAGCAGCTGCTTATGCCCAGTATTGCCTCAAGCATCTTAGATCGAGTTTTAACATGTATGACAGCTATTGTGAATGATGAGGGAGCCTGAAGTAGATTTGTTTTTAAGCCTCCACTACAAATAATTGATTGTAACTTAATAGTAATTATAATTTCAAAAATCTACTTAAATTCTCTTTATTAAAATTTAAAAAAGTCATACTACAATAACTTTTGTGAAAAAGTCTTAGAGGCCAAAAAAAAATCAGTAAGTTTAAAAAATGATCTTTGCTCTTTTTCTAAGTATACTTATAATTTAGTTAATTTAAATTTAACTTACTTTTTTGAATTAAGTTTTTATATTCTAAGTTTAATTAATTTTGTGTTTACAAATTAAGCAACAATTACAACACTGTTACATAATTAAGTTACAAAAATATTTTTAGAGTACTTCAAAGTTTCTGTAGGGTGAGGTTTGATTCAAATTTAATAAACTTTTAATAAATAAAAATTTATATATGTCGAATGAACACTCATAGTTAATAACACCATATTACAGAAGGCGCATTCAACTAACGCAGTTTTACAAATGTACAAAAAATAACTTTAAATAATAGCTATATTTTTATGAAATGCTTTTAGCTCAAATTAATTAAAACTACCATTTGTTAAATGCTGGCTACTTATAGCATGGTGCATTAGAGTAAAACTTTTAGTATTTCGGTAATATTTAAAACCCATCAATTATTTTGTAAAAATAAAAAAATTACATATATAATCTGTCCATACTAGTTATAGGTTTTGTTTATGTCTGTACAGTTTATTGTTATGTTTATTATATTCTATAACTTTTACTTAGAAAAATAAGTGAACAAACTAAAAAGCATCTAGAAATTTATCAAACTATACAAATATCTGCTGAAAAATATGCATGCAGTTATAAAAATTAAACAAAACATTCATGCTCATGCATTTCTCTTTTATCAACATTTATTTCATATAAACCTGCTTGCTTTTGATGTAACAATCAAGATAAAAAAAAATATTTTAAGAATTTAAAAAAAATTGTAACATTTCATAGCATAACATTTGTTTCAAATCAACCTGCTTGCTTTTAATGTATCAATTATTTTTTCTTTAAAAAAATTTAGTTTTTTTTTTTTAAGAATTTAAACAAGTAGAACAACAAAAAACAACATGTAATTCATAAACAACTTTAACAGGGAAGCTGAATATTGACATATTTGATATCCGTTCTGAGTACAGATATTGAAAGTACACAGTCTATTTTTAGACTAAAGTTAAGGTTAAAAACTGTGTTAAGTAGTATAACAACATTAAAAAGATATAGTTAAGCTACTTCAAATGTGTTAAAAAAAAATTATGAGAGATTCTTCATGTCAAACCAAAATTTTACTACTTAATATGTAAAAATTGTTAACAATTACAGGTTTTCTAGTAATTTGTTTTGAATATTCAAGGTTTTTCCAGGATTCTAGATTTTTTTTACCACTCTGTCAAAAGTTTATCTTTATGTTTTACATAATTTCTATAATAATTCATTAGTTGGGTTTGTTTTACATTCCATACTACTTGTTAAAATATTTTTAATAAACAGGGTAGCCAGTGATTTAAAAAAAAAAATTGTTCCTGGTTATCTGATTTCGTTCTACATTTTAGTTTTTAAGTACAAGTTTAGTTATTTTTTTAAGTATAAAATTAAACTAAAGGTAAAAAATAATGAAAAGATACTATACAGCTACTTGATATAATGGGTTTTTTATTAAACAAAAATATGAAAAATATTTAAACATATTATCAGTATATAATAGTTCATTTTATAAAGAACTTGTTTAAATTTTTAGTTTAAAATTCAAGGTAAAATGGGGAACTGAATAAGTTTTCTTTTAAAAATTTTTGAGAAAATTTTATAAAGTGTGTTGTACCTTTATACAGGGTTGCCACTTGTTTTTAAATTTTTTTTCCCAGGTTTTCCAAATTTCTTCCAGGTTTTTAAAATTACACACTTTTAGTTTTAAGTTAATTTTTATATAAGAAACTGTGTTAAATAGTATAAAAACTTTGAAAAAAAAACTGTAAAGTTACTCTAAATGTGTATTTTAATAAAAAAAATTTTGATGATGACAAAAAAAATTTACTTATATGATAGATTTTTTGTGTCAAACTGAAATTTTACTACTGAATATATCAAAATTATGAAGAATTCTAGGTTTTTCCAGGTTTTTTGATCAAAATTCCAGGTTTTTCCAGGTTTTATTTCAAAATTTCTCAAATTCCAGGTTATTTTTGCCTAAATTGTCCAATTCCAGGTTTCCAGGTAAAGTGGCAACCCTGTTTATAATCAAATTCAAAAGTATTTCAAAATACAGTGTAAAATTAAGTGCAGGAGCACAAATATAGAAAATCAATATAATATGACAAAGTGTTAGTAGCCTCCTAAAACAGATCAAACTTATTTTTAGTCTAGAACTATTTAAAAAATCATCAAAGTAAATTGTATATATAAAAATATAACAACCAGTCCAACACTATGCAAAATTAAATCTATTGTTTTAATCAATATTTTCCAATCACCACATAGAACAACAAACCGAACAAAACAGTTTCAAATGTTTCAAAATGACATTAAAAAATCAAGAAGTGATTTTTGTAATTATTTTGAAAACAATTTAAGGGCATGGGGCATATAATCATAAAACACTTTTTTTCACAATTTGATCTTATTTTATATATTTTTACTAAGCTACAAAATGCTTTTTACAGCTTTTAAAAATTCAAAATAATTTTTGAGATATAGCCAGTCAAAGTAAGAGGCAAAAATAGGTTCCTTACAGGAGTTGCAGACTAAAACTGCAAAAATAAACTATTTCACTAAAAATTTATCTTCTCCTCCGTTTTTTGAGATTAGGTATTTTAAAAGTCTGGGCCAGAGAGAACCTTGTATACACTAAACACATTTAACTTTGATTATAAAAACTAAAATGTGCAGTATTGTATCTACAGGTAGAATTTAACAAACAAATTTACCACTTCTGTATCAAAACAGATCCTTTCTATTTTTTTTATAAAAATATCCTTTAAAGATTATCTTTTTGAAACAGTTAGTATTTATAATCTTAAACTAATATATCTACCAAAATTCAACTTCACAAACTTCGACAAATTTTGTCTTAAATATAAGTCCATTAGCAACCAGAGAAAAAGCACATTTTCAATTTATAACTTAAAATTTATTAAAAAAAGAAAACATGTGAGGCTCACAACTAAGGTCAATGGATTGGTGTGCAGAAGGACCTTTCAGACATGGGCTGAGCACCATTTGCTTGTGAATAATACTTTGAGCTAAATTTAAAAACAATAATAAGTAAAAAATAACCAAAGAACTTAACAACTATTTATACATACAATAAAAAAAATGGAAAGCACTTTTTCTAACCCATTACTGCCAATATTGACCATGGAAACTATAGTCTACCATGGGCTCCGCCCACACTGTCTCCTACCCTAGATTTTGATTTTTACATCATTTAAACTTTACTTTTCCCTTTCTACAAGAGCAACCAAAAAAATGCAATAAATAACTCAAAAATAAATAAAAGGAAAGAATTAGTAAATTCACTACAATAAAGTATTTAGTATAATCATAATACTTAAGAGCACCATGTATTTCAAATATTGTCTAGAAAAATTTTGTATATGTATGTAGGTAAAAATTTTAAATATTTGCTTAATTGTTTTATTGATTTGTAAACTTGTTTTATTGAATAAAACAATTAACATGTCCAACCAGCATAAAGTTTTAAGTAAATTAAATAAAAAACGTAAAAAAATGTCTAAGTGCAAAAAAGAGTTACAAAATTTGCTTTTTCACATTGCTATGTTTACTTATAGAACAATATTCTGTAAATTTTAGTTTGAAGTTTATAAAGTTAATTTTTAAGATATAATATGTATTAAATGATAAAATACTCTCTATCAAAAGGAATAGACATTTTTTAAACTAACATACTATGAATTGAGCTGTTTGATTTTTCTATTATGGTGAATAAACATCAGTCTCAAACTCTACTCCTTATTTTATTCAAACAATGAAATTATTTTAATTATCTTAAACTAACAAACAAGATTATTATCAACTTAACCATTTTAATGACAGTTTATAATAAGATTTCTAAAAATTTTTTAAGGAAAGAACTGATTGTAATAATTTTACTTTTATCATTCAACAAGCTTAAAGCTAAAATTTAAGTTAATTTAAATTTTATTTTGACAAAAAATTTCATTATCATACATTAATTTCAGTTTACTAATTATTTGTGCTGTTTTACTCTTTATAGAAGGTTACTTTAGAGCAAAAAGCTATTACTAGGTGAGCTAAATGTTAGAGTAATCAGAAACTAAAAATTTTAAAGCTTTTAAAAAAGGGGGTTTTATTTATTCTAAAAGCAATTTTTTTATCAAAACGGCAATATTTTTTTCCATAAGCTTATAGTGTAAAATCACTTATCGCAATTATTTAAGGGCTAAAAGCTAATTTATTACCACCTTCCAAAAAAGCAATTTTTTTACTAAGATTTATAGCTTTATAGCTACTTATGGTAACTGTGCCGAGGGCTACTCAAAACATCAAATTTTTGATTGCGATGAAACCGTGTTGTATTTGATAATGTTTCTGGATACATACTAGCATTGCTACAAAACCGGCTGAATATAACAAAAAATCAGAAATCACACTAAAAAGTGTTTCACAACTTCTCCGATTTCGTGAGTTTTATGCTAAAAGACAAAAAAAAGGTTATGTTAAACAAACCTTTATTCTTCCTTTTTCAAGAAAGAGTGCCGATCAAATGCTCATGTTAATATATTCATAGTGGCTTTCTTCCATTAATTTGCATTCTACACGAGATGCCAATATTAGGTTAACTGTTTACGATGTAGCTGTTTTTGTTGAATTTAAACTTTATAAAGATTTTTTCGGTTGTTTTTGTTAGTTTTAGTTCTTTTCTTCGTTTAAGAAAGTTAAAACATTAATAAATTTACGTTATATTGTATACATTGTTTTATATTTATGAGATAGATTTATCAATTTAAAAAACTTATATTAAAAAAAAAAGAGTTTATTTTGTTCTTATCCGTCAAAAGGTTTATTCGGGCTTAATTATCAAAAATGGTTGCCCAACAAGGCCGGATAAGTAAGGAAGTACTGTATAATAAATAGTATTTACTTTGTAACAAATACATTTATTTTTTTATAAACAGATATATTTAGTTTTAGTGTATGTAAATAAAACTGCATATCTTAACAGAAAAAAAAATGTATACTTTTCTTATTTAAAAACGATTTGTAGGTATTTAAAAAAACATTAATTTAAGTAAGTCAAATTTTAGTTTAAAAATAAAGAACAAAAAAGTTTTAAACACTTTAAAAAAAAAATTATTAAGTATTCCAAACAAACACTTTTATGATTAGTACAATTTTTTTGTAGTTTTCTTAATCGTCTATTTTGGTCTGCAACATTTTTATGATTTTCTCTTGCTTTGTTAAATATTTTAATGTGTATATATTTTAAAAGTTAAAATTCTTACTTAACTAATCCGAAAAAGAAGAAAAAGTTTTAGGCTTAATCTAAATGAACATATTAAATATTTTTTATGTAGCAAAATTTTATTAATTAAACTGAATTTATTAAATAAATCTCCGATAAAACTATAAAATTTAATCTTAGAAAGCTTTTTATAAAAAAAAAGAGTTAATAAAATATTTATGAACAAACAATTATTTGTTTTATGTACTGGAATATACTATAAGTTGATATTTATAAAACTCTTTGTGAACATTGAGCCTTGTTTAGGTTATTTCACACTTTTTGATACAAGACAATGTTGAACACAATCTTGAAAAACTAAAAATTAAGCATAACTTTATTTATTAGTTTTAATATTCCTAAAGGAAATAAAAATGTAAATTATTTAAACTATGGTCAATAGATTTAGTATGGAGAAAAATCTGATAATAACCTAGGATGATGTTGCACTAGTATCAAGCTGAAATTACTTTGTATTCAATATTTTTTTTAACCACAATTTTAGGCTAAAAATCAATTTTTAGGCATAATATGTTTAATCTTAAAAGATACTTTGTTTTAAACAAGCTTTATAAATATATTTTAAGAACTAAGTTTTTTTTTCAAAACTTAAATATTTAATTAACTATATTTTACAATATTGTAATCAATATAAACTATTGTATTGATATAATTGCTTTATATTGTTAAACAAAAGCGATTAAACACTTAAGTTTTTTTAGTTCATTTTAACTAAGTAAAATATTATTTTATTATTTTTAAAGTATAAATTTTTAGCCTAAAATTGTGGTTAAAAAAGAAATAGAAGATAACATAATTTCAGCTTGATATTGGTGCAACATCATCCTAGGTAATTACCAAAATTTGTTTGTCATCTAATTACACACCATAGTTATTTATTATAGAGTTACAGCATAGCCAGGTAAAAAATGTCAAAAAATGTTCTATATAATTTACATCATGCACATTGTTAATGTTGTATTTTTCTATCTCAATTCAATAATTAATTTTTATAACTTTAGAGCTGTTAAAAAACTCTTTTCAACAAGACTAATTATTATTAAAATTTATTGTTTTTAATAAATACTTAAAGCTTGAAACATATATCATTAAAACTAACAAAAAAAGGTAGACTTCAATTTTTTTTTTGTCTATTAGAATACTAGTAAGATTTATTTTTTATTTATAGGTTTTTATCAAAAACTTTTCTGGGATTTCCTGTTGATAGTTGCATTATAAATAAAAGATTAAATTCATTAATTCATTAAACTTATATTTCTCCTATCTTTGTATTGTTACTTTTTTTGCCTTGGGCTTGACAAATTTTCATATATATTTACAATTGTTTATGAATTATTTCAAATTTTTTGAATGGTTTTGAAAAAGGTAAAACCCTTTAAATATTTTTAGGAGGTCTATTATACTGTATTCTTCTTTATTATATTGATCTACTTAAATTTTTCTCCTGCACTTGGTTTAGTAGTGTTTATAGTAGTTGCTTTTCAATAGATACTAAAATGTTCACCAAAAAATTTAAAGGTAAACCACATATAAAAAAGTAAACTTGAAAACTTTGATGAATAACAGTTAATTGTATCAACTAAAAACTGCTATTAAATGTAAGTGAATAATGAACATGAACAGTAGCTAAAGTCAGTTGCTCTCTAATACTTAAAATCTGTGCAAAGATCATCAAAGGAAAAATATCTTAATGCAAATCAGTTTGTTTGGTAAATACATTTGTTATAAAAAAACTTTATGTATAATGATAACTCTACAAACTTTAATAAAGTTTAAGGGCATAGGGGTAGGAGGGTTAATCACTTTTTTTACAATTTAGTCTTATTTTATTTAGTTTTAACTAAGCTACAAGTTCCTTTTTACAGATTTTTCATAATCAAAATAGTTTTCTTAATATAGCTGGTCAAAGTCAGTGACTACAACCCTTTTTGAGCAATAATCATTGATGCAGAAGCAATTTCTCGTACAAAATGAATAGTTCCCTAAAGGGGCCAATATTGCCCCCTAGCTTTTAGAATTACTGATCTAAAACCTTAAAATAAACTCAAACTAGTAAAAACTTCATTTCTGTAGAGATTTATGAGTAAGCATATGTGGCCTCCTGTATTTCCAATTATTGTTGTGAAATATAAACATTTTTTGGTGTGGTCTTAGTTATAACCAAAGGGCTTTTTTATTGTTCATTTAGTGTTGATATATTGTAAAAATTTCTTCTGAGAGAAAAGCCTAAATCACTTTTGAGAATTATTATTATTACTTCCATTAAAAAGGATAGACATTGGACATACAATAAAAAATAAATAGTTGATATATATTCATACTTCCCTTTCTTATAATTTTCATTCATTTATTTTTTTGTATTTCTTGGATAATAAACCATTTTTGAATCCATTCAAGATTTATGGCTTTCCCTTATATGAAAAACTTCTTGCATTAATGATAAAATTGTGAGCTTTTTAAAGCTTAGATAAATATTGTTCAGTAACAATAATATATAACAATAATTCAGTCTTGTTTTTTATGTAAACTAAAAAATTCAATAAGTTTTACAGTTGTAAAGGCTAAGTTGTTACTAATTATTTTTAAAGATAATACAGTAAATACTTTGTACTTGGTTGTATTTGAAATTAAACAAATAATTAAACTTCCTTAATGTTCCTGTGAAATAGATTATTATAAAAACTATTTTAAGCTTTTTTTTGAAAGCAAATGTAACTTGTTGAAAATTTTAAACCATGCATTTTTATGTCAAACTATATTGTTGTACGCTTTCACAACTAGTTTGATGATTCTCTTAGAAAACTAGAGAGAGTCACATGCAATAATAAGTTTGGTATTTAAAAAAGACTATTATTATAGAAAAGAAAACATAATGATACATTTAGTTTATGTTTATTTTAATTTGTTCTTTGAATTTCTATCTAAAAAAATTGTCAAAAATATAATATGTTTAGTTCTTGAGTTGTTTAGTTATGAATTATTTATTTTATAATTAACATAAGTTGTTTATGTTTTAGTTACCAGTAATTGTTCAGTTTTCTTTAAATTTCAGTATTATACTTAAGGTTAACTATTTTTATTTATATTTTTGGCCTTTACATTGCACTCATTGTTATGAAACCTTTATTTTTATCAAGTTTTTATAATTGCTTAAAACATCCTTTTCAATAGAATTTAGGAAGTCCTAATCTTGTACTTTTTTGTTGACATGTAAGTTTTGCTTAGTAAGTAATGGCTTTATTTTTATTTAACATAACATTAACCATAAAAAACCTGTGATATTCTTCTATCTAATTGACATTTTTAACTACATTTACTGAAAATAAATTTCATTACTGCATTACTATTGGTGTCTCTTTAGGCTACTGTTATGTTTTTCTACCTACAATTTTTCAGGTTTGCCAAAAAACCTGAAATTATTGAAAAACCTGGAAATTTGACAATTTTGGTAAAAAAATCTGGAAAACTACTTACGGGCAGTTTCAAAAATTTAGGGGACCATGAGTCTATCATTTGAAACTTAGACTAGATATTCTAGAGTTGACGGTGAATAGTGAGAAAAAAATTTTTAGGCATTTTTAACAAAATTTTTGATTTTTGAGAGAGGGGCCTCAGCTTATTTAATTTCTTCAAAAAGAGGCCTTATGAAAAAACTCTGATGTAAAGGTATGAAATTTCAATAAGATTTCCATAGTCTCATACAGAAAAAAAGTTATCACTAAAAAAGTTATCATAAAAAAAGTTTTCATTAAAAAACACATTTAAAGTAGCTCTGTAGTTTATTTTCAATGTTGTTTTACCGATAAAGACAGTTTCTTAACTTAAATTTATTTTATTACTGAAGCTGGATCAAAAAACTTTTTATTTAAAAATCCTAATTTTTTTTTTTTAAACCTTTGGCAACCCTAATTTTTATTATAAAAAACTAAAACTTTGTAAGCATGTTGTTTAGTATTAGTCTTAACTTTTAAAAAGTTAATTTGAATTTTAAAATATATTAACACTTATGAATTTTTTATACATACAACTAATTATGAAATCACTCAGTATTTTCAGACATGTATATAATATAAAACTTATAAAATGACTTTATAAGGGTTCTTTTTATGTATTTTTGAATTTTGTTAAGTAGTCTACAACAGTAGGTCTTGAAAAATTAACCCCAATAAAATACCAATCTGGATTACTAAGTAATCGTAAAGAACTGTAGTCTAATACTAGTATTACTAGTAGTATGTAATTCTAATTTTGCTTGATGGTCAATTTTTTGTTTTCTATTGATTTAGATAATTTGTTTTGAAGATTAAGACTTTTTTGTTTAAATCAGTGATATTGTTTTAAAAACTAACATTTTTTTCTGTAACATTTTTTTCTGAAATAAAATTTTCTGTAACACTTACAATAAAAAAATGATAGATAAAAGGTAATAACCAAATTGATATCAAAACTGACCAATATTAGACTAAAGATAACTTGATTTTATTTTTAATATAAAACAAATTTCTAAAGAATTAAACTTTTTGTTGAGTTTAAAGCATTAGAAACCATTTGTTTTGTTTTTTAATAATATAAAAAGTGCATAAGCTTGCATTCAACTATGGTTGTTGACAATATAAGAATTTGAAAGCAGTTTTTTTGACAAAATTGGTAATGTTTTTAAAATGATTAAAACATATCACTTGAGTTGTTCTCATAGATATAAAAGTTAATTTATTTTCTACTATACTTATGCAGCAAAAACATGTTTAACAAAGGAATCAATTCTAGCTGAAGATTTTCATACTGAAAAATATTTATTACAATATTCGGACATTTATTAAGTTAGAAATAACCAATAAAGTTTTTATTCTCAACTCTTTGTTATTGCTTGAAGTCAGCAAGCAAGTAAAATATTTAGTAAAGTAAAAGATTTTATAAGCAATAATTATAATGGTGTTTTTATATTATAGTTTGCACCTCCCATTAATAGTTATGCTCTCAGTCAAGAAAACAAAGATTTAAAAATATAGTTGGAACTTTCTAAGCTGTTTCAATAATTTAGTAGCTATTTAGAAAGATAACAATTGAATTAACATGTTATAACTAGGTGTTCATCATACATTAAATAGATATAAAGTAAAATCATTATTTAGAGTTGAATACATTTTATGTAAACTTACAATTAATTGGAAAAAGACGGAAGGTTCTACCATGTTTTTTACAAGTTTATTTATCTAAGCTATATAAAAAAAGTTTGAAACAACTTTTGAGATATAAGCAATCAACGTGGGTGTACAACAATTCAAAATCTATAAACCCAAATTCCGACATTTTAAATTATTATAACTCAAACTTACTGCAAAAATTTTTTTTAAAAAGCCATTTTTTCAAATTTTCTTACAATCATAATCTTATTTATTAAACCTACATGATTATTTTTGATTAAAATTATTTTGTCATATGACTGAAAGAAGTTTTTTAATTTACTAAAATATGACTATTTTTGAAAATTATGAATTTTATATTTTTCTATATTGATTTTTTAAACTACAACAAAAGTTTTATTAATTATACCTACATATCCTTTTTTTTTTTTTGATTTTTCAAATTTTAAGTATTTTTTGAAATGGTTGTCCCTTCAGTTTTTGATAAGATTACGACCTGTAATCTAACAACATAAGTTGATGAGGTCAATAAATGGTAAAAAACCACAAAAACCTATTCCACTAAAAGTCTATCTTCACCTTAACTTTTTAACCTTCAACATTTTACATCTAGTCTGTGACTAGTATTAAAGTTAATGATTTACCAAATCCTAGTTTTAAAAGTAATATGGGTTTAGAACTAGTAGATCACAGTTTTTAGCAAACAAATTAAAAAAAAATTTACACCAGACATTCTAAAGAGGTCTAATAAAAAAAAGGTCTTATGCATTTTGCAGGGAGTTAAGAAGCTTAACTAGATATTTTGGTAAATTATTGATATTTACACTGAATATTCCTGAACAGTTGAAAAAAACTGAAGAGTTCTGATCCGGCCTGATTTTGATAAAATGACTCCTTGTAGATCACAAATTAAGATAATGCAACTAGAAACTCTTTTTAATTTAGAAAAAAAAAGTTAACCTAGAATATTTGTTATAAATTTATTAATTGCAACTTTTCATTTCTTTTTAACTATGTAAGAAATGTTTCCTTAAAGTTTAAGGTCTCTAGCTTAACAAATAAAAAAGTAGATATTTTTAAGTGAACTTTTAGACGTTAAAGCTTAGCAGTTATAATCTTTTTAGAACTAAGTTAAACATAAAAATGAGTAGCACAAGGAAGCGGAAAATTGATCATCAAAGAGATCATTCTCAAAATAAAAAACATCGTAACAGAGATGTTTCTTCCAGCAAAGACCATAAAAAGAAAAGTAAACACCAATCATCTAAAGGTTAATAGTTTCATATTTAATTTTTTGTTCATTTTTGCTAGAGTTAATATTAAACTTATTGTGCAAAATTTTGTGTTATGTTTTCTTATGTTATAGTAGTTTTACCTAGATTGTCAATACTTTACCAACAGTTTAATGTGTCTAAAAAATTTATAATAATGATGTAAAGCTTACTTAAAAGACACTTGTTATATAAATAATTCAGTGTATAAAGCTAGGTAGGAGTTATTCAAAGTTCAAAATCATGTTTTTCTTGTGCTTGTTATTCTATAAAATAATACAAAAACTATAAACTATCTATACAGTCTATAATTTAAAAGTTAGCTTACTTTTATCTTTAGTATAAAGTAAATTAAGTGGTTTGTATTTTGTTTCAGCATGAAATTTATAATTGTCATAGTTATTAACAAATATGAACACGAATCTAGTTGTTGGTTAAAGCTGAAGTGTAGAATCTAGAAAGAACTCCATATTAAAAGTTTTTCTGAAGATACTTAAATCCATTAACCTTGCAATACAATTGATTAGCTAACTAAAAAAGATTGCATTCTTGTCAACAAAATATTCTATTTGAACTTCATATAGGTATTTGATAATAGCAATCTTTTTAAACAACTCATGGGAAAAAAGTTTTAAAAATAAAATTTTAAGTGCTCCAACTGACTATAATTCGAATTCTCATCTACTAGTTGGTACACATGATACCTAGATAACTAGTTAAGAGTCTGAATAATGAATGAGCTTGGGAATAATTTTTACTATTTATTTCCAAGAAACTTAACCACAGGAGAGTGCACTTCTTAAACATTATTTTCTTATTTTGAAAACATTAAGTTTAAAAAAACTTCCAGCTGTTTCTTAATTAATCATAACCATGGATTTGTTTTTTTCTTAGTTCTTTAAAAGAATGGTCGAAAAATGGTTCGCTGCAAAATAATCGAAAATCTATACAGAGTATTTATCTATTTTTTATGAAAAAAGCTAAACTTTGTTTGATATAGAGTTCTTGGTTACACCAACTTGAATTTGTTCTTTGATAATTTGTGGACACTCACATAAAAATGAACTTCTTGGAGTAAAACAAAGTTCAACATATGTAGACTTTAATTGTTACGAAATTGAAGTTCAATATATTTGATGATATTTGAAAATTAGTTGTATGTATTGAATTTATTTTTAATTTCACCTTTTTTAGACTCTGTTCAACTAAGTTATATGAGATTTGTAAATTTTATCAACAAAAGCTGTAATTTTATTATCGTAGTTATGTATAAGCTACTTTGAATATTTTTTTTATGTAATTTTATTATTACCTTATATGTCTTTATTTTCGTTATCTATATATGTTGTTAATTTATTTTACCTATGACATAAATACTATAATTGTTTTTAACTCTTTTAGTATTAAAATAATATTGAATAACAAAAACTTAATTTTGAATATTTATTTATAAATATTTGTAGGTCATTTGTTTATTATTCTGTTTTACTGCTGAAAAATATAAAACAAATTTTTTTATTTGGATTTGTTGTCATTTAAATCTTATTCTTTTCTTTTAAACTACTTTTTTAGTTAAATAGATTTATAAATAAAAAAAAATCGAACAATTAACCATTTTAAATGGAATTGTAGTTTGATTAAGTTTTGTAGTTACTAATATGTTATAACTTTTTAGCGAATTTCTAATTATAATTTTTTGAAAAAGAAGTCTTATATGTTTATAATTTGATACAAAATAAACAGTAACTACTGATAATTTTTACGTACTAGATATTTTTAAACAAGTTTAGTAATGTTTTAAATACTTTTTTTTTTGAAAATTTTAATATACAAACAAAATGAAAAATAAGTTAATAAATTTTTTTTTATTTATGAAATTTTTATAATTTAGTAGAAAACTTTTTTTTTTTTTTTATTGTTTAATATTTTTAAATGTAGATGATTTATTTGAAAACAGATTTAGATGTAGATTTAATTTGTTTGAAAAGTATCAATTTTAGCTCGGTATCTGCTTACTAGTTGAATCTTATTCATTGAAATATATTTGCTTAAAATATTGTTCTAAAATATTAAATTTTTAATAAATTGTTTAGAAAGGTAATCATTGTTAAACATAGATTATGGCTGTCATATCAAATTTTGGCTTCACGTTACAAAATAAAATTACTAGTATTCCATCTAAACTGCTATACATGTAATATTTTGAAAATACGTTTCGGTACTGCTATCAGTTGTGATGAAAAAAGATTTATATAGATATTCAATCTATTTATCATTAAAATTCTGAAGGTGGCTAACATTTACAAAAATGTAAGTGTAATCACTGATGATTTTGGATAAAAGACAGAAAAGTTTTACCTTGTGTAAGAGCTAAGTCTGCAGATAGAATTTAAAAGATACAGTAGAATAACTTGTCTTTAGTATGTAAAAGCTTAAACGAGCCTCATGAAGCATTGAAGTTTACCATAAAGCTTTTAGAACTGCCAAAAGCATTTGATTCAATTTTGATGTTTTAAAACAGTTTATAATTTTAGATGACTTTTAAGTTAAACAGTGTTTACTAGAACACGTTTTATTAGATATAATACATTTGAAGCATAACATGTTTTCATGTCTAAATCAGAATATATTTTGTAATTATTAACGCATAGTAAATATTTTGTATTTTTATTTTCTTTTCAATACTTCAACTTTTTTTTACTGTTGTTAAAAAGTTGATGTTTTAAACATCTATACTTTATAATAAGAGCTTAAATCACAATGAAAATTTTATACTGTGCTAGTTTGAAATGTTATATTTTGTATAAAAAAAGTTTCTACAAGTAAACTGTTAAGAGAAAAATCTTTTACTATAAACTTCAGATAGTTTTTGGTGATTTAGACTGGTTTATTTTGTTATAAAAAGTGCTACCTTGTTTTGAACTGAATTTAAAAGCACTGTGAACCTCTGTTTCTCAAAATTTTTGAAATCTGTGAACTAGAAAGTCAATGAAACTTATCATACACATAGTTTTTTACAAATTGTTTTGTAAATGTCTTCAAAAATATATTATTACTGATATTTTTTCAAAAATTGCTTTAAAGAACTTATAATTAGATGGAATATATACTTATACGAAATTTCTGCACACTTTGAGATACGCTGATATAGTCTTAACTTGTATGTGTGATTAAAAAATTAAAACTAAGTAACCTTATTTTTAATCAAACAGAAACTGCACAGTATACACAATCTTCTGTAGTAAGCTACGAAGAAGAAGATGAGTGAGTTTTTTAATTAACTATATATTTATTTAAAAAGTTTGAAAATCTTAAATTTTTCGTACAAAGGTATTAAGGTAATTTGTCAATGGTTTGAAATGCAATATGATTAGATATTAAAAAAATAGTTTTATAGCTATCTTATGCTTTATAATGTGTATATTTTTTAGCATTATTGAAGAAGAAGTGGAGTACCATTGTAAGTTTTATTTCAATACTTTAATTCAGCTTGGTGCTTAGTTTTTATTGTAATATTGATGTAAAAAGTTTGCTACAGAATAAAAATATTTAGTGTGTTATGAGTCTAAATCGTTTTTGATTTAGAAATTGTAAATAAATCCATTGTAAGTTACTATAAATTTTTACAACCTTAGTAATCTATCTTTTATAAACCTTTAAACTTTGGGCAATAATGCAGTTATGGAATTATATATATGCAAGTTTTTTTTAGGAAGACTAAACAAATCACCCACTAAATTTAAACTCAAAATATTTTATAACAATGAAGTCAAAATTTCATACAAATCTGCAATTAAAATCTAAAAATTTCTTAAGTGTAACAAAATTTACTACGTATGAATAGTAAAATTATGATTAATATAACGTAAAGTTTCACAAAACGCGTGAAACTATTATTTTAAATCATTCAAGAAAATTTTTAAAGATTAAACACATTGTTCTAAATTTATCATTTTTCAATGTTAGTTTGATCACATTATGTTTATCTCTGATTTTTTTGATTGCTATCCTTAGTTTTTTCTGCATATTAGTTTACTGTATATGTTATAAAAATTTTAAATAAGTCAAGTAAAGAGTATTTTTTGTTGATATGTATTTTTAATTTTTTACCATAGTGGGAGCTGACGATATTCCACATAAAGTAGAAAAAAGTTCTTCAAACACAAAAAAGAGTTAGTTTAATATATAATATTAGTCAATAAATATCTATGTGGAAATATTTTTAACTTGCACTAATTAAGTAACTGTTGCACTAAAAATAATCCGACGGTTTAAATAAACATGTAAAATTTTAATAACTTTTAGCATTTTTTGATGTGATAAATAAAATTATTGTAATTTTATGTAGCTAAAGCATTTTATATTTAGAGTTTAATCTTTTACAAGACGTTCTTAAGCATTTATCAAAAATAAACATTGATTGTATTAACATTAATTCAGTTTAATATTTATTTTAAAATGGTTATTACCCCATAAATAATAAATTAAAACACAACTTTCAGTTTTTGTTTTACACTGTTTTTATTGTGCTTTTAAACTTAATTTTTGTCACAGCAAAAGATTTAAAGTATCATTTTGAGGAAACAGATACAAAGTCTCGAGGTAGAAAACACAAAAAGTAAGAATAATAAAATATAAATATTTAAGTAGAGTAAAATACAATGATATAAAACAATAATTAATTATTTAAGCACCATATAATTAATATAGTAAATTTTCTAACTCAAAAACCTTGAATATGATAACTATAAAAATATATTTATATAAAGAAAACAATACATTGAATAAATTCAGGTATTATTAAATTGATAGAAATTGAAAAAAGTTGAGGTATATTTTAAAACATTATAAATCTGGATATTCAGACTTAATTTGTACTCTATATTGTGTAGATGATTTTCCTACTAAGCCGAGTTTAACATATTATATGGCTATTTTTATGTTGGTTTTATAATTCGATAAGCATAAAACTAACAAATTGAAAAAATATGAAGTAAATTGTCTCGTAAAACAAAATGTTTTATTATTATTTTGATTGTACAAATTTTGATAAGTTGTTTGTTTGTTTAATAATGTAGATTTTTTTTCTTAATTACATTGTTTTTGTACAGGGAGCAAGATAAAATGAAGAAAAAATTGAAAAAGTCACGAAGAAGCCCTTCAAGGTTAAAAACTAAAGTATAAATATGCAAAGACTTATTCAGGGTTTAATTAAAGTTTTATATTTCCTAGCACAATTAACAAGTCTATTTACAAACTTATGAACTTACTTTCAATTCCTAGACTATACCCAATATTTTAACTACTATAAAATTTCTGTATTCAGTCTGTAGTTATCTAAAGTTATTTATGACTTTTCAGTGAGTCTAGTAGTGACTCAAGTGTTGAGTTGAAAAAGAAAAAGAGCAAAAAGAAAAATAGAAAAAAATTGGATCTCTCTGATGAGAAAATAGTTAAGTCCTCTAAAAAAAGCAAAAAAACTGTAGTAAAGGTATATTTTTTATATAAAAAATGTTTTTATACTAAAAATAATAATTTAAATTTAAAATGTTGGTTGTAAAAGGTATTTATATGTATGTAACTATGAACGATACAAATTCGTTTTTTCTGTGTCAATAAATAATCAAAATGTTGTTTAAGTGGGTACTAGTTTCAAAATCCATATAGAAATGTATTAATAAGTTGGTGCAGCGAAACGTGTTAATTCCAACAATTTAACGAGTTGAATTGCTTTTTGTTACAATAACTAATATTTATTAAAGTTGTTTTTTGCTTTGTGTTCTAAGGTTTCAAGATTTTACGTTAAACCTCTGTTTTAGGTTGAAAAGTTTGTACTAACCATTTTGGTTATATAGGTTGTCATACAAATGCTTTAATATCTCACTGACTTATTTATGTTATAACATAGTAAAAAAACACAATTAATGTTTTTTAAGTACGATAATGCACGATCAAAAGGCTATAAATTAATTAATTCTAACCATATAAATATATCTAACTTTTTTTGTATGTTAATTAATTAAAAAGAACAGATGCAATAGAAAATAATTTTATGTTATAATTAAACAGATTTTAAATTATATGAAAACAAAAAATAATTGTAAAGTAAAAAATTAAATTGAAAAGATAATGTGTAATACTAAATAAGCTGCTTTAATTATTTTTTAACTATGTTTCGACCATATTACTGATTTTTAGTCTGAATCTGCCGAAGTAAAACACAAAAAGAAGAAAAACAAACGTCAGCCATCACCTCTTGCTACTTCCACTGGAAATTCTTCAAATTATGACGACAGACCTCCCAAACCTCATAAGAAACTTTTGTCGCCTGTGTTAGTCTACAACGATGTTTATAAATTTCAGTAAATGGAATGGAAATGTGAGCAAATGGAAGAAAATTTTTTGGGCATTTGTTGATTTACTTAAGCATTATATCATCATTGTTTTTCTTGCGATTAAAAACATCTTAAGTTTTTTTTAAGTTACTTTTCAAAAAATAACACCAATTTATTTAGCAAGAAAAAATCTTCTACTAAAATCCAGTCGATGAACGCCAATCAAGAACATCACGACAAAACTCACAGTGACTTCACACAAAAAAAGAATCGGCATGATGAGGGCAGGAGGAATCAGGACAAGGAAGATCTGAGAAGAAGCTTATCTGAACAGCATAACAAGAGAATGCAACAAGAACTACATGCTTCAAACAGATATCAAGATGAAAGGTAACCACTCTTTTAAGTAATTAGTATTTGTTGGTGAATTTAATTATAGTTTAATAAGTTAGTTAAAGAAGCTTTTGTTTTTAATTTTCAAGTTTAATCACAACATTGAAAGCAATACTTTTTCCCCAATTTAGTTATACTAAATGAGTTCATATTTTGAAACAAATGTTTTTTCATTCAAGCCTCAAAGAATGCCTGTAAAGGGGTTTAACTATAAGTTTGATGCACCTCAAGATAGCTTTTGGTAGCTCAGGCTGGCTTTTTGCTTCGAACAGTGGTAATCCTGTTACATACATAGCTAAGCCAATACGTATACAATTTTCTTTTTGAATTTAAATACATAAACGTTTATTGGGATATTTAAGTTGAAAATAATTAAAAAAAAAAAACATATTTTAATTGAAAATATTCATTATACTTGATTCCTTCTAAACTGGTAAACTTTTTTTTATTCTTTAAAGAGTGGCAACTCAATGAAATATGATAAATAGCATTGTCAAGTTATAAAAGTTTTAATTTATCATTAATTGGAAGTAAATATGAATTTTGATAAAGTATATTTTGGAAACTGTATTTTAGAAGATGGTAAAAATAGGGTATGTTTTAGCTTTAAAAGATAGATATATTAGACTGTAAAACTGATTTAGAATAAAATAAAACATAGTTAAATTTTCTAAATACGCAGTTCTAATGAATTTGAATATTTTGTTGAGATGAGTTTAGCGAACGGTACTAATATTTATGACAGGGTTGCCATTTTACCTGGAAACCTGAAAAAACCTGAAATTTTTAATAATTTTAACATGTTCAGTAGTAAAATTTAGATTTGACCCAAAAAATCTATCATATAGATAAAAATTTTGTTATCATAATTTTTTTTTATTGAAAAACTCATTTTAAGTAGCTTTACAGTATCTTTTCGTTTTTACACTATTTAAAAGAGTTTCTTACCTTAAACTTAACTTTAAACTAAAAATAGACCCAAAAACGTGTACTTTTAAAAAACCTGGAAAAATTTTTGAAAAAACGATTGGCAACCCTGTTATAAATTCTATTTTTATTATCATTTTTCTAATTACATTATTGCTTTGCTATTTAAATTTTTCTATATAAACCACTCGTTAGAAATAAAATAAACAGAGTCATATAAAAAAAATTATTGACATCTTTAGTTATAATCACTAATTTTACCATTTGAATTTTTGATTTAATTTCAAAAACTTAAAGAATAAAAATTTATAAAATTTTAGTTTGGGATATAAGTTGAATGTGTGTAGTTTTTCTTAAAATCTCTTTTAAAATCTTTTAAATTTTTGTAAAACCCAGATTACTTTAGATTAATTTCACACAATATCAGGGTAGACTTTATGACTTAATTTGTATTCTAGTCATTAGTCGTTTTGTTATTATTATGATATTATTAGTTGTTCAAGCTTTACTAACAGTTATTTCAGTCTTTGGCTCTTTCTATACTACTTATTAAACAATTTTATTATAAGCTCAACTACGATTTTTTTGTTTAACTCAGGCTAGTTTTTTGTCATTTAGATTTTTAATTTGCTCCAAAAGTTTTAATCCTGTTGTAACATTTATATTTTTCAGTAAAAAATCTATAACAATTTATAAACGTACATTGTATATAATGACTGTTTAACTAAGCTATAGCAAACTTATACTGTGAGTATGAAATGTTTACAATAAATTATCTTTAAATTTAAATAAAACTTTTTAGTTTTTAAATTTTATAATAAGTATGTCCTTTGTATTTTTACATTGTATTTCTTGAGAAGTAAGAATAAACATTTTTACTATTTTTTGATATATTTGTACTTCACATGAAAAATACAACAGAACTTTTTTTTGTTGTTGTTTTGAAACTAAATAAAAATTAATTTGGATTTTTTTCAAAATTCTATTAATTTAACAACAAATATTTTTCAAACAATGACGACACACAGAACTACGACTTCAAAGACGAAGTATTCGCGAAATATGATGTCACCAGCTAACAGAGACAACTACAAAAGAGAAGATGACATCGCTAGAAGGGGTGCTGCTTACCACAGAGACCAGAGAAGTTACCGAGAAGACAGGGAAAAAAGAGCAAAAGAAAACGGCAGTTACACCACTGCCAGAAGGGATAAACCAAGTTTAAGTTTTGTTTTTTTCATACTAACAATAAATTAAGTTTCTCTAAAAGTTTTCATGTAAAAACAGTAATTGTTAATGAATAGTGAGCAAAATTTTTTAATTGTAACGACTTTTGAACTAAACTTTATTTGTTTCCAGCTTACCAAGAAGACATGTTCAACCGCAACCCTTCATCTAGAAACTCAGAAAAGTACAAAAGAGACGCGATGACATCAGCACGATCAAAATACTCTGCAGATGGTGACCCGTCCCGGCAACAAGCTGGTTACCATGGAGACAAGCAGAGAAGCGAGTTCAAAGAGGAGTTGAGGCGAAGTCATGGCAACGGAGATTCTCGGAGACATCAAGTTGGTTATCCCCAGGATCAGCAAAGAGAAGCAGGATATCCTGATCGTCATGAAAACAGAAGCATAAAACAGAGAAAAAGTGGTGAAAGTTTTTCGCATCAGAGAAGAGAAAATAGCGCTAACAAAAGAGATGACAGCAGGTTTGTAGTTATGATAGTATAACTTGAACCGATACTCTTTTTGTACTTCTTACTACAATTTTCACAAGGTACGTTGACTGTTACAAAAAAAAATGTTTTAACACTAAATGTGTTACGACAAAACATTTTTGACCACATAAGTTTAAGTATAAATGGTTTATGACCTGAAATGAATGCTAACTAATGGTTGTTTATGTTTTCAAGTTTTAGTGTTTTGTATTTACTATTTTAGATAAGTTTTCAGCAAGCTTAGTTTGAATAAGGGTTGTCAAAAAGCAATTTGTCAAGTTTAGTTTAGTATATTTAAGCACTGATACATTATAATTGAAATAGGTTTTGAACGATTTTAGGAGAATAATAATTATTAAATATCTTAACATTATATTAGTGACGAACTTGTAAAGTTGATAAAAATAAAATAGTAGAAAATTTGCATAGGCTGCAAGAAGACCTTTTTTATATAAAGCAACAAAGTATTCATAAGAGACTCGTTGTAAATTCAACTTTAGGTTTTTTTGATAATAAAATATAAAATTGCTAAAAAATTGTTATTTAAAAATTATACATACTGTAAGAGCATATTTAATAGCTATTGAAAAAAAATCCATAAAAATTTATTACAGAGCTGAAAATAACTACATTAACTTGTTTTTAACTTTCCTTATATAAAAAACGCTATAAGTAAAAGTTGACGCGTATTTTGTCTGATAGAAACAGGCGTGACGATGGTGACCTGCGAAACAATCTGAATATGCGAAAGATAGAAAATTTCAAGATAACAGTGAAAAGAAGCGACATCTCAGATGTTTCAGCAACTTCCAGTCGGGCCTTGAGAAGAGAAGATAATATGCAGAGAAACAGGTACAAATTTTTAGTTTTCGATAGAAAAAATGGTATTTCGAAAAATTATTTAAACAGTTATTTCATGTTTTTAAATGATAAATGATAATGCAATATGCTAAATAATATAAATAATATATTTACAAAAGACATACTTATCTCAAGTTGTATGTTTCCTCGAATTTCCGGCAATAAGGTTGCGTATATTTTTTACTAGTGATGTACCGACTCACTATCCGGGTCCGGGTCCGGCCGGATATTGCCATTTTTGTCTGATATCCGGATCCGGCCGGACACTAATTTGAAAAAAAAAGTCCGGATCCGGTTCCGACCGGATTCTAATTTGAAAAAAAAGTCCGGGTCCGGTTCCGGCCGGATTCTAATTTGAAAAAAAGTCCGGACCCGGATCTAGTTAGTAGAAAAGAGCATACTAAAAAATATTTTTTCAAAAACAAACCCTGTGTAAATTAATAAGAGTCATTTTCGTCAGTTAAAATTAAACACCTACCGTGATTGGCTCATTTTGTACATGTGAATAATTTACATTTGTTTAAATTTAAACTATGAAATAAACATTTCAGAAATGCAACTTTTTACATTTGTTGTAAAATTGAAAACTTTAAAATGAATACTTGCATTATTTATTGTTTAAAGTTGAGCTCAGAGAATATTTAGAGTTATATAAACTTATTGTTAAACTTTTATTGCGTTACGCCGTTTCCCTGCAGAGCAGTTCATCAGACGCTAAAAAAAGCTGAAAACAAAAGTATACAGGGCGATGAATTGGAAAATAAAAATACACACATAATATATAAATGAAAATAATATTTACATTTGAAATATGAGTTTTAAATAATATGTGGTTTACAAAAGTTAAATTTTAAAGTTAAGTTAAATTAAAATGAAATATAGGTAAGTTTAGTTTAAATAATTTATTAACTATAGATTTTATATATTTAGAAAATTTATTTATTTACTAAGCATTTAATATATTAGGATTTTGAAAAAATGTAAATACTAAGATTTGTAGGGGATTTTTAGAAAACAGAAATGGTCTTTTTACGGGAATGTTGTAACTTTAAAACAAAATCTTTACACAATACAAACATAAATACAAAGTAACAATATAATTAAATAGAATGAAATAAACTAAATAAACTAAGTTAATGCGATAAAAAATAAACTAAAAGTATTCCTTAGGGTAATGAGGGCATTGCGTGACTAGTTCATTTCTTTTATTAAGTATTTTTCTCTGGTTAGCATTTGCTATAAACAGTCTTTCAAGGTTACATATCGAGCACATGAAGTTTGGTTTAAATCTGCTTTTTGTTTGTCGGAGAATTTTCCATTCAATAGTGGGTTTCTCGCCTTTTTCATATAATTTCCACATGTAGTTGGCGAGTTGTGTACAGTTGGCGGGTTTCTTCTTGTTTGGTTTTGGAAATGATACTCTATGTTCGTACAATCTGTTTTTGAATGCTCTTCGGGTGGATCCAATATATGACATTCTCTTATTTTTCTCAGATGAGACGATTGCTTCGTATATTACATTTTCTAATTTACATTTATTCATTACTGGACATTGCTCTCTGTTTCTGCAGTTGCATAGCTTCGGTTCTATTTGTGGTTTTTCTAGCAGTTTCTTATTATGTCCACTTATTAGTGCTTTAATGTTTGGGGAACAGCAGTATGATATCTTGGTGGAACTTCTATTGAAGATTTTGTGTAATTCTGTTGATTGTGGGAAGTGCTTGTCAAGCAGTTTTAAAAAGAGGTTTCCGAATTTGGTTTTCACTGATTCACAGAAAGGTGGGTTGTAAAATATACATTTTCTTTTTCTGTTTTTTGCTTTGTTGTTATTAGTTGTTGGGTTATATTCGAGCTTATGATGGAAGTTGCTTTTGCTTAAAGCGTTTTGGTAGATTTGTTTCGCGTTATCAAATGATTCTTTGCTTTTTGTTAGTTTTGAAATTCTATTTTCGATCATTTTTGGTATATTTTTCTTAATTGTTCTAGGATGGTTAGAATCTTTGTCAATATAGATGGTCTTTGCGTTTGGCTTTACATATGGGCAATAATCATCAGTTAGGAGGTTTAAATGTATGTCTAAGAAGTTGGTGGAGGTTTCACCTGCACTAATTGTAATGTCGAATCCTATGTCTGCTAGTTTTTTTGTAATTTTGTTTTTTATTTTGCAAATATTACTCTTATTTGTTTGATTGATAACGGCAAGTCCATCATCTCTGTAGAGTCCAATTGACTCAATGTTTATAATCGTAGACAGATGGTGTAATAGGTATAAACCTACAAGGTCACATATTTCGGCGCCGTGAAATGATCCCATAGGTACGTCGAAGTTGTCATTGGAGTTGGTTTTTTTCCACATATTATTATCGTAAAACATTACTGATTTGCATGTGTGTAAAATAGTCTCTATCTCAAACTCTGTGAACCTTGAATAAGAGTTGGAAAAGTTGATTGCATCTATTAAGTGCTTTCTTTTAATAGTTGGGTAGAAGTTCTTAATGTCAAAATTAACGAAGCATTTGTGGTTTTTGTTGTTGATTTTTTCGAACCAATCTATCACTTCTCCAGAGTTTTTCCATTGGCTAAGCATGGATTTTTTTCTTATGGTTGTTATGTGTTTTTGTAGGATGGTTCTTGACAGTTTGCCTAAGTGGGTTTTAGATGAATTAATTATTCTACAGTTGATATCGTGTGGAAAGTTCGCTTTATGGTCTTTGATAGAAAGGAATGCTTCATTGACTTCATATTTTGGAACTTTTTTGTTCTTTAAGCTCATTTGTTTACTTAGGATTTGTGCTGCTTCGTTGGAGTTAATAATAATATTTAGAGTTAATACGGTTGAATGTACGAGCCAATGAGAATCATATGACATGTGTTTCAAACTAAATACTGATGCAACAAAACATCAGAACATGACAGGCAGTTTATATGTAAGCAGTTAGTTAGTTTGGTGTGCAGCTTGAAGCAACAAAATATCTTGAACTTTTTTGTGAAATTTTGTGATAAGTGAATATTTCAACTGGTGTTTAATTGTTTTAATATTTAAGCCAGGTTTATAGTTTAGTAGTTTATTAAAAATTTCACAGTTTCTTGTTTACTAAAAGTTTTATTTAATTTTAGTTTATTGTTTTAAGTCTTTTGATATAGATTTAAATAGCTTCCAGTTTTTAAAGTGTTACCAAAGTAATTAAAATTTTTGTATATGCTAGTATTTCTTGTTGTGTTTTATATAAAAGATTCATCACTCAAAACTGTGTGTCTGATTATAGAAAGTAGTCTCAGTTAGAATTTAGTATTTGTTAGATATTAATTAAACAAGGTAGGATTTAATTATGGTGGGTAGTACTAGTAAGTTAAGTGTACCACAATCAGTCCACAACTCTACTACCAAATTGTCAACCTTTGCTAGTTGTTCTACTGATTATTAGATTAACGTAATTTTTCAGTTTTTAAAAACCTCATTCTGACTCAGGCTTGTTTATACTCACTCTAGCTAGTTTTATTGACTTAAACAGTGGCAACCCTGCTAGTTTGAAAATCTTGGACTGCCTCAGGCTAGTTTAGTTTTTTATAAAAGCTCAGGCTAGTTTTCTTTTAAATTTTGAATGAGTTTGAGCTGATCCAGTTTTCAATATTTGGTAATTTTCTAGTGTATTTGGTTCAAGAACTTGATTTCAGATTTTCAATTGTAAATAAAACCTAAATTTGTAAACCTTGTGGCTAGCTGTTTTACTTATTATTAGATTAAAATTCTTTTTTTTTCAGTTTTTAAAAACCTCATTCTGACTCAGGCTAGTTTATACTAGTGATGTACCGGACTCACTATCCGGGTCAGGGTCCGGCCGGATATTGCCATTTTTGTCTGATATCCGGATCCGGCCGGATTCTAATTTGAAAAAAAAGTTCGGATCCGGTTCCGGCCGGATTCTAATTTAAAAAAAAAGTCCGGGTCCGGTTCCGGCCGGATTCTAACTTGAAAAAAAAAGTCCGGGTCCGGTACATCACTATTTTTTACTACATTTATTTTAAAGTTCGTTTCTAAAATAGTACACTTAAGTGTATGTATATGCATTACTTTTTATTAGTTTGCTTGGTCCGTTTTATTAAAATGTAATTTTAGTTTTGAAATTTTTAATTCATTTATTAAATTTTGATTTTAAATAAAGATGTGCAAGTTAAATATTTTTTTTACTTCCAGGTTTCGGTGACAAAAAAAAAATCAAAACTATAGCTTTTTAGATAATTTTAACCTAAGCGTAAAGCTAAGTTAGTTTTAACTATATTAATTTGTTTCATCATTATATAGAGTTAGAAGGAGCCCACTTGTGCGAACAATATCGACTTCTAACCGCCTTCAAAATTCAAACAAGCCTTCCATACACTCCAGGCTAGTTTTAACGTGACGCTAAAAAGTTTTTACTAAAATGTAGATTTTTTGAAATTCTGACACATGTTTTAAATTTATAAAAAATATTGCATTCTGTTCGTTGGCGTAAGACTTTAAAACCAGAACCGTATAATAAGAAGTACTTTTGTGTTAAAAAATCATAATTGAAACTTTAGACTCGGGGAAGGAACAGTGAGACCGAAGAGAAATTTGAACAACTCCTCGTTGAGGGTCAAGAAGAACCTCAACAATTCTTCACTTCGACTCAAAAAACAAATGGAGCAGCAGCAGCGATACCAGGAAAGCGCCAGGAACAGCTCAGGCGTCAGAAGCAGGATGCCACGCAGCCCCGAAAGGTCCTCGAACGCGAGAAGGACTTCTGATTATTATGATTCCGGCAGAAACGTGAGAGATGGTCGCGGCGATTTGAGGCCAAAAGACTCAAGTTTTAGAGGCTCGACTCAGACGTGCCAGAACATCAGGGAGCGGTCGGGAAATCGTCCAGAAGCCAGAGTTCGATCGGGAATACGTCAGAATGTCAGAGATCGCAAAGGAGTTTTTCAGGAGTCAAGAAACCGCGCTCGACAGGGAGAAAGGAGTCTGTTGAGGTTTGGTGCTAAGCGCGCGGACGGTAGAATGCCTGTCAGAAAAAGTATCAACGAAAACAGGTCAGTTGCTTTTTTGATTTAAAACTGGAAGACATCTATTTACTTCTTAAATAACCACATGACATGTCATACCATAATAATATAACTAACTAGTTTACTTACTTTTATTTAATTTTTATATAATAGTTTTTATAAAAGAATATTTTCAGCGTAGTAAACTTTAATAGAAAATGAAAAAGTTTAAGTAAATATTATTTTAAGTAAAATGGTTATGAAGTACAAACCTCTTTTATGAATTTTATACGATTGTCTTTATTATTTTAATTTATAGAACAAGAGATGCAAAGAGAAGTTATCCAGACTTGAGTGGTGGTTCATCGGCAAAAATAAATAGTTCTCCTGCAAGAAAATCTGCAAAATACGATTCTAACTTGTCATCTAGAAATTCTTCTGCTCAACGTTGGTTTTTCTTTCAAGTAGTTCGTTAATACTAAGTAGTTGCCATATAACTGTTCAAAAATATAGGTTAAATCGTTTGCTAACTAAAGATCCTAGTGAAGTAACTTCACTGGAATATAAATAAAAACAAATTGTACCGTAATCTTCATTTATTGTACCAACATACGTTTCTGTGTGTTAACGAATCAACACACTTCAACTGGGTTCTGTAAAAATAATTACTGTAATGAATGAATAGAAGCATAGAGTAAAGTAGGTGTATACATGTTTTCATTAAAATAAAATATTTTCTACAGATAATAGTTAATTTTAGGTAAAATACTTAATATTAAATCCGACTGTTATAAAACTATATAATATTTGTGATAATTAAGTCTAAAATAAGTAAAGTAAACTAAAATACAAAACAAAACAACAAATAATAATATAAACAAACAACTCACGTTAATGGAAAGAAAAACTGATTCAAGTTTTACTGTTGTTAATAAATGAACAAAATACATTCATTACATCTAATAATTACGTCACAATATAAATAAGGTTATTTCAACTATTTAATTAAAATTGTAAAGTATGTTAATTTAGTTTTTATTTTTGTAATCTATTTTGAACAAAATAAAACAAATATTTTAGTTCAAATGTAAAAGTCAAAATTGAAAAAATTAAAATTTTAGAAAACAAAACACAAAAAAAACCTAACTTGTTATTGATCTTACAAAATACTGACCGATAATTAAGTTGCAGCGACATACATAAAATCACAATGACTTAAATTACATATATATTGCATTTAATAATTATTAAAATAATCGATTGATAAAGTTGCAGTCGGGTGTTTAAATTAAATATCCCATACATATATTTTAAATATTTATATAAGTAAACTGTGTTATATATCAAAGTTAAAATGTAAAACAACGAGTTGGTCATATGCTAAGTATAAACCTGCAGTAAAAAACCTACTATCTCTCTTGGGCGTAGTAGGTAAAAAAGCACGGTTTTTCTGTGATTTGAATACAGGCTTCTAATTAAACTTGGAACTTAACACATAAAGGTGTGAAGAATTATAGACCGAGGGTAAAATGAATATATGAAATGTCGGAGAATAGAAAGTGACTTGTGCGAAATAGATATATAAATAATAATTGATTAAAACTATATATAACTTCGGATATATAATTATATTTATATATGTTAAGTGAATGTGTGTTTGTATGTGAAAGGTGGATGAAAAATATGAAAGGTGAGAAAGCGATAAGGTGTTATTTGAAGAAGAACCGTCGGTTGTGTACACAGTTGTTTGAAATATCACGTCTTTTATTTAGTAATTGTTTACTATCTTCTGCTAAAATTGCCATTCGTTCAAGGTTGCATATTTGGCAGATTTTGCTCGCGCTACTAATGTTATTGTTGGCGTGGTGAAGGATGCTCCATTCCATTTCTGGCTTGGTTCCATACCTATCAAAATACTGCCAAACGAAATCTAACAATCTTGTGCTATTCTTTTTATTTACATGCTTAAAAGTATACTTATGCCCGGTGTACCTATCTTTAAAGTGACCTCCTGTCGAACGAATATACACTTTATCCATATTATTATCATTAACATTATTATTACTTTTGTTATTATCTTCACTAAGCTTACATTTAACATGCACCTTATACATAACATTTTTAATTAAGCAGTTACCATGTAACGGACAGTTTATTTTATTCGACTTACGACAGTTACAATTTTTACATACATTGTTCTTGTATTTAAAACCCCATAAAATTACTTCATTGTTATAAGTATTACTGATAATGTAATTTTTAGTGTATCATTAGTTTATTGTATATATAGTTGCCATATATATATATTTAAATTAAAAACAAAAAAGTGAAATTTTTTAGCTATGAAATTTTTGTTTATATTTTTCAGAAAAATTAACTTCATTAGATTTAAAACAAGACTCAATAACTTTATGTGCATTTTTAAAAGACTTTCTATTGAAACTAAGATCTTGTGCCAAATAGGTATACTTAAATTTTTTTTTTTTTTAACTCCTGATAAAAGTGCTTATGGATACTTTAAAACCAGTTGTATATAACTATAGTGATTTATAAAAAAAATCATCTGCAGGCTCCGACGCAAGGTCTAACGCTTCCTCATCCAATCAGATGCGTCGCAAGAAAATTTCGTCATCGCGTGGCAACGAGACCACGTCATCGAAACGTCACCAAGAAAAACGCCCCAAAGATGAGAAAAGCACGAGGAGTAATCGCGAAAAACAAATTGTAGAAAATTCGGCGGGAAAATCATCAAAAGCGATCAAGCGTGACGAAGTGGTGAAGTCATCTAGCGGGAAAGTCGCTTCGTTGAAGAAAGAAAACGGAAATTCTGGGAAAGAAGGTAACTGTTGTGTAGAAAACAATAATTTATTTTTTAATAGGACTTTTGATTATGAAGCTGTAGATTGTGTTTATTTAGATACTGAAGAATGCCTTAGACCTATTTAATTTGTTAAAAAATAATTGATTACTGCCCCGTTTAATACACGACTTGCAACTTTTTGCTTAATTCTGAGATCATTTTTATTCAACTTGTTACTATTTGACTTTTATTGTACTTTAGTTTTAAAATTTCAACAACTATCTCATTTTTATTTTTTATTTAATGTTTTCTGTACGCTTTTATCAAACTTTTACCTCAAAATCATTTAGCATTTTCAAACTTATTTATAGAAAGTAATTCTTGATATCTTTATCAAGTTTATGCTCACACAATTTATTCAATTGTTTTGCTAGTCTCATTATTATAAACATGTTTTGTATCAATAAATTTTGTTGCACAGTCTTTGATTTTATAAATCATATTGGCAGATGTTTATAATTACTAATCAAACTTCAGTAAGCACAGTCAGCGTCACATATAAAGATTTTTCGAAAATCTTGTTCTAAAATATGTTTTTTGGTGAAAAATGCAAATGTAATTATTATGGAGAAACTAAATATAAATTATTCCACTAAGATATATATTTTTTGCTTTATTGTGTAATTTTGTTTTATGTTTTTGTTTAACTTTAAAATGTTTTAAGTTTTCTCAACTAATCAAAAAAATATTTTAGAGTAAAATGGACTAGTTAATTTACTAAGATATTATTTTTTATTTTTTAATTGTTATAGAATGTTTTATTATTTTATATAGATCAATTTAATTTTTGTCAATCAGTAACTGTAAGTTCTAGATTGTATTTCGAAATTTTTTTTTTAAACTTTAAACAAGCCGCTTTTTAATATAATCTTCGAACGTATAATAATATTTATTTCAAGTATATAATTTTTTAAACAAACCCAATCAACAAGTTTTACTATTATTATATTATAAAGTTTTTGATTTAGTCGTTGAAATACTTATTAAACAGATAATTTTTTTGTAAGTTTGTTTAAGAGTTATGTATTTTTGAATAGTTAAAAGTAAACCTATACTTTTAATAAATTACAAATGTTATCCATTGAAGATTGTGCAATTAAATCCAAATTTTTTTTCTGAGCCTTGGATGATTTAGAAAATAAAAATTGTTTAGTTTCAATTTATTAAATTGGTAGTCCAAGCTTTTGCTAATTTTTAGAACACAAGCTGAATTATTTGTACAATATTATATAAATAAAAAACTAAAAAGTCTTATGTAGCCTAAATGCATGTTTAGACAGCGAGAGAAATCTTAAGTAAGAATAAATTCTATTATTTAATTTACTATTAAATTTAATTTAAATCAATTGCATCAATTTGATCAGAAATACATAATTGTATGAAATTTAAGTAGTTTTTAACTTTAGGAAACTTTTTTATAATTCTTTTGTAGAACCTATGTGACTTATAATATAAGTAGTAGTTTTATAATAGAGTCTGACCAAAACCTTAAAAGTTAAATTTTAATAAAAAGTACTCATAGAATTTTTGATAATATTCAATGTTAATACAAAAAAAATTATTTTAGAATGCCAAATATTTTAGTTAGTCCAAATTTATAGTCTAAAGATGCAAAAAAAAATTTTAGATTTTTTCAATGTAAAGCGTTTATGAAAACTTCTGTGGGACGGAAATCAAAGTGTAAATATTGATAAAAAATAGTTGATATTTGTCAGAATACATTTAAAAAACTACTAGTAATATAAGTTTTTATTCGCAAAATCATAAACTGTTTTATTTTATTTTTTTGATTTTTGTACAGCAAGCAAGCCTGATTGGTCTACGATTAAAACTGAAAAACCCAAGCACATAGATGACATAAAAAAATCTGAAGAGAAAAAGACAGTATTTGACAAGTTCAAACCATGTAAGTTTACTTGTTTAGTATTGTTTTTCTCACTATAAAATATGACATTAGATTAAAAAACCCTTTATTTTTAAAACTTTGATTGTAAATTAAGCTAGATTTTATAAAGTTTTATTGAGTTTATGTTTTTAATACTGTTCATTAATAAATAGGTCATTTCTGTGTATTCCGGAATATATTATTTATTTTGCTGTATTTACATTTATCTGAAATGTTTCTATATAAATGACAATTTTTTAGTTAACTTTTGTTTGTATGTGTTCTTTTACAATGTTATAAAGTTTTAATTTTTTTTATTTTTAATAATTTTTTTTAAAGAGTGCTTTGAAAAAAACTATATAAAAAGTTTTTCATTTTATTTTTAGACTTTCTGTATATTTTATTAAAGTGTTTATTGATAATGATATTTTAACTTATTTTTATGTTTTTTACAAATTGGTACAACTTGTAATTATTTTTAACCTGTCTTATTATAGTATTACTCATTAAAATACTTACGGTAATTTTGCTGTTGGTTTATTTTTGTTAAATTTTTTTTTAATTGTTCCAATGTTTTAAATATAGAATTTTTGAAATGTAATACACATGGTTGCCACTTTACCTGGAAAAACCTAGAATTTGAGAAATTTTGAAAAAAAAAAAGAAATATCTGGAATTAAATTTTTTTTACATGTTAAGCAGAAAAATGTTGATTTGGTACAAAAAATCAACCATATAAATATACATTTTTTATATCATCAAAATATTTTATTTAAAAACACATTTGAAGTAGCTCTACAGTATCTTTTTAATGTGTTATACTTATCAAGACAGTTTTTTTTACCTTAAACTTAAGTTTAAACTAAAAATAGACCCAAAACCAACTATCCTGAAAGAAATTTTGAAAACCTGGAGAAAATCTAATTCTCTGCAAAGTTGAAAAAGTCATAAGTTAATACGTTTATCTGAAATTTATATGATATGTTAATTATATCAGGTAGCATTTTTTAACTACTTTACAAAGCTATTTAAAAGCTTTTAGGTACTGATTTTTGTCTTTTACCTTATTTCGTTTAACAAGTATTAGTCGAAAATTTAAAGAATTCCAACAGGCAATCTTTTAAGAAGCATGTCAGTATCCACAAGAATTTTGCCAGACGAACTGATTGAAAAAATTAAAAGCATAACAAGTGAAACAGGTTTGTTTTCTGTTTGAAAACAACTTGTAGTTGTGGTTGAACATTTTATATCAAGTACTTTGTATTTAAAATAAAACATTTTTTTAAATGTGTTTAGACAAGTTCATCTCAAACAAATAGCAGATAAAAATATTAGAATATGGTATACATTTTAAAATGGTGTTGTTACAACGTTCTTATTACCTAAAAATAACAGTAAGGCAGAGTTGCCACACAATCAAGCCACTCAAGATAATTTTGGTTACTTTTGAAATATTTTAGGATTTTAACAAACTTAGCTGATTCAGGTAGTTTAAATACTAAAAACTATTCAGCTCAGTTTTTTTTTTGGTTAGAGCTTAAATGAGGTTTAGTCGATTCAGTTCTTTTTTTTTGTTATTTTTTAGCGAACTTGTTACGATTACTTAAATTTTTAGTAACTTTATACAGTTGATTTAAGTTATTAGGTTTTTTTTTGCATTGTGACTAGCTTTACTTTAATGTCATAAAATTGAGTGCAGATTTAAATAAATAAAACATATATTTATAGGCATGTTTGTAGTTATTAAAAAGTACTTGCAGGGTTGCCACAAGGTCAGGAAAGTCAGGAAAAAAAAACAAAAGTCAGGAAAAAATTGTGTTTAAAAAAAAAAAGTCAGTAAATTTGACAAAATTTGAAAAAAGTCAGATTTTGTTAGTTCAAATTTACAAAATTTCTTATTTTCCAAAGCCTTCAAATGGTAAAAAAGTAAATGTAATTCAAAATCCTTTAAAATCAGACTAAAATTGCAAAGTTTTCCTAGAAATTAACAAAATTACTTAATTTCTAATGCCTTCATCTAGTAAAAATTGACATAAAACATAAAAAAATGAGTGCAAAAAGAAAAGGAATGAAGCCCACAAACTGTGGCTAGATTTAGAGAAAAGATTCTCTTCGACAAGTGTAGGGGTAGCAGATGAGAACGATTTAAATAAAACGAGGCAAATGGTCTAAACTGCCAATAAAATTAAGCGGTATGCAGACCAGATGAAGAAAATCATATCTTTATTAGATGAGGAGATTGAAGTGCTAATAAAGAAACGGAGAAAATAAATTATAGTACATATAGTAAAAAAAAAACAACCGTGTTTGATAAAGTTCTTTATTGTTTTAAGGATTTAATTGTAAAAGTTCGTTATTGTTTTAAGGTTTTAGTTGTAAACTTTCGTTATTGTTTAAAGGTTTTAATTTCAAAAGTTCCTTATATGTCTTTTAGTTTATTTAGATACATTTGTGTTAGGAAATATTGTATCTTTTTCCAGACAAGTTGTTATAACTTAAATACAAGTATTTTGCTGGTAGAGCTGCTTATTGAAAATACATCAATCATACATAGATGGTTCAAGTGATGTAATGGAATTAAATGATTGAATTCAGCAAAATATATGTTGTTTTAAGCTGTATAAAAATAAGACTGAAAGCTTTATATAGTTTCAAGTGTTTGATTATGTATTTTACAATAAATTTAAATTAAGAGTTATTTTGAAAATTCAGGAAAATTTTCAAGTAATTTTCATATAACAGTAATTCAAGCCATTTAATTTTCAGTAAGTTTATGTTTCTGTTGATTGGTTTTTTGATTCGATGATAACGGTTGTTTACATATATTTCATACGTAAATTTTTAATTTTTCACTCATATTAAATGTACTGAAAAAAACTCTTTGAAGTACAAAATAAAAATAACTGTTTCATCAGTAATAAATGAAACTTGTTAACTTCCCCTTCGAAAATATATTTATAAAAATTGTTAGTTATTACACGTAGAAGTTAAAATTGATTAAGTTTGCAAATTTAGTTTTATTAGTTTAATTTGCATGCGATCATTTAAAAAAATATTGGTTAAAAGAATTATATATAAAATTAATAATGCTTGATTTTTTTTTTAAGTATGAATAAAAGCTTTTTTTATCTATAAAATTAAAAAAAAGTGGTTGATTTGATTTTATCACTAAATTGTATGCTGATGATGTTTTAATTTTAATAACAAATAATTTGCAGGTAAGCCAGACACGATGTTGTACGATGAATCGGGCGCAGTCAACTGCTTCAACACGGAACGGTGCGACAGCCAGTTCGAAATAAGCCAATCAGATCGCTTGAATTCCATCGCCGAACTTCACATGAGAAACAGAATCACCAACTTTGACTATGTTAGTTTCGTTTGAGTTTGCAAAGCATCATCAGTCGTATTATGTTAAAAATGAAGGACTTGAAAGACGATTGTTACATTCTTTGTAGAATTCATCTTGTCCAAATTTTGCTAAAAATTAAATTTAACCTACTTAAGTAGGTAATTTTAAGTTTTAATGCATCCTTTTCTCGACATTAACAATTTTTTGTTTGTAAAAACTTTTTATTGTTACTTTACCTCTGAAGTTAGACTTTTTACAAATCAAAAAGTGTTTTTGTTTTCAAGACTCTGTAAAAAATAGCTTTACAAAATAAGAGCTTCACTATGCTGCAAATTTTTTAATCTTTTGTAATTAAAGATTTTATTTATAAATCTTAAAAACATATAATTTTCTTTTTAAAGTTAGTTAACCGTTTTAATTTGTCTAGTGTCCAGAACTTATGAGTCTTATTTGATCAGATAGGAAATAATGTTTTATTTTATTTCAATATTTGAAGTTATTGAAAATTAGCTAAATGGCATGAAGTGTAAACTTAAAATGTAGTGTACAAAAGTTTTGATGTTTTTTTATATAAGTCGAAATTTTAAACTTTTTAATGCACAAATTTAAAAAAGATTCAGAGTGGCTATGCCATTGAGTATAGCCAGTGTTTATAAGTACTTATTTTAAATTAATAATTAATAACTAGCAGTTGATCAGAAATTTTTAGTGGTTTAGGTAAGCTAATTTATCTAAATGATTTTTTACAACTCTTTTTTACAGTAGAAATACCAATATTTTATGTTTAAAACTTTGTATGCAGTAGTGTGCCACGTATTCACCCTACGTTTAGCCCGGTTCAAAAGTGCATAGTTATAGACAGCTTCAAAGTTTATTTTAAAAAGTGTTCATAAATCAAGGTGTCATTTAATGAATGAATAAATTAGTTAAAGTACATAAAAAAATAATAATGTAGTGTGATAAATGTTTATCAAAATCTATTTTACAACTTTTGTATATATATAAAAATATCAATATTAACTGTTTTTAAAGTCACATGGTAATAAATTATTATAAAAGACAAATCTCGGTTAAAAAAGATAGTATCTAAATATTCAAGGCTTATATATTTTCATTTAGAATCAAAACAGTTTTATAGTTTTCAATATTGTTCGAGAGTGATGTCTTTTCCTTGTGTGAAACTTTCCTGATTAAAACAAAGTTTGTAATTGTCCTAAAGAGCCTAATACATTTGTAAAAAAATATTTTGTTTCAACAGGCATACGAAGATGCAATTGAAGATTTTTATCCAGTTGAACAGCCGATGCTAATTCATAACGATATGCTTCAAAATACCATCAAGTTGTGCAGAGAAAATTTATATCTTGCTTGTAACTAGGAATTAAAACATTGATGTAGTACATAAGACTTAACAAAACAAACGTTTTGTCAGTTAAGAGTCATTTGTGAAACATTTTATAGATATTGGGTGTTTTTTATTTGTCTGACTATAAATTGATAACGATGTGTGATAAGCTTAGTCTATACATAAATTTTTAACCAATTATTTTTTTAAAACTAAATAAATTTTTATATTAATTTATCTTCATGTTAAGTTTTAGTTGTCTCAATTACTTTTTATAATTTTAAATTGTTGTCTTGAATAGTTACTTTAACTATGGTTTTGTTATGTAGAGAAAAAAATTTATGTTGTTATTCGTTAAAATAATTAGTTTTTGATTTATTGTCAAATGATCTTTGTTAAACAGTAAAGGGTCATAAAACCGAATATACAGATATGATATATAAAAATATTTGTAATATATCAACTTATGCAACTTACATTTTGCAATAGTTTATAACGTATATTAACTCAAGATTAATCACTAGACTTTCTAAATCTTTACAAAAAAAGTTATTAGAGATTTACAAGGTTTTTATGGCTTGATGAAATATAACTTATAAAAGTATGTGAAAAATTGTCTAGAAGTCAAAAAGTGTAGCATTTTTCTCAACGACGCACGAGCTGTAGTTATAATTTTGGTGGTTAAAGTACAAAATTCTGGTGTACATCATATTTATCGTTTTAAAACAGAGCTCGGCAGTACTCGGTAAAAGTAACGAGTTAGATTTAGTAGTATTGTATTTTAAGGGCCACTGTAGTTTCAAAATGTAATTAAAAAATAAAAAGATAAACATCTTGTTTGAGCAGTACTATTGCTTGCAGTGAAGCAGCATACCTGTAAACTTAATAAGGGAAAAAAGGCAGCTTTGTTCTAATATTACTAGCTAAAAGTTCATAGCAATGTAAATTTTGCTTGACGGACCATAGTTTGCCAGCTCTGCTATTATGTAATTTTCTAAAGTAGAAGGCAATTTAGCCAGATTTTCACTTTTACTTATTGTATATTCTTTTGTATTTGATGAAATATCAACTTATGAGCATATAGTTGAGGAGTTCGATCTAATAGTAAGGAAATATAAGGTTAAGAGTAAATAAATATATCTTTCTTTGTTGAGTTTATTCACAAATTAATTACAAGAATGATAAAGTCTGTAATACAAAACATAATGAAAGCTAGGTAAATACTTATACAAGGACTTGTATATTAAAAATAAATTATAAAGGTGATATCTGTCTTAAACTTAAAGCTACTTGCTTATAGTTTATCTAAGCTGCAGAAAAAAAAAACTCAAATTCTGTGTAGCAATTATTATTTTGAAAAATGACTTCTACGTACAAGAAAAAAAAACATAAATGGAAAAAAACTGTTAGCAAGTAAGAATTAACAAAGTTTAAATTGATTGATAAAAAACCCAAATTTGGCAGCTTTTTACAAGTCGCTGGTAAATTCTTTTAAAAAAATTCTTTGCAGGCTGCATTTACCTAAAAATAGTTGTAACATAAATAAAAAAATACTACTTAAAATCAAAAAGTGTGATAAAATAACATTTTTAAAGAGTAACCATTAAATCCACAGTCTAAATATAATTTTTAACCATTAAATTTTACTTTGTATAGTTTTAAAAATATTAATTCAATTGAAAAGTACCTCAGGGGCCGCATATTTTGACTTTGAATGCCGAATTTGGCCCGCGGGCCTGGTACGTCGACTTCTGATACAGTGTGGTATAAGATTTACTGAACTAACTAAATTATTTTAAGTTCGTTGTAAAAAGTATATTATATATCTTTTTTTGAAATTTATACCTTAGTAATAAACTAAAGTAGTTGCAGCGTAGAAAGATGAAAGACATGTGTTAGACTCTTCAAAACAAAAATACTGCTGAGCTTAGTATACTACTAATTATAAGAAAACAATGCACATGCTTTTGTTTCAACTCTTTTTTTTAAATAAGTTATAGTTATAAACTTAGAGTAAATGACATTAAATGATAGTTTAAGTTATTATAACTAACTTTTGAAAAAAAACTAACTATATGTTTTTCAAAGTTGGTAAATGTAAAAAAAAAACTCTTAGTTTTTAATCGAGTTTGCATGTATGATATTTGCTAAAAGCTGTTTTATAAAAAAAATTCTTTTCAAAATTGCTTAATCATAAGCTGTAACATTAACAAAAAATAAAAGTTTGAACTTACAACATTTTTATTGGTTTATTCGAGTAAGTTGAAAAAAACTTTGTGAATTTTTATTTAGCTTTTTAAATGTCTCAAGCCTAGAGTTTTTCTAGACCTTGTAAACCCTATTTTACGTTTTTCTTAAATTGTATGCTTTATGCGGAAATCTTAAACACAATGAAGAAACATTTGAAGCAAAATAAAAAGTAACTAACCTTTTTTACTTTAAAGATTAACTTATATACCAAGTATTTATTTGGATTGTAAACTAAAATAGTTTTGGCAAATTCACAGAACTGTTATTTCTTATGCGGTTTATTAAGAATTTATTATAATTGTTTTAGTCATCAAATCATTTTAACTTATGTATAACACTTGATTTTATTTCTTTTATTATTAGCTTAGACTAACATCAAAGTGTCCTGGACCAAACATTAAACTAGGGGTGTGTTTTGACTGGTTTCCTGTGCAACCCATGAAAATCATGAGGGATTGAATATTGTATTCTTATAAATTAGTTTACTTAAATTCATATCCGCCTCTAAACTTTTTGCTATCAAGTTGATTTGACGCAATAACATTTTAAAATAGACTTTATTTTATAAATTAACGCAGTTTTGTTTTATTTTTTGTAGAATAAAAGTATAAGTTATATAAAACTTGTATAACTACGTCAGGAGTACAATTGAAGTAGGAAACTTTTAATTCAAAATTAGCTAATAAAAAGTATTTCAAAACACTAATTTTGCATGATTTTACATTTACAAGGGTTTCGTTTTTATAAGGAAACCATTGACCAATTCGCATGTTGTTTTTATTTTTACAACACTAGATAAAGCGTAGTTATACAATTTACCGAAAGGTTTTTTCGTGCACCAGGTCCTAGGACCGACTATTTTGTGTGTATTTTTTGTCGTTCAATAAATATTATATTATTATTTTTTCATCAAGCTGTAAAATAATTGTTCATGTGTGCTACTACTTTGTTTTCAAAAAACAATTAGTTTTTGATTTACTGTTTATTAGTTTTCAGCTAAAATATTTTTACTTAAACTACATGACTAAAAATATACTTACGTATCATATTAAATATGTTTTTCTGATGCTATTTTAGTGCACCAGGTCTTAGGACCAATTATTTTAATAGCTTTTATTTTATCGTTCCATAAAAAACAATATTAGTATAATCAAATCACTAATCATGATTATAACTTCGATTATAGTTTTTTATCTCTATGTTTTCGTTATACATATTAGTTTAACAATGTAAGGAAAAATTTTCACATTGCCAATAATAACATCATTTAGGTTTATTTTTTAAATATTTTACTAAAATTTAAAGAGTTGAATTATATTGTGCCGCTTACGCGGTAATTGTCTCTTTTTTACTTTCTTCTTTTTTCTCAAGCGAGTATAAATTCAACAATCTCGAGTAATATAGAGTTCTTATAGTTTCTACTGCATTGAAGCGGTCTGAACTCAGTGCAGCTTTTCGCTGCACTTAAGTTTTAATGGTTTCAATCTTGTTATCGAATTGATTTCGATTTTAGAATACTTTTTGAGTTTGGTTTAAACATTTAGTTTTTAGTTTCTTTTATTCGAGTATTGTCGTCTTTTAAAAGAATTGATAATTTGGTTTATTAGTGTGTTGTTGTGCAGTATTTTATTATCTTCTCGTTTCGCAAATTCATTGTAAATATAATCATTATCACAGATTCGAACTAAGTTTAAATTAGTATAAGTAACTGATTTATTAAACCTTTAGTAAATAGTAAGTAATTCATATTAGTTTATTTAAGTCGACTATAATTTAAGCGTTATCTTGGGGACTTCTATTATACAAGTTAGAGCGCACGTTGCGTTATAAATCAGGCCCATAATAATTGTATAAGTAGAAGCTTAGGTTAGCTACATGATGACCCGGACGTCCAGTTATTTATAGCTTGAATTGAACACAGATACCTTCATTAAAATTTCTACGTTTTTTTTAGATAGGGACAGAGTGGAATAAACCTGATTTAATAATAGTATAAATTTGAGAAACTTTATGGCATTTATTTAACCTAGTCAACAGGTTGGTAAAATTTATAAAAATGAGTTTAAAATTTCTAGTTGGAAAAACAACTAAGTAGTTCGAGTTTGTGATAGATTTGAGTTGTTTTTTTTCTAATGGTAATTAGTTTTATTGTGTTTAATTTTGTGTTAAAGTGGTTTGGGAAAGGCTAACCGACATGTGTTAGAACTAAAATGTATTTGTGGTGTATGATTTTATCGCAATTCATCGTTGAAGCGTTTTTTAAAGTGAATTTTAAAAATTGTACGATCAAGTTGAAACAAAAGTTACTCTTGTTTTCAAGTTGTTCCGCCGTCTCGTCAAATTAATTAAATATAGTTTATTCGTTTTAAACATTTTGTTAAAAGAGAAATGTTCGCTAAAAATTAAAATGAAATTAAAGGCTTCTAATAATAAAACATTCGTATAACATAAAGAGTTTTAAACGTCTATAAAAGTTAGCAACTGTAAAGTTTAATTGTTTTGTTTTCAAACAATCGGTTTAATTTGAACTATAACGGGTAATAAATTTTTTAAACTGCATGTAAAAAACATTGTTGTTTTTTTCGTTCGTCCTTGTAAAAATATTTGTATGAGGTCATTAAAACTTGTTTTCGAGTGCATAATCGGTTATTGAAGTGAAATTTCTTAAATTTATTAAACTTAATTTAATTTTGTATTTAGCAACAATGTCATGTTCAAACTTTAAACTATAGTATTTAAAGTTTTTTTACAATGACCTTGTTAATTGCTTGTAACAAACTTTATTGGCATGTTTTTTGTTGTTTTAAATCTAACCGTACTTACAAAAAATAATTTTTAACGAGGTCATTCGAGCTATTAAATGTCTTACCCGGTATTTAAAATCTGAAAATAAAAAACAATTTTGTTTAAAATTTGTTAGAATATTAAAGTTTTCAAAATCAGTACAAGTTCACTGGCTATATTTTTACGAAAAGAAGTTTAAACTTTTGAGACGCATGTGAACGCTTGTTTTGTCAACTAATTCGTGTAAAATGTGAAATGTTTTTTATTTTAAAGCTTGTAGAGAATTACTGTATATTGATTGGAGCCAAAAATGTTTCTCAACTACTTTGAAACTTAACAAACTTTAAAGCTAAAATATAAATAGACTAATTGATTAATGTAATGTTGTTGCTAACTAGTAGCATATAAGTTTGTAAATTGAATTTTTTTATCTTTTAATGTTTTAACTTGTTTTTAAAATTGATATCAAGTAGTGACGTACATTCTAATTGCACTTTCGCACGAACGGCTCGAGAAACGAATCGGCGAGGAGCGGTAGAGGAGACTTATGTACGAGGTGAGGAACGAGGAGATGAAAGACGAGATGTATGGAGAGACGGATCAGAGGATTCCGTAGCGCCAACAGACCGCTGGGTGAGGCAAGGAGACGGATTCCGTGGCGCCAACAGACCGCTGGGTGAGGCAAGGAGACGGATTCCGTGGCGCCAACAGACCGCTGGGTGAGCCAAGGAGACGGATTCCGTGGCGCCAACAGACCGCTGGGTGAGGCAAGGAGACGGATTCCGTGGCGCCAACAGACCGCTGGGTGAGGCAAGGAGACGGATTCCGTAGCGCCAACAGACCGCTGGGTGAGGCAAGGAGACGGAATCCGTAGCGCCAACAGACCGTTTAGGTGAGGCGAGGAGACGGAATCCGTAGCGCTAACAGACCGCTAAGGTGAGGCGAGGAGACGGAATCCGTAGCGCCAAAAGACCGTTAGGTGAGGCGAGGAGACGGATCAGCATAAACCAGTCAAACGACGTGGAGATGTACAAGGGCGGAGCGAGTTCCAGCAGCGAAGAAATTTTTTAAACTTTCTACATTTGTCTGTCATTTTGAAAACTGTATCATACTTTTATTAATTTTGTGTATTTTAAATTAGTTTATAGAGTTTTTCAAGTAAAGTAATGCTTTTTAAACTAAGGAGATAAAAGTCGGCGGTCGTTTTTCGTTAATTTTTCTATATAGGGAGTTTTAAGCATTCTTACAAGTGTTAATGAATAAAAATTAATGTTTTTTTTTCGGAAAACCAAGAATAAATTCTTAAAGTACGAAGGTAAGAGGAGAAAATGTGCCGCTTACGCGGTAATTGTCTCTTTTTTACTTTCTTCTTTTTTCTCAAGCGAGTATAAATTCAACAATCTCGAGTAATATAGAGTTCTTTTAGTTTCTACTGCATTGAAGCGGTCTGAACTCAGTGCAGCTTTTCGCTGCACTTAAGTTTTAATAGTTTCAATCTTGTTGTCGAATTGATTTCGATTTTAGAATACTTTTTGAGTTTGGTTTAAACATTTAGTTTTTAGTTTCTTTTATTCGAGTATTGTCGTCTTTTAAAAGAATTGATAATTTGGTTTATTAGTGTGTTGTTGTGCAGTATTTTATCATCTTCTCGTTTCGCAAATTCATTGTAAATATAATCATTATCACAGATTCGAACTAAGTTTAATTTAGTCTAAGTAACTGATTTATTAAACCTTTAGTAAATAGTAAGTAATTCATATTAGTTTATCTAAGTCGACTATAATTTAAGCGTTATCTTGGGGCATCTACTTTACAAGTTAGAGCGTACGTTGCGTAATAAATCAGGCCAATATAAGTGTATAAGTAGACCCGGTTAGCGACAATATTTTAAGTTTTGCATTTTGTTTTACTGAATTTTTCAAATTGATTAAATCTTTTTTTTTTATATACGTGAGAAAATTTTAGACAGTTCTCTTGTTTTGCAATAAATTTACTCGTATAAGCTACTAAAGAAAATACTCTATTATTGAACAAAAAAATGCTACCCCAGTGGTCACCCGTTCAGAAAACTATATCCATGGTGTATGATTTGACCAAAAGTTTGTTTCGTACACCAGGTCCTTTTTGAACACTTTTTTTTTTTGATAATTAACAAGCAGTTTTTAATGTGTCAATTTTTGTTTACACTTTAGCAACAATTTTAATTTGCATTTGAGCTAGTACCACAAAGACTTTATTTAGGAGAATTGACCGCGACTTGTAAGAACTGCTGTCTCCTGGCATTTTTTCAATCTTAATCAATGTAAAAGTTGATAACAATTTTTTTTTCAGAGAGATTTTAATTTTCTGTACACAACAAACCGTTTTTTCAATAACAGTAGTTGACTTTGTTTAGGTTATTGAACACACCGAATATACATTTAGTAAATTGATCTTAAAAGTTTTTACCTTGTAATCAATTAAAATTTGTTAATTTACTGTTAAAAATTAAAAATCATACTATTTTTGACACATTTCATACTTCAAAAAAATGTTTGTTTGCTTTAACTAAAATGCCTAACTATGTATCAGTTTTTCAGGTTTCAAATTACCTCATTATCTTTAATTTTTATTTACAATACAGCTCAAAGTTATTAAGAGATCTTTGTTTATTAAAGTTCGTTTACTTTGACTAAGTTATTTTTAGTAAAACTCGTTTTATGAAACTACATCAAAGTTGATAATTTATAGTTTTTTTTTGTATTTGCTAACTTTTTATACTTTTTTAAAACTTTCAAATAATTTCTTTAAGAAGCAAAATTAACACAGAAAAACTGTGTAATAAAAATTCAGTTTCAAAAGGCTTTACTTTTTTTTTCAATTAACTTAAACTAATCAAGCTAACTTATGTTCAGTACTTTTTATACAAAACAGTTTTTCATAAAAACTAAGAAGTAAACTTTTAAAACTTATATATATTCTCTTATTTTCTATTTTAAGTTTACCAGATATATATTTTTTTATAGTAATTACAGTAACATCTCGCATTTTTACGCACTCGTGACGTTACGCACTCTCGTTTAATTACGCATTTGAGAAAATAAAAATTTCTTATTTTTTTAATATTGCACAAATTAGGTTTATTGTATTTTTTTAATTTAAAATATGTTTTTAAATGTTAACTCACCTCTCTATATCATAAGACTTTATAAACTTATTTTCCTTGACTAGTTGATAAACATTTAGTTATACCTCAGTATATCAGAAATTTTGTTAACAATAAGACCATTACAGCACCAAATGCATACTTTTGTAAAAGGCTATAGAAACTAACTTTAATATAGACACCACATCATTTCTTAATTGTAAATAAATGCTGAATTATAAATTGAATTTCTAAGTAGAATAGAAATGTTAATTATCAAATAAGTCTTATATAAATAAAGATAAAACCTACTTATTATTAAAATGAGTAAACATTTTCTACAAGTACTATTATTTAATATAAATTTAAATACCTTTTTTTAATATATGTATAGTTTTGTCTTTTTTTTCATATTTATAAATAAAGTAAATAAATTTTTAAAAATGGAATCCAGTCCCCAGTCTGATTTCAACTAGAAGCAATATCAAAAAACAGCCATTATAGTAAGAATATTTGGTACCTCTCGTATCTTTACGCATTTTTTCTGTGGACACAATGTGCGTAAATAAGCGAGAGGTTGCTGTAAATTAAAATCGATTAAACAAATATACATTTTTGTTTATTTGGTTATTGAACGAAGTGCTCAAAACAGTTGGTCCCAGGAATTGGTGTACGTGAAAACCTTTCGGTTATCGAGTCTTGCAACACTTAGGTACAGTTTAAGATCTTGTCCAGGAAACTTTATGATTTTAATGGCATTTTGTCCCGAATAGTTTTAAGAACTTTAAAAATAATTGTATATATATATTTAGAAACTAGTTTTTAATTTAAGAAAGTATCACACTTTTTGTTTGTTTAGTGTTTTAGTTTGGAATAGCTAATTGGTTTAGTTGTCCGTAATAATTATTTATAACTTTGTTTAAAAGGAGAAAGATTTTGATTTTACTAATGAGAAACTCGATTGTGACAAAAAGCTCTAAAAGCAAAAAAAGACTTGCAAAAAACACAAAAAGCTATGTTGCACGATAAAATTAATCAATTATAAAAATATATAAGTTAGTATAGCTCATGTCAAGTATAGCTCAAGGGGCCATGACAGATATTCAGTGGGCCATGAACAGTAAAGGAGCCACATGGGGGGCCATGAAGTCATAATTTGAAACTTACACTGGATATTCTAGAGCTGCTGATAAAGAGCAAAAAAAAAATTTTTAGATGTTTTTAATGGTAGTTTTTTGAGTAGTCTTGTTGGAGGGAAACATAGACCTTTTAAATTCTTTAAAGGGGGCCATTTGAAAAAAAGTTTGGGAAACCCTGATATAGCTTGATAACGGTATAAAAAAAATAAGAATCAAAACCTACAGTAAACGATTTTATACGAGAATTAAAAATTACTACACGCTTTAAGATATATACTAAAAGCAATAAAGTCTACTTACATGCAAATTTAATACACTTTGTGGTTTTTATAAACTTAAAACCCAAAATATATTCTAAGTTAGAACACTAAACAGAGACAAAAACCAACCTATGATTACTATATGTTCTATGTTACAGTAAAACAAAAATTATATAATGACGAAATTTTCAAAAATATATGATAACGTAGCAATACTAATTGTCAAGTACATTATCAGAAAAACTTTTTTGCAATGATGATTTTTAAAATGCATGAAACATCTTTCTCTAAATCTAAAACATCAATATAGCTTACAGAAGTTTAAATATTTTTTCCATTTTACTTTACTAGCTAGTTAAACAAACCTTTGTTATAAAAGCATTATCTGAAAGTAAAACATTGAATTTAAGCATTCACACTAAGATTAGGGAAAAATTACTATTAACTTTTATAGATTTTTTAATATATTGGTTTAAAATTTTAGTAGTTATACATTTTGATTAATACTCAAAGTCCAAAATTTATTTGTTTTGAATAAGTATATATTTATTATGATTTTGCTTTAAACAATCTTACCACAAAAGTAGACTCGAAAAAATAACTTAAAAAACTTATTATAGTTTGAGGATCAGTCTTTTTTTGTACTAAAAAATTGAACAACTCAATTTCCGATATATTTTCATGATTATCTGCCAGGAGAGTACAAATAAAACGGCATAAAGTAGAAAAGAACATTTGTCATTGAAACTATAAAACAAAAAGTTAAGTCATAATGGCTTTTACTAAATAGATTGATGGTATAATATATTTCTTTTTTATTACGAAGGACTAGAATTTTCACGACTACACTTAAAGTTACTAAAAGTTAAAGTCGTTACAAAAATACTTAGAGTTTTTTTTTTGCAGAAAATAGTTTTTCTTTATTTATTAAGTTTAATTGAAAAACGAATCGATTTTATGTAACAAACTATCGTGCTACTCCTTTGCCAAATTATCTATTTTAAAATAGAACATCAATAACAATTATGGGTGTTACGTGCCTAGCTTATTTATTATTAATAATAGTTTAAAACTTAATACAAACTAGTTTTAAGAAATTTCGCGTTAATTTTGCTAAGTAATGCTTAATTAATTTTTTACAACTTCATTAACTACTTTTAAACAAACTTTTTATCACGAGAGAAGTGTATCTAAACGATGTAGCATGCATTTGTTTTAACCAGAATATAAATAATTAATGCACTAAAACGATATTACAATAAATATTCTTACTATATACTCAATCCAAAAGGTTGAGTTAGCCAGTATCGTTATTCAATTTCAGTTATACTGTTTTTAGTAGAAGACTTATATTGCAAGTTCATCGATTAGTTAAATTGTGTTTTTTCCGGTTGCACTTCGTTTTCAGTCGCAAGTCAAATAGAACTGAAGCTAAATTTCAATGGACGTAAGAGCCAATACTTAGCAGGATTAAGATATTATCGTTTTGTTTTTTAATTTCTTGCTTTTCTTATTTTTTTTATTAGACAGTTAAAAACGCCTATAGTACAGCGACTAAATGCAATTAATTCATCAGTTTTATACTTTTGAAGGAATACAATTATTGTAAATTAAAAACTTAGTCAGTTAAGTTGCCTAGAAAGACACTATAGAAGCTAAACACTTATATGAATTTCATTAACTAACACTAACAAAATTTTAACTCACAAAATTACAGCCTAATGATAATTTAAGAATCTGTTAAAAATCAACTCTAACAATTGAACTGTTTGATTTGTCTTACATAGATTGAGATTTTATTTTATTATTAAAAACAAATTATTACTAAGTTTTGTATAGATTAGTTTGCTTTTCTTAAAACTTATTTATTTAGTTTTTACATCTTTATGTAAAGTATAAACGTTTTAATGATTTAAATGACAAAAAACAAAAGCAAGAGATCATTTCTATGTTACAAAACATTTAAAAGTCGAATTTTCTTTTACTTTTTAGAAGTAAACCTTTAAAATTTTGTAATTTTTACTCAATTAAATGGTCATTAATAGGTTATAATCTTTAGCTAGTAAGCCAAAAACTTATACTTATGTAACTTCGATCAAATAATTTGGTTATCCACCTTGACATCAAAACTTTATCTAATCCACTTTTTATAAATAATTCAGCATTTCGCAGAGTGCGACTTATAATTTACTTCTTACGTCTACTATTCTAAAATGACTTAAATACTAAAGTGAGAAAAAAAACTATATGACGTCACAAAAACAACGATACTCCTTTTGTACATTTTTTTGTGATCGTTTTTCTCGTTAAAACTATTTTATTGGCTATTGATTTTTTTTTGAATTTGACCATCGAATTAAGACATGAAGCTTTAATAAAATTGGCTGCAAAAGTAGAGAAGTCTTAGTTATGCAAGAAAGAAAATACGCAGCATTTTATGCAGGCATATAATCATTTGCAGGTATAAACTCTGCTTTGTTTAATCTTTAATTTAATTAAGGCGCTGAGCTCAGCTATTTTAGTATTGATGCCTTTTAATGTCTGAATTAGATTTTAGCTCTTTTTTATTCAGCTAAAACTAAAAGTTTTCAAAAGCTTTATTTATTTAAAGCAGTCAGCACGTTTACTATATCTTTGAAGCAGAAAGTTCTTGCAATACAACAGTGTACAGAGAAAAAAGTCATTTTAATCTAGCATGAATAAAAGTAGAACATAGCTGCTAAAAAAAAACTGTTAGAACAGTAACTACAAAATATACGAGAATTTTAAAGATTTCAGTTATTTCACAAAACTTTGCGAGCCTATTTTAAGATACTTTAGTTTCACCTATTAATAAACTTTGAGCTTAAACATTCGACCATCAACAACAGTATCCTGCAACTGGTTTCGTCTTTATTAGGACTCACAAGGCTGGCATAGTCGTAAGAAACCGCTGTATAGCTGTTAAAGATTTAAAAAATTCAACTAGGTAAAAAGAGTTAGTGCGTATGCATTTTCGTTAAGAATCTAAGCTGTATTAAAATCAATTGCATTTCAAAAACTATTAACAACCAAATATTTCATTCATAATTAAAAAAAAACATATAACGACTAGTAAATTTTTTTTAATCTAAATTCGTTATTAAATTAGTTTAAATTAATTTGTTGTTTGTTATTATATAAATGGAAAAAATTATGAAAGTTTTAAAGTTTTGCGCACTAGAGTGTGTTTATTAAAAAGTGTTCTTAGTTAAAAAGATTTAAAATTAAAAGATTATTGACAAGAAAATATATGGTTTAAGTTATCCAGTTTATAAGAATTTTAGAATATAGCTAAAATTAAAGTTTTTAGTAATGTATTTGTTATGTATATGCATTAAAACTTTGCAAACCAAAAGTTTAGTGTTTAAAAATGTAAAATAAGTTTCTGACTTAGAAAACTTTAATATTAGTTTCAGAAGATTTTTTTTTTGCCAAGTTTTGCTTACAAAAAAAATACCTTTAAGCTTTTTTAGAAAATTTTCAGGTAAAATCAATTGAAAAATATATTGATAAATTTTTAAAACTTTAAAATATCTAGATGTTTTTTAAATAAAAGCTCGTTCAAACTATAAATTGTTAATTTTAAAGGTGATAAATGTAAAAAAACTAAATTTGTGCCAATACGACTTAGTAGATATTTTTAAGTTTATTTATTTAAAAAATTACATTTAAGATTTAAAGAAAATTTTACTAAACTTGAAAAAAAAAAAACAAGTTTACTTTTAAAAAAGCTATTAGTATAAATTTCAAACAAAACTAACTGTGCATAGCATGATCAAATATAATAAGCATTTTTTGTAATTAATTTTAACTTTAATATAAAAACGAACATTTCACTGCAAATAAACAATACTTTTAAGTCATACTATCACAAACAAACAGTGTAAGTTTGTTAACAGGATTAACTTGAAGTTTAAATTTTAAAAGTTGAAATGTTGCAAACTACTCAGCACAGATGCAGTGGGGGAGGCAAAGGTGGACGTGAGGTATGTCGTTATAATAGTTGTGTATTAAGTCATTCTTTGTGTGTCTTGAAAACAGACAATTAATAAATCGTGGAGCTATTGTTTGAACATTGTTGTGTTGTTTGAAGTTATAATGTGTTATGTAAAGCAGCTGTTACTACTTTTGATTGTAGTAAGATTAACGTTTAATTTTTGTAAAAACCGGGGCGTAATTCGTATCTAAACTATGCTTGCTTATATCTGACACATTTAATTGTTATCATACATAATGTTTCCTGTGCTTGCATAAAAAAACATTGAAATCTTTCGTTTGTATTTAAATGTTGTTGTTGTATACACTAGTATCAATTTTAAGTATCTAAAGTAAAACTAAATGTGAAAACCAAAGTTAGCTTTTGCACATACATTTTGCTAAATACACTTATCCTAAAAGTTTTTAAATAAGTAAAAATTTTTACCAAATATTTATTAATGATTTACTTTTTTTTTAACGAATAATGTCCTAGCAACCTTATTTTACATAAATTTCTTATGTACACTTACGAAGTATATTATTTACAAGTATTTAGAATCATGAAAAGGTAATAGTTTAATAAAAATAATTCTGTATGCGTTAGATTTTTTAATCAATATTTTAAGAAGAAGTAATTTTTAAACTACTTTGTTTATAAATCATAGTTTAAATGTTTTAAGTGAGAAAGCTTTATATGTCTAAACAAAGTTTTAAAGTAATTATAACAAACTCTAAGTGTAAGTATTTTTGTATAAAGTTTAAAGGTTTTATTAAAACGTATCAGTTATTTAAAAAATATGTAAATTAATGATTTTTAAGTAAACTTATAAATTATAGTCTGTTATTATTTCTTCTACTTTTTTATATGCATTCTTTGTTTGAAAGACCTTTGGAGCTTTCTGTTTTAACAGCAGAAACAAACGTTAATTAAAAAATAAACAAAACTAAACTCAAAGTATTCAAAAAATAAATAAAATGCGATTTTTATACTGAATACTTATAAATCTACTTTAGTTTGTATTACACGTATTTAGTTTAATTCTTTCTACAACTTTGAAATAAAACTGATGAGTATAACTATAAAGTGTTACACAAAATTGTTCAAATAAACAGCATTATGATTTGCCAGTATTTAGAAAAAACCTAAATAAGCAAACTTTTCCTATAATGCAATGAAGTGGCATTTTGTTTGTTGATAATCTAATTTTGTTTAACTAAATCGCATAACTTAATTAGTTTTCGCTACTTAAGAAATTTAAAGAAGCTTTAAAACTTATGGTGTTTAAACTGACATACTGAAACTGTGCACACTTGGTCACTATAAAACTAATTTCTTCCAAAATTATTTGTTTTAAAGCAAAGTGTGAGTAATTTTTAGTGAAAGTAAAACTTAATCAACATTACTTGTTTTGAATTATATTTTTTAGGTGTAGTTGCTACTTCTATTTAGTCTATACTTATTAGAAGTAGGTAAACTTAAAGTTTACATATCAATGTTAGTAGTAAATACTACATTTCAAAGTTACTCTGTTTTCATGTTTAACTTTATAAATAGTATTATTAGAGAAGCTTAAATAAAAACTGAAAACATACTTTAGAAAAAAATAATTAATCGTTAACAAAATCACAAATAGTAAAAAAACACTTTATAATGGATTTAATTGAAATTAAATTCCCTTTAGTTTGATCTATTAAATTTAGTCTATTTTAAGTAAGAAATTAAAAAAAAATTTGTCACAGTTAACAGTTTTTAGTAACACCTTAAATACAACTATTTAGTAATTGAAACTTAAAAACTTCTTAGGATTTATAAAAATTTACTTAGGACAGAAAAAAAAAAGATAAAGAAAAGACAAGAAAAGGTTTTATTTGCTACCTCTTCTATCAAATCTAACATTAAGTGTTTTTATCAAAACTCACAAATTTAAACATGATTCTTAGTTGTTATTCTATAAAAGGCTTTCCAAAAATTGGCGATTTTAGCTCTAAGGGGGCAATGAATATTACGAAGGTAACAAGTAAATAGGTGGTTAACTAGTAAAGCGGCGATAAATAATAAAGAAGGGAGATTATTTTAAAATATCATCAAGTAGTCATTTATGAAAAAGAATTATGGTTACCCTGATCTATAGTAAATACTATATTGATGTAAAGAAAATTTTATAGATTTTTGATAAAGTATTGTGTTTAAACTTTATCAGCTTCAATAACTTTTTGTGTACATTAGTAAAAATAAAAATATAAGGTTTTAAAAAACTTTAGATTTTCCTGAAAACATAAAAATAACATTTGATTATAACATCAAAACTGTGAAAATTAAAATTTTTCATTAACAGTAGGAACTTTAACTTTGTTAATATAAACCTATAGTCAACAAACTTTCTATTCAAAAAAAGTAAATGAAGTTAGTAATAAAACTTTTTTTTTGAAGTTCAATAGTAATATTTTTCTTATTTTAAATAATGTCTCTTGTAGTTGTTACTCAACAACACGTACAACAACAGTTCACAACAAACTTTAATAAACAATTATTTTTTAGATTTTAAATGTTTAGTATTTTGAAAATAGTTTTATTATTGGAATTTAATCTGAAAACTTAATACTTGTGCTTTTTAAAAGTTCTGTAATACTTTATTAAATTATAAATTGGTTAAAAAAATTTCAGCGTTTAAAAAATTGTTTACGTTTTTCCGCTAGGTGAAGCTGTATTAATACGATTAATAAAAACTTTTTAGACACTTGTTACCATCTAATTAAAAAAAACACTTACAAAAAACTAAATACAAATAAAATTCATAAGATTGTTATTTTTAGACTTATAAATAAATATATTAAAATCAAGTAAATAAAAAAGTTGAAATTTCATATTTTAAACAGCAAGTAAACTTAAAAAAATTTTTTTTATGAAGTTCACGTTTACCAAATAAAACCAGTTAAACATTTGTATACTTTTTTCTAGAATAATAACCAAATCTCTCGACTTGCATTAAAGGATTAATAATTAAAGAATTTAACAAATCTAGTTTAGAACAATTTGATTTAATTATTTGAAAGATTTAGAATAAGTAAATAAATCTACATTATTATGAAGTTTTAATTATAGTTTAGGTTGTGATAATATTTAAACTATTGTTTCCTAAAATGGACGATTTCACTAAATGAGGCATTTTGGATATAAAGGGGCAATAAATAGTAAAAGGAAAAAAGACAAACTGGTAATTAAGTAGTTAAGGCAAGATAATTAACAAAAGAACGACTATTTTTAAACAACTCTACTTGGTGGGCGGTTATAATAATGAGTTTTGGAAACAATTTAAATAACATTTATAAACAACAATTAAAATTAATCTCTACTTTTGTAAACTTGTAAATAATGTTTGTTTATAATCACTTTTCTACATGACTCATATTTGTAGTGATTGTTGTTGTGTACTTTTTACTTTAGAGATCAAAATAAAAGTTTTTGACTTAATGATAAGAAGTTAATCAACTCAATTTTTCCAAATTTTGTTAACAAAACAGTGTTTCACTCGTTTGAAATAATAAATCAAACGAGATTGTTAGTTGAATATAAAATCTTATTCAAATAGATAGTAATTTTCGTCAGCTAATATTTTATTTCTCATACATGTTTATACATATTAAATCACTTAACTACTTTATGATCAGTATCTTCTATACTTTGAAGTACTTTCAGTTTTCAAAAACTTCATAGAACAGTGCTAACAATTTAACATAGAGTATTGTTGTAGTTTTTAATAGTTTGAGTGTTATTTAGACAATCTGACTAATTTCCAACGATCTTGTTTCGTTTGGATACTTTATTCATAAATCTTACTTAAAAGCAATAACTTTTGAACATTAACAGTAGAAACTAGATATTACTGCAGCAAACATTGGAAAAGTTGTTTTAGTCGAAGGAGTAAATATTTGTTTATATAATAAACTAAACTAGAATTTTTTTTTTCAATGGTTTTTTAAGTGTTATAAAAACAACATTGTGAAAGTGCAGTATACTTTGTTTGTTATTTGACAACTCCTTTTTTCTCACCGAAACCAGTAATAAATAAAATAGTTAATTAGCAAGTTTATTGCTTTTTTATTAAAAAAAAAACTTATTTAAAAGATTTGTGTGTAAAAATGTATACAAACCATAACATTTATATAAAGAAGTTGCGATGTTTTTGAAACTTAATAAAACTTAAAACTAATTTTGAATTTTTAAAACGTGTTTTGTAAAAAAATTTAATGGTAAAATTTATATTTTTAATATGTGTTTTTGAATATAATAAGAAAAATAACTTAAAATATTAAATCTACTAATCTTTCTGCCTTTACCTGTGCTGACTAAACCTCTATAGAACTGTGCTTAAATTAAAAGTAGAAAAATCGGTAATTTGAAAATAAACTAAGTATTTTAAAAAATTCTGTTAATAGCTAAGTTCTATTGCTGTATTTCTTTTTTAAATTAAATTAAATCTTAAACATCAGTTTCAAAATAGTAAAGATACTGTTGTCTTAGATTTATTAATGTTACTGAAAAGATAAAATTTAAGTTTTACAAAAAGTTAATTTTAAAAAATTATATATTTTCACACTTTACCTTTAAAGATGATTTTTTTATAAGTAAGTAATTTAGTGTAAAACTTTGTTCCAAGTTTAAAAGTATACGTTTTATCAAATAATTAAAATGTAACTAGAAGTATTTAATATAAACATTTAAGACTAAAAACAATTGTTAGTTTTAAGCAATTTTAATTAATAGCTTTAGAAGTACTATATATTTCGAATAACTGCTAGACAATAATTAAGTTTGTTACATTTTGAAGTCTAGAAATGAGATTATACTTTGAATTTTGTATCAATAATTTAGGAGGTGCGCTTTATGATACAGCTAATGATTAAACTTGCACTATAAAGCCAAAAATTTATCAAAGGTTAAAGACTGTGTAAACGATATTTATAAAAGAGTTTTTCTTTTAAAACTTTGTTGACTCATACTAGGTTACTTTTTTGAAAGTTATTTTTAATAGATATGTTATAAACATATTTAGTTCTATATGTAATATTGATTAAGTTAACAGTTTGTTTGTACAGTTTTCTTTGTTTTAGTTATGTTAATTTAAAAATTTTAACTTATTTATTTGATATTAAACTGATTTGATAATAAAATCTATTTAATTATAGTTGTATTAATTGTCTATTCTAATAAACTAACTAACTTCAAAGGTTTAGCTCTATGTTTAAAAAGTCAACTCAAAGTTAAAAAATTACTTTCAATAAAATTTTTAAACAAGCATCTAACAAAAATTATAAAAACATTTTGAATAAACGGCAGAAAATTCAATAAAATCGTTATTTGCATCGAAAGATATAAAAACTAAAGTCAGTTCTGTCTGGCAGTCTTTTGTTCGTTTTTAGATATAAAAGAATTTTTATTGAAAAAGTTCCAGACTAAATCTGGTCAACAGTTTGTTTTCAAAGCGGCAGTTTTAATAAGTTGTAAACAAAAGTAGATCGATTAGAAGATGATTCAGTTTTTGTGATAAAAAAGTTTATTATTGTAAAACTAAAAAAAAAAAGTATATTTATTTTTATTTTAAACTGTTACTTGATCATTTTAACAAAAAGCATTTAAAATGAAATGTAGCTGGAAGTTTTCAGTAGCTAAGAAATATTTAAAGGACAGTTAATGTACATTTATTTAAAATTAGATTAAAGAGTACTTGAATGGCTAAGAAAGTTTAGTTATTGCATTTTTAATGTTTTTGTATTAAAAAATACGTTAGTAATTAATGCATGTTTAAGTTATCTTAAAATATGTTTGTAATATCATTTTTTTATAGTGCAAACCTCACTGTCAAACATATAGAATATACCTGATACTTTAAACATTTTTTAAGTTTTAAAACTGTTCAATTAAGGGCTTATTTAAGTTTAATTTTTTTTAGCTTTAAACTAGTTTTTAACAACTAATAACTCAGAAGTTTTAATTTTTGTAAATATTTTAAGCATAGTAAGAGTTTGCTCGTGTCTAAATCAAAATTTTTTAACAAAAAGTTTTAAAAGTCTCTTTTATACAGTTATTTTTAATTGTTATTAAAATTTTACATTTTTAACTAATTCTTTTATTCAAAAATGTCCGTAACTAAAAATCGCAGCAGTTTTAATTGTTTTATAATTTGCTTGTCTTTGACAAGTGTTGAGTAACTCAATTACCAATTTTTTTTTTCTTATACCAGGTCCTTAGACCAAACTTTTTGAGCACTTGTTTTATGTCATTCAGTATACAATCAACTATTTAATTTTAACATTTGATTAAATTTTTCTAAAATTTAATAATATTTAAAATTAATTTTATTTGGTTAAACCTAAAATTATATTTTTTTTTCCTTTTACTTATTTATTTCATCTCGTTTTTAAAAAAATGTATTACTAGCCTGGTTAAATTTTTATATATACTTATATACTTGAAAAAAATCTGTATTTGAAAAGTCTAAAACAAAATTATTAATAAAATTGCAAAGAACTAAACTGTTTTTTAGTATTTTCTAAGTTGTTACTTTTTTTAATTTCTGCAAGTAAAACATCCGTACGTAATAATTTGTAGAAATATACCAACAACAATTTAAAAAGTACTACGTGTAGTAAAATTCATGACCTTTCTCTGTGCTATAACTAGCACAACCGTGTACCTTTAAAGTAGATTGAACAGCCAATGTAAGTATTTAAGACAGGGTTGCCACGCTTTATCGCAAAAAATTCAGCCTGAGAAACATTAAGCTAACTGAGGAACATCAAAGCTCCATCAACTTTATAACAACTCCATTTAATTTTTTGAATTTTTCTAATCACAAACTAATGTTTGTGCTATGCTTTTATAACTTTTATGTTTATAAATGCAACTGTCCTCATTAAAAGTTTTTTTTTTAGTTTAGCTTATTTTATACAAAAAAATAATATATTTATTATACATAGTCTATTGAACAACAAAAATTACGGTCAAAATATTTGGTCCTAGGACCTGGTGCACGAAAAAATCTTTCGTTTATCGAGTCGCACACCACGGATAGCTTTTTAAGTCTTGTCCAGGACAACCCGCTTGTCTATTACAATTTTATAACCCGCTCATAATTTATAAATATGTATATTTTCATCCATAAATTAAAGCTTTTAATTTTTATTTAAAATAATTTTAAAGACCGGTTGATTACCTTTAGGCTAGCGTTTAGCATTAGTATTTTGTTTACATTTCAAAATCTTCAATCTCTACAACAATGTCCTAATACTTTCTTTATACTTATATTATCGTATTCAGTATTAAGCTACTGGCCGCATTGTTACTGCTCAAATTTTGTTTGTTAAAATTTTTTGTTTTAGTTCAAACTTATTTATTCAAAAGTACTATTTGTTGTATGCTTGCGTAAGGTGAGTTGAAGTCAAGATCAAGTTGTATTAAAGTTTTTGTTTAAGTCGGTCAGGAAGATATGTTTAAATTTTGTTACTTTACTGCTATAATACTACTGTTTCTCATCTGCATAATTTGTTTATAAAAAAATGAAGAAAAAAGTTTTAAAAAAGACTACTGCACAAGCCTAGTATAAAGTTGACTGATAAATGCACTTTTTAAAATTTTGTAAATAAATCGAAGTATTATAAGTCATTAGTTTTATTGATAATGGTGATGTAATAACCAGTTTTTTGATAAGTACTGTTAAAAAAATTGTTTTTATCAGAAAATACTGGGTACTAAGTCTTTTGAAAATGCTTAACTTAAAATAACTAAAACGTTGATAATGTGTAATGTTACAGAATTGGTTTAATTTTCAAACTTATATTTTCAACGAAAATAAATAAACAACTCGCTAGGAGTAGTAATGAGCAAACAAGTTGCAGCGAGTGTGGCGAATTTAGGTTATGGAAGTTCAACTGGTTTAAACTTTATTGGTCAAAGATCTTCAAGTTGCCGAGTTATTGCGACTGGCAAGGAGTTTTCTAAAAAGGTTGAATTTAAAACTTATCTTATTATGAGCTTTATTTACATTTCAAACTTATTTTGTTTTAGCAAAGTATTAAACAGATTAAGCTTAAACCTATATAATCATAAATAGGAGAACATTTAAACATTGCAGGTTCACAGTTATATAACAATATAATGAAATCTTTTTTTGATTGAAATTTAATTTGTCTTTTGTTTCCTAATTGATCTTATATATTTTTCGTTGTTATCTATATATATATATATCCGATTGTGCAATTTTATTGTTTTAAAATAACTAGTTTTGGTGAAGCGAACTGACCTTTTCAAATAATATAAATCAATAACACTATTACTTAAACAATGACATTTTTGTGTATTAAATGAAATCACTTCAGCTTTAAGTTTTGATCAAAATTATATTGAACAAATGCTTAATTTTTCTTTAATACTTTGATAATTAGTGTTTTATCTTTAATTTTTAACAAAATTGTAAAGCTTCTAAATTCAATCATTATTCGATTATAAGCATAAATTAAATAAACTAACAATCAAAATATTTAATAAACTTAAGTCAAAGAAACACACAATACTATAAAATTTTAATAAACATAAAATAATTTGTTAGTTTTATAAAAAACTAAATTATTGAATTAAGTTAAAATGTTTAAGTTTTAGTTTAATCTTTACAAACTTGTAAATTTTTAAAATCTGCTTCTAATACTTTAAAAATGTTGAAAAACTAATGTTTTTAGTTTGGTACAAATGCACAATTTTCTTGAAAAAAGAAAAAACAAAAGAACGTTTTATTTAATATTTTTGATCATTATTTGTAGTAGATTCTAGAAAAAAGGAGTTTTTTAATTGATAACTTTATCAAGTTATTTTAGTTTTAAAGAATTTGTATTTAAAAAACTTGTTTAAACTAAAAAAAAAACAGCTAATACACATCAATTTAGTGTAAGTGCGATTGCTTAGGTAAATTAGACAGGAAATACAAAAACCTCGTATTCCGTTGATAAGTTTGTAAACATTTAGTCTTTAAAGCTCTAATATTTGTTGCTAACGGCTATTAAAAAACACAAATATTTTTTTATCATAAGTTATATTTAAAATTATTTACTTTTTTATTCATAAAATTTTAAATAACTTTTTTTAAAGTTAGTTCCTAAAAATGGATTATTTTCGAGTTAATAAAAAACGTTCTCACAATTAATTTTTAAAGAATTTTTGTCTTAATTACAACAAATAAACCCTTTTTGAATAATCGATAAAAATTAAGCTCTGACGAGGCTTTGAGGTACAATGTTACAACTTTGTGAATTTCTATCATTTTTGCTGTCACTCGTTACGTAACATCGCTTTAAACTGTTGTTGAAAGAAAAGAGACATTAAATAAAAATAATTAAAGAAAATATACAAGTTTTTATAAGTTTTTACTTATAACTTGTTACACTTTTGAGACTTAGTTTGACTGAAGATAAGCCGTATTTATTGTTGTTATAGAATAGTGATAATTTATAAAAAAAAAATAAACAATAAAAAAATAAGTCAAAGTTTTAAATTTAACGAAAGTTTATTATATTAGTCTACCACCTGAGTTCACGTTTTAGTTAGCGAAAAATAAAAAACAAAAATTTTTTATCTAGACTCTAGATAAAACTTAAAAAATGGACTGTAAAATGCATATAAATAAAATATATAATCATTTAATATAAAAGTTGCTTAACATATGTTGAGTAAATAATTTCTGCCAAAATAAAAATTGATGTATATAAAGTAAATTTGTGTAAAATTACAACTTTTATAATAGGTATTTAGTAGAAGTAACCTAAATGTACCAAAAAACTATGATGACTTTAAACTGTAAAAAATGTTTAAGTGAAAACCATTTTCAAAAATATTAATTTGTTTTTTTACCTAAATTATTAACTTTTAATTTGATTATAGTTTTTATTAAGCAGAGTTTTCTCGTTACATTTACATTTAAAGATACTTAGTATTTAAATGCAATCCCATATTGTTATTTGTCTTAACTAAAAAAGATTGCTCAGTTTACTGAAATGCAAAGAGCTTATTTAAATAAAGATGTGCAAATAAAATATTTATTTTACAACCAGGTTTCGGTGACAAAAAGTTGCAATCTCTTCAAGTAAAATATAATAATATTTTATTTAACTTAAAAAGTAAAATATTAATTTATTTTACTTGAAGAGGTCGCAATTTTTTGTCACAGAAACCTGGTTGTAAATAGAATAATTAATTTGCGCATCTTTATTTAAATGCAATCCTAATAAACTCAAATAGATTTTTTGTGTGTTAAATTATTGTTTATATTTTCATTAGGTGTCAAAATGCTATAAAGTTATCAAATAAGTTCCAGTATCTTACAGGTATGTAAAAATCAAATTTTGAAAATACTCTCAAAATAATATTGCAAACTAAAAAGACTTAAAAATAACTGTTTTTGAAGCTAATTGTCAAATATACGTAAACAATATCAAAAAATGATCAAATTTATCATGATCATACGAAGAAGTCAATCAAAAGGATAAGGTTCAATTTTATGGAAATTTTTAAACACGGTAAAGAAAATTTTCCATATTTAAAGAATTTAAATCGAATATGACAGCTGTACCGTAAATCAATACTTGGTTTACCTTCGCAGCCTGCACGAAGATAAACCCCCACGAGATTTATATCTGCGAAAACAAACAACTCGGATAATTTAAGTGAGTTTGCACCCAAATAAAATTTCACCAACACGTTACGGTTTGAAGTTTAAAATCAAAGTTGTTGCCGATTTTAAGTTATATCGAGGAATTATCTCTTCCTTTTACTTTCTCTCTTTCCTGTGGCTTGTTTACTTTTTTTTTTGTGCACGCTAATTTGCATCATCTACTAAAACCTGATGTAAACAAGCAGTCTATCTAGCAATCTAGCTTAAGTTAACCGACATCAAAAGACTTCTGCGAATTGTAACTTTTTTTACTTTTTTTTTGAAAATCTTTAAATTGGAGACTGTTGAACGATGAAGGAAGCAGATTTTAAGAAATTATCATCCAAACAAGTAAGTTAAAATGACAAAAAATATTTTTTTGTTTATTTTATACGTCTGGACTGTATTAAAATTGAGAATAATATATTAGTCTAAGCTACTTGTAGAATACTCTGATAATTTTTTCGAAAGTTTGTAAGTGTTAAAATGTAGTATAAATAATGAATATATAAAATACTTAAGTATTTAAAAAATATTCAAACAGATGAAAATAAGTATACTAACACATTACATATAAAAATAGATAAACTATAAGTAAGAATAAAACAACTAATATTTTTTTATTTGTCTTATGTTTAATTGCTGCTAATGCTGTACAATTAAAAAGCATTTTTAAGTAACTCAAAGCTGTAATAGGTTGCTGACGATCATAAGTTAAATAGAAAAATAATCGGATTATTAATTTAAAACGCTTAGATATTTAACTTTCGTTGAAGATAACAAAAAAAATATTTTTTATAAAGATACATATAAAGTGAAATAATTCCAAAGCTTATAAAGCATTTTGTACAAGTTTGAAACAAATATTAGACCTTTTTTTTTCAAATTGTGCTATTTAAACAGCTTTACCAAAACAAGCTAAGTAAAAATTACTATAATCCAAATTAAAAGACATAAATAAAGTTTTAGTATTTGTATTATGTTTATTTTTAAGCATTTAATGATTCATTTTATAACAACGTTATGACTTTCTCTATAAAAAAAAACGTAGTGCGTATATTTAACACCTATAACAAATGATCCTAAAATATTTTTAAATATGCTGAAATTTCAATCTTAATTAAACTTTAAACTTTTCTAAACTGACGATTGATAGCTAGCTTAACATTTAAATTAATTATATATTTAGGAAACTCAAAAATAACTTTTAATGAAAGAATATTAAACATGAGTAAGAAATAAAAGAATAGTATCAGCGCTAGCAGTAAGTGATATGCGGAAAATATTTTAAATTTTACAGTGTTACAACATTATTTATTTCAATCGGTAAATCTAGGTCAAGCGATTAATTTTTGTTGTTATCTTATTCATTATGAACCGACGAACATTTAGCCAAAGGCAATTATATTGTCGTCGAGTAGTAAATGTTCAATGAAAAATCGTCACAGCTGAGTGAACACCGTTCGTATGGAAATTTCAAAAGAAAATAGCAAAAAAAGTGCAGCTGCTCTGTGCGCATTTCAGCAATATATTTTTAAGTGCATAACAAGTCTTTTGACACTATAACACAATAAACATTAATAATTTTAAAACTTGTAAGCTAACAGAACTGCAGTGATATACTTAGATAAGTTGAGAGCTTTAGTTTGTTTAAACGCTCATAAGTAGATCAGCTTTTAATTGTTAGTCGTTGAATATCGTAGTAACTTATGGATAAAAAGACTGTAAGATATATAAAGTTACAAAACTTAAACTTTATTTTAGTAAAATATAAAAGTTATTTTCCTAATACTTGCATTGAAATGAATATTTTAGTATTGATTATTACTATTTTGTTTAAAGTTTTTGTTTCATTTATAGTGAACTTGTTTTAAAATTTAAATAAATAATTACACTTAAAGTTACATACTTATTATATAACTTGTTTTAAATATCTTCATAATGAAATTTTTTAAGGAGTTTTATCGTATAAAATTAATTACTTATTTAAAACTTAATATATAGTCTTCATACGTCTCGATCGGTAAACGTAAAAAATCCTAAAATTTTCTGTTAAAACTGCTCCCAATTATAGCTTTACATACTAAAAACATATTTAGAAGTTAACGATGGTTAAAGTCGAAATTAGTTGTTTCTTATATTGATATTTTAATTAAATTAGTTGTTTAAAAATGTGTTTTTTTCATAGAAACAACTTAAATACTAGCACAAAATAAATTCCAAAAAAAAAATTTTTTTAAAGGTTGCTTGAAAACTAAAGATTTGACACTTTTCCGGAAAGCGCTTATTTGAAGTTTAGCCGCAAATTAAGCGTGTTAGTTCGCAACAAAATTGTTTAGAGAAGTACATGCATTATTCAATGCGACAACAAAAATGAGAATTGAAAAACTCTCGCTTGTACTTGCAGTTAAATGACCTTTGTATACAAATTGACGCGACCTTTGAAACGAGACAAACCATTTACTAGGTTTCGGTAAAACTTTTAATCATAAACATGAAAACATAATTTGTTTAAAATGCATAGAATTCAATTCTAGTAAAACAGCTTTATAAATGCAAGAACATTGATTCAGTGGTTTTTTTCTACGTTTTACGGATTAAAATTAAATTATAAAGAAATTTTAGATGGTAGTGCAACTTATATGATCTTAGTTCAACTTTTTAATGATGAAAAAATTAATCGATATTAAAATAGAATTCAAGTAGAACTTTGTTTATACCTTAGGTAGTAATTTTATTTATAAAACTATTTTTAATAAAAAATTTGAAAATGTGTTATATTTACAAATAAACTATTAGAAAAAAAATCTAGTTTCTTATACATTTTAAACATAACTACTTTATGTTCACCATACTTTTCCAAAAAGCATTTTTGTACCCATGCAAAAACACCTGTTTCGAAGAAAGTAAGAACTTGAATAAATAAAATGAAAAAGAATATTACTGGTGGTGGCTTTAGTTTTAGTAAGAATAATAAAGAAAAACTACAAAGAAACAAGAAGTCAAATTATCAGCTTGTTAAAAAAGAGCAGGTTATACAATTGTAGTAGTTTTTTATAGAGTATTTATTGCTTTAAATGACTAGCATAAAACGAAGAAAACAAGTTTATGTTAGGATAAAATATTTTTACTACTCATTAATATTTTTTTAAATATAAAAAATGTAGTTATTTGAAAGGTTAGTAATTAGATCTGAATCTAATCATTTTAAAGGTGTAACTTTTTAATCTGTTATCTAAAATATATTTAAAAAATTTAGCTTTATGTGATTGTATGGTAACTTAGTTCTGCTAAAAATAAATATTATGGTTTAGCATGATACAATAAAATATATATCAAAAAAAGTTTACTTTTAACACGTTTTTAATTTTATAAGTTATTTGAAAAACTAATCTAAAGCTTATTAAATTTAAACTATGGGTATGGTTTATATTGTTATGACTTCAAAGCAAGGTATAGTTATCCAAAATTAAACTTTATAGTTGCCTTAAAAATCTTTTTATACTGACGTAAGTATTTTTTAACCTTAAACATTTTTATAATGTGTAAAAATTTGCATGTTATTTAAAAAGCTGTCTGTTCAATAAGGCTGCTACGTTAAAATAAGTTTTATTTAAACATGAGATTAAGTAGTATGAATAAAGTTGTAGTGGCAAATTAAATATTTAAGAACTAAAAAATTATTGCATGTGTTCAAAAATTTCATAATGCAAAAATTACAATCGCATGATATACAATTACATATAAGTAGTAGTTTAACGAAAAATGAAGATAAGTTAGTTATAATAAAAAACAAAAAAAAAAAAACTTGAGATGATGAGTTAATTGTCATTAAAGTTTTACTTTTAATTATTGCACGTCTACATTTCCAAATGTTTAAGGGTTTGCAACTAAATGATTACTTACACATGTAATTTTCTTAAGTTACTTAGTTGATTCTTTCTTAATAATTTTAACACCTAAAAGAAACATTTCACTTAGAAATTTGTTTTTTTTTTCTAGAGTTTCGCACACAAACAAGTTTTATTTTTTTACGTTTAAATAAGTTTTTCTATTAGGTTATATATAAATTTTAAGATTGTTGTTGTGTTATAAAGGAAAGTTTTGTGAAAAAAGCTAATAGATTTAAAATTATAAGTATTTTGCTTATTTAATGTATATTTTAAACTTTATAGATCTGACAGTTTTATTTTTGTACTTTCAGTTAAATAAAATTAACTAAACATAATAAAAGTATCAGATTATTTTCAGCATTATTTTTATTTTTAGTGAGGGACTTTAGTAGTTTTTATTTTATTGTTTTTCTTAAAAGCAAAGATTTTTTAGATTTAGAACATATATTTTGTAAACATTTTGTAGTGAGTGTTAGAAATTTTTTATGGTCTTATTTTAACTGATTAATTATTTAAGACATTCATAACAACTACGCAACTTTCAGTAATAAAAAAAGACTTTGGTATTTAAACAGACGATAGATGTTATTTAGTAAATTATAACGTGTTGTATTTTTAAATTACTAGTAAACTATTTAGTAAGGTAAACTTATTAAAAATATATTTTACGGTTTTTGACATTTTAAACTGATAATTTTAAAAATCTCAAAAATTATTCATAAATACATATATTAGTGTAAAAGTAAGTAAGAAATATATTTAATTACTAAATTAGATTTTAAATAAAGACGTACAAACTAAATATTTTATTTATAACCAGGTTTGCGACCAAATTGTTTACTATTAAACTGTTTACTATTTTATTATACTTGAAAAGGTCGCAATTTTTTTCCACCGAAACTTGGTTGCATATAAAATACTTAATTTGCACAACTTAGTTTAAATAAGCTCTTTACATTTCAGTAAGTTGAGCAATATTTTTTAGTTAAGACAAATAACTATAAATGAGAGTTTATAAATAAAAACGTAAGATACTTATAATGTGCTTGTTTTTTTTTTAATCAGTGAACTTTTATTTACTTATGTTAAATATTCATAAACGAAGAAGCAAAAAGTTTCAAATAGTAGTAATAGTTGTATAGTCATGCTTGTAAAACTGAATTATAGAGCTTTGATAAAAATTAAATAAAAGCTTGGACCACATGTGTTTAAACCTTTATAATTACTTAAAATGTTAATTCATAAACTTTTTACATTTATTTTTGATTTTATAGTAATTTTATTAGGTTTAAAACAAAAAAAAAACAAGCGTTTATTCAATTTGCAGCCGACACATTAAGTATGAAATGAAAATAACTGTAAAAAATGTTATTTTTAATTCAAAAATACAAAACTACAAAATCTTATTAATTTAGTTTTCTTCCATACAAAACTTTTAATGTGACAGTTGTAAACCTGCTTTAAAATTTGTGAATTTTTTTTTAAAGTATCCGCTTGAAGTCAGTACAGTTACGCATTTTTACTATAATTTAAGAGCTAGTATAGTTGGGTAGGAGTCTAATATGCACGAAGACGTTTTTGCACGTTGACACTTTTGCACAGCTCTAATTGTGCAAGAGGGGTCACTTTTGCACAAAGACACTTTTGCACGAATGGTCAATTTTGCACAGAGACACTTTTGCACTGAATGAAAACTTTTGAACTAATTTTTTTTTTACTTAAATTATATATCAATTTTTTTTTACTTTAACTATTACTCCTAACCCTTACCCTCGGTCGGTAATTTTTTTTGTTTTTTTTAATATTTTTTTTTCTAGTTTTTTTTATAATTAATTTTTTTATTCTCTTGTTTTGCTTTTATCAATAATTTTTAATAGTTTTTTTTCTATCACTGTTATCCCTAACCCTTACCCTCGGTCGGTAACTGTTTTTTTAATTTTTATTAGTTTTTTTTTTGTTTTTTATTTTTACTATTACTGTTTCTCCTAACCCTTACCCTCTGTCGGTAACTTTTTTTTGTTTAATTTTTTTTTTTACTCTCGTGCAAAAATTACCCTTCGTGCAAAAGTGTCTCTTCGTGCATATTTGACCCATTCCCAGTATTGTTATGTTCTACAGAATAAAAATTCATTTCAAAGTTTATGACTGCTGTGATTAATATGAATAATTAACAGAGCATACGAATTAAAATAACTTGAGTAACTTTATTTTAACAATATACTTTAAAATTTACAAATGATAAGTTTGTTGCTTATAAACAATGATGGTTCATACTAAATGTAAAAATCATGATATACAATTTATAAATAATAATTAAGTAACCGTAAAATTAATATTTAAGTGCTAAAAACTCTTAATACTCGCTTCTGTTCAGTTTGAATAGATTTTTTTTACGCTGTTAAGTTGGATTTGCTTAATTGGAATTTAGCAAACTCAAAAGCCTTTATGTTTTCAATAAGAACAAACTTAATTTTTAAGCAACTATAAAAAAGTGACTTTTTGCGTATACGATAAGCTATAATAATTTAAAGATAAATGATATATATATTTAATACTTAATATTTAATATGCTAAGTAATTTTACTGCCCAAACAAAAACTTGTAGAAAATACAATATTGAAATTTTCTAATTTATAATTAAATTAAGGCTTTTTAATAATTGTTACATTTTAATATCAAACTAATGAAGTAACTAAAGTGTAATTAAATGATCTTTTTGGAGAAACTCAGTAATTTTACTTAATCTTTAAAAAGTTTGTAACAACATAGATCTTAAAAAATACCAAAATTAATACTTTTAAATAAGTAAAAAATTAATTATCAACTAGCGTCTATAAAAACTATCTTATAATAGCGCTATTTTAGTACATACAGTACACTAAGTACATTTAAGTATGATGCTATTAACTCAAGTTTTATTAAACTTTTAACAAAAAACGGACAAAAGTTGATTTATTTTTTTTAAAAGGTTTGCAGTTGTTCTTTTTTTTTTCAATTAGCACTAACCAAAGTTCTGAATAGAATATGCTGCTTGAAAAACTCAGTGTTAACGGCCTTTACAATTTAAATTATTCATTAAAGCAAGGAGTTTGACCGAAAACTTGTCTTTTCATTTAATTTTTGTCACACTAACAAGTTTTTCTCGCAGCATATTTAAACCGTCGCTAAATCAAAAAAGACTTTAAACTTACTGATCTATTATATAAATGAATGAAACATTTTGAGAACAGTTTAGAGTTTTATTATTAAAAATAAGTATATTTTGCATATTGATACAAGTTTATGTTAGTTAAAAACTAGAGTTAAAGTAAAACTACTTAGAGCAATAAATTTGTATGTTCTAAAACTTGAAGTTTATCATTTGTTAATACTTTTTATTATGTTTAATGAAAAGTCGACCAAATTTACATAAACTTGGGCTTGTAAAAAGCATGTTCGTGTGAGAAAGAGCGCAATTCTTGGCTCAAGAAAAAAGAAAGTGTGAACTAAAAAAGTGTTCAAGGTTTAGGGTAAAAAGAGAAATCGATTTGAAAAAAATACAAAGCAATTTTATTACGACGATCAGATATAAATATAGCGTCAAAAGATACATTTAATCGAATTTTCAGTAAAAAAACTTAAAAGTCGAGGTTGAGTAAAATAAATTCTAAATAAAGACAACTATAAAAAATGATGCTGGCAAGCTCTAGCGCCAGGTCACACCTGTTCACAGCATTTTCCCCTGTTATACCTAACAGGGTTCACGCTCTAAACAACAGATTTTCTGCGGGACAGAAAATTCAGCCAGGAATAAATAAGAGCAATTCTAAAGGACAGGTTAAGTTTAAATTTTAGAGAAACGGGTCTAAATTAATTATATAACTTTGTGAGCTACCAATATTAAGTTGCTTTGTACCGAAGTAGAAATAGTTTAAGTATTTCATTTGTTTTACTATCTATTGAAAAAGTAACAGTTTTTTGTAATATGAGATTTGTTTAAGTCATACAGAACTTGTTATGACGTTTTACTGCTAATGTATAAACATAAAAGCTAAGTTTTAGTTTAAAGTTGTGTTAGTATGTTTTTTTTATTCTTTAATTGAAAAAATATTTTTTGTTATTACTTTTAGTTGTTCAAGATTATAAACCAACAAGTGAGAATTTTTACTTATGCTAACATTTTTTCTATAATGGAAAATGTGAAAAACAGATAAGAATTAATTAATGTTAGCTGACAGCTCTTTTTTTATCTTTGATAAATCTATTTTGTAACATAGCACGGTTTTTGTGTGTTGGAATAAGTTCATTTCATTTTTTATTTACTTTTAAAAAGTATATTTAAGACAAATTTTTAATATATATACTTTTTACTGATGTATTTTTAAAGTACAAAAGTGCGCTATAATAATTTTCTAAAGATTGTGTAATTAGGTTTTATATTTTTCCGTGTAGTATATAAAACCAGCCATTATAAGGTATATTAATTTCTGATAGTGTATATATTTATTTATAAATTAAAATTTATTTTAATAAAACTTTAATTATTAATTAGTTTTTTAGATTAAACTTTGTAATGTACTTTTAGGTTCTTATGTATAGTTTCCTAAACTAAACAAACTTTTAAAAATAATATCTAGCGTTATTAGCATAGTATAACATTTTTTCCTTCGACTAATACCTTTTTATATTAAATTTTGCTGAAAAAAATTAAATACTTATGCAAAGTACGCAATTTTAAAACATACGCTAGGTTTAAATACTTTAAACTTTTTTTATTAGTTAAAATATTTCAGCAAACTTCAACTATTGTTACATTTTAAACTATTGTTTATCACAAAAAGTTTAACATGAAACATATAAACAAACTATTTATTAGAAAAATCATTAATCAAAATAAACAAATTAATAACAGGAGTTGGGCGGCGCAAATGGGGAGGAACGAAACTGGAAAGGGATGATTATAGCGCTACTAGTGATTATACTTGTTTGCGGATTCGTAGTGCTTGCGGTTATACTCAGTGCCGAAGGTTCGTGTTGTTGCTATAAAACTGTGTTTGCTTATTATGCTTCATTATATTGTATGTAACTCTTAATGGCTGTGGCTCATATGCGGTTTTCTGATAAAAAAATTTTAAACTTTTATTTTGATCTAAAACTTAAATTTTTTTGACTCGAAAAGTTTTCTGCAATTCAGATTTTATGACATGAAATTTATACAGTTCTATCGATTTTACTTATTTTTATTAGTTTTTTCCACTGTTTATTCAAAAATTTCTGTTATTATATTATTTATTTGTAAGGTTAAACGAATCGTACTAGTTAAGTCTAATAGATACGCGTTTTAAAATTTCTTTTAACGATTTAAACTTTTATGAATTAAATGAATAACTTGTTGTTGAAAATATTGATTTTATAAATTACGTAGCTTAATTTAACTTATTACCAAGATGCTTTTACAGTTTTTTAATAAATTACTTACTTAGTTAAACAAAAAACAGTAACTAATAAAATAGTTGTTTTTAGCTACTTTTTAGAATTTTCAAACTAGTTTTAATACAACAAACTAATTTTTGTTTACCTTCTACTAATTGTAAATACTAATTTTTATTAAAGAAATAGACTAATATAAGCCTTAAATATTTCAATAATCTTCAGATGAACCATCATTTAATTTTGTGCAAATGGATGATATCACAGTAAAGTCATGGAGAAAATCTTTAACTAAAGACGTACAATGGAGAAGTGGTGATCTAATATGGATGGATCAGTACAAAAACATACAAATTGTTAGAAAAAACCAAAGGCAGAAAAACATATCCGAGATTGTTTTACAAAACAAAACTATTGTTAGTATTTATAATAACAGTTTTTTGTTTATTTTGAATCAAAAATATGTTTTTGTTAAAGAGTATAATTAAAATATTACTAAATGTTTTAACCGTATGTGCAAACTTTATTACACGAAGATAAACTTAAAGAACTAAGATTTTATATATAAAAAATATATTTTATTCTGATAAATACTACTTTTATATGACTATAAAATTGTTAAATTGTGTAACAGATATATTTTAAAGCTATCCAAATTGTTGTTTATTTGATAGATTGACAAATCAATAGAAGATTTTCAAATATCGAACGATTTGAAATACATGATATTAACATACGACAAATTTCAGCGGTATTCACATTCATTTCACGCTTCGTATTCTGTTTATGACATTGCTAAACGGTTTGTTTATATTGTGCTTTTTAGTTATATAGCTTTAGTATAAAATATTGAAGCTATAAACTACAGCCATTTATCTATCTTTATAGTCAATAACTATTTTTCAACAACAAACATAAAACATAGTTTAAAAACAAATGTTTTAATATCGAACAGAAATAGTGTTAAACTAGACTTCAAAGAGGTGCAACTTATAAAATTTGGACCAATAGCGAATGAGCTGGTGTTAGTTTCTGATGGTGACTTATACTTGATTCCGAGTGTCAGTGAAGTTGACAAGTTTATCAGAATCACAAGTTCCGCAGATAAAAATATTTTGAGTGGAATAGCCAACTGGCTGTATGAAGGTATAGCATTCAATGTTGTTTTATTTAAAAAAGTGTGGTTGAACTTAATACATCGTATGTTTACTGTAGAAATTTTTTTAGCTCACTTGATAACTTTTATGGTTTTTAATTGTTTTGAAAAATGTATTTATTAATTAAAAGAAAAAGGAAGAATTTTTAAATTTATGCCTCTTAAAAAACGTTGCATTTTCAGTTATATAAAAAATGATTAATTAGCTTCCATTATAAAAGATACTAATACTCGCACTTAAAGTAACTTATTATATATTTAAATCTAAACTATAAGTTCAAAAAGTTAGGCACATAAATTAAAAGTATATTTTATGTTAATTTTTTTCATTTATTTTTAATAAACAATTTTTCAAAATAAATTGTAATCAGTTAGAAAATTCATTAAAAAAAAAATTGTGTGTGTTTTGAAAATGTGAGAAAAATAATGTATAGTTTACATTAAAGATTTACCACAGCTAATTTTTTTAAGTTTTTCTATTTTTATGATTGATAGTACATTATATTTCAAACAATTACTCATGCATATTTAAAGAGTCAAATAAACTCCACTTTAAAAATATACTTATAAAGTTTTTGTTTTCCGTCTTTCAAGCTTCAGATATTCTCAAAACAATTTCGTTTAAGAAAATTTTTATTTAGTTTATAAATTTCTACCAGTACACAAAATAACAATTGTTAAAAAAAATAAACTTTTTTTTTTTGTTTTCAGAGGAAATATTAAAAAGCAACGTAGCAACATTTTGGTCGACAAAGGGTAGATTTTTAGCATATGCTCAATTCAACGAGGCCAACGTACAAAATTCATATATCACATCTTACACAGAAATGGTTAATGGTGTGATGAATGTTTTGAAATTTCCACAACAATCATTATACCCATGTCCTAAGGTTTTATACACACTTTTCTACTTAATACATACTTTTTGTTTAAAAGATAATTAGCTAAGAGATTTCATAAAAGTAATAAACTACATTTGAAAAGCTAAATCAATCTTTGCTTTGAAATATTTTTGCTATAAATTTATGAACACATTCTACTAACACATTCTACTATGCTTTATAAAAATTTTAAACTTTAAAGCTTGTGTTCATTAAAACTAGATGAAATAAATAACTTTATAAATTTATTACAGTTACTTAATTTAGGGCTATCAAATAAGAAAACAAATTGTAATTAAAGAAAATAATTGTTCTTTTGTTTGAATTGTAAAAAACCAAATAACAAAAGACTTAACTTTTTAGTTAGTTCAAACACCTACATTTATTTAAAATAGTTGTTGATTTTCAAACATTAAACAATTTAGTAGCATGTCTACTAAAAAACGTATAAGTAGCTTAAATAAATTAGTCTTCTTATTAGCTCTCATTAATATTTCGTTGTATTAAGTTAGTTTATACTTTTGGAACGTATAAGTATGCTTATCTTATCTTTCTTCTACTACAATATTAAAAAAGAAGTTTACTCGATAGAACAGTTTAAAACTGAAGATTTTTGATAAGAAGTAAAACTTAAGTTATTTTTTTAGCTTATACTTTTATTAGCTTTTTGTATAGAATTTCTATATTTATAAAATGTAAAAGCCACAACAAAATAAACAGGCAGGGATGCAACACCCGACAGTTAAAATTTATGTTTACGACACAAAAAGCGGTAACACGAGCGACCCTATCACGTCATCAATGTTTGTTTTATTTTATATAACAAATATCCAATTAGTGTTTTTAACTTTAACTAAAAAATTCAAAATACTAAAAGTTTTTGTTTAAGAACAGTAGTCTTAAAATATACTTTTATCCTAAAAATGTTCGAACCTAAAACGTCGTTAAACAAACAAAAACTCGTTGTTTTATAATTTATACACTGTTAAAAGTAATCTAGTTGATAACGATAAAAATTTAAATTACTTAATAAAAATTTATATTTTTGGTTTACAGCGAAGGTTTAACAATGTTACAATCAGTATCTTGGTCCAAAAACGACCCAACATTAATAATAAAATGGTCAAATAGAGCTCAGAACATAGCCAGCTTGCAGGGTTGTACAATTTTCTCAGCTGACAAGCTCGACTGTAAAAATAATTTGACAATCGTTAAAAAAGAATATGGAAACTACATATCGAAAATTGTAAGCCTTAATTAACTTTTAAAATACGATTATTTAATTTACAAAAATAAGTACACAAGTTGTAACATGAAAAAAATAATAAAATAAAAGAGCAATAAAAAAACTGGTAAAGTATTTTTTGTTTAAAAGTTTTAGGTTAAAAACTTACAAGCATTAAATTCTAACTATAAGTGATTGTACTAAATTTCATTTATACATTTTTATAGACATTCATGAACTGAAGGTTAAGTTATAAAATATTTATAAACAGATAATAGTTGTTTTGTCTCTACTCCTTGAAACATTTAAATAATGTAAAAGTAGCTATTTTAAGTTTGTTTATTGTTATATGCTGGCTTTAATCATGTTTTGTTTTTAAAGTAAACTATTGTCAGTTACTTGCAATAAAAAAAACAAATATAATTTAGTTGTTTAAGAGCAATACAAACACAAAAGAAAGATAACATACAATTGTATGGTTTAAAGTCATAAAATAAATAATTAAGTTTATTCTTGCATCTTTTTTATTCTTTTTTGATCTCCTAAAAATTTATTCTCCCTTTTACATCTCGTGATCGTTAGAGAAACTTATCTGTTTAATTTTTTTAAATTATCTATAGTTCTTCTTCTATTTATTTTAAAAGTTATGTATAATGAATAAACATTAGTCATAAGCTCAACATATCAAAAGGATATGAACACTTTTTCGTACTAGTAAGAAAACATTAGTACTGTTAATTAAACTATGTGTATAATAAACTAGCAAACTATTGCTTATTTACTTTAAAATTGTGTAAATAAGTATTGAATATAACTTGTATTAACCGTGATATTCTTAAACAACTGTTCAAAGTAATGTACAAGTATTCTGCGCAGACCGAAAAACCAATTTCGATTCGTGGTAAAGAAATATTACTAACATTGTACCCTCAGCACAATGGAGGAAAAGGATACTATAACCACATTGCATTTATTTATAATATGAATGTAAGTTTTTAATTCAAAAGAACTATTAAAGTATTTAGCATTTAAAACCTTTCTACTTAATTTAACTAAAATACTCAAATAAACTTTTCAAATAACATTTTATTAAAATTTTTACTTTATCAATATTACTTAGTTTTAATTAACCCATTCTAAATAAAAGTTTTACAAATGCGTCGTTTTTTATTTAATTTAGCCTCGTCATACAAATTTAAATAACAGGAAGAATCAAAGTTTTATTTTTTAACCGACGGCGCTTGGGAAGTCCAGAAAATCATTTTCTTTGATGAAAAAAGCAATCAACTTTACTTTACCAGTAACGAAGTTGGTTCCCGAACGAGGCATATTTTTAGAATTTCGGTTGATATTGACACCGCTGGATTGAAACCAGACAGGTATTGCTTGACATGCAAGAGTAACAATGAGCTGTCAAACTGTTCTTACTTTGACGCTGAATTCGACGGTTCTAGAGTCCTTGTTAGATGCGAAGGTTTATATGTTTATATTTCAGAACATATTTAACAACTTAAACTCAAATATGCCTTATCGTCTTCAATAAATACATGCTTGCAGGTCCAGTGATGCCTAGAAGTTTTACCGTGTTGCTCGATGAAAAAACACACAACTTTGATTTTGACACATTTAAACCATTAGGTTATCACGAAGAATATATACTTGACAGGCTTGAAGTAGGAAAATCTATGTATAATTACAAATATGCAACGGTAGAAGGAGGTGCTTATGGTCAGTTTTTTTTTTTCTGTTATCATAATGAATATAAACTTTAAGCCAATTATACTTACCTAATTTATTTTTTACATCATGCATGTGTCTAAAGTTTTCTAACTTTTGACAAGTACATATATTCTTTATATGTTAATCAAAAGCAAGTTCTTAAAAACATTTTATTAGTCAAAATAACATTAAGGCTTATGTACATTACTAATACAATATTTATTAAGTTGATTTTTAAATTTTTTAATATTACAAATTTACTCAAAAATTTTCTAGATATAAACTACCAAATTGTTTTTCCACTCACTTCAATGGAAAAAGTTGGAGTTGTCTTTTACATGTAAGTAATATTTCAAACCTTTTTTTTTAAGTATAAGAGCTAAAAAAGGTTATAATTTTATAATTTATTCAACTTCAAACAACTTGGCGTTTATTTATTTTTTAACTTGCTTAGAGGAGATATAGGAGAGCAAACTGTCGACGATCGTTACAAGTTGGAGTTTGCAGAGTTTATTTCCTCTCATTCAAATAATATCGTCGTCAGGTTTGACGGCGCAGGGTCGGCTGGTCGTGGTGAAAACCTGCTCCATTCTGCCACTAGCGGTCGTGACCCTGGAAAACAAGTCATAAGTGACCTAGAAAGAATATTGAGGTTTTAATAACCTGATAAGTAGACTCGTATAACCTTGATAAAGTTGTTATCTTGTTTTTCATACAATGTTTAAAAAATAGTACTTTTAGAAAAGCATACTTTAGGAAAAAAAAAAGTACATTATAGTTTGATTAGTATAGTATAAAAAATTACTCAAGTAAGCGTTAAAATAAGTTTAAACACTAACACCAGACATTTTGAGAAAAAAAAACTTTTTTCTAATCTAAAATCTTATTTCATAAAAATACAACAAAGTTTTAGCACTTTTACAAATACTTTACAATAATAAAACAATTTTCAGTCATATTAAAGAAAACACTGACTACACGATAACATCTGTTGGAGTTTTTGGCGCGAACTTTGGTGGTCACGTTGCTGTTCTTGCTAGCCAATCAGAAACGTTCAATTGTGTTGTTGCTATTTCACCTATTGTTGACTGGACAACTCATAGTATGTTTTAAACAATATGTTTTGCACAAGTTTCAATTGAACTTTGTTAAACACTTTGACACTTAAGATGATTATGTGCTTTTGTTATTTATTTCTTATTTATAATTTAATTTTAAGTGTCTATCAACAAAACTACAATTAAGGATGTTACTCAGATCAGTTGTAAGTCATATCATTGTTTTTGGTATTAATGAATTTTACTGTTTTACTTTGAACCTAGACTTTAAAATCTGAGCTCCTAAAAAGGGAGAAACAAGCAAAAAAATAAGCAAATACGTGTTTTAAAAAATAAAACTTGTAGGTAATCTTTACAATTAGAAATAATAATTACAGCATACAAATGAAAACTTAGTATATAAAATATCATGAAGAAAACTAAGTAAAACAGATAAGTATTTACGAAGAACGAATAAAAAAATAATAAGACAATTTTTACACTAACTATTTGAAAAAAGTCTAAAAGTTGTTGTTTTTAATGTTTTCTTTTATTCCTATGTTCATATTTCAAAGTTTTGATATTTAAAAGTTAAATTGATATGGTTGGAAATACTTTTTATGTTTTCAAAGAACAGAAGATTATTATTTTATATAAAAAAATACTATGTAGTATGGATAGTATTTGTAAAAACAAAAGATTATCACAAACAAACAGGCCCAATAAGTTTTAGAAGATTAAATAAAGTTTACTTTTAAACAGCTTCAGTTGCTAGCGAAAAACTGTTCGGTTTGCCTTCAGAAAATTTACGAAATTATCAGCAGAGTAATTTACTCTACCGCATGGGGACAGTAGAAGGTGAAAAGCTCGTAGTATTTCATGGATTGAAAGACAGTTAGTTTTTGTTTGAAAACAAAAGATGAACTTATAACATAAATATTTGTAAATTTCTTAAAATTATTAACGACTAAGTAATTTGTTAATAAAGATAAATAGTGCTTGTATTAACTATTTTTTAGTTATACTCTTTTAAACCTAATAAGAATCAAAACTAACAGTTAATAGAAAAAAAGTCTTAATTTACCTTGTTTTGATGAAAATTTTGCTATAGTCAAAAATAATTCAACTTAATTATTAGGAGTAGTGCATCATCAGCAAACAGTCGCTCTTCATGAAGCAAATTTAATCCAATCACAAAATGGAACTAACCAGATAAAAGTTCATTTTTACGCCAATCAAAATCACGTTTGTAGTAGGCATGATGAACTTGTAGACATGTATAAAAAGTCATTCAGATTCTTTTCCGAATGTTTAAGGAGTAAACGTAAAACCTAAAATATATGTTTTAAGCTAATCTGAAAAAAGAATGTAAAGTCTCTGTTGTTTAATTTTACATCATTTTTTTGCTGTTTATATCATCTTATATTGTATTTTCTATTTTTGTTGTACGTATTAAGCTTAAATATCTTTTTTTTTTTGATAGAGTAAAAATAACAAAAAGTAAAGTTCTTTGATCGATACTTTTACAAAAAAACTGACAAGTGTTTATAACAGTTTATTCCTTTTTAAGAGCTGTTTGAAAATAACATTGCCATAATCGAAATATATACTAGATAAATATATATATTGATATTTTTGTAACAACATTTAATCAAAACTATAGAAATGTTCTGAAACTATTTAATTTAAATCAATCATATTAATTTACATAATTTTTTAGGGTAATGAAAGGCAATAAATTGCTTACAGATTTTTTTTTCATACTGCTACAATTAAAACTAATTCTTTGAAGTTATAAAACATAGAACAAATATTTTACGAAAATTTTTAAATGTACTCTAATGTCAAATATTTTTTTTTACTTACGTTGTAGCAACTATAACTTTTCATGAATATCTATACTGTTTAAACTTAAACTTTTTTTCAATTAGTTATACAACATTATACGTACTTAAATTTTTTATAAAATAGTTTTACGTAATTTATCTGTTTAGTTTATACTTAAAATGAATAAAATCAGAAAGAAAGTAAGTCGAAGTTCAAAGTATTTTATTTTGTTTTTTTTTTCTTCTTTCATAGTTTTTTACAAAAAAGTAATCAAAATAAACACACGACTAAGACTCTGAATCTTTTGTTTGATTTATTTCGTTTTAGTTAAATATTTGACTTTTTAAACTTAAGAAAATTGATAAAAAATGTTAAATTATTTATGAAAACTAAAAAAAATGCTTAAAAAGTAAAAGTAATCCTGTTTTTATAAAGTTATTTACAAAAAAAAATCTTAAAACTAATACAGGTTATTTGTTTTTTATTTTTTATATAGTTTTTATAAGACACTTAAAAATAAAAAATGACCTTTGTTTAGTTCATTTCTGAGGGTTTTTAATCTTATTTTCAATTGTATAAAAATCTTTTTTAAACTTTTTCATTTGTGAATTTTTCAAAGTAGCAGTTTGAGTTTTTGTCTTCTAAAAATTAATGAAAAAATATTTTAGTAAAACATCATACTTTTTGTATTTTTTAAACTTGTGAGTACTACATTTTACTAGATTTCACCAATATAACTTACTTAATAAGACGATTGACTGTTTTTAAATTAAAAAGACGATCTTTTTTGTAATAACTTTTTGAAACTAAATTTAGAAAAAGTAAGTTGTAAAAAGTTTTATGTAAAAAAAAGCTTTTATTCATTTATTTTAGCAATCATACAAAAAAATTTTTTTGTAAATAAAATCAATTAAGATGTATTGTGATATTCAAACAAATTGATTTTCGCAAACAAATTCTGATGTGTCAGTTTTCGGTTTGTTGAAAAGTTTTCCAAAGTTTGAATCCTCACTGCAGTGAATGCCAATTACATCATGTGAAGTGTCAGACTTTGGATACCCACTCACCCACTGTAGTTCAAAGTTGTCACTTAAATTCATCCCGTCAGCATATTTCAATTCGCTCCCTTGTATTTGTATTCCAGTCCACAAGTCGTTTGCTTCATACATTTTGCATAGCGACCTTTCAAATTCAGTTTTTAAAAATAGTGCTATTTAAAGCTATAGTTTAGTTTTTGACCTATATAGTATTAGGTAATAATATTATTTTTTATGATTTAATAATAAATAGTAATAAAAAACATTTACATTTAATTTAATAAATTGAAAAATCAGTAAAAATGAGTTTACAAGCACTTAAAAATAAGTTTTACTTTCGTTTTTCAGTAGTTTCTATGCCATCAACAAGTAGTTTTGTGCCGAAATTAGAACTGCAGTATCTGTCTGCTGCATTCCAAGTTGCATTAAACAATTCTAAAAAAAATGATATAACTTTTTTTTTTCAAAACTATATGTCATTTATAAACAATTTACAACTTTTTAATAACCTATATTTTGTTACAATAAGTACTTTTTAAAACTAAAATTATTATTTTCCTTATATCGATAGCATCACTTTAGTTGAATTTAAAAAAAGCTACAACTTTCACTAACCAAAAAAAAATCGTTAATTTTCTGCAAAAAATGTTTTTTAACGTTGCTTATTTTTATTAAAAAACTGACAAGTGTATCACTATCAATAAACGATTTGTTAAAAAGCACAAGGAAAAAGAAAAAATTAAGTCTAACTTCCACATGAAAATGCATGTGAATAAAAGTTTGGCTGCCAATTTCCGTAATCACAATTTCTAGACACAATGCCAAAAGGAATAGAATGATTGCATGAAAGTTGAATTGAGAGATTATGAGCTATTTTTGAATTAACTTTTTGACTGAGGTGTTTTATTTTTGGAAGATGACATTCTAGAAAAAAAAATCAACTATTAATACAAGTTAAGCTACTGACACTTAAAGTTATTTAAAAAGGTATGTTTTTAAAAAATTGATAAACATCAAAAATTTATCAAATTTCCAACCTAAAATATCATTAGCGAGTAATGAAAACTTCTCAACTCTTGAATTTTGGTCGTTTAACAAACTTCTTAGCATTTCAATTTTACTAGACTGCCTCAATATGGTAGTATTTAATTTACTAATCAGAAACAACATATTTAAGTTTTTTTGATCTTGGCTTTTTACTTCTTCCTCCAAAATTTGAATTCTCGCCTCTGCATTCAAAAGCCTCTTTTCCAAAGATTCCTCTAAAATAATAGTTTCATTTAAGTTCTAGTACTTAACAATAAATAATAAAAAACTAAATGACTACAAAAAATCAAAAGTTATCACTATTTTATCTTATATTTTCTACCTGAAATTGTTCTAGTTGTCTGTAAACTTGCTGAAGTTGTCATTTTATTCGATGTAGTTTCAGGCAAATCTGTTGTAATAACTTCTTGGGTAGTCGTAAAAACTGAAGTTGGGTTTTGTATAGTTGTTAAGACTGGTGATGTAGCTTCATTATAATCTTTTACGACTGATAGTATTCCTCTAAATCTGCTACATCCAGTACTACAGTTTGAATGAAACAAAATAAGTAGCTCGTTTGTTTTTGTTTCAATTGTTCCAACTTTTGTAACTTCAGTTATAAAAGTTACTAATCCATCAGGTGAAATTTTAGATAATAATAACTGGTTATCTTCTTCACTTTTATTAAAGTTTGTCACTTCAAATTGAAATGAATAACCTTTTTGACATCGAATTAACCATCTGAAAAATAAAAACTATTTTTTACTTATTTGTTGTTTTTTTAATAAACATTTCGTTGTCGTAAAAACAAAACCTCACTTTGAAATAATACAGTACTACTTAAGTAAAAAATGAACATTTAGAAGTATTTTTACATCTAGCACAAAATACAAACAAGTTTTGTGAGTTCCTTTGATGGTTTAAAACGCTAGAATTTGCTGATGAGACAACCACATTAATTTGCTGAGGAACGTCAGTATTTAGTTCTAGAAGAACTAAAAACTTGTTCATCTTCTTTATAGAAAAATTATCAAAAACACTAAATCTAAAACTTGCATTTTCCTCTTTTGAAAGTGAAAGCTTTGCCATTGCCGCTTTATTTCCATCAACAAAAATTTCGTCTGTTTTAGTTTAAGTATTTCTTAAAAACTGTACTTTATGTTTTTGATTATGAAAACGTGTTTGATTTTTATATTTTTAGTTAGCTGTAATATTTAAAAACAACAAATCTTTCAACTATATAATAGTTTTTCTAAGTTTCTAAAACTTACAAGTTAAAATGAATTTAAAATATTAGTTGATAATTTTAAGTAAAATATTTAAGTTTATAAATCTTCATTAGAATAACTTATAATGTGTAATTAAACTAAACTGAAGCTTGAATATTACAACTTTAAAATTTGATATTTTTTATTGAACTTACTAGCGAATTTTGTTGGATTTAACAAGTTTTTTGGTATTTTAAATGAGTTCTTTTCATACTTTATGGCTTCAAAATTAATAAGTTCAAATCTATATAAGTAAAGAGTAAACTTTGTTACGACATCAGACGAGCCAAAACTGTTCACTTTCACATTTATAGTGTCGTAGTTTTCTTTTGCAGTAAAATTCTGTAAAATATTGTTTTTTTCAGAATAAAATTTTATAATTTTATTAATGTATATTTTTAAAAACTTAATATTTATAAGTTTACAAGCTTAAACATAACGGTTCATACTCTTGCTGAAATTATTTGATTAAAAAGTCAGTAACTTTGTTTTTGTATTCTTCAAGTTAATAATAGCTTAAAATTTTTTAATGTGAATATGAAACCACTTGCATTATTTTTTTCATTTTCGTATGGAAAAGAAGTTGTGATTGTAATGATAAATGAAATAAACACCAAGCTTGAATACCAATCCATCCTTTAACGGATGACGTATTTTGAGTTAAATAAGATAAATTTATTGAGTTAATATTTTTCATACTTAAATATTTTAAACATAAATAGTAACGGTTGTTTTAAATTGCTACATAAGTTAAAAGTCAAAATAATACAAACTCAGTAAATTACAGATTTTCGTTTTACTAAAAAGAAATTGCGTAACTAAACCTTTAAAAACACCAATGTCTTGATATAAACGTTTACTTTAACTACTAAAAAAATGTTACCTCAATCAACCTATAAACAAAGTTTTACCTCTGACATACTACCGAACTTACTTTACTATTTTTTATAAAGTACAAGAACTAAAAGGCAAATAATTAAAGTGTATACCATTTAAAATTTGTCACTTCCGTGATAGAGCAAAAATGAATCACCGTCAGTTACACAGTTTAGATTATTTATTGTTCACCTTTATTGTTTGTCTGAAACAAAACTTTTGTACTAAATTAATCTATAAGAAAACCTTCGTTTATATTTTTTATGTAATGAAGGACTATAACACTTTTTGATTTTAATACGTGTTTTAATTAACGACATACTATTGCTAAAGATAACAAGGCTGTTTTTAGATAAAATGTAGTGAAAACACTATTAATTCATTAAAACATAAAAAATATTTGAGAGGTCGAGTTAGTCTAGTCACTTTTTCATTTTTTTTAAGTGATTTAGTTTAAATAAAAAAATTTTTTTCAATAGAACAACACTAAACTAGACGAACTCATACAAAAAATTAAAAGTTAAAAAAAAATTAAACAAAACCTAATGTTACTCTAGATGATATCTAATCTTTAGATTTAATACTATAAATACTTTTACAATATCAAAACTAGGGGAGGTTATAGGCTTTTTAAATTGGGGAAAAACAGATTTATTTTTAAAATTTTGTAGTAGAGAGTGTTTACTATGGTAGCTTTTAATAGAGCACTTTATAAAATGAAGTTAGTGACTATTATTAAGTTAAAGTACTTTTTATAATAGTATAAACAAAAGTAATTACTTATTAAGCTTGTATAAAGAACTATTTATACTTATTAATTTCATATATCTTATCTAAAACAAAAAAATCATTAAAAAAAAAATTTTTTGATCGTTAATATTTTGAACAAAATTATAAATTTTTAATGAAATGTATTTGAAAAAATTCAACAAGTTTGTTAATTAAATATTAAAAAATCTAAAATCATTGTATATAACATAAAAAAAAATTACTTGATAGATTTACAACAAGAAGTTTAGTTGCAGTTTGAAAATATTAAACTTTTAAAATTCATTAGCTATCAAGTTAAACCATTGAATTTAATCACTAAAATTTAAAAAAATCACCTTGTAATGTAAAATTTTATTTTATAAATTAATTTAAAAAATCACAGTTTTATCATATTTTTTTTGTTTACAAAACACTAAAAGTTCAATTACATTTTTATTTGACTTAAACTTTGATTATAAGTTTACATGGAAGTCTTTTTAAAACTTAACTTCTGGAAAGCTTAAAACATAAACTTGTAATCTAAACACAATCCCTAGCTTTGTTTCAAAAACTTAACTTTAGGCTATGCTTTTAAGAAACTGTTGTTTTTTATTATATCAAATCATGCCAAAAACTATTTGTTTAAATAACATTTTCTTTGTTTTTTTAAGTAATAACAACATTAAGAGTTACGTTAACAATGTATTAATTTTAAGTTTTTCTTTTAAAAAGAATAAATTCTAAGTTATATTAACTATTTTTAAATAATTTTATGAAATAAATATATTATATGTTTAAAAATAACTTTATAAAAAGGTAACGTTTGTTTAACGAAATAGTTAAAACTTATTATAATTTTCGTAAAAAAATAAGTACAACTTTATAATGCAATATTTTAAACTAAGTAATAGCTTACTGCACAAGAAATTATTATATAAATGAATTTATACAATGTACATGTGTAAGTCTCATTAATAACGTTTTTATTGAACATTTATGAAATAAACTTTTAGTTTCTTAAAGATACTATCCACTTAAGAAATAGTGCATCATCTTAACTTAACTAAATATGTTATCATTTTCAAACAAAACACTTATCAAATTAGTGCAGGCTTTCCATTTCATACAAACTTTCAATAATTATATGTTTTTTATGACATTTAAACTTGTTTATAAATTTGAATTATTTACGACTGAGTTCAAGGACTTCGCTAGATTGTGGCCACCAAATATTATTTTATTTCCAGCACGTAGTTTTTCAGCTGGAAAAAAAAATTTATAAAACAAGTGAAATTATGCTTTTTATACAAAAATTTTGAAATTTTTGAATCATTCGGCATGTTTGATTTTCAGTATACATTAGTGATAAACAAATATTTATTTTATAACAGTCATACTTTTAAAGACTTTTTTTTATTTTAACAATTCAATTGTACAAAATTATACGGCCTCTAATTTTATTTTATTGATTCACCTGCAGAATATTTTTCTGGTAATCCTGGTCTACCAGCTAGAAAAATTGCCTACCTTTACAAGTTAGTCAATATCATTAATTACGTTTGTACTATTTAGTACAACTAATTGCTTATACAAGAAACCTTGTTTTGAATAGAAACCAATTAGTCAATTTTTACGTTAAATTTTTGTCAATACAACGTATAAACGTGATTAAGAGTACCGAGTTATACTTAAATAGACTTGAAATTTATTCATATGACTGTGTTTAAATTTTTGAAAAGTTTTTACTATGTAATAATTATCATAAATAATTAATATATAAACCGCTCATTTGAAATTTTGAGAAGTTTATTAAAAAATTTAAGTTAGCTATCGTCGGAGTAAAACTATTAAACACTAAAATAGTATAATAAAAGTTTCAGTACAGTTTAGAATGGTTTAGAAAACTTTATTAAAATAGTTACGTGATAAAATAATAAATGTAAAACAACTTTGTGTAAGAATTTTGAATTAAAAAAAACTTAACCTAACTAAAGTTAAGTTTAATTTATAATTAGGTAACAATAAAAAAATTCAATCTTAGAAACTTTATTTTCAAACTGAGTAAAAAAGTAAAAGACTACAAAAATTGACAGCAAATTAGTTGTAAAAAAAATTTCTTGTCAAAAACTAACTTTAAAGTTTGAATCTTACTTAAGCATAAATAATTTTTAATTATATACTTTTTAATTAAAATTGAATAAAATCATGTTAAAATTTTCTGATTATCTTTAACTAAGATACCAAAAACTTGTTAGAAATTGGAGTTTTAATAGGTGAACATATGCTGCAAATATCTATAAACAACAAAGTTTTAGTTGAAAATATGAGTAGATAAGTAAATATAACTAAGATATTAAGAACCATTTCAAAGAGATACATATTACAAATTCATATTGTATTTAATGTTGACGCTGTTTCGATATTTGCTCAGTCATTATCAAAAACAAAACTGTGCAAAATAACTAAAAGTTATTGTTAAACAACCAAATATATAAGACAGTATAAATAATAGATATATACAAACAGTTATTTATTTAAAAATACAAACTACAGTAAGATTACAAGGCTAATAATAAAAAATTTATACGCATAAACATATCTATACATGGTAAAAAAAAGAATATATAACTAATCAAAAATTCTTAAGTTAAGGGGAAATCCCCGGTTTAGTTAGTTTTTTGTTTAAAATTGAATTATAAAGTTTAATTAAAGTAGCTTTACTGATCAGGGTCTCAAATTTATTCATACATTCTTTTAAAATACCTAAATTGTTAAAAGTTATTATTATATTTTTACAATTATTTTCTTACAATTACTAGTATGGTCAGATACAGCTGTTTTTCCTACGTTAAACTTGTTAGTCTTGTTACAAGACATCCCATGAATTGAATTCTAACATAGTCTACGAATACGAAAGCTCTAAAAATATAAGCATCAAATATATTTGATTTACTTCGAGACCAGTAATAAAAGAGTCAAAGAACATTTAAGAGAAAAAAAAGCTGTGTGTAACCATGTTAATAATTGTAATAATTGTAAAAATAAAATAATAACTGTTAACAATTTTGATACTTAAGAAGAATGTAGGATTAAATTTGAGACTGTGATCAGTGAAGCTATTTTAATTAAACTTTATAATATAGATTTAATCAAACAACTAACTAAACTGGGTATTACCCACATATTAAGAAATTTTGATTAGATGTATAAATTTTTTACCATGTATAAATGTTTATATGCATATATTTTATTGTTAACCTTCTAATTTTACTGTAGTTTGTAGTTTTTAATATATAACTGTTTATATTCATCTTATTATATAATGTGTCTAATACATTTAGTTGTTTAACACTCATTTTTAGTCGTTTTGCACAGTTTTGTATTTGATAACGACTGAGCAAAAGTCGAAACTGCGTCATGATAAAAAAAAATTATGAATTTGTAAATGGTTTTTAAAAGCTCAAGCATCCCCTCCTGTATTTTATTTTAGAACTAAGATTATTATTTTTAAATACTCAAAGCGTAAAACTTTAAAGCTTAGTGCAATATTTTTAATTTTTACTTTTAATAATTTTATTAAACATGCCAAAGTTTCTCATAAATTATTGCAACGAAACTAATTAAAAGTAATAAGATGTCTGAAAAACGAACTTCAGCTTGCTTATAACATCATATATCCGTTTAAAACTTCTGAATAAATCTTAAAACTATTTTTTTTTAAGTAACAAAAATCTTTATAAATATTTTCTTAAAAGCTTTACTTAATACAAGTTTTATTATGAAGAGTTTTATTTTTAATTGCTTGTATTTAAAGTTTAAGTTTATTATTTATAGTTCAAGGTTTATTAATTAATAAATAATGAAAATCAAGCAAAAATATTTTATAATTCTTTTTTTTTTTGTTTACTGTACTTAATATTTGAAAAAAAAAACATAAACTTATATTGTACAAACTTTTAATACAAATATTTTTTAAATTGTTTTAATATGTTTGTTTTTTAAATAATACTATTAATTCGTGATTCTTTCAAACTAAACTTTGCTTTTGCTTTGTAAAACAGTATTAAAGTAAAGTTAAAACTTATTCCTTTCAATAACTGATGTACTAAAAAACTGATATTCTATAGACTAATGTGATTATGATTTTGTTTACAAAACTGTTTATTGAACTGGAAACATATATATATATACTTTATAGTTTACGTCAAAAGAATAATCTTTCACCATAAAAATTTTATATAACAAAGAGAGTTAAGTAGGGCACAAAATAACTTTGGATAACGACGTAATAATAGAAGTTAATGATGATTGAAAATATGTTTTTAAGTAAGTAAGATTGCCAATAAATTAGCTAAGCATTAGTATTTAAAATCATTTAATCGATGCCCAGTCATTGCCAACTTTTTATTGTTGGTCTTAAACAAAAAAAAAGTTGTGAATTGCTTTTAACAACACAAAAGAGTAATTTTCAATTTTTTTAAATTTACAAACGACTAAATAGTTTTTTAAAGCTTATATAAGATTTTTATTCGACACAACATTAAAAAAAAGAGTTAAATTTGCTTTTGTGCCATCCGAACCGAGAAACTTGAAACAGTATTTTAAGTTTTTCACAAAAAGAAAAAGCATAACAAAAACTTATTTTTGAAAAAAAAGCCAATAACGAATAAGTTAAAAAATATTTAAATTTTTTTTTTTATAAATATTTCATTAATTGATATTTCGAGTTTGATTCTGTTTTTTAGACTTCTATTTTTCTTTTTGATACTAAAATATATTTTTTGCTTATAAAATTTTCTATCAAAATTTTTACAAGAAATTTAATTAAAGAAAAAAAAACTAAATTTATTTTTTTTTGTGGTATTAGTTTTTTGTATGCAGTATCATCTTTTTTAATTGTCTATGTTTAATAAATAATAAATATAAAAAAAAAATTAACAAAAGTGTTAATATATATTCCATTATCGAAGTTGTTAAGTTTCGTTTTTAAGATTTTGGTTTTTTCTTGTCTGTTAAAACTTAAAAGTCATTCGTAAGTTCTTTTTTTTTTTAATTAGTAGCATTTTTATAAAATAATATTTTTACTTTCAAGAAATTTGCAACAAAACTTATTTTAGTATATGCAAACAAATTGCTGTTTAATGTTTTTTTATAAGTAGTTTTCAATGACGTCTGGATAGTCGAGCAAGTTTTTTGTTTAAAATTTTTAATTCTTTTCTTTCTTTTGAATTAAATTCGATGTTTTCTGTTTTTATCAGGTTTCTAGGCAAAAGATCAACAAGGAACATTATTCCAATAAAAACAAGATAACTGATTGATGCTATCTGGATTAGAAACCGAATCCTGTAAATTTAAAGTTAATTAATTTTAAAATATAATAAAGAAAAATAAAAAAAATAAAGACACTTTATAAATACAATAAGCTCATTTACTTTGAAAAAAACTTAATGTACTTCAAACAACTTAAAAAAAAAAATGTTTCTATGTTTGAAATAAACTTAGATTTTATGCTATCAAATCGTACTTGGAAAAGGTGAAAAGTTAATTTTTAGCTACGTTAAAAAAATAGCTTTTGATTTTTAAAACTGTTATACAATATTATAATTAGTTAAATTTTTTACTTCATAATGCTATTTATTATCAGTTACACAAGTAAACAAAACTTTTGGAGCTATAAACATTTATTTTCTAACACATTTTATGAAATTTATTAAGAAATTTTGTTGTTAAATAATTTCTTTATTGTAAAAACACTATTCAAATATTAACAATACCTCAAATTGTTTTACTAAAACCAAATATTGTATATCTTATAGCTTTAAACAGACATTATAGGGTAATGCAATAAAATACATTTAAAAATAGTATTTTTATCAGGGTTTCCAAAAACTGGTAATTTGCTACTGTTGGACACTTTTACTATAGGGAGGCAAGACTAGTAAACAAGTAAATGGGTAGTTAACTAGTAAAGATGCAATATCTAATAAAATAAGTGATTTTTCATTTCTGCTCAATAGGCGATTATAAAAATGAGTTTGGAAAACCCTGATTTGATATATCAGTGCAAACTTATTAAGTAAAACTAGTTCATTACAGAATTTAAACTGTTAAAAAGTAGATTTCTTTTATCACCTCACATTTAATATGTTTATCAACACTTTTTTCCTGAACAGTTTTTATTACACTAAAGTACAATGGTTTTCAAGCACTAGGATCTAAACTAAATACTTTGACCATCTTTTTTTTTGTCGTTCAATAAACAATAAACTAAGTACACAGTTAAAATGTTTCCGTTTGGTATACAGAAAAAAAAAATTTGATCCAACGGTTTTATAAGTATAACACTCGTACTCAAAACTTGATAACCACATAATTTTGTTTGATACTTAAAACATTTTGTTTCTCTTATAGCTTAAAAAAGTTAAACTGTTTTTTGACACTACAATTAGCGTTGTTTGTTGAAATGTTTAGAGAAATGTACTATTAAGTTAAATACTTCTCATAGCAGCATAAACATTTAACCCTTCTTATACAAATTGGTAGCAATATTCTGAACTTTTAAACCAAAATTTTGCAAACACAAGTTTGGAAAAAAAAAAACTCAATATAAGATCTTACAATTACTATTTAGTTCTAAAATTACCTTCTTATTAACACTTAACTAAATACAAGCAGTTTACTCCATTTACTGATCAAAGACTTTATAGTTGTATTATCAATGTGAAAACAAACATTAAGCTTTTTTACTTGACTTAAAATTTTAATTTAAATTTTTATATTTAAGTTAATCTTTTTTTTATGAAGCAAAAAAATTATAAGATAAAAACTTAGATTAATTTTGTCTGTACAAAATTAAAGTAAACTATTTGTCTTTATCGCACTTAGTTTGTTATTTTTCTTATTATTTTATAACATATTGTGCTCTTAAACATTTATATGTACATATATGTATACATTATATAAGAGAATTAAACTTATAATTACCTATTAATTTATTAATTATTTATTAGTTTTACTTTGTACAGTGAGTCCATTAAAAAGACATTTATAAACAGATTACTTCAAAAATAAAACTTATAAATAAGAGAGCTATAGTTTTTCTTCTCAGCTAATCAGCTATTAAAATTTAAAAATAAAATACTCAAAACATACAAAGATAAATAAACAAAACTTAATAAATTTAAAAGTTTTATGTAATTTCGAGTTTTCTGCAAGAAATTTCCTCTTTAGACACATATAATAAATATTTTTAAAATTAAATTAATTAAATCATTCTTTTTTTAAATTTTGCAGTCATTTATTGAAATTTGTACACTTTTTTTTTCTTTTCGAAAATTATTTGGATTTTGGCATAAAATTATTTATCACAAGGTTCAAAACTATAAAACTTTGTCATAATGTTTTTAATCTTGCGTAATTTGTTTATTTATGTTTGTATGTGTTTAAAGTTTTTTTTTTGGAATTAAATAGCTGGTAAGTAGAGAAGCGAAACTATAGTTCTGTTATTTTTAAGTATCAGCTTTTTTTAAATCTTTTTATACATATATAACTATTTTAGTTAAAAACTGCTAAATTTTTTAACCTAGAAATACACTAACAAAAAAGTTTAGTTAAATAAGCTAGCGTATAAAATTTTTCAAGTTGGCTTAACCGCTGAACAATTTGTTTAAACAACTATACTTGTAAATTAATTGCATACTTGTAGTCCGTCTCATCTTCGTACACATTGTGTTCTCTATGCACGGACAAGTTTTTGTCGTCGCAACAAAACAAATAAGTTTCATTGTCCAAATTTTTTCTGTTCTGATCAATACAACAGAAGGTATCATTATAAAGATCAGACATTCTCGGGCATTGGAAGTCTGGTTTGTAAGTGATACTTACTTTTGAATGTTGCATACAAACTTCAGCTATTGTTGAAGCTGTAAGTAAAAACATATGTACAAATAGTCGAGTACCTAACTTTAAGTTTATCAATTTTAAAGCACAAAATTTATTACTTTTAAGTTAACACTAGTAAAAATGATTATATTTTGATCTGGTTTAAATATATCTTCTTTTTTGGTACTATTTATCTTACATGTATAAAAATTTTCTTATTTAATATAACACCTTAACAAAATCTAAACATTAGTTAAAACAGAAACTTATTTATACGTGTTTCATATTTGATGCTTTATGCTTCATTCTTATCTAAGTAGTGATTGTTTTAACTAATAATTACTTTGCTTAACTTTTTTATTTAAATTTATAGACTATATACAAACTTTAAAGTTTAATAAACAAAACTCGCATTGATTAATACTTCTGTTAGTTAGCACTATTTAAATATTATTAGTTTATTATTAAATTTAAATAATATTTAAAAATAAATAGTGGTATAAATTCGAAAAGAAACGTTAAATATCGTCTATGCTTCAATTTTAACTATTTATTTTTAAACTTTTAAAATTCATTATTTTATGACTAATTTGGTTATTGATAGTTATTTTTAAGTTTTTTTGATTTAAGTTAAACGTTCGCTGTTATTAATATTTCATAAAGAATTAAACTCACCAAAGCCTAATAAATAAAGTCTAAAATATAAGTAAATTTCCATTTTTTATTTAACATACTTTACCTGTGATTTAATTTTATAAGTATTCTAAACAAATATAACACTCTTGATTTAACTTCTTTTTATACTTAAGCTAGTTCAAAAGATGTCTGTAAGCTTACTAAATGAAAGTTATTACTATTTTAGCAAATAAAAAAGTTTATTACTCAAAATTTAAAGAAGGCTATACTTTACTAAAAAAATATATATAATATAACTTATATTAACAGTATAAACTAGTAATAAGGACGTATCTAGATTTGTTTCTTGAGCCTCTACTACCTCTAAAATAAAAGTCTAGATAGTTTAGTTTACTGAAAAATTTTATAAAAATTTAACATTTTTAATAGCTTGTGTTTTCTTGATAAGGTTTTAATTGTTTAGTTTTGAGTTTATAAGATGTAACATTATATTCATATAGTATAATAATGTTAGGAACACCTTCAAAACAGCTGTGACTAGTAATAATTTCTAAATTCAATATGATGTCATAATAAATTTACAACTAATGAGAGCCTATTTGAAAATAAAAACTTTTTACTAATTCTCTTAATACTTTCAATATATAAGTGCAATTATATGGAAATAAGATAAAAGTTGTTTTACTACTTTTTTACTATGCCATTTCAACTACTTAACTATTACATTACTAAAATAACATTTATTTTTTTCTTTAAATTAATGTATATGTAGGACAAATGTTATAGACATTGTTTTTATTACAGCGTTGTGCAAATATTTACGAATTAAATTATACAATTTCATTAATTAAAGACATCTTATTGTAAAAGCAGTAAAAGTTCGAACTATTAAAAATATTTAACTATAATGATGCCTATAAATTTATAATAATTAAAACTACATGATTAATCTGACTTAAAGATAAGAATGAGAACTTAAAATTTTAAAAACTAATTGTATATAAAATTTTATCGGTGATTTAAAAATGTCGTACTTTATATATGATATAACACAAAGAATAGATTATACTAAATTTATCGATACTTAGTTGTGTTTATATTATAATAAACAAAAGCTATAACAAAAACAGTGAACACTACCTAATTTATAAAATGTTTTATTAGAAGTTAATAAACGCTGTTTTACGAAATATTTGAAACCTTAGCTACCACACTTAAAACCGCCTAGAGCCGCCTTTATTAGTAGTACTGTTAATAATGATATAGTAGCAATTAGTTATAATGTAGGTTTAAAGGTTTGTTAACGACCTTGACTTTGAGATGTTTCTTTTTGTCGCAACTAAATTATATATTTATGAATCGCTTATTCACTTATTGAATATTTATAAGGTACTTAAATATTAATATACCGAAATATCTTATTGAAAATCACTGTTTTAACGTTATTGGAAATCAAATTAAACAAAACTACGGATAACCTAAAATCGATCAAAAATTTTTACTATTACTTAAAATTAATTTTATCATTTTTTAAGGTTTAATTTAAGGTCTTATTTTTTTAAGCATAAAAAAATCATTAAGCTTCCCGTTTTTCTAAAGAGTTTTTTATTTAAAATGTTTATCCAATTAGCTGGTTGCATATAATCGTCTTCTTATTTACATTACATACATTACGGGTGTCTAATGAAAATTTAATTTGGAAAATAAAATAAATGTTAAGTTAAAAACAAAAGTAAAGTTTTTAAACTTTGTTATACTTACATATTTTTATTTGCTTTATTATCTATAATTTCTTAAAACTAGCTTATACTTCTCTTATTTTTACGAATTTTCTAATCTCAATAAGCATTAATTAATACTCAACTTTTAGCCTATGTAGTTAAAAATATGTTTAAACATTTAACAACATTGAAAAAAACTTTAGAGATTTTTTAGTTATACTTTTATAGCTTAAAAGTAATATTTTCAAATACATCTGAACATTTATTTAATTTTGTCGATTAAAATAAATAATATGTTTCTTTATATTGTTCTTTTTTATTACTGTTTATTATTACTATGCGTATTTTTTGTTACTTAAAAAACTGAAGAAGTAACATAAACCAAAAATAAAAATTATGTACTTTATAATAAAGCTAAACTTTAAGATCTTTGCTTAGTATGTTTTATTATTTTTACTACTTTAACTTGAGCTTTAAATGATTGTACTAAGCTTGTGACTAAGAAACTTTTTCAGACGTTTTATTCTCTCATCTAAAACTAAAAATAAGGTTTTCTGATATAATAGTTTTGAAAATTTACTAATTTTTGAGTAACTGTTTCTACTGTAAGGTCATCTTATTACTACTTGGAGGCTACAGAAGTTAATACAATTAAAGTTAATTATAAATAAAATATATATACAAAAGACACTCAGTGCAAAAACCCAGAATAAATATCACGCTATTTTCATCAGTGGATACATAGCAATAAATAAAAGATAAATTTAATTTATATAGTAAAAGTATTATTTATCATAAACAAACATTAATTACATTCAAAGTCAGTTACACAAAACTAATCAAAATACTAATTATTATAACTGGATATGTACAAACCTACAAACACCAAAAAAAGCATTAAGTAATTAAAATGACACTATAGTCAAGTTATTATTGATATAAGAGTAAGTTTTTTATTTTAAACACATACAGCTTTCATTTTGACTAAGTCAAACACGTTACAACAACTTTTAATTATCTTAAATCTCTCCAAATTGAATATTTCAGCACAACTTTGATTGCTCACCAAATGTTCCGCAATAGCAGATCGTTTTATTACATTCATAATTTTATTAGATTTCTTTTCTCTTTTTAGACTTTGTATGTAATTAATATTTGTTTATGATATTTACTACTGTTACTGTGTTAGTTATACTTATCCTTTATTTATTTCTATATATCTACTGATGAAAATAGCGTGAAGTATATCTGGATTTTTGGACTGAGTGTCTTTTGTATATTGTTTAAAATTAAATTCGACTTCAAATGTTTGTATAACTAAAATTAAAACTAAAATTAAGAAAAAATGAAGAAGATTTATCAGTTGCAGTTTTTCGATAAAAAACTTAAATACTACAATTTATTTAATATATCATAAAATTCAAAATAAATTATATAAAATAACAAAAAATATATTTTCGAAAAAACTATGTAGCTATTGAGTAAAACTTTTTTTTAATTTACAATAAGTTTTCTAAAGAACTAAAACTACAAAAAAATTGTAGTACAATTTTTTTCGATTTATTTACTTGTAAGGACTTAGTTTCTTGGTTTGTTTTTTTATTTTAACAAAAACTTTTGCTTTTATCTAATACTAAGTATAACTTGCCGAAACACAAACAAATTTACCGTTTTAACCGCAATAAGCGTTAGTGTTTCGTCATTACCAATTAAAATTTTAATAGAATGCAAATTAATTGTTCCTTGTTAATAACAAATTTTTCTCGTTCAGAATTTTTTAAAAATAAGTTCCATGTTTTATTTAGTGTTTATTTTCTATCTGTAGTAATAATTTAAATTCAGACGCTTTTACGATAATTCAAATTTGTTAAAATTTATTAACTTTACAAGACTAAACGCATTTTTTGACTAATAAAGTTTTTTTTTGTTAATTTTAAAAGTTGAAATATCTTTTTTTTTTTTTAATTTGACATCTCTTTAATTTAAAAGCATTCAGATTTTAGAAGTAACTAGTAATCAGGTTTCATATGAACTAAAAAATATAAAAACATTATTCCACTGATATGTTCGGTAATTTTATGTTAATTTTACGCTTTTAAAAAGTATGGTTTAAATTAATACAGTTTAATTTGATTAAGTTCAATATGACCCAGTTTTTTAAAATGGTCGAATTTAGTTTGATAAAGTTTTAAAGTTGCAAAGTTTAGTTTTAAAATTACAAGACGTTTAAAAATATAAACAGCTTTTAGTTTACTTACACTTGTTGTTTTAGACTTTATCAAGAAGCTGAGTTTTTGAATAGTGATCTACAGGGTATAGGATACGGTTTTTTTGCTAAGATTCGGAACCTGCGGGATCTTTCAAAGTTAAATGAATCAATAAAATAGAAACTTTTTACCTAACTTCGCTTAGTTGTTATCCAGATAGGGTTCGGCATACTTCAACCCGCATTTGCGTGAAATTAAAAACTACCGTCTGTGGTGTGCTTTTTAGCTAAAAATATACTTTTTATAACAATTCAATACATTGTGGTAAAACATAACGAGTAGTTTTATTTTAATGTGAAGTAGTTACTAATGCTTTATTAGTGAATATTTTTGGTATGAAATAATACTATTTTATTGTTTGCTACAAAACTTTAAATAACTGCAGCTCGCTAGCAACACTTTTTAGGAAAATTGCCCTGCTTAGAACAAAAGGCAGCTGATCAGTAATGCCAAAATGCTATTGTTGCGATGCCATGTGAACACTAAATAAACACTTGTTATTTTAAACAAAAAAACATAACTAGACTATTTAACTTGTGAATTAAGTGATTTATCAAGAATGCTGCTGACCCCTGATCTAAATTATAATCATAGGTTAAAGATAGGCAACATAAAATTCGCAGGCCACTTAACAGAAAACTGTGGCACGCCAGTCATTTTATTTTATGAAAAAATAATTGAGAAAAACAAGATAAGGATAGCTTGATAATATAGTTTTCCAATACTATTTTGGCAGCAAATATTTTTTTATTAATAAGTCTGCGAAATGTTTTTTCTTAAAATCTGGCCTGTCGCACTGACTTCAAAATTTTTATAATCTTATTAAAGTTATACACAAAATTGAAATGTTTTAATGTTAATCTAGTATACTGGGTCCAGCTGAATCCTATTTTGCTGACACAACAAATCATAAAATCGATAAAACTAAAAATTAAGTCAGATGAAATTATGTTGTTTTACGGTACTTTAAAACTTTATAACGTTAAGCATACTAGAAAGCATGACGAGCGTTAACTTGCTCGATTAGAACTTTTTGCAATTTTTAAAAAATGTCCAAACTTTAGAACCAATTGTTTTCCTTATTATTAAAGCTAACTAAGATTTTATTTTATTCTAGACAACGCTCCTTTGTAGTTAAAAAAATACATTGGATTAGGGTTTGAATTTTTGAGTGGGGCTCCTTAGAAAAAAGTGTATTTTATTTAGAATTTTTACTTGAACGGATGTTTTAGCCAGAAATATAGTTTTTCGTTTTCATTTTATTTTAATATTCTTACTTTGCTGTGTTCTCAAGGGTTGTTGTTTTGTTTTTCCTATTTCCTAATACTTTAATAATATATACAAATGTCCGATTGTAAATTTCAAAAACCTTCAATTTTCTAACGGTCACTGTAGCAAATAAAAACTTTTTTTTTTTAACTTATCTTAATACACTTAATTATTGCTATTATTAATGGTTTACGTTTTTTTTTATATAAACTGTTTTTATGTAAGACATGACCCATGGACGTTTTACTAAAATTATTATTAATTGAACATGGAATCCCTCATAAAAGAAATATGTTAGAGTAAAAATTTCAAATAAAGTACATTTTTTTAAGGGCCCCACTCAAAAATTTAAACCCAAATCCAATGGATTTTTTTTAACTAAAGACAAAGGAGCGTTCTCTAGAACAGAAAAAAATCTTAGTTATCTTTAAAGATCATGAAAATAATTGGACCTAAAGTTTAGACATTTTTTAAAATTGGAAAAAATACTAATCGAGCTAAGTTAACGCTCGTGAAAACAGGTACCGATTAGTTTTTATTGAAACTTATCTTGTAAACACTGGTCCAGGCAATGGCTAGCAAAGTTTGATTTTTTAAAATCTAGAACTTACTAATGCTATAGTTTTTTACAACTAGGTTGTCCTATGTCTGATCTTGAGTTGAGTACAAATTACATAAATTTTATACCCACCATATTTGAGAAAACTTTAAACTTAACTGTCTTGCAGTGAAAGTAAATTTATATTGTAGCTAAATGACATATATGTCTACTTAAAAACAGCACTTTTGAAGTATTAATATTTAATAAAATTACTTTATTAAAAATTTGAAAGTAAAAAGTTGTAAAATTTGAATTACTCAAGCATACAAAGTACTTACGTTTTTAAGTTACATAAAAAAGTGTCTATATCTCTTTCTGAATATAAAAGTATAAATATTAAAATATAATATACTTATAACTTATCAATTTAGGATTTTCTAAACCGGTTTGTAAAATTCCTACAGCATTTTATTGTTAGTACCATAAAATAGCATCAGGTTGTTGCACTTATAATTAATCAACGGTTGATGATGAACTATTGTGGGTCATTTTATATAACCCCATACCCTTTAAAATAAACTTGGTATTAAAACTACCGATTTCATCTAACTAAGGTGCTCTAAATTTTTCTGCCCTTGGTTTAACTATAGTAATAGTATATTTCCAACTTTAATTAAACTTTTATGCATTTCTTCATTCTTTGTAGTAAAACAACTCTTTAAATAAATTAATGCCAGCAAGAAACAAAATCGCAAACAAAATACATAACTCATGGATAAGAAACTCAAAAGCTTTTGCAATTTTTGTTATTACCTCTATATTATAACCTGCATCTTGTAGTAATTATAACAAATAAGATTCAACATTTTATAGTTAAGTTTTATTAAATAAACTTAAACCTAAAAAACATGTTTAACATTAAAAGTTGGAAAAAATAACATAAATCTGTTTATACAGTAATTGAAAGTATCAGAAAATTTAAGAAAATAATAGAGTAATAAAATAAAGAAGCTACAGTTTTCAAAGATATTCACAAAGTTTTAATAGTTTTTAAACAAATTTATAAAAACAAAAATCCAAAAATAAGTATCAACAATATTTTTTTTTAGATTTTTTGAGATAAAATACAAATAAAGTTTTACTATTCAAAATATAAATTTGAGCGTTTGTTAACAAAAGATCCTAGCGAAACAAGTTCACTGGAATACATAATAATAACAAATTATACAGTATCCTTCTTTTATTACACTGACATATGTTCCTTTGTGTTAAACGAGTTAACACACTTAAATGGAACTCTGTAAAAAAATAAATACTCTAAGGAAAGAATAGAAGCTATAGTAGGTATACACATGTGTCCATTAAAAATAAAAATAGTTGCTTTAGATTTTTATAGGTAATCTATTATTAATCATTAAGCTATAAAAATGTATAGTAATTATTTTTAATTTTAATAGACACATGCATTTACCTACTTTAGCTTCTATTCTTTCCTTACAGTATTTTTTTTTTACAGAGCTCCGTTGAAGTGTGTTAACTCGTTTAACACACAGAAGCATATGTCAGTATAATAAACGAAGGATACTGTATAGTTTTTAGCAAAAAAAAAATTAGTTATTTTAATCTACTTAAATGTTTTATATAAGGAGTAAATGTTACTTAAGTAATAGATACAGGAATGCAACTCATTCATGCAAAAAAAAAACATAAACTAGTCTGAGTGACTATATGCTAGCCTAAGTCAGCCGGAGTTCAATAAAAATTTAACAAAATAAAAACGTCTACAGAAATGGTGTGTCTAGGTTTTTAAACAATGGTAGAACATATTTTACTTGTTCAATATTAAAGTTCTTATAGAGCTTACAATAAAAGACTTTAAAAAAGAAGTAACTGTCTACTAATATGTTTTTGCATTTGTTTACTATACTGCAAGTAAACAAAAGTATGCTTTAAAAATAATAATTTAAACTGTTACTAATGTTTTTTTATTGACTTTTTTTCTGTTTTTTTTTTAGAAGTTTAGTTGTAGTTAAAGTATTTTTATATTATTAAACTTCAAATAAACAATATCAAATAAACATAACCCATACAACATTTTGTTTTCAATTTTTATAAGTTAATTTTTCGTAACAACTTTAGATCATTTTTTAATATTAGTGCTTTTATATAAAACAACTTTATAAAAAGTAGCCGTATCAACAAAGTTATTGTATAAACACTTTTGTGTTGTAAACTGCTTGTTTTAAAGAATTGAATGCTTTCACAAGTTAAATAGTTTTAACCAATGAAAATTAGCCCAAAGAAACCTTTGAAAATATTATAGTTAAAGATGAACAGAGTCTGTTTTTGAATTCTATCTATTTAGAAAAAAAAATCATAAATATACTTTTTCTGTAGGTAATTAAACGATGTTTAACGTTAGTATTTAACATTGAACACTTTCGGAAATTAATTGTAGAGGCAAATTTCATATCAAATCATAAACTAAACACACCTCTTAATAAACAGTCAAATTTTGTTAAAAAGTACCAAATCTAACACTTTTTTTGTTTCAAATAATTTTTTAAGTAAACATGTAAAAGTCGTTGCGCTAGTAAGCAACAACAGTTTATTTAATAACAGAAATTAAGAATCAAGAAATATAAAATTGAGCTTGTCAAAAAGGATTGCAGGTAACATAGAATAGATCTTCAGGTGTCTAGCCTAGACCATCTGCAAAAAGTATAAGAATTAAAACCTCTAGACTTGAAGATAATTATTTTTATCGGCTCTGCTTTGAAAACAAACCTACTTGCAAATCGCAAGTACAATAAAATTGGAAAATGGAAACTATGGTACACTGTAACAAGCTGAAGCATTTATAAACGTTAGATTTAGAGAAATTCAAATCAATGACTATAAGCACAAGCAGTTCAAATCTTTAATAATATCTAAAAATACTACATAAAAAAGTCATTTTATTAAAAGAAATCTTTTTTTTTAATATAACTTAACTCTACATATGTGACAGTTTTAAAGAGTATGAAGCCTACATAAAATATTTAAACTAATTTAAAACTTTGAGTTAGTATTTGAGTAGATATTTTCACTTCAAAAACCATAAAGTTTTAAACAGTTTTTTTAGTCAGATTTTATGTTTCTCTTTTAAAAACACATTTTTTATAAAATTTAAATTTCTAAAATACTTTATTTTTTTTTAGTTTCTTGTCCTACTGATATTTTTGTAATAGTTGTTTTAAAAATTTGACAATTTTTATCAACTTGATATACTTTACTACTTCAGTTACTTTTAACATAGAAATAAAATGTAGAACTAAACTATTTTTTTTAGAAAAAAGTACAACTTGATTTTTTTTGAATACATAATTATGGACTAAAAACTACTTTGCTCATACCATTTTTATACTATTAATGTCGGAAATTTTTCAAATAAGAACAAAACATATTACTGTCCTGTACAAGACGTTAAAAGGTACCCAAGTGGTGTGCGACTCGATAACCGAAAGGTTTTTTTGTGCACCAGATCTTAGGACTAGATATTTACTGTTTTCTACTGTGCACATTTTCAGAAATACTTCTTTTATCCAGTGTTATAAGTATCAAGTATAAAACTATCGTACTTTTCCTAAAAGCAATACAAAACATGTAAAGCTTAAAAGTGTCTATTAACTCTTGCCAGTTACTTAAAAAAGGCTAATGAAAAGTCGCGTTTACTAAAATCCTTAAATTAAAAAGTATAAGATGTAACGTTATAAGGCGTTAAATCCTAGAGATCCTGATAAGCTAAGCTTATCGGAATGTATATCACAGATGTTCTTGTGCTAAAACTTTATTTCAACTAACGGCGTTTCACTGCTCTCAAATAAATTTAAGAACAGATCTACGGAGTCTCAAAAAGCTCTAAGAATAGAGCTTTTTGAGACTCCGTAGATCTGTTCTTAAATTTATTTGAGAGCAGTGAAACGCCGTTAGTTGAAATAAAGTTTTAGCACAAGAACATCTGTGATAAATTAAAAAGTATATTTTTTTTAAAGAAAAAGTTTGCATCAAAATAGAACGAAAATCACAAAAATAATACGTGACGTAATGAATACTTTTCATATCACTAAGACGCTAATTACCAAGCGCCTTTCATTTGAACTAAATTTACCAAAATCAACTAAATTGCCCAGTCGATTTAAAAGTGAATATCAAAAATGGTTAAATTTATTAGTTCTTTGCTTTCCGGCTGCTTTAACAAGCAAAGATCGTATGTTAAACAGCCAAAAATAGTTGAGACTTTTAAAGAAAAAGTTGTTCCATTGACTTTAACACCGACAGATACATGGAAACAACAAAATCTCAGTGAATTTTTGATGCTTTTGGCTGTTACTGATGAAACTACAAAACATGATTTGAATGACGCGTTTTTGGAATCTCTTGAGTATACTGTAGAAAACTTGGACGAAAGACCCTCAAAGACAATTTACGAAGCTCCAGCAAGGAAGAGTGTTTCATTTAACCTAAATGAAAACATAAAGTATGAAGAAGATAATGAGTTGAAGGAGGAGCTAGTAAACTACAGAAAAAGTGTTGGGATGAACTTATATTATTATTTCAGAAGGATGGAGAGAGACGAAAGACGTGAGAGGATAAGAAGACTGAAGAGAGCTTTATCTTACCCATGGAGAGCTATGGCAAATCTTTGCAGGAGTAGAAGACGTAGAACTGTGTTGGAGGATAACATATGAAACGTGAAAGGTAACACTCCAGCTATTGCTCGACTTAAAGTTTGTTTGAGTTTGTTACTGAAGTTCAGTGTTATTAAACTACAAATATTCATTAGCAAAGACGTATTTTTGAAATTCACAAAGTTATCTATTGTTTAAAATTTAACTAATAATGTTAAAGTAAAAAACTAATGAAAAATTTTAAGCATTACTTCTAATTATTTTTTTGTAATTTGTTTACTTTAACAGTGCAGAATGATATGCCTACGCGGGAAGCGACTGCACTTTAAAATCAAATGCTAATGCTCCTTTTTAAGTACCTCTTAGGTGGTGTGGAAAACTTAAAATTTTTGAATGTTGTTTTTAAATTTTGTTGTACTGGCTTCGCCAGCTTATATTTTTTTTAACAATTTTTATTCATTATATTTTTAATAAAGACGCGTCATGTGTTTAATTAAATTTGTTTACAGTTGGAGTGGGCAACATACGGCCCGCGGGTCTGATCCGGCATGTGAAGTGAAAATGACCGGCCCGCCAATGTTTACAGAACTTAAGTGGAATCTGGCCCTCAGAAGGTAAAACTGCGACAAACAAGCATTTAAATATGACGTGCTAAACCAAATCTGAAACTTACACTATATTTCTGGAATATGAAATGAAAAGCAAAACAGTATCTAAAGTACAACTTAAGAAAAGTTTGAAACTTATTTTAAATTTAATAAAAAAAAAGTCATACATATTTTTGAGTTTGTCGAATTTAATTGGATAATCAAAGATTTTTGTAAATTTAATCAAATTATTGCTATTGGCCTGCTAAAGACTAAATTTTTCATCATCTTGCCCGATCAAAAACGTTTCCCATCCCTATTCTAGATCTAAATAACAAAATTTAATAAACTTGACTCAAACCCGAAAAGTTTCTAATAATAAAAATACGATTTTGTTTAAAGGATTGCAATTTTTAAAAATTATGATTCAAATTTGCATACAAAAAAATATTTTTAGAACTTCAGAACTACAAATCTACTTAGGACTATTAATTACAACGAGTAAAGAAAAAATGTATAATTATCTAAATGTAAAACTTCAGTAGTGTTTATAGTCTTTTTTTTAAATAACTAAAAAGGCAGTTATTAAAACACATCAACGTGTAAGAAAACGCATTTAAGTTCTAAGTTTAAAGTAAGATAGATTGTTTTTTAATATATTTTTGAGTGGTTTTAGATATACACCAGTCTGACTTTTATCGTACATATTTCAACAAAGTAAAATTTTTAAGTTTTTTAAAATGATTTTTATTTTTAGCTCATTTACTTATGTAAAACAGTGTTTATAATTGAAACAAATACTGAATCTTTAGTAATAAACTTAATATTTATTTCTTTATTAGATGCGTAACATTTAAAATATAAAAGTATTTGTGTTTTCTCAAAAACATTACTTTTATATGCGTTCTAATGTTTCGGCTTAAATTTTGATAATTTTTCTGTTTCAGTTTTTTTTATTCAATATAGCGTATGTTATGTTTTTCCTTACCTTACACTAATGCTTTTTTTATACTGTTTATATTTTCTTTTACAAGGCATGTTACATGTTTAAATTCAGTTTTTAAGCAAGTGAACCTAAAAGGTTTTTTTAACAGCTTACATAAGAGTATACAAATACCTATAAAAATTAATACTAAATTTTAAATAAGGAGTTTATATTTTTTGAGAAATCTATAACTTAAACAAATTATAAGGTATTTCAAAATTGTTTATTTACAAAAATATTATACCAAAAAAAATGTTTTTAAACTACGTTTGAGAATTATTATTTTGATGATAATATTTTCTTTAAATTTTTAGACTGTGCGAATAATATTTTAAGTGACTAGGATTTTTACCTTTATATTCCATGTATAACTTAACTTAATATAATGTGTTTAGTATTAGGACAGGTATTTTAAATCTAAATAGCTAGAAATGAATAATACAAATCATGTTGTTTTTTTGCGCTTAAGTTATTGTATAATTTAAAGCAAATTTCAATAAGATATTATTTGTTAAGGCTAGAAAATTTTGAAGTTTAAAAAACTTCTACCGTATAAGGCTTAAAATATCTAACTGCAAGAATTTCAACGTAACTTGAAATATAATTTCTAAACTGAGACAAATTCAAAAAGTTGTAACCTACTCTTAAGTATTTTAAAATAACATACAATTTTTTTTATATAAGATTTAAAATACTGAATTATAAGTTTTTTTTCAATCATAATAGCTAATAAAACAACATAAAAAATATCTAACTTGAATGAAAGTTATAATAAAATAATATTTTATAATATGTTTTTTAATTTAATACGAAATATATACGTGAACTATGTGAATCAATAAAAAAATTAATTTATTAACTTTATTATTACTCTTCATTTTAAATAAATACTGCGTAGGCAATATCAATTCAAATTTTTGTTTTTCATTAAAACTGTCACATGATAAAAAGTTAGTTTATATGCTGACTGTTTTAAAGTTTACCTCCACAGTTCTTTCTTTTAGTGATATATTTAAAAATATATATTTAGAACTTTGTTTAATTTTATTAAGTTTTCGTTATTTGAGTATATAGTTTTTATGAAATTAAACGTTTAGACATAATACTTTATCAAAATATTATTGGGACAGTTTTTGTAAAATGGTCAAAGTTAGCTTTTTTTTAAACTGAATATTGAACATGTATCTTTTTTTTTCTACAATAAATCCCTTAATATGATATAACTTTGTTGTGTTAGAATTTTCTAGAAACTTTGTTGTAATAATTAGACTGATTAAAATACTGAAACATGTCATTCTCTTTATTTTAAAATATAACTGAAAATACCTATTACAATAGTCGTAAATAGCTTTAGTCTAATATGTTCAATGTTAAAATATAAATCGTTATAAGATTTTTTAAAGCTTTGTTTAAAGATGTCAAGTAGATATGATTATGACAGCTCTGATATTGACTCGATCATTTCTGAAGTCGAGTCAATGCTTGGGAGCTCGTCCAGTGATGAAATAGAAGACTTTGTAGAAGATATGATAGTTTCGTCTTCAGTTGAAAGAGCTGTTGCTAACAGCGTAATATTACGAGATGAAGTAGACTTATTGACTGTTGACTTGACTTCAATTGGTAAGACTTTTTGTTTATGAAAAAAATAAATTTAAATTTTTTGTAATATTATTTGCTTTTATTTTTTTCATAACCTTAGTACAGCTTAAGTTTCACAATCTTGTAGTTAATACCATGTACTAAACCTGCTAAAAATGTTATTTTAACCAAAACTATATTAAAGCAGTAAAAGATGACTCTTCATCATCAGATGATGATGATTGGAAACTTGTTATAAACCCATGTAATGTTGAAGAAGACGCCTATTTCTTCAAGAACATGATGAAAAGTTTAAACTAAACTTCTAAAATGTGTTATTTTAAGTAGTATACTGTGCTTAATTATCTGATTTTGGAAATTTAAAATAAACTAATTTTATTAATTAAGGAATAACTATTATAATCAACAACGTTAGTTTGTGCATTTCGTAATAACAAAGCTAATAACTGTATAAGTAATATATTTTCAACTTTAAGTATGAGTAAATACAAAGCTGTCTCTTATTATTGTTTAAAAATTATTAGTTTTGATCACTTTTAGGTGGAAAAGTTGAAAACTTAATTGGTATTTCAGTTTCAAGAAGTCATTTGCAGCGTATCAATATAAAAAATTGTTATGAAGATATTTTTAGCAGGGTGAAATATTTCTATAACTTCGTGATACTACATAATTAAGAAGTATCGTATTATTTCATTTAGTTTTAATGTAACTAAATATAATAGTTTTGCTACTTTTTTACCATCAAAATGTTCTAAAACTTACAGTCAATAGCTTAAATAAAAGATATACTTTAAAAAAGTGTTTTAGAATTAAGTACATTAATTATTTTGATATCCTAAAAACCTTTTTAAAAACGTTCAAAAGCAATTCTATTTTTATTTAAATTGTCTGTAAATAGGACTTTATAAAAGATCTAAGTAAGGAAGTTAGAAGAGACTCGAAATTTTTATGGATGGGACTTTTTTTGGAGCCACTAGAGTTTGATGCTATTATTCTTGATGAGTTCCTTAAAACAAATAATGGCAACATAGAAGTAATTTAATATAATTTTAAATAATTACGAACAAAAGTTTAATTCTATAAAGAAGTGATAAAAAATATTAATAACTTATCTAGAACAAATGAAGATCTTAATGATGTTTACATTTAATTTTTTTTAAGTTAGTAAGTTTTTTTTAATGACGTCAAGTAGTTCAATTAATAAAACTTTATGAATAACAATACTATAATGTATTTAACCTATAATTAGGTCATTTTATGAGTATTATTGAAATTAAGAAAAATTTTCTTAGCAAAAATATTAATTTTATAATTGATAATTAAATTTTGCTACATTCAAATTTTTAATCATAAAAAAAGTGTTTTGTAACAGGAAACTACACTAATTTCTACTTTAGTTTCATTGAACAATAGAGAAATTGATGAACTGAAGTATGTATACAAAAAACTGTTTGGTGAAAAATTAAAAGATGTCATTAGAGGTGCTTCTAACAAGTGTACTAGAACATTTGTTAATGAGATGTTAAAGGTTCTCTTACCAGTTGATATCAAACATACTGTATCGTTTAGACGTTTTCATATATCTAACTGATAAAACAGTAATGCAGAGTTTCAATTTGGTAAATTCAATAAGTTTAAACTTTACTATAACTTTTTTTTTAATTTTATCTGAAGCTCTTAAGTTCTTTTTTAATTGAGCAGAGTTATACTACCTTATTTTAAAGTGATTGAACATATCAATTTAATTTTAAAAATTATAAATTGAATTAAATATTCAATCACAATATGTATACTTAAAAATTTTTCAGTGTGATCGAGAAGAAAATAGGTTTGATATGAATCAAGCAAGAAATGATGCAGAAAATCTTGTAAAAGCTGACAATTTAATAAACTATGACTTTCTCATAAAAATTTGTGTTAAAAGAAGTTACAAGAGCTTGAAAATCACCTTTAATCACTTTAAGATCGTTTGTTGAGAACACTTAACTTTTTACGTAGTAGAGTAGATTTATCTCAACACCTACTTAATAGTTTTTGTCAAAATATCCATTTGAAGTTCAAAAAAATACCTTGGTTTCTTGTTTATTCAAAGCTTTATCAATAGACTCAATGCTTCTTAATCTATAAACATTTAATACATATTAAGTGAAGTTTTAATTTTCATAAACGGTTAAATTTAGTATGACCTTTTTTAGTTTTTTTTTCAAACTATTGGACTTTAATGTAAACAGTTTTAAATGACTGTGTTTTAATTGTTTAATTCAAAAATAGTTTTAATGTTATGTTTTTAAGTTGAAAAGAAAGTCATTCAAATTAAAAATAACTTTTTTACATTCTTACATGTTTTTAGTTTGAGAAAATATTTCTATTAGAAGTTGAAGAAAAATAGATTAAAGAAAATAATTCTGAAACTTTTAGATGCACAATGAAGATGTACGTGAGTCCATCAAAAGGACAGTTTACGATGACACCCAAACGATAATAATGTTCTGCAACTTCATAATTGACAAACAAACTGTATTTTTAAACAATCTTTTCAAAAATGGAAACAGCGAACAAAGAGCAATTTTAACTGTTAGAAACTGCGAGGTGAGAACAATGATCATTAGTTTTATATACTTCAAGAATTTTCAACAACTTTTCATATAATGATTTATGTATTTAAAACACTATGCAAATAACCACATTCTTTTATATGCTTTTTTCTTGTGTTATCAAAAATTTTATACATTGTAATTTTAATCCATGTTTTATTTTATGTTCTTTTTTTTACCTTAGTTTTTTTTACAGAGAAACTTGCATAAGTTTCAAAAGTACTACAAGTTCATCAACGGAAAAACATTGGTTGATGAGATACTCGAAGATATTTCACTCAGTACAGACTTCAGATGCCTTGTGAGAGGTGTCTGCAAACTTTATCACTAGAAACCTCTTTTGAAATTCATTACATAAATAAAAGGCTTGAACTCAACTTGAATAAAAAAAATATTGTAGTTTTACGATAATTGTTAGGTGGTTAATAATTTTTACGTTTTTGTGAGTTTCTTTTTTATTGATATTCAACGACAGTTTCAATTTTTATACTTTTGTATACGAAATGCTGAAAGTTTAAAATCTAATAAAAATATTGTTTTTAAAATTGTTATTTAAAAGTGATTAAATGGCACGCTTACTTACATAAATTGATACAACTTAAAACATCAGTAAACTATTTTTATACAGGTAAAAACCAAATAGATAAAAAAATGAATTGTGTTAAAGTTATTTTTTATTGCAACAACAGTTTAATCAATTATTTTTCTGTTAAAAAAAATTAACTTGAAGTAATTGATAAATGTCACGATGTAACAAAGACTAAATAAAAATAATTTTGTTGAGAAATATAAACTAAAAATATAATAGGCAACTTAAACAACTATCACTTTGTCAAAACATTAGATTGCACTAAAGATAAGTAAACACACATCATAACATTTAAAATTTTGACAGTATGTCTTGAAAGCTAAAGTTTTATAACAAACCTACTTTTTATAAGTTATCTGATAACATTGTTGTCATAAAATTCTTTCAAATACTAAAAATCAAAATTTGCAACAATAAAATTGATTAGAGCTCAAGAGAATATTCTAGACAAGTTGGCAGATCTGTAATCAGTTCGTAGCTTCACAAAATTGTGAATTTCACTTCTTTTCAAGTTGGCGTAACTGTCTCTTAAACAAACCTGTTTAAAAATTAATTACAATTTAATATTTTTACTTTGTATATAAGTACACTTGAAGAGGAATTGTAAAAAAACACAACGGAAACTTCTTATTTAAATAAATGATGTTTATTTATTCCTAGTCATAACTTTATTTTTTGATTCAAAATAGAAAATTTAAAAAAATTACTGAAATTTAAAAAAAATCTAAAGCAAGGTTTCCACACCTTTTCTTTTCAAAAGGCCCCCTTCAATGAAATTAAAAAAGCTATCGCCCCCTCCAACAGGGTTACTAAAAAAATACCATTAAAAGCACCTAAAACTTTTTTTTTTGCTCTTCATCATCAACTCAAGAATATCTAGTGTAAGTTTCAAATTATGACTCATGCACCACCCTCCCCCCCCCCCCCCCCCCCCTTTGGTCCCTTTGCTGCTCATCGCCCCGTAAAATTATATAACTTGACTAACTTTGGGAAACCCTGATCTAAAGTATTCATATATGAACTTTAAACCAACAGGATTGCCAAACGTTTTTGAATTTTTTTTCCAGGTTTTCTAAAAAAAAATTTGTGATATATCTGTTGTACCTAATAAAAATTTCTTCGATTTAAATTTAAATTTGTTTTTAATTCCAGGTTTTCTCAGGACTTTAAATTATTTTTGTTGAAAGTTTCAGGCTTTTTAATTTCTGAAATTCCAGGGTTTTCAAGGTTTTTTGGCAACACCGAACTAATTACTTTTCGACTTAAGAGATGTACGAATGAATATTCCACTATTTTACTAAACAAACTAAAAACAAAAAACTAGAAATAAACCTCATGTAGATTACTAGGTCCAACTACAAGCAAATTGCAGAGTGAGTGCAAACTTTCAAACAGACTTTTAACTGACTCAACTTCTAATGTGGATGCACACTGACTGTAAAGTGTAGATTGAATATTTTATTTACTGTTGTTTTATTTAATTTTATAACACCAGTGCGCACTTAAAAGCATTAAGTTTGTTAAGAACAATTGTAATTTTAAAAATTACTGAAGGCTATTTTTAAACTCATTTCTTATTACACATAAACAATTTATTCATCAATTAAAAAACTAAAACTATATACAACTCAAAGTTAGAATTATAAAATTGTAATTTAATGATTGAAGTATAAACTTTAAACTCATATCTATGAAAAAGACAAACTTGTATCTTTTAACATCGCAAATAACCATCATAGAACCAGTAGTTGAATATGAAAACTGCTGAAGGTGCTCTTTTACTAACCTAAACAATTTTTCATTAATACAAAGTATAGAGTGGCAGTAATTACTTCAGTATAGCTTTTAACATAAAACACCATAAGTATTGCAAATAAGATTTTGGTTTATTTGTTGTTAGAACTTCAGTTCTTAAATTAACTACTCTTTACTTAATTTTATAGTGGCATTTTGTATCATTTTGTTATAAATGGCCATAGTAAACCAGTTGCAGAATATGCAAAATACCAAAACAATACTTTAAAATTATTCAGAGTAAAACTGTTAAACTTAAAATATTAGTACAAACCTATGAAATCTAATTCCAAATTCTTTTAACACACATTCAACGTTGTTTCCATCAAGAGATTCCCTGAATTTTTTTGTGACTGTTTCAACATAACCACACATCTAAAAACAATTACAATTTTTTACTAACGAAATATTAAATAGTCTAAAATTAGCTATTAACATTTATATGGTATATCTAAACAAACGATTTCCTTATAAATAAATAAAAATTAAATGCGTTATTAAACCGTTTTGAATCTGTTAAATAATCTTTAATCAAAAACTAAAAGTTTTTAATAAGTTCAAAGCTAAGTTCGTTATGCTTTTAAACAAGTAAAACCGAAGTTAACAATATAAGAATTCTTACCAGTTATAAGGTTCTTTAATATATGTTATACAAATAGTGAATATTGATTATGTATGCTATGTGATTAAATACTTTTATGTAACACCATTAATATTATTTTTCAAATAAACTAACATTTTCAAGAGCAATAAAAAAAATATTTTATCTGGTTTATATAATTGTTAATCGCGGAAAAATATAGAACATTTTTATATTTTAAATAAATCAGTATTAGTTTGACTTTCATATGAAAATGTTTAGTTTATAAATTGTTAAATTATTCACATTATGTAAATTTCTAATTAGATTCCGTAAGTTTAGTTTCGTGTATAACTAGCTCGCTGTAAAAATTTCTAAAATATAAAATCAGAACTAAACTTAATTAAATCGAACACTTCAAAACTATAAAAAACTATATAAATTTAGAGAAGTTAACTTTTTTACTCAGTTTTAATATTTCAAATATCAAAACAAGTTATTTATCTAAATCTTTTAATTAAAGTTAATAATTTAACATTATTCAAGTTCAACGTTACTAATAACAGGGTTGCCACTCGTTTTTTCTAATTTTTTTCCAGGTTTTCCAAATTTCTTCTAGATATTTAAAAATACACATTTTTGGGTCTATTTTTAGTTTTAGGTTAATTTTTATTTAAGAAACTGTGTTAAAAAGTATAAAAATATTGAAAAGATACGGTAAAGTTACTTTTAACGTGTTTTTTTAATAAATAGAAAATTTTGATGATGACAAAAATCCTTAATTATATGATATATTTTTTGTGTCAAATCAAAGTTTTACAACTGAAAATGTTAAAATTATTAAAAATTCCAGGTTTTTCCGGTTTTTTTTTCAAAATTTCTCAAATTCCAGGTTTTTCCAGGTTATTTTAGCCTAAATCGTCAAATTCCAGGTTTTTCCAGGCTTCAAGGTAAAGTGGCAAACTTGTAATAACTATATTATTCAAAAAATTATTTCTACATTTCTTGTTTAGTTACTAATAAACAATGAACTTTACAGCAAGATCAACAACAACAGCATCCGAAACAATCCTACGACCGGTTTTGTCCTAATTAGGACTCATCAGGCAAGAATAGTCGCGAGAAACCGCTATTGTGATCTTAAACAAGCGGGGTGAAGTACACAGCACTGGAGCGACCGTTTGTGGGTAAAGTTGAAAAAATGACACAGCTAAATCATTCACAGCCCAACATCTCAGACATACTTAAGTTACAAAATTATTTCTTTAGTTACAAAATTCTGAATGAATAATTTCTAAAAAACTTTTTTTTGTTTTTTTTTTTATACTTTTAAAATAACCAAACTACAAATTTCAAGATACTACAAAATCAACAAAATAAATTTTTATTAAATCCTTTTTCATGAAATATTAAGAGCTCTAGCACTAAGTAAATAAAAGTGTGATTTTTAAAAAAACTAACAAAGAAAAAAATGCAGTTATTTTTTTCTTTTACTGCAAACTTAACTAAAACTTTTTATTGTATAAAAGCTAGTGTAAACTCCATAGTTTAACCTTTTTAATAATCTATAGTTAGGTTTTGTAAAAAAAAATTCTTGACCGCTTTTACAGCCTTAAATGCGTTTAACCCAAACATACCTAGAACCGAGACGGACTAACTCTCAGTAATAATTTTAGTTTTAATAATTACTTTTTTGTATAAGTAGGTATTAAACTAGATAATTGCAAATAAATTAAGTAGGTCTGAGATCATTTGCTTATTTAACGAATTTACAAAGTGTCAAACAATACTATAAAATACTAACTTTAAAAATATTTCAAATATCATTCTTAATCTTAGATTACTGTGAATAGAAGTGTTAAGGAAGTATGCTTTTTGATAATCAAGAAAAACTTATAAGTGTTATTCAAAACATTTTTTATATATTTTTTCAATACTTAAAGTTTATTAAAAACTATTTAAGAACTTTGTTATTTAAAACTAATTTATAAAAACATCGGACACATTTTAATTCATTTGAAATTATCTATTTCAACTTCTATGTATACAAAAAATACAAAACTTAAGATCTTAATGAGACTTTAAATCCATTTCTCAGAAGCTTATTTTATGATTAAACGTTTAAACCTAAAACTGTGCATTCCTACACTGTAAAATAATGTTTATACTTTGTAAATAAGTTTTCAACAATTCTTAAACAGGTAGGAAACTTGATGAATTTTATTTTAATTTTAACCTTTTTACAAGCAGTAGTACACTCCAGCGCTGAAATATCATTTGACAGAAAGTCCTGCTTCTTTTGTTCGCTCTTCAGCAGATTCTTCATCCAGCCGATGATGGACGCCATGCACTTGTCAATTCCACTGTCCAACTTCATTTCTATCTGATCACGAATTTTCCTCTTCCGCTGGTTGCAATCGCTGCAATTTATTTTGATTTCTTTTAATAACACAAATAAAAAAATAAACTTTTTATTTTGAAACTGAAATTAGTTATGGTGTAAAATAACACCAATGAAATGGACTAGTGTAAGACAAAAAAAATATGTTAAACGGGTTTGAATATTAATATAAAAGCATTAATAAATGATAACAAACGTTCACTAAGATTTTTCTTAACGCACTAACGTATATACACACTTTATTTACCTAAAATAAAGATTTATAAATAATTCGCAAATCGGTCCAGGACACAAGTCAATTGTTTTTACTAGTGATTTTTTTCCCCTGCATCAGTAAATACAAAAAATAAATTAATGATGGTTTAAAAATCTACCAGTTTATTGCACGTTTTCTTCAAATTAATTTCGGACAACTGTCCTTCATCAGTGAAACTTTGAAAATTCATAAGTTTCACTGATGAAGGACAGTTGTCCGAAATTAATTTGAAGAAAACGTGCAATAAACTGGTAGATTTTTAAACCATCATTAATTTATTTTTTGTATTTACCTAAATTAAATATACAAGCATTGGCTTAATTAAAAACGTTAGTTAAAAAATGCTAGTTAAGCTGTATTTTATTAATTAATTTTATTTCAAGACATGTAATTGTCAAAATAATATAATACTTTTACATTTTTGTAGAACTACAAAAATATTATTGATTAATTTAATATAGTTTATTACTAATTTTGTAATTTGTTAAATGTTAAAAACAAAAATAACGTATTCGATTTAAAAAAAAAACCTAAAAGGTGATATAAAGAGCTACAGTATGATAAATAAATTAAGTTAGACAATAAATAAACGTTTCAAATGATAATTGAAAATAATTAAACCATTTTGATAAAATGCTTTTAAAATATATAAATATTTTTTATTACTATTTAAACTAAACATTGCTCTAGGAAATGATTAAAAACCTGAACTTAGGTGAGCTGTTAATAAGCGGAATCAATGTGTCATTGAACTGCTTTTCGAAAAGATGAAAAATCGTGTTAGCTTGTTCTACGACTTGCAGAAAACAAATATTCGGTTCTGTCTGTAAATTAAAAACTACTTTTATAACTTGAGTTTACTATAAAATGTTGTAGAATGGTGTACAGTACAGGTGTATATCTAATATCTAAAATCTTTATTTTTTCTTAATTAAATTAAATACAAGAAACAACTTATCATGATAACATAATTATAGTTTTTCCTATACTTTATAAAAATTAAGTTTATAGAAATAAATTTCACGGATTAAAAATAAAATAAAAAACAAATAAATAAAATTATGTTCCTAATTTAACTCAAACAAACTAAACATTACTTTAAGACTTAGTTTTTCATTTTAATTAATTAATTTAATTAATCTAAATGAAAAAACAAAACATAAATAAAATTATAATTTCACAATATCTCCACCAAAAACTTTATGGTTTTTTGTTTTGATTTGTAATAATACCTTTTGTTTTAACATTAAGCAAACACATCCTGAAAATATTTTCCTCCATAGGCTTTTTAAGAAAAAATTGATCTGTAAAAATCTATCACATTTGGTGTTTTTACTTTTCGTATAAATTTAACGCTTATTTCTAAAATATGTGTTAAAATTTAAAATCATCAAAAACTGTTTAATCTTGAAGTATAAATAGTCGAATTAAAATAAAAAAAACTAGTAACAATATCATTATTATATATAACTTACTTTATACACTTTGATCAGTATAAAATGTTTGACATTGTTGTCAAAGAAAGCTAACTTACTTTAAAAACATTCAATTAAATTAATCATTTAGACTAAACAATGCCAGCATTAATTCTAAAAGTGATAATAAAAGGTAAAACAGTTTAAAACAAACCAAAATGAAAAAGTAAAAATAACTACAATGATATCCTCGGCGGATTATATTATGATAACAGTACTTCGCTGTTAGACAAACATACAATAGAGCTACAAATAAAAGTATCATTAAATAATAAAAACAACGTATGTAAACTTTAAAACTTAAATAACAAATCTAAAGCTATAACTGATAGTACTAATCGAATTTGAAACATTCGATCCACTTACAAACAGTTTAAAGCCAGATTATAGGAGCACAAAACATTTTTTTTACGTTAATATAAACTAGGTAACTTACAAGGTGGCCATTTTACCTTAAAAAATATGGTGCATACTAGAAATTTTAAGAAAAAAAACTATAAAAACCTTAAAATTAAAACTTTTGAAAGACTATTAAAAAACTAGAGGTTTGAACAATTTTTATTTAAAGGTTAAATTACGAAACTTTGTACATATAAGAAAAATCTATAACTTACAACAAAATATTATTTAAAAAAGATTTTTTTATATAATCAATTTAAAGTAACAGTACAGTATATTTTATGTAACTTAATATATTTATTATTTGTTTTTATCTCACTTTTAATTTTGTATTCAAATTGTAACGAAAATTTATACTTAAAAAAACCTGAAATAAGCTTCTAAAAAATCAGTTGCCACCCTGAACTTAGAAACGCTCTACACAGCTTCTACTAATATAAGAAAAATACTTAACAAAAGTATTAAACTCATTACAAGTGATTCTTGATTTTTAATCTAGTTTTAAAATAAACTTAGAATCACTGAATTGTTTATCTGAAGCTCTTTAAAAAAATTTAAATTGAGCAGAGTTATATTAGTTTATTTTAAAGTGAATGAACTTTTTTTTTTGATAAAAAATATTCTACTAAAAAAAAAATCCTACAAAACCTTTTTTTATATTTATTTAAGATTGAACTGAGTGAATCATTGCTTAAAATTTGTTGAAGAAGATATATTTTTAACGAAATAGTATTTTTTTGCCTTTTTACTTTAGTCCTTCCATAAGGAACCTATTTAGCTTTCCGACTTTGTAACCTCATATCTCAAAAACTAATTTTAACTTTACAAAACGGTAAAAAGCAACTGCTAGCTTATTTAAAGATATTTAAAACAAGATCAACACGTAAAAAAATTGACTTCACTCTCCCCTATGCTCTTAAGATAAAGAAAGTTAGCTTTTTTTACTTGAAAGTACTTCTAAATATGATTATTACAAAAAGCAAGATTAAAAAAAGAACAAATATTTTTTCTTACCAACACAAAGCTTTTAAATCTAATTTTAACATTTTATAAATAAAACTATACTCTACTTTTATAATACTTTAGTAGTTTTTGATAGGTACACAAATGTATCTTTAGTATAACTTTTATTATTTATTTTCTTTTATCGTCTTGATTAAATTTTTAAATTATAGCTCTGCTGTACGATCTGACGAGTTGCTCTAGCAGCGAGGCGTTGTTATCAAAATAAAGTACTGCAACAAACATTCCTGCTATTATGCATCTCTTTGATATGCTTACTGATATCTCTACAATTTCTGCAGTTGAATATAATAAAAAAAATACTTTAGTTAAATAACTTTATAATAAATTTACTTTAGGATCGTGGTTTGGCAGCGTAAGGAGGGCATAGTCAGTGGCATATTCGATGTGCTGTTTACACAGAAACTCCATAATGATGTCGAATATTCTTGTGGCGTTCATCGCAAGCAGCCCTATAGGTGATAACGTCTTGCATCTTCCAAATGCCATTTTTGTTTCCTTTAATTTATCGTTACAATGTAACTTCAATTAATTTAAAAATTACAGCTTATCTTTAAGCACAAGACTAATTCTAGCTTCATAACTTTTTGTTATTTAAAAATAGGAAGGTTATGTGAAAATTTAAATTCTGAAAATTTAAACGTATTTGAAAATATTTTTTGGCCACATTTAAAAAATTTATATACTTGTAAAAAGTAAAAAAAAATCATGTAGGTCTAAATAAAAAGATTACAAAGGTATCAAAAAAGCAAAAAAAAATCTTTTAAAAAACAGAATATTA